>NC_038042.1:52468235-57627620 GCF_002211085.1 Panicum hallii | reverse complement strand
CGGTTCCGGTTCTGACCAGCAGGAGCAGAACAACTAGGGTACCGGTCAGCCGTTACTGATGCCGCCACCACTGACCCCGGAGCAGTTCTTCCAGCTCCAGATGCAGATGATGGCTACCCTGAACAACACCGTTCAGGCTCTGCAGCAGATCCATGCTCAGCCACCGCCTCCTCCGCCGCCTCAGCCCCGTGACAGGCGCGCGGATTTTCTGAGAGGTCACCCGCCGACCTTCTCTCACGCCACGGACCCACTCCAGGCGGACGACTGGCTTCGTTCGGTGGAGCGCCAGTTGGTTGTTGCGCAGTGCGACGACCGTGAGCGAGTCCTTTACGCAGCAGGGCAGCTGCGAGGGCTCCGCTCTTGACTGGTGGGAGTCCTACCCAGCTCGGGATCGTGACGCTCTCACGTGGGACCAGTTCCGTGAGCGTTTCAGGAACCATCACATTCCTGAGGGCATCATGAAGATGAAGCAGAAGGAGTTCCGTGCCCTTAAGCAGGTAAAAATTTAACGGAATTCCCTACCATTCCTTTTGAGCTTGATCCATCCTTGATTTGTTTCGTAAGCCTGACGCATTGAGCGATTTCTATCCTTGTTATCCGTGTTGTCATTTCAGGGATCGATGACGGTGACGGAGTACCGTGACCGTTTCCTTCAGCTTGCCCGCTACGCCCCTGCTGACGTCGCTCGCGATAGCGATAAGCAGGAGTACTTCAAGGAGGGACTGGATGATCACATCCAGTATGCGCTGCTGAACCACCGCTTCGACAACTTCAACCAGCTGGTTGATGCGGCCCTCAACACCGAGCGCAAGCGCCGGGAGATTGAGGACAAGAAGAGGAAGATGGCTCTATCCTCTTCGGGCAGCAACACCCGTCCCCGCTACCAGTACCCTCCACAGCAGCAGCAGCAGAGGCCGCCCCAGCAGTATCAGCAGCGGCAGCAGTTTCCACCTCGTCCGCAGCAGCAGCAGCAGGCGGGACAGGGTCAGAGGCTTCCAGCGCCTCCGGCTCCACCAGCTCAGAGGCAGGGAGCGCCCACTCCTCCTCCTGGGCAGCAGGCTCCGGCACTTCCTCGAGTGTGCTTCCACTGCGGCGAGCCAGGGCACTACGCCAACGTCTGTCCTCGGAAGGTGCAGGCAGGGCAGCAGGGGCGTGCAGCTCAGCCCAAGGCCCCAGCTCAGGGCAGGGTGAACCACGTGACGGCCGAGTCAGCGGCCGAGGCTCCCAACGTGGTTATTGGTACGTTCATGGTTAATGCCCACCCTGCTACCGTGCTTTTTGATACTGGTGCTACACATTCTTTCATCACCCAGTCTTTTGTTGAGCAACATGGTATTCCTACTAGCACATTAAAGAGGTGCATGATAGTATCTTCACCGGGAGGGCAGTTGAGGTCTAATGTCTTCTGTCCCAGAGTCAGTGTGGCCATAAGGGGGGTAGATTTCAGTGCAAATCTGATGGTGCTAGACTCAAAGGGCATTGATGTGATCCTAGGGATGGAGACTCTTGCTAAATGGGGAGTCCGGATAGATTGTGCTCAGAGGACGGTTCTTCTGTCAGCACCGGATGGTCAGGAGGTCACTGTTGGAGCTACAGAGCCTTCTGGATTTCTTCATCAGATGGAGGCTAGACCCACGGATGGTATTCGCGTGGTGTCTGAATTCCCGGATGTCTTTCCAGATGATCTGCCAGGTATGCCGCCTGATCGCGACATTGAGTTTTCTATTGATCTCTTGCCTGGCACAGCTCCTATTGCTAAGAGGCCCTATCGTATGGCTCCTGTCGAGCATGAGGAGGTTAAGAAGACTGTCGACGAGTTGCTAGCTAAGGGTTATATCCGTCGCAGTTTCTCTCCTTGGGCTTTTCCTGTATTGCTTGTAGAGAAGAAGGATGGTGCGAAGAGGATGTGCGTCGACTATCGGGATCTGAATGCGGTCACCATCAAGAACAAGCATCCATTGCCCCGTATTGAGGATCTTTTCGATCAGCTTCAGGGTGCTTGTGTATTCTCGAAGATCGATCTTCGTTCGGGTTATCATCAGCTGAAGATTCGTCCTGAGGATATTCAGAAGACGGCATTCACCTGCAAGTATGGGTTATACGAGTATACGGTCATGTCCTTCGGCTTGACTAAATGCTCCGGCTTTCTTCATGCATCTGATGAACAAGGTTTTCATGGATTATCTGGACACCTTCGTGGTGATATTTATTGATGATATCCTGATATATTCCAAGTCAGAGGCGGAGCATGAGAAGCATCTGAGGCTTGTGTTGCAGAGGCTCAGAGAGCACCAGCTGTATGCCAAGCTCAGCAAGTGCGAGTTCTGGATTGACGAGGTCCCTTTCCTCGGTCATGTGATCTCCAAGGGAGGTATTGCTGTGGACCCCGGGAAGGTGAAGGATGTGCTTGACTGGGTTGTACCACAGACGGTGAAGGAAGTCCACTCTTTTCTGGGCTTAGCAGGTTACTATCGGAGGTTCATTGAGAATTTCTCCAAGATTGCGAAGCCTTTGACTTCCTTGCTGGAGAAGGGTGTGGATTTCTCTTGGACTGATGAGCGTCAGAAGGCCTTCGAGGAGCTGAAGAAGAGGTTGACTACGGCGCCAGTCCTTACTCTGCCAGACCAGAGCAAGAGGTTCACAGTGTATTGTGATGCTTCGAGGGATGGTCTTGGTTGCGTTCTGATGCAGGAAGGCTGTGACGCCCTGAAAATTTACCAAATTAAATCACGCGCTAAAGTGTTTCAATGAAAAATCATTCGTCGTCAAACCCTAACCCTAACCCTTGACGACCGACAGCAGACTTGACCGCCGTCCCATCCCGCACCACTCACGCAAGACAACCTTCCGCGAATAGCGCTGGCGCGACTCTTTTCCTCGCGCAGCGCGCGAACGCCGTGCACGCGTGGCCGACCCGCACGCGATCACCCGCCGCGTTCTGCGCCGGCGCTCCTCGTGCCGCGCGCGAATCCCCGCGCGCGCGTGGCCGACCGGCCGCGGTCGCCGCCGCGACCGGCGCCGGCACTCCTCCCTCCCTCTCCTTCTTTTCTCTTTCTCTCCCTATTTCTTTTCTCCCTTTTCTTTTCCTTTCCCTTCCTTTTTCCTTCCTTCTTTTCTCTTTTCTTCCTTCCCTCCCTTTCTTTTCCCTTCCTGTTTCCCCCTCCGAGCTCCCGAGCTGCGTCGCCCTGCCTCACCCTGGCCACGCCGCGACGCGCGCACGCTCCGCGCGTGGCCGCGCGCCGCGCCGCACCGTCCTCCGCTGCAGCGCCCCGCGACGTCGCGCCGCGCGCCGCGCCGCGCGCGCACGCGCACGCCCTGTTCCCACGCGCCGCCGCTGCCGCGCCTGCCCCGTCGCGCGCGTCGTCGCCCTGGCTGCACAGCGCCGCCCCGTTCCCGCCGCTGGCCGAGCTGTCCTGTCCACCTCGCCGCTCGTGCCCCGCTCCGCGACAACCGCAAGCGGCCGGGACGCCATTAATGGCGCCCGCACCGCCCGCCGGCCGCCTCAATTCCCCCACCTCACCGCCCCTCCCCTCGGCCTATAAATAGGCCGCCCGCGTGGCTCACCACCACCACGACCACCTCCACCACCCGGCCCCTCGCATCCCCCAGCCCGGCGCCGCCCCCACGGACGCCTCTGCCTGCCGCCGCAAGCCCCCGTGGGCAGCCCCCCTCGCTGCAGCCCGAGCCAAGGTGAGGCCGGGGATGGGTTCCCCGCGCCCCCTCCCTCTTTTCCCCCACCCCCCGGACCGCCGCCGTGCCCTGCCGGCCGGGATTGGGCCGCCGGCGCCCCCCCAATCCCTCCTCTGTTTCTGTCACGGGGGAGGAGAGGAGGAAGAAACCATTTTGCCCAAAACCCCCCTGCTGTTTTTCTGTTTTCCAAAGAAACCCCCCCCCTCTCTAAGAGTACCCTTATCCGTTCCCGTTTTACAAATGAAACCTCGCCTGTTTTGTATTTCAATTCAAACCCTCCAATGCATACATCTAGATATACTTGACAACCTTTTAGCATGCCTAGAATATTTTTAAGATTCGCAAATAGATCCCTACTCTTTTCTGATATTTACGAACAAGCCCTCGAACCCCCGTTTGAGCCCGGAAACCACCTTTAGCGCGTCATTTTATGTGCGAAACGACCTCCGATTGACCCGAAACTTTACCACACCCTTTCTAGTATAGTTTTCAGCCATGCCATTAAGATACCACCTAGAGATACCACCCCTAACTCCGTAACTAAATTATTTCCGATTCAAGCCCAACGATAAAAGCTTTTAGTTCTTTCGCTTGATTGTGTGTCTGTTTGTTTGCGTCGTAGGACACGGAGTGAACGACGAGGTTCCCGACCGCGACCAAGCAACTGAGGACCAGTACTGCGACCCCGAACCCGAAGGACAGTGCTCCGATCAGGACTTTCCGCAAGGGTTTGACGATGGCAAGTTCAATTCCGCCCTTTGATGCATATTTCTGTCCTAGTTTTTATAAACACGACCCAATGGCCTGTTTTATAAAATTGCATTGTTTTGCATGCTGGAAACCCGGTAGGATAGCCACCCTTGTTTGAAATAACCATACTTTGACTGCCTGATTTATAAAGAAAATGCGTGTGTGTGGGAAGGGATAAAATGTGGTTTTGAAAAGCGAGTTAGATGAGATGGATGGCATTTCTGTGTGAATTGCCGTTGGTGTACTCGTACCTGTGTGGTTGAGCGTGGATGGGAGATATCCATCTTGTCACCCCTAAGGACCGAGTTGATGTGACATCTCACCTAGCTTCTTGTCGTGCGAACCACTTGACCGTTGTATGGGCAACGGCTTAGCATAAATCCCACTAGTTAGCCTGATAGCCATCAGGAGAGCTGAGAGCAACGGGTGATCAAGGAGACGGGATAAGCTCTGTGTGACTTATGCCCCGGTTAAACCTCGGTGATAGGTCGAATGACCCCTTGATGGATCCCGTGGTGGCTAGTCAGGTCTAGCTAAGGTGGGTAATGGCTTTGTTGGGATCTGCACCGGCACTAAGGTGTTCGTGCTGTGGTACCCCACCTGTGGGTAAAGTTGCACACCTCTGCAGAGTTAAAACCTATTCGAATAGCCGTGCTCACGGCATTGAGCATGTTACGGTGTGGTCACATAACTAGTGTTTCACTCTGGGAATGGATGGGCTGGTGTGAGTTGTTTGGAAGATGTCCGGCAGTTGTGCCGTGTGCTACGGCGGACGGGGAGTCCGGTAGCAGTTTAAAACTTGGATCCTGTGTGGATCAACATCGTGTGCTCCTTGGTATTGGAAAACTTATTTTGAAAGTGTTTTCAAAATGAACCCTTGCATATAACTGAGTTTTCCGCAAATAAACCCTAACCGTATCCTTGGATTGTCCTTTGCATTAATCCCTGTATTACCCCCCCTCCGTGGGTGTGATTGGACTTGCTGAGTACGTTTGTACTCACCCCTCTCTTACTTTTACAGTGGAAGACCCAGACTACATCCCCGAAGACAACGAGTAGGGTTTCGTCCTGCACCCAGTCTTGCCTGTGGTTGAGGCCACTGTTGGATTCCGCATGGCGCAAGACTCTGATGATCCTTTGTTCGTAGCTAGTGTAGTAGTGTGGGTTCTGGTTGTAATCCTCGCGATAGTGGCGCTTCACTGCCCATTACCGCGTAGAGTTGTACGGTGATGTACCATCTGATGTAATAAAAGTGTTATCAGCCTCCTGGGACTGATAAATCGACACTTTTGAGTCTTCCCTGATGGGGAGACGCTTCAGGTGGTATCAGAGCCGTAGGCTGGCCGTAGGACGTGACCCTAGGAACGAAACCCCTTTTCAAGCCCTAGGATTTGTTCGGACTTAGATATTTTTCTACACTGACACTCACCACTGGTTTTTACCCTGTTCCAGATGGCTGACAACGGATGGGTCAATGGAGTCTGCTACGCAGAGCCTGGCCTCCCTAAGTTATTGTTGCTCAGCCTGGAACGCGTTGGGGTCATGGAAACGCCGGAGTACGCCTACCGAGAATACATCTCCGGTAGCACCCTTCGGTGCGACACGATGATTTTTGTGGAGAGGAGCACCCGCTACCCTGATGTGGACCCTTGGTTTATCTCCACCACTGGCTTCCGATTCCCCGACTCCTATCGAAAGGCCGCTCGTAAAGCTTTGCGGCGACTGCGTGTGCTCTACAGGCACCACCTTCAGCGGACCCCTATGGGATTTTTCCCGCCCGCTGAGGGAAGAGGGCGCACTTGGATTGCCCGAATGAGGGGACTTGGACGAGAAGAGGAAGACCTGGAAGACACGGTCTCCCACCTGTCCATCTACCTCACTGGCTTGGATGCACTCTGCCGCGAGCAGTCGGCACAACTAAAGAAGCTAATCCAGGGGATTGAAAAGATAACCCAGGAGCTGGAGGAACAACGGACAAGAGCTGCAACCGCCGAGTATTCCTTGGCCGCCCTCCAAGCCCAGATGCAAGAATACGAGACCCGCAACGGAATAGGTGGATGGATCGAAGAAGAAGAAGAAGAACCCATGGAAACCCATTGGGACAAGGGTACTCAGACCGAAAACGAGATGGATCGGTTCCTTCCAATAAAGAAGCGCTCTATCAGGACCGAGGAAGAATCTCCATGATAGGATTAGCGCCCCTAGCAAAAACCCTACCCGAATGACCACGTATCCATGAAAGTTGTACCACCCTTGCTGTAATAATAAATATCATCTACTCCCGTTGCACCTATACCAGATTGTTCACCCTGTTTCTGTTTCAGATGGCTGAGGAAGGATGGACCCAGGGCGATTGCCAAGCTGCACCTGGATTCCCCAGCCTTTTGATCAACACCCTCGAAGACCTTGGCGTTACGGAGCGCCCAAGGTACTACAGCCGAGAGTACGAGCACCATGGTACCCTCCGCTGCAGGGTGATCCTGGTCATCGCCAGGAGCAACCGCTACCCCGACATCCAGCCCTGGCGAGTGACTGCCACAGGGTTTCGACACCAAGACACCTATCCCTTGGCCATCAGGAAAACGCTTCGTTATTTGTGCCGGATTTTTGAAGAACACCTCGCCCCCACACCAGCAAAGTTCTTCCCGCCGGCCATCAGAACCCCAGTCTGGGAAGCACGCATGAGAAACCTGGAGCGACGTCGCCACGAAGAAGGTCCCCTGTACCAAGTGGCTACGTACCTAGCCGCCCTGGACCAACTCTTTGACGAGCAAGCCAACCTTCTGAGGGAGCAGACTCACCGAGCCGAGCAAGCAGAACTCGCGGTGAGGATACAGCAGATCCGAGCCGCCCATGCCGAGGCGAGAGCCGCGGCCGCGGTCAGTAGCGAAGCGGTCGCCCAAGAGAGCCTCAGGCAGGCCCGAGACCGGCGTATGCAAGATTGGACCCAAAGTGGAACACCAGTCCCGGCGATAGGGGAAGACCACGTTCTACTCGGGACACCCGTCATAGGGTGGGGATCACTCTTCGGGAGCGCACGAACCCCACCCGAGAACCCTGAAAGCTCTGCTGCCGCCGACGAAGGGGATGCTGCAATACAGCCCCTGACCGATGGGAACCCAGTGGACGGCGAGCGAGAACCTCTCGCCCTATCCGCCCCGGAAGAAGACACACCACGCAAGTAGAGCGACCGACGCCATCCCAGTGATGCCTTCCCAGCCTTTCTGTTTAAGACGCGCCCTTTCGCAAGACCCTGGCCGAGTAGCACGAGACTTAGTCGTACCCCTAAGTTGTACCCTCCCTGCTTAATAAAATAGTTGGTGCTTGTTGCTTGTGATGTCGTGTGCTGGTGTGTTGTGTGCTGCTTATTTATACCGGCAGAAGGTAGATTCTGCCTTATATATACGAATTAAACAACTTAAACATCACGTAATCGTAACCCCGATCAACAGGTGACCCCCCGGAACATCGCGAGGGCCTCCCGTGGCCGGAACCCCGTAGCCGCTAGTGTCGGAGCACATCCCGTTGAACAAGATCTTCCCCGAGGAGAACAAGAAGTAAGCCAGAACCAAGGAGGAAGTCAAGAAGGAGAACAACTACCACCACCTCCACCCCTCGGAGACCTGGCGCAGATCATCCATAACCAGACCCTCATACTGGAGACTCTGGCGAATGCCCTCATTAACCGGCAGCCTCGAGGGCAGAATATGAACGACAAGCTGACGGCTTTCCTAAGGACCAAGCCACCTACCTTCGCCGGATCCTGCAACCCGTTGGATGCCGACGACTGGTTGCGAGTAATTCAGAGGAAGCTCGAACCATTCGAATGCCAGGACCAGGATAAAGTCCTTCTGGCAGCCCACCAGCTCACCGGAACAGCATTATCCTGGTGGGAAAACTATTGTGTCGCAGCCGAAGATGCCTCTACCATCACCTGGGGAGAATTCGTAAGGGAATTCCGCCGCTACCACATTCCGTCTGCCACCATGAAGCGCAAGGCGGATGAGTTCCGCGCACTACAACAAGGGAGTATGACGGTGGAAGAATACACCCACCGGTTCATAGAATTGGCCCGATACGCGCCGGAAGAGGTGAACGACGACGACAAAAAGCAAGACATGTTCAAGAAGGGATTAAGCCCAGAGCTCCGAACCTTGCTTACTCCCCAGATCTATCCAGACTTCAACACCCTGATGAACAAGGCCATCCTCACAGAAAGGGCCAAGGCCGAAGAAAGAAAGGACAATAAACGCAAATTCTTGGAAAGTAAGGCTCGCCAGCAGGACCGCTTCCAAAAGCCGAGGAACTCCAACTACACTGCACCAAGATCTCAGGCCCCAATGCAGTATAGAACTCAGTCCCAGGTGACAGGATCACAGGCCCCGCCTAGAAGCCAGAATACCTCGAGGGCCCCGCAAAGCAGTACAAGTCAGGCCACCCCCGACAACAACAATGTTAGAGCTTGTTTCAACTGCCGAGAGACAGGGCACTTCATCGCCAATTGCCCCTACGCCAAGAATAAGCCGGCAACGTCGACCTTCTCCAACACAGTGAATGGGCCCAGACCAGCCCTGACCGGTGCCAACCGAGTGCCTGTCCGCAACAACGACAGCGGCCAGCAGGTGAAGCAGCAATCGTTTGGACGAGCCCGCGTCAATCACATCGACGCGCAGGAGGCTCAGGAAGCTCAGGGCGTAGTGCTCGGTGAGTACTTAGTCAACTCAGCTCTGGCGACAGTATTATTTGATTCTGGAGCATCGCACTCGTTTATATCCTCGAGCTATGTGGAGAAACACAAAATACCTACAGTACTACTAAAGACACCCCTATTAACCCGGACGCCTGGAGGCGACATCAATTGTCAATTAGGTTGTCCACGGGTAAAGATCAATTTAAGTGGGGTAGACTTTCTAGCAGATTTAGTAGTACTTAAGCCTGGGGGAATAGATGTGATCCTTGGGATGGATTGGTTAAGCCGACACAATGGTCTCATAGGCTGCACTGATAAAGTGGTACACCTAACCAACCCCGAAGGAGTACAAGTGATCTGCCGTACCCGGGATAGTAAATATGACCCAATGGTATTTAGCATGGAAGCCAAGCCCTTAGAAGGAGTCCCGGTAGTAAACGAATACCCAGATGTATTTCCTGAAGAGCTTCCCGGTATGCCGCCGGACAGGGATATAGAATTCGTCATAGACCTTATTCCCGGAACCTCTCCGATAGCCAAGAGGCCCTATAGGATGGCGGCCTCGGAATTGACGGAATTAAAGAAGCAACTAGAAGAACTGCAACGGATTGGTTTCATCAGACCAAGCTCGTCGCCTTGGGGAGCCCCAGTCCTGTTTGTCAAAAAGAAAGATGGGAGTATGAGGATGTGTGTAGATTACCGGGCACTGAATGAAGTCACCATTAAGAATAAGTACCCCCTCCCTAGGATTGATGACCTTTTCGATCAGCTAAAAGGAGCTAAGTACTTTTCCAAGATCGATCTAAGGTCAGGATATTTTCAGCTCAAGATTAGGGAAAGTGACATCCCTAAGACAGCTTTTGTCACCCGCTATGGGCAGTTTGAGTTCACCGTAATGTCCTTCGGACTAACCAATGCCCCTGCCTATTTTATGAACCTCATGAACAAAGTGTTTATGGACGAGCTGGATAAGTTTGTCGTAGTCTTTATCGACGACATACTTATCTACTCTAAGAGTATTCAGGAACATGAGCAACATCTGCGGGTAGTATTGGAAAAGCTGAGGGCACATAGGTTGTATGCCAAGTTCAGCAAGTGCGAATTCTGGCTGGAGAGAGTGGCTTTCCTCGGTCACATCCTGACCGCGGAAGGCATAGCAGTGGACCCAGAGAAGGTCGAAGCCGTTTCCAATTGGCAGCGACCAACTAACGTTAGTGAAATCAGGAGCTTCCTTGGTCTAGCTGGGTACTATCGAAGGTTTATCGAGGGATTTTCCAAGATAGCCCGACCCATGACGGAACTTCTTAAGAAGGAGAAGAGGTTCGCTTGGACGGAATCTTGCGAAAGAAGTTTTCAAGAATTGAAGCAAAGGTTGACAACCGCCCCAGTGCTGACCCTACCGGACATTCATCGGGATTTTGTCATTTACTGTGACGCATCCCGACAAGGATTAGGGTGTGTGCTAATGCAAGACGGGAAAGTCGTTGCATATGCCTCCCGCCAACTCAAGACCCATGAGCAAAACTATCCGACCCATGATTTGGAACTAGCAGCTGTAGTGCATGCCCTTAAAATTTGGAGACATTACCTGATCGGGAATAAGTGTGAGGTTTACACCGACCACAAGAGTCTGAAGTATATCTTTACCCAGCCGGATTTAAATTTAAGGCAGAGAAGATGGTTGGAGTTGGTCAAGGACTATAATTTGGAAATTCAGTATCACCCCGGAAAGGCGAATGTGGCAGCCGACGCCTTAAGCCGGAAATCCTATGGGTCCAAGGATAACAACCTGCACGAGGAAATGGGACGATTAAATGTGCACATTGTCCCTCAAGGTTCCAGCCATGTGTTAAGCGTCCAATCAACCCTAGAGGATAGAATTAGAGAGGCTCAAAGCTCGGATCAGGAGTTAGTAAAGATCTGCAAGCAAACTGGAGAAAACAAAGCGCCAGGTTTCAGAGTGGACGATGAGGGAACATTATGGTACGAGGATAGAATTTGTGTACCCCAGAACGGAGATTTCCGGCAATTGATCATGGACGAAGCCCATAACTCGGCCTACTCCATCCACCCAGGATCCACCAAAATGTATATGGACATAAGGCAAAAATACTGGTGGAATGGAATGAAAGCGGATATCGCACGATTTGTGGCACATTGTGATACCTGCCAAAGGATCAAGGCCGAACATCAAAAGCCGGCAGGATTATTGCAACCCTTGCCTATCCCGATCTGGAAATGGGATGAAATAGGAATGGACTTCGTAGTGGGTCTACCCCGAACACAGAAAGGACACGATTCCATATGGGTCATAGTAGACCGACTCACCAAATCGGCCCATTTCATACCCGTACGAACCACTTATGGTGGGGAAAAGCTGGCAAAGCTTTACGTGGAGAACATAGTAAAGTTACATGGGGTGCCTAGCAGAATTGTCTCCGATAGAGGGACCCAATTCACCTCTAGGTTTTGGAAGGGCCTGCATAAGGCCATGGGCACCAAGTTGGATTTCAGCTCCGCATACCACCCACAGACGGATGGTCAGACCGAAAGGGTAAACCAGGTCATGGAAGATATGCTGAGAGCATGTGTTCTGACCTATGGAAATGATTGGGAGCAGAGCCTGCCTTATGCAGAATTTTCGTACAATAATAGCTACCAAGCCAGCTTAGGCATGTCGCCATTCGAAGCTCTCTATGGAAGGAAGTGCAAAACTCCCCTGATGTGGTCAGAAGTTGGAGAGCGTGCACTAGTAGGACCCGCGCTCATAAAAGAAGCAGAAGAAAAAGTAGCGGAAATCCGCGAGAAATTGAAAGCAGCTCAGTCCCGACAGAAGAGCTATGCAGACAAGAAGAGGCGGGAAATAAGTTTCAACCCAGACGATTTTGTTTATCTCAAGGTCTCACCCATTCGAGGAACACGAAGGTTTCAAGTACAAGGAAAATTGGCCCCTCGATACATTGGACCGTATCGAGTTCTGAAGAGAGTCGGAACCGTGGCATACCAACTGGAGTTACCAGAAGAAATGTCGGATATACACCCAGTGTTTCATGTTTCGCAATTAAGAAGGTGTCTAAGAGTACCCGAGGGAGAACATGTGCCAGTGGAAACAATAGACCTGCAGCCGGATCTACGATATCAGGAAGTACCGGTCAAGATTCTAGACACTGTCACTAAGAGGACCAGAAACTCTGAAGTACGGATATGCAGAGTTCAATGGAGTAGACACGGAGTAGAAGAAGCGACCTGGGAGCGCGAAGAGGCTCTAAAGAAGGAATTTCCCCATCTGTTTAGGAGCCAGCCGAATCTCGAGGACGAGATTCATTTAAGTGGGGTAGGTTTGTGACGCCCTGAAAATTTACCAAATTAAATCACGCGCTAAAGTGTTTCAATGAAAAATCATTCGTCGTCAAACCCTAACCCTAACCCTTGACGACCGACAGCAGACTTGACCGCCGTCCCATCCCGCACCACTCACGCAAGACAACCTTCCGCGAATAGCGCTGGCGCGACTCTTTTCCTCGCGCAGCGCGCGAACGCCGTGCACGCGTGGCCGACCCGCACGCGATCACCCGCCGCGTTCTGCGCCGGCGCTCCTCGTGCCGCGCGCGAATCCCCGCGCGCGCGTGGCCGACCGGCCGCGGTCGCCGCCGCGACCGGCGCCGGCACTCCTCCCTCCCTCTCCTTCTTTTCTCTTTCTCTCCCTATTTCTTTTCTCCCTTTTCTTTTCCTTTCCCTTCCTTTTTCCTTCCTTCTTTTCTCTTTTCTTCCTTCCCTCCCTTTCTTTTCCCTTCCTGTTTCCCCCTCCGAGCTCCCGAGCTGCGTCGCCCTGCCTCACCCTGGCCACGCCGCGACGCGCGCACGCACCGCGCGTGGCCGCGCGCCGCGCCGCACCGTCCTCCGCTGCAGCGCCCCGCGACGTCGCGCCGCGCGCCGCGCCGCGCGCGCACGCGCACGCCCTGTTCCCACGCGCCGCCGCTGCCGCGCCTGCCCCGTCGCGCGCGTCGTCGCCCTGGCTGCACAGCGCCGCCCCGTTCCCGCCGCTGGCCGAGCTGTCCTGTCCACCTCGCCGCTCGTGCCCCGCTCCGCGACAACCGCAAGCGGCCGGGACGCCATTAATGGCGCCCGCACCGCCCGCCGGCCGCCTCAATTCCCCCACCTCACCGCCCCTCCCCTCGGCCTATAAATAGGCCGCCCGCGTGGCTCACCACCACCACGACCACCTCCACCACCCGGCCCCTCGCATCCCCCAGCCCGGCGCCGCCCCCACGGACGCCTCTGCCTGCCGCCGCAAGCCCCCGTGGGCAGCCCCCCTCGCTGCAGCCCGAGCCAAGGTGAGGCCGGGGATGGGTTCCCCGCGCCCCCTCCCTCTTTTCCCCAACCCCCCGGACCGCCGCCGTGCCCTGCCGGCCGGGATTGGGCCGCCGGCGCCCCCCCAATCCCTCCTCTGTTTCTGTCACGGGGGAGGAGAGGAGGAAGAAACCATTTTGCCCAAAACCCCCCTGCTGTTTTTCTGTTTTCCAAAGAAAACCCCCCCCCCTCTCTAAGAGTACCCTTATCCGTTCCCGTTTTACAAATGAAACCTCGCCTGTTTTGTATTTCAATTCAAACCCTCCAATGCATACATCTAGATATACTTGACAACCTTTTAGCATGCCTAGAATATTTTTAAGATTCGCAAATAGATCCCTACTCTTTTCTGATATTTACGAACAAGCCCTCGAACCCCCGTTTGAGCCCGGAAACCACCTTTAGCGCGTCATTTTATGTGCGAAACGACCTCCGATTGACCCGAAACTTTACCACACCCTTTCTAGTATAGTTTTCAGCCATGCCATTAAGATACCACCTAGAGATACCACCCCTAACTCCGTAACTAAATTATTTCCGATTCAAGCCCAACGATAAAAGCTTTTAGTTCTTTCGCTTGATTGTGTGTCTGTTTGTTTGCGTCGTAGGACACGGAGTGAACGACGAGGTTCCCGACCGCGACCAAGCAACTGAGGACCAGTACTGCGACCCCGAACCCGAAGGACAGTGCTCCGATCAGGACTTTCCGCAAGGGTTTGACGATGGCAAGTTCAATTCCGCCCTTTGATGCATATTTCTGTCCTAGTTTTTATAAACACGACCCAATGGCCTGTTTTATAAAATTGCATTGTTTTGCATGCTGGAAACCCGGTAGGATAGCCACCCTTGTTTGAAATAACCATACTTTGACTGCCTGATTTATAAAGAAAATGCGTGTGTGTGGGAAGGGATAAAATGTGGTTTTGAAAAGCGAGTTAGATGAGATGGATGGCATTTCTGTGTGAATTGCCGTTGGTGTACTCGTACCTGTGTGGTTGAGCGTGGATGGGAGATATCCATCTTGTCACCCCTAAGGACCGAGTTGATGTGACATCTCACCTAGCTTCTTGTCGTGCGAACCACTTGACCGTTGTATGGGCAACGGCTTAGCATAAATCCCACTAGTTAGCCTGATAGCCATCAGGAGAGCTGAGAGCAACGGGTGATCAAGGAGACGGGATAAGCTCTGTGTGACTTATGCCCCGGTTAAACCTCGGTGATAGGTCGAATGACCCCTTGATGGATCCCGTGGTGGCTAGTCAGGTCTAGCTAAGGTGGGTAATGGCTTTGTTGGGATCTGCACCGGCACTAAGGTGTTCGTGCTGTGGTACCCCACCTGTGGGTAAAGTTGCACACCTCTGCAGAGTTAAAACCTATTCGAATAGCCGTGCTCACGGCATTGAGCATGTTACGGTGTGGTCACATAACTAGTGTTTCACTCTGGGAATGGATGGGCTGGTGTGAGTTGTTTGGAAGATGTCCGGCAGTTGTGCCGTGTGCTACGGCGGACGGGGAGTCCGGTAGCAGTTTAAAACTTGGATCCTGTGTGGATCAACATCGTGTGCTCCTTGGTATTGGAAAACTTATTTTGAAAGTGTTTTCAAAATGAACCCTTGCATATAACTGAGTTTTCCGCAAATAAACCCTAACCGTATCCTTGGATTGTCCTTTGCATTAATCCCTGTATTACCCCCCCTCCGTGGGTGTGATTGGACTTGCTGAGTACGTTTGTACTCACCCCTCTCTTACTTTTACAGTGGAAGACCCAGACTACATCCCCGAAGACAACGAGTAGGGTTTCGTCCTGCACCCAGTCTTGCCTGTGGTTGAGGCCACTGTTGGATTCCGCATGGCGCAAGACTCTGATGATCCTTTGTTCGTAGCTAGTGTAGTAGTGTGGGTTCTGGTTGTAATCCTCGCGATAGTGGCGCTTCACTGCCCATTACCGCGTAGAGTTGTACGGTGATGTACCATCTGATGTAATAAAAGTGTTATCAGCCTCCTGGGACTGATAAATCGACACTTTTGAGTCTTCCCTGATGGGGAGACGCTTCAAAGGCAGAGTGATAGCTTATGCTTCGCGGCAGTTGCGCCGGCACGAGCTGAATTATCCCACTCATGATCTGGAGTTAGCCGCAGTTGTGCATGCTCTGAAGATATGGAGGCATTACTTGTTTGGGCAGAGGTGTGATATTTACACCGATCACAAGAGCCTCAAGTATATTTTCACTCAGAGTGAGCTGAATATGCGGCAGAGAAGATGGCTAGAGTTGGTCAAGGATTATGACCTGGAGATTCACTATCATCCGGGCAAGGCCAATGTTGTAGCAGATGCTCTGAGCAGGAAGAGCTATGTTAACATGGCCGTGGCTTTTCAGATGCCTCAGGAGTTATGCGAGGAGTTTGAGCAGTTGAGCCTGGGTTTCTTGCATCATACCTCGGGTACATCGTTCGAGGCAGAACCCACTCTAGAGGCTGAGATCAGGCAGCATCAGAAGGAAGATCAGAAGCTGCAGGAGATTCGTGAGTTGCTCAAGATTGGCAAGGCTCCACATTTCAGGGAGGATGATCAGGGTACCTTGTGGTACAAGGGTCGTATATGTGTGCCGGATGTGAATGACCTCAGGAAGTTGATTCTGAGTGAGGCTCATGATACAGCATATTCTATCCATCCAGGCAGCACGAAGATGTATTACGATCTGAAGGAACGATTCTGGTGGTATGGTATGAAGCGTTCCGTTGCGGAGTACGTGGCTATCTGCGACACTTGTCAGCGTGTCAAGGCAGAGCATCAGAGGCCAGCAGGGTTATTGCAGCCGTTGAAGATTCCAGAGTGGAAATGGGAGGAAATCACTATGGACTTCATTGTTGGCTTGCCTCGTACTCAGAAAGGGTACAACTCCATATGGGTAGTAGTGGATCGGTTGACGAAGGTTGCTCACTTCATCCCGGTGAACACTACTTACTCCGGTGCTAGACTCGCAGAGTTGTACATCTCCAGGATTGTCTGTCTGCATGGTGTTCCGAAGAAGATTATATCTGATCGAGGATCTCAGTTCACTTCACGGTTCTGGGAGCAGTTGCATGATTCGTTGGATACGAAGCTGCGCTTCAGTACCGCTTATCATCCTCAGACAGATGGGCAGACAGAGCGAACCAACCAAGTGTTGGAGGATATGCTTCGGGCCTGTGCTATTCAGTATGGTACCAGCTGGGATAAATGCCTGCCATATGCAGAGTTTTCTTATAATAACAGTTATCAGGCCAGTCTGAAGAAATCCCCGTTTGAAGCTCTGTATGGTCGGAAATGCAGGACTCCGCTGTATTGGGATCAGATTGGTGAGAGGCAGGTGTTTGGTCCGGATATTGTTGAGGAGGCCGAACAGCTGGTGCAGCAGGTGCGAGAGAATCTGAGGGTCGCTCAGACTCGTCAGAAGAGCTATGCGGATGTTCGTCGTCGAGATTTGACCTTTGCAGTGGGTGATCATGTATATCTGAAGGTCTCGCCGATGAGAGGAATCCGCAGGTTTAATGTACGAGGGAAGCTAGCTCCTCGATACATTGGTCCGTTCAAGGTGTTGGAACGGAAAGGTGAGGTGGCATATCGTCTGGAGTTGCCACTCAATCTCTCAGGGGTGCACGATGTGTTTCACGTGTCTCAGCTGAAGAAGTGCTTGAGAGTGCCAGAAGAGCAAGCACCGATAGAGGGGTTGGATGTGCAGGAAGATCTGACCTACATCGAGCATCCGGTGAAGATTCTGGAGACATCTGAGAGGGTTACCCGAAACAAGAAGATCAAGATGTGCCGTATTCAGTGGAGTCATCACACGGAGGATGAGGCTACTTGGGAGCGAGAAGACGAGCTGAGGAAGACATATCCCGATCTCTTTGCTAGCTAGCCTATCCGAATCTCGGGACGAGATTCCTGTAAGGGGGGTAGGTTTGTAACACCCTAATGTAATTTTCCCAAATTTTAAGGAATTTATTTTGGCTCAAATAAAATTTTCAAGGTTTTTCTAATTTATCCTGCATTTAAAAGAAATTTATAACACGGGAAAATAAAATTTATCATAGGATTAAAGTGTTTGTGCATTCATGCTGGTGCATAAGTTTCATTTGGTTGAGTGCATACAAGTTGAATTCAAATTCGAACTGAATTCCAATAGATTTGAGTGGAAACAGGAAAGTGAGTCAGTCTTTCTCTTTTCTCAGTCACTCCCGTAGTCTTTCTATTCTCAGTCATACTTTCCTTTCTCAGTAATTCCTTTCCTTTCTCAGTCATTCCTTCCTTTCTCTCAGTCATTCCTGCTGTTCTCAGTCATTCCTTATATTCTCAGTCATTCCTTCTTTTCTCAGTCATTCTCGTTCTTTCCTCGGTTATTCCCGTTCTTTTCTCAGTCATTCCCTCAGCCTGACCCCACCTGTCGGCCCCTTCCCCCTCTCCTCCTTCTTCCCCGGCGCTCAACTTCCCCCGAGATCTCCGGCGAGCTTCCTTATCCGGGCCCGCACGCCCAGAGTAGCGCCGCCGCCCTACAAGTAGCGGCCCCACGCCCCTCAGAACCCTAACCCTAGTCCCCGCCGCCGCTATCGACGCCCGGCACCGCAACCACTCTGCTCCGCCGCTCGGCGCCTCTGCTCCGTCGCGGACCCGCTGCTCCACCGCGCTCTAGCCCCGGTCAAGGCCCGCAACATCTTCGCCCCGCCGCCAGGGAGCATTCCGAGGATCCCACCCTCGCCTTCGGCCTGAGCAACGGCCGGAATTCGACCCGAGACCGCCGACGGTGAGATTTTCCTCCGCTGCGATTGCTCCCCGCCGATGGTTCCCCGGTCGTCCTGATCCCCTCAACGTCTTCACAGGACCTTCACGGGTCGATCCGAGGAAACCCGACGCTCGGAGGGCGCCCGCAGCTGTCTTCCCCACGAGCGCCGCCTATCTCTGTCCGTGCTCCGCCGCCGTCGTCGTCGCCAGCACCCCTGCGCCGCCCCTAGTCGATCTAAACCCCTCGGTGAGCTTCCCCTTCGCGCCCTGGTCCTGTTGCACCAGAAGTCGTAGGCATTAGCTAACCGTAGCGCCAGAACACCGCTCGCCGGCGTTGTCCTTTGCCCGAGCCGCCGTGCATAACCGCCGTCCCCGCGAACCCATCAGATCGGACCAGTCCGATCCAGATCGGACCGTCCGGACCCCTCTGTCCAGATCGGACCGGTCCGAACTCCGCTGTTCAGATCGGACCGTCCGAACCGGAATGCGTTCGAACCGTTCGATTTAGATCCAACCGCCTTTATTAGAAGCCGCGTACCCCTTCAGCTGTGGCAGTTTTGTTAAAGAGCCCCTGAGTTTTCTTGGAATCAACCCGCAGTCCACCCGTAGTTCAAAAATAATTACGGTTAGGTCCTTTTCTTCTCGTTTAGACCCCTGAGCTTCCGGTATTTTGAACCCGCAGTCCATATCTTGGGTTTTTCTCATGCTAGCCCCTAGATCTAGGCTTTAATTACGTTTAGGTCCCTGGGTTTTGTCCAGAAACCCCTGGTTGCTCTGTTTTTCTTACAAATAGGTCCCTGGATCTTGTTTCAAGCGTAGTTTTCGCGTTTTAGCTCCGTTTTAGGTGTTCTTTATATCCACGCGATCGTTATAACGCGTAGAATAGTTTTAGGCTAGTTTTATGTGCTGTTCCATTGTATTGGTGTACTGTTTTCTTATAGTTTGCTATTGTTGTGCATGTGTGTATGTGTGGACTATGCTTGATGATCGTGAGTAGACGCGGAGCCTTTGGACCAGTATCAGGAGCAGCCGTCTTCCGAGCAGTTCGAGCAGCAGCCGGGAGAGTACGAGGAAGGCAAGTATAGCATGAAACTCCTATCACTTTTAAGTACAATTTCATACTGCATTTAAATTCTGTATGCCTATAAGGATTTCCTAGCCACTTTATATCCTATATATATGTCCTTTGGGTTGCATTGTGGTTAGTTGTGCTAGGTTGCTGCGCTATACCACACTTGGTCCTTTTTAATTAATTTGTTAATGGTTATATGCAACTTAATTCTGGAGCCGACCCTCTGTGCTGTGTGCTTGAGTGGTTTGTGCGTCCTTAAAAGATGTTTTTGTTAGAAACATGGTTTAGGGGGCCAGCACGGTGCTTAGTGCTTGGTTGGCCACTCTCCATAAGGACCGGTTCATAGAGCGACAACCTGGGACAACCGCGCAACCACAAGACTGGTATGGGACGGTCTTGACTTATTAATTAGGTCATTTTGGTTCGGGAGTAACTTACCTGCGTGGGCAAGAGGGGTGGTAAGCTTCAATGGTCCCTGCTCCTCCGGCTTGGTCTGTGCTGTGTGTCTTGTACCCCCGGAGGTGGGCCCCATCGTCGCTGATCCAGAATCCTTAGCGGTTACACCTTACCAACGTGATCCTTTGTAACGGTCTCGTAGTGTGCTTGCTAGCCATCTCACCTAAGGAAGTGTGATGAACAACTAGCGTAGCCCACGACTTGTGGGTAAAGTTGTGCAACCTCTCGAGAGTGTAAAACTGATATATCAGCTGTGCTCACAGTCATGAGCGGCCCAGATCCTCCGTCTGATTAGTGGGGTTATCAACCTTTGACGAGGGAGATTCCCCGGGTGGTTTTGGTTGGGTGGTTCTCAGTAGTTCTTAATTAATACTGATTAATTTCTTATGCAATTTGGGTTATGGTAATTCATCCACTTGTAGTAATTAGCTTTAATAAAATTTGCCAAGATTAAAAGCTAATGCAGTTGAGTCAGCCAGCCTAGAGCCTCATAGTTTGTGTTATACTTGTTGAGTACTAGTTTGTACTCACACTTGCCTCTCTACTCTTCTGTTCTATTTCGGATATCTTCGACTGCTGCTCAGTGCCCGGCAACATGGAGGACTACGTCAGCGGCTTCGACGACTTCTAGGCGTTTGTCTCCCAGTCGACGTCCCTGTGGCGCCCAGCTCTTCATGTATCTCTTTTACGCTTCCGCAACTCTTGAACCGATTCTTGATTCGGTTGTAATAAAATAATTCATTTATTGATTTATCTACGATTTATATTAATATTATTCGTGACATGTGTTGTGATATCTTGATAATCTGTTGTATATATGCGTGACTTGATCCTGGCGCATATATGATTGCTCGATTTATGTTCTTATAAATCGGGTGTGACACCTCTTTTGGAAACCCTTGTAACGTAATTTCCTCTGTGATGTAAAATGTGATGGTGATTGTATCTCTGGACTCACCTTCGTGTGAGGTAACCTTATTTGATCCTGTGTATCGGTGGTTTATCGGGACGTTACCCGACAGGCCAAGAGATTATACCGTTTGAAGCACGTTGGAGCCCTCGGGAGTGGACTCACGTACTTGAGCCGGTATAATTCAGGTTGGTTCTGCCACAGCTGGCCCGAAGGCTGGACAGGATGGCGCGCCGGCGTGCGTCTCACCAGCAGCGCGGGCACCGTCATGTCGGGAGAGAGAGAGGAAGAAAACCCTAGGGTTAGGGTTTCCCAATGAAACAACCCTTTTATTTCCCTGATCTAGACGGAGAGCCGTCAGATCGCGTTCAATGGACGAGATTGACGCGGGGAATTGATAGGGGCACGAGCTGGGCCGATTCGGCAGCCCAACCGTCAGTTTTTGGGCCTAGAGTCCAGGCGGGCTGAGCGAGCCGAGGCGAGCAGGCCGAGCTGCCGTGATGGGCCACCATGTGGGCTGGACGAGATGAACAGTAGATTTTCCAATTAAGTAATTTTTTCACAAACCCTTTAGCCATTTCTTGCATGGTTTCACCTCTATTTTATTTTGCACCAACGTGATAAATTCTACAGAGAGATAGTGAGTCAGAAAGTTTCTGAAAGTAAGCATAGTTTAATTTTTCCGCTGCAAATTTAATTAACTTCTATTCTTTAATTATTTTAGAACCAACGGGACATTATAATTAAAGGAGTCAGTTTTATGTTTTCTTCCGTTATAATATTGTTATTTTCTGACCAACGTTGATAATAGCAGTATTATAATTTTTCAGTAAGTTTCCATGCATTTGTTCTCATTTTGCCCAACGGTGATTTAGAATTAATGCAGCCAGTTATTTGTATGTCTTAATATTGACCAACGTTGAATTGAGATATGCAATTATTGTTTTATAAAGCAGTTCTCACCTTTCTTGATTTAAATTTCAGGATCTAATGCAATGACTTTCATTAATGCTATACCGCCGTTGGATGGTTCCAACTACGGGATATGGGCACAGAAGCTAGAAGTGGCTCTCGCACTGTCCGATATTGACTTAGCTATCACCTCACTGTGTCTCGTTAGTCCCGGGGAACTGGTGAGGGACCCGGATGAGAGCTCTGCCGCTTGGCAAGCTCGCCAAAGAGAACATGCAAATGTTCAAATGAAGTATGGCCTTGAGAGAGCAAAATGGAACTCTTCCAACAGAAAGTGTTTGATGGTCATCAAGAGTTCCATTATAGACAGTATCAGGGGAGCAATCCCAGATTGCGCCACCGCAGTTGAGTACTTGAAGAAAGTTGAGAGTCAATTTGTTGGCTCTTCAAAAGCTTATGCGCAAACTCTGATTCAGAGGTTAGTAAATGACAAGTACACTGGTGGTGGTGTGAGGGAGCACATACTGAAGATGAGCAACATGGCATCTAAACTCAAACCTATGGATATAGAGCTTCCTCATGCTTTCGTTGTCCATTTGGTTCTGGCTTCCCTGCCAAAAGAGTTTGAAACCTTTGTTGTTAACTACAACATCAGCCCAGAGACATGGGATCTAGAGAAGCTCATCGCTATGTGCGTGCAAGAAGAGGAAAGACTTAAGGCCTCGCATGGTGACACGCTCAACTATGTTAGGCACAACAACAGAAACAACTCTTCTGATAAATACACGAGGCCACAAGGGAAACCTCAGTTCAAACGAGGTTCCACTTCTTCTTCTTCTTCGACTCACCCAGGCAAGGGGGCAAAGAAAGATCAACCGCACATTGAGAAAGATCAATGTATGTGGTGTCACAAGACAGGACACTACAAAAAAGACTGCCCAGACTTTCTAAAGCATTTAATTAAGAAAGGTGAGGATGTTATCACATTTATAGATGAGACCCTGTACGTAAGTTATTCTAAATCTACTTGGTGGATTGACTCAGGTGCAACTGTTCATGTTGCTAATTCCTTGCAGGGTATAAGTACAAGGACAATGGTGCAAAGAGGGGATAGATGGCTGAAAGTTGCCAATGGAGTTAGAGCCGACGTTGAAGCAGTTTGTCAACTCACGTTAGAATTAGAGAACGGCTTTAGATTCCAGTTACATAATGTTCTTTATGTACCCTCTTTGTCTAGAAATTTAATTTCAGTATCATGTTTGACAGATGATGGTTATGATTGCCATTTTGGCAAAGAACAATGTGAGATTCAATTTAATAGTCAGTGTGTTGATCTTGCCATCCGACAAGACAAATTTTATATGTTACCTATGCATGAGACTGTGAATTCTGTTAACAATACTACGAGTATTGAACATACAACTAACGACGCAAGTAATAAGCGCAAACGATGCGATAACGACAATTCAGCGAAATTATGGCACTGTCGTTTAGGCCATATTTCGAGGGGGAGAATTGAGAGATTAATTAAAGAAAATATTCTCCATCCGTTAGATTTTTCAGATGAAGAACATTGCATCGATTGCGTTAACGGAAAGTACGTTAAGAAAATAAAGAAAGGAGCCAAACGCAGTTCAGGGGTTTTGGAGATAGTGCACACAGATATCTGTGACCCATTTCCCATAAAATCTGTAGACGGTTATGATTCGTTTATAACGTTTACAGATGATTATTCGCGTTGTGGCTATATTTATCCAATTAAAGAAAGATCAGAAGCATTAGATAAATTCAAGATTTTTAAAGCTGAAGTAGAAAATCAGCAAAATCTTAAGATAAAAGTAGTAAGATCTGACCGTGGAGGTGAGTACTACGGTCGACACACCCCGTATGGCCAAATTCCTGGACCCTTTGCAAGGTTTCTACAGGAAAATGGAATAGTAGCTCAGTACTCTACACTGGTCGAGCCTCAGCAAAATGGAGTTGCAGAAAGATGTAACCGTACCTTAATGGATATGGCGAGAAGTATGCTAAGCTACTCCACGTTACCGATTAATTTATGGATGGAGGTGTTAAAAACCGCTATTCATATTCTTAATCGCGTACCGAGTAAGTCGGTGCCTAGAACACCGTATGAGTTATGGACAGGGAGAAAATCCACACTAAATTATTACATGTATGGGGCTGTCCAGCTGAGGCGAAATTATTTAATCCAAGTATTGGAAAGTTAGACCCTAAGACAGTAAGTTGCCATTTTATTGGCTATTCAGAAAAGTCGAAGGGTTATCGTTTCTACTGTCTTAATGGATATACAAAGTTCGTAAAAACGAGAAACGCTGTCTTTTTGAAGGATCAGATGATGAGGGGGAGCACGGTACCTCGAAAGATTGACCTTGAGGAGAAGCGGGTTTTTGTACCTACTCCGATGATCCAGGATTCATTTTTCGTGTTGCCTGTTGCTGCTCTGAAAGCATCTAGGCCCCTAATTCGAGTTTTGGTAATTAATGATAACGATTTGTGGATTAATAATTTTTTTGAGAAAATGAGGATAGGTTAATCCACGGATGAATGAGACTTATTTGTGAACGTGTGGATTTGTGGAGACGATGAGCAAAGCTTGGGCTCAAGGCAAAGGTATAAAATAGGATCTTTTGAATTTCACCGGTCACAAGGTGTTTAGTGGATGAAAAGTGACCGGATTTGTTGGATAGATAGCCGTACTATCAAGAGGGGTCATGTACTCGTGCTTGACGGGTCTCTAGTGCCATTTTGCTCAAAATATCTAAGTGGATGCATGAGGGCTAACTACGCTTTGTCGGGTTTTGAAAAAGAACAAGTTTGAGAGCTGTCTACTTAAGCGCGGACGGTCCGCCCCTTGGGTGCGGACGGTCCGCTTCCGTTACAGAAGGTTTAGTGGGAATCTCTTGTGGCCGGCGGACGGTCCGGCTCTCTTGGGCGGACGGTCCGCCACTCTAACTCACTTTCGTTCCAGAAAGGGTGTTCTCTGGTCTGTCTATATGGTCTGGTCCGCGGACGGTCCGCCGCTGGGGCGCGGATGGTCCGCAGGCTCTCTGATAACTTGATCCAGAAACATTGCTGTCTCTGCCTGTTCTTCTAGGATGAACTGCGGACGGTCCGCTCTTTGGGGGCGGACGGTCCGCTGGCTAATTTCAGGTCTGTTCCAGAGACTGTCTTGTCTCTGGAGTTGTGGAACTCTTAACCGCGGACGGTCCGCCTTTTGGGCGCGGACGGTCCGCCAGGGCTGTAACGGCTAATTCTGACACGCATTTAATGCTCTCTGACTCTCTGGTTTATAACGGCGGACGGTCCGGTTTTTAAAACCGGACGGTCCGCGATCTCGCAGAAAAGACTGTAACGGCTAGCTTTTGATGGGATGTCTATATATACCCAATGCCCGGCCTTTGGGTCTCTCTCTTGGCCATTTGGACTGCATTCTTGACCCTCTAGAGCTAAGACATCCCTCTCTCTCACACACTTGCTAAGGATTTGCATTTTTGAGAGTGAGAGTGCTTCCTAGTGCATTGCATCAAAAGTTTGAGCTTTGTGGCACTAGGGAATCTTCAAGAAAGGATCATTGGCTTGTTACTCTTAGGAGTTGCCGCTCCCTAGACGGCTTGGAGAAGGTGATTTCGTGGAGCTTCTTGAAGGAGATTGTTAAGAAGCCCCGATTTCGGTTGTGAGAGGTTTTGTGCTCACCTCACCGGAGTGGTGAAGAGAAACTCTAGTGAAATCGAGGTGTGGAGCGGTTCCTTGTTTCTAGCCGGCTCAAGATCAAGAGGTTCTTGATAGAGGAGCGGTTGATTCTTGGAATCCACCTCAACGTGGATTAGGGTTGACCGGCAAGTCATCGACACCACGGGATAAATTTGTGTGTCAAGCTTGGTTATCTCTCTTGCTCACCTTAATCGTTGTATTTATTTTGAGCAATTTACTTTACTAGAGCTTGAATTGTATCTTGTCACCCTAGGTTGCAAACCTCTCTAGAGATAGTAGTAGCATGACATAGGATTCTCTTTTGATACTAATTAAATTTCTCTAGTGTTGTTGGTTTTAGTTTTAAACCGCCTATTCACCCCCCCTCTAGTCGGTGTTCTTGATCCTACATGCTCCACCTACGGTGTCTGCACCTGTTGTTAGTTAGCTGCAGCGACGAATCAAAATCAGGAACCTGTCCTTCAGGATCCGACAGAACCGGTAGCCCCACATGAGGGGGAGCAACAGCAGGCCCAGGTAGAAGAGATGCCGATAGCTGAGACACCGAGAAGGTCTCAAAGAACAAGAAAGCCCGCTATTTCGAATGATTATGAAATCTATAATAGCGAGGAAATTCAGATGGAGGGTGACCCCACTTCATTTGAAGAAGCCATGAGAAGCGTTCATTCATCTGAATGGTTGGAAGCCATGAAAGATGAAATGAAATCGATGAGTACCAACGATGTTTAGGATCTAGAAGAAATTCCTAAAGGAGCCAAAACAGTAGGCTGTAAATGGGTCTACAAGACAAAATGTGACTCCAAAGGGAATATTGAAAGATATAAAGCGCGACTTGTGGCGAAAGGTTTCACGCAAAGAGAAGGGATAGATTATAATGAAACATTTTCTCCTGTTTCATGCAAGGATTCCTTCAGAATTATAATGGCGTTAGTGGCACATTATAATTTAGAGTTACATCAGATGGATGTAAAGACGGTATTCCTCAACGGGGACCTTTATGAGAATATTTACATGGCACAGCCAAAAGGTTTTATCGTGGAAGGAAAAGAAAAGATGGGATGTCGTCTAAAGAAATACATTTATGGATTAAAGCAAGCCTCCGGACAGTGGTATTTGAAATTCGATGAAACCGTAAGAAAGTTTGGTTTCAAAGAGAATGAGGAGGACAACTGCATTTACGCAAAGTTTAAGAATAGAAAATTCATTTTCCTTATTCTGTATGTGGATAATATTCTGCTTGCTAGCAGTGATATTGATCTGCTATTGGAGACAAAGAAATTCTTGTCCTCAAGGTTAGATATGAAAGATTTAGGTGAAGCCTCATTCGTTTTAGGAATTGAGATTTACCGAGAAAGAAGCAAGGGGGTTTTAGGATTATCGCAGAAAGCATACCTAGAAAAGGTACTAAAGAAGTACGGTATGCATGCGAGTAAGCCAACACCTGCTCCTATAGTCAAGGGCGATAGTTATGGGAAATTTCAGTGTACCAGAAATCAGTATGAAATCGATCAGATGAAAGCGGTACCATATGCTTCAGCTGTCGGAAGCCTACAGTATGCTCAAGTATGTACGCGCCCTGACTTAGCATTTGTCACCGGGGTACTTGGCAGATTCCAGAGTAATCCAGGGATAGAACACTAGAAAATGGTTAAGAAAGCCTTGCGTTATGTGCAAGGAACGAAAGACCTCATACTAACATACAGGAGATCTGAACCTCTAGTGATAGAGGGTTATTCAGACTCAGACTTTGCGGGAGATAAGGATGACAGAAAATCCACGTCAGGCTATGTGTTCACTCTCGCAGGTGGTGCTATATCGTGGAAAAGCTCCAAACAGACAGTCACTGCATCATCTACGATGTATGCAGAATTTATAGCTTGTTACGAGGCATCGGGGCAGGTTAAATGGCTAAAGAAATTCATACCTGAATTAAGAGTGGTTGACAGCATAGAAAAACCACTAAAAATGTACTGCGACAATGAGCCTGCAGTATTTTACGCTCATAACAACAAGTCAAGTGGAGCTGCCAAACACATTGACATAAAGTTTTACGTTGTTAAAGAGCAAATCCAGGATCATACAATCAGTCTTGAGTATTTGAGCACAAAGAAGATGTTAGCGGATCCGCTCACAAAAGGCTTACCACCCAATGTGTTCAGAGAACACTTAGCCGGCATGGGTTTACGGGAAAGCCTATGATTCCTGGAAAGTATGGGCTCAAAAGTAAGGTTCTGTTTCAAACAGAAAAGTGCGTTGTGGCTGTTAATCCAACAGTAATAATTGTTGAGACGAGGCATGCTCAATGCACTGATCTGAATGAAATCGGACGTAAGAAGAAAGTGAGTTGAGATCAAAGGGGAGAATGTTAGTTTGATCTCATCCCGGATCGGTCCAACGACCGATCCGGAGTCCGTTACGCGCCCTGATCGGGGGCGCACAGCCAAGCCAATGGCATGTGGGCCCCCGTCACGCAGCGCCAAAATAAAAGGAACGAGGTTCACCGCGTTGCCTGTAGCCCCACCAAAAACCCTAGCCCAATCCGATCTAAGGGGCGCTGAAGCGACGGAAAGCACCGCCGCCTCCGCACCGCATCGCCGCCGCAATCCCATCCTCGGCCTCGACTCCGGCTCGGTTTCATCTCCACCATGGCCAACAATGGCGAATCCGGCTCATCGACCGGAGGTACGACATATATCTCTCTCTCCCTCTCTCTGTTTCACTCTCGGTTAGTCCTAAGTACCATCTTTATTTAGCTAATCACCGAGCCATCTAGCACTTCTAGCACTTAGTCGATCTCTAAGTATTAACAGCAGGAACTCTATCAGATTTACAGTCGCGGTAGGTGTTAGGATTCGTCAATGGCAAGGTCAAACTGCCGCCACAAATTCAGAATGTCAGTCTCTGTTCCTAAAAAGAGACCATTCATTTTTGGGGAGTCGTTCGCATGTAAAAAGAAGGAAAAGTAAGGAACCACTGAAAATTGCTGGAAAATTTGAAGGCGCTTCATCCGCGGCGGGAACCATGATGAGCCGATGGCTTATTATAGCTCGATCGAGACCTGTAATACTGACGCCAGATCGTTTGGTCATCAAAAGAGGCCCTCTTTACAACTCAGCTTTGTTGTCAAAACAGTGATGCGGCGCTCCGTGATCCACAGCGTCAACAAATAAATAAATTAAAGCAGTTTTCATGCCTGAAAACAATTGCAACGTGGCTGCAGCGATCTAACAGAACACTACTCGTACGCAAATTTAATTTATCTTGATTTGTCTACTGTGCTCTATCATTTGACTTGCCTGAACTTTTTTTGCCCCTCTGTCATGCTCAGTTTGAATTCCCAGCAGAAACTTTACACAATCAGAGGTCAATAAGGTAGCCATGGTAAAAAGACCATGAGCATCTGACCCTGTTTCTCAAGTAATCACAACGTTCCATTTGCATCAAAACATGCCACTTCTTTAAGAGCTAGACAGGCACTTCGTTATTCAGAAACCAGACCTACCGAATAGCCAGAAGTATCGAGCCAGGTTACAGCGATCATATGGCTGCTGGAAGGCTTCCGTTTGGTATGTACCTACTGAACACAAACGTGCCAATCACTGTCTGTCAAGAGACGCCGCCGCCCAATATGCGCCGGAACAAAGGGAGTTGATGAAGACTTTTGGCGCCGACGACCCCTGCCCTAGTTGCACCTGCACAGGGCACGAGTATGACAAATTTGACATTCTTCTGCAGCTGGTGCTGCTAGCTTGTGCACAAGTGCTTGCCATATGCTCTTATGATAGTAGAATTAATACAGATCATTTGGAAGATATGGTTGCAGGGTTAGGAGAAGACAGCTCAATGCCTGCTGGGTGCTTATAGAATTTAAATTGTTCAGGTTTTAGCAGGGAAGGAGTTGCGGAATGCTGAGTGTGAGCATTATCACGCCATTATCCCACCTACGGAGTACTACTCACTACCATACCAGTATATGATTAGCAAGTAGCAAATTATTAAACTATTGCCGGCCCCTGAAAGAGTGCGCGTCGATTAATAGAAGAAAACAGTCTAATTAGTGTCTCAAATGCTCCAAGTTGTATCATTTTTTTTTGGCTTGTAGTATGTTCAGTTAACCTAGGACTATGGGTGCTTTGAGTTTTGTAAGAAACCAATCGAGCACAATAATTTACCTCAGATTACGGCAAGGGCAGCAGCATTGCAGCAAAGAAGAAGAAAATGCAAAAGAGGGGGAGGGACTGTTGCCTGCAGCTACAGGAAAGATTTCCATCAGCACTGACATCAACATCTGAGAAATTCTGGCTAGCTCGCTAGCTGGGCTTGCTTGATTTGCGTTGCCCAAGTGCGCGCGACTTGTGCAGCAGAAACAGCGGAATTGAAGGGAACATGAACGTATGGTTGGTCGGTGCAGATCAGTTCGTTGGGCCGGTCGAGCTTTAAACGGCGGCGATCGGCAAGGGAGCAATTGAGAATTTGAGATGGCATGTCAATGTCATGCAGACTGGCCTGCAGGTCAATTCTGTTGATGGGGTGGGCAAGCTTGTCTGTCTGTTGTGTAGTTTTCCATCCCAGCATGAACTCTTTGCATTGGCTTGCATGAAAGTACCATTAAAACCGCCTTTTATTTTATCTATTTATCCATTTATGTATCACCGAACCAAAGCAAAAGAATGATGAAACAGTAAAAATGAGGGGATCCACTGTAATCGCGAGATCACCGTAAGAAAAATTGACACAAATTAACCTTTCTCCGTAATCCGTATGACATGATCAACGCTGCAGTGCATGCCTCTCCACGTCGAGACATGGCGGACGCGAGGAGCTCCACGTAACGCGCACGCCTTTTCCATCGACCGATCAGTAGGGCCTCATGCCCACGTAGTTGCCGGGCGGGTTGTAGCTGCAGACCCCGAACGTGGCGCGGCCGCCGCCGCAGGTCACGAGCGCGCACCCGACCGCCGTGGTGCTGCGCCACACGATCTGCGTGTAGTGCCCGCACGCGCCGGGCGCGCCGCGGCAGGCGTTGGCGCGCGGGTCGTAGAGCGCCCGCTCCCGGACCCAGGCGCTCACCACGTCGGCGGGGGTCCACCCGGCGCCGCCGCTCCCGCGGAAGAGGTTCTCCCCGTAGGGTCCGTGCGAGTGGACCAGCGCGCAGTCGCTGCTCCGCGCCGCCGCGTACCGCCGCGCGTACGCCGCCAGCCCCTCGTCCCACCGCAGCGGCCGCAGCCCGACCGCGCGCCGCGCGGCGTTGTGCGGGTCAAGGAAGCTGGACGCCGGGCTCCTCCTGCCGCGCGCGGCGGCTTCGTCGGCCGCGGTCGCGCCGGCCAGGAGGAGGGTGACGACGAGTAGGAGCGCGGCGGCGGTGGCCGCGGCCACGAAGGGGAAGCGGCGAGGCGGCATTGCTAGCTGGCTAGCTAGCTAGCTTTTGATCACTTCAGGTGGTGTGGTTGACCTTCTTGCGATTTACCTGATGAATGGGGTCGTATTTATACGAGCTTTTGCGTAGGAGAGCTTCTTGTTTCGGGTGAAGATGCAATGGCATGAGTGGTGGTCATGTTCGGTGATGAGGTTGGCAAAGAAATTGGAGGCAGATAAGGTCCACGCGGAACGATAGTATGTGCGTCCATGTTCAGTGTGAGCTTGTTGTTCGCGCCATGCCCGCCCGGCCCCATCGCATGCGCCCGAGACTGCGGCAAATCGCGCGGCGCCCTCAGGTCCTTGTTGCGTGGGTGAGATCGGGGATTGATGGGCGGGACAGGGCTCCTCAATTCCGGCGGGGAGGACGGCGGCGGACGGGCGGTAGCACCAACGGACACGGACCAGTGGGCTGTATGCAAAAGATGGAGTTCTAATTGTAAATATTCGGATCGCGATTAATAGTCGCGATTCAAACTAAAAGGAGAAGGATATAGAAAAATCTCGGATTGCGAGTGATTATTAATCACGATCCAAATCAGGGCAGCTTTTGAAAAATATACCGGGGCAGCGACGTGGCCGCCGGCGAGGTCCCGCGTGCCGCCCCTCAGACGCCCGAGTCCCACGCTTGCCTCCTTCAGGTTCACTCGTGCGCCCCACCCGCACCGCCGGTGACTGCAACTCGTCCGGAGATCGCCGGAGCATCGGGCGACGGTGGCTAGAGATGGTGATCAATGAGGAACACCACTCGCCGCCGAGTGGAGATGCAGTCCTGGACGGCGGTAGACCTGCCACGGTTTAGTCATTACTGGATGGAGTGGGAACGTGTTCTCGTTTTGCACAGTGGCTAGCACACTACACGGCCGGCCGGCGATTGCTGCGCCGCTCCGCGAGGACACCCCGTGCCGGTGATGGAACTGGAAGGGATATATATATTTTTTGAGAGGATATCAGTGATGGAACTGGAAGGGATATCAGTGATTCAGTGTCGGACAGTAGCATACAATTAGCTCAGGTTAAAAGAATAAGAACAACAAGAAGAGCCTCGAGCTCCTTTTGCCCCCCGGTCTCCTCCCCAACCCAATGGTGGTTCTGAGGCAGCCGCTGAACATGCAGGGCATGAGCAAGGAGGCAGCACGGCGAGGATACTCGCCGTAGTGTTCTGATTTCGTAGTCATGACTGCTGCTTCTTGACATGACTGAATCATCAATCGGTTCGTCATGCTGAGCACCCAGGGAGAGCTTCTCATCAATCGACCACGCAAGCGCGCCGGTCATGTGCCCACACTGACCAGGCATTCACGGCGCCACGCCGGCTGCCGATGAGGCCTACCCGGTCGTTCCCAGCGCCGCAGGCGTCAGGGACGCCCCTGTTCTCCCCGCGCGCGGTCGTTCCGCCGGCAGCATGAGAGCCCATGGCGACGGCGCCGCTCACCAGGCACATTAGATAGCGGCGCGCGAGGTCGCGGCAGCACGCGTTCCGCCGTGCCAGAGAACGGAGCGGCGGCGAGAGCGAGACTGCCGGGAGCCTTCCGGCAGCGCGCAGGGTCGCCGCTCGCTTCGCCATGCTCGCGCCGTCGCGCGATCCATGCCGTCCAGGCAGAAAAAACGACCAAGTCAGGTGGCCATTGCTCCCGAATCTGGACCGTACATGCCCGATCTGACGGCTGCCAGGGACCAAGGAGTGGACGGTAAATGAAATACCGTCCACCCCCGACCCTGGGCGGGGGCTCCCTCAGCGCCTCTGCTGCTGCCTGCGCGGTTGCCTGCCAGACGGCTGGCCGGGCGAGTTCACTACGTGCTCGCGGCATTGACGCCTCCAGGTGAGCACCGCGCGTCGAGGGAATAATTAGTCGCCGGCCAGGGCCAGCACGTCGGCGACCTTCCCGACTCCTGAGCTGCCGTGTCCGGGGTTCCCTAGCCGATCGAGCGGAGGACGACGTGCGCCAAGGCGAGAGTCCGGAGTTCTGAACTGCGACGTCTGAATCTAAAGTCACCCTTGTCTCTCAAGACGAGAGATCCTTTCAGCAACCACAATAAACCTGAACGCAACAGCGTAACTACCCGTTTCAAACCGCGCAAGACGGAGCCGCACCGGCCGGGGGCGGGCGATGCGTCGAGCCTGCACTCGCCTCACCCGGGAAGCAAGGCGGCCATCTCCTCGTCGCCACGGGCACCGGGCGTGTCCAGGGGTCGAGATGTACTCGAAGCAACGATCAACGAGGTTGATAGTGTAATCGGCCGGCGGGCTCGCCGGAGCGCGGCAGCACACTTAGACGCTGCGTGCTGGGGGCGCGCGATGCCGCGGCTTGCGCGCACGTCCGACACGCCGCATCAACGCCGCCGTCCCAGTCTAGCTCGAGGAAATCGAACCGGCCAGGCCGTCGCGCAGCGCATGCGAGACGTCTTCTGGTCGGATACACCGGAACCTCTCGCCGTGGTCAGGTATCCACTGCAGTTCCTGGAACAGAACGAACCGCCGGACAACGCCATGGCGCGCGGGCGGCGCCACCATAGCTCTCAGGTCCTGTCGCGTGAGCCCGAGACTGCGGCTAATCGCGCGCCACCCTCAGGTCCTTGCTGCGTGGTTGAGATCAGGGATTGATGGAAGGGGCGGGCATCCTTGATCCGGCGGGGAGGATGGCGGCGGACGGGCGGCAGCAGCAACGGACACCGACCAGGGGCTGAATGAAAAATCTAGGGTCCTAATTGAAAATATTCGGATCGCGATTACTGATCGCGATCCGATTTAGGGGTTATATGTATATATATTATGGGATATTTACATATAACACCTTAATTTGGATCGAGATTATTAATCGTGATCCAAATCAGGGGGTTTCTGAAAATGTTTCCGGACCGGCGATAATGAGGAACCCGGCGGGGCCCCGCGCGCCGCCGGTGCTAGCCCTGCCGCCAGTAGTCCCGCGCTTTCCTCTGTCAGGTTCAAGTGCGCGTGCTACCCTCACAGCCGGTGGCTGTAGCTCGCCTGGAGATCGCCGGAGTGTCGCCCACACGCGGTGGCTAGCGATGGTGACCAGTGACAGTGAGGGACGCCAGTCGCCGCCGAGTGGAGATGTAGCCCTGTACGGCGGTGCCCTAGGATAGCGGTGGAGCTGCCTCGGGTTGCTGGATGGAGTGGGTGCGACGGGGCGTTTTATCGTTTTGCACAGGGCTCCTGCCTCCCGCCGCGCTTAAGCCAGACCACCACACGGCCGTCTCCGCCGCTTCTCGTCTGCTAGCTCCGGTCAGCTCATTCAAATGCAATGGCCTCCGATTGCTCACGGTCTCGTTTGCTGGCGTCGCCTGGCCGGTTTGCACTGTATGCCCTGCATGGCGTGTCTGCTGCGGCGGCGTAGGTGCTCGCCGTTGTGCCTGCAAAGCGCCAATGCTGGTTTAACTTGATCCTCATTCGCTCGGGCTCTACATTTTTTTTGTTCTTGAGCTACATACTGACAGATCGAAGATATGGACGGCTCACGGCGGATCGTCTTTTGCTGCGGGAATGGCCGAATAACTATTTCCGTGCTTTATGCGAGCGAAACCTCGAGACTGCTCAGCACCTCTTCCTGGAGTGCCCGGTGGCGATCGAGCTTTGGCACAAGGGTGGGGGGCTGGTCCAACAGTGCGGTGTTGCTTCCGGCGAACTGGAGCACTACCAGTTCGGTGATCGACTCGTTCTCTAAACTTTTTCAGCCGACAACGCCAAATGCACCGGCGCTGCATACGTTGGCCATCCTAGTGCTTTGGACCATTTGGAAGGAGCGAAATCAGCGTGTGTTCCGTAGCTAGTCGCTAGTCTGTTCGCTGTCATGCGGGATGAGGCAGCGAACTGGGCACTGGCAGCCCTCTCCGCTCTTGTTGCTTCGCTGGTTTGTGAGTAGTCAGCTTAGTGCTTTGCCTGGATGATCGGTCTGTTCATCTGGGGGCTGGTTTTTGCGCAGCTTATGCATGTAAAACTCTCTTCCTCTTATTAATATATGCCGGCAATCTGTCCGGATCTTAAAAAAAAACAGATCGAAGATAATCAATGGTTGTTCTTCAGTCTTTGGTGCTGGTGTGGATGAACTTTTGAGGACATCAAGAGGGCACCCGGTGCCTGTGATGGAACTGGAAGGGATATCAATGATTCAGTGTCGAACAGTAGCATACAGGTAGCACACGTGAATTTGAGCATTTCAGTTCAGGGGGGCGATTGTTTGTTCTTTCCATCCGAAGGGCTGGGGTGGCGGCGTTGAATAAATGGTATAGTACAAAATGTGACGACGTAGAAGAAGCTTTGAGGCCTCACCTGGTACTGGTTTTTGACTATCAGAGAGCAGCACGGACATGAACTGCACGCCCTAGTTTTTTTTAAAGAAAAAAATTCGAAAGAAACGACGACGATCCCCGCCGTGTCCGGTTTCAGAGCCTGGCCCAGTGATCAAATGGGCCTGATGTAAACTTGGGCTCTATTGCGCGGGCCGTATACGTAGTAAGCCTGCTGGAGCAACAGCGTGGGCCGCCCGTAGACTCAACGACTCGAGCAAGTGTGCTTTCCAGTTTTCTGCTCAAAAAAAAAAGCGTGTACTTTCCAGTGGGTGTGCCGTGTGCTGCGGGTCCAGCGGCCAGCCAGCTACTAGTTTCGGCAGATTGGTTGGCATCCGGCGCCGAACCGAACCCGCGGTGACCGCGGCCTCCTCGCTCGCGGGTCGCGGCGGACACGCCGAGACCCGCGGGGCACACCCACACGCCACGCTCCCGCTGTCCCGCAGCTCTCACACGCGCATCTCTGTGGCCTCCGCGCGCCGCCGCGACGACCGCTCCGATAGATGCCATGCGAGCTCTGGTCTGGTCATTGTTTGGAACGCCGATCGGGATCACTCGGTGTCCTCCAAATTAAACCACGACCGGGGGAGAGCGCCGGGGAACCTTCGACGCCCGCGGATCGGAGGCCATTGGGGAGAGGTTCTGAAACGTCAAGAAAGAACAAGCAGCTTGGTTTCAGACTCTCAGTGACACATCGGAGATGCAATAGATGATCGTACACAAGTATATGGATATGGCGATTAAACCAGTATTTTTGACTCAACATTCCATTCACATACAGTACAAGTATATATATGAACAAGTAAGTTTTAACCTCAACGATCGAGAATCAAGCATACACATACCGAATTAATTACCAACTATGAATTGGATTGGATGTATAATACAACACGGCAAAAACTAGCCCTAGTATCATTGATCGTAGCCGCCCAGCACGTAATCCTGCAGGCTGCTACTGATGGGGTTCCCATGGAGCTGATGGCCACCGGCCGCCGTGCCGTAGTCGCAGGACGCGGCCCACGTCGAGAACTTCTCGTCGGCGCCGACGGCGGCGGCGGCGGCGTCCGGGCACTGCAGCTCCGTCAGCGGCGGGATATGCGCATGCCCGCCCTGCGCCACGCCGCCGCCGAGAGATCCGTACTTGCTGTACAGGAAGTCGTAGAGCTCGTCGTGGTGGGGTCCGAAGCCGCCGGCGCCGTAGACGCCCACCATCGGGCTTGGGGTCATCTCTGCACTGGCGGCCTCGGCCTCGGCGGGTGCCGAGTAAAACCCTAGCTTGGGCCGCTCGAAACTCCCCGGCGGCGCCATGTAGGTTGCGCCGGCGGCAGAGCTGAGCTGGTGCTCGGCTTCGATGGCTGCCGCACCGGCGCCGGCTGCGAGGCCGGTCTGGTCGACCAAATGCTGGGGCTGCTGCACGCTGACTGTCGTCGCCACGGCATCGGTCGGCAGCGAACCCTGGAGCAGCTTGTTCGTCTGAAGCAGCGTCTCGTGCTTCGGCCACTGTGGCGCGGCCGCGGCCGCGGCCGCGGCGGCGTTGTCGTTGTTAGTGGCGCAGCCGAACGCGCCGTAGAGGCCTGCTTGGAGGCGCATGTGGAGCTGGATGCGCTCGAGCGCCGACGCGCTTAGGGCTTGCGGCGTGGCCGCCGTGGCGCTGCTGCCGTTGTTGACGCCGCCGCTGGTGCTGCACATGTTGCCGCCCGCTGCGGCGAGGTAGGGATCCGCCTGGTTCGGCCTCGCGCGGCGGGACGGCGCGCGCTTGCCGAGGAGCTTCTTCTTCAGCTTGGTGTTCCAGTAGTTCTTGATGTCGTTGTCCGTTCGTCCCGGCAGCTGCGCTGCAATGATGGACCACCTGAATACGAACGATGATGAGCAGCAGGTACTTAGCCAACAGGTTATTGTTGTATGCCGTGCTTATGCATGGGATATGATCTAGTAGCTTAGTCTTCTTTTCTAACGAAGCTAAGGATCTCTGATCAAATTTGTTCAGAGAAAGAAGGAAACTATGTGCAGAGGCAGAGGTTGTATAAACAACTACACATGCCGACATGAGATGCAGTTTGGTAATTATGTTAGCTGATTGTTACCTGCTTCCGATGCTAATGTAGAGGCTGCAAATGATATGCTCCTCTTCTTCTGTGAAGTCACCATGCTTAATGTTTGGCCTCAGATAGTTGAGCCATCTCAGCCTGCAGCTTTTCCCGCATCTCTTCAGCCCTGCAACGAATCATGTTCATTTACCTCAGTTAATTCAAATTAGATCAAAGTAACAAGCAACCATCAGTTCATTCAGAAAGCAAAATAATGGAAACAAGAGAAAAATGATTGCCATAGTACTATACTACCAATATATATATAGGTACTAGTACAGGGACAGAACCTCAGTAGAAGAATATACTACCAATCGACAACCTATGTATACAGAAAACAAATTCTAGCTGGCATATAGGAAAGATACTATCCAGGTCGGAAGAATATCGAGACCTAGCTACTCGTTTGTTTTGATTTCATGTAATTATCATGTTTGTTTCCCGTACGTATTTCTTAATTGAGAAAGGGAAATGGCCTTTTCTTCTTTACCAATTTGATTGATACTCTCTAGCTAGATCTCTCACACCACGACAAACAATAGATCAATCCATACACGATGGAACATCGTCATCTCCTCTCATCAAAACCTTTGATGATACATGAATGAAAAAAAAGATCAATCAGGGCATACATATGATACTAGAAAAGTCTTTTGGATCTGGTTCAAGGGTGGGGGAAATTAATATAAAGGGGCATGAGGAACAGCATGCATCGATAGGATCAGTCGGTATGCAGAGCGAGGCAGGTATTCATCTTTTGAAAAAGTTTGGCTCTAAATCGAATGAATACAAAGACCACCAGCTACCTAGCTATCAGCTACTGCATCCATATTCATGTTGCACCATGCATGACAGGACCAGTCCATGGAGATAGGCAGTAGCACACGGATCAGAAGCAACCAAAGAGATAACGGGATGAAGTGCGCAACCAAATTGAAAACACCAAGCGATCGACCGACCAGGCGAACATACATACCAATCTTCTGCGGCAGCGCGATCCAGTTGCCGCCGGTGCCGTGCTCCTCGATGTAGGCCTTGAGCTTGGCGTCCTCCTCCGGCGACCACGGCCCCTTCTTCACGCTCGCCTTGTCGCAGCACGGCGCTCTCCCCATGGCTAGCAGCTAGCTCTCGATCCTCTTCTAGCTAGTCTCCCAAGCGAGCGAGCTAGCTAGCTAGATCTCAGAAGTTAAACCTGCTCTTGATCTTGCTCGCCAATCTCTCGCGTGATCAGAAATTACAGCTAGGGGAGATCGATCGGAGAGAGAAGAACTGATGAGTCAGCCAGGCAGGCGGATATGGAGGCGTAGCTAGGCAGGCAGGCAGGTGGTGTTGATGTGAGTGGCCGAGCCGGGGTGCGAGTCCGGAAGAGGCCAGGAAGGTGGTGCCGAGCTTTATAGCCGCGGGCGCGGGGAGGGGAGGACACCGGGAGAGAAAAACATGGGAGTTGAGTGACGCTGTTGCCTCCTCGCGATCGATGAGACGGTTGGCTCTCTCGGAGCATATCATTGTTCCATCCGTCTCCAAGGGATTAACGGGCCCCCGATCCCTCCCATGCACTCGCCAGGATCTTCTGTCCACAATCGGAGTGTGTGCTACCTAGCTGCCGAGCAGAGTGGTAAGATCCATGACTCTAAATCGCTGGCCAAGGCGTTTAACGGCAGGACTACCGTTACAACGTTTAGCAGGTTATAGCCGATATTTAGCAGGCTATAGCTAGTTTTAACGGGTTAAATGCTATAGCGGCTGCCCTTCCTAAGCTATAGCCGGGTATTTAAAACCTCGATCTCCTCCTCTCTCTACTATATGAAAGAGGCTAATTTTACAGAGTTTTTCTTTGTAAGGTAAATCATTTTACAAAGTTATGATGAACCAAGGCCTTTGAACCTGAATTCAGCGAGCCATCTACAGACGATGAGCCAATGCAAAAGCATGTACAGAGCCTGGATCCGCAGCCGATCCTTTGGCGTGAGACAGAACTCTTTGAACGGCGCCTGCTGCTTTCTCCCTCCCTGCCCCGCCTACCTTTCCCCCCGCATTTGTTTATTGCCCAGCGATCAAATCCGCCATTGACAACGTCGGCTGAACACACCAAGTTTTCACTGTGCGCATGCAGCTCCCCTGAGTCCCTGGCCTTTAGCGTCCAAGCAGCTATGCCGGGATCATATGAGCCTTCAGACTTTCAGGCCTAACATCCCTGACGACCCCTGCAGGTCTAGGCAGAGAAAAGCTTCCCTTTTCGGTTATTCTAAGCGCGGCATCAGATGTCGCATGGGCTGGACTGCCCATGGGCAAAGACTTTGAGGGCACCAGGTTTGAAATTGCGTTGGCTCGGCCAGTTACTGTTTCAAACAGCGCGTTGACCATAGCAGTCAAGTAGCCGGACTAAAGCTACTGGATGTTTCATTGTTCACTAAGCACTGTACTGAAGGTACCAAACACGTATGCGATGCAATGAGCTCATCACCAGCTAGCTCTATACATGTTGTGTCTGAATTCTGAAACCGTGTCTACGTGTTGCTACAGAGAGGAAACGCTACTATTATACAGGATTTACAGAAAAGTTATCGCGATCTGGTCATAGAAGCCTGCTCGATGTACATCTCGATCGTTCGCGTCACTGCGTGTGTGGATCAAGAAAGCACAGTCCGACCGGTTCGTCATGGATGAACTGTTCTTCTTCACTTCATACATACATCCACGCACAGTCGCGCAGATTGAGGCGAAGTGAGGTTCAGAGATTGTACCAGGAAAAAGCAGCAGAGAGATGGAAGCAGTAGACAAGAGACGGTGAACACACAAATTCAAAGGAAGAGAGTCACGTATCAAAAGTGGCAAGCGTAACTGAAAGACCAAAAGAAGCGTGGATGACTGGGTCACCAGATGAGGCTACCTCTAGCTAGCTACCACTGTGTGTTGTGGGTAACTGTAACCGAAGGCATGGCCATAACCAGTTGCATAAATAGTATATACTGCTAACATCTTCAGTTTTCAGCTTCAGATTGCTGGTCTCGGTTCATGCATGCATGTACTTTTTTAATTTGTTTTGACCATCTTCAGTTCTCCCAGTCCTCCATGCCTCCACATGCTTGTTTTCTTCTTGCACCACCTAACTGTCTTGGAAATTTTGTTCATCTATTAAATGCTACACACATTTATCTATTTGGAGTTCCAGTATACTACTAGCTACATATTAAAAATTAAATGATTAACAATTTCAATGCCTTGTAAGCTGTTCCAAGCTAAGGTTGGCTGCAAGTAACCATCCAGATTTACAGTGATATCCAACAACTCTAACTACCTATGATCATTGGACAGTGATGCATACAAAACCATCACCAACAACCATCCAAGTGACTGGAATTGGAGGAACACCAGGGATTAAGTATACAAATTTACAATGCCAAGCTAGCCACAGGCAGCTGACTAGTCCCCCCTCTCTCTAGCTACCTGTGTTTGAATTAGCAGCTCTGGTCACTCACTGCCATGCAGACAAGTGGCCAATGTGCCCCTCCTAATTTATGCACCAGGAGATAGCTCCAAACAGGAAGATGTTAAGTTGGGGAATTAATGGCAAAGACACTTTACACTGAAGGTAACCACATTGGCGCCAAAACTTCAATAATCCATTGACCTTATAATTTTCCGGGTTAACAAACCAGCAAGTAACAAAGAAGTGTTGATTACCCGCCGACTAGTGGGGCACACACCACTCAATCAGAGGTCAGTGGCCCCACTTTCAGTGACCGACAAACTTGCCATGACAGAGCAAGTGAGCCATCACCTTTCCCAAAAGGCGGATCCAAGTTAATCCTCCTCAAGTCCACAGGATAGACTTAATTATTAACCCAAAGCAGGGTGGCTTAAATTAAATATGCAGCCCCCATAGGGTAGCAAGGAGAAAGGATTGGGGAGTCATTTGGTATTTTCCTGATTGTCATTTCCTGCAGGGTCATATTCCCATGGCCCTTTGCATTCCTTGCATTGCCTGGCATGCATCAGCAACATGAAATGAGTTAAAGCAGTCTTAAATCTTGGAGGGAGAATTGGAAAGGAGAGGAGCACAAGGGAAAAAGTTGCAAAAGGCAGTGGGAATAACTGGATATCCTTTGGTGAGCCTCATTGGAGCCTAGCATTTGAATGCATATGCATAGTACTTGACCTAAGAGGCTGTACCCCAAAGCAAAGTACATGAACCATGCATGCTGCTCTCCTCTATAATAACTTAATCATAAGGTAGGTAAAACCAATCAAAGGGGCGGCCTGATTCTTTTTTTTCCCTTTTCTTTTGCCACATTGACACACAATTTTCTACCCCTATCCGATCAACTAAAGTGTCTGAATTCCGTAACATCTAAACGGTATTCGCATAACCCTTAGCCGTTCTAGCACAGAACAAACAACCACAAACTAGCTAGCCCTGATCCAAGGGAGATTCATGCGTCGAGATTCGTGCGGCAAGAGGTGGATAAAAAGGCTATACATATATGCTATGCTAGCCCTTGATCGGACAGCTCGCGGCCAAGTTTTGTTCCGTGCCGTCTGCGTTGAACGTCAGGCATGCAGGCGACCGAAATCCCACACACCCCTTCAGATCAACAAAGGCCCACTGCACCCATCACCTGTCAATCCGTTTCCCCAACCGATCTCAAAATTTTTTGCCCCGACAAACAGCAGGGCGACTGGACGGGACGTCAAGCCGGGAGCCCTACCGCCGTTAGGGTTCTTCCATTCATGTGATATCACTGGCAAATGGTCATGGCATGACAAGCATCCTGCTTCCATCTCACTGTCTGTGCACAGTGCCGGATTTAACCGGCGAGATATTTCTTAACGCTGGAACAGGAAGAGTTAGTGACGCTAATTGCTTCAGCCTGAAGCTCATCTTTTTGATTTGACCGGTTGCTAGCACGGCAGGAACAAATCAAAAGGAGCTCGGCACTGTCGTTACTGTTACCTCACCATCATCTCCGGCCGTCTCGATCGCGATCGGCTCTGAAATCTGAATCCTAAGACAGCGCGTGACCACCGTGCGTTCTGCCCCCTGAATTGCCGCTGCACTTGTTGCCGGTTTCGTGTCAGCTGCTCCTGCGCAACACCTGCTGGGGCGCGGTGTAAACCGCGCTTGACGTCAGGGCTTGCAGCAGGCCTGATGAATCCGCTGGTTTCTTCAGAGCGCGAGGCCTTTTGCGCTGCCCAGCGACGCGAATGGCAAAGGACAGGAGAGATCATCAGGCTATGGCGAGGCGTGGCCGCCGCTGCCACCCTAGAAAGCAGGGTGGTTGGTGGCATGTGTCGCGACGGAGCCGTGCTGGCCGGAGAAATCTCAGCTGGGGTTGGAGATTCCTCTGGTTGCCTTGCGTTGCCAGGACAGGAGCCAAGGGTCGATTAGCGTAACACAGAGGAGAAAAGCCTGGGGCTCTCTAGCTTGCCGCCGTGTCGAATTCTGTCTTTTCAGATGCGACCAAGGGAACAGATCCAACCTATGGCTCACTATTCAATTCCGGGTTTTCTGAATCTCAAGTCTGAACCAGGAGCAGACAAGGGGAAATGAGGAAACCTGCAGGATCAGGCAGAATTTTCAAATCCTAGTTGTGGATTGTAACATTGCGATTTACAGTGCAGAACCAGAAATCTTGGAGTAGATACAGTAATATAGTATGTTCTTTAACAGTTTAAACTGCAGTGGGAATATATAAATATAAACACCAGACAAATTAAAAGAGAGTGTTTGTCGGAGGAATTCTCCAGCCGGGTGGCGGAAAGCACCCGCCTAATCCTAGTTAAGGATGAGTTTGGAGGAGACTTAGGAGCGCTCGATCGGTGGACAGATGAACGCAGGAAGGACACGAAGATTTAGAGTGGTTCGGGCTGCCGGAGCGTAATACTCTACGTCCACTTTGGTGTTGTATTGGCTGCGTGAGCCCGAATGGAAAGCAGCCTCAGCTTGTGTGTGTGCAACCTGGAACTTGTCTGCGCCCCCTTCTAACGAGTACACTCTCCCTTTCATAGTTCAAGGGGGGTGTTTACACTGTACGGGATCCCGACAGGTGGGTCCGGCCAACAGGGTCCTACTCTAAGTGATATGGAGATCTCCTTCTCTAGCCCCCTGTCGCAGCCTTCTCGGTTGGAAAGATTTCGTGCGTATCCACAGCCCGGATACGGTCGTGTGCCGTCCTGTAGACACAGTGACCGCTGTCAGTGTTACCCAACAGTGGTGCTGTGCTGCCACTGTTGGGTGGGAACCTGTCAGGCGAAGAAGCAGCGCTGTCTCGCCGCTCCGTTGCCTCCGCGCGCACTGTTGCAGCGCACGCCTCGGCTCTCCTGTTACAGCCCATCATTACGCCGTGCGCGGCGCTGTGACGGGACTGCACGCCGCTGGTGCACTGTAACGGTGATACGACGCGCCGCCTCGGAAACAGACGGGCTTACCGTGGTGTCAGCCTACCTGCCCCGCGTGTCAGGGCAGGCCACACTTTTTAACTTGGGCACGCCCGGCCCAACTACCGCATTAAATGCTGGTAGGTGGGCTGGAGACCCGCGAAGAGCCTCCTGCCACAGGCACGTGGCAGGGCCAGCTCCGCTCCCCCCGCAGGGGCGGCACGTGGCGGCACCGGACCCCTCCCCGGGGGGAGGGGGGTCCGGGCCTCCAAGGCCAGTTGGAGCGGTCTGGCCTGTGATGGTCCGCGTGGGCTACCCGAGAGCTCCCTTGCCTTCCGTGGCATGCGGAGGTCCTGGACCTCAGAGAGCTCGGGGAGGGTCCAGAGACCATGGTCCCAGCCGTCAGGCCTGGGCCATATGCCACGTCACCCCAGGAGGCTAGGCAGAAATCACGTATGGTGATACGCTAAGGGTCTGAACATTCTAGCAGGAGGTACCCCTGTCTGCATGTACCGACAGTGTAGGATGAATATTTGCAAATTTGCCGATGCCTGCTGGAAACTGCTAGGAGCTACAACTTTACCAAACTCCTGGAACTAGTCCAATTCCAGTATCTAAAACCCTAGCCATGACTCATGATCCATGAAGTCATCACACGAGATCGGAGAACCGTGTTGCGGTGGTAAGCGAGCTTGGCCACCTCTGGCGCTGTCATTTCTGTCAAGTTTCATATCCGGCATCCAGACAGCTCCATACCTAAGAGGATCCATCCTTCACATTTTAATTCTGCAAGCGTGAGATCACTTTGCTTTATACCTGGCAATGCAGGCGTGCGAAACATCACCGCAACGATCAAACGAACACAAACAACAACCAAACAATCAATGAATTTCAATCAATCAGCTGGCCAATCAGTTATCCATTTCTATATGCTCCTGCACGAACCCTAACGAGCCTAGCTGGTGTGTTTCCTGAACTCTGAAGAAGAGGCCAAACCGTGTCGCACCTACTGTGCCGTCTCTCAATGATTCTCCACACGATGATACAATCCCCTCTTCTCTGTCCCGGCCGGGGAGCTTTTGGCTTGTCACCTAAGCGCACAAACCATGGCAGGCATACCTCAAGCAGGAACAAAGCATTCAGTTCATCAATCCGTCCATGCATGAGTTGTTCATTGATCCAGCAGCGCAACGCAACACGGAGAAGAGAACGAAGAAGGAAGACGAATTGCGGCTCGCGTCATTTGTTTATGCGTTTGACTTTGGGTGCAATTTAGTGCTGAAATAATTTAGTGTTAGTAGTAGCTAATTGTGCGGTTTGGTGAGCAAGTTGGAGTTTATCTTGTTCTTTGTTAGACAGGTCGTCCTCGGAAAGCTAGGCTAATCAGTGAAGCAGTGTTGATGAACTGACAGGAGAAAAGCACGTCTACCCTAAAGTACCCCATATGAATCATGCTTGGCCTAAAATAGCCCAGATGCTGGTATATTATATATAGTTGATAAAGATAATAAGGAACAGTGAGTTCCAAATTGATGTCAACGTGTGCCTGCAAGGTCAAGTTAAGCTCAGAGTATGACTGGGAAGAGAGAAGGTGCAAGGAACTCTGAACAATAATGCAGATCAAAACAGGTTACCTACTGACAATAGGTTACACTGTAGTTTTGGCCAGGATATAGTTATATAGTCAAGGTGGTGAAATTATCCTTGTTAATCAAACTGTAATCAGGTACCCTACAGAGAAGAGGAGAAGAGAAAAACTGGGCAGGTACGTGAAGACAGCGAATGAGAATCTCAGAATGTTCGAAGAGACAGGCATCACACTGCCGAGACATTCATGGAGCAGAGCTACCTAAACACCCTCTTCTCCATTATGTCTGAAACTATAAGCACCACAAAAGAAAAAGTGGGATCTGTCTATCCCAAGAAGCGCCTCTCTATGAAACAGAGTCAAATTGCATTGAAAATGGCAGCAAATGAAGCATATCACTCACCAGTCACCACCACAGCAATGGCATGCAAGCAACATAGTAGATCCAAGGCTCTGTTTAGACAGACAAAATGTGACCCCACCGATTAGGATTGACATGAAAATTAGCTCATTTTCCTTGCAATAATTAGGGGTTGGGCCGAGTGCCCTTCCGCCCAATACAAAACTTCCAAACAAGACAGGCGAGTATATTTGCACCATGAGGTGACACCCGGGATGTAAATAAGCATGTGAGTTCAAACTGGAAATAATGATGATATATACAGAAAAAACAATACAGAACCCTTATTCATAAACTATGTACAATCTGACCAAGGATATCTATTCGAGTTCGTTCCATCTCTCCAGGGACACAATCTGTAGGGGGGAAAAAGATAGCTGTGTCCACCTTTGAACCGTGCCTATTACTGTGCACATCTAACATGTGCCAGCCGGATAAAGCAAAACAAAACTTATTTACATTACAGTCCAACAGTTCCCATCAAGTTGATACCCTATATAGCAAACTGTTAAGGGGGCAGGCAAAATGATAGCTGATTACTCCAGGATAAAAAGTTCCTGAAATAAGAAAGCGAAATGTCAGTTTCTACTAATAGTTATATAAGGAAGAAAGAAACCCAAGAAATTGCCAACTCACATTAAGCATGCTTTGGAATTTCCATGACAAAACTTTTCTTCCACGAAGCACTTAATAAAATTATCACTTGGAGTAGGGTAAACTGAGATGCTGCCAAGACGTTTGAAAAAAAAATTACTCCATATAACCCGGTTTAAACTTTGCCTTCCTCTTGTAATCATATATTGGATGTGGGAACACACACACGATCCCTTTAGGGGCTTCTGAGCCTTTACTTCACATTCATCGCAGCAGCCATTTTCCTCAACCTTTGAGATATATCAGTGAAGGACGGTCTCCCAGTTGGATCACTGGACCAGCAGCTTTCCATCAACGCCTTCCACTCAGGATCACACCATGAGGGTATTTGAGGACGTAGAGAATCGTTCACGATGCCCCCTGGAAAATGGCATGCAATTAAATCACTTCAGTGACATATTAATACGAAGCATATGCAATATATTCATGGCTACATATTCAGATGCATATCATAAATTCCCTCTATAGTAAATCAGTACTGAATATGATAGTAACTGCAGGACAAGTCCAAAGTTACTATCTTGTCATTGACTCATCCAATTTTACTACTCACAGGGAGAGTCATCAAATCCTGCAAATGGATGTACACAACCTTCATGCTTGTTGAAGCTGCAGTTCCAATTCAAGGTTCAACACTAAATGCATAATCTAGCCTTTATTACTCAAGACATCTGGGGGCTTATAAGTGACCCATTTTCTATTAGTTTGGCCTAAAGACTTTTTCAAAGCTGCATCCGGACAAGAAGAAAGAAAACTTTCACTGAACATCTGTTCCCAGTTCTGAAGTCAACAAGCCATTATAACTAATATACACCTAAACGAAGGTTAAAATATGGCGGAAAGAGTCATAAGGGATCAAGGCATAGCATTCTACGCTACTATAGGGAACTTTGGACATTACCAATAATTTCAGCAGCGCGCATATCAGAGTATGGCTCTTCCCCAGTAAGCAGCTCCCACATGACAATACCAAATGAATAGACATCAATCTACAAGATATAAAAATAGTTTTTTGTCAACACACAAAAAAATGGAGTATTGTTTATTGTTTACTATGGTCTATCAAACATGCTTACAAGAAAAGGCAGTTTTACCTTCTCTGACACCATATTACTTTTCCCACTCAGAAGCTCTGGTGCCATCCATGGTAAGGTTCCTCTAACACCACCAGATACCAAAGTATGTTGTTTAACCTTTGATAGTCCGAGATCACCGATCTGATCAGAAGGTATTGAATTGGGGAAAAGTCAAGATACGATATCCACCATGGCAACATGAGTTCCCCAAAAAAGATAAGATAGCAAGGGGAAAAGTTGCGGACCAAACCTTGCAGATTGGACGCTGTGGATCCCTCATGTTCACGAGTAGATTCTCACACTTCAGGTCGAAATGGACTATATTCTTCCCATGCAAATACTCCATGCCAAATGCAGCATCCATGGCTAATATTACTCGCTTCCGGCGATCAATTGTCCTGCACAATTGCTTTATTTTAGAGTTCGATATAGGAGAAATAAATGAACCAACTATTCTTGTATTAAACAACAGTACCTGTCTTTTTTCCTCAGGAACTGCTTGAGAGACCCATTGACCATAAACTCAGTAACTGTTGCTAAGCTTCCATCTGGACCATCACGAACTACACCATAAAATGAAACCACATTTGGATGATGAAGTGAGCTTAGGATCTGGGCTTCTTTCCAGAAATCCGCAATCTGCAAAATCAGATAAAGCTCAACTAGAATCATCTTGCAGAGAAACGTAAGTGTCTAGCTGGATAGACCAAAAATTGTTTAGAAAATACTACAAATGACTGTGAGGAAGCTATTAATACTGTACAGGTGAGGGCAAACATCATGAAGTTTCTAAAGTAGAAGGAACTAACAAGAAAATGAAACATACCAAACGCTCTCTCTCAGACGGTCTTCCAGCAAAGCAACTCGCTTTTATTCTTTTAATGGCAACATCACATCCCCTCCATTTACCATGGTAGACCGCCCCATAAGTACCTGAACCAAGCTCTCTAATTTCCTCCAAATCATCATTGTTTATAGTCTGCATGATCCAGACACAGTATAAATGGAACATAAGGTAAAATTCGAACAGTGCTACACACAAAGAGATCAGCAAACACACCTGTAGTCCTTTAGACAAAGCTTCAGCTTCAGCAGTGGTAGACTCAATCTTGGAGCTCTTCTGCTGATCATTGCTTCCATGCAAATCAGAATCCTGATTTGCATCTGTATTCTGCAGAACAAAAGAATTTCAGTGGAGAGCGATGGTAGTTTGGTAGTTAATGTGCACAACTTTGAAGCATTACTTACACCAGCAGTTGCCACATCCAACTTCTTTCTATTATCGTCATCATCAGGAACAGGTGCAACAGCAGCATTAGCATCTGATTTGGCTATATGTGTCTGAGTCGCATCTTCCAGTGCAGCCTTTTTAACAGAGACAATCAACTCAGGAAGGAAATTTAACCTATCCTCTGAAATGTCCCCACGTTCCTGCAGTGCTGTCGCCCCAGTTTCGTGTTGCTTTGTTCTGCTTTCATGCTCAGTTGGTTTCCCCAGCTTAGGATCAACTTCACGTACAGCTCCAACATGGTGGGGTAGAGTACTTGGTTCGTCCACAGCGTGCAAAGGAGCTCCTTCATTCACAGTTTGAGTAGAGCTATCAACCTCTGGACCTGGTTTCTTCATTGTCTTAGTATCCAACTTGGATGATTGATCAGCAAGGGGCAATGCAGAAACAGCTACTCTGCCATCAACATATGATGATGGCATGTGTTCAGCATATGCTCTTTCAGGGTTCACGTCCCTCGATGGAGCTCCGTGTTGATGCTGGATTGATTCAGGGGCAATGAAAGGTTGAACATATTGAGCAGTAATTGGATTAGACCTAGGACCAAGAGCACTAGTGTTTTCCATGGCAACAGGAACATCATGCCCAACAACTCTGTATGGTATGCTGCCATTGGGAGGAGCCCATGGGTTTGGCATTCGATCATATGCAGGTTGACCTGGTATCCTCGGACTAACATCACCTGTATTTCTAACAAAGTTGGTGTTAATGCTCCCATTTGGCATTGGCAGGTGTGGAGAATCATATGGTGAGGCAGCGTGAACAGGACTGCTCGCTCTCCTCCTCAGAGATTGAATGGGTGGCAAATTCTGTTGCATTTGGTAAAAGGAATCTGCACCATATGTCGAAGAGTGGTTGTAATGCTGACCAGGGGATTCTTCAAACCCTGCTGGCTGCAAATATGGTCCACTGCCTCCAACTTGCTGGTTGTGATAAGCATCATTTATGAACTCACTACTACCATGGAAGTAGTGAGGACTTTCATGGCTAGAACGGCCAAGAGATGCTGAATGTATTTCATATACTTTGTTTGGTGCAAATGCAGAATTCACAGAGCTGGTATCAACAATGTATGACTCAATCACTCTACCATTACCAGGAAGATGCAGCCTTGGATCCTCATACCGTTGATGACTTTGGCTGGTATGTGCATGCCGAACTCTTTCATGTGAATGTGACTCGTTATAAAACATGGGAGCATGACCACCATTTTGCTCTTTGACATAGACACCATTTTCCATTCTAACATCTTGACCTCCCACATAATGCTCACCAGGGCGGCAGCAATTTGAACAAGAATTAGAAGGGTGACCAGGGTATTCACTAGTCTTGCTTGGTTGGTCAAAATGTTGTTGGACAGTGCGAGTCCAACGAGGATCCATATAGCGAGGATCAGTCACTGAACCTTGACCCTTGTGGAATGGTGAACGGCAATGATCGGATACACTGTTTCCATCCAAAAAGTTGTTGGAACGGCTCAAATTACCAGGAAAGCCTGCATTTTGCTGAATTACAGCACCAGGTGGAAGCCAGACTAAATTATCCACGTGTGGTGGTGACTGAGGCTCATAATGACGATATTTTGGTGACTGCCTTACAAAATCATCAGGAATCCTCTCATCAAAATCCTCCGCTCCGACTTGAAACCTTGCAGATGATGGTGAAATGGGAAAATCCCTAGGATCATGCACTGCATACTGGCCAGGTGAGATGTACGCAGGGCTCCAAGGAGAATCCATTTCTCCGTAACTCTGACTTTGTGATGGACGAGGAACATTCAAATGCCTCAAGCCAGCAAAATCAGGAATTCCAGAGTCATTGCCTACAATTCCAAAAAGCTGCTCCACTGATACAGGGGAGGAAGGCGTGTTAACATCACCAAGGCTATTGAGTGCATCAACATATCTTCTCTCAGTTTCTCGCTCATCTACATTGTAATGCACAACCGCTGATGCAGCATCATCATCCAAATTCTGAGAAAATAAGAAGATCCTGAGCCGGGTGAAAACCTCCCCTGATGCAATGACCTTGTCATACTCCTCCATCATGTTCACCACATCGTCATCATTCACAACCGAGACCAGCGCATCTAGATCCTCATCAGGTTGCTGATATTTGATGATATCAGCGTCCTTGTAAAGCTCTCTCATCCGCGCCGCTAGGTCAGCATACGATATATCACGTGGCAGCATGACGATCCGAGTATCACCACCGACATATCGAAGACAGCCATCAAGTGGGCGGGGAAGGATACTGCCTCCAAAGCTGCAGAGGAATTTAGCCATGCGTGGAGCCCCCTCAGCCTCAGAGCCACCCGGTGCGGCAGCAGGAGGCGCCATACTCAGTGTGAGACTCTGATCAAGCTGGCGTGGTTAGGATCACTGGATCAGCTGTGAGTCTGAGAATATGACACGACTCAAATCCAGAAAGCCCTATGCACAGCTCCGATTAGCCCCTTCCTGTTGAAAGAAAGATAAGAAAACAATTATGAAGGCATTAAAGGAAGGCAACAGAAAGTGCGCATTTCCCAACACACAGGTAACTAATCTACATCTCACCAAATTGCACAATTCCCAGACTTGGCATGTCCACCCATATCACCTTAGATAATCCTACCACTACGAGAGAGCCAATTCTCCAACGTCTTTCCATTAAAAGGGCAACCAATGAGATTCCCAAAACGCAGAAGTCATCTGCTGTTGAAAAGGGAAAGCCCGCACCTGGTGAACCTAAATTCCTAATCCAGATACGTAAGAAACAACAAGCCGAACTTTTTTCTAAGAAGCGCAAGGCTGGCGCATGCTGAAATCAAAGGCCTGAGGTTAGATCCCAAAACCATTGAACGAGAGCTCCAGCAATTTCGCCTTAGAGCTGCGAAACTGCATGCTTGGAGAAGGCGTCACGATCCCCCCCGCGAATCTCTCGCCCCTCCCGCAAAAATCTCAAACCGCCACCCCCGTATCAGAAACGACTCCTCCCTATTTTCTTCCCCCGAAGCAAAGGGAAGTGCAAGACGAACAAACGCGCAAGCAAACCGAAACAGAACAATCATAAGCAGAAAGCAATTCAGAGAAACCACGAGATAGTGAAGAGCGAGGGGGGTAGAGCACCTGTCCAGCGATCCCGGGCCACGCGAGCTCGAGCAACCAACTGCGGCCGCCGGCCGCGCCCGCGCCTGGAGGCGGTGGAGGAGGAGGAGAGAGACGGAGGAAGGATTCGCGGTGGGGAGGCTAGGATTGGGGTGGCTTGGGGGGTGCGATTCGGGCGCGCGCGGATATTCCCACCCCAACGGGGCTAGGGATCATGTCACGCGGACGCCAGGGCGATGAAGGCCGCCGCCATTGGGTGCCGGGGCTCGTCGGCTCGAGGGGTGGTGCGGGGGCGGGGGAGGCGGGGGCTGTGCGGCGCCGTGCGCGTGCGGGTGTGCGGCTCCCTCCCGGGTCGGGTGGGGTGGGGTCGAGAGGTGGGGGGAGGCTGGCAGTGGCAGGGGCGGACACGCGGCTGCGGGCGGGAGGCGGCTCCCCTCCTCTGGATTTATCTCGCGACGGCACGGTGGCAGGGCATGTCACAGCCTGGCGACGGGGGCTCGTCGTTCCCTGGGCGGCTGGGCACACACGTAGGAAACGAGTCACGTACGGCGATGTGTCATTAGTGTTCCGTCCAACCGTGGCCGTTAGCCGCATGACATGGTGCCTCAGCCTCTCTAATATATCTCGTATCATTTTCAACCACTCTTCATATTCTTACACTGCATCGGTTAAGTTTGGTGACACGTGACTTTTGAGAGACGGCGGTGAGTCACTGTAGGTCGTCAGCGCTCGATACTCGACATATTCCAACAAGAAAAAGAAAAAGTGAAAGATCAAGCCAAAGTCTCGCCAATAATGCAGAAGGAGATGACAAGCATCGGCAAGATGCTCCAAAGAGAGAATCAAAACCCATATGAACCTCTCAGTCCGCGGAAAAGAATATATTCTTTAGGAGGATTTTTTGGAAGCACAGCGAGCATTGATCCGCGTCCACCGCCAGAGAGTCGGTAGCAGCTTTCAGATCTTTTGAGCCGGTAGAATTAATGTGTTAATCAGCCATCTTCAACCTATCATCGCTCTTTGATCACCGGTCTGTGTCGAAAAGGGCAAAAGGGAATCACTTTATTTGCACTAATGACAACAATAAGGTGTGGTCTAACCTACTTCCATTCTGTCGTACGTTTCAGGGTATACGTCACTGGATAGACTTTGGTCTTCCAGTGGAGGTTGCATGTATCAGCATGGCAAATATGCAGCATGAGTCGCTGGGGATAAGAAGAGATGACAACGTTCTAATTAGCTCCTGTCTGTTTGTTTATATCGGTTTATTTATAAAGTTTCTAGTACCGTAGTGGAACAGAACAAGATGTCCCCACGAGATGTGCTACACATCAGAATGCACTTATTCCATCCTCTCCTAGAAATGTATTTGCACTATCATTTACACGATCATCCTTGCCCAAAAAAAAAGCTGCTACAAAAGAGCATTTTTCCCCCCTGCAAACAAGAGCAAGGCAGTTACACCCTCGGTTCATCCATTACGAAAGAAAGCTTCTTCTTTTTTTGAAACGTTTATGAAAGAAAGCTAGTAGCACAAAAGAGCATCCTTTTCTTTTTCCTAAAAACAAGAGCAAGTGCAGTCATTGTCCTCGGTCTAGTTTTGGTCCCGTGAAAAGCCATATGATCCTAAACTGAAACACTCTACAAACCATGGAGCACTCCAGTTGTGCACCTTTTTTGTCGATCTCACCGATCATCGACACGTACCCCCCCCCAAAAAAAGAAGTAAAAAAATCATTCCGTGTATGTTCAACAATCCTCATCACATGGTACAAGGATTTATGGCACGTACATCAAGGACCCCAGCCAGGATTGCTGCATCATCCACCAATTTATTTTTTTTGGAGAAAAAACTCAAAAAGAGGGGGGGGGGGGGGGAATCAGAAGTCGATGCCACGCAGCCGTTGCCGCCTCCGGGCATTGCTTTCTCGCCGCGGCCCCTGCGCAGCACGCGACAAGGAAGGTTGCATCTCCCAAGCAAATCACTTCCTCCCCCAACGGCCGCTCCTACAGGCCGGGCTACCCTGCCTGCCATACCTCTTTCGGGCGGCACCCAACCGTGCGGCTCTCGAGCCTGCCTGCCTGCCTGCCGCGGCAGCATCCGCGTGTGGCCCTGCGCCCCAGTTGCCTTCGCGGAGCCGCAAGTCGGGCAGGCGCGTGCCCGCCAGCACCAGCGGCGCCGCACGAGGTCACGGCACGAGAACCATGCGGGTCCAGTTCGCACGGAGACCGGGCAGCGGCACGGCACGGGGGCGCTCCCCGTCAGAAGGGTCGCGGCGGCGACCGGGGCGCCGCGCCACCACACCACCACATGCGACCTGCGGGCAGCGGCCTCCGGGTGCTTGGAGCCGGGGCGGCAAGGCCAGGCTGCCCAGGTGGGTGGAGCTGGAACCGGTGGCGCTCTGCTCGCCACGGCGCGCGGCGAGTTCGGGCGGAGCCGCATGTGGCGGCACGTGAAGGCGGGGCCACGCCCGCCGCTCCAGTTCGGGATTGCCTGCCGCTACTGGTCGGTCGCATCGTGCGTCTCTTTGTCCAGGAATAGCAGGCCGGCCGTGGGGTGTCGCGTCGCAGATTGGCCTGGGCCGGCGGTTTGGCCGTGCCTGCCCCCACCACACCGCGGAGTCTTTTTTGCTTTCGGCCTTCCTCCGCGGTGGCGTTGCGATCATCTGTCACACGCGCGCCCCCCTCGGGTCCCGGACTCCCGGTCCTCAGGACTGTGGTTCGTCCACGTTTGACGGCTCCATCGACCGGGTGTCAGTCCAGGGGGACGATAGCGACGGCTCGATGGGCGAGTGGCCGGGACGAAAGATGCTCCAATCGACGGCTGGAAAGGGCTCACGCGTCATAGACGAACTGACTGCTAGGCTACTAGCACAAGAATGGGAGTGGCCAGTTGCGTCTGCGTCTTTGCTCGCCACTGCCAGTACCTCCACTTTACAGATCGGCCCTTCCCATGTGGGATGTGGCGGTAGCAAACGTTGCAATGCCGCCCACTCGATGTAGATGGGCAATGCACGGCCCAGTTCACCGCTGCCTTCGGCGCTCGCCATCAGCTTGCCTATGCGATGGGAATTACCGGTTTCTGGTGGTGTCAGGAAAAGAACCTGAGACGTCGCAACCGCGCAATGGCCTTCACGAGTCCACGACAGGGAAGTGGCAAGTGGCCAAGCCCAACCGCAAAGAAAGTCCGCGAACAAATTGCGCAGCCAACGCGGCGATCACTCGGAGCCCTGACGGCACGGTCAGTCGTGACAGGAGAGAACCACCAAACTACTTGTCAAAGGGCAGCTGCCCAGGCTTCAGGGCGGCGTGCAGTGCACACTCCGACTTCACTCTTCCAGGTATCAGCGGCCCCACATGGCTACACCGGTGTGTGCTGCCCATGTTGGCGACTATTCATTCAACGCAGGATGATCCTGACCATGACACACCAGAGGGCGGTGTACTGTATACTGCGACAGCAGTAAATATGATAGTGATAGGCAACGTGTATACCCTTTCAAGTTTCGTACACACTGGAGCATCTTGTAGAGACTAATAGAGTACTCATTCAGGTATATTCGGACGGGCTTGCAATGTGCACGCACTGTAAATAAATGTACAGGATGCTGAAAAAAGTAAATAAAAAAATACACCGCTATGTATACCTACTGTAATAAGTGTATAACAAAAACACATTTCCTATAACTGTAGAAATACTTCAAACGATGGCTTCCCTCCGGGTTACAGTTTACTAACCTGCCGAAGGACAAGGGATGACAACCCCATCTGCATGAATTCCTCCTGCAGGTTAAGGTATTTCCATTAATTGGCCAAAATAATACATATACCAGAATGGCATGTCAAAATGCAACTAAAAGAACCTGATACTGCCAGTTTTAATGATATCTCAAGTTTACACCCATCAGGTGTAATAAGCTTTAAACACGATCCTACGTTACAGAAAGAACAACTCATCGCTCATAATTGGTATATGCTTTACAGTGTTAGGAGTGCAGCACATACTTACAGAAAGGCGAAGAATGCACACTCAACTCCGCTTCAACAAACTAATGATACAACAATATGGGTGCTCAGCAGATCACTGCACAAAAAGCTGCCATAGCCTCTAGGGTGTTGTTCGAAGGGAAAACCCCTGAATAATTTCTATTTACATCAGATTTCCCGCACTGTTCTCATCTAACTGTATGTGTTAAATTAGCACAAGGCTAAATGTCACATTTGATGGGTTTTTTCAATCAGTCTCGTTCAGCATTCAAGACAATGGTCCATTTTGCAATGTAACATCAGAGACAGACGAAAGCTGCTCCTCCAACATATTAAGAAGATCGAGATATTCTCTGAATACATCATGTGACTGCAAAATGTTTGCAAGCATTAGTGACACTGAAAAAGTTCAAAATCCAACAAGAAAAAAAAACATCATTGGCTGCTAACCTGTAGAGTAACGCTATATGCTTTCCACAATCGCAAATCGTGCCGAAAGAGATCCACCAAAACCTAAGGAAATAAAAATATCACAGCAGCAAGGATGAGTATTTTTGCTCAATTTCACATCAAGAGAAACCTCCCAAAATAGTTATACCTTCAAAAACTAAATTAAAAAACAAGAATTGCTACACGGATTGGTATAGCATGACTTATCCAATCCCAAGGACAACATCAAATACATCAGCGTCACTGTTTTAAGATAAGATAGCTCCACAGATTGGTATAGCGCACACACCCTGAAAGGAACTAGCATGTGGTCGGCAAATATAAAATGCAAGGACCATATTCGCGGAAGCTGATAATTGTCATCTAGAAATTTATTGGGAACACTTTCAAATGACAGTGTCCTGCTACAGTTCCTTTCCTTTTTCTTTTTCCTAAAGTGACATGTACAAAGTCTATTATTTCTTTTTCTTTTTCCTGGTTGAATTAGATGAATTATGCAGGGGGTGCTTCGGTGACGGGTATTTCACTAGGAAATTCCAGTCAAATCCAAAGTTTTCCCAAGAAATACCCCTAACCCAAGCAGGACCTCAATGGTACAGGAACACTGCATCACTAAAGGTTCTGCACGGATAGCATATGACTGAATCATTTCAAATGATTGGTAACACCACATGCAACAATACAGCCTCCTGCCACTACCGACCTCCATCACCATCAATCCTATCTCCCATCCTGCAAGCACCCCATCAATACCTCACCATTTTACCTCAACCCATCCCCTCCTCCAGTCCTCCCCATCTAACCACCATCCACCAATCTGCTAGTGCCCACATGGAGTAAGAAGTGAGGGAAAAGTGAACTCTAATGTAGCTTGTGGTGGATACCGAAATTCTATTAGTATATATGGAATCGTTGGGTCTTCTGTAAAGGAGTGGAGGTAGTCCAGCGTCTAGATAGACCAAAAAATTAACAGTATGTAAAATAATAGAACTCTACAAGTTTTACCTCTGCACGTCGCAATAAAGTAGCTAGCACCACGATCCATTCCTTAAATTTGACTGAACACATATGAGCTAGAAGGAACTCAGCATCAAGCCGGCTTTGGAGTGTGTCCATTTGGAGCTGTCATCTCAGAATACCAACATGTGCATGAGAAACAAGTTTCATGCAGCAGATGGAAACCAAAAAAAGTTTCTTTTCATCTAGGACACATAAATCAACCAAAGGGGCATGCGAAACAATCAAAGTAAAACAAATTTACAATCCACGCCTGCCCCCTTGAATCATGTAATATCAGTCCCTTTATCAGTTCGATGTTAGTAAGTGATTTGCTATACTTAGCATCTCTATATGAAATAAACAGATTCACAGCAGGAAAACTTGCTTAGGTTCATAAAACATTATGATGTACATTTCATTCTGTGGATTATGAAGCCACAACCAAGATAGTAGAAATTCTAGGAGAAAGGAACTCAATTGCAAAATTATCAAAGAGAGAGAACATTAATAGCATACTGGCAGTTTCATTCAGTAAGTGACGTCATAAAAATCTGATTTATTTTGAACATAATAATATCGAGGAGTTTCATCTTTCAGGTATAACAAAATTTTGAGAAATATGCACGTCTATGCATACAAGAGGCCAGCTGTTTGGTTGTGAAGAAAAATTACTACAGATGCACCGGTACCATTTATAACAATAAGCAGAAGAAATCATAATAACTTTGTGACCAATAGACCAAAACCTTTTGTCCAATCAGTTCAAGTGCAGATGCAAAATTCTCCAGCCGAGCAGACCCTAGTCTTTCTCGTTGAAGATACTCCTGCATTATGTTACAATGTAGATCGATTACATATGGTTCTGAACATTAAGATCTGCTGTGCTGATGAATGATGAAAATCTCACCACAAGATCAAATTGTGTCCCTTTGACAAAAGCAACAAGTTTAGAAAGCTCCTTGCCAGACATCAAATAGCTAGCATGGCTCTCTAGAATGTTCATAACAGAGGCAATATGTGGACTAAGTTCTTTCATTGAGTTGCTGTCGGAACAAGGAATAACATATGAGAGATTTCCAAAAATAAAAATTGGTAAGGCATCAAGTACAGAGTGTACCTTTTCAAATCAGAAGATTGCCGCTTATATGGTGAACGGAATAGAAAATAGCCAAGAAATCTTGGAGAGAGCTTCTCAGAGTCTGCGGTTGCATTCTCAAAATCTCTTCCAGATCTTAGCAAGAAGCGAACCTAAGTACATGAAGGTACTGCTTTATTCCTCTGCAGTATATTATTTTTAGAAAAGAGACAACATATAGCACAAGAAGCCTACCAACTCCCCAGCAAGCTCATACAAAGATTCATCAAGTGTAGCCTGGAAAACAACAATCACAGAAGTTAGAGCTGGAACATCTGAGGGCCAACTAATGTCCAGACTACAACCACCTCATGGTGAAGGTAAGAGAATTACTTGAAGCAAACGGAGTGCACAGTACTGACTGACTGCAGGGCCCTCCAGCTTAGCAATGACCTATAATTGCAAACATTTTCAATGCTAGTTCTAGCAGAAATCAGTGACAAAAATGCCATAATAACAAATTAACAATAATGTTCTCTTAATGCATAAACTACAACAATCAAACTATACATATTTGACCCAGTTAATGCAAGTAATAAAAATGAGAGTTGAAAGTGCAGTATCAATAGCACAGCAGCACTATTATATGCATTCGATAGCACTCCGAACATTCTAAAAGGGATTACCATGACAGGTTGCAGCAGTTACATACCAGTATGTAGCAAGCAGCAGTCCTGTACCATCTCCGTTGGAAGCATTCCTCAAACATCCTATCACAAAAGATTGGTTGTACTAAGAGCATAAGTATTTGATTTGAAATCTTTGCAAACAAACACTGTCAGTTAATAAAGAACGTGTCTTAGTAATTTCAAGTTAGGCCTATTCAAGGATACAAAACCCTGCTTGCACCCAGGTATATCAATAAAATGAGCGGCTGCCAGTAATGTTAGAACTCATACACATGCATATAGCATGACAAAGAAGTAGATGAAAACCGACAGACAACAGAAAATAAATGCATCCACTGTCCTCTCAAACAAAAGAAACCAGGCAGTTCTCTAGTTTCGCAGCAGTGACTATTACAACTGCGATTCTTTTACTACAAGAGTAACCCATAATGACTAGCCTTAACAACCTCTCGGGCGCAAGTGAACAGAATCAACATAGAATCAGTGAGATGGTGTGAATCGGAACTGAGTTGGGCAGTGTAACTACATGCAAAATACAGGCACACCTCATATGTATTAATGAAATTGGACATGCTGATACTGTCTATAGTAATCGCTAAAATCAGGAGACCAACTGGAGGAATTCAAAGAACATTATCTTTTGGAAATTTGAATTTTACGAATATGCATAGTTCAAATAGAAGGGCTGAAAACTTACTCTGTGGATCGTCCAGCTGCAGAGAAAAGATCAGCCCAGTGTCGACCATCTGTTTTCCTAGCAACACTGACTACAACATCCATATATTCAGGAAAATTCCGCAGTAGGTCACATGTCTTCTCGAGAAGAGATTTCTTTGGATAATCAACTTTTTGTGGAACCTGTTTTTTTGAAGCACTTGGCCTGTAATTAAAACATAGTGTTATGATATTTCGGCAAAAAGAACTTACCAGAGTACAAGCTAGCAATGTCAGCCTTTGTTAACATAGCAAGCTAGAAACAAAATACCTTGATATATCTGCATCAAATACGGTAAACAGAAGCCACTCTAAACAGTGTGAAAAGTGAGGTTTTTCTGCTGACAAATTCGCCAAGCGCAAAGCTTCTTCAATCTTGTCCCTCTAGTTTAAACAATTCACATAGGAGTTAACTTATAGGCATCAGGAAATGATTTTATGCCAATAGTTAAAACAAAACTTGATGCGATTAGCTCATGATAGCACCATCGGGTACAGAATTTCATGATGTAATAAATTTTCCAAAAAATTGGACCCAGCCAATCAGGAGCCAAAGAAAATAGTCGTGCTACATAATTCAACACAGATGAAATAGCCTGAAACAAATTTCTATACATAAGAAAATTAAAACTTTCTTACACAAAGCAATGCACATATCGCACATTTCTCATGTATACTGTTTTCTCATGCTTAGAAACTTTTTTGAATAAGAAGCATATTCCTTCATTAGGCCTAGCAAGTTCCAAAGGAGCGGCACAATTGCTAACTTTTTTAACGAATCCAGGAATCAGAATTGTATATCCACTTCAAAAATGACTTTTTATTTAGACATTAAGCCACAGATGAGGGGGAGGGGGAGGTGCCTTCTGTAAAACCGACTATGTTCTCTCTAAATAAACAACATCTTAGAATACAAATGAAAATGTGAGATATAATCAACAATTGAAAGGAGATTTTACCTGAAGTAGATGTCGTAATAAGCAATGCAATATTGTTTGGGCTTGAGGTGAAGGCTCAAAGCATGGAAACTCAGCAGTTGAGAAGGACATTCTTTGAGAAACACCAACGACCACACCAACATTTGGAAGAAGACCAAGAGGATACACCTCACGATCAAACTCAAGCTCAGGATCCAGCTACAAAATCACATGAGAACATGTACAACTATCTTTTAATATCATAATCAAATGGTCTTCAACGTAAAAGGAAAAGGAGAGTAGAGTATGAAGACATTATGACTGCAATAAGTTCCACAAAAGGGAGGTGAGAAAACTCAATAGATTCACAACTAGCTTGAGATAGAAACTTATACCTGCAAGAAATCTTCTTGCTTAAAAGGATCTGCTCCATGCGATGGGTACCATACCTGCAACCAGCTTTGTGTAAAAGGGTACAAAGGGACATTTGAAAAATAACTATCAACCTATGGTGGAGTAAATATGTACAAGAAAATAAGATTAAATCTAACCTGCATGCCCCGATGACCATAGTCAAGCCATGAAACCTCTTTAATAAGACTACCCTTCTCTTCAAATTGCGAACAAGTGACCCAAAAGAGTTCAACTGAATTTGTGAGTGCGTGTTCGTGTCCATCATCCATGTCCAGCACAGAAAGTTCACCATTGGTCCGCAAGATCAAACATCTGATATCATAACAAACCCAATAAAAACCAAGGAGAAAAGGATTGAGTGACATCTAGGGTAAAAAGTACCTTGATGGTTGCTCGGATGAAAAACCAGAAGATCCATTAGTATCCTGTTTCAGCACCCCTTTGTCATGTTGTTCGGGAATGAAGCGCATTGAAACAGGTGGGCTCTTTGGACTCATGATTGAAAGTTCTCGCACTGTTGAAAGCTGTTCATAAAGAATGAAAATTATCTACTTATGGAGAGAATTTGGCAAACATTCTTAATTGAGATTGCAAATTGTTCATAAAGAACCTTACCTGTAAAACCGGATTGCTAGCAGGTGACAATTCTCCCAATATCACCACATGGAATATATGCACATCAAATGGACTGTAGGTAACTAATATGTAATCCTGGAAAACATCCATGACAATTGGCCTTCCAAGCAGTGGTTTCCGGTAGAGTAAGGAGCTATAATCAAGATGATATCTTGGAAAAAAGAGAAGCTCGTACCTGAGACAAAAGAAAGAAACATGTCACAGGTATCGGCAAATGTCAAATAACAATTCATAGTGAAGAAAAAATATATCATAATTAGAAAGGCGTCGGAGCACCAAGGAAAAAATGAAATATCGAATACGACACTTTGACATATAAGCAGAAAACCACTGTTCATTTAGTATTTCCGGAAACATAGTCCAATGCAAGAAACACCCATATAGACAGCTGCATCCCATGTTTAACCAGAAAAGGCAAGCCTTCGAGGCAGTTACAAGACACGAATAGCAACAAAGATGGTATGAAAGTGAGAACTCACGTGTTTGATGATTCAACATAGTTGCATACAATAACAATTTTTCCAAGCCACAATAGGCCTTTGCATTGGATCTTTTGCTCTTGTGTAACATCACCAAAAAAACGCCACCTTTTATTTCGCAGATCATACAGCACTAGCCCATGAGAACCAGCAACTGCCAAGTACATACCATCATTGCTTGCTACTACATGTAGAACTGGCCAGTTCTGGGAAATGTAGGAAACCTGCTTCGAAAAATAATATATTATTACAACATGCATCATCAAACAGCATATTTTACAGCTTGTTTACCTCTCAATAAATCAAAGGATATGAAACTAATACTTAACTGGAACATTAAGATGCAATAGCTTCAGTTCATCAGCATCATCCGGTTGCACCAAAAGGATTCGATCATCTCCATAAAGAACCTGGTGGGAATACGTTGCGCCTGAAAGTCCTCTGTTTAGGCAACATTTGGCAAATGAGAAAGCAAGAACCCTTTCTGACAAGCTTTCTTCAACAGCAAATAACTTATATCCATTATCATCCCATTGAATGTGTGATGTCCCTCCCATTAGAGGCTCAAATTTTAGAGCGCTAGGTTTCACCATTGGAGAAGAGGCGGAATTTGATCCAGTTTGACGAATAGTACACATCAATCGACATCCAGACACAGACCATACAGTAAGTCCCCTAAATTTCCATCCAACTGCAAAAGCACAATTGTCAGGTGTCCAAGATATACAGGCAACAGGACCAGTATCTTCCACTGAATACCTACAAATATTGTACCCAAAGGGAAGAAGGAAAAAAGAGCAGTTATGTCTCAGCTTCAATAGAATAACCAAAAAGTAGTGCTGAGTAAATTGACATGGTTATTACACCTTTAACAACAGAAGGTTCATTAAATACTAAGCATTCGATAACTCCAGGAAAAATGAAATGATCAATCCTAAACACAGGATGGCATGAAGTCTTTTATCCAAACAACCTGCCTGGCAGGATTTTCTCACAACTTAGCAAGAATTTGTAATCAACAACCAGAAATTTTAGGCAGGCAGTCAGAAGTATCCATGTAAAAACCACTACAGGTCCTACTAGTTTGTGTAAAACAAATTTGATATGAGACTTACCCCCAATCATACAACGAAATCGTTCGTATATGACGCATATTCTCAGCTAGATCATATAATTCAACAACACCTCTACTGCATCCGACAGAAAGAATCTGTTGCTCAGAAGCCACAGAAGTACACATCGCATCATCAGTGTTCAACCAGCTCTCCACTCTGATGCTCCCAGGCTGCTTTAATCCCTTCTTACCAACAGTACAGAGGGCAATGTGACAGCCTGAGTACAAGGCAACCAGCAACCTTAGCTTCACTGACAACTCAACATGGACGATAGAAGAATTGCCTGTGCAGCAAGGAGCAGGCCTTGCATTAGAGTTTTCTCGTAAACTGGGAGGATCAAACACCAACGCATCTACGACAGCAGTAGGTTTCTCAGACGAACACACAGAGCAACCAAGCTTGAAGCTGTCTGAGAACTGGCAAGCAACAACAAAGACATAGACAGCACTTAGCATAGCAAGTAGGAAGAAAGTACGGCAGAACTATTTCGCACCTAATAATAAGTAACTTACGAGAAACAAAAGTAGCATGCATTTCCATGTACCTCAGCATTCCAGGACACGACCTGCACATGCCCATTGGATAGTCCGAGGAGCATGCTCTTGCTGTCACATACGAAATTGCTCCTGCAACACCGCATCAAACTTACAAGTCAGCTCCTCTGCAAGAGTGGTAAACCTCATTTTGTAAATGAAGACCAAGGAGAAGGGAACACAGTACGTTATAGCAACACCATTGGCGAGAGGAACCTTCTCGGTGATGATTAGGGATATACTGGCCAGGCAAAGCCCCGGGAGCTGCTTGCCACCGACGATCAGTGGCTTCCCTGAAAGCTGAACCCTGTATATGTGGAGGTAGAAGGAGGAGGTCTACACACAGAGATACAAACACGGTGAGCTGCTGCGCTCGGAGTGCGCAGGCCCGAGCGAGCGAGGAGAGGGAGAGAGGCGGGCTGACCAGGACGGCGACGGTCTTGGCGTCGGGACTCCACACGGCGTGCGCGTTCTGGCCGTGGGCGGCGAGGGAGTCCGGGGAGCGGTCGAAGCGGGCGAGGCGGACCCGGTGCTGCGCGGCGGACCAGAGGTGGAGCGAGGCGGGGCAGACGGCGAGGAGGAGGCGCCCGAGGACGCGGAGGAGGACCACGCGGTCCGAGTCGTCCGGGTCCAGCGGGATCGACTGCGGCCACCCGTACGCCAGGTACATCGCGGCGGTGGCGGCAGCCGGCGCGCGCCCCCTCGCCGGTGGCGGGCGAGATGCGGCGCGGGGAGATCTGGGAACGAAAGGGGGGGACTGGTGACCGGTGCGATGCGGGCGATGCAGCAGTTTTTTTGGCTTTATTTTTCTCTTTTTTCGGCAGTTTTAAATCTTTGATTCGGAGTTCAAGATCAGATCAGATGGCGGGTTAGCACTTAGCGTCGTGGGCCATACACCATTATTTTATTTTATTTTTGAAATTGGCAAGACACCATTGAGCAGACTGAAACTGTTGCACGAGTGCTACTGCTGAGTGCTGACTGCCTTTGCGTCCGATCCGGTACGATCTAGATATAGATAGATTGTGGTGCTTCAGTAAAGCACGCTACAAGAATATCAGCTTTGGTACAACGTGACGGTTGGCACGGCAAATCATGACGTCACGTGCCAGCTAACTAATCTAGTCATTTGTACAAGATTATGTCGATGTACACGAGACCGTAATCGATAGTATTACCATCAATCGCCAAAACAAAATTACAAGGCAAACATGGTTATAAATCAACCGATGGTATACGGTGCTGGAACTACAGGCGTACAAGTAAATTAGCATACTGGAGCCAAGAAAAATGTTTGCACTTAATATGTTTCCAAATCAAAGCAATTCGAACGGTGCAAAAATTGATTCTACAAAAAATGTCCTCGTTTGACATATCAGCCCTTGTAAACATCAAGATTAGTAAGATAAACTCTTTTGCACGTTAGCGTTACACCAACATTTGTAACACAACACGATCAGACACGGGGCAACGGATATAAATAAAGATATTGCGAAACCATTTCACATCAAAGCTCGCTTTGCAGATAACCACGATCAAGTCCAACTTGCAGAGCCCACCCATACAGCTGACAGTTTCAGCCCCAAAAGCGGCAGCACATTCTGACCTGCCACCACGCTGATGTAGCTTCAGAACCAGAGCTTGCACTGCTTTAGTGATTTGTCGTGAAAACTAGAGGCCAAGTTAGTTTCCGTATATATTGCTAACTCCCTGCTCCTGCCTCCACCACAGGAAGGCCAGCAGACAATGCTGTTTCATTGTTTTTCCAGCTTAATGCCGTATGATGACATTCGCTGAAATGTCTGAGGTCAAGCTGCCGCGAATTGGATAACAATCACTCCATATCAGAAACTTCATCCCCATCCTCGTCCTCGTCCTCATCCTCGTCAAGGATATAAACCAAGGCATGCCTCCGAGATGAAAAGACACATGCAACTCCTCTTGATGCTGCATAAAACAATCCGAGAAGCAAGCGCCAGGTGTGTCACACCGTAATGCAATAACAATTAAGATTCCTATACAGAAAGTTCATGATCGACATACCACTGACTGCAAGTGGAGTAGATACGGTGTGAGGTATGCTACGAACTTTCCCATAATCTGTGTCCAATTGAAGATCCAGTGCCTACAAGGGTCATGACAGGAAAGAAGCCAAGATATTACCATTTAACATAAAAGGTATGGTTAAGTAACATAATGAGTACAATGGCATAAAATAAGTTGTTCCCTATACATTGTAAGGATAGCTGCTATGAAATGAAGTACATGCCATAAGATCAAACATAGAATAAACATTTACAATAATTATTACCACCAGTTTTTGCAGACTGTAAATATTTGTGGGGAATGTTCCTGAGAGCGGCGTAAAGGAAAGGTTCTGTGTCTGCAGCATCACCATCCAAGATCTTCCAGGGCTATCAGAATGAGACCTTTCACTAAGTAGTAAAACTACTTGGTTGTCCTGTTTTAAAAATGGGTAAACAATATTTTTGTAAGCTATGCTAAGTACTGTACAAAAACTGGAATATTGTCTAAATACAAACAACAGGTAGTACCTTATAAAGCGATAGGTCAACACACTCATATTCGTCAGGCATATGCAATAGAAAACCTGAAAGTGACGACATGCTGAGAGCAGTACAACAGTTACCGGAGTCCTTTATCACACCGATGCAATTTCTTTCATTTAATGATCCATCAGGTATCTTGAAGCATACATAATCAGTCCAGTTATGTGAGGATTCCTCATGTTGTGAATCTTCATCCTGTTTTTTAAAGTAATGATGGGTAAAAATTATGAAGAACAACAGCATCATTGAATTAATGCAAGGTGTGTACAGGAGCTACAGACAGGTACAGTAGCAAATAATGAGTATGATTTACTTTATGACCATGATGCAAACACACTTGTCAAAAATCACTGAAGAGAACATGAACCTTATAGAATGATATCGATGTCGGTGTACATGTTAATGAAAAGGTATCTGATGACGTAACAGGGTATAGAGGAAGCAATCCTTGACAGTGTATTTGCGAAGAGATAGTGGTAAACGGCATCAAGAAAGCCTCCTTCAAGCTGAAGTGGATGACAACAGAAATGGTAAGTGCAGCATAAACAATGCTTAGCAAAGGCAAGGATCAGCTATGTTTAAGCAACAAGTAACATAATTGAAATTATTTATTCTGTGAAAGTGAAAAATACAAAGACTTGACTGATAAAAATATTGAATGGTCAAATGACAAACAATTTAACCAAAATAGTTCAGGTAGATGGAATATCAATCTAAAGCAAATGTAAAACATATAATTGATACAGATTTTTTAAGTGATCAAATGATTCACCTATCTTCCAATTGATTGAATTGTTTTACTAAACTCCTTTCCAAAAATTGAGTGTCTGTAAATCCTCCAAAAACTACTAGTTGCTCAACATGTCTTGCAGAATCCCTGAAAAACCATGTTGGACAAAATAAGAAATACAGGAAACCAGAAAAGCATCATCACAAAAGAAAGTTAATTAAATTAAATAATGATGACAAAAGGACAATATAAGAGCAAACAACAGCTCCATGTGATTGAGTAACTTTTGATCACTTTTGCTGGTTTGGACACAGTATTCATAGATCATATATCCCAAGATCTTCAATAACTCACCTCAGAGAACAATGCGTTTTCCAACACCAAGACAGCAAGTGTAAACAAGAACACTAAAATAGTCAATTTCAGAAGTAATTCCTGTGAGTTAACTGGCATTTATAAAATTCATGGTACAGTATGCCAATCATGCCATGGCATAACAACGTGCATATGTATATTTAACCAACTGAAGGTTTTGACATCTTGTGCGTGACAAGGTATCTTATAAAAAACAATGGGTGAATAATACTTAATAAGCCAAGGACCCGGGTTCAAAGCATGGCACCTTCTTAGAACAAAGCCGGGGGGGGGGGGGGGGTAGTCTTCCCCCGTGGTTGAGTTTTTTTAATAGTGCTTAATAATAATTTTTACACAGCAAGTAGAAGTCAGAGCGTGGCATGCCACTTACATATCACACTCAATTCTCTCGTCTGCTTCAAGTAGCTGTTTGATTGGATCCTTATCAAGGAGGAACTTCAGAAAAATCACCACAAGTTCACTACAAAAGGATAGACCCTGATAATAAATAACAAAATATTGATCCATGATTTATGAATCAAGGGAATACAGAAAGTAAAAGGCTAACCTGTTTGCTGCTGGAACTTGATCAGTTGGTTCATTTAGTAATATCTTAACACACTTTAAAACCCAGGTGAAGAAGTTTTGAAACTGGGAAAAATATTAATAAATGGTAGTTACTATAGAATAAATCCTCAACAAAATAAAATTACAACTAGCCATAAATGCATATAAGAAACTAACAGGAATATTCGTTCAGCCTAATAATCTAATAAACACAGTGAATAGGATGCTACTATTTAGCATACTCTGAACATCAAAAGAAATTGATCATTTTTTAGGTAGGATGCAGGAGCTTCATTTTCAAAGGAGAAAAAAGCCAAGTCCAAATGGATGTATTGAAATATGCAGAAGGATAATAAAAAGTACCAGATAAAGAACAGTAGCTGCAACCCTTGAAAAGCGCTCAACTTGAACAACTAACATCCCTATACTTTCAGTTACACCATCCACAAGCTTTTCATCTAACCCGATAATTTGAAACCGTGAACGCCATCTTGCAAGGCCTCTTAATTCTGCGAGTCTGAATGAAATAATCTCGACAGCAGGCTGTGAAGAAAGAATATAAATAAGACGTTCAACTTTTTAATAGAAACAAGATAAAAGGTACTCATAAATACATGGTAGTCCAGCAAAATGAGATGACCATGAATTTAGGGAACCACATAACTAGCTATATTTACATGCAAAAAAATCCAGTTAAGCATCCCTAACTAGTAAAACACTAAGAAAACTCTACAGTGTCACTGCGAAGCGAATCAAACTAGAAAACAATAGTCCAAGTGCATATTTCTGTGGCATCAGTAGGTAGTGGTTGACCTGAAGATGCTCACTGACAACGCCACGAATTTCTCTTCCAGCACTGTCAACAGCCTTGGCTATCCTCTTGAGACCCTACCCACATATGAAATGGCAATTTAGGCAGATTGACTCAGAAAATAAGCTACAGAATTGTGGTAGTAGCAACAATTACTGCTTCGCCAAGTGAACTCGCTAAAAATTGGTGAAGTGCTGGACTTGTTCGTGTCCCAAACAAAAGGCTTAGAAATTCATCCTCAGAACTAGATTCCGCTCCTGTAAGTAGATAGAAATTTTCATGTTAGAAACTTCCAATTGTGGAGACAGAATGAAGGTGTGGATTTCCTGATGGCTATGGTTCAAGAGAAACCAATCATACCATGTGCAGCTATCAGATTGGGCAAGGTATTAAATTTCTCATGAAATAAATTCATGGTACTTGACCATTGTTTGGATATCAAAGATATGGAAGCACGGACAACTTCAACCAGATCTTGAATACTCGATGCTTGTTGGGACACCTGATGCAGCTCATTTTTTCTTTACAGCATTTATGGATGGTAAAATACAAATTTTAGTACATGACAATAATAAGCAAAAGTTGACACACAGAACAAGAGTTAAGATCCTTTACAAAAAATTAGTAACAAAATATTTTTGGTATGTTTTTAGTAATGAATATTTGCACCTGTCTACACAGAGCTGAATTGTGGTTTGTAAAGCGACTGAATGAGCCCATCAAAAGATAGGTAATTCTAGCGCTAAATGTGGATCTTAGTTTAGAAGTCAGCATACAACAATGATATATGGTTTCTGAACAAGCAAGTAAAATTCAATGAAACGGTTATGCCATTACCGGTTGAAAAAGATAGATGTATCTAGGTAGAGACAATGTAATCCAGCAATTTCACAGTTGTGAGAAAGGTTTTCAGTGTCAATCAACTTTCCGTAGCACAGAACAACCAATTTCTGGAGGTTTCTTGATAAAGAGACCTGCTATAAGAAAAAAAATAAGTTCACAGAATCTCTTTTTTTCTTAAACGGAAGTACACAGCATCTCATATGTAGAAGATTAAGATGTGCATTGGATACTAAGAATTAATTACCTTGCTTACTGAAGCATCCTGGAGTTGATAATTATTTTTTCCAGAGGATTCAACATTGATTGGAATCTTATTTATGTTCTGAAATGTCAAAGGCATAAAGCTACTGATTCATAGAGCCTTGAACAAGATAAAGAATATTCATAAAAAAATAACACAAAAGAATTAGGCAGCAGCGGTTGAAATGTCCATACAGACAGCCGTTGGATAAAAGCTAAATGAATAAAAGATGTGAAACGTCACTACTCCTACCATGTTACACCACCAGCTTGTGCACACATGGAAAAGAAGATGAATCATACATGATAAGAAAATGCATCATTGACAACAATCAGGGATGTTTCCAGCATTTTGTGAATAAGTTCAAAGTTTAAATACTTAATACTGAATAGTGATTACATGTTTCCAGAAGAGCGTAGCTGCGTAAGCATTATATATGATGACACCAAACACTTGTTGGTTTTGCAGGACACAGATGTATGGTGGGTCAGCCATTGATAACAATAATCAAGCCTAAAAGACTTTAGAGCAGAATTTCAGCTTGCTTTGCTTAAAATGGGCATCCTAACAAAATATTTCTGGATGCCAAGTTGCCAACTTCAAAGCATGACAATAACAAAAAAAATATGTAACTGTCTTGTCCCCATGGTATAGCATGACTGAATAGAAAGAATAGTAAGCAAAAACGATGCACTAGAACTGTTCAACTGTATAATGCACACCTACAGTATGAATGTAATTTTGTAGAAAAGCTTGCCGGAAGAACTGTTCCATGTTGTTTGTATCATGTTTCCTGTTACGGTACAAAGGTCTCAGGGACTGATAACAGGAAACGTTGGAATCAGGAGAAAGCGTGCATGACATTATTTTTTATTGAGTTCAAATTAGGGAGAGCACTGACTATTCCAAAAATATTCCAACACTGAGTCTCAGTCATTTACTTACTATCTTTCCAACAGGAAATATTCCAAAAATGCTGAAGCAAACACAACCATCTGTACCACCACTGCATAGGATGTTAAAACGCTGACAGGAAGCACTACAAAATTGTGGAATGGCTTCTTCATTTTCATCCGCAAGACCAGTATCTCCAGAACTTAATCCACCTATCCTAGGCATCACAGGAGCAGGAGGAAAGAAACGTGCGGTGCGGTCTTCATAGGGTAAAAACTCATCCTTGTCAGGCTGAAAAAAAAATAGCAGAAGACTCAGTAATGAGAACTTTTCAGTAGAGAGTTGAATTAATTTTAACTAGAGCTGAATTCATGGATGAACTGAACATTTCACGACTATATGTAGCATGGGTTACTCTATGACATTTAAAATGGGATGGTATTATATATACATAACAACAATATGAGAAAGGCAATAGTGTACCCTTGATAGTAGATCATCTTCTGCCCAGTTCAAACATACAACGGCAACATCGTGGGACTTTATAGTTCTTAGCATCTTCCCGTTCTGCAATAAGCTTTCCTTTCAGTTATAGATGCACAAAGTGACAATGTAAAAGAAAAGTAACAAGTAGATCTTGGTAGCATGAGAGAATTTTATATTCAAGAGTAACTAAAAATGGAAGCTGAACAGAATTCCAAACATAAATAGATCTTGTACTCAATCAAAACTGGTAGGGAGTATAAGATATTACAACAAACACTGCCAATGATTTCAGCATTAATAAGAATTTGAGAAAATTCAACAAAACTGGATAGATTGCCCTGTGATTATAGTGCCAATCAATCACCACTACCTCTCCATGTAGGCAGAGTTATAGTGTCAATCAAATCATTTTTCCAATGCTTTCATCCTATGAAAAGAAAACTAGTCAGTGAAAGGTGGTCAAAGAAAAGATTAGGGGTTGCCTATTGCTGACTATTTGTTGAATGAGGCAGTAGATTTGTAAAAGCTCCTTGCAATATACGCAGTGCATGGCTAGCTGGAGCGAGAACAAACTAGCCCTGCAGAGGATGCAATATACACAGAGAGCATCTTCAAAAAAAGGGAATGTTTCATTTCAAGAGAACACAAAGAGAAAAAAGTGAGGTCTTGATAATCTGTATAGATGATCAAGTAGTGGCTGCTGCAAGAGCCCCAAGTGTATGTGATTGGGTGATCCTGTGTGGCGAACACAATCAGTATAGCCAACACATATTATTCTTCGAGGAGTGTATTCAAATGCCTCCATTAGAAACATAGTTGGGCAAGAATTCCTTGGAGTCTGTGTCCCCCAAATTGTCTGCTAATAGTTCGTTTGTAAAGGGCAAATAGATGGCTGGATCAGGTTTTTATGAAGTATGAACGAATGTCCATATAAGACACAAAAAGGACCAAGAGATTCCATTTATCATCCACATGCACACCTCAACATCATGCAAAAGCACCAAACCATCTTCTGTTCCAAGTGCTATTATTTTACCATCAGGGCTCCAGCAAATAGATGTGATGCACTTCCCTGAAAAATTAAAATATCTCAGTTCTCACTACCTTTTGAACATTCAAAGCAGATATAACCACTTTAACTACAGATTACAATGGTATACAGGAAAAGAATATGCACTGACATTGTGTGTACTCTGATTGAAAAGATAAGTAGAAGGAGGCAAATGGAGAGAGATAAAACAAGCGCCGTGGAGCAACCTGGAGAGATTGTCCATAGCCTTTGCCAATTGAAGCGATGGAGGAGAACCTTGGAGTCATCAGTAACCATAGCAAGCAGATCCTTCTCTGGATTCCATGCTGCCATTTTTATCTACGAGTAGTGAAACATGGGCACATCAGTACCTAATGCCTCGTTTAGCATAAATTAATAAACAGGAACAAAGAAACAATGGAAAATTTGAATTTCGATGTCCTCGATCGATTATGGACTACAGAAATGTACACAAAGTGACAGGAAATGAAATTCAGCATCAGCAACTGTCTGGTATGTGCACTTGCTATTAACTTCTCTGTTACTGAAGGATTACTAAGTACTGAATAATGAACGGGATATATGAGAAATGAGACAGATCAAGCATGACGATGGGGCAAACATTACAGTCACTGAAAGTATACTTGCCAACAAAAATTAGCATTCAAAGCTGAAATCAGTGCTCCATACCAGTAAAATGGCTCCTCACGACTCCTCTAGAGTTCAGACCACACCAACCAACTTCCACCAAACCCCAGAAGCATCCCTCTCTCAACCCGCGCAGTGACAGTAAGATCGGTGTAATCTCACAGGAATTCTAGCAAACAGTTGGCACGCACGAAACGCTAGTTGCCGCAGCCCGAGGACCTACCCGATCCAGCCGCGCTTTCTCGTGAACTAGGCATTACCCTTGACTGCCTGAAACAAAGCGACGGCGCACTATTTCGAAGACATGGTACGGGTTGAAACTGTTGGTTAAGCATCGCCACGCGCTCGCGCACACTGAGTTTGGCTATGCAGAGAGGAGAGGCAGGGGAGGGAGCGGAGACGAGACGAAACCTGGAACGGGATGGGCTTGTCGAACTGGAGCTGGAACGGCGTGGCCTCCGCCGCTGCCGTGGACGCCTCCTCCATCTGCTCCTCCGCCATGCTCGGTTGATGCAGGTGGGGGATTTTGAGCGGGCGGGCGCGAAGGAGGAACAAATGGCGACGGCGAGCCTGGACGGCACCCAGACGGGGTCCGGGAGACCAAGAGTAGCAGAGTTTGGGCCAAAAGCAGGCTGTCGGCGATATGGTCGGACCAATATAAAGCCCAGTGTTTACGGCCCACTGTCGTGTTCCCCAGCAACATTTATCAATAGGCCTCAACGAGGCTCCCATGCTGTTATCCAACCAGATAGCTAATTACGAGCTTTCTAAGGAAGATTTTTATTCAAAAAATATGTTGATGAACGATGTTACTATTCTTTCAGATCAATAAAGCTCATCGAATGACATATCCTAGATAAGCATAAGCTTGCCGGTCAAGCAGGCACTTGCACTCTTGAGTTTGTTACTGAAATTATATCTTGACTAACAGATTGAAGTCCAAAGTCAAACACAAACAAACTTCCCTAGCTTCCAGCCAAAAAAGAAAATAAATATGAAGAAAGAAAAATAAAGTGAGAATTGAATCTTGGTATTTGATTTTAAAAGAATGCAGGCTGTAGTTTTAGATCAAAGCATATAAACTAAATCATTGAATAAATATGGGCCCCCCGCGAAAATGTTGATTCTATACATGCACAAACACTATTAAAAAGTATATTCACAGATAAATATTGCCCTTAGCACAAAAGACACATAATTTTTAAATAGAAACTTTTATACGAACCCCAATGTGTAGAGGAGGAGCATGACTACACTAAAATCTCCAGAAGCTTTATGTCGATGACCAGTAATGTAGACCCCGACGAGGCCCTACCATACCATGCCGGGATGGCTCGTTTAGACGGCGATAGCAGTGCCGAGAGAGCTCATGACAGGGCATAATTAATATAAAAAAAGACAACCTAACACCCAAGAAACAACTTACTAATAGAAAGACTCGTCTGAATACCCCTCCTAGTTACAAACAATATAATGAGTTGATGACTAGAGTACAGTGGTGGAACATTTGGTCGAGTATTACTGCTAACCTCTGATTTTTTTCCATATGTTTTCTTCATCATTTTTTTCAAAACAACCTTCATATTTTTTTAGATAAAATTTCCTTTGACGTTGTTATGCTTGACACTTTGCAAGCTTCTACTTGGGATTAGGAACAAAGAACATTAAATGGCTTTTAATTTACTTGATACTCTTTTCTAGCACTTAATTTGCTGCTTAGTATATGCTTTTTTGTGTTTCTACTTTTGCAAGTAAAAATATTCCAATATAAACAACATTACCCACTTGATGAGGGCATGTCAGCGGTTACTTAAGTTACACGTAAGCAAGTGCATAAATGACCAATTACACATAGCCGTACAAAACTACTCCAAAAAAAGGTGAACTCACTCCTAGCTAAAATTAACTTCAATATACATGAGAATATTATACTACCTAAGTGTTCTACTTTGGTTGTACTTAGGTATACGCATGAAGAGAAGAAGCAGGATCGGACAAAAACGGACCACCAGATCAGAAAAAAAAAGAAACAGCTGTAACTTTTGATTTCCAAAAGCTATGAAGGTCATTGAACATACTTTCGAAAGATTATGAAGTCTACTTTCCAATACAAGCAACATCTTGCAATTTGGAGTTTCCAATAGGATGTTATGATCAATTTAGTGAAGATCGCTCAGAAGGTCAACAGTCTTTTTAGGATAGAATGTTGGTACAACTTCTGTACAAGTCTATATTAATCTGTCATGTTCCATGGTACAAGTTATATATGGATGGAAAACTTGTCAAGTACGATCCCAGTAAACGGCACATCATTTGGACTTCCAAGTAGAGAATAATGCCCAATTTACTGAAGCTGCGCAAAGATCTAGGAGACCGTGGGGACTGAAGACCACTTCGTGAATGCCTCAATCAGTTGACCTTCCACCTCCTAACGTGGTGACTTCAGTTCATAAGCAACTAGGAGGATTATTCCTAGTATAAATATCACCTATACGCTACCAGAAAATAACTTTGATGGTACGATGAATTGAGATTCTATACGGTTTTGCAACCGAGCTGCTCAGTGCCTTGCACACCTTTGTTCTTCCTTATTCTTCTTGGACTTGTGAAGAGATCCCTTTGGCGACCCCTACTTCGTGCTCTACGGTTTCCAGTTTGGCTGCACCGTTTTGTGTGGATTAGTTCCGGATTGTGTGAGTCGAAGCCCTCAAGATTTCGGTGCGTCTCTCCCCGTCGCTTGGTTGCATCCAACCTTGATCAGGTATAAAACTAGTTACCCGCTGTTCTCAGCGAATTATCCTTTGTCCGTGAACCTACTTTCATGTAGATCGGAACACCTCTTGCCGATTCATATCGGTACCTATCACCACTTAATTTAGAAAATATATGCAGAATAATTACTGCTGAAATATCGTTTGCTGGTAACAATTCACACAATCATTTCAAATTGTACAAGTGCAACAGCTTACTCAACAATAACTTATGCATGTTACATAAAAAAAACACGTACGCATGACGGCATGAGTGGTGGAATCATGGACGTTGCAGTGGAAGCTACCACTGCCCCTGATCCAGGTCCCCTCCCCCCTCAGGCTCGTCGTCTCTGTTTCTTGCCTCCTTTCCCCTGTCTCCCTCCTCCCTTGGTCTTACTTTCCAGGCGGCGACGACTGGGCAAGCGGCGGCGCCATTCGTCACGTCTTCGCCCGGTTCTTTGCCGGCGACGAGCATCCACCAGGTATGCCCGCCCCTTCTCTTCCCTTCCGCTTTGCGAAACGGAGCACCCCAAACCCTAATAAAGCTATTTGTATTCGGATCTGACCTAGTTACAATATATTACCTACTAACTTCGATTTTGTTTGAAAAAATTATCGGGTGTACACCCATGTCCTATGCTGGGTGCCTGGGTCCGCCCCTGGCGTTGTGCTTTAGATATCTCTGGCAACAGGGTTATTCGAAGCCATGCTTAATTACGCAGTCTTTCCCATGTTCTTCAAAATGTGGCCTTTTTTTGCATTGCTGGGAAGATCATAGTCTGATTGATTTCGAGCTGTTTTTCTTTTTGTTCTCTTCTCTTGCTATCACTCAAACTTTATGTTTTCAACTCCTAGACAAGGGAGAGCTTCTTAGTTCCCAGATAGAGCTGTTAACCTGCACGAGTAGCAGATGGCAAGGATAAAGCCCAAGCAATTGCTCATTCAAAGCAAAACGAAGAAGGCTCCTTCTCGAATCAGTTACTCAACTATCATCACATGGAACCTGATTGTCGTCTTGGTTGTGCTATCCCTCTATGCCACTTACAGGCATTGGCATCAAAGGTTAGTGTCCTTTCATGCATCCTTCATTTTTTGTTTCTTTTGCTGTTTGGTGTCCCGAGCATACCTAATCTAGTCAATACTACACTACATGGAGATGAACAATGCTCATGCCAATCTTTTTCGTAGTTGTTCAATAAGTAATTATATATACTACTACTCAATATTCCTCAATCGATGTGTTCAACTGCAGGTCGGCCCAAGACATTGAAATGGATCTTCATCAAGCTGAGGTACCTTATACAACTACACAATCTTTTTTATGCAACTGTGCTATTGTCTTATGCTTACCGAACTCCAAGTAGGTATACCTTATTTATGTAACTGACATGCATTATCTGTTTTTTTTCCTTGGATTATTTTCTAACTTTATATCTTGTCTAGTGATAATATGCTTGGTATCGTAATTGTCCATCTGTGTTTTAACTTATCCAAGTGACTATGTTCATTTGCGACAAACTGAAACAGCTAATGAAGAGATCTTGAATACTTAATAAGATTTTGATAAAGTATTATTAATTTAAGGGACATTGTACTTCAAATGATCAAACTCATGATTGTTTCTCTTGTGGATTTTTATGACTTCAAGCTTGCTGTGAGACCAGATGATTCAAAAATGACAAGTAGACCGGGATTTGCAGTAAGTTTTTCTGTTCTCTCTTCTCAGCTCAATTTCTGATCAGTTCATGTGTGTTGATTTAATATTTAATTATCGCTTGGATACATCTTGGAGATCTATGTTTCCTATAAATGTGCATTGTACTTGCTGGGCTGAATCGAGTTATGATTTATTTTCTTCAAGCATGATAACCCTTTGAAATTTCTGTAAGCAAATATTGTTCTGCTGAGGATGTATAAATTTGTGCACAAGAAAACAACTTTGCTTAATTTCTTGTAGCATAGAGACATGGCCATGTGTGTGAAGCCCAAGCAAGATAGATGGTAGTTGTATAGTACTTGCTGAGGGGCGACTAGTAGCTACCATACAAATTTTTGTTGTGATAATGCTCTGCACATATGAAGTATTTTTACCACCTGAGTTACTGCAGCTGACCATCTTTGTAACATCCAGCCCACCTCAAGAATAGTCCCAAATGGGAAGTTGAGAGTGGGATGAGCTAGCTTAAATAGCCAACTCTAGGAAGCATTGCAACCTTGGGTTAACCCTTTTACGCGAAGCGAGGACGAAAGCGTAAGCAGGTTGCAGTGTAGGTGTGGCCCACTCAGCGTGCAGAGTGGGCATGAGCCGTTTTCCTGGGTTGGGGTTGTTACAATCTTTGATTTGGATAGAAGCATAATGCCACTGCCTAACTTTTTCTGCAGGTAATGAACACTGGAAAAGGCCCAATTACTATAGAAATATACAAAGATGCTTCTGCTCATGTTGTGGATAGATTTATCAACTTGTGGTAAGCACCAGAAATTTGTAACATAGCTGTACATTGTTGGTTAAAAACAACTTAGCTGTGACATATTCACCATATTTGATTAATCCACAGAAGTTTGAAAGATTCGAAGTTAAAATAATTTTAGCATAATTAATATTTGAAAATTTGAGAGTGGTCGATCTATGCACTATCAATATTCAATAACTACAAATCTGCAACGTGGCCTATAGGTATAAAGTATACCTTTTTAAATTTGACGGATCAAACAATACCTGCTAGCCTGCAGCAATTTGGACCAAGATCCGCATAGAATTTTTATACAGTCATATCTGAAGCATAAAATTCAACTTGGAAAGTGGTTGCATGCTCCCTCACAGGGAAAACAAGTCTTAACACTGTTAATTAATTGGCAGTCAATGTGCTCATTTTGAATCTGCCATTAACTTATGAACAAATTTGGTTGTAGTGATAAACTAGGTAACGATATGGCATGCACTCGTGGCTGTTTTTAATGCTAGTGTGAAAATATTGCTACCACTAAGTTAAGGGTTTTCCAATATAAACTATCAATATATTAACACTTTGTATATCAACTGACATTGATCCTGTGGCACAGCAAGAGAAATCACTTCAAAGGAATGCCATTCCGCCATATCATAAAAAATTTTGTGATTCAAGGTGGTGATTTCGATTTTGATGGAGCTGCCCAAGAATGGATAAAAAAAGCTAAAGCCAGTGGGAAGAATGATCTCAGGTCTGGTTCCTTAATAGTGCATATATTAAACTATCATGGATCTTGGTTTTTGTAGACCAGATATTTTACAGTAGCAATTTCCTTAACAGTTAACATTAACAAAACATTCTATGGTTTTGCAGTCCAAAGCACGAGGCATTTATGATTGGGACTGCTAAGAATCCTAATAACAAAGGATTTGATTTGTTTATCACGACTGCCCCAATTCCTGATTTGAATGACAAGCTTGTTGTATTTGGGCGAGTCATCAAGGGAGAAGATATTGTTCAGGTACTTATCTGAAATTCTCTCTGGAAACTTTCTTCAGTTGTTTGCCTTGAGTATTAAATTAGAACATGTTTTCCGATTTCCAGTCATCCTTTTGTGTTCGGTGGTTCCTTTACTCACTGAACCAGTAATAAATGTTCAATATGGCTGTGATTTTCTCCAGAAACTTTATAACTTGTGTTTTCTAAGTTGTATATACCAATATGTCTGTAATATGCCAACTTATATGGGGATATAAGTATATAACACAATGCGCTAATGATATCAGCCTGAGCATGTTGAAATGGTTATCTCGGATGGAGTATCGACATGTGCATGTGCCTGGCCTGTTTACATGTTTTCATTGTAGTTCAGTAAAATCAACTTAACATGTACTTACTATGTTTTGTTTTTGTCTGCTTGTTTACACAAACAGGAGATTGAAGAAGTTGACACCGATGAGCATTATCAGCCAAAGACTCCCATAGGCATCATGAATATAATACTAAAACAGGAGCCATGAGCTGATACTTTTTGGCAGGCGCATGTATATGAAAACCTTAACTACCTGCCTCCCTACTCTCTGTAGTACACTAGTATGAAAAGGTCCATACGTCTCATTGAGTTGCTGTTGTATTGATGCCGTGCCTGTTGATGGGATCCTTCCTTTGGACGTCCATGAGTTGCAGATTGTGACGGCATGTTCCATGAGTTCCGTGCGGTATTTGTGTGTAAACATCACCTTTGCAGTTTTTTGCCGTCACTTGCGAGCATAAATGTTGTGCAGCTACCCCACTTACCGTAAGCAGTTCCCCTCAGGATCTCGTTGACCCATTGTGATGGTCGCGCGCCGTCTACCACTTTCAGAAATCAATCTGGGCAATTCCATATAATCACAATGCCGTTGCTTTTAGCTGAACAAAATTGTGGAACTTGTTATGTATGCACATCAAGTGGGTCATAGACTTGAAATATGGTTAAGCTTAATGTCTACAGATCTTTAGAAGTAGTGTGCAATGTGCACAAAAGCACAAAGTGAAACTCTAGTTTGAACGTACTTAAGCTAACTAGAGAAGAAATCTGAAAAGTGTATCATTCCATTTCATCGAGGATGTCCTTATATTTGGAAATGGTGCTTTGATTACGAAATGGAGGACCTTGGATGCAGATGGTGAGATGGCCCTGTTGGTTGCCGCTGCATCTCAACATCGCCCGCTCCTCGCAGCTATGGCTCCAACGGTTGCTAAGATACAGTATTGTAATACCCTCGACAAAAAAAAAGATACTATTGTACTGCGACCCTCAGCCTCAAATCAGGTGTTCATATGAGCGGCGGTGCAATTTGGGTTCTTCTGAATTTCAAATGATTTGCTTGTGCAGGCATAGCCTTTTGGTCCACAATGCCAATGTTTTTAGGCATGCACATGAAAACAGAAGTATATCATCTCTGACTCAGAACCCAGACAACTGATGCAATGTGGGCAACGAACAAAATATGACAAATTACTTAGTTCTAACTTCAACTCCATATAAGATTTAAGTGGTCCACAACACCAAAACCCGGGAGAACTTCAAAGGGTTCTCAAATAGACAGTTCATGTTGCTAACTCTCAACCTGAACAGATTACAGACCCCTTACAAGGAACTTCTTAGCTCAAGATAAAACCTAGCAGATAAGCACAATCCTCCCCATCTTGAAATTATCTGCAATGGGAGATACATGGATTAGAACATTTAATGATGGCAAGAACAGATAGTCAGGGAAGTACATTTCCTGAGAACTTCAGATTCAATAACTAAACTAATGCACTATGGAAGAAAGACAAAAAGGTCATTCTAACTCTGTGCAGCAATCAGAATACAGCACAAAACAGGGAAATGGGTTTAGCTGGAAAGAGTCCTGCCTAGGAAATGGTGAAGTTGAGGGCACAAATGGATGAAGATATGATTAAAGAATATCAAAATGTAAATGTCTTTAATCCTAACCAAACAAGCCAGCTATTGTGCTTTTCACTTGGTTAGTGACCACACCAATGACTTTCAAGTCTTATTCATGGGCATAGAAATAGCTGTAAGCTGTCTCTTTGAAACCTTTTCCAACAATGTGGCACCAATGCAATTTTAGCAATACAAAATGAAAGGCTCTCTTAAAATGAGGTTGGTTAGCTTCATTATTCAGTGGTGCGTATTTGAAAACAACCCCAAATAATAATCAACTAATCCCTAATTGGGCAGGGTGCAACTATATAAAACAAACTCATCACTGCATTTATAAATATCGGATGACACCATATTTTCTTGTGATGTTCAATCACAGTTATGCACAAGGCACGATTGTCAGCGAAAGGATCATTTAGAATATTTACATCCTTACCAAACTATACAAGCTGTTCAGGATACAACGGAAGTCACTACCAGATAGATTCGAGGTATTCAACAAGACTCAGGTCGCTTAACTATAACAATGTTAACCATTGATGAATAATAGCCGACTACTACACACAAAAAAATAATCATCCAGCACAAGTCCATTGTGTCGCTTATAGGCCAGAAGCAGCATACTCGGTAATCCATAACAGAAAGTTGAGTGAAATGCAATTGATACTAACCTTTAGATGCTGCTGGGATACATGAAGACCCTGACCTTGCGCCCCTGCAACAGCGTAAACAGTACAACAGAATTAGCTCAGAACGCAAAAATGCCAAGCAGGAACACAAATATTGAATGGACATGGTGACGGCGGCCCAGCTCAGTAGCTCACCATGGACTCCGGCGGCAGGTTGGACTTGAACTTGGCGCGGACGACGCCAGAGTTGCCGTGCGGGCGGGTGACCTTGCCCCAGATGCAGCGGTAGTGGGTGTCGCTGCTCTTGGTCTTGGCCTTGTAGATGTACGCCATCCGCTTGCCGCAGTACCACGCGACGTCCTCCTTGGTGTTAACCCCCTCGATCTGCACCAGCGACGTGGTCTCGTACTGGTTCGACTTGGACCTGCATCAACGACCGCCAGACACCATCCCGTGAGTCACAGCGCGGTGGAGGAGCAAGCTGGGGGCGATCGATCGGGGTGGGGAGAGAGAGCTCACCTCTTGTATCCGAGGATGGTGCCCCGGACGTAGAGCCTCACGCGCTGCCCAGTGCGCCCCTTCACCATCTCGCCGCTGCCGCTTCTGCCGCCGGAGCCGAGAGCTTCGGAGGTGGAGTGCTGGGGAGGGCCGGAGGGGAGGGGGACGGCGCAGCCACGAAGGGAAGAAACCCTAGAAGGCGGCGCTAGCAGGGGTTAAGTATCATTCAGTTTCGCTGGTGAACGGCTGGGATTGGATGGTTGATGTATCGACGGTCCTGATCGATGTATTCAGTAGAGTTATTGCGGAAATGGTGGTCTAGCGTCTAGGGTTTACACTTCAGACCCGGTATCGTAAATGGGCCGGGTATTTGTAAGGCCCATGTGGTGGATTGAGTAGTAGGCTCCGAGTACAACGGCAGTACGAATGGGCCAAAACACTAGCGCTTCTAAAAAAGGACAAAAATCTGGCCCGTTAATTTTGTGATGCATTAGCATTTTTTGGACTAAAAACTTCAAAAGAAGACAAACACACACACACAGAGAGAGAGAGAGAGAGAGTGGTACTGGTCAACAAGTGCACGTTTCCTTCCTCGGATCCTGCTCGCTCCCGATCGACGCAATAAATGCGATCGAAGAGCTCCGGCGAAGACGATTGCACCGGCGGCAGCCACGAGCTGACCGGGCTTAGATCTAAGCCAATTATAGTCACATGTTGAAGTAAGAAACGCTGCGTGTGGACAGCTCAAGGCATCGATTTCCACCAATCACTACAAAAATAGAATACTCGCATGAGTGGTGATTTATTTAAAGATTACCACGGTTGATCTACCTTGTCCGGTAATTAAGCACGGTGCTCGCAGTGCATCTCCTACTTAATTAGCCCGCTTAACAGCTCGGCAAAGCAGCTAGAGAGCTCACCGCCAGTTACCAATCAGCCTGAGTCAACGATGGCATCTCGTCCCATCTCTCTCGTGCTCATCACTGTCATCCTTCTCGCGGCCATCTACCTCGTCGTCTTCCCCGACGACTTCAAGCTCACGGAGGTGTTTGCTGGGTCGTCGCCGCCATCGTGCGACAATGGCTCCGCGGCGTCGACGACAACGTCGTCGGCGGTCCAGCTGGGCGCCGCCGACGCCGACGCGGTGGACCTGCGCGTGCTCATCGGCATCGTGACCGTCCCGGGCGCGTACGAGCGTCGCGCGCTCCTGCGGCTGGCCTACTCCCTGCAGCCGCGGCCCGTCCGCGCGGTGGTGGACGTGCGCTTCGTACTCTGCACCGTCGACAAGGAGGAGGACCGCATCCTGGTGGCGCTGGAGGTCATCGCGCACGGCGACATCCTGGTGCTCAACTGCACGGAGAACATGAACGACGGCAAGACCTACGCCTACTTCTCCGCCGTGCCGCGGCTGTTCGCGGACCGGCCCTACGACTACGTGGGCAAGACCGACGACGACACCTACTACCGGGTGGCGTCGCTGGCAGACTCGCTGCGGGGCAAGGCGCGGCGCGACGCGTACCACGGGTATCTGACGCCCTGCCACTGGCGGCCGGAGAAGCAGTACATGTCCGGGATGGGGTACATCGTGTCGTGGGACGTGGCGGCGTGGATCGCGGAGACGCCGGAGCTCCGGGACGACCACGACGACTGGGAGGACGTCAACTTCGGCGGGTGGCTGCGCAAGGGGGGCAGGTACAAGAACGTGTACAACGAGGAGCCGAGGATGTACGACTACTGGGACAGGGAGATGGACGCCGATGTGAACTGCTTCCGGCACGAGCACAGGGCGGACACGGTGGCCGTGCACAAGCTCAAGGACCGCCTCAAGTGGGCGCGCACGCTCCACTTCTTCAACGCCACCCAGGGCCTCAGGCCTTCCAAGATGTACCATCTAGACTTGGAGAACAACATCTACCGGGTGTAGAGTAGAGATCTATACATTGTTAGACTACTTAGCTTTCTTTTCATTTGCAGAATTCTAGCTAGTCTAATTCCTCCAATGTCTGGATCCGAGGCTCACGCTTCTGAAGTGAACAAATATGAGCTCTACATTGACTTGTCAGGGGCTCAGGGCTAGCTCGGTTAGAAGATAATCCCAAGTGCCCAACGACTTCAGCCCCAGCAATGTGGGCCATGCATAGTACCCAATTGCGCGTACCCTCTGACAGAGAAACTAGCTCGTTACTGTTGGATTCAAGTGGTAATAATGCTTAAAAGTGTTAAACTTTAGCACTAACTCATCCAAACAGAAGTACTAATGGGTGGGCTAAACTTTAGCTAAAACTTTAAAACTTTAGTGGAGATATAAGTGCTAATAAGTGTTAAAGTTTATCACTTAACTTTAGACCATCCAGGTCTACAGTTCTGCTTCTCTCCTGAATCGAGCCGACATAAACTCTCACAACCACAGTGCTGGATTAATAAACTCAATTGGCTGCTGCAATATCCCTATTGATTGTCTACTAAGCTGATCGCCGAGCACTGCTGAGAATCAATAAGTACTTGCACGTAAATCTTTGGTCGTGCAATAACATAGACCGAAATTACCAACATGTAAACCATCAGTAACAACAGGGGCACTAAACATTGGCAGGAGCAAACCGCATGCTCTCTGTAACTGATCGTTGGCGCCTAAACCAGTATGAAATGCAGGGAGGCGTGCGCCACCTGCAAATGTGATAAAATACAAAGTTCTCGAGTAAGAATAGATTTGAAGATCTCCAGCACCAAAATCATTTAGACCCCATTTGGTTCCGGAGAGCTGAAGTTTAGCCATACCACATCAAAGAGAATCTTATCATTTAAAAGTATTAGATAAAATCTATTTACAAATTTTTTTGCACAAATGAATGCTAATTCGTGAGATAAATTTAATGAGCCTAATTAATCTATGATTTTCTATCTTTGATTTGCCACAGTGATGCTACAGTAACTATCCGCCAATTATGGATTAATATACCTTATTAGATTCGTCTTGCGAATTAGCCTAGGCGTTCTGCAATTAGCTTTATAATTATATTTCATTTAATGCTTTTAAATGATAATTTTTTTTTGATCTGATAGCACTAAAATCTAGCCTTCCAGAACCCAACGGCCCCTTAAGCGTATATACTTTATACATGGACAGCGATAGCATGCTAACATATGCCCATCTGTTTGACAATGATGAAATTGCATGGAGAAACGATTCAATCTGAAAGACTGAAACTCATGCAGTTTCGAAACAGTGTGTGCCCTTTCTACACACAGTATGGTTCGAAAGGACTAAAACTTAAACAGTTCACTGCCCGTCGCCACAATATTGCAAGCAACTATCAGCTGAATCATTTCACAAGTGCATGTAGCGGACAAAAGGTCTATCAGACTATGCATCAAAGATCAATTAGTTTCTGCATGGCTTGGTCCCAAACCCAGCGGCGCGGTACGGTCGGGGCCGGACACTGAATGTGGTCTGACCGCCGAGGATGATGGCGTGGTGGTCGAGCTCGGGGCCACGAGCGACTAGGAGCAGCGTGGCGTACGGAGATCCGCACCGAAGTGCCCGCCGCCGCCGGAGGCTGGGAAGGAGAGGAGTTACGACGATGGATGGATGCGAAGACGGAGGATAGGAAGAGGAGCACGAGTGCGGCCACGAGGATGGCAAGGATATCTGCTTTCACCGCTGCATAGCACTCCGAATCCGGCGAGTCCATGTCGCCGGCGGCCGGCGCCGGCTGGTGACTACAGGAAGGGGCCAAGAGGAAAGAGCGAGGAGGATGGCAGAAGCCAAAAAAAGAAGAAGAAGAAGAGCCAATGTGTAAAGTATTTTATCCGTATTAGGGGGTTCGGTGAAAATATTCGGATCGCGATTGATAGTCGCGATCCGATATAGAGGTTTAAATGTAAATATACACTTATATATTTGCATTTAACCCCGTAAATTGGATCGCAACTCTGAATCCGCGGGTATTTGAAAATTATACTTTGACCGCAGTCGACGCTACAGGGGGCTATTTCCAGCCGTTGAATCCTTAGTTTGCGGCCCAGATCAAGCTATGGCCCAAGGGAACTCAAAGTCGCCTTTCCTCTCCCCGCACCCGCCGGCAAACCGCCGTTCCCGCCGGCGAGTCTTCCGCCGCCGGCCACTCCTGTACCAGAAGTGAACCCGTCTCGCGTCGATATTCTTAGATTCATTAAAGGCTACACCGGAGTACACCAGCTGGAGGATCGACGACACCGGCGGGAGGCCAGGACGGACGCCGAGGTCGCCATCGCCTTGTTCCTCTGCCTCGCGTTCGCTGCAGGACTCGCAGCCCGCAGCCTCCGCATCCGAGGACGATGGCGGATGGTCTGGTCCTCATCCCGCATCTGATCAAGATCAGCTGCTATCGCCGGCGGGGCGGCTGCAGAGTAGGGGTTGGATGAACTGAGGACTGACGAGGTGAAGGTTAATGTTGCAATTCACGCGTGTTTACAGCAAACTCTCCTCAATCTGAGACCGAAAAAAGTAGGAACCATCTGGTAACAGATAGCCTTTGTTTGGCGCAGGAGGTTCGCAAGGAGCATGGAGCAACCTGTCATTCAAGTGATCGGAGAAGTGACTGCCTTTCTGCAGAGCTTAGCATTCTCGATCGAACGGCAGAAGGCAGAGTGTGATTAGGAGATGGAGGAACAAAGCTCACAGCCTCCTCGGAGATGATGCAGAGGTCGCCGGCGGTGGCGACACCGCGGCGGTGGATGAAGCCAAGGTAGCCCGCGGCCCCGCCGCCGCCCAGGATCACGTACGTGAACGCGCGGCCCAGGATCACTGGACGAGCAGCAGGATATTTGTGTTATTTTGTTGTAAAGCAGAGGCGTGAATTCATCTTTATGTGTGTTGATGATGAACGCATGAACCTGCAGCAGGATCGTCCTCACTTACCTGCTACTCCTGTTAGAAATTAGTTAAAAATAAAGCTAGGGTCATATCTCAGAGCCTTCAGATTCAACTCACAAGCAGAAACATTACATTCGGATCACAAGTAGCACGAGCGCAAGCAGGAGCCAATAACAACCCATCAGTTCTCATTTTTCTATCATCACCCATACTACTCTACATTGCTGAATGCAAATCAGGTTTCGGAAACTGAATTTTCCTGCTTCCCGAACCAAAATCAACTAACTTAAATCGATGCCATCCATATGCATTCAATTCAGACAATCAGACATCACTGCTGTCTCGACTGAAGATTCTATACCGAAGCGTAGCAAATTGATCAGAGGTAAGCGTGAGCATCAAACGCAGCATAACAATAGCGATCCACTACTAACTACAGTAGCACTCTTCGCCCCCCCCCCCCCCCCCCCAAAAAAAAACTACAGTAGCACAACGTCACCAATCGAGTGACTTTGGATCTTACGCACCAGTAAGCCTCTGGCCCTCAGGGCTCACTGCACTGAGCTCGATCGCCAGAAATGTATCAGCAGGCTTTGCAGGTCCGGACTCTGAAGAACGGTGAGCCCTGCTCGTACATACAGTCAACTAATAGCTGACGTTGCGTAGGTAGATGCAGTGGTAAAGTCACGAACACTATATATTTATATCCTGATGTGTTGCGGTTATCACAGGCAACCCTGGCACGTGAAAGTTCAAAGTCCCCGGAAGTTCATCGCACTGGTTTGTTCCTCACGCAAGGCGTCGTCGAGTGTTGACAAATAGAGCCATCTTACTCCTGGCTCGAGAAAAAAAAAGAGGTATACAAGATAGTAATTCAAATGGTGTAAATAGCTGAGTCAAGCTGGCCAAGTTCTTGTGCAATGTCCTCCAGCATCTCTCTATACATTGGCGTGCCTCTGTTTATCCGTTGACTCCAGCAGGTTACGCTCCCCCAAGATCAGGCCTCGCATGTCGCGCCTCCTTCCCTTCCATTCCGCTGACTGATCCGCCCCGCCGTCGCCTACCTTTACGCAAAGCGTCGCCATTGCCGTCCTCGCCAAGCTCCCCCCAACTCCACCACGACGATCACACGGAATCTTCAATGTTGGCATCATATCCCTCGTCGCTCCCACTTGCATAGAAGCACGCGTACTCTTAATTTTCCATGGCAGAGGCTCAGAAATTCTTGTGAATAATAACTAGCTATAGTAGCAACACCTCCCCCAGTCGGAGCAGGATCAACCGCGTCGAAGCTGCTCTGCAACAACGACGACTCTGTTTCTTGCTTGCAAATCGATCGATGCCGTCGTCGCCGCCGAGAAATCTGCTCAAGTCCACGGGCAACAACAGCAAGCTCGGAGACCACCACCCGGTGAACAGTCTCCACGCTGCCATGAAGAGGCACAGCGGCTTCCCCCGGCTGTCGGCCTCCAGCAAGGCGTTGGTCCTGCTGCCCCTCGTGCTGCTGGCCTTCATCTTCTTTTTCGTGTACCCCAAGGAGTTCGAGCTGCAGGCGATGATGAGCGCGTGCGCCCCGCCGGCGACGGGGGCGTACGCGGCCTCCTCCTCGCGCCTCGCGGATCCGGCCGTGGTCCGGAAGCCCGATTTCCGGCTGCTCATCGGCGTGCTCACCCGCGCGGACCTGTACGAGCGCCGGCACCTGCTGCGCATGGTGTACGGGCTGCAGCTCGCGCCGGGCAACAACCTGACGGCGCACGTGGACGTGCGCTTCGTCTTCTGCCGGCTGTACAAGGACGACCAGCGCGTGCTGGTGCCGCTGGAGATCCTCGCCCACGACGACGTGATCATACTCGACGGGTGCGAGGAGAACCTCAACGGCGGCAAGACGTACACGTTCCTGTCGACGGTGGCGGCGCTCTACGCCGACGAGCCGTACGACTACGTGATGAAGGCCGACGACGACATCTTCTTCCGGCTGCCGCAGCTGGTGGACTCGCTGGGCGCCATGCCCCGGGAGGACATGTACTACGGCGCCACCATCCCGTGCGACAGCATGGACCCGTTCCGGGAGTACATGGCCGGCATGGGGTACGCGCTCTCCTGGGACCTGGTGGAGTGGATCGCCACCTCCGAGGTGGCGCGCAACCACAGCGTGGGCACGGAGGACATGCTCACCGGGCTCTGGCTGCGGATCGGGGACAAGGGGAAGAACCGGTTCAACGCCAAGCCGGCCATCCACGACTACCGCAACCCGGTGCCGGTGGACCAGTGCGAGCACGAGTTCATGCCCAGCACCATCGGCGTGCACCGCCTCAAGAGCAACCCGCGGTGGGCGGAGGCGCTCAAGTACTTCAACTTCACCGCGGGGCTCCAGCCCTCCAAGTTCTACAAGATTGACTAGCTCTTCCTCTTGTTTTTGCCCCCCCCCCTTTTTGTACTGCACGATTGATTTATACTCTGCTAATTTTCAGCACCCTGATGGTGGTAATTGTGGAGAAATTACTTGTGTACGCGATGAATTGTATAGGGAGGGGAGGATAGAGAAAACAAGGCTAATGGAATTGGTAAAAGGATTCGCCTAGAAATTTAAGCTCGCTACATTTAATTTGGCTTTGCTTGAGCGTTCATTAATAATAGGTATGAAGTTCGTGTTAGGGTTGAAAATCAGCTTACACCAAAGCCGTGGTGCGCTAATTAAGGTGACTTAACAAAGTCTTTTCATGTGTTCAAGGACCAAAGATGATAGTTTAAAAGATGAACACAAGGCCAAAAACGGACATTTCAAATTGGACGAAACTGGACCAAAGATGAGGTTTCAAGGACCTAAATGGATAAATTGAAACTTCAGTGACCAATTTGAGCTTTCAGTGAAATTTCAGGGACCTAGTTGGCTATTATTCAATTTTTCTTTTTCAGAAACATATAGGCAACGAGTATCATAATGTTCAGCTACAGCCACGATACCTACCTCCGTCCGATCAGGATCACACGGTGCAGAAGCCTCGCTTGCAGAGGAGGTAAGAAAATTTCGATAAAACGAAATCTGAAGTACCCAGACGAAAGCCATCTCCAAACTCCTCGCTCCCACGGACCTAAGCCACCGCCGCCGCCTCGCCTCGTCGCCGGAGAAGGCACCGCTCGCCCGGGAGGACAGCCATGGCTCCAGAGCCTGAGGATGATATCATGAACGAGAAGAATCCCCGCCCGCTCGACGAGGACGACATCGCGCTTCTCAAGACCTACGTGCGTGCCGCGACCCCTCATTTGGATCTATCTGATCTCTTGGATCTAGGGTTCTTCTTGGTGTTTGGTCCTGGGTTGGTGCTTCAGATTTGTGCTGGGTGGGATTTGGGCTCGAGACTGTCTAGGGTTTTGATTTCCTCTGCTGTTTGGTTTAGGTTGGGTGTGTGATTTGTCTGCTAACTTTGGCTGGCTGAATGTTGTTGCAGGGGCTTGGGCCGTACTCGACCAGCATTAAGAAGGTCGAGAAGGAGATCAAGGAAATGGCAAAGAAAATCAATGACCTTTGTGGTGAGTGAGAGTTTTATTATGCGTTTTTGGCTCTAGCAACGGAGATGTAACCCAATTTACTTCTGAGTTAGATCCCAAGGGATCAATTGATGGAATTTTATTCTGCTATCTTGGTTCGGTTCATAAATTTAGAATTGGAGGCCTTTATAAAGTTCCATAGATAACTCAGGAACACTTGATTCAGCATACTTAACTTGACAACAGCTGTTCCTTACTTGCAGCAAATAGAGACTTTCATTAATTGAGGATACTGCATATAGTTAACTTACAATAAAGATGTAGTGATGCGATATTTCATTATGTGACACGCTTAAAGATTTTAGGTGAATTTTTGTGCAATCATTTGTTTGATTGATGCCTTGATGGTATCCACATGGAACTGCTTCAATATTCAGGCTATATAAGTAGTATGCACAATGTATCTGCTTTGGGAATTCGACGTGTTTCTTAATAGGTAGTTAGAACCTCATCTCATGTCTGGATTTTCATATTCTTCTGCAGTTAATCAGCTTGTTTGGATGTTAGGAGGGTACCTTTGAATTAGATTACCTAAGACATATGCTTTTCTACTAAAAAACAATGCAGGGATAAAGGAGTCTGATACAGGGCTCGCTCCACCTAGCCAGTGGGATTTGGTGTCAGATAAACAGATGATGCAAGAAGAACAGCCATTACAAGTATATTAACTTAGCCTTCTATTATGTCACCTCGTTGTTTTTGCAGTTTTGAGCACAAGCTAGTATACATGATAGTTAGGAACTGAATCTTTTCTGTTTCATTTTTACACATGCCAGTATACTTATAAATTCTATTTTCCTTCTGCAGGTAGCTAGGTGTACAAAGATTATAAGCCCTAATACCGATGATGCCAAATATGTTATAAATGTAAAACAAATTGCAAAGGTATGTTACGAGCATTTCATTCCATTCTATGCAACCTAGAAATTTCACCCCTGTTTCTCATTGCTTATTTTGGATCATGCAGTTTGTGGTTGGATTGGGGGATAAGGTTTCCCCAACTGATATCGAGGAAGGGATGAGGGTCGGGTATGTTACCCACTTATCCTATCCTTTGGTCTTTACTGTTTAGTCTTATCTTGTGGTCTTAATGTATGATACTTCACTCAGTTCTCCTGACCTTCCTTCCCTGCTGTTTTCACCTGATGCATTTATGTGTTTTGAGTTAAAAAAAATCTATAGACCAGTTTGTTCTTTCTAGTTATGTGAGTTCATAAAGGCTTGAAAAAACCAATGGCCATTAATGTGATGCTTGACATGTCCATAGGAAAGGACATAGCTGGGGAAAACATTGCTTGATTGTCAATTTACATTCTTTAACTCCTATGGAGCTTGTCAGATGTGTGCATTAACTCCTATAGAACTTGTCGGATGTTTAGTGTTCTCTGAGCAACATTCTTTAATCCTGTGTACATTCTTTATTTTGCAGTGTCCTTTGAGTAGCATTATTTGGTAGGAAACATTATTAGGTGGAAACATATTGAATCTCGGAACTAGAGCCTTGTCATCTGCTTGGCTTAGTTACAGGTTCCTTTAGTTTGTTTGTAGAATTCTGGAATATCAAACTTGCTGCCCTACATAATCTTTAGAGTTGACAAAGTTAAATAAAATCATTATGGTTGACAAAGTTTATTAAACTGAAATTAATTCTACGCATTTATTTCTGGATTGATAAAACATCATTGAACAATATAGGCTATTTCTCTGTGCTTTATATGCTATTGTTCGTAAATAAATTAAACCTTGGCATATGATCTCACAATTGGGTCCTGTTGCAGTGTTGATCGTAACAAGTACCAGATTCAAATTCCTCTGCCACCGAAAATTGACCCAAGTGTTACCATGATGACCGTGGAGGAGAAACCAGATGTGACATACAATGACGTTGGTGGATGCAAGGAGCAGATTGAAAAGATGCGCGAAGTACGTAAACCTTTTTACTTGCCTTGAGCCAGTATATACATTGCAGTTAGTTTTGTGCTTATCTTATTTAGCTGAACCACTTTTGCAGGTTGTTGAACTTCCTATGCTTCACCCAGAAAAGTTTGTCAAGCTTGGTATTGACCCTCCAAAGGGTGTCCTTTGCTACGGTCCACCTGGTACTGGCAAGACTCTTCTTGCAAGAGCTGTAGCGAATCGAACTGATGCTTGTTTCATCCGTGTAATTGGAAGTGAGTTAGTTCAGAAGTATGTTGGAGAAGGTGCTCGGATGGTCAGGGAACTGTTTCAGGTATATTTAGGATTGCAAGTTCACAAAAGGTTCATTCAGTTTTTCTGTACTTGTGTTCTGTTTCATCAACAGTCTTTGTGAAATGAATTCTTCTATTGTAGATGGCCCGCTCGAAGAAAGCATGCATTGTCTTCTTTGATGAAGTTGATGCTATCGGTGGTGCTCGTTTTGATGATGGGGTTGGTGGCGACAATGAGGTGCAGCGCACAATGTTGGAAATAGTAAATCAACTTGATGGGTTTGATGCAAGAGGAAACATCAAGGTTCTCATGGCAACTAACAGGTATTTTTTTTTCCATTCTTGCTTTGTGGTCATCCATTGTTTGCCTTGTATTCAATAATCTGAAGCTATTTATCTGATAAACTATGATTCTGAAAATTCAAATATAAGCTGTAAATTTTAGAGACTCCATGCCTGATATGGTTATAAAACATCTTGGCCATGTGGATGGGACTGAGAAGCTGACCACATTTTATTTGCCTTTTGCAGGCCTGATACCTTGGACCCTGCACTTCTTCGTCCTGGTCGTCTGGACAGAAAGGTAGAATTCGGACTACCTGACCTTGAGGGCCGTACCCAAATTTTCAAGATACATACACGAACCATGAATTGCGAGCGAGACATTCGTTTCGAGCTTCTTGCGCGGCTCTGCCCAAATTCCACTGGTGAGTTCATACATTGTCATTTTTTTTTCCTGCATGCCTTCTGTTAAAGGATTGTTTCACAAGCTTCTTCGTTAGACAATCAGGTCCTCACATTTACCTGTTTGTTATCACAGGAGCGGATATAAGGAGTGTATGCACAGAGGCTGGGATGTATGCCATTCGTGCCCGTAGGAAAACAGTGACTGAAAAAGATTTCCTTGATGCTGTGAACAAGGTGATCAAGGGTTACCAGAAGTTTAGTGCCACACCGAAGTACATGGTGTATAACTAATCAGTCTGCCATTTCTCATGAGTTCTGTTGTTTTTAGAGCTTCGAAAGTTGTATCATCATGATATTCTCAGCAAAGATTGTTGTTTGTTTGGAAATCTGGATCCGCGGTGACTACATCCTGTACCACTTGTTTTTAAGACGAAACCCAGGGTTCCCCGCTCAGTTTGTTGCTATGTTTATGACTGATGTGCAAAGACAAATTTCACGCGGAGCTCTGACTGCGCACTTTTGCAGATTGATCTGCACTTCGGGCGCCTCAAATCTCTCTTTAGTTGTTGTGCATCGAAACCATATTGTCAGACCGTCCTGTTGGCCGGGACGGCCGCTGAATCGCGCTGCTACTAGTAAACCCGAAATGAACCAACCGATCGCCACTTCATTCGATATACAGGTCACATAGAGGGCCATGTATACAGTTGTCCTTTGCCCTATCTTAAGAACTGAACAAAGTATGTACAGAAGATATGTACCCAGCTATACCATATGCTATATCTATACATCCATATACGAAGCTGTAACTTTGGAGTTTTTAAATCTCCACTCTCTCAGACAGCTTGATGCCTGACGACTCCAGCATCTCCAATGCTTCAAACACGCAAATACACGAGTTAGCACTGTTGCACGTCATGATATTTGTACAAGGGGACGCGTGAAAGCCATGGTCTGCGCTGCACTCACCTGGAATGTAGATTTCAGGTTCGAGAGGCCTGATTACTCCTTTCGTCTGCACCTTGTTCTCAAGCAAGAGCTGCAATATGACATGGCACGAGAGTAATGAATATGCATTTTTTTTTTGCTTTTATCCTCATGCAAGTATAACTGTGGTTAAGGTTACTACCAGAGCTCCTATTGCTGCTGGTACGCCAACGGTAAGAGCCATCGCAGTGGTGGTGGATCCGCCATTCTCAACCTTTCCGAACTCCAGTAGCGTTGCTTGGTGCTTTTCGGTGGGTCGCCCATCCGGGTATTCCACTTCCACTTCATGGTGCAGCAGTACCATGTCCTGAATTACAAGAGCAGTGTCTCAGCAATGGTTATCCGAGGAAGACTATCGATTTGATTTGATCCGTATTTTGAGCATGAAGTAAAAGCTATATGAAATAAGATGGTAGAACATAGTCTGAAAAGAAGTTCGAATTATTTACAATTAAATTGACAATCTACTGCAAACTACAATAAATCATAAGTGTGTTTTTGTATCCAAGTTTTGTCCCTGTTAAATTTACATTCTTGGTTAAGGAAACTACAAATAATGAATTGCTAATCTTGAGATTATTGCCAACTTTTCTGCTATTTCCCCTTATTTCTTTTAATGACAATATGAATGTAGGTAGCACATATATTTTAGCAAGTACATGCAGCACATGAGAATTGCGGAAGAGGTGGTAAGATAGTATTAAGCATCACCTGCTCATTGTGGCCATAGGCCATCCTCTGTTCCATTCGTTGGCAAATCACATCGAATGCACTTGAACAATCCTTAGGAATCTGAATCTCTTCATGTAGTCCCAAGAACCTGCCCGTGTATGATTGTGTTTTGTCAGTTCTAACATACAAATTCAGCATTCATGTTTCCTGTTTCTAATATAATTTCCTAAATCATTTCTTGCTAGGGGATTATATACATATACTTATTAACTTGATGACATTATTTATACTGCACTACAGCAGTTCATAAAAGAAGTGAAATTTTGTAGCACAGGGGCTGGACTAACTTGATGGTTTTGACTGTCTTAACAGCTATGTCCTCTTTGCAATGCCCAAGGCTCAATATTCTGGCAATCAATTCATCATCATATCCACCAGAGGCTTCAATATTTAAGTTTGTGGTAGTTGTTGAGATATTATTAGCATTAAGTAGTTCATCAAGAAAACCCTTATATGTCGGACGATTAGTATCTTGCAGCAGTGGATGATTTGCAGCATCAAAGAACCCTATTTTCGATAGGGTAGCCATTATCTTACTAAAACCTGTGCATGTGCAACAAAATGGTGAATGGAAATCAGACTTGACATGCAAAGGATGTCTCACTGGAACAAAAGGTACACAAACCTTCGTAACGAAGAGTAGCTCTGTATATGGTAGATGCTTCTTTGGAGATACCGTAAAGGTCTCCGTATATCAAGGAATTCCGATTTGGCAAGTGTTCCAGAGCAAAAGCTGGAAGCTCTGGTAGTCTGAGCCTCTTTGCTGATTCATACAAGCTACTACCTGTTGAAGAGGTAAGCAATCATTCAACAGCCATATGTAGTAATCCGTTGTTTCAACAGATTGTTAGATTCTAGGATATGAAAACTGATCCAGTTTCATATCTCCTTAGTTCCTCTATTTGTGGATAGAAAACTAATACATGGATTACCCTGTAAGTTAGGTCCTGATACAATTAATGTTTCATTTAAGACAGGCCATCATATGTATCCCTTGAATTGTTTATATTCCTTTCAGTGAGTGTATATGAGACGTGCGTTGTAATTTGTAGCCTCTACTTCTCTTTTCAAGAATTAGGAAGAGCTCCTGCCATCATGTATTTGCTCCTTCTTGTGCAGATATATCAGGAGACACATAACAAACTTACCATCTACATGGATGGTTTCCCCAAGAAATTTGTAGACAGCAGGGTTTTTCCCTGACCGGACAGCACCAGCTGGGTTCCAACTGAAAAGTGGAAAGATAACCATTACCATTTCTGGAAAAAACTTGCCACACGAAGTATTGTTACTAAGACAATTTGAATGCAGAAACCTCATTATACTATACTGATAGTTGAATTATTTAGAGCATGGATACATCTACCTGAATTTATAGGCCAGTGGATTGTTTGCAGCAGCTGGAGATGGCAGCCCACCACAGAAAGATGTAAATGCCTTTACTTTTCCATTTCGAGCATGAGCTTCATCAATCATCTTCATTGACATCATGTGATCTGCATAAGATAAATGTACATAAGCTTGTTTTTACAGGAAAATTAACTCATGATGAAAGAGCACACTCACTATATGATACTTTAGCTATACTTCCATAAACATATGTACTATATGCATTCCATTAAAATGTACATGAGCGACCAGCATATCGAGGAAATACCTATGCCAGGATCTAGGCCCATTTCACAAAGTATAGTTACACCTGCACCTTTGGCAGCTTGTTTCAAGTTTGACATGGATTCATCAACATAACTTGCCGTTACCATGTGCTTCTTGAGCTGTAATAGATGAATTTGCCAGTCGAACTCCCTCATAAGTATCGCATTGATAGTGGTTAAATGCCTTAACAGAGGCCCCAAGGATTTTATAAATGACGGACAAATAAGAAGACTACCTCTATGCATACTCTTGCAATGGCAACATGAAAACTAGCAGGCAGCAAGCTAACTACAACCTCAACCTGCAAGAGGAGCTTGCGTCATTAATCTATTGGCAACTTAGTACAGTAATTAACAAATTCTGGGTCCAAGTTAAATATTTTGCTAGAAAGCACAAATCAACATTATGAACCATGAAGTTATTGCGTTAGTGTGAATGAAATAGGTATAAATATAAATGGGGTTCACTAATCGTGCAAGTGACAACAGTGTTGAGTACTTTTGCCTGCAACATACTCCTGCTCTCTTATCTTCACTGTAAGTTGTGAAAGTGGACTTGTTCAGTAGAGACTTAATATGAGAATGAAACTTACCTGAGAAACAAGATCTGAAAGACTTCCAATATCAGCAACATCAAGCTGAGTAGCAGTTGCATTTTTAATACCCTCAACTATCTGCACGTACAGATACAGATATATGAGAATGCAATGGTTGAGTCCTACAAATATTGTATACATGTGTGTGTGAAGGAATGGATATCTATTCATGAGTGGATGTCTATTCGTGGAAGGATTATCTGTTCATGAAAGGGCACCTATTAGCGAAAGGACACATTAAGAGGACATGGCAATTCATGGAAGGATGTGCTGCTTCATGAGTGGACATGATGGTTCAATGCAACCCTTTATCATGTATAAATAGATGGGGCATTAACATCAATGGAATATATGACACAACAAGACACTTGACTGCACATTCACATACACAACAAAGTCAAAGAAAAATAACGCATATTTTGAACTAATAACAATGCTATATCTCCATTTAGAGGATAAAGTGATCAAAAGGTTGAACCAAGAATGTGCTAAATCAATCCTGGTTAACTGTTTCTACATAAACATTTTTTCTTACAGACCAAAATACAGTATTTTTAATTTGGCAATGCTTATTGATGTCCATAGAGCATGTTAATAGCAAGCCATGCAACCAACCAAACAGTACAGGAAAAAAATTGTCAAGAGTTGGGGAATGCATCGTTGCAAGAATAACCTCTTCTGCATCTTTTTGATACAATGATGCCACAATGACATGAATTTGATCGGTGTTATTGTCATCAACACCATAGCTACATATGTTTGGGTAAGATGCTAGAAACTGCGCCGCTGGTCGACAAACTCTTCCAGCTCCAAGAATCAAAACCTTTGGCCCTTCTTTATCCACGGTGTCACCAGTTCCACACTCATTGACTTTTCCTATCTTCAGAGCTAGTTCAGTCTCTTTCCGAGCATCATGATCTCCACCATGTGCATTAGCAAGAGAAGTCAAGGAATCAACAATTTTATCCAATGTGGCAGTATCATCTGCTCCTACCTGCAAAAAGGCATGTATCATATGTTTCAAAAAACAAATCAAATTGTGGTTTTGTTCAGGTAGTTCAGGTAGAAAACATTGGGTATAAGGTATAAAAAGAGAGAAGAAGATTCAAACACAACCTGCACCAAAATAAAGCAGATCTAGGGAAGCTAAGCTAAACACGAAAAAAAAAATACCTGTAACATTTATAATCTATGTACTATGTTTTTTTTATTTCAGATTGGTAGTTCAGGTAGACTTATTAATAAATTAAACAACATGCTTTAATCATAATAGGATGATGAGTTCAGGTGTTAAAAAATTGAAAGAGGGCCAGAGGGGTCAAATTGCAATAAGCTGGTAAAAATAGCTGCCAAATTTGAAGGGCAGAACATTTGATGTAAAACAATTATCAGTACATGTAAATTGGAAGTTTAAGAATCAATGGTAGAGTTCTCAAAAGAAAAAAAATGCTTTGGAGAAACAGGTCATTTCTGTTGAGTTTCTTGGGTTGCGAAAATAAATCAACCCTGCAAAGTAGAACCCAGAAATTGCTGACTGGAGGAGCTCAACTCAAAAACAAGAGGGAAGGAAGAGTGCAAACTGATAAATAGCAGTTCATGTTGCCGATCGGTCTTAGTAGAGCACTGGCAGAATGAGGTGTGCTCAAGAAGGGGAATGGAGATTGAACAGTGGAACCTTATCAATGATTGCCGGAAGTATATCTGAAGGGCTATCTCTATCTATTTTATCCATGGCCATACTGATGGGTTGGTCCAAACTTCTACCTTTAGCAGTGGTGATAGGGAATGGGCAGGATAACAGGAGTGGGCCTGGAGCTAGTTCAAAGTTCTTTTATTTGATTATCTTGTATACGTTTCCAATTGATTTTTTTAGGAGGAAATACATTATATTAGTTTCTTTAAAAAACATTATGGATAAAAAAGTGCCTGTCAAGAATTAGTCCATCTCGATCGCCTTGTTGGTTTACCATGACAACCGAAAGGGCAATGGAGAACTTTTATGGGAGAGTTAGAAATCCGGAGTATCTCTCGAACAAGAAATCCTGAATATCTGATCCTGTGACAGTGAGAAGATGAAACATTTCGGTTCTCAGAGCACTTAGCTTTATTGGCAACAGTGAACTCTGCATTCTATGCACGAGGAGAAGATTTGTTCTTAAAAAAGAGCTAGTACCTAAAAAGGAGTAACAACAGATGATTCTGATTCTTTTATCCTAATACTTATTTTCCAGGGAAGACTCGTCCTAAACAGTTTTTGCTTCAATAAGAAATTAATTGCTTACTTCAAGCTCTGAGTATGACGTATCATCAATACTTTGTCCAACTTCACATCTAACCAACTGAAACGAACCTCCAGCTGCTTCAATAATGTCCAAAGCTTCGTTTATAAGAAATTTATCAAATAGGTGCCCACTGAGAGATACCTGTTTCATTAATCAACAGTTTTAAAGACGGAAAGACCGAGTGATTGTGTTCCACATGCACATATGTAAGTTCTTATTTGCAAATATACATATGCATAATTGTGAAATACTCATACAGATCATAGATGTGCTGGAATAGTAGAAATATATCATTTGCTAACCAGGGTACTGTACTTCTTGTCAGGCGATGGATTAGCTTTTGCGGGTGCCAAATCTCTGCAAAGAATAAAAGAACATTATGGACCACTGAAACATGGCAACTGGCATGCACAGCAGTGTCATAACAAGAAAACTATGGTTATGTGATGATAGGGAGAATGCCATTGAACAACATGACAACCACCAAAGAGAAGAAGTTTGGACAAATCCTTATGAGCAAAAACTAAAGAAACAGGAACAGGATGGCGTTCAAGTTATTGACACATAACAAAGCACACATGAATAATAATCCGCTTGTCCATTTATTCAAGAGATCTAATAAAGAAAATACTAGTTCGAACAAAGCAGAATATTGGTGACAAGAGTAACATCTAGGCCACTCAGTCCTCTGTACCCAACCTTAAGTGTTCTGTTTACAAGAGTGGAACTATAGAAGCATACAACAGCAATAACTTGGGGCTATGTATTGTTTGGTGTGAACAGATGCAAGTGCAGAAACACGTCCACTACCATGCCCCACGGGGCAACTGTATACAGAGGAGTGCAAGGGGTATATTCAACATAGCATCCTATACATTAGACTAATTGAACATCATATGTACATAGGAGATATACAAGCTATGCAACACCCTAGTTTATGTTCCGTAAAGAAGTCCCCCAACTGAAGCCTTGAAGGTACATACTTGTAGGGTTACTTAACAAAATGTCACTCCCCTTATTGAAGAGTAACAAGCATAATTGAGAACTCTAAAATAAATCACATATTTTAACAAGATTGACAATTTAGCTGCTTTGCATCTTTATGGATCTCATGCTCCAAGGGAACCATCTGAGAGGAGTAGAACATGAAGATGGATTGAAGTACTTGAAGCTTACATCATAGTCTTTCGCATCCTAGGAATATATTCATACAAAGAAGTTAATCTGCCATCATGAGCAATGCAAGCTCTTCTCAAGTAGGAAGGAAGTTCCACCAGTTGCTTCATTGAGGCCAAGCTAGCAACAAATTTAGATAATATGTTTCCAAAATGTTGGGAGGCCTACATGGTTTCAATACAATGGAACAACAGTTAAATCAATGCAACGAGCTGATGCCTATATAAAATACCTTATTCGTTCTATAAGAAATCAATTAAAATTACCCTCATCAAGGATATGTACAAGGATGCGATGACTTGTGTTCGAACATGTGATGGCGATACCAGTGACTTTCCAATTAAAATTGGACTACATCAGGGGTCAGCATTGAGCCCTTATCTATTTGCTTTGGTGATGGATGAGGTCACAAGGGACATACAGGGTGATATCCCTTGGTGTATACTCTTTGCTGATGATGTGGTGCTAGTTGATGAGAGTAGGGTAGGGGTTAATATGAAGTTAGAGCTGTGGAGACACACGTTAGAGTCGAGGGGGTTCAGACTGAGTAGGACCAAGACCGAGTATATGATGTGCGACTTTAGCCCGACTAGGCATGAGGATGGGGACGTTAGCCTCGAAGGTCAAGTGGTGGCCAAGAAGGATACTTTCCGGTATCTAGGATCAATGCTTCAGAAAGATGGAGACATTGATGAAGATGTTAGACATAGAATTTCAGCCGGGTGGTTGAAGTGGCGGCAGGCTTCGGGCGTCCTCTGTGACAAGAAGGTGCCACAGAGGCTAAAAGGTAAGTTCTATAGGACGGCGATTCGCCCAGCGATGCTATACGGTGCTGAATGTTGGCCTACAAAAAGGCGACATGTCCAGCAACTGAGTGTAGCAGAGATGCGTATGCTGCGTTGGTTCTGCGGGCATACAAGAAGGGACAGAATCCGGAACGAAGAGATTCGAGATAGGGTCGGGGTGGCACCTATCGATGAGAAGTTGATTCAACATCGGTTGAGATGGTTTGGACATGTACAACGGAGGCCTCCCGAGGCGCCGGTGCGTAGTGGAGTTTTAAAGCGGGGCGATAATGTAAAGAGAGGTAGAGGTAGACCTAGACTAACTTGGGACGAGACGGTTAAGAGAGACCTTAAGGAGTGGAATATCGCTAAGGAATTAGCTATAGATAGGAGCGCTTGGAGATTAGCAATTAATGTACCTGAACCGTGACCTTTGTTACTTTTTGTTTAACCCCTAACTCTTCCTTTGGCTTGTGCACTTTTTGTGTTTCTTATTCTTGTTTTCTGTGGGTTTCATCTCTAGCCTACCCCAACTTGCTTGGGACAAAAGGCTAAGTTGTTGTTGTTGTTGTTGTTCTATAAGAAATCTCATACCTCTTTAGAAAACTCTGTAGGGAGAATGTCAACAGCTAAGCAGATCACACCGTCATCTTCCATATCATCATGATATGAATTATTAGAAGGATCATACCTGCGGTTGTGTATTCCATAATTAGTCAAAACCATAACTATTACAAGAACTACTAAAAATCAACTATGAGGAAACAGCCACCAAGAATCTGGGGTGCTTCAAATATCAGACAATGTTCTACTGATCTACAATTACTGGGAGGGACAAAAGTTTGTAAGCAAATTGTGCATCCACAGTGAGGGATGTATGCAATGCCAACATATCTTAGGATATTGTGACTGCTTCCCATGGGTTATTTATACCCCTTTCCAACTTTGAATTAAAACAAACAGAAAATAAAGGAATGCATTACCGGAAGAAAGGCTTCTCTATTGATGTACTCTTGTCCACAAATTCAATGGAACCTCCAATATCACAAGTTATATCACAAATGCCAACCAACGGACAACCAGACTTCATCAGTTGCTGTAACTGATCGATACTCAGTAATCGTGGAAACCTCCTCTCCCAGTACATACAGTTTACTGCAGAAACCATGAAGATATAAATTATAGAGTATTATTGATAAATATGGCCAGCACAGCAATTTATTACAGGAAGTAGCAGAGTTTTATTAACTCACACCATGTTCATAAAATATCAACCACAACCTCATCAGATTAGCGATCTTATTGAGGACACCACTAGATTTTACCCTACAATGTTCTATGCTACACAACATACTAGTTAGAAATGGTTTCAAATACTGTACTTCTCTCGGAGTACTAACATAAACTAAAACAAAAGGAATTGTATGCCTGAGAGCTGTACTAAAGATTGTGTCAAAACACGGGATACCCATTTATGACTGGTCTCAACGTTCAAGGTAGATAAAAGATATTTTTAAAGAGCACAACGGAATAATATCTGATACAAGCACTCGGTCAAGGCCATACCAATGACAGATGCATATGGAGCGATCCTTTCATGAAAAACTGGAGCGTAGTGTTCTGGATGAGCGTAATAGTCAGCCTGCAGATTCACAGATTTAAGATTTCTGAGTGACGCACTGAGGCCATTGAAAAGCTGAGGAACTGCTAATGAGGTACTTGTCTACAGAAAAAAGGCTATAAAATGTGGATGCAATTGACTTAAGAATAAATTTATTAAGAAATGTAAAAAGGACAAGGTCAGATAGGCACAAGGTTTTTAATACATGACCAGTATAATGAGAAAAGACTATTCGGACATGATAATATTGAAATGTGAGTATGTGGTCTAATACATATGTGGAATGTGATAATGTTTTTATAACTGAGAAATTCCAAGCAGAAACTACAAATCTACTTATGGTTCAAGAGATGTGAGTTACTTTGTCAAAATGTCTGGTAGGATCCTTGTGAGAGACCATGTCTCTAGAAGTCACAACACAACCATACAGTTGAAATACTCTCTTGGTTGACTGAGATTGTTTAGACAGATTCCAGGCCTGTAACATTAACAATAGAGTATAATGAGGTATACTTCTGGATGCAGAAAGAGGTGGTAGAAATTTGATTTATTTCAAACATAGAAAAGAGAAACTCACAAAAGAAATCGTTAACTACTCGAACTTTTGACAAGAAAATGAGTAATAGCATAGTACCGCAGAAATTTCAGGAAGTTTCTCAGCATCAACGAAGGTATGCGGCAATAGCTTGAATATCTCCTGTGCACCCTGAGAGACTATCACATTGAAATTATATATGTGAGGTGTAAATTTTGTAAGATCAAACCTAAATTGAAAATGCGGTATAGTAAGGTCCCGGTTTTCCCATTTCCTTCAGTAAACTTGTATATCTATATACCTTTTTGCTCAACACATTGCTATCAATATTGCCCCTAGTAACAGCATCGTAAAGATATTCTACTTCGCATATCTTGTTTAACAGCAATAATTCAAGGAAATGTCAATAAGGTAATGTTACTTTAACCTTCGAAAGTAAAGAGCAGTATCCTACTTTCTTTCAGATTGCTCATGACAGGGTAAGAATATTCGTCAGAAAAGTTCTACAAACTATATAGTATTTGTGCAATGGTCCGAAAATAGAGACGGAACAAGAGTGATAACACCATATGCACTGCCCGAAATACATGGTTGGGCAGTACTCATATAAGAAGCCTACTGTCAGAATCAACAAATGGAAAAATGTTAACAGCACAATTACCATTTCCAACTCCAGTGAATACAAACACTATTGGACAAATTCCAGACGGAAGTCCAAATGTTGCTATCTCTTCACCAACGGCAATGACTGCAGCCTTGGCTGCAGCTAGTGAAGGATACATATGAGATTGCCCCAGAGAGAGAAACGGAGTCGAGTACCCAAGGCTCAAATATCCTGAAATTGCAAGGGAAAACCTGCCGCTTGAATAACCAGCAGTCGAATTCATTTTAAACAGTTACATGCAAGTTGCAATGAGCAAATTAACTAGTTCCGATAATAAACTCAGATAGAAAAATCCAAGTATCAAAGGAGTAACAGCCCATGAATGGAATAGTTACATTTTACTATATCTAATAGTAATATTATTAAGTGAATGCATGAATCGAGAAATATTGGTCATTGTACTTACTCTGTCCGAGACCATGTAAGAAATCTATCAGCCCAGCTCTACCAGCAAACTTCCCAAATGCAAGCGATCTTTTCCCATCATCTCCAACAATTAGCTCATAATCGAACAAGGACACCCTCTCTTCCAGGATCTGTGGATGTTAATCAACATTTTTTAATATTCCACAGGAATGACAGTGCAGGTTGACTGAAAACATGAATGTACAAGCATATGTTTTATACCTTATCTAACAGTGGCATATTCTCTTTCTGGGCCTTGTGGGTGTGTGAAAAGAACGCGTACGCTCTATCTGGAAGAATCATCTCCAACTGCCCAAGACATCTCCAAGCGTGTCAGAATTATGATACTGGTACAGACTACAGAGCACTGTCGAATAGAGCATCTGCATGTCGCTTAATGAGAAATATGACCTTTGGTTGTTTGATGCCTATAATAAGACCACACTCTGACAGGTCTTCTGAAATCTCGCATCCAGCATCCTCATACTGAGCATCATGATGGATCCTCTTTGTGCTTGGCTGCACAATTATCCGGTTTACTCGAGTTCTGTTCCCTCCTCCGAGCAGAAGGCGAGCACAGTGGGAAGGAGTTAACGGTGCCCTCCTTTCCCACATATTACAAGTCTCGGCAAGAATCCCAACAACTCCATTGCCCAGCAAGGTGTCATTGCTCTGAGAGTGGAAAAATAATCAACATAATTAACCTTCATGTTAAATGAACCAATTATGAAACACCCGGTAGTGTTAACAACAAAAGGGTACACACTTCAGTTGCAGTAGAACCCATATCGAGTCCAATTAAGGTGCCACGATCACGATCATGCAATCTGCTACTCCTGAAAATGAACAAGCTATGATAATCAGAATATTCCGACGAATGCAAATAGCTATAACAGAGAGTACAACATGCTATGGCCTTCTCTGCGGGCCAATGAATCTGTCCAAAACAACCAAAGGGTCCAGATCAAGGTTGGACAGAGAGAGGGTAGTAGTGTAGTGCGACTTTACTAAGATGACTGAACATAACCACTGATTTTTTATTCCAGAAAATGGTCCTCCCACTCCCACGGCTTGAACCGCGCAGCGATCACTTTCAGACTCAGTAATCACAACCCCACCAACATGGGCCAATCCTGCAGTCCAGGATCGAGTGACACGCATGTAGCCAGCCACTGAACCACCTAGCCAAGTCACTCACGCGTCGCGCCCACACTGTTCGTAGGACCGTAGCTACCTCGTCACGGACTGCCTGCCTGCCGCTGTCTCACTCTCACCCCCACACTTGTTGCATCAGCCGGTTGTCTGCAGGCAGGCCGCAGGCCCCCTCCCTGGCTCCCTCCCCGTCCCCAGGAGCAAATGCACGTGTACGGCGCCGCCGCCGTCGGGCCCCCAACGCCCACCGCTTCCGACTGATCGCCAGCAGCAGCGCCCCAAACCGCACCAAATCAACCGCACTGGTCGTCGGAACCCCGCCCCGTCGGAGCCGCGAACCTGAACGCCCGAAAACCCCCGTCGCGAATCAATCCCCACGCAAGAGGCCGCGTACGTGCGTGCGGAAGCGGAACTCCAAATTAGAAACAGGAGGGGACACCGGAGGAAAAGCAGGCAGTGCCGCACCTGACACCTCGACGGCGAAATGGAGGGAGCTCGGAGCTAGCGGAGGTGAGGTGGCGGGGGCAGGCGGATGAGGCCTTGCGCTGGCGGAGTTTATCGGGAGGCGAGCTTTAAATAGAGGCGGGGAGGGGGAGGACACGGGGGGAGAAATCGCTCGATTTCGATTTGTACACGCCAACGATTTCGCCGACGAGGATGACGGCGTGGAGGGAGGAACACGAGTGGAGTGTGTGTTGGGCTGAGTTGCCTCACGTCGGAAGCGCACGAGACGACGGGGAACTGCCCAAAAAGCAGGGACGGCGTGGGCCAGCGTGGAGCCGGAGGTGGATGGAGTACGTGTACGTCCATGGCCACCGGACGGGCTCTGTTTGTGCGGCTGGCAGCGACCCCCGATGGATCCCCCCACTCCCCGCGGTAAACCAAGCAAGCGATTGCGTGTCCCCGTGTTTATCCAGATCTTTTTTCGAACAAAGTTTATCCAGATTTTGTCTGAGCTCCGGGCATCGAAGGCTGTAAAAGTTCCATGAAATTCGAAGAGCGGCAAGTCTTTCATGGAACAGGGGAAGGTGTTTTTTCCCCGCGTCTCGCTCAGGTCTGAGCGCAACAACAATTCTGAATTTCTGATGAACTCTGCGCAGACGCTTGCACCACTGCTGCTTGTTGGTCACACGCTCTCTCATCCCCAACTCCAATGCCTTTCCTGTTTCCCTGTGCACATCCTGTGAATTGGGAGTTTTGGACGGTGCCTTTCACTTTCATTCACCGCCGCACACGATTCACAGTAAGGTGAGCGAGCCAATTCAGGTCCCGTTTAGATTGCAAATCTTTATAACATTTGGAACTGTAGCGTTTTCGTTTGTATTTGACAAATTTTATCTAATTATGGACTAATTAGGCTTAAAAGATTCGTCTTGTGATATACAATTAAACTGTGCAATTAGTTATTTTTTTACATACATTTACTGCTCTATGCATGGGTCCTAAAATTGATGTGATGGAGAGATAGTGTAAAAATTATAACATTTTGAGTGCATCTAAACAAGACCTCAGTCGCAATCTGTACCTTTCGTTCTGACGTGGTTCGATCAGTGCATTGCCATGGGAGTACAGTAGGTATCTAAATAAAGGAGATAGTTGGTGACTAGACGAGCAAACAAATAATCTCACAAGACACACGTCAAACGTGGGTTGAAACAGTGATTAAACTCATCTAAAAAACCAGAAGTGACTAAACAAAGAGGGCACGGGGAGAAGATGAAATGAGGAGCTAGCGTCTGCAAGAGAGACCCCAAAAAAACTGAAAAAGAGTTCAAAGAAAGACGACGGTCCTTTCGTCCCCATCCGCATGAGCTTGGACATTTTGTGGCACAGCTCACCGAGACGGTGACGCAGACGACGAAAGTCATTTCCGTTCCTTTCCTCGGAACGGGCCGGAGTGCCGGCCGGACGGCGGCGCTGGTGCGAGCGTGGCGAGCCTGATCGGATCGCCAGATAAACACGATGACCTCGCGCCGCATGCGCATGTGCTCTGCTTAATTTTAGTAAACGTATGTTGCTCCGTAGAGTTTTATCTACACGCCATCAGTATACCATGGTGCATATATTCACATATTTATTTATCACTTTGAGTATGTTTGCATATTTATTCTAGGACACTTAAAAGAGATATATATGAAAATTTTCAAAAGCATCTTTTTTAAATATATGTTATTATATCTCAGTACCAGTATATAAAATTAAAATTAAGTATGTCCACCTACAATATGTATGGTCACATACTCAACGTATATACCATCACATATGGTCCAGTATGATCACATACACCTCGTACATATCTTTTATTAGGTTAGATATATTCTACATCGTAACATACATATAGAATAAGCTATAAGTATATGTAGAATAGATTTTTCATATATATATACACACGTAGTACTTACGTTACGCACGCACACTATCCACTCTAGGCGGCCGTTTCTTGCGTGTCCAACTGGCAAGAGAATAATTAACAATGGCTAATAGCTTATCATCACGGGGGCGACGACGACGCCACGGCGAGCTCAGAAGAAAGAGCCGTGCTCGGGTGCGCAAAATCGATGGAGGACCACGCTGGATCGATCGATAGGAGCGCGCGCGGCACACGCAATCGCGCGCGGCAGAGATGTCGTGGTTTCTGTGCGTTGCTGATGAGCAGCTTTCATGGAGATCGACTCGGGACTCCCTCTTCCTTGCTAAAAAGAAACGACTGTGTGGTCGTCGTCCATCCAACACAGTTCGTCGGGATGTCGAAGTTTTTTTTTTGGTAAAAAAATAACTCGCTCGTGAAACATAACTCGTGGGAGGAGAAGAAGAACTGAAGAAGCAAGGCACCGGAAGCCAAATGCTGGAGGTGACAGGAATGCGAGATAAAAAAAAACGATGACGGCAGCGGCACCATGTGACTGAACGTATATAGAAGACACGCGGCGTGCATCGTGCCTGTGGTGGAATTCGTCGATGCAGGTGCACGAGGCGCACGAGTCGTAGTCTCTCAAGAAATCTTTTTTTTTGGCCTATATTGACGTGTTTATTAAAAGTAAAAAAACGAGTAGAGATTACGTTATCATTTTTTTTTTGAGGAAGAGAGATCACGTTATCAGAAAATTCAGAACTCAGAAGCAAGCAAGGCAGCACACTGCTTAGAATTACGGCCCGGCTAATGAAAACGCCCACGCCATCCAGCGTTGGACGGCCCCGTTGTAACGGTACCTGCGAACCAACCAGCCCGAGTCGGCCGCAACAGAGGGCCCAGCCCACAGCCGACAGCCCACTAACACCATTCATCGATTCGTCGGCCAGGTCGACTGCCCAAAAGGAGAAGCCTCCGAAACCAACAAGACGCGCATCATTTCGGCACGGCCCAAAAGGAGCAGCCTCCGAAACCCACCCCGCTCTATCCACCAGCCTCCGCCTCGCCGCCGCCGCCGTTGCCGCCAGTGCCGCTCCCGGCGGGCCGCCGCCAGCAGTCATGCTCCCCCTCGCCCGCGCGCTCCGCAGCCTCGGCCCGGCGGCGGCCGCGCGCGAGGTTCCCCTCCTCGCGTGGCTCTCTTCCGCGAGGTCGGCCGCCTCCTCCTCTTCCGTCCCGCCGGAGTACGAGATGCCGTCGGTGACGTGGGGCGTGATCCAGGGGCGCAAGGAGCGCCTCGTCTCCCGCGTGCTGGCGCTCGACTTCCTCCGCTCCGCGGGCGTTTCCGACCCCGCCGGCGAGCTCGAGGCCGTCGAGCTCCCCTCCTCCCTCGAGGTGCTCCAGGAGCGCCTCGACTTCCTCCTCCGCCTCGGCCTCTCCACCGACGACCTCTCCAATTACCCGCTCCTCCTCGCCTGCTCCCTTCGGAAGAACGTCATCCCCGTGCTCTCCTACCTCGAGAAGCTCGGCGTCACGCGCGCCCGCCTCGCCGCCTTCGTCCGCGCCTACCCCGCTTGCCTCCACGCCTCCGTCGCCGTCGACCTCTCCCCCGTCGTCAAGGCCCTTCGCGGCCTCGACGTCGACCGCCAGGACATTCCACGAGTCCTCGAGCGGTATCCCGACGTCCTGGGCCTCAAGCCGGACGGCACAATCAGCACCTCCGTCGCCTACCTCGTCGGCATCGTCGGCGTTGCGCCACGAGACATCGGTCCCATGGTAACGCACTACCCTTTCTTCCTCGGCATGAGAGTTGGCACTACCATCAAGCCGTTCTGCGATTACATCACTTCTCTCGGGCTGCCCATGCGGATCCTGGCGAGGATCCTCGAGAAACGGCCGTACATTCTGGGCTATGATCTTGAGGAGACGGTCAAACCAAACGTGGATGCATTGCTCAGCTTCGGCATTCAGAAGGAGGCACTGCCGTTGGTGATCGCACAGTACCCATCTGTACTTGGGCTGCCGCTGAAAGCGAAGCTAGCAGCGCAACAGTATTTCTTCAACTTGAAGCTCCAAATTGACCCAGATGGATTTGCCCGTGCAGTTGAGAAGTTGCCACAGCTTGTAAGCTTGAATCAGAATGTGATCTTGAAGCCTGTAGAGTTCCTCCGTGGACGAGGGATCTCCAATGAGGATGTTGCACGTATGGTGGTACGGTGCCCACAGATTCTATTGCTTCGGATTGAGCTCATGAAGAACAGCTTATACTTCTTCAAGAGTGAGATGAAGAGACCAATGAGTGAATTGTTGGAGTACCCGGAGTATTTTACTTATAGCTTGGAGTCAAGGATCAAGCCTAGGTACATGAGAGTTACAAGTAAAGGGATTAGGTGTAGCTTGGATTGGTTCCTGAACTGCAGTGATCTGAGGTTTGAGGAAAGGATGCGAGGAGATTTTATTGAAGGGGATGCACCAGGACCTTCATTTACAATGGGTGGGAAGCTTCAGATGCCAGGCAGCCAGTTAGTGTCGGATGATGATGAGGATACCGATGATGAGGTGCTATATAGGCGGACAGTCATGCTCTAGTGAGTGTAATTTTATAATTTGTTTCTTGTTGCTTTCCTTTGAACAAGGTTGTAGAACAGTATTGTTTGTGATTATTCATGAAATTACAAAAGCTCCCCATTTTTTGTTACAGATATGGTGCAGTTTAATTCCGAAGGTCTTCCATGACATGTTTGCAGCAGTATCATATTAGCAAGTAAGTGTCTGATAATGTTTTTTTTTTCTTGAACATGTCAAAGGGTATCTATTCTAGCTCTGATCCTTAAAAGCTAACTGTAGACTATAGGTTTTAAAGAGCTGGATCCTTAAAAGCTGTAAACTATTGGGATGTAGCGGGTGGACTGTGGTGTAAAGAGGAGTCGGATTATAAGAATCACTTTTAAAAAGCGATCTGTTTGTTTTAGCTTCAGTGTTTGAAACAAGAATCCACAATTCAAAGCTAAAACAAACAAACCCTTAGAGAAGGTGTAGTAATGTACAAGCAAACAATAAGCTACATGGGAGGCCGCATAGCAGGAAACTAGATAATAAAAGGGTAATAAGCTGTAGTTAGGAATTTATAGGCTAGCAGTATTTACTAACCCATTATTATGAAATGGCGTATGGACTCTCTCAGGCAGCTCTGTGTTATGTTCAACAGAAAATAGTCTTCTTTTAATCATAATAAATTGAATAATTACAAAATTTCAAGATAATTCTTGTTGTTGCTTAATTTTGTTCAAGACTTAAAGTTATATTATCACATATCAATTGTAGAGTAGCTTGTTTGCATTTAAAATATAAATCCGTTCACTATGTAGGTATCCTCACTTGCTAGGTGAGAAGGCAGCAGAACATGAATGATGAGCGTTCGCTTGGAACCAGCCAAAGTAGTTTGAGTGCCCAACCAACAACTCGAACGGATCGATAACGACACTGATGGTACTTGGGGGGGGGGGGGGGGGGCACAGCCTTTGACCATATGTCCCAGCGATGGAAATGGGAGATCCATTGATAATTTAAGCAGGAGATTGAAGAGTTCTGAAGTAGAACGGATATGATGTGCTGGTGGTGGAAATCTCCCACCAGCTCAACAGTTGAATGTTGCACTGGTTGATCCTCTTCTCTAAGAGAGGCCAGGGGTTGATCGTGCCATCCGATGCAGGTTTTTGTAAATGTGCACTATTTACTGTGTGTAACTCAGATGCTCCACACAGACGGCACAGTGGTTTGATCGTCGCTCCCAACTGAGCTTCTGACTATTCAAACCATCGTGTGGCACCTTTGATTTGAATTCGGTACTGCACTCGAGTTCGTCCAATCTTAATTTCAAGTCAGAAGAAAAGTTATATTGCAGATTGATTACAATGATGATCTACTGAAATCGTGTAATTTTGGTGCACGGTTGCTCTCCCGCCTGGTGAGTCGTCCTAGAAGTATAGTACAGATGATGCGACTTCTGAGTTGTGTTTTTCCTTTGTAATGAATGGTCGAGCTACATGCTATGAAGTTCTTTTTGAATGCTAGTTGGTGGTGATCACCCCGGTCCCGTTTGGGCGGCCACGTCCAAAGTACAGAAGCAAAAGCACTGCGGCGACTAATCCGTATCTGATTCGGAAGCTCAGGTGTATTAATCGGCTAATGTGCTAATCCTAATCGGAAGGCCTGAGAACAAAGTCCGAGTCCGAGTCCGAGGCCTGAGAACCCCTCTACCACCGACTCGGAAAGCACGTATAGTTGCCAGGCCGCCATAAAAGGCAGAGGCACCCTGCGGTTCTCTCCATCAAAGCCAAGGCAGAGCTAGCGTTCGCCGAACCCTGTCTGCCAGAGTGCCAGGCAGCCGCTCACGCAAGCGAAGCAATCATGGGGATCGTCACGGGGAAGAAGGCTCTGACGCTGGCGATCTCGTTGCTCGCCGTCCTGGCGCTGCTGCTCCTGCCGTGCGCCGCCGCACGCCCCGTCCCCGGAACGGCCACCATTGACGGCAGCCGGAGCCTGCACCTGCCGCTCCGCGGGTCGCTGCTGCGCGGCCCGGAGAGCGTCGCGTTCGACGGCGGCGGCGCCGGCCCCTACAGCGGCGTCTCCGACGGCCGCGTCTTGAAGTGGAACGGGCTGGCGCGCCGCTGGTCCACCTACGCGTACGGCCCGGGCTATAGCGCCAAGGCCTGCACCGCGTCCAGGACCCGGCCGGCGGAAGTCACGGAGAGCATGTGCGGCCGCCCGTTGGGCCTGCGCTTCTACTACAAGTCCGGGAACCTCTACATCGCCGACGCGTACAAAGGGCTGATGCGTGTCGGGCCGGGCGGCGGCGAGGCGACGGTGCTGGCCACCATGGTCGATGGCGTGCCGCTCCGCTTCACCAACGGCGTGGACGTCGACCAGGTCACCGGAGAGGTGTTCTTTACGGACAGTAGCATGAACTACCAACGCTCGCAGCACGAGAGAGTCACGGCCACCGGAGATTCAACGGGCCGTCTCATGAAGTACGACCCGAAGACGAACAAGGTGACTGTGTTGCAATCCGGCATCACGTACCCTAACGGCCTCGCCATTAGTGCCGATCGGACACACCTTGTCGTAGCGCTTACCGGGCCATGCAAGTTGATGAGGTATTGGATCAAGGGTCCCAAGGCGGGCACGTCGGAGCCGCTTGCCGATTTACCAGGCTATCCTGATAACGTGAGGGCTGACGTCAAAGGTGGATTCTGGGTAGCACTACATCGGGAGAAGATGGAACTGCCGTTTGGCCCAGACAGTCACCTTCTCGCCGTGAGGATCAATGCTGACGGACAGGTGGTCCAGGTGATGAGAGGACCCAAGAGCGTAAGACCGACCGAGGTGGTGGAAAGGGAAGGCGGCAAGTTGTATATGGGCTCGGTGGAATTACCTTATGTCGGCGTAGTTAGTGAATAGAAATTTGATTTTTATATCTAGTGTTTTTAGTTTAGGTATGCTATTTTTCGATGTTGCTATTCTAATGGGAGCTTGATTTTTTTGAACATTTTATCAAGATTGTATATACTCGTTGAATGATTACTTACTGTACTTCAGCGAAAACGTTTGGGTATACTCCGCCAAAATTTGGTATAATACAAGTGATCGAGGGTTCATCCAAAGCTACTACGAGGTACCAATACCTCCCGAGGACCGTAATTCTGCAAATGTCTTTCCGTCCAAAAAGCACTTAGTAGACCGTGAATAATGAAGATGATTAGTCCCTCGACAAATTTCAGTTTCTCCCCTAAATTCGACCTTGGTCGGGCATTGATTATGTGGCAAAAGGCACTGCCAGTTCTATGAAACCCCTTTGCACTGCACACTGTACCCTGCAGCTATCGACTCAAGAAGTGCACAGCAGCTAATAAGATCTGCACACAGCAGGCAGCTCAGCCTCAGCAAGAACCATGGAAACGTTTGGTGGGGCAAGCTCGCCAGAGTGGCAGGCGAAGAGAAGGCTACCCATCGTTTCATGGTCCTGCGCCATGGCCACGGTGCTAGCTCTCGCGACGGTGGCGCCTGTTGCTGCCGGAAAGGGAGACGAGGCGGCGTCGGGGGTCGGCAACGCGGCCGCCGTCTCGAGGATCGCCGCCACCTCGGCGTCGGCACCACCGTCCAGCGTGAACGTCACGTTGATCTGCCGGTCGACCCCGGAGCCGCGCGCGTGCGAGACCGCGCTCACGTCGGCGGAGGCGCGGTCGGCCCGGGACCCGTTCGCGGCGTCCGTCCAGTTCGCGATGGCCAGGGCCACGACGGCGCGCTCGCTGGCGCGCAACCTCTCCGCGTCCGCGCCGGCCGTGCGGCCGTCGGGCATGCACGACTGCGCCGAGCTGCTCGACATCAGCCTCGCCCAGCTCCGCGACGCGCTCCAGGGGTGCGCGGCCGACGCGGCCGGGGCCACGACGTGGCTCAGCGCCGCGCTGACGAACCAGGGCACGTGCAACGACAGCCTCGCCGCCGCCGCCACGCCGGTCCCCGCGGGGCGCGACGCCGTGCGCAAGCAGGTCGCGGCGCTCGCGCAGTTCATCCGCACCTCGCTGGCGCTGCACGTCAAGAAGGTCAAGGGCGGGGGAGGAAGCGGCGTCCCACCGTCCGCCGCGCCGTCGCCTAATAAAGGCGCCGCGTTCCCGTCCTGGTTGCCCGAGCACGACAGAAGGCTCCTGCAGTCCCCGGCGACCAACGCCATGACGCCCGACGCCGTGGTGGCGCTGGACGGCAGCGGGACGCACAGAAGCATCAACGAGGCGATCGCCGCCGTCACGGCGCCGGTGGGCACCATGGCGAGCGGCGGCCGCGGAGCAGGAGGATCCAGGAGGAAGGTGATCCACGTGAAGGCCGGGCGGTACAAGGAGAGCGTGAGCATCTCGTACCAGCAGAAGGACGTGATGCTGGTGGGCGACGGCAAGGGGAAGACGATCATCGACGGAGACAAGAGCGTCGCCGGCGGCTACACCACCTACTCCTCGGCCACCTTCGGTACGTACGTAGGCATCCATCAGCCCTTGCACGAGCACGACTAGCTAGTCCTTCTGTGTACTCTTGGATCTGGTGACAAACTTTTTCTCTTTACGCGTAAAGATTTTTCTAGGCTTTATCGATCCATCTCATCTACACGCAGTACAGAGCGTACCACACCAATGAACGAGTGCGATGTTTCACTTGCCATGTCGCTCACATTTGAATGTTGCCGCTTTTTCTTAAGTCTGTCGACAGTACACTCCTATTGTCGAGTATGAACCAACCAACGCCCTTTGTGATCTTTGCAATGACCGACGATGCAGCTGCCATGGGCGCCGGCTTCATCGCCAAGGGCCTGAGCATCGTGAACAGCGCCGGGCCAGAGAAAGGCCAGGCGGTGGCGCTGCTGGTCGGCGGCGACCGCTCCGTCGTGTACCAGTGCGAGATCAAGGCGCACCAGGACACGCTCTTCACGCACTCCAACCGCCAGTTCTACGCCGAGTCCGACATCTCCGGCACGGTGGACTTCATCTTCGGCAACTCCGCCGTGGTCTTCCAGCGCAGCAACATCCAGGCAAGGAAGCCCAGCCCGGGGCAGCAGGACGTCGTCACGGCGCAGGGCCGCGACGACCCGAACCAGAACACGGGGATCTCCATCCACAGGTGCCGGATCACCGGCGCGTCGGACCTCGGCAGCACGCCGGTGTACCTAGGCCGGCCGTGGAAGAAGTACGCGCGGGTGGCCGTGATGGAGAGCACCATGGACGGCTCGGTCGTGCCGGCCGGGTGGCTGGCGTGGCCGGACCAGCCGGCGCCGAGCACGACGCTGTACTACGGGGAGTACCGGAACACCGGGGCCGGTGCGGAGACGAAGGGGCGGGTGACGTGGACTGGGGTGCACACGTCAATGTCCACGGCGGATGCCACGGGGTTCACCGTGGAGAAGTTTATTATGGGGAACTCATGGTTGGGCGCCACTGGAGTTGGGTACACTTCTGGACTGTAAGAAAGGTTGTAACATACAGTGAGTATACAACACCTGATGCCATTTACTGATTATAACCTGGACGAACAAATAAATTAGCCCAAAAGAGAAACTCTGGAAATCCTTGTGTAAGAAGTTTTATAACCAGTTTAATGTGAGAATATGGCATCAAAATATGGTGTTTTGTGCAATTCGTTGTAATCTTTTTATCACCAGATAGAATTGCATCAGATAAGATAGTGCAAGCGGACTACAAACTGGAAGCCCAAGGTAAGATGTATTCGGTATGACAAAGTCTTCAAATATAAATTTTGACTCCAATTTCGATTGCAACATAATATCAATTGTTATAAAGTTAACACACTTTGAATCTATTCATGCAATCCCTATATATGTAGACATACACCGATACACGTGTAATTTGACTAATTGTTGACAAAATATCGTGAACCGTACCTTAACCCGGGTTGGCGCGGGGGTAGTCAAAATAAGCCTTTTTGGACAGAGCAAATGCTGCTTAAAAGGTTGGCAATCAAACAATTCAGTACTGAATTGGTGTAATGCAACCGTTCTGAAACTTTGGCGAGAATTTTGCCCCACTTCAAGCTGGCGTTTCTGAAGCTTTGAATGAACTACCTATGAAGTACCCCAATTTTAGCAGAGTGCAGTTTCTCCCTTAATTTGCTCTGCAAAGTGCTCGGCTGCCTAACTATAAAACCATGGACGCACCCAACTGTTCACCACGAGCTCACGCGTCTAGCTGGAACCATGGAAACGTTTGCTAGGGCAAGCTCGCGAGAGTGGCAGGGGAAGAGGAGGCTACTGCCAGTTGCCGCATGGTCCTGCGCCATGGCCATGGTGCTAGCTCTCGCAACGGCAGCAGGTGTTACGTCCACAACAAAAGGAGAGAACCAGGCAACGTCGACGGGCACTGTGGGCGCCGTCTCGAGGATCTCCACCTCGGCGGCCGCGCCGCCAACGAGACAGAACGTCATGTTGATTTGCCAGTCGACGCCGTACCCGAGCGCCTGCGAGACGGCTCTGTCGTCGGCGGAGGCGCGGTCGGCCGGGGACCCGTTCGCGGCGTCCGTGCAGTTCGCGATCGCCCGGGCCACGACGGCGCACGCGCTGGCGCGCAACCTCTCCGCGTCCACCCCGACCGAGCCGCCGTCGGGCATGCGCGACTGCGTCGAGCTGCTTGACATCACCCTCCACCAGCTGCGCGACGCGCTCGCGGGATCCGCGTCGGATGCAGAAGGGGCGCGGACGTGGCTGAGCGCCGCGATGACGTACCAGGACACGTGCAACGAGAGCCTCGCCGCCGTTCCAGCCTCCGCGGGGCGCGACGCCGTGCGCCAGCAGGTCGGCGCGCTCGCCCAGTTCATCGGCACCGCACTGGCGCTGCACGTCAGCAGGATGGAGGGCCGGAAGGGGACCGCGCCGTCCGCCGCGCCGGCGCCGGCACCGGAAGGTATCACGTTCCCGTCCTGGCTGTCCGAACACGACAGGAGGCTCCTGGAGTCCCCGGTGGCCAACATCACGCCGGACGCCGTGGTGGCGCTGGACGGCAGCGGGACGCACAGAAGTATCAACGATGCGATCGCCGACGTCACGGCGGCGCGCTCTCGGCCGGCGAGCGGTGGCCACGGAGCAGGAGCTAGCAGGAGGGTGGTGCTCCACGTGAAGGCCGGACGGTACGTGGAGACCGTGAGAGTCCCTAACGCGAACGTGATGCTGGTGGGCGACGGCAAGGGGAAGACGATCCTCGACGGGCGCAAGAGCGCCGGCGACGGCTACACCACCTACAACTCCGCCACCGTCGGTACGTAACGTAGGACCCTGCAGTCTCTGCTCGTGAACGAGATGAACACGTGCTGTTCTCGTTCCTATTGTAAGCTTCGTGTTGCAGTTGTGCTGGGCGCGGGCTTCGTCGGCAAGGGCCTGAGCATCATCAACAGCGCCGGGCCAGGGAAGGGCCAGGCGGTGGCGCTCGTGGTCTCCGGCGACCGCTCGGTGCTGTACCAGTGCGATATCCAGGCGTACCAGGACACGCTCTACACGCAAGCGAACCGGCAGTTCTACGCCGAGAACGACGTCTCCGGCACGGTGGACTTCATCTTCGGCAACGCCGCCGTGGTCTTCCAGAACTGCGGCATCCAGGCCAGGAAGCCCATCACGGGCCAGAGGGACACCATCACGGCTCAGGGCCGGGACGACCGGAACCAGAACACCGGCATCTCCCTCCAGAAGTGCCGGATCACCGGCGCGCCGGACCTCGGCAGCACGCCGGTGTACCTGGGCCGCCCGTGGCGGAAGTTCGCACGGGTGGGGGTGATGGAGAGCGACCTGGACGGCTCCATCTCGGCGGCGGGGTGGCTGGAGTGGTCGGATCCGTCCGCGCTGAGCACGCTGTTCTACGGCGAGTTCGCCAACACCGGGCCCGGTGCAGCGACGAACGGCCGGGTGGCGTGGAATGGCGTGCACGCGTCGATGTCCGTCGCCGAGGCCACGGAGTTCACCGTGAAGAATCTTATCGCGGGGGACACATGGTTGGGGGACACCGGGGTTCCTTACGCCTCTGGACTCATTGAATAAAATCAGCATGGACTGTGATGAAATTTGTGACTTCATCCAGTTGTGAACTGATGAACCAATCCAAATAAAAGAAAAAAAAGGGAAAATTCTGTGAATGCGCATCTGCTGTGACTTGGTCGAAATCGATTCCAGTTGCAGTGATTCAGAGATACTGAAATTCTACTGCACTAGCAGGAACATGAACAAGTTGGTTTGATGCTTCAGGAAACAACGCAAGTTTCATCTCGCTTATCGAAACGAGATGTGTACGCATGCAATCGAACTAGAAATGTGGCAGGAAGAAAAAGGCCCACGGTTCGGTTTATTCTTGTAGCTGTTCTCACGCGACTGAACTCCAGATTAGCTCTTATTGCGTGATCGCTCCATCAGCTTGTCATTTCAGAGCATCCTCGTCGTCCAAGACTCGAAGCGTCGACAGCTCGATGAAATCAGTGACCCGGATTCCCATTGGCCTGCACCACAGTTTGACAACAGAAGAAAAGGCAAGCTCTGGGTTCAGGCATTCTGAATTTTCAGATCCTTATCTGTTCTGCAAACGAACAGAGTGATCGAGTGAAGCGAGATGCTATGCTAGTAAGGGCTTAGCACTACCATGGAAAGCAGGCCTTCTCCGGCAGCCGCATCCCGAGCCTGGGCCCTTCGTCGTACCCCTCGCAGACCATCTCTCCCCTGTCGTCTCTGTAGCACACCACTCCTCTCACCTGGTCCTCAAACACCTGGAAAGATCACATCGAAATTGGCACGAAAGAGTGATCCGATTTCATTTGCAAGCTTGTTCAGAAGCTACGGGGCAGTGGTTACTACTACTACTCTACTAGTAGTTAACAAAGAACACTCACAGGTGGATGGAATGCACTCACCGTCTTCTTGATAGATCTTGCAGAGTTGGATATGTGCTCGCGGCTGCTGTGCACGGCCGTGCTGAACCTCACTGTCGCTGTCGCCTTCCTTGTGCCGAAACTTGGAATGGCCAAGGAAGGGGCGGGATGGCAAGAGCTCCTGATCGCCATTGGGCTCTTGAAGGGAGGAACCCTTGCCAGTTTTGGAAAAGAGAAGGGTGGTGAAGTGGTTACCATAGGAGCGAGCTCTTTTTCAATAACGAACTTATTGCAGTTTGGTTGGTGCTGAACAAGATGTCACTTTTATATGCAATGCTGCTAAGTCCGCAAGCAATGATCATAAAAATGGACAATGTGTCCAGATAAGGGGCATTGTTAATCATGTCTAGCTCTATAGTATCATTTACTTGCAGTTGCAGGGTTCATTTGGTAGCGATTTTTTTTTTCCTTCTTGTGATATGTATTTAAGCCTCGAGTTTTGAATTTTTTTTGATATTGTTCAAAAAAATTTGTTAAAAAACGGCCCGTTCGATGATTGGCTTGCCAAGTTGCCATGAATTTAGCAATCTTCTTTCATTTGGGTGGTGTCTCAGCTTATCATGCTTCCTTTTGGGTTTGCGGGCCCAGTCAGTCCCATCATAGACATTATCCGCATAATTCTTAATAATACTCTCTAATACAACCGACAAATCCTTATCTGGTGATGTGATGCACTTGACAAAACAATTAGATATCTATTGCCAACAGTGGGCAAATGGACCCCAATTCAGTAGCTTCAATCACCTCAGCAATTCCTTAAGACATTATTTGATTTGTAAAGGCCTCAAGTGTCCTCTTCAATGAGATGTTTTAATCGCGATTTAAGATTTGAAATGTTTGTATCACTGTCTGTGTTGATGATGGAGATCAAACCTCACCCTGCAACATAAAAGAAACTTGTTTATTATCCCTCCCCATCCAAAGGGATCAGCCCCGGCCTAAAAGAGCTGCCACTACCTAGATCGGCCTTGATGAAAAGTTCTTTCTTCCTGGATTGCGCAAAATAACTGCGCTCAGTTGTGTTAGAGAAAACATAAGAAATTCCAGTCCGTTTACAAAGCCCATAGAGAGGCAAAGTAAACCAAAAGAAGGCAACAAACAGAACGAAAAGAATAAAACAAACCAAAACTCACAAATCCAAGAGGGTGAAATACACATGCACAGACGGCCTCTGGCATGGCGTAAGATGACAAGTTGCTAGCGTGGAAAGTCAGGCTAACAATTGCAATTATAAACAGAAGAGAAACTAAAATGATGTACCATATACATTCCCGTGAGTCAGCATAATTACACTCGTTTAAGCCCAAATTTTCTCTCGAGTATCTGCTCACCTCTGATGACAAATCGCAGTTACATTAGTTTGGTATATTTACAAAGAGCAACCATAAGACGGTAGGCCGTCCAGGTTCACATGTGCAAGTCTCTTCTGCAACAGGGTTTCATGCCGCAGCACCTCATGCCATCCACTGAAAAATGAACCACATCCTTATTTACATGTTTTTGAGCCATTCCATCGCCTCTTGGAACAGAAGCCCAAGCAGAATGCAGTGACTGTATGGCCTCGTCCGACAAACCATTCCGACTGAGATCAAGCACCTTCAGTTGCTTCGCTGAGATAAGGGCCTCCGCCAGTTCTTGGATAATTTGACAAGAAGAGTAAGAGTTTTTCTGTGATGAACTTGCGCAGCTCCTATGTGGACCAGATAGCGCACAGTGGTTCTCATTTTCTGCTTCATCTTCACTGTCTGCAACCTGCATGTTCTCAAGATCGAGGTTCCCTCGGGCTATAGCATTGCTTGTTTCAGGGTTGTTACATTGTTTTTGCTCATTGGTTGTTGATACTTCCTGCATGTCTCCGTACTGAATTATTCTCTTTAGTGCCGAGTTTGTGTTCTCAGCCAAGCGCAGTTCCTCCAGTTGGTCATTTCCTGAAAGCAGCAGAAGATTATTAGCTTCAGAGACCTTTTTCTATTGTTTCAGTGTAACTGTTCATCACCTGATAGTGCCTGAATAATACAAACAATTCCAGCAAGTCCAAGGTTGCATCTGTCCAGTGTGAGAGATCTAATGCTGCATGGGGGATTCACAAGCATTGCCTGAATAGCATCGCATCCCTGCATTGTACAATACGACACAGCGGATCATGGCTCCCGAGATATGGTAATACATCTTACCAGAACATCTGAGTAGGAATTAAACCTCCAGGTTAATTGAATTTCCTCCAAGGTTTAAGTCAAGAATATTGATACGAGAGAGATTTGTACAGATTTGTGCAAAATCAGGTGCTGTAAGGCCACAGTTAGACAACTCCAACCTCAGCAAATCATGAGATGTACAAGATAATGCGTTAGTAAGGCTAATTGTCCCAACCTGCATAAGAGTAGCACAGATAAGATGAAATGTTTGTGTACAACCTGCAAATATGAACAGTACATGGCAAGCAAAGCCTTTAAAAAATTTAAAAAAAATGGAAAGAAAATTCACCGGTCCAATGGAAGTTCCACCTAGCAGAAGTCCGGATAAGCACGAGGATTGTGCAAGCAGGCACAGCTTATCAACCGTTAACTTATTCAGTTTTATACCAGTCAGGCTTAGTTCTGAAAACCTGCAAGGACAAAATGTTATACTTGATCTATTATTTCACTACAAGCTATCAATAAATATGGAGAAAACTTCTGCTAACCTTGTCAGAGAGGCAAGTTTGGATAGAAGGTTGAGCATTGCATTGCCAGATATCGGATTGTTCTTTCCTGTCAAGAGTGGAATTTATGAGCATTTGCACATGAACATTGCCAATAGTCTTATTTAAACACAAATCACAAGTGTCGTGCAAAAGAAATACCTAATGAAAGATGTGAAAGGACCAACCCTTCATGCAGTGCATCTGCCATCTTCTGAACAGTTCGTGATGTGATAGAACACTGCTCAACATTCAAGCTATAAAGAGCTGTAACAAAGTGAAAAAAGAATCATATATTTTATAGGCAAAGTAAAGGCACTATGACAAGTCAACTAAACAAAACAAGAAAATCAGAGAAAACCACAGCAAGCCTGTATCCTAGCTTCCTCCAGTTTCCGAAAGATGTAATATGCATTTCTAATGATATATCAAAATCTACATACCTTTGCACTTTTGCAGAATTGTGAAAAGGTAAGAACTGCATGCATCAGTCAGGCGATTCCCAGATAGATTAAGTACTTCCAATCGATCAGTCATAACAGCACACTCGCATATCTGCTCAGTATTTAAGGAGGCAAAAATTACTTTGTGATTTTTACTCAATATATGTTGTACAGCACGATAGTATATTTTAGTATTTAAGCATTTGTGTTAGGAAATGATCACGGACCAAATCTGCCGAGTTCAAACAAAGGTTCTCCTTTGATAAATAGAATATTATTCATTCTCAAAAAATGGTTTGCATATCTTGCATTCTTGTAACATGATTCTATTGAATATAGTATATAAGATTATTATATGCTTGCGTGTTTTTCTTTGTTTTTAAACAGGATCCACATCATAAATGTGCAAAAAGTGAATGCAGAATTACCATATTATTTCAATTTAATGAATAGGTCTCAGGGATCATAAAAAACCTGAAATAAAGCAGTGGGACCAAATCGATTACAATGCAAATCCAGAGTCAAGCCACCATATGTCTGACTCGATGAAGCAAATATATGCTGAAGCCTTTCGATTGTTTGGTTTCCTGTGATTTTTTTAACAGAAATAACAGATCAGTCCAACAGGTAATAAGAGCAAAGTAGCGGTTCTATACTATCCCACAAATTAAGATCAAAGCAGTATAGTCAGCAATGGAGTGGTTGAATAAGGTCCTTAAAAGGCTATACCAATCATGGGTTTGGGTTATTGGAAGAGCATAAAGCACTACATGTAAGTGATCAGTAGCACATGTTCGGTAGTAAAGAAAGCACCCATTTAACTGTAACTGATTTCTACAGTGCTGTCAAAATAATGATGCATGGTGTAAAGACAAAACAAAAATGATTTCAACAGTGCTGTCAAAATAATGATGCACGGTGTAAAGACAAAAAAAAATGACCTGAGTTACTGGAAAATAGGTACCTAGTATGTTATGAGAAAGATCCAATACTGCTATTGTTTTATGTGATATTAGGGCATCAAGAAAGGGCATAATTGACAGATCCTGCAGTCCGCAATCAGAAACAATGACTTCATCTTCGGAGACCTGTCAGAAAACAGAAGACGTGCATATTTGGCAAAGTTACTATACCTGCTTTCTAAAGTTATCATTCAGATATAAGTCATACGTATCTAAAATGCTTACCTCAAGATTATATAGTTTTGTCAGCAACTTCTTATTGGGTGCTTCTGATAACTTTGTGCAGCAATCAACATACAATTTCATCAACCGCTTTGGCACCCAATCTTCATTATAAATATGGTATGTCAGAAGATGTTAAATTGTTAGCTGATAAAATTATATGCAAACAACGTTTCACATTTTCATCATGATGCATTCCTATGCAAAAGAATGAACTTCATCCATCAAAGCCAAGCACCTGTAAATACTGTGTATAGGGGAAGGAGGAAAACAGAGATGACATATAGAGATAGCTGGTGCTAGCTATGTGTACAAGCTCAAGTATCCAATGGGTGCTTAAGAATCCCAAACACAATTAATCTAAAGCTTGTCTTTGAGCCAGACCCCAAAAGCCCCAGTGACTTGGAACACAAATTGATAGGCATATTTTTGTATTTGGAGCAGCTTTAATGCTGAATTGCTGATGCATAAGGAAACCAGAAAGTTACGAAGTACTGCTACATGCCATTTTCAGTCGATTAAAAGTTAGCATCAGCACAACCACGATGACTCAATGATGGTCTAAAGATTGTATGGGCCAGCACTGGAAGCTTTAAATAAAGAGCAAGGTATCTTGACATTGGACGGAAAGCGACATTGTCATGGATTTTGCCTATTGTCATTACAATACACTGGAGCAGTTGATAGATTGACACTACCATTTTAGTAGGTTAGAATGATCAGTATGTAAATCATGTGTTATATGCTATTCGTGTATTAGACATGTTTAAATCCTCAGATCGGTTATACTGTATGCCAGTAACAAAGATGGGTATATTTCTTCCCTTACCCAATCTTGCCTAGCCTTGCTCTTGGGCAAGTAAATTTGTATTTGGGCAAGATTTCTTTTTTTTTCACTTGCTTTCGAGAGAGATAGTTACGCTTTTCTCCAGTACAAGGTTTTTCTGGCCTACTAGACAAGGGTGCCAATATGAACAAATGATTTTCATGTGTCCTAGTCCTAGCAACTATCGTTGGTGCCAGAATAGTAGTCCTAAGGAGATAACTAAGAACACGGCAATCTATTCTATCAAAAGATAATTTAGATGCATACCATCAATAATAACATCAACACACTTCTGCTCAGAACCAAGCTGATCATCATAGTATATTGGTGCTGTATCATCCAATACCTTTCCACAATACTTGAGTTCCCCAATGACAGGCAATAAACCTAGAAAGTAACTAAATGTAAGACCCCAATCAGAAAATCTAGCGAAAATAAACTGTAAGTGTACAATACTAGGAGACCAACCTAGCAAAGTAGGATAAATGCAAAGAATACAAAGTATAAGAAATTGGCGAGGAAGTAGAACTTAAAAAAGGCACACCTTTGACCCTTTTCTCATCAGAAATCTGAAGATAATACACACATGCCAATTCAACTTTGAGAGATTCAATGCTAAAAGCACCTTCATGTACATAAGCACGTCCATCCAAGTAAACCAGATGTTCACCAATTCTGAAGGCCCAAAAGTGCTGCACAGAAGAAACATCCTATTTATTCTAACAAAACACAGAATATACATAATGACTGCTGAGGGTTTGAGGCTAAGGACCATGCAAATATTCATTAAAAGCTACTCTCAAATAGACAGGAATGTGCACACAAATCATACATCAATCCAACGTAGGCTTGACTATCGTATGCTCCCACACACACAAAAAAAAATGAACATCCATGAAGGTGGCAGACTGGCAAGATGATAGAGTTGTGGAGTGAAAGCATCCTTTGAGGAAATGTACACATGTCTACATCAATCACTTAACAAGTGAGCTGCACACAGCAGCTCAATCTTATGTTAAATTTACTCCGGTCCATGCAACAGATGGAATGAAAAACAAAAATGTGTTCTTATTTGGTACAAGATCTGCTCTAGCGCATTAGCACATTTGTGGCAGCACAAGGGTAATTAGCTGAATTAAAAACAACACATTCTCACTGAGTTTTTCTAAAATTAAACCAAAATTTTCCCAAGAACTTATAATTTGGTGAGCATGGGAAGATAGAATTAGCAATAATACTTACATGATCAGCATCTGTGAATTGAAAACCAACAGCATTTTGGCTTTCATGCCGACTGTTTGAACCAGGAAGACGAAACTTGGAACCACTTGCTGCTGATTTGGATGCTGATCCCTTTCTTACACTGGAAGCACCTAATTCTATCCCTTCAAAAGCATGACCAATAGGACTACTTGATTTGAATGAACAGATACTCTCCTCAGCAGTGCAGGGTGCATCCCTTGTATCATTAGGTTCTAAAGCATCCTGCAGGTGGATAGTAGTTCTCAATATATGGTTCTTTCAGAAAAGTACAATTTGAAGCCAAGAACTGTTTCTTTAAATTTTCATCAACATCTAACATAACTTGCACAAAGACTCCAAAATCCATCCTGGGCTTTTTATTCCACCTCTCTCCAAACCTCGACCAAACTAGCGTTCCACAGCAAGACAACATATCCGCAGGCAAAGAGAACCAGCAAATGTTGTGAACAACATTTTGGGTCTGTTTGGCATCTCTCTCCAGAAATTCATGGATCTGGAGCTCGGGGTACATTGAAGGCCTGTTTAGATGAGCTCCTGGAGCTAGTCTAGCCCCATGAACTTTTGGAGCTGGAGCTTTGGACAAGTTGAGGGTATTTGCTTTGGGCATCTTGATCTTATTTGGGACTAAAAGTAGATATTTGAACTATTTTATTCCATCCTACAAACTCTAAATCCCGCATGGATCTTAGAGCTGGAGCTACGCCAAACAGGCCTGAGGGTGTTTGGGTGAATCCATTTTGTTTCCATTTTAAACTAAAAATAGATAGCTAAACAACTTTATATTAGCCTACAAAATACAGATATGATGTAGAGCTAGGAGTTGTAGCCCTGCCAAACAAAGCCTATGTTCAATTTTCTGTAAAGAACATAAGTCCAAAGGATTGTAACTGTTGTGTTACCTGATTTCTGTTGCTTTTCGCTCCTTGATCTGTTGGTCATGAGAAGGAGATGTCAATACAACTAGGAGGTGAAATTTAGCCATTCCAACATGAGTATATAACACAATAAACCCTGTACCTGAGACAGACATACTATTTGCCGGACTAGTTGATGTATTTTTTAATTGAACAATTTCAGGACTCTCTTCGGATTCATCATCTGATAAGACCACTCGTACACGTTTTCTACCAACGGAGTGATTAGTACATGATCTACTTAAAACTGTCCTTGTGTCTTCAGCCACATCACATGGTTCAACAACCTTTTTAGAAGAACTATGCATCTTGCGTGCCTTTATCTTAGATGAGCTCCTACTCTTATGAACGAGTGAAGCAAGAGTAACATCATCATCAGATTCCTCAGAATACTTATTCCCAAGCTGCCAGTTGTCATCCTCAGGATCAAGCATATTATCAGATATACAACCACCTTCAGTGTCAGTTTCTGAGCAATAGTCACTAACAGTATCCCTTGCTTCATGTTGATTCAATAGTTGCTTCAGGTTGTCTATTTTTTCCTGCATTTTCCTGAAAAGTAAAGTCTCTTTAGTAACAGGATAAAATAACATCCTTCTGCACAAAGCGCAATACCTGTTCTTATTAACTTACTTTGCTTCTTCAATATTATCAAATCTGACCATGTGACTGTAATGCATGTTCTCAAGGGCAGAAAGTTGCACATTAGGTAGGTCTCCTTCCACAGCAATCCTAAATATGATGTGATGCAAGTATCAGAATCTAAAGATGGAAAAAAAACATAGTGTTAAGGACAAGAGCAGCTAACTATTATAAGATAGACTGTATGGACACAAACGCCACAATAATATGACACAAAAACTAAAATGGCAATTTGGGTTTTAAAAATAAACACTCTTATGCCAATACAGTAGTGCATAGTTTCAATCCCTTAATATATGCAGTGTTTTCATAGAAGATTTGTGCGATCCAGAACTAAAGATGCAGCTGTCCCCAAAATATTGGCGTTCAAATTTTCTCATTTCTTAACCACAAACTTCAATCTGGAAAGGTGGTCAATGGCCCCGTTACTTCTGGCATATTCATGAAATCTCAAAGCATGCAAGAGCAAGTGTGTTTAAGATTTGACTTTTGGACAGGAAAACATCAAGACATTACCTGTAGCCTTCTTCATAAGCTTGCAATGCACCAGCCCAATCACCACAAGAATCAAGAACATTGCCAATATTCACTTTAGCTAATGCTTGCCCCTGAAAGAGCACATATCACAGATAAGCATGATTTGAATCTAGAAGCATCAAATAAAAGAGTGCAATGGAAAGGTGGTCCTTCTAGGTAGGAGGCATGTCAGAATATTCACAAATACGAATAAGGACATGTAGACTCACCTCCAAGTTCCCAATTGCCCGATATGTGTTCCAACTTTTCATGTACCACTTACGTGCTTTGCTGAAGATTCTAAGCTTTTGGTACGACTCTCCTATCGATAGAAGAGAGTCACTCAGCTTTTCCTTATCATGAAGTTCAGTTGCTACCCTTTTCTTCCCTTTCGAGAATTCCCTGTGCTGGAGAACAAATAGTGACATGAATGAGCCAAGGATTATTATATTGAACCACAGTGCCTTTTTCATATTAATGGGGTGAGCATACGTGCATTTGGCCTAGTCTGTATCGATTTAATTCTTTTCATTTGTGAAACTTGGAAAGCATATAAACTGACAAATAGTTAAGCATCCAAACCTAATATAGCAAACAAAATTATGTGCGATGGGTTCATTAGGCTCCTAAAGTTTTCAAACTGACAAAATTCAAACGGTTGGTGCAACATGAAAACAAAGAATATTGCATATACTGCGGTGTGGATCTGCTAAAGAGTCTGACCAGATAAAAAACTTATGTCCCCAACCAAATAGTTCCTTCAAGTCAAGTTACTTTTCTTTATATTGCTCAGAAATGTTCCAGGTTAACAGACTGTAGTGCAAGACAGAATACAGGCAATTAAGTCGGAAGTTATAATCTCACACTAATAAATAAGTTCAGAAGGAAATGATGCCCCAAGCTTACAGCTAATTGTATGTGGCTAATGATCACATAATAGTTAGTAGTTACCATTCAGTTCACTTACTTTTTCCCATGCACATATCATCCTTGCCTTCTCAATAAGATTATCCAACCACGCATGCTGCTCAAGGAGGAGTTTTCTCTCTTTAGATGTTCCACGAGCATTAGAGGTATCTCTGACAAGTTTCTTCAGCTTCTGTTCGTCTTTCTTCAACTCGGCAAGTACTTCAGCTGCTTTTGTAACAGTTTCGATATTCTGGTTAATTTGTTCTATTAAGGCATCCTCATCTTCCAAGCATGCTGCTATTGTAAGAGCTTTTTTGTAACAAAGTTTTGCCTCTTCGTACTTTTGAACCCGAGAATGAACCTCCCCCAGATTTATGAATCCTTTTGCCTCACCTTGAGGATGGCGTATATTCCTACATATCGCTATGTCCTTCTCAATGTGCCCCTCGGCTTTATTCCATTTCCGTAATTCAGTATAAACATTACCTAGATTATGATGGAGCCTGGTTCGAGCATCATCATACGAATCTACCTCTTCGTCATCACATATCTTCAGACCCTGGATAAGTAGTTTCTCAGCTTGTTCAAAATTATCAAGTTCCAGCTCGAGCATGCCCATATTATTGTATGCATCAATAAGCTCCTTCAGAAAATCTGACTTTTGAGAAGGAGATTTCTCCTTTAGAATCCTTGCCAGCTTCATTGATGATTTAAAATACTTCTTGGCATTCCTTATAGCACTATGGTCGTTTTCAGATCTTAAAAGCATTTCATGGTATGTTCTCCCAAGCTGTGTGCTAGCTCGCTGCTGCTCAACAAGGTCATCAGACTCCTTTGCAAGCTGTAGGTGCTTCTTCTGTCAAGCCAGCAAACATCAAGAAAAACGAAGTGTGAGTTCATGTAGCAAAATCAGCAAACTATTCTAATAATAAAATCTCAATTGAAACAAGATTTTTGCATTCAAAGCCACAAGAGGTAGATTACAGAATGATCATACTTTCATAGATGTGCTATAACAGGATGAGTACAGCACAATCGGTAATGTAAGGTTGGTTATCCAAGGTTTATAAGCATATAAAAGAAGTAAAACCATCACATATGGCTAAGACCACCACTACAAGCCCAAGTGTATGCCAAAATGGGGGTGGGCGTTACATGTTCATCTCTAAACATAAATTTAAAATGCATTACCATATCATAATTTAATGTACAGACACACTACCAGACAGTCCACACCACAACATGCATTCAAATGACTGCAACCTCCCCTAATACCATAATTTCAACAGTCAAACCCAACACTTGCCACTGTGCAGTCCAAATGCATGTCCAAAATAAAAGACTACCAAATGGCCCAAAACTCCTGAAATTCAGTAACGATATTCCAACTTCAGGACAGGTGGGAGCGCATTATGATTATGATTATTCTGCACAGCTTAACTCCTGTCGTTTTCAACATCTGGAAACTATGGTGATAAGTACTGAGGACTGAGGAGCAGCGGGATGTGAGAAGTGACCTGGTAGGTGAGTGCCTCGGAGAAGCGGCCGAGGCGGAGGTAGACCTCGCCAAGCGACTGGCAGGATGGGAGGAGGTGCCGCTGGGGGAGGTGCTTTACGGAGACGTCGTAGTCGATCCGCAGCCAGCGGAGCGCCTCGACGTACTCGCCGCGGCGCTTGTGGATGTCGCCGATGACGTTGGCCCAGCGCGCCTCCTCCTCCCGGCACCCCTCCGCTTGCGCCTCCTTGAACGCCCGTTTCGCCCCCCGCAGCTCCTCCTCCTCCTCCTTCTTCGACTGCAGGCCGCCGCCGCCGCCGCGCCCCATCGCGGCCGCTAGGGTTCCGTCCTTTTTTCCCCCTCCACCCGAATTTCCCGTGTGGGATCTCGGAGGGAGGGACGGAGGAAATGGCGAAATGGTGGGTATTCTCCCGCCAAAATATTCGGGGACGCCGCCTCGTTTTCATTCATTTCTGGGCTGCGTTTCTCGTGGGCCTGAGTAGACAGCGTAAATATGGGCCTCGATATTTTTTTTGTCGATCCTTCTTCTACAAAGTCCAAAATTCCTGGAAACTATTACCTTGCAAAAGTATAGCCCACGGCCAGGAAAAGCCCAATATCTTTTTCCATGAAACTATTACCTTGCTGGCCCAGTACGTTGCACTTGCAACTTTCACCAGCTGAACAAACTCGACACAAAAAAAAAAGGTTGGTGGTGGGTGCCAATCCCGCAACAGAATAACCTCTAGAAGAACTTTGCAAATTCCACCAGATTGCCGAACCAGGCAAGGCAACCAACCAAAACGGTGACGAGTCGTTCTGTTCTTTCACGCCCATGCCCCTCCGTGTTGGTTGCCGTGATTAGTCTGCTTTTTTTCTTGGAGGAAAGCAGCAGTCTAGCTTGAGCCCGGCAACAGCAGCCGGTGAACTGGAGACCGGACAAAGGCAAGCCTCTCGTTGTCGTGCGCGAAGGAAGGACGCACGCGTCGCCCCCGTCCGAGTCCGACAGGAGGACGCCGCATGGTCGACACAACGCGCGCCGCGGCGGCAGCTTTTATCGGCGCCGCCCACGACGTCGCGCGTACGGCGCTGCGGCGCGCGATGACACGACGCCGGCGACGATGTCGGCATTCATTGGCGGATGGCAGATGCAACGCACCTCCCGGATTCCGCGAAGCCACGGGGGCCTCGTGCTCGTGCTCCCTGCCCCTGACCGACGGGCCTCTCCGCTCGCCCGTCTGCTGGCGGGTACGCGCAAAATAATGCGGCCGTTGGATGGTTGTGGCAGCGCTCCTGTAATGCAGTGGCGGAGTGCTAGTCTATCGATGGACTGTCCTCCTCAGAGAAATTCAGAACGAAAGCCTGAGTCCCTGTTTGTTTGATTTCAGGGACAAGTTTGTATCTTGGGCCCCGTTTAGATCGCTTCCAAATGTTATAATTTTTACACTCTCTCTCCATCACATTAATTTTAGGACACATGCATGGAGCAGTAAATGTATGTAAGAAAAATAACTAATTGCACAGTTTAATTGTACATCACGAGACGAATCTTTTAAGCCTAGTTAGACCATGATTAGATAAAATTTGTCAAATACAAACGAAAACGCTACAGTAGCAAAAAGTTCCAAATGTTATACAAATTTGCAATCTAAACGTGGCCTTGGATGTTTGGTACCAATTAAAAATATTAATTATAAAATTTATTATATAAATTGAGACTAATTCGCGAGACGAATCTATTAAACATAATTAGTCTTCATTTATGCAATTATTTTTATAATTATATCATATTTAGTCCAAACATCCAATATGATGCAAGCTAAAAATAAATCACTGGACCCAAACACCCCTGAATTCGCTGGCCCAGAGCTCTGCTTCAGAATTTCAGAATATCAGATCTGCATTCTCTCTTTTTTCCTCGTTGTTGATCGATGACTCGATGTGAGCACCAAATTTCAGAATGGGATTGCAGCTGCAGCGCGTCGATCGAGTCTGCGTTGGGTAATGGAAATTGTACCGACACTCGACTTTTCAGCGCTCGTGCACACAAAGTCCTGAAGCTATCCGCAAAAAAAAAAGTCCTGAAGCTACAGTAACCTCCAGCAGAAGAGTCCTTTTCTTTTCGTTCCAATGCAAGAAAAGGCAGTATTGAGCAGAACCTGATCAGCAAGGTAGAAAGAAATTCTTGCGAAATAGCAACGGCTGCAATACAGAGTTATAGTGCTCGCTGCTCACTTTCAGACCGGCAGGCAGCAATGATACCTTACGCACCAAATTGAGTTGGCTGTCAAAAATGGAGGGCCCGGCGATGTCCACGGCACGGATCGCCAACCTCCCGACTTTTGTAGCAAGAACCAAAATGCCGGTTGCCCATTTCACGGACAGATTGAGACGAGTGCTAAGAAACTGCAAGAGGCCCCAGTCCAGGGCTTCAGTAGCCGGCCGAGACTGGTGCTGCACAGTACACAGCCAGCGACGCATCAGAAAGAAGCTTGTGGAGCTGGCTCTTTGTGATGGCGAGGCAACGGCCCGTGCTTCTTTTCTGGAGGGTTGAGCACGCCCGTGTTTTCTTTTGTCAAGGATGACAGCACGTGTTCGAGGAGGATTAAGGCCGCGTACACGGCTGAACAACGAGGATCACCACGTGCTCGATCGATCTAGTCCGTGACAGCAACTACTGAATGGTTCTCGATCTCTGTAGAAACTGGAGAGCATCATAGCAGTTCAGTGCATGTAGATGAAGGCAATTATGTAACCAAACGCCCTAGGCTCATTTGACAAATTTGTCTGCATTTACAGTAGGAGCTACGACTTTGGCAGACTAATGTTTGACAAGCAAGGGCATTTACACGTTGGACACGGTTGGACATATGGACATGGACTGCATCAGAACCGAGTTAGATGATGGTCTCCCTCGCCACGCACCTAGCTGCTGGCCTCAACGATTGACTGCCTGCCCAGCTGCCCAAGTTTGATCAGAGCAAAGAATGAACGGCCGCTCTGCCCAGTCGGTCAAAAGCGAATTAGGTGATACAGTAATTAACTGTAAAAAATTATAGCAACTTGCATCCGCTAGCTACTTTCTTATCACGGTCACGGGTAGATTAGTTCGTGCAGTACCTTGCTCTACTTTTAACCTCGCTTGTTTCAGAAAGGTCGCCGGTGTAGACTGTAAAAACTCCGGCAAACTCGTGCCTCGACAGCGACCTCATCAGTGCCAGATGCCCTCGGAGACGGGCACAGTGCAGAAACGTGGGTGCCGCACGCGCCTCGGTTTCTACTCGATCCATCCCGTCGCGTGCACAGCACAAGAAAGACGGAGCGCGAGGGGTGACGGGCACGAGGCGCCAGCGTCACCTTTCGGATTTGGACCCGCGTTAGCGGCCGCGATCGATCGGAGAGTTGGGCACGGGTTGCTTTCGCCGGCCGACAGGGAGATATAGACGAGAGGACGGTCTACCGGTGGACTCGACGGCAAAGAAACGTGGGCGAAATCGCCACGAAGATGTCAGGACTCGCTGCAAAAGATATTTTTTATTGCACCTGGCTCTTCTTTTTTTCTTTTTCCTTTCAGGGAGTCGCTGACGTTGACCACACAGTAGGGAACGTGTGACTAATACATGCTACGGTAGTCGTCGTGGCTGACCGCGTAGAAGTACAGGGATAACTCGATTTGGCGTCGATTTGGCGGAGGATCGACGTTTTAATGCTCGACTACGACATCACAAGAGGTTGCGCGCCTTAGTGATAGTTATATCGCTTCCGATTTATGCTGTTCTTGTATGTTAAGAATAATCTTAAACCTACCAGTAAATCGAAGAACAAGTAAGAACAAATAGACAAGTAAACAGCACACAGATCTTGCCCAAGGGATAAATCTGATACACACAAAGTTAGGGTTTTGAATCAAGCAAACGGGTGGTCTAATCGACACACGCGCTCATCACGAAGTAGCAGAAGCTAAACTTACAACAAAATAAAATCCAACTCTCAAATAGTGGCCGCTACTTCTATTTACAGGGAGGCTGCTACCAGAACATGCTGGATGAGCCATCCAATTCCTAGGATGCTCCCCTCATGAACTCTACTGAAAACAAGGTCTAAAGGCCCAACGGCTGGGGTTCTGTTCAGCTTGAAGGTCCGAACATTCTTTGGCTGATTGTACTTAGCTCGGGACGAATCTGATGATGAGGTTTGATCCATATGAAAGTCGACTTAAATATCTTTCGAACGAGTGCTCATGGGCCTCTAGCAACCTTCGGAGGGAAGAATTACGGCCATCTCAATATGGCGCTTCCTGCAGGTCCGAATGCTTGATCCGAAGGGCTGTTCCGAACTTGCTTACTCTAGGTCCGAACTGGCTGTTGTCTGATCTTCCTCCAGTCCGAACTTGTTGCTCGCATCCTCACATTTTGGCTGTTTCTTCACTTATATTTCTAAGAATTAGGAATGTAAGCTCGATCTCTAGTTATGTGGTTTTGTTGTTCTTGTTGTCCAATAAGTATGGTTGTAGCAGAAGCTGGGATGTCCACGTCACTCCTTATTTGTCCCGGTCAGTTTTGGACTCGGGACTAATGAAGGTTTTAGTCCCGGATCCAATAGCTAGGTAGCAGCGGGAATCTTTTGTCCCAGTTGGAGCCACCAATTAGGACTAAAAGTTCTAAACATTTGGTCACGGTTGGTGGCTCCAACCCGGATTAAAGGGTTCTTCACGGGTTAGTTTAAAAGGAAGTCATCATATTTAAAGTCACACGTACTATGTAGATGGTATGGTAAAAAAGCTGTGTGCGAGGCAAGGGTCTGGGGTTCGAGTCCTAAATACGGAGTAAATTTTTTACCTTTCCACGGAACTTTAGTCTCGGATGTGGGAACCGAAACTAATAATCCGGATCTTTAGTCCTATATTCGGAATCCCGGTTGTGGTTCCATAATTGGGACTAAAGAGGGTTGGGAACTAGGATTACTAGAGGATTATGTAATCTGAGTCTTTAGTCATGATTCGTAATCCCGGTTCTGGTTCCATAATCGAGACTAACAAGGGTTGGAAACCGGGATTATTAGAGGATTCTGTACCAGTGATTGATTTTGATTCAGACTTGTTTTGGTTAGTTTCTTGACCCCGTCAAGCCACAGTTTCAGCGCCCCCGCGAGTTTTGCGAATAAAGTATGCTCTTAAGCTTTTTTTGAAAAATGAATGCTTTTGTATTTTGAAAATGTCTACGTGAATGTGGCACACTGAAAGTGCACCTCCCAAAGTGGTGCTGAGATTTTGACGTGACAACCATTATGTGAACCAAACATATCCTTAAATCTCGAGTCCATACCGGAGTATTGCTTAAGGAATGTATTTGTAGAGTTGTATATCTGTAAATGGGTGGAACAAGCAAAATTCACCTGGTATAGCTTACTAGTACCTTCCATATCTTTTCCGTTTCTAAAGCTAAGAGAATTTGCTCTTGATACTAGTAGCATAGATTTTCTTGCTAGAATATACCAGGCTAAATTTTTTCATAACACAAAAGCATTGTGTTGTGCTCTAGTTGCGGTGATCGTGATCACTTATCTTTTTATTAAACCACGAGATCATGCTAAACATCCCATGTTTATGTTAAACCATTCAAATTTTCTAAGACCTCGCAACCTATTAATTTCAACTCAAAACCGGTTTGGTTAGTTTCCCAACCCAACCACGCCGCAAGTTTTGCAGACGAAATAGGCTCAGTATGAAGATGTATACGCGAATGCGGGATGCCAAAGGTATAATCATAAGGAAATATTGGCCCAAAGCGGATCCTTCGCGCTAGGCTTTTGGCGAATTGGCGTGATGACATTCACGTGAACCAAACATATTCTAAAATCTGAGAGTGCCTATTACTTAAGGGCATATTTGTAAAATTATACATATGTAAAGGGTGTAATATGCAAATTTTGCCGCTACAACTTACTAGTACCATAGTTGCCTTTTCCGTTTGTAAAGCTAAGGGATTTTGTTCTTGATATTAGTAGCATACAAATTTTCTTGCTAGAATATATCAGGCTAAATCTTTTCATAATAAAAGAATTGTACTCTAACTGCAATGATTGCGATCATTTATTTATTTTTATTAAACCACGAGATCATCCTAATATTCCATGTATATGCCAACCCATTCAATTCTTCCTAAGATTGCTCAACTTATTAATTTTGATTCACAGCCTATTTGGTTAGTTTTCCAACCTAGCCATGCCGCGGTTTCAGCGCCGCTGCAAGTTTTGCCAATGAAGTATGCTTTTAAATTTTAGCAAGAGAAACGGACGCTTTGCATCTTTACGCCAATGCGTCACGCCAAAGTACAGTCACAAAGAAACAATGGTCAAAACGGGTGCTTCGCGTTGGGCTTTTGGCGGGACGATCTTCATGTGTTATGCCAATGCGTCACACCAAGTACAATCACAAGGAAATAATGGTTAAACAGGTGCTTCGCGTTGGGCTTTTGGCGTGACGATCTTTATGTGAATCAAACACGCCTCACACCATGGAATGTTATTATTAGAAAAAAAGAAACCACAGGATACTGCCTATTGCTTAGGGGGTATTTTCGTAAAAATTACATCTGCAAAGGGGGCACTTGCAAATTTCGCCCGCTACATGCTGATAGTACCATCTATACCTTTTCCGTTTCTACACCCGTCGCTTCCGCTTCAAGCTTCCACCGGCTGACGTGAGGACCCCACCGCGCGTCCCGGCACCTACGCGCCCACCCACTGCTCTCAGCGGCGGCCAGCAATATATAGGGCCCACCCCGTCCGCGCTCTCCAACATTTCGCCCAGGTAAAACTCGTTTACCATTTCGCTCTCGCAACTCGCGATTTCTTTTACTGTGCTCGTTCCGGCGCGCGGCGGCGGAGCTCCCGACGACGACTGAGCCATGTGCGGCGGTGCGATCCTCGCCAACCTCACCAAGCAGCCGGGACCGCGCCGGCTCACGGAGCGGGACCTCTGGCAGGAGAAGAAGAAGCCCAAGAGGAGCGCCGGCGGGGGGAAGCGCTGGTTCCTGGCTGAGGAGGATGAGGACTTCGAGGCCGACTTCGAGGACTTCCAGGGCGACTCCGATGAGTCGGATTTGGAGCTCGGGGAGGGGGAGGACGACGACGTCGTCGAGATCAAGCCCTTCGCCGCCAAGAGGACTTCCTCCAAAGGTATCGGCATAGCTCCTGGCGCCTTAGTTTCTGTACTTGTGTGCGCCTTCTGTGCTTGATTGTTGTAGACGATTAGAATCTAGGGGTGGTTTGAGGTATTTCGGGGAGTAGGTGCGGGTTTGGTGGTTGGATTGAGGAGGAAGAAATAGAAAATCGGGAGATTGGTATTCAGAGGTTGGATGTTAGGGGGTTGGGGATTCTGGAGCTGATTGGATGTGCTTGAGTGGTCCGATCTGGGATGAAGCTTAGGGCTTTCATCCTTGTACGTGCTAGGATTCTGAAGCGGGTAGCAGCATAGGGTGTCTAGGGTTCCATCACCTGGAATTCGGGTGGGGGAAAATTCGTCTTTTTGAATGCTAGATCTGAGGTTTCTGCCTTTTGTGGGCTTGAACTGTTACGTTCATCAATGGTTGCATTAGATACGAGTTTTCCGTTTGTTGTGTGCCATAGTTTTGAGTTCCTGGTTTCACGCTGGTATAGCTGTTGATTGGCGTGAGTTTTTAGTTCTGGACTTTGTTCACCTCTTGATCTACAGGATTTAGGTGTTGAGCATAGCATATATTCACATGCATCTGCTATTTCACATAGTCTGCATTTGACTGTATTCCTTGCGAGTTTGATCCTGCAAAGTTGAGCTCACTGTCTTTGATTGATTACCAATATGGTTACTATTAGGTAATCGAGAGTCACACTGTGGATCTTTGGTGTGACTTTAGGTAGTCAAATTTATGAACTCTTGTCTGCAAATGAGTTTGTTTAGTTGATGTTGCATTACCCTGAATGTAAATTTATAGCTATCCTTTTGATTTGACAATGAACTATCTCATGTGCTGCATTATCTGCAGTGGAAGACTAGAAGTTATAGATCTGAATGTATAATGATGATGTGACCAGGCTTGTTTTTTAGAATTCTTGCCTTTCCTATTTGATTGTGAATTGAACTGTGCCTTTTGCAAATATGAAAGCATTATGTACATGGTGAATGTGGATTTTGATAGTGATCTTCGATGTACAAATAAATATATATTTGACTGAAAGATATGATGTTACTTAGATATCCTGTGTTCCCCATTGCAGATGGCTTGAGCACCATGACTACAGCTGGTTATGATGGCCCTGCAGCAAGGTCAGCCAAAAGGAAGAGAAAGAATCAATACAGGGGCATCCGCCAGCGCCCTTGGGGTAAGTGGGCTGCTGAGATCAGAGATCCTCAGAAGGGTGTTCGTGTCTGGCTTGGTACTTTCAACAGTCCTGAGGAGGCTGCAAGAGCTTATGATGCTGAAGCACGCAGGATCCGTGGTAAGAAGGCCAAGGTTAACTTTCCTGATGCACCAACAGTTGCTCAGAAGCGCCATAGAGGCCCAGCTGCTGCTAAAGCACCCAAGTCAAGTGTGGAACAGAAGCCTACTGTCAAACCAGCAGTGAACAACCTTGCCAACGCAAATGCATCTTTTTACCCACCTGCTGGCTATGCCTCAAACAAGCCATTTGTTCAGCATGCCAATATGCCGTTTCATCCAGCAATGAACTCTGCTAGTCCTATTGAGGATCCAGTTATGAATCTGCACTCTGACCAGGGAAGCAACTCTTTTGATTGCTCAGACTTTAGCTGGGAGAATGATACCAAGACTTCAGACATAACATCCATTGCTTCCATTTCCACCATAGCTGAAGGTGATGAGTCTGCATTTGTCAACAGCAATTTAAACAATTCACTGGTGCCTTCTGTTATGGAGAACAATGCAGTTGATCTCACTGATGGGCTGACAGATTTAGAACCCTACATGAGGTTTCTTCTGGATGATGGTGCAAGTGAGTCAATTGATAACCTTCTGAACCTTGATGGATCTCAGGATGTTATGAGCAACATGGATCTCTGGAGCTTTGATGACATGCCCGCTGGCGATTTCTATTGAGAAATTCAAAGGCCTGCAATAGGAGTATGTACATAGGGACTAGGGGTAAGTATTGTCAGTTGCAAATTTCGTTGAAGATACATGCCATTTTCATTGCTCTGATTTTTCTCTCTCGTGTATCAGGAATAAAGACTATGGGAGATTGGGAAGCACCTGCTTGCAGCTTGGCACCTTGGGATAGCATATGCTTGTGTCTAGCTCAGATGCAAAAGTTGCATTCTGAAACTCTTTGGTTATGCACCTGTTCCCTATTTAACCGTGTTTGTATGACAACCATTTATGAGACTGAACCATTTTGTCCTTCTTTCTATCGTTGCTAGTTGCTACCTTATATGGTTTTAATATTATGAATTTGTGGCCAAACATGCCTTAATGTGCACTCGATTGTGTGTTCCTTCTGCGGGCTGGTAGTACTGCTATGGTGAAAGGTGTGTCCTGGCAAAAAGTCTACCATACCCTGTGATTGTTCATTTGTTAAATTTGAGTTAGCTAGATATCTATGGAAAGTATCATACCCTGTGATTGTTCATTTGTTAAATTTGAGTTAGCTAGATATCTATGGAAACTTTTATTGTTACTATACATGTAAAGCAAAAGTATTCAAATTTCTCATCTTGGCATTTTTGTGTGATCATATGAGTATGGATCTTTAATGTAATCCTTTCCTGTTGTATTTCTCGACCGTGATGAGAAAATTGGATGGCGACTCAATTCTCTCTGTATTTCCTACCGTTTTCAACTATGCTAGAACTGGTGGTTTCAACAAACGTTGAAGCCTCGAGTCTTCAGGGATTCGGGGAAAATAGGACGGAGGTCAACGGAAGGCCTCCCAATTTATTGAGATATTTCTAGACCAGGATGAAATTGTACACGTACATAACCTTCTAAAGTTTCAGTGGTTTCTAGATGGTCTCGGTAAGAGTCAAATATGATTGCTTCGCATTTGATTCGGTCCGTGCAATTACAATCTTACCAACTCCAGTTGCTTGATTGGTTCTTGATTTGACGTAGTAGATTAGTGCATGTCACCACCTTGATTTGGATGCTCCACTCATCCTTTTTCGATATCGTTCTCTTTTCTGAGTGCTCATGATGTCTTCCACCTAGAGAGCAATTGTGCAATGTAGACTTCTTCGGTTGCACCAACCCAGCTCCCATCCCCATTTGGTCAAGTTGATTTTCAGTTGGCACTGCTTAAACCCGGCACTCGTCCTCATAGTTGTTTTGGACCCCTTTGCTGCACTTGCACCTCAGACCCATGCAGCAAACGGGGATGCCATCCCTTTGTTGCACCTCAGACCCATGCAACAATCGGGGATGTCAGATAGAATGTTGCGAGGCTATTGACTACCGACACTCCATCAGACACATGGAACTATCCTTGCGCTGGAGGCTCTGAAGGTTTTTCCAGATGTCTACCAGTCCTAGAATGTACTCAAAAAGGTTCCTGGTTTACAGGTTTCTAGTTTCCATGAGCCACTATTTTTTTTCCGTAGACGAGGAACACCAGAGGTTTCCTGTTGTTTCTTCCGTTTAAAGGCGATTTTGTTAGTTTTGGTGCAATATATAGAACAATACTGGTGATCCCACTGATGGGCTGACAGATTTAGAGCCCTACATGTATTGATGGATCTCAAGATGTAAGAGCAACATGGACATCCCTGGCGATTTCTATAAATGTATTCAGAGTCTGGCAATAGGAGTATGTACATAGGGACTATGGTTAAGCACTGTCAGCTATAAATTTGTCTGAAGATCCATGCCATTTTTCACTGCTCTCTCATACCTGATGCATTTTCTCTGGCTCCTGGAACTACTATACCCATTTCAGATGGCAATGCTAAAGTACAATACAAGCAGGGGCGAAGCTACGTTATCTGTCCCCGGTGCACATGCACCATGGTGAATTTTTTTAATAGTTAACTGAATTTTACCATATAAATTAAATTAGTTTGCTTCCTTGCAGTGGAGAGTGCACCACGGTCAGTTCGCCACTGAATACAAAAAAGCACATTGAAAAGAAAAATCTAGTTAATACCTACCTGTTACTCTACCAAGGCCTTCCAATGACACTGCTTTAAGCAATATGACCTCTACAAGCAAGCTTACAGAATGCAATGGACCTATTCCTTATTTAACTCTGTTTGTATCATTGGATGGCAGCCACTTATGAGACTGAAAACCATTTCGTCCACCTTTCTGTCATTGTTTGCTAATGTAAATGGGTTTAACATTATGCGAATGTGGCCAAACATGCCTTGATATTCACTCGATCGCGTGCTCCTGCAATTCTAGGTATCGTAGCATATTCCTGCAATTCTAGGTATCGTAAAATACTTCAGTGGCGATCGGTGGCTCCTAACAAGCATTGCTTATGACTGTTCATTTCTTGGATATTAATTTTGCTTCTTATACATGTAAAGAAAAAAATGTTCAAAATGTTATCTTTACGTTTGGCAACGTGCCGGATTTGATCATCTTTTGTTTCATGTATCTTTGTGCTGGCTAATTCAGCGACTGTTAGTGTAGACACCACTTTAATTTGCTACACGTTTCAGTCTTGAGCGGCACCAGTCTTGACAGAGACACACCCTTGCATTTGTCACTCAACCCTCATTGTCTGATGTAGCTGGAAGGGGAATGGAACACGTTCTACAATTGTTTTCTTCTGCGGTGGGTTTGGGCCCATGTTGCGAGGCTACACGGTCCTTCAATGTTGCACTGCAAACTTCAGACAGTGTCCATAGGACACATCGAACTATGCTAGCGGTGGAGGGTTTGAAGGTTTTCCGGATGCCTCCGGATCCTAGAATAATGTACTCAGCGAAGCTCATGTCTACATTTTTTTTCGTTTTTCATCTACCACTGCTCTCTGAAGATGATGACCACTAGAAGATGCATGCTTTTGTCGAATTCTCGTAGAACTCTCCGACTTGTTTCTTCCATTTTGAAGGCGAGAACCGGTTAGATTTGGAGCATATATAGCCACACCCACGTACGTGATCTGAAACAATGGAATCCCATCTGACCAACCCTTATTCAATTTGATCAGCAATAACCCCAAGTAACATTTCTGAAGGACATAGAATCTTGGGCAATTTATTTCTGTATCCTTACAAATTGCATAGTTATTGCTAGTTTGCTACGTATTCCAGTCCCCACAGGTCAGCCTTAACAGCTAATGACATATTGTTGGTGAACTCTGAATCAAGTGCAGAAAGTCTCTAGAAGTGGAGAGATCATACGCTTCGTGCTAGCTACAGACTGGAGGTCTTGCAGGTAATCCGGATGCCTCCCAGAGTCCCAGTCCTAAATGATTTCCCGTCCATCCTGTATACAGGTCCATAGCCAAGGCTCTCCACGCGCGTGTCGCCGCTCTCTGTCCCCGCCGCAGCCGCCGTGCGCATCTTGGCAGCAATCCAGCCTGACCCGTCCGTAGAGTCGCTGGTGTTTCTCGGTGCCCTCCGCCTTGGCCAATCGCAGTTGCGGTGACGGACGAGACGGATGCGCGCTCTCTACGGACCAATCCGCCATTCCCGGCCTCGCACGCTCAAGCGCGGCTGCTCGTGCTCGCTCGGCTTCGATGGCGACGAATCGCGTGCTTTCCTGTTCTTCTGTGGGTGGAAGAGGAGCTCACAGCTGATACGAGCATGAGCGGGTTAGCTTCCGGCTGGCAATGAAGGTGGGAGGACGGCGGCGGCGACCGTCGGCGCCCGGGCGGGAGGAGGAGCCGGTGAGAGGGGAGAGAAACAGATGAGCCGAAGAAGGGACCTGTTTGTAAATACATAGGGGTCTTTGTGAAAAATGTCGGATCGCGATTATTAATCTCGATCCCATTTAGGAATTTTTATGTAAATACTTAGGGGGGTTTATGCAGATATTTGGATCGCTATTATTAATCACGATCCAAATAAGGGGTAAATATGTAAAATTCCGGGACTTCGACCAGACAATGGCGAGACCGCTGGCCGCCGGCGACCTCCGCTAGCCCCTCGCCATGCGCTGCGCCTAAGCCTCTTCCTTTTCACGATCCCATCCACGGCATCACCCCTCCGCGCGCCGGTCAGAACGCCCCAGCCCCAGTTCCCCCGGAGATGCTCACGAAGCAGCGTCGGCGGGTCGAGAGCACGGTGGCCAACTAAATGGCATCGCCAACTAGCTAGGAAGCACCTGTTCGTTTGCTGCTTATCTTTGTGGCAGGTAGAACAGGTGCACAGATCAAGATTGAAGATGCTGGTAAGCAGCGAGCAACACTATAAGCAATCTAAACCATTGATCTATGATCATTGTTCATTCAGATTCAGGCCAATTGGCATTAGCTCGTGCTTGGTTAATTAATCAATGCAATCAAATGATATACTTTATTCTAAATTATAGGCTATTTTGATTTTTCTAGATACATAGTTTTTACTATGCAACTAGATATACGCTATGATTAAATACATAACAAAATTTAGGAAAGCTAAAATTTGGAATGGACGAAGGGAATACCTCTCATTCAATCATTTTGAACCGGATTAAATTGACGAAACAATTTAGCTCCAATTCATTTTTTTTCAAATAATGCTCCAATTGATTTGGCCAATTCATTACACAGAGTCAGATTTTGCTATCAACACCACGAAACTAGCAACCGATCTCTGAGTAAAATGCGGTGAGACCAGTCACCAGATGGCAGGTTGATGCTGAGCTGCAAGTATCAACTCAACCTGACAACCAATGCCGCGTTTGAGTATAAGCAGTTAGCGTCACCAAAAAATTTGGAGTTGTAGTTAGTTGGATTGATTTTAAATTTTAAACACAGGTGAAAGATAAATATTAACCAAAGAAATAAACACGATATGTAGAATGAAGAAAAGTTCTTCAGCCGTATCAGCAACACCTGAAGAGAACTCAAGTCCTTCAACAAAATTCTTCACCTTCCATAATCTGTGTAATTATATAATACCACTTTCAGTGGCCAGTTCCCAACCATTCACTTGTATTCAGGTATCAGGCAAAGTATAAATTAGGAATGAGCTTCATCAAGATTTTCACTATAAATATACGAGATGAAGACAATCACATTCCTTTAATCAAGAATGGTACTGAATCTGTTTCTATTTTCTTCGAACCAGAGCTTGATAGAAGGGACCGAAATCCAATCTTGTTGAGCCGAAGATAAAATGCAGAGAATACACATTCCTTAGTAGTGACAAAGGGGCAGTGACTACTATACTGACTCGAACTCAAATATGGGAGGGGTAGAGCAAGGGGGCGCCAGTACCTGAAGGCGTAGAGCAAGTTGGTCTTTCAAGTTTCAAGAGGATCAAGATGGCATGTATACAGACGGGAGATGTCTACCAATGCAAAGGATTCAATATGGATGATGGAAAGGAGGAGGGGCATCACTCTGAAAATCTCTGATTCAAACGAATTCGGTATTGCCGGATGCAAGGCTGGCTGGAAAGAAGGACATCGCATGGCACATCATCTCTAGAAACAAGAACAGCGAGCAAGGATCATCTCCGCCGGATAGACCTCGGGATGGATCATGGATGGAGCTCCTCGCCCCTTGTTGTGCTCAATAATGGTGCAGCCAATTGAACAGCAGGGCCGGTGGCGATGTCGCCATCCCGGGATCTCGCCTACCCTTTTCCTGAAACTTCTCGATCAGCAGCGCATACCAAAGGAAGCCAAGATCTATTAGTTTGATCTCAACCCGGATCGGTCCAACGACCGATCCGGAGTCGGTTACGCGCCCCGATCGGGGGCGCACAGCCAACCCAATGGCGTGGGGGCCCCCGTCGCGCAGCGCCACAATAAAAGAGAAGGTGGGGGCCAGGGCACGGACGACGAAGTTCGCCGCATTGCCTGTAAACCCACCGAAAAACCCTAACGATCCGATCAAGGGGCGCTGAAGCGACGGGAAGCGCCGCCGCCTCAGCACCGACCCCGCCGCCTCTGCGTCGCGCGCCTCCACCAGCACTTCCTCACCCGCCTTCGACTACGGCTCGGGTTCATCGTCGCCATGGCAACCAATGGTGACTCCGGCTCATCGACCGGAGGTAATGCTGTCTCTCTCTCTCTGTTTCTATCTAGAATTAGTCACCAATCCTATCTCATTTGGCTAATTACCGAGCTAATTGACGGTTAGTAGATCCTAAGTTTCAATCAATGGTATCAGTTAGCCTAACTAAACGTAGTTAGCCTCGGGTAAGAGAGAAAAAGCAATTAGAAGGAGGGGATTTCATTAACCCGAAAGAAATTGCAAAGCAAGACAGCAAAAACAGATTCAAACCCTTCGGGGTGAAAGATCCCATCACACCCCGAGCCCAAAACCCTAACCCGCTAATCCTAACCCTAGCCAAAACCCTCGACGGCCAAGAAAGGAGGCCTTACCTCACCACCGGGAGCTCCCTGCTCCACGGGACAGCGCCGCCGCGGCTTAGGAGCTCCGGCGCCCCGCCGCCGTCGACTGGACCGAGGCGTTGCGAGCGCGCCGTCGCTCGCGGATCCCACCGCGCCTTGCGCGCGGGCTAGCCAGCCACCTCGGGCCCACTCGACGGCGGCGCGCTCACGCTCAGGCGAGCGCGCTCGCCGGCGAGGAGGCCCGCGGCAGCGACATAGCGTCGGTCGCCGTCGCGCGGAGGACGCGGGAAAGGCCGGGGGAGGAGCGGGCGAGGGAGAAGGAAGAAATGACCTAGGGTTTTGTGGCAGAACCAACCTGAATTATACCGGCTCAAGTACGCGAGTCCACTTCCGAGGGCTCCAACGTGCTTCAAACGGTATAATCCCTTGGCCTGTCGGGTAACGTCCCGATAAACCACCGATACACAGGATCAAATAAGGTTACCTCACACGAAGGTGAGTCCAGAGATACAATCACCATCACATTTTACATAACAGGGAATTACATTACAAGAGTTTATAAAAGTAGTACAAAGTTTCAAACTTAGAGAAAACAATACAACTGTTTAAGCTATGATCTTTAGCAGCGGAAAAACATACACGATGATTACAACTCGTCGATAAGACGGATGTCATGCTAAGCCCAGACACGACATCACTCGAGATCATCAGTATTGGTCGGGGACGGATCCCATTCCTCGGACCAATCTTCTGGAAAAGCACAGGGCCATGACAAGGAAAGAGTAGGGTCTTCAAAGGCTTTACCTGAAAAACATAAAGCTAGCAAGGCTGAGTATACTAATACTCAGCAAGGCTTACCCGGAATTGGGTATACTTTAGCCCATAACTAGACTTATGAAGGCTTGTAAAAGTTCTGGGTTTAGTTTCAGCTGAAAAGCAACTAAGAGTAGATCCTTATTTTCAACTTTTAGCTTTCAAGTTCTATGTGATTATCCATTCTAGATAAGCACTTATAACTAAGCAAGCAAGGTAAAGCTCTTTATCTCATCCATCAGTATTACTTATCATATAGTTGCTCTTCTTACTCTGTGTGATAAAGGGATTAAGTAGTCTCAATCATCGTGAGAGGCGGACGATTCGAATCGAATTTAACCTTGCAAGGTAAACCTAACTCACACGCTTGGAACACCACAGGGTCATTCCGAAGCAACCGTTTGCTTTTCATTCCGACTCGTGGACAGGTCCACCACAAGCGACTGCAGGAACATACGCACATCACTCGTGCAGGACATACGTCTGTAGCGCGACTACAAAACCCGTATTCCTGGTTGCCCTTGCAACACGTATTTCCTCAGTCGAACATAAGTAACCAGAAGAAGCAATCGAGTGGTGGGAGGTATGTCCACTCCTCGGGCTGATTGGTTACTAGGCTTACCGCTTACCATATTTCGCGGCATGTGGTTAGTACTTTCAAATGCTTAACCACCGCTAACACACCCTGCGGCCTTATCCAATTCAACAACACAGACGGGGTATCACCTCAACCATGATACCTCACAAAACTCCCGTCCGGCATCCTTATAGTGATAACAAGAATGTAAACATTACAACTCCTATATCGCGCGAGTGACAGGAAATCACCCGACTTCTACCGGTCCTATTAGCTTAGCATCTAGTCGATATGACCTCAGGTGCAATACATTGGTTCCTAGGATTCATGCATCTAGGGTTTCAAGCAATTCCTAAGAACTTAATGCATAGAATACGTAAATAGATATAGATTGCAGTGTAATAAAATAGTAGGTTATGTCCGGGGCTTGCCTTTACTGGTGGGTCTGAAGTCAGTAAGTCAACATCTTCCGAACTTTGGTTCGGGGCTTCAGTTAATCCCTTGGTGACATTCACTCGGTCTTCAGGAACATCCTCCGTAGACTCCGGGGAGATCTCGTAGGTACTGTCTGCGGAAGCAGTCGTATCTACATGCAATGCAACATTCCATTCATAGTGTGCACATAAAACTACCTTACTTCACAATTCAATTGCAATCCAGCATTCATACAACATACTATTCACATATTAACCAAAAAGATCTGAACTAAACCTAGATAGAGCTTTAGGGGGACAACTAACCAGAATCGGCTGCTCGTTGAAGATCACAACGGAGCCGATTGGAAACAACGGGGGTTTAGCTGATGGAAAGATACATCGGGTTTCTAGACGATTGATGAAAACATTGATTACTTCAGTAGAGGAATGATTCCTAAAGCGGTCGTGTCCTAACTGAGATGTGCTTAAGGGTTATTCTAGATAACCGAATGGAGTGTGGTTAAGGGTATATGATCGATAGGTATAAAACCGACCTCTCAGTCGATAAATCGACTGATAGAAGTGTGTGGATATGGATGGGGAAACTAAAGATTGATCGGTCGTATTTGATCGATATGGAAAAGCAATCAAAAACGGCTTGGGTCGGTCGATAGCAAGAACCCTAAGATTGTGGGTGCATCTTCGATGCATCGACTATGTGCAGTCGATGTAGGACAGAACAAACGGATTGTATCGACAGTAGCCGATACTAGAAAGGTAACAACCGTATCAATTAATCAGCCGATGGTAGAAGTACCGACTGACAGCCGTTACACAGAAACATCCTAGACTCAAGGGAAACGGATGCTTAGCGGCTGAACCAAAAGCTGATGCTGAGGCATAACCGTAGAGATGCTTTGGCTAAGCAGCAGAAACACATAAACTAACAGGGATTCTTTTACGAAAAGGATCTTAAGGAAACGGCAATCAAGACAAGGATAACATCTTGACGGCAAGGATATAAGCACCAGGGTGATAGGATTAACCAGATATCATACCTTTCTATTTAAGACATATATTCTATGGCTTACTTTTTAGTTATGGCACAAGCATTCAACAAAACATTCATTTCCTAATACTTGACCTACACCACACATCAAAGACTTTCACTCAAGATCACAACATCAAACTTATAGATTTTGACCTAAAGGTTCAAACAGAACTGATTTTGTGTTTTTATGAACTTCTTATGAAAAATTATGAACTGTAGAAGTTCACGGATTTGAAATAAAGAAAGTTTGGAAATTTTACAGAAAACACCCTAGAACTTTCTAAACATAGCAATCAAGTCACTGGTCCGGGAAAACAGATAACAGGAAGTTAACGGCGATATTCCGGTAAAGGAATCGCCGGTATTAGAAAGATTCAAAGAATCAAGACAAACCTTGGGATAGTCTTGGTTATGAAGGAGAATACGCGGAAAGTAAATTCCCGCGGTGAATAGGATCGGTGAAGAGAAAAGCTCGACGATAATGAGATTCCGTGGTTGACGAAGAAGTTTGCCGGCAGGGTTGCCGTACTTGGTTGCATTGAGGCTCCTCCGAGCTCGTTACGCCTAACTGCCACCTTCGCTCCACAACTCCTCCTTCCGACTCGCCTCGCCGTAATTATCATCTTCGATTTGCCTCCTCTCCTTCCAGCTTGCTGCCTCTCGTGCATCTCACGCAGAAACTCTCCACCGTAACTCCTCCTGCGCGTGCCGTTACTCGGCACGTCGTACTCCAACATCACCTGCTCATGCCCGTGGACCCACTTTGCTCTAGTCGCCCAACATCTACATACGCCGCCAGCTTCCGCGCGTCATCGCGCGTATGTTCGCGCCACCCGCTTGGCGTCGCTCACATTCACTCTTGCACTGCCAGCCATACTGCTCACGAGTTTGCGTCCACTTCCTACGCGACATGCGCCTTCACTCGCCCGCGCGCACGCACTCGCTCCCGTGCACCTCCATGCCTCCTGCTGTCGTGCACGCCCTAGCCACATCACCTGCTCCCGCTCGCGTCGCGTCTACTCCCGAGCCGCGCACCAACGCCGGCCTACCGCCATCCTGCGCACGCTCGCGCTCGCCCAGCTCCTGTACGCCACCGCCCTGCGCTGCTAACTCCTGCGTACACCGTCGTGCGCGCGCCCACATTTGCGCGCTCCACATTTGCGCTTGCGTCACTCCGGCCGAGCCAGCGCCGTCTGCGACGTTCTGCTCTTGGGCTCTCCGTGCACACACCTGCCCAGCCCCGCACGCCAGCTTGCGCCCGCGCGCACGTCTGCTCAGCCTCCACGCGCTTCAGAGCTCCGCTTGCGCTCCGCGCTCCGCTCACCGGCCTGCCTGCGCGTCGCTTGCCCGCATCACTGCCGCTCTGCGCCACCCGAGCCATGTCGCACCGTGCGCGCTCTCACGGCCAGTGCCCGCCACCAGAGCTGCCTGCCACTTGCCCAGCTCAGCGCCGCACCATCGCTTGTGCTCTAGCTCTCGCTCACGCGTCGTCCGCGCGTCTGGTCGCCAGCCCGCCTGCCTCTGCGCTGCGCCAGCGCTCCTCCTACGCGCCGCGCGCTGCTCCCGCGCCAACGCGCCGCCTGGGAGCCGCTCGCCAGAGCCGAGCCGCGCCGCTCGCCGCTCAGGCCACCAGCTACCCGAGCCCGCGCGCCGCTCGCCTGCTGTGCGTGTTGCCTCAGCGCCGGCTGCTCGCCTCCGCCCGCCGCGGCCTGCGCGCCGCTCGGCCGCTGCGCTGGCGCCTGCTGCGCGCCGCCCGCAGCACCTCGCCTGGGCCCCGCGTCCGCGCGCCGTCGGCCTGCTGCAGCCGCCCGCGCGCGCCTGGCCGCGCCGCCCGTGAGGGAGAAGCCCCAGGCGCTCCTGTGCCGAACTGGTGAAGGAGGAGAGAGAGGAACTGGTGGGGATAAGGTTGGAAACCAGGGAAGGAGAAGCCAACCGTGGGAAAAAGAAAAGAAAGCGCCAGATAGATAAGGATAGAGCAGAGGGGAAGGACAAGTGGGATTCTCCAAGGGCGTATACGCAAAATCAGAGAACTGCAGGGGCCTAATTGTAAAACAAAATTTCCCGTTGATTTAAAACTCAAATGAAGAAATGCCCAAAACGAAAGTTGGAGAGTTTTTCAAACTCTACAACATTGTTTTAGGGCTCAAGTTCAAAAACTCAAAATTTGTATTTTTACACGTGAATTCTTTGAACAAAAGTCGGATTTGAATTGCTTTTGTACTAAATAATGAATTTTATAAAATTCAGGACCTAAATGCAAGCATTTATGATATGTCATGATGACGGGATAGAATCGTCATAATGAGTGGATAGACATGTCATGATGACTTGCACTTTTACACTTTAGCCCTGAGTAATTTTGAAAGTTACTTTTGTAAATGAAACATTTGCATAAAAGGACTTGTACTTTCATAGAATTACATAAACACCCTTATTTTTACCATTTTACCCTAACTTTTTACCCACTTCAACATATGCATTTCAAATGCAACTTTTGGGTAAATAAATATATATTTTTACAAGAGATAAAATAAGGAAAACATGTTTACAAAACCACCTTTCACTTATTTTAAAATTATCCTTTCCCAAATACATTTTACAAAAAACATCCCTAGGTGTTTCTATAATTACAAAAACACCCCTTTCTACTTGCACTTTAAATTTTCAAAAGCTTCACATAAACACACATAAGCTTTATACAAACAAACACATATTTCACACTAACAAAATATTTGCCTAGCATTGCAAATACATGAACTGTCACAGCCTTCCCCCCTAAAAAGAATCTCGTCCCGAGATTCGGACGAAAGACTCTGTAAGGGAAGAAAAGCAAATCACACATTAGAAGTGGCAGGAAGCAATCACACTAGAGAAGATTGAGGTTGATGACGAGAGCATGGCGAGATGAGTATAACGAAAGTAAGAAGAGATTGTACATAGGTGAGTTTGACAAGATAAGAGATTGTACATGAGGACGACAAATGTCGGTGACATTCATGACAAAATTCATGGATAACAAATAAGGATGGTACAAGGGTTTGACAAAGTGATGTTTGAAGTATTCTTGCTCAGAGTTTATTACCTAAATGATGAAGATGATGTTGATTGCAAAACAAGTCTATTTATACCGATGCAATTAAGGAATAATGACAAAATGCTTTACTCAGAGTACAATGCTCGATGTATAACCATGAATGTGATGCACCGTTGTAATGTATGATTGCAATGATGGTGCAACACGAGGATGGAGGATTCCATGCACGACTGAAATGGTGCATATGACACAATGCAATTATCATGATGCTGACCAAATGATGCATACACCATGATGCAAGGATGATGATACTTGCAATGTATGTACGTATGAAATGCATGAAGTATGATGCATACCCTCATGAGTTGATGATGCATATGACTCGCACGCTGCAACCGTTCGCTCGTAACTAACACCTGAGTAGTCCTATAGCCTTAGACAAGATTAGAAGTTAGGACACTAGTAAGGTTGCATAAGAAGAGTTTGCAGTGGGGTTACGTCACATAGACCTAGTCACCAGTGCGCCCCTAATGGCTCAATCATGTGACTGCAGTGCACATGAGGCCTTAGGTCCCGACACGGCATCATGGTCATGTGATTAAACACCACCACAAAAGAGGAATAGCAACCCTATAGTGCCAACAGCAGCAAGAAAGACTTAGGAAACAGAAGACAACCTAAAGTTGTACAAGAGGCACACGCGTTAGTTAGTCTACGGGCTTTCGATAATGATGCAACACCATGCACTGACCAAGATGGTATGTGTTATGATGCATGACTTTTGCTGGGAGAATTGTATGCAAAAAGTAACTATTGTCATAAATCTTTTTAATTTATCCAAAATCATCTGAGCAAAAAAATTGAAGGTGCAGCTCTCAGGTGTCGTAACCAAAATAGCCAACGATATAAGGTACAACACCAAGAAAGGATAGATAGATTACTAGATGATGGATTGAAGGGTTTGATGATAACCATCAAGGTTTAACCATCAAAGGAGAAGTTCAATGGTTCTGCCGAAACAGATTCAAAGCAAGATCAAGGATTTGATTTGGCTGTCAAACTAAGATCGATGATAGGGTTCAAACATGACTCAACTTACTTGATTCACAAAAGACATGCTCAACTCTAAGATAGCACAAGCAACATATTTCAGTACAACCACATAACAAACAAGGCAATCAGGTCAATCCATCATAACATGATGCATGCACGTTCTACACGTCCTCACAACCAAAAATAACTGCCAAGTAATCTTGGTCTTACGTGGTTAAGTACGGTGGCATCATATAGATACGTCTCTCCCTATATATATACTAGTCGTTCTCACGTTCAAGCTTACGTAACGAGGTTAGCATACCTGCAGAAAATCACAATATATATATACTGAACCTTTCATGCCAGCATGTCATGAAAGCGTCCCCAATCATTACTGTTCACTATAGAAACAGCATCTGTACAATTACCGCCGTACAGACAACGTTAACATACGTTATCGAAACAACGTATTCACGGGGGTACCGCAAAATGCGGGGGTATGATCTGCAATCGCCATACCCTGCGCCGAACCATATACTCCCAATATAGTCAACCGAAGTTGGTATATTGGCAGCATCTCAAGTAGGCCACTGCTTGAGAAACAGCGTTCGGTTCGCATCACCGACGGGAAGGCCAAGCTCCCTCAGTTGGCTGAGGATCCTTACCTTCTTACCTCTCGATCGAAGGTGTCGTTACAGAATGTAAGGTTGGGTTGTGCATAAATTTAAGTTTTGACAGAAAGGTAATGCTGGTAGTTAGAGTTATATATACATATACTATAGCCACCTTTAATTCCCTTATAAGCATTACCCTAGGGCTTTACGTACTAAGTACAATCCTTAACGAATCCAACGTAGTTTGTGGGAAACCTTTGGTTGGTCAAACTTTTATACCGAAAGTATTTTTTTAAGGTAAAATGTATCTCCAGAGTAACCTTATAGCTCTGATACCAGCTGTGGCAGAACCAACCTGAATTATACCGGCTCAAGTACGCGAGTCCACTTCCGAGGGCTCCAACGTGCTTCAAACGGTATAATCCCTTGGCCTGTCGGGTAACGTCCCGATAAACCACCGATACACAGGATCAAATAAGGTTACCTCACACGAAGGTGAGTCCAGAGATACAATCACCATCACATTTTACATAACAGGGAATTACATTACAAGAGTTTATAAAAGTAGTACAAAGTTTCAAACTTAGAGAAAACAATACAACTGTTTAAGCTATGATCTTTAGCAGCGGAAAAACATACACGATGATTACAACTCGTCGATAAGACGGATGTCATGCTAAGCCCAGACACGACATCACTCGAGATCATCAGTATTGGTCGGGGACGGATCCCATTCCTCGGACCAATCTTCTGGAAAAGCACAGGGCCATGACAAGGAAAGAGTAGGGTCTTCAAAGGCTTTACCTGAAAAACATAAAGCTAGCAAGACTGAGTATACTAATACTCAGCAAGGCTTACCCGGAATTGGGTATACTTTAGCCCATAACTAGACTTATGAAGGCTTGTAAAAGTTCTGGGTTTAGTTTCAGCTGAAAAGCAACTAAGAGTAGATCCTTATTTTCAACTTTTAGCTTTCAAGTTCTATGTGATTATCCATTCTAGATAAGCACTTATAACTAAGCAAGCAAGGTAAAGCTCTTTATCTCATCCATCAGTATTACTTATCATATAGTTGCTCTTCTTACTCTGTGTGATAAAGGGATTAAGTAGTCTCAATCATCGTGAGAGGCGGACGATTCGAATCGAATTTAACCTTGCAAGGTAAACCTAACTCACACGCTTGGAACACCACAGGGTCATTCCGAAGCAACCGTTTGCTTTTCATTCCGACTCGTGGACAGGTCCACCACAAGCGACTGCAGGAACATACGCACATCACTCGTGCAGGACATACGTCTGTAGCGCGACTACAAAACCCGTATTCCTGGTTGCCCTTGCAACACGTATTTCCTCAGTCGAACATAAGTAACCAGAAGAAGCAATCGAGTGGTGGGAGGTATGTCCACTCCTCGGGCTGATTGGTTACTAGGCTTACCGCTTACCATATTTCGCGGCATGTGGTTAGTACTTTCAAATGCTTAACCACCGCTAACACACCCTGCGGCCTTATCCAATTCAACAACACAGACGGGGTATCACCTCAACCATGATACCTCACAAAACTCCCGTCCGGCATCCTTATAGTGATAACAAGAATGTAAACATTACAACTCCTATATCGCGCGAGTGACAGGAAATCACCCGACTTCTACCGGTCCTATTAGCTTAGCATCTAGTCGATATGACCTCAGGTGCAATACATTGGTTCCTAGGATTCATGCATCTAGGGTTTCAAGCAATTCCTAAGAACTTAATGCATAGAATACGTAAATAGATATAGATTGCAGTGTAATAAAATAGTAGGTTATGTCCGGGGCTTGCCTTTACTGGTGGGTCTGAAGTCAGTAAGTCAACATCTTCCGAACTTTGGTTCGGGGCTTCAGTTAATCCCTTGGTGACATTCACTCGGTCTTCAGGAACATCCTCCGTAGACTCCGGGGAGATCTCGTAGGTACTGTCTGCGGAAGCAGTCGTATCTACATGCAATGCAACATTCCATTCATAGTGTGCACATAAAACTACCTTACTTCACAATTCAATTGCAATCCAGCATTCATACAACATACTATTCACATATTAACCAAAAAGATCTGAACTAAACCTAGATAGAGCTTTAGGGGGACAACTAACCAGAATCGGCTGCTCGTTGAAGATCACAACGGAGCCGATTGGAAACAACGGGGGTTTAGCTGATGGAAAGATACATCGGGTTTCTAGACGATTGATGAAAACATTGATTACTTCAGTAGAGGAATGATTCCTAAAGCGGTCGTGTCCTAACTGAGATGTGCTTAAGGGTTATTCTAGATAACCGAATGGAGTGTGGTTAAGGGTATATGATCGATAGGTATAAAACCGACCTCTCAGTCGATAAATCGACTGATAGAAGTGTGTGGATATGGATGGGGAAACTAAAGATTGATCGGTCGTATTTGATCGATATGGAAAAGCAATCAAAAACGGCTTGGGTCGGTCGATAGCAAGAACCCTAAGATTGTGGGTGCATCTTCGATGCATCGACTATGTGCAGTCGATGTAGGACAGAACAAACGGATTGTATCGACAGTAGCCGATACTAGAAAGGTAACAACCGTATCAATTAATCAGCCGATGGTAGAAGTACCGACTGACAGCCGTTACACAGAAACATCCTAGACTCAAGGGAAACGGATGCTTAGCGGCTGAACCAAAAGCTGATGCTGAGGCATAACCGTAGAGATGCTTTGGCTAAGCAGCAGAAACACATAAACTAACAGGGATTCTTTTACGAAAAGGATCTTAAGGAAACGGCAATCAAGACAAGGATAACATCTTGACGGCAAGGATATAAGCACCAGGGTGATAGGATTAACCAGATATCATACCTTTCTATTTAAGACATATATTCTATGGCTTACTTTTTAGTTATGGCACAAGCATTCAACAAAACATTCATTTCCTAATACTTGACCTACACCACACATCAAAGACTTTCACTCAAGATCACAACATCAAACTTATAGATTTTGACCTAAAGGTTCAAACAGAACTGATTTTGTGTTTTTATGAACTTCTTATGAAAAATTATGAACTGTAGAAGTTCACGGATTTGAAATAAAGAAAGTTTGGAAATTTTACAGAAAACACCCTAGAACTTTCTAAACATAGCAATCAAGTCACTGGTCCGGGAAAACAGATAACAGGAAGTTAACGGCGATATTCCGGTAAAGGAATCGCCGGTATTAGAAAGATTCAAAGAATCAAGACAAACCTTGGGATAGTCTTGGTTATGAAGGAGAATACGCGGAAAGTAAATTCCCGCGGTGAATAGGATCGGTGAAGAGAAAAGCTCGACGATAATGAGATTCCGTGGTTGACGAAGAAGTTTGCCGGCAGGGTTGCCGTACTTGGTTGCATTGAGGCTCCTCCGAGCTCGTTACGCCTAACTGCCACCTTCGCTCCACAACTCCTCCTTCCGACTCGCCTCGCCGTAATTATCATCTTCGATTTGCCTCCTCTCCTTCCAGCTTGCTGCCTCTCGTGCATCTCACGCAGAAACTCTCCACCGTAACTCCTCCTGCGCGTGCCGTTACTCGGCACGTCGTACTCCAACATCACCTGCTCATGCCCGTGGACCCACTTTGCTCTAGTCGCCCAACATCTACATACGCCGCCAGCTTCCGCGCGTCATCGCGCGTATGTTCGCGCCACCCGCTTGGCGTCGCTCACATTCACTCTTGCACTGCCAGCCATACTGCTCACGAGTTTGCGTCCACTTCCTACGCGACATGCGCCTTCACTCGCCCGCGCGCACGCACTCGCTCCCGTGCACCTCCATGCCTCCTGCTGTCGTGCACGCCCTAGCCACATCACCTGCTCCCGCTCGCGTCGCGTCTACTCCCGAGCCGCGCACCAACGCCGGCCTACCGCCATCCTGCGCACGCTCGCGCTCGCCCAGCTCCTGTACGCCACCGCCCTGCGCTGCTAACTCCTGCGTACACCGTCGTGCGCGCGCCCACATTTGCGCGCTCCACATTTGCGCTTGCGTCACTCCGGCCGAGCCAGCGCCGTCTGCGACGTTCTGCTCTTGGGCTCTCCGTGCACACACCTGCCCAGCCCCGCACGCCAGCTTGCGCCCGCGCGCACGTCTGCTCAGCCTCCACGCGCTTCAGAGCTCCGCTTGCGCTCCGCGCTCCGCTCACCGGCCTGCCTGCGCGTCGCTTGCCCGCATCACTGCCGCTCTGCGCCACCCGAGCCATGTCGCACCGTGCGCGCTCTCACGGCCAGTGCCCGCCACCAGAGCTGCCTGCCACTTGCCCAGCTCAGCGCCGCACCATCGCTTGTGCTCTAGCTCTCGCTCACGCGTCGTCCGCGCGTCTGGTCGCCAGCCCGCCTGCCTCTGCGCTGCGCCAGCGCTCCTCCTACGCGCCGCGCGCTGCTCCCGCGCCAACGCGCCGCCTGGGAGCCGCTCGCCCAGAGCCGAGCCGCGCCGCTCGCCGCTCAGGCCACCAGCTACCCGAGCCCGCGCGCCGCTCGCCTGCTGTGCGTGTTGCCTCAGCGCCGGCTGCTCGCCTCCGCCCGCCGCGGCCTGCGCGCCGCTCGGCCGCTGCGCTGGCGCCTGCTGCGCGCCGCCCGCAGCACCTCGCCTGGGCCCCGCGTCCGCGCGCCGTCGGCCTGCTGCAGCCGCCCGCGCGCGCCTGGCCGCGCCGCCCGTGAGGGAGAAGCCCCAGGCGCTCCTGTGCCGAACTGGTGAAGGAGGAGAGAGAGGAACTGGTGGGGATAAGGTTGGAAACCAGGGAAGGAGAAGCCAACCGTGGGAAAAAGAAAAGAAAGCGCCAGATAGATAAGGATAGAGCAGAGGGGAAGGACAAGTGGGATTCTCCAAGGGCGTATACGCAAAATCAGAGAACTGCAGGGGCCTAATTGTAAAACAAAATTTCCCGTTGATTTAAAACTCAAATGAAGAAATGCCCAAAACGAAAGTTGGAGAGTTTTTCAAACTCTACAACATTGTTTTAGGGCTCAAGTTCAAAAACTCAAAATTTGTATTTTTACACGTGAATTCTTTGAACAAAAGTCGGATTTGAATTGCTTTTGTACTAAATAATGAATTTTATAAAATTCAGGACCTAAATGCAAGCATTTATGATATGTCATGATGACGGGATAGAATCGTCATAATGAGTGGATAGACATGTCATGATGACTTGCACTTTTACACTTTAGCCCTGAGTAATTTTGAAAGTTACTTTTGTAAATGAAACATTTGCATAAAAGGACTTGTACTTTCATAGAATTACATAAACACCCTTATTTTTACCATTTTACCCTAACTTTTTACCCACTTCAACATATGCATTTCAAATGCAACTTTTGGGTAAATAAATATATATTTTTACAAGAGATAAAATAAGGAAAACATGTTTACAAAACCACCTTTCACTTATTTTAAAATTATCCTTTCCCAAATACATTTTACAAAAAACATCCCTAGGTGTTTCTATAATTACAAAAACACCCCTTTCTACTTGCACTTTAAATTTTCAAAAGCTTCACATAAACACACATAAGCTTTATACAAACAAACACATATTTCACACTAACAAAATATTTGCCTAGCATTGCAAATACATGAACTGTCACAGGTTTGCGGGGCACGCACGACGGGGGGGGGGGGGGTTGACCCGCCGAAATCGACGCGCGACCGTCGATCCCGATCGGACGGTCGCGGTCGATTGCGGGCGTGCGGGCCGCTTACGGCCCAGGCGGGGAGCGGCTTTCCCGGCCCAGGCCCAGGTTGCGGCCTGGTGCGCGGGTAAGCCCCCCGCGCGCGCGTTGGCCGAGCTGGGCTGGGCCCACTGGGTCGTTTTGGGCCGATTTTTGGGTCAGGTGAACAGTACGCTCTCAGTATTTTCTCAGAAACCTTTTTAACACTTCATGTATGATTTGATCTCCGTTTTAATTTTTACCAACGTAAATATTTCTATGGAGAGATAGTAAGTAAGAATGTTCTGAAAGTTAGCACTATTTATTTTTTCCGCTGCAAACTTAATTAGGTTATATCCTTTAATTATTTTAGACCCAACGAGATATTATAATTAAAGGAGTCAGTTTTCAGTTTTTTCTTCAGTTATAATATTGTTATTTTCTGACCAACGTTGATAATAGCAGTATTATAATTTTTCAGTAAGTTTTCATGCATTCGTTCTAATTCTGCCCAACGGTGATTTAGAATTAATGCAGCTAGTTAAATGTATATCTTAATATTGACCAACGTTAAATTGAGATATGCAATTATTGTTTTATAAAAGCAGTTCTCACCTTTCTTGATTTAAATTTCAGGATCTAATGCAATGACCTTTATTAATGCTATACCGCCGTTGGATGGTTCCAACTACGGGATATGGGCACAGAAGCTAGAAGTGGCTCTCGCACTGTCAGATATTGATTTAGCCATCACTTCACCGTTTCCCGTTGGTCCCGAGGAACTGGTGAGGGACCCGGAAGAGACCTCTGCCGCTTGGCAAGCTCGTCAGAGAGAACATGCAAATATTCAAATGAAGTTTGATCTTGAGAGAGCAAAATGGAATTCTTCCAACAGGAAGTGCTTGATGGTCATCAAGAGTTCCATTATAGACAGTATCAGGGGAGCAATCCCAGATTGCGCCACCGCAGTTGAGTACTTAAAGAAAGTTGAGAGTCAATTTGTTGGCTCTTCAAAAGCGTATGCACAAACTCTGATTCAGAGGTTAGTAAATGATAAGTACACTGGCGGTGGTGTGAGAGAACACATACTGAAAATGAGCAACATGGCATCTAAGCTCAAACCTATGGACATGGAGCTTCCTCATGCTTTTGTTGTCCATTTGGTTCTGGCTTCTCTGCCAAAAGAGTTTGAGACTTTTATTGTTAACTACAACATCAGCCCAGAGACATGGGATCTAGAGAAGCTCATTGCGATGTGTGTGCAAGAAGAGGAAAGACTCAAAGCCTCGCATGGTGACACGCTCAACTATGTTAGGCACAACAAAAGAAACAACTCTTCAGATAAATATACGAGGCCACAAGGGAAACCTCAGTTCAAACGAGGTTCCACTTCTTCTTCTTCTTCGACTCATCCAGGCAAGGGTGGAAAGAAAGATCAACCACACCTTGAAAAAGATCAATGCATGTGGTGTCACAGGACGGGACACTACAAGAAAGATTGCCCAGATTTTCTACGGCATTTAATTAAGAAAGGTGAGGATGTTATCACATTTATAGATGAGACCCAGTACGTAAGTTATTCTAAATCTACTTGGTGGATTGACTCAGGTGCAACTGTTCATATTGCTAATTCTTTGCAGGGTACAAGTACAAAGACGATGCTACAAAGAGGGGATAGATGGCCCAATGGAGTTAGAGCCGACGTTGAAGCAGTTTGTCAACTCACATTAGAATTAGAGAATGGCTTTAAACTCCAGTTACATAATGTTCTTTATGTACCCTCTTTGTCTAGAAATTTAATTTCAGTATCATGTTTGGCAGATGATGGTTATAAGTGTCATTTTGGCAAAGAACAATGTGAGATTATATTTGAAAGTCAGTGTGTTGGTCTTGCCACCCGACAAGACAAACTTTATATGTTGCCTATGCATGAGACTGTGAATTCTGTTAGCAATACTACGAGTATTGAACACACGACTAACGACGCAAGTCATAAGCGCAAACGATGCGACAACGAAAATTCAGCGAAATTATGGCACTGTCGTTTAGGCCATATTTCGAGGGGGAGAATTGAGAGATTAATTAAAGAAAATATTCTCCATCCGTTAGATTTTTCAAATGAAGAATATTGCATCGATTGCGTTAAAGGAAAGTACGTTAAGAAAATAAAGAAAGGAGCCAAACGCAGTTCAGGGGTTTTGGAGATAGTGCACACAGATATCTGTGGTCCATTTCCCATAAAGTCTGTAGAAGGTTATGATTCGTTCATAACATTTACGGATGATTGTTCGCGTTATGGATATATTTATCTAATTAAAGAAAGATCAGAAGCTTAGATAAATTTAAGATTTTTAAGGCTGAAGTAGACAATCAGCAAAATCTTAAAATAAAAATAGTAAGATCTGACCGTGGAGGTGAGTACTACGGTCGACACACCCCGTATGGCCAAGTTCCTGGACCTTTTGCAAGGTTTCTACAGGAAAATGGAATAGTAGCCCAGTACTCTACACCGGGCGAGACTCAGCAAAATGGAGTCGCTAAAAGACGTAACCGTACCCTAATGGATATGGTGAGAAGCATGCTAAGCTACTCCACGTTACCGATTAATTTATGGATGGAGGCCTTGAAAACCGCTATTCATATTCTTAATCGCGTACCAAGTAAGTCGGTGCCTAAAACACCGTACGAGTTATGGACAGGAAGAAAACCCACACTAAATTATTTACATGTGTGGGGCTGTCCAGCTGAGGCAAAAATATTTAATCCAAATATCGGAAAGTTAGACCCTAAGACAGTAAGTTGCCATTTTATTGGCTATCCAGAAAAGTCGAAGGGTTATCGTTTCTACTGTCCTAATGGATATACGAAGTTCGTAGAAACGAGACACGCTGTCTTTTTGGAGGATCAGATGATGAGGGGGAGCACGGTAGCTCGAAAGATTGACCTTGAGGAGAAGCGGGTTTTCGTACCTACTCCGATGATCCAAGATCCATTTTTCGTGTTGCCTGTTGCTGCTTCACCTACCGTGATAGCAACTGTTGTTAGTTCTTCACCAGTTGCTGCTTCATCTACGGTGCCAGCACCCGTTGTTAGTTCTCCAGCTGCGGCAACAAGTCAGGATCAGGAACTGTCCTTCAGGATCCGACAGAACCGGTAGCCGCGCATCAGGGGGAGCAACAGCAGCCCCAAGTAGAAGAAGTGCCGATAGCTGAGGTACCAAGAAGTTCTCAAAGAACAAGAAAGCCCGCTATTTCGAGCGATTATCAAATTTATAATAGCGAGGAAATTCAGATGGAGGGTGACCCCACTTCATTTGAAGAAGCCATGAGAAGCGTTCATTCATCTGAATGGTTGGAAGCCATGAAAGATGAAATGAAGTCGATGAGTACCAACGATGTTTGGGATCTAGAAGAAATTCCTAAAGGAGCCAAAACAGTAGGCTGTAAATGGGTCTACAAGACAAAATGTGACTCCAAAGGGAATGTAGAAAGATATAAAGCGCGACTTGTGGCGAAAGGTTTCACACAACGAGAAGGGATAGATTACAATGAAACATTTTCTCCTGTTTCATGCAAGGATTCCTTCAGAATTATAATGGCGCTAGTGGCACATTATAATTTAGAGTTACATCAGATGGATGTAAAGACGGCATTCCTCAACGGGGATCTTTATGAGAATGTTTACATGGCACAACCAAAAGGTTTTGTCGTGGGAGGAAAAGAAGAGATGGGATGTCGTCTAAAGAAATCCATTTACGGATTAGAGCAAGCCTCCAGACAGTGGTATTTGAAATTCGATGAAACCGTAAGAAAATTTGGTTTCAAAGAAAATGAGGAGGACAACTGCATTTATGCAAAATTTAAAAATGGAAAATTCGTTTTCCTTATTCTATATGTGGATGATATTCTGCTTGCTAGCAGCGATATTGATCTGCTATTAGAGACAAAGAAATTCTTGTCCTCAAAGTTTGATATGAAAGATTTAGGTGAAGCCTCATTCGTTTTAGGGATTTAGATTCATCGAGATAGAAATAAGGGGGTTTTAGAATTATCGCAGAAAGCATACCTAGAAAAGGTACTAAAGAAGTACGGTATGCATTCGAGTAAGCCAACACCTGCTCCTATAGTCAAGGGCGATAGTTATGGGAAATTTCAGTGTCCCAGAAATCAGTACGAAATCGATCAGATGAAAGCGGTACCATATGCTTCAGCTGTCGGAAGCCTACAGTATTCTCAGGTATGTACGCGCCCTGACTTAGCTTTTGTCACCGGGATACTTGGTAGATTCCAGAGTAATATAGGGATAGAACACTGGAAAATGGTTAAGAAAGCCTTGCATTATGTGCAAGGAACGAAAGACCCCATGCTAACATACAGGAGATCTGAATCTCTAGTAATAGAGGGTTATTCAGACTCAGACTTTGCGGGAGATAAGGATGACAGAAAATCCACGTCAGGCTATGTGTTCACTCTCGCAGGTCGAGCTATATCGTGGAAAAGCTCCAAACAAACAGTCACTGCATCGTCTACGATGTATGCAGAATTTATAGCTTGTTACGAGGCATCGGGGCAGGTTAAATGGCTAAAGAAATTTATACCCGGATTAAGAATGGTTGACAGCATAGAAAGACCACTAAAGATATACTGCGACAATGAGCCTGCAGTATTTTACGCTCACAACAACAAGTCGAGTGGAGTTGCCAAACACATCGACATAAAGTTTTATGTTGTTAAAGAGCAAATCCAGGATCATACAATCAGTCTTGAGTATTTGAGCACAAAGAAGATGTTAGCGGATCCGCTCACAAAAGGCTTACCGCCCAATGTGTTCAGAGAACACTTAGCCGGCATGGGTTTACGGGAAAGCCTATAATTCCTGGACAGTAAGGGACCAAAAGTATGGTTCTGTTTCAAACAGAAAAGTGTGTTGTGGCTGTTAATCCAGCGGTAACAACTGTTGAGACGAGGCATGCTCGATGCACTGATCTGAATGAAATCGGACGTAAGAAGTGAGTAAGTAAGTTGAGATCAAAGGGGAGAATGTTAGTTAGATCTCAACCCGGATCGGTCCAACGACCGATCCGGAGTCGGTTACGCGCCCCGATCGGGGGCGCACAGCCAACCCAATGGCGTGGGGGCCCCCGTCGCGCAGCGCCACAATAAAAGAGAAGGTGGGGGCCAGGGCACGGACGACGAAGTTCGCCGCATTGCCTGTAAACCCACCGAAAAACCCTAACGATCCGATCAAGGGGCGCTGAAGCGACGGGAAGCGCCGCCGCCTCAGCACTGACCCCGCCGCCTCTGCGTCGCGCGCCTCCACCAGCACTTCCTCACCCGCCTTCGACTACGGCTCGGGTTCATCATCGCCATGGCAACCAATGGTGACTCCGGCTCATCGACCGGAGGTAATGCTGTCTCTCTCTCTCTGTTTCTATCTAGAATTAGTCACCAATCCTATCTCATTTGGCTAATTACCGAGCTAATTGACGGTTAGTAGATCCTAAGTTTCAATCAAGATCATTTCTCCCTTGACCGCCGGGAGCGGAGGAGCAAGGGAAGGCGAGGGTTCTGCGGGAAATATGCGTGCACCAGTGGCTATGGGTCGCCGGAAAACCCACATCACCGTCAGCGACCGGGAGGCCGAGCCATGGCCATTGCCATAGATGGACGACGATGCAAAGCAAAACCAGGGACCAATTTGCAAAATATGTGCAAATAACCCCCTAATTCGGATCGCGATTAGTAGTCGCGATCCGACTTAGGCGGTTTTCTGTAAAGTATCCAAGTGGCCGCCGGTCTCTTCCTTGGCCGCCGCCGGCCGTCGATATCTTCTGCCGCCGTCGGCCGCGGATCGACGTGCGAGCCTGAAAGGACTCGTATGCTCTTCTTCCGGACGAAGAACCAGTTCGTCTTTGAACTTCCTTGCAGTATTCGCTGGGCTCGGCGGAGGACATACGCCAGCGACGAGAGGCGCGACCGCGCAAGACGACGCCGGGGAAGGCAGCAGCGCTGCGCAGACGGCCGCCGCGCCAACAGGAACAACGCAGCTCGGCGCCGGAGCTGACCGCGCTGGATCATATGCTTAGTTCGTAACGTTACCTTACCTCTGACGATTGCGCTTTGGATTGCTGGTTGCAAGCGGACGACGCGGCGCAGCCCTGCGTTCAGGAACGCCAAGGCTCTCCATGCGCGTGTCGCCGCTCTCTGTCTCCGCCGCAGCTGCCGTGCGCATCTTGGCAGCTTCCAGCCTGACCCGCCCGTAGAGTCCCTGGTGTTTCTCGTGTCCTCCGCCTTGTCCAATTGGGTTATTGGACTCCCCCTGACTCGCTGTCGCAGAGTGGAGGGAAACCTACGCTCGCCGACTCGCGTCGGCGTCGTGCTGCTGCCAGCGAGGCCTGCCGGGCACCAGCATGCAAGGCCATGTTCCCGAGTCTCCATATCCGCCGCTTATCATAGCTAGACGGCGTTCATCCGCACCAACGCCTCACGGCCGGCGCCCGGCGGCTCGCCGGTGCTCCGCGCAGCTAGTCGTGGCGGGCAACCGCGGCGCGGTACAGCGTCCAGAGGACTAGAGGAGCGTGGAAAGGGAGGAATCACTGCCTTGCGCGCTTCATCGTGGCCGTGAAGGTCCGACGACCCCCTGAGCTCGGGCTTCCCGGCGCCATCGATGGCATGGCAACCACGCCGTCGTGACCTCAGCGGACAACGAGCTCTCACAGCCGTCCGCGTCTTGCTCATACACAGTACGGTTCAGAGCCCCGGCGGCGTCTGTAGGTCCCGCGAGCGGCCGCGGCCGGATAACGGACGGTGTGGCTGGTGCGCGGCGCCGTCGATTATCTCCCCCGACGAGGTTGGTCAGCGGGCAGCGGCTCAGCTCTGGAGCGGCCGAGGCGCCGAGAGCGTGAGCCAGCGGGAGGGGCTCGCTACCTTGAACTCGAATCTTGACCGTACAACACCGATCCGACAGTTTCAACATGCCCTGGGTGGATGGTATTTCATTTACCGTCCACCCCCGGACGGTAGATGAAACACCGTCGACCCCATGCCGATGGCGACCACGCCGTGCTCACCTCCGCCGCGGGCGTTCATGGTTTCCGCGCAGGAGATAGAGGTCCGAGGGCCCGTAGAGCGCAGCTTGCAAGTCGTGTCCGGTGAGACGGAACGCGCGTCCTCGTGCTCCTGTACGGGCGTGCCCGGCCGGCCGACCGGCGGCTCGCCATCACACACCGGCGGCGTTCACCGCTACGGGTGGACTCCGACGCCACGCAATCCGGCCCGTGCGTCGGCATATGGTCTCGGCGCGGCGAGTTCTCGTCCCCGGCCGTTTTGGAGATCGAACCGTTGCTCCGCCAGGTTGACGCTCCGCCCACGCTCGCCGAGATGGCCCGCATGGTGTGCGTGTCGGGCCCCTAGTTGCCTCTCGTAGTCCCTCACCCGCTCTCTCACGCCAGCCGTCGCTCACAGCTCACGCACTCGCCGATCGACCGAGGAAGAAGATAAACAGTAGCTTGTGCGATGAACGCCCCCGGCGAGTGATCTCGCCTGTATGTTGGCACCGCTTTATTGCAACTAGACCAGAGAGAAATACAGATGGGGAATGGCGCTAATTATAGCTGTGGTAGGGCTCTCCTCCACCACCCGGCTTCCTCGCCATGGCCGCGCCATGCGCTGCGTCGTGCCCGCGCGGTGCGCCCGCTCGCACAACCCGCAGTCGCTCCCAACGGCCGGCGATATTCCCGCCACCACTCCAACCAACACTGATCGAATCCCCCTACACATGCTTGCTCGTTCTACCGCGTCGCCCGAGCCGGCCCGAGCCTGCAACCCATCTGCACCGAGCTCGCCGGTTCGCGACGCGCCAGCGCCCATGGCGCACACACACACACACCGAGCATGCACACGCACACACTAGCTAACCTCACAATGTCAAGCTTAATTTCTAACAGTGCGGCTGTGCGCAACGCGCGGAGAAGATGGATCGGAAGGCGAGCAAGATGCAGTGCATGGTCGCGTTCACAGGGCACCTGGAACCAGAGCTTCGACTACGCCGTCCGGCTGCTCTCCACCTCCAGGTCGCTGTCCACCGAAGCGTTCGTTCCTCTGCCCAACAGGCCGCCGCTTCAGATGCCCACCGTGAGGCAAGCCAAGCGTGAGTGCGAGAGCGACGCTTTCAGATACATGGCGTTTTGGTCGTCAATTCCATAGTCTTGATGCGTTTCGGCCGAATCACATATGTTTTCTTCTGGATGAAACTCTGAATTCAGATTCCAGTCTTGCTATGATGATCTAAAAAATTAAGTCTTAGTCTAATGGTGTTGGCACACAAAGTTTTGGAAATAAACAGCCCATCTACCTCAATCGGTAGAGCACAAGGCTCTTAACCTTGTGGTCGTGGGTTTGAGCCCCACGGTGGACGCCAGCCGAATAGATGAGAGATGAGATAGATTAGAGAGAGAGTATAGGTGGACGCCAGCCGAATAGATGAGAGATGAGATAGATTAGAGAGAGAGTATAAGTAAGTGAATAAATAGTCAAAAGTTCTCTCCTCCAGACCCTAAGGCTCTATTTGTAGGGAGTAGGAGGCGGTATTTGTAGAGAGTAGGAGGCGGTTGTTTATATTTATTTCATTGGTAGGTCAAGTATTAAGAGTAGGTCCCCAAAATTTACAAAAGAGTCCCTAAAATTTACAAACAGATCCCTGTACATTGCCACTAAGTCTCTGTACTTCACAAACAAACCCTTGGACCCCTAACTTATCCTCTTTTACACAAAAGGTTCCTAAGGCTTAGGTGATGACCTATGACGCACCCTCCAGCAGTGCTGAACTTGCACGCTTATCCAGTGCTGGTTTCTCACACCATCGAGGATCCAAGGGCTCGGAACGTCTTTCGCTCCATGATGCCACTCAATCCAACAGCACACAGTTCACTACTCTCACCAGCTTGAATGTTGAAGTGCTCCTCTACTCTCTCTTGGTTTGACATTTTCCTAGTGATATAGCTGGATGGTTTAGTCGTTTCTTCAGACTATATGTGATGCCTAAAGCCCCTGGGCTCCCTATTTAACAAAGGGAAACTTAACAGTTGGTTGCAACAACCATGCAGCAGCTTGATTACCCTGGTCCCACTGAAGACTGCCGTGCCAAGTAAAATGCAGAGACCGCTAGAAATAGTGGCAATGTAATCACAGATATCCACATGCATGCACACAACAAATCAAGGATAAGCATATATATGCCTATATATGGCAGCAAAACCAAACAAACCCCAACTGTCGTGCACACGGGGAGCAGTGATAGAGAGGAGAAGAGAAGAATATTAATTTGTAAATGGTTTCAAACCACATGGCCTAGCACACTCTAGGATTTGGAGACATCTGGAATCCCTTGGAAACAGTCCTCGCTGGTTGAACGAGATGTATCAGACAAGAGTGCATCAGCCTGTAACATATTGCAGGCATGCAGAGGATGAAGTGTTAGGTTTAAGGCTGAAGGTCTGTCTGTTGCTAGGTATTGGTATCTGATTCCAAGCTGCTTGGGTGTAGGATAGCAGCCGAAGGCAGACAGCGGTCCAGGGGAGGCATGGAGGATGCAGCCACGCAGCGTTGCTTCTGCTTGATCGGTTTGCGGAATGACTCCACCCAGATTTGAGTCGATCCGAGTGGAGGAGGAGGGATGATGTTGTCCGATCGTTTTCAGTGTCACACTCAACGAGGATCAGGTTGTGCGGGATGTCTTGCTGACGGACGGGTTGGTCCGTGACGTAACGATTTCGGACGGATCAGATCATTTCGGATTGGTCCGTCCGCCAAACCAAATGCTCTGTTCCTGCATTCCTTGGGGTCAGCTGATCTTGAAATTCCATCGCAAGTTCCTCTTCAATTAACTTAATAAAAAAGTTTCTCCCGTCGTGTAACGGTGGTCCGGTGATTGAGGCCGAGCTACACCTCAAGAAGCAGAACCACGGGGTTCAAGGCGAGCGCAACTTGTTCCAGCAGTTATGATGCATCCGCAGTGATCTGATATCACACAGGTGTTGCGCCGCAGGTATCAGCACAAACTTGTGACCATGGACCGCGAGCTGGAGATGTAACTGTAGAGCATTGGTTCACGATGCCTCCCAATCCGATAGGAGTTCTCACTGCTAGTCTGTCACTAGACCAACTGCTGCCCTCGCAGGCAATGGCCATTTCTTCAGCTTCGAACAACCACATCCCAGTCTCCGTCCGTCTCTCTCTCTCTCTCTCTCTCTCTCTCTCTCTCTCTCTCTCTCTCTCTCTCTCTCTCTCTCTCTCTCTCTCTCTCTCTCTCTATATATATATATATATATATATATACACACACACACACACACACTCTCTCTCTCTCTCCACTCACTTAAAGAGAGATCAATCATGTTTGGTGCAACAACCGCAAGAATCACGTTATGGTGCTGTTCGGATCCATACAGCAAAAGAGCAAAAGGGTAAAATTTTTGCCATTTGCTAAAAGTGGCAAAAATTTTGCCCTTCGAGGTGTTCGGATCCTCCAGAAAAAAATTTGCCCGATGTGTCGGCCTCCGCCCCCGCCGTCCGCCGCCCGGCCTCCGCCCCCCGCCGCGCCTCGGCCTCCGCCCCCCGCCCGCGCCTCGGCCTCCGCCCCCCCCCCCTCCGCCGCCCGGCCTCCGCCCGCCCCCGCCGCCCGCCGCCCGACCCCGCGCGAGATTGGGGGATTCGGGGGCGGAGGCCGGGGCGCGGCGGGGGGCGGAGGCCGAGGCGCGGCGGGGGCGGAGGCCGGGCGGGGGGCGGGGGCGGGGGCGGAGGTCGGGCGGGGGCGGGGGCCGGGCGGAGGTGGCGGAGGCCGGGCGGGGGGCGGAGGCCGGACGGCGGGGGTGGCGGACGGCGGGGGCGGAGGCCGGGCGGCGGATGGCGGAGGCCGAGGCGCGGCGGACAGCGGAGGGGCGGGGGCGGAGGCCGGACGGCGGGGGCGGCGGACGGCGGGGGCGAAGGCCGGGCGGCGGACGGCGGAGGCCGAGGCGCGGCGGACAGCGGAGGGGGCGGAGGCCGAGGCGCGGCGGACGGCGGAGGCCGGGCGGGGGCGGAGGCCGGACGGCGGGGCGGCGGACGGGCGGCGGGGGCGGACGGCGGGCGGCGGGGGCGGACGGCGGGGCGGAGGCCGGGCGGCGGGGGCGGAGGCCGAGGCGCGGCGGACGGCGGAGGCCGGGCGGGGGGCGGAGGCCGGGCGGCGGGGGCGGACGGCGGGGCGGAGGCCGAGGCGCGGCGGACGGCGGAGGCCGGGCGGGGGGCGGAGGCCGGGCGGCGGGGGCGGGGGCCGGGCGGAGGGGGCGGAGGCCGGGCGGCGGGGCGGACGGCGGGGGCGGAGGCCGGGCGGCGGGCGGAGGCCGGGCGGGGGGCGGAGGCCGGGCGGCGGACGGCGGGGGGCGGGCGCGGGGTCGGGCGGCGGCGTCGGAATCTGCTATTTTGCTACCTCCTCTCGCTCTTTCCCTTTCAACGGGTGGTGTTCGGGTGTAAACGGAAAAAAAACGGCAACTATTTTCCCTTTTGCCCTTTTGCGGTTGGATCCGAACAGGGCCTATGTCCTACTACTAGAGGTTACAGACCAAGGTAGCTAAGTTCTCATCAATCCTGTGATCTCACTCCGTCCTACTCCTATCCAAGTGAAATGTTCTGGTCTCCTTGTTGAACCGAACCGGTCAGTGAGCCGTGGGCACACCGTCACTCCTATCGCTGCCAAGGAAGGAACACGTAATAAGCAATTCACCTTCACCATGTAAGCATTCAAGGCAGTAACTAGAGAAGTTTAACCTTGTTTCCCCTAAACTATCGAGAACCAAAACGGAATTGAGGATTGTAAAGGTATGAGAGCCCACAGTATTAATCTGAAAATTGAAGTTGTTTCAGGGGAAGTAAATGAGTATACATGGCTGGCAGGCAAGGAACTGAATTCAATTCATTTGCTCTCATGTTTTTCTTTTCTTAGTTCCATTTCACAATGTATATACACACGCTTGTTGGAGCATATATGCATGTGTCTTTTAAGCATGCTCGGATTCCATCGCCACCCACACGATGCTGTGATGGCGAAAGCGACCATCTTCTTTTTGAAAAATGAATGCGATCATCTTGGGCTCCAGGTCCATTGGCGCGTCTCCTGCTAGGCGTACGCAGCCACATCCGCGTAGCATCTTCGGGCAGGCCAGCACGCATCCTGGAGCCGAGCATCGGTGCCGCAATGCACAAACCAACTCGTTTGCAACGCAACATATCCTCCGGATACTCGCAGCTGTGTTCTCGACGCCTTCCATTCCTACACTTTGCTGGCTGTTCTCCGGTGGCGAACCAAACAGTCTCAACTCTGACAATGGCATGCTCGTTACTCTCTCAGTTCTCAGGCGTTGGCCATTTCCATGTATGCACGCACGCCACGGCTGCTCTTTCCACTCTATTTATTTAAATGTACGGGATTTTAATCAATAATGGCGCTCAGCAACCACACTTATTTTTTACATGCCCATATATAAGCAAACCGCAAAACAGTTTGTTTTTTGTTTGTTTTTTGTAGTTGCATAGTTTGTTTTTTGTGCACTTTTCTTGAACGATTTTGGAGGGGAAATAAAACACCCCTGCCTCTCGACAACAGAAGTTTAGCGTTAACTCTCTGGTTTGAAGAAGTGCATTTAATTTGTTTCCTGGGACCAACAGAACTTTATTTTAGGTGGTAAACCACACTTGCTGTGGCACACCCTGATCTTGCATCACCAGAACCAGCTGAGAAACGAACAGCGAATAAAGGAAAATCATGACAAAGCAAGCCTTGGACAAAGAGTTAATAATATTCTAGAAACCAGAATATGTCCTCATAATAAGTTGATGGAAAGAAGTTTGTTTGTTTTTTACAAATTCAGGTTCTTGGACTCAGAATACGAAAAGTCCTCGCGCGAGAACCTACTTATCAGGCAGCGTTCTCTCCTCCGCCTGTGCGCACGTTCGTTGAGTAGAAGCGCGCTCAACGCAGAAACAAATTTTCCATTTGCATGAAGGCATGAAGCTGATGGAATGATGGAGATCAAGGGAGAACATGATGTCTAGATCCTGGAATCAAAATCCGTTCCATCAATCATTTCCGGTGTTGTTAAAAGACAGATCAGTAGCCTCCACTGCTCAACAGTCTGCAAGGAAGCGAAAAGCTTAGCAGATCGAAGCAGTTCCCGTCACGACCCTCGTCATTACACCACCATGGAGACGTCGCCGTCGCCGGCGGCATTAATTGTCCTTGCTCGCCTTCCTCTCTCGCGGCAACTCCGATGGAGCAGCGCAAGGGTGAGCGCCACCCACGACTGGGATGCCCAAAAGGTCGGCGTCATTTGGCGAGGCGACGGCAAACCCCCGTGGTTTGACGAACGAGCGCCCAGCAGTGGTCCCCACCGACTACAGCCCGATACTTGTTTCAACTCGAATCGGTGCAGCGAGACCTGCCCATGGTTTAATTTGTTCGCCTCCCATGCCATGGATTCACGATGCCTCTCACGCCCAATTCTGTGTAGCTGCAACAACAACCATTGGCCGCATTGTCATCGGAGAAAGAAGTTTACAACATTGCAGACCGGTGAACTCTTGTGATGTTGTGCCTGGTTCCCTACCACCTCCCCGTGAGGAGCCGCAAGGACCTGCTATCTGACTGGCATGGTCGTTGGATCCGGGCAGCAGAGGAGCAGATCGAGCTGCAGATGCACCACCACGGCAGCAGACCACCATAGCTATTATTGAGCAGAGTACGGTGGGTCGGAGGAGAAGGAAGAGAGGAAAAATCGTCCGGCTGCCGCCTTGCTCGAGTCCGCGCGAGCTTCCGGCGGAGCTCTCCGGCGGCGGTGCGGGGCTGGTAAGGAGGGGGACGGCCTGTGGGGCGGCGGCGGCGGTTCCGCGCTCTCCTCAATGCATCCCTGTGCTACCAAAGTAAAATGCGGATGACTAGAAGTGAGGCTTTATCACCTTGATCTGTTGGTGAAATGGATGGATTCTACGGTCTGAACTGCTTTACGCTTACAGTTCAAGTTCAAATTACAGATACCAAGTGGCAGACGATGCCACAAGCGTGATGCAATGTTTGCAACCAAACGGAACGTCGCCCTGTTGCTACAAGATTTTGTCATGTTGCCTCAGCAGCTCCTGAATGAGCGCGACTTGATCAAAGCGAACTCGATTGCTCGACACTCGCGCCCAACAAGCCGTCTGTGAGCTGCTCGCTCGCGCTGGATCGTGAGCAGAAGCGTGCGTGGGTTCAGCGAACAATCCGCGTCCTGTCCCCCTTGGTGCCAAGAAACGACTCCGACAGCAGTTGGCCCAGCTTGCGGCGTCATGGTAGTTCAGCGGGCACTGCGGGCACAAAGCAGGAGAACTCTACAGACGGAAACCACGGTCTTGATTTGCCCGTAGAACAGCGGGACGGTGTGTGCGTGCGTGCTCGGTGAGTGGAAGTGGCGAGCAAGGCGAAAGGATCGGATTTGAGCTGAATTACCCGTTTCACCTCGGACCGGCGCAGGGACACCGGGCATTTTGTTGTAGAAACCCCATGGCGTGGATTCACGATGCCTCCCGTGCTTAGTCGTCCTGTGTAGTAGCTAGAACAGGCATTGGCATCAGTGACAGCAGCTCGGAACATCACGGCGCATAGCTATTCTCATTCAGTTCCAAAGTTTTAGATGCTCTCCACTGGTGACCTCCCAGCTCTTGTTGTGCCCTGGTGATACCACCTCACTCCTTTTCTTTTTGCAAGGGTTACATACTGCTATCTCCCTATTTAAAGCGGGATTAACCACCATGATTTTTGCAACAACGACCACAAGGATTACAGGGTACCGTTCCTGTGTTTTTAAAACGGGAGTCCTTTCCAACTTGAGTGTACTCTCAAGTATCAAACATGTGCTACCCAAGTAAAATTTGGATGCGGCATGTATGAATGGCTAGAGGTAAGACTTATCCGGTAACTTCGTGCGAGAAATTAAAGCGTCGTCTATGTTTACGCCGGCCACACTCTGATTGCTTCATTGGTGAAGGCAGTCACAATACCGGTTGATGATATACCAATAGGTAGTACATAGTCCCTATGTTCTAAAATTTAAAACACTAGATCAAGTTTACCTATTTGACCAAATTTATAGAAAAATACACCAAAACCTACACCATCAATTTAGTTTCATTGAATCTATTATAAAAAACACACCTTGACATTGTATTTGTTAGTATTGTAAATGTCAATATCATTCACAAAAAGTAATGTGAATATATTTTTTATTTAAACTTGGCCAAAGTTATATAATTCGACTTAGGAAGGTAGTACTAAAAAACCTTATATTTCAAAAACAGATGGGATTATATGGAAGGGGGTCCACATTTGAGAAACAAAAGACGATATATAATCAATCAAACAATGTAAAGATGTACTAGCATGTGTACAATGTTACTGCCCGCATGTGATTTGCAGCTGCTACATGAAGAGATCTAAGCGTATTATTAGAACCAAAGTTGGCCAGAAGGGGTAGACAATAAGCACACCACTATTCGATGACTCTACGATGCGCCGTGGCGCCGAACGCGGAACGCATGCACAGCGACAGAAACTCCAGCACGCGGTCCTGCTGGTGAGTGGTGACTACTACCGATCCACTTGTAGCAAGCATAGGGAAGAAGGGAAGCTTCAAACCACGACCACAGATATCCTGCTCTGAATTACCCATTGAACCATTGAGAGATGTGGATGTGACCCCTGTGCAGTGCCAAGATGCATCGGCGCATCACGAGCTGGTCGATCTTCCCATGCCACGGGAGAAATTTTCCACAAGCAATGTCCATGGACTCTTTGACCTTGTTGCTGGATCCGAGGCACACGCCCACGCAGGCCTCATTTTTTATCACTTTGGGGTCGACATCATGGACCAGGCCTGTGCGGTTACTTCACGATGCTTCCCGCTCCTACAGCTACGACTCGTATAATTCTGTCATAAAATATGGCAATGATGCATTGTCACGAACTGTTACAAAGAGTTCAAGAAACTTTGCACCACAACACCATACATTTCTGTGGCTATATAATGTCCTCTCTCTTATGTCAGTGGTGGTTGTAACTTCTGCTCCTTTCTCCTTTTCTTTTGTCTGGATTGACACCTCACTATTAAAGGGAATTGGTGTGTCTGGTGGGTAGCATATAAGGACCATGTTATGTTGTGTCATAGTTTTTACACCCAATCACTCTTCTACTCTGCTACGGAACCAACAGTACAGCTGAGACACGAACAGTGGATACAGGAAGCCAATGGCAAAAGTAAGCCGTCCATAAAGATTATAACATTTGGACATCAAGATAAGTTCTCACAAAAAAATTCTCGGTACATGATAAAAGAGAACCAAGCACCATTTTTTTATTAACATACTGTTCCACGAGACCAGAGCCAAAAAGGGGTAAGGAAAAGACGTTGAGGAATACGCGGTGCCTTGCTCTCCACCTCTACTAAAGACACCTCAAGCATATATATTTACACATGAAAATAGCAGTCCCATGAATAATGATACAATTCCAGATGAATAATAATTACCACACCTATCTCTATTTTCTTTTAAAAGAAAAAATATCTACCTACTCGCCCATAGTAAAAAAAGATGTGAACAAATAAGCAGAGGTTATGCTTCCCTAAAGGACTCTGGGATGATGAGGGCATAATTCACAGGAGAAATGTCTGAACTGCTGTACCATCCATCTTATTCTCACCTCCTAATCTCCTATTCGGATCTGTCCAATGACTACCCCGGAAGAGAAGCTGGATCTTCCAAGTAGCCAGGATACATGAGACAGCATAATCGTAACCTTAATACCAAAAAGTGTCCCCGTGATTAACCCACTGCACAAAATCGTCAGGTAACTTCTGAGCCTGAATTTCAGCAACTTGGTTTTCCTGAAAAGCACCACCACCAAAAAAAAAAGATACATTTAATGTTTTGATAAAAATGCACCAAAATGCTGAGAAGCGGTTGTTTTATAGACAATAAGGATTTTTGGGCCATATCCTCACCATGATTTCAGGAGTTATGCCACTAATTACATTCTCAGTCGATAGGTTCGCATCTGGCGTGCTAGTTGCAACAGACCTGTTCAAGCACAATTGACCGAAAAACAGTGAGGAAAGAATAGTGTTCTGTTGAGCAGCAGCAATAAGCGAATATTGGAGGAAAAAATGGAGCATGGAAACAAAACATATCCAGAGTCAGGATATAAGATTTAATCAAATGGTACTGAAAAAGATTATACAGATCTGTGATTAGTAGTACAGGGCTAGCTATGTGATTGCAAGAGCAAGGAAACTTTTTATGCAAGTGGAGCTAAACACTACATAAATAATAGCACAGATAAGTTATAATTATTTTCTCCTTTCCCCCAGTCAGTTTTCCTAGCTCAGATCTCAAGAGAAAGAAAGGTACATACAACATAACAAAGAAAACTTTCCGCTGAAGACTATGATGGTAATTGTGCATGAGAGATTAAAATTATTGAAGCTAAAGCAAAAAAAAATGAAAAGTTGACCTTTCATCACTTGAGTTGCCTGAAGTAGAGAGCCATTCAAGATCCAGGAAGTTTGAATCACCAGAATCATTGTCAGGATCAGCTCTTGGGACATGAAGTATATCAGAGGCTGTGGGAGTATACCTAAAACAAATTTTAGAGAACAAAGAAGCTGCCATAAGTAAACAGGAAATCTCATTATATGAATTCTAAAACACCACATTCTCACAATCTTGTGGTAAATTATTCTACTATCTGTAAAGAAGATACATGAAATCAAAAGCCTAAAGAAGCGTAAACTGACCTTAGGTGTGATACCCCACTTTCATAGCCTGATGAAACTTCATTTTCGTGAATTGAATCAGATTCCAAATTTGGAACTTGTAACCCACTCTGAACATCAGGCAGTGATGCACTCAACGGTTCATTATGGCAATGACCAGAGCCAGATATAGAAGCACCGCTTTCATGAAGAATACTGCCATCTGATCTTATTCTTTTCAATGTACTGTGACATTAAAATAAACAGTCAATGATAAGAAGGATGCTGCTAAGTTACAACGTGCATGCTTCATTTAAAGGTTCAAACTTTGTGTTCTCTTCAATTGTGCTAAGGGGTCCTAGTGTCTCATGGTGTTCATCCTAGTGTTCAGCATAAATAGACACAATGCTGCAAATTCAAAAACATTATGCAAGATATTTATCAAAATAAAATTACACCTCAGCTATACTGAAAAACAGTATAACCTCCAACCAGTCACTGTATTTTTAGTTACTGCAAAGCAGTACCAAGCCTTTATCATGATACTCAATTGCAGCTTGGATGGTTGCAAAGTTAAAACACCCTTGTGTGTTCTTTAGTAGCGTAGCATTGTCAGCTAAATAGCTAATTCAAATCAATACAGGAGGATACTTCATGTGCCATTGAAAAGATATAGACTTTTCGGTATATCAACTAAGCTTGCCAAAGGAGGCCTTAATCTATCCTTACTGTGATGAAAAGAATGTACAAAATGGCCAACATGTAATTGGATCAGAAAATGGAATATCACAGTCTTAAGTAGGATTAACTGTAAAGGAAATGTCTTAGAAATGTCTTAGTAATATGGGTCCCCTGTACCTCTAGCTTTTATTTTATCAAGTTCAATTCACAGAAGGACTTCAATGCCATTTCTATTGATTAGGGACTGAAGCCAGCCTTTTTCTCAAAAAAAAAGGTAACTCGGCAACAGAGCAACAGCTCAGACAATTTGTAATGTTTCCTTTTAAGAAAAATAACATGAAGGTTTTCAATGGCATGTAATGAATTAACGAAGATATAATTTCTTTAATTTTATAATGAAAACAGAACATTGAAATTCTGCTTGCAGTTACTTCACATATATATTCAGTACAGCATGAAGAAATACTCCAACATCATTAAAGAAAAGTACAACCTGAAGAAAAATATTGGATCTAGTTCATTGAATACAAACGCCTCTAGAAAAACCTAGTTTCACTGTACATCAGTGTAGGCATATATTCCGAAATGTATAGGCCGCAAAACACATGAAAAGGCATTACCAGAACAATAGAACACAAATACGAGCCACTTGTGTACAGTCACCGTGCACCACTACACTTTGGGCTTAAGAAGTATAACATCAGACGCCTTTAAGTACAACAAATGAATTACAGCTTAATGGATGCCCTTGCAATTATCTCGAAACATGAGAAAATTTAACAACTGATGTATTATGTTGTTAGACATATTTTTAAGTTACCTTGTGTGGTCATCAGAAAGTTCATTGTTATGCTCCCCGGAAGATGATTCTAGCTCCCACAGTGCAGGTTTTCCCTGCTGCGGCTGGAAGTATCCTAAAAATCTACAAGAAGGGGAGCACCAAGTGATAAATAAAACAAACCCATCAAAACACCGTTGAAGCCCACAATATAACACATCAATAAACGGAAAGAAACTGCTCTTAACAAATATTGATATACCCAGTAAACATACAAGTTTATGGCAGCCTGTTTGTTAGCATCTATACAGGTGTTGCTGTAGTGCCGTTGTAGTGTCCTGAAGAACTCTTGTGACTGAATAAAAAGCTTCAAGTGACCTCTCTTTGCAGAGAATATCTTCAGAAGAACACACCAAAGAAAAAATTAGAGCAAGCTGAAACCAAACAGCTAAATATGAAGCAGCACATATGATAGAGGTAAAAGGACGACTTGCCACAAAGCATTGCAGATACATTTTCATTAGAGGAAGAGTAGCTTTGCTAGTTGGAAAGATGGGATTAAAATTAAATGGGCCCTTTTGTTTTAGCTTGATCATTGAACTGCTGGGTTATTAGGAGATTTGAACGATAAAAAGATGCCATTATTTATGCATTACCTTTTCCCCTTTGCATATAGATTTATGTCAGTACCATGGTTAGTCTTCATCAAGGTTTAGAGAACAGCTATGCTTTTAAAAACTGTAGGACAACTATACTATGTGCTTTCAACTTAGTGGCACCATCCATAAGTTCCGATTTTATATTCCTCCCAGGAACAGCTGCCTTGGCCCACGAGAACAGTTTGTGTCTGGCATCTTGGAAGTCTGTTTATGGTCCAAATTACAAATGTCCATTAAGTAGACAGGGCTCTAGTGCCACATCCTATTTTTTCCCCTTACAGAAGATAGTAACTCGATTTTTCAATACAAACAATGGTATCAAAACAAGCAAACTCATCCATGACTGGCTCTAGTATATGCTGGAAAAGTTCGTATCGAAGAATAAAGAACAGAGCAAGCATCTTTGTATGGTCACGTCTTATAATGCAACTTAAGCTAATGAATTGACCAATTCTAAAAACTCCAAACCAGATGTTGTATCCCCTTCCTGCCATTACAACCAAAGAAATGCCTCAAAATTACCTTGTTGTGAGCAGCTGAACCACTATACTGTACAGCAAGTGTGTCACCCATCCTCTCATAAAAGTGCATCAAGTGATGGGCCAAGGGAGCCTCTAAACCTAGCTCTGGAGATTCTATAGCACCAAGCGCATGCAGCTGATGTCCAAGAGCAGCTAAACCATACGCATACTGAGCAACATTTGTTCGATCCAAACAATCAATACAGTTTGTCCGCAAGACACCTTTTTGGAATTTTGGTGGTTTTAGTGGTGGCAGTTCACTATTCTCAACTTTGTCTTCTGCAGTTGCGTTACCAGAGGAATCAGAGCTGCCAGAGATATCCTCTTGGGATATATCACCAACAATCTCAGAACACTCTGTGTTGTCACTATTGCTGTTGTCATCACATAAATATGGTTCAAGACCACTCCTATAAGGCACGAATGAAAGAAACAAATTAAATTTTCAAAGAACAGTAGTACCAATTCTTGAGGTGGCTTATAACAGAGAGTGAACAAGCTAGTACTCGGGAAAGGTCTTACAATAGAGTGGACCAGTGTGCAGCAGTCTCTGAACTTGGTGCAACTTGACAATAAAAAAACTCGGTTAAGCTCAGAGCCCGAAATGCCACTTTCAGCAGAACATCAAGCACATTTGTAGGTTTGCTGAAATAGAATACTTCAATAAAACACACAACAAGACAATGACAGATAGGAAATGAACGAGAAACATAACAATGAATACCCTTGAGAATTTTTATGAAGATCCCAGTGCAAGAACCTCAGATGATCCTCCTCTGATAAGCTCTTATTTATTATCTTGATTGCCTTATCAAATTCACGGCGAAGTATAGACTCTCGCCTCTCACGTGTCTTCCAAGTAAACAACAAAGACAGCCACAACAGCAGCGTACATTAAATTATCATTCATGTGAAGATATAATGACAAGATGCTGCTACTCCAGAATAAGATGGTAAACTCACCTTAATCAAGTTTAAGATAATGATAGGGTTTCCATATCTTGTTCTAAGATTTTCAAAGTGAAGCTTGGTAGCTTCATAATCGTCGTCCATCTCATGCACTAACAAAATGGTAAACTTTTACTAGCAAAGTTGGTGAAAAGTGACAGATGTGTCATAGAAAGGTTTCGGAACTTACATATTATATTAGGTTTAAGATTCAATTTTGATGTCTCCTGTGACCAGAAAAGTGGGATTGAACCCCGGTTCTGCACAACAGAACTTACTTCACTAGGTCCAGGCACAGCTTCATATACAATTTGCTCAGTTTCAACGTCATTTGCTACTCTGCCTTTCTCATTCACCCCCCTTTTCAAATATCTGCTCATTATTCATTAAAGTAAGCCCAAACATCAGGCTAAAGTAAGAGAGACAATTTTATTTAACCAATACTAAGTTTCAAGCACAAACCTGGTTCCAGCATAATGCCTCGAGCGTCTAGCAATGAGTGTGAGCATGATATCCTTCCCAGATATTGAGAATTTATCCTTCAAACATGACAACAGGCCCATTTTTTAGTATTCAGAAGCAGAATGTGAGAACAATATTTGAAATGATTGGGGTACAGAAACAGAGGGAAGAAACAAATGCTAGGGAATGTGATTCTGTTAGACAGGACAACCAGATGTAACCCAGTCACAGCTGGTTATTGTAGCACCTCTCTTTTGGAATAAAAGCATTTCTAGTATCTTCTCAATACAAGTGACTATCTGATTCAAAGGAAACTTATTTATCAAGCATGTACCTGCTTAAAGAAACCATGGACCAGTGCAACGGTCCACAAAGTATTTCTGAGACAGTTACGGATCCGACGAGTCAGAAACTCGTTCCAGACAAACATTGTCTCATATAAGGTCCATCCTTCCTGATGTGGGTCACTCAAGTTCTTCTGAAGACTTCTCATGATGTGGTATGAATAACTGAAGAAGAAATCCTTCCTAAGATCAAGTGTGCTCAAGATCTTCTTGTATCTGCAGGATTACAGAAATAGATATGTTATCATAAAGAACTGCACTAATCCAGTGTCAGCGGAAGAAAACTGGAGAATGAATGTTCAGAATTTGTTTTATTTGGTTCATGAAATAGTGTTATACATAGATAGCTGTAGATCTGGAGAAATTACATTAAAAAAGAAATAAGCTGCCTTTTGAAGAAGTTGATCGCATGGATCCTTCATTACTTGGTGCATTTAAGGGCACAGTGTACAACGGAGCTATTGGAGCTCATAAAGTTCTTAACAACACAAGACAAAAGTTTTCTAGTGCCAAGTTGAGTTAAGAAAAAGGGTAAAATAAATAAGCTTGCAAATGATGGCCTCCACAGATTTATTTTCGCACATTGTTTTTTCATCGATTGGTCCAACCATTTTAAGTTAATGAAGAAAATAGTTATACAGCATTGGTACTTTGATACTAAAGTGAGGGCAACACAAACCTGTTCTCATCCTTGGAGCTTTGAAAGGTAGATCTTGTCTTAGAATTTGCTAATTCAACCATTGCAGTCCTAGTCACCTGGTACACTGGATGAGCAAAGATTTCCCCAATTCTTTTCTGCTCGGTAATAATTAGCATGTAATATGGCCCAAGGAACTTGATGAAACCTGGCAAGAAAATTTATCATCAAATGTATATATACAGACTATTTGTTTCTCTGTTCGTAAAACAATCAAGGAAAATTTACCAATAATGCCGTAAAACTTTGTAACAAATTTTACTCCGCCAGTTGACCTGTGTTCTTCATCAAGACCTCTCAACAAGTCATGATGTTCACTGTCACTATATACAGTAGAACACTCATCTATCACAAGTTCTGATGGCTCTGATCTATCAATCTTGAGTAATCTCCAAAGTGTTTTGTCAGAGTTAGTTCCAAGAATATAAAGTCTCTGCAAAGCAAAACATACTTAGTACTAGTGTCAAATGTGATAAGGAAGTACATTGGTTGTTGAGCAGATAAATTAACCAATTCCATCAACAGTTTGAATATTGATTTGCAAATACGGTGACCAACATGTGATTACAGGTGGAATGTTAAAAAAAAGAACAGGGAGAAGTTTCACCAAACTCTTAAGCCTTAGAAGTTTTTTTCTCTTTCCCACTTGATTCTGTCCAGTACCACATCAACAATGTCCTTAGTGAACTAATCATAGTTTAGTACTATGTATGTATTATTGCTAATGGGCTTACAAGGCATATATATGCAGATGTGATCAGAAGTAAAAACTAGCATGCTTTGTCCACAACTTTGGAAACAGATGATCTATTATGCTAGCAATAAAGTTATCATGGTGCGCCAGGCAGATTCTAACATATGAAGTAGGGATAATTTTGTTTTACCATCAAATAAATTGTTAAATCAAACGGTTTATATTTCAGCGGATCAGAGTACCATGTGAAATCCGTTCCATACACACAACTAGCACAAAAACAAGCAAAGGTTCCGTATGATAACCATTTCCACGACAAGTTGCCATACCATGCGTGAGAAAAGGCATTCAAATTAATTCACGAAGACTGAAGGTTGAAGCTATAGTCTAATCACAACGGCGGATGGTATGGAAACAGCATAGCTTCGCAGCGATGCTACAACACAATTTGACTCGAAAACACTAGGCAAGAATCGATGAGAAATAGCAGTTCCCAACGACACGAATATCTAGAATTCATAAGTACTCTAGGCCTCTGGTCCAACCCGAATCAACCGATCCGGAGGCCCGAATACTTCCCTCAGCACGCAACAGTAACGGCAAAGCAGCTGCTGCTGCAAACCACGAGCTGAACCAGCGCATTGGTAGACTTACCGACTCGCTCTCGTACAGCTCGAAGCTCTGCAGGCATGTGGCCTCGGCCTCCTGCTCCATCGCTGCCGCCGACGCCGCCGTCATGGCCGGCCCCGGCCGGATCGCCCGCTCGCGCCACCTCAGGCCCCGCCACCGCCGGATCCCCGACGCGCCGCCCCTGGACGGAACCCTAGATCCCCCGCCGGCAGCTTGAGGTAGAGCATTCCCCGCGGCACCCCCGGCGAATCAGAGCAGCTCCCGCGCCGGCTCTGAACCCCCCGCGCAAACCGCGCCCCCGCCTCGGGGCCAAAGGATCCGGGCCTCGGACCGCGTCCCAGGAAGCTTCTAGCGCAGGGGAGCTCGTGGGAGGCCGAGGCGGTGGTGGAGGCGAGGAGAATTCCGCGAGGTGAAGGAATCCGTGAGCCGGAGGCGGAGGGGTGGGAAGCAGGAGGAGGAGGAGGTTGCGGCGAATACAGCTGCTGGACAGCCAGCAGAGGTAGGCCTGTTACGGCGTTGCGTTTTGTTCCCCGTTTAAATTTGGTTGGAATCCGTTTCCCCTTGTGCCCTGCGGGGACGGTAACACCTACTACCAGATAGGCACCGGCGAGATGGGTGAGGCATCTTTGGAAGGTGACATTACCGTGGCAGGCTGCGTGATGGTGATGAGAAATGTGGTTCGGGGCAATTTGAGTGGTACAGGTCAATTTTTCATGCAGAAGCTTTGTTTTCACATCTGTAATTATTTGCTCTATCCTGACAAGGGAAAAGGTTGCTTTTTACAGTGATCTTAAGGAAGGTGTAACTAGCTGTTAATTGGCTAGTGAAGACCAGTGTTAGCTACTGATCATCTCCAAGAAAATGTGTTTGCTTAGGGACCACGTTTTGTGTTGTAAGGAAAGAAAAAGTTTTAGCAAATTGGGGATTCAATGGACTGTCTTTGTTATTCAATAAATTAGTCCGGAGGCTTGAGAAGCACAGCAGTGCCGAACGCAAGGAATATATGCTAATATGCTGTAGCGTTTTATCCTGAATTAGCTTTAGCTAGCACCTCTAATACCAAAATGAATAGTACGCATATCCCCGGTCACAAATTCATACGTGTTTTACCACTCCAACACGCTGTTACAAGCTACACTGCACGAGATTGCTTGGATGATCTGTCCACGAGTCACGATATCCACCTCAATTCTCACATAGTTTTCATGACATGTCACAGCAACGTATCCCGGGCCAAAAAAAAAATGTATCGTGCCAATCACCGGCAGGTGAGAGCTCAATACCATGCCACTAGTCGTACCATGTATTTTATGCCACCGGTCACAACTCACGACTCATATTGTCCCATTAACAATGCAACCAAGAGCTCCCTGCACGAAGGAATTCATGCTTGACAAGTCATGGCCGGGTCAACTTGGCGGGTGGAGGGGCCGGGTCCGCGCAGGTTGACCGGCAGACGTGGCGCGATCCGGTTGGGCTCCTCGGGGTTTGCGTGTCGGGGGCGCCTCAATCATTGGGCACCCGCCGATCCGCACGTTGCTCTGTTGCGCCACAGACTTTGGAGCCTTCCGTAGGGCCGGCCACCCCCGCCCAAAAGGAGCACAGCCTTTTTGCCGTTGGATACAACCTGTATTTTTATTTTGCCAAACCAACCACAGGGCCAGCTACTTCTCGTGTTTTCCTTTTGCCGGGAGATACGACCTAGGTGATTAATTGGTTTGCGGAATAAAAGAAAGAGTGTGAAATAGCAAGTGTTTGAGAAACCCAAAGACTTTGCGGTGACATCAACACGAAAACGCTTGTGGTAGCAACAAGACCACCATTATTGGTATGTCATTATCTGCAGCAATTTATAAATACCGCGCCGAGCGGCATAGTACATTGTACATGAAGTCCATCCTACAGACGGACACAATAGGTAGTTAGATATTTCTCGAATGTTTGGTTGGGGCAAGCGCTTGCGTGCGTTATTGTTGATCTCCTGAACAACAATCGTAACCACTCTACTGTCTAGTTTATAAAGCTTTCCTTGCTCAAATAAGAAAGATATTTCTCAAAGGTCTGAAAGCTTACTTCATTTCGCACATATGCTCCACGTAGTTCACATCCCCACGAGTTTAACAACAATAATTTTGAAATGATCACGCGATCCCCGCTGGACTACCCACATCAATCTTTCTTTTGTTCAAGTTGGCACAGCTCACATCCGTTCGTGACCCGGTAATAGTTAAAATTACTCTAATATATATAACCCGTCGGTTTCGGCGATCAGCGACGGCAGAGAGCTGAAGGCGAACGATCAAGGAGAACGGGCGGGCAGGGCGCCGGCCGGCCGGACGGGAATTGTCCAGGCGTGCACGCGAAAGCGAGAGGAGCGACGATCAAAAAAAAAAAGAAGAAGGAGAAGAAGAACAAAAGAAAGCGAGAGGCCATAGAATACGCCGTTGATGGTTCACATGCATGCCAAGTAAACGCAGAGGAAGCAAGCGACACGTAGCACAAATGGATCGGAGGAGCCACACGCGGGTACACGACGCACACGTAGCACAGTGCCGGGGATGTCGCGTAGCGACCGTGAATTCGTTCGCGACGTGTGCATGTGCATATGCATGTTGGCGCATGCACATGCTGGGAGGCACAGGCACGAAGCTGTGCCCGCGCGATCGATAGTAGCTGACGGATCGGCGATCTTTTCTTTTCTTTTCGCCGGTTTCAGGCAGGGGCTTAGCAGCAGCCCTAGGGTTCCATTGCATGCGAGGATTGCTATCCACGTCAGCGTATCGTGATGTTCTCGTCGGCGTATGGGAGAGTTAGGCTAAGAGCAAGTATAATAAGGCTGAGTTAGGCGGCGTATCGTGATGTTCTCAGCCGGCGGTAGGCTGGCTTATTAGCCACGCTCTCTCTAAGCTGTTCGCCAGGTTCTCGGCTCACGGAAAACAGCTTGCAGTTTCAGTGAGGTACAAGATTTTCCGAGAGGAAAAGGAAGGAACGAACAATTTCTCTGAAAGTTATTGGGAGTTTCAGCCTTTTTGGTTCAGGCAAGTTATTGCTCCTGCTGAAAGATGGGAAGGGACTGAACAAGTTGTATATATGTGTGGGCATTTTAAATTCGTTGAGTGGGGTTTTAACTTCTAAACTATTATCCGTTATTCCCCCCTTAGTTAATGGGTTCGATACATAGATAGATGAAAGTCAACTATATGTATAGGGTCGCAAGTTGATGCGCAGTGATACGACATCGGACATCGGCACGCATGAAAGAATTCTCTGATACGATGGCTGTTCCAACACTGCCAATAGGTCACAAAATTCTGTACCGGCAAAGGTCAGCCATCTTTATATAATCTTGCTGGAAAATCACTGGAGAGTTCCACGAAGATGGAAATTAAAGACGGCTAATTATACAGGTCCCATCAAAGAAACTTCCTGATTCTTTTATTGAATCGTGCAGGAAATTCCTGGCTTTACGAATTGACACTTTCTTGTTCATGCTTCGGAACCAGAATGAAATAAATTAAATTGAATCCCCTGGCGACAGCTGTTCGGCTGTTCCATTTCCTGATTTATCATAGTATTAATAGAATAATAGTTCACATCATGTAATCCTTATTCTTATCCCAAACTCCATTTCAAGGAGTAAAAAAAAAAGGGTGGCTTGAAATGGTCGGCTCCAACAAAATCCATCAATAAAGCTATCATTGTAGGTACCTTGAATACGCCAACAGATAGCGGCCATGGCCATGCGTAAAAAGCAGGATAATATGCATATGCTACCATTTTTCCAGGGGCAAAATGAGACCGACCGAAGATATCACGGGCCAGGAACACATGGACGGCCGGGCATGCACGGCAGATAATTCCATGGCATGTCGAAAAGCTGTGATATTTCTAGCATACGACGACCGCGGACGTGCACATACATATGCTACACCGCAGCGATATTTCTTATATAAATTAAATCACGGTCGTGACTCATGAACCAGCTGCCCAGTCAAATCCTCCATGATACCAAGTGATAACGCTGCGCACTAACACTAGCGCATAATTAATTTCTCTCGACCTGATAGGACGAGCATGATCATGCGAACAATCACGCATCTTGGCGTCGCAGCGTGCCGGCCGCGGAGTCATTGGCACAGCCCATCGCACGAGCCCCACGCCCATGCCATGCCATTGCCGCGAGCGTCAAGAGGCGGCTGCGGACAGCGATTCCAGAGACCGGCACGGCGGCACACCTGCAGCAGAGGTGAGGTGGCGACACGTGCATGCAGATCGGTCTGGGTATGCATGCATGAGAGGAGGAGCTGCCGCTGCCGAGCTGGGACGCACGGCCTGCAGAGAGAGACCGCTGCGGCAGGGCACCGCTGCTTTCGCTGCCGGGTGCCGACGCCGCCGGCCGGCCCGGGGAGAGCCTGCTGGCTGCTGCCTGGGGCAATCGTCGCCGTGGCTGCGCGCATCGTCGTCAGCCGGCCAGCGATCGCGATCGGATGGGATCGGGTTAGATTGGATTGAATTAGTTCCCCGTGATCTATGCACGGACGATCATCCGTGCATGCCAACCTCAGCCGCCGGATTCCCAATCAGTCAAGCATCCCACGCGGGCGTACGGCTCGCCAGGGCAAAGCAGCGCCGATCTCGCGCTTTGGCAGAGAAGCAGCTGCATGACGAACGAGTCCGTGCAGCCGATCAAAAGAACGGCCGGCACTGACGGATCAATCAGGCTGCCTCCAAATTAATCCATCCTGGATGCCGCTGCTGTAGCTGTCCAAGAAGCAAATTTCCTGATTAAACAGGTGCGGCGCCAGCGCCACCCGGCCATTCCCAGCCTTTTCGCCGGTAGGCCCCCGGTGGTTGTTGGCTTGTTGCACTAGTCGACTGTGTACAAGACTAGCAGTAGCTAGTAGCATTTCACGTGAGGTGCGGCCAGCGCTGCTGCGGAAAGGCGTCCACTTGTCTCGCGCGACGACGACGCCCTGCTCTCGCCGGCGGGCAGGCCGCCACGTCCGGCAGACCGCGCGTGGTGCGGCGGTAACAGGTCAGTACGCTGCTGCTCGATTGATCATCAGAGTATCAGACACAGTGCGCTGCTGCTCGATTGATCGCTTGAGCACGAGGCTAAGCCGTAGAGAGTAGAGTAGAGTGAGCGGCTAGTTGTAGCTCCCACATGAAGGAAAGAAACTGAAGGAAGGAAGGGTCTGGACTGTGGATTCTGGAGACGTCCGGGTCCCCAGGGACCATGGTGGTCGGAGTTTCCTGTGCGTCTCGCCTTTTCTTCATGAACAGTGAACCGGTGACACGTATCGAGCCTGGCATGACTAGCCTGGCACCCTGAGAGACTGAGGCCCGGTTCCATTCTTGCGGTCACCTGTAGTAGCACTCGCCTCCGTTTTCGGGGTGGTTACGCCGTAGCAGTTTACAGTTCCTTTATTTGTAATGATCGACCAAACAATCCGTTCTACGGGCAACATTTTTCTCGACTTCTGGAACGTCGTCACCATTGACACGTCGCGCGAGGTTTAGGGCAGGGATTCCGGGACAGCGCCGTGCCGGGGGAGCCGGGACAGGTCACTGAATTTCCAGACAAGCGTCTCTCTTCCTGCCATGAACGTTTTCGTTTCCTACTCGTGCTGGAAATACGGTGGCCTTGACAGCACAGACGAGTTCAGACGACGCATTCGGACAAGCCTCGCGTTCGCCCAACTGGCAGCGAATCAGAGGGAGAAAGCTGCACCTCCCGCTCTTGCAGGCAAGATATTCTGATCGCTGTCGAGATAGGGGGACACGACACGATCGATCATCATCCGGAAGCGGAATTACTGGAGGCCCAACGGCGACGTCGAAGGCGAAGCCAGTCGCCAGCGCGATTCCCAGGCCATACAAGCGGCTAATGCTCGATCCCGACCCTGCCGGGCAGCTGGCAATCGGGCATCGCCTGAGCCTTTTCAGGTGCCGTGTCACCCTCTCTTGGTCACAAGGTGGCGCACGCGCATCGTGCATCACTGCTCTGCGCACCAGCGATGCTCCTTGTCTGAAACATGCCGGAGGGGCGTCGATGTTGTTGCCACGCGAACGCGATAGCACCTCGCAACGTCGATCTCAGCAAGAAAACGTTATGAATTCCAGTGTGAAAAAAAGACTGGAATACTGGAATCACTTTGAATCAGAGAGAAGATACCAACAAACAATTAGAGGGAATACTGGAATCTCTTGCGAGTTCACCGACAGTTGCAACTGACACTAGGATACTCGTTCAGTTCCGTTCCATAGCGACATCACGAAAGACGAACAGCCATAACTCCCTACTCTGCATCGAACACAAACAGAGCACCCAACCTTCTACGTGCACTCCTACTGCTAGACTGCCACTGCTGACCGACTGCTCGCTCGCTGGCTGGGGGGGGGCTCAGGCGATGGTGACCTGCACAGACTTGGTCTTCTTCTCCGGCGGCGGCTGCTTCTTCACGGTGACGGTGAGCACGCCGTTCTCGCAGCGCGCCGCGATGCCGCCCGCGTCCGCGTCCTCCGGCAGCCGGAACTTGCGCACGAACGACCGCGGCGACGCGCGGCGCTCCAGTCGGATGTAGCGGCACCCCTCGCCGTCCTCCTCCTCCTCCTCGCGCTTCCGCTTCCCGTTGTTGTTGTTGCCGCCCTTCATCACCAGCACCCGGTCCTCCTCCAGCGTCACCTGCGCCCAACCAACGAACACGCCCCGGATGTCATGTCAGATTAGTCGTTCCTTGCTCGGCACGAGAAACGGCGAGTAGCGCGGCGCGAGCGGTTGCGTACCTGGATGTCGGACTTGGAGAGGCCGGGGACGTCGAGCAGGAAGACGTACTCGCCGGGGGTCTCCACTATGTCCACCGGCGCGCCGCCGCCGCCGCCGCCAAGGCCGTGGACGCGCGCGTGCCCGTGATGGTGCGCGCCGTGGTGGCCGCCCGAGCGGCGGTCGCCGTCCGCGGCGGCGAGGCGGTCGAGCACCTCCGGCAGGTGGAGGAGGCTGGTCACGGCCGTGTCAAACAGCTCCGTCATGGCTTCCCTCCTTCCTCACTCCCGCGCTCAACGCTGCGACCCTACCGAGGACTGTGAGTGGCGAGAGATCTGCTGGTTCTCCCTTGCGCGCTAATGCTGTGCGTTCTGCGATTGTGGCAGAGCGGAAGGTGGAAGGGGATGGGGTATAAAGTGAGCGGCAGCGAAAGTTCGAGATGCTTCAGAGAGGCAGGGCTGCAGAGAGGTGGTGTGCTGTCGCGTCCAGAAGCACCGGGAGACGACACTTGGAAGCAGAGACTCGGAGACATGCAAGCCGAGCACGCAGCAAGCCGTACCGGCTTCAAGCTCTTGGGCCGCAGTTGGGGCGATTTCTGTTGGGCTGGTTGGGCTCCTGCCAAAAGATCCATATACTTTACTGGCGAAACATTTATATCTTTAAAGAATTCTTTTTATCTCTCTGGAGCGAATCCGTATTTCCTTCCCTAAATAATAAAACCATCCATATCCACTGTTTAAACTCGCGATACCGGACGCATGTTTTTTCTAGCTGATTTGTCTCAGTGGTTTTGCTCCTTTCCTTTTATATTTATTTTAGCTGAATCTTTAAAAAATTATAGTAAATCAGAAAAAATCATAAAATCAAAAATCCAATTTTATTAGACTCCACAAGAGTAGATCTATACAGTGAATATATGATATGATATAATTTAGTAAAAAATTTTTGTTGTACTTTTAGATATATATTTTTATGTAATTAATTCATACTACAATTTTCGTGATTGGTGAAATTTTTATGGTGGGCTTATAATTATATGCTTGAGCTGTAGTAAAAAATTCATGCTCATTAGATTATATATGCTTGAGAAACTGAAGAATTTCTGATATAGCTTGAAATTTAGTTGCTCCAGCATAAATGATCAAATGAGCGTAAAATTTTTAATACAACTCAAGCATATAATAATTAAGCCACCATAAAAATTTTACCATAACTGGACCACGAAACTGTAGCTATGAATTAATTATAGAAAATATATATATAAACGTAAATTATATCATATCATATCATATCATATGTTCACTGCATAAATATACTCATGTAAGTTCAACAGAGTTGAATTTTCTATTTTATGATTTTTGTGATTTATTATGATTTTTTAAGATTCAGCCAAAATAAATATAAAAAAGAGCAAAACCACTGAAAGAAACCAGCTAAGGAGGTCATGTGTCTGGTATCGCGAGTCCAACAAGTCCAGACGGACAGTTTCATTGTCTATAAAGGAAATGCGGACTCATCCCAAAGTTTAGGAGGTAAAAATAACCTTTTTGCTATAATTTTAATTGGATCACAAAACTATTGGCTAGGCCTGATTTTAATTTAGAATAGCGGAGATCGGGGTGTTTGGTTTCAAGGACTATCCTTATCACACTGAATCTTCGGATGCTAATTAGAAGGATTAAACGTAAGTAATTATAAAACTTGGAGGCTAATTCGCGAGATGAATCTATTAAACCTAATTAATCCATCATTAGTCCATATTTACTGTAGCACTATATTGTCAAATCATGGACTAATTATGCTTAATAGATTCGTCTCACAAATTACTCTCCATTCGTGCAGTTAGTTTTGTAGTTAGTATATTTAATACTTGTCGGTTCCGAAATTGCCCGACTGCTAAACCTACTCGAAATGTGTATCGTGCGTCATGATCGGATGTGGCCTAGCACGCAATGACTCAAGATTTATACTGGTTCAGGCAATAGTGTTCTACGTCCAGTCGGGGTCAATCAGATGTATTGCTTAAGCTCAGGTGCTCGTGAGAGTTGGGAAGTTACAAGCTTTCGAATGAGAGATGTGGTACGTTGTCTGCTAATCGAAGATGCCCTTTGCCTAAACGGCTGACTCGCCCTTTTATAGCCAGGGGGATCAGCTTTTACAGGGGAACTACATGTTGAAAAAGGTTGGTGGAGAAAGAGTTTCTAGCTCTGTCGGTTGGGGTCGTCAACTCTGTCAGTTGGGTCCGCCAACTCTGTCAGTCGGAGTCCTCCATCATCCACCATCCAAATCCTACATCATAAAGTGGCTATCTCGTCTCTTCCCTGTGCGTCGTACTCCGTCGATCGGGGGCAAGCTCGTGCCGATAGGTACGACACGACGGTCACATCCCATCCCTAGCGTTACGCCTTATCACTCCGTCATAATGGAGGCATGTCCGTCGTGTCATGATAACGTTGTGCCCTATCCCTTCACGAGGATAGGAAGGTAGAATAGTGGCGGCCTGCTGCTAAAATAGGGAGGCTATGACCCTGTAAAGGGAGTGGTTGGCTGCGTACGATAAGTTGATCCCGATGTTCATCATTATTCTCCACACCTACTCTTAGGATCCGCTGGTACGTTGGGCCTGACCTCTTGACCAGCTTGCCGGTTGGGGAGGTGGGCACGTACAAGACGGAGTTCAGTCCGAGTCCTCGGTCACCCGACCTCCGATCGTTCATACGGTTAGGGACATAGATCTTGGTCATCCCGATCGTGCTGGCGGTTGAGTTGTGGGCCGAGACGGTCGGATAAAATTATGGTCTCATGCAAATGGACGTTTATTCCAGACGCGGTCTTAGACCGGTTAACAAGAAGTGAGCCCGCTAAGAACCTCGAATCCCTAGATTCGTTAATACTGCTAATTTGCTAATTAGTAATTAAATATTTGATGTGGTAGAACTAAAGTTGAGACGTTACAACCAAACGTACCTAGCTCGAAGGTAGTTCTTCGGAATCCTTCCCGATCTGTCCGACTAACTGTCAGGTACTCAGGTTGGCATACGGGCGTCACCGCGTCAGTAAAAAAAAAATCCGTCCTAAAGTCAACATATGGCTGTCAAACCGATGTGACCATACTCCAGCTGTACTCATTTACTCATCGCCCGCGGTAAAAAGGAAAAAGAGAGCCCTACATGGCTTGATCCTTTCTAGCAGTAGACCAGTAGTTTCTGAGACACAAAAAAGAAGTTTCCGAGTACTCCCTCCGTCCGTAGTTTCTGAGTACGTCGCGCCATTGATTGGTCAGTTCGTTACATGGTCCACCAGAATGTCACGATGGTTCAGACAGGTACCACAGTCTAGCTGCCAACTTTCCTATGAGCTCCACCCCATTATTGTATAGCAGCACTGGAGTATAAAACAGGATTACACGATCCCGCCGAGGTAACACGAGTCCCACGGGGCCCGATTAGATTAGCGACCGCTAGCCATACCATTAGCAAGAGCAACCAGCCCACTGCGGACTCGACACCGATCATGACACGATACCAATATCGGCGGGATAAATTAAAGGTTCTGGGTGATTCCAAAAGCGCAGCGCAGCGCCCCGTCCCATCCACCCCCTGCTCGCCTCGTCGCCGTCGCTTTACCGGGACAGGGAGAGCAGCCGCGCGCCCCCGCCGTGCACCCGCTCCACGGTGAGCCGCGGCGTACCGAACTTTGTGGGCCTCGCGTGCAGGCACGCCGCACCCAGTCGCGGGCAGCCAGAACTCGCCGCCGCACGTCCACGGCGTGACGCGTGAGCCAGGCTCGCCGCTGGCTGGACACCTGGAGTGGCGTGGTTGTAGTTTCGCCAGCAAAACCAGTGGGCCAGTCGCGGGCGGATGGCGCGTGGGACCCACGGTCCGCGCCGCGCCCACCAGGACACGGTCAGAAAAGCGCGCGGGCAGCCGGGCCGTGCGCACCCGGCGGGAACCTTCTGGAGGCGCGCCACCGAAAATATCTCCGTTCCCGCGGCCCATCTGGGCCGTTCGTCCTGCGTCATCCGCTGCGGACGGCCCGTATTGCGCGGCGGCGCGTGGGCAGAACCGGGACTCCGTAACTGCTGGCCGTGGGGCCCGCTGGGCTCTCGAGACTTCCCTGTACGAAGTTGTTGGCTTGTTGCTATGTTGCTGACTTGCTGCTGCTGCTGTGTTTTCTGGATGCTGGATCCAATCAGTTTCTGTATTATTATTATTATTATTATTATTATTATTATTATTATTATTATATGCTTTGTTGTTGTTGTTGTTGGATTAGACGCCTAATACCTTCGGATTTGTAGAGCCACGAAATCCGAACGAAACAAACGCAAAAAAAAAACACGTAGAACCGCATGGGATTTATGGTATGGATGGATCGTGTCTTTATTTTTTGGAGAATCTTTGCGTCTCGCTTTCGGAAAAATGCCGCTGTAATTGCTGCTACTAACGCACAGGCTGAAAACGACCGGCAGGCTCTCAGTTGGCACTATCATTACCAAGTGATGATTCCAATCAAAGGAACTTTTGGGTTAAGATCTCATTCGTTCAGCTTTCAAGGTGCTCATAAAAGGAGCAGGCTGATCACCAGACCGTTATATTTTGGCACATGCAAATTATGAAATGTTAATTTCTATATAAAAAATAGTACTAAGTACGGAGTACTTAGTTTCAAATATAAACAATGCTCCACGGCTGAACCATGGTAGAATAGTCAGCGTCTCCGGGAGGAATATAATTAAGCTACTACACAAAACTAAAGTCACTTCCATTCGAAGCCAAGTTTATAGAAACTTGACTTTCAAAATTTAGCACAGCAAACAGAGGGAGTCAAGAGGAGGCATCCACAAAATTGGTATTTTTGTTTTTCGTTCTTGCCCAGCTTAATATCTATAATTATGATTAACTTGAGTATCCAATTTATGATTTAGATCACAAGTCACACTGTGTATGTAGAAAGATGTTTAAATTAATGGATCCCCCTAAAAACAATTATTTTTTGTAATTTTGGAATGGCGATTGGTAAAAGGCTTGACGGCACATCCTGTTCTGCACAGTACCATCTGGAAACAGTGCCCAGTTGGCTCGGAGTAACGTCCACCAGAGCACGCAAAAAAAAAAAAATCCTACACGCTGAGAAATATTTAACAGGCAAGTGGGCATCATGGCCGTGTTTCTGGAGGCTTCCTGGGGGTGCGTGGAGACAGAGGGAGAGGAGGGAAGAACGAAGAAGAAGAACAGGAGCCATCCCGCTTGCTTCCTTCCCCTTCTCTCCCTCCCCCGCCGCCGGCGCCTCTCACCGCGGGCGCGCGCCGACAGGGCATCGCATCGCATCGCTGCGCCCGTGCGTGCGTGCCGGAGGAGTTTGACGTCTCCGGCGATTACGGCATGGATGCCGGGGCAGAGAAGTGCCGCGACGCCGCGGCGGCGGCCGGGGAGGCCGGCAGCGACCTCTACGCGGTCCTCGGGCTCAAGAAGGAGTGCTCCGACGCCGAGCTGAAGGTCGCCTACCGGAAGCTCGCCATGGTGAGCAATTGGATTCATCTGGTTTCATAGCGCCTTTCTGCCATCGGTTGCTGCTGGCTGCTGCATGTCGTTCTTGATTTGGCTATCTAGTTGCATGTTGCCCTGTTGGTGTCGCTGTAACCTGTCAAGAAAGGAAACGTTCTTCGCCTGTAATTTCGAGTTTGGAGTAAGATAGATTGGCGCCAAATGTTTATATTTGATTATCCCATCTTACTGCCTATGTCCCTGTGCCGATAATTCGATGCCCTGTCCCGGTGGTATTTGCGTTTCGTAGATAATTATACATAGGCATTACGATCTAGCAATGGTAACTTTTATTTAGCACTTCAATTGTGCCAATCTTTTTCTTTACCATGCATCAGTATTTCATACTAATCAGACACATCTGAATCCAAATGCATGCCAACACTTGCAGGCCGTTATTCTGTTCCAATTCTAGAATATATGTTCAACGAAAAAGATTCCTAAATTTTCTGTCCAATTGCTTTGCAGAGATGGCACCCAGACAAATGCTCCTCCTCCAGCAGCGTGAAGCACCTGCAGGAAGCCAAGGAGAAGTTCCAAGAGATCCAGAGCGCCTATTCCGGTCTCAATCTTCCTTCTCTTAGCACCAGCCCCCCTGCTCTGTTCCATATTGGCAAACCACCCCTACTTCACCTGTTACAATGACTAACCAACTACTAATAAATTGAACAGCAGCAAACAGACCAATATAGCCTGTTGGTAAACTTATTGCATGGAGCCCCTGGGCTCCCATAACATTGCTCTTGTGCAGTCCTCTCCGACGCCAACAAGCGGTTCCTCTACGATGTGGGAGTATACGACAATGAGGACGACGAGGACAGCGTAAGCATCTCTACTTTCTCTTTCTCACATAATTCTGGTTATAACTTATAACACTAGAGTGATGTTTTTTGCTGCTGTTGCAGCTGCAGGGAATGGGGGACTTCGTTGGTGAGATGGCCCAGATGATGAGCCAGGCGCGTCCGACGGTAAGAGCCGATAGCACAACGATCCTAGTTCGTGATGCTTCTTTGTAGTCCTATGGATGGTGATTGGCAGCAAAAATCAATACTTACATTTTATTGTCGTATGCATGAAGCTTTAGCATGAAATTCCAGCTAGCACATGTTTGTCACATACTAACATCATCTCGTTACGGACTCGTAATTAGTGATTAGACCTATGTTTACAAAGACAAACATCCTCAGCTGTACCAGTTCCTTTTTCACATAATCCTAGGTGGGGGCTGCAAACAAATGTTTTCTCAACAATTTTTTTTCCTGAACTGCTACTCTAGACAAATATAACAACTGACAGCTGGTCTTATCTGTTTAACATGTACCATGTACCACCTTGTCTCTATTACGATCCCTATCCTGTGTATCCTGGTTGTTAATCTTTGTCAAAAATTCTTTATGCTTATTCTGGGATTTAATACTGGTTTTATGTGGGTATATGTAAAGTTCTTTTCATGAAGCCGTGAGGAAATAAGATGCTGAACTTTTTAACAATGGACATGACCTTTTGTATGCTAAATATGTTAGGATATGTTTCCAATGTGTTCCCAAGGCTTTGCTTTTTACACTAGACAACATATACAAACCTCAATATCTTTATATAGCTCTTGCTAGGATTTGTATGTTTCATGTCCATAGGCTTAAAAAAGAAGGAATTGTTATCAAAGCTCCGTATCCTGCATGGTTTTTAGTGGATACTAAAAGCTGAATGTTTAGGTGAGTTTTTTTGGAACCTAACTGGAGATCGACATCTTTTTCCTGGACCTGATTATCAAATGGAAGAGAGAGAGAGAGAGAGAGAGAGAGAGAGAGAGAGAGAGAGAGAGAGAGAGAGATAATGGCAACATAATAACCATGGACTGTTGGATTTGCAGAGGCAGGAAAGCTTTGAGGAGCTGCAGCAGCTGTTCGTGGACATGTTCCAGTCTGATCTTGATTCAGGATTCTGCAATGGGCCTACCAAGGGCCATCAGGTGCACGGGCAAGCCCAAAGTAGAACATCCTCAACCTCGCCTTCATCATCACCGTCTCCTCCTCCTTTTACTATAGTAACGGAGGCAGAGGTGCCATCATGTAATGGCTTCAATAAGCGGGGTTCATCAGCAATGGACTCGGCGAAACCTCCAAGACCTGTTGATGCTGGGGTGAGTCAGAGCCAGGCTGGCTTTTGTTTTGGGGTAAGTGCACCTGTCACTATCAATTGGAATTCCTTATCAATTTACTCTGCTTGATAATTATGCAATATGGCAGGAATAATTGTTACTTACTGTATAGGCAGATACTATTTACTTCTGAAGATGGTCATGCAATGGACCATTCATCTAAGGCACAGTTGAATCTGATATAGGAGATCGTTTATAAACGATGGCTTGTCCAACTGCTTTGACATTTCGTTTTATGCTTTCTTGGTGGAAAATGATTGTGGTGCTTTGTGTCTTTCTCAGCATAAATCCAGATGCCTGTAGATTCGCTTGCAAAACATCAAGTCTGTAGATGTCATCAAAAGAGTTGGGTGGCTATGTTATCGCTAGCTACAGTGCTTTGACTCCTGATGTCGCTTGATAGTATGAGCATCATATATTCTCATGTCTTCTATCTGCAGTCCTAGATGTTGATTTTGCAGTTATTTACTTCACGTGTCATGGACAAAAAAAAATCCCACAGAATTGGAATTTTTAAGGTCTATGGAAGAAACAAAATTTCAGCATGGCTGCTCATTCTTTAAATAAGTTCTTTTTATTCAATAACTTTTTGGTCTATGCTTTTCTTTGGCTGCGGGTCCTGGGTCACTTAGTGGACCCTGTTCATGTTTAGACCTAAGCCCTTCATGGCGTTTAGTAGTCATAACTCATAATGATCACATGATAGTCCAATAAACTGTGAAGGACCTTGCTGAAACTTTTCACAATGATTGGGCCCCATGAAGGGGCTATGAAAAGCTCCATCACTAGATCTATCTTGACATGAGGACTTGCTTAGCAGATATGACAGTTTCTGGATAAGGCATTTCGATGACAGGTAGACTATTGTTGTTGTGGTGGTCCATATGGTAGAACAGTCCACAGTGCCACTTTCCCATAGCTGCTTGCAATTGGATTTTTCATATTCTCATGATGTTATGTCTCATATTGTATGTCCTTTTGGGTGGTAGCAAGGTTTCGACTCCCTACGAGTTTTATTACCTTCGGTATCTGAACGGATATGGATCACACATATCATTTTCTGCTTTACACACATCCCTTTCTTGGACAATGGGATTGATACGTTGTCTTGTGCCTTCGCTGACTTGTCCTTGTGCTTTTGCTGTTAGAATTCTGTTCACGCTTCTAGAAATAGCCAATCAGTAAGGTACTTTTCTGATAAGGCTGAATCTATGCTCCGACCTTGAGAACCCAACTGAACTCGTGGCGCCTGTTTCTTTGGCTGTTGCTGAGCTTAGACTAGCTGTGGTGTACGGATGCATATGACCGCAGTGAAACTCCTCAGCTTGACTGATTCCCAGGAATCTTTAGCATTTGATGGCGACCTTATCATTTCATCATGTCTTCTGCAGATGAGCGACACGAAGCAAGCTCCGAAGACACGAGGCCCAAACACCAGCCGGAGGAGGAATGGCCGGAAGCAGAAGTTGTCGTCGAAGCACGATGTTTCATCTGAAGATGACACCGCAGGTTCCCAGCACCAGCAGCATGTAGCAGTTTAACCCTTGGTGTAGTTATTCGTTGGTCCTTGGCGGCTTGGCCGTGTCAAGGACCCTAGTGCAGCCAGGGCACAGCATGTTGCCTTTGGCAGCTGCTGTGATCCGAAGAGGAGTTTAGCTCACCATAGGCCTTACCTTGAGACCTGCACGTGAAACTCGTCGATGCTTCTGCATTTTTCTTTCTCCGCATGTGTTGCCTGCGTTGTACCAAGACAGTGACTTCCAATTGATTCAGTTCTTATTAACATCTACCATAAGTTGTGGCTTGTCGATCGAGTTAAGACGTTACGATGGACATCGTGGACATGAAATATTCGGTACGATTCCCACTATTTTGCGTTAAGAAACGTTTCACGGTAAGGAGCGCACCAACGGGGACGTAGCTCATATGGTAGAGCGCTCGCTTCGCATGCGAGAGGCACGGGGTTCGATTCCCCGCGTCTCCATCTTTTGCCAATTTCAGTCTCATTTTGCAATTTTCTGGCTCGCTTTTGCCAGTTGCCACCACTTCCTACATGATAGTTAGGTAAAAGTTCGATTTTCTGTTATGATGCAGACTTTTAAATTTTAGATTGTGAAGAGAATACTAGGATTATAATCCATTATCACCCTTGTTTGCTCAATTATAACACGCGAGAATTGATATGTGGGGTTGTAGTTTCTTGAGCCTGTTTACCATGGAGTACGCACCTTCTCACTCCATGGGAGTATCATACTCTAGACAGCTCAGTCTCTAGCAATATCAACATAACCATCCAAGATTCCACGCCCGGGGTCGTCAGATCGACATAACCATCCAAGATTATACGCGTGAGAGAAGCAAAATCATTTTGGAGGCGAGCCTAAGATTCCACGGCCGTAGTCGTGATATCGACATAACCATCCAAGATAAGGTAAGCGGAACTCTTGATTGGCCGCTCAACCAACTGCGAGTGTACTAATGCCCTACGAGCACGTTCTCATGAGACTGTAAGTTGTGAGTAATTAAATTCTACAAGACCTCATCATTCCAATTTAACGAGAGAAGGCAACAGGGCAGACATATCGGGCGTGTTTGGTGCCCTGCACGGGGCTGAGCCAGGCTCACCGCATGCAGGGTCCGTCAGTTTGGTTGCCTGCTCCACCCCACGAGCCAGGCTGTGCGCGTGCAGAAGAGCCCTCGCGGCCAGGCTCCAGCGGAACGCTAGAATCGGCCTTGCACAGGTAATGACGGCATTAGCACATAGTTAGTGAATATTAAGTGATTTTAAAACAAATTAAGACTATATGAGGTAAATTAACTTTTATTATGATATAATACTATAAATAATAAATATTTTAGTATTTATTTTGACATATTCTTATTACATGATTTACACTCGTTCGGACAACCAAATGTCTCTTCCGAACCAGGCTACCTGCTTGCAAGAACCAAACAAAACAGCATGCATGCGCTTAGCTACCCGAGCCAGGCCCGTGGATACGGACCAAACTAGACACATGCGAGCAACCAAACAGGTCCATCCTATCAACAACGGCCATCTAGTTTGCCAAAAAAAGGAAAAAAATCCTTTTTACCCCTCTAAACTTTGGACCGAATCCGAGTTTCCTCCCTAGATAATGAAACTGTCCGCATGGACGCGTCAGACTCGCGATACCGGGCACATGACCTTCCTAAATGGTTTCTCTTAGTGGTTTTTCTCATTTTCTTTTATGTTTATTTTAGCTAAATCTTTGAAAAATTATAGTAAATAAAAAAGTTATAAAATGGAAATCCAATTTTTTGACTCCACGTGAGTATATCTATAAAGTAAATATATTATATGATATAATTTAATAAAAAAATTTGTTGTACTTTTAGATATATACTTTTCTATAATTAATTCATAGATATAGTTTCCGTGGTCTAATTATGTTGAAATTTTTACGGTGGGTTAATTATTATATTCTTGAGTTGTAGAAAAATTTTATTCTTATTGGATCATATATTTTTAAGCAACTAAATTCCAAGCTATACCAAAGACTCTTCAGTTGGTCAAGCATACATAATCCAATAAACATAAAATTTTTACTACTAAAGCTCATGCATATAATGATTAGGCCACCATAAAAGTATCACTATAATTGGACCATGGAAACTGTATCTATGAATTAATTATAAAAAAGTATATATCTAAAAGTATAATAATTTTTTTATTAAATTATATCATATAATATATTTACTGCATAGATATACTCATGTGGAGTCCAACAAAATTGTATTTTTTATTTTTTTGATTTACTATGATTTTTTCAAAGATTCAACTACAATAAACATAAAAGAAAAAAGGAAAAACCACCGAGAGAAACTATCCAAAGAGGTTATGTGTCCGGTATCGCGAGTTCGAGAAGTTCAGACGGACAGTTTTATTGTTTAGGGAGGAAATTCGGATTCAGCTCAAAGTTCATGAGGTAAAAAGAATTTTTTCTAAAAAAACAACGACCATCCAGATCAGGCCCGTTAAGTTCCTCTGTACCCCACCGCCGCAAAAGAAACCCATTACCGGCCTGTATCGGCCCACAGCCCATCCTCCAAACAGATCCATTCATCTGTAACGGACCAAAATCCAAAGCCCACCTACGGTGCCCCCATCCTCTAATTGTCCATTTGTCCTCCCCCTCCGCTCCCCTGTCGCCTCTCCGCGTCAGTTTCCCTTCACCCTCACCGTCGCCGACGCCGCCCTTCTGCCCCTCCTGTGCCGCGCTCGACCTCCCCCTAAATCCGCCGCGCGCACCGCCGCCACCGCCGCCTCGGAACCCGATCTTCTTCGCCTCCCGCGTGACAGGCGCGGGCTCCCATCGGTAAGCAAGCCCTAGCCCCGGTTTGCCCTAATTCCCCGACATAGCCCCCGCGATTCCGCTCCCATCCGACTCCCTCGCGCGCTGTTTGCGTCCTCTGATTTGGTTCTGAGCGTGTTCCTTTTCGTCCCTGCGGTGATTGCCTGTATGGAGTGGGATTGTGTTATGATGAGTTCGCTGGAATTTTCCTTCCATGTGTGGGCGTGTGTTATGTTGAGATCGGCGTGCTCGTACGTGCAGGGATGATCGAAGGAGTGGGATTGTATTCTCGGGGTTCAGTAGTTTCTGTGTCAACCGTTGTGTGTAGTGTAGTGTATTGCTATCATGTTGTGCTGATCAGGCTTGTAACTCTTCTACCTACTTCGGTCTGTTATAAAAGTTGGCACGTTTTCATATCATGCTTGACTTGTGCAGCTCGGTTTATATTAGAAGGGGTGGCCTGACTATTCTTATACTGGGTTCAAATTTTCTGTAATTATTGCGAGAGGTATAGTGATTTGATTTCAAGTGAGTTCCTTGCATCTATCCTTTACTGGTGTTTCGAGTGAGTTTTTTATATTTTATACAAGTTTTCCCTTTTTCTTGTGGCTCATGTTGGTTTCATCTCTAGCCTTCCCCAACTAGTGCGGGACTAAAAATTTTGTTGGTGTAGGTGTGGCATTTCAATTGAATGTCACGTACTTAATAACTGATTTGTCGCATCTTTAATTGCAGTACTTGCTATATGCTGTCTAACTTGTTTAAGTATAAGTTATCTTCCTAGGATTCCGTTATTATACTGGCTACTTATAATCATACCCTCGTTCTATTTCAGATTGGAAGGGCTTGCTGCATCATGCATTTTTGGTGGATAATCTTCATTTGCTCTTGACTTTTCACTTCTTGTTGTCTTCAAAATGTCAGGCTTGCTTAATGTATGTACTTACACAATTATGCATCCCTCTTTCTTGCTACCTATTCATGTTGTATGTTTCTATTTGTTTACTACCTTGAGTTCAGAATAGATGTTATTCTTGAATGAACAAAGTCAGGCATTCATAAATTTAACTATCGCTAGGCATATATTTAAAGAGATATCACATAAGAGTTATATGAAAGGAATCAATAACAAATGTACATCAAAATGTCACAACAATTTTTTCATGCTCAAAGGACATAGTAAAATCTGGGCATTGGAGACTATCAATAAGTAAATCATGACAGTGGTATCGTTACATTGTGATTCGGTAGGTCACTGGCTTGTTTGTTTAGTTGCATTTGTTTTTTGGACAACAGATGAGTCTCATACTCGAACGTCTAGGGTCCTGCTTAACTCAATACGGCTTTACACTTTTGCTGTTGAGGTTTAACTCAATATCCTATTTTATTCTTTTCTTATATGACTCAGTTCTTCTTTCCTTGGCAGTCAAACCTTAATGGTTCTGCATCAAATCTTCCGGACTCAACTGGAAGACCATTTACAGCATCCTTTTCAGGCCAATCCGGATCAATTCCAGGTTTCCATCATTCTGGTGAGTATATGATACTAAACTTTTGTTTGTTCATTTATATCATACAGTGTCGATGAAGTAAAAGCCTTCTTTCCTGATATTTCCAAAGGTTTGCACAACATTCATGGAAGTTTCAACCTTCCAAATATGCCTGGATCACTTGCACAAAGGAATGCTGCAATGAGTGGCCTTCCATCCTCTGGGGTTCAACAACCCGGTGGGAGCATTTCTGGGAGATTCACCTCAAATAACCTTCCGGTTGCCATGTCTCAGGTTCTAATGCTCACCTTTATTCATGTTGCAGTTCCTTTTCTTATTCTGTGGTCAGCGACTCAGCATACACACTCATGCTAATGCCTTATCGAATCCAAGGACCAAATTTTGGTAGTTAAAGTGGCAGTGTTCTCTTTCTGTGCATCCATGTGGAGCAAGATTATTTATTATCTGGCCCCTTTGCAGATTCCGCATGCACATTCAGGTGTCAGTGGTAGAGGGATGAATGTTGGCGCAGGTCCAGCATTTAGTAGCAGCATGAATATTGGTGGTAACATTCAAGGCTTATCCTCGAGCTTGGGCGCCGGTGGTAGTCGCAATTCTGTTCCTGGGATGTCGGTATCTCCATCTTTAGGAAACTTGGGCCCACGGATCACAAGTTCTGTAGGAAATATTATAGGGGGAAGTAATATTGGAAGAAATATAAGCTCTGGTGGCTTATCCGTGCCAAGTATTGCATCTCGGATGAATCTGAGTGGCAACACTGTGAGTGGTAATCTAAATGTGCAAGGATCTAGCAGGATGATGAATGGCCTGCTTCAGCAAGGTAATCGATTACACCTACCCCAGGAACATGTGGAATATTCTTTTTTTCATAGATCTAAATGGACTTCATGTTTCATTGTTGCTTGCTTCTCCTTTCTCTTTAGTTTTAGCCTCAACTGTACCTGAAAACATTTTTCATGTGTTGGCTGCACTTGCTACATTTCTTTCTTCAAGGCTCAAACTGAATAACCTTTCAACTTTTTCGGGAATTTGGGCATATGAAATAAATGCGAACTCCCTTATATGATATAGTTTTTTTTGGAGCCTTCTGTATCAGCATGTAGCTTCTGCTTTGTGGTACTGTGAGCTAGTTTTTTGTAATTGTGATAATGAAGCCACGTAAAGTGAGAGGCAGAAGTAGTTTAGAACTAGCCTCATCAAATATTCCCCCAGTTACACTTGAACCAAGTTTTGAACATTTCCAGTTTTCTCCTCATGTACTGCAGGGCAACTCATGCAACCCAGATGTTTATAGCACTAAAGGATCCCTATAAAATCTTTTATATTTTTTATTCTGTATAATTGTGAAACATGTCTTAAATCTTTTTGAATGGTTATAATAAGAAGTGTGCATAGTACTTATCTGTTTATCAGAGTGCATGTCTCATCCAGCCCCTTTTTGTTAATATCTGAAACCAGCATCTCCTCAGTTGATAAATATGCTTGGAAGTTCTTATCCAACATCTGGAGGTTCATTATCACAGAACCAAATTCAAGCAGGAAATAATTCTCTAAGTTCTATTGGGATGTTGCATGATGCCAATGATACCGCTCCATTTGACATAAATGATTTTCCCCAATTGACTGGTCGACCTAGTTCAGCTGGTGGTCCCCAAGGACAATACGGTAAAAGTGCTGGAAACCAATATATTTCTTGTTATGATTTGGAAGATGCTGTTGCCAATTTCTTTACATTGCAGGGTCACTACGCAAACAAGGAGTTGGTGTTAATACCATTGTTCAACAAAACCAGGAATTCAGCATTCAAAATGAAGATTTCCCGGCTTTGCCTGGATTCAAAGGTTGTTACTGTCAAATTTGTTACTATAAATTGTCTGTTGATTTAGTGGGATTTTCTCATTTTGCCATCGGCGGTGCATCTTCTGTTTGATTGCGTTACTATATACGACCTTGACCTTCATCAGCTATGTGCCTTTTACAACTTGTTGTTAAACTGGCTCCTGCTACTTTGTACTTGTTGACCTTAGTGTTTGAAGTGTTTAGTAATCAATAATATGATCCTGACTTGTGTTGTGAGCTCCATAATTCCTTTACTATTTAACTTTTGTGGAAGGCTGCCATCTTTTCATATTTTTATGTGAGATCATTTTTTACCATCGTGAGATCTTTTTACCATCTTAATGCAATTGATGTGAGATCTTTTTACCATCTTGATGCGAGTTCTTTTGTGGAATGCACTAGGGCCCTACCTTTAGGTCATGTTGTAGTTTGCAAAGTCCCAACGTTGACAGACCCTGCATTGAATAATAAGACACGAGTAGTATCCAGATGAGCATTTGCATGCGTAATAGCAAACCTGCTAAAGGTATAACATGATGTCAATGATTCTTAATGGCAAACTTGTCACCATGCACCCAGAAAACAGGCACTGGACAACTTAGGGCTGTTCATTCACGGGTTTAGCCAGTTTGGTAGCAAAAACCATCCCAACAAAACCACGGTTTGACGATTTGGTCCCACTGGTTTACACGGGTAATCCAGTGCTGTACGCCCCACGTACACAGGCAGGGATGGTTGCCACTGTTGTAACCAGGCGCACCATCCCCACCTGCCTTGGCCCATCCTGCTGGTGTTGTTCCCTCCATTTTCCTCCCTGCTGTGCCCTCAGCCCTTCTGCTATCCCCCAATATCGCAGAGCAGCAGTTTCACGCAGTGATGGATGCCTGCTGCAGGATGGGATCTTGGGAAAGAAGGAGCAGAGCATTTGTTTCAGAATTTTCCTCCCAATGGAGACTGCCATACTGAGGATCTCTGCTTCCTGAGGTCTGATAGATCGCAGCTTGAGAAGGAGCACATGCACAACGGAATTCCCAGCAGCATGTCTGCCGGCAAGCCAAGAGTTTGCCAGGGCTGTAGCCTTCTTGCTTCAATCTCAGTGCTGTGGTTGCCGATTCGGCATGGCCCCTTTGGCGTGCCATTCGTATCTCCCCTCTGCTCATGCAACGCATCTGCCTGCAGTAGTTCTTGCATTGTTGAACACAGGCTGCCGATGGAATCCGTAAGTGGCTTGATGTGTTTCTGCTTACTGCCTAGATTAGATGGGCTAGCTGGTTTAAACTGCGATCCGGCTCAACCTTTGCAGAAACCGTAGATATGGTTTGGACGGGCTGGTTTAGCGGGTTGTTTGGTTTGGAACCAAATCATGAGCAGGGCTAGCACGAATGCAGTTTAACATTAGTAATAAGAAGGGGTCAATATTAGGATTATTCATCAACCAATGGTCGACTGGAATTACCATGGACCATCATTGTTTGATGCTGAATAAGGGGAAATTCATCAACACACGTAAAGTGTCCAATTATAACTCACCTAATTGTTTGTACATGCCAGCCAGCCTGTTATCCGCTGTCAGAATTTGAGTAATAAAAACAAGTTCCTGATATGCTGGCCAACTGCATTTGTATGTGAGACATTGTTGGACAATAGTTAGAACACAAATTGAGTAGGTAACCCCTGAGTTTCTTTTAATGATGTTAGGCAAGCATATTTTGTCGATTTGTGCAGAGAATTTATTGTATGATCTTGTTTTGTTGTGCTTGTACATGGAAACACCATGAGCGCAACACTACAATCCATATTAAACATGAACGTAAATAAGGCCATTATGAGGTGTAGCATCTGAATCATCCAGAGATACCTGGCCATGTCAAGCAAAATAGAGCTAAAGAACCTCCTAATGATGAGATGCAGTTGCTACAGATACAATGTTGCAGCCCTTTTAGCTGGACATACATACCTTGAGCTCTGTAGTGTATGAAGTGCCGCTGACCTTTTTGTCTCTTGTGTCTTTTGTGATGCACACCGGCAGGAAAAGAAAGTTTTGCAGCAGTGTCTTAGCTTTCGCCCAACTATTACCAGCTTTTCCCCCTTTTTTTAAAAGGAAAACATATACTCCTTGGTCAATTACATCTAATCTTTGCCTTTGAATCAATTTTCTATAAAAAGGTTTGGTTTTGGAACTTGTCACATCAAAGGTCAATTCACATATCGACTCTTTTAATTGTGTTACCTGTCTTGAATTGTTGCTATAAAAAAAACTGCCTTTTGAGCTTGGAGGGCATCAATGTTTCATAAACCTGCACAAAATTAAATAGAACCTTTGTTATGTTCTATTGATGCTTGGTATTATGGACATTGCACTATCTTCATGCAAATATCTTTATTTTTGTAACTGTGCATTAACAACTTGGAAACTATAATAACTTCTCCTGTTATCAGGTAACTCTTCAGATTATGCTATGGAGTTGCATCATAAGGAACAACTTCATGAGAATGTACCTGTAATGCAAACACAGCAGTATCCTGTAGGTTCATGTTTTTCTGAAATTTGAATAATTTTTCCCTTGATTTTTTTACATAATATGCACCTTTACACAGATGGCAAGGTCAGTTGGCTTTAATTTAGGAAGTAGCTACCCACCAAATCGTCAGCAACACCAGCAAGGTGCTAACTCAGTAAGTATGCCATGATTTTCCTAGAACAGCCATTTTCAGGGATGTATCACTGTTGCATGATTGAAATTTGATGTTTATGTTGCTCCTTTGTTGAACCATGGTAGTAATCTCAATTATGTTCTATCAGGTCCAGAATGCTGGAACTCAAAATATTGGACTAAGACCACTCAATCAAACTCCTAGTTTGGCATCGTACGATCAACTTCTGCAGCAATACCAGCAGCCGCAGACTCAAAATCCTTTCAGGATGCAGCAGATGCCTTCAGCTGCACATTCATTTCGGGATCAGATTCAAAAGATTCAAGGGGGGCCGTCACCACCCGATCCATATGGCTTGTTAGGATTACTGGGGGTTATAAGGATGAATGATGCTGAATTAGCATCTCTTGCTTTAGGAATAGATTTAACAACATTGGGTTTGAACTTGAATTCACCTGATAATCTATACAAGACATTTGGCTCACCCTGGTCAAATGAGCCAGCAAAAGGAGATCCTGATTTTCATATTCCAGCTTGCTACTTCTCCGAGCAAACTCCAGCGCTACAGGTGAGCCCCTGATATCTGTAGGCTATTTTCGATTAACGAGATATTTGAAACCACATTATCTAATATAACCCCTTGAATTCTCTTGATGTGTCTGGTTCATATTATATTGTAACCATTTTTTGTTGCAGCTATTTTTTTTGCAGAATTTTCTCATATTAACACTGTTTTACATCTTCTGTAGATTTAAAACCACATTACCTGATATAACCCCTTGAATTTTCTCTTGATGTGTCTGGTATTATATTTTAACAAATTCTTTCCTGTTGCAGCCCATACTTTTTCAGAAGCTTCACCTAGCAACCCTATTTTACATCTTCTATAGGTACTTGTACCTTACAATGCTCTAACTGTACTAGGCCCGTCATTAGTCACCATATTTTAAGCTAATTATATATATTTTGTCCTTGCAGCATGCCAAAGGATGAAGCTCAGCTATATGCTGCCCATGAACTGTGAGTACATGGTTGTCATTTCTTTTACATATCCTGGTGTTACAGTTATCTGAATTTACATGCTCCGTGCTTTTTGATGTTTCTGAATATTTTCATCTATTATAAGATTCGTTTAGTCAATGGAGTTTCCATCTATTACGATATTTGTTTTTTTGATGGTTTGCTAAGTTCGATGAGTATCTGTGTAGCATTGCAATGTGTCCCATAAATTTTCTTCTAGTCTTAGCCATTTTAGAGATAGCCATGCATTATCTTTCATTCCATCTTCCTACGAATAACAGTGGCATCTTAACTATATTTGTTAAAGCTACCTTCTCACACATGCTGTACTTGACAACATAGTGCAGCACAGCTAAACCAAACAGAGCTTCAACTAGTCCTTTTTTTTATTTTTTATGTACCTATAGTGTAAAATGTATTTGATTTTGTCTTCTCAGATATAGTCGAGGATGGTTTTACCATAAAGAATCAAGGTTATGGTTCACAAAAATTCCAAATGTGGAACCTCTAGTCAAAACTCATCTCTATGAACGTGGGTCTTATGGTTTCTTTGACCCACAGATTTGGGAGACAGTCCGTAAGGTTTGGTCTTTGTTGACTTATACTGGAAGAATATGCAGCACCTCCAATACACTTCTAAATTACAGTTCATCTTGTCCTTGCTGCAGGACAACTTTGTTCTCCATTACGAGCTGGTAGAGAAAAGGCCGGCCCTGCCTTCTGTGGCACAAAATGTTAGATGAAAAAAATTTCTGGGTAGACTCTTCCCACTAAGCAAGTTTTTCTTTGGTGTTCCTTCTGTACTAGGCAATGATTCCATTGTTATTTCATCAGGTACCTCCTTAGTCCTAACTCAAATTTTTGTGTCCCTGCTGGATGGTACAAAGAAGCTCATTCACATTATGGCATCATTACCTGATTCTTAAGGTATGTGTTTTTCAGCAGACAAGTATGGTTGCCAATGCTGTTTGGACTGCAATTTATTTCTTCAGGTTTGGTAAGATCTAAGGTGACTTAGGTCATGCGTATCTTCCAGTCACCAAAATTCGAAAGAAATTAGTACTCCTCAAAATGGGGTGATGGAAAAACTTTATGTTTTTTCCATGGGTTGTGTATAATAGGTTTAATCTGGGGATTTAGGTCTTGGGATGAGGACTTACCTAGTTCGGGCGGGTTTGGAAGAGCACTCGGAAGGGTGTGGGCACTGTCCGATCTGGCGGTTATGGCCTTATGGGGGAGGGATGGGGGTGATTGATGGTGTTTGTTCTCGGAGCTGGTTTAGTCTGCGGGCGGACTTGCCAGTGGGGAACCCTTTTTTTCTTGGGAGAGGCAGTCGAGTGGAAAAAATCTGGATGATCACTAAATCCAACGACTTAAAGCAGTATAACCCTAAAAAGGAAAGTGGGCTTCAACAGAACCTCGCTCTAGGTGTGTCCCTTTTTTTTGTCTATCATAAGATTCAGTTTGATGTTTCTTAAAATATGCAATGTTAGTTGGTATCTTTTTATGTGACCAAAAAAGGACCATGATTTGTTTTTGTTATGTGTAAGCAAAATTGACCATGCATTTCAAGTAACCATGATTTACTATGTCGATTGGTTATGAGAAACATGAGTTGATTGCAGTTAACTTTGGGTGCAATTTGAGTGTAACTTGTGCCTTTGTTCGTTTCACTTGAACAGGACGGGGAGAAACTCAGAAACTAAGGTTACACTGATCTGCTGTGAGGAGGAAGGCTGCAGAACAGAAGCGGGGATGTCCAGCTGACAGCCCTTGTAATTATACTAAACAGTGGTAGAGAATGTTGCATTTTCCTTTGATCGTGGGGAGCGTACTCCCTGTAAAGCTTCCTAATGTTCAGGATTAGTTGTCTGCACAGTTGCCCTTCCCGCCTCAAATGACAACATAGCTGGTCTGCGCCATGGAACTCAGCGTCTTGTCCCCCCTGTCGAACGGCCTAGTACGCTTGGGATAGAACTGGAGGAAGCGAAGTTGGGTTCGCGAGAGGGGTCCACTGGGCATCGTGGAACCCGGTGGTCAGTAGGGAAATGCGGGATAATGCAGTGGTCGAAATGCAAACAGGCAAAGACGTCCCGCTGTTGGCTCAGATTGTGTTGTGTTATCCCTGTGAACTGACTCGATCGCCCCGAGCTCCTAGTGCACCAGTGGCCCAGCTCGTCTGACTGGTAAGTTAACAGTCGGGGGAATGGGTGGGGTGGTCGGTGCTTGAAATAATCATCATCCCCGGCTATTGCTTCTCTCCTTTTGTCCCTCTGTTTTTCATCCTAAGTTTTGAAATTATTATCTACGAGGATGAGGTGATCATTCCCCTCATGCCTGGTGCAGGATCCTATTCGGATTTTCTCTCCTTGTTTTCGCGTGTCAGTCGGTCTGTTTGCCCCCATCACCCGCCACCCGGTCACCGGAGTCGGGCGGGTCACAGCCGGCTAGTGTTGTACTGTTGTTCGAGGTGTCTTACGGTCACGGAACACCCAGCTGCCGAAACGACCTGCCCAGAATGTTGTTGGCACTGCGATACGTACACCGACCAGTACACGGCATGGCGGTAGCTAGGCTGATCCTCCCCTGAATTAATCTCCAACTGTGACCACAATTTGGAATACGTCCACGATTTCCTAGAGAGCTGGATTTTGTCAGGTAGAGCTCTTTTGGCACTAGGAGTTACGTGTTCCATGGGTTTTCTAGTCACCAATGCATATAGAATCTGATATGAATGCCCGAACACTGAGAAGTCTAGTAGTGTGTTTCTGCTCTGGTAATGCACACAAAGAAGAAAAGGATGGATTTGCCAGTCTGGTATCTCTCTCCCTCTTGAAAAATTATCTCTCGTTTCTTCTCCCCTTAACGGTTTCGGACTTCCTGCCGTGCCAGATCCTCACAGGCCACAATATTTCCAATAGATTACTCATACCTCACACTTAAAACACACTCTCCCCATTACCGATAACTAATTTTGTATTTTTAGTAATTGTTGATGCAGCAGACTACCAAAATCCAATCACCACAAGAATAGGATAGAGAGATAAATCCCTTCATTTAGGATGGAGGGAGGTGTGTTTTGATGATTGCTAAAAAATTTTAGTTATTGGGGACTGATTGGTAATACGCTGGAGGACCTTCAATCATCAAAACATCAACATCTTGGTATTGGAGAGAGGGATGAGTAATTGATGCTCTACAACTTTTAGTAATGATTTATTACTTTCCTCAGCCAGACATAGGGTCTGTTCGTTTCCTGCTATCTAAACTTTAGACCCATCACATCAAAAAGAATCTTGCTATTTAGAAGTATTAAATAAAATCTGTTTATAAAACTTTTTGAACAGCTAGGTGCTAATTCGCGAGACAAATTTAATGAGCCTAATTAATCCATAATTTGCCACAGTGATGCTACAGTAATTGTTCGCTAATCATGGACTAATATACCTCATTAGATTCGTCTCGCGAATTAGCACTAGGGTTCTGCAATTAGTTTTATAATTAGACTTTATTTAATACTTCTAAATGATAAGATTCTCTTTGATGTGACCCCTCTAAAGTTTAGGTACCCGGAAACGAACACACCCATAGTGTAGTGTGTGTGTGGAGCTGTCGAAACGACTCAAAATAGTAACTGCGTGTACCAAAATAGCAAATATTGGCTCAGGGGTAAAATGGCTCACACTTTCCAGTAGCCATGGGTCATGGCCCGAAAATGCAGAATTCCATGGGAGCGAATCAAGGAGCACAGAATTCCGAGAAGACGAAGCGGTTTCTTGAGGAGACACGGGAGTGTCCTGGCCATGCCACCCAGAAGGGAGAAGGCCAAAACCAGCTGCTGCCGGTTCCGCTCCAAATGAAGCCCTTCAACAAGTTATGGCCGGCGCTCATGGAAAGCAAGCTCGCCATCGCGCTGCTCGCCGGCCTCTTTGTCGGGGCAGTGGTCTTGTTCTCTGTGCCGCCGCAGTTCTCGGTGCATGGCGGTAACGGTGAGCCGCTCTGGCGAATTGCCAAGCTTGTGACTTGTGATGTATGGCCTGGCTGGCTGGCTCTCGCAATCTCTCTCACGGCCTTGTTTTGAATTATCCGAGTTCTCTTGCGGGGCTTGCCGGCAAACGGGGGTGGTGCAGGTTCGCCGGCGGAGAAGATGAATGGTCATGCACAGCCACCTCTAGGTGAGGCTCCCGTCTAGACAAACAGGAGATTCGCCTCTTCCGAATTCGCTGCAAGGAAAAAAAAAGTCTAAGCTGCTGCGATGACTTGCAACGTTTTCTGGAAGATCGATCACCGGCTAATTCTGACGAGCATTTTGCAGCCAATATGATAGCAGAATCTCCAGTATCCACAGTGCAGGCCCAGGAAGAAGAAGCCACGAGTTCCAAAAATTTCACTGGTTCATTCATATGCACTTCTCTTCAGTAAATCCCAATGGCTAGACATTTCAGCTTCATTTATTTTGAGAAATTCCTCTACATTCGTTTGCAGGTGAAGAAATTGCACCGGTCTCTGTTCTACCTCCTCCTCTGAAGCCAATCTGCGACCTCTCCGACCGGCGTTACGGCTGTGAGATGTGGGGCGAGGCGCGCCCGGCGAGCGGCGCGAACAGGTCATCTGTCTACTTCATCCCACCGCCGTCGCAGCTCGCCACCACCGCGGTAGCCACCTGGAGCATCCGCTCGCAGTCCCGCAAGATCGTCGGCGTCCGCGAGGTCATCGTCAGGTCCCTCAACCTGTCGAGCCTCCGCGAGGCGCCCAACTGCACCGTCCGCCGGAGCCTGCCGGCCGTGGTGTTCGCGCTCGGTGGCCTGACGTTCAACTACTGGCACGCTTCAGCGACGTGCTGGTCCCGCTCTTCACGACGGCCCGAGCCTTCTGCGGCGAGGTCGAGCTCGTCGCCACCGGCGCCCAGGGCTGGTTCCTCAACAAGTACGGGCGCGTCCTCGGGGCGCTCTCTCGGTACGCGGTGGTCGACCTCGACGCCGACGGCGAGGTGCGCTGCTACCCGCACCTCATCGTCGGCCTCCGCGGCCACCGCTACTTCGACATCGACTCGGCGCGCGCCCCGAACGGCTACGACATGCTCGCCTTCCGCATCTTCGTCCGGGCGGCCTACTCCCTGCCGCCACCGACCGCTGCGCTCCCGTGCAGGTCCGGCGGCACGAAGCCACGGTTCATGATCATCCTCCGCGGCGCGACGCGGCGGTTCGTGAACGCTGACGCCGTCGTCTCCGCGATCGAGCGGGCCGGGTTCCAGGTGGTGCGCATGGAGCCGACGTCGACGGCGGGCATGGACGCGGTCGCGCGCGAGGTGGACGCGTGCGACGTGCTCGTGGGCGCGCACGGCGCCGGGCTGACCAACATGGTGTTCCTGCGCACGGGCGCCGTGGTGGTGCAGGTGATCCCGTGGGGAAAGATGAAGCCCTACGGCGAGGGGTTCTTCGGCGCCCCGGCCGCGCACATGGGGATCCGGCACGTCGCGTACAGCGTCGCTGCCGAGGAGAGCACGCTCTACGACAAGTACGGCAAGGCCCACCCCGTGATCACCGACCCCGACGTGTTCTACAGGAACGGCAGCAACGCGAAGCTGTACTGGCAGGAGCAGAACATCCGGCTCAACACCACAAGGTTCGCGCCGACGCTCGAGACGGTGAAGCGGATGCTGCGATTATAGTTTGGATTAGCGAGAAAATGCACAGCTCGTTTCCCGCAAAAGGGTCAATTTTAAGTTTGGATTCGAGGGCAGAACGCATGGTAGTTTCAATTCAGAGTTATTGTTCACAAAAACTAGTTTCAATTCAGAGTTATTGTTCACAAAAACTAAGACGATGACTGCAAAAGTAGGCAGGAATGTAGGTTTACTAGTGATATATAGTTCATACAAAAGCCCAGGCTTGAGCACATACCAATACCTATAGGCTATAAGAATCTGAACAACTATGTCCTTTGCATTGAAATTCCTGCATCTTTGGACTGTTGGTGATCATGGCAGACACTGGCGTTTTTTCAGTACTGTTGAGAAACTTGAACCTGACACCTCGGGGTGTTGTTCGTGGCAAAATTAAGCAATTCAGGATGGCTCCGGCTACTGGCGTGGTGCCGCCACCGTCGTCATTCTCGTCAGCAATGGCAGCACACCATGGCTGCAGAGCATCGAACTACCTTGGTGGCTTGGCAGCTCCATGACCCCTGAAACCGAGTCACAATCGTCTTTTGGACCTTTATAACGATAAAGATGGATAAATTTGATGCAACTGAAGGAGGCCATGGAAGTTGAAGGCACAAGAACCTGACAGGCTGACACCACCCGTCGCCCGTCTCCAGTAGCGTCTTCAAATTGAAGACCAAGCAAGATGATCAAGATGGTATACGAGAGCGTGGCACACTGGAAACTGTTGGTTATCACAGTTGCGATTACTGAAGCTTCAATCCAAGGTGAATGACAATGGAAGTGCTCTATAACAGGATTAGGACCTGAATAACAAAGGCGGTAGAGTTTGCTTCGGTGTTGTCCACAGAAGAGAAGTCTGAATATTTACACTCATTTCTGAATGTCCTGCAAGTTCTCGATTTGAACATTACAAGAGGCCACTCCATGGCGCATATTCCCCCACTGCAAAGTTCAGGATTCAGAGGTGGCTCGTTGATCTGGCTCCGGCCGTCGACAAACATGGCCCTTGCACCCTGCGCGGGAGGGTGTCTTTATGCCTCCACGTCACGGTCATGTGGGAAAGATCAGCGTGCCGGCTCCATGGCTTTGGTTGCAAGCACCACACCTCTCACCGTTTCACCCCCGAACACGACAGCCTCGTCTCCGGCTTCGTCTTGCACGAGCACGAAGCACGCTGCCGTCGCCACGCACACTTACCACCGTTGATCGGTCCTGTGGCTGCAGACTCAGATCGGTGGTTCGTGCTGCTCCGCCTTGCATGAGGAAGCCGACTTCCCCGGCGCCGGTTGGCTTCGCGCGCGCGACGGTCAGTCGAACGCCGGCGCCCTCTCCGGCTTCGTCTTGCACCGCCGCTGAGCACCCATCATCCATCACCGAATAGACCCCACAGAGTACGGCGGGAGGGTCCCTTCGCCCGCCTCCGCCGCGCGCTGGGCGGCCTCTGCTTCGATCCGCCGCCAAACAACGCGACCCAGACGAGGGGCCTAAATGAAAATTTATGGAGCCGATTATTTACACATATACCCCTTAATCGGATCGCGATTATTAATCGCGATCCGAATAAGGGGGTTATATGTAAATTTAGGGGTATTTTTAGACTTCCAATTTGCAAAAGATGCTCACCGTGATCCACGCCAATTGCGACGCCGGCGAGGCGGCGATGGCTTCCGTTCCGCCGCCCACGCCCGGCCGGCTAGGTATTCCCGAGCAAGGCCGCCATGGCACGAGATGCTCTTGCCTATCCGCCGCGTTCTCCTGCCCCCTGCTCGGCCTCGCCGTTGACCCGAGCCCACGGGCCGCATATAGCTACCATGGCGTTGACGATGAGGCTGCCGCCGGCCCTGCCCCGCCATACAGATACGCGAAAAGGGGACAAGAGAGATGGAGGCCACTTGCACGGGCACTGGTCAGTGTGAGGGATCAGTGACGGCGAGCACCACGCGGGCATGCTCGAGCACTTCCCGCCGGCCGTTATCTTCCGTCTCCGGCCTGGCTTCTCCCGCCGGCGGCGCACGGGGTCGAGCACCTTCCTCGCCTAGTAACGCGAAGCTGTACTGGCAGGAGCAGAACATCCGGCTCAACAGCACGAGGTTCGCGCCGACGCTGGATATGGTGAAGGGGCTGCTGCGAGAATGAACTTCTGCCCTTGAATCTTGATGATGTAGCCTTGTTTTACAATTAGCAGACGCGGAGAGTTTAGTATCTCAGGAAAATGTATCAACATTCTCCGGTTTCCATCATCTTTAAAGAGCTTAGATAGTGTTCAAGTTTGTAACTGATACTAACACTAGTGTTTTTATTCAGAAACATACTATTCAACTATGATCAGCGAGAGAATGCACAGTTCGTTTCCCGCAAAAGGGTCAATTTAAAGTTTGGATTCAAAGGCAAGGCGCATGATAGTTTCCATTCAGAGTTATTAGTTACAAAAATTAAGACAATGACTGCAAAAGTAGGCAGGGATGCAGGTAGGTTTATGCTTTCGTACGCAACGTTCTGGCTTTGCGCTCTGGGATGATCACAGAGCAAGTCCTTCCATCCCCAAAGAAAACGTTTTCTGCACTCCATTGGTTCAGCTGGTCACAGTGTGTGCAGCACAAGAGATTTGTTGACAGCACTAAACTTCTACGAATGGTAACTGGTTAGAAATTAGGCAGCGGAATTGGCTGCCTATACAGACATGACAGCGCCAAACGATGGAAAAGGAAAACCTGCAGCTTGAGGAGATTGCGTGCGTGTTCTGTCCTGAGATGGATCGTCATCGTTTGGTAAGCTATCAGAACCTGATGCGGACACGCTGTGGCGTTGAAGGTAGATTTGGCAACATGGCCGCCTTGATCCTGCGACGGCGAGGGGTTTTGCTTTGCCCCTGCTGCACGCACGCCGCATGCCCGACGGCCATGATACAGGTGGCTAGCCACCACCAGCGGCAGCGTCCGCGCCGTGCGTGCCGCGGCAAGCTGATCGATCGGGATTAGCTGGCGACCAAAGCGACGCGGGCGTAGGAAGGATCGGCCAGCGCATCGTAGGAGCGGCAGGCTGAAGACACGGGAACCTTGGGGTGGACGGTATTTGAAACACCGTCCACCCTCTGAATTTCTTCTCATTTTCGTCTCTGCCTCCACGGACCGCGTTTGGATCTGAAACTTTGCACGACGGTGCTGTGATCCGTTACGAGTCTGTGCGAATTCTTGCAGGATTTTTGAGCTCCTGTGCCCCGGCAAAATCGCGGGATCTGTGGTGGACGGTATCTGAAATACCGTCCACCACCTCTTCTTGTTTTCCGTTCTGATTTTTTAAATCATGCCATGGAATTGCAGCGACCAGCGGCGCGGTCACGCCAGATGACATCCGCATCCATCTGCTCTAGCCGCGTCGCTGCCTCTGGCCCGGCGAGCTTGGCCGAACAAGCGAGCCACAACGGCCGGCAGGCGAGGACGCCGGCCGGCGGCCGCCAGGCTGTTTCTGTGCGACTCCGCCCCGTGAGGACGCCTACACGCAGAGAGGACTCCCGGTACGACGTCGTCGGAGTGGACGCGCCCCGGGTGCTCCGGGGCTCCGGCGAGACCTAGACGTGACGTGAAGCGCGGCGCCTCGCTAGTTGCTATGACCAGGGAGGACGGTGGATGAAATCCGGGGGTGGACGGTAAATGGAATACCGTCCACCCTGGGTCGTTTCCGTCCGATGGATCGGATGTGTGCGGCCGCGATTGCAATTCCTGGCCTCGGACTCCGCTTCTAGTGCAAAGGGCGCCGCCCACGTCCCACATCTGTAGCAGCCATCGTGCCGCGCCGACGCCCACACCGGCTGTCGCCGCGCTGATCGGTCTCCCTCCGTGCCGCGCCGCTGGCCTCTTCCGCGACATGGACACGCCGCCGCGCGGACCGGCGGGGTGAGAACTGAGCAGTGTTCCCCGCAAGGGGCTGAACAGAATGGCCCGAAGCGTACGCGCCGCGCCACCGGCCCCGGCAACGAACTCGCCGATGAGGCCTTCATGCCTCCATTGCAAGCGCAGGCCACCCGACCCCGCACGGCGAGCCCGCACCTTTGGGGGTTCCAAATGCCATCCGTTCTCAGTGTCTCACGGAGCACCCTGCCGCCGCCGCCGCGACAGGATTAGCCCCCGTGCCTGCGATATGAACGCCGGCCGCCGCAGGGCAAATCGGCCATGGCAGACACAATCGATAGCGCCCGTGATGCGTGCACCTAACCACCATCAGTGGGCAACCGCAAGCTTACAGCAGCGAGCAAGCCTACGGGCGTACGAAGGTTCGGCACGCACAGGCAAGCTGAAAAAGCAGGGGACCTGGGGCCTGGGGGTGGACGGTATTTGAAATACCGTCCACCCCTGCGATTTCTTCTTATTTTCGTTTCACTCTCCATGCATCATGTCACAGCCTAAACTTTTTCACAATGGTGCGACAATCCATTGCTCGTCTCCTCGAATTTTTGCTGGATTTTTGAGCTCCTGTGCCGCCGTGAAACGGGGGACCTAGGGTAGACGGTGTCTGAAACGACGCCGACCACGCCCGGCCGTTTCTCTTCTCGCTTTTGCAATGATGGCAGGAAAGATCGAGACGAGTGTCTGCACTTGATTTTCCGTCCGTTAGTTGTGTTTAATCACGGCGACACGCGGCCATCACCGTGTGCTGTTCCAGGCGCCGGCCTCCGCCGCGCGGGCGGCCACGCGCATCCCGGCAACGGGGGCTCTCCAGAAAGGCTCCGTCGATGCGGGAGGCAACCGGATGCGGCGGACCTTGGGCCAGACGTGGCGCGAAGTGTATGGCCGGGGTGCCCTGCCTGACATCGCCGGACGTGGTCCTTGGTGCCGGCTTTCCGTGCCACGACCAGCGGCGCAGCCATGGCCGCCGAACAGCCGAAGCCCTTGCTGCGCCTCCCATTCGGCACGACACGATCGCCGTCGACTGCGCGTCGCTGACGCTCGCACGACGAGTTTGGTCGAACGCCACGGGCACTAGTCGCTATGGCCGCAGACGAGGACGCGCCTGGCATGGCGGCACCAGCCGCCAAAGTCCAAACCGTGTCTGATGGCCTCCGGCACAGTCGGAGAAGGGTTCCCCAGGACGGCGCCGTCGAAGCGGATACAGTGTGGACTCTCCGGGCCTCCGGCGCTCCGGCGAGACGCCGATGGGGCGTGCGCGCCTTTACGACCAGGGTGGTCGGGGAATGGAATACCGTCCAGGGGTGGACGGTAAATGAAATGCCGTCCACCCTGGGTCGTTTCCGTCTGCTGGATTTGATCTGTGCGGCCGTGATTCATCCAATCCCTGGCCCGGCCTCCGCCTCTGTTGTGAAGAGCGCCGTCCACGACCTGCTCCCGTAGCTGCAGGCCGGCCTGCCGCGCCGCGCGCGCGCCCCATCGGCGTTCACCGCGCCGGCATGCCGCGGTCTCCCTCCATGGTGTCGCCGCCCTCTTCCTGAACTTGGGTACGCCGCCGCACACAATATCCTTCGCTCGCATCAAGTTGGCTCCCCGCCTCCCCCTACCCAACGCCCCTCGGTTCAAGTTGACACCACCGCGACAGCCACCTCACCTGGAGCATCCGCTCGCCGTCCCGCAACCGCAAGATCGTCGGCGTCCGCGAGGTCATCGTCAGGTCAATAAACCCATGGAACATCCAAGAGGCGCCCGACTGCATGCACCATCAGCCGGAGCGTGCCGGCCATGGCCTTCACACTCGGCGCCCTGATGGAGCCCTACGGCCTGCAAGTTGCGAACCGCCGGCGCCCGGCCATGCCGCGTTTGCCACGCCGGTGGCCGGTGGATCTTCCGGGACAAAGCCATGTCGCCGCCACCGTCCGCGTGCAGGAAACTCCCAATCGAGCTAGGTGCCGTCGTTGGGGCCTCAGCGGCGATACCCCGCTTCAGTCAGCTTGTTCGGATACTAGTAGTACTGTAGGATATAATTGAAGAATGAGTACTGCCTACAGTGCCTGAAACTGCTGTTGAGATCTTCGCCTGACAGAGTGACAGATCGGGCCATACACTACGTGAAGCCGGCAATGCAGTCATGCTGAATTCTGATGATGTTTCAGCAATATTCTGTTGGACCCGCAGCGAGAACCTGAACTTGTTTTAGCTTCCGAGTTTGCAGAGGGCCATGGATACGTTGAGCTACGCATGCTGCATCACTTGGCTACCGACGGCCCTGCAGAAACATGATCATTCCGCTACTGAGATACGATGAGTTCATCACTTCAAAGTTCAAACATGAAAGGGAATGATCGACCAAACACAAACAACAAAAGTGAACCGTCTCGCCTTTTCTTTTCTGGACCTCCGTTGGCGACTTGGCGTCCATGGTTCATCCGCCACGGCCAACGGACTGAGGCCTGTGATGGCGGAAACATTTGCGCGGCCACCCAACCCGACATGGAGATCCCTCGCCACTCTATGAGCCAAATGCCAGCGACGCGCGGTCGCGGAGCGCCTGGCCGGCGGCGGATTCTTGACTGGACCGACGACGGCGACGAGTTCGTCCGGACGCCGCGAGTGAGCCGCAACGGAAGCAGGCCAGGACGCGGCTTGCACGCGGACGGAGCCGGCCGCCAGGCCGTTCCTGTTAGGCTCTGCCCCCGGAGGACGCCTCCATGCAAAGAGGATGCCGAGCGCTCCGGCCTGGCGCGGCGCGGCTACGACCCAGGGTGGTCGGCAAACGAAATACCGTCCGGGGTGGACGGTAAATGAAGTACCGTCCACCTTGGGTCGTTACCATCCGTTGGATCAGATCTCTGCGGCCGCGATCGACCCAATCGCCGGCCCCTGACGCCTCTGTTCTCATGAGCGCTGGACGCGACCCGCGTCCTCCTCGCCTTGACTTGTCCCGTCCGCACCCGCGCCGGCCCCATCGGCGTCACCACGCCGGCCGGCCGGCCGGCTGGCCTCCTTCTGAGCCGCGGCTGCCCTCTTCCTGGACACGCACACGGCGCCGCGCGCAACGGCGCGAGACCCTCCGCTCGCTTCAAGGTAGCTCCCGTCCCCAACGCCCCCTCAGTTCAGGTTGCTTGTGGCTGCGGCCGGAACAGGAAGACCTACCAGCAAAAATTGCTACCTCATTCCCTGCCCGGATATATAGTAGTACATTGCTGAATCAATGTCAAGCCAGCAGCAATTCAGCTAGTTTTAGCTTCAGTGTTTGCAGATGGCCTGGGGAATGGAGAGACCGGCCGCCGTTGTTCGTCACGAAACGGCGTCCAGGCCGTCCCTCGAGGGCCGCCGCCACATCCTCATCCTTGCAGCGGCCAGAGGAACACTCCATAAAGGAGCTTTTGATGCAGAAGCCAGAGGATTACTCCAGAAAGGAGCTTTCGATGCAGAAAGCGAACGCGATGCGGTGGCGCGCCGGCGGGACGCCGGACGCCGCGCCCTGCGATACCCCCGCCCAGGCCCAGCCTCCGCGCATCCCCATCACTGCCTCGCCTCCCACAAAGTACGGCAGGAGCGTCCCTTCGCCCGCCGCGGCCGCGTGCTGGGCCGCCTCTGCATCGACCCGCCGACAAACGACACGATCCAGACAAGGGTCCTAAATGCAAAAAGATAGACCCGAGTATTTACATATACACCCCTGAATCGGATCGCGGCTATTAATCGCGATCCAAATAAGGGGTTTATATGTAAATTTAAGGGTGGTTTTAACAATTATGGAACCTGTAAGGGGCTGATTTGCAAAACATGCTCACCGTGATCCACGCCGATTGCGTCGCCGGCGAGGCGGCGATGGCTTCCGTTCCTCCTCCCACGCCCGGCCGACGAGGTACTCCTGAGCAAGGCCGCCATGGCACGAGATGCTCTTGCCTATCCGCCGCGTTCTCCTGCCCCCTGCTCGGCCTCGCCGTTGACCCGAGCCCACGGGCCGCATATAGCTACCATGGCGTTGACGATGAGGCTGCCGCCGGCCCTGCCCCGCCGTACAGATACGCGAAAAGGGGACAAGAGAGATGGAGGCCACTTGCACGGGCACTGGTCAGTGTGAGGGATCAGTGACGGCGAGCACCACGCGGGCATGCTCGAGCACTTCCCGCCGGCCGTTATCTTCCGTCTCCGGCCTGGCTTCTCCCGCCGGCGGCGCACGGGGTCGAGCACCTTCCTCGCTGTCTGCAGCGCGTCCCCCTCCCACGATCCGTGGTTCATCGTGCTCTCGGGACTCCGAGGAACCAGGCCACCAGGAGGAGAATTGGCAAGCCAGCTCCGCGTGTAAAGCCAGCGAGCAATAATAATCAAGTCAGGCTCCCAAAAATTAAACTGGTGTTTTTATTCAGTGACATATTCAACTAGGATCAGCGAGAAAATACGCAGTTCGTTTCCCGCAAAATGTTCAATTTAAGGTTTGCCGCGTGCCAAAACTGATAGCATCAACAATAGTTTGATGACATATTTTTTATTTTTGGTTACATCAGTTTGGAAGCCTTGAACTCGTGTGGTGTACTTGGCTCAGGTAGGCATCACCACTGGCATCAGTGTCACAGAAGAAGAGAAGTATTAGCACTACGGTTTGGCTTCTCCTTTTCCAACACGGCGATGCGACGCCCCTCGGATTCCAGATTATGTCATCATCATAGCCTTTCTGCCGTCTGTCACTGACTCACTGCTGATGGAGCTTAGTTGGTGCGGCCACGCCGACACATCTGATGGAGATTGCGTGTGCGTTCTCACCCGAGATCGATTGTTTGGTAAGCTATCAGAATCTGACAAGGACTGACTTCGGCGTTGAAGGAAGGTTTGGCAGCATGGCTCCCTTGATCCTGCGACGTCGCACCCGGGTCTGTAGTGGCGTACGGAAACGCCCGCACCTCCACCCTGTGAAAAATCAGAGGTGCGGAAGATATGGTGGAACGTCGGCCTTCCTTGGAAGATCACGACGGATGCGTGTTAATAATGGGGCACAACTCAAGGTGCCGAGGTTTACATATATATAGATTGATTAGAATTTGGCCAGGATATCTATCTAGAGTACAATAGAATTACAACAACCTTTATCTACCGTAACAACAAGTATCTAGGCCAAACTCTATCAATCCACGTTGGTTACAACTGTTTGTTTAACACACCCGAGTGGACACGGCTGCGCGCGCTCGCGGAGCGCCTGGCCGGCGACGGGTTTTGCTTGCCCCTGCTGGACGCGCGCCGCATGGCCAATGGCCGACGACCAAACGGATCAGCCGCGGCGGCGGCCATGACGACGCAGGCAGCTAGCCACCATCAGCGCTCGAGCCGTCAGTGCCGGCGCGGTGATCGATCGGGAGTAGCTGTTACCTGTTGTAGCAGCGAGCAAAGCGAAGCGAGTTTGGCAGAACGCCGCGAGCGGGACGCAACGGCCGGCACCAGGCGAGGACTGGAGGACGCCGGGCGCAATGCCGTTTCGGTGCGACTACTCCGCCATTGCCCCAGGGATCGGAGGACGCCTCCAATGCGAAGAGAGGACTCCCCGTTACGAGGACGTTGAAGCGGACGCGGCCGGCGTGCTCCGGAGCTCCGGCCAGGCATGGCGTGAAGCGGTGGTGCCTACAATCAGGGCGGACGGTAGATGGAATACCGTCCAGGGTGGATCGGATGTGTGCGGCCACGATTGCAATCCCTGGCCACGAGTCCGCTTCTGTTCCGAAGGGCGCCGTCCACGACCCACATATGTACCTGCCGGCCTGACGCGCGGGAGCCCCGACCGGCGGTCGCCGTGCTTGTCGGCCTACTTCCGTGCCGCGCGGCTGCACTCTTCCGCAACATGGACACGCCGCCGCCTGTGTTGCGAACGCCGGCCAGGAACCCAGGATGCATGCAGCTAACCAAACCACCTCCTGGCCGTTTCTGTCGGACTCTGCCCCCGGGAGGATGCGGCCGGACGCTCTGGCGTTCCGGCAAGACGTGGCGCGGCGTGAAGCCCGGCGCCCTGCTACGACCAGGGTGGACGGTAGATGAGATACCGTCCGGGGTGGACGGTAAACGAAATACCGTCCACTCTGGGTCGTTATCATTCCTTGGATCGGATTTGTTCGGCCACGATCAACTCAATCGCAGGCCCTCACGCCTCTGTTCTCATGAGCGTTGGCCGCGACCCGCGTCCTCGTCGCCTTGACTTGACCGCACCCGCGCCCCATCGGCGTCACACTGGCCGTCACCGCGCCGGCCCGCCGGCTGACCTCCTTCCGAGCCGCCGCCGCCCTCTTCCTGGACATGTAACTGTATAGGTAAATGCGCAAACGTGAGCTTGATCTTCATCTGGGAGCCCTGATGTTCCCTAAACCTACCAACAAAAAATTGCTACTTCATTCCCTGCCCGGATATAAGTTGTACATTGCTGAATCAATGTCCAGCCGGCAGCAACTCAACTTGTTTTAGCCTCACAGTTTGCAGACGGCCATGGGTCTTATCATCCTTGTCGCAGCCTCGCAGGCAAGCGCCTGAGGACAGTGGCTTCAGCGGTGTCGCGTGGCCATTGTTGCCAAAGCCCGACGATCCCCGGGCATGAAGGGCTGGCCGCATGAGCTAAGGTGCTCCGGCGTGAAGATAAATAAATTCGGTCTCAAACTATGCATGCCACTCAACCGGAAGGGCTCCCGATCCCCAATCGCCAGAATCGCCGCCGTGTCGTTGGGGCCGCGAGCGCGGGGACGCCGGAGAGAGGCCGGCCGCCGCTGTTCGGCACAAAACGGCGTCCAGGCCGTCCCGCGACGTCCGCCGCCACATCGTCATCCTTGCAGCCGCCGGAGGAACACTCGAGAAAGGACCTTTTGACGCAGAAAGCGGCCGCGCGATGCGGTGGCGCGCCGACGGGACGCCGGACGCGGTGGCTTGGGATACCCGGGGTGGACGGTAAATGAAATACCGTCCGCCCTTGGGGGGCTATGACGGCCGTTGGATCGAACATCTGCGGCTATTATTGATCCCCCGCCTCTGCGCATCCCCCGTCAGTCTGTCACTGCCTTGCCTCCGACTCTGCAACTGCCCCGCGCGCGCGCCGGCGGCGAGATGGCGGTGCTCGCGGCGCCGGCCGGCCTCCCTCCCGTCCGCCGCGGGCCTCTTCCGGGACAAGGGCACGTCGCCGCCGCCGCCCGCTCTCAGGAACCTCCCGATCGGGTACCGTCCCCAACACACTGCCGTAGGCCAGGAACAGTTGTTCAGTCGTAGCAGTAAACAATGTCTAGTCGGTCGGCACTGCAGAAGTGCCTCAAACTGCTGGTTGTGATCTTCGCCTGATAGTCTCAGCCATAAACAATGTCTAGTCGGCACGCAGTCATGCTGAACTTTCATGATGTTTCAGCAATGTGTTGGGCACGCAGCGAGCAACTGAATTCGTTTTAGCTTCAGAGTTTGCAGACGACAATTGATACGTTGAGCTACGCACGGTCGCGTGGTGCAGTATTGCAGTGCAACTACCACTGCTTTGGCTGGCACATTGTTGCTGCGATGGGACGGTAGAATACTGCTAGTCTATCTCTAGTGACACACACCTTCAGTACTGAACCCAAATATCTGAGAATTACAGGTGGGATGGGATCATGACTTCGAACACGATAGGGAATCGATCAACCAAATACATAGAGCAAACTGAACTATCGCTTAATTTCCACATCCATTGGCGTCCGTGGACTGTGGTTCATGTCGCCCGTGACAACTTTAACTTGCGTCGAATGCATAAATTTTAAAGAATTTACTTGCCATTAAACATGCAGAACAATCTGTTTCAATACAAACCAAAGTGTAGAGCTTCTAATCAAAACATATTCCCGTAAAATGAAGCTACGGTACAAGCACTTGTGCTTCTAAATGGCACTATACAGATCAAAATTTTGCCCCGGCACGACCAGCCAGCTAAACACAAAGCTTCATCGCCCCGTCTCCTCGACACCTCTTATTTGTTCTTTTTGTGCTTCATCTTCCCAGTCCGCTTAGCAGCGAGCGCAGCACTAGCACTCTTCCCTTCAAGCTTCTTGGTGACCTTCATGACACTGGCCATACCCTTGCGCGCAGACACCTTGCGGTCTGACCTGCGGTTCAGCAGCTTACGATCCAGCGGCCAGTACGCGTAAGGTTCCATCTTGTCTTTCTTCTTCAGATCACCACCAGCCTTCTTGCTGGTGTACTCGTGGCCAGTGTAGGCCCAGCCAGAGCTTGTCTTCCTCTTCTTAACGGACTGGCTTCTGACAGAGCTCTTTCCATCAGCATCGTCATCGTCACGAGAGACAGGCTTCTTTTTACGCTTCTCCCGCTCTTCTCTCACAATTATACGGCCTTCAGGGTCCACCTCGAAGTCATCTTCGTCATCATCGGGAGCTGTCCTCTTTCTCCCTGTTTTGAGGGCCAACCGCACTGTTTTCTGGTCAAGTAAATCTAAGGGTTCACCAGTTGATTGGTCAATGGACTTCTCCAATAAGCTCTTATCTGCTTGGCGCCTCCGACTCGACCTAGACAGGATCAACGAAAGAATATTACATCAGTTTCTAACCAGAACTCACACACGTATGCCACTATTATCTCGCATACCGTGTCGAAGCTTTTGATCCAGCGCGAGAAGTAACGGTATGCTGGGTAGAGAAGGGACCATCAGATTCATCATCATCACTTCCAAAATCCGAAAACATCTGTGTATGATTCCATCTACTTTGCCTGTAGGAAACAAGGACCAGACACTTGAGCAAACAGAAGCTGTGGGCATCATATGTTCAAAATTAGATCAAATAACAATATAACATTGATTTTGTCAATCCCAGAACTATCAATAAAATTCTGGTTTCCAGAGCTTAAGAAAACTGACAGCACAGTTCCATCAACTGAATAAGGCACTACTACCCATAATACCTTGTAGCTCCTGAGGCCATAGACATTGCATCACCATCCTCAGAAGATTTGACCTTCCGCATTTTTCGCTCATTAACCTAAATATAGAGTGTACTCAATAAGTCAATAGTAAGAGAAAAGAGGGCAGGAGAAAGAAGTGTTCCTCCTTTCTAGCTTGAAAAACAGTGCAGCATAAAACAATAGGTTACCTTCCTGATATTGGTGAGCAATTTCATATGCTCTTCGGGCATCACAGCCTTCACGGCATCTAAACCACATTTCTTTACAAGAATTTCTATGAGTGACTTGACCTAACAATAGGGATTTGGGGTCAGGTCAATACCAAGCTCCAAGGAGTGGGGGGGGGGGGGGGGGGGGGGGGGATTGCATGTTTCTCTTCTCAAGATTCTTGTAACAGACAACAGATACCTTTGCTTTGAAGGAATTCTTTGTATCACTTTGCCAGCTCAACAAACCCTCGACAACTCCCTTCAAGTGCTCATGCAACATGTCAGCTTTAGATTTAGCCACTAGAGCTTTGACAAAACCTAAGTTTGCCTGACCACAATATTGATGCCAGTGTAAGAGCTAAAAAAAGTTATAAAATGGTCAAGGGTAAAGAAATAAACTAGAATTGTGTTGTCCCTTTACTTTGACAATTTCCCGGTTGTTCCTCTGCATAAGCAAGAAAGTCTGAGGGAGGAGCTTGTACGCGATTCCAATAAGCTCTGAGAACTCATAAGTTAGCCGAGCTAATCCAGTAACGACAGCACTAATGGCATATGGAGTTTGACCAGACACCAGACCGCCAGCAACCTAAATATAATATCCGACAGAGGTAAACCAAATTATAAATGTGTCTAATGTTTTTTAACATAACATAGCAAAGTGATCTCATAATACATGGAAGAACAAATCAATTTAATGATTGCTGAGAAAGTCCGCCTGGGAGTGGTTAACACAATTGAAATATTAGTACCATGCCAAAAAACTGGTGTAAGCTGTCCTTCCCCTCGTCATTTTCAGCATCTTCACATGCACGAGCAATTTCAATAAGCAAGTCATAAGCTCTGTTTCTGGTTTTCTTATTTGCCTGTCAATAAACATCAGCAAATAACTGTTAATCGCTTTTTATTGCATAACACAAATGTAGTTGAAGAAGCTTTCCCATCAGAACAAATGAGTAGTTTGCTTGAGCAACCAATGCTAGGCTTCGTGATTACACACTGACATTTTTTCTCAAAAAGGCGTTAAGCGAACTACTAATGCAGCTCTATCATTCTGAAAAAAGGCAGGACAGTTTTAGTGTTTACGATACAGCAAAAGGCTAACAGAGTAATAGTACAACTGTACAAGTGTAGAATTCATTTAACACAAATAATGCACAGCAAAATGCTCAGGTGGCAAGCATCCTAATGGAGAAATTTTGCAAAACCAAATGGAAGTTTAGTTACCTCTTTCAATGCGAGAAGTATTTCGGTGATGAAAGAACTAATAATGTCCCTCTTTCTAACCATAGATGAATCCTGCAGATAGACAAGTGTATAGTTCTTCTTACTGCTCTCACGGGTCAACATGCATATTTGTCAGGAAAAACAGAACAGAGTTTTTAGTTTTTACCAACCTTCAAAATGTGAACAATAAGGTGATAGAGACATTCAAGCCTGTAGCGTTTCGAGGGAAATTGACAAGGCATCGATGAAATCAACAATTCTAACAGGACATCCAAATTCTTTTCAACAAATTCAGCATCCTGAAACAATAAACATTCAATTAAAAATGGAACTTTACTTTTGTTACATGCAATAATTTATATGAAGAATGAAAGCATTAACAGACCTTAAGTAGCATTGAAAGGACCTTGTATGCTCTCTTTTGAATCAAAGCATCACTGTCCTAGAAACGGAAAATTATCAGGCAAACTGAAATTAGATTCTTGGTTACATGGAAAGAGCAACCATAATTTACATTAAACCATATTCTGTACCTTAATTGCAGGTTTCACATAACTGAATAGTACATTGATAGACTTGGCAGCCAAACCAGGCATCAATGAAGCTGCAAAATCCAACAGTAGTGCCCTGAAATCAAATCAACATTTAAGATCAGCATCAGACTTCAGCCGGAATCTATCTACAAATAGACAAGAAATGGCAAGAATGTAAACTCGTGCAAACCTTGTCATGCTATTTGTGTTGGAGTTGGTTTCAATTTGCATCGAACTATCATCCACTGGCTCTGCATTAACAGCTTTTGTGGCATCCAACAACTTTCTTATTGAATCAAGGAAGAACTTGCCAACAACATCTTTGTCTGATATGGATGCTATCTCACTTATCGCAGGCTACAGGTTCAATCAAGAGGGGGGAATATGCAAATTACGTACATTGAAGTAACATAACTGAAATGCAATCAGCAAATAATTGAACTAAAAGACTCACACAATGAGAATTATAATTTCAGTCCATAAAATAGCAGATGATAGTTTGGTTCCAGAAAAGAGTAGTTACAATAGTCAGGGCATGCAAAGTTAGATTTCACTCTTTATATGCAACTTCAGAAGCCAAAACAAAGAATTCCCAAAAAATACAGGTGCTTAAAGTTTCTTCAGCCAGTAAAATGGTATCATGAGCACAGAAATATGATCAATATTTCATTGGGTAGCTAAGTCTTTTCAAAAGAACAAACGAAATCAGAACAGAGCAGACCAAATAGCACACAGCAATAATATACCTGCAATAATCCAATAGCATCCTTTGAAGACGTCAAGAATATAGAACAAAGTACATCCAAAAGATTTGATGAAAAAGCACATATCGCTTTCAAGTTTTCCTCTGCCAAATTCTTAGTGTAACGTTCCTTTGCTCTTATTTCAGATTTGCTTAGTTCATCCTCAGAAAGAATATCTTCTTCTCTAGAAACTGACAAAGCTTCTTTGTTTTGTTTAATCAAAACCTGCAGAGACCACAAGTTAAAAAATATAGAAGAAATTACGAAGGGCAAAACAGTTACTGTAATACAAAGGAGCATATGCGGAGCACCTGAATACTGGAGCAAACAATCCCACGCAATTCAGGCTGGTTTTCGAGAGTATCGCATAAAACACTTTGTAGAACTCTAAAGTTACTTGAAGTATCACATGGATAGTTGCAACAAGATGGCAACAAAGACCACAGAGAATATACGTAACCTTCAGCTCTCTTGGCGGAGAAAAGCTTGTCATCCTTCAAGAGCTGTTCAGATGATGTTTTCTTAACATAGTAAGAGTGCAGTTCAAGATAGAAGTATTTTTTGTAAAACGCACAGAATTTTCAATGGGCGCTAATACCTTAGTAATGCTTTTCTCTATGGCTTTAACAAAACCCAGAACATCTTTTAAGAAAAAATGTAAACTGGCACCAACAATATGCTTCTCTAGAATAGGGAGAATCCATTCATTTTCATCACATAATGACCGAATCTGAAGAATTTCAAGAACATTCTTTGGCCCCATTGCAGCAACTGCTGAACCAATACATGCATTGAGCTGCAGAATAAAAGTAAATGGATGTGAACCAGGTTAAGCAATCATACAGAGACCAAAAAAAATTCTGGCGGAACAAAGGCATGCAAGTGCACACCACTATCTATCATCTATTTTCTTAGCAAGATCTTAACCAGCATAAGATAGCATGAATTAGGCAAAAGTATGAGTTATAAAGTAACTCTAGTGCATAGCAGCCTTGATTGCCCCAAGCAACATCTGTGGCAACTGGCAACTGGCAAGGCAGATAAGCAAGCAGGATTGAAGTCTCTGTGTAGTTATACACTGAAAACTTATACGGGAAAAATATACCTGCTTCCGAAAAGAGAAGTCATCATCTGACATGTTTTGCATATCTGCCAGGTTCTTGAGTGCTTCAGGCAATAGGTCAGCTGAAAACTCTCCTGTTTTTTATGTTAGGCATCAGCTCAGAAACTCATAACCCTTAAAAACATGCACATAACTAAGTGTAAAAATACAATAATTCAATTTGTCAAAAAAAATGGACACAAACATTCAATTGATTTTGCAAGTAACAGTGAAAAGACCAAGGACAGTGGAATTTACAAAAACATGATGCCTTTGTGACAGATAAGACTCGGAACTTCAAATCGTCAATATCGCTAAGATATCAATATCGAAGATGATCATCTATGCTTCCCATCATAACAAAATTAATAATACGATGCAGTCTGAAGCATATTAACCAATCAATATGAACGAGGGAGGATATGCTAAGGCACTGAAATACATACCTAACTTGTCAAATGTCACTGAGATTAAATGAAATGATTTGTCCCAAACATCACTATAGTGGACATCTAGCAAGCCTTCTAGGATAGCACATATCTTCTCTATGACTGTGGGATCCGACTTTAACCCTTGACGTCTAGCCTTGATCTGAGCAATGCCCTGAGACACCATGGTTTCATCGATGCAATTATCTATTAAACCTCTAAAAGCCTCCACAGATGAAAACCTTGCCTCTTCGAATTCACTTGATAATATATCTGGCAAGCAATTATGAAAGAAAAAGGTATGTCCATGGTAATGCTATGTAAGAATCATAGACCAATTAAGAAATGGTAAAGGTTATGAGAAGAGCTACCTCCAAGTGAAGTAAATATCAATGGAAGCTTTACAACGCATATGTTCTTATTTTGATTGTAAATTTTCTTAGTACCAACAAGTAAAAGCCGCGCAATTGAAGCCATTTCATCTCCTGATTTCCTTCCTGAAGACACTGACAGCCCTAAAGAGCACATAACGTCCAATAACACATCAGATTTGAGCTGTAGAGCTGGACTCTCACCAACGGCATTCAGAATCTCCAATATACTCCTTGTCAAGATTGGTTGCTGCAGATCTAACAATGCTTTAAAATATTTTAAGATGGTATTGGAAGGCTTCGATGCCATAAGGGGAAGACAGCATTTCAGTCCATTCAACATATACAGGACCTCCTTAGCCCCCTTAGGCCCTTCTTCTGCTACACCTGTATTCACTGCACTTGAGCCTCCAGCAAGAAGCAGAAACCGTTCAAAGCACCTTGTTATTCCTTCACTTGCTGGAACCAAAACTGCTTGTCTTTGAAAACTTTGGAGAACATCTCTCAAGCATGAATGAGCTTGCTTTCTCACCTATAACACATCAAAGTAAGCTATGATTTACTCTCTCTCAATAATTAGTCATGGACTAACATATTTCGGCAAAAAACCAAGCCTCTTGGTGTCATGTATTGAGTTATGAAATATACTTGTTCATAGTCATTTGCTAGATATTATAAAAGTGGAAAGTACCAAACTTCTACTAGAATTGAACGAGACTTTCCAGAATTGACATAATTATTAAGTTGCTTTGCATCTGTAACCAGGCAAAACGCAGGGCCAAAACAAGACTTTTTTACATACTAATGAACCTGAATTTCCTACAGCCAAGTTACACAGGCAGCAGCAATGGAACAACCCAGTGAGGAATGTCAATTTGTATCATGGAACAGAACGAATTTTTTTCACAGCAAAAGTTTGAGAGCGCTTCGCTTTACCTTCGGCCGTTGATCAGTGGCGAGCCTTAGAATGACGGTATAGAGAGGCTCTACTGCCTCCCAGTTCGCCCTGTCCCCCGCAGATATCAAATGCGCCAGGCACCTCAACCCCGCCCTCGCGCCTGAATCGGGCGTCGAAGGGAAGTCGAGCACGCGCACCACGTCGTCGGCGACCTCACGCCCACGGGCGCGCACCACGGCGGTGGGTAGGGCCGGCAGCGCTACGGAGAGGAACGCGAGGAGCGCGCCGGCGACGTGGCGGTCGGCGCCCCCGGCCCCCGCGCGCGCCAGCGGTGCGAGCGCCGCGGCGGCAGCGGCGAAGTACGCGACGGGCGTCGGTTCGACGCCCCGGTCCCTGACGGCCTGCTCCATGGCGGCGGCGGTGGCGCAGAGGTGCTGGAAGTCCTCCCGCGGCGAGCCGCCGAGGCGCTCCAGGATGGCCGCGGCGAGATCGGCCTCCCCGTCCAGCAACGAGAGGTCATCGTCGCCGGCGGTGGACCGTGGGGTCTGCGGGAGCTCAGCCATGTCGACGTCGGCCATGGCGGGCGGGCGGGCGGGTGTGGGGGGGAGCCGCACGCGCGCCGGCCGAATGCACTGGGAGTTCGGAAGCCGACGCGCTAGGGTTTTGGGGGAATTTGGAGGAGACGGGCTGTGTTAAGCTGCGTGTTTTGTTTCGTTGGCGCGAGTGGGTACTGGGCCTTGAGGTGGGCTGGACCAAATTTAGGTGCGACGGATATGTTGGGCACAGTATCTTGTTTTAGTCTTTGGGCTGGAGAAGAATTTATGGGAGCTTTTACAAAGTGTGATGACAGGAGGAGGACGCCTGTTCAACAGCGAAGTGAACCTTGCTCAAAAAAAAAAACAGCGAAGTGAACCACTCACTGCAATGAAATAGGATTGGGGGTACGAAAGCCTCAACATTGACAAAGATTATTGATGATCAAAATTCTAAAAGCACCCGGATCAGCTGCCGTAAGCTAGCACGGCACGTCCACACCAAGTTTCCTGACGCCGTGCTCCTCTGATCAAATAAATTTCGATAAAGTAAATAATCAAGTGAGCATCCACATCCTTAATCAGGGTGCAATCGAGGCAGGCACAATCTTGGCAATTTTTTTTAGTAGGACTCGTTATGGTTTTGGAGCGAAGAGTGATTTGCGCTGACAATCCTGCAGGAGACATTTCGTTGACCGTGAGCTCGTCGTCTCCGGCGCCGGGCTGCCGCCGTCGTTCATGGCAATCCAAGGCGCATCGCGAGAGGTAACATTATGAACTCAGCATATGACCCATCGCGGTCGGCTCCGGCACCGAGCTGCGTTGGTCCTGGTGGCGCGGCGGCCGTCCCGCAGCGCTGCCCCCTTCCCCGGCGTCCTCTTGCGCGGTCACGCCTTTCGGCTCTCGTGGCTGGCGTATGTCCTCCGCCGAGCCCAGCGAGTACTGCAAGGAAGTTCAAAGACGAACTGGTTCTCCGTCCGGAAGAAGAGCAGCCGAGTCCTGGTAGGCTCGCACGTCGGTCCGCGGCCGACGGCGGCAGAAGATCTCAACGGCCGGCGGCGGCCGAGGAAGAGACCGGCGGCCACTTGGATATTTTACAGAAGACCCTCTAATCGGATCGCGAATATTAATCTCGATACTATATTTTACACATACCCCCCTAAATCGGATCGCGATTACTAATCGCGATCCGATTTAGGGGTTATGTGTAAATTGGTTTGCAAATTGGTCCCTGGTTTTGCTTTCTATCGTCGTCCTTCCATAGCAGTGGCCGTTGCTCGCCCTTCCGGCCGCTGATGGATGTGGGTTTTCCGGCGATCCATAGCCATTAGTGCACGCGTATTTCCGGCAGAAACCTCCCGTACCCTTGCTCCTCCGCTCCCGGCAGTAAGGGAGAGATGATCGTGGCTTCCTCTGGTCCGCGCTGCTGATCGCAAGATGTTTCCGGAACAAGCAAGTAGGCGAGATCCTCTGATGGCGACATCACCACCAGCCCCGCTGTTCAATCGCCTGCACCATCATTGAGCACAACGAGGGGCCAGGAGCTCCGATCCATCCATCCCGAGTTCGATACTTGGTTCGGAGACCGGTGGACTTACTCTCGTTGCGATCACCAATTGCTCGTTGTTCTTGTTTCCGAAAATGCTGTGCCATGCGAGGTCCTCCTTTCCAGCCAGCCTTGCATGTGGCAATACCCAATTCGTTTGAATCTGAGATCTTCAGAGTCATGCTCCTCCTTTCCATCCTCCCTATCGAGCCCTTTGGTAATTGGTAGAATCTCTCTCCTGTATACACGCACGCCATCTTGATCCTCTTGAAAGACCGTGGAGTAAAAAATCTCGATCCTTTGAAACAAAGTTGACGATTTGGAAAGGTACCATGGCTTGTGTGATGATTCAGGATCCAATTGAACACAAGCACACATCAGATTACTGTAGGGGTTCGGTTGTTGCAGACAGTAGGCAGACAGACAATCCTCAAACCTCTCAACACAATTAGGTCAGGTTGGGCTAACTATGGAAGACGATTGTTTTAGCCCGGTAGGCTATCTGCGCCGCGCCAAATCCTAGGGGACCAGAGAGAAGACGAACCCATCTGATCTAGCCATTGACCCCTGTCCAGCTCCAACCTCTCGACACCAGAACTGACGGCCGGGCTGGGGCGCCCAACCCACGACACCAACCGGGGCAGCGCGCGTGCATTTGTTTAGGATTCCCGTCGCTGTCCCGCGCGCGCACGCCGTGCGATCCGATGCCACCGGCTCTGGAGAACCTTGTCCGCACCCGCGGCGGCCGCACTCGCGTGGTTAGACGCTAGCGCGGTCACACGGATGCGCCAATTGTTCCACCACCAAGAGGGGGCATCCTGCAGCTGATCGTCGTCACCTCTAGCTTATCGATCCCTTGTTAATTAAGGTCTCATTTGAACATGGCGGTGCAGGACAGACAACACGCTCTGACTGACATCAACATGACGGGTGTCGACGGCACGTCGCGCGTGCCCTGGTTTAGCGGTAGCCACTGTGGCTTGCGCTCCGAACTTTTGTCTGCAACCCATCGTCATAATCTTCCGGCAGCATTTGAGTTAGTTGTTGTTTAGTTGCTGCAAGTTGGCACGATGACCGGCGGACGATCGAGTGGATGGACATGAACGCACCAGCAACAGATGAACTGACCGCCAGTGCCAGTGTGCCACCCCTGATCAATCTAGTTATCTGGCATTCTGGGAGGCGGCGTGCCGGCGTCCGGCCGGCGACAAGATAAGAGCTACAGGTAAGTGAGTCGATTAGGTTAAACATGTGGCTGCGACTAAGAAAACCAGTGGTGATCTGAACCTGTTAGCTTGCGTTCTGGAGGAGCTAGGCGCCCCGGCCAAGCTGACGGTCGCCGTCGCAGGGCCGGGCCGACCGGCCGGTTAAACTAGCATTACTGCCGTCATCGCCGAGTAAAAGGAGCATTCTTTTTACAACAAAAAACGGAGCATTCTTTTTTACTTAAACAAGCGCAAAAGCAGCAATCCAAGTAAAACCTTGTCCGGTTAAAGAATCCAGTTCAGACAGCGACTAACTGCAACCTGCAGGAGGCTTCTTCTTAAACTAAGCCCCGGTTTATTAGCTCGGGCGGGGAGATGGCGCGGATGGAGAATTAGAGATCCCACAGCTGGTTTGGTGGTCTGCCAATTCATCCCATTTGATCCATGGAAAGCAAAGCATCCGAGGCGGCGGCAGGTGTGGCTTCCCTTTCACCCGAAAGCTTGGCCCTTTCGCGATAGATAGCCATGCCTTGCCACCGCACAAACCACTCGCCCTTGCTGCCTATATATACACACATGCCTGGCAACACTGCTGGTATAGCTGCCAATCTATAGCTCATCTAGCATTCCATTTTTGCTAGCTTCCGTTCGCAGCGGCTCATGAGGAGGGGCGAGCAAACCCTGCTGGAGAAGCAGGGCACGTGCTCGGTCGATCGGCCGGGCAGCAGCCCGCTGCATGCATGGTCGATCGATCGCAGCACGTGCGCTCCTTCTCCATCATGGATTCTCGCCCCGTCAGTTCGCCTTGCGCTTCGCAATGGGAGGTCGATCTCACCGTTATCGGCCGCCGGTGGATCGACGGATGCGTCGGTAATGAGAAAATACACTGTCTCCTGCTCCACTTCTTGGTTATTAGGCAGGAATTATTAGGTGGGGTAGCTGGAAATTGAAGGTTTGGCCAGTAGCAAGGTCGTAGATGGTGTTCGACGAATCCTTGACCTAGGCATTTGTCATTGGAAAGTCATGGGAGCTCGTTGAAACTTCCATGAAATCTTTAGTTCTTGTGGGGTCACAATCTTTTTTTTGCTAGTAGGTCGTCCAAAGTAACACTAAGACGCATCGATTTGAACTGGTTCACCTGAAATTGACAAGTGGCGCCGTCTATAAACCTTTCGCCTGTCAAAGTTGAATTCCTCATCTCTCCGATTAGACACCTTTTTGAGTTTGCATAGAGAAATGGTTATTTTTTTCTCCAGTTCGTTGTCATTACAACAAAATTTCCAGTCAACTCCAATGCATGGGTTCACTCCGGTGGCCCAATATGATTTACACTAGCTGGCCGGGGGAATAGAACTAGCTAGGCTAGTTGGACTAGGGTTGTTAGGTAGGTCTAGCAGCATGGCTCAGGCTTGGATGCTTGAAGATTTCGAGTAAATTACTAGTCCGGTGGTTCGGTCAGTATAAAAGTGATTTAGACCCTATTTGGAGCAAATGGAAGCAGTGGAATTTTTTGGTGGATTGTGATCATATAGGAAAATTTACTAAAGGATTGCACCATATGAAATTCCCCTTGATTCTCTTGGGATGCGTGCAACCATAGAATTTTGTGTTGCATCCAAATTAAAGCCTTCACCAAAAACATTCATACGTTTTGAATTCTTGTAGGACTGCCAATTTTCGTGCAAACTTAATATATCCTATGTTTTTTTTTATAATCCAATACATGAAAATCCTGCATTTCAAAAGGGCTCTCAGGTGCGGTCTTGTTTGGATACATTCATTCTTTCTCAATGCATATATGGATCGGAGTGGAAAATAAACTAATTTTAGCCAACCAATCCCTCCTAGTACGTATAGATTGAAAGGGACGATGAAGTATGCAAATGAAGCCTGCTGGAAACAAATGCCTAGGAAGCTCAGGTATGTTCTTCCCAACCCATATACTGTTCCAACTGAAAGGTAGCCATCTGGTCAAAATCACGCGGCAGTGTATGTACTCGAGATTGTTCACGACATGCCTATGTTTCCTTTTGCACGTAGAGTGGTGTGAGACCTACACGTAACCACAGAAATCGACCAGGAGATGCTTCTACGTGCAAGCAGAAGGCACCGATCGATGACCAGTGTTTTAGTACATCCCAGGGTGTCCAATCGATTAGATGCTGGCGCTGGACATCTATCTGTTCCTCCACGAGTGGCCTAATAATTGTCTCTTCCATTTCGCTGTTCCTAGCATAGTCCCTAATTTCTAAAATCAGTACTTGCATCATCATATCGAAGTGCATTAATCATCCATTTCGTGACAATTCCAAATATTTTATTTCCCCATTGATCGAGACAGTGAAAGATTGTACTAATTTCAGAATCCAATGTTTAGGATCATGGGTGTGAAATGCATTTGCCCTAACCAACACGACATACTGTATACAAAGTATTCTTTTCACTGTCACGGTGCTGCTGTTATCAAACTTATTGAAGATTTAGTCGTGGATTTGAAAGGAATTTTAAGGAGAAGATGGGAGAAGGAGGAAGATGAACAGTGAGATTTGGGGGAAAACTAATGGAATACACTGGATCCTTCCATGTACTATGCCTTATCTCTTTATAGTTTTTACACTTTAGCCCCTAATTCTACCTATATTTACAACATACAGCAACACTCCCCCTCAAGATGGGATGAATATATCATATAGACCCATCTTGCTACAAAATCCAGAAATTATCTTCTCAGGCAATCCTCGGGTCAAACCATCAGCCACTTGACTAGCTGATTTTACATAAGGCAGGCAAATTATTTCTGCATCCAATTTCTCCTTGATAAATGACAATCGATCTCAATATGCTTGGTTCTATCATGATAAACAGGAGTGTTAGCTATATCAATAGCAGCTTTGTTGTCACGGTATAACATCAAGGGGCTACTCTCAAACAATTTTAATTCAGTGAGCACAATTTGCAGCTATAACAACTCACACGTACCATGAGCCATAGCACGAAATTCAGCTTCTGCAGTAGAACATGCAACAACACTTTGTTTCTTACTTCGCCAAGTTCCAGAGGTTGAACATCTATCATCTAAAGATCCAGGCCAATCAGCATCAATATAACACTCAACTTGTAGATTTTCTTGTTTGGTGTATAAAAGATCCTTCCCCGGGCAACTCTTAAGATATCTCAAGATACGATAGACAGCCTCCATATGAGATGACTTAGGATCAAGCATAAATTGACTCACCACACTTACTGCAAAGGCAATATCAGGTCGAGTGTGAGAAAGGTATATAAGTCTTCCAACCAACCTTTGATAACGTTCTTTATCCACGGGAGTCCCACCCTCTTTACTTAAACGGTGATTTTGCTCAATAGGTGTGGCTGCAGGACGACAACAAAGCATACCCATTTCCTTTAATAGATCCAAAACATATTTTCTTTGAGATAGAAACATCCCCTTGGGGCCACGGGATATTTCAATTCCAAGAAAATATTTTAATTGTCCCAAATCCTTTACTTCAAACTCTTGAGCAAGATGTTTCTTCAAATTGACAATCTCATTAGTGTCATCCCCAGTAATCACAATATCATCAACATACACTATTAGAATTGCCACCTTACTAGCACATGTTTATAGAATAGTGTATGGTCAGCATTACTTTGGAGATAGCCTATTTTGAGCATTAATTGTCTAAAACAGTTAATCCAAACCCTTGGGGACTACTTCAATCCATAAAGAGATCGATATAACAGCAGCACCTTTTCATTTGTTTGACTTGTTTTAAAGCCAGGTGGTATGTGCATATATACTTCTTCATGAAGATCACCATGGAGAAAAGCATTTTTTACATCCATCTAATGTATTCCTTATCGAATTCATCTTGGCAACGGGTGCAAAGGTCTCATTATAGTCAATCCTATAAGTTTGAGTATATCCTTTTACCACGGGACGGGTTTTGTATCTATAAACCTTCCCATCGGATGTATGTTTGATAGTGAAAATCCACTTGCACCCAACATGTTGCTTACCTTGTGGATCTCCACAAGCTCCCAAGTTTTATTTTTCTCCAATGCCCTCATCTCTTCAAGCATTTCCTCCTTCCACTTAGGATCCTCTTTGGCTAATTTCCAGTTAGTGGGTATGACTATAAAATCAAGAGAGGCAATAAATTCTGAAAGGATGGGCTGCAACTTTTGTAAGAAATAAAATTGGAGATGTCATGTTTGTAACCAACATAATGTTTAAGATGTGCTCGAACATTAGAAGATCTAGTTGGTTTTCTTGATATTTTAAGTTGCTGCTGGTGCTCAAAGATTTTACTAAATATTTTGCAAAGCTTCTCCATGCTAGAATCTGTTGACAGAATAAATAAGAGTTTCAGTTTTAAATTAATCCGAAGATAAAACATGACCACGACAAAAAGTGCGTACAGAAAACGAACATATATAAACATGCTGATCAAGCGATTCAAGATAAAATATTGCAGCAGCAAGATCAACCCTAACCAGATCTTACTAGGTATGAAAAATATAGTTAGGGACAGAAAACCGTACGTTTCTAGGCTGACCGGAATAACCGGGTAAAGAAGATGACGGCGACAATCAGTACCTCCGCGTGCTTGACGACGCCGAGTCGCGCCCCACTGACGAGGAGGAAGACGAGCCGTGGCGACGAGGACGTAGAGGACGACGATATGGAAGCGTTCGAGCAGTCGCGCAGAGCGCTTCCTAAAAACCTTATTCACCCTCTCCCGGTGCAGGATCGCTGGGGATGAGGTTCCGGAGACCTGCTCTCCCGATCGCCGGTGCACGCCGACGAACGGGATGAAGTAGCGTACGCGGCGGTGCAGCAGGCAGGCTGAGGTGTGAGGCGCGTTGTGCGTTCTATGTTTCTTGTATCCGGCACCCGTGCGTATTTATAGGAAGGAACCGCTAGGGTTTTTGGCGTCCCGAAAACCAAGTCGGTTACGAGTCCCAAAATTCCGCGCGTGATATCCATAACAGATTCAAAGTGGCAAAACAAATGTGCAAAAGGAAACCGCGTTCCCGCAAGGATTGGACCGAAATTTGGCGGACCATTCATGCGCACGTCGCGCGCGCCCGGCCCAGCGCAGCGAGCGAGCGCGCGTGTTTTCTTCCTTCTTCCTCTCACCTGTGCTTGCAAGAGCATGGAGAGCATCCAACTATTTAAGTTGGATTTTCTCCACCTCCACAAGATGAGGCTAACTTGTTGCCATACAACTTTACATTAACAGCCTTTGAGATTTTATTAGAATTATAGCAACATCTGTTGCCTTCGCTCCACTAGCATCTGACATACTGCTTAGCTAGTTGTAGCAAATAACAAGGCAACAGTACCTCAGAGGATGAACTCACGTACTATAGCAACAGTAAGATGAACCAAATCGAGGAGGAGCGACGGGCCCCTCGCACCCAACTAACTTGTTGATGATGACGCTTGGTGTGGATGATGACTATGTTGTAGAGCCTGATTCAAAGAGTAGCAGTAGTACAGAATAGCCACCTTGCCACCAAATCGTGGCTCACCAACACAAGAATCTCCCATAAAGTTGATGAAAATGGAGTGGAATCCACAGAACTAACCTGTTCTTGATACCATATTGAAGATTTAGTGGTGGATTTGAAAGGAATTTTAAGGCGAAGGTGGGAGAAGGAGGAAGATGAACTGTAAAGTTTGAGGGAAAACTAAATGGATCAGACTCTGCCTTATCTCTTCATAGTTTTTACGCTTTAACCCCTAATTCCACCTATATTTACAACATGCACCAACAAAACTGATGACAAAATCTGATTGCGACAATTCATGAACCATGATAAGATCACCAGAAAAAACTGGAGAAGATTCAGAACTTCTCCATCTCTAGCCTTTCATGCACGAGCACGATGGATGGATGTATACAACAACAGTAAATCTACTATTAATATATACATCTGGCCGATCACCCAGATCACTCCACAAACTCGTACCGGCATCGGACAAGGAAACAGCATGTGAGATACAGAAGATTTCACACAGCAACCTAATTTTAAAACCTTTATTTCTAAAATTTACAACGGCTACACTGGCAACATCTTGAATCAACCCCTACCACAGTTGAGCGATCGAAATGAGAAGAATGATCTTGGAGCTGCAATAGCAAAATCAAAAAGCATGCATAAGTTCGGTGCCAGAGAAGTGAAAAGAAAAAATGGCCTAATAGAAAGTACACAAAATGCGTGTCAGATCAAGACGTTAATGTAGGCAGCAGAAACATGTTTACCTTTGGGTGATTTCTCTTGTGGAACTATCTCAGCTAGTTCAGATTTTGCAGGAGAAGCAGCTACAAGGCTTTGCAAAGAGCAAGTTGCTGAAACTATACCAGCCGGTCCAGTTGTTAGTGTCATAGTTAAAGAGCACAGGTTATGAAAAGAGCATGTAAAGCTCTGTATAAATTTTAAGAACATTTTGTTTTTAAAAAAGAAATCATAGGGATGCTAAGATGTCATGAAAAAATTCAGAGGAAAAGAGCATTGAAATTACCTCGTAGAGACACCGTGTAGCCATGGTTAGTATCATCAGAGGCAGCATCCGAGGAGCCCATCCTGGGTTTGATCGAACCAACGGACTGCCACCCTCCGCTCGTGCTGTCGTCGTCCGCCAGCGAGGGCACCGACGGCGACGTGCAGTCGATGACGGTGGCCTCCCTGCCTCTGTTCTTCTTGCCGAAGCTCAGGAACTTTTTGAATCCCCTCACTGTACCTCTCGGCGACCGCGCCGCGCCGGAGACCCTGCTGCTCGCGCTGCCCGGCGACTTCGGCGTGCTCTTCTCGGCGCGCTCCTCGCGCTTCTTCCGCAGAAGGACGGCGTCTGCTTCTAGCAGCCTCTCGATGGACCGATCCCGAGAGCTGCATGATGGCCGCGCGCTCAGTCCTGACCTGACAGAGAGCAAAGACTCGTCGGAGCTCTCCCTCGCCGGTGCTTCGTCGGCATTCGTCGTCGCGATTTCTGCGGCGGTGGCGTCGGCTGGTGCCGGCATCTCTTCGCCGTTCTCTTTGTTTGTCCTCATGTCTGAATCTAGCGCGGCATCCGAACAAGCCAATTTCAAAGGTTCAGGAACCGTCATGGCTTGCTCCTCGGCGTTGTCCTTGTTGATGTAGACGTAGCTCGGCTCGGTCTCAGAGTCACTGGTGATCTCTCCGTTGGGACTGCCAAGCTTGTCAGATGAGGCGTCGACCTTCTCTTCGCAGAGTTTCTCGACGTCAGCGTTTTCCGCTTCAGATTCGCCGTCTGGCACAGGCACAGCTTCGACCACCTCGACGCGCTCTGACTCCGGCGAGGCGGCTCGCGCGTTCGCTGCAGAGGTGACGTCGCTACTGTCATCCTTGACGAGAAACGGCCTCGGTGGAGAAGCCTTCGGCGTCTCGCCATGGGCAGGATACTCGCTCGAGCTGCTCTGCACGGGCGCAGCCGCCTCGGCTATCGGCAGAGCAGCCTCTCTGCTGAGAGCCTCGAGGCCGCCGGAGCTGGCCCGTCGGGGCAGAGATCGCGGCAGCTTCGGCCCCGCCGTCGTCGCTGAGACGTGTCCTTTGACGGAGTTCTTGCGACGTAAAGACGTCTTGGGTCTCGCCGTCGCCGTGGTTGTCGCCGCACCGCCGGCCGGGCGCACTCGGTTATCTTTCCTGCCTTCCGCAGAGGCGTCTGGCTCTGACGGCGGCGGTTCTTGCGACAGCGCCCGCCGCCTCCCGGGGTCGGAGCGGTTACTGTTCGCGGTGATGGAGGACGAGAAGCTCCTGGTCCGCGCGTGCTTCTTGCCGGTGATCCTCCTCGGCGCAACAGCAGTGTCCGAGCTTCTTCTCTTGTCGTCGTCGTCGGTCCGCTCAGTTTTCCTCTGCACGGGCCACAGCGACCCAGTTAAGCAAACATACTCGCATGAATTTATTTTCTTGGAATCACGACTGCCTGCTTATACTTTTAGTGGAATTTCAAACCAATCGTCAATTTGTTTTCCATGTCTAAAATTCTTATGCACCCTATAAAAGAGATGGAGCTCAAAGCAAACCCGACAAACACGAATTTGACATATTTAAAAAGTACTATGCCTTAACTAAATAATAACTACAAAATTGGAAAAAAATAATGGAAACAATCATCTGATAAAGTTAAAATTTTCCTGAAATTCCAGCTCCGAAGTATATCATCTCTCCTTTTTTTTCTCAAGTCAATGGAAACAATCATCTGATAAAGTTAAAATTTTCAACCAAAAGGTCAGATTAGCCGACCCGTATATTTATATGCGACAGCAACGCAGCGTGTTTGAATGACCCGCACGAATAACATTTCTCAACTTTCGGCAGCCGACACGACACGGACGGGCTCATGTCACGGAATGTTGACTCCTCCACACGGCAGCATCTAGCAAGCAAGTACTCCACAGGTACTCTCTTCTCTGAACCATCGAACCCGTGCTTAAGCAGAGGCACCAGTAAACCATGGATAAGATAAGGTGACGCGGTTGAGCACCACCACGGCACGGCGTACGTGATCACGCGCGTCCATTCAATCGCGTCTCGTACGATGTGAAAAGTTGCTGTCGACAACCGCAGTCTGAACATGATGCTGCCTGACCTCAAGGGCAGACGCAGACGGAAAGGCTTCAGAAGGGATGGCCATTTGGAACCTGATGTGAGGAGGCTTCAGGTTCTAAGCGTGACGTGCTTTTATTGACGCACGGAATCTGGATGCTGCTGCCGCCTGCTGGCCAGGTTCTGCTCCCAAATTAATTGTTTGCCCACCCGCATTTATTTTTTTTCTTTCTCTCATTTTCCTTTTGGAAATGGCTTCTTTCTCTCAACTTTTGGAACATTCTAACTTGGACGTCGCAGGAACGTTGTGTTCAAGGAGTGTATGACTGTATGTTGCACTCATGCGTGATGGAAAAGAAACAGAGAAAACTTCTAACGAATGACGTTGAGTATCGGCTTCTGGCAAATTGCAAGCAGCGCATGCTGAAGAAAGGAAGCCCGAGATTCTACTTTTAGCTGGACGTTAAGAACGCTGGGCAAATAACCGGAATGTGTCGCATCGAATCATCGATGTGTCGCCCACCCTATACCCATAGCTCGATCATCACAAGGATCAAGTGGAATCGTATGAAGACCAGCTCCATACGCCTCCGAAGAAAGGACCATCAAGTTGGGACACGATTATCAAGTGGAAATTATTGTGGTAGGAATAATCCACGAAGCTGGTAAATGAAGAACTCGAGATGGAAATGAAAAACCGTGGCACCAGCGCTTCCCTCTTCTAAAAACGAGATGGAACCGTCAAAAAAAAAAAAGGGACCCGTTCAGGGAAGGAAGCCAAAAGAGACGGCAACGTGTCGTGGCGAACAACCGCGAACCAGGAAACGTGCAGCTTGGCATGGTATGGCACGTAACAGAATTACCTACCTCGTCTCCGGTGGCCGCGCCGCCGTCCGTCGTCGGGTCGCCGCCGCCCCCGGGCGCCCTTTCGGCGCCCGCGCCGGCGCGGCCGGTGAGCTCGAGCTGCGCCCAGAGCGCCTTGACCTCGGCCTCCTTGCGTTCCATGCGCGCGCGCCACCCTTCCCGCAGCCGCTCGTCCCTCCGCCGCACGTACGCCTCGTACATCCTCCCCCTCACGTCGCTGCTGCTGCCGCGGCCTCCCGCCTCATCAGCCTCCGCGGCCTCGTACACGCCGCCGCCGCCGACACCGCCCGTACCGTCGTAAGCGGCCGCAGCGGCGTCGTCGTCGCGCTCGCGCGCCGCCGTGCCGCCCCGCTCTGCGAGCCGCTGCCTGTACCCCGCGAACTGCCGCTCCAGCTCGGCGGCCATCGCCCACAGGTCCGCCACCTCCTCGCCGCCGGAGCCGCGGCCGCGCGGCATGATCCCGGTCGGTCGTCGATCGCCGCGCCCGGCCTCGTTGACGCGCGCTCGCGGTTCGTCTGGTCGTCACGTCGGCCGGCTCCTGTGCACGCGCGCGTGGGAAGAAATGGGACGGGCGGTGGCTCTCGGCTAGCTCTCGGGGTTGGATTTCACGTCCGGATTTTGACTTTGTGGTGGGGAAAGGGCGGGAGGGAGGGGAGGCGATGCCGGGCCGGCCGGCGGGGCGGTGGTGGCGTCGTGGGGCGCACGCGCGGCGGCGACCGGCGGGTTCGTTTGTTAAACCGACGGCCGGGCGAGGTGGGATTATTTGGGGAAGCCTTCCGCCTCGCGGTCGCAGGGTGGCTTGACGGCTCGGCGGGTGGGGACGTTTGGGTGGGCCGGGCACCGCGCGGACTTGGCGTGGGCCAGGACGGCCAAGGTTGGCATGCCCACGGGTGGCGTGGGCGGTAAATGTCCCAGTGGCGAACATGCAGGACGCCTTCGACCTGAAATTAAATCGAGCGCCATGCAGCCCAACGCAAATACCGACTATTGTGTAGGTCTCATCTCGCGTGGGCATGTAACACGGCGGGAATCCTATAAATCTTTTGAAATATTTTATCTTCCCCACCTTCCAATATTTAAAATTCGTGCAAATAATCACGGCTGTTGAATTCACACCTAAACCCTAACTTCCTCTCTCTCCTGCCCGCCGCCTCCCCGGCTGCCCGCCGCCGCTGCCCTGCGCGTGCCCCCGCGTGCCCAGCTCGCCAGAGACGAAACGCCCTGTTCAACATTTCAATTTTAGTATTTTCAACATTTCGTGCTTCCAATTTCAATATTTCATCTTTACAGTTTTAATATTTTAAAAGTCAAATGTTGAACCTATTTAAGGAAAATATTAAGTTAATTCTATCCAAATGTTGAATATGTTTTCGGCAGCTTAATTTATCTGTATAAGATAATTGAGTCAAAATGAGTTTTAAAGATGAATTTGCTTATCTACACGGCGCCCTGCCGCCACCGCGGAGCGGAGGCACGGTGGCGTGCGCGGCGCAGGGTCCGGGCGCCATACCTTCTTCCGCGGCCGGCGCGTCGTCGCCCCCTGACAAAGACCCGGTTCCCCTGCTCGCGACGGTGCGCTCTGTCCGAGAGAACGTGAGATCGAGCCCACCGGCCGGCGTACGGACACCCCAGAACAGAAGGGCCCGAAAACGCAGGGCGCCGGTGCGTCTGCCTCTGGTGCTCATTTACGGCGCCCGCGATCGTGTCAGGGGCACCCGATGCAGGGCGACCAGCCACGCTCGTACGTGCCGCATTTATGCAGTCCTGGCGGGTCGCGTCTCGCTGCCAAGCTAGCCTGCTGCCTCTGTGCCTGAACGCCCTCCGTGAAGAGTTTATCCCCGGGCAGTACTGAACATTAGAGTAGCCTGTGCTGTGCATGAGCATGACTGCATGGGATGCTCCTCGCTTTTATGCTGCTAATGATCTTGCTACTAGCGGTCACGGGAATCTAGTGGTACGACAACTGGAAGCAGGGGCCAGGGCACGGACTGTCAGCGCAGTTAAGTGGAGCTAGCGACGACGCGACCATCCTTCGTCTTCGGAAATTCCCCCGTACCCTATTCTCCCTTCATCCGGAGCAGCCGTAACTTGGGCTCATCATGGTTGCGTTGCCGGACGCAGGGGCGAAGCTGCATGCAAGCGTCGGGGGTCTGCCGACCTCGACGATTTTTCGCAAAACCAGTGCAATGAAGCAGACCGCGGCGGCGTTCTCAGCTAGCTTCTCGCCCCTGGCCGGACGCTGTTTTTACTGTTGCTGGCCAGGACATGCCGTAGCTGCTACACGAGGAGAGCCCGGTTGGATGGCTCATCAGTGTGTTCTTTCGTTCCACAGAGGCACAGACGGCGTTAATACTCTTATCAGATTTGTTGGAATTGGAAACAATTTTCTAGCGCTTCAGTTTCATAACGAAGCAGTATTCTACGTCGTGAGTTGTTAGTTTTTACACTAAATATCCTTGAATTTTGACAGGGATATGTGAAATTTATTATCTACACGGGATGCCACAAAATAATTGAGGCTTTGACCAAGATCCCATGGAACATATGAAACCTTAGCAGTTTAACTATATCCTATAAGACCTGCATTCATAATTCCACACATTTATTAGAAATTATAACCGTAAAGATATACTTTAAACTTCTTTTTGATGGGTGAGCGTCGCTGAGGTCGTGAGTCCTGACTCTTGACTCTTGGTTTACCGAAGTCCAAAATAAGCCATGTCGTACGCTGTAGGCCCAGCTGTAGGCACTAACCCCTGCCGTCTGTCGACCCCCATCGTTCTCCCTCCCCGCCACACTCTTTGCTCCGCAGCTCCTATGGCGCCTCCTTGCTCAAAACCCTAGCTCGGGATTCTCCCCTCCCGCTCCCCGCCCATCCGCTACCACCGGCTCCCCCTTCTCCCCGCGGGGGCCAGGTGCGGGCATGGAGCACCACCACAAGCCCGGCCTGCGCGTGCGCCTCCGCATCACCGCCGCGCGGCGCCGCGCGTGGCTCTCCGCCGGCCTGCGCTCCACGTGCCGCAAGCCGCCGCGACGCGACCCCTCGGACTCCGTCCACAAGGTCGCGCGCCGCGAGATCGGCGGCGGCCACCGACGGCCCCCGCGGCCCGCGGCGCCCTCCTCCTCCTCGTTCTCGTGCCCCGAGAAGTTCCGCAACTTCCAGCTCCAGGTCTGTGCTCCGCGCACCCACCTCGTAGCTGTAGGTTCCTGCTATGGTCTTAAAGAATCTAGTGGCGGCCTATAAACTCCTGTTGCCAGCTGATCCGGGAACACCAGCGGTGCTTAGGGATTGTTAACTCAGGACTTCAGGGACTGCCCTGTTCGGTTTGATCCTTACATAATATGGTGATACCTGTGGAGGTCTTAGTATAATGGTTAGAAACTGAGTAACTGATGGTTGGGTGAACTGAAGTTGCTTCTGACAAGGTGTGGGTGTGGTTAGATCTGGGACTCCAAGCTGCTGTAGGAATAGGTTCCTAACATCCTATCAAGGTTCAGAGTGCAAATAGCTTGACACACTAGTTCAATACATAAACCGCTGACATGTTGTCGTCAGTTTGCTGCACAACATGCGGTGGAAGTGAATATAGCTTAGAATTTTTAAAACTTTGTTTCTCCTTTTTTCCCCTTTTTTCTGTTTTTTTTCTCAGTTGTTAAATATCCAAATGCTCCTAACTTTGTGTACAGTTATCCATGGGATTTATGAAAACTGTTATTTCTGAGGAATCTAGAAGACTAATAAATGCCAGTTAAATTGCAACTTGTGGGCTTTCATCCTTGTGACTAAGTGGATACCAAGACTTTTATATTGTTCAGCGAATTTTGGAATAACCACACCACCGCTGTAGCACATCTGTGAGCATGAGCTTACCAACATCAACATGTGAGCAAATAGTAACTCTGACATGTTGCGTTTCTGTTTTTGCATATTATTTGTTAACATACTAGTGCGTGACAATCTTGTACAATATGTATTTTGTCCGGTTGATTGAGTTGGAGGTGCAAGAAGAGAAACTAAGTGTATTTGACTTAGAAGTGTTGTTTTTCTTTTTCCTGTCTCAAATTTGACCTAGTACTGTTTGCAACTATGGATAGAAGGAACTGAAAATACACAATTTTCAGTTCGATATCTTTTGAGATATGGATGTTCTTATATTGATCATCCAAAAGAGCAAAACTATAGTATGGAAATTTTCAAGTGGGCAGCACATGTGTCCAAGATCAAAGTTAAATACAGACGACACACACACAATATATAAATGAAAAGGACTTCTCTGTGTACTATCTGTTGTGTCGCCACATATGATTTAGTTATTGCACTGTAATTTATGCCTTTGATTGAAATTGTCTGTGCAGGAAGAATATGACACATATGATGATGAAGTCCATTTTCTTGTCCAGTTGCCATTTTTGTGGACTAGAACCAAAATTATTGAAATTGTTGCAGCAAAGGATGTTATTTTTGCACTTGCCCAGTCAGGTTTATGTGCTGCATTTAATCGAAGTAAGTCTCATGCTTTGCAGTATTTGATTATGATTTGTCTCTGTTTATGTTCCTAATAACCTTCTTATCATGTTGACAGCAACAAACAAGCGCATATGCTACTTGAATATAAGTCCTGATGAAGTTATTAGGAGCTTGTTTTATAATAAGAACAATGAATCCCTCATCACTGTTTCAGTTTATGAATCAGATCGTTTCAGCTCGTTGAAGTGCAGAACAACTCCAATAGAGTAAGATACCTCACTCATTTGTCCTTGACCTAGTTAATGTATTTTGATTTTTTATTGCTAAGCTGTTGATCGTCTTGGTTTCTGCAAACCATGTGTGCTATTATTTCTATGCTTTTCTTCATAATTGCTGTGCCTTTTTAAAAATTATCAGTAGGGCTATCATGGCTTTTGATGCTGGTACGTTTGTTAAGATGCTTGGCGCTTCTTTGTATGACATGATCAGTTTGGTAGAAATTTTTAAAGCATTTTTCAATTCATTTCGACTTATTTGTCTTATCTGCTTGCAATTGCTTTTTAGGTACATCAGAAGAGGCCAATTGAATGATGGATTTCCTTTATTTGAAACTGAATCATTAAAATATCCTGGCTTTGTTGAGTTTGATGATGTTAATGGCAAAGTATTGACCTTTTCGGCGCAGGATAGGTAAGTGACATTTTTGCTGAACAGTGTGACAGCAAGCATATGCATTGTTTAACGCTTCTTCTTTGCAGTACATACAAGGTTTTTGATCTAAAGAACTACAACTTTCTGTATTCCATATGTGATAAGAACATCCAGGAGATAAAAATAAGGTTTGCTGTCACTGATCACTGATAAATTCATATTTGATTTAGGTGTTCATATCACATTCTTACCCATATTCTCTTCCATCAGTCCTGGAATCATGCTCGTGATATACCAGAAGACAAATTGCCATGTTCCACTGACGATATTGTCAATTGAGGACGGTACTCCGCTGAAAACCTTCAGTCAGTTGCTGCATCGAAATAGAAAGGTTGACTTCATTGAGCAGTTTAATGAGAAGTTGCTCGTGAAGCAAGACAAGGAAAATCTCCAGATTATTGATGTAAGCCACCATATCTTTTCCTGTTAATTCTTTCTTTCATTGTGGGGGGCTGCAATTTGCATTTCATTTTTTGAACTGACTTTAGTTCTTGACCAGGTTAGAAACTCCGATCTGATTGAAGTCAACAAAACCGAGTTCATGACCCCCTCAGCATTCATCTTTCTCTATGAAAACAATCTATTCTTGACATTCTGCAATAGGACAGTTGCAGCCTGGAATTTCCGTGGAGAGCTAGTTACATCATTTGAGGATCATGAGTTATGGCACCCTAACTGCAATACAAATAATATATACATCACTGCTGACCAGGACTTGATTATCTCATATTGCAAAGTTTCAAAGCAGGCCACGGATTGTGCTGACAGCGAGGCTGGAGAAGGTATAGCTAAGTTCCAGTCAAACTAGTAATTTCTTGATACTATCTCCTTTACTAATTGGAATAAACTTGCTGAACTTTTTCAGTTTCATCCATGGGATCAATTAACATGAGCAACATCTTTACGGGAAAGTGCGTTGCGAAGATCTCCCCCAGTGATCCTACTCTCACAATTGCTCCTCGAAAGAGAGGTGATAAGAGCAGATCTACTATCCATAGCACTGTTTCGGAAGCTCTGGAGGACATCACTGCTCTCTTCTACGATGAGGACCGCAATGAAATTTACACTGGGAACAGCAAAGGGCTGGTGCATGTCTGGTCAAATTAACCTTGATATCCACCCCCATCCTTGTACATACCTCTTGTACCTTGTTTCCCCGTATAGAGCAAAAATGTAATGCTCATCCTGTCTGATTATAGTGGTACTGTAACTTAGACAAGATATCATTGGTAGAATAATCTGAATGTAGAGTATGTTTTCGGTTAATGTATTTTGGCGAAAAGGTTCTTCACATATGGCGATTTATTCAAAATCTGGTCCAAGTTTCTTAAGTATCATTGGGAATACGGAGGTTTGCTCTGATCGATCATAGATGTATTGTTCTTTTTCCTGGATAGCTGTATCCGGTTGCTGCATGAGTGGGCACTGGGCAGTGACTTTTAGCACTCAACTGATGGCGGCTGGTATTGATGCGTCGGCCAAAAGATGTCTTCCAAGAATATGATTAGTACATTCGACATTTCCTTTAAGCAATTCACTGTCTGAAATGAAAAAAAAAAGCTTCGCAAATTTCTAGTACATCTTGTTTAGTAGTAGTCTGCACGAATCTTCGTGCATAACCTGCTCCTCTCCAATGATTGCTACCATTACCGTCTCTCTTACAGCTGATTAATTAGTCTGCAGTAACAATTTCCCTCCGTGTTTTATCTACGATTTCTCCGCAAACTCGCAGCCCTAACGAGTCCCTGACATGTGGGACTCCTGCTCCTTATCCCCACCTCTCAGTAGCACGCACCTTCAAGCAAACGTCAGCGCGGCGTGAGGGCAACACCACCGCCGTGTCGCTTCGTAACGACACTACCGCTCGCAGCATATCGCCACCAAGCCACCAAAACAACACGCGCGGGCGCAGTAACAAGTCCGCCACGGATACAGCACGAGCACGTCTCTCGTCTCCCCTCTCTTCGCCGTCCGGGTCGGCCGTTGCGAAGCGAGACAAGCCACCGGCCCCCGCCCCGTCACCGCACGCCTAGGGTTCCGATGGAGCCCGCTTCCCCCTCGGCCGCGTCTCCTCCGGCGGAGGAGGAGGCGGCGGCGGTGGCGAGGCGGAGGTTGCCGGAGGAGCTGAAGCTGCGGCGGAGGACGCTGGAGACGGTGCTGGAGCAGTGCCAGCGCGCGCTCGAGATGATACGCGAGGTCGATCTGGAGGAGATTGAGGAGGGGGCGAATTCTAAGGAGGGACTGCAGGAGGACGGGGGCGGCGAGGCGGACGGCAACGGCGGCGGTGACGAAGGTGCGCCGCCGCCGCCGCCCTCGGACGCCGACTACGAGACGGACGAGGTAAGGGGAGATCTCGCTGCGCACCTCTTTACTTTTGTGGTCTGAAAGTTCGTTGGAGTTTAGGAATTGGGTTTGATTGGTAGGCAGCGGCGTTTAGGCGTTTCGTAATTTAGCTGGATTGGAGGTTGCTGCCTGCTGGAATTGCATCAGGTTTATTCGGAATCGCTACAATTTAAATGATCGTACCTCAATATTGCCTTACTGTTTTTGTGGTGTCGTGCTGAGTCAGTGAACGACTTAATTGTGATGGTTTGCCAGATATAGTTGCATTCTAGTTTCTGGGTAATGGATGGTGATATGTGGGAACTGGGAAGGGGTGTGTGTGCGGCGGCGGGTTCTTGAGGTCAAATCTGGATGTAGTGCAGAGAGTTCATTGACTGTGTCATAAAGTGGGGAATTCACAAGGAGATTGCCAAGCAGATGAGGCCATGGATTTTTGGTTTTCCGATTAGTGATTATTTCATTTCACAGTTCTCAACTTATGGATCTAGCAAACTCAATCACCAGATGATGCCATGGATTTTGGAATAGTTGATATTACAATTAGATACTTGTGAACCACTTTGAGCCGTGTTTCTGGCATTTCAACTGTGGTCTAAACTGTTTTATGACACTTACATGTTGCTTCTTGGGGGGTGGCATGAATTAAGTTATGCTTCCTCTGTACTTATTCCTTGTTGTTCTAAAGCTGTGCTAAGGTCTCCACATGTTCACTCACTTTGCAGCTGTGCGATCTTCTCCAATCAAGGGTTCAATCACCTGAATTTCTCGAGAAGCTAGATAGCATTCAGAAGTCAGTGTATCAACATGGTGCAGGTGTGCATTTGCCAAGTGATCATTACTCTTTTCTGGATTCATAATTTATTGTTTTCACAAGTAATGCACAGCAAACTTTACAATTATAAATTCCTGCCTATTTACTCAATTATTCCTTTCAATTGAACATGGCAACTGAGCAGTTCTACAATTATTCATGTAACAGTAGATGAAACGGTATCATGGGATATTGTAAGTGCGGCAGATATATGGGATGATAAGAGTATGAACGTTAGTGATGATTCAGAGGATGGATATGTTCTTGTTAAGCAAGAGGACATAGTTGATGGCATTGCATGCTTCATGGCTGCATACTTGCTGTCACTGAAGCAAACTAAGGTATACAAGTTCACTTTACGTTTTGCGGTCTGTATTCTGTAGTGATAGAAGTTGGATCATGTGGCTATCAATAGTTTATCAATCGAAAATAGTCTGCGACCCTTATTCTAGGCTTCGTGTAATTTCTCCATGCTGCTGTCTGTATCAATCCTAGAAGGCCTGTATCTGTTTTATGTTTTCATGCATTGACTTCTAGATTATCATCATTGAAGAGGATATCATATTGGTTGTTAATTTTGGAATCGTCATGATCATGATAATGATGGCCAATACGTGTTGTGCAGGACTTGACGCCTGATCAACTTCAACAAGGTTAGCACTGTGTTAGTGTTTCCTTATTTGAGATGAATTTGGTTACTAAGGGGAAAAACCTATATTAACACTCCCACTTTTCATTTTTGTCAGCTCTTAGCAAGACATTTTCAGCTAAAAAGAGGAAAGGCAAGCTTCAGAAGGCATGGGATGGAACAAAAGTTATTTACAACGTAGCATCATGGAGTGCGACAGCTGTTGGGTGAGATACTTTTACTAAGTAGTTACGAATTCAACCCCCATGGCATTCTAAGGTGATCCTGAGATCGAGTCGAGGAGTGTTTGAACCCCTTTAGTCATTGGCTTAGCTTTGAAGTTGGTAGCTCCATTGACTAAACTTTTGATTATGTAGAACAGCAGAAGCTAGGATCATGAGCTAAATTTGGTTACTGTAAAAGCATCACAAGTTAGCTAGCGGCTCAGTGCTACATAAGTTTTTTGAGAGAACTGCATGAGATTTTCAATATAACTACATAAAAAAGAGTTGTCAAACCCCATTTAAAGCTATATTAAACTCAATTCCTTCGACTAGACTGCTGGGCAAGCGTTGCTAAGCTCCTTGTGACTATGCTTAAAGAAGCAATATGATTGGACCTTCAGCTGGAATAGCCTTGCCTTTCCATTGAAAAATGATAGGTGAAAGTCAGCCAAACTATATGGTCTTTAAACTTGTGCATAGACTAGGACAGCTAGTCGTTAAGCTGTCCCTCACTCCCTCTGCTAATTGTAGAGGTAGATTTAGATTGTTTTTCCGAGTATTATGGACTTAGATTTAGTTCCTGAAGTTATTTAGCATGTTGTCTTTTCTGCGAGTATTTATATTGCGAATATTTTCTGCACATATCATTTTGCAAGCACTTACACAAAATTACAGTGTCTTGGGTCTATGGACATGTGTGGCGTTATGTAGTGATAAGTTTCAAATGAACTTGCAGGTTTTAAATATTCCTGTAGGCTGTAGCTGTCTAGCGCGCATACTGATTCTGTATTGTCTGTGTGTAGTATCTACCAGAATCCAGCGATTGTACAAGCAGCAACAACAGCCTTTTGGACATCCTGCCGTGTAATATCCAAATTTCTGTGAATGATCCATATGGCTGGACGGTGCAAACCTGCAAACACTGTCCGTGGCAATGCTAAAGCCTTCTGTTTCAAAAAAAATCTACGGGAAACATTGTTCCAACCTTTGTGGTACACTTAAATTCATGTAAATATTCCTGACCTGCATGTTCGTTGATTGCTTATAATAGTGAGATCGTATGTCATAAGATATCTGCTCGAAGCTTCAAACCGCATCAGGGATGACATGTGGGGCTAGTCTGTGGCACGTCACGTGATCTAATGGTCAAACACACCTCCCTGTGTTTGCGAGTACCATTTTGTATCAAAACCCCAACCATTACTGTACATGATGCCCATGGGTTGCATATCAGCCATCCTACTCAAAATGGGTGTACCAGTGTAAATATCTCAATTCGTTTGAATAAATTCATTTGTGCCTGTTTCGCCTCAGTGGAAATGCGAGTCCTTCGTGGAAATATGAAACGTTCACCATCTGAAATTTGTAATTGTGTTCTTATCAGATGATACAGATGCTGCCATACCTAGATTCCATCTGTTGGCACCATTCAGCTGAGTTAATAACTTGCATGGTCGTAGATTCTGGAGGGGTATTGAGAGCTTGAGACGCATAAGAAGATGAAATAGGCAACATACAGCTCCAAGTGCTAGTTCGTACTGTACAGTTTAAAACCTGTATTAACTATGGAAGTTACAAGTTACAGTGCAGCCTTGTTGGTACCGTACAGCACAAGCCTCCAGAGCAAATCTACTGCCAAAACAAAATTACAATTGGCCCTTGCACTGGTTGCGTGATCTAGAAACATGGAGGTTACAGAATACAAAGAAACAAGCTGTAGATTGCAGTCATGGCAATGATGAAACAAGCTGCTGCTCCTTTCTGATAAAATGTCTAATAAATCAAAACTCCAATCAATGGGACTGATCCCTGTACCTTCTTGCCCGGAACGAAAAAACAGTGCAAGTGTAGACTGCAGTCACAGCAATGATGAATACTCCAACATATGTGCACACTGTTGCTGCGCAGACATAGAGGTACCTGTTGGCGTTTAGGAATGATGGTCACATAACAGTGAACCGCTTGTAGCATTCAAAATTGTAAATGTATATTCGATCTTGTAATAATAAGCCTATTATGGATTATGGTGCAACAAGCAAATTCATTCTAGTTACTACTACTGTTTAACTGTTGTCGACGATGACTGTGAAAACAAGAACATGGATGCCATTTTCACATGAAAAATCTTCTTAGAATAATGATGCCTCCAGGAAAAACAAAATGTATTACTAAATGACTGAACATTGTGCTCTATATGTATAATGTGAGTCGTTTATCTGTAAGAGTAAGACTTTTATTGAACACTTACTTTGGTGAAAATACGCTCCAAACAAACAAGTGATTCCTCATGAGTAGCAAAACAATAGTGTACGAAGTCAAAGCAACAGAATTAATGAGCAAAGGAAGCAAACATGGCATCGTGACCATTTTGTCCAGAATATAGCTCCATAACTGCCAAGGAGTAGAGATATCTTTCACCGAAATATAAACCACCATCCCAAGGTATAACATCAAAGGTGATCCATATGTAATAATGAACATCAATATACCAGAAAGAACTGTGGAGTAACTTGAAATGCCCTGTGAAATTTGATTAGTCAAATAAGAAAGAAATGGGGAATAGGACACTTGAGGAGGTATTGGTAAACTCACAATGAAAGCTCCAGCAACATCAATACTGGCAAGGCTATTTGTATTCCCAAGGCCAAAATGACCAGCCATTCCCAAGAATTGCATTGCAATAACCTACATGGTTTATTGTTAATCAATAAAAAGAAACCACTCCCATGATGCCATGAGTCTGAAAAACAAAAGCATCATGTTCATTCAGCAAAGATTAGGTTTGGAGAAACTAACCTGTACCCATTGCTTATGCAATGTTTTATCCAGAGAAAAATGAACTATGCTCGAGACTGTTTGCAAGAATATGAGCAAAAGAGGAATTGCATTGATGGGTTGTTGCAGAAGCAGCTGGAGAAGACACCAGAACACTGTGTATGTTATTCCAGTGAGGAAAACCGAATCACTGATGCCATGAGAATCTATATCCTTCACAAGATTAGAATCAGAGGAGGATGCTGGTTTTGCTTCCGTAGAATATATTGGAAATATCCAAGGTGAAGCTAGAACAGTGGCAGATATTGAAACACTAGCAATGGCATAAAACAGTCTAGCTATCGATGTTGTACTATGGTTGATTGGTAATGAAGTATTGATCTGATTTTCCCAGATATGCAGCAAAACCAAAAGCCCGCAAGAAATGTGGCTCAACCATACTCCTATAACAACCTTTGACCTTGCTCTGAGTAACATGAGTGAAACTGAATACAATGCCACAACTGCAAGAACTGAGATAGTCTGAAGAGACTTTACAATACAAGAGTCAGCTTGGGCCAGTAACTTCGAAATGTCAGGAAAGTGAACCCAGTTGATCCCACCTTGGTGCCAAGCTCTTATAACTCTCCCAGCAACAAGAACAATAAGGACGGTACACAACTTGTAACCATCTCTCTTGCCTGGGGTTAGTTCATAACTGGTAGCACATAAAAAGTTATTTCCGTCAAAGCTCTTTTCTTCCGCTCCATGAACTAGTGTTGAATTTGATCCTTTTAGCATTGACTGAACTGTCTTGATGAGGAATATTAAATACAGAGTAGAAGTGAGAAAATTCCATGTATATTGCTCTTCTTCCACAAAAGAACTTGAGCCAAGGCTGATGACATAGAGAAAAATTCCAGTAAGAATGAAAACCTCATCAAGGTGCCAGCGTTGCTCCAAATATGACTCCGAGAGTTGATCAGTTTGACTCAGAGACTGTCCCTTAAATAGGCGAGACACAGCACCCATGAGAAAAAGGCATGACATTGTCATCAACAAGATTGCAGAGATGAGTAAATAGAATGGTTTCTGCAAGTAATAAAAGGAAACAAGTCATTCAGAAGAAAGGCAAATCTAGGAGAAAGCTAAGGTACAAATCTGCAAAGATAGTAAAATTACATCGGTTGCTCTGTGAGACAACCACTCACTCGCATATCTTAAGAAGCCATAGTAGTTCTCCACAGCAGTTCCAACATACTGAGCTTCAGCAGACCTGGAAAAACAAATTCTTTTAAGCAGTGATGGATGATGATACTCAGTACAGTTTAAGGATCTCGTATACAGAAGCTCACTTGAAATTAGAGCCTTGATGAAGACATGAGGATTGATGAGAAACAAAAGCTTTGGAAAGCAAATGGCAGAACTCTTTCTCAATAGATTCAGGATGGACAACAATCCCTAAACCACCCTCCGAATTAATACAGTCTTCAAGGCAGAAAGCAGGCATTTGTGCTTGCAGCAATCTTAAGATTTGCCATGAGTTAAGCTCTAAAGTCCGTAGTTTCTGGTCATCTGAAACAAGATACACTCATCATCTCCAAACAGAAAGTTAAGAATATTTAGTCATATAATTTGTAAATAATTAAATGTTCTGGTGTGATCAAGAATATGATGAAAGGACACAGGTGACGTACAATGAACAATTTGAAGCTCACAAACATAAGTTATCTATTTCTTCTGATTCATGATGAACCTTAATGCACCTAAAAATGGAAGGTAAACATATAATCACCTGTCAAAGAATTTAAAACCTCTGGAAGCAAGACACCTATATTGTTCTTCGGAATTGGTATGCCAAATAGAAGAGCGAGAGTTGGGGCAAGATCCACCTGAAAAGGAGGTCAGAGTTGTTTGTTGATCTCTTGGAACTATCGTTATAGTGCTGTAATTATATTTTTTAGCTTATTGTGGAGAACATAAAGCTACTGGGCATAAAATGTATCACTTACAGCAACAATGGTTTCTATACCAAAATAATATGCAAAACTTAAGTAGAGCAGCACAAACATCCAAAGATAAAAGAGAAGGTACATGGAACCTCTATAATTAACAGAAATATAGGTCACTGCTAAGGTGTAGACTTTACTTGAAGTGCTTCATTCTGGTTATAGGGTGAACAATGTGCTCTCTCAACACTGTGTCCTACAAAAAGGGCTAGTGAATCGGTTTCTTCATACGAAGATCCTCCATGATTACCACCTTCAGTCATTCCATGATCACTAACCACAACCTGAAAGAAAGAAGCACAGCAACCAGAAATTAGTTGGATGGGGTAGTGGAATAGGTTTGGTGCTGGAGAAATATTTGATGAAGAGTAAGCATACGGACTGGGGAATGTTTCCCTGGAACTCTAAAATAAGGAAATTTGTTGGATGCACTATTTTGGGAAGAATATTTATATAGCCAAGTGTATATAATGCAACCCAGAAGGCAGAACATATGCAAAATTTTGGCTTGTTAAACTCCACATGCGGCAATTCAATTAAATCACTACAAGTTTGACAAAGAGAGAGACTTTATCAAGCATACTGCATAGATGTGTATGGATTAACAATATAAATCCACCTTTTCCAGTGGATTCTCAAATCAATCTCCCGTAGATGCTGGAACAAACTTTTTTTGTTACATACATGTATGTGACTAGAGAAAGAAGATTATTTGTAGAAACAAGAAAGAATCACAGACCAAAAGTGTTCTCTCCAGATTATCCTGAAGGCTCGCATCATGCACCCGTCTAATGACTTCATCCATCTCCTTCATCTTTTGGGTCATCAAAACACTATCATTCGAAGTTTTAACTCAAATTTATCATCAATCAAACAGTCAAACCCAAAACATGATAGATGGTGCGATGTTTACCTCCGGCGGCCACCTATATGGCCAACATGATCTAAGCCTAAATAGTGGAGAACCTGGAATTATCAACAGAAAAAGAATTACGCAATAGTCTTCAGAAAGACAATGCAAAACAGCCTTATCAAAAATCACTAGAAAACGAGTGATATGTAAAGAGGTTTAGGTTGTATCACAACAAATATTAGTTGTACTCTTGAACTGCATGGTTGTAATTCAAAGAATAAGATATAACATTATCAGTCTACAAGGAATAAGACATGTGACAAGCACCAAAGTAAAAGCAAAAGCTCACCAAGACACTCCAGTCTTTTGCAGCAAGCTCAAATTCTAGATGACGTGAAACGTTGAAATCAACCTCAACTGTATCTCTGACCTGACAGATAGGTACAAATCATTGAATAATTTTTTGCTGATAAAAATACTAAGCTGCAGAAAACAAGTAAAAGCACTGTTAGTGGCACAAGCATCAAGGCATAAGCTTAAGTGCCTAATGTGCAAATATCTGCAAGCCTAGCCCAAAGTAGAAGATGCTCTCCTAAAAGATGCTGTATGGTGATGAGGAGAATTTTGAAGTTTAGTAGAGAAAAGTACACCTAATAGATGGTATGGAGAAGCCAGTTACAAGCAAATTCTAAAATAAACACCCATGTTTAGCGATTTCAGTAATTTTGCCATATTTCTTTGAAACAAAACAGGGAAGCACTATTGTTTTTTTTAAAAAAAAGTAACTGGTAGGTTAGAGTTTTAGGTGACATACATTATTATCTTATCCTTCAGTCACATTCCTTGTAAGAAAGGCACGTGACACATACAAAAGACTTACATAAAAACTGCTCACTCCATCTTGTCTAGCGAATAGTGTTGGGAACAGTTTGATCCATGTCTCGTCTCCCAGCATCACTAATTTATGACCAATCATATGAAGCTGATCTGTGCATATGTGTGCATTAGTGCAATATGATAAATATATAATATAAGCAACTTTGATTCTAGCCAGAATGTGAGATAGATATTGGTGGGAGATGCAAACGTGTAGGAAGGCACAGTGAGGTTCTAACCAAGAAGATTGTCCTCTAAGAAGGCTTGAGTATTGAAATTAAATGCCACATCTAGAAAACCTCCAATTGCTCCTGACACCATAGCCTGAAAAAAGAGTACAGTTAGTATTATGGAACACTTGAACAAAAGGGTATCTCTAGATAAAAACATTCGTACCTTTAGTCGGGGCATTGTGACGGTTGGAGGTGCAGCTTTAGCATGGTAACCTGCTGCTTGGCAACCAGCTAACAAAGACTGAGTGTATGGCATAGATTCCATCAGTTCTTTGCTTGGTGGTTTTCCGCCTTTCCCAAGTACAAATTCAGCAGGTAGCCCATCTATTACCTAAATAGACAATAATAAACTCAAAAGGTGAACAAATTTAAAATAAAGGTAAGACAAAATATCATTGAAACACATTGGACTATTCTGTTAATGTTGAACCAAACACACAGGCATATCAATTCAGGACATACCATCAATACTAAGCGATCGTACACAGGAGGCATCTCAGAGAGTTCCTGGCGTACACAAATTGACAAGGGTGAGCATCGTAATTGATAATGCGCGGAATTTCCATTTTCAGGGGAAAATGCATAGTATCCTGTGTCCACATCGCATTTATCAACTAGCTCAACATTCTGAAGCTTCGTCCTCGCAGAATAACAATGCAACACATAGCTGAACGAGGAGAATCTAGACGAGCAATGGAAGCAGTAGCGACGCCTTACCCTGTACAGAGATCTGCGCTGATCCGGAGGAAGCGCCGGCTTCTGCTCCCCAGCACTGACGGGACCGCACGAAGGCATTCGGTAGCTCTCAGGTCCACTGCACAAAACCAAACACAGCGCAACCAAAGCAACCACCGTAAATTCCACAGCCGCTGAGGAACCATAGCAGAGCAGAGGCACAGGGAGACGCCGACCTAAAGCCGCGCAGCGTGGGCTTCACGGGGAAGAATCCGTAGAGGAAGAGCGAGAGGCCGGCGACCTGAAGCAGCACCGCCGCCACGGTCCACCCTGCGACGGCGGCGCCCATGGTCTACCTACGCGGCGGCGATCGCCGCGGGACGGCGGTAGCCGGCACGGCCGCACGGCGAGTAAACTAACCGGCACAGCGCTGTGAGATGACTGGGCTGAAGCTGGCCACCTCAGCCCAGATTTTAATGGGCCAAAAAAGCACCGAAGCCCCATAAAAAAAAAGGATACAGGGCCACCCCGCGGGCCCACCAGAATCGTGGCTCTCCTCCCTTCGGGGATAAAGCGCTCGTCAGGGGTGCTGGATGCGCCTTCGCCGCTCTCTCTTCCGCTGCTCTTGCTGTTCTCTGTGCTATCCGCTAGGGTTTATCTACTCCAGCAATGGCGACAGTGCAGCTCTCAAGCGCAAGGGTCGGGGCGGCGGCGTTCGCTGCGAAGGGGAAGGCCTCCCTCGAACCGCTCCGGCTTCCGGCGACGGTGACCATCGGTGAGGCTCGCCCCGCGCGGCGGGCGTTTCGGGGCCTCGTCGTCAGGGCCGCCACCGTCGTTGCCCCCAAGGTGCGTGCCCGGGCAATGTAGATTGATGGTGTCGTGACCCCGTTGTTCTCACGGGGAATGGCCGAATGGGGTAGTGGGATTGGTTATTGGATATTGCGTGCTGTTTCATTTGCTTGCCAAGGCAGAAGAGCGATGGGGTGAAGTCGATGATGAGAGTACTGGTGAACGTTGAGGTGCTGACTAGGTTCCCTAGAGTTTTATTGTGATGAGGTAGAGACAGAATTGTTGGAATTTGGAAATGCTGGTCTGTTAGGTGATGGTTAGCTTGTGCGATTTGGAAATCTGATGTTGTGAATCAAATTAAACTAATGCCTGGTTGTGGTTTATTAAATGCTTAAATGCAGTGAATTGCACCTGATTCTAAATGTTTCTTCTGTCTACAATGAAAGAATCAGCATGTTCAAAAAGGCCATAAAGAAATTACGTTTAGTTACCATTTGAGTTTAGCATCTAAGACGAATCCTCATTCAGTACTTAACAGTTAACATTTTTTTGGTTGAGCTATATCTTGCAGCCTGTTCACTTGGCACGGATCATCTCATTTCTTTTCCAGAAAGTATTCTTTTATGCTTTGCAGGAATGAAACACTATGTTTTGTTATTCCATTGCAGTATACAACACTTAAGCCCTTGGCTGATAGAGTGCTTGTAAAGATTAAGTCTTCTGAGGAGAAGACAACCGGTGGAATTTTGCTCCCTACGACTGCTCAGTCCAGACCTCAGGGTGGTGAGGTAGTTGCCGTTGGAGAAGGAAGGACCATTGGGGATAAGAAAGTTGATATCAGCATTCAGGTATATTGTTCTTTGCAAACATTTAAGATCTAACATATCTCTTGTTTGCAATAGAGCTTTATATATATAGATATTCCCATGTGAGGAGGTGTAGCTATTCACCTATTCCATTAGCTGTTGGTGGAAAGAGAAATGATGCCCCTCTTAGTACTTTACATCCACCTAAGATTTACCCTTGTGCTGGTTTGCTAAATTACATGGCACCATTTTCAATTGGCTGCAATAGAAAAAAATATTTTTCTTCAAACTCATGTGTTGTCACTTCATCTCAGTTTGGGTACGAAAAATCACATCTTAAACAACCATAGCAAGGCTTGACTTACCAATCTTGAATATAACCAAATTCACTTGAAGGCATGCTGCAAGATGAAGTTGTCGAAGCACTTGTCATGCCTGTTTTTAACTTACAATTTTACATGTTTCATGTTATTTCGGTTTCCATCTCAGTTATTACAACATGGTTTTCTGATGTCATAGTTCTTAATACAAGCAAGCTTGGCACTATTGTTGGCAAGAAACGAGTACATGCTAACATATACATTTGTTACTGCTTTAGGTTGGAGCTCAAGTTATATATTCAAAGTATGCTGGAACTGAAGTTGAGTTGAATGATTACAACCATCTAGTTCTAAAAGAGGATGACGTTATAGGTATCTTAGAAACTGATGATGTGAAAGACATGAAGCCTCTGAATGACCGTGTCCTAATCAAGGTAGTGATCTTTTATTCTTTTTGATCTTGACATATGGTTACCCAGTTGCTGTCTTGGTGCATATTTCAATTCAGTATGCATAGCCATTCAGCTTGAGGTTCCTATTTTGCTTGTTATAGGTTGCTGAAGCTGAAGATAAAACTCCAGGTGGTCTATTGCTCACCGAAACTACCAAGGAGAAGCCATCTATTGGAACGGTCAGTTACTCAATTCTTTAGCTCCTGTTGGGCAATTTTTTTCTCTCTCCCTGTACCGAGTCTATCATCATTAATGCAATAATGCCCCATGGTTCCAAACAGTATTGTTTGTGCCCATAAGTTGTGTTAGAACTTAACTATGACTTTGCATCTAGTACAAATCATAATCATGTGAATGAACGACAATGTTTGTTGGTCGGAGACAGGTCGTAGCTGTTGGTCCAGGCCCCCTGGACGAGGAAGGCAACAGGATCCCGCTGTCCGTCTCTGCAGGGAGCACCGTCCTCTACTCCAAGTACGCCGGCAGCGAGTTCAAGGGCGCCGATGGCACTAACTACATCGTGCTGAGGGTGTCGGATCTGATGGCCGTCCTCTCGTGAGCAGTGGGTTTTCAACAGTTACCTCCAAAGCTTCCACCATTCTGTTGTAGCGTCGCCATTTTTTTGGGAACAAGCAAAGGTTCCCTGGCAATCCTCTAGACTTTCTACTTTCTTGCGGCTTCCCGTTTCTCTTTGGTCAATACTAGTATTCTTACTCTGAGGAATAAAGATTCGAAATTCGGCCGCATGAAAGGATTTTCTTGTACTAGCGTGCGTATGATCGCTGCGATACCGTTCAGACCCCGTCCGCTCTGTTGGGGTTGCTTCTCCGTTTACACTCGAACAACACAGGTTGCTCCTTATTAAGAAAACCAAAAAAATATTAAAAAACACAGCCTGCCAGCTTGGTCAACCGGATAAGACGATGACAGGCGGACGACGCATCAGGCTTGCGAGCAACACAAGCTTGTCGTGGCGCCACACGCAACGCGAGAGCACAGCCGGCCATGCCAGAGCCGCGCGTCACCATCCGGCGTCAGTCCATCGTTCGACCGGTTCCGCATTGACCATGGAGCTGCAGCCACTTCCATTCCATATCGCTTCTAGCGAATACGGCTAGCTGTTCAGAGTTCACTCTCTCCTCGCCCCTTCCCAGCCGACCTGCCTCAAAAGGAAAAGCGAAGGTTTTACCGGGCTGGGCTGTGCTGGTGATCATCTGACACAACACCAAGCCAAGACGTCGATCACTTTCGCCGGTTTGACTCGCTCGAGATCGTCGTCGAACGGGCAACCGTCGCTTCAGAGCAGTGTGGGAAAGTGCAGGCAACAGCGGCTCCGACCTGCCGAGCTTTTCCTCCATGGTTGCTTTCCATCGGGTTGCATGAGGAAAACAGAAAAGCTCTCCGGTGGTCGTTTCCGCGACCGACGCGGCGCTGAATACCGACCGCGCCCGTCGCCGTTACTCCTCTCCCCGGCCGGCGGCACCGGTCATCTCTCCGGCCAGAACATCCTCGCCACAGATGAGGTTGTGACCAACCGGACGGCTGGACATAAACATAGCAGCGGCAAGGTTGTTATTTGTTCAGTTATTCGTGTACCACCAGTACACGTAAACGTTCTTGCTGAATACTACTTACTCCGTCCAGATTTGTAAGGCGAGTATGTGTTTTCAACGTTCAAGCTTTGCAAGAAATGCACAAAGCGTATAACGGTAACAAAAGAAATTGACCAAAAAAAAGTGAGCAATGCTATCTCGGATCACAATATAAAGATTTCAAAAACCGTGTACATCAAACTGATCTACGATTTGCAATTGATGAGCAATTTTATATGCAAAATATAATGTTTTTTAAATAGAAGAGAGTTTCATGTTACAAAAGTGCTTATCTACACTAACATCAGTCCTACGTTGCTGATCTAACTTATCTTCTTATCTTTGTATCTCTGTCGTAATAAAACGGCTTATATTTACTTCCTCCGTTTTTATTTACATATCGCATTAGATTTGTCCTAAGTTAAAGTTAGCTAACTTTGATTAAGTCTGTAGAAAAATATATCAACAACTATAATATCCAACATATCCAATATATGCACTATCAATGTATACTTCATGGTGAATTCAATAAAACATATTGTAAATGTTATTGTTTTTTCTATAAATTTGGTCAAAGTTGATCAGGTTTAATTTAGAATAAATCTAATATGATATGTAAATAAAAACAGAACAGAGAGAGTATTATATAGAATGTAGAAGGAGAGTGGATACGTGTAAATGTATGAAACCACTTGGCAAATAAGGACGGAGCACAGAAGGCATTAAAATTCTAGCTAATTAATGAAAGAAAGCAACGTAACCAATCATGCATAGTTAAGAGCATAAACACCCCCCCCCCAAAAAATGTTTCCCAAATAGGACAAGATAGAATCCTCCTCCAGGACCACAGCCTGACCCGGACGGCTGTCTTCAACGGGAGACTCTAAACCATTCTCTACCCTATATATAGAGAAGATTCCGTTCTCTATATGCTCCAGCAGCGTTCTCTAAATGGTCATCTAAAATAGAGAACGCTACAGGTTTCCTCTATATATAGAGATTCTTTCTCCTCTTCTCTATTTTTCTTTATATTTTAAACACTGGATTAAATAAAAATAAAATATGTCCATAGCATTTGAGGTATGATAAATACGTATGTACAAAAATTTGGAACAAAATACGTTTCTAATATAGGGTTTAATGTATAGAGAACGAGATTTAGAGAACTTTGTTGGAGAGAAATGAGATATAGAGGAGAGAATCTTGTAGAGAAGTCTGTAAATAACGGATATAGAGAACGATATAGAGAACGATGGTTGGAGATAGCCTCGCAGCGGACGCGCAGCGGACGGCCTGCCAAGTGGCTGGCACCACACACGTCGCCGTCCGACGCGCCATTCGCGAGTTGAATCTCGGGTCAACGCGCCGCGCGCGACCTCCCGCGGTGACGTATAAGTAGCCGCGCCACCGAGCCCACCAAGATCCACCATGCCTGTGATCGACGTCGTAGGCAGCAGCAGCTTTAGCTCGCACCATTGCACCACCGCGGCGGCGTGGGCTCAGCATCAGCATCGGCGGCCAGCGGCATGTCGTCGTCGTCGCCGGAGATGGAGGGGAGCAGCAAGAAGTTCAAGGGCGTGCGGAAGCGCAAGTGGGGCAAGTGGGTGTCGGAGATCCGGCTGCCCAACAGCCGCGAGCGCATCTGGCTGGGTTCCTACGACGCCCCCGAGAAGGCCGCGCGCGCCTTCGACGCCGCCTTCGTCTGCCTCCGCGGCCCCGGGGCCGCCGGCGCGGACCTCAACTTCCCGGACTCGCCGCCGCCCTGCCGCGCCGGCGGATGCAGCAGCGACCCGCAGGAGGTGCAGGCGGCCGCGCTCTCGCACGCCAACCGCGCCGCCGTCACGGCCCAGCAGGCGGCCGCGGCGCTCATGGACGTCGACGACGGCTCGGTGCTGCCGTGGGGCTCCGTGGCGCACGACATGGCGGGTGTTCTTGGCACTGGCAGCGCTGATGAGGTAGTGGCGCCCGTGCGCGCCGACGGGAGCATCGACTGGCGGCCCTTCATGGCGCACCCGCCGCCGCTCTTCTCCCCTACCGGGTGGGGCAGCAATGCATACGACTTCCTGCAGGAGCTGCCGCCGCCGGGCGCGGCGGACGAGGACATGGAGGACAGTATCCATGGCGCAACCGCTTCTCTCTGGAGCTTCGACTTGAGAGACTCCTACTTCAGATACTAGCAAGCTAGCTACATGCATGCTATACACAAGGCTACGCTGCAAGATGGCGCCATGGAGGTGGCGGCGCACCTCTGCAGCTAGCTGCATCCTGCATTGCTACGAGGCATTAATTACATGCTCATGACTGCTATGAGTATACGATCAACAACATTTCTTAACATAATTTTGGTGATGATGATGGGTGGTAGAATTCAAAAGGGCGTGGTTGACATATCGTTGAGATGGCGATCACACACACACAAAAAAAAATTGATTGGTTGTAATAATGTGTAGCTCCCCTTTCCTGAACTTTGCTTTAGGGGCGCTAGAAAAGGATGTAATTTTATGGCATTCTACCTACTGATGAGGGCTTACATATCCAACTCATGTGCATGCTTTCAGTTAAAGCCTATACTGCCTATGCATATTTATCATATACAACTATATATCTAGATGAGGGAATATTTTTCTTGCATATTCATGAGCAACTTGCAACATAGATCAGAAAGCACACATCATTTTCAAGCATGTGTCTTATAGTACACCGAATAGGATATTATCCATCATGTCATGATCCCGCTGTCTATTTCTCTCTGTGGTGGATTCTATGCTGCAATACAATCTTGCCAACAAGAAGTCACTGCTAAGTGTTCGTTGTTCTGAATATTGACGCGGTCCCTAAATATAACTTGGACAAAAATAATTTTGCGGTGATAGCTTAATATTTCCATATATATATAGCTGGTTCAAACACTCATAAAAAGATCCTTTTAGTAAAATTTCATTATAAAAAACGAGGCAAGAGCTCTCTGCTAGAGCAGGGAAACGAGTTTATAGAAAGAAAAATGGGGAAGATGCCTATCATGACATGCTAGACAGGGCTTTTGCCAAGGTCGTGAAACTTTTGCACCTTTCAATAAAATTTGGAGAGGGCTGAGTGTGTGAACCCAATAAAAGTCCTTGCCCAATTAAAAGTCCTCCATAAATGTTATTACATAAAACAGTAGCCTTGTTCATCCGTAATTTAGATATCATTGCTGACTACATCACCACAAAAAGATAACGTAACGGAATATTTAAACTTTCAAATAAAACAATTAACTGCATTCCTATTTGAATACTGCAATTGAGCACATGGGAATAATATGAAGTTTTTTTAATCAACACAATGCTATATATGACTATAATTTTCTATGTTTATAAGTGCACTACAATAGTGGTCAAAGTTACACTTCTCGATCCTACATGTTGATATATCCAAAATGAAAAAAAAGAGTAACCTTTTACCGGAGGAAGCAATTAGTGGCATCATATGATGACCTAGATAATTCATGACGACCCACCACAAAGGGTAATCAAGCTACTCTTAACAAACGACACCAACCCAATCTTAAACAATACAAAGGTGGCCAAAAAAAAGTTAAGCTCACGAGCTCTTGCTTTCTTATAGATTACGGGGTTGCCTTTAATTTTGTCCGGAATTAAGCACGCGAGCTGACGTTATATTCATTGCTACTAGTACTGTTGATGATCGATCTAGAAGCTGCTGTTGTGGCCAAACGACATGGACAATAAGAGATATCGTCATGCATATTGATAGACGACCTAATACGACGAGTAGCTAGCTGGCTCTTTAAGTTTCTGCGGCTCCTCGCTGTCATCTTCCTTTCAACCAAATGCACTTTGGCTTTCGCTTTAATTTGCGCGCGCGGCTTGACACTGATGCTGTTCCTCTCAACCACGTGAGTTGCGTGCGATTAAATATTTTAAGGGTAAATCACCGGGGGGATGAAGGATCCCCACCTGAATAAATTGATCCACGTACAGATGCCGGCAAGCCGGGGATGGATCGGAACATGGTGCATAGGCACCATATATATGGTGCTCACCAGCTTGTCATCAGCTTGTATCATCCCTTCATTCGTGCTTGATTTCTATACTAGTATTTGTGAGTGATGTTGCAGAGAAGGCATGCTGTGTGCAGCACAACAGCTCCACTTCTTCCTCGATCAGCTAGCGTTGCAATCACATCATCATCTGAAAAAGAAAATCGTATTTTGATTCTAGAACACAGATATATATGATGATGGTGAGTGTGTTGATCATATGTACAGCTTAGACTTCAAAGTGACAGAAAGAAACACAACATCCCGTGTTGAATAAAGTCGTTGCCTATTCTGAGTGAGTCTACCCTAGATCGACTAGCTTGGGCCTTGGGGCGCGTTGGCATCCAATACTACTGAAGAATATAACGACGGACTTGGAACAGAGAACAGCGACAGTAGATAGCTTTTTTTTTTTTGAGACAAGCGACGGTAGATAGCTAGGAATCAACCATATATAGAACTTCCGCCTCTTATATTAAGCAGTTATTGATAAGAAAATCAGTATGTTAATTTTTCAGATAGAGCGCAGTACACAGTTAGCTGACATGTGAGAGCAAAGATAGCGTTGAAATCAATCTGTTTGGCCTATTGCCATCTTGAATTCATCTTTACTAATGGATCAAAACAAAGGGCAAAAGAGACAGTTCATGAGCCAAGAGCTGATAGGCACGCCATATTGATCTTGAGCTAGAAAAGAAAGTTTACAAAGTAGTATGGCCTGATTAAAAGCTCAGGGACGACGAAACTGAGCCTTAGCTAAAAATAAACTTGAAGGACAAAGTTGTCTATGCCGCCAAAATTATTATGGGGTCACATGCTAGTTGGCGCATGCATCATGCACGACGCATGACCATCAATGTCTCCGCGTGTGAGTGGTCCAAATAGAGAAGCAAGCAGAGACCAGTCTAGAATAAACTTCTTTCTTCTATGCCCTTAAGCAGAATAGGATGACGCTTGTGTTACTTGTTAAGAATGTGATTGTCCTGCTCCGTATGGCGAGCACACCGTACTTCTAGATAGTCAGCAGAAAGGCCGTGTGTTTTTACCTCACCTTCCTTCTTCAGTCCTCCTTGTGGGAAAACTTCTCGTCCTAGCAAAATCATATCTTGCTTATTTTATTTGTGCGTAAGACAGTCGTCATGGCTGATCAACTTCAACATGGGAAAATTGATCACAATGTCTCCTCTGTGCTGTGCACTCGGAAGCTAAATAGAAGCCAGTTAGCGAGGCACTGGCCACTCTGAGGGCCCTGGGCTCAGGACTGAAGACTGAACTACTGAAGAAGGAGCTGAGCATCTGAAAGTTCTGAATGAACCTCACTAGCTAGGGCTGTTTGACGAAGCCGGAGGAAACCCAGAGGCAAGACTTTTCTCCGAAGTGCAGTAGCAGTGTTGAACAGGACTAGTCGACTGACAGCGAAACTACCACGAGCAGGAAAGGGACGCCTATGGACGGCGACGTTTCAGCAGCTGCGCCTCTCAAGACTTCCCGCTCAAAATTATTTTTAAAAAAATTAAGTAGCCGTCACCATCGAACTATTACAAGTACGGAGTAAACTACGACTGTATAACTAGTTGAATAGTAATCTTTTTAACGGTAAACTGGTAATTATATTGCTAGTACTTATCAGACTAGCTGTACACTTCTTCTATATTTGTAGAACAGGTCAATCTGCTGCATGAACAAGCAATATTGGAGCAGTGCAGCTATGAGCTGTCAACATGACAACCGCAGCGATTGACACAGCAGTAAGAAATAGAGCACGTGGGGGAATAAAAGCGTGGTTGCTGATGCGTGGCATCCAACAACAGTGACGGGCGTGCAGGATCTTATCTGTTCTAGGGGCAAAAGATTCGCTGGTTCTCGCGGGACGCCACTCGCCCCGGCTATCTGACGGCGTGTTAGTTCGCGAACTGTAAACCTAAAAAAACTGTAAACGCAGAATTTTTAAAGGAATTTTACTAATTTGAAGTACTAAATGAACTCTATTTACAAAACATTTTGCATGGATAGGCTGTAAATTGTGAGACAAATCTAATCTAATGAGCCTACTTAATCCATATTTTACAACAGTGATGCTACAGTAAACATCCGCTAATTATTGCTTAATTATGGATTAATTAGCATCATTAGATTCGTCTCGCGATTTACAACCCATCTGTGCAAAAAGTTTTGTAAATAGACTTCATTTAATACATCAAATTAGCCAGATTTCTTTGCAAATTTTTTTTTGCGTTTACAGTTAACTAAATAGGAGTTGCTGGCACGGGCTACACTACAGAAGCATGTGCGTTGATACAAGCCGTATGCATGTTGAAGTCGCAACAAAAAGAGGCCGGGAGTGAGTGAGATCAAAAAAGAAAGAAATTTGTGTTGTGACGATGCGGACGATTCAGCCGGTCGTGATCGATCTCTGTCTAGTTCACGGCTTTTGCTTATCGCCTAGTATTCCTCTGTGGCGCAATCGTTCTTGCAGCAGTTTGTTGCGCTTCACTGTCAACAGAGTTGGCAGATAAAATCTATGAAATGGCCATTCTTGGTAGTTACTTTCAAGTGTTACTTTGGAACAGTTACTGTACTACCTACCTTCCACTGCCTGAAGACAGGTGGAAGTCAAAGAGGAAGTTTCAATTTATTGTAATAATCAAACTTAGCACCATACTGTGGATCTGACTGGATTTTCTCTAAACCTAGCATTTGTAGTTAGGCCCAGGAGAGTGAGCTAACCATTCATCACCAAATGTAAAGCCCAGTCCAACAGGAACTGAAATTAAAGGACACTCCATATCCGCGTGAGATCACAAGGTTCTTCTTTCCTTGTTGACATGATTTAAGATTTGTTGACATGATTTAAGATTGATATATATACACTATAGAGTCTTCATGCGTAAACTATATTGACAGCATAGATTTGTCTCCAGGAGAGGTTCTGCCAATGCAAAATGCTGATGGCTAAATCACTGGTGAGATACAATCAGCCACTGCAAGCAGCAAATCTATGACGAGGAGAATCTCCTCTGTTTTTGCTATTTACAATTCTAGAGAAAAAAACATAGAAAGCGGGAGAGAATTGATTTCAGAGGGTAGAGAGCACCCATTTCCACTACTCCCTACCATCGCTGTAGTATGTGCCTCAGATATCATAGTCAAGCTCTGTGCTATTCAAGGATACTGCCCGCTTGACAAGCTGCCCTTGCTCATTATAGACGTCCAGATTCTCACATGGTTTCGGGAACACGGACCCAATGACACGCCCTTCGACGTAGGAGCACTGGAAGATGTGCTTCTTCTTGTAGCTGATGCCTACAGACATGTCCTGGAAGCTGATATCCTTTATGGGGATAACGTCGCTGCCATGAGCACGAACAGGCACCCGAACACCCCGCCCATGGATTTCCTTAAACGATATGCTCGTGATGTCAGGGAAGGCATTCCGATCATACCCATCATCAGCATGCTCATTGTAGTCAACCTTTATCACAATCCCAGCACGGACATTGTCGAAGGTTATGTTGCGGTAGGAGATGTTACGGATGTAACCGCCTCTTCCTGTAGCAGTCTTTATCCTCACACCTCTCCTTGACTCCCAGATGCGGACATTCTCCACAGTAACATTTGCAACACCACCAGACATCTCACTACCAATTGAAATTCCAGCACTGCACACAAAACAGGTAAACGATGTAAGCTTCACCTGGAATGACCCATGTTCTGTGAATCCCAAAGAAGAAAAATTCTAGTCTCGAGGTTTGACTTCAAAGTTCAGATGACTATGCACAGAAACAGAGTGTAAACAAATCAATGCAGCCAAGATACCACAATTCTCACCTCACAAGAGAACGGGCAGTTACATTGCGGATTGAAATGTTCGAAGATGGGCGTCCGTATGCAGTTCCATATTGATCCCAACCGCTCTTTACAGCTATTGCATCATCACCAACAGATATATAGCAATTCTCAATGAGCACATCCTGACAAGAATCTGCATAAACATATATGTCAGCATCATGGATAGTCTGTAGTCACCGTGGTGGTCCAAGTGCTTTGCTACAATGCTTAAATGTTACAGAAATGCAGTATGTACTGAAGCCGTTCAAGACAGATAACAGGATGAATACCTGGATCTATGCCATCTGTGTTTGGAGCGCCAGAAACAGGAGATAAGATAGTAACATTTGAAACGGTTACGTTTGTGCAATCATATGGATGAAAGTGCCAGAAAGGTGAATTTCGCAATGTTATGTTTGCAACAATAATGTCCTTGGACCACATCAGCTGCACAAGAGGAGGTCTCGTGTTATTCAGCATTCTTCTGCGATGCTTCATCCACCAAACTTCACCTTGGCCATTTATGCTACCATTGTGTCCTATTTAACAGACAGAATAAGGAAACATACGAAGGTCACATAACTACCAATGAGGCAGTGAAATATAAAGAACCTCATTATTCTGTATTTCTGTTAGTGTAAGATTGGGGAGCAAACAAACTTGACCAGTTATAACTACAGCAGGAGATTTGCAAATAGAAGTGCAGCTATTGCATTTAAATGGATTTGTCTGTTTAGGCGGTAGAACATCATTGAAGAATACAACAAGTCAATATGTAAACGTTGGATTATATTTTAACAGAAGTGCAGAACGTTCAAATATTCATACAGGATGCGCCAAGTACATTTAAACTAGAGGGTCAACAGGGGTCAAGTAGTTGGTTTATGTTACTAACACATGATGCTACATGGTTGCAACCACTATATATCACTTAATATGCACATGATGCACTTCTTCACTGATGTTGCATAATTAGAAATTATGTAGGGTGTTCTATATTGGATAGCTTAAATAGTAGCTTATTCAGAGAAATAACAAACCTGTAATTACAACATCTCTCAAATTCTGTCCATGAATGAGACTTCCAAAGCGAGGCCCTTTGCGCTCCCGTCCATATCCATAGGATGGCAACGCTGGCATCAATGGCCAGTACTTCTCGTCCTGTCCAGGAAACAACTGAAACTCAGTAAAATAAACTTGCCAACTGAAATGTGAAACTATCAGTCTACCACAGGCCTCCAGCAAACTCTGAAGTCTGAATGCGCACCATTCTAGATCTTTAAGCACTATATCATTGCCATTTTTGTACCAACATAACATTACTAGTCGAGAACACATCAGAGGTCAGATGACAAACATTCTTATATGCCATAGCTGGCACTATATTTTATCCATCTAGTCAACTAGGCAAGCCAACGTTATTATTGTACTAAGTGTTAACCAATGACCATTCAAGATTCGCACGACATGAAAGTAGTAGTAATACTAATTAACAATTGGGGCTTACAATAATGCACTTGAAGATCTATCCAATTACCACTCGAATTTCACAGCTAAGCTCACAGAAACGCGAGCTCTCCTTACCGGAATGCCAAGGATCTCAGTGCCCTCGGCGAGAAATAGCGTCATGTGGCTGGTCAGGTTGAACGGCGCCGTGAGCCACCGGCCGGGGGGCACATTGAGCTGCCCGCCGCCGCGCTCCGCGAGCGCCGAGATGGCCTCGACGGCGCGCTCGAACGCCCCGGTGTTGAGCGCCCGCCCGTCCCCAACGCCGCCGAAGTCCGTAAGGTTGTAGGCCGCCGGGCGCAGCCGCGGCGCGGGGCGCAGCGGCGGGAGCGGCGCCGACAGGAGCCCGAGGAGCACGCCCCCGCTGCCGCTGCCCCCGCGGGCGCCGCCGCTCCTCAGGGATATCGAGGCGCTCTGCCACAGGAACACCAGCGCGAACCCGACGACCCACGCGGCGGCCAGCAGCGTCTTTTTGGCTGCGACGAAGGCTGCCGCGCCCCGGCGTTGGTGGAGCCTCCCGGCGCCCGTCTCCACCATCGCGCCGCGGTCCCTGTTCCCGGCTGCCGCGGGGCTCCGCTCCCCGAGATCTCGCGACCTAGGGCACGGCGGTTGAGCTCAGTAGGTGGGGCAGGACGCGGGGGGCTCGGGTTCCGCGAAGGCGGGAGGAGGAAGATGGGGAAGGTGAGGGAGGGCGAGAATTTCCGCCATGGGAGGATGCGGAGGTTTATAAGATGGAAGAGCCGTTTGAGTGAAGCCGACGCGAGCCGAACATCCGGGGGGTGGGGGGGTTGTGGGTGGCGCTCGGCGCTGTGCCGCTGCCCGCTGAAGATGGCAAGAATTAAGGGAAAATTGGCTGCCGCACACCATTCAATTGTGGCTTTTGTCACAGGATATTAAGAAAGAAAAGTTTTGTCAAAACACACTGCTCAAACATGTTAATTTGCTGCTGAACATTATAGCTGTTATAATAACATATTTCACTCAAACATGTAAAAAAACAACATTTCTGAACAAGAATATCCTTGCCCCTTCAAATAAACATTTGAACACCGTAACAGGAGAATATTTGAACAACAAACAGGGCAATATGATAGAGCAATTCAATAGCATTTTATCTTAGAATAATATGACAGGTTAATGGAAGTAGCAGGTCCAACAAAATATCATGCTCCAGTCATATTAGGCTATCTAGTACAGTACCAGATCCAAATATTACAAGGCCACATATTACAAGGTCGTGCTTTGAACAACAACACTACGTGAACATATCATTACATAGCTTATGTTTTCTTGAATCTGACAACATTCAGCTTTTTTGGCTTTTCCTTGTTGTTGATAGGAACCGGAGATAAAGCAAGACATTGAATAGGCTCTATAGTGTCTTCAAGTTCGTCCTCTTACGGCTGTAAATGTAAATAGAGTTGTGTGAAATAAATATAGACAAAAAATATAAAGGTATAGAGAATGAAGCTGCAGTACCTTCTTGTGACAGGGCTTGGTGTAGAAACTAGTGTCATGGCTCTAGTTGGTGTAGATAAGTCATATTCCAGCATTTTTCTTGACATACTACATATAGGTAGAAATCATGTAAAATTGTAGTTATGATAGTAATACCAACGATCAGGAAAATGCAATACCTCCTCGTCACTGGACTTGGTGTAGAAACAGTGGAGATTGCTCTAGATGGTGTAGCATTGTGAAATGTATATATATATATATGAGATATGTGCAAGCTAAGTCAAACACCATAAAGTTTGAGTGAAAAAATCTTACAATGGGTCAGAAAATGATGGTTGTTGCTGTGTTGGTTCAGCAGTACTTAGATGGTACTACTGTGACATTTTTTTTGCCTCTCTTTCTCTTTGGTTTTGGAGGGGCAGGCGGTGGTGCATCAGATTCATAAACATACTCGTTAATGTTTTTTCCATGTGTCCAAGCTGCTTGCACCTTTTGCATCTTGTGGTTCTTTTTCCAGAACCTTCTTCCGCTACTGATTTGTATCTTCTCACTCTTGGTCTCCCTGCTGCCCTTTTGAGAATTGGAGGCCACAACCTGAACCCTAGGTTAACTTGAGGCCATTGTTTCCTATCTGTCATTGGCTTTACAGATTTTCCATAAGCTTTCTTGAACTTTACCACAGAATAATATTCATGAACATAGTCTTCAATATTATAACCTCGAATTGAGGTTATAATACACAAAGCGTGTGTGCATAGCAGACCGGTGATTTGCCAACGCCTACAGGTGCACTTCCCCTCATGGAGATCAACAGTATGCCTCCAATGAACTAGATTCTTTGTAACACCTTCAACTTCACCTAACATCTCACCTTCTTTACCACCTTCTTTGTGTGAATACCTCCAGATATATTTCAAGCCTCGACTCCTTGCAAAGAGGTCCTTCATGACATTAGGCAGTATCTTATCTTTAAGCTTCATAGCAATTTTTCTTCTCAAGAACATTTTTTGCATGCATAATTGTCTTATCCTATCCATAAGATCAACCACATGCAAGGATTTTTCATTCCTAATCCAGCTATTAAATATCTCAGCTATGTTATTTGTGACATAATCACACTTGCTTGCTTCGGAAAATAAGTGCCTTGTCCAGAGTTGCTTGTGGTTATCATGTATCCACTTCATTGCTTCGGGGCAAGCTTCATACATCAAATTATAGTGCTCTTCAAATCTATGTATCTGGTAAGCTCTACATGCTGGCCATAAGTGCTTCTCAAAGACCTCACCTCGATATCGCTTCTGAAAGTTTGCAACTAAGTGCCTCATGCACTCTCTATGCTCAACCCCATTTTTGAAGATGTGAGTGACAGCAGAATCAATTCCTTTTCCTGCATCTGTTGAGATCACTAGGCCTCGAGGTGAGCCAATAGCTTGATGAAGTCTACTAAAAAACCATAACCAATTTTTAGTTGTCTCTGATCCAAATACCCCATAACACACAGGAAACATCCAATTATGCCCATCAATAGCAGTAGCCAATGCAAGTTGACCCTTCCATTTTCCAGTCAAGTGGGTGGAGTCCACACCAAGAAAAGATCTACAACCATGTAGAAAACCATCCACATATGCACTTAGGGCAACAAACATTCTAGTAAATCTCTTCTTCTTCCCAACTTGCTCAAATTCAATGTCCACCAAACTCCCAGGATTTATCTTCTCAACCTCTGCCTTAAAACTGAAAATGTGCTCGAAACTGTCATCCCACTTTCCTTTGAGTTGTTCCAAAGCCATATTTCTTCCATCCCACACTACCCAGTATGACAACTGCAGGTGATACTGCTCTTCTAATCTTGTCTTTAGTGCTTTAGCTCCAATTGTAGAGTCCTTTGCAAGCCAATCGAGAACCCTATCCCTCACCCAATAATTGCTTGCCATGCTGTTTTTTTCAACTTTCCCTGTGCTTTGACAAGTGTGTGGATAAGGTATTTTCTTTATCTGCAGAAAAAGAACAAAAAAAATCAGTGCACAAACAAAAATGCAATTTGTTCATGCAAATTAATCAAATTTCTGCAATACCTTCCATATCCTTTCATCCTGCAATCGTGAAGCATGTATCCGCCACTTGCACCGTTCAGCTTTGCAATACCCTCTATACCTTGTTGACTCAGAATAGGGAGCTGCAATTTCGAATTCACCCTTAATTGCATATTGCCTAATTGCTTTCTTAAAAGTATCACCATCCCCAAAAGTTACACCAACTGCTATTGTCGGGTTCTCTAAATCCGTTGCATGTATAAATATTTCACAACCCAATGCATCATCCACAACTAATTCATCGTCCAAGCCAACACACTCGACATCATCCTCCAAGTCAACACACTCTAAAACATCATCCAACCCATCACATTCAGAATCAGAAAGTAAAATTTTGAAAGGATCCTCATCATCCAGACCAACATACTCTACATCATCGTCCACCCAAGCTACTTCAACACTTTTCTGAACTAGAGGCTCCAAAAGAGACGGTGCAGTTTCAGATGAAGGTACTGCAATAATCTGGGCATCTGAGGTCTCGGTGCTTCCCTGCAACACACAAGGAATGTTTTGCTTCCGCCCAATTTTATGCACAAAATCTGAATCATCCTTTTTCATAACACAAACTTGTAATGAAAGCCTTCTTATCTCCTAATACATGTCAATTGCATCAATTAATTTCTGGTCAGAACTAATCTCCTCATAGCTACGATTTATTTTGTCCCAATATGTGACACGCAACTTGTTGTTAGGTCCTAGATTAATTTCTGTAGCAATATCAACTACTAAATCTTTTCAATTGGTGTGATCCCTATCTAAAACTTTTGAAATATTATAGGCATCACAATAAACACGGTTGCCATCATCAGTCAATTTCACATAAGCACCGACACGCACAGCAAGCCTGTAGGATGAATTGGGATCCATCCTATACACAAATATTGACACAAATTGAAGCAGAATCAACACATGTTATGGTCTACTGCGCAAAATCGAGGTCAAAGTTAAAACTAACCCTAGGGGAAAATGGAAGAAGACTTACCCATCAGGAACCCATGAAAGATCGGTCTGATCCTGCAGGAAAATCTCGCTGAGAAATCGTGGAACCTCCATCTTCTACTGACTGCCGCTGGAGGGGCCGCGCTGTGGCTCTGGTTGGCCAAGGTCGCACCCTAGGAAGCGCTCCCCCCGGGTGCCGTCGCCCGTCGGGCACGACCCCGCGCCGCAAGTGGGGTGGGTAGGGGGAGGAGAGCCGCCGGAGGGGCTGCGCGCCGGCGTCGAGGGCGGCGCAGTCTGGGGTGCAGCGGCGTGCTACCACCACCGCTTGTATCGCCGGTGCAGCCAGCCACCAAGAAAGCAAGAAACGATTGAGTTGGGAGGGGAACGATGCGTGCGTCTCGATCTGAAAAGGCAACAGGGGCAAAACTGTCATTTCAGGTGCCTTTACAATTTAATTGAGTAAAATATAGAGTCCGGTGTCTAGCAGCAAAAGGCGCGTTTGAGGAGAGTGTCCAGGCCAAACTGTTTTTTATTAGTGGGCTGCAGCAAAAGCTCCCATAGAACGGCGTCCACGAGCTAATTTTGCCAAGAATTAATTACTATGCTGCCACTGTGAGTCCGGGCCCCTCTGGGTCCGTATGGACCCTTGGATCGAGATCGGACGGTAAAGATACGTATACTTCGTTGATGCTGTGAGGAAGATCGCTTGGTGCAGCTTTGCTTTGGCTTTTGGCAATGGCTCGTTTGAAACACGAGAATTTTATAGGACAGAATTACACGAAAAATAGTGTGATTCTTCGCAATTCTTGTGGAGTCGCCACATCTGGTAGGCTTGGTAGGCTTGGTTCAGAGAGCTCAAAGAAGACTTGGGGCCTGCTTAGTTCCCACCGCATAAACATAAAAAAGCCGTAAACGTAAAATTTTTGAAGGAATCTTACTAATTTGAAGTACTAAATGAAGTCTATTTACAAAACTTTTTGCATGGATGGGCTGTAAATCGCGAGACGAATCTAATGAGCCTACTTAATCCACGATTTGCAACAGTGATGCTACAGTAACCATCCGCTAATTATTGCTTAATCATGGATTAATTAGCATCATTAGATTCGTCTCGCGATTTACAACCCATCTGTGCAAAAAGTTTTATAAATAGACTTCATTTAGTACTTCAAATTGACAAGATTGTTTTGCAAAAAAATTTTTTGCCTTTGCACATCCGGAACTAAACATGCCCTTCGAGACCAAAGGGCATCATGTCCACTGGTCAGTACCCAGTCGAGAAGGTACAGCAGGTCTCGCTGTAGTTGGACAAGACATGCAAAAGCGAAAAGATGCCTGATCTATCACTCCTGCTTTTGTTCAGAATTCAGATGTGAGATGGCAGCTGCTAGCTAGGCTACTCGACGTACCTGCTGTGTTTTCCTCCCTCCCTCCCACGGGTTGCTACCACTGCAGAATTGGAGGTATGGAGCTAGGCAGCAATGGTTTGGTGTCGGCTGGTGGGCATTTCACCATCTCTTCCCGGAGTTGGGTTTGACGTAGCTGGTAAGACTTGCAGCAGATCGCCATCGGGTGAGGCATGCCTGTCGTTAGGCGAATAAAGCTCGTCATCGATCTGCATCGGCAGATCGCAGAAAATACAGTGCCCGTCCTTTTAGTTTATCTGATGCACCTACCTGATGCGATCGTTGCCCGCCGTGCAATGCCGATGGGGACAATGTTCGCAGTATGCACAACGGCACCATGAGACGACGAGGATCTAAATCCCGTTTGGCATGGCTTGAGCTCTGAGATCCATACTTAAGTTGAAGTTTGTAAAATAGATTAAAATATTTTATATTTTTATTTTAAATTTAAAATAAAAGTATAATGACTCGCAATCTAGCTCTAAGAATTTCTAAAGCTAGGTATAAAAAGTTTTAAAAACTTCATAAATTTTCTAGAGTTGAAGGTATACCAAACACGCGCTTAAAGAGTGAGCTTCAAGCCTTCATGTTTCTAGAAGACGTGAGCTGCGGAGATGCATATCCTTGACGTTGACGATGACGATAAGAATTACTTGGAAAATAAAATGTATTCGATCGGCTGCAGACCTGTTAGCAGATCAATCTTAAATGGTTATGACGGTGGGACAGAAAGGCCAGACGTTCTTCTTGTCGACACCGTATTATGTTCATTTCTTTATATGGAAAATTTAGCTTTGTTTAGGGGAAATGTAAATACTTCGGGATTTTTGGATTTTGGGCCTAACTTTGTCGGATCAGACCTAGCTGGCGCAAAAGGCCCAAACTTAGGCCCGGCCCGGGGCCTCACAGATGCTGACGGGCTCAGATGCTGACACCGTCGTCGTCGTCCTCCCCGCGCCGCCGGTCCGGCTCCCGCCCCACTGCCGCACCTCGTAGTCGCCGCTCTCCACCCCCCCTTCCCTTCCATTGTTTTGGGTTGGCGAGGACTTGTGATAGATCAGGGCGTCGCATTGATTTGTTCTGTTGGTAAGGAACCTTCCCCCGATTCCAGGATTGTGTTCTGTTCTCGGCGATCGTTCAACTTCTGCGAGCAATTAAATCGAAGTCTTTCTTCCTCTTCTCGATTTACCAGCCGTTTCCTTTGCTTCGTGGTGGCGTATAATAATCTGAAACGTTAATTGCTTCTTCCTTTTTTTTCCCTTTTCTTTTTATGTTCTTCCTCAGCGCGCAACCTCAGTTGATGCCGTAGGAATTGGGACACAAGGTGGGGGTGGGCAGTTTATTTTCCAAGAGATTGGGATTTAACTGAACCACCACGCCGGCGGCCGGTCTGCGGTAAGTCTGTGGCTGTTGTGTTTCAAATCTTTGCAATGCTCTCAGTGTTTGTGGCGACGTGGCGTTCTCTCATTCCTCACATTGTGTTGTTCAGCTCAAAATGAAGGGAGTACTTCCCATTAAGGGTGCATCGGCGGCCTCAGGGCGTGAAAAGAAAGCTCCTAAGGAGCTTGAGAATGTCTTGAACCAATATTTTGGATATTCAGGATTTCGAGGAAAACAACTCGAAGCTATCGAAGCTGTTTTATCAGGTCTACTCCCTTGCTTGCTTGTGTGTTCTTATCTTCATATTGACTGACACAGGTGTGCTGAGATGTTTTCAATGTTATGGGCTTTGTTTGATATGTTAAACAATTTACCTGCAGGACGAGATTGCTTTTGTTTGATGCCGACTGGAGGTGGAAAGTCGATGTGCTATCAGATTCCAGCTCTAGTTAGGGCAGGCATTGTTCTTGTTATTTCACCCTTGATAGGTGAATTGACCTGTCAATTTTCCGTAATGCGATAATATTTGTTACTTGAAAACATACTGACGGTTACTTAATTCAATTGAAAAAAAATCTGCTAATCAGCACTGATGGTAAGATTTATTAGCCTTACATCTTTTCCTGTTATTCCTCATATGCCATGGAACATCATGTGCTCAGCATGTGAAATTTACAGGAGAACCAGGTTGCGAGCCTGAAAAATAAAGGAATTCCAGCTGAATTTCTCTCTTCAACTCAGACATCTCACACAAAACAAACAGTAAGGTCCCAACATGGTGTGAAGTAATTCTCTACCAGGATATGCTCAATTAATGTGCTAATTTTGGACTCTCCTGTAATCATTTCAACTGACATCATAGCCTCAACTTGTATACTGAACTAGATACCCCATAATGCAATTATTTCATGTAGTACGATAGCTTACTCCCTGAGAATCGGCACTTAAACTTTTTTTTTTGAACTAGGCTACTGTATCTAGTAACGAATTAATAACCATCTCTTCTCTAGCTGCTCTGGTTTTTGGAATTTACAATTTTATTGTATGTATGCTCCTCTCCTCAGATACATGAAGACCTTGATTCTGGTAAACCTTCCTTAAAGTTGCTATATGTCACTCCTGAGCTTGTTGTGACACCTGGTTTCATGGCAAAGCTTAAGAAGCTCTACCATAGAGGTCTTCTTGGTCTTGTTGCTATTGATGAGGTCTGAATTAAATAATGACTTTATTAACATTTTGTTTTTTCTTTGATCTGTTATAAATGGCATCTGCTGCTTATATCTGCCATTCCTTTTCTACAGGCTCACTGTATTTCAACTTGGGGCCATGATTTCAGGTATGTAGTGATTTGTTTGTTTTTTGTTGAATACTTATCATCGATCTTCAAATTAGCAAATTTTCACCGAGAAAATTCTGTTTCAATAAAATGCAGACCTAGTTACCGGAAGCTTTCATCATTGAGGAAGCAGTTCCCAGATATCCCTTTGTTAGCTTTGACAGCAACTGCTGTCCCAAAGTAATGCAATCTGCCAACCTCAATTTTACTATCTCTACTTTTTCCTCATCATATTTGCATGGTCTGATCTCATTCTTTTCCTCTGCCAGAGTCCAGAAAGATGTCATATCATCATTGTGCCTGCAAAATCCAGTAATTCTTCAGGCATCATTTAATCGACCTAATATATTCTATGAAGGTAATGTTTTGACTTTGTTGATCATTCATTGGCATCATGGTTCAAGGGCTTGTCAACATGTCTTTAGTTCTTTTGCTCGAATGGACTGTTTTTCCCAAATAGATTAGGTTACTTATTTTTTCTAAATTTCTCCTCTGTTATATTCTGATCTATCAAATTTGCAGTTCGTTACAAGGATCTTCTTGATGATGTTTATTCTGATATATCAAATTTACTGAAGTCAAGTGGAAACGTTTGCTCAATTATATATTGTCTTGAACGGGCAGCTTGTGATGATCTAAGCATGCATTTGTCACAGCAGGGTGTCTCTTCTGCTGGTATGCTGATTTAAAGTCGTAATTAACACGTAACAACTTCAAATTGGACTAGGATTGCTGCACTGGGAATTGTTCTGATGTTTCTATGTGCTTCTCCTACTAGCTTATCATGCTGGCCTAAATAGCAAAGTGCGAAGTTCTGTTCTTGATGACTGGCTTTCATCGAGAACTCAAGTTGTAGTGGCAACTGTAGCATTTGGGTATTGCTTCTCTTCATTTCCTTCTATTCATTTCAGACATTTGATATGCTGATTCCCTTTCACAAGTTTCAGAGTATACATGCAATATTTGACAACAAATTAACTACACACATTTGACCTGTAGTTTATAATTTGTTTTTGCTTGTGTCATTATTCTAATTAATTTGTAATACTAATGCGGTACTGTATTCATGTATATTGCCACTTCAATATGGGTCTTCGACTTGGTTTGTGGATGCTGCTCCCACAGAATGGTATGTAATAATACTGTTCCATTTTATCCCGTTCCTATTTCTGCACAAGTGCTTGGTAATATATTGGAACTGTCGTCTTTTTCAGGGTATTGATAGACAAGATGTCCGTATTGTGTGCCACTTCAACTTGCCTAAGTCAATGGAATCCTTCTACCAGGAGTCAGGACGAGCTGGTCGTGATCAACAGCCTTCCAGGAGTGTTTTGTATTATGGATTAGATGATCGGAGGAAAATGGTAACTAGTTTTCAAATAATACATTTTGCCATTTTGAACAGTAAAACTGACATGTGTGATCTGGCAGGAGTTTATTTTGAGAAACACCAAAACTAAGAAATCGCAGTTGTCTTCCTCTTCGAATGAGCTTTCGGAGAAGGCCCTAGCTGACTTCAGTCAGGTTCTTAGTACCAAATATATTTATTGGTCTACTAGATCATGCAGTTGGTCTCAATGTAATTATATTTGCCTCTCTTGATGCAGATTGTTGACTACTGTGAAAGTTCTAGCTGCCGGCGAAAAAAGATTATTGAGAGCTTTGGAGAGAAAGTATGAGAACAATGTTGGACTTGTCAGTATGTTTTCTGCTTTATGTCATTGCATATTATCTTTATGGTGTAGGTACAACCAACTTTGTGCCAACGCTCATGCGATGCTTGCAAGCACCCAAATCTGGTGTCCTCACGTCTGGAGGAACTTCGTCGCGTGCCCAACTGTCGCTTTAATAAGATCTCTCCGGTGTTTCAAAGGTATGCACCATGCTTGGCTTTATTTTTTAAGATTTTATTTGTTTGATGACTCTTAGTGGGTTCATCTCTTACACTGGCATTTTTGGTGTATTGGAATCTTTTTGTCTGCATGACAGCTCACTAGTTAATCCAGCACACTTGGACACAGAATTCTGGAATCGTGAAGATGAGGCAAGCATATCAGCTGAAGACATATCAGATTCTGATGGTAGAAGTGTCTAACATTACTCTCTTTTAATTTCATTTTTAGAAGATACCTCTGATTGTTACTCACGTAGCTGCAGTGCACTAAAATCTGCATTTTTTCGAGGCAGATGGGAATGAGGTAGTGAGTAATATTGCCATTTCAAAGATTCCATCAAATGCTGCCCTGGATGCAAAATTTAAAGCCCTGGAGCGTGCTGAAAATGCTTATTATCAAGGCAAAGGTCAGACCAAGCAGCAGGTGATTCAGACGTTGCCCTTTTATTGTTATTGTTTGTTTGAAGATAAGGACGCATTAAAACTGCTTGCTCAAGCTTTCATACACAATTACTAGTTCTAAACTTCAAACGGCACTGATGTAACAGGGTGGCCTTGTTGACAAGAAAAGCATCTCTCAGGCGTTAAGAGATGCATGCTGGAAAAGATTGTTGGATGCCCTTGGACAAGCAAAGCTGCGACTTGGAAATCTACCGTAAGTCTGCTTCCAGTTTGGCACTGTTAGAAATGTGATTCCACAGTACTAGTCCATTATGAAATTCTTTCCCTTCACATGGTGACAAACCAAAGTTACCCGAACATCTAAATTAACCATCTAATACATTGTGAATTTGTTTTTCTCTTGCACTGTACCACTTACAGAAAAATAGCCTCAAGTTTTACATACTTCTTTTGTGACTTGGCATGCTTTCAGATGCGATGAGGCCGCCTCTGCCACACACCTTGAAACAGAGTGCTTCAAAAAGTATGAGAAAGTGGGTAAGACATTCTACAACTCACAGATTGCTGCTACAGTACGGTGGCTGTCATCTGCAACATCCAACCAGATGCATGATCGTTTCCACACACTCATTGATCAAGCTACAGATCATAGTGTGTCAAGCTCCCCTGACATCGTCCCAGAATCACCTCCAGCACCTACTGAAGTCGTCAGCGCAAGCCCAGGAGAAACCATTAGCTACGAAGCTAATGACAAACCGCAGAATATTCATGACTTGGAAAAGACGAAGCATTCCAATGAGTCTGCAAAGACTATTGTAGCTTCAGCTGGAAACATGGAGCTCCCCACAATACCATCGTTCAGAGAATTCTTGAGCCAAAAAGGAAAGGATCGTGCAAAGAGTTCTTCACATTCTAATGCGGGGAGCCAGCCTTCTGGTTTCCGTAGGAAATCTAGTGGTCTAGTTGAGAAGCAAGAAAGCAGCAAGAAGATGAAATCGTGAACCTGACTTGTCTGTTGCACTTCTCCCCTTGAAAAGATTTTTTGCAGCAGAAATCTGACTAGAATTTTTCCTCTTTGCTGAAATTTACATTGTAGCGAATCATTTCTGCATCCTAATGATAATTTTCCAACCCCCGTCAATTAAGGGTATTTTTAGCTTCTCGTACGGATGTACGGCATATCGAACCAAGCACAATAGAGTTGTGGCGAACGGTGATAAATTTCAAATAATGTTTAGATACATTTATCGTAACTAGCACCTATTTCATCAGCTTTTACAACGGTTAACAACTACATGGAAGTATATGTATTTAACTATGAAGATGTATTGTTAAGACTCATCCATAGGATCAGAGGAATCCTTCTCAAGCTCAGAGATCAGCTGCTCGATGTTTCTTCTGTATATAGGCATGTAATGATCATTGATCATCATTTTCGAAAGCCTCAGCTTGCCATACAGAGATCTTGGCGTCAAGAAGATCCCCATGCTGCTCTCTGACTCCCCATTTGTTGCATCATCCTGATGAACATCAGATTCCTCTTCATGAGCTGTTTCTTCTCTACAGGAAGTTAATATATGCATGATTTTTCCAGGAGGGTAAAACCTATGCACTTCCTTCGTCTCACTGAGCACATCTTCAGCCACGCCACCCACCTCCTCAGCAATTGTACTTTCAGTCATCTCTTCTACTATGTCATCGTCTTCTCCTTCCCTCTTCCTGTACAACTCGCTTTCGAGTTGCTGCCACAGCTCCACATCAGTCATCCTGTCCTCGTCCACATGGTGATCAACGATGTCGTCATCGCTGTCTACCTTGTCATCTACCAAGCCAATAGCATCGACCGCCACAGCAACAGAACTCTGAATGTCTTCTGATGCAGTGCTTTGGATAGCTCCTGATGCAACTGTCTCTGAGGCTTCTACAGTGGTTTCAGTCAACAGCGAAGTGGATTCCAATCCACCACTTGTAGATGTTCTTATTTCCTCTGATGTGACAGTTGAGGTAGATGAAACATTATTTCGCCGTCTTGGTCCAATACAAGTCCATGAGGATAGTTGTAGTGCCGGTCTTGTCCATGCTGCCTGCGCTACACTACGAGCTCTCCTCATTACAACCTGACCATAACAATATTATCACTTAAGTCATGGACAGTGCAGATGTATCAAACTCAAAGCCAAACTAAGCTTCCTGAAGATGGTGTAACACATGAAGCTTTTGAAAGGTAACCTGTGTCCCGGTAGATACTGGTCTTAAGATGGCACCAGCACCAGCTACTCTTGCTTTAGCATTTGCCATAGAAGGGAGTCGGGATCCCAAGGCTGACGCAGAACGATAAAAAGTGCTTAGGATTCTGGTTTGTTCAATCTGGTGACGGAGATCATTTAGCCAAGCAGATGCTGTCACCTGTTATGAAGGAATATTAGCATCATCTCAGGTTCTTATGAAAGAAGCACAATCTATGTGTGTGCGCTAATAAATGCTCTTATGTAAGAAGTACAATCTATGAGTGTGTGCTAACAAATTTCTAGCGAAGAGCAGCTATATTTCTGTATCACATGGTATTGGCAAAGTCAGGAATATCAAGTAAGAAACCTCTGAACGAAGATCATCGACTGAAGCAGCTGAAAATGTTGGAACCAAATCAGCTCCATTGATGACTGTAGTGATAAAATGCACTCCTGACTCTGCCAGTTCCCACGTCATACATGCAGCTGTAAAACAGAGCATTGTATAAGAAACGTACATCTCCTTAATATCTCATTTCTTAGTCTAATGGAGTTTAAGCTTATCCAAAATTCTAGGACAATAGCAACATCAATTTTAGGATATAAAACTTATGACAGTTACAATCATAATATCAGTTGAAGAGACATTATCCACAGCTTACTTCTAGTATTTGGATTTTATCAAATATCAACAGAGTTACAACGTCGATCACAAGTTGAAACCAGGCTGTGCGCTATCTACTATACCAGTTGCCTCTGTGAGTGTAAGGACATAACAGAAGCAAGCAAGTATATACATTAACAAAAAGGGAGGGACAATGGCCCGAAAAATGAGAAAGGATGCATGGCATGGTTTTCATGGTTTGATCAACAAATTAATCTTTAGAAAAAAAAAACATCGTAATATGGAAACCTGGAGCAAACGCCACACAAGTAGTAGAGGCAAACTCCTTCTGCTCCCTCAGGATGTATGTCAAGAGAGCAGCTGTACCACCCCCAAGTGAATGTCCAACAACCTACATAGAAAGCCATGAGCACCAATCAATTAAACACTTAAGAAGACACATGTAGAAGTAGCCATGATGCACCATAAGCCATAAAGTGGTCCGGGTGTAGTGATGCTCACTACTCTAGCAAAGGATACAAGAAAACGAGGTATAAAACAACAAGTACCTTTATTTTAAAGTCTGGATACATGTGTAATGCTTGTGCCAGACAAGGTGCTGCGAGCTTTGCAATCCACCTAGCAGCTGCAACCATCCCAAAATGAGCATATCCTAGTACTAAATCGCTAACGCCACCTTCCTGTAAAATTGTATGGTGAAATGGAACCACAGCGCCAGTGGCAGCTGTTAATGTATCTCTGATGCTATGAGTTCCCCTAATTAATAAAAGTATGCACTGTTTGTCTCTATCAAGCAAAATAGTGAAAGCTGGCTTCAAAATCTGCAAGGAAACCACAGAAGTTCCTGAATCAATGCAAAGTAGACAGTGTTCTTGCTCACAGCAATTGGAATACAAAATCAGCAAAAGAATGGTTACCCATAATAAAACAATAGGTAGTTTTCACTCACTCCTGCTTTAGGTTCTTGCATAAGAACATCCTCCGCAGAGTAGCCAGTTGCCTCCAAAAACAATGGGAATGGCTTTTTCGAGAAATGCCAGCAAAGTGTCAGCAAATTCAGATGATACTTCAAGTCCGAAATCACTTCCGCTCCTTTGAGCTCCACACTATCATTTCCAGCATATATGCTTGCTACTGATAAGTTTCCCTGGAACATATTTAAGAATCAGAGCTATCAGAAACTTGTGAGAGTACTGGCAACCAAAGTGCACCCTGTAATTTTTGGTTCATCGAAAAACACAACTATTCAAATCTTATGATGGACAGCACCATGCTGGTAATCTATTGGAAGAGAGGATGACACGTACAAGATAGGAGTGAAATGTAAGAGACAAAGCTATATCGGCTGCCAAGCCTATAATGCAGAACACCCCGCATTGGCTTTCAACCTCCAAGGATCAGAATTAGATCGAAAGGAACAAATTACCAACAGATTATCAGTCACCAACCTGCCTCTTGAGGAGGAAGCTGATCCCAAAAGCAAGGTCACCGATGGGCCACTTCCCAAGGGTCTCTGAATACGTGAACCGCAATGTCTCTGACAGAGTCGAGATGGTCTCTAGCCAAGTAGCAGGGGCTCGCACATCCCTCCGTGACACCCGACTCCTGCTGGGAGAATCTGGCACACCCCTGGCCCCCACATCCCTGCTGTTGCTGCATTCCCCTTCCTGATTCAGTCTCTCTGTCTGCAGGCGCCGGTTCAGCGTATAGTAAAGCAGGGCGGCAGCCCCTGCTGCGGTTGCCATTGTCGCGGTCGCCATGCCACGGGCAAAGGCCTACAGGCCTCACACCCCCAGCTTCCTCAGTTGAGATGTACAGCCTCTGCCGCAGTTCCAAACCAGAGTATTAATGACGCAGTAGATAGCGTTATTTAATTGCTGTGCCTTCCACTGGAGATGCGATCTTGATTCTTGGGGGCAGTACAAAGTCAAACCTGGTACCACACACAGAAAAGTGAAGTTTTTATTTCAGCAAGGCCATCGATTGGGCACGGAGGTGGACACTGATCACTAATAACCTAATTTTCCCAGTGGCATGAGCAGTAGCAGCATCCCCACGGCACCCCACCCCATGAAAACTACAGCAATCCACCAATAGGCGCAAGTCCAACACAGACGAACTAAGGTATCCTCCATGGTTCCCGGGAGAACTGAACACCGAAAGCTACCGAGAGAACAACAAGGCCGGTCAGGAAATCAACCAGGGAAAGATGTTGGATTGGAGATGGTACCTCAACCAATGCGCGGCGGCAGCTCTCGATCGGATTGGCCTGGGAGGCCGGTCGGAAGCCGCTAGGGTTTTGGGAGGGGAGCGGGATTCAGGATGCGCCGCCTGCCCGGTGCGAATTTGGTGGGAGGGGAGAGAGAGATAGGGAGACTGTGGCCTAATCCGCGTCGAATCTTGCGGGCGGCGACTGGGGACGGGGCGCGCCTCCTTTTGCCTTTTCCGGGAAGAAGCGGTTGCGCTCGTGCACTCGCGCAGCCGCGCCGAAGCCTCAACTGCTCTGCTCTGGGTGGTGGCTGAAGCGGTGGGTTTGTGCTTTGCGGTGCGGCGAGGCAAGGCAGCCAGACACGGAGACAGACCCCCCCAGCAAAGGTGAAGGTGGCCGACCGAGGAGGCGAAACCGCGTTGCAGGTTGCTTCGGGGCCAAGCGGGCTCTCTCTTCTCTGGGGTTTCGTCACAGGTCGCGCCTAGAGCATTGGGCCCAGTCCGAGGTCTACTCCATCTCCATGTTCACAAGTTTGTAGGCCATTTCATTTTTGCCAAGGAAAAAAAAAGACGTCCAGCCCGCTCCGGCCATTTTGCTTTTTTTTCCCCTCATCACTTGACCTGGCCTTCATTCGCCAACGTACGAGTGACTTTCCTGAACCGCCTCACCGTCCTGGCTGGCCACGCCCGCCACCGCCCCGCACCTCGCACCGCGACGGCGCCGTTCGCGAGCTCATCCTCCCGTTCCCCTCCCACCCGGCCTTCCCCGCGGGCGTCAAGACCGCCAAGCGCCAGGGGCTTACCGCCCATGCTCTCCGGTGCGCTCGTCGTCGCCTCCGCCGGCCTCCGCAGGCCGCTCGGTGATCGGGCCCGTGCCCGGTCGGACAGCCCGGACCGAGTGGTCGCCGTGCTCTCCGATTTTTTTTTGCTGGCGGATGCAGCCGCGAGCTTGGCGTCCCGCGGATCGCGTTCTCACCCTCCGCCAGCAACTTGCTGCGGCGCGAGGATGAGGACGTCGACGAGAGCCTGATTCCGTTCCCGGAGATTCCCGGCGCCCCGGCGTACCTGTGGCGGCAGCTGTCGCAGCTGTACCGGACGCTCAAGGATGGCGACGAGGTCTCGGAGGGTGTCAAGCGCAACTTCGTGTCCAACGTGTTCCGGCGGCTTGAGGAGCGTTACCTCCGCGCCGCTCGCGGACCTGGGCTTCGGGCGCGTGCGCGCGTGCCGCAGGTGGCCGCGCTGCGGCACCTCGCGGTGGGGGTGGTTCGTGAACGCGCGGCTGCTTGTGGACGTGGCGGGCGCCGGTCGCGGACGAGGTCGCGCGTGAGCAGGATGCTGCAGTCGAGGGCGGGAAGTTGGATGACGTGGCAGCGCGGGCGAAGGAGCTCGCGGAGGAGCCATGGCGGCGGTAAGCGATGGCCCGGCCCTTCTCTTCTCCGGGACAGCGTGGTGCGGGTCCGCGTGGGAGTGCGAATGGCCCAAGTCCACATGCGCATGCTATTGGAGCCTTGCCTGCGTTGCCAGGTGAAAATAAGCATCAAATCCCGTGAGCCGTTGGATCCGTTCTCGACGTTGTATACATAGGCGAAAGTTACGACGAAGTCACTGAATCTGGCTCCGTCGTATCCTCTCCCGCGGTCGGTCCTTCCGTATCAAAATGAAACCGCTGCTTCCATCCTGCCCCCGTCTCCAAGCCTAACCCCATCGACCATCACCACGACCTCCACCACGCGCCGATCGCCGCCCTCCGTTGCTCCGCGGTGGATCCGTGCGGCCGCAACCTGTTCCCACCTCTCCGCAGCGGAGATGCCCAGCGCGTGGGGCCTTCTGCGCTGCGGAATCAGGCGTCGTTCGGTTTTGTCGGAACGGGCCGTTTTCGGGGGCCGTTCCGGGTGGAACGGAGCAGCCTGTATTGAAAACCGGAGTGTTCTGGCCAGGATCGAAACCTGGTCTGGCCGCTGCCGAACGAAGCCTCAGTCGGATTGCAGTCGCCGGTGAGAACTAGATGGGAGGGGACCGGGATGGGGCCAATGGGGACGGGGATGTGAGGGCGGGCGTCAGAGGCGAAGTTGGTGGGCGGAAAAGAGGGGGGAAGACCATGCGGTGTTGGGTTAGGACTTCCGTTGTGTTGGTGGGTGCGAAGGGGGGATTAGGGAGGTGCAGGGGGCTAATCTAGGGTTCGGGTCCTGGGTAGACATGGATGGGTAGTTCATAAACTTTGGCTGCGTCGAGATTTGGTGGAGTTCCTTCGCGGCTCTGGCAAAATGTAGGGTTCAGTCCTGTGTTCATATCTTCAGACTATGAGAGGACTGTAGGTCTTCTCTATGTTACATAGGGCTTTGTAGAGAGGCTTAGGGGTGTCCCCGGTGGATCTAGGTGACTCTCCGCGCAAGTTAGGCGTGATTTTGAACGGTTGAGACTTGTTGGAAAAGGTTGATGCGAGTACCCCTTTACCCAACGTGATCGTTTGGGTGAGCCGCATGATCCTTGTGTCATGTGGGGTAAAGATGTACACCCTTGCAAGGTTAATTAATCAATTCGAATTGCCGCGCTCTCGGTCATGAGCAAGCTCAATATCCAATGAATTCTTCGTAGAAGTATCATCTATGTTTGGTTTTGGCTTACGTCACCTCATGTTAATTTATTCATTTAGTAATTCAATCAACTAAAATTGTGAGATGGGTTGGGCAAGATAATTAAATTGCTAGAAAACTAGGTGTTGGATTAGAGAGCTCCCGCTTATGCAAACTTACTTAACCCTAAAGGCTTATCTTGTAAGCCCTCATTTGCATACTCCTTAGTTATTAAATTTGCGTAAGTCTTGCAAGTAGTTTTGTATTCATATTGCTTTTTAAACTAAGTTGCAGGTGAGACGGAAGTGGTGTTTGACCACTTTTACCCCGCCGATCCCGGTGCGGGGGAGGAACAAGTCGTTGTGGCCTCGACGGTGTCCTTGAGCCACGTTTATCAAGTTATCTGTTGCACAATCGTTTCTTTTGGGATATCATATTAAACACTAAACTTTATGTTTCATGATCCTTTTATATACTACTTGTGAGCCCAAGGCTTATATTTTGTTGTAAACCTTTAATTTCATATTTGAACCCTCCTATGTTGAATTTGTAATGGTTATTTATCAAACGTTGAAATGCTTAAAATTGCTCTTTGTGGTTCATCAACAATATATGTGATTGTAAACGGTATATGTGTATGCACGATCTTAGACGTATGGTGGAGCACATACCAGAACTTACGGATTTGATATTATTTTCGGCGAATGACGTGCCGGTTGTTCATAACTTAGATGTGGGTTAACACGTGGCACGCTCTCGGGCGAGCGCGTGTTAGCTCTCATGTTAATGAACCTTAATGAAATGTTGTTAAATTAAGCGGTTCTTACATTATCCATCCAAAATAATCAAACGCGAAACGCAACATTTTCTGATTCTAACAGATACAAAGTCACCAGCCAAACACGCTAACCAAATCCATCAAAAAAAATTGGATCAATGTAGAATCAATCCAGCTACAGATGCAAGAGATTACGAACACGCGCACGCAAATCCTATACCCGGTAGCGTATCAAACGCGACCGGCACGCCTGCAACATCAAACCCTAGATCATCTCGAACAAAATCCAAACAATCTGGGTGCCACCAACTTCAATGGCGAGAGGGGAGAAGCTCGAACTCGAAGCTGGGACCGACTAGGAAGGAGAGGCACCTGAAGAACTCGACGACGGGGCCCGGGAGTCGAGGAGGGGCGAGCAGTCGAGCACCGACGTGTCGGAGACCGCGGGTGGCGCAGCTCCGTGGCTACGGACGACGACGACGAGGTGGGACGGGGGAGGGGCATCTAGGGTTTCGCCAGAGGCCGCCGCCGCTCGAGAAGGCCAAGGCGCGGAACATTCCGGGGTGGGGAGTCTCGCGCAACCGCGCCGAAGCCTCAACTACTCTGCTCAGGGTGGTGGCTGGCTGGAGCGGTGGGTTTGTGCCTCGCCGTGCGGCGAGGCAAAGCGGGTTCTCTTCAATATTGTTGCCAAAAAAATAGATGTTCAGGCCGCTCTTTGCTTTTTTTCCCCCTCAGGCTGTCTCCCACGGTGCTCTCTAAACCGTTCTCTACCCTATATATAGAGAAGATTATGTTCTCTATTGATCCAGCAGCGTTCTCTAAATGGTCCTCTAAAATAGAGAACGCTACAGGTTTCCTCTATATATATAGATTCTCTCTCCTTTTCTCTATCTTTTCTTTACGTTTTGAACACTAAATTAAATAAAAATAAAATATGTCCATAGTATTTGAGGTATGATAAATACGTACGTACAAAAATTTAGAACAAAATACGTTTCTAATATAGGGTTTAATGTATAGAGAACGAGATTTAGAGAACGTCATTGGAGAGAAATGAGATACAGAGAAGAGAATCTTGTAGAGAATTCTGTAAACGAAGGATATAGAGAAAAATACAGAGAACGACGGTTGGAGATAGCCTCGTGAGTCAGGACCGACCTAGCCTCCATTCGCCAACGTACGAGTGACTTCCCTGAACTGGCGATCCCCAAGACAAAGCACTGGATGCACACGATGGTGAGCTGCAGAGGACAGCAGTGGAGAACAACACCGGATGTATACGGTGTGTGGTGCACGAAGTACAGTGGAGAGCCTGTAGATACAAAGGGGACTGTGCTTCGTGGCTCGTGGGCGAGGAGGATGCGCGGCGCCGGCGCTAGCTGGCTGTGGTTCACAAACACATCACCATACGTACACCATGTTCAGTTATCACATCTACTACGAACAAACCAACCAAAACAGTGAAACACTCGTGTATCACATCCATGTGCGTAATTTATAGGCATCATAATTTGAATATTACTAGGTAGTATATATACATTATCAAAGATACATCGGATCCACCAGTTAGCATAGTTACATTTGTAAAAGAGACTTGTTAATGACAGAATGTTACATTATAAATCTATTACACAATGCATAAAGCCAACTAACTACTTTTGGTGTCAAAACGAATTTACGTTTCCCATGATCATCCCACAGTCGGGAGTACTGGTGGCGGCATGAGGCTGGTGCACCTTTCTGTTAGCAAATGAAAAATCATTTACAAACAAGGCCATTCATACCATCTTGCACGCACATATGACTCGGATGAGTCAGACCTTGTCCCCACTCCCAATCGATCGACAAGGGAAAGGGCCTATGTTAGCATGCATGCATCGAACTAGAGTCACCAGATAACTGTGGTTTTCTTTCTTGCTTCAAGGTGTCAAGTCATGTTCACATTTTTAGTTCAACAGAAGTCATCTTAGCAGCCAGAAGGTGCAAGGAACTGGTCATAGGGACTCAGCACTGGCAGCTTACACAAATTCGAGTCCCATTGTCCATCAGCTGTGCACAGAAACCTATCTGCTTGAGGATCCTCCGGAGATGACTCGAGCTTCTCCGTGGAGGATTCACCATCCTGAGAGTTAAGAACCTTGTGAGCACTAATGCATAATAAGGGTGTGGATAGGGAAAAAAAAAGCTACATGGTGCCACAGTAACTTTTATTGTGCCTAAAAAGGAGATAAAACCCGTCTAGTTCCTCCTAAGTTGGATCACATTTTGAATTCAGCTATCAGAACAATTGAAACACCAGGTTCAAGCAAAAAATATGCAAAACAAAATTAAGTGATATATATCTAATTAAAGAGAAAAACATGCTTTCATCACGTCGTGATACTGCAAGATGTACTCGGTTCAAACAATGTCCAACTGTTCATGAGTCTTCTCAAAAGTAAAAACTACTGACGGTTATTTAACTGTGGACAGATTAAGCTGCTCGCCATTACTAACCTCTTTTTGGCTGACACTCATGCAGACAGAGAGTTTTTGCTGCTTTCCGATCAAAAGTGCTTCACATTGGTTGGCTACCTCCTTGAAAGGCAAATCGTGGTTTGTTGACGCTGACAGCCTTTCGACATGCCGACTTGTTTCCGAAACCTACACAGAATTGATTAATTCGTATTAAAAGGCTCATAATTTATGTGTAAACATATGAAATTCTTTTTAGTTAACAATTAGCAATATGCACAAAACAATTATTGAACGAAATGCACGTGTAATATATTCTATTTTTGCTGTGCATTTTAAAAAATGTGGAAAATCAGGAGATAAATACATACTGAGTCGAGAAGCTGATTGACATCAAGAAGGCTGCTATCTGGCTGATGTCGCAATTGAGGTTCTGCTAAGCTGTCAGATGGTTCAACGAGGGTATCGTCTTCAAAAACAAATCCCAACGGAATAACCTGCAGAAGTCCCATAGTACTATAAGAACAAAAAAAAATCACAGGTATTCAACCATTCCTCATCTATCACGAACAAGATTGATCACCTCCATAGATTTTTGAGGTAGTTTTCCATTTTGTGATTGAGATTTTGAATGTGTTTCACCCAGAGAACAGATGTCATCTGCTGAAAATTCCTCAAGCAGCTGTTTTCTAATAGTAGATAATTCTGACTGCAGAGAGAATAACATCGAAACATTGTCAAATGAGCAGGTCAAAGGTTCACAGCACGAAGAATAACAAGACATAAATATATCATAAACTTTATGTGCATTACCTCTGATAGCTCTTCCAAGCTATTAAGTATATTTGATACTGATGTTTCTTTTGACTGTTCTTCATTCATGTCGATGTTGGAGAGCGATTTTAGAGCAAGATCATCATCTTGTTTTGAACCATAGCAAGGTTCAGTTGTGCTATCAAGAGCCTGCAATCTACTGTCTTCAACTAAACGAAGAAATGGATCAACCTGCAACAGGGCACATAGAAAGGAAAGGTGAAATCAATGAGAGTTTTGCTCTCGGTCTAATTCAGATTTGCAAGTTTTGCACATCATTTTTGGGAAATGTGCATACAATTCCTTTGCTGGCCAGAGAGTAAAGAATCAATTATGGAATTTTTAATCTCCTGTATAGTTCATACACATGACTTCGCCACAAAAAGTAATGAAGCAAGGAAGTGTATTTTCACTTACTGTGCTTTTTGTCAACACATGCTTCACAACTGGAATGAGAGATGGAATGTTAAAAGCTTTCGAGAAAAACACAAGCATTGAAGTTGCCGACGTAAAAAGAGAGCGCCTGCGTGATGGTGGAAGGAAACCTGCAGTTCACGTCAACAGGATCAAAATATCAACATATACAAATGTTGAAGTGAAATTAAAGAAATATTCATGCAGAAAATATTTGTCTGAAGCACAAGACTTTCTATAGAGCACAATACAGCATAGATCCCCAGATAATAGCTATATAAGTCAAGTTCCATTTAGTAAGTACTTTGATTCTGAGTCACAGTTCCCCTGAAAAATATAAAAAGGGCAACTGCTTATATGAGCACTTCATTCTGAGTTGCCATAGAAGCCCAAGCTAACATGCTAGCAACATCGCGTTTCCATTAGGTGTCACAGCCATCACCTTAAAATTTAGGTGCAGTCAGCAGTCATACATTTAGGAATATCTGGTGCACCACAGGACTCAAGGTTCTGAATTGTTAGCTTAATAAAATTAGGGAGAGAATAACAGGTTGTGTGGTTGGTTAGTAAAGAGAGACTCAGTGAAACCTCAGGTGACAGCGAATGCAAATAAAGTTTTTATGCAGTCATGGAGCCTTCATGACTAATACCTATATGGTATCTTGATCTGCATAAGCTTTTATGGGAAAGGAAAACTGGGACTGTTCGGTTCAACAAACCAAATTAGTCTATGCGCACTTTATTCTCCATATAGTCATCCTGCCCAATTGTTGAAAGTCTACATCAAGATGGGTTACCCAACAGTATAGAAGTTCTGCATCAAAGCAAGCAATATTTCTTTTAAATACCTCAATTTTCTTCGTTTATGTTTGCTTTCAATAAGACACACGACTTCTCTTTTAGAGGTTCAGGTCAATATCTGTTGCCATTAGATATGTTCTCTAATGCCGACATGATCAACGAATTATGTTGCTACTATCTACTTTAATGCACATTGTGTGAAATAAAAATATTAGTTACTACTATGTCAATGGTTCCTTCCTCAGCTAAGAATAATGCTATCTGGATGATTCATGAACCCATTCCATCCACACACTGCCCTTATGTAGATTGCAGTGCTCTGGTGGATTTCAGGAACTTATAGGCTACATATATAGTAGAGTTACATGTGCTTCTACTAAGTGTATTAAAAATATTTACACGGAATTGAACGTCCTCCATGGCTCCAGGGCAGGAGGCAGCTGAACAACCACGCAGATTAAGACACTGAAAGAGTTGCTTTCTGAAGAGGAATCCAAATAATGAGCACTAAATAAGAGGGATGAAAATTACCTGCTTGTAATGAAATGCTTCTTAATGAAAAAGCAAGCTGAAAGCTACCAACCAAAACTTCAATACTTGAGCCCTGTAATAAAAGAGAAAATCATACTTATAAATGATAAAAAAATTGTATGAGAGAATAATTATGATGTAATTGGCAGTGTGATAAATCCAAAATTTTATGGATGGTGATGTAATTGCCTTAGTTTGCTTTGTCTTTAAGCTGACGGATTCTATGTTAGATTGTGGATCTTCACAAATGTTGTTGAATGCAAAAAAGTAAAATGGATTTCCAATACCGAGTATTACATTGCCCTATAATACAGACAACATTATGTCCTTGTCTCATACCAACAAGAGAAAACAAATAAACACCATGGTATTCAGATATAAAGCAGAGTAACGTGTCATCTAACCTTGTCTCCAGAAAACAATAGCATCAAGCTGTAAGTATGAGAAATTGCTTCATAGTTTCGCGGAACATTTTCAGGTGACAGTGCCTGAGTCCATAAGGAGGAAAGAAGAAGATTTGCCTGACGAACACTGAGCATGAGAGTGACAGCATCCTGTGTGTAAATGAATGAAACCGTTTATTCTAGTGACAAAGGAAAAGGCACAGTTACTAGAGGATCCAGTTAGCAAAAAAAAAGGGAATATCTGACACAGACCTTTTTCTTAGTGGGTGCACTGGAGGTACTTGTATCTGTGGAAGAGGGAGACGAAATATCTTTTGTACTAGCCATCCTTTGAATAGTCTGTGACTTGAATAATTTTGCATCATTTGTACTGATCTCGTCTGCATTCTCACTGATGGGCGTTAGCTTCGTGTTATCCAGGAGGGGACTTTCACGAAATGAAAGCATGTCTCTTTTTAATTTCCCAAACAAAGCAGCAGAAGATGAAAACACTGATGTCGTTCTAGATAACGTCCTTCGAAGATCAATCTTGCTTGTCTGAGAAGTGTCTGAAAATGAGCACGGAGAGACAGAAGATGGAACAAGAACAACAGAGAAAATCCTATGTGCTCCTAAATGTGTCTCACAGTCTGGATAGACCATTGCTAAAAGCAGTTGATGAAACAACGCCTCAGGAAATGCCTACAATATATAGTATATCATGTTAAAGATCTGGTCCAGTTAGTAAAGGACGGAAAAAGAATATTGTTAATCAACTTACTTTGCTCTGGTGCGTCAAGTTTGGCAATGATGCAACTATTTGAGCAGTGCGATATGCTGCGGAGATTGTAGACCGCGCAACAATTGTAGAACTTGAAATGTTCTCCAGCACAACAGCTAATATATCAAGGATAGGCCCAGCATCACCAACCTGCAGAGCGTAAACATAGTAGGAAAAATTATCCATAGCTTGCAGCGGTAGAGCTACAACAGAAAAAGGTTAAAATAACACACTCCTAAAATATATTTCGAAAAATTGACCTTTCTAGACAACTGAACAAGACATTCATCTATAGCTTTCCCATGTCCGTTACTCCATTTGACCATGTTGTCTCCAGGACCTGCATCACTGGCCAATGATTGCATGCTTTTAGCCATATGCCTGACCACATCACTTATTGCAGCCATTAGTGCCGTAGAAGACTGAGCTTTGGAGTGCTCAGCAAGGCATGCTGTAACTTTGATGATATCTACAACCATATCCGGTTGCTTCAATACATTCTTGTGTTCAAGATGCTTGACTAACATAGACAACAATATATGTGCATTCTGTCCTGGCATACAACGACGTAAACATCTGTCAGAATCAGAAATGGTTGAAGATAACCATGCCTATATGGATATAGATTATATAAATATCACAGATAAGTGCAAAATGTATACGCTAGTAAAATAAGAGAATTGAGGAAACAATGAATACCAAATTTATCCATCACAATTTGCATATCCAGAAGGACACACAGTGCTAATCCTTTAGAAGATGACCATAAATTGTTATTATCAAAATAACGAAATATAGCTTCCAGAACTCGTCGGACTGTTGTTGCTTCCCTGGATATTCTAGCAAGGTTGTGTAGACAAATCCCTGACCAAAAGTTTGGATTTTCTGATTCTTCTCTGAGTTGGAAAATGGTTTAAGAGATAAGATATTAGATAAATTTGGTGCAGTATAAAACTTCTAAGTATTCCATATGCATGAGCTTACTTACATTGTCAAACTTAATCCACCGTGGACAGTTCTAATATCTTTCCATGAAGGAACCCTTGTCAAAATGGTAGTAGCAGGAGGTTCATGACCTTCAGATTTGAGAACTTCAGTCACCCACCGAATTCGTCTGTCCTCAACTGGGGCATCATCATTATCAGAATTTGCATATGGGCTCTCATAATTTTCCATAACTGCAGAAACAACCTGTGAAATTATCAAGCAACAAGGGCTGAGAACAGAGGAACTGTGGCAATTATAATGACGCGACATTGTACACTTCCAGGCTTCCAGTTATATGATGTCATAAGGAATTATACATTACAAATTGTTAACTAAAGGACATGGCCAAAAGCTTTATATCATATGATTAGGAAGAAAATAATTAGAGATGAACCATCCAGGTCAATCCAAGAAAGGCTACCTTAAGATCCTTGTTCAACTGATCCTACTTCTGACTTATAAAATGGATATAATAGAAAGAACTATGGGTTACTGTTGTGGTCAAAACCAAAAGACTAAAAATTCACGAAAAAAACTTTGGTTGGACTAAAATAGTAGCTTAGTTTTACTAAAAAGTAACTTAGCGGCTTATGGGAGAAGTCAAAATACACACTTACATTATCAAGTTCTGCAGAGATATGGGAGTGCTCACCCATAAACCAAATCTGCAAGACACAGAAATCAACATTAGGCGCCAAAATTCCGGATAAACAGAAAGAAATGCAAATGTAGCATATACAAATAAAATTATCCCTTCTTACAAACAGATACTACAATGGACCCAAAGGATTTAGGGCCTGTTTGCTTTCCCATATGGGACAGTACTGGATCCACTATTTGATTTAGAGCCTGTTTTCTTGCATAGATGATTCCATCCCCAGATGGGACCGTTTGAAGCTACTGGCATAACAAGAGAAAGAAGTACCATAGATGAAAGAGCTTGGAGCCCAGCTGCATGAAGAATACGTATCTTCTCCTTCTCACCCATCTCTTGGGCTAGATGACATAATTTAGGTATCTGGTTTTCTAAATTGAACATGTAAGTACTGTCAACCTATAATGAAAAGATAATAACCCACAAGTCAAAACAGTTTGAAAAGACAGTACTAAAACATGATACATCCATCCTGCGAATTGATGCTACAATAATGTTTAAATACCTGATTGTTTACAAAGTCAAATAGTGTTTGACACGCTATTTTCCGCAAGTCATCATGTCTATTTTGCTCCAATAATGTCTCTACAATTGTTAGAAAGCTGTTGGCAAAAAGTGGCCTGAAAAGCAGTGGGTTCACCCATTACAGCAGTTGTTCACATTTATAGAAAAAACAAAATTTAAATTGTTGATGCAACACTTTCTTATTGTTGTCAGAGAGCAAGCTCCATCTAAAATCAGTGGCGGAACTGGAAAAAAATTAAAGGGGGGCCAGACGAACATATGAAATTAGTCAATTTTATCCTCAAATTTTCGGCCGAAGCTTGTTCCCTAAACTTCCAAAACAACCATTTCAGTCCTCAAACTTCTCCATCCAGCTCAATTTAATCCTTCGTCCTGCGTAGCATGCCATGTTGGCACACCTTGCACATCTAGTCAGCTATTGTTCATAAAAAAAATCAACATTTCTATAAATTTGATCATTATAAAAAGTTTCACCTTGATGAAACTAAAATGATGTACAATTTTTAAGGAAGTTGATACGAACATATTTATTATACATGCACAAAAGTTTCTTTTTGTGAAAAAAATTCATGTAGACACAAGTTAAAGTTTTGTTGTATCACCTTTAAGTATGTGTGAACCAATATATGTTGCGGCTAAAAATAGGTACACTTGGATGCTGACATGGTATGCCAACATGGCAAGATACGTAGAACGAATGACTAAATTGAGCTGCAATAAAAAGGTTGAGGACTGAAACAATCAATTTGAAAATTTAGGGATGAAGTTAACTTCAATTAAAAGTTCAAGGACGAAATAAGCTATTCTGCCAAGAAAAACTAATCTTTCTTTTAGTTTTGCATTAATTTCCTACAGAAATTTGATCTAATTTCGTCAACAAATTATACTATGTAGTTTTTTTTTGTTGAGGGGGCCGTGGCCCCTGCCAGCCCCCCCCCCCCCCCCCCCCAACAAGTTCCGCCACTGTCTAAAATAGGTAAGAAATTAAATGGTGACCAGTGAGGATATGTAAATTCCAATGCTTTGAAACTAGGTCATAGCACAGGCAGGGAGGAAATGCAGCTATGTTTATAGGTAAAAACAACTTACAGTTGCTCCTGACAAGAACATATCACCTTTCGGTAGATTGCCATTACAACTTTAACTAAACCATAGCGCTCAGCTCTCATTTCCTTGTAGCACTTTTGCTCTAAGTAAACTGTAATCTGTAAAAGAACATGAGCATAGTTTTCGTAAGAATTTCATTATTGAACTCACACTTCAAAAATATAAAAACAAGGCATAGAAAAGAAATGCACCCTTGGAACACGCATTGGATTCCTTGAAATATATTCACACAATTTCCCAATCTTGCGATCAGCCGGTGCTTCATCCTGAAACGAACAACAAGCACATTTGAAGCTAGCACCTTCACATTATAGAGACTTGCCAAAGCAAAGCTTTTTTTCATAATTATATGTCTGTTCTAGAATTTATAATTCCAAGGGAAAATGCTAGAATGATCACCTACAGGTTTACAGCACATGCTTTTGCAAAGATGGAATGTGTTACACAAGGAACTGAATAGAAACAATAATTGTAATGGAAAACCTAAAGCATGCAACATATATGACCACAAGTTTTGAACATGTGTAACAAATCTGAATATCTAACCGGTATCCGAGGGAAGATTTCTGCTAGCAACTTCTTGTACCGCTTGACCGGATGGCGGGACCTCGTCCGCAGGGACGGGCAAATGAAGCAGAGCCTCTCGCATGCCGGCAACAACTCCCTCGAAACCACGCCCATCGACATAAGGGTTCCTCACGCCTCACCAGAGCTCATCCGCACAGCATATGTGCTACGCCATTGCCGCCCCAAAGCAAGCTGCCCTGATAAAGACGAGCGTTAGCCAAATTAATCACGTCACAATTCGTCAAGCATCACCGCGCAAATGAACCAAATCAAGGCGATCCGGCGGGGCTAGCAACCCGCTAACGCTCCTCAAGTCTACCACCCCCGCTGACTGCCAAGCGCTAGTTCCACGGGCCAGTGCACCGGCTACCGACGCTCCGCGGCCAAAGCAACATCACCGATCAAACATTATTCGAAAACGCGACGAATTAATTCCCCACGAACGAAACGCGCGCCCCCTAACCAGCGGCACGGTCGCAACGACGGAAAGGAGTAACCGAATCGAAGCCGCACCTGGGAGGCGGAGACGCCGGGCGCGCCGCGGAGATGTACGATGCGCCGCACGTGCTCCGAGGCGGGCGGGCCGGCCGGACCGATCGGTGGAGCGAGCGGAATGGGTTGGGGGGAGAGAGAAGGGAAGGGAAGGAAGGCAAGGGCGTCTGGTGCTCCTCGTCCTCCTCTTCCTCTCCTCCTTCCTCTCCGCGGCGCCTTCCCTCACGCGGCTTTGTTGCTGCTTGCCTTTCGCCCTCGCTTCCTGCCCTCGCGCCGCGCGGGATTTCTATATCTGGGGGGCGGGACGGGCAGGGCAGCGTTTTCCAGGGATAGGCGCTTTATACACGTCGTGCCCCGCTGTGCCCCCGCGTCTCGGACGCTCAGGCACGCGAGACGCAGCAATGGCGGAGCTGGGCGAGAAGTTGAGGCGGCACTCCAATGGAGGGAGCTGAAGTGATCAGCGGAGGCTGACAGCAGTGGGCTGGGCCTTTACATACCAAGCTGGTACGAGGATTAGTGTGTGGCCCAATTCGGCGGGCCTTGGTTGTTGGTTGGGACTTCTGTTGGGCCCGCCTTGGTTGGGACTTTAGTTGGGCCTGCGTAGCTGGACCAGGCCTATTTTGGGATTTTACGAAGGATTTGTTCAGATATTCTTAGCCCTTCAATCTCAATAAAAAAAGATATCTTGGCCCTTGGGCCACTAAGATTGGGATGCGATTTGGTCAAATCCGAATATCCTTCATTATTATTATTATTATTATATTGGATCTGATTCTAACAGAATCAATAAATTGAATGCAGTTTGTTGGGATAAGTTGGACTCCCTACTGATTGCTAGAATCTGTGTCACGTCATTGGAGCGTGTCTCGTCCCCGCCCAAGTCCATTTCACAACGATCAAAAACGCGAAATCTGTTGCAATATGTCCTGTTAGCAAACATATAAAGTTGCAGTGTTTGTTCCTTAGTGCTCGTGTTGATTCCTTGGTGGATTAGTGTTGCTGGTGTAATAGAACCCTTTCTCAACCTGCCACCTGTTTTAGACAGAAAGTTAAGTTGCACTGTCCTACTTGCCGGAACAAAGTGGTAGTCGTTATTTTCTCAACAAACTATAGTGGCCGTAGTACATAGTTAAGCAAGGCAAACTATATTGAACCTACCTTTGGTGGTTGCAAACCTTATCTTCCAACAGTAGCGAGATGTGCCAGCATGTCTTGATGCTGAACGAGTCCGGGGAAGCCGGTTAGCTGTAATCTCCCCTGCGTCCCTCCCGCGTCGATACGGGCGGAACCTTCGCCCACCGCCCCTTTCCTCCCTCTCCCCACCGCCGCGCCGTTGCTGGAGCCGGCCAGCAAAAGCCCGCGCGGCTCGCGAGGACGACGGTGGCAGGGCTACCTTCTCCTCCCTTTTCTCTCTGCGGCCGCAGCCGCTGCGGGTGACGAAGGGAGCTATCTCGAGCTGGGCGGCGCCGGCGCCGGAGAGGCCGGATCCGGTGGCCCTGGTGGTGGATCTGCTGTTGGAAATAAATTTCAGTTAAGATATTTGTGATCTTCACTATTAAGGAAGTGTTTAAATCATCTAAACGCGATTAAGGAAACCTAATGATAAAATCCTAATGGGTTGTGATCAGCAGGCCCATTAGGTCTGTTTTCAGAGGCTGGCCCCCAGCCTCACAGTGCCTATAAATATAAGGTCGTGGTTAGCACCTTAATGACCCATTAATCTCAATCTAAAACTCTAGCCACCGTTAGTCTGATCGCTAAGGGCACTGGAGGGTTTGGAAGGCCAAAGCACTCCCGTTGGCACCCGGAGGACGCCGATTCGCTGCTGCATCTCTTGCATCGACAAGAACGCCTACTTCCTCTACGAATCAGGCATAAATGGCTGCGGCTACTGCTAACGCTGGTATAATGATTACCATTTATTCCGCATTAGATTGATTTGTCATGAACTAGATTAGTTATATTAAGATCCTGGATAACGTACCACTAATATTAAAATTTGGCAATTCTAACATCAGCTAGCGGCAGGGGCGGCTCTTTCACACGCTACCTGGTGAAGGGAGTGTCGAGGAGAAGCTGCTCCACGAGCCATGCGGCGGCCACCCGATCATCATCGGCCTCCACGGCCTGGTCCGCAACCCGGCCACCGCAGGCCTCGGCCTCGTCTTGGCGTGCGCCGGCAGCCCGAGCCTCCACGGCTGCCTTCACCATCGGCACAGCCCTCCAGCGGACGTCATGTGGCAGCTGCTGTCGGGCGCCAAGAAGACGAGGTGGTGGTCCTACGTGCCAGCACGTGCGCGACGGGGGCGTATGCGAGGTGGCAAACGCGACCGTGGGTGGGCGTGGGCGTCGACGGGCAGTGGTGCTGTAAGATCCTATAATTGTTAATGATAATAATAATACTAAGAAGAAGAAGAAGAAGATGTGCATAACAAAAAAAAAATAGTAGGATGCAGCTGTTTCCCCAAAGGTAAACATGTCGGCAGTAGGTTTTACCTTTTATAAAAAAAATAAAAGCACTACATGGAAATAGCTAGGCAAGTATTCACTGCAGTTGACGTCATGACCACCACAACATAGGGTGGACGGATCAGAACAGAACGGGATAAGATCAAACGGCAAACTGAAAACTCGAAAGGTGGAGATAATCTTCACATCTCATTTACGGCGCGGTGAGATATTTCTTTAGAGCACTCCTATAAATAGGAGCCCTTGTGCTCTTGTCGTACTCGCACCACACACAAAGCACACGACATAGACAACTAGTTGAATTGGTGGAAAGGAGGAGCAAACTCAGGTACTGATGTCCTGTTCCTTTCAGCTTCTTCTGATGAGCATGCAGCAGTGACAGTAGCCTATTCAGGACCTGTTTAGTTCCCATAGCTGTAAACGCAAAAAACATTTTGCAAAAAAATCTTACTAATTTGATGTACTAAATGAATTCTATTTACAAAACTTTTTGCACAGATGGGTTGTAAATCGCGAGACGAATCTAATGATGCTAATTAATCCTTGATTAAGCAATAATTAGCGGATGGTTACTGTAGCATCACTGTTGCAAAATATGGATTAAGTAGGCTCATTAGATTCGTCTCGCGATTTACAGCCCATCCATACAAAAAGTTTTGTAAATAGACTTCATTTAGTACTTCAAATTAGCAAGATTCTTTTAAAAATTTTGCGTTTACGGCTTTTTTACGTTTACGGACTGTAAACTAAACAGACTCTCGACTAGTCTAGTCACTTTTCACCCAGCTCATGCATGCATGGCGCACAAATAAAACCCTCTACCTGTTCTTGCTCCTTTGCTAGATAAAGCAGCCTACTCCCTACCTGCAGAAACTAGTTGAATCTAGGACTAGTATTACTCAGCGTATATTCGTTTCTTAGGGTCTAAAGTTTAGAGGGTCATATTAAAGAGAATCTTGTCATTTAGAAGTATTAAATAAAGTCTAATTACAAAACTAATTGCAGAACCCCAGGGCTAATTCGCGAGACGAATCTAATGAGGTATGTTAGTCCATAATTAGCGGATAATTACTGTAGCATCACTGTAGCAATTTATGGATTAATTAGGCTCATTAAATTTGTCTCCCGAATTAGCACCCAGCTGTGCAAAAAGTTTTATAAACAGATTTTATTTAATATTTCTAAATAGTAAGATTCTCTTTGATGTGATGGGTCCAAAGTGCATATACCCTGAAAAGTTGATACGGCTAGTAACTTGCAGGTACTGGTTTCACCAGGATCTATTACCAGAGAAGCATTAATAGCGGGAGGAATACTCACTAGTCAAGGCAAGACTACGCATATCTCGTAACCTGCTCTAGATTAATTAACAGTATGATAAATTGATCTAGGCAGAATATGCCGTGAGCTACTATATTTTTTGAACCAGCGAGATAGTCGAATGATATTAATTAATTGCAATAATATTGTTACTATCTGGGTGAGCATAGGTACGCTCAGCCGAGACGACCAAAACCTGAAATAATGGTGCATAAACTGGTTGTGGTCAGTGTGAGTCAGAACAACTCATATAAGTAGGATCTTTTGGTGACGTGATTCTTAGATGAAGGGCAGTACCCTATATAAAATTATGAATGGAGGAAGATTGTAACGGTATATGTGATATATCTCTGCAGAGTATATCGTCGTAGCTGACTAACTTTTATTTATACCTTAATTTTTATTATTCTTGCTGAGTATGTGTAAACATACTCATGTTAGTTCTTCCTTTTGATATGCGCAGAAGGGGAGGAGAATAGTTCTGATTTGATTGGAAGAGGCGATGACGACATGCATGCATAGTGTCGGTACCTGAGACAACTAGTAGATAACCACTGTTGTTGCGTCTTCATGAATAAAAGCAAATAAGAACTAGAGTAAACTCACCGAGAGATGGTAGCATGGAAAATGATGTTTGTGTTTGTACTAGATAAAGGGAAATAAAGTTGTAATATGCCTATACCCTGGTATGAATAAAGCTTGGCTTGCTGTTTATGATGTGCACTCATGCCTTGTATGCGTACGAAATTACTTTCATGCAAATACGGCGCTGTCACAAATTTCGGGGCGTGACAGTCGCGGCGCGGCTGCCCGACATCGGCGGGTCGATGCGGCCTATAGCAGCAACGGGCGCGGCAACGCGTGGGCGACGAATAGCGCGGGGCTAAGGAGGCGCGGTGGAGCGCTGGAGATGGCCGGCGCGGGCTGCGGAGGCGCGTGATGGTGTGCCGGTGTTATGGAGGTGAGAGGGCGATGGGCAGCACGGCCGTCCCTATCTGGCAGTAGTGCAGCGACGGCCCGAGGCGTCGATCGGCATCGAGCGTGTTGGTGGTGTCAGACCCGGGGCTACCGGGCTGGGCATGTAGCGTAGTCTACGGAGGTTTAAGAGATTAAGTCCGTCTTATCTCTTATTCATTTTGTTTATCTCTTGTTTATCCCGTTTAAATAGGAGATAGGGCTAACCAACACGGAGAGGATCTACTCGAGATCAGTTCTGGTGTGATCCCTCGGTGGGGGTTGGTTAGCATCTTTGTAACTCTGACCTCTCGGGTATATAAGGGAGGTCAGGGACCCCCTCAAAACAGAGATCATTAGGTCATTCTACACCAAAAGGAATACAAACCATCATACAGGACGTAGGGTGTTACGCTCCGTGCGGCCCGAACCTGTCTAAATCTTGTGTTCCTTGCACCTTCGAGTTCCTGATCTCGGCGTCTCCTCACCCAAAACTTACCACCTTGGGTCTATCCCTCGGTGGGCAGCCGGTTAAACACCGACAGCTGGCACGCCAGGTAGGGGCACGCGTCGAAGATCCACCGGCGAGCTCGATGGCTTTGTTCAGATTCGTCAGGTCGGTTCCCTCTCAGGGAACGACGTTTGTTTTTGGTTCATAGGTCTGCATCGCAGATGGTGCGGGCAGTTTCCGGCGATTCCTTGTCGACATGAAGCCAAGGACCTCCGCTACGGATTTCCGCAGCGACCTCGACAAGTTTGTCGACGACCTCGACAACTTGCCGCTCCACGCTCCCGCAGCACAGGCAAGGTGGAGTTCGCTTCAGCCTCGACTTCTTCTGGTGTTGCGGCAACTCTCCCTGGTTTGGACTTGTTCCAACCTAGGGATTCGCTTAGCCGATCTCAGCTCGGTTGTGCGAATCGGCCACTGGTCTTCAGGAGGCCGACGCCTTTGGGTCCCTTTCCATGTTTGAGAAGGACCTGACTTGTTACTCCAGATCGGAAAACTGAAGCCACCGCGTGTCGGGGGGCTTCGGGTTGTTCCGGTCCGGTGATCTGGTGGTCACCTCCTTGCCGGGGGGGCACGTGGTGCACTGGAGGGGCGTAACGCTCCCCAAACCACTCGAAGCAGAGGATCGACTCGTGGCTCACCTCGAGCCCTTGCCTTTTCAGGAAGGCAGGCCGTTGGCCACCGCGGAGGGGACGACTGAACTAGTCGACGAAGGTTCTCACGAGCTTTCCTCCCGCCAGGTGCTGATGGCCGAAGAAGGCGAGGACGGTGGGGATTTTCTCATCGACAATTTGAAGCGATCTCCGAGGATGAGATCACGGCCAATGTTGATGACGAGAACGACGCCGATCGAGAAGCGCGGAGGGCCAGGAAACAGGGCCCGCACAATCCGGCGGAGGAGGCCAACGAGCGTAGGCGATCTATGCATCGCGAGCTTGATCCTGAGTTCGCCGCCGTCAGCGAACGGGGTTTCGGACTCCGGTGGCCAACATCGCTAGGGTTACGGCCATCCTCGAGCGCAGCCATGACCCGGAGGTACGTCAAGCACTCTTGTACGCGCAGAGGGCTTGGATCCAGTTGGATCAACACAATCCGGCGCCTACCATCAGGGAGGAGCGTGTGGGAGAGAGTCGAAGTCAGGCCCACAGCCGAATGGCTGGCGGCCGTCCTCGACGTCAACCCAGGCAACGACAACGCTTGCGGGAGCCAGACCCCTGGCGGGAGGCAGCAGCCACCGCAAGGGGGTCAGCCACGACAAGGCCCATCATCGACTCCTTCCGGAGGATTTGCGCAACACATCAATGAAGGCCGCGATGCGCGCACCGTGATTTCTTCCAGGCGCAAGACCCGTGAAGAAGTCGAGAATGAAGGTACTGACTGCAGTGATCGATTTCCTGCTTTTTCTGCTCGTTTCAGCAGCTACAAGTACCCGGAGGACTTCAAACCGATCGGCATCACCAAGTACGACGGCAAGTAGGCTCCCCAGCAGTGGCTTCGTTGCTACTCCACGGCCATTGACATCGCGAGGGGCTCAAATATCACCAAAGTCGTCTACTTCCCTATGGCTTTGGACCCTGCACCGCTCACTTGGCTGGAGGAGCCTTGGCAGCAACACAATCGACTCCTGGGAACGACTTAAGGAAGGTCTTCATCGATAATTTCCAGGGAGCAATTACCCGTGCAGGTACTCGACACGATCTTGCCCAGTGCAAGCAGGAACGTAACGAGCTTCTACGGTCCTACACGCGTCGCTTCTTCGATGTCCGCGCCACCATCGTGAACATCTCGGAGGAGGACATTCATCGACTGCTTTTACAACGGCATCACCGGAACCCGAGCATATACAGAGATTTCGGGCGGGAACAGGGCCCGAAGACCGTGCGGGCCTTCGTGATATGATGCACGATTGGTCCGAGCAGGAGGAGAAAGATGCGGGAGCGGTTCCCGCGGCGCCATGATAGCAATCTGCGGCGCCCAAACGACAACCGCAGCGACAAAGGCCAGCGGGGACTTTTCCGGGCCACCCCGGAAACGAAAGCCAGATGATGTCATCGCGGCTATCAATCGTCCTTCGCGGGGCAAGAAGTCGACGACGCAGGAGGAGTTCGAGAAACTCCTGCAGAAGAAGTGCCCATAGCATCCGGGCGCCAGCCATGCCGCCATTGACTGCTATCACCTCCGGAGGACGTTCAGCAACACCGGCGGTGGAAAGAAGAATAAGAAGCCTGCTGACAAAGAACCTGAGGATGATGATCACGATGACCAGGGGCGTAATCCGAAGTTTCAGGATGCCTCGAAGGTCGTCAACGTTATCTTCGGCCGGTGATGAGGATTTCGGTTCCAGGAGGGACCAGAAGCTGCTTCTTCGGGAGATCTTGTCCGTCGAGCCGGCGGTACCACGGCCGCTCCGTTTGGTCGGAGGTCCCCATCTCGTTCTCTCGCGACGATCAGTGGACGAGCTTCTCGGAGCCCGGTAAGTTCCCATTGGTCCTGGATCCTGTGGTGGCAGAGGTCAAGCTTACCAAGGTCCTCATCGATGGTGGAAGCGGGCTCAATCTCATCTTCGTCAGTACTTTGAAGAAGATGGGCCTGGATTTCAAGGATATGCTGATACCCAGCAAGTCTCCCTTTTACGGGATCGTCCCAGTTAATGCGGCGCATCCGCTTGGCACGGTGGTCCTCCCAGTCACCTTTGGTACGCGGGAGAACTATCGTACCGAGTTCATCAAGTTTGAGGTGGCTACTTTTGATTCCTCTTACCATGCAATATTGGGTCGTCCGGCACTAGCTAAGTTCATGGCAGTGCCGCACTATGTTTATCTGCTTCTTAAGATGCCAGGACTCGGTGGAGTGCTCACCCTCCGTGGCGACTTGAAGAAGTCATACGACTGCAACCAGGAGGCGATCCAATATGCTTCGACTACTCGTGTGCCAGATGCTTCGGGAGAAGTACTCGCGGCCGCGCAGCAGCTTTCCCAGTCTGGGCTGGAAATTCCCTCCAAGAAGGCCAGCAAGTCGAGCATCCAGTCGACTGATGGCGCGGCCCTCAAGACGATCCAGCTCCAGGAGGGGATCCATCTAAAACCGCCGTCATTGGCGCGGCTTAGGCGACAAATAGGAACTCGCGCTCGTCAGCTTTCTTCAGGCTAACCGAGACATATTCGCATGGAAACCTGCGGACATGCCAGGGGTGCCCAGGGAGTTGATCGAGCATGATTGAATGTAGACCCGAAGCCATGCCCAAAAAGCAATGCCTCCGGAGGTTTGCTCAAGACAAGCGTGAGGCCATTAAACGAGAGATCGCTAAACTCCTCGCGGCTGGATTCATTAAAGAAGTAATTCATCCAGAGTGGGTAGCGAATCCCGTGCTTGTAAAGAAAAAGAACAATGAATGGAGAATGTGTGTCGACTACACCGATCTCAACAAGCATTGCCCAAAAGATCATTTTGGGCTGCCGCGCATTGACCAAGTCGTCGATTCGACGGCTGGGTGTGTACTTCTTTGTTTTCTTGATTGCTACTCAGGGTATCATCAGATTGCGCTCAAGGAGGAGGACCAAATCAAGACTGCATTCATCACCCCATACGGGACTTATGCGTACAAAACAATGTCTTTCGGGTTGAAGAATGCAGGAGCAACATACCAACGCGCGATCCAGATGTGTTTCGCGGATCAGCTGCACCGGAATGTTGAGGCTTATGTGGACGATGTGGTCATCAAGACCAGGGACTCCGATAGCCTGATCGAAGATTTGGAAGAAACATTTAGTAGTCTACGCAGATATCGGTGGAAACTCAATCCCACCAAGTGCGTCTTTGGAGTACCTTCTGGGAAATTGCTTGGGTTCATCGTCAGCAACCGGGGCATCGAGGCCAACCCTGTCAAGATCACGGCCATCACTGATATGGAGGCTCCAGCCACAATCAAGGATGTGCAGAAGTTGACAGGTTGTATGGCGGCCCTGAACAGGTTCATCTCCCGACTCGGGGAGAGAGGACTATCTTTCTTCAAGCTCCTAAAACGCCACGACAAGTTTCAATGGACGGAGGAGGCCGAGCGAGCTCTACAAGACTTGAAAACTCACCTCCAGTCGCCTCCAATCCTTACCGCTCCGCTACCGGAAGAGGATCTACTACTCTACATTGCGGCAACAACCCATGTTGTCAGCAGCACTATTGTAGTCGAGCGAGGCGAAGAAGGCCATGCGTTCGGAGTGCAGAGGCCCGTCTATTTCGTCAGCGAAGTCCTCTCCGAGTCAAAAGTACGGTACCCAGCTGTTCAAAAACTCTTATATGCAATTTTGATCACATCAAGAAAGTTGCGCCATTACTTCGACGAGTACAAGATCACTGTGATTACGGACTTCCCGCTGGCGGATATTCTCCATAATCAAGATGCCACGGGACGCATATCTAAATGGGCAGTGGAACTGGGGCTTTGTCAATTGACTTCAAGCCACGCACTGCCATCAAGTCACAAGCTCTAGTCGACTTCATGGCTGAATGGAGGGAGAATCAAGTCCCAACCCAGTGGACAAGCCAGAGCACTGGACCATGTATTTTGATGGGTCCCTCAAGCTCGACGGTGGAGGCGCTGGTGTCTTGCTCATCTCCCCACGAGGCGAACAATTGAAGTACGTCCTTCAGATCTTATGGAAGGTATCTAATAACGAAGCCGAGTATGAAGCCTTGCTTCACGGGCTTCGTTTGGCGATATCACTAGGGATCAAGCGATTACTTGTGTATGGCGATTCTCTTCTTGTCGTTCAGCAGGTCAATAAGGAGTGGGACTGCAACAAGGAAACAATGGATGCATACGTTCAGGAAGTGCGCAAGCTGGAAGGCAAGTTTTCTGGCTTGGAGGTTCACCATGTGCTACGGGAGGACAACGTTGGCGCGGACATCCTGTCCAAGTTAGGGTCAACGCGCGCTCAAGTCCCGCCGGGAGTCTTCGTCCAGGAGCTTGATCAGCCATCTATCAAGCCTTCTCCGCAAGTAACCATCGACTCGGGTTCCCAACAACCCGATCGAGAGGTTCTGACGCTGGGGAGGACTGGCGAGCGGTTTTCATCGACTTCATTCAAGACCAGCGGCTACCAGCGGGAATTGACGCTAAGAGTGCGGAAGCGGCGCGCGTCTTAAGAAGAAGCAAGGGCTTCGTCCTGGTCAACGGCAAGCTCTACAGGCGTGGCGCTCGGTCAGGAGTTCTTATGAAGTGCGTCACGAACGAAGATGGGTACGACATACTACGAGAGATCCACGAAGGCGTCTGCGGCAACCATGCGGCGTCAAGAACGCTGGTTGGGAAAGCATACAGGGCCGGCTTCTGGTGGCCCACTGCAGTAACCGACGCGGAGGATCTCGTGCGCAGGTGTCAAAACTGCCAATTCTTCGGCAAACAGACCCATGTTCCTGCTCATAGCCTCATCACTATACCACCATCGTGGCCCTTCGCTTGTTGGAGTCTCGACATGATCGGGCCCTTCACGACGGCGCCAGGCGGTTTTACTCATGTTCTGGTGGCTATTGACAAGTTTACGAAGTGGATCGAGTACAAGCAAATCGCCAAGCTCACGCCAGACCGGGTTGTTGACTTCATTTCGGATATTTTGCACCGGTTCGGCTTCCCCAACACTATCATCACGGACTTGGGGTCAAACTTCACGGCCAACCATTTCTGGGAATTCTGCGAGAACGCTTGCATCGAAGTCAAATATGTCTCAGTTGCACACCCGCGGGCCAATGGACAAGTCCAACGGGCGAATGGCTTGATAATCGACGGTCTCAAGAAGCGACTATACGATGAAAACAGCAAGAAGGGAGGCAAATGGGTACGCGAGCTGCCGCATGTAGTCTGGGGGCTTCGGACTCAGCCGTCCAAAGCCACAGGCCAAACACCTTTCTTCCTCGTATATGGATCTGAAGCCATTTTACCAGCCGATATCATGTGGAAGTCCCCAAGGGTTGAAATGTACAATGAAGGCGAGGCGGACGAGGCGAGGCAGTTAGAGCTCGATTCTGTGGAAGAAGCTCGTTGCACCGCCCTTGTCCAGTCAGCCAGGTACCTGCAGGGGATCCGCCGATACCATGATCGCAACGTCAAGGAGCGGTCATTCAGCGTTGGCGACCTGGTTTTACGTCGTATCTAGGACGAATCTGGCCTACACAAACTCAATCCAAGGTGGGAGGGCCCGTTCGTCGTCAAGCAGGTCACACGGCCAGGATCGTATCGACTACAATACCCCGAGGGCCAGGACATCCCAAACCCCTGGAACGTCCAACACCTGCGCAAGTTCTACCCATAAGCAAATACCTGGTGATATCCGAATTCCTCAGGGGCTTGGACGATCTCCTTTTTTCGATGCATATTGAAGGCTATGAGCCACAATATTCGGGTTGAACATTCATTCTCCGGCGCACGACGGCCACGGCCACGAACCAACACTCGTGTAAACTGGCCGCTCGTCGTGAATAAAGTTGTGACTACATTCACAACTTATCGACTTTACTTCTTGTCGAACCATCTGCTCCGGCTACAACTCCTCGATATATCGAGTTCCGCCACGACCTTGGGTGGTCGCACGCGATCGAAGTCGCACCTTGTCCAACTCAGTCGATCCGCTCGACTGGCTCAAAAACAGCACATTGGACAGGCTCGCATGAAGAGCTACCTCGACTACATCCTGAGTGGCGGCACTCAGAACAGTCATGTTTTTGCCAAAAAAATGGCCAAAACGCCGGCAACGACCGCACCTGCTCCTAATAAGCCCGATCCGTCCGGGTCTCACACAGCTTACGGAGCACGCTCATAAGCAGGAGCGATTTTCGACTACACTCAGAGTCGCCGCACTCGAGCTAGTCCTAATTTTTTGCCCTACGCACGGCAAACCCGCGACGATGCTCGCGTTCCTCCCTAACGAGTCTAGGCCTACAATTTTGGGTTGTGGGCCACTTGTTAGACGAGTTCCTACACGGAACTATGGCTACCTTCAGGGTCGTTGCACCCCGAGGTAGTGTCTGCTACTTGCACCTTGTAAGCCTGGCCATTCGCTCAGCATAGGCACACACACACACAAGTAGAGACAGCGACTTAAACGTATATACAAGAGAACGAGTACTTGTTCCTCATACCCTAATCCTGCAGTACACTGTGTACAATTTGCTCTGCTACAGGTTGGGCTTCACGCAGGTACTCTTCAAAACGTTCGTCCGAGCAGTCTGCCGCCATCCCCTGCGCAAAAATGTCTAACTGCGCATTGGGCACGAAGGACTTTACATATGCAAGGGCGTTGCTCACGCAAGCGACTGGAGCTTCGGATAAAAACTTGAGCATTTTCTTCGGGGCTTCACGGAGCCGTCCCAGCAGGGCCGCGGGCTTGCCTCGCCTTCTTCTAGCGGGTCCACCATGTCGACCAGTTCCTGGGCGGCTCCCTGGAGGTCCTCCAGCTCCTTGCGCCGCTGCTCGTCCTTCTCGCCCAGCGCTTTGACTTGCTGAAGGCAGTTGACGAACTGACGTTCAGTGTCGTCGATCACCTTCCGCAGCCTTTCGACTTCATCTGTACGACGATACAGCACATTCTTCACGTCAGTAAGCAGCTCCTCTTTGTGTTTTATTACTTTCCTAAGCTCTGTGGTGAAGATGTTTCAGCAAGCAAGCGAAATCACTAAGGAAAAGTACTCGAGAGAAACGGGGGCCTACCTTGGTGCGCCTTCTTTTCTGCCTTGAGCTGCTCCTGGTACTCTGCTTGTTGCTCCTTGACCCGTTGTTGGAGCTCGGAGTTGGCCTCTTCAAGGTTCTTCAGGTCATTCTTGAGCAGCCAGGTCTCTCGAGTCCTTTCCTGCTTCAGCATATCAAGCTCGCGCTGCAGATAGCAGTTCTTCGTCTTCTCCTCGGAAATGCGCTTGTGCAGGGCACCTAACTCCCGCGCGTCACTCACAACCGCGCGGAGTTTCTCCGACTTCTTCTGGGATTTGGTAATCACATGCTGCGCCAAAGGAGGAAAATGAGTACTAAACAACTCACCAATGCACACACCCGGAACTTTACGCGAGTACTACCATGGAGAAGTTGTATAACTCCTTGAAGGTGCTCTTGAAAGTCTCCAGGTTCTCGGCCGTTAGCAGAAGATCATCCACCAGGTCGGTGGTGATGATGTTCTGGTACCCTGGCCCGGTCCTCAGCACCTCACGGGGACTCTCCGAGGGCCCGGCGGCATCCCCGGACGGCGGCGGCTGGACACGTGCAAGCATACGAAGTAGTCACCATATTGTCCTCGGACCCTGGCATCAAGCCGCGGGCGGGTAAGCGCGTACCTGTACCACTGGTAGGAGCGGCACCAGGGGCCACGACTTGTTCCCCGCCACTGGGCCCGGCTCCCTCTTGCCCGGACCCGGGTGACGGCAAGTCGGGGAGCCCCGCACCCGCTGCCGGGGCCACGACTTGTTCATCGCCACCGGGTCCGGCTCCTTCTTGTTGGGACTCGGGAGGCGGCAAGTCGGGGAGCCCCGCATCTGCCTCAGGGCCCACCTCCGCGGGTACAGGCCCCCCAGGCGCCGAGGGCTCGGGGGCTGCTGCAGCCGAGGCAGGCGCCGCAGCCCTGCCCGGTTCCAGCTGGAGTTGCACCGCACTCGCAGCCCTGGCGACATCGACAACATGGTTATCCACGCAGGCGCGGTCAAGCTTTTCAAGCGATCGAAGCAAAACTTACAGTGTCGACTTCTTCTTGGCAGCCTTCTTCACCCGCCAGGCCCGCCGAGGAACGCTCGTCGCTGATGGCGAGGCTTGGCCGGCTGATGGAGGGGTTCCCGCCACGGCAATTGTCACCGCCGCGACGTCGGAGGGGCCTGTCCCCACCCTTTTGGGTTCAGATCCGGGTGGTGGAGCAGGAAGACTGCAAGGGGTGCTGTTAGTGTTCGGCATCATTGGAATTTGGTAACTGGCCCAAACAACAACTCCGTACCTGGAGGACTCGACTTCTTCGACCTTGCGTTTGCGCATCTGCCGCTGACCTTTCGGCACCGGTGGCAGAACGCCGACCAACTCCAAGCTCTGGTCGGAGGAGCTCTCCCGGCGCACTCCCCCCTCGGTTCCTTCACTCGCCGGCGAGTACACGCACTCGGAGGACTCGCCGCTGCCTCGAACCGTAGCAGGGCGAGTTGCCTTGGTGGCAACGGCGGCAGCCGGGCGCGGTCCTTCTCCGGCGTCTTCCCCCGCCCGCGGGCCCGCGCTCTCGGCGGACTCGTTGCGGCTTTGAGCCGCAGCAAGGCGAGCCTTCTTGGCGGCTGCGGCCGCAGAGGGGAGGAGGTGATACGCTCGGGGGAGGTCCGGTTGCGGCGGGTAGCTGCAGTACAACTCCGAGTGCCCCTGCAGAAAATTTTTTCAGTACACCATCGGCGCAGTAACAGATTTCCTCAGTAAAAGAAGTCGAACACTCACCGGCGGGGGCGGATTTCGCGCGGAGAACAGAGTGGGCACGTATGGCACGGCGTTCACGTCCACCAGCACCCGCTGAACTCGCTGGAGCGCGACTTCATCGGGTACCTCTTCTGTGCACATACGAGAAGTGTCAGCGGGGCCGGTGTACTCGAAGCCCAGGTTGCAGCGCTGCTGGATGGGTTGGACGCGGCGCTTGTAAAAGGAGAACATGATGGAGGCGCCGGTCACCCCCTCCTTCTTCAGTGCATCGATGGCCTCCAGCAGCTCCTTGACTTGAATCATTTCCATGCCGGAGGGTTCAAGGTTCCACTCCCCCCTCACCACGGGCGGTTTGCTCGACTTCGTCGGCAGGGGGGGAGCATGGTTTTCGATGTAAAACCAGAGGTTTTTCCACCCAGGAAGGTTGGAGGGGAATCTATATGCAAGGTATCTCTCGCCGGCCTGCTGTCGCAGTTGGATGCCGGTGCCCCCTACCACGGCGAGTTTTTTCGTGGTTGGCTGGGGTTTCACGCGGAAGAGGAAGCGGAATAGATCCCAGTGGGGCTCAATTCCGAGAAATGCTTCACAAAAGTGGATGAAAATGGAGATGTGGCAGATGGAATTCGGGTTGAGGTGATGGAGCTCAAGCCCGTAATAGTAAAGAAGGCCGCGGAAGAAAGAACAAGTGGGGAGGGCCAATCCCCGTTCGGCAAAATGGAAGAATGTGACGATTTCGTCGACATTCTCCATGGGGAAAGGTTCACGGAAAGAGGGGCGCTAGTTAACAAGGTTTTTCTCTTCGAGCAACCCCTCGGAAACCAGTTTGTTCAGATTGTTAAGGGAGCACTTACTGTGTGACCATTCCTCGGTCGTTGGTTCTGCCGTTTTCTTCTTCCCCTCGATCTCCGACTTCTTAGGCGCCATCTCCAATGCGCTACGCCACGAGATGCTCGGGGGCTGCAGGGAGAGGGGCGGGGGAGTTGGAGTGGGGGGATTTCCTTGGGCAGTGGCGGCGGCGTTCGGCTCAGATTGGGGTTTTGGTGGTTTTTGGCGGAATGCGGACTGAAAGCACAATTTTCCCTCCTATGGCCGCGGGGTTAAGTAACCTGCGGGACGGGGAAAAGTTACTGTTCAGAAGACCAAGAGTCGTTTTGTGGAATATTCCGAGGTGAGGGGTCACTTGGTGGTCTGATTAGATTGAATATTTGATTAATCATTTTTTCAGGGCCAATTAGCCCAAAAAAAGGGGTTTTTCGAATCTTTGGTCTAATTGCATCATTTGTACCATCACTTTGGTCTCCCCTTACAGTGTCATTGTTTAGCCTGTCTGCCATGATTTTTTGGACCCTTATCTCCAATTTCGTGGGATTTGGATTCAAGGCTCGGGGGCTGCGGGGTACGTGGCATCGACTACTTATTTTTCAAGTTTCTTTGAAGGATAAGGAGGATTACAAATTAATGGGACCCTCAGCTTGATTCTCCGATTCAATTTGAGGCTCGGGGGCTACTCCATATGGAATGCGATTTTTCAATCGCACGCCATAACAGAACTAAAATTCGGGGCATGAGCACCTCATAGCTTCGATGCGGCCAAGGAAGTACTCGAAGCAGGGTTTCAAGATGAAGCTTCAGAAGAAGTCGAAGACTGCTTCGAAAGTACTCGATAAGCCTGCAGAACTCAGCTACGAAGAGCTCGGGGGCTTGTCAGACCCGGGGCTACCGGACTGGGCATGTAGCGTAGTCTACGGAGGTTTAAGAGATTAAGTCCGTCTTATCTCTTATTCATTTTGTTTATCTCTTGTTTATCCCGTTTAAATAGGAGATAGGGCTAACCAACACGGAGAGGATCTACTCGAGATCAGTTCTGGTGTGATCCCTCGGTGGGGGTTGGTTAGCATCTTTGTAACTCTGACCTCTCGGGTATATAAGGGAGGTCAGGGACCCCCTCAAAACAGAGATCATTAGGTCATTCTACACCAAAAGGAATACAAACCATCATACAGGACGTATGGTGTTACGCTCCGTGCGGTCCGAACCTGTCTAAGTCTTGTGTTCCTTGCACCTTCGAGTTCCTGATCTCGGCGTCTCCTCACCCAAAACTTACCACCTTGGGTCTATCCCTCGGTGGGCAGCCGGTTAAACACCGACAGGTGGGGCGCTGCGGCGGTGGCCACGTGCGAGGAGTGGAGGCCGAGGGTTGGCGCTGCTGGCGGCGAGCAAAGCGAAGGAGATACAACGGCATGGTGCGTGGAGGCACAACGGCGATGTCACCTCGGAAGGGCTATCCTAGCGGTGGTGCGGGAATATCGCGTCGTGCGCATGCAGCGAGGGTTTGAGATGCTCCGGGCGAAAGCTCTTGCTGGCGTCCTTGCCGGTAGGATGATGGCGGCGTCCTTGGACGTCCTTTTCTGATGTCATTTGGAGCTACAACCCTGCTGTGATATCCAGGTAGTTTGACAACTAGATACTAAGTTAGGTGTATTATATGTAAGTAGGATAATGTATACAAGTTGTACAAAGCATAAGGGTATATTTGTAAATTATAAGTTTTATAATTTCTCATGAGCAAATGTGTGAAAATGTTCTTAAGAGTCAAAATTCAGATGGCTATAGCTAATAAAGGATCAAAAGTTAAATAAACACTAAGGGAAATTGACTTTATATGAAATTAAGGACCTTTGTGTAATTAATACAAACATATAAGGATTTACATGTGAAATGGCAAAAGATCAAAGTAAAACTTAGTTTTACCAAAGGACTAAAGTGTAAAAAGAACTAGTCATGATTACTGCAGAAAGAATTACAAAAAGGACCCCAAACATTAGGGCATTAACACATAAAGGTTAAAAATTTGAATTAAGTTCCAATTTTCAAAATAAAACCGTACCCTTTAAGATTTCAAACCCAAACCTTAAGGCAATATTGTAGAGCTTGAAAAACCCTACAACTTTCATGTTGAGCACTTTTCTATTTGACCATTGTAGCAGTGAGAAAACTTTAGTTTACAGAAGAGTCCCTGGAAATTTCTAAAATTACGAATCAGTCCTTCTGACTCCTGTCTACCTTCTTCCTCCTCTGGCGCCTCTGTTTCTCCTCTGCTCCGTTCTGCTTCTGCCGCTCACCGCCGGCGCAGCGCCCGAGCTCCACCTCCAGCTGCTACTCGTGCACACGCGTCGCTGGAATGCCCTCTCACCGCCCTAGCCCTTCCCCGTTGTCTCCTCCCTCGCGCGCCACCTCGCCATTCTCCTGCCGCGGGCTGCCAGCACCACTGGCCACGGCGCCATTCTGCTTCTCCACCGCCGGACCTAAGTAGCTACCTCCACCCGCAATGTTGCTTCTCTTCTCACTCATTTACTTCCTGGTAATCCATACGAAGCAACTCGGTTTGTTTCTGTGCGTGGATCAACAGCCGCCGCCCCACCTCCATTGCCGCCGCCCTCTGCTCCACGTCGAGCTCCCCCTTCCGACCCCTCTCTTCCTGAGTTGAGCCTCGGAATCGGGTCCCCTTCTCACCCTAGAGCTCCTAGACCACACGCCATTCCCATCCCCCATCCGAGCTCGCCGGAATTCGAGCCGCCGCTCGCCGGAGCTACTGCTCCGTGGGCAGCTCGCCACCGGCCATCTCCAACCTCCCCGAGACCCTCTACAGGTAGCCCTTGACTCACTGGTGCTTCCTCTCCCCTTGCCCCTCGCCGCCGACCCCGAGGATCGCCGGATTTTGGCCGGCACAGAGCTCTCCCCGCCGGCCATGGCAGCAGGGACCCGATTGCAAGCAATCTAATTCTGTTAGGGTCCTTTATGCAAAGTTTCAGTCCTTTTCTTTATTTCAAACCAGTGAAGTTCTAAAATGTGTAAGAATTCGTAGAAAAATCAGAAAAATACGAAATTAGTTGGGTTAGAAACCTTATGATAAGCTCTACAACTTTTATGTTATAACCATGCCATGAAAGTGCAAAGTTTGTTTTGTATTTTAAATACTAGTAAAAGGATGTATTAATTAAATCTTGTGATCCATAGCCTTGTTGCTATTAGTTTTTGGAGCATGTGTTATAGGTAATGTAAGTAGTTCTGTATAAATTTTTGAGACCTAGATCAGCTCTCTAAGCTAAAGTAATTGGTTACTTTTGTTATAAGTTAGTAAAAGCTTGACAATTTAATTTCAGAAGTATCTATGCATATTTAGGGATGAAATTTTTACTATAGTTTGGTCTTTATGAGTGTGATATAGCATAAAAATTTTAGAAGCAGAAACCTAATATAACTTAAGTTATAAATTTTAAACTTAGATTGCAAGATAAGTCATAAATAATAATTGGGATGCATGAAAATTTATGGAACTTTTCTAGAATACTAGATTTAAGTAGTTTATGATGTTCTTAAATTGTGAACCCTAATTGTTGTATAAAAACCCTAGTCTTAATATAAAACTCCAATTATATCTAAATATTTCAATGTTAATCTTAATTAGTTTTGTAACTTAGAACCTTTAAAGTAAAATTACCATAAAACCTAACCCTGATAATTTTCATAAATATTAATTATTTATCTTAATTTAAGATTTGGTTAAATAATTCAAGTTAGCCACAATTAAGTAATAACCAAAGGTTAATTACCATGTCTACTAATAAAATAAATAAAAATTGCTAAGTGTGTGTAATGTTGCTTAAGGTAATTAAATACACTACCCAGTAGAGTTAAATTAGATGTTTAAGGTAACCCACCACGGTTGCCTAACGGGACTAGTTAGTTTAATTAGTACTCGATAAATGACTGCCCAGTACGAGGTAGTTAGATTATCGTCGTAATGTAATTTTCTTTAAGTTGGATTGCAACTTTATCGGGAAGTAAAATAAAAGTAAGAGCATTCCATAACTTGTAATTTTGCATCTCATATAGATTCAACTACGCTCGCTGACGGGGATTATCAACTGCTCCCGGAACAAGAAGGAGGATATTCTGAAGACCCCGGAAATATTGTAGCGGATTTCTCTGAAGCCCCGAACCAAAGTTCGGGAGATATTAACTTAACTTACCCCAACTCCACCAACGAAGGCAAGCCCCGGACATAACCCCTACCTTATTACACTGCAACCATATTATCTATGTATATCTTTATGCATTAGGTTCTTAGGAATTGTTTGGAAACTTAGTTGCATTATTCTAGGAACCAATGTATTGAACATTAGAACTGAGTCCGACTAGCTGCTCTGCTATAGGACCGGTAGAAGTCGAGTGATTTCCTGTCACTCGCGCGATATAGGAATTGTAATGTTTACATTCCTGTTATCACTATAAGGATACCGGACGGGAGTTTTATGAGGTATCATGGTCAAGATGATACCCCGTCTGTGTTGTTGAAATTTGATAAGGTCGCAGTGTGTGGTAGCGGTGGCTAAGCGTTTGAAAGTACTAGCCACATGCCGTGAAATATGGTAAGCGGTAAGCCTAGTAACCGATCGGCCCGAGGAGTGGACATACCCCCCACCACATGTATTTGCTTCTTTTGGTTACTTTGTTCGACGTGTAGGCATATGTGTTGCTAAGCAACCAGGAGTACGGGTTTTGTAGTCGCGCTACAGACGTACGTCCTGCACTTTTGTAGTGCATATGACCTACAGTCGCTTGTGGTGGCACTGATCCACGAGTCGGAATGAAAGGCAAACGGTTGCTTCGGAACGACTCTGTGGCGTTCCAAGCGTGTGTGTTAGGTTTACCTTGCAAGGGTTGAATCTCGATTCAGAATCGTCCGCCTCTCACGATGTATGAGACTGCTTATCCCCTTTATCACATAGAGTAACCAGAGCAATTATGTGAATGTCAAAGATGATGCTTGAGTAAATATTCTACCATGATTGAATAGTTATAGGTGCTTACCTAAAATGGTTAAACCACTAGAATCTGAAGGCTAAAACTTGAAAATAAGGATCAACTCTTTGTTGCTTTTCAGCTGAAAACCCTACCCAAAGCTAAAAGCCAGCATGAGTCTAGTTATGGGCTAAGATATACCCAATTCCGGGTAAGTCTTGCTGAGTATTAGTATACTCAGCCTTGCTTTGTTGATTTACTTCAGGTAACCCTTCTGATGAGCCAGCATTCATTACACCGTGGCCCTACCCTTTGCCTGATGGTTGGTCCGTGGAATGGGATCCGTCCCCGGCCAACACAGAATCCGCCGAATGATGTCATACCAGGGCTAGTGTGACATCTGTAATAAAGACGTGTATAATGGTTACGCTTTTCAAACTCCGCTGCTTTGAATTCAAACTTAAACCTGTTTTGTAATAATCTCTCTTTAATGAGAGCTAATGATGCTTTGTAAACTTTTGTAATATATATCTGCCTGTGGTGTAAATTATTTTGGCATTGTATCTCTGGACTCACCTTCGTGTGAGGTACCTTGTTGGATCCTGCGTTCGGTGGTTTATCGGGACGATTACCCGACAGACCAATAGTATTATACCGTTTGAAGTACGAGATAGCCCTCCAGGAAGGACTAGCGTACTTGAGCCGGTATAATTCAGGTTGGTTCTGCCACAGCTGGTATCAGAGCTAACAAGTGTACCCTGGAGATATAATTAGCCTTAAAAAGTAATTTTTAGTATAAAATTTCATTACTCAAGTATTTGCGAACTACGTTAGTTCATTAAGGATTATGTATAGTACGTAAGCCCTAGGGTAATACTATTATGGGAATTAAAGGTGGCTGTGATATATATATATATGACTAACTTCCAGCATTACTTTCTGTTGAAACTTAAATTTATGCACAACCCAACCTTACTTTCTGTAACAACATCTTCGATTGTGAGGTAAGAAGGTAAGGATCCTCAGCCAACTGAGGGAGCTTGGCCTTCCTGTCGGTGATGCGAACCGAACGCTGATTCTCAAGCAGTGGCCTACTTGAGATGCTGCCAATGTACCAACCTTGGTTGACTACATTGGGAGTATATGGTTCGGCGCAGGGTATGGCGATCGCTGTTCATACCCCCGCATTTTTGCGGTACCCCCGTGAATACGTTATCTAATAACGTATGTTAACGTTGTCTGTACGGCGGTAATTGTACAGATACTGTTTCTATAGTGAACAGTAATGAATGGGGACGCTTTCATGACATGCTGGCATGAAAGGTTCATTGGATATATATGCATTGTGGTTTTCTGCAGGTACACTAACCACGATTCCGAAACTAGGACGAATAGGATTTATCGACTAGTTAATAGTGAGAGACGTATCTATATTATGCCACCGTAATTAACCACGTAAGACCAAAATTATTTGGCAGTTAATTTTTGGTTGTGAGATCGCTTAGTACGTGCATGCATACTCCATTAATCAACTAAATTGCATATTTAAATGGATACTTCTTAAAGAATAGATAACATGTTGGTATTTCTTAATTTGGGTAAGTAAGAATCTTTAGTTGGGTATCTTAGGTATCCATCTGATTTCCAGCCCTTGCTGTTATCAGAATCAGCTATCTTAATCCATTTTACCTTGTAAGCTTTTTCAACAGGGTAAAAATATCTTACCATTTGCATTGTTGTCGCAGATGGCTGCTCCTACTAGTACCTTTTGGGATCAGGAGGGGCACTTTCACACCAATGGTTTACATTGGGAAGGGTTTCCTCGTCTTTTGTGGGAATCCTTGAGTATGTTTCATTATACAGAACCTCCTCTGTATGATGGGGTAGAGTATCTTGAAGAAGGAGTTTCCCGCTGCAGGGTTAAGATGATAATTCCTCAACACCCTTTCCGCTCCTTATGGCCTCCCATAGAAGTGGAAGTGGTTGGATATCGTCTAGTGGATACTCTTGAAACTGCTGCTTTAGAAGGAATCAAACTCTTCTGCAATCAACATCCGATTGAAGTTGCTTCATATCCTATTGGGTTATTCCCTACCATAGACCCGAGTAATTCGGACTGGGATTTTCGGACACATCATCTTGGTCATTTGCTAGGAGATATAGCTGAAGAAACCGTCCGTATTGTTACCAGGTTTATGGATGTACAATACCGTTACCAAAAGCTACTGCGTCATGGGGTAAATCAGATAACCGGTGTGGCTCAAGGCCACTATCGGAATGCTGATCACCGAGTGACCCAAATAGAAGAGTTACAAGCTTTGGTAACCCAAAAGGATGAAATCATTGCAGCTAGAGATGAAACAATTCTTCACCGCGAAGATCAAATCATGGAGAGTGATCATCTTATCACCCAACGAGATGCTGTTATAGAATTTCTACAAGAGCATATTCATGATCTGATGCTCGAAGCGGATGATGCCCAGGCTCATATTGAAGAATTGCAGCAGCAACCCATCCTTCCTGCTATACCCCTTGTACCTGAAGAAGAAGAAGAAGATCCAGAGGAAATTGAGGGTATTTCAGAGATTGATTCTGAGCATGGGGACCCCGTTATTAGTCCCCATCACTCTCTTTCCGGCAGTCAATCTTCTGTAGGAAATTTCGACGATTTTTAAATCGTCAACTTTCGAGATGTAATCTAAGGGAATGTAATAGTTTAAGTAGTCAAACTTCACGCCATTTGATGTAATATAGATGGCCTATGTAGTGAACTTTCGATATGCGATGTGAGAACTGTTTGAGTTAGCAATGTAATATAATTTCCGGTTTCATCATCTTGTTCATTGTCTTTAAATTTTGAGATGAGATGATTTGCGGAATATATGCATTGATATTGTCTTCTGAAATTAGGAGTAAGGATATATGGTTAATAATGGACATCTCCTTTATTTCAGATGGTTGGAGCTACAAGAGGAACCCCGGAGGGTTTCAGGGCTGATCAAGCCAGTGGTTCTCAGCAACCACCACCACCTCCTCCCAACCTTGCCGAAGTCATGGCTCGGCAAACGGAATTACTTAATATGTTGGTTCAAGCTCAACTGAATCAGCAGCAACAATTCCGAGGAGGCCGGGATGATCGTAATCCTCCTGTGGCTAGTTACCAGGATTTCCTCAGTACCCAACCGCCTTTCTTCAGTAAGGCAGAGGAACCATTAGATGCTGATGCCTGGCTCCACATCATTGAGTCGAAGTTCGCTCTCCTGACCATACCATGTGCGGATTCTAGCAAGGCCTCCTTTGCTGCTCAACAACTTCGTGGTGCTGCTAGAATCTGGTGGGACAATTTTTATGCCATGCAACCAGCAGAGCATGTCATCACATGGGATGAATTCCGGGTCGCTTTCAGAGCGCATTATATACCCGCAGGATTATTGGAGCGAAAGCTTAACGAGTTCTTGGCTCTTACACAAGGTGCCAACACAGTTTTGCAGTACGCACAAAATTTCAATCATCTGTGCCAGTATGCCGGGTATCACGCAGATAATGATACCAAGAAACAAGACCGCTTCCGTCGGGGCCTGAGTACCAAACTCAAGGAGCGCCTGAACCTTGTAAAGGCCAACACTTTCAGTGAGTTGGTCAACATGGCCTTGACTCAAGAAGACTGCATTGTGGCGCATTCCGCCGAGAAGAAGCGGAAGAACCCTGCTGGACCCTCGAGTGCGCAACCACCGAGGTATTGGGTTGTTCCCAATACGCCGCCCAGAGCACCACAACGTAATGCCCCTACGGGAAGATTGGTTTTTAGGCCGCCGCAGCAACAAGGGAAGTTCAGACCTCCTGTGCCACCACAACAAGCACAACAATCTGGCCAACGGCCAAATATTCCGCAAGTGCCACCGAAGGGCAACAACTATCGTTGCTACAATTGCGGAAGTGCGGATCATCTTATTCGAGATTGCCCGCGGCCTAGGAAATTCAATCAAGGGCAGAGCTCCAACCAGGGAAACCAGAATAAGGGAAAGAAGCCGGTGATGCAAGTCCGTCAAGGGCGGATTAACTTCACCACTTTGGCGGAACTTCCAGATGGAGCTCCTGTCATGTCGGGTACATTTTCTATTTACCATAAACCAGTTGTTACTTTATTCGATTCAGGAGCAACACATAGCTTTATTAGTAACAACTGTGGAACCCGACTAGGACTTGAATCTTGTCCTATCCAGGGGTCATATATGATCACTACCCCTGGAGGAAATACTACTTCCAACCGAATAAGTAGATATGTGCCAATTCAGTTAGGTAGTATAGAAATAAAAACTGATTTGGTGTTATTAAGTTTGGAGGGTATCGATATTATACTTGGGACAGACTGGATGACTAAGCATCAAGTCCAATTAGATATCTGTTCCCGAGTGGTTGAAATCAATTCACCATACTATGGGATTACCATTCTTTATCTGCCTCAGCCAGAATATCTGCACCCCTGCACATATGCTATCACAGATATTAAGGTCAAGGATATTCCGATAGTATGTGAATTTCCCGATGTCTTTCCCGACGATCTGCCTGGAATGCCACCAGATCGAGATATCGAATTCATCATTGAACTTCAACCGGGCACTGCTCCAATTTCAAAAAGACCATATCGTATGCCTCCAAACGAATTGGCAGAATTGAAAATTCAGTTGCAAGATCTTCTTGATAAAGGTTATATCCGCCCCAGTGCTTCACCTTGGGGTTGTTCTGCTCTCTTTGTCAAGAAGAAAGACGATAGTCTGAGGTTATGTGTCGACTACCGTCCACTCAATGCGGTTACCATTAAAAATAAGTATCCCCTTCCCCGCATTGATATCTTGTTTGATCAACTAGCTGGAGCAAAGGTATTTTCCAAGATTGATTTACGCTCTGGTTATCATCAAATTAAGATCAGGCCTTGTGATATTCCAAAGACGGCCTTCTCAACTAGATATGGACTTTATGAATATCTGGTCATGTCTTTTGGACTTACAAATGCACCGGCATATTTCATGTATCTCATGAATTCCGTATTTATGCCGGAGCTTGATAAATTCGTCGTGGTCTTCATCGATGACATTCTGATCTACTCCAGAACCAAAGAAGACCATGCTAACCATTTACGTGTCGTTCTTCAACGATTACGGGATCATCGCCTTTATGCCAAATTTTCAAAATGTGAATTTTGGCTGGATAGTGTGAAATTTTTGGGACATACAATCTCCAGTCAAGGCATATCGGTTGATCCAACCAAAGTTCAAGAAGTTATGGACTGGAATCCTCCCACCTCAGTCCATCAAATACGGAGTTTCCTTGGATTGGCAGGCTATTATCGCCGATTCATTCCAGACTTCTCCAAGATAGCTAAGCCCATGACTGAGCTACTCAAGAAAGAAGTTAAGTTCCATTGGGATGAGAAGTGTGAGGAAGCATTTCACACTTTAAGAAAACTTCTGACGACTGCTCCAGTACTAGCTCAGCCAGATAGTAACCAGCCTTTTGATGTCTACTGCGACGCTTCCGGAATTGGCCTTGGTTGTGTTCTTATGCAAAACAACCGGGTTATTGCTTATGCATCCCGAGCACTCCGGACTCATGAGCAAAATTATCCGACACATGATCTTGAATTGGCAGCAGTCATTCATGCTCTCAAGATCTGGAGACATCATCTTATGGGCGCTAAGTGTAACATTTACACTGACCATAAGAGCCTCAAGTATATTTTCACTCAGGCTGATTTAAATATGAGGCAAAGGCGTTGGTTAGAATTAATCAAAGATTATGACCTTGAAGTGCACTATCATCCGGGCAAAGCTAATGTGGTTGCGGATGCACTTAGCCGCAAAGCACATTGTCATTGCTTAACCATATCTACTTTTAATGACACCCTTTGCCACCAAATGAGGAAACTCAATCTTGAGATTATTCCCCAAGGTAGTTTAAACTTGATCTCCGTTGAGTCTACTTTGCGGGATAAGATCATCATGTCGCAATTACATGATGAGGGTGTCAAAATTATTAAATCCAAGCTATCCCAGGGAGAAGCTAAGTATCGGTGTTTTCACACGGATCGTCAAGGAGTCCTATGGTTCAACGATCGATTTGTTGTACCTAAGGATCATCAACTTCGTAAGCAAATCCTCGACGAAGCACATTTGTCCAAATTCTCTATTCATCCTGGTAGCACCAAGATGTATCACGATCTTCGTCAGCATTTTTGGTGGACCAGAATGAAAAGAGAAATTGCCAAATATGTGTCTGAGTGCGATACATGCCAGAGAGTCAAAGCCAGTCATCTCAAGGCTTCTGGTACACTTCAACCATTACCCATTCCGTCATGGAAATGGGAAGACATCAGTATGGATTTCATTGTCGGTCTTCCCAACACATCTCAGAAGCATGACTCCATATGGGTAATCATCGATAGACTCACAAAAACAGCTCATTTTCTTCCAGTGCATACCACTTACTCTGCTAGGAAGTATGCCGAAGTCTATCTGGAACAAATCGTTCGATTACATGGGATTCCGAAAACTATCATATCTGATCGTGGGCCACAATTTATTGCACGGTTCTGGGAACAGCTACAATCAGCTCTAGGAACCAAATTGATTCGAAGCTCTGCATATCACCCCCAGACTGATGGGCAGACTGAGCGAGTTAACCAAATTCTTGAAGACATGCTCCGAGCTTGTATTATTCATTATGGTACAAGTTGGGACAAGTGTCTTGGTCTAGCTGAATTTGCTTACAACAACAGTTACCAAGCTAGTCTTCAAATGGCTCCTTTTGAAGCGTTATATGGTCGTAGATGCCGAACTCCTTTGAGTTGGTCAGAGACCGGTGAACGCAAAGTCTTCGGACCAGACCTAGTTGTTGAAGCCGAAGACAAGGTTAAGATTATTCAATCTAATCTTAAAACCGCTCAGTCCAGACAAAAGAGTTATGCAGATAAGAGGAGAAAACCTCTGCAATTCCAGGTAGGAGATTTTGTCTATCTCCGAGTATCACCTACCAAAAGCGTCCAACGCTTTGGCATAAAGGGGAAGTTAGCACCTCGGTATGTCGGACCCTTTGAAATTCTTGATCTTTGTGGCCCAGTGGCTTACAAACTTCGTCTTCCATCTCAATGGGCGGCTATTCACGATGTCTTTCACATCTCTCAACTTAAAAAGTGTGTCAAAGTACCCACAGAAATTGTTGAGACAAGTACCCTTGAGATTGAACCTGATTTGTCGTACATCGAACAACCTCTTCGAATTCTGGATACTAAGGAAAGATTCACCAGAAGGAGGGTAGTTAAAATGTACAAGATCTTATGGGATCATCACACCGAAGAAGAAGCGACTTGGGAAACTGAGTCTTATCTTCAACGAAATTTTCCAGACTTCCTTCAAGCCAATCCCCAAGTCTAATTATCCAATTCTATTCAGCTTCGGAATCTCGGGACGAGATTCTTTTTAAGGGGGGAAGGCTGTGATATCCAGGTAGTTTGACAACTAGATACTAAGTTAGGTGTATTATATGTAAGTAGGATAATGTATACAAGTTGTACAAAGCATAAGGGTATATTTGTAAATTATAAGTTTTATAATTTCTCATGAGCAAATGTGTGAAAATGTTCTTAAGAGTCAAAATTCAGATGGCTATAGCTAATAAAGGATCAAAAGTTAAATAAACACTAAGGGAAATTGACTTTATATGAAATTAAGGACCTTTGTGTAATTAATACAAACATATAAGGATTTACATGTGAAATGGCAAAAGATCAAAGTAAAACTTAGTTTTACCAAAGGACTAAAGTGTAAAAAGAACTAGTCATGATTACTGCAGAAAGAATTACAAAAAGGACCCCAAACATTAGGGCATTAACACATAAAGGTTAAAAATTTGAATTAAGTTCCAATTTTCAAAATAAAACCGTACCCTTTAAGATTTCAAACCCAAACCTTAAGGCAATATTGTAGAGCTTGAAAAACCCTACAACTTTCATGTTGAGCACTTTTCTATTTGACCATTGTAGCAGTGAGAAAACTTTAGTTTACAGAAGAGTCCCTGGAAATTTCTAAAATTACGAATCAGTCCTTCTGACTCCTGTCTACCTTCTTCCTCCTCTGGCGCCTCTGTTTCTCCTCTGCTCCGTTCTGCTTCTGCCGCTCACCGCCGGCGCAGCGCCCGAGCTCCACCTCCAGCTGCTACTCGTGCACACGCGTCGCTGGAATGCCCTCTCACCGCCCTAGCCCTTCCCCGTTGTCTCCTCCCTCGCGCGCCACCTCGCCATTCTCCTGCCGCGGGCTGCCAGCACCACTGGCCACGGCGCCATTCTGCTTCTCCACCGCCGGACCTAAGTAGCTACCTCCACCCGCAATGTTGCTTCTCTTCTCACTCATTTACTTCCTGGTAATCCATACGAAGCAACTCGGTTTGTTTCTGTGCGTGGATCAACAGCCGCCGCCCCACCTCCATTGCCGCCGCCCTCTGCTCCACGTCGAGCTCCCCCTTCCGACCCCTCTCTTCCTGAGTTGAGCCTCGGAATCGGGTCCCCTTCTCACCCTAGAGCTCCTAGACCACACGCCATTCCCATCCCCCATCCGAGCTCGCCGGAATTCGAGCCGCCGCTCGCCGGAGCTACTGCTCCCGTGGGCAGCTCGCCACCGGCCATCTCCAACCTCCCCGAGACCCTCTACAGGTAGCCCTTGACTCACTGGTGCTTCCTCTCCCCTTGCCCCTCGCCGCCGACCCCGAGGATCGCCGGATTTTGGCCGGCACAGAGCTCTCCCCGCCGGCCATGGCAGCAGGGACCCGATTGCAAGCAATCTAATTCTGTTAGGGTCCTTTATGCAAAGTTTCAGTCCTTTTCTTTATTTCAAACCAGTGAAGTTCTAAAATGTGTAAGAATTCGTAGAAAAATCAGAAAAATACGAAATTAGTTGGGTTAGAAACCTTATGATAAGCTCTACAACTTTTATGTTATAACCATGCCATGAAAGTGCAAAGTTTGTTTTGTATTTTAAATACTAGTAAAAGGATGTATTAATTAAATCTTGTGATCCATAGCCTTGTTGCTATTAGTTTTTGGAGCATGTGTTATAGGTAATGTAAGTAGTTCTGTATAAATTTTTGAGACCTAGATCAGCTCTCTAAGCTAAAGTAATTGGTTACTTTTGTTATAAGTTAGTAAAAGCTTGACAATTTAATTTCAGAAGTATCTATGCATATTTAGGGATGAAATTTTTACTATAGTTTGGTCTTTATGAGTGTGATATAGCATAAAAATTTTAGAAGCAGAAACCTAATATAACTTAAGTTATAAATTTTAAACTTAGATTGCAAGATAAGTCATAAATAATAATTGGGATGCATGAAAATTTATGGAACTTTTCTAGAATACTAGATTTAAGTAGTTTATGATGTTCTTAAATTGTGAACCCTAATTGTTGTATAAAAACCCTAGTCTTAATATAAAACTCCAATTATATCTAAATATTTCAATGTTAATCTTAATTAGTTTTGTAACTTAGAACCTTTAAAGTAAAATTACCATAAAACCTAACCCTGATAATTTTCATAAATATTAATTATTTATCTTAATTTAAGATTTGGTTAAATAATTCAAGTTAGCCACAATTAAGTAATAACCAAAGGTTAATTACCATGTCTACTAATAAAATAAATAAAAATTGCTAAGTGTGTGTAATGTTGCTTAAGGTAATTAAATACACTACCCAGTAGAGTTAAATTAGATGTTTAAGGTAACCCACCACGGTTGCCTAACGGGACTAGTTAGTTTAATTAGTACTCGATAAATGACTGCCCAGTACGAGGTAGTTAGATTATCGTCGTAATGTAATTTTCTTTAAGTTGGATTGCAACTTTATCGGGAAGTAAAATAAAAGTAAGAGCATTCCATAACTTGTAATTTTGCATCTCATATAGATTCAACTACGCTCGCTGACGGGGATTATCAACTGCTCCCGGAACAAGAAGGAGGATATTCTGAAGACCCCGGAAATATTGTAGCGGATTTCTCTGAAGCCCCGAACCAAAGTTCGGGAGATATTAACTTAACTTACCCCAACTCCACCAACGAAGGCAAGCCCCGGACATAACCCCTACCTTATTACACTGCAACCATATTATCTATGTATATCTTTATGCATTAGGTTCTTAGGAATTGTTTGGAAACTTAGTTGCATTATTCTAGGAACCAATGTATTGAACATTAGAACTGAGTCCGACTAGCTGCTCTGCTATAGGACCGGTAGAAGTCGAGTGATTTCCTGTCACTCGCGCGATATAGGAATTGTAATGTTTACATTCCTGTTATCACTATAAGGATACCGGACGGGAGTTTTATGAGGTATCATGGTCAAGATGATACCCCGTCTGTGTTGTTGAAATTTGATAAGGTCGCAGTGTGTGGTAGCGGTGGCTAAGCGTTTGAAAGTACTAGCCACATGCCGTGAAATATGGTAAGCGGTAAGCCTAGTAACCGATCGGCCCGAGGAGTGGACATACCCCCCACCACATGTATTTGCTTCTTTTGGTTACTTTGTTCGACGTGTAGGCATATGTGTTGCTAAGCAACCAGGAGTACGGGTTTTGTAGTCGCGCTACAGACGTACGTCCTGCACTTTTGTAGTGCATATGACCTACAGTCGCTTGTGGTGGCACTGATCCACGAGTCGGAATGAAAGGCAAACGGTTGCTTCGGAACGACTCTGTGGCGTTCCAAGCGTGTGTGTTAGGTTTACCTTGCAAGGGTTGAATCTCGATTCAGAATCGTCCGCCTCTCACGATGTATGAGACTGCTTATCCCCTTTATCACATAGAGTAACCAGAGCAATTATGTGAATGTCAAAGATGATGCTTGAGTAAATATTCTACCATGATTGAATAGTTATAGGTGCTTACCTAAAATGGTTAAACCACTAGAATCTGAAGGCTAAAACTTGAAAATAAGGATCAACTCTTTGTTGCTTTTCAGCTGAAAACCCTACCCAAAGCTAAAAGCCAGCATGAGTCTAGTTATGGGCTAAGATATACCCAATTCCGGGTAAGTCTTGCTGAGTATTAGTATACTCAGCCTTGCTTTGTTGATTTACTTCAGGTAACCCTTCTGATGAGCCAGCATTCATTACACCGTGGCCCTACCCTTTGCCTGATGGTTGGTCCGTGGAATGGGATCCGTCCCCGGCCAACACAGAATCCGCCGAATGATGTCATACCAGGGCTAGTGTGACATCTGTAATAAAGACGTGTATAATGGTTACGCTTTTCAAACTCCGCTGCTTTGAATTCAAACTTAAACCTGTTTTGTAATAATCTCTCTTTAATGAGAGCTAATGATGCTTTGTAAACTTTTGTAATATATATCTGCCTGTGGTGTAAATTATTTTGGCATTGTATCTCTGGACTCACCTTCGTGTGAGGTACCTTGTTGGATCCTGCGTTCGGTGGTTTATCGGGACGATTACCCGACAGACCAATAGTATTATACCGTTTGAAGTACGAGATAGCCCTCCAGGAAGGACTAGCGTACTTGAGCCGGTATAATTCAGGTTGGTTCTGCCACACCTGCTCCATGGGATTCTTTGGGTGAAAACCCTGTCTGGATCCAGGATGAACGACGGCGGTGCTTTTAGCGTCGTGTCCTACTTGGAGGCGGCGTCTCTAGAGACCCGGCTCGATTTGTGTCATTGCCGGTCCATTGTCCATGGCGGCTTCAGCCGGTGTCAACAATTCCGCCACGTGGCAAGCTGGAAGGGTGTTGCCGAGCCCACGCGGAGGCGATTGCCGTCTTGGTGGCGGGCAGGGGTTGTCACATGGTGAAAGATATCTAGGCCTCTAAGTGGGTTTTGGTGTTTAGATGACAAAACACATATACATTTAGTCTCATTATCTAGCATGTGTGCAGGTGCTAAAGTTGAACAAGCAAAACTTATGATGAAGTACAACCCCTCAAAAGGAAATGAAAAAACGGTGGTTGAAATTTACTCGAAGAGTAGACTTTTATTTTATTTTTTAGTATAGAAATCCTGTACTATCAAGAGGGACTTTGATCTGTAGTTTTTGACTTACAACTGGTGCTCAAGAGAACCCATACAAATACTTGTGAGCCACAAAAACCACTTTAAAATGATATTCTTGAGAGTGTCCCTGGTGAGTCCGGAGACTCCGGGTTTGGAATGTCCGGACACAGAGTCCGGAGTATCTGGACATATACCCGGAGTCTCCGAGTAACTGTTCCCCGACATCAGATTTCTCTAGGTCCGGACACTCCGAACTCCAGTGTTCGGAGAATCAGAACATATGCCTGGAGTTTCCAGGCACCTCTTGATCCAACGGCTAGTTTTTGGAGTGGGGGTATAAATACCCCCCTACCCTCAACAATTAGATAGAGCTTTTGCTCATTTTCAAGCTGCACAGTTTGAAACACCTTGAAAGAGCCATCTCACACCCCTCCTTCCATCTTTGAGTGATTTCCATTAAGGATTCAAGTGTGAGTGTTGCAAGAGGAGAGGTTTGTGCTTAGTGAGCTACCATTCAAATCCCTTGAGCACTAGATTCTTGTCAAGCCGGTGATTGAAATTTGTTACTCTTGGAGCTAAGTGCTCCTAGACGGCTAGGCGTGCTTGTGAGTGCTCACGCGTATTGTGAGCTCCACAAGAAGTTTGTACTCGCCGTCCTCTCGGAGGATTTCATAGTAAGTGATCTTGGACTTGAGCGTCGGTCTCACTCTTGGGGAGGAGCATAAGGGTTCTTGAGCGCCGTCTCTTGAACTCTTCCTCAACGGAGACGTATCTCCTTTGAGAGTGAATTTCGGGAAATAAATCCTGGCCTCTCTGTGTCACCTTACTTTGAACTATTGGCTATTTGCTTGTGAGATTAATATTTTAGTTTTTTGATCGATCTACTATTATACAAGTCTCTAGAGTAAAACAACTCGTGAGAAACACTCCAAAGGTACCATTAGCTCTTCTAAATTTATTTGATCTAAATTACAGCATCAGTATCGCTGTTTTTGTGTAGATCGTTTCATACCCGGACTCTCTGGACAATATCTCCGGAAACTCCGAACACAAAGTCCGAAGTATCCGGATATATATTCAGAGTATTCGAACATCTGTGCTACTGATAGTTTTCAAAGTGTTTTAAATTTCAGAATAGCCTATTCACCCTCCCCCCTCCAGGCATCTCGAGGTCCTTTCACATGGTTGCTGGTTGGCTGCTTGCAGTGGACCGCGGCGGCTGGTGTTGCTTGGCAACGGTCAGTGCGGCGTGGGACTGCGTCGGAGGACGGCGCTTGCGGCAATGGCATCATGGGATGACTAGGCTTGCAGTGGACTACGGCGGGTTGCTCAGCTTGGCTAGGGCCACCCGGTACGGTACAACGTCGGAAGACGACTCAAGCAACTTCCTTGGCTTGCTGCTATGGCGGTGGTGGCTAAGTGTAAGGGTGAAGCAGCAAGGCGAAGTCAACCTGCGGCGACGGCTTGGTTGTTTGGTACAGATCTTACGGAGCGGGGCATCTTTACTCACCACCCTGACGGCGATATAAGAAATGGATCCGGGGCGTGGAGTACTGTGGCGGACGTGGCAAAGCCCCGTGCATGGTGTTTTCTTCGAAGCGACGAGAGTGAGGTGGAGTCCAACGGCGGATGCGGCAAGGCCCCCACGCGTTGTGTTATCGTGGTGGCGACTGCGAGGCTGTCTGCGAGAGGCCCGGTTCCGGTGATTTTCACTCCGTCGGGTGGAGTGTGATGTTACAGCGGCATCGCGGCGAAGGGTCCTGCATGGCTGTAGCCTTATTGGTGTGGTGGTGTCTGCCTCCTTCAATTCTTATTGACGCAGGGTCCCGCCTGAGGTTTCGACGACTACAAGAGTACGTGGACTGTGGGTAGGTGCTGCGGTGGTGCTTCGGCTTCGGCTTTGCTGCCGTCATCGAGTGGAGTGGTGCGGCCGTGTTGATGTCCCAATCCAACCGGTTGTTTTGCTGAGTAGAGTTTGAGTGGAGTTGTATGGCCGTTTTGATATCCCCATCCAACCGGTCAGTATCGTTGTCGTTGTTGTTGTGCCCAGTGTGGATGTTTGTTCCTTCTATTTAGCGAGATGTGAGCCATAAATCTTTGGAAGGAAAGATGCCAACCCATCGAGAAATGTTTATGTTGTCCTTCCTGGATGAGGAAAGACGACTCTGTAACATGTTTAGCTTAGTTAGCTAAAAGTATGGTACATCGTGCAATGTGGCCTATACAAGCACCATGTGCTACTTGGGGAGTAACTCATGTTCATAAGTAAAGAATAAAGTATTTTCTATAAAAAAAACTCTCAAACTAATTTGATTTGTCCGGGAAAGAAGGCTTACCTCCTGTCATGAATTAATCAGTCATGTGCATTGTTGTAGGACAATAAACAAAAGAGGTGTGTATGTATGTGGTGGTGTATGGTGCCCAATGCGTGTGTTTGAAATTTATCATGTAATTATTAATGCACGTATTGATGGACCATAAGAAAAAAGATGGAGTTATCTTAGTACCTACACAGTCCCAAATTCTGAAAGGCTTGCAAATTGAAACCCAAATTCTAAAATCTCTTATTAGTACGCAATAGCATCGATAGACTAACTCTCACACGTAAGGAAACTTTTGCATCATCAAGCAAATCATAAACGAAGTGTTCTGATTCTTTGCTTCTCTATAATCTGATTCTTACAATGAGATCAGGGAAAGTAGCCATATTATAAAGTACAGGTAGACACGAATTGACTTGCTAGATTGCTAGCAAAGAACACAACAGGTCGAGGAGGAAGACGAAGAGAGCAAAAGAAAATGAGAGAGAGAGAGAGAGAGAGAGAGAGAGAGAGAGAGAGAGAGAGAGAGAGAGAGAGAGAGAGAGAGAGAGAGAGAGATTGGAGTAGCGTCTATACAAGCAAAGCCACCACCGTTACAGCAGAACACTTTGCGCTCCGCTTGCATCCGTTGGAAGCTCAGAACCCGACGGTGACCACCGGCGCGAACGCGGTGCCGAAGGAGCAGTCGGCGCCGGCCGGCCCGCGGAGGGAGCTGATGACCGCGGCGCCCTCGAGGAGGTCATTGATCGCCGTGGCGTAGTAGGCCCGCATCCGCCGCAGAGTGCGCCGGTACAGCACCGCCAGCCACCGCATCCGTAGCCGCCGGATAGCGCCGAACAGCCTCCTCTTGCCGCCGAGCCTCGCCACCGCCATCTTCCTCTTCTTTCCCCCCGCCGGCACCGGCGGCGCCGCCCCAGACGCCCTTGCCAGCGGCCTCCGTGGCAACCGGAACAGCATCGCCCGCCGCGGGACGCGGACAACTGCCGCGGGCTGCAGGTCCTCCATCTCTCGCCTCCGGATCTCCTCCTGCTGCTTGCCCTGGCAAGGAGGATAGCTATCAGGCTGATGGCCAAATGGTATGTCTGGCCCCTGATTTGTGTAAGGGTATGAGTAGTTTAGGATACCGTTACATTGTTTATAGCGTGAGAGGTGGACAAGTAGCTCTTGGGAAATGGTGAGGTCAGAGAAGCTGGCGTGAGATGTACACATGTGGCCTGCAAGCTAGTCTGCAAATCCTGCCTGCATGAATGGCTCGTACTGCTGCTATTACCAGTTTAATACGCAAGAAAACTAGGAAAGCATCTTTGCTTAAACTGGCAGGAGCCAGGAGTGGACTACTAATCTAGTTACTACCTACCAGTAGTAACTTGATAGGTAAAGATGTGAATTAACTAGCATCAGGTTGTGGTTTACATGCGCCGAGCTTTCGCCGGTGGTGCTGCGTGTGGGGGAGGGAAGAAGAATTTTGTCCTGTTCAAGTGTACGTTGACAGACAGCGACTGCTTGTGGACTAAAGAAAATTCAAAATTCCATGCACACGATAGTGCACGGATACCTATTAATTTTGGTTCAATCTCAGCCATTCCCAACTGATTGACAGTGACACATCTGACTTGGTGAGCAGTAGAGTGGATGTTCCTTCAGCTAGCCATTGGTTATTCTCGACCGATCGCCACAGACATGCCATCACAAAATATCGCCGTACGTATTCGCAAATGATGCGCAAATCAATGGGAAACAGACAAAAAACATACAAAGAAGTTCAAACCCTTGAAACCCATATCGAGCTTGGTGGAATAAACAAGCTACATGCCGACTGAGGGTGTGTTCGGTAATTCTTAGAGGGGTCTAAAAAATAGCCCCTTGAATTAGAGGTATAAAGATTTTAGATGTATATTAGAGGGGTGTTCGTTTACGGCTCTAAAACGACTCGCGCACGCGGGCGGGAGGAGCACGCGGGCGGGAGCAGTGGCGGCGGCGCGGCTTGCGTGGAGGAGCAGGGGGCGGGCGGCGGCGCGGGGGAGAAGCACGCGGCGGGGGGGAGGAGCTCGCGGCGGGAGGAGCTCGCGGCGGCTTGCGGGGAGGAGCAGGGGCGGGGCGGCGGCGGGGGGGAGGAGCTCGCGGCGGGGGGGGAGGAGCTTGCGGCGGGGGGAGGAGCTCGCGGCGGCAGGGGAGGGGCGGCGGGGGAGGAGCTCGCGGCGGGGGGAGGAGCTCGCGGCGGGAGGGGCTCGCGGCGGGGGGAGGAGCTCGCGGGCGGCGGCGGGGGGGAGGAGCACGCGGGCGGCGGCGGGGGAGGGGCGGCGGGGGAGGCGCCGCGGCGGGAGAGGGGCCGCGGCGGGGGGGAGGAGCTCGCGGCGGGGGGGAGGAGCTCGCGGCGGGGGAGGCGCTGCGGCGGGAGAGGGGCCGCGGCGGGGGGAGGAGCTCGCGGCGGGGGGGAGGAGCTCGCGGCGGGGGAGGCGCCGCGGCGGCTGAGGAGCGGGCGGCGGGGCGCGGGGGGAGGAGCAGGGGCGGGGGGAGGAGCTCGCGGGCGGCGGCGGGGGGAGGAGCTCGCGGGCGGCGGCGGGGGGGAGCACGCGGGCGGGGCGCGGGGGGAGGAGCAGGGGCGGCGGAGGAGCGGGCGGCGGGGAGAGTAGGGGCGGCGGGGCGCGGGGGGAGGAGCACGCGGGCGGGGGCGCATGGGGAGACGAGCCGAGCGGATTAGAGGGCGTTAGAGCCCTCGCGGGCTCTAAAATTTCTGGGGTGTCTAAAAGAGCGCCGTTCGTCTCGGAGCCTCTAAAATTTAGAGATTTGGTGCTATTAGAGGGGTAACCGAACACACCCTGAAATGAGATTCTGCTATCTGTGGACTATTTGTCTTCTTTGTGATGAGTCGTGGCAGCATAACTTGTGGAGTAGGCATGCATCGGGGATGATGGATTAAAGAAATGGGTAGCATGCGTCAGAGCTTACCTCAGTGGCTTAGTCGGTATGGATGGCACACTGTACAATACACACAAACTGGTAGCATGCTGATGCAATCCTACACTATACTATAATACTAGTTGTTTAAATGATATCAACAATCACGCGTCTCTAGATGGTCAAAGCTTCGTGTATACATAATAAACACATGCATGGACAGGACAGCGAGGATATGCTACTAACTCAAATCGCGCAGGATTAGCTGAATTTTTTTTTTGAAATAAGTTGTTTATAAGTAAAGTTTTGAATATTCAAGTGCTGTATGCACGATAGCTTTTTTTTACGTAAGTACGTACGATAGCTCAGGGAGCAAGAAAGCAATCATTCAAATCGTGCAGGATTAGCTGATTTTCACGGGATCCGGTGCCTCGCGAATCCTGGAACCAAATCGCGTGAGGCCTATATGTTTTCCCAGCGAATAAGGGCCCAAAGTTATCGAGCCGAGCCATGACTGCTGAATCCAGAAGCACACGTATTCCTACGGCCCGCGGAGAAGAACAAGAACCGCAGCCCATGGGCCCCCTTCTTGCGGGGAGCCCGACCGGCCGCGCGCGCGACGCGCCGCCGCGTTGTTGGATGATAGGCCTCCTCATCGTTGTCATTCCTTCCCGTCTTTTATTCCCCAACCAATAATTTCTTCCCGTCCCTCAGTGATCCCTGAATCCACTCCACCCACCAACCCGTCCACCTACGTACGCAATAGGGCCTTATTTAGATTGCAAATTTTTTATAACAGTGAAACTGTAGCGCTTTCGTTTGTATTTGACAAATTTTATCTAATCATGGACTAATTAGACTCAAAAGATTCGCCTCGTGATGTACAATTAAACTGTGCAATTAGTTATTTTTTTTATATACATTTACTACTCTATGCATGTGTTCTAAAATTGATGTGATGGAGAGAGTGTAAAAAGTTGGAATTTATGGTGCATCTAAAAGGCACTAGGCCTTCTTTTCGCCGTGATCCCGTCCACATTCGATTCAGAGTGTGCTGTGAGTGCGAACGCTGTTGCGTGCGCGCGTTCTGAGCGCAGCGTATCGCCAATTTCCGGTGCTCTGAAACTTCACGTCCGCCGTTTCTTCGACACAAACACAACACCTGGAGTACGTACGTCTAGAGAAGTCAGATGTCACTGCCATGGTCACAGAACTACAGAAGCACGCCTGACTGACACGTCCTATTCCCAGAAGAAGAAATCACGGTCCCCGTCCCAAAAGCTTAATGCAGAACAGGCGAAGTGTGTAGCAGTAACCTGACACCGTGTATACGTACTTGCTCAAACTGTCTATACATTTTCTGATTTTAAACTCTGGCCGACTGGACAACGACCACAGCAGACACGTGATCGACAGAAGAAGAGAAGACCTGTACCGATTCGACTCCGATCACGAGCCGGACTGGACAACGTCACCACGAACGCCACGACAACCGTGATGTCGTCTGGCTTGCCCCTGCATAGCTTCCTCGACAGCTCTTCCTTTGATCTCTGGTAGGCGACGCCGGCGACGACATCCGCCATGTTCTGGGGCGAGAAGCCCAGCCTGGAGCCCGCGCACGGCGCCCTCGAGCAGCTAGCTCGTGCGTCACGTTGTGGAACGGCCCGTCCGTCCCGACCACCACGACGTCGCCGGCCCTCACCGGGACCGCGGCCTGGCTCGCGTGCACGAAGGCTACCTCACCGTTTCAGGGTTCACCAATAAGGTTGGAGACCCAAGCAGCCAATCCAAACGACGGCGTGGCGAATCCAAGGTCCACACATCTCGCTGGGCCCACCCGTATTATATTATTATCCCCAACCAACCCCCGCAGCACTAAAGCAGCAGCCTTGACCAATCTGCTCCCGACGCCATGGCGAGGATCAGGGCCCCGCGTCTCGCCGTCCTCCTCGCTCTCGCGGCCGTCGCGGCGGCCGCGGCCGCGGCCGGCGAGGCGCGCGCGCAGTCCACGTACATCATCCACCTCGCGCCTGACCACCGGGCGCTGTCCGCGGCGCGCGCCAACGGCGGCGGCGAGGCGGTCCTCGGCCGCCTCCTCCCGCGCCGCCTGCGCGCGCCCCGGCCGCGCGTGCTCTACACCTACGCGCACGCGGCCACGGGCGTCGCGGCGCGCCTCACGCCCGAGCAGGCGGCGCACGCCGCGGCCGGGGAGGGCGTCCTGGCCGTCTACCCGGACCAGGCGCGGCAGCTGCACACCACCCACACCCCGTCGTTCCTCCACCTGACCGAGGCCGCGGGGCTCCTACCGGCCGCCGCGGGGCGCGAGTCCTCGACCGTCGTCGGCGTGCTCGACACCGGGCTCTACCCCATCGGCAGGGGCTCGTTCGCGCCAGCTGCTGGGCTCGTCCCGGCGCCCGCGTCCTTCTCCGGTGGTTGCGTCTCCACGAGATCTTTCAACGCCTCCGCCTACTGCAACAGCAAGCTCATCGGCGCCAAGTTCTTTTACCAGGGGTACGAGGCTGCTCTCGGCCACCCCATCGATGAGACCAAGGAGTCCAAGTCGCCGTTGGACACTGAGGGCCACGGGACGCACACCGCCTCCACGGCGGCGGGGTCGCCGGTGGCAGGCGCGGGATTCTTCGACTATGCCAAAGGACAGGCCGTGGGCATGGACCCCGGCGCGCGCATCGCGGCGTACAAGATCTGCTGGAAGTCCGGGTGCTACGACTCCGACATCCTTGCCGCCATGGACGAGGCCGTCGCCGACGGTGTCAACGTCATCTCCCTTTCTGTCGGCGCCAACGGGTATGCCCCCAGCTTCTCCAGTGATTCCATTGCCATCGGCGCTTTCCACGCAGTGAGCAAAGGCATCGTCGTCTCCTGCTCCGCCGGAAACTCCGGCCCCGGCGAGTACACCGCCGTCAACATTGCGCCGTGGATACTGACCGTCGGCGCATCCACGGTCGACCGCGAGTTTCCCGCCGATGTGGTTCTCGGTGACGGCCGCGTGTTTGGCGGTGTCTCTCTATACGCCGGAGATCCCCTGAACTCCACTCAGCTGCCGCTGGTGTTCGCCGGGGACTGTGGTTCCCGCCTGTGCCTACTGGGCGAGCTCGACCCGAAGAAGGTGTCCGGCAAGATCGTGGTCTGTGAACGCGGCAGCAACGCTCGTGTCGAGAAAGGCGCGGCGGTGAAGCTTGCCGGTGGAGCCGGCATGATCCTAGCCAACACAGAGGAGAGTGGCGAGGAACTCATTGCCGACTCCCACCTCGTGCCGGCGACTATGGTCGGGCAGAAGTTCGGCGACAAGATCAAGCACTACGTCCAGACCGATCCGTCGCCGACAGCGACCATCGTGTTCCGCGGCACGGTCATCGGTAAATCGCCGTCCGCGCCGCGGGTCGCGTCGTTCTCGAGCCGCGGCCCCAACTACCGCGCGCCGGAGATCCTCAAGCCCGACGTCATCGCCCCCGGCGTCAACATACTCGCGGCCTGGACCGGCGCCGCTTCCCCCACCGACCTCGACATCGACTCGAGGCGCGTCGAGTTCAACATCATCTCCGGGACGTCCATGTCATGCCCGCACGTGAGCGGCCTCGCCGCGCTGCTCCGCCAGGCGCACCCGGACTGGAGCCCGGCAGCGATAAAGTCGGCGCTCATGACCACGGCGTACAACTTGGACAACTCCGGTGAAACCATCAAGGACCTCGCCACCGGCGTCGAGTCGACGCCGTTCGTCCGCGGCGCCGGCCACGTCGCCCCCAACAGCGCCCTCGACCCCGGCCTGGTGTACGACGCCGGCACCGACGACTACGTCGCCTTCCTCTGCACACTCGGCTACCCTGCGTCCCTGATCTCCGTCTTCACAAGGGACGCCTCCGTCGCCAACTGCTCGAGGAAATTCGCGCGCTCCGGCGACCTCAACTACCCTGCCTTCGCGGCTGTCTTCTCCTCCTACAAAGATTCAGTCACCTACCACAGGGTGGTGCGCAACGTGGGCAGCAACTCCAGCGCCGTATACGAGCCCAAGATCCTCAGCCCCGCCGGCGTGATTGTCACCGTGAGCCCGAGCAAGCTCGCGTTCGACGACAAGAACAAGAGCCTGGCCTACGAGATCACGATCGCGGCGTCAGGCAACCCGGTGATCGTGGACGCCAAGTACTCGTTCGGGTCCATCACCTGGAGCGACGGCGCGCACAACGTCACGAGCCCCATTGCTGTGACCTGGCCGTCGAGCGGTGGAGCAGCGGCCATGTAGAGTGATGCTATTGTTCTGGGCAGTTTGTACAGGACCATCAAAGCTGAGATCTCCACGGATCCTGCGTTTCATAAGTCCAGCATTCAGCTGCTGCTGGTGGTGGTGGGGTTGTTTATCTGATCAAGGTGAGGATAGGATGACTGATTGTGCGATGCGTCATCCACTCGACTGGACTACGTAATAATTTATCAAGTGCAAGGAGTAGCTAATATATTTTCAATGTTTCAGCTGCCCCTACCATGGGCCATGCTTGCAGTTGCAGCTGCCATTTTCATTTCGTTGGTAGTTGTAGTATCCATGCAACTTGCAAGAAAGCAAGCGCCACCATGGCGGATGGCGAATGGACGTGTATGAACAAGTTTGGAATGCTTGATCCTAGCACTTGCTCTTCTCTCTTTTACACCAGCGCAATCATAAATGACTCTTTCTGTATTTGCATCGCGCGGTACTCCAGAATAGTGTGCAAGTAACTGAAGCTTTTGAGCTCAATTCATATACTGAACCCCCAGCAGTCCAGGACTGGACAGAAGTACAGAACATCACGAATTCGTCTGGACAGTGAACGCGACTAGAATGGTATGTCGTCTGGCTTCCTATTGATTCGACAAGCGACGCCGGCAATTATGTCCGCCTTATTCTTGGGCCGTTGTCCGCCATGTTCTTGGGCCGTTGGCACGTAGCACGACCCCCAGTCAATCATCAGGGCCGACGCCGCGACGTCGCGCTCCGCGGGGCCACGGTCACCACCATCCTCCGTTGCCAGCGGCTGCAACAGGGAGTCAGCAGAGCGCGGTGACATCGTCGTCCTCGCCGGGAGCCGGCGCGGGAGACACTCCCGAGCCCTAATGTGACACGGATGGCGTCAGGGACTAGGTCGTCCGTCGTCGATGCCGGCGAGGGTTTTCTTTTTTTTAAGTAACAGGAGGGTTTTCTGGATCCGCTCTATCTTCTCCATTGCTGTTGTCACCATGGTCGCCTCGATGGTTTGAATCTTTGATCTGTTCCCGGTTTATTAGTTCTTGACAGTCACTTATTTCCGATTTATCAGGGTTATCAGTGATTTGGGGGGCTTTTCCGTGGTTTACTTGTTTTTTCTTTGAGATTATTCCGTGATTTATTTGTTTTTTTAGGGGAATAATCCGTGATTTATTTGTTGACCAGTGTGCTTGGAGAACCAAGAAAGCCCATCTTAGTAAAGCTCAAAACAGAATGGAAGTTCCTTCTTATTCGAATGGACTGTCATGTATCAAATTTCCAACAAGGCCCTAAATAGCTCACCTTACCGGGCTGATCTATATATTCAGGCCCACATGTTATTAGATTAGTGGCAACCGAGATTGAAATGGCTCAGCTCTGACTCAAATATGTAGCGAAGGAGTCATTACCTACTGCAGGTTGAGATCAGTGATGCAGCCCGTCCCAGTCCCAGCTGAAACGTGCAATCTGTCAAAAAATTGTCAGTGGCTGACATCTCAAAGGAGGGAAGTATACTTGGCTACTTGAATTAATGGCTCTGTCAGCTTGAACGTGATGTATGGTGTTTTTCCAGATTATCACCAAGAGCAGTTGAGAAGTGAAACTCCAAATGGTAAGATTAGTTATACAAGTTGTTGGTGGAATGGAGCAGTAATGAAGCTAGGAGACTTACTTTTTTTAAATGCAACTTGCAACCTACAACAAACAACGAACGTAAGAGCACACAAGTTAAAATTTCGTAGAACTGTCGAATCACATCGCCGCCACTTGGCTCGCCCGCCAGGTGATGGCAATGGGGCTCGTCACCTTGTGCTTCCCGTCACTCCACACTATGGACCCGAACGTGTACTTCTCGGTCACGCCTCCCTGCTGCGGCGCGAAGGTGATCGCGTACTCCTGTGCCTGTTGCATCGCGCTGAACTGCAGCGTCGGAGGCTCCACCGCGACGCGCACGCCGGCGGGGCTGGTGACGCTGGCCGTGTACGTGGCCCTGGCGTTGCTCCCGACGTTGCGCACGACGCGGCGCTGCGTAACCTTGTCATCCCCGGAGCTGAACACCACCGAGAACGCCGGGTAGTTGAGGTCGCCCACAGAGCCCGAGCGCGTCGAGCAGTCGGTCACCGAGCCGTCCCTCGTCAGGACGGCGATCTGCTTCGCGGTGTATCCGATCGCGCACAGGAAGGCGATGTAGTCGTCGGTGCCGGCGTCGTAGACCAGGCCCGGGTCCAGGGCGCAGTTGGGGTCCACGTGGCCGGCCCCGCGCACGAACGGCGTGGATGCCTCGCCGGTCGACATGTCCTTGATGATGTCGCCGGCGTTGTCCACGTTGTACGCGGTGGTCATCAGCGCGGACTTGATCGCGGCGGGGCTCCAGTCCGGGTGTGCCTGCCGGAGCAGCGCGGCGATGCCGCTGACGTGCGGGCATGACATGGAGGTCCCGGAGATGATGTTGAACTTCACTCGCCTCGTGTCGCTGTCGAGCTCCGAGGGTGAGTTCTCGCCGGTCCAAGCAGCCAGAATGTCCACTCCAGGGGCGGTGACATCCGGCTTGAAGATCTCCGGCGCGATGAAATTTGGGCCGCGGCTGGAAAAGGAAGCCATTCTTGGGGAAGACAGCGTCCGGCCGATGGCAGTGCCGAGGAACACGACCGTCGCGACGGGGGACGCGTTCGTTCTTATGTACTTCTTGATCTTCTCGGCAGCGGTGAACGTGACGGCCGTCGCCGGAAGGATGTGAGCGGTAGCCAAGGCCTGCTCGCCGAACGCTTTGCTGCCAACTAGGATTGCTCCGGCTCCTCCGGCAAGTTTCACGGCTTCTCCTTTAGCTGCTCGACCGTTCACGCCTGGGTCGCACACCACAATCTTTCCGGCGACCTTGCTGGCGTTCAGCTTGCCAGCTTCACAGACGCTTGAGCCCACGTCGCCTCCATAGACTAACGGTATCTTGCTTGCACCGAGCGGCGTGCCGGCATAGAGGGAGGTGCCGTTGAAGGTCTCGCCGTCGCCGAGGACAACGTTCGCTGGGAACTGGCGGTTGATGGTTGACGCACCGACCGTCAGGATCCACGGCGCGACGTTGACGGCGGTGAACTCGCCGGGGCCGGCATTGCCTGCAGAGGCGGACACGACGATGCCCTTGCGGACGGCGCTGAACGCTCCCACGGCCGTGGTGTCGCTATAAAACTGTGGCGCCCTGCCAACAGCGCCAAGCGAGACGGAGATGACGTTGACCCCATCCTTGATGGCCTCGTCAAATGCCATGAGAATGTCAGAGTACGTGCATCCCATTGTCCAGCACGACTTGTAGGCGGCAATGCGCGCGCCCGGAGCCATGCCGACGGCTTTGCCTTTGGCGTAGTCGAAGAAGGCGGCGTCCGCCACGGCAGAGCCCGCGGCCGTGGACGAGGTGTGCGTACCATGGCCGTTGGTGTCGAGCGGTGACCTGGACTCCGTCTCCTCAATCGCCCCTCCGTGCGAAGCCTGGTACCCCAGGTTGAAGAACTTGGCGCCGACGAGCTTGTTGTTGCAGTACGCGGAGGCGTTGAACGCCGGCGTCGAGACGCAGCGGCCGCGGAACGTGCTGGGCGGCGGCGGCAGCGACGGGTCCCCGGCGAACGACGCGCGGTCCTTCGGGTACACGCCGGTGTCGATGACGCCTATCACGACGTCCCTGGCGCCGCCGGACGCCGCGAGCAGCCCGGACGACTCCGAGAGGCCGAGGAACGACGGCGTCTGCGTGGTGTGCAGCTGGTGGGTAGCGTCGGGCACGACCGCGAGCACGGAGTCCTGGGAGGCGAGGTGCGCGGCCTGGGCCCCCGTCAGCCGCGCCGCGAAGCCCGTGGCGGCGTGCGCGTACGAGTAGAGCACCCTCGGCGCCGGGCGCGCGACGCGCGCGGGGAGGTGGTCGCGCAGGAAGGAGCCGTACGCGCTGGAAAGCGCGCGGGGCCGTGACGACCGTGGCGCGTGCGCCGGCGCCACGTGCACAATGTAGGTGGACACGGCCTCCGCTTCAGGCTCCGGGAGCGCCACCGCCACCGCCGCGGCAACGGCGAGCAGGAGGCACAGCACCCATGCTAGTCTCGCCATCGGGGCTCCCCGAGAGGTGTCTGTGTTGGCGTTGCAGTGGACTCGGGGGACGGAGGCGGGAATAAGTACGCGAGCTGATCAGGTCGCGCATGTGCCAGTTTGGTGGTCAGATCAACACGGCATCGTGGTTGCAGAACACGCGAGAGATAGAATGGAATCTGATGGATCCAAATCAGAAAACAACATTTGCCTGTGGACCTCGTTCTGAATATTGTAAGAGAAGACCCGGCAGCTAGCTATTGGATTGCCGCAAGTGGCCAATAGGCCACGCCCACGCTCCGGTACTGGTTCATCCTCTGCATTGGGCTCTTCGATCGTTGCTTCCAGGGAAGCACGACCTGCCCTGCGATGCCTCTCGTTGTCTGAAGATTCTTAAACATGTCCAGTGATCTTATTTGTATTTCAATCTATTGGATAACACCCAGTTGCTCTGACTTAAAAGGATTCTGACGACTAAAAAATATACAAGTCTTTATAAAAAAAGGAGTTAGACTGCACGATTTGCTTAAACTGATTCTGTGTCAAGAAGCTTGGTTGGTTAGGATGTAAACGGGCTGGTCTAAAACATATTCTGCCCAACCAGTTGGTTTATTTTTTTATTTTTGAAAAAAATCCGATTTACACCTCGAACTATTGCAAAAGTTCGATTTTCAACATTTAACTACAAAACTTGGTAACATAAGCCATCCAACTATTGAAATAGTGCAAATTTAGCCCTTTTAGTGGTTTCAAAGTGGTTTTGTATTTCCTTTAAAAAATAAAAAATTCTAATTAGATCTAAAAAATCAAAACTAATCCATTTTAAATCAGAAAAATATGAAATTAGTATAAATTTTTTCTAAAAATGTAACCTATCTATTATTGCTCTATTTGAAACTTAATAATAGCCATAACTATAAGCAACCAAATACTATGAACATAAAAAAATGGATCCGAATAAATGACAAGTAGAGTGTCAATAGATAGGTTACATTTTTAGAAAAAAATTATACCCATTTCTTAATTTTGATTTAAAATGAATTACTTATAAATTTTTTAGTTTAAAATTATATATTTTAAATTTTATAAAATGAGAACCATCTTTGAAACCACCCAAAAGACCAAATTTGCACGGTTTTGACAGTTGGATGATCTATATTGTCCGGTTTTATAGTTGAAGATTGAAAATCGAACTTTTATGATAATTCGAGGTGTAAACCGGACTTTTTCCTTTTCCCTTTATTTTTTGAACTTATTCAGGGCTAACTCGTTTTGTATACGTCGTTTTGGTAAGTACGTCAGCAACCCAGTGCCCTTGCGCACCGCTAGGGCCCGACCAAACATCTCTACGCCCATTTGTCTTCACTCCTAATTTTCTTCGAAGTCACAACACGCAAGGAACAGGACAGAACCAAGATGTGTATTATAGTGGGCGCTTTAAATCGAAGTGGACTTGGAAGACCAATCGGTAGCGGAGAAGGTAAACTATTAAGGGTGGGCCTGAGATGGACATTCGACCTAATTCAGAATTGAAACTTGCAGGACTCTTCTAATGCGACATTTCACGGTGGTAGCAAGAGAGGGGAGAAATCCCTACGCTAAGGGAAAAAAGAGAAGGAGAAGTTCCTTAAAGAAATCTGTTTGAACCCATTTACAAAATGTGGATCCGATTTATTAGCTACCAAACTATTCAAAAACTAGATCAAATCTTACTCCAATGAAATTTATAGAGGTGAGTGCACGTGCATATATCATTATCTCTATACGTATTTCCTTCTTTTTAAAAAAATTGATTATTTAAAAAGAATCTGTGATGCAAGTAACGCTAACGTGAACATTTCTGGCTGTGGCCCCATCCATCCATCTGTGCCTGCCGATCCATAATCCAAAAAGAATCTGTGATGCAAGTAACGCTAACGTGCACATTTCTATCTGTGAGTGCGGGAATTGGCCTCTTTTTTTTTTCTTTTTTTTTTGAGAGAGAGAGAGGAGCTCAATCATCATCCATCTCTGCCTGGCGACCCGATGGGAAGGCCCATCCCCCACGGCCTGTGACGGCCCAGAGCGTGGAAGGGGCTCGGCCCAAGAAACATGTACAAATCTTACTATTAGTAATTAAGACTTCTTTTAAAGTCTCCGTATAAAGCTACTAGGATCCTAAATGGACACTCTAAAAAAATAGAAAAATTATAAATATTTTTATAAAAATTAAAAATATCCGGCCATCAATTCGATAACTCTAATCATCATAATAGTTATTGGATCTATTGTCTTTCCTAATAAATTACCCACCTTTGCTATTATAAAAATAGACTAAAGTAACCTCTAAACATATATCTAAATTACCCACCTCTGCCATTATAAAAAAAATCTAAAACAATCTCCTAATCTTCGTGTAGATTATCCACCTATGCTATTATAAAAATAATGCAAATAAGCCCCTAAATTTTAAGATAAATTATACAATTATGTCATTATTAAAAGTGAAAGTAACCCCTAGATCTAAATCTAAATTATATAATTATAAAAAATATTAAAATGTATCAATATAAAAATTTTAAATTAATATTTCTATAATTATTAATATATTATTTATGTTATTGTTTATATAAAAATACTACCCACGATATGTGTCACCATGTATTCATGTATGATGTAAGAGATAGAATACCAATTCATAAACAAATGGTTCAATTAAATATATATCAAACACACGTGGAGGTGTGATGCAAAATAAAATCTATTGCAACTAGATAATAATAAATATGTATTTTAGAGTATGTGTTAGAATATTTAATAGATGAAAGAAGGCGTGAAATATATAATTATAATTATTAGTTATAAATCTTATTTTTATATTAATTCTAATTAGTCCGTGCGGGAGCACGAGTTGATAGGCTAGTTGAGTACAAATAATTCATTGAACACGAAACCATAGGCAGACAAGAAAGGGTGGACTTGCTTAAAATGAAATGATCAAGCAAGCAATTTACGTTGCTAAATTACAAAACATGAATGGACAGAAAAAAGGGAAAAATTGCCGGAAAATGATCAAGCAAGACGATACCCAAACCCATTGGAATGACAATGACGAGCAGCAACGAGTTCCAGAACACGATCATGCAATGGAAGAGTGCTGGAATGAGGCAGCTTATTGAAACGGACATGCAACGGCAGGCAACTCGCATCACATCGCCGCCACTTGGGGCGCCGGCCAGGGCCAGGTGATGGCAATGGGGCTCGTCACCCTGTGCTCTCCGTCGCTCCACACGATGGACCCGAACGTGTACTTGTCCGTCAGGTTCCCCGCTCCCTGAGGCGTGAAGAAGGCGATCTCGTAGTCCCGCCTCCGCTGCCTTGCGTCGAACCGCAGCTTCCGCGGCTTCACCGTTACACGCACGCCGGCGGGGCTGGTGATGTTGGCCGTGTACGTGGCCCTGAAGTTGCAGCCGACGTTGCGCATGGTGCGGCGCTGCGTGACATTGTCCATGTTGGGATTGAACACCGCCGAGAAGGCGGGGTAGTTGAGGTCGCCGGCGGAGCCCGTGTGCGTCAAACAGTCAGTTTCCGGATCGTCATCGGTGAATACGGCGATTTGGTCGGCGGTGTAACCGAGGGCGCACAGGAAGGAGACGTAGTCGTCGGCGTCAGCATCGTACACCAGGCCCAGGTCGAGGGGGCGGTTGGGGTCCACATGGCCGGACCCACGGGCGAATGGCGTCGAAGCCTTGCCGGTCGACATGTCCTTGATGACGTTGCCGGCGTTGTCCAAGACGTACGCGGTGGTCATCAGGGCGGACTTGATCGCCGCGGGGCTCCAGTCTGGCCGCGCCTGCCGGAGCAGCGCGGCGACGCCGCTCACGTGCGGGCACGACATGGACGTGCCGGAGATGATGTTGTACTGCACTCGTCTCCTGTCGGTGCCGAGCCCTGTGGGCGAGCTCTCGCCGGTCCTCGCAGCCAGGATGTTGACGCCGGGGGCGATGACGTCCGGTTTGAGGATCTCCGGGGCGCGGCGATTCGAACCACGGCTTGAGAAGGCTGCTATCCGAGGGGAAGTAGGAATCCTACCGTCGACGGTGCCATGGAAGACGACCGTCGTGACAGGGGATGCAGCTGTGCTTAGGTACTTCATGATCTTCTCGGTGGAGGCAAACGTGATCACCGTCGTGGGAAACATGTGAGGATTGGCGTACGCAAACTCTCCGAAGTCCTTTACGCCGGCGAGGATAGCTCCGGCGCCACCAGCAAGTTTGACAGCCTCTCCTTTCGCGACTCCGCCATTAATACCGTAGTCGCACAACACGATCTTCGCGGCGACCATGGTCGAGTTCAGCTTCCCAGCTTCACAGAAACGCGAGCCCACGTTCCCGCCATAGACTAGCGGTATCTCGGTTGCGCTGACCGGCGAGCCGGCATAGAGTGAAGTGCCGGTGAAGGTCTCGCCGTTGCCGAGAACGACGGTATCTGGGAACCGACGGTTGATGGTTGATGCTCCGGTCGTCAAAAGCCATGGAGCGACGTTGGTGACCGTGGACTCGGCAGGTCCGGTGTTCCCTGCGGAGGCAGAGACAACGATGCCCTTGCGAATGACTCTGAGTGCGCCCACGGCCACGCTGTCTTTGTGAAACTTTTGTGGCTTGCGGTTATCACCGACTGAGATGGAAATGACGTCGACCCCGTCGGCAATAGCCTCGTCGAAGGCCGCGAGGACGTCGGAGCTCGCGCATCCTGTTTGCCAGCACGCCTTGTAGGAGGCAATGCGCGCGCCGGGGGCCACGCCGACGGCAGTTCCTTTGCCGTACTTGTAGAAGGCGGCGTCGGTGGCGGCAGATCCGGCGGCGGTGGAGGCCGTGTGCGTCCCGTGGCCTATGTTGTCGAGCGGCGACTTGGACTGTCCCGTCGTCTCACTAGTCACTAATTGACCGTCCAGTTACAGCCTCCTTCCCCTTGTAGAAGAACTTGGCGCCGACGAGCTTGTTGTTGCAGAACACGGAGGCGTTGAACGACGGTGTGGAGACGCAGCTGCCGCGGAAGGTGCTTGGTGGCGGCGGCAGCCGCGGGTCGGCGGCGAAAGACGCTCGGTTTTGTGGATAGATACCGGTGTCGATGACGCCTATCACGACGTCGGTGGCGCCGTCCGCCGGCAATGCTTTTTTGCATGATAATTTTTTTGGTACTTTTTTTTAGGATAGGTTAAATTAAATTGGATTAGAGCGTAAAGCAAGCGCACCTGCTGCAAGGCCTTTTCCATCTTAAGTTAGGGGAATGAGTTTTTCGCCAAAGACAAAAAAGGTCAGGGAATAAGTTAAGCAGGTAACCATCCTAGTCATGTGCGAGAGTGGGAGTTAGATTTTACAAGTTCCCTCGTGACACTCGTTCTGATACTGTATTACAACTTTTCAGGTGCCAACATGTAACGCTCACGTGGCAGTTGGTATGTGTGCTATGCCTTTTATACCTTTTTCAATTTTCATTTTCCTATTTTTTTAAAAAAACAAATGGATATGAGGAGTGGTTGTTCTGTCTGATAGCAACGCTTTTGGAGCTGAAATGTCATAGCCAATGGAGGGCGAAACTTTAAATACATTATGAACACACATGTGTGTAGTGGAGGCCAGGCACCTATATCTTTTTATTTAATAACGACGCTAATATATATATCTGAGAATGCTAAAATCAAGTATTTGTGGATGGAGGGAACTCGCATCACATCACGGCCACCTGGCTCGCCGGCCAGGTGATGGCGATGGGGCTGGTCACCTTGTGCTCGCCGTCGCTCCACGCGATGGACCCGAACGTGTACTTCTCGGCCACGCTCCCCGCACCTCGCGCCATGAAGGTGATCTCGTACTCCTGCGCGTCTTCTGCGTCGCGCGGAAACCAGGGAAACGTACCTTCCGTGGCTTCACCATGACGCGCACGCCTGCCGGTACGCTGACGCTGGGCGTGTACGTCGCCTCCACGTTGCTCCCGACGTTGCGCACGACGCGGCGCTGGGTGACCTCGCCGTCGGTGGAGTTGAATACCGCCGAGAAGGTCGGGTAGTTGTGGTCGCCGGCGGAGGCCGTGCGCGTCGAACAGTCCGCCGCCATGCGCGCACCCGGGGACATGCCAATGACTTTGCCTTTGGCGTAGTCGAAGAAGGAAGCGTCCACCCCGGCGGAGCCGGCAGCGGTGGAGGCGGTGTGAGTGCCGTGGCCGACGGTGTCGAGCGGAGACTTGGACTCCACCGTCTCATTAAGGCGTTCGTGCGCTGCCTCGTACCCCAGGTAGAAGAACCTGGCGCCGACGAGCTTGTTGTTGCAGTAGGCGAAGGCATTGAAACACGGCGTCGAGACGCAAGTGCCCCGGAACTTGCTGGGTGGCGGCGGCAGCGACGCGTCGGCGGCGAAGGACGCGCGGCCCTTGGGGTTGATGCCGCTGTCGATGACGCCGATCACGACGTCCGTGGCGCCGTTGGACCTCGGGAGGAGCCCGGAAGAGGCGGAGAGGCCGAGGAAGGAGGGCGTCAGCGTGGTCTGCAGCTGCTGCGTCGCGTCGGGGACGACGGCGAGGACGGAGCGGCTGGGACGCGAGGTGCGCGGCCTGGCGCTCCGTGAGCCGCGCCGCAAAGCCCGTCGCGGCGTGCGCGTACAAGTAGAGCACCCTCGGCGCCGGGCGCGAGATGCCCGCGGGGAGGCCGTCACGGAGGATGGGGTAGGTTGGTGGGCAGCATCGAGCGCATTGCGGGGTCAGATCAGTCATCAGATCAGCACGGTAGCCATGCCCCGGTGAGGATCATGTGCCCAATCCGGATCTGAAAACAAAGCTTGATCACCGGATGCCTTCTGACATCTGAACACTGAACTCTGCTTATTGGAGACCCTGTCACTACTCACTAACTGTCAGTACATCATTGCAGGTTTCCAATGGATCAGGCTCCCGTGCTTGTTTTGTCCCTGTTTTCTGGCGGGGTCGTTGGCTCCTTGCTCGCAGCCTTGCAGGGAAGCACAAGCACGACCTGCTGAATGCCATTTCTTTCTGAAAAGGCGAACGAATATGTGTCATGTGCATGTGCTTACAGGTACCTCTGGGAGCAGCAGGTACCCGTATGTAGGTTGTTGGGCTGCCAAACGCATTTGCTGGATCAGATTCAGATCAGATCAAGCACGGCAGCCATGGCGCGGCGCGAATCACCTGGGAGATTCAGGGATTGTTCGTTTCCTACCCTCTAAATTTTAGATCCATCACATCAAAAAGAATCTTATCATTTAGAAATATTAAATAAAGTCTAATTACAAAACTTTTTGCACAGATGGGTGCTAATTCGCGAGACAAATTTAATGAGCCTAATTAATCCATAATTTGCCACAGTGATGCTACAGTAATCATCCGCTAATCACGAACTAATATACCTCATTAGATTCGTCTCGCGAATTAGCCCTGGGGTTCTGCAATTAGTTTTGTAATTAGACTTTATTTAATACTTCTAAATGACAAGATTCTCTTTGACGTGACTCCTCTAAACTTTAGGCCCCAGGAAACGAACACACCCTCAGATCTGAAAACAAAAGTATGCTCGTCGGACCTCTGCTCAAGTGCTCATCAACTCGGCTGTAACTGTTACCCTCAAAAAAAACTCGACTGTAACTGTAACTATTATATTAAAAAAATAGGGTTCTAAACTCCAGCTACATGAGATGGTTTAAATCTGCACGCAAGAAGAATTCGAACTATAGTTGCTAGCTCTACCCTACAATTGTAATGAGCTAGCCGACCGGATTAGAGTCCGCTTGGACTGTATGTCTGTATCACAAATTTGTGCTCCGCTTGTTTTGCTTTTGCTGAACCGGACCGCTTCAAATTTTGGCATGCATAACACCGATCTCACGACACCCTTTGTGCGGGGAAATCTATATACCTAGCGCTATATAAGTCCATTTCTGTCGCCTACACCATCTACTTCTCTGACCGACGGTAGGCCCCACGGGTCAGTTCTGTCTTCCTTCTCTACGCTCCTCGTCGTGGACTCGTGGTCACACGCTGGCACGTGAGGTGATACAAACTATTACCTCACCAGCGATCATCTGTAGTCACGTTACATCAAACAGCAAAGATGATCTCAAACCGACTCAAGGATTACAGTGAGGATACGGACCAACCAGTTCTGCAAGTTGATCATCATCGAATGGAAGAGTGCTGAGATGAGATCAGCTTCTTATTCATAAACTGCAACTTACAAAAATAAAAAACTAAGACACATGCATGCATCACATGGCCGCCACCTGGCTTGCAGGCCAGGTGATGGCGATGGGGCTCGTCACCGTGTGCTTGTTGTCCCTCCACACGATCGACCCGAACGTGTACTTCTCGGTCACGTTCGCCCCCCTCAACGGCGTGAAAGTCACCGCGTACTCCTGCGTCCGCCGCAATCGGCTGAACCTCAGGATCCGTGGCTTCACCGTGACACGAACGCCGGCCGGGCTGGTGAGGGTGACCCTGTACCTGGCCCTCACGTTGCTCCCGACGTTGCGCACCGTGCGGCGCTGTGTGACCTCGCTCTTGGTGGAGTTGAGCACCACCGAGAAGGCCGGGTAGTTGAGGTCGCCGGCGGAAGTCGTCCTTCTCGCCGAGCAGTTGACCGGCCGGTCGTCCGTCGTCGTGAACTTGGCGATCTGCTCGGCGGTGTAGCCGAGCGCGCAGAGGAAGGAGAAGTAGTCGTCGGCGCCGGCGTCGTACACGAGGCCAGGGTCGACGGCGCGGTTGGGGTCCACGTGGCCGGCCCCGCGCACGAACGGCGTGGACGCCTGGCCGGTCGACATGTCCCTGATGGTGTCGCCGGCGTTGTCCACGTTGTACGCGGTGGTCATCAGGGCGGACTTGATCGCGGCGGGGCTCCAGTCCGGGTGCGCCTGCCGGAGCAGCGCGGCGATGCCGCTCACGTGCGGGCACGACATGGACGTGCCGGAGATGATGTTGTACTTCACCCGCCTCGTGTCGCTGTCGAGTGTCGCTGTCGAGTGCCGAGGGCGAGCTCTCGCCGGTCCAGGCAGCCAGTATGTCAACGCCGGGGGCGGTGATGTCCGGCTTGAGGATCTCCAGCGCGCGGAGGTTCGGGCCACGGCTGGAGAAGGACGCCATCCTTGGAGAAGAAGGCTTCCTGCCAACGACCGTGCTTTGGAACACGATCGTCGCGACGGGGGACGCGTTCGTTCGTATGTACTGCTTGATCTTCTCGGCGTCGGCAAACTTGACGGCCGTCGCGGCGAGAATGTGAGCATTAGCCATGGCCTGCTCTCCAAATTTTTCGGTGCTCACGAGGATTGCTCCAGCGCCACCGGCGAGTTTGACGGCCTCACCTTTCGCTGTCCGGCCATTGACGCCGGGATCGCACACCACGATCTTCCCGGTCACCAAGCTGGTGTTGAGCTTCCCAGCTTCACAGAAGCCCGAGCCCACGTCCCCGCCATATACTAGCGGTATCTTGGCTTCGCCGAGCGGCCTTCCGGTGTAGAGTGAAGCGCCGGTGAAGGTCTTGCCGTTGCCTAGGACGACGCGCCGACCGTGATGAACCATGGTGCGATGTTTTTGGCGGTATACTCGCCGGGGCCCTCGTTCCCCGCGGAAGCAGAGACGACGATGCCCCTGCGGACGGCGCTGAACGCGCCTATGGCCATCTGATCTTCATAAAAGTTTGGCGCCTCACCCACGGCGCCAAGTGAGAGGGAGATGACGTCGACCCCGTCGTCGATGGCGGCATCAATCGCCTTTAGGATGTCAGAGTCCGCGCATCCGTTTGTCCAGCAGACCTCGTAGGCGGCTATGCGCGCGCCCGGGCCATGCCGACCGCTTTGCCTTTGGCATAGTTGTAGAAGGCGGCGCCCGCCACCTCTGAGCCGGCGGCGGTGGAGGCGGTGTGCGTCCCGTGGCCGTTGCTGTCGAACGGCGACCTGGGATCCTCCGTCTCATCAAGCCGTTTGCCATACGCAGCCTCGTACCCTTCGTGGAAGAACTTGGCGCCGACGAGCTTTCTGTTGCAGTACGCGGAGGCGTTGAACGACGGCGTCGAGACGCAGCTGCCGCGGAAGCTGGTGGGCGGCGGTGGCATCGACGGGTCGTCGGCGAAGGCGGCGCGGTCCATGGGGTAGATGCCGGTGTCGATGACGCCTATCACGACGTTGGTGGCGCCGTTGGACGCCGGGAGCAGCCCCGACGAGGCCGAGAGGCGGAGGAAGGAGGGCGTCAGCGTGGTGTGCAGCTGCCGGATCCCGTCGGCCGCGACGGCGAGCACGGAAGGCTGGGACGCTAGGTGGGCGGCCTGGCGCTCCGTGAGCCGCGCCGCGAAGCCCGTGGCGGCGTGCGCGTACGAGTAGAGCAGCCTCGGCGCCGGGCGCGCGACGCTCGCGGGGAGACTGTCACGCAGGAAGGAGGTGTACGCGCGGGCAAGCAAGCGCGGGTGCGACGGCCGGGGCGCCTGCTCCGAGGCCACGTGCACGATGTAGGAGGACTGCGCCTCCGTCTCGGCGGCCGCCGCAGTGGCGGAGGCGAGCAGGACGCACACCACCCCGACTAGCCTCGCCATCATTGCACGGGGTGTGGGTGTGTGTGACCGTGAGAGATGGATGTGCTGCGATGGAGTGGTGCTAATAAGTAGGCGAGCCCGGTCGCCGCCTCGGCGGTCGGGGCATCGCCGCAGCGCTGGGCTTTGGATCAGAATGGGAGCCAGATCTAAGGCATTAGTTTGCTCGTTGGATTCTTTCTGATTAAATGAGTATTGTACGATCAAACCAGGCTATTATGCAACTATTGGATAATCGCAAGTTGCCAACATGATGCCAGCATTGAAATTTGAAAATGCGACGCCAGGAGCCTACATTTATCGGCAGGTAAAGAGTTTATGGGCTGCTCCCTCCATTTCAAATTATTAGTCTTTTTAACTTTTCTAAATTCATATTCTTTATTATGCACCTATAATATATACGTAGATATATAGCAAAAATTATAAATCTAGAAAATTTAAAAGATAAATAATTTGGGACGGAGGAAGTAGCGCTTTACCGGCCATTTGATTAGCTAGTGTTGGAGCAGCGCTGTGTCTGAACAGATCAAAACTTTGGACTGGCAAACGCATTGCCAATTCGTGTTGAATGAACTCACAAGAGAGGTTCTGCAGCAGCATGGAGGTTGCAGTAGCAGGAGCAGAGAATTGGCACCATAGATTTACAGCATCTTCGTCCGTTCTCGGGAGCCAGATCATGTGTGAGAAACGGGAGCGAGATCCGAATCAACAGATCTGAAAACTCATGGGACTTGTCATTACAGAACCTGCACATGGCGATCGTTCTGATTTGGAAACTTCGCTCACGGCACTGATCCCGGGAGTATTTGTAAGCGGAGACCCCGGCTGCACGTGGCATTGTTTGTCAGCTGCATTATTGAGCTCAAGCTGCCAATACCTTCTGCCGCTCTGGTTTAACCTCTGTTTTTCTTGGCGAGCTGTTTCCAGAAAACCGTGCCGCACGACACGATACCTACAAAAAAGAGCAACGAATCGATGTGCACATGTGCTAGAATGGGCTTAAAGCTTCATTCGCATGTCATTGTCAGCCTCTGATGGACGAGTTCGGAAGGTTTTTGACTTGCAGTGTTCCTTAACCCAATTGATTTGAAATGAATTTATGTGCTTTCGAAGGCCACAGGAAACGTCCATATGTAACTTCATAATAATAGAAACAGTACTAGCAACAGAAAAAAAAAACCCATCAACTCGGAAGTGAGACCGGTTCTTCCCAGTCATGTTGATTCCAGTTACGCATTACACTAGCAGCTACAGAAAATCACCAGTTCAATAGCACATACAGGTATAATTCAGAAGGACGAGCAATGCAAAAGATATAAAAGGATCAGTGTTGGCAACAGGACTGAATTAGTAGACAAAAGCAGATTCCAGAATTTACAAGTCAACCAGTAACCAATGCATACAGCCCACTGCTTAGTCCCATCATAAGTTTGCCAAGTTCACCTGTATGTTTCGCATTACACCAGGTAAAAGGAGAATCCCAACTCTATCAACACGACTACACGAGTCCATTCAATCTCGCATAGCATGGAGAGCCTAGTATGCAGGCATCAGCCACTGGATTCCGCTGTCTAAAATGGACACCAGTGGTCGGCTGATGACAAGGTTCAGGTTTCGCTGAGTCTTCATGTGCTTGTCCCTGGGAGTAACCAAGATTCAGGCTTTCCTAATTCTTCATGCGCTTGTCCCTGGGGGTAACCATGGCGGTTGAGTCTGTCACATCCTGCAGATTAAGCATTGAATGTGATCTCATAGGAGCTGAGAACAGCTGGGGTGGACGAGGTGCAGGTGGAGAAGCAAAGGCATCCATGGCATTGCTGGGCCTTCTGTGCGGGCGACGGGAAGATGGCTTCTGAGAGCGGCAATGTTCATCATCACTGCCACTGTTGCTTCCTGAGCTGCTTGTGGCAGCAGGCGATATTGTCAACCTCCTACAATTCGTGGGGCTATTGACAACATCATCTTCAGGGAACACCTCTTTATTCTGTGGTTTGCCCCACTTGAAACTGAATGGAAGAAGACCTTTGCGCTTCCTAGGGGATGGTGTTTCTGGCTTTGGAAGGTCTTTCTGCGGGGGAGACAGAATTACAGCATCTTGAAGGTTTGCAAAGGATCCAGACTTGCCATTGTAGAACTTGCATACCCCTTTCCTGCCATATGTAAGAAGAACATTACTCAGCAAAATGGAAGTTTGATAGGATGTCGGAAAATAATTTATCACAGCCCATAAAAATGCTAATAAGACATGCAATGACTTAACAGAGGTGAGCAGTCTCCAAGCTGCTCACAGGGAGCAAACAGACAAAATTAAGTTGCCAAATCCAAAACAAAGACAAAAAATACTCAATATTTTAGAGCTGTAGATAACAAATACTATGTAGCTGCTACAAGCTAGCCAACAAATCCATGTGAAAGAAGAACGTGCTGTCTGTTTGATCCTGTACTTGTGTTAATCACATGTTGTCTGCATCGAACAGTGTTGGGAGTCCACATGACCAAATCTCTGCTTCCATCATATGTAAGTAATACACTGTTCCTGCTAACCATGTGTCAGCATCCAACCAGTAGCTTTAAGCTACTAAGGTCTAAGGAGCACTACGATCATTAGTGGTATAATAAATAATTAAACAAGTTCAAAAACATGCTCAAACAGATGATTGCTTTCAGGTGATTCAGCACACAAACCATGAAACAATTCGTGACATAAGACAGTTTAAGAAAACAGCAAGGATTCCTGTCCAAGAGTATATGCATCCACCAATCCAGAGCTATCCCAACACTATGTAACCACCAGTCAGTAAGGCCATGGAAACACAAACAAATAAGTAATATCTGGACTGTCAGTAGCTAGTGATCTGTTTGCCTAGTGCTATGAATAGCCTGCAAAATGGTTGGAGCATTACTTCTGCCGCAGTTGCATTCATTTGTAATGTTAGTATCTGTTGTTTTACTGACTAACTGGAAAAAATGCATCATCAATAGAAGCAAATGTTTGGAAGACAAAAAAGTTTTAGTACTACCACAGGAACACAATCCTGCAATGTAGCATATTATTTGGAGTGAACAACTAGTAGGGCAGATCCAAGTTTTCACATAACAACTAGTAGGAATGAACCCAGCAATGGGCTGGTAGTTAGCCAGCAAAATTTTGTAAAAGTATAACCATAGTATTCATATGCGATAGCAACATAACCATAAAGAACAAGTGTACATATAATCTTTCCCTATAAAATAGAAAGAAACAAAACATTCTGAAGATTAAGCTGATAGCAATTAGGCTCTCATCGTAGAAATACTAGGGTATTTACTGTTGTTCTAACTGAATCCTGTTTAGCTCTTCTTGGAAAGCCTAAGCAAAACATTATTCCAATCCCAATTTATTTTCATGGTGTATCCACATTTATCTTCACAATTCATAAATTACATTCCAAGCGACACGAGAGATTTGCAGACCAAACATTAGCATCAATCAGAACGCTAGATACTTGTTGGAATCAAGCAATTCAGGGACCAAATTTTCTAAGATCAAAGAACCCACATTGTGAGGCGACAATTGCATTAGGAACTCTACTACCAAAGCCTAATCTCTCCAACCAAAGTGAATGCAAGGCACCAGAGAGAATAGCCTAGAACTCTAACTCGCAACAGTTTGGACATCGTATCACTCCAGAAGTACCTGTTCTAGTCAAGCAGTACAGGGACTAAAGTTTTCCAAGATCAAAGAATCCACATTGCGAGGTGATGTTTGCATTAGGGCTCCCATAATACGAAAACCTAGTGACCCCAACCAAAGTGAATACAACACACAGCAGAGAACCGCAGAGAACCCTAAATCGCAACAATTTGGCCACCTGATCACTCCAGACTTGCCAAGAAAGAGAAGAAACCACCCAATTTCCCAACAGAAGAAACAATCAGAGGACCAAGAACCGAACTGGTCCGGTCGAATTACTCCAAGACCTCCCAACATCACCAGAGACCTAAGAATCTGCGTATGTAACGCACATTCCCCAACTAATACTGACTAAGGATCAATCTGTTCAACTGAGCCAACGCAAAGAAATCTCCAAAATTTTCCGGGAGAAACGAGCGCACCGGGATCAAGAACAGCCGCTTGAGGCCACATTGCCCCCGAATCCCCCAAAGAAGCGCGTAAATAAGCCCACGAGACCGATCAAGATCCGTTCCCCGTGGTGAAATGGGCGCTCACCTGAAGGGCAGGGCCTCCTGGAGCGCGTCCATGGTGTCGAAGGGCGAGCCCTTGTACGAGCTCTGCACCTCGCCGTCGCCGCCCTCGACCTCCTCGCCGTCCCACTCCCACTGCGCCGCCGCCGCGGGGCTGTCGCTGTCCCGCCCCACCGAGGACGAGCCGCCGCGCCCCGCCGACGGCGGCGGCGAGGCCGCGTAGCCGCAGCGGGCGACGCGGCCGAACCGGGGGCCGCCGCCCAGCCCGCGCCCGCTCTCCAGCGCGATCGACATGGCCCGCGCTCCCCTCGCGGCCGCGCCTCACATGCAACGGAAGCAGCAGCCGCCGCCTCTTGTTTCTTCCGCTCTCCCGCTCGCCTTCGCACGCGCACGCGCACGCGTACCGAAAGACTAGCGAGTAAAGAGCAGGGCAGGCGAGCGGCTAGCGTGTAGCGTGGCTTGTGTAGGAGTAGTTTTTTAAGGAGGCACGGGCTGGGTTCGCGTGGTATTTATCTAGGAAAAGAGGGCGGCTTTTCATTATCCTTTTTCCTTTTTCACCTTTTTCCTCTTCCTTTTGCATTTTTTCCTTTTCTCCTTGGAATTACCAATGTGTACGGTGGGAAGAACAAGGCAAATGAACGATAGCAACATGTACCACATAAAACGTGATACTAAAAGATATTGTAGTTGCCAAGGTGATCGAGCAATTTTTCCTACCCAGAAAAAATCATAACAGATTTTGGTAGGTAAAGATAGTAGCAATGGTGGAACGACGAGCTCACGAGCAAAAACAGCAGAAGTGCATGCTTTGCTAGGAGACATTTGTGGGTTGACAGATTCGCTATCATGGTAAAAAATTACTGTTGTTATGCTGACCAAGTTACCAAGGATTATGAGAAAAGAAAGTGTTAAGGTCAGGACGACAAGGTAGTGAACATAAACCTGTATCTCCCAATTGTGTCTGTATCTGTCTGTGTTTTTCCTTTTTATTATTAGGCACCAATTATTCAAAAGGGGACAGCACATGCACTACAGTTTTTATACATGTGTTGTACAATAAAATGTACTGCTAACATCCCATTGGCCATAGAGATATAAAAGAAACTCCCATGACGTCCAAGTGTGGGCTATACTATACATGATGACAAAAATCCCATTGACCATAGAGATGTAAAGGAGCTTGCATGATGCCCATGCAAGTGTATCCTATAGATACATCCCTTTTTATTTTAATGAAGGAACAGTCCTCACTCCGGTCTTTTCACTGTTCTATAAAAAGTTTCAGCCATATCTGCCTGTCTCTAATGTGCAGCATGCCCATTTCAGTGCATTTTTCTTCTTTTTTTTGCCAAATTAAACTAAAGTTTTGTCTCAGTGAAAAGCTGTGGCCTGTGAGCTGCTGCTAGGTAGGAGTACAACACACGGGCGAGCATCCGTACGCGTACGCGGCTAATCCCATCCCTGCGGCCGGAAAAGGAGGCCGTGGTCCCGCTGCGCGCACGTCCCCGGACCAACGCACCACACGGCGGCCGGCCGGCCGGCCGGCTCCGGTTGAGGCAGTACGTACGCCAGCCTAACAGCCAACCGAGACCTACCCCAACAAACTCCCGGGAACCTTTGCGCGGGGGGCATTATTGTGTGCGTGCTCGGTGAGTGACCAAATCCAAATCCGCCCCCCAAAAGCGTCACGTGTGCGCGACACGCTGGTGGGAGTCGCTGTCCGGATCGATCCGTGCTCGCCGATGCGATCCTGGCTACCACGTATCCAGTTGCATTGCAGATCGATCGGTCGTTCTTCCCGGCCGGTCGAGGTGGATCCATCCGATCAGGCAGGGGCGGGCGACGCCTGGTGTGCTGCAGCCGCGGCGGACGCTCGCCGGCGACGCCACTCGCGAGCGAGAGAACGACCCGAGACCGAGATACGGATGATGCCTTCCAGTTTCGCATTGCGAATGCGCCGGCGGGCATGGTCTGGACTCTGGAGCCGAGCCAACAACTCGCCTCGCAAGCAGCATGTCGATCGCGCGTCCTCGTCCTCTCGCGCTGCTCCGCGGCAGGAGCTTACGGCTGTGGTTGGAGCTGTACGAGACCGAAGCTGAGGATCTATGGCCTCCCCTCTACTCCACATGTTGTGCCGGGCGCCACCATCTTGATGGATGCGTCGGTGCCTCTGCCATTTTCCCGCCGCCGTTGATGTCGGGAGGATCTGTGGGGGTCAGGATAGCCCCGAGAGGCCGTGAGTGGAGTGGAGACGTGTGCGGAGCCGGAGGATGCTATAGTTCGCGTGAAATTGTCGGAGGCTCGTGCGGGAGGGTATGGCGGCAGAGAAGGCGAGCTCGCCGACGTCCATGGCGTCCCCCCGAAGTTGATCCACAACTTTGCAAAAGATCCCTGGTTCGGATCGCGATTAATAGCGCGATCCGATATTTTATATAAAACACCATATTTTAGATTATAAATTTACATAAATCACCATAACTTTTTATATACCCTCCTGATTTAGATCGCGATCCGATATTTTACGTATAGACCCTGGTTTGGATCGCGAATATTTGAAAAAGAACCCTGGTTTGGTCCGGCGGCTCGTTTCTGTGTGCGTCGGCTCCACCGGCCGCCGCCGTCCTTCCCGCCGTTCGGCCTCGCTGGCTCCCGCAAGCGCCGGTCATCTAGGCAACCTCTTTGCTCCAGCAACAAGGATCGTAAGCGCTCGATTGGCGGTCGCTGCCGCATCCGAGCGGAGTGAGCAGACGCACAGTCGAGGCCGTAACGTCAGCAAATAGCGGTTTGATCCGCAGCTTCATCGCCTTCATGTCCTCCTGAAACAGCGCCGCCCATCCGAAGACTCCCTCCAGGCGTGTGTCCCCTGCTCCGTCGACCCGTGCGCTCCGGAACCCGCCGGACCGGCCGCCGGTGGCGACCACGCTGACGCCCACGCAGCACTATGCGGCGGGGGTGCTGCTGGCGCTCGCGCTCCGCCAAGCGCAGATCCACCGGTCCGTACCCCTCGACGGCGACGCTCCCGACGACGAGGAGCGGGCTAGCAGCGCCAGTGGGAGCTCCTTCGCCTCCTCCACCACAAGAGGGCTCGCGCGCACGACTCCCGCGGCTTCCTCTTCAGATGCTCTGCTCCCCGCTGCTCGGGAACTCGAGATGAGCGTTTCCGCTCTAATTACTCGCTATCGCTGCCTGCTATGCTAGGAACGAAGGTTCAATTGGGGGAAGTGATTTGTGCTTCTAATTGACCGGATCAAATTGTTGAGAAATCCCTGCTGCTCAGATGATCATCTCTCTAAAAAAATTAAAATGCTGTTCAGATTCTAAAAAAGCCATGTAGAGTTTCTGTTCATTTCAGTGATCTTCAGTTCGACACGTACGTACAGGGGAGATGCAGGATGGTATTACAAAGCAACAGCGCGAAACGAAATGGGACCATCGATCGATGAGCAGAGCAGAGCAGTTGGTTGAGCGAGCGCGCCTGAATCTGACTGAACATCTGACGGATGGCGACGGTCAGTGCGTGGCGACGAGCTGCGCGCCGCGGACGGCGAGCGCGGCGAGCGGGCCGATGGCGAGGGAGTTGATGTAGGTGCAGGGCTCGGTGTAGGAGGAGTTGGCGCGCTTGTCCACGAACTTGTCGTCCTTGTCGGGCCCGCCCATGATGGCGCCGGTGAGCTCGTTCGGGTTGGGCCGGTCGGGCGCGAACCACTCCCCGAAGCTCAGCCCGCAGTTGACGTCGTACCCGGGCGGGAGCACGGGGGTGGAGGCCCCCCGGTGGTGCGGCTGGGTCGGCGAGTTGGCGCCGAAGCCCACGACGTAGGAGCTCCCGCGCGGGTTGGCGCCCAGCAGGTAGTCCATCTGCTGCTTGGCGAACTCCCGGAGGCGCTCGGGCCGGATGGGCTGGTTCCCGCACAGCACGGTCTGGCCCGTGCGCAGCAGCAGGTCGCTGTAGACGATGAAGAGGAAGGCCGTGCTGGTCACGTACTGTGTGTTGGCGCCGTCGCGGAGGTGGATCACGCCGCCGGGGGTGATGAACACCTGGTGGAACGCCGTGTCGGGGAGCACGGCGCACACGAAGTTGTCGGCCTGGGTCTTGAAGGTCTGCGCGCCGCCGCCGGAGCTCATGTTGAACTCCGCCAGCAGGACCTGCGCGCCGGGGAACTTGAGGTCCCAGCTGAACTCGGCGACGCTCGACGAGATGGCCTCGTGGGAGATGTAGTCGGCGTACAGCTGCCGCTTCGTCGCGAGGTACAGCCATGTGGCGGCCCACAGCAGCTCGTCGTTGTAGCCGGAGTAGGAGCAGTAGAAGGGGCACTCGCCGTCGTAGCTGCCCTGGTGGCTCTTGGCGAACAGGAACAGCTGGGGTTTGGATTATTTATTGGATCAGAAGAATTAGCAAGTGTTACACAGAATTACTGTTGCGTGCTGTGCTAGCGCAAAATGTTGCGTGCGTACCAGCTTGGCCTTGTTGAGGAGGGCGCGAGAGTACTTCTGGTCGTTGCGGAACACCATGGATGCGGCGGCGAAGGCGGCGGCGGTCTCGGCGGCGATCTCCGTCCCAGGCGTCTTCTCGTCGATCTCGTACAGCGTCCGCGGCGCCTTCATGTTCTCCGGACGCACCCAGCACTGGTGGTCCAGGTTGGGGTCGCCGACCTGCAGATGGATCGATCGACAGACACACACATTGATGATCGAATTCCAGACAGAGATCAAAACCATGTTGAATTATATATATTAACCGCTCGATGATCGATGTGCGGGCGGGCGGGGGCGGCTCACCTGCACCCACAGCTTCTTCTTCCTCGCGGCGCACTTGAGCAAGTAGTCGGTGCCCCACCTGAGGGCCTCGTTCACGTGGTCCATCTCCTTGGCCTTCTCCAGCTCGGGCTTGAATGCCAGCGCCGTCCACGCGAGCGTCGTCACGGTGAAGGCGAGCGGGAGCCCGTACTTGACGTTGTCGCCGGCGTCGTAGTATCCACCGGTGAGATCCACCTGCTCGATCGGCCACACGTACATCAACCTGTCGTCAGTGCTATGGCAGGATATCAATTTGCATCACAAAAATTCTTAGTTTCCTTGCCGTATTACTTTCCTATCCGTTGGGAACTGATCATTTCAATCACATTTTCTCAGTTTCGTATCTGCATTCATGACGGGACCTTGATCTTCCTTGGAGTGCAGTAACGCACACAAACGAAAAGGAGAAAGGAAGGAAGGAGAGAGCAATGGCGCGCGACATGGCGTACGTTGGCGAGCTTGCCGTCTTCGAGGCCGGAGTCGCCGCGCCACTTGACGCGGTTGTTGGGCGGCAGCTTCCCGGAGCGCTGCGCCTCGAGGAATATGATGGTCTTGGTGAGGGCATCGTGGTAGTTGAACCCGCCGGCGGCCAGCGCCGGCTGGAGGGCGTCGCCTGCGAGCACCAGCGCCGCGAGGGCCAGGGCGACGTGGGCGCGCATGGTGCCGTGCTTGAGTGCGCGCATGGCGAACGACGCGAGAGGCCGGGCGCGGCGGGGATATGGGAGCACGAACTGGGAGGCGAGGGAAAAGGAAGGGACGCGCTTGGATTCAGGAGGCAGGGAGGCGCGGTTGCAAAGTGTTCGGCCCAGAATGCTTCGTCTCCAGGTACAGGTAGGTCATCAGCCTGTCATGGGCGTAGTGGGCCTGGCAACTGACCAGGCGTATACTCCTGTCCCGTGGCAGAAAAAAAAAAGAAGCTGCGATGGTTGCGCCTGAATCCTGCTGATGTGGTTCAGGCAAGGCGACCGTTGTTCTTCAATCTTGATGGTTAATGCACGTGTAAAATGCATCGCAGATTTTCGAACTTGGTTCGAGATGTTATCCTAATCCTCAAACTTTTAAAATACATATTCGGATCCTTAAACTTATTAATTATATTACGTGAGGTGAGGTCCAAATCACAGTTGCTTAAACTAAATTAAAAGTTATATAATTTATTAAAATAAAAAATTATATGCGCATAAAAGTAATTTATACCAATTTACTTGTATTTATATTCAAATACAAAAGATCTATATAGAAAAATTGTAAAATAAGAAACTTATATGATCAAATTTGTAAAAGATAGAAAATAAAAAAGGATAAATTTTGAGGAAATATTGGCAAAGAAAATATTTGACATAAAATTTTGAAAATTTTTTTTGATTCTTTTTGAAAATATAAGAATTGAGCAGAAAATTTTAAAAATAAAATTTGAACCCACATGTAAGCTCCATATAAATTGAACACTTTCATTTTATAACTTAAAATTAATGATTTGGATTTCACGTAATACGATTAGCAAGTATAAGAATCTAAATATATATTTTAAAAGTTTAGGGATCAGGATGACATCCCGAACCAAGTTTGAGGGCCGGCGATGCATTTAACGAGTGCATTTTACTCGTTAATGCATTATTAGAACCTCTCTTTGCATGCTATCAAGTTTGCCAAAATGAGATGAACTCCCAATTAATGTAATATAGACGCTAAATCTGCCAGCAGAATCACCTTTTCCTTCCAAATCTCATGTGAAAATGTGATTGAAATGCACCGACGACTGCTACACATGAATGGGCAAACCGAGGCAAAGGACAGGGAAAATAAATTCACTGGAAGTTACGGAATCTCGTGAGCTGCTTCACCATCGATGTTCAATGATTCAATTCAGCACCAGTACCGCATATAACGACGAGCAAAGAGTGGCGTGCCTTGATAGTACTACTCCCCAAGGTTCGATTTGAGTCTCGACAAAGCATACCACGGCTACACTAGTAAAAGAGATTCTCTTGCAGCTAACTAGCTGAAATTCCCTTGCAGCTAGCCTGCTGTTCTTAACTTCCAGTCAGAGCAGACGTGCAGGCACAAGAACCCTATTCACATCTATGAGTATCAACTTACACGAACAAGCCGTGCCGCCGTCTATATCCCAGCTTTGCTAAATACAGATATGCACATCAGTACAAAATAAATAAAATAGAACCATTAATCTAGAGAAACCAAGCTGGGTCCCCTCATTTTTTATGGGGGTTAAAGAAACATTCTCTAGTTGTCCAACTTCTAAGTTCTAGCTGTATCATTGTATTTGAACATGATAGTAGCCAGGAAGTGGCAGTTGCCAAGCCATATGAAAAGCATGGAGGCATTTGCCTAGAAGGATGCTAGGCCTCTGAGTTTGTTGCAAACTTTTGCATGTCTAGTTTACAAGCTGCATGTCTATCAGCTATAAATACAGTCGATCATCTCCTGCCTTCCTTTCTATTTATATCTCCTCTCTCCTTGTGTAGATGAATGAAACAATTCCAAGTTTTTTTTTGATTAAGTTGTCCTGTTCTCCTAGCATCGTCTTATGAGTCCAGCCACATTTTGTGCAATGTCTTGTTTGGTCTCCACCGAAACAGGGGGATCACCGATATACATATCGAAGAAAGCTCCTGTTCATCAGGACATAACTTACGATCAGTAATGATTTGGGAATTCTAAATACAGATGCATAAATGCCCAGTATCTTGACAATGTGACTTACTGCAAAGATCTTTGCTCTGGACAGTGCCAATTTGTTTGCCATCAACTGCACACAGATGTTCTTAGTCAAAACATTGTAGCGGGGGCAAGAAATTATAGCATGCTGAAAGGATAAGCTATATGGTACTAACTTTCAGTTATTAGCTGGCCATCAGATGTTTGCCGGAAGTCGATCTTAGTACCCTGCAGTTATGTTAACTTTTAGCACCTCACGCGCTCAAAGGTACCAGGTTAGGTAGACCAGGAGTAACATAAAGACTTACAGCAGGTATACGAATGTCTTCACTAAAATAAGAACCAAATGTCTTCAAGCAACGGTAATCAGTATTAGGATTCATCTGATCCAAGGAAGTATAAATACAAAAGAGCTCTGTTAAGACTATATGATAAGCAATGGATAAACTGATTGCTAAATAGACAACAAATACCTTTTGCAACCGGAAGCCAAGAGACCTCTGAAATGCACTGGAAAGCACGTTGACAAAAATAATCAACTTCAATCTTGAAAAGATAACATATTTTGAACCAAATATAAAGATAACAATATGCTGATTTCCACATAAAAATAAAAGTGCGTACTCTCGAACTGTGCCAATGCTGAGGCCATTGTAGCTTACTACTAGCCTGACTGTCATATCGATATTTTCCCTGGACAAGATTGAAATTCTAACAGCATTAGAGGCAACAAATGGGATGCAGATGAGGATAAAAAAATTAAGGTCATTGGATCTACAAATCAAATTTCCATTCTTTTCTTTCTAATGATTCCCACATTTCCTGGCAGTTTACTGAAGGAGCGCCTGAGCTTACACAATGTAGAGGGCTAGCCAGCTAGGTAAAAGCAAGAACTTGAAATATCTTTAAGATGGAATTCATTAAGATATATATAAATGTTATTGCACACCTTAGAAGATCTTCATAGAAATCTGGGTGATCCTTGAGCTCAGCATCTGGAATACAAGCATATTTTGGACCCAGCTTCTTGCAAATAGAATCCGGTTGTATGTCTGAAAATATGTCAACAAACTAAGTAACCAAAAGGAACAGCCATTAAGAACAAACTACCTGTCACTAGTATACAAAAACAGCAAACTTGGTAAATTAGTTCACTCACATAATCCAAAGGCATAAAGATTCAGATTTTTGACCCTCATTATTTGCATGCTTCTGAAACCCATCCCAACAAGCACCTGTCAGCTTAACTGTCAGATGCATGTATCAAAAGGTGCGGTACAACCTAGAGAGCACAGCATTATAGATTTCGGGCAGAATAACGTGACATTAATTCATTAATATGGAAATTTGATTGATCCAAGAAACAAAATTCTACAGAAGCGAGTTGGAAGAATGACCTCCGTACTCAGATTGGAATTGTCCTCAAGGAGAGTAGGGAACTTGATCCCGGTTTTTGGTTCCGTTGCATCTTCTGGCAAGATTAATCTTGGCACAGCTACGCAAGCACAACATGAACGGTTTTCCTCTGAATAAGGCTGATCAGCAGGTTCTCGGATATGTCCACCATATTTTCCTAGTGCCATTGACTCAGCAAGCATTTTCGGTGATCTGGTTCAAGGATGAAATAAACGTTAATTAAGCCAAACCAAAAGGTACATAGAAAGGAAACAAATTCTGTCAGTTCAGAAAACTAAAAAAGTCATACATGTTTTCAAATGGTGGTATTACGGTAGCAGCAGCTAGCATGAGAACATTGCAGGCATGGCACTCCTCCACCTCAGTCCACAGGCGCCCAAAAGTTGCACTTGCAAGCCTCGCTAAAAGCACTTGTATAGCGTGCTCTTCTCTTAATTGTGAACCGAATTGCAATCCAGGTAAATGCTGCAAGCAAGAGGTTACTTGCTTGATGTGTGACCGACAAGCTCTTGAACTTGAGCCAGCAGCGGTCGACAGCCTTTGGAACAGCTTAGGGTTTGATGCTCTAGAAAACCAGAAATAGAAAGCTCCAGCAAACTTGTTGAAACAGCTGAATGCCTCCTGAACAGCTCCACTTCCAGTAGCACATATATGCCTCGGATGTTGAAAGGAACACTCGACTAAACTTCCAACTTGTGATATCAATCCTAACCCAATATCATGAGATATTTGAGAGTCTACTGGGAACTTGTGGAGGTAACCTCCGTTATGATCAAGTTTGGAGAAAATTGACCAGTCTTTCATAATGAACCACTTCCTTCCTTAGACGAAGTTGGGGAATTCAATGGGAGGAAAACTTGCCAGAATCTGTCATATGGAGCAACAGAACTAAATCAAGACACAGAGATAGCAATATGTGAATTGCATGTGTGCTTACAGGGAACTATTTTTTGCCTGGACAGGCAGAACTATTTCACAGCAGCATTTGCAAGTGGACCTAAACAGCACTAGTTAATCATCTCAAAAACATTCAGATCAGTAAACATGATACGATACTAAAAACATCACATCAAATGATCAAAATAGCAATTAGAGGATCCCAAACCATTTTTCAACGGTCTCAAACTAGATCCTGAAATACACTTACAAACAATCCTGGGGAAAAAACTCGTGCATCAACAGGAAAAAAAGGAAACCACATGATCCCACGACATCGAAGTTAACAAAGAAAACAGCTATTACCTATATGCTAAGCTATTCTAACTGATCAAAATTTATACAGTGCCTCGGAGAAACAAGCCACCCAAAATCTCACCTGTGTACAGAAATATACACAAACCCTCAACCCAAACATCCCAAATTAACACCAGAAGGACCCGATCCCGCTATTCTCCCAGGATTTCCACAGCACCAACCCGCCACAGGCCGCGAGTCCTAATGCCGCCCAGCCTCACCGCGCAGCACCAGCCAAATCCCAGAACAAACCCCACCTTCCCCCATACACCCGCAACAGATCCCGCATTCGCTTCTTCACCCACGATTCCTCAAACCAGAAAGGCTAGCAACACAGCAGGGGGCTCCGAACCTGGCCTGGCCGTCCCTCGGATCGCGCGGCCGCAGATGGGACCCTCGCGCGTGGTGCGAGGTTGGAGACGAGGCCTAGGGTTCCGTGCCTTCCTTCCCCAGGCGTCGGCGGCGTGGCGTGGCGTAGTGGCAGCTTCCTCGTCGGATTCGGGAGCAAATCCAACTCCGAGGGAATGGGGGGAGAGGTGAAACTAGGCCGGAAGCAAGCGGCTTGGTGGCGGTTTCGTATTAAACTCCGGGCCCTGCTGCTGCCTCCGTCGCCGGTTCGGCTCGGCGCTCTCCGCCCGTGCGAGGCGAGTCCACCAACAACACGTGCGCGCCCCTGCTTTCTGCCCGCTCAGCCTCCGCTCTGATTTGCAGGTTTTAAAGGGAGCGGGACGTAATTAAAAGGCCCTTTTCCATGCCAGTCCTCTTGCAACTTCGCGCGACAAAGGTTAGCCGAAAATGCTTTCTAAACGCATCTATATGGTAATATGGTGAATATTAGGGACCTTGATGCAAATAGTCCAAATTGTCGGGAGACGGGATCGGAGGGAATCATGGGATGTGCCGACGGGCAGCGAGCGCCCAGCCCGTCTGACCTGGAGCGGTTTCTGGCCGTCGATTCCGCGGATTCCGGGAGTCGTCCGGGTGCTTCCCCTCCGCCGTCCACGGAGCGCGACGTTGACGCACGGCCGGCGTCCGGCAGCCAACCAAACTTTTAAGTTTTAACCCTTCTCGCTTAACGATTTCCGGCCAAACCCAACACGGAGACCAAGACTAACCACAGCACACGTCAACTCATGACTCCATGAGGCATGATGCCAGCAGAAAGGTAAAATTTTAGCAGAGCATGGCAAGCGGGCAACCACGTCGGAGGAGATCTCTTTACTAGATCCATGGTGAACCAGAAGCTTGGTGGGCCCACCAGGGCATGACTGATGACTCGGCGACGATCCAGAACAGTCTCCTCCTGTGGCCTAATCATGGACTTTGCCTTTTGTGGGACACCGGCAAAAGTGAACAAACATGGCATGGATTTTAGCCGATCAGGATCAGGTGATCCACCGATGCGGCTGCGAACAGCCGCGCTCGATCCGCAGAAGCAGTTCCTGTGGCCGTAGCGTGTGAACTGCCGCCATTTTCTCGGGCCGGCGGTGGGCGGAGCGCGTGTTCATGCGCCGCGGCTGCGGGACTTGATGGCTTCCACGCCCTCGGCGGCCTGGCCGGCGCCCGCCGGCAGGAGCAGGACCAGCGGCCGGTGCGCTCACTGCTCGCGTGCCGACTAGAAGTAATCGAACCGGCCAGCTGCCACCGATGGACCAGCCCAGCGGCAGAATAGAAGTGGAGATCGTGGTGGGAGAGCGATGTCGTGAGCGTGACGCCTCTCCATTTGCCGGTTCGTGGTTTGCCGCCCACAGCCACATGGAGTGCTTGCTCACCGTCTCGCAGCGCCCCCACATGCCAACCAGCTTAGCAAAAAGGCTACTTCGTGAAGGATACGCATATATGATATGAATGCGATCCCCACTTGGGGCCCAAATAAAAGCTAAGAAAAGATGTAATGGACCAGGACCAGAGTGGTGGGTTGGCCATTTTAGGATTTTTTTTGGGGGGGGGGGGGGATCAGGCGATTCCATTTTTACCGTCACATATTTTTGCTATGGTTTCGGTTTAAACTCCCGAAGCCATCACCTTTTCCTGCAGCAAAGAAAGCTCTCACGAGCATCAGATATTACACACACACACACACGCGTTTGTGTGTGGACCATCAACCATGGCATTCGGCCGTTTACTGGGTCCATTCATTTGACATGCCTGCCCATATTTGGAGGCGCCGTTGCAGAGGGGCCCAAGAGCTTTGTTGCCTTCTCGTTCTCACGAGCAGCAAGGGCGACATTCATTGAACCTGGCCCAAATTCCTCAAAAGCGGGAAGGAGGAATGGGAGCACCCACAGATGGTGCAAAACAATCGGTTTCCTTCAAATACGCTGCTGAGCTTCTCTCTCTTGATCTATGGCGCCCCAGGCTCCAATCTGCTCACAAATGGTCCACAATGTTCTCGCCTCTCGAGGTGACAAAATCGATGCACACTTGCCACTTTGCCAGAAGCCCAGAACAACATATACTGACATCATGAAAAGAACAGCAATAAGCTAGCTAAGCCTATATTTCCCACATGGGATGCAATATATCATTTTGTAAGTTGTATTACTCCCAGGCAAATATGAAGAATCCACATCAGATGCAATGTTACTAGGGCATCATGTTACAAAATGACCAAACAAAAGTTCAGCGAAATGCTGTTAAAGTAATATTTGAAGGGCCACAAGAATAATGGCTTGTAAAAGAATATGACGACAGTTTTACTTTCCATAATGCCCACCAGATAGCTGGTGGGTAGGCAGAAGGTTTTCATCGTCCATGCAGTAAATTACACATTGGTACTGGTACAACATCGAAGGGTACACTGACAACAATAAAAAGTTACTCTAGCAGGACAGCTGGGAATCAGATCTACTTATTGCTGGTAACAAATCGAATTGCCTACTGATATGCTGGTAGCTCATATGAGCCAAAACTTTTCTTCTATATTAAAGGGTTCATAATCACAAATATGTTTGAGCGGTGCCTGCAAAAGGTTATGAAGATCACATGAGTATCACATGACGGCAAGAACCTGATGAAATCATTTAGGTCAGGTGCAGTATAGAGGGTATACCTATGGCACCACGTATCACCTTTATGGTGCCCCCTGTATTGATCTATTCAGCCTGATAGACATGACGACAATATGATGAGTAAGTAGATCCGTAGTATTTTAGTCACATGCAAACATGATTTTTTTTGAACAAACCTTTTAAGGAGAAAATAAATTAATGTTTGTAGATGTACATTCAAATATGGAAAACAACCTATTGAGCACAATGCAAATATAATGTTAAGGCAAACACGAGACCACAAGATTCATCAGAAAATGCTTGTGCAAAAGAACACACAAAGAACAAGTGAGATCAATAATTTACCTTGGGTGCATATGGGGCAAAAATGGTTTTGACATCTTCAAACACTTCAGGAATTGGTTTTGCAGCATCAATCTGTTAAAATGAAAGTTATTATAGGTGCTAAAGTGGATAAATTCCAAAAGGAAGACCATCAATTAATTGAAATGTGAGAATAATGGTCATTAACTCAAAGGAGCACAAGATAGATTTAAAATATCCTCCTCGTAGCCTCACATATTTATACTGACATGCATCTCATTCCTAGCTTTGTTTCTATTGTATAATACAACATCACACTATACATCATCAGAGTGCAATAGGAGAACGCCTGGCAAGGTAAAAGTTCATCAATACCTTTTTAACCTTGTCCTTTGAGTTATAATACTCTATGACAGGCAGACTTGATTCCACAAAAGTTTTGAACCTTTTCTTAATAGTCTCAATGTTATCATCAACTCTCCCCTGAAAGCACAGTATGAAATATTGGAAACAAGAATTTTGTGACTGAAGGAAGGAAACACAATTGATTAATCACGAAGGAAACCTGGTTGCGCCCCAAAAGACGTCTTTCCATCTCTTCCTCGGAACAGTCAAAGAATAGCACAAATGCAGGAGAAATTTTGGTCTGAAACATTTAGAAAGAATTGATGGTCTACAAATGCATTTATAAGTACCTAAAAGAACAGAATTGTAATCTCTAAAACTATCATGAGAACTAAATACAAACAAATTTTGTGTATGAAACAAAGGCCTTACAACATTCTCAAATGCCGCACGATTCTCCTCGTTCCTTGGAAATCCGTCGATCAGAAATTTGTCATTTTCATTTTTTATCATTGCCTCCTGCAACAGCTTTATAGTTACCTCCGATGGAACAATCTTTCCTTCCTTTATCATGTTCTCAATCATGGTTCTGTGAAACATCAAGGAGCACCATAGACAGAGACCACACAAATGTTAAATATGTAAATCAACATGATTAATCCTTTGTTCAGAAGGAAAAAGAAGTAAAATAGTAAGAAAGTTGGCTTTCTTACTGAGGGAAAAGAACATACCCATTCTCGGAGCCAGATTTGATCTCCGCACGCAGAAGATCACCAGCACTAAGATGGGTGAATCCAAAGTGTTCCACAATGTTGGCACACTGTGTGCCTTTTCCACTTCCAGGGCCACCTATGTGTAAATTCTTAGTCAGATGCAAAGCAAATAATCTATTTAAAGTGAACATAGTAATCCCATATTGTGAACTCATTTATAAGTTTAAACTGTTGTAAGCTCGTTCTCTTTTATGAGGAAGGATACAAAATAACCGGACATTACTGAAGATAGAATAGATACCTAGAACGAATACAACTGTAACTTTCTTGCCACCCAAAGTGTTCACTGCGACCTGCAAATTGAGCACATTTCTTAGATGAACCGCAAGTTATGAAAAGCACAGTTTTCATTTCCTTAGGTGAAAACATGACGTCGAGATGGATATAATTTCTTGAAGCATGAACCAGACAGGAAAACAAGGCATAGTATATGCTAACAAAACCAACTGATTCTAAAATTTAGTCATAACAATGCAAGATTCAAGGGCGCCAGTTGTTGATGTAATAAAAATTTAGAAACTCACAAATGCCTGACTCTTAAACTAAAGGGTTGAGCAATTTGAATTATACTTCGATGATGAGCTTCAAGTAAATAAGTAATGCAAAGTACCTCCTCAGCCACAACTGCTGGAGCATCCACAACTGTGCCCATAGCTCAAAGTTACCCTGCATTTCAATTATAATTGGCATTGTAACTTCGTAAATAAAAGTACAAACTTGCATATGCCGAACGCACACAAAAAAGAAGAAGAACTGTAATATCGACTTCTATTCGCTGAGAAAGACAATGTTTTAGTTGGGACATCTAATATCGACTAGGTTGTAAGGACAGTTCAGCTTCTAATGATCATCCCACTGCCTCCTGTTTGCAGCATTAGAAGCCAATCAGCTCAAAGATTGATTCACCACGAGCAATTCAAGCAGAACAAATACATGGCATTCTATTGATGACTTTAGACTCTTAGGACTGCAAACAGTGCTGGTTTTTATGAACTGATAAAAGTTATAGATTTTTTCCTGCTTATTTTGTAGGTACCTCAATGAAGAAGGCGTCCTAGGTGGGATCCAACAATGTTCTACCCATACCAACAGATGCACTGATTCAAGTCGTTGACAATCAGAAGATCACAATTCTAAGTCGTAGCCTGATTCGAACTCCCCTGATCCCGTGGCACCATTTATTTTTCTATTATTTTGACAAACTCCCGCCAACAATTAGGCCCCAGCCTCGCAAGGCGACAAAGATCACAACAGCGAGAGCACCTGACCGACCCTTTCCAGAAGTAGCAAAGTACAGGCCTTGCTATAGTCTCTCATCAGCGAAACCACCCCCTAGATCCGGCTTCAAACGCCCCATCTCAGGATCACTACTGATCAGATTTGCAACCTAATCTGCGAAATTAACTCATTCCAACCGAGATCTCCCTCCCGTCGCTCCCCGAACAACGCAGATCGCACCCCCCACAATACGCCCAATCGCGAAAAGTACAAATCAATCGACCAACGATCCATGGACAGAGAAGGCCGAACACCATAAACATTAGGAGGGATGTTGGAGGAATCCGCGTACCTTGCGGGAGGCGTGCGAGATCTGGGAGCGCGGGCGAGGGGAGAGGGGGGCGTGGAACGAATCTGTGCGTGGGCTTCGGGGCGGGAGAGAGAGAGAGAGAGGTGGCCGTTATTAATACGCGCGCGCGCGGGTTTCCGGGTCCGGGTGGGCTGGCCGCGTGAGGATCCGCGAACGCGGCAACTGGTCGGCGGTGTGGTCGTGGTGGTGACCGGACCGCCTGACCAGACGCCAGAGACGTCGGTGGAGGGTGGAGGGGCAGGGGGAGCTGTGGAGCGGGGAGGCGGCAGCCCGGGAGAGGGGAGCTTCGTCTTCGGGAACGGGAGAGGAAGGTGGGAAAGAAAGGAGACACGTTCCGTAAAACGTACGCTTGGAGATAGGCTCATTTTGAGTAGATTTTTTCCCTATACAAAAACCCAGGCCAGATTTTTCATATAAATTTGATGCCGTTATTTCAGTTTCAAGCCAGAGATACTGAATGTTATTGTGCCAGTATAGCAAGTGCCTATCTATTTTTTGGGGAAAAAAGAACACTGCTTGGTTTACTAAGCATCAACCCAAACAAATTCACGGTCTTCTGCCAAATTTTAGGTACCTGTTGACTTTGTGCCCATTCTTCTTTTAATTCCTTTGAAGCAGCATGGCAATTTGGGGACTTTTTACTCTCAACTTCTCAGGGACAGAGTTGTACCGGAGACTCTACAAACCACTTTCTTCGCATGCACAACAGAAGGCATGTGGTCAGCATCACCTGCCCACAGATGGGACCTAACCAACATTATGTGATGTTTCTACCTCACAAATTGCAAGTCCTTTAACGAAGAAAGGTGGGGGAATTTTAGCTATATTCCCATAGAGATTCGTTACTTCGTTAGTCGCTGTAATGACATACCAGTGTTTGCTTTACGCATCCACCTATGTGGGAAATAACTGAATAAGAGAAAACACTGGCACAGTATCTCTTCTCCTGGCACCAAAACTGTATCCACATGCCCCAAAAGAGTTGAAAGAGGCGACCTCTTCACCCGAAGATTCGTCCGGAATCCAATTCTGCCCGTGGTACCTTGAAATTGTCCGAACACGGTCCACATCATCGCAACACCATGGGCAACCAAAGACAACCACATAACAACTCAGTCAATGCAAGTCCATCGTTGTCATAGGATTCGTTGGGGCAAACACAACCACATAACAAATCCAGCAGTCTCTACTCTCTAACCACAGGAATACCATACTCCACATAATCAAACCTATGAAGACCTTTGCATCAAACTATGCATTCTACAAATCACAAGAGGTCCTTTCACCTTCTCCCTGATGCATATGCATCATCGGACAGTCTTGTGCCCATCTTGTAATCAGTTTCAATTCGAACGAATACAGACAGAGTTGCTCTTCTTCTATCAAAAACTTGTGTTGATTGTCTGGAATTCTCGTATTCCATGAGATGATTAACTTTAGTCAGCTGCCTAGGTAAAATTCTTAATTCTGGAACTAGCTAGAATATACCAAAGATGTACATGCTCCTAGAAAGGGGGAATCAGGCCTCCTGTTCTTTGTACAAATGACCTCTTAACTTTGCAATGTTCTTCCGCATTTCAATGTTTGACGCTCGCTCGGCCTCTAACGCTCGTTCAAGCTGTCACACGCACTCAACAGACATAATAATGAGGAAGAAGGTTATAATTTTATAATACAAACCACAATAGCACTTCATCGAAAGTACCTTTGCTGCTCGAGCACTCCATTCACCAAGAATAGCTCTGAGTCTATCATTTTCTTCGACATACTGCATTTAAAATGTTCATGATAAAGTAAGCAATCCTTTGCAAGCAAATAAGAGAAAACACAAATCTGTCAGCACTCTATGGTAGATCACTTGATTGCTAAACAACATACTTGGTTGTTGCTCACACGAATACGCTGGATCTCTGAGTCCTTTTCATCAATCAAACCACGGGCAAGTTGAAGCTCAGAATGCACTTGATTCATCTGCACATTTAGTCAGTGTGGAATTACTTCTATTAACAATTTCCGATCTTTACATTAAGCATCTACAGTCATCTAAGTCAAGTTCAATTTCAACTTTTCACACTAGAAAGAATTAACAAAAACATGTCAACAGAAGCATCTATTGCATCTGCGAGAAGCAGATCGCTTAGGAGCTAAAACTACTGTGAATAGTTTCCACAATAGATAGTCTAAAGTAGGCAAAGACAGGTAACCTCCCTTACTAATTTACAAAAACCACTAGAAATGCATGGTATCCATGTAATTTAACTTTCTGAGGCATGTATAACATAGTAATAAAACTTCAGTAAACATAGTTACCTCAGCGGTAAGCGCTCGAAGTTCTTGATCACGAGATGCTAAAAGATGGGCAAGATCAACCTGAAGATTAAAAAGGCAATCGATCATTTAACTAACTGCCAGTTGATTAGATGCAGCAAGCAGAACGTTATGCACATGCACAGAGAGAGAACCTGAGGAGTTGTTCCAGCATCAGTTCTCTGGTATTTGCTTAAGCATTCTTGCAAGCGGAGGACCTTACGATTAAGAAACAAATTGTTAATCAATAAAAGGATCCCAAAGCTCATATATTTGCAGTTAACATAAGAAGCTGGGCTTAACCCTTGCTCTAGAAAATTAATATTATGGAAGATGTACTCTTATGTACTACAAAAATGCTTACAAACTAATTTGACCTTAATACTATTATTAGAATATTGACTATCACAGTCTTCATCATGTTCCGCATTTCCATAAAATACTAAGACTACTAATTCTGGTGCTTACCTTGCCTACATAGTTAAATAATATGCATGTCTAAATACTATTTTTGCTATGGGCAACGTAAGCAATAAAATTTAACAATGCATGTATGCAGGTTAACAAGGACTTCTCTGAAATTGGACAGAAATTAAGTATAAGGTGAAAAAGAAATTTGGTGAGCTGATATAAACTATCTTGCATGACACTTCCATGTACCTCCTCACTCAGATAATGAATATTCTCCCTTTGGTACTGAAGTAACGCCATCTGCTGATCAGAAAGACGGGCATCATAATACCTGGAGAGAGAAAAATATCAGCAAGCCAATCTTTATGGAAGTATGTTAAAAGAAGTACTCAAAAGTACATGTTGTGATACTGTTGGAAACACATGTTTGTTTTCCATGCTAGACATGAGTTGAAGATCAATTTTCAAATAATTCTAAAGGACATGGCTATGCGGGTTCAAGACTAGCATTCTAATGGACATGGCAGTACCAGTATGTTAAGAGAACTACTCGAATACATGTTTGTTTTCCCTGCTAGACATTAACCCACTGTTAGAAAATAAACCGCAAACCGCACAAATAAGGCATTCCTTGTCTGTGCAGAGACAAGAGTAAGTTAGGCATTTATCAAATGTTCAAATGTAGAAGCTTGTCAGATCACATGAAAAGGCTAATTATAGTTCCTGTGCTGCAATTGTACCTTTGATCTTCAAAAGTATTAGATGGCTGGAGTGCAGAATACAATGACCGCAAAATATCAGGCTGACCATCCAAAGAGTTGTATCTGTGGATATGCCCTGTAAAAGGAACCAAGCAGACACATGACACAGATCTTACAAAAAATCATGTAGGACTCAAAGCATGCATTTTTAAGGGAAACAAACACATCACATATTTATCAGTAATTACAACTGCAGAGTGGGCGTGTATTTATGAATATAAAGAACTCAACTCACATATGTATAAGCCCATAAAACAGCCAGCACACGTGACTTCAACAACAATGGCAATCCTGCATTATAGCAAAAGAAGGTTTTAAAAATGGAAAATGCAATATTCTAGAAAATACACAGAAATCATGTAATGCGCGCAAGTTAATATAATTATCTAAACATACTATCGTTACAATGTTTTCAGGTTGTTAAGTACTTAAGTTCATGCAACAATCCACCTACTGACTATGTATAGAAAAATGGAAAATGGGAACTATTGGAAACAAGCAAAATGGGAACCCATTATCTGCCTAAAGATGAAGTTCCCAAGCCATAAGAACTTTGCCTCAAGTTGCCTTGTACGGTGGCGTCTATTCAACGCTTTCAGCGATTTGCTCCGCCCCCGGCGCAGTTAATTTCAACCCCGCCTTCCCCTGCCTCCGCCCTCCACCGCTAATCACCTCCCCCAAGCTCCCCCGCCTGGTCCCTAGCCCAACGGTTATCAACCCGCCACCGCCCTGCAACCCGCCGCCACGGCCTGTCTCACCCCCCCCCCCCCTTCCTCCCCCCTCTTCTAAGGCTGCCGGTGACCACCGGTGCCCCTGGCAACCCCCCTCCCCTAACCCGGCGGCCATCACCGCCGCAAACTGGAGGAGGAGGAAGAACAGTCGCGCGGGCCCACCTGCAGCGACTGTTCTCCCATCTGCGATGCATCGGCGCGCGCGATGAATAGACGCCGTGGCCTTGTACTACAAGGTTTAGTGTAGCATATATATCACAGCTCAGAGGTCATGTAATTTTGCATGTGACACATGCATATAATTTTACACTGAACATTATTGAAATCAACTGAAACTTCACAATTCAAACAATAAAAAATAGAGGTACTAAACATTATCTTAAGAAATCAGAAGGCATTCTCTATTTACCTCCCTGGTAACTATGTCCATTTCTTCTACTTTACAGAGCAACAGATAGACAAATCAACAGTTTATTAATGCTAGATGAGATTCCAAAGTGCCGCAGGCCGAGGTTTTTTAGATGAGATTGCAAAGTGCACCTCAGCAGCAGCGAGACTGATAGAATGTGTACAAGAGGTTGCCAGACCATGATTAAGAGCATCAGAGCAGTCCCTGCAAAAATAGAGACCATTACTAGTGATCATTTTAAGACAGGTAACTAGTGTGAAAATCTAAACAGAAATGAATACTAGTTTTTTCTGTTAGTATGAATCTGTTCTCCTAAAAGGTCGAAACACACCATTTATGCATAATCCATATTAAGACCTCAAGCGATAGAACAAAGTGAAAAATGATCACACTAAATGTAGCAGATCATCTTATCAACAAAAGGAAGTGTCAGTTCACAAAGTGACTGAAAATAATGATAAATGTACCACTAGACCATCACAGAGATTTGTCAGGTAATGCTCACCGCTAGCAATGGTAGCAAATGGAAGTCGAGCAATATGCTTCAGTTTCTGGCTGAACTCATAATAGCCCTGGATGTAAAAAGTAGAACACATTAGTTAATTTGCAAAATATATTCTTCACTGAAGTGCATATACTAAGTCTGATAAAATCAATTACTACATGAATGTATCGACTCCATTGCATGAGATACGATGAAACAGAACAAAATAATAGCATCCTTTTGAGTGGTAATACCTGCAATCTCACTTTCCTGACCTGGTGAACCCAGTATTGTTGAAAAATGCCTGCATCAAATTTCATCAAACCATTCTTCACAGCCAGAAACATAATGAAAGACAAATAAATAGTTCATAGAATACCCAAAAAAAACTGTAATAGAGCACCTGTAAGAACTAGAAGGATAACATTGGAGCTGCATAGCAATGGAGAAATCATGTCTGGTGCAAAGAGAAATATCCATGGAGCTGAAATGGCAACAGAAGCAAGACCTACCTATAGAAATATACATAAAATGCAGTTACCATAAAATGGAGAAAGGAGAAAAGCAATGTCTTGTTAACAAATACTAGTCACATGGAACAAACGGAACGTAAAGACTACAGAATGCACAATGTTTTGGTTCTATTGGATAATTCATGAACTGAATCATTTATCTTAGATGATGTTTTCTTACACGCCATATAACATGGGTAATTAAGAAACCTCCACTTACCAACAAGATACAGTACAAGGTGCCACCAACTATGCTTCTAGGTTCACGATGACCAGACAGGGGGGCTTCATGTAGTAAATCAATGAACCTAGATAACAAGAGGATTACAGATATTAAAGAAGTATTGCGATCTCAAAACACAGTATTACCAAAACAGAGTTGTATTAGTATCACAAAAGGATCAACAAAGTGTCACACTGCTTTTAAGGTCAGCTTATTCATGCTTTCAACTCAGATTTAGCTAATAAATGCATTGGTATAGAAAATTTGGTGAACCACAGCTTATGTGAATATCTCTTCTCATGTACCGAATTAAACGAAACGGCTCAAAACCTATAGGATTTTCAAAATGTGAACAAGCTAAAGCCCTGCATAAGCACCAAACAACCACTCAGTAGTAATACCAGCAGCAATTCAGATTTAGAACATTAACCCCGTGCCTTCTTTCACATTATAAAGTTAACCTGACTGAATATCCAAAATACATTAAACACAATCAGGCACAGCTCATCCTAGAAATAACTGCAGATCCCAAGGGCAAGCCGCTTCCGATCCCATGTCATCTCTGCTCTCGGGTTCACTACATTCGTACGGAATTCCGCAACCCATCGCGATTCGCGGGAGCATGCAGCATGAACACGCCAAAGCCCTAGCGAGCCACCAACTTTCGATCCAGCCGGGCGCACAGGGCATAAATCATCACGAAACTGGACCAAAATTGTGCTGCCATTTGCCGCGGGCTTCAGATCAAGCATCACCAAACGCACAACCCAAACGTCCAGCGGCATGCCTACTAATACCTAGGGGTTAGGGAAGCAGACTCACAGCGCGTCCTCCTCGGAGGTTGGTGCCGCCGCAGGGGTGGATGCCGCGCCGCCCCGCTCGTGCGCCATCGCCTCCCCCGCTGCCGGCGACGCAGGGGAGACCTTGCAGGCCTCGCCTCCGCGCTCTCCTCCTCCTCCTCCTCGCCCTCCTCCAACTTTCGGATCCGAAGGGCGGAACGCGTTAAGCTTAGCTCGCAACTCTGGTGAATTGGAATTGACCTGCACGGCCGGTAATTTCATTCGACTTTGCTCTCCGAGGAGGAAGACGACGACGCGGCGCGGTGGGATGTTACGATGAACGACCCCACCTCGAAAGGTTCCATTCCATGTGATTCTGCAGGTGGGTCCCCCTCCCACTTCGTATGTTTGGCATTTCCATCACTATATTAGCAGCGATTAACTGAATGAATGTCATAAGAAAAATTAGCAGGAAATTACGGTGTTCAGTACTGGTTTCCGTTCCAAGAACACAGCAACAGAATTGCTTGGTGATGGTCTTTGGAAAAAAAAAGAGATGGACATAAGGCGCATAATCTAATGATTTGAAAAAAAATGCTTCCAACCCAAAATGGAAAGAGATTATCAGTATGTAGGTTTTTATTCGGACTTACAAAAGTAACATTGTTACTGCACGGTTTTCCAAAATTGATTTACAGTCCAGAGTTTCATGTGCAGAACTGTTTGAAACGAGTCCAAACAACTCTCATCGACTATGCACAATAAATTTGAAAAATCTAAAATTACAAGTACAACCTGTTACAGGCAAAACCCGAGGTCTGAACTAAAGTTCCAGAACAACCCATTCCTCAATGTCTTTCATCTCTTCCAGCAAAAAAAGAAAGAAGTGTACGATGGCGTATACTGTATAAGTTTCCTTCAAGTTCATGAATTCCACCAATAATCTTCAAAACGAAGTCAAAGATGGTTCAATCAGGGTATGCCTAACATGTCTCCCTCAAGGCTCAACTGACAGCAGCGGCAGCAGGTTGTGGCTGCAAATCAATGACACCATAGCACCGTGCGCATAGAGTAGGATGGTCATGGAAAGATCCAACGTCCCGGGTGTAGTTCCAGCACCTTTCACATTTAGCACCATCTGCACGAGTCACGCCAATCCATATGTCTCCAGTGCGTGGGTCACTGAACTTTCCTGTGTAAGATACAGATGATGTAGTTTCTTCATTTAGGGTTGTGAGAACCTCCACCTGCAGAGAGAAGGAAATGTTAAGCATCTTACGTGCAGACAGAGGAAGATGGTTCTTATGAAATGCATGTCTTTACCTGAGATGTGATGAACAGGCGATGCAGAGCATCTGCGTCATTAGAGGCAGAAGATAGCTCCTTTAGCTTTAATGCTGTATCTGAACTTTCAGCATGGATATACACCTTTGCATCTAAGCTAGAACCTATCAACTTTCCAGTGCGAGCATTCTCCAAAATTTTGTTGACCTCTGACCTCAACTGCGTACCAACATAAGTTTAAATAGTAAGAATCAATTCTGAAGATATAAACTCGAGTGCGCCAGTATAATATACTAATAAAAAGAGCAATAATGAAACAAAGAGGGGTTGATGCCACAACGCACCTATATAGAGTATCATCAGCAAATTTAGCAGAAATGCTGGCATTTCATCACATTTATTATGATCCAGTCAATTTTTTTCTTTCTCTAGGTTAAATGTTCAAAGTTGAATGCACATTTCTAACATAACTAGTTTCCCCTTTTAGTTTAACCTCTAGGAAGTACAGATTTCTAATGCTATGGACTATGAAGCCATATAGCATGCACAATTTTTGTGAAAAATGCATATAGCCTCTTCTTTCTTTCCTTTTTTTGATACAAATGAACACATCAAAGCAGTGCAAAAAAAAAATAGTACCTCAAGGATAATGCCCAGGAAATCAATGTCATCCTTGGGGACTGAGAGCCATTCTTCATTCTTTTCTGGCCATTTTAGGTCAAAAACAAACTTTGCAACGGATCCATCCTGCAAGGTGTATTGAAAAGGTAGGTTCTGCCAGACATCCTCAGCTAAGTGAGGCATAATCGGGGCAATGACCCTAACAAGGTAGAGCAGATGTGCTGTGAGGACAGTCTGACAGCTTTTCCTTGTGAAGCTAACCCGGCCTCTGATAAGAAGACAGAAATTACATCATCAAAATTGTGAATCAGTATCATTCAATGATAATGGATAAGTTGTGGTTCTAATAAAATAAAAATCAGATGACTAAAGAATATGGGATAAAAGCCATACCCAACATAAAGCCGATCCTTGGCAACATCCAAATAAAAATTGGACAAACCAACAATAGCAAATCTTTGAAGCATCTGAAATGTGAAGGAAAAGAAGTCAGTAATGTAGAACATAAAACATATGTAAATTACACCAGCTATATTAAGTGGGTGTGTACAAATTCCCATCAAACACACAGCATGGTACAATCATGTCATGTGCTTATGATTCGAGAGTATGCCAAAACGAAGAAAGCTACAGAAAACACAGATTAAAAAGTAAAGGGAGTTATTGAACAACACCTTGTGCTTTCAAGCAAAAACTCTATTCGTCAGCGTTTTGATCATGCAAGCTACAATTAATAAATCATGGTCCGTGTACTTTCTGTTTAACAGAAAGATGGTCCATGTACAATAGACCAAATGAAACTGTGTCCCAAACACAGACTGCACGCACTCGAATGCACATGCACTCGCACACTGTAGGATTCAAATAAAGAAAAGAAAAGGGAGAAGAGAATAAGTCAAAGATGTGAAATTGGCACAGACATGCAAAATGTAGACATACCTGATATACTTTAAAGAATTGATAATTTTCATAACTATCCTTCATAGAAGCCACAACTGTTTCCAGTTGGAAAAGTGCATACTTGTCAATTTTTGGTAGATCACTGTATGGCACCGAATTATCCAGCTATAGCAAGAATCATATAGAAAAGGATTACTAAGATTATATAGGAAAAGAGATGCACATTGTGAAATGAACAAGGTAAAGAAACAAGAGGAAAGGCAAAAGTAACAGTTAAGAAATACTGATCAAAAGGACATCTACTGAAACAATTTCCTGGTCCAAGCAATATATTCCTTAACATAGATCTAGTTCACTCATTCCCTTGATGGTCGCTGGCACATTTGTTATCAGAAAACAAATGAAGACATGTTTTGATCACATGGACGTACTTTCCAATCGTGGAGATTTGACAACAGAAATCGCATCGTGCCTCGTAGTTTTCTATACATGTCAGACATCTGGCGCAAGATTTGTGGACCAATCAACACATCGCCAGTGTAATCAACACTAGAAACCCATAGACGGAGAACATCTGCTCCATAGGCAGGTTCTTCCTGCAAAAGACCAATGAAAATTCATTCTGCGAAACTACAAGGAAATAAGTTCTTTACAAACATACCCTTTGGTTTTTGCCACCATCAATCAATTTCACTGGATCCACCACATTACCAATAGATTTGCTCATTTTGAAACCCTTTTCATCCAGTACAAATCCATGTGTAATAACACTGGAGTATGGAGCCTTCCCTGTTTTCTCATGGAAAATGGAAGAATAATTTATACAATGGTACTATAGATGGAAAAAATAGTTAGAGAAAGATGCCTTTATTTTTTCAGAATACAGATATATCACAAAAAATCAAACAATATGGGTGGTAAGCTTTGCACACTTCTTCATATATTTTTTTATAAAAATAAAATACTAGAACATAAAATTGAATCCGCATGGAAAGTGTTTCTAGGATAAGATACAACCATGGAAGAATCAGAAAACAATCATAAGAAATATAAAACAAAATAACTTTGACAATGCAAAAGGAAGAAGAAGACAAATACCTGTAGTAGCAATGCTAGTCAACAATGAGCTCTGGAACCATCCACGATGTTGATCTGAACCTTCAAGATAAATATCTGCAGGAAACTTAAGACCATCCCTTTTTGCTAAAACAGCTGCCCACGAAGAGCCTGAATCAAGAAAGAAAAGGTAAATATATAAAAATCAATGCCTGATGCGAGAAGGTTGCACAATTCAGAGAAATTGATGCAGTAAAAGGTACAAAAGCAGCATCCGCCATCAGTGCACAAGATGGTAACATGGCTTTGGCACGTCAGCTAAAGTTTCAGCATGCAGTAAAAAGGATAGATACCAAGATCCAAGCTAAAGAACAGGGAAAAAACATCCATTCTTTTGTATTTCATGTTTCAGAATTTTATGCAACCAAGTTTTCCACAATTTTACCAACAATATTCAATATGTTTTTATCGAAATTGGACATATGGAAACCATACTACTAAATGACCACTAAAATACTTCCATAACATTATCATGTCGAGTTACAGAAAAAGTAGAGGTCAAACTCACATCTTGAAGACCATAAAATTTAATAGCATCAGATGGAAAAAAGAAAAGGGACAGCACATGTAAATGCTTCCTGAATGAAATTAATTTTATCCATAGGAAAACATCAATCACTGAGCTATACTTTTCAGTAGAGGAACAATGAAGACACAATGTTACCAGAGTCAAACCAAACATCCATTGTATCAGTTCCCTTGCGATATTCAGATGCTTTGTCCCGATATTTATCTGGAAGAAGTTCCTCAGTTGTCATATACCACCATGCATCGCTACCTTTCTTTGACACGATAGCTGCACAACGCGCAAAATAATTTTATTCACCGGCATATTTATGTGATTCTAAATCCAAGCACAACTAAATAACCCATAACTCTTTCCCCGATAGAACAAGAGTATATCTAGCACTTGAATTATAGTCCTGACAAACGGTATAGAGAACTACACTCACAACCTTCATCCCGTAAACCTGAACTTTCCAAGGATACAGCAAAATGCATAGGAAAATACTGAAAGATAACACAGAATCCAGTTACTATTTTGCTGACTAAAAACTCTTATTATAGGGTAATTGCCTAAAACTTGGAAAACCCCAGGGACACCAGCAGACAAGACATTTAGGTGTGTGACTGCTGGGATGTGATCATGTTTCAACCACAATGGAAACCTAACAAAGAAATGCAAGACATAGACACAGATATACCCTTGATATGTTCAATAGTTTCTTCAGTTATAAGAGGTTCTTGTGAGTCCACATGGTAAAAAACTGGAATAGGAACACCCCAAGTTCTCTGCCGTGAAATACACCAATCCGAACGGCCGGAGGTCATCGCAACAATCCTGTTTTCAGCCTGGGAACGATAAAACAAAGTCATGAAGCACGGCTCCTTATCCAAAAGAAAGAAAAAGAGCAACAACAGATGTAACAAGCAGTAGCATTTCATTATTGCAGATTAGCATAGAACATATAAATCAAGAGGGTTTATAGAGGAAATTTAACTCAAACATATTACATTATTCCAAAAGTTAAATTACTTGATCACAGACTAACAATATATGGGATCAAACAATCACTTGCACTCAGAAGCAATATTCAAGATTAGATTAGTGTAGATTAATTTAATCCTCTTCTACCAGTACAGACAAGAAATATGCACAAAAATGAACATACAAAACACTTTTGACAATTAGTACCCTACCAGGCATTGCTCCTACCAAGCAGCTTATAAGTACAAATTGAGAAGTTAGTGAAATAACAAACCAAGGAAAATAATCACAGGATCTGGATCAAACATAAACTGCCAGATTTTTTTAAAATAAACTTAAATACCTGAGAAGGAACCCAAGCTACTTGTCTGATTGCATCCATTGCAGCATTACGGAAACCATCCACAGATGCAAACCACTGTTCGGTTGCTCGGAATATAGTTGGTTCTTTAGATCTCCAATCATAGGGGTACTTGTGTTCTGACAAACAAGGGAAACAGTACTCAGTTGAGCTTCTATGATAAAAATGGAAAAACAAAGAACATGAATGCATTTATCAAGTTACTAACTGTAAGGCTCTTCTAAAATGAGGGAATATTGTTCGTCCAGATACTTCACAACTGCGGCATTGCCAGCTCCCAGGACAGACAAACCACTAAACTGTCCAGCTTCAGCGGTGAAGTTTCCTTCATCATCCACAGGAGAAATAATAGGAAGCCCATACTTCAGACCTGTTATGTAGTCTTCCTGGCCATGGCCAGGGGCAGTATGAACAAGGCCAGTTCCAGATTCAGTTGTAATGTAATCCCCTCCAAGAACTACAGAACATTCATTGCCATTCACAGGATGGACATACCTGAAGGCACAAAGCATAGCATGAAATAAGCACATATACAGTTCAAACAAAAGCTTTAGCAATCATTATGAAGTGAGAGGTGCAGCACAACAAACAGACCTGCAGTGCTCCAAGGCAGATCCAGGAAATGATTTCTGTACTACAAGCTTCACACCCCACTTGGACTCAAGAGTTGTGACAAGATCAGAAGCCACAATAACAAACAATTTTCCTTTTTCAGAGCTCAACACACTCCCAACCTTTTTTTTTTTACCACCAGATGTTGATTCACTTAAGAGTACAGATTGTACCTCAGCTACAGCGTAAGCAAGCTCAGGGTTCACAGCAACAGCTGGTGAAGGAAGGTAGAGACAATTTTAGACAAGTTGGGAGTCTAACATTTAATCGAAGGAATTTAACAGATGAGAAGTTAGCATAAACAGGCAGAATCAAACTGCAACTTAGAGCAATGAGTATGTTTTTCTTTCAGTAGCAGGATAACCAGATCTATCATATTTGTGAGTTCCCATGCATTTTGCTTTCATCTGATGTATTCATATTTTGTGTGTTTCACTACACAAAATTGTAGATAGGGAAATTCTTAACTAGAACAAAATTCACATTGGGAAAAACTTAGCAAATAAGAGCTATGATGTTTACTCCTTTTATAGTTAAATCTCATTTTTTATCCATGTACAAATATGATTGAAAATTAAAAGGCAATACTCTGTTGTCATACCTACCACCAATTTTAAATTTAGAAATAACTTGGGCTAGCTTTCACGAGGCCTTATTTAAAGGGTGGCTCTTACTAGATGTTTCTCGTACAGTAGAGCAAACAAGGCATCACCTCACCAGCATTAGCCGGGATTGTCCATGGAGTGGTGGTCCATATGACCAAAGATACATTTGGAAGAAATTCATCCAGCATCCCAGATTTAGATGGATTCGTAATCTTGAATGCAGCATATATGCTTCTGGAAACATGATTCTCGGAATACTGAAGACAATAAAGGGGGCATACATGAGGAAGCGAAAACAATGGATAGATTTACCAACAAAGCACATATACATATCTACTCCAAGAATATCAAATATACAACAAGAAAAGAATGTTTAGGTAGGCCGTTTTCATTTTATCCACAACAAAGAGTCGAATGCAGATTTAGGAGTGATTGGGAGGTTGGGTTGTTCTACAAATATTTAGGATTTGGAGACTATGAATCCGAATTCCCCCTATCCCTATAAAAACAAGCCCTAAATATTTTAGATTTCACATTGCTGCTATTAATCCAATGTCTCTTTTCTAAAGAACTGGAACAGAGCTATGCAACAGCTTCAATGCTCTGTTTCCTTGGTTTAAGCAACTGTTACCAGAAATATCCACCCGCAATATGCATACTTATATTGATAAAATCAGAACTATTATGCATTTTCCTACATATTTGACAAATTGTACTGGTGTATTATAATCATACCTTTAGTTTAGCTTTGGTGCATAATGATAGAATCAGAACTATTGAGCATTTCATAATGATAGAATATTGAGCATTTCATAATGATAGAATCAGAACAATTAAGCAATTTTCCTACATATTTGACGAACTATAATTGTGTATATTAAGCATACCTCCAGTTCAGCTTCTGCCAAAGCTGTACGTGATGATGGACTCCAATGGACGGGCTTTCGTCCTCTATAGATATATCCTTTCATAACCATTTGACCAAAAACTTCCAGCTAGCATAAGAAAATGGATGCGAAAAATGTAACTACTTTTGTTAAAGAGGTTCTGATTGGAGTGAAACATGTTCATTATCAGAACACCAAATTTACAGTATGCTACACCATACTGTTGATGAATATTGCTGGCCACGCAGACAAATTGTAAACAAAGAAAATTAAATGCACTGATCTAACGTTATCAAGAAGATAGAGATGCTGACAAGAATACTCAAACGTGGAAAATCTTCAGGTTCTTATTTATATGAAATACACAATATTGCATATTTATTATTGACATATTTAGTAAAAGCAGGTACCTGAGCAGCTTCATATTCTGGTGACAGAGTTAGGTAAGGATTGCTCCAATCAGCCCATACACCATACCGCTGTCCCAAAAAAAAAGATTTATTAGTCAACACAAGACAAAAAGAGGCTAAAAAATTGAAAGGCTTGCACCAATTAACAGGACAAGAGCCACAACGTGAATTTGGCTTCTGTTTGGAAAGCTCAAAACTGCAAACACGCCGAAAAATATCACCAACATGGATAATAGCAAATTCTCACCAGCTGGATCACTTTCCATTAAAAAGGATGAAAGGATACCTTGAAAGATTTCATTTGTGCATCAACTGTTGCTTTAGCAAATTTTGCAGCTTTTTGCCTTAATTTTATGGGTGTAAGAGCACCCAAAGTTTCCTTATCCATTGACTTCAAAACTGCAGAAAATAATTAGCAATCAGCACTTGGTCATTCTCGAGTATGAATACAAATCTAATACATGATCACAACCACATCAAATTAGAGGAACTTGAGCATTTCCATAGATTTTTCTGTAAGTGAACTCACCTTTTAGTTCTATTGGAAGGCCGTGGCAATCCCACCCAGGAACAAAAGACACTTTATGATTCTGAAGCAACTGTGCAAAGAAGAGAGCATTAGCAAAGCTGTGATTCTGAAACATTAACCTACAGCAAGAGTCATATGTACGGCAATTAATACCTTGTAACGATTTATAATATCTTTGAGGATTTTATTGAGCGCATGGCCCATGTGAAGGTCGCCATTAGCATAAGGAGGGCCATCGTGAAGAACAAATGTAGCCTAATCATTCAGCCAAACAGAAGAACCAACTAAATCAGATAAACAGATCCATTTCAATATTTCAGGTATATATGAAGTAATCAACTCACCCCACTGTTCCTTTCAGATACCCTTTTCAGAACCTGATTCTCCTCCCATAATTTTTGGAGCTCTGGTTCCCTTACAACAGAATTCGCTCTCAACCCAAATGTTGTTTTCGGTAGATCTACTGTGTGCTTGTACTTTCCATCCTCTTGCTTTGCACCTAGCACGAGCAAACAATCTGAACTTAATTACCACTTCTTTGTTTCTGACACTGGAAGCAGGACTGATTGCTAAAGTGGAGCTCAAACTGTCAAATATCAGCTGACTGCTTCTTTTTATTCGAAAGAAGTTAGATCAAGCCCATGGGAATAACCAAGCAACAACACACTGAGATACTGTGACCAAGGCCAAGGCAGAGGGAGCTTAAATTAAAAAGTAACAGTAGTCTACTATCAATGACTCATCACGGCCATACTAGCTATGAAGAAACGAGTCAAACATGCATAGTCACTCCACAAAAAACAAAGCCGTGCTAGTTGGAAAAGTTATCACAGTTATAACATGTTTCAATGTACACCAAGCAGATTGAGCTTAAGTTCCAGGCACTCCTCATTTTTGTAATCGCGTATGCATCACAATGTGACCCCCAATCCCAGTTCTCTAGACCAAATCCTACTCTCAAGTCTCCAATCCCTAAGTTCTAATACTCCGACGGCAGAATTCAAGCACCGCGATATCAGACAAACGGGCATAGATTACCCAACCAAAATCCTCACCGAGCAAACCTCCACCTAAACACCAATGGCAAAACAACAACAAGCTAGAGGCGACCCTCACCCTGCTCAGCCTTCTTCGCCGCCATGACGGGGCCCCTGGACCTCCGCTTCGAGATCGACGCGGCGGAGAGGCCGCCGCTCGACTCGGTGCAGAACGGCTGCGACCACGGCGGCGCTGCCAGCCTGCGCAGCGGGAACCGGCACCGCTGCGTGGAGAAAACCTGCGAGAAACGAGGGGGAGAAACTAATGAATACGTGAAGTCAAGCCTCTAGAAGGTTCTAGAATGGAAGTGGTGGGCGCGGCCGTGCGGCGGACGCTTACGCGGCAGCATGAGGCGGCGTCCATTCTGCGCCCGCCGCGAGCGCGAGGGTCCGGAGTGGAGAAGGCGGAGGAGGGGAGGCGGGTCCCGCCCAGTCAGCAGCGGAGGGAGGTGAGCAGGTGGCCACCGGCCAACGGGGGATAAGGGGATTGCCGAGGGAGGGTGTTGGCCGGAGAAGAAGGGAGGGGCGGAGCGCGGAGGCGGAGGCCTGCACGCCGTAACGTTGGCCCACCAGCAGGGAGGCTGCAGAGTGGGGCCCATTGTCATCTCGTCCGCGGGGGCCCGTTGTCCAGTGATGTGGAAACCCTCACGGCTGGCCTGCGAACACTTGTCGAATCCGTGTACCCAGGCTTGCGGCGCACGGGCCTGGCCGGAGAAATTATGTTGTCGCTTATCTCGGTCCAAGATTATTGGGCTGTGGAATTGGATTCCGCTGGCAGCGGGAGAGAGTAAATGGGCTGCGGCGCGGGCGGTGCGAACGCTTATGTTTGGCCCATTTTCTGCAATGGATTACAAACAGGGGTTAGACATTTTTCCTTTTCTTTTTCTTTTTTTTTGAGAAAGGTTCGACATTCCTCACATGGTCGGAACAGAGATTTACATTTTTTTTCCCCGATTCCTTTTTGCGTGTGCAGTATAATTCGAAAGAGATTTCCATGAAATTTCCACTTGCCAAACTAGCCAACAGCGGAGTCTGCAAATTCCGAGCATATGCTCGTATGAGCTAGTGAAGATTCACGATTGGAAATCTGAATGGAGAGGATTCAGAATACGCTCAACGGCTCAAGTCCTGATCGACAAAAAGCCTTCACCATATCGTCGTCGTCAGACCAATCAATCAAAGCCTTCCCCGATCCATCGTACTCTGCATCCGCTTGATCGTACTGAAAGTGTGAAACGACTAACGAGCCGGGGCTAACTGAGCTATACCTCTGGGCGAAATTAAGACTAATAATTATATATAAGACGGCGATCGATCGAAGAAGACATGACCAGCTTCTGCTGACGACTATATGCAATGCATGCATGTATAGTTCGGTTCCTGCAAGGCTGCAACGACGTGTAGTTCGCGTGGATTCAGCGTGGGGCCCGTGGTTTTTTTTCCCACGTGGCTCGCGTTGGTTTTTCCCCGTGCCTGCTGCTTGAATTTCTTTTCTCAGCCGAGTCAGCTCTCATCGTCGTCGCTTTCCTTGTTAATCCGGGCGTGGCGTCAATAATTATCTCCAATACTAATCAGCTAGGCATCATGCTAATAGGTTTAATTTCGTCGTATCATTTGGCCTCTTCCCTCTGATTGCTCGAGATAGATGTGGAACGAACTCGTGGCTCATCGGTTTTTGCCGCGCGCAGCGAGCATGCACGTGGCTCGGCGGCGACAGGCCACCACCTGAGATCAGCGGTCGCGGTTAACCTGGCGATCGGAGGCCGACGGCCGCCTGATCGACCGATTGATCGTGCTGTGCCACCCATATATGATCCCGACCTTTTTAACAAGGACGGCCGGCGACCAGGGGAGCCATGATCTCCCTTGGGCGCGGCTAGCGTTTTGCACATGAGGAAAAGGGGTGCCGTGTTCAGGGCTGGGCCACTGCACCTCGTCGTCGTCGTCCAGGTTTGGCGAACACTACTGAAGCCAGCAGTGTGTACGTGCAGATCGACACGCGTAGGTGAGGGTCAGCTGTTGGCACTTCGCTTTCGCCGCGGCAAGTTGCCGTCTCTTTCTTCTCCCTCCCTCATCGTCTTCCTCCACACGAAGCTTGCTAGACGTGTCCATGCAAGTGCCTGACGACTTCAGGAAGGAAACGCTAGGCAGCGCGTGGCACGTCGCCTGGTCGATGTGGTTCCCGCGCCTTTACACGTACACGGAGATGGTCATCATCAGAAAATGCAGTCACTGTGCTACTTGTCCATGGCTTCTGCATGCGTTGACAAATCAAAGCTGAGACTTGGGGGGTTCTAAATTCCGACACAGTGAGAAGAACCGATCGTCCCTTCTGAGTTGACCAAGGAGCTAGAAGACGTGTGAAAATAACACGGACCACGGCGTACGACTTTACCTGTGCGTGCTGTCGGCTGTGAAAAGGTATTACGAGTGAGAGAGTGTACCGCTGGCACACGTTGTGTGTTCCTTTGCATGCCTGAGAACGGAAGGTTGCTGCAGCTTGGGTAACCCTACCGATCGAAGACCTATCAAGTTTGGGATTTGGGTTGAAGAACTGTACCATCCGGAAAAGGCATGCATATATATCCTCATCATCAGCAAACCTAACATTTGACGCCGAATTTTCGCGGCTGCTAAAACCAGGGCACGTCAGCGCATATACCTTTCAGGATGCATGTAGTAGCTAGGAGCAGAACATGTTCGACAAGAGAAGCGAAAATCGAGATCTTTTGCTTGATCGTCTCACCAAGCTAAGTCCGGCAGATGCAAACGTCGCCGGCTGCCGGCTGGACCTTGAACAAAAGCTGATGAGCATTTTAGTTAATGAATTATTTGCATGGTCGAGAGGGAGCTAGAGATTAAAATGGAAAATCAAACCTGATCCTGAAGAAAAGTCAACACAGCATGGGCGCTAAACTTTTAACTTTGTACGAGACGAGACCGTCGTAGACAGCACAAGGTTTTGACTTTCGATCAAAACAAGGGCAGGAGTGGTTTTGCCTTCATTCTTTCTTAGCTTGGGACTTGCGAGCCGGTCAAAAACGGTCTCGTGGTCGCCCACGGAAACCACAACCCTGATGCAAAACACCCTGTCCGATCCAGAGACGTCGTCATATACGCGTAGCGGCGTAGGAAAACTCTCGTGTCCGTTTCCTGAGACCAAAAAAAAAAGGTCTGATAGACGCGACGTTCGTGTGTCCAGCTGTTTTCGAGGCAGAAGTAGAACTAGCTAGTATAGTACAAAGCTTGTACGTTTTGACGTGTGCACACGGAAACGGCACAGCCAGAGTTGCTACAGTCTCCTATATTGTCGTTCCTCTATCTACCTTTACTTGACCTGAGGCACGTGGATTATGTTTGGTAGCACCTCGACGCCCTAGCCTAGGCGAACTCAGATCGAGATGCATGTACAATAATGTACTCGTAACAACAGCAGCCTCTTGGCCTGCGGGCAGTCGTGTCGAATCAGGCTCGAATCGCGTCCACGATTCTGTGATTCTGAAGCAGCTCAGCGGCACCTCAGCGGTCAAGTTCAGAATTACATGTTGCATTTGTCCATATTCAGCGGCAGCTGGACTTTGCTGGACAGTGGACGCAACCTTCTGGATCGGAGTCTGCCATTTCACAGCCAACTTTCGGTAATACGCTAGGCACTATCCATTACAAAAGCACTATACAAATCATTGTTATCTTGCTGGATAGTGTCTACTGAGACCATTTTGCACTTCGCGTGTGCAGCAACAGTAGTTTTGGCGTGCGTGGCCATTTTCAATTAACCAGCAATAATGTATGAGTTTCCCAAAAGAGAGAGCCAGTGACATAATAACAATGGCAGCTTCATAAACTTTTCATGGATATATATAATCTAATAATGTTGTGTTCGTTCATTGGTCTGCTTGCATACAAATCACCTGCGGTTAGTTTATTTACTTATATGATCGAATTTAAACCACACTAGGCCACATTATACTTGGCTACCAACAGCAGCAGCACGTAGAGCAGCTCCAGTTGCGCTTATTGCCAGATATCTGACATCCTTACCCAACAACTGCAGTACCGTACAGCTCCCGCATGCTGATCTGATCGCAATCCCAAGCCGCTTATAAGAAAGAGACAAGCTGGTACAGTGGCTGCTGATCCATCAGGGGATCCCCTAAAATGGTTAGGCAGGATCACACATACATCTTTTCTAGCAGCTAGTAGCTAGGAACGGTATAGCAGTACAGCCAGCTCGAAATCTCAGAAGCTTCCTGATCTCGTGCCGGGTTGGTTGGCTAACGTGCGCGCATTATTCTTAATCCACAGAGATTATGTAGCCGCTGCTATATATGATTCGCCAGCTTTACGGTCGTCGTCTTGACCCGGTTGGTTTGGTTGCTATGAAATCGGAGACCGATGAGCTCACCAGGGCACACGCCCTAGCGAATCCAAATGAAATGGTTGGACAGAGAACAATAGAGATCAGCGTATGTTGTTGAGCTTTGCTCCTGCGAGTTAGGATAATCATCATGTCTCCCAAATTCTGGTTCCATGGTCTATAGGCTCATATACATGGTGCGCATGGTGCGCTGGAGTACATTTTCTTTTTCACGACATAAATGAACTTCACTACCTATACCTGGTGCGCACATTAGGGCACACTAAATTTTACCTCATGGATTAGTGAAAAATTAGGGTTAATCCCTTTATGAATCCGAAATTGCAGTAGTGCAGCACGGTAGAAGTTAGAACTCACACATGCATGCTGATCCCAACCCGTTTTCAGGAAAGAGACAATCTCTGTAGTTAAGCAGAATCGCTAAACTCTTTGCTATTAGAAACATAGTACAGCCAGCTCGAAATCTCTGATACTCCCCCTCGTGCAGGGTCGGTTGGCGAACGCGCGTCTCTGCTATGATTCGCCAGTTTCAGGGTCGTCTTGACCCGGCGGTTTGGTTCCGAGAAATCAGACACCAGCTTGTTCATCGATCAGGGGCTCAGCAGGGCACACGCCCATTTTATACTAGCAACTGAATCCAAATGAATGGGGTCCGTACGGGGAAGAGCTTATGCTGTTCAGGTTGCTCCTCCTAGTTAGGATACGATGATGGGTTGCAGTCAAGGGTCAAGGCTTGGAATTAAGCCTTGATTCCATATGAATTATTAGCGCAAATGCTATGAGTTAGGACTGGGGACAAGCAGGCGTTGGTGGTATTCGTTCCTTGATCCCCAAAAGAATTGGAAGAACAATGACTGGAAGTAGTAAGCTACTAGTCGTTTTACTCTCGCCCGCCAGTCTTTGCTTGTCCAAGCTAGAGTGAAAGTGAGAGAGATCTTCCCAATCTGCTGGCAGGAAAATGAAAAGGAATTATCTTCCTCCTCCATTCGTATAGGTTTTGTTGCCAGCCCTTAGCTTCACAGCAAGCTCAAACTCTGCTAAGCGCTAGACCACTCCTAATAGAAGCGGAAGCGAGGATTGAATCTACCGAGACGAACTTGCAAGACCACAGACGATACCAGAGACATGATCTTTGTTGACGAGGTTCGGCCGAAGCCTACATCCACGGTGCATGATTATATGCGCTCTTCGCCAATACCGCAACACAAGCCGCTTTAGGGTCCTAGCATCGTGCCGCCTCCCTCCTGCGAGCCTGTCGCTATGTCATCATGGTTACAGCAATAGCCCTCCTCTCATATTTATAAGGAGGTCCGGGTTACACAGTTTAACACAAACTCTACCATATACTGCTAAATACAACTCAAATCTTATCGTAACCGGACTCATACAAATATCGGAGGCATATTCAACATTTAATTTGTGTTTCCAGAAAGACCATTTGGTTGATGATTGGAATAATGCACTACCATGCATTGTTTCATTTTGTTGTTTCATAGATAACGCACGCATGCATGCATACAAAAGGGTAAATGTGATGGAAAGAGAGTAGTGCCAATGTAGTTTCATTTCATCTGGATGAAATCCTTCTTTTTTTTTCTCTCACCATTATTTATGTCGCTACATGAACATTATTCTCTAGTACACACATACTCTAGGACAAACGCTCATCAATCAGAGGCTGCGTCCAATAATCCAAATTCCACGGTTCCACCAACGATTCCAAGATTCCTTGGCACTGCATGTGCGCCTGCTTCGCCGGGAGATCACATCGTACGAGCTCAAGGATTAGTTTAGCTTAGGTGGCGAGGATGCTTCCTGCATTGCAGCTAACTAATCATTCTGCAACGCATGGAAGATGCGCTCGTCGTCTCGTCACCACTCCATCACACCCCCAACAACGCTACGCGACGCCGCGGCAGGTACAGGGTGTTCGCCGCCGCCGCCGCTTCATCTCCAGCTTCCTGGTCGTCTAATCGCGGCTGCTGATTGCTCCAGGTAGGCTGGCGGATCTAATCTAACAATAAAGAGGAAGCGGTCGAGACGGCCTTCGATCGGCCGCATGATGACGGGTTGGTGGAGCACGCGGCCGCGGCTGTGTGTTGCCTGCCGTCCTCTCCTCCGGCCTTCCTGGATTCCTAGCTAGTTGACGACGCGTGCATGGGCGGGCGCATGTGCTCGTGGATCCTGTCGCTGATTGCACAGCGAGCACGAGCTCCTGTAGTTTAGTTTCAGAAATACATCTGCACAGACAAATTACTCCCTGTTTTTCTACAATGTTTATTTCATTTCATTATCAAGAACTATACTCTAGTAATTTTTGCACAAATTTGATATCGGTGTATTCATATTAAATAATGCTTGTTTATAATGACGCTCTTTGTCAATCAAAACATTGTCCTAACGTAACAAAAATGCACCTAATATTAAAAGTAGAGGAGTACTAATTATAAATCATTTTAGGAACATTTGCATTAATCCCTAGATAAGACCTAATTAATAGAAAACAAGACAAACTCTAGAAATTCTCAAAGAAGCAAACCATATGACCCTTACCCCTACCTTTGACAACACCATTTCTAGCAATATCTGCGTGTATACGTTGATCCATCTCTGTCATTATTTTTTTAGAAAAAAAATAGAGTAAAGAACACAAGTGATCATAGTGTTTTCTAAAAATATTAATTGCTAGCCCATGAATACATTTAAACTGAACCTTTTTCAAGGCACGTTCATTCCAGGTCCTTTGTGAAACAAAAGGAAGTAGGAATACATTTTTTTTTTGTCGAAACGGGGGCAAAAAGTTCCTGTGATAGAAGCATATCTTTGGATGATAGGGTTGTGGCGCGGTGTCACATCACATCTTCGCACGGGATGCCGTCATCATCCGATGCAAAACATAAATTAAACTACTAAAGCGCAGCCATCCAGTCCCGTCCTTCCTAACAAGTCCAAAAATAGCACCTTCCCCACAGTGTCTCTCCTCACCTTTTACATGTGTGTACAATCATTCCCTTCTCGAATGGACGCCAAAACTGGATACTTGTGTGCACGTCGTCAATGGCGATTCTCCTATAGCAAAGTCGCATTCACCCTCATCATCCGTAAAGAATACCCAGTCTCCGTTTAACTACTAACGCACACGGACCTCCTCAGGACTCACCGTCGCCGGAGCCCAGTCCTCGCCCTCACACGGAACCACTAGCGCCTCCGTCGATCGCCACCCTCCATCCGCCGGATCCGGTCAAAACGGCCGTTTCAGACTCGCCTCCGCCGGCCCAAGCCCTCAACCAACCAACCTACCCGGCCAACCGAGCCGAGGCCACCCGTCTCCCGCGCGCGCGCCCGTCCCCCACCCACTATATAACCCCGCACCCCCACCCCTCGTGTCAAACCATCCAATCCGGCTGATCGATCGCAGGCGCCAAGAACTCGATTGCACCGAAAGAAGCAGCAGTGGTTAGTTGCACTCGATCGATCGCGTCAAGAACTGCAGCGCCACCGTACCAGTCCACCACCTGCGGCACCTCAGCTAGCCCGGGGAAGAAGAGAAGAAGGCCCGGCCGAGAGAGCGAGCGTAGCTAATTAACTACAGTAGTCACCATGAGGATGCTGTTCCGCTGCTTCGTGGGCTCGGAGCCGGAGGAGGCCGGGAGCGGGAACGACATGCCGGCGGCGAGGAAGAAGACGGTGCGGCGGATGCGGAGCGCGACGGCGCGGTTGCGGTCGCTGTCGCCGGACGACCTGTCGCGGACGCTGGCCTCCTCGGGCCTGCACGCCTTCACCCTGTCGGAGCTCCGGTCCGCGACGCGCAACTTCTCCAGCAGCCACTTCATCGGCGAGGGCGGGTTCGGCCCCGTCTACAAGGGCTTCCTCGACGAGCGGCTCCGCCCCGGGGAGCTCCCGCCGCAGCACGTGGCCGTGAAGTACCTCGACGCCGACGGGCCGCAGGGGCACCGCGAGTGGCTGGCGGAGGTGGTGTACCTGGGGATGCTGAGCCACCCGCATCTGGTGAAGCTCATCGGGTACGGCTGCCAAGACGAGCAGAGGATGCTCGTCTACGAGTACATGGCCAGGGGCAGCCTCGAGCACCACCTCTTCAAGAGTAAGCGACCTACCTACTCCTACTAGCTTGCTGTTGCTGCCACGATCGATCACCAACTACTATTACATGAACCTTGGGAATGGATGGACGGTCACTGATCGACACGAGTGTGTGACTGGATGGTGCAGATCTGCTGTCGAGCCTGCCGTGGTGCACGCGGCTCAAGATCGCGGTGGGCGCGGCCAAGGGGCTGGCGTTCCTGCACGAGGCCGAAACGCCGGTGATCTACCGCGACTTCAAGGCCTCCAACATCCTGCTCGACGCGGTGAGTGCCTGCCTGGTCTGTCTTACTCCTACTAGTCTTAGTAGTCTACTACCAAGTCTCATCTGTCATCTCGACCGATTCATCTCTTCTTCTTCGTTAGCAATAACTACGACCAGTTCACCCGGTTAATTAGCTTTGCTTAATCCCAAGGAATTCCTCTCTCTTTGCATTGCCGACGCTAGAACCAGTACTAGATGCCATGCCACCACGTTTAATTTTCAATCAACCAGTTGGCCAATCTCTGTCGATGTGTCGTACACACCCATAGATACATCTGTCTGAGCGAGAGGGCTTCCATGATAATGCTCTTAATTAGTTGTGGCCGTCAACTTATTTAAAATAAAAACAATCATAAGTAGGTAAAATGCCTGGGAATGAACCCAGCAAATTAGTAGTTGAGAAATATATAGGTGTCCTTTTCTGATTTGTTTACTTCTCCTACCGAATCTGACAACAAAATCATTAATGCTCTTATCATTCTAAGCAGGCAAGAAACCCGTACTTTCTCCGGTTAGTTGGTGCATCCCGGCCGGACGACGTTACAAAATTGGTCGTTGCATCCCTAGCTAGATAGACCTTGGTACAATGGTACTAGCTCTAAACCTGCATAGTACGGCTAGTATTGGCTAACCTAACACTCTTCTCGACTCTTTAACTTGAGAAGAACCACAAAAATGGGCAAGGGAGAGACGATCCATCCGTACTTTACCGAAAATGCGCGCAAGCATCGACTTTTGACACGGAAACAATGTACCAAGCGTACTGCAAGTAGCGAGCACGCGTCGACCTGACACGTACTACAACTCTTCTCTAGGATAACGGTCGAAGCAAAACGATACGCCAGGATGAACCTGAACTGACCCAAGATGATGTCGGTATCTCGCAGGACTACACGGCAAAGCTGTCAGACTTCGGCCTGGCCAAGGAGGGCCCGCAGGGCGACGACACCCACGTCACCACCCGCGTCATGGGGACCCACGGCTACGCCGCCCCGGAGTACATCCTCACCGGTACGTACGTCGTTAATTAATTAGTACTTATTAGTGGGGGTAATTACTAACTGGCCACGTTCAGAACGAAACTGACAGCGTGTGTGTTCTACAACTATATATACGCAGGGCACCTGACGGCGAAGAGCGACGTGTACAGCTTCGGCGTGGTGCTGCTGGAGCTGCTGACGGGGCGGCGCAGCGTGGACAAGCGGCGGCGCGGGCGGGAGCAGAACCTGGTGGACTGGGCGCGCCCGTACCTGCGCCACCCGGAGCGGCTGCACCGGGTGATGGACCCCAGTCTCGATGGCCAGTACTCCGGCAAGGCCGCGCACAAGGCCGCCATGGTCGCCTACCACTGCCTGCACAGCGTGCCCAAGTCGCGCCCCACCATGCGCGACGTCGTGGACGCGCTCGAGCCGCTGCTCGCCATGTGCGCCGACGTGCCCGCGGGGCCCTTCGTCTACACGGTCCCGGAAGACGAGGCGGCGGCCGGCGCCGCGACGGCGGCCAGGAAGAAGTGCCTCGCGTCGGCCGTGCACGCCGAGAGCGAGCTGCCGGCGAGGAACCAACGGTACGCGAACTCGGTGGCCGGGCGCAAGAGCTCCTCGCCGAAGCAGAGCAGGGACCGGGGCGCGTGAGTGCGCGACGGAGCAGGCATCAACTGATCAACGTACGGTGGATGCATGCGTGTTAGGCTGTGCATTTCTTCCTGACCAAATTGTGAAGTGTATATAGGATAGTGCCAGCAAGGTGTAAGCTTAAATTGTTCGTTGATTCATTTTTTTTCTTGGTTATGTCCTGCTCTGGATAACCGAGAACAAATTGTATTCTAGTTATTTTTTTAGGAAGAAAGGATGTCCTTTTTTCCTTTACCTTTTTTGCACGCGCTACCAACTCTTGCTTCCGGAGAATAAAAGGAAGATAAGATTATTGTGCCATCCTACTATGCGTAGTTGAGAACTAAGATCATTACGTGTATGTCATCCCTTCAGGTCAAACAAATTATGTTGCCCGCCTCAGTTATGTACATCATCGGTGATGCGCATTGCTCAATCTGCCACACGCACACATAGGCCAACAGGGCTACTTCGAATTCATTTGTTCGTCCTGTGAGAATCACCACTTAACTACCGACGTGACGTCCAAACAAACGAACAAATTGACAAAGATAATCTCAATCTTCTGCTCTTGCCGACGTTCACTTGTATAGTTGTATCTGATACCCATCATATGTCTGCGGCAAGGAAGTTGCCAGACAAGGAAACCTGCCAATCAGAGAAACATGTAGTGAGCATCTGGCATCACAAATCAGTATCCAGAGTACAACTGACGTCTTTGATCTCCTCGATGAACTAGAATTTAGGGAAGGAAGTATAAACTGATACCTTCTCGCCAGGCTTGAATGGGGGGAGACCTCCGTACGGACAGGTGCCACATCGGAAGGCATCACCCAACCCACATACCCACACTGCAAGAACCATTCAGAGATCACCAGAGGAAATATAACAATGGATCCTCCACAAGAAAGCACTAATGGAACTGTAATTTTAGAAGCAATACCTACACTGCCACAAGCCGACTGAGGATTATTGATCTGCTCGGCAGTGAGCTCTAGCTTCTCTACTTTTGCCTCAGCCTCAGCCCTGCCACAAGTACAGTTCTTGCATGCCTTCCTTGATGCCCCCACTTCACAATCCCCAACTGGTGAAACGCAAGAGGGACTTTTAGGACCTAAACTTAAATTGAATATCTTGACAAATGTCAAAAATAGGTCGAACGGTTTTATGACTGTACCAACTGGAAGTTGTGGTTTCTTCAGGTCCTCCTCAGCCAAGAGGCTGTCTTCATCAATAAGTTCCGAGTCATCATCAATTTGAATCTTAGGAAGGGCCTTTGTTGCTTTCTTAAGGGGGAAAGAAGAACCCATGCTCCAGCTGGCCTTCTTTGCCATAACCTATAAGTGCTTAAAGTTAGCATTTAAATTAAATCCTGCACAGCATCAATAACATGCTGTAATACATACATTTAGACCACTCACGATAATAGATTGCACATTATCCTGTGAGCTTGCAGTGGAAGCTTGCACTTCAACAAATCCACCCATCAGTAGCTTGCGTTCAATATCAGTGTTTGGCTGACAGAGACAAGCATAAAATTAGAAAACTCAATATATAAAGCACAAGAAGGTTGTCAGTAAGATGTATTCAAATAGCTTACCTTCTGACTGGAGGAAGGTGCAGAGCTCGGCACCAGTACTCTTCCGCCAGCTTTCAGAACCTGGCTAATTTCAGCAACCAACTGTTCCCTCAAGCTTTCGTTTTCTACGACAGCAAGAACAGCGCCAACTGAACCATCATCAAAAGGCAACTTCCCACCTGTTCCATGCCAACATAATAGTTAGATAACATACACATGGGACACCGAAGCATAACACAAATTAAAACTGAAAATTAATTAACAATTGAATATCTTCCCAAATTTGAGATACTTGCCTGGCTTGTGCATGCAAAAAGACACCTGCTCAAATTCATAGCCGCGAAGCATCCATGGCTAAAAAATCGATTCCTTTTCACATATTATTGTCCTCGATTTCTTTTCTGGTTGGTCTGTATACATAAACTCTTCTTCATTTTCCCTCCAATGTCTTCCATTGCGTGTGAAGGATCGATAGAAAACGCATGAGCCATCAAGTCAGAAACTACAAAGAAACCTTCAACTCTGAACAAGTTTCCGAGGGATATCCATGGATTCAATTATTGCAACCTTGGGAGCGATGCAGATTCCCAAATTGGATAAAAATGCAATCATCAGAAATAGGGATTCAACTTTTTGTTACATAAAGGTCTCCCCTGTTACGTAAGTGAAAATTTCCCATTCTAAGCAACAGAAAGCAGAGATACCACTGGAATAAACATTACAGACCAAAAAGTTAGGATCAACTAACTTCGCCTCCACATCACTAGTCATTACATATATCCAAAATCAGTGCCTCGTGCCTGCAGTTCCACAATACTCACACAAGTATAGATGATGACCTAATTCCAATTAATGTATGAAATCCTAAGAACTCAACGTGCATTCCGAATTTGATTGGTGAAGCACCCGTTGCAACAAAATCAAACAACAAGGCACGCTATTTCAAACATCCAGGGAGGAGGGGGGATAATCGATCGGTTTCTGAATCCATACAATCCACACACGAACTTCGAGCTTTGTCAACAAAAAGTGGGGGGCGAGATGCTAACCGAGCGAAGCGCACTAGGTGATGACGGCCACCTCCTCGCGCGAGACGTCGGCGGCTGCGGCCAGATCCCCCACCGCCCGGATCGGAACCGTCACCTCGTCCGTCACCGCGAGTGCCGCCGCCCTGGAGTCAGATTAAGGCACCTGCATACTGCAACCGAGAACCCAAAGCGGAGACGATGAACACGAATTCACTCCGACAGACCGATCGAATAACAATACAGTTACACATTTTTGGCTGCCCACGACGCGGATTCAATTCACCATACCTGAGACGCGCGGCGGGCAGGGTGGCACGAGCAGCGTGGGCAGGCGGAGGGCGAAGGCCAGCGGGCCACGCGAAAGGCGAAGGGCGGTGTCGGCGCTGGCCGGAGCTGGTGGACGGCGGTGATATTTTACAAAAGGACCCCAGATCCAAACCAGGGGGTTTTGTGTAACTAATTTATCCGTATTTTTCAACTAAGCCCCTAGTTTGGATCGCGATTATTGATCGCGATCCGATTTAGAGGGCTTTTACGAAAATTACCAATCCCAAAATTTACAAAATGACCCCTGATTCGGATCGCGATTATTGATAGCGATCCGAACCAGGGGGTGTTCTGAAAATATCCCGGGCCGGCGCCGGAGAAGCCGACGAGCCCGCTGCCGCCGGTGAGCTCCGCTCGCACCGCCGCGATGAATACCGCGCAAGTCTCCGGATCCCACACGCCTATCCGCTGCCTCCGGGTCCCTCGCGTTCCGCTCACGGTCCTACCAACCCTCCGCGCGGACACGCGGTTCTTGCGGGAGGAGAGGCCGAGCGCGAGGAGGGAGCGGGAGGCGGAGTGGGGCAGGTGGGCGAATAGGAGGCGGAGCTCGGCGAGGGTCTTCTCCATCTCGTGCACGGTGCGCGTGCAGTAGATGACGCGGAGCGGGCGGGACGGGTTGGCGGCGGAGTAGGAGGTGATGAAGGAGATCAGCGCCGCCGTCTTGCCGGTGCCCGTGGGCAGCGCGTGCCCGCGCGCGTCGAGGGCGCGCTTGAGCTCCCCCATGTACACGTGCTTCTCCGGGTAGATCCGCCGCGTACGGGAAGTGCACCGGCAAGCCATCCGTCCGGCATCCAGTCTTTTTTGTTTTTTGAAAGAAAGTCCGGCATCCAGTCTCAGTGCCGTGGAGAGGAGGGAGGAGCACTACCGTTCTGGCGTGCTTCCCTGCTGAAAAATAACACTATTCCTGTAGCTTCCGTTGGATTGCGTTTGGACGTCGATGCATGCGTGTTTTAGCCTCTTTATTTGTTCCTGACGAAAACTGTGAACTGTGTGAAGCGTATATAGTTACAATGGCAGTATGGTGAAAGGTTTCGTTGATTCATTTTCCTGGTTATCCGGCACTGGATAACCGAGAACAAATTGTATTCTCGCTGTTTTTTAAAATTTTTATGGCATGCACCGGAGAATAAAGGGAAGAGAAGATTATTGTGCCGTCCTACTGTGTAGTTGAGAACTAAGATAACTAGATAAATATCCGTTTCAGGGAGTCAGCACTATACCTTTAGATCAAACAAAGCATGTTGCCCGCGTCAGTGATGTATATCGGTCATGGGCACTGCTCAATTTTCGGGATGTACTCATTTTGGGCCAGTGCCAACAGTTCTTACAACAATCCCTGTACAACGAACTATAGCTAAGAGGAGTGGACGCCCATGCTTTGGCATCTCGCAACAATTGTTGCTTTTAATAACTTTAAAAAAAATCCACTCCCCTTAGCCTGTCTAGGCACCTAAACAACAATACAACATCGCAGATGGATGTAACCCCATAAAAATCTGGGGACCAACAAATCTTCAAGGCAGCCTTTCCATATTCATTCTAAATCTTCAAGGCAGCCTTACCATATTCATTCTATTGGACAGGCTGTGGGTCCTGCTGCCTGAGTAGAAACTGTACTGATGTATAGTGCTGAAGAGATTCCGGAAGATCGACGCCAGCATAATCCATTGCCGGGATAGCCATGGACAGATCCTCGGTGGAGAATGGTATACTGTAGCATGCAAGCATCGGATGTTAGTGCAAAACAGCAAACCACTCTAATATGTTCCACATAGCAAATATCTGGCCTAGCAAAGTATCTACCTTAAGTCATCATCCAACAAAAAAGAATTCGACACAAGATTCTGGGTATCCTTGTTGACCACTTCCCGCATTGCAGCAACCACCTGCCAAATCTTAATCTTTTCAGAAATGCATGAATCCCAGAAAAGTGTAAAGTTCAAGCCGAAAGGGCCTACCTCGTTTGATATGCCTTGGGTATTGTATTTGTCATCCCAGTACATCGAGCATATCCTGTAGATTTGGCGAACACTCAAGGACTACATGAAACACCAGAGAAATTACTAGTTAAAACAATCGTTCACATTACTAGTCTGCCATAGATGAACTGCCATAGATATACATTTTCATACCGGGCAAAGATCTTGCCTGATCTCCTCAAGTGTCTTTTTTCTTTTTTGGTGTATAACCTGCGTTATGTAATTAGTGAGAATAGCCAATGACATAAAACAACCAACAAATAAGAGGGGGTAGACAGCTTGCAGAGTGAATTACCAAAAAACCGACAGCTTGTCTAATATAATTTAGCTCATGCCAAGATGTCCCCGCAAACTGAAATGAATATAAACTTTTGAAGAAAACTGAACGATGCTATCCAATACTCTTAGTAAAGAAGAATCTTAAGTTTGGATACGCCAAGAAAACCAGTTCCAACAGGGCTTAATAACTGAAGGATAAGAATGTAAATATGACACTTACCTCCTCTGTGACATCAGTAATCCATTTCTCCAACAAGGATAGCCCAGCTTTCACGTATTCCCCATTGGAGAATGTACAACATTCACGCCGGAGAAGAAGACTGACAAAAGAAAATCGCTGTCAGTATATTCATGAAATTGAAGTAGTTATTTTCCTTCATATTTTATTCCAACCATATTAGAACAAGCATGTATCAGGCAGTGTCTCCATCCCATCACCCATAACCTTCAACAAGTAGTGCATTACTTCACAAATAAGCAGGCCCTTCTCTTGTATTCAACATTCAATAATTTGCAAATTTTTTCTCCAACACGCAGGAGAACTGTGCATCAATATATTAAGAAGAAAAAGGGGAAAAGATCCCCAGAGTGTTACAGATATGAAGGGTCTGAGATTTCTGGTTGAAAATATATTATTCATTGAAAATTTCTGGTTGTTGTTAAATGATATAGATATTCCCAGTAATCCATTCCTAGACATTCAATGGCTAGCATGGCCACACTGTTTGCACGTTATAATGCATATATACCTATTACCAAGTTTCTGAGATGGGGAAATTACCTGTTAAACAACTGTATATTGATGAAGGAGAATAATTGTGTGATAAGTTTACGAATAAAGAAGGATGGCACCTGCAGCAAACTGATATTAGACTCACTTGGACAAGGCAATAAAGGCTATCAATGCCTCTTTGATGAAGTTTGCAAAAGATGAATCCGTTCTCAAAGCAGGAAGATAATAAGGCTTACATAATTTTCTCGCAATGTATCCATAAGCAAGTCCAGGAAATTGACAATGTTGTCCCAGTTGGAATTTGATGCCGGTTGGGCACCAACCCCAGGTGACTTGGATACTTTTCCGGGTTGCCCACGTGTTGACTTTGGAGCCTGCATGTAATCACGGAGTGTTACCATAAGATCCAGTTGACCAATGCAGTTGTTATTAGTAAATTGAAGAAACAATCATATACCTGGATGCAAACATTAAGAAGAGGTGATATTTCCTTTTTCAGATTATCTCTGAGCTGCCCGAAGATCTTTTCAACACATGCGGTAAGCTGCTGTTTGAATAGTATGGCTGGATACCGCGCATCCACTTGTGGCAGAGAATCACTGCGGCCTACAAGCTTTGAAGGAGACCTCAGCGTCTGAAAGAAAAATAAAATGTTGTTATTCCAGTCAGAAAGCAAAATCGATTCTATTCATACACAATTTCTGTAGAAAATCATCATCAAGCCACTAATATTACCCAGTACTCAAATTAAACTGTATACAACTATGTTTGTGCACCAGTTACAAAATGCTACTGAAGATATATTTCAAGCAAATATAAATGTTACCATTTGTCGTTCTGTTTTTTCAACTAGACTAGAAATTCCCATCAACAATTGGAAGCAAAGCAACTCTCAATCTACATATAGCATGAGCAAGGGTAAGGCTGCATAGAAATTGCCTTCCTCAGACCCCCCAACACCCACCCACCTTCTATGGGAGCTTTAAGCACTGGGTATGCCCCCTTCATACGAACATGTCAGTCAAAAGAGCATTGCAGTATACTCCCTCAGTCATAAAAACAACAAACTAGGTTGTATGCAGTCAAACCATCTTTTTCTGTATGTAGTCAAACTCAAACTATCTAAATGCTAGCCATCAGTGAAATTTTGTATGTGAAAATTGAAAATCTGAAACTGTTTTGAATAGCTTTGTCTAAAAAAATTAGTTTTGTAACATTATAATGTTACTACATTTTATAAATATATTATGATAGATATTTCATGTCTGAGTTGTGTTTTGGGGACTGTCTATGTACAAAACAATACATTCTGCGACCAGGATGGATTCAATATGAATAGAAATGATAACAGTCATGTTCAAATTCCTTACTTGCACTAGCTTCCCGCCTAGCCCTAGAGCTCCAGACCGACGAGATGGTGTAGCAAATAATCCATTTGACCGCAGATTCCTCTGCAGAAGGCATAGCAATGCAGAAGTATTGGACAACCAATAAGGTAATCTCCCATCAGCTTCCTGCCCCTGTATAAAAACCAAAACAGAAATTTCCAAATTGTTACCTTGAGAACCCACCTGATGCAAACAGAAAAATATATGGGTTCAAATTATTTTACCTTTAGGACATCATTTATGGCCTCAATTACATGATCAAAAATAGCAGTCCTCTCTGATTCATAAGCACGCCAGTGTAAAAGGCATTTGTAAATGATACAGGCTGCAACTGGTTTGCCATCTTTAAAACCTAAATTTTCTTTGATGCATCTTAACAAAATTTCATGATTTTCCTGCATGAAACAATAGCAAAATATTGAGATATCTGAAATTCTTTAAATAACACCAATGGTCCCTAATAAAATATTATCAATATCAAATGAGCAGGCATCAACTGAACAAGAATATGAAGGCACATCTATATCTGAAAGTCTACCACAGACAAATTTACCTCATGCCTTTCAACAGGCAACCTCGATCTCCGTGATCCAGTCAAAGTCTGCGGAAGAGGAGCCAGATATTTTGTTGGTGTTGGGCTATCCTAAAATTTTATTACTTTTGTTAGATTAAAGCTTTCAGACAGGAATTTGAATGATTGTGATATCCAAGTTGAAACAAAAGAATAAACTTACAAATGTACTCTTCGACTCACAATTGGGAAGCCCGGTTGATGCAGAAATTTCAGAAAATTTCTGCATTCAGAAATCATATCAGTGAAATAAACAAGATATTGTGGCTAGGTTTGAAATCAAATAGAGGGTTAAAATATCAATAAGAAAAATGAGTAGAGTCGGCACCACATGTCAGCTCTAATTGTATTTCAGGGCAGGGGAGTCAACAACAAAAGCATTGAACTGGGAAAGGGTAACAAAAAAATCACCTCAGATAACGTCTTTGGAGCTACAGCTAGATTGTTCATTGGTGGTGTGTTAAATGCCTTCTGTCTTAGGACATGATTTTCATTTTCCAAATTAGTGAGTTTCTCCTGCAATCTGAATTCACGAAACCATGAGAGGTACACCAAAAACATACACACCACATATTGTTTCCAGTATCCTGCAGTTTTAGATACAGATGAGAACACCAAACACATACTTGTCCAAATTTTGCTGTAGATGGTTGCATTTTCCCTCCACATCCTTCAATTTCTCCATTGTATCATCGCTACTTTTACAAGCCACATTAAGTTCTTTCTCCAGTATTGAGTTTTTCACAGATAATGATTCAACTAAATTCTGTAGAATGTAAAAGAGATGCTTCAGCAGAAGTACAATAAAGGGATATGTCAAAAGGCCCAAAAGGACATAACTTTAAGTCAGGTGACAACAGAGCATGCTGCCTGCTGGAAAAGTGCAGCAGCAAGCATTAGCTTACTTCCTTAGGGACTATGTTATATCATAAAGTTTATCTACTATGTTATATCATAAAGTTTATCTACTCCATCTTAAATGAATAAAAGGATGCCAAAGGGCGCCAATTGAAAACGGAGGCCAACCAAGCATATTCATGATCATGGCAAACTTACTCTACAACATCACAAAGTCTAGCATTTGCTCTAACACACCGTAAATTTTTAGTGTCCTTTAGACAATTGTCAGCTTCACAGCGAGCTGCAGAAAATGCTACAACTATGTAGTGCCCTAGATCGGTGGAACCAATTCTTTTGATGATAGAATATGAAGATGATAGCAATTATAAAACCTTTAGGTTGGAGTTTTCTTTTTCTGCTTCTGCGGTTATAATTCTTTTACTCTGCAACATGGTGATCTCTCTCAAAGACTCGTCCAACTGCCTCTGGAGCAACAAGTTTTTGGCATGTTCAATTTGAGCAGCTGACTTAGCAGCAGCACATTCTGCGCTTAATGATTCAATTATTTTTTCACGCTTCAATATTTCTGATGATTTTGACTCTTCACTGGCAGCCTGCATTTGAAAGTTCAGTCACCAGATGAATATAAAGACAACCATTATGACAAATCAAATCAAGAAAAATTACAGTACTAATTGCTGTAGCAACTCGCGTTTCTACCAGAAAATCAAATCAAATGTAAGAAAAACGTTCCAAAAATTTGCAAACCTAACCAATTTAAAGGCCTGAAACTGGTAATACTTATGCAGATAAACTTGGGCCATCTAGAGATGCATAATTTTAAAATAGAATCCAAGGATTGGTTCCAACCAGGATTCAGATACTGCCTCCAATCTTTTTATTTCACTTTGTATTACAATTTTCCGAATAAAATGACAAAAATGATGTTTCAAAAACCCATTAGAAGCCTTGTACTATTTATTTCTGTCACTATATCAGTTCCCAAGTTTCTTTCCCTCTTTACATACTTCCCAGGTTTTCACAAGGTGAAGTAGAAGCCCTTCCCGTCAGTTCATATTACTAATGTATCTGACAGGATGTAGCAAGCTTCAAATGCTTATAAAAAAATAACTGGCCAAGTATAAGCACAAACAAGAACAACCATATCAAATACCGTGACACAGTAGAAGAATACAACAAGTAATGTTAACATAGAGTACACTAATGCAATAAAGTGGCACATAATACTTACCCGCAGTCTCCTTTCAAGGGTAAGTCTTAAAGCAAGATCGTCCATCTTTTTCTCAAGCTTATTCTTTGCCTCACGCAATGCACCAGCTTCATTTGCAGCCTATCACATAAGAGTATTCCCATTACAGAACAATCACAGGAGAGAAGAGAAGATTCCATCCAGGCTACTAGAGCATACAAGGATAGAAACTTGGAAAATAAATACTATAGGAACATGGAGGAATAAAGAACAGATATACAATAATATCGAAAGAAAATAAGAAAAAGATTGCAAATAATTAATCAGGTTCCCATCATTTATAGAGCTTTGCTGTGCAAAAAGCTTGAAGTTTGGAAAGCGCCAAGCAAATATGGACTAAATTGCTTCACTTAGAATCAGCCTAAGAAGATATAGGATAGAAACCATATTACCATTTTAAGTCTCCGTAGCTCCCTTCTTGCAAGCTTTTGTCTCCAAGCACACTGAATTGCCACAGTGGCTTGCCTGTAATGCTGGAAAAGCATTACAACCTTCCGCCTTCTCCATGTAGACTGCAGTGTGGCAATATGGTAAATAAATCCAACCATGACATCCCATATGTTGAGCGCAATATCATGTCGAGAGAACGGGGAGAGGGGGGGGGCACCTGTATCACTGTAGCAGCCTTATGCTCCCTAATCGCTGAGAAATAGAGGCGAGTGATAAACCCTCGAACATAAGACTGAATAAGCAAAGCTGACAAACATGCTTGCAGGTGAGCTCGGCGTAGCAGCCATCTTCGGACATACTTCTGAACAATTACAGCTGCAGCTGTTTCTCGTCTGATCGCATACATCTTCCTTGACAAACAGCCTAATTAGCAAACAGACTGCATTAGCAATTTAGTATCGGAAAGAGCATCCATTCTTAACAGAGAACTCAAGATGATCAATCCTAAAATGTGAAGGATTGACTCTTCCCCAACAAATAAACTATCAACCTCCAGTTCAATCCATATACTTTTCTGTAGTAAAAACATTTTACTATTAACCCAATAAGCTATACCAGTTGCCAAAGATTGGTAGCTTTTGGGTAGTTATAAAATTCATTGTGATTCATGATGGATGCTTAGAAGAACACAAGAGGGTAAGTTTTGAATTTGCCAGTCATGCAAATTGCACGCGTGAGAGTAACAAAATGAAATGAATTGTCCAGTGAGAGAAAGAAATTCTATCTTGGTAGCAAGGGTTTGGGAATAATTGGCACCCTATGCAACCAAACCTCTCAAGAATTACAACAATCTAACAACCATCAACCGCATTGAACAATAACTACCCCTGGTGGCAAAAGAATGGTTATGTTTGAAGCATGCAGTCAAAATTTCTGATACTTGGCCATTAATATTTCCCTGTTACGTTGAAATGTGAAGACAATGTATCTGGACGACATAGGGATGACTGTATTTGTGTACTGTTGAAGCATGCAGTCTAACTTTTTTATACTTGGCCATTCATTATTTTCCAGTTATATTGGGACATTGAAAATGATGTATTTCATTCCAGTTCATTTGGAGGACAGAGAATAACTCTCTTTAGTCTTCTCTGTCATCATTTGACTGTTGTATGTCACTTTTAGAACAAAACAATAAAGCAATATGATAGGCCCACGTGTTTACCTCTGCAATATGCTTGTACAGAAATTGATGCCTCCCTTGTTCTCACAAATTCTTTGCGTGCGATAAATGTTCTGAAACGGCCCTGAATGTGCCGCGCAGCGTTGTCCAAAACCTCAGCACGACGCATATCTAATATGGCAATTTGACCAGCCCTAAGGAATACCTTTGTTCTACCAAGCTAACATGCAAAACAAAATGTCAACATATGATTTTAATATCTTTCTCAAAGAACTCAAGCTTACTATCAAATCAATTACTTCAGTTTCAAAAAAAAAAATCACAAGCACAGGAGAGCTGAGCATCATTTCATTAAGAAGAACAGAATAAAATTAAATACCAAAACAACACACAAACTACTAGAACGCAGGCAACACTGCAAATAGGAAGACGACCAGCAGAAAGACTAGAACAGAGAGATCCTAGACCGCCTGGCAAACAGGTTCCACATGTCGCCAAATATAATTATAGCATGTTCTGGTTTCTGGATAATTGGATGTTTTATATAATACAGTAGTGGTTTTTTTCCCAAATAAAAGATCTAAACCTTATACAATGGCTTGGGAGATATATACAAGATTCAGTTGTGTAAACAGGTTTGATTCATTTAGATCATCTAATCATCACAAAATTTGTACATTGAAACAATAGAATCTCAGCTGAGCAGATTACTTGAAAATTATCAAGCTTCATCTTTTCGAGAATTCCCTTTGTCAGCGTTATTTCATCATAACTGCAAAAGTAAAACAAAAATGATATCAAGAAAGGTGGTGCAATTAACAAACGACCGTTCTTTTTTTTAATAAACAGACTTGATAAACTCCCAACTTATTATCGTAAATGAAATTAATACGATAGTGCTGCTCAATTAAACATATACAAATCGTCAGATGATGCGCACAGTTCTCCACACTGCACTGCACTGCGCAGTGTAATAAGTTTTGACCAGAAAAGCCTTATTTCAAGCACAAAACTAGTTTGTTGTTACGGATCAAAAAGATCAAGCCATTATGCAAGGTGTTTCCAGCCGCAAAGAAACAGTAACTCCCATAAATTTCCATCACTTTATATAACTACTTAACTAGTTTCATTTGGGATATAAGAGATACCTTCCAATCATCAACTCTGGGATTAGAACAGCAAACCGATCAACAAATTCAGCGTAAGTCCTTCTGGTAGGATAGCCAGCAAGACTAATACGGACAGCCTCTAAGACACCCTGTCATGCCACCAAGTGACAATGTCAATGAAAATGTCAATTAGAAAAACATGAATGTACCAAAATACAGAACCAAAAACAATGAAGCGTCAGTTAAGTACTAATTCTCACCAGCCAAAAATTAAGTATAAACCTAGGAAACTTGATTCTTTTTTACAACAATATTTCTATGAATATCTAAGCATACATTTTATTTTATTTGACAAATCTGAACAGCAGAAACTAGTGGTCAAACTATGTTTGTTAGTTCTGGAGTATATGATGTATAGCTTGAGAATAATTTATAGGTATTAGAGAACATATGGATGAAATATGATAAATGTATCTCAAGCAATCTCATAAATATGGTCTAGTTACTTCCCAAAACTGCCCACCCAACTCAAATGTTGGATGATTTAAGATCAATAGGACAATGAACATAGAACCACAAATCGTTCCACATAATCTTATTGATCTATTGCACGAAAGTACAAGTCGAAGCAAAAAATGAATAAATTTTAATATTCAATGCTTAGTGCAAGCAGCAAACAAGACGATCAGCAACAAACTACTATGTCAGCAGATTTGCTGACTATTAAAACAATGAGAAAAATTATAATATTGCTTGAGTATTCCATGCTTCAGTGAAAGTTCTTACTCCACAACGCAGTTGATGCAAGACGCTTTGATTTTCAAAAAGCTGAGGTCGATTGGCAGAGTTAGGCTTCACACAGCGTACATAGTGAGGTTCCGTTGAGTTTAGGGTTTCCATGAGGGCTGACAGTTGTAGCTTTGAAGAAAGCAATAAAGCGACATATGAATCAGAAGAATTGAGAAAAATGATTAGAACGATCGGTGTCTTAGTTGTATGTACAATCTAAGAATGAAACAGATATAAATATCAAAGCTGTAGAAAAATGGCAAGGGACTTTTATTGATACCTTAAATCTGGAAGCAACTGATGAAAACTTGTAGGAGGATCTTATAGATTCTTCCGGCAACGAAGTGAAAAGTCCAGAAACAAATGGGCACCTTGAAGATGATAGAAGATTGCAGTGCTCTGCGACAATATAATCTCGATTCTTTTCCAGAAAAGAATCCGTTTGATATGTAACCTGCAAATAGCTGGATGCTATTAATATAAATACAGTAATAATTAATGGCATAGCTGGCAATCCTGGCTTACCTTCCCAGCATAGTGTGAGATGGTAAAATCTGTTTCTGAGAATTTTGTCTTCTCAAGCCTAGGATGGGAAGAGAAGTTTCTGAACATCTTTGTTGCGAAGGTCTCATGAGTAGATTTTGGAAACATGCTGTAAATGAGCAAATCTTAGCTGAGGACAGTGGTTCATTCTATATTACTGTATAAATGTTATATTCCAGGAGAAACAAACCAGCAGCTTACCAAGCTTCATCCAGCAGTGCAATAATTCCAATCGGTTTCTGTTTCGAGGACATAAAATACAATTAATACCAGTTTACAAAACATTTTCGACAGCGTCAAGTAACAGACTTGGTAGCTGTGAGCCCGTGCTAAGTACAGCTACTGATATTGCAGATATTAACAGCAAGCTGAAATGAAATTCCTGCTCATATGTCTTCCACCGTAAGAACCTTGCTTTAAAAAAAAAAACGGCAACATGTTGCGCCCACTTACAGAAACCAGAGTACTACCAACCATTGTACAAACAAATAGTTCTAAAGCCTACAGTTTTATAATCTTAAAAGAAAGGTAGACTTTGATCAAACATATTCCTTGAAAGCAAATACATCCTACACAGTTCAAACCTATACCACAAATGACCACAAGAAACAAAAACTATACCAAAAATGGAGACACCACAAGCTAGATGATTATTTCCTAAACTTGCTAGCTATGCAAAAGCCAAAAACTGGTGCACCATCAGTCGGGTTAAACAGAACTCAAAGTGAAGGACACCGCAAATGTCTTATCGGCGCTGGCAATTAATAAGTGTTCCAAACAATCTCAACATGTGGCGATTCCATCATACAAGTAATGCTCAAGGCAGAAGAGTGGCAAACTAGCAACCGATCCCAGCACTGCTTGTCCACGACAAACACCAATACAGGTTCAAAGTTTGAATGAAGAATCAAGAGATTGGACACAGATAATTTAATGCATGTGCAAAGCGCCAAATGCAAGGTGATGGTAATATAAATACTGCAAAATAATCATATATGAAAACATAGTTCATAAAAAGATAAACACAGTTGTTTACCAGTTACCACACTAAAATGAATCAAGGTCACTGAGACAGATCACATATCACTCAGCCTATGTCAATAAGTAAAGTTAAAGAAACAACCTTTTCAATCAAATCCAGCACATCCTGATTGTCAATGAACTCAATGTAGCTCCAATTAATTTCCTCACTTTTGTACTCCTCCTGTTCCATCTTGAATACATGCTGAGGGAAGACATTTGCAGCATCCAGTGTTAAGAGAAGTAAAGAACACATCCTTCTAAATCAAACAAACAAATATAGTACATGCCTCATTAAAGTGTTGCTGAAGTTTTTCATTTGCAAAGTTAATGCAGAACTGCTCAAAGCTGCACAGGTAAATCAAGGAGTGTCGTTAGAAACTAGCTTGAAATGCAAAATCAATATTTCAATGTGATGGCTAGTACTAGCAGCATTCACAAACGTTTCACCAGAATTTTAGTTATAATGTGTCAAATGCATGCCTGCGCACAATGACATCTTTCAAGTAATTCAAGTATATCACCAATAAGCCTACCCCATCTTGCTTGGGAATCAAAGGCTTTTGTTGTGGTGGTGGGGTGGGGTTATATTGCCAATGGAATGCTGTTAGTAAACAGTTAACTAGGCTCTTTACTTGCTAATGGAACACTTCATTTGGAGTTTGGACAAAAGAATTAAAAGGTACACTGCTACGAAACATTAGTGCATTGCTATAAATGAAATGAAATAAATGACAGGCTATCTGTATACCTGTTGTTTTTGAAGCTTTCAAAGCCGTAGATATCCAAGACACCAATTTGTACCTTGGAATCAACATCTTGACCAATTGACTTATTAATATTCTCGACAAGCCTGAAAATAGTTTTAAAACAGGGTTACTTAGATCCATGCCATTACACTTTCTCGTTTTTGAAAAATACCACCACAAAGGTTGAAATCGGGCCAGTGCCGTTACAATTTGCCTCTTGTTTGAAATACGCCACTGATATACGTATTTTACTTGCACTTTGCATGTATTGGACATAAACGCCCTTATATTCAACCTAGTCATCTCTCGCTCACCTCTCAGAACCACGCTCATAGCTGCTACTGCCCACCCAACTGCCGTCATCGCCTCTGCTCCCCTCATGTGCATGCTCTCAACCTGCAGACGTGTATTCCATCCCATCTTCATCCTTGGTCCATTCAAGCATTCCCAACTTGCAGCACCTCAAACAGCACAAGTGAGCCCAGATTCGGTGTCATCATCTCTATTGATGAGGATCCCAAGCTCTGGCTCTTTCTTGTGGACCTCACAAGGAGGCTGAGTCCATAGCGCTCCAGCCAGAGTTGAGCTTTGGCGCATCCATGGTGACGATGAGACAAACCTCAGGGCTCGAACTTGAGCGGCCATGGTGTTGCCGTCACCGCTGTAGATCTAGTTCCTCAAGGCTCATTGGTGGCCATGGGGAAGCTCAGTGGTTCCCAGATCCAGCTACTTCCCATGGGTGTTATGTAACAGGGCCTACCCAGGCATCAGTCACCTGCGCCACAAGTTGAGGGCTCTGACGGGCTGTTGCTGACCTCAAGGCGGTGCAAGTTGTTTGGAGAAGACAGGGTGAGGGGTTGAGCGGATGGGGTTACTGAAGCAAGAGCTCGGCTGGTGCGGCCATGGAGGGGAAGGATTGAGAACATGGGAGTGATGGAGAAAAGTCATGAGCATTCTTTTCCAAATTTTTACATAATGGCATGTTTCAAACAAGAGGCAAATTACAATTGTACTGACCCCATTTAAAACTTTGTACTGATATTTTTAAAAAAAACGAAAAACTACAATGGATCTAATCAACCCTTTCAAATAGGGCATCACATGTGAAATATAATATCGAAGAAGAAAATACCAGTCAAATAATCTGGCATATACAGTCTTCGCTAGAGCATCACGATTAGCTGCGGCAGCAGGACAGTCTAATGCTTTAATAATTATTCCTTCACGAGTATGTATAGACCGACTACATAATGTTGAGACCAATAGATCTGCGTCGCACCTGTTTCAAGAACCAAAAATGAAACTATAAGGAGCAAATTCAATTAAGGTAAGGAACAGTACTATCTGTCACTTTCAATAAATGAAAAAGTCTACTACAAGAAAACAGGAGTCCTAACAACAGTCCATTATACTTTATACATGAAAACATAATTTGGCCTGTAGGTGCACATACACTAATCATTAATGCGCATTTTCAGCATGTGCACCAGATTTAGAGTTCCACCGATCTTCTCTGCCTTAAATAGGCAGCATGAAAAGTGACCATAGAAACCATAGTTTTAATTCTCTACGGTGCAAGTTCAAGGTGAGGTCTGGAAATTAACTATTTTTTGGGTGGATATGGTTATCCTTTGCTCGTCTTCATCTAGAACAAATTAAATACCAATTCATCTAATCAACACAATTGCTGAAACCTAAATTCTGGAGAATGACAATTATGGAGGGGGGAAAGGAATAATTTCCCCTAAAAACGTCATGATGCATGAAGCAAAGAAAAACATACATAAATAAATTAGCTGCCATTTGGAGGTGAAAATTTGAAGTTGAACCCTTAATTTTTGAGGAATCAGAATCTTTTCCTGGAGCAAACTCAATATTGCCAAGATGAAGAATGGCTGCCAATGTCCGAAATATAGCATCCTGAAGAAAATACAAAATGCAGTTTCATTTTCTGAAATACGAAAAAAGAACTACACAAAAGTACAACGCCATGATTCTCAAGGAAGATATTTTCCAAGATACATCTAGGTGTGTTAGAATCCTGTTAGAACCTGATCTTTTCTGCTAATCCCAACGATGTCCATTGCTCTTTTCGTCTTCCAGTACTCATCTACATTGTTTGTCCCTTCCAAATCATAAGTCTTGCTTTGGTTCAAGTAATGAAAACTGCTTGCATGCCCAAGCTTGTACAGCTCTGCATCCTTTAAAGACAAACAATGCGATATCAAAATTAACCTTACCACATCATCATATCATACGTATATTTTATAGCTAAATATTTAGTTGAAAAAGATTAAATTGGAAGATAATAAATCGCAGCACCCCTAATTATCGCACACAAACCCCTGGAATAGTGCATCCTCCAGAATAAGTATAATTTAATATGCAAGGTAAAATAAAGGAAACTTTGACTGGTAGTTTTCAAAAAAAAATAATGGCCATGTAATTATCAGTTCTGTGGCTAGAAAAATTTTCATATTTTTCCATTTTTGCATAGATTTAGGAAAGGCAGGATACAAGTATCCCTATATGCCTATATGCGTCGTAAATGCATCTGAAACATGCCGGGAAAGAATCAGAGTTAAATCTAACAATGGATAAAAAAAATAATGCACCAATACGTCTTGAATGATTCCCAACTAACAAAATAACCCTATTGTAAATTGTTTGATTCTTCATCATGCATGCCTATGTTTGATGTAAGCTTGCCTATGCACTTAATCTCTATTGTAATTACAGTAAATGAAGAAAGAAATAGGTATTAGATGCTTGTTCCTTTCTTCCTTTCATGTCACATTCTACTTCCCTTGAATTGCATGGGTAACAGCGTAATAGAATAAAGTCATTTAACATTTATACTGGATGTGTCAGGCTTGTGGTTTTTATGTTTGTGTGCATCTAAACAAATTAAGCTTCAAAATATGCCACTGAACTTTCAAGGAATAACAATCATATCATGCTATAAATAAGCTCGAGTACTTTTAAGGAATTGATGCCACATTGAGCATTTGAGCAGCATACAACACTACAGTGATTTCCTTTACAAATATAATAATAGATAGAAAGATGTATACACATTTCAGTAACACTAGAACCTCAGGACAAATACCAAAGAAATTGCAAGCCACCAGTATAGTAACAGAAAAGCATTTATAAGTACATACAAGTCAAATTGATAGCTTGCAATTGGGATTTTGTAGAGCTGTAAGTTGCAAAACGAGCATGGCTTACAAATTAAGTTCAAGAATGTCCTCCACAAGTTCATTTGGACAATCAACTTCACATGAAAATGTGAATTATGTCATCTAGTAATCGAACTCATATGGGGTGCACTCGCATGATAAATAATTCAATCGAAGTAGTAATAATTGGTAGATGTACCTTTCCAGAAGCACACAATTGGTAGAAGCAATGAAAATTCCTTTCAGGATCAGTAATTTGCACAACACGGGACCTTTCCAAAAGATAGGTCCTAATAGCTGCTCCAGATATCCTACCACTTGCATCAAACTGTATCTCCACGAATTTTCCAAATCGGCTGCAACCAAGAAAGCATTTAGGGTAATTATGCAAAAAGAAAAGGTGGTAAAAAAGGTTCGCTTTTACAAATTAAAGAATAAATTGTGTATTATCTGGATGAAGACATGCGAAAATAGCACAATATTGATCAACATTGAGTGAAAGTTCACCTTGAGTTGTCATTCCGTACTGTTTTGGCGTTGCCAAATGCCTCCAAAAGAGGGTTGGACTAGTGGAGGGAACAAATTACGAAATATTAAGATAATGCTATCATCAGCAATAGTGAGGCAAAATGCATACTCAGCAAAAGATGGAGAACTCTTAGTTTCCATAAATTGTAGTAGAGAAACAGTGGTAAAAACTTACTTCTAGAACCTGTTGTTCAACTGTTCGATCATCAAGAGCAGCTCTACCACCAACAAATGTGAGATACTGCATAATAAGCTTAGTCGTTTCGGTTTTGCCAGCACCACTTTCACCACTAACCAGGATGGACTGGCTTCGGGATTCATTCACCATAGCCCTAATGAATCAGCCAACGCCAACAAAATAAATAAATTGTATAGAAACAGTGCTTTGCAATTCAATCTATAACCCTACCTGTACGATGCATCAGCTACTGCAAAAACATGTGGACTCAACTCCCCCAATCGGACACCCTTATATTGCTCCATCATGTACTCGTTGTACAGGTGAGGTAGCCTCGTAAAAGGATTAACAGCAATCAAGATGCTTCCGGTGTAAGTCTGTCTCAATAAAGGTGACAGGCATTATAAAACACAGTACAGAACTGAAGTGCCAAGACTAAATTACATGTACCCATTAAGCCATGCCACTCAATGGTGCAATCAGATCATTAATGATTATTAACGAGTTACTAAAACTCTTACAAAAAGAACTCATTCCATACTCGCGTTGACAACACAAATTTTGGAAAGTAATAATATACATGGAAGAAACAAGAATACAAAAAGAACAGTCATGATATTACATATGGCACTGATTATTTCCATATTAAGTATAGATATCAAATTTAAAAAATAGCTACAACTGTTCATCGTTTGGTTCTATAAACTGCAAAAGGATTATTATTATACCATGAATTAACTGAAGCTGAAAACCATTAGATGAGTGCATCATTATTGTGTTCACATCGACAGATGATTTTTGCCTTAATGGATCAGATTTTCAATTGCAGACATTTTTATTCGATTCCAACAGATTCGGCAGAAATTCTACAAGAAATATCATTAAGAAGACATCTTAAAATCAGAATCCAAGAATGTGCTAGGGAAAAGGTGCTCCATAAAATCAGAATCCAAGAATGTTCGGAAATTTGCATTGAGAAAATTAGTTTCTGGGTAAGCAATTCACCGACATTTTCAATTAGGTTCAAATGAAAATTACTATAGTATAAATAAAACAGTGCTGGTAGACCACTTACATATATCTCATTCAATGCATATCTTTTCTTCAGATTGTAAAGAACACCTGGTTCATTCAGATAAGTCAGTTTGGTCATGTCATCAACATGACCCCCACCCAGATCTTCATCTGTATCCCTGGGCAATAATTTCTCTGGCAAAACTGTAATCTGAAATCAACAGAGGAAAGCCTCAGCTAATCAATCAAGTTTCCAATACGACAAATGAAACCTGGTCTTAATAAACCTGTTATAATTGGTTCTGATGGGAAACAAATTAAGCACTCCTGCTACAAAAGAAAACTGCCAAATACAAATGTGCGTCAACATCCTCAGGAGAATGGGTGCCTATCTGGATTGGTTAGGTGGCCTCAGTAGCACTCCTCAGGTCCTGGGTTCGACTCCCGGTGAGAGCGAATTTCATGTTGTGGTTAAAAAAAATCCCCTCACCGGCTTACATAGTAAAGCACATGGAAAAGTGGTCCCAGCCCGCTCTCACACGGGTTACGATAAGGGGAACGGCACCCCTGTGTAAGGGTGGGGCAGGGGTTCGGGGGTTTTCTTGGCCTGCATGAGAGGTCTTCACTTAGTCAATGCCCGGGGGCCGTCATACCCCCGCAGGTTAAGTTTTTTTTTTCAACATCCTCGGCAAATTGGTCTAATATAATATCAACTTCCAAGGATCTCAATGGGTGTAACAAGAAAAAAAAAGGCTGCCAATTTCTATCATGTGCTATTTGTGCTATCCACTCAGAAGTCCGAACACTTTCGAGCAGAGTGTTGCTTGCAACTGAATAACTCAACAAGAATCAAGTTCAAACATAAAAGATCATAACATAAAACAAAACGATTAGATTGCACAAGTAACGTGTACAGTAAGAATCTGAACTAAGGGCACAAGGATTGCTAACTTGACAGAGTGGTCCAGGAAGACAGCTCCTTTTTTTTGAAAGAGACACTAACTAGTGTCAGGAAGACAGCATTAACATGAGTTCTCGGTTTGACCGCTTGTACATTAAATTCCTCAGCAGAGGCAATCCAAGCAACCGCAGAACACATAGACTGAGTTCAAAAGTTATCAAATATAAGAATAAAAAATGTAATCCATCAAAATTCAAAGCTTCGAACCACCGCACGGAATGAGGCGACAGCGACAGGAAGGGAGGATAGAATGCTGAACCTTCTTCCGCTGGCTCGTGAGCACGACGACGGCGCGCTCTTTCGCCTCCGTCACCTCCGCCTCCACCCACCCCTCCCCCTTCTCCTCCACCCACACCTTCGACCCCTTGCGGTAGCTCATCCCGCCGAAACCCTAGGCTCCCGCCGCCTCTCCGAACCCTAGTCCCGCACCGGAAGCTAGTGGCCGCGAGCACGAGGCGAGCGCGGCGGATTCAGGCGCTCAGCGGGGGAAGCGGCGGCGTCTTATCGGAGTTCCGATTAGAGCGGCGCGGCCGCTGCTGCTTCGAGTCGTGGTGGACTCATGGCGAAATTTTTGCTTTGGCTTGGCGCTTCTTCTCCCGTGCGCCTTTCAGTGGCCCGAAAAGCATCCAGTGGGGGGATTCAAAGGGGCAAATCACGAAGTGTGCAGGGTGGTGAGTGCAAAATTTCCGCAGAGGTGGCACCAGAATTTGAACGGCTGAGGGGTGGATGCGTCATTTCAGCCTCCGTGGCGGGCACGGGGCCCGCGAGTATCAAGGCGGTGCGCAGGTGACTGGGCCTGGGGGCAGAGGCGTCTTTCTTGGGGGAGGAATTGTGGTGGGTCCCACCGGGAAGTCTGGTCTATTCAAATCGGACGATCTAACTTACTTTAATCGTTTGAATATGGGGTGCTCTGCTCAGTATGGTCCCTAATGTCATCAGTATTTTCAAAATCCGCCAGTTGGGATAAAGGAATTTGATGGGATTGTCAAGGAACCGTTGGAAATGGCCAATCTGCAAGCCTCTCTTTCAATTCGTTTTTTGAAAAAGACAGTTTTGTCCAAAATGCTCCAACTCTTGTAATGGGTGCATTGTTCTAAAGAGAGTAGTTTTCACAGACAAAGGCAAGAATACGTGGAGTGATTATTTGATGGCGAGCGTGTTTGCATCTATGGTACGCATGTAGCCGAACACGTAAAACGCAGAAATTTGTTTCCATTTAATTATAGCATAAGAAAAACATTTCAATGTCTTGTCATGATGAGTTTGCGTTTGAGGAAACATCGACCAAATGACATCTTAAAAGAAAAAATAATCCCGGTTAAAGAAAAGGAGACACATGCTATCATGGGTTGTAGTTGTAAAATGATATATGGGTTTCGATCAAGCATAATGCCGAGGCAAGGCAAGGCAAGGCAATCCATTTGGTTTTAGCTCCCATTTTGTAGAGATTAGTCGAAGAGGAAAATGTTTTGATCAAAGTCTAAGCCGGGGTAGCTGGGGTGTAAAATTCCACAACCAATTGAAATGAAATAAGTTATGTCATTTATATAGAGAGTTTACTTATTCATTTATCATTTTATGTGTAAATTTCCTGACTAGAATACGAATGAACAGTCAATAGTTCAACATTGTACGTACAAAACAATTATTTCTATCTCAAAACAATTAGAATGGCATTAGTAAACTGTTAGGACATTATATATTGTGAGAACTTGCTCAGAGATAACGGGCATGGTTCCAAGTAGAACTTTAACATCCACTAAGCCACCGATATCTTTTGCTTAACATTTTTTTAAAGAAAATATCTTTTCCTTTAGAAAAACACATCCATAGGCACGGAAAGCATATTTGTTTACGTGGTTCAGGTCACAACCCCTAACAATGGCGAAATAAATATACGAGTGCTCCTCATTCAAATTTCAAACAGGATGTTGTGCTACGTGCCTCAAGAATTCGCCCCGTTTAGTTTTTTCTTTTTCTACGCTGCAAAGCGCACGTGCCTCGCACGGCCTATGGATCCCAACGGATCGACGGCCCAGATGCACCAAAGACAGAGAGGGCGAGTTCAAAACCCGGGCCCATCGAACGCGCCGCGATTCGCTCCAGCAGTCACCGGACCGCGGCTTTTACGAGACCTTCGGAGGCCGGCGCTTATTTTTTTTTATCCTCGCTCCGGCAATTACGGTCTTGCCCTTGAGAGCCATCCCCAAACAAGGCAGCGTCCTCTCACGTGGCGCGACTTTGTCCTGGCCGGCGAGGCGGCGAGCCACGTTGGACGCAAAGGGCTTTGGCCGCGGCTGATTCATGCGACGCGTCGTGTCACTGAGGCCGGGGCCCACAGGCAGATGTCGGCCTCCACGTGGCGTTCCGTGACGGTGTCGTGGCCGATCGGTCCACGGGCTCGCGGGCTTTGCGTGCGGTGGACTCGTTCGCGGTTCGCCTAGCGGGGTGTACGTGCAGGGGAGGGGTATTCGGGGAAGCTGTGCACGCTAAGGAAAGCCTTTTCTTGTTGCTCTCTCTTAGACTGCTACTAGTACTATCTTCTTTTTTTTAGCGTCGCGATTTCTTCGCTTGCTGGTAACCATTTCCTATCGAGTCCTTTTCGCACCGACCATTATGACGTGGACTTCGAAAATAGAGTGGTTCCTAAGAGATAATCACAACCTAATAAAAAGATGGGTAAAAGTCAAGACGATAAGAAACATTTTTTTATATAGATTTTGCCTAGCTGACGTCTGGATTTACACACAAGCTTCAGAAAAAAAAAAGGAGAGAGAAGAGGAGATCCGCTACGTTGTAAGACGGGCCGGGAACTTTAGCCCAAGAAAGAAAACAGCCTGTGCAGCAGCAGTAGTGGGCTCTTGTAGCAGTCCAGTTCAAAATACGGCCAATTCTAAACACGCGGGCCCGTCCATGATTTACCCGTGTGCTTCACTTTGCTATTTAGCCAGCGAATGACATCCCCGATGGGCCGATCCTGCTGACGTCCCAGGAGTCGGTGACTTCCAGCAGCGTGTACATTCTTTTCCATTTTCAGTGCAGCTAAGTGTATCCTAACTCATGCCTAGTCCTTGCTTACCAAGAGCTTAAAGCTTAGCACCGGTTCATCTATCTGTTTAGTCTTTACCAAAACTCCAAAAGAGAGAGCTCGCCGAAGGCGTGCCGGCGGCCAGATGGAACAATGAGAACAGGGCCCTCTTGCCAGTGGCCGGGGGCCTCGGCGCGGCGACGCGACAGTACCGCGGCACGCCATGCCGCGCCGCGCAGGAAGCAAGCAAAAGCCTCTGCACCGTCGGCCACTTGTGCCTGGCGCTCTCTCAAGTCTCACCGGTCACCACTGACCCTGACCACCATCAAAATCACCACGAAAACGCGTGAAAAGCTGCGTGCGCCAGGCCCCTTTCCCTCGACACCACACGGGCGGGAGGCAGCGCTCCCCGCTCGGCGCTCGCCCGCGCTCCCTCCACTCCAGCTCGTATCCACCCCCGCGTCGTGGCGCCCGCGGCGCGGGTCACGAGGAACTCGCTCGCCTCTTGGCTCTTGCCCGTATCAATCAGGCCAGGCGAGGTGGCAGAGGCTTTGGCCCATGCCATCACCGCGATGTTGCGCGGTTGTCCCCCATCAATCATTCGCACGGACACGAGGCGGCCCTACGGAGTAAATTTGCAGTCATCCCTGACACTCCACGAGACAAGGTCCTCCATGCAGGGGCAGGGGCGCAGGGACCGGTCCCCTTGGATTTCCATTCAACAGGTTAAGCCGGGACGCAAGAGAGAAAAATTTACGCAGCGGCAGTTACCGGTAACATAACTAACCATGCAGGTAGTTGCCAATGGTAAGACAAGCAGCACTGCGGTCGCCAGGGAATCACAGTGGCATGGCATGATCCAGGAATAGGAGCCCCAGGATAATATAACAGTAACACTGCCCAGAATGATTCTTCAGCCTTAAAACAGTGCTCTGATTGAGCAGAGCAGAATTGTCCCAGCTGAACAACAGAACAAGTCAGTAAAAGCTACCTGCACCAAACTCCATTTTTCCTTTAGTTGCGCTTCGGTTTTTTTCCCCAACAGAGCACTCTACTTTAGTAAACTTTGCATTGTCCCAAAACACAAGGAAAAAGAAGTGGAAAAAAGGAGAAAAAATAGCCAGATAAGTCCCAAGAAAGAGGAGATTGCGACATATTTACACTCCTAGGGCGCCAGATATCTCTTGTAGACTCCCAGGCGCCAGACACCTCTTGCACACTGCAGGCTGAACTCTTGACTCTTGAGACCTGACAGACAGACGATCGATCTATTCTGTGTTCCGCGATATCGCCTCACCAAACTTCATGAAGAGCTCGGCATCCGACGCACTAGATGAATTCGCGCAGGAGAGCGCGCTGCCGCCTCGTAGGCTGACATACTCACTCACGTAGCTCGGAGCTGCGGCTGACTGCCCCGATCCCTGTGGCTGTGCCTGCTTCGGGGACAGGTCCGGGCAGACTAGGCTGTCCAGGACGCGCACGACCTCATGCATCGTTGGTCGATCCGACGGTTGCCTCTTGCTGCAAAGGAGTGCCAACTGGAACACCTTCTTGACCTCGCCGAGATCTTTGCACGTGTCTGTGATGTCTGGGTCAACCATCTCCATGACCGTGTTGTCTGCGGTTTTGGATAGGATCTGCAGGTAGCAGATAGCCAATGAGGGCAGCTATGATTAAAATCAGCAAGTTACGGATACAAGCATTCACTGTACAGCAATGCCACTGCACATGGACATCCAAGAACAGCAGTTTTAATTCAACTTTGGGATTCTATATCCAAAAAAATAAATGATGGAACAAATAACCAATCTATCAATGATCTGTTGAAAAGTAAAAATCAGCTAGCAGTTTTTATAATAGTATGCAGCAAGTAAAAAATTTCAGACACATGATTGAAGGTAGGGGACAAATATGGCAGGCTTTATAGGGCACTGGCAAGTTATAATTGAACTTTCACCAGCCATACAATGAATGGCACCACCATACTGAGCACAGATCTATCACATGATGGGTTTCATGTTGCTGGTCCCCTCAAAGGAACACAGATCTAGTGCACATGATTGAGTGCATATTAAGCCATAAAATCTAAAGATGTAGGTGAAGGGAAATAGGAAAAAATCAAGTAATTATGCAAACAAGTAAAAAAAGGTTAAATAGTTACCAAGTGATGAAGATTGCACTCATCGTCAACAGGCTTTTTGCCAGTAAGCAACTCCAGCAAGACGATGCCGTAGCTGTATACATCTGATTTCTCATTGAGCCGGGATGTGCGTGCATACTCTGGGTCAATGTAACCAATTGTACCCATTACGTAAGTTGATGTGTGTGTCTTCGACACACACAAGCTCTTGGCGATACCAAAGTCAGCAAGATGAGCTTCATAGTCTCTGTCTAGAAGGATATTCTTTGACTTTACATCCCTGTGAATTATTCGCGGACTGCACTCGTGGTGAAGATAAGCCAGGCCTTGAGCAGCACCAAGAGCGATCTTGAGGCGAGCTTCCCAATCAAGTTTTTTCTTCTTGGATGACGATACTAAAATCAACAAAGACATACAAATTACAAAGGGTTGCAGAATGTTCGCAATTTTCTTGTCAATCTATGGGAAATTGGAAATACCCTAACCAAAATAACAGTGAAATCATGCAGACATCTTTATAGGAAAGGTACCAGTAGGTGCTTGCTGACAGATGAATAGGTGAATGCTAACACAAGTGAAAGCAAGTAGTCGTTCTAAATACTATGCACTTTGCATAAAAAAAGTACCACTATATGCTAAACTGTTTGTAGCACTACTCCCAAATGCATTCTGTGTAAAAGGTTTTAGTAATCTGCACTCACCATGCAAAACGTCCCAGAGGCTGCCATTTTCCATGTAATCATAGAAGAGAAGATTCCCAGCAGGTGACAGGGAGTAACCCTGAAGGCTGACAAGATTTCGATGTTTGATGCTCCCAACAGTCTCAAGTTCGGTCTCAAATTCCTTCAAGCTCTGTGGGTAGTGAGCATACAGTTTTTTTATCGCAACTGACTTGCAGTTCTTCAGATCACATCTATAGACAGTACTTGATGCTCCATAACCAATAATGTATTTTTCACTCAAATTTTCAGTCATCCTCATTATATCATCATATACATAGAGCGCCATGTTCATGTGGAGGATCACAAGCTTGGGAGGAACATTGCTTGACGCTGCACCAAGGTTGTCTGTCACGATAAATAAGTAATATTATTTAATTTACAGCTATACAAGTTACATAAACAGCCAACAAATTTGAATTATGAACTGGGGAGACAAGAAGAAAATCTATTTGAGACATAATTACAGATTTCAAACTAGCAGTATCACAAGACAACAGTTACAAAATAGCTATCTATATGTTAAAAGCAACAAAGAGGAAACCTAATAGATGTATCACCTGGTTTGCTTACAGAGATATCTTTGAGAACCAGTGAGCTGTGCGGCCAGCAAGCAGCTACTAGGATAACGAACAGGATAACAAGCCCACCAACACCAATACCAAGAAATGCAGCCTTTGAGACAGAGGCTGCAAACAAATAAGAAAGGGTAGGGTTGATCAGTGATAAATTTATGCTCCAGAGCAACTTAATGAAGGTAACATTGTGCATACATCTCTTTTTATGTTCAAGACTGGATGATAAAGGAGAGCACGAAGTACGAGAACCAGGCCAATAGCCACAAAGTCCAGGGTTACCCAAGAAGCTGGAAAGATAAGATATGAATAAGGATTGGTAAAAATATCATTCTGAATGGACCATCTAATACCAGAGAGTACCACCTATCAGGTGAAAATCGGGTGAAGTTGTTGTCTGTAGGTACAAAACCAGCAAAGTTGTTGTATGATAAATTTCTGCAAAAGCAATCAAGAATAAAGACGATATAAGTGAAAGCCAGACACAAACAGTTTAAAAAATAGCTTTTCTGGCTGTTAACTTACAAGATATTAAGACTGAAGCAGTTAGTAAGTGGGAAGATATCTCCGGTGATACTATTATTTTCTAATTTTCTGAAAGGACAAAAAATACAGATCATCCTGGAGTAATTGGGTGCAGAATACAGAATTCATATGCAGTCCATTGGCCAAAGCCTTTTTTACCTGTACCTCAATAATTTATCAGTTTTGAAAGGATATAAGAGGAAACATGTATACTTACAACAGTATAAGATTTTGTAGCATCCCAACCTCTTGTGGGATCAGGCCGCGAAGGTGGTTATTGGACAAATCGCTGAAATAAAATGGAATGTGTTAACATTACTTGCGTAAGAAGAGATCAGCATAGTAGAAATTTGAGCAATGTTAGGTCATAAGGTGCTTACATCTCCATTATGCTCCTCAAGTTCCCAAACTCAGCAGGAAAGTGTCCAACAAGACCATTTTTGCTTAGGTTGCTACAGGAATAAGGTAATATCATATCATGACATCGTACAAACATTTATCTTAATATGATAGGTTGTAAGACTTACAGCCTCAGAAGATGCTCTAGTCTTCCAATAGCTGAGGGAATTGAACCAGTGATCATGTTACAGGATAAGTCCCTACATATATCTTAGTTTAACATATTGTAGCATACAAACAAAACTACTTGAAAACAATTACAGATGAGCTGCTCGAACTTACAGCGTGTCTAAATTTCTCATTCTTGCTACCTCAATTGGAAGTGCTCCACCGAGATGATTTGATGACAGATTCCTAAAAGGTATGAATAAATACAAATTATTAGGTAATATGATCAGATGTGTACTGTTATTATCATAGCAGCCTGGCTGAAGAATCAGCTTACCAAAAATACAATCTAAACGATAAAAAAAAGTAGGAATCAGCAAACCCCTTACAGATAAGTCAGACTCTCGAGCTTGTGAAATGAACTTGGAATGGTTCCATTCAACTTATTGCCATAAGCATTCCTGTTACAAGAGCCAGAAGGTTAAGTATCCGACCACCAGAGATGCCTTAAAACTTCAGGAGAACAGATGGAACTTACAAACTAATGAGATTTATGCATGAACTTATATTCTCAGGGATAGGTCCTCCTAGGTTGTTGTTTGCAAGGTTCCTGCAAGCGACATGGATCACCATCTCGATTAGCGTTCCAGTAAGCATCATACGTAACAAATGATGGGGCAGAATTACTTACAAGTCAAACAATTCTGTGAGCTTTCCAAGATCAGGAGGAATGAACCCAGTCAATAGATTGTCATTCAGTTCCCTGAAAACAGATGATGTGTAAAAATTGGGAAGAACGCTAATTAATAAACGACCAAGAAGCAAAGTAACATACAAAATACACCCTTACAGGTAATGCAGTGTCGACATATTACCAAGCTCTGGCGGTATCGATCCAGTTAGCCTATTGCCTTGCAGGTATCTACCGGCAAAAAATACTGTGAGTCATCCTTACTTATGATTAGAAAAAGTTCAATGAAAGCTCGAGTTTTCTGTCAGTACAACTTTCCAGGTAAAAGCATCACTTATCAATCAACTATGAAATAAATGTGCAAAAATGTGAGAAAAAAACAGAGAGCTTACAATTTCTCAGTGTATGTCAAGTTGCCCAGTATAGATGGTATGGGTCCAGATAGCTCGTTGAAACTCAGATCCCTGAATAATTACATGGTAAAAAGAAGTACATTTCAACTATCTTTTTCTTTACATTTAAGTGTCAATGCCTCTTTTCAAAATTCAAGAATTCTTAGATAACTTACAGCACTGCAAGCGCCTGCATAAGGCCAATCACCGAAGGTATGGGGCCAAAGAACTTGTTCCCTTGCAAAGACCTGGTACATAGTTTACATGTTTCAAGTCATTGCTTGAATAATTAAACCAAAAGTATTTCTTCTGATCTAAAGAATTAGTATCACATACAACGTAGCCACTTGCAGGAAACCAATGTTGAATGGGATTTCTCCGGTAAGCTGATTGTTTGACAAATCCCTAAAAACCAAAAGTTCAGTGATATTGTACGATTGAAATTTTGATAAGTGTATTCAAAAGAATAGAATATATATACATACAAGACCTGAAAGCTTGTACAGTTCCCTATGGTTTCTGGTATCGTACCCACCAAGCTATTGTTCTTCACATCACTGAGATAAACAAAAGTAACTATGTGAATATCGTAAAGAGCATAACTTACAGCACTAAAGATAAACGAAGGGTAACAATGCACTCACAAGTACCACAGGCCAGTCAATTGGCACATATCGGGAGAGAGGCTTCCTTCTAAATTATTGCTTCGCAATCCCCTGATGCGCATGCGAAATTTAATTTAGATGCGAACGAGTGAGCTTGACAAACCAAAAGATGGCCTACTCACCCTATACATTATGTGCATATAAGGTGTAAATGTCATATCATGAATACATAACTAGTTCATGCTCTTATTGTACAAGTTTATTTTGCAATAAGTTACTAGGCTCATAAACTAGGCAGCCAAGGTACTACACCAAAACAAATTTTGTCTTTCAAAGGAACAAAGTACTTACAAGTACTGAAGAACCTCATTCCAATATATTAGGTTTGGAATTTCACCACTTAGCTTGTTCTGAGCCAAGTCCCTATGGTGCATATTGCATTAGATTAAAATCCAGTTAAAACAGCAGAAAACTTTATTTGTAACTTACAATATCTTCACATTCGGAAGTTGAGAGAGTGTAGATGGTATCACCCCAACCAGCTGGTTGTTCTTCAAGATCCTATAAATACAGGAAACAGCAGCACACGTGATGCAACAAGCACCATGGATCACTTTTTTTGACCTAGATCTGGCGCAAAGAATACAACTTACAAGTTCTCAAGGTGCTTCAGCTTAGATATGGAGAATGGTATGTCTCCTTCTAGATGGTTAGAGGACAAGTCCCTGGATCAAAAGAGGGGTGCTGTTAGAAATCATAAACAGAAACAGGGGTGATAATCAAGGGCACAAAAAATGCGAATTTAACAAGTAAAAACATGTAAAAAAAGCAGGTGCTAGGAGGTGAAAAATCCACTATTAATGGGAAAATTTAAACTAAACCATTTTTTTAAAAAAGAAAATGGCATGTCCAAAACTGGAACCCACTTACAGTGTTTCAAGCAACGAACAATCGCCAATCTCATCAGGGATCTGCCCGGAAAGTCCATTAGACTTCAAATCTCTAAACATAACCCAACATTCAGGGGGGAAATATCAATCACAGTTCAGCATCTGAAAGTTCATAGCAGGATACAATGCACCATCACACATTCTCGAAAAGAAACAATGCCCTATCATACATTGAGACAACACGTTTCAGGCTCCCAATGGCTGGTGAGATTTCACCCTCGAGATTGAGCCCCGAGAGGTTGCTGCATGGCATACAAGAACGGCGTCAGCAACCGCACATCGGCACCAGCAATAGAGGATTGTAGTTTTGCTACAGGAATCTTCTTACAGCGCCCGAACAGCGAAGGTGACGTTGTCGCATAGCACGCCGCGCCAAGAGCAGTAGCCCAGCGACGCGCCTTCGCCGGACCAATCGTGCAGCGCGTTGCCTCCGTTGCGGAAGGACTTCTTGATCTCCAGCAGTGTTGCCCCTGGATTAGTAAAAGCAGCAGAAGAAGAATCAACACAAGGAAGTTAAGGAAAAAACCGGAATCAGTTATGCAAGACCAACGAATAACAATCGAATGAAACAAATCAACGCCGAAAGAAAATGCTAACACCAGGCCTTACAGAAAGATGTAAAGGCCACAACAGGAAGAAAGGAATCTCCAACTACAGAAATGGCAGTAAGAACGCATTTTTACACACGGGAAATCAGACCGAGACCAAACAAAAAACGGAATCACAATAGGCCGCATTCTAGGATAGGGGTGGTGTGCTTGTTAGTTCGCGTTGGCGCACCACTGCGCTGCAGCAACTGATCCCCAAGGACAGCAGAGAACAGAAGATGCTACTACTAACAGGGAGCCAGGATTAGATTAATCAAGTACTTTACCAATAGGAAAAGGAACCAGCTATAAACAAAGACCCACGCCCCCCCAATGCTAAAAGCCGCCGCGTCCTAGCATCAGCGCTAATAAAATAGCAACGCAGCACGAGCAAGCAGCGGCAGCCCCCCAGAATCTCTCCGCTCTCGAGCAGCGCTAAACCCTCCGCCGGTAAAACCTCTGCGCAAAATGGAGCACAGGAGCCAGGCAGGGCACCAACCGTCGTCGGCGACGGCGACGGCCGCGAGGAGGAGGAGGGCAGCGAGGGCCCGGAGGCGGCGCGTCATGGCCGGTGGTGCTGAGCCGCGGAGCCGCGTTGGGGCAGCAGCAGTGGCATTCGCGAGGAGGCGTGGTTTAATGGGCTCGGGGTTTTGGTTGGTTTCTCGGGCTCTGCTACGCCTCGCTCGCTCCTCGAGGGAAGCGCCGGGATGGCGACAGGGGAGGGGAGGGGACTTTCGTGTGAAGACGGGGGGAGCCGGGGCCGGGGGCCACGTCCATGTGGTTCACTGCCGCATTGGTCGTCCCCCCCCCCCCCCCTCTCTCTCTCTCTCTCTCTCTCTCTCTCTCTCTCTCTCTCTCTCTCTCTCTTCCGAATTTACCTCGCAGCCTCGCTGGATGCTCAGGGTTACCTGGATGGCCTCCGCTAGATACTACGATCAGTTTCCGGTGCAAAAATAATATTCGTTTAGCCTTTAAATTTTACCTTATAAAATATATTCTTTTAGATTGTAATAAAATTCATCTAATTAAATCAATATCAAATACCAAAAAATAATAGTATATAAAAGGGTATGAAGCCAATCAATTTTTCAGGTTTCATACATCTGTATTTATTGAGATCTTGGAAATCAAATAAATAGTACGGTCTTCAATCAAAACCGCTATAGTTAATTAGAGATAATATAGTCATTTTCCACTCCTAATAATATGACTGAAAGTTTCTAAACCAACATATTTGTGGGATGGAGGAGGTATCTTGTATGCCAGTAGGTATAATTTAGCTTGGGCATAAAACCCGAGCCCAAAACCCGAAACCCAAAAAACCCGAGCCCGAACCCATTTAGCCCGAAGCCCGATACCCAATGGGCTCCCGCGAGTATTGAATCGTGAAACCCGAATTAATTTCGGGCTTATTCGGGTAGTAGGCCGCGGTACCCGAATTACCTGAATAGCACGAAATATTTCAGAAGCAGGAATACAGCGAGCCCACTTTTGACCTCACCCCACTAGCCCATCTAAGTTGCAAGACTAATCCAGCGAACCAGCCAGAGCCCGTTCCCGTCCTCTCGCGGTCTCGCCTCTCGCCCGTTCCCGTCACCCTAAACGCCTAACCCTAGCCGCCGCCGTGCGCACCGGCGGCGCGGGATCCTCCGGCGTCCGGCTCCTTGGGCGGCACGGGTCCGACGGCGGCGCGGGTCCGGAAGCGGTGGCGCGGCGTCCGGTAGCGGCGGCGCGGGTTCCTCCGGCGTCCCCTGCGCACTCATTCGTCCGGTGGCGGCGCGGCTTCCTTGGGCGGCGTCCGGCTCCTCCTCCGGTCCTCCCCCAGTCCCCCGGCGTCCAACTCCCTTCGGTCCGGTTGCGGCGCGGCTCCTCCTCCGTCCGGCTCCGTCGTACGGCGCTTCCTCCTGCCGTCCGGCTCTGCTCCCTCCGGTCCGGCTCCAACTCTGAAGGTTCGACCCTCCTGCAGTCCTGCTCGTGTGAAGTAGTGTGAAGTAGTTACATACTTACATGTAGTGTGAAGTAGTTATAACTAGATAACGCTAGTTCGTGTGATTCATTCTAATGTAGATGCCAGAAACTGAGGTTAGCACAGATATGGATGTTGAATCAGTAGCGGTTGGTGATACATCACAGTCACATAATCAGATTGTAGTTGCATCACCATCAACAACACAGTCACAAGAGGTACCTGATCCTAGTAAAGAAGGGGGTAGGAAGGAAATGGCAGAGAGGTCAGATGTATGGCAACATTTTATCAAGGTCAAAGATGATAAAGATATTGTTAGACATGCTAAGTGTAAATACTGCCATCGAAACATGAAGGCAGAGGCTGGCCGTCATGGCACATCTTCATTGAAGAGACATCTTGTTGCTTGTAAATGTAATCCAAGTAAATTTAACAAAGATGCAACACAAGGTTTTTTACAAGCAACTCAAAATGAAGGTATTAGCACGTGGAGGTTTGATCAAGACGCACTAAGAGATGCTTTTGCTGAGATGATAATAGAAGATGAGTTGCCATTTTGCTTTGGTGAGAAACCTGGATTTAGAAAGTTTATGTCGAAAGCATGCCTCGTTTTCAAGTGCCATCTAGAAGAACATGTACTAGAGATGTAGTTTGTTGTTTCTTCCAAGAGAAAGCTAAGCTAAAGAAATTCTTCAAAGACTCCTGTCAACGGATTTGCTTGACAACAGATGGTTGGACTTTTAAGCAACTAGATAGCTACATGACAGTTACTGCTAGCTTTATTGATGAGAATTGGAAGTTGCATAAGAAAGTTATTGGTTTCTTCTTGGTCAAGGGGCACAAAGGTGAAGATATTGGAAAAAATGTGTTGAGATGCATGACTGAATGGGGTTTGGACAGCGTGATGACAATAGCAGTTGATAATGCAAGTGCCAATGATGCTGGTATTAGTTATTTGAGGAGACATCTTAGTAAAACCAATCTAGCTAGTGGCAAGTACTTGCATATGAGGTGTGCAGCTCACATTGTTAATCTTATTGTGCATGATGGCTTAAAAGAAGTGGATTTGTCAGTGAAGCTTGTTAGGGCAGCTGTTAAGCATATTCGAAATGGTGGTTCAAAAATGGTGAAATTTAAGGAAATTGCGGAGGAAGAGAAGATGACCAAGAATCCATATCTTACGTCCGATGTCCCAACTAGATGGAACTCTACATACCTTATGCTTAAATATGCAATTGTGTATGAAAAAGTGTTCACAAGGCTAGCAGATGAAGATATGACTTATGTTATGGACCTAGCCGAAGGAAAAGGTGGTTGTGGTCATCCAGACGAGATAGATTGGCAAAATACAAGGAAGATGGCAGAATTTTTAGAGCACTTTTGCGACCTTACTTGTCGTGTCTCTTCTACTCTTCATGCCACTGCACATACATTTTTTCATGAGATTGGAGAAGTGCAGGTGTTGATTCAATCATGGATGGACAGTGAAGATGATTTGCAATCAGCAATGGGGAAGAGAATGAAAGAAAAGTTTGACAAATATTGGGGACTTTGGCACACTAGCAATGACCATGACAAGGATGATGGGAAGGGCAGGGGAAGGGCAAAGGAGAAGGAGAACATGAATTTACTGATTTTTATTGCTGGCTGTCTTGATCCAAGATACAAGCTATCGATGTACACAAAGATAACCATTGAAGAGATTTTTGGTGGGGAAAGGGGACAGCTAGTTTGGGAAGCTATTAACACTTGCATTCATGAGTTGGTGAGGATACAACCGATGTTAGTGACTCAATAGCATCAAAGGAAGGTAGAGGCAGGGGTGGCAAGCTAAAGGAAATTGTTGCTAAAAAGATGAAGTTAGGCAATGGTTCAAGCAACAACACTAAGTCCGAACGAGAGAAATACCTAGCTGAAGCATGTGAGGACACAGAAATGAAACTTGATCTCCTAATATGGTGGAAGGCATCTGAACAGAGATTTCCAATTCTTGCTCGCATAGCTCGAGATGTGCTTGCTATACCAATGTTGTCTGTAGCATCGGAATCTGCATTTAGCACAAGTGGACGCATTTTAGATGATTTTCGTAGCTCCCTTACTCCATTCATGCTTGAAGCTATAGTTTGTGCACAAGACTGGTTGAGGTGGTCAGTACCAATTGATATTGAAGAAAATCTTGAGGAATTAACCTTGCTGGAAAAAGGTACGGCATTCCTTCATTTGCTTGTTTCATCATCATTAAATTAATCACTTTATATCAAAAAGTACTAACATGGCAGTGCATCATCTCATTACAGAATTAAAAGAAGAACTAGGAGCTAAAGGAAAAGGAAAGCAAGCAGAAACTACAACAACAGGAAGCAACTCCATCCGTGGTGGTGGTGGAATGTCTACATCTTAGTTATCTTTATGCTATTCTGTGATTTATGTTGTGTATGAGACTTGAAACTGTTATGTTGTTGGCTGTTCAGTGAAACTGTTGGGGTTGTTGGCTGTTCAGTCTTTTCATTGTTCTTGTTTATGAATCATGTATTAGTTGGCGCACCGCACTGTTGGCTGCTCAGATTTATGTTGTGTTCTACTGTTCTATGCCTTTACTCTTGTTACGAACTTCTCTTAGTCTTATTTTTGTTGACTTGCAGTCTTGCATGCTCTTTAATACTCGTTTGTTTGGCTGTTGTTAACTATTGATCATGCTTTAAATCTGTACATGTAACACTGATTTCTAACCTGATATCAAATTTCGGGCCAAATCGGGCTACCCGAACCCGAACCCGAAATATTTGGGTACCCGAAATTTTGGGCTTAGCTTTTGAAAACCCGATTTCGGGTAGCATTTCCGAATACGCGAATTCCCCAAAAGCCCGAAAAGCCCGACCCGAAAAATTCGGGTAGCCCGAATGCCCAGACTAAGGTATAATGTTTGCAATGTGGTAAGAACTTCATCTGCAGATAGCTAAGTTTGTAGCAAGGCATAAGCCACCAAGATTCAAGATTTCTATTTGGAAAAGTATAATGTCAATGGTACATGGCTAACTGTATGGCACATTACATAAACCTCAAGGGCTTCAGCTTCTCTGCTCTGTTTTTTCCAACTTCTCCGCTCGGTTTTTCCAACCTGTTAGATCAAGGTCAGGAGTTATGGACTTTTGGTATTTTATTCTACTTTCATCTTTGTCTTCCTTCCTTCATGTTGGCCGGCAATTTCATCCTTGACATGTCTTCGACGAACTAACCAGCAGATGACGTTGCCCCGCCCTCACCTCCTCCCTCTTTTTTCTTTTTTTGAGAATGTTTGATTTTTCCATCAACTCACAAACAAAGTACATATATTGGGGAGAAGATGCCCCTCAAAATGATCCCAAACTTTCTTCACATTACATGATGGTAAATGCGCCAAACTCTGGTAAGAAAAGAGACAAGTACTCCCTCTGACGGGGGCGGACATCACGGATCCCCAAAAATATGGTCTTTAGGAAGCTAATCACGGATAGGCCTCCCAAACTGTGCAGCTCGGCCTGACCGGGCAATCACGCGGCCGCGGACAGCCCACCAGTTGGAGGAGCTAAAGATGGCAACGGACACGAATTATCCGCGAAACCGCGGGTAAAAAAACCGTTGGGTACGGGTTTGGGTACTATTTCATATCCACGGGTACACGTACACATAACAAAAAATATCCACGGATATTTTTGAAATGGGTAACAAAAATTGCTATCCATACCCGAAACCCGAAATCCGCATCTGACACGTGGGTCCAGATAGAAATCATATATATACCCGTTACTCCCACTCCAGCCGCTGCCCCCGTCCCCCCGGATCCGGCCACCGGCCCCTCCGTCCCCCGCCGGCGGAGCACCCCCCACGGCGGCGATCTGGCACCCAGTCCCCAGCTCCGTCCCCCCCCCCCCCCGGCGGCGGCGAATCCGGCCCACAGGCCCCATCTTCGTCGCCCCCCCTCGCCCGCCCGCCGACGGCGGATCCGGCCCCCAGGCCCCAGCGCCGACCCCCGCGCGGATATATCTGCGGATATCCGTTACCCGCGGGTAACGGATGTGGATACGTTTTTCTATCCGTTGCGGGTAATGGGTATGGGTTCGGGTATAGTTTTTAGGTCGCAGGTGTCGATATCCAGAGGCAATATCCGCGAATAGTTTATCCGTTGCCATCTTTAGGAGGAGCATCGACGGCCCAGTATCAGGCCTCGATCCAGAGCATGAGCAGCCTCGCCTGACCCCTTTGGGAAGGGCTCCGCTTCACCTGACCCGAGGCCGCAGGCTCCGTCTCGCCCGACCCCGAGTGCACAAACTCAGCCGAACCCGTCTCAGCGATGTGGGACACTTAGGGTCCCGCAGGACTGAAAGCTCACGTTGGAGGTCAAGCCTCTAGCGTGAGAACAAGCGACAGCACGCCTTGACGTGACCCCGGAGGTGACAGGCCATCACAGCTAAAGATGGCAACGGATACGAATTATCCGCGAAACCGCGGGTAAAAAAACAGTTGGGTACAGGTTTGGTTACTATTTCATATCCACGGGTACGGGTACGGATAACAAAAAATATCCGTACGGGTAATAAAAATTGCTATCCATACCCAAAACCCAAAATCCGTATCTGACATGTGGGTCCAGATAGAAATCATATATATTGTCGGTGTTTTACCGGCTGCCCACCGTGGGATTTACCCAAGGTGGTAAGTTTTGGTGAGGAGACGCCGAGATTAGGAACTCGAAAGTGCAAGGAACACAAAACTTAGACAGGTTTGGACCGTAAGATGCGTAATACCCTACGTCCTGTATGGTAATTTGTATTGCCTTTGGTGTGGAATGATCTAGAGATCTTGTTTTGAGAGGGGTCCCTGCCCTCCCTTATATATCCGGGAGGCCAGGGTTACAGAGATACTAACCAATACCAGCTAAAGATTCGTACCAGAACATGTCTCAGGTAGAATCCTTCTGTATCGGTTAGCTCTATCTCCTACTTAAACGGGATAAATAAGAGATAAACAAGATAAATAAGAGAGAAGACAGACTTAATCTGTTAAACCTCTTCAAACTACGTCATGTACACAGTCCCATGGCCCCGGGTCTGACAAGCCCCAAGCTCTTCGTAGCTGAGTACTGCAGCCTTATCGAGTACTTTCGAAGTAGTCTTCGGCTTCTTTAAAGCTCCGTCTTGAAATCCTTCTTCGAGTACTTACTTGGCTGCATCGAAGCTATGAGATGCTCATGCCCCGAATTTTATTTCTGATATGGTGTGTGATTGAAAAATCGCACTCCATATGGGGTAGCCCCCGAGTCTTAGGTTGAATCGAAGAATCAGGCTGAGGGTCACTTTAGTCTTGAATCTTCCTTACTCACTTTTTCAAAAAAATTTGAAAAAATAACTAGTCGATGCCACGTACCCCGCAGCCCCCGAGCCTTAAATTCAAATCCCTCAAAATTGGAGATAAGGATCCAAAAATCGTGGCATGCAGGCTAAAAATATCGACATGGTAAATTACCAATGTGATGGTATAAATGATGGAAGTTAGATCATGAATTTGAAAAACCCCTTTTTCGGGAGAATTAACCCTGAAAAAATGATTAATCGAATATTCTGTCTAAACAATCCACCTAATGACCTCTCATCTTCCAAATATTCCCTGAAACGACTCCTCTCCTTTGAAACAGTAGAAGTTTTACTGCAACCGCTGGTTATTTAACCTCGTAGTAACTGCCAAGAAAAAAATGTGTTTCCAATCTGCGATTTGCCAAGAGCTGCAAGAATCCCCAAATAGAGCCACGCTCCGCCATCCTCTTCCTGAAGAAATCCCAATCCCCCCAGATTTCTCAGCCCCTCTCCCCGCAGCCCCCGAGCAACTCGTGGCGAGCGGATCCAGATATGGCACCTAAGAAATCAAAGAAGGAAGGGAAGAAGAAGGAGACACAGCCGCCGAACGAGGAGTGGACCCACAGTAAGTGCTCCCTGAACGATCTCAATAGGCTAGTTTCCGAGGGATTGCTCCAAGACAAGAATCTTGTCAATTGGCGCCTCTCATTCCGTGAACCTTTCCCTATGGAAAATGTTGACGAAATCGTCACATTTTACCATTTTGCCGAACGGGGATTGGCCCTCCCCTCTTGTTCTTTCTTTCGCAGCCTTCTTTATTATTACGGGCTTGAGCTCCATCACCTCAACCCAAACTCTATTTGCCACATTTCGATTTTTATCCATTTCTGTGAAGCCTTTCTCAGAATCGAACCCCACTGAGATCTTTTCCGCTTTCTCTTCCGCGTCAAACCACAACCCACCTTGAAAAACTTTCTGTTGTAGGGGGCGCCGGCATCCAACTGCGTCAACGGGCCGGCGACAAGTACTTTTCATACAAATTCCCCTCCAACCTTCCCGGGTGGAAGAATCACTGGTTCTATACCGAAAACCATGCCCCAAGCTCCCAGCAAAATCAAACAATCCACCTGTAGTGAGGCCGGAGTGGAATATTGAACTTTCCAGAGGGGACATGGATCAAGTCGAGGAACTGTTAGATATCATAGAAGCACATAAGATGACGGGAGTGACCAGCGCATCCGTCATGTTTTCCTTTTTCAAACGCCGCGTCCAGTCGATCCAACAGCGCCGCAAAGTTGGATACGAGTACACCGGCGCTGAAGACCCGTCTCGCATGTGCGTAGAGGAACTGTCAGATGACGCCGCACTCCTCCGAGTCAAGTGGGTGCTGCTGGACGTGGACGCCGTGCCTTACATGCCTGGATTGTTTTCCGCACGAAGTCCACCCAAACCAGTGAGTATTCGACTACTTTTTGTTGGGAACAACCTCTGTTATGCCATTACTAACTGAGAACCTTCTACAGGGACACACGGAATTGTACCGCAGCTACCCGCCACAGTCCGACATCCCTCGGCCAGACCACCTGCTCCCCAGCGCCACTGCCGAAGCGAAGAGGGCTCGAGCAGCTGCAGCCCGGCACAACATCGAGTCCACGGAGGACGGAAGCCCCCTGGCGGAGACAGAAACCAAAGGGGAGGCGAGAAGGGACAACTCCTCCTGGCCAGCTGTGGAGTTGGCCGAAGCTCTGCCTCTGGTGCCGCAGGGTCGTCGGGTAGTGCGCAAGCAAAAGGTGCAGGAAATCGAATCTTCCAGGTAATTGTTTACTGCTTTGTTGAATTGCTAAACATTGATATTGTTACATGTTGACAATGGCCACTTGTAGTCCTACCGCCTCTGCACCCAGGTCCGAGCCCGAAGAGATGGGAGCAGTTCCATCTACCACCACGGCCGTTGCCATTGCCGTGGCGAGGACCACGCCACCAGCTGATCAAACCCCACCGCCAGCGACGGAAACTCCGCGACGGGCCTTGCGGGTGAAAAAGGCCATCAAAAAGAAGTCTACACTGTAAGTTTGCATCTGGTTGCATAATAAACATTCTGCTCTTTTTGACTAGTATAACAACGAACTCGACATCATCAGGGCTGCAAGCACCGTGAAGCTCCAGCTGAAATCGGCCACAACTACCTCAGCCCCCGGGTCGTCAACCCGAGCAGAGTCTTCAGGCGCAGGGCCAGCCACAGCTGCTCCAGCCCCCGAGCCATCAGCCCCTGGTGAGTCGACGCCCACGGAGCCAACCCCCGAGGCGAACGCGACGCTGCCCGACTTGCCGCCTCCCGAGCTCCAACAAGGCGAAACCAAAACCGGTGGCGAGAAAAAAGTCAAGGCCCCTGTTGCCGCTCCTACGGATGGTGCGGGTAAGCATCTAACCGCCCACAGCGAGCTGCCGAAATCCAAGCGCTATATGCTAAAAACATTTGTAGTTGCAGGTGCCCAACAGCCACCTCCTTAGGAAGCCGTGGGGACCTCGGGGGTTCCTCGTGAAATACTGAAGGCCGGGCCCGGGTACAAGAATGTCATCAACACCGACCTAGTGGATGACCCCATGCTGACGGCCGACAACATAAAGTCCTTCAAGAGAACTTGCAAGGAGCTATGTGATTTTGCCATGGTAAGACCTGAGTACTTGTCTGCTTGTATGCTTTGTCGAATAGTTTTGACTCAATCTCCTCTTTTGTGCAGAATGTGATCACTCACTCGCAGAAGAAATAAGAAAACTGAAAGCAGTTGTGAGTGGTCACCAAGAACTTGCTGCCCTGAATAAGCGCGTATCCGAGGAGATTACAAAGAACAGCCTTCTGGAGAGGAAGCTCGAGATGTTGGAGCATGAAAGGACTCGAGAGACATGGCTCCTCAAGAATGACCTGCGAAACCTCGAGAAAGCCAACTCCGAGCTCCAAAAGCAACTCGAGGAGCAGAAGAAGGCGCTCGAGGAACAAAAGAACGCGCACCAGGAGCAGCTCAAAGAACAAAAGAAAGCGCACCAAGGTAAACTACCCTTGCCTCCCTCGAGTACTTCCATTTATCAATTTATCCTGGATTCTGAAAAACTCTTCACCACAGAACTTAGGAAAATCTTAATGTGTAAAGAAGGGCTGTTACTGATGTGAAGCTATATCACCGTACAGATGACGTCGAGAGGTTGCAGAAGGTGATCGTCGACGCTGAACAACAGTTCGTCGACTGCCTTCAGCAAGTCAAGACGCTGGGCGAGAAGGATGGGCGGCAACAAAAGGAGCTGGAAGACCTCAGGGGGGCCGCCCAAGAGCTGGTTGACATGGTGGATCCACCAAAAGAAGGCGAAGCGAGCCCGCGGCCCCTGCTAGAGCGACTTCGCGGAGCCCCGCAGAAGGTGGTTAAGTTCCTCTCAGAAGCCCCGGTCGCGTGTGTCAGCCACGCCCTCGCCTTCGTGAAGTCCTTTTTGCCAGAGGCGCAACTTAAGATATTTGCTCAGGGCATGGCTGCGGATTGCACCGAGGACCAATTCGACCAATACCTCCAAGAAGCCCGACCTGTAGCAGAACAGATAGTACAAAGTGTACTGCAGGATTAGGGTGTAAAAAACAAGTACTTACTTCCTTGTGTGCATATTTCATTTGATGTCTCCATTTGTGTGTGGAATTGTCATCCAGACTTAAAGGCTAAGTAGTGGACGCTACCCTAGGTGCAGCGACCTTGGAAGTAGCCATAGCTCCAAGTAGGAACTCGTCTAATAAGTTGGCCATAACCCGATCGGGCAGGCCTAACCTGTTAGGAAATAACGCGAGCATCATCGCGGGATTGCCGTGCTTAAGGCAGAGAAAAGAAAACGAAGCTACCCAGAGTGCATCGACTCTGGATGTAGTCGAGGTCGCTCCTCATATGAGCACGCTCCACGAGTAGAAACCAGACAAACGGATCGAACTTGATGGGAGTGAACGCGGGCGTCGCCGCGGGACTACCATGTTTTTGGCAAAAAATGGAACTACCCTGAGTGCTATGACTCAGGATGTAGTCGAGGTAGCTCTTCCTGCAAGCCCATCCAACAAACTGGGTATAAAACAGTCGAACGGATCGATCTTGTTGGGATAAATGCAACTACTATCGCGAGCAACCATCCAAGGTCGCGACGGAAGTCGATTTGTAGAAGATATGAGAGGAGCCGAGGCTTCCATCAAAACATGAAGTCGATAAGATATGAACGTGGCCGGAGCCTCCGTAAAATTCATGACAGGAAGTCGATTTATATAAATGATACACGTGGTCGTAGCCTCCGTATGTTCACAGAGAAATGTACAACCCGAATCTTGTGGCAGATTGAAAGTATCTAGGCCCCTAATTCGAGTTTTGGTAATTAATGACAATAGTTTCGGGATTAACAATTTCTTTTAAGATAATGAGTATAGGTTGATCCACGGATGAATGAGAGTTAATTGTGAATGTGTGGATTTTTGGAGACGATGAGCAAAGCTTGGGTTCAAGGCAAAGGTATAAAATAGGGTCTTTCTGAATTTTACCAGTCACAAGGCGTTTAGTGGATGAAAAGTGACCGGATTTGTTGGATAGATAGCCGTACTATCAAGAGGGGTCATGTACTCGTGCTTGACGGGTCTTTAGTGCCATTTTGCTCAAAATGTCTAGGTGCATGCATGAGGGCCAACAACGCTTTGTCGGGTTTTTGAAAAAAGAACAAGTTAGAGAGCTGACTGCTCAAGCGCGGACGGTCCGCTCCATGCACGTGGACGGTCTGCTACCGTTACAGTAGGTCTGGTGGAAATCTCATGTGGCTGGCGGACGGTCTAGCCCACGTGGGCGGACGGTCCGCCACTCTAACTCTTTTTGTTCCAGAAAGGGTGTTCTCTGGTCAGGCTTGTAGTATGCTCTACGGACGGTCCGCCGCTGGGGCGCGGACAGTCCGCAGGCCTTTTGATAATTTGATCCAGAAACATTGCTGTCTCTGCTTGATTTCCAAGGATGAACTGCGGACGGTCCGCTCATTTGGAGCGGACGGTCCGCTGGCTAATTTTAATGTTGCACCAGAGACTGGTTCATCTCTGGTGTTGTGGAACTCTTAACTGCGGACGGTCCGCTACTGGGGCGTGGACGGTCCGCCAGGTCTGTAACGGCTAGTTCTGACATGCATTTAATGCACTCTGTCTCTCTGGCATATAACGGCGGACGGTCCGGTTTTTGAAATCGGACGGTCCGCGATCTCGCAGAAAACAGTGTAACGGCTAGTTTTTGATGGGATGTCTATATATACCCAATGCCCGGCCATTGGGTCTCTCTCTTGGCCATTTGGACTGCATTCTTGACACAACAGAGCTAAGACATCCCTCTCTCTCACACACTTGCTAAGGGTTTGCATTTTTGAGAGTGTGAGTGCTTCCTAGTGCATTGCATCAAGAGGTTGAGCTTTGTGGCACTAGTGAATCTTCAAGCAAGGATCATTGGCTTGTTACTCTTGGAAGTTTCCGCTCCCTAGACGGCTTGGAGAAGGTGATTTCGTGGAGCTTCTTGAAGGAGATTGTTGAGGAGCCCCGATTTCGGTTGTGAGAGGTCTTGTGCTCACCTTACCGGAGTGGTGAAGAGCAACTCTAGTGGAATCGAGGTGTGGAGCGGTTCCTTGGTTCAAGCCGGCTCAAGATCAAGAGTTTCTTGATAGAGGAGCGGTTGATTTCTTGGAATCCACCTCAACGTGGATTAGGGGTGACCGGCAAGTCATCGACACCACGGGATAAATGTGTGTGTCAAGCTTGGTTATCTCTTTTGCGCACTTTAATTATTGTTTTATTTTGAGCAATTTACTCTACTAGAGCTTGATTTGTATCTTGTCACCCTAGGTTGCAAACCTTTCTAGAGGTAGTAGTAGCATGACATAGTGTTTTCTTTTGTTACTAATTAAATTTCTCTAGTGTTGTTGTTTTTAGTTTTAAACCACCTATTCACCCCCCTTCTAGTCGGTGTTCTTGATCCTACACACATAGCCTCCAAATTGATTCGAGAAAAGGAGACCGCCTAAGCCCCCGGAGATTCAGCTATCTCCGGACATCTTCTCATGTGTAAAACTTGCGCAGGTTCTGAATGTTCCAAGAGTTCGGAACATGTGGACCCTCGGGATAATGTAGTCGATATGACCCTGGTCTTGTAACCTGCTTGACGACGAACGGACCCTCCCACCTTAAGTTGAGCTTGTGTAGGCTGGATTCATCCTGAATGCGACGTAGGACCAAGTCGCCGATGCTGAATGACCGTTCTCTCACGTTGCGATCATGATATCGCCGAATCCCCTGCAGGTATCGGACTGACTGAACAAGAGCGGTACAGCGAGCCTCTTCGACAGAATCGAGCTCTAATTGCCTCGCCTCGTCCGCCTCGCCTTCGTTGTACATTTCAACTCTTAGAGATTTCCACATGATATCGGCCGGCAAGATAGATTCAGATCCGTACACGAGAAAGAATGGAGTTTGTCCTGTGGCTTTGGATGACTGAGTCCGAAGCCCCCATACGACATGTGGCAACTCGCATATCCATTTGCCTCCCTTCTTACTGTTTTCATCATAGAGTCTCTTCTTGAGGCCGTCGATGATCATGCCGTTCGCCCTTTCGACATGTCCATTGGCCCTTGGGTGTGCAACAGAGACATATTTAACCTCGATGCATGCATTCTCACAGAACTCCCAGAACTGGTTAGCCGTGAAATTTGATCCCAGGTCCATGATGATGGTATTCGTGAAGCCGAAGCGATGCAAAATATCATTGATGAAATCAACAACCCGATCTGGTGTGAGCATGGATATTGGCTTATACTCGGTCCACTTGGTAAACTTATCGATAGCCACCAACACATGGGTGAAGACATTGATGGATGGCTGGTTGAGCTCCTGGATAAAAACTCCCGGTGGAACTTGAGCACGTGTGGACCCCAGCTTGGACAAAATATCTGCGCCAACATTGTGCTCTCGAAGCACATGATGAATCTCCAGGCTAGAAAATTTATTTTCCAACTTGCGAACTTCATGTACATAGGCGTCCATCGTCTCCTTGTTGCAGTCCCAGTCTTTGTTGACTTGCTGAACGACAAGAAGAGAGTTGCCATACGCAAGTAGTCGCTTGATCCCCTGTGATATCGCCAAACGAAGCCCGTGAAGCAAGGCTTCATACTCGGCTTCATTGTTGGATACCTCCCACAGGATCTGAAGGACGTACTTCAATTGTTCACCCATGGAGAAATAAGCAGAACTCCTGCGCCGCCGCTATCGAGCTTGACGGACCCATCAAAGTACATGGTCCAGTGCTCTAGCTTATCGACTGGAGTTGGAACTTGATTCTCCCTCCATTCAGCCATAAAATCGACTAAGGCTTGAGACTTGATTGCAGTGCGTGGCTTGAAGTTGATTGACAAAGCCCCCAGTTCCACTGCCCACTTTGATATACGACTCGTGGCGTCTTGATTATAAAGAATATCCGCCAACGAAAAATCCGTAATCACAGTGATCTTGTATTCATCGAAATAATGGCGCAGCTTTCATGATGTGATTAGAATTGCATATAAAAGCTTCTGGACGGCTAGGTATCGTACCTTAGATTCGGAGAGTACCTCGCTGACGAAGTAGATAGGCCTCTGCACTCCAAATTCATGGTCTTCCTCGCCTCGCTCGACTACAACAGCACTGCTGACAACTTGAGTTGTTGCCGCTATGTAAAGTAGTATTTCTTCCCCCGTGTAGGATTGAGATGGCGGACTAGAGGGGGGGTGAATAGTCCTTTCTAAAACTAATTGCGCCGGCTAACCGAAACTTATGCGGAATTCAAACTATTCGCTTAGCCAAGACTTCACCCCTCTAACTATGACTCTAAGGCACTTCCAAAAAGATCCTACACAAAGCAAATGGAGTGCCAAGCTAGTAAGAGTTCTCTTAACAATTCTAATGCCAAGCCACACAAGTCTAAGCACTAGTACTTCACAAACAAGGGGAGCTCCTACACAATTCTAATGGGCAATAGCACAAAGCCAAACCTAAGCTCACTAGATGCTCAAGGACAAGGATACACAATACAAACTCAAGAGCTCAACTTGCTTAGCTACACAATCTAAGCAAGAGCAACTAATTAAACTACACAAGCTAACTAGTTACACTATGATCTCTACTTCTAGCTACACAAGCAAGAAGATGATTAGCAAGCTACACAAACTAACTAAACACTAGAGAGCAACTACACAAGCACAAGATATATATGAATATAAATATAAGGCTTGTGATTTGAAGAATGCAAACCACCGAGAAGATTAGACAAGATTGACACGGTGATTTTTATCCCGAGGTTCACTTGGTTGCCACCAAGCTAATCCCCGTTGAGACAAGCTCCAAGGTTGCCGTCGATCCTCTTGCTAGTGGTGACTCTCAAGTCACACTCTCCCACGTGGAGTGCTCACACCGAGCTCTAGCACATGATCCGGACGAACCACTTGTTGCTCTTCACGTCTCGCTCAACTAGAGTTGCTCTTCGCGGCTCCCGCGGGGTGAGCACAATACCCCTCACAATCTCTTCTCCGGAGCACCACACAATCTTCTTGCGTGCTTCAACGGAGCCTCTTCCCACCAAGCCGTCTAGGAGGTGGCAACCTCCAAGAGTAACAAGCACACCGGCTTGCAACACGATCACCTAGTGCCACTCGATGCAATCTCTCAAAGAAATCGCATTAGAATCGCTCTCTCACTCAATCGGATGATCAGTATAAAGTTAGAGTGAGTAGAGGGCTCTCAAGCACTCTCATACATGGACACCAAGTCCCCAAGGTGCTCAGCACCCTCAAATGGCCGGCCACACCCTCTATTTATAGAGGGATGCCCCAAACTAGCCGTTACACTCAAATCCCGTGAAAACAGAGATTCGCGGACTGTCCGCCTCACAGAAACCGGACCGTCCGCCATTCAAAACCAAGGGTAGAACTGCAATTATTATGTGTCAGAGTCGACCGTTAGAACCCCGGGCGGACTGTCCGCGCCCCTGGGGCGGACTGTCCGCGGTTCAAAACTTCGAACCAACCGATTTGCAAACATCTCTGACTAAATTTGGAAGTGACCGGCGGACTGTCCGCTCCCCATGGGCGGACTGTCCGCAGTTCAAAAAGTGAGCACACACAGAAACCGTATTGTTTCTGTCCCAGAATTTTCAGTAGGAGGCGGACCGTCCGCCCCCAAGGACCGAACGGTCCGCAGTTCATTTTGGACCACCAATAGAGCCAAAAACGGCTGTGTTAGAGCTCATCCGGGATAACTGCGGGTCTATTTCCAGCACAAATGTACCTCGGTAAAACGGCCATAACTCTTAGCTCCGATGACCAAATTAGGTGATCTTGGACTCTATGGAAAGCTAATTCAGAGGGCTACACTACCCAACTGAATACTTGGTCCAAAACACAATGGATCAAAGCAGTATTCCACTCCAAGTGACAACCTAATTTTCGGAGAAAACCTAAAAACCTTTCTTGCTTCCCAAAGTTGATCAACATCAACTCTTTCTCCTTTGCAAATGTACCAACACCACCCGTGAACAACACCATGTGCATGTGTGTTAGCATTTCACAATCATTTTCAAAGGATTTTCACTTGATCTCACCACGCCACTCAATCCTAGCAACATCGCAACGTTAGATCGCTGAAGTGGCACTAGATGACCGATATGCAAACAAGTTTGCCCCTCTTGATAGTACGGCCATCTACCCTAAATCCGATCATGCACTTCTCTACACAACCTTTGACCGGTGAAATGAAATGCCCTACAAGTCATACCTTTGCCTTGCGCATTTCATTTCATTTTCCCAAATGTTGATGCCACACAAGCACCAAATTCCATCAAGCCTTTTGATCATCTTCATAAGTCAACACTTGGCTTGATCTTCCTTAAATGATATGATCCACTCCATATCATCACATGACCTCTTTGGTCCATCGATCTTGACCTTGCTCGCTCTTCACCGTTGCCTCGGTCCATCGGCGCCAAATCTTGCCCAAGCTTCACCGCCTCGCGGTCCCTCGCTTCAAAGTCTTGACTTGCCCTTCTCCATTGCAACCGGTCCATCAAGCCAAGCCTTATCTTGATCTTCTCCATTTTGGTCACATAACTTCATGTTATGTCTCATATGCAATGAGCTCCTCGATCACCCTATATGAGCATAGCATCAACCCTTAGCCATTTCTCCTCCATGGCACATGTTGCTCATACTAGTGTCTTTGTGTGGACTAATCTCCTGTGTGTCTCAACATAGACACTTATTAGTACACCTAAGTTGTCACTCAATTACCAAAACCAAACAAGGGCCTTTCACCCCGGCAACGGTGCTGTAAGGATCGGAGGAGACTGAAGGTGATGTTTCAGATCTTGCAGAGCCCGCTCGGCCTCTTCCGTCCATTGGAACTTATCTTGGCGTTTTAAGAGCTTGAAGAAGGGTAGTCCTCTCTCCCCGAGTCGGGAGATGAACCTGTTCAGAGCTGCCATGCGGCTTCCCCATGCTAAAGGATGCGTATAAGCCAAACAAACCCAGCCTGTTAATTTCTGCACATCCTTGATTGTGGCCGGAGCCCCTATATCAGTAATGGCCGAAATCTTTACAGGGTTGCCCTCAATGCCCCGGTTGCTGACGATGAACCCGAGCAATTTTTCTGAAGATACTCCAAAACGCACTTGGTTGGGTTGAGCTTCCACCGAAATCTGCGCAGACTGCTGAACGTTTCTTCCAAATCTGTAATCAAATCGTCGGAATCCCTAGTCTTGATGACCACATCATCCACGTAGGCGTATGAGTAGTTATACTACGCTACGAGTAGTTACAACAGATGCAGAGCGTGGGCCATATCATATCCCTTATCCTAGGATATGTACGCTATGTGCACACATCCCGTGAGCCCCGGTCTGACAGTGCGCCCTGAGTAAAGTTGGTCGGACTGCAGGAAACCCACGCCCCAGCGGCTATGGCGCCCTCTCTTACCAGCGTGATCAGAGTCCTCTGTTCGCATCTCATTTCAATCGCCTCAATGCTAGGAGCGGTCGGGCTTCGTTAACCTTCCTCGCCAAAGGCCCTCCCGGCCGGCCCTCCCAGCCGAAACCAAAAGCTTAGTAGTTTGCTTATGTACACATCTTTGGGCACAAAGGCCTAGTTCATCATCTAAGCTCAACTAACTACTTCTTGAAAACGACTTCCTCCTCCATGCTTACAGCCAAGACTTGCGCAATGGGGGCCACCTTCTCCTCGATCTGGTCCAGCTCGACATCATCATAACCGGGCGCGAAACCTTGGCTTATCGCCTGCAGGTCGATGTTCTTATAATGGGAATGCACGGTCGTGAACGACCGCTGCATGCCGAGGCGCAGCGCCCACTTCGCCATTTCGCACGCCCGGTCTATGACGTTGATGACCTGAGCCGCGAGCGAGCTCATTCCCTCCTCCGAAGTCATCCCAAAGTTGTCCAAGACCAGCCCGATGCCCATCCGTAGGGTTTTGTGGTCGTCGGACTCCTTGAGGAGGGTGGCCTTCGTCTCGCTGAGCTCCTTCTATAGGCGCCGGAGCTCCACCACTTCCTACCCAAGTCTCTCTAGACACGCATCAACGATGTCAAAGAGCCTACCGGAAAATACATAAAAAGGACGGCGGAAGCAAGCGAAGTCTTACCATTCACTTGGTTGTGAGGCTTGCCCGCCTCGGTATTCAGGTGAACGATCTCCGCCCGTCTAGAAGCAACCTCTGCAGCGAGGTCGGCCGCCAGAAGCTTTGTTCCTATAATATCTTCAAGTTCTGCAAGAACAGGCCGTAGCGACCAGTGGCCACTCACCTCCTCCCTTGTTACGACGCCATTGGAGCCACCTTGCGAACCCGTTTGGGCCATCACTAGCTAAATTGTTAGTTAGCCTAGTGACCGATCACAGATGGCATGCGGGTGAACACACATCCACCACTTCTGCTTCTGGATTACGTGCGACTGAATTTGTACATAATTGTTTCGGGTAAAACACTGGCCCTATTGGAATTGAATTCTATTCTAATAATCATAATTTAGATATAAATTAATTAAGCTAATATAGTTGTATGTGGAATATATTTATACATTATTGTGTTCATATGGAAGAGATAATTATGTACTGCTATATGGAAGAAAGTCGAAGAGTGTGTTATAAGTTGTATATTAAAAATGTAATATGAGAATCTATAAAATCAATTTCCAACCCTACCATCGTAAATTTAAGATAAGATTACGTATATATTCTGAAAAATTATGGAATATAAATAGTTTACTCTAATAATAATAATAAGCAGATTTCAATTCCTCAATATAAATCCAAACGGGGTCTGAGTGATTCAGAGCATTCTATGCGGGACAGGGAGCGATCAGCGATGCACCGATGCAAGGAGCAGACAGACAACAGAGTTTGAGTTTCTCTCTCACCCTTTTACCCTCACGGGGCCCATTTAGTTCTGAGCATGGATAGATAACGTTACTGGGCGCCGTGGCGGGTCACGCCCAAACGCTTCCGAAAGGCGCGCGCACAGCACCACGACGAGGGCAACGAGGCCCAGACGGCTGCAGGGCCCAGAGCCTCGTCGGCGTCGCTGACACCCTCCCCATCTCGCGTGGAACAGTGTCGTTCTGGTCCGGCAGGCCACCGTGCCCGGACCTGTGATTCTCCACGCTTCGTCAGAGATCTGATCTAATGGCACCTCCTGCGGCCCGGCCGTAGCGAAACAGTCTGCCTCGCCAGGCACAGCTTTGAAATCAAGGGCCCGAGTAGTAGTGGTCCCGATTCTCTGTCGTCCTAACCAAATGCTCGTGGCAAGATACACTGTGCCTGTTTCCTCCAAAAGAGGATAGAACGCATCTGTTTTAGTCTCAAGAAAACCAGGTAAACCTTTTCAGGATGGACAGCGTGTGGCGTGAACATTGTGATGAGTTCCCTGGCAGATGAAACAGTTTGCCTCTCCTGTAGGGTATCTTAGCAATATAAAACCAAACCGTCAGAGAGCAAACCAGCAGTGGTAGCTATATATAACTAAGCATACTGACACCGTGGTAGCAAGCAGTAGCATGCCATATATGCCCATATGCATGCAACCCGGCAGCTCGGATTCTGTTCTTCTAGGCAGTATCAGCATCTTCTGCATTTCTCTCCCAGGCAGTAGCAGCAGCTCTCAGCATATGCGTTCCAGTAGCGCATGCAGAGAGATATCTCTGAACGTGAGCAACAGGATAGGATAAAGGAAGACCCAGCATGGTAAGATTAACGAGCTGTCAGGTTGCATCCATCTTGCTTCGACGGCAGAGCAGCAGCCTTTTTGCATTAGCATTGTGGCAAGCTTTAATTTGTTTACCACGCAACACATACAAATCTCAAAAGACTCGCCGTGGAGATGTTCTACAGGTTAATCATAGCCATTCTTGAGCAGCCTGATCTTGGAAGGGACCATTGCCAAAACTTTTTTTTCTCTCTGAACTGGATGAGTGGATCGATCTATTGCCAGAACTGAACGGGTGCGATAACATCTCGAAGCGTGCCTGTCGTCTAAAACGTCTGCAGCATCATTCGTGATCAGTTAGATCATCTGAAGTTTTTCAGGGCACGTACCAGACTGGCCGGTGATCTTGCTGGTGAACGGGCTAGCTAGAACTTCTCGTCTAGCTAACTGCTTGGAAACCAGACACGTACGAACCGACCAGACTCAGATCGGCGCCTCCATCTCCATCCTCGTGTTCCATCCTCCAGTCCCCGGAAACGGCATTGCTTTGAGCAATGTTGTGTGGCTTGGACGTGTGGAGCTGGAGATCGATAGCCCTCGCCAGGCTGACGGGTGATGCGAGAGGAGCAGGTCAACTGCTACTGGAGTACATTTCGTACGTGTATGTGCGGTCCAGCTGAAAGATAGGTGCACCTCGGCCTCCCTGCACGCGGTGGACGACTACTGACATACACGTCCCGTACGTTCCAATTCCAAACCCCTGCAGCTTGGCTGAAGATGACAAGATTCCGGTCAAGTCTGCCTGCATTTCAAGCGTTAAATCAAGGCTACCAACCCAGTGCCGTGCCGTATAGTACCTTGACCGTGTATACGCAGATGCGCCGCCTTCACCGTACCGGTGCTATAAAACACTAGGGCTGGATCCGGTACACGTACGTCACGACTGTATGCGACGCAGCTGTACTGGCGCGACTCGATCTCCGTACGTATTGACCCATCTTGAATCTTGTACTACCCCGCGGCCGAATACTACCTCTACCTGCCCGAGACAAAATTTCCGCAGCGTGACCCGGACGGGGTCGAGGAAGGACCGCGACATGAAAGGGGGCAGCCGGGGACTGCTGACACGGCCCGGCCGGCGCAGCGAGGGCCATTACTGGCGCCGCGACGAGACCGCTCGGGCTCGCAGCTAGCTAGTGGCTGGTTCTTTCGCCGCGGCGAGCCCATGGCCCCGTGCTCCTCGTCGCCGCCGCCGCGGCAAGGGAACCGGCCGAATCCTCCTAGCTGAGGAGTAACGCCGGCGGTATGGGGCGCGCCTGCCTGCGCGGACGCGGAGCGGAGCGTGCCCATCCCGCACGAGCAGCATGGGCCGGTGGAGTCTGGGCACAGTACACATGGCAAGCTGGCAACTCCTCGGCTGGTGGACGGGACAGATCCCTTTTCCCTTTTGCGTCCGAGACCATGACGCTTGAGGCTAGTGCGCGTGCCGTGCACCTGCTCCTGCCGTTCCCGTCGGGGCATGGATGCCGCCGTGAGCAGTACGCGCGCGTCAGACAGAGGCGTCGTCACCCCCAGCGCAGCTGGGAAGTGGCAGCAGACGGTCCGCTTGGGATTGGGCTTTGTTTTTGAAAAAACTGATTGGGCTTGGGCTGATTTTTCCAGTTTCGAGGCATAGCTTGCTATAGGCCTATAGCCACATTTAATGGGCTTTTGCTGAACAATTACACACACTCGGGGGCGGCGTCATTGGGTATCATGGGCCTGATTTTGTAACCGGGCCGACCCGTAAGAGAGACTTGTTCTTCTTTTCTGAATTTCTCTGTTCAGTTTAGGCTTTTGGTTTCTTTTCAGAAAATCGATCAGGCACGCATACATCATACCCACAGTACTGTTAAAGCCTATCAACGCTGCCATAACTGAATCCACTGTCTTGTGGTAACCCGGAAGATCCAAAGCACAAGGTTTTCTCGCCGATGCTCCCCGGTTTCTTCGCCGAGTTTCTTCTGTCCACTAGCTGCTGCCCAGGATTGGCCGGATAGCCTCGCCTTCCCTGCTGTCTCTATCCAAGCAAGGATCAGACGATGTTATCCAATCAATGCATATCCAGTCTGCAACGACCTACCGCGACGAATCTCTCCTATTGGATCAGTGCATAGACGCCTCTATTTTCTGTTCTTGAAGCAATTGGGCGTTGACCCTTGGGAAAAGAAGAGCGGAAGTATTCAAAGAATCGCGACGGCGGCCGTATTCAACTGGAACATGATAATGGGGGTTCAGAAATCAGAACATACCAACCCCTGCTCATACAGTTGCTTGACTGGGGATCAGTGTCTGACATCGCGATTGAACAGGCAACAGCAGCGCCCCTGGCCTGAAGACCTGGATGAAGTGTCAGTCTTGTTGCTTTGCTCTGCCACCTAGCAACAGCATATACTCCATCCATTCAAAAAATAATGCAACTCTCGCTTTCCGAGTAATCAAATAATTTTAAATCTAATCAAATTATTATAATATAGTGTTAATATTTATGTTACAAAATAAGTATTATTGGATTAATCATGTAATATATTTTTATACTAAATTTATTTGAAGATATAAATATTCATAACATTTTTGTATAAATTTAGTCAAATTTAAAATTGTTTGACTTCTTGGAAAGCAGAAGTTGCATTCTTTCTAGGACGGAGAGAGTATACAATCAACAAGCATCTTTTAAGAAATGGATTGCTGAGATGCCATGCTATTGGCAGGCTAGAAATTTGTTTTTTGAAGGGAATCTAGAAATTTGTTAGCTTAGACTGATTGAAGAAAACCATTTGATCCGATCATAGTTGCCTGACTGATACATACCTATATAGATCAAAGTTAGGAAGCGGTCATGTTCTTTGCATCCGCTAGGCGTGGCCTAATCATGTCAACTGATGGAGGATGACACGGCACTCTTTTTCAGCCCGGCGGCCTTGATAAGGCAACGTCTGATTGGGGACACACGCAGGCCAAGCGAGATGGACGCTGGCCAATTCCGAGACTGTGGTTGATAGCTATGCCAGGTCATTGACGATCATGACGCTGGCCGTTCGTGACGAATAAATAAAAATAAAATAGATCCTTTTCATGAGAAAAAGGCCCCGATATTTTTGGTTCAAATTGGGCAGCGATCGTAAAGCTAGGCGAGGGCGTGGCGCTTAACTTTATCCAATTGCTGGTCATGCCCCGTTCGTTCGTTCCTCCTTTTTGCAACAACATAAAATAAAAATAATCGCCTTGGCGTGTATCGAGGTAAAGGAGAGTTCTCTTCTATTGCTCTGCCCTGTCACGCATGTGTCGTCAGATTTATACATCCATGGTTGGTGTTCACTTCATTCTGCTGAAGCTGCATGTGGCGGAAGCAAACGTGCACGCATCATGTCGAGTTTCCGGTAGGCACAGCAGCCCATCCGAAGCAGTTGATGTTCTGAACTTGAGAAGGCACGAGCTAGGAAGAAAGCTCTTTTCCAAGAGTAGGGAGACGTCGTGAGCGTGGTCTCAGCTTACGTTTGGCAGTTTGGCTCGGCAAACTGGCAATCAGAATTCAGAAATTAAAAAAGTGTGCTCGGCAGTCGGCACATGCCAATGGAGACATCCAGCCATTCAGGCATGGGCTACCTCAACTGACACGGCGACATCCAGCCGCCCAGAAACGCACTAGGGTCCACAAGCGACGACTGCTTGCCATTATCGATCAAATCCAAGAAAACACGCAATGCTCAGAGTCCACAGGAAGAGAAGCTTTTTTTTTCCCTCACGGGAAATGGAGTCCAAGTTCTCAACATCAGAACGGAAAAACCAGAGTTGTTCTGTATGATGATGCTAGAATCTGACAAAACGCAGGACGGCATGTGGTATTAGCTGCTTGGAGCCTTTGACTTGTGCGATGTCTCCGTTCCAGCTTTCAACGTATTCTGGTTCAAGCTCGAGGTGTTATTCTTCAGGTAGTTCAGACTTCAGAGTGTAAAGGCGCTGCAAAATCTAGAAGAGCATGCCGTCTGCGTGGAGACTGAAGAAGGGAAGAGCGATGACGCGGCGCGCATAACAATTTTCTTCCACACCCGGTTCGGCTTGTAGTGGGCCCGTGCATCACGCCCGGGCCGGCGGGCCCAGGCGGCGGCGCACGCCCCACGCGGCGGCCTGGCCCAGCGAAAACGAAAAAAGAAAAGAGGGAGAGATCGGAGCGAGGAAGGGGGGACCTCCGGGCCCCGCCCGCATCGCTGTCGCCGTCCATGGCATGATCATTTGTGCCGTTTTGTTTGTCCTCCCAAAAGCAAAAAAAATGTGCCCGACCCGTGCTCGCATGTGCACGCTGCACGCCTACTGTTTTGAAGCTCCGAATAGATCCGTGTGTCTCGGGGACAGACAGAGGACAAGATGCGCAAGTGACATCCTGACTCCAGTTCCAGTGCTCGTATCAGCTTCTCTCGCCGGGTGAAATACAAATTACCAGCCGACAAAGTGTACGGCGCTGATGAATGTATGGTAGTATCTTCCTGGATCCAGCTTCCGAACGTAGGGTAACGGACTAACGGTCTAACGGCTCTGCACAGCTGGTTTTCTTAACTTGTCAGAGTGGAGGACTTCTGGCCTCGAACTCGGTGTGATAACCAGGTTGTGCCAGTACGTATTCACTATTCAGATCAGAGAACGCTGTGTTAGGTCAAAAGTTCGATCTGACGTACCCCTCAATCCTTAAAAGTCTCGGCCCTTTTGATTACAGTCAATCCGTTTGCGAGTGAAAGTGTGAAAGAGCGACACCGACTTTGGTTTCTTGTTACTCCATTCTATATTCCCATTGGATCATCTCTTGGACTTTCTTTAAAAAGAGAAAGGAAAAAAAACCCAATCTTCTTTAGCAACATGATTCTTGCATGTTTAGGTATTCGCGCACAGCTGTAGGCTATATTAGTTTGTTGATGGTTACTTATTTACTTAAACAACCACTGCATTAGCATCACTAGCAGTAGTTTGCTGAATTGTGCTCCTAGCCAGTGCTCTTTGGCACAGTGTAGAGTTGAAGCTGAACTTTTGTAGACACGAGAAATGCACCTCCCGTTCGTGCGTGCACGGTTAGATCATATAAGAGCTATGGTCACCAGAAAACGTAACATTCTAAGATGCTAGCTAGGGCCCATGTCGATATACTGATTCGTGCACGGTACGAATCAATGTTGCCATCAACAGATCAGCTATTTCCGGTTGATAGGTTCTTCTGAGCCGGATTCACCGTTCTCCCTCGAGGCGCTCTTTGCCGTGCTGGAAATCCACATGGACTTGTATTGCGTGCATTACTCGCTTGACAAGTTGACATGTACTGCTTCCTTGATGTATTGGCCTGCTCAGTACTGAGAGGACGAGTGTGCAGGCCATGAAGCTGAAAATAACCTGACAGGCAGTGGAGCCATGGAGATATTCGCCACTTATCAAAATCCTTTTGTCTTCTCTGGACTCTGAAAGAAGAAAGCCAACAGTTTGATGCATGAAGACAGGAAGATACATATCCACAAGGCACTCTTGCCAGTCTTGCCCAAAATCCGAAACACAGCTATGCCATGCTCGGTAGGAGCCAAGCAGAAAACGACAGGAAAACCGATGTTATGCTATCTTAGTCAAGCAATATAAGGGTAATCACAATGGGTTTCATGGCGAGTTTCATGACATTAATTATCATAATACATTAGCATTTTTGATGACGTGACACTGATCTAATAACGAAAGAGAAAGAACCAGTTTCATCCTCACGACACTCTGCTAACTTGTTTCCAAGACGTTAGAAATGGCGTGAAACGACCACTGTGATCGTCGTTGTTTCATAGGGGATCCCATGCACTACTAGATCAACTAGCATTTAATTACACTGGTTAGCTTTAAAAATAGTAAAATAAAACTCTCCATTAAAATATAGTGTTTCATTCATCCCCAAACTAATATGGCATTCTTGGAAACAGGAACATAAAACCCTCCTAATGAACAAAAAGAGAACAAAGCTGATCGCTGGAACTAGGCTACTTGAACTCTTCCCCTACGTACCTTTACGCCCACTAAACTCAAAAACCCACACAATTATTTGGATCAACATCCATCAAGGTACCAGCATAAGTTCTACGGATAAATCTGTGCCTGCGAGACATCCTCGTGTACATCGTTGCCAAAAAAAAAGGACGAGGCGCCACGCTGGCTCCAGCCAGAGCCGTCCACGCGTCGGAAGACGTGGCGGCGAGATCGCCCGGCCACACAGGAGGCCACACAGTCCGGGTCAACTCAACTAGAACCCTGCTTCCTCACCGCTGGGCCCCGCATACGAGGGTTCCCGCTCGGCCCCACGCGCAGCGGCAGCAGATCGAGTCCTGGTTCCAGCAGAGTCCCACCCCGCCTCCAAAAAAACTCGCTTTCGAAATCTCTCCTCTTTTGTCCAAACCGAACCAAATCGCCACCACTTAAAATCTGCTTGATTCATAACGAATCGCCATAGTTAATCCTAGCATTAAACCAGGAAAAAAGAGAGAAAAAAAGGGAGGGGAGCAGGCGCGACTGCGCGGGGACGAGAGAGGGAGGAGGGAGGCCATCCCATTCGCGGGCTGGTTCGGGTCCATTTGGGCGGCGCCGCACACGCAGCAGGCAGAGATCAGCGCGGGGCGAAGCGTCAAACCCATCTCCGCCGCCGCCACCGCCGCGGGCACCACTGGTACGCGATTTGTTTTGGTGTTTTTGCCGATTTTTTTTCCACCCGGCGGCTCGTCGATCGGAGGAGGCCGCGGCTAGCTTTGATTCCTGCGTCGCCGGTCGCTGCTGTTAATTTTTTGAGGCATCTGGTGGTTTGGAGTGTGCGGATTTCCCTCCCTCCCTGTTTGAACAGTGCGATTGATGGATTTTGGAGTAGTCAACTAGCAATTCTGACCGAGTTTTTCGACCCCTCTTCGCGATTTTGTTAGATTTCCCCTCCCTTGGGAGCGGGGTGCGAATAGGCTTATAGGCATCTCCCGTTCTCCACCAGAGATGGTCCCTGTCACTCCGCGAGCTGGGAATGTAAGAATAGTGTAGGATTATGTGGTTTCATTTGATTTGATGTTACTTTTATGAGTGATTCTCTATGAAAAGTGGGATGCGTGCTCAGTGGGGGGTCTTTTAGTTTTGTAAAGTACATGCAGTTGGTTGTTAGGTGGCTTTCTGGCTGGAGCTGGATATTAGATTGAGATATAAGCTTGTTTCATGCTGTTCTGTTGCCTGTTTGCTGCCAATGTTTTGCTGTTTTTAGAAGTGAAATTCTTAAGGTTGTGTGGATGACTGGAGTTTTATCCGATTGAGAATAGGTGATCCAAAGCTGATACTGATAGCATGGCTTACAGTTTACTTGTTGGGTACAACTGGATCTTGAACGCCACCTTGGAATTATTTCATGATACTTCCAAATTCCAGTTTCTGTATGGCAATGACTAATATCTGAGCGCTGGGTTACACCACTGAAATGGCAATCTCCTTGCTCGCATGTTTATCAGGCATTTAGGATGGTGGACAAGAATGATGGGTCAGAGGGTCTTAAATTCAATACGTCGCACCTGATTCAAACAACCGAAGAGGTTGCAAGAGCATTTATCGCTGCGGCTTCAGCTGCCACTGCACAGTCTTCACGGCCATCTGTTGTGTATTCTTCCAAAGATGAGAGTGGCAGCCCAATGCAGAAGCTTCAGCAGCAATTTTCGAAAATCATGAAGGGTTTTTCATCCTCACCAGACCTGTCCAGACCTTACAATCCGGAAGTGCTCACAACGCAGAAAAGGCAGTGGTCGAGGTTCCAGCTGAAGTCATTGGTGTGCATCTCACTCTACCTATGTTGCATTCCTTGTCAATTTGTTGTTGTACATACTATGCAAAATAAGTAAGGTTATTCAGAGCTGTAAGTTGCAATTCATTGATGTGAAGCCCTGCTATTTTATTTACCAGGAAAGAGTGAAACATAATTAAATTGGACACCATTTTGAAATTAGTTATTTATTAAACGATTCACAAACTGGAAATTTCTTCATTCCCTAATGTTATCATAGCTCTTAGACTTTGCAATTTATCACAGGAATGTTAATGCTATTTTCTTTGTTCTCTTTACTCTGCAGTGAGTTCGTATAGGATAGGTCTACAGCGGGTCATTACACAATAATGATTTGTATGCCAATGTTGTTATGTTTGGAGTACACTCCTCTTAAAGTTGTTTATTGGAACAGGGTAATAGGTGCATCAGAGAACCATCACATCTGTTTGAGAGCATAGTGATTGTTGGGCTTCCACCTCAGGCAGATATCCATGAGCTGGAAAACATTGCACTAGGGAGAAATGATGACGACGGAAAGAGACCAAGAAATTTATTTGGCAATAACCACCACCAAGTTCATGCAATATCAAATTTGGAACCACAGGTTATCATTCATCTTACCTACTGATGATGTTGTTTGATTTGATGAATACTGCATACCGTTGTTTATAAAAAAAAAGTCCTTGGGTTGATGTTATTTTTTTTCCGTTAGGTTCTTTTTGCATACCCTCCAGAGAAGCCTCTTCCACTCAAGTACAAGGATACCCTCTCTTTCTGCCTTCCCGAAGGTGTACAGGTCTGCCATATCCAAGCTACATGCAACTTTAGTTTTGATTCCCTTATGATAACAGAGTGCAATTGGTATTCAGGTCTTCCTTTCTTGTTCGTAGGAAAGCACATGAGTGCTTATCACCTTGTAGTGCTATATTTATCCATCATTGTGCATTGGGTTCTTGATTCTTGATACAACTTCTGTTTCTCCTGTGTTATTGCTGCCTGCATTTTCTAGCAGTAAGGACTTGATGCTGCTTTATCCATGACTTTCGTGATTCCCATTCCCTTGAACCATTATGTAATTTATTTACAGTACTGTTGTTTCCTCTGACCAGTTTGGTTCAGATCATAATGTTAGAGTTTGCCAACTGGTTAAGGTTATCATATCTGGGGCAATGGGTGACATAATAGAAGCCATTTATAACAGTGCTTATGAGTAAAAAGACAAAGTAGGCAAATATTGTGCTTATATGGAAATGTGAAAACTTTTTGAAGATATAAAGGTTGATCAATGAGCATAAATAAGAACTCTTGATGTTTTCTTATAGTTGTTGAGTATGTTGGAAATCATCCCTCACTTTCAAGGTGTTGATCACAAACACACTAGCATTTCTTCTCGGGTGGCACACACACAAGAACATAATAACAGCACAAATATTTTTGTTGATGTGGCCACTCTAGCCCTCATCGTTTTCTCACATACATATAGCAGATATAAGGCTGCACACCTGCCCATGATATCCTCCTAATTAATGCAGTCAATGCCATATGATTTGCATATTATTCTCTTTAACTAGAAGCTGAAATCTAGCTAGCACTAATAGGAATAAACCTAGACAGTAGCTGGATCTGGACACAGTCTAGTAACAAGATTAATTGTAACAGAATACTATAGATGGAGTCATGTTTTCAGTTTACCTTTTTTCTAATGAAGTAGTTAACGGCAAGTAACTATGCTGTCATAATCAGCAGTAACGGGGAGTAATCAACAACCCAATGAGTGTATTTAGTTTCCTGTTCTGAGTACATCTTTTTAATCATACCTTTCTTGTTAAGCGATCGACAATTTATTAATGTTTATATTTGCTCTAGGTTCATGCTGTCGAACGGACTCCTTCATTCAGTGAGCTGAATGAAATTCTCCTGGGTCAGGTGATTGTTACTCAGCTATGTTTGTGACTTTGTTTTGCTTCAATCAGCAGATATTTACCTGACAAATTCATCACTTCTGAGACCAAAGTATACCAAAAACTCAGTAGATTGAGAACCTCTGTCATAGAACTCTTCTTGTTTCATTCTACTTGCAAGTACCATTATCTAGTCTTTTGATGTTTTTTTGGTTGCGAGTCTTATAATCTTTGTTACCCATTTCAGGAACAGCTTAAAGAAAGCAACCAATCATTTGTGTTCCGCTTACAGGTATACCTATACCTTTAGGCACTGCATCCTTTCTGCTGTACCAGGTGGCTGATTATTGAGGTACTGCAGGTTGCTGATGACTCTACATTATATGGATGCTGTGTGCTAGTTGAAGAGATCGTACAGAGACCATCAAAGCTGGTATCGATGCTCATGAATGAAAAACCCGTCTTTCCACGCCGGAGTCGCTACGTGATAACTACACCCCGGTGTTATTGCATCCTGTCCAGGCTTCCGTTCTTTGAACTGCATTTTGGGGTGTTGCAGAGGTACTGTCTCTCTCTCTCTCTCTCTGAAACCATCATCTCTTTAACTTGTATTCGTTGTATATGAATTCTGACACCTGTACAAATCATCTACTTTGTATTTTATATTTAGGCTAGTGTACAGTGCACTGACTACTGATGTTTATATTTTCTTTTAGTTGCATAGCAATTGCATGCTAATCCAGGAAGTTTTGATAGTACCACTCTCAATATTGATATCCGACTTGATTTATTTCTTTTATATCACTTTCATAAGTAGCTGCTATATTCTTATGCAGTATTCTCATGGAAGAACGACTCGAATGGCTCACAGAAGGTGTTAGCATGCTAACTTCGTTATCGCTTGAGGAAGCCTGTGAGGAGAATGATATCTGTGAAGGAACTGAAGATACAGTACAGAAGCAGTACTTAGATGGTAACACAACTGAGGTGGATAAATCATCTGAATCAAGCACGGGAGTTTCGTCAAAGGAGCTGTCTGACACTGACAGCAGTTCTGGGTGTAAGGAGACCCAATTTGACTTTGTTTCTAAAGAAGGGCAAGGGCAAGATAGTTCTTGTGCTAAAGAACAGAGTGATGTTGAAATGGAAACTGTCACTCATTGTGATTCCCCTAAAGTGTCTGACAATTGTGTTCCAGAAGATACATCAACAGATCAATCTGGAGTTACGCATCATGAACTTGATCCTGCACCTGATATCCAGAATGAATCTTGTTCAAGGAAGAATTGTGATGATTCTCCACGGGGAAATGTGGATGATGAGCAGCTTGATCTCTTTATTACTGATACTATTTTACCACTTATGCGATCTCGCCTTTGTGAAGATTGTGAATCATCCCCAAGGTATGGTATACCGACAAATGAGTCAGTAGTATGCTTAACCTCAGCACAGGAGAAAATGAATCTTATTACTGTTATGAGTTTATTTTTTTCATTCCTGTTTGTGAGAAGTCCTTATTCCTCACCTAAGTACCTGGTGTTTCGTGAACATTGAATTCTCTATTTTCTCTCTCTTTTAAATGGAAGTGTACTATCTTTAATCACATAGAGGTGGGAATATCAATGAAGGTTGATAGAGAGCTGTGAGCTTCTCCTGATATAAATCCTCCTTCTACTCTTGCTATTGACTGTTGACACCTAATATCATTTGCAATGCATACTTTACATGATCACCAATTAACATTTGGACTCACCAAGTAGTTACCATCTTTTGCTGCAGTTCACAGGATTCTCCTTCTGAAAGCAGAAATCTCAGAAGTGACACCCAGGAATCGGATTCAGAGGAGCCATCTTCCATTGGACATGGGGACTTAGTTAGACACAACAACATACTGCAGTGGGCTAAGGTATATGCACGAACTGAGGCACAACTGTTTCCATTGTCTTCATTTTATGTGTTTGGTTTGTTAACTTAAACATTTTCTCCAGGCAAAAAAATATGGTTCTCTCCAAGTTGTCTGTCAGTACTACCAGCTACAGTGTCCTGCCAGGGGTTCATCACTTAATTTTCATCCCTTGGAGCATTTGCATCCTTTGAGTTTTCACCGGCCAGGTGAAACAGTTCTTCATATTGCTGGTTCTACTATTGAGCTTAGGTCACGGGATACAAGTTTAGAGGTTGCTGAGGTATTTGATGCATTTGTGGATTGACCTATTTTGTGTGATGAATCTATGATATATATGTATAGCGTTTTGGAATGTAAGACTATTATGCCTTAATGTCATATCCATTTTCTAGATGCGTAATGCACTCTTTGCTGAGGAGGAATCAACTGCTTTATCCACATGGGCAGTGGCATCCATATGTGGAGGCCTCAGGTTGGAACATGTAAGTATCAGGTTATTCCATGATATAATTCTTTCTTAGCACCTCATTAGTTGTTTTGTTGCACTTGCTTGAAACTGTTGTTAAAAGATGGACATCTTTTGAATAAGCAAGTGTTCATGTCCAGTAAATCAACCTTTTCGTTTTTTTTTAAAAAAAATTGGACCTCTAGTGCAAATTATTGCAAGTGGGTTATTTGCATCTTTGATCTACAAGTCTGTCAAAAAGGACTTCAATGCAATACATTGTCAATTGCATAAACTTGATAAAAGCTTTTGCGTTATAGTTGTGGTTTATTCTGTTCCAAGAACGTGCTATTAACCTTGTTAGTTGTTACCGCATAACCTTTTTCTTTTCTGCTCTTTTAATTGATGTAACAAGGTGTATTTCCAATTGGCTTCTGTGTATCTGTAGCACATGGGTTGTGTAATGCCTTTTCTTTGCATTGCCTTCTTTTTCACTGGTAGCAATTCTTTAACAAAATATGCGCTAGTAGCTAGCATTGGATCATTTTGTCTTTTTTTTTTATTTAAAAAAAATGTAATCACTAATCGGTGATCTAGCCTTCGATGTTGTTGTGAATGTGCTTTATCTGTGTTGGGGAAAAAAAAGTAAAGCAGGTCACTTGACATTTATCCATTTCCGAAGAAAAAATAGATTACATTATTGTACAGTTTTTAAAACAAATAGTTTTGGCAGGTAATGACACTTTTTGCTGCTGCGCTCCTGGAGAAGCAGATTGTTATTGTCTGTTCTAATCTGGTATGGTTCCAGGCCTCATAAATTTTGGTATTTAAGCATTGAATATTGTGGCGCCTTTCCGTTTAGCTGATTTATTCATTAGCTAAAGCATCCTGCATAATGGTCCTTTCATGAGTTTATCTATTATAAGAAAAGGAATGTTAGGAAGGAAGATGTATATAGGTGATTGAACAATTATTCTTATTCCTGCAAATCATATGGTTTTGCTGAACACAGAAGATTTTGGTTCTCTTTCTCTACTGATGAAACCATTGAAAGTTGGCACTAACAAGCTCTGGCGATTTCTAACGACCAGGGAATGCTATCGGCTTCAGTTTTGTCCATCATACCTCTAATACGCCCGTATCAGTGGCAGAGTCTGCTAATACCGGTACTTCTATTTTTTGTGTTTTGTCAAATTTGGACTTCATGTCAGATACACAGTTACTTTAACCTTCATATGTTCTGTTTTTTTCCAGGTTTTGCCTATTGACATGATGGATTTTCTCGATGCACCTGTTCCTTACATAGTGAGTTCCTGATCTAATTAATACTATTTGTTTTGAACCAATGTAGTGGCAACAAGGAAAATAGGGTATGGAGTCAGGGGTCTGCATGCACACTTAGAGGGGGGGGGGGACTTTTGAAATGAGCTTTGCATTGGGTTTATATCCATATTCGATGAAGCATTAACAGCTGCTGTCAACGTTAGGTTGGTGTACAAAACAAGACATCTGATGTGCTCAACAGGCTATCAAATGCTGTAGTCATTGACGCCAACAGGAATCAGGTACCTGAACAGTCCTTACCTACTCATTGCTGCTCTTGCTTTCTTGAGTTCAATTATGTGCGCAACTGTAGGTAAATTTTTAGTTATTAGAAATTGTTACGAGAAAAAAGTCGTAACTTTGTTGACTTTGCATGAATTTTAAGGCTGGGCTAGTTATCTTAAGTCTCTATATGTTGAAAGAAACTTTTCATAACAGGAGATGGTTAACAGTTCTGGTGCATACATTTCTGAGTAGCAATTTAACTCAACTTCTGCGAACCTGATTTGGAGGTCTCTGTTAATGATTGTGTTCTCTTGGCCATTTAATTGTTTTCTTAAGAACACATTGCTGTAGCATGATTGATCACTGGATGCTAAGGGTTTCTGCTGACACATGAATTCCTTGTGGTGTTCAGATTAAGTCTTCTTCAGTCCCACAACTACCGCAGCACAGAGAGTTGCTTTCTTCCTTGCGTCCATATCATTCCATACTTGTTGGAGAAAGTTATCTTGCAAGAAAGCGTCCTGTTTATGAATGCACGGATGCCCAGGTAGTGTCTTGGCTATCTAGCCCTTCATAATCTTTCCATTTTCATCTTTTTCCGTCGCACAATTAAGATGTGTCCTTCACTGTGATTATCATTTTATTGCCTTCAGCTTTCTCTAAATTCTCTTGGACTGAGAGTGATCAAATGGACATATAAAAGATCCGACTTATTTCCCTTTGTTTCTGCTTTGTCTTGCAAGTATAGAATCATTAGGCATTTAGGCCTATGTTCTATTTGTTTCCAATAAAATTTAGAGTTGCTCAGAGTAGTTTATATTCACTGCAGTTTCTGACATTTTTTGGCTGGTAAAGCATACTGGTGTTTTATATTCAGTGAAGGCTTTTAAATTGTATCTACTCACCTTGTTTGCTTTGGTATATGTATCTAATCTTTTAAGCATGCAGGTGGAAGCGGCGAAAGGTTTCTTGGCAGTTCTTAGAGACTACCTTGATACACTGTGCTCGAACTTGAGATCCCATACAATTACCAATGTGCAATCTAACAATGATAAGGTCTGTCCTCCTGCCCTTATATATTTTCTGGCTGACTTTAGTTCCTTTTCTATATATATATATATATATATATATATATATATATATATATATATATATATATATATATATATATATATGCATTACTGGTAAGAAATCTGGATACTTTTCTTGTCACTGTTTTTGTTGGATGAAAAGACCTTGCCATGTGGTGTAGTATCACTAGGAAGACATTTTTGTTTGGCATGCTTATACAATGAAGGATGTTGGTTGCTAATGTTCCTTTGCACAGGTTTCCTTACTTTTAAGAGAGAGCTTTATTGGTTCTTTCCCGGCCCGGGATAGGCCCTTCATGAAGGTAATAAATTGCATTCTTTACTTGCGTAGAATTTCTGTTTGGTTTGCATAGAAGCAAGTCATGCTAGTTTTGCCGCCTCGTTAATTTTCATCAAATTGAACACTGAGGAAGTAGCGACATAGAAACAAGTGATATTTAAATAACATTTTCAATGCCAGATGCTCCTTTCTTTTCTTGACTCAGCTGTATCTTCTTTGGAGATCAAAATTTTTTAGAGAAAACTTTGGGGATCAAATTTGCATGCTCAAATCCATGAGCTCTCTGATCATGTCTAGGGCAAGAGAGTTATCCACTGCACAGACCGATTGACCTTGTGCTTTGTTTTTTGTTGACAGCTTTTTGTGGACACTCAACTGTTCTCGGTACATACAGACCTAGTTCTCTCCTTTTATCAAAAGGACTAAGTGTCTGTTACAGACTTGAATGTCTGTCTCATATTGGCAAGGTGAGACACTGCATACCATTATATTCTTTATCTTGATTGTTTCCTGATTTCTGAAACCAAAGTATTGTTTGTTTACAAAAAGAAAATGCACAAAAACAAAGTCACAAGCAGTTGCTCCTTTCCTGTTAAGTGTCCATCAGCACGGTCCAGCACAGTGACTCTAGTACTGGGTCTCATAGCTTTGGTTGTATACCCTTGATATTCTCCGGAAACAAAGTTTTCTTGTTGTCAGATAGCTCGAAGAAAAGCTCTGTGATATCCTAGCTGCCAGCTTTAGTGCCTTTCTTTAATTTCATCTTTAGTTAGCACTCTTTACTGAGAGCTAAAGATTTTACTGAGTCCATGATCATATCGTGTTCTGATGTCTATTTTCCCTGCAGTCTTTAGGTGCTGAGCTCAACTGTACATATCGGTTTAGAAGAATGAGCTGCCTTCATCACTTTGGCAGCTCAGAGATGGGTTAAGAGCTGCAACGGACAACTCATATACTGTCTGAAAAATGGTAGATTATCAGGATCCAGTTATGGATATTGAAGAAAAATGTCCCTATAGGTGTTGTAAATTAGTCTGGTGTGGTGATCCGCCATCTAAGATTTTGTAGGCAGCAGTAGGTGCCCATATGATGAAGCCTCTTATGGATTGTTCCCACAATACCTGTGCTGTAAACTGCGATGGAACCATGCCTGCTGCAAAACTCCAGGCACAAATATGTTCATTTGGCAATTAATCAAGTGCGCAACGCGTCATAACTTATGCTGTAATTTGAAGAATGTCAAGGATCCAAGACAGTGTCCATAGTGCGGCTTGTATCTCGTTTTGCTTTAACGTGCGCTATTTTTTCTTCTAGGCATCAGCGTCAAAGTGCAGCTTGTATCTCATTTTCTTAAATATGATGTATTGTTTGGCCTCAATCTATATGAGGTAATTTGGTATTTCCACTAAGCATCAGTGTAATGTTGCAGTTTAGCTAAATCAGCAACGTAACGTGAGCGATGTTGTAAATTCCAACCGTACCATATTGCACCAGTGCCTTTGTTTCATCTAGTTATTGTAGTGTTGCTGTTTGAACGTACTCGGGTCTGCATCGTTCATCGATTCGAGCTAGTATATCTGTAGCCTGCAAGACAGGGAAGCTCTAGCTCCTTGACCGTTCATAGTATGAAAGTGATGCACAAGAAGCATCGAAAGAAGAGTCTGGTTCTGAGCCTTGGTGGTTCGCGTATAGTGTTTGACTGCCTAGCCATATAACCTTGAGCTCGCTCACTGCAGATGCTGGACGGATTCAGACAGAAAGCCCAAACTCGACGTGTTCTCTACCCCGGCCTACCATCCTCCAAAGCCTGTTGTTTCTTCAGCACTTGAGCACCAGCACGCCAGCACCAGCAATGCTTTTGCCTACGGAATGGCACTTTTGACTGGGGATTTTGGAGCCTGAAACGCGACGAGGGAGCTGAGGAGCTTGCCGCAGTGCGCCTTCGTGCGTGCGCACAGGAAAAGGGAGTCCGCCCCGTGGGGCGGTGGCAGGCGCGCAGTGAATGTGCCTGCCACAAGTATCGGCACCACCCAGCGCTTTCAACGGGTCGTTGTCACACGGCCCCTTGCCTGCCTGCAGGCAGCAGGCTGCAGCGTTGCCTCCAGTCTTTCTGGCTGCCACTCCCCGCTCAGCCGCTGCATGTGCCGCTCGCCAGGGTCGCCACGCCGCAGACCGCGCTGGCTGGCTGGCTAGTGGCTACAAAGCGGGCGGCACGTCGTCACCCGTGTCCGTGCGTGTACCGTCCGGCTCACTCGAGGAGTGACGGGGGAAAGAAAGAGTAAGATGCCGAGCCGTGCCCCTGCCACCTCCTGTGAGGGGAACGGTAGCTAGCTGCGCTTGGAAAGGCGCTGCTGGCGCTGCCCTGCCTGCCTGACATGACTGCCTCCTGATGCTGCTGCCGCCCTGCGGCTCGCTCCCCTCTCACCGGCCGGAGTGACAGGAACCCCGGTGGCAGGCAACGAAGACCGCGGATCTTCTGTGGTAGCCTGGTAGGGCTGCGGTGGGCAGCGTCTACTATCCAGCGGCGCGGCCGTCGCGAATCAGCTGCTTGGATCACGGCCTCCTTTCTACGCGAGACCAAACGGGACGCGCGCGCCGTGGTCCTTGACCATGGATATGGTCCTGATGACGCAGTAGTAGCCGAGCGAGCAGCAGCAACCGGAGGCTGATACGGCGAGTGATCAGAGGAGGCCATGGTCCCTGCTCCTGGGTTGCCGGCAAGAGCCCGTTCGGGGTATAGCCAGAAAGTCATGGCCGGCGCGCAGCGGAGCAATATTTCCGCGGAAAGGGTTCCCACCACCGTGTGCGACGCTCACTGTGAACTGTGATACTGTCGACCTGGCCCTGCGCTAACCCGCCACCCATCTCGGTGGCCCAGGATCGGGTGCTCATCGCTCATCCGCCTTTCATCGTTCTCGCCTTTGCATAAATTACCGCGGCGCGGAACAGTCGTTGGAGTGGTTGTAGCTCTGCGCCTCTGCTTTCTTCCTCCCATCCAAGTATCCAACCGCTTCTTATTAAAAAAAAAGTATCCAACCACTGGTGCACTGCACCTGCATTTCTGAAGACGCAACAGCAAGGTAGGAGAACATCTCAACTTATAAGCTTGTTTTTTTAAAAAATAATAATAATCATCTTGGTTTCGCTAGTCCGTGTACAATCATGTGCATGCAGATAGTAAAGTGGCATTGCAAATTCAGAATCAAAGATAGGCCCCACTCCCCTAAAACTACAAGGACAAACCCATTCCACCACCAACCATGGCATCTCCATTTACCACTGGGCGGTGGGCACTGACGCCTGGCTCACCGCATCGCTCCGAGCCTGCGCCAGCCGCACTGACCGCGGCAGCGAAAGCGGACGGGAATGGGAACGTCTCTGACGAGACGCCAGCGAGTCCGTCCACCCATCCGTGCATGACAAGCAGCACACTCGCATTGCATTGCATGCCCACAGCCCACTGGCTGACCTGACCTGACCCGACCGGCCGGGAGCGTGCATGCATGCGAGCAGCGCAGTCAGCGAGTGACCGGTCCTGTCCTTCTGGTACGTGCCTGCCGCGCAGGCAGAGGCCACGGGCAAGAGCCCATAGGCAGAGGGGCGGCAGGCACCAGGCAGGCAGGCAGGCTAGCAGCGGCGGCCGGCGAGGCGAGGCGAGCGCGGCTGGGAGACCAGGGAGAGGACGGTACGATACGAACGGCCACGCATCTGTTCTGCGCTGTGTGAACAAGCAGATGGGAAGGCCTGCGCCCCATCTCACTGACCGCTTCTTTGACTCATCATGGAAGGGAGAGGCGCGCCACTGGGGATGCCTGCAGCTGCGACCTGCGAGGGGGCCTCCAGCCTTCACTACTCCCCTGACACAGCGCGCAGCAGCGTGAGGAGACAGAACATGTGCTCTGACTGTGACGGAGTCAGAAGTGTGTGCAACAACTGTTGCAGTGTTGCTTCTGTTTCACTTTCGGACTTTCTTGGTCGTTCGATCAGGATCAGCGTTGGAGAGTGAGTGAGTGAATGGAAACCGAGGTCAAAATGAGGGAAGTGTAGTAGGGTTGGGCACGCACTCATTGGGGATACGGTTGGTGTCTGTAATTTTTTCCTTCCTTTTGGCAGGAAGATGGTTTCATTTCTTCGGATGGGCAACGTGTAGTGGCTCCTCTTTTTGGCAACCCGATGAGTTCTGGCATGCTTGAATCATAGGGTACCAGAGCATGTGCTTCCAAGAAGAAAGTTGCACCTCTACTGTTGAGTCTTGACCAATCACGGAGCCTACCAAAAAGTCTACGCGTCTGCGTTACTAGCTGTATTTCAGACAAAATGACCGAAGTTCAGTGGCTAAATTAGACCCCAAAGTAGGTTTTTGCCCGTATGACACATAGTCAAAGCAGCAGAGAAAGACTGGGAGAACCCTGTACTTGTGGTTACAGTGCGGTGGATCCCCTCGTGAGCCGAAAGAGTGCCGTGCAGGTCTCAGTTCGTGCATGCACGGCCTGCCTGCCCACGGCCATGCGCTTACCTGTCACGGCCAAAAGAGAGGCCTCGTCAGCAATCACTTCCCTAGGTCCCTTCTCTATAGCCTGCTCTGCTCCCACCTTCTCCACGCTGCAGAAAGGAGACACCAAGACTGTTAGACCGAGGTGCGTTTTTTTTTTGAATGATCAACCGAGGTGCACAAAAATACACTTGCGCATGTACAACTTGAAGCTTCAGATTGTTATATCAGTTCGTAACCAACCAACATCAAGTGAAAAAAGGCTACGCAGAAAGAAATAGTATTTTTCAGTTTTACCTTCTCTGTCGAGTCAAGGCACATCATCATTATGGCAGAATAACTAGTGTTTCCCTGTTCGTGCTGTCTGAGAGGTGTCATTGCCATTCATCGCTCTCAGCGGACAGTGGTTGGCTTATCTGAGCCCAAAAGTGGCCCACGGTTGCAGGCCCATGGGCCCCATCCGTTGGTGTCAGCGAGCATGCTCCCCCTTTCTCCCTCTACTTTGACCAGTCAAGTACAGTAGTATTTGACGCTTAATTATTATGCCCAACTCTACCGTGCGCGGGGGGGAGGGGGGGGGGGGAGCTCAATTATGACGCTAAGCTGCTCTTTGCTCGTGAACAACACCTTTTTCTGCAGTGTTGGTGTGCTTAAGATGGCTGCCACTATGCTTCATGCAAAAGCCTTTTTTTGGCACTGTGCTGCTGCTCCAAGTTTGGCAATCCTTTTCAGCGCATCAGAGTGGCCCATGATAACCCGCTAATGCTTGCAATTTATATACAGTTATATTTACTGCCATGTTACTTGCTAATAGTATTTTTGCAAGGGGTAAATGAGGGAAAAAAGTTATTACTGGCCTCGACAGAACCATCAGATCAGAAGTCAGACAGCGTGGGCAACAGCATACCGTTGTTTGTGTCGTTATGTGCTTAAAGATCAGAGATCTAGCCATTCTCTTCTGTCCAGGAGAAACGAATGCTATTCACGCTGGACTAACCAGCAAGCCCATGTGAGAGTAAAATGGAAAAGGGGAAAAATATATATAGAAACGATGATTGCGACGAGCCATGAGCCATCACATCTGTCGGGGAAAGAAAGAAAGAAAGAAAACACAGTAGGCGCGTTTCGTCTTTCGCCTGCAGGAACGAATCAGAGGACCCTGAAAAGCTCGCAGCCTATCGCCTGCTCCTGCCTGCACTTTCGGCTTTACTTTTATCGGCAACGAACATCTAATGCTACTATTTTTTTGCATTCATTTTTACATGCACATCTTCAGTTTTATTGAACGAAACAAATACGAACGTAGATCTTCGATCGTCATGAGAAAACTTTCACAAAAAAAGGTCTTGATGAGAAGACACTCTGAAACCTGAATCCTTCAGGCCTTCAGCTGGACAGCTGAAGCCAGAGGAAATAATAGAAACGCGACGGCACATGGAGCAAATCGGCAGCTGCCGCATGCACGAACAGGGGGCGAAAGCCTGCGCGGCGTGTGAGAGCGTACGGTGCAAGCTGCGTGCGCTCTGATCGCGCGACATCTTTACGTCTCCTCCCCTCTCTGGCCTGGCATGGCTCCCAGTAGTATGCTGCAGCCGCAGCAAGCTGCGGCGTCAGTAGAGAGCAGTTGCACGCATACGCAGGTAATCTTCTCGCTGTCTTCTTTTACCACTTGCTTTCTTTCGTTTTGCGCAGGCCCGGCAGGCAGCTGCGGCGCAGGGAGCTTTGCTTTGAATTGAACAACACACACATATGCACTGTACAAGACCAGATTACCAGAGATGAGAGACGCAGAGAGTGAGGGAGAGAGAGAGAGTGCTGGGCAGGCCTTTGTTTATAAGTTTCCGTAAAGCTGGCCGTCAGAGACAGCAGCAACAAAGGGCAGAAGAGCTCAGCAGCCATTCGGCCATGCCTGCAGGCTTCAGAGATGGGTCCTGTCCCCCACCCATCCATGACAGTTGCCACCACCTTCAACCAAAACACACACTTATAGTAAAGGTTTAAGCTAGATTTGTAAATCTGGAACAGTTCCGATTAGGCTTTGTAAGCTCTGAGCACATGTTTTACTGTTAGTATATTGTTCAGGAGGCCTTGACTCAAAAGCTGAAAGCTTCCGCTGCAAACAGGCATTTGACCATAGGATGGCTGGATGCGTACTGGTTCTTGCATGATGGGTACAGCGGCAAGATGCCTGATACTGTAGCAGAGGAGCACTGGTGACTTGGTGCGCAACAGTACAGACTTCTAGGGTAGACGTACACCTCCCGGGTACACGTATCGGTGTTGGAGTGGGAGTTAAGAGAGAGAAACGGTGTGGTGGGTTGGGTTGGGTTGGGTGGCTGCAGGCTATCTGCGTGGGCGTCAGTCTGCCTGTCTCCTCCCTCTGCTTCTCTCTCTCACTCTCTCTCCACTGACCACTGCCGCCTGCAGCCTGCAGCGTTGCAGTCAATAATAATAATCTTAACTACTGTGACAATACTATTCAAGTGCAGCCTGCGCTCACCTGGTGGCCCTGCCAGTGCCATGGGATGGTAGTATGGCACAGTGGCAGCGTCCACCCGCTGGCCACGTCTGACACCAACCAGCGCTGCCACAATAAACTAGTGCTGGCGGTAGGAAAACCTAACGCCTTTGCTCACTGGACCAGCTGCCGTTCACACGCACAGGTAGCTGGAGAAACTGGTTGCCAATACTGTTAGCACGGTATAACAATGATGGCCGGGTGCAGAAGAACAGTCTCAGAAGAAGAACGGCTTCGCATCATCGCATGGTCCATCTTGGCCTTCTGTAACCCGTTGTGAGCGAGCAACACCATCATTTTCTGGAACTATTCGGGACGATATGGGATCCACAGCCGATTACAAAGGAGCGCCGTTGAGGACTGCGAGAAGACCGGCAAAGCCCACCGCGCCACGAGCCATGCGCGGGGCGCGAACGCCGTCGCCGGCCTCGCAGTTCGCAAGCCCAATCGCGAGCTCGCCACGGGAAACGGGTCCGGATTGGCTCAGGGTCTCGCGCGGTCGCGCCCACGTCCGAGAGTGGCAGGCGTGCAGCCGCTGCGGTCCTGCGCCCAGCAGATTCTGCAGCGCGCACCCTGCATCATCTCGAGTCTTGATTGATGAGTGACCTGGGCTCTGTACCCGCCACCTTGAATTTTTATGGAGCCGAGCAACCGTCCAGGACTGACCGGCCGCGCTGGGGCGGCGCCTGCTCCCTCTCGCTTCGGTCACGCGTACGGGGGCGCACGCACAGGTTGAACGGCACGTCCCGTCTGCTCCTGCTTAGGAGGATACCCGTACGAGACACTACGGACCACGAACTGGTACAGTACGAGACGGGTTAACGTAAGCGATCAGTTGGTGTCACGCGTAAGAAGATTGTGTCTTGCAAGTCCCTTGTGGAACGGTGGCCGTTGGATCCCAATCCAGCATCCGGGCACCAGTTCGAACGAGATCGCTCCTGCCGCAGACACACTATCAAATGGGCCAAAACTCTTTGCAGCCCAAAACCACACGCCGACGCCTGCATCTTTTTGAACGCGGCGCCGCAGCCAGAGCCAGCCACGGCCCCACGCTGCGGAGCTCTCCTCCCTACAAAACCCCTTCCACCTCAACCTGACCGAGTGCTCACTCACTCCACTCGCCATTCCGCCTCCACCCTGCTGCCCCGCAGCATCTCGCTGACACCACCACGACCGCAACCGCGGCGCCGCGCTCCGATCACCTCCTGCGTTTGCTGCCGGCGGTGTGCGTTCCGATAGCTGGAGATCTTCGCTGGTAGCTTAACTTAGCTCCGGGAGAGAAGAGCCGCCGGCCGCGAAGATGATGATGATGAGCGGTCGCGCGGGCGGCGGGGCCGGCGCGGGGCGGTACCCGTTCACGGCGTCGCAGTGGCAGGAGCTGGAGCACCAGGCGCTCATCTACAAGTGCCTGGCGTCCGGCAAGCCCATCCCGCCCTACCTCATGCCCCCGCTCCGCCGCATCCTCGACTCCGCCCTCGCCACCTCCCCGTCCCTCGTCTTCCCGCCGCAGCCCTCGCGTACGTCTCTGTCCTTTCTTTTTTTCCTCTCTTGTTTCCGTTCACGTAGGCATTGGCAATGGCTGAACGCCTGATCTGATGGTTTGCTTGCGCATGCAGTGGGGTGGGGCTGCTTCGGGATGGGGTTCAGCCGGAAGCCCGACGAGGACCCGGAGCCCGGGCGGTGCCGGCGGACGGACGGCAAGAAGTGGCGCTGCTCCAAGGAGGCCTACCCGGACTCCAAGTACTGCGAGAAGCACATGCACCGCGGCAAGAACCGTTCAAGAAAGCCTGTGGAAATGTCCCTTGCCACGCCGGCGCCATCCTCCAACGCCACCTCCGCCAACAGCGCCACCGCCAACACCACTACGACCTCGTCCCCCGCGCCCACCTACCACCGCCCGGCACCCGCCGCCGCGCATGACGCGGCACCGTACCACGCGCTGTATGGCGGCAGCCCTTACGCGGCCTCCGCCCGCCCCGCTGGCGCGTACCACGCGGCGGCGCAGGTGAGCCCCTTCCACCTCCACCTGGACACCACCCATCCGCAGCCGCCGCCGTCGTACTACTCCGTGGACCAGAGGGACTACGCCTACGGGCACGCCGCGAAGGAGGTCGGCGAGCACGCCTTCTTCTCCGACGGCACGACCGAGAGGGACCGCCAGGCCGCGGGGCAGTGGCAGTTCAAGAATCTGGGCGTGGAGCCGAAGCCGAGCGCCACGTCGCCGTTCTCGGTCGGCGGGTACGGGAACGGCGCGGCGACGGCATACGCCGTTGATCTGACCAAGGAAGAGGACGAGGAGGAAAGGCGGCGCCAGCAGCAGCAGCACTGCTTCGTGCTGGGGGCCGACCTGCGGCTGGAGAGGCCGTCGGGCCACGACGCCGCCCCCGCGCAGAAGCCGCTCCGGCCCTTCTTCGACGAGTGGCCGCACGAGAAGGCAAACAAGGGCGGCTCCTGGATGGGGCTCGACGGCGAGACGCAGCTCTCCATGTCCATCCCCATGGCCACCAACGACCTCCCCATCACCTCCCGGTACCGTAATGGTGCGTACCCACCCTAGGTCTTGTTCATTAAACTCATTACCATACTGGCTCTAGGCCGATCTCTGTCAACTTGTTGCTTGTCAACTGTCAAAGTCTTGTTCTGATCATAGTTTGGTTATTTGTGTTGTTGCAATCTGCAGATGACTGAGACCAGCGTTGTCTGATTGCGGCTAGACGAGAGGCTGAGGCCAGATCAACCTGGAACACAAACTACGGCTGCTTTCCAGACGTGTTGATCCTGAGATGTACGGTTCTGCTAAAGGCCAGTACAGTTCGATGAAGTTGAAAGACCTAAACGGCTAAACCTCCTAAGAATGAACTTTCTTTTTCTCCATTTTATTCTCTTACGCTATGTTGCTTGTAGTTTTACACTTCACTGTAATGCTTCTGATGTGTTTAGTTATGATGAGGTTAGCAGAGGTGAGGCCTTTCTGATTTCTGAAGTGTTTTGCCTCTGTTCTGTTCTTGTCAGTGCCATGTAATATCTTGGGAGCGAGCTGAGATCAGTTCTGGATTTCCCTTTCCCGCTGTCGGATTCCCCTGCCTGTGATAGTTTGTCACATCTGTGGATTCCGCCCAAAGCTCTCAGTTGCCCATCTGCTCCACGGCCTACTACTTTATACTTTGAGCTCAGAGACTGCAACGAATACAGAACAGTAACCACCATGCTTCATTAGAAAATAAAGTACTCATTAGGATAATGGCAAGCAATGACGCAATGGCTTCTAGTTCCATGCATATCTTTGACTGATAGTAGGGGCGAGCCAGCTAGGAGCCTAGTGTTGCTTCTCTTTAGTCTTCACTGTTTATACTTTGACTGCAAGGTTCATACGGGCATGTTTCAGAGTTTTTCTCGGCGCTGAGGCTCCTGATCCGTTCCCATTGAGCCCAACGGAACTGGGCAGAGATGCTGGGTTACAGTCCAGCATGCCCTGCACGGCTGCACCTGCAGCGAACGCCGAGACTGACCGACCCTGGGTCAGTCTACACGAATTCAATGGCATCCAGGGTCAGTCAGCTCGCCAAGGCCATTGCTGCTGCTGCCTGGAGCCGAGCGGCCCAGCCCTGAGACACCGTCAGGGTGTCAGGTGTGGCGTCTGCGCGAGTCGTTGAATGGTCTATAGGTTCAGACTGCGGCTCCGGCGTTGCTGTCCCTGCACCCTGCTGCTGCTGCATCTGCATGCATGCACACTGTGCTCTGGCTGGCGAGGTCGCTACGCCACTGTAGAGGTAGCCTGTACTCCTACTCCTGACCAGCGTTGCAGCAGCAGCCTTCAAAGCCAGCACTTGCTGTCTGCCCAGCCCCGTGCCTGGCTGCCTGCCAGTCTCGCGAGTCATGGGCGCAAGTACCGGTAGTAGAGCCACTGGCACTTTGGTCAGCTGCGCCCAAAGCAAAGCCCAGCAACATCAGTACGTGCTCCTGCAAGTGCTGTACTGGTAGCAGCTTGCCGGACAGTCCAGATATTACACTAGTCCCATGTTAACAACCCTAGGTTTATCTCCATGACACTCACAGTGATATTGTCTCTCCTGTGGTTGTGGCAGTTCCGCAGTGATAGCGCTGTGCAAGTTAGAAAGAACAACCTTGCAGTTCTGCTACGAGCCGGAGTGCCGAGTGAAGAAAAAAGCCGTGAGCCAATGCGCGCTCGACACGGCCACGCACGGCGCCAATCTGCACGCGACGGAGTGCGGCCAGAAAGGCGAACGCCTCCGGCCTCCTCTGCCGCCGCTGCCAGAAGCCACCACGCCACCATCGGCAAGGCGATGGCGAGGCGCACGCGCGGCCGGAGTGGCCTGTTCGTTCGCTCGCGCAGCGCCAGCGCGTCGTCGTCTGGGCATCCGCACGTGAGGCGCTGAGCGCCGCGTGAGGCCCGCCACGAACGGTGGCAGTGGCAGGGCCTTCTCGATGGCTTTGCTCGATCTGGCCCTGGGTTTCCATCCGCGATCCACCCTCGCGTGGTGCCAGCATTATTGCGGGCGAAAAGTTTTTGATTACAGCCGCGGCCGTAAGATAAGGGCACCCCAGTGCAATACTATTCTGCAGGCAGTGTTCCCCACCCCTGGCCGCGCCTGACCTAACCTGGCCTGACCAGTGACCATTTCCGTGTACGCTTGCATGTGGCGCCTGACCCGATCCCGTGGCACGCACGCTGCGGCGGTGAGACTGCAGGCTCACTGGGTTACCCGGCGCGTATTTCCTGACGGCAATGGTGATGAAAACTGAAAAGCAGGCGATCGAAAGGCATGTCTGGCTCTGGTTACCTCGAGTCCTCGATCATGGAGCGAAGTCTGATGATGGAGAAGGTTGTAGTAATAAACTGCATCCAGTGCACGGAACAAGACGGAGTACAAACTGCCGGGGAGACAGAGAGAGCAGCTAGCTCATGATCATGCGTGTCCACGGAGCGGCACACGTGGACAACCTAGGAATCCGATATTTCGCAGAGGGCAAAGTGGTTAAACTACTGTCACGCGCAGCCTGACGGCCTGGACATGTTAATTGCCCGATTATTCGCGGCTCAGCCAGCGCCCCGTGCTTTGACGAGGCGCCGTCGTCTGACACGAGACCTCGGGATAGGCGGCCCGGCAACGTGGCCGCGGGCGTACGAGCGCGGCTAAACAAACCGGGGGAGGAGGTCGGTGTAGATTCTCGCTGCAGGCGGGTTGATTAGTTTAACTAAGGGCCCGTTCTGCGTGGTAGCATTTCTGCTGTGAAGGGGATCCGATGCAGGGATGTAGCGGCCTGATTTTCTGTGTTGGGCAATGTCAGAGCCCGCGACAGCATTTCTCGTGCCAGGTGTTTAACTAACCGCTCTCTCGATCTACGGAGCCACGCAGGCTCGCGGCAGATCTGGAGGGTCTCTCTCTGTGTGTTGTGTGTGTCTACGGGCTCTGCAGCTGACCGGGTCAGGTGAGCATCAGTTCATATGCTACTGCAAGTACCTATACTCGCAGCGTGTCAGGCAGGCCTGCCACCGCGTCAGAGATTCACACGCTTCAGTTTGCTGGTGAAGATTCCGTTAGCGACCAATCGATACGACGGAGCGAGACACAGATGTTCGGTTTGCCGCAAGCTGGCCTGATTGATTTTCTGTTGATCCTCGAGACAGAACTCCTGGTTTCTTTTTTTTAAAAAAGAGACAGACCTCCTGGTCAGAACTCGGAACAAAAATACTGGCGGAATTGCAGCGCTCGGATTGCCTCGGCGCTCCACAACGCAACGCAAGTCTACATTGAGCCCATGGCCCGCTGCTCGATTTCGCAGTCACCTTGGGCCTAGACGGGCCGAGTCTCGATCAGTGAAGGCCTTATTAGGCCCAAAACTCCAAACCGAGTTCCGATAGACTCGAGAGAAATCAGAGGGTGTTAAGTGAAAATTTTCGGGTTTCTTGCGATCTCCGAGCTGTGTTGCTGTCGCCGTCGACGAAAACCACCGGCTCCTGACCTCCTCGTCGTCGTAGTCCCGATGGCCGCGGAGGTGGATCAGAAAGGTTCTGGCAACTCCGGCCACCGTTCTATGCCTTGCGAGTTGCTAACTTCATCTTCCCCTTGTCCTCGTGCCTGTGCTAACCTCTCTCCTGCTACGGGATTGCAGTGGTGGTGCACGTGCGGTCGACGGGCGATGCCCCGATACTGAAGCAATCCAAATTCAAGGTGCGAGTTCCGCCTCCCCATCGTCATTCTCCTTGTTCCCGCTTGGAATTCAAGATCTGTTCTATTCCCGGTATAGCTGGAAGTTAGGGTTTCGTGCTTTCGTCTCTAGATCGCGACTTCAGAATTGGGGACTTCTCTGTATAACGGAAACTTAGTGTCGGACTTCGGACAGAGTTGCCATGCACTTGACTTGTTGACTCTTTGTGCTGATGGTGAATTCGGACAGAGTTGTTTCAGTTTATCAAGGGATATCCCCAATTTCCCTGTTCAGTTTGATAAGAAACTGGAGAGTATTCTCTGATCTTTAGAAACATTTAGACTGAACTGACTGCAACATAGATTTGATGGTTTGCTTGTGTTGTTTTCTCGCTTTTTTAGTAATAAAAGAGCAAACGATTTGTGGAATGTAGTGTCCAGGAGGTTTGCTGGATCTAAAATATGTGGGAGATTGAGAAAGTTGTACACATTTCAGTAATTTTATCGTGAGCGCTTGCCTTAATTTTATTCTAAATCCGGACCCATTTGATACTGTGAGAAGGGTAGAATACAAGATCGATATATTTCGTGTAGTGCTTGTGAAGTACTTGGAACACAGTTGCTTACATGCTGCATATTGATATCATTTATTTTTCTATTTTCTGTAATAGTGAAATCAATGTGTTTCTCGGTCATAGTCCTATAGACACAATTTTTTTTCCTCATGTAACTTAGTAAACCTTTGGCACAGCGATTGTTCAAGTGGTCGATTCATTATGTCCTACCATGAAATTGGCTACGGACTGTCCCTGAAATTGGCTTAAGGGTTCTCCTTATTTTCCATACAATGAACTTGATTAGGCTGTTATTCGTGTATCCCTACCAGATTTCGGGACGAGATAAATTTTTGAAGGTCGTTGAGTTTCTTCGCCGACAACTTCATCAGGACACACTGGTAGGAACAAGATTGTCAGTTGTTTGGGAATTTAATCTGTGACATGCTGGAATTTTACTAACTGTTGTCTGTGTTGCCAACAGTTTGTCTATATCAACAGTGCATTTTCGCCAAACCCAGACGAACTGGTAATTGACTTGTATAACGTAAGATTCTTACTTAAAATGTACTTGCTCCAATTGTTCTTGAATCTTTACTTTATAAAATTGATATATCTGCATACGTTCTGTTTGAGAGGCTGGCTCTGTATGTTTTTGTACCACTTTGTTACAACATCAAATCGTTCTTGAATTTCCTTTAGTAGTTTGTTTCCGTATATGTTCGAAGATTGATGTCTATCAGAACAACTTAATCACACAGTTTTTCATCCAGAAACATTGACGACCATAGAATCCTGGCTTTATCCATTCCTGCCTGTTAGATTGATGCCTATCACAATTACTGAATGATTTCATGATTTCGGATAAGTTTCTTCTGCAAACAATGACCACTGACCACCATAAAGTGCTGGCCTTGTTTGTAGTTATTATTTTTTAGATTTCTTCTGTCCATGTGACATACAGACCAAAAAAAAGGGTGGCTGACTCTTATTTTGACACTGCAGAACTTTGGAATTGATGGGAAACTGGTGGTAAATTATGCTTTATCAGCGGCATGGGGCTAAAGTTGCTGCTGCACAGCAAAGAGTTAAAATGGATAAAAGAGACCATGAAAATTCTGCATGGCGATTGTAAATCACATTTAGTGCTAAAGAGACGCTGTAAATATCTTTTTGTATTTCACCACCACCCAAATGTATTTCTCCTGTAAACCATTCCTCCCGTACTGTTCATCACGTGCTACACCACAGCCCGTGCTCGTGCATTTGGCTTTCTGGATTGTGTAATGCACCAGCGCAGGTGGTTGATTGAAAGGACTGTTTTACCGATTTCATTATGTTGACCCCATTTGTCCAGGAAATGTGGTAGTTCTTCCTGAAACTGAGGCTCTAGGGTTCTCTTGAGTTGGGAAGAGGTTTTGTTTAGCTGGTTGATAATTTGAAATCGATCGATTCCTTGTGTTCTACTAGAATAGTGTATTTGCCACATGTGATTGACATCAAATTTCCAGTTCAAAATTTGTAGCATGTGACAGAGACGAGACATTTTTTTTTGAGAAACAACAACGAGACGTGCAGTCTCCGTCTGCGGCCCAGCCCCCCATCAGCCCAGCCCAGGAAATCGTGCGGCCTGCGTACCCGTGACGCCAGCGCAATAGCAGCCGTTCGATGCACCCGTCCTCGCCCCGATCCAACGGCAACTTCTATCCAGCATGAGCGTGGGAGTCTTCCTCAGGAAGAAGCCGCGACGCCATCAAACCGCCCCTCCCCGTCGCCCGTACTACTGCCCCTCCATTTCTTCCCCCCACCTCGAACACTCGAACGTTCGGATCAAATTTCCTCTTCGCCTTCATCCCGCACGCTTGCCGAGTACAGCTGCTCCCACCGATCGAGGTGGGGAAGGGGAGGAGGAGGCTAGGGTCGCTGCGATCCCGCGATGGCGGCGGCGAGGCTGACCCCCAACGCCGTGACGGCGACGCTGGCGGGGGACACCAACCTCAAGCCGGTGGTGCAGGTCGTCGACCTCCGGAGCATCGCGGTCACCGGCCCCCCGGGCGCCGGGCCCAGGTTCCGCGCCATCATCTCCGACGGCGTCGCCACGACGCAGGCGCTGTTCGCCGCGCAGCTCTGCGACCTCGCGCGCTCTGGCCTCGTCCGCCGCGGCGCGATCGTGCAGCTCCTCGAGTACATTGTCAACGACGTCCGTGGAAGGAGGTATCTCTCTCTGCCTCCCCCTTCCCCTCCCACTCGACTGGATTGCGTGCGCCTTGGTGGGGTTTGGTTTAGGGTTCACGCCTGGGCGCCGTACGAAATTGGCTCGTAATTTTAGCTGGTTGCGATTTTGTGCTTGTTAGTTCCATCTAATTGGTTCGTGCGAGTTGCATTCGGATGAATTAGTTGTTGGCTTGGCCTGCAGTGCGGATTATTCCAGCTGTAGTTTTTTAAATTTGTTTCACCAGCTATGTATTCACGCACCTAATGATAGTCGATCCGTTTGGGCCAAATTTTTATTGGTGCTTGTGAACGGTGTTGCTGATTGAATTGAGTTTATACTTTGCCTTATTCTTTGTCCGCATAGGCTAATGTGGGATGTAGTTATGTTCCTAACCAAATTGGTCCTCACCAGCCATGAATTGATTGGAATTTTCTTCATCATGATAAAAAGGTAGCATGTCTGTGCTTTGGTAGATCTGGCCGTGCACCTGATGGTCAGTGTTCACTGATAAATGGTGAGGTATTGTCCTATGTGTCAGATTTGGCGCCTTCGTTTTGTTATACTCGAATATTTGCTAGGCAGCTGCCATGTCTTGAATCACGTAGTTTCCATTTTATTGATCCTGTCATGGGATGGTATTTAATCATTGTAGTTTACCTCTTACGCTGTGGCTGTGCACAGCGATTCAGATTCTATTGTCTGATTTGGTTAGTTTGTAGTTTGCACCTTTCAGCTTAGCCGTTTGGTTACCAGTTAAGGAGTATTTGCAGTGGTTACAATTTGTTGTTGACTAGCCTTTTTTTTTGCTATGGTAATTTATTTCTTTTTATCTGTAAAGCTGTACAAGTTATTTCTTGCACATTATGATAAGCTGATTGGTTGCAATATCACAGGGCTATGGTCATTCTTAACATGGAAGTTCTTGTTCCAGAGTGTGAGATTATTGGAAATCCAGTACTGCCTCCTGAATCTGGAGTTTCTAATTCAAATTCCATGAGAGCAGACCAGTTTAATGGCACACTTGGTTCAACAGCAGGAAGTACTTTGAGCACAGTAACAAGGTCCAATGACAATGCTCCAGTAATCCAGCGACCGATGGCAGGGAACTCTTCGAACATGATCCCTAGGCCAAGTGACAATGCACAGGTCTTCCAACCAACAGTACAGCCATCCTATCGCCCTGCACCCAATTACAGAAACCACGGCACAATCATGAAAAATGATGCTCCCGCTAGAATAATCCCCATATCTGCACTAAATCCTTATCAGGGCCGCTGGGCTATCAAGGCTCGAGTTACTGTCAAGGGAGGGATCCGCCGGTACCATAATGCAAAAGGTGACGGTAAAGTGTTCTCTTTTGACCTGCTTGATTCTGATGGTGGTGAGATACGGGCTACATGTTTCAATGCTCTTGTTGATCGTTTCTATGAAGCTGTGGAAGTTGGTAAGGTCTATGTGGTATCAAGAGGAAGCTTGAAACCTGCAAAAAAGGACTACAACCATCTGAATAATGAGTGGGAAATTTTCTTGGAATCTCAGTCAACCATTGAGCTTTGTCCTGATGAGAACAGCTCCATTCCTGCCATGCGGTTTAGCTTCACATCGATTGATAAAATTGAAGATTCAGAGAACAATGCTATTGTTGATGTCATTGGTGTCGTTACATCTGTCAACCCTAGTACCACAATACAGAGGAAAAATGGCATGGAAACTCAGAAAAGGACCATTACCCTGAAGGATATGTCTTGTCGAAGTGTTGAGGTTACCATGTGGGGTGACTTCTGCAACAGAGAAGGCTTGCAGCTGCAAGAAATGGTCGAATGTGGGGCCTTTCCTGTGCTGGCTGTCAAGGCTGGAAGAGTGAATGATTACAGTGGCAAGTCTGTTGGCACAATTTCTTCAACTCAACTCCTCATAAACCCTGATCTTGCTGAAGCTCATAGCCTTAGGCAGTGGTTTGATTGTGGAGGAAAAGATGCTTCTACTCAGTCCATATCCAGGGATTTCACTCCAGCAGCATCAAGGAATGAGATCCGAAAGACAGTAGCACAGATAAAGGATGATGGTCTTGGAATGGGGGACAAACCTGATTGGGTCACGGTGAAGGCTACTGTTGTATTCTTCAAGACCGACTCCTTCTGCTACACAGCTTGCCCCAACATGATCGGAGACAGGCAATGCGGTAAGAAGGTGACAAAGTCTGACTCAGGCAACTGGCTCTGTGACAAGTGCAACCAAGAGTTTCCAGAGTGTGATTACAGGTATCTCCTGCAGTTACAGATCCAAGATCACTCGGGAACAGCTTGGGCAACAGCATTCCAAGAGCCTGGGGAGGAGCTACTTGGTTGCTCGGCGCGAGAACTCTATACGTTTAAAGAGAATGAGGATCCTCGCTATGCAGATGTTTTGCTCCAAGGCTTGTACCGGCAGTATCTGCTGAGGCTGAAAGTGAAAGAAGAAACATACGGAGACGAGAGACGCGTGAAGAACACCGTGTTCAAGGTGGAGAGGATTGATCCTTCGGCTGAGAGTAAATTTCTGCTTGATGACATTTCAAGGTTGACAGGATCATATTGACAGCTTCATTCTACATCTAGCAACTGATGGTCGTCCATGTGTTGCACTTCTGAGGGGTGTGGTATCAGTAGCTCACTCTCCCATTCCCATTCACGCGACCGGAGGTTTCTTTGGCTAGTTGTCTTATTCATTCAGTACTCTTGATCCGTAGATTTTTCATTTTTTATGTGTGCAGGTAGCTGCACCTTGAAGCTGCGATGTCTCATTGCCTGTTTAACTAAACACTCTGCTTGTAACTGCAGTTTCTCTGAAAGCTTTGTTTTGTAAAGTTACTTTGGGTAAATCTGTTTGGTTTAATTTCATGCAATAGAACATCCATATGGCTCCCAAGAATCTGTTCGCTTCCTTCACTGTTCCCTGCTCGATTTGCATTTGCACTTGAACTTTGTGTTTTTTAAGCTGTATCGTTCCTTGCCCAGAAGCATCTTTTACATAAGCTTGTGGCCGGAACACGTTCGTTAACTGGTGCTTGTTATACGGCGACTGCGCCCTGCCCTTACACCAATAAGATTATTACACATGTTCCAGCAGATTTCACAGGAGAAAACGTGCATTGCGCGTGTTGAGAACATTTTGAAGATGGATAACGTGGCTACGCCTAAGTTATAATACTATGTACTTATCCTCCATCGTCCAAAAGCGAGCTATCTAACTATTATCTTCCTTTTCCCGTATATCTGCATGGCACGGATCACAAAAAACCTGACCCTTTTTCCTGTACAACCTTGCCGTTCTGCCTGGAGAACTTGACTGGCGCTGTGAAGCCGCCCCCTTGCGACTGCAGCTCATTTAGCTCCTTCACTCGCAACAAAATGGATGGTGGTATAGGTATGATAGAAGGGTTAATCTTCCTTGGACAGACGCCCTGCTCAGAATAGTGATCAAAATGAAACAATTGTTGGATACTACACAAAATGGAAAATCAGAAGGCAAAGAAATTGCAGGTAAAAGATAAGAACTAATAAGCAAAAATGGCGTTCATGTGCGTTGAAGAGAGGTGATTACATCTTTTTGTGCGGGAAGCTGTGTCTGGGTCGCTCTGATCAGGTTCCGCCATTTGTCCTGTATAAACAGCAGGTTTGATTGGAAAATGAAATCACAATGAGTAAGTTTCTGATGAACAAGAAAACACACCTTGAGATCCACCGAAGTACGGTAAGAATACGAGGAAAAGGACAGTTTCCTAATCTCAGACCACTTGCCAGCTCCAAACCGGGCCACACCATCAACCAGCTTCATGACTTCACACAGTGTCCATGCTCGATGATGCTTCCGTGTCAAACCTCGCTTTATTTTGGGCTTGGAAGCAGCATTATAAACATTTGGTTGTAGGTTCTGAACCCTCTTCCTATCAACTGCCTCTATATGTCCTCTCCCAGAATTTACCTGGCAGCGGGTTTGAAGAGAAGGAAAAAAATATTTAATGCATGTATCATGTATGAAACAGGTAAAATTGCAAGGGCCAAATTGTTTGGAGGTAGGAGGTTTTCCAAGATCTAATTCCGATTACTTGTTTAGCTTCTCAATCTTGCATTTTATAGATGTGTGCTACATGACAAAACACATACCGTTAGCGGTACTTCAGATGTTTTCCTCACGTGGTTCCCCTCTTCACACTCTTTTGCCAACATCATCCCAACTGCTGTCTGAACCCCATTATGTTCCACAAAAGGTTCCTTATCCTGTTATAAAAGGTAATGAAAACAAGTTTAACAAGGAAATACAAGACAACCAAACAATCTGATAGCATACGCTGCAATTTATTCCATCCATTTAGTTGGGAGCTATGGCAGATAGCATCAGCTTTCTGACCTCCAGCAATTAGGTGAGACTGCTAAATTACTTTTCCATTCAGGCATCCACCTGACCGATTACCCTAAATTCCAACAAAGACTTGATTTCTTAAACGGATTATGGCACAGGAAGCATTTTGCACCAATTAAACAGACTATTGGCATGTGAATGAAGAAAAGATGCATACAACAAAGCCTGCTAAGCTCTTTTAGAGACAACATCAACATGGGTGAATGGCTCAATGGTTTCAGATTTGCTAAATTTGAACAATGGATTGAAAAGTCATCCTAATGAGATCAGGTTTAGATGAAAGAAAAAGAACAAAACATATTTAATTAAAATTAAGGCTGGAATATCCGATTGATTGGAGTGCATACTATAGGGGCATGTTGAAAATTACGAGTCAAACTGAACAAAAAACTTTGTGCAAGTCATTATCATTTTGAAAAACAAAGCTGGTTAAAGGTGAAGTATTATTATCTGAGAAGTTACTTCATTGAAAGAGATAGAAAAGGACATGATACAACATTGTCTTGTTTCATGGTAACAATAAAGTATCGTCAAATTGGTAAAATCCTGTTAAAATAAATGATTCATATGTAAGTTATTACCACAAATGAAATGAAGTCCTTCCTTGGGCGCCCTCTTCTCGTCCTTGAAACATAAGGAACATGTACACTAAATCCTCCAAGAGTATCCTTTCTAGTAGGATAGGTAGTGCCCAGAGACTCAACCTCATGGAAATGTACTACCCGTGGTTTCAGCAACACTTCATCACGTGCAGTCCTTTTTGCAGGTGAAGAAAGTTTTCCAGTGGAATCATGAGTTTCAATGTCCGAAAGCTCCTCTATGTATCTTTTCGTTGGCTTTCTAGTTCTCTTGTTAGTGCTTTGTTCGGCAAGGATTACTTGCGGTTCCTCATTATGTATTGGTGCTCTTTTGAACCTCTTGGAAGATCCTTGTTGGTCCTCACTATGATAGTAGTAGCTAGATGGTGAGTCCCCTTCATTTCCTGGAAGTATAACTTGATCCCGAACCAGAGAAGTAGCTTGAAGCCCAATCTTGGGTATTTCACCCGTGTTTGGCATATCTTTGTTTGAATCCCTGCCAACAATTTTGTAGTCTTTAACTACACAGCCTGAACTTGGAACATCACAGGAATTGGTCAAGCCCATTGTAATCCGTCTTTTGAGCCATATCTTGTCCTTGACAGTAGTCTGCCGCCCAAATATGGCTCTAAATGCCTCCTGAAGTTCTCTAATAGTAAGATCATCCAAACGGACTTCTCCCCGTAATATGGAAAAATCAGGCACAGAACTATTAACTCCAGAAACAGATGGTTCTGTAGATGTGTCGTCTACAGGTCTTGAGCGGGCATCAGCCTTGTCTTTTTCAGCATTGCAAGAGTCATTTAACACTGTCGATTTTGTAGTCTCAGTTGAAGCATTGTTCTGTTGAGCGATGCTGTTGTCTCCTTGTTCTGTAAGAAATTTATCTGGCTGCTGGACGTGAACAACTGAACACTTTGAGGGAGGACTAAGGGAATCATCCATTGACTGTAGCCTGTTTTCCTGTGCAATGATATGCATCTTATTAAAGTTGCATCGACTTGAACATGTGCAAAAGTAGTTTTTAATTAAAGTTGACATTATATATAGTAAAATTAATTGAAGAAAGCAATTGAACTCTCAACTGTGAATTCTACAAAAACAGATAATCCATACTCTATATAAACACCATGCCAAATTTAACTAGAAATATTGACAATAAGGACCCTTACAATGTACTAAGAGCATTATCTAGTGGCATAAACATATTATCTTGCAATGGAACTAAAAAAACTAGCGTGGCAGATAATTATGACGAACAAGAGATAAACAATATACCTCCAAGTCAGCCCCCGATTTTTGTGTGTGTAGTTCTATAGTCTTCAATTTGGAAGAGCAATCTGCGCAAGTTTAGTAAACAGTGAGCATCACTACAAGTGAAAGCAGTTGAAATTATACAGGAATTTTTGTCAATTTCTAGGCTAGCAGGCTGTATTCCAACTAGACAGCATAAAATCTTGTTCTAATGAAGTAAGATTTACCCAAAAGAAAAACATGTAACACAGTTATTCTATTGATATCACCTTCCAAGTCAGATTTCTTCAGTAAGATGCAATCATTGCTGAAAAACTCTTCCACATGACCTACATCTTCAATAGAAGGAAGATCAACCTTCTCATCATGAAGAAAATGTTCGAATTGCAAAACATCGTCCTCTGTAGCAGGAACAAGTGTTCCATCACCTTCAACCTGTACAAATTTAAAGTAAGTGTTTCTCAGAGGTCTCAGTAATCATCAAGAAACATCCTGATGAATTTTATAGACATATGGGCAATATAACCAACTACGATTTACCCGAACTAGCTGATAGACCACAGGATTAGAACCGCCTTTCTTTTCAAAGTCATTCTCTTCACTTTTATTAACTACAGCACCGTGTGAGTCACCCACTTCCATAGATAAGTGCAAACTTCATCCAAAGCTCGTAGCAATCAGAAGAAGCCCAGTATGAAAACCTGCAGTCAGCGAGTGAATTCAAAAATCATAAATTCACAGGACTAGTGATACAGTGATCAATTCATAAATCCCATAGCAAACAAAGATAAATAGTGATATAACACATGCAATGGCTAGTTCTGGGTAACAGACAAAACAAATTTGTGATAATAGATAAAAAGGAGACAGACAAAAGGACGTGGGTGATTACATACAAGCTATTGCAAGGTGAAACAAAACATGGATCACATCTGATTTTATATGCTCTATGCTGTTTTTTTATCATTGTTCATCAGTTTAATGATCAAACTTTAACAATTAGAGTAGAATTCAGTGAAAAGAGTATTTAAGCCATCAATTCTAGTTCGGTGTGGATGCAATTATCTATCAGTCAATGAAGCAGAATGTTGATAAAAGAGAATGCAGTGCAAAATCATCAACAAAGTCATTATCCAAGCAACAAGGGTTATGCAACAACCCTTGTTTCAACGAGCTCTATCTTATGTTAGACTGTGAATTTCACAACGAAAAATCAATTTCTTGCATTATGCCAGAATTCAATCTAAAATCTCATGCTCTTGCTAAGAATAAATTGGTTGCTCTGAGCTAGTCAAGCATGAATCATGCAAATGGTAACCTGGAACTGAAATAACAGGACAAAAATTGATTCCAGCATATGGCTAGAACAACAAGCCACATCACTGGTAGCTCCTAAAAGCCAAAACGAAACGATGGCTGCCTGTAGGGTTATGCAAAATAATAATTTAAAAAAAAACTGCCCCTAGGCTACACTGAATTTCTTAGCTAAATGAATCTAATCCTAGAAAATAATAAAAAGGGTCACATCCAAGGCGAGGCCTTCACAAACCTAAACCCATCCGAGTTCCAAGTGATCACATCAATATCTACCAAAATAGTTATTCCCACAGTTTAATCCACAGTTAGAACCATTACTCCACTCTACACCTGTGCAACAACTCATAGATTGACCAAATATTCCCCACGTGTTTACAACATAATAGATAAAGAGACCGAGTTATGGAAACAGAAACAAAATCACACCTAGAACTACCAAAGCTCGCTAAAATCCAAAGGATCGGAGCGACCATACCAAATTGGCACCGTTTGTCGCTACAAAATGCTCTATTAAAGCCGTCGGAATAGCAATTCTAGTACCAGAATAGGCAGGATCATGCCTACTTTCGGAGCACAAAAATATTAGCTAATCCACTACCACATCAAAGCTCAGGAGCAACCACCCTCCTCAAAGGCGCAAAGCTCGACCAACGCCGCATCACATAAATTCGGGAGCAAAAACACATCAGCCAAGCAGAAAACTACAAGTCTGACCATACGGAACCCAAATTGACTCACTAACAGCCCAATCGCGCCGGAACTAACCGCGAGAAACAGCCTGCAAGAGCATCAATCGGGCGGATCCCAGCGTGCCGGCTCACCGTGATCAGCAGCAGCAGCTCGATCCACGCAGCATTGCCCCGATCGCCGGAACCGAGGGGCCGATCAGATCGCGCGGCGGTGCCGGATCGCTCACTCCGCTTCGCTTCGGCAGGAGGGGGAGCTCGGTTCCGTCGCGATCTAGAGAACAAGGGAGGAAAAGGTCGGGGGGCAGGAGCCCTCGTTTGCCATCGGGAGGAGGAGCCGAGGAGGTGGTTTCGAAAAGGTGAGGGGAAGGAAGGCGGATTCCGGGGGCGGGCGGCCGGGATGGTTTCCGGATGATGCGGATCGTACGGCTGGGCGTCGAGGGACGGGTAGGGGTGGGGTCGCCCGGCGGGGATGGGCACGCAAAGATTGGCGAGTGAGGCGAGCGGACCGGGCGAGCCAGCGAGCTCACTTCCGCGCAAAAGCGGCGACGTGTAACTAACGCGCGGTTCGGTTTTGTTTCTGCGTGCTCGGCGTTTGGGAGGGATGCCAAACGTCCCGTGTGGCACTCGCGTATTTGGTTTTGCAAAATATTGACATTTTTTCTTCAGTTTTCTTCAAAGATTTGTGACTACAAACGAGGCTAACCGCAATTACAAATACTAGTAGCGTATTGAATTAGAACCTTTTTCTTGTGGTGACATACCAGCGGTCTAGTTTGCTGTCCAGATCAGTGATGCTTGGACCGGTAGGTGGTTATGCTTGCCAAATTAAGTTCCGTGCAGTCGTGAAGAGTCTGAGAATGACAGTACATCAATCTATTGGTCGGTGCACACACATATTTGTTCTTTTGGAAGAATTTGTGTGATGCAGTTTCCAAAAATTTGTTTTCAACTGATGTAAAATCTGAAAACCGTAGCATGAGCACACGGCACGGAATGCCTCTATTGGTGTGTAACACGACTTGACTTTAGGACGATGTCAAATCGTAATCACGCACTGGCGGTTATGCAGCCCATCAGCACCTCAGGCATCAGCAACGTGCTCATAGAAACACCTTTGTCGTCGCTCGTCACTTCGTCAGGAAGGTCATGCGCTTCCATCAGGGAAGCAGATTCGGCCTTTTGTGGCCCGGTGGAGACCGGCGGCGCTGGAGGCAGCATGCAAGGCCGAAAGGCTTTGTTGGGCCATTGTAATCGCTGCGTCTCCAAAAAAATTTCCAAGGGAAGGTGTGCTGCGGACAGACTGCGTTTTGTACTCGACCCACTGGGCTCGGCACGTCCTCGGCCTTCGGGGGGCTTCTTCAGCCTGGCTAGTGTGAATCGATATGGCACGGTGCCACGGTGGATGCCGCGGCGCACGGCACGGCTCCGGAGCCGGAGTGGGTAATCATCGCTTCGGCGCGGTGCCCTGCCCCCTGGTCGAGTTGCGGTTCCATGAGCGGGCGCCGTGCTCCTTGCTGGTGCGATCGCATGTGTCAGCACATGAGAAATTTAGGATGATGCTGTCAGATGCTCAGAGAGAGGCGGTGGCCTCCACTCTCTATCTTGTAAGCGAGATCGAGCACCACTAACTGGGGCTATCAAAGTCGCGGGACACAGATCATGGCAAGGTGATGATCGCAGCTAGTGAGTGCTTCCTAGGTTCACTGGTTCTCTCTGTCCTTCCCTGTAAGATCTGCACTTTTTCTTGGCTTTTGTAGGAATCAGTCTTCTAGTCCAACTAATAAAAAGGCTCCATCTCGTGTAACAGCACTCTCTTTAGTCTTTTGTGCTCGGGTATTGGGCTGCACAATCATGAACCGGAGTTAGAGAAAGGGAGCGCATCATTCGGATGTCTTGCAAGCAAAGCCATCCGTCCATTGCACCGGTACGTCGCAGAAATGGCTTTTCTGTGGCCTGGGAAACAGCTTTGGCGCCACCTGGGATCTGGCATTCAAAACATGCGGCACATTAGTCATTCTCTCTCGATCTGTCGATCACACACACACACACACACACACACACACACACACACACACACACACACACACACACACTCTATGAGAGGCTGCGAGGTCGTAGACGTAGTACAGCCAGTGACTCACACTCTGCTTTCGTCGCCCCCATCAGCGGCGCAGAAAGCTCCCCGGCCCGGCCGTTCCCAACAAACTCCATCGTGGGGGGAGAATCAGAGAAAAGTAATCGGCAACTCGAGTGCGGACGGTGTCACCCACCTCCATCTCCACCTGTTGTGTCTTCCTTCGTGTGTGCGCCGCATTTTCCAAACCCCTGAGATCGTTCACCCCCGCACGAACGCGCCACCACCACCACCAAACCATCCACCCCCGATCGAGCTCCCTCCTCCCGGCAAGTCCACTCGACCACCACCGTCCTCCTCTCCACGCGCACGGCTGCAGACAGCTGCGGCTGCCGGCGCGCCCGTGGCCACCATGTCTCCTCCACACGAGAGCGCCCGCGCCCCGCCGGCTCGGCACAACCGGGGGCACCAGCCGTCCTTCTCCGCCGCGCTCCTCGACGCCATCTACCAATCCCTCGAGGCCGACGCCGACGCGCGCTCGTCCACGGAGACGCGCCCCGCGCCGGCGTCCCCGGCGCAGCGGACGCCGGGTTCAAGCCGTCACCATCGCCCTACGGCAGCCGTATCATCGCCAGCCCGTTCCTCGGTCCGATCTCCGCGGCTGCAGAGGCCGCCGCGGCCGTGCCGTGTCCGGCCGGACCCGCAGCCCAACTCGATCCTCCTGCCGCCGCCGCCGCTGCCACCGCCACATGAGCTGACGGGGGACCGTGCGGAGAAGAAGAGGAGGAGGAGCAGGAAGAGCAAGAGGACGTCCAAGACAAAGACGGCGCCGTTCGCGTGCCTTCTGAACGCCCTGCTCTGCAACAGGAGGCCGGCCAGGTCCAGGTCGGTCGAGCACACGCCGCAGGCGACGGCCGCTGCGTTCGCCGCGGCGCCGGAGCCGGCGTCCGCGAGGTCGATCCTCTCGTCGCGCGCGTCGCGGCGGGAGTCCTCGGCGACGGGAGGGGTCCTGACCCCGGCGCGGCGCGCGGTGAGGTTCTCGCCCTTGGCGGTGGTGGTGGACGACGAGCGCGGCGGCGGAGCGGTCGGGACGGCGACGAGGCTGCGGGACGCCGCGGAGATGGAGACGATGGTGCAGGCGAAGGAGTCCGCGGCGGAGGTGGAGAGGCGGGTGGAGGAGCTGCTGCGCGCGCTCGGCGTGGCGGAGGAGCGGGAGCGGGCCAAGGAGAGCAGCGAGTCCAGCTCCGACCTCTTCGAGCTCGAGGGCTTGCCGGCGTTCGAAGACGCCGAGCGGCCGCGCCCCCCGAGTCATATGAGATAGTCCAGCTATCGTAGATTCGTAGCTGTAATAATGTACTATGACGATGAACTGTAAATCTCTGTTGATGGCAATGTTGGAAATGCAGGCTGGCGACGGCATGACTTGACTGACAAACAGGCCAGCATCTTCCATTAGATCGTCACGAAACCCAAAACCTGCATCCGAACGTTTACATTCAAAATGATACTTCACACTGGTGTATTGCTACTCGCGCAATGTTCCATTGAGCAGTCGCATTTGTCTCCTTTTCCTTCTGTTAAGATGAACTTCATTTAATTTGTTGACCAGGGACGTCGATCAAAGACAGAAGATAAATTAGTTTCTTGGCCAAAAAAAAATTAGGCTTAGTTTTTTTTTGCCCCTTTTCGAGTGAACTTGCTTATTTGGTCTAGAAATAAATTTCATTTTGATTCTTAACCCTTCCGTTAGCTTGAGAAGCTAAAGATGTTAAAAGCAATGCGAAATAACTGTTTTACCTCTGCGAAGGCTGGCCAGCAGCTGCCTCGATCGTCTAGACAGGCTCGGCGTAGTCGCTTGCGGCGCCCTGCTCGTGGCCCTAGGCTCCGTGGCCGGCAGGCATGCCCGGGCTCCGTGGCTGGCGGCGGCATCGGCCATGCCCACGGCTCCTTAGCTGGCGGTGCCGGCGGGCATGCACGTGGCTCCTTCCTGGCCCGCGCTACCAGCGGCCAGGCCCGCGCCGGAGCCAGCCATCTCCACCGCCGCCGCTAGGGATTGCAAGCCGGTGGAAAAATCCCCACCGCCAGAAACAAAATGAGAAAGAGGAATCGTGGGTACTTTGATCTTTTTATGCGTATCCTATATGCTGACTCACGGCAACTATAAAAGGAATGGATGAAAAGATTAAGAACTAAAACGAAATTTGTTTTTAGGCTAAATGAACAAGTACAATCGAAAAGGGTTTTTTTTAGACCAAAGAACTAATTTACTCAAGACAGAAGCAGCAGTCTCACACTCCCTGTGTTTTTTATTCGAGTGCAAGCCTTTCGTTCTAGGATATGGGCCATCCAGCGGGCCACGCACATAAGCTATCTGGACCATATTTAGCGAGAGCGAGCCCAGCCCACAAAGAGCGCACCTTGAGCCCACCCAACAGACCTGTAAGTAATGGCCCAGCAATCCTCACGAACCCCCCGCCGCTGGAGCGACCGGGCCGGGCTCTCCCTCACGATTCGGCCGTGTTGCCAAACTAAAGAAAGCAAAACTGCAAAGTCTGACTGCTTGTTTCCCTGGGACAACCATGATCCATTGCGCCAAACCTATATGGTTTCCGGAAAAAACGTATCTGGCTTCCGCGAAAGGGCACGTAGCGTAGTGGTTATAAGAGACTCAGTAGTACAGTGAGCCGTTTGTGGTGACTTTATCAATTTTGAGGATTTGTCGGTTCAGTCTTCGAAGATGCTTATAAGGGTAAGATTTGCGTATGTGTGTTCATAGAGCTGAGTGCGCGTGCGTTGTGAGTGTAATTAAAAAAACCCTATCCGGCTTCCGTAGCTGGATAGTTACGTGGCTTCCAGATGCTTTAAGATTCACGCACCAGCTAGAGATCGTCTGATCCCCTTCTCCTCCTCCTCTCCTCTTCCTCCTCCTCTCCATCGTGCGCCGCTGCCGCCTCCATTACTGCACCTGGGTGGCCGCCGCTCCGCCGCTGCTTGTGGCTGGGCCCCTGCCCCGTGCGCTGCCCCGCGCCGCCGCCGCCTTCCCTGCCGCTGCGCCGCCCAGCGGCTGCAGCCGCGCACCACCGCCGCCTGCTGCTGCTGCTCCCCGTCGTGCGCCGCCACCGCTTGCTGCCTCTCGCGCGCCACCGTCGTCGCCGGAGAAGAGGAGGAGGAAGAATCTATTTCAAAGAAAATGTTGATCTAGATTTTGAAAAATGTTGAGTTCATTTTTTAAAATGTTGAAACAGGTCATGAAAAATATTGATGTTAGTATTTGTTTTTAAAATATTGAAATGTTTTATGCCGAACAAATGGCTTCAAGAATGGCAGCAGCCTATGCTGTTGCTGTCAAGCTTTGTCTGCCCCCATCATCGATCGGTTGCTTTCCGTCTGTCCGTTCAGTGGTGAATATACCCTGGCTATCTTTCACAGAATACTGAAAAGGATCGATCCCATATTCCCGTCGGCACCACTTCCTTTAAAAAACAGGAATGTTCACCAGCCACCACTTCGGTTATACGTATCCGTGTACAAGTAAGTACCCCCACTGAGTTTCTGCACATGTACAGACCACTCTTTGTTCAGAAGTGGCAACGAGCTGAACTTCTGTTTTTCCACTCTTTTTCCGGCGAATCCTGAGAAAACAAAACTTGAAAAGGGCCTTGTTCCAGACAGTTGAAGCTTTGTATCCAAGGTACAAAGCACAAGCATAATTCCTGATAGGCCAACTAGTACACATGCCATTGCACTTGCTCGTCCTCTGGAAGCTGGAACGTCCCCTATCAATCTATCATGGCTACTGTACTGTGCCGAGTGCTGACTATTCTTCCATGGAGAAAGGCACGGCTGCCTACCCAGATCTCGCTGCCATTGGACTGCATCATAAAAGCAAAAGGAGCAAGGAACCTCCGGCAGAAATAGCAAGCGCTGGGGAGAATTATGCTACTTTGGGAACCCTGTGGTAGGCACGCATGGGCATGGAGCCCCCCGAAAGTGGATAGCATCATCGGCTGCATGCAGATGCAGCAGGGCTTTTCTGGGTGCATCGGTGGTCCGGCGATGCCCGATTCGGCATTGTAAACTGCACAGGGTTCTGGTTCTCCATTGCGGCAGAGCAAGCTGCTGCTTTGTCGGAATTCTTTCTCATGGGGACCCTTCCTCGTAACCTGCTAGTCTGCTACTATTACTTGTAAGGCTAATTACAATGGAGGTTTCATGACGAGTTTCATGGTATTAATTATCATAACGTATCAGTATTTTTGATGATGTGGTACTGATTTAATGAGAGAAGAGAAGGAATCAGTTTCATCCTCATGACACTCTGCTAACTCGTTTTAAAGACGTTACTCGTTTTAAAGACGTTGGAAATGGCGTGAAACGACCACCGTGACCTCCGTTGTTTCATAGGGGATCCTGTGCGCATTTAATTACACTGGTTACAAATATAGATGCCATACTAGATCAACTAGGATTTAATTACGCTGATTAGCTTTGAAAACAGTGAAATGAAACTCTTCATTGAGGTATAGTGTTTCATTCATCCCCTAAGCTGATGTGGCATTCTTGAAAATAGGGATACAAAACCTCCATTGTAATTAGCCTAAGCTTCAAATTCTGAAACATAGAGTACATCTGTTTTAATGGTGGTGCTTTGGGCAGTAAGGCACTGACACTGCACTGCAATGGGAAGAAGATTCTTGGTATCGTGGCAAGACTGCCGATGAGGCACGCTAACAGCAATACCTTTGTTGTTTCTGTGAAGCCGGGCCTGCCTCTCAGAAAAACTAGATTCTGTCAGTTAGCAAATTTCGAGCTATAGGTGAACTACGGGTCAAAATCTTTTGTCTGCTTGTCGGGACAGGCAAAAACATTAAAAACTCAACAAAAAAAGTGTACATATAATGACTAAAACGCAGGCATGTGTGACTCGTCGAAAGATGTAGTTTATCCCAATTGCTCAAGCATAGCTTGTGGAAGTTATCTGTCGGTCTCCTCAAAAGTGGTCCTACTGCTCATTTTCAAATATGTGTTCCAACGTTAGTTATGTGCAGTGCTTGTAATTTATACACGGGAGTACAGGACCTAGCTATAATGTCGGCAGATTTTGGGTATTGCCACTTGCCTTCTTAGTAGTGTTATACTAGTCTTGAGTTGCTAACTAATAAGTACTTATCGCTAATGTAAGAATTAGATATTAATATATAAGATTCACCAAATTTATTGTTTTGAACTGAATAAGATTCAATCTGAAGAACTAATTTTAATATTTTTTGGAGCAAAGCAACTCTCTGCTTAGTACCAGAAAATGTCGGCCGAGTTTCTTGAAGGTGTTCAGAACATGCCTGCACACACTCAACTCTTTGCAAGTATATGAATGCTAGTGTATGTACTGGTGTGTTTTTTTTAAAAAAAGGTACACTATACAGTTAATCAAAATTCACATCGTCATTGTTGAGCCTGTGGGTGCTCGGAAGCCAGACTCCATTTCATTATATTTACTGAACGTTGCTATAGACAGCAACCCCTGGAATAAACTACTGGGGCCTAGCTACCCATTCATCGAACCACCAGCCCCACTCCCAGCTCTATGGACCATCGGATGCTCGCCCCAACAAACCTCGGTGACCTCAGGGGATGGGCCACGCCCTGACGTTGTGTATTGGAAAATTTGGTGCTCATGATGTTTAGTACCATTTTCCTCTTTTTAATTATATTGATGTGTACATCAACTTGAGAGCTATTCTCTTTTCTTTTGCCGTTTGAAGTCTCGTGGTCGGCCCATGGTTTTTCTCTACTACAAATAATTCACATGATTCAAATTTGCAACGTGCCTAGACACACATTATACTGATTTGAACACAATCATTGTTATATTTTATTTAAAAAATTAAACGAGGATGGAAAGAGATAAATAATAGTGTTTCTCTAGTTTTGCAACTACTTTTACGACAACTAGCCTATCAAGCTGTGCTCCTGCACCGGCTAATTAGAATTAATATAAAAATAAATCTTATAGCTAATATAATTATCTATCTCGCGCCCTCTTTTATCTATTAAATATTCTAACACATACTCTAAAATACATATTTATTATTATCTAATTGCAATATATTTCATTTTGCATCACACCTCTATATATGTTTGATAAATATTTCATTGAACCATTTGTCTATGAATTCATGTTCTTATCTCTTTCATTATACATGAATAAAGGAGGACACATATTATGGGTAGTATTTTTATATAAATAATAACATAAATAATATATTAGTAATGATAGAATAGTAATTTAGAATTTTATATTAGTGCACTTTAATATTTTGTTATAATTATATAATTTAGATTCAGATTTAGAGGTTACTTTAACTTTTAATTATGATATAATTGGATAATTTATATGCAAATTTAGGGTGTTATTTGCATTATTTTGTAGTGGCATAGGTGGATAATTTACACGAATATTAGAGGGTTACTTTAGATTTTTCTTTTATAATGGTAGAGGTGGGTAATTTAGATACATGATTAGAGGGTTACTTTAGTCTATTTTCATAATGAATGATGTGGATAATTTATTAGAAAATATAACTGATCCAATAACTATTATAATTAGAGTTTCGAATTGATGGCCGGATTTTCTAATTTTTGTGAGAATTTTAGGATTTCTCCATTTTTTAGTGTCCACCTAAAATCTAGGAGCCTCCAATTAGTAATAGTAAGATGTTCACATGCTAAAAGTTAGGATGGTAAAAGTGGATTATGAGCATCGTGTTCTTAGAAAAAGTATACCAAATTTTGAAAAGTGGTTACGATAAACTGCATTATACCATCAAATTGTGCTATTACATTTTATTATTCTCACCACGACTAAATACCTGTTACTACTTTGACCAATCTGGCTAATACAATAACCATATGGGATTATATCATTTGTTTGTCATGTATAGCAACAATAATACAAATTGGTCCCCTCTATGATCAAACAAACAACACTCCTCTAAAAGACAACAAATAACTCATGTAAACAAGCTACAGTAGATATTTATTTTTCTAGGCATGTGATCCACCGATGCTTTTGTCTTTATTTATAAGAAGAAATCATTACTGTGACTAATTCAACATCAATTAAATCATAGCGTGACCGGGCATGCATAATTTCCCTACAACATATGTTTGTTTTCTTAAAAATATGCAAATATGATAGAAATTCAATTACAATTGTTAGGTTGCCCAACAATTGATATCATGGCAATGAATGGTATCGAATGGCTCTAAAGTAAACTAGGAGTCCTGTATCCTCGAAGAAAAGTCGTCACTCCACTACTACATTATGCTGCTATTATCAATTTGTTACTCTCTTTGCGAATAAATAACTCTTAGCAATGACTTATCGATCAGACCACGCGGGCTGGGTCATAATTATACCTGCTTGTATGATTCGTTCCTCGCTTATAGTGACAGCTACTACTTAATGAATAGAATCTAGATATAAATCGGTTCATATGTTATTAAAACCAACAACCACCCTTAAAACACTGTCGCATCTTCTTGTTCCTGATATAAGCCTGCAAGTCGTCTGCAAGATGGAAATACAACCTTGCCTTCGGGGAGCGAAACCATTGCTGTCTAGTGTTTCCTGCGGCCCCCACTTGCCGTGGCAAAAAGTGGCACACCGAATGTGGTCATGTGGGTATAGAAATTTGCAATAAAATAAAGATCTGTGGGGGCTCCTTGGAGCAAGATGGGGATAAAAGAACGGCGCAAGTGGAGTGATGCAGTCGAGGGGGCCAGAGTCAAGACCAGAGGAAGGGACGCGCGGGGAGGTAGCAAGGCGCAGAAGCAGCTTCGCTCGGCGGACGCACCGAGGGAGGCGCGTGGGAGCCATGCTTCTCCCCTCTTCTTCTTCCTCTTCCGCTTCCAAAGGTTTCCAACTCTCTCTCCGCCATGAGACTAGTATGACTTGTATGAGTATTCTGTGTTGATCCTCCATGTATGCGTCCTTTGGATTGAGCTGATAATAAATCATGCAGCTGCTTTCTTGAACCGTGTTTCTTCCCCGCATGCGTTCTTGATCCCCGGAACAGTGGATTAGATGTTCGCGTAGTTACTAAAACTTGTGGAACATTTTAGGATCTTGGTTGGGTTCTTTGGAGTTGGAGCTAGCATCTTCTTTTGATGTGGGATTGTGTGTGCTAGCGGATTTGGTTGCATGTCCCTTGGACACACAGGTTGACTAGTCCTCTGGACTGGGATAGCTGCTATTGGATGTCACCGCGGTGGAGCATTTCTGATATGGGTGCAGTTAAACACGATGGCAGACATGGTGTTTTCTGCCTTCCTGGCCATGTAGCTAGCTAGTACTAGCTTGGAGTTGTTATTGACTTGTAGTAGTCTTGTACGCCTTATGATCTATGTGCATGTTATTATTGGAATTTGGGACCATATCTGTATATACTTTTGTATGAGAAGTTTTGTTATTGCTTGGTAGTGACCTTTCCTATATATGCTTATACAGTGCCAGTTATTTCTTTTGAAACATGTTCTATATATGGATCACAACCTGATGGTATTTACTAACCTTACGGTCTTCATCTTTAGGTTTCGTTTGTTCTTTTCCCCTTCCCTCCTGTCTTTCCACACCGTACAGTTTTTAGCAGGTTTCCTTGTTATGAGTACATATACGATTTGTAGGTATTGAACTTCTGAACTGTAATAGTTTTGTTTCTTGAACCTTTGATTTTTCGTTCTTTGCCTTAAAGAACACATGAGGTCAGGCCTGCTCAGGTGAAGCTAGCCAACAACTTAAATTTGTAATTCAGATATTTAGAATATATTTATATCATCCATCTTGTTATGTGTGCATTAATACGCAGATCAAGCTTCCCAACTATTATCTCATTATGCCATAGAAAATTTTAATTACAGATGAAAGTGATATTTTGTTAAATGGAGCCTCGGCCCCATAGCTGTAAGGTAACCCAAACTTGGTCATGTTTGAGTCTTTCTCAATCGACAATGCATGACGAACAAGGACCATGGGGGCATTGAATAAAAACACTTCGTGTATGCATCATGTTCTTTTCTGAGGATAAGCTTATTATGGTGTAAGCCACAACATTAATAAGCACATGACTCCAAATTGTCGTACATAGTAATAAGATGCTTGTTCCAGGGCAACATACATTTTCTTTTGCTCTTGCTGAGTAACTAACATGCTGTGGCATCCCCCTCCATGTCACAAATAAGTGTCAATTTGGATTATTAACCCAACACTATTTGTTTATTTTTTTCAAGGCAACTTTTCTCACATAATTTCGACATGTCCGTTCTTAATAATTTGTAAAGATATTGTTGGTGAAAGATTTAAAGAGTTTGACAACACACTCTACAACTATACTTTCTTTTGCACTGGAGGAGTAGCTGTTTTCTAGCTCTAGTATACAAGGGAAACTCTCCAAAATAGGCACAAGTGATGACTCTACAGATTATATATAGGCATATAGCACATTTCATGGAAATTAAATGAAACTGACAAGAGATCAGTTTTGATCTTTACTCTGTCAGTATAAGAAATACCTAAGCAAGAAGTACTGTATATTTTGGAGGATACTATTACTTCTCTTTTGCTAGATCAATTTAGGATTCTTTGTTACATTCGAATTTCTTTAATTTACACTGTGTAACAATGCCTTCATTTCTTTTATCAGGTAACTCCTTGAGGAAAACAGTTATTGATAACATGAGATCAAATTTAAGTTTTGATAATAAGCAACCTCTATTTGCAAGTCAAGACATTGACTACGGCCAGCCAATAGTAAGATCCATGCGATCCAAAACTTTATTTTTTTTTTCAATTCTGATAAACTCGCCACTATAGTTTAAACAATTTTGAGAGTTCGCCCTATTGTACCCAGGCTTGCATTTCATACCCATACAATGATTCTGGCTCAGGAGGTGTTTGGGCAGCCTATGGGTCACGCGCCAGTGCTGCCACTGTGGTACACCCCTCTAATAAGTTATTGTACTAAAATCTCTCATGGATTTTGAGCTAAAGTGCTGATGTCGCATGTTAGCATTTCTACCTTACTGATTTTCCATTTCAAGCAGACAATTGATCCTTAGTTCCATGCATAAGCATGCGTGAGCTATCAACTCAACATAATCCCTTCTGTCAAACATATTTACATTGCCCTTTTACTCCAAAAACACTGCCTCTCTGACAGGTATCGGTCATAACTGTAATCTGAAAACGTATGGCTACTAGTAATAAGAAGCTAGTCGCAGCTGTTTCTATTCTCCAGTGATGAATAGTGTCTAGAAGGCAAGGATAATGCCACTTAATTTTGTCTAATTGCGCTGCTTTGGGCCAGATTTTGCATTTTTTCTTCATGCAGATACATTGTTTCATAAATCTTTCTACTATTTAGCACAGAGAAAATTCCCAGAATCCATTAGTTCTATAGCTGGTTATATGAGAAGCTAAACTAGCTGGTTTTTGCCAGAGTTGATTTTGATGTCAGGGTTGAAAATAATACTTGAGTGGATGCCATACCAATGCTCTGGTAACTCCTTGGTCTAGTACCATTTTCAGAACAATGGGCATACCAATGCTTTCTGTGTCCACAGGTACCAGCTTGCTGGCAACTCTCAGACACACATGCAGTACTGTTTGGATTGTTGCAGCTGTTTGTACCTGTATAAATTGACCTGTGTTATCGACACATCAAATCTTTTCTCTAGGATTCCATTATACTCCGACGTTAAACCACATATAGCGCAGGGATATCCACATATTTTGAGGCACCTGTCCATCAGGCAGCTTACCTGATTTTTTATAAAACAAGATCAGTTTTGTGGGTTTGTCTGATCAGTTGTATATAAAAGCAGTTTCATCCCCAAATTGCTGGCGGGGGAACATCTGCAAGAATTCCCTTGCCTTTGGAATTAGCAGAGAATGAGCCCATATATGTGAATCCCAAACAATATCACGGGATACTTCGCAGAAGACAGCTACGTGCTAAGTTAGAGGCTCAGAACAAGCTAGTCAAAGCACGAAAGGTCCGTATTATTATTAGTCCCACAGTTACTTTGATCTGATTGTCTCATCCCTCCACTATTCTTGCAACTTTTTATCAGTATCTCTTCCGCTTGGCCTAATATTGGATACAATCTCCATGGCAGCCTTACCTTCATGAGTCTCGGCATCTTCATGCAATGAAGAGGGCAAGAGGTTTGGGTGGACGATTCCTCAATACTAAACAGCTCCAGCAGCAGCCTCGCAATGCCTCCACCAGGTCCACCACAAATGGCACAAGCTCCTCAGGTTCAACTCATCTACGGCTTGGTGGTGGCACAGCTAGAGATCAAACTATGTTGGCACCCAAAGCAATGCCCTCACAAGACAATAGCAAGAACGCTGTTTCTTCAGCTCCTGGCTTCACCGTGATTCCAATGTTGCGCAGAGATGACACCTTCTTCCAGCAACCAAGCCATCATCTCAGCTTCTCTGGCCATTTTGGGCAGGCAAGCGCGCAAGCCGGCATGCATAATGGGACTCAGCATAGGGTTCCAGTTATGAGATGACGTTATACGGTTGGCGAACCTTAGCTGGTGATCCAGGATTCTAGGGGTCCTCGTCCAGTGTGGTCTTGGTCTCTCGGGCAATTCATCCTTGGCTTAGTCTCTGGTGTGTTAGAAGCTACCAAATGTTTGATACCGTGTTGTGGTTTGCAGAGCCAATAAATAAGGGCTTGATGGTGAACACTGCTATTGTTGCATTGGTGTGTACGTGTTACAATAAACCCCTACGATTTATGGTGATAGCTGTACTTTATGCTACACAGTTTGCCCTTCTTTCTGTTAAAACAGTCTGATGTAGTATTAGTGGTACAGATTATGTCTTCAAGACCTGTCTAGCTGCTTGTCAGAAGAGTTGTTTATAAGACTACTCCCAGTGCTTTGTCACGTAGTCTTATATTTAGGAGTTCCATGAGACTTCGAGTGCAATGCACTGGGAGTAGCTAAGAATCTCAAAATCTCAATGTAACCTGTTACTAAGAAGTGATTCCTATCAAAACCTCAACGTAACCTGTTACTACAGATTCATCACTATCAGTAGTGCTTTCCTTTGTTTTTTGTAGTCCAAATCACAATGCAGTAGAACCATAGAGACCGTTCGTTGAATGCTGTGCTATCTGCTATCCTTGTTCATATATTGACTAGAACCCCAAATTTGTGGAACGTTTCATGTTTCGCAGTAATCTAGCATTCAGTTTCTCCAAAATCCATGGAAAAGCAAAGAGAATCAAGGAACGCCAAAAGCAGCCTGGGATCTGCCATCAGAAATTCAGGGCGCATATGCAGTCACTGTGTGCAGTAAAACAGTCGGACGACAAACAACTGCATGTCTGCATCTCCAGGTTGGTATGTTGATGTTCACAGCATCTTGGATCCTGATCTGTGCTCTTGTTCTACGTTTGCCAATCTGCGGGCACAATGGTCAGCAATCAGCTCGCTTAATCAGTGTAAGCTTTCATGTGTCTGGAGTTGCAGGCTTTCAGCATCCAAAAAAGTGCCAACCTCTCAAACCGATTCCGGAGTGCATTTGCTGCTTGAAAACAAAGGAACGCTGTCGAAATGCGATTCCCAACCATACTAATCGTTGCAGAGATAACTGTAGCCAAGATGTCAGACATGGCTGCAAGCCATTTTCTGCCTTGCTATTGCGAGTGTACTTTAATTGATGTCAAGCTAAAGAAAGGAAATTGCACTGACACGTGAACGAAGGTTAATTACGCCGGCCAAGAAGGCAGGAGATCTCCGCTTAGACGTCGAGCTTGTGTGCAGGCGGCTACGACATACCAGAGAACCGCTCTGTAGACAGAGTCCACGGTGCAGGCGGCGCTTGCTCGGCAGTCAGCATTGGAGGCGTCCAGTCCCGCGGCCATCCCGCAAACACATCTGCAGTAGAGCCGACGTGGTCGGTCGTCGCCGGCGGCCACGTGAGCAGCCCTCCTCCCGTCCTCCGCTATCTCCTGAGCTTGGCAGACGAGTCGAGTGCTTTTCGGTGCTAGGGCTCGAGCAGTGGATTGGTTGTTGGGGCATTAAACCTTTGTGCGTAGGTAACAACAAAACAGGCTAGTCATAAATTGCCGTCACATTATGATTACTATCCGCAGATCAAGGTCAGCTCTCTTGGAACTATGTCTGGTCTTGTACGTGGCGCCATATCATTGTACCTTATCCTTTTGGGATATTTATTTAAATCAAAGCTCACAGCAGCAACCGGGATCCAGTCGGAGCCCTAGCGCAAATAACCTCAAGTGTGTGTTCATCCCCTCCTAGCTTAAGCAAACTGCTCGGTTATGCCTGAGAAACTACTCGGTCGGAGACGGATTTTCAACAATTGGTATAAAGAGCCTAAGTTAAGTATCCTTGGATCAATATCTCCATCCGGGAAGCCCGTTACGTTTAGGCATGACTCGAGAGAGAGCAAGAAGCCGCTCGAGGGCGAAGAAGATCTCCTTGGAAAGGAGGACCTGACGCCCAAGGAACGGCCGGAAGATCCAAAGCGGCAGGTGAAGAAGGAGAAGAAGCCGGTCGGTGAGGAAGATAGGGGGGAGGAGGGTTAAAGGATCTTGGTGATATCTAGAGGGGGAGTGAATAAGCGTACCTGAAAAATTTGAAAAATCCTTCGAAGCAATTAAATGTGTCGGAACTTCCGACACTGTGTAGAAAGTCCCGACGGGTCGGATCTTCCGACACTGGACCGGAACTTTCGACAAAACTAAAGTTCTTATATAAAATTTAAAATTAAAATTGAAACTGCAGAACCTGGCTGAATCAAAAGTTGCACAATGATATTAGGAGTCTTCTGCAGATGATCTTTGCAAGCACAACAACTCGAGTATGTAAATCGGCATAAAATACACTCTAGGTCAATAAGAACTAATAAATGCAATAAGCACAAGACATAAGAGATTTATTTCCGAAGTTCACTTCCACTAAGGAAGCTACGTCTTCGTTGAGGAGCTCACAAAGAGCCGGGTCTTCCACTTATCCTTTACCTTACTCAGTCAACCACAAAAGAGGATTGAGTCACTTACTATAAAATCCACAAAGGATAGGGTTATACAAACTTCCCGAGGCGCACACATACAAGAGCACGCTCCACGGGCGACACCAAACCGTCTAGAAGCAAGCTTAAAGAGTAACAAACGTGAATCGAAGGATGAAAATGCTTCAGGTGCTTTTGATATGAACTTGGCTGCCTTCTCTCTTAAATGGTTGAATCTCACACCTTAATCTTGCTCTCACTCAAGCCCTAGCTCAAATCAATTAAATGATTAGCTTAATGAGGGATTGTGAAGGAGTAGTAAATGCTCTTTGAGGTGTTTGTCTCGGGTTAGATCAGCAACAAAAGGAGGGGCTGAGGCGGTATAAATACCCAAGCCCCCAAAACAGCCGTTAATGCACTGGTTAAGTGATTGTCGGAACTTCCGACCATTTAAAAATAGCTGGCGGTGGACTCCTTGTCGAAAGAATCCAGCTTCTTCCGACAAGTGTTGGAACTTCCGACACACGCTGAAACAGTCAGAAAACTAGGTGCACAAGTGTATGATTTTGTGTCTCTCCTTGATGGTTAGCATCTCAAATAAGCACTTTGACACCTTCATACTATCCATTCGCATCCCTCTTATTAGTACGGTGTTTGCAAAACTCAAATTCAAAATATAAAATAAGTAAAAATCTTCTTTTAAGTCCAACATCATGCTTTAAGCAAATTTGACGTCTTTTCTTGCTCCTTTTCATTTCATTGAATTTTAATATGTCCATAACTTGATAAACTCATTAGCTTCTGTATGTCATCAACACCAAAACCCACTTAGGAGGCCAAATGCACTTTCGGGAGGGGGGGTCATCATCGAATGGCTTTGTAACCTCGCGTCGCCACCGGAGGCGTCACTCCCCTTCCCCGTGCGAGCGGCACTACCGGGATGGGGAGTGGCCAGCCATTCAGAGGGTGGTGAAGGAGTCAAGTGGCGCAAAGTACCTGACATTGACAAGATCCAACTACACCCACTAGAGCCTGGTTATGAAGGTGATGCTCCAAGCCTGCAACCTCTAGGACGCCATTGAGTATGGCGACTGCGACTTCCAGGAAGATTGCATGGCCAGATAGGTTCTTATCCTCTCAATGCCGCCAGAGATGGTGCCGCGGATGGCCAAGAAGAAGTCAGTTGCAGAAGCATGGGATGCCATCAAGACGATGTGCGTCGGCAGCGACAAAGTCCAGAAGGGCAGGGCTCAGCAGCTGCGGAGGGAGTTCGCAGCCATGTTGTGTCGTAACAGCGAAAAGGTGGACGACTTCGCTCTGCACCTGTACAACCTCATCATCAACCTGGAGGAGCTGGGTGAGGAGATAGAGGAGCAACGAGTAGTGGAGAAGCTCCTACGGTCGGTTTCACCTCTGTTCGACCATCTAGTGACGTCCATTGAGACGCTGCTGGACATCTCCTTCCTCTCGCTGGAAGAGGTGACTGGGCGTCTGAAAGATATCTAGGCCCCTTAGTGGGTTTTGGTGGAAGATGACAAAGCACATGTATATCTAATCATGTTGTCGAGCATGTGTGCAGGGGCTAAGAATGATGAAGCAAAGCGTATTACAAAAATATGACCCCTCAAAAGAAAAGGGGAAATGAAAAGCGGTGTTTCAAATTTACTTGAAGAATTAGATTTTATTTTGATATTGAGTACAGGAACACCGTACTATCAAGAGGGAATTTGATCCACAAGTGTTGATGTGGTAGTTGTGCTCAAGAGAACCTTCAAAAGCTATGAGAATCAAACCTACCACTAAAAACCAGCCGTCCTGTGAAAATCCATGTTTATCCGGACTGTCCGGTTCAATATCCAGAATGTCCGGACATTATGATCCGGAGTATCCGGACAGTCACCCGGAGTCTCTGGGTAACCGTTACTCATCCGAAGTTTATCTGGGACTGGAGTCTCCGGATCCCTATGTCCGGAGTATCCGGATATATATCCGGAGTATCCGAGTACCCTTCTCCTAACGGCTAATTTTCTGTGAGTGGGGGTATAAATACCCCCCATACCCCTTTATTTCTCCCTCTCTTGATTATTTTGAACCAGAACACGCCAGCAAGTAAAAGGAGAGCTCTCTCACTTCCTGTCAGACCGGGGTCACGGGGCTGCGTACATGACGTAGTTTAAAGAGGTTTAAGAGATTAAGTCCGTCTTATCTCTTATTTGTCTCGTTTATCTCTTATTTATCCCGTTTAAATAGGAGATAGAGCTAACCGATAGAGAAGGAATCTACCCGAGACATGTTCTGGTGCGATTCCTTAGCTGGTGTTGGTTAGTATCTTTGTAACCCTAGCCTCTCGGATATATAAGGGAGGACAGGGGCCTTCTCAAAACACGATCTCCAGATCATTCTACACCTAAGGCAATACAAATCACCATACAAGACGTAGGGTGTTACGCGCTTTGCGGCCCGAACCTGTTTAAGCTTTGTGTTCTTTGTACCTTCGAGTTTCTGATCTCGGCGTCCCCTCACCCAAAACTTACCACCTTGGATATATCCCTCGGTGGGCAGCCGGTTAAACACCGACAGCTGGCGCACCAGGTAGGGGAAAACGTCGAAGATCCATCGACGAGCTCAATGGCATCTTTCAAATTCGCCAGGTGAGTTCCCTCTCAGTGTACGACGTTCGTCTTTGGCTCGTGGGTCTGCATCGCAGATGGTATGGGCGATTTTCGACGATTCCTCGTTGACATGAAACCAAAGACTTCTGCTGCGGATCCCCGCAGTGACCTCGACAAGTTCGTCGACGATCTCGACGACTTGTCGACTAGTGCTTCTACGACAAAGATCGAAGTGGAGTCTGCTCCAGGCTCGACTTCATCTAGCGTTGCGGCAACTTCTCTTGGGTTGGACTCGTTCCAATCTAAAGATTCGCATAACTGATCCCGACTCGGTTCACGCAATCCGGCCACTGATCTCCAGGATGCCAACATCTCTGGGTCCCTCTCCATGCTGGAGAAGGACCTGGACTTTTTGCTCTAGGTCGGAAGGCCTGAAGCCACCGCGTGTCGGGGGGCTTCAGGTTGTTTTGGCGCCAGTGATATGATGATCACCTCCATGCCGGAGGGGCGCATTGTGCATTGGAGGGGCATGGCGCTCTCCGATCTACTCGAGGCTGAGGGTCGACTTGTGGCCCATCTCGAGCCTTTGCCTTTTTAGGAGGGCAGGCCGTTGGCTACCGTGGCGGAGGGATCGACTGAACTAGTCGACGCGAGCTCTTACGAGCTCATCTCCAGCCAGGTGCTAATGGCGGAAGGAGGCGAGGATGATGGAGGTTTTCCCATCGTCGACTTCGAAGCGGTCTATGAAGATGAGATCACTGCCAACGCCGGTGATGAGAACGACGCCGATCGTGAGGCGCGGAGGGCTAGGATCAGGGCCCGCACAATCTGGCGGAGGAGGGCCAACGAGCGGAGGCGATCCATGCACTGCGAGCTTGATCCTGAGTTCGCCGCCGTAAGCGAACGAGGCTTCAGGACCCGGTGGCCAACATTGCCAGGGTTACGGCCATCCTCGAGCGCAGCCACGATCCAGACGTGCGTCAAGCACTTCTTTACACGCAGAGGGCTTGGATCCAGCTAGATCAACAAAACCCGGCGTCCACCATCAGGGAGGAGCGCGTGGATGAGAGTCGGAGCCAGGCTCACAGCCGAACGGCTGGCGGTCGCCCTCGACATCAGCCCAGCCACAACAACAACAACGCTCACGGGAGCCAGGCCCCTGGCGGGAGGCAACAGCCACCTTCAGGGGGTAACCCGCGACAGGCCAATCATCGGCCTCCCACAGAAGACTTGCGCCAGCACATTAATGAAGGCCGCGATGCGCGGACTATGATCTCCTCCAGGCGTAAGGTACGTGAAGAAGTCGAGACTGAAGGGACTGATTGCAGTGATCGTTTCCCAGCTTTCTCTGCGCGATTCAGCAGCTATAAGTACCCTGAGGGCTTCAAGCCAATCGGCGTCACCAAGTACGACGGCAAGCAAGCCCCTCAGCAGTGGCTCCGTTGCTACTCCACGGCCATTGAGGTCGCAGGGGGCTCGAACATCACCAAAGTCGTCTACTTTCCGATGGCTTTGGACCCTGCGCCGCTCACCTAGCTGGAGAGCCTTAGCAGCAACTCCATCAACTCCTGGGAGCGACTCAAGAAGGTCTTCATCGACAACTTCCAAGGTGCGATCACTCGTCACGATCTTGCTCAGTGTAAATAGGAACGTAACGAGCTCCTACGGTCCTACACATGTCACTTCTTCAACGTCAGCACCACCATCGTGAACATCTCGGAGGACGACATCATCGGCTGCTTCTACAACGGCATCACCGACCCAGGCATCTACAGGGATTTTGGGCGGAATAGGCCGAAGACTGTTGTGGGCCTCCGTGATACGATGCACGATTGGTCCAAGCAGGAGGAGAAGATGCGGGAGCGGTTCCCGCGGTGCCAAGATAGCATTCTGAGGTGCCCAAACGACAACCGCAACGACAAAGGCCAGCGGGACTTTTCGGGTCCACCCCGGAAACGTAAGCCAGATGATATCATCGTGGCTATGGATCGTCCTTCGCGAGGCAAGAAGTCGACGACGCAGGAGGAGTTCGAGAAGCTCCTTCAAAGGAAGTGCCCATGGCATCCAGGTGCCAATCACGCGGCTATCGATTGCTACCACCTCCGGAGGACGTTCAGCAACTCTGGTGGTGGCAGGAAGAACAAGAAGCCTGCGGATAAAGAACCCGAGGATGACGACTAAGAGGACCAAGGGCGCAACCTGAAGTTCCAGGACGCTTCGAAGACCGTCAACGTCATCTTCGGGGTGATGGGGATTTTGGCTCCAGACGGGACTAGAAGCTGCTTCTTCAGGAGATCATGTCCATCGAGCCGGCGGTACCACAACCACTCCGTTGGTCGGAGGTCCCCATCTTGTTCTCCCGCGACGACCAGTGGACGAGCTTTTCTGGATCCTGTGGTGGCAGAGGTCAGGCTCACCAAGGTGCTCATCGACGGTGGGAGTGGTCTTAACCTCATCTTCGCCAGCACTCTGAGGAAGATGGGCCTGGACTTCAAGGACATGCTGGTTCCGAGCAAGTCTCCCTTTTACGGCATCGTCCCGGGTAACGCGGCACACCCACTTGGTACGGTAGTTCTTCCAGTCACCTTCGGCACGAGGGAGAACTACCGCACTGAGTTCATCAAATTTGAAGTAGCTAACTTCGAATCTTCTTACCATGCAATATTAGGTCGTCTGGCACTCGCCAAGTTTATGGCAGTGCTACATTATGTTTATCTGCTTCTCAAGATGCCAGGACTCAGTGGGGTACTCACTCTCCGGGGCGACTTGAAGAAGTCCTATGATTGCAATCAGGAGGCGATACAGTACGCCTCGACTACTCGTGTGCCAGATGCTTCAGGAGAAGTACTCGCGGCCGCACAGCAGCTTTCTCAGTTCGGGCTGGAGATTCCTTCGAGAAAGGCCAGCAAGTCGAGCATTCAGTCGACAGATGACGTGGCTCTCAAGATGATCCAACTTCAGGAGGGTGACCCATCTAAGACCGCCGTTATTGGCGCGGGCTTAGGTGAGAAATAGGAACTCGCACTCGTCAGTTTCCTATGGGCTAACCGAGACACTTTCGCGTGGAAACCAGCGGATATGCCAGGGGTGCCCAGGGACCTGATCGAGCATAGTCTGAATGTACACCCAAAGGCTGTGCCAAAAAAGCAACGCTTGCGAAGGTTTGCCCACGACAAGCGTGAGGCGATCAAGCGGGAAATAGCTAAACTTCTCGCAGCTGGATTCATTAAAGAAGTACTCCATCCAGAGTGGGTAGCTAATCCCATTCTTGTAAAGAAAAAGAACAATGAATGGAGAATGTGTGTTGACTACACTGATCTCAACAAGCACTGTCCCAAAGATCACTTTGGGCTCCCGCGCATTGACCAAGTTGTCGACTCGACGGTTGGTTGTGTCTTTCTTTGTTTCCTTGATTGTTATTCAGAATATCATCAGATTGCGCTCAAGGAGGAGGACCAAATCAAGACAGCGTTCATCATCCCGTACGGGACATATGCCTACAAAACTATGTCCTTCGGGTTGAAAAATGCAGGAGCAACCTACCAGCGTGCGATCCAGATGTGTTTCGCGGATCAGCTGCATCGGAACGTTGAGGCCTATGTGGATGATGTGGTCATCAAGACCAAGGATTCTGGTGATTTGATCGCAGATTTGGAAGAAACGTTCAACAGTCTGCGCAGATTTCGGTGGAAGCTCAACCCAACCAAGTGCGTTTTTGGAGTACCTTCAGGGAAATTGCTTGGGTTCATCATCAGCAATCGGGGCATCGAAGCCAACCCTATAAAGATTTTGGCCATTACTGATATGGAGGCTCCGGCCACAATCAAGGATGTGCAGAAGCTAACAGGTTGTATGGCAGCTCTGAACAGGTTCATCTCCTGACTCGGGGTGAGAGGACTACCTTTCTTCAAGCTTCTAAAACACCAAGATAAGTTTTAATGGACGGAGGAGGCTGAGCGGGCTCTGCATGATCTGAAACATCACCTTCAGTCTCCTCCGATCCTTACAGCTCCATTGCTAGGGGAAGATCTACTACTTTACATCGCGGCAACAACTCATGTTGTCAGCAGTGCCATTGTAGTCGAGCGAGGTGAGGAAGGCCATGCATTTGGTGTGCAGAGACCTGTCTACTTTGTCAGCGAGGTACTCTCCGAATCCAAGGTACGATACCCCACCATTCAAAAGCTTTTATATGCAATTCTAATCGCATCACGAAAGTTGCGCCATTATTTCGATGAGTACATGATCACTGTGATTATGAATTTCCCGCTGGCGGATATTCTTCATAACCAAGATGCCACGGGGCGTATATCAAAGTGGGCAGTGGAACTGGGGGCTTTGTCAATCGACTTCAAGCCACGCACTGCAATCAAGTCTCAAGCTCTAGTCGATTTCATGGCTGAATGGAGGGAGAATCAAGTCCCAACTCCAGTCGATAAGCCAGAGCACTGGACCATGTACTTTGATGGGTCCCTTAAGCTCGATGGCGGTGGCGCCGGAGTTCTGCTTATTTCTCCACGAGGTGAGTAATTGAAGTATGTCCTTCAGATCCTGTGGGAGGTATCCAACAATGAAGCTGAGTATGAAGCATTGCTTCACGGGCTTCGTTTGGCGATATCACTGGGGATCAAACAACTACTTGTCTATGGCGATTCTCTTCTCGTTGTCCAGCAAGTCAACAAAGAGTGGGATTGCAACAAGGAGACGATGGACGCCTATGTGCAGGAAGTGTGCAAGTTGGAAAGTAAATTTTCCGACTTGGAGGTTCACCATGTGCTATGGGAGCACAACGTTGGTGCTGATGCCTTGTCCAAACTGGGGTCAACTCGTGCTCAGGTTCCACCGGGAGTTTTTGTCCAGGAGCTCAAGCAGCCATCCATCAAATCTTCTCCGCCGGTAACCATCAACGCGGGTCCCCAACAATCCGATCAAGAGGTTATGGTGCTGGGGGAGGACTGGCGAGAGGCTTTTTATCGAGTTCATCCGAGACCAAAGGCTACCGGCAGGAATTGCCGCTAGGAGCACAGAGGCGGCGCGCGTCATGCGCAGAAGCAAGGGTTTTGTCCTAGTCGACACCAAGCTTTATCGGCGCGGCGCCCGGACAGGTGTTCTCATGAAGTGTGTCACAAAGGAAGATGGCTACGACATACTGTGAGAGATCCACGAAGGTGTCTGCAGCAACCACGCAGCCTCAAGAACGCTGGTTAGGAAAGCATACAGGGCCGGTTTCTGGTGGCCCACCGCGGTATCCGATGCGGAGGATCTCGTGCGTAGGTGCCAAAATTGTCAATTCTTCAGCAAGCAGTCTCATGTTCCAGCCCACAACCTTATCACCATACCGCCATCCTGGTCCTTTGCTTGTTGGAGCCTTGATATGATTGGTCCCTTCACAATGGCGCCGGGTGGTTTCACCCATGTGTTGGTGGCTATCGATAAGTTTACCAAGTGGATCGAGTACAAGCTGATAACCAAGCTTACACCAGACCGAGTTGTTGATTTCATCTCTGATATCTTGCATCGCTTCGGCTTCCCAAATACCATCATCACGGACTTGGGATCAAATTTCGCGGCGAACCAGTTCTGGGAGTTCTGTGAGAATGCGTGCATCGAGGTCAAATATGTTTCTGTTGCACACCCAAGGGCCAATGGACAAGTCGAACGGGCGAACGACATGATAATTGACGGCCTCAAGAAGAGACTCTATGATGAAAACAGCAAGAAGGGAGGCAAATGGATACATGAGCTGCCACATGTCGTCTGGGGTCTTCGGACTCAGTCGTCCAAAGACACAGGACAAACGCCTTTCTTTCTCGTATACGGATCCGAAGTTATCTTGTCGGCCGATATCATGTGGAAATCTCCAAGGGTTGAAATGTACAATGAAGGCGAGGCAATTAGAGCTCAATTCTGTTGAGGAGGCTCGTTGCACCGCTCTTGTTCAGTCAGCTCGATAACTGCAGGGGATTCGGCGATATCACGATCGCAACGTGAAGGAACGGTCATTCAGTATAGGCGACTTGGTCCTACGTCGCATCCAAGACGAGTCCGGCCTACACAACCTCAACTCGAGGTGGGAGGGTCCGTTCATCGTCAAGCAGGTTACCAGACCAGGGTCATATCGACTAGAATACCCTGATGGCCAAGATGTCCTGAACTCTTGGAACATCCAGAACCTGCGCAAGTTTTACCCATGAGAAGATGTCGGGGGGTAGCTGAATCTCCGAGTGCCTAGGCAGTCTCCTTTTCTCAAGTCAATTTGGAGGCAGCGTGCCACAGGATTCGGGTTGTAATTTCCTTCATGGACACACGGAGGCTACGGCCACGTGCAGTATCTACATAAATCGACTCCTTGTCGTGAATTATACGGAGGCTACGACCACGTTTATGTCTTATTGACTTCGTGTTCCGACGGACCCCTCGGCTCCGTTCAAATCTTCTACGAATCGACTTCCGCCGCGACCTTGGATGGTCGCACGCGACAGTAGTCGCATTTTTCCCAACAACATCGATCCGTTCGACTGGTGTATACCCAGTTTGTTGGATGGGCTCGCATGAAGAGCTACCTCGACTACATCCTGAGTCGTTGCACTCGGGGTAGTTTCGTTTTTGCCTCAAACGCGGCAGACCCGCAGCGACGCCCGCATTTGCTCCCAACAAGTTTGATCCGTCCGTCGGGTTCCTACATAACTTGTGGGGCGCGCTCGCATGAGGAGCGAGTTCGACTACACCTAGAGTCGACGCACTCGGGGTAGTTTTCTGCCTTAAGCACGGCAATTCCGCGACGACGCTCGCGTACTTTCCTAGCAGTTTAGACCCGCTCAATCGAGCTGCGGCTAACTTGTTAGATGAGTTCCTACTTGGAGCTATGGCCACCTTCAGGGTCACTGTACCCAGGGCAGTGTCTACCACTTAGCCTCTAAGCCTGAATTCCGATTCAGCCAAGGCGCACACACACACACAAGTAGAGACATTAAATACAATATATATACAGGGGAATGAGTACGTGTCTCTTACACCCTAATTCTGCAGTACACTTTGAACTATTTGTTCTGATACAGGTTGGGCCTCTTGGAGGTATCGATCGAACTGATACTCAGTGCAGTCCGCAGCCATGCCCTGAGCAAAGACCCCTAGTCGCGCGTCCGGCAAAAAAGACTTTACAATGGCAAGGGCGTTGCTGACGCACGCGACCGGAGCCTTTGTGAGGAATTTGAGCACTTTTTTCGGGGCTAAGCGGAGTCGCTCTAGCAGGGGCTGTGGGTTCGCCTTGCCTTCTTCCGGTGGATCCACCATATCCACCAGCCCCTGGGCGGCTCCCCTAAGGTCCACCAGCTCCTGGGCGCCCCCCCTGAGGTTTTCTAGCTCTTTCCGCCGCTGCTCGTCTTTCTCGCTCAGCGCCTTGATTTGCAGAAGGTAGTCAACGAACTATCATTCAGTGTCACCGATCACCTTCTGCAACCTCTCGACGTCATCTGTATGCCGATACAGCAGGTTCTTCACGTCAGTAAGCAGCTCTTCTTTATATATTAACATTTTCCTAAGTTCTGTGGTGCAAAGCTTTTTCAGAATTCAGGATAAATGGATAAGTACAAGCACTCAAGGGGAGCAACGGCTTACCTTGGTGCGTTTTCTTCTGCTCTTTGAGCTGCTCCTGGTGCGCGCTCTTTTGTGCCTCGAGCGCCCTCTTATGTTCCTCGAGTTGTCATTGGAGCTCGGGGTTAGCTCTCTCGAGGCACAAGTTTTTCGTCCTCTCGTCGTCGACGCACTTTTTCAAAGCAGCGAGTCCTTGGTGATCACTCTCAACTTCCTACAGTTTTTCTGATTTCTTCTGGGAGTCAGTGATCACATCCTGCATAAAAGAAGAGATCGAGTCAAAACTATTCGACAGTGCATACAAGAAGACAAGTACACGGGACTTACCATGGTAAAGTCATACAGTTCCTTGTAGGCTTTCCTGAAGCCCTTTATTTTCTCGGCTATTAGCCTCGGGTCATCCATCAGATTGGTGTTGATGATGTCCTTGCATCCGGGCCCGGCCTTCAGCATTTCTTTGGGATCCTTTGATGTCCCGGTGGCTTCTTCAGGTGGTGTCTGCTGGGCACCTGCAAGTGCAAAGGTTTCTCAGAATATTGCGCCTGGGTCTCGGCAGCTAGCCGTGGGCGGACAGATGCTTACCTGTGCCATCTGTAGGAGCGGCACCAGGGGCCTCGACTTTTTCCCCGCCACCGGCTCCGGTTTTGACTTGTTGGAGTTCGGGAGGCGGCAAGTCGGGCAGCATCGCGTCCGCCTCGGGGCTGGCTCCGCGGGCGTCGACCCCTCGGGGGCTGACGGCTCGGGGGCTGGAGCTGCTGTGATTGGCCCCGCGCTTGCAGACTCTTTTCGGGTCGATGACTCGGGGGCTGGGGTAGTCACGGCCGATTTCAGCTGGAGGACCGCGGCGCTCGCAGCCCTAATAAAGTCAAGTCAGTCATCATACAACTCGAAACATCAGAACGCTTATTGTGCAACCAGATGAAATCTTACAGTGTAGACTTCTTTTTGATGGCCCTTTTCACCCGCAAGGCCTGCGTGGCATTTCCGTTGCCGGCGGCGGGGTTTCGCCAGCCAGTGGCGCGGTCCCCGCCACGGCGATGGTGACGGTCGTGGTGGCCGATGGGGCTGTTCCCGCCTCTCCGGGATCGGTCCTGGGGGAAGAAGTGGAAGGACTGTTAAGAAGACACTGTCAGCGTATAATAATATTGATGTTCAGCAATTCACCATAGCACCAAATCAATACCTGGAAGATTTGGCTGCTTCAGCTTTCCGCTTCCGCATCAACCGATGACCCTGCGGCACCGAAGGTAGAGCTTCAGTCAACTCCACCGCTGGCCCGGAGGAGCTGTCCCTTCTCGCCTCTCCTTCGGCTTCTTACTCCACCAGGGGGCTCTCGTCCTTGGTGGAGTCGCTGCTATGCAGAGCCTGGCTATGCGAGCCCGCTTTGCTTCCACAGCGGCGCTGGGGAGGAGGTGGTCCGGACGGGGGATGTCGGGTTGTGGCGGGTAGCTGCGGTATAGTTCTGTGAGTCCCTGCAGTAGGCTTTCAGTTAGCAGCGGCAGAACAGAGTCCGTCTTCAACAAAAAATAGTCAAATACTCACCGGTTTCGGTGGATTTCGTACGGAAAACAATTCAGGCACGTAAGGCACGGCGTCCACGTCCAGTAACACCCGCTGGACTCGGAGGAGTGCGGCTTCGTCTGATAGTTCCTCTGTGCACATGTGAGAAGGATCAGCAGAGCCTGTGTACTCGAATCCAAGTCGGTGGCATTGTTGGATCGACTGAACGCGGTGTTTGAAAAATGAGAACATGACGGAGGCACCGATCACTCCCATCATCTTCTGCACCTCTATGATGTCCAGCAGTTCCCTGACTTGATCCATGTCTCCACTGGAAGGTTCAAGATTCCACTCTATCCTCACTACAGGCGGTCTGTTTGATTTTGCTGGGAGTTGGGGAGCATGATTCTCGATATAGAACCAATGATTTTTCCACCCGGGAAGGTTGGAGGGGAATTTGTATGATAGATATTTGTCGCCGGCCTGCTGACGCAGTTGGATGCCGGCGCCCCCTGCAACAGAAAGGTTTTTCGAGGTGGGTTGTGGTTTGACACGGAAGAGGAAGCGGAAAAGATCCCAGTGGGGTTCGATTCCGAGGAAAGCTTCGCAGAAATAGATGAAAATTGAAATGTGGTAGATGGAATTCGGGTTGAGGTGATGGAGCTTAAGCCCGTAGTAATACAGAAGGCCACGGAAGAAAGAACAAGAGGGGAGGGCCAATCTCCGTTCGGCAAAATGGTGAAATGTGACGATTTCGTCAACATTTTCCATGGGGAAAGGTTCACGAAGAGAGGGGCGCCAGTTGACAAGATTCTTCTCTTGTAGCAACCCCTCGGAAACTAGCCTATCAAGATCATGGCGGGAACACTTACTGTATGTCCACTCCCCGGTCGGTGGCTGCACGTTCTTCTTCTTCCCTTCGAGCTCTGATCTATTGGGCGCCATCTCCGATTTGTTCACCACGAGTCGCTCGGGGGCTACGGGGAGAGAGGCGGGGAGATCTGGGCGGAAGGATTTCGCCGGGAGGGCGGCGGCGGGTGCACGGCTCGATTTGGGGATTTTTCTCGCTTTGGGCAGATTGTAGATTGTAAGCACAATTTTTTCTCACTGCTGCCGCGGGGTTAAATAACCAGTGGTTGGGGAAAAGTTTACTGTTCCGAAGTTCAAGAGTCATTTTTGGGAATATTCCAAAGATGAGGGGTCATTTGGTGGATTATTTGGATTAAATATTTGATTAATCATTTCTTCAGGGTTCATAAGCTCGAAAAAAGGGGTTTTTCGAGTTCATGATCTAATTTCCATCATTTGGATCATCATTTTGGTAAGTTATCACGTTGATATTTTTAGCCTGCATGCCATGATTTTTGGATCCTTCTCTCCAAATTTAGAGGACTTGGATTCAAGGCTCAGGGGCTGCGGGATACGTGGCATCGGCTACTTATTTTTTCAAATTTAATTGAAAGAGTAAGTAAGAAGGATTCAAGACTAATGTGACCCTCAGCCTGATTCTCCGATTCAACCTAAGGCTCGAGGGCTACTTCATATGGAGTGCGATTTTTCAATCGCACACCATAACAGGAATAAAATTCGGGGCATGAGCACCTCATAGCTTCGATGCAGCCAAGTAAGTACTCGAAGAAGGACTTCAAGATGAAGCTTTGAAAGAAGTCGAAGACTAGTTCGAAAGTACTCGATAAGCCTACAGTACTCAGCTACGAAGAGCTTGGGCCCTTGTCAGACCCGGGGTCACGGGGCTGCGTACATGACGTAGGTTAAAGAGGTTTAAGAGATTAAATCCATCTTATCTCTTATTTGTCTTATTTATCTCTTATTTATCCCATTTAAGTTGGAGATAGAGCTAACCGATACAGAAGGAATCTACCCGAGACATGTTCTGGTGCGATTCCTTAGCTGGTGTTGGTTAGTATCTTTGTAACCCTGGCCTCTCGGATATATAAGGGAGGACAGGGGCCCTCTCAAAACATGATCTCCAGATCATTCTACACCTAAGGCAATACAAACCACGATACAGGACGTAGGGTGTTACGCGGTTTGCGGCCCGAACCTGTTTAAGCTTTGTGTTCCTTGTACCTTCGAGTTCCTGATCTCGGCGTCCCCTCACCCAAAACTTACCACCTTGGGTATATCCCTCGGTGGGCAGCCGGTTAAACACCGACACTTCCCCTCTTCCATTCTTAAGTGATTTTCTTAGGGGAATCAAGTGAGATAGTTGCAAGAGCAAAGATTCATGCTAGCAAGCTTCCACTCCATCACTTGAGCACAACATCCTTAGCCGGTGGATTCAAGTTTATTACTCTTGGAGCTTCAAGCTCCTAAACGGCTAGGCATCGCTTGTGAGTGTTCAAGCAAGTTGTGAGCACCATAAGAAGTTTGTAATCTTCATTCCTCGCGGAGGAACCCATAGTAAGTATCCTCGGGTTTGAGTGTTGGTCTCATCCTTGGAAGAGGAGCATAGGAGTTCTTGAGCACCGTCTCTTGAATCTTTCCTCAACGGAGACGTAGCTCCTTTGGGAGTGAACTTCGGAAAACAAATTCTATCTCCTTCTTGTGCTTTTTACTAGTTTTATTAGATATTTGCTTGTGAGACTAGTCTTCTAGGGTTTAAGGTCGATCTACATTTATATTAGTCTCTAGAGCAAGACAACTATTTAGAAACACTCCTAAGGTTTTACTAGCTTGCCTAAATTTACTCGATCTAAATTGCAGTATTAATATCTTGTTAGTGCATACATTGTTTCATACCCGGACTTTCTGGATAATATTTCCGGAAACTCCGGACACAAAATCCGGAGTATCCAGACATATATCCGGAGTATCCGGTCATCTGTGTTACTAATATTGTCTAAAGTGTTTTAAGTTTCAGATTTGCCTATTCACCCCCCTCTAGGTATCTTGAGATCCTTTCAATTGGTATCAGAGCTAGGCTCTTCATCTTCGAAGCTTAACCGATTGGAGAATCAAGATGTCAAGTGATACTTCATCGAAGGCTCCCGTCGATCCAACCGTTGAAGTTGATAAGGAGAAGTCGTTTAAAAACCTGAGGATAAGAAAAAGAATAGTCAACATGAAGAAGAAGAAGAGTTGGAAACAACCGATGATGAGATGTCATTCCAAGAGTGGAAGGCATGGAAGAAGAAGAAGAAACTGCAAAGAAAGAAAGAGAAATTCAGCACCAAGATTATAATCGAGTCAAGTGATGACTCGGACACTGATTACAAGAAAAGATTCTCAAGCTCATCAAAAGTGAAGAAAAGAGCCAACTATCACCGAGTGAGTCTTGACTACACCTTTCAAATTCCAAGTGAACACAATGCCTCAATTCACATGGGAAAGCCACCTCATTTTGATGGCACGGGCTACAATCAATGGAAGATAAAAATATTTGGTTACTTGAGTGCTATTCATAAGGATCTTTGGAAGATTGTGAAAGTTGGTTGTGACATTCCGGATGATGATGAAACCCCAACACCGCTTCAAGCTTATATTTTGCAATGCAACTACCAAGCCTTGAACATCCTCCACTCCTCCGTAAGTGCCGAAGAGTTTGACAAGATTGAAGATGCTCTCACCACCAGGGATGCTTGGGATACAGTTTAAGTGAATCATCAAGGATTAAGAAAAGTTCGTGAGTCAAGAATCAAAACACGAGAAGATGAACTAAATCTTTTCTCCATGAAGAAAGATGAAACCGTCAAAGAAATGTTCAATCGAATGAAGAAAATAACAAATCAAATCAAGTCACTTGGTGGAGATAAATGGGGTGACCGTGAGATAGTGGACAAGCTCTTAACCGTCTATATGGCTAGGGATATCACACTACCTAGCTTGATAAGAGCTGAAAGGGGTTTTAAACACTTCACCGCCGAGAATGTTCTTGGAAGAATAGAAGCTCACCATGATCAATTAAAGAGGGTCAAGATCAATCAAGATTTGGCCGATCTCTAAGAGCAAGCGGCAAAGAACAATGGGTTGGCTCTTTAAGCCAAGTTGAAGGATAAGGAAAGGGCTACCCGATCCTCAAAGGATGATGACTCTAGTGATAGTGAAGATAATGAGCTTGATGATGAACAAATGAATTTCTTCATTAAGAACTTTAGAAGGGTACTAAGGAAGAGCAACTTCCGAAATCTTGGCAAGAACAAGTATGAATCAAGAAGAAGATCAAGCAAGCCTTGTTTCGGTTGCAAGAAAATTGGGCATTTCATTACGGATTGTTCGGAAGAAAATAAGAAGAGCAAGGACACCAAGGATAGCTCATCCAAGAGGGACAAGACAAGATACAAAATGCGTACCGGTGAAGCTCATCTTGGTCAAGAATGGGATTCAAATGAAAAGAGCAACTCCGATAATGAAGATGTTGCAACTATGGCATTCAAGACCTCCTCTTCGCATCAACCAAGTTTGTTTGAAAATCTCACCGATGATGAGGATCAAGGTCCAATCATGTGCTTGATGGCAAAAAACTCAAAGGTAACATCCCCAAACTCATCGGATGATGAAATAGATGAGGAAGATGAAATTGCTAGTATCATTAAATAATATGGCAAGAGTGCGGCAACTAGAATGATGAAACTAATAATGAAACTAGATGACCTAGATGAGACTCTTGAATCACAAGAAGAATTGTTTAGACTTGAGAGAGAAAAATCCGAAACTCTTGAAAAGCACCTTATCAATGAAAGAAAGGAAAACAAGAGACTTGAGGTGTCCCTAGAAGCTAATGATAGCATACTTCTTGAGGTAGAAGAGTCATTTACTAGTGGAAAGAGGAAAGTATATGATTTAACTAAAAAACTCTCCTTAGTTGAAGACACTCATGCTAACTTGAAGAGAGATAATGAGAAACTTCAAGAAAGCTTAACAAGCTTGCAAGCCATTCACACAGCACTTGAAGTTAAAATTAATACTCTCTTGGAAAGCTCCTCTAACACTTGTAAGCCATCAAGGTCATCTAGTCCTTCAACTAGTAACGGTTGTACATGATGCTTTAATATTGATATTCAAACTTGTGCTACTAACCACGCCGAAATGCAAGCCATGAAGAAAGAGATTACTCTACTCACTCAATTAGTGCAAGAAGAAGCACCATCTCACAAGCAAGTGCTTAAGACAAATCCCTCACCAAGAGTAGTGAGTTTGAGAAGCACACCAAAGGATTTGGATCGAAGTACTTAAGCAAATATGGATTTGAGAAAGGTAAGTGACTTGGAAAGAATGAAGATGGTGCATCTCAAACCATCTCATATGTCAAAAACAACAATAAGGCCGCCTTAGAGGCAAAAGGAGATCTAGTGAACATGACTACTCCCATCCACAAGAGAATTAGTGAAACATAAGGGACAAGTCATATAAAGTTTATCAAGAGAGGCACAACATGTGATGAAGGTGCCAAAATTATCGCATCTTCATTAAAGCAAGACAAGTTCCAAGCACTTAAGACACAAAAGTCATTCTATCAAATATCCTTTTATGCGGATTATATTTTAACTAGGAACCATCATGGTAAAGTGGTTGCTATATTTGTGGGTCACTGCTCATGGAACACTAAGGTGAAAAGCCATGTGTGGGTACCCAAGGTGCTTTTGACTAACACTCAAGGACCCAAATATTGTTGGGTACCTAAAAGGAAGGAATTATCTTGTTTTGTAGGAATATTTCTCCGGTGGATCCATATGGGTGATTGATAGCGGATGTATAAATCATATGACTGGAGAAGAAAGTATGTTTGAATCTTTGAAAGAATCCGATGGTGATCATTACATTACCTTTGCCGGAAATCAAAAGGGAAGAGTGCTTGGCACTGGTAACATTGATCTAAACTCAAAATTCTCTCTTTCAAAGGTTCTCTTAGTTGAATCACTTGGGTATAATTTGTTGTCCATATCACAACTTTGCGCGTCGGGCTTCAATTGTTTATTTACTAACGAAGGTGTGACTGTCATTAGGAAAAGCGATGGCTCCGTTTCCTTCAAGGGTGTACTCAATGGAAAGATTTATCTAGTGGATTTCTCACAAGAAAAGGCTCAACTTGATACATGCTTGGTGGCAAAGTCTAGCTTGGGTTGGTTATGGCATCGCCGACTAGCCCATGTTAGGATGAGAAATCTCAACAAACTCCTAAAGGGGGGGTCACATTCTAGGACTAACCAATGTCTCTTTTGAAAAAGACCATATTTGTAGTGCTTGTCAAGCCAGAAATCAAGTTGGTGTTCCTCATCCATCAAAAAGCATTGTGACCACCGTCAAGCCATTGGAGCTACTACACATGGACTTATTTGGCCCAGTGGCTTATATGAGTATTGGTGGTAATAAATATGGTCTTGTTATTGTTGATGATTATTCTCATTTCACTTGGGCATTCTTTTTGCATGACAAAAGTGTAGTGCAAGATACACTCAAGAAATTTGCAAAGAGAGCTCAAAATGAATTCGACACCAAGATCAAGAAAGTGAGAAGTGACAATGGCACCGAATTCAAGAACACCAACATTGAAAAATTCCTAGATGAAGAGGGCATTGGTCATGAGTTCTCCATTCTATATACTCCATAACAAAATGGAATTGTTGAAAGGAAAAATAGAACTCTCATTGAAGCCGCAAGGACAATGCTTGATGAATACAATGTCTCGGAGGGCGGAAGCAATCAACACGGCATGTCATGCCATTAATCGCCTTTACCTACACAAGATATTGAACAAGACAGCCTACGAGCTTCTACTTGGTAAAAAGCCTAACGTGTCTTAATTTAGAGTTTTTGGAAGTAAGTGCTTCATTCTTAATAAGAAACCCAAGAACTCTAAATTTGCACCTAAAGTTGATGAAGGTTTTCTTCTTGGTTATGCCTCAAATGCTCATGGCTATCGTGTCTTCAACAAAACCTCCGGTTGTGTTGAAGTGGCGTGTGACGTGACATTTGATGAATCTAATGGCTCTCAAGGGGAGCAAGTTGATGGTGTTGTAGGTATGGAGGAATCACCAAGCAAGGCAATCAAGAAGCTAGCCACTAGTGAAATAAAGCCTCAAGAACGAGAAGATCAAGATGATGATGATGATGACATATTGATGTTGAGAAGGTCATCTACATTCACCTCCGCCGCACAACCCGGAAACTCCGGTCATACGTCCGGAGACTCCGGATCCCCTATCCGAAATATCCGAACTGTGGACTGGACTATCCGGATTACAGAAGTTGAACCCTCAACTCCACATCAAGATCAATCTCAGGCTGAAGAAAAAGTTGAGCCAATACAACATGAAGTTCAAGTTCCTCATCCAAGAATCCATCAAATTATTCAAAAGGATCATCCCGTAGATAACATCCTTGGAAGCATAAGCAAAGGGGTAACTACTCATTCTCGTTTGGCAACTTTTTGTGAACATTACTCATTTGTTTCTTCCTTGGAACCACTTAAGGTAGAAGAAGCTCTGGATGATTCGGATTGGGTGATGGCTATGCAAGAAGAATTGAACAACTTCACACGGAATGAAGTCTGGTCCTTAGTAGAAAGACCCAAGCAAAATGTTATTGGAACGAAGTGGGTTTTTCGGAATAAACAAAATGAACATGGTGTGGTGACAAAGAACAAAGCACGGTTGGTTGCTCAAGGCTTCACACAAATCGAAGGCTTGAATTTTGGTGAGACTTATGCACCCATAGCTAGGCTTGAGTCAATTCGTATCTTGCTTGCCTTTGCAATTCACCATGATTTCAAGCTATACCAAATGGATATGAAGAGCGCTTTTCTTAATGGACCAATTTCCGAATTGGTATATGTTGAGCAACCACCGGGTTTTGAAGATTCCAAGTTTCCTAATCATGTCTATAAGCTCCATAAGGCACTCTATGGGCTTAAGCAAGCTCCTAGAGCATGGTATGAATGACTTAAGGATTTTCTCTTAAGGAAAGGCTTTGAAATAGGCAAAGCTGATCCTACTCTTTTCACTCGTAAAGTTGATAAAGAAATTTTTGTATGCCAAATATATATCGATGATATTATATTTGGTTCTACTAATAAATCTTGGTGCGAGGACTTTAGTAGGATCATGACAAAGAGATTTGAGATGTCCATGATGGGCGAGTTAACTTTCTTCCTTGGATTTCAAATCAAGCAACTCAAGAAAGGCACTTTCATTTGTCAAACCAAATATGCTAAAAATATGTTGAAAAAGTTTGACATGGAGAATGCCAAGCCTATCAAGACACCCATGCCAACTAATGGACATCTCGACCTAAATGAAGATGGCAAGACCGTAGATCAAAAGGTATATCGCTCCATGATTGGATCCCTTCTTTATCTTTGTGCATTTAGACCCGATATCATGCTTAGCATGTGCATGTGCGCAAGGTTTCAAGCTAATCCTAAGGAATGTCATCTTGTGGCTATTAAGAGAATTGTAAGATATTTGGTTTACACTCCATACCTTGGCTTGTGGTATCCCAAGGGCTCCACTTTCAATCTACTTGGCTACTCCGATTCGGATTATGCCGGTTGCAAAGTAGATAGAAAGAGTACATCGGGGACTTGTCAATTCGTTGGCCGGTCCCTTGTGTCTTGGAGTTCTAAGAAACAAAATTCCGTTGCTTTATCCACTACCGAAGCCGAGTATGTTGCTGCAGGTGCTTGTTGTGCGCAACTACTCTGGATGAGATTTACTTTGAGCGACTTTGGTTGCAAGTTTAGTAAGATTCCACTCTTGTGTGATAACAAGAGTGCAATCAAGCTAGCTAATAACCCAGTAAACCACTCAAGAACCAAACACATTGATATAAGACACCATTTCTTGAGAGACCATGAGACCAAAGGACATATCATTTTTGAGCCATGTAAGCACCGATAAACAACTAGCCGATATCTTCACTAAACCACTGGATGAGCAAAGGTTTTGCACCTTGAGGAGTGAGCTAAATATATTGGATTCTCGTAACTTAGTTTGAGATCATGCACATATTTGATTGCTATAGAGTAATTTTCAAGAAAATTTGACTCTTTTCTTGCTTACTTGAGACTATTGTTCCAATTGTTGATTGTTGGCTAGTCTCAAGCTAAGTGAGCCTCTCACATCACGAGATATCTCTATCAAAATTCAATCCTATCCTTCTCTAAAAATTCTGCTCGGGATGAGCCGGATACTCCAGTCTTCTGTCCGGATACTCCGGATGGTAAAACCATCCCATATATACCGTGGAGGGGGTCGGTTAAAACATTTCACTCATTCATTTTCACCGCCGCCGCCTCCCTCTTCCTCAACTCTTCCTCCCTCTCGCCCAAGGGGCGATTTCCACCATCCAAGCGCATAAAACTTGCAAATCATTGAAGGAAGAGCATTCTCCCCTCCGGAAACTCTAGGGAAAAGCATTGGATTTGAAGTTTCCCGCGTGTTCAACTCTATTAAGGTATTCAAACTTCAAATCGCCCGATCTCTCAATGTAGTTGATGAAATTGGATATCCTTTAGGGCATTATCTTCACTCATGTCTAGCAACGCGTACCCTAAATTTCACTCAAATTCCATGGTAGAATCTTTTGATTTCTTGATCCTAGGGTTTGAAACTCGGTGCCCGGAGACTCCGGATACTCTGTCCGGATACTCCGGATAGTGTGACCGGAGTATCCGGACACATACCCGGACTCTCCGGATTTTAAGAATTCCAGCCAGCATGTTTCTCCTCTATTTTTTCTAGATTAATCATAATCACTCAATCCTATGTCTAGGCTATGGGAAGAGACCGTACAAATGCTCCTACAGGGCAGCGACGGCAAAAACATCGCCATGATCCCCCAACATCAAGTGGAAGAGGACTCCCCTCTGAGCCCTCCTCCAAGGGAGCTTCGACCTAACCGTCGACCCGGCAAGGAACCTGCTAGCAGCAGCCAAGCTCCATCTCGTGCAGCTCGTCAGGCTCCTTACATGATGCCAAGCATGGCTGTGCCTCCTCCTTCCCGGGCAAATCCACCAAGAAGGGGAATTGCTTGGGAAATCTGCCCTCGTACACCTCCACGTCTTCAAATCGAGTATCAAGAAGATCAACACCAATATCCCAGGTGCCCGAAGCTCACCCGTCCTCAAATTCTGCCCAGGTTTGCGGTTGAAATGGGAAGAAACTACTTCAAGCAAACCGTGGCATTGACCAATGCACGCAAGGAAGACGTGTATAAGTATGAGAAGGCAGAAAACTTGGAAAGATGATTTTGGTGTCAGTTGCGTCAAGATTTCTACTCCTCTGTCGTCATGCGCAAGGGCAAGGCTCCAATTGTCCCATGCAAGTATGTCGATTGGGCATATTTTGAGAAACTCAACGATCCATTCTTCAATCAAGCCATGGCAAAGTGCAAGGAATTCGGACTGTATGACATCATGGGTTTTAGGTACGATTGGAATAAGGAGATCCTAGCTCAATTTCACTCCTCTCTATTTTATTATGCAAGGAAGATTGCTTTCTTTTGGACAACCGAGGGAGTGAAGTATGGGGTGGATTACATGACTTTCTCTAGGCTTCTTGGACTTGGCTCAGAGGATGAGAAGAGAGATCCCATTGTAACGCCCTGAAAATTTACCCAAGTAAACCGCGCACTAGAGTGTTCCGATTAAAAACCACTCGTTGCCGAAACCCTAGCCCTAACCCTCCTAACCGACATTAAAACCCTATGCCGTCTTATCCCGCGCCGCTCGGAGGCCTGCCACCTGTGCGCGTTCATCCGCCGCGAATAACGCCGGCACAATCCTTTTCTCGCGCAACGAGCGAATCCCGCGCGCGCGTGGCCGATCGGCCGCGGCTGCGGCCGCGATTGGCGCCGACGCGTTTCCTTTTCCCCTCGCCGTTCCCCTCGCGCCGCACGCTTCCCCGCGTGGCCGACCGGCCGCGGTCACCGCCGCGACCGGCGCCGGCCCTTCTCTCTCTCTCTTTCTTTTCCTCCTTTCCCTTTATTTCTTTTCCCTTTTTCCTTTTCTCTCCTTTTTCCTTTCTTTCTTTTTCCCTTCCCTCCCTTTTCTTCCTCCTCCCTTCCTTCCTGTTTTTCCCCTGCTCCCGACCACGGCACGGCCGTGCGCCGGCCTTGGGCGCCGCGCCCGCGCTGCCCCGGCCACGCCGCGTGCACGCGCCCGCCCTGCGTGCCCGCGTGCCCCGCGTGCCCCGCGTGACCGCGCCCCGCGCCGCGCCGCTCGTCGCCGCGCCCCCGCCCCGGACCCGCAGCTCGCCGCGCCGCACGCGCCCTGCACCCGCGCGTGCCGCGCCGCCCGTCGCTGCCCCGCCCCGCCGCGCGCGCGCCGCCCCACGTGCCCGCGTCCCGTCGCCTCAACCTCGCCGCACCGGTGCTCGGCGACACGCACGACGCGACACGGCCGCCATTAATGGCGCCCGCACCGCCCGCCGGCCGCCCCATCCCAATCCCACCCGCCGCCGCCGTTCCCCGCCTATAAATAGGCCCTCGCGCAGCCCTCGCCTCCCCACACCTCCCACCGCCGCCTCCTGCCCCTCCCCGCGCCCCCACCGCCGCCGCGCCGAGCCGCCGTGAGCCGCCGCTGCCGCCCCCGTGGGCGCGCCCCCCTCGCCCCACCCCGGCCCGAGGTGAGGCCGGGGACCGGTTCCCCTCACCCTCCCCTTCCTTTTCCCCCTACCCAGGGCCGCCCGTGGGCCCTGGCCGGCCGGCGCCACCCGCCGCCGGCGCCCCTGCCCCCCCTCCTCTATTTCAGTCACGGGGAGGAGAGGTGAAAGAAGGGATTTTTGCCCAAAACCCCCCCTCTTCCACTTTATTGCGTATAGAACCTTTTTCCGTCTTAATTACTTCCTTTCGCTAAAAGGACCCTGCCCTTCTCGTTAATTCAAACCAAACCCTCCGTAACATAGACCCAAGACATACTCTACACTCTTCAGCATGCCCCGAGTATTCTGAGAATTATAAAAAGGCCCCTGCTATTTCCAGATACTTACGAATAAACCCCTAGAGCCCTGTTTAAGCCCTGAAACCACCTTTAGCGCGTCATTTTATGTGTGAAACGACCTCCGATTGACCCGAAACTTTACCACTCCACTTCTAGTATAGTTTTAGCTATGCCATTAAGAAACCACCCAGAGATATTGCCCCTAACTCCGTAACCAAATTATTTCCGATTCAAGCCTATCGGTAAAAGCTTTTAGTTCTTCGGTTGATTGTGTGTCTGTTTGTTTGCGTCGTAGGACACAGAGTGAACGACGAGGTTCCCGACCGCGACCAAGCAACTGAGGACCAGTACTGCGACCCCGAACCCGAAGGACAGTGCTTCGATCAGGACTTCCCGCAAGGGTTTGACGATGGCAAGTTCAATTCCGCCCTTTGATGCATGTTTCTGTCCTAGTTTTTATAAACACAACCCAGTGGCCTGTTTTATAAAATTGCATTGTTTTGCGTGTTGAAAACATGGTAGGATAGCCACCCTTGCCGTGATAGCCATACCTTGAATACCTGATTTTATAAAGAAAAATGCGTGTGTGTGGGAAAGGGTAAAGTGTGGATTTGAGAAACGAGTCGGACGGGATGGATGGCATTTCTGTGTGAATTGCCGTTGGTGTGCTCGTACCTGTGTGGTTGAGCGAGGAAGGGAGATATCCATCTTGTCACCCCTAAGGACCGAGTTGATGTGACATCTCACCTAGCTTCTTGTCGTGCGAACCACTTGACCGTTGTATGGGCAACGGCTTAGCATAAATCCCACTAGTTGGTCTGATAGCCACCAGGAGAGCTGAGAGCAACGGGTGATCAAGGAGAAGGGATAAGCTCTGTGTGACTTATGCCCCGGTTAAACCTCGGAGATAGGTCGAATGACCCCTTGATGGATCCCGTGGTGGCTAGTCAGGTCTAGCTAAGGTGGGTAATGGCTTTGTTGGGATCTGCACCGGCACTAAGGTGTTCGTGCTGTGGTACCCCACCTGTGGGTAAAGTTGCACACCTCTGCAGAGTTAAAATCTATTCGAATAGCCGTGCCCACGGTATTGGGCAAGTTATGGTGTGGTCACATAACTAGTGTTTCACTCTGGGAATGGATGGGCTGGTGTGAGTTGTTTGGAAAGTATCCGGCAGTGGTGCCGTGTGCTACGGCGGACGGGGAGTCCGGTAGCAGTTTAAAACTTGGATCCTGTGTGGATCAACATCGTGTGCTCCTTGGTATTGGAAAACTTATTTTGAAAGTGTTTTCAAAATGAACCCTTGCATATAACTGAGTTTTCCGCAAATAAACCCTAACCGTATCCTTGGATTGCCCTTTGCATTAATTCCTGTATTACCCCCTCCGTGGGTGTGATTGGACTTGCTGAGTACGTTTGTACTCACCCCTCTCTTACTTTTACAGTGGAAGACCCAGACTACATCCCCGAAGACAACGAGTAGGGTTTCGTCCTGCACCCAGTCTTGCCTGTGGTTGAGGCCACCGTTGGATTCCGCATGGCGCAAGACTCGGATGATCCTTTGTTCGTCGCTAGTGTAGTTGTGTGGGTACTGGTTGTAATCCTCGCGATAGTGGCGCTTCACTGCCCATTACCGCGTAGAGTTGTACGGTGATGTACCATCTGATGTAATAAAAGTGTTATCAGCCTCCTGGGACTGATAAATCAACACTTTTAAGTCTTCCCTGATGGGGGGACGCTTCAGGTGGTATCAGAGCCGTAGGCTGGCCGTAGGACGTAACCCTAGGAGCGAGACCCCTTTTCAGACCCTAGAACTTATCCTGGTTAAATATTTTTCTGCACAAGCACTCACCACTGGTCCTTGCCTTGTTCCAGATGGCTGAGGAAGGATGGACCCAGGGCGACTGCCAAGCTGCACCTGGCTTCCCCAGCCTTTTGATCAACACCCTGGAAGACCTTGGCGTTACGGAACGTCCAAGGTACTACAGCCGAGAGTACGAGCACCATGGTACCCTCCGCTGCAGGGTGATCCTGGTCATCGCCAGGAGCAACCGCTACCCCGACATCCAGCCTTGGCGAGCGACCGCCACAGGATTTAGACACCAAGATACCTATCCCTTGGCCATCAGAAAAGCACTCCGTTATTTGTGCCGGATTTTTGAAGAACACCTCGCCCCCACGCCAGCGAAGTTCTTCCCGCCGGCCATCAGGACCCCAGTCTGGGAAGCACGCATGAGAAACCTGGAGCGACGTCGCCATGAAGAAGGCCCCCTGTACCAAGTAGCGACTTACCTAGCCGCCCTGGACCAACTTTTTGACGTGCAAGCCAACCTTCTGAGGGAGCAGACTCACCGAGCCGAGCAAGCAGAGCTCGCGGTGAGGATACAGCAGATTCGAGCCGCCCATGCCGAGGCAAGAGCCGCAGCCGCGGTCAGTAGCGAAGCAGTCGCCCAAGAGAGCCTCAGGCAAGCCCGAGACCGGCGCATACAAGATTGGACCCAAAGTGGGACGCCAGTCCCGGCAATAGGGGAAGACCATGTTTTACTCGGGACGCCCATCATAGGATGGGGACCCCTTTTTGGAAACACACAAGCCCCACCCGGGAACCCTGAAAGCTCTGCTGCCGCCGTCGAAAGGGATGCTGAAGCGCAACCCCTGGCCGGTGGAAACCCAGAGGACGGCGAGCAAGGATCACTCGCACTCTCTGCCCCAGAAGAAGGCCTGCCCCGCGAGTAAAATGACCGGCGCCACCCTAGTAATGTGCCCCCAGCCATTTTTTTTGTGTTGTGCCTGATCCCAGACGAGTAGTACGAGACCTAGCCTTACCCTAAGTTGTACCCTCCTTGCAGTAATAAAATGGGTTGTGCTTGTTGTTTGTGATGTTGTGTGCTGGTTTGTTGTGTGCTGATTATTTATATGAGTACCGGCAGGAGGTAGATTCTGCCTTATATATATATACGAATTAAACAACTTAAACATCACATAAACGTAACCCCAATCTACCCGATCAACAGGTGACCCCCCGGAACGTCGCGAGGGCCTCCCGTGGCCGGAACCCCGTAGCTGCTAGTGTCGGAGCACACCCCGTTGAACAAGACCTTCCCCAAGGAGAACAAGAAGTAAGCCAGAACCGAGGGGGAAGTCAAGAAGGAGAACAACTACCACCACCCCCACCCCTCGGAGACCTGGCGCAGATCATCCATAACCAGACCCTCATACTGGAGACTCTGGCGAATGCTCTCATTAACCGGCAGCCACGAGGGCAGAATATGAACGACAAGCTGACGGCCTTCCTAAGGACCAAGCCACCTACCTTCGCCGGATCCTGCAACCCGTTGGATGCTGACGACTGGTTGCGAGTAATTCAGAGGAAGCTCGAACCATGCGAATGTCAGGACCGGGATAAAGTCCTTCTGGCAGCCCACCAGCTCACCGGAACAGCGTTATCCTGGTGGGAAAACTATTGTGCCGCAGCCGAAGATGCCTCTACCATCACCTGGGCAGAATTCGTAAGGGAGTTCCGCCGCTATCACATTCCTTCGGCTACCATGAAGCGCAAGGCGGATGAATTCCACGCACTACAACAGGGAAGCATGTCGGTGGAAGAATACACCCACCGGTTCATAGAATTGGCCCGGTACGCGCCGGAAGAAGTGAACGACGACGATAAGAAGCAGGACATGTTCAAGAAAGGGTTAAGCCCAGAACTCCGGACCTTGCTTACCCCACAAATCTATCCAGACTTCAACACCCTGATGAACAAAGCTATCCTCACGGAAAGGGCCAAAGCCGAAGAGCGGAAGGACAACAAGCGGAAATTCCTGGAGAGCAAGGCCCGCCAGCAGGACCGCTTCCAAAAGCCGAGGGACTCCAACTACACAGCACCAAGATCTCAGGCTCCGATGCAGTATAGGACTCAGTCGCAAGTGACAGGACCACAGGCCCCGCCCAGGAGCCAGAATACCACGAGGGCCCCACAGAGCAATACAAGCCAGGTCACTCCCGACAACAACAATGTTAGGGCCTGCTTCAACTGCCGTGAGATAGGGCATTATATTGCCAATTGCCCTTATGCCAAGAACAAGCCGGCCACATCCGCCTTCTCCAACTCGGTGAATGGACCCAGACCAGCCCTGACCGGTGCCAACCGAGTGCCTGTCCGCAGCAACGACAACAGCTAGCAGACAAAGCAGCCCCAGCAATCCTTTGGACGAGCCCGCGTCAATCACATCGACGCGCAGGAGGCTCAAGAAGCTCAGGGCGTAGTGCTCGGTGAGTACCTAGTCAACTCAGCTCTGGCAACAGTACTATTTGATTCTGGAGCATCGCACTCATTCATATCCTCGAGCTTTGTGGAAAAACACAAAATACCCACGGTACTACTAAAAACACCCCTATTAACCCGGACGCCTGGAGGCGACATCAATTGTCAATTAGGCTGTCTACGGGTAAGAATCAATTTAAGTGGGGTAGAATTTCTAGCAGACTTGGTAGTACTTAAGTCAGGAGGAATAGACGTGATCCTTGGGATGGATTGGTTAAGCCGACACAATGGTCTCATAGGCTGCACTAACAAAGTGGTACATTTAACAAACCCCGAAGGAATACAAGTGATCTGCCATACCCAGGATAGTAAGTTTGACCCAATGATGTTCAGCATGGAGGCCAAGCCCTTAGAAGGAGTCCCGGTAGTAAACGAATACCCAGATGTGTTCCCCGAAGAGCTCCCAGGTATGCCGCCAGATAGGGATATTGAGTTCGTCATAGACCTTATCCCCGGAACATCCCCTATAGCCAAGAGACCCTATAGGATGGCGGCTTCTGAGTTAATAGAATTAAAGAAGCAACTAGAAGAACTGCAACGAATTGGCTTCATCAGGCCAAGCTCGTCGCCATGGGGAGCCCCAGTGCTGTTTGTCAAGAAGAAAGATGGGAGTATGAGGTTGTGCGTGGACTACCGAGCACTGAATGAGGTTACCATTAAGAACAAGTACCCTCTTCCCAGGATTGATGACCTGTTCGATCAGCTAAAGGGAGCCAAGTACTTTTCCAAGATCGATCTAAGGTCAGGGTATTTCCAGCTCAAGATTAGAGAAAGTGACATCCCCAAAACGGCTTTTGTCACCCGCTACGGGCAGTTTGAGTTCACTGTAATGTCCTTCGGACTAACCAATGCCCCTGCCTATTTTATGAACCTCATGAACAAAGTATTTATGGACGAGCTGGATAAGTTTGTCGTAGTCTTTATCGACGACATACTTATCTACTCTAAGAGTATTCAGGAACATGAGCAACATCTGCGGGTAGTATTGGAAAAGCTGAGGGCACATAGGTTATATGCCAAGTTCAGCAAGTGCGAATTCTGGCTGGAGAGAGTAGCTTTCCTTGGTCACATTCTGACCGCGGAAGGCGTAGCAGTGGACCCGGAGAAGGTCGAAGCCGTTTCCAATTGGCAGCAGCCAACTAACGTTAGTGAAATCAGGAGCTTCCTTGGATTAGCGGGGTACTATCGGAGATTTATTGAGGGATTCTCCAAAATAGCCCGACCTATGACGGAACTTCTTAAGAAAGAGAAAAAGTTTGCTTGGACAGAATCCTGTGAGAGGAGTTTTCAAGAACTGAAGCGAAGACTGACAACCGCCCCAGTGCTGACCCTACCGGACATTCATCGGGACTTTGTCATCTATTGTGACGCATCCCGACAAGGATTAGGGTGCGTACTGATGCAAGACGGGAAAGTCGTTGCATATGCCTCCCGCCAACTCAGGACTCATGAGCAGAACTATCCGACCCATGATTTGGAACTAGCAGCCGTAGTGCATGCCCTTAAGATTTGGAGACACTACCTAATTGGAAATAAGTGTGAGGTTTACACCGACCACAAGAGTCTGAAGTATATCTTTACTCAGCCGGATTTAAATTTAAGGCAAAGAAGATGGTTGGAGTTGGTCAAGGACTACAATTTGGAAATTCAGTATCACCCCGGAAAGGCGAACGTGGTAGCCGACGCCTTAAGCCGGAAGACTTATGGACCCAAGGATGATAACCTGCGCGAGGAAATGGCACGATTAAATGTGCACATTGTTCCTCGAGGTTCGAGCCATGTGCTGAGCGTTCAATCAACCCTAGAGGATAGAATTAGAGAGGCTCAAAGCTCGGATCAAGAGTTAATGAAGATCTGCAAACAAACTGGAGAAAACAAAGCGCCGGGCTTCAGAGTAGATGATAAGGGAACGTTGTGGTACGAGAATAGGATTTGTGTGCCCCAGGAAGGAGACTTCCGGCAGATAATCATGGACGAAGCCCATAACTCGGCCTACTCCATCCACCCGGGATCCACCAAAATGTATATGGACATAAAGCAAAAATATTGGTGGAACGGAATGAAGGCGGATATTGCAAGATTCGTGGCTCATTGTGACACTTGTCAAAGGATAAAGGCCGAGCATCAAAAGCCGGCAGGATTATTGCAACCCTTACCTATTCCGGTGTGGAAGTGGGATGAGATAGGGATGGACTTTGTAGTAGGACTGCCCCGAACACAGAAGGGACACGATTCCATATGGGTAATTGTGGATCGACTCACTAAATCGGCACATTTCATACCCGTAAGGACCACTTATGGCGGAGAAAAGCTGGCAAAACTTTACGTGGAAAACATAGTGAAGTTACACGGAGTGCCTAGCAGAATCGTCTCGGATAGAGGTACCCAATTTACATCTAGGTTCTGGAAAAGTCTACATAAAGCCATGGGCACTAAGTTAGATTTTAGCTCCGCATACCACCCACAGACGGATGGTCAAACCGAGAGGGTGAACCAGATAATGGAAGATATGCTGAGAGCATGTGTCCTGACCTACGGAAACGATTGGGAACAAAGTCTGCCCTATGCAGAATTCTCGTACAATAATAGTTACCAAGCTAGCCTGGGTATGTCGCCGTTCGAAGCCCTCTATGGAAGAAAGTGCAAAACTCCCTTGATGTGGTCGGAAGTTGGAGAGCGTGCACTAGTGGGACCCGCACTTATAAAAGAGGCAGAAGAAAAGGTAGCGGAGATCCGCGAGAAATTGAAAGCAGCTCAGTCCCGACAGAAGAGTTACGCAGACAGAAAGAGGCGAGAGATAAGTTTCCACCCAGGAGATTTTGTTTATCTCAAAGTCTCACCCATTCGAGGAACGCGAAGGTTTCAAGTACAAGGAAAATTGGCCCCTCGATACATTGGGCCGTATCGAGTTCTAAAGAAAGTCGGAGCCGTGGCATACCAACTGGAGTTACCAGAAGAAATGTCGGATATACACCCAGTATTTCATATCTCGCAATTAAGAAGGTGTCTAAGGGTACCCGAGGGAGAACATGTGCCGGTGGAAACAATAGGCCTGCAGCCGGATTTGCGATATCAGGAAGTGCCGGTCAAGATTCTAGACACTGTCACTAAGAGGACCAGAAACTCCGAAGTACGGATATGCAGAGTTCAGTGGAGCAGACACGGAGTAGAAGAAGCCACCTGGGAACGCGAGGAGGCTCTAAAGAAAGAATTTCCCCATCTGTTTAGGAGCCGGCCGAATCTCGAGGACGAGATTCATTTAAGTGGGGTAGGTTTGTAACGCCCTGAAAATTTACCCAAGTAAACCGCGCACTAGAGTGTTCCGATTAAAAACCACTCGTTGCCGAAACCCTAGCCCTAACCCTCCTAACCGACATTAAAACCCTATGCCGTCTTATCCCGCGCCGCTCGGAGGCCTGCCACCTGTGCGCGTTCATCCGCCGCGAATAACGCCGGCACAATCCTTTTCTCGCGCAACGAGCGAATCCCGCGCGCGCGTGGCCGATCGGCCGCGGCTGCGGCCGCGATTGGCGCCGACGCGTTTCCTTTTCCCCTCGCCGTTCCCCTCGCGCCGCACGCTTCCCCGCGTGGCCGACCGGCCGCGGTCACCGCCGCGACCGGCGCCGGCCCTTCTCTCTCTCTCTTTCTTTTCCTCCTTTCCCTTTATTTCTTTTCCCTTTTTCCTTTTCTCTCCTTTTTCCTTTCTTTCTTTTTCCCTTCCCTCCCTTTTCTTCCTCCTCCCTTCCTTCCTGTTTTTCCCCTGCTCCCGACCACGGCACGGCCGTGCGCCGGCCTTGGGCGCCGCGCCCGCGCTGCCCCGGCCACGCCGCGTGCACGCGCCCGCCCTGCGTGCCCGCGTGCCCCGCGTGCCCCGCGTGACCGCGCCCCGCGCCGCGCCGCTCGTCGCCGCGCCCCCGCCCCGGACCCGCAGCTCGCCGCGCCGCACGCGCCCTGCACCCGCGCGTGCCTCGCCGCCCGTCGCTGCCCCGCCCCGCCGCGCGCGCCGCCCCACGTGCCCGCGTCCCGTCGCCTCAACCTCGCCGCACCGGTGCTCGGCGACACGCACGACGCGACACGGCCGCCATTAATGGCGCCCGCACCGCCCGCCGGCCGCCCCATCCCAATCCCACCCGCCGCCGCCGTTCCCCGCCTATAAATAGGCCCTCGCGCAGCCCTCGCCTCCCCACACCTCCCACCGCCGCCTCCTGCCCCTCCCCGCGCCCCCACCGCCGCCGCGCCGAGCCGCCGTGAGCCGCCGCTGCCGCCCCCGTGGGCGCGCCCCCCTCGCCCCACCCCGGCCCGAGGTGAGGCCGGGGACCGGTTCCCCTCACCCTCCCCTTCCTTTTCCCCCTACCCAGGGCCGCCCGTGGGCCCTGGCCGGCCGGCGCCACCCGCCGCCGGCGCCCCTGCCCCCCCTCCTCTATTTCAGTCACGGGGAGGAGAGGTGAAAGAAGGGATTTTTGCCCAAAACCCCCCCCTCTTCCACTTTATTGCGTATAGAACCTTTTTCCGTCTTAATTACTTCCTTTCGCTAAAAGGACCCTGCCCTTCTCGTTAATTCAAACCAAACCCTCCGTAACATAGACCCAAGACATACTCTACACTCTTCAGCATGCCCCGAGTATTCTGAGAATTACAAAAAGGCCCCTGCTATTTCCAGATACTTACGAATAAACCCCTAGAGCCCTGTTTAAGCCCTGAAACCACCTTTAGCGCGTCATTTTATGTGTGAAACGACCTCCGATTGACCCGAAACTTTACCACTCCACTTCTAGTATAGTTTTAGCTATGCCATTAAGAAACCACCCAGAGATATTGCCCCTAACTCCGTAACCAAATTATTTCCGATTCAAGCCTATCGGTAAAAGCTTTTAGTTCTTCGGTTGATTGTGTGTCTGTTTGTTTGCGTCGTAGGACACAGAGTGAACGACGAGGTTCCCGACCGCGACCAAGCAACTGAGGACCAGTACTGCGACCCCGAACCCGAAGGACAGTGCTTCGATCAGGACTTCCCGCAAGGGTTTGACGATGGCAAGTTCAATTCCGCCCTTTGATGCATGTTTCTGTCCTAGTTTTTATAAACACAACCCAGTGGCCTGTTTTATAAAATTGCATTGTTTTGCGTGTTGAAAACATGGTAGGATAGCCACCCTTGCCGTGATAGCCATACCTTGAATACCTGATTTTATAAAGAAAAATGCGTGTGTGTGGGAAAGGGTAAAGTGTGGATTTGAGAAACGAGTCGGACGGGATGGATGGCATTTCTGTGTGAATTGCCGTTGGTGTGCTCGTACCTGTGTGGTTGAGCGAGGAAGGGAGATATCCATCTTGTCACCCCTAAGGACCGAGTTGATGTGACATCTCACCTAGCTTCTTGTCGTGCGAACCACTTGACCGTTGTATGGGCAACGGCTTAGCATAAATCCCACTAGTTGGTCTGATAGCCACCAGGAGAGCTGAGAGCAACGGGTGATCAAGGAGAAGGGATAAGCTCTGTGTGACTTATGCCCCGGTTAAACCTCGGAGATAGGTCGAATGACCCCTTGATGGATCCCGTGGTGGCTAGTCAGGTCTAGCTAAGGTGGGTAATGGCTTTGTTGGGATCTGCACCGGCACTAAGGTGTTCGTGCTGTGGTACCCCACCTGTGGGTAAAGTTGCACACCTCTGCAGAGTTAAAATCTATTCGAATAGCCGTGCCCACGGTATTGGGCAAGTTATGGTGTGGTCACATAACTAGTGTTTCACTCTGGGAATGGATGGGCTGGTGTGAGTTGTTTGGAAAGTATCCGGCAGTGGTGCCGTGTGCTACGGCGGACGGGGAGTCCGGTAGCAGTTTAAAACTTGGATCCTGTGTGGATCAACATCGTGTGCTCCTTGGTATTGGAAAACTTATTTTGAAAGTGTTTTCAAAATGAACCCTTGCATATAACTGAGTTTTCCGCAAATAAACCCTAACCGTATCCTTGGATTGCCCTTTGCATTAATTCCTGTATTACCCCCTCCGTGGGTGTGATTGGACTTGCTGAGTACGTTTGTACTCACCCCTCTCTTACTTTTACAGTGGAAGACCCAGACTACATCCCCGAAGACAACGAGTAGGGTTTCGTCCTGCACCCAGTCTTGCCTGTGGTTGAGGCCACCGTTGGATTCCGCATGGCGCAAGACTCGGATGATCCTTTGTTCGTCGCTAGTGTAGTTGTGTGGGTACTGGTTGTAATCCTCGCGATAGTGGCGCTTCACTGCCCATTACCGCGTAGAGTTGTACGGTGATGTACCATCTGATGTAATAAAAGTGTTATCAGCCTCCTGGGACTGATAAATCAACACTTTTAAGTCTTCCCTGATGGGGGGACGCTTCACCCATTCATGTGGAAAATCAATTGAAGCCAAATCAGCTACCGGCCCTCTTCTACAATCCAATTCTAGCCGAAGCCGGTAACGCAAGCACGCTTCAACTCTTCTATTACACAATGAATCAGTTCTTTCATGCCACCATTGATGCTAAGGATGGAGATGCTACGGTACTAAGATACTTTGCTTGCAATCTTCTTGCCTGTGTCATGCCCGGTGGGAGACCCTTCTCAATTATGGATTTCATTTGGAATGAGTTGAGGAGGATGATGAATGACCCCCGAAATTTCTACCATCTGCTCCATATCTCATGTACATGATCGAGAGGGTCACCAAGGTCACTTTTCCTAAGGGCTGCAAGCATGCAGCACTTCACCTTCGTCCTCGGTCCGGTGATGCACCGCATGCACCTCCTCTTCATGTCGGTGCTACAAGGAATCCGAGATTTGATCCCGCTCCATCTCATTCCGGTGTATCTTCTTACTCTCGCCATGGTCATCATGATTCTTTCATCAAGCGGGCACTCAAGAGCATCTTTAGCATGTGCAAGACCGCTACTCATGAGATCAATGAAAACCGCCATGACATTATTGAGATCAAGGGCCACTTAGGACTTTCGGCGGATCCCTACCATGAGTTGCTAGAGTTTGATGACCCCTTTGCCGAGTGGATGCCACGGATGAGGCTGCTGTTTCTGCTGCTCATGCCCCTCTTCCTCGCCCACGTCGACGCGCTCGTGCCCCTACTCGTTCTCGTCGCTCTCCTCCTCGTGGCCAAGAGATTTTTGATGTAGAAGAAGAGACTGAGGAAGAAGAACCTCACAACTACCGTGAGATCCCCGACTCAGATGAGGATGAAGACACATCAGATGACAGCGCTCAAGATGATGATGATGAGTAGACCATTTTGCTCTTTTCATTCCCTTTTTGGCACTTGATGACAAAGGGGGAGTGAAGATGATCATTTATGTACCTTTGGGCTTGTATTATCATATTGAACTTGTATAACTTGTATCGTATTTGAAAACTTATAATGTGTGCTACTCTATGTTCAAAACTATTTGATTGTCATATTTGAAATTGTTCTAAGAGTTGAATGATAGTGTCGGAGGAAATCTCCAGCCGGGTGGCGGAACGCACCCGACTAATCCTAGTTTAGGAAGAGTTTGGGGGAGACCTAGGAGCGCTTGATCAGAGGGCGAACGAACACGAGAAAGGCGCGAGGATTTAGAGTGGTTTGGGCCGCCGGAGCGTAATACCCTACGTCCACTTGAGGGTTGTATTGCTTGAGTGTGCTTGTGGTCAGCTTGCGGGTCTAGACCTTGTGAGGGTCTAAGAAAACCTTGTGTTCTAACGGGTGCACTCTCCCTTTTATAGCCCAAGAGGAGTGCTTACACTGTGCGGGGCCCCACAGGTGGGCCCGGCTAATAGGAGCCTATAATATGAGAGATATGTGATCTTCTTCTCCAGCTCCTTCCTGTAGTCATCGTGATCAAGAAATTGATGTACGTATCTACAGCCAGGATATGGTCTTGTGCCGCCTTACCGGCACAATGCCTGCTGTCAGTGTTACGCACAGTGAAAGACGTGCTGTCACTGTTGGGCTAGAACCCTCTGACAGGCGTAGGAGCTGCGCTGACCCGCCACGCCGTCACCTCCGCGCACACTGTGGCAGCGCACGCCTCGGCTCTCCTGCAGCAGACCATCATTACCCACGTGCATGGTGCCGTGAGTGGATTGTACGCCGCCTGCGCACAGTATACGGTGATACGACGCGCCGCCTTGGAAACAGGCGGGCTTACCGTTGTGTCAGCTCACCTGCCCCGTGTGTCAGTGAGCAGGCCATACTTTGACTTGGGCACGCACAGCCCACCTACCTGCATTTAATGCAGTAGTTGGGCTGGCGCCCGACGGGAGGCCTTCTGCCACGGGCACGTGGCAGGGCTAGCCCAGCAACCACCTCCGCACGTGGCGGCGCCGGACCCCCTAGGGGTCCGAGCCTGTGAAGGCCAGACCCGAGCACCTTGTCCTTGTGGGCACGTGGAGGCGCTGAACCTATGTGAGCACGGGGGGGAGGGGGGGGGGAGGTCCGAAGACCATGATCCCAGCTGTCAGGCCCGGGCCGCCTGCCCCGTCACCTAAAGGGAAAATGTGAGGACACAGATAACCTTACGTCCGTCTAGATGGACACCCTGTCAGAAGACTCACTGACGGGCTAGGCCCGCGGAGATGCAGATCTCCTCGCAGCGGACTATTATGACCTTCTGGTCGTTGAGCAGCTCCTTGGCGATCATCAAGGATAGGCGGCCGAGCATGTGGTGGCACGCGTCCACCATGATTCGCTTGGCGCACACGCCAGAGCCAGACACCATCGCGCCCTTACCTGGGAGGCAGCAGCGGCACTCTATGGGTCTGAAGGTGATGGAGGTGGATTGTGGGTCCACCACGACACGCCTGGCCCACTCGTCAGGGCCGGACACCCTAGCAGGAGGTACCCTTGTCCGTATGTACTGACAGAGGACCCCGGGCCCACCTCGGGTGAGGAACGAACCCGCAGGTGGGGCCAAATCCCAGCGTTGCACTGGGTGGACGGCCTGCGCCCGTTGAGGAAGGGCAGGAAAGACCTTTCCTCCCTCAGGGGGATCCCCGAGGGGCCCATCCTCCACCCATGCCGCGAGCGTCAGGCGGTTCAGATTCTTGTCTTATTCGAGCCCGTCCTGCGGCTCTGGTGGTTTGGATTCCGCCTTTTTCCCCCCGCCTCCAGGGGCCACTCCTTTGACTGGCGGGATCGAGCCCACCGGTCATAGAGCGTGAGAGAAGGGGGCCTGGTGTATGCAACTGCTCGGCTTCTCCTCGGTCGCTGTGGAGTTTGAGAGGGGGAGCAGCTTTACATAAAAGGTAGGCGCCACAGAGATCGGCTACCTTTTCGCTCTTGCCTTCTCAAAAAGCCGTAGCGCCCCTTCATCTCCGCTCGCACATTTGCGATCAGCTTCCTTGTGCTTCAGCATTCTTTCTCCTTCCTGCTCCCTTGCGATCCATCCCCCGCAATCGCAGCGTCCATCACCATATCCATCCCCGCCGCTTCTAGCACGAGATCCAGCTGGACTTAGTGCGCCGCCTTCTGGGATGGACCACGCCGGAGCTCGTCGGGAAGATCCGGGCTGGCAAAGTCCCCCTCCGCGACCTGGCCGTGGGGGAGTTTATCCTCTTCAAATCGTACGCCATGTGGGGGTTGGTGCCGCCGATCTCCTCCTCCTTCCTCCTGCTCCTGGAGGAGTTCGGCCTTCAGCTTCAGCACCTCACCCCCCACTCCGTCCTCCTCGTGGTGGTCTTCGCCCATTTCATGGAGATGTTCGTGGGTGCAGGGACTTTTACACCCTGGTCAAGTCAGGGAGGAGCAAGCGCGAGGTTGGCGCCTACTACTTCCAGCTCCGGCAAGGGACGACCGATTCCTACATCAGCGCCTTTTCCAGCGCTAAGTGGGAGGACTGGCGTGACGGCTGGGTCATCGCCAAGACTGACGCTAACGACTGCCTGGAGCTGCCAACGGAAAGGCCTCTCACCGACCGGAGCACCTGGAAGGCCAAGCCGTCGTTGCCTGCGGAGATCGGCCCGGTCCTGAACCAGGTCAAGGATCTGGCGAAGGGCGGCCTAACGTCCCTGATGCTGCTGGGCGACTTCCTGAGGCGTCGCATTGCCCCCCTGCAGCAGCGGTTGTGACATTCAGGTATTTAGAATTATAAACCCTAGATTTTAGTGTAAAGTGTGCATGTTTGGTCTTGTCTATGTGTGTTCAAATTTAAGTGCAGAGGGAAAAAGGGTATTTATGTAATTTTGAAAAATTTGGGCCCTTTAGTGTTAATTGGGTAAGAATGGGAGGTAGAATAAAAAACATAGGAAGAATGTGACACTCTAGGTGTCAAATTTGTATCACAATAGGAAAGAAATTGTAATAGATATGTTAAATTCTATGAAATTTGGGTGTTTATGTGAAAATAAGGACCTAGATATGAATAATGCAAAAGTATGGGTCCTTTTATGCAAAATAATTGAAGTATAAAAGTAACTTTCAAAGTTTACTTAGGATAAAAATGTAAGAATGCAAGTCATCATGATATTGCATGAAAACTTGCAATTATGTCAAAACTAAATGAAATCTACCTCAGTAAGGACAAAACTTATTTAAATACAACTTTTGTTCAGAATTTAAAATTAAAGCTATGTATTTTGGGTTTTTGAACTTGAACACTAAAGCAATGTTGTAGAGTTTGAAAAACTCTCCAACTTCTATTTTGGTCATTTCCTCATTAGGGTTTTAGATCAATGGAAAATCTTACTTTACAGAGAGGTCCCTAGATTTTTTGGTTTTCCAAATGAGTCCCTCGGACCCCTCCCCTCCTCTCTCCTTCCTCTGGCATCCTCTGCTCCCCTGTTCTGCCCCCTCTGCCGCCGGCGCAGTGCAGCTCCCCCGGCCGTCGCTATGCTGCCGCTGCCACTCCACCTCCTGCTTGGGTGGCCTCCACGCGTCACTCTCCCCCTATCCCGGTCCTGTTTCCCTTCCCTGCTGTCCTCTTTCGAGCGCGCCACGACCACCCGAGCCTCCGTCGGCTGCCACATCGTCGCCGCCGTGTTCCGCGCCCACGTCTGCTTCTCTTCCCTCCCTCTTATGCCCAGCAGTGCCAGCAAACGACACTTGACCCATTTCCACCTCTTTTCCCCTTGCCGTGTGCACCCCGAACCCCCGATCACCACCGCCGCTCGCTCCTCCCTTCCGGTGAGCTACTGGCCGCCGTGGACAGCCGCCGTCAACCGCCCATTGCCCCCACCGACCCCCTAGCAAGCTTTCCCAACCCCTGCTCATGCTCACCAGCCCCTAAACGCCGTCGAATTTCAGCCAGAGCGCCACTGCCGGCGACCGCCGTCCGCCACCGCCCCCTGCTCGCCGTGGAGCACCCCTTCCCGACCCTCCTCGACTCTAATTGACCCCACCTCTAGCTTCCCCACACCACCCTGAAGCTCCCCAACCCCTTCCTCACTGCTCACGACCGCCGGAGCGCCGCCTCCGCCATTCTCCTCCGCTGCCGGCCGCCTGCTCTCGTTGCGCCGCCGCTAGAGGCCACCCCGACCCAATCCCGGATGTCTGCAGGTGCGCAAGGACTTGCTGATGCTCCCACGCCCCTCCACCCTCGCCGCCGGCGATCACCGTCGCCGGATTTGGCCGGTCAAACCCCTGCCCCCCCTCTCTGACCACGGCCAAGGGCCTCGGGTTGAAAGATACAAAAGCCCAGGGGGCTGTCTACGAAGCTTATGACTCAGATGAATAGTGCCTATAGGGACCCCGTGTGTTATCTTTGCTGCAAACTTTGAAATTCCATAGCAATTCAAGAAAAATTCAGAAAAATACAAACTAAAATTTGTTGGATTTCTTGTTCTAAGATCTACAACTTCCCTTACAGGTTGACTTTCAATTTCTAAGTAGTTTTTACTCTAATTTAAATGTTAATTTTAAGTAGTTGTAGACTATGAAAATGCTTAGTAAATAGTAGAAAAATGGTAAAAATGTAAAACCAATTGAGTTAGTTTTGCTTTAACATGTAGTACTGGAAAAATAATTAACTTACTATTTATAGAATATTTTATAATGTATGAGTTTAATTATGAATGATACTTGTTTAATCTTGTATAATTAATGTCTGCAGTTCTAGATGTTTAAAAATTATGAAAATATTTTGAGATGTTGAACTTGAGTAGTGTAACCTATGCACAAAAATCTAAAACCAAATCTTGTGTGTATGTACAGTTATAAATAATACTTAATATGTTAGTGCTATTGTTATTTATCCTTGTGGCCTAATTTCTGTAAAAATAAAATTTTGATAAATTTACAATGGCTCAGACATAGCTTAATCTATAATTTCAACCCCAGTGCTATGGTAATTTATTTTGTAAAAATAAAGCATTTTGTCTAATGAAGCTAACTAGATTAGTTTATACCTGATAAATGACTGCCCAGTAAAAGAGTAAATGATACGTGTGAGGAGTGAACTATGTTTTCATTAGATTGCAACTTCATTATGAAATAAAATAAAAGTATATGCATCCATTAAACTACATCTTTGCATATCATATAGATTCAACTACTCTCGCCGACGGAGACTACGAACTGATCCCAGAATAAGAAGTGGAAATTTCTGAAGACCCGGGGAACGTCGTCGGAAGTCTAACTGAAGCTTCAAACCAAAGTTCGAAAAGCCTTGACACTCCTGCCCCCAACCCCATTCACGAAGGCAAGCCCCGGACATAAACCCGCTACTTTATTTACACTGTAATTTATATTTATATATATATATATATATACTTGTGCATTAAGTTCTTAGGAGTTGTTTGGAAACCCTAGTTGCATATTCCTAGGAACCGATGTACTGAATACTAAAACTTGAGTCCGAACTGCTGCTACGCTAATAGGACCGGTAAAAGTCGAGTGATAGCCTGTCACTCGCGAGCTTTATAGGAATTGTAATGGTTACATTCCTGTAATCACTATAAGAATGACGGACGGGATTTTTGTGAAGTATCGTGGTTGAGATGATACCCGTCTGTGTTGATGAATTTGGCTAAGGTCGCAGTGTGTGATAGCGGTGGTTAAGCGTTTGAAAGTACTAGCCACATGCCGTGAAATATGGTAAATGGTAATCCTAGTAACCAATCGGCCCGAGGAGTGGACATACCTCCCACCACTCGTATTTGGTTTTCCCGGTTGTCGGGTTTTATCCGGCTGCCCACCGCGGGGTATACCCAAGGTGGTTGGTTTTGGGTTGGGATGCGCCGAGATCAGGAACTCGAAGGTGCAGACAACACAAGATTTAGACAGGTTCAGGCCGCAATATGCGTAATGCCCTACGTCCTGTGTGATGGCTTGTATTGCCTTGATGTTGATCGGGTGATCTTATGTTTTGAGGGGGTCCCTGCCCACCCTTATATATCCGGGGGGACAGGGTTACATGAACCCTAGTCCGATACTAGCTTAGGAATCGTACTCAAGTACAACTCGAGTAGTTTCCTTCTATATCGACTAGTCCTACTCCGCATAGCCTAATACATAAATAAGGTACAGGACACGTCCTATCCCCATAGCCTAATACGGACTCCTTGATGTACGCAGCCCCGTGGCCCCGGGTCTGACAAGCCCCCAAGCTCTTCGTAGCTGAGTACTGCAGGCTCTTCGAGTACTTCTGAAGCAATCTCCGACTTCTTTCGAAGCTCCATCTGGAAATCTCTCTTCGAGTACTCTTCTCCCTGCATCGAAGCTATGAGGTGCTCATGCCCCGAATTCTTTCTTTTGTATGGGGTGCGATGAATAATCGCACTCCATATGGAGTAGCCCCCGAGCCTTAGGTTGAATCAAAGAATCAAGCTGAGGGTCAAACTAGTCTTGAGTCTTTTCTTCTTATCCTTCGAGTACTTTCAAAAAATAAGTAATCGATGCCACGTGTTCCACAGCCCCGAGCCTTGAATCCAAATCATTTGGAAAAAAGGATCCCAAAGGTCGTGGCAAAAATGCTCCCTTTTGATAAAATATAGTTTAAGAGGAGGCAATTGGCATAAATTGAACTCGAAACTCAAAAAATCTCTTTTTTTCGGGACAATTAACCCTGAAAAAATGGTCAGTTAAGTAACGGCCCAAAAAATCCACCAAAAAACAGCCTATGTCCAATTAATCCCATTGCGCGACGCTTCACCTTTCACACAGTAAACCACTACCTGAGCGCTGGTTATTTAACCCCGCAGTCAGTTAGGGTTTTTTTTCTGTGCCTTCAGATCTAACGCCGCCGCCAGAAAAAACAAAACCTTAATTAGAGCTTGTCCTGCCTTCGCCCTTCCACCGTCCTGCGTAGTCGAAAATCTTCGATCTCGCCACCGTAGCCCCCGAGCGTTGTGCGAACAACTCGTGGCTGAAAGAATCCGAAATGGCGCCGAAGAAAACCGACCAGAAGGACTTGAAAGAAGCGCAAGCAGCAATCGGCGAATGGTCAATTAGTAAGTGTTCTCGCCATAATCTAGCAAATTTGGTGTTGGGAGGTCTGCTTCAGGAGAGAGATCTCATCAATTGGCGCCTTCCTTTTCGCGATCCATTCCCCATGGAAAGCGTCGATGAGATCGTTTCTTTCTGCTTTTTTTCTGAACGGCGATTCGCCCTCCCCACTTATTCATTCTTCCGTGGCCTTCTCTACTTCTATGGGATTGAGCTGCAACACCTCAATCCCAACTCGATCTGCCATATCTCCATTTTCATCCACTTTTGTGAAGCCTTCCTTGGAATTGAACCCCATTGGGCTCTTTTCCGCTATCTTTTCTGCGTGAAGCCCCAGCCCACCTCAAAAAGTCCTTCTGCAATAGAGGGTGCTGGTATCCAGCTTAGGCAACACGCTAGTGACAAATACATATCTTACAAATTTCCTTCCAATATCCCCGGGTGGAAACAGCAATGGTTCTACATTGCGAACCATGCCCCCCCAACTCCCTGTGCGGTTCGGTAGGCCCCCTGTTCAGCGTGGCGAATGGACATTGGAGCCCAATGAAGCCGAGATGGACCAGGTAAAAGAGCTGCTCGAGTTGATTGCCGCACACAGAGAGATGGGGGTAACCGGGGCATCTGTGATGTTATCATTCTTCAAACGCCGAATTCAACCCATCCAACAGCGCCATACCTTAGGTTTCGAGTACATGGGTACTGAAGACCCATCCCGTATGTGCGCAGAAGAGCTTGGGGACGATGCTGCACTTGTTCGCGTCAAGCGAATTCTGCTAGATGTAGATGCCGTCCCGTATGTTCCAGCGGGATTTACAGCCCAGAATCGACCACCATCAGTAAGTGTTCGACTTCTCGACTTCTCCCTCGATCTGAAGAGTTAATACTAACTGATTGTCTTAACACAGGATTCAACAGCATTGTATCAAAGTTACCCGCCGCAACCCGATCTGCCTCAGCCTTATCACACACTGCCCAGCGCAGCAGCCAAGGCACAGAAAGAAAGAATTGCTGGCAGCGAGTCGGCCGCAGGCAGCCAATCAACCGGGGATAGGGTGCAAGCCAACAACTCCTCCGGATCATCCGTGGAATGGTCTGATGACGCACCTCTAATTCCCCAGCGGCGCCGGGAAATGCGAAAACGCAAAGCCAGCACTGCTGACCTTGCCGGGTAAGTGTTTGTCAAATTATAAAGGTGTCGAGTTGTTTTGCGAAATACTGACGACAACTCTGTTTTGCAGTCCTTCGTCTTCTTTGCCCAGCCCCCAGCGCCAGAAGGTAGCCGAAATGCCCCCCACCAGAAAAGATGCACCAGAAGCCAGACCCATAGAAGTCGATAAGGCAGTCCCGTCACCTTCTGTTGCAGACAATGTGACGATCGTCGTGGCTGGCACAGTGTCGGGGCAGCCCACGCCCTCGACTGAAACAGCGCCGCTGCCAGCAATAGGTGCCGCAGCCATCGCCGTGCCAGAGATGCCAGCCCCATCGTCCTGTACACCAACTCCTCCGACCACGAATATTGTGATAAAGAAGCCGTTGAAGCTGGTGTGGAGGAAACCGACAATGGTCCGATCCCAGATGTAAGTAATGCTTTGGACCCTGCCCTTAGCCATGTGTAGAGATCACAGTAAAAATGTTGTGCTGTTGTCTTAAGCAGATCAACAGCTGCAGTGACGCCAGAACTCGAGTTGGCTCCACCAGCCCCCGAGACTTCGCCCAGGCCATCAGACGCGCCACTGCCCGAGCTCCAGCTCACGGAACTCGAAGCCCCTGGCAATGAGCAAGTCGAAGCCGCCGTTCCCTTACCCGTCGAAGTTACAGGTAAATGAGCCCACTGCCTTCTGCCGTAATCATCGCTATGTTAACACTTTGCCTTTACAGAGACCCCGCAGCCGTCAACCTTGGAGGGTGCGGGTGCTTCTAGCGAAGCAACCAGGTTGCCAACCCCTGGGGAAGAGAACGCTGATACACTCCAAGAGATGCACCTCCCAGGGGACGATCTGAGCCGCCTGCGCCAAATGATCAAGGCGATCGACACGCTTGCTCTGGTAAAACTTATCTAAACCGCTGGTATCTGTATGCTTAAGCCGTGTGTCTCTGACGCTCGGGAATACGCAGGACATGAACCAAAAAACTTCAGTGAAGCTGGAAGAATCCACCAAGCGTATCGACGAGCTGACGCAAGAGCGAGCCGGCTTCGAGCAAACCATCACCGAGCTCCAAGGTCGACTCAGGGAGCAACGGAAAAACCATCAAGGTATGTTGAATTCAATCCTCAAATTCATACCCGTTGTCGATAACTTCATGGTCTGAAACCTGCTTATCATCGCAGAACTTAAACAACTCTTAAATTATAAAGAGGGATTGCTTACTGATTTGAAGAACATGCTGTATCGCCGCGTAGATGAAGTCGAGGGTCTGCGGAAGGTGATGGCCGACACGGAGAAGCAACTCGTTGACTGCCTCCAGCAGATCAAGACTTTGGGCGAGGATAAAGAGCAGCGCCAGAAGGAATTTGATGATTTGAAGACGGCGGCCCAGGAACTCGTAGAGATGGTGGACCCTCGGGAAGACGGCGCTGAAGGTGGGCCACCACTACTGGATCGACTTCGCGGGGCACCGCAAAAGATCCTCAACTTTGTCACCGAGGCGGCCACATCATACGTGGGTCATGCTCTAGGCCTTGTGAAGTCCTTCTGGCCAAAGGCTCGGCTAGAAGTACTCGCGGAGGGTGCAGCTGCTGAGTGCACTGACGAAAACTTCCGCGAGTATTTGCTAGAGGTCCGGCCGGTGGCTGAAAAAATTGTGGGAGACATGGTCCAAGGTTGAACCGTTAGTGTACATGACTTTGTGATATAAGGAACTACCTTTGTTCTCTTGTAGCCTTGTATGAAGTTTTAGGAGCTCCGTCTGCTCTGTAGTGGGAACATGCTACCTCTGAGTGCAACGACTTAGAGAGTAGTCGATTTAGCCCTTCACGTGAGCTCATCGGGCGAGCTAGATAAGATCCAGCCGAAGGGATCCACTCGTGCCCGGAACGCGCGGTCTGTGGCGTGACGACTAGGATGCCCATGGCAAACAGTCGAAAACTATCCTGAGGCGTAACAACCACAGAAGTAGCCAATCATGCAGACTTGTCAAACAAGTTAGATAGAACCCGAGCCAGACGGGCCTAACCAGTTTGGAAAAAACACGATTATCATCGCGACGACCCATGTGCCACTTAGCAAGTAGTCGATTTGTAGTAAGTTAGGGCGTGGCCAAAGCCGCCGCATTGTATTCAAGAATTTTACATTTCGAGTCATGTGGCACAAAGCCGCCATGTTGACCCAGAAAAGAAAAAACATGCCCTTGACACATACAGGAATTGAAAACGAGTCTGCTTAGGGGTAGAACCGTCGCAGGTGCTGGATGTTCCAGGAATTAGGTACATCTTGACCATCGGGGTGTTGAAGTCGATAAGATCCTGGTCTTGTAACCTTCTTGACGATGAACGGTCCCTCCCATCTTGAGTTAAGCTTGTGCAAACCTGACTCATCCTGAACGCGACGAAGGACGAGGTCACCAATGCTAAACGACCTTTCCTTAATGTTGCGATCATGATATCGCCGGATTCCCTGTAGGTAATGGGCTGACTGAACGAGAGCAGAGCAGCGAGCCTCTTCGACCGAATCCAACTCTAGCTGTCGCGCTTCGTCCGCCTCTCCTTTATTATACATCTCGACTCTTGGGGATTTCCACATGATATCTACTGGGAGAATCGCCTCGGAGCCGTAGACAAGAAAGAACGGGGTCTGCCCTGTGGCTTTTGAGGGTTGAGTCCTGAGCCCCCAGACGACATGTGGTAATTCGTGAATCCACTTCCCACCCTTTTTGCTATTGGCATCGTAAAGTCTCTTCTTGAGGCCGTCAATGATCAAGCCATTTGCCCGCTCGACTTGCCCATTTGCCCTTGGGTGAGCCACCGAAACATATTTGACTTCGATGGATGAGTTTTCACAGAATTCCCAGAATTGGTTGGCCGTGAAATTTGAACCCAAATCAGTGATAATAGTGTTGGGGAAACCGAAACGATGCAAGATGTCGGAGATTAAGTCGACCACCCTGTCTGGAGTAAGCTTGACGATCGGCTTGAACTCGATCCACTTGGTGAACTTATCGATAGCTACCAAAACATGAGTAAAACCTCCTGGCACCGTTGCGAAGGGCCCAATCATGTCGAGGCTCCAGCAAGCGAACGGCCAGGAAGGCGGTATAGTAATGAGGGTGTGGGCCGGGACATGAGTTTGCTTACCGAAGAACTGGCAGTTTTGACATCTTCGCACCAGATCTTCGGCGTCGAACATGGCGGTAGGCCACCAGAAATCGGCTCTGTATGCTTTGCCGACCAGTGACTTTGACGCGGCGTGGTTACTACACACGCCCTCATGTATCTCCCTCAATATGTCCAGACCGTCTTCTGTTGTGACGCACTTCATGAGTACTCCAGATCGTGCGCCGCGCCGATAGAGTTTGTCTTCGACTAGGGCAAACCCCTTGCTCCGTCGCATGAGGCGGGTGGCAGCAGCGCTCTTGGGGTCCATCCCTGCCGGTAATACGAGATCTCGGATGAAGTCGATGAAAGGTCTTCTCCAGTCCTCACCGACCAGCATAACCTCCCGTTCTGGCTGTACGGAACCAGTGGCGGTGGAGACCTGCGGTGAAGGGCTGATGGACGGGTGCTGCAACTCCTGAACGAATACCCCTGCTGGGACTTGTGCTCGGGTTGATCCCAGCTTAGATAAGGCATCGGCAGCGACATTGTGTTCCCGCAGCACATGATGAACTTCTAGGCCAGAAAATTTGTTTTCTAGCTTGCGTACTTCTTGTACATAGGCTTCCATGGTCTCCTTGTTGCAGTCCCACTCCTTGTTGACTTGCTGAACGACCAAAATTTAATCGCCGTATACAAGTAGTCGCTTGATCCCTAGTGATATCGCCAAACGAAGCCTGTGAAGCAAAGCTTCATACTCGGCTTCATTGTTGGATACCTCCCAGAGAATTTGGAGGACGTACTTGAGTTGTTCGCCTCTTGGGGAAATGAATAAAACTCCAGCGCCGCCGCCATCGAGCTTGAGAGAACCATCAAAGTACATGGTCCAATGCTCTGGCTTGTCAACTGGATTTGGAACTTGATTTTCCCTCCACTCTGCCATGAAGTCGACTAGAGCTTGGGACTTAATTGCAGTACGTGGCTTGAAGTCGATCGACAAAGCCCCCAGTTCTACTGCCCATTTTGAGATACGACCCGTGGCGTCTTGGTTGTGTAAGATATCCGCCAACGGGTAGTCTGTGATCACGGTGATCTGGTACTCTTCAAAATAGTGGCGTAATTTCCTTGAGGTGATCAGTATGCCGTAGAGAAGCTTTTGAACCGCTGGGTACCGTACCTTAGACTCCGAGAGTACTTCACTGATGAAGTACACGGGCCGCTGCACGCCAAAAGCATGGCCTTCCTCGGAGCGTTCGACAACAATGGCACTGCTAATGACATGGGTAGTTGCCGCAATGTAAAGTAAAAGGGTCTCACCCGGCAATGGTGCTGTGAGGATCGGGGGCGACTGTAGGTGTTGCTTGAGATCCTGCAGAGCCCGCTCAGCTTCCTCTGTCCAGTAAAATTTGTCTTGGCGCTTTAAGAGTTTGAAAAAAGGTAGTCCTCTCTCCCCGAGCCGGGAGATGAATCTGTTGAGAGCTGCCATGCACCCTGTAAGTTTCTGCACATCTTTGACTGTGGCAGGTGCCTCCATATTAGTGATGGCGGTAATCTTTTCAGGGTTAGCCTCGATGCCCCGGTTACTGACTATGAACCTGAGCAATTTACCGGATGGGGCGCCAAAAACGCATTTGGTCGGATTAAGCTTCCATCGGTACTTCCTTAGGCTGGCAAAAGTTTCCTCCAGATCCGCGATCAGGCCCTCGAGATTTCTGGTCTTTATGACCACGTCGTCCACGTAGGCCTCCACGTTCCGGTGTAACTGATCAGCAAAGCACATCTGAATTGCCCGCTAATAGGTAGCGCCAGCGTTCTTCAACCCGAAGGACATTGTCTTGTAGGCATAAGTCCCAAACGGGGTGATGAACGCGGTCTTGATCTGGTCGTCTTCCTTGAGAACAATCTGGTGGTACCCTGAATAACAATCAAGGAAACACAGCAGTACACAACCTGCGGTCGAATCGACTACCTGATCAATGCGAGGGAGCCCGAAGTGATCCTTCGGGCAATGCTTGTTGAGATCGGTATAATCGACACACATTCTCCATTCTTTATTCTTTTTTAATACAAGGACGGGATTAGCTACCCACTCCGGATGGATTACTTCTTTAATGAATCCGGCCGTGAGGAGTTTGGCTATTTCCCTTTTGATAGCCTCCCGTTTATCAGGGGCAAAACGACGAAGACGTTGCTTCTTTGGTACAGCTTGTGGGTACACATTAAGACTATGCTCGATCAGCTCCTTGGGCACCCCTGGCATATCCGATGGTTTCCATGCGAATATGTCTCGGTTAGCCCGCAGGAAGCTGACGAGCGCGAGTTCCTATTTGTCGCCCAAGCCGGCGCCGATAATAGCTGTCTTGGAGGAGTCGCCTTCTTGGAGCTGGATCATCTTGAGAGCCACATCACCCGTCGACTTGACGCCCGATTGGCTCGCCTTCTTGGTCGGGATGTCCAGCTCGTCTTGAGAGAGTTGCTGTGCGGCCGTGAGTACTTCTGCAGAAGCATCTGGCACGTGGGAAGTCGACGCATACTGGATGGCCTCTTGGTTGCAATCATAGGACTTCTTCAAGTCGCCTCGGAGCGTGAGAACGCCGCTGCGTCCTGGCATCTTGAGAAGTAAGTAGACATAGTGCGGCACCGCCATGAACTTGGCGAGCGCCGGCCTCCCCAGTATAGCATGGTAGGAAGATTCGAAGTTAGCCACCTCGAACTTGATGAACTCGGTTCGGTAATTCTCCCTCGTCCCGAAAGTGACTGGGAGAACAACTGTTCCAAGCGGGTGCGCAGCATTGCCAGGGACAATACCGTAAAAAGGAGCTTGCTCGGTGTAAGCTTGTTGGTCAGGTCCAGACCCATCTTCTTCAGTGTACTAGCGAAGATAAGATTAAGTCCGCTCCCACCATCGATAAGAACCTGAGTGATCTTAACTTCTGCGACCACGGGATCCAGCACCAGTGGAAACTTCCCAGGCTCAGAAAAGCTGGTCCACTGGTCAGCACGGGAAAATGATATGGGGACCTCCGACCATCGGAGTGGTCGTGGTATCGCTGGCTCAATGGATAGAATTTCCTGTCGCAGCAACTTCTGTTCCCGCTTGGAGCAAAAATCTTCATCACCGCCAAAGATGACATTGACGGTCTTAGAGGCATCCTGGAACTTGGGTGTCTCAGATTTGTCTTCCTGTTCCTCATCTTCGGGCTCTTTGCCCGTTGACTTGTTCTTCTTGCCGTTTCCAGGAGAGCCAAAGGTGCGCTTGAGCTGAAAGCAGTCGATCGCTGCATGTTTGGAGTTGACGCACCACGGGCACTTCTTCTGCAGGAGTTTTTCAAACTGCTCCTGCGTGGTTGACTTCTTACCCCGCGAAGGACGTTCCACAGCCGCGATGAGATCGTCTGGCTTGCACTTTCAGGAAGAACCCGAAAAGTCCCGCTGGCCTTTGTCAGCCCGGTTGTCGTTGTTGCGCTTCTGGTTGAGGTCGGTGTGTCTTGGAAACCTCTCGCGCATCTTTTCTTCTTGTTCAGACTAGTCGTGCATCATGTCGCGTAGACCTGCAACCATCTTCGGCCTGTTACGCCCAAAATCATGATATATACCTGGGTCAGTGAGGCCGTTGTAGAAGCAGTCGATAATGTCCTCTTCCGAGATGTTGGCGATAGTGGCCCGCACATCGAAGAAATGGCGGGTGTAGGATCGGAGGAGTTCATTGCGCTCTTGCTTGCACTGGGCGAGGTCGTGCCGGGTTCCTGCTCAGGATATCGCCCCCTGGAAGTTATCGATGAAGACCTTCTTGAGGCCTTCCCAGGAGTCGATGGAGTCGTCGGGGAGGCTTTCCAGCCAAGTCAACGGTGCAGGCTCCAAAGCCATCGGAAAGTAGACGACTTTGGTAGTGTTGGAGCCGCCAGCCACCTCAATGGTAGTGGAGTAACAGCGGAGCCATTGTTGGGGGGCCTGCTTGCCATCGTACTTGGTAATACCAATTGGCTTAAAACCTTCCGGGTACTTGTAGTTGTTGAATCTCGCAGTGAACGCAGGGAAACGATCGCTGCAGTCAGCATCGTCTCGCTCGGCTACCTCGCGTTCCCGTCGCCTCGAGTCGAGGATTGACCTGGCATCGCGCCCCTCATTGATCTTCTGGCGAAGGTCAGGTTGTTGACGTGGAGGGTTGGGCTGCCTCGGGTTGTTTGCTGGAGGTGGCTGCCGCCTCCCACCGGTGAGCTGGCTTCCACCCACGCCATCATTGTTGTTGCTGCGTTGGGGTCGCGGGCGATTACCTGTTGTTCGACTTGGGGCCTGGCTTCGGCTGTCTCCGACGTGCTCGTCCCTGACAAGCGATGCCGGAGCCTGCTGGTCCAACTGGACCCACGCCCGTTGGGCGTAGATGAGTGCTTGTCGGACGTTGGGGTTGTTACTTTGCTCGAGTAGTGCTGTTACCCGAGCAATGTTGGCCACAGGAGTCCTGAAGCCATGTTCATCTGCCGCGGCAAATTCGGCGTCGAGTTCGCGCTGTGCAGAACGTATGCGCTCGTTGGCTCGCCTTCTGCGAACCGCACGAGCTCTATTCCTTGCACGTCGCGCGTCGCGCTCGGCGTCATTCTCGTTCTCGGCTTCAGCGGTGTCTTCATCTTCTGATATGCCGTCAAGTGCGCCAATGGGGATGAGGGCATCATCGTCCCCTTCTTCCGCCATCAGGACTTGGCGAGTTGCGAGTTCTTCAGAGGGGGCTTCGACTAGCTCAGTTGAGCCCTCGGTTATGGTAGCCAACGCCCTGCCCTCCTGAAAAGGCAAAGACTCAAGGTGGGCTACCAAGCGGTCTTCATGTCCGAGTAGATCGGATAGATTCATCCCCCTCCAATGAACAATTCGTCCTTCGGAGGTGGTGGTGATCATCAGCCCACAAGTGGCCAGGTGATCCTCAGTCCCCCGACATGCGGTGGCCTCGGAACCCCCAGCCTGGAGCAAAGAGTCCAGGTCCTTTTCCAACGTGGAAAAAGGAACAGTAGAGACACACTCTGCCTCGGTTTCCCTGGCAGAGTCAAAAAACGGCAACTCATCGAGACTATCGACAAAGTCGTCGAGCCTTGAGGCAAGTGTTTTTAGCTTGAAGGTGTCGTCGATGATGTGCCGACGGAAACCGCCTGCGCCGTTGGCAACGCAGACCCACGAGCCAAAAACAAAGGTTGTGACCTCAGGGAGCACGGGACTGGGGAACTTGAAAAGAGCCATCGAGTTCTCCAGCGGATCTCTGATGCGCACCCCTACCTGGCGCGCCAGCTGTCAGGTTTTATTCGGCTGCCCACCGCGGAGTATACCCAAGGTGGTTGGTTTTGGGTTGGGATGCGCCGAGATCAGGAACTCGAAGGTGCAGACAACACAAGATTTAGACAGGTTCAGGCCGCAATATGCGTAATGCCCTACGTCCTGTATGATGGTTTGTGTTGCCTTGATGTTGATCGGGTGATCTTATGTTTTGAGGGGGTCCCTGCCCGCCCTTATATATCCGGGGGGACAGGGTTACATGAACCCTAGTCCGATACTAGCTTAGGAATCATACTCAAGTACAACTCGAGTAGCTTCCTTCTATATCGACTAGTCCTACTCCGCATGCGGGTAGAATACAACATAAATAAGGTACAGGACACGTCCTATCCCCATAGCCTAATACGGACTCCTTGATGTACGCAGCCCCGTGGCCCCGGGTCTGACACCGGTTACTCGTTTCGACGTGTGGGAATACGTGTTGCAGGGCAACCAGGAGTACAGTCATGTAGTCGCGCTACAGACGTACGTCCTGCACATTGGATGTGCGTATGGTCCTGCAGTTGCTTGTGGTGGATCTGATCCACAAGTCGGAATGAAAGGCAAACGGTTGCTTCGGAAGAATCGTTGGATGTTCCAAGCGTGTGAGTTAGGTTTGCCTTGCAAGGTTGTGAAATTCGATTCAGAATCATCCGTTTCTTGCGAAAATTGAGACTGCTTGATCCCTTTGCCACATAGAGTAACGAGAGCAACTTTATGGTTATGAAAGATGATGTTTGACTAAAGATTCTACCATGCTTGAGTAGTTATTGGTGTTTACCTAAAATGAATAATCAACTAGAACTCGAAAGCTAAAATTGGAAATTAAGGATCTACTCTTTGTTGCTTTTCAGCTGAAAACTTTACCCATCACCATTAAAGCCTTCATAAGTCTAGTTACATGGCTAAGTATACCATGAAACAGGTAAGCCTTACTAAGTATTAGAATACTCAGTCTTGCATTGTGACTTTTTGTTCAGGTAATCCCCCTGAGGACTCTACTTTGCCTGTGCCGTGGCCTTGCACTCTGCCCGATGGTTGGTCCGTGGAATGGGATCCGTCCCTGGCCAACACTAATCCTACCGAGTGATATCATGCCAGGGCTTAGCATGATATCCGTACTGGCGACGTGTACAGTGGTTGTGTTTAAAATTTCGATGCAGTAAACTTAAAAACTTGAACCGGTTTGTAATAAATCCTATCAGTTTGGAACTGATACTACTTTTGACAACTTGTGTAATATAAATGCCTGTGATGTAAAATATGACGGTGATTGTATCTCTGGACTCGCCTGCGTGCAAGGTACCTTGTTTGATCCTGCATCGGTGGTTCATCGGGACGTTACCCGACAGGCCAAGGGATTACACTGTTTGAAGTACGTTGGAGCCCTTGAAAGAGGACTTGCGTACTTGAGCCGGTGTAATTCAGGTTGGTTCTGCCACAGCGGTCTAGGATGGCCTACATGTACACGGGGCCAAATGACTGCTGCAGGGTCGCGCGCGGGCCCGGCACCGATTTCACCAGGGCGGAGCTGGAGGTCGCGATCCGGGGGATGACCGGCGAGGCATTCTCCCTGGAGACACTGGTCCTCCCGAGCGGGATCAAGGCCGTGTACGAGGACCAGGCGTTGCGGTCAGCGGTCCTTGCGTCGATGCCGACCCTCGACGAGGGTGGCCTGGCGGTCCGGCAGGTTGGAGGTGACCCCAATCGTGGGATCCATATCACCGGCGTCTCTCCTGACCGCCAGCAACGCACCAACCAGGGTCCCGGCTGGTCCAGCCACGGAGGTCCGGCCCCCGCCGGGAGAGGGAAAGGGAAAGAACCGGAGCCGAAACACCGTCACAAGCAAAGTGTGGGCAGCACCCCGGCCCGGAGGGATGACGAGGCGCGAGGAGCAGCTACCGTTCAGAGTAGCCAGGAGGAGGGGTCCAGGTCCCAGAGGCTCCAGCGCGGTGACGGCTCCTATGTGGGGGAGCCGGCCCTCAAGCGCCAGAAGACGGCGGAGGTGGACGGGCAGAGCAGCTCTCGGGCTCCGCCGCCTCCGCCACAACAGTAGCCACCGCAGGAGATCCCATCGCCGCCGCCAACGACACGGTGCCCAGTGACGCCGCCACCACCACCATCGGAACCAGGGCCTCATGCCCCGCCCCCGCCGCCGGGAGTGCCCTCAGCGGGAGGCCCCCACCCGAGGATCGGGGAGTCTTCGGCAGGAAAGGAGATCCGCCCAATTGCTCAGGGAGGTTGCGAGTGGCCTGACTTCATGTAAGTAGCCTTCTAAAGCTTTTCTTTATTCCATTTAATCTCTGGGCCCTAACCCCGTTGGTGTGTGCCAGGCCCCTTGTTCCAGACGCGCCGACCGCGTTTGCCGGCGATTCACCGGCCAGGGGGTCCAGCCCCCATCCAGCTCCATCCTCCCTTGCTGGGAAGTCGGCGACAGCACCAGCAGGGCCTCCGCCCCCCGCTAGCACCGGTAGAGTCCGAACCCGGAGGTCCGGAGCCGGAGGCCACATCCCCAAGGTCCGAAGCCGCACCTCAGGAGGAGGCTGCCCGACCTGCTGTGACGGCCGAGGCGCCAGCTGCGGTGACAGCACCAGACGCCTTCGCTGAGGCCCCTCCAGCAGGCTACAGAGGAGGCTGCGGCAGCGACAGAGGCAGCAGCGCCGGAGGTCGCGGAGATCCCCAGCTCCGCCCCACAACCCGTGCAGGAGGAGGAGCTGGAGGTGGTGTATGGGAGGCACCTTCTTCTGAGCCCAGCAGAGGTCCCTCTCCCCCGCCTCCTAGTCAAGACCCAGTAGGCGCTGGAGGAGACGGAGGCGGGCTTCCGCCGGAAGTGGGAGAAGCTGGAGACGGAGCGCCTTCGCCTCTCCAACTGGGAGCATCACCTGGGGGACCGCATCAAGACAGTCTCCTCCCTCTATGCCGAGGAGCGCGCCCAGAGCAGCTGCAGGAGGTCCTCGAGCGAGAGGCGGCGGCTACCCAGCGGGAGAGAGCGGCCGTCCGGTGGGAAGCGATGGTCATCGAGCGGGAGTTGGCGATGGAGGAGAGGTCAAGGGTTGCCCTCGAGCTGACCAACCACGCCAAGGTGGCGCTGAAGCTGATCGAAGAGTAGCACGCCGCCCTCACAGAACAGGAGGCGGCTGTGGTGAAGGGGGAGGCCAGCCTCGCCGTTCACCAGGAGGAGTTGGCGACCCAGACCTAGGGGCTCCAGGAGCGGGAGACATCACTCCAGGAGCGGGAGGCATCTCTGCAGGAGAGGGAGGCCAAGGTGGACGAGTTCCTGTTGGAGTGGAGTGCCAGCATCGACCGGGTCGTGAGGTGGGCCGGTGAAGTGAACCTGTCCCTGGATGCTCTCGGAATAAGTCCCATCTGAGTCGCGGAGGCCCCCCTTCACTTGGCGCCGTCCTCCCGGTGCTGGATTCCATCACCGAGCGACTGCGACACCTGGAGTCCGCCGTCCTCGACCGCCTGGAGACAGAAGGGCGAGTGGTTGCCCGCGGTATGGCGTAGTACATTCTTACCTTCTTCCGGAGCCATGACCCCGCCATACTACTGACTCCAGTACTGGTTGGCCCCGTCCGGGCGACGGCGACCGCCGCGCAGGAAGGAGTGTAGGAGGCGACGGACATGGTGGCGTCTCGCGTCCAGCGCCGTCCTGGACTTGCAAGGAGGAGGGACTCCTCCGGACCACCAGAACAGTAGGAGTAGCTCCTTTTTTGTTGTTTTTGTTTATGTAAAGTAATGGTGTGTACATTATAAGTAATGTATTTTGTTAAAAGCAAGACTTAAGCGTTTTATGTGTCTGTTTGTGCGAGAAAACTTAGCCACTTTTCAATTGCTAGTTTTGTTATGTGCTCTCGAGAAGACTTAGCTGTTTTTCGATTTCCGACTCTATCATGTGCTCTCAAGCGTACCGAGGTCACTTGGCCCCCTGGAAGGTAGTCGCGATGAATTGGGACTAGCTGCCATAAAACTGAGGTCCTGCGCATGACTTAGGATCAATGCTTAGCAGACGTCCCCACGGGGTCCCGGACTTCGCGAGCGAGGGTCCATTGAGTTGCATAGCGGATCAAAGTGCCAGGACCTGGGTTCAAGGATTGAAGGGGTCCGAGTTCCTAGGTCCGTGGTTTGAGGTACTACGGTACCCATCCTAAGGAGGCAGGGCGCGTAGGCTTAGGGTACAGAACCAAGCTAAGCGGCTACTCCACCCTGGACCCCAGCAAAGGACGGGCACGTTTCCCTGAAGCCAGCACCCAGGAAGCCGGTCCCTTCCCTCCTGTGAAGCAGAGGTCCTGGGACAGAAATGCTACGTAGTAACTCAAAATAGGTCTCGCGCACGTTACGGAAGCAAAGGACCACGTGGGGGGCTAGTGCAGAAAGAAACAAGGAAAAATAGAATCGCATAAACCTCAAGGACAAAACTGAGAATAAATTTTTCCTTAATAAATTGGTACAAGCAGAGTGTGCGATGTACGCTAGGGGTCGGGATTACGAGGGTGGACCTCCACCGCCCTGGTCCGCACAAGGATGCTACCAATTACAAAGGAAAGAATTCCCTCTCAGCTAGCCCCTAAGGATAGAACTTACAGAGGTGCTCAATATTCCACGGGTTAGGTAGCTGCATGCCTTCCTCTATAGCCAAACGAACAGATCTGGGTCGGCACACCTTTGTTACTTTGAAGGGTCCCTCCCAGCTGGGGGAGAGTTTGTGTAGCCCCTCCCGGTTCAGGATTCGCCTTAGGACCAGGTCCCCGACCCGGAGATCCCTACTATGCATGAACCGTTGATGATAACGCCGGAGCGCTTGGTTGTACCGTGCGTTTCGGACTGCTGCTCGCCATCTTCGCTCATCGACGAGGTCCACGTCTTGGTGATGCTGCTGCTCCTGCAAGTCCTCATCAAAAGCTTGGACTCGTAGCGAGACCATGGTGATCTCTAGGGGAAGGCATGCTTCGGCCCCGTAGACCAGAAAGAAAGGGGTCTCCCCAATCGCCCGGCTGGGTGTGGTCCGGTTCTCCCACTGTAGGCTCGGAAGCTGGTCAACCTATTTTTACGCCATGTTTCTCAAGATCGCAGTAGGTTCGGATCTTGAGCCCTCTAAGGATCTCAGCATTAGCCCGCTCGACTTGGCCATTGCTCCTGGGATGCGCCACGAAGGCGAAACAGAACTGGATACCAACGTCCTCACAGTACTCTTGGAAGTATTGGCTCGTGAACTGTGACAGTTCATGTGTCTGTAAGCTAGGCTTATAATTTGATAGTGTGAAGTGTATGCTTGTTAGTGTAAAACTTTTGTGTGTTTGTGTGAAGTTCTTGAAAATCTTAAGTAAAAAGGGTATTTTCGTAATTATGGAAAAACTAGGGTTGTTTTTGCAAAATGTAATTTGATAAGAGGTAACCTCAAATTAAGTAAAGGGTAGTTTGGCAAATATATTTTTACTCTATGTCTTGTAAAAATATATATTTACCCAACAGTTGCATTAGAAATGTAGGAGTTAAATTGTGTAAAAATTTGAGTAAAGTTGTGGAAATAGGGTTATGTATGTAATTTTATAAAAGTACAAGTCTTTTTATACAAAATAGGTGATTTACAAAAGTAACTTTCCAAAATTACTAAAGGCCAAAAGGTAATAATGTAAGTAATCATGACTTACTTAGCAATTTGCGAATAGGCCCAAGGTTATATATAATTTATACTAACAATGACAAAGATGTTATAAAATTCAAATTTAGTCCAAGTCTTAAAATAAAACTTCATATTTTGAGTTTTGGAGATCAAATCCTAAAACAAAGTTGTCGAGCTTGAAAAGTTGTACAACTTTCATTTTGGTCACATTTTTGTTTGAGCCCTAGAACAGTGGTTAAATTTGTTTTTACCAAAAGGTCCCTGCAATTTTCTAAAATTACAAACAAGTCCTCGGGAAATTCCCTTTCTCTTCCTCCTCTGGTGTTCCTCTGTTTCTACGTTCTGCAGCTCGCCGCTTACCGCCGTTCCTGCCACCTCCTGCTGCAAAGAAACCCACGCGTCACTACCCCCTCAGTTCCTTCTCCTCTGGCGCCTTTATCTCCTTCCACACCGGCGGCACAGCAGCTCCATCCAATTTCTATTTTTCTTCCTCCCCTGCCTTTCTTCGTCTCCTCCACCAGGCGCTCGGCCGATGCGGTGTGGGGCACAGGAGGCGCGCAGGCGGCAACGGCAGGAGCGGGGCGTGGCTCCAGGCGCGCGCTCCCGAGCGGAGGCTGGCGGCACTAGCTGCGGCAGGCGCCAGGCGAGCGGGCCCAGGAGGCGCGGACGGCTGGCGGGCCAGGTGCGCTCGCACGAGACAGCGGCAGCGCTCGGGAGCAGGCGGGCCGTAGGCGCGGAGGCTGGCGCGCGGCAGGACGTGCGACGCAGGCGAGCTGGGCCCAGGTGGAGAGCGGCCTAGGCACGGGCGAGCGGCAGCCGCCGCAGTGCGGCGTGCAGGCGTGGCGCTGGCTAGGCGAACGCGCGCGGGCTCGCGGGAGGCAGGCGGCAGCGGCGCTGGCTCGGCGCGGGCCCAAGAGCGGTGGCGGTTCGGCAAGCGCTGGGTGGGCCGCAGCAAGCGTAGCGCGCTGGCGTGTGGTGTGGCTCAGCCGGAGCAGTCGCGCCCCTGACAACCGCCCCCATCGGTGATGTCCTTCTTCTGGCCCTCTTCCTCGCCTATTGACTCCCAAAAAGGGTCCCCAGTGAGCTGCTTGACCCCCCCCCCCCCCGACCGCCGGTATGGCTTGCTTCCACCAGAACCGAGCCCCGAGCACCTCCTCTGTTTCCCGTTTCAAGCTCACAGGAAGGACTTCGTGCAACAATTGAGACAAGGTCAGGGTGTTTTCTGCAAGTTATAGACTCACAGAAATAGTGCTGTGTGGGGACCTATATGTAAGAATATTTGTTATTTCATGTGAGAAGCGCTGTTAACTTGTAAAATCAATAGAAAACAGTAGGAAATTCCAAAAATTGCAAAACCTATTTTGTTAGAAACTAGATTTTAAGCTCTACAACTTCTATTAAGTGAGTTTGATATGAAACCAAATAGTTTTGAATCTATGTTAAATCCAAGATAAGAGAGTGTAATATTCATAGCTCCTATATGTTAACTTTGTAGATCATGATTTTTGGTATACAATTTTTATAGATTAAGTATGAATTGATGTGGAATTTTCAAACCTAATTTTGCTTTGTAACTTAAATTCTTTTAAGTTAATCAATTCAATTTGTTTATAGAAGAAATAGCTAAGCATATCCACTTAAAGCTATATTTAGTCATGTTTGCTTGTTATTGCAATGTGTTTCTTGTGCCGCTTGTTTAAATCTTAATTAGACTTGTTGTGCAACTTTAAAGCATAAGAGAGGTCTAATTCGAACATGAAATGTTTGATTTATATTTAGCCTACTATTTGTGTGACGCTAAACTTAATTAGCTATTGGTAGCCAAAGTCCTTGCCATAGATTGACTAAAGATAAATTGTGCACCATGTCTGATGTACTTGCTGCCCCAATGGCAGACTTTTTGTGATGATTGATTAACCTTTTATTCATATGGATGCTCATGCCTTTACTTCAGTCTTGATTGCAATATTGTTAGAGCCCCTTCCTAAGTAAAGATCCTAGTATACCTTGTGTATCGACTACTTAGTTGATACAACTTTGTAGCTATGCTTAGCAATCGGCTACTTAGTTCAGCCAATTTTCGATAGGCATGATCCTATCGGCCATATGCCTTTTGGCTACGGGTCTGTAGGACACCATCGGCCATAAGCCTTTTGACTTCTTCCCTTTTGGCAAAAGCCCCTTAGCCCGATGTTAACCACCCTATCGGTCCGATCCGATGTTAGTGCCCTAACCGATCTGGCCCGATCTAGACAATCGCATCAGCTATGCGTCAATCGGTTGTTTTGCTGATATAATCGAGCTGATCGAACACTAATTACTTAGGTTAACACTCCAGTCAAGAATCGGATAGGCACATCCAGAAAAGAGAACGTATCTATCGGCTAAGTCCAGCCAGTACAGAGTAGGGAATTGGCTACACGGCCGATATGCACGAGCTCTACGATAGAACACTGAGAGTGAAAATCGGCTGGATATGTTGATGCACAACTCGGCCGATGTTCACATTCTCGACTAGTGTACTAGTGCACAATTGGACAGTTTCATGCTACACGAGTTGAGTAGTTGTTGCACAATCGGCTACTTCCAATATTGAATAGTTACATACCCTGATCGGCTAGCGTGCCGATGTTCACAAAACGACTAGTTAGCTAAAAACACAAATCGGCTATGCCGATGCACACCGTGATAAATTAGCCATCCGATTTAGATAAAGTATCGGCTGCACATAGTCGATATATCGGTGATGCACACCTGATCTTAGAGTTCTATTATCCACTGATCTAAGTCGATTCCAGTTGTTTCCCATAGCAGTCAAATATGGCCGGTCAATCCTTAGTTTTTCCATCCTTATCCACACACTGTTATCAGCCGATTTATCGGCTGAGAGATCGGCTATATGCTTACCGGTTACATATCCTCAACCACATCCTCCTTAGTCTAACTCCGCACTTATAGTCTCACCAACCTATTTTAATATTAGTGTTCTGTTACACCAAATTCTTGAAATAGGTCTAACTTAGATAACCCCATCGGCTGTATGACAATTGATTGTTGTACTGGTGTAATCTAACCGATGCAACCACATCTAGTTACCTAAGATAACACTTAAGCACATCGTAGTTAGGCACAGCCAGTGTAGAGTAGGACAATCAGCTACACAGCTGATATGCCCCAGTAGATATAAAAGAACATTAAGGATGAAAACCGGCTACACAGCTGATTCACCAATCGGCTGAATACGCTGAGACACAGGCTGTACGGATACATAGTTCGACTAGTCTATCAATACACCATCGGCTAGTTACTCGCATTAGTCAACTAGCTATGCCGATACATCACTCGACTAATTCTACCCGATGTTTAAATCGGCGAATGTGCCGATACACTAAATCGGCTAGAAGGCCAAATCACCGATCGACTATTACACGTACACAAATCGGCTCAGCCGATCTTCACTAATTGACTAGTTTTGCTAAAGCATGGATTCGCTATGCTGATACGCACGCGATCGGATAAGTACGCCGATACTCGCACAGTTTAGTTACGACACAGCCGCTTTAGGAAACACCCCTCTGCTAAAGTAATCGAGGCTTTCATCGATCAACTAGGAATCCGATGCACCTACCAATCGGCTACCCAGACCGAAGTACACAACCCTAGATCAATAAGATCGTACAGTAGACACGCCTCTGTTAGGCACGACCAAAGCACATCAGTCAGCTAAACCTGATGCATCCTCATCGGTTAAGACCAAGACCTATACACCAACCAATTAGATAATCAAACATGCTACCTAATGAAGTTAGTATAGATGTTTAGGGTAACCCCCCCTGTTGCCTAACGAGACTAGTTAGTTTAGTTAATACTCGATAAATGACTGCCCAGTACAGGGTAGTTAGGTTGTTTGTCGAAATGTAATGTTCCTTTATTTGGATTGCAACTTTATCGTGAATTGAAATGAAAGTGTATGCATTCATTAAACTCCATCTTGCATATCATATAGATTCGACCACTCTCGCCGACGGAAATTACCCACTAATCCCGGAACCAGAAGGAAGTTATTCTGAAGACCCCGGGAACTTCGTCGCGGGATTATCTGAAGCCCCGAACCAAAGTTCGGAAGATATTGACTTACTGACTTCAGACCCACCAATAAAGGCAAGCCCCGGACATAACCCCTACTTTACTACACTGCAACCTATATTATTTATATATATCTTTATGCATTAGGTTCTTAGGAGTTGTTTGGAAACCTTAGTTGCATTGTTCCAGGAACCAATGTATTGAACACTAGAACTTGAGTACGACTAGCTGCTATGCTATTAGGACCGGTAGAAGTCGAGTGATTTCCTGTCACTCGCGCGATATAGGAGTTGTAGTGTTTACATTCCTGTTATCACTATAAGGATGACGGACGAGAATTGTGAGGTATCATGGTTGAGATGATACCCCGTCTGTGTTGTGGAATTTGATAAGGTCGCAGTGTGTGGTAGCGATGGTTAAGCGTTTGAAAGTACTAGCCACATGCCGTGAAATATGGTAAGCGGTAAGCCTAGTAACCGATCGGCCCGAGGAGTGGACATACCTCCCACCACATGTATTTGCTTCTTTTGGTTACTTAGTTCGACGTGTAGGCATACGTGTTGCTGGGCAACCAGGAGTACGGGTTTTGTAGTCGCGCTACAGACGTACGTCCTGCACTTTGGAAGTGCGTATGACCTGCAGTCGCTTGTGGTGGCCCTGATCCACGAGTCGGAATGAAAGGCAAACGGTTGCTTAGGAACGACCCTTTGGTGTTCCAAGCGTGTGTGTTAGGTTTACCCTTGCAAGGTTTTGAATCTCGATTCAGGAATCGTCCGCCTCTCACGATGAATGAGACTGCTTGATCCCTTTACCACATAGAGTAACAAGAGCAACTTTGTGATTATGAAAGATGATGTTTGGTTAAAGATTCCACCATGTTTGAGTAGTTATAGGTGCTTACCTAGAATGGTTAATCCACTAGAACCTGAAAGCTAAAAGTTGAAAGTAAGGATCTACTCTTTGTTGCTTTTCAGCTGGAAACTCTACCCAAAGCTAAAAGCCTTCATAAGTCTAGCTACATGGCTAAGTATACCATGAGACGGGTAAGCCTTGCTGAGTATTAGTATACTCAGCCTTGCTAGTTGTATGTTTTTCAGGTGATATCTGTGAAGACCCTACTCTTCCCTTGCCTTGGCCCTGTGCTCTTCCAGATGATTGGTCCATGGAATGGGATCCGTCCCCGGCCAGCACTGGTGATATCGAATGATGTCATGCTCGGGCTTAGCATGGCATCCGTCTGGACGACGTGTTAGGAATCGTCGCGTATGTTTTCCGCTGCTAAGAACCTTAACTTTAACAGTTGTAATATTTTCTCTAGATTTAAAATTTCATACTGCTTTTAGAACTCTTGTAATGTAATCCCCTGTAATGTAACATATGATGGTGACTGTATCTCTGGACTCACCTTCGTGTGAGGTAACCTTATTGATCCTGTGTATCGGTGGTTTATCGGGACGTTACCCGACAGGCCAAGGGATTATACCGTTTGAAGCACGTTGGAGCCCTCTGGAGTGGACTCGCGTACTTGAGCCGGTATAATTCAGGTTGGTTCTGCCACATGAACTGAGTTCCATTGTCGGTGATGATCCGGTTCGGGACCCCGAACCGACACACGATTGACTTGAGGAAGGTTGTTGCTGACGCCTTGGTAATGTTGACCACTGGGGTTGCTTCCGGCCACTTGGTGAACTTGTCAATGGCGACGTAGAGGTACCGGTACCCACCGACGGCCCTAGGGAAAGGTCCCAAGATATCCAACCCCCATACGGCAAAGGGATATGAGGGTGGAATCATCTGCAGTGCCTGAGCTGGAGTGTGTATCTGCTTTGCATGGAACTGACACGCTTTACAGGACCTTACCAGCTCAGCTGCATCCTGGAGTGCTGTCGGCCAGTAAAAACCATGCCGGAAGGCCTTACCGACCAGCGTGCGGGATGAAGAATGACTTCCGCACTCGCCTCCATGGATCTCTGCGAGCAAGTCGCAGCCCTCTTCCCAGGTTATGCACCGCATGAGGATACCGTTGGCGCAACGATGATAGAGATACCCTTCCACCACCGTGTATCGCTTAGCCATCCGGACTATGCGCTCAGTAGATGCTTGGTCTTCAGGAAGAAAATTATCTTTCAGGTAGTCCCGGACCTTGGAGATCCATGCATCGGGACCTTCCTGAGAATCTGGGCGTGGCTCCCCAAGGTCTTTGGGACCCTCGAGGGTGCACACAACCCTTGGCGGGCTCCACGGATGGAGCGCCGCCGGGACCGCTAGCTCTGAGGTGCTAGTCCGACCCCCTTCACCCAGATCAGTAGGCTGGGCGGAAGGCTTCAGCAGACGTCTTTGGAAGACGCCCTCTGGCACGGATGCCTGAGTCGATGCCCTCGCGGAGAGTGCATCAGCCGCTGAGTTGCCTTCGCGTGGAACGTGTTGCAATTCCAGCACATCAAAGTCCTTCTCCAGCTTCCTCACGTGGATGAGGTAGGCTGCGAGCTGGGGATTGTTGCATCAACACTCCCCCCGGACCTGCCTGATGACGAGTTGGGAGTCTCCTTTGACCAGGAGCTCTCGGACCCCGAGGGATAGGGCCATTGTGAGTCCAAAGATTAAGGCCTCATACTCCGCCATGTTGTTGGTGGCCTCAAAGTCGAGGAGCACCATGTACTTTACTTGCTCGCCATTAGGGTCGATGACGACCACACCAACCCCAGCTTTCTTGTTGCGTGCAGACCCGTCGAAGAAAAGTGTCCAGTGAGGTCCGGTGAACACCGGAGCCCGGGCCTGAGGTGGGGGGGGGGGGTCCAACCCAAGGTCCGGACCCCCTGAGATGCCTGGAGTCGGAGTCCATTCTGCAACGAAGTCTGCAAGGACCTGGCTCTTGATGGCATGGCGAGGCTGGAAGTCAAGTTGAAAACTAGCAAGCTCTGCTGCCCACTTGGCTATGTTGCCCGTGGCGTTGGAATTGTGGAGGATGGCCCTCAATGGGTAAGAGGACACCACCACAATCTTGTGGGCCTGGAAATAATGACGGAGTTTCCTGGACGCGATGAGTATAGTATAAAGGAGCTTATGCGTCTCAGGATACCTGGCCTTGGCCTCATGAAGGACCTCGCTGACGTAATAGACCGGCTTCTGGACAGCCTTGACTTTACCCGCCAGACTGTGCCTTCTCCTTGAGATGGGGACTCGCCGGACCCCAGGTCATTTGATGCTGCCCCGGGTCAGGACCCGGCCGAGCCCTCCGAAGCAGGGTCGGCTATAACACTGGTGGAGGCCGGACCTCCCTCTCCTACAGGAGGAACCACAGGGGCCCCCCCTGCGGGAACTGCCCGGACCTCTCAGCGACCAGCACCATGCTGATCACTTCAGTCGTCGCTGCTAGGTAAAGAAATAGTATCTCACCTGGCTCCGGTGCGATCAGGACCGGCAGAGAGGTGAGGTACTGCTTCATCTCCTGGAAGGCCTGTTCCGCCTCCTCTGTCCATGCGAATGGACCGGACCCCCTAATCAGTTTGAAGAAGGGAAGGGGCATCTCTGCCAGCCTCGATATGAAGCGGCTGAGGGCTGCAAGGGACCCCGTCAACCTCTGCATGTCCTTGAGACGCGCAGGTGGTCTCATTGCCTCGATCGCCCGGATCTTATCCGGGTTCGCCTCAATTCCCCGGTGTGACACCAGGAAACCGAGGAGCTTTCCCACCGAAATGCCAAAAACGCACTTCTCGGGGTTAAGCTTTGTAGAGGTTGCTCGTAGCTTGTCGAAGACTTGAGCTAAATTTCCTAGGAGGGAATTCGATTCTCTATTCTTGATAACGATGTCATCTACATACACCTATACAATATCTCTAACCAAATCACCTAAAGTGATATTCATTGCACGAGCAAAAGTGGGTAGAGCATTAAGCAGTCCATATGGCATTACAATATAGCAATAAAGACCATCCACTGTTATAAAAGCAGTATGCTTTCTATCATCTCTAGCCATTTTGATTTGATGAAAACCAGAATAGGCATCTATGAAGGACAGCAAGTCGCACCCGGAGGTGGAGTCTACAATCTGATCTATTCGAGGAAGTGGATAGGGGTCTTTTGGACATGTTTTATTGAGATTGGTGTAGTCGATGCACATCCGAAGCTTCCCGTTAGCCTTTGGGACTATGACCGGGTTGGCCAACCACACTGGGTGGTAGACCTCTTCGATGAAGCCAGCCTGCAGCAGCTTACAGACCTCTTCACGGATGAAGTTTTGCCGCTCGATGGACTGCTTTCGTGGCTTTTTTTGGACCGGTCTGGCGTCGGGCCGGATCTTCAGATGGTGCTCAATCACCTCCCTAGGGATCCTAGGCATCTATGATGGTTCCCAGATGAACACGTCAACATTTGCCCGGAGGAAGGCGATGAGCACGCTTTCCTATGTCTCTCCTAGATTCCCACCGATGTGGGTGGTCTGGGAGGCTTCCACTCCGACCTGGATGGTCTTCACGGGAACATCATCCGTATCGGACGGATGGACCTTGGGCGCCTTGGCCGGAGCCTTGGCACGTGAAGATGAGGGGTCGGACCCCTCTGCGCCAGCTGCCAGGGCAAGCCCTGCTGCCAGTGCATGGAGCTTCTCAACCGCCACGACGGCAGCGGTCCTGCCGCTCTGCACGGTGAGGACGCCTGCCGGGGATGGCATCTTGAGGACCAAGTACCCGTAATGGGCAACGGCCATGAACCGATACAGGGTCAGTCTGCCTATGATGGTATTGAAGGGGAGGTTAACTTTCACAACTTCGAACTGCATGTTCTCTATGCGGAAGTTGACTTCTGCCCTGAATGTGACCGGCAGGGAGATGGTCCCTACCGGGTAAACGGGATTCGGGCCCACTCCGGAGAATAGGCGCGACGGAGCCAGCTTGGACTCCGGGATATGCAGGTGTTTAAACGCTGTATAAATGATGACGCTGAGGCCAGCGCCTCCGTCGATCAGCACGTGGTGGAGGCGGACGTTGGTGATGGTGGGGGCCATGACAAGCGGCAGCACATTAGCGCCCGCCATGTTCTCCGGGCAGTCAGATGGCCCGAAGGAGATGGTGGTGCTCTTCCACCGCTGGAGGGGCGCCGCCTTTGGCGTCCCCGGCTGTGACATCCAGGTACTTAGAAAATAGTGACACTAGGTTTTGATACTGTATATGTATGCTTATTTGTATGCTTGCTATGGAGGATAAGGGTAGGACAAAAGGCTAGGGGTATATCTGTAATTTCTATAAAATATAGGCTCTTAAGTGTTATTTGGGTAAATAGAAGGTAGCTCTAGAACCTAGGAGAAAAATCATGCTTAGTGTTTAATTTTCATCTTTGTAGAAAGAAAAGTAAAAAAAAGGGAGGTTAAATCTTAAGAACAATGGGTTTGTGGTGGAAAGGTAAGGATTTATGTGTAATTAGCACAAAAACTATAGGGCTTTTATGCAGAGTAAATGTTGTACAAAAGCAACTTGTGTGTTTACTTGTGCTAGTCATCATGACATTCCTGAAACAATTGCAAATACACCAAAAATTTGATCAAAATTTCCCTTGGTAAAGACAAGGGTAATTCAAATTCTACTTTATTCAAAATTTAACATGTATATTGCAACCTTTGGGTTTTTGAAGTTGATACCTAAAGCTAAATTGTAGAGCTTGAAAAACTCTACAACTTTCTTTTTGGGCACTTCCTCATTAGATCTCTAGATTAATGGGAAATCTTTCTTTTCTGTGGGGTCCCTGTAATTCTTCTATTTTGCAAACCAGTCCTCGGACCCCCTCCCCTCTCTTCTTCCTCCCCGAGTACCTGCTCTTCTGCTCTGTTTCCTCTGTCTCTCCGGTCACCGGCGCAGTACGCCGCCCCTGGCCACCGCCGTGCAGGCCGCCACCATCCACCTCCTGCTCCTCCCCCACCCACGCGTCATCTTCTCCTCGGGCCGGCTCTGTCTTCTGCCCCGTTGTCCTTCTCCGAGCGCGCCACGGCTCCCCCGAGCGCCCGCCGGCCGCCATCTCACCGCCGCCGCATTTCCCACACGGGCTCGCCTTATCCCTCCCTCTCTTCTGCTCAGTAGCATCAGCAACTTCCACTCGCTTCGTTTGCACCGCTAGTTTGCTTGCCAAACCCAATCCGAGCTCCCTTCGCCTCCACCGCCCAACCCCTTCCTCCGGTGAACTCCGGGTCACCGTGGGCAGCCACGTCCAGGCCGCCATTGCCCTCACTGATCCCTCCAGGAGCTCCCCCGGTACCTGCTTGTACTTCCCAGCCCCCGGCCGCCTCCCAACTCCGGCCAAGGAGCCCTCCCGACCAACGCCGCCCGCCGCCGCCTCCTGCCCGCCGTGGGCCGGTCACCTCGATCACCTCCGCACCACCAAAACCCTACGGCCGGATTCCCTGTGATCTAGTGAAGCTTCCCGGCCTACTCCACGCCACCTCCGACCACTGGACCGCCACTCCCACCACTCACCTCCATCGCCGGCCGCCTGCCTCTGCCGTGCCACCACTACCAGCCAATTCCAAGCATCCCCAGGTGCGCAAAGGGTCACTGGTGCTTCCCCACCCCTCCAATCCCGCCGCCGGTGATCGCCGTCACCGGTACACGCCGGTCAAACTCCACCATCCCTGTTTTGAACCGGCAAGGGTCTCAGGCTAGAAGGAGCAAAAGCCAAGGGGGCTATTTGCAAGCTATAAGACTCAGGGGAATAGTGATGCTAAGGACCTATGTATAAGAGTGTTTGTTATTTCATGTGGAGTAATGCTGCTGACTTGTAAAATCAATAGAAAAGTGTAGAAAAATCCAAAAATTGTAAAATTAGTTTTGTTGGAAACTAGATTTCAAACCCTACAACTTTTGTTTATGAAGTTTGATATGAAACTAAATATTTGCACACCTATTTAAAAATCTAAAGTTAAAAAGTATTTGGTATACAACTTCTACATTTTGATTTTGTTTCTCATGGTTTTTGGTATATATATATTCTATGGGCTATGTATAACCTTGTGTTAAAATTTCAAACTTAGCTTCATTTTAATAACTTAATTACTTTTGAATTTAGGCAATTCGAATTTGAAAAACTTTAAAAGCTAGCTAAGCATGTCCTTTAAACCCAATTAGTCAAGATCCTTGCATCAAGTTCCAATGTGTTAATACTTAATGAATAATTAAGTTTCCAAAACTTTATGATCTTGTAAATTTAAATTTTGAGTTTAACTTTGGATTTCAAATTCAAATTTAAATGTTCTAGTCCTGTTTGCAGTAAATTCAGTGATACTCTTCTGATTCCTATATAAATGTGATTCAACCTAAACCCTTTTTATTTCATGAGCCCTTATATGTTGACTTGGTGAATTGCAACTTTTAAAATATAAGATCTTAAATCTTAATCTCATCTTGCTTATTTAATTGCATCTCATATAGAATCATCGACACTTGACGACGGAGATTACGAGTTGGTCTTAGGACAAGACCAAGGGTTTTCTGAAGATCCAACCCAAGCCGTCGAGGAACTAATTGAAGCCCCAAACCAAAGTTCGGAAGCCTCTGACACTCCTGCCCCTAATCCCACTCAAGAAGGCAAGCCCCGATGCATACCCCAGTATTTCAATTTATTACCAATTCACCTATACATTATACATCTTACATTACGTCTAGGAGTTGAGATGAAACCCTAGTTGCATAAAATCTTAGGAATCCAATATATTGTACCCGAGTCCTTATCGCATAGATGCTCTGCTAAATAGGACCGGTAGAAGTCGGGTGATTTCCTGTCACTCGCGCGATATAGGAATTGCTTGTTTACAATTCCGCAACCATTATAAGGATGATGGACAGGGTCATGTGCTGTATCATAACCTAAAGATTACCCTGTCTGTTTCGATAAAAGTTTTAAGGCCGAAATGTGTGGTAGTGGTGGCTAAGCGTTTGAAAGTACTAGCCACATGCCGCGAAATATGGTAAGCGGTAAGCCTAGTACCCGAATGGCCCGGCAAATGGACTTGTCTCCACCACTCGACTTTTATTTTATGTTTACACGCACCGACGTGTGGGAGTACGTTCTGCATGGCAGACGGGAATACGGGTTTTGTAGTCGCGCTACAGACGTATGTCCTGCATAATTGGTGTGCGTACGGTCCTGCAGTCGCTTGTGGTGGCCCTGATCCATAACCCGGAATATGAGGGAAACGGTTGCTTCGGAACTATCGTTGGATGTTCCAAGCGTGTGAGTTAGGTCTACCTTGCAAGGTTAAATTCGATTCGGAATCGTCCGCCTCTCACGAGGATTGAGACTGCTTATCCCTTTTGCCACATGGAGTAACAAGTGTAACTACTGATGAATAATTTTGGATGGATGAGAATATCTATCTTGCTTGCTTAGTATAGGTGCTTACCTAGAATGGGTAATCAAACTAGAACCGGAAAGCTAAAACTTGAAAGTAGATTATATCCTTAGTTGCTTTTTCCGCTGAAAATAACTCCGAACCTTTACAATACCTTCATGAGTCTAGTTACGGGCTTAAGTATACCCAAACTCGGGTAAGCCTTGCTGAGTATTAGAATGCTCAGCCTTGCTAGTATCTGTTTCAGGTATAACCTTCGAGACTTCCATGGACAACCCTGCATGGCCAACCTCTGTACCGTTTGGCTGGTCCGTGGAATGGGACTCGTCCCCGGCTGGCAGTGACCCTCCGGAGTGACACCAGGCCTTGGGCTAAGCATGGTGTCCACCTTCGCAACACGTGTAGTCGCCTAATCTTTTCTTTCCGCTGTCAATTTGAACAAGCTGTTCCGCCTGTCAGTTTAAACACTGTTTGTATAAGTATACTGAAGTTTGAACCTAGTTTGTAATAATGTTTGAATGTCTGTAAATTAAAAGTTGGTGAGCTATTCTGTGATTGTAAACTCGCCTTCGTGCGAGGTAAACCTGCTTCGATCCTGTTGAACCGTGGTTGTATCGGGCGGAGACCCGACAGACCAATGGATTGTTCCGTTTGAAGTGCGTTAAGATAATAGCAGTTGTAAGGTGATCATTAGCGCACTTGAGCCGGAATAATTCAGGCGGTTCTGCCACAGCTGGTATCAGAGCTATAGGTTTACTCTTACATCTGGAAAAGCTCTTAAAAAGTGTTTTCAGGATAAAATTTGTCGACAAATAAGTTTACAAAGTACGTTGCATCCGTTAAGGCTAATGCCTAGAACGTAAAGCCCTAGGGACATATATGGGAAATATCAGGTGGCCTAGTATCTATATATGGATAACTCTAACTTGCAGCACTACTTTCTGTTAAAATTTAAGTTCATGTACAACTCAACTTTACATTCTGTTGCGACACCTACGATCGTGAGGTAAGGAGGTAAGGATCCTCAGCTAACTGGGGAGTTAGCCTTCCCGTTGGTGGTGCGAACCGAACGCTGTTTCTCAAGCAGTGGCCTACTTGAGATGCTGCCAATATACCAACTTAGGTTGATTATATTGGGAGTATATGGTTCGGCGCAGGGTATGGCGATCGCTGTTCATACCCCCGCATTTTGCGGTATCCCTGTGAATATGTTGTTTCGATAACGTATGCTAACGTTGTCTGTACGACGGTAATTGTACAGATGCTGTTTCTATAGTGAACAGTACTGTTTAGGGACGCTTTCATGTCGTGCTGCCATGAAAGGTTCAGGATATATATATATACATATGTTCTTCTGCAGGTACACTAACCACGATTAAGAGGTTAGGACGGATAGGATTTATCGATTAGTTATATAGTGAGAGACGTATATGTATGCCACCGAAATTAACCACGTAAGTCCGAGGGTACTCGGCACTTGTTTTGGTTGTGAGGACGAGTAGTATGTGCATGCATAATTCATCACGGAACAAACGAATGTAATGTTTGTTTAAATTCTGTTAAGGATAAATAGTGTGTTGTTTATCTTTAGAAGGAGTTGATAGGGATTCTCATGTAGATTTAAGTTCGGTATCTTAAGGTACTTTAGACATCCATCTGATTTCCAGCCTTTGCTGTTATCAAAATTGATTATCTCATTTTATTTATCTGGTACTTTCTCAAGCAAGGTAAAAGGTTTTACCATTTGCATTTCTGTTGCAAATGGCAGCCCCTCCTAACATCTTTTGGGATCCGGCAGGGCATCTCCATACAAATGCCCTGCATTGGGAGGGTTTTTCTCGTTTGCTTTGGGAATCTCCGGGATTGACTCTGAGCACGGAGACCCTGTCATCAGTCCCCATCATTCCTCTTCGGGTAGTCAGTCATCAGTAGGCAACTTTGATGACTTTTAGTTGTGGTTGAGTGGGTGATAGTTTAGTGTAACTAATGTAGAAAAATGTAACATAGGTGGTGTGTAGTCTATCTAGATGCAAAGCCACTTGTTGTATATGTGGCATGTGCTTTTAGGTAAAGGGTTGTAGTGGTTTGAGTGTGTTGATGTAAGATGTAAGGATTACCAGTGTTGATATAGCAATCTAAATCCTGTGTTTTCTTATCCAGTTCAATGTCCTTGCATCTGTTATGAGTGGATTGAATGGAACGTATGAATTACATCTTCATCTGGTATTTGCGTATCGTCTGAAATTGGAGTAAGAATATGGTTGATAATGGATATCTCCTTTATTTCGGATGGTTGGAGCTACTCGAGGAACCCCGGAAGGATTCCGGGCAGGTCAGCCCAGTGGTTCTCAGCAACCGCCACCGCCACCTCCAAATTTGGCCGAGGTTATGGCCCGGCAAACGGAGCTCCTTAACCAACTTGTACAAGCTCAATTGGGCCACTTCCATCAGCAACCCCGAGGCCGAGATGAACCCCTGTCAGCCAGTTACCAGGACTTCCTCAGTACTCAACCTCCATTATTCCATAAGGCGGATGAACCTCTCGACGCTGACGCTTGGGTTCGAACCATCGAATCCAAGTTAGCTTTATTATCTGCTCCATGTTCATATGAGAATAAGGTGGGCCTCCACCCCGTTCTGCTGGTATGCACTGGCAAAATTTGCCATGAACTGTGCGCAGAGCTCACCCCAGGATTGGATGGATCCCGGAGTGAGGTTCTTGAGCCAGGTCCGGGCTGGCCCAGTCAAGGCTACATGAAAGTAACTCGCCATGATGGCGTCGTTACCCCCAGCCGCCGTGATGGTGGTGATGAAGACCTGCAGGAATTCTGACGGGTTGGTTGACCCGTCATACTTTTCCAGCAGGTGGGGCTGAAACTTGGATGGCCAGGCAATGGTGCGAAGGTGTTCTGCGAGCGCTGCGCAGCCCACTCCCAACAGGTGCCTGAGCGAGTCCCTGCGGCCTAGCCACGGCCGCATCGAGCTCGGGCGCAAGATCCCGACCCTTAATGTTGAGTCGGCGGTTGCGCGCTCGCTCGATGGAGACGCGGGCGTCCTCTCCCGCACGTCTACGGTTGAGCTCTTCCCGGAGATCCTCGGTCTGTGCACTCCTTACTGATGGAGAGTGCACAAAGCCGGATGCGCTGCCCTGACGACGGCGCTGTCTAGACATAGATCCCCCCGCTGAATCCGGGGAGGCCTGTGCCAGGTTGAGGAGGCAATCGACATCGTCACGCCACTGCCTCTGCGTGTCAGGCGAGGCTGCCTCACCAGGGGGGTTGCGGAGCAGCTCCCTGGCTGCCACGAGCGGCCCGTTCGGTGCAGGCACCGATTGGGCCACGAAGGCCCACTCCGCAGCACGCTATGGAGCAGCACGCGCTGCCGCCCTAGGTGGGGGATGGCGCAAGGTGTGTGGCATGGATGACGCCACCTCCTCTCCCAAGAGGAGATCATGAGGCCCATTTTCCCGCGCCATTGCGGCCTTGAGCTTCGACCAAGCGCAAACCAAACCTAAGCCCCCTACCTGGCGTGCCAAATGGTGGAGGAAATCTCTAGCCGGGTGGCGGAACGCATCTGCCTAATCCTAGTTTAGAAAGAGTTTAGCGGAGACCTAGGAGCGCTTGATCAGAGGGCGAACGAATACAGGAAAGGCGCGAGGATTTAGAGTGGTTCGGGCCGCCGGAGCGTAATACCCTACGTCCACTTGAGTGTTGTATTGCTTGAGTGTGCTTGTGGTCAGCTTACGGGTCTAGACCTTGTGAGGGTCTAAGAAAAACTTGTGTTCTAACGGGTGCACTCTCCCTTTTATAGCCCAAGAGGAGTGCTTACATTGTGCGGGGCCCCGACAGGTGGGCCCGGCCAACAGGAGCCTGTAATATGAGAGATATGTCATCTTCTTCTCCAGCTCCTTCCTGTAGTCCTCGTGATTGAGAAGTTGATGTGCGTATCTACAGCCAGGATATGGTCTTGTGCCGCCTTACCGGCACAGTGCCTGCTGTCAGTGTTACGCACAGTGGGAGACGTGCTGTCACTGTTGGGCAAGAACCCTCTGACAGGCGTAGGAGCTGCGCTAACCCGCCGCGTCGTCACCTCCGCGCGCACTATGGCAGCGCACACCTCGGCTCTCCTGCAGCCAACCATCATTACCCACGCGCGCGGTGCCGTGAGTGGATTGTACGCCGCTTGGGCACAGTATACGGTGATATGACGCGCCGCCTTGAAAATAGGCGGGCTTACCGTGGTGTTAGCTCACCTGCCCCGTGTGTCAGTGAGCAGGCCATACTTTGACTTGGGCACGCACAGCCCACCTACCCGCATTTAATGCAGTAGTTGGGCTGGCGCCCCACGGGAGGCCTTCTGCCATCGGCACGTGGCAGGGCTGGCCCAGCAGCCGCCTCCTTGGCAGCTTGAGGCAGCACGTGGCGGCGCCAGACCTCTTTCCGGGGGTAAGGGGGGTCCGGGCCCCCAAGGCCGGTCCAGATGGACAGGCACAGAGGGGTCTGGCCCCCGCACGTGGCGGCGCCGGACCCCCTGGGGGGTCCGAGCCTATGGAGGCCAAACCCGAGCACCTTGTCCTTGTGGGCACGTGGAGGCGCCGGACCTATGTGAGCACGGGGGGGAGGTCCGGAGACCATGATCCCAGCTGTCAGGCCTGGGCCGTATGCCCCGTTACCCAAAGGGCAAAGGTGAGGACACGAATAACCTTACGTCTATCTAGACGGACACCCTGTCAGAAGACTCACTGACGGGCTAGGCCCGCGGAGATGCAGATCTCCTCGCAGCGGACTATTATGACCTTGTGGTCATTGAGCAGCTCCTTGGCGATCATCGAGGATAGGTGGCTGAGCATGTGGTGGCACGCGTCCACCACGATGCGCTTGGTGCACACGCCGGAGCCAGACACCATCGCGCCCTTACCTGGGAGGCAGCAGCGGCGCTCTATGGGTCTGAAGGTGATGGAGGTGGATCGTGGGTCCACCACGACGCGCCTTGCCCACTCGTCAGGGCCGAACACCCCAGCAGGAGGTACCCCTGTTTGAATGTACCGACAGATATTGTGATGTTTTTTAAATTATGATAACGTGTTGTTTTCTGTGTTCTGTGCAGAAGGTCCGGACACTCCGGGTAATTATCCGGATACTCCGGACATCGTGTCCGGAGTCTCCGGACATATATCCGGAGTCTCCGGGGTTCTTGCAGCCAACACTAATTCTCCTTGAGTGCATAACCTGTCATTTGCATCACACATTTTTTTAGCACACACCTGCTCATCCCACTCTAAAATGTATAAAGAGTTTTTCATGTTTTCTTCATAATGTGCCAACTTTGACTTTTAAGAAGTCAATTTGAAATTCAAATTCATGGCATACATTAAAGGGGAGCTTTTTATATGCTTAAGCTTACTTCTTTATGATTTTTAAAAGAAATACGTGTGGGTTGTCATCAATCACCAAAAAGGGGGAGATTGAAAGATATCTAGGCCCCTTAGTGGGTTTTGGTGGAAGATGACAAAGCACATGTATATCTAATCATGTTGTCGAGCATGTGTGTAGGGGCTAAGAATGATGAAGCAAAGCGTATTATAAAAATATGACCTCTCAAAAAAAAGGGGAAATGAAAAGCGGTGTTTCAAATTTACTTGAAGAATTAGATTTTATTTTGACATTGAGTATAGGAACGCCGTACAATTAAGAGGGACTTTAATCCACAAGTGTTGATGTGGTAGTTGTGCTCAAGATAACCTTGAAAAGCCATGAGAATCAAACATACCACTAAAAAATAGCCTTCCTGTGAAAATCCATTTTTATCCGGACTGTCCGGTTCAATGTCCGGAATGTCCGGACATTGTGATCCAGAGTATCCGGACAGTCACCCGGAGTCTCCGGTTAACTGTTACTCATCCGAAGTTTATCAGGGACCGGAGTCTCTGGATCCCTATGTCCGGAGTATCCGGATATATATCCGGAGTATCCGGGTACCCTTCTCCCAACAGCTAGTTTTCTGTGAGTGGGGGTATAAATACCCCCATACCCCTTCATTTCTCCCTCTCTTGCTTATTTTGAACCAGAACACGCCAGCAAACAAAAGGAGAGCTCTCTCACTTCTCCTCTTCCATTCTTGAGTGATTTTCTTAGGGGAATCAAGTGAGATAGTTGCAAGAGCAAAGATTCGTGTTAGCAAGCTTCCATTCCATCTCTTGAGCACAACATCCTTAGCCGGTGGATTCAAGTTTATTACTCTTGGAGCTTCAAGCTCCTAGACGGCTAGGCGTCGCTTGTGAATGTTCAACCAAGTTGTGAGCACCACAAGAAGTTTGTAATCTTCATTCATCGCGGAGGAACCCATAATAAGTATCCTCGGGTTTGAGCGTTGGTCTCACCCTTGGAAGAGGAGCATAGGGGTTCTTGAGCACCGTCTCTTGAATTATTCCTCAACGGAGACAGCTCCTTTGGGACTGAACTTCGGGAAACAAATTCTGTCTCCTTCTCGTGCTTCTTACTAGTTTTATTAGATATTTTCTTGTGAGACTAGTCTTCTAGGGTTTGAGGTCGATCTACATTTATATTAGTCTCTAGAGCAAGACAACCGTTTAGAAACACTCCTAAGGTTCTACTAGCTTGCCTAAATTTACTCGATCTAAATTGCAGCATCAATATCTTGTTAGTGCATACATTGTTTCATACCCGGACTCTCTGGATAATATTTCCGGAAACTCCGGACACAAAACCCGGAGTATCCGGACATATATCTGGAGTATCCGGTCATCTGTGTTACTAACATTGTCTAAAGTGTTTTAAGTTTCAGATTTGCCTATTCATCCCCCCCTCTAGGCATCTCGAGATCCTTTCAGCGTCCGAAGGCGCAAGAGGACTGCATGGACCGTGCTGACTCAAATCGCGACTCGAGCAAACTGTTGTATGCTGATGCGCCGGGTCAGCGAGATCGTGAGTCGGGCAAGGGCCCGTCCAGGTCTGGAGGTAAGAGGAGTCAGCGGCGGCGCCCGCCGGCTACAAAGAAGAAAGAAGTCGACGGCGGTGAGGTGAGGAAGGCACCGCGTGACGACACCTGCCACAACTGTGGCCGTGCTGGCCATTGGGCACGTGAGTGCAAGTAGCCCAAGAACGGGCAAGCGCACCTGGCCTAGGCGGAAGAAGAGTCATGCCTGTTCATGGCACAGGTCTACGTGGAAAACCACTCGGAGGAGCCGTAAACCAAGTTGTTTTCTGTGCAGGAACTTGAAGAAGTAGTCGAGACAGTCATGTGCATGGAAAACCACTTAGAGGAACCGCAAACCCGAGTTGTTTTCTATGCAGGAACTCAAAGAAGTAGTCAAGACGATCAAGAAGGCGGCTGATGAGCACCCACGCGACCACGGGGTCAGCCGCAAGCCTGCTCCCCTGCCTGCGATGGCAGCTACAATGATGGCCTGCATCGAGGAGCCTCAGGCTCAAGTCTACCTCAGCAACGCCTAGGATGACGATTTGATGGAAGGGTGGTACCTGGACACAGGGGCCACCAACCACATGATGGGGCGGTGCGACATCTTCTCCCACCTCGATCAGGCCGTGCGTGGCTCGGTCAAATTCGAAAGGAACGGGAAACACAAGGCCCTAGATGGGGTCTACTACATCCCGAAGCTACACAACTCCATCGCCTCAGTTGGGCAACTCAACGAGATCGGGTCCAAGATTCACATCGAGGATGGTGTTTTGCGGATCCGTGATCGTGAGAGCCGGCTGTTGGTAAGAGTTCCCCGCAGCGGGTACATGTTGTATGTGCTGTGACTGGAGGTCGAGAGGCCGGTCTACCTCACCGCACGTTGTGGCGATGATGCCTGGTGGTGGCATGATCGGTTTGGGCACGTCAATTTCAGTGCTCTGCAGCAGAATGGGCGGAACAGCATGGTGCACGAGCTACCGCTGTTGGCTTATGTTGAGCAACTTTGCGACGTCTGCATCACCACCAAGTACCGGCACGCCGCCTTCCCCAAGCAAGCCAAGTACAGGGTGTACAAGCCGCTCGAGCTCATACACGGCCACTTGTGCAGCCCCATCACGCCGGCGACTCTAGGAGGCCGGCGCTACATCCTGCTGCTGGTAGATGATGCCACAAAGTATATGTGGGTGGCTTTCCTCATAGAGAAGAGCAATGCGGCAAAGTCAATCAAGAAGATCCAGGCGGCTGCAAAGAATAAGTGCGGGAGGAAGCTAAGGGTGTTCCGCACTGACAATGACAGTGAGTTCACATCGGCGTCCTTCGCCAAGTACTTTGTTGACCAAGGTGTGGAGTGGCACCATTCTGCGCCCCACACGCCCCAGTAGAACGGCATGGTGGAGCGGTGCAACTAGTCGGTGTTAGCTTTGGCGCGTGCCCTGCTGAAGCAGAGGGGCATGCCGGCCATATATTAGGCGGAGGCAGTGAGCACGGCGGTGTTCCTCCTCAACCGCTCGCCCATCCGGGCCCTCTCGGACAAGACGCCATATGAGGAGGCGGAGTTGATCTCACCAGCATGGAGGAACCATGCTCCTTTGCTGAGGCGGAGTAGGAGGAAGCCTGGTGGGCGGCAATACGTGATGAAATCAACTAGGTTGAGCGCAACAAGATTTGGGAGCTGGTCAAACTCCCAGCTGGGCACCAGGCCATTAGGCTAAAGTGGGTGTTCGAGATGAAGCGCGACGAGGCAGGAAAGGTGATCAAGCACAAGGTGCGACTGGTGGCACGCGGCTTTGTTCAGCAGGCCGGTGTTGATTTTGATGAAGTCTACGCGCCTATGGCTTGCTTGGAGTCAGTGCGAGTCCTTCTAGCCCTTGCAGCTCAGGAGGGCTAGAATGTCCACCACATGGACGTCAAATCGGCCTTCCTGAATGGAGATCTGAAGGAGGAGGTCCACGTCAAGCAGCCCCCCGGGTTCATCGTCCCAAGGGAGGAAGGAAAGGTGTTGCGACTGCGTAAGGCTCTCTATGGCTTACGAAAGGTGCCACGGGCTTGGAATGCGAAGTTTGACTCGACGTTCAAAGCACTCGACTTCAAGCAGAGTGCGCACGAGCACGCCATTTACCGGCGGAGTGGTGGCAAGCACGGAGAGCCACTACTAGTCGGTGTCTACATTGACGATCTGGTGATCACCGGCTCATCTAAGTAGGCCATCGACAAGTTCAAGGAGGAGATGAAAGGCCAATTCTAGATGAATGATCTTGGGCTTCTCTCCTTCTACCTTGGCATTGAGGTGCATCAGGAGGGCGGGCCCATCACTGTGAGCCAAGCACAGTATGCCGTCCAAGTTGTGAAGATTGGCGGGATGGAGGGATGCCACCCTACCTAGACGCCCATGGAGGAAAGGCCACGCCTAAACCGCGACAGCACCGCTCCGGAAGTCAACTCCACCGAGTACTGGCGACTAGTCGAAAGTCTCCTGTGTCTCCTCCACACATGACCAGATCTAGCCTTTGCAGTTGGATTTGCGAGTCGTTTCATGGAGAGGCTGACTGAAGAGCACATGAAGGCGGTGAAGTGCATCCTCCGCTATGTCAACAGCACGCTCGACTATGATCTACGCTACGAGAAGACGACCGAAACAACTCGGTTGGCTAGCTACAGCGATAGCGACCATGCCGACGACATCGACAACCGCAAGAGCACCAGCAGCAACATTTTCTATCTTGGGAAGTGCCCGGTGAGTTGGCAATAGCTCAAGCAACTTGTGGTGGCTCTATCATCATGTGAAGCAGAGTACGTTGCAGCTACTACAGCAGTAACTCAAACGGTTTGGCTCGCGAGACTACTCGGTGAGCTTATGGGAAGGAAGGCTGAATGCGTGGAGCTCATGATGGACAGCAAGTCGGCACTGGCGCTGAGCAAGAATCCTGTTTTCCATGAGTGAAGCAAGCATATCCAGTTGAGGTACACTTCATTCGCAACTGCATTGAGAAGGGATTCATCGAAGCCGACTACATCAACACCAAGGATCAACTCGCTGACATTCTGACGAAGCACTCGGGCGAGTAAAGTTTCAGGAGCTGCGAGATGATCCAAGTACCCTCGAGCAAAGCACACAAAACTTAGGGGGAGAATTGTTGGGGCATTACCCCTAGTGTGTAGGCAGCATCTAGGATGAATCTGACTAGTTGTAGTAGATTACGGCCACACTACAATTACTGCCCGCATGCAGCCCGTGGACCAAAGTCCGCTCTCTTGTAACTTACGTCTGGTCTTGTACTCGGCACCACTTCATTATACCTTGTCCTCTTGGAACATCTATTTAAATTAAAGCTCACAGCAGCAACTGGGATCTAGGCGGAACCCTAGTGCAAACAACCTCAAAGGTGTGTTCATCCCCTCCTAGCTTAGTCAAACTACTCGGTTGTGCCTGAGAAACCACTTGGTCGGAGATGGATTTCCAACACTGATGAGAAGCATGGGGCCTTGAGGTCCCGGATGGAGTGGAGGCCGGGGAGGATGCCTGCGATGGCGGGCGGCGGTAAACGGGCGGCTCGAAGAGGCAACCTCAACTGGGGGTTTTCTTGAAGATATTCAGATCGCGATTAATAGTCACGATCCAAATTAGGGGGTATTCAAAAATTATTTGGGTGTTTTTGCAAATATTCGGATCGCGATGCATAGTCACAATCTGAATTAGGTGGTTATCTGTAAAATGTTGGGTTTATGTATAAATATTTGATCCAAGTCAAGGGGGCTTTTGAAATTTCTCGAACTTGCCGGCCAGCAACGGCGACCTCCGCTATCCTTGCTTCTAGGCATTCCGCAAGTTCGTCGGTACACTTAGAGGCGCAGCCGCAACGGAAGTTTCAGGCGCACCCCCGCATACGAACGGTGGTGACGGCGACGGCGGCGAATCGGCGATGGCAGCGTATCGGCTTCCGGTGCCCGACGCTTGGCGAACCCCACGGGAGCCCTTCGTGATGCCCTCGCAGAACTCTCCGGAGCTCATCTCTGCACAACACAGCACCACCACCAGCAGATCCGACAAGGCTACAATGCGACGCGCCGAACCTCCGGCCGGTCGCCCCGCTCGTCCCGACGAGGTCCCCATCAAGTCATAAAGATTACGAGGATGATTTTATAAAATGGGAAAACTGGATAAGTAGCAGCGGAGTAGCACGGGGAGTCGATATTTCATGGCTGGCGACAACACCTGCAATTGTCCAGCGGATTTAAAGGCAGCGCTTTGTTGACGCCTTGACGGGGGAAAAAATTGGCTACAGCGCGCTACAAACGCAAAGCGATGCCGCCCCTCACACCTTTCCTTGCAAGGCTCACGTGACAGCAATTCGGGAAGGACGCGCTCGGCTGGGTCAGCTCGCCGCTCGCGCTTTCTCCTCGGCCAGGAGTGAAGCCCATTGAAAAGGCTGCGCGTTTTGTAACAAAAGAAGACTGACAAAAGATGGGTCCATATGATAACTATTGGATACTCCAGAATATTTGAATAGTACCTGAATACAGTGATCAGAATGGGCTCCAAAATATTTGAAAAGGACCTGGCAAGTAGACTAGCGATTCCTCCCGTTTCGCAAAAAAAAAAAGACTAGCAATTCCTCCCATGCGTGACCAGTGAAGCACTGCACGAGGTATCTGAATAGCAATGTACTAATGATAGCAATGGTCTAGCAATTCCTCTCAAATAAATTGTGTAGCTGGACAAATAAATGGTTCATCAAATAAATTGTGACACAATATGAAATAACAAGCAAATTTCAGTAACATGACTGTCACACTATCAATAACTAAGCTGCCCTATTCTTCAAATATTGTATCATTTGCTCCTGTATCAAATTGTAATTTCCGTGCAGCTTAAGCATTTTGATCAATACCAAGCAAAAGACTTGTATATCCTCCTTGCATCAAATTAGGCGCAGTGGTCGGAAAGTTGATCAAGATATTACTGGAATCATTTGGTACTACCATATTAACACCACTATTATCTCTAGTGTTCCTCATTTCTTCTCCAGCAACATCTGAAATATATTTGAAACAATTAAAAAATATAAGTTGGTAATAAAAAATTCAGTACATGCAACAATAAAATCAGTACATTTCTCTTCACAACTTTTCTTTTTCTTCCTTATCTTCTTTTCCACAACATTCTTTGCTCGTTTACGTTTGGGGCCTTTTACTACATGAGGAACTCTAAATGATATTGTACTATTTTCTATATCCGTAACGTGATCATTTGAATTAATTAAAGGAACTTCATTTCCTCGCATCTTATTTAGTGATTGATCAGCCTCCACTTCCACTTTTCTAATGACTTCTCCAAATCATCAAGAAGTGGTTCAGATGCTGAACACTTCAATGCAAGAGATGTTGCCATTCGAGATATACGTGCAGCACGTGCTTTCAAGCTTAAATTCTCCCTTCCTTTCTTCTCAACATAATGCCCTTTTTTGCATATTTTGTCCATCTTTTTAGTATATACTGAGATGTTAAAATGAAAACATCATTCGTATTGAATACTTTAAAGGTATGCTTGCACAATATACCTATAAGATATGGAAGATACTGGTCAGCAATATATATTACAATCGAAATTCTATTTTGGAATTAGAGTACATACCTATGGATTCAAACTTTCTGCAAGAGCATGTAATGGTCATATCTGCAATGTTAAATACAATTGTTGCTCCATAATCTGAATGCATATGTGCAACCATGAATGTGGACATTGTCCTCTTAATCTGTAACAATTTACAAGAATACTCATGTTGTTTTTTAAATTCTATCTCGAACTCTGTATACATTCTCTTAGTATATGATTCAGTAGCAGACTTCAACAAAGGTAAATTTGGGACATAATTAACTGGGATCTTTATAAATAATTTAAAATCTTCGTCCAACTCATTTTCACGTAGAGAAGCGGAAACTTTATCACATTCAACAAGGAGTTCAGAAATACCGAGTTTCCTGCAAAATCTTTTCTTAAAGACATTATTCATACCTTCACTCCTTTGTGTTGTGGTCATATCAGCTGTAAAAGAGGTATGATAGACAGCAGCCCACTTTCTTCTCAAATCATATAGATTTAGCAACCACGAGTTCTCTTCCAGACCATATTTATTCATCAATTCATTCCACTTCTTTGTAAAATATTTCTCTGATCTATCTTCATAGACACATCTTTTAAAAGCATATAGAAACTCAGGATTCTTATGAATTACATGACCAAGATGTTTAGCTGCATTAAGATAAATGTGCCACAAACAAAGACGATGACTTGTATTCGGGAATACATAAGCAATTGGTCCTGCCATGGCTGCATCTTGGTCAGTGAAAATTGTGCTTGGACGTTTGCCTGACATTGCTGTCAAAAATATTTGAAATAGTCAAACAAATGATTCAATAGTCTCATTAAACAATAATGCAGCTCCAAATATTATTGTTTGCTTGTGATGGTTGGTTCCAAGGAGTGGAGCAAAAGGCATCTCAAACTTATTTGTCTGAAATGTGGTGTCAAACGACACTGCATTGCCAAAGCATGCATAATCCATGATAGACTGACCATCATCCCAAAAGAAATTAGCTATCCTTCCATCTTGCTTATCAGTTTCCATGGCATAAAAAATGCAGGATCCTCTATTTGCTTGTTCTTCAAGTATTCCAACAATGTTTGTGCATCGTTGGATTCTAGATACTTGTTCCGCTCATGACCAATCTTATTATTGCAATCCATCCGTAAGAAGGGAACTTTGTCGGCCCCACCATAATACTACTTTATGAACTCATAAACTTGTGTTGGCCTCATCCCGGTTCCCCGTATTTGAGCAATAAATTGTTTGTCTGCATCTATAATATGTCATTGGGACCTCAGCATGTGCTTCTTTTTTGGTGTTGCTAACACATGATTATGATCAAGTTCAACCTTTTGCATTGTATAAATCCCCTCTCTGTTGACCTCAAACTTAATAAGAGCTTTGCAACCTGTCCTCGTAGTGGCATTTGATGAACCCGCTTCTGCATGTCCTTGGCTGCTACAAACTATAACTCTGAAATATATAGTTTTATCTGCTTGACGCTTTAAATCGCTCTTTCTGATGCTGAACCCAACCGTACCAGCATAGTTGTTGTACATCTCATAAGCATCAGTCTCCGACACAAAAGACATTCCAACTTTAGGAACAATCACATCTGGTCCATCTTTATCAACAATCTATTGTAAAAATATGGTCAGGCGGATCGATAATAATTACAACACAAGTAACGTATGACCATAAAACACATGTAACACATGATCATAGAACACAATTCTACCTGTGTTGTCTGCTGGTCATCGGTTACACAATCCCTAACGCTTGTGGATTCCTCGTGCGCAAGAGCGAGTGGGATCTGTCTTGCCATGTCCTCCTATCCCAACGTCTCCTCGTACCCTCTTCCCTCCATGGTTGCTGCGTGAATCACGGTGGCACGGCGCCAGACGGCTGCCCTGGAACAGACAGATGAGAGAAGGCTTGATGAACAGACAGAGGAGAGAAGGCTTGATACGGCAGAGTAGAAGATGCGTGGCACGGCAGAGCGGGGGAGAGGAGGTGGGCACCTGATCGGCGGCAGCGGCAACGCCTGTAGATCGTAGTACTAGAGTCGCAATAAGGCAAGCAATATCACGAAAAGAGATCGACCTTTGCCTGGCAAGGAAATCAGATCCAATACGTCGCGTACCTACGTGAGGGCGGAGCCGGCCGAGGAGAAAGCGCGAGCCGACCCAGCCGAGCGCGTCCTTCCCGAATTGCTGTCACGTGGGCCTGGCAAGGAAAGGCGTGAGGGGCGGCAGCGCGTTGCGTTTGCAGCGCGCTGTAGCCAATTTTTTTTCCTTCACAGGAGGGGCGGAGGGAGAAATTGGGCAGGAGCGATGTGAGGAAGAAGAAGAAGAGTTGAATAATTTCCCTTTCAGATTTTTGTTTTTTTATAATTTTTTGGTGGGCCCGCTGCTTAAATTTGGAGAGTTGCGCAACGGACCGGGCTGGTTTGAGGGGTTGGGTGGATTGAAACCGGACCATGATCTGCATGCAAGTCCAGTTCATGTGCTGCGATAAGCCGATAGGTTCAGAATCCTTTCTGCAAATTTTCTGCACCAACGGTGGGTATGGTCGGATTAATCCACTCGCTGGACAGATCATGTGACGCCAATCCAATCAACATAGCAAGGTTTTTCTTTTTTCTTGAGACAGATAGCACACAGCAAGTTGAGTGCTACACTGAACTGCAGTGACCATAGCAAGTGATTCAGTTTTCGTGCTGCTATGTTGGTCTGACAGTAATAGCAGCAGTGATTGTATTGAGTAGCAAAGGGGAAATGTTGGTGTCTCCAAGTTGCTATGTTGGTCTGACAGTAATACAATCTTGGCATGATTCAGTCTTTTCATGCATAGAAGTGCCAAATTCTCGTTCGAGCTATGAGATGTTGCTGTGATCAGAATGCATTGCCTCTCTGAAGATACAAATTGTCAGGATCGTACAGTTTTACCATTTGTTCTTGGCTGACGCTGCTCGACAGAATAGATTTTTTAGGCTAAAGACATTCTGTGTGGTACCCATATTTTTTTCAGTACCCACTCCACAATGCATACTAATTTTTCTTCTGGCCATTTGCATAACTACCCCTATTTTAACTCCTAACTGCATGTTTGCCCCTCTTTTCTGACTTTTGCGTGTTTGCCCCTGCTTTCTGAACGTGGACCCATGGGGCTGCGGCCCCCTGCTCTGTCAAGTATAGATGACGGTGTGAGGTGCAGCGTAAAAAGTCATATATGCCCTCCCATGTATTGGATAGAATATATAAAAATTGAAAATACTTTGGTTTGAAAACAAATGTTCGAAGTAAAGGGTGCCAAGATTTAGGAGTTAATGCAAGTATACCCGTACATCTACTCCTAAAGGTCCTGTTTTCTCCTACAGATACCCATCCCACTCACCCCACTCTCAGGCTCGTATCAGCTCTGAGCTCCTCTTCCACCCACAGCAAGAATAGGAAAGCACGCGATTCGTCGCCATCGAAGCCGAGCGAGCACGAGCAGCCGCGCTTGAGCGCGCGAGGCCGGGAATGGCGGATTGGTCCGTAGAGAGCGCGCATCCGTCTCGTCCGTCACCGCAACAGCGATTGCCGTGGGGGCGTCTGGTCTGCAATCCGTGAACAGAAATCTTTTTCATTGCGCAAAACATCGACGAGCTAATTCCTCTGTTAATTCAATGGTCAGTCTAAATCGTTTAACCATGATTCACTTCACCCAAGCAAGAGCAGATGATGAAAACCTGCTCCGGATGATTAAGGTTTCATATGCTCACATGTCACAAATTCTGAAATACAGAAAAGTCCTTCTCAACCGCATAACTTGCTCTTTTGTTACTGTGCAGCTAGGCTAGTACACTGTGCTGGATAACCTTTTCATTTGTTACTAATCTAGACCTAAATTTACCAGAGCATAAAAGTTCGACCTACCGAACCCGCTTTCTTGTGTAAAGATGCAGTTCGCATGCCTGTCATGACGACCTCTGCTATGTTCTACAGTTGTTGATCAGTGCTAATTGTGCTTCCTTAATTTTTAGTAGCACAAATCAGGATGTAGTAACTTTTGTAGGCTAAATACATCATGAATTTCTTTGGCGGAAATTGAAACTATGCTATACTTGCTTGTATCTGTACGAGAAGCATATGAACTTTTACCCTGATCTCGCTGTCAGTTACTCCAAGTCGATTACATCTAAACGGAAAGGAATAAAAAATGATGAGTTCAAAACTCAATTTGTTCACTATAAAACCGCCCCTACAACCCATCAGAATGCATATACGCTCGTTCACTATCTACAGTAAGCAACCAAATAGTTGCATCTGTAGCCGGTCCTCATACCAACTTCGACGGACCATGAGGACCTGCCACGGAGCACTGCTCCTCGCCGTTGCCATGGTGCTACTGTCCACGGGTAACTACCTCTGAGCAGTGCCACTGATCTTCCGTCACACGGCAATAGCATCTGTTCGTTGCACTAACGTGATCTGCATTTCTCCCTGCAGGGATCTGCACGGCGCGGGCGCCGGCGCCGGGCCTGGACGAGTTCCAGCTGGAGTACTCAGCGGCGCCGGCGCCGGGCCCGGGCTTCGACGAGCTCCCGCCGGAGTACTCATGCCTGAAGATCCTGTACTCCGGCGGCTGCGACGCCAAGACGTGCGACGACAAATGCTTGAGCCAGCTAAAGGGCAACGGACAGTGCATTGACAAGGCGTGCCGATGCTCGTACTTGTGCAAGCCGCCGCCTCTTGACATCTGATACGCCACACCGCGCAGACCGGCGCCTGGGCGGACGACATCTGGATTGGTGTCAAAGATCCTAGTATCCTAGAAGCTATGAAATGTTCTAGTACTATGTTGTGGCCGCGGCTGTTGTTGGTTGCCCTGAATGAACAATAATCGCAGATGAACCTGCTCGATTGCTAACGTTGCTGCTTACAGCTTCTTGAATCTTGATCTGTGCACTTGTGCTATCCATTTATTTTATGTGTACCAGTCTTGCAGCACAAGGGATTGTTTTAGAGATGCATTCCTATTTGAGAGAGACTTCACTCGGCAAGTGCCAGATGTTAGGATTGATCTCGTCCGACTCGGTCAAACGACCGAGTTGGAGTCCTTGATTGCGCCCTGATCGGAGGCGCCCAATCGAGACGTGGTTAGTGGGCCCACGTCGCGTAGCGCTATATAGAAGAGGTGGGGGCCGCAAGAGCACGCATGCCAAAGTTCGCCGTGTCTCCTAAACCCACCGACAAACCCTAATCCGATCTAGGGAGCGCTATGAGCGACGGCAAGCGGCGCCGCCTTCTGCATCGCGTCTCCATCGTCGACCACTTCACCAACACCACATCTGCACACCGACGCCGGCGTCCTCGACCACCGACGTCGTCTACGCCGCCACTTCAGCGTCCTTAATGTCGGCATCCTCGACCACCGATGTCGCTCCCGCCACGGCAACACCGTCGCCGTCGCCATGGCAAGCTCCTCCACCAAGCCCGATGTGACACTCAGGTAAATAGTATGGTCACACCCTAGGTTTTAGTATGTGTTTATGTACATAGTGTAGCAAAAGTGTGTTTAAAAATGTTAATGATAAGTAAAAGTGATTGTTTGTATAATTGCTTTTACATCAGGGTGCTTTTGTGCTAAATGGGTGAGCATGGAGGGTAGATTTTGAAAGTATAAGGGTTGTTTTGTAAAAGTTGAAAACCTATGTTTAAAACGCAAAAATAGGTGAAACTACCTCTTGGATGTAAATGTGGTGTAATTTTAAAATAGGATTTATGCAAAGTTTAGAAATCTTGCTAAATTTCATTTTGGTTGCAAAACTTTAGCTCTTCTGTGGGTGGGCCTTAAAGCAAAGTTGTACATTTTGAAAAACTACACATTTTTGCTTTTGGGTCCATCTTCATTTGAGAAGTGGTGTGAAAGTTGTTCATGCTTTACAGTTAGGCCCCTGAGTTTTCTTCTTTTCTCAGCTGGGTCCTCTGTCTTCCTCCTCGAGTCCCCGAGCTCCTCTGCCTTCTCTGCCGCACGCGCGTACCTTCTACCGCTGGCCGCCCCCGAGCGCCTCCACCTCCTACTTCCCTCGTCCACGCGTCGCCTTGCCGTCCCTTCCACCGCCCGTGCCTTCCCGCTGTCCTCTCCTCCCTTTGCCACGTAGGGCCACCGGAGCTGAGCGTTCGCCACGAGACCGAGGAAGTTCGCCGGCGCCGCTCACTGTCTGGCGCCCATATCCGTGACCACTCTCTCCTCCTTTCCCTCTCCTTCTTCCAGTGGAGTCGTGCTTGCCCTATAAGACCCAGCTGCGCTCCATCCTTCTGTTGTTTTCCCCCTTTCCTCCTCCCGGCGATCCCCAGCACCGAAGCTCCGCCGCACATCTGCCGCTAGAAATCCTCCCCAACCACACCACCCTGCTCCGATTCCGCTGGCCCAGAGCTTTCTCACCTCCTCCCCTTGTTCCTTGGCCTGATCCAGTCCAGCTCCGGCCAACCCCTTCGCCGGAATCGCCTCACCCCGAGCCGCCCCTCATCAGCGCCGCCCGAGCTCGGCCTCGTCGTCAACAGCCCGCATCGTCACCCCTCCGTCCAATCCAAGTATGGAAATCGCCTCCCCACGTCCCACTATTGCTCATGCGCGTGTTAAATCCCCGTGTTCGCTGGCCCTTCGCCAGGAACGGCATTACGCCGCCACGGCCGCCGCACCTCTTCATCGCCGACCGTGTCCCGCGGTTGCCCGTCGAGCACCACCCCTCCCAATCCCTTCCTTGGACTTTGTAGACCATGCCTGGCCAGCTCTCCCCCACCGGCGACCTCGCCGCCGGCGAGAACGCGTCGAGGCCGAGAGGCCGGCCGGCGTCGGGGCTCGGCAAGGGCTCTTTTGCAAATAGAAGGCTTAGTCTAAGGGCCCCGATGCAAATATACAGAAACACCCCCCTCCTCCTATGTGCTGTTATTTCATGTGTGTGCTTTGCTGCCTTGCAAAATTCATAGAAAATCACAGAAAAATCCAAAAATTGCAAAATTAGTTTTGCCAGAAATTAGATTTTAAACCCTACAACTTTTGTTTATGAAGTTTGATATGAAACAAAATACTTTTGTACCAATTTCAAATCTAACGTTAAAAGGTATTTGGTATATAGCTTCTACATTTTAACTTTGCTTCTCAAGATTTTTGACATGTATATTCTGTGAGCTATATGTAACCTTGTGTTAAAATTTCAAACCTAGATTTGTTTTATAACTTAACTTCTTTTGAATTGGGCATTTCAAATTTGAAATGCTAGCTAAGCATGTTTTATAAACCTAGTTAGTTAAAATCTTTTTGCCATTCTTCAGTGTGTTAATGATTAGGGTATGGTTAAATTTTCAAAATCTTATGATCCTTTTTATTTCAAGTTTGAATTTAAATTTGGGAGTCAAATTCGAATTCAAATCCAAATGTTCTAGTTCTTGTTTGCAATAGATTCAGTGATATCCTCATGACTTCTTTTATTTCATGAACTCTTGTATGTTGATTTGGTAAATTGCAACCTTTGTAATATAAGTTCTTAAATTTAAATATCGTCTTGCTTATTTTTATTGCATCTCATTCAGAATCAACGACACTTGACGACGGAGATTACGAGTTGGTCTTAGGACAAGACCAAGGATTTTCTGAAGACCCAACACAAGCCGTCGAGGAACTAATTGAAGCCCCAAACCAAAGTTCGGAAGTCTCTGACACTCCTACCCCTAATCCCGCTCAAGAAGGCAAGCCCCGGTGCATAACCCAGTATTTCAAATTACTACAATACGCAATCTTATACATTATATATCTTGCATTATGTCTAGGAGTTACAATGACACCCTAGTTGCATGATATCTTAGGAAACCAATGTAATGTACCCGAATCCTTATCGTTTACATGCTCTGCTAAATAGGACCGGTAAAAGTCGAGTGATTTTCTGTCACTCGCGCGATATTGGAATTGCATGTTTACAATTCTGCAATCGCTATAAGGATAATGGACAGGGTCATGTGTTGTATCATGACCTGGAGGTTTACCCTGTCTGTTTTATTAAAAGTGATTAAGGTCGCAGCATGTGGTAGTGGTGGCTAAGCGTTTGAAAGTACTAGCCACATGCCGCGAAATATGGTAAGCGGTAAGCCTAGTAGCCGAATGGCCCGGCAAATGGAACACGTCTCCACCACTCGACTTTTATTTTATGTTTACACGCACCGACGTGTGGGAGTACGTTCTGCATGGCAGACAGGAATACGGGTTTTATAGTCGCGCTACAGACGTATGTCCTGCACAATTGGTGTGCGTACGGTCCTGCAGTCGCTTATGGTGGCCGTGATCCATAACCCGGAATATGAGGGAAACGGTTGCTTCGGAATAGTCATTGGATGTTCCAAGCGTGTGAGTTAGGTTTACCTTGCAAGGTTAAATTCGATTCAGAATCGTCCGCCTCTCACGAGGATTGAGACTGCTTATCCCTTTTACCACAGAGAGTAAAAAGTGTAATTGTTGATGAAGTAATCATGATGAATGATAATATCTATCTTGCTTGTTTAGTATAGTTGCCTACCTAGATGACTAATCAAACTAGAATCTGGAAGCTAAAACCTGAAAGTAGGACATATTCTTAGTTGCTTTTCAGCTAAAAATAACCCAGAACCCTTGCAATGCCTTCATGAGTCCAGTTATGGGCTAAAGTATACCCAACTCGGGTAAGCCTTACTGAGTATTAGAATACTCAGCCCTGCTAGTATCTATTTCAGGTATGATCTTCGAGAATCCCACGGACAACCCTGTGTGGCCACCGTCCGTTCCTTTTGGCTGGTCCGTGGAGTGGGACCCGTCCCCGGCTGACAGTGACCCTCCGGAGTGACACCAAGCCTTGGGCTAAGCATGGTGTCCACCTTTGCGATGTGTGTAGTCACGTAAAATTTTCTTTCCGCTGTGAGTTTGGACAAGCTGTTATGCTTGTCAGTTTGCACACTGTTCGTATAAGTTTACTTATGTTTGAATCCGGTTTGTAATAATGTACGAATGACTGTAAATTAAAAGTTGATGAGCTATTCTGTGATTGTAAACTCGCCTTCGTGCGAGGTGAACCTGCTTCGATCCTGTTGAACCGTGGTCGTATCGGGCGGAGACCCGACAGACCAATGGATTGCTCCGTTTAAAGTGCGTTAAGCTAATAGCAGTTGTAAAGTGATTATTAGCGCACTTGAGCCGGAATAATTCAAGCGGTTCTGCCACAGCTGGTATCAGAGCTGTAGGTTTACTCTTACATCTGGAAAGGCTCTTAAAAAGTGTTTTTGGGATAAAACTTGCCAACAAATGAGTTTACAAAGTACGTTGGATCCGTTAAAGTTGATGCCCAGAACGTAAAGCCCTAGGGATTTATATGGAAATAACGGGTGGCTATTAGTATCTATATATGTATAGATAGTTTTGACTTGCAGTACTACTTTCTGTCAAAATTTAAATTCATGTACAATTCAACTTTACATTCTGTTACGACACCTACGATCGTGAGGTAAGAAGGTAAGGATCCTCAGCTAACTGGGGAGTTAGCCTTCCCGTCGGTGATGCGAACCGAACGCTGTTTCTCAAGCAGTGGCTTACTTGAGATGCTGTCAATATACCAACTTAGGTTGATTATATTGGGAGTATATGGTTCGGCGCAGGGTGTGGCGATCGTTGTTCATACCCCCGCATTTTGCGGTACCCCCATGAATACGTTGTTTCGATAGCGTATGTTAACGTTATCTGTACGGCGGTAATTGTACAGATGCTGTTTCTATAGTGAACAGTACTGTTTGGGGACGCTTTCATATCATGCTGCCATGAAAGGTTCATGAAATATATATATGTGTTCTTCTGCAGGTACACTAACCACGATTACGAGGTTAGGACGCGTAGGATTTACCGATTAGTTTTATATAGTGAGAGACGTATGGGTATATGCCACCGGAATTAATTACGTAAGTCCGAACATATTCGGCAGTTGTTTTGGTTGTGAGGACGAATAGGACGTGCATGCATAATCTGTTGTCAAACAAAAGAGTGTGCTGTATGTTTGATGTTGTTAAGGATAAATGATGTATTGTTTGTCTTTGGAATGGGTTAATAGAGTTCTGATGGTAGTTTTAAGTTGGGTATCTTAAAGTACCTTAGGCTTCCATCTGATTTTCAGTCCCTGCTGTTATCAGAATTGATTATCCTATTCTATTTATCTTGTATTTTCTTAACAAGGTAAAAAGTCTCACCATTTGCATCCTTGTTGCAGATGGCAGCCCCTTCTAATGTCTTCTGGGATTTGGATGGGCATCTTCATACCAATGCCCTTCATTGGGAAGGTTTCCCTCGTTTGCTTTGGGAATCCTTATAGTCTTTCCACTATACGGAACCTCCCAATATGATGCTGTTGAGCATTTGGAAGAAGGAATTCACAGAACTCATATCAGGATGACCATTCCTCAGCATCCTTTTTGCTTGCAATGGCAGCGCATCGAAATCAGCATGATGGGCTATCGAATTGTGGATACTATTGAAGCGGCAGCACTAGGAGCTATTTATGCCTTCTGTAATAAACATCCCGGGGAAGTCACAGGACAACCCATTAGTTTGTTTGCTACAACAGATCCTGGTGAGTCAGAATGGGATCTCAGGGTAATTCCTGAGAGTCACAGATTGGAAGGTTCACCGGAGGAAGCACTTCGAGGGATGAGGCGTTTCACGAGTGTGCAGTACCATTACCACTCGTTGCTACGTCGTGAGATGGGCCAATTGATTAATGCTGCGCGAAGTCTCCATGGGGAAGCTACTAGACATATCACCCAAGTGGATCAACTTTGAGCTTTGGTGATTGAGAAGGATGGAATCATTGCTACCCAAAATGAGACTATTCATCACAGGGAAGATCAAATCAATGAAAGTGATGCGACGATCACCCAACGCAACACAATCATTGAATTTCTTCAAGAGCAGATTCATGATCTTATCCTCGAAGTGGATGATGCCAATGCACACATAAATGAGCTCCAACAGCAGCCCGTACCTCCTGCAGTACCGGCACCTGAAGAAGAAGAGGAAGATCCCGAGGAAATAGAGGGAGTCTCCGAGATTGACTCTGAGCACGGAGACCCTGTCATCAGCCCCCATCATTCCTCTTCTGGTAGTCAGTCATCAGTAGTAAACTTTGATGACTTTTAGTTGTGGTTGAGTGAGTGATAGTCTAGTTGTAACTAGTGTAAAAAAGATGTGACATAGGCAGTATGTAGTCTATCTAGATATAGAGCCACTTGTTGTAAATGTGGCATGTGCTTTCAGGCAAAGGTTTGTAGTGGTTTGAGTGTATTGATATAAGATGTAAGGTTTACCAACTTTTTTTTATATAGCAATCTAAATCTGGTGTTTCGTTACCTTGCTCAATATCCTAGCATCTATTCTGGATGTATTGAATGGAGCATATGCATTACATTTCCATTTGGTAATTGCATATTATCTGAAATTGGAGTAAGACTATGGTTGATAATGGATATCTCCTTTATTTCAGATGGTTGGAGCTACTCGAGGAACCCCGGAAGGATTCCGGGCAGGTCAGCCTGGTGGTTCCCATCAACCACCACCGCCACCTCCAAATCTGGCCAAGGTTATGGCCCGGCAAACCGAGCTTCTTAACCAACTTGTACAAGCTCAAATGGGCCATTTCCGTCAGCAACCCCGAGGCCGAGAGGAACCCCTTGTCATCCAGTTACCAGGACTTCCTCAGCACTCAACCTCCATTATTCCATAAGGCGGATGAACCTTTGGACGCAGACGCTTAGCTTCGAACCATCGAGTCCAAGTTCACCTTACTATCAGCTCCATGTTCAGAGGAGAATAAGGTGCTTTTTGCAGCCCAGCAACTCCGAAGCACTGCCCGTCTATGGTGGGATCAGTTTCATGTTATGCAACCTGCCGAACATGTTGTCACCTGGGACGAATTTTGGACTGCGTTTCGAGCGCATCACATACCGGAGGGACTCATTGAGCGAAAGCTCAATGAATTTCTGAATTTGACCCAAGGTACCCGCATCGTCATGCAGTATGCACAAGTTTTCAATCACTTGTGCCAGTATGCGGGATCTCATGCAGACACTGATGCCCGCAAATGTGATCGCTTTCGCCGAGGCCTAAACACCAAACTTAAAGAATGGCTGAATTTGGTAAAGGCTGACAATTTTAATGAGTTGGTCAATATGGCCATTACTCAAGAGGATTGTATTGCCGCCCACAGAGCAGAAAAGAAACGGAAAGCACCTACAGGGCCTGCAACTCTACAGTCGCCAAGGTATCGGTTGGTTCCGAGTAACGCCCCTCGAGCTCTGCCTCGAGGCAATTTGCCTGGCAGATGGGTAGCCCGACCTCCCCAACAGGCACAACTCAACCGACCACCGCAGCCACAAACTCAACAGCAACCACGACAAGGTCCGCGGCCGAGCTTTCCGCCAGCTACCGCAGGAAACAGCAATTATCGTTGTTTCAATTGTGGAAGCTCGTCCCACTTCATCAAGGACTGCCCTCAACCTAGGAAATCTTTCCAAGGGCAGGCATCTAATCTGAACCACCAGGGAAAGGGCAAGAGGCAAGTGGTGCAGGTCCATCAAGGGAGGGTGAATCTTACCACGCTCTCCGAACTTCCCGAGGGGACACCAATAATGACGGGTACATTTTCTATCAACCATCACCCCGTTACTGTTCTTTTTGATACCGGTGCCACCCATAGTTTTATCAGTACAAAGTTTGGAACTAAGATAGGCCTGGATATTTATCCTATTAGTGGGATATATATAATAACAACTCCTGGTGGTAGTATCTCCTCAAATCACGTCTGTAGAGGCGTACCAATTCAAATGGGTAATAATCTGATGAGGGCAGATTTATTACTGTTAGACCTAAAAGGAATGGATGTTCTTTTAGAAATGAATTGGATGACCCAGTACCATGTATCTATAGATATCCCTTCCCGTATGGTGGAGATAGGTTCACCGGAAAATGAGCCTACCCTTCTTTATCTCCCACCACCAAAGTACTTCAACTCTTGCACCTATGCTACATCTGGGGTCAAACTAGAGGATATTCCAGTCGTCTGTGAATATCCAAATGTTTTTCTAAATGACTTACCTGGAATGCCCCCAGACAAAGATATCGAGTTCATCATAGAACTCCAATCTGGCACAGCCCCTATCTCTAAGAAATCTTATCGCATGCCTCCAAACGAGTTGGCTGAATTGAAAATCCAACTCCAGGACCTCTTGGACAAAGGTACCATTCGTCCAAGTGCATCACCTTGGGGTTGTCCAGCCCTGTTTGTGAAAAAGAAAGACAATAGTTTAAGGCTGTGTGTTGATTATCGTCCTTTCAATACGGTGACCATCAAAAATAGGTATCCCCTGCCCCGCATTGACATTCTTTTCGATCAACTAGCCGGAGCTAAGGTATTCTCTAAGATTGATCTTCGTTCCGGCTATCATCAAATTAAGATTCCGCCCAGTGATGTTCCAAAAACAGCCTCCTCTACTCGATATGGCCTATACGAGTATCTAGTCATATCGTTTGGTCTCACTAATGCTCCAGCATATTTTATGTACCTCATGAATTCTGTCTTCATGCAAGAACTTGACAAATTTGTTGTGGTCTTCATTGACAACATTTTGATCTACTCCAAAAAACCCAAAAGATCATGCCCAGCATCTCCATGTTATCCTTCAGCGATTAAGAGACCACCACCTGTACGCCAAATTCTCCAAGTGTGAGTTTTGGTTGGATACAGTAAAATTCCTGGGCCATACCATTTCTGGTGACGGAATATCCGTCGATCCCAATAAAGTACAAGAAGTGATGGATTGGAAACCCCCAACCTCAGTCCATCAGATCCGTAGTTTTCTTGGTCTAGCAGGCTATTATCGTCGATTCATCCCGAATTTCTCCAGAATAGCCAAACCTATGACCGAACTACTGAAGAAAGGTGTTAAATTCTCTTGGAATCAAAAATGCGATGATGCATTCCATATTCTCAGGGATCATCTCACTACTGCTCTAGTCTTGGCTCAACCTGATGTGTCAAAACCCTTTGATATCTATTGTGATGCATCAGGAACTGGATTTGGTTGTGTCCTTATGCAAGACCACCGAGTGATTGCATATACATCTCAGGCACTCAGAGTTCATGAACAGAACTATCCTACTCATGACCTCGAACTAGCAGCTGTCATCCATGCTTTGAAAATTTGGAGACATCATCTAATGGGTGCAAAGTGTCATATCTATACTGACCACAAAAGCCTCAAATATATCTTTACCCAAGCAGATTTGAATATGAGGCAAAGACGCTGGTTAGAACTGATCAAGGATTATGACCTAGAAGTACACTATCACCTAGGCAAGGCCAATGTTGTTGCAGATGCGCTTAGTCGCAAAGCGCGTTGTTCTTGCTTATCTGTTAAAGACTTCAATGAGACCCTTTGCTGGGAAATGAAGAAGCTTAATCTGGAAATCGTTCTCCAAGGTGACTTAAACCATCTCTCGATTGACGCCATGCTTAGGGATGACATTGTTCTAGCTCAGCAGCGTAGTGAGGGAGTTGGAATCATTAAGCAGAAGCTAATACAGGGAGAGAAAAAGTACAAATGTTTCCAGGTGGATTCCGAAGGAGTTTTGTGGTTCAACAAACGTCTTGTGGTACCTAAGGACCATAAACTCCGAAAGCAAATAATGGACGAAGCCCACCTGTCCAAATTTTCTATACATCTGGGCAGTACAAAGATGTACCAAGATCTGAAACAAAGCTTTTGGTGGACCCGTATGAGACGAGAAATTGCCAAGTATGTCTCAGAATGTGATATCTGCCAAAGAGTCAAAGCCAGTCATTTGAAGGCTGCTGGTACCCTTCAACCTCTAACCATTCCCTCTTGGAAATGGGAAGATATCAGTATGGATTTTATTGTTGGACTACCTAATACTCCCCAGAGACATGACTCTATTTGGGTAATCGTGGATCGATTAACCAAGACTGCCCATTTCATTCCCGTGCATACTACGTATGTTGCTAAAAAGTATGCCGAGATCTATTTGGATCAAATAGTTCATCTTCATGGAATACCTAAGACAATCATTTCCGATCGTGGAGCACAATTCGTTGCTCGGTTCTAGGAGCAACTTCATGATGCTCTTGGAACTAAATTAATTCGAAGCTCGGCATATCATCCTCAGACAGATGGACAAACTGAAAGAGTAAATCAGATCTTGGAAGATATGCTCCGAGCCTGTGTCCTTCAATACGACAAGAATTGGGATAAATGCTTGTCGTTGGCAGAATTCTCGTACAACAACAGCTATCAGGCCAGTCTCAAAATGGCCCCATTTGAAGCGTTGTACGGTCGTCGTTGCAGAACCCCTTTGAGTTGGTCACAAACCGGCGAGCGTAAATTCTTTGGACCAGACCTTGTCAATGAGGCAGAAGAGAAAGTAAGAATTATACAGGCGAATCTTAAGACGGCACAATCTCGACAGAAAAGCTACGCTGATCTACGAAGAATCCCATTACGGTTTCAAGTCGGAGACTTCGTATATCTTCGAGTATCTCCTACCCGAGGTGTTCAAAGGTTCGGTATAAAAGGGAAACTTGCTCCTCGATACATCGGACCCTTCAAAATCCTTGAAATCTGTGGACCCGTAGCTTATCGTCTTCAGCTTCCTCCTAAACCAGCGGCCATCCATAACATCTTTCATGTATCTCAACTTTGGAAGTGTGCCAAAGTTCCTACTGAAATTATCGATCCTCAGACGATCGAAATCGAAACCGACCTAACCTATACAGAACATCCCATCAGAGTGCTAGATACCAAAGAAAGGAGTACTAGAAGGGAAACCATTAGGATGTACAAGATTCAGTGGAACCATCATACCGAAGAAGAAACAACATGGGAAACTAAGCCTTATCTTCAGCATAATTTCCCGGACTTTCTCCAAGCCAATCTCCAACACTAATCAATCAATTTCTTCTGATCCGGAATCTCGGGACGAGATTCTTTTTAGGAGGGAAGGCTGTGACACTCAGGTAAATAGTATGGTCACACTCTAGGTTTTTAGTATGTGTTTATGTACATAGTGTAGCAAAAGTGTGTTTAAAAATGTTAATGATAAGTAAAAGTGATTGTTTGTATAATTGCTTTTACATCAGGGTGCTTTTGTGCTAAATGGGTGAGCATGGAGGGTAGATTTTGAAAGTATAAGGGTTGTTTTATAAAAGTTGAAAACTTATGTTTAAAATGTAAAAATAGGTGAAACTACCTCTTGGATATAAATGTGGTGTAATTTTAAAATAGGATTTATGCAAAGTTTAGAAATCTTGCTAAATTTCATTTTGGTTGCAAAAATTTAGCTTTTGGGTGGGCCTTAAAGCAAAGTTGTACATTTTGAAAAACTACACATTTTTGCTTTTGGGTCCATCTTCATTTGAGAAGTGGTGTGAAAGTTGTTCATGCTTTACAGTTAGGCCCCTAAGTTTTCTTCTTTTCACAGCTGGGTCCTCTATCTTCCTCCTCGAGTCCCCGAGCTCCTCTGCCTTCTCTGCCGCGCGCGCGTACCATCTGCCGCCGGCCGCCCCCGAGCGCCTCCACCTCCTACTTCCCTCGTCCACGCGTCGCCTTGCCGTCCCTTCCACCGCCCGTGCCTTCCTGCTGTCCTCTCCTCCCTTTGCCACGTAGGGCCACCGGAGCTGAGCATTCGCCACAAGACCGAGGAAGTTCGCCGGCGCCGCTCACTGTCTGGTGCCCATATCCGTGACCACTCTCTCCTCCTTTCCCTCTCCTTCTTCCAGTGGAGTCGTGCTTGCCCTATAAGACCCAGCTGCGCTCCATCCTTCTGTTGTTTTCCCCCTTTCCTCCTCCCGGCGATCCCCAGCACCGAAGCGCCGCCGCACATCTGCCCCTAGAAATCCTCCCCAACCACACCACCCCGCTCCGATTCCGCTGGCCCAGAGCTTCCTCACCTCCTCCCCTTGTTCCTTGGCCTGATCCAGTCCAGCTCCGGCCAACCCCCTTGCCGGAATCGCCTCACCCCGAGCCGCCCCTCATCAGCGCCGCCCGAGCTCGGCCTCGTCGTCGACAGCCCGCATCGTCACCCCTCCGTCCAATCCAAGTATGGAAATCGCCTCCCCACGTCCCATTGATGCTCATGCGCGTGTTAAATCCCCGTGTTCGCCGGCCCTTCGCCGGGAACGGCATTGCGCCACCACGGCCACCGCACCTCTCCGTCGCCGGCCGTGTCCCGCGGTTGCCCGTCGAGCACCACCCCTCCCAATCCCTTCCTTGGACTTTGTAGACCATGCCTGGCCAGCTCTCCCCCGCCGGCGACCTCGCCGCCGGCGAGAACGCATCGGGGCCGAGAGGCCGGCCGGTGTCGGGGCTCGGCAAGGGCTCTTTTGCAAATAGAAGGCTTAGTCTAAGGGCCCCGATGCAAATATACAGAAACACCCCCCCCCCCTCCTATGTGCTGTTATTTCATGTGTGTGCTTTGCTGCCTTGCAAAATTCATAGAAAATCACAGAAAAATCCAAAAATTGCAATATTAGTTTTTTCCAGAAAGTAGATTTCAAACCCTACAACTTTTGTTTAATAAGTTTGATATGAAACCAAATACTTTTGTACCAATTTCAAATCTAAGGTTAAAAGGTATTTGGTATATAGCTTCTACATTTTAACTTTGCTTCTCAAGATTTTTGACATGTATATTCTGTGAGCTATATGTAACCTTGTGTTAAAATTTCAAACCTAGATTTGTTTTATAACTTAACTTCTTTTGAATTGGGCATTTCAAAATTGAAATGCTAGCTAAGCATGTTTTATAAACCTAGTTAGTTAAAATCTTTTTGCCATTCTTCAGTGTGTTAATGATTAGGGTACGGTTAAATTTTCAAAATCTTATGATCCTTTTTATTTCAAGTTTGAATTTAAATTTGGGAGTCAAATTCAAATTCAAATCCAAATGTTCTAGTTCTTGTTTGCAATAGATTCAGTGATATCCTCATGACTTCTTTTATTTCATGAACTCTTGTGTGTTGATTTGGTAAATTGCAACCTTTGTAATATAAGTTCTTAAATTTAAATATCGTCTTGCTTATTTTTATTGCATCTCATTCAGAATCAACGACACTTGACGACGGAGATTACGAGTTGGTCTTAGGACAAGACCAAGGATTTTCTGAAGACCCAACACAAGCCGTCGAGGAACTAATTGAAGCCCCAAACCAAAGTTCGGAAGTCTCTGACACTCCTACCCCTAATCCCGCTCAAGAAGGCAAGCCCCGGTGCATAACCCAGTATTTCAAATTACTACAATACGCAATCTTATACATTATATATCTTGCATTATGTCTAGGAGTTACAATGACACCCTAGTTGCATGATATCTTAGGAAACCAATGTAATGTACCCGAATCCTTATCGTTTACATGCTCTGCTAAATAGGACCGGTAAAAGTCGAGTGATTTCCTGTCACTCGCGCGATATTGGAATTGCATGTTTACAATTCTGCAATCGCTATAAGGATAATGGACAGGGTCATGTGTTGTATCATGACCTGGAGGTTTACCCTGTCTGTTTTATTAAAAGTGATTAAGGTCGCAGCATGTGGTAGTGGTGGCTAAGCGTTTGAAAGTACTAGCCACATGCCGCGAAATATGGTAAGCGGTAAGCCTAGTAGCCGAATGGCCCGGCAAATGGAACACGTCTCCACCACTCGACTTTTATTTTATGTTTACACGCACCGACGTGTGGGAGTACGTTCTGCATGGCAGACAGGAATACGGGTTTTATAGTCGCGCTACAGACGTATGTCCTGCACAATTGGTGTGCGTACGGTCCTGCAGTCGCTTATGGTGGCCGTGATCCATAACCCGGAATATGAGGGAAACGGTTGCTTCGGAATAGTCATTGGATGTTCCAAGCGTGTGAGTTAGGTTTACCTTGCAAGGTTAAATTCGATTCAGAATCGTCCGCCTCTCACGAGGATTGAGACTGCTTATCCCTTTTACCACAGAGAGTAAAAAGTGTAATTGTTGATGAAGTAATCATGATGAATGATAATATCTATCTTGCTTGTTTAGTATAGTTGCCTACCTAGATGACTAATCAAACTAGAATCTGGAAGCTAAAACCTGAAAGTAGGACATACTCTTAGTTGCTTTTCAGCTAAAAATAACCCAGAACCCTTGCAATGCCTTCATGAGTCTAGTTACAGGCTAAAGTATACCCAACTCAGGTACGCCTTGCTGAGTATTAGAATACTCAGCCCTGCTAGTATCTGTTTCAGGTATGACATTCGAGAATCCCACGGACAACCCTGTGTGGCCACCATCCGTTCCTTTTGGCTGGTCCGTGGAGTGGGACCCGTCCCCGGCTGGCAGTGACCCTCCGGAGTGACACCAGGCCTTGGGCTAAGCATGGTGTCCACCTTTGCGACGTGTGTAGTCATGTAAACTTTTCTTTCCGCTGTGAGTTTGGACAAGCTGTTATGCTTGTCAGTTTGCACACTGTTTGTATAAGTTTACTTATGTTTGAACCCGGTTTGTAATAATGTACGAATGACTGTAAATTAAAAGTTGATGAGCTATTCTGTGATTGTAAACTCGCCTTCGTGCGAGGTGAACCTGCTTCGATCATGTTGAACCGTGGTTGTATCGGGCGGAGACCCGACAGACCAATGGATTGTTTCGTTTGAAGTGCGTTAAGCTAATAGCAGTTGTAAAGTGATCATTAGCGCACTTGAGCCGGAATAATTCAGGCGGTTCTGCCACACCCGAAGGTCTACCTCTCTCTATCTCTCTCTCTCTCCTGTACATGTGTATCCTAGATGTAATCCATGTTTTATTGTCAAGATTAATGGAAAACCCGATGGATCTATTCCTAGAGATCCTGTGAATCCTATCAATGGTATCAGACGCCTACACTAGCGTGTAGATCCAGTTGGGGTAGAAGAAAAGAAGAAGAAAGAAGAATCAAATTCAATCTCGAATCGAAGAAGCAAAATAAAAAAACCCTAACCCTAGCAAGAAAAGAGGCCACGGGACCTACTTGGCTCCCACCGCCACCACTGCCGGCAGTTGCCACGCGTGCAGCCACACCCGAGCTGCCGCTTCCACCGGTGCTCCACCGCCGTTGCGTGGGAAGACAAGCGGCTTGACCCATGTCGCCGGCGTACGGGCTCAGGGCTAGGGCACCACCGCTAGACCACTCAACGGTGGCACGTCCACCCCACATTTAGCGCGCGCACTGGCGAGGGGACCGCCGGCGGCGCCACCACCTTCTCCTCCGATCCGCCTCGGGCGGCCGCCGCCTCGGTCACATGCTGAGCAAGAGAGAGGGGGGAAGGGGGAAGAATGAGCTAGGGTTGAGGGGGAGCCAGCTGCCGCCGGGTTTTGTTCCAGCGAGGAAGCCGGAAAGACGTCTGATGGAATTCGACGGCTAGGAGCAACCTGGCTGGTTCCGGCCCAGGCGGGGTGGCACTTTCCCGGCCCAGGCCTAGGTTGCAGCCTGGGACGCGGGGCGCCGCGTGCGCAGTGTGCAGGCCGCGTGCGTGGGCCGCACGGCTGTTTGGCCGCTCGCGAGCTAGGCCAAGCCGCGTGAATAATGGGCTGCCGTGCTATGAACAGTAGAGTTTGTTTTTTAAGTTTTTATCCTTTTTCAGAAGCATTTATTGATGTTTTTAGTCTAGTGTTTATCTTCATTCAATTTTGAGCCAACGGGATAAATTGTTTAGGGAGTAGATGAGTAGAAAGTGATGCTTCTAAACGAGATTTATTCTCAGTTTTATTCATGTTTCCGCTGCAATGATTAAGTTCATCTTCTAATTAAATTAGAACTAACGGGACAATTTAATTGGAACAGTAGTTAATTTTTCAAGTTAATTATGATATTGTTATTTTCTGACCAAAGTTGATGATAATGATATTATAATGTCATTCATTAGTCTTTTCCATGCATTATTTCTATTTTTGCCCAACGGTGATGTAGAATTAATGTAGCAGTAAATATTGTATGTTTTAATTTTGACCAACGTTAAATTAAAGCATGCAAGTGTTATTATTAAATATCCTCAATTCCTTTTAAATTTACTGTTTTCAGGCTATAACCCAATATCATTTATCTCATCCATCGAGCCGCTCAATGGAGGGAACTATGGCTCATGGAGAGAGAGCTTGAGATGGCACTTGTGCTGTCCGAGATTGATCTAGCACTGACCTCACCTTGTCCCACTAGACCTGAGGACTTGGTGAAGGGAGAAAATGAGATCGAGGTAGCATGGACCGCTCGACAACGAGAACATGCACCGTTAGTAATGAAATACGACCTTGATAAGGCAAAGTGGGATCAGTCAAACCGCAAGTGCCTAATGGTGATTAAGAGCTCCATTATGGAGGCAATAAGGGGAGCAATCCCAGAAAGTACCACTACCATTGAATATCTCAAGGTGGAGAGTCAGTTTCCTGACTCTTCAAAGGCTTATGCAAGCACTCTGATTAAAAGGTTAGTCACTGAGAAATACAATGGTGGAGGGATAAGAGAGCACATACTTCGGATGAGCAACATGGCATCCAAGCTTAAGCCTATGAATATGGAGCTCTCAATTGAGTTTCTAATTCACTTGGTTTTTGCTTCCTTGCCTAGAGAATATGATTCCTTTGAAGTTAACTACAACTTACACCCAGAGAAATGGGATATTGAGAAGCTCATTGCCATGTGTGTGCAAGAAGAAGAACGGCTTAAGGGCTCACATGGTGATTCAGTGAACTATGTGAAGTAAGATAAGAAGAGAAGCTACCATGAAAAGAATGCTAAACCACCAGGGAAACCTCAGTGGAAAAGAGACTCTTCTTCCAAGTCTTCCAAGTCAAATGGAAAGGCCCCACAAAATGTTCACCATCCAAGATAGGGCACTCAAGGAGTAGCGGGAAGGGACCAATGCAGATGGTGCAGGAAGAAACGACACTACCAGCGGGACTGTCCGGAATTCCTGAAGCATCTAAATAGAAAGGGTGAGGACATTATTACATTCGTAGATGAGTCCTTGTATTTAAGTTCTGCAAAATCTACTTGGTGGATTGATTCAGGTGCAACTGTTCATGTTACCAATTCTTTACAGGGATTCTGTACGAGGAGGATCCTGCAAAGAGGAGAAAGAAGGCTTAGAGTCGCCAACGGCGTCGAGGTTGAAGTTGAAGCGATAGGAGAACTCCCATTAGAACTGAATAATAGCTTCATTCTTCATTTGCAAAATGTGCTTTATGTACCCCCTTTGAGTAGAAACTTGATTTCAGTATCATGCTTAGAAGAAGATGGATTTGATTGCCATTTTGGCAAAGAATAATGTTTGATTAAGTCTAATGAAAAGTGTGTTGGTCTTGCCTTCCGACAAGACAAGCTTTATATGTTATCAATGCATGAGAATGTGAATGTTGTATGCAATGAAGAAAAGAATGAGTCCTTCTCGACTATGAATGTACAAACCAAGCACAAACGATGCAATAACGAAACATCAGTGAAATTATGGCACTGTCGTTTAGGCCATATTTCGAGGGGGAGAATTGAACAATTAATCAAAGAGAAAATTCTGCATCCTCTAGATTTTTCAAACACCGAATATTGCATCGATTGCATTAAAGGAAAGTATATTAAATAAATTAAGAAAGGAGCCAAATGAAGTGTAGGGATTTTGGAAATAATACACATAGATATTTGTGATCCATTTCCTATAAAGATTGTGGACGGTTATGATTCATTCATAACATTTACAGATGATTATTCGCGTTAAGACTATATTTATCCAATTAAAGAATGATCGGAGGAAGCGTTGGATAAGTTTAAGATATTCAAAGCTGAAGTAGAAAATCAGCACAGTTTGAAGATTAAGATAGTAAGATCCAACCGTGGGGGGAGTACTACGGTCGACATACCCCATATGGTCAAGTTTCTAGACCTTTTGCAAGGTTCTTACAGGAAAATGGCATAGTCGCTCAGTACTCTACACCGGATGAGCCTCAACAGAACGGAGTAGCTGAAAGATGCAAATGTATCTTTTTAATGGATATGGTGAGAAATATGATAAGCTACTCCACTTTACCGATAAGTTTGTAGATGGAGGCAGTAAAAACCGCCGCTCACATTCTTAATCGAGTACCAAGGAAGTCGGTGCTAAAATCACCGTATGAGTTATGGACGGGAAGAAAACTCACATTAAATTATTTACATGTGTGGAACTATCCGGCTGGGGCAAAAGTATTTAACCCGAACATTGGGAAGCTAGATTCAAAGATAGTCAGTTGCCATTTCATTGGCTATCCAGCCAAGTTAAAAGGTTATCGCTTCTATTGTCCTGACAGATATACGAAGTTCGTAGAAATAAGACATGCTGTCTTCTTAGAGGACGAGATGGTCAGGGGGAGCATGATAGTACGAGAAATTAGTCTTGAGGAGAAGCGGGTGCATGCACCCACTCCGATGATTCAGGAACCATTCTTCTCAACACCTGTTGTTGCTGCACCGACAGTACGTGACACTGCAGTGACAACACCTGTTGTTAGTTCTCTTGTGGCAACTATGAATAAAAATGAGGAACCTGTCGTTCAGGATCCTATGGAACCTGTTGTCGCACAAGAGAAAGAGCTACAACAGCCCCAGGTAGAAGAAGTGCCGATTAGTGAAGGCCCTAGAAGGTCTCAAACAATTAGAAAACCAGCTATTTCTAAAGACTATGAAGTCTATGTTAGCGAATAAATTCAAATGGAAGGTGATTCCACCACTTTTGAGAAGCCACGAAAAGCGCTCACTCGTCGAAGTGGCTTGAAGCCATGCAAGATGAGATGAAATCAATGATCCAGGAATAGAACACTGGAGAATGGTAAAGAAAGCTTTACGCTACGTACAAGGCACAAAAGTCCTCATGCTAACGTACAGAAGATCTGATTCCTTGAAAATAGAAGGATACTCGAATTCAGATTTTGCGGGAGACGTAGATGATAGAAAATCCACATTAGGTTATATATTTACTCTCGCGAAAGAAGCAATATCGTGGAAAAGCTCTAAGCAAACCGTCACTGCATCGTCGATGATGTATGCCGAGTTTGTAGCTTGTTATGAAGCCACGGAGCAGGTAAAATGGTTAAAGAAATTTGTACCCGGGTTAAAAGTGGCAGACAGCATTCAAAGACCACTTAAGTTGTACTACGATAATGAACCAGCAGTGTTTTATGCTCACAACAAGTCAAGTGGTGCTGCCAAACATATTGATATAAAGTTTTATGTGGTGAAAGAGAGAATTCAGGATGATATTATTAGTCTTGAGCATGTAAGAACAAAGGAAATGCATGCAAATCCGCTCACAAAAGGCTTACCACCCAATGTGCTCATATAACACTTAGCCGGCATGGATTTACAGGAAAGGCTATGATCCCTGGATAGTAAGGGTCTAGTTGAGAAGCTGTTTCAAAACAAACAGAAAGGTGTATTGTGGCTGTTAATCTGATGGTATTAACCGTTATGACAAGGCATGCTCTATACAATGAAATGGGTTGGGTTGAATTAACAATGTAAGAAGTAAGTAAGTAAGATGAGATCAAAGGGGAGAATGTTAGGATTGATCTCGTCCAACTCGATCCAACGACTGAGTCGGAGTCCTTGATCACGCCCTGATCGGGGGCGCCCAACCGAGACGTGGTTGGTGGGCCCCGTCGCACAGCACTATATAGAAGAGGTATGGGCCCCGGGGGCACGCATGCCAAAGTTTGCCATGTCCCCTAAACCCATCGACAAACCCTAATCCGATCTAAGGAGCGTTGTGAGCGATGGGAAGCGCCACCATCTTCTACATCGCGCCTCCATCGTCGACCACTTCACCGACACCACATCTGCGCACCAACGCTGGCGTCCTCGACCACTGACGTCATCCACGCCACCACTTCTGCGTCCTCAACATCAGCATCCTCAACCACTGATGTTGCTCCCGCCACCGCAACACCGTCGCCATCGCCATGGCAAGCTCCTCCACCAAGCCCGAAGGTCTACCTCTCTCTATCTCTCTCTCCCGTACATGTGTACCCTAGATGTAATCCATGTTTTATTCTCAAGATTAATGGAAAACTCGATGGATCTATTCCTAAAGATCCCGTGAATCCTATCACCAGACTGACCGCAGGATTTCTTTCCTGAAGAGCTGCATCATACTCTTATGATGAACAGCTGACGTTGACGCTAACGCCGCGAACGAGCCGCGGCGAGTGGTAGGACAACCGCCGGGCTGTGGCTCGATTCACCCAGAGAACACTTGGTGAGCAGCCACGCGCGCCACCCATTGCACCGGCCGACATGCAAGTGGAATGCACGGCCATGCCCCGAGCTTTGCAAGAGGAAAAGGATATTGGTTGTTCCCCAGCCAAATCTGTAACGATGGATCCAGCAACGGGCGAACGCCAGCTCGCGATGCCATCCTCCTCGTGTCCTGCCTCGCCGACCAGCCGACCGGCTGCCAATGCCATTGCCTCAGAGTATCCGGTTGTTGGCCGTCGCGCTCTCGACGTGTTGGCGATGCCGCATGAGCATCTCCATGGTACTGGTAGGTACTAGGGCCATGAACAACGCATGGTGGGCTGATGCAGTGGGTGAGCAGCAGCCTTTGAAGTAGCCGAACAGAGACAGATTGCCCCAGCGCACGTCGTGATGCTGGATCTAGAAACGGGAAGGAAGACGGTAGCGAAATCACTGTCCCACCCTACCGTTTTTCCGGCGCCGCCTCGAAGCCGCCGTATCTAGCCACTACGCCCTCGACGCCGGCATTCGCGGGAGGCAAAGGCTATGAGTCTGTGACCGGCGCGCAGGGGTGCCGGAGGCAGAAGCGGAGCACGATAACCTGACGTAGGCTTGGATGTGGTACACGGCGGCCGCGCTAGTGGAAGCCGATGGCGGAGCTATGTCAATTTTACATATTACCCCCAGATCGCGATAATAATCGCGATCCGAATATTTTCATAAAACCCCCTAAATATTTTTATATAACCCCTATTTTGGATCGCGATTACTGATCACGATCCGAATATTTTCATAAAACCCCTAAAAATTTACAAACAGGCCCCTGTTTCGTCCCTCTGATCTCTCTCCCCTCCCATCGGCTCTTCCTCCCTCTCGGTCGCCGACGGCCCCCATAGCCACCATCCTCCCCACCTTTCATTCTAGCAGGAACTGTAAATTCCCAACCCATCCATCCCCCGCTCCGGCAAGGATGAGCTTTCCGCTGCTCTGCCGCCTCCCGTAGTCAGGACCGGAGACTGCAGAATGCATCGGCATCCAAGCCGAGCGAGCTCGATCGAGAAGATGCCTTCAACTCGCGTGGCCAGTGTGCGGCCGCTTGTTTCGCAGTGAGCACGCGTTCGTCTCCTCTGACCCTCCCTCCAAGCCGCAACCGAGAACTGCCGTGGCCATGTCCATCTTCTGGAACTGCACGTCCGTGAACATGATGATGAACATGGTTATCTGTGTTCTGCACTTGTATGTCACCACCATTATTTGCACAAAGAAACCTTCTAATTTCGCCTCTGATAATATTTGCACGTCAAACAATGTGGTGGGGACGCGAAACGAACGATTGCTGCTTCAGAGTTCAGACACCAACATGAAAGACCTCAGCATTTTGATGGCGATGCATTCATCGCTTCTAAAGCATTCCATCTTAATCAATTCCTAGGTTAATATAATGGGATGTCTAAATTCATTTCACCATGGACGAGCAGTGCCATGTTTCACTTCACCCAAGCAAGAGCAGATGAAGAACACCTGCTCCAAAACATTCAGGTGTCTATGCTCTGGTCACAAGTATACCATAAATAAAGAAGGAAAGAAGTTTCGTTTCAAAAAAAAAAGAAGGAAAGAAGTGGAGAGTAGAGAACTAGAGATAGAGATAGAGATAGAGAATTAGACATATGATATATCTCTTCTTTTTCAAACATGTGCATACAGAAATTCAGATCCACTAAGCAGTAAGCACTGCATAACCAAGCAAATCATAAATAAACTGAAAATAAAGAATTTAATGCATGTATATGCATATCCATTTAACTGAGGGAACTAGTAATGTGCACATCCTCACTATAAAACCACACCTCATGATCCATGAGCCAAGCACCACCGCTAGCAGAATTGAAGCGGCGAAGCTAAAACCATTAGTCTCCCAAAGAGATGAAGAGCGCCCACACAGCGCTGTTCCTCTTGGCCATGGTCCTTGTCGTGTCTCCATCAGGTACTCGATCCAGTCATCCAAAGACACACTCCTCCAGTTTCTTGAAGAGATGCTTTTTTGCAGGATCCTGAGCTTTTCTCTGATCTATTGCAGGCGGTATGGCGGCCAACACTGAAGGCGAGTGCTCGGTGATTATGCTGCCTCCGGGTGGGGGTGCATTCAGAGGGCCTGCAGCTTGCTCTGCGTCGAGAGGTTCGACAACGGCATAGGTGTCTGCATTGATGGCCAACGATGCGAGTTCTCGTACCTCTGTATGTAGCAACGGAGAAAAGTAGAAGATAGGTGTGCGCTCTATGAATGTAGCTTAACTCATAGAAGGCTATCTACCTGGTGTTGTGGTGGCTGAATGCTGATTAGAGCTGGACAGCTGGTCTAAGCAACTGAATGCAACGAGCTAAGCAAATGATTTGGACTTGGATTAAATTGCACTCTAGTAAGACAAGCTTCCACAGCAACGTCAACTAATTTTGCTTCTCATATGTCTGCACTACTAACAAATGTTGGAGATAGATGGACCACCATCCATTAATTCTTTGGTCTCAGACTAGCCCGCAACAGATTACAGATAGCATCCCCTAGCGAAGCATTTTGAGGCAATTTATTCTTGTATTAGGAAGTAGAATGTTTGCATATAGTCTTGGCAAGTGCTAGACAGAGATGTATGTTTAATTGCAGTGAGACAACAGAAATCCTCGCAACTACCTGTCAACACATTTCGTCGCATTTCTACATGTAAGTACATGTTATAGATAAGTGATAAGGACCCTAATAAATGTTGTAGCTAGACGCAATGTCATCACGCATTTAAGTCCTCCTTGGCACGGAGCTAATAAAGGAAGACAGGTATGTTGCACTACCTGCATGCATACCAAATTGTCCATGTGTAATGACACTCGTAAGACGCTAACACTGGTGCCTACTATTGAGTTGCATGCACCAACTAATTCAACCTAAAAGTTTAAGCTGATGGTAAGAGGTGGGCAATTCACTTATACTTCAACACTTCCCTTCACGTGCAGACTCCACTAGGCATCAAACGTGGAAATTAGGAGTCTGCTGCAATTATTTTATTTAATCGCGCCCACCAGAATTCGAACTCGAGCCCTATAGCTCTAATACCATATTAAGTTGTATGCACCAACCAATTTAACCGAAAAGCTTAAACTGATGGGAAGAGGTGGACAATTTACTTATATTTCAACACCCACGTTGACTCACTTACCACCTACTGCTTTCATCTTCTTGGCGTCTGGAGCAAAAATTAAACAAAAAAAGGAAAAAGGAAGAACAGGAGATTTATTAGAAACAGAAAGAAATTGGAATTTCGAGTGGTATAGTGAAACGGAAAAAAGAAGAGGAGACGGATGCATGACATGCGGCCATCATCAGCACATTCAACTAAGTAGTAAATACACAAACATCTAAGCTCTCAATGCAACCACCACGGCCGCAACAAGCCTGTATCCGTTCGATCGATTGCAATTACAAACACAGACCATTTCTACCCATATCATACGCATGTAGGAATCACATTAATCTCTTCCAGGATGGGCCAGGTTGGGCGACTTCTCATGAGGGCAAAGCAAGTCTGGCTCAACTCCATTTTGCCAATATGATGGCCACACCTGAGCTTCGTAACCTGGACTTCGACTGGAATGCACTCAACCTCCAAATCTTCGATTTGTCCCACCTTGATGCACCATTCACAGAAGAAGAGGTACTTGCGGCAATCAACCACACTGCTCCGGTCAAGGCATCGGGCCCTGATGGGTTTACGGGAGCCTTCTTTCGCTCCTGTTGGAGCATAATAAAGGGGGACCTCATGGCGATGTTCTACACGCTTCACAGCCTGCGAAGTTTAAACTTTGACTTACTAAATACGGCGAACATAATCCTCCTCCCCAAAAAGGTTGGAGCTGAAAAATTATCGATTATAGGCCGATCAGCCTCATTCATAGTGTCGCGAAACTTTTGACCAAGACGCTAGCGTTAAGGCTAGCCCCAGCAATGAAGGACATCATCTCAAAGAGCCAGAGCTCTTTTATCAAAGGATGCAGCATCCATGACAATTTTTTGTTTGTGCGTCGTATGGAAAGGCGTTTTCATCGCAGTAGAGCGCCCATGCTCTTGGTAAAATTGGACATTCAAAAAGCCTTCGACTCAATATGCTGGGACTACCTCCTCTCGCTTTTGAGCCGTTTGGGATTCCCGGTGAGATGGAGGGACTGGATTGCTGCACTATTAACGACCTCCTCTTCTCAGTTGCTCCTCAACGGGATCCCCGGCGAACCAATCGCGCATGGAAGAGGACTCCGTCAGGGTGATCCGCTTTCACCCCTCCTTTTCATCCTTGCGATAGAACCCCTACAACGTCTTCTACAGCTTGCAATGAAAACCGGCCTCTTAAGCAGAATCTGTCGGAACCCCAGGAGATTGCGCACCTCCTTGTATGCAGACGATGCCGTTCTATTTATCAGGCCGATCAAAGAGGAAATCGACACACTGGCCATGCTACTTGAGTTTTTTGGTAAAGTCACCGGCTTGCACCGCAACTTCCAGAAGTCCACGGTGGTACCAATAAGGTGTACAGACCTTGACCTTGATGACATTCTGCAGGATTTCCACGCTCACGTGGGAGTTTCCCGATCAGGTACCTTGGCTTACCGCTCACTGTGCGCCGCTTGAAAAGGACGGACCTACAGCCTTTGTTAGATAAGGCAGCCGGGAAACTAAAAGTGTGGTGGGGTCGCAACCTAACGCAAGCCGGGCGAGTCGCTTTAACCAAATCAGTGCTCTCATCGCAACCCGTGTACCTGCTCACTATCATCAACGCTTCTGCTGTGTTTCTTGAAGACTTGGACAAATTAAGGAAACGCTTCCTGTGGGCGGGAGATCAGGCATTGTCCGGCGGCAAGTGTAAAGTGAATCGGCCGACGTTTGGGCGACCGCTGCAGCTAGGAGGCCTTGTTGTGCTTGACCTCAAATCTTTTGCAAGAGCGCTCCGGGTGCGATGGCTTTGGCAAGAACAAAACGAGCCAGACAAGCATTGGGCGGGGTTTGGCACACCATGCACAGAGACTGATAAATTGCTCTTTGCAGCTTGCACAACCACTCGTATTGGTGATGGGTCGAGCATCTCATTCTGGCACTCTGCCTGGGCAAAGGGAAGGCGACCCAAGGACATAGCGACGAGCATTTTTAACGCTTCTCGGAAAAAGAACCGATCACTTCGGGACGTGCTCCACGACCATGCGTGGGTCAAGGACCTGAATTTATCTGCATGCCTCACCGTGGGGCACCTACAGCAGTTTATTGCGTTATGGACAGATGTGCAAGAGGTGCGCCTCCAGTAGGGGGCACAGGCTGGAGTGACGTGCAAGCTTACATCATCCGGAGTTTATGACTCCGCCTCAGCTTACCCTGCACAATTCTTCGGGTCAGTGAAGTTTGACCTCCGTTGGCTATTTGGAAGCCTTGGGCTCCGACAAAATGCAAATTCTTCGCTTGGCTGATCATCAAGAACAGAGGATGGACTGCGGACAGGCTTGCTGCACGAAATCTACCGCGAAACGAGGTGTGCCCTCTGTGCAGAAGCCGGCCGGAAACAGCGCATCATATCCTCGCTTCATGTCGCTACTCCAAGCGTCTTTGGCGCCTTGTCGTTGGATGAACCTCCTTCCCCCAAGCCGACCCTTCAAGATGGTCGGTTACGGGCACGGTGAGCGACTGGTGGCTTAGCATGGGAGCTTTGGAGGGGGTTCCAGGATGTGGATTTCGCTCGCTCCTTCTTCTTGTGACCTGGGAATTATGGCTCGAGCGCAATGCGAGAACTTTCAAGAGAGTGGAGCGGCCCATGCATATCCTACTACTCAAGGTCAAGGAAGAGGCTAGAACTTGGGGCGTTGCGGGAGCCAAGCACCTCTCTGCCCTTCTGGAGGGGGCTTAGGACGTCGTTCAGATCTATGTTCGAATCTATTTAGTTCTTACATACTTACTTGTTGTTGTTTTTTACAGGCTCCTCTCTTTCTTCTCCTGTAAATGGTCCGCCAGGACCGTTTGCTTGTAACCTTCTTCTATATTAATAGAAATGGCGCAGTCTGTGGCCGTTCGTTCAAAAAAAAAATATCATACGCATGTCTTGCCAACCACCGCTTACAGCACTTACCCCACACTACGCAGGCCACACCATCTATAAAACCCCTGCCACACTGCCATTCCACACATCAAGCATTCACCATCCACGCCACTAGCATCAACAGGGTTCAGTCAGTGTTAAGTGTAATTAACAAGCTGCTTCTAGCTAGGATGAGGACCGGTAACATGTTGTTCCTGGCCCTGGCCTTCCTAGCGGTGGTATCCACACCTGGTATGTCTCCCCTCTCAATCTTTAATTTCTCTCTACACACTATAAGCAAAATAGACTCACCTGATGCCCTTACATTGCTGTGCTGAAATCTCCTGCAGGCATGGCAACCACGGAGAACCTGAAGGACTGCGCGACGGCCTCGACCATATTGGAAGGCCCATGCAGCAGCCGCTCGTGCGCAAGCTACTGCGAGGTCAAGTTCCAAGGATCCGGCAACCTGCTTCCCTCAGGGATGCAAGTGCTCCGTCTGCAGGGACACTCCATCGACGACGGAAAACTGAAGGCCTAGCTAGCTCCGACCATGGGCGGTCCCGTCGTCCATGGCTCCTCAACTAACAGCTAGCGACTAACGGCATTGACCTTGTAGCAGAACGTGGTTAGAAGAGAGAAAACAATCATAACTAAATTGCGTGTTGAGATCTGAATTGTTGTGTCACTCTTTTTGGCGTTTTCTCTTGCCATGCTCATTGCGGTTTATCCAGCGACGAGTGGAATCGAACCTGTTGGATGCGATCGTTCACGTTTGGCAAAGGCGGTAGGTGATCGACGATGGTGGCTGCCGACGTGTCTCTTGGCTTGCTTTGCTTATGGACGATGTATATGACTAGGAGAGACGTACTCCTCCAGCCTGTACCTACTAACTGAGCTATAAAAATACTCCTAACATGCTGGTTGGATTTTTAGGAATGTTCAAACGTACCCAAACAAACCCCTGTGAAAACTAGCTACTAGTAATTGTCAATTAGTCATGGCTTATATAGTCTGCATGATGTAAAGTCTATCCAAATATAGCTTCAGCACAGCCTCTATATATGAGATCCATGAACTTTGGTGCAGCTATCACCACCGTCGACACAACACACTCTTCGAGTCCTAACTTTCGACATTTCCACTGTTGTAACCTGCACGATGAGGATCAATCCGCTGTTGCTTGCTGCCATCGCCCTCCTGCTAGTATCTCACTACAGGAAACGACTACTTTGCCGACTGTCCCAAACACTCGGCAAAACCTAAAAAACACTCGGCAAAGGCTGCACTCGGCAAAGGGGATACGGCACAAGAAAACACGGCAAAGGGTACTTTGCCGAGTGCATTTTGTCGGGCACTCGGCAAAGACTTTGCCGAGTGCCCAGTCCCGCACTTGGCAAAGGGGCAGAAACGGTAACGGACGTTTTGCCGAGTGTCGGAATTCCGGCACTCGGCAAAGAAGGCAGATTTAACGAGTGCCGGGATCCCGGCACTCGGCAAAGAAGGGAGATTTGCCGAGTGCCAGAATCCCGGCACTCGGCAAAGATTCTTCCTTTGCCGAGTGCCTTGTATCCGACACTCGGCAAAGATTCTTCAGGCCAGGTTTTGCCAAGTGCAAACACTAGGTAAAGTGACCAAAACTACCCATTTTAATCTATTTTTTCTATTTAATGCACACATATATATCAAAAAACATATATAAGCACAAAGACCACCAACATCACATCTATATCACAAATATCATTACACACCATAAAGATCTCACAAATGCATGTCTCACAATATAGTCTACATAATGTTGAGATGTCACAAAAACATAAGATGTCCACAGAAATAAGATAAGTGATAAAAATCATCATGAAGGACGCCAATCCGGCTGAATTGGAGAAACATAAGGGGAGTTTGAGGCCGCCGATTGATTCTGCAAGGAGGAGAAGCGATCGCATGTGTGAGACAAGATAAATGAAGATTAGACATGGCTAAAACTTATCTATACTCACAGGAGTAGAAAACTCAGCAGGAGGCCGCAGAGGTGAAGCGAACAACGAAGGTGGTGGAGATACACCCGCTGCGGCACCAAGAGTCTGCATGTAGGCAAACATGTCCCTCATCCTCTGCTCGTTCTCCACACGTAGCCTCCTCTCTTCTTCTAATTGGGCCTGGAAATTTTTCACTCCAATGTTATGATAATACAAAGAAATGGTATACAATAATCAATAAACGACGGATAAAAAAGGAATGACCTGAAGTGCCTGTATGCGGTACTGTGAAGTGTCCTGCCGAGGTCGTATGACTGGGCTCGCACTCGTGCTTCTTGCTCTAATCTGAGATAGACTAGGAGTAGAGGACGAGTCAATTGCACCGTCGGCAAGCCAATACCGTCCATGATGCTTACCTCCTCCAACCCTCATAACAACTTCTCCATCAAGGTCCTCGGTGGCCGGATCAAACTCTGGACCATGCACATCCCTTGCCATCGCTGAGTACGCACTGAGGCGGGCGTGGGCCATCGGGTTGCTGTATGCCTCGGGCCCGTCCTCCGGGTTGTATTTGATGTCAGACGTCGACTTGCCCTTGTGGGACATAGCATATGCCTGAAAGAGGGAGCAAGGCTGGCCACCATGTGACGACGACTGGAAGAAAACAAGCAAGACGATTAGAAATCATGCATAATTGAGTATTACATTAAATAAATACATTCGCGTACCCATGCTTCGGCGTATCCGCTGAGGCCTTGATGGTGTGGTGCACCTGGCATCATCAAACGCCGCTCCCGACAAGCGTGGTGCGACTCCTCCCACTCGTCCGAGCACCACTTGTACACCATCTGTTGCCAGCACTCTTGATGCCCGAGGCACCAATAAGGAGTCATCTACAGGGCATCAAGTATTTGACATATTAGAAGATGAAATTAAGCCTGCTTAATGTAAAAAGGAATGCATATTAATTTTCTTTATTTACCTGCAAGTACTGCTCCTCAGTCAAAGATATGGTTCTTGCTTCCATTTTGGAGACCTTCTGCCCAAGGACGTTGGCGTGAAAACTAATAATGGCCTGGATACGCGCCTCATAGTGCATGTCCACGACTCGTTTCTTACAGACTCTGGTAGCCACCGCATCAGCTTTCTCCTCAAATCCATCCTCACATCTGAAGAAATCCTGCATGCAAACACGATGTATACCATTCATTTTTTTTAAGAATGTGAAATGAATGCAATGTATGTAGCACTTACCCACAACTCCTGTTTCACCTGCTCCGCCTTGTTGTTGAATACCCTGCCATCCCGATCTTCAGCATCGGGGGCGGCGGCGTAGTGGTCGAACGTATAGGCCGGTTCCGTCACTCCAGCGTGCTCAACCAGGCCAGGAAAGTGTTCCCTGCACAGAAGACCGAGGATGCCATTGACGGAGCGTTTGTGAGCGGCACCTGCACTCTGCACAATCGTCCAGGACCTGCACAAATGATTAAGACCTCTTAATAGTTTCAACTTTGAATTTGAACATATAATATGAAGAAATAAAAATATAAAAAGTTTCTTACTTTTCCCCTTCGGGTCGAATCAAAGGGCGTCTCTCATGAGGTATCGGTCGCCTGGGGAGACTGGCGGGACCTGTACATGTGATTAAGAAAAATTATTAGTTTCAACTCAGCATTTGAACATGTAACATAAAAAAGCAATGAAAACATATAACGGTTATTACCTCGCAAGTAGACGCTCGACGAACCAGAGGTACCGGAACCAGAGGCGGTCTGCTGCGCCTCCTCGTCCTCCTGCGCCTCCTCCTCCTCCTCCTGCGCCACATGCACCTCCTCCTCCGTATCATCTTGCTATGTACTTCAAGTAACGTCGGATCACAACACAAAAAGTTTGGGTTGGAAAAGAAAAAAAAATCAAATAGGGTTTGCCGAGTGCCCACAAAAAGCACTCGGCAAAGACCACTTTGCCGAGTGCCGGATTTCTGGCACTCGGCAAAGCTAACGGCCGTTTGCTGCCGTTCACAGCTGACGGAGCTTTGCCGAGTGCCCGACACTCGGCAAAATATATCTTTACCGAGTCACTTTTTGCCGAGTGTCGGGCACTCGGCAAAGAAGGTCTTCGCCGAGTGTTTCCCTTTACCGAGTGCGGCACTCGGCAAATGTCCTATTCGCCGAGTGCCCGACATAATGCACTCGGCAAAACGTGTGGCACTCGGCAAAGATGCCATCTCCGGTAGTGTCTTCAGGTACCTCGATTCTTCAGGAGTACTATGTTGCACACTCCTGTTTGATCAAAATGTTGGTATTAATAACCTGTTACTATTTTATTTCTTTTGAGATTTACAGATATGACGGTGAAGGTGTCGGCCGGACGATGCAAGCGACCCAATTGAGTAATCCTGTACCCAGGCAAGCCTTGTAATGCCCAGGTGTGCAAGAAGACTTGCGCCAGCCAATACAAGAACGGCATCGGCACGTGCATGAACCCTGATGGGTGTGACTGCGAGTTCTGCCTGGATCTCGCGACTCCCTCTACACGAAACCGGATGAAGTAGCTATGTGGTAGATCCGATTAATGATGTGCGCAAGTTTTCCTACCAAAAGTAATTGACAGCAATAAAGTAATCATGTACTCCCTCAACTTAAAATTCTAGTGCTTGCTCTGTTTGAGCAAAGCCAAAATACATAATTTTTATGATACAAGGCTGGTGGCATTACTATCAGCAATATTTTCTTTATGATTATACTTTCCTACCATATAAATAAAATAGTAATATAGGAATCAAAGCCTTATCCTAAAAAAATATGCCTTATTAAAAAAAAGGAGATTGGAACCGAGATAGTTTGGAGCACAACAATTGTCAAAATTGCCTCAGAATATCAGTCACATGAATGACTTGTGAAGAAAATGTTTAGGACGATGACCATTATTGGGTTGTACCAGGAGGCGCATCTCTTCTCTACAATCGATTCCTGGACCCAAATCGGGCGAATCCATCGCGCCACGTCGCCCGTTAGCCCGCTAACCATTGGCTCCCGCGAAGTCACGATATCGACCGTTCGATCCGGGTTGGTGTGGGTCTCACGCCCATTAAGCCACGGATCCGCGGCGCTCGCGAATCGTCGCGAACCCGCTCAGCCGTCTTCACTTGCCTCTCCGCCTGCCCCGCCGCCCTTCGTCTGTCGCGTCGCCCGCGCCTCCCTCCGCTTGCAGCCCTACCCGCTGTTCAGCCGCTGTTCGCCTGCCAGGCAACCCACCGACGTCGTCCTCCCGGCCCGGACTCCCTTCCCCTTGCGGCCTTGCCACAGCCACCGCGTCGTCCCCCATCTCACGCGGCCTCCAATTCGGCTGGTGCTACCGCTTGGGCCATCGTCGCCAGCCACCTGCCTCTCCTCTCCTCTCCTCTCCTCTCCCCTCCCAGTCCCATCCCACTCTACTTCGACGTGGGTAGCGCCAGCACAATATACATTGTAGCAGTCTAGGCGTTGGAGCTACCAGGGCCACGAACGGCATATCCGTACACCACTCCCCCTCCCAGAGCTCCTCTGCCCCTCCACCGTTGCCACGGAGCTGTCGTCCATCTGCAGCAGCTCGCGCGAGCTGCAAAATGACGCGACGGTGGTGCGATTAAGAGCTCCTGGCCTCCCTCTGCCGGCCCCGCCCATTGCGGACTGTTGGAGCTCCTGGAATGCAGCAACGGAGGTGACCTTGGAGAGCAGCTCGTACGGCTGCAGGTCGACGCAATGCCAGCGCGAGCAGCAGCTACAGCCATGGCCTCCGGCGTATGTGCAGCGCCAGCCATTGCCTCCACTGTCTGCAAGGTGTTCGACAAAATGGGTATGTTCTAACACAGGAAGCTTCACAATCCTGTACAGCTGTACTCCCGTAGTCCTATTCTATGACACCAAAGTTAGCGTTCAGATTGGTTTACATGACTCAAAGCTTACCAATTCTAAGCCCACGCATTCTTATTGTGATTATTAGGCACAATTTATTTACCAGAGAACCTGATTGTCACATGCCTAGGGGCACCGACACTTTCTTTAATATAGGACCTGATGATCAGAAACTTGGGCACATTAACTTATTTGCTGTGCCATCTGATAATCACAAATAAGGCGGCACTGCATTTGATATCCACTACTTAAGCCTATCATTACTTATATCAACCGGTATGAAGCAAATGTCCGAAACAACCAAAATACACAGGTCATCTGAGCTTGGCGCGGCAACGGCCGCCATCACGAAGCCGCAATGCCATTGGGGCTGCAATGGGCCGAATGCGCTGCAAAGTCTACATAATTGGGCTTACGTTAGGCCTTTACGTGGTGCAGCGTAACCTGGGCTTATAGTGGGCCTTCTCTCTCTATGCTGCTCTCCAAGACTTTTAAAAAAAAGGTTAAAAAAATAAAATTGGGAAAAGGAGTGCCGGTTGGGAACATTTTAAAAAATGGGTATCTCCCGCCCGCTGATCGGGCGGGAGACGTGGGCCCGGGGACCTCCCGCCCATCCAGCGGGCGGGAGGTTCCCCGAGGGTCTTTTCGCAAATAAGAAAGTTATCTTATTCGCGAAGAGGTCCCTGCGGGGGCATCCCGCCCATCCAACGGGCGGGATGTGGTCCTGAGGGGCATCCCGCCCTTTGATCGGGCGGGAGGTCCCCCCAGCTATATAAGCCCCAATTTGCCCCAAAAATTTTATTTTATCCAGCAAAAATCAGAAAAAAAAGAAAGAGAGAAGAGGAAGAGAGAAGAGGAAGAGAGAAGAGGAAGCAGCGAAGCCCTATTCACACGTCGATTTGGAGGTATATTCTCATTCTAACCGTATAATTATTTGAAAATAACTATAATCTAGAAAATATTTTTTAGAGTAGTTATGTTTTGAATAGTTTTTAGTATTTTCATTTGTTTTTAGTATAATTTATATTCTGAATAGTTTAGAATCTGTAAAATATAATCTAAGAATCGCTGAAACTTAGGGTCGTCGTTGTGTATTAATATGTAGTATAACTAGTTTATTAATGATTGACAGATATATCTTCCGAGAAGGGTATTTTCAGTATATATTACGGAGAAAGAAATGTGATTTATGGGCCGAATGGGGTAGATTTAAGTGAGTTCAACTGTACGGTCAGAGGAATTACCAGACCGCACGAGAGGACATTTGAATCCCTATGCAACTGGTTAATGAGGGGATTAAAGATTAATCAGGAGACACACACTGTGAGTGTTCAATGCATCATAAATCGTACCACTCACGCTTTGATCTGGGAGCTGATGCCACTTGCAAGCAACGAGGACTGGTTAACTTATCTGCAAAATACAAGTCATTAGCAATGCCCACTGGTACTCCTTGTCAGTGTGCACCAGAACCCTTTGATAAACATTGAAGCTGCTCCGGAGGATGAAAATATTGATGAAGAATTTGAGGAGGCAAACATTGAGACAGGTGGCACCGCAGCACCTCAATATGTGGCTGATGAGGGGGAGAACATACCCTTTATTGTTGAACAGCTGCAAGACGAAGAACGTGAATTGGATGAAAAAATAAATGCCGATTCGTCTGATGATGACGATGATGTGCCTGAAGAATGGATAAGCAGCGACTTCAGTTATCTTGTCGTAGATGACGGATCTAGCGGGCCTTCGGATTGCAGGGAGAATGAAATTGTCCAGGGTGCGAGGTACCACTCAATTGAAGAGGTGAAGGAAGCTGTTAAGTGTTGGTCTCTCTCTTATGCGAGAGTTTAAAACAGTCGAGTGCAAATCTCGTAAGTACGATGTGGTATGTGTGAAGGAGGGCTGTCCGTGGCGGGTGCATGCCTATAAAGGTAAATGGAAATATTATTGGGAATGCTCAGTTGTCACTCAGCACACTTGTCATTTGCCGGTGGTGCAGAAGACCCATCGCAACCTTACATCGCAATACATCACAAATGAGATGTATGGGATGATAGTAGAGAATATGTCATATGAACCAAAGTCTATTATCAGGTATATTCAGGAAAAGTACAAGTATACCATCTCGTACAGCAAGACGTGGAGTGCAAAACAAAAGGTGTTGGAGATGAGGTTTGGTACGTTCAAGGCTCCATATGATAATGTTCCTCGATTGCTGGCCGTCCTATGTTAGAGAAATCCTGGAAGCTATTATGACCTAAAAAATCTAGACAGAGGAGAAGGTCCGCCATACTTATTGCAGCGGGTCTTTTTCAGCTTGGGTCCATGCATTAACGCATTCCAACACTGCCGGGCTCTCCTAGGACCTTTCTCACAGGAAAGTATAGATTGCAAATGCTGACACATATTGGAGTGGATGGAAACAATCAATTGTTTCTGTTGCTTTTGCTTTTGTTGAGAGTGAGAACATAAACAGTTGGTACTGGTTTCTGGAACGGGTTAAACTTGCAGTCGTTTGGGATAGGGAAGATGTCTGCCTGATTCACGATCGTCACGCCGGTATACTAAGGGCAATACTAGATTTGCAGCAGGGGTGTGTGGAGACCGGAGAGCCGCCCAAGTGGCATGATGTTCGTAGTAGGTGGTGCATGAGACGTATCGGTGCAAACTTTTTCAGGCAATTCAAGAACAGACACCTTATGGATATGTTCAACAGGCTATGTAAGTAAACGAATCAGCAAAAATTTAACAAGCAGTGGCAGAAACTTGATGAACTGACCGGGAAGAAAAGAGCTGATGACGCATCAAAAAACATAACTGCACAGGATGAAGCAGAGACTTTGTGTCCTTTGCCAACAGATACTGCACATACTCGCAGAAGGTCTGAGTCAGCGGTGAAAACCTTTTCTGAATGGATTGAGAATGAACCCAAGGAGAAGTGGGCGTTACTTTACGATACAGATGGTGCAAGGTACGGCATAATGACCACCAACTTCGCCGAGGTTTACAATTGGGTGCTGCGAGGTGTTCGTGGGCTTCCACTGGTTGCAATTGTGGAATTCATCGTCCGCGGGTGTACCGATTACTTTAGGGAGCGGTTCACTAAAAATCAGGCATTCATGTAAGATCCTGACAGATATTTTGGAAAAATGATAACAGAATATGTGACTAAGAAGGCAGCTAGCGCCCGGCTACACCACGTACGGCAATATGGTACACAGGAGCTCAAGTTTGAGGTATCTCCTAAAGACAGAGCGCGACGTGGCATACTCCTGTAAAGGAGTGCATTCTCAAGTTTGATGGAACTTGTTGTTGCTCATGCATGAGGCCAAAGTTGCTGCACGTACCTTGTTCTCATGTAATGGCTGCTTGTGCGGATATTCGATATCCTGTCGATATATATGTTTCCCATTACTTCAGAAAGGAGACAATTGCCAGCACCTGGCAGTATGAGATCTGTGGGTTCCGTTTGGTTGGATTGTTCACTGAGACAGCGAATCCTGTTATATATATTCCCGACCCAAGATCAGCACGGGTTAAGAGAGGGCGCCGTCTGACACGGCGTATTCGTAATGATATGGATGAGTCAGAGCTCCGTCCGAGGATACAGCACTGTAGTGCATGTAATCAGATTGGACACACGTATAAACGTTGTCCAAACAATGATGCTGGCCCCAGTTCTGCTGAAGCTGGCCCTACAGGTGATGCTACAGATGGAAGACCTCCGGTTACATCAAGGAGTGGGAGACGTCGCCGATCGAGTTCTACTACGTCATCAGGCATCATTTAGTTGTAATTTTATTTGAACGTTGTTTACTCATGTGTAATATTTGCCGCGTTGAGTTTGTATCAGACCTGGATGTGTATTTGTAATATTTGCCGCATTGACTAAAGACAGAATATTTGGATTCATATATTTGTAATATTTGTAATGTTTGTTATCATATTATTTTATTTTTAATGGCTTCATGTATTGTACTATCGTTATATTTAGATTCTACGTTGCAAAACTTATCGTTTAACCATATTCGTACGAGTTTTAGATACCGTAATCTTCTTCGTAAAATTGAATTAAAATTTTATATGCATACATAAGAGTATGGCGAATAAATCTTGTATTTGAAAAAAGTTTGAATTTCAAATAGTTTGTGAAACATAAATTCCAAGAAAATATAACAAAAATCATAACCAGGGGACCTCCCGCCCACTGGCCGAGCGGTTGGCCTGCCTCAGGGACCTCTTCGCGAATAAGAAAAGTTTCTTATTCGCGAAGAGACCCTTAGGAGGGGCCTGGAAATTTTTTTGGAACCTCCCGCCCGCTGGGTGGGCGGGAGGTCCCCGGCCCCACGCCTCCCGCCCGATCAACGGGCGGGAGGTACCTATTTTCCGAATTTTTCCCATCCGGCTCCCCTTTTTCGAATTTTAATTTTTTTATCCCTTTTTAAAAAAAACTCGCTCTCCAACCCTTTCTCACCCACGCAGACTGCATATGGCACCTAGAAATCCTGGTCCTGGACACCATGGCCAATGGCCTCCGAGATGCCTCTTTGAGTACTTTGGCGCTTTGCTGCTAGCGCAGGAGGCGTTGTTGGATTGGTCCCCGGTTCCCGGCAACGAACTTGATCGCCGACCAGCATCACGAAACCCTACACTTTTATCCCTCTGAATTCCAGCGAGGTGTTCTGAAATGCCATGTTCCCTAGAGGCCACTATGGTTGTAGTTGCGCACGGAAACGGTTTCTCTAACTTTGGTCCCTCTGCAGTTGTATCACTGATACGTGGGGCCGGGCCCACGTGTCAGTTAGACTATCTCCAGCGATATCCTCCAAATCCCATCCCCTATTTTCATCCTCCATATCAACTTCATTCTCTATACCAAATTTAACTCCAACAGCATCCTCTATTTCCATCCTCTATACCCCACAATCTTATTTTTCTATCATTTCTTCCAACGCTCGTTTCCCCCGAGCGCAACGCCCCGCAGCCCCTCCCGCGCCGCCCCTGCCCCGAGGCCTCGGGCCCCGCCGTCCGCGCCCCGCCGCCCCGCAGCCCCTCCCGCGCCGCCCCTGCCCCGAGGCCCCGCGCCCCGCCGCCTGCGCCCCGCCGCCTGCGCCGCGCCTGCGCCCCGCCCCTGCGCCCCGCCGCCTGCGTCCCTGCAGCCCCGCCGCGCCCCACCGCCCCTGCCCCGCCCCGCCGCGCCTGCGCCCCGCCGCCCCGCCCCGCCCCGCCGCCCCTGCCCCGCCCCGCCGCGCCTGCACCCCGCCGCCCCTGCGCCCCGCAGCACTCCCTCCCTCTCTCGCGAGTTCCTCTGTGCGACCGGGATGGAGGACGCCGCTCCTGCCTTTCTCTGTGGGGGACGCAGCGCTCCTCCTCCATTTTACCGCACGCGATAGCGGATCCCGCTGGAGCGATACAACCGCTACAGTATCCCGTGTTTTAGCGAACAGACGCTTTTACCGGACGCCGCTGGAGATAGTCTTACAGGGGCCAAAGTTAGGGAAGACTCGTCCGTTGTGCACACGGTCTCTGACAAGTGACATGCATGATAAGCAGAGTTAGACCCAAACCCTGAAGAATTGCCCAACAAGACTGATTTCCATTTTTTCGTCAAAATAGCACCTTTTCCCTGCGACCCCAAGCCGTGACGACATCGATCTGCCAATGTGGGAAACACAGGGATTGCCGCAAATAAAAGAATGCCCGGACTCTGAAAACCCCCCGACGTACGGTTGCCCTCGGGTGCCGCAATCCCGACGCGATTCCCCATTTTGGGACAGCAATCTGCCATTACGCGGCAGCTTTTGCCCTCTCCTCCTCCTGTGCGGACTGCGGATCGGGCTGGGTCACACCGTCACAGCGACGTCGCTGCCCGCTGTAACAGTAACCCAGCCCCCGGCCGCGATTCTCTCGACGATCCCCGGCAAGAGCTGTGCCTTTCAGTTTCAGGCAGAAAAAAACTCTCGAGGGTTCAACGTGTGGTCGCCCAATCAGCCACGGCGCGGCGAATGCGAATTACCCTCGGAGGTGGACGAACCCATCGGCTTCGTTCCACGTAGCTCTCCGACGTTTACGCGCGCGCGCGCGACGCGATGATGCCGCGGCTTCTGAGGACACGGGGGCGCCACCGCCACACATGCGCAGGCGCGTCCGGCGCCGGGCGTCACGTCGCCGGACGGCGACGGCTGCAAAGGAGCCCGCGAGAAAGACAACCCTGCAATATTGATGATGGTCAGCCTGATGGAGATTGGAACACAGTTCCTTTCTAAATTTTCCCCCCTTCTGAATTTTTTTCCCATCTTTTGGAAAAGCTGGCACGACAGGGCCGTGCTACTGCTCCTGAAAAGATATGCATTCAGGTTTGTATGATCCGAGGCTGCCGTCATATCAACGTCGGGTCACAGTGGAATCGTACACACGCATGTGAGAGTATGTGACAAACCAGAGGCCTCCAGGGTCAGATCACATGGACCATGCAGACACAGGTGCTGTGGTTGGTTGGGCTGGAGCCATCTCAACAGCAGGGCAGTGTGGCTTCCCTGTTCGAATACACATCATGTCATCAATCAAAGCGATGAGTTCGTGTTTGATGCTAATGTGGGCTTGCTGATTAAGCGCAGCTTAGCCGAGGCAAGAGGCACATAAACGTACCCATCTGTCAGTTGTTGCGCCCGTGCATTATTTGGTCGGCCATGTTCTCCGAAGAGGAAGCTAGCTAGCTAGCAGCTTGAGTTGTTGCGTGCAGCTAAGGCGTCGCTCTCGTGCAACGAAAATGGAGAACTGGACATGTCCTGTACTGTGCAGGAGCCGGGACTGACGAATGCCCATGACAAGGCCCGTATATAGCAGCTCACTGGTCTACGATTTCTTTATTAAAAAAATAGTTCATGAAGACATGAACCAGAACTGACGAAATGTCCACGTGCTGGGTGCGTGCGTACGTGGCGACGTACCTGTACGGCATGCATCCATCCACATTAGCTGCGCTGAAACCTTGCCCATGCTGTGACCAGCAATAATTGCCAGAACTCAGCTGGTTTCATTTCATGTCAGATCTTTGGTTCCTGCTGATCTGGGGAAGGAACAAGTGGCACGTGGACATTGAAGGTGACCTACTTCGCAAATCAAAAATTGTTAGAAGATTATTAACGGGTAATCAAGCAAGGAGAAGAAAATAGCGAAAACGAACAGACTTCTCTCACTTCAATTCAGCATTAGTGGTCCTGCTACGGCTAGCTACAGTGCACATGGCACACACTGACTGATCCGATTCATTATTCAATCAGCCAGCAGTACATCAAGGGGGAAAAAGACACGAAATTATCGAGTTACAAGTTAGGTGCAATTTCAATACATGATACATAAGAATGTCCTACATTTGGTGCTAGAAAACAAAAGCGCCAGGCACCCGGGGGTCCCATGTACTTGCCCATTTGCTCCTTTTTGTGTGTTCTGCCATGCATGGCATGCTACACGCAGATGCAGTGCTAAGCTTTACTTCAGGACCACGTTTAAATGATGCTCAGAGTGGCTGGCTTTCTTGCTTCTGGCCCGTTCGTCTCATTAAAAAAGCAGCCTCCCTACTGCATGCTGCTGGCGCTGGGACACAGTAGCATGCACGGCTTTCCTACCACTTGTGGATCCGGCGAGAAGGAATTGAATCCCGCCGTGGTACTGAATCCAAGGACGATTGCCCAAATTTCAGATCTGTACACTTAACCTGTCCTCCTCTTAAATTTCGTGTAGCTTTTCAGATTGGTGCTGCAAGACATGAATCTATACTGCTGCTCCACCTTCAAAGAGAGCGATTCTTTTCTACCATACGCAGCATCTCAGTGTCTCAGTATCTGCACCCTATGGTAGCTGGAATGCATGGGTCAGCTTTCAACGATCCTTGGAACATTATCTCCTCTCGGTCGGTCACGCTGGTTCCCCGTGCACCCGAAGAGCCGGGCACATAACTTCGCTGCGACGTACCGACCAGAGCTCACACGCCAATTTGCTCGCCACAGCATGCGGGCAGGTGCGCTGCGTGCTCCCAGGCTCGCGGCATCAGTTTCCCGGCCTATTAACTCGGGGTAGTTCGCGGTCGATCACGCTCACATGCTTCGGCTGACAGAGCGGAACTGCCGCATGTGCACCTGCTACGCCTACGCGTCCGCGCGCGACCCCAACCTGCGGGTAGCTCGGGGGATTTACAGCGGCTGCACTCAAATCCGTGGACGTGCGCGTACTCGTCCGTGCGCGGCCGGACTCGCGGCTGCCGGCCGGCCGGTGTCCTCTGCGGCACTGCCCACGGCGCGCCTACCACGCTGCGGCCGCCGGCGCCCGGCGCGCATCGCCGTGGTACTGTACTCGCGGCGGCCAGCGCGGGCCCGCCGTGCGTGTCGCGCGCGCGGCCGGAACGTGCATCTCCGTGGATATTTTTTTGCCCGTCGGACGGACGGCTGGCGAGCACGGCGATGTCGATCGAGACCAAACGGATGGTTGGTTGGTGCATCGGCGTGGCAGTGCGCGCCGAGGCCGACATGTCACGTCGGCCACGGTAGCGCGTGCGTGCCGCCGGACGGCGAGGCGCGTCCTTAGTTGTCGTCGGTTCCATCGCAGCGCCGACAGATCGCGCGAGCGATCGAGTGTGCGGTCGACGGATTCGAGGGAGAATGGGAGCCGGTGTTGAAATGTTGAATTGGGGACGCGCTGCTCGACAGATTGGCCGTGAACCGTGGGTGTACGGTGCGCACGGTGCAGCGTCAGTGCGCAGGAGTGTGCTTGGATTGAAAGGGGAATTTACGTGAGCGCCACTGCCGCCGTGCTGCGGCCGGGGAGGGCAGAAGGCAGGGCACGGACCTGTCCTCAGAAGTAGCTGAAGTGTAAATGAATCCCTTGCGTTTGTTCAGAAAGTCAGAAACAGAGCATGTTCAGAATGACCGTCCGTTTACCTGTTTCGCACAGACCAGAGGCAGAGAGGGTATGCAATTCAATTAATCTGATCTTGATTATTTCCCAGTGATAAACAAACAATAAATCCTTACACCAGAGAGGGTATGTTTCGATCGTTTTGGTACTTGTCCATTTCATCTAGTTTTGGGCGTGCCAGCCTGAACCCCTGATGCCTGGAAATAATTGGGCATGCAATTCCAAGGGCGAAAACATACCCCTCGTTGAAAGCAACCTTGTACCCCACAACCCTGTCTTCTGTGGCTCTTCGGAGCCAATCAACGCAAACATATTAATAAATATCTTCAACTCTTGCTCCACGGATCATGTGAGCAGTACGGGCGCGCACCACCCACCACGGTCTCTTTCTTGAATCCTGCTTGATGAGCAGGGCAGCCAGGCAGCCAGCCTCCGAGCAAGCTGAGCTGAACCTGAGCCTGAGCCTGAGGAGGAGAGGTGAGGTGAGGACTGAGCCGCTGGCGCTGAGGTGGTCCTAGGTAGTAGTAGGATTGGAGATCTCCCTCCCGACAGCAAGATCAGACCCATATTTATGCTTTGAGAGGAACACCACCAAAAAGCCTTTGGCAAAGCCTACCCTCCATCCCTATCTGCATTAACAGCTTGACACTGCACCTTCAGTTGTCAGCATGCATGTCCTCCTCCAGATCCTCCGAGGCAAGTAGTAGTATTTTGTTTTGTTTTCCTTCAGGCAAATAATTCCTTAGTCAGCAGCAGTTACCTATCCTAATCCTAGCATGTTTTGCTCGGGATTGCTGGGTATATGCACGATAATTTTCACAAAGCTATGATTTGTTCAGTTATTTTACCCATCAATTTGGGCCCCCTTTTTAAACCCTCTACGGAAAATAATGCTTGGCCGATGCGCTAATGTTGATGCCCCATGGCCGTACATGTGCAAATTGGGGCGCACAAAAAAGAAGGACAGGGACAAGTTCTGATCACTGAGTCCAAGGATCAATTGGGCGGGCCGGCTCCATGTTTGGTCCCAAGCAGCAGCATCCAAAGTCTCATCTAAAAGCTAAAGGGGACAGGGAGCTCCATCAATAGAGCTGGAATTCGATGGCTGTTTTGGAGTACTGTCTCTAGCTTACTTTAATTGGAGAGGACTTTGGCATATGATGTGATGGTGACAAGTGCTTAGAAAGCTAGCATACCATAAAAGCAGAAAGAAAACATACACACATGCATCACCGTGCAGCCAGAAAATTCAGCATCCCCTGAACATATTTATATATGCTGCAGGTCATATAATCTAGAATTCATCTAACTAGCAATAATATAATTCGGTCACAGACTCCTTTTCCGAAGGATCTCGATCAGTATCCCTCTGTCCTCTTTGGAACCGAAAAGAGAGAGAGAGAGAGAGCCTGCATAGCAAGACTCCATCTCCATGGCCAGCAGCCAGAAGCAACCGCAGAAGCAGTCATCGCTAATCCTACCGAAAATAACACGCATGCCAAGTCTTTCTCCGGGAATTATGACCAGATGCCGCCACTGCATCTCTCTTCCGCGCAAGTAACCCACGCACAACACGCAGAAACAAAAGAGACGGGTGGTAGGTTTTCAGATCAGTCACTCACACACTGTGTGAGCGGCAGCACCGAATAATTGCACCCCGGACGACATGGAGGGAGGATGGATCATGGAGCTATAGCTACTTGTAGCAACTAGCAACCGTACTTTTCTGTCAATCCTTTCCAACCCAGCCTGACTGACAGGCATATCTACCGGCTCCAGCAACTCCATCACACTGTCACTGTTTCGTACTGCCGCTAGCTATAAAGATCGTGTGGTCGCAGGAGGGTTATCGTCTGTAGCCTGGCGTGTGACTGCTTTAACCTCGCTCGATCTCACCTCATCTGAGCGGTTAGTGAATTTGGCGAGCCGCGGCCGGTCGATCTGCAGGCAAATGATGAGTCGGAGGAGGCGGAGCATATGGAAGGCCCACCTCCGTCCCGGTCGAGAATATTTGGCGTCGCCTGCAAGATCTCGGGCGTGGGGCACGCGCGGCCGGCGAGGGCCGGGCGATCGTGTGGCAGCGCGGCCGCCGCGACGTCGCGGCGACAGCGCCGCGCACCCGCCTCCAGGGAGCTGCCGGTCGCCGTCGTCGACGTGCGTGCCGTATTAGCAGAAGCCGGCCCGATCATATATGCCCAGATGGCCAGATGAACGCAGTACACGCACGCATCAGAGAACGTCCGCTTGGGAGAAGATGCCGCCGCTTTCGTCTGTCGCATCGCGGTTGTGCTTCCTCCGTCGCCATGCCTTTTTTCAACCACCTGTTACTACTTTTGCTGACAGCACGGACCTCCAACGTTCTCGTCCAGGGAGTTTTTTAACTGCAACTCAGTCAGAGGTTAAAAAAGGGAGAAGCTGTCAACCTGGCGGCCGGGTGAGATCGATGGATGGATCGACCGACCGATCGATAGATCTGTACTGTACCAGCAAGGAAATTAAGTGATCGATGTAGATTTATTTCACTGTTGCCATAATGGTGTACTTGTGGCGAGACACATGCATGTCCTGGTTTGATGTTGGCCATGTACTTATCCAGACGGGCCGCGTACGCCGCAGGTTCAAATACCATTGCAGTTGGGTCCTCACGGCTTTACGCGCGCCATCCGACTTGAAATCGCTCGCCGTCCCATCCAGTATTAAAGCAGCCCATGGCAAGTTGAAGAGAGGAACTGGATGGGTTTGATCAGCAGGTACGCACCAGTCTGCTTATTATTAGTAGCTAGCTAGCATAGCATCAATGAGCTACTTTTCGTCTCTATTCGGACAGCTAGTAGATGAACAACAACGCCATCTCCTTGCATCGTCCGATCCGGCTGCCTGCTGGTCGTCGATCTGTTATATTGTACGGTCAACTCCACTCTCGACGAATTACCAGATCGATCACTTGATGAGCAGGTACCAAGGGATGCGTTTTTCTCCGACAGGAGCTAGGAATACGTGATAATTACAGCTTTTTTTCACATGCTCCGATAGTAATGGTATGGTAGTGTCCAGCGATCCAGTGAAGAACGCCCTTTAACAGCTAGCTCATTATCGGACGAAAAATCACATGCAGCGTGCATGAAATTCGGTAAAATAAAGAGCTAGACAGTTGAAAAACGACTGCGCAAAGGAGGAGAGGAAAAGGAGCAAGCTAAGTCATGATCCCGCCGAGTATGCGTACGTACTAGCTAGCTTTTGATCAAGCAATCAAACATGTGGATCCCAGTCCAAAGCGCCATTGATCGAGCACGTACGTACTCACTGCAGCTCGTACTACTAAGCAACAAAAATTGTGATAGTCTGCTCTCTGTCAAAAAGATGAGAAAAATCGAAGGAGGTTGAAACGGACTACTGGAACTGAAATCTCACCCTGAAGAAAGTCTGAATTCTGAATTTCTGAGCGATGATACATAGCACTCCCTCCGTTTTTTTTTCTGAAATTAAGTGACACATCGTCTCCCTCGTAGAAGAAAAATGGCATATCGTCTCGTTAGGATACAAAAGCTTTCAACAAGTACTCAGTTAATTATAAAAAATAATTACTCAGTTAAACATGTCATTTATATTATAAATTTTGGTAAGATTATCACAAAAATTATATATTGACAAGCAAAATGATTTTAAACGGGGTTATCAGCATATACCATGGATATGTTTAGGACAAACTGATTAGTGTAATTTTTAAACCAATCTACCATGTTTATGCACCATCACCGCAAAGGTATAAATAAAGAGATAAAAACTCGCATGCACCGTCGGCCCATCCATGGATCCCTTGCACTGGCACGCAGTAATCATGCAGCATGAGCAGCGGGCAGTACGCAACAACACAAGGGGCAAGCACGTCGCCGTCCCCAGGAGGACCACCGTACCTGTGGTCTCCGCCTCCGCGTCTCTCATGTTCTAAAGAAGCCAACCTCCCATAAAGAAGCCCTCGAGCCAATCCAGAGGTCGCAGAGGAGAGCGCGGGCGGAGAGCGATGGATAGATGGAGTCGCCCAACACCCATCTCCCCACTTGGTGTCCACTGATGGCTACAGATGCACGAGACCGAGAGAAGATGAGCAATTTCTTTTAACAAATTTATATTCTCTCTGCGTGTACAAATTTGTACTAGTGCCAAATTTGCCAAGAAATACTCCCTTATGCATATGCTAGCTACCACACTAGCTATAGATAGCTAGCTAGCACCAGAGCAGGCCAGCCAGGGCACAACCAGCAACTGCAACTGCAGCTGCATGCATCTGTACTTGGTGGTGAGAGGGAGGGAACTTTAAGCCTTGTCGTCCCCTCGGCAGGGCAGGCTCTTACTTGCATGGTCCCCCTTCTCTCCTCTCCGACCTCACGGCGCCCATCCCCTTAAAACTGCACCAACTCGTAGCCAAATTCTTGAGCGAGCTCACAGGCATACACCAACATACCAGAGCTGCTTGTCGCCTCACAACCTGGGACGGAACCAGCAGCTCGCTAGATAGCTGGAATTCTTGGGGGCAACTAGCCCGCAGCCGGCCATGGCGAAGTCGCAGGAGGTGCGCAGCGTCGACTCGTTCTCGCAGCTGCCGTTCATCCGACCGGCCCCCTCCCCGGCCCCGGCGCCAGCGCCGCGGGACACCATCCGGCTGTTCGGCTGCGAGTTCTCCAACGACCAGAAGGTGCAGGCCAAGCAGGAGGCCATGGCCGACTCCCCGGACGCGGCCAACGGCAGCACGGTCACGTCCGAGAGCAACGCCAAGCAGAGCGGCGCCGCGGCGGCGGCCGAGAGGAAGTTCGAGTGCCACTACTGCTGCCGCAACTTCCCGACGTCGCAGGCGCTGGGCGGGCACCAGAACGCGCACAAGCGCGAGCGGCAGCACGCCAAGCGGGCCCACCTCCAGGCCTCCCTCGCCATGCACCGCTACGTCCCCGGCCACATGTACGGCCTCTTCAACTACCACCACCACCTCGGCCGCTTCGACCAGCCGGCGCCGCTGCCGCCCCCGCCGCCGGCGCACTACCCGATGTGGACGAGCGCCAGCCCGCCGGGGCCGTACGGCGGAGGGCCAGGCTCCGTGTCGCAGCCAATTAACGGCAGCCCGGTGCCGGGGATATGGAGGGTGCCGCCGCCCATGGAGAATTTCGGTATGGCCGGCCGGCACGGCGCTGACACGGCCATCCTGGTCGGGCCGGCAGGGGAGGAGGCAGCGTGCAAGGACGAGAAGGCGGTGGTGAGCTTGTTGTCCTCGTCGCCCTCGCTGTCGTCGTGCTCGTCCACGTCGCCGGAGAAGCTAGGTAGGTACGAATTGGGCCAGAAGGAGAGTGTTAGCTTGGACCTCCATTTGTAATTCTTGTGTTTAGGTTTGTTCTTGTTGGTTAGCAGTTGCAAGTCCATGTTAATTCTCATAGTTTTAAAATAATCTTTACGTACCCTTTTTGCCGTACGTTTGTGAAATTCAAGTTTAGCTAGAGCTAGCTTACTTAAGATCTTATTATCAGAACTGTCTGGATCGAGCCCGGGTGCACAAACTAGGACAAATTCTTGAAAATCTCGAAGAAATTCTTGTAAAGTTTCAAAGAAATTCAAGAGTTCCAAACAAGCTAAGCCCTTAATTAATTTAGTGACATGACGCCACAGAAAACTTCTAGTGGGTTCTTTTTACACGGAGAGAAGAGGAAAAAATAAGGCCTAGAAAATGTAGAAGAAACGGCATCCACGGTAGATTGGAAATGTGTGGATCTGATGGCCTAAAAAAGTATGGATCCAACACTGCCGTACATGGTCCCGTAGGTAGACACATAATGTACATGACCTTTCTTTTTCGCACCCTGGCCCAACTATACGTCCGTCTGAATTGCTTTGTACAGAGATGGCTCTTTTTAGCATGTGCCCTGCCACGAGCCAGGTGTTTCGTGTACTTTCGGCTTCCTCATATAGATGTGTAATATAATTTACTAACGAGTTTGGCACGTGAAGGAAAAGGGCCGTCGATACTAACAGCTATCAGGGAATTTTTAAATTGGGGAAGGGGCATCTTCTTTCTGCAACAATGTACGGACAGAAAGATTCAATAAAAACATGGGAAATATTATTATTTGGTCCACTACTGCTCCGAACCAGCATAAAGAAATGACCAGTGCAAGATGTTGTTTGATTTAGTCCCTGCTGCAGTTCTGCTTTACTCGAGTCACGTGACATCATCGATCAGGGGTTAAAGAGAGTGTCATCTCCCTAGACGAGCTAGCCATCAGTAGGGTTAGCACAGATATATACAGGCAAGTACTCAGTACATGTAGGCAAGATCCCGTAGCAAAATCATGGATTTCATCATAACAGTTGCACAGGCATCATGAGTTAAGCACTCAAAGGCATGGCCTGCTTGCCTGTCCTGCACAGCTTTAGATTGTACGAGCACAGTACTTTCCCGGAATTCAATCTAGCTAGTTCTTTTGTACGACTCACTTGGTGCCCTAAATGTCTCATGCATGCATCGCCCCCAACAAATTGCGCAGGTTCCTGACATATTCTCTGCGGCGCCTCGTCATTTTTTCTTACTATCTACTGTGCGACTATGTCTAATGTCTGCACCACCACCGGAGTTAAACATCCTGAAACTGAAGCACGTTACTGCTAATGCATCACTAGATCAAGGTAGCTTTGCCAGCTTCTCTTCGACGAGGATATCCGCGCGACGACATGGCAATTACGAACGCAAATTAACACACCCAGTTCCAATTGATCGATTCACCCAGCAGCAAAGAAAAAGTAAATTACCGCAGCTCATTCACGTGTTGCGCAATTGCAACAAAGTGGTGGCGGTGGCGGCATGCACTGTGCTTCTGTGTCTGTAGCATTGTGTGCAGTGGTCATCATCGTGCGTGCATACCAAGATCGCTCTCTGAATTTTGAGCGGCCCGAAACACTTGAGAGGCGATCGGGGTAGTTCCAGGGGACAACCGGACAAACAAACCTCAAGCAACCAACGGACAAACCAAACGATGAGGCCGCAGCCTCCTCCTGCTGCTGCTGCTGCTGCATAGCTACCTATCGAACGAACTGGCGCGCATGCACGCACAGCACGGCCAGCAGATGCTGCTGGTGGCTAGCTTCCTGTGCCATCATGGTGCTATACTATGCATACACCAAGAAAGCTACAGGTCACTGAGAAGCCGTGGACGCACGCACCAGGACGCAGCGCGTGCCGTGTAGTACAGTAGTAGTGTCCTCCACAAGTCCACAGATCTAAAAGAGGGGGGCACTGCGCTGCACGCGCCCGCCCAGCTCCAGCAGTAGGCAGGCAGGCAGGCAGCAGTACCACCACCACCGCTGCATCCAGTGGTGGTTGCCGGCCGGGCGGCCAGGGCCAGGGCCTGGACCAGCGCGCGCTGTACTTGGGCAGCGCAAAGCCATACGCGCGCAGAGATCAGATCGGCCAGATCAGTAGTTAAGCTTGCACCCACCGCGCCCATGCGTCGTCATCTCGGCTGCTGGATGCGGCAGCATGTGCGGTTTCAGTGAGATGATGATGCTTGCTGCAGTCTCGTCTCACCGTCGGGGGCGACGCCCAGATCTTTCTTTCTTCGTTCCGCTGTTGTTATGCGTTGTCGACGACCCATGGGTGATACGATGGATCCGTGCATGTGCCCCGGCGGCGAGCCGTGACCGCGCCTCGGAATGCGCGTGGGCGCGGCTAGCTCCATCGGCCGGGTCGGAGAAGGCGGATTGATCGGTCGGCGCGGCGTGCAGTGCTCGCCGCTAGCGCCACCGCGTTCGCTCAGCTCCCTACAGACTAGAGCTTCCTGGATGACATGGACCGGCCGGCTGCGTCGCCAGCGCGCGCTCTGGGGCCGATCGGGCGGGCTAGCAAGTACAGCTGTAGCCTACACACGGTTACAGGGATTTGATAATGCGACGCATGCAACGGCTGGACAGAGTTAGCGAGTAACAGAGGTGCAGGGCCATGCATCTGAGTCTGACGACAGGCAAGATGTATAAAGCCGGCCTGCTTAACCTTAAATGTACGGTCTCTGATCCCTCTCTCTCTCTCTTCTCTCTCTTTTGATAAGTGTCTGATCTCTTTTTCCATGCATGCTGTGCATGGCACGGTCTTTGAAGGACGTGATAATGGGAGCCTGCAGCAGAGTCAGATGATGATCAGTTGTAAAGGTAGAGCGTACCCCCGCAGAATGCACGCATGTTTTCTGAATTCTGAGATGCCGTGCTGCAGCACAGTATGGTGACTGAAACTGAAAGGTTGTGTGCGGCCCCTTGACGTCAACCCAACCCACCCAAAACTTTCAGTAGCGAGCACAGCATTTTCAGTGCAATCTTGCAAACTGTTTGCAGAGACCACGATGCGGGAACTGTTTGCAAAACTGATGGCATCTATCATCATTATTGCAGTTCAGTTCATGAACGCCTATATGTTGTCGATCGGATCCATATCTCAGAGTTTGAGGGCATGCAGGTCGTAGCTAGGTGCCCGGCTAGTCTAGTTCGAAGGGTTCCGTTGTTTGTGAGTCAAGGACTTGATTGACGTGTGACAAGAAGCGAATCTAGTAACCAGCAGTCTTGGCCGCACTTGATGTCGCCAAGAAACGCCGAGCTTGTATAACTGTATCGGCACGACCATTTCTGGCATGGGAAGCAACCCTGCACAAGTCAGAGTGACGCTTTAGTGTTGCACGGCACAGGGCCGAGCAGTGCACTACCGATGCCTAGCTAGCATCTCAACATTTTTCTTGTGGCTCGGCTCCAATCGTTTGGACAGGGACCACGATGGCATCTTCCGCGGAGTAACTGAATTCCTTCCATTTGCCCAAACTAAAAGTCAAACCCGCGCAAATTTCTTCCATGTCCTTTTGCAAATCATCTTCCAGGCCCAAAATGCTTGCCTTGGCCGAGTCGTCATTGCTCAAGTGACCACCCCACCGCACACAGTACACGAATGGGCCAGTTCCAGCCCACACTATGGGATCCATTCCAGTTTCGGCTCCAGCTGCCGAGGTCGTGAGACCGAGCTCAAACAACAACGAGAGCTCAAGCCGACGACGAATTGCTGAAGCGCTTAGACGGCACGCGACGAAAAGCTGGTGCGGTTGACATGGAATTGGAAGGCACGCACGGCGAGTAGGTCACGGCAGCACGCTACGTTTTTTCTTGGTGCCCGCGTGCACCTCACCTCACTCCCATACCGTACTTCCTACCGTGCCGCGACTCGCGTGCGCGCGCGCACGAAGTGTTAGAAGATAAGATTAGATTTCCTACGTGTTGGTTATTGTAAATAAATATCTGTAACAAATAAGAGTAAGCATCGACTGGGAGTTCTAGAATTTTGTTGTACAAGTTAGATAGATAGAGATAGAGATATTCTGTTGTAACTAGAACTCCTGGCCGACTCCTCTAGTTTGTTACGATCCTGTAAATTCTGCGCCTGTTGTTTGCGCCTATATAAACACGTAGGGCGGCCCTCCAACGAGGCAGCACGCTTTAACCTATTGCCCTCTGATTTTCACATGGTAATCAGAGCCTAAACCATCCACCAAAACCTTCATCATGTCGACCTGTGCTTCCTCCGCCGCACTTGTTGCACATTCCGTCTCTGAGAAGCTTACCAGGGCGAACCATGTCTTGTGGAAGGCCCAGGTATGCGCTGCCATGCGTGGCGCACGTCTGGAGGGGCACCTCATCGGCGCAACCAAGATGCCTGACGAGAAGATCGTCGACAACGCGGGCAAGAAGAGCCCCAATCCTGCTTTTGAAGAGTGGGAGGCGAAGGACCAACAGATCCTCAGCTATCTCCTCTCATCCATTAGCAGAGAGGTGCAGATTCAAGTCACCTCAGCCAAGACTGCGGCGGAGGCATGGCGCTCCATCGAGGCCATGTTCGCATCACAGACCCGAGCCCGGGCTGTGAATCTTCGCCTTGCTCTGTCAACTACCAAAAAAGGTAGTATGACCGTCGCCGAGTACTACACCAAGATGAAGGGCTACGGCGATGAGATGGCTGCAGCAGGAAGACCGCTCCAAGATGACGAGATGGTCGAGTACATCCTCACCGGCCTGGAGGAAGAGTTCCTGCCGCTGGTGTCTGCCCTTGTCACGAGGGTAGATCCAATCTCGCTTGAAGACCTCTACTCTCAGTTGCTGAACTTTGAGACCAAGTTGGATCTCATGAGAGGTGGAGGCGAGCAGCATCAAGGATCAGCAAATATGGCTGGTCGCGGTGGTCGTAGAAATCAACGTGGAGGCAGCGGTGGCCGTGGCCAGCGTGGAGGCCGCGGGTCATCTCGTGGTGGCCGGGCTAGTGAGTCCGGCGGGCGCCAGAGCAACCAGGGAGGCTACATCAGGCGTTCCACCAACTCCAGCGACGAGAGGCCGGTCTGCCAGGTCTGCTTCAAGAAGGGCCACACCGCAGCCAAGTATTGGCACAGGTTTGAAGAAGACTTCATCCCAGATGAGAAGCTTGCTGGAGCCGCCACCAATCCTACCACGTCGACACCAATTGGTACACGGACACCGGCGCCACCGACCACATAACAGGAGAGCTTGAGAAGCTCTCAATTAGGGAGAAGTACGCTGGTGGTGATCAAATTCACACTGCCAGCGGCTCAGGTATGACAATCAGTCACATTGGTCAATCTACTGTTAATACCCCTAATAGAGATCTACATGTAAATGATGTTCTTTATGTTCCACAAGCTAAAAAAAACCTTGTCTCAGTTCATAAATTAACTTCTGATAACTCTGCCTTCATAGAATTTCATCTAAATTTTTTTGTTATCAAGGACAAGGACACCAGGAACATTCTGCTTAAGGGGAGATGTCACAAAGGACTGTATTCCATGCCCACCACATCCACAATAAAGACGGCTCTTGGTGCCGTCAAGCCCTCCATGTCCCGATGGCACAATCGTTTAGGTCATCCATCTTCTTTTATTGTTCGTCAGGTTGTTAGCAAGAATAAACTTCCTTGTTTAGGTCCTTCAACAGATGAATCCGTGTGTGATGCCTGTCAGAAAGCCAAAGCTCATAAACTCCCATATCCTAGATCCACTAGAATATCTAGCTCCCCTCTTGAGCTTGTTTTTTCTGATGTATGGGGTCCTGCACCCGAATCTGTTGGCAGAAAAAAATATTATGTGAGCTTTATTGATGATTATAGTAAATTTACCTGGGTTTATCTTATTAAGTATAAGTCTGAAGTTTTTCAGAAGTTTCATGAATTTCAAAGCCTTGTTGAATGACTTTTTGACAGGAAGATTCTTGCTGTCCAAACTGATTGGGGAGGGGAATATCAGCGCTTGAATACTTTTTTTAATAAGATCGGCATTTCTCATCTGGTTTCTTGTCCTCACGCTCACCAACAAAATGGGTCGGCTGAGCGAAAACATCAACACATCGTAGAAGTTGGGCTTTCTTTGCTTGCATATGCGTCTATGCCTCTTAAATTTTGGGATGAGGCGTTTCTAGCTGCCGCATATCTGATCAAACGCACTCCCACAAAAATTCTTAATCTAGACACACCCTTTGAGCGCTTGTTTCATCAACAACCTGATTATTCAGTTCTCCGCATTTTTGGATGCGCATGTTGGCCTAATCTTCGCCCATATAACTCTCACAAACTACAGTTTCGTTCCGAGCAATGTGTTTTTCTTGGGTATAGTAGCTTACACAAAGGGTTTAAGTGTTTAGATGTCTCTACTGGCGGGGTATATGTTTCTCGGGATGTTACATTTGATGAAAATGTTTTTCGCTTTGCTTCCTTGCACAGCAATGCGGGTGCACGTTTGAGATCTGAAATCCAGCTTCTTTCACCTAATCTTTTAAATCCTGCCACATTTAATTCTGGGGTAGACAGTTTGATTGATCATGCGGCTGATATGTCTACTGACCCTAACCAAATTTCTGGAGACAATTCTGTTCAAAATCAGGCAGAACACACATCAAATATGGATGTCTTGGCGCCTCCAGTACCAGACGCTGCTCCTGAAGCTGATGCGGTGCAGATTCCTGGGAGTGCTTCGCACTCGGGATCTGCTCCTGCAGCGCCATCGACAGCTGCGCCGTCTCCAACCTGCCGTGGCGACTCGCGCGCTACCACGCATCCTTCAGCTGGCCACGATTCTGTGGCTTCCGTCGCCTTGCCCCGCGGCATTGCGGGACGGGAAGAGAGCTCCTTGACGGCTCCCACTGCCGCGACATCACCGGCAGGTTCTGAACTGCATGGTTCTCTGCCTGTGACCGCTGCTGATGCACAAGTCCTGGAGCCGATTCTGGGAGGTGTATCTTCTACGGACCCTGCATCAACTCGCACAAGGACAAGACTTCAATAAGGGATCAGGAAACCAAAGGTATATACAGATGGCACTATTCGATATGGCTGTTTTACTTCTTCTAGTGAACCTTATGATCTAAATGAAGCTTTAGGAGATGTTAATTGGAAAGATGCTATGGATACAGAATACTCAGCTCTTATGAAATATAAAACTTGGCACCTTGTTCCTCCACAAAAAGGTAGGAACGTTATAGGATGCAAATGGCTGTATAAAATTAAAAGAAAAGCCAATGGAAGCTTGGATAGGTACAAGGCACGGCTAGTAGCTAAAGGGTATAAACAACAATATGGGATAGATTATGATGATACTTTCAGTCCTGTTGTTAAACATGCTATTAAACATGCTACCATTCGTATAATTCTTTCTATTGCTGTGCCACGAGGGTGGAGCCTACGTCAGCTTGATGTTCAGAATGCATTCCTTCATGGAGTGTTGGAGGAGGAAGTCTACACGCAGCAACCTCTAGGATATGAGGATTCCACAAACCCAACTATGTGTGCAAACTTGATAAGGCACTCTATGGGTTGAAACAAGCTCCACGTGTATGGTATTCACGATTGAGCAATAAGCTTCTTTCTCTTGGGTTTCAAGCATCTAAGACTGACACATCATTATTCTTCTACAATAAGGGAAGTGTTACTGTTTTGTGCTTGTGTATGTTGATGATATAATTGTTGCAAGCTCCACTCACAAAGCAATAGAAGCGTTACTAAGTGATCTCAACAAAGAATTTGCGCTCAAGGACTTGGGTGACCTCAACTACTTCCTAGGAATAGAGGTGAACAAGGTACGAGATGGTATTATCCTGACTCAAGATAAGTATGCTTCAGATTTACTTAAAAAGGTTGGTATGTCTGACTGCAAACCGATCGGTACACCTCTTTCCACTAATGAGAAGTTATCTATACATGAAGGGTCACCTTTAGGAGAAAAAGATATAACCCAGTACAGGAGCGTAGTGGGGGCTTTACAATATCTTACTTTAACTAGATCTGATATTGCATTATTAGTTAATAAAGTTTGTCAATTTCTTCATGCTCCTACTACGTTGCATTGGGCAGCAGTCAAAAGGATACTTAGATACATCAAGCAATGTACAAACTTGGGGCTGCATATCCATAGATCAGATTCTACTCTTGTTAGTGCCTTTTCTGATGCAGATTGGGCTGGCAGTGTAGATGATAGAAAATCTACAGGTAGGTTTGCTGTTTTCTTAGGATCAAATCTTGTCTCATGGAGTGCAAGAAAGCAACCTACGGTGTCAAGGTCTAGCACTGAATCTGAGTATAAAGCTTTAGCCAATGCTACTGCAGAGTTGATATGGGTACAGATTTTACTCACTGAAATTGGTATTAAAAGTCCTAGAGCAGCTAAGTTGTGGTGTGACAATTTGGGAGCTAAATATTTGTCAGCCAATCCTATCTTTCATGCAAGAATAAAATATATTGAAGTGGATTATCATTTTGTGAGAGATCGGGTCTCAAAGAAACTACTTGATATAGAATATGTGCCTACTGGAGATCAAGTTGCAGATGGGTTTACTAAACCTCTTTCAGTTCGGCTTCTGGAGAATTTCAAAGTCAATCTCAACCTCACACGGTTATGATTGAGGGAGGGTGTTAGAAGATAAGATTAGATTTTCTACGTGTTGGTTATTGTAAACAAATATCGTTAACAAACAAGAGTAAGCATCGGCTGGGAGTTCTAGAATCTTGTTGTAAAATTTAGATAAACAGAGATAGAGATATTCTATTGTAACTAGAACTCCTGGCCGACTCCTCTACTTTGTTACCATCCTATAAATCCTGCGCTTATATAAACACGTAGGGCGGCCCTCCAACGAGGCACACGCTTTAACCTATTGCCCTCTGATTTTCACACGGAGAACCTGCTGCATGGTCCAGCGTACCTTTCGCCGCGTCGCGGTCGCTCGCGAACGACCAGGCTTAATTTAGTTAACTCGTACCTACACCGGTTAGGGTCGACTTTTGGTGGGAACACGCTCTTCCGACGGGTCTGGCGTGCACATCAGCTTACGAGATCGTGACAGGACACAGGATCGGAGCTAGTAACCAGATCGCTCGATCGGGCCTTGGCGGCGGCACGTACAAGTACAAGCGTTCGTGTTTCGCATGAGTCCAAGAACAATGCGACCTTGCATCGATCCAGACCGTCCTGGCGTTCGATCGGCAGCTTGGCTCAGAGATTTGCTCAAACTACAGCTCCAGCAGAGCATATAAGGTACTCAAACGGCATATTGACGTTCATCCTGCATACAGTTGGTTATGGAAAAGTTGTTGTCAATTAAAACATAAGATCTTCTTTTGGCTTATGCTCAAGGACAGACTGAACACAAGAGAACTCCTGAAACGAAAGACAATGGTCCTACCCAATTATAATTGTGTTCTTTGTACACAGAATGTGGAAGAGACAGTCTTACATCTCTTCCTGGACTGTCCCTTCTCTAAGCAATGTTGGAGTATGTTTAATCTGCGTGTAATCAGCCGATCTTCAGGTTTTCAGGTCATGGAATCCTTCATAGGCCAATTAGCAAAGCCCCTTTTCATGGAGATTATCATCATAATGTGTTGGAGCATCTGGTCGGTCCGAAATGCATATATCTTTGAGAATGAGGTCCCAACAGTTCAGAAATGCAAAGCGGCTTTCAAAGCGACTTTTGCCTTGCTCCTTCGTAGGGCTAAGCTAAAATTTTCCCCTGAGACAAAGATATGGCTAGAATCTCTTGTGTAATTTTCTTTTTGTAGTTGTTTCCTATTAAACTTTTTCTACCCTTTAATATATAACCAGTAGGGGATAATCCCCTCCTGTTTCAGTCTTTTTTTTTGTGCTCAAATCGAATGCACATTCAGTTCCCAGTTCCCACCCCCTCGGATCCGGACGGCGATGATGGACCGCTGGCAAATCTCAAGTCCCATCCGATCGTCATAAAGTGATTGGGCAGGTCACCTTGCCAATGGGACCTCAATAATGTCGGTTGAGAGATGTGTTCAGCCATCTCTGCCCTGGCTAATCGTAGCAACTATTGTTCTGAACAAGTCCTTCAATCAAGACAGCAAATGGGCAACTGATACAGCTAGCCACTTTTTTCAATCATACAAGTGAGACTGAGACAAGGATGAGTGATCGCTGCCCCACTCATTTCGCATCACCTTTTTTTTTTGGCGTCGCACGCGACGAAGTGTCCCGATCAGGTAGATTTTGTTTGGCACATTATCTTGTACAGTAATCAATCAGGTGTCTGTCTAGTTCATTACTAGATAGATATCGTTATGAAAAGAAATCGACAATCGGGGGTCTGTCCTTCTAGGCTTCTACTGAAGTTCTGAGGTCACCTTTCCTTCCAATACCTGCTCTTGCAGAGTTTCAGTACAGCCCAGAAATGAGAAAAACGCTCAACACACCAATGACCAAACCTAGTATATATATGGCTACATGCCACGATCCCGTCACCGGAATACAGAGCAGACAAACTGTCTAGTACGATGCTCACTGGCCCACCTGAAAAATCGTGGATGTTAGGAACTTTGGATCTACTAATCGTGTATTAGCCCGGTAATTAACAATACAAGTAGCATTGATTACATTCTAGGTAGAAACAGAGAGGGAGAGAGGGAAACAATGCCGTACCCCCCGTGGACGATCCGGCTTCGAGGTTGTTGGCCATGACGTCGAGGAGGAAGCCGCGGAGTCGTGGACGAGGGTGAGCGGGCGGCGGTGTAGTCGAACGGTGCCGGCGGTGATGGATGCAGAGGCCGGCGTGGGTGCAGAGGCGGCGGCGGCGATGGAGCTTCCCGTCGCTTCAGCGCCCACCCTTCGGATCGGATCAATTAGGGTTTTTAGGTGGGTTAGGCACGGCGAACTTCGTCGTCCGTGCCCCCGGCCCCCACCTTCTTTTATTGTGGCGCTGCGCGACGGGGGCCCACCCGCCATTGGGTTGGCGGTGCGCCCCCGATCGGGGCGCGTAACCAAATCCGGATCGGTCGTTGGACCGATCCGGGTTGAAATCAAACTAACATTCCCCTTTGATTTCAACTTACTTACTTACTTACTTCTTACGTTCGATTTCATTCAGATCAAATATATTGAGCATGCCTCGTCGCAACAGTTATTACTATTGGATTAACAGCCACAACATACTTTTCCGTTTGAAACAGAACCGTACTTTTGGGCCCTTACTTATCCAGGAATCATAGGCTTTCCCGTAAACCCATGCCGGCTAAGTGTTCTCTGAACACATTGGGCGGTAAGCCTTTTGTGAGCGGATCCGCTAACATTTTCTTTGTGCTCAAATACTCAAGGCTGATTATATGATCCTGGATTTGCTCTTTAACAACATAAAACTTTATGTCGATGTGTTTGGCAGCTCCACTCGACTTGTTGTTGTGAGCGTAAAATACTGCAGGCTCATTGTCGCAGTACATCTTTAGTGGTTTTTCTATGCTGTCAACCACTCTTAATCCGGGTATAAATTTCTTTAGCCATTTAACCTGCCCCGATGCCTCATAACAAGCTATAAATTCTGCATACATCGTAGATGATGCAGTTACTGTCTGTTTGGAGCTTTTCCACGATATAGCTCCACCTGCGAGAGTAAACACATAACCTGACGTGGATTTTCTATCATCCCTATCTCCCGCAAAGTCTGAATCTGAATAACCCTCTATCACTAGAGATTCAGATCTCCTGTACGTTAGCATGAGGTCTTTCGTTCCTTGCACATAACGCAAGGCTTTCTTAACCATTTTCCAGTGTTCTATCCCTGGATTGCTTTGGAATCTGCCAAGTATCCCGGTGACAAAAGCTAAGTCAGGGCGTGTACATACTTGAGCATACTGTAGGCTTCCGACAGCTGAAGCATATGGTACCGCTTTCATCTGATCAATTTCGTACTGATTTCTGGGACACTGAAAATTCCCATAACTATCGCCCTTGACTATAGGAGCAGGTGTTGGCTTACTCGCATGCATACCCTACTTCTTTAGTACCTTTTCTAGGTATGCTTTCTGCGATAATCCTAAAAACCCCTTTGTTTCTGTCTCGGTGAATCTCAATTCCTAAAACGAATGAGGCTTCACCTAAATCTTTCATATCAAACTTCGAGGACAAAAATTTCTTTGTCTCTAATAGCAGATCAATATCGCTGCTAGCAAGCAGGATATCATCCACATATAAGATAAGGAAAACAAATTTTCCATTCTTAAATTTCGCATAAATGCAGTTGTCCTCCTCATTTTCTTTGAAACCAAATTTTCTTACGGTTTCATCGAATTTTAAATACCACTGTCTGGAGGCTTGCTTTAACCCATAAATGGATTTCTTTAGACGACATCCCATCCTTTCTTTTCCTTCCACGACAAAACCTTTCGGCTGTGCCATGTAAACGTTCTCATAAAGATCCCCATTGAGGAACGCCGTCTTTACATCCATCTGATGTAATTCTAAATTATAATGTGCCACTAACGCCATTATAATTTTGAAGGAATCCTTGCATGAAACAGGAGAAAATGTTTCATTATAATCTATCCCTTCTCTTTGCGTAAAACCTTTCGCCACAAGTCGCGCTTTATATCTTTCTATATTCCCTTTGGAGTCACATTTAGTCTTGTAGACCCATTTGCAGCCCACTGTTTTGGCTCCTTTAGGAATTTCTTCTAAATCCCAAACATCGTTGGTACTCATCGATTTCATTTCGTCTTTCATGGCTTCCAACCACTCAGACGAATGAACGCTTCTCATGGCTTCTTCAAACGAAGTGGGGTCACCCTCCATCTGAATTTCCTCGCTATTATAGATTTGATAATCACTCGAAATAGCGGGCTTTCTTATTCTTTGAGATCTTCTCGGTGCCTCAGCTATCGGCACTTCTTCCACTTGGGGCTGCTGTTGCTCCCCCTGATGCGCGGCTATCGGTTCTATCGGATCCTGAAGGACAGGTTCCTCGTTCTGACTCGTCGCCGTAGCTGGAGAACTAACAGCAGGTGCTGGCTCCGTAGGTGACGCAGCAACTGGTGAAAAAACTAGCAACAGATGCTGACACCGTAGGTGAAGCAGCAACAGGCAACACGAAAAATGGATCTTGGATCATCGGAGTAGGTACGAAAACCCGCTTCTCTTCAAGATCAATCTTCCGAGCTACCGTGCTCCCCCTCATCATCTGATCCTCCAAAAAGACAGCGTGTCTCGTTTCTACGAACTTTGTATATCCGTTAGGACAGTAGAAACGATAACCCTTCGACTTTTCCGGATAGCCAATAAAATGGCAACTTACTGTCTTAGGGTCTAACTTTCCGATATTTGGATTAAATACTTTCGCCTCAGCTGGACAGCCCCACACATGTAAATAGTTTAGTGTGGGTTTTCTCCCTGTCCATAACTCGTACGGTGTTTTGGGCACCGACTTACTCGGTACGCGATTAAGAATATGAATGGCGGTTTTTAACGCCTCCATCCACAAATTAATCGGTAACGTGGAGTAGCTTAGCATACTTCTCACCATATCCATTAAGGTACGGTTACGTCTTTCAGCGACTCCATTTTGCTGAGGCTCGCCCGGTGTAGAGTACTGAGCTACTATTCCATTTTCCTGTAGAAACCTTGCAAAAGGTCCAGGAACTTGGCCATACGGGGTGTGACGACCGTAGTACTCACCTCCACGGTCAGATCTTACTATTTTTATTTTAAGATTTTGCTGATTCTCTACTTCAGCCTTAAAAATCTTAAATTTATCTAACGCTTCCGATCTTTCTTTGATTGGATAAATATATCCATAACGCGAATAGTCATCCGTAAACGTTATGAACGAATCATAACCGTCCACGGACTTTATGGGAAATGGACCACAGATATCTGTGTGCACTATCTCCAAAACCCCTGAACTGCGTTAGCTCCTTTCTTTATTTTCTTAACGTACTTTCCTTTAACGCAATCGATGCAATATTCTTCATTTGAAAAATCTAACGGATGGAGAATATTTTCTTTAATTAATCTCTCAATTCTCCCCCTCGAAATATGGCCTAAACGACAGTGCCATAATTTCGCTGAATTTTCGTTGTCGCATCGTTTGCGCTTATGACTTGCGTCGTTAGACGTGCGTTCAATACTTGTGGTATTGCTTACAGAATTTACAGTCTCATGCATAGGCAACATATAAAGTTTGTCTTGTCGGATGGCAAGACCAACACACTGACTTTCAAATAAAATCTCACATTGTTCTTTGCCAAAATGGCACTTATAACCATCATCTGCCAAACATGATACTGAAATTAAATTCCTAGACAAAGAGGGTACATAAAGAACATTATGTAACTGGAGTTTAAAGCCGTTCTCTAATTCTAACGTGAGTTGACAAACTGCTTCAACGTCGGCTCTAACTCCATTGGCGACTTTCAGCCATCTATCCCCTCTTTGTAGCATCGTCTTTGTACTTATACCCTGCAAAGAATTAGCAACATGAACAGTTGCACCTGAGTCAATCCACCAAGTAGATTTAGAATAACTTACGTACAGGGTCTCATCGATAAATGTGATAACATCCTCACCTTTCTTAATTAAATGCCGTAGAAAATCTGGGCAATCTTTCTTGTAGTGTCCCGTCTTGTGACACCACATGCATTGATCCTTTTCAACGTGTGGTTGATCTTTCTTTGCACCCTTGCCCGGGTGAGTCGAAGAAGAAGAAGAAGAAGTGAAACCCCGTTTGAACTGAGGTTTCCCTTGTGGCCTCGTGTTTTTATCTGAAGAGTTGTTTCTTTTGTTGTGCCTAACATAGTTGAGCGTGTCACCATGCGAGGCTTTGAGTCTTTCCTCTTCTTGCACACACATCGCAATGAGCTTCTCTAAGTCCCATGTGTCTGGGCTGATGTTGTAGTTAACAACAAAAGTCTCAAACTCTTTCGGCAGAGAAGCCAGAACCAAATGGACAACAAAAGCATGAGGAAGCTCCATGTCCATAGGTTTTAGCTTAGATGCCATATTGCTCATTTTCAGTATGTGCTCTCTCACACCACCGCCTGTGTACTTATCATTGACTAACCTCTGAATCAGAGTCTGAGCATAAGCTTTTGAAGAGCCAACAAATTGACTCTCCACTTTCTTTAAGTACTCAACTGCGGTGGGGCAATCTGGGATTGCTCCCCTGATACTGTCTATGATGGAACTTTTGATAACCATCAAACACTTTCTGTTGGAAGAGATCCATTTTGCTTTCTCAAGATCAAATTTCATTTGAACACTTGCATGTTCTCTCTGACGAGCCTGCCAAGCGGCAGTCGTCTCTTCCGGGTCCCTCACCAGTTCCGCAGGACAAGCGGGAAACGGTGAGGTGATGGCGAAATCGATATCTGACAGTGCGAGTGCCACTTCTAGCTTCTGTGCCCATACCCCATAGTTGGAACCATCCAACGGCGGTATGGCATTAATGAATGTCATGGCATTAGATCCTGAAATTTAAATCAAGAAAGGTGAGAACTCCTTTTAAAAAACAATAATTGCATATCTCAATTTAACGTTAGTCAATATTAAGATATACAATTAACTAGCTGCATTAATTCGAAAACACCGTTGGGCAGAATTAGAGCAAATGCATGGAAAACTTACTTAAAAGATTATAATACTGCTATTATCAACGTTGGTCAGAAAATAACAATATTATAACTATAGAAAACTGAAAACTGACTTGAAAATTGTAATATTGCTATTATCAACGTTGGTCAGAAAATAACAATATTATAACTGAAGAAAAAATCTGAAAACTGACTCCTTTAATTATAATATCTCGTTGGGTCTAAAATAATTAAAGGATATAACTTAATTAAATTGGCAGCGGAAAAAAAAAATAAAAGTTCTAACTATCAGAAACATTCTTACTTCTTTCTCTCTATAGAAATTATCACGTTGGTGAAAACTAAATAGAGATTGAATCATGCATTAAGTGGTTAAATGTGTTTCTGAGAAAATAACCAAAAATCACTGTGCACCCGAGCCAAACCAGCACAAAAATTCGGCCCAAAACGGCCCTGCACGGCCCGGCCCAGCGCGGCCAACGCGCGCGCGCGGCGCCCACCCGCGCACCAGGCCGCAACCTGGGCCTGGGCCGGGAAAGTGGCGTCCGCCTGGGCCTAAAGAGGCCCGCGCGTCCACGGATCGACCGCGACCGTCCGATCAAGATCGACGGTCGCGCGTCGACTTCGGCGGGTCAAAACCCCCGCGCGCCCGCGTCTCTCGGAAAACCCTAGCCCATTTCGCGTTTTCCTCCGCTCGCTCCACCCCCGGCCGCTCCCCCTGCCTCCTCCTCGCGCCGACGACGGAGGCGATGGCGCCGCCGCAGGCCTCCTCGCCGGCGTGCGCGCTCGCCTGTGCGTGAGCGCGCCGCCGTCGAGTGGGCTCGAGGCGGCCAGCTAGCCCGCGCACCACGGCACGGTGGATATCCGCAAACTCGACGGCTCGGGATCTCGGTCCAGTCGACGGCGGTGGGGTGCCGGAGCCCCTGAGCGAGCGGCGGTGCTCTACCGTGGAGCAGGTAGCTCCCGGTGGCGAGGTAAGCCCTCTACTTTTCTTGATTTGGGGCTAGATCCAGGGTTAGGGTTAGGGTTAGGGTTCGGGGAATGCACTGTGCGTTCGGGTTCTTTCACCCCGAGGGGTTTGATCCGTTTGTCTGGCTTTCTTTCGAGTTGATGCAATTCCCCTCCTTCTACTTGCTCTTTCTCTCTTACCCGAAACTAATTCCGATTAGTGAGGCTAACTGATACCATTGTTAGGAACTTTGGATCTACTAATCGTGTATTAGCCCGGTAATTAACAATACAAGTAGCATTGATTACTATTCTAGGTAGAAACAGAGAGGGAGAGAGGGAAACAATGCCGTACCCCCAGTGGACGATCCGGCTTCGAGGTTGTTGGCCATGACGTCGAGGAGGAAGCCAAGCGGAGTCGTGGACGAGGGTGAGCGGGCGGCGGTGTAGTCGAACAGTGCCGGCGGTGATGATGCAGAGGAGCCGGCGTGGGTGCAGAGGCGGCGGCGGCGATGGAGCTTCCCGTCGCTTCAGCGCCCACCCTTCGGGATCGAATCAATTAGGGTTTTAGGTGGGGATTAGGCACGGCGACGAACTTCGTGTGCCGTGCCCCGGCCCCCACCCTTCTTTTATTGTGGCGCTGCGCGACGGGGGCCCACCCGCCATTGGGTTAGCGGTGCGCCCCCGATCGGGGCGCGTAACCAATTCCGGATCGGTCGTTGGACCGATCCGGGTTGAAATCAAACTAACAGTGGAATCTACTCAAAAGTGCACGCCTTAGCCCTCCTCATCCACTCATTTCCACCAACGAGAATCTCCTCTCAGATTTGCTCGGAGCTGGAAGAAGATGATGAGTCTGGCAAACCTCAAGTCAAATACTGGGATACTGTGGCTCGTCTAGTAACCGAAGCAGTTATTGTGACGGTACAGTGAACCCCTGGTACGGTTTTCATCACGACAGCTAATGGGGCAGGTGCTTGTGCTTCAATGCTTGATTGTTTCACGGAGCTTTTGCAGGACACTGATTGTTTCACCGCCTTCACTTTTGCACCACCTTTTTCCGGCGCTGCACGCGACGAAGCGTCCCCATCAGGTGGATTTTGTTTGGCACGTTATCTTGTAATCAATAGGCGTCTACTAGCCCATTAGATATGACTATGCATTAAAGAACTCTGAAGCTTCTACTCGAAAGAAGGAAATGGATGATTGCAGGTCCATCCTTCTCATCTGCTGAACCCACCTTGCTTCGAAAGTTCGAATGCCGGCACACGCGGAGCTGCAGACTCGCGGTAGCAGCCCAGGCCACAACAAGCTCTCAGTGCTGCAGTTTTCTAGTATATAGGCCGGCATCACGTCACTGGAATACAACGGGGACGAATCGTCTAGCACGATGCTCACGGTCCACCAGGAAATCATGGAATCCATGTAAAGCGCACGTCAGCCCGCCACATCCACTCATTTCCATCAACTAGATAGAGCCCATCCATGGATATCTAAACAGGAGTTAGAGCGGAAATGGGGATTCTTCAAATTAAAAAAACCAAAAAAACAAACAACAACAACAACAGAGAGCGAGAATGGGGAGATGTGCAGTTATTACTCACGGGCTTTGCCAACATTCAAGGCTTGGAGCCATGTGCCGAGCAACTAAACTATAGTCTATAAACCTCTGGCCGTTCAAATTGGCGTTCTAGCCTTTGTCCCCTGCTCCGCTGGTGGTAAAAGGCCAAATGCATGTGGCGCGTCTCACGCCCACACGCAGCCGAGCTGACCTTCACTTGGCACTACGCCCGGCACCGGCGCTGCCCAACTAACCACAGATGACAGACGACAGTGCCATGCACACGCCGAAGCACGAAGCCCCTGCATACCACAACTCCACAAGCAATGGCGTCCATCCAAAGTGAGTTCTCGCTGCTGGCAACCCAACCCAGCTCATTATTACTCCCGGGGCGTTCTGATCGCAGCTGGTTGGCACTTGGCATGCACGCACCACGCACCAGTCAGCAGTCACCAGTGCTCACGAGCACGCGTCCGCGAGTGACTCGCCGCCGTACCGTATGGAGTATGGACGCACGGTTCGGCTCGCTTGGCGGGCGCGCGGTCCCGGCGGCGGGGAAGGAAGCCGCCGAGCCCGTCCGCTGTCGGAAAACGACCGGGCGCGCGGATTCCGCAGCCGGACGCGCGCGCCCGCGGCGGTGCTTCCTCCGCCGGGCCGACGGGCCGTGTGCTGTCGCTGGCGCGGATTCGCTCTCGCTCGGCGGGTTCCGGCGCCCGATCTGTCGCGGGCGGAGCACGGCGACGCTGACGGCGACAGGAGATCGATCGGTAGCGCCTCGCAACGCAGAACTGACCTGTCGCGCATGCGTCGCGTACGGCGTACCCCTGGTAAACTTGGTTCGGTGAGTGGCTCCGTTTTCACAGTCGGGGAGCTCGATTTGTTTGTTGCTGCTCTGTTCAGGTCAGTTGCTCAGCGCGCTGGTGCTCGATTTCAATGGGCGGTTTATGCGAAGTCAGACTCGCGAGCAATATTCGTTTACGGACGTGTCAGCGTGTCAGAAGGTCTTTACGGGTCACTGAAACACTACTTTGCACTAACATGTTTCTCTAAGCTAGCAAAGATTCATACTCCTTTGACTGTTCCCATTTTTCTAAATAAAACTCATTCTCACTACATGGATGACCAAACTAAAACATGGTGCATTGTTCGTTTCGAACGACTATTCCAGTACAGCGACTGAACCAGCAGTATGGCTGACTGATAATAGCAACCCAACGACGAACGATTTTCAGATCCTTTAGCTAAAGCTCCAACAAAATTCGATGATTCTTCCTGCGCCTTCAAGCAAAACTTCCCTAAAAAATCAGTTGGATGAGGCCTACCGTCGCAACCGGGCAGCCAACCGCGAGACTCCAATCGACTTTGGTGAGTCAACACCTACTAACCAGTGTGCTGACCTGTCAGCGTCGTCGGGGCCCGCACGGCAGCGTCGCCGCCCGGTTTGCACTCACACCCCCTCCCGCTCCCTTCGGCCTCCGCTACCCAGTTGGCGAACGGGAAATAGGTGAAGCTGGTCGCGTCCGCGCTCTCTTTTCTTCCCCAACATCTTGCAGCGGCGGCAACCCCCGCATCGCTTCCGACGGAAGCAAAAAGGGGAAGCCATCCGAAAGGGGGACGAGCCGCCCCACGAGTGAGTGACCCAACCGGAAAGGGAGAAAAGCCCTAGAAGAAACCCGCGTAAAGTGACCGGATCCAATGGCGGGTGCCTCGTGCTGCTAGATCTCGCGCCCTGCAGGCAATGGCGACGCGGCCGGCGTCGCGGCAGCGGAAGACGGGGTCGGCATCGGCGGCGGCGGCGAAGGGTCCGCATCATCAGCAGCAGCCGCAGTCGGGCTCGCCGACGTCGACCAACACCACGACCACGTCCTCGTCGCGTCTCACGCCGGAGCTCTCGCTCGACGGGCCCGCGTCCCCGCTGTTCGCCGGATTAGATGAGGACCCGGCGCCCAAGGAGAATGTCACCGTCACCGTCCGCTTTCGCCCGCTCAGGTTCAGCTCGCTTTGGCTACTGCAGTGGTGGTCCGTTTTGTTGCGGTTGGATTGGGGGAATGTGGACTGATTTGAGTTTTGGTCTCGGTTGTGAAGCCCGCGGGAGATTCGGCAGGGGGAGGAGGTCGCGTGGTACGCAGATGGTGACACGGTCGTGCGGAGCGAGCAGAACCCCAACGTCGCATATGCTTACGGTATGTGCGCGGTTTTCGTGTGAATTTGTGGTTGCTGTGGCACTTGCGTGCTCCTTAATCATTGGCTTCTTAGATTCATATTTGCTACATGCGACACGCCTTTTAATCCATATTATCAGTTTTCCCATAAGGCAGGAGCAACTTAGGTGATTCAGCTCATTGGTAGGTAAACACTGAGAATAGCCTGCCCTTGAATAGCTCAAACTTGTACCCTCCAATAACTTGCCCCATCCACTGGGAGACTTGGGCTTTGGGACAATTTGTGGTCATGCATCTGATATGGTTGTCTTGAAACTCATGCTACTAAGTTTTCATTCGTTGTTCTTGATATTGGTAGAATGACTGTTTTACATCAGACCATCAATTCACAAGAAATTCGTGTTGTGACGTGGTAGTCTTGTCATACAATGCATTGGGGGATGAATTTCATGTACAGGTTGTGGCTCCTGTGCTTTATCATAATATATATGCTGGGTGACTGGCTCATAATGTGTGGTTCTATATGGGTTACGTAAAAAATAAATCTTGTCATGACAATCCATCTTTTTTCATCTGTATTTAAATGTATCAATGTTCTTACTACCTTTTAGCTGCTGAGGCCTCTAGGTGCCACTTAATTATCTCACTTTAGTCTCCAAAAACAATTTAAATAGACAGTGTCACATAAGTACAAGGAATTCCAATTTACTAAATATATTTCTTTATTACAGTATGCTCCCTCTTGTGGGAGTGAAATTGTCATTTCGAGGTTTGCGCACCAAAATTATTTGTTCCGAACAAAGAAACTTTGTAATACTGGTGTCACATGTCTCCTATCTATATAATAAGTCATTTAAGAGAATCATGTTGCATCGCTGCATGTAGCAAGTAGAAATTATTATTTGGGCTTTAGTTCTATGGAAATAGGCACATTTCGCAGGCTACCAATTTGCCATCATCTTAAACTCTAATTGTGAACACAGGCTAATATTGTTTGATATCCAGATCGGGTTTTTGCACCAACTACTACAACCCGTCATGTATATGACGTTGCAGCTCAACATGTCATTAGTGGTGCCATGGAGGGAGTAAATGGTAAATGATCTCCTGTTTTACTGATTATGTTTTCTTCGGTATTTTATGACTTAGATCATAGCAACACATTGCTCTTTCTTTTTTGGATATTCTCTTAAAATATAAAAACAAGTTGATCTCTATTTACAGAATGTCATGTTATTATGATCTATCTTCTTCTTCTATATATTATTGTATCATAACAATATTACATTTGGGCAACAGACAATATAATCCTTTGCCGTGTTCATTGGTTGAATGCAACAATGGATCCTGAGTTTCATTGCATGCATGTATCTTTAATTCTTAAAGTTAAATATGGTAATATGGTAAACTTATATTGTTGCAGGTACAATATTTGCATATGGTGTTACAAGCAGTGGGAAGACACACACGATGCATGTGAGAAAACTTACATCACATTAAGCTTTCATATCTTTGCTTTACGTTAGCTATCTCATTCTTAGTCTATCACTGACTCTGTGTGCAGTCCAAAATGTGAATTCAGGAAAAAATGTGGGTAGCTAAAATATGACCGCAGATTGTGGTTGAGTAGGTTTTCTTTTCTTATTCAGTTATCTAAGGCTTATGTATCCCTATACCAAGTCTGCCATCCCCATAAAAGGAGAGGAAATGAAATTGCTTCACTCGCTAAACTGCTGTCATGCATGGCCATAAGCAACTTTCATTTCTATGTTGAAGCATATGATTCGCAACTTACTGTTTCATGAGAACATCTATCTTCCCTTATTTACTAGACTAGACTAATATTGAACAACATTCATTAGTTTCTTCACATTTTTATAATTTTTGTTAGTGTCTTGATATACTTGTTCTTTTGAGTCAGGGAGACCAAAGATCCCCGGGGATTATACCTTTGGCTGTCAAAGATGCATTTAGCATTATACAGGAGGTATTCTTTAAACACGAACCAGTCTTGTATTATGATATGGTGAAATATGCATAGACATGATGCAGCCAAATCTCTTATACTACTGCTCTGTTTCTCTTTGTAGACACCGAATCGTGAGTTTCTCCTACGTGTGTCATACTTGGAAATTTATAATGAGGTTTGTCAATGTAATCATTTTTGTTATCATCATAATGTTTGTAATTTGATGTACTTATGCTTGTTCTATAAATGTCTCTCGATGAGAGTTTATTCTACAAAATGAACTGTAACTCTTGATTATACTGTTCTGATTGACGGCTCATTGGTTTGTAGGTTGTCAATGATCTACTAAACCCTGCTGGTCAGAATTTGCGAATTAGAGAGGATCCTCAGGTGCCAATATATCCACGTCATTATAACTCTTTCTACAAAACTCGCTAAGTTTTCAAGCTATAAGAAACCAATGATTTCCCCAGTGGATGAATACTGCGCCTTTTTCCGAAAATGTTATACCAAGATAATAGTGCCATCCAAAGGTTCAAAGTTGCTTGTTCCCATTTGTAATGTCTTTCAACATATGCTGAAAACTGATACATGTAGGGTCTTTGGTACTTGTATTAGGTTAAATGTTAGTACATTCTTCCCTGGAAGTCTGGAACAGGAGTCCCTGAAACATGATATTTTATGAAGAGTTTCAACTGGTAGAATAATTAAAATCCGCTCCTAAATCTGTTAGCATTTAGGATGGATGCAATGTGTTGTTTTTTTGACAGGAAGGTGCCACAGAAGCTAAAATATATGTTCTATAGGATGGCGAGTCGGCGATCAAACCTGCGATGTTGTATGGTGCAAAATGTTGGCCTACTAAAAGGCAACGTGTTTGATAGTTAAGTGCCGGAGAAATGCGTCTGTTGCATTGGATTTGTGGTCATACAAAAATGGACCAGGTCATGATAGGCATAGGTAGTCAGATGAAGAAAAGTTTGTCACCAACACTGGTCGAGAGGGTTTGGACATGTCCAACAGAGCCCCCAGAAGCACCAGTGCATAGCTAAATCCTAAGGCGTGACAATAATGTTAGGAGAGGTAGGGGTTGGCTGAACTTGGCATGGGAGGAGGCAGTAAAAAGGAACTTCAAAGGGTGGAATATACACAGGTTTTTCCTTGGATAGGAGCGCGTAAAATCAGTTACTCACCTGCCTGAACCATGAATGGGCATAGATCTCCTAATAGTATCACTATTATTGATGCTTTATATCTGTATATATATTCATTTTCTCTTCCTTTTTCCCTTTTTGTTGGTGTTGTTGCAGTGTATTGTTTTGTACAGTTTTCTGATGGTTCCTTGATCTACAATTCTGCATTAACATTCTCAGGGAACGTTTGTTGATGGTATCAAGGAAGAAGTTGTATTATCTCCTGCACATGCCCTGTCCCTTATTGCAGCTGGCGAAGGTGATTTCCAAAATCTTTACCTGGTGATTCTATTTCAGAATGATCTTCGTGATAGGTCTAAACTTTCATGTGCAAAATGGTGTTGTAGCATGACGTTGAACTATTATAAGTAAGATTTAGGGGCAATTCTTTTCAAGTTCCTGAAAAAGGATCCTGTAGAACTCTTTTTTTCTCTAACATGCAGGAGAGCTGCGCATCAATATATTAAGAAGAAAAGAGTCTGTAACGCACCCTTAAAACAACAAGATGACTCTTTCTAAGGACTAAGTAAACGATCCTGTAGAGCTCTGAAACTTACTGAAAATATCTTCATAAAGACTCTAGTAAGGTGAAAATCTATATGCCAGTTCATAGTGTAAACAAATGAGCAAAATGCCACTCTAAAATAGCCTCTTGGTTGCCATTGCAAAAAAATATTTATTGAGAAAATGCTTCTAAGATGAAATACTTCACATGCAACTAATTTGTACAGCTCTGTTACAACCAGGTGTTTGGCCCCTTTATTGATAAGTGAGCCACCACCCAAGTGATTAGCCATTTGATTTCCGGGTAAAGGAGTTGCAGAAATAGTTTGTACAGATAGCGACACTCATGATTATAAGAATGCTAGCTTTTCAAAAATTATAAGATTTTTAAACATTGACCAGGTTTGCAGTGGATCAGGTCTGCCAAGTCTTTCATGCTATATCCACCCTTATAATCTACTTTGTCAGCCACCTACCTAAACAAAATCAAACCTGCTGAAGGTGGTGTGGGTGTTGGCAGTGTCACAAGAAGATGAACTAGTGGTGTAACTCTTGCTTGTTTTGAATGGATACAATGCTACCCCTCTTATATGGATGATTTGACTTGATTCATAAGGAACTATAAGTTTCTACCTTAAGTAGGAAAACCAGATGAGTGCCTCCTTGAAGGAGGTATTTCTGAGGTCTCCCCACACTCTTAGTGACTCGAAGAAAGAGAGAAAACACCTCTAAATTAAGGTAGTTACCCCTAGCACATTGAATAAATCTAAAAATAATCCTGCAACTCCTTATCCAATACAATTCCAATTTCGAATTAGCCCATAACCTTCTAATAATGATGCTAAGCCTGCACATACAGTGCCTGTAGTTCTTAGTCTACTATTTTGTTCCACTGAATCACTGATTTTGTTTGTTGATCAACATGTTAAGAAATACTAATTACTGTGTCCATTTTGATTGCAGAGCATAGACATGTTGGATCCACCAACTTCAATCTACTAAGTAGCAGAAGTCATACTATTTTCACACTGGTAATGAGGTGTAACAATTCTGTGTAGAGTAAATTTGTGTCTATCTGCTATTTGAAGAACAATGAAGCACTAATATTTGGTTTTGCATTGGCATATTGCAAGTCATTAATTGTATCTTCAAAGCATACTTAAATTGGAAGAGCTGTTGATGCTAGGGATGAACTTTTATGTCTCCTTTCATTACATGACAGACTATAGAGAGCAGCCCTTGTGGTGAGGCTAATGAAGGGGAAGCTGTCACCTTCTCACAGCTGGTGAGTTTGTCTCCTGCTACTTTTTAACTGTAAAATTACCACCTTAGCACTTAGTTAAATATACTAGTGCATTATTTATCCATTTTATTTTGTTTTGCATCCAACATGTCTTGGTCCTGGAAGCCAGAGCATAAATTGATTCTCAAGTTGTCTCACTCAATTGCAGAACCTCATCGATCTGGCAGGTTCGGAGAGCTCAAGGGCGGAAACCACTGGACTACGGCGGAAAGAAGGATCTTATATCAACAAAAGCTTGCTAACTCTTGGAACGGTAGGATTTAATACTAAAACCTATCATTTTGGTTGTTTGTCATGGTATTTTGATACCCAAGCATCAGCACACATGTTTTATCCATTCTAAACATGACCTGATATGACAGGTTGACTGACTAGATTTTTCATGAGTGCATGTACTACACAGTTGGATGATTTAAAATGTTTACGTCATGGTGTGTTGGATCGTTGATCAATGGAGTCCATCTGAGCATTCTGAATCCTTCATATGGATGTGTGGCACAGTTTATTTACTTTACCACAAGTTATTCTTAGGCTAGTCTCATTGTTTCAGTAAATCACATTTTTATGAGGTAAATATTAGGTAATTGGCAAATGTTTTTAAATTAAGTTTGATGAAAGAAGATTGTCATTTGCCCTTTTATCCCCTTTACCTTCAAGAATCTAGTTAAGCAATGCTCTTAATTTTAGTATCAGCTCTGTGTGGATATATGCTGCCTGGTATCTCGAATTAGAAATGAGCCCATGCTTCGCCCTCTTCAGGTGATATCAAAGCTGACTGATGGAAAGGCTACACATATTCCGTATCGAGATTCAAAATTAACACGACTACTTCAGTCATCCCTCAGTGGTCAAGGGCGTGTTTCAGTAAGTTGCTCATTGCTTGCTGGGAGCTACTTGTTAATGTTATCAGGATTTCTCATAATTTTTTTTGCAGCTAATTTGCACAGTGACACCAGCATCAAGTAATTCTGAAGAGACCCACAATACACTAAAATTTGCCCACCGTGCGAAACGCATTGAGATCCAAGCATCACAGAACAAAGTAGGCCTAACATTTACTTGGCAATAATTCGTAGACTGTAGTTTGTCACTGATATATACGAAATTAGTTGTTTCTGATATATGCTTCTGGATCTTTCTTTATGTTTTGCAGATTATAGATGAGAAATCCTTGATAAAGAAGTACCAGACTGAGATTCGCAGATTAAAGGAAGAGCTAGAGCAGCTGAAAATGGGTATTATTACTGGCACACCCTCAAAAGATACTGGGGAAGATAATATCATCCTTTGGAAACAAAAGGTGCTATGTTGTTTTATTTCAGTTGAACCTCTGCTTATGACATTATATTGGATGTAATTATTATTTTTCTGGTGTGCTGTAGTTTTAGTATAGATTATATGTATTTATAATGCCACATATTTGCTTTGCTGGTGTATCCTCAAATCCTCCTAACTATTGTTTTTCCAACATTTGAAAAGCTAGAAGATGGTAACGTCAAGCTGCAGTCTAGGCTGGAACAAGAGGAGGAAGCTAAAGCTGCTTTGCTTGCAAGGATACAGCGTTTAACAAAACTTATACTGGTTTCTACTAAGGCAACCCCGACTTCTAGATTTTCTCCACATCCTGGACCAAGACGAAGACATTCTTTTGGTGAAGAAGAGGTCTGGCTACGTATGCAGTATGCTTATGAAATTATTATGATTGGCCATTCAACTACCTGCTATATTCATTTTATCTGTCCATCCTTCTTTGGAAAAATTGGACGAATCCCTTATCAGTGTTTCTGTATAAACACGGAGTTGCTTAAGTTTGCCTGCTAACATTGCAGCTGGCATATCTTCCATACAGAAGACGAGATATAGTGATGGATAATGAAAGCAATGAATTGCTTCTTCCTGTTGAAGGGTTTGGTGTATCACTTGAAGATTCTTCAAAGGAAGAAAAAAAGAATAGGAAAGGACTTCTCAACTGGTTTAAACTCCGGGTATGCCAGCTTTGCAAAACATTGCATCTTGGACTTAAAATGTCCGCAAGCCAATACTGCATTGACTCATTTTTTTTAGCTGCTCTTTTACATATTTGCAAGTGGAATACCAAAGAGATTCGAATGTTGAATCCTGGTGTCAAATTAAAGAAATAATGAATCCATGTGCTATATTGATTTCCAGAAACGTGATGGAGCTTCTATCCTGACAAGTTCAGAAGGTGACAAGTCCAGTTTGACTAAATCAACCGCCCCTTCAACACCTATTGGGGAAAGTGTCAATTTTCATGCAGAACCAAGAATTTCAAATTCTTTGGCCGGTGAAAATGTATCAGCTGATCTGTTTAGCATTGGCCATGGGGAATTTCCTTCTGGAAGCATTCACGGAGAAGAAATTCCTTTGGTACGTTTTCTTTTTTAGACAAATATTATCAGATTGTACATGCCATTCCAGAATAAGAATTGCTGCCTCACAAGTCTTCTACAGAAGAAAAGATGTTCAGAAGTACAGTTTTGTCTTGGAGAGGCTGATTCTCGCGATTTCTCAATTACTGTTCTATATGTAGGGCATATTTATCAGGATGATAATTTTACTACCACAGTAGTCGCTGTTTGTTCATTGCTATAGGCAGATCCTAGTCTTTGTAGGTACTGCACCACCTTAGGAGTTTATGCATAAATTAAAAAATGATAAATATTCTTACTGGCAACATTGTGATGGTGCCCCCCTGTTCAGGATCCAATAGGATCAGAGATGTATGCATTTTTTATTTTGTTTCAAGAGATCCCATTACTTACATGCTGTAATATGTGATCTGGTACCAGACAAGTGGGAAAATGATAGACCATGTTGATTTATTGAGAGAGCAGTTGAAGATTTTGTCAGGGGAGGTGGCACTTCAAACAAGTGTTCTTAAGCGCCTTACAGAGGAAGCTGGAAGAAGCCCACAGAGTGAGAACATTCAGGTACTCCCTTACCTTAATGTTCATTGTGTGCTTTTACGACCTTTCCAGGATTTTAACCTTTTACCTTTTGGTATCGAAGATGGAAATGAAGAAGATCAGTGATGAAATTAAGGGGAAGAAGCGGCAGATAGCATCTTTGGAAAGAGAGATAGCTCATGCAACATTGGGAAGTCAAGGAAAGGCTGACGAGTTAGAACTTTCACCGGTAATGTTCTATATTTGTTTTGGTTGTCTGCTATCTCTTTACTGAGCATTTCTGTATAACAATTGGATGGTTCTTATTGATTTTGCAGTCTTATCCTGAATTACTTGAGCAGCTCAATGAGAAATCGTTCGAACTTGAGGTATATAGACTTTTCCTTGATCAAGTACTTCTGGATTGTGTCCGGTGTCCCTTTCACTGGAAATCGGGTTGCAATAGGTCACAGGCAGAAAAGAAATACCAATCACCTTTTTTGAGAGATAGATGACATAACACAAGCATTTTAAGATTTTTAAAGAAATTTCATCACAAATTTCATGCTTGCATATCTGACATTTCACAGACACAAGACACCCACCTTCTCAAAATTGAAAATTAGTATGCCTTTCAAATGGATTTAATTTGAGTTTGATCCAACACTTATTCATTGTTAAATGGTTTCATTTGATTGTATAAAATGTGTGATTGTTTAGCGTATTTTTAATGACCACAATAATCCGATTATATTTCATGGTCTTTTCATTCATTAGTGTTTGGTTATCATTTAAGATTTCTTATTGCAGGTTAAGGCCGCAGATAATAGAGTAATACAAGAACAGCTAAATGAGAAGGTTAGATGCGTGAGATCTTTTAGGTGAATGGTGAAATGATTAGGAGCCAGTTATGACAATTCTTTGATTTACCTCTCAGATAAGTGAATGCATGGAATTACAAGCTGAAGTTACTCATCTCAAAGAACAGCTGTCCCAAGCTCTTGAAGCTAAGGCTTTGCTGTCAAATAGCATGATGCAGAATAATAGAGGAGTTAACCATGAAGTTGAACGCCATGCTGATCAAGGAAGTGCTGTTCCAAGGGAGGTCTCTACGGAACCACTACAAAAACAGCAGCAGGTTTGCTTTCTCTGCTCTAGCTTCCACTTTCTTTACAATTGCTTTCTGTGTTCTAAGAGAGGTCTCTTCCTAACCACTACAAAAACAGCAGCAGGGGTTATAAGCTGTATGCTAAGAAAAAAAAGACAACTTAACTTGCAATTAGCCATTGTGTTAGTGCCTGGGATGTATTAATGGCTTCATTGACATTCAATATTCAAAGTATACACGGGAGGACTATTAATCATAATTCATAAATGCTAATGACTTGTTAGCAGTAAATATTCAAACTTCCACGAATGCTGCTGTTAACAAGCAGCTATATATAAAAAAGTTGGATTTATGGTAGAAAACAAAAGCCAACTCATTTCCACTGAAAATTTCTGCTGTCTTGTATTCTGTGGTGGTGAAGGTATTTGAGGCGAATGAATTTGTTCAAATAGGCCGTCTTTCATCCATGTTGTGTGGTCATACACTTCATTGCAATTGCAACCTTTACCACATTTTAAACATATATTTTTCAAAAATAATCTTTGGCATTCTTATTTGAGATGTTCAAATATTGTTTGTGATTTACGTTCTTTATTACATTGCTATCATTTTATTATGTCATTCTTATTTTTACTTACCTTACTTTTCCATTTTTTTGGCACTATGGTCTTCAGTCAATTGAGGTTGATGAGCTGAAGCAAAAGGTGTCTGAACTCATTGAAATCAAAGCTCAACTTGAGGATCGCAACCAAAAGCTACTGGAGGAAAGTACGTATGCAAAAGGCTTGGCTTCAGCTGCAGGCGTCGAATTGAAAGCATTGTCAGAAGAAGTGACCAAGCTGATGAACCAAAATGAGAAGCTTGCAACTGAGTTGGCGTCACTGAGAAGTCCAACTCCACGCAGAGTTAGCAATGGACCAAGAGGTGCTAGGAGGGAAAGCATGAGCAGAAGACACGAGCCAGCTAGCAGAAGAGACACCAATGCAAGCCACGAAAGGGAAAAAGCTCTAGAGAATATGCTTATGGAGAAGGAACAGAAAGAAGCAGAGCTCCAAAGGAAAGTCGAGGAGTCAAAGCAGAAGGAAGCCTTCCTGGAAAGTGAGCTCGCCAATATGTGGGTTCTAGTAGCAAAACTGAAGAAGTCTCAGGGTTATGAACATGAGGATTCCGAAGCCAAACATAATGTCACGTGACTGACTTGTGACCTGTAAGTTAGAGTAGTCAATCATGAAAAGTCTGCTTGGCTTGGGTGTGGGTTTTCTGTATGTATGTAAGTTGTTCGTATCGGGTTTTCTGTTTCTTAGTGTGAGACTGTGTTAGTGTCTCATTCTGTATATTCTCCGCGTGATCAAATATGCCAGTAGTACTTCCCCTGACTAGTGTGCCTAGAGCTTTCTGTCGATGCTACAGCGGCATTTTGGGTTCTTCAGGCACGTAACCCGGCATTGCAGGAACATTGAACAGATATCTGGAAATCTGACGGGTTTCTGATGCCCACTCCAATATCTAACCTGTATTAGTTCTACTCATCCTGCTCTTAATATTGAAAGGATATCAAGTGTGAATATATCCTTAAGAGTGAATTCCATTGTATTATCACACTTGTTCTGATTACATCTTCAATAATGTGCATTGGCCGGATGTCTGATCTTCGTTTTCGCAGTTGTTATCTGCTTGATTGTACTGATCAGCTATGCAGTTTTTTTTTTACTAGTCATGTGATGATGCAATGCTGTAATACTACGTGCTGGGCCTTGTTCCCGCAGCTCGCCATGACTTCAGATTTCGTCATGGACATGTACCTGTTCGGGTGTTCCTCTGTCAGTCAACTCCAAAAGATGCATAACTGTATGATTTGGGATTTACAGGCTGCATGGCGCAAGCACTCTTGAATTTGACGGTTGTCTTCCTAGTAGATCTGAGTGCCCAGCAGCTTTTACAGAGTTCCATGATTGTCTTCCCAAGTTTTGCATTGAGATGGGTGGGCTGTTACTTTATCCTTCAGCTTCCAATTCTTCCAGTCCTCTCCACTGACGGCTTATATCTTCCAAATTGAATCCGACCAAATGGAAAATAGCATGCCAGTCCATATAACTCAAGCCCTCAAGGTCCTCGCCGTCCGCCGTGATTCCTCCAGACTTCGGGAAAAAAATTTGGTGCGGACTGGCCGCAAAATCTTCCCGTGCGAACTGTGCTGGATTACGGACGCGTGGGCATCCAATGGTCTGGCCGTTTGACGCATTTACACGCTGAGCTCGGCATAGAATGCGGAAACTTTTCTCGGCTCAGTAATTAAAAAGACCATGGCTCGGCTCGAGCTCGAAGAGAATCACGGCTCGACGCTTTGCTCCCTCACGGAAAAGGATGTGAACTTCGCACATACTCGCCGCGGGGGAGGCTGCCGTTGGCAAGGAAGATTGTCGCGGCGCTACCGCCGCCTGCATCCCTTAGTTCACAGACCTAGGCGGCCAGGCCTAATTCGCTTCAAACACAAGTTGCCGAGAAGTAGCATACACGCAGCCCAAATGTATCAGCTCATAGCAAACTAAACTATATAATGTCAGTGAACCATTGGAATACAAGTAAATAAACAGGATGCAGGAATCTCCAATTCCATCAGCTGATAATAAAAATGGTTCTGTCATATTACAAATACCAAAATAAGAGGCAAAGGTAAACATGAACTTGCATCATCATTTGAAATATGGAGTATGAGTCCTTATACAAAATAAAAGTCAAAGAGTACAATCATATATTTTCATTATGTAGCACTCCATCAAAGTGCAATTGTCTAATAGCTGACGCTGCATCTTTATCAACTCCAAATAAGAGACTTGTATATCCTCCTTGTATACCATGAGCATCCATTAGAGAAGAATTCATGTGCATATTAAAGTCCGACATTGTGGCATTAGCATAAACGCCCTGCATTGATGGAATTGCTACAGTTGAAGGTTGGCCATAAATATTGTTTGGCATGCTGCTGTTAGCTTCAGTTATATTGGCATCAAGGTCCTATATGTCACAATATATTAAATCGTACATCAAACTTACATGTATGTAAATACACAATATAAAAAAGATATAATATAATTAATACACGGTAGGTGTCTTACCAGGGTCTGTTTTGGATCATCGCCTTTGTTTTTGCTGGCACTTCTATTTTTCTTCCCCTTTCGCTTTTCAAGGGATGTGGTCGATCGTTTTTTCTTTGGGCCTTTTACTACACGAGAAACTCTAAACGATATTTTACCTGTTAATGTATCAGTAGAACAATAAGCTGAAACTGGAGGAACCTCATTGTCTTTTTCTTGCACATTCATTATAGCATTATCTGCATCCAAGTTCAGTTTATCTATGGCTTTCTCCAAATCATCAAGAAGCTCTTTTGACAAAGAACATTTTGTCCCGAAAGCTCAGCTTGAGAGAGTTGCTGTGCGGCCGCGAGTACTTCAGCGGAAGCATCTGGCACGCGGGAAGTCGATGCATACTGGATGGCTTCTTGGTTACAATCATAGGACTTCTTCAAGTCGCCTCGGAGCGTAAGCACACCGTTACGTCCTGGCATCTTGAGAAGCAAGTAGACATAATGTGGCACCGCCATGAACTTGGCGAGCGCCGGCCTCCCCAGTATGGCGTGGTAGGAAGATTCGAAGCTGGCCACCTCGAACTTGATGAACTCGGTACGATAATTCTCCCTCGTCCCGAAAGTGACCGGAAGAACAACTGTCCCAAGCGGATGCGCGGCATTGCCAGGAACAATACCGTAAAAAGGAGCTTTGCTCGGAGCAAGTTTGTTGGTGAGGTCCAGACCCATCTTCTTTAGTGTACTGGCGAAAATAAGATTGAGTCCGCTCCCGCCGTCGATAAGAACCCGAGTAAGCTTGACTTCTGCGACCACGGGATCCAGCACCAGTGGGAACTTCCCAGGCTCGGAGAAGCTAGTCCATTGATCGTCACGGGAAAATGATATGGGGACCTCCGACCATCGGAGTGGTCGTGGTACCGCTGGTTCAACTGACAGGATCTCTCGTAGCAGCAACTTCTGTTCCCGCTTGGAGCAAAAATCTTCGTCACCGCCAAAGATAACATTGACGGTCTTAGAGGCATCCTGCAACTTAGGCGTCTCAGATTTGTCTTCCTGTTCCTCGTCTTCGGGCTCTTTGCCCGTCGACTTGTTCTTCTTGCCGTTCCCAGGAGAGCCGAAGGTGCGCTTGAGCTGAAAGCAGTCGATCGCTGCGTGTTTGGAGTTGACACACCACGGGCACTTCTTCTGCAGGAGTTTTTCAAACTGCTCCTGTGTGGTCGACTTCTTGCCCCGCGAAGGACGGTCCACAGCCGCGACGAGATCGTCTGGCTTGCGCTTTCGGGAAGAACCCGAAAAATCCCGCTGGCCTTTGTCAGCCCGGTTGTCGTTGTTGCGCTTATGGTTGAGGTCGGTACGTCTTGGAAAGCTCTCGCGCATCTTTCCTTCTTGTTCAGACCAGTCGTGCATCATGTCGCGTAAACCTGCAACTGTCTTTGGCCTGTTACGCCCAAAATCATGATATATACCTAGGTCAGTGAGGCCGTTGTAGAAGCAGTCGATAATGTCCTCTTCTGAGATGTTGGCGATGGTGGCCCGCACATCGAAGAAACGGCGGGTGTAGGATCGGAGGAGTTCATTGCGCTCTTGCTTGCACTGGGCGAGGTCGTGCCGGGTTCCTGCTCGAGATATGGCCCCCTGGAAGTTATCGATGAAGACCTTCTTGAGGCCTTCCCAGGAGTCGATGGAATCGCTGGGGAGACTTTCCAGCCAAGTCAACGGTGCAGGTTCCAAAGCCATCGGAAAGTAGACGACCTTGGTAGTGTTGGAGCCGCCAGCCACCTCAATGGCAGTAGAATAACAGCGGAGCCATTGCTGGGGGGCCTGCTTGCCGTCATACTTGGTAATGCCAATTGGCTTGAAACCCTCCGGGTACTTGTAGTTGTTGAATCTCGCAGTGAACGCGGGGAAACGATCGCTGCAGTCAGCATCGTCTCGCTCGACTACCTCGCGCTCCCGTCGCCTCGAGTCGAGGACTGACCGGGAATCGCGCCCCTCATTGATCTTCTGACGAAGATCAGGTTGGTGACGTGGAGGATTGGGCTGCCTCGGGTTGTTTGCCGGAGGTGGCTGTCGCCTCCCACCGGTGATCTGGCTTCCACCCACGCCATCATTGTTGTTGCTGCGTTGGGGTCGCGGGCGATGACCCGTTGTTCGACTTGGGGCCTGGCTTCGGCTGTCTCCGACGTGTTCGTCCCTGACAAGCGATGCCGGAGCCTGCTGGTCCAACTGGACCCACGCCCGTTGGGCGTAGATGAGTGCTTGTCGGACGTTGGGGTCGTTGCTTCGCTCGAGTAGTGCTGTTACCCGAGCAATGTTGGCCACAGGAGTCCTGAAACCACGTTCATCTGCCGCGGCGAATTCGGCGTCGAGTTCGCGCTGTGCAGAACGTATGCGCTCGTTGGCGCGCCTTCTGCGAACCGCACGAGCTCTGTTCCTTGCACGTCGCGCGTCGCGCTCGGCGTCGTTCTCGTTCTCGGCTTCTGCGGTGTCTTCATCTTCCGATATGCCATCAAGTGCGCCAATGGGGATGAGGGCGTCGTCGTCCCCTTCTTCCGCCATCAGGACTTGGCGAGTTGCGAGTTCTTCGGAAGGGGCTTCGACTAGCTCAGTCGAGCCCTCGGATATGGCAGCCAACGCCCTGCCCTCCTGAAAAGGCAAAGGCTCCAGATGGGCTACCAATCGGTCTTCATGTCCGAGTGAGTCGGACAAGTTCATCCCCCTCCAATGAACGATTCGTCCTTCGGAGGTGGTGGTGATCATCAGCCCGCAAGCGGCCAGGTGATCTTCAGCCTCCCGACATGCGGTGGCCCAGGAACCTCCCGCCTGGAGCAAAGAGTTCAAGTCCTTTTCCAACGTGGAAAAAGGAACAGTAGAAACAGACGCTGCCTCGGTCTCCCTGGCAGAGTCAGAAAACGGCAACTCATCGAAATTATCGACAAAGTCGTCGAGCCTTGCGGCGAGTGTCTTTAGCTTGAAGGTGTCGTCGACGGTGTGCCGACGGGAACCGCCGGCGCCGTTGGCAACGCAGACCCACGAGCCAAAAACAAAGGTCGTGCCCTCAGGGAGCACGGGACTGGGGAACTTGAAAATCGCCATCGAGTTCTCCAGCGGATCTCTGATGCGCACCCCTACCTGGCGCGCCAGCTGTCGGGTTTTATCCGGCTGCCCACCAAGGGGTATACCCAAGGTGGTAGGTTTTAGGTTGGGATGCGCCGAGATCAGGAACTCGAAGGTGCAGACAACACAAGATTTAGACAGGTTCAGGCCGCAATATGCGTAATGCCCTACGTCCTGTATGATGGTTTGTATTGCCTTGGTGTTGATCTGGTGATCTTATGTTTTGAGGGGGTCCCTGCCCGCCCTTATATATCCGGGGGGACAGGGTTACATGAATCCTAGCCTGATACTAGCTTAGGAATCGTACTCAAGTACAACTCGAGTAGTTTCCTTCTGTATCGACTAGTTCTACTCCGCATGCGAGTAGAATACAACATAAATGAGGTACAGGACATGTCCTATCCCCTAGTCCAATACGGACTCCTTAATGTACACAGCCCCGTGGCCCCGGGTCTGACACATTTCAGTGCAACAGATGTCGCCTTTCGTGAGATACGTGCAGCTTGAGTTGTCAAATTCTCCTTATTGATCCCATGTTTCTCAACAAAAAATTCCCGCTTCGCATATTTCGTCCATCTATTCAGTATATATTTTGATGGCAAGACAAAAACATCCTTTATGTTGAAGATTTTGAGGGCATGCTTGCATAATATACCTAACAAATATATGGAAGGTGTTGTTGATCAAACTATTTTATAAAAAATATATTACAATTCAGAATTTTTATACATACCTATAGATTCAAACTTTCGGCATGAACATGAGATGGTTATATTTTCAATGTTGAACATAACTGTTGCCCCTTGGTCAGATTGTATATGCGTAACCATGTATGTCAAGATTGACCCCTCAGTTTTCAACAATTGACCAGTTAACACAAATTGATCTTTAAATTCTGTCTCAAACTCCACATACATTCTCCTTGTATATGATTCAGCTGCCATCTTCAACATAGGTAAATTTAGGATGTAAGTAATCGGGATCTTACGACGTGAATGAAAATCTGCATTGACCTCATTTTCACGAAGACTGGCACACACCTTCTCACATTCTACAAGGAGTTCTGAAAGACCCAGTTTTCTACGAAACCTTTTCTTGAAGATATTATTCATGCCTTCACTCCTTTGGGTAGAGGTCATGTCAGCTGTAAAAGAGTCACGGTAGATAATAGCCCATTTTCCCCTCAAGTTATAAAGGTTTGCCATCCAGTCATTGTCCTCAAGGTTGTACTCCCGCAATAAATCATGCCACTTTTTATTGAAGTAATACTCTGATCTATCCTCATAGACACAACTCTTAAAAGCAGGCAGAAACTCCTTATGCTTATTAATTATATGTCCGAGATGTTTAGCAGCATTAAGATAAATATGCCATATACAAAGACGATGGCTTGTGTTTGGAAATACATAAGCAATAGCACCTGCCATGGCTGCATCTTGATCAGTAAAAATTGTGCTTGGGTGCTTGCCTGACATTGCTGTTAAAAAAGTTTCAAAGAGCCATACAAACGATGGAATTGTTTCATCAAATAGCAATGCAGCTCTAAAAATTATGGTTTGCTTGTGATGGTTGGTACCTAGGATTGGAGCAAAAGGCATTTCAAACTTATTAGTTTGAAATGTGGTGTCGAATGACACAACATCACCAAAACATGTATAATCCATGATAGACTGACCATCTGCCCAAAAAAATTAGCTATACGGCCTTTATCGGGTCCATCTTCCTGATCTATATCAACTGCATAGAAAAATGTAGGATCCTCACGCTGCTTATTTTTCAAGTAGTTGCATAGTGATTGAGCATCATTGGATTCTAAGTACTTCTTGCGCTCACGACCAATCTCATTATTGCAATCCATCTTTGAATATGGCACTTTGTCGGCTCCTCCATAGAACTCCTTCATGAACTCATAGACTTGGGCAGGCCTCATTCCAGCTTCTCGTATGTGGCTGATTAGCTTTCTATCTGCTTCTGAGACACGTCGTTGGGACCTTAGATTTTTCTTCTTATTTGGACTAGCGAGATAATGATTGTGCTCAAGTACAACCTTATTCACTGTCCAAATCCCTTCTCTACTGACAACAAGCCGAATCCGAGCACCGCATTCTGTCCGTGTCATGCCCTTCGATGACTCAGATTTTGCATGTCCTTCGGCACTGCAAACTATATATTTTTGATATATAGTACCATCTGGTCGGTGCTTTGTGGTGCTCTTTCTAATACTAAATCCAATTTCACCGGCATACTTATTGTACATCTCATAAGCATAGTCCTCAGATTCGAAAGCCATTCCAATTTTAGGAGCAATTGAAGTGTGCCCAAATTTATCAGCCACCTGTTGTATAGTATAATCTCACGTCATGCATTATATACTACTTCTCCGCTATGCATTATCTACTACTTGACAAAAAAGATGATCAAACAAAGTATGTGACCTAACCTGAGTTGCTTGATCCCCTTCATCTACGTATTCCATGGTACGTGACTGTGTGTTGAAGTCAACATTCTCATGCCGGGCGACATCACGATCTTCAACCGGGGCAACGTCCTCATCATAAGATAAGCCAACCTCCATGACGGCTGCTAGGGGCTAAGAAGAGTAATAGATGATTAAGTAGGATCGTACGTACGTTTTACCAAGGATGTAGACTGCAGGCCTCACCAAGATGACGAAAGCGATCGAAGCAGTCGCCTAAACTGGAATCGCACGAGCTGCGGCGGCGCAGGATCCAGGATTTCCAGACTGGTAGACAAAGGCGGCGGTTTCTTTTCTGTTTCTGTACGAGAGGAACGCGGAGCCGTAAACGGAGCCAAGCCGTGCTGTGGTGCGGCTGCTTGCGTCGACCAGCCAAGCCCAAAGCTTTCCAAGCTCGTGGGCCTAATTCCGTCTACTAATCCAGCCAAGATTGCCACGCGTCAGACATCCAAGACAAGTTCGCACGGGAAGGTTTTGCGGCCAGTCCGCACCAAATTTTTTTCCAGACTTCGGCTGTCGCGGACACGTCCAGGGTCACTGTTTGGAGCACCCACCCCGGCCAGGCTTGGGGAATGAACCGCGCCGACGTGTGCGCAGCGCTTTCCAAGCCAGCAGCCATCCATTCGTCCCGAACAGCCGGTTCCATCCGTCGGCGGCTGGTGGACATGAGCGCCACGCTTTCCGAGCCATCCTGACGGCCAGCCAGCCCGGCTCGGCTCCGACCATCGCCGCATGATCGGGGGGCAGGCACGCGTCCCCGCGCGGTTGGCTCGCTGCCGCGCCGCGTTCACCCCCTCGTGAAGGAATGGCGGAATCCTCCCGTCCCAAGTAAAGCGCAGCTCTGTGCTGGACTCGAGTGGGTGTCCGTGTCCCTCTACCTCTCGCATCCTTTCCTTTTTCCTTCCCTTCCTCCGCCTATATAAACCGCTCCGATCCCTTCTCAGCTTGTTCACTGGCACAGCACGCGCGCGCGCATGAACAGCTGAGCTGAGCGACATGGCGAGCGGCGGCTACTACTACGACCAGGGCACAGTGACCTACTTGCCGGCGCCGGCGCCGAGGGCGACGTCCTTCCACCTCTGCGTGTTCCTGGCCACCGCCGCGCTGCTCGGCGCCACCACGTTCTACTCGCGCTACGAGTCCGCGGTGGAGAGCCTGGTCGACCAGGTCCGGTTCGCCGTCGTGCTGTCCCCGCTGCTGCTCCTGCTCGCGGTGCAGTACTGGGCGGCCACGTCCGGGTCGCGGACGCGGGGCGGCGGGGTCTCGTCGCTGCTCCTGGGGGACCAGCCCTCCTGGTACGGCGGCGGCTGGGGCCAGCAGCAGCGGGACGCCGCGGGGGCGTCATCTCCGTGGGGGGTGGCGCTCGCGCTCGCGCTCGTGCTGCTGCTCGTCTCCTACCAGTCATGCTTCCGCGACCTGTGGTTCCCGCTGGTCAGCCGCCGGTGAGCTTAGGCCAGAGCTTATCATATCGAAGGCTGCGCCCTGAAGTGCTGCTCGCCGGATGCGAGAAGAGCCGTCATCGATCGACAAGTTTCGTCCGTGCTTTTGCTTTGATCTGTTGCTATATCGAAGTGAACCGGTGGCATCGATATACTGACTAGGTACCTATAGGCGGAGCAGATTCCGATATGACTGGAGAATTATTGGAGCTTCGAAGAACATGAATTTGCTGTCTGGATTCTTGAAGCTGTAGTGTCAGACTGACAGTTAGCTCGGCTAGCTACTCCGGGATGTGATCAACAATATACGTGTAATTATTGCAATGATAGAATATCAAATATAATAAATTAAGGAAAGTTCGTGCATCTGTCAGCTGCTCTTCTTGAACTTCAGTATTACTGAGTAGATTCTGGCGCTAGCTAACTTGCTTTATTTGATTTCCGACTTGCAAGAATCTGAGCGTGTGAAGAACTGAAAAAAAAACAATTATTTGCACGCAACGTTATATCCACATGTGCCCATTTGCTTCATGAATAATACAGAACGCAAATTCCCCCGCTGCACCACACATCGCTGCTGAATATAGTGGCAAATAAGGTCGTTAAAAAGGCGAAAAGATAAAGCCAAACGAGAGTTGTTGGCATACATTAAGGTAACCATTTGCAACCATCTAACGAATCTAAATTTTAAGGCGTATAAAAAATGTGGATTCTGCTTAATTAGTATTCCTGACTTTCGGCAACAAGACAAGAATCTGGCACTTTCCTTCTGCGCTTTCGGCCACTGATGGGTGACTAAAGGAACTTTCTGAGATAATGACCGTGTGGGGCTTGATCCTTCAGCTACCACACTGCACACATGCCGCGCGCCCAAAAGCAAAAGACGCGACTATTCCAGATTCTTATTATTACCTGCTACTTGCAGGTCTCCCGTCCCCTCTACGATTGTTTTTCCTTACCTGTCTTCACATTATGATTGTTCACTACTCCGACCTCAGTATCAGAACTTGCATAATTATTCTATACTTCTAAGAGAACGAACAGCGGACCAACCACAAGAGTTCTACAAAAGTTCAACTCTTTATTATTTTCTTAAAAGGAATGCCCACCTTTTTTCCTTTAGTGAATTTCCCTTTTCCTTCACTGGAAGAAGTTCTCGCTTGAGTTTGAGTAGGTCCGCCCTTCCATTCCAATATTCCATCCCTTCATCAAAAGAGAGAGAAAGAAACAGAGAGTTTCACGTAGTACAAAAGGCTCATCAAGGCCGACATTACAAATGGGCTGGGCTATGGTCTAAGGCCTCCAAGGTCGTGCTCGAGCCCAAAGCTTGGCCTTCTTCGATATGGCGCGGCAGCACTCTGACACTCCTGAAGTTGCCAAGGTAGACAAGGGCGACGAGAGGGTTTCGAATTGGCGCCAACCATTCCCCACAATCCCGCCTTCCAGCTCTAGGGTTTCCACCCACTGCCATGGCGGGAGCCACCGCCGCCACTCCCATGGACATCGACGCCGCCGCGCCGCCCCCTCCGCCGGCCGGAGCGGCGCCGAAGGGCAAGGCGCCGCTTTGTGCCCCCGGGAGGGCCGCGCCATGGGTCGAGAAGTACCGGCCCCAGTCCCTCGCCGACGTCGCCGCCCACCGCGACATCGTCGACACCAGTAAGTGGCTGCTGCCTTTGCGCTCCTCCGATGCCTGGTACGAGGTTTAGCCGTTTAGGATTTTAGGAGGGATTGGATTGTGTCCTGGTGAAGGGATTTTTTTATTAGATTTGTGTTTCAGTTACCACTAATTCGTGGGTTGTGCTCGATCTGCTACCGTGTTTTTGTTTAATGCTTCAGTGACCTTATGCTACATATAACTTGTATGTTGGTGATTTTTGGCCCCAAACTTATGCCTGTCTATGATACCACAAATTCTGGGATTCCTGAGTTGTTTTGTTATTAGCTACTAATTCTTTTGCAACTGTGCTTATTGCAACTGTAACACATTGTTCTGCATAGTTAGCATGAGTTAAACTGATGATTTTGTCTTTAATGTTTTGTTGTAGTCGACAGGCTCACCAATGAGAATAGACTTCCACATTTGTTGCTGTATGGGCCACCTGGCACTGGGAAAACATCGACGATACTGGCGGTTGCAAGGAAGCTATATGGGTCTCAGTATAGCAACATGATTCTAGAACTCAACGCATCAGATGAACGTGGTATTGATGTTGTAAGGCAGCAGATCCAGGATTTTGCTGGCGCACGCAGCCTCTCTTTTGGGTATGCAGTACAAATCACACAGACTTGATATATGATCATTCAATTTTGTTTGTCATAATACCGTGAAGTAATACCCCTTTGCCTTCTATTTAACATTCTATAGGGCAAGGCCTTCTGTTAAGTTGGTCCTCTTGGATGAAGCAGATGCAATGACTAAGGATGCACAGTTTGCATTGCGAAGAGGTGTTTCTATCGTTAATAGTTTACTTGTTCCTTGCTGTAATATTCCTGTGGATTTTCTTCCTTACATCTATTTACTCTGCCCCTCCTTGCAGTCATTGAAAAGTATACAAGGAGCACAAGGTTTGCACTCATATGCAACCATGTCAACAAAATTATCCCTGCATTACAATCAAGGTGCACTAGGTTTAGATTTGCTCCACTTGATGGCAGTCATGTTAGAGAGCGTCTTCAGCATATAATAAAATCTGAGGGGTAAGCGCTTGTTTTCCTTCTAAGATTATTCAAGAATTTCTAAATAACTACTTTTTTGTTACTTGGGAACTTGGTTATGTTTGTTTTACATGATATCATGGTACACGATCTTCATGTGGTATTCTGGGATTTTTATCCTATCTGCAATGTTAAATTTTGCATGTACTTGCAGGCTCAGTGTAGATGAGGGTGGCTTGACAGCCCTAGTGCGGTTAAGCAATGGTGATATGAGGAAGGCTTTGAATATATTGCAGGTTATCCCTGATTCGTGCATTTGAACCCAACTATTTTTTACCATGTGGATGTGAGTTAAAAAAAGGGCATGAAAATGTTGCCCTTTTAGATATGGATGAATTGTACTTTCTGATTTGCTAACTGCGGTGGGTGCTTCAAGTATTTCACTAACGCCAATCTTTCAACGATACTTTTACTAAGTTCAACACTGATATGAACCATAAAACATAGCTTTTTTTATTGTCATGATATCCATTATTTTGTTCTGTATAAGCTGGTGCACCAATGACAACGGCTATGGTAATGACTTACCTTCTTTTTATGCACAGTCAACACACATGGCATCCCAACAAATCACAGAAGAAGCTGTCTATCTTTGCACAGGAAACCCCATGCCAAAAGATATTGAGGAGATAGCATTTTGGCTACTAAATGAGCCATTTTCAACCAGCTTCCAATGTAACCTTTGTTACCTTTATCAATATGATCCTTCTAATAATTCATTGTCTAATGTATGTTTCCTTATCTGTTTAGATATATCTGACATGAAGATGAGAAAAGGGCTGGCCTTGGTTGATATCATACGGGAGGTTACTATGTAAGCGCTACCTACTGCCTACAGTACCAGCTTTTCATTTCATAAATATTCTTAATCAACACTGAACTTTGAATCCTCTGTAGCATTGTTCTAATTTTCTGTATGTCTTTTATGCAGGTTTGTGTTCAAAATACAAATGCCATCCGGTGTTCGTGTAAAACTGATTAATGACCTGGCTGATATTGAGTATGTCCTGTATAAACTTTTACTACTGAATTGTGTGATTCTGTACATAAACTAGCTTACCATTAATGCACTAGATGCTTCTTTTCCATCAAATAATTATGTTTTGTTGCTAATTCTACTCACATTGGCATAAATATACCAATATAGTCATTTTAGTTAATATGATGGACGCAAGACCAGCAATGTGTGGCCAAGCTGCCTATTTACTTGATGTGACTATACCATTAGATCTTAGTTTACTAAGAAAAGCCTTAGAAGATGGTTAACTGAAAATGCTATGATATCATTAAATTAGCTCATTGGTATAGTTTAGGCCTTGCAACGGTGCAACACTGCAAAATGTTCTTTTTATTCAGCAAACTTCGGATGTAGTAGTAACCTATGGTTACTCTGTGAAGCAATTACTTAAAAGTTCACTGCAACGTCTCTGAGATATTGCAATAGGTCAGTAGTGACCTATGGTTACTCTCTGAGTTATTCCCATGGATTTGGGCTATGATCAGCTGGGAAACTGATATCTCTTTCTGGTATTTACTTTTTATTGGCTAGCAACAGTATTCATGTCATCTCTGTCTTTGATATACAGGTACAGGCTAAGCTTTGCATGCAATGACAAACTGCAGCTAGGCGCACTGATCTCAACTTTCACCAATGCTCGCACGGCTATGGTTGCCGCCGCCAGCTAATGCAGTAATGTGATGGATCTTTTTGTTGCCCTTTGCTGCCCCCACACTGGAACCTGGAGATGAAGCACAGCTACCTTTGTGGGTCACCATCTTGTCTGTAGTTAGCAAGCTGTGGGTCACCTTCTTGTCTGTAGTTAACAAGCTGAAAAGGGTGAGGGTTGTCTTAGATCTGTATGCTGCTGGGATGCGATGTCCTGGAACTTGGGAGTTTCCCATAACTGAATACTGTCGGGCGTTGTTGAGCTATGATGCATGTAATATTTTATCCAGTAGTGAAGTAACTATAACCGAAGTTCTTCATTGATAAAGTATGTGAAATTGCAAAGGCATTGGTGATTTATGGTGATCAGGATCAGTAAACCGGAAAGGTTAAATCCTGCATTACTCCAGTTAGACATCCGTGCTGCCCTTATTTTACAGGTGGAAAGGAAATTAAACTTTATCATTGAGTTTGTCGCTGAACCCCGGTGCCTTAAAAGAAAGCATAATGCTCTTAGTTAAATCTAACATTGTACACGAGTATGTGAAAGTCTCTCAAGGATCAGTAGCTGGCAGCTTGCTCCGGACTTTGTGTTCAGGCTTATGAGTGCTCTCAAAATCAACATGAACAAATGCCCGCTCGACTTCAGGCAGCTTCTCGATCTTTTCCTGCAGCGTTTCGCCGATGGTGTGCGCCTCTCGTAGCCGCATATCCTCTGAGAGTTCGATGTCAACCTAACGATGTCGCAAGAGTATATCATACCATAGGAACAAGATCACGCAACACTGGAGATGGGAGGAATGATAGGGACACAAAGTTTGCTAGTGTTCTTCTAACGCTAAGTTGTTAACTGACCTCGACGAAGTAGAGAGCTCCGAAGCTGTAAGCTCTAACAGTGTCAACCCGCTTGACGCGTGTATCGTGCTTCATGGCGAGGTAGGTCAGCATCTGCAGCATCTCTTGGGGGGCACATCGGCCCACTAGGGTAACTGGAGAAAGAAAAAACAGTCACAAGCTGGCAAGCTGATCAAGAACTCAGAGCGTTACTACTGATGCATGTCATCAGCTATCCTAGTCTCAGTGTTCCTAAATGGTGGGTGGGGGATAAAGCATTTCTGGAATTTCATGACACTTGGGAATGTAAAGAGTTTTGAAGGTACCTGCATTTTCTAACACAGTTTTGGACCAGTTCACAATGGTATATACAGCAAGCAGTACAGCCCCCGCAGGGTCAATCCACCATAAGAATTTGTCCCCAAGAACAGCAGCCACCAGACCGACAACATTGGTTATCACATCAAAATAGTGGTCCTGAATTGCACAAGTACAGCTGAATTTAAATGACAAAGTTGATATCAATTAAATTATGTACCCAACTAAACTAATTCCAAACAGTTAGTGTATGCTCATGTCGTATGGTCATGGCAGATATTCATACCTTTGCATAAGCCCGGACAATGCTGTTTCCTGAACTCTTGCAGTACAGCCAGAGAGCAAGTTTCACAGCAGTTGCTGAAAGCATGATGGAGTACAACCATATTAGCTGCTCTGAGGTCATCTTCTCCCCAGGTTTATTCTCCACCAATTGCTCAACAGCCGTGACCAAGACCTGGAAACCTAATACATTGACGAAGAAACTCATTCTAATTATTTCTACAGACACTTCAACACTGCATTTGTTTGAAAGATAGTAGTAAAATTTAAACATTTCTTGATACAGGAGTTCAGTCTTGGAGATCTGCCATAGCAAAGATGCCAATACCCAGAGTTGCCATGATGGCCGCAAAGACGATGATCCCAACCGGCTGAACACGCAACTTGCCAATTGGGTACTTGTAAATGTTCACTCTCTTCATCGAGAGGTGTGTGAACCAAAGGATGCCGCCGGCCATGAAATCCAGCAACGAGTCAAGCGTGGATGCTGCAATTGCCATGGACCCCGTCCTGATCGTAGCATACACCTTCCATTTTCGCGGCACAAGGGATTAGCATACAGTCTTCGCTTCTGATCGGTACCCATGTTCTACTGCAGTAGAATTGCACGGCCTGACTCGAGAAATTACCTTGAAAACCAGCAGCACAATATTGGCGTAGTTGGAAATCTTCATGGCGAACTCGTTCTGCTTCTGCTCCTTGTCCTCGAAGGCCCCATGGTCCGCCTCATCCGACTCGAATTCGCCGGGCATGCAGCGCACCTCCACCTCCTCGAAGGTTCTCAGGGTCGCGAGCTGCTTCTCGTAGTACTCTCTCTCCCCTACACCGACGCAGGTGAGGAATCAAAGCTCGCATCTCCCTGTGCCCCCATGGAAGTGGTGGCTACTGACTAGCTACAGATTGATCTCGCACCTTGGGAGAGGCCTTTAGCGCGGCCGAGGTCGACGTCGGCGGTGCGCTCGGGATCGAGCGCGGCGCGCACCTTATCGGGCAGCCGGGACAGGAAGCTACTGCGCAGCGACCGGGCCGAGTCCCGGCGCTGCAGAGACGGGGGACGGCCGCCGGCGCCCAGCAGCGGGGCCCTCCGGTCGTCGCCCTCCATAGTATCCGCGTCGGCGGGTCCAGCTACCTGAATTACCTCGTTCGTGCACAGCGGACAGCAGCGGTATGCTTTTCGCTGACCCGCTTTGGTAAATTCCCTTTTTGTAAGGTTCGTTCATGGAGGTTTTGGGTGTTTGGGATTGTAGTTTATCCTATTTTAGCGGTAATCTACAATGTTCTAGAAGCAAGTCATAAGTTCAGCAGCACCGAGGGAAAAACCTAGGGATGTTGATGAAACTACCTAGCTAGGCTGATCAGCTGATGCGGTATCCAATTTGCTAGCTCAAAACTGTGTTAGTCAACTCATGCTCCCGTAAAAGTGCTCAATGTGCCGGCAGCTATGTGCTAAGCACATATTTGATCAACTAACCTCAAATAGTTAAATTTGAGTGGGACCTCCCAAGGAATTGCTTTTTTTTTTGAAAAGATATTCCATTACTTAAAGGCACAGTACAGATATGGGACAAAACATGCCCCAATCAAAGTTCTGGAGTGCTTGTTCTACTCGATTCAGCTCGTAACGTCATCAACTATTTAGTCACGATTGCTTTAGTCGTTGACAATTTTAGTGGTTCACATGGAAGCAAACTGTATTGACTTCATCATCAATCGGAACGGGCCCAATCTGTGCCGCTGTGGCTTAACGTTTTTATTTTTTTTCTTTTCTTTTGAAAACCTTTGCTAGGCATCATCGATTTGCCATGTCAAACAAATATGATTTTTTTTGAAATAAAGTCAACCAGGAGTTTCGCCAGCAACCTTACGCGGATACGCTTCGTAGCTAACATCGATACGATCCCTCCGTTCCATCTCGTCCGTCAATTCCACGCATCCCCTTCTCCCCCGAACTCCGGGACTCAAACCCCACCTCTCCCCGTCGACGAACGCCGCCGGCAAGGCATCGCCGATGACCACCTCCGGTGCGCCCACGAGACCACGCTTCAAGCGCTCCTCCCCCAGGAAGAAGTCGCAGCTAAGGAGCCGCCGCCTCGCCGCCGGAGAGGCCGAGGCTGCTGGGGGCCCGGCGTTGGCGAGAGCGCCGCTTCCCTCACCGCTGGAGGTGGACGCGGTGCCGCGTATTGGGCACGCATTGCCGCGAGAGTTCTTCGAGGTGGATGCCCTCGACCTCGCCCCCCGCCTCCTCGGCAAGCTCCTGCGCCGCGACGAAGTCATCCTTCGCATCACCGAGGTTACTGTTCTTCAGAATCTCCCGCTAACGATTAAGATTATACTCTGTTACAAGCTTGCAATAGCGCCAAGGTTACATTTCCCTATCTATGTAGCTTCTCTCTTTGTTTGGTAAATGGCAAAATGTTCTTTCTCTGTGGTGCTAAATCTGCGAGTTATGTATGATATCCTGACGAAATTTCCTGCGTATGATTGATTCAGGTGGAGGCCTACAGGCCAAATGATTCCGCATGCCATGGCCGGTTCGGCATCACGGCGAGAACTGCTCCAGTGGTAGGATCAGTGCTTCCTTGCACCGTTCTTTCTCAGCAGGCAAATTTGGGAGGTCTGGAATTTGAGATTGGGCTAAAATTTGTGCTCCTTTTTTGCGTAGTTTGGACCGGGAGGCCATGCATATGTGTATCTATGCTATGGGCTCCACATGATGCTCAATATTGTTGCCGACATGGAGGGTGTTGGTGCTGCTGTTTTGATCCGGTCATGTTCTCCAGTTACTGGTACGCTCAATCTTTTTTTGATGCAGTTTGCTTGGACCATAAGATATGCTACAATTACAGTCTCACACGCTGGCTTGTAGAGTGGGAGATGTTAGGGCTTAGGACCATGTTGAAGTTTCTATATGGTTTCTGTTTGCTTGTGCTAGCTGCACAGCATCAGCAGCTGATCGGCTGCAGAGTCCGATGACTTGTTGCAGCAGCTGGCTGGCTGCAGTAGAGCTGCTGCTGCTGCAATGGCGGACTGGCTGCATCTGCAGCCCAGTCGCAGCAATCTCCCCGGCTCGAAAGGGAAAATGGAATTTGTACCACTGGATAGTTATGTGATCAGTAGGAATATAGGATATGTCGAGCATTTTTTCTCACTTGTCTCCCAACATTTCTTCTTCGTGTTGCTCCAAATTTGGGGCAGAAAAGTGGATTAAGTCTCGTTGGTTGGACAACTGGAATTCAACCTTTGTCCAAATTCCAACTCTACTAACTGAACGTTGCTCCCACTATAAGCTGTAGTTCCTCTATTTTTCAGCTATAAAGGTCTTTGTGTAGTCTCAGACTTTCAGCGTCTCGTGCCTTATCAGTGCAATCTTATACATAACAGTTTAAGCTGGACGTAAATTGATTTCATAAAATTGATGTAGGTCTTGAAACTATTCAGCGGCGCCGAGGTCAACAAACAGAGAAACCAATTCTACTTACAGGACCAGGAAAGGTATTCGTTAGCTACAAGCCTACAAGGTTAATGTTTTCCCGCTGTTCCCACACAACTAGTATGTAGTAAGATTTCTGTCCTCCGTATTCAGGTTGGACAAGCTCTGGGCTTATCCACTGATTGGTCGAACCATCCTCTTTACACACCTGGTATGCTTTGGTTGATCTCCCAACATCACCCAGAACCGCTGGATTGCTTCATTGCGTTCGCCTAGTAATGATCTGTTTACCCTTCTCAGGTGGGTTGGAAGTATTGGACGGGCCAGAGCCGGAGGCCATTCTGGTTGGTCCCCGCGTGGGCATCGATTACGCATCTCCCGAGCACGTCGCGGCGCCGTGGAGATTCGCCATTGCCGGCACTCCGTGGATTAGCGCCCCCAAAAATACCCTTTGGCCACGCTGAAGACCTGGAGGTAGTACGGGAAAAGCATGAGGATGAACGAACAGATGTCTCGCAAGAAACAGCTCGAGTCCAGTTTCCTTTTCCAAAACGTTCATGTGTTTGTATTTGTTCGAAAACAAAGGATTCCCTTTAATTGTACAGAAAGCAGCGAAACCATCTACCTTCCAATTGCCTATGAACGCTACACTGCCTTTAGACCAGGTTCTTTCCTTTTTTTTTTTACTCGGCACTACCAGGTTCAGAGACGCGTGTGTGTGTGCCCGGGCGGCTACCATCAGCACACAGCATGCACACGCAGCCATTCGGGGTGCAAAGAAAAAGGTAAAAAAAAAGGCACGACGCCTGAGAGATTCGAACTCTCGCGGGGAAACCCCATGTACTTAGCAGGCACACGCCTTAACCACTCGGCCAAAGCGTCGTTTGATGAGTGCGATACTTATAATCCTTTCTACCAGTATCCACTTACCCAAGAGCAAGGCCCGCCAAATTATCTTCCCGGTGCCTCTCTTCTCCTCCTACACGGTCGCGTTCCGTACCAAATGAAACCGCCACTTCCATCCCCAGCCGCGTCTCCAAGCCTTAACCCCGTACCACGGCCTCCGCCACGCGCCGATCGCCGTTCCGTTCCTGCTCCCCGGCGGATCCGTGCGGCCGCAACCTGTTCCCACCTCTCCGCGGCGGAGATGGGAGATCCCCAGCGCGTGGGGCCTTCAGCGCCGCGGAATCAGTCGGATTGCAGTCGCCGGTGAGAACTAGATGGGAGGGGACCGGGATGGGGATGTGAGGGCGGGCGTCAGAATCGAAGTCGGTGTGCGGAAAGAGGGGGAAGACCATGCGGTGTTGGGTTAGGGCTTCCGTTGTGTTGGTGGGTGCGAAGGGGGGATTAGGGGAGGTATAGGGGGCTAATCTAGGGTTCGGGTCCTGGAATTCCTTCGCGGCGCTTGCAAAATGTAGGGCTCAGTCTTGTGTTCATATCTTCAGACTATGAGAGGACTGAAGGTTCAGGCCTATGGGTTTGAAGGAGTGATGCACGTCTTACATATTGCAGCTAGGATTTGGTGCCTAAGGAGAAGTTGGGAAGATGGTTTATTACTTGTCGCATGTTTCTTCTCATTGGCCTTTACGTAGATGAAAAACATGTGCATCTGCAGGGTTTCATAGCTACTTGATTTCCCATTTTTCTTGCAATTTTGCAATTGATTATGCAATTGAGTGACTATGCATTCCGAATCATCTCCTGATTGAAGGAAATTGCTGGTTAGATGCGGCCTTTTTAGCCTTGCACTAGTTTGGTTTCTTGTATCTTGCAGTTTCATGAGTTTGTTATGCTTTGTCTCATATTCTTAGTTGAAGCATTGGTGATTAAATGTGTTCTATCTGAAGCTAAGAAATGAGGTTGCACTTTTTGGTTTGTGATGTTATCAGGATTATGGACTGGTATCTTGTGTTGAATATGTGCATTATGGTTTCAGTCTTAGCTTGTTATTATATTTTTCTCTCGGTGCTATGTGGAAGAAATGATAACATGTTGGTTAAGTTTTCCAAAACACATGTTTGACTAAAAATGCTTATTTCATCAAAATTTTCGGACTGTTTTGCTCTTTATTTTCAAAAAGGATTGTGGATGGTTAATATCTCACTGTCAAACGAGACACTAAGTCTTTATCTGCGTGTTTGTTGGCTATAACATAAACCACGGTGATGTGCAAGCCTACAAATAACCTGCTCTTTAGTTTAACACGTATACACCTTTTCTTCTTGTAGCTGTTTAAGGAAATTTGCAACATTTTTCAATGACAAAAGTGAAATTTCTGGTTGTTGGCAATCTCTATTAAGATTTTTTTTAGTTGGTAATTTTTGCTGGTTGCCTGGCCAATCCTTGTCCAGATTTGCTAGTTGGCTAGATAATCTTTAGTTTGTGTTGTACAGAGTATACCATTCTATTCAATTATAAACTGTATAATATAATATAAAAATGCCAGCTGTATTTTATCCTTTTTTGTTAGAATAACATGTTCCTGGGTTACTGCTTTTGCACAACAAAATGATGGCAGCCATTTTGTTATGTGCGGTTAATGAAATACTGCAGTTGATGCTGAGTGGGTGGTCATGGCATTTTTGTGTTCGACTCCCATTTCTCTTTTCGGTCTGTGGGGCATGCCTGTGTCTGGTCTTTTGTTATGATCTAGGTAGTTATCCTTGCTCGTGAAGGTCCCTTTTGGGCCGCTGGGTTTCAGCCCTGGGTGCTGTAAACTCAGCTGGCATACCTAGTAGTAATAGTAGTAGCAGATCATGTAGGTATTTGACGCCAACATATGCACATCCTATGGAATTGATCTCATAAACTATTTTGATTGTCACATTGTTGCACATTAATTTGATCCTTTCTCAATTTCAAGGTCTTTTTTGTAACATTTATAATATGACATTCATGCTTTATTTTGAGAAGTGAACATGTGGCAGACTTATGCTTGTGAATATCACTCTAATAGTTTACTCTTCGTGAAAAATCCATTCCACAGTAACATAATCATGCGCCTTTAAATTGAGCATAGATGGTAAATAAGCATACGCAGGATTATAGCTATCTGTGTTTTTAGTTGCTTATAGCAAGGATTGGAACTGCATGTAAATTAGACATTTTACTACATTTGTGAGTGCACATTATATTATTCAAACATCTCATATCACATGCCAAGCATGTTTAAGTATTCTTGTCGTCAAAATTGTGCTTAGAGTTGTAGCTTTTCATTGAACATGCAACTTTTTAGTTTACATTCATGTATTTAAGTTTTGCTTGATCTCAGTTAATAAAGGATTGTAGTTTTAAACGTATTAGTCTTTGAGCCAATAAATGTTGGTCACAATTAATGTGTCTTATGCTAATGTCAGAATTATGGCTTAATATCTTATATAGGTTATATGCATTGTTTTGACTCAGGCTAATCTTTTAAACTTGTAGCCCCATTTGAAATAGAAAGTATTCTGTGAGCATTTATTGTGGCCAGCTCATTAAAGCTGGGCTACTCATTTTATCTTTGCTGATTTGCATCAGGTATAAGTTACTGGAGGTGAAACAATATCTGATCTACTCTTTTGTGCACCCAGTTTTGATTTTGTTTTTGTAGTATGGTACCTATGGAAGGGAACCCTTATCAGTACACAACATTTACCATTATATTCATGCCATTATTTAAAGATAGTTTCTGTATTTTCCAATAAATGGTTGGAATTTCGTGATATTTCTGTACAAAATAAGTTTTTTGGTTTAATTTAAGTGACCTTTGGCGTAAGTCTATTTTTTGGGCAAAACCTTGGGCATAGATATAAGTAAAGACTTGTGCTGCCAATATTCCATATAGATAATGTTTTTATTAGTGTCTATGCCATCTTTCTACTTCATCAAATATTGTGATCTACTAATACGATCTAGGCAATTATGCAATCGGTGTATTGTAAATGGATCAAGCTGTGTCTCTAAAGCAACTAAGCTAGACAATAATGCTTGTGTGCTAGCAAGTGGGGATATTGTTGGCAAAGTTTGTGGCATGCATTGACCTGAAATGCCTTACCTTTTTCCACTCAAGCAATGTGTTTACATCATGTGTAAATTTTGTTTCCCAAACAGCACCGTATCATTTGTAAAAGAGCTTCTGGTTTCAAGTTTGCTACCTTATCCTGAATTCCTGTCATTTAGCTTGATCCTTTTTAATTAACCTACTACACTTAGTTATTTTGTATCTTTCAGCAATTTTTCACAATGATGATACCCAACGATGAACATTTATAGAACTTGTCACAACTTTATTCCATTTCCCTAACAGCAACATATCATTTGTAAAAGAGCTTCTGGTTTCTTTTTGTCCTTTTTGTGTAGGTCTCTTCTTATTCTCCTTGTTTGGCTACAGGTTTTTTGTTGTATCTATGTAAATTTGGACATTGGACTATTCTCTTTGTTTGGCTACAGGTTTTTTATTGTATCTATGGGCGTGATTGGATGGCTGCGTTCGGCCCTCTGTAAATTTGGACATTGGGCTGTTGTCCTTACCGACATATTGGGACATCGGCAAGGTTTCTTGTTACCTACTTTTACTATTCATGTTCCTAAGTTTTAGTGGTGCAATTAGCCAATTTTCTTGACTACTTAGAATTTTAATTTTGTTTGTAACCTGTTACGGTTACCGTGTTTAAGGGACTGGATGAAATAGCGCTTTTATCTGAGCCATTCTGATGTGATACTACTGCCTCGTAATTTTATTTATTTACTTGGGGGCGTGTTTTAAATTTTACGACTACAGTTGAGTTGCATTCCGTGGACCTGATATGTTCCTTGGTACTGAGCGTTGCTTGTTGGGCCAAAATTATCATGTGAAACTTCAATATGGGCTTTGAGTGTGATTAGGCCGCTAGTGGGTCTGATGCGTATGGGGATCTCAATGAGGCTGCTGGTATCTATATGGGCTTTTAGGGTGCCCGTTGGTGGGCTTAGGTCTTTGGAGGGTCGGGTTCCGTATGTCTAGTTGAGTCGGTACGGGCTGCTAGTGGGCCTGGTATCTTCCCTTTGTGCCATCAGTCGGCCTGATAGCATCTTGTTGGGCCGTTAATGGGCCTTCTCCATACGTCTGGGCTATCAATGGGCCTGGTTGCGTTCGTATGGGCCGTAAATGGCCCTAGAATCATTTGTTTGGGCTATCAATGGGCCTGGCTGAGTTTGTACGGGCCATTAGTGGGTCTAGCTTATCCGTTTTGGGCCATAAATGGGCCTAAATGCGTCGGCATGGGCAGTTAGTGGGCTTAATCTCACTTTTTGGGCCAACAATTGGCCTGGTAGAATCTGTTTGGGCCGTCGGTGGGCCTGGCTGCATCCGTTCGAGCTGTCAGTGGGCTTTCTGTCATTCTTTTGGGTCGTCGATGGGCCGAGTTTCGTTTGTTAGTGGGTCTGGTGGGCCACTGCCGGGCCTATCTTCTGCATTTGGGCCTTTTGTTGGCTTTGTGCGTCCTTTTGGGCATAAGTGTGTCTGCGGACATCCGATGTGTTCTGTTGAGCGTATTTGGTCCAAACGTTTAAAGTTCATGGGCCTTGGTGTATCATTTCACGTGCGTGACCGATGAATCCAAGCTCAAAACCTTGACAAAATTGGTTGTATAAACGTTACAAATGTCCATACTACAAGGCGTTCGTTAAGCTATTTTACTCTCTACCATTGAGCCGGCTGTATCATTTTACTATCTTCTGTTGAGCCTGCATAACAAAATATCTTGGTATCTGCACGTTACAAATGTCCATTCCATATGGCTTCGTTGCAAATGCCCATACTATTGATAAGACGTCGCTTCGGTACAACTCGTCCAGACCAATTCATACAATTTGTGGACGACAGATTCATCAGACAGGTTGCGTTTCATCACCTTCGAAACTCACAATCTGAACCTGTAAGATATTGCAGGAATGTCAAAACCCATACCAACATGGTTTTGCACATTGTGATTACATTCTAAATTTTGAAAAATGTTAGCTCAGTATAATGCAAAACCTTCAGAAGCTGGATCTTGATATCATACAGCGCCAAATGTTCTATTCAAACGTATTCACAGTTTAGGAAAGTTAACTCAGAATATGTGGGAACAACTACGAACATGGCTGCTGAACAAATTTCAGAGAGGCTACTTTGTTCCGTAAAAGTAAAGGGCAGGGTACTTCATGAGGGATATATGGAACAGAAGGAATAATACCTCAGTATCATAGCCCAGTACACAAGACAATAAGGTTGTAGGAGCACCATGTGGCAGATGATATCCAAAATGGTATTAGACCTTTTCAAATTTCCTACAGATCCTCACACTTTTAAGACTTCAACTGTCCACAACTTATTTCTGGTACATTAAATAGTACAGTTATATCAGCTATTAATTCCGAACTTTGGTCAGAAAATCCTATGGTACGTTTGGCCAACATAAATCACCATATCCTCTAAAAAAGCATAAATAACCATATACATGGAACTCAAATCATTGGCAATGAATAGTGGTGCTATTAACTAGAATATACTACCATGTACAGTGGTCATGCAGAGCATAAATTGTTGTGACTTGAATAATGCAAGATACATGAGCAATTTACTCCTTTTCGTATATTGAATGGGGTATCAGCATGCCAGTAAAACTATCAGTGCATCATAATGAAACTACAAGGTACAGTAACTAGTATCGTAGCTTTGGGATTAATTTTTAACTGACTAAACGATGTCATTGGCAGTTCACATACTCCCTCCGTCTGATATATAAGGCGTAACCACTTTTTACTCAAGTCTCATAGTATAAGGCGCTCTCTCTCTACGCACGTAGATCGATGCAGTAATACTAGCGTTGATAGAGAGAATTAAATATGTTCCTTGGTCTCTGAACTAGAGGTGGTTACGCCTTATATACTGGGACAGAGGGAGTAACTTTAACCGTGCAAAAACAACAACAATACTGTTTAAATGACAATCAATACTCAATTACTCAGTTAAATGATTATGCTGTAATGAAAGTAAGTTTTTACTTTTTGGCACCTTTCTTGGAAAAGCAGAAATATAACTTATTTGGTAGACTTGCTTGCCACTCAAATATAGTCACACCTGCCCTCAAAGCGCCCATAACTTTCTACCATGCACAACCAAAATTCAATGATAGCTCTTCGAGTCTTCCAAACAAGCAGATAAATTAATAGACGGAGAAATCAAAAGGCTCAGATATGCAGTAGATGACAAAAATAACAGAATAACCAGATGACCATTATACAGCGATACATAGCTAGTCTCAAACCATGTTTAGTTTAAGCTAATACAGAAAAGTAGTATAATGAGCCTGTTAATGGGCTTGGACCAATCCTGTCTGTTGAACATTTCTATAAGGGCAGGGTCGAAATAAAGTTTGCTCATGGGCTGTCTTTTTGTACTGGTAGGTGAGAGTAGCAGCCAACAACAGTACACCAGAGCAATAAACTTCTGTCAGGTAATGACCCAATAGAAACCCTTGCACCACCTCTAACCCCAGTTGCCATTCACTACTATTATGGATAAAATAGGACCTCGAAACTAGCACACTATAATGGTAGGAAAATATTATCCCTGAGGCTAATGTGTGCATGATATGTATGCACACTCGATAATGCTTCCAAATCATCAGTTCTTCCAAAAATGAAAGTACCTCCAAAATACGAAGGACCGAATACCCTAGATATAAATTCATCTCAATCCAGGCACTCATCTGGCCTTAGATTGGGTCTTTCTACACAACTCAGGTAGCATATAACAAACATTTCAATACACTTAGGCCGGCTTCACCCTGTTAGCACACTTTTAGCGCCTGAAATTGGAAAGCCCATCAAAAGCTCTGCTCTTAACTCTAAATATATAGCTAGCCTCCTAGGCCATCATTTGACTTAGAGCAACTCCAAAAGCCTCTGTATAACATCCTGGATCGGTAAATATAGAAAAAAAAGATCAAAACCGCATCCAATAGTGCCTCTTTCTTCCTCGCTATTTTCTCTCGCTCGGGATCCCATCCCCTCGCTCTGCATCTTTGCCGAGCTCGCGCAGCTCGCCATCGGCCTTCTCCCGCGCATCGGCCCCACTTACTGCATGCCGTCTCCCGTCCGCATCTCCCGCTGGGACAAGTCCCCCTCCCACCCCGCCGGCGAGCACGCGTACATCGACATGCTCCCCCTGGCCGCCTCCGACCATGGCGCTGGACTTCCGGTGGGCACTCTCGGCGTCCCTGAAGCTGCCGGCCAGCGCGGCATGGTTGATGGACAGCCGGTGGGCGTTCTCAGTAGCGCTCAGCCTGCTGCTGTTCCTGGCCGTCGCGCTCGCCGTGACATCCTTCTCCTCCTCCTTGTCGTCGCCGTACGTCTCCGCGTCGGCCTTCTCCTCCAACCCGGCCCACGTGCACGCTGCCGAATTGATGCAGGAGAACGTCCACGTGAGCCAGCAGCAGCAGCTGGAGTCCCTCGCCTCCGCGTGACGCTGCCGATGGACGCCTCGCCCCGCCGCATGAGGAGCGGTGGCCGCAGGATGCCGCGCTCCGTCCCCTGGCACGGCGGTTGCACCGCAGCGCTGTCGAGCAAGCACGACAAGCGAAGGAGATGAGGGGCCGGCCGGGATGGAGGTGGGGAGGGGAGGCCGGGGATGGAGAGAAGGGAGGCTAGAACGGGAGAGGAGAGGGTGGCCGGGGAGGATAAGAAGGGGAAAGGAAGGGGATGACGCATGGGACCCATGTGTCAGTGTGTGTGTGAAGGGGAGAGTTGAAGGAGCCGTTGGGATTTGGAGAGTGGGAAAGAAGAGTCTGTTGGAGTAAACAACTCAGTAGGGTGAGGAATCTTTTTAGAGAGTCAAATAGAGAGCCAAAAATAGCTACTCTCTTGGAGATGCTCTTAGAATGGAACAGTGCTACATGTTAATAGAATTTTTACGGGCTTGAGCAGGGTTTTGACCCATCAGCAGCCTAACCTACAGCCATAATAAGAGCTAGCTATTGCGCAACCATTGAATTGAACTTGTAAATGCCAAATATCCACAAATAAGGTAGAAACTATTTGATGGTTAAAGAATCTAAAGTCATAAGACTAAGATAATAACAGGACAAAATTATGGATGGACAAATTTCGGGTAAGCATCAGCAGCTACCACATTATAGGTAATCAGCAATACTCCCGCAGAAAGAGTAATCAGCAAAACTACAATCAGACAAATATCCATGATCAGTGGATAGGACCATTATCAAAGACCATTTGAGGTATGGAAATCATAGGGGGTTGCGCTGTAGTTTGTCACTCACCTCTTGTTCAATGATAGCCCAAAATATAGCATGATAGATCACAACTTTGGTAGGAATTTCTGTTGATGCCAACATACGTCTGCATAGATCACAATTCTGCCAGTCGCCTCATGTTCAATGACAGCCAAAAATGTAGCATGATAGATCACAAATTTGGTAGGAATTTCTGTTGATGCCAACGTAAGACAAACAATTGCCACTATCAACACATGTACTCCGCAAAAATGTATAGTTTAGTTCTTAGATATTGCAATTTGTTTAGGCATAAAATATGCCATCACATAAAACTCATATAATCATTGATAATGTATGAAGGCAGAAACAAGCAAGCCATCCTTGTATTATTCATCTAAATTGCAAGTTTACGTACTGAATAGCAATAAAACTCATCAACATGGCAATTTATCATAAAATAAGAAGCAGTAAGATATGAGCAGTAATTGGCACGAGTTTGATTAGTAGACCAAGGCATCATGTGCTTAGAAAGGCTCAATCCTGAAGGTGCATGTGAGAGATGTTTATGGCACGAATTAAGTTTCCCCGGACACTGTCACTCCCACTTTGCTATCCTTCTTGTTTTACAGTACCGAGCAAGGTCAACTAGATTATAATACGCTACAAAAATTGCACATATACACAAACCAAACCCTAGTTTAACCCAACCCAGTAGAAGAAGAAAATGATATCAATAATAGAAATCGAACAATTGATCGTACCAAATAGGCACGAGCACGAGGATACAGAAACGCACACATCAAAAGTCAAAACCCTGTATCTGATTTGCATACGAAATGGCACACGCACGCGAGCACCACAACCCAAGATTATCCATCCAAAACAACCAAACGCGAAACGCAACAGTTCCTGATTCTAAGAGATACAAAGTCACCAGCCAAACACGTTAACAAAACCAGAAAAAAAAAATTTGGATCAATGTAGCATCAATCCAGCAACAGATGCAAGAGATTACGAACACGCGCACGCAAATCCTAGACCCGCTAGCGTATCAAACGGGACCGGCACGCCTGCAGCATCAAACCCTAGATCGTCTCGAACAAAATCCAAACAATCCGGGTGCCACCAACTTCAATGGCGAGAGGGGAGACGCTCGAACTCGAAGCTGGGACCGACCAGGAAGGAGAGGCACCTGAAGAACACGACGACGGGGCCCCGGGAGCCGAGGAGGAGCGAGCTGTCGAGCACTGCCGTGTCGGAGACCGCGGGCGGCGCAGCTCTGCGGCTGCGGCCGGCCACGCTGCGGACGACGACGGCGAGGTTGGAGGGGGAAGCGGCATCTAGGGTTTCGCCAGAGGCCGCCGCCGCCTCCATCTCCACACGCGGATTGGGATGCCCCCGTCGCACGCTCGAGAAGGCGAGGCGCGGACCATTCCGGGGTGGGGATTGGCCGATTGGGGATGTCGGTTGCCGGCCGCTGCCCGTGGCGAGGAAGGAGCTTGAACCAATGAAGCGTAGGCCATGGGCCCAGAATCCAGAGAATCAAATTGACCTCCTGGTTTGTTTTGGGGGCCCACCCACCGCCAACGCTGATTTCTTCACCGTGTCATGGCCTCATGTTCTCCTCTTGCGCTGACGTGGCGTTTATGCTCAGAATATGACCTCGCCATAACACGACGGAATTTGATACTCAACTAAAGTTATCTGGAAATCGGTTGGTTAATCCTACTGACCATTTTCACACGACTCACGTGACGTTATCTCTTCGCTCCTCTCGACTCTCGTCGTGGATGAGCACCACCCCGGTGACCGGCCGGCGCCGGCCGCGCCGCAACGGATCGAGCCGCCACGCCCCCGCGCTTGCTTTTAGCGTTTCTGCTGGCACGCCTCGCGAGAAGGCAAGCAATCACATGGGCATCATGCCCCGCGCGCAACAGATTGGGCCCTGGCACGTTTGCTGGGCCTGCAAACCGCGTGAGGCCGCCGAACACAGGATACGTGGCGGGCTTGAGCTGGCGTATCCAGGCAAGCCGGTGGCGCTTTTCTTGGGCAGGCAGAGAAGTCGAGACCACGTTCTTGCCGGTGCAACCCGTTGAAAAATCCGAGCAAATCAAAGCGGCACATGGAATGCCAAGTCCAAGAAGGTTCTCACGACTATGAGGTTTTTCTTCGAGGGAATTGTTGAGTTCTGGAAGAAGGGGGGAATGCGAGATGGGTATTTTTCTTGTTTTCCGGTTACGCTCATTGTGAATCGGAATATCTCGAAATATATCGACGTGCACCGTTTTCTCGCTGGATCTGATTGTAAGTCAACTCAAATACTCTGGTCTTTTCCGCGCAAAAAAAAACTCTGATCTTTGATCAATGCGTTCTTTTCTATCCTTCCAAGATTAACCAATCAAAACCTTACGCCCTAAGTCAGGTGGTTAATCCGATTGGTTTCGTGAGTATATAAGAAACTGCTTCCAAGATAGCGACTGCTCAGAAAGGGGTGGATCAGATACGCCATCGTCTAGATGGAGAGAATAAGGATGCCACATCACCTCTCACTTTTGACAGATGTCAGGTCAAACCGCTCTGGTAAGCAAAGATGTCCACACACTTGCGCGGTCAATTGAGCAAGCAGAAAACGTGAACAGTTACGAGCATGGACCTCTTCTTCCTTGCAAAGCAAACTAATACTAGTATATCCCAGCTTCACAAAACGAAGATACCTACGAAACCGGAAACCCACACCACTTCACCGCTTGCGTGTACGGGCAAGGAAAAACAAGTTGCAAGCTGCAGCTGCAAGAGCACATGCTCCAAACCCACAAGCCAAGTGGCTCTATATAAAGCGAGCAAGCAGGAGAGGACTACCGCCACTGCACAACCGTGACATCTCTGCATCTCAAGGTCATACGCGCATCCACACGCCTCTCCATCCCTTTGCCAACAACCTCTGGTCCTCTGCTCTCCTCTCGCCGCCGATCGACCGTTAGCCATGGACGCCTCCTTCCTCTCGCTCTCGCCGGAGCTCCGCGACGCGCTCGTCAAGGTCGCCGTGTTCGTGCTCGTCCAGGGGCTGGTCTACCTCATCCTCCGCAACTCGTCCAACGTCTTCTCCAAGGACGGCGGGCTCAGGTCCCTCAGCTTCCGGCCGATGCGGTCCATGAGCATCAGGCGCGTGCTGGCGCCGCTCTCCGACGTCCCCGTCGGCACCGACGAGCCCTCGACGTCGCCGTCGCTGTCGTCCGCGGCGTCGCGCCGCAGGGTTAGCCGTGAGGATTGAGATGCCCCCGGAGCGGGTAGTTTGGTCACTCTGAATAGTAATTGGTTTGCTATACGGTTGCTTATGGAAATAGTATTTGAGTTCTGATGTAAGTGGGATAGATGTAATCTTGTAGATATATCGATTGAAAAGAATCGGAAGACTGGATTATTGATTCTTTATAACATGATTGCTCTTTCTTCTTGTGAATACACTGCTTGTTGGCTCTTGTTGGAAATGATCCAGAAGAACAGCAAAGTTGGAAGACTGGATTATTGGAAGATAGAAAGAGGCTTGACTAGCTCTGCTATGATAAGGAGCTGAAATATAGCGTGATTGATTAGTACAACTTAATGTCTTAAGCGATGATCTGGTTTATAGTACCAGTGTCAATGGCACGCCTAGGGTATTTGATCACCTGTTCTTCTGGGTCATTTCTCTAACCTCATCCTCTTAAGCATATGGCCTCCTAGTGCTTCTGCTTTCCCTTCTCCATACTTCAATAACTGGCTATGAATGTGTACTCTTGGATCAAAATTTATCTAATTCCAACGGTATAAAATTAGAATTGAGCAGTGGAATTGGGTAAGGAGAAATAAATTAGATAAAATGATGTCCCTGTGTCCCATCTTCCTGTGAATATAGTTGTTGGCTTCTGTGTTATAGGCAGAACATTTGTACATTTGAGCAATCCAATTGGAGATCAAAACAGTGTTGACCAGCTCTGCTGTGATAAGGAGCTGAAATATAGATTTATTGATTTGATTGCTGACTTAGCATATGAAGAGGTCAGCTGACATCTCTCTATATATACATTTTGCAGTACAATATCAATTGCACTGCTTGGGTGTTTAGTTATTTGTTCTTCTGGATCATTTCTCTAACCTCATCCATCACAAGCCAAGCTTTATGGCCTCCTATTACCTCTGCTTTCCATTCTCCATCCTTCCATAACTGGATATCAATGCGTAGTTTAGGATCAACAATTCAACGTTTTATGATTCCAATCATATAGGAATGGGAGTTAACTGATGGAATAATATGGTGGTACCTGAATTGTGGGCATTTTCTGAAGGTACACGTACAGGCCAATGGAAAAGCCGCATGCCCAGCACAGAGAAAGATAAAAGAGTCAGCTGCTTTCAGAGTCAATTGTTCCAAAGAAAATGAATCAGAAATCTTCAGAGTCACTCTAAATCAATTACAATCTTGTGAAGAAACGCTAGAATTTGCTGACTTACGGTTATATTTCCTCTTTTTACCACCGCTTGTGGAACTTTATTGACATCAACAAAGTAAAACCTGACTCTGCAACAGAAATTTGATGCAAGATTTAATCCAACAAATCATTAACACATTTCACAATATGTGATGAGTATATTCAGAGCTTGGCATCAGTTTACAGAATAACAGATCAATATACAGAATTGGAACTTGTGCCAATCTAACATTCCACAGTGGTGAATTTACACTAACCCTGGATATTCTCCTGCTATCTTCTCCAGTCTGGGCTTCAGGTAAATGCATTTCCGACACCAACTAGCCATCCTGGCAACAATAAACAATATCTCAGACCTTGGAAAAAATAAACAACATCTCAACTTCTGATGAAGTATTATAATATATCTAGAGCGGTTTAAGATTAGCACGTCGATTAAAGCGAGGAAGCTTCTCAGTTGTTTTATAATGACAATCAGTATCTGGATCATTGGCCACACACCAGACAGGTCCATGGAGACATGGAGTAATTTAATAAGCTGCAGCATTGTTAAGCCGGGCAGAACGGTGGTAGTAGTCGTACGTACCAGTCGATGATGACGGCCTGGTTGTTCTCGACGGACCACCTGAGCGCCTCGTCGAGCTTCTCCATGCTGTCGATCTCCTCCATCTCCACCGGCTTGGACACGTCCCAAAAGTAGGCCTCCGCCCTGACCCTCTCCCGGCGCTCCCTCCTCCTCCCCCTCCCGCCGCCGTTCCACACCCACAGGGCCCGCCCGGCCGCCCCGCCGCCGACGTTCGAGCAAGCGGCTGACGAGTGCGGGGGCGGCGCCGCCGCCGCCGCGACCTCCCGCACGCAGAGCGCGCGCGGGCTCGGCGCGAGGAGCGCCATTGGTGTCCGCTTCCGCCTGCGGGCTTGCGGCGGTGGTCAGGATTCAGAGATGGGGCTTCGGCGTTCGCGTGGACGGCGGAGCAGAGGAATCGGGGAACGCGAGGTGGCGGCGGGAGGCGAGTGTTGATCGGTGTGTGAGATCGGAAGCGGGAGCTTATCCGTAGTGAGAATGAGAAGATCCGAGTTGGGCGGGGACGGGGGCGTGGGGTCAAAAGCGTCGGCATCTGGGCCCAGCGGATCGTAAAATATCTCGAGATCTTTCGCGTGCTGACCTTTTTTTGGTGGACTGGTTCGAGCGGAATCTTATATATGGGCCGAAAGCCCTCGAATAAAAGTGTGGGCTGCGGCCCATCATAGGGTACAAGCGCGAGAATTTTTTTAAAAAAAGGTTAAAAAATTAAATTCGAAAAAGGTGCCGATTTGAAAAAATTCTAAAAATAGCGTGGGGCCGGATACCTTCCGCCCATTCAATGGGCGGGAGGTGCCTCTTCACGAATAAGAAACTTTTCTTATTTGTGAAGAAGCCCCTCCCGCGGTGGCAAAGGCTTCCCGCCCGCCCAACGGGCGGGATGTGCTCTTTTTCTTCTTTTTTCTTATTTTTTGTTTGAATTTGTATTTTACAAACTATTTAAAATTCATACTTTTTTAAATACAAAATTTATTCACCATACTCTTTTGTATACATATAAATTTTTTTAAAAAAATCGATAACAATATTACTCTGCTTCCCATTACTCATGCAGATCGATCTGATCCACTGCGCGGAGGTCGAAGCTGCATCTCAGATCATGTTGTTTGACCGTGAAGTACGTGTACCGGAGGCACAGTACAAAGAGAGCTTTCGTCGGATTCATGACAACTTAACGCGAGCGTTACGTACACTGACGTGTTGCAGCAAAGACGACGTGGGGGCCTCCAATTCATCTCATGCTTCCGCCCACGTGTACACAGCTGGCCCATCGACTTCTGCAGCACCGCACGCAGCGTCCAGCGGTACTGCTGCCAGTTCGAGCTGTAAGTCCTTTATAATTGCCATTTCGATCAACTTTGATTTACACGACTAATTTTGTTTATTTTTATAGTCATGCACTCGACGGCAATGGGGCCTCCTCCTGCAAGAATGGAGCCTCAGACGTTTGGCGGCTATGCTCCAGGAACATCTCTCCCGTCGGGTTTGACGCCAGCTGCTCCGTATTCTCAGGGCTATACTCAGCATTCGTGGTCGATGGGAGCTCCTGCACACGGTGGTCTATTCGGTGTGCCGGACTGGGACGGCAGCTCCGTCAGTTTGTCGGAGTTGGAGGGCGGCGGCCGCGGGCTAGACATCATTGGCTCCTTCCAGATGTATGACGCTCCACCTCTACAGTCCCAGGATGACCCGTTCACGCCGGCGCCTCCTCCGCCTCGTCCTCACCGTGCTTCAGATGCACTCACGTACTCGGAGGGGCACATACGCCGACGGTCTAGGACCAGGGGGAGGACCAAGAGAGCGCAAGGATCGGGACAGGCGGAGCAGATACTCCTGATTCGATGGACTCTGAATATTTAACTATTTTTTTGTATCATACTATTTTATTTTCATGGCTTGATGTATCGTACTATCGTAATATTTGGATTCTACGTTGCAAAACGTTAACGCTTAACCATCTTCGTACGAGTTTCAGATACCGTAATCTTCTTCGTAAAATTGAACTAATATAAAATGTATATAAAAAAGTATGACGAATAAATCTTGTATTTGAAAAAAGTATGAATTTTAAATAGTTTGTAAAATATAAATTTGAATAAAAATATAAGAAAAAGGGCACATCCCGCACGTTGGGCGGGCGGGATGCCTTTGCCGCCGCGGGAGGGGCCTGTTCACGAATAAGAAAAATTTCTTATTCGTGAAGAGGCACCTCCTGCCCGTTGAATGGGCGTGAGGTGTCCGGCCCCACGCCTCCCGCCCGTTGATCGGGAGGTATCCGTTTTTGGAAATTTTTCAAAGTGGCACCCCTTTTTCGAATTTAATTTTTTAACCTTTTTTATGAAAAATTCCAAGCACGAGACCAGGCCCTCGAACAAAGGGTTTAGGTTTAAACTTTCTTGCTCGTTCATGTTGGTAGCAGCCGGCAGCCGGCAGACAAAATCGACGGAAATCTTGGCTTGTGGTGGGCCCTAATTCTGGCACTTCCCCTCTAGTTATTAGTCTCTACCCTTCCAGTCTTCCACTCACTGCACGGCGGTCATTGGCAGCGTCGCGTCGGCGAGGGCCCATAAGCCGGAGGTGATCGTCGTAGGCTTTTTTTTTTGGCGAGCACGTGTTTCATTAAGAGAAAAAATTACAATAACATTTTCAGAATCCTCGAAACGTAGAGTTATAAAACTACCACACAGGTGGTGGCACACGAGTACACGCGATCTAAAACTAAAACAACAGCAACAGCATGAAAGAATCCACATGCACCGTACCCACACCAAACGACCTACTGTAGCCTTGTGCATACAAAGAAACCATGATCACCCATTAAGAAAAAGATTCAGATCACCGAAAGCAAAGAGTGGACGACCATGCAAGATGACGCTTTCAAGAAGGCCACGATGCTAAGAACGCCGCCGTCGTCGGTCCGTTCAGAAACGGACCGATTTACATTTGGCAAGACCAACAGGTTTGGTAAGCACGACAACACCCCCCCCCCCAGCAGGGTATGCTACACCTGAGAATGTATCCGTTGTCAGCACCGGTATAGAAGTTGGGTAGAGCATTCGCTTGTGGCACCCGACCCAACACCGCACAATACTCCACAGAGATCCAGCAGTTGAACCAGCAGGCGGACCATGGTCACGATTGAGGAGCACACACGCACGGCACAGAACCTCTCTCCAGAGCAAGAGCAGCGAAGATGATGGCGGCCCGGAGACGAGAGACCGCGGGCAGAAGCGACCAGCGTCGGCCGCAACCCCAATACAACATCCTGCCCACGCCGACGACCCCACGACGGAAGCGACCTAACAGTCAGTGGCAGGCAACCACCACCATCAGCAACAAAATCCTAGTGCCCAGAACAGTGAAGATCCAGGGCCACGCCGGTGGGCACAACCAGTACCGCATCAGCGGCGAGCAACGACGAGCGCAGCGGTGAGCAGCAGCAGCCGTCATAAGCAGTAGGGAAAAACGAAAGATCCAGCCCGGGAGATCAAAGATCCGAGGCCGGAGCAAGGAGATCCAGGGTCGGAACAAGCAGATCCGGTGGTAGAGGATCCATACCAGCGAGCAGACAACGACCTTGGAGAGGAAGAGCGGAGATCCGACCCGGGTGTTGTGGTTGGCGAGGGGGAGGGAGAGAGGGAAAGAAGAGGAGGGAGAGTGGCAGAGCGCGCACGGACACCGGCTTCAGGCCGCTGCTGGCCGCCGCTGCCGCCGGCTGGGCAAGGTTTGCTGGGGGGCGGTGGTGGGCAGGTTGGCCGGCCGCCCACGCCCCCCCCCCCCCCCCCCCCCCCCCGAGTCGCTCGCGAGAGCGACGCGAGGGGAGAGAAGCTCTCTCTCCCGTAGGCTTTTCTTTCATCCCTGCATTCCTTGCATGGCTTTACCGGCGGCCCGGCTTATCGTCGTTGTGTTTCATGGTCCCGCACCACGGTAACGAAAGCTCCAAAGCTGCGAATCCTTGCTCGAGGCGCACTCCATGGATCTTCCGATCTTCCGAGTACTTCACAACTTTCATGTCTCATCTGAGTTTTGGGAAAGATGCGCTCGCATTGCATTGGTTCTGATCATTGCATTGTACTGATACACTCATGGCATAAGTCTTTACTTATGTCATATCTAAGTTTGATTTATATCATGGGTAATTAAGCTATGCATGAATCTAATTAGCACAGTGACAAAAATGATTTTCTTCAGAAGAAACCATGCGGGCTAGCATACAATTGGGCCATGACCGTAGTGTTTATGATGATGCTAAGGCACGGTCCGGTCTATCTCAATCGAAACGGTGGCGTCTGGGGCCCAATTGCCATGGGGAGAATGACTCCAATTCTGAACCAATCCTATCGTTCCATGTGGAAGCTTATTTGCTTTCAACTGCATCTCCAGATAGGCCAGACCGCGAATACCTCCTATTTCATTCGTCCACTGTTCGTCGCACAATCTTCCAATGCGAAGCAGTATAGAATCACAGTAAAAAATATGTGCAATCGGCGCATTGCCATCTTGAGCGAGGTGAAATTGGATGGGGCGCCGGAGCTGTGTGATCTCCAGCGATGCGGAGCCGGCATCCAAATTCACGGCCGCGGTTTTGATGCATCGGCTGCAGCGGTCCGAGGACGAGACGAAGGCGTGCTTGCCACGGACAAAGCCGCCGCCATGGACGCCCGATCTCGCGAGCTTCAGACGCACGGATGGTGGCTGCCCAGCCTCGGTTTGGTCGAATCGTTAGCGCCTCGTCAGGTCCTTGGCTCCATCCTGGGGGAGTGGAGAGCTGGTGGTAGGTGCTTCAGGGACGGGTATTGTGCGCTTCCGGTTGCGGTGGCAGGTCGGTGGCCGGCGGCGGCAGCAAACACCGGCGGACGGGCCGGAGAAGGAGCCGATGCGAACCGGCGGCCTATTTGTAAAACCTGGATGGAAACCACGGGGTTATTTCATAAATACTAATTATGCAGCCGTGAAAAAAATTTACTATAATCCTATATTCGGATGTCAAAGTTCTCAAAATTTTACATTCGTCGCAAAATCTACATTGGCGGTCCACGATCTCGGAGCCAGTACCATAGTGCCTTGATTGCGCGATGTAATGCACAATGCCTTGGTTGCGTGATGTAATGCACGATGTAATTGATACTGACATATTCTTAACTGTCCACGCTAATTTTCTATGTGCCATTTCATCTCGGGACACGAGTGGGTCCACACATCTTCGTTTGTTGGAATTGCAAGATTTCAACGATACAAATGCTGCTTTGTGGTCTATAACAAGTGAATATTATAAAAATTTATAGGGGCCCACTTTTCCAATTCAAATTCTATAACGCTGAGTCCAGTGGTGGGGGGAGATATCTCCCCGCCACGTTAGCTCTCACCCCCACTCTCACTCCACTCTCACCCCACCCCTCCAATGCACAGGCTATAGTGCCAGCTCTCATTTCTCTCTCCTCCACGTCAGCTTTTCTTTTCCAGATTTAATTATTTCAACCTCCTTTGTTCGAATACGCAAAAGAATTCAATAAATAAATTTTATTCAACTTAAAAAAATTACCGCTTACATAATAAATAAAAAAATTATATAATAAATAAAAAATTACATAATAAATAAAAAAATTACATAAATTTAAGGATGACTATGTGCCCACACATGCTCAACCAAATCCTGCTGGAGCTGTGCATACATCGGTGAGTCCCTCATCTCGATATCCATCTGAATTCTGGCAGCTAGGCTTGGTGGTGCATCATTGTGGATCGCCGGACCGATATTGGATGCAACTATCTCATAGATCTCGTCCAAATCGGTATCACGCTCTGTCATCGATGATCATGTTGTGTAGGATGACACATGCACACATGATCAACCCAAGAGTACGCTGTGAGTAAGAGCGTCCGGGAACTGCTATAATATTGAACCTAGACTTGAGCACCCTCACGATCACGCCTGATGTAGCATCGACGACGTCGCCTTCTGCTTAAATCCTCTTCAAGATTGAGCATCGCCTCCTCATACTCCGCTTCGAACGCATCGATCATTTCAGCCTCCATTCCTTCACTCGAATTCGTGGTAGATGAAGACATGGCGTCGAGAAGAGTGAAATTGAAGTGTGGATGGGAGAAAGGAGCTCAAATGGGGTGGGGAAGGAGTGAAACCCGGGTGGGGTATTTATAGGGGGGTTAGGGATAAAATTTGGAATTTTTTTACAATTTTTTTGAATTTTTTGGAGTTCAGACGGTCAAATAACGGCTAATTCAACGGATAGTCCGCGTGGACCAATAGAAACGCGCCACGTCACTCCCGCCCCATCCCTCTCGCCCACGCACGCCGACGCCAGCGCGCCGCCTCGCTCCCGCCCGCCTCCCGCGTCCCGCCCCGCGCGCCTGCCAACGCAGGTGAGAGCGGGGCGATAGCGCCCGCTCCCGTCCGGCGGGATCCATCCCGCCCTCTCTCTCCCACTCGACCGCCTCCTGCCCGCGCCGCGCCGATAGGGGGGCGGTACCGCCCCCCATTGGCACCAGCCTAAGTTGAGGCCTATAATTCTGCAGCCGTGAAAAAAATCTAGCATGATCCAATATCCAAAAGGCAAAATTCTCAAGCTTTTACATTCCCAACAAAATCTGCATCGACAGTGGACGGTGTCAGGGTCACCAAGGTACTTAACGCCTTGGTTGCACGGTGTAATTGATGCTAACATCTTGTAATATTTCTAGTTTTTCCAATTCAGGTTGTTTAGGATAAGGCCTGTAATTTTGCAGCTATGGAAAAAACCTAACATAATCCCATATCCAGATGACAAAGTTCTCAAGGTTTTACATTCGCCACGAAATCTGCATCGGCAGACGATGGTAACAAGGCCACCAAGGTATCTTTACACCTTGGTTGTGCGATATAATTTATACTGAACATCTTCTAAACTGTCCACGCAAACTTACTATGTGCCATTCCTGCCGTAACCAACTCGTCTCGGAACACGGGTCGGTCCAGTCATCTTCGTCGGAATTGCAAGAAAGGCCCACCTTTTCCAATTTAGATTCTTTAGGGTGAGGCCTATAATTCTGCAGCCATGGAAAAAACCTAGCATGATCCCATATCCAGATGGCAAAGTTCCCAAGGTTTTATATTCGTCACGAAATTTGCATCGCAGTCCACGGTGTCGGGGTCACCAAGGTACCTTAACACCTTGGTTGCGTGATGTAATTGATACCGATATCTTCTAAACTGTCCACACTAATTTTCAATGTGCCATTCCTAGTGCAACCAACTCATCTCGGAATAGGGTCGGTCTAGACATCTTCGTCAGAATTGCAAGATTTCAGCGATACAAACGCTGCTTTGTGGCATATGATAAGCAAGTTTTATGAGAATATAAAGGAGCCTACTTTTCCCGGTTCAGATTTTCTATGATGAGGCCTGTAATTCTGTAGCCGTGAGAAAAACTCTAACATGATCCCATGTCTAGATGGCAAAGTTCTCAAGGTTTTACATTCGTCACAAAATCTGCATCGTAAGTCCACGGTGTCGGGGCCACCAAGGTATCCTAACACCTTGGTTGCACAATGTAATTGATACTATCATCTTCTAAACTATCCATGCTAATTTTCTATGTGCCATTCCTGCTGCAATCAATTCATCTCGGAACACAGGTGGGTCCAGACATCTTCATCGGAATTGCAAGATTTCAACGATATAAACGATGCTTTGTGGCCTATGATAAATGAATTTTATAAAAATCTACAGGGCCTCACTTTTTCCAATTTAGGTTCTTTAGGATGAGGCCTATAATTCTGCAGTCTTGAAAAAACCTAGCATGATCCTATGTCCAGATGGAAAAGTTCTAAAGGTTTTACATTCACAACAAAATCTGCAACGGCAGTGCACGGTGTCGGGGCCACCAAGGTACCTTAATGCCTTGGTTGTGCGATGTAATTGATGCTGAAATCTTATAAACCGTCCACGCTAACTTTCTATGTGCCATTCCTGCCGCAACCAACGCATCTCGGAACACGAGTGGGTCTAGACATCTTTGTCGGAATTGAAAGACTTTATCGATACAAACACTACTTTGTGGCCTATGATAAGTGAATTTTATAAAAATCTACAAGGGCCGACCTTTTCTGATTCAAGTTATCTAGGGTGAGTCCTGTAATTCTGTGGCCGTGGAAAAAAACTTGCTCAATTCCATATCCAGATACAAAGTTCTCAAGTTTTACATTTGCCACGAAATCTGCATCAGTAGTGCACAGTGTCGGGGCCATCAAGGGCCTTGGTTGCGTGATGTAATTTATACTGACATCTTCTAAACTATCCACGCTAACTTTATATGTGCAATTCCTACTGCAACCAACTCATCTCGGGACACGGGTGGGTCCAGACATATTCGTCTGAATTGCAAGATTTGAGCTATACAAACGCTGCTTTATGGCCTATGATAAGTGGACTTTATGAAAATCTACAAGAGACCACTTTTTTGAATTTAGGTTCTCTAGGGTGAGACTTGTAATTTTGCAGTCATGGAAAAAAAAATCTGCTCAATTCCATATTCAGATAGCAAAGTTGTCAAGGTTTTACATTCGCCATGAAATCTGCATCGGCAGTCCACGGTGTCGGGCCACCAAGGTACCTTAACGCCTTAGTTGCACGATGTAATTGACACTGACATCTTCTAAACTGTCCATGTTAACTTCCTATGTGCCATTCCTGGTGCAACCAACTCATCTTGGAACACAGGTGGGTCCATACATATTCGTCGGAATTTCAAGATTTCAGCGATACAAATGCAGCTGCTTTGTGGCCTATGTTATGTGAACTTTGTGAAAATCTAAAGAGGCCCACGTTTTCCAATTTAGGTTCTCAAGCGTGAGGCTTGTAATTCTATAGCTATGGAAAAAAACATGCTCGATTCCATATCTAGATAGCAAAGTTCTCAAGGTTTTAAATTCGCCACAAAATTTGCATCAGCAGTCCACGGTGTTGGGGCCACCAAGGTATCTTAACGCCTTGGTTGCACAATGTAAATGATACTTACATCTTCTAAATTGTACATGCTAACTTCCTATATGCCATTCCTGCCGCAACCAACTCATCTCGTAACATGTATGGGTCTAGACATATTCGTTGGACTTGCTAGATTTCAGAGATACACACGCTGCTTTGTGGCCTATGGTAAGTGAATTTTATAAAAATCAATATGGGCCAACCATTTCCAATTTAGTTTCTCTAGGGTGAGTCCTGTAATTCTGCAGCCGTGAAAAAATCATAGCATGATCCCATGTTCAGATGGCAAAGTCTCAAGGTTTTACATTCTCCACGCAATCTGCATCGGCAGTTCACGGTGTTGGGGCCACCAACATACCTTAACATCTTGGTTGCGCGATATAACTAATACTGACATCTTCTAAACAGCCCACGCTAACTTCCTATGTGCCATCTCATCTCGAAACACGGGTGGATCCAGACATATTCGTCGGAATTGCAAGATTTCAGCGACACAAACGCTGCTTTGTGGCCTATATTAAGTGAACTTTATGAAAATCTACAGGAGCCTACTTTTTAAAATTTAGGTTCTCAAGAATGAGGCCTCTAATTCTATAGCCGTGGAAAAAAACCTGCTCGATTCCATGTATAGATAGCAAAGTTCTTAAGGTTTTACATTTGCCAAAAAATTTGCATCGGCAGTCCATGGTGTCGGGGCCACCAAGGTATCTTAACGCCTTGGTTGCATGATGTAACTGATACTGATATCTTCTAAACTGTCCACGCTAACTTCCTATATGCCATTCCTGCTGCAACCAACAACACGGGTGGGTCAAGACATATTTGTCGGAACTGCAAGATTTCAGCGATACAAACGCTTCTTTGTAGCCTATGATAAGTGAACTTTATGAAAATCTACAGGAGCCCAATTTTCCAAATTCAGGTTCTGTAAGGTAAGGCCTGTAATTTTGCAGCCGTGGAAAAAAACCTGGTCAATTCCATGTCCGGATAGCATGGGAATCTTAGATGGGAATGTAATTTCTTTCATTGAGGACCTCCGTGTTCTTGTCGACGAGTCTTATTTGATTTATAGTCACACACGTAAGAAAGGCCCGAATGACTCTTTGATTTTCTTCTCCTTGGGCTATGCAAATGAGATTCCGTTACCAAACGTGGGGTACCATTTGTATAACTGCCAGTCACTAACCATCTCTCTCGTCCCACAAGAGGTGAACCGTAGACATAGTGTCTTTAGTTTGCCTGGCAGGATGACACGGAGTATGGCCAGAACAGAAACAGCACCGAATCCACCACCTCCACAGCCTCAGCCATCATATCCACATGAGGCAGGTGGGTTGTTATGGCATAGCGCGAGTACCGACGAGTGGGCACGGCAAGCCCAGCTTGCCGGTCCACCAGCTCCAGCTCCAGCGAGGTCTCACACCTTGCACAATGCACGACTTCGAGTCGAGGATTCAGCTCCGTCACTCAGCAGCTCGGCGAGCTGAGGGTCCAAGCCAACAACACTGAGGAGTCCCTAGACCAACACATCCAGACCAACCAAGCATAGCAGCAACACACCGACAAGAGGATCCACGCTATGGAGCACAGGCGGCAGCAGCAGGAGGAGTGGAGGGCTTACTTTCGTTGGAGGGGGTACAACTCCGACCAACAGCAGTCAAACCTTATGCATGAAACAAAATAAAAATTTGCAAAATCTAAAATAAAATAAAAATTGGCAAAACTTAGAAAAGATCAAAAATAATTTCTTACTTTTTTCATATGCATAGTAAGCATGGTTTAGTTTCCTTGTTGAGATGATAAATAGTTCGCTCTGTTAATTTTCTTCATATGCCTAGTTACAACTGAGTGCTCTACCTAGTTTTGAGTTTGTTGGCTAAATATTCAAATCTTAAGCTTGAAACTCATGGATCACAAAAAGCATGATCCAAATCTAGGTTGTTGAGAGTTATGATATGGTTGAAGTAGAGCTGCTATGATCTTAACCTGCGTGATGCTTGATATCCAGAGTATTTATTTTCAAAAATGAAAAAACAAATAAAGTTCCTCGATGATATAAAATTTCTATCCAAACCCATATGATGATCTTATTGCAAACCTTCCATATATGCAACTTGTTATTTCATTGAGCTTCGTCAAACTGTTGTGACCCTTTGTGAGATTCATTTTATACTCTCATGATCAAGATCATGTACACGTTTCCACCACATGCTATGCTTACACCGGAAGTAGCAAACCCTTCATCCATCCATCCACAAAATAAGACTTCATATTGTTTCATGACCACTCTCTCTCTCTTCAAAGTTACCATAAGAAAAAGGATATGTGCTATGAAAAAAGAAATAAAGGACATGCCCAAGAAAGCATGAAAAGAAAAGGAAAGAATTGGACACATGAAGGTCCAAGAAGAAAAAAGAAGAGAAGAAAAGAGAGAGAGAAAGAAAGATAGTCTATATCCACGAAAAAGACTGAAGGAGAGATGGTTCGTGAAAAGAAATTTGCAAATATTCAGATCGCGACTATCAACCGCGATCCGAATTAGAAGGTATTTTGAAAACTTTAAGGGTATATATAAATTTTTTTATCGAGATTAGGGGGTATTTTGCAAATACTAGCGCCGGCGACATGGTACACCCGCGGAGTCGCGCTGCCGCCGGCGACCCCCGCAAGCCCGCCGACCGCCGCGATGTGCCCCTAGAGTCCCTTTTTGGATTCAAACACGTCATCCTCTGCTCCAGAATGGCCCCCGCGCTGCCGCCACCGCTCATGGACGACGGACCAGCTGCCGCGGCCCCACGGCGGCGGCGCGTCGAGCGAGAGAGAACGGCGCCCTTACGCTGCCGCTGTCCGAGCTCCGCGTTGAGACGGGTGACACGCATGTTCGCGGGTCGGATCAAGAGGCACCATACCCAGACTCCGAGTGCCTGATGGGCTGCCTGACGCGGGCACAACTCCATGAGCGGCGCCGTAAGTGCGCGCGCGCGTCAGCTGCTCCGTGCCGGGCTGCCGGCCGCTCGGCTTCGGCGGACCGAGAAGAAAGCGAAATGACGGTGGCCGGGCCAACTATGCCGGCCGGCAAGGGGATGAGAGGCAGGAGAACAAGCACGGCGGCTCTGAATCAAATAGGGTATGCGCGATTCAAGCGGAACGAAGGCCGCCGTGCAGGCACGGGGAAGACGGATGAATTGGTGTCCTTGGTGATGTGGCCGCCGGCACTGATCATGAGCTCGCGCGGCTCGCCGTTGATTCTCGGTCCTCGGCTCGCCCGACGAACTCATGATCAACGGTTAGGTTCTGGACATCCTGGTGTATTGGTTTAATGATAAATACGTTTAATGATAGATACCCCAGCTGACCTTTTAGCACTTCTGCAGATGATTTGGGGAGGATGCAGTTGATGTCAATTATCTGAATGTGACCACTGCAGCTCCTGCACAGTGCAGATGAGAACTTTTATCTGCTAATGCACTTGCTCTTCGGCCCGCGTTGCTCTCTGGTCCCCCTTCCCTTCCACTCACGGCGGTCCTTTGCCAGCGTCGGTAAGGGCCCAGAATGAGAAGGTGGTGTTCGTTGTAGACTTGTAGCCTTGTTTGTAGGCTTTTTCTTCCAGCCCGGCCTGTGCTGCGTACCAATCCATATCCATGTCCTTTGCATTGCTGCATCTACATGCTGCCTGCATTCCTTGCGTGGCTTTACTGGTCCCCCGGCCTGGATGTTTCGCTAGCTTCTGGCAGCCTTTGTGTTTGTGGTCCCACGCCACGGTAACGAAACCTCCAAAGCTACGAAACCTTGCTTAAGGCGTACTCCACGGATCTTTCGAGTACTTCACAACTTTCATGTCTCGTCTGAGCTTTGGGAAAGATCCGCTTGCATTGCATGGTTCTGATCATTACATTAGACACTGATAGGCTGTACCTAGGTCATATCTATGTTTAATCTACTTAGGTATGATGGCACATGCAATTATTCTTCGTTTTCAACAAGATTATATTATGAGTAAGCTATGCATGAATCTAATTAATTAGCACGACAACAAAATGATTTTTTTCGAAAAAATTGCGACAACAAAATGATTTTGTTCGAAAGAAACCACGCACCAGCATACAATTGGGCCATGCATGATCGTAGTAGTGTTCATGATGATGCTATGGTACGGTATATCTCGACACTCGCTACTACGAAAATGATTGTTAGGGCCGCGTAAAAATATATTTTTAAGGGCGGGTTCGATATCCGTCTCTAGTTCTCGCAGCTACAAATGCTGTTTGCATGGACGGATAACGCGACCGCCCCTGAAAACACATCTATAGGACAGGTCACCCCTTCACCTGCCCCTGGAAACTGATTTAAAGAAACAAAAAAAGCAAAAGAGCACCGTGGTCCAGGCGTTCCAGCTATAAGGGTACGACGCCCACGGGTCCAGCCGACGAGCGTGGGGCCCGCGTCGCGGGCTAGATCCTAGCGGAGGAGGACGCCGGCATGGAGCCCGGGCAGGTGGAAGGCGGATACGAGGATGAAGCACGCCCCTCGACGGAGTTGCAGAGGACGCCGAGCAGGGGCGGCGCGCGATGGAGCTCCCGGAACCCTCAAGCTCCGCCGCCCCCCGCCTCGCCGCGGCGTTTCACCAAACACCTCACGCGCAATGGCCAACGCTGGCACGGCCACTGAGGCGGAGGCCGTCCACACGGAGGCTGCGGAGATTATGCTCGTCGACCACAATGGCGACATGGACGCGTCGCTCGCCCACGCCCACGACCTCGTGCTCGTGCACCCGGGCTCGGTGGTCGCATACCGCCTCCTGGGCGAGCTCTAATACCCCGCCTCCGTGCGTGCGGCCTGCGGCGAAGGCAGCTCGGAGGACCACCTTTCTGCGGCGGTGCCGCACCTCTGCGTCGCCCTAGAAGTGCTCACGGCAGCGCGCTGCCTCGCCCTGGACTGCATTGACGTCGGCCCTCCCTTCTCTTCCCCCACCGTCCTCCCTTCTCTTCCCCCACCGTCCTCCCTTCTCTTCCCCCGTGGCCGATGCGGGGAGCGGGGCGGCGGCTCGGCGATGGGCCGGGATGGCGGCGCAACGCGCAGGTGGCTACCGGCAACGACGCGGCTCGTGGCAGCCAGCGCCTGGGCGTAGATCTACGCGGCTTGCGAGGCCACGGTGGCCGGCGGCGCAACGAGCGTGCCGGCAGCGTGGCTCGTGGCGGTCGACGCGACCAGTAGGCGCAGCGAGTAGGCCGGCGGGGGAAGAGAAGGGAGGGCGGCGGAGGAGAGAAGGAAGAGGTGACACAGCGAGAGAGGAGGGGATCGACAGAGGAGGGAAGGGGATAAGAGGGAGAGGGAAGGACCGGGGATAGAGAAGGAACCGGATGATGTAGTGGCTATGGCGGCGCGCGATTGGTGGAGGGTGAGGGAGCGCGGATCAATGATGTGGATGCCGCCGGATCGAGGAACGCGGGCGATCATGGGTCTGATTTTTAGGGGCAGGTGGTGGCATTTCTAGGAGCGGGTGACGCTACCACCCGCCCTTGAAAATATTTTTCTATTTTATTCTAAAAATTTATTTAAATCTTTAAATATAGAAGAATAAATTAAAAAAAGTGAAACTTCTACATTATTGTGAACTATAGATATAGAAAAAAATATGCCAACTATATTTCAGTGTATATAAAGGGTTAAGATTATGGGAACTTGAAAATATAACTTGAGTTATATGAGATACTATATAATCATAGTCATATGTAGGCACAACTACTAAATGATTCTGTGATCGTAAATGGTCTTAAATGAATAATGTATAAAATATAAAATTTTAGATCTTACCACTACAACTCTAATATGGAACTAATCTACGTATGAGGTTGTTTAAAAACAAATCAAACTAGTAGATTTTGAAACTAGAGAACTTATAATAATTTTTTAGACTATAAAATAAATTAAATGAAAAATTTATCAGCTACAAAATTGTAAATCTCATCAAGCTCTATAATTTTGATATAAAATTTGCCTTTGTTCGAGATTATATGAAAAAGTTATGAATTTTTTTACGTGACACCATTTGTAGGGGCGGGTCATGCCATCACCCGCCCAAAACATGCATTTTCAAAAGCGGATCGGTTGCTACAGTAGTCCCGCTCCTTTTGCAACAACGGTTACATTTTAACCCGCACCAAAAAAAAAAGAGTGTGGTGCTACACATCATTTTTTATAGTGACTGTCGCGTGGGCCTCATTTGCCATGGAGAGAGTGATTCCAGATCCGAACCAATCCGATCTTTCCACGTCGAAGCTTTTAATATGCTCATTGCTTTCAACTGGATCTCCACCCAGATAGACCAAGACCGTATTGATCGACCAACCTCTCCAGCTAGTGGACCTTTCCGTCGCGCGTGGCGAACATGATAAGTCAAAAGGAGCAGAGAAACAGACTGGTTTACCAAAGCAACAAAGAGGGGGCTCGATCGCAAGTGCAACATCGACACGACGGATTCCTCTGAGCCAAACAAGTGAACGGAGACCTAACCAACCCCTCTTCATATCTTCTCTTTCAGAGTCAAGTTCACAACAACGCAAGTATGGATGCATTCCCTGTAGCTCCATTTCTGAATGTGTTAGGCTCAGCTTCACTATTTGGCAACCCACCCACTTTTTGCCGGAATCTTTCCCTCGCTTTCCTGCTTGCCGCGTCGATTATATTAGTAGCGACTAATCTGGATTATTTATTTATAGATTTGGCACCGATCCAATCAGTCAACAAGAAATCGGAGCTTATTATTAGGCTGCTCCCAATCCAGCCGGACGAGTATAGTTTGTTTTTTAAAGAGCTGGTGTGGTTTGTGTTGATGTTCCAATCTAACCACCGATATCGTTATTCTATCCAGTCTGGGTTTTCCTTCTTTTTAATATAATCAGCAGCTTTTTTGTCTGATTCGTTTTTAAAAAATATTATTAGACTGCTCCCAGCTAATTCCTTTTGATAACACTCACCTGGCAACAGTTTTAAAATAAGATAAACCAATCCTATATATGTTTTGGAGTTAGGCAGAGATACAGAGAGCTGCGTCCTTCAATCATATTTTGCAACCTCTTGCAGGTTTCGACTTATGCGGATGGTCCAGCTGCTTAGAAATGGCTAATAACCTCGTATAGCCTGCATGAACCACTGACCTAGCTTTCCATACACAATTGTGAATTATATATGCAAAGTATATAGCAGCTAGAAATCAGTTCAGATTCAGACTACCTAAATTTAACTGGCACACTTATCATATCTCTCTGTTCACCTAGTTGCTCTCTCTCTCTCATGCAAACTTCCATATTACTATAGTGTTGGGGGGAAGCTCAAATTTATTTTGTAAATCTATGTGCCAGATTGGCCCAGATCGAAACTGTTGTTCCTCATCGGATCTACGCACTCGTATCATCTATCCGAGTCCGCTACCAAAGCCTGATGTTCCTATATCGTTGTTTAGAAAAGCTTTCTATTAGCTATGAGCAAATAAGGCCAGTCTCAATGGAGGGTTTTATAAGAGTTTGATGAGCATTAAATTGTATGCCACATCAGCAAATTTGCTTGATTAACTGGTTCTAAGTTATGGTATCTATATAGGAGTATGTAACGAGACTGCCTAAAGAAATGATGCTGATGGTGATGCTGCTCTTTGAAGTTATAAATACACAACGGCGTCGTTGGCGTGTGTGTCGGAACGCAACGACCGGACGGCCAGGTGTACCGTACGGACTTGCATTGGAGGGCCGGGTCGCACTATGTACGGGCAGATAGATGCACACGATAGGCGTGTGTTGTGTGCCAACCGGCCAAAAGAGCACTTCCATAATCCATATGTGCACAAACACCCACAACCACTAGCCTAGAGAGGGCAAGTCAATGGTGCAGCCGTGCAGGAACTAGAGTTTGGCTAAAAGAAATGAGCTTGTCACTACATGCTCTGCTTTTGTAAAGATTACCCCGTGCGTAGGAACTACGAAGCGCCCAAATATAACATAATTAGAGTGCGAATGATCTTGTCTAAGAGTTCACCAAAAAATATTTTGGTACGTGGATGGAACTTTGTTGGAGCACATCCTATTACCAAAAGAATATTTTTAGGAGTTCACCAAGCGTCCAAACAAGATTCCTAAACGGCATAGTTGGCAAAATCCATGGAACTAATGCATGATGTTTAAAAATCCTCAACTATCACATAGACCATTAGGTTCCTCAAAAGTGGCTCATTTGCGGGTTTGCGAGCTAGCACACTTGCATCGCTAAACTCAATAATCAATTCATTATAGATCATGTATCTTCTGAGCGTTGGCAGCCAAACACAAGGCGGTGTTAACAAATACCATGAAATCAAACGCATTACGTTTAAAAATCCCCAAAGGTCATGAGCCTATTCACGAACTCGCAAAGAACCTACTTTCATCCTTGATAAGCATGAAATCAATTGCCTTGGTTCTTGTCTTTTGAGTGTTGCCAGACGGTATAACTTGGGGTTCCAAAACCTAAACCTATAGAACCAAAAGCGTGATGTCTAAAAATTCCTAAAGATCATTAGGTTCCGCAAAAATGTCTATTTATAGACTCACAAATAAGCTCACTTTCCCTAAACATAATAACCAATTCACTAAAAATCCCATGTCTTTTGATTTTTAGAACAATGAATAGTTCCAGCATCTGCTACCACACACGGTCTGGTTCTTACAATCCCGTGTCTTTTGATAGCTGGCAACCCGGCACATCCCGGTGTTCACAAAAGCCATGAGACCAAACGCATAATGATATTTAAAATCCCCAAAGATTATGCAAGCAACTAGGTCTCTGAAAAAAAAATCTTTTCGCGGACAAAGCTGCTTGCCTCCGTAAACATAGGAATCAGTTTCATGCATTATCTTTTGAGCGGTGCGGTGCCTGCCGGTACAAGTGTACAACCTGAATACCTGATGGCTGATGCTACAAAACCCATGAGCCAAAGGCGTGATGTTTTAAAATCCCAAAGATCTCGCAGGTAGTTAGTTTCGCTGCCAACCCGCACCACGCCACCTCCCTACAAAAGCCATTACGGCAGTAGCAAGCAGCAGATCGATCGCCACGCACGGCGCGCTCCCTCCTCCCCACCCCGGCACCGCCTGCGCGGCTCGGACTCCGCCCGGCCGCCTCGCCTCCTCTAAACCCTAACCAACTCCCGCCGCGCCCCCGCTCGCCTGCCCGCGCGTGCCGCCGGGGATGAAGAGCGCGTGGAGGCAGAGCGGCGGCGTGGCGGCCGTGGCCGACCACCTCGGCCACCTCGGGGGAGCAGGGTTCGTCGGGCGCGCGCGGCCGGCCAGGCTCTGCCTCTACGGCCTCGCGCTCACCTTCGCCGGGTTCGCGGTCTTCCTCGCCGTCGCGCCCTCCCTCCCCGCGCCACCGGCCTCGTCGCCGGCCGCGGCGTGGTTCGACGGCCTGATCGCCTCCGCGTCGCCGTACCGTGCGCAGGTCTCGGGCTTCCTCTCCTCCCTGTTCCCCGCCAATTCCTCCTCCTCGGTGCCTCTCAGTGGCGTCGCAGCGAGGCGTGGCGGGCCGAGCGGTCCGCAAGCGGGGGGCAGTATCTCCAGTGCGGTTCGGCCGGGTGAGCTGTTGGGAAGCGGAGGCGGAGTTCCGTCCAGCAGTGTGGGCGGAGCTCCCAGCGGGGATCACGCGCCAGCGCCTGGCGATGCTGCTGCGGCGGTGCCGAGCACCGTGCCGCCCGATGATCATGTGCAAGGCCAAGACGGTGCCGAGGCCAAACATTCTACCGGGTCTGCCACAGCCGAGGCGAAGAGTAGGCCTGGACCTGGACTTCCGAGCGGCGGTTCAGCCCAGGATGGCACAACATCGAAGGGAGGCGTTCCCGTTCGGATCAACGGCTCCGACGCGAACGCGAGTTCCGTGGATTCCGGAGATGGCAGCGAGATGAAAGCCAGTGCAAGGAATGCCGCCGGCTCAACGCACCAGTTAGGAAGCGGAACTGCAGCTTTAGGCAATGGTACTGCTGTTCCATTCATTAATCAGACTACGAGTGCAGTTGCAGCGGCCATGGATGGTAATGGAACTGCGTCTCCTGCAGGCAATAACCAGACTCTGCTGATTCAATCTCCTGCAGATAACAAGAACCATACTAGAGGTTCTGCTGCTTCAGATGGAAGCAGGAGTTCAGAGAATAAGCAGATTGAATCAACTGCTCGTCCTCAGGGAAGCACTAGTCCAGCGAAAGATCAATCTGCACAAGTGGTTACCCCAATAGCCAATAACAACAGTACTGTGCTGGTGAAAGCGGCTGCTACTGCCGGCCGACGCAAGAAGGTTGACTGGATTGAGAACATGGCCAGCTGCGACATGTTCTACGGGAATTGGGTCCGAGATGACTCGTACCCTCTGTACCCTGCGGGATCATGTCCTCACATCGATGAATCCTTCAACTGCCATCTCAACGGCCGGTCTGACAAAGCTTACCAGCGGCTACGGTGGCAACCCAGCGCATGCAGAATCCCAAGGTGAGAAAAAGTTTACTTGAACAACTGTGCATTTTTGGTGAATTCAGTAGTTAGTTATTGGCGAGTGACAATTACAGTTATCTGTTGCTTATGTTAGATTGAACCCAACTGATATGTTGGACCGGCTGAGGGGAAAGAGACTGGTGTTTGTCGGTGACTCACTCAACAGGAACATGTGGGAATCCTTGATTTGTATCCTTAGGAATTCTGTCAAAGACAAGAGCAAGGTTTTTGAGGTATCCGGCAGGAGCCAATTCAAGGCTGAGGGCTCCTACTCGTTCTTGTTCCAGGTAGACATGCCGTATTCCAGTTTTTGTTATCTCTACCTCTGCTAGTCTCAGCAATTAGAACAAATTCTTATGCGCAAACATCTTGCTGTTTATAGGACTACAATTGCACCGTGGAGTTCTTCCGCTCCCCTTTCCTTGTTCAGGAATGGGAGATGCCAATCAGAAATGGAAAGGGTAGCAGGGAAACTCTCAGGCTTGACATAATCGATCGAGCGTTTCCGAGGTACAAGAATGCAGATATCATTATCTTCAATACTGGTCACTGGTGGACACATGACAAAACTTCTCTAGGGTGAGCACAACAAAGCCTGCCTGATTCACTGAACATCTACAGTTCATACATCCTGCATTTCATTTGCAGTTTATTGTTCTGAGTGTTGTCAAAATGTGCTGATACAGGAAAGATTACTATCAAGAGGGCAACCGCGTATATAGTGAGCTGGATGTCCATGATGCCTATCGAAGAGCTCTGAACACCTGGGCCAAGTGGGTTGATTCCAATGTAAATCCCAAGAAAACCACTGTGTTTTTCAGAGGCTACTCAGCATCCCATTTCAGGTACACGGTGCTATTTCTGAATCCTTGCAGAATCAGCATGATGTGCTATATGAGTAACTGTTGCTTACTAACTATTTCTGTTATGCAGTGGGGGTCAATGGAATTCAGGCGGTAGTTGTGACAAGGAAACTGAGCCAATAACGAATGAGAAGTACCTCACACCATACCCAACAAAGATGAGCATTTTGGAGGAGGTGCTGCATGGGATGAAAACACCAGTTGTGTACCTGAACATAACAAGGATGACTGACTACAGGAAGGAGGCACACCCTTCAGTCTATCGCAAGCAGAAGTTGACCGAGGAGGAGAGGAAATCGCCTGAGCTATACCAGGACTGCAGCCACTGGTGCCTTCCTGGAGTACCTGACTCCTGGAACGAGCTTCTCTACGCACAGATTTTGGTGAAACAGCGCCATACGATGCAACAATAAAGGCAAGTGTGGATTGTTCTTGTACATGAACTGTTGTAGTCGGACGGCGAGGTGCATAGGATCCACACAATCGATCAAAGGGAAGCTGATATAACTGAGATCAAGGATTTTGGAATCCTTGCGTAGAGTAAAGCAGGCAGTTAGTCAGATCTCTAGCTCTGAATAACAACACGAAATCTGTACAGGCTGAATAGGATTATATGGTGTAAACTTCATGTCTAGTCATTAACAAAAGCAATAAGAAAAATGGAATAGATAATGCATTATATTCATAGGAGGATCTTGTTCTGATAGACTTTGTCTGTATGTATAGTAATATAGCATTCCACATAGTATTCTGAGTTCATTTTTGGTATACTTACTGAATATATGGAAAATGGTTGTAATCGACGTTTGTGCAAGAAAACTTTATGACCCCTCTTTGGAGCTGTGCATTGGGTTCAGCACGTATTGGATTGTTTCTCCTAGTCATAAGAAGAAAGAAAATGTAAGTACTTCGCAAAATTAAGTATTAATCAGAGAGTACGTCAATTATATTCTTTTAAACAGAAGGGAAACCCTGAACACCAGACCCAAAGTATTATCAAATTGTGATGCAGTTTCCATCGAGATGGGCAGTAACTTGAGGTTCATAAATCAGAACACTGTGTCATGCGTAGGATCCAGCATTCCAGCTTTGGCCGACCGATGTGTTGCCACTTGCGTGCGTGCCAGGAGCTCGTTCCGATCTGGGCCGCACTCGGCTACTCTACGCATGCCGAGCAGAGGGGATCAACCAACCCTCTAGAACCTGCAGTCCGCCAGTACCTGTGGCCTACGCATTATGGCAGCTGCCACAGTACAACTCGCTGTTGTCCTCCATCGGGAGCAGGGTTTTACATTTGGTGCCAACATTGATCAGGAAGCAGGCGCCGCCCACTTGGGCGGGTATGTTGCATTGTTTACCCTGAACTCGATTGCAATGCATGGACCATCTCCCTGGTCCTTCCTCTCCCTTGTCGTGTGGCAATGTGGCATCACATTGTCCCCCCCCCCCCCCCTAAACACAGGATCCTACACCAAGGACGCTTGCATTTTGGGATCTGTACATGGGTCACACGCCTTCCCTGTCATGGTGGTTTCTGACCTGGCACAGCGTTTTGACATCTTTCAGCAGCTACTGCTGCTGCATGGGCTTGGAGCTTTATATATCCGCGGCACATGAGGACGGGAGAAGAGTCCATCATAATCTAGATAGTGTACGTTCTGCCCACTATTGCCCATGGGCATTCACCGAACCATCCATCTGATGGTCCATGCTCCAAGGCCATCCCGGCAGGTTTAGCTTAGCTATTAACCCTGTCTCTGCTGAATTTTCTTCTGATAGGAATAGGACACGCATCATGTGGAGTGCGTGTAGGCCACCCCATGGATCATGACATAATTACAGGAACCGTACCCGCCACACATACAGGCGCGCCTCACATTCCCATGCCGGCTAATTGTCCCCAAGACCCGCAGATGGATGGATCTGTGGTCTAGTATAGATACTGTCTTAAAATTTTCTGAAACCCATGAGGCCAACGAGGCACTTGCCCATCCGAAACTGTGTCCAGCCTTGAGGAGCAGACCAATCGAGTGTTGCCCGCCGCTGTTATAATAAGGCAGCGAGCAGACGACAGATCAACGAGCTGCTACTTCCTTTTTTTTTGAGAGGACGAGCTGCTACTTCCTGGTTTGAAGGTCAACTTCTTGGGCCCAATGGGCTTTGACGGTCGACCCATGTAGCCCGGTGTCAGCCTGGGCCCGCAGTGGTTTTTCCTCCTCTCTGAAAAAAAATTTCGTTTTCGTTTCCTTAAAAACAACTGCCTTGCTTACGTCTGGATACGATAAAATTGGTCCTACCGCTCAGTTGACAGCCTTGTACCGGCGCTGGTACGCGTAGCGCTAGCACATCTGGCCAAAGATCTGTTGGTAGTTAGCTGGTAACCCGCTAGAGCACAACTAGCTTTTCTCGTGGTAACTCATCCGTTACCATTATTAGGCACGCCATGCTGGTCAAAAGCTGGACACACGCCAATCTTTCATTTCAAAATGCATTAGATTTTCACAACCGTTGTTTCCATGTTAATTCTTACCAAAAATGCTATTTACGCGGTCAAGCATCAAGATATTTTTCTAGTTTGCCAGCCACCCCCATCTTTCTATATAGTTGCTTAATCTGCCCACTGTTTAATTTTGGAAAATGAGATCAAGATATTATTCTAGTCTACCAGCCATCCCTCATTAATTTTGTAAAATTAGAACAAAAGAAACTAAAGAATGGATATCATGCAATTGTTACTTGTATGTTGGTTTTGATCATTTGATCATACACAACCAACATCGCTAATGTTTGATTTATTAGCCTGTGACCGCACATCCTTGACTTTTAATCGATACACGCTATCTCCAAAATAAGCCTAATACGATAGCCTCATGGTGCAACCATCTTTGTATTTCTACAATTTTCTTTAATTGCTATTGAACTGTTAAAATATGTTTAGACTACCATTAAAACATGCTACGAGTTATTCCGTTTTCACGCCAAAATGCTATACATCTATCATTTTTGTATCTCTATAACTCAGGACTTTGCCGTGCTGAACATGAAACCTCTTGAAATCGACGTATAACCTTTTTTAGCACCGCCTTAAATCTCATGCTAATTTTGCACCCTCAAACCTCAATTTCAGACGAAACATAAAAAATTTTAATATTTCGCGCCTAAATACTATGTTTACCACATTCCCCTTATTCATGCCGTGTCGAACACGAAACATCTTAAAAAATCATGTATCGCTTCGAATCTCGCTCGAGCCGTCGAACCTCAAACTTGATATTTGATGGATCATATATATACTCCAGGAACCGCTCGATTGCCTAAATACACATTGCTTGTACGTCTAGCAATACTTCCCCTCGGACAAATCTCACCTGCCTTGACACCCATCCCATCCCCTGTAGAACAGTTCGGTGCACATGGTGTATTTGCATGCAAAAACAAAGGATCCCACCACTGAACCCCTCACGCCGTCCGCCTCCCCTCCTCTCTCCTCCAGATATCATCTGCACTGCGTCCGGCCGGCCACCGTCTCTCCTCTCCCTCTCCTCTGTCATGCCAAAACCGACGCAGAAAGGCAGCCGAGAGCCGGAGTGAAACTGCACCAGTCCATTGCATTTACTGGCTCCCATAAATAAATGCCTCTCCATGAGCGAGAAGCCAACCAAAACCAAGGAACCAACACACAAAGCCCCCCTCCTTTAATTTGCACCCTCCCCAAATCTTCCATTGCCCTCTCTTCTCTCTTCTCTCTCCTCTCCCCTCTCCCTCTCCCCCTCGTCCTCCGCCCGTCCATGAGGATCAGGAGGCGGCCTCCGGGCCAGCCTCTCGCCTACCTGCTGCACTCAGATCCGCCCGCGCCACAGCCACCGCGGGGCGCGTCGGGAGATCACCAGGACCGCCCTGCCGGGGACAAGAGAGAGGAGGAGGGGTTGCACTTGCACCCGAGCGCGGCCGCGGATCTCGGGGGCGACCGCTCATCGGCGGCGAGGCGCCCGGCATTGCTGCCATTGCTGCCGCAGGTACGGGTGCTGATAGCTCCATGTCCTGATTCTAATCTGCGTATTAATTCCTACACGAGGGAATTCGTTAGGAGGCTTCTGCTGGGAAAGTTGCCTTGTGTTGCACCTCTCGGGATGGATGCCCAGATCTAGCTAACCCCATGTTCTTGGATTACTGCTTCTGCAGGACGGTGTGGTGGAACGCGGCAGGGGCCTGGGTGCACAACAACAGGGTCCTGCAGATGGCCACAGGAGGTATGTGATGAACTGCTGCCTGAAACCGCAACAGCAGAAAAAACAAGAGGCGCTGCCTGCTTGTTCCGTGCCATCCATTTCTTGGGGTAGCGAGCGATGGCTGTGGGTAGGAGGATTATAAAATGGAAAAGGGAAAGCATCCAACGCCCTTTTTTATTTGCAGGGCTTGGGTTCACTGTTTCATACCAGTCTAGTGGGCAATGCCAGCTTGACACATGAGACACGTCAGTCCAATCGATGGACGCCCCCTCCCTCCTTGCCAGACAAACCCCTCATGTACCCATGTAGTATAGAGCCACTGCTGTTGCCACCCCTATATCCATGCATACCACATCGATCCAGTGCGCCCTCCCTCTTTCGCCATTCTGATCATCAGAAGATTCCTTGCTTGATCGCCCTGTAACTAGATGTGATCGATCATACTTGTTTGTTTGATTTGGTTGTTGTTTGCCTTTTCCTCTTGCATCGTCCATGTTCTTTTCGATCTGTATGAGTGCAACTCGGTGCTTTGGGAAACATGGACCATGTGCGGTTGTGCGTGCGCATCATGAAACAATTCGGCTCACTTGCACATCGCGCTTTGTTTCTGTTCGGCGTTAGTGCTTCGCATCCGGGCCTGCTTGGGATTGCATCGGTGCACTCAGATGAAGTGAAAGAGGAGGGGCCTGCTGACCTGCCCCGTAGCATTTACTCAAAGGCCAAGAATAGGTTCTGGGATCTCCACTGTCTCCACCATGATGGGTTGCACCGTGCAGTGCTATTGATCTGCAAGGCTGGGTTGCCATAGTTTCCTAAATACCGTTCATTACTTTAGTCTCAGTAGGATTATCGATGATCGGCGTGTTGCAATGTTGTGATCTAAGCATCCTTGAGCTGTGCTTACTTTATGACGTACTACTTCTTTGGTCAACTTGATTGCATCTTTACCCCGTCTAAGCATGTGTTACATTGTGCACTTGCAGCCTAGAGAATGGTCGTCACCGCGTGCTGGAGCCGGTGATCAAGGCCGGAGAGCGTCTCAATCTCAGCAACGGCGGCGACAGGTTAGCCCTGGCAATAGTGACAACAACAACAACAATGGTCGCGAAGGATGGCGGCGGCGGCAGCAGCAAGAAGCCGCGGGGGCCGGGTGTGCTGCTGGAGGGGTCTCGGTGCAGCCGGAAGAACGGGCGCGGGTGGCGCTGCAGCCAGCCGACGATGGTGGGCTACGCCCTCTGCCAGTACCACCTCGGCAAGGGCCGGATGCGGAGCGCGGCGGCTGCCGCCGCCGCACGCGCCGCCGCGGGGCAGCTCGGCCGCACCGAGAACGGGAAGAAAGCACCCGCCGCGGCGGCCGCGGCCACGGCCACCATCACCGCCACCGCCGCGCCGCCCAAGGCCGCCGACGTGCCGCCGGCGAGCGTGCAGCACTGCTAGGCGCGCGCATCGCATGGCTGCTGGCTGGCGGAGATCGATGGGACCGTAAGATTCTTGGACATCGTGGTGGGGTTGCACATATAATCTGGTGGCGACTGAATTCTTCGTTGCGTTCCCATTCCAATCTTGCAAATGCTGTGGTGCCGTACCCCGTGAGGAAAAGTTTTTGCGGCGGATTGTGTTCGTCGTTTATACCGAGCTTAATTTCTTCCATGCTCCTTGCATATATGCGTCTGCGATTGGCGATTGCACCGCCGGTTGCAGTAGTAGAGGTGCACTCCTGCGACTCCATTGCTACTGTGGCTGGTGCAGCTTTCGCCTGCGGTTCTTGGTGCATCAGTCACTGTGCATTCGCCGGTGCTCTGTACTTTTCTCTAAAAAAATATATATTCTAGGAAATTTTAAAGTGCTAGTGGTCATGCAACGGTGCATCAAATAGTGGATTGAGAACATTACCTCCTGTCAAATTACTTCATATCACCTGAAAAGCTGGAACAGCGATCCGGACAAGGTCTGACACGACATAAGGCTGCCACGGACATAGGAAGGTGTCAGTGTGGCAAGTCTCCCACTGAGGTACACTACCCAGATCAACAAGCCACATTTTCTTTAGTGCTCCTAATAACCTTTTTTTCCTGACAATATGTTTAGGCTCATCAACGTATAATGGCATAGGATCCCGGCATAATCATATCAGCTCATGCATACACATATCGCCAGTGCCTCGCATCGTTTTCACGAGGGGAGAAAAAAAAAGAGAGAGTATAGGGTTGGGTGAAAAAAAAAATGAGTCTGTTAGGTGCTTTTGGATGGTAGCACGTAGTGGAGATCCGGCCGAGCTAGCGGATCTCATAGCTGCATGTGGGCCGGGTGTGAGCGGCGGCTGTACCGGTGCAAAAAGCTTGCCCTGTGCTGCATGGCTTGTAGCTGGAGGCAAAGAGCTCGAGCACGACGGGTCGCTGGTGCAGACAAAGCAAGTGTCAGGGTGGAGGAGAGACAGAGAACCATGTGGCCCGTCGCCCCGTCGGCGCTTTGTTTTGTTGCCTAGATTAGATGAGAGGTTTTAAAGTCAAACCCCGTCAGTCCGTGGACATTGCATCGTCTCGTGCACAATAAACTACACGGCTCAATCCCTACCATGTGGCCAATCAGTGTGAAGACCAATATAATCACCGTCCTCGAATCAGGACAAGTTTCACTTAGCAAATGATAGTGTGTTGTTCCTAGCAGAGTTGCTATGCGCCTACCTTAATGAGGAACCAAGGAATTTTCTCACACCGAACAGTTTAATGACAAAAATAGATTGAGGACTTATTTAGGACACAGGAATTTTTATAAGAAATTTATAGGAATTTCGCAGGGCTCAGAGGGGAAATCGAGCATTTCAAATTTTGAGTGATTTTGAACAGTGCATCTCATTCACATATTAGGCTGAGTCCAGTGGTGGGGGAGATCTCCCCCACGTCACCTCTCACCCACACTCTTACCCCACTCTCACCCTGCCCCTCCAATGCACAGGCTGTAGTGCCAGCTCTCACTTCTCTCTTCTCCACGTCAGCTTTTCTTTTCCAAATTTAATTATTTCAACCTCCGCGTGGACCAATAAAAACGCGCCACGTCACTCCCCCCCTACTCCTCTCGCCCGACGCCAGCGCGCCGCCTCGCTTCCACCCGCCAACAAGGGCAAGAGCGGGACGATAGCGCCCGCTCCCGACCGACGGGATTGCTCCCGCCTTCTCTCTCCTCGCTCCCGCCTGACCCGGGCGGACGGGGGTGGTACCGCCCCGATTGGCACCAGCCTTGCACCGGCCCAAAATATCTCACACGTTGCCATCCCCTAGAAAAAAAAAGAAAAAGAAATAAACTCAGGATAACGCATCACAGCCTCTTTCTTCTCGTCTTCACATACGTACAGCCACCCGCCGACCCCCGACGGCAGCACGCAGCCCAGCACCCCGGAGCGGACACCGCCACCACCACGCCAAGCTAGCCATGGATCTCCTGCTCCTCCCATCTCGCGCCGCCAGCGCGCGCCCGCTACTTCCACCAACCAGCCCCAGCGCCCTTCGCCGCGCCGGCACCGCCAGGCCGGCGGCCAGCTCCAGCAACGTCGAGGTCATCGACGCCACGGCGACGTCGACGTCCAAGCCGGGCAGTCAGTGGCGGGCGGGCGGGCTCGGGCTGGAGCTGTCGGAGGAGATGCGGCGCGGCATGTTGTGGCGGATGGTGGCGCCCCCCGCGACGGCGGTCGCGGCGGACGCGGCGTTCCTGAGGCTGCTCGACCGCGCGGCGCCCGGGGACGCGCCGGCCTGGGCCGCCGCCGCGGGCTCGGCCCTGCTGTTCGCGGCGGGGCTGCTCGGGGTCCACTACGGGTTCCTGTCGTCGAGGTGGGACGCAGCGGAAAGGGGATCCGTCCTGGGATGGGACCTCGCCGTTCGACACTGGGAAGTCCTGTCTATGGCTAAGGAACACTCTTCGTCGGTGGAGGAGGAGGAGGAGGAGGAGGAGGACGACGACGACGATGAGGAATACGAAGACGAAGAGTACGAGGAAGAGTGTGAAGAAGATGACGATTAATTAAGGTGCAGATGTGGCTATACTACATAACTTTAGGGACATAAGGGTTCCAATTTCACTTTTGAATACTTTAATTAGTTTCTACTGTTACCTTGGTGACGTTCGCTGATGCAACTGAGGAACATGGTATCTGAACATCTGATTCCAATCTTAGCAATAGGAGTACATGACATGTGAATTGCCTAGGCTCCATTCTGAATGCTTGCAAATGACGTCTAGGTTCATTGTTGGTGGTTTCCTGCGCTGTGCTACATCGCCAATCTCGGATGCGTCTTCAATGTCAGACATATCGCGTGGTGCCATTACCAGGTCGGCCGCTCGGTTACGAACTGCACTAAAACAAACCATACCAAAAACAAACTAATGTTTGGCAAGAAAGTTGGATGGAGATTTGGTTTCAAGCCAAGATTTGGTAACCATAACTGGAATTGTGGTAAAGCCTAACAAAAAACCTACTTCAATAGGCTAAGAGAGGAAATTCTTAATTCAAAAGGCAAAAAGATGCAGAAACAGGCTCGGAAGAAGCTGGGCCACGATTTCCCGGGCCCCAACAATACATCGTCGTGGGTCCTGGGATAAGACCATGGCAGCCATCAGCCATGGATGCTTCTGTTCAACCCCGAGATGGAGTTGTCCTCCCTTCTACTCCCTCGGTTCACGCCGACCCCCACCCGCGCCCGTGCTTCCTCTCCTCACTTCTCTACCAACCTCCCCCGCTCCTCGCTCCGCCTCCGCGCTAACCCGCGTCACATCTGCCTCTCGGCTTCAAGCCCCGGCGGCTCGAACGGCACCGACGACGGCGAGGGCGAGCGCGGCAGCGCCAGGAACAAGGAAGACCTCGGGGCGCTGCTAGGAGAAGTTCTCGACGCCTACCGCAGCAGCAACAACGACCTCCGGACCTTCCTCCAGAACCTCGTTGATGCTGGCGTGATCGACGAATCGGAAGTCTTTGGAGGCGCGGATGACGACGACCTCCTCCGGGCGCTCATCGACGCGGACCTCCCGGGCGGGGACCCCGACCTCAGCGTGCTGTGGAAGCTCCCGGCCGTCGCGGCGCTCTCCTTCGCCGGCGTGCCGGCGCTGCTCGGGTACCTCGGTGACGCGGCGGGCGCGCGCGTGCCTGCGTGGATGCCGCTCGTCTACTCGCTCGCGTCGTTCCTGCTGGGGTCCCTGCTGGTCGTGGACGCGTCGGTGAGCGACGAGGAGTGGGAGGAGTGGGCCCGGCGGCGGGAGCGCGAGGGGGAGCTAGCGTTCCTCGAGTCGGAGGAGGTGCTGTGGCGGGTGGCGCGGAGGGTGCCGGCCGCGGCGCTCGCGGCATCCGCGGCGGGCGAGGCGGCGCTGCGCGCGGCGGCACTGGTGACGGGGCTCGACCTGCAGCCTCCGATCTGGGTGGCGTTCCTGCTGTTCGGCGTCCTCCTCGGCGTGCCGTACGGGGTGTTCTCGGCGAGCTTCGACCCGGCGGTGGAGGGCTCGTGGCTGGGGTGGGAGGAGTTTGTCGAGAACATCCGCCATGTCGTGCTCCAAGCCGGCGCCGGCCACAGCCGGAGCAAGAAGTAGGTAGATACTGCTGCTCGGGTAGGAACACCGAACACCTCAACCTGATAAGATGGACAGATCGGAACAGGATCAGAGAATCTTACTTGGATTTCATACGAAACTATTCAAAGTTCGTCCCGTAGTAATCTCGTAGGAAGTTTACAGAATTACAGGAATTGGTTCAGTTCCCATAGAATTCAGGGGGTAAAAAAATTTGCGTTTGCTGGGGCCTGGGCTGGGAGGAATCAGCCTCGAGTCGTGACTGACTGACTGACCTTGGTTCTATGCCTGTATAAAGAGCGTATATATGGTCAGTTTGATTTGGCCAAGATGTAAAATGTAAATATGTTGAATGCCACAGCATAGAAATTGGACATTTCAAGTTGAGATATATCATGCTTTTGAAAACTGAAACTAGCTGCATGCCTGCATATCTCGTGTAATTACGGGTGTGAAGCATTGTGTGGCTCTTTAATCTGAGCTTCCTCTCAGTAATCAAGGATGGCACTTGCAACATGTAGGCGAGCAGAAGCGCAGCTAAGGTTTCATGCCATCAACGAAACAATTATGCACGAAAGAACTGTTCTCATTATATACAGGAGCAAAGTTCTACATCCTATGAAGTGCCTACAGTACGAAGCTATAATATGAGAGAGCACCAAAGCCAAAAATAGTAGCCCCATGTGTCACTCCACCAAGTGGACAGACTCAATTTCAGGGCTCTAGAAGCTGTAGATGCAGAGCACTGAAAAGTTAGCGCCTAGCGAGGTAAAGATCATCCCCACTGTCCGCGTGGAAATGAATCATGCGCCGTGATCGGATACGAGGGGTAAGACTCCTCGTTCAGCCTTGACTGCTCAGCTCGCTTCAGTCGCCTTTTCCGGTACCTCCATGCAACCTGAATACGAGTTGCAGCAATGGTTCGCCAGTAGGGGGATTCATACCTGTTGCACGCAGAGGTTCAAACCTCATTGGACACAATAATTCGAAAGGGGTTGGATTAAAGAGTCTCAAATCACATTGTGCATGATTATACTACTGAACTTTGTAATATTTTGCCATGAATTACCAAAAAGACCTTAAGAAGTGCCTCAACTATTCTGGTGAGCAGGAATGATAAAAAAAAAGTAAACAAAAATATGGCTACCTGATTGCTCCCTGCACTCGTGGATTACGCAAAAATCGTGCAAATTGCAAGGTGACTTCTTCAAGATCACTTGCTCTGAGTACAAAAGCTTCAACGTTTGTTGAACATCTTACTGTACGTATAGCAACCAACCGCATGCCATGGAATTTGATTTTCGCACTATCTGAAACAGCAGTAGATGTGACGAGTCAATTTAAAAAATCTAAAGAAAACCAACAACAGACAGCCTGGGAAGAAGTTGCATACCTCTATTCACCGATGAGTGTTCCAAGTACCATGTGAGGAGCTCCTCTCCACAAACATCTCCATCATGTAACTGGGCCTTGCTTCCATCTGCACTGACGCTTTCCAGCTTACCTCTCACTATGAAGACCATCTTGTCAACAGTACCACCTTGATAAAGAATGTCACTTCCACTAATATATAAGTTTTGTCTTAATTTGTCACAGATAGCATCTAAGATAGGCCAATCCATCAAGGTGAACAACCGGACCTGCAAATAAAAAGTTAATCAATGCTTAATTGAAGCTAGTCAGAGTTACCTTTACTGAATTCATTTCTATAGCACAAAGTGGTAAAGGGCCTTAAAATTTTACTTAGATAATCTAAGGGCCGGGCCCTAAAAGGGCAGGGCTTTAATCTTATACAATTTTGAGCTAAAAATATATAAGGGCCAAGTTGGATTGTGAAGAGACCACTAGGGCCATGATCCGTTACCACCCTGCACAAATCATGTGAATGAAGTGAGCCTACATCATGAATGAGAAAATACTAGTATCTTTCTTCTCTTATTTCTTCCAGTTTGTTGTCACTATTGCTTACTCCCTCCTTTTCTTATGCAAGGAATATTTAAAATATGTGAAATATGAATCTATTGGTACAACTATTAAACACTATAAACATGCACTGATGCACATACTTTTACTAATTGTTGGTCAAACTTACAAAGTTACTTTTTCAAATCCTATTACGCCCTACATGAAGAAAAGGAGGGAGCATTTGGGAGTGCTGAACCGTAAGCTACAATTTGGCTGTGGTCCTACATCAATTCCAACTCTTCTTCCCTGGAGATCAAGTTCTTTTCCAGTCTTTCTCTGATATAACAGTTTCATTTACCAATTTCCTTGAGTTAAGAGATCCAAACAGTAGTGGTCAAGATTCTAGAATAGTAGGATGTGATATAAGCGCAAAACTAGATACAAGCATGGTAGATGAAAGAATGGATGGGTGTAGGTCTTGTTGTAATAATTGTTTGTCACCTTAGACACCAACCTTATTAAGGAATCTAAAGAAATGACGACGTATGTCCCTCTGGATATCTTCAGGTAAATTACTCAAAAGCTCCTCTTCGTTCACTCCTTGAGTAGCTGCCCAGGTGAACCTTTCTGCTCGTCTAACCCTCCTACACACATATATATAAAATTACAACTTCTGCAATCTTCCACAGTAAGAATTAAATAACTGCTTATTATTTCATTGAAAGATTTTGGTATCTAGTTCAAATTTTGATTAAACTAAAAATGCTAACAATTTGTGTATAAATACCTCAATGCAAACAAGCCCTCATGATTATGATACTCGCACAACATTACAAACCACATTCAGATTTTTTTAACAACATCACATTAGATGATAACTCCTGCGGATGTAACCTTAATCGTTGGTTTCAATTGTGCACTAATAAAATAATTGTTTTGTTTTGTTAATACTATGTCTGACAATATAGCATACACTTTTTTTTTTCTTGAATACAAAATAAGATTTGTGAAGCAAATAATTGCTTTCACAAGGGCTCTAATTTTAAAAGACAACCATGAAACACAACCAGATCAGTATTATTGCTCGACGATAAGCAGCAAATGGTTATAGCAAAGGTAGAAATACGACAAGCTAAGTTTTGTTTTTTTCCCCTTGGGGGAGGGGGTGCAATAGTGTGGTAAAGATTTGCTTTTATAAGTTCTGTAGAGAAACCTTCTCAAATCTTCAGGCAACCGCCTATGGCTCATCCACTTTTCAACATCACGGCGCCTAAGTTGCATTTCCAATCTCCTGTGAGAAGAGAAAAGGTGCAAAATGTTCACACCTCAAGATAGTTACAATTTCAAACTGATTGAACTACCATGCATAACATGTAGATTTCCTGAGCCAGGAGTGCCAGAATCCTGTTTGGCCTCTAAGTAGCTCCACCAGTGCATGACTGTACAAGCATTTATCATGATAAATAGGCCAGCAGTATAACCACATACCGTCTTCCAAGAGCTTGGAGAAAGTTTTGCATGTTTCCGATAAGTAATGCGAAAAGCAACAGTCCCAAACCAATAATAGCCATTGTGAACAGAACTTCCCATGCAAAATAACTTGGGACAAGGTTGCCAGCTAAGGTACTTATTTGCTGAAATCAAACCATAAGGTATGAGAAAACAATTATTTGCTGAAATCAAACCATAAGGTAAGAGAAAATACACTAGTCAAAATTATAATGCATGTAAATAGAGTGAAATGTCATTAGTTAGCATGGCTGATAAGACCTTAAAACTTAGAAGGATCATGCAGAACAGTCTCATATTTTGGATGCCACAAACAGATACCCAAGAAGTAGAAAAGCACAAGCAGATGGCGGCGAATACCTGAAACCCCCAAAATAATGAATATATATACCGTTTAACAGCACTGCCTTCTGTAGTTAGCAAAACAGCTTGCCCATAAATTCCATACTGGAAAGTAGCATCATTTCCAGTGTTAAAACAAGCTGCTGCACCCGAGTCATTGAACCACTGCTGTCTGTACAGTCCACTCCCAATGCCACGTCCACAGTCTATAAAAGTATCACAATAAGGAATGGTCGATGCAGAGCAAGCATCTCGTAGACATTGGTTAACCCTCTGTGAGAGAATAAAAAAAGAAAATAATACGATTCATCAGGACCTACAATATCAGTTAAAATTAAGTGGTTTCTGAGTAGGTCAAACTATATAAATTTGCAACAAAAAATTACCAAATAAGTTGTGCTTGAATATACAAATTAAGCATATTGCAGATTAACTTAAGTGAGTGTTTAGATTAATTTAAGTGGGTGTTTAGAACAGAATATTTTCCACCTTCAAACTCAAAATTAATCAGATCATGTACAATTAAAAGAAACTTGAGGTGCCTTCAGAACTGTTCCACAACAATATTTGTAAAAGGCATATTCCTCAATAGTGAATAGAATTGTTGGTATGATTATCCAAATTGGAACATTTGAATCAAATGTACTACTAACCTTTGTACATAACCTCAATAAAAAAAAAAATACTTGACTAACCTGTAAGCCAAAGAGATACCAACATGAACCAACAACATGTCCCGCCAAAACAAACATTAGAAGGTTGATCACAAAATTAGCCCACGCTGACTCGAATATGAATCCATTGGCAGACTGACCATCAAGTAGTGGTACAAATCTGATGATACGGGGCACATATTGAAGAAGAACAGTGGCACGCAATAAATTTTTAGCATAGTTTGCACTTGATAACCCAACATATTTAGGGATAACTAGCAGTATCATCACCTTTGATCAAGAAACAAACAAAAATATTAGCAAAGAACATAAAGACTGCAACAAAGATGACAATGTCAAATTTTTTTAACTGTATGTGGTTGTCGTTAACTACATTGAAAAAGAACAGGTCATCACTCATCAGTTTAGAGTTAGACAAGCAGCTTCGGAAAAAATTAGATAAATGGCAGTCATGCCAATAACAGATGTAGTGCTACCCAGGCAAACAAGGTTCATGGATGCAAAGCTGCAAAAGGTGAGGACGCAGCAAGTTATTGTCACATGTGCCAATGTATGGTTAGATGTAAGTACGACTCAATGGACATCGACTCTTCCTGGATGCTCACAAGTCACAAGCTTAGGAATAGAAAGAAATCATGGCATGCCTTGGTATATACAATGTACCAAAACAGCAATTTATTTTCATTTATATTTCTTGTTGGCCCTAAATATGTTGTAAACTGCTATGACCTTAGAGACATAAAAAGACAACTTAATTAAACCAAAAGGGCATAATAGGTATAACTTCAAATACTGTTTCAGTAAAATAAGATGTCTGAATTCATAAAGTACAAAGAATGAAGCTCGATATCTAAAACAAGAGAATTAGCATGAGGGAGAGGTATATCTTACCTGAGGGAGTGGAAGCACAACGAAAAAATCAAGTAAAAAGTAACCACGAAGATAATGGACAGCAACTTTCTTTGGCTCGTCAACCAAATCTCCAGCTCCCACCACTCGTGACTCGGGGGCAACATAAGCCAATCTGAACTGAAAGACAATATCTAATTATATTCATGAATAAACTTATAAATAGTCCCATAAGAATGCTGGTCAATTTTTCAGTTGACAAGACATATATTTGATTGTAGAACCGAACAAATCCATTATTATCTATTGCAGTGGACAACTCCAAGACAGTATGAAATAAAATCATACACTAACAAAGAGTAGCATGGTAAACCAACTAACAAGGTGAAGTTTATCAACATTAAGCTAACACTTGGTAAATCAATCGATCCTTTAAGGCAACTAGCACATTGATGTCATTACATTAAGATCAGGATAAGTATGCAGCATTCCTGCAAGGAAAACTAGTTCCCTCAATGCAAGTCAACCATAGAAAGTTGATCTGGACAGTGCGATGCGGGTATTTCCAGAACTATCTGATAGAAGATTTGTTTTAAACCAAGTTCAGAACTTATTCACACAGAATTATGTTGAACGAATGATTAATGAAGAATGAACATAACAATGTTAAATTTGCATCCCAAATCATTGATAAATCACGAGCATTCCATCCTGTACCAACTTGTTTACGAGAGAATTTTTTTTTACAAAATGTAGAAACCTTATCTGGATGAGCAGAAGGGATGTTGCACTTACCTGAAGCAGCATGTGCAAGAAATAAATAGCATCGGTCACACTTCTTACAGCCGCAAGTGCCGTAGCAAAATTCCCGTTTAAAACTATGCATTTATTATCCTGCACTCAATGAAAATAAAAGAAGGAATATGTGGTCATCTCTAATTAAAATTTACAGCAAGAGTGACTAAGAAAATGCAGAAATCGAATGCATATAAGAAGCATGAACACAGAGGTATCATTCGTTTAAAACTTGCGAGTATTACCTGCTCTACTGATAATAGGAAGAAGAACAGTGGATCGATGAAAATGGCAATCAGGCATGATATCACAAAGAATTGATTCCACTGCTGAACAACTTTTGCATGTGGGTTCATAATTGGAATGTTTGACAGGATCTTCTCGATCTTTTTCTTCCATCCACCAACATGACCAGAAATAGTATTATGAAGCTTCAAAGGAACAAAGAAAAGCATGTTAGTACCACAGCCAACAGGTTTAAGAGCTACTATAACAACTTTAGAACAAATGGCCTATTTCAAGGACATACCTTATTGTCTAAAGCATTCGAGCCTCTGTGGAAATGTCTTTTGTTTTTACAAGCAGGAGGGCAATTGACACAATCAGGATTGTCACATTGCCCCAAAGGTCCAGACATCAGTAAGTGCTCATTCTTTGGAACTTGTCCACTGTAAGACCACCTATTTCCTCCAGTTTCTTCTGGCATGATGGCATGTGGCTTGCTGACTGGTTTTCCCTGTGAAGGTCTAGGCAGCCTATCTGGTGTGTCTCTACTTGTAAATGGAATGCCCGATGTCGTCTGAGTTGGTGGCTGAATGAATAGAGGACCAGTATGGGGAACAAAGGTGTCTTCTTCATATTCATCATCCCTGACTGGTATACACAGTGAAGTACTTCTTAGAGGAAATCTTGGAAGCTCAACATTTCTTAGCAACATAGGAACATCATCTCTCTCCTGATCAGTCATTTTGTAACCCTGCAACCAACATGCATTGCATCAGCACATCACTTTCAATTAACTTGAATATAATTCATGGCAAGCAAGCAATTTGTGTATCCTTTTATACACAAAAGATGCCATTGGTTGTTTTCCAATGGATATTCAGGCTAGCCAACATTTATTGGTTGAATTAAGTGGGATAAACAGGAAAAACTGTGAAAAAACAACAGAATATGGGTACTGTGTCCAGGGTCAGCGCATCGGGTGGAAATAAGAACATGGAATTCTTACCTTGCAATGGAACACAAACTGCTCAAACAACAAGAAATGAACCCTAAATAGCAGAATTTGCACAATATCAACCAAACAGATAACAAGGTTAGCGTTAATATTCAGCTGTGCTGAAACCTACCCGTATATCTGACAGCAACAACAACCGAATCACGAACACACTATCAGGGTCTTCATTTCAATCTCTATTGCCCCTGCAGACACAATAAATCAGAAAAAGGTAAGAAGAGATACAGAGAACAATTGCAGCTCGTAATGTGAATATTACTCGAAGCACTGCCAATCAAAACTAGTACAGACGCAAGCATCTTCGTTGCGAGTAGTGTTTGTCCGCTACATGAGATTATCGATCAAGAGAACCTAACAGGTGCTAGCTTACTCGTAACATCCGACTTAAGAGACAGGATCAGGAACGGAACCAACTCGTTGGCGGTTGGCCTTAGAGATGCCTTCGCGCAAACAGAGAGCGCATCAATGAAATCAGATGAGCCAATCCACGCCTACTGGAAACGATTACCCTCGTCCCCGTAAACCCCAGAAGAGAATATCACGGAAAATCAAAGCCGCGAGACGCGCAAATAAAATCCCAATAAAGCAACAGCGGAAGGGAGAATCAGCGTTCGTACTTCCACATCTCAACCTCCCCTGCTGAGATTTGGTAAATGCGAGAAAAAGGACAGGAAATCCATCCAAAACGCGGAAACCGCGGCGCCTTCAGGAAAATGCTGGAAACTACCCCAAAAGTTACTTCATCCCCGCGTGGTGTGAGCCTCGGAACCCGCAAAACACCCCCCAAAATCGCACAAAAGTATAAGCAGAAAATCAACCCCCCGTCGTCACAGCAGGCATTAAACAACTCTTCCTACCACATCTTCCGAGACGCGCGCAGAAATAGGAAAGGGTGGCGGAGCGGCTAACCTGAACTGTTCCTCACGAGGCGAGGAGAGTGCTCGGATCAGCAGGAGCAGCAAATCGCTTTCGAGTTGTTCGATTCGGACAGCGGATGAGAGCGAGGCTCGCTCTTTTTATTTTTTTTACTCCGTTTTTGTGGCTTCGCCGCTAAGCACAGACAGAAAGAGCGAGAGCGCAGAGCGGAGACGGGGCGAGGAGTCAACGAGACGAGGACTGGAGCCGGGAGGAGGAGGCGTGCCGGGTTCGTGGGCTTTTGCTCTCACTGACAACAGGGCACGAGGGGTGTGTGGATAGGTGGGCCCCACTAGTCAGTTTTCTGGTGGAGGTGTGAACGCGGTGAGCTGGAAGTGTCGCTAGCGGCGGATGGCGCATCGCACGACGCCACCTGGTGGGAAGTGGTGGGGCTACGGCTACCCCGGCGACGCGCCGCCGGTGGAGGATGGATGGACCGGTGATGTCTGGTCCACCGCTGGTCGTCTCGGGTGTCATTTTTCTTCTTCTAGATGCAATGCAGTAGTTGCCGGATTTGTTTATTGTGTGTGCTGGATGAATTCGAATTTGTTAATTGAATCTGACTTAATTATATAAGGAAAGAGTTTTATTTCGTTTGATTCGTTTCAGAATCCATCTTCAAATTCCCTGTTGTCAATTTATCTGATGTTCTCAAATAGACCTTTGTGAGTCTCGATTGAAAAAAATGCCGCTTCCAGCTGTGTTCGCGCGGCATACATATCTGACAAAACTAGTGCAATTGACAAAATTTACCGGATGTCTTCCTACTGGACCTTTTTCTACTTAGACGGGTAGCGGCGAATCTAGAATTTAAAGTTAGGATGGTACAATAAGAGAAAAAATCTTATATTTTTCATATTTTACGGTAATTATGCATTACAATGACACAAGTTAAAAATTTGCAGCAGTCATATTTGACTGAATGGCATAAGTTTTACCAAATTTACTATCACTGTGCAAGCTACCAAATTGCAACGCAGATTGCCAAATTACCATTAGCTTGCTGCTTGTTTGCAAATAAGCAAATTGCAGTGAAACCGTGAAGTTGCACGGTTGCTTGGCTAGCTGCATCTCATGCACCTCTGAGCGCTGCCGAGGGGATATGGATTATGGTGCCTGCCCAGCCACGCGTCCTTCGCAATTCATGGTCACACACACACACACACACACACACACACACAGAGTCTCTTGAAAAGTCCTGGTGCAGGTATCGATGCTCCAAATGTGAAGTGCCTAAGACTGTCTCCAGCGGTACACTGTAAATGGGCCTGTTCCCTATTGTAGAGGATACTGTAGCGACTCTATGGTTCCAACGGTGTCCTCCATGCCATACGGTAAAATGGGGGACGCGCTCTGCGTCCCGCACAGACGCGGGTACGACCGGCGTCCTCCATCCCGGTCGCGTGGGCGATTCGGCGGGCGCGGGAGGGCGCGGTGGGGCGCGGACGAGCGGTGGAGGGGCGCGCGCGGAGGAACGGACAGGGGGGGCGGAGGAGCGGCGGCGGGGCGCGGGCGGAGGAGCGGACAGGGGGGGCGGAGGAGCGGCGGCGGGGCGCGGGCGGAGGAGCGGCGGGGCGCGGGCGGAGGGGCGCGGAGGAGCGGCGGAGGAGCGGCGGCGGGGCGCGGGCGGAGGAGCGGCGGGGCGCGGGCGGAGGGGCGCGGAGGAGCGGCGAGGGGCGGAGGGGCGCGCGGAGGAGGGGCGGCGCCGGGGCGCGGGAGGCGGGAGGAGGGAGGAGGGGCGGCGGCGGAAGGCGGCGGCGGGGCGCGGGAGGAGGCGCGCGGGAGGAGGGAGGAGGGAGGAGGGGCGGCGGGGCGCGGCAGGGGCGGAGGCGGAGGGGGGCGGAGGCGGAGGGGCGCGGGCGGAGGCGGAAGGGGGCGGAGGCGGAGGAGCGGCGCGGGTGGAGGCGGAGGGGGGCGGAGCAGGAGGGGGGCGGAGGCGGAGGGGGGCGGAGCAGGAGGGGGGCGGAGGCGGAAGGGGCGGAGGCGGAAGGGGGCGGAGGCGGAGGGGGGCGGAGCAGGAGGGGGGCGGAGGCGGAGGGGGGCAGAGGCGGAGGAGCGGCGCGGGCGGAGCAGGAGCGGGCGGAGGCGGAGGGGCGCAGGCGGACGCGGAGGAGGGGCGGAGCAGGAGCGGGCGGAGGCGGAGGGGGGCGGAGCAGGAGGGGGCGGAGCAGGAGGGGGGCGGGGGCGGAGGCGGGCGGAGGCGGAGGAGCGGCGCGGGCGGGCGGGGCGGAGGCGGAGGAGCGGCGCGGGCGGGCGGGGCGGAGCAGGGGCGGAGCAGGCGCGGGCGGGCGGAGCAGGGGCGGAGCAGGGCGGAGCAGGCGCGGGCGGGCGGAGGGGCGGGGCGCGGCGCGGGGCGGCGGGCGGACGGGCGGCGGGCGGACGGGCGGAGGGGCGGGGCGCGGGCGGCGGGGCGGCGGGCGGAGGGGCAGGCGCGGGCGGCGCAGGGGCCGGGCGCGGGCGGCGGGGCGTTGCGCTCGGGGGAAGGTCGTTGGAACAAAATGATAGAAAAATAAGATTGTGGGGTATAAAGGATGGAAATAGAGAACGTTGTTGGAGTTAAGCTTGATATAGAGAATGAAATTGATATGGAGGATGAAAATAGGGGATAAGATTTAGAGGATATCGCTGGAGATAGTCTAAGATGAAAATCGCATTTACAAAAGTGGTCAACTTTCATAAACGGTACTACGGGGCAGGTAGACTCGAGTTCCATTGAAAGACAAAATATCCAAAATGTGATGGAGCCACGCATATGGCATGAATTACGGAAAATTTGTTTATCACTGAGCCGGGGGAGTTGTTTCTCTTCTGAAACTTGACGAAATTATTGTATCTTTTTGTGAGAACGAGGAAAATTCTTATTGGAAAACTCACGTCCACACTTACGAGTAGGCCCATTAATGATATCGGGAAAGCCCAGTTCTGTAGGAGTAGCTGGGCCGGATACCAGTCGGTTCTGGGCAGTGAGGCCTCCGTGATCTCGGTGCGCTGGGCAGGTCACCGCGTCCGCCTTTCTGCCGGCCCCGCACTCTCGCGGAAACGCCGCTTTCCATGGTCGCTCCTTCGGCCGGCCCTCCCTGTCACTTCTACTCTCCCACTCAGCCGCTTGGCCGCTGTGCGCCACCGGAGTCTGGTCGCCTTCGCCGGGATGGCCGGAGTCCCCGCCACCCTCTCCGCCTCCGCCGCTCAGATCGGGGGCTTTCTCTCGAAGAAGCCTTACGCGCCGCCGTCGTGGGCTACGCACCTCTCCCCCATGCCTTCCCATACCTTCTCGCTCGGCCATGTAAGCTTCCCCATCGATCCTACCTCACTACCGACGGCTACCTGCTCTATCCATTACTTCAGATTAGTTCAAATTGATTGGAGTTCAGTGTTCTAGTTGATCAATTTCGTGTGACTCACTGACTCATAGATTATTATTTCTAATCAAAACAGTTTCCAACACCGATTCACATGTGGAATCTCCCCAATTTGCCGGAAGGCACGGAAGTATGGATCAAGGTGCAACAAAAGGGCAAACAGCCAACCACCCCCTTTACAATTCAGTGCAAATATGCAATTCACCTTAATTTGTTAGTGGCATTTTTTTATTCTCACAAGGGACTTTTGGGGGAATTTGTAGCGAGACGATTTATCTGGCATGCAATTGAGTGGAAACAAGGTACGGAAGCTGGAGTTTCTGATGGCAGATGCTGTAGCGCAAGGCGCAGACTGCATTATCACTGTTGGTGGTATCCAAAGCAACCATTGCCGTGCCACAGCAGTGGCTGCTAAGTATCTCAATCTTGATTGCTACCTGATACTACGTACCTCCAAGGTGATTTCTGTGTGCCTGTGAGGTGAAATCTGTAATTTGCTGTCGCATAAATTGGTCTTGTTGGGACATTTTCAGCTTCTCGTGGATAAAGACCCTGGTTTGGTTGGCAATCTCCTTGTCGAGAGACTGGTGGGTGCACACATTGATCTTGTATCAAAAGAAGAGTATGGAAAAATTGGCAGTGTGGTAAGTTCTTCTCCTTCTTTTATTCCGCTGCTGCTGTGAGCTGTTTCATATTTCTGCCTGGCCATATGTAGCTAATGCCTTTGTTCCACAGTAAATGTTACTACTTGTCATCCATGCTTGAGTAGTCACGTTTCTAGAAACAGATCGATTACCTCTGTGGTAGCATAACCCTTCCGGCTACATGATTTAATAGGCTCCCCCTCCAACATCTTGATTTCACTGCCTATTTTTTCTATGACTTTAGGTAAACCAAAAATTTGCTTTTATATACTATGTACCAGCACTTATCCTATTCTGTGTTTGCTTAGGAAATTTCTAACCACATCATGTTTATTTTTTGGGTAGGCTTTAGCTGACTTGCTGAAGAAAAGGCTGTTGGAAGAAGGGAGGAAACCATATGTGATTCCTGTTGGTGGATCAAACTCACTGGGAACATGGTATTATCATATACTCGATGTTAAGTGCAAACCATGATTGGATTACATCTTGGTGTTCATAGCATATTTTGAAGTTTCCTCAGGGGGATAACCTTCATGGATTTCGCTAGTTGTCCTGTCCATTTGAAAAACAGTATTTGTTGCTATGCTTGGAAAAATGGACATTATTAGAACCTTTGTTGCAAATAGCTGTTGGCCTTTATACTACTCAGGGAGATGTCTAGGTGCTGAACCGTATTGAGATCATATAAGGCACCGGCTGTGTAACATGTCATATTATGCCTGGCTAGTGAAATGTGGGACATTGCCTTGCGTTGATTAATATGTAACATAATATGTTTCATGGGTCCAGAATCAACTATCAAGCTAACAAGAATACAAAATTAAACACTATACAGAGTGGTCTAGCATACTGCCTGAGGAATTCATCCAAATAAATTCAGTTTAGAAAGTGCAACTTGATCATTATTAATCTTAATGTTCAGGGGATATATTGAAGCGATAAGGGAGATTGAGCAGCAAATTCAGCGATCTGCTGATGCTCAGTTTGATGATATTGTTGTTGCATGCGGCAGGTATTTGATTAACACACTGTCTGTTCCATTTATGTGTAATTTTGTGCATGGCAATTTGTATTGTGTCATGCCTAGAGTCTGAAAGTTGCAAGGCATCACTTTATGGTTGGATGATATTTATCTTCATGCAGTGGTGGAACGATTGCTGGTCTTGCTTTAGGATCAAGATTGAGCAGCTTAAAGGCAAAAGTACGATCTACCCTTCTTTTTGTGTGTCATGTTGAAGTTCCCAGACTAACCATGCACTTCTAAGATAGGTCCATGCATTCTCTGTTTGTGATGATCCCGAATACTTCTATGACTATGTTCAAGGCCTGATTGATGGACTTCAATCTGGTTTGGACTCGCATGATATAGTCAGCATCGAAAATGTAAGTACACTTTGAGCTTTCATTGTTTATCAGTAATCTTCTTGGTGTGCCAACTCCAAAAATGGTCATCTGCAATGTCATGTTGCACCAGCATCACATCCTCCAACTTGTGACCTTGTTCACATGCGTTTGTACATGATTGGTCTGCAACTCGTTTGCTCATTTCATAATTGAACTTTTAAAGTTGATCTTTAATCAATCAACCCATCTTCTTCACAAATTGGTAGAGCCAGTGAAGCATTTAACTTCCTCAATTTCAACTTCTACTTGACAGGCTAAAGGATTAGGTTATGCCATGAACACAGCCGAGGAACTTAAGTTTGTCAAAGACATAGCTGCAGCAACAGGCATTGTCCTTGATCCAGTCTACAGGTGCAATACATTCCCTGTTCTGAGTTAATGAAATAGATTTGGCATGGTATGCATCATTTGATAGTCTTCATTAGGCATAAAATGGTATTCAAGTTTTATTCTGTCGAGCCAATGCCGAAAAATCCTTTTGATTCTTTTACATGATTCATTTTACTGCAGTGGGAAGGCGGCTTATGGGTTGTTAAAAGACATGGCTGGCAATCCAGCCAAGTGGAAAGGGCGGAAAATTTTGTTTGTCCATACAGGTGGTCTCCTTGGGTTGTATGATAAGGCTGATCAATTGTCACCTTTGGCTGGGAGCTGGCGCAGAATGGATCTTGAACATTCTATACCACGCAAAGATGGCACTGGTAAGATGTTCTGATCAATATGGTCCAAAAGCTTCCATGGTGGTTTAGTCTTCTGGACACTATGTTCATCATAGAGTATTTACTCTTAATTTGTGCAAGAAAATACAGAATAAATGGTTCGCATGGTGTAGAATATTGATGCAATTTAAGAATAAAGCACATCTTTCTGCTATTTGGAAATAAATATTTCGATGTTGATGTTTGGACGTCTCTTCTGCCTTTTCTTTTTGTTATCGGAGCTTGTTGTTAGTTGTATGAACTTCTAGTTTGGAAATGCCTTTCTTTACTGTATTACAAGGACCTGCTATGCCTACCTGCTCTTTAGCGCCGTCAATAAAATAACTACCAAGTGTCAACCGATAAGCCTCCCCTTATTTGCTCCCTTGTCATGCAAAAAGAGGGGCGAAGCCAGAAATTATGGCCACCGGGGTCTTCATCATTCTACGATGCGGTCATCAACACTAAAAACAGTAATGAACAGTAGCTTTACATAGGATTATCGGAACTTCGTCGGGGTCGGGGTCGGCTGACCCCGACGGCAAGCCGTAGCTCCGCCCCTGCTTGTCAAGTTGTCATGCACTATATAAGAGCATTTTCACAACATAGGCACAGACACGTTAAATAAGTTTCTAGACAATTGCTTACATATCTTTCATGAAAAACAGCAGAAATGTAAATCGATGTAACAGAGGGAAATTTGCTGATATCATAACTGGACAACGGATTTCAAGTAATAATGCTGAAGCTAATAGCCAGAGCCAAACATCACCATCCTTTCAAACAACCTCAACTCAGATATACCTAATGTGCCTCGCATTACGAAAGCTCCAACTTTAAGCAAAAAAGATCAGGCACTTGACATAGTCGGTCCACGCACCACTGTAACCGGGCATGTTGCATTGTTGACTACGTAGTTGCTGACACTTCCAAGGAGAGCCCTGCATTGAGATCCAATGAGATGTGACATATGAGGAAGCTGTGTTAGCCAAAGACTAGGCACTTGTAGTTGACAGAGGAGAGGTTTAGATAGATGTTAACCTTTTCAGTGGCCCTAAGCCCCTGCAACCAAGCACAAATGAGTCCGCCCTGAGATCATCTACTGCCTCACAGAGTTTCTCCCTTGCATCGCCCCAGTAAATTTTTGCTAGCACTTCCACCTGATCAAGGCGACACGGAGGTGACTTTTCACGAAACAGCATATTTGGATTCAACACTATTTTTATTGCATTGAAGAAAAATATTTTTGTAGATAGTTGGAGCTACGAAAGGCTTCCAATAGGCAAACTTCAAGAGTAGTTTTGCAATGTTTGATTGTTTGCCTTAGCCTTCAAAAAAAAAAAAAGAAGCCGTTGACAAGGCTGCACGAATAACCTCAAGAGAGTGAGGGAGAGCTATTGGTTGTGCATATAATGTTTTCATAGGTAACCAGTTCATCGCCCCTACTAATTCTGCTGGTTGTTTTCTGGTCGGGAAGTGTTCAGCCCATGGTTTTGCCTGACTGGTTTGCATAGCATAGTAATGTCTCAAGAGATTCATTTTTATCTTGAGATTTAAGCAAGCTATGATAAAAAAAATCACATAAAGCAGTTACCCTAAAATCAATGCTGATTGATCAGACTTCTGGTGATATAAACATATATGAGAATTTGAGTGAAATTCTTTTTATTTTTTGAACGTGATTCTAGTGACATCACAACTATATGATTCAGTTATGCAGCTTTAGGTGTGAAAAATATCTTCCATTCAAGCAAAGATTAAGGGCACAGCCAGGCTCTTTGCTACTGTACTTTTTTAAAAAAAAGTTTGGGAGTCATATAAATTTAGCACTACGCAACCATATAATTTTCCTTTTCTAGCCTAATTATCAAGCAGAAGTGCAAAATCCTTGAAAATAACTGAAGAGCTGCACTGCTACCACATTAGCGCAAGTGATCACGTATACATACGTATACCAGATAATTCAGCGAACAATTCAGTAGCCTTTGTGGAGTTATTACCTGCTTGGCCTTGGATGCAGCTTGCAGGATCTCCAGTACCTCCTTATCAGGGTTCAGCCCGTACCTCGCCTGCACGTTCATCTCCATGAACTCCGGCAGAGGAATCAAAGCTTCAGTTTACCCAAAAAAAAGAAAAACCCAGAAGTGATGGTGCTATCAGTGCAACAATCTTTGCGATCAAGAAGAATCCAAAGTCCAAACTAAGAGAGCAGCAAGGATAATCCAATGATCTTTTTACTTACGTGAGCCGGTGCTCTTCCAGAGCTCCTTGTGGCTGGCGTCCGCCCCCTTTGGGAGGACATGGACGAGGATGATCCGGTCGCCGGCCTTCACCAGGTTGTCGACCGCCCACCTCGCCGCGGCCTTGCTCGACGGCGAGTAGTCCATGCCTATGCCAATGGTGCGCTTCCCAGCCGCCATCTCTCTCTCAGTCCGAGCCTAAACGCCGATGAGTTTCTTGTGGAGTCGCCTGTGAACGAAGGTTGTGAAGCTGGGAGGGAAGAAAGTTGATGCAGGGCGGTAGAGGGGCAGAGCTATCTGTATATGTAATGCTGTTTGTGGGAAGAGTTCGGTTTGTGCTCCGAGTACAGTTTTAAGGTTGCTGGACTCGAGCCAAATATCCCCTACTGACAGCAAGCTCTCGTAGCCTAGGTTGGCTTTATTCCTTGGTCGAGTAGGTTTCTGACGGTCGAGAGGTCATCGGTGCCAGCTGGGCAACCATATATGATGCCAATAAACCTCCAGAAGGCTCTCTACTTGTCTAGAAAGCCAAAGAAAGAATACTAGTAGCTAGTCTAAGATTAGTGAAAGCTCCGGCTGTGATCTGGCCCAAGGCCATTTGCTGCTGGGGCTAATTAGGCATGGCTCCATCGCTCATGAGTTGTCAGTTACTACCACGGAGGTCTCTTTCCGGTGGGCAAATCACAAGGAATCCAGACTAGAAGAAGAGGCCTCAAAACTGGAAACTGTCACTCGCGTAACAGCTATAGTTTACCTCATTCGTTCATGTGGAATCCGACGCAACTTCATCGCTGGCTGCTGCTGAGGTTGGCTGAAGCAAAACCGTGTGCTGGTGGACGGGTTTGCAAGCAGCGAGCTGCTGGTGCTGGGAATCCTATACCCGGTCTTCTTTTCCCTCCCTTTAGCTAGCCCCTACACGGAAAAGCTCACTAGCCCAATCGTGTCGTTCTTTTACAAGAAGGTCGGGCGACATATAAATATGATTTGGCCAATTTGTCTCGGTATAAATATACGATCGGAACATGCTTGGGAAGACTCTTGCAGTGCGTAATGGGCTAATGGACGAGATGGAAAATCACCAGGGCACTAGCACAACGAGAACAAGCAATCAACAGTGATCGCCTCCTCTCCCTCTCTGCGTTCGTGTGTGGCCGGCCCTTGCGCTTGCACGCTCCCGCTGCACAACGTAAACGCCGCGTTCGTGTGTGGCTGGACTCATTGGCAAATTAAATTAAAAACAGGTGACGCCCCATGTACGGTTTCTAGCCATGCCATGTCAGCTCGTCGTCTCCGCGGTCCCCCATGCGCGGCGGCCACCAGGCCCAGGCGGCATCAGCAGCAGCGACGTTGCCCACGGCGAGACGTTGCGCCACGGCCCACGGGCCCGTTGGACCGCAAAAGCGAACGACCTGGCGGGGGCCGGCAGACACAATGGGCCTGCACATAAGACCCATCCAGCGCCGGGCAGCTTCGAGTGCTGGCTGCTTCCCGCCGGCGCGGCCACCCGTTTCGCTTCGCCGGTGCTCGTCGCACAAAGCGTCGTCCGTCCATGGGGAATATTCCAACTAGCCAAGAGTTATTGTTACTCCTGCAAGGCTATAAGCAACCCCCTTTGTACGCAACGTTCTCTGTTTTCTACGCATACACACGCAGTAAGTCTCCGAAACATCTCACTCAAGTCCACTGCAACCGCATACATGCCTTTAATTTGTTTTGTGCTGTACGACGGAATCAACGAGTCGCATGTAGTGCTTGTACTTCCTGGGACGTCCTTCCAAGACTCTTCCTGTTAAGCTAGTGGCAAGCAATTGTCCCTGGGGACCACACGTTTCAAGTTCAAGATCCTGGAAGCTGGACTAGTTCTTCACTGAATGTTCATGTGGATTCTCGCCAACTTTTCCTAGTAAAATCTGGCATGATTACTAAACCAAGTGTCAAGGGATACTTCATACTCGTGAGCGAATTTACTGAAACCTATAAGGAGGAGCAAACATGCATGCACAAGAGGAGCCAAGCCTGCCCTGCTCACTTTCAGAAGCGTCAGTCTCAGGTACCGGACTTTCCTGGAGATGCAGTTGCTTGCTCTGTCATACTCTCTGCACGTTCAGTTGCACTTCAGCAATGTTTACTGAGCCACTTTGGGCGTTTAATCATAGATCATGTCATGTGCTCTGGTTTGTTTACAGGAACACCTTTTTGGAGCACTTCAGCTTGTGTTGTCCGTCGACCTTTGGTGGAAGGATGGGGGACTCTAAGCGTAACAAGGTGAAGAAGAGCATCTGGCAGCTCCTCTGCGGCTGCTCATCACCCCAGACTAATGATTAATTCAGAGTCAAATGCATGAGAACTCGATCATTTGAGATTGCAAGGTCCTTTTGTGTAGACCATCAGTAGTTGTTTCTTGGCAGGTACTCTGTTTTGTGTTCTGGTCTTGCTATATGTATTCTTGTTGGTAATAATGTAATGAGTGGGTCCTCATCTATTTGATTCAATTTGTTTGTGGTCCTTTCCGTTGTACTTTGCGTTGGGCATCTCTGTTTTGAAAAAAAAAAGATGCAACAGTCACGTGTTGTTTCATATATTGGAAAAAAAATCGTGTTCGGTTATCAAGGGGTGGTATGTCCCTTTGCAACTATTTGTGGCCGTCAAAACGTACTTAAATACGTGAAAGATTCTCTTACTTTAAACATTTCAGTATCAGCAGCACCAGTTGGCTAACGCCAAAATAAAAAGGAAAAAGAAAATGAAAGAAGCAGCAGAACCATTCCAAGCAAGGTAAAAGCGGTCCTAAATAAGCCAAGTAAACGGTCCAATTATCACGCTTCAGCAAAGGGAACTTTATTACCTGATCAGAAGTTCAGAACGCGGGAAAAAGTCCCTGTTTCCGCGTAATATATGCAGTCGTGCTCGTGCTTGTGCTTCATGCATGACGACCACGAAGGCATCGATTTGGCCCAGCAAAGCGTCAGATTCCGAGCAGTCACACACTCACACTCACACTAGCACTCGTTCACTTGCCGTCAGGTCACATCATGCTCGAAGCCTTCCTCTCTCACTTTCTTTTTGAAAGGAAATGCTTGAAACCTTCCAGAATATGCAAACTTGAAAACAATTTGCACGTACTTTTGTGACTAGCTTGTCCAGTGCAAACGCCTTGCATCGCAAGCAGCTCGTCGTTCAACTTTCAGGGCCTACTCGAATGCCTTTCACTGAACATTCTCTGACAGTTCAAACCGAGCTTCGTAGGTGCAGTCTCACAGTACAGTGTTTAAGCATGACCTGGTCTGCATTCGATCTTGTTTTCTCCCCATATACGTGCGGGCCAAGTTCCCTTGGTCGTCTGACTGACTGAGTCTGCAAGTGCTCTAAACAGTGAGATGCTAGGCAACCCTACAGAAGCATCAGCCGTTGAAGGAACAAAGATTACTTGTGTTTTCTCATTTCTTTTCCTCGTCAGTCGTCAGTGGTCTTAGTCTCCCACATTCCCAAGACGACCCTGCAGCTGCAGCCCCTCTGGTATAAATAGGCTTCAGGAGCGCTGCTGGATTGCATCAAGGGCGACAGCATCCAGCTTTGTCTTGCTCGGCTGAAGTAGAAGTGCTCTATAGTTTCAGGTTTCGCCTTCCATTGTGTTCGGATGTTCACCCAAGGGAAGGAGGAAGGAGGAAGGATGCAGGCCGACCACAACGGTGTGAAGAAGAGCATGCTGGCTCTGCTCTGCAGCTGCTTTTCTTCATCCAAGACGGATGATTGACATGGATCGACTCCGACAGTAGTATCTGACGATGCTTGTTCAGGCTTCTCTTCCGCAGGCAAATGGAAGTAGTGTTAGCTAAATTCATATATGTCAGTGTGATAGCTACTGTGCATGATGTGTTGTTCAACATAGTGTAGGATCTGCAATAAAGGCTGGCGTAGTTGACCGGCCGTCAGGGTGGTAGTACCTTGCATTGGTAGCGATCGTGTGTCCTCCATTTTATTTGTATTTCTGTTAAAGGAGAAAAACAAAAAAAGATTACTGCAAAACTGTTAGCCTTCAACTCCCGGTGCCCGTCGCCGGAGACGAGGAAGACAACCCGGAACACACACACGCGCACGCGAGAACGCCTGGAAGACAAAGTCTTTTGGTGCCGCTAAAACCAACCGGTCTTTTCTGTTGTATTGATGCAAACTTATACTTCTAATTACATGCAAAAACAAGTGGCTAAACAAGGCCACGACGCTGCGATCTTCTCGCCTCTGATTCAGCCGTGCCATCCCACGACTAGAGACTCGGTCACCGCCTCCACTACTGCAACTACTTAACTGAAACTACGCAAAGTCACTGCATGAACACATGCAAATGACCTGTACATTGATGCGCTCAAACTGGCAAGGAATGAGCTCCTTTATTCTAGCTAAGCCATGCAAAGAACAAGCCGAGCCTGGATTATCTAACAATCTCCCCCTAATACATGCTCGGTTCACTTCAGTTTGACGACGCCAATTCTGTCACGAAGTTCACTGAACCTCGCTCGCCCCAATGACTTCGTCAGGATATCTGCAAGCTGCTCCTGAGTACTCACGTACTCCAGGCAGATCCTCCCATCTTCCACGCATTTGCGAATGTAATGGAACTTAACATCGATATGCTTGCTTCTGTCGTGGAGTACAGGATTCTTGCTAAGGGCGATAGCTGACTGATTATCCATCTTCAGAACAGGCATCTGGACCTTGACACCTCCAATGTCGCCCAGCAACCTGGTGAGCCACACGGCTTGGCATGCCCCCACTGCACCAGCCATATACTCAGCTTCACATGTAGAAAGAGCTACTGCAGTTTGCTTGTGTGATTGCCAGGAGATTGGCATCTCACCCATGAAAAACATCACCCCTGTTGTACTCTTTCTATCATCGATATCTCCCCCAAAATCACTGTCACTGTAACCCACAAGCTTGTTATTGCTTCCTGAACACTTGGAGTACACAATCCCAAACTCTATTGTCCCTGCAATATAGCGCAACAGATGCTTGACTGCTGCCAGATGCTCCTGCTGAGGCTTCTCCATGAATCTGCTAACATATCCCACAGCAAAAGAAATGTTTGGCCGAGTGTGAACTAAGTACCGCAGGCTGCCCACCAAACTGCGGTACATTGTTGGATCAACCTCTGCTGTTGAGCTCCTGGTGGACAACTTAAGTCGAGGCTCCATTGGAGTGTGGCAAGGATTGCAGCTGGTCATCCCTGCCTTCTCAAGCAGCTTCCTTGCATAAGCTGCCTGCCCAAGAGTGATAGCTCTGTCTCCTTGCTTCACTTCAACCCCCAAGTAAAATGACAGCAGCCCAAGATCACTCATGCGGAATGCCCTCCGCATCGCCTCCTTAAAAGCTTCAATGTTCACCACACTAGCTCCTGTGATGATGAGGTCATCCACATAGACACCCACCACCACTCGAGATGCTCCTGCTCCCTTTGTATACACCCCATACTCACTAGTGCACCTTGTGAAACCAATTCTGCGCAGGCTACTGTCAAGCTTCATGTTCCATGCCCGAGGAGCCTGCCGGAGTCCATACAGAGCTTTGTTCAACTTCAGCACCTTTGCCTCATGTCCAGCTGCAACAAAACCTGGTGGCTGTTCGACATACACCTCCTCCTCAAGCTCACCATTCAGAAACGCTGATTTAACATCCATGTGATGTACAGCCCAGCCTTCTTGCGCAGCAACAGCAAGTAACATTCTAATTGATTCCATTCTTGCAACAGGTGCATATACTTCATCAAAATCAATTCCCTGCTTCTGCACATACCCTTTGGCAACAAGACGTGCTTTGTACTTGACAATGGCACCTCCTTCATCCCGCTTGACCTTATAAACCCATTTTAGGCCAATTGCCTTGTGTCCTGGTGGCAAGTTCACCAGCTTCCAGGTGTTGTTCTGTTCAATGGATGCCATCTCCTCCTTCATGGCCTTGATCCAGCACTCACTGCCCTTTGCTTCTTCAAATGTGGCCGGCTCCCCATCACCAACAGCAACAAGCAACTCCACCAGCAATTCCTCCTCTGCTGCTCCTCTTCCCCCAGAGGTGCAGCCCCACGAGCATAGATATCATCCAGCTTTCTGAAGCGTAGAGGATTACCATCTTCATGGTCGATGTCGAGGTCGGGGTCGCTGCTTGGTGGAGAGACGAACTCCACCCCTCCAGGTGCAGCTGGTTCAGGCACTCCGCCATCTCCCTGCTGCACAGATGAGCCCGCTCCACCACGTGCGCCTGGTGGCGCGCTCTGGAACGCGCGTGGCGCTCCCCGGTGCAGGCCTGACGTGCCTGATGTCGCGCGTGATGCAGATGCTTCTCCAGGCGACGTTGCAGGCGCGCCCGCGGCGCCCGGTGTGTAGGAGTACTCAACGATGAAAGGGTCGTCGTTGTCGTTGCTCGTCCACGTCTTCGGCCCTTCCACAGCCCAGTTCCACGCCCGTCCTTCCTCAAACACCACGTCCCGGGACACTACAACCCGATCAGAGACTGGATTGTAGAGTCTGTAAGCCTTGGTGCCCGGCTCGTAACCAAGGAACACCATTGGGGTGCTCCTGTCATCCAGCTTCCGCAGGTGGCCGCCGGCGTTCTTGACATGACCAACACAGCCAAAAGTTCTAAAGAAATTAACGGCAGGTCTGGAACCATACCAAGCTTCATACGGTGTCTTGTTCTTCAGACTCCTCGTCGGCGCTCGGTTGAGCACGAAGACGGCCGTCGCCACTGCCTCCCCCCAGAAACGCCCAGGAACACCCATGGTCTTCAGCATGCATCGAGCCATCCCGAGCACGGTCTGGTTCCGGCGCTCCACCACGCCGTTTTGCTGAGGCGTATATGGCGCGGTGAAGTGCCGGTGTATCCCCTCCATGGCGCAGTGCTCCGCGAACGTGCGCGCCGTGAACTCCCCGCCGCGGTCGGTACGAAGCGTGCCCAGCTTGTGCCCAGATTCAGCTTCTGCTCTTGCCTGCAGGTTCACGAGCGCTGTCGCCGCCTCGTCCTTCGTGGCCAACAGCACTACCCACATGTACCTGCTCATGTCGTCGACGGTGAGCAGGAACAATTTCTTCCCTCCGGGCGTCGGCGGCGTGATTTGCCCACACAGATCGGCGTGGACCAGCTGCAATGGGCGCTCTGCCCTGTACTTGCTCGCCGCCGGGAACGGGAGACGGCGCTGCTTGCCAATCAAGCAGCCGTCACACACCTGGTCCACCTGCTCGATCCTTGGGAGGCCGCGCACCATCTCCCCCTTCGACAGTTTCTGCAGGCCCTGGAACCCGAGGTGCCCGTAGCGGGCATGCCAACGCCATGACGCCTCCTCGGTGTGCGCCGCGAGGCACACAGGTTTGTCGACGGCGACCTTGAGGACATAGAGCCGGCTCGGTCCGCGCGGCACCGCCGCCACAAGCCGGCGCTCCGTGTCCCATATCTTCAGCGCCCCCTTCTCCAGTAGGATCTTGAAACCTTCTTCCTCCAGCTGGCCCAGGCTGATGATATTGGCCGTCAGCCTGGGGATGTGGTAGACGCCGGCGAGCTTCTGGTGCTCCCCCGTCTTGCACCTGAACAGCACCGTGCCGCGCCCTTCGATGCCGACCGTCGACGAATCCCCAAATCGCACGGTTCCGCGGACACTCGAGTCGAGCTCCGCGAACGCCGATCTGAGTCCGGTCATGTGGTTCGTCGCCCCTGTGTCGAGGATCCATCGGGTGGTGTCGCCTTCGCCCTCCTCCCCGAGCTGCACGAAGAGATTGTCTTCGTTGAGGTGGACGGCCGTCGCCGCCGCCGGCGTGACAGAGGGGATAGGTGAGGTTACCACCTGGACCGTCACAGTAGCGACCAACAAAGTGGGCTCCTTCTCTTCTTCTGCTTGGGCTATATGGGCCGCATCACGCCGCCGCTTTGGGCATTCACGGGCCCAATGTCCCCGCCGGCCGCAGTAGCGGCACTTATCGCGGGCGACGTCGCCGTCCCTGTCTCGCGCGCCACCGTTGCGCGTGCCGCCGTCCCCACGCCGCTCGTGCAAGGCTTCGCCTCTCTTCTTCTGGCCGCCACCACGACCCGGCTTCCAACGTCCTCCGCCACGGCCGCGGGCGGCGCTCGAGCTTCCCGACGACTGCCCCTTGTCGTCGCTGACATGGAGACGCCGGGACAGCCTCGCCACCAGCTCGTCCTCAGTGAGGTTGAGCTGCGCGATCCCAGCGCCGCCGCCGGTGAGGCCGTACCGCTCCTCCGCTGCCTTCAAGCGCCCAATTAATTCCTCGACCGGAACCTCCCCCAACTCCAGGAGCGTCTCGATCGCCATCGCGATCTGATGGAAGCTCTTGGGCAGCGCCTGGAGGAACCTGCGCACCACCGCCGCCTCTTCGATGTCGTCGCCCAGAGTCCTCAGCTGCTGCACCACGCCATTGATGCGCACGGCAAAGTCATCGACAGACTCGCCGTCCTTGAACGACAACGAATCGAACGTCTTACGGAGCGTCGACGCCTTGGCGAGCCGCACCCGCTCGACGCCGAGGTTGGCAGTCTTGAGGTCCTCCCAGGCCGCTCTAGCGCTGGACTTGTTGGCGATTGTCTCCAACATCTCCGGAGGGACGGACTTGCAGATGGCTTCCAGCGCCATCTGGTCGTCATCTTCGTCGGCGTCGTGGACGTTCACGGTGTCCCAGAGACGGCGCGCCTTGAGCATGACTCGCATCATCGCTGACCACGCGCCGTAGTTCGTCTTCGTCAGCATCGGCCACCCGGAACCGCCAACCTTCTTCGCGCGCTTCTCCACCGTGCGCTCGATGACGAAAGTGCCTTCGCGCCACTTCGGGCGCCCCCTGCGCCGTGGCGGCGATGGCGATCCTCGCCGGTTCCCCGCTGGCGTCCTCGAGTGCCCACCGACGTTGGGCAGCGAAGACATCCTCCTTGTACCGCAACCGTCGCTCTGATACCACTTGTTAGCCTTCAACTCCCGGTGCCCGTCGCCGGAGACGAGGAAGACAACCCGGAACACACACACACGCACGCGAGAACGCCTGGAAGACAAAGTCTTTTGGTGCCGCTAAAACCAACCGGTCTTTTCTGTTGTATTGATGCAAACTTATACTTCTAATTACATGCAAAAACAAGTGGCTAAACAAGGCCACGACGCTGCGATCTTCTCGCCTCTGATTCAGCCGTGCCATCCCACGACTAGAGACTCGGTCACCGCCTCCACTACTGCAACTACTTAACTGAAACTACGCAAAGTCACTGCATGAACACATGCAAATGACCTGTACATTGACGCGCTCAAACTGGCAAGGAATGAGCTCCTTTATTCTAGCTAAGCCATGCAAAGAACAAGCCGAGCCTGGATTATCTAACAAAAACTACTCTGTAATCTCTCACTCTCTACTACTTGCACGCTTCCCATCCCGCTGCACAACTAATTAAACGAACATTCCGGCTCGAATCGTCGGAATTCCATTCACCAAGACACGGCCGCGCCGCCGCGGTGCCGCCCGACGAGGTGTTACTGTTTGGCCTCATCAGTACCGCCGGTAGGCCTGGTACCTACTGCCTCACGACGCCGAATCGCCGACCGCCTTGGTCGCGCAAGCGCGCGGACGCAGGCGCTCCCATCCCGTTCAGTAACCGTGGCCTCGTCCACCTCCTCCCACGACGCCGGCGTCGTGAACCAGCCAAGCTCGCGGGGCTCCAGTAGAGGGAATCATCGGCCGCTGGACGGTAGAAACGAGCCCACGAGCTCCAGTATTGCCTCACAGCGCCTGAGCCGCTGACCGCCTTGGCCGCGCCGCAGATGCAGGCACCTTCCAGCGGCTCGGCCAGCGCGACGGCCATACATGTGAGCATGTCGCTCTCCACCGCATGGCCTCCTCCACCTTCCAGGACGCCGGCTTCGTCAACAAGCCCAGCGGAGACAGGAAACGGTAGGAACGTCGTGGGAGTAGGAGTACCGATCCACGGGGTGGACGGTAAATGAAATACCGTCGTCCACCCTGTTTGTTGAGGCCCGCCGCCGTCGACCTCGCGCCTTGCCGACTGCAAGCTGGACAGGCAGCCACCACCCTCTCCGCCCACTCCTTGGGCTCCCCGAGGCCACCCCAATCTCATATCCTCTACTGTTCCGTCCTCGTCCACGGCCGTGGCGAACTCTCGCCATCGCCGCACCGGGTGCGCCAAAATTCGTTGCCTCTCCGTCCCACATCTCAAACCTGACCTCATCGTGAGGTTCTCCGGGACAATGCGAACTCATCTAGCTGCAATCCTACGACACCCCGCTGGGGTCACCGCCGGACGAGCCGCGCGCTCAGCCGCCACCCTCACCGAGCTCGTTGACCCGTCCAACGTTCTCTCCATCTCCGAGTCGCCTACCGTCTTGGTCGCGCCGGGCGGAGACGCCGGCGCTCCCATTCCCGTTCCCTACCCGTGGCCTTGTCCACAACTCCACATCCTCCCACGACACCGGCGTCGTGAACCAGAGACAAGCTCGCGGGGCTCCAGTAGAGAGAAGCATGCGCTGGACGGCAGAAACGAACCCACGACCACGACCGCCGGTACTACCTCACGGCGTTGACCGCCTTGGCCGCGCAGCAGATGCAGACGTGCCCGCCCCCGCCGCCCTCTCCACCGCGCCGCCTTCTCCACCTTCTATGACGCCGGCGTCGTGAACAGCGAACAAGGCCGGCGGGGTCAGGAAACGAGCCGAAACGCCGCGGGAGAATCGACCCACAGGGTGGACGGTAAATGAAATACCGTCCACCACGGTATTTCGTTTACCGTCCACCCCTGGAGCGGCTGCCACCACCATCTCCGCCGACTCTTGCGCTCCACGGGGCCACCCCAACCCCACATCCGCTGCTCTGTCGTCCTCGTCCACGGCCATGGCGGACCCGCCGTCTTCGCAGTTCACCCGCCGGCAGCGCGCCAAAATTCGTCGCCTCTCCGTCCCACATCTCAAACCTGACCTCACCACGAGGTTCTCCGGGTCAATGCGAACTCTCCGGGCTGCAATCCTACGCCACCCCGTTGGAGTCACCGCCGGACGACGGGACGAGCCGCGCGCTCGACCGCCACCCTCGCCGAGCACGTCGACCTGTTGAACGTTCTCTGCTTAGTAATTCCTGAGCTGATTTTTTTCAATCAGTTGCTCAGCACTTTCCATAACAACATAATCAACACCCGCTCTACGCGCGACGTTCCTTTTTTTTCTAACACGTATGCACGCGGCAAGGATAACGAGATGAAGTATTAACTGAAGCCCATTGTATTATGTTTGAATTTTAAACGATAATATGAACCAGTCGCCATCAGTTTACGATTTCATTCAAACCTGCAGCGCTAAACATTTTTGGGCGTCCAAGACTCGCTGTATGAATTCAGTTTCAGGGCGTGGAATGCACAAGGGTTCAGTTAAGATAGTGGCGAGCAATTGTCACCGAACTTTCTGTAAGAGGGCCCGCTCATTTCCAGTTCAAGTGCAGGAAGCTGGACTCGTTCTTCGGTGAATATTCATTCGGTACTCGCGAACTTTAACCAAGTAAAATGCCGTACAGTACTAAGACAAGGTAGACGGAGATACTCTTCAGCGAACTTGCTACATGTGGGACGCCTATAAAAGGAGCAGCAAGCTTGCAGCAAAGGCACACCTTGCTAACTGCTCGATCAGTTTCAGAGGAGCTTCTATTTCAGGTATCGTCTTTTTCTGGAGATGCACTAAGCATATGCATGCTTCTTTTCTCGTCGCAGCTGGTTTTACTCGTTTAGTTGCAGTACTTGGAGATGAGATGAGCAAAGTTTTCTGAGCTAATGTTGTGTGAAGAAAGTAAAGATGAGACATGTTATTTTCAGGAACATCTTATTGGAGAGCTTTGAACTTGTTGAGCTCAGCGCGATCTCTTGGGAGAAGGATGGCAAAGCGTAACGGTGTGAAGAAAAGCATTTGGGATTTTCTCTGCGGCTGCTCATCGCCCAGGACGAAGTGATTGATTCAGAGTTAAGTGCACGAGAGGACGATAGCTACCAAATTCTTTTGTATATAGGTCGTCAGGATCTGTTTCATGGAAGACGATGCATGTAGCGAGCCTGTTTACTTCGTTGCTTAATTCGATTTGTGTCTGGTTCTGTAATTTAGTTGTGCTCGTGAGGACATCTCTGCAAGTGTCATGTAAAATATATATCCTGGAATAAAGTCTTCCATGTTTGGTGCATCATGAGTGTGTCCTAAGAATAAGGCATCGTTTCATATGATAAATCTTGTAATGTCGTGTCAGCCAAAGGGGTTGAAATATTACTATGTGATGTTAACTAGTACTATATCGGATGAGCTCTGGAGGGCCGCAGCTGCAGGTTCAGAAAATCTGTTCTAGATGCGGTAAACACACCCCAAATCGATAGCATTATTAATTACTCCCTTTAATTTTTCTGAACTCTGAAGAGGTATTTTTCTTCACCATCAAATTCTCTGAAAAGTTGCAAGAGAACCGGAAGTACTTTATTCATGAGAGTTCATGAGAGATGTTTCGTGCCATTTTCTCTGCACATGCATGCAGTACTCTGTTTTCTGGTTCTCTCTCTTGATGAAGCTAAACGATGCTCCAAATGCTCCTACGCGGTGCAGTATGCATGTACGCGACGCGTAGGATGTTCTCCCGGTATACGTCGCGACGTACGCAGCACGCAAAAACAATTTGCTTATTGGCATCTCTTTGGTGTTTGGAAGAATCATCGATCAGAAAAGCGGTTGAACCGTTCCAAGCTGGCCAGGTAAACGCCCCCCCTACACTTTTTATGCTTCAGTCAACGACGCTCAAGGGAGCATCTCTTTTCCGTTGAACCGCCGAGTACTCCTTAACGCGTAGCAGGATGCAGTCGTGTTGCATGCATGCCGACCATTGAAGGCAACAAACCTAGCGGACGATCGATTTCAAACCCCACACAGCAGTCAGTCAGTCAAGCTAGCACTCTCAACATCGTCTGCTCAAGTCATGCATCTAGCGTTGCAGAGTTGCAGAATATGCATGAGTTTTCAGACGAATTATACACAGTAAGACTGCGTGGTCCAGAGTAAGCAAGCCTTGCATAGCAAGCAACTCACTGTTTATCTTCAAGTAAGGGGCATGCAACTACTTGAATGTGCACGCCGCGTCTTTCAGTGAACATTCTATGACAACACAGTGCAGGGTTCAAGTGTGACATGGTGTAGCATGCATGTGTGTTTTTCATGCACTTTTCCTTGTACGCGCATGCCAAGTTTCCTTGGTCATGTACTCATGTGGCGGTAGTGCGGTACAATAGTATGGACAGTGACATGTGGAGCTAGCTTGTCCCTAAAGAGCAATGCGGCATGAACCACTAAGAAAAGAGTGCTCGTTTCTTTAGATCAATTTCATATACTTGCACTGTTGGACCCGCTCTTGGCTGTCAATTCACATCTTCACTGGACCGGACTGCATCCTCATTCTTCACCGAACCGTCCTGCGGTTTTCCATCTCTTTTCCTAAACCTAGTAAACTCTCGTACTCTTCGAGACTAACCTGTAGGGGTAGGGACCCTTTATAAAAAGGACCTTATGAGTGCTGCTTGTCTGCACCGAAGGCACCCAGAATTCTGCTTCAGGTTAAACAGTGTTTCAGGCATCTTCCATTGTGTTCAGCTGTCAAGTTCTTCTCTGAAGCGAAAGATGGCGGACCACAACAAGGTGAAGAAGGGCATGTGGGATCTGATATTCGGCTGCTTTTCGTCATCCAAGACCAAAGATTGAGATGGATCGAACTCCTCTGAATCTAAGGGTGTGTCTTCAGCTCTACCTCATGGAAATTAGTAGTTAGGTTCATATATGTGTTCATGTCAGAGTGTGATGCATTTGTTGTTTAATGTAGAATGTGTAGTAGTAAACCGGATATTGTTGGCCTTGGTCGGTTGCCAAGCAGTTTTTTCATGTGCCCTCCTCATTTGATTTGTAATATTGCAGGTGTGTGCTGTTTAGATTATAATATTTTGTTTCGGTCGCTCTGTGGACTGCATGTTATGTAAATCGCCATTTAAAATAAAAGGAAATCGAAATTTTGCTTCATTTCGCTTAAAGAGAGCATTGTGTGGTTCAGGGTCAGAACTCAGAATCTTGAGGCCCTATAGGCCCAATGGCCCGTATACCCCCTTCTGAGGGTCATCATCTTCCCGCAGCTGCTCGGCTGCGCGCCTGCGCCAAAAGGCGGGTGATGCTCGCCGCCGGGGAAGGCCGGCGGAGGGTCTCACCGTCGGCATACCTACCTCGCCCAATTTGTGGGGGGGGGGGGGGGGGGCACTGGAATCATCCACGCCATTGCCGTCCCCGGCCGCGATCCGGATCACAGGTTCACCACCACCGGCCAACGCCGCGTGACTCTACAGTACCACTTCTCCACACTCCCCTCCTCCCACTCCCACCTCCGAAAGCCCCGATTTCCGGCAACCCGCAATGTCGCTCCACCAGCGGCCGCACCAGAAGCCGGCCTCCGGCTACTCCCTCTCCGTCTCCTCCCCCGCCACCGCCCCATCCCGCCCGCTCCCCTACCTCTTCTCCCTCCTCGCGCTCCTCCTCTTCGCCGCCCTCCTCCTACCCTGGGGCCCCATCCGCACCTCATCAGTCCCGGCCTCCCCGTGGCGCGCCTACACGCTCCAGGAGGCCGCGGCCTTCGCCGCCGCCGCAGGCAACGGCACCGTGCTCCTCGCCGCAGTCTCTGGACCCTATCTCCCCTTCCTCTCCAACTGGCTCATCAGCATCCGCCGCGCCGGCCGCGCGGACCAGGTGCTCGTCATAGCCGAGGACTACGAGACCCTCGACCGCATCAACGCCGCCTGGCCAGGCCACGCCGTCCTCGTGCCCCCCGCGCCCGACGCTCAGGCCGTCCACAAGTTTGGATCGCAGGTGAGGCGGAATCCCTCCCTCCCAGCTGTTCGATGAAATTTCCTCATGCGTAACTGCGGCTATCTTGTCTCTCTGTGACTGCAGGGGTTCTTCAACTTCACCTCGCGCCGGCCGCGGCATCTGCTGCAGATTCTTTAGCTTGGGTACAGTGTCATGTACAATGATGTCGACATGGTGTGGCTCGCCGACCCGTTCCCCTACCTCGTCGGGGATCATGACGTGTACTTCATGGACGATATGACTCCTGTACGTGACTAGTTTCTGCGTTAGCATTTAGCAATTGGGGGTTTTGTTGGAAGATAACTGATTGGGTTGGAATTGTGGGTTGCAGGTGAAACCACTCGACCATTCACATGAGCTGCCACCACCGGGAAAGAAAGGACGGACATATATTTGCAGCTGCATGATCTTCCTCCGGCCAACGGAAGGTGCCAAGCTGTTGTTAAGGAAGTGGATCGAGGAGCTGAAGGAGCAGCCATGGTCAAAGCAGAGGAAGTCAAATGATCAGCCAGCTTTCAACTGGGCTTTGAACAAGACTGCTGGGCAGGTTTGTTTCTCCCAATTTTCTTCTCTTACAATGCAAGGCGATAGAGGAAAGGCTGTCCAAGCATATGTTGTACATTCTATTCTTGAATCTAAACAGATATTTGGAGCTGTCCCCCCCCCCCCCCCCCCCTTTGGATGGGTTTGGAGCACTTGGTTGATCTGATCATATATACTAGGGTAATACCATGTATCTGCTTGAACAAAATACTGGTTTGCGGTTAATTAGCATATTCATAATGCTCAATGAAAGAGCGTGTATTGAATAAGGAAAGCTGTGCATTTGATGGGAGTGAGTACTAGCACCATGGGGGCTGCTCCATCACTAGGTCAGGTCAGGGGCTCAGGGCTTACCTGTGAACTGTTTTAGGATCTAGCATAACCAGCCTACTTTGGTATTAGGGTGTGCTGTTGGTAGAGGATGACTGGACGTATGGACATAAATGCATATGACCTTGCAGTCTTGCACTGTTGTTTCTTGTTTGTTTATTTGAACAGAAAGAAAGAAATCATTGGTGCCATTTTGAACTAGGTGAAGACTTGTTGAACCTAATTTTTAAACAATACTGACTACTTGCCTAATAGGCCCAGAACATACATTTATGGATATGTCTCTAGCCCTCTCCGACATGGGCATTCATTTTTGTTTCTCGGCACCTCAATTTTGTCAAAGTTTGGAGCTGGTTTCAGGATCTAGCATAACCAGCCTACTTTGGTATTAGGATGTGCCGTTTGGAGAGGATGTATGATGTGTGGGCTTAACTGATCGGATCAAGTCTTTAAATGCATATGACCTTGCTCTGTTGTTTCTTTTTTATTTATTTGAACAGAAAGAAATTGAAATCATTAGTGTCATTTTGAACTAATGTGAAAGACTTGTTGAACCTAATTTTTAAAAACAAACTACTCGCCAAATTGGTCCAGAACGTTGTTAAGAAGTGCACTGACCTTCTTTTCTTTTAAAAAGAAACACTATGTGACAATTTGATATGGCAGAATGTTAAGAATGATCATGATATTGGTTTTAGGCTTCTACTTCCTGTGTTTCCATATGGATGTCATTCACATGTGTGTAGTCAAGCTTCTAAAAATCTTGATAAAATGCTTTAATTTAATATTTTATATTATTTACAAGCACATAATTAGAAAAGATAAAGGTCAACAAAAGCTTTATTGAAGACTGCCAGTGTGTCAGAGAACATAGGGAGTAACTTCTAAGGTACTATATTTTATAGTGTCTTCTGGCAACAACCTTGCTGCATTTGCATCAAAAAAAAAGGAAAAAAATTGCTGCATTCTACATTCCTCGTTTCTAGTTTTCTTTCTGTTTCTGAAAGTATATTTATGGATGTCGTACAGATACTGAAATGTATACACAAGAATATGACACATAGCTAAGGATTTTGTTCTGTTTTTTGTCATACTTATACGAATCGTTGCCTTCAACTATTAACAGGAGATACGCTTGCAGGTTGACGTGTACCTCCTGCCTCAGTCTGCATTTCCAACCGGAGGCCTATATTTCAAGAATAAAACATGGGTCAAGGACACGAAGGTCAAGCATGTCATCGTACATAATAACTACATCACAGGGTTTGAGAAGAAGATAAAACGGTTCCGTGATCATGGGCTGTGGTTGGTAGATGAGCACAGCCACGAGTCACCGCTTGGCAGGATATGAGCATGCTATCATGGGGCTGAAGCCTGAAGCTCATCTCTCCTCGCGACAGCATCGCAATTTTGTAGCTGCAATTTGACTCTCGAGGCCAGTTTCTGCCGAACCAAACTTTGGATAATGTTCGGTCCACACCACTCCACGCAAGCTCGCAGCACTAGAAGATCAAATCCTTATGCAGAAGATATTATTTGCTAACCTCTTGTTTGATCCGTATGTCAAGCCCTTGTAGAGGTTTCATTTCCCATGAGGCGATGGTGATTATTGTTTCTATTGTATTTGTTCGTATTGAAAATGGTATGTTGAGGGAAACAGTAAGACGTCAAGAGCGTGGCTGTAACAGATCTGTTCGTAGTGCATTGGTTGACTCACTTTCTGTATAGCATAGACTCTGTTAGCCTGTATCATAATCACTGCATGTAAGTTAATCTTTTCAGCTATATATAGAGAGAGAGGTTGAGCGAATCTGTAAACTGGTCTGGTCTGGCCAAGCGTCAAGATTTTGTGGGCCCCACCGGGAAAGCAGAGATCACCGTCCGCACAATTGCGTCGTAGAAGCAGTAGCAGGATTCTAATGCAAGCTTAGCAGCCGTACGAAAGTTAACTAACACCAAGGCACTTTCTGGGAAGAGGAACGTGCAGTTCGCCATGCACAACGATCGTAATGTAGGAGTACTCTAATAAGATCGTGCGCAGAATCAGAAGTTCAGATGTGAAGTCCTCCTGAACCGTCCAAATGCTCCATGCATGTTCAGAGAGCCCTTTTCGTTTGGATGCTTTTTTGGCTGCGACATGTGGCGAAGGCTCACGCAAAATCACGAGAATTTACCGTGCATTTGTGAAAAGCTCCTTGATTGGTTCGATTGGGCCGGCACTTCCTTTCCAAAAAGGCACCGTACGGCTCTGTGATCTCCCGCGCCGTCGGCACGCCCCATTTGCTACGCATTTCTCCTGCTCGTACCCCGAAACAGGCGTGAAATGCCTCCACATTTGTGGTAAAAGCATACGGGAACTCTGTATAAGTATGGCATCCGTGCGAGGTAAGCTAAGCTGCTTGCGTTGGTTGCCCAATTAGTTCGTCGGCGATGGAGGAAGCTCAGGGATCCGGCCGCGTGGGAAAAGACGAGTCCATGAGGGACAGGCCGAGCAACCCGGCGCCGAAACGCGGCGGGGTTATGAAGAGGATCTTGAAGTTCTGCTGCTTCTGCTGTGCTTCTGCATAACGATTGGCTCGTGGTTGATGCAGTATATTGCCCGGTAAAAATTGATCGTCCGTCGACTGCATTTTCAGCAAGTAGTAAGCTTATTGCCTTGTACGTTGTGTGTATGTGTGGGTGTGTCTGTACGACCTTTTCTCTTTTCTTTTCTTTTTTGAATGGAAACAGGAGGGGGGCCTCTTCTCTTTCGTAAGCGTGTTTGTGCATTAATAATACCTTTTCACGGGTAAGTGTAAAATTGGGTGTTCATGTTATGTATTGGTAATATCAGTCCATCGTTTGATAGGAGGAAAAAAAATTGGGTGTTCCTGCTCGGCACACTCGACGTCCGTGCCTGTCTTTATCAGAAATGGGCTACACCATCGCTCCAGCTCCTGGCGTGGCCCGTCGAGGTCAGCAAGCGGGCCGAAATATGAAACGACCGGGCCGCTTGGCGCCAGCCGCGCCGCAGCCGGGAAACGGAGTGACCGCGATCGCTGGCGGTGTCCGCAGCCCATGATGGCTCTGGGGCCCTGGGCCGGTGGATACAGTTTCGCGGGCCTCTTGGCAGCGGGCTGTAGTGCCGTTGGGAGATTCGCTGGCTTCTTAGCAGTGGGCTGCCGCGCTGAGCCAATCCAATACATCTTCCGGTATACATCTCCTTCCTCCCTCCTCCTCCTCCTCTCAGCGCGCCGCCGCTGCCTCCCGCGCCGTCGGCTGCTTTGATCACCAGGTTAGAGTTCCGGGTTGGATGCACATAGGCCTGGGCATGATTTTCCAAAATTGAAAATTGAATCCGAAATATCCGAACCCGAAATACCCGAACCCATATTACCCTATTGCTATCTCGGGTAGGACATCGTGAAACCCGAAACTAGTTTGGAAAATTCGGGTACAGAGCTCCGGTATCCAAATATCTCGAAATATCCGAAATCTGAATGAGATCTGGTATGAATAGAAGTACCCAGCCCATCACTACCAGCCCACAAACTTTTTAACCCTAACTAAGCCATCCTCTCCTAGCTCCCGCGATGCCCGATGTGGCTCGATTCCCATCCCCGTTCCCCGCCTCCCATCCCGTTCGCCGCCTAGGGACCTACGAGGCCGGGTCGCAGGCAGTGGACCCCAGCTGCTCGCAAGTCGTGCCCCAAGCCACCTACCGCCCCCGCGTACCTTGCCGGCGGTTTGACTGCATCCACCTGCTTCGCCGTCGCAGGCTCCCAGCCGCCGCGCTCGTGTCGCAAGTCGCCATCGCCACCGGCTGGCGCCGCGCGCTACCCTTGCCCACCTCGCCGGCCATCATCCAGCACCCCGCCACTCACGCCACGCTTCACTCGCTTGCCATAGATCAGGTAACCGGGATTACCCGATACCGAACCCGAATTTTTAGGTTTTTTTTTTTCAGGTAGCAGTTCGCATTACTTGAATTTTTAACTACCCGGATTACCCGACTTGATTTTCTCGAATTACCTGAATGCCCAGGGCTATGCACAAGGGCGGGTCAAACCCGGATACACAGGACTATACATGTGGCATACTTTTTCTAGGATAAGGGTTGGGACATGGCCCACGCGCCTACATCTGTGTAATTACTTGTAGCCTCGTAGAACTGCTTCTACGGTAGTCAAAACTAGTCGGATACAGTAGGGAACTACCAGAAAACCACTCGAGATAGGACTCTAGGATATGTATCCGACTAGAACTTCTATGTAAACATGTTCCCCCGGACTATACAAGGGCGGGCAGGACCCCCTCCAGGGGGAAACAGAGCGATCCTCCAGGGAACCACCCAGGAGATCACGCAATCATCATCAAAGATAATACAAACCACAAAGGACGTAGGGTATTACGCTCTCGGTAGCCTGAACCTGTCTAAAACCTTGTGTTCCTTTGCATCTTCGAGTTCCTGATCTCGGTGACACCCTACCTACAAATTCACCACCTCGGGGGTATCCCTCGGTGGGCGTGGTGGTAAAACACTGACAGGACGGCGCGGGAGGTAGGGGGAGCTTCCGACAGCGAGGTCGCCACTGGCCTGGGTGGTGGTCGAGGCCGGGGGCGAGGTAAGGGTTTTGGGGTACGGGAGCTTCAATGGTTGCCGGCGTTAGAAGAGAAGGTGAGGGGGGGGGGAGGGAAGGAGGGGAGGAATCGACGGGCGGTGGGCGGTGGTGTGGGGGCTGGCGGTGAGGCGGTGGAGCGCCGCCGGCTGGGGTGGTGGTTGCCGGCTGCCCGGCCAGATCCCAGGTAGGGGCGTGGTGTCGGAGAGGTTAGGGAGGGTGGGGATGTGCCAACGGCGGGTGGACGGAGGGCGCGGTTGAGAGGCGGTGGCGTCTCCGGCGGCTTCCGCCAGAGACGGGCAGGGCGGTGGTGGTGGCGGGGGCGAACGGCTGAGGGGAGGAAAAGGATGTGGAAGAGGAAGGAGGGAGGGCGGACCGCGCCGGCGCCGCGGCGAGGTGGAGGGCTGCAGCGCGTGGTGGGTAGGCGGACGGCACGACGGCAAGGCAGCCGCCAGCCTGGGAGGAGGACGAGAGGTGGGGGCGGAGCATGGTAGTGGTGGGCAGTGGCGGAGGTCCAGCATGGTAAGGTATGGCCATTGCCATACCTTATTTTTTGATAAATACACTACACACTCATCTATCTACCTTATTTTTTTATACTTTAAAGGATAATATGTGCTTAAATTTGTTGCCCGTCATATCTCAAATTTAATTCGTCCTCCGCTACTGGTGGTGAGTCTGTTGGGCTTTAAGGATGATTAGCTTAATCATCTTCCAGAAGATATATAGGGACCCCGCCGCGCTGCCCACTGAAGCCGTAGTCGGCGTCGCCCGGCGAGTCGACGAGTTCCGGGAGGCAGGACGCTGCTATCACGTCGACGACGTGGTGATGACCCTGAAGATTGCCGACGAGCTGCGGCTGATCCGTCAGACCGTCACACAAACGTCAAATTTATATTTTCTCCGCGTACAATTCTTTTCCGCCGAACTGCCGCCCGATCGGGACGCGCGCCAGCTTTCTGCTCCGGGGGCCGAAAATCGTGTGGTGCGATGCGAGTGCGGCACCCATACACAGCCGTGGACCCAGAAGAGCTCATCAATCAGCTGGGATGAGACGCGACCGAGACGAGATGACCCATCACAAACCGGTCCGCGTGCTGGCGCGAGAGACCGAGACTTCCTGACGAGGCCTGTCGCTTTGGTGCTTTGCTCGTCTTTACGAATCTTTACCCAACAGAACAATTCCTAGGGATCATACAACCATCCGCTCCCCACTCTTTACCGAAAGACCCCTTGCCTGTCGATTTGAACGGCATGAGCAAAAGCGCCGGGCCCAAAAAGCTCAGCGTAGATCCTTCGCCGAATCATTTCGGACGACGCTACGCCATCAACATTTCAACAACCAGTACAAGCTTGAACCGTTGCATCAACAGTGCTACACGCCGGCGTTCTCCTTCTCCGATCGAATAGCTGAAACCAAGGCAGCCAAGCCACCGCAACTGTCGTCTGCAGAGACGTTTGCAGGCCACGGGCTCAGAATTCAGAATCAGACGCTCAGTTTTCACCACGGCTGGCTGCCGCCGACAGTGAGACGACGAATCCTACCATAGATATAGTAACAGTGTACCACAAATTTTCACCGCTTTTTCAGGGAAAGCCGCATGCAGTGTGCAGCTCAATGAATTCAGCAAGCTTTACCTCTCTGCACTGCGTACACCGTAACCCGCCCTACGCGCTGTCGATGGCCAGCGACCCCGGTGCCGGTCCATGTACCATTTCGTGAGCGCTACACCGCCGCCTGCGCCTTTGGCTTCAATGCGTGCGTGCACGGATGCTGCGAGGCCGAGCTCGGAGCTGGTGGCTCCGTGGCCCTGGCGCTGGCGCAGAATGTTGCGCGGCGACGGCGAGCCATTATGATGCGCACCGGAAAGGAAACCAGAGATGGTACGCTTGTGCTGTAAAAGGACGCGGCAGCGGCGTAATGGTCCTCCAGTGGGACTGTGGGGGCGCCGAGGAGGACCTCGGATAGTCGTCAGGGGCGTCAACGGTGAACAACAGTGGCAGAGAGCTTCACGCAGGCTTGCCTGAGGGCTGGATCGGATGAAATGCTGTGGGTCGCCCTCGCTGTAGTCTCGCTCCCACAATAGTTGACTTTGAGCAGTAGCTAGGCTTAGGCAATAACTAACCGTCGGCCAGTTCGAAATTTTGTTTGCACGCAGAGCTTACTTGCTGCTGGACTACACTGGTTCTTGCCATACAGTTGTAGTTGTAGCTTGTGATCCTCGATCATCAGATGTTTTAATATGGAATTTCAGGTTCCTTCCGAATGTAAACGACTGTTTGGACAAGCTAAAGTTGAGTACTAAACTTTAACACACCTATTAACACGTATACCTCTATGCTAAAGTTTTAAAGTCTTGGCTAAAATTTAGTTTATCTTATTAGCACTTCTGTTTGGATTAGCTAGTGCTAAAGTTTAGCACTTTTATTTGCATATTAGTACTTGATCCAAACACCCTATAGATCTTTATCAATAAGTCATCAGATCACCGTCATACCCGCTACAAAACGTTTGCAGCAGATACGTGTGTGTGTGTATATATACACACGCCAATGCAATACGTTCATCTCTTCAGATCATGGGAAGACATATATAGTACCTTATTACTGGCTATTAGTAGAAAGGAAATGGCTATTTTTTAAACCTCGTCACTGTACAACAAACAGTACTGCAGCCTGATGATAGCATAGCACCGGTGCCTGATTACTTAATGCAGCAGTAGTGGCAATACGGCGGATTAGGTCGCTAGGCGCACAGTTCTTTCGGTCACGCACATGGTTTGCCGCTGGCGAGGCCTGCGGGCTTGCGCTGCGCGCTCGGAAAGTCGCGCGTTCTACTGCTCTTGGCAAAAAGCGCTTGGAAGGTGAAAGTCGCCAATAATTCCATGCTACTAGCTACTACCCGATTTCTAACATCGATTGCATTATCGGCAAAGGGAAGCAGTAAAACTGATCTGCTCTATACTGGCGCCCTGCGCCATCTCCGTTCCTCTCCTGTTCTTGTTCACGTTTCTTATCCTTCACAGCAGAGTAGCAGACCACTGGCCTCGCCTCGCGATGTGCAACCATGGCTCCTATATATATAGATCAATTGTTGGCTCTCCAACATCACATCACAAAAGGTGCATCTACATAGAGCTATTCTTTTATTTAATTGGCAAACCAAATGACGCACTAACCACCACGCTTGCACTTGGGGACAAATCCACTTGGAACATAAGTACATGAATCATCAGCATCGACACAGGGCGCAAGAACGCCTTTCCTAGCCGCGCTACCGCCATCCCTTCTTGGCATAGGATAGGACGCTACACTATCGCAATAGGACGGGCCTTGAAACGCAAGGTGTGTCAACCAATCATTCCAAGAGCAGGTGAAGGCCACAGTAAAACAAGTCCCCAACCCAATGGCCAGTGTCACAGAAGGACTGAAGGACAGGTAAAAAATTAAGAAACAAAACAAGATGGAATGGTCAGCGTCGCAGAAGGCTAGAGATAGAGCAGGTGTGTCATGCTTGCAGTATGCACAAAAGTATACCTATGGCGCTGCGACCGCAAACAGCAACAGTTACTGCACTGTCACCACGCATGATAGTGCGTGGAAGCAGCTCCCAATGCAAGGAGTTGGAATTTTTATCTTGCTTTTGCATTGACCGTTCACGGAAAAGAACGGGCAAGTAAAGACGAGAAGAAGTACTAGCACTCCACTGAAAAAGATAAGAGGTCACGCCCAAGCCCAGCATAAACTTGTCTCTAAACTCTTGGGTTTACGCAAAAAAGAGTCGTATCAGGTTACAGATACACGTCAGTTTTAAGTGCTAGTTGGCTGCCTTTCTTGACCCCCTTTAGGGAGCTCATTTCTGTTCCAGGTCAGTTTGATCTCGCTTTTAGACCGTGTGTGCTTTATCGATCAATCTGCATATGTATCTCTCGATGCAAGATACACATCGGGAGATGTTTGTATGATGAGGACTTTAGTTTTTCGGGATTTACAAAATTTAGGATAGTTCTTCTTCTCTTATTGTATTGACATGGCAGACAATCGATGGTAGTTTTGGTACAGGGTGCTTTCGACAGAGAAGTTCAGATTCAGAAAACTAGTTCTTTGGGATCCATGTTCTTGTATCAACAAAATTTCAAATTAACCTCATATATAGAGTCAGTCATCCTTAGATTTTCAAAGCAATGATGGTTCGGTTCTTGGTACCACTGTCTCTATGATCCGAGCAATCTCCCCAACGCTGCCATTTCTGTGCTCATCGTCCTTTTGCCATTATGATTGGTGATTTGTGAAGGCAAGCCCCACACTTGAGCTACGATAGATCAGAGTTGGTGTAACAAGTACATGGAGCCCAATATCAAAAAAAAAAAACCAAGTACATGGAGCCATAATAAGCACCGCTGTTCTACAAAGGTGGCAGCAATACGGCTAAGGGGCCACCGGGCAAGCTTATTATCCTGCACCTGCAGTGATAAAAGAGAGAGAAACAGGGGACGAGAAATATTTTGGGCCTCGTCCGAAGATTTTCATGAAAGGATGCTAAAGCTACTGCCCCACTGGTGCTGTCCCCGTCTGCTGCGGCACAAGGATACCAACAAAACATCAACAGGAAGCTACTAGTACTCCACTAGCAAGTACTTCGTAGCAACTTTCCTTTTACCCGTTCCCAATTTTTTTTTACCACGTCCTCATGGTTCACGTTGCACTGAAAATACTTCATGAAAACTGGTAGGTGAGAACACAAACTATTAAGCTAGGATCTCTCTTAAGCTAGACAAAAACATTTTACCACCGTGCCCCACGGTATGACCCCATGTGAAACACATTGTTTATGTGCGCCAGCTACTCATGATTAATTTTTACAGTATTTATATACTGTCATCTAGGAGCAGAAAATGGAGACATATCCTTTGATTGGGTTTATATATATATGGTAAATCTAGTATATTCGAAGTCTCTCTGCATTTGATGCATGTTACTGCAACATTCTCCGAGGATGATGGAAAGGAACTAGAGCAATCAAACTCAAACATAACGAATCACGAGAAAAGGCCCCAAGCAGTGACAAGTCCCGGCAACCACAACTTTTCCCTTTGCTTTTGTTGCTATTCCTTTTTTTTTAATTTTTTACTACTTCTTTTTCCATTGACTGGCAGTTGGTGCACTGCTTGCTCCTCTCCTCTAGTCCTCTGATCCTCTCCTGTGAAAAATGGAAAATGTTTGAGCAAGACCTTGGTCCATTTCCATCAACCCAATTCGACACAGCTTTTGGTGCTCCGCCAAAAGGGCCTGCTATTTAAGAGGGCTAGAGGACACGCACTCCCAGCACACCACACCCAACCCATCCATGACAAGCCATCTCACTCGGCCCCGGCTCAGTCCAGAGCTTCACTGCCAGCAGCACGCCATGGCCCTAGACAGCTACTCCTACGACTGTTGCGTGTTCCCTCAGCTCCTTGATTGGGACTGGGATTGGGACGAGCTGGACACCCCTGGAGGAGTTGCTGGAGCTGGAGGCACCGCCGTCCAGGAGGCCGTCTTCTTCCCGGCGACGCGTAAGACCCGCATGCATGCTCGCTACTAGCTAGGGCATAGTAGTAGAGACAGAGCTAGAAGCAGTGTGAGCTGAAGTGGCCGGCTTCCGGCGCTGTGCTGCCTGCAGCAGGTGTGGAGTCGCCGGCCTCGTCGGAGGCGTCCAGTGGCTACCTGCAGGACGCCGTCGCCCACTGGAGCGGCCGCTGCAACAAGCGGCAGAGGATGGAGGCGACGCCTCCGCCTCGACGTCCAGCAACCGTCGGCGAGGACCTGCAGTGCCTTCTTGAGGTACGCTGCTCGTAACAGGATACTAGCGCCATGGATCGATGTAGAGAGTACGGTTTAGTACTCCTCATAAGAGGTGTTGATGATGATTCATATAGACAATGGAAGAGTTAGTGATTACTTGAGCACTCAAATCTCAATGGATGAAACATTGGCAACTCATAGAGAAGCATTGAGTGTAGGCTGTTTTGTTCCCAATACTAGCCTCAATGCAAATGCAATGCAAGTCCATGACCATCTTCTAGTACTCTAGTCACAGTGTCGATATCGATTCACCAAACGAAGCGGAAAGGCTGTAGCTTCGCCGTCGTGCCGAGCGATAAACATACGTACAAAAGAGTTGGCGCAGCCATGTCTCGTCGCAGTGGCGCCCTTGTCATGTTCCTCTTTTCTAACTTGTAGCGTTGTCGCTTGTCCGGTTGTTCTCGGCCTGCAGAGCTTCTGGGATTCTAGCGCCGAGGGAGGAGGCGGCGACGGAGATCTCCGGCAGGATTTGAATACCACGATCCCGGAGGCGGAGATATGCTGCAGTTTTGTCTCAGGTGATTCAACACGCCCTTTTCAATACGTGCACATCGCCACATCACCCCTGCTTATAATTAAACACTGTAGTTAATGAGCAGTCGTTTGTTACTCCGATGCTGTCAGTGGACAGCAGAGGAAGCAGACAGCGCGAGTAGGCAACAACAGCTATGGACAAAATAGTGGTTACTAGTACTTGCTCTCGCCAGTTCTGAAAGACTGAAGCTGGTCGACTCTCAGAGAGAGATTTAATGCCGCGTAGCGAAGGTGTTTGTTATTAGGCCATAGTCCCATGTTAGAAATAGTTGAGCATGATAACTCACTCCAGTTTAAAGCTCGGACGTGCAGGGGACGACGGGGCAGGTGCGTCGGGCAGGGAGGAGGAGCAGAGGGCCCCGAGCACGCAGGTGCTGCCAGCGCCAGCGCCAGCGGCGCGGCGCGGAGGAGAGGAGGCGGCCGCGGTAGTCCCCCCTCCTCCTCGTCCTCGCTTCCCCGCCACCGTGCGGGGCGTTGCTCCCCTGCAGCCGCGGCTGCAAAACGCGACTGCAGGGGCGGGGACGGGGGCGCCCCACCGCGCGGCAGCGCGTCGCGACGATCGCTCGCGGCCGCTGCCCGGCGTCGGCTGCTGCGAGCCCTCCCGTGCGGGCGCGGGCGCGGCCGCCACGACGGCGCCCGCCTCTGCTTGTCCCTCGCTGCTGGCAGGTGGGTTGGGTTGGGTAGCTGACCGGTGGGCAGCCATTTACTTCGCCCGCGCATGTGTGCGCTGCTGAGACACTGACAGGCACTGGTGCGCCGAGTACAGGCTACAGAGCAGCAGTTGCAGCCGCAGCAAAGATTGCGATTTTTTGAACGTATTGGCATCCGGCCAAACTAGTTGCTTATGGGCAGGCTTTCAGCTAATCTGCAGTAGATTTTACAGTTTGGCATTCACTTCAGCTTACAGTTCCTGAAAGCCAAACAGAACCATTGGTCAACTATGGAGTTCTGTGACTATTTGCTTTGAGGGTATTGAGAAGTTTTTATTTTAATACCTTTCAGGGGAGGAGAAGAGAGGCGTCGGAGTGCTGTACCCTTTTGCAGTCGTCAAGCCGCTGGGGTTAGACGATGGCCGCATGACGACGCTAAGCGACGTCAACCAGCGGATCCTGAAGAGACCGGCCAGACCTGTTCGGCACCCTGTTGGCGCCTTCGCGTTCGGCCCCGCCGTGACGGCTCACGGCATAGGCCTCTCCGGCAAGGCAGTCGTTAGCCTGACCAAGATCAGAACGGGAGGAAAGGGCACAATAACCATCATCAGAACAAGAGGCTGATGGATGGGAATTGGGATCAACCATTTCATTTCGTTTTAGGAAACTGAAGCGAGTTGTCATCATGTCTGCTGTTCAGTATAGTCATGTTAGAGGGGTAGCTACTGTTGTAAATACAACCTCGGGTTTCAATTCAGGCCTCTGCTATGTCTACTTTGACAAGCTAAAACTCAACTGTAACTGTACAAAGCTGAAGCTTAATAAACCGATGGGTGGCAAACTTGAACTTCGACAGTTTGCACCGCAGTACCGTGGAGTCATGCATGAGCATGCCTTCGCCCCCGAACTTGTGTCTCCATGACTCCATGCAGTCAACAACCCAACGTGTCAGGCAATCAAATTTGAACGAAATGAATGTCCATAAATCATGATACAGCGTCCTGGGTGATCATCGCATTACTAAAAGGGCATGAGGCAAACCAGGATAAGAGACAGATTAACCAGATGCAGACTGGCCTCTATCAGGTGGTAAATTAGCCTGGCACACGCGCATAATGATCCAGCAACATATCCCGTATCACTGAGCACTGTATATGAAGCATCACTTCATCCACCAAGCACACATGAACAGCGATGCCTCGAGACATGTGGTCAGAAGTCGAGCATCAACCGTCATGAAATGAAGAGCCAATGCAGTACGCACAAACAGTCAAAACACAACTAACAACATTACTCACTAAGGCAGTGGAGTTGATCCAACCGGCATAATCTTTGGGAATACTTAGACTGGCTTTGGTTCAACTTTCTGAACCTACTTCTGCTTTCAGAAAGTAGAAGTTGAACCAAAGGAATTCAGCTTCTCTGCAGCTGCTTTGAAAAAGTTGCTTTTCTGTAATACAAATTTGAAAGTAGATTATACCCTGCTTTTACAGCTTTTCCAAATTTATGAAAACTACACACCTCACATATACCCTTTCAATTCTGTATATATATATATATAAGAAAATAAAGATTTTTATATATAGAAAAATAAAAATAAAAAAGAATACAAAAGGTTAATTCCAAATATTTATATATATATATATATATAAAGATTTAAAGGAAAAAAAATTTGATCACAGAGAAATATTATATACTGTCAATTTATATAAAAACAATATATAACTTCTTCACGGTCGACAACTCATAGCAGTTTGAACCAAACAACTTTCAGCTTTTTCACAGCAGGCATCTCATAGCAGCTTTTTCACAGCAGACATCTGACAGCAGCTTTTTCACAGCTCACAGCTAAACCAAACGCACCTTTAGTGTCCACTTTGTGTTGCCACTTTTCTTTTTCTTTTTGTCCCTCAAGTATAGTAGTCTGTAAATCTTTTGACTTTGCAGTATAACTTTTAAACTTTGAGGACCTAAAGAAAAATAGAGCATAGTAATTATTTATTGCCATGTATGTGCACGACTCCCCTTCTTGCTTTCAACAATACGCCAGGTGGAGCTACATACTAGAAGCCTTTCTTTGAACAGTCAAGTACACTCCAAGACCCGTAACCTGCTTCACCAGAAGAACCATGAGAGAGAACTAAATCGTAGGGGGGGAAAGGAAGCAAGAAAAACATGCTCACTTGAGATAGCATGAATGCTTGCCTGAGGCTGTAGTTTTACAAATAGTTAACAAAAAGATCCGTCGCTTTTGCTGTTTTAGTTTTGCAAGTCTTCCATAGTGCCAAACTTATGCTGGCTGTGCCATGGTTTCTTCACAAGAATTGCGCTAGCGTTCTAGATCCATCTTATCTAGGGTCCAATGAAGACCCTTCTGTACTTCCAATAAGAATGTGTCACATCAGATAACCGGAGTGACAAGCAACAAGGTCCATATTGAAGGAAGAAATACTAAAACATGGTCATATTTGGCAAGGTGGTCAATCCAAAGGCATGCGGATCATTGTACACTGCATCCATCTTGTACACTGCAATGTGAGACCAATCTCTGTTGAAACCTTGGAAGATAATGATTGCCGACAATGTCATGTGAAGAAGTCCTGGAATTCTTGATACGAACCAGGGAAACATTTAATCATGTGTCTGTTTCATCTTGCAACAGTATCTCATAGATGTCAGTGCGGATATTTAATTCCTTGTCACGCATCACTTCCTGGAGATCTGATAACTCTTTCAGTGTCAGAACCGAGCTCAACTTTAGGAACCCGTCAAGCCATAACCTTTTAGACCTGAAAATTGTAAGTATCAATCAAAGAAATAGTCCATATAAACTAAAATGAAAAACAAAAACTATCATTTGAGTCTTAAGGTAATTAAACAAAACATAAAAGTAATAGTCAATACTAGAGGATTCCAAAACAATTTGAAACATGCATGAAACTAAATGCACTTGGTGTCAAAAGGTTTTCTCCAAGTCACATGGGAAGCAAGGAAGGCAAAAGCCCCAAGATATTCCTACCAAACAGTTCATAAGCTGTTTAGGTGCATAAAGTAACAGTGACAGCATGTTCTTCTCATAGAGGAACATCATTGAAAGAGCACTTGCACTTGAATGGATATCAACAGTTGAAAAAGGAAACAAAAACCTCTAATAAGATCCATTTTTCAAGGTTAAGCACCAGGAGAGATTATAAATCAACTGAATAACAATAAAATATGTTTGTTTCAATTTGACTAGATAAAGATGATAGGCAGACTGTAAGGAAAGACACTTATATAACCACACCAACATCAAACTACAACATTACATGTAAGTGTCATACCACGGACAAGCATGTATAGCTCTGAAGAATACACGCCGTGCTGCAGAAGCATTGCAGGCTTTCTCTGCCTCATAAGCTAGATAACAGCGCCACAACAGAACAGATTTCTGCAACTTATCATCAGCTAGAGCTCTCTCAAACAGACTGTGTATTCTATTGTCAGATCCTGCTTTATGCCATTCGAAGGATAAAGCAAAGAGCAAGGTAATAATGGAAGGGTCCCTGCTGCATCCAAATACAAAAAGCTCGAGTCAATAGGCAGGTATGCAACACCACCTAGGCTTCAAGATGTTTGGTGAAAATAAAATGCATGCACCCATGAAAGCTGAACACAGAAAACAAGGCTATGTACGCACAGCGAGGTCAAATATACTTCCATTTAAGAAAAATAGCATAAATGAAGTACTATTACAGGTGGGCTATAACTATAACTATAACTATAAGGCATAAACATTTACAGCACTACAGCAGCAATGACATTTAATCAAAGTATTATAAAAATATTTTAAATTCCAATCTGAAAACATAAGGCATAAACAGAGAAGAATGCACTCTGAAAAGAAGTTCGATCTTAGAATTTTCTTGGAATGGAAGAGCATGTTCAACTTTATTTGCAATATTTTTTTTTCTCAGAAAGAAAAGAATCTGGAAAATTTAAGGCAGTAATAAAGATGGTAGTAAAAAGAGAACATTAGGCATTCTGAAAAGAACTTGGAACATTGATCTAAAAAGAAGGGAAAAGTCCGGTTTACACTCTTGAACTATCACAAAAGTTTGATTTTCAACCTTAAACTACAAAACCGGATAAGAGAGGCCATCCAACTGTCGAAACCGAGCAAATTTGGCCCTTAGGGTGGTTTTGAAGGTGGTTTTGTATTTTTTTAAAAAAAATTAAAAAATTCTAATTAGATCTAAAAAATCAAAACTAATTCATTTTAAATCAAAAAATATGAAACTAGTACCAAAATTTTTCTAAAAATGTAACCTATCTAATATTGCTCTATTTGAATCTTATTGATTCAAAAATAATAGGCATAACTAAAAACAACCAAATACTACGAACATAAAAAAAATTGGATCCGAATAACTGACAAGTATAGTGCCAATAGATAGGTTACATTTTTAGAAAAATTTTGATACTCATTTCGTATTTTTTGGATTTGAAATGAATTACTTATGAATTTTTAAGTTTAAATTTGAATATTTTTAATTTCACAAAATGGAAACCACATTCAAAACCACCCTAAAGGCCAAATTTGCATGGTTTCAACAGTTGGATGGCCTCTCTTATCCGTTTTTGTAGTTTAAGGCTGAAAATCGGACTTTTGCGATAGTTCAAGGGTGTAAACCGGACTTTTTTTCCGAAAAAGAATTATCATGGAAAATGGTGCAGTTTCACCTTTGACTACATTTGTCGAGTGTGAGACGGAGATTATTCGATACACTGTAAAGATAGCTCAGGATTAACATGGCTGAGTATGATTTTGGATTGTACGGATATTTGTGCATTCCTTGTGATATGCTTGGCCAGACCCTTGAGAGACTCAATTGGTTAAGATTTTTCTGAAGCAATTTGATGTAGTATACCCACAAATCCTCAAACTCCGAGTTATGGCTGCTATCTGAACATAACATATCCTCTATCACTTCAAGACCCGAAGAATAACCTGATGTCATACTTTCAAACAAAGAAGCTGAGCATATCAGAGCAACAGATTCTTCTTTTATACCACCAGAAGCAAATGCAGATCGTAAGCTTCTAATCTGCTCCTTGAACCCTTGGCGAGCCCTCAAGACCTGTGGCCTTGAAATAGGGCCAATGAAAGGAGCATATTTTACATTACTCCCTAAGCAGGATAGAATGTAAATTGCACGATGCGTTGAGTCAGAGTTGTTTCTTGAAGTGGACACTGTTATCTCCATCTCAGCATACCAAAGATAAAGGATGGGAACCTTCTTCCTAAGATCCTGCTCAGCAAAGGTAATGGCCATCAAACATGAATAAGATGAAAGCACAATTTTCTAAGTATAAAGCAAACTATTTTACTGAAAATAAAGCGAGTTATAAGAGCCCTGAAGCAAAATCTGGAACCAATAAATCGTTAATTTAGATAGCCACATGCTGACAGCATTAGCTCCCTAAGAAGTAAGAACATGAACTGTTCAACAAAACAAACATGCACTTGCATCAAGATACTTAAACTAATTTAACTTCCTCCTGTCAAAATTACTTGTTTTAGCAAATAGAACAATGAATGAATTGGTGCTTTGTTTTTTGGGATAAAGTTTGCTCATTTTTTTTATTAAACACGCAGGGGAGATGTGTATCATTATATTAAAGAAGAAGATAAAGCTTGTTCATCTTGATTGCATACCAATCTCTCCGATCCAACTACCAATAAACTCTACAGTATTACCAATAAAGTGCCATTTGGCGGGAAAAAAAATGTTACCTTGTAGCATCCAGGACAACATCAATTCGCAAAACAAAACAAAATTCCTAAGGCCATTCTCAATGCAAAGTTTCATATTTATATTTCCAAGAATGCCATATAACCAAAGAGTGCATTTAGTTCATGGATGAAATAGCTCACACAATGCGTTGTTTTATCTTTTGTGCTTCCAAGGCTACATACAAGACACAAACTATCTTGGAAACAGTGTACACATGGTTTCATCCCCATGAAACTAGTTTCTTCTCTCACCTCATAAATAGTGTGCCATGTCATCTCAATTGCCTACATGGCAGCTCATTTATTGTTCATGAAACTGCCATTGAGAATGGCCTAAGTGGTCATGCAGGCTTAACAACAGACACCCACGCTTGTAAACATGCACTCAAGAAACAGTTATGGTACACCAGCAGCATTGCACATTACAAGTACAAAGTTCTGTGAACTTAATTGGTATTGACCATGCAAGCTTACTTAAAAACACATATCCTTCACAGTTTTACCTCAGCAGTTGCTTCTGTAGATAACAATGCCATGTCAAATATCTTCCTTGCTTGTTCAATGTTCCCGTGCATAGCCTCAGTTCGTCCATATATCCCACAAAGCAAAAAATCCTGCAAAACAAAACAATTATAGTAATAAATTTTACACAACCAGCTATTACCGGGATCATGTGATTTATCCAAAACCAAAGCATCTTGGTTCAGTTTTACTTTCAAAACACAGAATGCTCCAAGCAAAATAGTAATCACTTGTGAGTGCGATTTTTCTTTTCAGAAATACAAATTTAACACCATGTGTAGAATTGGAAAGATGCGCCTAAAGAATTAATAGTATGTTTACATTTTAAAGAAGATAAAGACTAGATTGAACCACTCATGAAAATTTTTGAAAACTGTACAGCGGGGGAAGCCCCTGCCACTCATGAAAATTGTGAAATTGCTTATATTGGATTGACGAATTCTGCCATGAATCTCCAAATGCCTTGGCTTGTTTTTTGTTCCAATTTCCAAAAATGTAGGATACATCCAGCCCATCAAATGATGCAGATTACTTAATACTATCACATTATAAATTAATAAATCAAATAAAAAAGGCTAGCCGAAAAAGACAAGACAGTGTTTTTTATTGTCTTCTGTGCAAACTAATTGCCTGTGCACTAGCACCTGATTTTTAGCATGTTACACTCCTCAACAAAGTAATGTAAACAACAAAAGAAGAACAACCATACCTGTCTGTCTTTCTTCAACAGATTTTTGGCCAAAGCCCGCGATGTATTAGCTGTCGAGGAAGAATTCTCTTGAGCAGTATACATTTCGGTGGTAACAAGAATAGCTTCCTCCAAGACATGATTACGAGGGAAAACATCAAGCAAAAGCAGTATCGCATTTCTGAGAAACTTCACCAGGCCAGGCCTTTGGGAAAGATCATGCATGCTTCCTAATAATGATTCCAATTTACAACTATATGAATCTTGATTCTTGTTTACAATGTCTGATACAGCACTAAGATCTTCAAGAATGTCATCTGAAATCATCTCTAAACTCAAAATTCTATCAAGCCAACTCGAACTGTTTGTAGATGTCCTGGAATTTTAAGAATCCGTGGTGAGGTCATTGAACTATAATATATCAAAGTTTAGAATTGGGGAACAATTACAAAGGCAGTTGTTGGCTTTGTATGTCAAAGTTTTGACAAAAAGATTAAAACGAGCAGCAATTAACACTTTACTGTGTCATTTTCCTGATCTACATAACCAACAATCCAGCACATGAAATGACCAAAACAATTAGCAGGGGCCAATGAATAGACTAAATTGCTGTGAATACCTTTTAGGATCGTAGACTAAAAAATGTGAATACCTAGAAGGAATGAAGTTCTTTTCATCAAAGAAGAACAATGACAAATCCAATTCGACGTGGACCCAAACCTGGGTGGTGGAGCTAAGAACTCCCACCAACCGAGCACAAAGAATGGCTTCAACCATAAATCTCCCATGGCTTTTAGGGATGGGTTTTGACAACAGAAATTGAGTTACATGCATGATGTATGCACCATGTTATGGATAAAAGGCATCTATATGGCTATTAAAATTCGGGTACGAACACATCTCCAGTGGAAAAATGTATTAGCTAATTTCTTCTTGTGTGAGGAGGATGATCGTTGCATATCAACAAGGAAGTAAGAACAATACCATCTTGAAATTTTGCCACCATAAAAATCAATAAATTGGCAAATCAGAGAAAAGCGAGCCTCCTCTGAAGATAAAGAGAACAGGAACTCGGCTACATCCTCAAACAAGATTACTCTAGAAAGCTGATTATTGTCTTCTCCAGATGGAGCATCACCAGAATCAAGTGATCCTATTCCTATAAATAGCATACAGTGTTAGCATTGAGTTAACTAAACAAAAAAAAATCCAGCAATAATTGAAACAGGATCAAATTACCAGATTTTTCATGAAGAGGCAACCATTGTTCATTGTCTCTTGACAACTCCATAGTAGCCCATCTATTCCAAGTTTCTGCATCTTTAACTTCACTATTAGACTCTGCATCTACATCGATACCAAGCTTTTTCAGCAAGGATTCAACATCATCTTGTGCAGGTCTATCTTCAGCATCAAGGTCTTCTGCATCATTTCCATCAGTTGATGGTTCCACTGATTCGTTTGTGTCAGTGTTTCCAACAGAAGGATCAAACCAGCCACTCCAACCTCCTGTTTCGATCTCTTGTGAATTTTCTTGTGCAACCAAGTTTTGTCTACTCTCCTCATCTTTAGCTAACCATGCAGACCATCCAAGAGCTCCATCTTCCCCTATTCTGGCACCACCACTGTTCCAAAAGTGTTCAAAGAGCCTTTGCTTACTACTTGTGGTAAGATACAGGGGAGGGGAGAATAAGCTAAACTCCATTTGTGCCTGAAATAGCCCAGTTGCTAATTCTCGATGTCCTGTCTGCCACTCAAATCGGCACAGATTCACAAATATATCCACTAAACCCAATTCTAGCTGAGCTAAGGAAGAAGATGGTGACTTGGGATCCATATTTTCATTAACCTGTGTGAAAAAATAAGAAAAAACATTAACAATATTTCAGAGTTCATAGGGTTCTGGGAAACAGAGAACGCAACTATTTACGGAGAACCACTGAAGTTAAACCTGCCTACATAGCTTGGTGCATGCTGCAGATAGAGCCTGTACAGCATACACATACGACTTCCGTATTTCAGAAACTTTGAATCTGGAGAACTCCCCTTGACATAGAAGCAGGTACTGTTTCCACAACTTACAACTATCTGGGTGCTTCGTAAGTACTTGCTCCCATCTACCCAAGAGATTCTCAGTGCTGTCCCTCTCGCCATATGACTTCAGAAGGCAAAGCAGCAATTCCTCATTATCTGGATTAAGCTCCACAGCCTTCTCCAATATACTAATTTTCCTTTCAGTAGTTTGCAAACGAGCAGCCTTTTGTGGCTGAGTACTAGCAACTTTGTCCTGCAATTCACAGCAGAGAAAATTACAAAACAGAAGAGCGAAAGATTGACTGAAACAAAACTCTAGTGGTGAGTCTGAATTTTAGAATGCCATTTGTAAGGCCAAACTATTTGTCCCAGCATGAATGGAAAAAATTAACTGGCAACAATACTTGGACACAGTAAGCATAGTTTGTTTAAAGAGATATCACATATATAAAAAAAAGCATAGAAATTCATAATACCTGAAATTGAGCAAAGGCCAACCAAACTTTTTCATCGTTAGGATGTTCCCGAGACATCTTATTAAATTCCCTTGTCCTCCGAAGTATTTCATCTTCCCAAGATTCCTCCAGCTCCTGTTCCGCAGTTGTCCTTTTCACAGAAAGTGATTGTGCATCTAAGGGCACAAAATCTTCAGCAAGCATTGCAGAGGTATCTCCCTTAGATAATTTCAGGTGTTTGGAACCCTTATTTCTTTCAGAAACTGCATTTTTTGCCGAATAGTAACGGCCCCCAGCTCTTACTTTATTATCCAGTCCATCCAAGTCTGAATCCAAATCAATATGTGATGAACCAAACCTCCGGTTAAAAAACATAGACCGATTCAAACCACGTGTCTCCAGCATGCTCTGAGATCTGTAACGGGCAACATCCATTCTGCAGATTTCCTTGAGGTGTTAGACTTCAGTAAATAGAACAGCACATCAACATGTGCTAACAATCCCAACTATGACAGAGCATATTTATCAACCCAATAAGGGTGTTCAATAATGTGCTGATTTGGATATCACAACTCTTAACTTTTATTTGCAAACAGACAAGGAATGAGAACCTGGCTCGTCATTTGGAGATAGAAGGTACAAGGAAAATACCTCCATGTAAAAGAAGAAGAAAAACCTACACATGCCAGTCGCTAAATTTACAATATTTTCTCACACCTATAGAAAACAGAAGCTAGCTATATAGCAGTGTTGCAGTTGAGCAAAAACGACTGTCACAGTAGTTAAAAGAATCTATCGTATTCATATTATATAGTTAAAAGAATTTATAGTATTCTTGTTATATTGTTCTGTGATAAAATTTACCAAGGATCAAGACATGGCGAGTCACATTATTATATTGATTCACTAGCATTTGAAATAGCCTTATTTTGGAACATTCTAGATGTAACAAATACAAATAGGAAATGTGCAAAGATTGTATATAATGAGCCATAGTTTAACTCACAAACTATATATCAAAATGCTGGCCCAACCCACCATTTAACTCTGGATTGGACTAAACAGGTCATAGGTAGATAAGATACAAGCTATCATACTAGGTTTAGTGGAGGCTGGAGAACATTCCAGAATTTTACTATCATAACTAGGCCAATGAAATTCGCACAACTTGATTAGCCCAGGTCAGGCCTCTACTTGCTGATATCTTTTCACATAATACTGATGCTGAGAACTTGGATTTCACACTAGAATAACCCAGCTAACAGTTTGCACACCTTGTCATCATGTAATCTAACACAGTTATTCCGTACACCTATGAACGAAATGTTACTGATAAATAGCTTCAGCAAACTAACAGCATGACAAAATTGGCCATGAATTCAGCACCATAGATTCGCTAAGGAACAAGCAATTGGATCAGTATAGCTGCATTGATAGTTCATGATCAAACACTTCACCTGTAGAGGGATCCAAACGCCAGGTTATCATGGTCGCCCTTTGCGTCGACGTAGTAATCCTTGACAGGCTTCGTCTCTGACCCAGCCCAAGCACGAACCCCGGCCTTCCGCGACTCCGATGCCCCATCATACCGGTCCTTCTCCCGTCTCCGTTTCCTCCTCCCCCTCTCCTTCCTCCGCGACCCCCTCTCCTCGTCGGAGTCCGTTTCAGAAGGCACCAGCTCGTACTTTGCAGGGGCGGGCGCCGGCGGCGCGTCATCGTCGGACGAGGGGCTTAGCGGCGTTGGGAGCGACGAGGTGGTGGTAGACGGGACGTTCAGGGAGGAGGCATCGAAGGAGAAGCTAGGGTTTGAGAGCCACTGAGATTCGGCGGTGGACGCGGAGGAGGTGGACGCGGCGAGGGGGAAAAGTGGAAACAGAGAAGATGATGTCGTGGACGGGTGCGACTCGTGTCCTTCGCCGGCGGCGGGGAAGGTGGCCGTGGTGACCGGCGGCGAAGGTTCCGACGAGGGCTCCATGGCGGGTGCGAGCTGACGAGAGAGTGTGGGAGGGGCGAGGGACAACTGACGGTGGAGCCCGCAATTCAGTATACGGGCTTCTTTTTACTTCGTATATGGGCCGATGGTCTATGATTGTTGCTTGGGTCTTGAGAGGTTTGGTGAGTGGGCCGGTATGCAATTATTCAAAAAAATAGTGGGCTGGTATGAGCGGGCTGTGAAAAGTCCAGGGCCACAGCTGACATTTATATATTTTGGTCCTTTATATTAGCTATAAGGAAGCTTTCCACACCCAAAAAAAAAAGCTAAGCAAGCTAAAGTCTAGTAACTTTTTCATATCTCAAAAGTACTTGCATTAATTTAAAGAAACGGACTTACATTATGCTAAAAAATATAGTACAATTAATTAAAATATTGGAATTAGAAGGTATTCTTATTCCTTTCACATCATTATTCAACAGTTGTTCTGTGAAATGGATTTTTCATTCCAAGTTATCTAGAACTATGGCAACTGGGCGGCAATCTGGCCATCACTCTTCCTGGTTTTGGCCAAAGGAAAAAAAAACACTCTGCGAGTTTGAAGGACATACAGTGAGGAGGAAAAATAAAGAAGAGTCTTGCAGGAACAGATTATTTCCCATCAACAGCCTTTATCCCATTGAAAAACAAGGTCACTATCATCGATGTTAGTTACTGCAAACACGCTATTAGTTGCATTAATGGTCAAAAGCCAGGGACGTTACTATCATCATAAGTCCTTCATGCACTCATTTCAGTTTTCCTTTTTCTTGTTCAGTTTTGTCGGATTTGATGGAAACCCCCGACATGTTTCAGGATATCTAGTCATCTCATATTAAAAATCTGACCATTGACTAAACTTAAAACATGTCGCAGCAGCATCAATATAATCGAGAGCTGCTCTGCTAGTAACGGCAAATGTGACTCCACAATTTATTTTGTGGTCCGTACTGAATACCTGCATGGCTGCATTCACCCCTGGCCCTCATAAACAAACTGCATTTCTCTGGAGCATGATGACAGAGACCTTGAAGGGGCAGCTGTAATGCGTGGCTTAAATTAATAACACTGGAGCCATTACGCAGAGGCCATAAATGCCTCAAATTGCGCATTAGTTCGCATAACCACCCTGGAATCTATGGAGCTGCCTCTGCCTGTTTCAAGTGATTTCACCTAATTTTTTGGCAGTTACAGTTGATTGGTTCATGGGCTGGATCTCAGCTTGCACCTTGTGTTCAATTGTTCATTCTTCTGTACTGATTGCTGTTATCATAAACTTCGCTGGCGGTTGTAGGTTGTTGGGTGTTATTGTTGGCACGCACGTCGATGACATGCATGTCTTGAAACGACAGCGACAAAAAGGTCTTCCTGAGGAATGAGGACAGGACAATCAGGTCACCCTCTGCCTTTCATAGCCGTGTTACACATGACATGATTCTTCTGAAAAATCAATGCATCGTTGAAGCAGTTTTTTCATTCCCCCCGAACCCAGAACAGAAGAACCAGGAAGTCTCCGGCAGCTCCGCGCCACTATCTCGGGAGCCCGCCGGCGTCTGGTCCTGTCGCTGACTTGCGTCGCCCGCGATCGCCTGAAAAGGGAAGGGAAATGGCCCGATCAAAGCTTGTGAAACGGGTAACCTACCTGAGCCCGCGATCCGACAGGGGCGCCTTTACCTTTTTCCGTGCTGAGATCTTGTCGACCTGCGAGGGAGATTCACCGGTCACCGTCGGATCGCTGTGCAGGCCGCGCGGAGCCGGCCTGCGACAGCCGCAGCGCCATCAACGCGGGCGCAGGACGTCCAGTGTGCTCTCTAAACCCTATCATGGAGTAATTAACCGAGGGCCAGGCCAGGCTGCATCCGCATGCCCTCCCTGCAAGATGTTGGCGACGCTCGCCGGCAGGCAGGCCCGGAGGCTGGGGAGGACGCGGGCGTCGTGCATGTGATGGAGTAGCTGACTAGCTCATCGGCCGCGCCGGCCGGTTGGCTGCCCTCCCCGCGTGGCCATGCCGATCTAGCTGGGGGAGTTAAGTGGCTCGCCTCGCATGGCTATTGGCCTGTGGATCACGGCTTACTAAATGCCTAATTGACTCTCAAGTGTACTGAGTAATGCGGTATCCAGCCGTGTCGAGTTCATCGGCCGGGACCAGCATGCGTGTACACTTCATTTCTTGGCTTGTTGCATGATCATTACTTGCAGATTGCGTTGGATGGGTCCAAACCAGCTAGCTTCCTGTCAGGGTAGCTGAAGGCCTGGATAATGGTCTTTCTTTTTTTTTCCCTCCCTCCTCCTTCTCTGCCCTTCGAAGAGGCAGGTTTAATCATGAGTTTTCAGCTGTCGCCGTCACTGTTTGTGTTTGGACATGCCATTACACTGCATGCAATGGCAGTGTGGCTGATTCAAAGGCCCCTGCATGTTATTTAAAGCTGGCTCCAATTTGAACAACCCCAAACCTTGGCAGAGCTCGGCTGCATGCAGCATGATTAAAAAAAAGAAAGAAAGAAGGATCAGAAAAATAAAAGATCCGAGCATTGTAAATAAATCAACTAGTCAAGCATGTCGTGTGCCACTGTCTGGTATCTACTACTCGTGTGGCATGGGACTTGCTACTTCCAGAGCTCTGAAAACTCTGACTGAATAAACGTCGCTTTCGCGTAATAAACTGCGTGCCACCTAGGCGGACGGACAGGCGCCCGTGCTTTGCACTGGCACTCCGTTTTCGTCCAACTGCTTCTGCAAATCGCGCCGCCACTCCCGCGCAGCATCATGCATGATCCATGCCCTCATTGGGGAACTACGAGTGATCTGCATCTTTGCGCAGACGACGATTCCGTTTCTGAATTCTAATACCAGATCGTTCCGTTCAGACTTCAGACCAGCAAAGACATTGGGCCCAGGCTGGACCGGGGCCGGGAACGTATTTGCGGGCTCACATCGAGCTCAGCCCAGACCCAGCCCAGGGCCATGCCATGTGTATTTTTTTTTTAATTTCACCACGGATTTCCGTAGTAGTAGCAGTAGTGTACGACAGTACGAGTCGCCGCCATGCACGGTGCCATTCAACAGCAGGAAGCCCGCGCCAAGCAGGCAACTCCGTTGCGCCCCATGTCAACGGGCCAACAGCACCTGTGGCACGGGCCTGGACCAGGGCAGGGGGGATGAGCGGAACACGCCGGGAACCAGAGGCGAGTGCCCGTCTCATCCCATCGCGTCCTGCGATCGAACGAGCACGACCCGGCCGATGGGGGAAAAAAACGCAGGCATTGAAGGCGGCGGGCTGGCCAACAACAATTCCAGCTCCCGAACGCCGAAAATATGGGATCGATGGTGACAAGTTAGGGCCTGCTGGATCGGCGCTGTTCGCACCAGCATGGCAAATTCATTGCGCCATTCAATACGGGGAGCGCCGCCGTGCGTGCTCACACATGCTCGCGGTCCGGGAGGCGCATGGCGGACGAGAGCTACGGCCTACGGCTCGCTCGCAGCCGCAGCCGCAGGAGAGGAGCTGCCTGGAGTGCGCGCACGGCCCAGCTCCATCGTCCTGGAATTCCAAGGAGACTCGTGATCTCTGATAGTTTTAATCAGAATTACCCGTGCGCGAAGATCACAGGAACAGTTGCTTTCGCATGGAAGGCATGGAATAGCAAGCTAGCCACGCGTGGATCCATGGCTGGAATTCCCGGGCGTGGGTGTGGGGAACGCTAGCTAGGGTTACGGGCTGGCTCTCCGCTCCTTCTCTAGCTGTAGCGTCGCTTAATTCTACCAGGGGAGTGGCAACTCATACAGTACTCCATGCAACCACCCGTATTAATAGGGAGCAATTGAAAGGGGGACGGGGGGAGGGGAGGCCATGGATGGATGGATGGATGGATGCAAAAACATATATGCATGCATCGCAATTGAATTCGGTGGCGTGGCGGCCCCTACTTATTACAGCCTGCGCCCAACAGGCAGCCTCTTAATGCCCGAGCCTGAACACCACGTAGTACGCCTTCATTTTGCATCGCATCGCGGACAGGTAATACATGAAGTGGGCTGAGGTGGACACCCGGCCCAGCCAGCAGGTGGCAAGAGTAACTACAACTGGTAGGAAGAAGAGTGGTAGCGCACATCACAAAAGCCTGTTCAGAAATCGACAAGCGGCTGCTGGCTCATACCGGCAAACATGACAGGTTCCACGAGCCAAACAAGCCATCAAATTGATGCAGCAGTGAGTGAAAGGGGGGAAGAACAAGAAGAAACAATCAGAGCACTGAATGGTAGTGATACTTCCCTTAGATTATACTAACTTTACTGAAAAAAGAGAGAAAGATTCAATGTTCATGAAGGCTTTAACACCAATAGACAGAAGTCAATACCCGAACCATTCATCATCCTCTGCTGCGGCTACAAACTAGAATAATGGGGGCGGTGCAAATGGATGGCAAAAAACTATGGAGGGATGAGGGGAGGGAAAGAGAGAAACAGAACAGCTGACGGCAGCAAGAGGAATGAGGCGAGCATGGTGCGTTCTTGACTCCTCCGTTTCATGCAAAGCCTCGAAAAGCAAGCAAGCTTCAAACCCTGTAACACAGAGAGACTGGACACCTAGAGGCATAGAGCAAGAGGAAAAGTTACCATGCATGCATGGGTGGCAGAGGGAGAAGGAGAGTTGAATCAATGATGGCAGGGCTGAGCAGCCCCGCCCCGGCTCCATGAATGGGCAGCAAGCAAGCATTGAAGCCCCCCAACCAACCAAGAGCGCAGCTCCTCCATCGCGAACCAAACGCCTTGAAGGAGAATTCACTCCTCGCAGCAGGCGGCCGGGGGTCGGGTGGGAGACCTACGCAGGCCAGGCCGGGCAGCAGGTGCAAGGGCAACGCATGCATGCACGCATCAACTCCGTGGATCCACCATCAATGGCTGGCACAATTCAAGGCCGCCTTAATTTGCTCCACCGTGGTGCTGATGAGGCTGTTGACCGTGGCCACCGACTCGGCGTTCAGCTTCGACGACGGCAGGCTGCTCACCAGGATCTGGAACGCCACCGTCACCAGCGACCCCGCCGGCGGGGACCCCAGCGGGCCGGCGCTCGACGACGACGACGGCGACGCGCCCGGCCGGCCGTCGGGCAGGATGGTGAAGCCCGACGGCAGGAGCGGGATCGCCGACGGGTCCTCGCCGCTCATCACCACGTTGGCCGCCGGGATGTCGATCGGCGCGTACACCACCAGCGACCCCGACGCGTCGGTGCAGCTCTCCTGCAGGATCAGCATGCTGTTCTGGCTCGCGTTCAGGCCCTACAAAACACACATGTACATTTCATCAGGACGTAAACACGTGCACGGCCTTTCCAAATAATTCTCAGAGATGCCTCCTTACTCGTAGCAAGGAGATGCAATTCCCAGGGTGCGAGCCGTTGGGGATGCGCGACACCTCCTGCACGGGGTTGCCGTGCGACAGCACGTCCCACTGCACGCATCATCATCGGTCAGGTCAATAATAAATTAAAATTAGGATTAAATTAGGGCACACGTACAGCACAGCTATAGCCTATGTGAAACGATCGGCACGGCGGACCTGAGAGCGCGTGTTCTCGTCGCAGATGAAGGCGAACACCCGGTCGCAGGGCACCGGCAGCCAGATGGACGTGGCGGCGCTGAGCACCACGCCGCTGGGCTGCCCCGGGTCCGTGCTGCGGTGCACCATCACGCGGACGCCCACGTCGTTGGGCCCCGACAGCGTCGTCCACCGATGCAGCTGCGACGCGCTCAGGCTCGCGCAGAAGCCGCTCACCATCCGCTGCGACAGCTTCATCATGCTCCGGTTCCCTTCCGGCGTCACTGCGAACAAAGCGGCGCGCGTGGGTTCCCTTCTTAATTTCTCTTAGCCGCCGGAAATTCTCATAGATACCACACCAACACGGCAACATCCGCTTACCTCCTGCGATGTCTCTGGGCGGCATCCCGGCAGTGGCGAGGCACGCGCAGCGCTCGCACGCCCTCTGCAGCGCGGCGAGCCACCGGTGCGCCCCGAACGCGGCGCCGCTCAGGATGAGGTCGCGGTAGAGGAGGTGGATGGGGACCCTGTCCTCGACCTCCATGTGCTCCACCCATGTCACCTGCATCCGCTCGCCAAGATTACGTATGCGCGGTGGCAACAACCAACGCACATGGCGAACACGATGTGTCCGGCGGGATGCTCACCTTGGAGTAGCCGTTGGCCATATCGGCGATGAGGCAGCCCGAGGGGAGGCGGCACGAGCGCGGCGGCTGCGGCGGCGCGCCGAACCGGGCGTCGCGCGGCTGCAGGTCCACTGACACGTCGGCGACCGCCCACAGCCCGTGCTCGATCTGCCGGCAGTAGCGGAGGAAGCACAGCTCGCGCGTCGGGACGACCGGCGACATCACGTGCAGCTCCTCGTACATCTGCACATACACGCAGAGGAATGAGGAATCAGTCGTGAGATCACAAGCGGACGCGACGTGCAGCGGACGCAACGCGAGCACGAACGATCGATCGAGCTGCCCTACCAGAACCAGCGACTCGCTCCGCCCGGCCATGCCGTTCACGAGGACGTCGATCGTACGGGCGTTGGACACGATGGCGGGGAAGAACTCCATCCACTTGCTCTGCGAAAGGAAACACACAGTGACAGTGTGCACGTCACGCTTACGATCGATGCGGTAGGTGAAGAACGCACAATAATAACAAAGATAATAAAAGTAGTAGCAGCACTGTCACGTAACGGCTAGAAAGTTACACCGGAAAAAACTTACCGAGTCCATGAACATGTCGACGAGGCCGACGGCGCTCATGAAGACGAGGCCCGAGTCGCGGGACCCCTCGACGTGCACGTCGGGGCCGCGGAACGAGCTCCCGGGCTTGGAGAATATGCTGTCGTACGTGTCGACGTTGAGCACCTCGCGCCCGTCGGGGCCGCCGGTCCGGGCCCAGAGCTGCTCGCCGGCTTGCGCCATCCTGATGAGCTCGTCCATGGCGCGCGTCGCCATCTCGGCCATCATGGGCCGCTCCATCTCGGACACCGCCGTCGGGAGGTGGAACGCCGGGTGGTGGTACCCCGAGGAGCCGCCGCTGAGGAGGTCCAGGTCCAGCGACGGCCCCAGCGCCGGGCTGCCCAGCCCGCCGACGGACAGGTCCAGCGACGACGACATGGACAGCGGCTGCACCGGCGGCAGCTGCGTGAAGGGCCGCCCCAGGTACTTGGACGTCAGGCTCGACACCCGGTCAAGCTGCAACGTGAAACGCCGTGTGAGGCAGACGAGAATGCAATGTGGGGTGAAATGAATCAAGACGAGCAATGGAGAATAATAATGCGGGTGGGGCTTGCCTCCTCCTTGAGGCGCGCGTTCTCCATGCGCAGCTTCTGCTCGTCGAAGTAGTCGTCCGCGACGGGCGGGCCGCCGCAGGTGGGGCAGATGACGTTGCGGAGCGCCTCGCGCATGGCGATGTTCTCGCACCGGATCTTGTCGTTCTCGGCGCGGAGGAAGCAGTTGTCCTGCCGCTCGTGCTGCGCCTGCGAACCCGGCCAAACCATCGACACCCCAAATAAATGGCCGTTGCGTCTCGAACAGGAGAATGAACGACCAACTGATGATCAGAAAAACATTAACAGTAGGGCGGGGGTACCTTCATCTGCGTCCGGCGATTCTGGAACCAGAACTTGATCTGCCGGGGCTCCAGCCCCAGCTCCCTGCTCAGCTGCATCCGCTGGTTCTCGTCCGGGTGCGGGCACTCCTTGAACATCCTGCGCGCACCAGGAGGCGACCGCCATTTGAGCAAAGAAAGAATCCAGCACATAAAACGAACGAACAACCACAACGAGATGAGGAAGGGAAGGGGGAAATCGGCAGTGGGCACGTACGCCTCGAGCTGCTGAATCTGGCGCGGGGTGTGGCGGTGGTATCTCTTCTTCCGGTGCTGGCCGTCGGAGCCGTCCATGACGTCGTCGCCGAAGTCCATCGCGTCGCGGCGCGCGCACGCCTCGCCCTCGCCCTGGCCTCGGACGGCGGCTTGCTTCGAGCGCAATCCGGGGAGGGGACTGCTCGGACTCGGCTCGGCTAGTCGACTACTAGTACCACGAGGGGGTGGGGGGGGGGGGGTAGCTATAGCTTCGACTCCTAGGCGCTATATAGCCTCGCTCCTATGCAAGAAATAGTGGCGCAGCAGCGGGGGTACGAGCAGTAATCCCGCTGGTCCTCACGAAGCAGCGCACTACAGCTCAGGAGGGGGGAGGCGCCTCGCTCGCTCGCCAGGAAGAAGAAAGAGAAACGGGCGCACCTATGTTATATCGATCGACGATCGATCAGGCCTCCGCTTGTTCCTCCTGGGCCGGCGCCATTAATTCCCTTCCACCCTTAACTCCCTCGCCTTCCCCCCCTCTCTCTCTTCTCTCTCTCTGACGGGAGTGGACTGAGGCAGACAACAGGGAGCGGTGTATGAGCGGAGACCTCGCTCTCGCTCCCTGCTGCCTGGGTTGGCGTCGCTGCTCTCGCGCGTGGAAGGGGGGGAGAGGAGGGGAGTGATCAGCGGGGGCGACGACGAGGCCGGGGAGGAAAGAGGAGAGAACGGTAGGCGGGGCGGAGTAATAACCGAATTAAGAGCCGGAGGAGTATTTAAAAGGGCCCCACCCGCTCGGTTCGAGGCCGGCCCTACTGTTGCTTTCTTGGGTTTGGGTGGGAACAGCTGGAGCCATTTAAGGCCCAAACGGGTCGGGCCTGTTGACTTTTCTCGCCCACGCCCACCCGCAAGTACGCTTCCACCTCTCTTCTACTGTTCGCCCATGGCGCTTCACAGTATCTTTTGTGTTGGCTATGCTGCAAAACTGGCTGTCTTGCGTTCATACATGCAGCGCCAGGATCGTGTGTGGCTGGGAAGGGCTATCCTGCTGGAAAAGATTTGGCATCAAATAAACTCCAAGACATAATGAGAGAAGAATTTGCATATTTCTCTAATTAATTTGCCGGTATCAGAAGGTATTAATTGCTCACATCAGATTTTGATTTTGAGTGAGGCAGTAGTTGTCAGATTTTCCTTCCTCGCTTCTAAGGCAAGTGCAGTTAATTTCTTTTCAAGAGAGCACTCGGAGAAAAACGTTTGAAATGCAGCATAATAGTATGTTTGAAGCTTTAACATTCCTGCGGCCATGAGACTACTTCTACAATGAAGCAATAGAGGGACTATTCAAGAAATTATCCCAGGAAAAGTGAGATGAACTTATACTACTAGATAATAAAGCCCCAAGACATCAGAATGCTACCATGATTGTCCATTACAACTTCTGATGTGTGATCCTGTGACCAAACGATATCCAATAATAACCGTGCTGGAATGTCTGTAGATTTCACCTGGATCATCTGAAATTATTAGTGGTAGCAGTCTTATAAATGACCCAAAATATTTCATTTTAGCAACATCTGTTTCATTTTCTTGCCCGGGCGCACCTTGCCTTGGGCAGGTCCCAAACAGGCCGGATCCTGAACCCGGATGTGACACCGCTGCAACCCGGCCTGGAAAGGGACGAAGCAGCATTAAATCGTTGGTGGATTCCCAAATGTGATAATGGTATCGGGATCCAAAACCAAAAGATCAAACTCAAGACTTCCTTCTACGGGGTTGGGCCGGGTTGGATCCATCCAAGGGCAGACCAAGCGAGCCGGCATGTTGGCACTTCCATGGCCTCACACCCCATTTGGTGCACGCGCGTGTGTGCATGGGCATGGCAGACCAGCTCAGGGTCCAAACTTGGGTGCACCAACCCATGCAAAAATTCAGGTGCCTCCAAGGCCTAAGATTCTAAGGTCTCGGCCGTAGATCAGTTTAAAAAATGCCGCAAAAGTTTGAACTCTGGTCGCCTGACCATATTTTTTGGAAGTTTGCTTCCTAAGCCAGAGCACTTTGCTTCTTGCTTTGCTCCCCGTGGGGAGGCGTGCCGGGTTGACGACTCTTCCAGTGGTAGTAGAATCACACGCACCCTTTTTTATGACCCCTAGAAGTGACACTGAAACATCAGAGCCGAAGGCCGATGTGTTGCGCATTGACTTTGAACGGGTATAAATAAATAGGGGGACGTACGGCGTGACAAGCTCCACTGACTTGATTCGAAAAAATGAAAAGGAGTAATCATATGCATTGATAGGAGAAGCATGCGGGTAAATTCGTGGTATTCAAGTGCTTGGGTGTCCTTTTCAAGTTTTCATTTCCGGAGGTTCATGAATTGATAGATGGAAGCCCAGGATGGATCGAGTTCCCTTAATTGTTCTGCTGGCCTTTGGTGGGAGAAAGCTCACTTTTACCAGAAAGAGGATTGTCCTGGAAAAGTTCAGTCCGGGGGAAGTTTAATACTACTGGTGATACTCCATTACTCCTCGTCCCCGGCCTCCAAATGCTTTTTGTAAATTTGTAAATTATTCCATTTTTATAATCGTGCACGTTAAGCAAATTCCACTCGTAAAGAGCAGATGTACCATCTGGCACTTGAATAATCAAGAATTCTGTTGTTGCTGTTGCTTTTTACGAGAAGTATCTAGTGGTCTATGGCTTGCTTGGTCATTAGCTTAGTAAGTGTTGACAGTGGAATAAAAAAAAGGGTGCTGGTTTATTCTTTGATATATTTGCCAGTTCAATCCTCTACAGCCTTTTTTCTGTAGACAGTTTTTCATTTAGAGGACGCCACGCTGCATGTACGAGTATTAAAAACTTCTGAAGAGAGGTCAGCTCCGGTACGCAGGGAGAGCAAGTGCGAGGGGATGCCAGGCCAGGAGGGGGGAAAAAACGGAGTTGCTGGTGAGGAAGATACTCCACATTGAATAGCTATTTCTGGTTTCCATTTACTCCAATTCATGGCCCCTCTTAAATGTTCTTGCTCTCGCATCCTGTGCATGTCGATTGAATTCATTTGGCCGAGTTCTTGGTGGATGTATGTATTTATCGCGAATCCTATCTTTGATGCAATCTTACATGACAAAAGTCCTTGATTGTTTTTTTTATAAAATGATTTTCAATCTATGCGAATCCCTTCACATTTCTCTCATCCATCAGCATTTCCCCGCGTGCTATCCAGCTGCAAATGTTTTGTTGGCTCAACAAAGCGGAGACGCGTTGGTGCGTCGAGGCTCAATGATTTTTTTTTCCTTGTCCACAACCACGCAGCCTACACAGCACAGGTGGTCGTGAGATGAGATCGCGGCCAAAGACCAGCACCCCAAGGACGTCTACGGCTGATTGCTTTATGGTTCGCCTCGTTGTTTCCACTGATTTCCAGGGCTCCTCCCCAGACAGTACCCCAGGAACCCAAACCGCAAGGCATAAATAAATGATGAAACCCATCGATTGGCTTGTCCTCGCCGGTGGTACGCGCCAACGCGTCCGCCTCCGCCTCGCCGTCGCCCCCGCCCACAGGCGCCAGCGAGGCCGCGCACGGCCGGCGCGCCCTGCCTGAGGGCAGGTGCCGGACAGCCGCCGGGGTGGGTGCCGTAGCCCGTAGGCGGTGGAAAATTTTGTGGACGGGGCGCGGGAGTACAGGGCCGGCCACCTCCGTGGCCGTGCAGCGCGTGCTCGGCTCCGATCGGACGGCTGCCGTCGTTCGCGTATCCGGCGTGGAGCGGAGGCCGGAGAGGGAGAGGGAGAGGGAGAGGGACATTGGCACGCGCTGCCGCTGCGTCTGCACGAGCGGGCACTGCTGCGGCACGGTGGTGTGGACTGTGCTGGAGTGTTGACCCGTCAGGTGGGACGGACGACGGGCCCATGCCTCTGCCGTCCATCCCGTTGACCCCATATGGGGCCGGCGGTCGAGTGGACGGGCCTGAGTTGCATGCGCGTGCAGACAGGGCCGGAGCATCATTATTGGTGGAGATAAGATTTTGGGCTTCCTTTTGGAAGGAGAATAGTATTGGGCCTCTTCTCTACGTTGGGCTTATTTAATAACTTTTTGAAAAAAAAGAGAGGAAATGCACTAGTTCTTCGTGAGGTCGAAGACAACTGGTGGCATTTTCCGAAGGACAACGGATTGATTGTAAATGCGGAGTATAGTGTGTGCTAGCTAGCCTTCGCATCTCCACGTTCGCGGTGCAAGATGCCAGCAATAGCTCTGCTTTGAAAACCCAGATAAGATAGAAAGGATAGACCAACACTCATCTGCAGCGCTTGTTCACGTTCCTTCTTGGGATCTTTTTGTTTGGATGCTCTAAACAGCCGCAGCTTTTGCATTAGCGCGTCCACAGGATCGCTGGGAGAAAAGATGAATCAGACCAGAGATAGCGTCTTCTACCTCTTCGTTCTGGCGCTCGCCTTGGCGAGGTTTCACAAGTGCGTGCCATGGTTGAGCTCGTCGTCATCCTCAGATTCGTATGAGAGGAAAGTAAGCCACAGCACAGCTTGGACGTATGCACAACAACCGTGCAATGGCCATGCTAGCCACAACGTGTTTCCTCTCTGAGGCCTTTTATTTGGGTTCCTTGCTCAGTTGGCAATTTCAGTCTGGATTATACACTACCACGTCATCAGGCGTTACGGCTTTTCTGCCGCGCGGCGCCACTGTCAGTGTCAAGTGTCAACCACCCCATGCGAGATCAGGCTGCCTGCGTGCTCGTGCTATACATTTGCATCCCCAGATGATTCTGACTTTCCAAGTTCTTGGCACCTATAAACATGTGCTGCCATCAGATCATCAGACATCAGGATATGACAGTGAGCTAGGTATCTGTGAGACAAACTGTCGACTGCGAGATGACGCAGGAGGGCGCGAGCAACACGAAGACCCTGCGCATAATCCTCCGGTGCACCTTCGCCGGCGGCTTCACGGGCGAGCAGCTCAGGTACCCCTGCAAGCTGAGGCGGCGCATCTGCGCCAGGTGCGGTATGCACCGCGGCGAGCACAACAGGCCCTACGCGGGCGTCAGGGACGACCTCCTGCCGCCGCGCAAGCGCTCCGCGTTCAGGAGGCTGGGAGAGTTCCAGCTGCTCGGCCTCAGCGGCGGCGAGGAGGAGGAGGAGGAGGAGGAGGGGCAGGTGCTTTTGACCGGCAGCGCGATCACCAAGGGGAAGAGGGGCCCCAGGAGAAAGCGCGCGGACCTGCTGTGCTGTGATCTCTCGAGTTTGAACGAGTAGTATACTGCTATTGTGTTTTGCACTTGTGCTTTCCAGTGTTGCTAGTTGTATTGTTAACCATCGGAGAGAGAAGTTTCTCTTGATGCTGCTAGCTACTGGTCTGTTCATTATCTAGAAATAAAAATACTGCTCTGTTATATCTAATCTGCTTTCACTTTACTTATGTTTTGACCTCTCCTAACCCTTTCAGAAAATTGGAAAACATTGCCACAAATCCACCAAGTTTGCACGGCAACCTAACGCAACACAGCATCAAGTGTTGCCGAATGCCTTACAAAACGAGCGGCCAAGCACCAGCATTTTCATATCGGGAGTATGTATGAACCCAAAGAGAGAAATTTTAGAGGACAAGAGAAAAATGTAGAATATACTAATATAGTAATATTAAACCACCCAATACGACGATGGCCATGTTTGGAGCACATATAAATGGAATTTTTTTATAAGAAAAATGATATACTCACACCTCAAATGTAATTTTAGTGTATATATTCATCGTAACTATTACAAGCTTACAGCAAGTTGAGCAGAGTTGTTAACTGCTAAGCATCCAGCGGGACACAATTCACTAATAAGAAGAAGATACCGACAGATAGGATGAAAATTGTGAACTCAGCCAAGCGTGTCACACTGTGAATTTTAATTGCAGTAACAGGGCTGCATGACAATATGTCATGTAAACTTGTGGTTTAAGATCATGCTATGGGGACTCATCATGCCCATCCTGAGAATTTTGACTTCAGAGTTCTTTGTCGCCATCCTGAAAACGTTTGCCGAAATGAAGATCATCAGTGCTAGAGAGAACACTACCACCACATTATACTTTTGTGAATTACATATATTAGAGCAGATACGAGTACAGCCAGTTAATGTAGTGCAAACTAGTGGTGAATAAGTTTGTCAGATTTGGCAAATCTTATGCCATATGTAATGAGTATGCTGCGTACCTCTAATTTAGACTTAGCTTCAGAGTCAAATGTCTTGCACAATATCTCATAGCTTTTTTCAAGTCCTATCTGTGAAAATGAAGAGATCCATGTAACCATGATAAGAGTCGCAATTTTTTTATGGTTATAAGAAAAACAGGTAAAGTGGTACTCATACCTGAGGATCCACTTGTGATGGTGAGGTACTAGATATTACATATCTGGATGAGAGAAAGAATTAGACTAAAAGAGAAGTGGTGCCCATAAGATTAGGCAACCGGAAGGTACAAATACAACTTAATGTACAGTATATAAGCTTACCTCAACTTAGTATAGAAAGCCATAGCTTGAGTATTAGCTTTCTGAACTGTTAGCATCACAGCTCCCATTTGGTTCTGCATACATGTGGTGGAATGTCAGGAGTCAGGACAGCTGAACTAAAACATGCAACTGACAATGAAAAAGTTTGGTGTCATGAAATAATATTCAGAGTATTGGATTAAGAAATAGCTAGGACTACGAATAGACCATATTACCTTGCAAGCTATCTGTTCAATTAACTGCATCATAAACTTTCCCAGGCCCTTACCCTGGGCAGAAGGCTCCATCTGTAGCTCATACACATAAACAACAGGCAGCTCCTCTTCCAAAACAAACCTATAGTGTACAAAACCAACCAAGCAACCTTCATTACATGGTGCGTGGTTATGTTCCACCCCTGCATCTTGATTCATGGAACATTCGGTAGTGAACCCATTTAAATATTGCTTGATAAAGATATATCGCGCTTCTGGGGCCACCATTTCCTGGCGCTTAATTTTCTCTTCTGAAGACCATTCTGCTCCATAGGGTTCCTCCATGTTAACCTAAATTTATTTGCTAGAATTACATCCAGAGTAGGAACATGTAAAAGCAAAATTGCAAAATGCTGCGCTAAGAACAGAATACAATGAAAGTAAATGCATATAACCTTTAGAAGATTTTGGATGTACTTCCTCATTGGTAGTGTAAGTTTATCCCCACGTCCAGACTCCAAGTAGACTGAAAGACCTATAGATCAGGATAGATCCAGGAAAGTGAGCTTGATATCTCGGCCCCAGAACAACAGAGCATAACTGACTGAAAAGCAATGAGCAGTGTGCTGAATTAGAACTGCAATGGACAAATTTTGCATTCAATTTTGTTTTGCTGACTACCTGAAACACGTAGGTGTTCTGAGTCATACCGTGACATTGGTACCTCTACAGTTCCAAAATTATTTTATTATAGTAAAAAAAACAATGTAATTACCCTTTATTTGAAATTTATGAAAGGCAGGGAATTGCTCTAGATGGTCCTTCACAGCTATAGCTTTCCTTATAAGTTCATTGAATGCCTTCTTCCTCTCCAATACCTAGCCAAGAGCATAGAATTACCCGCGTGAGCCCCAAAATACCTATACATCTAGTAGTTCTCTTCAAAAGCAGATTATGACACCAAGCATCATCAAGTGCTTATTGTGCTGTCAGTGCGAAGAAACAACACTGAAAGATGAATGTCGCGACACACAAGTTCAGCAGGACAACACCATAGTTAATTGGTGCGTTAGAAGTTGATCCTACAGCACATCCATCCCACATAGTGACTAATTGATCTCATGCAGCAAATATATCCTGCGTAGGAATCCAGACAATTTCCAGATTTCTCGGGCTTTATCTAACATTGGGTGTGGAGTCTAGCACCCCGATAAAATCTGGCAAGGCCCCTTGGTATAACGTAACAAATAAAGTTTAGGAACATACACCAAATTTTCACTATTAGATTGCCCGTGCCCATAGCAAGCGCAACTATGCATCAATGGGGAATAGGAACAGACAATCGAATAGGCAGGGAAAAGGAGCTGAGTGATTGCAGCCCGACTAATGAGAGGAGGAGTTGGGGGAGAGAAAAGAGATGAACCTCCTTTCTACTTGGCCTCCTCCCCGCTCCGCTGCTGATCCGGGGCCTCTTCTTCTCCGCCGTCGCCATTACCGTTTGCGAAGGCGACGCGGACGGGAAAGGACGACACGGAAGAGGGGAGGAAACGGCTGGGCCTTTTTCTGTGAAATCTCTTCTTCGTAGTGGGCCTGTACAAAGGAAAAGGCTGGCCTCTTGGGGCCTTTCAGCCTAGTTCTGTGAAATTTTCTTTGTAATGGGCCTTTACAACGGGCCGTTCCGAAATTTGCTGTCCAGTTCGGGAGTTTTTTTTTAAAAGGGGATAAAAAAATCAAAATTCGAAAAAGGGATCCGGATGGGAGAAATTAGGAGAATGGGTACCTCCCACCCTTTGAACGGGCGGGAAACGTGGGGCCGGGGATCTCTTCACGAATAAAAAATTTCCCTTTCATAAATTAGGAGAATGGGTACTTCCCACCCATCGGGCGGGAGGTTCCAAAAAAAATTTCCAGGGGCCTCTTCACGAATAAAAAAAGTTTTTTATTCGTGAAGAGGTCCCTGGAGCAGGCCTCCCGCCCGGCCAGTGGGCGGGTGGTCCCTGGTTATTGTTTTTGTTATATTTTCTTAGAATTTATGGTTTTTGTTATATTTTCTTAGAATTTATGTTTCAGAAACTATTTGAAATTCAGACTTTTTGCAAATACAAGATTTATTCGCCATACTCTTATGTATGCATATAAAATTTTAATTCAATTTTACGAAAAAGATTACGGTATGTAAAACTCGTACGAAGATGGTTAAACGATACCGTTTTGCAACGTAGAATCCAAAAATTACGATAGTACAATACATGAAGCCATTAAAAATAAAATAATATGATAACAAACAGTACAAATATATGAATCCAAAAATTCTGTCTTTAGTCAATGCGGCAAATATTACAAATACGCATCCAGGTCTGATACAATCTCAACGCGGCAAATATTACATATGAGCAAACAACGTTCAAATAAAATTAGAACTAAATGATGCCTGATGACGTACTAACCCTCGATCGGCGACGTCTCCCACTCCTTGATACAACCGGAGGTCTTCCATCTGTAGCATCACCTGTAGGGCCAGCTTCAGCAGAACTGGGCCCAGCATCATTGTTTGGACAACGTTTATACGTGTGTCCAATCTGATTACATGCACTGCAGCGTTGTATCCTCGGACGGAGCTCTGAATCATCCATATCATTACGAATACGCCGTGTCTGACGGCGCCCTCTCTGAACCCGTGATGATCTTGGGTCTGAAATATATATAACAGAATTCGCTGTCTGAGTGAACGATCCAACCAAACGGAATCCATAGATCTCATACTGCCAGGTGCTGGCAATTATCTTCTTTCTGAAGTAATGGGAAACATATATATTGACAGGATATCGAATATCCGCACAAGCAGCCATTACATGAGAACAAGGTAAGTGTAGCAAATTGGGCCTCAAGCATGAGCAACAATAAGTTCCATCAAACTTGAGAATGCACTCCTTTACAGGAGTTTGACGTCTCATGCCACGTCGTGCTCTGTCTTTAGGAGATACCTCAAACTTGAGCTCCTGTGTACCACATTGCCGTACATGGTGTAGCCGGGCGCTTTCTGCCTTCTTAGTCATATATTCTGTTATCATTTTCCTAAAATATCTGTCATAATCGTGCATGAATACCTGATTTTTAGTGAACCGCTCCCTAAAGTAATCGGTACACCCGCGGACGATAAATTCCACAATTGCAACCAGTGGAAGCCCACGGACACCTCGCAGCACCCAATTGTAAATCTCGGCGAAGTTGGTGGTCATTATGCCGTACCTTGTACCATCGGTACCGTAAAGTAACGCCCACTTCTCCTTTGGTTCATTCTCAATCCATTCAGAAAATGTTTTCACCGCTGACCCGGATATTCTGCGAGTACGTGCAGTATCTGTTGGCAACGGACACAAAGCCTCTGCTTCATCCTGTGCATATCTGTTTTTTGATGCGTCCTCGGCTCTTTTCTTCCCGGTCAGTTCATCAAGTTTCTGCCACTGCTTGTTAAATTTTTGCTGATTCGTTTTATTGCATAGCCTCTTGAACGTATCCATAAGGTGCTTGTTCTTAAATTGATTGAAAAAGTTTGCACCGATATGACTGCGAGCTTAACCCGTTCCAGGAACCAGTACCAACTGTCTGTGTTCTCACTCTCAACAAAACCAAAAGCAACAGGAATCAACTGATTATTTCCATCCACTCCAATAGCTGTCAGCATTTGCAATCTATACTTTCCTGTGAGAAAGGTCCCATCGATGCAAAGGAGAGGTCGGCAGTGTTGGAATGCGTTAATACATGGGCCCAAGCTGAAAAAGACCCGTTACAATATGTGCGGCGGACCTTCTCCTCTGTCTAGAGTTTTCAGGTCATAATAACCTTCAGGATTTCTCTGACATAGGACGGCCAGCAATCGAGAAACATTATCATATGCAGCCTCGAACGTACCAAACCTCATCTCCAACACCTTTTGTTTTGCACTCCACGCCTTACTGTACGAGATGGTATACTTATACTTTTCCTGAATATACCGGATAATAGACTTTGGTTCATATGACATGTTCTCTACTATCATCCCGTACATCTCATTTGCGATGTATTGCGATGTAAGGTTGTGATGGGTCTTCTGCACCCCGGGCAAATGACAAGTGTGCTGAGTGACAATGGAGCATTCCTAATAATCTTTCCATTTACCTTTATAGCCATGCACCCGCCACGGACAGCCCTCCTTCACACATACCACATCGTACTTACAAGATTTGCACTCAACTGTTTTAAACTCTCGCATAAGAGAGAGAGACCAGCACTTAACAGCTTTCTTCAACTCTTCAATTGAGTGGTACCTCGCACCCTGGATAATTTCATTCTCCATGCAATCCGAAGGCCAGCTAGATCCGTCATCTACGACAAGATGACTGAAGTCGCTGCTTACCCATTCTTCAGGCACATCATCGTCATCATCAGACGAATCGGCATTCATTGCTTCGTCCAATTTACGTTCTTCGTCTTGCAGCTGTTCAACAATGAAGGGTATGTTCTCCCCCTCATCAGCCACGCATTGAGGTGCTGCGGTGCCACCTGCCTCAATGTTTGCCTCCTCAACTTCTTCATCAATATTTTCATCCCCCAGATCAGTTTCAATTTTTATCAAAGGGTTCTGGTGCACACTAACAAGGAGTACCAGTGGCCATTGCCAATGACTTGCATTTTGCAAATAAGTTAACCACTCCTCGTTGCTTTCAAGTGGCATCAGCTCCCAGATCAAAGCGTGAGTGGTACGATTTATGACGCATTGAACACTCACAGTGTGTGTCTCCTGATTAATCCTTAATCCCCTCATTAACCAGTTGAATAGGGATTTAAATGTCCTCTCGTGCGGTCTGGTAATTCCTCTGACCGCACAGTTGAATTCACTTAAATCTACCCCATTTGGCTCATAAATCACATTTCCTTCTCCGTAATATATACTGAAAATACGTTTCTCGGAAGACATATATGAAAATACCGCATAGTTGAATAAACTAGTTATATTACATATTAATACACAACGACGACACTAAGTTTCATCGATTCTCAGATTATATTTTACAAATTCTAAACTATTCAGAATATAAATTATACTAAAAACAAATGAAAGTACTAAAAACTATTCAAAACATAACTACTCTAAGAAATATTTTCTAGATTATAGTTATTTTCAAGTAATTATACGGCTAGAATGAGAATATACCTCCAAATCGATGTGTGAACAGGGCTTCGCCGCTTCCGCTTCTCTCTTTCTCTCCTCTTTTTCTTTTTTTCCTAATTTTTCCTGGATAAAATGAAATTTTTGGAGCAGGTTAGGGCTTATATAGCCGGGAGGACCTCCCGCCCGACCAAAGGGCGGGATGCCCTTGAGGACAACATCCCGCCCTTTGGTTGGGCGGGATGCCCCCGCAGGGATCTCTTCGCAAATAAGAAATTCGCAAAGAGTCCCTCGGGGAACCTCCCGCCCGTTGGGTGGGCGGGAGGTCGCCTCCCGCCCGATCAGCGGGCAGGAGGTTCCTATTTTCCAAAATATTCCCAACCGGCACCCCTTTTCCCAATTTTATTTTTTTATCCCTTTTCTTAAAAAAAAGTCTCTAGGCCTTTGCACGGTTGGGTCTCTTGGGATGGGCTAAAACTGTGGGTAGGTTTTGATTGCGGCCTAATCCAATTTACAAGGAAGTGTAAAGTGTTCTGTGCCTATCCGCTCCAAAGTGCAATATATTTATAGTTTAGCCCTAGGTCAACATTTTCTACTTAGACCAAGTTTATATTAGGTTCGCTTAAAAAAAATTATATTAGGCTCCCAAACTCCCTTTTTCTTAGCGTTCTCTAGCTGAGTTGTCACCCGCTCTCACGTAGTACATGTAGAGTATCCACGAACTTTTAGACTTCTAGTGCTAAAGATCAAGTGTCGGTGCCTGGACCCAAAGCTTTGGTTCAGTATTTTTGAGGTTAGCAAATAATTACTTGTATTCTGCCGTATCGCCATCAAATTTAATATGCTCAAGGCTGGCTGGAAACTTGAGCGAAAATGTGTACCCTTTAGATGAAGAAAGAGGTGGTGGAAGGAACGGTGGCTGGAAAGCTTTGGTCTTGACGTTCCAACGACCCCGTCAGTCAGGCCGCCGCCGAACTCGACACTCGGCGGGTGAATAATCCTATAAGAAATCCCGGAATCGCGTGTGGCTCCCAAGTCGTGAGAAGAGAACGAAGACCAAATGAGTGCGCACCTCGTAGCCGGAATTGCGGCTCTAAAACGCACCATGCGTATAAAAACATCGTAGAAATTGCGGGAGGCGCCGCCATCCAGTTGGTAAATAGCCGGGCCATGACATGTTGGAGGCCCCGCCCCCGTCATCAATCTGCCGAGAGATGTTCACGACCCCGCAAGAGAAGGCGACAGGCGCCGCCGAGGTGTGGTTTGGTCAGCTCCTGCGGCCGCCCGCTCTTGGTTTGTCCTGTTGCTGCGTCTGCGTGCGTGGCAAGGAAGCTCCGAAGAACCATCCTGCTAATGACGTGTCAAGTAACAATCGTAGCCATGACGTGTGGCGTCGCCTTCTCCGTTTTATTTCCGCAGCAAGGGATTTTCTTCGCTCCCTTTTCGGCCGTGGAAGCCCCAGCACGTGCACGTGGCTCTCTAAATCCCGCCGCACCTCCTGACTAATCTCTAGCGACAAGCCGTTGCGCGCGTCCCGCGAGGCCGTGAGCACTATAAAAGGTCTTCCCCGGCCGGCCACGAAAGACCATCCATCCAATCCAAAGGCTCCTGCTACTCGCAGTCGCAGCGCCCCACTTCGCACCAACGGTCGGGTGCAGCGTCCGTGCAAATCAGATGGCTCAGCCGCCTCAGGGCCAGGGGAATGCTGCCACCAAGGAGGCCACCGCGTCGGAGCCAGAAATGGAAAAGGCTGCCGCCCCGGCCACAGGGCCTGATCACGCCGGCCGCGGCCGCCTGCTGCGCGGATCCGCGCTCCACCTGATGCTCTTCGGCGCGACCGTGATCATCGGCGCCGCCGCGGCGCCGGTGCCATTGCCTCGCCTGTTTTTCGCGTTGCTGGTGTGGCTCGTCGGATGCCTGTCGCTGTACATGCCACTGGCCTGACGGGCGCGCACGCCACCTGTAAGGCTGTAATATAAACTAGCCGCTGAGTCAGGGGTTGGGGACCTAGACGTGAACTCGTGATTTCTGTGGGGTGGAAATTATCCGCCAAGCATTTTTACTTAGAAAAATTACTTGGAGTAATGGTAACTTTGTCGTAAACTTTGCTTTTACTGTCGTCTTGATGTTGATGTATAAACTTTGGGGGTAAAAGTTACGGATTCATTAGCTTCTTGTTCTGTTATGCTTTGATCTTAAAGTCTTACAGTAAGTCAATGGATTTATTGAATCATACTCCCTCCATTCCAGTACGAGGCATAACCACTTTTGGGTCAAAGATTAAGAATTTATTTAATTCTCTATAAGGAACATGGTCCTATTAAGACAATCTTAATATTATGATTTTAGTAATCGTATGACAATATAATCAATAGGACTAACAAGTTTGTAAACTCAAGATTGCAGAATTTCTAGGTTTCATAGATGGAGTCCAATCTATATACAAGATGGTCCAATTCGCTGTCAAGATGTTCAAGATGTCCAAATGATCGCAGCGATGAATTGGACAAGTGCCAGCCGAAATCAGTCGACCGGTTGAACCGACGGTCCCAGAATACAACGGGTCGGTGCATTGGTAGTTGAAACAACGATCAAGTTCAGAAGAATCCAGTTGCACCGCTTGAACCGACGCTACAAGAATGGAGGCGTCGGTGCAACGAGAAAATGACATGACGATCAAGTAGAGAAATAAGAGGCACCGGTTATACCGACGGTGCAAAAGAAGGCGTCAGTGCAAGCGTGTTGTGGTTACTTAGTACGCATATTTTGGTTCCAGAAGTGTTTCCAAGCAAAGTCTTCATACTGGTTAAACCGACAGTCGTCAGTATATCGGTGCAATGAAGTCAGCAGAGGATGGCAGTTGGAGTTTAATAGCAGGTAAGCAGGCTAAGTGTGACCGGTTAAACTGACGGTGACGATCGGTTTAACCGATGCTTTATGCTTTTCAGGAAAAAAGTATGTAACGGCTAAAAGTAAATTTCTAACCTATATAAGGCCTCACCCCGGGGCCTTTGAGGTTGCTGGAGTTTGTGAGAAGTTACCCACACTCAAAATAAGTTCTCCAAGCCACCCAAGAGCTGATCGATCACATCCTTAGGATTAGCACAAGCTTTGAGAGTGTAAGTGCTAGGATTACCTCTAGAGAGAGTGAGAGAGCAGAGCGTTGTGCCTTGTGTGCTAGTTACTGAGTGAACCACAAGTTGTATCTCGGTGTGCTGGTCCCTTTGGAGTCTTGTGGCTTGCCAGCAAGTCATCGACCCTCTGATTTGGTATGGAGCGGTGATGACGGCTTTGTGTGAGGGACGTGGAGACCCCTCCCTTCACGAAGAAGTTCCTTAGTGGAGATAACATCGAGGTGACCGGAGACCTGGTGAGAATCTTAGTGGCTAAGCCTTGGTGGTGAGTCAAGAAGAGTTCCGGAAGAGACTCGGTGACCGAGAAGAAATACTCTTAGTGAGTGCTTCGACAACATAGACTACGGGTGATCTTGTGCCTACGGATACCACGTGATAAATGTTTATGTCGAGAGTTTGCTTCCACTCGTCCCCTTCCTTTAAGCTTCCGCATTTCTTCTTTAAGCTTCCGCATTTCTTATTACAATCTTACGTGCCTTTACATTGTTAGTGCAGTATTTTGCTAGAATTGGCTAGAGGTTATAAAACTTTTTGGAACGAGATTTTCACCTTAGTTAAACCCTAGTTGCACATTTAAATAATATATTTTAGATCACCCCTCCCCCTCTTAGGCTACGAGCACCGATTCTTTTTATTTTCACTATCAACACTAAGTATTATATGTATGTGGTACAAAGAGAACGCATCTTATATTATATTATAGGACTTGAGTAAAAAGTGGTTAAGAACCGAGGGAGGGAGTGGGAGTCTACTATTGGCAAATCAAAAGCGCACGCAAAAGAGAATTGGCAAATTAAAAGTGTTCACAAAAGAAATGGCAAATTGAGCAGCAGCTACGGAATGATCTTAGTAAACATGAACTGTCAAACCTCTCGATGACATGTCAGGCAGGATCAAAATCGACAGGGGAATCCAGTCAACAACAATCGTTGTGGTTTAGCCTTTTCAGTAATGTTTGCGTCGACTCAGCTGTATCTTTTTTTTTCCTTTTTCTCCATTTCTTCTTTCTCCGTCTAGTAATATATCTGGCAAAGCTCTTGCTGTCTTTTCCAGAAAAAAAGCACATTTTTTGGTACCCACTGGTACTAAAGTACGCTAAGTTAGACTGGGTACTAAACTAAGAATCTCGACTATGTAGCTTCCTCAAGCAGCCACTTTGCCCAGAATCACCATGTCAACTATTTTCACGTCTAAGCTACCTTCAACCCTCACGATGCCATCAGACCCATCAACTCCAATCAGTTTCCCCGTGACACCACGCATGGAGCCGTTCATTATCTTGAGCTTCTCGTTTTTCTTCGGCCTGATCACCTCTAGCTCGTTTGCAGTTGCAATCAGTTCGTCTCCGTTGCCCTGCGTCCCAAGGGCGACACGACACGACCCATCCTGCGAGTCCCGATTTTCAGCAATATTAGCACTGCAAAGTAAATGAAAACGTTGGGGCAACAAAGTTCACAGTCATTAAGACATGCTACCGGGAGCACTTCCTTCACCACGCCGTCTGTGACCTCATCCCCTCCCCTGGAGACGCTCACCAAAACATCTGGCAGAAGCCAGTTGCCCTCAGCCTCTCCACCTGCAAGCATTTCAAGAAGAAAGTTGATCTTTTGGTTATCTGCTCCCGTTCGATCCAATCCAGAGCTCCAGACTGCAAAATAATTTTTCACTGCAAATGCGACAGTACATAAGGCCAAGGACGAACCTATTACAGGAGACATTGAATCCATTCCAGCATCTCCTGGAGTCATCGGCTGGCCACCTGGAGTACCAGGCAAATAGGACGCAGCAGGCACTGGGGTCGTCGATTGCACAATGGGTGTTGAAGGTGCACACGTGCTTTGAGCATTTCCTGAAGTACCACCCCAACCAGTTGCACACGTGCTTTGAGCTTTTCCTGAAGCATCACCCCAACCAGCCCACACTGATCCAGGAGTGGGAGCTTCATACGGTCTAGCTTGTGGAGTTCCAGGCTGAAAAGGAAAAGAAAACCAGAGATGCAGAAGCATAATCAACTGCCAACCAAAAGTTGATTGATATTATAACATCATAATGAACAAGCAAGAAGCAGCGCATTAACCTGGTAATATGGACTACTTGCACAAGTGAACGGATCTCCATCTTCCCAGTTGTCCCTGTAAATAATTCAAAACGTCAGCACCCAACGGTATATACATGTTACTGCTTAAAAGTTGAGATGATTTATGTTCTTGAGCTGATTTATTTCTAGCTCAACTATCAGCTTCTATAGATAATGTGCACCAAAACAATTTATTCTACAAAAAAGAGCACGCATACCTGGGAGGGCTCATTGGCACCCAGGCTCGATTAGGCATAGGAGTCCTCATTCCATCTCGAATTGGGGTCGCTATAGAAATAATATAATTATTACCAGATAAGTTAAATAAGAAACCTTATTGAAGAAAATAAAAAGAAACAATACATTATCAAAAAAACACAGCAACTACACAAATATGTCGTTTTATCCAATTGTGTGGGCTGAAAATGGCACCAAATACAAAGAGTACTTATTGATATAAGTTCAAGTGGTAAGAAATAAATAAAAGTGGTTGCCTCCATACAGATCAAATAATACAAGTACTCAAGATTCGCTTCTAGGTTTCCTAGCTTTACAGCAGTGTAAACAGTACATGTAGGAGCCCAGAGAAAGTGACGATGCAAGTAAGAGTTGTCACCAAACAACTACCGCGAAATATGAATTATTAGCGCTTCTTAGCAATATATGTGAAAATCTTGTGGATCATCATGTTCATGTCCAAGACAGCAAATGTTCATAAAGAATATTAATTTTATTTAGCAATCTTAAACGAACCATAGTAAAGCATGTAAAAACACACCTCCAGGATCACGCATCGGAGTCTGAATAGGATTTAGTGGTGTTTGAGATGGATGCACAGGTGTTTCAACACCCCTTGAATAACGGGTTTCACTGCTAATACAACTCGTCAGCAAATGAAACTGAACAAATACAGATGACAAACAAGAAGAAAATTTACCGAAATGGTGTTGCAACAGCAGCTGTGTCACCAATATCCTCTCTCTTAACTATATATTTGCATAAATATTAGAACTAAAATAAGAGACATAACAACAAGAACATTTACAATAAAAACTTACCTGTGACAATTTTCATCAGCGAATCAAGCTCAATGCGCACAAGTGCACCAGTTACTTCTTTCACACGGCCACGATATCCTTTGTATGGGCCAGATTTGATTTTGATAGATCTATTGACAAGGGCATCATGCCCTCTGCCACCACCACCTCTCCCTCCAAACCTTCCACCAGCTGCATTACATAGAAGGGATGCATTATTGTATGAGCATAGGCATAGAGGAAATGGCTGGATTTGCCGAAGTAGTACAGCCGATTAAAGAGGATATTGCAACTCAAACAATGAGTATTTCAAACTAAACATATTCTTAAATTCATGTGACGACCTCTTGGGGGCAGCCTCCCTGGAGACTGTGAAATCCTTGCTGGATAGCTAAAAGCGCGAAAATTTGGATCAGCTGTATCCATTGCCTGCAGGGTATAGGCAAATGAGGTCAGACACAGTATTCACAGTTATCAATAAAGATAATTTAATCTATATCGACATATACATTCCCACAGTGGCTGCTCGCTGACCCTCCAACAAGGAGACAAGATTGTGATTTTGCACAGATAAATCCTGAATGTTCAAGATGGTGGCGATCATAGATAAAAAGTATGCCTCTGTGTATATGTTGCACAGGACCTTGCTTTCCCTGTCATGACAAGAAGAAAATGCGGATAGATGTATAAAAGTATTCAAAACAAACAAAAGTTCTTACAGAAACAACTGAAAATATACAAGATCATGTGAATTTAGACACACCTTACATGCTCCTTCAACAACCCTCACAATATCTTTAGTTGACACAATATTATTGGATCGGTCTTTAGCAGATGTGCGTCGATCAAGCTTACTCTTTACTTCTCTCAGTTTTACAAGGACCAATTCAGGTTTATCAGGCACTCCCTTCAGAATCTAATCATATATTAAGGTCAATATAGTACATAAAAAATTAAAATCCACGAAAAAAGATAAAAATAATCAGCTTGCCTGAAATGCTTCACTCTCCACCCGTATAATAATCCCAAATGATAAGTTGCTGAGAAGTGAAGGAGAAGGATAAGTTAGTCCATATACATTCATACATAAATCAGGAGAAGAATCGTTCACTCGTAATTTGAGCTTACTTAAGAAGAACAAGGTCATGCAATTCATAATCACCAATTCTTGTAATCCCTGTGGTGACCTCAGAACTCTCCACAACATGGTCTGCAAACACACGGATCTGTAGTCACACAGAGACAGTAAAAGGTTAAAGCATATGCAAAAAAAAAGAGTTTGCACTAATCAAGTACTAATATGTATGACGCAAAAATATCTCACATGTTCTTTGGTAGTGTCTGATAAAATGATCAAAACATGCCTTTCCACTTTAACAACCATGCCTGTTGCGCCTTCTTGAACTCCGGATACGACTTTTACATGGTCTCCAGGATTGAAATATTTACAGAGATCCTTTTCACTGAAGGCAAGTGTTCTCTGGGTTATGAAGAGTTCATCAGTTCTTAAGGTAAATTTTGATAAAATAATCTTTAATTAAGTTGAATATAAAATAGTAACTTTAGTTTGCAAGTAACTACCGGAAGCCCAGGTAGTTTTGGTTGAATGTGAACTGTACCATCCTCCACCTTCTCAACAGAGCCCTTTAAGTTCCTGAGATCACCTTTAATAACAATTACAGCATCACCTTTCATGAAGTGGCCCTTTTTCCTATCTGAAAACAGAGTGGACAAGCTAGCCACATCCTCATTCAGGTCATCACAAGGTCTTTTGAACTTCTCCAATTCATCAAATGAGGGCTGAATATTCTGCGTTCTAATTGATTTCATAGAGAATGTTTTGTACAGGAAGCCATCTTTGAACATTAAACTGCCGACAACATCAAAGTATTCACCAGAATCTCTATTCCTCCTCCTGTCGACACGAATGTGCATCTCCCTGTTCCATTTGTATTAGCAAACAGCAGCAAAAAAAAAACGAAAAAACATTAGGTGACAAAAGGGACAAAAAAAGTACCTTGCCTCATCGACACTAAAGAACTTTGGTGGTGTAACAAATGACTTCTTCTTAGCAACCTCATTCCCATCCTGAAAACACCAGATATTCATCAAGCCAAGCAATTCAGCACACCAGAGGGAACATGACCAAAAAAAAGCACATTTTTTCCATAAGATAGGTTATAAGAACATCCTTTAGATATGTAAAGAGGCCACAGTAAAATTCCGAACACTATTGCAAGAAAACTAATCAATGCCAGTGGATCTCATAAGAAAACCCTGCAATCAAGATGTGCCAAAATGGTATAATCATGTAATACCTAACAAAATTTGCTCGGTTCAATGAAGGCAAGATCAGACATGTAAACGTTTTATTGAACAGTAACAACAAACCTCAGGTCTTTAGCCAGTAAGAACGAACTTACCAGTTTATTTGCCAGCGCTTGTAAATCTATTCTAGGAATGAGCTTAACAGTCACCCTTTGGCGCACATTGTCAACATCAACAACCTGAAGGTAGTCAAATCAATATGAGGAGAAGGTATGTTAGGACTGGATACAGCAAAAGTGACCTTACCTTAGCAAGATCACCCTTATATACACCTAGCTTCATCCGAACCCACGAGTCCCTTGAAAGATCAACAGATTTGCTCTCGACAGATAGGACATCGGCCATTTCTCTTATAGGAACCAAAATTATTTTTGCTGAAGCTATGATATTCCTCAAACCTTTGCAAGCCTGAAATTAAATTCACTAAAAACCTGAACCAAAACGAATAAAAATGTCAAGTGAAGCACCACTTACCTCTTTGACATGGGCTTCTTTCTCTGCTTCAATGTAAATGAAATTCTTTAGGTGTTCTAATGCAACAACGGTCTTTATCTGGAGATCTGACCGATCAATGAACTTTTGCATTAGACAAACCGCTGTCTCCCGCTCATGTCCAATCTGAAGTCATAAATAGATATCAGTTATGTTCAAATGTACAAAGAATAAATGATGGAGCAATCCCAATTCTACTAGAACTTGCAGCTATCCTACCGCGCATTTTACCATCCAAAGCTTTGGATCCTTCACTGATGGTAAGAGAGCTTGCTGTTCAACTTCAGTTACTTCCTCGACATAGTCAGAATGAGACGTTGTCCCACATCCAGATCTTTCTCGTAAACGCCTCAAATACTCTTCTAAAGCTTCTTCGTCTTCCATCATAGAGCTAGGATGAGGCATAGGCCTCCTTCTCACATCATTGCCACGGATGTCATCATCATCCTGAGTATCATCAATAAAGTCTGATAAAAGAAAAAGGCGCACAAGTCACAGAACTAAAACAGTCATGCTAAACTGCATCGTGTTTTTATTTCTAACAGGAAAATCACTGCAATTTAGCAAGCAATTAAGTACATTCACCTGGCACAACTGAGCCAAATCCGTTGAAACAAAAAACAAAATCAACCACAGAATAATAAACACAACAACCACATTCCAATTCATCATAGTGACGATGTAAGAAGATTTGCACAGTACCATCTGGCTCTGGTATACTGTCGACTGGGTGTACAACCACCCAAGCATCTCGCGGTAGGTGAAGCTATAATATCTACATATGACAAGATTTATGGAGCAGGAAGTAGGGGTTTTTTTTTCCAGAAGATCTCCAGTTTTCAATACAAATGCCCGAAATAAATTCAACTTTGCCTCTGAAGTTCCTAGAGGGTTCGCAGAAGGAAAATAAAGGCTCTGAAGAACCATGACTGCGTAACGCGACTACTACCACAACTTTATGAAAACCTAGACACTCACAAGCCTTAAAACAGCACAGGATCAAGCCAGAAACCAAAAGCCAAGTAGATAATTCACCAACATCACCATTTTGATTGTTCTGACAAGTGACAACTCCCAAATTGCAATCAAGGTTCAGATTATTAGTCCCGTCCGGAGTAGAAGCTAGTTATAAAATTGTCCCCCTATGGCACAGAATATGAAGGCAAACGGTGCAAACTTTGGTAATTTCACGGTAACTTCCGCAAGTTAAGATCTGGGGAAGACCAACCGAACGATTCTACCACTTGGAACGAGATCGATTGGGCAATCAGCGACTCACCGGGCTCGCCATCGGAACCGTCGTCGTCGACATCGTCGTCATCGTCGACCTGGGCCATGTCGTCAATCAGGATCGACGACCGCATCCTCTTGGAGCCACGCCCACGGCCGCCGCCCCCGTAGTCGTCGTCCTCATCATCGTCATCCGCGTCGTCGTCCTCGCTGGCCGCGTCGTCGATGTAGCTCTCGACGCCGAGCGAGCGCTTCCCGCGGCCCCCGCCGCGCGATCGCTTCCCGCCCCTCCCCTTCTTGTCGTCCTCCTCGTCCTCGTCCTCTTCCTCTTCCATGTCGTATTCCTCCTCCTCCTCCTCCTCATCGTGGCTGCGACGAGGCATTGCGGCGGCGGCGAGGCTAGGGTTTGGAGCCCTCCTCGCGGGTCGAAAAAACTCGGCGGAGTGGAGCGTCGGGGCTTGGCGCGGACGCGCTGTGGCAAAACCCTCGAGAGCCTGAGTTGCGGCCTCGGCGATGGTTGGGTGCGATGGCGAGCGGGGCAGATGGAAGCGGGCAAGCGGCTCTACGGTTGCCGGAAGAGGGTATTTAAGGGCTGGAAGACTACTGGAACCGACTTATCATAATCCAGAGCGTTTGGTTGGGCCGGGCCGATGTGGTTCCCTTTGGACTGGCCTTGCCGTTTGCCCGGAACGGATCACGGCAGTCCATCAAGCAGCAGCCCATTCTGCTGTCGCCCAACGCTTCCGTTCTTGGGTTCCCTCCCCCCCCCCATCTGGTCCAGCCCGGTTTGGCCGTGTCGGCGTATCCCGTGGTGCCCACCGCGGATATGCCTTTCGGATACGCCCGCCATGTGCAGAATGCAGAGAAAGGGCCCAATCAATTCCACTTAATAAGCCACTTGGCCCCTTTTTATGCAGGCAAGACAAGTGAAAAAAAGGCTCAATTGTCCTATGAGTATGAGCCATCATGGATGCCTCGATCATGTTGCTGCTGCTCTTTGAGGATGTTCAAGGCACCAATGCGTTAGTGCGTGCCGCTCACCCCTGTGGTAACACGCGGCACATGGGACTGTGATAGTGCCATCCCAGTAGTAAGGTTTGTAAAGGGATTTGAACGGATTGTTTTAAATTCCTTGCAAGGTTTGTAAAGGGATTTGAACGGATTGTTTTAAATTCCTTGCAAAATTCCTGAGCAGAACGTATACGATCAACTGCCCCATGCTGCCATTTATAATAGTTAGGCCTTCGCAGTCGAGAGAAATCGCAAATATTCCATCCAGAAAGCAGACACACTTATTTGTACGTGACCCTTTTAAGTGTTTTTCTGCGATCTTAACTCCCATACCGCGTGAGCTGTACCCGGGTAGGAAGCCCACGATCATTGACTGCTTCTGATCAGCTCTAGAGTGCTCGGTGCGTGCCAATAATTTCGCCTGCAAGCAACAAATCCGTTGCACGTCGCTCGAGGCGTCACGCGCACGCCGTTCCCCTGCTTGCGTGCCCCCATGGTATTCGGCGCCGCCGTGCACCTGTCCGAACACCGCGCACCCCACGTCCTCGCGTCGCCAGCGCCCGTCTAGGGAAGCTCACGCCGCACGTCAAGACCCCAGAACCTGCACGCCGTGGACTAGAGGACTTGAGTACGCAGAGGATCCCAGCATGGCCACGGAGGATATTGGTCACTTCGTAACGGATCTACATCTTACCGCTGGCAGGTGGACCCAAAGCGCCTGACCCACGCGTCAGCGAGAAACTGCGAGGCCCGTAGCGCTGCCCCTTTCCTTGGACGCGCGGCAAGCAGAAGCGCCAAAAGGCGATGACGACAGCTGCAGAGGCGCATCACGCTGCCTTGTGGGGCAAGCACACGAAGTCACAACCGCCGGCCGGGCCCCACCAGCAGTAACGCGGTGCCTCAAAATTCGCGCGACACTGCGCCGGACGCACCCACCCGCGTTAAATAAACCCGAGATGCCTGGCGGGTGGGGCCACAGAAGCGTCGCCCCCACATGTCATCTGGGGCTAAATATCCCGAACTGCCTCCGCGTAGAAGTTGTTACCCGGAGCAAAAGGGAAGGCTGCCACGGCCGCACCCCCCCGCGCCCGCCGCTGGTTGGTTGGCTGCCTGCCCGCCTTCTCCCGCGTGGGGCGCCGCGCCTCCCCGCGATCCGGTCACCGCCCTGCTCCCCCGCCGCGGCGCCGCGGCGGAGCACGAGACCGATCGGCGGTGGCGAGGAGCTGTTTATCAGTGTAGGTAGCCATTGGCGATTTGGTGCCGCGTGGAGAAAGGGGGAGGCGAGGCGGTGTCTTTACCGCCCGCTCGCCGGGCATTAACTCCGGGCTGTGGAGCCGGACCACCTTCGCATATGGATAAGCACGACGCCATGGGAGGACAGAGCTGACCTCGGCGCAGGTACACGAGGAGCGGAGGAGGGAGGCTCCCCGACTTTGCTCGATTCGCGTGCGGATTTGGGGTCTCCGGCGTCTGATCTGCCGCTTGATGCGGGGAATTCGGCGTTTCTCAGGGTCGGAGGAGGACGCCGCGGCGGCGAGATGGTGCAGGGCGGCGAGAAGCGGCATTTCTTCCCGCTCACCAGCTTGCAAATCGGGTACGTGTTTCGCGGAATTTTCTCTCCTGTGCTGGGAATTTCTTGTATGGTTGACGCTCGTTTGACGGCAATGTGATTGCCGGCTGCCGGAGAGGTGCTGGTGCTGATTGGGGTGGGGGGGGGGCGATTCGCTGCCTGTTCTTTGTCCTTGCGAAATGCGTTGTTTTGCAACATTATTGACATCACAATGGGGTGGCATGTGTTGTTTGCGCTGATGATGTTACGTGTTCTGGAAAGCGATGTTCAGTGAGTGGCATAGGCGTGTCCAATTCATAATTTGCGCCTCTCAGGAAACAATTCGTATTTTTTTTTCTTTTCTAAGTTCGGTTTACCTCTTCTGCCAGTGAAGCTGGCATAAATCTCGAAAGAGGTGACTTCCTTGTTTGTGCCACTCTGGGAGACTGGGGAGAAAGTTGCAAGCTGTTTTTTGAGAAACAGACAGGAACTATTACAGCGGGAGTGGGTACTTGTATTCCTTCTGTAGATGTTTCGGGAGGGACACACAACGGGGAGTCCATGGACACATGGTAGCCATAAGGAAAGGAAATCCACTGTTGGGAATATTGCTAGTTGAGGCGACAGATGGTAAAAAATGCCATGCACTGGGGCCGTCTATTTTACCATTCATAGTCTTTCTCACGACCTGTTCATCCGCGGAATGTGCTGGACTACGCGTAGCAAAATTTGCACGCTATTCGGTGGTCCCAACAAAAACTCCCCAGGCTTCTTAAGTTGCCTATCACCTTACTTCCTGTGGATTGATCGAGTATATATGTTATGTGCATATTGGTATAATGGTATTCCCAAAATTTTGAATTTTCTTCCTTTTTTCATCTTTAAACTTGAGCACTCCATAGACAAAATGACAGAAAAGCTAAAAAAGATTACAGCTCAAGATATCTTCACAGTTGAACGTCCGGTGTGTTCTTTCCCATCAGGCGCCAGTATTAACAATCGAGAATAAGTGCTGTGCTGTGATCTTTTCATAAGACTTTTTATTGTCTGCATGTTATTGTAGGAAATGGCGCACAACTGTGGTGGGGAGCATTTTTCAGTTTCAGTTCCATGATTGAATCTGTTTAGTTTCTTGGTCTTTGACATCTTAAAGTTTATTTCTGTTATCTGCTACTGTTTGTCCTAGCCTAGCCAATGTAAGCTAGAATGTCTTTGGCACAAAATTTTTGGATTGATTTGGTAACTTGATGATAGTAACTTTTGATTTGTATCTATCATGAACTTCCTTCATCAGATATAACTAAACTAGTTTTTCTTTCATTTTAAATGCAGGGATTTACAGTCATATCTTGCAGAGCTGACAATATTTCTGTGCCCTCATACGAAGAAGTTTCTCATATTGCTTGACAACCGCCCATGGTTGCTAGATCAGGATACAAAACCTGCTCATCTTTGGCAGTTGATGGTTACTAAGGTCCATTGTTTGTTTCCACTGCTTATGCAACATTTTGCATATTGCAATATCTCTTTCTCGCTTAAATTTCACTACACTGTGGTAACAATCTGGTTCTTGCTATTTTGTGCTCCAGTCAAGGCTTTCCCCTTTCGCGAACTCAAGGACTAGGAGAAAGAGAGACGGAACTGATGGAAAGCTTGTATTCTCAACCAGCCCAATATCTGCTCCCCATTTGCGAAATAAATCGTCCAGATGGTATTCCTTGATCGACGAGGCCATGCGAGAAAAGAAGCTTCAAGTAAATAAGTTGAAGGATGCTCGCATACTGAATAGGGAGCTGCATCAAACTTTATATGGTTTTATCATTTTTGAGGTAGACTGGGCTGATGTGCGTGGCATCAATTATCTAAATGAACTTCAGGTACGGTCTATCAATGTTGATAATCCTACAATTGCATATGACATTGATGAATTTAAAGTGATGGCACAAGCTCATTTCGTTTAGTATCATTGTAGACCGATACATCTATGGTTGTGGAGTCCAAAATTATGAAGAGATGGGAATTTGATAGTGTCAACCAGGCTTCATCATTGGTCACTTCTTGGTTCTCAGGAAATCACTTTGAATGTCAGCTCCTACAAGAGTATTTGTACAGCATCTCTTCTAACGGTAAAAATACTTATAGTAACCCTTCTCTTCTTCATTGCTTTAGCTTATAGTACTAACCACTTATGTGCTTGCTGTATAGGTGATGTATTCTATGATGCTCAGAATGATTTCTTAACACCTGAATGTGAGAATTCACCGAGTGATTGTGATGATTCTGGGCATGTTCAAATATTCCGAGAGTCATCAAGTTTCATAGACTCATCTTATACGCCACCTCCTTGTTCTGGGCCTTACAAGCGAAGAAAAATAACAAAATTTGATGATGGAAGTAGTATGCCTGAAGAATCATACTCAGAAATTGTGACCTCACCAAAATATTCGTCATCTTCATGTTCATCATGTGGCAGTGATAATGAGAGTGCTAAGCCTCTGTTAGAGCCTAGCACATATAAGGATGTACTGATCTGCTTCCGCTTTGATGATCATGATCTCCCATTCAGACTGAAAGAAGTTATACTGTCTGATGTGAGATTGTTAACATTACTCGAGTATGGCCTTCCTTCATGGGTTATATTTTTTCAGTCATATCCAGTGTTTTGCAAGATATATCGCCCGTGGATGTGCCCTCTTGCCAGAGCATTATATGTGTTGATGTCATTAGTTACTGTTCTTATAGGATTTTATGACCTCTACAAGAATGTCCCCATGTTGAAGGCAACTGCATCAAGATTGTTTGGCCCTTTCTTTGATTGGATAGAAACATGGGAAATGATATCAAGACTTAAGTATCTAGGAACTATGCTTTTCCTGCATAACTTCCAGCAGGCTTTTACATGGTCTCTTAAAATTGTGCGTTCTGTTAAGTCTGCTTTTAGTGTTTTGACAAAGCCAATTGCGGGACCTATTATGGAGGTTCTTGAATTTACTTTGCCAATGTGGAACCTTTGTGCTGAGACAGTAGGATATTTGGGTTCAGTTGTCATGGTATCACTGGAGACCTCTTGGAGTGTAGTTTTCGGTACAATGCAGATGATTATCTGGCCATTTTGGTTTGTCTTCAGTACTGTAGTTAACATTGGTATGGTTGCTTTAGCCTCTCAAGTCATCTATTTCATGTTTCCCTCCACGTTTTGGTCCTGATATTTTGCTGCTTTATTTCCTTGTGGCCAGTAAATGCAGTTCTGTACCCTGCAATTTGGCTCCTTGGAGAGATACTAGCTGCACCTTTCCGGCTAGTGCTTGGGCTATCAAGTTTCGTTGTGGACCTTTTTGTTGATATTGTCAGTGTTCTAAAGCAGAGCTGGTCAACATTAAGTGCATTATATCAAGCAGGATCTGTTCCCAGATCAGCTGTGCTTACATCAGATAACAGCATCTGGGGGTCACTCTGGAAAGATCTTCTGTATCAGGTATCAAAAGATTGTTGACACAGCCAAAACTTACATTGAACTATCATGTATCTTACTTTGACCCTTTTTTTCAGATTTTCCGTGCAGTACGGAGCATTTTGTATGGTTTTGTTGCCTTCTTTTCAACATGTAATAGGCACCGGCTCAGGTATTTTTTCTTCCCACATCTATATGCAGTGCTACAGTTTAGTAAGATCAGAAAATATTAGATGAGCAATCAGAAATTCAGAATGATAAAGAAGCCTCAGTTTACAGTTAGAGTTCAGAACTGTCCTTCAAAATGGTTTTTATTTTCTGTCAGTTTGTGCAGACCTGAACTTTTAAGTGACCCTTACCCCCTCTGTAATATAGTCAAGTGGCCCTAAAGGAATTTCAATGTCATGCGTTTGCATTATGATTCTAGGTGCTAATACTACTGCTTCCCTGCAGCATTTACAATCACATTCAGGTGTTTCTCCAGCGCCTCTCTCGTGTCTCAACTAGAGTACCATATGCCAACTACCGTGAAGGAGGTCGGAAGTATAGTAGCCAGAATCATCCTGTAAGTAATTGTACATTCAATACTTCAGCAGGCTGTTGCTCTTGTGTTCACTCAACAATACTTATCAATTCATTGAAGTATGATCTTACCTCGGAATTAGCATTATTCATTTATGCTGCCGTACAGCTTTTCATTAAACCTATATAAGAGAACTCCGATAAAGTCAGTTTTCTAATCTGATGTAACTAGGACTCACTTTAATGTTTGTTTATCCTAACATCTGCATTCTTTTTTTTTGAAAATATAACATCTGCATTCTACATAAATACAAGACACGGATGGGGGTTCAAATTCTCTTTTGCTTTCCTTTCACTTTTCTGAATGTGTTCATGATGTGTTTCTGTGCAGAGAAGGAAGACTAAAACGAGATAACAGTGGAATTTGCAGCTTAACAAACTAACTCGGTGGAAATCCTCAAAAGGCGAAGAGAAAACAATGTAAGCCGAACATAATATGGAGAGAGAACAATAAGTAACTGAGTTTATTGGGGCCTTCGGAAAACATAAAAGCCTTGGAAGAGTCAAATTCAGGAGTTGTGCTGACGCTGAAAGTTCCGTAACATAGCTCTGACCAGCAGTTTCCTTGTGTACAAAGTACCGGCAAAGCAGTGAAGCAAAAAACTGCAAACTGTACATACGCAGATCACCTTACTGCTTTTCGTTGTAATAGGTTGTATAATAGGCTTGTGCATATCCTCCTGTAATCTTCCTCTGAACAGCAATTTTGTATATTATCTTTATCTGTTCAGTGTTAAGTTTCCTTTTCAAAAATGTTCCATTCTTTCATCTTACTGAACATCAGCAGTATTGTACATTTGGGATCAGCATTACTGACAGCTTATCTGCGTAAACCCTTCCTTTGCATTGGTATGCATTGTCCTCCTTACTACCACTCAACGATCTATAATTTGAAATGGATGGAGTCTACTAGCATAAACGGAGGAGGTTTTATGGATGTATTTTGAATCGAAAGGAGCAGGTTAGCATTCTCAACCTTTACCATTGCCGATGACAACTCCAATTCAGCCGCTAGGCCTTTATCTTGTGCTCCCATCCTGGGTTGAAATCCGTTTCTTTTGCCACGACTGGAAGAGAGAAGAATCTGGAGGGGTGAGGTGTTTCAAAATACTTAATCTCATTTTCTTCACCCAGATATCGTCTATTCTTCTCCTGTGTCATGTATTGCCCGGCTGCACATGGGGCGCGGAGCCATGGAGGAGGCCCAGCCTGCCGCGCATGTTGCGTGCTGCTGCCCGCATCACCCACGGGGCATGCCACATGTGGGTTTGGTAGGCGGATCCATGTCATGTGTGCAACAGTGCCAGATCTAAGGTGCTAGAGATTCCCCGTTTCAGCCTGACGGCGAAGAGCGAAACAGGCTCTTTCATCCAATGAGACACTGAAGCCGTGTGAAGCTGCTGGTTCTAGTAGTAGTAGGAACCAGCTGCATTGTATATAGTAGAAAGTTTGTGCCTTGCAGTTGTGATACGTCCTCATCTGAGTTTGAACCTGCTGACTTTGACAGGGTGCCGTGATCGCAACTGCAGCGTTGAGGCAATGGGAAGCCTGGCTTCCCGATGGTCCTAGCGGGTCACGAGTGACAGACAGTTTGAGAGCTCACTCGATTGTGGGCTGTGGCTGTGCGAGAGGTGGGTGCCCACCGCGTGAATAAAGGTGCGGTCCACATGAGCCCTGCAGGCACAGTAGCCCCCTTTGGGTGCTGAAGGAGCGGCTCCAAAACCAGTTTCTCCTGGAGCCCTCCTAAACACGATGCTCTGACGGTGAAGCCTCGAAATTTCTATTTTCTGGAGCGATTTGGTGGAGGAGACGTGGCTCCTCCGGCTCCTCCATCTTACGTACCACCTTTGCCCTGCACGCGCACTGCGCCTCCTCACGGCGGCCGGCCGCTACTCCTCAGCCAACCGCACCAGCCGTAGGAGGCTAGGCGGCGGCGGGAGCCCAAGGCGTGGCCCGGCGGGAGGCCGGACGGCAGCGGTGGCCCGTGACGTGACGTGGCGAGGTGAGCGGGAGGCCCGGCGGCGGTGGAGGCGGCGGCGGCAGGAGCCCGTGGCCTGGGGCGCGACGAGGCGGGGTGGGAGGCCGGGCGGCGGCAGGCCATGGCGGAAGAGGCGGTCGCCGGCGCTAGCCCGAGGCGGAGGAGGCGGCCTGCCGCGGCCCGCGGGCGTCAAGGGGCGGGGAGGATGCGGATCGGGGGAGGAGGGAAGAAAGAATAAGGTGGAGAAAGAAGGAAAAATAAATAAGAAAAATGAAAAATAAAAAAGAAGGGTCTTGTGGTCATTTCATATTTTTTTGTATTTTAACAATTAGATAAAGCTATTTTGCTAAATATTTTTTCAAAACAGTTTCTGCTCCGGAGCTGTGTTTGTAAGAGCCGTAGCCGTGCTAAAGGTACCCTACGCTCCAATCATCGATCCGGATGACGCTGCAGTGACGTCCGGTGGCCGAGCGTGCCCGTCATTTTGCCCACCGGGGAGCGGGGACCAATCCTCGGTGGCCGGTGGCGCAATGGAAGGGGGTGAATTTCTCAGTCACACCGACAGAAATGCCTCCCGGGGGCTGAAAGCCGCCCTGAAATGCTCAACACTACACTTCCACATGTTAGGCATGCTGACTGACAGGTTATGATGCGCGTGTTGTAATCGGATCCCCGTGCCACGTACATCCGCGGCACTGACTGCTGTGCGACAGTGACAGAGGCAAGTGTAAAGGAAGCTTAAACTCCAACAAGCGGTGCTAGTATCATTAGGAAGTTAAGAATGGCAACGCACCCTTTCTACATGCTTTGAAAGGGCAAGGAAACTGCTAGAGAATAATGGGGCAAGGGACAGTGAGATCTATGAGTAGCGGCTATGCTCTCCTGTTTTTCGTCAAAAGAGTGTAGGGGAGAGGGCTGCAGATCCGGACAATCCAGCTCCGGCGCACGGACGCCAGAACCGAACAGAAGCAGACGCCGGCGACCCTCCGCCGCCGATGGCGAACGTGCCCGATCGAGGGAGCGAACAATCCGGAGGCCATAATTGCTTCCCCCACTTGCCCCCACATGAGCATTGGCAACCAGCTGGGTCGCCTCGCTCGCGACCACCACCAGCCGGGTCGTCTTGCCGAGCTTCGCGCCGCGGACGAGGGGGTGCTAGCGGCCGGCGTCGCGGCGCACATGGCGCGCCCGGTGGAGGACGAGGACTTGCCCGGCCGCTTTCCCCGTTGCCAAGTTGTCCTCGCTTTTCCACCCTTCGGATGAGCCCCCGTCGTCTCGTCTCGTGCCCACGCCACGGGCCACGGCCACGGGGCCACGCGCGCTCGCCAGCCCGGTGAATTGCTCCCTCAAAGTTCCTTTGCCTACCTGTCGTCCACGAAGCCGTCTGGTGCGGCCTGATAGCTCCCATGGCGGCTTTCCTTGAGCAGCCATTCACGGCGGGTTATGCTTTCGGGGGCGTGGCGAGCTCGCCTGAAATGGTCTGCAGCCGAAAAGAAATGCTATAGCCGCGGAGTGGGGAACAAGCAAGAGCAAGCATGAACGGCATGGATGCATGATGCTCCGTAGCTGCTACGTTACTTGCCACGTACATGATTTGATGATTACATACAACCCACAAAGTCGCCAATGCAGCAAGTATGGATCATGGATTCATGGTGTGTGGATTTAGAAATCTTAGCCCCCTCCGGTGTCGCAATCTATACAAGCTGGGACAGATGCCGGGTCTGGTTACTGGTTAGGACTTTGGACACGCCCCTGTCATTTCTGTCAGTGACGGTGTGTCCGTCTCCATCCCGTCGTCGCGTTTTTCGTCTTGCTCATGACCTCGCTACAAAACTACAGAGTCCTACCTGCTCTGACCTGCGCGGCCGTCCAATGTGTTACGACCGCTCCATCTTCTCTTCACCTAAAAGGGGCTCTCCCTTTTCCCCCCGACGCAACACGGCACGCTCGATATCATCCCCATGTACTCTTGCTCCTGGGACGCAACTGCCGCCCGCCATGTAAACAAGATTGCGTCCCCTTTGGACCATCTCGCTTTGCCTTCACTAAACCGTCAACCACCTCAGCTAGCCACACCGACTTTCTGTTAACACGCAGCAAAGCCTCCGGCTACCTGCTCAAGTAATCAATCCCATCTGCCCTAAAAAATGGTAATCAATCACATCTTATTATCGCCGCCGTGCCGTGCAACGGCAAAGCTAGCTAGTCGGCAGCCGGAGCCTGCACTTTTCCCATGGCTGAGTCGGTGCACTTGCTCTGTCACGCATGGTTACCCTCCAAACGCTATCTCGTGGAGCAGTAGCTACTGCAACCGGACCTGACCTGAGCGGCTTGCAATGTTGGCGTTCACGCGTGGCTTGATTGCCTTTCACTAACCACGCAATTCAAGTCGGCAGATCGAGCCTGCTGTCATTACATCTTCCTACAGGACCACGCGTGCCGTGCAGGGTCGCTGTCGGCACCACGCGGCAGGCGTTGCACGCGTCTTCCCCGTGACGTCCGCCGAGCAGATCGCCGCGCGTACAGCAGGGTTAGCGCACAGTACGAGATTAGATTACGGTCAGCATAAGTCGCCGGGAATAGTAAACGGTGAGACTTGTGTCGAGTAGCCAGCCTAGCTTGTCCGTTGCGAACACGCAAAGTACAGCAGGCGACCAAACGTTGACGGCTACTACCATTTCATGTCGACCAGCGCCAGCCAGACCATCATCTGCCAGTTTCCATCGGAGGCCAACCACGCGTTATCCTGTCATCGTGAATCTGTAAAATCCCCTCCAGTCCGGTCATGGTGCTGACATGATTTGGGATCTTCGGATAGGAGCACACTGGAAGGCCTATTCTGAAGCTAAACAATCTGGTATTTTGCACGCTCAAATACTACTGTGCTAACACTGCCGTATTAGCATGGGTCTCATTCATCACAATACGACATCAAAACAACACGGAAGAAAGAACAAAGGAGCTTTTCTCAACGGGACAAAACAGGAAAGAAAAAGGAGCACAAGATTTTGGAGCCGTTGAGACGAGCACCAACTGGCATCAGTCCCATTCATCACACCACAGCGTCCACATTGATTACCCACTAACCACCACGCACCCCAGCCGAAACGGCCGGACGCTGGGGCCCGGCGCGCAGCGACCAACGGTCGTGGGTCGTCGCTCGCGAGCGGGCCACGCCTCCGGCCTCCTGCCCCCGGCGCTCCCCGGCTCTTTCCATCGCAGCTGGACCCGATCGCCCCGGGCATCGCAGAACACCAAACACCCGCGCCCACCACCAGCCGCGCCTCCCTCCACCCCCGCGTCGCCCCCACCACCCCACGGCCCACCCCCACGCACGAGCCGAGCCACCCGCGACGTGCCCCACCCGCGCCCCAACATACCCGCGCCACTTTCCCTTCCCGGTTCCCACACGGAACGCGCCGCGGGCGCGGGCCCCGCTTGGCAGCGTCACGAGGTCGATGGCCATAAATCCCCCGCCCCCACACTCTCGTCCACTCACCTCAGCGCCGTCGTGCTGCTCTGCCTCTCCGCGCCGCAGCAGAGCGAGCAGAGCATGGCGCCCCCACGGCGCGCACTCCTCGTCGCCGGGATACTCGCCGCGGCGCTGCCGCTGCTCCTCCTTCGCCCGGCAGGTAACTTCCGCCGGAATGCGCAAAGAATGATGCTCTGCTAACGCAATGCGGCAGGGCGAATGCAGGTGGCGGTTTGGTGGCTGACCGGTGCGGTTCTGTTGTGTCTTGCAGAGGCGGGGACTGTGGGCGTGAACTACGGCCGAGTGGCGAACAACCTGCCGAACCCAGCGGCGGTGATGCAGCTGCTCAAGCAGCAGGGCATCACGCAGGTGAAGCTCTACGACACCGAGCCCACCGTGCTGCGCGCGCTCGCCAACACCGGCATCAAGGTGGTGGTCGCGCTCCCCAACGAGCAGCTCGCCGCGGCGGCGTCCCGCGCCTCCTATGCGCTCCTGTGGGTGCGCCGGAACGTGGCGGCCTACTACCCGGCCACGCAGATCCAGGGCATCGCCGTGGGGAACGAGGTCTTCGCCACCGCCAAGAACGTCACGGCGCAGCTCGTCCCGGCCATGGTCAACGTCCACGCCGCGCTGGCCCGGCTCAACCTCGACAAGTCCGTCAAGGTGTCGTCCCCCATCGCGCTCACCGCGCTCGCGACGTCGTACCCGTCCTCCGCGGGCGCGTTCCGGGAGGACCTCGCGCAGCCCGTGATGAAGCCCATGCTCGACTTCCTGGCGCAGACCGGGTCCTACCTCATGGTCAATGCCTACCCGTTCTTCGCCTACTCCGGCAATGCGGGCGACATCTCCCTCGACTACGCGCTGTTCCGCCCCAACGCCGGCGTGCAAGACACCGGGAACGGCCTCAAGTACTACAGCCTCCTCGACGCCCAGCTCGACGCCGTCTTCGCGGCGGTGAGCAGGCTCGGGAACTACAATGGCGTGCGCGTGGTGGTCTCCGAGACGGGGTGGCCGTCCAAGGGTGACACGAACGAGGTAGGCGCCTCGGCCGCCAACGCCGCGGCGTACAACGGCAACCTGGCGCGCCGCGTGCTCTCCGGCAACACGGGCACGCCGCTCCGCCCCAACGCGGACATCGACGTGTACCTCTTCGCGCTCTTCAACGAGAACCAGAAGCCCGGCCCGACATCCGAGCGCAACTACGGCGTGTTCTACCCGAACCAGCAGAAGGTGTACGACGTCGAGTTCGTCCTCGGCAGCGGCGGCGGCGGCGCGGCGGGCGGCGGCGGCCTCGGGTGGCAGGAGAACGGCGGGCCCACCAGCGGCAACCCGCCGAGCGGGGTGAAGGTGACGACGGGGGAGGCGTGGTGCGTGGCGAACGCGATGGTCGGGGAGCAGCGGCTGCAGGCGGCGCTGAACTACGCGTGCGGCGAGGGCGGCGCCAACTGCAAGGCCATCCAGCCCGGCGCGGCGTGCTTCGAGCCCAACACCATGGTGGCGCACGCCTCCTACGCCTTCAACGACTACTACCAGCGCAAGGGCCGGTCCATCGGCACCTGCGACTTCGCCGGCGCCGCCTACGTCGTCAACCAGGCACCGAGTAAGTCGCCCCGCCGCTCATCTCCCTCCTCCGCGTGCCATTTCCTCAGCTAAAAATAGTTCCTTTCTCTTGATGGCGTTCGCTGCTAGTACCATTCGTGCACCTGATTGATCTCCATGAATTCGTTCAATCACGTAGCAAAATGTTGGTACATTCCATTATTTCACACACGTAAATGATGACCAGTAGCAGCAGTAAGCCATACAGTTCCGGTAAAAAGTGATCGCAGGAACCTAGGCGTGAAACATCCCGTACAATCCATGCTCAATCACCCGGAAGATTACAGATTGGTATACAGTTCAAATCAAATTAAAGGTGCTTTGCAATTGTACGGGAATGATTCTCGCTCTTTTACCATCACACAGCCTGTCACGTCCAGTAAAACCACATCTGGAAAGCGCCCAGCACAGTGAACAGCACGCTGCAGTCCATTGCAAGACTGCAGCAACTGGTGCTCTGTGACGACAAATCTGTACTGCGATTTTTAGCAGTCACTCCTCTCTTCATGGCCGTGTTCAAGCCTGCATTGGATCCGAGCTGTTTACAGTCACTGGGATCGAGTTGGCTGCTGCTCAGGTTCAGGCCTGGTAGTGCAATAATGACTGTGAGCTGCTCAAAAAAAAAATACTGTGCGGAGAGGAGATGGGTGGCTGTGTGGCTCGTAGCTCGGCGTGATGTGACCCGTCCTGTGTTCAGGTTCTTTACTCCGTCCTGGTTTCCTCCATGGTGATGCGTGCCGTGTCTGGATGCCGCAGACCGCGTTGTGGCTGATTGCCACTTCCGGTGCCTTTTGCAGCGCCTGCTCTGTACCCTACGGAGTACTGCATTCTTACTACACTCGTTACGTATCCTGGGGCGTACGTGTCTCCTTGGACCAGCGGTCGTCTCGAAAGGATGTTCACATGATGGGATGGGTGTGCGATGATAATCTGCTGTTAGATCAGAGAATGTGCTGTTTTTTAATGTTGATTGTGCTGTAACCTGTGATCTCACTGGTGCCTTTGCTGCATTGTTTGCAGAGATGGGCAAGTGCGACCTCCCATCGACGGTCTGAACTCTGAAGAAACTGAAGCTACGTGGCCGAGGATCCCAGGCCGGCCTGCAGCCATCTCGAGGGCGAAAGTCTAGCGAGGGGAAGATGTTGGAATCTTTGCGCCCTTTCACCCTTTCTTTACTGCTGCTGCAGCCTTGACTCCTGCTATGTAACTATGCTACGTAGTAGTAGAAAACCAACACCGCTGTAGCTGTACGCCTTTCTTTTTGCAGCCTTGGCTGATGGGGGATACCTTTGTTTAGTCTGCTATGTAACTATGCTACTGTTATAAGCTGATTAGTATAGATTAATTAATGGCTTAGCCTTTGCTCCCATGTGATGTGACCCACTAGGGTTTGTCTCGGCTCTCGAGTGATCTGTTTGACTCTTGCTCCATCGCTGTCTGAGAATTTGTGTGCCGGAAATGGTGCTTAGCGTGGACGACAGTGTACACTAGGCAGCACTCCAGTAGAGATTTAGAGAAACCCATGATAGTGGGTGGTGTCTCGTGCGGCGTCAGTGTTTGGCCTTTTAGCACCACCCCCTACTCCTGAATTTTTCTTTTAGCTAACTGTCTAGGTATTTTGGCGAGCATTTTGACTACGGCACCATGGGAACGAGGATTTGCGCCTAACTGAATTGGAAAGTCTTTAAGGTCACAAAGCAATACTGCTTTTAACATTTTGTAAACAAAACCTATCTGAAATCGCATGCGATCGCTCCAGAAATGGCGAGGTCGCTGATCCCATGGAAAGCGCCACGGCTCAACTGGCATTGGCTCGCACGGGTAGTGGGCAGTGGACGGACATGGGCACGGATGGAAACTTTCCCAAAATCTGCCGTCCTCCGCGCACCACTGTACGACCACCACGGCACACGTTCCCTGAGCCTTTCGACAGCCACGGGGGCGTACCAGTGCCGGTAGCGCTCCCCTGCTCAGCGCCACGGCGGCCAGGGTTTGGAATCACATGGAGGTGGTGTACATGCACATTGGCCACCACCACCATGAGGCATGAGTCCATCATCATCACCCGCGGTTGGTGTGTCCTGACCTCTGGGCTCCAGCCTTCCGCCTGCGGCGACCATTGGAAATACTGTGAGCACAACAATTGGAAGTTTAAGCTGGTTTCTTGCTCGGAAGCATGCATTTGAAACCGTAGTATCCAACTGAAAGCAACACAAATCTGTCTTGTGGATGACAAATGCTTGAGACTGAATACTGAGTAGCAGTGTAGTGTGCAGTTATGTGAGCAGTATAACATGCATTCACCAAAAAAAAAACTTCCTTATATGACTAATAATTCAACTATGATAAGACTACATAAGCTTGTCCTTAGTTTAGTTTGCGCAGGAACTGCAGTTGGCCTTTATGACAAATTTTGTAATCCCATCTGTTTGATGCTACTAATATTTACTAATACCTCTTAAATTGAAGGTTGGTACTGGTGCTCGATCTGAGCAGACAAGGACATACAATTACAAGGTAGCAGGGCATATTATCAGCTAGAAGCTGTTTATGTTGTTTTCTCTTCTTTCTGTTCTTTGTGGAAGGAGCTCTTCCATTTCTTTTCTTTTTCTAATACGTTTAAGTAAATAGATCTGAGGTCTTTTGCTCACAGGATAACAGAGTGACAGACTATCGGCTGAAGATGAGTTTTGAACTGACTAGCTTCCTTTTAGGAGACATTGAATCGGCTGTTCAGGTAGTTTATATGAGAACTAAACTCTGTAAATTTGGCAACATGCAGGTACTACAGTGCAAATGATTAACGATTTCACTTGTCGTTGAAACATCTAAAGTCCTGTGCTACAATGGAACAGCAGGAGCTCTTGGAGGAAATGGCCACTTCTGTGGGCGTGGCCAAGGTATGATATGCAGAATTGGCCCCTCAGAAACAGGTCATCAAACTGATGATGTGTTCAAATGGATGAAGATTAAGCTGTACATGAAGAAATCTGACAAAACTCCACATAGGCACATTTTTCTGTATTTAATGGTCATGACTAATGTCACATTGTCACAGAACATAGCAATGCACCTCAGCTTCCCTGCTGGAGGCAGATTTTTGAGTAGTAGAAAATAGACATGCTTACAATTCAACTGCTCCATTTTTCCTAATTCAATATGCTTTAAATATGTTGTCTCTGTGAAATATCACTTACTTTCTAGTTCCTTCTTTGGTTTAGATATGTAAAAAAACATATTCTATTTATGAAGATAGCTATACCCATGTGCCAGATTAGATAGGTGACCAGTTCTCCAGTTTCTTGTGTCTTAGGCTAGGTTTGGTTACTAAAAGATTTATTATAAGCCCTTTGGATGTTTAGATGCTAATTAGGAGTATTAAATATATTAATGACATAAAAAATTCCATAACCCCTAGGCTTTTTTGCAAGACGAATCTATTAAGTCTAATTAGTCCATAATTAGTCCATGTGATGCTACAGTAAATATATGCTTATCATGGATTAAGTATGCTTAATCGATTCGTCTCGCAAATAAGCCCTAGGTTTATGCATTTAGTTTTATAATTAGCTTATGTTTAGTCTTTTTAATTGGTCTAGAAATATTCGATGTGACATAGCTTATTATAAGTACCTGGAATCCAAACAGCCCCTTAATCAAAGAATGCCATCCATTCCGGTTAACAAATTCACAAGTTTGCTTTCGCAATTCAAATTGAAAATCCAGTTCACCTGACAACATGGACAAAGTCAATTTAGAAGTATTTGGGCTTGGATGAAAAGTTTGCAATATATTTTTTTTAAAAAAAATCTTTCAATTTGGTAATGTTTTGTTGTTACTACCTGATTTGTGACATGACCTAATAGCCCTTGTCAGGCATTGTGTGAATTTGGGATAAACAAATTCAGTTCTTTTCTTTTGGTTCTCAAATTTGACTATTTGAGATAAACAAGAAAGGAGAGCAAGAGAATTCTGACTATTTGAGATAAACAATCAAGGTGTTCAAGAGACTCTACCTTAGCAAAGGTCTGAAGGCTTAATAAGCACGCTTTTGCTGCTGCCTGGGCACACCGGTTCCCATCAGCATTTCGTCGAACACCACGGCCACACACCTCCGCTGCCACCATGGCTGCTGCCAAGTCCCTGCTCGCCTCCCTCCTCCTCTGACAGCAGCAGCCGGAAGCCACTTCCAGTTCACGCTCCACCTCGCCGACACCGCCGCCGCCGCTGGGTGCCTCAGATTCCTGGGCGAGTGCCTGCCGGCGACGACGAGCTGGGGGTCATCGGCGGAGCAGGCTTCGGCCACCACGGCCGAGGCCTGTATGGCTGTTGTCAGGGTGGTATTTACGCCATGGCCATCCTGTTCTTTCAGCTTGAAAGAAACACGAGAGGTGGAATTGGCCGCCGCCGAGGACAGCGTGGCCGAGCCGAGCGGGAAGGCGACGGATAGAGATTGTGTGGCGGCCGCTCCATCCCACGTCGGCCTTCGACACCGCCCTACGCCAACTCGCGGAGCACGGGGGCATGCTTGCTCATCGTCGCTGGCGTGCCCAGGACGAAGGCAGCGGCCGGGCGCGTGTGCTCGAGGGACGGGGCCGCGGCGGTGCGACCTCGCGGGCTCCCCGAAATGTTTGTAAAATACCCCTGGTTTGGATCGCGATTAACAATCGCGATCCGGGTTTTTGCGATATGACCCCAATATATTTTCATATACACCTCTAATTTGGATCGAGATTAATTATCTCGATCCGGTATTTTACAAAAAGCACCATTATATTTTTATGTAGCCCCCTAATTTGGATCGCGACTATTAATAACGATCCGATCTTTTGCAAAATACCCCCGGGTATTTGCAGATGGCTCCCTGGTTTGGACGGCCAGGTCCGTCGTCCCTTCCGGCCTCCCCCTCGGCTCCTCCTCCGGCCCGCTCGCCGCCGCCGCCGTAGTCCCCACCGAGCCCGCGACTCCTCTTCCCACCCACCCCTCGCAGCAGCGAGACAGCGACCATCCCCCCACTCATTTGTCTCCCGCACCCAAGCCAGCAAGGGCAGTAGGGCGGAGGCAGCGCACCTAATCCCAGGGCCAGGGAGCAGCCGCATGCCTGCTTGCCCTCAGCTGGCCGCCGGGCATGGCTGCTTGTCTGTGCCGCACGTCCTGGCTCGCTCTCATGGCGATTCTCTTTCTACTCAAAAGTCAGCCACGTAGCACTCCGTGGCCTGCACCCCCTTCCTGCGCGCTCGCCCATGGCGCCGACAAGTGGGCCACCTTCCCGCGCGCCATCGCTCTCTGTCTCGCCGTCCTTTCCTCTCCGGCTCTCCCCAGTACCATGCCCACTAGCTGCGTTGCTCCTGATCGCCCCTCTTCCACCTTACCGCGCTCGCCACTCCTGCCGTGCTGCCCGGCGTAGCAGTGCTACGCCCTCGACTGCCTGGCGAGGGAGCCCCTCCTCGCCAAATCCACCACCACCGCCTCCCCTTGTGCTGCTCTTCCTCGTGCTCCTGCATCTCTGGGGAACGATAGCTTGTTCCGTGGTGGAGTTCTCTCCTTGCTCGCCGCAGAGAAGGGAGCAGAACCCGTGCTGCTAATCCACCCGGTCGCACGGGGGTTCGATCCGCCTCCGGCGCCTCCCCAACCGGCATCCTGGCAAGAGTAGCGGCCACGCACGACAATGGCAGCGGCGACAGCTACGGGGACGTACCAGTGCTGTCGTGTACCGGTAGTGTGTTCCCCTGCTCGGCGCCTCGGCGGACAGGGCTCTGGAATCACATGGGGTGGCCGGGTGGGTACATGTATATTGGCCACCACCACCATGAGGCAAGAGGCCATCGTCATTACCCGCGGTAGGTACGGTGTGGCCAGACCTCCGGGCTCCGGCGGTCCGGCCTCTTCCGCGCGCGGCCTCCCTCCTCCCCTCCGCATGTGCGCGTGCCCGCTGGCGCGCATGTGAAGGAAGCTGCCAATTGGAGTCGGCAGGCTGGACCACCGGAGGGGAAGCCGAGAAGGGAATATTGGCCCAATGATTTCGCCGATGGAGACGAGAGATCTGCCGTCATCCGCGGTGTTTTCCGGTGCCCGGCGCGGGTTGGTCGTCACAGTCGCTAGTCAGCGACTGCGCAACTGTTACGAGGGCTCGTTTCCCTTTTCCTGGGTGAGCGTTGGGCCCGAGCCGCTCGACGGAACCACAAGCGCGGAAAAAGGAGTGCCGATTCGCTGGTGGGCCGTGTTTGGTTAGTTTCCATCTTTTCTTGTGAGGTGTATTGTTGTTGTGGTGGTTTCTTCGTGATTGGTGTTTGTTGCAGTAAAGAATTGGACCGGACCACTTTTGCCACCGACCTTGTGGAGTTGTGGGCTATTGGGCTCGTTATCTGACAGGTAGGGCAGATTGAGAACCCAACCTAGGCAGGGTCAAATCCAAAAGTATATTAGGAAATGTTTTACAATTCTCAGGGTTTGGTCTTTTGGGCCTAACTGAAATTCCAGGACAAGTTTAAGGTTCCTAATAAAGATAGTTTGCAGACCGAAATAAGAACGGCTGACAAGTTTAGAGACCATCGATGAATTCCACTCTCTTTAATTTTACTAGCCTATCAACCCGTGCTTCTACACGAACTAATTAGAATTAATAGAAAAATAAAGCTTATAGACAATAATTATAATTATATATCTCACATCCTCTTTCATCTACTAAATATTCTAACATATACTCTAAAATACATATTTAGCAATAGATTTTATTTTGCATTACACCTCCATATGTATTTGATATATATTTAATTGAACTATTTGTCCGTGAATTAGGATTCTTATCTTTTCCATCATACATGAATACATGATAACACATATCGTGGGTAGTATTTTTATATAAATAATATATTAATAATGATAGAAATATTAACTTAGAATTTTATATTGATGCACTTTAATTTTTCTTATAATTATATAATTTAGATTTATAGGTTATTTTAACTATTAATAATGATATAATTGGATAATTTATATGCAAAATTAGGGGTTATTTAAATTTTTTTTATAATAATATAGGTGGGTAATTTACACAAAGATTAGGGGTTACTTTAGAATTTTTTTTATAATAGCGGATGTGGGTAATTTATTAGGAAAGATAATAGATCTTATGACTATTATAATTAGAGTTGTTGAATTGATGGTCGGATATTTTTAATTTTTGTGAAATATATTCTTTTAAGAACGTCCACCTAAACTTAGGTGGCTTCACATGGAGACTTAGTAGAGCTTTCAATTAGTAAGATTTTTGCCTAGTAAATCACCTAGCTCACTGCCACAAAGATAAAAGCTACTTTCAGCAAAGCTGATGTGGCAGTAACAGTTACTTACCAACTCCTGGCCACGCACGCTGCCGGTACAATAGACGGTACAAACTTTACAGTACAATATATATACGTACATATTTATCTGAGATACAAGCAATACATTACTCCACGATACACTCATACCGTGCCACCTATAAACACATATCACGTGCCTATCTGCTACCGTACACAATACACATGGCCATTGTACGTTCACTCTCGAGCTGCTTGCCACTATGTCCGGCTGTCGCATCCGTGCAGCCACCACGCTGGTAGTTTGCGCTTCTCACTTACGCTGTGGCGATTTCGGACTTCATGGCCTCGAACCGTGGCTCCTTGGCCTCGAACTTGTGGCGCACGTAGAGGTTCATGTAGTCCTCGAACACGAACCTCGGGTACGCCGCCCCGGCGCGCTCCTCGTCGGCGGCGGCGACGAGCGCGGGCGCCGGGAAGATGACGGCGTCGGCGCCCGGGTTGTAGAAGGACGCGATGGACATGCGGTTGCCGTCGGGACGCGTGAGCACCCGGTGCATGACGCTCTTGTACCGCCCGTTGGTGATCACCTCCAGCTGGTCGCCGATGTTGACGACGATGGCGTGGCGCACGGGCGGCACGTCCACCCACTCCCCGTCCTTGAGCAGCTGCAGGCCGCTCACCTGGTCGTCCTGGAACAGCAGGATGATGCCGCCGGCGTCGGTGTGCGCGCGGAGGCCGTCGACGAGGTCCGGGCGCGGGCACGGCGGGTACGCGCTCACCTTGGTGCCGAACGTCGGGCCGTTGGAGCCCGCGAAGGCCTGCTTCAGGTACCCCTGCTCCAGGCCCAGGTTCTCGCACAGCAGGTCCAGCAGCTTCTCGGACAGCTTCTGTATCTCCGATGCGAATTGTTTCATCACTTGCCTGCAGCGACACGGAAGGCTTGCTTTCAGTCAGGAATATTCCAAGCCAACAGATAAAAGCGCGTCCATTGCACTGTCACTTCCTACTAAAAAAGTGATTCGACTTGTGATGGTTACTGGACTAACACAGCACTCTGATGTAGTACACTTGTCAAGCAAAGGAATGATCGGAAAACAAACTATGCCTGTCGTCAGGCAAAAAAATAAAAATAAAACACACACTAGAAAAGTTACTTATCTACGAAAATAATCTTGATGCACAATATAGTTTTATACGACAATTTGGAACATTGTTTAATTCGCTAATAGGAGCAGGTCATGTCAGGTAGTATAGCTTTTCTTACAAAGTGTCTGATTGGGCCTAGCACAATAGGTGGCTTCGTCAGCCTGGCTTTGTAGCCTTGCATAAAAGCCATTAAACTAGTTCAACTTGGTAGACCAAGGACATTCAAGTTGAGAATCACCCGATTAACAAACTGATTATCCCCAAGGGTTTTGCAACCTGAGTCAAAAGCTGGTGACATGGCGCTTCAGCTTTTATTCAGAAGCCAACAGAAGGTTTATCAACGACTGATTGGACTGTAGCCAACTAATATGATACTGACAACGTCGTCGATGAGGCGCACTTGTATGTTTGAACACACCTGTAGTGGTCGTCGAGGTCGGGGAGGTCGGCGATGTTGGAGGCGGGGAGGTGGCGGACGAAGAAGGTGCTCTCCCAGTCCACGTCCTTGACGTCGGCGCCCTTCTCGCCGGCCTCCAGCGTCCGCGCCGCGAACTCCTGGAACTTGGGCTCGCGGCAGCTGGCGTAGTGCGCCTTGGTCAGCCGCTCCACCTCGTCCATCAGCTCGTGGGAGACGCCATGGTTCAGCAGCTGCATGGTCAGTTGGTCACGGTTCAGCTAGGCTTGAGAAGTGATGCTCCGATCGATCGGGCGACGCTAGCTGTGCTAGAAATCAGTTATGGTCGACCGGTTGATGGAGAATAAGAATCTGTCCGAGACTAGTATTTGTTAGGTAAAGGCAGAATGCTTTGTTTTCTTTTCAGAAACCCCAACGCTGGCAGAGACAGCAGACTGACAGAAATGCTGAAGAGGCGATAAACAGCATATGAACTCTTCATGTTAGCATCAGATTGTTCATAAGTTTTTGTACGGTTGATCATGTATGTGGTGTGGTGTGTGTGAGTGGCACCTCTAAGAAGCCCCAGTTCTCGCAGGCGTCGCGGATGACCTCCATGGCCGCCGGCTTCTCCTCGGTCTGGAGCTTCTCCATGTTGATCACCGGGAAGGAGAGCGTGCTGCTGGTAGCTGCCATCTCTCTTGCTCGCTCGATCTCTCTAGTCTCTCCCTCTCCCTCACACACACTTCTCGCTCTCTTGAGTGTTGCTTAATAATAAGCTGATGATGATGATGAGTTTGTGTGCAGACCGTGGCGGTGAGGGGTGCCCAATTTATAGGCGCCAGAGTGAAGGCAGCGCTGAGCTAGAATGCCAGGTTACCAGAATGGCCCTGGGACGTACTACTACATGTTTAATTCGGTCAAATGGATTAGGAACTAAAGAAAGTACGTGGTGCGCAAAAATAAAGCAGTGTGGACGTACACCGGCAATGAGGCTTAGCTTCCTGATGCAGACAAGTCCTCTTCGATCAGAGGACTGCAACTGACCCCAGCTAATTCCTAACGCTAGTATTACGTGCGGATCCGGCCTATTAATCCCATACTTTACAAGATTGATGATGATGGGTCAAGATATATACTATCAGGAATTGTGGCGTACATGCTACACCTGGTCGAAGTTCGTTGACTTTTCAAGCCCAGTTCAGTATGTACTAATATGGACGTCAATTCGCTCACGAACCAATTCAGGCATGCTGAAATTCAAGTCCTAGATAATAATTCTCAGTGATCCAACGGCTACTCCATTTATAAGTCAAAATTTAACATTTTAAGCCTAAGAAACATGCTGCACATGTATAGTCGCTAGTGGGTTAAATGCAAAATTTAGCCCACCATTTTTCTTGGAAACCTAAAGGTTCAGTCTCCATCGATTTACTAGTACACCATATGACCAGTGTTTCAACACAGTAACAACTGTGCAGCTGTGCTCTTCGAGCTCAATACTTCCATCGACACATCTGCTGGAAAGAACGAGAACAATCCCATCTGCTGAGTCGCCCTGGACCCGACCGGCCTTTGCATCTGGACCGTACCACCCCCAATCTGGTCGATCTGCGGAGTATATCGTCATCTCTGATCGGCGTGTCCCTTGTTCCTGATCTCCCCCTCCGTTGCCCATCACGAGTAGGGGCCGGACTAAACGCAGCGCGTCGCTCGGATCTACGCAATCTTTCAACTGATTCAGTTCCTGCGTTCCGTCTGACCTAATAATCGTCCTCGCGAGGGGGCGAGCCTTTACCTTACCTTTACCCTGTCGCGCCAATTTCGGCGTTGCCGAAACTTTGTAGCTGCGGAAAGCAGGCAAAAGCATGGCAGACGCTTTGCTTCTCCGTTTTTTGATCCGTATGACTAGATAATGGGTTCGTTTCCAAAAAGAAAAAAGACTAGATAGATAATTGTTGCAAACTACAAAAGCATAGTTGAGCATCAAATCATTGTACCTGCATCTGATTACAGGAGGCCTACGATGCAAACTAACCCTACCTTTATAGCTGGGCGGCACGCTCGAAATGTACTCGCTGGGGACAGGCTTAGTGGCCACTAAGCTCGATATAGTCCTCGTACAAGATACGCGACAGAATATCTTCCAAGTTGCAGGCAGCCTTCTCTCTGGAATCCGGGCGAATAATGCACAGATGTTGCTACAGACTACAGTGGAGGCCTGTGCCGCCTAGGCCCTGCGACCAGCTTAACCTACTACTTGACACATCACACATGCAGGTGCGTGCATCGCTGCCACTACTTGAGATTGGGATTTGAGAAGGCGCACTGTTGAGGTGCCGCGGGCCATGGACGAGGACGACCGTGCCGCGGCGGAGCCATGTTCCCACGGCGAGCTGGCGGGCCAGCGGCAGCAGCTTGTTTTGCTTTGCTCGCCGTCGGGTCAAATCAGGAGGAGCCTCCCCGGCGGATGGATCGGGGCCGTCGCCATCTCCTCCGTCACGGAACCACAGCAGCTGGCTTGCCTACGCTTCGTTTTGACAAGCTAGCCCGCGGCGACGCAACATGCACGTCGCGCTTGCACCCACCACCGGCGGGCCACCCACGGCCACGGGTGTGGCGAGCGAGCTGGCTCGGCATGGCCGCAAGTGGGGCGCCCTGCGCGCGCGTCGATCGCCTCCGATCCGCCACCATCGGTCACCATAAAGACGACATGGCGCCAGCCAAGACCAAGATTTGATTACACGACAGACCGCGCAACTAGTCGCTTGTGCCGTTGCGTCGGCGCCGGCGTCACGATGAATTCACAAGAACTATAGCGTTCACACTCGCGTTCGGATTTGGATTCGGAGTCGGGGTTTTTTTTATGTAGCTGGGACATGATTCGGAGGCGGGCTTCTGCTTTTGGGCAAACGCGCGCGTGCGCGCACTTGCGCACGTACGGCTGGCCGGCCGGCCGCCAGCCGGTCTGCGGCTCCGGCAGGCAAAAGGCAAAGGAAAGCCTAACCGGCCTTCTAATCTGAGCATCGGCCGGTTATTATTTTATCCAAAATCCTAATCGTTCAGACGGAAATATTTTATCGACCGTGGTTGGTCTCTCGAATCCACTTGGAACGCAGACGTGACGTGATTCCTGACGCCCGCTCCAACTCCATCTGCAGTAAAAATGCCAAGGTCAAGAAGATTCAGATCACGGGTGCGTTTCATATTGCTGCCGTACCATGGTAAATTGCCGAGCGCGCAGGTCAAGATTCTCAGATCACGGGCGCGCCGGGGAAGTCAAGGCAGCCAACGCAGCGGCCTCGAATAATTGGGGCACTTGCTCGCTGGAGGACAGGGACGATGGGGAGACGACGGTTACAGCGCATGGCGCCGAGCCGCGCATGGTACCACTGACATCCAGTGGAACGCCCCAGATCAACCACCTCTGTTTCTGTCCAAGCCGTGGTGGCGAAGGCATTACGTCTGAAGATCTCGAGCGCGTCAGGTGGCAGATTTGCAGTTCGTAAATCATATCACAATTCACAACATTCCGTCGCGAGAAAACCAAAAAGGAAGATCTAGTGGCGACTCCGAAAGATCCGTCCTTTGAACCGGCGGCATGCGAGATCGCCGTGGAAAAGGATCGCGCGGCCGACGACGACGCGCTGGCACGCCCAGCCCCCGGCCGGCGACCCGTCGCGCGCCGCTCACTGTGTCGCGGCGGAAGAGACGGACGAGAGGGTTCGGGGACACCAAGTGCCGTCGCCGTTCCCTGACGGCGACCGCGTACGTCCAGAGAAGATCGGTAGAGATGATCGATTAACCGGCCGGCCGCGGCGACAGCAGCTTGGCCGACGGCCGACGCCGATCCTTCGTTCATACATACGGGACCGGTCGGCGACGGATGAACCGCGCGCGACGCCGACGCGACGACGCTGGTGCTTTCACAGGTCGCACGCCGGTCGGTACGCCGCTGCGCCGCGGCGTGCGCCCGATGATGCCACGATGGCATTCAATCCGCATTGGCACTGCCTGCGGCCTGCAGGCTGTGCGGTGTTGGTTTCACGCGACTCGGGCAGAAAAGTCAGTGCTGTGATGTCGGCAATGTGTGGCACTGGCACTCCGCAACTGCTTCGCTGTGAGTTTCGGCCTGCTTCATGGTGGACTTGGTAAACTGTGGGTAATGGATTAACGTCCTCGTCAAGTCGTCGGCATTGTTGTTCTGTAGTCACTACGTACAAGCTGCGAGTGGATGCCTTTAGCTCAGAAGAAAAAACTTAAACTGCACAAATCGACGGCTCATGACAGTTTTTCACTAGGGCCTAGACTCCGATGTGCAGCCATTCGGCTGTGGCCGTACAGTCGTACGGCGGCCGCGCGACTAAAGCACGCGCCTCTCAACGCCTCGGTCAAGCTGTGCTCGACTCGAGCTCTCAGAAGCCAGAAAGAATCTCTCGTGCGAGAATACGAAAGTGCGGCGATCGATCGCGCGCAGGGAGACAGTGCTCTTCACAGTCAGATTGGCCCCCCAGAAGAACGTGAGGGATCCCTGGGTATGGTATTGGTACCTGCCTTCTGTTGCAGGCTACAGCATGAGCACGTGAGTTTATTCAGAATTCCAATCCCCGGACAAAACATGATGCTTTGCGGTGGCCGCCTTTTGGAAGAACATTTGCAGCAGCAGCAGACATGGGAATCTAATCCGATCCATCCAATCCAATCCTGCAAATGTTCTTCCAAGATCGCGCAAACCTTAACCGGGGCATCGCGAGCGAGCAGGAATTTTCCAGCCTCTTTCCGGGGCAGATCGAGCGCCAGCTGCTTTCCAAAATCAAAGCAAGATTTCACACAGTGGTAGGCTGGGGTTACGCTGCGATGCCCTTTGGATAGACACTGTGCTCTTTTTTTCGGCGAAGATGTTGGGCAGCTTCGTCGCCTGTTTTTGCTACTCCTGCTCTTTGGCGCAGCAAGAAAATCTCTGTTGTTCTTGCCACCTTGGAGACGCTACTAGCTTGCGCGTATAATTGGTGTCCGGTTGCGTTTGCATATGTGCTCTCCTGCAAACGTCCTCCGGGAATTCCAGATGAGGGAGAAAGAAAGCGAGCGGTCGATGTGGACAGGTAGATTTCGGGAATCGAGTTCACTAGCCTGTGGAGTTCTTTACGTCTGCACTATTGCAATGGACTAACAGGATGTGTTTAGCTGACGGCGACAGGGAACATACACTTTAATACGGCTTTATTAGTGTTACCACTTTATAGGCACGGCTGAGAAAGTCTCAGCATTCCATGCGAGCGGGCAACTTTCCAAACCTGACGAACTTGATGACCTCAAATAATCAGAATCTGAACTCGTGTCAGCAGCAGGTTAGCAGAGAACACCTAGGCAATGAGACGTGAGACAAGGTAGCCAATCTTATCATAACCAGCCTATGCTACATCTCAGTGGCGAGGTATGAAGTGGGATGAACTTTAATCTGGTGTGTAATCCTCCTGGAAAGTTGGAGAAGACTACTGTAAGGATAAACACACTAGTAGCAGCAGCCTAGCAGGACTCATTCTGTCATTCATTTTTTTTGAAGGACCATTCTGTCATTCAGAAGGAAAAGAAAAGATGAGATTGACGATGGCGAATCTGCGGGCCATGCGTGTTTACGTGCCGTAGGTCCGGTCTGCACGAGGGCTCTGAAAACGAGGTGGCTGCTCCATCACTGCGGCTCAACCTGCAACCAAAAATCAATCATGTCAGTACGAACCATTAACCAAACCCCAATCGCGGCCCCTGCCAATCGCTCTGCATGCCGTTCTCTCTGCACATGTCTGTCTGCAGTCATGCAGAGGGCATGGCATGGCATGGCTCGCGAGCCCGGAATTACCAGCGTACGGAGCGTAGAACAACTACAACCGTGTGGCTAGCTGTCGATCGAGGGTCTGTTTAGTTCCTTCCGAAAAACGCTGTAAACGCAAAGATGCTAAAGGAATCTTGCTAATTTGAAGTACTAAATGAAATCTATTTACAAAACTTTTTGCATGGATGGGTTGTAAATCGCGAGACGAATCTAATGAGCCTACTTAATCCATGTTTTGCAACAGTGATGCTACAGTAACCATCCACTAATTATTGCTTAATCATGGATTAATTAGCATCATTAGATTCGTCTCGTGATTTACAACCCATCCATGCAAAAAGTTTTGTAAATAGACTTCATTTAGTACTTCAAATTGGTAAGATTCCTTTGCAAAATTTTTTTTTGCGTTTTTGCGCTCTCATCTAAACAGGCCCCGAGTCTGGTGTCACGAAACTCTGATCGATGTCTCGTGCCTGTGGGTAGTACTAGAGATGACTTGTGATACGCTTGCTTCATGCAATATTCCAATATTGCAATGCAATCATGCTTTAATTTGTTCCAGTTTTCGAGGTGAACTCGTAGACAAATTCCTTGCTCAGGAACATGCCGATCGAGCTAGAGAGGCAACCATTGTGTATATATAGCTTGTTTATTTCATACGAAAGGATAGATAGGGTTGGAGGAATGGAAGAACATGGACCTATTAGTTCTTAGTACTTTCCTCATCCGCTCACTATCCATGATTATTCTAGTAGCTAGGTTGGATCTTAGAGTAAGGTATACAGGTGAAGAACTTACAGAAGCATCCCCTGACCCTGAGGTCTGCTACAGTAGTTGCCAGCTGCAATGGTTGCCTTTGCCTGATAACCTGATCGGTGAGAGAGGCCAATGCTCATTTCCCACAGCAGGAGCACTGTAGCTACCATCATGCACTCCCTGGATGCCTGGACGGTTGAATGTGCACCTGATAATCTGATATGCTATCATCCAACAGTGCGCCGCCCCGGGTCGGGTCCCCACTCCCCACTCCCCACTCCCCGTCAGGGATGGGCTGAATTATTGGTGCCGCCGCAGTGAGCACCGCCGGAGGCCGAGACTCGATCGGCTCCAGAAGCTGCGGATGAGCTGGACGATGATTGGTCCCGACCGAAACGAAAACGGGCGGACAGATAACGTTGTTGGGACGTGTGACCCGCAGGCCGATCCGGGGGGAGGATCGCCGCCACGCCGGCCGCCGTGCTGTTTCCACTGTGCCTTCGTGCAGTCCCAGCGGCGGTGGAGCAGGAGCAGGACGGAGTCATCGACGACGACAACGGACGACCTGACGAGACGCCGCCGAAGCGAACGGCGCTGGACGCGGTGCTCGTCGGGTCGCGTCGTCACCGCCGGAAAAAATGTTGACGAAATGGCCGGGAACCCCCTACTGGACAGCGACGGATGGAACCGGGCGGGCGGGAGCGGGACCCTGCCGGATCGCGTCCCGCGATCTGTGCAGGGCGCGACGGGACGGCGCCGTGCGGGTGCCGTGCATCGCGCACGTCCTGGAGGTGGTTGGATGGAGGCGGCGCTTTGTGGGTCGGCGACGGCGAGGGAGGGATTGCCGCGCGCGCTTCTTGTCTTGGGCCGAGAGAGGCTCCTTCCTTCCGGGCCGAGCCGAGAGCCCTCATCCGCGTGCGCCTCTGCCGTGTGCCGCGTGGGCTGCGATTTGAACCCCACCGTTGGGCGGCGCTGTGGTGGTGTTGGTTGCACTGGCCGGCCCGTGGAGCAGCGCGGCCGCTCTCTTTATTGCGTGCCTAGTACTATGAGTTTCATGTGGGCTGCGCCGACAACGGGCTAGACCTTTTCTGCCTGTTCGGTCCAGAAATGATGTTGACCAGAAATTGATTTTTTTTAAAAAAGGATTAAAAAATTAAATTCGAAAAAGGTACTGATTCGTAAATTTTCGAAAAATATGTACCTCCCGCCCGATCAAAGGGCGGGATGCGTGGGGCCGGAGACCTCCCGCCCATCCAACGGGCGGGAGGTTCCAAAACTTTTTCCAGACCCCTCCCGAGGGCCTCTTCACGAATTAGAAACTTTTTTATTCGCGAAGAGCCTCCTGACGCGGCCGTAGGGGCGTTACGGCCCTACAGTGCGGAGGGGCATCCTGTCCGTTGGGCGGGCGGGAGGTCCCCCCCTCCCCGCTATATAAGCCCCCACCTGCCCCTAAATTTCCATTTTATTTAGCAAAAACCAAGAAAAATTAAAGAGAGGAGAGAAAGAGAGAAAAGGAAGCGGCGAAGCCCTGTTCACACGTCAGTTTGGAGATATATTCTCGTTCTAGTCGTATAACTACTTGAAAATAACTATAATTTAGTAAATATTCCTTAGGGTAGTTATATTTTGAATAGTTTTTGGTATTTTCAATTGTTTTTAGTATAATTTATATTCTGAATAGTTTATAATCTGGAAAATATAATCTAGAAATCGCTGAAAATTAGGGTCGTTGTGTATTAATATGTAGTATAACTAGTTTATTAATGATTGACAGATATGTCTTCCGAGAAGGGTACTTTCAGTATATATTACGGAGAAGCAAATATGATTTATGGGCCGAATGTGGTAGATTTAAGTGAATTCAACTGTGCGGTCAGAGGAATTACCAGACCGCACGAGAGGATATTTGAATCCCTATGCAATTGGTTAATGAGCGGATTAAGGATTAATCAGAAGACATACAGTTTGAGTGTTCAGTGCGTCATAAATCGTACCACTCACGCTTTGATCTGGGAGCTGATGGCAATTGCAAGCAGTGATGGCTGGTTAATTTATCTACAAAATGCAAGTCATTGGCAATGGCCACTGGTACTCCTTGTCGGTGTGCACCAGAAGCCTTTGATAAACATCGAAGCTGCTGTGGGGGATGAAGATGTTGATGAAGAAGTTGAGGAGCCAAACATTGAGCAGGTGGCACCGCAGCATCTCAATGCGCGGCTGATGAGGGGAAGAACATACCCCGTATTGTTGAACAGCTGCGAGACGAAGAACGTGAATTGGATGAAGTAATGAATGCCGATTCGTCTGATGATGACGAGGATGTGCCTGAAGAATGGGTAAGCAGCGACTTCAGTCATGTTATCGTAGATGAGGGACCCAGCATGCCTTGGGATTGCAGGGAGAACGAAGTTGTCCAGGGTGCGAGGTACCACTCAATTGATGAGGTGAAGGAAGCTATTAAGTGTTGATCTCTCTCTTATGCCAGAGTTCAAAACAGTCGAGTGCAAGTCTCGTAAGTACGATGTGGTATGTGTGAAGGAGGGCTGTCCGTGGCGGGTGCATGCCTATAATGGCAATGGAAAGATTATTGGAAATGCTCAATTATCACTCAGCACACTTGTCATTTGCCGGGCGTGCAGAGGTCTCATCGCAACCTTACATCGCAATACATTGCAAACGAGATGTACGGGATGATAGTAGACAACATGTTATTTAAACCAAAGTCTATTATCAGATATATTCAGAAGAAGTACAAGTATACCATCTCGTATGGGAAGGCGTGAAGTGCAAAATAGAAGGTGTTAGAGATGAGGTTTGGGACATTCGAGGCTGCGTATGATAATATTTCTCGATTGTTGGCCGTCATTTGTCAGAGAAATTCTGGAAGCTATTATGACCTGAAAAGTCTAGACAGAGGATAAGATTCGCCCTTCATATTGCAACGGGCCTTTTTCAGTTTGGGTCCATGCATTAACGCATTCCAACACTGCCAGACTATCCTGTGCACGATGGGATCTTTCTCACAGGAAAGTATAGATTGCAAATGCTGACTGTCATTGCAGTGGATGGAAACAATCAATTGCTTCCGGTTGCTTTTGCTTTTGTTGAGAGCGAGAACACAGATAGTTGGTACTGGTTCCTGAAACGGGTTAAGCTTGCAGTCGTTCGGGATAGGGAAGATATGTGCCTGCTACATGATCGTCACGCCGGCATACTAAGGGCAATACTAGATTTGCAGGAGGGGTGTGTGGAGACCGGAGAGCCGCCCAAGGGGCGTGATGTTCGCAGTAGGTGGTGCATGAGATACATCGGTGCAAACTTTTTCAAGCAATTTAAGAACAAGCATCTTATGGATATGTTCAAGAGGCTATGCAAGGAAATAAATCAACGAAAATTTAACAAGCAGTGGTATAAACTTGATGAACTGACTGGGAAGAAAAGCAAGGACGCAGCAAAACCAGAATTACACAGGATGAAACAGAGGCTTTGTGTCCTTTGCCAACAGATACTGCACCTACTCGGAGAAGGTCTGGGTCAACGGTGAAAACCTTTTCTGAATAGATTGAGAATGAACCGAAGGAGAAGTGGGCGTTGCTTTACGATACCGATGGTGCAAGGTACGGCATAATGATCACCAACTTCACCGAGGTTTACAATTGGGTGATGCGAGGTGTTCGTGGGCTTCCACTGGTTGCAATTGTGGAATTCATCATCCATTGGTGTACCGATTAATTTAGAGATCGGTTCTCTAAAAATTAGACATACATGCAAGATCCTGACAGACATTTTGGGAGCATAATGACAGATTATATGATCAAGAAGGCAGCTAGCGCCCAACTACACCACGTACGGCAATATGGTACACAGGAGCTCAAGTTTGAGGTAGCTCCCAGAGACAGAGCACGACGTGGCATGAGACGTCAGACTCCTATAAAGGAGTGCATCCTCAAAATTGATGGTACTTGTTGTTGCTCATGCATGAGGCTAAAGTTGCTGCACATACCTTGTTTTCATGTAATGGCTGCCTGTGCGGATATTGGACATCCTGTCGATATATATGTTTTCTATTACTTCAGAAAGGAGACTATTGACAACACCTGGCATTATGAGATCTATGGTTCCGTATGGTTGGAGCGTTCACTGAGGCAGCGAATCCTATGATCTATATTCCAGACCCGACAACAGCTCGGGTTAAGAGAGGGCGCCGTCAGACACGGCGTATTCGTAATGATATGGATGAGTTAGAGCTCCGTACGAGAATACAGTGTATGTAACCAGAATGGACACACATATAAACGTTGTCCGAATAATGATGCTGGGCCTAGTTCTGCTGAAGCTGGCCCTATAGGTGATGGTACAGATGGAAGACCTCCGGTTGCATCAAGGAGCAGGAGACGTCGCCGATCGAGTGCTACTACGACATCAGGCATCGTTTAGTTGTAATTTTATTTGAACGTTGTTTGCTCATGTGTAATATTTGCCGCGTTGAGTTTGTATCAGACCTGGATGTGTATTTGTAATTTTAACAGACCATTATGTGTATTTGTAATATTTGCCGCAGTGACTTTTAACATATCATTATGTGTGTTTGTAATTGTAATTGTGACTTGGCGTTTGTATATTTAAACTGTTTTTGTATCATACTATTTTATTTTTAATTGCTTGATGTATCGTACTATCGTAATATTTGGATTCTACGTTGCAAAACGTTATCGCTTAACCATCTTCATACGAGTTTTAGATACCGTAATCTTCTTCGTAAAATTGAACTAAAATTTTTTATGTATACAAAAGAGTATGGCGAATAAATCTTGTATTTGAAAAAGTATGATTTTAAATAGTTTGTAAAACATAAATTCCAACAAAAAATAAGAAATAGGGCACCTCCCGCCTGTTGGGCGGGCCGGAAGCCTCCTGCCTGTTGGGCGCGCGGGATGCCTCTGGGGCCTCTTCGTGAATAAGAAAAGTTCCTTATTCGCGAAGAGGCTCTCGGGAGGGGCCTGGAAAATTTTTTGGCACCTCCCGCCCGTTGGATGGGCAGGATGTCTCCGGCCCCACACCTCCCACCCGTTGATCGGGCGGGAGGTACCCATTTTTCAAAAATTTATGAATCGGCACCCCTTTTTTGAATTTAATTTTTTAACCCTTTTTAAAAAAAATTCAAATTGACATGTTCACTTTTGTTCTCCTTTTCCATCTCCGCCGGGCCGCCGGGCACCGACGTGGCTATACAAGCGTGCGATGTATTGCTTGAAGAGCCCCACCATCTCATTTCGGCCTTTACGGCCCAGCTCAAATATGGTCTTCTTCCTCCTCCACCCCGCCGCCGTTTCTCCTCGCGCCGATGCTAGGGTTTCAAGGTTCGGGTTTGGGGTTTCAGATTTCAAGCTGCCGGGGTCGAAGTTCTACGATGAGGCACTGGTGTAAGGGGAGCGCCTTGGGGCGGCGGCTGCCGGCGGTGGCGACGGGTTGTGGGCGGGGCGGGCGGGCGGGCGGCAAGAGGGCGGGGTGCCGCTGGCCGTGGGTGGTGGAGGATATCCGGTTGGCGGTTCCGGCCACCGGAGCTGGGGAAGAAAGGCAGCGCGGCGGCGAGCATCAGCGAGGAGGCGAGCGGAGGAGGTAAGCGTGTTGGGCCGCTCGTGGGCCGTCTTCAGGTGATATATGGTTATTTTATCACGTGAAGTGATAAATAACCTCGCCCGCCGGGCACGGCCGAGTCGGTCGTCCATGCGGGACAGAGCAACCAATCATGCACCGTGCTCGTGTGCTCGAGATTCTTCAGGTCCGCCGGCGTCCGGTCACCACAGTCACAGTCACAGTCATGCATATGTCCATGATCGACGATGATCCGATTCCGCCGCGGAAAGTCCTTCAGTGCAGGCCCTTGCACTGTTGCCTCCGACCTGTCTTCAATGTTCAGGGCCTAGTCACTTGCACAAGTGGTGCGGTGAAAGCATATGGATACTGCTGTAACTTTACCCGGTCCTCCGAGAAGCAAAAAAACGCCCACGAATTGTGGACGTCTTTAAATTTGTTGCACTGATAGCTCAAAAGGCCACACCAAAAGCAGCCACACGTGCAAGTGAAAGTTGGTGTGGTAATAAGAACGAATAGGCGAGAAGCAAAGAAGAGAAAGTGTTGGCGAGGTCGGTTTCGTGCGTGCACAGTGGATCTTGCAGAGCACAAAGCGGTGGCCAGCCATATCATTGGAGGACGTTGGATAATAAGGTTCTTTGCGGAATCCGGAGTGGAGGTGGATAACTTAAGATACGGTCACTGGCAGTAGTGATGTACGGATCATCGGCGCCCATGCAGTACAATACAACTCTCTTTTGATTTCTTTGCTGCTTCAGATCAAAAGTTGGCTGAAACTGGGAGAGGATTGGCCGCATATCCTGACGAATGAAATTTCAAATTGGGCAACGGCCATCAGATATGCTAGAGTTGCTCCGATGCCGGAAATTCAGATCATCAGGCGAGGCTGTAGATGCAGCAATGATCTCTTCTCTCGATCTTGGACATGCAGGAACCGCCCAATTTAATATCATTTTAAGCGAATCGCTGGTCATTATCATTAAGATGAGAGCTAACACGTGCTCGCGCCAAGAGCGTGCCACGTGTTAACCCACATCTAAGTCATAAACAACCACACGTCATTCGCCCAAAATAATATCAAATCCGGTAGTTCCGGTATGTGTTCCACCATATGTCCAAGATCACGCATACACACATACTGTTTACAATCATATATATTGCCGATGAACGACAAAGAGCAATTTTTAAGCAACAAGATTTAACAACAAAATACAAACTTCGGGCTCACAATTTAACATTTAGGAAGGGACATGAATCATAAAGTTTAATGTTTAACATGACATCAAAAAATGATTGCGCAGCGGATAACTGGATAATGCGATAAAATAATAAAGTCTTGCTCAAGGACACCATTAAGGCCGCATCGACCTACTCCTCACCCGCACCGGGATCGGCGAGGTAGAAATTGCCAAGCACAACTTTCGGCTCACTTGCAACTTAGTTTACAGAGCAACGTGAGTACAAAGGTACTCGCAAGACTTACGCAATTAATTAATAACCAAGAATTATGCAAATGAAGACTAACAAGATAAGACTTTAGATCGAGTAATTTGCATAAGTACGAGCTCTCTAATCCAACATCTAGCTTTCTAGCATTTTAATTATCTTGCCCAAACCACCTCAAATTTTAGTTAATTTTAGTGAATTATAAAACAAATAAAGTATCACGAGGTGACATAAACTAAATCCGAACATAATCGATACTTCTACGAAAAATTCATTGAATATTGAGTTTACTCATAACCGAGAGCGCGGCAATTCGAATTGATTAATTAACCTTGCAAGGGTGTACTTTTTTACCCACACGACACAAGGACCATACGACTCACCCAACTGATCATATTGGGCAAGAAGTACTCGCATCAACATTTTCCGACAAGTCTCAACCGTTGAACATCACGCCTAACTTGCGCGGAGAGTCACTTAGATCCGTCAGGGACACCCCTAAACCACTCTACAGAGCGTATGGCCACGCATCTAGAACCGTGCATCAAATATTAAAACTTAGAAGGTAATCGGCTCATCCATACCATAATTGGATACGTGGTAGTACGATAAAATGCTCAAAACCGAGGTCATCCATGGACGGTCCTTAACCGATTCAAGCGGACTATGCCTCCGAGACTTCTTTCTCTAGACCCTACATTCCTCCCAAACCACAAAACCATTTTTCCAACTACACCAATCCGAACTTACAACATTCCAAAACCAGACAAGCACGATCAAGGTAACAAGCCGTGTAGTAACAAGTCGTGTAGTGAGCAAAGTGATCCTATTCCAACAATTATTCCTTATAAGTTATTGACCAACCCTAAGCATGGCTAAGCATTTATTCAATTGATTAGCTACTAACTACAAGTGTCAAGAACATGGATATATAAAAATAAGGGAGATCAATGTATGAAAGTAGGATCAACGATGCAATAGATAAACATTTATAATAAGCACATATACCTAAGTGAGATAACTAAATCCAATCAAGTTAAGCGGGTCAAGAAATCATGCTTAGCTGCTTGCCTTGATTTTCTTCCGGGTCGACAACGAACTCAACTCCTAGCTCGGTTTCAACGGTCTCGGCGGGCTCAATGGGCTCGTTCTCCGGCACTATAATACATGAATAAAATGCATGCATCAGCATGATGCCGATGATATAAAAATAATATGATATGAAATAAGGAATAAATATCACACTTAAATAAGAAAACAATACGAACGCTAGAAAAAGGAACTTGCTTACTACGCTCTTAAACATAAAGATCGAAAACGAGGATTGTTCCAAACAATTCATCTAGCAAGTATAAATCAAGATTTAATTTTTACATACATAGGAGATCATAAGGAACTCATGGGAGTTGGATTTGCAGCAAAATTATTTTTTTGGAATTACTTATGCAATTCACTATTTTCAGCTACTCTAAACAAGTTAAATTTTAAAAGATGTGCAAAACATTTCCATAAATTATCAGAAAATTATCAGGGAAAATAGATATGAAAACAAAGATAACAGAAGTGGTTTTGACATTTTATCACCTTTTAAACAAAAGTTATGAATTAAACAAGCTTGCAGGCAGAAAATAAATAAACGCACTAAAACCCTATCAAACAGTATAGATTCATTTGCACAAGTTGCATCATTAGATAGCACATTTCATAAGGATGTCACCAAGATTTAATTTGGAATTTTCCTACCATTTATCAAGCAATTGACTTACTTTGGCAAAGATAAAACACAACTAAGTGTACATGATATTAACATGCACAACAACAATTTTGCCATGCAGATCTATCACGTAGGAACCAAACAAAATAAGATTCACCTACACAAATTTTTATAGAATTTACAAATTAACAACTCAAATGAAAAAAAATCAAAACTTTAAAAAACACTACGGCCACCCGGATCCGGCACTCCCAGGCGCCGACAAGTGGGCCCGGGAGGCCAGGCAGGCCCGGGTTGAGTCAAGGCCGTCCGCTGGCCTTGACTTGCTGTGGTGGCGTGGCCAGAGCGCACCGACGACGTGGCCCGCGCGCGACGCTGCGTCGTGGCGGTCGGCGAGGGGAACGCGGCCAAGAGCGCGAGCGGGGCGAGGGTGGCGTGCGCACGAGGGGCTTGGAGTGGCGGGGATGCTCACCCGCAGCACCAATGGGCGGAGCAAGGTGGCGAGCGGCGGCACGGCGAGGGGCGGCGGCTGGCGGAGGCCGACGTCGAGGGGCTCTTGCGGGGAAGGAACAAGGCCGGTGAGGGTTTGAATCGAGCAAGGGGGTTGAGGAGGTGCCGTGTGCGCGAGGAATCGGGAGGGGGCTCACCGGCGGTGGTGAATCACGGTGGCCGGCGGAGAGGAGGAAGGAGGAGGAGGCGGCTATGGGAGAGCTAGGGTTTTGGGGGGAAATAGAGGGCGACGTTTGAACGGAGTGAGGAAGGCGAGCGACCGTGGGGTGGCTTCCCATCCGCGGCCACGCTGTCCCAACCAGTGGCCGATGGCGCGGCGCTGCCGCGCGGGCTAGCCAACGGGCGAAGCCGGAGGCGCGGGGAAGGCGGGGGTGGAGGCTGACGGGTGGGTCCGGGGCGAGTGGAAAAAGTAAAAACAGATTCAACTTCCAAATTCAAAAACTTGTACTTCCCGGGCTCCAAAAATTGCTAAAAGTTTATTGGTGTAAGATCAAACTACCAAGAACACAGTGCAACAATAAAAACTCAAAAAGCTATTAAGAATTGCTCACAGAAATTCAAACAAAACTGCAGTTTTTAAAGCTTCCAAGAATTTTATGGCTTGGGATAAACATCACCAAATTGAAAAAATATTTAAAATTCACCATTTGAAATCTAGTATTTGAATAAAATTTTTGGGAGCATAGCTACTTAGCAAAAATTTAAACTTGCTTTACAACACTCACTTAAACAAGGCAAGAAAATTAATTAACTCAAACTAATCACATGCACATGATGCTTCATTACGCTTGAATGATGTTCACGATGATGTTGTTTTAGGGTGTGTTCGTTTCACCCCTCTAAAACCCGAAACATCTAAACTTTAGAGGTCCGGCACCGAAGAGCCCTCTAATTCGGCCTCTAATAAGACTGCGATTCTTTAGAGTAAAAAAACACTCTAAAGTTTTTAGAGAGCTCTGATCGAAAACGAACACACCCTTAATTGTTAACCACGTTTATTAACTTTGGCTCGTGACAGGACACATCACGCATGGACCATGCTGTGTTCTGTAGCCCGTTGGCCACTTGAACCAGCGTGCCACTTGTTTCTCTCGATCCCAGAAACGCGCCCGATTTGCCCCGTCCTGCCACTGCCTGCCACTGGAGTCGAATAGCACCTTCGACAGCGACAGCCGAGCTGCGACGTTTCCGGTCCCATCCGCTGCCATTATTGGGCAGAGTCTCGTCGCCCCCATTTCGCGTGCTCATTCATCAACGCCAGTGAAATGCTCCCTCAGGCATTAGCAATTGGTTGCCTTTAGGTAAAGGGTGATCGACGGAGCAATAGGAATGCATGGATACGGATTCCTCCTTTCTATCTTTCTCTTCCTGTCTTGCTTGTACTTTATGTTAGCCAGCCATTAGCAATGGGAGGTGGTGCTGTTAACAGGTCCGCTTTCCTTTGGTTGGCACTGCCTTGCCTGCGTCCTGTTCGCAGCACAAGCTCTGCTTGATACAGAGAGGCCTGGGAGCCGTAGCCCCGTAGGTAAGCGCCACTTGCAGATCCATGACTGCCAAGGCAGATAAAAATCAATATGCCATCATATCCTTTTGGTCGTAAATAAACTATCACAATTCTAGAGTCTAGTGTTCGTAAGGAAGAGGACTCCCGTTCAGGAGTCAAGCGAAAGTGACGATCCTGCGTGTCATACAAGATTTGGAGTTAGGTTCATGCAAGCTCAAAAAACACTCGATACCTTGCAGAGCCTACGGCGCCGCCGCCGACGACTCTACTAGTAAAACGCAGAACGTGTGCACCAAACAAGCACCCATCTTTCCTGTAATAGTCGAGAACCACCGTTTTAGGTAGGCTGCACTGTTTAGCGATGGCCACACATGCAAAGCAAGCCGGGAGGGCAAATAGGATCCTGGCAAAGAGGAGCCCCTTTCTCCGTCCAGTGGCCTGCTGCAGTCGTGCTTGCAGTTGCAGGCGATGAGATGAGGGCCCTGTCTGCTGTGCACTATACTGGAATGCCACTGGGGAACAGGGAAAAGCTTGTGCAATGGCGCGTGACTCGGTATGCAGGTTTCCGTTTGCCTGATTGGGATCTCGAAATGACACTTCTTTTCTCAATAAAAACTCTTCAGATATTACAGTTGCTAGGAGGGGATTGGTTATACAAAGCCAGACATGTCTTTATCACCTGATTTTTTATATCGTGGAGGGACAGGCCGTCTGAATAAAATGCGGGTCACCCTGCAGCATTTCGCTCGCTGCCGTTGGGTTTCAGTGCTCAACTTTGCTGTCTGTCTCGCGGTGATTCAGTGATTGCTCAAGGCAAACTTGATTCAGGCGTCAAAAGTTTCTAGATTCAGAGACGGCAAAGATGCTGTTGCCGTCAACAGCTGCCTGTACTGGCTGGCTGTGACCGTTGGACGCTGGACCTGCAGCGAACGAAGGAGCGCAAGCAAATAGCGTGCACGCCAAGAACACGGAGACCCCACCGAACTTGCCGCGCTGGTCAAGACTCGAGACTCGCGAACCGAGCACGTGAGACCTAATGGACCGGCCCTGGCCTGAATGCCTGATGGACTGAGAGCTTGCCAATTGCCAACATGATGGGCAGGCAAATACTTGGTTCCGGTTCATAGATTCTGCTTTGACACGAAGCTAAATCATATCCAACATCTCTTTCGCATACATTATTATCAGGCCTTTCAAGAAAAAAACCATTATTATGACTGGTTCTTTGCCGGGCCATATGACTGAACTTCAAACACCAGAAAAACGCCCCTTGGTCCTTCGCTGACAAAACGCTTCAGAAGAATTTTTTTTGCATTCAGATGTAGGCCATCTCCGGCGATTCCCGAACCCACCCACCAATTATGAACACACGATGACCCACAAGTTACCAAGTGTTACGACACCGCAAGAAACAGTGGATTCACGCGTCGCTTTCACCCATTCCCCCTCTTCTCACCATCGATCATCATCCAACACGCGCGCACGACGCAGCGTCGCAGTGTCACAGGCTGATACAGGGGACTCCCCCTTCCCGGCTTCCTCTCGCATCATCTCATCTACCTTCCTGGCGCGCCCCTATAAATAACCAACCCTCCATGTCCCGTTTAGACACGGCCACGACCACGAGCGCTCTGCTACTGAGCAAACACTCACACAGCGACCTCCTGCCGTCTCAGTGCGCGCCATGAAGCTGGAGGTCCCGGCGAGGCAGAGGAGCCAGGACGCGGAGCAGAACGACAAGGCCGTGGGCGCCCTCGGCATAGACCTGTGGAAGAACCACCCGACGAGGCTCCCCCTCCCTCTCCCCGAGGCGGAGGCCGGCGGCGCCCTGGTGCCGCCGCTCAACTTCGCCATGGTCGACGACGGCATCTTCCGCTCGGGCCTCCCGGACGCCGACAACTTCCGCTTCTTGCTCTCCCTCAACCTGCGCTCCATCGTGTAAGCGCCTACTTACCCTATTGGCCACCGCCTCGGCTCTGGCCTCCGGCGACCTTGACCCGCAGCAGCGTTGCTTTGGGTGGTGATCAGGTACCTGTGCCCGGAGCCGTACCCGGAGGAGAACGCGCGGTTCCTCCGGCAGAACGGGATCGAGCTTCACCAGTTCGGCATCGAAGGGAGCAAGGTACCAACCAACCAACAAAACAAACATCTCAATCATATTCATGCCCTGTGAAAATCTTCGATTTGTGCACCTCGTCCGCGGATGCCAAAACGATCTTTGCATCCAGTTCTTTTTTCGGTTTTGGTGCGCTCTGCATGTTGCACGAAGGCAACACAACATTATCAGGAGTTGGATCGCACTAGCATTACAGTGGTCAAAAAAGGTTGCTGTCAGTAGAACACTCTATTTGCCATAGGACTGGACTTTTTTCAGCGTGGTCGTGCCGTGTCCATTGGTCGCGTACGCGGTTGGGCAAACACCGGGGCAGTCACTTCCAATCTTGGAACTGTTCGATAAATCATAGACCTCCTACATGCATTTAAGGCCCCGTTTTTTTATTTTGGAGGGGTTAAACTTTACCTCCACGTAAAAAAATCTTATCATTTAAAAGTATTAAATAAAATCTGTTTATAAATTTTTTTCACATATAGGTGCTGGTTCACGGACGAATTTAATGGGCCTAATTAATCCATAATTTGCAACACTGATGCTATAGTAACCATCCGCTAATTATGAATTAGTATACCTCATTAATTCGTCTCGCGAATTAGTCTAAGAATTCTGCAATTAATTTTATAATTAGACTTTATTTAATACTCCTAAATGATACGTGACAGAGCTAAAATTTAGCCCTCCGGAACCAAACAACCCTAAATATTTTTCTGCACGCCTACATCACATCAGTGACAAGTGGATCATCCGTTCATGCATGAATACAAAAGGGGTCATCTAGTAGCATTTAGCACTCGATTGCAAGAACGACCCTTCTTCCCGTGCACCCTGCAGAGGTTTGTTTGGTTTTGCCGCTTTGGGTTCCCAGGCTGGAAAAACAAAAGCTTCTTTTGCCAATGCCATAAGCAACAGTAATGCTATTCTTTTCATTATCCTGCATCCTGGGGGTGTGGTTCTTGTTTTGTTATTCTTCTAGTGGGCGACATGCAGTTTTAGGACTTTGTTGTCAGCAAAACAGATGGCAGTTTCAGAATCGCTGGTTTCAGGTTTATGAGATGAGATGCTCCTGTGTGTTATTTGGTGGCCATGATTTATAGTGATTTTAATTTTTAGTCGGTATAACGCTTAAGTGCTCAGATGGAGTAAAATAAGCACACGAGCTGAAAAGGAAGGAGGTGTCCTCCTTTTGGCAAAGGGTGCCGTAAGCTGCAACACATTCTACTAGTGGGCCACATGCAGTAGAAGATAATTTTACCTGTCGGATGGTGTGCTGTTTCTGTACAGTAAAGTTTTGTTGGTGATGACGGGGATTCCAGTCATACATGATTCCAGTAAGCACCAAGATAGACCAGGGATTCTCACCTTGTGGCTCTGCGTTCTTTTTTCTTGTTTAACGGACTTGTGGCTCTGCATTCTGTGTGCATTTTTCCCTCTCCCACATTGCTTTCTGGTTTTTCACTGAAACATGTCTGCGTGATCCCACTTTCTACCTATGCTGCCCATATTTTTACATAGATTCCTGCATGTAGGTAGCCAGTACCCATAACATGCTAATTCAATAAGAACACATTGCACATCCGATTCTTGTTCATGAAGCTACGACCTGCTAGTGGTATGGTCAAACTTTGACAGCTGTCAGATTAAGTGTTCACTGACAGTTGTTTCAGCTGGCAATTAACGATGCTTGTTTATTGACTGACTTTGGCGTCCATGGGAAAAGCATCATGCAGTGGTCACACGGTTGACCTTATAACACCGAGTGCCAAGAAAAACTTATCTTTCGAAAAGTTGCTTCTTTTCTACAATGGAACAACACATGTCATCTGATGAGACGAAACCAGGGGAGCCTCCCACTGCTACTCAATTAGGCACAACTTTCAGACAGTAACGATTAAGTCAACCCTCATTCAAGTCGTTGACCAACCAACTGACAATGTATTCTTGTTCAGTGGTATGACGAAATCTTGCAACTGAATTTTCATGCAAGGTGTATCCATATCTCATCCTTGCAAATTTATGAATGTAGTTGCTTGACTTAACCTGTTTTTTTCTTCCTCCTAAATGGCCTTTTATGTTTCCCTTATGATTACACACAGATATGTGGAACTTACTAATCTTCAATATCCACATTCCACAGAGTGGTCTGACAATGCCGGAAACCCTGTTGCTACAGGAACCACTCGCCTACATCCCTGAAGAAACGATCCGGGAGGCACTCAAAGTTATTCTTGGTACCAGCATTCACAGATACTTCTACTCCATGCTACGGAATTGCGACTTTGACCGTCTGATATCTCTAACTCTTCTCCTGTTTCAATCCATTCAGACGTAAGAAACCAGCCGGTGCTCATCCACTGCAAGAGAGGCAAGGTAACGATCAGCCCTGCGGTTCTGCAGCTCCTTCATCTTAGTCGTTTCAGCAACTGTCTGCAGCTTCCTGACGATGCTGCGTCTTCTCTTTCAGCACCGGACTGGCTGCGTCGTCGGGTGCCTGAGGAAGCTGCAGAAGTGGTGCCTGTCCTCGGTCTTCGACGAGTACCTCCACTTCGCGGCGGCGAAGGCGAGGAGCACCGACCAGCGGTTCATGGAGCTGTTCGACGCGTCGAGCCTGATGCACCTGACGGCTTCCCAGTGACCACGAGCATTGACCCCCAAGCGAGCGGTTTTTCTTGGCCGCCGTCCCGATCCTGCAACCATGCTGCATTCGAGAGCGAGCTGTGTGTGTCCCCCTTTGTTTCTGAAGCAACTCCGGCAGAGAGAATAATGCTAGAGCCGTGAGTGAGTGTTGTGTCCGAAAGTGAGAGAGGCAATGGCCTTGGGTTTTGCTGCGTGAGTGCTGTAGTTGCTTCGTGTTCAGCTGATTTCAGATTCTGAAATGGTGATGGCCGATAGTGAACACTAGGGGAGTAGATGGTTTCGTTGCATGATTGATCGATTCATCAGGAGTTAGCAATAAACCGCCTCCTCTAGCATAGCAAAATGTCCTCCTGAAGTGGTGAACTGGGCCTGAATGTTAGCTGATGCCAGAAGGTATAAGCTCAAATGTTGTGACGCAGTTCTTATCCGCGCAAGGGGACGGTAGATCCGGACTCCATTTCCCGATCCAACGGCTGACAGGGTCCGACAGTTCGCGGCATCGCAGGCCCTTGGTCGCAGATTGTGTCCGCGTTTGCCTACAAAATGAACGGCAGATTCGCACTCCATTTCCACATCCAACGGACGAGCACCCCAAGCCGGCCCTATAAACAAAGGCACCAAACCTCCCCGCCGGAAACCCCCCCGAGTTCGGCGCCGCCATCCCAAGCTAATTCTAAACCTCTCTAACCCTAGGCGCCGGCGATGGCCCCCAAGCGCTCCGCTCCACCGCCGCCGCCGCCGCCGCCTGCCTCCGACGAGGAGACCGCCTCTGGTTCGGGCTCCGAGGAGGAGGAGGAGGAGGAGGAGATCGCCTACTCGCCCCCTCCTTCTGTCGCTCCCAAGACCACGGCTCCGCCGCTGCATAAGGGCCAGGAATCCGAGGACTCCGAAGAGGACGAAGAGGAGGAGGAGGAGGAGGAGGAGGAGGAAGAGGAGGAGAATGCCAACCACGTGGCGCCTCCTCCCGCCACCAAGAACCCGTCTCCGCCGCCGCCGAATCGCGAGGAATCCGAGAGCTCCGGCGACGAGGAAGAGGAGGAGACGGACGGCGAGGCGCCACAACAGAAGCACGCACCAAGCCACGAGGCAGAGAGGAAGGGCGCGAAGCCGTCGTCGGGCGATGACAAGAAGCCGGGCGCACCCTTCCAGCGCACCTGGTCGACCGACGACGAGGTCCGCATCCTGGAGGCCCTGGCCGCGTACCGCCTGGAGCACGGCGCGCTGCCGCAGCCCGATGCTCTCGCCACCGTGCTCGCCGGCAGCCTCGACAATAGTGGCTACAGCCCCGCGTTGCTACAGGGTAAGGTCAAGGCCCTGAAGCGCCGGTACACCATGGCTGCCAAGAAGGGCGAGCGACCGAGTAAGGATCACGACCGCCGGCTCTTCGACCTCTCCAAGAGCATCTGGGGTCCCGTGACCGCGGCGGCGAACGGTGGCGCACCGAGGGAGGCCAGCGAGATGTGCGAGCTGTACCCGTACCTCGCGGAGGAGGTGAAGGCGCTGCAGAAGGCGCACCCGGGCATGTTCAAGCGGGAGTTCGCGATGATCGACGATGACAAGGCGCGCGCGCTGGACACGAAAATCAAGAGGCAGAGGCTGCATCAGTTGAAGGTGCTTCAGCGAGGCCACGACCTGACCAAGGAAGTGACCAGGACGCTCATAGATCTGGTGGACTGAAGGGGTTAGACTGCACTGAGCACTATCTAAGCATTCCTCTTCAATGGCCGTTGAAATGCATATGTGATCGATTACCTGCGAATTTTGTATCCAGTAGCTGAACCTGTGAATTGATTGAGCGTTTGTGTTAAGTCTGGAAATGCCTGAACTGGGTTTCTGTTGAGGAAGAATGTTTTGGTGTGGTCCATGAACTGTGGTTCTGTTGACAAGAATGTTATGATCTAAGCAGAAAAGCTTTTGTAGTAAGCTGTTTATAATCGGCTTATTGGTGGAAATAACCGATAATCCCACCAAACGCCCTGCTTATTTTTGCTTCTGTGGTAAGCAGCTTTATAGATTTGAACTACTAGAAGCGAGAATCGAAAATCAAAGCAAGAAAACCTTCGCTTAGCTTATAATCTAAGCGTGGCTGGGAGAAGCGGAAACAATGAGGGCTAAGTTCTACTGCTTGGCCTCAGATTAGTACTCCCTTCGTGCCCCGGTCAAATCTTGTGAATGTTTATAGGTTGTGTTTGTTTCCATAGATTTCTAGTTCAGACTGGCTTTAATATTATGTTCATTTTGTAGCAATTGACAAGGTGCAAGAGAAACTATCAAAAGTCTATTTTGGAAGGAATTTCTCTCTACCAAAATAAGTTTTACATTGATGGATGGAGTACCTAGAACAACCAATTGCTGATGTGATACTTCAGGAATGAATGGATGGATGCTGCTCAGTGGCGTACTGGCGTGAGCCAACTGAACATCGGGAGCCAGGTCGCAAGCTAGACAACTGTGCTGTTCAAGTTGGTCATTTCAAATCATTTTCAAATTTCAATGCTTGGTTAATCGTTTTCAAATTTCAATTCTTGATGGTTTATCCTTTTCAAAATTCATTGCCTGCTAATTCTGGGTCGTGGCCGTTCATCCTCCTGTCCTCATCTTGTTTGGCCAGCTTTCGTTGATACACGTCGGTGTATGCCATGATTCAGCATTAGCATTTGGCTACTTAACATCTAAATCCATCACAGATAAAGAGACAACCCAGCATGTCTCCATCAAATCGTGTTGCTCAAGAACGCATCCGTCCGTCCAGCGTTCAAAATCCGGCAAAAATTCGAACTTTTCAGTCCTGAGCGAAAAACGTTTCTTTTTTTGAAAAACAAACACAACGTTTCAATGGGGCATATGAATTTTTTTACTTAAATTTGGCCGAATCAGTCGGTCCCGCACAATTCCACAGTGACTTCACATCAGGCGTCGCGCGTGTGATCATCTCAGTTCCCCGTCGACGGTTGGTGCGCGCGGCGCGTCTCAGCGTCTCCCTGCCGTGCAGCGTGGCACCAACTAGCGCGGGCGGGGGCGCGGCAGCAGCCGCCGGTCCAGTCCCTGGCGCTCTCGCTCTCGCAGCTTCGCTTCCTCCCAGTCGCCTTCCCCGACGTGGTCACCTCCCACCCATACGCCCTTCCCCTCCCACACCCACAGAACCCAATTCCCTCGCGCTTCCCCTTCCCCCTCCCGCATCACACATCCCCCCACCAGGCCGCCACCACCACCGCTACCCACCCCCGCCCCCGTATGCAATTATTCGCACCCGGACGCCACCGCCTCCACCACCACCGCATCCGCCATGGGCGACTCCTCGGTGGCCGGCGCGCTCGTGCCGTCCGTGCCCAAGCCGGAGGCCGCGCCGTCCGGTGACGCCTCCACGGCGGCCGCAGCGACCACGGCGGCGCTGGCGCTGGCGCTGGCGGAGGAGGCGGGGACGCGCGCGGCGTCGGCGTCGCCACAGGGCCCGGCGGCGGAGGGGGATGGGCCCGCTGACAGGGACCTCCTCTGCCCGATCTGCATGGCGGTGATCAAGGACGCCTTCCTCACCGCCTGCGGCCACAGCTTCTGCTACATGTGCATCGTCACGCACCTCAGCCACAAGAGCGACTGCCCCTGCTGCGGGCACTATCTCACCAAGGCCCAGCTCTACCCCAATTTCCTCCTCGACAAGGTCGGTTGCCTGCTCGACTTGCCTCTGCTAATCTCCTCGAGTTCATGCCATGTGCTGCCAATTGCAAATTGGCAATTGAAGTAATGATACGTATGTGTAGCGCGGAGTGGTCTTAGGTGCGGCAATCATAGTATGGCACTGGCACTGTGACATTACTCTGATTTCGATGCGGTTTAGGTTTATACGGTATGATGCAGTCATAGGGCTTGTAGATTTCTCTGTTTACCCCTTAATTACATTGCAGCATTAGAAGTTTGTGGTAACTTCTGTACACGATAGTCATTGTCCTTGTTAACCCGTTGATTCCATCATATTTTCAGTATCTTGTTAATAATAGCCCTTTGCCCCTTCCAGAATTGCTTTCACAACTTTCAGTATTCAATGCGTTCTGTCTGTTAGGTAGTAATTACTAGTTGTCCATTCGTCATGCTCATGAAGCTCTATTTTTATGTGCACATTATGCTCAGGCCCTTGCTGGAAAAACATCTGTTGGTCTTGTCTATTGGTTGTTTTGGAACCTATTGCAGAGACGACTTGCTAAATTCCTTACATTGCACCCATCTCTTGTCTACATAGGTTCTGAAGAAAATATCGGCCCGGCAAATAGCTAAAACAGCATCTCCAATCGATCAATTTCGATATGCATTGCAACAGGTCAGTGATTCCATATGTTGTTTTGCCAGTTGTGACTATTTTCTATTATAAGCAAACTTCCGTCCTGCGTTCACCACTGAACAAGCACATTTTAAGTCTCTAACTAAACTTTTTTTTCCAGCATCCTCTTTTTTGTAGTAACTAAATCTATATCTAAGCACACATCACCCAATGTCTAAAAAATATACAGGTTATCACCAACCCCAAATACAATTTTTTTTTGTTAGCTGAAGAATTCCTAGTGTTATGGATACATCTTCGTAGTTCACTTATATCATTTCCACACAACTAATCTAAATACTCATAACGGTGTTAATCAAAAATCAAATTTTTTGACTGCAAGTTTCCCGAGGTAACACTTTTTTGTGGCTAAAGGGAGTATGTAAATTTATCAAGTGGAGGTTTTTACACTACATACATATCTGGAAATTCACCGCTGTGTTACCCTTAGGATTGCCTCTGTCTATGTTCTGTCCTCTTATGGCTCATTGTTCATATGATAACCAAGCATTACATGGTCAAGTCTTCAGACAGCATCTTTTCAAATGAGAATCTAGTAGTATAATTGTGATTTTGTAACCTATAAATCTCGGTGTTTCTTGGTCAGTTGCATTAGTCTTAAATTTAAGTCATTTTTGTTCACAAGTGCTCTTAATATCTGTATCTACTTGCTGTCTGTTTATGTATGGTGCCACATTTCCTTGACATATATGTTATAATTTGTGACCCCGTTAACAAGCCTGAGATGTATCATTTATTCTTGAGATAGGGAAATGAAATGGGGGTTAAAGAGTTAGATAGCCTTATGACTTTGATTGCTGAAAAGAAGCGGCAAATGGAACAACAAGAATCGGAGACAAATATGCAAATATTGTTAGTCTTCTTGCACTGCCTTAGAAAGCAAAAGCTGGAAGAGTTGAATGAGGTTTGTCCTACATATTTTCATGGCTCTAATTCCTTCACACCATGCTAAAATTTTTTATGTCAAGCAAAGCTTATCAATCTAGCTCTTGCTACTCAAACAAAAAAATGCTTATCAATCTTGATAATCATACTCTCTCATTCTCAACAGATTCAAACTGATCTACAGTACATCAAAGAAGATATAGGTGCTGTGGAGAGACATAGGTTAGAATTGTATCGCACAAAAGAAAGGTACTCCATGAAGCTGCGCATGCTTTTGGATGATCCTGCTGCACAAAAAATGTGGCCCTCTCCAATAGACAAAGCTAGCAGTCTCTTTCTTCCCAATTCTCGGACACCACTTAGCGCATCATGTCCAGGAAGTTTACAGAATAAGAAGCTTGATTTGAAAGCTCAAGTAAGCCACCATGGATTTCAAAGGAGAGATGCTTTAACTTGTTCAGACCCTCCAAACTCCCCTATACAATCGGGTAACGTCATTGCTAGGAAGAGGCGAGTTCAGGCACAGGTTGGTTTCTCACTTCATGCATTATTACATTCTTTAAGGTGCAGTTTTCCCCCACATTACACCCAAAAATTAGGCCTATTCTCTGATGCAAAAGTGGTTTGACAATATAAAAGTAGGCACATGGTCATTTACCTAATTCTAGTGTTAGACAAAATGGCACTAATCTTGTGTCATTTATCGTTGTCTAATTTTATGAGGAACTTTGCAGTTTAATGAGCTTCAAGAATACTACCTGCAAAGACGGCGCACTGGAGCACAGTCACGCAGGCAAGAAGAAAGAGACATCGTTGCAATGAACAGAGAAGGTTATCATGCAGGTCTTCAGGATTTCCAGTCTGTGCTAACAACGTTCACTCGATACAGGTGTGGTTATCTCCTCTGGTAACACACTATGCTTTCTTGTAGTACTTCAGTTGCCATTGAGCTCATCATTTTTATTTCTTGTTTGTTGTCATCTTTACTTCAGTCGTCTACGTGTCATCGCGGAACTAAGACATGGAGACTTGTTTCACTCTGCCAATATTGTATCAAGGTCAGTGGTTTGAAATATGCACCTTCCACTTTGCAGTCCCATGCGAGGAACAGTTTCTTATCTGTGCTTTCAAATTTAACTAGCAGCAGAGCTAGTGCAGCGTAGATAAATTTGAGTTGTGTTCAGAGTTTTTATGCCTACACCATATACTATTAATGGGCCTTTTTATGGTGCTCCAAGAGATACCAAGAAGTACCACTGATTATAACTCAAGAGGTGTAGGAAGATACCAAAATCCAAGTTATAATTGTTGGTGCCTCTTGAAGGGCCGTAAAAAGGGCCACCTTAATAAGCAGTTAATTCTTTATATCTTTCCTCTGGAAAATGTGAGAAAATCTGCTCCATTAAAGTAGCAGGGAAGCTGCTTAGGTTTAAACATCATTTTTATGAATAATAGATGTGCAATTAGAGTACATGGTTTATCATTATAGTGGAGTACATTTGGACAGAGGGAGTGATTTGTGCAGCATGGAGAGGAGAACGATATACACTTGTCATATTGTTTTTGACTTTTAAGTGTTTGAGTATTAAATTATTGTACTGAGGATTTGATGGTATTAGCACAACATGGCTCCTTTATATGTATCTGGTGAGGATATTTGTTGCCAGTTTGATGTGCTTGCCAATCAGCTACTTTTACTGACAAACATCTGATATTTGTCCTAATATTGCAGCATTGAATTTGATCGGGATGATGAACTATTCGCTACTGCTGGAGTCTCGAAGCGTATTAAAGTTTTCGAATTTTCTAGTGTAAGTTTGCTTTATCAGGGCATGTGCATCGCATAGTTCTTTGTAATTGAGATTACTTAAGGTTGATTTACTTCATTACTTAGGTTGTTAATGAGCCATCAGATGTGCATTGCCCGGTTGTTGAAATGGCTACCAGATCTAAACTTAGTTGCCTCAGCTGGAACAAGTACTCAAAAAATGTTATCGCAAGCAGTGACTATGAGGGTATTGTAACTGTTTGGGATGTCCAGACCCGTCAGGTATCTGCAGTCTATTCTACAATTCATTTTGCACCTGCTGTATTATAATTCAAACTGAGATATATGGAATCTGTGTATTGTGTCATGCTAGAGTGTGATGGAGTATGAAGAGCATGAGAAGAGAGCGTGGAGTGTTGATTTTTCTCGTACAGAACCTTCAATGCTAGTATCAGGGAGTGATGATTGCAAGGTATTTGAAAATTTATATTTCCTATTACACTTGCTCTTTCTCAAAGTATGAAAAGTTTGGTGATAGATCTTAAATAAATGAGTTGAAGACACTGTTACCTGGGCAGATAGGTGTTCATTTTTATCAGACAAGCTCATTGCAGAAATAATAGTCGATTCTGATGGTTGGAATGAATATTACTTACATGATTGCAACAACAGATTTTGTTGTATAAGTTTTTGCACGAGATTTTCTTGAATATTGTATTATAATAACTCAAAATTTAGGTAGGTCTGTTTTATCTATTTCCTCATTATTTGTTTTCATGCCCCCCACCAGTGCATAGTGGAACCAACTTACATTGTGGCTTGCAATTTTTTGTTGTTTTATTTACAATGCCTGTCCAATACTAATGGAAGCTACTGTTGTGTATGCCAGGTGAAAGTGTGGTGCACAAAACAAGAAGCAAGCGTGATCAATATTGATATGAAAGCAAATATTTGCTCAGTTAAATATAATCCTGGATCAAGCTTCTATGTTGCAGTATGTTGCTTCATTTCTTAGCTCATATCGAATAGTTAATTTGTTAGGTTTTCCAGTCAAAGGTTAATTTACTTAGAAACTACAACATTTCAGGTCGGATCTGCTGATCACCATATTCATTACTTTGATTTACGTAATCCAAGTGCACCTGTCCATGTTTTTGGTGGGCACAAGAAGGCAGTATCTTATGTTAAGTTCTTATCTAACAATGAGCTTGCGTCTGCGTCAACGGATAGCACGTTACGGTTATGGGATGTCAAGGATAATTGCCCGGTATGCTCTTTGCTGATATATTTTTTCTTTTTCATTTGCTATAATGGTGTTCCTTGCCTCTTGAGCTTCTGTAGCATAGGGAAGATTGGAGCTATTATATAATAATGCTAGTCAGTTATGGTTTGAGAGGAGGTGATCCACCCAAACACTAGAGTGGAACATATCCTATGTGGGTGTGTAGTATCTGATTGGTCTATTTTTTAGAGCACGATAGACGGTGATTTTCAAGTGTGCTTCATCCCCCTTCGGATTTAGAAAACACTAAAAACTATGCAGATAAAAGTGCTTTTACTTCTGTTATGTCCTATGTTTTATTAAGAATAAGCTGTACTCATAGGACATATGACTTTTTCTATAAATACTGATAAACAATTTTGACAAAACAACTATTAATGGAATATGAACTTCAGCACTTCACATGGAATATGACAATGGAGTACTATAACATTTTCCTTTTATAGTGCAACTAGCAATTTATTCATCCTTTACCACAGTTCCGTTTCAAAAAAAAAAAATCCTTTACCACAGTCTGGCTTGGTTCAACTGTACATGGAAGGCTTGAAAGAGCATAGCAATGATCATAAAATTCGAAGTCTTTTTTGTTATAACAACATTGTCTTTTTTTCAGGTACGGACGTTCAGAGGGCACAAAAATGAAAAGAACTTCGTTGGGTTGTCTGTGAACAATGAGTATATTGCTTGTGGAAGTGAAACAAATGAGGTTTTTGTTTATCACAAGGTAATTGCAAGCTTCTGGCCTGCTTTTGTTCCCATATAGCATGCATATTATGATGTTTGATGCACCATAATCAATCAGATGGGTCCCTATTAATCCCACTCATTTTGACTCCGCTAATTGCAGGCTATCTCAAAACCTGCAGCAAGCCATAGATTTGTATCCTCTGACCTGGACGATGCTGATGATGATCCTGGTTCTTATTTCATTAGTGCTGTCTGCTGGAAGAGTGATAGTCCTACCATGCTAACTGCTAACAGCCAGGGAACGATTAAAGTTCTTGTACTTGCACCTTGATGTGATCAAGGGGTTACAGCCAGCTTTTGTATATCTTATTAGTCCAGCTGTTTCTTTTCGTGCCATTATATTCCCAAAGTGGGGGTGGAGGCATTATTGATCTCCGGTTTAGGGCATTTTGGAGCTGGTGACCTGACGTAGGGTTTTGAGGTCTCAGAATGTGCATAATCATTGTTATGTTGTATAGGTGTAAAAGCAGCCAAGTTATTGATTACAAGTGTAACACGAGAAATACACCTGAATGAAACACTATTTCTACATTGATGAGGGTACTTGTGTTTGAACTCAGAAACTTAGTATGTGGTTAAGTCGGTTGCCCATACTACTATCCACTTTAACACCCATTGTTACTTTGTCCACCTGTGAGTTTATTCTGATTTAATCTTGGTGGTTTGCAAGTCGTTTTTTAACATCCTAGTGTTAGCTTCCTAAAGTATGTTCAGTTTGTTAGATTAAGCGATCTTACAAACCGACTAACTGAGCATACACAAAAATACATATTTGATTTCTTTGGGGCAGCAGTTTCTGAGTCCTCTTCCTGCAATAGTGAAGATGTGCTGTGTAGTTTCTTCTTTGAAATTTGAAACCGGTGTGAGCACCAGTCGTGCTCGATGTTTGGTTCGTTGCATTTACTCCAACCTGGCCGGTGGGATGCATCGTCGTGATGATTGGTTACCTGATCCTCTGCCTGAACCTGACGACGCATGCAAAATGCTCCGCTGAGCAGCTGCTGGGAAACAAGTGCTCTGCTTATTCAGTACAAATTGTTTCAGTGAACCTATTAATAGCGTGGTGCATGCATTCGGTCTGGCTCAGCCTGGATGGTACCTGCGAGGCAGGCTCCCTGGGCCAGTAAACCAATCACGCTAATAATTTCTGTGCACGTGCGCATACGTACTGGAAGTCTGGAACGCCTGAGCTGGTTTTTCCCGTGTCATGGTTGCAGGCCACGTCCTGTTCTTGTTAGTCTGCTAGACTGCAACAGTACTAAAGAAAACTTGGATTGTATTATTTTTCTATTCGGCTAAGAATCGTTCTTTTGTTTATGAAAAAAATAGTAAGGTCAGAGGACATTAAGCGAAATCCGTTGCAAATAGGGATGTAATTTATATATATTTTGAGTTATTGGGTTGACTAAAAAATTGATAGAATGATATTCTGCATGAATAATTTAAAAGAAAAAATTAATTAGAATAGCATACCATTAGCAGATTAAAAAATACTATTGATCATCCGCGTGCTTGCAATCTCAAATGTGCCAACCACTGCTGCCAAGATAGTTTCGCTGCTCGCACGGTGGCACCCACAGGTCTGAGTCTGACTGAAGCATCTCCATCACCGGCTGCACGGGGGGCACAGTGAACCCGCCGCCTGCCGCATCGCAGCTTTTGTCCGGGCTGCCGAGTCGCAGGCCGCCCGGCGAGCAAAGAGGCTCGTTGGCCCTTGGAGCTCCCAACGGCCTCTGCGGTTTCGCGCGCTGTCCCCACCCGTGCACGCACCGCACGGCCGCCGGTCGACCCCGCCTGCCCGCCCGTCCGGCCGGCCGGCACATGCCGCCGATGCGGTGAGCGGGCGTGTGGCGACGGTGGCGTGGCGTGCCACCCGCGGCGCCGGGACGTGCCGACGCGAGCGCCTCCCGTTTATTCGTCCGCGCACGGGGGAAAGGGCCACTTGTCGGGTGTCGGCTAGTCGGCCTCACCTCACCGCGCGTGTTTTGGAACTTTTTTTTTTACAGCGAGCAGAGCCGTCCACGTGTAATCCAGGATTCAAGATGGTTAACTTTGCTGAAACAGTCTTCCGAACTTGTATGTCTGCATGTGTTCTGCAGCTTTCGCTTTGGCACTTTGCATTGCCACAATAATCAGCGGTGAACCTGCCAAACAAAGGACATCGCAGATGCATCTCCTGCTAAGATTATGTTTGGCAGACTGAGAGATCCGATTAGGCCGGGTCCGGTCTACTCTGTCTCTAGCACCAGTCGTGTTCCGTTTTCAGCTTTGGGTTGGCTTGGCTTCCTTTTCCCCAAATTTCAGCTTTGTGTGTGCCAATATGCTAGCAGGGATTCCTTTCTTTTGGTTCCTGATAGGATGTTGGTTATGATTCGTGCAGATTCAGTTAGATTTATACTTGCATTCTGAACTTCTCAACATATTCTCCCATTTCCCACATTTCAAGCCTCCAATGACCAAGCTAGCTGCCATGAGCGACGTATCAACGGATCAAATCGCCAAAGCTTCCACTTGGAAATATCTAAACCAGCTTACTATGGATACTTTTGCTGACGTCAAGAATAGTCCAAGAACCTGAAACCTTATTAAAGCCGCACTTTATCACTTTATGCTCTTTCAGGGGTGCAAACACAGAGCGCCTATTAGTTGGTCCAAAAGGGCGAGCGAGTCTGATACGGCGCTTTCACTGCACTTTCGCTGTCTTGTTCCGAGACAAACAAGGGGAGCCGTCGATTGTTGGCGTGCACTGAAACTCCGATTCTTTTCTTATGCGATGAATCAATCAGACTACATGCATACGGTGTGCAGCTGTGATCGCGATAGATGCATCTTGCATGCTGTTACAGTTGCAACGTTTTCTTGACCACTGGTTCGCTTCCCTGAAGCCAACTGGTATGTCTGATGGGGGTCTCTGCCTTATTCTGGGATTCAAGTGGAATCACTTGCATCTGCACAAGCTGTTCATGTGATGTATCCAGTACAAAAGAAAACATATCCTCCGAGGGTGCAGCAGTTTTTTAACCCCCTCTCTCGTAAATTAAGATGCATGTTCTTGCGCTGTGCTCTGCCTGGTGCAGAAGTTCATGCACTGTGAGCGTCAAGTGCAGAACAGCTGAAGCCTGTAACGATGCTGATCAGAGAGTGGAAAAATGGAGAGATGAACAGCTGAGCTGATTGCAATGGTACAGTAGGAAATGCAGGAGACATGGCTGAACTGGCTAATAATGGCAGTCCTCCTTCGGATTGAATATTGCTGATTTGCTGGGGATGGGAACATTTCACTCAGTAACTGTATGCATGGGTGGTCTTTTCCCGGTTAGAAAAGGACATTTGAGGCGTTCGTTTTCTCCGGAGGAGCAACGGGAATCCACAAATATCAGTAGGATCGTATGTGGCTAGTATCACGGGTTTAGTTTTCTTGAGGGCAGTGGCTAGTATCACGATTCACAAGTAGTCCTAAAAAAAGCAGGGGCGGAGGACCAGGATGCAGAGATGCAGTCAGCGCAGGACAAGTTTTGCTTTCTTTTTTTTTTGAAGAAAAAGTTTTGCTTTCGAAACGTCCAATCTTGCTGCTCAATTTCTTCTTCTTGATTCCCGTTCAAAGAAAGAAATTATTTAGTTTTTTTCAGATCGTCATAGCATGTTAGCATTCCTGCACTACTCAGATACGCAGAACTTGTGAAGCATTCAGGTCTAAGCATGGCTGCTCAAGTCTTGTGAACTCCAAAGCACGGCCGGCCCAAACTCTGTAGTCCCGAAACGAAACCAAGCGACCGAAGCGTCAGGTTCACAGGAGTACAGGACAAGAGCCCATGGTGGCGGCATGGCACCACGTTTCCGAATTCTGGCGGCGCCAGGCAGGGACCGGAAGTGGTTGGCGCGAGACACCAAAAGCCATAAAAGAGACAGGGCAATCTCAAGATCGCAGGCAGGACGGATGGACGCAGCGAGTCGCCAACCGGGGGAGGCTGGCCTCCAGAAAGCTCGGCACGCGCGCTCCTCCCGCTAGCTAGCCGCTAAGCGCTCCTGCACCTGCCTCTCTGCCTGCCCGGCTCCGGCCACTCGCGCGGCCCGCGCCCTGGCCCTTGGAGACAGCGGGAGGCAACCCCTGTGGGAGCCGGGCGGCCTTGAGATCCTGAGAAGCTGCGCACTGCGCTGCGCCTACTGCTGCTCGACGACTAGCATCGCCAGGTCTCCGGCTGCTGGTTGCCGAACCGGGAAGTGAAGCATCACAGCATCCTCCTGCGTCTCACCGGCTGCTTGGCCATTGGAAAACGCCATGCGCCACGCGCCTTGTTAATTGGAGCAGCACAGCGATTACCCCAGCTGTTGCTGCTGCTGATCCTGCTAGCTTTGTGTGCCTAGGTCAATCATTTAGTCTGGGACTTTTGCGATTTTCCTTTTGAAGTGGGCGGGGAAGCAGTATCTTATGGTTCTTGATAAGATACTCTTGCATCATGAATAGTTTAACATAATCTTGCCGGGTTTATTAATGTCACCAAAGATCTGTTCATTTTTCTATTAAGTAGTGAGGGATTGCTGGACTGGTCATTGATGAAAAAAAAATGGTCCGATTATTTGAGAGCTTGAAATGAAGTGATATTCTTAAGTTCTGACTTTGTGCTGTGACTTTTGACTTTATTCAGAGAGAGAAAACAATGCAGGTTAAACTTGCCCTTACAGTTATTAAAAGGAGACGGTTTCTGCCATGTTGAGCCAGTTAACCTAGCAGAAGTCATTTGGGACGTGATCCCAATATAATAGCAAGAGCTGATGGTAATAGCAAGAAAATCTTATCAGAATTCAGAAAGGTTCAGATAACTTTATGTTTGTCGTATATGAATGGCACTCGTGGTTTTGTCACCAATACGGCTCCTGTCCTGTATCGTATTGCCTTCTATAAATTCTACTCATTTCTACAGTGTTAAAGAATGCAGTGTGCTCGTCAATGCTGAACTAACATAAACCATGGAGTAATTTAGTAGTAATCACCCTGTGATGTATGAGTGGCACGAACCCATAGCCCGTAGATTAGCAGCATCCAATGCCACCTGAGCACGATGTCCTAAGGAACAGAGGAACAAGAAAGGCACTTGATTATGAACTCCAACACAGCCAATGGTGGTCGGCCGGATGATTTCTGCCGTTTTACGTATGCACCCACGACGGATTCAGCGAATGCTCCAGATCTGCATAAACTAAAAGGGAAGCAGGAAAGAAGAAGCGACGGCCGACGGGAGGGCCTCCGGGGCGCCGAGCGGTCGACACTTAGCGGCGGTGGGGCTGGTGCACGCACGGTGGTGTCCCGGTGCTCTTGGCAGGGTTCACCCGGGAAGGTCATTTCTCAGGCGAGCAGCATTCGGGGGTGGCTGCAGCTGCGGCCAGCGTGCCGGCGTCTTTCCTTTTCTTGTCGTGCACCTAAAGCTGGGGTTGGTGTCAAAAACACTTCGGTTTGCGCATCAAAAGGCCGCGCCCTGATGAACTTTCAGAACAACACGGGCACGGCATTTACCGGAGGATTCCACATGTGCTCAGTTTGCGTTCCGAACTGCTCAACTAATCCGTACCAAAACAACGGTCTGAAATTCATTCTGAATAGTCTTCTTGTGCCAGTAAAGAAAAGATTCTGAATAGTCCAGCAATGTGCAGCTTGGAATTAGCAGTCGCTTTCTACTCGTCGAGAAACTAAATTATGCGCAGGTACCACAGCCGGTCGGGCAGGCAAGTGACGCCGCTTGGAGGATGGAAAAGAAAACACCCCAAGTCCAGCAGAAAACCAGCCGAGCAGCGCACCGGGTTTCCAAGCTTCGCCCCTTCCCCCTGCGCGTGTGGTGACGCGAGAGAGCTCCTCCCGATTTTATATCCTTGTGCCGTGCATGCATCAGGGGTAGGCGTCATGCAGTAGTGAAGTACTAGCAGCGCGCCTCCTCCCTCCGTGCCCGTGCCCGTGCCCGTGCCCGTGCTCCGTCCCGTCCCATATAAACCCGGCACCACCACCTCCCCGGATTCCAAGAACAGATGCCACTCTGAGCTTCAAATTAACCTCGAGCTCCAAGCTCTCTAACAACCTCGTTAACCACCGTGCCCGCAACTCCTGCCGAGCGCCCGCGACAATGGCGGCCTCCGTTGAGCGGCACCTGGCCCCGCATCCGTGGCCGAGCAATGCGCCTCCCAAGAGCTTCGACATGTTCCGGCCCGGCGGTCCGGGCAAGCGCCGCGCCGGCCCCGACTCCGACTCCGACGACGAGGACAACATACCCCCGGACTGGAGGTCGCTCTACCACCCGCGCCTCGAGGTGGAGCCGCCCGTCCAGGACCCCCGCGACGAGGCCACCTCCGACGCGTGGGTGCGGCGCCACCCGGCGCTCGTCCGGCTCACGGGCAAGCACCCCTTCAACTCGGAGCCCCCCGTCCCGCGGCTCATGGCGCACGGGTTCATCACCCCGGCGCCGCTCCACTACGTGCGCAACCACGGGGCGGTGCCCAAGGCGGACTGGTCCACCTGGACCGTCGAGGTGACGGGGCTCGTGAAGCGCCCCGCGGGACTCACCATGGAGCAGCTGGTGACGGAGTTCGAGGCCGTGGAGCTGCCCGTGACGCTGGTGTGCGCGGGGAACCGGCGCAAGGAGCAGAACATGGTGCGCCAGACCGTGGGCTTCAACTGGGGCCCCGGGGCCATCTCCACCTCCGTGTGGCGCGGCGCCAGGCTCCGCGACGTGCTCCGGCGGTGCGGCGTCATGGGCGCAGCGGCCGGCGCCGCCAACGTCTGCTTCGAGGGCGCCGAGGACCTCCCCGGCGGCGGCGGGTGCAAGTACGGCACCAGCCTGCGGCGGGAGGTGGCCATGGACCCCGCGCGCGACGTCATCCTCGCCTACATGCAGAACGGCGAGCCGCTGGCGCCCGATCACGGCTTCCCCGTGCGCGTCATCGTGCCGGGCTTCATCGGCGGCCGCATGGTCAAGTGGCTCAAGCGGATCATCGTCGCGTCCAGCGAGTCCGAGAGCTACTACCACTACCGCGACAACCGCGTCCTGCCGTCCCACGTCGATGCCGAGCTCGCCAATGCCGAAGGTACGTAACTGCGCTCCGGCGACCGCCGCCGCCGCCGAATCTGCATCTTGTTTCCTCTGGTCGGCGACGACGTGACGATGAGCTCATTCTCACCGTGCCCCTGTGTTTCTGGATGCGCAGCGTGGTGGTACAAGCCGGAGTACATGATAAACGAGCTGAACATCAACTCGGTGATCACGACGCCGGGCCACGACGAGGTGCTGCCCATCAACGCGCTGACGACGCAGCGGCCGTATACGATCAAGGGATATGCGTACTCCGGTGAGTAGGCCAACGGGCATCCCATCATCTTGCATCACCCACGGCCATGCCGCCGACGTGCCCCCCATACAAATATTTCTCGAATCTTTTTCTTCGAACGGAGGAATCCGAATTTAGTTTGGGCTCGGGCCTTCTCGATATAAAGCCCAGTAACAACAACATGTTGGGCTTATATTGGGCCTTCAAGACTCTGCTTGCTTTCTCGTTACCGTTTTGACTAGTCAACGTTGCAGTGCTAAACGTACGGTGATGATCTTGTTGCCAGGTGGCGGCCGGAAAGTTACGCGGGTGGAGGTGACCCTGGACGGCGGCGAGACGTGGCAGGTGTGCACCCTCGACCACCCGGAGCGGCCAACCAAGTACGGCAAGTACTGGTGCTGGTGCTTCTGGTCCGTCGACGTCGAGGTGCTCGACGTGCTCGGGGCCAAGGAGATCGCCGTCCGCGCCTGGGACGAGGCCATGAACGCCCAGCCGGAGAAGCTCATCTGGAACCTCATGGTAAGTTACCACAAACCTCTCGACCGTCCCATGGCGTCCGATTCGTGCCGACGGTGGTGTTGACCTTGCATTGTTTGCATCCTGCGCAGGGCATGATGAACAACTGCTGGTTCCGTGTGAAGATCAACGCGTGCCGGCCGCACAAGGGCGAGATCGGTCTGGTGTTCGAGCACCCGACGCAGCCGGGCAACCAGCCGGGCGGCTGGATGGCGCGGCAGAAGCACCTGGAGACGTCGGAGAGCGCGCAGGGCACGCTGAAGAAGAGCACCTCCACGCCCTTCATGAACACGGCCACCGCGCAGTACACCATGTCCGAGGTGCGTCGCCACACGTCCCCGGAGTCCGCATGGATCATCGTGCACGGCCACATCTACGACTGCACGGGCTTCCTCAAGGACCACCCCGGCGGCGCCGACAGCATCCTCATCAACGCCGGCACCGACTGCACCGAGGAGTTCGACGCCATCCACTCCGACAAGGCCCGCGGCCTCCTCGAGATGTACCGCGTCGGCGAGCTCGTCGTCACCGGAAGCGACTACTCCCCGCAGAGCAGCCACGCCGACCTCAAGGCCATCGACGAGGCCCCTGCTGCGCCGCCGGTTCCTCTGCCCGTGTCCACCGTCGCGCTCGCCAACCCGAGGGAGAAGGTGAAATGCCGGCTCGTGGACAAGAAGAGCCTGTCCTACAACGTGCGCCTCTTCCGGTTCGCGCTGCCGTCGCCCGACCAGAAGCTCGGCCTGCCGGTCGGCAAGCACGTGTACGTGTGCGCGTCGATCGCCGGCAAGCTCTGCATGCGCGCGTACACGCCGACGAGCTCCGTCGACGAGATCGGCCACATCGAACTCCTGATCAAGATCTACTTCAAGGACGAGGACCCCAAGTACCCCAACGGCGGGATCATGTCGCAGTACCTGGACTCCCTGCCGCTCGGCGCGACCATCAACATCAAGGGCCCCATCGGGCACATCGAGTACGCCGGCCGCGGCGGCTTCGTGGTGAACGGGGAGCGCCGGTTCGCGCGCAGGCTCGCCATGATCGCCGGCGGGACGGGGATCACGCCGGTGTACCAGGTGATCCAGGCCGTGCTGAGGGACCAGCCCGATGACGACACGGAGATGCACCTGGTGTACGCGAACCGGACGGAGGACGACATGCTCCTGCGGGAGGAGATCGACCGGTGGGCGGCGGCGCACCCGGCGCGGCTCAAGGTGTGGTACGTGGTCAGCAAGGTGGCGCGCCCCGAGGACGGGTGGGGGTACGGCGTCGGGAGAGTGGACGAGCAGGTGATGAGGGAGCACCTGCCGCTGGGCGACGGCGAGACGCTCGCGCTCGTGTGCGGGCCGCCGGCGATGGTCGAGTGCACGGTGCGCCCCGGCCTGGAGAAGATGGGGTACGACCTCGACAAGTCTTGCCTCGTCTTCTGAGCTCACGGACGCCGTGCGAGGGCAGCTGTACATAGAAATGATGCTGCGCGCTTGCAGCCTAGTAACGCGTCGACCTTGCTGGAACTCCACCTAGCTCTGGTGATAGCGAGTTGGAGTAGTGTGTGAGTGGTCATGGAGGTGCATACTACCTTGTGCCATGGACGTTTTGTGGTGAGATGCGTATTGGTCCTACAGAGCAAATAAAAAGTTATAAATCATCCAACCAAAGGCCATTGCAATTGCTTTGCAAGATTCACTGTGCAACTATTCTTCCCGTGTTCGGTTAGTTTCTTAACCATACAGCAGGCCACTGATCCGAGGTAGGATACCGGTGTCTCATAGAATCAAAACGTCTTCAGGGGATCAAAATACCAAACACGTCGGCCGTGGAGCTGCAGAGCGTGCTTTCTCGCCAATGCATGGGCATCATAGTCTGCTTCCCTCCTCTCATGGACGATTTCCATCATCTGAAAAGCCGCTGCATCTTCCTTGAGTTCCTTGACAATCTGGCCATAGACACCCAATGTGCTTCCTGCCATGCCCCGCACTGCATTAGCACAATGACTTGCCATCCGCACCCGGCTGAGCGATAGATCATTTGCTAGTCCTAGCCCTTCCCTGAGCGCCAACACCTCCATGGTTTCCGGATTTCACTACCGATGATGCCCCGAGGAATTTTTCTACCCCATCTCTGGCGACTGCAGCTACTGAATCCTTCCTTGAATTTTTGGAAAGTGCAGCATCAACATTAAGCTTTGACACCCCGCTTGGAGGAGGAATCCACCTTGGTGTGCTAGTTGCAGTTCCCGGCCTTGTCTCCGGTTGTGGATTTGAGAGGTCCAAGTCCGTCAATAAACCTTTCCACAAAACTGTGTGTCGATAATGGGCTCTGAAATGTATTTTTTGTGGACAGCCTTCCTTCTTGCATGCTAAAGCGCCCACAAAGTCTCCATCGTTCTTCTTGACTCCTCTTTCGGCAGAGAGGAGATGACTGCTGCTAGCCATGCCTTTGCATTCTGCTCTTTGAAATCAGACCTGCAAGAGATGGTTTTGATTATCCAATACAGTGTCGTGATCTCTTGGTTGTTGAAAATACTCCGGCCCACATTCAAATCTTAGGAGAAAAGCCCACTTGTAGGCTTCCCCTCTTATTCATCTAAAAGCCTACTAAAATCGATTTAAAAAGCCCACCGATTCTATACCAGAAAGCCCAATTCTCTCAATCTAGCTCGGCACGCCTCTCCCGAATCTCTCCCCTAGTACAACAGACGGACCTGAACTCCCGAACCGATCGTCCCCAACGGGCTCCCAGTGACCCCCAGTCCCGGGCTCCCGGCTTCCCAAACCCCTCCCACCTTTCCCGCCCATTCCCACCCCAAAATCCCCCAAAACACGGCCGCAAAATTTCCCCACCCGGCTCCTCCGCTCAGCCCCCCAGACGGCAATGGAGGCCGCCGCCGCCGACCTCCTCGCCGCCCTCTCGTCCCCGTCCTCCCATGCCGGCCTCCGTTCCCGGTTCGAGGCCTACCTCCAGCCCTTCACCCCCTACCTGCCCACCGCAAACCCTAACCCCAAGCCGCCGCCGAAGAGGGCGACGAAGCAGAACAAGCAGCCGCCGCCGCCGCCCGACGCGGCTACCCTCCGCCCCATCGTGAAGCGATTCCTCCCGTTTATCGCCCGCGCGCTCCAGCTCCTCCCGCCGCTCGTCCGCGCGAGTCCTGGCTCCGGCGACGCGGGTGGCGGGGCCCCCGACGAACTCCTCGAGATCTACGGCCTCCTCTTGGACTGCCTCGAGGCCATATCACCCTGCCTCGCGGGGAAGCCCTACTCTGTGCTACTCCAGCGGGGCCGCTTCGTGTGCTGCCTCGAGTCGCGCGGCCACCTTGCTCGCGCCAATGCGGAGGCGGCCGCTGCCCTCGACGCACTCCGCTCCTCGCTCTCTCCACCCACCACGAGCACCAAGTCACGACGAGGCGCTGCAAGCGTTGCTCCCATCCTCCTTCCGGACCCTGGCAGCGCTGGGGACGCTGGCGCGGACCCTGAAGTCACCATCCTCGCGGTCGAGCTCACAGTTTGCCTTGCTAATTGTGCCAGCAAGGGCAACGTGAGGGAAGCTGCCCCTTACGAACGGGTTCTCAGTCTGTTTGAGCAGCTGCAGCCATGGCTTCGGTGAGATTGCTAACTTCGCGTTGGAAGACAAGAGATAGCGTGTGGCGGTGTGGCTTTATGGAGTTTATGCTTGCAGGATTCTGGCTGATGACGTCAGCACGAAGTATCGCACGCTTCTTGTGAATGCAATGAGCCGCTGCACCCTTTTCCTTGTTTCCCAGTCTTCATCCTTCAATACTGATGATCTGGTGCATAAATTCTGTGTTTCTACGATACAAGAGTATGCGAAGGCGCAGATGATTGAACGTTTGCCAGCAGTATGTGCCAGTATGCATTTGGCTGCCTTTCTATATTCTCCAAATAGGAGTCTTGGCTTGTTGATTTATTATGATACTAATTTCCCTGGCTGCAGGTCGCTCGCAAGATTTGCTCTTCTGTAGATTTCAGTTGGGGAGGAAGCACAAAGCTTTTGCTCCATGTGTTAAAAAACGTTGCTGATTCTGTTGTATGTGTAAAGGTAATCTGATGCCTCCTTTGCTTATACTCCTGTGAGTCTGCTGTAATTTCTCTACCATGCAGTTACTGATATAGTTTAAAAGCTATTCCTGGATGGACATTAACATTAGCCAACTTTGTATACTTGCGGTGCTGATACAGATGACATATGAAAGAATAAAAAAAAAGTTCATTGCATTATAGAAAATGAGACCCGACCTAAGAGGAGCTAGGTGTTTTTTGATTAAGAAGAAATAATAGGCACCCAAATTCAAGTTGAAGAGGACTTAAACCTTGGCGGTTGGGATGCACAGCCACACCTCCCACTCCAACCAGCTGAGCTAGGTTCACTTCCTGGGTGCAGTATAATAATAAAAATTTCAGCAAAGAAATGTCATGGGAGCCTTCAGTTCTTTACTAAGGTTAAAATGCAGATCCCAACTTTTTTTTCTTTTTGCAAATACCAATATGCATCTTTTGATTAATAAATATATATTGGCTTTGCTCATATTCTGCAGAAAGATATGTTTTTGCTCATAGTATAACAAATTTCATGTAGTGTATATGTTCATATGACCCCTTAAAATAGCTACAGATCCACCTTCCTATGAGAAAATCCACCTGGAATCCTGGATGAAAAGTGTTGGATATCACCAAACTTCAGAAGATTCATCACGCTGAATTTAACAGTGCAAGTCGTGATTGCAAATAACAAAAGAGCATCACATGAATTGCCGAAACTAAATGAAGTGGTGTATTGCTTGCACAAAGCTATATATATAGGTTATATCCTAGTTTCAAAATTTTGAATATAAGTCTGGTTCAGCAGTTCTGGAGATGTGCGAATGTTGTGTATTACTCTCTAAAATCTGAGTTAGGCCTCTATGGTTCTAGGTAGCTGCAATTGTAGGCAATCTTAAGAAACTCTGTTTTATCGCCATCAATACATTGGATTAGACTTCTATATTTACTTGTAGGATGATGTTGCTCAAAATATTACCCTATTATAGCACCAAGACTTTACTGTTAGAATTTAGTTCTTATTTTAAAATTGATACTTGATGTAGTCATGTGCCACGTGGTTTTGTTTAAGGAATCTCATCCCTTCGTAGTCTTATACTCTTATCAATGTTTGCGACTCTAGTTTCTGATGTAATTCATTGCAGACATACATGATTAAGTAATGATGAGTAGAATTCTGGTGTGCTTATGCATCTCATATATTGTTTGTACTGAGTGCGCCAATAACTTCCTATTACCAGCTCTCCATCCTATCTCAGTAATAAGCTCATGAGCGGTTTGCCATCAAGAAATAAATATGGGCCAATGGGTCTTTTATCACGAGTTGTAATATAATGCATTTTATTTTCAGGCTGTCTTACCGAAAGCTGTAAATGAGTTTTTGGTATTTGTATCATATTTTGCTCGGTGCATTCTTTCTGCTGATAGGGATTTATGTATTGGCGCTTCAGAGCTACTTTACGAACAAGGTGGTTATTTCCCTGAGGTACATGGTGTATTGTCTTTAAGCATTTGATTCTCATTAAGCATACCACATCAGTGCCACAGTTTTTTTGATCAGTGTATTTTCATGCAATGTATAGGTTTCCTCTCCTACCGCTTCAGTGCTTCGTCTTTATGCGACTGGATTATACTATTGTACCCAGAAAGAGGGAAGTGAAACGTCCTGTTTGTCTGCAGATATTCTCAACCATCAAAAGTATTTACAAGCTTTAGACAAAGCAGTTGGGTCACTGGCACATATGTCACATGATAGTATATCTTTGTTGACATACTTAGATTCTATGGAGTTTGTTTGCAAGGTGTTATGGCAGCATGCAAATGCAGTTTGGAAGAGCTTCTCTGAAGGAGAAGCAATCCATTATTCTGGAAACATGGATTCTATCTTGACAACACTGCATCAGTTCATTGATTCCAGCCTCAAGGCTTATAGGTATGCCTGTAAGACCATAAATATTGGCACTGTAATCAGTGAAATGTCAGAGCATTTAGGGATCAATGCTTTACTGGAAGAGTTATGTATGTACTGTTGTTGGATTATAATGATTCCTGATTTCACAAGGTGCTTTCTTGTGCTGTAACAGCTGTACAAAAATGTCTGAACGAGACAACGAGAGACTGCTTGAACAGCGTGGAACCTTACTGAGAACCCTTGTTTCGACGACTAAAATTTCTTTGGTTACCAACAAAAATGTCAAGGTGCGCGCTTTTCTTATGTTTATGTTGATCCTGGTCAAACATTGCTATTGTGGCTTGCACATTTACAGAATCCCTGGTTCAATCTTTATGTGGATGATCTGTTATATGTAGATATAGTGAAGAGTAAACCTGCTTGGTTATACGTGAATGCTAGCTGTTTATAATGGCTATTGAGTTGCTTGCTGTCACTAACTTTGTATTGCCATCCTTATTACTCCCTCCGTCCCAAATTATTAGTCGTTTTGGCTTTTCTAGATTCATAGTTTCTACTCTGCATCTACATATATGTTATGTCTAGGTGTATAGCAAAATCTATGAATCTAGAAAAGCCAAAACAACTAATAATTTGGGATGGAGGGAGTATTTATTAACACCTTTTACTTGCATAGTCCAGGAAAGCCTGGCTGCAATCAATTCTGCTATTTCAAGTAAATGGATAACACTCGAGGAGCGCAAATTCTTGATATCTTCACTTGGCAACATTGGAGTGACACTGTATAATACTGGGCATGACAAAGAGGTACCCTTCTAAGTTTATTTTCTCTCTATTATTCTGACTAAGATACCATTTCTGAGTTACCACTGAAGTTGAATATCATGGCTGTGCTTCAGGCACCAAAAGCTTTGGAACTATGCTGCCATGCAATATGGGCGCACGTCAGGTTTTCTTACCGTGGATTATCGTCAAGGACAGAAGAAAACAGAACTATGGAGCATTTGCCGAAGGATACGTTGAAAGATATCATTTTTGATGCATTTGCACGGCTTGCGAAGATGGTTGAAATTCTACATAGATGTGGATCAAAAAGGACACATGAGATTATTGCGATGAGCTTGTCTAAATTGTTGGCTGATGACATGTCTGAATATTTTGATAGTTCTTTGATACTGATCAAGTTGTGGGTTAAGGTATTGTCTGAAAAGAATTCTGCTGTTTACAGTAGTACAACATATATGTTGATGCAGCTTTTTTATTTGTTTTTCAAATTGTAGATCACATGTAAAGATTTTGAGGGTAATCAAGGTGTGGATAGGCCTCCACTTCTGTATCACTCTCTTTTGGACTGCTTGTCTCCCATACCGAGGAAGTTGATAGGCTTAATTCTAGAGCAGGTACCATATTTTATTGTATCTGATTAAAGTTGGTGTATCTGTAGTGGTCTGGTTTTTCGGGCTAACATTTTCTTCTGCAGGAGTTGTTAGCATATGGATTGATGGAAACTCGAGGCTCAAAATTCTGTGCTGCAATGCAGATAAGGGTCATAGATGTTCTTTTGGATAAAATTTACTATTCAGAAGAACATTGTTTGCAGAGATCAAGGTTTCTTATCAGAAAGGCTGGTGCACTTCGTGCATGTGGAGCGCAAAACATAGAAAGCTGCCTCAAGTCTTTATCTGAAGCCATATCTTTACTGGTGAGTTCGAATCCCGTATTGCCTTTTTTTATTCAGCTTTTCACAGAAAGGGAGATCTAGATTAATATTTCTTCATCAAACCAGAAAACCATCTCAGAGGATTCATCTCAAAGCAACACAACTGTGATCAATCAATTGGCTATTGCGCAATGCTTGTATGCACATTGTACCCTGGAAGGCAATCCTGGTTGCGAGGTAACCACCTAAAATCGTGGCAGTATTTAGTGAGCGCATACGCTTTACCAGCACACACCCTTGTATATGTAGTAAATTGTTGTAACATATACCTTCTCTAATAATGATTAGTGTCATTGCCATTATTTTGAATAGGTAATATTTAAAAATATTAATAGTGCATTGAGCTCGTGGTCAAAAGTGGAGACTTTTGATTATTCTTCTCCTGGTTCAGTCTTGCAAAGGCCATCGCAAACTATTGTACCACTTCTTTGTTCCCTGGTTGATTTGTTGGCTATGAAGGTAAGACCATGACATATATTCAGTTTATTAAATATGATGAGATGCAATTACTTTCCTTTATCTACATAATTGTGTTTACTTTGCCATCTCAGGGCTGCTTTAAGCTTCAATTTGACTTGTGCGAGCTTATGATAAAGATATGGAAGCAAGAAAATCTACCCCTTGAAAAGATATTTTGCTTTCTATTCACCAGTGGGCGTCTTAGCCATGCATACTGTCATCTCCCATTGGACAAGGAATTTATTTCTAAAGCTGCAGAGCATCTTGGTGTAGATTGCCACCATACTGATTTTTGGAGAAACTGTTTTGAAGGAGAACGTCCTTCTCTCTTTATGTTTCTTCAGAGGATGTTGCTGAGTGACTTATTTTTTCCTGAGTCTTGCGAACAATACTTACGTTCTGATGTCAGTGTTGATGAGGTCAATAAGGCTGCCTTATCTCTGGTTTCTGAAGTAAGTTCTGTTAGTTACATCACATCAAATTAGTAACCATGGTTGCTCATTCTCTTTCTCAATTGTTATATTTTATTTTGCAGGCTACTTCAAATGACCAAGCAACTTTTCTAGCTGGATATCTATACTACGATTTATCAGAAAGACTTTTTTCATGTGGACAAATTCTCCAGGTGATCATCCTGGCAATCAACAATTTAACTTCTCCATATTATAGTCCTGTGAAACATTGGCACAGAATCTTCAGTGTTTATGAATTATTTTATTTCTAGATCGTGTGTTTGCTCTATATTTCAGCTCCCGTGTAACTAAACACATCGAAAGTTTTGTAACAGGCCTTTTCATATGGAAAAGAAGCCCTCCATTTGCGCAAAAAGCTCCTAAAAAAGAAATTCAAAATTAATCTGGGCAGCTCTGGAAATATGGAAAGCCAATGTTGTGGACAGGACTTCAGTTCTCTTGAAGCATGGGGACCAACAATAGCTGAAATTTGGCCAGATTCCAGCAATTCAACCAGCACTAGAGATTCATTCCTTACTTCATGGAGTGTACTTAGATGCTATCTTGAGAGCACTTTACAGGTACGTTAGTAGTGTGGAATAAGGTAATTTAGTTACCGGCAAAGAATAGAGAACAATTAGTGGTACCAGTATATTACTGTAGCCCATTGAATGTGGGCTGGAGTTGTATAGTGCTAGTACCACAGCCACGGGCAGTTGTGTACCTTTGTGATGATTTCCTTATGTATGATGCTCGTTTCGTGATTTTTCAGGTCGCTATGATGCACGAATTAATTGGCAATGGCACTGAAGCAGAAGTTCTGTTACGGACTGGAAAAGAGATATCAAACTTCCATGGGCTATCGGTCTTCCGTATTGCTTTTACATCATTGCTAGGTATATATAATTCTTTCGTTGTTTTTCTGTTCATTTGTCCCTTCGGTTTCACATTCCTTGGAATTTGTTCAGGTCAACTATACAGCAAGCGGCAGCTATGGGATGAAGCAGATAGTGAACTTAAAAATGCCCAAGATCTTCTTCTGGAACATGATGCCATTGTTTCTTGTAAGCTGTGCAAGTTAACTTTGGAGGTATCAGTCGACATGAAAGTTGGTGATCTGTTTTGGAGTCGCTTTGAAAATGATTTCCAGAAACTGTCGACAGTTAATTTGCCTATGGCTTTGGGCATGTACCGATCTGCATTAGAGAAATTGAACAGCACTGACATGGAGTTTCTTACCGGGTCCTTTGATAGCCTCAAAACTGCTTGTCACGTGTGCAGCAGAGATTGTATTATATCAACTGAGCATGGGGTTTGTAATGGGAAAGAACCCGTAGTTTCAAAGGATGGTATGTTACTTCCATGCACTGTTTGTGTGTTGTTGAGACAAGCATCCGTTGATCATTGCAATAAGCCCACAACATCGAAAGCTCGAATGAAAATCACGAGGAATGCTGAAGCAGGTCCACCATTAGATGTTAAAACTAAGAGGACCTCCAGAAATTCGTCACGTTTAGCTAAGGAACAGAATGCAGAGACTAATGCAAAGACAAGAACTCGCTCTAGTAAGCGAACTGTACATGTGAAAGGTGATGGATTGCCCTCAGATGCTCTGGTTTGTGGTGAATCAGAGTGTTTCCCTGGCGGCATTGACCTCAGGAAAGATGGCCTGTGCAATATGTTTGGCTGCTGGAAATGTCTTTTGGTTAAATCACTCAATTCTGGGTGCATTCAAAATATTTTGCAGTTCAGATGGGATTGTGTTCGCCGGCGCTACCGTGTGTCACTTCTATTGAAAATAGGTATTTCCTTTTATGTTTCTGTGTTCTGTTGCTTCAAGATTGAGACATGCAATCATGGGCTTGATATTAGTTACAAAGAATAAATTCTGCAAAAATTCAAAAAAAGAATTATTATATTGATTAGTTAGGTGCATCTCAACTCTTATCAATTGGTTGTTTTTATATATTTTCTGTTCACCCAATCATTGATTTTTTTTGTTGTAACCCTGCTATTAATTTGAATAAGACGAAAGACTCAGTAGCTGACGTTCCACTATGTAATATATATAAAACATACTGCTTATTAGCAGGTTATGGTTCATATTGACCTTCTCTATACCAAAATCTTAGTTTAGTAAAATAATTTCAATACAACTTTACAAACTGTCCCCTGAGTTGTAACTATTTTTTTTCCTGGAAGCTGTTAAAATCAGCTGTAACAGGTGTCAAATTTTTTGTGTGCCACTATGGCTTGGTTTAACACCAATTTGGTAGGGTATTGGCTGATTTAACAATCAGGATTTAACAATTATAGAACTGTAACAGATTGCAAAATATTTGCCGGGAGAATCTTGGTTAGGAAGTTCAGATACTTAATATGATAAGCTGCTGGTATTCTATACATGATTGTTAAGATATTCTCTAAGGATTTCCTGACTTAATTTGTTGGAGTCTTAAGTATATTACTTTACAAGCATCAACGGGCCATCATGTTGTACTTTCAAAGCTAATGGAAATATAATTTAATCTACACGTGTTGTAAAAAGTCCTTAATCTTACTATGAATATCAAGTGAGGACTTTGTGATAGTGCAAAATGCGGTGGTTCATGTGATTATGATAGTGCTGTATGTGATGCTGCTTAAGAAATTTGACCAAATGTCTGCAATTGAGCTACTTGTTGGCTATTAGTAAAGTTACCTTATTCATCCATATGGTGGTTCAGCTACTGCCTTGTCTTTCTTTTTCAGCTAGAGCACTGGGATCTCACAGGGGAAATTATGGGGATCATGAAGTCCATAGTGTTTATTGGCAGTGCATATCAATGTTGTACTTCAGATCCTTTCCACAGGGTTGTTATAAAACCTATGAGCCTCATTTGGTTGGACTAATCACGGATGGAAGTACTGGTGATTTTTTTCCTTTAGAGCATGCAGAAATATTATGCAGTATGAGCTTCTTTTTGCTAAAAGGCTCCCTTTCTGAACAGTCAAGGTTGTTTCACCAAGTGGCTATTATGCGACATTTCCATATATGACAATCTGGTTGTAGCAGTTCAGGATGCTTGCTAAATTGTCTTGGTTTTATCACTTTCTGCAGGGATGTCTGTTGCTGCCTCTCTAGTGTACAAATGTCTGATGTGGTTACCTGGTTGCTCAAAGCTTTTGTTCTATCCAGGGAGAGTCCCTCACTTTGTCAGGAGGTTTGTGGTGTCATTCTTGTGTTCTTGTAATGACTTATAATGCTTAGTGGATATTCTATCTTTTTTTTGAACAGCTGGTGTAGTGAGGTTATCATTTTCTTTGATCATTAGTTATATTGCCTGCTTTACTACTTATGGCTTGTGTATTGAAATGCAAATTGGTTGCAGATTTGCAAGTTACTTGCATGCACATTTTTGCTATCGATGACAGGTTCCTCCATCCACTTGCCTTTGTATTCTCAAGAATCTCTTTCCTTGAGTCATTGGGCTGCATACTTCCATCAAATGTCTGTGGGAACTTATCACAATTATCATTACCTTGCTACTTTTCAAGCGTTGCCCAGGAAAAAGTTTTTGAAGGTCTGTACTGGCAAGTTAATAGCTGGATTAGAATAGTGCTGTATTCCAATATTACTGAATTGTTTCTCCTTGCCTTTTCAGGGCACCCTTGAAGATTCCAGAAGTGAGACGCATGAATGTGTCTCAGAATTTCTCAGGTTTAAAATTTTAAGGAATAAGCCCACTTTTAGCCCCTAAATTCTTCTGTTTGTCTAATTGATTTTGACCCCTAACTCTAGTATTGTTTAAATCTTACCCCAACTGTTAAAATTGGTGCAGTTTGTACACTAAGCCTGTCCAAAGCTGTTTAGGCCTGGCGTGGCAGTGGATTTTGAATCCATGCTGGCATTGCCACATCACAGTGATGTGTGTCTCAACTGACAATTGGTTAAACTCTCACTCTCACTTCCCCTTCTCTTTCCAATCCAAATCCCTAGCCTGAGCTCGAGCTCCACCACCCAATTGTTCTCCCGCTGCCCCTGTGCCTCACACTTCACCTCTCACACCGCCACCTTGCTCCACCTTCACCAGCCACAATACTCAGCTGAAACCAGCAGCAACACTAACTCCCATCGTCGTCGCCGCTGCCGCCGCAGTCACCTGAATATTCCAACATTTGGGATGCCCCTGGGTGTCTCACTGAGCCTGAGATGGAACAGTGGCACACAGTCCGTGATGCTCTGCGAGAGTGGCCTGGACAGCGCGTTGCATAGCAGCAGCAACTTGCTGAGCTTCTGTAAAATGACACCCAGTTGGGCGTTGGGTATTCCACCAAAGAACCGGTTCTTGGGCAGGTCCAGCATGTAGAGCTTGGTGCAGTTTCCCAGAGATGACGGGTTTGAGCTGGACAACATGCTGCCCTGGAGGAAAAGCATATGCAGGGCCTTGAGCTCCCCAAGAGGCTGTTCTTGTCAAGCTTGAGGACTGTGAGGCTGCTCAAGTTGCTGAGCTCTAGCAGAATGAGTTATATGAGCTGGTCTTCCAATAGGTGTAGCTGCTCGAGCATGTCAGTGAGGCAGTTACTGGACAAGTCGAGCACCACCAACTTGGAGCCCATGAACAGAAAGGGAAAGTGAGGGAGCAGCAACTGTTGTATTTAAGTTGAGACATGTCACAGCTGACATGGCAAAAATTGCCATCATGGATTCAGAACCTGTTGCCACCTCAGGCCCAAACCACTTCTGACCGGCTCAGGGTACAAATTTTACTGTTTTTAACAGTTGATGAGGATTGTGGGGATTTAAATGGTATTGGAGTTGGGGCTCAAAATAATACAAATCTAAGAGTCAAGGGGTCAAAAATGGACTTGATCTAACATTTCAATAGCAGTTGAATTCTTGATTTTATGTATTTTTAAATGTTGTATTAAAATCTAAATTCCTTCATCAGGTTTCCATCAATGGACATAAACCATATTAAGAAAGATATAATGGAATTCTTCGAAAAACTTCCAGATGTACCAGTTGTGTGTATTAGTATGATTGGAGGAGATTATGTTGATGTCCTCGAGGAATTTCTTCTCCTTCCTTCCTCTTTTCCTGCTTGGATGTTGCTTTCAAGGTTTGATTCAGCTTGCAAACCTACTACAATGCTTCTTCCAGTGATTGCTATTTCAGAAGGTGTGTAGACTGCATATTGTGATTGCATACAGTAATATAACTAAGTCTAGGACCTTTTGTATTTTGTATTTTTACTTATTGTTGCTTAACAGAAATGCAATCTGCTGATTCTTCCATCAAAGATTTGGGGAATCCAATGAAAATTGATAAGAAGTGGCAGTGCCCTTGGGGTTATGCAATTACAGACTATGTGGCCCCAATTTTCAAAAATATACTCGAGGAGAATTTTGTATCCCTCTCTAGTGCAACCATCACTACGAATGCTGTGCAAGCTGATCACGTCAGGTGGTGGTCGCATAGAATGAAGCTCAACAACTACCTTGATAGCACACTGAAGTAAGATTACCTATGCTCATGTCAAACTGCAAATTGGCTCAATTGTTGTTGGAATAGTGTCGAAACAGGAATGTATCTTAATCTTTCTTTGTTTTGATACTATCTCATCCTTTTGAACAGAAATATGGAAAAATCTTGGTTTGGACCATGGAAATGCCTTCTCTTGGGCCACCAATTATCTGATAAAGACATTGATGCAGCCTCGGCAAGCATTATCACTGGTCTGGAAACAAAATTTGAAGTTAATCCAGCACTCATTAAGGCTATCCTTGGCGGTGCTTTGTCGGTGGATGAAGTGCAAGAATGTGTTTATCAGCTCATTTTGTATAAAGGTTACTTTGGAAGGGGAGGGTGCTGTGGGAAAGATAGACTTAGAGCTTTCTCTTCCTGCCAGATTGAGGATGAAGCTTTGGAGACACTCAAATGTTTAATAACAAACGCCCTATATGAGCTACCCGAGCCAGCTGATAGAGATCCAGTCATTTTGGTTCTTGATGTCAATGTGCAGGTGAACAGCAAAATAACTTTACTGTTAGTTGTTTCCTATGTGATTTACTAATTTTATATCTTGAGACTTTTGAATCTGTATTGCAAGTCTAGAGCTCTAGATGCAATTGTTGCTCGATTGCATATTTTGCTGGTATGGTTGAATATCACTAATTATGTTATCTATCATTTGTTTCTGTCCTGACTTGGTCCATTTCAATTTTTTTGTGCTATCTGCTAGATAACTAGATGTTGGGAGGTCTGTTTGAATGGCTAATAAATTTCCTAGTCACCTTAGCATTGCTTGCTGCTAGGCTATATTGTAGCTTCATTTGTTGTTATAAAAGATGTGTTATTATTGTGTTGTTTGTTTAGCAGTGTTATACATCTTCACTGACCTCACTTTCCTTAATTATCAACTGCAGATGCTTCCTTGGGAGAATATGCCTGTATTAAGGAATCAAGAAATTTATCGTATGCCGTCAATTGGTAGCATCTTTTTAGCGTTATCTCGAAACAAAGATGACAATGCCATAGCCCCTCCTTTTCCTGTTATCGATCCTTCCAATACATTTTATCTGTTGAATCCTAGTGGTGACCTGAGCAGCACACAAGAAGAATTCCATGAGTTATTCAGGAACTATGAGTGGAAGGTAAACCATGATTTGTCACAACCTAACTAGTAATGATATTAGAAAATCATCTCCTTTCTCTGAACCAATATCTCTCTGGTCAAAATTGCTTTCACCTGATAGTATTTTTGTTCAAAATAAAAGTTTGAACTATGTGTCTTATTAGTAAATATATTTATGATGTATAGAATTGATTAGTCCACATTTTCTTTACATTCTAAAAGTAACTTTGTTAAAAATATGGTTTACTGATAGCTTTAGTTATTACTTCTACGTTACTGTATTGTCAGTTTGGCGCTTCTTTTGATTGCACTTGATCATAGTAACAATTCTACAAAATGTATTGCTTGCCATTTAATAACTCTAGTCTTCAGAATCTGCCAATGAGTATTTCTTTCACCGTCCCATGGCATTGGATTTCAAAAGTTTACACAGTGGATAGTGCTTTAAGATATTTTCAAAAAAGAAATGACTTACTAGATGGACTTGATGGTTTGGAGTATATGGTAGAGGCGTAGAGCCTTGTCTTGCAAAACGATGGCCCTGTACTATGGGAGGAATAAGCACTTATTTAGTGGCAACACATATATTGGCATGTTTGGAATTTGGATGGTGAGGATTGTGATCCCCGTCCTTATGATTTAGTCCAAAACTAATACTACATCTTAGAAATTCTTTAGCCGCCCCCATTTATCCATATATGGGCAAAGAAAAAATGTGCATAAATGTAAGGATTTATTCAATGTAAATGCAGCAATCTAGTATAAAGCTTTACTCTTTTTTTATGGTCCATGAACTCATGAAATGTCACTGTTGCAGTTTCCTTTCATTTGCATGCTAGAAGGTAAATTTACGTTGTGCCATCGTATAACTGAACAACACAATGATTGTCTACAGGGAATGGCTGGGGCTTGGGATGGACAAAAGACCAATGAGCTCGTCTTGGCCTTGACAAATCATGACCTTTTCCTATATTTTGGACATGGAAGTGGTATGCCCTATACAGATAAAAAACATTTGTTGCATTTGGTCAGACATTTGCATTGGTGTCTTAGTTTATTTGAAATTTCAGTTCTTCAATTTGTTGCAGAGCTAGCAGAAGGTTCATCTTAAGTTGTTTAGAATTGATGTATTTTTTTTACTTCTGGGAGCCTGATGCATTTTTGCAAAGATGTTTTAACTGTGTAATAGCCCAGGCTCCATCACCATTGACTAATCTAGTACGGCATAGCCAGTGATGAAGTTCTTTTATGCAAAATGCTCTGAACCCTACCTTTATTGAATATGTTTCATCAGTGTAGTAAACTAGACTGTTTAGGTCTGGGCTATATGACATGTCTGGCTGTGCCATCATACTGGCATAGGCATAAGTTGGTAGTAATTTGCTTGTACCACAGCCAAGAATATGATATACTCTTTCATTTTTAAACTCTACACTCTCCCCCTCATTGTATATCTTGATGAAGTAAGAGCAAAAACAGCAAAAGCAAGTTAAAGGTTGTCTTGAAAGTGTAAAATGAGTTGTAACTTGAATAGTGTGAAGTATGGTGATTTTTTGCAATTTTTGCCAATAATTTTTTTAAGTGTGTTGCAATTTTGAACATATGTGGTGTATTTTGCAATTTTTGGCCAAAAGATAAATCGTTCCATACTTTTTTATATTTTGATGAAAATTGCAAAAAATCGTCATATAGGTCACTTGTAGTTTGAACAACCCCTCAAGCCGTTTTGTTGAAAATGCCCACTCAAATTTCGAAGTGACATGGATTGCAATTTGCAAAATTCTCTATTTTTGGGCTCAGAGCCTCAGATGGGTTACAATTCAGATCCACCTTTTTGTTTGTGTATTGTTCAGATACCTCTTATATAAATGTGGAGAATAACAACAATGGATGGTGGAATCAACATAATTAGTCTGTGATCTAACTAGTCTTAAAATTGCTGCAGGAACACAGTATGTATCTGGGAAAGAAATCGAGAAGCTAAATAACTGTGCAGCTGCTCTTCTTATGGGATGTAGCAGTGGAACACTTCATTGCAAAGGGAGTTATGCTCCTCGAGGGGCCCCTTTGTCCTATTTATTTGCTGGTTCCCCTGCTGTTATTGCAAACCTCTGGGATGTTTCAGATAAGGATATCGATCGGTTTAGTAAAGCTTTGCTCAATTCATGGTTGCAAGAAAATTTCACAGATGGCAACAATTGCTCCAAATGTTCCCTGCTAACACAAGAATTTGAATCCATGAATATTGCTTCCAAGGATAATGGTAGGACAAGAAGAAAAGGCACGCGAGCTAAGAAGCCACAACAAGTAAATGATAGTACCAAGTGCTGCAGCTGCAGGCAGAGGCGAATAGCTTCATATCTAAGTGAAGCTAGGCGGGCTTGCAGGCTTCCATTTCTGATTGGTGCATCTCCTGTGTGTTACGGCGTGCCTACAATTATTAGGAAGAAAGTAATGACTGATTCTGCGACAGGAGACAAGAGATGACCTAAAGTGTGGCACTATCGCCATGGTTTTGGCCACAATGATAGGTGGGGTGATCTATGGTGTTGATGGAAACGCCACTTTTGACACGGTTCAGCACCAGCTCAAATATGCTGACTAATTTATATGCTGTCGTAGGCTCGTAGCCCATGGTTTAATGAGTGGGTTTGCTGGACGACCTGCTGTGGACATGCATCTGTCATAGATCTAGAGCTATCTTAATACGTACATAGATTTTTTGTCCTATACATGTGTTGTAAAATGATGCTGAGCATTGAATAAAACTATTATGTTATGTCACAGGAAAAATCTGTTAGAGAATGTATGGTGAGGCTGTTAATTGTACAGTATGTAATCGGCAGTTTTGACATTTTTTCTTATAACATAAGCTCTTCTCCTTGTACTGTATGTCCTGAATCATACTGGTAGTTTGGTAGTTGAAGGTTTCATTTCATAGTATGGTGGTTTGGGCTTGTTAGTAACCTAGTATATTCCATTGCATTGAGTTAACAGTTGACAGCCAAATTAAGCCAATGCTGTTTCGTGTAGGACTACTAAGTCCTACCTGAGTACGGCAGTCCCATGCTAGACTATGCACATTTCTAAATTGAACAAACTCAAGGCAAATATCCGAATTCAATATCCTATAAGTACATTAGGAAAGGTTTTGAAAACAATTATTACCATTGATTCATAATTTTTTAGACAAACTTAATGCTATTAGATTCATATTATAAAAGACTTTAGTTATGATTATAATTTTGTATCACATAAATAACATATTAATAGAGTAATCATTGGTTAGAGCCTTGCCCTAAACAAATGGAATATATCTTGTAATTTCAGAAGTAGTGGACAGAAATAGAGGCTACGCAAACCGCAAAAGATGGATGCGGTGTTTTCCTTTTCAACAAAGAATGTGAGATAACATACATTGATGAGAAACAATGAGCTGATGTTAACACAACTACTTGGTACATGATCATGAACAAGTAAATTGAGGCTGAAATTGATGAATGCTAGGCACCAGGGAAGCATTTGTGCATGTACTCCTCTGGTGGTTAACCCCACCTGTACTCTCAATTAGCACCTAAGAACAATCTTCCACGGTTCCTGCGGCGGCGGCGGCGCCGCCGCTCTGGTCTGAGCACATCAGTGCTTCTACCTCCAGCCACAACCACATCATCCTCATCCTCCCCTTCCAAGGGGTAAGAGTATGGTGTGGTTCCATTGGCACCGCTGCTCACCACATAATCATCCTCAGCATTGTCAGATGCACCGGTTGCATTCTGAAGCCTTTGGTTTTGATGATGTTGAGCAACTTGGCGCATAATAAATAATAGCATCCTTCGAGTGTTTTCTGTCCCATGGCCATCATCAACATCAGCATCACTTTCTACATCCTCCAGGTCCACTCCATCCTCCAAGTCTAGCACATAATCACCAAGAACAACAGCCCTCCCCATTGTTGCAGTAATTGTACTGAGTGCATCCTGCCGCTCTCTTTCGATCTCGAGCAATCTCCACTTCTGCTCAAGGACAGGATCCACTTCCCTTGGCTTTGCAAGAGGGTGTTCCGACTTGACATGCTTGCGGAGCTCCTTGTAGGTTCCTACAAATGAACAACCATCCTGCATGCACGTTCTCCGTTTTCCATTGAGATAGCTTCGGGCTGGTTCTACCACTGTCCAACCTTTCACCTTGCCACGGCACAATGGGCATGCAAGGTCAATGGACTCAGTTTTTTCACCTGCAGTCAAAGGTGCTGAATCCAGGTTAGTGCCAACACCATTTGCCGGAAGTTCCTCAAGCAATGCACCCTTGGTGTAGGCTTTCTTGAACTGATCCAGGCAATTCGAGTGGCGGTAGCTAGTTCCACACATGTAAGGGCGGCAGCCCTTATCATGAGATGAACAGAGGATGAGCACAGCATTATGGGGGTATTCCATGCACACAGAGCAATTGGCATCTTCCCAATCCATCTTCTGCAAGGCTGGCAATGGTTTCTTTTGGTTGGATTCTTTCATCGGCTTCCATCGGTTTGAAGGAATGGGATACGGGGTGGGCCTGAGCTGACGAGCTACATGCCTCCTTGCTCTCGCACTTCTTGCCATTTTCTCAGAAATCTGTCGGAAATTGAATGGTTACATTCTTTGCTGGGGGACGGCTGATTTTATAAACTACCATGGTAAGAATGTGCCACAGATTTCCTTAAACATACATCATTCGAGATATGCAAAGCAACAGAACAAAGCAAACCTTAAAGAGTATGCACAGATAATGTAGAAAGTAGACATTTGTGACACCATGACATTATCGTGCAAGGAATAAATATACATGTATATACCTAATGCCTTCACAAGTTGTCAACTGAAGCACATTTGCTGATATAAGTGTAGCTACGGATTACAAATAACCAAAGCAGATCTACTAGGTTCCACTTCCACGAAATAATACAAATATGAGACAATTTCCACCAGATGGTATTCTTCTCACAAAGTCACAATCCAAACTAAATAAATGGACTCTACCTGGCAAAACCAATGATATGAAGGAGCAATTAGCATCATTACCAGAGAAATGCAGCTTTACCACAGCAAGACCTTTCGACAAGCTAAGGAACTTCAGATCCAGAATTGTGGATAAAGCAAACAAGGCACAATAAGTTAGATATAGACTTTATGGGGTCCAAACTGGTCGGGCAGGCAGATAAAGAAATAGGCAGTTGGATCAACTGAATACATTAAATAATCAAATCAATGGAGCATGTTAGATGTGATCTACATTCCACATTAAAAAAAGTCACAAGCATGATCCAGATATGAGCTAAGTATCGCTCACATGGAGCATCTCATGCCTCATCTCAGATCTGCAAGATTAGAAGGGAAAAACAACAATAGATGACTTTTTAATTAAAGGGAATCAAATGATTCTGCATTTGAGCCAATGATTCCGTCCTTTTGAGAAATGCCAAGTTACCAACGCAAGAAAAGAATTTGAAGCAAAGGTAGCTTCTTTAGTTTTACTTTTCCTCTTTGTCCACCCCATTATCAGTACAGATACCACTAGCACATGGATGGCCCTTGGCAAAGGATCCTCTTTGCCACAGTTTGGTCCATAATTTACCACTTTGAAGCCAACGTTGGTGGCAAAAGCATGCCCCTTCCTTCTAAACTAAAATCACCTTATCCACTCAGCAATGCACAAAGAATTAAGCAGCAGCTCTTTACCTGCACCTCAGGCAAAGAATCACGACCTTGTTAAAGCAATTGACTGGAATTGCCTGTCAGAATGCTGGATCATCTACATCTACAGTAAAAATGAGGCTAGCAATTGACACACCAACGAACTCACGAAATGGATCTCCATTGCTTTCGTGGAACATGCTGTAACCTACACGCAGGTGATAAATTATGCGGACAACACAAGCCAGTTTACCGCTTCATAGATCGGAAATGGATAATACTAGGTGTAAGGCCGGATAATTGGTAACCACAAGCACCTAAATACGGACTGGAGAGACAAAATTTCCACAGAGAGGATCAATTCTGGTCAGCCCTTGCGAGATCCCTATCCAGACCATTCCCAGCTCCACCAGAAATTCCCCGAGACCAAGTTTCGCCTAACGCGCGCCCATTCCACCAGTAGTGACACCACACAAGCACGCAGCAAGACAACACTAAGATCACCACGGGAAAACAGCCAAAATTCACCGGAAGCATGCCGAATTTTCTCCCGCCCACGGCCATAAACACAGCCAGAACGCGGAAGCGAGCACCTTATCCGAACATTCCAGGGCCAGTAAGCAAACCTAGCCAGCAATCCATCGCAGCCAAGCAAGCAAGAGAACCAGAGGCAGCCGAATCAGAGGCCGGGGGTGGGGGGGGGGGGCGGCGGGGCGTACCTAGACCGGGGGGACGGAGTCGCCGAGGCGGGCGCGGGAGGGGCCGGATCCCGGCGGCGAGCGCTAGGAGGGGCGCTGGTGACGACGGAGTGGGAGACGACGGACGCAACAGAGGGCGGAGACGAGCACAGAGAAGGACGCAAGTTAAAAAGCCCAGCAATTTCCTCGCGTAAAGAGAGAGAAAAAAGAATAGAATAAATGGAAAAGGGAAGTTGGGAAATGGACGCGAAGATTTTCAAGGTGGGGCCCGTCGGGTTAGAGAGAGAGGGAGCCACGTTAAGGCGATGCGGTGCGTTGCTCCGGCTCGCGTCGCGATCACGGCTGCTCGCGTGGTGGGGGTCGTGCGGGCGGTCCATGCACCGATCCCTCCGCGGGCGAGGCCGCGGAAAGCGGTGCGACGGGCGGCTCGGCCCCGTGGACCGCGCCCAGGAAGCGAGCGCCTGGAGGGGGTGCGGTGGCCGGTGGGTGGGTGGGTGACGACACTGTGACGGAACCGGCGGAGTCGAGGGGTGCCTTCCACGGGACGCGTGGCCGGCGTTCACCGTACAACAGGTCTGCCCCGCCGGAACTGCAGGGGGAGAGGAGAATATTCCATTCCATTCCCTCCTCTTCTTTCTCTGGTTCCATTTCCATCTCATCCAGGGCAGGGCCTGCCTAACTTTGGGTCTCCATTCGGCGGCCACTGTGATTGTTTCTGGGTGGCCCGCGAGATTCCTGGCACAGCGAACGGCGGAAAAATGGGTTTGGATCAAATCCGGTGGGGGCGGATAAGGTTGGATTGGGCTTGCTCATCTCTGGATGGACCGAATTTGCTGCGAGGGCCATCCGCGTCACAACAACGCAGCTATTCCCTACGGGAACCGAAAGCAAAGAGAAGAGGTGATGGTGATGGTGGCGGATCACATGATCTGGCGTGTGGTGGACCGGTGTGGTGCGCCACTCGATTCCTCTGAACCCTGCCGTGCCGTGAACTTGATCCATACTTCTTTGTTAATTCACAGGCCAATGCAGAATGGGAAAATGCAACCTCTAAGTTCATATACCTAGCTGTCTCACGTAAAAAAATCGGATAAATCTTTTTACTGAAATTTGAAAATCTGTACAAATTTCATCTGAGATTAAAATGGAACTACCGGTATGGACATTTGCCCATGGTGATCAGTGGGATTGAAATTCGATGGTCTTTAACGAAATTTCGAACCCGGGCACATGGTCACACTATCAGCTATACGTCTACTAATATCCTTGTACATGCCATTGGAGTTACAGTTACAAGGGATACATAGTAAATAACCCTCAAACATACAATTACCCACCATCTTATATGAGTGCACCTTACATTTTGAAAAACTGAGGACATTGGATGACCAGAGGTGATGATAACCACGTGAGTACGTAGTACAGTTTAAAACATTGTTGAAACTCCTCTAAAATTGCTACACTCCTACAAGATAGACGATCACCCATGCCAGCATGCCACCATGGCCTCTAGAGTCATATTATCGTCTTCATCTTGTCCAACATGGTAAAAAAAATACACAATTTTTCGAGGTGATGTTTTGACATAAACTGGTTAAAATTAATAAAGAAGATGAACACAACCGAGAACATCTATATGTAATTAATAATCCTTGCGGTCTCTATATATTTTTCTAACATGTCGTCAATTATAAATATGAATATATCATGTAAGATTAGTTTGAGATTATTATTTTGAGAGATCTCTAATTTTAGTTTACACATTTGCAATATGAAGTCCTATGTATTCGGTATTTCATACCTCTTAATTTAAGATGCGTAGTTATACTAGCCATGCATACTGTAAAAGCGCACATTGTTACACTAGTCTTGAATGAGCTTGCTATAACCATGCAAATATTGTAATTTTACAGTTAACAACAATTGCAATTGACCTGTTTCAAAAGAGAAACCTGAAAAATGATTACAAGCAATGGCCCAAAAAATTTCTCCAATTTGTGTTTGCCTGCCCTATCTTGATCGATTTGTTACACACAACAATTACGAACCCCTTGATTTTCCACAGTCATCTAGCCCCCGTGTCTTACTACTGAGTACTGACTAGCAGTCACGGAGGTGGAAGTGATTCAACCACCCCCCACTTGTTACTACTCTTGCTGCTGCTACTCTCCCCGTCCTTGCTGCTCATCACCTGCCCGTCTTTCCCCATGAAACTGTTGATCGCGGCGGCGATCGCCACCGAGAACTTACTCGGGTCTGACATGACGGCGCTGACATTGTCGGGCAATGTTGCCGCCTTGTCGTCGCCGCCGGTGCTCCAAAACGGCCTCTTGCTCCCTGCCAGACCACCACCACCACTGCCATGTGAAGAGTCCGATGATGACCACGGGTACTTGAGATGCGGTGCATGATGCTGAGCTAGCATGGGCGAGTGCCCGAACAGGTTCATGCCACTGGCAGCGCCAGGGACGCTGGGCACTGACGATGGCGTGGTGAGCAACGGTGAAGCGGAGGAATGGTGGGAGGTGGAGTTGAGCAGGTAGGGGCTGAGGTAGGGAGGCGCGGCCGAGCCGCCGCCGGCCTCGGAGATGGACGAGGAGGAGCTGGTGCTGGAGAGCAGCATGAATGTGGCCGCAGCGGAGGTCGTGGACGCCATGGCGGTGGCGCCGACGGGGAGCGGGTGGTTGTGCGTGCCCTCGTACGTGGTCACCAGGATCGACATGTCCTCCAGGCATCGCTGCACCTGCACGCGTGCGCCATCACAAATCAACCCATGCACACACATTCTGAATTATTGATTCGAAGCAGCCGGTGCAACGAAATCTAGCAGACTACATGCGCTGACGTGGCAAAAATTTAGTTACCTGCTTGCGCACCGGGCAGCCCGGCGCGACGGTGCACCGGTAGTAGGCTCTCGGGCACGGGTTGCCCTTGGCGACCTTCTGCCCGTACTTCCTCCATTGGCACCCGTCGTTCATCTGCACGAACACGGATTTCTCCTCAATTTGGGCGTGAAATCATGAAGCAGGCAGGTAGCAATAACTTGGTCAGTTGCGGCAGCAGCATGTGTCTTACAGTGGGGCCTTGGCAGCGGACGCGCACGGAAACCCTAGTTTTGCGGTTGGCGGGGTTGACGCTCTGGCTCGTGATCCCGGCCGCGGCAAGGTCGCCGGCGGCCGGCGCACCGAGCTTGCTGCTCTCCAGCAGCGCGTAGCCCTTGGCCTTACCGTCGGCGCCGGCCACGGAGGCGCCGCCTTCAAAGTCGCGCGCTGCTTCCTGCAGCTTCTCCTCCTCGTACGACGACGACGCTCGCAGGCTCAGGGACAGCCCAAGGTCCTCCTTGCCGTCGTCCGTGTCGTCGCTCCCCACCGACGGCCGCCGCGCGGCTTGCTCCTTGCGCTTCGGCTCCGGGAAGCCGGCTGTGGCGCCGAGGGTGAGGAACACCTCGGGCTCCTGCGCGCGCGTAGGATTAGAAATCAAATCACGAATTCAAATGACAAGGAGCTTGAGTGACTGATCAAAGAAATTGACATGGTAATTATGGTGTGTCACGTGGGAGAGACTTATAAAAGGCGTGCACGAGATTACCGCTAGCTAGCTAGCTGCAACATGGGGTAGAATCGTAGGCTAATTGGATAACACCCTAGCTAAAAATAAGATAAATTGGTTAGTAAGCTTCGGATCATTATTATTAGCTGCTCCTATTACCTTAGGCTCATCTGCCGGTTGCTGCTGGTAAGCAGCTAGCTTCATCTGCAGCTCGTAGTAGTCACGCACGGTCCGGTCGACGACTCGCCGGAGCATCCGGTTCTCCTCCTTCATCTTCTCCATCTCCTCCTGCATCGCGCTCACCTGAAGAAATATACACGCATGTCATGTGTACAGAGGAAACAAGATGAACACCCAAATCTACTACTACGTTTGCTCTTCAGGAATAACTATAGTGCATCTAGCTAGTAAAGCCGTTGCAGATTAAGCTTTACTACGGTGCTTACCTCGTCTTGCACCATGGTTGTATGGTCCCCATCGCCGTCGCCGGAGTCCTCTACCGCCACGAGCTTGTCGTCGTCCGCACGAGTTCCGGCCCCATCGCTCTCGTCGTCGCCGCTGCCGTCTTCTTCTGATTGCTTGTCCTCCTCCATCTCCTCTCCTTGTTGAGTCCTATTTTTGATCTCCTCTTTGGTGCCGTCTCCTCCTTGGTCTACAACCACTTCAACTACCTTCTCCTCGCCGCCGGTTTCCTCTTTATTGGGTGCCTCTTTTTGCTCTTTGAACTGTTCCTCCTCCTTGTCCACCCGGGCATCCTTGTCCCGGCGATCGCCGCCGCTGCGGTCGTCTTCTTCCCTCCTCTCCGCCTCTAGGGAAAGATCTATCGCCGCCCTCTTCTTCTTGGATGACATGCTCTTGACCTCTGCTATCTGGTTAGCTTGTGTACCTTTGTCTCTCTGTACAGCTAAAAGGAGGAGCGGTCTTAAATCCTAATGCTGCTTCTCCCGAGGCATCCAAGTCAATGTCCGGGTGTCTAAGACGTATTAAAGAGGCAATGAGGAGGGGAGACTCCTCTCTCAATCTCCTATTATCTCATGTCATTTCCTATTCAACAAATAGCTAGCCTTCCTGCCTTGGTAGTACATGGCTGCATACACACACGGCCTACCAAAATTTATCTGCCCGGGGCACACATGTCAGCCACACACAGGGCATCCGGTTTCCACAAGTCAATAGGGCGATGCATGAGCAATGGCGATGGCCGATTAATTTGAAGGGTTGTGCAGCGCACGGTGGTGTGATCCAAATGACAAGGATACCCAGTCAAGTGGGGGCTCCGTCATGTGATGCGAGGAGCGCTTCCAACGCCAAGGGTTGGTGTTGTATGGAGCCTAGGTCAACTCTTTGGAATTTCTCTGATCGATCGATCAGGGCTGACGTTGCTATCATCACCCACCTTAAGTTTCTCCCCATTTATCTTAGGACAGAACAGATCAAATTGTAGGCTAGCATGTATGTAGCACAGGTTTTATAAAAGCATGCATCTGCATGTCAACTTTCAGTGCTGTAGCTTATCAGAGAGCTGGCTATATTCGAACTTATTTTGTCATATGTCACAATAGTTTAGTGTCGTCCCAGTGGTTCATGCAGTGTTAATAATTTCGATGGAGAAGAGAGGTATATATAGCTAGCTGTACAGGCTTCATCAGAATAAGAATAAAGAAATGCAACATGCATTTGAATATACTAGCCTATCAACCTATGCTCCCACACAGGCTAATAAGAATTAATATAAACTGATAATTATAATTATCTATCTCACGTCCTTTTTCATCTATTAAATATTCTAACACATACTCTAAAATATATATTTATCATTATCTAGTTGCAATAGATTTCTCTATTTTTTATATCTGCTTAGTATCCTAGATGGCTTCCAATTAGTAAAAGTAAGATATTTGCTGAAATACTCCAGTGCCTTCTGAAATAAGAAAATATTGTGATTGCAGGCCTTCGGTGTTAAGAAATGCAGACGATCGACCTGGGGTACGGTCGCTTGTATGTAAACCTAGCAAAGTCCGAAATGGTTTAGAGAAAGGAAACTAGTTAAGGCGTGGCCATTTTGTTTTCCTAAGGCTTTGTGATCCACAGCTTTTCTATTCTTGCTTCGATGTCTTAATTTGTTACTCAGACCTCTGCAACGCGTTGACTCCTGGCACGCCATCGTCTGCATCCTGTCATGCAGTAGCCATTTCAGTGCCCAAGTAATAAACACAAGGCATTCAGGCTTAGCTAGTTGCAGCCAAACATACAGAATCTTGGGTCAACTTGCTTGGGCCACAGAATTTCACTGAGAATTTTTGTGCATTAGTTTTATGATCAACTACACTCTCCTCCATAATAAACTACACCTTCGATCTGATCATGTTTTTCTTTTCCCTCTTTATGCTTTCCTCATGATGATTGAAGGTCAACTGGTTGTTGGAACCAAAAACTGGCTAACCTGTTCCTTGTGGACCATGGACTTGAAATAGATCTCAAGGTTATTTTTATTAACGCCGGCAGCATAAATGTATTCCTCCTGTGTACACAATCACGCAGCTAATTAGGATAAAACCTTACTGCAACACCTCTGACTTGCGCATGAAAATATAGTAACCCGCTTTTGTTAGGGAAAAAAAACACCAGCTCTTCGGTGGAGGAATCCCGTACGGCACCAACAAGGCTTCAAGATCCAGCGGTTTATCATAATATTTTAGAGTTAATAATTATCAAGAAATATCTTTTCTTCTATCCAAGGCTCCGTTGACGATCTACTATAGTGATCCTTTCAACTCCCTTATATCCTTCATTTTGTAATTACTCCTTCCGTTCGGAAATACAGGTTGGAAATAATGGCATACATATCATTCCGACCGGTGGAATTTGCTTAGCCTAGACCAATCATCTTGTCGGAAACAATAAGTTCAACAACCAGGAGTACATGAGAAATTCTGGATCATCTCTACTTGGCCTCTTCTCATTTTAAGTAGGAGCAATTGCGCACACGGTGCGACCCGATATCCTCTATTTCACACAAACATCCAGTCTTCTTAACTACCTCCACAGTTTTTTCCCCCTCCAAAAAGCTATGTTTTTCCATAATTTTGTGTGTACACACACATGCATCACTCGGGTCTTTACTGTATAGGGGATGCAATCTTCTCTCCGCCCTAGCCGTTTTCCAACTTTTCGGCGTCACGGCCGGCGACGACCGCTGCTCATTGGGCCGTTTTCCAATCTTGGAATTTTCCACGGATCCTTTCACGTGGCAATCGGATTCTAGATCGACCCGTATTAATCAGCGCCATACACACTCGTCATTTTTCCAGCACGGTAAACAATCAATTTGTTTTTTTTTTCGCGTACGCATGCTACACCTGCGATGCGTGCGCATGCAGGAGTCGTGGACGCCCTCTTGATTTGCCCTTTCTTGACGGTGAATGCCGGGTGACAATTTTCTAGTCGGAGATGGAGTAGATAGTCACCTCTGGTTTTGTCGAGTTGCTGATCATTCCATGAGAGACCCGTGCTGGATTCATACTTACTTGCACGGGTCTTTTGCGGTGGAATGCTTGACTCAGACCATTTCCGATCCTTGATCTGGTCCTGAATTTCCATGGGGATAAGGGGGTAGCAATTTTGAGCTTAGCGTTAACTCTCACAAGATACTACCTACACGTACACGTTTCCAGATCGCTGACAAGACTGAACCTAGTTAGCTTGGTTTTACGATCACACACTGGCAGCTTGCAGTGACAGATCGAGATTAGTTTACGAGCAAAACAAAGCACGGAACACACCCTAGCTAGCTAGCCAGAGGACAGGGTCCTGCGTGTTCTTGAGACGCGACACGTATACACGTTCCCGTCCCATCCGTCGATCATCCAGACATCTTATCCCACCATGGGTCCATGGCCAACCTCTCGATGGAGCGCTCGGCACCCGATGCGTAAACAAACAGGGTTCAACTTGAACTCTGCTGGATCAATGCAAAAGCCTGCCATGGCTATCTCCACGCCACGGTGGTGATCGGCTATCTCCAACCGTCGTTCTCTATATCCTTCATTTATAAAATTCTCTATAAGATTATCTTCTCTATATCTCATTTCTCTCCAACAACATTCTCTAAATCTCGTTCTCTATACATTAAACACTATATTAGAAACGTATTTTGTTCTAAATTTTTGTACGTACGTATTTATCATACCTCAAATGCTATGGACATATTTTATTTTTATTTAATTCAGTATTTAAAACGTAAAGAAAAAATAGAGAAGAGGAAAGAGAATCTCTATATATAGAGGAAACCTGTAACGTTCTCTATTTTAGAGGACCATTTAGAGAACGCTGCTGGAGAAATAGAGAATGAAATCTTCTCTACGTATAGGGCAGAGAACGGTCTAGAAGGCGGAGACAGCCTAATACTCTATGCCACAGCCGCCGCGAACGCTCACGTGCAGAGAGCGGAGAGCTCCTCGCATCTCTCTCCCCATCCCTGCTGCAGCTGGGGAACGTGTACGGCTGGTCATTGGCCATGGCCACTGCTGGTCGCCCTTGAATCTTACTGCCGGCCGGGCGCCGGATCATCTAAGCCCCTTGATCCGTGATCCCCCTCCTCCTGTGTATCTAATCGCAAGTGGGCCTCGTGATCGATCCGGTCTCCATTTATGACGTCGGTTCGCCATGAGTTGGAGCGCCGATTCGGATCTGGTTCGCGCGCGCGAACCGCAACAACTAACTGGATCGATCGGATTAGTAGGTAGCTAAGCTAGGGTTCATCGTCGATCGGTCCGAGAGCTGAGAGAGGGTGACGTCGGAGATGCGGCATGAGTAGACGTGCGAGGTAAACGTCTACCCGGGCTCGATCGCATCGAGGCGAGCCGGGGTTTGACCCTTGTTTAGCCTACGGGCCGGGGCACTAGTTATTAATAACCCCGTCCGAGGCACAGTGCCTGCTGCCCGAGGGTTCCGAAGATATCGCCATGTGCGTCGGCATCATCAGCACGCTTGCACTGCTGCTACCGGCCCCTAGGCTGCGGGCGTAGGACGAATAGGATAGCAACCTCCTGCTCTCTAGCGTGCACTCCGTCCGTCTAGTCTCAGATCAGTGGTGTGTGCCATGGCTGCGTCCGAGACGGAGAGAGAGGAGTGGACCTGATGACGCACCGGGCCAACCAGGAGGCCTTGCTTTGAAACCGGGCTGTTTTACCTGCGGATTGCCTGCTCAGATCGATCGGATGACGACAGCTTGACTGAGAAGAGACACCGATCGAAGAGCAGCGCTAGCGCCTCCAGCTTGGTGAGAACACGGGCCACGGACGGCACCACGCGCCCACCGCCGGGCAGGTGGGCACTCGAGAGCACGGGATAATCGACAGAGGGCGGCCGGCCGGCCGACCGCGCGCACGAGCAGGGGAGAGGGAGAATCATGGCGAGGGCGAGGGCGTCGGGCTAAAAGATGGCAATCCGTATAAAATATCCGTGTGCCCGCAGATAGCAAATCCGACAGGTGCGGATACGGGTTTGCATTTATCCGCGGGCGCGGGCACAACCTTAAATCCGACGGATATCTGCTAACGGGTTTGAAAAAATAATATCTACATCGTAAACCCGCCAAACCTGCAAACTCAATTGGACTTTTTATGTAATAATGGTTTTGAACACTGACTCGTATAGTTGTATGATTTTGTTTATGTTAATGTGTGATGTATCATGTATTCATGTATGAGACTAGTTCATTTGCACAGATTTATTTATTTTTCTTAAATAAATAATATTTATCTGTAATGTATGCTTGATTTTCTAAAACTTGCGGGTACATGGGCGTGCCCCGCGGGTACGCGGATATCCGTGGATAGCGGTTACGGGTGTCGTTTCGTGCCCGTGGCGGGTTACGGACGCGGGTGCGGCACAGATTTTAGTACGCGGATACGAATTTACAAAATTATTATCCGCACGAATTTTATCCGTTGCCATTTATTTATGCTTCCGACTGCCCCCACCCCCGAGAACAGGAGAATGGACCCAACGCGACTGTTTCTGCACTGGGCCGTGCGTCCTGGCGTGGGGAACCGGGCCGGGCTTGCATGCTTTCCGTTTGTGGGCGGGCAGCTGAGCGAGCGGCAGATATGTGTTGCGAAACGGGCTCGGCCCATCTAACCGTGCACAAGGCCCAAATGAGCCTGCCAGTCAGGAGTAATTTACCCTGCCTGAGCAGTTCAGGGTCTATCTCCAAATCTCAATTCAGCCGTCAAACTTCGTCGATACTACTAGCACGTTTTCATCAGGAAACAGCGTGGTATGTCGTCAAGGATTTTACAAGGAAAGCAACGAACGAATCCATGTCCCACGGAACACGCAAGTTCACCAGAGTTTCCTTTTTGCGGTTGCTTCAACGGCTAGCTTGGCCGTCTCGCCGTCCCCGCTTCCGTTTCATACGCGGGCCTCTCCTCCCGTTAAAGAGACGGCCGACGAGAGACCCCACCCCGCCGTGAAACAAACGCTGACGCGGCCGCAACAAAACAATCGTGCCGGTGCTTCGCGCACGGCTGGACTCAATAAACCCTACGCCCCCGCCCTCTGCCCCGCGGGCCCCTTCCCGTATGGACGGGGCCCATACCGCCGCCGGCTCGGGCTGCTCGGAGGCCGGCGGGCCGCCCTCGTCGGCGTCGTCCGCCTCGTCGTACGGCGGCTCCGACTCCCGGTTTCGGCTGCACAAGGGGGTGCACCTGCGGCGGCGGCGGCGGGTGGCAGTCAGGGGAGGGGGGAGCTGCAATAAGGGCGGCGCCGGTGACGGAAGCGTGCAGGACATCGCGCTGCCCCTCGGGATGTCCTTCGCGGCGGTGCTTGCCCAGGTGATTCTCGGCCTCTTTCTCCTGTTGGTTCCCCGGCGACCCAAAGATTCAATTTTCACGCTCCGCGTGCGGACTGCGGGTCTTGCTTGTTCGCTGCCATCTTTGGGTGGACGTTAGATTAGGAATGGTGAGCCTGCAAAGGCTCCTGCTCTGAAGCTTAATTTCATGTGCTTTTAGTCTTAAGAGTTAGCGCTATCTTGCGATCAAATGTTCATTGACATTTGGCACTTCCGTTTAGACGAGGTTTTTGGATATACATTAAGCAATTGTTTGGTATGGTTGTGGCTAAATCCTTATTCCCCTGCCATTCAAGCGGGGATCATTGAATTGTAGTTATTTGAATGATCAAACTATTGCTCTGGTCTTTAATGTGGTTCGGTGGAAAAAGGTCATTTTTGTTATTTAAATCTCCGGCTTCTTCTGAGCTAAAAAAGTCGTTTTGTTCTGTGAAAATTGGGATAATATTATTTTGATGTTAAAATTTTACTTGGGGGAAGGGAGACCTCGTCGGGAATCAAGAGAATGTGTAAGCATTTTTAACAATTCAGTTCCTACAGGGGGAAAAGCGTAGGCATTTTGGCGAGTTCAAATCCTATTGCTCTTCCTCAGTCCACAGAAAAGGGTCATTTCCTTTTGTTGTTCAATCATGGAAAACATGCCATGTGTACCCTGTGAAGCTAGCTATCTCATTAGGGGATGGATATCCTAAGGATCCACTGGGAACATGATGTATCGATTTTAAATTCTGGCCTACACACCAGTTCTGTTTGGCTTGGCGGATTCTATGGTTAACCATGATTCTTTTCTGTAAATTCTGTGATTTTGAATGCCCTTGCTTGCTAGCTGATATTGAGGTGCCTAGATAAGAACATCCCATAACCTAATTGATAGAGCGTGCCTACATGTTTGATACTTATCTAGGTTTTCTAGGAGGAAGCACATTCCGTCAATAACTTAAATTGTGTAATTTTCAAAAAATAATTAGGCGAATCTATTACAGGTTCTGAATAGGTGCAGTGGTTCTGGAAGAAGTTTACAGCCTGATGTCCTCTCAAAGGTACACATGTTATCTACTTATCTTTAGTCTTCCTGTAGATGATTATGGTTTATTGGAACAAAACTCACACCAAATCTGGATGCAGATGTGTATCTCCGCTGTGAAGGAGTCCTTGAAAAATGTATGAGCAGGCCAGTTCTTGTTCACTACTCATTTTCCACTTCCCATAAGCTTCTTATCTCTGACTAATGTTGTGCTGTAGATTTATGGTGACAGATTCGAGATTTTCATGAGAAACTTTGAAAAATCATTTGGTAGTACATTGAGAACCCTCCACCTTATCAATGAGACACCTGTCTATGAACAAGATATACCTCAATGTTCTTACCAAGGTGGTGATTATGTATCTGAAATCAAGTTGAGTGGTGCTGATTCACAAAGTTGGATACATGATGTCCAGAAAGACTCACCCTTGAGTTCCATGGATAATCAGATCATTCTTCATGCGGGTGTCAATCATCAGCTGGTTCACCTTACTCGCAGTGGATCTGCTCCAGGAATTGATCAGCATGTTCTGGGTGTATTCGAAAGATCTGTCAATGAGCAAGCTCGTTCAAATGAGCTCAAGAAACTTGAAATAGGACTTACTATGCGAGAATTGCAATTGAGGGAATCTCAGTTAGCTCTCAGCTCCGACTCAAATGAGTTAGAGAAGGTTAAAATTCGTGTGGGATTTGAGAGAGCCTCTTTCAAAGAGGAGAAATTTAAGACTCAAAGAGAGGATACAAGGCATGCAGAACTGCTCAGGAAGCTTATAGATATGCTTCTTACCGCTGTGGTACTCATGTCTGCCTGTTTTGGATATGGGACATATATTTACTCGTACCAGCGGATAACTGCTGTTACTTCAGCTTGTGCAGCTGCTTCAAGGGTATGTGCCACAATATTCCATTACAAATTAGCTTCTAGCAAATTCCGTTGGTGAGAAACTCATATCATGTCCCCCTTTTTTTGCAGGAGTATACATCTTGGTGGATGCCAAGTTCAGTGTCAGCTTTCAACTCAGGGTTTCTGATTTTCAAATGCAATTTAATAGCATCGGCGAGGATATCATTTGGAGTTTTGATGATCCTATTAATCGCTTGGTTGATATTCCAGCGTTCTGCAATGACTGGACCAAACATGCCAATAACGTTCAACGGTATGTTATTGGGAGTTGTTTGTGGTTGGTTTGGAAGGAAATGTGTCGACACACTGGGTGGGGATGGAAATATATGGCTTGTATTCTGGGAGGCCCTTTGCTTCATCCATTTACTTGGAAACATTCGGCCATCTGTTTTACATCGGATGCTCTATGGTCCTATTTCTGTGACAAACAGCACCAAGGCTGTTCGTTTACCATATTGGGCTCGCCGATATGCATTTTATGTTTTGGTGTCACTTATTCTGCCATGCTTGGCTGGTTTGCTGCCATTTGCACCTCTGTCAGACTGGATAGAACTTGCAATTCAATATGTAGTGTCCATACTCAGTGGAAGTAACATTGAGGATTGACTGTTGAGATTAGGTGTCGTTATGGGCATGATAGGAAACCTGGTAGATATTTGTAAGCTCAAATCTATTTTGTGGAGGTGGAGAGGATTTGCCCACTGTTGTCCAAGTGAAACATATATGAATTGGATTTCAGGATAACAAGGAGGAAAGCTATTTTGTTTGACTTCCTTTTGTGCTCAAACCTCGGGTACCTAGACAAACTTATTGGCTTGAAAGGAAAACGTTCTTGCCTTGTAGCGAAACATCAGATGGATCAGGATGTGGTAATTGTGCTCCTTTGTGCATTGCCACTGATATCAGGAGCAAGATACTTCATTTCATTATGTAACTTCTTGTCACCAGGCAAGCTTGAATTATATTATAAGTCTGCAATTTCATTGCCCCTTTTTGTGGCCCTTTTGTCCTCGGTGATTGGAATCTGTACGTATGATGTAATTTCATCCGTCAGTCTACCATAAGATGCAGTCTTTCCTTCCATCAGAATCCAATCCACATCAAAGTGCTGCTTGTACATAGTTTCTCACATGCATGCATGTTGTAAAGGGAAGCTTACAAGCTCCATGTGTCATTTCTGTTTATTTGCACACATCATTCAGATTTGTTTTGTACATAGCAGTGATGTACAATTATGTAAATCTGTAAAGAGTTGTATCTGCTGCCACGTTGATCAATTATGTGTACCGGTTCTTCAATGGAATTTGCTTATGTTTGTGCAATGTTCTCTTTCGGAACAAGTAGCGTTAAGAATGAGAGCAGTCGAAATATTTTTACGGTGAATAGTTTTATGGATGTTTAAATTCTCTTGAGAATGCTTTCACAGCAATATAATTTTGTAAGGTTATTGAATGCATACCGCAATAGAACTCATTATCTAAAATTCTGCAATGTTCTAAGCTTAACTATTTTATGTTAAAAAATTACTTAATAGGTTGTGTTTGACCGAAGAGATTTTTTTAGTAGTGGTAACCGCCAAAATGAAAAAAACGTCAGCAAGACCCTGAGCAAAGGCTTGGTGTGCCAGCCGGAGGCTTCTCAGCCAGAAGCTCATGGCGGTGTCCGCCGCTCCGTCTCTTGCCATCCCCACACCCCCGCGCCCCACCCCGAAGCCCCGCCGCGCACGCGCACGCTCGCCGCGGGAGCGAGACGTCGTCTCCTGGACGTCTGCCATCGCGCGCGCGGCGCGGCAGGGCGACCTACCGGCGGCGGCCGCGGCGCTCTCCGCCATGCTCTTGTCCCCCGCCGCGCCGGCCCCCAACGACATCACGCTCCTTACCGTCCTGTCCGCCTGTGCCGACTCGCCGTCCTCCCCGCTCGCCCGCCCCTTGGCGCTTTCGCTCCACGCCCACGCGCTCAAGCTTTTCCCTTCCCACCTCCTCCTCTCCACCTGCCTCGTGCGGTTCTACCTCGCGTCCCGCCTCCCGCACCTCGCGCTCCAGCTGTTCGACTCAATGCCCATCCGCTCCGTCGTCACCTACAACACCATGATCTCCGGGCTCATGCGCAACTGCCTCGTGGACACCGCTGTCGAGGTGTTTGACGGATTGCCCGAACCGGATAAGGTCTCGTGGACGGCGCTCATCGACGGCTGCGTCAAGAACGGGCGCCACGACGAGGCCATCGACTGCTTCCGTGCCATGCTGCTGGACGGCATCGAGCCGGACTACGTCACGTTGATAGCCGTCCTCTCCGCGTGCGCCGAGGTCGGCGCGCTCGGGCTCGGGATGTGGGTGCACCGGCTCGTGGTCAGGCAGGGGCTGGAGCGCAATGTCCGCGTCGCCAACTCGCTGATCGACATGTACGCGCGATGCGGACAGGCGGAGCTTGCGGCCCAGGTGTTCCGCTCCCTGAGGAAGCGGACGGTGGTTTCTTGGAACTCCATGATCGTCGGGTTCGCTGCCAATGGCCGGTGCACAGACGCGATCGAGCTCTTCGAGGAGATGCGGAGGCAGGGGTTCAAGCCAGACGCGGTGACACTCACCGGCGTGCTCACGGCCTGCAGCCACGCCGGCCTCACCGAGCAGGGGCTGAGGTACTACGACCTCATGACAACACAGTACGGCGTCACTGCGCGGATGGAGCACTACGGGTGCGTGGTCGACCTGCTCGGCCGTGCCGGGAGGCTCGACGAGGCGATGTGTGTGGTGGAGACCATGCCGATGCGACCCAATGAGGTGGTGCTCGGGGCGCTCCTCGCGGGCTGTCGGATGCACGGGGACCTGGAGATGGCGGAGCAGCTGATGCAGCACCTCCTCGAACTGGACCCTGGGGGCGATGCCAACTACGTGCTGCTGTCCAACATCTACGCGGCTGTGGGAAAGTGGGATGGCGCCGGTAAGGTCCGGACCTTGATGAAGGCGCGCGGACTGAAGAAACGGCCAGGGTACAGCGCCGTCGACCTCAACGGCGACGTGCACGAGTTCGTGTCTGGCGATCGGTCTCATCCGCAGGCCGAAGAGATTGGCCAGATGCTTGGGTTGCTCAGGCAAGAGATGTATGATTATGATGAGCATGGAGGCAGCTGCTTCGACGGGGATTGAGCTGCTGAGAACTTCAAGAATGTGGAAGATGCAAGGCTTCTGCAGGCATCACCACAGGGTTCATCATTTTGCCTGTGGGGTATTCTCTGTGTAAAAAGTGTTAGAACATCTGCTGTAGATCAGCAAGAAGTGTTGTATTGTTTCTCAGTGCATTCAGCTGTTGTTAGCCCAGTGTGATTGCCCATCGTCACCTAGTCATTATGAATGGATTCAGCATGTACAGCACACAAGAAGCTCAATTGATTTCAGTAATTTTGATCCGAATTTGATGAGCTGAATCAATATAGACAATGCATGTTGCTTTTATGTGGCACTTAGACATATATGATCGGCTACAGTCACTGTAATTATGGACGCTTTCTGAACATCAGCAGAAAATAAAAATTTGAGCTGTACAGGCATGCAGAAGTGGCCACAAACAGAACACGATATGCGAGCGTTGAGCGACAGCTGCATTACACTGCCCGATTCGCTTTTGATCTAACAGTGTGATTTCCCGTTTGGCCAAAATGTCAAATACTAGTAAACACTGGATCTGCCAGATATTAGGACGTACATGAAAGGAGCCGCTCTTGGTGGTGTGCAACCAACCTGTGGTAGCAAGATGCCACCAACACACATTTTAAGCCATTTCCCTAGTTTATCTTCATGCCAACTAAGCTGGAATAGCCATAGGAACATGGTGTAAAAACCCAACAAGCTTGAAAAGAATCACTTATATCAGCCATCTTCAACCGAACATGGAATGCCCACATTACATTTACATCCCACATAATTGCTTCCAGGTGCCTGGATGTGCTTACCGGATTGAAAATAATTTTAAATCTCCCATAAACTATCAAGCATGAAAATGGTACAGTGAGCAAGGGATGACTTCAGATTGAGGAACCATTCTCGGAATTAAGGCCAAGGGGTCATCATTATTATCAGCACCAGCTTTGACATGCAAATTAAATCTATAAAATGCACAAAAAAAACCATTAGTTCTAGCAAATTCAGCTACATCTTATATTGAGTGATAAGTTAGAGGTGACCACAGCATCCTAATTATTAAGTTAACCTTTCTATTTAAGAGGATGGTGGAAGACTTACCAGTTTATGTACTATCGAATCTGTTAGCAACAAAGGAGCACATCAGGCGCCATAATGTTGTAGCGGTCTCTGTACAAAAGGGTGCTCCAATAGCTGAGCAGCAGATGGACGGTCATTTGGATTTGCTTGAACACACTTCTTTATGAAATCACGTGCATCTTCCGATAATTTATTAGGAATTTCTGGTGGTATTCCCCTACCAATTTTAAGCAAAGCGTGTGTCTGCAAAACAGAAGAAAATTCTGCATCATACACCGCGAAAGTATAGATTTTCTACCAACAGAAGAACAGATGATAATAAAATTTGCAAATACTGAAATACAGAGAACACAGATCTGCTATTTGTGCATATCATTCATAATTTTTCTCATGAAAACAATGGAATGAATCATTTTTAATAAGACTACTACTACTGTTTTGGTCCACTATATATATCATAAATAGAACAACAAATCCATAAACCAGGAAAGGTAGCCATGGATCTTCTTTCTTTCTGAATTTGGTCACATGCACACCGTTCATGTATTTCAGTGTTTAAAACTTTAAATTACAGTGTATTTCTAGTTAGAGAATTCTTAATGCTGTAGCAGGAAACTAAGAAGGCACAGACACTCACCCATTCCATATCAGGGTATGGAACTTTGCCTGTCAGCATCTCCAAAACTGTGCAGCCAAGACTCCATATGTCTGCTGGTGGTCCATGTGGCTTAGCCTTAGCAACCTGAAAATGCCCAAAATATTAGGTCGCACAACTTGCGAGACCAAATTTTATTAAAGTAACATTTTGTGACAACGAAAAATAACAGCTTGAAGTACTATCACAATTTTTTTTGTCACAGTGCTCATAATTATAGTTGCTTTTCAGTTACAACTATCTGGTTTGATTTTCGAAAGCCAGCTCATGAAGTATCGAACTTGAGACACTTGCCGTTGTCAAGTAACTGAACTACTGAAACTATTAAGGTTGAAACACCCAGGATATTTGTAAGCAATCTCTACTTGAGTTACTTAGATTTGTATTCTGGATTGTTTTAAGAATACAACATGCAGGACCACTGAGATGTAGAAACAGCACAACACAACTACACAGACTAACCTCAGGGGCCATCCAGAAGACAGTTCCCTTGCTAGATCTTGCCTGGCTCAAAATTGACATCTTGCAAATGCAGATTAGAAAGAATCAGTACAACATGTAGATGCAGAACATATATTCGCAAGTCCAAAATCTGCCAATTTGACATCTTAGGGTGTTTAGAATGTTACGGTGAATACCTCCTTCGCAAGTCCAAAATCTGCCAATTTGACCAGCCCACATGCATCAACTAGGATATTCGCACATTTGATATCTCTGGTAACATAGGGGAAGAAGAGCATACTCAATAGCCAGAAAAATTAAACGTGAGTAAATACTTGGGAATCGAAAAGGATCTAAAGCAGACAATCAAATAGCATTCTAATTCTCCTAACTCACCTATGCAGAACATTCCGCTGATGTAGATAGAGCAAACCATTCAGAATCTGCCTTGTGTATGCTGAGACTTGTGAATCTTGTAAATGGTATTTTTGATATAAAGCTGCCAACGATCCTTGAGTAACAAGTTCAAGGAAAATATATAATTTCCCACCTTCCTGCAAGACATTCAGCCCACGAAAAAGATTTTCATGATGGACAACTGCCCATATTTGGAGATAGCATTTGGCATGAAAACAGCATGAGACCGAATACAACAGAGCAATCACCACATGGGGAAAATCTTAGTATGCAACAGATGTGGACTCTACATTTTGTTTCTGTTTTTCTCCCTGAATTTTTGTAAATTTTTTACTCTTCTCCTCTATTAATACATGCTGGACAGCAAAGCTGTTGGCGGGTTTCTAAAAAAAAGTATACAACAGAAAATACAGGATTTTTTTTATTGTTGTAATAGATTTATTCTGAGAAGGAACTTCATAACCACTGCAATGAGGAAATTACCTTATCTGTTCCAAAATACTGTACTATATTTTCATGCTCCAAACGACTCAAGAGAGATATCTCCTGAAACAGAGAAAGAAAGAAAGAAATTGACTATCATCAGCGGAAGTCAAGAAAATAATGGTTGATTGAGAAACATATCGTTTGAATCAGAATAACGGGCATCATTCTCAAGCATGCATAATCCATTACTCACATGCTCAAGCTGCAGAATGCGCTGCTTTGCGTTGAGTCCCTGATCCATTAAGGATACCTCCTTGACAGCAAAGAAAAATCCATCACTGTAAAAGAAATGTTAGAAGTCAGTCCTTCAAACAGTGAGTTGCTGAAAATGTTTGGGTTCATTCAAACATTCTGAATTTTATTCACACCAAATAGCATAACTGATTGCATTGGGTTTGAATCATAAAAAATTGTGAAGTCTGGAGTTTCTAAAGGATTGTCAAACCTATCGAAACATTGATATAGCCATATCAATCTAATACAATGATCATCTAAAACTAACATGTCGTTTTTGGCACAGAGAAACCTAATGACATGAAAGCACAGATGGAACACAAGACTCTGCATGAAATGTCAGGATAGATTCGTTTTTTTATTCCTCGAACGAAAATGCCAGGATAGACTAAAGTCCAAAACGAAGACTTGACTCACTGTCTCAGGGTCTTCTGAAAACTGATGCCTAATCATATTTTCATCTGAACGTCAGCCAACTATTAGCATGCCTAAAATGAGTACGACATCGATGGCAAAATATGGGTAAACTGTTTTTCACTAGAAGCTCCCAAGTAGTCCAAACTAAAACCACAGTTTTAGGCTTTTAGCAATACATCTATTCAGCAGAGCAAAACTATAGCTGTTCTTCCTTTGTTCCCTCTGTCCCAGTTAATTATGATATAAAAAAAATACAGCATTACAAATGTGAAGTAGGCAGATCCAAACTTACTCGCTGATGGCCTCGTACACTGACCCAAACGATCCACTTCCGAGATGCTCTCCCTTGATCCAAGTCGTAATGGTTCTCTTAAACCGCCTGTGTGGCGATGGCGAGATCCAATGCTCAATGTCACGAGAAGTTGACTCTGCTACAACTTGAACCAGAGCACCCGTAGTCTCCCTTGGCGCCTCGACAACCACCGCTTTTGTTCTCTCCACTCGCAACTGATCCACCTTGACCGGATCACCCTTCCCCTTCTCTATTTCTGCATTCCCCAACTTCACCACGGCGGCAACCTCTCGTCGGGAAACTTGCGCTGTCTCCGATTCGATCACTCTGTTGCCTGTTTCAGCTTCAGGCTCTTTGTAAAATCGAGCAGAAACTTCAACGGCCTCTGGTTGGACTACTTTAGTGGCCAGCACAGCTTGCTCACCCTCCACGACTGCCTCCAGTCTCGCTGCGACCATGGCGTCCCGTCCAGATATTTCCGGAAGCTCCTGCGGCGCTGAACCCTCGGCGCCCCGGCCCAGGGAATCCTCCAGCGACTGGCGGCGGCTGCGGGAAGAGGTTGGGATGTGCGCCATGGCGGCGGCGTAGAGGGCCGGGGGGATGGTGAAGTCCTCGGGGCCGTTGAGGCCGAGCTTCCGGAAGAGGTCGTCGACCTCTGCGCGGCCGCCGTGGCCGCCGCGGATGCGGAAGCTGGTCTGCGACGCGAACTCGGAGCCGAGGTCGGCCGGCGCGGGGTCGCCGGCGCCTTCGTCCTCGCCGGGGTACGACGAGTGCCTCATCGCGTTGATGCGTGCCAGCTGCGGCCGCGGGCGCGGCCTCGGCCGCTGCGGCGTCGCCATGGGTGGGACGGGCGGGCGGCTCCTCCGCTACGGCGCGCGGTGGCGGAGCTTGGCCTTGCGTGGGGAGAAGGGCAGAGCAAGGGGGGAACAGAGGCGCACGGCGGAAAGCGTCCGCGCCAGGGAGTGGGGTTTGACGAGGAGGGGGCTTTGGCCGCGCTAGTGCGAGCGCGGAGCTGCGTGCGACCTGGGAGGCTGGGACAGGGAGGTGCCGCGCGCGCTTTTGACCCGGCGCGGGTGCGGTCGCTGCGTTGGGGGGTAGCGGGAGGGTGACGGGAGCCGAGAGGTGTGGAGTGAAAAGGGTCGGCCGCTTGCGCGCGTGTTTTTGTCACGGCGCCTCGCTCGCGTCGTGAGCGGCGGAACGAGACGACCGGGCAGCTGGCGGGCAAGCGAGCGGTCGCGGTCACATCACCGGTTGACGTGGCCTACGCGTCAGGACTCCCGGAGGATGTGGAGCAGCCAGTGCAGTGTATGTGTACCAGGCGCCAGAGCGCCAGGGGGTGACCTGTGATTCGAGTCAGCCAGCGAGCTGGTCTCGCCGGCTGGTCTCCGCCTCCGTCTCTGGCTGCGCGTCGGCGAAGCTGCAGACAAAAAAAAAATTCAAGCGTCCGCGGACGGTCGCCGGCGAACGGATCAGGACGTCGGGTGGAGGTCAGACCGGGGAGCGCGCGACGATCGCCCCCACCGAGTCGTGGTCAAACACGGAGGTGAACCGTCAAATCAAAAGCGACAAAGAATAGTCAATGATGGATGTCGAGTCACGTGCCTGTCTGTCTATATACATATTTACTAGACGTTGAAATCTCGAATCACATTTTACAAATCCCATGCCCGAATCTAGCGTGATAGATTTTCCTTCACCTGACAATGCTACGGCGATTCTGAAACTTCCAGCAAGGATCAGTCTTGAAGCAACGAATTCATGTCCTGCTCGTTCTGAACGTGACGACGTCGATCAGGCAACATGCTGTTCTGAATCCGGCAGCGCCACGAATGGATGCCCCAGCAGTTCGTCAGCAGAGTGCAGGTCGTCAGGGTTTACCCGGAGGCACTTGTGTATGAACTCGCGAGCCACCAGGGGCAATGAGCTTGGGACCGTAGGGAGCTGACCACGACCAATTTGGTAGAAGGCTGATACCTGATCCATGGAAGTCGAGCGGTTACAGAGTTTTGTATGCATGCGTGCGCAAAGCACTACTGAACCATGTGAATGCATGAGCACACAAAACAAAAACAATTTGTGGACCAATGTTCTGCAGGGGGAAAAAAAGGTAGAATGTTTGCGAGAACCACTAACCCAATTGTCGTCAGGATAAGGAGGTCTTTGTACGAACATCTCCAGGACAGTGCACCCGAGGCTCCAGATATCAGCAGAACGCCCTTATGGAGTCCCGCGAATGACCTGAATTTTGTCAAAAGGTCATAATGGAATCATAGGCTCATACAAGAAAGTTCAGCAAGTCAAACAGATCGAGGCATTGGCTAAGCACGGTCGAAGTACAGGTTTTCACATTTTGCTACTTTGGAAAAGGAAAGATACAGCCTGTATTTGCATAGTGTTTCTTTTATTGTAGTCTTGTAGATCGCTAGCATGCATAACTGCTACAGAGTAGGTGTTCATATACCTCAGGAGCCATCCAATATACACTTCCTGCACAGGACCTTTTCTGCTTCCAGACTTTGATCTAGCATTGGATTAAACAGCTTCAGGTCTCACTGGCTCTGCTAGCAAAGATTAGAAAATACATATACTTGAAAGAACCAAAAGAGAGAGAGAAAACAACCTGCTTTGCTAGTCCAAAATCTCCAACCTTCACGGTTCCATTTAGGTCAAGTAAAATGTTTGCACATTTAATATCTCTGCATTTGGACGATATTTTACCGTTACTAATGCGAACATATACTTCACTGTAAAACAGGTGTATTGACATGGGAGCAAGCTCTAGAGCAGGAAGCAAGCAAGACTAATCATGTTGATGAAACTACACAATCTCGTGTTCTTGATGATAAATTGCAGGCAAGACATAGTGAACAAGCACTGTGAAGAACAAAGTAATTTCTTTTACGTTGATTTAAGTTTGTAAAACAAATTTGCAGGGACCTGAATTTTTATTTTGGCATAATTAGGTTTTGCAATACAATCATCACATACATTAGAACTGACTATTCATCAGAATAACCCAGAAACTGAAACTAATATATATAGGTGATATCTGATCACCTATGCATTACATTATGATGATGCAGATAAGCGAATCCAGTGAGAATCTGCCTTGTATATGCGGAGACTGTTGATTCTTCCAACTGCCGCTTCTCGTATACAGATACCAAAGAACCTTCACTGACAAATTCAAGGAAAATGCTGAGCACAGTTTCTTCCTGCAAGCAAACCCAGATCAGAAATGGTGAAATAAACTCACAGGATAAGAGTGCATGGTGACATCACAGTCATGCAAATATTGTGCTGCATCACGTCTCAAAAATCTATGGTACAAATTAAATATGAAGTGAACAAAGGGAAATAAACTCCGAATGAAGCTATTTGTAAGGAAATGATGTGCTGAGGTGATTGGGAACATATTGAGGCAAATGGCTATTAGCTAAATCAGTATCATTACCTTTTTGGCACCGAAGTAGTGTACTATATTCTTATGCTCCAATTGGCTCAGAAGCAGGATCTCCTGAAATATTGAAATGATGACTGATATGTATCAGAGTAAACCCGGTGATAAGTCAGACACAAACAGAGTGGCACACATCATAGCTGACTGAAACAAATAGCTGTATATTACTAGAAAGCCCTGACGAAACTTGCAGTTGGTGCGTCATGTTTAGTATCTTTTTCCACCGAATTAGGTTTTAAACATATAAAACGAGCAGCTGTTTAAAGAAAACAAATTGACCAGCTATTAAATGCTAAGAGACAAAACTACCTGCTCTAGCTGACTTGCACTTTGCTTTGCGTTGCTTTCTGGACCAATCAACGTTGCTTCTTTGACAGCGAATATAAATCCGTCCCTGACAAGGTAATGTTTAGGATACGATTGTATCCCAATTATGAGGAACAACATATACAATTTCTGCTGATAACACGATTACATCCTCCCAAAATACCATCTAGGCAGAAAACGAGAGCAGGCGGCCAGACAGCACGGTACAACGAAGCATTGCATCAAACATTGAACGGGCAAGCCATACGAAAGAGACAAGACTTCCTCGCTCCCCGCCTTGTACACCCTACCGAACGATCCGGCCCCCACGAGCTCCAGCTTCGTCCAATTCGTGATTCTCCTCTTCACCACGGCTACCACGCTCGAAGCTGACGCCTCCGCCACTGCAGCAGTCCCGGCTCCAGTTTCCTCCACCTCCCCAACCTCCTCTTCCTTAGCTCCCGACTCGTCTCCTTCTTCCGATTCGGAATCATCTGCCCGACTCGAATCGACCGCGACGGTTTGGTCCGGCGGCGGCGAGAACCGCGTCAGGCCTGCCGGCCGCGGCACGTACGCCGACTCCCGGGTGGCGTTGCGGCGCGTCAGCCTCGGCGGCTCGTTGCCGGGAGTGCATGTTTTGTTGTCTCTCCTCGGGAGGAGGGACTGACTGCCCCGTTTGCTTGTTGACTTGGATAGCTGGGTTGCTGGCATGATGAGGATGGGAGATAGAAGTAGAAGGGCGGCGAGGCCTCGTGGCGCGCCGGGAGGTGGGGAGACGTGAGACAGCTGGGAGCGCACGTCACGGACTTCGCGCAAAATTTAATATGAAGAATTCGATGGGCCTTTAAATGCTTGTGCTGGGCTGACTCCGCTAGTATGTTATCGGCCCGCCTAAACGAGATGATGTGGGATCTCCTCCCACGACGCAAACAGGCCGGCGTGCTTGATCAGGGCCCGGCAGATCTTGTCGAACTCACCTATTGGGCTTGTACGGACCTCGGAAAGAAGTGCCACCTGGGCTGCTATAAGGTAGAATTTGGCCCATTAAACGGAAACTAGCCGTTGCGCCTCCTGCCGTGTCAACAATATCTTCTTCTTCATCCACTCCAGCGAACTGAATGGCACAGCGGACCCAGCCGGTCACATTTACTCGGAATTGAAGTGAGCCCGCAGCACAGTGATGGCAGCGCCTCTCTCCTCTCCCTCTCTCTTCCCATCATCAGAGAGTACGGCGGATTCCACACGAGACAATAAATAGATATCGATCGAGTTAGCATCGGCCTGAGCCTGACCTCGCCAAACTGGCGCCTGGCGCCGTCGCGCGGCGGCAAGCCACTGAATGGTGTGGCGTCCATGTCCATCCATGGCTCCATGCCCGCCGGCGCCCGGTGCCGAGTCGTGTAGTCCCCCCACACGGCCACACCTAATCACCTGCGCCATCATTTGCATATAATTGCCACGCCACACAGGCAGCACCACCGCGGGGCCCAGCGGGCAGCCACCATTGATGCGCTACCTGACGCCCAGGGCGTCCTGCCCCGCGGCACATGATCGTGTCTCGCCCCCACCAGGCACCAGGCGTCGTCCTCGGCTCCTGTGTGCCCGTGCATTTGCTCTGCTGGCCTTCCTCCCTCCGCAGACCGCAGAAATTGACACTTCAGTGACTCGGTCGGTGCTCGCACAGTGGCTTGCACGTCGCTGCGTACAGGGCGCCGGTCGAGAGCTTTTGGCAACATGTCGGATGGCACGAGCGTGCAGGGTGTTGGCACTGGCACTGTTCGGTGGTGTAGTCATGACTATTTAGCTGGAGCTTCCAGATAGCTTAGCTTCATGTAGCGATGCAGAGAGAAGAGAGGAAGGTCCAGGGTGCCTATGAATTTTTGGAGAAGCCAGGGACGGACATGAGAAAACGCCATGTAAAGATAAGTTACACAGGTGGCAGCCACGCAGGTACAAGGATTGAAACCGTTGCATCGCAATTCCCAGCCGCGAAAGGCAGCCGTACGATGGGAATTCCCGGTCCAGCTCCAGCGCGTACTCCGTAGGATTGTAGGTGCAGGCCGGTCGCGTGTCCATGCTGCCTAATGTCAACCGTCCAAAACGCATCTTTACAGATCTCGAGGACGCTTTGTGCCTGGGCGTTTGACGCTGGGATGCTGGGAGTGAGCGCCTCCTGGAAGCGCCACTGGCTGAGTCAGTGCCAAGAACATCGCCCTCCCAAGACCAGGTCCATGGACCACACGTCCACACCAGACCAATTCTAAACAGTAAACATTCTGACATGACGTGTCGATGAATTCACTCACCGTAGAAACTAAGCTGGAGTTACAAGGAGCCAAGACCGAAATTCACGCGGACACCCCCAGCAGGCAGCACCGCAGCAGCACCATGGGCACATGAACGTGGTCGCCGATTCCTTCCTTGATGGATAAGAAACAAAACTTTGATGGAAACCAAATGACCGGCCGGCTGCAAGGTAATGAAGGACAAGGAGTCCGGCACCGGCGCAGAACCCAGGTGCGCAGCATACAGCTAGCTCTCAGCACTCAGCAGGCGCACCATGCCACCGCCACCACCAGGCGCCTCGCCGGCCCACCCCACTGGCCCGCGCTTCTGCCATAGAACGGGCGCCCCGCGCCGCGCAGCGCCGTGCATCGGAACGCGGGCGCGAGCGCCTCTGGGGTGCCCCGACCCCGCCGGCCTCGCCGACACTGGCTGGCAGGTCCGTCCATCCCCCCGCGCGCGCCCGGCGGCGGAGGGGCGGGCGGCAGCGCGGCACCCGCCAGGATGCGTGTTCCGCGGGAGAGCTCCCCTCGGATCGCCCACGGGTCGCGGGCGTGTGCTCCGCGGACGAGACGAACCGCGCGGCGCGGGCTCGCACAGCCCGGCGGGCAAGGACGTTCCGGACGTACACCGCCACGGCTCCACGGTCGGAGTCCCCTGCGTCTGGGTGCCCTGCCAAGCTTTACGCTGTGTCGTCTGCTCCCTCGCTTGCTCTCGCTCGTTTTTATTGTCCCACCTGCCCGGACGCCAAAATAGTTATGCAAGGCTGCGGTTCTGCAGCTGCGTTGGTTGATGTGAGTACTGAGAGGAGGAATCCGGGGTATAGCTCGCCGTCGCCTTCGTCTGGACGCGTCCCCGGCGCTTTCTGCAGGAACAAAGACGTGTACCTGCATAGGGTTGTGTTCGTTTTTCCAACTTCCCAGCTAGGAAAACTTGATTTTGGAGGGGATAGTTTTCAGCTCGTTTTACTGAAGTGTCCACGTTTGTATATCTAGGCTTTTCAGCTGGTTTCAGATTTAAAATTAAGGTGTCGTCGTTTTTAACTTAGAGATTATATGCGCCTTCAAAGCTTAGTGACTCGGTTGGCTTTGAAAACAACGACGCAAAGGTAGCCAGAAGCCAGAAAGCGTGCACGCACACACTGCATATGGTCTCGCTAGTGTCATTCTCGACAGACTCTAGGCAGCAGCTAGCTAGCTCAAGTCATGGCCGCCCGCATGGGCGCGTTCGAGTTTCTCGCTCATATTTAAGGAGGCAGAAAGGCAAGACCGCAACCGCAGAGGCAGAGCGTGCTCAGCTCTCAGCTCAGCTGGACTGGACGAGCTGAGCGCCTGAGCCACAGGCCACAGCTAGCTAGGAGGTAGTAGCTGCTACCAGCAGGCCAGTACTCCTCTCATGTGGCACGTGCCAGGGAGAGGGGCCAGAGCAAATCAACAGGTAATGATGGTGTGATCATCGGGGGCGGGGAGCTCTGTCGGGCTACGTGGTGGGGGGGCCGAAGACACTGTACGCAGTGCGCGCAGCGTCTACGGATGGTCAATCCTGCGAGGTTGACCGGGAGCAACCGTGCATAAACTAGTACAGTGCCGCGCCCCTCTCGACCGTTTGATTCAGAGTAGGATCGATCGTAGCCTGCGGTTTCAGAATTCAGATCGGGCCTGCATGTGGCGAGGGCTCTAGTCACGTACATCAACTTTTCAAATTTTGAATACTGCACAACTGGTACAGTACTAGTCCACATTTATATTACAGTACAGTTGTACTGCTAGATAGTCCACATTTATATACACATTATCATTTCTTCAGTCCAATTCGATAATCCAAGTGTGAGCGCGCGCGCGCTCTTCTCTCTCTATCATGGACAAGTGTATAATGGCAACAAAAAAGTGAAAAAAAACTCTCCAGCGTCACAATTTTAACCTTTCACTATAAAAAACGATTTATAGCAACGCCTCATTTTTTAGAGGCGGGTCAAAAGATAACCCGCTCCTACAAATAGAGCGGGGGTACTGTAGCATCCGACCCGCCCATGAAATCCGACCCGCCCCTAAAAAAGTATTTTTAGATACGGATTACGCTATCACTCGTTCCTGCAAATGGGCATTATTTTTACGGACGGGTCATGGCATCACCTGACCCTAAAAATAACATTTCTAGGGGCGGGTGACGCCACCACCCGCCCCTGGAAATGGTGGAATTTCTAGGCCGGGTGATGGCATCACCATCCCCAAAAATACGGCCGGGTGATGGTATGACCCGCCCCTAAAAATGATTTCAAGCAAAAAAATTATAACTTTTTCGTATGATCTTGGATGAAGTCAAATTTGATATCTAAATTGTAGAAAATGATTAGATCTAAAACTTCGTAGTTGATAACTTTTTCATTTAAGTTCATTTAATTATCCAAAAAATTATTATGAACCTACATGTGGCTATGACTATATAGTATATCATACAACTCAAGTCATACTTTGAGATTTCAACAATCTTAACCTTATATATACTGTTGGTATCTACAGTTCACAATAACCATAGTGTAGAAGTTTTACTTTTTTATTTATTTTGCTATATGTAAAGATTTAAATAAATTTTTAGAATAAAATTGAAAAATATTTTTAGGAGCGGGTGGTGACGTCACCCGCCCTAAAAACGATTTATAGGGAAGGATGATGGCGTCATCCACCCCTACAAATTCCTTTCAGAGTTAATATGAAAAAATAACATACCCATAGAGTCACAAGTGATTGTGTAGTGTGGTGGAGAGCAAGTTATGCGTGAGGCTTGAGGTATGCGGTTCGGACACTGAGTGATGCAAGTGTGTATATTTTATCAAAAAAAATTATAACTCAATAGTATAGGCTTGTGGTGCTGGCTGGTTCCCTGCAATATTTTTTCTTTTCTATTTTTCTATTTTTGATTTTTTTTATTTTTTGGAAATCGATCTGTAGAGGCGGATCATGCCGTGACCCATCCCTACGAATCGATTTCCAGGGCAGGTCACGGTAAATTATTTTTAGGGGCGGGCGCGTTAACTGCCACTAAAATTCGTATTTTAGCTGCGAGAAGTAGAAGCAGGTACCGCATCCGCTCCTAAAAAATATATTTTTATCCACTTCTGCAAATCTTTTCCGTAGTACTGTTGGGGAGACGTTGACATTTTGGTAATGCAATTACCACTGCTTTCCTGACCCAGGCCAGCTAGCTTGCCCTGAAGGTCACTCGGATTCTTAGCTCCTGTCAAGTCACCGATGTCTCATTCCTACCACTTCATTCTTTCCCAGAAGACAACGTTTAGAAGTTTGAGCTACCTACTAGTCTACTTCTAGTGCAACTGTAGAACACCTTTAGTTTTGGGGCAGTAAACACGAAACAGGACTGGCTGGACATATTTGGCGCGGTAATTATGAGGCCCCTCTTCTCGCAAGCTTTTCGCAGACATTCCGCAGCCTTCATTGCGCTGCTGAATCGGAGCATCTCACGAGATCACCAAACTATGGTCTCGAAATAAGCTTCAAAAATAAGAACAAGAGCAGAACATTCTTGAATTTAGCACTTCAATGCTATCCAAAAAGGAATGGTCATGAACAATACTCCATTGATTTGAAGTTGCACTAAGTTAAAACGTCAGCAACATTATATTGTGCGCTAGTACACTATTGATAGTTTAGCAAAAAGAAAGTTACATTAAAAAAATGTGCATGGAACATTTTGGGGCTTCAATTACCATTAGGGGCTGTTTGGATCTCTCATTGGAATTGAAATTTACTTAATAAACTAGACTATTTGGCATAAAATTTAACATTCCACCACTTTCCAACCACTTTTCAAAGTTTAGATATAAGCATATTCTAAATTCATAGGATGGGAGATGGAAATTGATTGTATACACCACCAAGTTACGTTTCTATTCCGTAAATTATAGTATATTTTTTGGCTTACTCATTTATAGTAGAAATATAGCACATAAGTATCTCTCTCGTATGAACAAAAATAGTATACAAATATATATTCCGTATATAATCATATTAGCTTAATAAATTTATATCTAAAATATAATTATTAAAATGGAATCCAATTCCAAGATTCTAAACGGGCCTTAGTATTATGACATGAGCTAGCGATTTTTCTCCAGAATTCAATTCAAACATGTCAAAGACATTCCGAACAGCCTTTTACCCGAAGAGTGAAGAGAGGAGCGGTGCAGTTCACGAGGCATTTCTGTGGGAATTCAAATCACCACTGGAGACTGGAGTCACTTGTTTTTACTCCAGTGCACCTTTCTAGCTAGCTCCCCTCTCTGACCCAGGAAAGTGAGAGGTGTGCGCAGTGCAAAGATCGCCCACTGGCGCCTCGATCGGGCCGGCAACGCAATGGAGAAGAAGAGAGGGTATGTAGTGCAGTTAATAGCTAGGCGTTAGGGCACCCCCTGTGGCAAATGGGGCATGTCTCCATAAATTGCCATTAGTTCCCCTTCAGTCCTCACATGTACACCCTCCTCTCAGTCCTCACTACCCCTTCCCTGCTACCTAGCTGGTGCTCCTCCTCTTCAAAAACCCTCACCCTTCTTCTTCCTCCCTACCATTTGCAACTCCTCCATCCTGCAGCTTGCTCCCTCTTTCTAGCTTCTACTTCTCTATATATATGCTCATCAGATCCACTTCCCATCACTACTGCCTTGCCCTGTATACACATCTTGCTCAGCTCGTTGGTCATGGGGGCTTGTGGGGAATGTTGGCTGGCTCGAGGCATCCGCGTCCTAGCTTGCAGCTGATCGCTGCCTGCTGCCGGGAAGATCGAGAGGCGTCGGACCAGGCTTCATTCCTCGCAAGCCAGTGTATCCATGGCGTCTCATCAGTTACCTATTTAGAAGCGATGAAGTATAGTGCTGTAGAGAGAGGGCGCAGGATTATTCCATGTGCGTGCTCCATGCTTGGATTAGGTTAAGGGGATTGTTGTCTGGCTCGGGGTCTCCGGTCGGGATCCATTGGTATCTTCTGGCCTTGCCGGAGCTGTCGACCGGAGATTTCGGACCAGGCTTCAATCCCTTTAACCATGCGGCATTCGTCGGCAACTTAGATCTCGGTGGTGTCGGCAGCCAAAACACAACACATCATATCGGGCAGTAAGCTTATCTATCTATCTTGAGCCGCACATGAATTCTCAGTTTCTCTACATGGTTGAGCTCGAGCAGCTCCGCATCTGTCTCATTTTCTCTCGCAGCTCCAGATCTCCCGTTTTGCTGCAGATACATACGATGTGGAGCCTTGGAGATGACCAACTCGAATGCCATTTGGCTTATTGTTCGCTGACTAGGCTACTACAGTTGTATCTTATCTGCAATGTGTTATTTGTAGATAGTTGAAATGACGTTAGGACTAGGGTCAGCAGTGTTTACATGTTGCTTCATGATTATGCAATCATTTGAGAGCGTCTAGCTAGCTAGGTATGTATGGTGGTGTGGTGGTGGTGGTGCCGGCGGGGCGTAATTATTGGGCGCGGCCGGCTCGGCCGTGCCGTGCGGTTGGCAAACCTCTTTCCCCATGTCATTTCCAACCACAGTGCACTACTGATCATCCAGGACGGGTCCTTCTTGAGTGTGACAGCAGAGAAAAGAGGGGAGACCTGCCCTGCGCCTGCAGCCTGGTGCCTTCCTTCAATGCGCACGCTAACTTGCTCAGGCTCGGAGCATATCTCGCCTGACGCCTCCGGTGCGGCCATCATCGTCTCTATCCTTGCACCCGCATGTACAAACATGCATGCAGATGCAGTCGTGCGTATGGGCTCCTTCCGATCCTCTACTACTTGCTTGTTGCTTCTTCTCAGTTAGCTCGCTGCTGTCTTAACTTCTTCAGAAAGAAGCTAATTGTAGACCGCTATATTAGATCCATGTGTTTGTGTTCTTGCTTTCAAAAAATGTGTCTGTGTCTTCCATTCGTGCTGTGTCCCTTGGACCGACTCGATCTACTATTTGTACCTGCGCTCTACATTAGGAATTGTACGGTTGTGCTTGTCTGCCTGTCTTAATTTGTGCTAGCTGTGCGCTTATGTGCGTGTTCCTGTTCAAAGGAAGGGCGGATCTGTAGTGTGTGCCTAGTACAGGTATGTAATTATATGTGTTCTGTAGGATATATATAGTAGGGTTTGAGCCTTTGAGGTTACAGGAGAGGGGAAGAAGGTCAGGAGAAAGGGGCTTTCGGTAGCATAGCATAAATGGGAATGGCACACCAATGACTGGGCCGCCAGCGGCCGTGATGTTGCACATCATGGGCCTCTGCGCGCACTGGTGCATCACTATGTACTTGCTCTTCGGTTCCAACTCGAAGGCTAGGGTTCAAAATGGGCAATAGGGTTTGTGTACATCGTGCCGCCGAACGAGACAAAGTACACGGTGTAGGTTTCCTGGAAGTAGCAGCACCGTAAGGAAATGGCTAATGCTTAGAAGATGATGTTTACAAAAGTACCTGGATCTTTCCCAATCCCAAAACAGGTTGCTGTTAGTCAAACTTTTTTAATGTTTGATCACAATGTCTGAAACATCATATTGATTTTTTTAAAAAAATATAAGATTGATGCAAACACCCTCATAGATATTGACCTCTTCTAAAATAAATAATGCAAACACCCCCATTGATATTGCTAGTCAAATATCATATTTAATAGAAAAATGGACTACATTTTTTTTTTGAAAGGAGAGTTGTAGCCTTTTGTCCATTTTAGTTTGACCTCGAGCTGCTAGCTCATCAGCTAGCTCCTGCATCCGTGCATTTTGCAGTTGCGCCGGGGAGTACGTTGCTTGTACGTGTTCCCATGGTGTGAGTGTGACGGCTTCCCCAGCTAAAATAACGGGTCAAGCGAGACCGAAATGGTACGTGTGTCAGGGCGTGCGTTACGCCATATGTACCTCGCTCGCAAGCTAAGCCCTGCACGCATATACCACCGTACCGTACGTACGCCTGCGCGTGTTCAGTTTGACCCGGAGTTGTTTGGAACTTCGGGCGCCGGCCGCCTCGCAGTTTGCAGAGGCGCCGTGGGTCAGTGGCCAACGCTGTCTCCTCAACGCGATGCCCGTAGAAGAGGTAGTCAGATGCATATACTATCAGTACTGTACCGTGACCTGGGTAGCTATACTACTACCTACCTCTAGCTGTAGGCTGTAGCTACTTCTTCCTACGAGCTACCTGTGTTGTTCAGTAGTTCCTGCGGTTGTGCGTGCTGCCGCTTGCCAGCACATACATGCATGCATGTGTTTCCGTACGTATAACTGACTGACTTCAAGACCAGTCGCTAGGGCTCTTTCCCACAATTGCAGGGCACTTTCAATGTGTCTAGGTATGCACACACATCAATTTGATGGCAATTTGTATTTCTGGACTGTCTTGATGATAATTCTTTTTTTTTAAGAAAAACGTGTGCGTGGCTGTATTTGGATCTCTGAGATCGTGCCGGCCGAGTAGCTCGAAACATACATGGCTGGCGGCCTGACGCGCGCGCCTCGTCGTGTATGCAAAGCAAGGAAGACAAACCCGGCCTGGAGTAGTCACGACTCACGAGCAAGGCATCCAAACACCGGCGTTGCATCAGGCACAGTGATCTCTCCGGCCGCATCACTCGCGGCGCGAGGGGGCCGGGAACCAGACTAGTCGAGGCTTGATTTGACCGGGATGCTGCCGCTCCGACGAGACGCACGCGCCCGGCCCATACCTCGCCTGTCCCGGACCCCATCCCTACAGGCCACAGCAGCAGCGTCCTAGTTGGACGTTGCGGCGGCGAAAAGGACGCCGGCCGGCCGGCCGGCAGCCGCATCGGGATCGCCCGGAAACCTTCTTTCGCTCTCACTATTGCCCTTTTACGATGCTCGTGTTTGCATCCGAACAGTGAGGGTCTGGTTTGAATTGAACGGGACGAACGCCAGCAATAGAGGCGCGCGGCCAGCTTGGAATGCTTGCAGAGAGAAAAGAAAAGGGTTATAATTTGATGTAACAGCCTAGCTCGCGTCTGATCTTGTCGCTACAGGTGTCTGCCTGCAGCATCTGATCCCATCTGCCGCCTGCAGAGCAGGGCGTACGCCTAGCCGTAGGATGCAGCTGATGCGACCGGCCAGGGCAACGTACGTACACTGGAACAAGTTATCACATACTGCGCAGCAGCTGCCTGCCGGTACAGCTACAACATCTGGTAACAAAATTTTACGAGGACGAACGGGCATACTGGTCGTCGTCAGGATGCTTGGAGGTTCAGCCAACTGAACTGAGCTTTGACTACTGCACGTCTGCATTCTGCATCGCTTGGCTCTGCTACCTGTTATTCGTGACATTTTTATTTTTATTATATCGCAAAAAAATACGATTACCGAACGTGTTGGAAGGGAAGTATCTTAACGAGGTCTCAGCCCGGCCCACTAGTCACTGGCACAGACACGGCCCATGCATACCTCACGTTTTGGGAGGGGACGGGCCATCTGAAGATTCTAACTGACGTTCTGCGGGCCGTGCGCGGGGTCCGTGCATTTCGTTGGGCTTCCTCACACAAAGGCCGTGTGCTTGAAAAGTGCTCGAAACATTCGACGGCCCAAATGTTAGAGCCTAAGGGAGAAGGACGTGAAATCCGCGGAGATCACACCTCCGGCCGTAGAGATGGCGACGACGATCAGTCAGTCCGCACGGCAGTCTAGGCAGGCGTCGTCCACACCTCCGGCCTGCCACACCCCACGCAGCTCCGATCTCAGCCGAGCCGCTGCAACCGCCGAGCACCTGCACCTCACGTCCCTCCAGACTCCAGTCCCAGCCAGCCCCTGCTGCGGTGCTGCCCTTCTCCGCTCGCCGCCGACCGTTGCGTGGCTGCCACTGTATGGGAAGGTACTGCCACAGTGTCAACTAAGTAGACCTTGCAAAAGAGAAGTGAACAGGACGCGCGATCAACAGCGAAGTGGTGTTCTGGTTACAAAAGGCTTGGACATTGACAAAGATTATCCACGATCCAGAAGCAAGTAACGAAAATGATCTTCATCGCGCCATCACCCTGGTGCCTCTGAACTCCGCTGCCGGTCGCCGCGTCCGCAGGCACCGCCACGCCAACGTATCTCGCGTTGTCACCTCGGTGCCATGTGTGTCCTCGCCACCTCTCGCCGTGCTCCGCGCGCGCGACCGCGCTAGCCTTCCTCACCTGACCTTCTCTGCCCGGCGCCCGTCGTCCGTCCCACGTCGCCATGGCGTTCCGGCAACTGCCGCGCCGCGAATACCCCCGTTCCGGCGGCTGCCTTTGCGCGTGCCATCTGCACCCGACGAGGCCGCAGCTCTGCAGCGCCGCCCGCCGCCCGCCGCCGCCGGTAGGTGTCCAGTTCGCGAAGAACAGGAGGTGCTCGGTATTTCAAATAACGTCCACCCCCATTGAACATTTCTCTTTTTTTGTCTCTCCCGCTCCCTAATTCATCTGAGCCTGAGACTCTGTGGGATGATGAAACTCTACTTCCTCCTTCCGTAACAGTTTTCCATAGAAATTTTCGTGGAGAATTGAATCGTTAATTTGGAGCACAATTGAGGCAAGGGGGTGGTCGGTATTTCAAATAACGACCACCCTTGCACATTTGCCTTTTCGTTTCTTGCTCTGCCGAATGAGTCTGAGCTTGAAATTCAGCAGGATGCTGCGGATTCGTAGCCCAAGTCTCTCCATATTTTAGTAAGCTCGTTGTGATTTGGATCGAACAAAACTGATTTACTCCTCTCCGGCTGTGCTGTGCAGCGACAGGTGGACCTTTCGTTGGCATGCCGCTGATCGTGAGCACGAGTTCATGGAACTCCAGTGCGCATCGCATAAGCGTGAGGTGACATCGCGTTCGGCTGCGTCAGTCCTGGCGGCCGGCGGCCGTCCGTGCCGCGCGGCGGCCTTCCGCTGGCGTCCTCTCGCATCTCGTCGCTGGCGTACGTCCTCCACCGAAGCCCAAGAAAGCTGAAAGGAAATGCAAGACTGTTAAACTGGGAAGAAGGGCGGCTGAGTCGCGGCCAGCTCGCATGTCGACCGTCGCCCGCCGCCGGCAGGAGCGAGGACCTGTAGCCGCTTGGACATTTTACAGAATACACCCTGACATTTTACACACAACCCCCAAAATTCGATTGCGACTATTAATCATGATCCAATATGTTATACAAAACCCCCTAGTTCGGATCGTGATTAATAATCATGATCCAACTTTTTGCATCTTAGTCCCATAGTTTACATACTATCTGTCATAAACAAAATGTTAAAAATATGATTAACATATAACTAGTAGCATCATGAGCATCTTTAAAGCATAATGAAGCAGAGTTGTTTATTTATTTAACTTCTGTGGCTGAGTGTTTCTTAAGAAAGTTGAATATCTGCTATGCAATTGTGCCCTTAAAAATTTTATTCAAATACTAGACTTGTGATAAATTTAAAATATTTTGTTGAATTTTGTGACAACTAACCCGAGACATAAAATTCTTGGAATGTTTAAAAACTATTGTTTTGTTTATTTTTCTGTGAGCAATCTTGAGTAGATTTTTGAGTGCTTGTTATTGCATTGTGTTCTTGGCGATTTTATCTTCCTTCTGTAAAATTCTGGTGATTTTTGGATCGCGAGAAGTCACTATTTTTCAAGTTTGAAGTCGACGCAACGTTTTTCCTTTTCCCCTCCTCCCCGGGCCCACCCGTCAGTCCCTCACCTCCGCCTCTTCCGCGCCTCCCTAGGCGCTCGGTGGCCAGCCTGGGAGGCGGAGCCACGCTGCCGGGCGCTGGCTGGGCCAGCGTGGCCGCGGGCAGGCGAGGTGCCGCCCGGCCGCTCGCCTCCCCCTCCCTTTAAACGCCGCGCTCGCCCTTCTCTCCCAAACCCTAGCCCTCCTCCACCATTCCGCCGCCGCCACCTCCACTGCTCCCTGCCGTCTGCCATCGATCCGTCGTCTCAATTCCTTGCATGTGCAACTTTCTCTTGCCTCCTGTTGTCGATCGAAACCCACCGGCGAGCAGCGACAGGCAACACGAGGAGCCGGGAGGCTTCCGGGACGGCTGGCGGGCCCCGGTCCCTCGGTCAACGGCCTAGCGATCTGGCGCACACCCTGGCTTGGAGTTGCTAGGCGTGCCACCTGATCCTGTACCTGATCAGGAAGGTGTGATTCGTGAAATTCCTGTAAGCACAGATACTTGTAAAGATTAGTCCGAGCCGTGATCGGCTCATTACTCCTCCCCGGTATCGGCTGTAGAGAGCCGATTGCATCGGTACCGGATCGGATCTTCAGGTCAGATAACATATGTATACAATAATAAGATGAAACTCGCTTTAAAGATATTAATCTAATCCAAACTATGACAGCTAAGCCCTCACTACACGATCGGAACATCCTACACGTGATTGAGCCTAACTAATACGCAAAGCATCAGAACGAACAACCCGAACAGAGACCCTAAGAACAGCTAAAGAGCCGATTCCTAAGGAACCCCCTACGCAAGCTAAGATCCGATACTAGCATACTGCCGGAACTTTCAACTCGTTTGCAAGGTCTAATCGTGCACATATTGAACTAAATTCCTAATAGATAGAAACTAGCCATAGCAGATTGGATCTATCAACATAAACAAAGCAAGGTGTGATCATTACATCCATGGTCGGGCATAATGATCGCGGAGCGCGCAAGAACAATGGACAGGGCAAGATCATAATACAAAAATAACATTGCTCCATGCACGCTATGATAACTAATGCTACTCGCCATCTACAAGGCTTCAGAACGAGCAACATATGAAGCAAACAAGCAAGAGTTCTGCGCCCCCTGCACTTACCCGATGGAAAAACCCTGGAACAGGGGAGGCGATGCGCCGTGAGTTGTTGATGAATGAATCTCTCTTCTTGTTTATTCATGGTACATATTTATAGTCCGTAGACTTGTTCTCCTTAACTAACCCTAACCAAACACGATACGAATCCTAACTGCCTAAGCCTGAGTTTACACGGCCTTACCGGCCCCAAACACCCGTACGGGACCCGATCTGTAATCCTGCCATCAGCTTTCCCTAGGCCCGTCTTGCTCCTTGGCCCACTTTTGGCCCGTCCAGAATATGGCGATAACACATGCCCCCTGGTTTCGGCGATGGTAATTCCGAAATCATTTAAAACTACCTCGACCCTTCGGCTTCCGATCCACGCCTTTCCGACTTCCAACCGATACGACTTCTCTGTACCACTCTCCTCGGGAACCGTCACAATGCCGATTCGCTCCACCCCTCGATTTATCTTTATAAACTCTCCTATGGCGACTTCCCCAATCGTCTTCCTCTCGCAGCCATCACCAATTACTCCCTTCCTCTTTTTTACCATGGCCTCTTCCTCTTCTGCCTCCTCCGTTATTTCTTATGAATCCGAATCCTCTCGAGAACCAACTCCGGAGTATGATCCGATCGCCGCCTACGAAGCCCGTGCTCCCCTGCATTGGGATGAAGAGGAGTGGGACTTCCGTTACCAGTCAGAGGATGATGAATCCCTGACTGATGGCGAGGATCTCGCACTCCTCCTCGGAGCCGAGCTGGAGGAGGATGAAGACGACGCGTCTTGGGGGGAAGACCTTTCTTCCTCGGAGGAACGAGCCGATTCCTTCTTCTCCGAAGAAGATCCGATGGCAGGTACCTTCCTTCTTAGCGGGTCATCGGATGATTCTTCCGACAGCAGCGAAGGAGCCGAAGGCGACGACAACTTCACCAGCAACAATAGCGGGGACGACAACGACAGCGGCAGCGACACCGGCGACAGTGGCCCAAGCATTGCTCCATCACCCAAGCGCCGCAAGACCTCCGGCGTGTACTGGTGGTAGACTGTAGTGTCCTTATTAGGCCATCTTTAGGAGCAGTTATCTCCTCTTTTGTATTTGCTGTCTCGCTGTTAATAGAATTTTCTTTTGTACTGGCAACTCTTCTTAGGCGCAATCATCTGTCTCAAGAGCCGATGGCAACGCATCGGCTTCAGAATATACCGATCCGGATCTGAAATGACCCTTCAATTTACTTTACCCTTCCACTGGCCTTTCACCTGACACAAATCTCCAAGGATTCTGGGATCTAGATCAACTCTGATCCCCTTTGCTCACAAACCCTAACCGCAAGATCCCCTCTGGCCCTTGAGACACATATCCGATCTCGCGCCGCCAAACCTAGTGAAAGGATCGATGGACCAAGAGGGGGGGTGAATTGGGCCTTTTTCAATTTCTAAAACAAGATAAAACAACCTTAACCTATGCAAGAACTAGAAAGGCTCCAATTCACCAACCGGATAACTAAACAACCTACACAAGCTAGTTAAGATGAAAAGAGATAAAACCTAGCAAGGTAGATCTAACTAGTGATTCCTAAATCAAGCACATGAATGAATTGCATGAAAGATAATGTTTGAAAAAGTAAAGTGGACAAGGGACAACCGGATTTTTTCCCATGGTATCGATGTGTTGGCACACACCCCTAATCCACGTTGTGACACTCACAAAGAGTATTGTCACCTCCCAAGTCACCAAGACGAGGGCGCTCACTAAGAGTCTCCGTTCACCATCCCGGTGTGGTGGAGATCAAGCCACGTACAAATCTCTTCTCCGGGCTTCCACAATCCTTGGCAAGCTCCGCGAGAATCACCTCGATCACCAAGATCGCCTAGGTGATGCCAATCACCAAGAGTAACAAGCTAAGACCTTCACTTGAGCAAGAACCAATCACCAAGAATGGATGCACACAAGCTTCTCTCTACTCAAGTCCTTAATCTTGCTTCTTGAATGATTGAATGAACAAGTGTATGAAATGTTGAAGCTCAAGGTGGCTCTTGACTATAGTATGTGTGTTTGGATGTTGCCTGGTGTCAAGAGTGGTAGAATGACCCATTGGAGGGGTATATATGGGCAGCTCACACGAATAGAGCCGTTGGAGAAAAAGCTGCCAGAAAACTGCGTAGCGCCGGTTAATCCGACGTCCCTCCAATAGTCATCGTCGGTTTAACCGGTGAATGTAAACTGCCACTTCTGAAAACTAGCCGTTACAGCTTGGGCAGATTAACCGTCGTTGCATCGGTTTAACCGGTGAGTGTAATCATCCATTGATCAACAGAAATACCAAGTCACTGGACAACTGCACCGACGTCCAATTTCAAATAGCGTCGGTTTAACCGGTGAGTGTAGTTATCCATTGATCAACTGAAAACCGAGTCTCTGGACAACTGCACCGACGTCCCTTTTCAAATATCATCGGTTGAACCGGTGAATTGACTTGTCAAACTCTGCTGACCTTGTTTAACCGACGTAAAGAAAACTTGAGGCGTCGGTTAATCCGGTGATAAGGATTTTTCTGATTTTGCCTTTTCTGACTTGAGTCTTGAATGAAATCCAAATATTCTTGAGATATAAGTTGAGAACCACTTATTTGAGCTTCTAGAAACCTGAGTAACCATTGTGTGCATCCATTTTCAAATGACCATGTCCATACTCAAGTTACTAAGCCTAAACCCCTCTTAATAGTGCGATCACTACAAAACTATAAAACCTATACTAACCTAAGTGTCCTTCTCAACCTTATGACACTTAGGACTAGAAAGATCCTTAGTCTTGACACATTATAGAGTTGAATGCCGAGATCGCCTTTTTGAATAATGAAAATTAGGGGCCTCTTTTGACATATAACCAAATGAGCAATAGTGATCTATAAAGCTGCACAAACTCATTAGTCACAATAATGGTTGTCATTAATCACCGAAACATACCTTAAGGGCCTAGATGCTTACACCTAGATCCGCCCTCCAGGATCTCGATTCAAGATTCCCGATGGCGGAGTCTTCGCGCACCGCCGCCGATGTCTTTGGTCTGAAGGTGAACTCCGACCCCCCATTAATTTAACACAGCATCTGCAAGTTTTATTGCGCGGTTGATTAATTCCCCCTTCGGCAATCTTGTTTTTCTTGGGATTTTTTCAGGCTTCCGATATCTTCTTGCCGCACCCTTCTTCCCCCAATTCTTTCTGCCTTGGGCCTCGTTCCTATGAGAAACCCATAGATTTGATTTCATGCGAAGCCAATCGAATCCCCTTTGTGAGTCAGGATATAGACCTTGAATCTTGGTCGGACAGCCTCCGCGCTTGGCCAAATCCACCTGAAAACTGGATAGTTTGGTACAACAGAGTAGCGAGCGCCTACCAGCCCTTATGGGAATCCATCGGGATAGCCGATGCTCTGTCTCTGTCTCTCTCTCCCCTTGAAAAAGACGAGAACCTTCTGAAGACCATCGGCTATTTCTGGTCTGACGCCTTGAATTGTTTTCTCTTCGGGCATAGCCCATTAGCACCAACATTGCTAGATGTTATGATGATTACCGGTTTGGACATATCATCAACCTGCCCCTCTGCTTATCATCAACCTGACATCTGCTCCCCCTGCAGCTGTCCTCAGTGAAACCCAGTCGAGAACTCTGTGAGGGAAAATCATGTGGCCCCGCCTCTGGTAGGTCTCGTAGAAACTGGCCTGAAGAAGCGTCCAGAACCTACGATCGACCCTGCTGTCTCGTATCACGGGAAACCACTCCTCCTCCTGTACACTCCACCTGAGCCTCTTGACCTTCGCCGCATTGGCCTTGGTCAAGTTCTGGAGCAGCACACCTGGCTCCAGACGCACGACAGTGTCCATGCGGAACACTGCGCGCTCGGCCGCTAGGGCCTCGGCTCGTCGAGCTGCTGCTGCTGCTGCGGTGGACCTGCGAGGCTCCTGTGGCTGGTGGCCTCCTCGCGTCCTAGGTCCAGTGCGACGCTCGGTCGCAGGTGAGGGCTGCTCTGCGGGGGACGTCTGCCGGGTGCGGCCAGAACGTCGTAGAGCTGGTGACTGAGTGTCCTGCCCCTGAGACTGCTCGGACTGCGCTGTCTCTGTATCTGAAGCTGTCTCCGACTCTGCCGCTGAATGTGACTGACCAGACTCAGACTCTGCTGCTGCTGCTGTCACGGCTCTGGTGGCCCTGGCACCTCTGACTCTGCCCATGCCTCTGCCTCTGCCTCTGCCCCTGGCTGCCGGATCTCTGATCGCGAACGGACGAGCACGGCCAGACGCCTGCTCCTCGGCGGCCTTAGCCACCATCTCGGCCCTCTCGGCCTCTCTCGCTGCGCGAGTCCGCTTGCGCGCGGGCTCCTCAACCACTATCTCCTTCCCCTTCCTCTTGTCACGACCCATCACGATACAGTGAGTAACACGAACGCGGCGTGGCAAGCTAGGGCAAAATGTCGAACACGTGGCGTGCGCAGCGTGGATGCGTGGATGTGGTGCAATGCGCGTGGGCAGCGGCACGGTGGAAGTGCAGGACGTACTGGCGACGGCGTGGAGCGGCACTGGCGGTGGCACTTTGGAGCGTGGGCGGCGCTGTGGTGGCGGCGACGGCGCGGTGGCGCACGGGCGCAAGTGAGGGGCGGTGCGCGTGCGCGCGGGCGGCAGGTGACGGCGGCGGCGCGCAGGGTGTGCGGGTGCGGCGGTGGATGATGCGCGGACGGCGGCGCACGGACGGCGAGCGGCGGCGGATGATGCAGAGAGCGGTGGGACAAGGCGGCAAGCGGGCGGTGGACGGCGGCGAACGGGAGCGGGAGCGGCAGTAGATGAACGGGCGGCAAAAACACGAGCGGGAGTGTGAGGTCGTGACCGGTCAAGAGAGAAATATGACATGTGGACCCCGCAGTTTTTCTTATCGCCGGTTGATCCGACGCTTAGGTTTTGAACACCGGTTGATTGCGTCGGTGTAGTTTACCAGAAACCCTGCCAAATCTGTATCTGTACGCCGGTTGAACCGATGATCTGAATCGTGAACTCGTCGGTTGAACGATGCAAATAACAGTTGATTTTCAGGTCAAAATCGTGTCCTGTTCATCGGTTGATCCGATGCTGCAAATTTTGTATACGCCGGTTGAACGCCTGAAATGACTGAGCTATGGCTGACATTTAGTAACGCCGGTTAAACCGATGGGTATAGATCCATTGAACGTCGGTTTAACCGGTGAACCCAAAAACCCTTTCTCAGCTCACTTTTCTATGCTAAGTCCAATGAACTTATAAGATTCAACTAAACTCAAGTTATTGGACTTGCATAGGCGACCTTACCCCTCAAAATAGGATAGCTTAATAACTTAAATAGTTTTTCTTTTTAAAATCAAGGAAAAGTCGCAAGAGAGACAAGGCGCCAAATTAAAATGTATGAGCCATGTCATAGGAATATTGAAGGTGGAAGGCCTCAAACTCACCATGACATTGCTCACTAGGCAATAACGCACCTAACACTTTACTCTTTTCACTTCTTATGAATTAAGATCTTGTACGTAAAACAAGTCTCATTTTCATCAAGTGATCTCCTTTGTGACCTTTACGCATGCAGTGATAATGCAAGTTACAAACACATGCGAAGGAAAGGTAAACATGAGATGCACAACTATATGACAAGAAATGCATAGCGAGAATTTAAGATCTACTTGTCAAATTTGATCCCACGGAAAGCTTCATCATGATAAGCCTTTCTACAAGCCTAGAGGGAAAACAAGAGGACCACCACCTCTAGCTAAACCCTTGCTCATCACTATCTTACCATGGTTAGACAAGTGTCCTATATGTATGCATTTTTCTATATGACATGGCAACTTACATGACGTTTGCCGCATCTAATACATTAAGCTCATTTCTTAGCCTAACAAAGGTACTCTCGTCTAAAGGTTTTGTAAAAATATCCGCCAATTGCTCCTCGGATCTCACACCTTGAAGGGAAATGTCCCCCTTGGCTTCGTGATCACGCAAGAAGTGATGGCGAATATCAATGTGCTTTGTGCGAGAGTGTTGAACCGGATTCTTGGCAATTTTTACGGCACTTTCATTGTCACAAAGGAGTGGTATTCTTCCTAGTTTCACACCAAAGTCCAAAAGGGTTTGCTTCATATATAGAATTTGGGCACAACATGCACCGGCAGCTATATATTCCGCTTCCGCGGTGGACAAAGCCACGGAATTTTGCTTCTTACTTGACCAAGAAACTAGAGAACGCCCAAGCAAGTGGCAACCCCCGGAGGTACTCTTGCGATCGACACGGCTTCCGGCAAAATCCGAATCCGAGTATCCCAAGAGATCTAAGCTAGCGCCTTTGGGGTACCACAAGCCTATGCTAGGAGTGTGCTTGAGATACCGAAGGATCCTATTCACAGCAGAAAGATGTGATTCCTTAGGGTTAGCTTGAAAACGGGCACACAAGCACACACTAAACATTATATCGGGCCTAGATGCGGTAAGGTAAAGCAAAGACCCTATCATAGAGCGATAGAGGGATTGGTCAACCGGTTTACCGTCCACATCCAAGTCGAGATGCCCATTGGTTGCCATGGGTGTCTTGATTGGCTTACATTCATCCATCTTGAACTTCTTCAAGATATCTTTAGTATATTTTTCTTGATAAATGAATGTCCCTTCCTTCATTTGTTTGACTTGAAAACCAAGGAAGAAGGTCAATTCGCCAATCATGGACATCTCGAATTCCCTAGACATCATGGTAGCAAACTCATGGCTTAGCAAATCATTAGTTGAGCCAAAGATAATATCGTCAACATAAATTTGACAAATGAAAAGATCCCCGTTGACGTCTTTTGTGAACAAAGTGGTGTCCACCCTCCCGATCTTGAAACCTTGCATGATTAGGAAGTCACGAAGTCTCTCATACCAAGCCCTTGGAGCTTGTTTGAGTCCATAGAGTGCCTTGTGCAACCTATAAACATGGTTAGAATTCCTCGGATCTACAAACCCGGGAGGTTGCTCAACATAAACAAGTTCGTTAATAAAGCCATTTAAGAAGGCACTTTTCACATCCATTTGATATAACTTGATATTATGATGCGAAGAGTAAGCAAAAAGAATGCGGATAGCTTCAAGTCTTGCGACCGGAGCAAAAGTTTCACCAAAATCCAAACCTTCGACTTGAGAAAACCCTTTTGCCACAAGTCTTGCTTTGTTGCGTACCACCACCCCATGTTCATCTTGCTTGTTTCGAAAGACCCACTTTGTGCCGATGATGTTCTTGTCTTTCGGAGGAGCTTCGAGTACCCATACTTCATTGCGGGTGAAATTGTTCAACTCTTCTTGCATGGCTATCACCCAATCCGAGTCCTCAAGTGCTTCCTCTATGCTAGTGGGTTCAATACAAGAAACAAACGAGTGATGTTCGCAAAATGAAGCATACTTAGAGCGAGTTCTTACTCTTTTGGAAGGACTACCAATGATTTGACCAATTGGATGATCCTTGGAGATGCGACCATGCTTCACTAGCGGTATTTGCGTGGATGCTTGTTGGGGTGGATCATGAGTGACTTGTGCTTGTGGTGGAACATTTTGCTCTTCTTGTTCTTGGACTTGGGGTGTTGGCGTTGACACATTTTCTTGGGGTAGTGGATCAACTTTATCTTGATCTTCATTCGCTTGGGGTGCCGTGGAGGTGTTTGGTAAAAATGAGGAAGTTCCTCCCCCTTGATCATTGTCTTCATGCACCTCCTCCGGCTTGATATCCCCAATGGACATCTTCTTTAAGGCTTCTTCAATCTCTTCATCCCCTACATTTTCATAGCCAACAACCTCCTCTTGGGAGCCATTAGATTCATCAAACTCCACATCACATGTTTCTTCAACTAACCCGGAGGTTTGATTGAATACTCTATATGCTTTGGAGTTTGATGCATAACCAAGAAAGAAACCTTCATCACATCTACTCTCAAACTTACCGAGCCTTTTCTTCTTATAGATGAAGCATTTGCAACCAAAGACTCGAAAGTATGATATATTTGGTTTCCTTCCGGTGATGAGCTCATATGGAGTTTTCTTGAGGAGTCGGTGAGGATACACTCGGTTGGATGCATGACACGCCGTGTTGATTGCTTCCGCCCAAAACTTCTCGGACGTGCCATAATCATCCAACATTGCTCTTGCAAGAGTGATGAGTGTCTTGTTCTTTCTTTCCACCACACCATTTTGTTGGGGCGTGTAGGTGGCGGAAAACTCATGTTTGACTCCTTCTTCATCGCACCATTCTTCAATCTTCATATTTTTGAACTCGGTGCCGTTGTCACTCCGAATCTTCACGATTGGGGAATTATATTCCCTTTGAGCTTTTCTTGCAAATGTCTTGAAGATTTCCGGAGTTTCACCCTTATCGCCTAGAAACATGACCCAAGTGTAACGTGAAAAATCATCAACAATTACTAGGCAATAGAGGTTACCACCAATGCTCTTGTATGAAGTTGGACCAAAGAGATCCATGTGTAGTAGCTCGAGTGGCTTGGAGGTAGACAACATCGTCTTGATAGGATGATGAGTTGCAACTTGCTTCCCGGCTTGACATGCTTTGCATAGCTTGTTCTTGTCAAAAGTGACGTCCTTTATACCGGTGATCATCCCTCTCTTGTGGGCTTTCTTGAGGTTGCTCATGCCAATACGAGCAATTCTTCTATGCCAAAGCCACCCAAGAGACGACTTGGTGAAGAGGCAAGTCATGGTGCTTGTTTGCTTTGAAAAGAAATCCACCAAATAGATATTGCCATGCCTAAACCCCGTGAATACCAATGACTTGTCTTTTTCATGAGTCACTACAACACCATTCTTGTCAAAGGCACACGTTAGTCCAAGATCACACAGTTGTGCAATAGAAATGAGGTTAAAACTAAGTGCTTCTACAAACAAAACATTTGAAATGGATAAATCTTTTGAAATTGCAATTCTATCCAAACCTAAGACTTTCCCCTTTGAGTTATCACCATAGGTGACATGTTCATGATCGCCGGGGTCTTCAAGTGAGGTGAACATGCTATCATTGCCGGTCATATGTTGAGAGCAACCGCTATCAAGTACCCAATGTTTTCCACCGGCTTTGTAGTTCACCTACACACATGAGAATTTATTTTTGAGTTTTCGGAACCCAAACAAGCTTTGGGCCTTGCACATGTGTGACAAGAGCTTTTGGGACCCAAAGTTGCTTGGGGAGCTTCTTCTTCGACTCCTTAGCAATTTTGCCAATGAACTTGGCCTTCACCATGCCCTTCACTTTACTCAAAAGAAAATGATTATTTTGGAACATTGATGAGTAATTCTTGGGTAATTTAGGAAGAGGACGTGATGGTAAAGTGCACTCCCTAGTGTGGTGCCCGGTGACTTGGTAATGTTGGCAATATGAGCCAACTTCCTTGATGAAGCTTGTCTTGATCTCCGGAGAAGGAGTTGTAGCCATGTTTGGCTCCGGAAATGAACCAAGACCTCTCTTACCATAGTCACGGGCATTGTTGAAGAGAATCTCCTTGTGGATGTATTCTCCCCTTGAGAGTTTCTCCACACTACTCTTGAGTCTTGCCACTTGATCCATCAATTCCTTTTCCCTAGAAGAGGCAAGCTTGGGCACAACATTAGTGGCATATGCATCAATGAGTAGGTCATCACATGAAGTAGAAGCATTGACCTTTTCAAGAACAACTTTCTCAAGACTTGGGTCAATTACTTCATAAGCAAATTCAAGTTCTTGATACTTGTGAGCCAATTCCCTATGCTCTTGTTTGAGCTTTTTGTGGCTCTCTTCAACTTGTTTAGCAAGTACAAATGACTCATTGTGCTTTTTGAGCAAGTCATTGTACTTACTAAGTAAGTCGGAGTGGGCAAGCTCTAACTTGGCATGAGTGCTCTCAAGAACTTTAACTTTGCCCTTTTCCCTCTTGATGACGGATGTATACTCATTGATGAGGTTAGTAAATTCATTAGGATCAAGCTCTTCATCACTATCATCTTCACTATCCACCTCACATACCTTGGTGTTACCTTTTGCCATGAGGCACATAGGAGGCGGTGGTAGAGATGGTTCTTCATTGGTGAGGGCGATGGTGACAATATCTTCTTCATCACTTGAGTCTTCGCTTGATGAGACATCGGTCACCCATTCTTGTTTCTCCACCAAGAAACTTTTCTTGGTGTGCCCTTTCTTCTTTGGGAAGAGCTTGGTCTTCTTGTCATGGGTCTTCTTCTTCCTAAATTTCTTGTTTTTGTTCCTCCTTTCCTCTTCTTCATCATCGCTTGAATCATGGCGATGCTTATTCTTGTTGTCCTTGCTTCTTTTGTCCGGCTTGGAGCAATTTGGACGGATGTGTCCTTTTTCACCACAATTGTAGCAAATCTTGTTCTTGACATCCATTGGCCGGAACATTCCCTTCTTGGAGTCAAAGTTGAAGCCCTTCTTATTGATCTTCTCATTCAAGCGTGTGAACTTTCTCATCATGAGAGCAAGCTCTCCATCATCTTCAACATCGGATGAGCTCTCATGATGATCATCTTCTTCATTGCTTGAGCTTGAGTCTTGTTTGACCATCTTGAGCTTGCGGGATTTGTTTGTCTTGGTCTTTAGAGCAATTGACTTGCTTGAAGTTGGCTCTTCGGTCATACCAAGAATGCTCATTTCATGAGCGCGAATTTCCCCCACAAGTTCTCCTACTTCCATTGTGGCGAGATCCTCCTTTTGAAGCATAGCATTGATAATGTTATACTTGGGCTTCGGGAGGAGCATGAGGATCTTGCGGTTGATGGATGCACTGTCAATTTTGGATATTTCAAGTGCATTAATGTCCTTGACAATGACATTCAAGCGAGAATACATATCATTGCAATTTTCATGAGCTAGCATTTTGAAGGAATCATACTTAGTTCTAAACAAGTGATATTTTTGCTCACGAACTTTGGTGGAACCTTCATGAATCTCAATGAGCTCCTTCCAAATATCACTTGCTAGGTCCATGCCATTAACTCTAGCAAAGACCTCCTCACTAATAGCTTCGAAAATTGCATTTCTAGCTCTAGCATTCCATTTTAATTGGTCGGGGGTGGGATCTCCGGTGAACCCGACTTTAGTTGCCAACCACACTTCGGGGGCAATCGCATCAAGGTATGCGGCCATGCGAACTTTCCAATAGGCAAAGTTCTTGCCCTCGAAGTGAGGCGGCGAACCACCCATCTTGGCCATAGCTCTAGGCGGTGAAGCCTAATGATCCAAATGAGCAACGAGGCTCTGATACCAATTGAAAGGATCGATGGACCAAGAGGGGGGGTGAATTGGGCCTTTTTCAATTTCTAAAACAAGATAAAACAACCTTAACCTATGCAAGAACTAGAAAGGCTCCAATTCACCAACCGGATAACTAAACAACCTACACAAGCTAGTTAAGATGAAAAGAGATAAAACCTAGCAAGGTAGATCTAACTAGTGATTCCTAAATCAAGCACATGAATGAATTGCATGAAAGATAATGCTTGAAAAAGTAAAGTGGACAAGGGACAACCGGATTTTTTCCCGTGGTATCGATGTGTTGGCACACACCCCTAATCCACGTTGTGACACTCACAAAGAGTATTGTCACCTCCCAAGTCACCAAGACGAGGGCGCTCACTAAGAGTCTCCGTTCACCATCCCGGTGTGGTGGAGATCAAGCCACGTACAAATCTCTTCTCCGGGCTTCCACAATCCTTGGCAAGCTCCGCGAGAATCACCTCGATCACCAAGATCGCCTAGGTGATGCCAATCACCAAGAGTAACAAGCTAAGACCTTCACTTGAGCAAGAACCAATCACCAAGAATGGATGCACACAAGCTTCTCTCTACTCAAGTCCTTAATCTTGCTTCTTGAATGATTGAATGAACAAGTGTATGAAATGTTGAAGCTCAAGGTGGCTCTTGACTATAGTATGTGTGTTTGGATGTTGCCTGGTGTCAAGAGTGGTAGAATGACCCATTGGAGGGGTATATATGGGCAGCTCACACGAATAGAGCCGTTGGAGAAAAAGCTGCCAGAAAACTGCGTAGCGCCGGTTAATCCGACGTCCCTCCAATAGTCATCGTCGGTTTAACCGGTGAATGTAAACTGCCACTTCTGAAAACTAGCCGTTACAGCTTGGGCAGATTAACCGTCGTTGCATCGGTTTAACCGGTGAGTGTAATCATCCATTGATCAACAGAAATACCAAGTCACTGGACAACTGCACCGACGTCCAATTTCAAATAGCGTCGGTTTAACCGGTGAGTGTAGTTATCCATTGATCAACTGAAAACCGAGTCTCTGGACAACTGCACCGACGTCCCTTTTCAAATATCATCGGTTGAACCGGTGAATTGACTTGTCAAACTCTGCTGACCTTGTTTAACCGACGTATAGAAAACTTGAGGCGTCGGTTAATCCGGTGATAAGGATTTTTCTGATTTTGCCTTTTCTGACTTGAGTCTTGAATGAAATCCAAATATTCTTGAGATATAAGTTGAGAACCACTTATTTGAGCTTCTAGAAACCTGAGTAACCATTGTGTGCATCCATTTTCAAATGACCATGTCCATACTCAAGTTACTAAGCCTAAACCCCTCTTAATAGTGCGATCACTACAAAACTATAAAACCTATACTAACCTAAGTGTCCTTCTCAACCTTATGACACTTAGGACTAGAAAGATCCTTAGTCTTGACACATTATAGAGTTGAATGCCGAGATCGCCTTTTTGAATAATGAAAATTAGGGGCCTCTTTTGACATATAACCAAATGAGCAATAGTGATCTATAAAGCTGCACAAACTCATTAGTCACAATAATGGTTGTCATTAATCACCGAAACATACCTTAAGGGCCTAGATGCTTACACCTAGATCCGCCCTCCAGGATCTCGATTCAAGATTCCCGATGGCGGAGTCTTCGCGCACCGCCGCCGATGTCTTTGGTCTGAAGGTGAACTCCGACCCCCCATTAATTTAACACAGCATCTGCAAGTTTTATTGCGCGGTTGATTAATTCCCCCTTCGGCAATCTTGTTTTTCTTGGGATTTTTTCAGGCTTCCGATATCTTCTTGCCGCACCCTTCTTCCCCCAATTCTTTCTGCCTTGGGCCTCGTTCCTATGAGAAACCCATAGATTTGATTTCATGCGAAGCCAATCGAATCCCCTTTGTGAGTCAGGATATAGACCTTGAATCTTGGTCGGACAGCCTCCGCGCTTGGCCAAATCCACCTGAAAACTGGATAGTTTGGTACAACAGAGTAGCGAGCGCCTACCAGCCCTTATGGGAATCCATCGGGATAGCCGATGCTTTGTCTCTGTCTCTCTCTCCCCTTGAAAAAGACGAGAACCTTCTGAAGACCATCGGCTATTTCTGGTCTGACGCCTTGAATTGTTTTCTCTTCGGGCATAGCCCATTAGCACCAACATTGCTAGATGTTATGATGATTACCGGTTTGGACATATCATCAACCTGCCCCTCTGCTTACAGCCTCTCTGTGGTCCCTTATAAACTGTCATCCAAAACCGAGTGCACTAACTGGAGCACATACTTGAGTCAACACCAGAAAAGCAAGGGCCCTGTATCTGAGAAGGAGCACACAGCCTTTCTGAACCTATGGCTCGAACATTTCCTCTTCTGTGGCCCTTCTCTTGCTCCAACCAAGAACTACCTATCCTTGGCTTATGAACTGGCCAGGGGTCAATCTGTTGGCCTTGGTAGGCTATTTCTCGGGGAACTTTACAGATATCTCCATTTGATGACTTCTAGCCTTCTTTCTCAGAAGAAAATCAGGACCGGTGGCCCATGGTGGTTTATCCAGTTGTGGGCTCGTCTTTATTTCCAAAGTTCTGACCCTGATTTCCCTTCCTTAGTCGGCAATTCCTTCCCTGATCTGAGTGGGAGACAGATTAGGTGCACTAGTTTTGGGCAGGCCTTGTATGGTCTCCCTGGCGGGAAACTGAATCCTTTAGATGCTTCCCGTTGGTTCAAGATCTTCTATAAAGGCCTTGACAACCCAGACTTCCTTCCTTATGCCGATTCTGAGCTCTTTGAGAACCCGGCTACCTTCCGATTGGCCGACATTGCCTATGATGCTGACACCAGGCGCCTTTACTCTATCATGGTTCGGCCCTGTCTTCTCCCGGTTGGCATGAGTACCTCTAACCGGATTCTCAAGCCTGGTTATGAGTTTTATCAGCCGGTCGTAGCAGCTCGGCAGTTTGGCCTTGCGCAGGTGCCTCCCCACTTCCTTCTCCATTCGTTGACATCAAGCAGGGTGGACCTTCCTGACGCCTTGACCACCCAAAGGTGCTACAGCCTGTTCGCCGACCTCCCCTTATCTGTTCCCGCCAATCTTTCCTTTACTTCTTCGGTCGTCGGCTTCGAGGGATGGTGGTCAATGTGGAAAACTCACGTTTTCCGGAGAGCTCTGGGCCCAATGCTGCAGCAGATCCATCCTGAGTACGATATCCCCGCCGGAGAGGTATCGTCTTTAATCGACATCTCTTCTCTTAACTCTTACTAGGCTCCTCTTGAATCCTTTTCCTGTTTCTGCAGCGAGAAGACGGCCCAGAGCCGATGAACGACGATGGATCGCCTTTTTGCTTTCTGGCGGTTGCTCCTGTGGTCCTCTTCGGCAAGAATGCGCCTCCTCCATCAAAAAGCGTGATGCAGATTCAGCCGAGCGCCGTTAAATTGACTCCCAAGCGGAAACGACTCTCAGAGGCCGTTGCCCCCCGAGCTTGCGCTAAGACGAGGAAGACTCTTGTCAGAAAGGTCCGGAAGGAAATTACATCGTCCTCTCCTGTTCCGCCATCTCCAGTCGTCGCCCAGGTTTGGCCCTTCCTCTCGCTTTGCAATCGGACCTTTGTTCATGTCTCCTTTAACGGCACTCTCTTCTCCTGCAGCCTGCCGTTGTAGAAGTCTCCAGCGAGGAGGAGCCCCCATACCAGAAAGGTTCATCTTCAGAGGCGCCACAGGACGTGAATGCGCCTATCAGGGCCCTGTTTGCTCTCCGTGATCCGGGCGCAACCACCTTGGAGGATCCTTCTGCGTCGACTGTTGTCCCAGCTGCCTTACCAAGCCCGCAAGCGCCGATCGTGACTTCATCCCCTGCTGGCCCCTGTTTGGAAGGACCCTCCGCTGCTTCGGCTACTGCCAATTCCCCTGCACGAGAGGTACGTCCCGCGGAGTCGACTGCCATCTCATCGGCCATCCCTCTCGCAGAGCCGACTGTTGCCCCGTCGGCTGTTGCCTCTTCTTCCGAAGGTGCGGTTCAGATGGCCTCTGCTGCCATCGTTCATCTTCCGGAAAGGGTGCACCCCCGGGAGCCGATCGCCCCTTCGTTGGCCATCGCTACTTCCTTCTCAGGACAGGTATGGCTTTTTTTCTTTTCCTTCGCAATTGCTTTGGTCTCCTCCCGCGATACTTTGCTTACCCTCTTCTCCTCCAGAACCTGGATCTTTCAGAACTCCTTGCGTTTGATCCCGCCACGATTGGGTCGACCATATTGGAAGCCGACGACTCTCCCTCAGGCCTGCCCAGCACTGCCGATCGGCTCCTCCGCGTGAAGGAGCTTCTGTTGGGTCCGATCTCCGTCCTGATTCAAGATTCCAGTGCAGTTAAGAAGATCCTTGACGAGGTCAGCTCCCAGCTCCCGGTGAGTCTCCAGGCCAAGCTCTTGCCGGCCGGATACCTTTCTTCCTTCCAAGCAAAAGTGGTAGAAGCTCGCCGCAGGATCAAGACTCGGCGTTCCCAATCGCTCCTAAGGACCATCATCGCTGAGATGTGTCAGTCGATCAACAAGAAGAAGGCCGCACTCGACGCGAAAGTTGACACGTCTGCTTCTGCCCATCGGCTTCGACTTTTGGAGAAAGAGCTGGAAGATCTTGAAGCCAAAGTCCGGGCCACCAAGCAGCGCATCCAGGAGGAGAAGGATCTCATTGCGGGTTCTAAGCAGGAGGCGGAAGCTTTGACTTCCGAGCTGAAGGCGGACTTAGCCGAGCTGGGCAACTTGAGCAAACAAGTGGTGTCGGGGGCGGACGAAGATGATGAGGCGGTATTTGCTGAGGTCGACCGTATCCGCCTTGATGCTATCGCTGCTATAGACGCCTTCCTTCAGTAGTTCTGTTTAGGATAAACTTTGTATCTTTATGTAGCGGACCTAAAGTCGATGGTGACACATCGGCTGTCTGATAATTTGTGATGCTTTGATTGCCATAAGCGAAAACTTTCTAAAGTCGATGGCACCGCATCGGCTGTTCTAACGCTTTCTGTTATTGTACGGGCCGATTAGCGCTCATCGGCTTTTTCCCGTTTTCCTGTCCTGCCAACGCTAACGTCGTCGACTCAGCCTTCACCCCCCTTCTTAGCCTGTTGGTTGCATCGGCTTCTTGCCTGATGGGTGCCATCTGCTTTACTGTTCGTCAGCCCACATACTTGGGAAATATTTCTTTAGGTGTTGGCCGTTTTACTGTTCGTCAGCCCACATACTTGGGAAATATTTCTTTAGGTGTTGGCCGTTGACTGCTACTGGGAACTTGACGCCGTCCAATTCTTCAAGCATGTATGCGTTCCCGGGTAGGGCCTGGTCAACCCTGTACGGTCCATGCCAGTTTGGGGACCACTTGCCATATGCTGCATCTTTGGTTTCCAACGGTAATACTGCTTTCCAAACCAAGTCTCCTACCTGAAATTCCTTTGGCTTGACCTTTTTGTTATACGCACGGGCTACTTTAGCCTTATTCTCCTTAATCTTCTCTAATGACCATAGCCTGAGTTCCGTGAGGTCCTCCACATTATCACTCATCAGAGTCGCATATTCTTCAGCGGACAGGTCATTCTGGAATTCTATGCGCCTGGACCCGGCTGTAACCTCCCACGGTAACATGGCTTCCTGGCCGTAGACCAAATGATAGGGGGAAGTTTTTGTTGCCCCATGACAAGATATACGGTATGCCCATAATGCTTCCGATAAGACTTCGTGCCAGCGTCTGGGGTATTCATCGATCTTCCTCTTGATCAACTTGATGAGGCTCTGGTTGGATGCTTCGGCTTGCCCATTCGCCTGGGCGTAATAAGGAGACGACCTAATCAGCTTGATACCCATATCGGTAGCGAACTTCTTAAATTCTTCTGAAATAAAGACCGAGCCACCATCTGTTGTTATAGTCTGTGGAATCCCGAATCTGTGAATAACATGTTCTTTGACGAACTGAATCACATCTTTGGATGCTACTAACTTCATTGGAACAGCTTCTACCCATTTGGTAAAATAATCTGTGATAGCTATGATGAACTGATGACCCTTGCTAGACGGAGGATTGATTTTGCCGATCATGTCCATGCCCCAGCCTCTGAACGGCCACGGTTTAACAATGGGATTCATTACTGACGCTGGCACCATCTGGATTTTTCCGAATCTCTGGCATGCCTGACACCCTTTATAATACTTAAAACAATCTTCCAGCATGGTGGGCCAGTAGTATCCTAACCGCCTGATTAGCCACTTCATCTTGTGAGCTGACTGATGAGTCCCGCACGTTCCTTCGTGAACTTCATGCAAGAGCCGATTGGACTCGGTTGGCCCTAGACATTTGAGCAACAGCCCTTCCAAAGTCCTGTAAAACATATCATCTCCTATTAGGACGTACCTCATGGCTTTATACCGTATCTTCCTGGGTGCCCCCCGAGCCGAATCCTTCAAGTAGTTGAAGATATCGGCTCTCCAATCTCCCTGGTCCTGGAAGTATACCTGATGTCTGGGCCCATCGGCTTTGTATCCTGAAGCCAGCTGCGCGAGATCATTGGCCTCTGCATTCTGAGCTCTGGGTATCCAATAAAAATTTATATACCTGAACTGGGCTATCAGTTCCTGGCATTGCACCCACAATGGGAATAACAACTCACTTTCACACCTGTAGTCCTCGGTGAGTTGGGAAATTACCAATTTGGAGTCTCCGAAGACCTCCACAGCTTCGGCTCCGGCTTCCAGAAGCAATTCCATGCCTTTACGCACCGCCTCATACTCTGCAAGGTTATTAGTACAAGTGGCCGGTAACCCAATTGAGAAAGAGTATGTTGCCCCCCGGGGCGATACGAGCAAGATGCCGATTCCACATCCATCTCCACAAACGGATCCATCGAAGTACATGGCCCAGGCTCGTACGGAAAGCGCTGCTATGTTGGTATTAACCCTCTCAGCAATGAGGTCTGCCAATGCTTGCCCTTTAACTGCCTTCGCAGGTTGATATCGGATGTCGAATTCGGATAACGCAAACATCCATTTTCCTAATCGGCCTTTCAACACAGGAGCCGATAGCATATGCTTTATAACATCCGATTTGCTGATGATGATTACCTCAGCCGATAGCAGGATGTGACGAAGTTTGGTGCATGTAAAAAATAAACAAAGGCAAAGTTTTTCCATGTCGGAGTACCTTGTTTCGGCGTCCAACATCCTTCTACTGAGATAAAACACCACCCTCTCCTTGCCATCGTATAATTATACTACCACCGAAGCAATTGAGGTGTCACCGACCGATAAATATATGTAAAATGGCCTGTCTTGCTGTGGCGGCATCAACACAGGTGGTCTCGACAAATAGTCTTTGATTTCTTCGAATGCCCGTTGTTGTTCTGCCCCCCAGCGGAACTCTTCATTGGTTTTGATTTTTACCAATTTCATAAAGGGTTCAATCCGCCCAGATAAGTTAGAAATAAACCTCCTGACGAAGTTAATTTTGCCAATAAGTTGTTGGAGCTCCTTCTTGTTAGTGGGCGGCACCATAGTGCGCACGGCCTCCTGACTTTTTAGGCCGATCTCTATTCCTCTTTCATGGACCAGGAAACCCAAGAACTGCCCAGCTGTTACACCAAAAGTGCATTTTTTCGGATTCATCCTGAGCCCGAATCTTCTGGTTCGTTCCAAAACTTGCCGTAGATCATCTAGGTGCCCTTCAACCGATGCTGTCTTGACCACGACGTCATCGATGTAGATTTCTGCCAGATTGCCGATTAAGTCATGGAAGATGTGGTTCATGGCACGCTGATACGTTGCCCCGGCATTTTTTAATCCGAAGGTCATAACCACGTACTCGAACAGTCCCACCGCTCCGGGTACTCTGAACGCCGTTTTGTGTATGTCTTCAGGAGCCATGAAAATCTGATTGTACCCAGCATTGCCATCCATAAAGCTCAAAATCTTGTGGCCGGCAGCCGCGTTGATCAATATTTCTGCCACAGGCATCGGATATTCGTCCTTCGGAGTGGCCCTATTAAGATCTCTGAAATCCACGCAAACCTGCCACCGGCCATCTTTCTTCTGCACGGGTACAACACTTGAAATCCACTCAGCATATCTGCAAGCCCTGATAAACCCGGCTTCTATCATTTTCTCTATCTCTTTTTTTACTTCGACCAAGACATCGGCTTTCATCTGACGTATCCGCTGTTGGAACGGTCGAAATCCACTTTTGAGAGGGAGCCCATGCTCCACTATGCTCCTATCGAGCCCAGGCATCTCTGTATAATCCCAGGCGAAGCAATCGGCATACTCCTTCAATAGAGTTATCATCGGCTCTCGCAATGACGGATGCAGTTTCTTACTAATGAACGTTGGCCGCGGCTTATCCCCGAGACCAATATCGATCTTTTCAAGTTCATCAGCCGATGTGAAGCCATACCCTAGCTTCCCGTCCTCCGTTAGATCAATGCTGTAAATCGGAAAAGAAGATAACAAAACGATCTCCAGCCGATCGGTGGTATCGGCCGATACACATATCTCACTATTTTCCAAGTGTTTAAGAAAAGAATCAGGCCGGCTGTCGAAGCCGGCCATCTCATAAGAGCTACGTAAAACACTTGCCACCAAAAATTCATTTTTTTGGGGCCGATTGCGCGAATCGGCCTCCATGGGTACATCATTGCGACTTCCTTCATGCAACTCTTCTACTCTGTAAGGCCAGTGGATAAGACCAGCCTCACTCCGTTTTTTGTAGCCTCGATGCGGTCGCACCCTTCTAAGCTTATCCCTGAAATCGGCTCTTGGTCCTCCGCATCCCAGATACTCATGGCAGCATGTGAAATCTCGATTGAGTCGTCTGCCTGGACTACCTCCACTTCGTCTCCATCCCATTGGATCAAACATTGATGCATTGTTGAGGGGATACAACAGTTGGTGTGGATCCAGTCCCTGCCAAGTAAGATATTGTAGGTGCTTTTGCTGTTGACGACGAAGAAGGAAGTCGGGACGGTCTTACTCCCGATGGTGAGATCCACACTGAGGACGCCCTGCGCTTCTGAAGTTTGCCCGTTAAAGTCACTTAACGTGACATTAGTCTTGATCAAGTCTCCAGTGGATCGCCCCAATCGGCGCAGAACTGAATACGGCATAATGTTGACTGCCGCTCCCGTATCCACCAGCATTTTATTAACGGGCTGACCATTGATATACCCTTTGAGATACAATGCCTTCAAGTGCTTGTAATTCTTGGCTTGCGGCTTCTCGAATATCACCGGTCGTGGTCCCAAATCAAGCTGGGCTACAGATGGCTCCTCGTAGGTCCGAGCATGAAATTCTGCAGGAAGCATAAAAAACCATGTGTGTATCAGCCGATACCTTCTTCTCGGCTATTGGTTGACTTAGGCCGCCATTCTTTCCTTGAGGCATGCGGCTTCTTTCCTGCTCATAACGAATTTTGTTCTGCCAGATCCGGTCGCGCTTTTCTCAATGTCTCGATGTATCTGGTCTCGGCTTCCTCCAAGCTCCGTAGCCTCTGAACCCGACGCTTCTGCGAACGATTTAATCCATCCGGGCACCAACGTGGGCGATGATACCTATCCTCCTCTTCATCTTCTCTTCGTAGTGGTTGAATCCGCTGTTGCTGAGTTGGCACAGGTCCTAATCGCCCAAAAACCGATTCCCTTGCCTCCGTCTTCATAGGTGCACATTCTGGACAGTCCTTAACAGTAGGCAATCGGCTCATACCGGAATCCTAACAGTACCTGAAGAATGGACAGTGCCAATGATCACGAGCATCCTCATGCTTCTTCAAACGCTTTCCGGTGCGATGCTCATATTCTTCGTCTTCAGACTCCCGCCGGAGGCGCTGCTGGTACTGATACTCGTATTTCCTGAGAAGGTCAGAAGAAGTTGGACGTTGATTCCTGACATACCTTACTCGCTCTTCCGTAACATATCCTTTTTTCGCTTTTGGGGCCGATTGCTGGAATCAGCCTCTTTATTGTTAACCTGGCGTCGCGATGCCATTCCTGCCATGTTTATGCCGAGCGCGAAGTCCAGCTGCCGCCTTGCAGACCGGTCATTTTGTTCCACCACGTTTACACCAGGAAAGGGCTGAGTGTCTACCTTCATGGCAGTCTTCCCTAAGATCAATCGGCCCTGCTCAATAGCCGATTGTATTTGCCGACGGAGCTCCTTGCAGTCATTCGTGCCGTGGGTAAAGGAATCATGCCATTTGCAATATGATCTTCCTTTCAACTCCTGTACGGTGGGAAGTTTATGTCTCTCTGGAAACTTCAACTGCTTTTCTTTTAATAATAAGTCGAAAATTTGTTCGACTTTACTCACATCAAAGTCGAATCCTTTTGCAGGACCAGTTTGCTTCAGCCACTTACAAGGCACACGGTTCGCGCCACGAGCCCACTCTGCAACCGATACCTCCATGTCTTCTTCAGAGTCATCGGCTTCCTCCGTGTCGGCTACCGCCACCTGACGCTTAAATTTATCTTGGTATAACTCAGGATGACGCTGCTCATACGTCGACAGTTTCTGGACCAGATGCGCCAAAGAGGTGAATTCCAGTTGAAAAGCCAGATCTCTGATCGGCTTTAATAATCCCACCGATGCTAATTCGACAGCTTCTTTTTCTGAGATCCGCGTTGAATAACACCTGTTCTTCATTTCTCTGAAGCGTCGAATGAACTCTGCTACAGTCTCTCCACGCTTCTGTCGGAGCTGCGCCAGGTCGGCAATTCCTGCTTCCGCGGCTTCTGAATGATACTGAATATGAAATTGTTCTTCCAGTTGCTTCCAGGTGCGGATGGAATCAGGACTCAATGATGTATACCATCCAAAGGCTGGTCCTGTGAGCGACTGCGAGAAGAACCTTACTCGCAACGGGTCTGACACAGAAATCATACCCAGCTGAGCTAAATATCGGCTCACATGCTCGATGGAGCTGGATCCTTCTGCCCCACTGAATTTGGTGAACTCGGGGAGCCGATACTTGGGTGGTAGTGGGATTAAATCATAATCTCCTGGATACGGCTTAGTATAGCCGATTGCCCTCCTCTTTGGTAAGATGCCGAACTGATCCCTAAGGATAGCGCTGATTTGATCCGCTGTTTGTGACCCAGGGGCCGAGTGCATATTGTCATGACTTGGCCCGGTAGCATAGGTCGCTAGCCACGCTTGTTTATCTGCGTCGGCTCCAGAAACTCCCCCAACTGTCTTCTGTACAGGATGTACCGGATTATTACTGTCCGGTATATACATACACACATAACCATGTGGGATCTCCTTAGGTGGCTCGCTGAAAAACTGGTGATCCATGGGATGACCACCTTCTTTATAAACTACATAAGCTGGAGCACCATGGGACTCTGCAGCTGCAAGTGTATATGGTAGTGGTGGTCTGGTTTGGAACGGCAATTCTCCTCTATGACTTCCCAAGGTAGGTCCAGTTGGGGAATGTTGATGCTTCATAATCTCCTGGACCACACGCAGGGCCACACGCTCAAAAGCATTAACCAAACTTTCCGAATGTCGGTGCAATGAGTGAGCCACCGCATAATTCACTTTCTGCCGCAGCGCTCTAGTACGATCTTCAGACGGAATGGATAAATCCACCCCATCAAGAGCACCTTCAGGTGAAAATCCCTTCCACCTGACACCATGGTTGCGAGTCCTTTCGAAAGAGCCGATGAGATCGGCTTCAAACTGAGTCTTGATTTCGTCATACCTCTGCTTGTGTTCAGCAGAGAGCTCGTCGTAAGTAATCGGATCTTCCCTTGCCATCCTGTTGATCACCGCTAACGGAGTCGACGAAGACGACGGAGTCGATGAAGATGATGCCGATGACGATGACGAAGTCGATGAAGAAGGTCCCACTGGGCGTGCCAGAATGTGTTGTCGATCGAAACCCACCGGCGAGCAGCGACAGGCAACACGAGGAGCCGGGAGGCTTCCGGGACGGCTGGCGGGCCCCGGTCCCTCGGTCAACGGCCCAGCGATCTGGCGCACACCCTGGCTTGGAGTTGCTAGGCGTGCCACCTGATCCTGTACCTGATCAGGAAGGTGTGATTCGTGAAATTCCTGTAAGCACAGATACTTGTAAAGATTAGTCCGAGCCGTGATCGGCTCATTACTCCTCCCCGGTATCGGCTGTAGAGAGCCGATTGCATCGGTACCGGATCGGATCTTCAGGTCAGATAACATATGTATACAATAATAAGATGAAACTCGCTTTAAAGATATTAATCTAATCCAAACTACGACAGCTAAGCCCTCACTACACGATCGGAACATCCTACACGTGATTGAGCCTAACTAATACGCAAAGCATCAGAACGAACAACCCGAACAGAGACCCTAAGAACAGCTAAAGAGCCGATTCCTAAGGAACCCCCTACGCAAGCTAAGATCCGATACTAGCATACTGCCGGAACTTTCAACTCGTTTGCAAGGCCTAATCGTGCACATATTGAACTAAATTCCTAATAGATAGAAACTAGCCATAGCAGATTGGATCTATCAACATAAACAAAGCAAGGTGTGATCATTACATCCATGGTCGGGCATAATGATCGCGGAGCGCGCAAGAACAATGGACAGGGCAAGATCATAATACAAAAATAACATTGCTCCATGCACGCTATGATAACTAATGCTACTCGCCATCTACAAGGCTTCAGAACGAGCAACATATGAAGCAAACAAGCAAGAGTTCTGCGCCCCCTGCACTTACCCGATGGAAAAACCTGGAACAGGGGAGGCGATGCGCCGTGAGTTGTTGATGAATGAATCTCTCTTCTTGTTTATTCATGGTACATATTTATAGTCCGTAGACTTGTTCTACTTAACTAACCCTAACCAAACACGATACGAATCCTAACTGCCTAAGCCTGAGTTTACACGGCCTTACCGGCCCCAAACACCCGTACGGGACCCGATCTGTAATCCTGCCATCAGCTTTCCCTAGGCCTGTCTTGCTCCTTGGCCCACTTTTGGCCCGTCCAGAATATGGCAATAACACCTCCCTCGTTCCATTAGAGGCCTCATCCCTCTCTTTCCCCTCCTCCCGCAGGGCCTCCACCGAAGCTCTTCCACCGGCACCGCCCTTCCTCATCATGCCACCTCCTTATCACCATTCACTGATCTATGACCCGCTGGTGAGCCTCACGCCCCCTCTAGTGCAGCCCCTGCGTGCGCCATCCCTGCCTTGCTCACCTCGTCCGCTTCCCCTGCCGATCGTCGCGCCGTGCTGCGCCACGCCGTGCGCGTCGCGGGCACACGAGATCGCGTGCGGGCCGCACCGTGGCCGCGGTCAAGGCGGGCTGGTCGTGCCTTGACCCGGTCAGGGGGTTGTTTGACCCTTGGGGCTCACCTGTTGGCGCCTGGGGATCGATAGATTGGTAGATCTAGCAGTTCAGGGTGGTCTTAATTTTTTTTGTTGTGCTGTGATCTTGTAAAATTTATAGAAAATTGTGTAGATCTTCAAAAATTATGAAATTTATTTTGTTGTATTCCTATGTTGTAGATCTACTAAAAAAAAATATTGTATTGCATGTTACTTTTCTGTAAAATTAGTTATGCCTTGTCTATGCGAAAGTGGTTTAATTGCTTAATAATTTCTCTGCTGATCTAAAAATACCAAACCTAATTTTGTGAGAGTCCCTGTTAAATTCTCTTCCTGGTGGTCCATTTTTTTCAAGAAACCAACTGTTTGTTAGGTTTTATCTTAAATTTATATTTGCTGCCTGTAAGCTTGTTTATTGCATAATTTTTACCTAAAAACTGTTAAATTGGTAAATTTAATTTTGTTAGTTTTGTCTATCTGCCTAGTCCTTGTGGTAATGTCTGAAAATTGTTTAAAGTTATTTGCATATCTTTTAAGATTTAATTTATTTAGAGTAGCTGAAAATTTTCATGCTTATAAATAATTCTATAAAAAATATTTTGCTACAAATCCAAATTTTATGATTTCTTATTGATGTTCTCGGTATTCTTAAATAAATTCATAATTTATGCTTGCTATATAAAATTCTTGTTAATAATTTTTGCTTGAGGTTTTCTTGCTTTAGTGCATGAGTATGCCTGATTGTTTTATGTTAGTGCTTGCAATTGCATATCATTGTATGTTGTTCCATTCATTCTTCATGTCATATCATCTCATGCATGAGTCATGGCATATACACTCATTCATGCATTATAGTGATTGAAACGCCGGAGAGCGAGCCCGTTGAGCCCACCGAGGTCGTCGAGCCCGAGCCCGGTGTTGAGTACCTGGTTGAGCTGGAGGAAAATCAAAGCAAATAGCTAAGCATATTTTTCTCTACCGCCAAAATTCATTAAATTTAGTTATCTCACTTGGGTATATATGGCTATGTATTTATATCTAGCTATTGCATTGTTGATTCTACTTTCTTGTATTTACTTTTCTTATTTTATATATCCATGTCCTTGTAGTTAGTAACTAATTAATTAATTAGATGCTTAGTCATGCTTAGAGTTGATCTATATATTGTAATGAAATTTTGTGAATAGGATCACACTATTCTCACGTGCTTATCCTTGATCACACTTGTCCGGTTTTGAGAATGTTGGAAGGATCGGGACGGTTTTGTTGGAAAAATAGTTTTGTGGTTTGTGCGGATGGTAGAGCTTAGAGAAAGAAGTCTTGGAGGCATAGTCCGCTTGAATCGTTCAAGGACCGTTCGTGGATAGCCTCGATTTTGAGCAACTTAACATACTACCACATATCCAATCATGGTATGGATGATCCTATTACTTTCTTGTTTTGATCATTAAGGCACGGTCCTAAATGCGTGGTCATAGAACTTTGTAGAGAGGCTTAGAGATATTCTCGATGGACCTAGGTGACTCTCCCCGCAAGTTAGTCGTAATTTTCAATGGTTGAGATTTGTTGGGAACGGTTGATACGAGTACCCCTTACCTATCGTGATGGTTGGGTGAGCCGCATGGTCCTTATATCGTGTGGGTAAAGAAGTACACCCTTGCAAGATTAAATGATCAATTCAAATTGTCGCGCTCTCGGTTATGAGCAAGCGCAATATCCAATAAATTCTTCATAGACGCATCGTGTATGTTTGGTCATGCCTCATGTAACCTTATGTTACTTTAAAATGTTTATTTCGTTCAACAACTAAAATTGTAAGATGGATTGGACAAGATAATTAAATTGCTAGAGTGTTAGATGTTAGATTGGAGAGCTCATGCTTATGCAAACTTTCTTAATCCTAAAGTTTTTGTCTTGTTGTGCCCTCATTGCATACTCCTTGGTTATTAAATTATGTAAGTCTTGCGAGTATCTTTTGTACTCATGTTATTTTTTAAATTTAAACTAAGTTGCAGGTGAGCCGAAAGTTATGTTTGGCCACTTCTACCCCGCCGATCCCGGTGCGGGGGAGGAATAGGTCGTTGTGGCATCGATGGTGTCCTTGAGCAAGACGCTATTATTTTATCGTGTTTTTATCAAATTTATCCGCTGCATAGTTATTTCTTTTGGGAGTGCATGATAAACACTAAACTTTAAGTTTTATGTCTATTTTAATGCTATTTGTGAGTTCAAAGTTTGTAAGTTGTTGTTAAACCTTTAATATTTAGACCCTTCTCTGTTAAATTTGTAATGTTTAAATATCGAACCTTTAAAATGCTTAATTGCTCTTGTGATTCATTATCAATATATGTAAATATATGTAATTGTAAACGGTATGTGTATACTTGGTCTTAGGCATACGGTGAAGCACGTACCCATACTACTGGATTTGATATTATTTTTAACAAATGACGTGTCGGTTATTTATGTGTTTAAATATAGCTTAACACGTAGCACGCTCTCAGACGAGCGCGTGTTAGATCTAATCTTATTAATAATTATCAGTGATTTGCTTAAAATAATATTAAATTATTCGGTTCTTACACTATCCTCCGTACCCTCCATGACTGGCCATCGCTCCTCGCTCCCTCCTCCCCGGCGGCCGACGGCGACGTGAAGCGATACGTAGCCACTTATACAATCATATCCCCCCTCCTCCGTCCGGCGCTCGTGCCCTCGTTCCCTTTCCCCATCCAGGTGGTCCAGGGCGAGACGATCCTCGACTTCCTGGGCTGCTGATCGAGACGGTTCAGAAACAAGTTAGGCGACGTCCGGAAAGGCGGCGCCGCCACCTGCTCCGCTGTTCTTCAATCGCTGGCACTATCGCTGTGCAGGGGCGAAGCCCAGTAGCAACCCGTGGGTGCAGCTGCACCCCCAAAAAAGAAAAATCAGTTATTGCACCTAGATTTTGGCCCTGTAAGCACCCCCCTCGGCCCAATATTCTGCACCCCCTACAGGTTTGGCAGCCCAGCAGTAACCTTGCAGTCCAACTGAGCATAGCAAAAGAAACCCGTATCAAATTTCCATGTACAGAAGAGTGAGTATCGCCGTTCCATCTCCTCGTATGCGACTCCTGGTATTCGTTTTTCGTTGTGCCGCCGTTCCGTCTCCCTTCGCCTTTTCAATCGCCGCCTGCCGCCTCGCGCCCTCGCCGGCAAGCCGCAGGTCGCAGCTACAGTCCGGCCGTCTGCCCTCGCTCAGTCCCTCACTCGTCGTCGCATCGTTGGCTGCTGCGAGCCCTCCCATTGCCTGCCTGTGCGATGCACTGGCCGGCGGCCGGTGCATCACGCAGTGTCGCAGCACAAGCCAGCAAGCAATCCAAGCAGGGAAGCATCAAGGTACAAACGCTTTGCCAGTTTGCCTACAAAGTACAAAAGCTTGTTGCCTTGTTCAATGTATCTATTTGTTTATCAATTAAGATGTATTTGTTTATCAATGTCATCCGATCCCTTTGCCTATGAGGTATGAAATTTCCTCTTTTAATTTCTTAAACTAAGAAACCAGGAAACAATAAATTCAGTACATATTTATATCTCTTTTTATTTATATCTCTTTTTATTATGCACTTATGCAGATTAATTGATGGAACGATTTTTCAAGAGAAAAGCGCTAGAGCCGGACAGTGGCAATAATGCTAGGAATTCATGTTTGGATGATATCAACTGGGAAGAGGAGATTAAATATGATCCAGGATAAGAAAATTGATGATTACCATCCTATTCCTAAAGAGAGGGTGAGAAGAAAGTATTTGGAGAATGGACCTTGCCAACCTCGCACACTTCGTTTCCCTGCGACAAAGATCGGAGGAGGTTCAAGAAGATTTGTCCTAAAATGGTTTGATGAGTTTGGAGGCTGGCTCGAAAAGACAGAGCATGTTGCTTTTATTGTTTTTTGTTTAGAGAAAAGAAGGATGCCGGATATGATTCTTTTGTTAAAAATGGTTGGAATGGTTTCCATAGAAAATAGAGGCTGCGAGACCATATTGGTGATGTTGGTGACTCGCACTACCTAGCAATGAAGAAGTGTGATGACCTGTTACAAAATAATTAACATATTGATGTTGCTTTCCGTAGGAGGCATAAATCTGGAATTACGAACAACCATTACTATCAAGTAGATTGTTTTAATGATATTATTGATTGGCTACTTCAAGTGCTTGACAGCTGTTTTAGTGAGATAAGCTCTGAACTGCTTCTTTTGCTCGGCCGCTTTTAGTCCAAGAGACTCATTTCATGATTTTGATATGGAAAAATTGATGAGCTTAGCAAAGCTTTATCCATATGATTTTGATTCTGGTGATTTAAGGGACCTTAGCCACAAGCTTGGACTCTACATATCTGATGTAAGAGATGACGATAGGTTCTCTAATCTACAAACTATTGCTGAGCTTTTCCAAAAAATGGTGGAGACTAAAAAACATGATCGTTATCCAATGCGACTTTTGAAGCTTGTACCAGTGTTACCTGTTGCTACTGCTACAGTTGAGAAGCGTTTCTCAGCCATGAAGATTGTGAAAACACATTTGCGCAATCGCATTGGTGATAAATACATAAGCAATAGCCTTATTTGCTATGTGGAGAAAGAAGAGATGCTGAAAGTTACTAATGAGGCTGTCGTTCATCGCTTCGTAAAAAATGCAAGGTCGTAGATTTGATGATGAAAATTAAAGGTAATGGATTATTTTTTAATTTGCGACATTCTTTCTTCTTGAAAAAATACTATTAAATTAATTTATGAATCATCTGTTTTCTCGTTTAGGCCATTGAATCATCGATGATGTTGTCAAATTGATGTGTTTTGCCTATATTAATGTTATTTTGTTCATGCTACACCAACTTATTAACTATTATTAGTGGACTTCTTCAGTTTACCAAAAACTATTTTATCTCTTCTTCGTTGTTGCACCCCTCTTCATTTTGCTCTAGCTTCGCGCACTGTCGCTGTGCACAACGATGAGAGGCAAGGAGCTTCATCCCTGTCCGGATCGGTCCGTGGCTTCGGAGACCTTGTAATATCTAATCTAGTTGCGCGCTGTTCTTGTCTCTGCAGATGCTGACTCCTGTACGCCATGCGAGGTCGTCCTTTCCAGCCACCCGAGCATCTCGCAATGCCAAAATCGTTTGCATCTGAAATCTTCAGAGTGATGCTGCATTGCTGCTCCTACGTTCCCTTATCCTACTGAAAGTCCTTTGGTGGCTTTTGCACCTTTGCGCCCCCCACCCCTCCCGCCCAACGACCGATAGAAAGGTGACAAGCTCAAGCTGCTGCCAATGTAGAACCCGTTCGTGTGAGCTCTGAAATCACTTCTCTGTTTTGTTTCTTTTGAGGGAAAATCACCTATCTAGTTCTCTGTTTTGTTTTGCTGTTCTGCTTTTGCGTTGTTATATAAACAGTGCTGCAGACCAAATTGGTGCGTGATTGTTCTCTATACGGATTGCCAGTGTTATATAAAGAGTTGGGATCTGCAAAAGACAGTAGGGATCTGTAACACGTACCTGCGCTGCTGGGACCTGGGCCTGCATCGACGGTTCCCCATTAGCCCCACGCCGGCACGCCGCCCCCACGGCCCCACCTCAACCAAAATCGAATCGAAGCTTCTCTCGTACGCCTCCCTCCCTCCCATTCCTCTTCCGGGCGCGGCCACACACCACCACCGTGTCCTTCCCGATCCCCCCCAAATCCAAGCAATGGAGCGAGCGGTCGCCAAGGGTTCCGCGCCGCCGGCGCTGGCTCCTCCCTCCCATACGTCCCTGCGCCGCAGCGCGGCGCCATTCGCCATCTCCTCCTCCCCTCCTGCTCGTCCTCCCTCCTCGAGGATCCAAACCCTAACGAAGGGGCGCGATCGGTGGGGGAAGGAAGGAGGCGGCCTCTAGGCTGTCGCCTCGTGGTCGTGGCGCAGCTGTAGACCCACAGGGACTACACGTTACGCCTCCGCGTGGCGCCGTGGCCGCGGTGCGGCTGGAGGTCGCGCGCGTGGCGACCCCGCCGCCTTGCCGTGACGTCTCCGCTGGTACGTTCTGCGTTCTGGAACCCGCTGTTTGTCTGGTGCTAGAATTGTTGTCCTCAAACGATGGTGGTGATTTCGTTGCGGGCTTATGTCGCTAGGGCGGGATGTTTGGCTTCCAATTAAGTTGATTTGTTGTTTGTGACGTGATTTGTGTGTCCTGCTGTTGCATTTGGCTGCTAAATCGGCTGTGTGCTCTTAGGTTCAAATTAGTCAGGACTGTATTAGGGTTTCCATTAGGCTGTATGTTAGGCACACTCTCCTGCTTTATTACTGTACCTTGAAATGTAGAATACATGGATAATGAAGGGTAAGTGGAAAGTGAAACAAATCTCGTAATTCTGACTATTAAACTGCAAGGAATAGACACTTTGAAATGTTTTAAGCCAAAAATTGAACCTAGGATGGAGGAATGAACCTTGTCAAAAAGCCCAACCAAGTGTGCTGAACAGTGACCACTAGCCTGTTTTCTGCAAGTTATACTGTGATACTTATACTGATATGCTCTATTTCAAATATTTTGGCCTTTACTGTAACTTTCATGTGGCTTAATAAGATCTGAAAGAAATTGAGGTTTACTAATTAAATTGTCTTGTATAGTAGGTCTTTCAATTGAAGTTGGTATTCTAGGTGCTAAATTTGTCCATTTATAACTTTTTTCGGGGTTTCCTTGGTTTTAGGAGATATACTTGGACCAAGACTTCATGTTGTGTGATTCAAATGTTTGGTCAGCACATCTAGGTGGAGCATTTTCTGCCCTGCTTTCATAATTGCATTATACTTCTGATAAGATTAACCAAAAAAAATCAAAAAGATTGACAAAAAAAATGGACTTCAATTTCTAGTGGTGAATTGTAAGAATTAGTCTATTCACTGGTATTACTTTGCCTGTGGTTAATTGTTGGAGTGGTATCATTTAGGCAATTCTATTTCAAAATTTCTCTCACATGTCACGTTTTCATTCTTATTTACCGCTACGGCAATGTGCAAAGTGCGTTTGAAAGCATTCATGAGTGTTGCTGTTGATTTTGGTTGGCAGATTGCATATGCATAATTTCGATGTAAACTACATGATAAAGTATATTTTCTTTTACGGAAACTTGCATGTAAGATGCACCCAAATAACCAGGCTTTATGAGTTCACTTCTGGTCTTCTCATTTTCCCCTTCTTTTCTTTCTTTTTTGTTTCCACTTCTTTTATGGCTCATTAAGTTACTGCTTACCACGCAACTGTATCTACCATGGTGTTCTTTCATCAATACATGCTTATCTGCTATGGGATGCCTACTTCTTCATAAACGGGGTGATAGAAGAATCCTATTGGGTGTTTTATGGTTAAGAACTATCCTACCTATTTTAAGGGTTGAAGATTTTGTGTTGTTCAAAAGATAGTCAACCTTTTCTTAATCAGATAAATTTTGGGAACTCGAGGTTTAGTCAATGGTTGGTAATTTTCATGTCCATCCAATGCTGCAATATTTTATTGGCAAATGATGTAATTTTTTTTCTAGTCCATGAGCACACTGATGGTGATATCCTGTTTGACCCTCATTTACGTGGTAGGTCCTGCACTCCATTTTCTGATTCCAGTGGTTGTGGGACGGGACATATTGAATTGCCTTATGATCTGTTATTTCATTTTGGTATGTTCAACACTTCAAATGACTTAGATTCGAGTCTTTGTTTATGATGCTTTTCATGATGCATTTTGACTTGCTCATGCTGCCTAAGTTCTTACAATGAGTAGCTAGGAGATTCTCTGGTTTCTACAGAAGTTCATGGATATGGCTGATATGATGGCAACCATAGGATAATCCTCAGATACTCTTGCTGGTATCCCTAGGATCAACTATCATTACATGTCACACCTTGAAAGCTTAAGATACCAGGTGCTGACTCATATCTTAATCTCTGATGAATGGTTGCAATGGATGGTGTGCCATCCTTTTAGGATGTAGGCTATGAAGAGTCACCACCTTAAGCATAAAAAAATTGCGCATAAAATTTATTAAAAATGCGAGGAGCATAAGTTCGTGATGTGCAATAAAACCTAAACATGTTGATGTGACAACAAACATAAGGGCAGATATGTATGTCTTAGTGCCTCATCTTTCAGTTTTTCTAATGGTTAAGGATAGTGGTTCACAAACTAAAGCTCTCTTTTCGCAGTTTTTTTATCTATTACCCTCTTCTGACATCCTGATTGACCCTCATTTTACATAGTAGTTATCCTATTATGAATTTGTTGCTGAAAGATCCAGCAATGTTCTGGCTTTATATACTTCGTCACTGAAGAGCTTGATAAAACAAGTTACAAAGGTTACAGGACAAAGACTATAAGAGAGTGAAAGCAGGGGGTGCGAGGTGGGAGATAGTTTTGATCTTTTGTCGCACCCACTACCCTTCAATTTCTGATCTAATAACAAGCTCAGCGGCTTTTGATTTTTCAGCATAAAGGTTATAAGGCAATACCACAACGGTGAAAACATCTTGAACCACTGATTTCTTTTCTAAAAAAATGATTGATTGTTTTACAATTTTCACCTATGATAATATAGAATGGGTTAGGATACTCGGCGCTAGCCTGTTCTTTCTCTTCTTGCCCGTTAATTCATTTATCTGCCAAACTACCTTTTGTTTCGTAATATTTTTCATCTTACAGAAGGCGTCATAGAATCATGATGAGGATTGAATTTTTTTTGGTGGGAAAAAGGGTTCAGTTTGTGGTAGTTGAGTTGAACGTCCTCCTTTGATGCGAACCTACGAATTCCAAGGTATTCTGATGTTTTTACTTTGTGACAACTGTGGCAGAACAACTCTTAGCATTGCTACGTGAATGGGGTTACTCTGATTCACATATAACCATGGTTGATCTGTGCCCATTCCCCTTTGTTCTGATTCGTGCTAGTTTTTCCTTGAGCAAACGAACTTTCATGTGTAGGAAAAGAAATCATCTTTCATCTTCGCTCCTCCCGTAGTACTGAAAATTATGAGTTATGATATCAGTATTCTGCAACATTAGCTTTGATTGAATCTGTAATAGGTTGGAAATGCAGTACCCCGATTATGATATCATTATTCATTACATTCTGAAGTACCTCCATCAGCACATTGCCATGATATTCTAAGTTTCTAATAACACATATTCACTGAAGTTTTTTCTTCCTAGTTCATTGAAGTTCTAAGGTGCTGCCATTAGTGAATATGGATTCCCCGCTGTTCTGAATTTCTAATAGCCCTCTATCCTTTCATACCAAAGCTTAATTAATCAACAATGTTGAGAACCTTAGATACAAGTTTGTTGTGGTGACCAATAACATAACGTTCCCTCTTGCATGTTTTGTTGTAAATTTGCATTTGATTTGCTCCATTCCATGTCTTTAACTCTGTTTTGATCTCTGCATTTGCAGGAACCAAATGGTGGAGTTGAAAAAAATTGATGGTGATTCTTTATTTTCGTAGTTATATGCAGGGTTGGGTACTGAGGTTACCTCATTTCTTTCAGCATGTAATCTTGTGTAATGGGGGCCTTTCTATTTGTTCTGGTTGCATGTGGTATTTTTTTTGTATGATAGATTTAGGAGTCACTATACTTAGTTTTTTTCCCTTACGAGGATGAGCTTCATTAGTTATTACGAGGTCAAAATTGAATATCGCAAATTTCTGGTGTAACGTTAATCGCGTCGCGGTAACTGCGATGCGTACAGCTAAGGCTTTATATGCATTTCGTACTAGTTTTTAGGCCGAGGGGGAAAATAAAACTTACAGGCCGAAGTATAGGCCCTTTGCTACATAACCGCCCACAATCGTGCCTCGTAGGCCCACAATTGCCATAACCACGGCCCACAAAGCCCATGTAAAAGCTAAATGTGGGCCATATATGGGCTTGGTGGATTCCCTTGGCTAAATTCGGCCCGAATAGGCCCACAATACGCACAAACGCGGCCCATACAACCCACAATTCGCAAAAACACGGCCCAAAAAGCCCACGTAAGTTAAACGGGCCAAGCTATTGGGCCAAACGTGGGCTAAATAGGGCCGTGGCTAAACGGGCCAAATTAGGTCCCTCAAAGCTCAAATTCATTCAAGTGGGCTCAATTGGGCCACTTAGGTTTTCGTGGGCTTCATGTGTCCAAAAGTACTATCTGGGCATTAATGCGGCCCAAATGACTAGCCGGCTAACTCAACCTGTCTACGTCCTTTATTAGTACATTTAGGAGCCTTGGTGGGCTACAATTGAGAATTTAGAGTGAGGCTCATCCACCGACTTTCTTACGTAATTACGTATGCCTGACTGACCGTACCAGAAAAATGGGCGTCTGTTCTGTTGCGCGTTAATACTAACGAGCTCGTCAATGCGGTGCCATTGAGATCGTTTTTGCATTGCAATCAGCCAACGTTCGGGAACGCCATCTTAAAGCTGTGGCATACTCTGGCGTCATTCACCTGACCTGCTCTGGTCACCTTTCAATAAAAGTTTCAGAAGCTGTCCACAGACCAGTGTCAATTGGCAATATCACCATGCTAATTCAATGTAATCAATTATCGCTTGTGTACTCTGAATTTAATTATCTATATGTGAGTTTTTCAAAAAGAAAAAGAGATGCTTTCGTACCTGAATCCATTACTACGTGTCATTCGTAAGCTTGGCCTTCGTTTCACAGTATATGCTGCCTTATGATACCTGCAATTCGGAAGCATCAGCTGTTGCCTGTTGGGTATAATCCAACTTTCTGTAAACAAACACCCGCACTGACCACACAAGTAGTAAGTCGTGGTGGCTCACTGCGGCATTATCCACAACTCACCTATTTATATGCAGCTAACAATTACTCCCTCTATCTCAAATTATTAGTCATTTTGGTTTTTCTAGATATTATTATGCATCTACATATATATTATGTCTAGATGCATAGAAAAATCTATGAATTTTAAAAAGTTAAAACGACTAATAATTTAGAATAAAGAGACCAGCTAACATCCCGTATGTTCTAGTAACTTTCAGGGATTGGATTCCATGTTCAGCAAATTACAAGGCTCTCCGATCCACGAAGTACTGAGCAGTACATTGTTATACAGCCTCACACCCCACGCAATATCATATGTTATAAAGAAAATATTTTTGGGCTAATTTCTACAATCTAGAGTTGAGGACTACTTATAGGATTACAGGATATATTCTAAACCTCCAACTAAGATGTTAGTGATAACAAAAACGTCAAATAGAAAAGCTAATTACTTCACAAATAACCTTGCAGTTTAGGCTACTGCAGATAGTAGAGTTTAGGCCACAGAGGGAAACTTGGTTAGATAACACAACAAAAGGAAAACTCAATTTGGCATGTGCTGATGCAATCTTGTAAGTTTTGAGAGCAATATAATAGAAAAGTTTTGCATTTTAAGCAGATTCATGTTACATAATTGAAGCGACAGTTTTATCAGAACTCAAGTAACAAATTAGCAATGCAGTACTAGTATGTGAAACACGAAATAAAGGTTACTTGAAATCAAACTAAAAGATCATGTAAGAGGTAGTATTATCACTACCGCTTAGCCCTTGTACACTTAGGTTTGACAGTTTTGCATACTAATACTTGTTGTAACTTGCGAAAGCATGGAAAGAAATGCTCTACCAGAACAATCAAAGAACCCTAAAATCAGAAATACCAAGCATTGCAGGCTTAAGTTCGACAGTTTTGCTATCACTGAAAGCATGGCAAGAATTGCTCCACCAGAACATAGGATGAACGATAGGTACCACCCACACCCGCGCGAGCGTGCACGCACACACACGGCCCCACCAAACCAACGTGGAATGCTATCTAAATTAGCCAACTGGACAGCAATCACCAACCTCCACCCTCACAAAGTTGATATAAACGGTAAAATAAGCATTGACCTAGTTTTGGCAGGCTTAAAATAGATCAGCTATTGACTAAAAGCTCTAGAGTTTCAATGAAACTGAGCCACAAAAAGCAGTAGCAGCAAAACCTTTGAGTTTCGAAACCGAGCCACAAAAAGGATAACAAATTAAATAAGTTATTAGTAGTAAAAGGGGATCAATAGGGTCCGGGCACATGGATGTCTGGATTTTCATGCAGATAATTCTTTCAGTGTGTTTCAATTCTCTAAGTATCTCTTTATTGCCACCACCTGAAAATGGTTTGTTCTCAAAGTAGCCCAGACACCCATGTGACAATCCCTAAAACCATGTAAGCACTAGAGGTGGCATGATCTACTCATCAGTCATCAATCATTAATACAACAAATCAAGTATATTAGAATAATTATAAACCTAAGAGGTGGTCGCTCAGACAGACAAGCATACCGTTCTGTGTACTTTCTAATATACAAACTGCAGTATTCTTTCAGTGTGTTCCAATCCTTCAAATATCTCTTTATTGCCTCCTCCCTCATGTTTTGTTCAAGCCGTGGCTCTCTTGAAACTAATCCTTCCTTGTTTGACTAAAACCGTGCCACACATTCATCTCAACTGCGCTTCACTGCTAAACATGCTACAGCTTTAATTAAGGATGCAAGTGGGTACCCAATAGTATTTTTTTTCTCAGCTAATTAATTACGATGACATGCTACTCTAGTCCATTTTTTCTTCCAAATTATTTATGCAGAATGCTATTCTAGCTTATTTTATTAACTTTTTGGGTCGATCCAATGACCCAAAATATATATAACTTGCATCCCTAGCTTTAACTAAACATGCTACTGCTTTTATCATAACAGCAAGAATAAAACAAAGATGGGAAATCTAAGGCATGTATAGAAGCGAATCAGACGTGGTCATTTTAGCCCTTCACATTGAACTCATAGTAAACCAATGTGTACTAATCATTTTGCGACAGAAGTAAATAGGAATGAAAATATATCATTGATAAGAGTAGTATTGCTATAAGATACCAAAATGATGCTTGCTCACTACAACAGTCCAAGCAAGTAGAATTGCTACCATTGATGCATTGTACATTAATTTTTCCACAATTTTTCCCTCTATAAATCAAACGCCAGAATGTCAAAGTATGGAGAGAGAAAAAACTCAAACTAGAATGTTCAAACAAGCAGAACTTAGTATACACCACCTTTACATTACAGATCAATTCTTTATCTATTATTCAAAGAAAACTACTATAAAGCTACAAGACCCAACATACCAGAGAATACACTATTCCACCACCTTGAAATGGGATAAACAGGACTCATAGGTGATTTCTTCTGAACGTAGCCCAGCCACCACGTGGGACGACCATTTAAACCCACATAAGCACTAAAGGTGGTGTTATCTACTGATCAATCATTTCTATAAAATCAAGTATGCCAGTATAATTATAAAGCTATAGAAAACAGGTTGCTGCTCAGACAGATCAGAGACCATCCAGATTAATTTTTAACATGCACACTGCAGTATGGCTTCCGCATCCAAAGTGATCGTAAGAATTAGTACAGCCAGGCAGTTGAATCCACAAGGTTACTGAAATTACCATACGAAGATGCCTAACTTGTTCCAGCAGACAACCCCGACCAATTCCAATCCAGGAAATCAGGCCAACAGCAACTCAAATACCCCGATCCCACAATAAATTAAAAACCCCGAAGCCAATCTGGACTCAAACATACTGCCAAATGCCCCAACAGAACCAAACCCTAACAAGGATAATAGCCAAATCGGCACTCGAACGCAAATACAGGGCACACGAATCACGTCGCGACCCGTCCATCGAACACCACTACGAGAACGCATTCCATCAAGGGATCGCAGAGCCAACGTATCCACCGAGGCGTCACGGCAAGGCGGCGGAAGGCATCTCACGCCGTCGCCGTGCTCCACCCGTTGCGCATCGACTCCCCGAAGGCGGCGCGGCGGCGGCGGAGAGGTCGCCGCCTTCCCCATTAGGGTTGGCGGGCTAAGCGGCGCGGAGAAGTGGAGTCTTCGGCCGCGGAGACCCCTCCCCACGCGCCGGCACCTCTCACGATTGCTAGGCCCTGGAAGTGAGGAGAGAAGCGGCGAAGGCGTAGGCCGGTCGCGCAGCCCCGCGGGGAGGCATCTATCGGCGGAGAGGCCGCTGCCTTCCACACGGCGCCCTCGTAAGCTTCGAAACCTCGAGGAGCGGAGGAGGGACACCAATCAGGAGGACCACCGCGGTGGCGGCGCGGCAAAGCGCACGGAACCAAGCCCCAGCGGGGGTGCGACGTTCCTTCTCCACTTCGCCGCCCGCTCCATTGCTAGGGCGACAGACGGAGAGAGGCGTCGCGGTGGGGAACGAATCGAGAAGCTTCGGCGGCGATTCGATTTCGATCCCATTCGATTTGGAGGAATGCAGGCAGATGGACGGGCCCAGATGGGTCACTCGCATCGAGCCAGCCTTTCTTGGCTGGAGGTCCGAGGGACAAATAAAGCCAGCCTCTCCAGTTCCATCGGCCTGGGCTGAGAAAACATGCTCCCGCCATTCACATTATTTTTCAATTTCTGATTAATTATACATGTATATTCCTTCAAAAAAAAATGCTGGATCGTGTGGCACTCATTCTCATGATAGAGTAATAGACAGGTGCCGGCCACTGGACGTCGATGAAATCCGCGGAGATCACACCTCCGGCCGTAGAGATGCGACGATCAGTCCGTCGACACGGCAGTCTAGGCAGGCGTCGTCCACACCTCCGGCCTGCCACGCCCCACGCAGCTCCGCTCTCAGACTGATATCAGCAGCCCCGCTATGGGACCTTGCAATTTGAAAAAAGCGGTCCGGTCCAGTCCTCAGCAGCGGTGGGATCCGTTTGGCAAAATAGGAGCCCGTTGAAGTGGAAGTAACGGCCCGCACCAGCCACCGACGCATACCACTTGAGCCACCGACAGGCTAGGGCTTCGCACGGGCAGTTACTGCGCGGCGGCTGTAGCGGCGGTGGCGGCGGCGGCGGCGGCGGCGGCGGCGGTCTGGCGTCGCTACAGGAGGAGGGGTTCAACGGCACCCCGAAATCAGCTCGTCCCCGCGATGATGAGTCGGAGGACCGGGCCGGGCGGAAGGAGCCTGTCGGCGGCGAGGCGCCACCAGCTCCACTAGATCTACCGCGGCAACCTTCATCCTCAAGCTCGTCGACCTCACCTGCAGCTGCGAGGTACGAATCCGACTCAGTCTCACTCGGTGAGGGCGTCTCTCTCCTCAGGCGGTAGATGCTCTCGAGAAATCTCTCGAGCTCGGGAACGCAAGCCATGCCGGGCCGCAACCTACGTCCTCCGCTCCCCCTTCCTCCCGCCCGGCGCCGAGTTCTATCTCAGCAGCTAGGATTTTATTTGAGTTCATGTAAGGACCGGGTAGGAATGTTCCAAAACTCCACATATCCGTGGCTTACGATGTCAATGGTCTCACCTATGCACTCTGATTTGATTTCCCCTTGTTCTCGCCTAAGCTGGAATCGCACCGCCGCTCCCCTAGGTCGCGCCGGGCGCGCCGGGGGACCGCGCGTCCGTCGAGCCAAGAGCCGCGGCACCCCTGCACGCTGTGTCCCCCGCGCAGCAGTGACCGCTGCGAGAAGGGAGTAGGTTGGATGTTTAGGTTTAGGGTGTTGAGTTAGTTTGTTGTCTACATTGTCGATTGTATGTCGTACTTTATATGACAGCTAGTAGAATTTTGTTGTCTTGGTCATAGGTTATCTACTATACCGCTAGTAGCTTTTCATCTTGGTGTTCATGGAGCTTGGCGTTTGGATCAAGTTGGTATAAAGATCCCTGTAATGTTGATCTTTTGTCATAGTAATATGTGCACTGAACATTATCAAAATTATATGCAACACCATTTATAGTTTCACTTTTGTGCAAAACTCAAAATTTGGATGGATTTATAGGGTACAAAAGAATCGTAACTCTCTATTTTGTTATATATCAACACTGACAGTCCATTACAGCCCATGATGAGAAAAGAACATGGCTTTTAAGAAATATACCGGTCCCATGTTAGGACGCCGCGCCTGCAGTTTTTAGTAAATACTAATTGACTCTTCCCAACCAAAAGCTTATTCAGATTTTTCTCTGATACTATATTGCGCATCAAAGTACAACCCCACAAATCACACCCACAAATCACAGTTCAAATTATAGTACTCTCCACTACTCCTACACATGTACTTTTTCAATGGTCACCGTCTTTCGGTAGTTAGCGTAAGACAAGAGACACACTTGCCAATGCCCTTCTCTGCTAATTTATATTCATATTTATTTTATTAGTTCTTGTTTTCAGTAGGAAAAATACGATGATGAACAATAAATAAAAAAAATATAATTGTTGTAATTGGGTCACTACTCCTGCGTTCAGCTGTGTTCCTTGTGTAGCCCTGTCAAATTGGGTCAGTACTCCTGCGGAAATCATTATTAGGAACTAGTCTGTAAAGTACTGAATCAGTTGCATCAAAGCGACAATTGCGTCTAATTCGTATCCTAATTCGTATCCTAATTTGGATGGATTTATAGGGTACAAAAGAATCTGAACATGTTCCTGATTTGCACTCAGCATTTGCTAGTTTAGAACACTACTTACATAGACTGCGATATCTTTATTCATCTTACTTGTACTAATGTACGTTGTTGACATTCAATGTTACAGAAATCATTCAACCGGCTCAACTTCTCCAATGGATGCGCGTACCGACACCTTCTGTGGTGGTAACCAAACCCCCCAGTACCCACCATACACACCAGCCTTTGACCTCGATCCTATGCCGCCGCCACCGCATTCTTCCGACATGACAACTTTGCACCTGTCTCCCCTGCTCCCACAACTTGGGTCGCCTCAGCCTTGGCCCAACCAAACTGCGTCCCAACAGTTTGTGTTTCCTGAACCTAGCGCGCACATACATCCTGCCTTCAATGAGCCAATTCCCAGCCCACCTGGACGCTCTACCAAAAGGACAAAATCGAAAGCTTCTTCTTCAAGGGGTCCGTCGTACTCTACCGCAGAAGACAAAGCACTATGCTCCGCGTACCTAAATGTGAGCCGAGATCCTATCGTTGGCGCCTATCAGACTGCTGAAACCTACTGGGAGCGCATTGCCAAGTACTACAATGAGAACAACAAGTTCAGAGTCCCCCGCACACCCGACTCTTTGGCAACCCGATGGCATAACATTTCCAAGGACACAGCCCGTTTCTGCGGTAAAAAGGCGGAGGTTGATCGGCGAAGGGAGAGTGGGAAAACTGAAGAAGACAGGGTACTAACTTTGTAACATACTTTTATCAGGGCACAACCATCCCGTAATCATACATGTGCACTTAATTTAAGTTGCTGACTTGCTTATGCAGATCGAAGATGCGCTTCAGCTATTCCTTGGACAGGTTGGCAAGCCTTTCCAGTTCATGCATTGCTGGACTGTTCTAAGGAACACTAGGAAATGGGAAGATTGGATTGCAACCAAAGGAGCAGATTCTGCAGGGGACAGAGAAGCACGGAATGCTGAAGAAGGTCAGGAATTCCATGATGGAGCAGGGGAGCTTTGTAGGCCTATTGGTCGAGACAAAGCCAAAAAAACGAGACGTTCTGAAGGCAAGCAATCGTCCGAATCATCTGCCTGCATTGAATTGTTTCAACAAATGGCCAAGAACAAGGAACTGAAAAACCAGCAAGAAGCTATGTGGGCCAGCGAATACAAGCAGGTGCAAGAGCGTCAGCTTGCATTAAAGGAAGAATCTACGAGGCGGCAGCTTGCATTACAGGAAGAGCAAACTCGGATCCAGCGCGAGCAATTGGAGTACCAAAGGCTGGAACATGATAGCAAGATCATGATGATGGATCTTAGCTCCTTCTCTGATGTTGCCCGTGAGTACTTTTTAGGCATGCAGAGAGAGATCCTAGAGAAGCGCCGGCGAGGGGGGGACAACAATAATGCAAACTAGACCTTATTCAAGCTGAACTATGTACTTGTTGCATGTACCTATATTTCAGTCTAGGAGCAGTGTATTCGTGGCTGTGATTGTTTGTTTGCTTGTTCTCCGAATGGACTATAGTCGACAAAGATCATGTCTGTTTGATGCACTCTGTTGTCAGAGCAAACTTACTATCTACATACATGTTTATCTGAGTGTTGTATTGTCTGGATTCTGTATGTTCTATTGTCGACAAAGATCATGCAGGTCTGCTATTCTGTATGTTCTATTGTCAACTTTGAAATGGTGATTTGAACATACGATATATTTGAGTATTCAGTGCTTGCCTGGATAACGATATATTAGGCCATGCAGTGGCCTAATTCATCAGAGTTGGTTGAGAGCAAATAAGATGAAAGGGACAGGAAAACCCTCCCTCTAAGGTAGTTAGAAAACCCCTCTCAGTGTCAGGTCCCTCTCCAACAAACTGTTTGCATTTGCATGTCAATCAGTCCTTGCATACATGTAGTGCAGTGGTCTTCAATTAACGGCAATATCCAACCACCAACTGGTGCAGCTAGCAACAGAATGAGTACTTGAAACACCCACAGCCATTGGATAGCTCAAACAGCTTATTCAGCAAAGCATATAGAAAATGATGTGTTTACATGGCCACAGGATATACATCATATATAAATATTGAAATGAATTCCCTTTGTTCTCTATCAACTAGGCATGCATCATTAATATATTGTCCATGTTCTAAGTTCATGATATGGCAGCTAGAAAGCAGTAGAAAATTTTAACTGCCTTGATCACACCAGAATCTAAGCTTAGGCTCAGCAGTTGGAAACAATTGTATTTGAATTGATTCCTTAACTACCTTAACTAATGTAAGAATGTTATCTGCAAGAATAGGATATTATGGCATCAGAATATTTGCAGTAACCATATTGCGTGGAACACAGGTAATAGCAAGTAGGGCCCCACAGAGAAGTACAGAAACTTGATATGAATAAAACTGATCCCCAGGGCCTCCGCTATCGGACCAGTAATTCGCGAAGTGGCAAATTAGTAAAAGAAGAAGGAAAACAAGCTGTACAAAGCATGGGGATGATACAATCTCCAGAGATAAAGACACTTCAGAGCTGACCCAGTCTATGAGATTGCAGCTTGGCCTCTTTTCTTGTGTGGCAGGTCCAGGAGTTAATGGATGGTGTGATGCCCTCAAATATCAATGCATTCCTTTGTTTCCAGATATTCCAGCATGCTATCATAAAGATCTCCATGAATATCCTTGAACGCAACATGGCGAAATGCTTCAACCTAGATTAGTAGCATATTCTCGGAATGCTGAATTCATAAGCTAATTGACACAAGCTTGGGCACCTGGAAAATGGGAAAACATATTTGCTCATGGAACTAATTTATATCAGTGCAAAAATTGTAGTGCACGAAACAGTATCAAGCTGATTCTGTTAACTTTCTTTCCCTTTAGCTGTTAGCTAACTTCATGTATATAAGCAAATAACTTCTCCTTGAATTCTCAGACATTTTCACACATATGTAATAGAGATCTTCTCCCTAATAAATAACTTCTCCCTTAAGCCATAACTTCATGTATACATAACTTCACCAAAGTATTAAAGCCATAACCGCAAGTAACACATATATGTGTACAGCAATGTATTAATAGATACCATCAACTGTATAAAAAAAATATAGGCAGATTTACATAGTTAATTTTGGACAAAGGTTAAAAGCAAATGTCTCATGTGACTTAGCAGTTTCTACAAGCAAATGTCTCATGGCAAAACTTTAGAACCTTTATCCCTCCAAATTTCGTGGATAAAAAGAAATATACCTGAAACACCCTGCAGTAAGTGCAGGTCCAATCGCTGAGACAATGAACGGAGATTAAACATAAAGAGTGAGCAAGTTAAAACAAAGACACTATAAAAATACCAGAATTCTCAAGCAATGTATCTAAAGCATAAAACTTGAAGCAACCAAGCAATGATTCTAACAGAAACAAGCAATGAGCAATCCGTTGTCCTTACCCCAGGTGCTGCCACACTCGTTCCACACATGCTCCATCAGGTCTTCCTGCAGCCGGTGATGCATGCCTCGATCTTCGATTTTTCTGTGGTTTGCTATCAAAGTCTGTATGCTTGGCACGTTCCTCGGGAGAAGCACAGGTGCAGTGGCATCTTCGAAGTCGTCAATGGTCGCCAGCGGAAGTCCTCGCTCATCCGCAACTGCCATGTTGTGCAGGATAATACAACAACTCATGATGTTCTTTAAATCTGCTACCATGAACATTCTGGCAGGACATTTGACAATTGCAAATTTTGCTTGTAGCACACCGAATGCTCGCTCCACATCCTTCCTGTAAGCAGACTGCTTTAAAGTGAAGAGCTTCTGCTTCTCAGTAACTGGACTAGGAACTCCTTTGATTAGTGTCGCCCAATCCGGGTATATGCCATCTGCCAGGTAGTACCCCATGTCGTAATGGTGACCATTCACAGTGAAGTTGAAAGCAGGGGCATTACAAGAGGCGAGGTCATCAAAAACAGGGGACCTATGGAGAACGTTGATATCGTTTAGTGACCCAGGGAGACCAAAGAAGGCGTGCCAAAACCATAGGTCGGGCCCGACCACAGCCTCCAGTATAATGGTTGGCTTCTGTGTGTGTCCTCGGTGCTCACCGTGCCAGGCAACAGGGCATTTCTCCCACACCCAATGCATACAGTCTAAGCTTCCAAGCATTCCTGGGAACCCTCTGTCCTCAGCAACCTGCAGCAAGGCCTGTATATCGGTCTCATTTGGGCTACGTAAGTAGCGTTGTTCGAAGAGGTCAACTACACCCTGGATGAAATGCTTGAAGCTTTCCATAATGACAGAGCCAGACATACGAAACTCTCGGTCCAGAGAATCAGGTGTGCAGGCGGTGGCAAGCATTTTCAAGCAAGCAGCAATCTTCTGGTAAGGATGGCATCCCATCTTCCCGGCAGCATTTTCCTTCTCCTTGAAGTAGTCATCGTACTCAGTAACAGCATCTGCTACACGGCAAAATAGCCTAGGTGACACACGAAACCTGGAAAAAGCTTGACGAAATGTCAACGCAGACTCTCGTCACAACATAGGCATGAGAAACAAATGAAAATTGGCTCATTTGTGCTCACCTCCTCCGGAAGAATGCGTCGGGGTAAACTTTATGGGGGTCAAAGTAGTCAAGACGCAGACGATGCCAACCCTCCCGGATGTTTCGCTTGACCACGATGCGTTTGACACTGTAACGGCTCCGCTTGGCCTGGCTATGAGCACCAGCAAGTAGGCCATTTGCATATGCTGCGAGAACCTGCTGTTCGTCTTCTTCACTCGTCTCCCCATCCGGAGGTAGCCCTTGGTACACGCGCATCGCACGTCGGTAATGGTGACCCATTGCTCGGCTGCAAACTGTAACACATGGGACAAAGAATGTTTATTATAGTCCATGAACAATATGGAAAATGTACAAACACCAATAGAGTGGCTCACTAAACTAAATGCTAAACCCAACAAAGCAACTATACTTCTCAGTTCGCTTAAACCAGATACAGGACAGTAGCATGGAAATTGAACTTGCTACTACACCGCAGCAGTAGCAATAAGCAACCCTACTTCTGTGCCGAACTAAGCAAACTATTTCCTCCTAAACCACTGCAGTAGCAATTGACATTTGAACTAATTCTATTGCGAAATTAGATACTCTGCTTCTGAGTGTGCATGTACCCGAGCAGTCGGCTGGGTGGGGATGGGATGTTGACGGACACGAGGGGATGCCGTCGGCCGCCAGCCGCTGCCGGCCTGGCGGGCAAGGGACGGCGTCGACCGGCGGGGAAGCTGCTGCTGTCGGAGGAGCGGGGATCCGACGCCGTAGGCCGCAGGGGAGCAGCGGGTGGTCGCCGGTTCGCCGCCGGGGGGGAGGGGGAGGGGAGGGGGAGGGAGCCGTCCGACGCAGGGGCAGAGCGGGTGGTCGCCGGTTCGCCGCCGGGGGGGAGGGGGAGGGGAGGGGGAGGGAGCCGTCCGACACAGGGGCGGAGCGGGTGGTCGCCGGTTCGCCGCCGGGGGGGAGGGGGAGGGGAGGGGGAGGGAGCCGTCCGACGCAGAGGCGGAGCGGGTGGTCGCCGGTTCGCCGCCGGGGGGGAGGGGGAGGGGAGGGGGAGGGAGCCGTCCGACGCAGGGGCGGAGCCGCTGTCTGCCGGGCCGATAGGGGACGACGGCGGCCGCAGGGGAGGAGTCGGTGTCGCCCGGGCGGGGAGGGGACGCCGCCCGCGGCTCCGGACGAGGCGTAGTTGGCCGGGCGGAGAGGTGCTGGATGCGAGGAGGGGCTCTCGGGCGGAGGATGGCCTGGGCGGGAGGAGCTGCTCTCGGGTGGCACATCTGCTGGGAAGATTGCGGGAGGAGCGCGGGGGAGTCACGGAAATTTCAATCGGCGCGCGGGAAGTTTGCAAACGCATTTTCACACTCTGCTGAGATGGCCTCCGACGGGGCTGGCAAAACGCAAACGAGCGAGCGTCTGCGATTTTACACAGGCGGATAGCAACTCTGCTGATAGCAGCCTCAGCCGAGCCGCTGCAACCGCCGAGCACCTGCACCTCACGTCCCTCCCAGTCCCAGCCAGCCCCTGCTGCCCTGCTCCGCTCGCCGCCGACCGTTGCGTGGCTCCGTCCTCTTTTCAAAAACAAGACGAATCCCGCTTTCTCATTGAGACCCTATGCACACACAGTCACTGACAGGCCGGCCGAGGTAACTCCGGTTCCATCGGTCATTGAGGTATCCTCGAAGCCAGCGAGTGGCCGCGGGAAAGACCTGCGGCCTCTGCTACCTTTCCCTCTTCCCCTAGCTTGGCACAGATTCGCAGCGCTGCCAAAGCAAACAAACCCCTCCTCTGATCTCTCCCCTCCCGCCATTACACACCGGACACCGACGCGTCCTTTGTGACGTCTCTCTGACACGCTGGCCCCACGTCGCCTCGCCCCAGACTGGCTTACAAACCAAGCTTCTCTAGTTCTCTGCTCTCGCCCACAGAGTAGTCACACGCTCCACAGTCCAAGCTCGCCCTCGCGAGTCCGACCCGAAGGCTATCTCTCGGGAATGGCGGAGCTGCGGGGCTTCGTGATGGCGGTGGCGGCTGTGGTGTTGGTGGCGGTGGTGTCATTGGCGCCGCGCGCCGCGGAGGCGAAGACGACGATCGAGCCGTGCTCCGGATCGGACTCCTGCCAGGCGCTGCTGGGCTACACGCTCTACGCCGACATGAAGGTGTCCGAGGTGGCCGCGCTCTTCGCCGCCGACCCGGCGGCGCTGCTGGCCGCCAACACGCTCGACTTCGGGGCACCCGGCGCGGCGCACCGTATCCTGCCCATGGGCCTCTTCGTCCGCGTGCCCACCCGCTGCTCCTGCGCCGACGGCGTCCGCAAGTCCGTGTCCGTCCGCTACGCCGCGCGACCCGCCGACACGCTCGCTACCGTCGCCGACGTCGTCTTCGCGGGGCTCGCCTCCGCCGACCAGATCCGCAACGAGAACGGGCTCGCCTCCACCGACCCCGACGCGCCGCTCGACGCCGGCCAGAAGCTCGTCATCCCCCTGCCCTGCGCCTGCTTCAACTCCTCCGACAACAACCTGCCCGCCATGTACCTCTCCTACGTCGTGCAGGTCGGGGACACCGTGCCCGCCATCGCCGCAAGCTACGAGACCACCGTCACGGACGTCATGAATGTGAATGCCATGGGCAGTCCTGTGGCCGCACCGGGCGACATTCTCGCGATCCCGTTGCCAGGTACATACTAATCCCAGACCAATTCATGTCTGATCAAATATGCAACTTGATCGTCTTTGCTGAGCCTTTTTTTTTTTTGAACTGCTATGTATGGACTAGATGGCAGCAGTATATACTTGACGTTGGAATGTGTGAATTTACTAGAAATGCCCACATACACAATGTGCGTCTGGTCATTGGGAATTTGGGAGTTTGAGTTGGTATTAGGTAGTTTCGATGCAAGTCTGGAGATAAAACTGGATAAAGGAAGCTGTTGTTCCTTACGTTGGATAGTTTTGAGTCAAACTTTGCAAACAAGCCTCCAGTTTGTTCGGCCAGCGTGTTATGTTCTGAAGAATTAATTAACGAGTAAAGTAGTACCCTAACGTGAGTTCGCAAAGTATCTTGAATTACTATTTTTTTATGTGGGAGGCATGATTGTCTTATTTGCTTATCTCCCAGTTTTGAACAGATTCATATAGCCCAGAATCCATCAATTATGTTGATTATTTTGCTGCAGAATGAAACCTGTTTTCAGAGTCTTTCCTTGGTTGTAATTAAATAATGTCCATGAACAGTACATCTGCCAAACTTACAACATTTCATATTTCAGTAAGAATCAACAGGAGCAGAATAATATGTCGGAAATGTTTCTGTAATTTGATTGTTGGGTAAATGGAAAGGTTTTCTTAACATATCAATAGTCAGTTTCCAAAATGAATGCATGGGTATCCTACTGTTCAAAATCAATCTGATGGTGGTTGTTTGTTTCTGCGTCAGCATGTGCATCTGCATTTCCAAAATCTGCTTCAGACCATGGATTGATTGTAGCAAATGGAACCTATGCGCTTACTGCTGGCAACTGTGTGCAGTGCAGCTGTGGACCAGGCAGTCTCAAGTAAATTTTAGCTAGTATCATTTCGTTCTTTTCAGTTGTTCTTTCATTACTGCTAAATTTAACTTTGAACCATTTTCCCTGTTTTCTGTTGTCAGTTTATATTGCACACCAGCTTCATTATCTGGATCGTGTCCAAGCATGCAGTGTCCTAACAGCAATGTGATGCTTGGCAATGTGAGCACCCATCCAACCGGAGCAGGATGCAATGTTTCTTCTTGCAGCTATGGAGGTTTTGTTAATGGAACTATTACTACATCGTAAGCAACATGTTGCCCAATGTTTTCCATTTTGTTCCCACTTACTAGTATCAAGGTTACAACTTACTTTTTCTTGGCAGGCTAAGTGCAGGTCTCCAACCCAGATGCCCAGGTAATTATTGTTATTGTCTGTGCAGAATTGGGTGCCAAGGCAGTGATACCTATACACACACTACCTGTCACAGGCTCACATTCATTTGTGTCCAGATATTCACAATCTCTGTTTTGCTCCCTCTGTTCATTTGAAAATATATTATTGAAGTAACAGGTGCATGCTTTATGAATGAATGCACAAACTAGTCAGATTGTCCAGTACCTGTGGCGTGGTCTTTATAACTTGAACATTGGTAAACTGGCAAATTGGCTAACATATGTTCACTTCATGGTTACCCTTTGTCTCTTATTGTTCTACTTATGATCATGTGCTATCCCATTTCATTCATGTGGTCAGCATACCAGCTTTACTTTGATACACTTCCTGTTTCTGAATGTTTCTTTATGCAGGACCACATCAAATTCCTGCGCTGACTGATCCACCTACCACTGTGAACCATGATTCCACGTATCTTCCTCCGCTGTCAGCTCCTGGACCTGCAGAAGCTGGTGGAGTCATGCCTGAACCAGGCTCAGCAAGCTCGCCGGTGCAAGGAGGGTCTTTCACACTCCCGAAAGTCTCTACGGCCAATGGCCCTGTTGGAAGCGTTTCAGAAGCTCCTTTGATGGATAAACCACGTCATATTCTATCTTTTTTCGTCTCTTGCCTAGTTTTCTACTTGCAGTTGTGAATCACCACGTGAAGAGTTCTTTGTTGTATCTTCTGTAGTGTAGTAAACTGGAAGCCTCATTTAGGCCGGCAAGTGAGAGGTATGATGACGGCAATGCTTTTGAAGCACCAATGGTTATCATTACCCCCAGAGCTCTGACTTTATTTCGCAAAATTTCCTGCTATTGTGCCTAAACAGCATCTCTGAAGATGTCTTTGTAGCTTTTGTACAAAAAGATGAGACCATATTCTGATGCTTGGAAAGTGGTTGCTATTGCTCTTCTCTGCAAACCATCCAGGAACTGCATTTTTATCCTCTTTGATCACATGATAAGCTGCTTTTCTACAACTGCCTTGTTTTGCCGGCTCCACAGAAGAAATTCCTCGGTGACGGCTCAACTGCTTGCACTACGGGTTATTCGTCGAATCAATCCTCTTGCTCATCTCTGATCTAGAAACCCAAAGAGACCAAGGGACGAAGAAAAGGAGAAAAGGCAATACCTGGTCTTAAGCACGGAGCTTTCCACCGAGCACAGTATAAAACTACTAGTTGGCTGGAGCATCGCGTTATGATATGCTGATCTGCGTATTTTTACCAAGACGTCCTTGACCAGAGAGTTTTTTTTGAAAAAGGGATAAAAAAATTAAATTCGAAAAAGGGGTGCTGATTGGCAAAATTTCGGAAAATGGGTACCTCCAGCCCGATGAACGGGCGGGAGGCGTGGGGCCGGGCACCTCCCGCCCATCCAACAGGTGGGAGGTCCTAAAATTATTTCCAGACCCTTCCTGAGGGCCTCTTCGCGAATAAGAAATTTTTCTTATTCATGAAGAGACCCCTGACGCGGGCGCGGGGGCATCCCGCCTGCCCAACGGGCGGGAGGTCCGGGACCCGTAGACTGCGGAGGGGCATCCCGCCCGTTAGGCGGGCAAGAGGTTGCGCCAGCCACGTGGTCCGCTAGGCTGTTCCCAGCAGAGCTCCGAAAAGGCTTCCGGTGCGGTATTTGCTCACACGACTGCACGGTAGCATGTCCCAGCAGCATGCGGATGAAGGAACGAGAAAAGGGACGACCCCTCCGGCAACCCGTAAATCCACACCCTCTCTCTCCAAACTCCGATCACTTCCCACCTATTCTCGGCTGACGCGTGGCGATGGGTCAGGAGCAGAGGAAAGCGGGTGAGTGGAGGTGGGCCAGCAGGGTGGCAGATGCGGTGCCGCATCCGCATGCTGCTGGAAGCAGCCACTGCCAATCACACGGGCCCCACATACAGCCTCCCCCTGTTTCCCGATGGGGAGGGGCGCATTGCTGGGAACGGCCTGGGGCCGCGGGAACGTGGGGAATTGGCCCGGTCTCCAACAAGTAATCACCGGGCTGTGGAGTGCGGTATACTTAATAACATGTGGGTCCGTACTGGAACAGCCCGTGCGTTCCGCTAACCCAGGCTACTTTCCGATTACTTTATCTATATTTCCTCTGCTAATTAATTCTAAAAAATTTCACGCGTGATCGAGCGGGACCCACGTACGAACCGCATGGCGATGCAGAAAGGTCCATGACGAAGAAGTAGTGCAGTCTGGGTTACAAATATACACAATTTATTTTTAATAGCTTGATGTATCGTACTATCGTAATATTTGGATTCTACGTTGTAAAACGTTATCGCTTAGCTATTTTCATACGAGTTTTAGATACCGAATCTTCTTCGTAAAATTGAACTAAATTTAAAATTTATGTATACAAAAGAGTATGGCGAATAAATCTTGTATTTGAAAAAGTATGAATTTTAAATAGTTTGTAAAACATAAATTCTAACAAAAAATAATAAAAAATTAAAATTTATGTATACAAAAGAGTATGGCGAATAAATCTTGTATTTAAAAAAGTATGAATTTTAAATAGTTTGTAAAACATAAATTCTAACAAAAAATAAGCGAGGTGGGCACCTTCCGCCCGTTGGGCGGGCGGGATGTCTTAGGGGTCTCTTCGCGAATAAGAAACCTTTTTTATTCGCGAAGAGACCCTCGAGAGAGGTCTGGAAATAATTTTAGGGCCTCCCACCCGTTGGATGGGCTGGAGGTCTCCGGCCCCACGCCTCCCGCTCGATGACCAGACTACGCCAGTTCATGGCGGCCCATCCTGTCAAGTGCCAAGTGCCAACCATCCATCGAGCAGGACCGTAGCAGAGCAGTCTGGGCCCAGGACTGGTGAGATGCCATCGCTCTTTCAGCACAGATCACAGGTGCGCTCTCTATTTCGCATTTCGCGAGCATCTGGGCTGGGTTGGAAGTTGGAGCTGTTGACTCAGCGGCCCAGGAAGATGCGCCGCTCCCAATTCAAATCGGTCCGGGGGCGATCGATCGGCAATTCAGATCGGAACAAAAATCCGGGACGCACAAAGAATATCCGACGGAGCCTGGCCATCTGCTTTATGAAGATAAGCACGCTTTAGCAAGTGCGTTTACGACACCAAGATGCCGCCGCAACGCCGCGTGCACGTGGTCGTTATCCGAATTTGGTGGCGGTGGCGATCAACTTATCAAGAAGAAGAAGGCGAAGAATCAATTTACATCCCTGGGGCCGAGAGAGGAGCCGCGACCGAGGGAATTCGGTCGAGCACGAACGCTGGCCAGTAGTTTCCGTGTTCTTTCTCACAGCCAAACTTTTTTTTTCTCTCACACGCGTGACCTTGAATGCCAAAGGATCGCCGTGACATGAAAGGCTACAGTGCGGCTACACCGGCCAGCACCTACGCCCAGTGGTGCTACTGCATGCGCCTCGACACGAAACCTAACCTACTGGTGGATACGGTGACAATGATTTGGTTCGGCAGATGATTGTGATCCTCCTTTTCCTTTTTGGCCAGCCTCGCCGTCGGAGTCTCCCGTACGGTACGGGAGGACTCATGCAGTCGTGCCGTGTTGGCTGTAGACCAGTGCAGCTGCATGGGCACCATTACATCAGCGTAGAGCCTTAGGCTGACTCCAACAGGCGAGCCATTCGGTTGGGCAAAAGCAAAATACCTACTGTGGGAGTACTATAGCACTAGATATCCGTCTCCAACAAAGTAGGCATAAAGGCAAGGTATTTTGACTAGTAGGGGAGAGGGAAGTTAAAATGCATGCTCTGCCAGGCCAAGCCATCCGCGGCTGGACCAACGGTCAGTTGGGTGGGAGGAGAGAGAAGGTTGTGTGGCAAGGGAGAACTCGCCGGTTCGGGAGGAGAGAGATTTCTTGCCGTTGGCGGAAGCCAACTACCAGTGGAATGCAGTATACTTTTGCCTATGCTGTTGGAGGTCAGAAAAAATAACTACCGTAGCTATTTTCTAACCGGTAGCCAAAACGTGTATTTGCCTACTCCGAATGGCTTCTTTTGTTGGAGTCAGCCTTAGAAAACGGCTCCAAGACCAGCTCCAGCTGAAGGCCTGTCAAATAGGTAGTTTTGGAACGGCTCCATGCATGAAGCTGTTGGTAAAATCCAAAACGGTTTCCACTATGGTGGTGGAGCTACAAAATATGGTTCCAATCGGCTTCTCCTCTTCAATTTATTCATAAAAAGCAGGTTGAAGCTGTTTTGCTAAATATTTTTCAAAACAGTTTCAACTCTAATAAAGAAGTCGTTCCACCAGAGGAGCTAGAGCTGGAGCTATTTTTGAAGGAGCTGCAGCCTTGCCAAACAAGCTCCTACTTGATGAGCAACTCAGCACTGTATATATGCGCGCAACTGGTTATAGGAATAGCTGTCCTGAACTTCGATTGATATAGTGCAAGCAAAGTTAAGCAGGACAAAAGCAAACATATATAAAAAACTCTAATATCAGAAAATACTAGAACCAAAAGACGTTGCTAAAGAGCCTACCAAGCTAGGTCAATAGAGTATTGAGAACCATTTATATCGTAGGTCTTGATCTTTTTCCATCATCAGATCTAGATCCAGCCATCACATATGGTTTTTTCTTAATGGTCACGGGAGGGAAGAGCATCCCCACCTGAACTGTATTCAAATGGTGTGGCAAGCCACAGATCAAAAGCTTCATTTTTGGGGAAAATGAGATAAAACCTTAGTGCTCGGTTAATTTTGGGAAACCAGGCTAAAACCTCGACATCAACCTAGCTAAACTAGGTCTAAACCAACATCAAACCTAAGTACAAGGGCAATTTCATGGCATAACCACGAATAGAAAAACAGTACTCCCCCGCGTAAGGGTGGAAATGTGGCAGAACCACATATAGCAACAACATAGGTGTTAGAAAGCTAGGGTAGTTGCTTGCGCCATCTTCCGACGATGTACTGCACCGGAAGAGCTCAGCAAAGCTGAGGCACCCCCTCAGTCTGCTGCAAGCCTAGTCGTCCCGTGCTGCAAGCGCCGTCCTTCGATGCAGCCCCACGCCGCACTGTCAGTTGCCAAGTAACGCTAGCCGTCGCGGTTTGCTGCAAGCAGCCAGCCGACAACGATGAGACAACCCCTGGCCGCCACCCAACCGCCACCAGTGGCCGAGTTGGGTCTCAAGAGACGACGCCTCCAAGGAGGAGATGACGCTAGTGGCGCCGACGTCGCTCGTCCAAGCATGGACAGGGTTTTCACCAAAGAACTCCGTGCAGTAGGGATTGAGCTCTAAGATGACGGCCCCAACATGGAGAACGACACTCTAGGCTGCTCTAGCACCGACGACACGACACCTTGTTGGTGGTGACGTCGAAACTCGTCAGTTCCTTGGCGGCCTCCGCCACGAGCCGTCGTGGGGCCTCGCGCGCTGCCAGAGGGGCCCATGCGCGTGTCTTCTCCAGCTCGCCTGCACTCCCACGGGCCCACGCACGCCCATGTGCCCCGCGCGCGGCCTCACTTGCGCTTGCGCCCGCTGCTCGCGCGCCTACTGGCTGCACGCGCCCGCGCCGGCGGCCGCAGCGGCCGCTCGCACTCCCTCAGGACCCACACGCCCGTACGCCCGCGCCGGCGGCTGCAGCACCTCGCATCCTCTCCAGCCACCTCGCCCGCGCAGCCCCGGCCACCTGGCAGCTCCAGCTAATCGCGGCACCGGCGATGCTGGGAAGCCGCCACGGTCCCTATGCGTAGATCCGACTCCGGGGGCGCCGGATCCGGTCCCCAAAACACCGGATCCGCAACCCCGGCCGCCGCCGCCGCCTCCATGCCCGGCGCCGCCGCCAGCGAGTCATTGACCAGAAGCGACTGGATCACACAAGATAAGCCTCGCCGCCGCCTTCCAAGCAGGCGCACAGGCTTACGGCACCTGCAAGGTGCAGAGGAGGTTGGGAGGGGGGCGGGGAAGCACCGCCCGAGTCGTCTCGCCTGAGATGACATGGGGGTTGCTTGTAGCAAACAACTCAACCACTTCGATTTTCCACAGGGTTATCTTCTTGCTTGTCCCTTCTTTTTCTTCTTATTTTGATTTGTTTTACCCCTCGACACCCTGCGCTATCATGATATCATCATGATGCCCCTGTCTCGACACTCCCGCCTGTCAACCTCCGCAACCTTTTCTGTTGGTGGCGTCCTCCTTGTCCCACCAACTGGACGTTTCCACCAATTTGCCCACATTTCTTCTTTGCTTTCTCTCTATAAGCCCAAGGATTGAAGGAAGACTTAGTAAAACATAAACTCTTTAAACCACAGAAGTTTAACGCAGACAGCTCATTATAGAAGCCCCATCGGCAATGAAGAAGTCTCTTCATTGTGAACCACTCGGAATATGGAGAAAGTAGTTAGAAAAATAAAAACCAGACGTGGAGGAGCGAAGAAACATAAAAAAATAAAGTATTTTCTAAACATTTAGGATATTTAGTTTCTTCACCACTTACAATCCATTTCCTTTTCACTGATCTAAATAAATATTTATAAATATTCCTTAAAAGATGCAAATGGAAGCAACACAAAATTCATTCCCCACCAGCAATACAGCACTCTCACCATTTCCAGCTAGTCTCAAAAGTATATATAATCATACACAATATAAGTAACTATGCTTATGCAATCGTAGAAACCCTACAAATTCTTAACGATATAGTACTGTCAGCACTAAATATTAATAAATATTTCGTTAAAACCTGCCGGTGGTACTAGGAGAAATTCGTCTCCCCGGATTAAGACTGGCCGCCCAATGGCCTCTGGCTACGCCGGCCGGGGATCCCCGAATTCCGATCTCCACTTGGGCAGCAGCGGCAACTAAACAAGCAGCTCGTGGTGTCACCTCTGCCGATGACTTTACGCTTCATCGCTTTGCCCAGTCGGCAGTGAAAGAGCAGTATCCACCTCCGTCTTGGATAGAAACCACCGAAACCTAGCTAGTGGCGCCAAAAAATGCGGCCATTATCTTCTCTTTGGCAAAAGCAAAAGCTCGAGCAAAGCTAGCTTAAAAGAGCTCGGCAAAGCAAGCGACCCGGCCGGGATGAACGGGCGAGCCGGGTTCGAGCTCTTTGTTTGACTCGTGCTGGAGTTGAAAGCTGGGGTTAGAAGATTGGAGAGCAGCGAGTGAGCTCTGCACTTGGGGTGATTCTTGGGCTAGTAAATCTCATCCGCTCATTGTTTAGTGTTTAATCCAGAACAAAAGGGGCTCAACTACGCATACGTACGGATGAGGAGTTTGTGATTTTTAATCAGCGAGAGTCGATTATTGGTACGGGCATGTACAAGTTGACAGTGGGATAGAAGATCACTTTATAAGAGTAGCTGCAAAGAACTGGAGACTTCAGCTCGCTTCAGCTTTTCACAGCACTACTGAAAACCAACTTGCATACACAGTGACACCCAGATGTTTGTTGCTCAAGGTAGACCACTTGTGCCCTTTGAAAAGTTTCAAGTGTCCACATAGTTGGAATCAGAAGCAAACTGTTCTACTGATCGCACTTGGAGCTGACGATGCCGTGAGGGTGCGCAAGTGTCGACCTGCCGTTTGCCTGCTACGGCCAGAGGACGCGTGGCCTAGTTATCAAGGATCCATGGCCTACTACGCCACGCTAAGCACGAGGTGGTAGGGATTAAAGTGCCAGTTCTCGTACAGGCAGAAAGGGCGTCGTCCTACCCCTGAATAGACCCCCGGGCAAGATGCCGCGTTGCCTGCCGTCCCTCGGCCCTCGCCTCGTCGGCCTCTGGCTGAGCTCCGGACGACGAGACGACGAGTCGACGACACGGCACGAATCGACAGGAGGAGAGCAAGTCCCACCCGAAAGTCCCGCGAGGACACTAGGCGGATCAAGAGGGGACCCGACAAGTCAGGAGCCGAATCCGACAGGTCAGGAACTCATGATTAGTATGGTTGAGCTGCGCAACGCGTTGGGAGCGGACAGGACAGGACCGGACGGGGTAAAGGGAAAAGATGTCTGGAAGCACTGAATTCCTGATGCATGGTGCCCCTCCCAATTTGAGAACGATGCCTGAATTCCTGATTCCCCCCTCACGATCGATGTTTCTGCGCTGTTGCTGAAGGGTTGCTGCAGGTTCTTGCAGTCTGCACGCCGGATCATCATCGCCGCGGAATCGGCATTCATTTGCGCAACGAATTAGCTGGGATTTGAAGCGAGGAAACAAATGGAGTAGTGAAGAGCTGTATCTGTATGAGAGTGTCAATTCAGCTACTAATTATACATCGATGCATCTATATAGTACAAGCGCATCGGCAAAATCAGACGCAAAAAGAGAAGGCCAAAAGCCAACACTCGAAATCAAAGAGGAAGCAACCCAAGACTCTACAACTACTGCCTCTGTCTCTCTCTACACCTCCGGCTCGATCGATGGGCATGGAGCCATGGACTCCTCGCGGTCGCGCCGCGCGGGCACGACATGATGAATGGAAGCCGAGCTCGAGTCGAGTCGACCAGGCAGGCCCTCCTGACGATCAAACCATCTCAGGAGCTGACCTTGGCGCGGGTGCACGGGGAGAGGGAGTAGTGCCCGTGGCCGCCGGCGTGCACGCGGTGCGAGGAGGAGGAGGAGGCCGGCGCCGCCTGCGTCTCCCGCTCGACGAGCGCGCGCAGGCGGAGGAACTCGTCGACGGAGCACGGGAGGCGCAGCGGCCCCGCCGAGTAGTCGTAGCCGTAGGCGTCGCGCGCGGCCTCCAGCAGCCGCCGGAAGAGCGGGTGGTAGAGGTAGGCGATGGGGATGACGAACCGCTGGAAGCCGCGGTCGTCGCCCTCGGCGCCGACGCGCACCGCCAGCCACCCCTTCTTCACCTTCCCCCTCTTCTCCTCCCCCTGCATGGCGGCTAGCTCAGCTCAGCTCCTCCTCCTCTCAACGACACGCCCGCCGCCGTCTCTGTGCGCCGCGCCGCGCCTCGCTTCCTGGCTTCTCGGCTCCCGCACGACGTCGCGCAACCGGTGCAAGTACAGGCGTTCGTACCCGCCCGCGCTAGAGGCCAAGCCAAGCGGTTGTTTTTAATTGAATCCCTCGGTGTGGTGCACGGTGTCTCGTGGCACCTCACGGTGGTTTTTATAGGACTCTGCTGCTGGGAGCTCAGCTCGAGGGGGGCTAGTGGGGGTGCGAGTGCACGTACGTCCTTTGTTACGGAAAGGCTCTGCCTTTCCTTGGCCACTTGCAGGTCGGCTCGGCTCGGCTGGGCTCTGGCCTCCGGGTGAGACAGAACGCACTACGGCCTCGACCCGCTAGGTAGCAGCGAGCTGACGGGGAGGGGTCACCGGCCGGTTGTCGTGTCAGCGTCGGGGCGGGCACCGTGCGATCGCGTCGTGCGCGCGCGTCAGTTGTGGTGGTGGCGACGCCGTGGCGACGAGGAAGGGGAGCGACACATATGGTGGGGAGCAGGCGGGCGACCTACGGAACCACGGACGGACACGGAGGGGTGGATGGCTGTGGTGGACACGGTCGAGGGAGAGGCGCCGGCGGCGGTGGTGCGCGTCGTGCAGGGCCGGGGACCTCTCTGTGGCCGCCTCGCGGCTTGCTCGTCGTCCTCCTCCCCGTGAGCCACGGGCGGATCCAGCGCCACCAGTGGCTCGTGGTGGAATCGAGATCCCGGCGAGTGGGGGCAGATCGATGATGTGCCGCCGCCCGCTGGCGCTGGCTTCGCCAATTCAGTTGACCGCTGCGATCTACCGGCGATGCGCTAGCCGCTGGTGCTGCCCCCACGATGGCGGGAGAGATTGACCTAGCGAGCGAGCTAGCGAGTGGGGTCGATCGGCGGATGAGACGGTGGTGGATCGGTCGCTAGCCAGACAGACACGAACAAGCCTATCCAATCCGTTTGTTGGCCGCTGCGGCTAAGTTGGAGTTGGAGTAATCCTCCGGCTCCGGATTTGGTTCCGTATGATCTGCGTACTGAAAAACGAACAATGCACTCCTACCTCACTACATGTGCATTTCCGTAGCGATCAACAGTGATCGGCGCATGTAACGTCAACCTTTTTTTCGAGATGTTTGCGTGCTGATGCATCTATATATCTGGGGGTGCAGATATGTGTAGTGATGTGCCGGCCGGGCACGAAGAGGAGTTGTCAGGTTGAATTGATTTGTTAGGGCCACATCAGTTCATGGTTGTTCCTGTTCTTTCATTGGCTACTGCTAGGACTCTAGTGTACGAGACCGTCAGACGAGATGAGCGCATAGATAGAACATCTCCCTCAGCTCGCACTCTTCTACTTTGGATACGATACGTAACCTAGCAAGGTTTTGAGAAAGGAACAGGTGCCCAGCTAATGGGTGTCGTCCTCACATGGACGTATACATGACATCGTGCCATCACGAGTAGATTGCCATTTTGGATCGGAGCAATTTTTTTTCTTGCTGATACTACATCGTGGTGATCACAAGATGATGTCCTAGTTTTATATCCCTTTGCTTTTAGTTTCTAGGCGGACTAGATGTAAACAATACCCTGAAAGTTAGGACGTGCCCTTGGTGCAAACTTTCCGTGACAGCGAACGCATTGAGACTGGTAATAGTATACAGGCTATCATGCCTCCCTGCTGTAAACCGCTATGACGAGTCCCATTGCCCATGGATTAGCTCTTAATAATACTACCTTGTTTTGGGCTATGCAAGTTCGGATACATTTACGCGTAGGCAGAATTTAGTAAAAAAAAATCATTTGTGAGATATATATATATATATAGCTAGAAAATTCAGCAATTTTCAGGAGCAGGAAATGTGTTTTACTTTTCGCGCACTATGCATGGATATCATGCCAAGGCCAATCCGATCCATCCTCTCCTACCACCATTTTCCCAGGACATGGATGAAGATGAGCCACCAGGCTAGAACCCATGCCCCTCAGACATCTCAAACGCAATCTACACGATTCCAGTCACGTATCCCCCTTTTTTTTCACTCGCGCCGCTTTTCTTGTGCACGACCACAGCCTATCAGCTGGCTAGGCCCCTGAGAAAAAGGCACGAAGCCAGGCAGCGCGCACACCAGACACGACGTCGAGCTCTTTTTCCAGCGGGAAGGCAGCCGCACCTCCGGCGGCATAAGCATAATCCCCCGGCGGCGGGGCCAAGTGGTGTTGCGTGATTCCATTCCGCGCGCCCCCAGCGCGACGCATCTCGCGAACCCACCACCGCAGACGGGGCCCGTACGCCCACCCGTGTCGCCTGTACGAGGAGATAAGGCAGGCAGGCAGGGCGACGCGGGCGGGCACGATGGACGCGTGCGTGGCCGTCGCCGTCGCGCGCGCTCTTTGTTCCGGCGGCCCCCGCCGGGGCGACGGGAGCCCGTGACAGCGAGCGCCGGCCCGGTTCGTGCACGGAGAAAATTCCTTGATGGACTTGCCACTCGGGGGGGGGGGGGGGGGGGGGGGCGGGGGGCGGGCGTCGGAGCCACGCGCGCGCGCGCGCGAACGGGCTCGCTCTTTTCTCGCACCGGCTGCTAGCTAGTACTCGTCCAGTAGAAATGGTCCTTGCTGCCGAGCCGAGACGTACGGACAAGCGGATAGTAGCGGGGAACTTCTTTTTGACTCGGCGCACGCGCCGTACGTCGGCAGCCTGGGGGAATTTGGCCGATCTGGGCGTGCCCAGCGCTGTTCGATCGGGTCAGCCGGCGGCACGCGCGGCATGGGCACGCGGCGTGGGTGGTGCGCGCGTGGGGGGCAGCGAATCCATCGCCCACGCGCCAACGGGAGTGGTACGGAGCACGATCACTTTCTGTTAGTAGATCGTGCGGTAGAGTGTAGACCCATGATCAACGGCAGGAGTAGCTCGCCAGCTCCTACTTGCGGCGAGAGCATGATCAGCGCCCCCATTCTTGCATGTTCTATGGCCACGCGACACGCAAGCTGTCAATCTTATTTTTACAGAGCAGTCTCTGTTACCGCGTTACGGTCGGGTGATCTCGAGAGTTACTTTAGTAGTAGGTAGGTGCCTACTGTCTAGACCATTAGCTAGTTGATATAAATAAGATATCTTCTGTAAAGAACCATTGCGCATAAGATAACTTTTTGTGGGTCAGTTGCGAACTGAATCGTACGTACACCTTCTTTGGTAATCACCACGTACGAAACTGATAAAGTAAAGCCTGCTGCCATGTCGTCGCGAGTGGCAATGACCTGCAATCAACTTCGCGTATCATCCATCATATATATCACTACGAACTGCGTTCGAAGCTTTTGCGGCAGCCAATCAGGTGGCGACGTCGCCCGGTCCTTTTCCTGCTCGGCGACGACGACGGCTCTACCCGCACTTCACGCCTCGTACAAGAAACCGCAGGATCGTTACCTTCCCGTAGGGAAAAAACAAATTTAAGTGCGTGATTAGCTTGGCAACCCTCGAATGATCAAGGGCTGCTCGAGTAATAGAGCAGGTTCAGTGGTTAACTCCGGCAGAAAGCGGCGGCGCAGGGAATTCAGGTCACGACCATTCAGCAACTGGTCGAGAAAATTTGGTGCGAGCGCGTGGAGCATCTACGCGCGCACCTAGCGCTTAGCTAGCTTGCAAGCGAAAGAAAGCTACCGGGCGGCCGGACCGGCATCTTCTCCTTCGTCCTTCTCCTTCCCTAGGGCGCACGGCTCCCGTCCCATTCGTCCCCGACTGACTGAGCACAACACGCTTGCAAACGACCTGCGACGGGACGTGTCCCCCGGCGCGCGCCGTGTCGTCATCTCTTCTCGGTCACGGTCGAGAACCGGACCCTAAATCCAAATCCAAGGCCATTGATGAGTACTCTGGACCTGTACGATTGGGGCACGCCGTTGTCGCGTGGCGTCCGAGACTCCGCGGGTCCGGATCACCGTCGAGACGAGCGCCTGTTCCAACAGCGGCGACGGCGATGCGCCTGCGCGGCCGCACGCACAGCGCAGCCGCGCAGGGATGCGCCGATCGAGATCGAATCGATGATGGAGGTAGGCCGGAGGCAGCGCCAGCCAGCGGCACGCGGGCCACCGAATCTGTGGGGCTACCCGCCTCGCTTTTGCGCGGAGGGCGACGGAGCCACACGCGACGAGGACGACGCCTACGGCGACGGCGACCGGGCCCGGCGGAGCGAGAGCCACCATCCACGGCTATCGAGCAAATATTCCTTCGGAAAAGCTACTCGCCCTCCTCCAGTCAGTCCCCGCCCGCTACTGGGGCTACTGGGGTCGTGGGACGTGACGCCGACCGACAACATCACAACAATGGCCGGAGGGCGCCGAGGACGACGAACTGGCCTTCGCTTGTGCTCCGGGCCGAGCCTTTTGGACCACCCCTGAGGCTCCCATGAGCCGGGCGGCGAGTGCCCCCCTAATCCCCTGCCTGATCTTCTAGAAAAGAAGTGGTCGCCGTCGCGTCCGGGAAAAGCCTCCGGATACTACCTGCTAGCTAGCGCTGTAGCTTTTCTCCACGCGCTGTAGCGGTGGCTTTCGGCCGCACGACAGCTCCGGGTCGCGTCGCACGGCCACCGACCTCACCTGATCCTGTGCTCCGAAGGTTCCGTTGGGATTTCTTGCGCGCCTGCCAGGGTACGTGGCTGGACGGGAGGGAGCACCTGCCTTCCACCCTTCGCGCATCCGGAAAACGAAACTGCTCCGTACGTCCGTGGTGGCGTTCCCTTCATCCCTTGGTCCTCCTCCGGCTTCCATGGCCGCACCTGCCGTCCTGGACTATGATTTGCTTTTGCAAGGGCGTTGTTGATCCTTCTGACTTTCCTCGTGCAGGTACTCGGCTCAGCCGATCCGCTCATGTCATGGCAATCGCCCGTGAGAGACAGACCGAAGGTACAGGCTGCTGCTACGAAGAAAAGTTTCAGGCATTTCATGTTAGAATGACCTCAGCGTATTTTACCGTCCGGAGGAGCTCGTGTATGTATGCCGTTGGAAGCTGAACGCAATTCTATCTTGAAAAACTTGACGCCATTGCCGTCAAATTCACGCGTGCAAGTGTGCCCAGGCCCACAGCGTAAGATTTCTTTCATCCGATCAAACAGATGCAAGCGAAGAGAAGCGCAAGTGCGAAGAGAGATAAAATTGCCTGATACGTGACGTACGTTGTCTATCAAAAACCGTTCGACACGACGCACAGAAATAACTGAAACAAGAACAATAACAAAGCACTTTTGAGTAGCACAACACATGAAACGTGGCTGTACTCTAGTAGATTGCTACCTCGGCAGCGCCATAGCATCCCGCAAGCAGTCATTTACAAGAATTGCAGCAGAAGAATTTGAAAAAAAAAACATGGTGCCTTCAATCCCTTTTTATAACGAGCAGTTGAAAATATGTGCTGCGTTCCAGTTTTTGAAAAAAAAAACAATTGAAAATATGAACCACTGCAATCTGAACAGATGATTTTAAATATGCTTAAACCAGAGGTTACAATCTGGACGGCAAGCAGAAAACGCCTGTCTCAGATCAAATATATCAGGATCCCATATATAAGTTCTAAAAAATCAACTATCATACCTTAACCTAAGAACTTACAAGTTAATTTCCCCATTGCTGCTATCTTGACATAGAAAAAACCGTTAACTTTGGAATAAGTAAAGAGATCACTATTTCCCCAAAACAAAAAGGCTCTCGGAAAGCCACCAGTTACCAAATAGCTAAGCCTGTACGATACTACTTACCACCACCTAGTCTGCAAACGGCAGTAACAGCACCTTGATTTTGGGCACTTTTACCATCCCTACAGCTAACAATCAAGTAAACGCTTCTGTCCATCCAATGTTGCGGGTCAACACCACTGCATTTTGTCCTGAACCAAGCTTATGGACCAATGTAATTTCCTTATCTTGTCCAACCTAAAAGGATTGGCAATTCCTTTTCTTCCCCTGCATAACTAAACTAGCATCTGAAAGGAAAGTATGTACAGGCAATTTTACAAAATCTGTGATCAGAAATGAAAACCCATATATATACAGTTGGTAGGCTCTCTTTGGTAGCCCAGGCAGGTCAATTCACACATATTGCTGATCATCCGAGTTACCTGTTGGGGCCAGCCTTCTTGTTATGGTGCCACACCATAAGGTCGCACAATAATTCAGTCTGCACCATTTTGCAACTTGGGTCCAAAAAGATCACTATTTGGCTGAAACCCTTGTGGCAATTGCACTGGCCAGCCCTGCTTGCTGCTGGTGGTTTTCAGTTGCAAAGAACAAGCTTGCGAAATTTTTTATAGCCTTCCTTGAAGAAAAATAACCAGCTTGATCACAACTGATCCTATCCACCGGGCTCTTGTGGAGTATGGGGCTGTGTATTTCGATTCCAGGGCCTCTCTTTAGATAGAGAATCTCGAGGAACATAAACATAACCCTTAGGAAGGCGCTGATTCTGTGTAGAAGCTTGATCAGATGTCATAACAAGCTCCTTTTGAAACATTTCTCTCTGTTACATAGTTATGTGCTCCACAAATTAGCATGGCAAGGCAAAGAAAAGAAACCTAGAAATGAGGAGTAAAAAGGCACAAACCTTCTTATCATTTGTCTTCTTTTCTCCATCTTCTAGTTTCTGTGAGGTAATAGCTGGTCTCTGTGGAAGTTGCTTACCAGCATGCAGGCCCCTCTCACTCAACTTGCGTTTAAATGATATCAATGTCCTGGAGCTATCAGCTGTATTTCTCTCAGCATCTCTGCTATTCAGAGAAAACCTTATGGTTTTCTTCCCAGAAATAGTACTATCTACTGTGACATCATCAGATCTTTGTGCTGTTCCACTGTACGATCTGTTATTAACTGAAGTAGTGGCAGATTCTGAACTTGCTCCGCATGCCAGGTAGGAGAAAACAACAGTATCCTTTGTTTTGGCAATTATGTCATGGTCACACAAAACCGTCTCTCTCTGACATTAATACACAGCAGTGTTAGGCTATGATGTCAGATGGAAATATGCTGACCAGAACATCCAGTAAATGTTTATAAGCCAAAAAACCAGTTTTAAAAATCCCAGTTTTAAGTTCAGATTATCAATTATCAATAGTTTTGCTTTCCAGAATCTGAATCACCGAGCACAGGAAACAACACACTCACAACCACTTCCCTTATCATAACATAAAAACCTGTCTGTTTTACTGTATATATCTATAAATGAAGTACGTACAAGTCAAACTGACCCAGTAAACAGTTACGTTTATTTTGAACAAAGATTGCAACTGCAACATAAGAAAAAGAGGAAGTCGCATGAACCAGATATTGCAAACTTGTGGAGCTGCATTGGTCCAGCTGCTTAAGCTCCAAGGAATGGAGCTGGTTAACCCCAGCTCCCACACAAACCTTCAGAAAAGGTAGGGACTAAGGCCCTGTATCTAAAAAAAATGATATTGCGAACTTCACAAAGATCTAAGATGTCAGCTATTAGGTGCCGGCGCAATGCCGTACTGGTGTCAGCCTGTCAGGCTGTCAACAGCTGGGTTTGTTATGAAACTAAATTGGGGCACCGTGGAGGATACTATGACTTCCCTCTGTCCAAGGCCAAGAAGTGTCCCAAACCTCCATCCACCCCATGCACTTATTCCTTAACTCCCCCTAATTACCCCATGCACTTATTCCTTAACTCCCCCTAATTAGCCTAAGCACCTGTAATTATTCAAAGGGTGGTTGATAGTTATTCCATTCTCTGGTCTTAACAAGGAGAAGGTTGCAACAGTTGAGTGAAACAAATCAGTTGGGGGGTTGCCGAGGGGGGGGGGGGGTAATGAATACACTATGCCCCATTGTGTATTTCTAATTCAAGCATGACTGTCATATACTCATATCTCAACTTTTAGCATCATATAAGCACAAAAATTTCCATCTATACATACCTTCACCTTCTCTCTCTTAATTACCCTCTCACATAAGAGGCGCAATTTTTCCAATTCAACCTGCAAAAGGATAATATGTGTACTTATAAGAACTAAAATAGAAGGGGGCGTCCTCTGAAGAAACAAATTCAAGTAGTAACTGAGTAATGACACCCAGAAATTACACCTAGATGCTCCACGAGTTAGCAAAGTGTATCGATATGAATGAATCATGCGGATAGCAAAACAGAAATGAACTTGAGTATGATGACAACAGGATTGAACCTGCTCCTGGATCTATTATTCATATAAACACTGTTTGATTATATTGCGTGCTGTGTTCTCCACCTAGTGTAGGGTGCTTTGTGCAAACATTACCTTGTATACGTAACCCCTTTGGCTGCCTATTTGGTAACAGAGTTCATGTATATTCATGTATATCAATTTACCACTAAAAAAGTAATAAGTAACAAACAAAGGTCATTTAAGGTATTCCATTACCTCCTAGGAGGTAAGAGGTCAAATAAATCTGAGCCCTTGATTTTTAGAAGCGATGAAACAATTAGCTAAAGGTAAAAAGAGAAATAACCGACTATCCCGGTTTCCGTCTCCACGCTCACATCCAACATCGCAAAGAGTCGGCATCCACTGAGCCACTCTGCTTCTTCCTCCAAGTGCTCCTGCGACCGCATGACTAACACGCTCTGCTCCTTTGCATGATTTCGTCAGGCTCGCTTCAGTGCGCCGTTGATTTGTGCAGAGCTCAGGTTGGCTCGAGATGATTGCTTTACTAATCTTCACCATATTATAATTCTGTACATGCCGTAACGTTTCATTGCCTGGCTAGAGCTACACGTCTACTGTACATCTGTACCGCATCACAGGCATTCCCGTCATCTGTCATGCATCACAGCCCGCTGTGCCATGTCTGGCAACAGCACCAGGGCAACACCTGGGGTACGTAGCAGCTGCAGTCAACAGAAGAAAGATTCATTCCTATCTTCTCTAGTAACTAATTTGGCATGTAATCCGGTTGATTAGGCAACCATCCAACCTGTACTACTACATATGCCGGACCTGGCAAATCAATGAATTCATTGCGTGTGTCATCCAAGTTATCAAGCTTTCAGCTTAGATCAGTAGTGATCTTACGATTTCCTTCTCGAGTCGTTTCTCAAATCATGGGAATGTTTTTTGTCAAATTCGAATATGTTTCTTGTTCCAATTAAACCTAATCTAGTAGGCACATTTCTTATATTTGCATCACAATCAAACGTACATATTTCACATTTGTTTATGTTGCGTCATATTACAGGACACATGTAAAAAAAGATTAACATGTGGATGCACCTATACATTTATTTCAAACTAGATCTAAATTTGCTAATTTATCCTATTTTCTAAAATAATATTAATAATGGGCAACCTATTACCTCGTTCGTCACCTTTTTTCAGTCGGATCTAATCAAATGGATGTTCCACAGTTATTGGGAGTACCATAGTGGGAGCCAACAAATAAACAGTAATAAATCATGATGGCAAGAAAATAACACACTGGAAACATGAACCACTCTGCACAAACTAGCTAGCCAATGCACACAAACTTTTACATTGTTCTTGCCCAAGATTAGTTTAGCAACATGTTGCAACTTCTGACCAGGATATATATAAAAAAGCATCTACGAGGAAAGTGCTGGTATATGTATGAAATCCTTTCTGCATAAGCCATACAAACGCCATGTCTCCCATGAGCTTAGCTCCTTGCAAATCATGGGAGGATAGAATCTAAAAGGATCCTTATATGCATCTTAAATCGGTGCTTGGAAACAACCAAACAAATAAAACGGAGAAGTGCATGTCACAGGAGTACAGCCATTCCTGGAGGATTTATAAGGAAAATAACCTATGTGTACGAGTAATAACTGATGAGATTTGCCCCCATTAATTGCGGTGTTGGTATAATGTAGACCAAGAAAATGTATGTAGCTAATTCAACAAGATACAGGCAAACCACATGGTTTTACAAGGTAGCTAAGGATAACTTATTAGTTTCAGACTGATCTCCACATCAAAACTTGACTGATGGGGGGAAAGACCGCCCCACAATTATGCATTGAGAAGAAACACCAGCCAAACCAGCTGAGTAAACCCCTGAACCCCAGCCAGACTGATCTCCACATAACTGACCATGATTCATGAGCTCTTGTATCACCAGAAAATTGATATTTCAAACACAGCATAACAAAGCCCTTGTTTGGAGCTAATATTAAACAGTATAAATAGTTGGAGAACAGAAATGAGCATAACTCTTGAGTGATTTAAATAAAGCAGAATGTCAGCAAATATAGGTGTTCAAACACTTGGACTTGAAGCATTCAAAACATTCTACAGTAACATTTGCATTATTTTTTTAGTAATTGAGCAAACACTCTAAAGTTACCAAACACAGGAAAACAATATAAAGTAAATAAGAAATACTAACCCTCATCCGTTTCATGTTCCTGAGCTCCTGAGGTCCATATCGCTGCGCATCATCCTGCATAAAAATATCCAGAAAGAAGGTAAGAGACAGAAAAGTGATTACACATTTATACCAACACACGACTACATGCAGCATACAATGCACCTTCTGGTCCATGTGAGGAGCAAAACAAGCATCACACAGATCAAGAGATCTATAACTCAAAAATACTCAGATTTACCTCCTTCTGTTGTGCGCTGTGTTTGGCACAGTATGCTTTGTGCTGTGACGTAGTACCAAACCCTTTTGTGTTCATGTAGAAACCAGAGTTTCTAGCACAAGTAGGATGAAAAGTTATGTGGCAGTCCCCACTACTACACTGCATATTGGAAGAGACAAAATTTAGCAAGATTCTCAGTGTTTGGTTTTCTACGTCTAGATTAGATAAGCAGGAATGTATGATGTGTACCCTTAAGCACATGCCAGCTTTGCGGAGGCAGAGACAACAAGTATCTTTTCCCTCTACAAGGCTTTCCTGATAGAGTTGAGCAGCCAATAAATGAGATGGTATAAACGACATGTTACAACAACACTCAGAAATCGGAATCAGATACAAATTCTCATTAAGTTAACAGAAAAAACAGTTGCAGAAGTTCTATTAATTCTAATAGATCAAAACTACGAGAAAAACACAATAATGGATAGAGCTGTGTACCATTCCTTCCACAGGATTTTCTTGTCCCCTTACGTACTTGGTGTCCAACAACCACTGTGAAAATATTTGAAAAAAATATAGGACTTAAACAAGAAAGGCAATTAAATAAAAGGAGGTTATCGTATATAATTACCTCAGCACAAAAAGCATGAACCCACTGCCCATCTGCAGTTTTTCTAAAAGCACCTGATGTGCCATGACACATACCACACCGTGCAAAGTGTAATTTTTTGCCATTACAATCTGATTTATCACTAGCAGTTGAGGTTTCTAAAGAAATATCTTGATCTTCACAAAGTTCACATTTCCAGGGGCCAATAGAATTCTCCATATTTCTGTAGCAATCTATGTGCACAGCAGCCTGGTAAAAAGGTCCGAGTTAATAGCGCAGTATAGTAAAATACATGAGAACTCAAACAAAATCCAAAGCACCTTGCATCTGGAGCAGATGAATATTCGGTTCAAGACAGTCTCAGTTCGCATGCATACATCACAATAGAGTTCATTTTCGTTTGAGGAGATTGGCATATGAAAACTGCCAAATTTGTTATCTGGTTGTACTTTGCTGTTGGATGACTTTAATGAATCTTTAGTCCGTTGCCCAACTCTTGAAGATCCAGCAACAAGTTTTGGAGAATTCTACACGCAAGAAAAAGGTGAGATCGATGAGATCTGCATCACATAGTAATTTCTCAATTGACAAACCAAAAACAGCAAAAACCTCTTGATTAGCAGGAGCTGCATCTTCCTTTGCATCTTTTCTCATGATTGAATTCCGTGAAGAGGATGCAACAGCAGCTGCAGCTGCAGCTAGTACAGCTTGGGCTTCCTTATGTCTCTTTTCTTTTCTCCCACGTTTCTTAGCTTCTCTAACATCACGAAGAAACTGATTCACAAAAATAAGGTCCCATTTTCTTCTACTGAATGCATCCAGCTCACGAGAAAGATTCTGTACAACCTTTGCTATCAATTTTTCTGCAAGAACCAAATAGAAAGCCATTTCAGGAAACTAATGAAACAACAACTGCATTGAAGAAACTGAGGAATCAACCACTTCATTTATCGGACAGTTTCATGCACAGTATTGAGGTGAGAGAAGCTTGGAATACAGGCAATGAAGTCAAAAGATTGTATCATTCTTTATATGTGTATGTTGAAGCACACAGGATGCACAAAATAGAAACAGTGAGAAAAATACTCTTACCGCATCTGTGCTTCAGAACAACAGCATTGTCAAGCAGCCTAGCTTGTAGGTATACCATCTCTCCTTCTACTTCATCATCAGGTGCATGCTCGAGAACTCTCATGGATTTTGCTTTCAAAACTTGATCTGATGTAGTTGTATCTGTTGCATCCTCATGTTCTTCAAAGGAATCGACAGGTAGTTTCTCGTGAGGACACGAATGTTCTTCTAGTAACATTTGACATAAAAAATGTGAGATCAGTCAAAGATTGACATGACAAAAATACTATTTGCAACATTAACATGCAAAAATTGAAATTTCTACCAAGAAATTTAGCTTAGAAAAACCAACAAGGACTTACCATGATGATCCAGAGCTTCCTTGTTCTGATTGAAAGTAATGTCCCAATGATGAGATATCTTTTTCTTAATGAAGGGATGAATATAAGAATGTGAATCATCAAAGCTGCATACATCAAGAGAGGGGTGAACAACTGCTTCCAGCAGTGCCTTTTTGGTTCAAAACAACAGCAGAAGTACCAATATTCGATCAGTTATACTTATGCACGTGCAACTTACTTGAAAAATGGCTGTCCATGAGAGCAGCTTGAATCACAATCACGAGGAGTGACAGAGCTGTTTTCAATTGAATTTTCGCCATCTCTAGCATGATCACCCTGAGAAAAATAATGATCAAGTGAAGATACTCCTTCCTTCGAGTCTGAGCCAAGTCCAGCCTCAATTAAATTATCACTTTTCCTTCCAAGTAGTACACCTGCTCATAATAGTAAGACCCACAAAATTGTGTGAATAACTACCATAAAATGAATGAAGAATAATACATAAGAACAAATATCGGAAATAATGCACATGGCCTCCACTTGACAAGACCAGGAGTTAGATCAATGTGATCCATGTTCGTAAAAGATGTCATGAATAATTCCTTACGATTAATCACAATGCGGAAAATTCTATATCTGTTATGGGCCTTACACCTGCACGACAGTACACTACCAGGTAGAAGCAGAAGCACATGCATGGCAATGAAACTAGCTTTGATTAGTAAGTTTGAAGAAAGTTCAATGCACAATTGCTTTGATCACTTGAGGTAATTTTTGGGGCTTCATTCTAGGTTGCAGAACTAAGATTGATCAGTAATGCTTCAACTACACCAATTGCTTGTGTACTTGATCATTTGAGAGAGCCCACAAAAATGAAACAGTGAATGCTACAGGGCAATGAAACAATGGTCACTATACCTACAATATCAGAGCTAACTTAATATCCAAAACACAGCCATGGGCAAGTAGAGAGGACGCTGAAGCAGCATGATTACAAATTCAATTTCAGTAGTTAAGTGGATCGGTCAACCAAGTAAAGCACCGTGAGCAAATGTACTGTCTTCAATTTCACCTATTTTTAATTTGGCTTCAACTGAAATATTACAAATTCAGTAATTCCAATTCCATGGCTCTAAAACCCTGAGGTGAGTTAGCCCAACAAATAAGGCACCTACAGCTCGCAAGGTCACAAGGTGGAACTTGCATGCAACTCTATCTTACATCATGAAATATTATTAGCCACAGAATATTTATAGTTCCTGTACATAGCAGTATTTACCAACATGGAAATGAGAACTGTTAGCATTGGTATGATGATTCCTCCTGAATGGGAAAGGGCAATGAGGTGCCACACGGCCAAACATTGTTGACACCTAGATTATCTTGTAACCTTCTCAACCAGTCACTATTAGTGAATAATGAATCGACACTTGCACATGCACAGAGATTCTTTTTTGAATGAACAGGTCTAAGGTAGTCTTTTTTGCTATTAAATCATTATGGAGTGATTCATTTGCTTTATTTGTTATTTCAAATAAGATAACCCAAAAAGAAACCTAGCGATTATTGATAAATCAATAGAATAAAAAGTCATAAGTAATAGATCACAGAAGATTTTACCTCGATTTTCATTTGGCATCTCCATGGAAGTACCAAATTCTTTATTTCCACATGTGTTGTTCAGTATCTGTCACAAGGATGTGAATCAAATTGCATCCATGATGAAAGATTACTTCGCTAGGACCATAAAACAATGACAACACAGCATCCCTCGGCAGACAAGGTAAATCGGAGGGCTACAACTTCAGAAAAGTGGGAGACATGCTAATGGTGAACAGCCCTTATAGCCATCAGTTCACTCTATGGTCAGCTCAACTATATGCCATGGAAAGAAATATGACACCTTTCAGAGAGACAGGGAGGTTGGGGTGGGTGGGTTTGGGGAAGTGGAAGAAGGGGGGCCTTCCATCACAAGTGGCTGAAGCTTTTTATTGCAATAAACTGGCCATTTAGCCAAAAAAAATCATTTAAGGTAGCTGACAAGTGGAATTTATAGTAATCCTAATGGAGCAACAAAACAAATGTCTTCCCACTTCTAAATCTCTACCGGAAAAGTCTTAACATATTTCAATGTACAAAAAAAAAGGAAAATGCCACCCATGCAGTGGAAGTGTGAAACTTCATGCTCAAAACCAGTTCAGAGGCAAGAAACAAAGCCTTGCATAATGCTCATAGGTCATATTTCTTACCAATTTTCCCTTTTCTTCCTTTGAAACACCATTGCTGCCAATTGGGGAGAACTCTCGAGTAGATTCTTTTGCAAATTCTTTAGCAGGAGAACACTCAAGATCAACCCCCTCTTTAACCATATTCTTGTTTCCATTTTGTAAAATAGTCACACCAGTTGCACATGTTGTATTATCTCCTTCCAGAATCTTACTGTTACTTTTAGATCGTGTCAGTGTGGGCTCAGTTACAGCAGAATCCGACATATCAACAAATGGTTCTTTATCATCAGCTGGGACCAATGGAATTTTTGTATCAACGGTATCTGTGGTATCAGACCCATCTGAATTGTTATCTTGCAGCACCACCGAGTTCCCTTTTCGAGCATTTCCTCGAATAGTATGCATATGCACAGAATTTTGGAGCCACTTGATAATTTTTAGCATCAAACCATGGGAAAATGTGGTAGTTTCACCCTGCCAATCAGAAATTTAGCAAAATAGCTTGTAAATAAGCTAACATAGCAAATATATAAGGTATCTGCACGAAGTACCACGAGAGCAGCTTCCAAGGATTCCGAAGAAATACCCACTTCAGATGCTATATCACCAACACTAACCTTTCCACTGTCAATTAGCTGCAAAAACAGTGCGGAGATTAGTGTTTTTGTTTCGTGAAAGTTAGGAAGTAAATTCATGTGCTCTAACTGCGCATTACATCAGTAACACTTACCTTTCTAAGCACTACAGCAATATCACCAGAACTTCTCATACGATCCCCACCACCAGATGGATGCCCAGTATCTGTTTCCCAGCTTCGAATTGGTTGAGCATTTGCATTTCTAACTGTATAAGCCAAAGTATCTTGCTCTATAGTCTCGACCCTGATCAGGTTACCAGAGCTAGAGGCACTGGTTTCACTGTTCATGAATTTGTCCTTGTTTTTGCGTGTGAATCTTAGTTTTGGAATTTTTCCGGTGATGAGGTTTGTAGTATTTGGGCGAGATTCTGTAGGACTCTGTTCAGAAGCATGGTTACTGTTCTTGACTAAGCTGGTGTATCCAACTGCGGAATGCTTTGAGCAAAATGCTCTCAATTCAACCTGCAAAAGGGAAGCAAAAAAAAAAAAAGAGAAGTGAGCCACATTTACCTCATTTAAGTTTAGTGGCAACCATCAGAACAAAAGGTCTAACATTAGAGTGTTTAGATTTTCCCCATATCTCCATTTGATGCTTTGACTCTCTTGCGCATATAGGATGAAAAGCCGCCCGACATGTCCCTACAAGACACACGAAACTTAGTAAAAGGTATTGAGTGCTAGTATCAAGAACATGAACTAGGGGAAGATTGTGAAAGAGCTTGAAATTGAACATGCTTACATCCTAAAACCTACGATTAACTGTTGAGATATAAACCCACTGGTTTTTCCATCTTGAGTAGCTCCTTGGAAACTGGCTTGTGCCAAATATCCAATAGAGCTCCTTTCTCAAGTTATGAATGCTTAATACAAAAAATTTGTGATATCAGGTTCAAAGATATTGTTTGAAATCCAGTATGATACATTTTGTTTTACCAAAACCAATTATGCATCATTGCAGAAAGAATCAATTTATTTTAAGGTTCCCACAATCAAATGAAGAGCATTGGAAGAAGATTTGAGCACACAAATAATTAAGTTGGCCAGTTAAATAACAACAACATGCTCCATGAACTAGTTTTCTGAATTCTGATGACAAATGCCATGTAAGAGGCATTTCCTCAGAGAGCAATGGAGCACAGTATTTAGCAGGAAAATAAAATATTCAGCACAAACATAGCATCATAGCCTTGCTGTTTTCATCAGAAAACTTTTGAATACTAAGAATACTGTGTGGTCCACTCAGCTGGCTAAAGGGCAATCCAACTTGCTTAAAATCAGATAGCCATAGAAGGAAAAAAATCCACTATAGCAACTACATAAGCAACAAAGAAGCAAGCATTTTTCATGTAATGTGTTCAAGATAGTCATGGTACAAAGTCAATCAACACAAAACAAAATACCAGCAAATTCTACCATATCTATTGAAATATATATGCATATATGGATTCTATAGTAGTTTAAAATGTCAGAGTAACACTTAATTGAGATTTGAAATGAACGGCTGGTTACACGATATCAATTATTGTGTCATTCTTGGTGGGATGAATAATGCGTAGTAAATTGATGCATATGAAGGTATACCAAAACTCAAATATAAGGCATATCACAGATTCTCCCAAAATATTGCACAATAATTCAAATTTTGTTGAGAAAGGCATATCGCAGATTCTCCCTAAATATTGCACAATAATTCAAATTTTGTTGTGTTGCTACAACCAAGAGTTGATTGGTGTGTGCCAGTTCCCTTTCCAAAACAAAATTCAATTATATCACACTCACTACGACAAAGTGAACAAGGAATGAACTAATTATCTCACATCACATGCCCCTAGCAAATATAAAAAAGAATAGTTTTCAAGGCCAGCAATTCAGAAGACGATGCCCCATGTGGAAGCTTGCATATAAAAGGGGCTAAACGCAAACCTATTTTAGCAAGCATTTTGTGCTGTGACCTGGATGCCTGGTATTGATGGCAGAATGCCATGATCCACACAGCGTAACAAGCCTAATTTTGAAAAATTGCCCCTTTATGCGCAGCATGCCAGTATGGATTGCATGATTTATAATTGAAAAGAGTAGCAGGCCCAAGTTGTGAGGTATCATGTGATTGGTAGGTCGAATTTGAAATCAAGAAAGACTGTTGATAAGCACCAAAAATACCCAGAGCCTAAACCAAAGCTGAAGTCATAAACTAATGCATCTACAGACCTTTTACATTTCCTAAATTACAAGAGAATGTATTTTCATAAATACCGATAGCACATAAACATAAGAATGATATATGTCAATTATTCACCATCTCTTTTAAGAAGAATCAGAGACATGGGGTGCAAATACATACCATGACTACATCGAACACATGCTCCATGCTTAATCTTGCAAATACTGCATGTCAACTTCATTCGATTCTCTAGGACGCTATCGAGATTAGTTACAGGTTCCATTGACTCCATGTCCTCCACAAAAACCTCTGGCGCCCAGAGACTACAAAACAAGTGCACAAATTTCAGGTGGCTAACATCTGCATTTTGAGTAGGCTCCACTTCAATAGGTTTAAGAGCCCCTTTCTCCTTTGGACATAAAACACAAGGCGTCGATTGGGTGCTGCCAGAATCTTTATTCGACTCCAAATATGTACACCAAGCACACAGCCATTGCCCATCAGGCACAACACGCAAACCATAGCACTTCTGGTGCACCGACACCTTGCAGTTGCTGCAGTTAACTATCCTATTGGAGTCCATGGAACTCTCTCCAAGACAACAAACATCACAGCTTGAAGACTTCTCAGCTCCCAAGCGTGGAAGCAGAACAAGCTGTTCTAACCCAGCATCCACACCCAAAAGCTTTCTCTTCTTGTTGGGTCGCTCCGAAGTGAGGACAAACCGGCCTGTTGCTCCTAACAACCAATTAAGTGAACTTTCTTCCTCTTCAACACATTGTGCTGACACAATGCCATTCCTCCCAGCTTGATCCACTTCAAATGGCCGTTCTCCCGGTTGTACAGACACTCTGCTTCGCCTACTGAGGTCTTTGTCACTGACCATCTGTTGCACGACCACATCATGTATGTCTGGATCCACACTTTGATCCCTTTTCTCTTTCTGGCTAAGGAGATGCACACTTTGCTCACCACGCTCTCTGTTACTGACCACCTCTGCACCGCCCACACCCAGATACGAGCTTGTTTCAGCGACAGCCACGTCATATGTCTCGGCTTGGTTTACCAATTCCTTGCCACTGCCCAGAAATGGTATTAGCATACATGAGTCGAGGTTGTTGTAGCCGAATGGGAGCTTTGGTTTTAACATTTCGACATCAGCCAATGTTACTGGACGGAAATAGGCCTCAAACTGCTCCCACAAGCCAACCTTTGCAGCTGGCCGCGGTGGAGGCTCGACAGCAGCATCGTCCGGCGGGGGGAGCTGAATCTTCTTGTGCTTCTTCCGGGCGTCCCCCGGCCCTGCCCAGCTCACGAGCCTCGCGGGCAGCGTGGGAACCCTGGATGCCGCCTCTTCACCCTCGAACGGCGTCCGCAGGGCCAGAGCCTTGGTTGCCTGGGCGTACAGGTCGGCCCCGAAGCCGGGGGCCGCCCCCTCGGGCGAGACCTCGGCGCGGGCCATTTCCCCGCTCATACCGCCTTGTCCTGGAAGGGGCGCATCGCCGCCGGAGTCCCCCGGCGGCGGCGGGGTCTTCGGGGTAGCCTCCGGCTGGGGAGGCGTGGCGGAGCTAGGGTTAGGGTTTCGTCTCGAGCCCGAGCTTGTGTTTCCCTTCCGGGCGTTCTCTTTCCTCGCGATTTTTCCCGGCCCGGGTTTTTCGCGTGGGTCTCGGATCCGATGGGAGAGAGAGGGCCAGAGGGGAGGAGGACGCGGGACACGGTGGGGGAGAGGGAGCTCAGCGTCCGGACACGGGTTTGGTTTTGTAAAGTGAGGCGGTGCTAGCACGTCAGTCCGTCAGTCGCTCGCCTGGCTGGTTGCTGTTACCGCCAACTTTATTGCACCGTCCGTTTCACGCTTCACGCTGACGCCAGTTGCAGCGTGGGCTGGGCTGGGCTGCTCTTGGTACCATTTTACCCGGTCGGTGCTGAGCTTGGTTTTGTGGTGGGATGGAGAAATGCCATGGGCCAGCCCGGCCCAAAGTCTAACGCACGCTATGAAAGTTCATTTTTCTTTGTTTTGAACTAGAATAGAAAGTATTTTAGTGTTGACGATTGACACAATTTTCCAGCGCGCTTTGGCAAGTAATAGGAAGTATCAAGTGCAAAGATATATCGGTGAACATACGCACAACCTGTGGAGTTTGTTCAACGTAAGCAGCTTGATGCTACACTCGTCATGCATAAAATTCTCATTCACAGCTTCACGCGTCTTTCTCTAACTAGAGTATACTTGTGCTCTTACGGACACCTGTTTTAAAGTTACTTAGTTTGCGATATAGCTAACATTTGGTCCTAGTAAATCAGTTTATTTTAAGAAAATGAGTGCACAGTGCATGTTACGGGACCAAACTAAGTTTCGAAGAAAAGGAGAACACTACAAGTTTGCTAGGGTAGTTCAATCTACCTAGACATCCAAACTAAAGCATTGTTTATTTCACATCAAGATCATATAATCTAGCTTATGGTTTAAGGGCCACACAAATGTAAAAAGGGCTAGCCAATAATGCAAGTATCGAGCTACATAAAAGGTTGCAACATCATCAATACTGTTGAATTCCGGTAATCGTATCCGACAATTGCCTACTTATTATAAACCTCTCTCTATAAAACGCTATGTTCAGAGATATTATTCCAAATCTAGCAATATGGTTTTCATATGGCAAATTTTGACCGCAAGTAACAAAAATTGACATGAATTAGTCCAGAACGTCAAAAGAATAAGTAACTATGACATAGATATTCCAAATAAAAACACATGTGGTTTGAAGAGAATTTCATGCAGAAGTTGTTTATTGCTTGTTGGGTTCAAAAATGGCGCATGGCTCAGTCACGTTCGAGAAACATTGTGAGGCAGAACAAGCAAGCGGGCGGGCAGCCGGGCTCATCACGGAACACAACTATCCGGCGCAGCGGGCGTTGTCACCGATCCCCGGCGACTTCCCCACCCCAAGCCTGCCGAGTCCACGCCCCACAGAGGCACAGAGCGCACGCCCTCGCCACGCCACGCCGCGCCGCGCCGCGCCGCGCCCCGACCACGACCCGCAGCGCCCCCCGCCCCGCCCCGCAGCGCCGTGACGATGTCATCCGGGCGCCCGTCCGCATCCGCCATGGACGCCGACGCGGGCCCCTCCCCTCCCAGATCGAAGAAGCGCCCGTCCGGCAAGAGCGACAGCGACTGGAGCCCAAACCCTAGCCCCCGCGGCTCCCCGAGCGAGCATAAGCGCAGGCGCCGTACGTCCGCGGAGTCCGCCGCGCTCGCGCTCACCGCGGTGGCCGCCCGCGCGTCCGCGGCCAGCTCCGACGCGGGCCGCGGCGCCGTCCGGAGGAGCCTACGCCCGCGGCGACGCGCGGCCCGCGTTGACGGAGGCGACGGGGGCATCCAGATGCTCGGGGACGCGGCCGCCCGCGTCGGCGGAGGCCGTGGCGGCGTCAAGAAGTACTGGAGCGACGCCGACGAGTTCACGCTCCTCGCCGCCGCCGTTGCCTTCCGCGAGCGCAACGGCCGAGCCCCGCGCCTCCCAGATATGGCCGAGCTGTTCGACTCCATCAGCGATTCCATCTCCCCGGACATCGACCAGTTCATGGTGTACTACAAGATGAAGCGGTTGAAGAGCAAGTTCCAGCACTCTAATGGCCCGAGCGACCGTCGCCTGCGCAACCTGTGCTCCATCCTGTGGGGCGTCGGCGTCGTTCCCTCTTCCGAGGACGACTCGGACGCCGCCGAGAGACGTAGTGTCCCGGATGCAGCAGCCATGATGCCGGTGGTCACCGAGGTGCTCGGTGAGTACTGGAAAACCAATGAGCGAGTCATGGCGCCGGTGCCCCTTGAGAAGGGTCTGTCACTATTAGGCAAAAAAGAGGGCAGATTGCTTGAAACCAAGTGGAGGCAGCAGCTTGATGAAGAGATGCAATCGCAGATGCGGCAGCATGATCTGGCCAAGGAAGTCTGCGGCTTGCTCACTGATGCCATCAAGGGCCTTGGCCCTTAGCTTGGGTATGAATGCCATACCATGCTGCAATAGATATGTAGGCGATTTCCTTCCCTAGTTTGACTGTGTGCCGTGTGATTAGTTTAAATTTGTTGCTCATTTCAGATTTAGTGCTGGGTCAATTACAGTAGAATTGTTCAGAGAAAGCTTGAGAACAAACATTCTTCCCGATTTGCTGTAGCATTTTCTTTAAAATGATGGCAGAGTTGCATTGTCTGACTTCTGTAACAAAACGGCACGGCAAGAATGCCCTGCTTTGGTTAGTGAATCGGTTGTGTTTTATTCAGCTGGTCTGCAAAAGAGCTGAGCTTCAACAAACTTAACCATGTTGATTTCATTTTGTTTACTTGTTTAGTACATCAGGCCTATATATCTGCTTTGCTCAGATCTTCAGACTAAAATTAGCTATGTTATTTCCTTGTGTCATCCTTGTGCACATCCAGAAATTGCTTATGCTGATCCTGAATGGATGGTAACCATGGACCAGTGTTGTGAAAGGGATTTTTTATATGAAAGGCAACTCCCTTTTTTTCAGATGGATTGTGGAAGTATGCACATTTGCGCACAGATCTAATTTTCAGATACTGCGCATTCTCTGAAACCAGGTACTGATAAATTCGTTGGAACTTAGCTCAATCTGTCCAATATTGTTTTTTCTTTCCTTTTTTCGATATGTCCAATATTGTGGTGCAATGATGTCTGGAAGTTGTTCGAGCTATGTACATCGAAATGTAATTTCCATCAGCATACAGTTGGTTTTTGTGTTCCTGGGAGCAGTTTAATCCATCTCTTCCCGACTGTCAAATTATATAACATTTGGTTCAAAAGCCTCCCGCACGTCAATTTTTCTGTGTTTGCTTGCAAGTTCGTCATCCCAGTAGGTAACATAACAGTTCACAGCTAGTAACAGAATCGTTTGCAGCTAAACTTTCGAACGTTTGCAATGTTCTTTTTCACGCCTACTGAGCTTTAGCCTGAAAATGGCGTTTTTTTAAGACGATGCTCTCTTCTTTCTTGCCTCCTGTCGACAGGTGTTTGGGGTTGCGGCCGGGCCCTCGGTGCGCGGCAATGGGTTGATAGCGAAACCTGTGACGCGGCGCGGCAAGTTCTGGCTGCCATCCAAATATACGAATATTGTTTCAGTAGAACCAAGTCTCTTCATACGACTCCAAATATTCTTTTTTATGTACGCTGACAGTAGGAATTAGAATTGGTAGCATCGATTCTACTGTCAACTAAGAAACATAACATGCTATCGCTGAAATATTTCAGTAGAAAAATCGGAATTGATGAGGAATTCGGAGAATTTCGTGGCAAGGTTTGGCTTGCACTCGCAGCACAGGCAGGCACCCAGAAAGAAAGGGCACACCGAACAAGCCTGAGCGGAGTAGGTAACACAGCGCACTTCGGCACCACCAGTGGCAGCTCCCTTCCTCCCTGGTCTTCTCCGCCCCGACCTCTCTCGAGAATCTCGATTGCTCAACATCGCAACCGACCCCTCACCCACCACTCCAAAGAGCGCTCGCCACGCCGCCGCAATGCCATCCGATCAGCCGTCCGCATCCACCCCGTGCGCTGACGCGGCGCCGGCGCCCCTCTCCAGGCTTGAGTCCACGGAGGACGCCAAACTCGCGCTCGCGCCGGCCACGTGCGGGTCCGATGCCAGCGTCGCTGTCGACGGAGTCCGCCAAAGGCTCGGGCTTGCGCGCGTCGCTGTCGACGTAGGCCACGGCGCCGCCCAGAGTCTTTGGAGCAACGCCGACGAGGTTGCGCTCCTCGCCGCCGCCGCCGCCTTCAGCAAAGCGCACCGGCCACGCCCCGCGCTTCCCGGATGCGGGGGCGCTGCTGTTTGGCTCCGTCAGGGACTCCGTCTCGCCGCTCATCGACGAGGCCAAGGCGTACGACAAGCTGTGCCGCCTCGAGAGCAAGTTCCGGCAAGGTGCGCTGGGGGAGTTCCGCCGGCACGATCACGCATGACCGCCAGGTGCATGACATGTCCACCAAAGTGCGAGGCGTCGCCGACGGCCGACGTCGTGTTCCCTCCCGAGGACAACCCGGTCGTTCAAGGCTCTCCAGTGATGAGCGACGCCTGATCACAGAGAGCGCGCCCAAGCCCGCACCTGCGCCACGTCTCGACGCGCTGGTGCCGTCCGACGCGGCACCCACGCCTCCTTCCCCTCCCATTTCAAAGGAGAGCTCGCCCAGCCCTCAGCCCGGCATGGGCGACGGCCACCAGGACCCCGACTCTAGCCCCCCGCGCTCTCCCTCCCGCAGGAGCGACGCCGTGGTTGAGGGCGTCGCGCCGCGACGCGGGTCGCCTGAAGGCCGCAAGACGCGTGCCGCAGAGGACGAAGACGCGGCCACGATTGGCGTACTGGGTTGAGCTTGGAAGGTGGAGAGATCTCTGCGGCCTTCGGGCATCCTCCAGGACCACGGTAAGCGGCATTCGTCGGCAACGATGCGTACGTCGGAGCCCCGGCGCGGCATCGACAAGAAGATAAACGAGAGTCTATTTGTAAAATTACGAGGATCTATACGTAAAATATTGGATCGCGATCATTAATCGCTATCCGAATTAGGAGTCTTTTAAAAATATCGGATAGCGATTATTAATCGCGATGTAATCCAAAATAGGGGAATTTGTAAATGTTGGACAGAATTAGGGGCCAATCTGTAAAATAGGTCGTCGATGGAGGCGGAGGCCCCCCTGGCCGTGAGATCGCGCGTTCTCCACGCCGCGGCCGGCCACGAATTCTCCCTCCGCGCGGCCCGCGCGTCTCGGCCTGCTCTGGGGGATGACGGCATGACGCGCTGTGCCAGAGGTGGGACTGCCGCCGCGCCGAGGCTGTCCGGCACGCCGTCGAGGCACTGCGGGCGCTGGATGTGCCGTTTCTGAGACCGCACGTCCGCGGAGAGCACCGTGGTCGCGCTTGCCGCGGCGGCGGCGCGCGGGTCGAACTTCGACGGAGGGCATGATGACGTCCAGACTCCAGAGGCTCGAAACCCGCTGGCGTCGCTGGCGACTTAGGCCATGGTGCTGCCCGGAGGCTCGAACCCGGGGACGACAGGGCCACGGCGCCGCTCCTAACCGCACCAAGACATGGAGCGACGCCGAGGAGGTCACGCTCCTTCACGCAGCCGCTGCCTTCCGCGAGCGCACTGGCCGAATACCGCGCAATCGGGGCGGCGCAACGTCCGACGCAGGGGTACTGCTCTGCTCCATCTCCCCGCATACCAACGAGGCCAAGGTGTCCTACACGTTTGGGTGGTTGAAGAGCATCTTCCAGCACGAAGGCGCCGGGTAGTGTAATGTTGTCTGGAAGTTGTTGTGTAACTCAAAAATCTTCGATGTGTTTCACATGTATTGCCAGTTTTGGTGTTCTTTATTCCGACTTCTGGATGTAACAATCCAACACCCAAAATGCTGTTTGATGGCGTTGCAAAAGACTTGCTTAACGGCCTGAAACTACATTGGCTCAGTTTACTCGTGTCCCGACTTCCTAAGTGAGTTTCCATTTTTGAAAACATGCTGTTACACGTACATCTTTACTTTTTAGAGGGAGAGAGTGATACACCCAAGATGGTTGCTAAAAAGAAACATTCATCGCAGACGTTGCCGTTATGGTAAATGCGCTCCAGAATCATTATTCACCCGACAAGATTATTCCTGTTACACAGTTCGCAAAAACGTCTGCAAATGAAGAGGCATGCTTACAGCATACAAAAGGACATGCTTAAGAAAAACGCGGTTCAAAGAATGTTGTGGCTTCCCATGGACCCAAGATTAGGCTAGTGAGAGCTCTCCAGCAGGGATATTCCTCTTCACCAATTTCTCCCATGATTCGTTGGTTTCCTGAATGACCTTCAGAGCATATTCCTGCCTCAGACAAACAAGGATACCATAAGATTGCAAGAATAATCTCAGCGCTTCAGGCTAAACAAAGAAGTTGAGTTCAGGCTTACTTTGCTTGTGGGCTTGTTGCCGAGACCAAATCTGTTGGCAGGCTTTCCATCTGGTATCTTGTAGTCTCTGAACCAGTCTCTGATGGCAGTCAGTGTCCCCTGAATAGACATCATAAAATGGCAAAAAAATGTAAGAGAAAGTGGACATTGACTGCACGCGCAACTTTGTAGTATTGACTCTGATTGAACTCAACACATCAGCCTAACAGCAAATATTGAGGTATTACAGGTGTAACATTTATCTCTTTTCAAGGCCAAAGTTTGCTACCAACGATCTATTTTCAGACTCTTCATCTGAAGCTAAAAAAACTAAAAACATAAAGCAGTAGTGAGTAGTGGCATGATATGAAGGCATCCTACTTTTCAATCCATGAACAGAAAGCAAGTATTCTATGCAATATTTGCTTTTAAAATCTTCAACTGAAAATAAAAAAAGCACAGTACCGAAAATGACAGCTTTTTCTCAAGAAAAAAATAGAAATAAAAAATAATAACAGTGACATAACATGGAGAAATGCCCCACTTGTCACCAGGGAGATTGGCAATAGATAAGGAGAACAAGGACAAGCACTAAAAGAGGAGGACAAGGACCACAGTCATACCGGAAAATGCTTCTCTACATCATCCACATCATTAACAAGAGATGCTTTGGGGTCATCCAAAGAAATGGCCACAATTTTCCAGTCGAGCTCCCCCTCATCAATCATTGCTAAAGCTGCCAATGGTTTAACCCTAAGGACATCCCCAACATTGGCACGTCTTTCACCTATCTCAACAACATCAACTGGAAAAGAAAGCCATAAGACAGAAAGATTTAGATAACCTGAGGCTAATACGAAAACCATGCTTGACAAAGATAACAAATAAAAATGTTCATTACCAGGATCATTATCTCCGAATGCTCCTTCAACATCAGAATTTGCAGAAGTTGGGTCTTCCCATGTTTGAGGAAATAATCCATAGTTCCAATTGATATTGTACCTGATGTAAGAAGTAATGTCAAAGACAGCTGTGACAGCCACAAGCATTCGACCAGAGCAGTTCCGATATACCACTAAAGCCATTTAATTGTTTCCATGACCTTACATGTCGGACTGAAAAGATTAGGAGTATTCCACATATAGACCAACGTCAAATCTGAATTCCACCAAGCTAAGAAGCCAGACTAGCAATTTTCAGTTCCCATCGTAACAATTATAGTAACCTTTGCATAGCCAACCCAAAAGGCACTAAACAACGGCACCCCCATTGCATTCAGGATCCATCGGATGGGATCAAGAGAGCAAAAACATTTTGAAAATGCCGATTTTTCAACTGGACGATGTCATTCAATTGAATCAATCAATTTACATGTTTTTAGTCCCAATTCACATGAATTCACATGAAAGAGTAAGAGGGTACCTAATAGTATTTTTCTGTCACCTAATTAATTACGATGGCATGCCACTCTGGTCCCAAATTATTTATGCAGAATGCCATTTTATCAACTTTTTAGATTGACCCAGTGACCCAAAATATATATAACTTGCATCAGGTGATACCGTTTTCTAAAAGGGAAAAAGGAACAATAAGCAAGAACTACACATTTCTTATCCAATTCCTGGTTTCATAGTCCTTACGGGTAATATCGGAGGTTGCCCTTCTTGGTGTCCTGCTTGATGGGCGTGAAGGCCTCGTCGGTGGCGACCTCCATCTTGGCGCTGCTCTCCTTGGGGATCTCGACGATGAAGTGGAACACCCCGTCCCCGGCGCGCAGCGGCACGTCGTGCCACGGCGACACCTTCCGGCCCCCGCCGTCGACGAGGAACACGCGGTAGTCGAGCGTCTCGGGCTGGCCCTGCTCCTTGGGCCGGAGGTCGGCGGTCTTTAGGAGCGCGGTGGTGGTGAGCCCCCGCTGGCGCTGGAACCGCACGGCGGTGGAGAGGCGGCTGGCGCGGCTGCGGAGGCCGGCGCCGGCAAGGAGCGTGAAGCGGGTCGCCGCCGTAGCGGACGCCGTCGCCGCGGTCGCCATCTGCACGGGCTCCGGGGTCCGCCGGGGATAGGGGACTGGTGGAGGCGGAGGAGTTGGAAAAAAAGAGGAGGCGGCGGCGGCCACTGGGAGTGGGGGCTGCGGATGACGCACGAGGCTAAGGATTTGGACGGGTTGGTCTCTCGCTCGCGTCGCGTGGTGTGTGGTGGCTAGCTGATCAGGTGGGCCCGCCCTGGTGTGGGCAGGCATGCTGGATATCCGGACATTCGGGAATGTTTCGTGGGCCGGGCCAGTCGAGCCATCCAGACTTGGGTAAGCCTGGCCCAGGATGAAGTGGGTTGCAGTTACATCCAGCCCTGGGCTTTTATTTATCGCGGACAATATCCGGTCCAGGATACACGGCCCAGATCCAGGCGTAGCGTAGACGTAGACCAGACCAGACCAACATAAGTTTTTTTCATGAAAATCCTCATATTTATCCGTATTTAGCATCTCTCGCGTAGATTCCGCGGCCGGCACCGGTTCAGAAGCCACGGCTCAACCACGCCGCCGAAGGCATCGGGACAGTAGCATCCCCGCCGGCGGACGGTGGACGCAGCCATGGATGGCATGATAACATTCGTCGCCGCTCAACCAGTGCCGTTTCATTTCTACGCCATACAGGCAACCTCTATCTCTATCTCTATTATTTTTTCAAGCAAACAATAATTTTTTAGTCCGTCGGTCCGAATCCTAATCAGAACATGGACAAATTAATTGAATTTCTAATCGGAATCCGGACAAATTAATCGGAATTCCAATCGAAATCCGGGCAAGCAATGTCTCGTACGGCCACGGCAGAGAAGAGCATAAAGTTGATGATCTTGTATAGATCCGGATAAAATTTATATTACCATTAGCAAAGTACGAATATACTAGTTAAGTTAGTATAATGTAACCAGCCTTCCAGCAGCGCTGGGGAAGGGACATGACGAAGTGATAATGTACGCGACGCATGACTGATCGACAGTGACGATAGTGGCTGAAGGTTTCCAAATATACTAGAAAAATGGAGTATTATTGTGCCAACGTGCTGGGAGACGTAAACCTGGGTTCAGCGTCACCGAGCCAATCCAACGGACCATTGGATTGGATCCCATGCCACATCGTCGTCTTCGTGTGTCTGGCAGAGCTCGAACTTCTGCCAGTGCCTGGGCCGGGCACTGCAGGATCGGATTCGGATCTCAGAACTGGATCAGTGACCACTTTTACAAACTCTTCTGAAATCTCCACCACGGTAGTGAAACTTCCAAGCCCTACCGTGTAGGTCTCGGCGATCCATGGCGATGGCGAGCAGCGATGCCAGTCCGTTCGATGGCCTCGGTTACGGGGCCGAGCAACTCCAACTCCAGGACGATGGAAAAGCAGGACGCAAGGATGACTTGATTGGTGCCCCGGCCCCTTCGAAACGCTTGGTTTGGTAACCTGCAGATCCGTGCCATCCCATTTTCAGGTTTCAGCGCTGGTCCTTGCGAGCAGCAACTTTTAGGGCAGTGGGGGTGAACTAGGAAAACCAGCATCTTGAATTGAAATCGATGAATTGCTTTTTGCCTAATGGATTCTTTAGAAAGATTCCCGGATAAAGTTCGGTATAATATTTAGTTAGAATCTAAATAAAGGCGCATACGTGGGCGGGCAGGGGCTCTAGAGTGTGGAGTGTTTAAATGGAACATGATGTAATATTCATATTGTCCCTAACAAAAACTGAACTTCAACAAAGGAATTCTTTTGATTGAAGCATCTTGGCTATTTCAGGACATGTGAATGACTACTCAGCTACTGATTAGAGAGGAGAAATTCAGTTGCATGTCGATCGTGATCTACGGAAAATACTTCTGACTCAAACTTGTGTGTGGGACATGCATGGCATGATGGCTATGATCTGTGGGAGAGACCCTTAAGAAGGAACTAATATAACACACAACTCTGCAGTTATAGGAACAATATATTATATCAAGAACAGTAGAACGACAACGGCTTTGCACATATAACCACATAATAGGCTTTGTTAAATGAGTCAAGTTTGGTTCAGTTACGAATTTTGATGAGATGCCAGCACTACTGCTGATAGCTGATTGGTGGCAAGCCTCAGCGTGGCTTTATTTCGATGCCAATTTCGACTTGATGAAGCTGCGCCATGACTGTGTTTAGAAAGTAAAATGCCGAAAATACCACTTGGTCGCAACTACTGCACGCAACGTTATCGGTGAAGCCTGTTATGGGTGAATGTTTGGCGAAGTGCGTTAGCCTCACTGTTGGTTGGCTCTGAATTAATAAAGGAGGGACACGTTTGATTCCAAAGCTCAGCCGAGACAATATAAATAACTATGGAAGTGGCTAATCAGTAACAAATACAGTGTTTTTTTTTGCGAAACGTAACAAATATACAGTGTTAAGTTGTATAAAAAATACATTGTTAAATGAGAGAAATTCCAAAACCCATTTTCCTTTTGAAGTAATGAGCTGCACAGGACCGCGTCAGTCCCAGTTTCACTGAATAAGTAATAAAACTTCCGTTAAGCACTTTACTACACTGAAGTCCGAACTTTAGACGTACTTCTTCACTTATTCATATCATTATTGAATTAATCAGAGTTTCAGATTGGGCGATGAGAATGCGGAATGTACGCCGGTGGATAAGAACACCAAAAAGAGCACTATTCTTCCTTTCCAACAAAGGGGAGCACGCATTTCCGATAAAAGAAAGCAAAGGCAGATATTCCAGAATACCGCGGATATCGTAGGGGCCAAGAACTCCATATCTTAAGCAAGAATTAGGCACAAAAGCCGCAAATAATTGATGCTAATGACATCACACGATTCATGTAAGCATCAGCTTTCAGCTGAATATTCGTTGGTTCTCCGTTAGCTCCATGTGACAAGGTTAGCATTACCCGGCTCTCCATTAGCTGATCTGATCTGATCTGATTTTTAATAAGAGATCGAAGCTGCTGCCGAAATCATTCTGAGCACGACTGATGGTATCAAATGCGTTTCTGTTGCTTCAGTAGTGCTGCCCTGATTGCATATTTACATGGAATAAGGTGGTGGACTGGTGGTAGTAGTCATGCAGATTTTTATTACTCGTTTAGGCAGGCAGTTGTGCCGTCGTACAGGGAAACAGTGTGGAGTGCAGCACAGGCGCGGGGGAGCAACTTGCATTGGCAGCCGAGAGGTTAATCGAACTGCCGTCGTCTCCGACAAGCCCACTTGTTTGGCGTGCGGCCGGGTGCTGCATGGATGGATGCGCAGCGCACCATGGCGTTGGCGTCGGCGTCGTCGGCACCAACAACTGGCTGTGGCGCACGTATTCTAACCCTTTCCGCTGTCACAGATATTGACCTGAGGAAAGGGAAAGGCGGGTAGCGGCAGTGCGTGTGATTCAGGGCCAGATCAGCCGGCGTTGTGGAGCGTACCATGCTTCCTCCTCATGCTTGCACCAACAACGCCGGCTGGATTGCTGTGTTGCCTGCCACCGTCAGTGTGAAAGGAATCGGTGTTTGTTCCGACGGGTCGGAACTTTCGACACTGGACCGAAACTTCCAACAAAATTAAAATTTATAAAAAATTTAATATTAAACTGCAGAATCTGACTGAATCAAAAGTTGTACAAAGATACTAGGAGACTTCTGCAGATGATGTTTGCAAGCACAACAACTCGAGTACATAGATCGGCACAAAACAAACTCTAGATCAACAAGAACTAAATAAATGCAATAAGCACAAGACACAAGAGATTTGTTCCCGAAGTTCACTTCCACTAAGTAAGCTACGTCTCCGTTGAGGAGCTCACAAGGAGCCCGGTCTTCCACTAACCTTTTACCTCACTCAATCAACCACAAAAGATGATTGAGTCACTTACTATGAAATCCACAAAGGATAGAATAACATAAACTTCCTGGGGTGCATACACACGAGAGGACGCTTCACAGGCGATACCAAACCATCTAGAAACAAGCTTCAAGAGTAATAAACGCTAACCGAAGGATGAGGATACTTCAAGTGCTCTTGAGATGAACTTGGATGCCCTTTCATTTAAAAGTTTGAGTCTCACAGCTCAATCTTGCTCTCACCCAAGCGCTAACTCAAATCAAGGGTTAGCTCAAGGAGGGATTGGGAAGGAGTAGTAAATGTTTTTGGAAGTATTTATCTCGGGTTAAGTCAGCAGCAAATGAAGGAGGGACTGAGGGGGTATAAATATCCAAGCCCAAGAACTAACCGTTAGTGCACTGGTTAAGTGATTGTCGGAACTTCCGACATAGGGTCGGAACTTCTGACACAGGATCGGAACTTCCGACCATTTAAGAACAGCTGGTCGAGGACCCCCTGTCGGAAGAACCCAGCTACAGGGTCGGAACTTCCGACACACACTAAAACAGTCAGAAAATTAGGTGCACAAGTGTGTGATTTTATATCTCTCCTTGATGGTTAGCATCTCAAATAAATACTTTGACACATTCATGCTATCCATTCACATCCCTCTTGTACGGTGTTTTCTAAACTCAAATTCAAAATATAAAATAAATAAAGATCTACTTTCAAGCCTAACACCGTCCTTTAAGCAAATTTAGCGTCTTTTTTTGCTTTTTTCATTTTATTGAATTTTAATTTGTTTATAACTCGATAAACTCATTAGCTCCTTAATTTTATATGTCATCAACACCAAAACCCACTTGGGGAGCCAAATGCACTTTCACCTCAAACTAGTTAGCACAAAACATAAACTAAAATATATTAACTAGTTGTGCAACTAGGATTCACCTAGTGTGAAAACCTCATCCTAAAATTTTTTGCAACATATAGCCAATCCTAGCAAGATACTATACTAAAAATATAAAAGCACACAAGATTGCAATAAGAAATATAGAATCTTAAAGGAAGGGGATGAGGGGAAGTAAACTCTCGATACAAAGATTTATCCTGTGGTATCGTAGGCACAAGGTCACCCCTAGTCTACGTTGTTGAAGCATTCACTAAGAGTGTTGCTTTTCGGTTACCAAGTCTCTTCTGGGACTCTTCTTGACTTGCCACAGAGGCTTAGCCACCAAGGCTCACGCTAAGTCCCCGATCACCTTGATATCGTCTCCACTAAGAAGCTTCTCCATAAAGGAAGGAGGTCTCCACGTCCCCCGTGCGCCGCCCGCAATGTTCCGAGCATTCGGCTCGGAGTTGCATCGGGGGTGCACTGATGCGGACGGCGGCTGGTGCTGCCATCGCTGACGTAAGTCCTCACCATGCGCCTCGGTGTTAGTCAGGGCCTATGCACGAGGGTATGGCGGGGTGCGGGTGTCCTCGGTCTCCACTGGAGCCGGCTGTCGCCCCTGCACATCGCGCCATGGCGTATTCCCGCAGCGCAGGACAGCCAGGGGACGACACGTTGCCAACGCTGGAACCCTCGGTCAGGAGGTCATCGTCGGAGAAGAGGTCATGGAATGAGGTAGGACTGTACCCTGTTATGCCAACGAATTCGGTGGCGAGCAGGGAATATGACATAATCTTCCGAAGCTCCCTGGCATACACGCTCACAGTGTTTGTGAGACCAAACGAGAACCGTCCATGCGGCGAGCGTGGCGGGGATAGTGGGGTCCGTCCGGAGAGTTGGCGGAAAATGTTGCGCAGCGAGAACAGGAGTAAGCCCACGTTACTCGCTGAAGGTTTGGCACCGAGCATGAGCTCGATGCGCCACACAAGCACCTCGATGTCGAGGTCAGCCAGCGGGTCGATCGAGGTAGCATCTCCCTCAAACGATATAAGAGAAGTGGCCTCCTCGCGGAGGCGGAGCGTGCCGAGATGATCGGCGACGAAATCCAGGCTTCCGAAGCGGAAAGCCTGGAAGGGCGTGAAGATGGGGTTTCCCACGGTCCAATGCGAGGTCATGGTAAACTCCAACGAGCCGAAGCGAATCGTATCGCTCAGGCACGTGAGGCTGGATGTGTCGAAGACGAAGGCCATCCGATCGCCGGGGTAATGGACGCACGATGCCCTCCCCACAGACAGTGCCAAATTGTCGGTTCCGAAAATGGTCGGCAGCTAAACCAACTCGAAGTGTGTATCGCATGTCGTGATCGGAGGTGGCCTAGCACACAATGACTCAAGATTTATATTGGTTCAGACAATCGTGCTCTACGTCTAGTCGGGGTCAGTTGGTTGTATTGTTTGAGCCCAGGTGCTCGTGAGAGTTAGGGGAGTTACAAGCTTGCGAGCGGATGATGTGGTATGATCAAGATTTGTCGAGGTGTCTTTCCTTGGCGGATGATCCTCCCTTTTATAGTTCAAGGAGGGTCTCTGTTATAGGGGAACCAAAGGTAGAAAGAGTAAGGTAGAAAGAGAGAGAGTTCCTTGCTTCACCGGTCGGAGTCGCTAGCTCTGTCAGTCGGAAATACCAACTCTATCAATCGGAGCCTTCCGATGACCACCGTCCAAGTCCTGCGTCATGGGGTGTCCGTCTTATCTTGTCTCTGTGCATCATGCTCCGTCGGTCGGGGGCGAGTGTGCGACAATAAGTACGGTACTGTAGTCATGCTCCGTCCCTAATGCTACGCCCCGTCACTCCGTTGTGATGGAGGTGTGTCCGCCGCGTTATGATGACGTTGTGTCCCATCCCTTCGTGAGGATGGGCAAGTGGAATAGTGTTCCCCACTATGGCAACAGAGGGGACTGTAACCCCTGTAGAGGGAATGGTTGGTCTGTATGGCAAGTTGACTCCGGCGTGTTCGTCCTTATCCTCAGCACCTGGCCCCGGGGGACGGTCAGCGAGCGAGGCCTGTTCGGCCCCCGACCTCGTTAGTCGAGGAAAGTGACACGTGCATGGCAGAATTTGGTTGGTGTCTTAGGTCGGAATCCTAGTATGGACCTAGAACTTGGTCGTCCTTTGGTCGAGGATGCGGGCCGAGGCTCTAGCCAATCGGCCGGCTGGTTGGGACCAGAGGCCTAGACAGTCTAGAAAAAGTCACGGCCCATGAGGGCGCCCGTTTGATCCACACGTGATCTTAGGCCATCCACAATTCTAGTAGGGAGTGGGCCCGCTGGGGACCAGGTCTCTGGACCCGTCAATCACCATATCAATTCACCAAAGCACCGACCCGTTATAAAAGCTCATGTCGTCGTTTAACCGACGCATATAATTATGTTGAACCTTGTATATGGATTTTCACTACAATTTGGATATTTTGATAGCGATTTGGACTATCTTGTATGTGTATTGGACTCCATTCATAAAATCTAGAAATTCTACAAACTTAATCCTACAAATTTAATCTCATAAACTCGTTAATCTCATTAACTGTATTATCACGCAATCACCAAAATCTCGGTCACGTTCCTTAAACAATGCCGGCAGGTGCGCGGGTGCGCGGAAGAAGGCTGAAGGCAGATGCATGTATGTTGGCCTCGATCTCCTTTCCAAGGCGCCGCGACGGCGACAGGAGCCAAAAGGGGAGGATACGGCGTGCCGCCGAAGACAAACCCATGATTGCATCGAACTGCAAAACTGTCCGATGTGGTAGAGTCAGACTTCCGGTAGTCAGTGAACGGTCAGGGTCCATGTCCAGGGGTTTCAAAGCCACTCACACCACAGGTAGAGAGCGAGTGGCTGCTTAATCCAGAATTCTTATTTAACCACCCGCTTAGATCTCTTTTGGTTTTTACGAATTAACTTTAGCTCCTTTGTATAAAAAATCTTATTATTTAAAAATATTAAATAAAATTTTTCTAAAACACTTTTTCACATATCAGTGCTAATTCGCAAGAAAAAATTAATGGGTCTAATTAATCCATAATTTGCAATATTGATGCTACAGTAACCATCTGCTAATGGTGGATTAATATATCTCATTAGATTCGTCTCACGAATTAGCCCCGAAATTCTACAATTAAGTTTATAATTAGATTTCATTTAATACTTCTAAATAAATTTTTTTTACGTGACAGGGCTTGCACCTGACTATGTCTCCGGAGATTAACTGGCCTGCTGCTGGTGTCAACGGTGTCAAGTAATATTGATCTTGACAATCAGTAAAAACTTTCTTTTTCGGATTGTTTTCCTTGTTCAATGCAAACAGTAAACTTGGCCTGCTGCTAGTGTCAGCTACCTATCTTTCAGGTCAGTGACTGATATAGGGGCATCTAGGCAGCTACACCCAACTAACCCAAGTGCCCTCCCTACCCGGAAGCCGGAACAAAGGACACCGTCCAATGTGTAAACCACTGCACAAACGGTACGGCATTTATCAGCAATGTCGCGACTCGCGCGCGGCCTCTTTCCGCGGCGCGCATGCATTCTATAATCGGTGCCCAAATCCTTCTTGACTTGTGCCGGCCAGCCTTGCAACTTGCTGCCCTCGATCACAACCTGCGGTCGAACTGGACGGCATGAAACGAGACGAAAGAACCGAAGCCGCCGCGCGCGGCGACGCGGAAGCGATTCCTTCGTCGATCGCTCCACTCCCTCGAGAATAGAGATGTTCATGCTCTCGGTCTACTCCTATCTGACGCAGATCGGACGCTTCCTCCCAGCTTTCGCATCGCCTTTCGCACGCGCGTGCTCGATCGTGCTCGTGCAGATAGGTATCCAGGCACCTCGGTGGCCAGGCGGAGCACTCGTCAACCCGAGGGGCGCCTGGATATCCACGTTCCCGGCCTATCCCGTGTACGCCACTGACTTATGCCTCATCGGGGAGGAGTTTTTAACCAAACCGGAGGCGGGGTAACTGGGCGGGTAACTTTTTGGCCCGGGGGAGGGGCCGGGGTTGGAGGAGAGGAAGGTTTTCTGTGGGAGGACGACGACGACGGAGGCGATGCGGATCCTAACAGGAGCGCACCACGCCCTGCCGGCACGGGAGCCCGCACCAGGGCGATGCATCAGCAAGCACTACTGGCCAGCCAGCAGCTGGCGAGCAGGACGCGCGCGCGCCGTGCCCTGATTGCCTCCATTAGCGAGGAGGTGGAGGTGGATGCCGGCCCCGCCGTCTCTCTCCCGCGTGGTCACTTGCGAAAAGGCGCGGCGCCACCGCGATGCCGATGTGTGCTCTCCTCGACCCCTAGCTCCGCCCTAGCTAGCTAACTGCTCTCTCGTGCCTTCGTTATTCTTTGCTTGGACGGATCGAGGAGGAGGCACGACGGACGGATGATGTCTGACGAATGCTTTTCTCATTCTTCTCTGAGTGTGGGAGTTGCGTGTCCGCGACTAGTGTCTTTTTCGCTGACCCATGGACAGGCTGCACTTGTTGAGCTCAGAGGTGTGCGTGTGGCTCAACGGTTAAGATCGACTGATCGATGGATGCAGCAAGGTCGTAGGGCCAAATAATGATACGAAATCTGTATTTGAGCCAGCATTGGCATAGCCTAACGCCTACATGTTTGAAAGCAAAAGCCCTACGAGCTAGTAAGACATCTCCTCGCAATGGTTCACCTGATCAGCCATCTCTTCCGATTCCGTGGCAGGTTGAAACACAACCGTGAAGGAAAGGAGAGAGAGTGCTGCTACTAACTATGGATTAGTATCTCACAATCAACTCTCTCCTCCACGCAAAATAAATAATGCCGTGAATCTCTCTATAGCTAGGTGATTGTACCTTGTTGGAGATACCCAAGAGACGTCTGCATCTCGAAAACCAAGACAACGGCATGCCTAGTGTTGGAATAGGAGTCAGTCACCTTTTAAGATGTAGTGCCGTCGAAATATGGAAAACGAGAAATAATGTTTATTCGTACAAAATACAGGTATCTTCAGGATCAAATGTAGTCAAATTTACATCACGTGAAACACACAAGGTTGGGTTTCTCAAAGAATAATAAACCTACATCCTATGGGTCGTTGTAAAAATGGCATAGCTGCGTAGTTTAGGTTGTATATTCGTCAAGCATTTTGAATTTTTTTTATGGATTTTATAATTTTTTAAAAGAGTTATTTTGGATATTAGTCACAATTGACTTGAACCCTAGAAATAAAAACTAGAAACAAAAACTTATGATATATACTTGACTGAATCTTACACGTAAACAATGGATTTTTTTTAAATAACCCTCGCATGCGACCCTAGCTGATTGTGAAGATCTGAGTGGCACCATATCCGTGGGCCTAGGGCAGAGGTATAGTTACGGTCAATGTTTAGTAATATAAGCTCATTATGAAGAATTCCAGAATATATAACTCTACTTGAAATTCTACTCCCACCATGTAGTTTAGGCTTCATGTTGGTCAAACTTTTTTGAGTTACCATCAATATAAAAATTTTACAGTATTGGTATATGAGAAATATTTTTAACATATTTGATTACCATTGTTGGAAACATCACGTTTTCAGTGCTGATATTTTAAACCAACTACATTTTGAATTGGAAGAAGTATGTTCAATGTATATTGCAAGTCAAAGTGCCATACATATCGTGGCGATGCTTATATTTGGGATTGGAGGGAGTATGTTCAAGAGGTGGTTTTAGGAAATTGATGGCGACTTGACAAGCACCACCAGGGTGGTTATTGGAGCGATGATTATGATGAGTAGAACGGCGACGGTTATCGGCCGCGAGTCCCATCTGGTAGAAAGCTACATACCGCAAAACCAACCAAATCTAAACGAATTAATCTAGCCTAAAAACCCTACCACTGGTACACCAAACCTGCGGTGACGACTAGGTGAGATGCGCGGACGAAGCACGGTGAAATTTCTATTGAGTTAGGTCGGTGACAGCGTGCCGGCTAGCTGCTTCGAGAAGGAAGCCAGCAGAGAGACGGTGTGCTTGGCTACTGGAGTCAACGAGGCATCGTTTAGTGGATGGAGAGAGTGGGAGAAACGGGTTAGAGCAAAAGCCTTCTATTTCGTTCTGTCATGACGATTTGGAAAAAAGAAAAAAATAGAAACAACACAAGAACGACGATAAAGCCAAATTGCCAGCCCTCACATGGGAACTGTCCTTGGTTCTCTGCTTTCTTTTCGGCGGCATAGCCTTCGGCTTTCGAGTTAACCTGACGACGATCGAAGAGAATAACCTGACGACGATCGAAGAGAATAACATGTCATTTGTCCGGCAGCCCAGTATCGATGCCATATCTTATCAGATGATTAACAACATGTTCCATAATCCATTCTCTGCTCTCCCTAATCGTCCACGATGTTGTCGACAAGCACTAGCCAACTGGGGCCGTCAGATCTGAGAGACTGAGACCACTACCCAGGCAGGTCCAGCTCACTCCCACAGGGCTTGACCTGACGGCTCTGACGACAGTTAGTTCCTCCTCCCTGCAGCTAGCCGCAAGTATTCGATCCGATCGACCTCCTCTTCGACCGGGCAGCTGAAAAAGATGCCTAACACGTAGCGGCGTAGCCTCTACGTACAGGAAAAAGGTCACGCGGGGAAAGCTGGAGCAGGGCGGAGGGGAGAGCGAGGAGGTCGCCGATGGGCTCCTCCTTTCGCCGGAAGTGGAATATTAAACAAGGAACAATTAGCTAAGCCAGCACTGCAACAGACAGCCGGGTGCCGGTGACTCGGATCCATCAATGGCTGCACTTGGCATCTCGGCTCATCCAACTTCGATAGCTACTCCCTGCTGCTGTCCTGCGCCCACAGCCACAGTGTGATGAGGGCGCGCGCGGCTATATAAATGGTTCGGTGAGCTCGCTGCCTCCTCACTCCCATAGCTGCTTAACTGATTGTCTTCGATCAGAGGAGCTCGAGAGGTAGTAGCCAGCTCGTAGAAGTGAGTGTGTCAGGAAGAAGAAGAAGAGGCTTAATTACTAGCTTGGAGTTGTGAGAGAAATTAGTATTCGATCATCAGGCAGAATGGGTGTGGGGAAAGTTCTGAACGATGTGAAGCCGTACCTGGCCATGATCCTGCTGCAGGTAGGGTTCGCCGGGATGTACATCGTCGCCGTCGCCTCCCTCAAGCGCGGGATGAGCCACTTCGTCCTCGTCGTGTACAGGAACCTCGTCGCCACCGCCGTCATGGCGCCCTTCGCGCTCTGGTTCGAGAGGTAATAATCATGTCCGCTCCATCATCCATCCATCACCCCCCCTCCCCCACCATGTCATGCATCCATACTCGATCCATAGTTGTCTAGCTTTTCCACTTCGTACGTGCTTCGTTCATAGACGCATGATGATAGATGCTGCATGCAGAATCATGATCGTCAGCGTTTCATGTCATGCAAGAGCATACACCAGGAGAGAAAACAAGAGCTGCGACATGCATGCACTCGCATTCGTGTTCTGATGTTCATCCATCACACAGGAGGGTGTCCAACTGGCAACTTGTTAGTCACGCATCGGATCTAGTTAGTTCATCCATTTTGTCTGCAGAGCCGACGACGACGACGTAGCACTTCACTGGTCGCTTTTCACATGGTGCATGGTCCACGACCAGCACTTCCACATTCTAAAATCGGCAACATAAAGCAGCACGTCTATTCTATTTCCCTACCTGCATCCTGAACAAAAAGTACATTCTCTCGCGGCCATCGCTGTCATCAAGTGTTGTTAAATCAGAATACGTACACAGAGAAGAATTTTTTTTTATTTTTGTGGCCTAAAATCATAGTACACGCTACTGGACCACCATGGCCCAGATGTCACCAGACAGTAGTCCATTCAGGGTGATATGATGGTGGTGCATGAACTGCATGCGTGCACAGTTGACCGTGCAGTAGTTTTGTCTTTGGGATGGATTGCACGCATGCCAGGTCAGCCATTGAACTTGCCACATGCCCTGTGCCCTGTTTTACTATTTCTATTTGCATCTTTGTTTCTCTCTACTTAACTGTGCTCCCCATTGCAACGTGATGCAGGAGCGTGAGGCCGAAGATGACCTTCACCATCTTCCTCAAGATCATGGGGCTCGCCTTTCTCGAGTACGTGCAAATCATCATCTACTACCACCAATAGCACACCAATGGCAACACTACTACAGATAGAGATGTAGATAGATCTCAATTAATTAAGCACGTGCATGTGAACCCGTTGGTGCAGGCCGGTGCTCGATCAGAACCTGTACTACATGGGGGCGAACCTGACCTCCGCCGGCTTCGCGTCGGCGCTGATCAACGTCCTCCCCGCCGTCACATTCGTCATGGCGCTCATCCTGCGGATGGAGAGGGTGCGGCTGCGGAGCATGCACAGCCAGGCCAAGATCGTGGGCACGGCCCTCACCGTCGCCGGCGCGGTGCTCATGATCCTGTACCACGGGCCCGTGATGCAGTTCCCATGGACCAAGGGGCAGCACCACGATGCCGCCGCCGCCGCCGCCCAGGCCGCCGGCAGCGGCTTCCTCGCGGGGACTATTTACGTCATCGCCGCCTGCGTCGCGTGGTCGGGCTTCTTCGTCCTCCAGTCCAACACGCTGCAGAGCTACCCCGCGGAGCTGTCGCTGACGGCGCTCATCTGCCTCATGGGCTCGCTGATGAGCGGCGCCGTCGCGCTCGTCGCCGAGCGCCGCAACACCCACGCCTGGGTCATCGGCTTCGACACCCGCCTCTTCACCGCCGTCTACGCCGTAAGCTAGTCTCTTCCCGGCACGCGCTGTTCTTACTGAGTGTGCATCGTCGTAAGTGCATGTCCCCTGACAGCAGCAGCCATGGACTGTTGTGCTGTGATTCCTTCCAGGGCATTGTGTGCTCCGGCGTGGCCTACTACGTGCAAGGTCTCGTGTCGAGGCAACGAGGCCCGGTGTTCGTCACAGCCTTCAACCCTCTGTGCATGATCGTAACCTCCGTCATGGGCTCCATCATACTCAAGGAACAGATCACACTTGGAAGGTACGGGTACTACGAAACGTGCAGTCCACGTGCAGTGTATGCATGGTTCTATATGCTTAATTTATACATCATATCCAGATATTTCTGAAGATAAACAGGTATATATACAAAAAAAAATTGTAGTACTACTAGTACTATGTACTAGCAGCTAGTGCTAATGCCCCTTTGTTCGTTCAGTGTCATCGGCGCAGTGATCATCGTGTTAGGCCTGTACGCGCTCATCTGGGGCAAGAGCAAGGACCACGAGAACCAGGTCGCCGACGTCTCCGCGTCCGGCGGCTCCAAGGGCGGTGCAGCGGCCGGCGAGCTGCCCATCACCTTGGCAGCGCAGCCCAACGGCAACGGCAAGCACGAGCAGCTTGGCAACACCCGCGGCCACGTCTTCGACGTCGAGACCCCAGCGACCAACGGCCACTACTAGTACTCCTATACATACTCCTAAAAGCATCAACGACTCCATCGTCGATCCATAGATCGACTGAGTTGGAGCATACGTGTGGTGCGATTTTTCCTTCTTCTTCTTTCTTCCGTTCTGTTAGTTCCTCCTGAAATTCTTGTGAGAGAGTGCTAGAGAGAGAGAGAGACAGAGGTGGACCCTTACCTGATGTAATGGATAAGGCCAGGACGTACGTGACCGGGTTGCTTAATCAATCAGCAAAGATCGATCAGCTCTTCTGCTTACGTAGAGCTGGAATTAATTACTCCATCAGTGCTTACTAATGCCCTTCCTTTAATCCGCTTAATGCGATCGGCCGAGACGACGATCGATCAGCCTCGCAATTGCCTGCTCCCTTGGTGCACCCACTAATTGCGGGCTTTTCCTTGCTAATTGCTGCCTGAATCGACATGGAACCCCCCAAATGTGCTCGCTTTGGGGATGTCACACGTTGATTCCTGTCATTTTCTGCTTTAATTCTCTATGCTTACTGGTTAGTAGTGGCTGTCAAAGATTGCTTTTAAAAATGCAAGTGGAGATGCGTATCTGCTGACACTCTTATCACTGGGGGGCTGTGGCTCGTTCTGTATTCTTCCGACTATGGCGGGAGATGGGAATGTGGAAAGAGTAGAAGACCAACAGGCGTTGACTCTTCTTCCCCTCTGCCTCCGCGTTGAATAGACAACACCAAGCAAGGCATCGGAGGCCCAAAGGAAGGCCCGGGTCGAGAGCATGATGCCTGCAAGGGCGCAAGGCCCATTTCTTCTCCGTGCAGACGCTTTCTTCTTCCTCGATCCTCACCTCCGGCTTGGTCACCGGCTCACCGCTGCTTGCCTGCTTGGTTCGATGGGAATCGGAACCCCAGGTCTCCATCGATTCGAGCGGGCGCGGCTGGTAGAGCAGAGGAGCGGAGGGCCGGAGCGGAGCGACATGTAAGGGTACTATTTTCTGCTTCTGGAAGGGACGGAAAGGCGGCGGCGGCCGCCGGTGAAGGCCCGGAGGATGAGGGGAGAGACCGAGCACCCAACCAGGGTACTTTGCAAAATAAATATTTAAATAAGGGGCCTATTTGCATATATTCGGATCGCGATTATTAACTGCGATCCGGGGGTTATATGTAAATTCTAGGGGTCAATTTGCATATAACCGGATCGCGATTACTAATCGCGATTACTAATCGCGATCCGAATCAGGGGGTTATTTATAAAATTTCGAGGGGGACTTCTGCAAATATTTCTCCGGGAACATGGCACGAGCTAGCACAGCCACCGCCGACCTCCGCTAGCCCCATCGGCCGCGGCCAAGTATGCAGCTTGGCGAGGCTCGCAGATGGCGCTGGCTGCGCTAGTATTATCCCCCGCATGAACTGAAGGCATCCGCCATCCCACCCTCTCGTCACCTCGCCGCGATATTCGCCGAACTCGCCGCCGCCCTCCGGCGAGCTTGTAAAGAATGTATTTGGAGCTTGCTCATCAACTAATGGCGTTCACTTTCATTTATACTCGAGTTACAAGCTCGCCGGCCGTTGGCAGATCCGAACTGCACGGCACGTTAATCACGCACACAGAGCACTACGCGTTCCACATGTTTCCCTGAGAACTCGGTCACTAACTATCTTGATCTGATCCTAGAACGTGACACACATGCATATACGGTTCATAATACACACCGTATACGATACATTTACATGTACACAAGACACCTACATTCTTAACACGCACCCTCAATCACAACCGTGCTGACAGAGGTTGAGATTGCTGCATATCAAACTGAATGGTGACTTGGACAATGGCTTTGTAAATATATCTGCTATCTGCTCTTTTGATGATATGAACCGAACTTGCAGTGCTCTTCTTGCTACTTGCTCTCGAACAAAATGAAAATGAATTTCTATGTGTTTTGTTCTGGCATGGAACATAGGATTGGAAGTCATATATGTAGCTCCTAAATTATCACACCACAATACAGGGGCATTCCACTGAAAAATTCCCAGTTCTTTCAACAGAGACTGAATCCAAATCAACTCTGCAGCCACATTAGCAATTGCTTTGTACTCTGATTCTGTGCTTGATCTAGAAACTGTAGGTTGTTTCTTTGAACTCCATGACACCAGATTTGATCCCATTTTAACTGCAAACCCACCTGTAGAACGTCGATCATCCGGACAGCCTGCCCAATCTGCATCAGAGAAGGCATTCAATGTATTGTCAGACTTCTGAAATTGCAACTTCTGATCAAGAGTTCCTTTCACATATCTGAGTACTCTTTTTACTGCTGCCCAGTATTTATCCGTGGGTCCTTAAACATATTGGCTTACTTTATTTACTGCAAAAGAAAGATCAGGCCTGGTGATGGTCAAGTATTGGAGTGCTCCCACGGTACTTCTATACTGAAACTGCTGTTCTTCGTTCAGAGTATACCCTGCATCTTTTGTTAACTTTTCTGTGGCTGCCATAGGAGTTGAAATTGGTCTGCACTTATCCATTTTTGCTCTTCTCAATATATCCTGAGCATATCTCTTCTGTGATAGTGCAAGTCTTCCTCTTTCATGCTGTACTTCAATACCAAGAAAATACTAAAGTTTTCCTAGATCTTTAACTGCAAACTGTGAAGTAAGTTGCTTGACCAATATATCTGTTGCCACTGCAGAAGAACTTGCTATAATGATATCATCCACATAGATGAGCAAATACATTGTGAGATCCTTCTTCTTCAGAATAAATAAGGATGTATCTGCTTGTGAGGAAACAAAATCAAGTTCCTGCAATACCTGGGTTAACCTTGAATGCCATGCTCTAGGAGCCTGTTTCAGTCCATACAGAGCCTTATGCAGTTTGCAGATGTAGTTTGAAGGTACTGAGGAATACAGAGCCTTATGCAGTTTGCAGATGTAGTTTGAAGGTACTGAGGAATTCTCATAGCCAGGTGATTGCTTCATAAAAACTTCCCAGTGGTTGGCTTTACTACAGGACTAAAGGTTTCTGAATAATCAATTCCAAATCTTTGTTTGAAACCCTTTGCTACCAATCTGGCTTTATATCTCTCTACTGATCCATCTGCTCTTCTCTTTATCTTGTAAACCCATCTACTGTCAATCAAATTAATTCCTTTCTTGGAAGGCACTAAAGACCAGGTCTGGTTTTTCAGCAAAGCTGCATATTCTGTGTCCATGGCCTGTCTCCATTCTTTATATTTCAGAGCTTCACTCAAGCTACCAGGTTCTTTAACTGGTTTTGCCACATTTTCCAGAGTAGCTGCAGCATTGTACCTCACAGTTCCATCTGTAAACTCCTTAGGCTTCACAATATTATCCCTCAGTCTTGTTCTCATCTGATGCAGAGGTTGAACAACAGACTATACAGCTTCTGCAGTTTCTGATTGTTCAACAGATGGAGTAGTAGAAGTGCCCATTGTGTCATCTTCTGACCCTGCAATAGAAAGGTCAACTCCATCAGATTCATTAGCTACAGGTTGAGATGGCTCAACCTCAGTTAGTAAATCATTTGTTACTGGGCTGCTTGGAGAAGATGAATTAGAGACAGACTCTATTGTCGGATGGATGTTGAAAGGATCGATGGACCAAGAGGGCGGGTGAATTGGGCCTTTTTCAATTTCTAAAACAAGATAAAGCAACCTTAACCTATGCAAAACTAGAAAGGCACCAATTCACCAACCGGGTAACTAAACTACTTACGCAAGCTAGGAAGGATAAAAAGAGACAAAGCCTAGCAAGGTAGAGCTCACTAGTGATCCCTAAATCAAGCACATGAATGAATTGCATGAAAGATAATGCTTGAATAAGTAAAGTGGACAAGGGACAACCGGATTTTTTCCCGTGGTATCGATGTGTTGGCACACACCCCTAATCCACGTTGTGACACTCACAAAGAGTATTGTCACCTCCCAAGTCACCAAGACGAGGGCGCTCACTAAGAGTCTCCGTTCACCATCCCGGTGTGGTGGAGATCAAGCCACGTACAATCTTCTTCTCCGGGCTTCCACAATCCTTGGCAAGCTCCGCGAGAATCACCTCGATCACCAAGATCGCCTAGGTGATGCCAATCACCAAGAGTAATAAGCTAAGGCCTTCACTTGAGTAAGAACCAATCACCAAGAATGGATGCACACAAGCTTCTCTCTACTCAAGTCCTTAATCTTGCTTCTTGAATGATTGAATGACCAAGTGTATGAAAAGATGAAGCTCAAGGTGGCTCTTGACTATAGTATGTGTGTTTGGGTGTTGCCTAGTGTCAAGAGTATTAGAATGACCCATTGGAGGGGTATATATAGGCAGCTCACACGAATAGAGCCGTTGGAGAAAAAGCTGCCAGAAAACTGCGTAGCGCCGGTTAATCCGACGTCCCCCCAATAGTCATCGTCGGTTTAACCGGTGAATGTAAACTGCCCCTTCTGAAAATAGCCGTTACATCTTGGTCAGATTAACCGTCGTTGCATCGGTTTAACCGGTGAGTGTAGTCATCCATTGAACAACTGAAGAACCAAGTTACTGGACAACTGCACCGACGTCCAATTTCAAATAGCGTCGGTTTAACCGGTGAGTGTAGTTGTCCACTGATCAACTAAAAACCAAGTCTCTGGACAACTGCACCGATGTTAAATTTAAATATCGTCGGTTGAACCGGTGTATAGACTTGTCCAGACCCTGCTGACCTCGTTTAACCGACGTATAGAAAACTTGAGGCGTCGGTTAAACCGGTGTTAAGGATTTTTCTGACTTTGTGTTTTCTGACTTGAGTCTTGAATGAAATCCAAATATTTCTTGAGATATAAGTTGAGAGCCACTTATTTGAACTTCTAGAAACCTGAGTGACCATTGTGTGCATCCATTTTCAAATGACCATGTCCATGTTCAAGTTACTAAGTCTAAACCCCTCTTAATAGTGCGATCACTACAAAACTATAAAACCTATACCAACCTAAGTGTCCTTCTCAACCTTATGACACTTAGGACTAGAAAGATCCTTAGTCTTGACATATTATTGAGTTGAATGCCGAGATCGCCTTTTGGAATAATGAAAATTAGGGGCCTCTTTTGACATATAACCAAATGAGCGATAATGATCTATAAATCTGCACAAACTCATTAGTCACAATAATGGTTGTCATTAATCACCAAAACATACCTTGAGGGCCTAGATGCTTACAGATGTCAGTTAGGAACTCTTCAGTGTAACAGACAGTTGGCAAGGAAATGGGTTGTGGATCAGCAGAGGCAGTGTTTTGGTTTTGATCGGGAATGGTTTTGAAAGGGAATTGATTTTCATCAAAGACAACATCTCTTGAGATGTAGACACGACCTGTTTCTCTATCCAGGCATTTGTATCCTTTGTGGTTTGGGCTGTAACCAATAAAGACACACTGTTTGGATCTGAAACTCAGTTTCTTAGAATTATATGCCCTCAAGTTTGGCCAACAAGCTGACCCAAAAACTCTAAGGATTTTATAATCAGGTTGGGAGCCAAGAAGTCTGAAGATAGGAGTTTCATTGTTTATAGTTCTACTTGGCAGCCTGTTTATAAGAAAACATGCAGATTGGAATGCATCATCCCAGAATCTGACAGGCATATGAGGTTGGGCTAAGAGGGTAATTCCAGTTTCTACAATGTGTCTATGTTTCCTTTCAACTAACCCATTTTGCTGATGAGTATGTGGGCTGGACAGCTGATATTTGATCCCTACTTTGCTGAAATACTTATGCAGTTTCAGGTATTCACCCCCACTGTCAGATTGAACAGTTAAGATCTTTTTGTTCAAAAATCTCTCAACTTGAGTTTGGAACTGAAGGAACATAGATTCAACATCAGATTTATATTTCAAGAAGTAAATCCATGTAAATCGGCTATAATCATCAACAAAACTGACATAGTAACTAAAACCATTTACAGACCTCCTAGCTGGACCCCACACATCAGTGTGGATTAGTTCTAAGGGTCTAGTAGTGGTATGAGCTACAGAAGAAAATGGCAATTGATGAGACTTCCCCTGTTGACATGCATCACAGATGCCAGGGTTTTTATTTTGCACTAAAGGAAGATGATTTCCAGCCAAAATCTGATGAATAACAGCAGATGAAGGATGGCCTAGCCGATAGTGCCAAAGATCTTCAGTGTTCCTAGCAGTGAAGAGAGCTCGACTGATGTTTTTATTTGGGAAGTGGTAAAGTCCATTGGTGCAGCTTCCTTTAAGAAGAATGGTCTTCGTTGCTTGATCCTTAATAAGAAAATGTGTGGGATAAAATTCAGCATAAGCATCATTATCAGCAACTAATCTATGGACAGAGAGAAGGTGTCTATTGATTTCAGGAACATGAAGGATGCCTTTTAAATGAATAGGTCTATGTGCAGCAGTAACAAATGAATTACCAATATGAGTTATAGCCAAACCTGTGCCATTTGCCACCTGAAGCCGATCACTGCCATTGTACCTTTCCTTCACAGAGAGGCGCTCAAGATCATTTGTCACATGGTCAGTTGCTCCTGTGTCGGCATACCAGTTGGTGTCAACTGCATAACCACTTGCTGCCATTGCTGCAACACGATTGGTGTCTTGGGCCACATAATTCTGATCAAAATGATGGTAACACGCCGATGCAACATGGTTGTCACGGAAACAGATCTGGCAAAAAGCTTTCTGTCCAGCGCTAGTGTTACCTTGGTTGGTATTCTTACCACCACGCCCACCAAAGTTGCGGCCTCCATTGCCGCCACGGCCACGGCCACGCCCCCGGCCGTTCTGGTTGAAATTGCCGTTGCCACCACGTCCTTGAGTGCGGCTGACTTGGTTCACCTGGGATCCTCCAGTGTTCTTCTGAATTCTCAGCTCATGGCTGAGCATGTGGGCGTAGACATCATTGATGGTGAAGACATCATTGCGGGTGGTAAGACTAGTGACCAGAGATTCTGTGACGCCCTGAAAATTTACTCAATAAAATCATGCACTAGAGCGATTCGGTTCAACGTCAAAACCCTAACCGGAGCGTTGTTCCGTTCCGCACCACTCGTCCACGCGCGACCGTCCGCCGTAATTAACGCAGACGCGACCCCCTTCCTTTTCCCCTCTCCTCGTGCCGCGCGCATGGCCGACCGGCCGCGACCAATGCCGCAAGTAGCGCCGACGCTCCTCGTGCCGCGAGCGAACCCCCGCGCGCGCGTGGCCGACCGGCCGCGGTCGCCGCCGCGATCGGCGCCGGCGCGTCCTTTTTTTCCCTCTCTCTTTTTCTCTTTTTCTCCCTCCCATTTCTTCCTTTTCTTTTCTTTTTCCAACCTCTCTCTCTTTTTCTTTCTCTCCTTTCCTCTCTCCCCTTTTCCTTTTTCTTTTCCCTTTTTCCTCCCTCCTTTCTTTTTCCCTCTTCCCTTCTCCTCCCCTCTCTCTTTCCCCTGACTCTGCTCCCGAGCGCCCGAGCGCCGCTGCGCGCTGGCCCCGCCCGGCCGTGCCGCACGCGCACGCGCCGTAGCGCGCCACGCCGCGCCGCGCCCCTGGCCCGCGCCACGCGTGCCGTGCGCGCACACGCCCACGCTCGGCGCCGCGACGCCGCATCGCCCGCCGCGCCGCGCGGCGCCCGCGTGCGCCTACCCCGCGCGTGCCGCGCCGCCCGTCGATTGGCCGCACCGCACGCTGCTGCCGCACACCGCCGCCGTCCTGCACCTCCGCGCCGCTCGCCGGCCCCCCTCACCGGCCACCGCCCTCCGCTGCCCCGGCCGCCTATAAAAGGGGCCGAGGAGCACCCCCAGCCTCCCACAAACGCCGCCGCACACCTGGCCCCTCCTCTCCTGGCCTCCCCCGCCGCCGCGCCGAGCCGCCGTGAGCCACCGCCGCCGCCCCCGTGGGCGCGCTCCCTCGCCCCACCCCGGCCCGAGGTGAGGCCGGGGATCAGTCCCCCTTGCTCCCCTGCCCCTTTTTCCCCCTACCCCGGGCCACTCTTGAGCCCTGGCCGGCCGGCGCCGCCCGCCACCGGCGCCCTGCCTCCCCTCCTCTGTTTTGCACGGGGGAGAGGAAGGAGAAGGGTGTTTTTACCCAAACCCCCTCCCCTTTCTGGTTTTTTTCTCAAAAACCCCCTCCTTCCTATGAGCATCCCCTTATTCACTTCCCTTTTACAAAAGAAACCCCGTGCTTTCCATTAATTCAAATAGAACCCTCTAATACTTGAACCTAGATACACTTGACACTCTTTAGCATGCCCCGAGAATTTATAAGATTTACAAAAAGGCCCTCGCTCTTTCCGGATACTTACGAATAAACCCCTAGAGCCCTGTTTAACCACCCGAACCCCTTTAGCTCGTCATTTTATGTGCGAAACGACCTCCGATTGACCCGAAACTTTACCACTCCACTTCTAGTATAGTTTTAGCTATGCCATTAAGAAACCACCCAGAGATATTGCCCCTAACTCCGTAACCGAATTATTTCCGATTCAAGCCTATCGGTAAAAGCTTTTAGTTCTTTCGCTTGATTGTGTGTCTGTTTGTTTGCGTCGTAGGACACGGAGTGAACGACGAGGTTCCCGACCGCGACCAAGCGACTGAGGACCAGTACTGCGACCCCGAACCCGAAGGGCAGTGCTCCGATCAGGACTTTCCGCAAGGGTTTGACGATGGCAAGTTCAATTCCGCCCTTTGATGCATGTTTCTGTCCTAGTTTTTATAAACACAACCCAGTGGCCTGTTTTATAAAATTGCATTGTTTTGCGTGTTGAAAACATGGTAGGATAGCCACCCTTGCCGTGATAGCCATACCTTGAATACCTGATTTTATAAAGAAAAATGCGTGTGTGTGGGAAAGGGTAAAGTGTGGATTTGAGAAACGAGTCGGACGGGATGGATGGCATTTCTGGGTGAATTGCCGTTGGTGTGCTCGTACCTGTGTGGTTGAGCGAGGAAGGGAGATATCCATCCTGTCACCCCTAAGGACCGAGTTGATGTGACATCTCACCTAGCTTCCTGTCGTGCAAGCCACTTGACCGTTGTATGGGCAACGGCTTGGCCTAGCCCCACTAGTTAGTCTGATAGCCATCGGGAGAGCTGGGAGCGACGGGTGATCAAGGAGACGGGATAAGCTCTGTGTGACTTATGCCCCGGTTAAACCTCGGTGATAGGTCGAATGACCCCTTGATAGATCCCGTGGTGGCTAGTCAGGTCTAGCTAAGGTGGGTAAGGGCTTCGATGGGATCTGCACCGGCACTAAGGTGTTCGTGCTGTGGTACCCCGCCTGTGGGTAAAGTTGCACACCTCTGCAGAGTTAAAATCTATTCGAATAGCCGTGCCCACGGTACTGGGCAAGTTACGGTGTGGTCACATAACTAGCGTTTTCTCTCTGGGAAGGGTTGATCTGGTGTGAGTTGTTTGAAAAGTATCCGGCAATAGTGCTGTGTGCTACGACGGACGGGGAGTCCGGTAGCGGCTTGAAACTTGGATCCGTGAGGATCGACATTGTGCATTCTTAGACACTTGTTTTGAAAAATGCTTTTAAAACGAACCCTGGCATATAATTGTGTTTCCGCAAAAGAACCGTAACTTTATCCTTGGATTATCCTGTGCATCTAATTCTGTTATAACCCCCCCCCCCCCGTGGGTGTGATTGGACTTGCTGAGTACGTTTGTACTCACCCCGTTCTTACTTTACAGTGGAGGATCCCGACTACATCCCAGAGAACGACGAGTAGGGTCCCGTCCTGCACCCAGTCTTGCCTGTGGGTGAGGTCACCGTCGGAGCTCCGCATGGCGCAAGACTCTGATGATCCCTTGTTCGTAGCTAGTGTAGTTGTGTGGGTTCTGGTTGTAATCCTCGCGATAGTGGCGCTTCACTGCCCATTACCGCGTAGAGTTGTACGGTGATGTACCATCTGATGTAATAAAAGTGTTATCAGCCTCCTGGGACTGATAAAGTGACACTTTTAAGTCTCCCCTGATGGGGGGGGACGCTTCAGGTGGTATCAGAGCCGTAGGCTGGCCGTAGGACGTGACCCTAGGAACGAAACCCCTTTTCAAGCCCTAGGGTTTGTTCGGACTTAGATATTTTTCTACACTGACACTCACCACTGGTTTTTACCCTGTTCCAGATGGCTGACAACGGATGGGTCAACGGAGTCTGCTACGCAGAGCCTGGCCTCCCTAAGTTATTGTTGCTCAGCCTGGAACGCGTTGGGGTTATGGAAACGCCGGAGTACGCCTACCGAGAATACATCTCCGGCGGCACCCTTCGGTGCGACACGATGATCTTTGTGGAGAGAAGCACCCGCTACCCTGATGTGGACCCTTGGTTCGTCTCCACCACTGGCTTTCGCTTCCCCGACACGTACCGAAAAGCCGCCCGTAAAGCCCTACGCCGACTGCGTGTGCTCTATAGGCACCACCTTCAGCGGACTCCTATGGGAATTTTTCCCACCCGCTGAGGGAAGAGGGCGCACTTGGATTGTCCGAATGAGGGGACTTGGACGAGAAGAAGAAGACCTGGAAGACACGGTCTCCCACCTGTCCATCTACCTCACTGGCTTGGATGCACTCTGCCGCGAACAGTCGGCACAACTGAAGAAGCTAATCCAGGGGATTGAAAAGATAACCCAGGAGCTGGAGGAACAACGGACAAGAGCTGCAACCGCCGAGTATTCCTTAGCCGCCTTCCAAGTCCAGATGCAAGAATACGAGACCCGCAACGGAATAGGTGGATGGATAGAGGAAGAAGAAGAAGAACCCATGGAGACCCATTGGGATAAGGGTACACAGACCGAAAACGAGATGGATCGGTTCCTTCCAATAAAGAAGCGCTCCATCAGGACCGAGGAAGAATCCCCATTATAGGATTAGCACCCCTAGCAAAAGCCCTACCCTAATGACCACGTATCCATGAAAACTGTACCACCCTTGTTGTAATAATAAATATCATCTACTCTCTTTTGCACCTGTACCAGGCTGTTTACCCTACTTCTGTTTCAGATGGCTGAGGAAGGATGGACCCAGGGCGACTGCCAAGCTGCACCTGGCTTCCCCAGCCTTTTGATCGACACCCTGGAAGGCCTTGGCGTTACGGAGCGCCCAAGGTACTACAGCCGAGAGTACGAGCACCATGGTACCCTCCGCTGCAGGGTGATCCTGGTCATCGCCAGGAGCAACCGCTACCCCGACATCCAGCCTTGGCGAGCGACCACCACAGGATTTAGACACCAAGATACCTACCCCCTGGCCATCAGAAAAGCACTCCGTTATTTGTGCCGGATTTTTGAAGAACACCTCGCCCCCACGCCAGCGAAGTTCTTCCCGCCGGCCATCAGGACCCCAGTCTGGGAAGCACGCATGAGAAACCTGGAGCGACGACGCCACGAAGAAGGCCCCCTGTACCAAGTGGCTACTTATCTAGCCGCCCTGGACCACCTCTTTGATGAGCAAGCCAACCTTCTGAGGGAGCAGACCCATCGAGCCGAGCAAGCAGAGCTCGCAGTGAGACTGCAGCAGATTCGAGCCGCCCATGCTGAGGCAAGAGCCGCAGCCGCGGTTAGCAGCGAAGCCGTAGCCCAAGAAAGCCTCAGGCAAGCTCGAGACCGGCGTATGCAAGATTGGACCCGTAGCGGAACGCCAGTCCCGGCAATTGGAGAAGACCATGTTTTACTCGGGACACCCGTCATAGGATGGGGGACGCTCTTTGGAAGCACACCAGCACCACCCGAGAACCCTGAAAGCTCTGCTGCCGCCGTCGAGGGAGACGCTGCGGCGCAACCCTCGACCAATGGAAATCCAGAGGAAGGCGAGCAGGGATCACTCACACTTCCCGCCCCAGAAGAAGGCCTGCCCCGCGAGTAGAATGACCGACGCCACCCTAGCGATGTACACCCCAGCCCCTTTTGTTTAAGTCGTGCCTTGGGACATGACCCTGGACGAGTAGTACGAGACCTAGTCTCACCCTAAGTTGTACCCCCTGGTAGTAATAAAGTTGTTTGTGCCCTTGCTTGTAATGTTGTGTGCTGTGTTGTTGTATGCGGCTTGTTTATATAGCTACCGGCAGAAGGTAGATTCTGCCTTATATACATACGAATTAAACAACTTAAATATCACATAATCGTAACCCTAGTTTACCCAATCAACAGGTGACCCCCCGGAACGTCGCGAGGGCCTCCCGTGGCCGGAACCCCGTAGCCGCTAGTGTCGGAGCACATTCCGTTGAACAAGATCTTCCCCGAGGAGAACAAGAAGTAAGCCAGAACCAAGGAGGAAGTCAAGAAGGAGAACAACTACCACCACCTCCACCCCTCGGAGACCTGGCGCAGATCATCCATAACCAGACCCTCATACTGGAGACTCTGGCGAATGCCCTCATTAACCGGCAGCCTCGAGGGCAGAATATGAACGACAAGCTGACGGCCTTTCTAAGGACCAAGCCACCAACCTTCGCCGGATCCTGCAACCCGTTGGATGCTGACGACTGGTTGCGAGTAATTCAGAGGAAGCTCGAACCATTCGAATGCCAGGACCGGGATAAAGTCCTTCTGGCAGCCCACCAGCTCACCGGAACGGCATTATCCTGGTGGGAAAACTATTGTGCCGCAGCCGAAGATGCCTCTACCATCACCTGGGGAGAATTCGTAAGGGAGTTCCGCCGCTACCACATTCCTTCAGCCACTATGAAGCGCAAGGCAGATGAATTCCGCGCACTACAACAAGGAACCATGTCAGTAGAAGAATACACCCACCGGTTCATAGAATTGGCCCGGTACGCGCCGGAAGAAGTGAATGACGACGATAAGAAACAAGACATGTTCAAGAAGGGGTTAAGCCCAGAACTCCGGACCTTGCTTACTCCCCAGATCTATCCGGACTTCAACACCCTAATGAACAAGGCCATCCTCACGGAAAGGGCCAAGGCCGAAGAAAGAAAGGACAACAAACGCAAGTTCTTGGAAAGTAAGGCTCGCCAACAAGACCGTTTCCAGAAGCCGAGAAATTCCAGCTATACTGCACCAGGAACTCAGGCCCCAATGCAGTATAGAACTCAGTCCCAGGTGACAGGATCACAGGCCCCGCCTAGAAGCCAGAATACCTCGAGGGCCCCGCAAAGCAATGCAAGTCAGGCCACCCCCGACAACAACAATGTTAGAGCTTGTTTCAACTGCCGAGAGACAGGGCACTTCATCGCCAATTGCCCCTACGCCAAGAATAAGCCGGCCACGTCAGCCTTCTCCAACACGGTGAATGGGCCCAGACCAGCCCTGACCGGTGCTAACCGAGTGCCCGTCCGCAACAACGACGGCAGCCAGCAAATGAAGCAGCAATCCTTTGGACGAGCCCGCGTCAACCACATCGACGCGCAGGAGGCTCAAGAAGCTCAAGGCGTAGTGCTCGGTGAGTACTTAGTCAACTCAGCTCTGGCGACAGTATTATTTGATTCTGGAGCATCACACTCGTTTATATCCTCGAGCTATGTGGAGAAGCACAAAATACCTACAGTACTACTAAAAACACCCCTATTAACCCGGACGCCTGGAGGCGACATAAATTGTCAATTAGGTTGTCCCCGGGTAAGGATCAATTTAAGTGGGGTAGACTTCCTAGCAGATTTGGTAGTACTTAAGCCTGGGGGAATAGACGTAATCCTTGGAATGGATTGGTTAAGCCGACACAATGGCCTCATAGGCTGCACCGACAAAGTGGTACACTTAACAAACCACGAAGGAGTACAAGTGATCTGCCATACCCGGGATAGTAAATTTGACCCAATGGTGTTTAACATGGAAGCCCAGCCCTTAGAAGGAGTCCCGGTGGTGAACGAATACCCAGATGTTTTTCCCGAGGAACTTCCCGGTATGCCACCAGACAGGGATATAGAGTTCGTCATTGACCTTATCCCTGGAACCTCCCCTATAGCCAAAAGACCCTATAGGATGGCGGCATCTGAGTTGACGGAATTAAAGAAACAACTAGAAGAACTGCAACGCATTGGTTTCATCAGACCAAGCTCGTCGCCGTGGGGAGCCCCAGTGCTGTTTGTCAAGAAGAAGGATGGGAGTATGAGGTTGTGCGTGGACTACCGAGCACTGAACGAGGTTACCATTAAGAACAAGTACCCCCTCCCCAGGATTGATGACCTTTTCGATCAGCTAAAAGGAGCCAAGTACTTTTCCAAGATCGATCTAAGGTCAGGATATTTTCAGCTTAAGATTAAGGAAAGTGACATCCCTAAGACAGCTTTCGTCACCCGCTACGGGCAGTTTGAGTTCACCGTAATGTCCTTTGGACTAACCAATGCCCCTGCCTATTTTATGAACCTCATGAACAAAGTGTTTATGGACGAGCTGGATAAGTTTGTCGTAGTCTTTATCGACGACATACTTATCTACTCTAAGAGTATTCAGGAACATGAGCAACATCTGCGGGTAGCATTGGAAAAGCTAAGGGCACATAGGTTATATGCCAAGTTCAGCAAGTGCGACTTCTGGCTGGAGAGAGTAGCTTTTCTTGGTCACATTCTGACTGCGGAAGGCGTAGCAGTGGACCCAGAGAAGGTCGAAGCTGTTTCCAATTGGCAGCGACCAACTAACGTCAGTGAAATCAGGAGCTTCCTTGGGTTAGCCGGGTACTATCGGAGATTTATCGAGGGATTCTCCAAGATAGCCCGACCCATGACGGAACTTCTTAAGAAGGAGAAGAAGTTCGCCTGGACAGAAAGTTGTGAAAGAAGTTTTCAAGAGTTGAAACGAAGGTTGACAACCGCCCCAGTGCTGACTCTACCGGACATCCATCGGGACTTTGTCATTTATTGTGACGCATCCCGACAAGGATTAGGGTGCGTACTGATGCAAGATGGGAAGGTTGTTGCATATGCCTCCCGCCAACTCAAGACTCATGAGCAGAACTATCCGACCCATGATTTGGAACTAGCAGCCGTAGTGCATGCCCTTAAGATTTGGAGACATTACCTGATCGGAAATAAGTGTGAGGTTTACACCGACCACAAGAGTCTGAAGTATATCTTTACCCAGCCGGATTTAAATTTAAGGCAGAGAAGATGGTTGGAGTTGGTCAAGGACTATAATTTGGAAATTCAGTATCACCCCGGAAAGGCGAACGTGGTAGCCGATGCCTTAAGCCGAAAAACCTATGGACCCAAGGACGACCACCTATGCGAGGAAATGGCACGGTTAAATGTGCACATCGTTCCTCGAGGTTCCAGTCAGGTGCTAAACGTCCAATCGACATTAGAGGATAAGATTAGAGAAGCCCAAAGCTCGGATCAGGAGTTAATGAGGGTCCGTAAGCAAACTGGAGAAAACAAAGCGCCGGGCTTCCGAGTAGACGATAAGGGAACATTATGGTACGAGGATAGGATTTGTGTACCCCAAAATGGAGACTTCCGGCAGATGATCATGGACGAAGCCCATAACTCGGCCTACTCCATCCACCCAGGATCCACTAAAATGTATATGGACATAAGACAAAAATATTGGTGGAATGGAATGAAAGCGGATATTGCGCGATTTGTGGCGCAGTGTGATACTTGCCAAAGGATCAAGGCCGAACATCAAAAGCCGGCAGGATTATTGCAACCCCTACCCATTCCAGTTTGGAAATGGGATGAGATAGGGATGGACTTTGTAGTAGGACTGCCCCGAACACAGAAGGGACACGATTCCATATGGGTAATTGTGGATCGACTCACTAAATCGGCACATTTCATACCCGTAAGGACCACTTATGGCGGAGAAAAGTTGGCAAAACTTTACGTGGAAAATATAGTGAAGTTACATGGAGTGCCCAGCAGAATCGTCTCGGATAGAGGGACCCAATTTACATCTAGGTTTTGGAAAAGCCTACACAAAGCCATGGGCACTAAGTTAGACTTTAGCTCCGCATACCACCCACAGACGGATGGTCAAACCGAGAGGGTGAATCAGATCATGGAAGATATGCTGAGAGCGTGTGTCCTGACCTATGGAAATGATTGGGAACAGAGTCTGCCCTATGCAGAATTCTCGTACAACAATAGTTACCAAGCCAGCCTGGGCATGTCGCCATTCGAAGCTCTCTACGGAAGAAAGTGCAAAACCCCTCTAATGTGGTCGGAAGTTGGGGAACGTGCCCTAGTAGGACCCGCACTTATAAAAGAAGCTGAGGAAAGAGTAGCGGAGATCCGCGAGAAATTGAAAGCAGCTCAGTCCCGACAGAAGAGCTATGCAGACAAGAAGAGGCGGGAAATAAGTTTCAACCCGGGAGAATTTGTTTATCTCAAAGTCTCACCCATTCGGGGGACACGAAGATTTCAAGTGCAAGGAAAGTTGGCCCCTCGATACATTGGACCGTATCGAGTTCTAAAGAAAGTCGGAGCGGTAGCATACCGACTGGAGTTACCAGAAGAAATGTCGGACATACATCCAGTATTTCATGTTTCGCAACTAAGGAAGTGTTTGAGAGTACCCGAGGGTGAACACGTGCCGGTAGAAACAATAGACCTGCAGCCGGATTTGCGATATCAGGAAGTGCCGGTCAAGATTCTAGACACTGTCACTAAGAGGACCAGAAACTCCGAAGTACGGATATGCAGAGTTCAGTGGAGCAGACACGGAGTAGAAGAAGCGACCTGGGAGCGCGAAGAGGCTCTGAAGAAGGAATTTCCCCATCTGTTTAGGAGCCAGCCGAATCTCGAGGACGAGATTCATTTAAGTGGGGTAGGTTTGTGACGCCCTGAAAATTTACTCAATAAAATCATGCACTAGAGCGATTCGGTTCAACGTCAAAACCCTAACCGGAGCGTTGTTCCGTTCCGCACCACTCGTCCACGCGCGACCGTCCGCCGTAATTAACGCAGACGCGACCCCCTTCCTTTTCCCCTCTCCTCGTGCCGCGCGCATGGCCGACCGGCCGCGACCAATGCCGCAAGTAGCGCCGACGCTCCTCGTGCCGCGAGCGAACCCCCGCGCGCGCGTGGCCGACCGGCCGCGGTCGCCGCCGCGATCGGCGCCGGCGCGTCCTTTTTTTCCCTCTCTCTTTTTCTCTTTTTCTCCCTCCCATTTCTTCCTTTTCTTTTCTTTTTCCAACCTCTCTCTCTTTTTCTTTCTCTCCTTTCCTCTCTCCCCTTTTCCTTTTTCTTTTCCCTTTTTCCTCCCTCCTTTCTTTTTCCCTCTTCCCTTCTCCTCCCCTCTCTCTTTCCCCTGACTCTGCTCCCGAGCGCCCGAGCGCCGCTGCGCGCTGGCCCCGCCCGGCCGTGCCGCACGCGCACGCGCCGTAGCGCGCCACGCCGCGCCGCGCCCCTGGCCCGCGCCACGCGTGCCGTGCGCGCACACGCCCACGCTCGGCGCCGCGACGCCGCATCGCCCGCCGCGCCGCGCGGCGCCCGCGTGCGCCTACCCGCGCGTGCCGCGCCGCCCGTCGATTGGCCGCACCGCACGCTGCTGCCGCACACCGCCGCCGTCCTGCACCTCCGCGCCGCTCGCCGGCCCCCTCACCGGCCACCGCCCTCCGCTGCCCCGGCCGCCTATAAAAGGGGCCGAGGAGCACCCCAGCCTCCCACAAACGCCGCCGCACACCTGGCCCCTCCTCTCCTGGCCTCCCCCGCCGCCGCGCCGAGCCGCCGTGAGCCACCGCCGCCGCCCCGTGGGCGCGCTCCCTCGCCCCACCCCGGCCCGAGGTGAGGCCGGGGATCAGTCCCCCTTGCTCCCCTGCCCCTTTTTCCCCCTACCCCGGGCCACTCTTGAGCCCTGGCCGGCCGGCGCCGCCCGCCACCGGCGCCCTGCCTCCCCTCCTCTGTTTTGCACGGGGGAGAGGAAGGAGAAGGGTGTTTTTACCCAAACCCCCTCCCCTTTCTGGTTTTTTTCTCAAAAACCCCCTCCTTCCTATGAGCATCCCCTTATTCACTTCCCTTTTACAAAAGAAACCCCGTGCTTTCCATTAATTCAAATAGAACCCTCTAATACTTGAACCTAGATACACTTGACACTCTTTAGCATGCCCCGAGAATTTATAAGATTTACAAAAAGGCCCTCGCTCTTTCCGGATACTTACGAATAAACCCCTAGAGCCCTGTTTAACCACCCGAACCCCTTTAGCTCGTCATTTTATGTGCGAAACGACCTCCGATTGACCCGAAACTTTACCACTCCACTTCTAGTATAGTTTTAGCTATGCCATTAAGAAACCACCCAGAGATATTGCCCCTAACTCCGTAACCGAATTATTTCCGATTCAAGCCTATCGGTAAAAGCTTTTAGTTCTTTCGCTTGATTGTGTGTCTGTTTGTTTGCGTCGTAGGACACGGAGTGAACGACGAGGTTCCCGACCGCGACCAAGCGACTGAGGACCAGTACTGCGACCCCGAACCCGAAGGGCAGTGCTCCGATCAGGACTTTCCGCAAGGGTTTGACGATGGCAAGTTCAATTCCGCCCTTTGATGCATGTTTCTGTCCTAGTTTTTATAAACACAACCCAGTGGCCTGTTTTATAAAATTGCATTGTTTTGCGTGTTGAAAACATGGTAGGATAGCCACCCTTGCCGTGATAGCCATACCTTGAATACCTGATTTTATAAAGAAAAATGCGTGTGTGTGGGAAAGGGTAAAGTGTGGATTTGAGAAACGAGTCGGACGGGATGGATGGCATTTCTGGGTGAATTGCCGTTGGTGTGCTCGTACCTGTGTGGTTGAGCGAGGAAGGGAGATATCCATCCTGTCACCCCTAAGGACCGAGTTGATGTGACATCTCACCTAGCTTCCTGTCGTGCAAGCCACTTGACCGTTGTATGGGCAACGGCTTGGCCTAGCCCCACTAGTTAGTCTGATAGCCATCGGGAGAGCTGGGAGCGACGGGTGATCAAGGAGACGGGATAAGCTCTGTGTGACTTATGCCCCGGTTAAACCTCGGTGATAGGTCGAATGACCCCTTGATAGATCCCGTGGTGGCTAGTCAGGTCTAGCTAAGGTGGGTAAGGGCTTCGATGGGATCTGCACCGGCACTAAGGTGTTCGTGCTGTGGTACCCCGCCTGTGGGTAAAGTTGCACACCTCTGCAGAGTTAAAATCTATTCGAATAGCCGTGCCCACGGTACTGGGCAAGTTACGGTGTGGTCACATAACTAGCGTTTTCTCTCTGGGAAGGGTTGATCTGGTGTGAGTTGTTTGAAAAGTATCCGGCAATAGTGCTGTGTGCTACGACGGACGGGGAGTCCGGTAGCGGCTTGAAACTTGGATCCGTGAGGATCGACATTGTGCATTCTTAGACACTTGTTTTGAAAAATGCTTTTAAAACGAACCCTGGCATATAATTGTGTTTCCGCAAAAGAACCGTAACTTTATCCTTGGATTATCCTGTGCATCTAATTCTGTTATAACCCCCCCCCGTGGGTGTGATTGGACTTGCTGAGTACGTTTGTACTCACCCCGTTCTTACTTTACAGTGGAGGATCCCGACTACATCCCAGAGAACGACGAGTAGGGTCCCGTCCTGCACCCAGTCTTGCCTGTGGGTGAGGTCACCGTCGGAGCTCCGCATGGCGCAAGACTCTGATGATCCCTTGTTCGTAGCTAGTGTAGTTGTGTGGGTTCTGGTTGTAATCCTCGCGATAGTGGCGCTTCACTGCCCATTACCGCGTAGAGTTGTACGGTGATGTACCATCTGATGTAATAAAAGTGTTATCAGCCTCCTGGGACTGATAAAGTGACACTTTTAAGTCTCCCCTGATGGGGGGGGACGCTTCAGATTCATACTCCGATCCCAATCCTCCGAGCAGGTACGATATGACCTCGTCGTCTTCAAGTCGTTTGCCGATCACAGCTAGGGTGTCGGCCAGACTCTTCACCTTGCGGAAGTATTCAGCGATGGACATGTCCTTCTTCTGAATGTTGGCGAGCTGCATCCTGATCTGCATGATTTGGGCACGTGAACTCGCGGCGAAAGCGCGTTCAACGGCGCACCAGACATCACGCGCCGAGGTGCACCCAACCACCTGTGCCAGAACACTTTCACTCAAGGATGCAAGCATAGCACTCATTACCAGCTGATCTTGTTGGTACTAGTGGCTGAACTCTGGGTTCACCACTTGCTGCACGGTGCCGTCGCTGCCTATCTGGGCGATGGTCGTCGGAGGACGTTCACTTGTCCCGTCGATGTACCCCATGAGCCTCTGGCTTCTCAGATAGGGGAACAACTGCATTGTCCACAACAGAAAGTTCTCACCAGTGAGCTTGACTGTAACCATCTGGCTGAACGCCGGGACGGAGACCACCCCGGCTTGCATTGATGGCGTCGCTCCTGGAGCTTGGGCGCCGACGACAGAGCTCGACTGAGAGTTGGTCGTCGACATGATTTTTTTTCTTGCGTGGATTGGATAGTAGCTCTGGTACCATGTAAAGAATGTATTTGGAGCTTGCTCATCAACTGATGGCGTTCACTTTCATTTATACTCGAGTTACAGGCTCGCCGGCCGTTGGCAGATCCGAACTGCATGGCACGTTAATCATGCACACAGAGCACTACGTGTTCCACACGTTTCCCTGAGAACTCGGTCACTAACTATCTTGATCTGATCCTATAATGTGACACACATGCATATACGGTTCATAATACACACCGTATACGATACATTTACATGTACATAAGACACCTACATTCTTAACAGAGCTCTCCATCTTGCGAGCAGGAGCTTCCGTTTCTTCAATTCTCAAGAATCCCTGTCTTGTGCTCTCGCCCTTGAGCGCCCGGGTGTGCCGGCCATGGATCGCGGTGACCAGGCAGCTTAATTTCCTGGCCGATCCACGCCTTCACGGCATGGTGCGCTGCTTACTGCCTGCGCATATGCTTTCGTGGTGGCAGCCAGGAGGTGTTGACGGGGAGGAGGCCAAGAGGAGGTCAGAGAAAGCTGATGGCGCCGTCGACTAGAAACCCCGTCCAGTGGCAGCTGGATGCCATCATGATGCAAGCGTTTATCATGGTATGGATAATGGATCTCGGACAAAAACAGAAGCCACCGATATATTAAAGGCCATATATGCTTGCTGTTCCTCGCCACATTGTGCCTCTACCGTTGCCCTCTGCAACTGCAATCAGCCATCAGCCACCGTGATGGTGAGGACAGGCGTAGATAGCCATACAGCCACAGAGAAGGGAATGCTGAGGCAGCCAGGTGTGGTGGCTTGAGGGGAGAAGAACAAGACTCCTCCCTTGCCGCCATCAACTTCTCATCTCCAGGCCACCAAGGCTTAGAGGATATGCAGTCTGTTAGTTTCTGTTGCTTTCTTCTGCATTGTTCTCCCTCCAACGGCTGCTAGCCCGCCGCTCACGTGATGCTCGATCAATGTCTGAATGGGGATTGCATTTTGTTTGCTGTATTATTCAAGATTAAATGCTGTTGATTTGATTCCTGGCCGTTCTGTTCAGCAGAGCATGCACCATTTATTCGTCAAATCAGCAGGCCTCAGCTTCTCTTTTCAGGCTAGCACCATTTTAGGCCATATTTTTTAGCACTCTTTTCATGATGTTTGTGTATCCATATTGCATATTGACTTATTGAGCAACACAGTCTAGCTGACGAGTTTAATTGATAAGTTGCTTAACGAGATTGAAACCAGTTGTTATTCTATTTCAATTGCTGGTAATTTGCAGGAAGAAAAGCTTCAGAGATTGATCCATCTAGACGAAATCACCAGGTGAAATTTCAACCATAAGTATGGGTATGGCAAATGTTCTGTTCGATTGATTGCCTCAGTACTTGCCCTTGTCAATATAATAAATGGGTAGTACGAATTACATAGAATAATTGCTCCAACAGATTTATATTATTTTTCTTGGTTTAAAAAATAAGTAGAAGTATTAACCTTTTTGTTGCCACTGGGAATTTTGTGCCTTAACCTGTAATATCTGATGAATATTAGTGAGAACAGGCCACAATGAGTTATCTTGCTTACCCAGACAATTTATAGTTCTGTTGTGCTCATGTAATGTGCTTTCGGGTCAACCGCTAGCATCAGTACATAAAGTTTTTATAGATCAGTTTCCAGTTCAAATAAATAGAGAAATATTACTTCTAAGAATTGAGATCGTTGGGTAGAGCCGTAGGAATCAGTGTATGTGCTACCATAATTATGTGGTACTGAACCATGCAACATTGAATATATGATGGTAATTAGCAACTATGAAACATTTGCAAAATTTTTAATGCTGACTACTCAGTACATCATAATATAAATGTCGTACTAATCATTCAATGTCTCACTCGCATTGTAGCAAAATGTTTACGGCTTCTCAGTTTAACAATATTTTTTCTACAGTCTCAGTTTACTGAATCCTGATGATGAGCACCAAGAATAACAAGGACAGTAAGCCCTGAAAGGCTGAAAGCTCTTTGGCATGCGGCATAACCTGATCATGAACTGCTCCAGGAGAAACACTGAATTCAGAGCAGAGCAAGCAAGGAATTCTCATTGATGGGCTGTCCATGGGATCAAAATCATGCTTTATCGGTGTTGTTTTTTATCCTATTTTGCTTCAAAAACATATTGATAGGAATTGTACCATACTCAACAAAGATATCTTCAGTTCACACTGATCGAAGATGGTTCTTTTGTGGCTGGACGTGTGAGTGTGACGACGAAGCCCACACTGACCGTACAGGCGAAAAAACGAGTTGGTTTTGCACTGATTTTTGGAGAATTCAGATTTCAACCCATGGCTGAAAAGTTCGATTCCAGACGACAAGTCGGCAACCAGAGGTGACAACCAGTATCAATCCACCAGATCTTTGGAGAATTCAGATTTCAGCCATCAAGTTCATCTTTATCATTAACCAGACATTGAATTCATCTTAATCTATCATTTGTTGGTGCGGAATATTTTGCATCTTATCAGATTGAAAAGGATGGATCCGGCCGGAGTAGTTTGCTAGAGAAACAGAAACAATTCATTCATGTTGTTACCTGTAAAGTTTTGGCCTAATCACCTGTGAAAGATTCAGTTTAGATATTTCTTTTTTCTTTTTGCGAAGAAGATTCAGTTTAGATGTGCCTCTTGCCTTTCTCTCAAGTGGTCTAACCGTAGAATTCTTTGAGCAAAATGCAGTCCTTTGTTTTTGAGCAAAATTCACTGCCTTGGCATAGACAAAATTCAATCTGTTTTCCAATTGCTTTCGTCCTGTCTGCGATACAGTACAAATTTCGAGAATTTATTTATTTCTTCAGATTGCGAACAACAAGCTTTGACACGTCATAACGGGCCCCGCTTGTCATACCCCGTCGCGTGAAGACGGCATCACGTGATCACGTCACGTGCGCCCCTCTCTTTCAAAACTGCTCCCCGACTTCTTCAGCCGTCTCCAGCTGACAGGTTCCCTTCCTCCCCGAGCGACTCCGGGAGGCGGAGATCCCTAGGCCGGCGGCCAAGATGGCGGCCGCGCTGGCCCTCGCGGTTGTGCTTGCCGTCGCGTCGCTCCACGCTGAGGCGGTGTGGCTGGACGTGCCGCAGTCGGGGACCAAGTGCGTGTCGGAGGAGATCCAGTCCAACGTCGTAGTGCTCGCCGACTACTCCATCATGTACGAGTCCCACCCCTACTCCCACCCCACCATCGCCGTCAAGGTAATCTGTTCTCTTCCCGCGATTCTGTTCTTCGCCTTTCCCTGATTCTGTGTAGCGAACCTTGATGTGGATGCCGATTAGTCTGGAATGCTAGAGTTTTAATCCAAGGTGATTTTCTGCATTAAATGGAGCTGAGCAGTGTAAAAAAATTGGATTTACTGGGTCCTGGGGCTGCACGCTTCCGGATACCAAGAATTTTGAATTTATTAGGAACTGAACTACCTGCCAATGATGATGCTCAATTGCTCAATTTCGTGCTGCAGATGTGCAGAAACTTGTGCCTTTTTATTTTAGTGTATTCATTTTACTATGAGTAAATTGTTCATTTTCGTTAACCTGTTTCCCGGCTGAAAAGCAAGGAATTTGTTGCCATCTACTACTTGAGCACTCTATGTCTGTATCTAGACTTGTTTTGCTTGTATGATTAGTCATGTACTTTTAGTTTGTCAAAAAGCTGGCTCTAGGCCTGCTGCTTTAATTAGATTCCAATTACATAATTCATGTTGATGATGCAGTTTTGATTCTTAAACCATGCTGGTTCATTCTGTCTAAGTAATTGTGGTTTCCACCTAGGATGATTCATGTTGATGATGCAGCATTGATTCTCAAACTCATGAGCCGGACAGAATATTAGGTGATTCATCTTAGGGGATCTGGATATTTCTTTTCCAGTGAACTATGTAAAAATTCCATGAGGTTAAGAAGTAGACGGTAAAACTGTAATCAATAAGAATCGTTCTAGTGCAATGGAATAAGAAGGCATGACAAACAGGGAAAATTGAATAAGTTAGAGCACTGAGGTGAGCCAGTGAGAGCTGAGCTCAGCTTTTTATATACCTTTTTTATATTTAAAAATCCATTTATGTCTACTACTCTAAGTTTTGTGCCTTTGTCTAAGGAAAAGCTAAGGTAACAGGCATGATAAGATACCTTAACTGACTTTTAGATCTTGTAAATTAGCAGAGTCAAAAGATTATTCTTGTCCGCATCACCCCCATAATACAGAGTAAAGAATCGGCTTCATTCCTCACCTTAGATTCAATGTGCATTGAACATCCTTTGATCAACATCTAGGTACTGAGCGTATGTTCTGTTATGTTGAGGAGTGCCTATAGTCGTTTTAAGGATGTGTGAATGGCATGATTTTCAAGTATAAATATATTTCAAGGTCAAATTTTTCGACTTCAGACAAGTCTCAGTATGCAGTAAAGAAATGCTAGTTCATTCTGATCGAGTTTCCGATTTGCTTCTTCTGTTGTTGAGAATATCGAGACTTGTCCGAAGTTGAAAAATCTGATTTATGAATTAATGGTATACTGTAAACTCTTCCTATCATTTTTATAAAAAATCTGATGCTTTGTCCAGGTTACTTCACCATTCGGGAACACCTTACATCACAATGAGAATGCTACAGTTGGTCAATTTGCATTCACAACTGCTGAAGCTGGAAACTACCTTGCATGCTTCTGGATAGATAGTGCAGAGAAAGGATCAGGAGTATCTGTGAATCTTGACTGGAAGATTGGGTTTGCAACAAAGGACTGGGATGCTATTGCTAAGAAAGAAAAAATTGAGGTTGGTCGTTGGAATATGAACTGTAGTACCAAACCACATTTCTGTCCTAGTGTCATGACTCATGAACTCATATTCAATGCAGTATTTGGTGTTGTCAGTTGAATGCAGCCTCCCTTTTTTTTTTCTGCAGGGTGTAGAGCTAGAGCTTCGGAAACTTGAAGTCGCAGTACAAGCTATTCATCAGAATTTGATCTACCTTAAAGCAAGGCAAGTCATCTCTTCCACCTGTCTGTGGAAACACCTTTTATAGCTATATCTGTTCTGGCAATTGAGTCTTCTAATTAAACATAAATTTGGCATATTGGCACTAGAATGTGCTTGTGTCCTGGAGATATCAGTTCTGTGGATTTCAACTTCCAATCTGCTGTATAGCAGAGGGTTTGTTTTACCTTTTCTTTAGAAGATCTTTTGCTAATGAACTTACTACCTTAAAAGTTGTTCCTATGACAAATGGGTACGTGTGAGATGGGAAGCCTACAGATTTCTTGCCCTATAGGATTTTCAGGTAGCGGCCTCGCTAATGATTGCTTTGATCTGTCCATGCAGGGAAGCAGAGATGCGAACTGTGAGTGAGAAAACAAACGCAAGGGTAGCCTGGTTCAGTATTCTGTCACTAGGTGTCTGCATTGCGGTATCAATCTTGCAATTGTGGCATCTTCAAGGGTTCTTCAGAAAGAAGAAGCTCATTTAGATCTACTCGTCTGATGTTGCACTGTGCCTCAAATGTTGTTCATCTTGAAGGAGACGATTTTGTCTTATTTGGAACGTTTCACACCAGTGTTGGCTGATGAGCAAGTTGTACTGTATGTAATTTAACTACGTTTGAATGGAATATCTATGTTTCTGGGAAGTTTTGCACATCTTCAGGCTTAGGCACATAGATATAACCAGGATATTCCATCCTGGCATGTTGTATAATCAGAGGTGAACACATCTCGGCTGCAAAATTTGTGACTACATGGGTTCTTGTTGCCTTCCAATTGTTATTACCGATGCTAGCTCTTGGAAATGACGATCCTATGAGATGCCGAAGTACGACGCTACGAGTACAAAGCGTAGGTGTGAGCTAGAAAAGGGGCAGATTTCTTGGTGCCGCTTGGGAATTTGTACAGCGCTGTGGTACACCGCCTACACCGAGTACTGGTGCCAAGAAATCTTATCAGGAGCATTGTAAGCACCAACGGAACATCTTGTTTTGTTTTTGCTCATCACAACGTGATGCACGCTCGCACTGACCTTACTTTGGGACATCACTTCGCAACAACTGTATTGACTGTCTTGGATGCACAAAATTGAAATTGGGGAAATTGATAGGGACGCAAAATAAACGGAAGGCCTTCTGCAGCAGCACTTTACTGGATCAAACTCGTTTTCATGTTTGGTTTGACAACAGATCAAACTGGTGGTAAATCCAATCAATTCGACCATCATTCTGCCGCTAAATCCTGGCGTCTCAGCGTGACGCAACTGCAACAGCTTTTAGACCAACTATTGGAGTTCATGTGCAACTTACCAATATACCTGGAGTTTTTCTGCAAGTAGCACAAAAATAAGTCTGGTTCTTAAACAAGAAAAAAAAAGCTTTTCCTAGTGCCTCTTGATGCAACTAGATGGAAAACTGTAGAAGAACAAAAGTCAAAACAACCGGAGCTAGAACCCTTTTTCTACGTTCAAAACTAAACCAACAACCATTGACAGCCGGCCTATGTTGTTATCGTTGGGAACGTTCTCATCCACCGCTCCTAACACCCAAACCCGTCCCCATTCACGTCGCCGTTGCGGCAACGGCGAGCACCAGTGCCAGCTTTTCGGTTGCCCCCCAACGCAACGCAGCCGCCGCCTCCAGCTTAGATGATCCCTCCACACTGACGAGCCGAAGAGAAACGAGTGCCAGATGCGCTCGCCATGGGCAAGGCCGGTCGCGCTGAACCTGAGCAGGCCTTCCCCAACGCTGCGCCGGCGGCCAGGTTCAGCCGCTGCCGTTGTGGGGCAGTCGCCGGCAAGGTGGTCAGTGCAACGTGCGTCTCTGTGCTCCTCCTGGCCGTCGGCGGCTTCCTCTCGGCCTTCTTCATGCTGCTTCATCTCCGGGCATCAGGAGGAGGGGTCCCTGATGACCCTGACATACTCGCAGGTAAGTCCAGGGACTTCACTCATTCCGTAGAAGAACAACTAATTCAAAGGCTACATGTTACAGCTCCTTCAAAAAAAACAAATAAGGCAAAATCTTCAGTAAAGAAGAACATGAAAACACAACTTGTGTATAGCAGAACAGCAGTTCGTCCAGTTCTCCCCCCGCATTCTTTTACCTTCTTTTAACACCCAAAGATTCGTTTCTCAAGCAGAAATCGAGGCAGGCTTCATTTTGTTAGTGCCAGAGTCACAGATAGCTTCACAAGGCGGGACGCTTGAAAAGGAGATATATAACCAAATAGGCGTGCCCAATAGTAAGGTATGAAGTTCACTTCAGTACCACAAACAATTTGCCAAGTAACTGAATATTGGATGAAAATTCTGCAGGTTTCAGTTTCCATGCGTCCATACAATTATACGAATACCACTTATGTGAAATTTGGTGTTCTTCCAGACCCAAGAAATACCTCCATGAGCATAAAATCCATCAAGGCACTAAGAACATCTTTGATAAGACTTACACTTCAGCAGCTGAATTTATCTCTGACGCCATCTACTTTCGGAGACCCACTTTGCTTAGAGATCCTGGGATTCCCAGGAGGGATTACAGTGTTGCTTCCACATAATGCTTCCCGTGCAGACTCAATTCAGCCTATTTTCAGCATCACATTTGACTTGACAATTCGTGAAGTAAGAGAATTTCTTGAGGAGATGAAGAGTGAGCTTGCATTAATATTGCAGCAGACACCAGATGAGGTCACCCCCACTCTATCCCTCTCGTGCGCTAAATTCACATGTACCTTGAATATTTTTTCCTTTAAAGATCTTGACATGAAGTCGCAGCATATTTATGCAAAAATGCAAATGCAGGAATTATTTGTCAAGTTAACAAATACGAATGGCTCAACGGTTGCAACACCAGTTACAGTCCAAGTTTCCATTTCCCTGATAGATCGCAGCAATTTTCTACAGCCTTACAGGCTGAAACAGCTAGCCCAAATCATCACAGAATGGAGTTCAAGGAACCTTGGTCTAAATACCTCAATTTTTGGCAGAATTAGAGATCTGAAGTTGTCTCCAATCCTGGAAGCTTTCCTTCCATCCTGTGCTCCTAGCATGCCTCCAACACCAACACCATCCCTATTCTGGCCTCCAATATCAGAGCACCCAAAAACCAATACATACCGGGATTTTTCATGCCCTGCTTTGGTGAAAAGACAAAACGAAGCCACTCCGCATCGCAGGTTAATGGGTGTATCTTCCATGGTGATTTCTCCACAATTGTCAACATGGCTTCACAGGAAATATGCATCTGAAGGCAAGAAAAACAGCATTGCAGTGGTAGAACCAACATTCATTGCGCCAGTACCGGAACCAAAGAAAGTAAGTTGTTTTAGGTTTTATCAAGACAGCTCTAAAATTTATTAAGTTTTTGTTATAAGATTGATTTACATCTTGTTAATGAAAAACACATAGCTTATCTTAGCATTGTTGCAACTGCGAAGCTTGATATTACCTCAAAATTAGAGTGCATGGCATTACATGGAGACAGGACTTTGGATATATGCATGTTGGTTGCTTGTCTGAAACTCTGAATATTGTTTCTGCAGTGAATGGTCTCTAGTACTTCAACAGTTGAGTAAGTTTCCAAAGCTCTGGTGTGTTCATGCAGTTTATACCACAGCATGATCCTTCAATGCCGTTTTCTGGTTACACCAAGGTGGGTATGAAGTAGTTGTACCTAGGCTAACGTTGTAAGGAATTTCAGTCAAGTGTAAATAGAAAATGGGAAGTTATTTACCAGAAAGCTGGATAACTCCCAGGCTCCAGGTATAATAGTGGGGCAACAACAATTAAATGGCTGCCCATCTGTCAGTTAAAATAACTTTACCCATTGCCCCCAGCATCTCATGCATTCTTGTTCACGTGGGTTTACTGGTGAATCTTGTTTCAGCATTGAAGTTTCTCTATACTTCTGGTTTTATGCCCTTCTACTTCTGTGTGCCTAGATTTCACTCCTTATTCCATGAGGTGGTCTGTTCAATTATCTGTATTTCCCTATAAGATCATTGACCATCATGACGTATATTTTTGAGGATCCAACATAAATATTTGGATGTAACCTAAAAGAATTACTTATAGAATGCAATTCAGGAAAAATGAAAAGCATGTATCTCAATCAACGAAGTTTACGACACACATTATGGTATCAATTGATAATCTTACAGCTGGAGTTATCGATTCATAAAATAAACTCATATTCTTTTCACCAAAAAATGCCTCCTTAGTCCTTACTGATCAAACACAGAACAAATTTTCTTCTGTATGAGCTCCACACTCAGACGGGGCGATAATCTGGGAAGTATTTCCTGCAATGTGAGTATGGAACGACAAAAGGATTAGGGAGGAGCTGCACGAAACAAAGTACTTTCATGAAGCATGCTTCGTAGTTGGTATATAGCAAGGGAAAGCTTGAACCCAAAGGGGGTAGAGGCGAGCAAATCGAATAAGAGAATAATGCAATGATACCTCGGTCCCGTCGGGGAGCACCTTGGCCAGCACTGGGATCTCGTACTGGTACAGCCGCTCCCACTCCGGATTCGTCGTGATGTCCCTCTCCTAATTGGCACCCGAAATCCAAGTCAAGCAAACATCTATCTCGGAACGAACTAGTTAATAACTTAATACAGTACATAGTAGCAGACTAGTAGTAGAAGGAGCTAGCAAATGCATGGGCGAGCAAATTGGCTTGCCTGGAGCTCGAGGGACGCGAGGGAGTATGGCGTGCCAGCGAGCAGGGAGGCGGCGTGGAGCTTCTCCTTGAGCCCGTCACAGAGGCAGCAACCCGGCTTGGTGTACAGTACCAGCCTCCTCTTCGACTTCGAGGCCTCGCCGGCCGCAGCTGCGGCGCAGAGGGCGCGGAGATTAGGCCGGCGGCCACACGGCGCGAGGCGGGAAGCGGCGCGCGGGAGCGCGGACAGCGCCGCCGCCATCGGCTCGGCTCGGTTGCTTTACTTGCTTTGCTCGGCGGCGGGTTATTGCCGACGAGGCAGAAGCGTTGGCCGCGCGGTAAGTGGTGACGGCATGACGCGCGGCGGCGCGGGTCAGGTTGGGGGTATGGGTGGTTGCTCGTCCGCGGGCCGGGCGCATAATCCGAACGCCCCGTCAGCAGATATGGGCTGCATATGGGCTAAGTGCGGACTAGTGGGTTTGCGGGCCACATTAGGCCCAGTCTCGATTCGTCGTTCAACTTCAAACTCCTCGTCGCCTCCCTCTCTCGGCGACGGCCGCCAAGTCGCCTCCCGCAAGGCCGCAATCCCACCGACCTCGGTGCCGACGAGGACGGGGAGTAAGATGCCCTCCCTCTCCAGGAAAAGCCTCGAGATTGATCCGGATCCTCTGATCTCAGGCCCTCTAGTCTGCCCATTGGCCAGCGGCACTCGTCCACCCTCACTACCCAGCACGCACGCATCCACACAGCCCCCGATGGTGTAGGAGATCTTCTGCGCATCCGGTGGCTTCGTGGCTAGAGGTTTCCCCACCGATGAAATCAGTGTATGGTTTTAATGAAGGGAGAGGAGAGATCGTGTTCCGAGTAAAATGCTGCGAGAAAGGATCAGTTACGCCAATCAATGATTATTTTTTCAGTGAAGATTATTTTTGCAGGATATTTCAATTGCAGTCATATAATGCACATCCTAATGTCTAATTTCTGACCCAAGAGATTCTCTCATTTGCGTAGATTTGTGTCATGTCTACACTTGAAGTGAAAACTGCACTACAATACTGGAAAGCCACAACTGACATGATGTGCCTGATAATCGCAATTGTTCTTTATGCTAGCTAATTCAGAAATTTCCTAAAGGGAATCATTATCGCAGTGACTTAACTCCTCCAGCTGTTGTGCTGTAGATAACTGTTGGACTGTCCATGCTCCGGTGTTCTGCATTGGAATAAGCCGCCACCCAATGTCTCTGAAAGTGGAAAGGTTGCTATCATGCTATGGCTAAATTTAATCTTGATTTAGATGCATGCTTCCTACTCCGTAATATGGATGAGCATTCCCACCCTTGAATAGTTCTCCAATGTCTGGTCCCTTTTTAGTTCAGTACTACTATTCAATGGCCCAATGGATGTTCCTGATCTGCTATTATATTTGTATAGGGGAAAGGTTCATGGGCTCTGGGCTTGCTTGTGATGAGATGGTGCTACTACTCTGTTTGATGTCAACTTGTTGATGTGATTAAAAGAATACTAGTTTAAGGTAAACTTTTAGCAGCTGTTTATTGTCATTAGCAAGATTTATCAGAACAGATCGTATTTTGTTGGTTACATAAATCAGTCTGTACTTAGGGATGCAAGCGGGTGGGCTTTGCCGCAGGCCCACTGGCAAAACCCGCACCGCAATTCAGCCCGCATAGATGAAGCGGTGCTACGCGGCTTGCCAACGGGGCCCAGCGGCGCCGCGGAGCCTGCAAGAAGAAAGGGTGAGGTCCCGGTTCGAGGGATAGAGGCGGCGGCGCCCCGGCCGAGCGCGTCCACCCTGCCTGCGCCCCCCCCCCCCCCCCCCCCCCGGGAAGAGCTGCGGATCACTAATGGTATCAATGTCTGTAAAATCAACAGGAGTGAGAATCCTATTGTCACCAACGAATAGTTCCCCTTCCCCATCTGTGTTGCTTCCAAGTAAGTGACTATATAACTGTTAGATCGTTTATGCATTCAATTACTACTTTTGCATAGTAGATGCTGTCCTAGTAGCCAAGTGTTTGCTGCTAGGTAAAGGCACAATATTTCATTGTCGATGTGCTGCTCACATTTTAAATCTGATAGTTCAAGAAGGTTTGCTTGCCATGAGCAATGCTGTCACAAGGATTAGGGAGAGTGTAAAGTATGTGAAGAGCTCACAAGGACGTAAACAAAGGTTTGAGAAGATGATTAAAGAAGTAGGGATAGCTTGTGATAAACGACCTCCACTTGATGTTGCAACCCGGTGGAATTCCACATATCAAATGCTCAAAGTGTGCTCTGGAGTATGAGAAGGCATTTGAATCTCTGACCCGTGAGGACAGTCAGTATGTACATCAGCCTTAAGGAATGGAAGATGGCCAAGAAGCTTTGTGACATCCTGAAGACATTTTAGAAATATTGGGATCTATGTTTCTTGCAAATATGTGTTCCAGTCATCTTGGACCCTAGATTTAAGTTGGATTTTCTTGAGTTTCGTCTAAGCAAATGTTTTGGTGAATCATCACAATACTTCCCTATAGTTGAGAAGATATTCCGAGATCTCTTCGACGAATATAACTGTGGCAGAACCAACCTAAATTATACCGGCTCGAGTACGCGAGTCCACTCCCGAGGGCTCCAACGTGCTTCAAACGGTATAATCCCTTGGCCTGTCGGGTAACGTCCCGATAAACCACCGATCAAATAAGGTTACCTCACACGAGGGTGAGTCCAGAGATACAGTCACCATCATATTTTACATCACAGGAAATTACAATACAAGAGTTTCTTAAAACAGTACGAAGTTTCAAACTTAGGGAAAACATTACAAACTGTTAAGGTTATGATTTTTGGCAGCGGAGAACATACGCGAGGATTTACAATAAGTTGTCAAGACGGATGTCATGCTAAGCCCGGGCACGACATCACTCGGTATCATCAGTGTTGGCTGGGGACGGATCCCATTCCACGGACCAACCATCTGGAAGAGTACAGGACCAAGGCAGGGAAAGAGTAGGGTCTTCAAAAACTTTACCTGAAAAACATATAACTAGCAAAACTGAGTATACTAATACTCAGCAAGGCTTACCCGGGATTGGGTATACTTTAGCCCGTAACTAGACTCATGAAGGCATTTCAATGGTTCTGGGTTTATTTTTAGCTGAAAAGCAACATTTCAATGGTTCTGGGTTTATTTTTAGCTGAAAAGCAACAAAGAGTAGGTCCTTAATTTTGACTTTTAGCTTTCAAGTTCTATGTGATTATTCATTCTAGGTAGGCACCTATAGCTATTCAGGCATGGTAAATACTTTAGCCAAACATCATCTTTGATAATCATGAAATTTCTCTTGTTACTCTATGTGGTAAAGGGATCAAGCAGTCTCAATCCTCGTGAGAAGCGGACGATTCTGAATCGAATTCAACCTTGCAAGGTAAACCTAACTCACACGCTTGGAACACCAAAGGGTCGTTCCGAAGCAACCGTTTGCCTTTCATTCCGACTCGTGGATCAGATCCACCACAAGCGACTGCAGGACCATACGCACTTCCAAAGTGCAGGACATACGTCTGTAGCGCGACTACAAAACCCGTATTCCTGGTTGCCCTTGCAACACGTATTCCCACATGTCGAATCAAGTAACAGGAAGAACCAAAATACGAGTGGTGGGAGGTATGTCCACTCCTCGGGCCGATTGGCTACTAGGCTTGCCGCTCACCCAAAACTCACGGCATGTGGTTAGTACTTTCAAACGCTTAACCCCGATCACCACACACTGCTACCTTATCAATTTCAACAACACAGACGGGGTATCACCTCCACCACGATACCTCACAAAACTCCCGTCCGTCATCCTTATAGTGATAACAGGAATGTAAACATTACAACTCCTATATCGCGCGAGTGACAGGAATTCACTCGACTTCTACCGGTCCTATTAGCATAGCAGCTAGTCGGACTCAAGTTCTAGTGTTCAGTACATCGGTTCCTGGAATTATGCAACTAGGGTTCCAAGCAATTCCTAAGAACTTAATGCATAGAATTACATAAATAAATATAGATTGCAGTGTAATTAAAATAGTGGGTTATGTCCGGGGCTTGCCTTTACTGGTGGGGCTGAAGTCAGAAATGTCAATATCTTCCGAACTTTGGTTCGGGGCTTCAGTTAATCCCTTGGTGACGTTCACTTAGTCTTTAGAAACATCCTCTGCAGACTTCTGAGAGATCTCGTAGGTACCGTTTGCAGAAGTAGTCGTATCTACATGCAATGCAACATTACATTCAAGGTGTGCACATAAAACTATCTTACTTCACAATAAAGTTGCAATCCAACACTCATTTAACATACTACTCACATAACAACCAGAAAGATCTGAACTAAACTTAGACAGAGCTTTAGGAGGACAACTAATTAGAATTGGCTACTTGTTGAAGATTACAACAGAGCCGATTGGAACAACAGGGGTTTAGCCGATAGAATTGGCAAAGGAGAGAACCATCTACACAGTACTAAGAGATCTGCTGATTTCTGTTTGAAAGAGAAATCAGTAGGAGCAATCTCGGTATATGAGTAGAAAAGATTAGCCGATTTGATTCACCTGAGGTTAAATCGGCTGATATGGAGAGGAACGTTGAAGGTATAATACTTCAAGGACAGAAAAAGGGAGGATTTTGCCGATTGGATTATCAGCATGTTTCTGGTCTATCTAATTGGTTGGTGTATCGGCTTGCCTTATTCGACGAGGGTGCATCAGGTTTAGCCGATTGATGTGTTTAGGTCGTGTCTAACAGAGGTGTGTCTACTGTGCTATCTTGTTGATCCAGGGTTGTGTACTTTGGCCTATGTAGCCGATTTGATAGGTGCATCGAATTCCTAATTAATCGATGAAAGCATCGATTACGTTAGCAGAGGGTGATTCCTAAAGCAGCTGCGTCTTAATTGAGATGTACTTAAGTGTTATCCTAGGTAACTAGGTGTGGTTGTGTCGGCTCGATTACGTCAGCACAACAATTAAGTGACGTACAGCCGATTGGAGTGTGGTTGAGGGTATGTGACCGATAGATATATAGCCGATCTTTGTCGATAAATCGGCTGGTAGAAGTGTGTGGATAAGGATGGGAAAACTAAGGATTAATCGGCAATAACCGATATGGAAAAAACTAGAATCGGCTTGGATCAGTCGATAGCAAGAATCTTAAGATCGTGTGTGCATCTCCGATACATCGACTATGTGCAGCCGATGTAGGACAGAACAAAAGAATTGTATCGGCAGTAGCTGATATGAGAAAGATAACAATCATATCAGCTAACCAGCCGATGGTAGAAGCATATCAAAAGAAATGCATCGGCTGACAACTGTTACACAGAAACATCATAAACTCAAAGGAAACAGATGCTTAGCGGCTGAGCTGATAGCCGACGCTGAAGCATAACTGCAAAGATGTATTAACTAAGCAGCAGATATACACGGACTAATAAGGATTCCTATACGAAAGTGGCTTAAGGAAACTGCAATCAAAACAAGGACAAAGTCTTGATGGCAGGGACATGAGCACTCGTGGAAAAGGATTAACTAAATATCACACATCTCTACTTAAGACATACATCCTATGATTTACCCTTTTAGCCACAACACATGCATATCATACAAGGTACAATAAAGCACTCATTCCCTAATACTTAACCTAGACCACACTTCAAAGACTTCAACTCAAGATCACAACATAAACTTGTGAACTTTGACCTAAAGAATCAAATAAAACTGATTTTGTATTTTTATGAACTTCTTACTAAAATCTATGAAATGTAGTTGTTCACTGGTTTGAAATAAGGAAGGCTCTGGAAATTTTACATAGAATACCCTATAACTTTCTAAATCAAAGCAATTAAGTCCCTGGTCAGGAAAAACAGAGAACAGGAAGATAACGACGATGTTCCCGCAAAGGAGTCGCCGGCATTAGGAAGATTCAGTGAATTAGGGCAAACCTTGGGGTAGCCTTGGTTGGGGAGGAGAATAGGTGGAAAGTGAATTCCCGTGGCGAGTAGAATCAACGATAAAAAGAGCTCGACTGTGGCGAAGTTCCGTGGGTGACGAAGAAGCTTGCCAGGGAATTGTAGTGGGTGGAGGATAACCGAAGAGGTATTCCTCACAGTGATACGTGATGATGGCGGTTGGCTTTGCCATGGCGATGATGTTTCAGCGAAGGGATCCGAAGAGGCTCGATAAGAGGGTCCAGGAGTTTCTTCGAGGTGGTGTGGTCTTGCTCAGCGATCAACGAGGGAAAGGTACTGCTGGATGTCGTGGACTCATGGAAGAAGCCGATAGGGCCGGATTGGTTCGCTATGCCGACTCCTTCGCGAACCTCAGGGTTTTTCTGCACACGGCTAAGCCTTCTCTGCTCACGCACGTGTGCCGCTGAAGCATGGCCGGCACACCCGCGTAGCTTCCTACAGGAACGCCGCGCCTGGTCGCATCTCCGGTGCGCCGCTTCTGCTCTGCTCTCACACCACTGGCCCTCAACTTGCTCGCGCGTGGTCTGTTGCTTTGCATACGCACGCACCTGCGGAAACGAATCGAGTCGGCCACTGGCAAAACACTTCCGCTCGCACTCACGAACGCGCCGGTTCAATTCCGCTCGGACCTCCGGGTCCTGCAACTTCGCCGTCCTCTCCACCTACTGTGACACCATCAGGGCCGGCCTACCACCGCCACTGGTCTTGCGCTGCGCGTCAAATCTACGCTGCGTTGCTCCTGCCTCGACCTCCGTATGGATGAAGGGGGCTCGTCGTGCCTGGCTGCACCGCATCTCCTCCGAGCTCGTCATGCCCGACCGCCGCCTTCACTTCGCCGCTTCTCCTTCCGGCTCGCTTCGCCATAACCGCTCCTCCGCCTCTGCTGCTCCACTACTCTCTTGCGCGTGTCTCTGCTGCACGCACGTCCACTCCCTGCTACTTCTCTTCCTCCTCATCTGCTAGACCCGCGTTCACCTCGGCCTTGTCGCGCCGCACCTGCGCACCGTTGCCCTGCACACCATCGCAATATCCGCCCGACGGCGTCCTGCACCCTTGACGCCTCGTCCAGCAGCAGGACCTTCGCATTCTTCAGCACCGCACGCGCCAGCATATCGTCAAACACCTTGGCTGCGTCCTCGATACGGCTAAACTTGCACCACCCAGAGATCACCGTGGCGTAATCAGGGTCGACGCCACCGCGTTCCCGCATCTCGCGCATGACCTCAAGAGCCGCCTGGACTTGGCCGTGCGCCTGCCCCATCAGCCGCTCGCCCGCTCACGCGCGTCTGTCCGCGCTGCTGTTGCTCCACCCGTGTGCCTAGGCCGCTTCGCTCATGCACCGCCCGCGAGCCGCTCCTGCGCCGCCGCCGCGCACGTCTGCTGCCTCACCCGCGCCAGCGCCGCCCGCGCGCTCCGCCGTGCGTCGCCCACGCACGCCTGCTGCCGCTCGCGCGCCCCGCTCTGGCGCTTGCGCTGCTCGTCCACAGCCGCGCGAGCCGCGCCCACGCGCCAACGCTCCGCTTCCGAGCCGAGCCGCCCGCCGCGCGCGCCCTGCATCCGCGCGCCCCTCCAACACTGCGCTCCACGCCTGCGCATGCTGCCGCCCGAGCCGAACTGCAGCCGCGTCGCGCACGCCCTGCGCCAGCGCGCTCGCCCGCGCCGGCGCCTGCTCGCGCCGCGCGCCGCCGCTTGGGGCAGGAGCGCCCCTGGGCGCCGCCCTGAGTGAACAGAGGGAGGGAGGGAGGAAGCAAATGAGCGCCCCCAGTGGAAAGGAAAAGAAAGCGCCCGGGAGAAGATAAACAGAGAGAGAAAGGAAAAACAGAGAAGAAGGAGGAATGGAATTCCCCAAGGATTTATGCGCAATTTCAGAAAACTGCAAGGGCCTTTCTGTAAAGCATAATTTCCCATCAATCTAAATTCCTAATGAAGAAATGCCCAAAATGAAAGTTGGAGAGTTTTTCAAACTCTACAACATTGCTTTAGGGCCCAAGTTCATGTAACATCCCAATTTTCATCACTTTGAAGAAGATGCAAGGCAACTCTCTAAGACTTTCTCCATTAAGCAAAAGCGAGATATTTTTAAGGCAACTCTCTAGATCCTTAGCCACTAAGCCATAGTGAGATATTTTCAAGACAACTCTCTAGATCCTTAGCCACTAAGCAATAGTGAGATATTTTCAAGGCAACTCTCTAGATCCTTAGCCCCTAAGCAAGAACAAAATATTCTCAAGGATCCTTCTCCACTAAGTAAGGGGGGAGATATTTTCCATGGAAGACTCTAGAAATAGTAATAAATAAAATTTTGAAAATGTTAAGATATTTTGGAATTCTCTAGAAGGAGGACACTTGTCCTAATACCATGGCTTCCCTTGACCTATAAATAGAGCCTCCTCCTTGCCATGACATCCACCCATGAGCAAGGTAGATAGGTTATGGTAGGGCTAGGAGGGTTAGTGCTGGACTAGCCACTTAAAGGCGCGTGTTCCTTCGGGACTTTGCCGCTCCAATAAGGTAAGTGTTTTTATAAGCGTTAGCCTCCTAGTTAAACTTAAGTACTTAGTATATAAGTTGTGATTCAAAAGAACCCGGTACACTAAGTAACCAGAAGCCTCTCAAGTCACCGCACCACGCCCTAATTCTCAGATAATCATAACAGCGCCTACTTCCTTCGCAATAACTTCATCATCCCCTGGAAACCACAAAGTACTCACACCATTGACCTTGGAATAAACCGTCATGCACAGTGCCGGCCGAGATATTTTTCCGCCGCGCACGCTCGCTCTCTCCCGCGCACGCGCGACACGCCGGCCCCACAACGGGACCGCGCACTGCCGCCGGCACCGCGCCGTGCCGCCCACCTCCGTGTCCCCACCTCGCCCACGCCACCGCAGCGTCCTCGCCGGCTTTGCCGCCTCGACGCTCGCGCCTTCAGCACCGTCACTGTTTGAGTTGACGGCGAGCTGCTGCAGCCCACGCTGTCGCCCGTCCCCGTGCGACGCCGCTGCTACTCCCCTCGCCTATAAAAGGAGCGAGGCCGTGACGAACTCCATCACCAGCCCAAGCACACCGAGCCGCTTCACTCCGCTAGCTGAACCACTCCTCACGAGCCCAGCTCACTCACGAGACGAAGCCCCAACAGTTGACCCTATTCCTCGAGCTGTTGCACGCCAAGGTGAGATGGCAGGCAGCCCCGACCATTAACTCCGCAATACTAATAAAGGCCCAAAACATCCACCAGGCCGTGAGCACCTAACCCAAATCATTCTATTTAAGTACCAACCAAAACTATAAACCCAATATCTCCTTCATATCAACTCCTATTGTCATTTCCATTTGAGCTTATTTTATAGCTTGCTTGTCGGTTGTGCCGTTTCCGCCCGTACATCACGGAGTGACCGAGGAGGAGCCTGCCAAGGAGCCAGAAGACCCATACCGCGAGCAGGAAGCCGCCGCCAACGACGCATACGTAAGCGAAGGCAAGTTTCATCGACCCCTACGTGAGCGGTTGCATCCATGTGAGGACGTCTAGTTGTAGCCCTGGTTTAGGAATTTGGCTGAGGCTAGGGCAGCTGGGTATGCTGGAAGCCGGCGCTACCGTGGTGGTAGACTGGCAGGTGAGTGCTACCGTGGAGGTAGGCTCGAGTTGATGTGTTGAGGGATGACTGCTGCCCTGGCGAACCATAAGGACCGAGTTGTTTTGACATCTCACCTAGCTTACCTTAGTACGACCACAGGTTCCGTTATGGGGCGAACTTAGCCTAATCCCGCTGTTTAGCCTGACGGTCGCGGGGATGTTTCATGGGTATAGACCATTGTGGTCAGGGCCCGAGGGTTTGTGCGGCCGGGCTGGGGCGTGACCACGGCTGGGTGTCGGCTATGTCGATTGTCCGTGCGGGCAGTTGAGCTTGTGGGTACAGTGTACGACCTCTGCAGAGTGTAGAATCCATTCGAATGGTCCGTGTCCACGGAATGGACAAGCTACGGTGTGGTCCTAACAACTAGTGAGCTACCTACTGTGGGTTGTGTCGGGAAGAAGGGCGTACCATGAGTTGCATTACATATGCATTGTGGTTAATGTGAGTCATGCATGGCATTCCCCTCCCGTAGGGTGAGGTGGAACTTGCTGAGTACTCTTGTACTCAACTCTTGTTGATTTTTCTCCAGAGGATCCCGACTTTGTTCCAGAAGACTGTGAGTAGATCGTGTCCGCACCCAAGCTGGTCGAGTGGAGTCGTGATGGATGAAGAGCTAGTCCTCCACGCCGTCATGATAGTCACTATCCTATGTTTGAGTTGTGTAGCTCTGTGTTGTCGCATTACTCCTCGTGTACTTGTAGAATAAAGCTCTGTATGACTCTGGACTCCACTTGATGTAACATGTATTATGCCGGAGACTTTGTTCGGTAATTAATACATGGTTTAGCCTTGATCTTCGGGTCGGGGCGCTTCAGTTCAAAAACTCAAAACTTGCATCTTTACACGCGAAATTTTGAACAAAAGTTGGATTTGAATTACTTTTGTCCTAAAGAGTGAAATTTTATAACATTTAGGACCTAAATGCAAGCATTTATGACACGTCATGATGACGGGATAGACACGTCATAATGATTGGATCGACATGTCATGATGACTTGCACCTTTTACACTTTAGTCCTAAGTAATTTTGAAAGTTACTTTTGTAAACCAAATACTTGCATAAAAGGACTTGTACTTTTATAAAATTACATAAATACCCCTATTTTCACAACTTTACCCAAATTTTTATACAATTCAACACATGCATTTTAATGCAACTTTTGGATAAATATATATTTTTTTACAAGATATAAAGTAAGAAAAATATATTTGCAAAACCACCCTTCACTTATTTTGAAGTTACCTTCTATCCAATTACATTTTACAAAAACAACCCTAGGTTTTTCTGTAATTACAAAAATACCCTTTTTATTTGCACTTTAATTTTTCAAAAGCTTCACATAAACACACACAAGCTTTACACTAACAAGCACATACTTCACACTAACAAATTATGTGCCTAGTTTACAAGTACTTGATTGTCATAATAACTCACAATCAAGTGACGATACTCATGATTATGCAAAGTCAAATAGTAGTGTTGAAACCTATGTTGGTAGAACCAACCCTTGGGCAGATTGGAGCTTACACCACAACTTGAATCAAAGAAGAAGGGTGAGCGAACTCGATAAGTATTTGGAAGAAGAAACAATCCCTACGGATGCTCCTTTTGACATTCTGCAATATTGGAAGACATCTTCCGCTACATGTCCAATACTTGCACGTATGGCACGAGACATATTAGCCGTTCCAGCATCAATGGTGGCATCCGAATCAGCTTTTTCTAGTGGAGAGAAAATTATCAATGACTACAGAAGCAGGTTGACTAGCGAGACAGTGGAAGCATTGATCTGTCTCCAAAATTGGATCAGGGGGAAGGGGAATGGTATGTCACCCATGATGAAATAGCTAATCCATTTCAATTATTTCAATTATTTGCCTAATCCATTTCAATTATTTCAGACAATATCACCCATGATGAAATAGCTGGACACTCAATTGGAGATGATCAGATGATGAAACTTAATCCAGGTAAATCTTCAGCCCAAGCTTTTACTAAGTAGCTGAAGAGACTCAAAATTGGGCAGGCTGGCTGCCTGATTGGACTGAAGCCAGCATATGGTTCAGACTTCAGATTTTGTGAAATCCTGAATGATCACTAACAGGCAGCATACCTAGTACGATTCAGAAGTAAAACGAACTTGTGTCGATAAAGTTTTAGTGATACAAATGTCAACTTTTATCCTGACTAAGTGCAGCCATAAAGTTTTTATTAGAGATTACAGATCTACCATCTGAATGACTTTTTTTTTGAGATTGCAGCTAGATGATTGATGTCATAAAGGAGAGTTCATGAAGCTTATCATCTCTTTGGTGGCCAGTTGCTTATGATTTGATACTACACGTAGGAGCATATAGTCTATTTAACAATGTAAAAATATGTTTCGCAAGATTACTAGTAGTTCAAACGGCACTCTTTGTAATGTGTTTACTTTAATATTATTTATTGTTATTGTGATAGACAAATACAAATTATGACCGGTAATTACTTTGCCACGATTCCTTTCAAAAATGAGTTTTATTTTTTCTAATTTTTGAAGAATTTTGCTAAACCTGTGTAATACACTAGTACAATTATCCTGCATGCCAGTTCAGCCACTTCCTGCATAGCGGGGAGCATTCCTGCATGACCGCGTGCCGTTTCTTCCAGCGGGCGCGGCCAGTTCCCCCTAACTATCCAGCGGGGAGCATGCGGACTGCCGCGAAGTTCCGCAAAAATAATACGGCGATATGCGGGCTGCCGCGTTGCTCCGCAAACAATCGTGGCTCGTGCGGACGCGGGGCGGGCAGCTGCAACCCGCCCCGCTTGCAACCGTATCAGTGATCCTTTTTCTAATTCATTCAGTACGAACTAATAGGCATTACCATTTCTTGGTTCTCTTCTAATGGGGTTATCACTACTTTTGTGTAGGTCAGGTTGACAGGACACACTAATTATAATTTAAAGATTGATGCCCTAAAACAGCAGACGACGTTCCTGCTCCCTGTAGTTGGTAATTTGGTATGTTTTGTTACGATACTAGTATAGTTTTGTATTTCCGTATAATCTTTTCTTAACCAACAGTAAGTATCATCTTCACTTACTCTGTCATAACCACTTTATGGTGCTTTTGCCAGTAATTTTATGTTGTATTCAGTTAAAGGTGTGAATGCAATCTTACTTTCACTATCATTTGAAGATTGCTGAATATATGCCTGCAGCAATCCATATGCTGTTAAGCACTATCAACATTCCACGGGGGGATTGCTGCAGGGTAGGTCTACTGCTCCAGAAAAATATGCAGGTACCCTTTCACCAGAATATCTGGGTAATACTGCACACATCCGGTGGTTTTCTAAACAGTTGAAATGTACTAGTTTTTACGGTATGATCTTATTTCATATACATTCATCCATGAACTGATAACATAAAACTTAGAAATATGCGGTAGTTTGATCTGAGCCGTTGGGTTGTAGTTCTGTGGCCCATATCAAGGTGGAGATGGAGACTAGTCATCACTAGCATTCAGTGATTGTAAAAGGCAGATCACTGAGGTGATAGTTGCAAGCACTATTAGCTCAAGTAGGTAGTAGTTGGAATCTCTTTATGTAAAAAGTTTTTGCAGGATAGCTGTCGCTAATTCCTAAAACTTTGCAGCACATTCCTTCTTTATTCCCAAATCTCCTTGCAACATAGCCTGGTTTAAATCTGAAACTTTTGAAATGGTCTTGAATACTGTTGTCGGTTGATGTGGATCTTAGGTTTAAAAGTACAAAAGAACCGAAATTCTAATGTCCCAGATTCTGGATCTCGATGGGTGTTGTAACTTGTAAAGGATGATCAAGTGAGTCTTGATTCCGGCAAAACGTCTGCTCCTCTTTGGCAAAAGCTATCCCTAACCATTGGTCAGACAGCACACTCACACAAGTAGAAGAAACCTGTGCAGCACAGTTATTCGATGGTCGTCCTTTTCTGGAGCAAGAAGTGTTGCAATGTTTTCTGAATAAGTGAACAGAAGATTTTTTTAATCACCCTAACATCAAGTACTAACCCGTATACAGCAGGAAACAGTAACTGCGCAAAGTTGGGCAGGAGATCTGAAACCTAAAACTAAGCTACAAAAACGCAACCTCATGCACCAGGAATCCCAGCTGTTAGGCAAGCAAGTAGGTAACTGATACCCCTGCAAGTTCTCCAGCAGGCAGAATTCTCATACCTTTAGCTACTACTAGTCAGGTTAACACCCTCCCCTCACATGCACAATAGAAAACCCATCGCCCAAAAGGCAAGACGCGAATCATCTTGCACGCTCGCACGTACCCGGAAGCTTCCCAACCCATCCGCTGTCCCCTGCTCCTAATGCAGTCCAGCTCCTTGCCGGCGAGGCCTGAAAGATACGCCTGCAAGGGTTAACCACTCCCGCTGTCCATTTCCGTCCACTTTGACGATCCATCCGACGAGCCCCGAAAAGAGAGCGAGGGGGAAAAAAACACGAGCTGATGGATGGATGGATGGCTCTCGTAAAGCGATCGCATCATATCGGAGGATCTTTTCTTCTTCTTCTGCGGGCTAGGCTGTTAAACCGCGTCGCTCGTGGGCCTCTGACGGCAGCTGATCCGTTGGCTTGCGCGCGCTTATTTATGAGCAATCTGCTGACCTCTCCGAGACCTGTTCTTGCTCCTCTTCGTCGCGGGACACCTGTCTGAGGCGGACGTCTGCTGCTGCATGTTGCGAGATAAGGGAAAGATCTGAAAGCAATGTCGCCCGATTCAATGTGGCGCTAGCGAACGAGTATAGTATCCGATCAGGATGTGATGTTAATTCCGTTTGAAAAATGGGGCCAGGGTTTTTGGTCGCTAGCTTGCCTTCCTGGATTTTGACCCTCCTGAATTTCAGGTTCTCCATCGCAGTTACAGAAGACCGTCTTTTGTCTACCTCTCTCTTGTCAGTGTATGTCATCTTTCTTATATGTGTACCGTGGCAAACAGGCAGTCGAACATTACCGGCACTAAACTACGGAATAGTCGTGGTCAGGCTGGATATCATGAGGTCATCATGCATAGGCAGCCTTGTTCACTGCATCTTTTCCTTTGATGGTTGAAAGTTGCAGCACTCAATCTGATGTGTCGTCGAGGGATGCTCGTCGGCAGGCCGTGCCTTTCACACAATGTGCTCCCAGAGAAACACTGATTCATGACGGCCATCTCTTTGTTTTGTTTGTTTTCCTCGATGCGATGACAGGTGTCTTAGAAAGTGAGTGCAGGTTGGTACGTGTACTACAATATTACCATGTGTGCGTGCTCTCACAGTAGGGATTCCTTTCAGAATTCAGAAGGCAGCACTTTCAGAGTTCTAGTAGCAATGGTAAAGCACCCACCTGATCATAATGTTTAGCTTTCTGACCACATTTTAGTTGTAAACCTTAATCAAGCATCGCATCATGTGAAAAAGGCTAACTAAACATCGCATCATGTGACCACCGTTCACTGACTTGACTGAGAGACTACACGTACGCTCATACAAACTACAATCGTCTGGACGCCATTTTATTTTTACCTATCTTTTTCTTTCCTCCATCATACAGGATTAAGCCAAGAAAGAAAAAGAGCCAGAGCCCTATGCATCCTACTTTGACCAACTAGTGCCTGGTCGGTAATTAGATACTCGTACACTCCGGCATCCTGAGCAATTAGAGGCAGTGTAAAACTCCTGCAGCCATGCCCTACCTGCCCCCCTGGGCCAACAGAACCCCAGCCAGCCCAATGAATGCATTGCACCAAGAACATCTTCCCGATTAAACAAGTACACAACCGAGGCCGCAGGGTATCTTCCCGGAGGAGGGATATCTTTTCTCACCGTTTGCATCGCATAAACAAGCTCATCCTGAACAGGTCATGGGGAATCCGTAGTATTGTTTTACTACTAGTAGCAGTGGCGGTAGCTTCCTTGGACCAATCGCATGACATGGGCACACGGAGACCACCAGCTAGCCGAGCATGAGATTTTCTGCGTGCTCTGTGCGGCTGCTGCTAGCTTCCTACTAGCTAGCTAGTAGGTTCAGTTCAGTTCAGATGTTCAATGGCGACGATGGCATGCAGCAGCATGGCAGTCGGATCGTGCAGGGCCGAGCCGCCGAGGGCAGGGCATGATGGCATGGCGTGGCCGTGGTCCGTGGAGTGTGTATGTACGGAGGAGAGGAAAGTGAGGACATGGAGATGGAGGGGACGCCCCAAGTCAAGATCGGGCACGCGGTGGGGCTCGGATCCGGAGGGCAGCAGATGGTGCCCTGGAACCATGCGGCGGCGGCGTCATGCCGGGGACCCGGAGTTGGACTAGCCGGCCAATCAACCACGCTTTTCGATCTGGACTAAAACGACCATTTCTCTGCATGCTTACCGGTGTACGGCTTCCTGTAGCGATGGCTCATGGCTGAATGCCGGCCTGGCTGGCACCGGCCGTGTGGAACGACGCAGACTGATCTGGAGCATTTGCGGTGCAAGCTGATCTGATGGGTATCGATCGTTCAGTAGTTGCATAGCTGATGTTCAGTGCGCGACTGCGAGCTCCTCATTCATTGTTCCCTGCGTTGCATCAGTACGTGAAACAGGTCACGAAAGCTACGCGTCTGTGTTCATCAACAACAGTCGTCGGACAATCTTGACGGTTGGTGTGTTTGAATTCTGAGGTGAGAAAGCATGGCGTTTGTGAATGTGGGAACCCTACTTGTTGCTCGCTGACAGTGCCGACGTATACATGCGCTCAAATAAACCATGCATTGCGTCGATGGAGGACGAGGATAGGTTTGCGTTCATACAGGCTGAACTCTTCAAGCAACTGCCTGAAGTCCTGATCCAAGGCTGCTTACGCTGGCACGATGCGCTCACCGTCACTTGTGGCACATTTTTGTCATTCCTCCCGTGGATTAAATCGGCACAGCAACGCGCCTTCGAACTAGCTAGTTGTAGCTCAAGCTGCAGTACAGTGAGCATGTGCTCGAGTCTCACGCCGTACAGATCGATCGCACGGCAGCCAGTGCCAGCCGGATCATGTACTGACCGATGCGATGCCCCCACAGAACCCAGCAGATCGATCATCGAGGACGACGAGAGTCCTACGCAGAGCTACGTCAGCGCGACCAAAGCACGGAAGGAAAAGGAAGCATCGCTATCCGGGCACCCCCGGAGCGGAGAGAAATCCCCCACCACACCACCCATCATTTCATTCCCTTGCCCAGTCGCGGCCGCCCATGGACACAGGGACAGGGCACGGTAGCTGATCGATCTCGAGGCCATATCCCTCTCATCACCTGTCCGCATCAGCTCGACGCGGTTTGCGGTCGGAGGCCAGTGCGGCTCCAGCTAGCAGCTGCCCCGCGACTGACCAAAGCTATGCCCAAACGCTAGCGGAACCCACCCCCACCTCCGTACGCGCCGGTTGGTTGGTTGGTTGTTGTGCCGAGCGTGCCCAGGCCGTGCCAGGGCTCCCCGTCTGCTGACGCCGCGCGCGCCCGACCCCCCTGACGGCCTGACCCCTCCTCTGCCTCGGCGCGGCGCCTCCAGCTCTCCGCCATATCCAACGATCGGGTCGCCGTCGCGGCGTCGCCCCCACACCGTGCGCCAGCTCCCTCGGACGAAGCTGCGCGCGAAGGCGCGCCCTGCCCCCCGCCGCGCATGTTACCGGCCGGTGGCACGGTGTCGCGCGCGGCGCCCTGGCACGCGGCGCTCCACCTGGCAAACAGGTTCGAGGCGCGCGCGTGGTTTCTCACTACTGTGCACGCGCGCAGCTCGGCATGTCCGCGCCCGTGCGGGCTGCCAGAATTCCGCCGCCGCCGGGGACGCTGATCCAAGCGCGTGCCAGGCTGCCAGTGCTCTGCGCCCTGGGCGACGCCGCGCTCGCGTGCCGTACGGCCGGGGAGACGCCGGACGCTCGAGACCGACGGAATCTGCCGCGCCTGCCGATGGTCTCCGCTGAACATTGGCCAGGCCGGGGGCGCATGTGCCCGCCGGGTTATCTTCTCTGCGCGGAGCGGAGGTAGAGGGGGATGGGCGGCGCACAGTGCGTTCCTGTGCGTGGTCAACCGGCCGGCTGTTCGCGGCGGAAAGTAATTTCGGCACATGGTTAAGTGATGGGACTTTTGCTCAGCTGGGTGATGGCCTGATGGGTGTGTTAGCAGCTTAAAATCTAAAGTGATTAGACTTTTTCCTCAGGTTGTCTCGCGTATCGCTAGCTGGCCGGCCCTGCTGGACATGTAAACGGGCGTCGACGGTGTGGCGTGGCTAGCCAGTGGAGCGTGCTTGATGATCTGATCTGAACAAGTTTTGAGTACATGGTTAGCGTGACGAGCGGTGACGTATTGAGTGTTGACTGGTGACTGAACCTATGTTTATAGCAGTATAATCTGTCGGGGCAGCCGTGTATACAAATCAACCTTCAAAGACGACATGGTAAACACAGACAGAAGGCTAGCAAGAAGCCCAACAAGCAATCTATGGAGTACGCACTACACGAACGTTGGTCTACTGCTACTAGCACCGCTACGCCAACCACCAAAACCGGCAGAACAACCAGGCGAGTCCGGTTTGCACATCTGTGCAGCACAGAATGATGATCGATCGATGGATCGGAGCACGGCACGCCAGCACTAATCATACTTATCATGTAGTATCATCCATGTCCATTGCATGCTGCTGCTCGTGGCTTATCCACACTTGAGTACACTGGAAGCATACGACCTGTCCTCGCCGAGCCGCTCGCTGACATGCTGCGTACTCCCTCCGTGCATATCATATCCTAGCGTTTTCCTCTGAATTATAGCGGAACGGGAGCAGTACGATCGAATACCGACGCCAAGTGCAGGCAATACCAGCGTGATGTGATCAAAATCGGTATAAAATTGGGCCGCGCCACACGCACAGCTAAACGAGGCGAGACAAATAATCTGGTGCGGCCGCGCCCTATAAATAAGCCACCGGACGCTGCGCTCCGCACCAGCCGATAGCCACACACACACCTACCCCAGCTAGCCACTGCCACGCTCGTCGCATTGCGTTTCCTCGACCGAGCTGAGCTCTTGCACTCCTCCTAAACCGTCGGCATCACGCATCGAACTCTGCTAGCAGCCAGAGCATTGATCGTCGTAGGGACAGGCGGCGTCAGGGCCCGCGACATGGTGAAGGGCGGCGCGCATCAGCTGCAGGACGCGGCGGCCGACGGCAATGCGGCGGCGGCTGCGAGGCAGCAGGGCGCGGGCTGCGGCGGCGGGAAGCGCCAGTACAAGGGCGTGCGCATGCGGAGCTGGGGCTCGTGGGTGTCGGAGATCCGGGCGCCCAACCAGAAGACGCGGATATGGCTCGGCTCCTACTCCACCGCCGAGGCCGCCGCTCGCGCCTACGACGCCGCGCTGCTCTGCCTCAAGGGCTCCGCCGCCGACCTCAACTTCCCCGTGCACCTCCCCTTCCACATCCCCGCCGCAGCCATGTCGCCCAAGTCCATCCAGCGCGTCGCCGCCGCCGCGGCCGCCAACGCCGGGTGCAGCCCGCTGCAGGCCGGCGCGCCCTACTACCCCGCCGCCGCGGCCATCAACGCCGCCACCCCGCCGTGCAGCTACGGCGACGCCTCGTCGGGCGCGAGCTCCCCGGAGACCGGGAACGCCGGCCAGTACTACCGGACGGCGCACGACGACGTGGACGTGACGGGGGACGCGGACCTCGCCGCGCTCGCGGACATCGAGGCCTTCTTCCAGTCGCCCAAGTGCATGGAGTACGCCATGATGGACCCATGCAGCTCCTTCTTCGCTCCAGCGCCCATGGCGACGGACGCGGCCGGTGAATGGGAGGAGGAAGGTGAGATCAACCTCTGGAGCTTCTCCTCCGTCAACTGATCGATCGGCTGCTAGCTCCTCCACCAGACATCAGCTCGGTGGTCAAACCTCAAGTGATCATCATCATTCATCAACTCAATACTGACTGATTAATCACTACCGCAACAGACGTGATCAAGAATTGGTCACGGTATAATAAACATTATTATATATATACGATTAAGGATTATTTGATTCATATAAACTACTAGAAGTTAATTATTGTACTGCATACTAGTGCTAGGCTAATTGTGCAATGTGGGGGAGCTCTCATGGAGCTACATGTTTTAAGGCAGCTTTCCATGGAGTCAACCTCCTCTCATCAGTTGCATGCCATGCTATGGTGTAGAATCTGTGTGTTCTGCAAGTGCAAGTAATGAAATATGATGATGTACTCCTACTTGTGTCCAAAGCATTGTCCCTTTTACTATTTCAGCCATTGGATGATACCATATACTAATGTACTATTATAGTATCTTGTAGATGCTGGATTTCTGGGATCCTTGTGACTGAAAATTTTGTGTGGGCCATGTATGACTTCTTATGGGCCCTAGTGGCTTGCCCTATGCCCTTTTTTTGTGATTATACTAATACACAGGAACAAAACTTCTCATTATGTTAAACCTGAACCTCAGGTGTGAGATTTTCATGCTTTAAGCTACTGCGGTAAGGGAAGGAAAGGAAAGGAACAGGATCTGTTACTAACTAGAACTCTGATTTGGAAAAGGAAGAAATCACGATCAGGCGTCTCCTGGACAGTGAAAATTCAGGCCGGCGTTGCTTCTACTGTTCTACTGCTTCTGTCACTAGATTTAAATGATGAGGAAATGTACAAATGGAGTAATTGTCGGTGCGAGTTCAACAACACATACTCATGTCAAAGCAGTAAGATCCAAGCAAGGAGGGACGGATTCCAGTAAAAAAAGAGAAAACCCAAAAGGAACAGAAAATTCACTTTGTACAGCCACCATCTAGATTTGAATGACGAGGAACCTGACTTTCAAAGAGAGTGAACACGAGCTGCTCGACCTCGGCTCCTCGTCATATGCCCGATTCGAGAGCCACTCGATTGAATTCCGAGCCGAGCTCAAGCCTCATTCTAGGCTGGCGAGCCGAGCTCGAACTGCTCGGCAAGCTCGCTGGCGTTGCAGAAGCACGTATGACGTCATATATTATTCCTGGTCCAATTCGACCCCCTGACTCCAAGGCCCAAGAGGCTTTTTTCCCGAATCGGAGCCTGACTCGAATCTTCGGCTTTCCTTAAACTTCGACGTCCACGCTGCCTGCAGCCGGCCCACGAGATTCGCCGTCCAATCGATCTCGCGCTCGAGGCTCGGCTCGCGCTCGAGCTCGGCTCGTCGACAGCCCTGTCCCTCGCATCCGCATCCGAGAAACCGAGACGCCCTAAGCGCTAGCAGCCGGTCTTCCCTCTACTCGCCCGCCGCCGCCGCCGCCATCGCCGTCGCCGTCGCCAGCCATGGGGTACAGGAAGGACCAACTCCTCGCGCGCCTCCAGGTCGGTACCCGCTTCCGTACTCGGCATCGTCCTTCTATTGCTCCCACTCCCAGCCTTCTCGGACTGTTTCCTCGCGTGGCGCCATGGCCACGGAGATCTACCAAATCGGCACTCTGGCCACACCAGTGCCCTGTCTCTATCGTCATCCATATACTTCCTTCGAGCTTGAATTTGTTGGGAATTAGCTTGGCCGTAAACCCAGCGCTAAAAGGCGCGAATTTCTCCCTGAATATGCATAAATCGAAGTGCGAATAGTGCATTTATATCAGATGACTGTCTCTAGATGTTGCAACCTGAAAACAGTATGCTTCCTAGCATCACCGTGGAACTTGCCAGTTAGATTTCAATTTGGTGCTATTTGTCTTCTTCAGGAGCTCAAGATTGACTTCACGTGCTACGATCACCCTGTCGTGTTGACGGTGGAGGAACAGGTCAGTGAACCAAGGAGTCTGTACTTTTGTTCTGCGATGGTTTCTGATAAATCATTGTCAGTGCTAATTGACCTTTTATTTGGTTTTGCCAGGCCAAACATGTTGGCCATTTAGGAGGTGCTTTGAGTAAAAATTTACTCTTGAAGGTATGTTTGTTGCAACTGATGGCATGTAGTTCTCACTGATTCACATGATTTGATGCATTGATGTTCCTGAATTCTGAGTTTCAGGACAAGAAGCATCGGTTATATGTTGTTTCTGCCCTTGCTGAAACCAAAGTTGACATGAAAAGTAAGTAACTTTGCCAATGATTACATCTTATTGTTGCTTATTTGGGCATTGTGTTAATTAATTTTGTTTTCCTTAAAATTCTAGTTCTTTCCCAACGTCTTGGTTTGGGAAAAGGCGGTCTACGAATGGCTCCTGAGGAAAATCTTCTGCAAGTACTTCAGGTCAGCCACTTATATGCTGTTTTAGAACTTTCAATTAATCATAGGAGCAATGATGCCAAAATAACACGGTGCATCTTTGAGTTTCATAATTCATGAGCATCATGGGGGCGTAATAGTGTCCTTAAGTTTACCAGTTTCACTGAAAGAAACATGCAAATAAATTTGCTGCTACTATTTGTTGAGTCAGGACCTCCTCTGTTGTTCTGTAGAGAGCTTCATCGTTACCAATTGTGTACTCTCAATGTGCCTTATTTGCTGGAAGCTTTGCTTGATAAGTTCAACAACAGAATTTTCTGTTTGTATTGAAGGTTTCTCCAGATGATAAAGTTTCTGATTAGTGATTACTGTTTATTTGGTTCAACACACGAAGAAACTTTCTTTCTCTTCATGTTTAGTGAGGGGATTACTTGTCTTAGGTGCATGTGGGCTTTGTTAAGATTCTAATTGAATGGCTCAGTTATTTACTGTTTTCCTTAAATGACTTGCTAATCTATTTTGTCTTCGTATTATGTCCAGGTGCCCTTAGGGTGTGTTACTCCCTTTGCATTAATAAATGAGTCTGCAAGGTATGGAGTCTTTCTCTGACTGTATGATTGGCTGTCTCTTATCTTTATCAATTATGATACCCTGATTGATGGGAAGTTGTTACCTACCATAATTTTGTCCCAACTGTGATATGATAGTAGTGGGAGTCTGGCCCATGATTTGTGAATCATATTTCTGATAGCATTATAGAATCTGTTACTGTTGAAAGATAGACCGCTTGAGTGTTTTCAATCTCCTTCTTTCTTTCCAAGATGTTTTTTTTTTCATGCCTAAATTACTTCTGCTTCATAGCGCTCTACTATTCTGTACTCGGAAGTAGGGTCTTGCTATTTTTCTATGGCCTTTTCAAGTAATCTATTTAACTGATTCATACAATTGTGTTTTCGTGGGCAGTGCTGTTTCACTATTACTTGATAAAGGTTTCAAGTCTAAACAGACCTGCTACTTCCATCCACTGACAAATGATGTGACGATTGGTATGCTTCAGATAACAACACTTCTTTTACTTATGGCATTCCATTTCTTTAACTACTGATAATTTATAGCTGCTATTCTCGAATGAAAACTGTATGTTGGTCACCCATGATGCTTCCGTGAAATTATGCAAATGATGTACCCTGACCTGGATAATGGTATATACATATCCTTAAGTTTGATCTTTGATTTCTAATGTGCTTCCTCTCAGCTCTTAGCTCAAGCAATCTGGACAAGTTTATCATCTCCATTGGAAAGCAACCAGCATATGTGAACTTCGAGGTAATACTTGGATCGCCTATGCTTTCATTTTTATTTTTTTGAAATAAATATGCTTTCACTTTGAATTGGAGAGATATGTTGATATCAATGCTGTGATGCAGGATGCACCAGCTGTTGGTAAGGATAGTCCTCCTGATCTAGCACATCTGGTGCCATCTGGTGTCCCAAATTCCTCAGAACAACCAGTTGAGAACACGACACCTACTAATGTTCCTCATCAAAATAATGTGCCCAAAGCGACAGGTCAGCTATTGACGCATGCCATACTTCTTTCGAATTTCATCCCTTGCAGCTATTTCCTTAGTATGTACTGTTATATCATATATGACAGGAAAAGAGAAGTGCTTGGTAGCACTAAGCCACTAACCATCATAGTGCAAGGAGGTTGCAACATTTTGTTGCTTATTGTTCATTGCGTGCTTATATATACATGCATTTTATTTGTAGCTTTTACTGAGCTTAGGATTTCTTAAATTTCAATAGTCAAGCATGATAATTTGTCCATGATCAGAAGTGAAGGCTAAGCCCAAAGTTCAGAGCAAGGGCCCAGAAACGTTGCAGAGCAAAGTAGATAAACCTACTAATGCTTCCAGTGTTGACAACTTTGTAAATGATGTGTTTGACATCATCTCCCCATTGTTCTTGTCTGAGGTAAGCCAGAGAGCTTATCTACAATACCCTTCAATATAGTGTCTGCACATTGTGTTGATAGCATTGTTGTGCAGGCATTGAAGAAATTGGATATTAAAAAAGAAGAGCTTTCTTCTATCATAGATGGCATTAGGGGACGGGCTGCCCCAGATTTGGAGAGTATAGCGGTTGGTTTCTCTACTGCTCTTTTTAGAATACCTCATTTTTTTTCATGCATGATTAAACACATTAAAATTCTGCTTTATTCTAAAGTGTATTAAATTATGTATGATTATGTATGCTGTGAAGAGGGACCTCTTCGTTTGAAATTTCCCAGCTGAACTTAAGCTGAAATAATTCCTCACTCATGCAATGCAACTTAACTTCATTTCTATGCTATAAGGCTCTATGTCAGGTATCTCAATACCTACATTTGTGAGGGATCATTGGCCCATGTCAAGTGGGAAAATGTAAATTTAAGCTTCATTATGCATTTCAACACATAATCGTGAACAAGTTTGGTCCAATACAATAATATAAAGCTGATGTTTAGTGATATATGTGCGGTTTCATTTTAGTATATCCACTAATAATAACAGAGGAGCCCATTTTTCTAACATGCAGGACCTTTGCCTTTAACGTTGCTAAGCATAGCTAACCTGGATGTTTTCCTTGCAGAGGAGTCTGAAGAGTGCATCATACACCTCAGGGTTTCACGCTGGCTTTGAAACCATGCTAAATCGTGGTTTAAGCGGCCGACCCTCTCGGAACTAAATAGGATAGTTTGATACAAGAGACAGGAATCTGATTTTTACATTTGTGTATGCTATTGACTATTGAGTGAAATCGACCTATCTATGACTTCCACATTCCCATGTTTTTTTATTTGGTCAATTTCTTTCTGAGAGTTGATTGATCAATGAGAAAAAATTTCACCACACCGTGCGATTTTCCATAGAACATGTTTTTACAAGATTCTGCAACTCGTCTGCCAACATCTTCCACATCACATAGAATGTCTGCTGCATGTTCAGAAACTAATGTTACCATGATCGTATGATACATCATTAACTGTACATGGAGCCTGCCTTGAATTTGACATGTTCCTTTAACTATGTGTAATTTACACGCCATTTACAGCTGGGCTCCATTTCATTTTCACAAGAGAGCAAGCCTACATCTTCACAACAGGCTTCCACCATTCACATTGAACTGACAGAACAGCTGCAGAGTTAACCTGCAATTCATCAATTTGCTGTTAGGTTGCTAGCACGGCGGCATTTTTGAACTAGGATGAGAACCTGATCAGAACACTTAACTGGGATACGATTACGTCTCCACGGAAGCAGTTACTTCTAGAAGAGAAACAGAGAGCGCCACCACGCGTAGAATGCTGAAAGCAAATGCAAGATGAGAAAAACAGCTTGGAGCAAGCGAAGTTGATTGAACGGCAGGTCACAATCAACTTTGCGTGTTCCTCCATTATGTCGTGATGTCGTCGTGGTACAACGTCCATGAAAGACGTTTTGAGCTTTCGACATGGCTCAGACGAAGAACGAGAAGAGAAAAACACAGCTTGCCATGAGAACGAAAGACTGGAGGGCCGTCATGTCATTACCGCCGGCGTCGGCCGCGTCGTGCTGCCTGCCGCGGCGCCTGTGCTCCCACGCGTCGTCGGGGTCGTCCAGCTCCCGCGGCGGCCACAGCCACGAGAAGGGGCCCCACCGCACCATCGTCGGGGGCTCTCTGTCCCGCTCCCTGTTCCCGGTGCCGCCGCGAGGTGCGGCCTGCTGGCTGCTGCCGTTGGAGCCCCCGCCGGGCAGCTGGTAACGGCAGACCGGGCAGGAGTTGTGGAGGCGGAGCCACGGCACGATGCAGTCGGAGTGGTGACGGCTTACGGCAGCTCTGCCGCGCCCGCCTCCCCGAGCTCGAAGTCCTCCTTGCACACGGGGCACTGCGGGCCGTCCGACAGGTGCGCCTCGGTGATCCGCACCGTCGGGAGCGAGTCGATGGCCGACGACGGCGCCGGCGCAGGACCCGGCCGGTCGTTCTGGGTGAGCTCCTCGATGAGGTTGTTCAGGTTCGGCCCCGTGAAGTAGTTTCCGGGGTCGATGGCCGGGGGCGTGGACGGCCGCCGTGGCACCGGCGGCGGCGGCGGGGAGGGCACACGCCGCCGGGGCGGCGCCGGTGCAGGCGACGGAGCCGGCGCTGGAGCAGGTTGCCGGAACGCGCGGCCTGGTACTGTTGTCGGCTCCCCGCCGTATATGACCCAGCGGCGCGGGTGGCCGTCGTACTGGTGCTGCGGGTGGAACGGGTGCGGGAGGAAGTGCGGCGGCGGCGGGAACGCGGGGCGCGGCGGCGCGTCGATCTCGTGGAGGAAGCGGCCGAAGCAGCGCGGGCAGAAGACGTCGGTGGACGGGTAGGAGATGATGCGGAGCGCGCGGGCGCACTGGTAGCACCAGTACATGCGGCACGTCCGGTGCCGCGTGCCGCCGCCGTGGTGCGCGGGCGCCGCCGTCGACATGAGCCGGCTGGGCGCAGTTCCTTGCGTCGCGTCGGTTCGAATGCCTGATCAGCTGTAGCTCTCGGAAAAGATCGCTTGGGAGCTCTGCATGAGGTGAGGCGGCGCTGGTTTTAAAGCAACGGCAGGGTTTGATTGGTTGGGAGTTCCTGGAAATTGAGGCACGGGTGGGAAAGGATGGCTTCGCGGGGAGACGAAAGCGATCCTGCAGCGAGGTGAAGTGAGGTGAGCTTGAGCTCGTAGGGGGGCGTGCGGTGTTCGGCGAGGGTGACTTGTGCGTGGTGCCAAAGCGCGAGTTGCTTGCCGGGCAGGAGGCGATGGAGATGGCGCGAGGGGGGAAGTAACTAACTAGCTGTGGACGGTTGGTTGGCTTGGGCGTGCGAGCAAGGCAAAAACAGCTGCCAGGAGCGCGTGATGGGCCTGTGGCCCGAGTAGGCCATTTCTTTGGCAGTGCTCAGCCCAGCCAGGGCCCAGACGTGCCCAGCTAAGTCATTCGTCACGCCATCTGTGCGCATTTTTCTGACCAAAGCAAAAGCCTCCATCCGTCTATCGTGCGGGTGTGGACCTGACCGTCGGTCCATCAATCGGGCGGCCCCCTCCTGGAAGGCCACGGAGCCGCATCTGGCCCCGCGAATCTACATGGGTCAAGGGGACGACAAGCACAAGACCGTCCCGGTGGAATGTTGATTTGCATATCCTGGGCACCAATCTACTTCCCGTCGCCGTCAGTCGTCGCGGCTCAAGGGCACGAGCCAGGGCCCACGGCGTGCGGACATGCATGGAAAAACAAGGGACATTAGCTAGGCACCGACCATTTCACCACCAACATATAAATGTGGAGTAAGGAGATTAGAACGAAAGAAAGCCGATGGGAAAAGCCGAAAAGGTACTTCCAAAATTGCTCATCTGATCTTATCAGAAGGTAATTAGGTTTAGCCCATCCAAAAGATTATAAATGCTGCGAGAAATGTTTAACACGTCTTATTGGGCGTAGGTTACATAAAGTGGGCCGTTCGCACCCCAACTCCAGCCGCAAACGGCGCCACCAACCGAGCGCTGGGACCTCAGTCGCTGGGCCCCACACTCAGCGAACCCCGCTCCGCCGCCGCAGCCACCAAAGAGGTCGATGCCCTAGCAAGTTGGAATCCCGCCCCTTCATATTCGCCTCCGCCTCGTCGTCGAAGCCACGCGACCGTGAGAGCTCGCGGAGAGCACCACCAGCCCCTCCAAGCCCCACGAGAGGGACGAATCTTCCGAATCTCTCGGCGGCGATGGCGCTCTTCGACCGCTCCCGCGAGTCGCTCCTCCCGAGCTTCCTCTACGCCTCCTCCTCCTCGGCGCGCTCCTTCGCCGCCACCCCCTCGAGCCTCTCCGTCCCCGTCCCCGCCCCGGCCCCGGCCGCAGCTGCAGCTGGTGGCGGCGCGCCGTCCTCGATCCAGGCGCCCAAGGAGAAGATCGAGCTCTACTCGCCGGCGTTCTACGCCGCCTGCACGGCCGGAGGGATCGCCAGCTGCGGGCTCACCCACATGGCCGTCACCCCTCTCGACCTCGTCAAGTGCAACATGCAGGTGAGCGGGCAGCGGTCTAGATCTGCGGGCTCGATGCTTCCGGGCACCATTTCGGGGAAATCTGCGCGGATCTGGCGGTGCCTGGTTAGCTTAGTGCGGGGCTCGGTAGTTGTGTGCTTCTGATCTCCATTTTCGCACTTCATGATCCGATGCGTGAATCTTCCGCTTCCTACTAGTCACTATACGTGAAGTTTTGCATTGCGCTTTGTCTGGCTCGTGTAGGAGTTTGTGAGTAGTGCTGTTTGCTAGTAGATGAGTAGCTGTTGAGTGGATAGCGATTGCATCAGGCTCCCGTTTGAGTTTAGTAGTTGCTTCAGGTAGATTTTTGAAGGCGTAGCTAGCCCTCTGAGCTTGATCACTGTGCTTTACCCCTGTGAACAGCCAATGTTGTTAATAGCCACACCTTTTGTTTTGTCCTGACATGCTCTCTGTTTATTCCAACACAAGGTGCCTTTTGTTTTCTCTCTGTTGGAATTGGTGACTAGGATATGCTAGTTCTCTAAGAGCACAGCTTTCAACATTTCTGTTAATTATAACTTTGTAGTTGTGTTCATGTCTCCCTACCAAAATCATTTAATTGTAATACAAACCAAATTGATGAATTTGTTGTCAAATGGCTATCAATTAGGATAGGCATGATCAGGTTTGGAACCAAATGAACCATAATTGTGAATTGTGACAGTTGGCTTGTTTGGTTTAATAGGTTGATTTCAATTCTGCCTGTCTAAACTTGTGAACACTTTCTATTTATGGCTTTATGCATGTATTTGTGCAATTTTGGTCCAGTAGAACGAACTTTTACCAATTTAACTCAATACTTTAAACAACTGTTTTAGTTTGTAATCTGGTATCTGCCTAGCTAACTCTCTGGTTTCGCTAACCCATAAAACTTCACTCCCTGTTCAGTGGAGTGTCATTTTCTCTGTTTATCTACTGTGACGTTTAATTAATAGTTTGAGATAGATAGATAATCAGTACAGTCATTATCTGATGAATTGTGTGAGAAACAAATGATGACATGCTTGCATTAAGGATTTTGGTAATAACACGTTGTGGTTTTATTTTGCAGATCGATCCAGTGAAATACAAGAGCATCTCATCTGGATTCGGTGTCCTGTTAAAGGAGCAAGGGGCTAGGGGCTTCTTCAGGGGATGGGTGCCTACCTTGCTTGGTTACAGTGCTCAGGGGGCTTGCAAGTTTGGCTTCTATGAGTTCTTCAAGAAGTACTACTCAGATATTGCAGGGCCTGAGTATGCCCAGAAGTACAAGACTCTAATCTATCTGGCAGGTTCTGCTTCTGCTGAGGTAATTGCTGATGTGGCTCTCTGCCCCTTTGAAGCTGTGAAGGTACGTGTGCAGACGCAGCCTGGATTTGCTCGTGGGTTGAGTGATGGGCTCCCCAAATTTGTCCGATCTGAGGGTGCTCTCGGGTAAGTAAATGTGCTTGCTCAAAATCATCATGATTTGACACTTTCTTGTCCTCTATGTTAACAGATCTTACTGCTTAATAATTTTAGGCTCTACAAGGGACTTGTTCCTCTCTGGGGTCGTCAGATTCCCTGTAAGTTCATATCTGTTATCATCTTGGTACATTCATCTTTTTTTTTTTAACTTCATTTGCATTAAGTGACTGCTGGAAAGTTGTGGGTCACATGGAAATGCTCTAGGAACTAATCTTGTCTGTGTGGGACAACTCTCTTGATGTCTTGACACCTTGTGAACCGACTATTTTTTTTAATGTCTCTGTTGTTACACCAATCATTTCAGCTTTATGATAATTCCCTATAATTATTTATTCTGTAGAACTATTTGTTATACTTTTGTTCACCCACTTTATAGAGTTTCTTCACCTTCTTTTTAGTGGTTTTCACTAGAGTTCACCTTTCTCTAAAATCCAGGACATCAACACATATTTTGTCAAAAATGCATGTATTGTACTCTGTATTTGAACAATCAATTTATCTGTTGCACGTGGCCCAACAAGAAGAGAACCCATACCACTCTGTTTCAGTTTTGGTATCTTCCAGTATCAGCTTTAAATTGTTTGCAAATTTTTTTATTGGGATTTCCATTTTGATTAGAAAAGCATGATAGCCGTTTATTAAAAAGGCTTTGGATGCTGTAGTTGTCTATCAAGCACTATGAGCTTTAGTGGAGGTTTTCTTCACACAAGTCGACTGCTTCCTAGATTGTTCCATACATTTTATTTAGGTATGTAGAATTGCATGACACCAACTAAATAAAGATGTCTGTTGATATTTTATACCAGGAATCTCATAGTATCGCCATAGTTAACAGCTGTAGTCTTGACATTTCCTCTAAGCAGAAATTGATGTAACTTTAAACCTTTACTATGCAGTGTGGAGCTCCCATGCCCTGTTTCTTAGTGATTATGTTCATTTTCTTAGTTGTATTATATTATTTGCTCTTATATAAGCTATCTTCTCCTGTTATAAGATGTACTCATAAGTTTAATTCTTGCATGATGCGTGCAGATACCATGATGAAGTTTGCTTCCTTTGAGACCATTGTTGAGCTTATCTACAAGCATGCTATGCCTGTTCCCAAGTCTGAGTGCAGCAAGATGACCCAGTTGGGTATCAGCTTTGCTGGTGGCTATATTGCTGGTGTCTTCTGTGCTGTTGTTTCTCACCCGGCTGACAACCTTGTGTCTTTCCTGAACAATGCCAAGGGTGCTACAGTGGGTGATGTAAGCATATTCCAGCTTTTGCCTCAAACCTTATTTTCTTGTCATACTTATGAGATGTTGGTTAACTATGATATTGCTTTCTGTTAATTGACTGTATGTATTCTTGCAGGCTGTTAAGAAGTTTGGTCTCGTGGGTCTTTTCACCAGAGGACTTCCTATTCGTATTGTCATGATTGGTACCCTTACTGGAGCTCAGTGGGGAATTTATGATGCTTTCAAAGTCATGGTTGGACTGTGAGTATCCCCTGCTTCTTTGCAAGAGCTAAATTCTTTTGATATATCACCAATTAATGGTTTACTTTGTTTCCTCTTTCAGCCCAACAACTGGTGGTGTTACACCTGCCCCAGCAGAGGCTGAATCGAAAGCCAGCGCTTGATTTTTTCTGTATCCCCGGAGATGGTATTTGGTGGATGGAATTGTATCAGTCACTCAAGAGCTTAGTTCCCAAGCTTTTGTTTTTTTCTTAACGGATGATTTGTCCGTCATCCTTTTGATGAGAGGAACTCATTAAACAGGTGAAAACAGGCGAAATAGATCTTTTTTTGCCCCCAGGAAAAGTTTATGCTCGATGCATAATAATTTCTAGGACAGCAAGACTGTTAGAGCGAAGATTTTGTTTACCTCCTATACCGAGGAATGCTCACAAGTCACATCATGGAGTTTCTGGAAGCATGCACCAAATTTGATGCTCTTCATTTTGCCCTTGTTCTGAACTACAACTCATTTGCTCCGTTTCTTTGTAACTAATTTGCTCCCTTTTTCTCTTTACTCTGCATCACTGGCTCTAGTTGTTCAAAATTTTCAAATCGAACATTTGCGTTGCCTCTTTCATTTGGCCCATTTAACGGTGTCGGGTGAGCATTCTATCATTGTCCTAGTTTCATCTCTCGACATTTCTATCAAACAGATCACTGCACTTTACATGCAGAGACGTCTTGTCGATCATCTCTTTGAGAAATTTTATGACTTGCCACCAGACCATTTCCTTGAGTTGTATAGCTGATTGGATTCTATCATGAGCAACAATGTACATAAAGATTTTGGTTTCAAATGTACTCTACAACTCCATATTCTCAGTACCGTATATCTATCACTTGCTGGTCTCTGACTCCAATTCAAAGGACAGAAACCTGTAGAGTTGACCATTCCGCGAGGAACTAGCAGGCGTGTATCCGTGGTCAATGCATGAGGGTATTTCGGCCTTTCATCCTCACCCCCTTTGAATTTCTTTTCTTCTTTATCTGTTAAAAGGAGAAGAGTGGGAGAGTCGAGTTCATTCATTGTCAAATAGTGTTTGGGTCCGGTTATGTTGTAGTGTTGGTTCTGCTCGAGCTATGCGTCAGTTCGCCTAGAGTGTTTGCCTGATTGGTTGGCTGCAGGATGAGGTGGTCTAGAGTGTTTGCCTTAAGTATTTCAAAAGCTTTGCGATGGAATGTTAGATCTCTTGTCTAAATGCGGCTCGTGACTTGCTTGTAATGGTTGCTCGATCTCATGCTGATGTTATCTTTTCATCATGTGCACGGCCTAAAATCTGAACACTGCTCCTGTTGCAACTTTAGGCCTGATGCTGACATTCTGTCGTGTCGTTGTTGACTTTCTTGCTACCATGAAGCCGGCGATCGGGCTTTATTAAGTTTTGTGCCACTTGCATAATACTAGTAGCAAACAGTCTTTATCACCAACTGTTACAGGCTTCCCCATACCGTGCAGCAACCTGAACGGAGCAACTACGGCAGTCTGCCGGGCTTCCGCCGACTGAGCCACTGAACCACCCCCCGGAGCCGCACGAACGCCGGCCGTGGATGCACACGCCACCGCCCAGCTCACTCCGCTGCCCGCACAAGCATCTTGCCGACTCAGGATCCTGATGCATGCATCTAACGGCGTGGACACGGCCCGCATAACCAGCTCAGGCTCAGCTCAATACGTTGGTATAAATTATATAGCGCATCAAGATGCTTCTAAAATACAATTGCAACTTTGCAAGGAGATAAGAAAAACAAGTCCCAGAAGCCAAAAGAAAAACGGCTCTACCAGACGAGCACATCAACGTTCAAGAATGGTCATTGTTTAACTAGCTAGCCTACGAGTTTTTGTAGGTCGGGTGAAGGTACGAGTTGGACAGTGGCCTGCATCTTTGGGCTCTGCCGCCAGTGAGCTGAGACCATGGCCTTGAGAAAACTGACATGAGAAGCTCTGGGAACGAGCCCGGCAGTGAATTTCCTATTGGCTGCTCTTTTTCCTGGCTAAACTTGTCTCCAACTCTCACCAACTCTCCATGAGACCATGATTGTGCACTGAGCATTTGAGCTCAGGTTTAGTTTTTACGCCCACTTGCACGTACGCCAATTGCCTACCGGCGGGGGCGCAGCGCCTCATGTGAGCTCCGCGTCATCTCCCGCGAGATCTGGGAGGGGTGGCCGCGCGGAATCGTGCGTGCTCGATAAACAAATGGCCCTGGGCGGCCAGCCGGCGCGCGAGAAGAGGCGAGGCGGAGACCGGAGAGGCCGCATGAATCATCATGGATGACATGGCCGGCGCACTAAGGCCGACTCCAGCGGCGTCCTGTAAAAGGTTCGGTTCTCTATTAACGGAGGCTACTGTAGCACCGTATCGCTCCATCGGTATTCTCCAACGCGTGCGGTAAAATGAAGGATATCGCCTGCGTCCCGCACAGAGGGGCGGCGCGGGCGGCGGGGAGGCGGGACGGCGCGACTGCGCGGGCGGCGGGGCTGCGGGGCGGCGCGGGAGGGGGGGGGGGCTGCGGGGCGGCGCGACTGCAGGGGTGGCGGGGCGGCGGACGGCGCGACTGTAGGGGCGGCGGGACGGCGGGACGGCGCGACTGCAGGGGCGGCGGGGCGCGGCGCGGCCGGCGGGGCACGGCAGGGGCGGCGGGGGCGGCGGCCGGCGGGGAGCGGCAGGGGCGGCGGGGGCGGCGGCCGGCGGGGCGCGGCAGGGGCGGCAGGAGAGGCGACCGGCGGGGCGCGGGAGGGGCGACGGCACCGTTCGGGAGCGGGAGCGGTTGGAAGAAAGGATAGAAAAGTAATATAAGATTGTGGGGTACAGAAGATGGAAATAGAGGATGTTGTTGGAGTTAAGTTTGGTATAGAGAATGAAGTTGATATGGAGGAAAAAGATAAAGGATGGGATTCGAAGGATACTATTTCATAGGTACTGTAACTGACAGCAGAACAAGCAAAATAGTGACACGATTAGTAGTTAGTACTAGTACAGCTGCTGTCATTTTGCCTCGTTCCAGCGGGCAATCATTAGCGATCCATTTCTTTGCTCGTTTTATGTGGAAGTAACAAGACAAAGTGCAGTCTCGATGTTCATCGTTTGGTTTCCTGAATGAGGAAAAAAAATACTAGTAGTGCACACAGGGTCAGATTCAGAATATAAGAGCACAGCGTTCTGCTGTTTCGTTCTCTGAAAAGACGTTCGATCCATCGATTACTCTTTCCTATCCCTAGATCCGGACGAGTAGCCGTTGAGCTGGGTCGTTTCTTGGACGGTTTCCATGGATGAAGAAGCCTTGCTGTGCTGATGGCTCCTGGTAGGACACCAAGCGCAGGCACCATAAACAATCTCATCCGCCCACGCTGCCGGCGATTCGCGCACGACGTTCAACCTCGCCACCATCCCGCGGGCTCCGAATTTATTCAGCGGTGGCGAAACAGGCGGCGGCAGGCGGGCAGCCGCACCTGCGCCTGCACGCCGACGACGCAGCACGCCAGCACCGGCCGCAAGTCGTCGTCGCGTTGCATTATTTTTATATGTCCAGCACCGCCACCCAGATCCCACCGCGGCCAATGGCGCTCGAGTCAACTGCCCTGCCACAAACCCAGCCTCCCCCGGCCCGCCATGCCTTCGTCACGCACGCCTGCGCCTACCCCACCGCCGAACGCCCGGTGCCAATGCTATGAGCCCGCCGATCCACGGGCGCACCGATGCCGACGCGTCCCCCACTCGCCGTCCTGCTGCTGCTCCTCCTCCTCGGCGCCGCCTCGCTCCGGGCGCGCGGCGGCAGGATCGCCACGGAGGTGCTCGCCCCGGACTTCTCGGCGTCGTACCTGCTCTTCATCGACACCTTCGGCGTGTTCCTCGCGTCCCGGAGCGGCGCATTCCAGGCTGTGGTGCACAACCCGGCGGGGCAGCAGGAGCGGTTCTACCTCGCCGTGCTCCACGCGCCGTCCAAGACCTGCGTCTGGGTCGCCAACCGCGCCGCGCCCCTCACCGACCGCGCCGCGCCGCTGCAGCTCACGGCGCGGGGGCTCTCCGTCGAGGACCCCAACGGCACGACCATCTGGTCCACGCCGCCGTTCGGCGAACCCGTGGCCGCGCTCCGCCTCGACGACCGCGGCAACCTCGCGCTGCTCGACGCGAGGAACGCCACGCTCTGGCAGTCGTTCGACCGCCCCACGGACACCATCGTGTCCTCGCAGAGGCTCACCGCCGGGGCGTTCCTGGCGTCCGCCGCGTCGGACTCCGACTATTCGGAGGGGGACTACCGGCTCAACGTGACGGCGGCCGATGCGGTGCTCACGTGGATGGGCTCCATGTACTGGCGGCTCTCCAATGACGCCAGCTCGACCATGGACAGGGGCGGCACCGTCGCGTACATGGCCGTGAACGGCACCGGGCTGTACCTTCTCGCGGCGGACGGCGGGGTCATCATCCAGGTCTCTTTGCCGGCAGCCGAGCTGCGAATTGTTAAGCTTGGCTATGATGGGAAGCTGCAGATCTCAAGCTTCGCGTCGGCGAACTCATCGAGGACGCCGATGGACGGCGGGTTCGCTGCGCCGACCGACGGGTGCGCTCTGCCACTCTCCTGTGGCGCGCTCGGGCTCTGCTCGCCCAAGGGCTGCATGTGCCCGCCCCTGTTCGCGGCGTCGCACGACGGCGGGTGCGCGCCATCCGACGGCTCCACCCCGCTGTCCGTCTCCTCATGCGGCGGCGCCGGTGATGGCAGCAGCTTGCCGGTCTCGTATGTCAGCCTTGGCAATGGTATCGCTTACTACGCCAACAGACTCGACCCGCCGACCTTGGCCGGCGACACCATCTCTTCATGCCAGGCTCTCTGTACCAGCAACTGCTTTTGCCTCGGTTACTTCTACGACTCCTCCTCGTTGTCCTGCTACTTGGTGCAGCACCAGCTCGGGTCCTTCATGAGCGCCAACTCCACCGATGGCTCCGACAAGTTCGGCTACATCAAGGTCCAGAGCTCGCAGCAATCGAGGTCATCGGACAGTTCTTCAAACAGCAACCTCATCGCCATCCTGCTCCCAACAGTCGTCGCGTTTGTGCTCATCGTCGTTGTCAGCGCCATCGTAATCACGTCGTGGCGTAAACAAGGGCGGCGCTCGTCGCGTTCCAGGGACCTGCAGCTCCGGCGGCAGCGCTCGCCATCGGATTCCGCGCACCTCGTGCGGGATGTTGACGACGACAGCAACGACATCGCCATCCCTGGCCTCCCGACCAGGTTCACGCACGACGAGATCGAGGACATGACCAACAGCTTCCGCATCAAGATCGGGGCCGGCGGGTTCGGCGCCGTGTACAAAGGCGAGCTCCCGGACGGTTCGCAGGTGGCCGTGAAGAAGATCGAGGGCGTCGGGATGCAGGGCAAGCGCGAGTTCTGCACCGAGATCGCCGTCATCGGCAACATCCACCACATCAACCTCGTCCGCCTCCGCGGCTTCTGCACGGAGGGTCAGCGCCGCCTCCTGGTGTACGAGTACATGAACCGCGGGTCCCTCGACCGGTCGCTGTTCCGGCCGACCGGCCCTCTGCTGGAGTGGAAGGAGCGGATGGACGTCGCCATCGGGGCGGCGAGGGGGCTGGCGTACCTCCACTTCGGCTGCGACCAGAGGATCATCCACTGCGACGTGAAGCCGGAGAACATCCTGCTCGCGGACGGCGGCCAGGTGAAGATCGCCGACTTCGGGCTCGCGAAATTCCTCACGCCGGAGCAGTCCGGCCTCTTCACGACGATGCGGGGCACGCGCGGGTACCTCGCGCCGGAGTGGCTCAGCAACGCGGCCATCACCGACCGCACCGACGTGTACAGCTTCGGGATGGTGCTGCTGGAGCTGGTGCGCGGCCGCAAGAACCGCAGCGAGCACGTAAGCGGCGGCGGCGGCGGCGGCGGCGGCGGCGGCGGCGGCGGCGGCGGCGGCGAGGCCTCCAACTCCTCGGACGGGACGACGGGCAGCTCGTCGCGCGGCGCGAAGAGCGACTACTTCCCGCTCGCCGCGCTGGAGGGGCACGAGGCCGGGCAGTACGCGGAGCTGGCCGACCAGCGGCTGCAGGGGCGGGTGGTGGACAAGGAGGTGGAGAGGGTGGTGAAGGTGGCGCTGTGCTGCCTCCACGAGGACCCTCACCTGCGGCCGAGCATGGCGGTCGTGGCCGGCATGCTCGAGGGCACCATGGAGCTCTGGGAGCCGCGGGCGAACTCGCTCGGGTTCCTCCGGCTGTACGGCCGGGGGTTCTCAGGGCCGGTGGACGGCGGAGGCAGCGACATGAATCTCAACCATGTGGCGTCCCCCGGGGACCGATCGGGGACGACGACGCTGACGACGATGAGCGGATGGCCGTCGTACATGTCGTCGACTCAACTCTCCGGGCCGAGATAGCGAAGAATTGGCGCGAATTGTTCCTAGCGTGAGAGTGTACGAATCCATTCTTGATTTCGCTCCTTGGCACTAGTAGAACAGAGGAATTCATCTTTGTATCTACGAGGTATCCGGTCCATTCGACGCGATTTTGTTGCATTTCATCTACGCATCCCAATTAGTTTTAGTTTAGTGTCTCTACATCACTACAGCTAGAGGCGCCAGCGCCACGCACATGTCGGGTCGATCGATCGGTTCAGTTGCGTCTGCCTATTCCTCCAGCATCTATGCAGCACTCAATTAAACTTGCTAGCATTCTTCTGCACGCGATGTTCCCGGCCAGCTGCACGGCTAGTCAAGTTATGAACTAGTCTTACACGAACAGATCACAGTAGAGTAGCAGATATAGGCTTCCTTCTGACTTGCCGGAAAACCCAGTCCACAAGCACTAGAACACGACCCAGCCTTCAGTGCAGTAGGCCCAAGCCTGAAAATGTGAATTGAATTAACTGTTTTTTCTTGGGGGAAATAGGTCCTGCTATTGGTGCACCCAGGTCTTTGGAAACATCTAGTAGATATGCCAATATGAATGTTCTGATGCATTTTCTTATATATTAGAGCTATGTTATATGGAAATACTATGAACAAGCTAAACTTTTCTTTCTTTAGTTTGGTTTCATTTCATAGCAGAAATAATATGTGATTTTACTAAACGTGCACACCACCTTTTTTCAGTGATTGCGATACTTGCTGGGCATCACGGACGAGGAACGCCAGCAAAGACGTGAAGAGATACCGTCAACAAGGTAAGCAAATCCACGATACAAACATAACAGACATCCTTTTTTGTGCTTGTAGGATTCTCAAGCGTGATGTTTGAGAACACTCATTGTGTCATTTTTCTGGTGGCAGTCTGAAGGATCTCGAGGAGTTTGCTGATGCATGCAGTTGAAAGCATCAAGGGGTGGTTACTGTTGCTGTAGCATCTATCACCTGATGATGTCGAAGCTGCAAATAAGGAAAAACCGGCATTCCCAGAAGTAAAGAAGTGCCTGTGAGGTCCTCCGCTCCTGCCTTTGCAGGATTAGTTGTGAGGTGATTTTTCAAGATTTCCACTTCAGGCCTTGACCAGACACCAATGACTGCCAAGCCTGGCAATGTATCCATGACTCCATGTAGCACATGGCGAGAGCACCATCTCCACCATGGCTGTAACTGAATTCTGGCTTCTCCTTTCCCATGCAATTTTTGGGGGGCAATAATTAGTTCAAAGCCAGGAGCGAAGCACATCGGTATATGCTGGATTTCTCACGTTTAGCGATGCTGTGTTTCCCCATGTAAGCTCAGAGCTCGAACAAGTCGGATACTGTGATTCAGACAGAAAGAGGACATGAGATCTGCTGAAATTGTTTATGGTTTTCCATATTCAGTACACCCTGTTTCCATCACACAATTTTTTCGACGAATGTTTAGGTCACTATCACACCAAGGTTTGCTATCTATGATCTCTGTCGTCCTGACCGAGCCAGACAAATAGGAAACATGAATCTGCCCAAGGCACAATTAGCGTTTTTCCAAGCAGAGGAAACTGCAGCAGTGATGAATTTGGCTTCCTGCTCTGCCGGTGGTGCTACTAAGCGGAAGCGACGGCCACGTCTCCTGCTTCTCCGGCCGTCCGGCGAGAAGCTTACTAGCGCCAACATTAGACGCTGCTCGATTCGCCTTGTCAGAAACCAGGCCTGTCAGAACCCGGCGACCCTCGCGGCTGGCGGGACCGCGGGAGCGTCCAGTGCGGAGGCCTCGCTTGCTCTCGGGAGGTTGCGGTTGCAGTTGTGAGGTGGGAGAAGCGCAGCAGGGATCGAGGAGGCCGTGGCCCTGCCGAGAAGAATGTCTCCGGCGGGAAAGTGGGCGGCGCGAGCAGCCGCCGCTGCCGTAATCGCCGGGAGCGAGGAGGTCTCGGAACAATTGGGCGATGCCGTAGACGTAAATATGTACACATAACCCCCTATACTAAGCGCGATCCGAATATTTACACATAACCCCCTGAACGGATCGCGATCGTGATCCGATATAGGGGGTTATGTGTAAATATCCGATCCAACATTTTTGTGAAAAAATCCTCGCTCAACGGCGGACGGAAGCAGAGGGAGGCGGCGCACGGGCGCAGGGCGACGGCCCGCCGGTGAACGGTGGCGAAGAGGTGCTGCCGCTCTGGCAGCTCTGCTGCGCCTGGTGCTGCTGCTTGTGCAACTGGGCGGACGCAATGGCCATCATGGACCTCACCTTAGCGACTGTCGCGGTCTTCTCCGGCGGGCAGCCTCGTATTGCCACCCGCAGCGACCGCACGGCGGCGTCCGGCTGCCCCGCCCCCAGCGCCGCGCACGCCGCACGGCACGCCTCGTCCGCGACCATCGCGTCGTAGCAGGCCGGAGGCGGGGGCGGGGTCGGGGTCGAGGATATGGGCACCGTGCTACTACTAGAAAAGTATTTGGCAGCATTCCTCCACTCGAGATGTTCCCGTGCAGCTGCACGGCTAGTCAAGTCCCTTTCGGTTTCGGAGCCAAAGTACACTAGCAGTATAGGCTTCCTTCCGACTTGTGGGGAGACCCACAAGCACTAGTCTGACACGAACAGATCACCGTACCGCGAATTCAGACCAAGCTAGCCGGAAATGCGCGCGGCGTATATACCAAACATAACAGGAAAACGAGTTTCTGGTAGGTGCACTCCACGGCCAAAAACGCGAACACGCGATCCGCGATGCCCCGTTCTTCTCAGATTTCCGGTTGCCAAACCTCGGTGCCGTGCGCAGCCAACTCCGGCAACCAGGCACCAGCCACATGCTACTCACATTGCCACACTAACTGTCCATGTATATGTATGTCTGCTGCTGCTTCAATGCTCTTAGCCAGCAGCGTGCGTGCAGGAGCAAGTGCTGGGATCGATGGGAGAAGTGCATCGGAGCGTGCAGGAGCTGGCGGCGTCGCTGGGCGCGCTGCCGCCGGAGTTCGTGCGCCCGGAGCACGAGCAGCCGGCCGCCACCACGTTCCCGGGCGGCGCCGCGCCGGACGCGCCGGTGATCGACCTGTCGGAGCCCGGGTGCGGCGCGCGCGTCGCGGCCGCGGCGCGGGAGTGGGGGCTGTTCCAGGTGGTGAACCACGGCGTGCCCTCCCCGGTGGTGGCCGAGCTGCAGCGGGTCGGGCGGGCCTTCTTCTCGCTCCCGCGGGAGGAGAAGGAGCGCTACGCCATGGACCCGGCCTCCGGGAGGATCGAGGGCTACGGCACGAGGCTGCAGAGGGACCTCGAGGGCAAGAAGACGTGGAACGACTTCTTCTTCCACGTCGTCGCGCCGCCGGAGAAGGTCGACCACGGCGCCTGGCCCCGGAGCCCCGCCGGGTACCGGGAGGCCAACGAGGCGTACTGCTGCCACGTGCAGCGGCTGGCGCGCGAGCTGCTCGGGCACCTCTCGCTGGGGCTCGGCCTCGAGGAGGGCGCCATGGCGGAGGCGTTCGGCGGCGGCGACCTGGTGTTCCTCCAGAAGATCAACCTGTACCCGCCGTGCCCGCAGCCGGAGCTCACCCTCGGTGTCGCGCCGCACACCGACATGAGCACGCTCACCGTCCTCGTGCCCAACGAGGTGCAGGGGCTCCAGGTCTTCAAGGACGGCCACTGGTACGATGCCAAGTACGTGCCGGACGCGCTCATCATCCACATCGGCGACCAGATCGAGGCAAGTGTGCCAATGCAGAACACGGTCACGAGCCGATGTGTCTTTCTTTGTTTTTTTTTGAAAAGATGTCTTTCTTTGTGTCACGTTGAACGTGCGTGTCGACAGATCTTCAGCAACGGGGCGTACAAGGCGGTGCTGCACCGCACGACGGTGAGCAAGGAGAAGACGCGGATGTCGTGGCCGGTGTTCGTGGAGCCGCCGGGAGAGCTCGTCGTCGGGCCGCACCCGCAGCTGGTCGCCGGCGAGAGCCCGGCCAAGTACAAGGCGAGGAAGTACCAGGAGTACCAACACTGCAAGATCAACAAGCTCCCCATGTAGACCGGACACGACATGCTTGCAGCACGTTTCTCTGTCGTACACTCGTACTGATGACAGTTTGTGTGGCCGGCCACGCGCAATTATCCCCTTTGTTCTTTTTTTTTTTTGCTTTGGATTGGGCCACCGACTGTGGGCTGGTTATCATCTACTCTATTGTAATAATGGCCCGACCTGGTTAGCTAAAGTAAACTGTGGTATATGGGCCGGCCTGGTTCGGTTTAAACAACTGTAGTAAATGGGCCTTTTATTTTGATTTGAGTTTGGAAGGCAGCATGTTCTTTTGGCCTGCATCTCCCTCTCATTTGTGAGCATATTTTCCTCCAAATAAACACACACAAGTCAACGTCTGTGTTTCAAAAAAAGTCAACGTCTGTGATTCCTCCATGTATAGCTGCAGCTGGGAGGGCGACTGCAGTAACGCACCCATGACAGGTAGTGATTGGAGCACTAAAGTGGATCACTATGTGTACTATGTTAGGTTCCTGACGTTTTCAGTCGAGGACCAAAGTGTGTCTGCTGGACAACAGGCCAATGCGTCCATGGTCGCCAGCTGGTTGCCCATTAGAGCGCCGCCCATTGCGGACCAGAGGAACATGTCGTGATCGGCAGTGAATCCGCTTCACACGCTGATGCGGAGAACGGGTCCGCGTCAATGGCGGCTCGGCGAGGACTGCAGTCTGCGGACCAGAGGGCAGGGTTGAAGAAGAGTCCGTGTCTCCATTGTTAGAAATTTATGCAGATTTGGGCATATTTTAATTCCGAATATTACCAGCAAATTCAAGATACAAATTAGTGATCTCATGACGACAAAGTATGTGCTTGTATTCATGTTAATTTCATCAATTAACATAAATATAAGAGTAAACCGGAGAATGAGAATGTTTAGAAAGTACCCCAAGGCAGGACCTGTGCTGGAGGCACCATTTGCGTCGTTTCCGGTGTTGAACATTGTGTTGGTACGCGTTTAGTCGAACTAAGTCGAGTTCTGATGACCTTCGGGAAGTAGTCAGAGTGATCTTGATGTTCATTTAGGGAACACAGATATGATCACTGGGAAGTAGTCTTACGAGCTTCAGAAAGTAGTCGATCGAGGCACCGAGTAATCGTATTTATTGAGGAAGTAGTCGCACAGCTTCAGGAAATAGTCGTACGGCTGGAGGGAGAAGTAGTCAATTGGGGAGGAAGCGAGCAATCGCGTGAAGACGCTCTCAAAAACGTGATTGCCCGCTATCCCGTACAGAACCTTCAACGTGCAGGGTTTCGGAGGCCTGCTCTCGCTAGAGCTGTGCGCGCAACAGAAAACAGAGAAAAAGGAGAGATCTCCTCAGCAGGACTACCAAAGTGTTCAACCTTCAGAAACTAGCTAGAAATACATTGCCAACCCTCAGGAAAATGGAGGCAAGCGATATATGCCCATTGTGCAGCCGAGAAGTAGAATCAAGCTATCACGCCATTTACCTGCTCCTAGGCGAGAGGACTACGAATGGCCATGAGAGATCACTGACAGCTACCAGCTGAATCACAATTCAGGAACACGGGACCTGACTGGATACTACTACTGCTGGACCAGTGTTTAGACTCGGTGAGGGATCAAGTTAAGCTGTTAGTATGGAAGACACAGGCAGTACATAATAATATCACGCACCAAGCCAGGCCTACGAGCATTTCAGAGGTTGTTCATGCCCTCTGTGCCATGCAGTCCACGTTCTCTGAAGAACTCCCTACTGACGATAAGGTAGGAGGCAAGGGAAAAGCTCCATATTTACCGTCCGACAATAGGAAGCAACGTACAGCGATGCCCAATGAGACGACGAGAAGAGCACGGTGGGAGCCGCCCCCACCAGGCCGGGTGAAATGTAATGGGTCCTTCGTTCCCCATACGGGGGAGGCAGGTGTTGGCGTCGTAGCCCGCGACAGCGAAGGCCGTATCATTCTCCCCGCCTGGCGCGTGCTCTTCAGGTGTTAGGATGCAGTTGAAGCTAAAGCCCAGACATGCTTGGAAGGTTTTCGGCTGGCAGCGCAGTGGATACAAGGCCCGATCATCCTTGAATCTGACTGTGCCCGTATTGTCCAAGGCATGCAGCAGCAGGAGTACCCTCAACGCATCGTTTCGTCCTGGAGGAGGCAAAAGACCAGACGCAGCTGCTGGTAGACTAGCAAATCGCCAAGCTAAAGAGATAGTGCAATCTAGTTGCTAATAAGTTAAGCATCTAGCTAGAAGAAATACACACACTGCGTGCATCGCAGATCTGATTAACCCTTCGTGCTAATAAATAAAGCTCTCTTTTACCGGAAAAAAATAAGAGGAGGCTGGCTCTTTATATAGATGATAGGAGAGAAATCTGGACACAACAATGACAATTAAGGCACACCATTTACCTGCCATCACATCTTTATTTTAATCACCATTTATAACCTAACTCTTACTCTCCTCAATTACTCATAAGGTATTAATCTTCTCTTAACTCCTCAATATTAACTCATGGATCTTTTAATTCTTAATTTATCATTTAAATAAATAAGTCTAACCCAAATATTCCGACATCCATCGTCACATGGCGAGGCGTCTCCTTCTCGCAAGCGACGTCCCGCCATGCCTCCTCAGCTGGGCCTTCGCTTCATGGCGACGCATGGCGTCTTCGGGCACGCATCGCTGCGCGTCGTCGGAGGGATCTGTCACCAAGTCAGTGCCTTTCGTTTTAGGAGTTGACTCGAGTGCTCGACAGGTGTATGATGCCAATGCCCATGTTTACCGCATCGGTCAGACGAACCGAGAGTGATCCACGCACTCACGGATCCACTCATTTTCCCCCTCCGGATCAGCCTGATGCGTCGTGTTCGACCGCGCCGCGTTTCTCTGCCAGTTTTGCGTTGCTTCCGGCCGCCCTCTCGAGTCTCGACACCAAAAGAGGAGTGCCGGAAATTAAGCAGCTAGCTTGCTAGATGCCGGCGTGGTGCCATCGATATGTGCCGGCGGCCAGCCCCACCACCACTTGTATCGATCGCCCACTCGATCCGACCACCTACCTAACTGTCACGGAACAACCACCGGTCGTCAGCCGCCACTCAATCCGATCGAGCGACGGAAACTAAAGAAACCGCCCCGATATATGAAGCGAGCGAGCAGGCCAGGAGGTCCCTACCGCTACTTGTGGATACAGGGATAGCTTCGACGCATGACCTTTCCACGCCATTGCTGGCTTGCTTGTGGTTCTGGTGTGGGCGTGGGGCGCAATAACATATGCATAGATCCTTCCTTCCAGCATCTGGGCTCTTACCTCTACGGACTCTCAAGTTTCAATGGCTGTAGCTATCATGCTGTGCGAGAGTACTGCCCCTCTGATTAATCTACTTTAAATAATGCTGTAACCATGGGATCATCGTAATTTACTGTCACGAATTTTATGTTTCATAGAAGCTGATGAACATGTGACTTTGCAAGCTTATTATTAAATGACGAATGCAACCTCGCCATCACCACCCCACTAGCTTATTATCGACAAATTAACACTTGCATGATAAAGTGTAGATGTACCTGAGGATATGTTTTTTTTCCGTTGTCACTTGTCAGTTAAATGCAGTGGGATTCCGAGGCCTCCTCCAAAGGAGCTGAGTCAGCTAGCTCATAACTATGCTACATCAGTTTTTTTTATCCATGTGGAAGAGAGATAAAGAAAAGCTATCTCTTACTTAAGAGATAGTCTCCTGCACACATCCCTAAATTAGTGAGGTTGATACATGGGTCTATCTAGATGTATGAGCTAGTATCTGACTCTAATTGTTGGAAGATATAACCCTTACGCTATCTTATATGTATAAGGTAGCAACTCACTCTAACATAAGTATATTTTTAAATAAACAGCAGGAGCACTGCTATATCATTTAAGAGAGGAAGCAATCAAGCTCCCTCTAACCTTACCTTTGGAGGAGGTCCGAGAGTCGTACTGGCAAAGCATGTACGTCACCAAGTGATTGGTCCTCCCTCTTTGCACGCGAAAGAACATGGTTTTAGATTTCTGCTGTCTGTCCATCTCCAAACTTCGCACTGTGCCTTTTGCACTAATCCAAACACTTTCGTATTTTTTGACAGTGTCAGAAATGTGCTACAGTACCCAATTCTCGCCTACCTGCTCCAGTTGGCAATTATCATCTTTTTTCTCCTGCAATGACACGTCACCAGCCATCGACCCATCTATATATATGCTCGTCCGTCGTCCCTATGCTTCGATGCTCAATTCGTTGCTGACTTGTTGTTAGGTGTTACAACGTACGGCGCCATTGTCATTGCTCTAGCTTGGTTCTCGGCCTTTTTTGTCGCAGAAGCATGGCCGGCGCCGATGAAGGAGACGCCGCCGGCGGCTTCTACAGCGACTTCATGGTGCTGCGGCCGGACAAAGGCGGGTTATACGACTTCTTCCACCTCCTCTTCTCGTGCAAGGTGGCGGAGAACGCGGCCGTGGACTGTCCCGCCGGCACGGAGATCGCCGACTGGCGGCGGCGGTGGGCCGTGTTCGTCTCGCTGGTGGCGCAGGTGCTGCTGCTGTGGGCGAAGAAGCCGGTGGCGCTGCTCGGGAGGGTGACCGAGTACTGGATGAACCTCCTCGACGAGAATGGCGGCGGCGTCCTCGTGCTCGTCGTCAGAGCTCTGCAAGGTTCTTACACAGTTATTACACCTGAGGGTCTTTTGGCACGGCTCCGTAAGGAGCTCCACCACCAGCTCCTTCCATGAGCTCTACCAAAGCGTAGTTTTTCAAACAGCTCCAGCATTGAAGCTTTCACGGAGCCGGAGCTCTTCTTTATTGATGCAGTGGAAGTCAATAGAGCTGCAAAATGTGGCTCCTCCGGCTCCTCTTGCTACAGTACGGAAGCCGGAGCCGGAAGGAGCTGCGCCAAACGGGCCTGAATTGTGTCGCGAGGAGCACCAAAAATTCACCTGCATATATTTGCTGGCCTAGATATGAATGCCTTACTACAGCAGCGCTACATCGACGTTGGGTTAATATGATTCATTTATAGCCCTTTAGGTGAATTCTTCCATTTGCTTCTGATCACATCACACGCATGAACATTCCTTCATGATGTTAATGATGTGCAGTCTAGCTAGCTTACTAACTGGACATCTATATTCATGTTGTTCAATTTTAAGAACGGAGCAAGGAGTATATTCATGTTGTTCAATTTCTGTGCTTTCAGATTTGTGCTCTTCAGGTTTAGTTCTGATAATTTTGGGGCTTACAAAGGGAAGTCAATCCGAGCTCAAAGTTGATGCGTATTTAGACAGATTCAAAATACTTTTCTATATCATACTATATGTTTCTCTTCCCCAACGTGTTAAGCAACTAAGCTGAATAATGTTGTCATTTGCTTGCTGCTAGGGACAAGTACTAATCAATACACCATTTGAGAGAACAAATCGACAATTTCCCTAAAATGAAATCATATAAGTTGCGTGTTAAAAAAAACTCTGGTCAAATATAGGCCTGTCATGTCCTTATCGATTCTATTTTCAGATTGAGAAATGAACACTTCTCATAGTTTACTCTGAATATTCTGCTCATCTTATCCTCTTGTCATTTTCTGTTCTTAAAGCAGAATGTACTAATAAACTTGTTCTACTACTAGAATAAAATAAAGGTGTACAAATGCTAACTGCCATTTCCAACTTTTTTTGCAGGAAAGTTGAAATTTCCGGACAGATCATCCCCCACTTACCGCTCCTGCGTTGGACTACTCGACACCAGAGTTGAACTGAACAAGGAAATTAAGCATGGGGATAGCAACTACCACGCTGCTCTATCGATCATGGCTGCCAAGCTAGCCTACGAGAATGAGCTCGTCATAAAAAATGTTGTTGAGAAACATTGGAAGGTGAAACTTTAAATCATCTCCGCTAAATCCTAGAAATCAGAAAAGGTTTTCAAATATTTTAAATTTTTTTCCATTTCTTCAGATGAAATTATTGGCGTGCTACAACTGCTGGAATGGTATGAACAACAATGGATCAGCACTCGTGCATATACTAGCAAATCCCATACATGCATGGAAGTTTTTTCTTAATAATCTCCAAGCATGTGTGCTCTTCTCCAGATTTCCAAGGGGACTACACGACGCAGGCGTTCGTGCTCGCCGACAAGGCGGCCGACGCGAGCCTCGCCGTGGTGGCGTTCAGCGGCACGAGGCCTTTCGACACGGAGCAGTGGTGCGCGGACGTGGACTTCTCGTGGTACGAGATCCCCGGCTTGGGCAAGATCCACGGCGGCTTCATGAAGGCGCTCGGGCTGCAGAGGCACGGCGGCGGCGGCGGCTGGCCGAAGGACCTCGCCGACCAGGGCGCCCGGAGGCCGTTCGCGTACTACGCCATCCGTGAGACGCTGCGGAGCTTCCTGTCCGGGAACGCCAGCGCCAGGTTCGTCGTGGCGGGGCACAGCCTCGGCGGCGCGCTCGCCGTGCTGTTCCCGGCCATCCTGGCGCTGCACCGGGAGGAAGGCGTGCTGGCCCGGCTGGAGGGGGTGTACACGTTCGGGCAGCCTCGCGTCGGGGACGAGAGGCTCGGGAGGTTCATGGCCAGGTACCTGGACAAGCCCAGCAGGTACTTCAGGTTCGTGTACTGCAACGACATCGTGCCCAGGGTGCCGTACGACGACTCCGCGCTCCAGTTCAGGCACTTCGGGACCTGCCTCTACTTCGACAGCCTCTACCAAGGACGGGTCGGTCAACACTCAACACTTCGGTTTAGTGATTTTTTTTTTGTTCTTCATTAACCTACCCTTTAATTTAGAGGCTCGGACTTAAAGCTGAATATGTTTTTAAATAATTTTATTTAGAAAAAAAAGAATAATTTTTGTTTTTTGTTATATACCTGCAGCAATTATTCCATTTCTCAAAAATACTGGAAGTATATATATCCATAGAGAAGAATCCATATGACTGGCAGTAGGTTAAACTTTCAAGGCAAGCAAGCAAGACTTGGAAGCAAGAATTTGATCCAAAGAGAAGCTCCATGTGGGGCACCATGCATCCTTTAACCTCCCTAGTAGAGACTAGACCCTAGAGAGAATCCCAAGCTTCCAAAACCCAGGGCCTATGTTTTACAGCAACTGAACTGACTACGCTTTTTTCTGCCGTTGGATGGAACGGAAAGCAGGTGACGCACGAGGAGCCAAACAAGAACTACTTCTCGCTGCTGACGGTGGCGCCCAAGGTGGTGAACGCGGCGTGGGAGCTCGTCCGAAGCTTCCTCATCGGCTACATCGCCGGGCCGGAGTACGCCGAGGGGTGGCTGATGCGGCTCGCCAGGGTCGCCGGGCTCCTGCTGCCGGGGCTGCCCCCGCACTCGCCGCGGGATTACGTCAACTCCACCAGGCTCGGAGCACACTCGCTCGGCCCGCTTAGCTAGTGCAAGACTAGACACAAGTGAACATTCTGTGTAGTTTGGTTTGAACCAAGAGAAACTGAACATTTTTTTATCAAAAAAGAACAAGATATCAATTGGACCATGTTTAAATTAGACACAAGTAATCTTTGCTTGGATTGCAGGCTGCTTACCCACCCACTTGGATAGGAGTACATGGGCTGGCCGCCAGCATGGGCCACCCTGTTGTAACATAAATCTCACATTTAGCTTTTCTTTTTAAAAAAGGGAGCATGTCCAGGAAAGGTGAAAAGTACCACAGATTCTCTGATGCACTTCCACTTTTATGATGTTCTAGTTACTCCATATCAGATCCTATTCTACATCATGATTCAGATCTAACATGTTCCCACGGTCGGGACACAAAATGCAGCCAAACTTTTACATCCTTGTTGGCTACAAATGTCATCTTTCTGTTCTAGTGTTTCTAACAGAACAAAATGCTACCACACCCCCGCGACGCTACTCGAATAGATTAATTGAAAGACCAAGTACATATCGTAAGCATCATCTCACAGCTGTCAGTCAAGCATAGGCAATTCCTGTAACTGAGGTTGCTGACAAGGACAGGTCTAACCCAAGCTCTTTGTTGCTAGAAAATGCTGCGAGCTTCCAAGACGCAGTGATAGTTGTAAATGTTCAGGGAAAAATGCAGGATATAGTTCATAGCTGAGGATGAGTTTCAGAGACTCTGAATGGTTGCCAGTATCGACAAGACGACAAAATATACGACAAGGCCTCTTGCATTTCGATAAGCTCAATATACAAAATACATGCAGTCATCCTTGTAGTAACAACATATAGGCTCTCTACAGGCTGCAGATCATAGTAAAATAACCAGAAACATAGCGAAGGACAGTCAACATGGCCAGAGGGCAAACTTGTCAGCTATTGTTGTCAAGAAAGCAGGCATAACCAGGGATCTGTGTAAGCTCAGTTCTGCCAGTACCAGAAGAAGGACAGAAAGGGCGGTATCACCAACTCTGTTTCCTCCAAATGACAATCAATACTCAAGTCAGCTAAATTGAGAGTAATATAGATTACTCATACTCTACAAATAACTTGAAGAGCAATCAGCACCTCTCCAATAAATAGTCTGCCGACGGTCTCTTCCCCTAACTGATCTAGTAAGCATGGTTCCACTAACAGGTTTGCAGAGGCCAACATCAATCACTGAAGTAACTTTTCTTTTCTCGTAATCCTCATCAAAATGCATGTCAAACAGCATAGCCAGGCACATAACTTGGTGAGTCAATATATACTCCTCACACGATGAAGGTAGGCTTCTAAGGATGTGAAGATTTACCTGCAGGCCATAATAGTAAGCTTAGCACTACTCTGAGAAGTGCACTAAATAGAACATGCTAGAAAATCTATTAGCACAAACCTCAGTTTCCATTGCACGGAGGTCATTGAGCCACTTCAAAGTTCCGGACTTTTCTGAGAGCAAACGTAAGCTGAAAAGGGGAGGCCTGATTGGATATTCCATGCTTATCTTAACCTGTGATAGAAGTTACACTATCAGAAACCAAGATTATGAGAGATGCATGAAGGGTAGAACAAATAGTCATGGCATAGTTTACCTTGGCTTCCAGCACAACTTTTGGACCATTCTTCATAGTTTTACTCAAGACCATGGTAAACTCCTTGGAAGCATATTCCTCCCAGGATTTGTCTATAATTAGGTTACCTTTTTGAGTTTCTTCCTGAATGAAGGGCTGGTCCTCCAACTCACTGTCACTATACATCAAGATATCTAGATCATCCTCATTTCTACCAAAACTGTGTGAGACACTTAGCTTAGATGGTGTTGCACTCTTTGATATTAGGGATAAGCCTCTAGAATGGCTCCGAACTTCAGGCGACATCTCAGAGGGCAAAATTGCAGAACTGTTTGTCTCATTCTCAGCATGAATGACAACCGGGAGCTCCCCATCCTCTCTGATACTCTCAGTTTCTTCCCAGTTTGTCACAGATCTTCTCTCTAGATCACTGTCAACACTGCTTGCAGCCCCACTTACCATCAAACTAGAACGAGACAATGGCTCAGGAAAGGAACCTGTCAATGACCAACTATGCAAACTACACAATGGGGTGCGTGATGCCCACGGTGTATTCTTATGTTCTATTCGAGGCCACTTCAACTTTGTCAAATAATCAAGTTGCCACCTGTAATCAAATAGACTCGAAAACTTCAAAGGGATGCTACCAATCGAACAAGTAAAGCTTAGCAGTCATAAGTAATTTCAGAAAGATGGTTGCTAAGAACTAGAATCAATTGAAAACATAGGCTCAAGCTAGAGGGACGTTTCACAAACTCAGCCCGTTAAATGATTCATTAAGTATTCCCATATCTCAGAACGACATATGCAAAGAAGCAAAAGCATTATTAGCGTAAAATTGTCAGCAATTACATTCTATACTGAACTACCATCCAAATTTTGTCACTGATGTCCCAAGCAGCAAATACTGTAGAGACTCACATAAGAGCCATCTGTGCAACTTTCCGCGAGCGGATTCTCTGCAAAATAGTCTCTGCACGGTTCTGCTGACGGTATAGAGCAAGCCCAGATGACAAATCAGAGCTGCTCAATGCTCTGTTAGAATCATCCCCAACAGATGGAGGGACTTCTGGCAAAAAATCGATACCAGCCAGATGCTGTGCCCACTTGTATGGTCTTGCAGTCTTGTCAGTAAAGTTTGGACACTCCCCAGCATAAATCTTAGCCATCTGCACAAAATTGATAATACAGTCACTCTTTCAGCTACAATGAGAACCACCAAGAAGGTAAAAAACATAGTAACACAAGAATTCACTGCCAGTTGGAAAAAAAGCCCCACATTACTCATACTTCGTACAACTTAGTCCCCGTTCGGAACTTTGGATCCATTGACTAAACTTTAGGCATGAAGTTTAGTCCATTAGATGATCCAAACAGGTGGACTAAAAATTAGTTCCACCCCAACTAAACTTTAGTCCATTAGTCCTCTAAACCCATCTAATTTGGACTAAAATCAACCTAAGCAATCATCAAACCGCAAAAAGACCAGAATAACACCCCCCCCCCCCCCCCCCAAGTCACCTAAAGTTTAGTCCAGATTCATGAACAACCACACATATAACCTAAAGACCAAGACCATCCAACTCATGAACAATTGTTGTTGCTACATAAACAGATAGCAGAACTTCCAATAGGAAAGGTGTGAATATCAATTAAAATCACCTGCCTTGGATTTTAAACTACATACCTGGTGAGGCAGCTCTAAACCAGTGTCATCTGGAAATAGGTTGCACAAGATATTATTGTCCAGGCCCTCAGATTCTTCAATTCCGACACAGACAACATTCAACTTTGCCAAGTATTCAAACCTCAGGGTGATGAGTTTACGACGTTTGGCACTACAATCTTCAGTATCATATACATGGACAATAAGTTTAAGTGGATGAAGTTGATATGCCACTGCAGGATTATTAGCTTCCTTCATGACATTCTTTTTGGATCTTGATCTTCTTCTCTGAGCATCTTCATCATCATCAATTACATCATCGTCCATTCTGTTGTGGTCACCATTTGATAAGGTTCCTGCTATTACATAGATACAAGACATGGTGCATGAGGAAGATCTCCAAATTTTGGCAATCCTTATCCATAAGGGAAAAGAGATTACATGCAAAACAAACAGACATATGATACTGTACATTGAGAATGCATGCCAACTTTAACAATCTTTGCTGTCACAGTGAAAAATGCTATATTCAAAATCAATAGAGAATCAAGCAATGTGCCTCTAGTCTCAGACTTAGACGAATAAATAAGAAACTGCACACTACATGTATGCTGTTATAAATTACGAATATTAAAAGAACATGCCCTTCCAGAAAATCTTGCTAAACGTTGCTATGCAGCAGTACTGAACACAAACTGATTTTCTACCTTTTCAATAGAAAAATGCACATTGCCATTGAATGCCTGAGAACACCAGCCTATTGCTTTTGTGAAAAAAAAAACTCAAAAAAGGAATTTGTACAGAGTACAGACTGCAGCCTTGCAGGAGACATCGAAAGAGACCAATTTGTTCTCAAGGACATCAGCGATCCAGTATTTAAAAGCAGGAATGGAATGCAACAAATGACTAATTGCAACTTCGCAAGTAGGCATAGCTGTGACATATGTCAAGAAAGTGCACACGCACCATTTTCCTTCTTGGCTTGCTGTTGAGCAAATATTTGGGCATCCTTTGTGCTTCCCATGATCTCTACTTCAATATTCTCTCCAAATGCTTCTTTCTGCCCTAACAACTGAGTGTATGCTATGTAAAGTGGGGTTGGAAGCAACTCGGCAGCATGGTGCTGCTTTAGTTTCTTGGTATGTTGCATGCCCAGCTGCTGCTGCACTGGCAATGATGCTTTCTTCAGTGATTTCAAATGTGATGGAAGGCTTGAAAGAAACTTTTTCTGACTAGCAATTGTCTCCAGCAAACTGCTCCTCTGGAGTTCCAATTTCTCATGTAGCTTGCACAACTCTTTCCGCTGGTTCACAGATCAAATTTATTTTAGAAGCCAGAAATGAAATAATGAAAACAACATAAACGATAGCGGGCTAGCACCACCTCACAGGGACATTAGACTACCCTCCTGGACTCCAAATCATGTGGGCAAGTAAATAAGGAAAAGGTGAAAAAATAAACAGGATACAAGGTTTATCAACTTAAGATATGAGAATAATGGAGATGATGTAAATCCTGAGCTGAATGAAGGATATATGCACAAACTTCACGAAACAGGTTATAGGAGATATTATTATAATCCTAGAAGTGATAGTTGGAAGTTGTGTGAAAATCCAAATACAAGTTTAGCAGGTCCATGAAGTAAACTGGTCTCCTAGGATCCTAAAATTAAACGAACTTCAAAGGCAGCACAATCCAATTCGTCAAAAAAAAAAGTGATACAATCAACCTGCCAAAACAATACTAAGTCTGGCAGATGAAGTTCCATTAGCTTCAAGTGCAGCTATTTCTTTCAAAAAGCTCAACAAATCATGGTTGCATATGCAACCCTCAACGTTCACATGCAAGCCCCTCAAACATTGAACGGAACAGGGCAAAGTAACTTAGTGATAAACTGATAAGTAGAGTTCCCATAGGATTGCAACGAGTAAGAATACACAACCTGGACGAGCTCAAAGTTGAGGCGCTTGAGCATGAGGTCGTGGGACGCGTCAGCAGCGAGGGTCTTGTCGCGGATGTCCGCCGGCGCCGCACGCTGGAACTCCTCCTCCGGCACGAGCTCTATCCCCGGGTACTTCGTCTGGAAGTCTAAGCACGCCCTTATGGCCTTCACGTAGTGGTTCTTCTCGTACAACAGGTTGTGCAGCTGCAGCGTCGTGGAGTCCACCGGCGCCTTCGCGGCCTCCGTCTCCGCCTTCACCCTGTCCTCCTCCATCAGTATCTCCCTGTTCACCTGCGCAGATCAAACCCAAATTAGCACCATAGATCTAGAGATAGGGCTGGGTGGGTGTGGGGCGGGGGCGGGGGGCTAGGGTTTTGGAGCATGACGTTACTTACTTGGCGGAGAGTCACGAGGAGGAGCGACATCTGGGTGACGAGCTCGCGGAGCTCCGACTTGGGGACGCCATCCCTCTTGATGGCGAGCATCCGGGCGGCGACCTTCTCGATGGAAGCGCGGGTCTCGGCCAGGAGGTCGTGCGGGGAGCGGTACTTGGTGTCCGAGACGGTGGACGGCGGCCTAGCCGGTGCCTCGACGTCCATGGCCTCCGCCGTCGGTGCCGCCGCCATCGGTTCGGCCGGCGCGTGGAGAGACGACGCTAGCGGCCTGAAGTGGGACTGTGGAAAAAGCGGAAGTGACTCGGGTTGTGGGCTTGTGGCCCTCGGGTCTCTAACCAGAGTCCAAAACGGCGGCGATCGTCCAGCTAAGATATTTGGGCCGTTACTTCAAGACTCAAGTTGGACCCGAACTTGCAAGAGATATAACCAGAAGTTGGCCCGTAAAGGAGAATATGTCGGCCCACAAGACTCATTGTGTAGGTAGGTAGGAAGTGATTTTCCAGTTGCTACAGCAGCTTCCACTCTTAAAAAAAAAGAACTGCCAGTACAGCACCTCTAGAAAAAAAAAGGTTGCTACATGATCGATCAACAGCGCTGTTCCTTTGTGGCCTCAGTGTAATCTTTATTTTGAAATCAAGACTGTAATCGTGGGGCTCTTGTACTGTTTCAACTGTTAATCAAGCATGGCTTTTTCCGTTGAAAAAAGCTGGCTACTTTGCCGTGCCAGATCTTGAAAATAGGGCTGTAAATTGCGGTACCAATTAATCCAATGACGTGACAGAGATCCAGCAAATCGCCCCTGCATCTAAGCCATATGGCGAAAAGACACCGTCCTTATCGTGCCTGCACCTAACCGGTCCATGCGTGATCGGGGTTTTAATCCTAAAATCTAAAATTTAGCTCTATCACGTCCTGATACCAATTAAAAAAATTAGATATAAGCTAACTATAAAATTAATTGCAGAAATTTAAGAATAATTCACGAGACAAATCTATTAAGCCTAATTAGTCCATAATTAGCGCATATCTATTGTAGCATCGTATGGACTAATTATGAATTAATTAATTTTAATAAATTCGTATCGCGAATTAGTCTATATTATACAATTAGTTTTATTATTAATCTAAAACTTTTAAACTAAACATTCGATTCGATACGATAGGCTAAAATTTAGACCTGCCCCATCCAAACTTACCTCAGTAGCCTCTCACCGTCTCACGCTCTACGTGCCTAGCTCTTTTGTTGCATCAAATCACATTCCATCTATCCATCCGTCCATCCGCCATTAATCCAGCAATGACAAGAAACAAGAACAGGTAGAGCAGCCGTGCTGGATGAAGAATCAGAGAGGACGGCACTGGAAGAAATGAGCATCAAATCGCGCTGTACTCGCTTCCTACCATACAGTAATCAAGCAGACAAGCACTACGCCACTGTTAGTGAATAGTGATGGTCACCGTATCGTTACGCGACTTTGTTCTTAAAAGCATCGCCGCGCGCTCATACTCATTCACGCTGCAGAAGTGCAGCCTGTTTTCTGTGTCACTCTGAAAGGAACAGGGGCCATACTGAGCAATGATCGCACAGTTGCATCCATGTAACCTCATGCGCACGCGACTACTACTAGTTCGTTTCATCTTTGCTACTCGTTCTAGAATGTAGAGTAATATTTTTCTTTGTTTCAGCCTGGTGGCTCTCATCCCTGTAAGAACTGAAATACAAGCACATGCAAATGCAGGGATAAAAACAGTTCGAGATAAGGATGCAGATGGAGCTACAGTCTGCAACCAGAGCGGAATCTGGAGGAGCACTAGTACATTGAGAATTGAGATAACCTCAGTACGAAGTTCCAGGTCACCAAAAAGTTACTTCCTCCTAGGTCACGAACCAAAAGTTACTGAAAAGGGTGCGAGGAGACGCAGAGGGTTGGAAAGCAGACACACACCCACACGCACAGTGAAAAATGATGCCGCACAGCGCGGCACAGCGCGCATCGCAGGCAGCACGCGACTGCGGCAGCGCAGCTGCCTCTGCCCGGCGAGCACGGCACTGGCATCACCTCGAACGAAGCACGCGGACGGAAAAAAGAAATACACTGGCGACGCGGGCCCGCCGGGCTCTCACCCTGCTGTAGCCCGTGGACCCTGTGCTGGTGGCCTGGCGCCACGGCCCACGGCTCCCAGCTCACCTCGTCCCGTCCGGCTCCGGCCGTCCGTGCACGACGGAGCATGACGAACGGGGGCAGCGACCACGTGCCGGTCAGTGCAAGCGTGGGCACCCCTCCCCTGGCTCTCCCCACCTCCGACAGAAAGATTCGCGCCAAGTCAAAAACTCCTCCGACGCCCGGATGGACCCGCCCCTCCTGTGCCGTGAACAGCAGCGCTGACGAACGGGGCGGCGTGGCCGGCCCTCGAGTTCGCGCATCAGGCGGGGCCCAGGCGGTCGCCGCAGCGACGGAGGGGGGCCCCTGTGTCGCCAATTCGATTCCCCGTTTGCTCTGCCCGGGTTGAAACTTTGCCGCACTCGTCGGCAGCCAGAAACCCTGTGCGGCCAGTCACGGTGCCTGAGATTCTGCTGTGCCTGTGCAGATGAGATGCGAGGTGATATCAGCAATCAATTTGTTCTCTGTTGTAAGATTGCCGGTGTGGCATGGCATTGGAATTTGTAAGCATGCTTCGTTCGTTAATCCCAGGCGAAGGAGATGAACATGGAGAGAACTGATGGATAGGGTGACCAGGCCGCGTGCGCCCGCGCGTGCTTGCTTGACTTGTGGCGCCGCGTTCTCACGCAGCCAAGCTCGTTCCAACCGTCGATCCCCGGCGGCAAGTTCACACAGCACTGAGCACTGGGCACTGGGCTGGGCACAGAGCACTGCAGGGCACGCACGGCACGGGGCACGCCAAAACATTGCAAGGCTTGCGAGGGAATGTAGAGGAGGGGGATCGAGCCCCGCGGCCGCGTCCATCCCCTCCACGCGCCATTTTTAATCCCGCGAAACCCCCGGTCGCGCCCCGCTCCACTCCACGGCCCCGCACTGGCGTCGTCTCCTTCCTCGGGGAATGCGACCGCGCGCCCGAGCATGCCCCGCCCGGAGCCCGCGCTAGGGTTCCCCGCCGCCGCCGGCCACGACGGCGCGACCAAGCCGCCGCCCGAGCGCCGCCGCAAGAAGCAGCCGCCGCCGCGGAGGCGGAGGCGACCCGCCGGCGCCGCAGTAAAATCTCTCTCTCTCTTTCTCTCTCTCACCCTCCATCTTTTCAGTTCCCACTTAACCTCCACATGGTCTCGGCATGGCGTGTCTCGATTAATTATTAGCTAAACTATTTGCCAAGTAGATGAGGGCGCAGTAGAAGTCAATAGATCCAAATCCAAAATTCCAAACGCGCGCTTGTCTCCTAACCCACATGGGATCCGAGGTTGGCGATGGCGTCGACTCCAAAACCTCCCGCTAAGCAAAAGCATAAAGCCAGAACAGCGGAGCGGATTTCGAACGAACGAAGCACTAAAGCGGAGCCGCGCACCTCACTCGCCTCGTCGCTTTACTATCATTGCTCTTTTGGTCGGTTCCGGCGGCCTACCGGATCGCGCGCGGCGCTCCGCTCGTCGTGGGGCGCGGGCGCGGCCCACCGTGAGCCGCCGCGGCCGCGCTCACCGTTTCGTTTCGTCTTTGCTGCCGTGCGGTGACGTGACGCCTCTGCCGTTGGCGCTTTCTGCAGCAGCAGCAGCAGCCGGTGGGGACACGCGGCGCGGCCGATCCAGATCCGCCGCCAGCCTCCGCGCTGCTGCCCCTCCCCAGCAGCGGCAGCGGCTTCGCCACGCGGGGCACGGCTGCGCCAGGTGCGTGCCGTTCACCCGGCTGAAATCCCAGTGCTCGCACGCTGCCGCATTCTTTGTCGCCGTGCGTTCTAACCACTCTCTCGCGCAGACGAGGAAGAGGGGAGGGACGGCGTGGCGTCGGCCGGGTCGGAGGAAGAGGCGGAGGCAACCAATGATTCATTCTCCAACTCGCTAAGGGGTAATCTCGTCTGATAAAATGTTAGTTGTCTTGAGATGAACTCGTGGGAAGTGATTGCTTATTGATGGTGAAATCTGTTTGTTTGTTTGTTTGGTAGAGTGCCAGAAGCAGCGGCGGCTTAAGTCAGAGGGGTCTGGGCTGGTGCGGCCACCGGCCTCGCATGAGCTCAACGGTGGTGGAGGGATTGAACTTCTGGTGCTCTCACCCAGGTGTTTGATTGGGGGTAATGCGGGAGGAATGAGCAAGAGCTCGACGGCATCATCGCGGAGCAGATCAGGCACTGGCACGTTCCCGAGCCCTGGGACTCCGAACTACAAACGGCATTGTGCAGGCAGCATGCAGTACTCCAAGGGTTGGAGTTCAGAGCGTGTGCCACTGGGCACAGGTAGCAATAGGAGGTATGGGGGCAGTGGGGTTGTGCTTCCTTTTAACAATGGGAGGAAGCTGCCATCAAAATGGGAGGATGCAGAGAAGTGGATCCTGAGTCCGGTTTCCTGTGATGGGGTTGGAAGGATGTCTGCACCGGCTCCGCATCATAGACGTCCCAAGTCGAAAAGTGGTCCACTTGGCCACCCAGCTGGCATTCCGGGAGCTTATGCAGCTGTTTCACCGCTTGTTCCCTGCTTTGATGGTGTTCTCGCAGCAGCTAATTATGCAGGGCATTTACCTTTCTCTGCTGGGGTTCTCATACCTGAACATGGGCGCATTGGTGACTTCAGCAGTGGAAGAGGCAGGTCTGGTGATGATGGCAGCAGCAGATCCTACTCTGCCGAGAAGGAGCCATATATATTGAGGTCTGCAAGCATACATGCATGGACAGAAACGCTTATGGAGGCATCTGCTTTTGCTAATATCTCGGAAGAAACCACAAAAGGTTTGCTTTAGTCTTTTCCTGGCAGTACCATTTCCTTATGAGTTGTTTCTCTTTCATAATTTTTTTTCCTTTTGCTGTTTTGTTCGTTCTAGTTCACTCCATGGATTTGCAAGCAATTGAGCATGCTGATTTGGATTTAGCTACCCCAAAAGTTGCTTGTCTAGTACAATCTTATATTCCAATATTCATTGTTGGTTGGCATGTGCTTACAATGTTCATCGGGATAGGCCAGTTCACTTGTTTGAACTTGAAAGTTGAAAGTCAACTGCTATAAGTTTAAACTTTGAAAGTAGTTTTAAATTACCTAGTTAAGGATTTCTCAAAACAAATATGGTCAATATACTGCCACTACAGTCTTCACTATGTAAATTTCCACTACTTTGCATTTTATCTTGCCATTCATAGACATTGATGAAGAAAATAATTGCACGTGTATTGTATGGTGTGTCAACTAAACTGTCAACCAATAGATGGTGAAAATTGGAAAACATCCACCTTCTAGCCTTCAAGATGTTACTAAGCCTGCTTCTTGAAAGCTGGCAGACATGTCCATCCATTGTACTTCAACATTTGATGTTTTCTCTGTGGAATTTTGGCTCATTTTTGTTGCTACGAGTTGAGCTTGAGAACTTGAACATAACAGAATTAGTTTCCACCGTCTGTTTCATTATATCATTTACTGTTTGGACATTGTCTGTATCATTTGTGCCTAATAGAGTTGATTATGGCTCTTTTTCAAAAAAACATAAGCCCACCCTACCTAGCAGGTACCACTTTTTATGACACAGCTTAGAACCTAGGAAAGCTGAAGTATCCGTCGATGTTCTTTTCCAAAAACCATTCTATTCATATGCTAACTAATAGGATACAACATATATGTTAGTTTTATCTTGCAAGCTGTGAGTGAGCTGGAAAAATTTGAAATGAAAATGGAATGTCCTTTTATCTGCTACGAGTGATGCATGTTTTAGTTGACTAGCTCTTCAGTTTTTGTCTCCCCGACATCTAGTGGTTAATTTCCTTTTGATATCGAGGAAAATCAATCTTAATATCTTCCACCCTGAACACAGATAATAAACATCAAGGCCATGGGGACGCAACTTCTGTTATTTCCAGTCCAATCATAAAGAAAGATGTTGCTACACAGATGAGTCCTGAGGATAGCATATCATCTTCTCCAAAAGCGAGGCATTCCTGCTCTAGCCTGCCATCAGGACATCTGCTAAGAGAAGCAAATAGTCATACACCTAAACCTGAAATCAGGGATGTGCAGGTAGATGATCAAGTAACTGTGACCCGGTGGTCCAAGCGACATGTAACACGAGGCTCTGATAAGCGGTCAACAAATATTATTGAATGGAGGAAGAAGACCACTGAGACTCGGGCTCCATCTTTTGATGAAAAAGAAAGAGAAAGATGCATGTCAAAGTAAGATATTGTTTACGTTTCCATGGCGCCTTCTAACAATCTTCACCGCTGCCTAGTTTTTAATTCGACTAATGCAAAAGAATATAGTGATTCTATAGTCATCTTGTAACTGTTATACTGCAAGCTGTCAATGACCTATAATTTGTCATTGTTATTAGAAAAGGCAGCCCAATACTCAAGTGAAGCTACTGTGGCTGTATACCTGTTTAAACTCAGGGAGTGAGAGAACTAAGTGTAGAAAGTGCCGCTGAATGTAGATCTGACTCTTATTGTATGACCTGCTAACATGCTGCTTGTGTCATTAGTGAAATAAACATGAAACATAGTATATTGTGGTTCAGAGAAAGTTGCGTACCTTGAAGTCAGGGTCAGATGGAATACAATGCAGATAGTGGACTGAGGTGGGCAGGTGGCACTTGAAATAATTTTACCCCCTCTGGTGCTAGTTGCTCATTTTCATTCTATACAGCTAGCAGTAAATACCAAATCGTTAACTGCATTTCCACTTTCCATCAGAACAGGCTATAAAGGGCTAAATCTTTTTTCTGCCTGACAAGGATGCACGTATGAATTTGGGGGGGGGGGGAGGGGGGGGGGGTGGGGGATTCTAGAAATTCATTGAAGCCATTCATGTGCTTGCTTTTCTTCTTGCGCAAAAGATGTTAGTGTTATTGATTTTTGAGACCTGGTTATTGTGTGTTAAGGTGCAAAAGGGAGGAAGCAAAGATCACTGCTTGGGAAAATCTACAGAAAGCAAAAGCTGAGGCTGCTATACGGAAGTTGGAGGTATTGTTTGTGGTCCACATGTACAATTGATAAAAAGTTCCAATTTTTCCCTCTATTAATTTTTTTCATGAAGATTATGGAATACATTAACAGATTATTATCTAATTCTCTGTTCTTCAGATGAAACTTGAAAAGAAAAGATCGTCGTCAATGGACAAAATTTTAGGCAAGCTCCGCTCTGCTCAGAAGAAAGCAGAAGACATGCGAAGCGCGGTTTCTTCTAGTGAAGAACAGTGTGGTGTGAGGGCAAAAAAGAAGGCATCTTCCTTTGGGAAGACTGGCAAGCCCTTCAGCTGCTGCTTTACCTACCGTGCTTGCTAGTTGCGTAGTTTGTGGCTGTGGGTGCAGCAACGGATTTTGAACTATTTGGTGAGTTTCTTCAGCATTCATATAATTTAGCATCTAAAGATTCCACTAGTTTCCTGGTTGCAGATAGTTTATGAATCTTATCCAAAATTGTTGTTTTTCTTGAAATAATTGCTGACGTTACAAGTGTGCATTTCTCAAGAGCGTTACAGCTCCTGTCAACCAACAGATATGGGGCCTTTAACTACAAACTTGGGAGAACCTGTTGGCCTTCGTACCGTGGAGGTAATGGAGCTGCTAAATAGTGTTTGCACGATGCAATCACTGATGTGGGGCACTAGAAGTCGAAATCATAGAGCGAAAGCCCTGTAGAAGCTGCTCCTTTCTTGAGCTTCATGCTAGTTAAATGCCAGGTTGAGCTGGTACTCATTCCGCTTAATGTATGTCATTCCTGGAATTGAGCATGTAATGCAAATCATGGGGGCTGTTACATTGGAGCGGTATTGAAAGAAAGATATTAGAGCTGCCGGCCCTCTTGCTCTGTTCCTCTCATGGGAAACTTGTCTGGTTCAGTTCCGAGCCTTGTGACGATTTCAGATCTGGAGCTGGCCATCCAAGTTTTCCGCCGGTGCCAGACTTGTCTATTAGGCAGGCGATTTCAGTTTCCTAGCTTACAGAGTCAAGAGTCACTAGCTTTATTCTGATCCAGAATCCCTGCATTCGCATCCTGTGCCAGGCAACTGCACCTCCTGGTTGCAAGAGAGTTCATCAGAACGACGTCCTCCTGTCACGCATACAAATCCTTGCAAATAAAAATCTCCCTTTGTGAAGACGATTATTCAACATGGAGCGTTGGAACATCCTTTCATCTTCCTCCAGCCAAACAGCCGCCGCCTACCCCGTCTCCTAATCTCTACATACACATTGTCCACTACGCATGCAATTAGTTTCACGCCGTGCATTGTACTAGCGTATTACTCCCATCAAGACGGGACCCCAAGAGGCGAGCTACGAGCCTACGATCCTGTATGCATCGCGGCATGGCCTCTTGGCTCTCGCCTCTGCCCTTGCCATGCAGTAGATCGCCATCCCTACTGTATATAAACACCTCCATGCACAAACTTAGCACACGCATCAGTATTGGTTGCAAATGTTGCATCTACTCGTTGCCAGCTTTGCTAGTTTTCGTAGCACATATATATAGATGGCGAGCAAACGGGTGATCTTGTCGAGTTTGGCAGTCTTGGCCCTAGCGGCCGCCGCCGGCCACGGCGCCGTCGAGGCCGAGGAAGCCTCCGGCCGCAGCGCCGCCTTTGCAAGGGCGAGCTAGCGGGACGCGGTTCACGCTCGGCGGGCGGCCCTTCTACTCGAATTCGAACGGCTTCAACGCGTACTGGCTTATGTACATGGCGTCGGACCCGGCCGACCGGAGCAATGCGGCGGCCGCGCTGGAGGAGGCGGCGGCGCCCGGCGTGTACGATGAGGAGGTGTTCAGGGTACGTCGCATCGGACGGCCGTAAAAGCTCGGTCATTTGCTGATTCTAGAATCTAGGCCGTTGGTGGCATGCATCACCGAACACATCGCAAGTAAAACTCTCCTTCCAATCCAATCTCCTAACAAACAAATCTGGTTAGTAAGACATCACGCATCCCTTGTGTTTAGTTACATTTCCACCTTTTTCTGATTTTTTTCCCCACCTGCGTGGGTGATGATATATGGTTGTGTGCACAGGTGCCAACAATAACCGTAACATCAAAGTGTCTATTTGTATAAACGCAGGGACTGGACTATGAAATAGCCGAAGCAAAGAAGCGCGAGGTCCACTTGATCCTGAGCCTGGTGAACAACTGGGACGGGTACGGCGGAAAGAAGCAGTACGTTCAGTGGGCACGGGACCAGGGGCACTACCTGAACGCTGACGACGACTTTCTTCACGAACAGTGTGACCAAGGGCTTCTACAAGAACCATGTCAAGGTCTGTTGTCCATTCCCAAGACCTGTGTTAATCATATGAACATCTCAGATGACCTCATCAGTTACATCTGACGCGTTGCTGATCTGTTTGCACGTGCACGCGTATGCAACAGGCGGTCCTCACCAGAGTGAACAAGCTAACCGGCGTGGCGTACAAGGACGACCCGACCACCTTCGCCTGGGAGCTCATGAACGAGCCTCGCTGCCAGACCGACCTCTCCGGGAAGACCCTGCAGGCTTGGATCGCGGAGATGGCCGGCTACGCCAAGTCCGTGGACCCCAACCACATGGTGGAGATCGGGCTCGAAGGGTTCTACGGCGAGTCCACGCCCGACCGGAAAACGGCAGCTCAACCCGGGCGGCTACGCCGTCGGCACCGACTTCGTCTCCAACAACCTCATCCCCAGCGTCGACTTCGCCACAAACCACTCCTACCCGACCAATGGTAAGTTGAACGCTCATGGCGCGCCAATGCAATGGCGTCCACCGTGTTGTTGAACACTTGAACGGCGGCTTCCGTGTCCGCGTGCGCGCAGGGTGCCCGGCGCGAGCAGCGACGCGCAGGCGGCGTTCATGCGGCGGTGGATGGCGTCGCACGCCGGCGACGCGGCGGAAGCCGCTAGCTGCTGGTGGCGGAGTTCGGCTGGTCCCCGCGGGACGCCTACTTCAGCATGGTGTACGACGCGATCTACGCGTCGGCGCGGTCGGGAGGGCCGCTCACGGGGGGTCTCTTCTGGCAGGTGATGGAGACCGGGATGGAGGGCTGGACCGACGGCTACGACGTCGTGCTCGGGCGCTGCCCGTCCACGGCCGCCGTCGTCAGCCGCGAGTGCGCCCGGATCACCAGCCTCAACCAGGTGTCCTAGCCTCCTCCTAGGTCTAGGCGTGAACACGGGCCGATTGACATGTTTGCAATAATTGACGTCCAGAATTTCGTCGGAAGAAAACAAAAGGCGATAAAAACCAATTGATACATTGCAATAATTCACGTCAAGATATTCGTAGAAAGAAACAGAAAGTACTAATAAGATGATCGAAGGAAAGGCAATCAATCTTAGCAATCATTTTCACGATAGGAGTTTAGTCTACAAAATCAAACCCTAAATGGCCAAATCCTATTAAAACTGCTCACGAAATCTAGTACGCTTCTGTAATTTTCCTTTAAGAAGAAAAGCAGCTGAGCTTCGTGATTAATAAAGGTGACGTTTAAACCCCGAAGGGGAAGCGACAAAGAAAGTCTCGCCTAAATTCTTACAAGTACAAATTACTTGTTGGCACTTGGCACAAGATAGAAGCCTCGCCTAAAGAAACTTGTTGTGATAGCTTAAAGAAATGGTTCCTTGACTAGATGTTGCATCAAAAGAAACATGCAGGCACCGTCGGCAGCAGGCAGCAATGTCAAACAGAGCCTCCAGACCCGCATTACAGTTCTCTCGAGGCGACGACACGCGTGTGTCTGTGTTTTGGACGAGACTTCAGGCGTCGGCTTGATCACATCACCCCAGACGTCGACGTGAGCCTGATCCATCTGTGCAGTGCAGTGGGATTCGGCCCTTGTCCAGGGCTTACTAGTGGAAACCACCGGCCGGGCCGGACGTGCTCGTTGCTCGTCAGAGAAACGCGGAAGCAGCCCGGCCCACAGCCACCGGTGAGACGACGGCGGGGTCGGGGTGGACCGCGTCGCGTCGCGTCATGGCCGGTGGCCGGTCGGGGGTGGTCTCCGGCGCCGATCCGGCCGTCCAACCTGTTCGTCCGCGCGCGCCAGGATGCTCCCACCTTGCGCGGCCCCATTGGGTGGCCCGTCGCGTCGCCAGCCGTCAGCGTCGTGCGGAGGCCGCCACGTTTCGCGCTCCGGAGCGGCGGAGCCCACCACCACACCCCACGTTCTGTCTGGCGAACGGGGATTAAAAAACCCTTACCCCACCCGTGCGCTGCACCCAGCAGATGCTGCACCACACTGACATGTCGGCCCTGCCGGGAATTCGATTCCCCCACGGCACAGGGAATCCAGCGCGCGAGATCTGAGGCCGCAGGGCTGTGTACGGGCGCCGGGTGCGCGAGGCGGAAGGGGTAGAAGATGGAGTACTTTATTACCCGGCGCGCACCCAACTCGTTGAGATTTCGTCGCGGCCTCGGGGCCCGGCGGCGTTTTAAACGCCCCCACACGGCTCCTGCGGGGCGACACCTGTCCACCATTCCGCTCTCCCTCCCCCTGGCCTTCGCCTCGTCGCCGCGGCCGCGCGACGCCCCGCTTCCCGCACCCACCAACGCGCGTCTTCCACCTCGCCCTCTCAGGTCTCCACCGAATTCCTCCCAATCCGCGGGATTTCCCTTGCTAATTCTGGCAGCTCTTGTCGCTAAGCCACGCTGCTCTGCCTAACCCCTGCTCTGAGCTCTTCCGATTGGCGGCTCCGGCCTCTGGGCGCGTGCCTGCGAGAGGGTGTTTTGAAGCGCGGGTTGGTGGATTTGGTGGGCGACGACGAATCAGGGATGGATTTCCCGGGAGGGAGCGGGAGGCGGCCGCAGCAGCCGGAGCCGGAGCACCTGCCGCCGATGACGCCGCTGCCCCTGGCGCGGCAGGGGTCGGTCTACTCGCTCACGTTCGACGAGTTCCAGAGCGCGCTCGGCGGGGCGGGCAAGGACTTCGGATCCATGAACATGGACGAGCTCCTCCGCAGCATCTGGACGGCCGAGGAGACGCACGCCGTCGCGGCCGCCAACGCGGCGGCGGCGTCCGCGGCCGCGGCGGACCACGCCGCGCGGGCGGCGTCCATCCAGCGGCAGGGATCGCTCACCCTCCCCCGCACGCTCAGCCAGAAGACCGTCGACGAGGTCTGGCGCGACATCATGTGCTTCGGCGGGCCCTCCGCCGCGCAGGCGGAGGCGGCGGTGGCGCCGCCCCCGCCGGCCCAGCGGCAGCAGACTCTCGGGGAGATCACGCTGGAGGAGTTCCTCGTGCGCGCCGGCGTGGTGAGAGAGGACATGACGGCGCCACCGCCCGTACCGCCGGTGCCGGTGACGGCGCTACAACCACCGCCTCCTCCCCAACCGCCAATGCTATTTCCCCATGGCAATGTGTTTGCTCCCTTGGCGCCTCCACCACTGTCTTTCGGGAATGGGTTGGTGTCTGGAGCTATCGGTCAGGGAGGTGGTGCCGCGCCCTCGGCGGTATCGCCGGTGAGGCCGGTTACGTCCAACGGGTTTGGCAAGATGGAAGGAGGGGACTTGTCCTCTCTGTCGCCATCACCGGTGCCGTACGTTTTCAACGGTGGTCTGAGGGGAAGGAAGCCTCCAGCTATGGAGAAGGTGGTTGAGAGGAGGCAGCGGCGGATGATCAAGAACCGGGAGTCCGCCGCGAGGTCGCGCCAGAGGAAGCAGGTAAAGTTCTGTCTATAAGCATCTTGTTGGTGCTGGCATTATCCAATAGTATCAAATCGTTATGTCTCCTGCTTACTGTTACAGTGACGTGTAACACGTGCATACTATTTTCGCTAAACATGTTAAGTATTTCGCAAGAACAGTGTTAAGAAAGTACAACATGATGATCTTTGCATCAGATTTGGTTAAAATAAACCAGGATATATTTCGTAGTAGTGTGTATAGTTACAGTACCCTGTACTCCTATACTGATCTAAGCGTGCTCGATTATTAATTGTATATGTCTATAAGAATCTCTATTGCATATACTAATATGAATTGCTCAAATCGTTTGGAGAGCTACTGAGGGTGTAGCAATCTAAATGGAAGCTATTTCTGAATGAATCTAGTATCCTTGCTGTGGGGCTTCAAAAACATTTTGCGATTTTAAGTAAATTTATATGTTCTTTCTTATATGTATCAGGCATATATGATGGAGTTGGAAGCTGAGGTGGCAAAACTTAAAGAGCTGAACGAGGAGTTGCAGAAAAAGCAGGTACGCTCATATGCTGTTTGCATTTCATTGTTTTGATCATGTTCATGTTTTACTTATGCAAATATCTATTTGGAAATAGTGAAGTTCAAGTAGTTTAATTGGTATCTTGCAGTGAACCTTCTGTACTTTGGCACACTAAACTTGTACATTATTTGCTTTGGGTTTTCAAAAAAAAGGGGCCAACCTATCAATTTTTTTTATTTAGGTTATTCACCATCTGCACATTTTGGTTCCTAGCAATAGGCAATACGGATCAGTTTCTTTATGGTCATCATTTTAACGACAATCACCATGGAGCATTAGACTAAGTGAAGGAAGCCAAAGTCCACCAAATAAAACAGTAATAGAATCTTTGCATCTACAGTCCATGTTCACTAAGACTGGTCATTTTCTTCTATAAGTTCCTCTCAAAATTAGGTTTATCAGCTAAGCAAGTTCCAAATCTGCCACTTATGAGCATTTGCTTCATTGCTTGCCCCCTTCCTATGATTTTTTAACCATATTTCTGTTAAATTAGAACTTATGAGCTCTGCACCCTGTTGTGTGACTATTTCCTATTGTATAGTAATATGAGATTCTTTATGTATACTGCTCTAGTAACTGATCATCGTTTCTAATTTTCAGATCGAAATGCTGGAGAAACAAAAGAATGAGGTAATATTGTGCTTTCCATTTTGAAGAAATTATTTTTTTGCTCTGGTTACATGCTATGGGTCCATCTCTCGTATTACTACTAGTAGCAAACTTGGTTGATGCTAAGGAAATTATTTTCTAAAGTAATTCTATAATATGTGAATTCCCTTGTCATCAAGTATCACAGTCAACCCTATCAACATCATGAAAATAGTGTAGCTCTATGATTGTAGCAGTTGCCTCATTTCTTTACTTGACTCGGAATACAAAGTTTGAAACCTCACCAAATTATTGGTAAGAAAATAAAGTTTCCTAAACCTGTGGTTTTGATTACTTCTTGGAATGAGAAATGTTTCGATTGACAGCTAATGATATCCAGAGAGTTCTGCCTTCAAACTATCAGTTTATCATGCCCATATATTTGACTTAAGCAATACCTTATATGTAAAGTAAAGCTGTACTCAAATGGAGAAATGATAAGGCCAGGACCGATGTGGATGTCATTAATTGTATTTTCATACAACTGGGGCTAGGTGGTAGCATTTAAGCGGCTAAAGTTATTTCAGAATTTTCTGAATTGATTGGTCAACTTCCATCACTGTTGTTGCCCATGTAGCTACTATGTTTTTCTACAGCAGTTCACCTATTTTAACAGCGGGACTGTTTTTATGTACTCTTATATTGACCTAAGAAAACCGACAAGGATGAAGAAATACATAATTGCTATTTTATACCACTAAATGTTATGAATGTTTGTGTAGATAAATATACAGGCTTCTGTCATGGTGTGCTGATGTTATGAGAAATGGGAACGAAATTGTCCATATTAGAGCTTCATTGTTAAATTTTACTTGCATGAAATTTTCCACTGGATGTCGCGCAAAGTAAACATATTATTTTCCCAAGATTCCTTGAAATTTGTGGCCAGATTTATTTACTTCATTTTTTTGTGGACTGTTTTTCTTGCCATTGGGCTATCTTTGTAACTCATGGAGGAAAACGTTAGCTTTACCCGTGATGGGATATCATTTGCTTCTTAAACTAATCATTTGCAAACTTCTTGAACTGAATGGGCTATTTTGGGGTTTCGGGGAACACCTATTTTCATGCATGTTAAACCACTATTTATTAGTTTTGTATAGAACATACACATTCAGACTTTTGCTGTTATTACCAAATCAATATTTCTGAACAGAAAAGCATACCTCACCTCATGTTCAGCTTCTATAATTCTTTTATATACCTCAGGATACTTGGCCTGCTTATTATCTCAGAGAAGTTTTCAGAATCCTTGGTTGTTGGTGTTAATGAATTTGGTGGCATATACATTTGAACTTTTGCTGTCCAGCTTTCAAATTTTCAAGAAGTAATTACCTCTCCATGGCTCTATGGATATTGCCATATGAAGCTATAGCCTTTCTGATTGCTTGGTTCTTGTAGGTCGGCACCGTCCTGTTTGCTCAAACATAACAATTGTTTGATGTTTTCTGCAGGTCCTGGAGAGAATGAGCCGGCAAGTTGGACCCACGGCAAAGAGAATTTGTCTGCGGAGGACATTGACAGGTCCTTGGTAGGCTGTAGACATGTACCTAGCAGTATCTCTCGTCTGGAGGAGTGTATATAGTAGGTGCACATGAACTCACCATCGCCAGAGTTGCCGTTGTTGACACAGCCATTAATCCAGAGCTTCAGTCTCGTAGGCGGATAGATTGCCTGTAATTTCACTGCATAGGTTTTGGCCCTTCGCAAAAAGTGTTCCAGTGAGTAATAGAGGAGTTTGTATGTAGTCTGGTCAGTTTAATGACCCCGGGAGTGCGTGCTTATACTCCATTTAGGCTTATGGTTTGGTGTGATACCATGTATCATTACTTCAGCATGTTAGATGTTATACATCCGGCGAATTTGTGTGCATAAACCATAGCACTATGCTTTGTAAAACCAAGTTGCATATGCTGTAGATCTTCTGCAGATGTCCGTTGTGCCCAACTTACAGGACACTGCTGAAACAACTATGCTGTTGTATACTTATTACAGTTGAAGGTGTTCGGTTTGGTGCCCACATTTCCTATATGTAACTAAGCATATTTTCTTCATTAGCATGGGTGTCGTCAACTAACTTCTTGTCAAATTTTGAAAGCCAGCTGTGGCGACGAGTGATTGACAAATTCCAACCAAATGGAACAGTATCTTCCAGAAGCTTCCGATGTTGGTTGTGGAAGCCGGAGCCTGCAACTGCAAGTCCATTCGGGCCACCGTCGGTGATGCTTGCCGGTCGCGTCGGTTCGTTGTGCTTGATGGGAAAAGGGAATCAGTGGGGAGTCGCACAGCGAGCGAGTGCCTTCAATCAGACGACGCTACAGAAACCTACGCATGGTGGTCTCGGTGAGCGCTTGGCCGGGAGCGCGTGTGGTGGTTCGGCTGGCCAGCAGGGCACAACGCGCAGCCACGCAGGCGGTGGTGCCATGTTCGCTGTCGTGGTCGCAATTAACTGGACCTCGCCGTCAAGACACGTGCGCTGTCGGATCGTTCCGCCGTCTCGGCCCCGTGTGTAACGCATGCGTCGCAGGACCCCCTGGACTGAAGGCGTCTCACGGTGCTGCTCATGGAGTCGGTCCCCTGAAGACAGCACGACCAGAAGACGCCGCACGGTTCCAGTTCAGACTAGAGGCTACAGACAAGCTTGGGAGGTGCCGTTCCTCCAGTCCCTGCAAGCTCGCCGTACAGTGTCTCCCAACGAACCCGAAGACTGAAACGTCTGAAACGGGTCGAGTCGAAGCAACTAGGAAGAAGATTCAGGACCGCATTAGCGCTGGCTTTGATTACTCGAACCACACTGCCGTCCTTGATTATGGTTGATTGGGCCCGTGCTGGACCAAGGCCGAACAGCACAATTTAACAGACTCCATCCACTCCACCAGCATTGGCATTGCTTGCAATTGCAAGTAGTATCAGTGCCTTCTGCCATTAAGAGGAGCACGATAGACGAGCTGCACGGCGGCGCCCGGCACTGAGCAGAGTCCGGGTGCGGTAAGGGTGAAGTGGTTAGCGGACCCTGTGCACAAAAGAAGCTGCGTTACTGGTCAGTGGTTGGTTACCGGGAATTGGTGTTGCTCCCATGCCCCCCTGCTGTTGGGGTAGGCGGCAACTCAACGTGAGATGGGCTAGCCGCGAGCATGGCGCAGGGTGGAAGGGAACGAGGTGCCGTAACAGCTAGAGACAGCTCGCCGAGCCGAAACGACAGAAAGGGACAGCCGAACTCCAGACGCCCCGCCCCCCCTCTCTTCTTTCCCACTCGTCCAGACGGACCACAGCTTTGTCCGCTCATCAATCACTCGTGAGAAACAATTCTCTGCAATTGCAGGGGTGCGGCAGCTGCTTCAACGACCAGACAGTTTTCCCAACCAATCCAGTTCCTGCTGCTTTTGATGAAAATTCGTCTCCTTGCTGCTGATCCGCAGGCTATGGAATGACAGATTCCATCGAACCAGAAGTCCGGGAACTGATCAAGGCATTCAGTTGCAAAAGAGAGCGGAAAAGAAACATCTGTGCGAATTCACCAATCATCATCATCAGTGTCATTGAGCAAGCCGGCAAGAGGAGTAATGATTTGAGAAGAAAATTAATCTGCCTCTTGAAAGAAATCATGTACATACACAGACGAGAAACTACAATGGATTAGAGGAAGCAATATGATTAATAACCAAAGTAATTAGGCATGTGTTTTTGTCTTAGACATGAACGGAATCACCATCATCATCATGGTGAAAGAAAGTTGATTAGCAAGCGGTCCGAGATAGGATAGGCCAAGGTGCAAGCGGCGGCCCACCAAACCCTAATAACAGAAATTCTTTTATCTTTTTCTTTCAGCCCGACGCGGCCGGGATTCCTTTCTTCTGCATCTCGGGTGATTTCTCTCCTCCCAATGCAAGCTAGCGGCGGCGACGGCATGGCCATCCCTGAGTTCAGTGGCGGCTCAGCATGGATAGCGCGACCACCTGCGCCCACTGCTTCAGCCGCATCTTCACCGTCTCCGGCGTGTCGCCTGCATGAACGAACGGGTCAGAGATCGAAACTCTAATGATCTACTGTAATCACGTCGGGCCTCGTGAATGAACTTAAAAAAACGAAACTTGATCGCGCTTGAATCGATATGCAGTAGCAAATTACCGTACAATATCCTCACATGGCACAGGAAAACTACTGTACTATCGGATTGGATGCGAACACGAGAGGCTGGGGCTTTACCTGGAGAGAGTATGGACATGGGGCTGCCGAGCGGCGACTCGTCGGAGGACACCTCCGACGCGGCGCCGCACGCGCACGCGCACCGCTCCGCCCCGGCGCCGCCACCGCCGTGGACGGCGTAGTAGAGGTCTAGGGCCGGGAGCGTCTCCAGGAGGCGGCTCCTCCCGGCGCCGCCACACGCCGCGCACCCGGACCCGGCGGCGGGCGGCTCGAACCCGAACCCCAGATCGATGCACCCGCGGAGCTCGTCCAGGTCGTCGTCCGTGACGCTCCGCACGCGCCGCAGCGCCGACCCACCGCGGCGCATCCCGCGGCGCCGCCGCTCCCACGCCTCGTCGCGCTCGATGTCGGGCGACCACGAGTTCTGCTTCTGCAGCCCCATCGCGGGCGCCGCGGTCGGGCCCATCTTCCTCCCGGCCCCGCCGCCGACGCCGCTGCCCATAATCTGATGCCGCCCCGCCTTCTCCATGGCGCGGCCTTCCCCTCCGCCCCCTCGCAAGGCGAAGGGGGGGATTTGGAGAAGCGAGCTTCGCGGTGGGTGGAGGCGGCCGCGGCGGATTTTATCTCGCGAGCGCCGGCTGGCCTAGCGGATGCGGGCGCGGTCAGCTGCGTGACGTCTGCCGACGTAACGAGCTCGTATATATAGCGAGTACCCGCCCTGCACGCCGGGTACACGGAATCGAACGGTGGATTTTCGAATTGGAAGGCGAGGGAGGGTAATTATGAGGCATTGATTTCGGTCACGGGGGACGGTGGCAGAAGCGAGAAAAGGACGGGCAGAAATTTTGCACTGAACACTTATTTCGGTTTTAAATGGCACACTTTTGAATCCTACAGCTGAGAGTGTTTGATTTGAAAATAAAAAACGTTTCACTTGTGGTTCAATACCACCAACGGCACTACGGCGGCATGAATTTCCAATCAAATTTAAACTAGTGCTACCTCCGCTCTCAAAACTAATTCAATCCATCTTACCGTTTCAGTACGCATTTTATTCGTGTGATGCGCATCGAGAACCCGATTCGATTAGGCGCGGCAGGAATTGATGGAGCAGTTCGCGAGCGGAAAGGCGACAAGGACACGCCGTAACTGCTACCGGTACGTGACAGTGGAGAGGGTGAAGGGCAGCTTTTTTTTTCCCCCCCTCCGGCTCCGTGAGAATGTGAGGCGTCGAGACTACTCCTTGCTTGCCCAGGAAGAATGGAGGTGGATCGATCAACCGAGGCTTCGCATGATGATGACGTGGATCGTCTTCTTACTGCACCCCTCGCCATCAGTCGCGATCTCTCAGCAAGATCACACAAATATCTGCGGGTCGATCCCCAGATTCACCACACAGGGGTGGCTCCCGGTGAAGATTTCAGTCCGGGGCAAATGATCGGAGCGAGATTCAGACCGCAAGGCAAAGTATCTGCCCGCCCAGATCCGATTCACGGCTAGCTTGCAAATCACACTATCACAGTTATCGATCGATCACGGGTTATGACTGAACGATGCCGTCAATGATAGCATCAGCTAATGATGAGTTCGTTGATTTCAAGCTCCTTTACTTCTGCCGCCGTTGCAGCAAATTAAAAAAAAACAACTTTTTTCGCAAAGAAAAAACCAACTTTGTTTACTGCATCCGATTTCTGCCTGAAGCAGGTCCTGCCTGCCAACCTTTTCTTCTGAACCTCTGACCGCTCTTCTTTGGGGTGAGATTTGGAAGCAAAGCATGGAAAAAGACAAGGCGTGTCGCGGTACAGTGCTGAAGCGAAACTTGCCTGAAGTAGCAGATCAGTGAATCAGATCTCTGTAGCGTGCCGTGGACAATGCCATGCCATAAATTGCACGGCATGCCTTGCCTCTCGCTTGAGTTTCCAGCCTTCCAGACGGCTGACATGGGAATTAAGCAAACTGAACTTTCTCCAGGGATTCTGAATCATTTTTTTCCTTCAGAGAAGCAAATACAGATCCTCCACGGATACTGTTTCCAACTCACATTTATTTCACGTCATGGACTTCGAACAACATGTATAAAAAAGAAAGAATTATACTATATTGGTGCGCAGCAAATATGAATATAATAATATATTGGCAAGCAACTTGTCCTGTTGCTCGATCGTCGTTCCCATGGCAAAGCAAGCATCTGGATCAAGCTCAATATATAATGAGAACGACAACGTCACGTTTCAATAATTGCGCTTCTCTAATATAATGGTGGCTATTAGCAAGGAGATCCCACGGCATTGGCAGGCCAAGATACGCATATGCTCTTATCATTATCTTCCTGTTGGGAGGTTGTTGAGTCTAGATGAACTACCATCTGCCCTGCAGATGTATAGTCGAATACATCAAGTATATTTCCATGATTGCTTGCTTGTATGCGTAGCAGTCTGAATAGAAAGAAAAGTCCGTTTTGCCTATCAAATTAAACAAGCCTTTTACTGAAAAAAAATATGTGGAATTATAGGTCTTCAACCTTCTCCAGAAGAATCCTATTCTGTGTTCGGAGTATTTTGATCGGTTGCTAGTTCCATCTAGTGGCAAGATGACCTGTTGCGATTGTTTTTTCTTTAGAAGTGTATGCATCAGGACAGCTGACTCGAGCGTCTTCATCTTTTCCCCTGAGATGATAACAGAGCTTCCTGGAAGCAGAAGGCAGTCCCTGGTCGCAATTGCTATAAAACAACAACATCACATTCGATTGCAGTACTAGTTTTGTCGTTGCCACAGAAGACTTGACCTAGGTTAATTAGTTACTGACACGGAGCACAGGACCTCGCTAATCCTCCAGCGCCCAGCCTGAATGGACGCAATCTCAAGCTAAACATCTAGATAACCAAACCCTGTCGTCCTGGTCGCTTGAACATGTCAAGATCTCCAAAGTCCAAGTTGCCTACTACTTGCATGTTTGAACATGTCACGATACAGGACGACAAACACCGTCAATTCTTATACAACGCGTCAATGCCGTGAATCGCGAGGTATGCTTACCTTCGAACGCAGGGTACGGCAGTATTAAACTAGCAATGGGAAAGACCTACACGGAGAGGTCGCCGACTCGCCTGTCACCACTCACCACCACCAGAGACTCTCCCGGAGTATTGAAAGGACGGTAGCAATGGAGAAACATGACTTCAGCGGCACACTAGTAACCTTTCAATCTGATCTGATGCGGTTGCATTGTATATGCAGGTTCAGTGCGTGGACGATGGCCGCCACGACCGGGCCCTACCAAACCGACTCCGACGTGGATGGCCGGGAAAAAGAACCGGCGGCGGCGGCGGCGGCGGCGGCCGGCCCCTCTCACCTTTTTGCAGCGCTCGCTGACACGCCAAAAGCTTCTTCACTCCCGCGCGCGTGCCTTCGGGCAAAAGATATCCCCGATTCCATTCGTTGCCGCCCGAGCTCACCTTTGTCCGGCGCACGCTCGACGGACGGAATCAATCGCCGGCGGGGGTCAACGGCCGCAACGCGAGCTGAAAAGCTTTGGGGCTCGTTCCTTTTTCGGGCTTCACCCGTCAGGATTTCGCACGCACACGTAGGCTTTGATCCGGCGATGAGATTGGAGCGCGAATTTTCACCGACGCGACAGCGACGGCGGACGCAGCATGTATCGATGTCCGTAGAGGGTAGTAGAACGTAGGCGGTCGAGCGATCACCTGTGACATGGGTGCAGCTGCTCGGACCCACCTCAGAGCACGACCCGGTGGCTGCCGCCGGCCGCCGGGCTGGTCATCACGGATCTGCTGGCTGCTGCTGGCGGTTGGGCCGGCGCGGACGCCGGAAACCTGGACAGTGGACACGGTACGGGGTCGCTGCACGCCACGCACGGGGGCACCAACCAAGGTGCCCCTTGCCCTGCTCCGGCGGCCGCGCTGGCCGCTCGTCCCCGTCCGTACCACCGCGCTCTGCTGTTGGGCCATAATGCTACGCGTTAGTGCCTCATTTGATTAGAGTGCGTGGTCTCAAGTGGCGATGCATGTCGGTCGGCATCCATCCATCGTCGTACCGTGATGCTTCGCTTTGTCATTACCTGCGTACAGTATTCGTTAATCCCTGGGGTGATGATTGCTTTGCACGGGGTGAACAGAGAGGTTCCCTTGGGATGGTCTCGAGGTCAGGTACAGTACCGTGCGTCCGTGCCGAACTGTCGTCGATGCAGCAGGCTCCAGGCCTTCGCACGGCACCGATTCCAAGAGTAGATAGCACGGGCAGCAAGTCCGCCGGCCCATGGGCTGCGCCTCGTCGTAAGGAGAGCGCGTTTGGGCCGCTAGCCGCGTTAAGCTAGCACAATACTGGGCTTTTCCGGGTAGGTTCTCAAAACCTTAGGCCCACAAAATTAGTTTGGCCCAGAGAATGATGGTTTTCAGCTCAATGTGCCTTTGGGCCAAAATGTACTGCACCTGCTGTCTCGAAATATCACTGGCTCCTCCTCCTCTCCGTTCGCCGCCGTGGCCTCGCCAACGAGGTCTGGCGGTCGCTGCTCTCTCCCGTCCCTGGGCAACAACAGAACAGAGCCACAGACCTATCCACTCCTCCATGCAGCACCGCGGCTAACTTCCCAGCCACTACTTGCGCCATCCCCACGCGCCGCTCAACCCAAAACCACCGCCCCCGTCGAATTCGCAAAAACCCCGACGAGCCACCGCCACGCGACGCCTTTCCCCCCGCTCCGCCGCCCGCCCCGCCGCGCGAGGCCGGGCCCGTGACACGGCGCGCGCCGTCCGTACCATGCCGTGACGCCCGGACCCGCCCGCCCACCGAACCGGCCCACATGCACTTCCCCTCGCCGCGCGCGCACGCCATGGCCGCGCCGGCCCTCGCCCGCCCTTGTATCCTCCCCGGTGCTCACCTCGCCTCGACCTCTTGCCTGCTGGTTCTCCGGGTCCGGGGGCGCGAGCTCGGGCACGGCCGAGCGGTGGCGGCGGTGAGGGCGCGCGAGCACGGCGCCGCGCCGCCCGACCCGGCGGCCATCCTGCGGCGGCCGGAGGTGGCGACGACGACGTCGGCGGAGGAAGAGAGGGACATCGACGCAGGCTCTTCGTTGGATAGGCCGGTGGAGGAGGAGGTGCCCGAGGAGGAAGGGGTTCAGGGCAGGGGGAAGGCGCCGGAGAGGGAGTGGGTCGACTGGGAGGACCTTATCCTCGAGGACACCGTGCCGCTCGTTGGCTTCGTCCGGATGATCCTCCACTCCGGCAAGTACGCAACGTCTCCTCTCCACTACTTCTGCTTTGACTAAGTTTGTCATTAGGAATTCATTACTAAGTTTGTCATTCAGCCTGAATTTTAGTATAGTCACTGGAATTATTTTTGCTGTGCACGCACTCCCGTAGCCAAACGCAATTCATCGAACAGATGGTGTGTTTGACCTATGCTTATGACACTGCAATGCAAATGACTATTAGCCATTGATGGAGGCGCAACGGGACCAATTTACATTTAGAATTTCAGATCGAATTCCACTCAGATAGTGGCGGCATCTAGATTGGTATTGGACAACACAATATGCCCTATGCTGAGAAATCAATGAATGAGGGGAAATTGGCTGAATGGGGTTCATTTAATTGGTTGGATGAACCTATCACAGATTGTACGTTAGTCTAAATTATATATTGCAATTTGAGGGGAGACCACACAATAACAGGCTTCAAGCAAACCGATGATATCTCCCACTATTCATACATGCTTGTACGCTTACGCAGTTACGCTTAGCACATCCTCTTTCTTATTCCCCGATCAAACTTGATTACCATCTTAAGTTAATTGGGCAATTGGCTATTGTGACTGGAACAATGTCTGAACTCTGAAATACAAGTTGTCATGGAACCATCTGAACTATATAGCACGAATAGGTGATTGATGCTGAAATGTGTTCCCTTCCTGAATAGGGTCCACCATTTCCTCTTCACCATCCTTTTCACATTTCTCTGAAGATCATGAGATCTTCCTAGTTACTAATAGGGCTGGGCATTCGGTTTATTCGGTGAGTTCGGTTCGGTTTATTCGGTGAGGAAATATTTCGGTGTGATAAAAATAGGAACCGATCGGTGCTAAGCGGAACCGAAAACCGACATGTTCGGCGATCGGTTTTTTGGTTCGGTACCGGTTTTTACTGAACTTCAAGAACTAGTGCAGATGTACACACGCAAGCTGCAGCTAAGAAGGCAGAGTAGCAAGCGAGCAAGCAAGCAGCAGCAGCACGCATGCGAAGCTGGAAGCAATAGATGCAAATAACCTGTAGCCGGCGCAGCAAGCAAGCAGCGGATGCAAAATTGCAAAAAGCCTGCAGCCCGCTTCAGGCCAGCCCCGTGAGGCCGCGCGTCGTGGTGCTGGTACGGCCCGCCGCTGTGTCACTGCTGCTGCCTGCTGCGGCCGCACATGGTTGTGCCGCGCGCCACCACGCATCGACTGCTGCGGCCGCGCATCGTGGTGCCGCCCAATGCCGGGCCCTTGCTGCTGCGGCCTGTGTGTCGTGGTGCTGCCCGCCGCCGCTGCTCGTGTAGCGTTTCTGCCGCCACCGCTGCCACTGCTCGTGGAGCGTTTCTGCCTCCGCCGCCGCCGTGCATGTGAAGAGATAAGGTTTGGAGGAAAAGAGGAGGCTGGTGGAGTGCGACCGTGGGAGCGCTGGCGGAGTGCTTGGGTAATACGCGCTTGTGGGCTGCGACCTTTGGGCCGAGGTGGGCTGGAATTGTTTGGCGCACGGTAGTATGGAGGTGGACTTCTCGGTTTTTACGGTTGTTCGGTTTGGTGAGTGTTGAAAACTGACTGTGACACCGATCACCGAACTGCTAAAAAACCAAAACCGACACTGACCCCGAACACCAAAAACCGACAGTTCAGTTCGGTTCGGTTTTCAGTTTACGGTGTAAAAGTGCCCACCCCTAGTTACTAACAGCTTTACATCATTTCTACAAACACTCGGTTACAGTATATCAATCTAGGTTATTAAGTCAGCAGAACTGGTTCATGCACTCACTTCATTTGCTGCATCTGATGGAATGATTTGGGGTTTAGGCAACTGATTGGGTCATAATGTTTAACAAGATATCATGCAACTTGTGTCGTGCCATATGGGTGCATTCTACTTCCTTTTTCATCCTGCAGAAAAAGTCAACTTTTGCGAAATTCAGTTAGTTTCACTCTATCCAAGTTTCTCATAAAAAAATGAGCCTCATTTCATTGTGGAGAACATGAAACTGTTCTGTAAAATTTGGTCCATTCTACTATGCTATTAATTTACCATGGCCTTGCCATCTGAAACATACGTATTTATGATTACCATATCAAAAAGTAAGAAATTTGCATTGTTACTTGCAAGTTGCAACATATGCTGTTTGTTATTATGGCTCCTGACTAATGGACCACAGAAAGTCAGCACTTGATTTGCTTTATGATAAGTCCTATATAGTACTAGCCTACTAGGTTTGCCATGTGGTTCCACAGTCATCCAACAATCAAGAAGATTCAATTTTAAAACAGAACTGACTACAGAAGCCTTAGGATACAACAATGTGTATAGCTTTTGTTGGCTGAATTGGATTTTCATTTATATTTTAGCATCAGGAAGTGTAACTTTCTTCCTAAGCTAGTTGTTGTGACTTGCAGTATGTGCTATAACTGCATATCTTTATTTTATTAAATTTCACCTAGAGAAATTGTTGCAGGTATGAAAGCGGCGATCGGTTGAGTCCTGAACATGAGAAGGCGATCCTGGAAAGGTTGCTTCCATACCATCCACAATATGAGAAGAAAATTGGATGTGGTATTGACTACATCACGGTACGTTGTCTTAAACATTAACAGAGTAAATCAGCCTAGATATTATCTTTAATAAATGGAGAGTTAAGAAATTAAATTAGCAACCATCTCAGCATCCCTTGTTGCTGCTGAGTTTTGACTTTTGAGCATGCACGCTTGATCGGCATATGTCAACTTTGTTTTGCAATATAGTCACATGATGGCAATAAATATCAGAGTTTTTCTGTTCTGGATAGAGATCTCTTTTTATGGGGGAATTCGAAGATTTTCGTTGGTTGACTTTTGTATTGTATACTAAATGAGTGACTAACTCTGAAATTCAAATGGCAGTTTTTGCTTGATTTTATGGAATGCTATTGTGGACTGTTGCCTCCGTTGTCATCTGACTTCTTTGGGAACTAACAATTAGTATCATTTTACAGGTAGGATTACATCCAGAATTCGAAAACTCAAGGTGTTTATTCATAGTTAGGAAGGATGGTGAGCAAGTTGATTTTTCTTTCTGGAAGTGCGTCAAAGGTCTCATCCGACAAAAGTACCCCATGTATGCGGACAGTTTCATTCTCAGGCATTTCCGCAGGAGACAAGATTACTGAAGTAGATGGTCGCATGATTGTTTCCGTGTAACATTTCTGTGATATTGATTTTGTCCACATGGCTTTAATATCCTGCGATTTTGCATTTGTTGAAATCCATGTGGAGTGGTAGGTTCCAAAGAAGTAAAGATCGCTTGCAGATGGAATTTTGGTGCTCCACTTGTTGGTATACTCTAGCGATGTGTTTATATTATTTCTTCTATTTGCTTAATGCACAAGTGTCATCTGATCACGAAAGAAGCAGTTGTTTTGTTTGAACACGGATTGGTTTGTTGCCAGATGAACGCGTCCGCCAAGACCAAAAAGTTTAGTCTGACAATTAGGGGCAACCAACTTGACCCCCCCTAAGTTTTGTCCAGCTTTGGCTCTCAAGATGAACTAGAATATCATATAAGATGCATGTTTCGTTGCCTGGGTGATGAAGTTCGGAATATCCTGTTGCGGAACAATTAAGATGGGTGTAAAATTTCCACACTAAATCCACTACCGGCTAAACATTGCCAAGCCTATCAAAAGTTGGCAAGACCATTGTTTTTGTGGCACATGATAATCGAAGTTTCCTTTTTTCTGCCTATGAGTTTCGAAATTGTTCATTTCGTCTGTTCTGAGCGATAAGAGACAACACGGCAGATTTCATGCTGGCAACTTCTCGCCCGGCAGCAGACGCTTCCAAAATTCAGATAGGAAGCCGTAGGATCCCAGCTAAAACGAGCGTGCTCGCCTCCCGCAGGTCCCGTGGCCGAGACGCGCCCCCGGGGCGGGAGGTTGGCGTCGCCCAAGAGGCGCCCCGCTCGCTGCCTGGCTGGCTGGCTGGGACATCACGATGGATTGGATGGGCACGTCGCCCTTGTACGCGCATCAAAGGACAAAGGCCCCCCCCCGGCCGCGGCGTGTGGCCTCCAAATGTATGGCCGCTGGAGCCCCCCAAGCCACGGCGCCATCTCGGCCGTCGCTGGCTGAGCCAGTGAGCCAGCACCGGTAGACCCGTGGTTCGGTCCGACCGGGCAGAGCAGAGAGAAGCAAGGCCACGCCTCAGTCGCCGGACCCGTGCGCGGGCGTCTCGCCGGCGAGCGACACCGACCCTTTAGGCGGCTCATGGGGCGCTTTGCTTTCCCTTCGCCTGTGTACCTGGTCGCCACTTGTTTAAGTTATCGCAGGTTCGTGTGTATGTGGCCTTGGCCTCGATCTGATTGGCGAGTTAACTAACTAGCACACGAGCTTTTCTTGGTCACCCCCTCCCCCGCATGTTAGCCGCGTCCCTGGGCTGCCCCGGCGAGATTACCAAACTGCCCGCCCGGCTCTTGGATGTCTGGTCTGGGTGGGATGGAGGGACGCCTTCCTTCTCTGCCTGCTTCAGGCTTCAGCGATAAGCGAAGCGCCAAGCGGGGTCTGAAACCGGGGCAAGGTTTGCCTCTGCGTTTTGCTCCGAATCAGCTGCTCGCCCCTTGGTTTCTTCACTTCTTGGCTGTGTTGTAGACTTGTAGTCCACCTGATGAATATGATGTATGTCCTCTCCAGAAAATTTAGCTGCACAAATTTTTTTCCCCCCAAAAAAATGCATATAACGTAGGGCAATGCAGCATATGCCGTAGCTATGCCAAGCTGATGGAAGTATAAGTACTTATCCTTCCGTTTAGGGCAAGTTAATTAGTTAAAAATAAAAAACCAGCTCCATTGTAAGAATAGAATGAAAATGCATGAGAAAAAACACGAATAGAAGAACATGGTTTGCTAAAGTTCTAGAGCCTAGAGCCGTACCCGGCGGGACGTGGGCACGTCGGTAATTCTGCACCCGGTGGCTGCCATTTCGCGCCGCATCCGCCCTCTTGAACTCCCCAAGGGCCAAGAAGCGCCGCGGCGCGGCCCCTCCCGCCCCACAATAAACAACCACTCGCTCGCCACCCATGGCCACCACCATCACCACAGCACAGGCGCAGGCACAGCAGCCGCAGCAGCAGTGCCACCGCCCGCACCAGCCATGGCCTCCTCCGCGTCCCTGCAGCGCTTCCTCCCGCCCTCCGCGCACGCGGCGTCGTCCTCGTCCCGCCGCCGCCCCGGCCGCGCCAGGGCGGCCGTCTCCGTGCCGCCGCCCGCGCCGGCGGCGGGCGAGGTCCCCTCGGAGCGGCTGGAGCCGAGGGTCGAGCAGCGGGAGGGAGGTTACTGGGTGCTCAAGGAGAAGTACCGCACGGGGCTGAACCCGCAGGAGAAGGTGAAGCTGGAGAAGGAGCCCATGGGGCTGTTCATGGAGGGCGGCATCAAGGACCTCGCCAAGATCCCCATGGAGGAGATCGACGCCGCCAAGCTCACCAAGGACGACGTCGACGTCCGCCTCAAGTGGCTCGGCCTCTTCCACCGCCGCAAGCACCAGTGTACGTCCCCTCTCCGCAATGCTAGCCGCTTGCTTGCCGTCGCCGGCAATGCATTCGGTTGTGATTTGATTCAGGCGATTAACAAGCATTCGCTTACTCTGTTCTTGGTACACTACTAACTACATGTTTGCGATAGATGATTGGGAAGTGTTCCCTGAGAGATACAATTGAGAGCATGTTAATCATGCTTATAGCTCGCTTGTGGTGGATAATGGTTTATGACTGCTCTGCAGTCTGCACGTTCGATGCTTCCATCTGACTACCACCATGTGCTCATGTTCCTTTTGGGCTTGATCTGCATAATGTTTTCTTTCCAAGGGGCTCTGCGTGATGTTAGCACGGGCAGTCAAGTAGTTTTTACGTTCGCAGCTGATTAATGCGATGCTTAGTATAGGGATTTACGCAAATGTGCACGCATGCTGCGTGGGAGCTTTAGCCTTGTAGTAGGATGCAAAAAACTTTCCTTGTGACCCAAAATCCCAACTGGGTCTCAGACTCATCTTGGATTGGACTTCATTAGATTTTTTTTCTTAAAAAAGGCTCAGCTTGGACTTTAGAGTAGGCACAATAGAAAATTTCTTGGTGGCATCAAGGGGTTATTTGCAACAGTTTACTGTGAGATTCTTTATAGGACGTCTGTACTAAAATACACCTGAAGGGCCAAAGGTCAAGTGTCCCAATCGTGCAAATGAAATGACACGTAGTAACTCGCAGCGATTGTAAAGTGTTTTCTTTTTCCTTGTGGTCCATTCCTTATTTAACAACTCAGCATGCTTACTAGTTCAAAACCTGCTAACTTGTCGATTCCTGATTCGTACTGCAATTTCTTTCTTTTTCCTTTTTAGGAACGATTCCGTTTCTGGGTAGAATCGTGAAACTTAAAGCTCCTTGGTGTCAAATATGCAGCAAAAACTTTATTTATAGATTCCATATACAGAGCACGAATGAATATACTTGTAATCAGTATCACAAAAGCAGAGTTTCCAGTTCCGTTGTTGGCTTGGTTTATCCCAGACCGGTGGCTTCAAATCCCTTTCTTCCCTGGACCATTCCTTGATCGGTCTGGTCCTACGGATGAGGATAGAGACGTGTTCTCCGATTGACTGATGCGCTGCCCTGCGTGTGCTGCAGACGGGCGGTTCATGATGCGGCTGAAGCTGCCCAACGGCGTGACGACGAGCGAGCAGACGCGGTACCTGGCGAGCGTGATCGAGGCGTACGGCGCGGACGGGTGCGCGGACGTGACGACCCGGCAGAACTGGCAGATCCGCGGGGTGACGCTCCCGGACGTGCCCGCCATCCTGGAGGGCCTCCGCGCCGTCGGCCTCACCAGCCTGCAGAGCGGCATGGACAACGTGCGCAACCCCGTCGGCAACCCGCTCGCCGGCATCGACCCCGACGAGATCGTCGACACGCGCCCCTACACCAACCTGCTCTCCTCCTACATCACCAACAACTCCCAGGGCAACCCCACCATCACCAACCTGTGAGTTGAACTGACATTGCTGTATCATCTCGATCGGACATGCTCGTCTGCCGACTGCCTTCAGTCTCAGTGACACGGCTAGCTGCTGGTGGTGGTGACAGGCCGAGGAAATGGAACGTGTGCGTGATCGGCACGCACGACTTGTACGAGCACCCGCACATCAACGACCTGGCGTACATGCCGGCGGTCAAGGACGGCAAGTTCGGCTTCAACCTCCTGGTGGGCGGGTTCATCAGCCCCAAGAGGTGGGGCGAGGCGTTGCCGCTCGACGCCTGGGTCCCCGGCGACGACATCATCCCGGTCTGCAAGGCCATCCTCGAGGCGTACAGGGACCTCGGCAACAGGGGCAACCGCCAGAAGACGCGCATGATGTGGCTCATCGACGAACTCGTAAGGCCTCCTTCAATTCGATTGATGCTTCTGCTGATCGATCCGATGCTGTTCAGATTGACGAGCAAACACTGCGTGCAGGGGATGGAGGTGTTCCGGTCGGAGGTGGAGAAGAGGATGCCGAACGGGGTGCTGCAGCGCGCCGCGCCGGAGGACCTCATCGACAAGAAGTGGGAGCGCCGGGACTACCTCGGCGTGCACCCGCAGAAGCAGGAGGGCCTCTCGTACGTGGGCCTGCACGTGCCCGTCGGCCGGCTGCAGGCGGCGGACATGTTCGAGCTCGCGCGCCTCGCCGACGAGTACGGCGCCGGCGAGCTCCGCCTCACGGTGGAGCAGAACATCGTGCTCCCCAACGTCAGGAACGAGAGGATCGACGCGCTGCTCGCGGAGCCGCTGCTGCGGGAGCGCCTCTCGCCGCAGCCGTCGCTGCTGCTCAAGGGCCTCGTGGCGTGCACGGGCAACCAGTTCTGCGGCCAGGCCATCATCGAGACCAAGGCGCGGGCGCTGCAGGTGACGCGGGAGGTGGAGAAGCGGGTGACCGTGCCCCGCCCGGTGCGGATGCACTGGACTGGCTGCCCCAACAGCTGCGGCCAGGTGCAGGTGGCGGACATCGGCTTCATGGGCTGCCTCACCAAGGACAGCGCCGGCAACATCTGCGAGGCGGCGGACATCTTCGTGGGCGGCCGCGTCGGCAGCGACTCGCACCTGGCTGACGTGTACAAGAAGGCCGTGCCGTGCAAGGACCTGGTGCCCGTCGTGGCCGACCTCCTGGTGGAGCGGTTCGGGGCCGTGCCCAGGGAGAGGGAGGAGGACGAGGAGTAGGAGAGCACCGGACGTGGCTGTTCCGGTCATGTTCAGAGAATCAGAGCCGACTTGCCGTTTGTTTGTAAAGTAAAGTAGACGCTGCTGCCTTGTTCCATGGCACGATTTGTTTTTGGTGGTGTTGTAGCCAAAAAGGTTCCCTTATTCACGTTACAGAGAATGGCGATAAATAAGAATGACATGCTGCCTGTCACAGTGTCACTGATCCTGCTGCCGCTGCACATCGCCCTGTTTAAACATCAGCAAAGCCATAGCCATCATCCCCCGTGGCACCTCCAGACTTTGGTGTCAGTTTGCCTTTCTGTAAGTCCAATTGAACCTCTAAGCGCCTCTTTAGCTGGGCTCCCGCGCCGGCTGTGGCACTGTAGTGCCACTGTAGCGCGGAGCCGGGGGAGCCAGAAAAACTGCCTCCGGGCAGTGGCGGAGGATGGGAAAAAGTTAAGGTATAGCGAAGTTTAGAGCCAAAAGCCCTGGCGTCGCCCGCCGGCTGCCTCCGCATATGCCGGTTACGTCATTTATTGGTAGTTTGCGTCGTAGACTAGCATGGTTTGTTTCTATCTCGAGGCTGGAATCAGGGAGTACGAGCGTGGGAGAGGGCTGGTGTGGTCGTGGGATTAATGGGTAGAGACGGGCCAGTAGTATCGGGGTCTTAAAAACAGTTTATCTGGGAGCCGAAACAGCGTCTTCTTTCCTTGCGCGTCTTCAAATCGGAAGCTGCAACAGCAGCAGGGCAGCAGCCATGGCGTCTGTTTGTGTTTGTGGCCGGATCAAGGTATGGCGAGTGCCATACCTCGACATACCAGATCCTCCGGCCCTGGCTCCGGGGGCTCCGGCTGTATCAGTGAGAGAGAAATGAACAGTGCCATAAACAGTATCGCTACCCGAAGCCATATCAAAGGGGATTTAAGTGGTTTCTAGTGCGACACCAAATTTTGTCAGTAAATTCAATGTATCTGTAAGCATAGAGATCACCGGCTACCAGCGTGCATCGGCAAGGATTACATGCGACGGGTGAGCATGCATGCTGATGATTCACAAATTTGACTTGTTGGGATTTAATGATCACGCTGGAGTCCAGGAGGTTTATTTAAATATTGGCTTAGATTCATCGGATTGGTCAGCCAAGGTGACTAAAAGGTAAGATTGAAGGAAAAGCCTCCACGTATAAACAAAGGCGATTAAATAAAGAAGGAAAGATATGGCATGTGTGTTTGTTTGCCTTGCTAATCACACATACGGATTGGTCTTGGCACATATGGATCGGAAAGAAGTTTAATGGAGGAGGACTCTGCAGAAAGAAATTAGAATTCTTGTATTTAATATTATTAATGTTATTAATCTGTCTAGATATTTCTTCTTTAGTAAGGTTGGTGTACCATGACCGGCTAGGTTATCTAGGATATAAATATGTATCCGTCCATTGTACTAATCATACAATCAATATAGCAAACTCTTTTCTTCATTGTCGGTGACTTCGCCAAACTACAGTTTCGTAGTTTTTTCTTTTCGACGAGTTCTTCCGGTAACGGGGTTGCATCGCCTCCAGCTTGTGAAAGGATCTCAAGATGCCTAGAGGGGGGTGAATAGGCAAATCTGAAACTAAGCACTTTAGACAATGTCAGTAACACAGATGTTCGGATACTCCGGATTTTGTGTCCGAAGTTTCCGGAAATATGTTCCAGAGAGTCCGGATATGAAACAATGTTTGCACTAACAAGATATTGATGCTGCAATTTAGATCGAGTAAATTTAGACAAGCTAGTGGTACCTTAGGAGTGTTTCTAAACGGTTGTCTTGCTCTAGAGACTAATATAAATGTAGATCGATCTCAAACCCTAGAAGACTAGTCTCGCAAGCAAATATATAATAAAACTAGTAAGAAGCACAAGAAGGAGATAGAATTTGTTTCCTGAAGTTCACTCCGAACTACGTCTCCGTTGAGGAAAGATTCAAGAGACGGTACTCAAGAACCCCTATACTCCTCTTCCAAGGGTGAGACCAACGCTCAAACCCGAGGATATTTACTATGAGTTCCTCCACGAGGAATGAAGATTACAAACTTCTTGTGGTGCTCACAACTTGCTTGAACACTCACAAGCGACGTCTAGCCGTCTAGAAGCTTGAAGCTCCAAAAGTAATAAACTTGAATCCACCGGCTAAGGATTTTGTGCTCAAGAGATGGAATGGAAGCTTGTTAGCAAGAATCTTTGCTCTTGCAACTATTTCACTTGATTCCCCTAAGAAAATCACTCAAGAATGGAAGAGGGGAAGTGAGAGAGCTCTCCTTTTGCTTGCTGGCTTGTTCTGTTTCGAAATGAGCAAGAGAGTGGTAAATGAAGGGGTATGGGGGTATTTATACCCCCTCTCACAGAAACTAGCCGTTGGAAGAAGGATACCCGGATACTCCGAGTATATGTCCGAATACTCCGGACATAGGGGTCCAGAGACTCTAGTCCCAGAGAAACTTCAGATGAGTAACAGTTACCCGGAGACTCCGGGCTACTATCCGGATACCCCGGATCACAATGTCCGGATATTCCGGACATGGTACCGGACATTCCGGATAAATATGGATTTTCACGGGAAATCTATTTTTAGTGGTAGGTTTGATTCTCATGGCTTTTGTAGATTCTCTTGAGCACAACTACCACATCAACACCTGTGGATCAAAATCCCTCTTGATAGTACGGCGCTCCTATACTCAATTTCAAAATAAAATCTAATTCTTCAAGTAAATTTGAAACACCGCTTTTCATTTCCCTTTTTGAGGGGTCATATTTTTGTAATACGCTTTGCTTCATCATTCTTAGCCCCTGCACACATGCTTGATAACATGATTAGATATACATGTGCTATGTCATCTTCCACCAAAACCCACTAAGGGGTCTAGATATCTTTCAGCTTGCTGGTAAGTTTCGTATTTATCGAGCAAATTACATCTTTGATTGACGGTGCATCGCTTCCTTCTCGATCTATTTAGTCATTAGTTATCGATATTTGCTACACTTTGCAAGGTTGATTCATTTAATCTTATGTAGTTTAGTTTTTATCACAAGTTACCCAGCTTAGATCTTAGGCTTTCAATCGGCTGTGGTTGCACTTTATTGTTTTGAGTTAATGCACAGAATATAGCTGATTAGATCTGAATGTAAGTGTTGTTCGTGAAGTAGTACTGAGTAATCGGTGTTGCCTCTCACAGTTGTTTTAATCCGATTTTTTATCATATTTGTATCGAGCTTCTGGCCAATACTCCTTCCGAACGGTTCGAAAATCCAGCCGATATGTCATAGTATTTGACGATTGTGTTATTCCTTATCAATTACAGATCAAATTGACTGCCATGCTTAGCACCTATACGAAGCCGATTTCAGCAATGGCACAAAGCAACAACTATTAGGAATGCACACAGGCAAAGAAACGTATCACTGATTCTAGAGTTCCACACTTCCACTCAAAAGCAGCAACAAGCTACAGCCAATGGAAAAACATATCACTGATTGCAACATAATACTGGTTCTACAGTAGATTACGCTAGAGTACGCCGGAGTGAAGATCTCTTAGGTGCTGGTGCGTGAGCAGGTGAGAAGCCAATCGCCGGTTTTTGAGCAACAGCAACAATGCGACTCGAGCCAGTAGCCCAGCAACAAGATACATGCTCTGTTGGTATCAAAAGCTCTGTTGGTATCAAAAGTCATCACTGTACCCCCTCAAAAAGAAAAATTCATAACTGTAGAACCTTAAGTCCTTATGTAGATGAAGCCATTTCCTTCCAAGTTCCAGTACAGGTGCATCAGAGACTCAGAGTGAAAAATGAATCAATTTCACACTCTCACCCCTTCCAGTACGAATGGATTGGAGGAGATTTGTTTGATTTCAGACAAAGCCTAAAGGAAAACCAAGAAGCCACTTTATGATTCCAGTCATGCATCATTCATATAACAAGAAAATTTATATTGGGCATTATTCATAAAACCGTACTAAATGTATGCATTCATCCTCGCTTTGTTTACGGATGAAGCTAATCTTTACTACATGTACAGTTTCAGAGTTGAGCTCAAATACTGGTTGTGAAGTTATACTGTATATAAAGCTAAGAAAAATGTCGGTCAAATCTGCTAAGGCTCTGTGTGCCGGGCGTACGGAGGCATAAATCTGGCTCAGATTTTCTCCCAGACGGCGTAGCCATCACCGTGCGCCACAACCTGGAAGCCTGCTGGGATGAGGTTCCCACAATCGAATCTTGATCCGATCTTCACGATGACCTTGCCGTCGATCTCAGCGAGGTAGAGGTCGGCGTCAGCCTCGATGATGCGCAGCTCGCTGTCCGGCTGGATCCCGTGGCGGTTCCTGATGGACACCAGTTGCGCGATCTCGTTCTTGAGGCCCCAGTCGAAGAAATGATCGTAGAACTGGAGAGGAAATACAACAGTTTCTTCAGTCATCACGATCATGTGCCTGTCAGTTTAGAGCTTAGAACGCAGAGGTAATATAACTCACGATCATTGGGGTGCCGGGGTGCGTGAGGATGTAGGCGTAGCCCTGCATGACCTTGTCGGCGGGGAAAGGCCACATGTGCTGCGTCGAGCCGGTGTCATGGTTGTCGATGAAGGTCACGGCCTTTGCCGGCCACCACCCGATCATGCCGGGCGCCTTGCCGTCGGCGCCGCGGAGCCGCCACAGCTCGCCGTCGACGGCGACGTTGAGGATGCCCTTGGTGGTGAAGTCGAACGTCGTGGCCGGACCGGACCGGCCAACGCGGTCCACCCAGTTCACCAGCTCCTGCCGGTGCGAGTTCTGGTCGTAGTAAGGCTTGCCGTCGCCGCCGTACGCCAACGAGGTCCATATCTCGGCAACCGCGAAGCTGGGCTCGGTGTTGTCGATGTAGATCTTGGCGACGTCGGCGGAGTAGCCCTTGGCGAAGTCGAGGCGCCAGGCGTCGAAGCCGATATCCGTCTTGAGCCAGTTGAGCCAGCCGATGAGCTCCTGCTGGACGCGCGTGTTGAGGTGGTCGATGTCCGGAGCGCCGCCGAAGTCCGCTCCGGTGTCAGGGTTGCCCGTGCCGTCGGAGTAGGTTCTGTCGTCGCTGCAGATCATGTGGGGGCCCCAGTCGAGGCGGAAGTCGGGCGTGCCGCCCTCGAACATGCAGTAGATGCCGCGGCTGTCTTGGTGCTCCGCCGTGCGGTGGTTGATGACGATGTCGGCGATGACCTTGACGCCCTTGCCGTGGAACGCCTCGATCAGGGACTTGAGCTGCGCCTCGTTGCCGTACTTGGACGCGTCAAGATCGTACAGGCGCCCCGGCAGGTATCCTGTGCACGCAGCCACGCGAAGAGATGTGCAGCAGTCACAGGTTAGCACACGCAAGCTATACTGTCACAGAGCAGTGGTAGGATGGGAGTGGAAACAGGGTGAGACCTTGCTCGGCGAGGGAGTGCGACGCCGGAGGGAGCCAGACGTGCGTGATGCCGGCGGCGGCGATGTCGTCCACCTTGCCCATCAGGAAGTTGTACCATCCCCCGTTCTGCTTCCAGGATTCCCAGTTGAAGCCCTGATGCAACCATGCAGGCACATAATGATCACAAAGTGAGAGAGTTCAATCACCACTCGAATGGCAGAAAATAATGTGGTGTATTTTACTTGCTGACGATGTCGATCTTGCGGTTCTTACCTGAAACAGCACCTGGCTGATTGCCAAATTGGAGGACAATCCCAGAAACGCGAGGAGGAAGCAGACGCACAAGCCTGTGCGAGCCATGGCGTACCCTGTTGGTTTACGCTGCAGGTGTAATAACCTTGAAACAGATCGAGATGTGTGGGAGCAACCAGTGTGACTGGTCGTTATTTATAGGCGAGCAAGTTCAGGCCGCTGCTCAACTTGCACCTCGTTTTGGATGCGCTTCGACATTGCTTTGGGACAGTGGATTGGCGCCGGATCGATTCAGTTATTGCCTTATTGGTCGCAGAGCCACAGGAAGTTAACGACTACTATGTGATGAAGCTTATATGCCAACTAGCAGAATGGCCTGCGCCGTTGCAAAACTCACTTGCAATCTCAAACTGGAAGCCAGTCGTAATGACAGGTAAGCTATCACTTATAAGTTATAACTTATTTTTTCTATGGTAATCCTCACAGCACGAAGAAGCTGATAGATGATGCGGTTAGTATTTGTTTTGAAGCTTTAAGTACTTGAACTACTAAGATTTCTATCATTGGTTCCAGCCCGTTGAAATAGATCTCAACAACACTTGGAGAAGCTGATAGCGTAGATTGCTGGGATGGCGCGGAATTGGCTAATTTTGTGTCCAGACTCCGGTGGATAAAAAGGAATTAGCAAGTGCTATCTCAAGTTTAAGACAGATTGGGAGCAGATAAGGGAGAATTACCTACGTACTGAAGAACAAAATTGACAGAGATTTGGAGGCGTTTCTGATGAAGAGTTCTTCAACCCGAAGTGATGGTGAGATCCCTGCGCATGGAGAAATGGTTCACATCTGACAAAACCATGAAGCCGTCGGTGAGAGATTAGGTAATAAAGATAAGAAAGTGTATATACGACTTTTCTTGAATTACTAGCCCGTGCTAGATCACAATGTGTTATATTGATTTATGGAACATGGGAACACGGTGAATGGGGGAGTCAGGTTCCTCAAGAATCTCCAAAGTGCTCTTTTGAAATAAAAGGAGGATATCCCCTCAAAAGGTGGATCTACGTTTAAAAATAGTTTAGGCTCAGCATCGAAGGGGACGTAGCTCATATGGTAGAGCGCTCGCTTCGCATGCGAGAGGCACGGGGTTCGATTCCCCGCGTCTCCAGTTTTCTCCGTTTGTTTTTTATGGTTCCTGATTTTTTTTTTTGAACTGTGTTCAGGTATTCAGGGTATCAAACATTTCCTGATGAGTGTGCCATCCAAAACTCTTGTGCGCATTCAGTTGAGTACTTGAGTTGGTCCGGTTCACTTCTAATTTCTGAAAACTGAAATGGCATCTCACAGCTTATCAGCCAACCATTGCAGGCAAAGGGAGTGTGCTTATGACAAAAGTTGAAAAGCTCGAGCAATGGCCAGCAAAAGTCCTTTGGATTCGAAAAGGATGCGGAGAGTTGCAACCGCAGGGCAAGGCCCCTCCATATTTCTTTTTCTCCTTGGAGTACCAACCGAATTAAATCGGCCAATTTTTGCTGTGCCCTACGTTATCCTCGCCAAGAAATCGACGTGGATCACTTATGGTTCTCGAACGAATACAGCTCCGGATAAACTCCACGAATTGCTTTTGATCCGGGTATGGTAGGGCACAATAGCTGTCGAGTGGTTCAGATTATCTGCTGGAAAATTCTTGGGCTCGAAGCTCATCTCCCAGAGTTATCCGCTTCGAGAGACGCACCATATCCTGAAACGAACGTGTAGATGTAGATCCTACCGCAAGTGATGGAGAACTACCGCTTGCACAGTACTACATGTCCATGGCTTCTTCTGTTCTGAACATTCGTGCAGATTTCTGTTGCAATCCGCAGTCCATTTTCATCAGCGTCGTCGTCGTCGGAACTCACACCAAGCAGCAAACGCCATCATTTTGTTTCCCCGCCAATGGCGTGGAGGCTGCTCCGCCGCGTAGACGCTTGAAGATCGCTCACGTTATCTGCAGGCAGCAGCAGGGTAACTGAAATACGTATTGACCGGTGCTGCCTGTTGGGAGGGCTCCGTCATTGGCCGTTAGGTCGCCTACGGGCTCACCGGCCGATGACGAATTCCGGCGGCGTTCGGCCGGCATTAATGCGCTGTCCCAAAGCACCGCTCGAGCTGAGGCACGCCGCCGCAGAATGGCTGCAAGTTGATCGCTGGGGCTCCGGCATGGTCACCTATAAATACCCGGCCAGACACACCGGCAAGCTCCATCCAGCCATCTCCTCCAGTTCCGAGACACACCTGCAGAGCTAGAGAACATGGCGAACAAGGGCTTGTTACTTGCTCTGTTCATCGCCTTTCTTGGCCTGCCGTCCAACTCGGCGGCCGGGCAAGTCCTGTTTCAGGTAAGATCGTTGTCACTCGTCACTCTTATCCGTGTTGTAATTGTTTGGACTGAGCCTGAATCCTTGCTACCTTCCATCAGGGCTTCAACTGGGAGTCGTGGAAGCAGAACGGAGGATGGTACAACTTCCTGATGGGCAAGGTGGAGGACATCGCCGAGGCCGGCATCACCCACGTCTGGCTCCCTCCGGCGTCGCACTCTCTGGCCGAGCAAGGTGCTTTCCTTAGCTCTGTTTTACTCAGCAGCTCCCACCTGCATCACAGCAGTAGAGAAAAGCTGTATATATAGCCCGCGTGGGCTGACGTGTGACCCTTCCACATCTCCTTTATTTGCGTGGTTACGTCCACAGGCTACCTGCCCGGGCGCCTGTACGATCTTGACGCGTCCAAGTACGGCAACGAGGCGCAGCTCAAGTCCCTGATCGAGGCGTTCCATGACAAGGGCGTCAAGGTCATCGCCGACATCGTCATCAACCACCGCACGGCGGAGCACCAAGACAGCCGCGGCATCTACTGCATATTCGAGGGCGGCACGCCCGACTCCCGCCTCGACTGGGGCCCGCACATGATCTGCAGCGACGACAGGACCTACTCCGACGGCACGGGCAACCCCGACACAGGCGCGGACTTCGGCGGCGCCCCGGACATCGACCACCTCAACACGCGCGTCCAGCAGGAGCTCATCGGCTGGCTCAACTGGCTCAAGACGGACATCGGCTTCGACGCCTGGCGCCTCGACTTCGCCAAGGGCTACTCCGCCGACGTCGCCAAGATCTACATCGACAACACCGAGCCCAGCTTCGCGGTTGCCGAGATATGGACCTCGTTGGCGTACGGCGGCGATGGCAAGCCTTACTACGACCAGAACTCGCACCGGCAGGAGCTGGTGAACTGGGTGGACCGCGTTGGCCGGTCCGGTCCGGCCACGACGTTCGACTTCACCACCAAGGGCATCCTCAACGTCGCCGTCGACGGCGAGCTGTGGCGGCTCCGCGGCGCCGACGGCAAGGCGCCCGGCATGATCGGGTGGTGGCCGGCCAAGGCCGTGACCTTCATCGACAACCATGACACCGGCTCGACGCAGCACATGTGGCCTTTCCCCGCCGACAAGGTCATGCAGGGCTACGCCTACATCCTCACGCATCCCGGCACCCCAATGATCGTGAGTCATCGCCTCACCATTATTCTAAGCTCTAATAAGTTGCCGCGCATGGCCGTGATGAACTGAAGAAAACTTGTGATTTCTTCCCCAGTTCTACGATCACTTCTTCGACTGGGGCCTCAAGAACGAGATCGCACACCTGGTGTCCATCAGGGACCGCCATGGGATCCAGCCGGACAGCGAGCTGCACATCATCGAGGCTGACGCCGACCTCTACCTCGCTGAGATCGACGGCAAGGTCGTCGTGAAGATCGGATCGAGATTCGACTGCGAGCACCTAATCCCCGAAGGCTTCCAGGTCTCGGCGCACGGCGATGGCTACGCTGTCTGGGAGAAGATCTGAGCCAAATCTGTGTCTCTGGCACGAAGAGCTTTTGCAGTTTTGATCTGCAAGTTTTTCTTACCTAATATATGGGATAACTACCACCTATATGCGAGATCAAGAACTTCATCCTAAACAAAGAAAGGATGAGAGGCATATATTTTTATAATTGAGTAATAATGACATGTACTAATCTTTTTTTCACTAGATATGAAATGGTGCATGGTTGTTACAATACGTCTACGGTCTAGTATCCAGCAACGGTACCACATAGTTTTTCAGGATTGCTACATGACACCTGGGTGCTGGCGCCTCTGGCCCACCCATTTTTTTTTCTTTTTCTTTTTTTGTTCCCGTTTGTTACTCCTAAGTAGCATGTATGGAAGGTAATGAAATAAAATTCAGGCGTGTGCTTAAGGTCTCTGGCACTTGAATTTCTGATTACAGTGAATTTATCCTGGATTTATAATCAATTATACGATGAACTAATTATCTTATCTTAAACGTTATATGTCTTGAAAAGGAGGGAGCATCATAAGTACAGATATTTTTATGTGATTCCTAAGCCTAATTGGTGTGATCAAAATTCGTTGTTGAACTCCTTGGATGCACATGATTTTTGCAACACATTTAATCGAGATGCTCAATGCTAAAAATACCGGAGCATTTTATAAAATCCAGAGGAAGTCAATAGCCGGTGTCCCTGCTACTGTTGGGTAGCACATGTTCTGTCCTAAGCATGGTGCGGGCGACTGTCCTAACCATTTGTCTCTGAGGAAGCCTACAACTTCGTTTTCGGCCAAATTCAGAGATGGACCGAGAAACTTTAGAAATTATTTTTAGCTCTTTAGCTATGATGTTTTCCGTTTCTTCCCTTCGGCTCCAAATAAACTTCAATTATTAATTCTTGTAACACCCCGAAACGAGGGTGCTCGATTATTCCTGAGCCACCATGTGTCGTTTTCTCAATTAAAAAATAGCCATCCGAATCGAAAATTCCTCATTTCGTTATTTCGGTGGTCGAAACTCTGAGGTGAAATTTAAAGCCTAATTTAACAACTTCTGAAGCCGACGTGTTGGCGACGAGCCGACGAGAGGAGGGCGCGACGCGCTCCGCCGGCCTCGCATGCATAGCTGTAGTAGGCTGTAGCTGGTGGGGTGGGCCTGGGCCGGCCGACCTCATCGGCCCCGAATACTAAAACTCTCCTCCAACCCCGATCTTATCTGGACATGCAAGTGGGGTCCTGCGTGGGCCCATGCCGGTGCGCCACCGCCGGCCCGCTTTGACTTCTCTAGTGTGGAGCAGTTTATTCAGTTCAACGCCTGGTCAGGGGTCCCCTCCTCTCCCAACATGTGCAGTGCAGAATTGCAGATGGGTTTTCAGCGTTCGTTCCGCTAGGGGGGGGGGGTGGCAACCCCAGCCCCAAGCGGCGAAAACCGGCTGTGGAAACAGGCTGGGCAGGAAGAGAAATGACTCGGTCCACTCCACACTGCCAGATACTAGTAATAAAGCTACAGTTTTTCTACTGAATTTCTTTCTACACAGGACGAAGAAAACATGCACGTGTGATTTTGTTCGAACGAATTTGTGTGATGGTTTCATCTTGTTTCGGACTTCCAGCCCTGCTAGTGATGCTATGTACTTCTATGTGACTATAGTACCAACAAACGTTGACCCGGATTGACGAAATACGACCACTAGCATCCAGAGATCGGCATACTGCTGATCAAAGATCGAAATGGCTTCAGTGGCAGTACTTAATTTGAACACAAAGCTGCAGTGCGGCAGCACGAAATCGAGCTCATGATCCGCGCTAATCATAAGATAAGAACGCCAGATTGCACAACACTGTATGATAGTGGTGTGGGAAGTGTGAACCTCGCCAGCAGATTAAGATACACTCTCACCAAATAAAAAAAGATTAAGGCGCGCCACTATATGGCAGGGCGCTCGCTCCTCTGCTGGTAATTCGTAGTATCTTAATTAATTTTTCGCCACCGTTCCCACCCCTTGACCGGAACGTGCGGCAATCCCCGCCGCTTGGACTCCGCGTGCGCCTCGTGCCGGTGGCTCGCGGGCATGGCGTGACGTCGTCTTCTGCTCTCGCGGCATATAAAACCCACGGCGCATGGCACCCTGAAACATCGTCAGGAGGCGAATCATCACGAGACAAGAGAGAGAGGTTGACGCAGCACGTCGCTCGTCGCCACTTCCTCGCGACACCAACCAGGCGCCACGTCGTCGCAGAGGCAGAGCCCGGCTCCCGCCATGGCGCCGAGGCTGGAGCGCGGGGGGTTCCAACTCCCGAACGCCGAGCAGGAGAACTCGCTCCTCCTCCGCGCGCTCATCTCCGTGGTGTCCGGGGACAACGCCGTGCCCGCGTTGGAACCAGAGGAGGCGCCGCCGGCCGTGGCTGCTGCGGCTCCCGCTCCCGCTCCCGCTCCCTCTCCTGCCGTGGCGTGCGCCGGGTGCGGCGCGGACGGGTGCGCCGCTGGCTGCGAGCTCCTCGCCGCGGCGGGGACCGGGTCGAGCAGCGACAGCGAGGACGGGGGAGAGTGCTCCGCGAGCCGCGCGGTCACCGGAGGCGTGGGCAAGCGGCGGAGGAGGATGAGGGTGAGCAAGTACCGTGGCGTGCGGCGGCGGCCGTGGGGCAAGTGGGCGGCGGAGATCCGCGACCCGCACCGCGCCGTGCGCAAGTGGCTCGGCACCTTCGACACCGCCGAGGACGCCGCGCGCGCCTACGACGTCGCCGCGGTCGAGTTCCGGGGCCAGCGCGCCAAGCTCAACTTCCCGGCCGCCCAAGCTGCTGCCGTGGCCCCGGCTCCGGCATCTTCTTGGGCGCCGACCTCGACGTACCACCACCTGACGCCGCAGCCGCTGCCCGAGAGCCTCCACGAGAACTGCGGGTCGAACGCGGCGTCGCCGGCGCCGGCGGGGCAGCAAGGCACGAGGTCCGCGGCGAAGGAGCAGGACATCTGGGACGGGTTGAACGAGATCATGATGATGGACGACGGGAGCTTCTGGTCGTCCATGCCATGAACCCGCAGCGTCGTCATCCGTCAATTCTTCCTCTTGTTTTCACTTTCGCAAGATTCCTAGATTTTCCCATTTCGTTGTGATTGAAAAACGAGTTGAAGAAGAAACAAACATTAGCAGCTAGATCCTACACCTTTCGCGAGATCTTTTGACATGGAGGCGTACGTAAAGTGAGTTTTCGTTGCTTAGCTGATAGTGGCGGCAGGTCAGCTGCCTGTAATGCTTGGTCGATCTGTTCGCCACCCATCGCTTTCATACGGTTTTACACTGCCTTTTGGGTTTTGACCGCACGACTAGCCAGGTGAGGATGCTAATCCGTGGATCAAAACAGAAGCCGCCGTTCACCTCACCGTCGTTCGCTTTGACTTTGACCACGGGCACTGAAGAAAAGAAAGGAAAGGGGAAGAAGGAATGCGCTGTACAGTGATGCGTGGGGACAAGCAACTCCGATCTGTCATCCGTTCTCTGCAAGGTACGCGCAGCACCGCCCAGAGCTGGCAGCAGACTGCAGATTGGATTCGGAGTCGTATTGTTGCAAGTACAGCGTACAGCGAAAAATACGTAGATTCTTCTTCCTATCTACGTGCAAGTACGTCGGTACGCGGAAGGCGCGTCTCGCGCTCCGCGAAGCCGATCGCCGCCCGGCCAAGATATCAAGTAGGTCGAGTTGAGCGATTGATCTTAGGTGCATCATCAATCACAATCAGGTGGTTCCCTCGATGTCTTTGGACTTTTAACTTGATTCTTCTAATTTTCTGTTAGAACTTTTGATTAAAAAATACTCCATCAGTTCTAAAATATAGATCGTCTTAGTTTTTCTAAATTTATAGTATTTACTTTAAGAGTCAGAATCCCATGTGCTTCACTCAAATCATTCGTACAAGTAGATGGCCGGTGGTCCTTGCGCGATTGTATTTGTATCACTAGTTTAAAATGTGCGTCAACTCGGATATACGTGTAGCTAAACTTTCAAAACTTCTGAAGGGGAAAAAAAAACTTGCCAACAGGCGAAAAATCTGTCGAAATTATTTTTTTTAAAAAAAAAGATTGCAGGAGCTCTGCTATCGCTCCGCGACTCTATACCGGGGCGCCTGTCGCGGCCCCTGGGCGCGGCTACGTCGCCCCGAATTCGCGGCCGTCGGATCGTCGTCATCCGGCCGGCCGCAAGCACCCAGGCAGGCGCGTGGACGTTTTTCAGAAAGGCCCTCTTCTTTCCCCGGAATCAACCCGAGGTCCAGAGAGGCCCTCCGTGTACAGTAAATACGTTGGTTTATTTTTCGTACCAACCCTTGTCCTCTAAAATATTTCAACATGAAGAAGAGAAAATTCGGAACTTCATGGCATATTTGCAGAAAAACGCCCGCCGTAGCTTTTGCGGAAACACCCTTGTCGTAGTCGCTCCAGCCGCGGTTCGAGTCCCGTTCTCGTCTTTCACGTTTTCCTTTCTCCGCTCTTTTTTGTTTCTCTATTCTCTCACTGTTCGCCGTTCGCGTCTGCCGCCGCCACCGCGGTTGCTCAGTCCGCCACGGCAGATCACGGCTCACTTTCAGGGCATTTGGACGCGCCCTCTCGGCGCAGTAGCTGCAGTCGTCTTGTTAGCGACCCCAGCCCCGCTCCATTCCTTTAGAGTCCTTCCGGCCACCCTGCCAAACCCGCCGGCCCTGCCGCCGCCGCGGCGAGTCCGCCGAGGCCGGGGGCATGTGGTTGTCGTTGGCTTGGCGTCGGAACCGTGCGCGGGGACGGTTTGGGGGCCGGTCGCGGCGCAGTTGGAACTGGAACGGGCGATGCAGGCGGAGGCGACGGCATATGTGTCGGCACCGCGGTTGGGGCGGACAAGCACGACGAGGTGGAGCACGTCCCCTTCCCCATCCTGCAGCTCCAGGTACACATCCGGATTCCCTCGCCCCTCACCGATCTCGTCTGCAAGGGCGCCGGAGGGAAGTCTTCTGTCTGGTGAAGAATCGACTCCTTTTTTCTCTCAATTGATTGTGCTTCAATTGAACGCCCCCAAGTGTTGCGGCAATGTATCTAGGTCTGTCCTTCAAGGCGATTTAGTCTACTGTGATTTGTGAGTGAGATTGAGCTAATGTCTGACCTGTTTGAACTGCCAAACATTGATTGGGTGCCTAGACATGACGTTTCTGATGCTTATACCGTCAGATCATGTAGTTCATATTGTTACACTTGGCAATGTATGCATAAAAATTTAGTTAATTGATTGATTGGTGTAGTAGCTGTTGTTTGCAACGTGCGTACCATTAACTTTGTTTGCTATGAAACAGAGTGAGGACTTCAATGTGTACCCTGGAAAATTCTGAAGTACAGTTTTACTCATTGTAGCAGTTGCCAAAGCTTGTGATGTGATATATATTAAGAACCAAGACAATCTTAGGAGTGGTACTTGCAGATTCGTTATGCTTTTTTTTTGTTGATGTTTTCTTTGCAATTGTTTGGCTGCTGGAAAATTATGGTTTTTGCTTCTTGGTCCGGCAAAGTTGCTACCCCTTTTCGCATTTCGATTTTCGAGTGCTCTCCTAGCTCTGTTTCGCTGGCAGATGGATACTTATGTTAATCTGTGAACTCAGCTTGTTTTTTTATACTGCTAATTTGTATAAGCATGTATGAGCCTAACCATTTAGATGCATTGATCCATGTAGCTTTTGAAGTTTTGGAAATTTTTAGTGGATCTTAACATTGCTTGGTTTGGTGCCGCACAGAATCTGAACAGTTGCAATGTAGTCTGAGCTGCTTTTCATATTTTGCAAAGCTGCAATAACATTCGTCTTCTTGTGCACTGCAATGCAGTAAAGACTTGAATTATGGATTCAGGTTAGAGTACATATGTGCGATGTGCTGATATAATTTGGTCCAGCATGATTGCTCCATCATTGCATCTGCCATATCTGCAGGCGAACACTAGAGTTTTTCAGTCATAGTTTGAAGCTGCCTTAATCATGTACATATTTTTGTTTATACTGAGCATATTATTTTGTCCTTTTACAGTGGGATTGTAGCTATGGTGTTTGGAGCTACTGGGTTCATTATGGCGTTATCTTGTGCAACAGTTTGGTGAGATGATAAGATTATGATGCTGTACAAATTGAGTTATGAATAGAGAGATTACTAAAACATCGAATTTTATTCAGCCAATATGGGATTTCCAGTGCTTGTCCCATTCCAAGGTTCCGAGGATTGTCACCGCCACCTGAAGATTATGGGTGACTTGAGTCAGGTAAACCAGTAAAAAAGTAGCTTCACCAATTAACCCATTTTTCTATATTTCTATTTTTCATCCTTTTACAGTGTGCTTTGCCGGTGGCCAAGGCCCCATATGCTGCTGGGTCTGGCGATGGGATGCAGCACCCCCTTTTCCGATCCAGTGAAGGTGTGCCCTTCCTCTTCTTTTGCTTTCCCTCTGCTCTCCTTCCCATAAGCCTTCATTGGATAATGTCTGGAATTAAAGTGTTCTGTGTATCTAGAGAAAGGAAGACGACATAGAGGAGCCACCTACTGATGCGTGAATTGCTCTTGGTCTCTATCATCACGCTGGATTGTTAATGTTTCTGTGATAATGTGCAATATCGAGATTAAGTTTTGCTTGATTTTGCTTGGTTTGATTAAATAATGCCAATAATTTTTGATTAGTTATTAGATACTCCCTTTGCTCTGCAATGATTGTCGTCTTCAACTGGAATGCGTAGTGTCAGCAGGCCGAAGTTTGTATTTGGAGGTTATGTAAATAAAAAAAGAGGGACTGTGTCAATAATGGTTTGAACACATGGTACGCCAATACTACGCACCTGCCTATGCTGTCCTATACGGGAAAAAATTCTTCTCAAAGCAACTTTGAGATATTCACGGATCAACCGGTCCATCTTGTTAATAAGTTACAGCAGTAACTAGAAATATCTGTTCTTTGTTCTAAAAACCTGTATTTATTACCTACCATGTGAATGCAACAAACTGTATTGCTCCAATCAGAACTTGAAATAAAACTACATTATTTATAAATGCGCATACTAATATCAAAATTGATTGATTACAATTTTCCAAATGTACCTAACTCTTACGGGTAATTTCTTTCATGAACAGTCATTCCTGAAAAAAAGATCTCTACCCTTCCATTTCCATTCCATACAATCGAACAACCATTCGTGAACTTTTGCGCGCCTCTGGCGCGCCGCAGTCTCTAGTTTCATTTAAGAGGGGAAGCAGTCAAGCTTCAAAATTAAATAAAGTGAAGAAAAAGATCCGAGGCACCACTGTCTCCTTTGCAGACGAGCTCGGCCCAATCGGGGGCCCATTTTCTCTTCCCGTGTCAGCCTGCTGCAAGCAGCAGGTCCTGGCCCCGCACAGATTAATGTGGCCCAAGATCTCCCCACCCCGCGCAAACAGTTTTGAGCTTTTCCATCCACCCCGGCACCGAAGCCAAGCAATGAACGCCTCTAATTCCATATCCAGAGCTGGGAGCCTGAGAGAGCTTCTGCCCAACATCCACAAACGCCCCCCCAAAAAACAACAAGAGGAAGGGCCACCGCAGGCTGTTAGTTCAGCCGGTGAGCGACATCTCCGGTTGCAGCCATGGCGTCCACCGTAACCGCAGCTAACAGCCATGGGAGAGCCCTGCACACCTGTACAGCCTCCGCCAGTGCGCTCACAGGTTGGAGCCGGCGCGCGCTCGCCGTGCCAGCACACCGCGTGCGGTCGCCGAGAGCTCGGGTCGTCGTCCGAGCCATCGCCCAGCGCGCGACCTGGTTGCCCGGGCTGGACCCGCCTGCTCACCTCGACGGCACGTCGGTTATCTGAAACTCTGATCTGCCAGTGCTTTTTTTTTTCTGCAGGTGACAATGTTTGTCAGGTGATAGTAGCATCTCTGATTGCAGGCTACCGGGCGACTTCGGCTTCGATCCCCTGGGGCTCGGGGAGGAACCTGCAGCCTTGAAGTGGTACGTGCAGGCCGAGCTCGTGCACTGCCGGTTTGCAATGGCAGGGGTCGCCGGCATCCTTGTAACCGACGTAAGTTACCTTGCCGACCTCGTTTTCTTACTCGCCTCAGCAATTGGAGGGAGCGAGAGAGATTTTTGAATAAATTTTCAGGGAGATGTGGATTAGTGGACGGGGCACCACATGAATAATGAATAATTAATTAACAACTGATGAATAGCGCAAAAAATTTGAATTAGCAATTGTAGGGCTTTACCCTGGTTAGAGGGAGCCCTTCCAGAAATTCTCTGTGGCCTGGGTGGGCCGCAGAGGGGGTTTGGAAATAGTTTTCAACCAGCAATTGACGCGCCTCGGTATTACCTCACTAGCTGCGTCATTGCCCCAAGCGCAAAGATGGGTTGCAACGATCGCCCACAGCCTGGCTTTATACACCCCTTGGGACGCGCGTCTGCTAATCCAGGCGGTGTGGTACTAACTAAGGGTCTGTTCGTTTCCAGCCTCTAAAGTCCAAAACCTCTGAACTTTAGAGGCTGGGATCCGAACGGCCATCTAAAACCGCTCTGATAGGACATTTAGAGGTCCAGAAATTTTAGAGCCTCCAACCCCTCTAACAGCCTCTAATCCCCGCCGCCGCCCCTTCCCGGCGCCTGTCGCCCGCGGCCCCTCCCCTGCCGCCGCCCCTTCCCGCCGCGGCCCCTGCTTCCCCCGCCACCCCTTCCCGGCGCCCCTTCCCGGCGCCTGTCGCCCGCCGCCCCTCCCCCGCCGCCGCCCCTCCCCTGCCGCGAGCTCCTCCCCCGCCGCGAGCCCCTCCCCCGCCGCCGCCCCTCCCCTGCCGCGAGCTCCTCCCCCGCCGCGAGCTCCTCCCCCGCCGCCGCCCGCCGCCCCCGCGAGCTCCTCCCCCGCCGCCCGCCGCGAGCCCGCCGCCCCTGCTTCTCCCCCGCGCGCTCGCCGCCCCTGCTTCTCCCCCCGCGCGCCGCCGCCCCTGCTCTTCCCCCGCGCGCCCGCCGCCCGCCGCAAGCTCCTCCCCCGCCGCCCCCGCCGCAAGCCCCTCCCCCGCCGCGAGCCCCTCCCCCGCCGCCGCCCGCCGCGAGCTCCTCCCCCGCCGCGAGCCCCTCCCCCGCCGCCGCCCGCCGCGAGCCCGCCGCCCCTGCTTCTCCCCCGCGCGCTCGCCGCCCCTGCTTCTCCCCCCGCGCGCCGCCGCCCCTGCTTCTCCCCCCGCGCGCCCGCCGCCCCTGCTCTTCCCCCGCGCGCCCGCGAGCTCCTCCCCCGCCGCCCCCGCCGCGTGCTCCTCCCCCCGCGTGCGCGCGTTAGGCCCTCCGGCCGTGCCGTGGTTTTAGAGGCCGTAACGAACACCCCTCTAATATACCTCTAAAATGTTTATACCTCTAATTTATAGATGTATATTTTAGACCCCTCTGATGCGAAACGAACACACCCTGAATAGCAAACCGACCTAGTACTTGTGTATCTGCCGGACTAGAGTTGCCGAATTGGGCCTTCCCTGCCTATTTCACGCCCTAATGATCGATCATGGGCCTAGTGGTCCAGTCGAGATTCACATGGTTCTAACGATCGGTAGAACAAAAGGCTCCATGCCTCCCCATCCTGATGTGTTCTGTTGCTTGTGCAGTTGCTCCGCGTAACAGGGATCCGGGATCTGCCGGTGTGGTTCGAGGCAGGTGCAGCGAAATTTGACTTCGCCAACACCACGTCACTCTTCTTCGTTCAGCTTCTCCTGATGGGGTGGGTAACTCAGCATATATACAGCTAAAAACATCTCGTCAGTGGTTAAAGAAAGTTCCAATGGCTCCGGAAGTTTAGAATGGCCTACCCTCTGATCTGACTTCACGGAAAACAAGACTGAATCGTTTCCTATTTGTAACTCTGATCCCCGGCAGATTCGCTGAAACCAAGAGGTATATGGATTTCAAAAATCCAGGATCACAAGCAGAGGAAGGGACCTTCATAGGGCTAGAGGCTGCACTCGTGGGTTCACAGCCAGGGTAAGTGCTGGAGCATTGTTTACCTGACAGGACTTTGCTTTTGCTACGCTCATTAAAAATCTTCATTTCATATTTCGACAGCTACCCTGGAGGTCCACTGTTTAATCCGTTAGGACTAGCGAAAGATATAGAGAATGCACACGAAGAGAAGCTGAAAGAAATCAAGAATGGTAGCTACATTCCTCTCAGTAGAATTTGCGAGCGAAGCAAGCCTACACTATAGTATTTACAGTTTGCTAACGTGGTTTATTACTGTCACAGGGAGGTTGGCAATGGTAGCAATGCTTGGCTTCATTGTGCAAGCATCTGTAACTCATGTTGGCCCCATCGACAATCTACTGACCCATCTTTCGGACCCATTCAACAAAAATATCATTCACGCACTCTCCTCTTCCTGAGAATTCTGTCCCCAATGCAAACTTTTGTTTTTCCTGTACAGTGCTATGGCACAAAAAGATCACAACGTTTCCCAACAGGAAGTGCGTTCTTTTAGCTCTGCTCTTTGCAAATTTTTCAATCATGATGAACGCTAAATATGGAACTTCAATAGCTAACAAACTGTGATTCTTGCAATTGATCGTAGTCGACCACATGCACTATGTTTGTACTCGACAACAAGCAGCATGCTGTGCCATTCTAACTAAATTAACCCAGGAAAAATCTCGCCTTCAATATAGATACAAGTTGAACCTATACATGAAAATTGCATGCCGGACGTTCGAGAAATAAAATGCATTCGCTTGTACTGTACATATATGAAATGAACAAAGAAAAAAAAAACCACATCTAGTTATCTACCATTCATCCGTATCAACTAGCTTGAGCCCCCAGCTCATATCTTCACAATGTCTTACATGCGGAACAAGCTTTCCTGTATCAGTTCCCCTCCTAGCTTTGCAATCATAGAAAGGTGGAGCATGAAAGCATGGTTCCATGGACATAACTTGACGGCAAGGTGGATTAGGCGCAGTGTGGTTTTCAGGTTTGAACATAAGCCACGTCTTCAGACCACTCAGAGCCTGAGCAACATACCCAAAAGTTGACCATGCACTTGTCACCATAACATCAGACAAGCTTAACAGATAAATCTCTGCCCATGCTTTCATGTTATGCATTTTCTTGTCAGAATCCTGATGCTCCTCGTGACTTGGCTGGTGAAAGCTAATGATCTCACCGTTCGTCGTTGGATGTTCCCAATACATGTTCCTGATTCTTTCGTAGTATCCAGAGTTCAAAGAAGTAACCAGAACAACTTTCGACCTGACTTTCCTTGTTGGGACAATTGGCAGTTGTGCATTAACCTCTGGTAGTAAATTTTCCTTCAGTGTACAAGAAAGGACCTGATCCAAGACATGCTGAAATGGACCGGTTTCAGTATCAAAGACTCTGATCTGGATACCCAACTTCTCGTCAGCTCTGGCAAGATAAGAGTCATAGTACCTTGTAATCAAGCCCCAGACAACGTTTGTAGGGTGGAACAAGTAACGTCCCAAGTGATGGAAAACAGCATCTTTCTGAGGAAACAGCCTCATGAGTTCCTCATGGTATGCTGGGATCAGAAAAAGTGAAGGTACAAAGTAATTATCTGATCTTAAGATCAGCCATGTGATCCTCTGAAGATGTTGCTGACTATGTTCGCAGAAAAAAAGCTTATCATAATCATCATAATCATGAGCCAGATGAAGATAAATAAAGGCAGGTTTGGGACCCTTGAAAGAACCATCAGAACGAATATTTTCAGTTTTCAGCATTTTTCCGTAACTCTCAGGGGAGCCAGTATTGAAGTTCTCAAATTGATTAATAGGGAAATCCGACGGTAATAACCACGAAGTTTCAGGGAATGGTTCACAGAAAAGATCTGCAGTGCCTTTATCTCCATCTACAAGTAAAACTCTATTTGTAAGGATGGCATAGAGAAATGCTGAGGTAATAGTTAAGATCCTGTTGCCAAGGCCACTATAAGATACCCATACCAAATAGTTGCAATCTCCAACCTCAATATCCTGACCAGATTTTAGCTGCTCAATAGCTTTGTTGTATGACTCTGTATGTGGGCCACATTTCTTCTGGAGAACCTCATGTTCTCTTAGTCTTTCCAGAAGGTATGTTGATGGTAAATGGGGCGATTCTTTACGATACAATGCTGATTGGTATCTACTTAGACATGACTGTTCATCAAAACCAGGAGCTAACAAGCCACCAATGAGTTTGTCCCTTTGAACTTTGGAAGACTCCATAGTTCCATGGCCCCCTGAAAATAGCCAGTGAATAGGCTGTTATCAGAATTCAGGTAGATAATTCATTTCCATCTTTGCAAAGATAAATGGAGATTTAAATCATTATTTGATTATCAGAAAACAACAGGAAAGAAAGGTCAGCTAATGGTGAATTACTAGAGTATTAACTAGAGTTCTCTCGAATTACCATTCCAGTAAAAAAAATTGTAGAATTTCAGATGCTACTCAATCTTTTCTAGTAAATGCTGAAAATGGGGTAGCACAATAGAGTAGGTATGCACCAGGCAGGCGGTGAATAAACATCAAGGCAGAACTTGAGTTCGACCTTTTGCCACTGTTTAAGATGGCAAACCAGAATAAACTAATTTATCTCAAATGATAGTGCAAATCAAAAGTCATGCAGCAAGATCATAGTACAGCATGCAGAACCCCACACATGAAGAATGGTGTTTACGTTGCAGGCGTAAAGCAGAGTAGGACTTAACGCGCACTGCGCCTAAAAATTCTACCATGAGAATTGAGAAGTGAGAAGACATTTCCAGTGACAGTGACCATCCCTCCCCCAAGGATCAAACTGTTGTAGGAAAACGAAAGGCTTGGAAACTTCTGAAAACTTTTTTACCCTCGAAACATACGGTGGAGTATGGACATCTCATGGAGCCTAAACATTCATTAAATACGTGACGTCTGCAATACAAGATGTCACGTCGCCGCCCATACAAAATATACTCGGGAATTCAGGACTACGACCGGACGGCGGTAGAAGAACAAGCCAAACAACGAATGCAAACTGCCAAACCGATGACCACGCACATGTAGTTAGTTTTTGACGTACCATCGCGCGGGCGGGCCTGGTGCAGGTCGCCACGGCCGTCGCCGGAGGGCCTGGCAGTGGCAGGATCCGCGTCAAGGAACTGGCCACCCCTCCTCGCCGCGGAGCCGCCCGCGAGCAGCAGCAGCAGGAACCCGCACGCCACGAGCGCCGTGACCGACAGCGGCAGCCCCGCGACCCGGCCCTTCCTCCCGCGCGGGTGCCCTGGCGGGGCCGCCGCCTCCGCCTGCGCCTCCGCCTGCGCCTGCGGCGTCGGCGGCGGCGAGCGGCGGATCCGCTCCTTGATGTCCATGCGGCGCGGCGCCCAGAGCCGAGCCGAACCGACCCGCGGGGGTTCTTGGGTTCTGGGCTTCCGCCGCGGGGGGGGGGCGCCCAGTGGAAAGCGCAGCACGGAGAGGTGTCCGCGAGGCGGGCGTTGCGCTTGCGCCGCGGCACGGAAGGCGCGGTTCGGGTGCGGAGCGGGCCCGCGCGGCTGAAATAGAAAGGGAGGGTGTGTACGTGGGACACCAGGGGAGCGGCGTGGCGCGGCACGTGACGGGGACCGAGCCGCACAGGGGGTTTTCGATGCGTTTGAGGTGAGGAAGGGTGGGGTCGGGACAGGTACGACGAGCGAGGACGTGATGGCACGACGGCGGAGTGGGGGCGGCGGGACGGGGGCGTGGGCGTCGTCGGCCCGGCGCTGCCGGCGGAACTGGAGCGCCTCGGCGTGGCGACAGCGCCAGGACGAGGAGACGTCGTGGCCTCGTGGGGCTTTCGCCTGTTCGGCTAATGGCCCCCGCTTGTTTCACTTTCACCAGATGCGGCGTCGGCGATGGAAAAAGCATGGACTTCGAACGTGCTACGGGCGAAACGCCAGAAACCCCCCAAAAAACCCCAAAAGCCGGACGGACGGCGCCGTCTGCCGTGCGGCCGTGCCGGTGCCGGGGAGTGGTTCTGGTTCCTGGCCTGCTGGGCGGGGGCGGGGGCGCCGGACACGCGGATCAGCGGATCGTGTGGCCGTGTGTGCGGGCCGGCCGTCCGGCCGGGTCATGAGGCTCGGATGGTGGGTTGGTCTTCCGCTTTTGGGCGCAATGAATGGGACTCCCGGGCGTGTGTCCAACTGTCCATGGACCTGTCACCACGCGCCAGTGGGCTCAATTCCAGTAGGGAGAGTGCAAATAGTGATCTTGCAGAACGGCAGAAAACCTGTCTCCTTCGATTTCGAACAGACACCTGGAAGTGGAGCAGCTCTACGCAAGAAGATTCATCGCCTTTTCTCCACTCCACATGTCGACAAGTCACAGAGACCTCGCTGACTACCCTACTCACTTCGAAAGCCGAGGTGATCCCATCTCGACAAAGGTAAAATGCAACATCCATATCACCGTGAGAAGCACCACGGCAGCCAACTTCATGTGCACTCTACGTTTCTAAAGAGACACACCTCGTCTCTCTTCTTTCCCCTTTAAAAGAACGTATAGTTCATCTTTTTCCCCTTAAAGACGGTTCCATTCCTCTTTACATGCAAAGATGATTGGTATCCTTCTTCGACTAAGGGCCTGTTTAGTTCCACCAAAACGCAAAAACGCAAAATGCAAACTTTTACTGTAGCAAAGGAATCTTGCTAATTTGAAGTACTAAATGAAGTCTACTTGCAAAACTTTTTGCATGGATGGGTTGTAAATCACGAGACGAATCTAATGATGCTAATTAATCCATAATTAAGCAATAATTAGCTGATGGTTACTGTAGCATCACTGTTGCAAAACATGGATTAAGTAGGCTCATTAGATTCGTCTCGCGATTTACAACCCATCCATGTAAAAAGTTTTGCAAATAGACTTCATTTAGTACTTCAAATTAGCAAGATTCCTTTGCTACAGTAAAAGTTTGCATTTTTCGTTTTTGCGTTTTGGTGGAACTAAACAGGCCCTAAGGATGTTTCAATTTGAAGTTGAAAAAAGGGCTTAGAGTTCAAAAGTAGAAAACAAAAGGCAGTACACTTCTGCTTTTCTATGGCTATAATTTAGGTTTATGTTCAGTTCATATCGATATATGCCAGCCAAATCTATCTGCACACTGCTTTCTGAACTTTAAAACCCAGCTGAACATCAGTGTGCAAATATAAACGCAGCGTAGCACCTCTGTCCTCAGGGCTTGAGGGTGAACGGTTGCACTCATGAGTATCTGAAAACTTACCACCTTCACGCACCAATTCTTCTGCAATCCATCAATATCTTAGTTGGGAAAACGCATCAATATCTTTGGTCGTTTGGACTCAACAACCTGAACAAGTCTAAAACAATCATCAGATCGAGAAAACCTCCTGATCCATGGTTTGGTCCCTGGCGTCATGTTGCTTGAATTTTTTCTTGACGAAATCAAAGCAAACGGAACCTTTCAGCTACCAGATCCACCTAAAACCTGCTCTGAATTTTCAACCCTTGTAGAGCTTTGGATCAACAAGCTTCAAACCCCAGCTCACGTCCTGGCAGTGCCTGACGTGCGGCAGCACCTCCCCGGTGTCCATCCCGCGCTTCATCTTGCAGTCGTAGACGTGCGGCGCGTGGAAGCACGGCTCCATGGACACGTCCCGGAAGCACGGCGGGTCCGGCGCCGACGTGAGGTTCTCCGGCTGCTTGTGCAGCACCCACGGCCTCGCGCCGCCGAGCCCCTGCGCCACGTACCCGAACGTCGACCACCCGCTGGTCACCAGCACGTCGCACAGGCTCAGCAGGTACATCTCCGCCCAGGCCCTGCCGTCGTGCGACCTCTTGCCGAACTGCTGCTGCCCCTCGTGGCTCGGCTGGTGCACGCTCACATCCTCGCCGGTCGCCGTCGCGCGGTCCCAGTACATCCCCTTGATGCGCTCGTAGTACCATGACCGGAGGGAGGTCATCAGGACGGCCGTGGACCTGGCGCCCGGCGCCGGCGCGGCGTGCTCCTCCGTGGCGAGAAGCTCCGGGAGCAGCTTCTCCCTCCACACGCACGACGTGATCTGCTGGAGGATGTGCGGCGACTGCGCGTGCCTGGGGTCGAAGTTGCGCACCTGGATGCCGAGCCGGAGGTCCGCCCGCGCCAGGTACGCGCGGTAGTAGCGCGTGACGAGGCCCCAGACGTGGTTGGTCGGGTGGAACAGGTAGCGCACCAGGTGGTGGAACACGGCGTCGCGCTCCGGGAAGAGCGCGTCGAGCTCCTCCTGGAACGCCGTGAGCAGGAACAGCCCCGGCACGGTGTACAGGTCGGTCCTCATGACCAGCCACTGGACGTTCGACAGCAGCCGCTGGTCGTCGTCGCAGAAGAACATCTTGTCCTCGTGGCCGTAGTCGTGATCGAGGTGGAGGTACGCGAACGCCGGCAGTTCCGCCGCCGGCGCGTCGGCACTGAGCACCTTGTTCCTCAGCATGTTGCCGTAGCTCTCGGCGGTGTCGATGCTGAAGTTGGTGTAGCTCGCCAGGGGGAAGTCCCGCGGGAGCAGCCACGTCGTGCCGGGGAACGGCTCGCAGAAGAGCTCGTCCATCTCGTTGCTCGGGTCGACGAGGAGGACGCGGTCGGTGAGCGCCGCGTAGAGGAACGCCGAGGCCGCGGCGAGGATGCGGTTGCCGAGGCCGCGGTACGAGATGGAGACGACGTACTTGCACTCCGGCGAGCCGACGCTCCTGCCGGTCCGAAGCTGCTCGATGGCGAGGTTGTACGCGTTGGTGTTCGGCCCGCACCGCCTCTGGAGCTCCTCGTGCTTCCGCAGCTTCGCGATGAGGTGCGGAGAAGGTCGCCGCCCCGGGTTCCGGCGGTACATGGAGGACTCGTACCTGCTGCGGCACGATCTCTCGTCGAGTCCGTCGGGCAAGAGGCCGCCGAGGAGCTTGTCAGGCGGGCTCCTCGCGTACGGGAAGGAGCCATCGCCGGAATCTGCAGCGGAGCAAATTGTCAGGTTGATGATGGACACGGGAGGTCGCGTGTGATGAGTAGCACGCACGCTGCGCATACCGAACATAAACTAAAGTGGGCTACATCAACCAGCCTTAAGCTGCGGCTACCATGCGAGCAACAGCAAAAGCAACATGGTCGAACTCACCTCGGCGCAGCCGGGCCCTGGCGGCGGCGATCCAGACCGCGGGCGCGACGCCGCCCCCGCCGTAGACGACGACGAACGGCGGCACGGCCATGACGAAGGCGACGAGCACGACGTTGACCACGGTGTTCCACCGCTTCCTGTCCAGAGCCAGGCTCTTCTTGCGCGGCAGGGGCCAGCGCTCCGCCCGAGCTCCCTCGGCCTCCGGCCAGCCGTCGCACGCCATCGCGCCCTGTGACACGGGGATCTCCGGCGCCGCGCCCTCGGCGGCGCAGAACTTGGGCTTGCGCTGCTGCATTTCTGCTGGATCGCTGGCTTGCCGACGGCCGGGTTTGGGTGTGCCTACTGCCTAGCTTAAGATGCAAGCGAATCCACGAGCTAGGAGTTGAAAATTGTACGTCGTTTTTGCGTTGGAATGGTCACACTGCTCATTTGATACTCACCGAGCTTCGTTTCTAGCAGTAGATTGGTAGGAGTAATTTTTTTCTTCTATCGATGCAGGGGTATTGGATTTCCTACTAATCGTAAGCTGTACTCCTGGGTGCAGCAGCTGCTGCCGCTATCAACAGGACACATTCGATTAATTACTGCAGAAGAGTATCTCCCTAGCTCGTCATACACTAACCAGTTGACTGGATCGAGTAGCGCAGCTGGTGGGTATCTCGAGGTGACCTTCTGACTCGTAGGGATCGGGCATTGTGGAAAGCTTGGTAAATGAACTGAAACCTAGACATTTTTTTACAGCACGGCAGAGTCGGAATGGTCTGCACATGGAGTCCAGATGAACTCGCTCTGGGAGAAAGCAAACTTTACTGCGAAACTTCGATGCTTCAACAAAAGGTCTCACCGACACTCAAAAGCTGCCAGACTCCCACAATACTTGCTAATCAAACAGTAAGCAGGCCAGAACAACATATTCTCAGGCCCAATAGTTCCTTCGTCAAGAACACATAATGGGCCCATCTTTTTTTCATTCGCTCTCTATTACATGGGTGGGAGAACAAACATAGGATTTCAGAAAAAAAAGAAAGATATTGAAAAGAAAAATTGACTTTTAAAACCCTTTTTATATGTAATGAAAAAGAGTTGCGATTTCTTCTTATTCCTGTAGAACATCTAGTAACAAGAATATAAAATCATAAATAGCGAATTTTTTTTGCCTTGCTCGATCTAAGTCCAAGGAAGAGATTGTTTTGCTTATTTGGATCATGAAACTGTTCGCTATTATAAAGTGAAATAATTTTTAATTCTGCACTAAAATAAAGTGTTTGTATATGTTTAATTTTTCAACTCATTCCTTCATGTAATCATCTCCCCTACTGAGCTGGGCATGTTTCCCTCCCGAGCTGGGCCCTTATTTGGGCTAAACCATTATTATTATCTGCTCTAAATGCTGTGCACTTAGAAAGCTGAGGGATTTAGCAGCCATAGGATGGAGAATGGGTGGCATCCAAGAAGGAGAACGTCACATGTGACTTTGCTTCCGCAAGTTAGAGAATTCACGCCGAACCGCATTGCAATCTTGCTGACTTTTGTTCTCTCCAACTCGTTTCCTGGTTTAAAGGCAGCAAGCGCTTTGATATGAAGCTAGACACAGAAAAATCACAAGGGAACTACACGAGGTGTTTTGTTCATTATAGTCATAGAAAAGGATGCCAAGACTTGGCCAAGATAATGACCAGGTGAGCATTGATCAGACAGTAAGCATATTTTCTTTTCATTCTTTTCCTTGGAATCAGAGAGCGAACAGATTAATGGACCTGTTTATCAACTTATCTACAGTTGGATCAAATACAGGAGAGGGAAAGAATACTACCGTATAGTTTCTTTTGCAACAAGAAAAAAAGAATTCTGCCCTAGTTAGCAAGAAAATCTGTCTCGAGTCCTGACAAAACTACAGCTACAACTGAGTTTCATTTACAATCTTCAGACCCCAGCTCACGTCCTCGCAGTGCCTCACGTAAGGCACCACCTTGCCCAAGTCAGTGTCCCTCTTTGCCTTGCAGTCGTAGAAGGGAGCCTGGTGGAAGCACGGCTCAATGGACATGGCACGGCCACACGGTGGGTCTGGCACCATGTGGTTCTCCGACCTGAACATGATCCATGGCTTCAGGCCAGCAAGCCCCTGAGCTGCGTACCCAAACGTGGAAAAGCCACTGGTGATTAGCTCATCGTTCATGCTCAGTAGATAGATCTCGGCAAGAGCCTTCATGTTGTGCTTCTTATTCCTTGACCTCTGGTACTCCTCGTGGCTTGGCTGGTACACTTTGACAGTAGTGCCATCAACTGTTGGGTGCTCTTCGTACTTCTTCTGGATCTGATAGCTGTACCAAGAGCTCAAAGAAGTAGTTAGAACGGCGATTGTTCGGTTATTCTGAGTATCAGCTGCTGCTCTCTCCGTCATACCAATTTCTGGCAGGAGCTTCTCATTCTGTGCACATGAAAGGATCTGATTCAAAATGTGTGGGAACGGGCCATTTCTTTGCAAGATGCCTTTGGTTTCATATATTCTGATCTGAATTCCCACTCTTTTTTCCGCTTTGGCCAGGTAGGACCGGTAGTATTTTGTAACAGAATACCAAATATTGTTTGTTGGATGAAAAAGATAGCGTGCTAAGTGATGGAAAACAGTGTCTTTCTCTGGAAACAGCCTTCTGAGTTCATCTTGGAAACCTGGAATTAGAAACAGGGACGGCACAAAGTACATGTCTGTTCTTATGATCAGCCATGGAACACCTAGCAGGAACTGCTGGTCGTCTTCGCAGAAGAAAAGTTTGTCATGGAAACCATAGTTACCATCAAGGTGGAGATACACATAGTGAGGTTGAATACCAGCCAAAGATCGATCTGTATTGCCACCGGCAACTTTATTCTGCAGCATGTTGCCATAGCTCTCTGGACTACTCTGAGTAAACTCGCCATAGTTCAGAGGGAAATCTGAAGGGATTAACCATGAGGTTCCAGGGAAGGGTTCGCAGAAAAGGTCACCAATCTCCTTGTAACGGTCCACAAGCAAAATCCGGTTTGTAAGTAGTGCATATAGGAATGCTGAAGTAATCTCAAGCATCCGATTCCCCAAGCCAGCATGGATAGTCAGTATCAGATAGTTGCAATCTGTCATATTGATGCTCTGACTGGACCTTAGCTGCTTTGATGCTTCCTTGTATGCTTTGGTTCCTGGACCACACCTTTTCTGCAGCACTTCTTGTTTCCTTAACCTCTCTATGAGGTACGGTGAAGGTATGCTTGGTGACTTGTGATAGCGTGCAAACTGATACCTGCTTCTACAAGATTTCTCGTCAAATCCCTCAATCAGAAGGCCACCCAGAAGTCTATCATACTCAATATATGGGGACGGAGATATATCATCAGACATATCATCTTGTATATCTGAAGAAGATGAAAAGGTTTTGAGTCAGTCACTGCAGCTTGTAATTCACTAACATATAACGAAACATGATGTTGGCACATGAGGACCGCCAAAGCCACAGGAGCTATGGAGTACTAGAAGTAGTTGGTACCATGTATCATTAAAAGGAAAGGTTACGAGAAAGCAGGCTGTAGACAAACACAATGCCAGGAAGAACCAACAGAAAGAGTGGCTATTCAATGAACAACGATGAAGCATGCAACTACGGTTAGCCCATAACAAGCCAATGTTAAATGTATGCATCTACCAATTTGAATGTAGGTAGGTTGTTTGATCTTTTCCCTATTAAAATTGCTTGCAAGTTGAAATAAATAATGCATCTACTTGGAGATCATTCATCACAGGCCTGCCCTTTCTGTAACTAAAGAGACTAGACAATGTGAAGGAAGCAGTTCCTTGCTGTTCCCTCTGCAGGAGGCAGTATTATACACATTCTAACACCATGAGCTGGACATGCATACACTTGTACTGGTATTCTTTGTATCGTATCACCAAGTGTAACATCTCCTCTGTTTGCCTACATTGCAGATCAATGTATTTTCCCATAATGAAAATTTTACTCCAGATTTTCTCACAACGAAGCAGGGTAGTATCTAAGTTTAAGTACATAATAAGAAAAATGTAGTAAGAGTCATCAGGACAACAACAAACCTCCTGACAAAGGACTATCTAGAATTCTCTAAACACAGTAAATCCTCCTGCTCCCTACAGACGTACTGTAAGGAGTAAGGACCACACATTCAAGAGACCATGGACAAATTGAACAAGCTGTCGCACAATTAGATCCATATCATTACAACTTTTTATGTTATGAAAGATCCCACTACAAAGTCGAAATCAGGTCACTGACATTGCAGTTTGTTTAAGTTTGAGACATGCCACTGATACACGTATACTGCATGTACTTTGCACATATCTGACAAAATTGCCCTTATCTTCAACAACGCAGTGATGATCTGATTAACCTAACTTACTTCGACAGGACTAAATTCAAACAAATTGAAACTTCCGATGTATTCCCTCCATTCTTTTTGATAGTTCTATTTCTAAAATTAAATCAACGCATGTACTTCTTCTTGGTCATTGTACCAAGATGAAATAGGACTATCAAAAAAAGAATGGAGGGAGTATCCACAAGTAGCCTTGCGGCCGAATGCGCATAAATAACTGACAGGTGAAGGCGTGAAGCTCACACAACCGTCGTGTGCTCCTACGAATACGGGGATAAGCAAGGCAGGAGCATGACGGCCAGGACACCGAGGAAGCACACCGTCAGCGCGGCGGGCCAGAGCCCCTCCGCCGCTGCCCTCTTCGTCTCCCCGCGGCCCGTCCCCATCGCCATGCCCTCTCAGTCACATGAGGTCGGCAGCGGCTCTTCTTTTCGTATTCGCGCCAGTCCGCGTGCCAGCAAGCGAGCGTCGCTGTCGGCTTTGGCCTTTTTTGGGACAGCAAGGGAGGGAGAGGGAGGGAGGGAGGGTCGAACGGTCGAACGAGGACGACTCCTGCCATCATCAGCGTGGGAGCAAGTTGAATCGGCGCAGGTGTGGGGCTACCGGCTAGTGGGCGAAGGACCGGTAGTGGCAAGTGGCTACCGGTCACTTGACGAATGGAACAGCAAGTGGCTGCTAGAGTGCTACTACTCCGTTAGCAGCCCCAGCCAGCTGCAGAAATCGGGCAGCCCTGCCTGCCCATGGCGACAGGGGAACAGAGGATAGCGTGTCGGGCCGGCCCTCTGCCAAAGACATTGGACCAGGCCACCAGGGACGAGGCCACGAGGGAGAAGGAACAGGGGAAGCGCGCCTCTGTTGCCTCTGTACAATTTTTTTGAACTTTATTACCCACCAGTACAAAATGGGAATCAGTGAGCTACTTTTGACACGGAACCACCAGTACAAACTTTATCATCCATGCAAAACGAGTGTTTTCTTTGAAAAAAAAAAGGCAAACATTTGAATTTTGCAGCGGATGAGCGGAACCAGGCCAGGATAGGAAAGGAAAGAAAACGTCAATTTTGTTTGATCTGGCATCCACCACGGGCCAAGTGCATGGAAGTTGCCGCAGGCGGCAGGCCGGTCCGGCCGGCCCTGTTCGGATTTTCTGTGGGCATCGCACTGGGTTTACCTGGCCGATGGCTATTGGCTAATCATAATCTCTGCATTTGTTTTTTCTAAAAAAAATCATATTCTGCATTTTGCGTATCATTTCAAAGCTAAAATTTATTTGTCAACTACCATAAACTAGTAGTACCATGAATGAATGATGGATGCGACCAAGCTCTCTAGTGGACAAAAACTACTCCGGATAAAGTAAGCCGGAGGTGGCAAAGGAATCTGCTTTGCTGGTCCGATCCAATCTCCTTGCATACCCATCCACCCGACGAAAGCCTCAAAGCTTCGATCCATCCCAGTCCCAGCTCTGATTTCCTGTCTACCGCCCATCGTGCTTGCTAGTGCCGTGCTGTCCCTCTGGAATCGCAGAGGCCACCGCTGTCGCACGAGGGCGAATTCTGCGTGGCCGCTCCGCATCCGATCCATGGGCGAAGAAATCGGCTCGGCTTAAGGATTATACTACCATCCATTAACCGGTGATCACGAAAGGTTGTACGGGCTAGTAGTTGCCATTGGGATTTGGCCACAGTTCATGTGTAGAAGAAGCAAGAACATACGGGTAGTGTGTGTACGGGCTTCGGGACGGAGTAGGCGCGGGCGGCGTACCTTGGTCGTCGTCTTCCTCGGGGGCCTCGAAGTCAAAGACCCACTGCGGCGAGGAGTCGGCCTGCCACCGCAGCAGGAGCAGGACGGCCGGGACCGTCAGCAGGCAGAGCACCAGGCCGGCGCGCACGGACGCGCGCCAGAGCCTGCCCCCGCCCCCGCGCCGCGCCTCCGTGAGCTGCTCCGCGGCGTGGTGGGGCGGCGGCGCCCGCTCCGTCTCCAGCCCGCCGCGCAGGGGCAGCCGCTCCTCGTCGCCCCCGCCCCCGCCCCCGTGGCTCTGGCTCGGCCTCCCCATCACCATGAGCAGCTAGCTACCGTGGACGCCTCATATATGCTCTGCGTCCCTCTTCGATGTCGCTCGCTGCTCGGCCCGGGGTCGTGGGCTATGCGGTTATCTGCTCTCCCTCCTTCCCTCTCGCTTCCTCTCTGTCTTGGTCGTGGCGGAGTGGTCAAAGGAGTACAGCCGCCACCGCGTGGGAGTGGGAGAAGGTTTGGACTTTGGAGGACTTCCACGGCCTGCAACCGGACTGGACGGGCCCAAGATGGGTTATGCCCATTGCATGGTTCGATGCTGGGCCATGCTCCAGTTTGATTTCGAACACGGGATTATCGAGTTCCCATGGCAAACATGGAGACAAATCTTCAACTCGCATCGCATGCCTGTATGTTGGAAGGTATTTTCCATAAATGCGATATCTTAGATATGCGCAGAAAAATAATAAGAGCTGTTTAGCCCAGCTACAAATTTATGTGCAGATTCCACAGAGATTTAAAATACTTTTAAATTGTATAAATCCATTTTATGAGCTAAATGCAGCTCCACTAGTTAGATTCTTTGTGCCAGAGCTTTCACATCAAGATTTGTGTCTTCAATTCAACACATGTCCATAGATAGCAAGTAGCCAAGTACTACGATAAATTTGTCAATCCTTATATGCCGGCTAATTATCTCCCAGAGGCATGTTTATACGAGTACACCATGTGTGCGCATTACCGTCACACCTCTTCATAGGTCACCCAAACTACTGTCTACTGTTCAGCTATCAAATTTCCCATTAATCCGAGGCATTGTAAATCAATAACCACTTATTAAAAGACCCATTAATTAAAAATATATTTTACCTCAAAATACAACGCATAACTTTATTCAAAACAGCCTCAAAAATTGTACTAAGACTGTTCTCTTTTATTATAGCATATATTGCAAGAAGATTATGATAATTTAAAGCACAAGTAAAATATTGAATCTAATGGTATTATTTCTTTACCATTATTATATCTAAGTATTGCTACGAAAAGTCTACAAAGTTTGAATATTAGAATGCGTGCGCACCTTATGTAGAAAGAAACAAATGGAATATATCGCTGTACACGGGTGTAAATTGGTGATGCTTAGATGCACCTTCAATTCTTTTTAGTTCAAATATTCATACTACTTCTATAAAATGATATCCTAGTTTAGAAAATTAGCACAAATCTCTATCTCTACTTTTTCTAAAGCAAGCAATGATTCCTTGCTCCGTCGATCGGATTCGTAATCGGATCTGGACAATCAATCGGAATTCTAACCGAAACTCGGAGAAAATTAGTCGGAATCCGGACAATCAAAACCTCGCGCGGCACGATATGTATACCGAATGAAAAAAATTGGTGGTCTCATGTTGGTCCAAATAAAATTTATATTACACGTATCAAGGCACGGATATTGTGCTGGTATTTGAATTAAATAGGGTTGAATCCAAGGATCGTCACTTTACACCCCTATCGATGTAGGACTTCCATGGACTAAGATTTGAAAATTTTGGCCATCAATACTTAAAGAATTATGTAAATCAACAATTCTGTTATGCAGTTATATACACAAGCTGACTTCAAAGCTAAGGGAACAACTTGAGACCTTTGTGCTCGTCCTCACAGTGCCCGGCGTAAGGCACCAGAGCTCCAATGTCCGTCCCCTCCGCCACACCGCACACTCGTCGCGGCGGCGCCTGAAGACAGGGCTCCACAGTCTTCGATCGGACGCACGCCGGATCAACAGGCGCTTCGGGCGACGGTGGCCGGAGAAGCACCCAGGGCCGCACGCCGGCGAGCCCGTGCGCGATGTACCCGAACGTCGACACCGCGGTGGTCACGATGCGATCGCAGAAGCTCAGCAAGTACATCTCCGCCAGCGCCCTCTGGTTGTGAGCGCGCGCCTCCGTGCGCTGCTCCCTCTCGTGGCTCGGCTGGTGCACCTCCACGAACTCCCCGGTCTCCGTCGGGTTCGCATAGTACACGCCGCGAATGCGCTCGTAGTAGTCGGAGAAGAGCGACGTCACCAGTATCGAGGTGAGCTTGTTGTTCCTGCTCCCCGACGCCACGGCCGAGGAGTGGTTCGCCGCCGCGCCGTCCTTGTGCGCAACCTTGGGCAGCAAGCCGGCCTCCTGCTCCGAGCACCTGAGGATCTGGCCGTACATGTTCTCGAACGCCACGGGCATCTCCGGGAAGACGCGTACCTGGAGGCCGACGCGCTCGTCGGCCCTGGCGAGGTAGGCCCCGTAGTACTTGCGCACGATGCCCCATACGTCGTTGGACGGGTGGAAGAGGTACCGGGCGAGGTGGTGGAACACGGCCTCCTTCTCCGGGAACAGCCGCGAGAGCTCGCGCTCGTAGGCCGGCATGAGGAAGAACATGGTGGCGAAGTACACGTCGGACTTGACCACAACCCAGTTGAACTTGGCGAGCACGCGCTGGTCGGCCTCGCAGAAGGCGGCGTCGGTGAAGGACTGGATGAGGTCCAGGAACACGTACGCGGGTAGGCTCTCGGCGGTGACGTTGCGGTGGTCGCGGCTCACGGCCCCGGCCTGCCGCATGTTCTTGTAGCTCGTCGGCGACCCCATGGTGAAAATGCCGGCGAAGTCGGTGATCGGGAAGCCGGCGGGGAGCGCCCAGGAGCTGCCGGGGAAGGGCTCGCAGAAGAGGCCGTCGAACTCCTGCGGCGCGTGCACGAGCAGGACGCGGTCGGTGAGGAGCGCGTACAGGAAGGTGGATGCGAGCGAGAGCATGCGGTTGCCGAGGCCGTTGATCGGCGTCCAGACGACGTACTGGCACTCCGAGCGCGCGGCGTTGCGGCCGGACCGCAGGTGCTCGACGGCTTCCTTGAACAGTGGCGCGCCGGGGCAGCACCGCCGGTGCCGGGCCTCGTACCGCCTGAGGCGCTCCAAGAGGAAGGTGGATGGCCGGAACGGTGACGGGCGGCGGTAGAGAGACGACGCGTACCGGGAACGGCAGGAATTCTCGTCGAAGGCCGGCGAGAGGAGCCCGCCGAGGAGACGGTCCTGGTCGTGCCGAGTCGGCGGGGCCGGTCCCGCGACATGTTCATGGACAAGCGATGCTTCGTAAACTGCACGGTACAAATGAAGTCGATTAGTTTGGCACCTGAGAAATCTCAGATTTCTGAGGGGACGACGTACAGTTTCAAATCATTAGTTTGCTTAACAGATTTCTTCTTTCTAAAAATCCAAAACTACAACTCCATATGTCCAAATTAAAACGTCAGTGTTCATAACAAACGCGATAAAAAGCGAAGAAACCGTTCGAGGAATCCACTACTCTGCGGCTAGGTTGACTCAAACTGAACTCGGCATGCATGCGCACCACCAAACGAAGAGCCAAAGTTCACCATTGGTTAATGTTAATACCTGGCTTTTGCACGAACTCGCTTCCTGGCGACGATGAGAATGAGGGCGGGTTCCCGGCGCCGCCGAAGGCCAGCACGAGCAGCGTCGAGGTGGCCAAGAACCCCATCACGACCACCTCCACCCGCGCGGGTGCGCGCCATCCCGGCCACGGCCACCGCCAAGCCTCCTCCTCGTTGCCGCCGCTTCCGTCCCTCCCGGCGCCGTGCCGCTCCCCGCCGGGCACAACCTTGCTGTGCGCCGCCGCCGCGTCCATATCACCGCACCGGCAGGCACCTCCGTAGAGGCTCACGCCTCTTTCTCCGCTCTCCGCGCCCCGCCCATATACTAGTGATTTTGCAGATTTTGCATCGCACGCAGGAATGCACACACTGCTAAATAAACTACTGTATTATTGACACTGCTGCATTCCAGACGCCGGTTGCCGTCAACGGCTTTGCATCCTCATCGTGATGCAGTAAACTCAGCAGCGAATAGCGTAAGGACGGGGGCAAGCTGAGACGCTGACCGTGCATATAAAACACACAACGAGGGGAACGCTTGCTCGGCCAGCTCGCGCTGTCGGCTCCTTGCGCTCTCCCGTCCCTGCGTGCGTGCGTGCGCATCGAGGTATGCGACGCTGATAAATACTCCTATAAATAAACGAGTGCGGCGTGGATCACTGTGTTGATAGAAAAAAAAACACGCCATCGAATGAGCAGTTGAGCACTGAATGTCTAGCTTCCGAAGACTCTCAGTGCAGTGACTGTGCCTCTGCGAAAACCGGATGCATATGGAGTTAGTGAGTTGAACGTTTGAAACGCTCTCTTTGGAACTGCTTGTTTTGCACCCACACGTCAACACACCAAAATTAGTTTGTGAAGTCTCATGGTGAATTATTGGCATTGTTATTGTGGAGCTCTGATTGAAGCTTTTGTGTTGCACCTTTTTTTTTCTTAAAAAAAATAATCTCATGCTTGCAGGTTCCAACGTCGATTTCATCATGAAGACAATAAAAATGCAAAGGAAACAAGTCCAAGAACATCGATCTGCATCGCTGAATTCGACATGCGTGTGTACTAGCACCAAACGAACTTTACCTGGCTTTTGAACGAAGAACCCGGTCCCTGGCGCCGACGAGAACGCGGCCATTCTTCCGGTACGGCCGCCGAACACCATCACGAGCAACACCAAGGCGCCCAAGAACCCGACCGCGGCCACCACCCCCGCCCGCGCCGCGGCGCGCCATCCCCGCCACCGCCACTCCTTGTCGCTGCCGCCAGGCTCGCCACTCCCAACCGCCACCTTGCGCGCTCCCCGCGGCGTTCGCGCCCTCGCGTCCATCGGCAGAGCAGAGGAGCACCCGCTCTTCCCTCGACGCGCGCGCTTCCTCTGCCCTCGCTGACCCAACAAGTATATACCGGCAGCACGTACAATGATTGTGTTCGTTTGCCGCAACACGCATCGCATCTTCTCGAACCATTGTTGACGCCGCCTTCCAGACGCCAAATCGTCGTCGTCAACGGCTTCGCATCATGGATACATACATGACGATGCGGCGAGCACGCACGGCACAACTAGGGGAATGCTTGCTTGCTCGGCCAGCCTAGCACGTGGACACATTGTTAATTCCTACCTGCAGGAAGTAAGTTGCACCCGTGACAGGTACCGGTTTTACATGGACACTTGGCGATCCCGCTGCGGTGCCTCGTCGGGCAACCATGCCGTGGCCGTGGAGGAAACGGCCTGCCCGGCGACTCCACGGCACGGGGTTCCTCGCCAGATTTTAAAACTGGTAACTTAATCATTGTCGCGAGCAATTTATAATCCAGAGATAAGAAACAGTTTATGTTCCTGTTGATAAGCTCGATCTGTGTGTACATATTTGCAAATTGTTTTACGACGAACGAATTTGAATACGGTGCAGAGAAAACCATCTCTGCAACTTCCGCTTGTACAGGTCGGTACCGGAAACGAATGGAATACAGCGAATGCTCCAAAAGGCCTGCCTAATTACTCGTACTCCACAGGGGACGCAGTTCTGATTCTGGAAGGGGAATCGGAATCGGATTTTGGATTCGGATCAAGCGACTGCCCGCGACTCAAGAGTTAGCTGTCGAACAGCTTGAGGCCGAACCCGACGTCCTCGCAGTGCCGGACGTAGGGCTTGACGGCGGCCACGTCGACGTTCTTCTTGGCCCTGCACCCGAGCTGGGGCGGCGAGTGCAGGCACGGCTCCACGGACGCGGACCGGACGCACGCGACCGCGGAGACCTCCTTGTCCCAGTCCGGCCGGAGCAGGATCCACGGCTTCACGCCGGCGAAGCTGTAGGCGACGTACCCGAAGGTGGACCACGCGGTCATCGCGATCTTGTCGCAGTAGCTCAGAAGGTAGATCTCCGCCAGCGCCTTCTGGTTGTGCTCGTTCGACGTGTACTGCTGCTGCTCCTCGTGGCTGGGCTGGAACACCGCCACCACCTCCCCGTTCCGGGTGGGGCTCTCGTAGTACATGCCCCGAATCTTCTCGTAGTACCCCGAGTAGAGGGACGCGATCAGGACGGCCTTCACCTTCCCCGCGGCGCCGCCCGCCGTGTGGTTCGCCGGCTCGGCGGCGCCGGCGAGCTCCGGCAGCAGCCGCTGCTCCCTGATGCACCGCATCAGCTGGTCGTACATGTTCTCGAACTTGATCGGCTTCTCCGGGAAGATCCGGATCTGGAACCCGATCTTCTCGTCCACCCTGGCGAGGTACGCCTCGTAGTATCTTCTGATGATGCCCCAGACCTTGTTCGTCGGGTGGAAGAGGTACCGTCCCAGGTGATGGAACACGGCCTCCTTCTGCGGGAACATCCTCGCGAGCTCCTCCTCGAACATGGGCGTCAGGAACAGCGCCGGCGCGAAGTAGCTGTCGGACTTGAGCACCATCCAGTTGAACTTGCCGAGCACCACCTGGTCCTCGTCGCAGAAGACGTTGTCGGAGAGCTTCAGCTGGAACTGCTCCACGTGGAGGTACACGTAGGGCGGCAGCGACGACGCCGGCACGCTGTTGGGGTCGTCGTTGCGGACGACGCCGCTCTTGAGCATGTTGGCGTAGCTCTCCGGCGCGCCGATGTGGAGCTTGTGCGGGTTGTTCTCCGGGAAGTCACCCGGGAGCACCCACGAGCTGCCCGGGAACGGCTCGCAGAAGAGGCCCTCCTGCTCCGGCGCGACGTGCATGAGGAGCACCCGGTCGGTGAGCAGCGCGTACAGGAAGGTAGAGGCGATGGTGAGCATGCGGTTGCCGAGCCCGTTGCAGGGGAACCACACCACGTACTTGCACTCGGAGTGGTCGGCGTTGCGACCGGCCTTGAGCTGCTTGACGGCACGCCGGTAGCGCTTGGTCCCCGGCCCGCACTTCTTGTGGTACGCCTCGTACTTGCGCAGCTTCTGCGCGAGGTAGGGGGAGAGCGGGAAAGGGGATGGCTTCCGGTAGAGGTTCGATCTGTAGCGGCTCTGGCAGGAGGATTCGTCGAATCCCGCCGAGAGCAGTCCTCCCAGAAGCATGTCGGGGGAAGGAGATGATGCGGTTGATGCAGAGACGTTCTTCGGAGTAACAGATTCTGGTTCTGCAGAGAAGATTCTTCACTGGATGAGTTGAAAAAAAAATATGGCGGAAATTTTTTCCTCATCATAATAAGTTCAAAAAAATATCATTCAATAAGATACTGACAGGTGGGCCCTACGACCATACCATCGACACCTGATGATGGTTTCTTTCCCTTTAAAACCTGGATGGTAGCCGGTGGATATATGGAATCAGCATGCAGTACAAAACGTTTAGCATACAAAGCACCATGATTCTGAAATTTCACTGATGTTTCGGTATCTGAATGTATGGTGTTTTCTTACACGCAACCATCTATATTCTTCAGAAGCACATAAGAATGGTTAGCGTCTTTCTTTTTCTGAAAGCAATTGGCTAGATGCTTCTTTACTCTGGCCAGAAACAGGGCCATCGAGCTAGTCATCAGCAAGAAATTAGACAAGAGAACAAAGCCAAAACCCAAAAAGTCAGTTCAAAATATACAAATGGATTATTGCCAGCTGAAGACCCAGCATATGTTTCATCTCTCGTACTCTCAAAATACCAAAAAGAAAGGATTAGAAAAGGGAAATTCTGAAATTGTGTCCATTTCATTAATGGCTTGTCACGTTTCAACCCTGAACTGGAATATCATAGCAAAAATATGGGCAGATCATCACTTTCTTAAGTTTCAGTTTTGAGTTTATATCAGCATTATTGCTGGGGATAAATGTGATCACGGGAACTGTACACTCTGGACTGGGAGACTATTCTTTTCTAGAAAAAAAAAACCCTCCATTCCCCTTAAGGCCCCGGCTAGAGGCTACTTTAAGAAGTAAGAACAATAGTACGTCTCCTGTAGCCTGGGCCACTCAAGCAAAGCCTGGGCCAGTGGGGCCATCTAGAAGACATTTCGCAGATGGGCAGAAGCTACCCCTTTCAAAGAAACAGTGGTGAGGTAGGACAAGATCCGGGCAATGATGCACCGACGTGGTGCGGTGGTGCCATCAGGACACCGCGCCCACGCTGACACAACAAACAGGGCTCCTCTGTATCCCTCCAGAAGCTCACTGTTCAAGCACGCTGCAAGTCGGATCTGAGTTCCCGATCCCGGGCCCAAAAATGGATTTGTTCGTGCATGAAGTAGATCGGCGATCACAGCACAGATTTGGACTGCCTAGGCAAGCCTGATCCGCAGTTCGTACGCAGAATTCAATTAAAGTGATCTGATCAGGACGCGGTTTGCTCCGCCATGGCCAATTGGCCGTAATGCCAGTGTACCAGATAGAAGCACGACCGGATCAACGGTGACGTCGTCAAGAATAGGAGGCTGAGCTACCTCCTGACGAAACGCCAATCTGCTCTGCCCCTCCGCCATGAGGAAGGAAGAAGGAGCAGAATTGCTTACGACACCAGCTGCTTGTTCATACGCCAACGGCCAACCCCGTCCGAGAATTGGGGCGCAAAACGCGAGAATTTCCCACGCGCACGCCGCCGGTCAACGAGCTTCTTCTCCGGCGTGGGAAGGACGCGATCTCCCGAATTCACAAGCCGAAACAACGGGGTAGTAGCAGAGGGCAGGAAGCTTACTTTTGCTTTGCGGCGTCGCGCCGCGGTCGCCGGCGGCGACGTTGCGCGCGACGACGGGCGGAGACGGGGAGGACGAGGGGAAGGAGCCGCTGCCCCAGCGGCCGCCGAAGACGAGGAAGAGGAGGGGCAGCGTGAGGAGGAAGCCGACCAGCACCATCTCCGGGCGGACGCCGGCGCCGCGCCACCCGGCGCGCTTCTTGTCGTCCTCGCCGCCGGCCGGAGCCCGGGGGCTCCGCGACCGCTTCACGTCCATCCCCTCTTCTCCACACGCCTGCGGCTCCCTTCTTGGCTGCCTCTTCTATGCTCTCGTTTGATCCGTGTGTTGACACGGCTTGCTTGTGCCGGCTTTTCTCCTTGTCCTTGTAGCTGGTCAACCTGGTGGAAGCTGCGGGCCGGGGGCTTGAAATGGAAGGAGACGGAGTGACGCCGACGTGTGCCCGATCCTACATTGGCCGCACTGTTTGTTCCCTTGTTGGTTTCTGCGACGCGAGCTTATTCTATTCGCATTTACGAGTACTTAACTGCTGTGTATATTCGCGCGGGAGTTGTTAGCTTTGATGATCGCTGAATTAGTTATCTTGTGGGTCGTCGACTCCTCGTGATGGGAACGAAGAGCAATTTTCTATAGCTCCCGCCATTTTTAATGGAAAGCTCCTGCCCTTTCCGTAGTTCAAGGAAAGTTTTTGCCCTTTCTAGCCAAACTGTAACACTTTAGTGGTATTATTCTCGTCCTCCTATGTTCATCTTCCGATTCTGTACTTTTCTTCTGATGAAGCAGTAGACTTGAGTCGTCCTCCCTGCTTGGAAGTTGGAACACACCGGCGGTAAATTTTAGGGGAATTATTACTACATAAAGGAAAAGACAAGAAAGAGATTTCTACTCGTTTCCCTGTAGTCACAAATAAGTGATGTGCTGGCAAAGTTTTCGCAAAAAATTGTTTAAAAATGTTTGTTAAAAATCTAGTCACTTATTTATTTATTTATTTTGAATGAACTTATTCAGTACCCAAAACGTCACTGTATATTTATTTTCAAACAACTTTATGCATGTCGTGGACTTTTCTCCACCTATCCTAAGGTTTAAAAGCAGCTCATGGTGTGGATCCGTGTTTCAATTGATATGTGGCAACAAAAGCATATGACAGTGCTCAAGGGACGCCGTATTTGGGACGCTTGGAGGGACGGCAGGTCTACACTGCTCCCTTATGCGGTGCGCATTTGGTGATCTGGGACTACGGAGGGAGGGCATGTGTACACGTGCTATGCTGCGCAGGGTGTCCTCTTGTTGCAGGAATCGACTCCCATCTCCGATCCTGGCCATGCCGCCATGCCGACGCTGCGTGTTCCTTCCTCCGGTATACCCCCACATGGTTTCTGCTAGTTTTTTACGTCCCCTGCGCATCTATCTCTTCACTTGTTTTTGTGCGATTGGGCTCACCGGGACACGGCGGCTTTCGCAAGGACGTGTGGTTTGATTCTCCGAGAAGGTTCACTTCCCTTTCATGGGTTGCAGAAACTGCAGACTAGCTAGGGATCGAGCTTAATTCAGATATTCAATGGTGGTAGGTAGGTGGGGTGGAGTGCTAGAATATGGCCCTATGGGCGTCTGAAGCATTCAACGCCAACAAGATCTGAAAATGACACGATCGACCCTATGCTAGTGGCGTGTGTGCGTGTATATGCTTGTTGAATACTTTAGCATCCATCGTAGAGCTCATCCGTCAGCGTCGCCACCGGGGAGAAACCCCAAGCTCAGGCTACTCACAGACGGCTTCCTGTGTGCGAGGAGGACAGGAGGAGGCTGCTAAGCTGAGCTGAGCTGAGCTGTGCCGGCTTACTTACAATGTCATTCTTCTTGGCAGAGGTGTTTTGTTCTGTCATTTTCAGTCTCTATGTTGAGGTGCCCATCGCGCAACCACAAAAGCGCAGAAAGTGGAAACTGTCTCCAGAAGCTCTGTGATTTTCTGCGGGGCACAGGCTCGGTTGGTTGATCCGCAGAGATCGATGTGCTAGTACTAGTATGCGTGCGTCTTCCGAGGAGGGAAAACTGCCATGTGGCCACGTGACAACATGTTGAATAATTCAGTAATTCACTCACCGCTGTTGGTGAAGGATAAACCTTTCTGCTAGGGGGGAAGTTCCTGGCGAATCCAAGGGATAGACCATGTGTCATGGTCTTAGTTCTCCCTCGCTGTCCTTCCTCCGATGCCACGGTTTCCTAATTTGCAAAGCCCATTAACTTAGTTAGGAGATTGATAGGAAACGGATCGGAAGCCGTCAATAATCCAGCGCCCCTACGCAAACCAACCAGCGAGGCCATCAAGTGAGCCTGTCGCCGAGAAATGGAACACACCAGAGGCTCCACGCAATCACGCATCAGGCCGTGGCCTCATTCATCATCGTGCCTCGTCGGTGAGCGGGCATAATTGCGAGCGCGCATTTGCAGCGCCGCCTGCAGCTATCCCTGCATGCATGCCTCGAGACGTGGCGGAGCCATCAGGCATGGGCACCGGCAACACCGCTTTTACTGCCCGGCTACACTGGGAGCACGGCACGGCCGCATCATGTCGCTGCCGCCGGTGGTGACTGCCCGCCCACATGGCTTTGCCGCTTGGCGCCTGGCCCCTGGCGGATTCACTGTGCGGGGGGCAGGTCGAACAGGCGAGGAAAGGGATGGGTCGCCGTGCGCGTCGGTGCAGGACCAGGGGTGCGTGGATGGGCGGCGGCGGAGACCTTCCCGCGTGGCAAAGGGAGCCGGGGAATCTCTGCGGCGGCGCCATGACAGCGCGCGCCTGGACGAGGGACGACAGCGGCTCATGCTTCCGAGCCCGAAAGGCCGAAACAGAGCTTGTGACGGAAGCCTGAGCCCAGATAGAAAGCCCAATACAAACAGGAGATGATGAAGTGGGGGGTTGGTGGGCTGGCGGCCTGTTGCAGTATTGGGCCCCTGTTTCCTTGACTTTTGCATTTTAGACCCAGTTTTTCCATTTATGCTGGGAATTCTTCAGAGGCTCAATCCGCGTTTGCGGTGTTTGAAAATAATCCCCCGTTGTGGTCCTCAGCATCTGAGCCGTTTAACTGAAGCAAAAATCATGTAGCAATTTAGCCGCACGTGAGTTAGCTGCTCTGCCTTTGGGTGTCTCTGCTGGAGAGGAGGATCACATAGTTTCTTGTCTCTCTGCATGTACTTTGACTTGGTTGTGATTTAGCGGTCGGTTCAGTTTAACAGAAGTTGCCACACCATCTTTCTCGGGCTAAAAATAAGAAATGACGCTCGACCTTACGAAGAGTATACGGGCATGCGTGCGTGCAGCAGCACCGCCCATGACCCGCAAACCTATCACGGCCTCACAACTTCTGCAAACACTCCTCCCTATATATATAAGCATCCGCGTCCATGGACAATCAACATTCGAGGTCTCTCATCACCACTGCACAAGCAAATCCACCACCACCTAGATCAACAAGTTTGCAGCTAGCTACGTGAAACAATGGCTCAGAGGAGGATCGCCATGGCGGCTCTATTCATGTTTGCTCTTATGGCAGCGGCGCAGGTCGCGAGGGCAGCCGAGAAGCCCGAGAATCCGGAGGAGAGGGCCAAGAAGGAGGTGGAGGAGCTCGACAAGGAGGAGGAGAAGCTCGAGAAGGCCGAGAGGAAGGCCGCCGGGAAGCCGGAGAAGGAGGCCGTGAAGCTCAGGAAGGAGGCCGGGAAGCTCGAGAAGGCCGAGAAGAAGGCCGAGAAGCTCGAGAAGAAGGCCGAGAAGGACGACAAGTTCGTCAAAGAGTTCAAGAAGAGCTGCAAGGGGGTGTGCGCCAAGGTCTGCTCTAAGGAGAAGGACGTCCCCGCCTGCAACACCAATTGCTTGAAGGAATGCAAGCAGATGAATGACAAGGAAATCGACAACATCTTCACCGAGATTTCAAAGATAGTCCAAGCCGCCGCTGCCAAGGAACAACCTGCTGCCGCCGCTGGGAAGGTGTAGAAGAAACAACCAGCTGCCACCGCGCGCACTCCTTAAGCTAGCACGCGTGGCCATGACGCCGTCCTATCAATTTTTGCGCAAGATAGCCTTTGCGGATTGCACAGCTAAAGTTTATCATCCCTGTTTTTTCTTTTTTTTTGGTTGGGTTGTACCCATGTTGCTATTCCTAGTAGTCGAACAATCTGTGTGTTTGTACAAGTTAGCAATCTTCAAAGACTTGCTGGTTGCATGTTAAACTTTTAACTGGGATATGGAAATAAATATATATATATATTATTTCTATATATAGCGAGACTTTTGCCTGTGGATCTTGTTTTGTTATCCCTTTTCTTTAACAACAAGGAAAAAATGTATTTTTCATCCCTCAGGTATTGTAAAAGTGTTGCATTCATCCTTCATATTTTATTTGGTGCAAATCAACTTCTTAACTAATTAAATAGGTGCATTTATCATCCTCTTCTCAATTTAACCATAATTTAGTATCATATAATATTGATTTAAGTCATATAATTATCTTACTAATCATTGCCTAGCCACATCTAATATTAAGTCAATCGTTACAATAGTTCGATGTGAATCAGTTCCGTTAATTTTTCGGATAAAGTTGATATGGGATACCCAATTTAGAGGATTTATTTGTTTGTTTTGAGCTTTCTGTCTTCAACTCAGCATATTACATTGCTAAGTAGGGATTAGGCGCGGTGTAAACCACTATTAGGTAGCATTAAACTATTGTTATACTAAGGTGTGATGATAAATACACCAGTTTAGTTGGATACGAGGTTGATTTGCACCAAATGGAACATGAGGGACGAATGCCACACTTTTGTAATACTTCAGGGATGAAAAATATTGTTATCACCCTAATTTGACTGGGCCAAAGGATGGGCCGAGAGCAACATGGGCTGAAGGAAGTCGTCGTCACAGTCTGCAAATTGGCCTCTAAGCGAACGTGTCAAGGGCCAGGATGGCCGTGTATCTAAGGATAGTTTAAATATAGTAAGTTAGAGATTGTACCGTAATCAGCTAGGATTAGTTAGAAAAGATTAAGTCTCCGGATTATAAATATGTATCGTGAGATTCAATCAAGACAATCGATCATTCACAACGAACTCTCGACGCATCGCCACCCCTTCCCAAGGGCTTTTTCCAGGTAATCGTCATGCTGCTCGGACCATGCTCCGCATGGTCGAAGCAGCGTTATTTTTAGCTGTTTATCATTGTGTTTCTCGTACTGAAGCATTTTTTATGGCGAGTAACACTAGTTATCTTAAACGATTATGATGCTGCATTGGTTTTGAATAGTAGATCCATATTTTGCTTGCTGCTCGTAACCGTTTAGCTGCTCTTGTACGCGATCTCGGGTGCAAGGGCAGCGCCTTATTCCGTCGTCGCTTAGTAGATCCAATCTGTTATGGTGGTTCTTTGTGCTACAAGGAATTGGTTTAATATCTGTATGATTAGGCCCTTCAAACGGGTTGAATGTTCCGGCTGCATGTTTGGTGCCTTATGGTAACCTGACGAGGGATTGTTCCGGGGATCGACTTGTTAAGTTGGTTTTTAGGCCTCTTTTCGGGTTAGCATGTTGTTATCTTTCATGTACGTTAGGCTTAACCACGCGTAGGATGCTCCGGTCATACGGTGAAAGCTCTTACCGTCGCAGATCGAATTGGCTTGGTAATGACAGAACATACTTTTATTCTCCTATCGGATTCATATAAAGTGTTCATATGTTTAGTAGATCCGGCTTATTAAATATAGCAATCGGCTTCTTTCAGCCGATTCTGGAAGGTACCCGAAGGACTGATCTAATACAATGATTCTATCGGCTTCTTTGGCTGATCTGAGAATCGTTGTCAGAGCCGATCACGGCTCGGACTAATGTTTAATTTGGCTGTGTACGCAGAAAAATAGCTGACGAACGGTTCCAACACCTTCTTGATCAAGTATAGGTCAGGTGGCACGCCTAGCACTTCACCAAGCCAGGGCGCGTGCCGGACTTCTGGGCCGTTGACCGAGTGACCGGGGCCCACCAGCTGTCCCGGAAGCCTCCCGGCTCCTCGTGTTGCCTGTCGCTGCTCGCCGGTGGGTTTTGACCGACAACAAATATATACTTTTCCCCAACAATAATTGTGCATAACAATATATAAATGGCATAATTGGACCCGTTCTATACTTGTACAAATATTTTCCTAGTTTTTAACTCTAGGGGTGAAAATGGTGTTGATAATTCCCGCATCCCATCCAGTCCTAATCCGAACTTTGAGGATACGGGGAAGGAATCCAGATATGCTTTATATGAGGTGGAGGGAGTATGGGTCAGTATAGTAAACTCACAAGAGGTTGTTGTCCTTCTTTTCAAAAGATAATAACAGCAGAGGTTATTCTTCATGCTTGTAGAATCTGCTGACCTTTGTATCCGGTATCTGAACCCCCGCTTGATCTCTTGTCAAATCCATACCATTTAGTACACCCCATATGAGCGGATTACGAATTACAACAAGCACGAAGGGAGTTTAGGTACACAGACAAAAGGCCCGGACACTTTCCACGCTTCGGATTACTTACAAATACTAATCACTCCGTTTTAGAATATAGATCGTTTTTACTTTTTTAGTTCATAGTTTTTACTACACACCTGGATATACGTAAATGCATAACAAATACTATTAATCTAGAAAAGTCAAAACGAACTGCATTTTAAAACAGAGGGAGTACTAAGTAGCGCAATACACACCCAGCTTAAAATCTTAAATACAGTCACTCTGCGATAAGAAAAATAAAATAAAAGAAATACATGCATTCTGATATCCACTCGCAAGACGAGAAAAAAAATATTAACAGGATAGCAACACGAAGGACCATGGGAGCAAAGCATCGCCATTTCAGAACCATCGCCTATCTAATCATGCCGAGCGGCGTGGCCGGCGCCCCCATCACCGTGCCGCTGGCAACGCCTCGCCTCTGCCGGTCCATGTTGGCATCCCAACCTTCTCACGAATAGACACGGGACGTCAGTATCCAGCAGTGCTTATGAGTATGAGCACACCCACCCCGAAAAGAATCGCTTGCTTTATTTCCAAAAAGAAAAAAAAATGCTTGCGTTGAACTGTTGAAGCAAGCTACTACCCAACACCACAATGCCACCACGGCACCACCTGAGATAACTCGAGAGTCGAGACTGAAGCAAAGGAAGCGCTTACCGATCCCCAGGTCGAAGCCGCGGTTCTTGAGCTCGCGGTACTCCTGGCAGAGCGCCAGGTGCTCGCAGCAGCAGTGGACCAGGAAGTCGGGGCACTCCCCTTCCTCCAGGTCGTACTCGGCCCTCAGCCTGGACCGGTAGAGGCACGAGTAGAGGCAACCCATCCCCGTCGACGCGCAGATGAGCCCATAGATCAGTCCACTCGCAATACAAGCTGCGAAGTCAAGGTTTGATTTTTGATTCTGCAGCGGTGAATTCCCCGGCAAGATCTTGGGGTGTTTGCGTAGCAGGCAGTTAGGAAGCTGAAAGGAGGAGAAGAAATAACAAACTCACAGCAAGTGCCTTTGTCCACGATGTCAGCGATCTGCCCGAACGTGATGCAGGGGCACAGGCATGTGATGAGACCTGATTTCCACGAAAGAAACGGATGTGTGAAGTAGTGAGTAACTAAGCTCCAGTGGCCATGGCATGGCAGCCTAGCCGTTGCTCTGAAGTCTGAACTCTGAAGAAGAAGAAGAAGCAGCAGCAGCAGCAGCAGCGGCGGCGAAGGGGGCGACGGCTACTTACAGTTCCCCGGGTCGTCCATGCAGTGGAAGAGGCCGGTGGACCATGTCCGCAGCGCGGCGCCGGGGCGTGAGGGGTTCATGTTCACGGCCCCGTGCTGCTGGTACGCTGCCGGCGGCGGCGCCGTTGGCGGAGCTCCGGTGTTGAACTTGTTATACGCGTCCGGCGGGGCCGAGGGATACATTGCTTGGGAGTACGACCTGTTGTTTATGCGCGAGGGGCGACGCACAAGGCAGGACCTGGTTCCGCTTTTAATGATTCTCTCCACGACGCCAGGCAGACAGGCCCCAGGCGGCGACTCGACTCGAGAGTCTCCGGCAAGTCACGCAGTGGCACTAAATAATGCACCACGGCTGAAGCTTCCTCCTCTTGGACTCTTGTGATGGTTGCTATGCTCATATGTAGCACTGCACGTTTCGTTCATATATTAGTTAGCAATTATCGTGCTCCTTTTGGACGGAAATCATATCTGATGCAGGTGCAGGTCCTTGATTGCAATGAAGAAATGGTTGTTACCGATGTTTTAAATAGCGGGCTATAGGATTTAGTGGTAGGGTCCTCAAAACGCTATTAGCGTCGCTGTAGTCCGCTATTGCCCGCTATAGCGCGCTATTTTGTACTGCAGTGGTTTGCCACTATAACAGCGCTATAGCCTGCTATTTAAAATATTGCTGGTTACTGAAGCACTAAGTATCATTAGCATTAGCATATTGGCATATATGCACATTCAGATGCACCATCACAACATATCTTATTCCTCTACGAGGTCATAAAAAGAAGGATGATACTTGGCACGCGTACATGGGTTTTTCAAGAAGCTAAAAACATAATTAATGACAGCTACCAGCAGAGGGTGAGAAGTGGATGACTTGTACTCCAAAGCAATGAGTCGTTGCAAAGTGCTAACCGCATGATTCAGAATCTGACTATGGAACTGGAAAGAGCCGCAAAATATTATCCTCTGATTTAACAGTTAAGCAGCTCGTTTTGCTAATGAACAATGCAGTCCTAGTGGTGTGTGTGGGTGGGTGGGCGGGGGGGGGGGGGTGCTATCTGGAGGTAAGTTTGTCACCAGTTAGGTGAAAGATCCGGTTCTATTGAAGTCTAGCTGTCAGAGACATAAAAAGGGACGTATTCAGACTTGAATCGATGGACACAGTATTGGTTTGCTCGTCCTTGAAGACTGCTCCTCACATGGGAGAGCTTTGGAAGTTCAATACTCAATGGCATACTAATTTCCTCTTATCTTGGCTATTGCCTAATGCTACCAGCTGTGAGACCGATTACTTATGCTATAAGGCAGAATCAACTTAGGATTTGCTGAAATTCTTGACCAACACTTACCTAATGGCTAAGCCTATGCGTCATTGCTCCTCAGAAGCAATCTGCTGGTCGTTACGAATCTGTGAGCAACGTCGCGTCTCGACCATCTTCTAGAAACTAGAGCATGCTTACTTGGTTACGACTGACAGCATGGTCGTATACTGGCAACATGTATCAATACTTGCTCTCATTAGTATCGTCGTTGCCGCGTGAGTTACAAATTTGTTGCCAGATAGACAGGCCACCAACAACCGAGCAGAAGCAGGCAACAGGACCACTCGTGAACAATGCAGGCGCAGCAAAGGGAGAACGCATCCGATTCTTCAACTGATCCCTGCTCGATCTATCTCACCCTATCCACGAATTCTGATGCCGACCTTCCCGTTTCAAGCAACGAATCTTAACCATCTGTCAAAAAGCCAAGCCGTCTCCGGGGATCAGCTCGTTGATTCTCCTCCGCCTAACAACGCACACGAATTCCACGCCCCCGTGCCGTCCTCGTCCACGACCGGCGCCGTGCTCGCACCAAGCGTGCGGCAACCGAACTGTGCAAATCTCCGGCGCCTTCTTCCGGGCGGCCTAACTGCGCAGACCGGGAGACAGTATATATAGCGGCGTTCAGAGGCATCAACTTACGTATCAGAGGCAAGCAAGGGAGGAGACGCCAACGTTCTGAGAGGAGTAGGGCGACGATCGATGGCGTTCATGCGGTACTACCGCGGGCTGCCGCACGGGGAGACGACGGTGGAGGAGTTCAGGGCGTGGCTGAGCCAGTTCGATGCGGACGGCGACGGCCGGATCAGCCGGGAGGAGCTGGAGGAGGCGCTGCGCAGCCTCAACCTGTGGTTCGCGTGGTGGAAGGCGCGGGAGGCGATGCGCGCGGTCGACGCCAACCGCAACGGCGCGGTGGACGGCGACGAGATGGGCAGGCTCTACGCCTTCGCGCACAAGCACCTCCACCTCAAGATGAGCCAGCTGGAGGAGTAAATTAGAGTGAAAATCATTTGTATATATAGTCGTGTGCTGCAAAAAGTTTGGTATGAGTTCGTGAGTTCATTCTGCACTGTTTCCTGAATGCAACTTTCATGATCTTGGACTATGAACTCTCATAAGTCCGAGAAGCAGTGATTGCATTTTCCTGTACATAAGTAGAGATTGTATTTCACGCAACAAACACTTTTTAAGAACTTGTACATTATAAACTATAAAGTTTCAACATATCGAGCAGTCCTGTCGCAAAGCATGCGTGGATTTGTAGATTTTTTTTTGAGGGGAATGCGTGGATTTGTAGATGCATCTTCAGGTCATTAATCTTCTGGTGCCAAGGAGACCTGAATTATGGACCAAACCATTAATCGCAAATTTTCAGGCATCGGGTCTTGCGATCCAATTTTTGGGTGGGCCCACGCCAAGTTGGATCGCGACTACTATCCAGGTGGGCTAGTTTGGGCTGCTATCTCCTCCGCTGTTTTGCCGCCGCCTACCCACCAGATTTATATGGGCCGAGTTCAGTCGCGATCCTAGGCCTTAATTACGTTGGCCCAGTTACAGCTCCCTCTTTCTCTTTCCCGCATCTTCCCCTGCACGCTTCCCCTTTCCTACCGCCAAAAATTTCGCAGCGCCTCCACCCCAATTCGTCCAGTTCCAGTCCCCAACTCCAATCGAACCCGACTCTCCACTTTCTAATCCCCCAAGGCGAAGCAGCAATCGAAGAATCCACATCCTCACCCATTTCCGCTGATTCACCTTGGGAGGCGAGGCGATGCCCTCGAGGAGCAAGCGCAACCGACTCGGCCTCGACGGCGAGGAGGAGGAGGAGGAGGAAGAGATCGCCACCATCCAATCTGACCCCAACGACTCGGAGTCGGAGGCGGAGCGCGGGGCCGAGGCGGATGACGACGACGACGAATACGTGGGGGAAAGCAGTGACGCGGGCGGCGGCGACGAAGCGGAGGAACGAGGCAGCAGCGACAGCGCCAATGGGGGCGGCCACGGCGACGGCGGGAAGCCACTTCGGAGCGGGAGGCGCGGGGTGATGGCTCCCGATAGGGAGAGGAAGTCACAGAATGTCGATGCTCTGGTCAGGTACGCTCTGATGCCGTCATTTCTGGCGCTGGATATATGTGCCTGTGAGCTGGTGTTGTACTAATTGACGCAATATCACCGGTCTGAATACGTACGGATCTGGATTTAGGGGGGGGGGGGGAGGTTTCCGATGAATACCTTGAATGATAGCCTTGCGAGTTTCTATTGTGACTTCAGCATTCGTTCACTTCAGCCAATTCACATATGGGCGCTTTTAGTCCTCTTCGCAAGTTTAGCTTAATAGCTCCATCACACAAACAAAAGACAACTCCATACACTGCCTTGTTCGGGCAATGATACAATAGAGTTTAAATCCCCACTCCCATGTGGAGCTAAGACAGTGGAATTGGACACCTAAAAACGTGACATGGTCTGATCCAATTGAGGATTGGTTGTTTCATCAAGTATTTGATGGTTTTAGTCCCTGAAAGTATATGTTCTAGAATATCCAATGGCTGGAGCCTTGAATGTCTAAATGTTGGTTTAAGCCCTCTGTCTAACTTAACGTGTGTTGTGTACTAACTCATGCATGATGAGATAACAAGAATGTCAAACAAGTTTGACAAGTAAAGTAACATTTTCTGAAATATTATGAAAAATTTCTCAATTGAACTTCCTGATAGCATGTGGTGCCAGGAGTTTAACAATTTTCTGAGACAAGGGACAATGCACATGAAACATGGTATAACATGTTAAACTTAAATAGCTGATGATTTTGCATGTTTGTGGTATATCATATGCCATGCATTGCTTTCATTATTAGATTGATTGGCTGGTGGAATTCGCAATACATGCATGGGCCTCACTGAGAAGTTTGTGGCTTATGTCAGCAGTCCAATATGCCTACAAAATAGATAATTGATTGCTAATCTGACAGAGCATGGTTTTTCCCTGATAGACTAAAAACTAACAAGCACATTGAAATTATCTTGTTTGACTTGATTTTCCTTTTCTCTGTTTTCTGTCAGGGGTAACCTGGTTGTAAGGAGACAGCCACTCATTCCACGTATCCTTTCAGTTTCTGATGCGGCGGCAATAGCTCGAAAGCCATTCAAACCTCCATGCCAAAATGGATATAGTGAGAATAATGAGCATCTTGCTCGTCGCCTTTCAGCTCGTAAAAGATTTGTCCCGTGGGGTTCAACACAGGCATTTGCGGTTACACATAATCTTCCACAATCACCTGCCGTTACTAGTGTTAGTTCATCAGAAAAGGAGGAACCTCTTCCACCTGGCATAGAGCCATTGGTTTTGTGGCAACGTGAGGAATGTGACAAGGAAAACTGCAATGCTTCTGCGATCGAAGTTGATCACTTGCTTGTACGTTACCTCCGACCTCATCAAAGGTATTATGCTCTTCTGTTATTTTTTCCCGCATTCTTACACACTTGATCTTGATTTTTGGTGATACGTACATGATGTATTGCAATTATACCTGCCACTCAGGGCTAAACCATGTTTTTAGGAAAGCTGTTTTGTTCTTTGTAGTAAAATCAGTTATATGCTAGTTGTGATTTAGTTCAGCATGCATCTTTTGAAATGTTTATGTCTTAATGCAGGGAAGGAGTTCAGTTTATGTTTGATTGCGTCTCTGGGTCGTTGAGTGATGATGGTATTTCTGGTTGCATTTTAGCTGATGATATGGGGTAATAAGCTGGACAATTCTCTCCTCTCTTTTCCATTGCTAAACTTTCATGCAATATGCAATACTATGTTTTTTGCAACCATTCATTTAATCACTATGATAAAAAGCTAGTTCTAACCTTTACTTTATACTTGTCCAGATTGGGGAAGACTTTACAGTCAATAACTTTACTATATACCCTTCTTTGTCAAGGCTTTGATGATAAGCCAATGGTTAAAAGGGCTGTCATTGTAACCCCCACAAGCTTAGTTAGCAACTGGGAATCTGAGATAATTAAGTGGTTAAAAGGAAGAGTGCAGCTGCTTGCCCTCTGTGAAAGCACACGTGCTGATGTTCTTTCCGGGATAGAAAGTTTCTTAAAACCCTTGAGCCGTCTTCAGGTTTTCTTTGGTTACTCATTATCTTCTTTATATATGCTATACTAAATGAAAATATAACTTCAAGTTGATGACAATGTCTTCTCAAAGTATATGTTGGGTATGAATCTTCTTCAGGTACTTATCATATCTTATGAGACATTCCGCATGCATTCTTCAAAGTTTGAAAGACCGGGCAGCTGTGACCTTCTGATATGCGATGAGGCCCACAGGCTGAAAAATGATCAGACACTGACAAATAAGGTTCATCAGTTTGTGATGTTCATTTTATACACACTATTCATCTGTTCTCTGGGTTCCTCTCCAGCTTTGTCTCTGCTGAAAGCACTAAAATCCATAATGTGTAGGCATTGGCTTCCCTTCCTTGTACACGGCGCATCCTCTTGTCCGGTACCCCAATGCAGGTATTTTTTTGGTATCCCCCACCTCCACCCCCACCTAGCAAAAAGAGAAGGGAAAACACCTATGCTGGAACAATTTATTTGAAATTTGATTTATTCAATATTTTCTGGTGCTGCAGAATGATTTGGAAGAATTCTTTTCAATGGTGAATTTCACAAATCCAGGGGTTTTGGGGGACGCTTCATATTTCCGTCGATATTATGAAGTAAGTATGGAGCTTGAAATGAAAGGCTGTACTGCCAAATTACAAGTTACAGCTGTTCACTCACAGATAATCAGTGTTTTCATGTATGCTAAGGGGAACACATGATTGGAACTATCCTATAGTATTTTTATTTACTTTCGCGCCTATAATCACATACCTTTCCTCTCTGTTTACCTCTATATCATCCACCCCTAAATGAAGGCACCGATCATATGTGGAAGAGAACCCAATGCAAGTTCAGAAGAAAAGAAGTTGGGATCTGAGAGATCTGCAGAGCTGAGTGCAAAAGTAAATCAGGCAAGTCTTTACCGCTGAAGAAGTTCATTCATAGTACAGAGTATTCCACTGTGTTTATGATGTGCATGCTATGCTGTTTTACACCATTAAAGTTATTTTGATGTATTCACCTGTGCTGTTTTATGCTAGATGGAGACTAATTGAATTGTGTTGTTTTCTTTACGATATCCAGTTTATACTGAGACGAACAAACGCCCTGTTATCCAATCACTTGCCTCCAAAGGTATGCTTTTCTGTCTGCTTAGACATTTTTGATGGTTCTGTATTGTACAAGTTCAACAGATATGCTAACCGTGCTTTTGATTGAATTTATTTTGTTATAAGGAGTTGCCTTGTAGTTTCTTAAGTAGATTTTGCCCTTTCTTTAAAAATGCTTTATCTGCCTTGCTTAACATCGCTATTGTATAGATTGTTGAAGTTGTGTGCTGCAAGCTGACTCCTTTGCAGACAACGCTGTACAACCACTTCATCCATTCCAAAAATGTGAGGACCTAATTTTACATTGATTTGGGTCTCAAACGATTTTTATTAGTTAAATGTTATATGGTTAGAGTTATGTTTGCAACAATCTGTTATTGATCCTTTCAGGTTAAACGCCTGATATCCGAAGAAGCAAAGCAATCCAAAATTCTGGCATATATTACTGCACTTAAGAAATTATGCAACCATCCAAAGGTAAATAATTTTAGTGTTTCTCTCAAGATTCATTTATCTTAAAGCTTTAAGTTTCAACTAAAGTGTCTTAAACAGTATGCTTTCTGCAGAACAATTTGTTATGTCCACTACTACTTTTTCAAACAGTAGGATTAAGCAAGAACAATGTAAATTTGTCCTTTGATTGTTAACATGTACTATTCTTTATTTTATTCTGAAATTCTCAGAGTTCTAGCCTCTTGATGGTATATAATTTTTCCATGAAAATGTGTGCTCTACAGGTTGATTTGTGATATAACACCATAAAACATACTATAACGAAATTCTTGGAAAATAGCTTGTATTAGCTTTCTAGGCATCATGAATTTGTAATTCATATTTTTGGTTATAAGAAAAATCCATGATATATTTGTTGGTCGGTTGTCTTCATATCGCAGCTGATCTACGACACCATAAAAAGTAACAATTCAGGTGGCTCTGGTTTTGAAGATTGTCTGCGCTTTTTTCCACCGGAACTGTTTTCAGGAAGGTATTTCACACGTCTCTCTGTATCTTTTCATTTTTGCTGAACCAACTTACAAATACTATTTGTTTTATGCAAAGATCTGGATCATGGACTGGTGGAGGAGGAATGTGGGTAGAACTATCTGGAAAAATGCATGTATTGGCAAGATTACTGGGCCACCTGCGTCAAAAAACTGATGATCGTATTGTCCTTGTATCAAATTATACTCAGGTCAGGTATTTGTAGTACAATACTTTGATATCATGCCCGAAGGTATAGTTGACGTACATAACTTTATATTTTAAACACCAAGATAAAAACAAATCTTTTTGACAGAAAACTGTGAGGGAAGTCCCCACAACATCTTTCTTCTTAGATGAACGCAATTCTGTACATTAGACGAAACATTAAAGTATACAACTAACTGGTGACTACATTTTTCTTTCAGAAATATTGGAATACTGAATGCATGTCAATATAATTGCTACCTAGAAATTTTTCTATGCTTTCCTTAGCTCTTACTAGCTTCTAAAACCAAAAGGGCAAATGAGATTCTTGATATTAAAGTATTAATTACTTCTGCAAAACAATGAGAAAGTGGTAAGCCACCACTAATCCTAAATTCTACATTGGCTTTACTTTTTTGTTTATGATCATACCAGATATGGACAATCAGAAAAGCTTCAAATGATATTGTTTAACCAGCAGTCCCATAATTGGCTGCTCTATCCCAATCCAATATCACAAAAATTTTGTTTGTTGGCTCAACAAGATACGGATTGGGCTGTACCGTGCGTTGTAGGATAACCAATACAACATATTTGCCTCACAGTCTCACACTCTATTTTGGGACATATGTTTGGTTTCCCTCTATAACTGTAAAAAATGGTAAATCCAATGTGCTTGTTTGTACACACATTCTGCACATCTTAAGAAAATCTGCCTGCCTATGTTGTCCATGCTTGTCATCAAATGATAACATGCGGTGCTTTAAAGGTGCACATCTAACTTTATTTCAAAGGGACGATGTTAGAGTGAGGTGCACATGGACCACGGGGAAGAAAAATAATCAGTAAACTGGTTCATCTGGACCATATAAAATTGTTTATTTTAGATGTGTAGTGAAGTGGTGCACCACCATCATTTCGGTCCTAAGCTTCGCCCCTGTCTCTGTTCATGAAGAATATTACTTATTGTAAGTAATTGCTTTTTGGACACCCTCAAAGTTTGGAATGACTAATTGTTACCTTTTTTTTTTTGTATCAGACATTAGATCTATTTGTTCAATTATGTCGGGAAAGAAGGTACCCATATGTTAGACTTGATGGAGCAACATCCATTAGTAAAAGGCAAAAGCTGGTGAACCAATTCAATGATCTATCTAGGGTACATAAAATCAGCCCTGTATCTTGAATAACTTTTACAGTATACCAGTATATCTGAAATTTTTGATTTGGTAGGATGAATTCGTCTTTCTACTTAGTAGCAAGGCAGGTGGTTGTGGGCTTAATTTGGTAGGAGGAAATCGCTTGGTTCTCTTTGACCCTGATTGGAACCCTGCCAACGATAAGCAGGTTAATATCTATGCATCTCTTATTTCATCACCTTCTGAAGGTTCTTTTGCTGTGACCTGACCTATGTGATCTATTGCCATCTGGAAAGGCTGCTGCTCGAGTATGGAGGGATGGACAAAAAAAGAGAGTCTACATTTATAGGTTCTTAAGCACAGGAACCATTGAGGAGAAGGTTGCCAACGTTGAAACTTGTATTTTCACTTGTCTTTTCCCATTCCTTTTCATTATCTGGTGAAGGGATGATGATTCCTTTCTTGTGCTGCTAATTTGGTATGCCTTATCGTTCTATAGGTATATCAACGGCAAATGTCAAAGGAAGGCCTCCAAAAAGTTATTCAGCAGGAGCAAACGGACAACAAAATGCAGGTTTAAGTACTTGGAGTGACTTTTACTTTCCTTTTAATACTTTTAAGTGCCAAATATATTGATTTCTCATCTTATTTTTACAGGGAAGTTCTCTTTCAACAGAAGACCTGCGTGATCTTTTTACTTTTCATGAACAAGTCAGGTTAAATCTGTTCCTCTGAATATACAACTTATCTTTTCTTCTTTGATTATCTTGTTACGGTAGGAAAAGGCATCTACAAATGAGTTCCAAAAGAACAACAGGAACCAACTGATGATTAATCAAATTGGACCTGACATTGGATAAATGAACTGGGTTAGGAAAACATAGCCATCTATTTTTGGTTAATCGTTATCATCAAATTGTGCTGACCCTTTATGTAGTCAACCTAATTTTTCATCCAATTGACATAGAATGTTTCATCAGTTTTCATTCAATTAAGTTGGTGTAATTACCAATTGCTTTCACATTCAAATTCAGTTGTGAGGAACTGAGGATTAAGAAGGCTGCATGTTCTTGTATTATGTAAAACACATGTCATTGTTAATTGATAAATTGTTTGGTAAATTAAATCATTATCGTGCGCTGTAGGTGGACAGTATAATATCGAACCATTAAGGCCAATTATAAAATCTTCAAGAATAGCAGCAGTTTCTAGCTTGCAATTTTAAACTAATCAGACTCCCAATCAATTCTTATGGTTGGTCTAAATATCCTTTCATTACAATTTTTCAATATCTGTAATTGGCAATCTGTATCCACTATTTTTTATCAATATCAAAATGCAGTATCTTAGTTGATATCTTGCATCATATAGTTGCTTACCTGAATTTGGTGCACAGGTCTGAAATACATGAAAATTTGAAGTGTAGCCGCTGTAACAAGGATGGAATTTCGCTTTTGGGTGGTAATGAATTTGATTTAGTAGCCACTGAGCATAAGCCTTCAATGCCAGGAGTGCAAGATTATATTGATATTGGTGGGTTTGGAGAGATATCTGGATGTTTGCAGATAATGGATAGTTCACATCATCAGGTGAGTTTTTGTTGAAATCCTATTTGTTTGCTATCTAACTCTACACTGCGGTAGCAGTTTCAAAGCTCAATAGCTTTCATTTTCTGTTTTATTCCCACACTTGTCAGATTGGAAGACCGTCTGAAGAAGATTTAGGAAGTTGGGGACATCACTGTGATCCATCAACTGTACCTGATACTATACTGCAGTGTTCTGCTGGTGATGAGGTGATGATCTAAGCCATCAATGCAATTTCTATGTCTGAACTACTACACCCCAGAAGATACCAGTTTCTACTTTTCCAATGAAACTGGATCCACTTGTTTGCTTCATTGGATTTAGATAGTTTTTTTTTTTAAAAAAAAGCTTGATTGAGAAGCTTGCCTCGATAGCTAATAACTTGTGTCTTTGAGGAGAAAAAACCTTTGAACTAAAAGAATATGTATACTATGCTGCAAAGTTTAGTTTGACTTGGTTTTCAGGCAACAACTACAAGAGTTACAAATCACATGTGCATCTTGCAGGTTTCTTTTGTTTTCACCAATCAGGTTGATGGAAAACTTGTTCCGGTTGAATCTGTGGCACGGTCAGCACCTCATCAACCAAATGAAATAGCAGCTCATGGAGACAAGGAAGTGGGGAAAACCAATTCTCCTAGCAAGCCCAGGAAACAGTACTTACTTGGCAAGAATTTGAAGATGATGGGATTTAATTTAAAGAATTCATCTTTGAAATGTCCAACTAGGTCCAGAACTGCATCACCAAATTGCTTGCAAGGGTTGAAGAAAACTAGCCTCTCTTTAGAACAGCCACAAACTAAAAAGCTTCATGTTGCTTCTGATATGTCTGATGACGACTTTGTTTGAATCAGAATTCAAATCTCCGTATATAATGTCATATGTTGATCTGCTGTCTGTTGTTTAAAAGCTGTCATCTGCTTGGTAAATACTGCATCCAAGCTGGTGAGTTAACTAGTCATCTGAAGGAATTTTCTCATCTGCTCTCATCACTTTGCAGAAAATGAACCAGATATATTTCTTAGAATGGAAGTGAAGTATAACTTTTTATTGCTAATCACCTCTTCTAATTTGCAAAACCTGGAAAACACTTAACAAAATACTATCTGCTGACATGGCTGTTGATTACTTGCAGTTCATTTCAAGCGGAAGGGCCAGAAACCCAATCCTTGTAGCATATTACCATAAAAAGGTCTGCTTCTTTCTATTTTATTTTTCATACATACACTTGTATTGTTTGGTGTGGATTCTGCATTATTCTTGGTTCTTATCTGCTGCAGTGTTAAATGCTTTTGGCTATTTGATAAATATTTTCTCTTAGTCTACATCGATGATTTTCCCATAATAAAAGTTTTTTTATTTGTAGCATGCATTATGAGTGTAGTTTTGATAAGTTTGTCTAATGATTATACTACTACATTCTCCACATGGCCTTGGGGATTGTACCCCTCCTGTCCAAAGTTAGTCGGCGTGTAGCGGGTTCCCAAAGAAAGGTTCAGAAAAGAGTGAGATCTGCCCCAAGGACAGGAGACCAACTGGTAGATTTAAGCTTGCCATTCCGACAAAGAACTACACTAGCCACTTGGATGATATGCTTTCACCTCCAGCTGTCCTTTATTGGGGCCTTTCCATGTGGGTGACATCCACACTTTTGAGTTCTAAAAGTTTGACGTGTGCACTCCACTCTCTCCCTTGCATAGTCAAGTCAAATAGACCTGACAATTACGGTTCTGTTAATTCTTAGCATACGCTGCAGGGATGAGTGTTCCTTAATTACCGTGAAAGTATAATTTTGTTGCAGTATATGGGGATTACTTTTGGGGGTCACGCTTTATTTTTGTGTTGATTTGAGATGACTTTGGACCCTTTACATAGTTTGAGATCTGTACTCTGGAGGGAAAACTGTTGGTGTCTATTTTTTCTCTCGCTGAGATCTGTAGGATTAAAGGTAGGAGTCAGGATCACAATGAGGCCAGTCTTCATTCCCATCCCTCACATGTGCAGTCACAATGGTTAAATACATACTGGAAGAAAAGAATTGGTGCTGTTCATGTGCTCACATGGGTTCTCTAGATCTTAAGAGCTTTGCCTAAGCTCTGTCGGTTTGACCATTATGAGGTATTCCAGGTCTTCATGCAAGCTAACTTGTGAGAGTCCCTTGATAGACTATTGTCTACTTGCTGCATGGTTTAATTTCACTTGAGATGATTCAGGACTTCTGAGAGAGGAATGCTCCAAATTTTTTTTTTTTTTTGCAAATTGGGTGCAGAATCTCATTCCAGATTATGGTGAAAAATATGGACATGTGTTTTCCCCATTCCACTGTTGCCTCGTGATTTGGGGTTAGACACTAAGGGGCCTAGTTTTTATCAAGCTTTGCACATGTTCCGTTATTCCGAAATTACTGTATCAGAACAATACTAATGTCCTAGCTCCTAATGGAAGGGAATGGAAGCAAGTGCTAAATTTGAAAAGCTTCTCAAGTTGCATCTGATCATCATATTTTGCATGTTTCTCTTGCCTTACTATGTCCATATTCTGAATACCAATTGGCACCAAAAGAAAGAGAGGGTAGAGTTGGGTATGTCAACCTTATGATCTATTTGCCATATGGTACATTGCAAATAAGGATGTTTAACACATGATTCTTCAGACTGGTGGAAAAATTAAATTATCTATGCTTTTTATGACTAGAAGGGGGTAGTGGCACCACTTCGTAACACTGCACAACTGAATCTTGAGCTCCGGGTTAAAAGGTAGCAAGAACCCTACTTGAGTTGGAACTCTGTTTTTCTGACTTCTATTGGAGCAACCTCTTGCTCAGCATAAGAATCATGTTTCCTGCAGTATATTTTTGTGGAATATGTTTTATGGCACATGATACTAGTGTTAGTTTATGAACAGCAATGTTAATCTCTTTGTCCTGCTGCCAGTCAATTTGCCATTCAGGCAATGCAACACTGCAGCACTTACCATGTGTGCTTTTTTTCTGAACCAGAAAAGGAAAAAAAAAACTCGATCTGCGAGGGGCAAGCTGCCCCCCAAGCATTGTTTAAGAGAAGGTCTCCCACACAGACCGATAAAACTTCCGAACCCCTATCCCACCCTTGCATGGGGTAAGTTGCCATAAGTTCTGATGTGAAGTATAACGATGAAACCACAATGGTGTTTAAAATGGTCCTATTTCCAATAGTGGTGCTGTCGTGATTTATTACAAATAGGACCCAACATTACAATGGAACAAGATCTCTTTGACTGGTCCGTTGTCACCTGGTGGCACAAGACCAAGGACTTGTGTTATCATTGCTTGGTCATAGAGGTGGAGCCAAAATGGGGAGGATTCTTGGGGATCACATGGTCCTATTCCGAGAGGTCGATGTCGCCAGCTCACCATGGCTAATAACAAACCGGTCAAGTATCAGTCTAATGATTTTGTCACCAACTTCCCCTTGCTTGTGCTCAGCTCATTGCCTGATTATACCTCCGGACCTTGTTAAGCTAGATATTTTTAACATGATTGTGCTCGTGTTCATTTTACTATAGCTGTGATTATTCCTGATCTCTGATGGTTCCAATCGTGGATAGTGTAGAATTACAGTTTTCATCTTCGTCAGTTTCTAGCTTTCAACAAATCAAGTGGATTCTACCAACACTGGCATGATCTGGCTTTTCTTAATTCTTTGCATGTGTTGGCATGTTGCTTCACGAATCTATACTTCTGTAGCTCTTTGAGCCTTGTGGTGGGGTGGTGACAACGTAAGAGTGTTTCTTGACAAAGACTTACGTTTTCATGTCGAAAGTCGAGTCATATGAAGTTTTACCTCCACTTTGACGTCAGAACCGTCACACTTCTCTGATTCTATGCTTGGTTCTCGTGTACTCCAATTTGCTTTGATCGCAGGTTACCTGCATTTAGAGCTCTTAATCACGGAGTCGCTTTCTCCCTGAACAGCATGTTTGTTCACTTCTAATGACGGTCGCTTTCTGGGCTCATCTTGTGTGCTCTTCGTCTCAGGTTCTCAGCAGTAGCAGCTGGTCCCTAATCCGCGCCAAGAAAGCTACCACCGGCCTACACCCCTGCACCGTCGGCGGTTGGGCCGTACGGGTTTCTTGTTCCTTGGTATTCGGTTCATGAACGAAGCCTCAAGTCCCATCGTCCTGCATGCTTTCGAACAGTCCCCCGGTGTGATTCTGTGTCGCATGGTGGATCACCAAGTGATCGATGACGAAAGCGACTGCTGCCCACGCCTCGGAACATCGCTAATCTCCCCCCTTCCCCGCAATTATGGACTGAGGCTTGTACTCCACCTCTGGGAATGCAGGAAAGGTTAGCTTCTCGGTTTATGTAGACCACTAAATTATTAGATGTTGCTACACAATTATTACATGTCCGATCAACATTAATAATCATGTCGTACTGGTAGCAGCAAACAAAATCTAGACACGATGATAATATCGACTTGGGCGCCGGCCCTCAACATTATGAACCGTACTGGATACTGATTATTCGCGGCGAGCTGGGCCCTGTAGACAGTAGTGTATACAAGAGACGAGGGGCGGTTTTCTGTACGATTGGCCGGTCAGACCTTATAATCGGCATTTGCTTGTCATCGTTTCTTTATACTACCTCCGTCTCAAAATATAACAACTTTTTAACTTGGTCAAAGTTAAATATTTATATCTTTGACCAATAATATCTTTAAAAATAATTATTTTTAAATAGAAAAGATTACATATTATGATAGTTGGTTTGATTATGAATATACTAATATCATTTTCATGTTATCAATCTTTATAGTTTTTTTACAATCCATGACCAAAGTTTAAAAAGTTTGACTTTGAAAAAAACCTAAAAGTAGCTATATTCTGGGACGGGGAGAGTACGATCACTTAATATTTTAAAAATGTAAATATAAAAATATTTGGTTTGACACGTTGAAATGATATTTGTAGGGACGTTTTTATATTTATTTTTCATACCGTTATGGCTTTACTGTGTATAATTTCCTTGATGTATGTTTACAAAGCAATGGTCCAAATGTGAGCATTTGAGCGTAAGTTGAGTTGAAACGAGTGAATGTGGATAGAACTTAAGATGTGATTAGAACATGCAATTTCTGGTGGGCATTACTTGTCTGGTTGCCAACTTGTATTGCTGCCTTGCAGGACGTGCCTTTTGGCTTTGTCAGAGTAAAAGAATGCAACGGCGTTAGATGGAAGGTAATGCATCGTCCTCCAGTACTGTAGTACAACAGACTCAGGACAAACACCAATTCGAGAAAAGGAGAAACTACAGCTCATGGTGCCCAGATCCACGTGCGCAACTACTGAGAGGGAGTACCAGAATTCAATCTATCCAACCACCAAGTTGGTTTTTTATAAACTGCATGTACCTTCGCAGTATCGCCAAAGAACATGCATGGAGGCTTGGACAAATATAGTTTGACCACAGTCAAACCAGGCACCAGCAGCATTTGCTACCTATGCAAGCAACTCTACCCTTTATATGGAGAGAAGAGAGAATCTATTTTTCTGACGCCGACGCTCTCGATTCTTCCCCCCACGTACGTCCATGCGTCGTCGGATCCGTATGGAGACGTGCGATCCATCATCCAACCCCTCGAGATCGCATATCAGCGGCCCAGCCTTCTTACAGCAAAGAAAAGTCAGCAGGTTTGGGAATCATCTCATTTTCCTCCACATGACTTGCCCGGGGGGGAAGCTTAAGAACTCTGGGACTGTAAAACAAAATTCTGGCACGAACAGATCACTCTGTCCTCTTTAAGAAATGCGTGTATGCAATATGCAGTGGCCACCGTATTATTTTCATTTAATGCTAATATATATGCTGCTAGATTTTCGTTTTGCAATATTCAGTTATTCACCTTGCCTGTATACCTAGAAGGCACAAATGTTATGTAGACTTTTACGGAATTTTGGCATTATTATTGTTGTTATTACTAGATAGATGTAGCGTCAAATTTGCTGAAATTGTGTATGTATTACTCAGCTAGTAAAGTTTCAGGTATGCGGTTTGGACAAATATTATGAAACAGGAGGAGTAATTTGAGTTTGAGAGTTTACTTTCATTATTAAGAAAATATATAACTAATAGTCAGAGATCGTCATAGTCAAAGTGTGCATGGAAGCCAATAGAAGAGATGGAGGTGGTACGTGTAATAGTCAATGGCACAGGTTTACAGCATATGATCGATCATATATATTGATATATATATTAGTGTTCACTGTAAGTAACTATTTCTTTTTCGACAGCACGTTTTTCATTAAGAGAGGTAACAGTAAGGAGAAGGATATTACAAGTCACATTCTGGCCTCTGCACACCTCAATCATCTCCATTTACTCTTTGGCGGTGCTAAACAATTGCATCGCCCATCCACCGGAGACCTTCACGCTACGCATTTCGCTAAGCCCCTCTTCCTTATATAAACCATCCAAACTAACCTGCCAGCGCCCAAACAGTGACTAGACCGCCCACTCGGTACACCGTCTCGCTTCCGGCCGCTCGCTCGCCCTCACGCACCACCGCTACCACCACCACCCCACCACCTTTTAAAAGCCCCCACCACATCCTGCGCTGCACGCGAAGCTCAGCTCATCAGCTCACGGTGGAAGAGGAGGAGGCAGCGCACGAGAGGGAGCAGAAGCGCGCGAGGAGGTCACGGTCAGGCGACGCCCACCACCAGCACAGCCACGACCGCGCGATGGCGTGCATCAACATGTACAACCCGGACGGCGCCGCGGGGTTCGGCGGCGGGCCGCAGCCGCCGGCGGCGCTGGGCCCGCGCATCTCCTTCTCCAGCGACTTCGCCGTCGAGCCGCCGCCGCCGGTGCAGAACCGGGCGATGAGCCTGCGGTGCCAGGAGGAGGACCTCAACTTCGAGTTCTCGGTGGGCAGCCACCCCATGATGGCCGCGGACCAGCTCTTCTCCAAGGGCAGGATCCTGCCCTTTAAGGACAACGGCGCCTTCGCCGGCCGGCCGCCCACCACGCTCCGCGACGAGCTCCGCGGCGGCGGTGCCAGCGACGACGACGAAAGGGCATCCGCCAGCAAGGGATCCAGCCGGTGGAAGGAGATGCTCGGCCTGCGGAAGGCGCTCTGCGTCGGCGGCGGCAACGGCCCGGCCAAGAAGGCTAGCAGCAGCGACAAGGGCATCGCCGATGCCGACATGGTCACCGCCGACATGGCCGCGTCCAATCAGGTCGGTATCTCCTGCATGCGTCCACAGCTGAGCTTAATTTCGGTCGACACCTTGTCTCATCACTGATTTGTTTGCTTCGCGCAGCAGGAGCTATGATGAGGTGACCGACGGGGAAGATGAGACAGGCATGGGGCACACGGGCACGCACTCCACATGAAGCTTCTGTCCTCAGCTCCCTCCTTCCTGATGCTGTTGATCAACCTCTTGAATTGTGCTTGTCGCCATCCATGGGCTAGGTTTTGTAGATTGTTGTGAGTTTGCTTGTGTGCTAGATGGCCCGTTGAAAAGAGCAAAAAAAAATTGTGTATTTTTCTTGCATCAGTGCTCTGATCTCTCTCTAGTAAGCTATCCACTCACTCGATCCATCCATGGTCAGTCTTTGCTCCTCCTCCTTTCACTTGTTCTTGGCTTCCTCCACCCTGTACAAAGTGGCTGTGTAGATGGGAAATTTATGGTGCAATGATTAGATTTGCCAGGTGGCCAGATCTGTGAAGTGAGGAGGCTGTAGTTACCAGTGATGGCGCCTTTCTGGCCGCCCCTGTGGGGATCAACAGTGTTCTCCTTTGTCTCGTTGCTCCGCTGGACACGAGTATATAAAGAGGGACAAGAGCCTCAGAGCGAGCATGTGTGAGGCGACAGCGAGAGCTAGTGGAGGAAGGAAGGCTCATCCCCTGCCCCTGGCCTGCATAATGATCATTTTTGTTTTGTTTTGTTTTGTTTTGTTCCTGGAAAAATGATCTCCATCCTTTTCAATTGAAAAACCTAGTGGACTTGATGAAGTGATCCATCCTCCCTCTGGGCTCCCGACATGTCCTCTGCAGCCTGTCATGGATGCACAGCTAGCTGCCTCTATGCTTGCAATGCTTTCAGATCCATCGAATCCTCCTCGCGCGCGGCCAATCAAGTAAAATAAATCCATGGGCACTCATCAGTTTATTTTTTTTAGAAAAGAAGAAGAGGAAGAGGAAGAGGAAGAAGAAGAAAACTTCTAGAGGATATACAATTCAGCAGCGCGCGGCACTATTGTATTGGTGCGTGCGAGCATGGCAATGGTGATGTTCAGCTTTCCCATCTTTAATTTACAGGCAAATAGGACTGCCAACAAACGCTGATGTTCCTTTAGCGGATTTCATGGCCGCCTTGTCTCCATTATCGGCCGTCGGACGGTACGGGCGTCTAGCCGTCTAGGCATAGTGGATGGATAACAGGATAAGCATGGCGCCACAAGATCTACAAAAAATGATGGATATGTACAGATGTTGCTCAAGGCCACTCTGCGTACAGTTAGAAATGCTTTAGATTCAGAGGAGGCCTGCATATACTATAGCTTTAAGAGCGTGTAGTGGCCTTGGAGTGTAATGCAAACAAAGCTCAATGAAAAGAGCCGGCAGGTAAATGGCATGTGTTTTTTCTTCTATTACTACTGTCTGTCTAGCATAGCAATGCAACTAAGTAAAGATGAGAACTGGTGCCCCTAAATATGATCATTAGCGATCCTCTTTAGATCAATTAGTTGAATTTAAGAGAGTTAGGGGCGCCCATTCGCACCCTACAACCAAGCACGCGATCGACCTGTGTAATGAACACACCTGTGAGGCTGTGACGGCATTGGCAAGGTAAGGGATAGATGTGTAGGGCACAAGAGTTTAAAGGAACCCATAACGAGTCACGGAGGATATGTCGCGTCAAAAGCGCACCCAAAAGCGTGCTACAATGCAGTGTCGCCATGAAACAGCAGCGATCCATGACGAGAGCAATAATAACGGAAGCGATGATTGGTGCCTTGGTGGTGCAGAGAGAGAGAAGCCGTTCTCCCTCTCTAATCCGGTTAGGCATAGCCATTAGGGCGAAGGCAATAATGCACTCCCCTTACCTCTGAAGCTGGATTAGGAACTGTTGCCACGGCAGCATCACGTGGAGGCTACGCCCTATCGCTAAATCGCTAAACTCGTTGCGCCGGAGATCTTGGCATGCACCCCCTGTCTGAAGTAGTACGAAGGAGGTTCAGATCGTGGTAACATAGTAGCATCACTGTTATCTGATGGCTGATACAACCGAAAAGGACCTGAATTCCTGGAAGTTGAATCAGATTTCGAAGAGAACTTTGGCCAGGGAGCCGATCGAGGACATGCGATGGTCACAATGCAACTTTGTTTCGAGCAGATCTTTGCATCGCAGCTAGCTTGCGATGTCAACAAAATTATGGCGATAGACTGATAGGCCATCTCGATCTAGAGAGAGATGTATCTGAATCTGTTGTTATCATTGCCAATCAAACGGTGTGCGTGCGTGACGTCCTCCCAGAGCCACAGGCCACAGAGAGCTCAGTAGCTCACAGCTCGCCGTCCTCCGCTCCCCATCCGCGCGTCGCCCTGTGGACATTGACCGGTGGCGGGGCACGCCGGCCTGTCCTCGCACACCGGTCGGTCTTATCGGCGGACGCAACGCGACACCGCCACACATGGCCGATCCGGCTCAATGAAGCGGGCGGGCTCCTCGTCCCGGCGAGGCCGTTGGCCCGTCCGCCCGACCTAACGCACCAATCCGGTCGCGAGCAATCAGCAAGTCCCGTCGCGTCGCGTGCCGCTGCCGTAGCGTCAATCTGTTACAGCTGGGAACGCTCGCTCTCGCGCGCCGCGGGGACGAGCGAGAGCGAGCGTTCCGATCACCCACGGCGCGGCCGTGCGCGAGGTGAGCGAGATCGGCCCGGCAGACAGACGCGAGATGCGGGGCGCCTCGATCCACCCGCGCCCCGTGACCGGCGGCGCCGGCCATACGGCCGAGCGGGTCGGTCGGTTCCGGCTTGGGGCGCGGCAGTCACCGCACGAAAGCCACGAACGCCGTGCCGCCGGGGCGGTGCGGGACGTGACGCGAGGCCGGCGCGCGATCCGCCTCGGCTGGGCGAGGTCGAGCACTTAGCGGTCGAGCCGACCCACTGGAAAAAAAACCGCGGCGCGATGGGCCGTGGCCCAATTTTGGGCTGAGGACTCTTCACAAAGGTTGGGGGGAGATGGGCTTGAATTGTTTAAACTGGATCCACATGCGTGTCCCATTGCCGCCGAGCAGGCCTTCTCCCATGGGCCAAGTTTCGGCACCCGTTCTCCTCCTCTTACTAATAACATTCAGGTTTTCAGTAAGCAATCACCCTTGTCCAATCATTCCCAAGAGATAACGTACCTCCATTTTTTGTTCACCTCAGATGTAAAATGGGGATGTACAGTGATGATTTTCCATACGTCCATCCCTCGGCAAAAAAAAAAAAATGCAGCAGCGCCATTCGCCCCGTCCGTACCAGATCCAAGCAAACCCGTAGCCGATCATCCCGTGATCACATACGGATTTCGCACAAATACCATCCACCCACCCCGTAATCACAAACCCGACCCGCTCCCTTGCGTACCACGCAAGTTGCGACGCCAATGAATGCGCCAAGCAACATCAACGGAAACAAGCGGCACCGTACGTACAGCGGAAGTACCCTTGACACAGTGCCGGAAGAAGATGCGGTTGGCTCGCAACCTCGCGCAGCACAAAACCGTCCTTCGCCCGTACTCCCCGCCCACCGGCTCGGCGTCATTGATGGGTCGATCCGCCTGTCGCTTCACCTGAACCGGATCGAATCGCTAGCTGCTGCTCCACCGGAATTTGCAGGCACCACAGTTAACACGGGGGGGGGGGGGGGGGGGGGGGGTCCGTACTCGTAGCGGCAGAAGATTATGCCGATCCATGGAATTGATGGCCAGCATCTGGGCGTTTAACTGACGCCGTCTGCCGTAAACTCTGGCACTCTGCCATTCCCTGCCTAGTTTCTTATCATTAGCCACTGTCAGACTGTCACGCACAGCAGGATCCCCTTTTCGAATTTATGCTGCTGTATCAGGTTCTCTCTCGCCTCAGCAGATGGCCTCGTCTAAAAAAGGGTTTTCTTCTAGATGGGAGCTGCAGATCTTGGCGGACCTGACGGCGGGAGGTTGGGCCAGCAAGTGACAGGAATGAACCCTGCCAGTCTGTGCCACTACCGGACCCCAAAGCTAGGACCCAAAGTGGGGGTACAAAAAACCAGAGTTTCAGTGCCACCACTGGATGGTTTTCGCGGAATGTCTCACCGGCCTGGGGATCCTCAGCTTCCTCGGCGCTGACTCCGAGGCCCGCCACGCTTCCCCCAAAGCGTACTTGCCCCCTGATTTTCATATGCTTCTCGGCGTTTTTCTAAGCAGCCCGGTGATGGTTCGCTCTCTGGTAGTCTGGTCGATGGGATGATGCGCTTGCCTCCTCCCGGCTTCCCAAGATCTCCCCCACCATCCACGGATCTCGGCTCGCCGCTAAGCCTACTTGTTTATTTGCCATCAATAAGGTCGAACGTGACGTGCTCTCGACTGCTAGATCATGGCGCCCATCTCTCCCAGCATACACCCCCAATCATCAACCAGCCTCTTTCCTCCACATCTGCTGGACACTATTCTACGCAACCTTCATCTCCTATGCTCTCAACTACCACCACGCGAGAGTCTCTAAGAAGCGCTGCTCCATGTTCCATCGTGGCAACTGGCAATGTCATGCCGGCCTCTAATGATAATGTTCCTGGCCGCATAAGGTTGCCTAGAAAAACCTCTGCATAATCTTTAATCTTTTGCCGTTGATTCTTTTTGACAGGTCTGTAACGGGAAAAAAAGGATTCTGACACTGAATATATTCAACTTGGATGTCGATATACTACTAGGCAGCTGCACAAAAACCCAGCGGAGTGAATTTTTCCATATTGGGCTAGACCTAGTAGGCTAGTAACCGGCCGGCCAGAAAACGGAGAGGGGAGAGCCCATGGGCAGCGAGGTAAAGCCACGGGAAACAGTGGTCCAGCATTAAAAAGGCCCCACTCCCTTTCAGTGCAAAGCCAGCAAGCGGCAGTGGGCGACGCAGTGCAGTGGCGCCGAATCACCGCCTGCTTCCCTGGCCCTGGCCTTCCTAGTTTTCACCAACCTACTGAGCAGCCCAGATCCCGATGGCAGTAACATTCCTTGCTCCCACCCCCTCCCCTTCCGACCCACTTGCCACCCTGCCCATCCCATGTGCTCACATGATCCAAAGCCATCTCTCTCATCTCATCATCTCCCAGTAACATGTGTCCTGACACTTGTTTAATTACGCCAGCGCCACGCTAATCATGCTGCACGGCTTACTTTAATCGCGCCTTACTGCGTAACCGCGGGTTTTTAACTGCCGGGCTGATGATGATGGTGGCAGGCAGGAGGTGACTTGCTTCCACTAGCAGCGCGCGATCCGCCTCGGCGAGAGGGAGCTAGCAGCGAGGGCCGCTGGGTCCCCACCTTCGCCGTAACCTTCTTTCCACGGCACGCCATAGAAGCCTCCACTGCAGTTTGCCTGTCCTGGGATACAGTAGTAGATGCATGGGGATTATGCTGCGTACCGCTGCGCCCTGTCAGATGCAGGTGAGGGGATAAAATTAATCTCGCCGAGATCGCTCGTGTGCGCTCTACGTCACCATGGCTTCTTCTTCTGCTTGTGCTTGCATCTCATCAAGATGCAAACGGCGTAAATATAGCCAGGTAAAACTAACTTTGAAAGATTCCTTACGAATTACTTGCAGGTTTGACTTATGGGTATGTGCATAGAAACGTATGGTAAATCTTTCACCTTGAGGTGCGGTGAGGTTGATACGAAACGAAGTACTACCATCCAGATGACCAGATGGATGGAACATAGCGTGATGCGGAAGGATGATCAGGATTCAGGACCAGCAACAAAGAGAGAAGAAAATAAATATCCAAACGGCGGCGGTTAACTGATCAGACAATCAGATTTGCAAGGCAGCTAGCTGCTGTACAGTGAATTAAATTCCATCCAAAATACAGGAGAGCAATTACAGTGAGCGGATGATCTATAGGGGTCAAGGTAACCTCTCTGGATAAACAGTAAACACTACCGATGCGATTCTACAAGCTACTTCAGGAAAAGTAAGGCATGGACGAAAAACAGTTGAATGGTGGTTAGGCTATGATGCTTCTTCTTTGGTTTCTCCTTTTCCGTTTTTTTTTTTTGGGCATCCTTTTCTCCTCCTCTTTCTAGCTTCCGATGATCCCTTTGTACTGCACGCTCGCTTCAGATGCTGACCACTGGGGTCCACTCGAACCGGCCGCCGTCGAGGGGCACGCCGCGGACGACGTCGAAGTTGTACCTGCCAAGGGGAGAGCGCAGCCGCGCGCGTCAGATTCTATCACACCGAGTCACGGCACGCGCCACGACGACGGGAGGAGAAATTTGCGTGCGGTAAGCCAGTAACGTTACGCTGCATGCTACTAGTAGCACGCGGTAATTTTTCCGGCCGCTGGTGGCTTACGAGGTTACTTACTTGGCAGCGAAGCGTTCGGCCTGCGCCTTCTCGGCCGCCGCGAAGAAGGCCTTGATCTCGTCCGCCGGTGGCGTGATCAGCTGGGGAGCCGGCGACGACTGGCCGTTGTTCTTCTGGCCCGCCAGATCCGACTCCAGATCGCTGACCTCGCCGTGCGCCCGGCTCGATGGCGTCGTCTCTCTCCTGAATTTTCAAAAACCACGAGGGGAACAACGTCAGGAGCACGCCGGAAGGCATAATTCGACAGGATTTGGGAGAAACAAGGAGAATTCTCCAACCTCTCGCGCTCCGGGCCGCTCCCCGAGTTGCTCGCGGAGACCTCCAGGTTGTGATCCCCGCCTGCCTGTAGAGCCACAGAAGCGAAGGAAACAACGGAATTCAGCAACGGGAGGCGCTGGAGATCTCGAACCATTTTCGAATTCGAATTCTAGGGTTTCCCCTCTCTCACCTTCGCGGCGTCGGAGCGGCAGGCAAGGCTCCTGTCCTGACACCCCACGTCCACAGACGACGCCGTGCTGGAGCATCGCGACAGCCCGGGCACGAGCGCCGCCGCACCCTGGCCGGCACCAGCAGCCTCCGCCGGCACCGGAACCCTCGGCGCCGAAGGCTGCTGAGGCGGCGCCATGAACAGCGTCCGGCTCCGCAGCTTGATGTAGCAGCTTCCGCCGTCACCGCCAGCGGCAGGCTCCCCCGCCGCCACGTTCGGCGGCGCCAGCGCCTTCTTCCTCCTCGGGGCGACCTTCGCGACACCGCCGGCCGGCGCCGGCGCCGCCGCGGTCCGCGACCTCGTCCGGACGCCGACGACCTGCGTGACCTCGACGCCGGCGACCTCCTCGCCCGCGGCCCCCCTGCACTTGCGCATGTACTTCCCCATATGACGCACGCCGCCGCCCCGGCCTCCCCTCGCTTCCCCTTGGCCGCTTCCTCCTTTTCTCCCCCCCTCTCACGCCTGCGCGGCGCTGCCTGCGGCTGCCGCTTGCGCTTTGGATTCTCTCGACCCCTCCGTCGGGCGCTCGCGTGCGCGTACAAATATAAGATGCCGCGGCGCGGGGATGGGATTCCGGATCCGACGGCCAGGATCGCTCCCCCCTGACGGCGCCGTTAGCCGGATCTGGCCGTTGGGCGGCGGACCGGACGCGCCGCGCGGTGCCGGTCGCGTGCGGCCGGCCCCACCCGCCGCGGCCGGTACGCGACCACGCGCCCGCGGGGGCGACGGGGTGCAGCCGGTGAGAACGGCGTGCAGGCCACCGAAGGGACGTAACGGAAGGAAGCTTCCGCGGCTGGCACGCGTGCTCACCAGATAGGCGGCCCCCCTCTGTCCTGCGGGGCCGACACGTGTAGCGCGGCGGATCCGACGGTTGGCGTGCCGCTGGGGGCTTGGGGTTCGTTGTGGGATTTCAAATTCGAAATCATAACGGCGAGGAGCGCCGGCGTTTAATCGGCAGCACCGTACCGTGCGGTTCTACGGAGAGGGACGTTGCGAGGGTCGCGTTACAGGCTTTGTTCCCGTTGATGAAAACGTCGCGGGGGTACATATAACAGGGTGAGGGGCCAAAAAAGGAAAAGGAAAACGTAACGGACGGGCTCTGGTGCGGCGCAGCCTTACCTGAAGCACGAAAGAAACTTGGGCTAGGCGGACACGGTTTCTGGTCTGCGGCAGACGGAGCAGTATACAGTACAGGTACAGCAGTGGAGTAACTCCCGAAAGGTTCTCTCTGAAAAAGCGTGCTCTGTCTGGCACAGCAGCAGGATTGGGGGCAGGTCCGGGCCCGGCCCGGCGAACAGTGCCGGGAGGCTGGCCTGCTCGATCAGGTTCTATCCGCCGCCTGCCACTGACGAGAGCCTGTCGGCCGAAAGAGCTCTGCTGCAATCGTCTCCATTTCGCCCGATAAACACGACGCCTGAGAATTAGGAACCGGAACGAGTAGGTTTTCGAATTTGGAGCATGCCTGGCCCCGCTTGCCATTGCGTCAGATAGGCAGTGAGCAACTGGGCATGCCGACGCAGCAGCAGGCCGTAAATGGCAAGTTGGCAGCGCGAGGCATAAATGTCAAACAGGGGCGGCCGATTCGGGCGCCGATGCCCACCGGCCACCCGTACAGATCCACGCAGGACGCGGCCGTGTCGTTCCTTGTACCGGACCGTGCTCCTCGTAGTCCCAGTCCCAGACTCCCAGCAGGCAGAAGCACCAGCCGGATCGATCACAGTATGCAGCAACCTTGGCAGAGCAGGTCCCCGACGGATCGACGCGCGCGAGGGGACGGGAGCGCGCGCACAGAGGCGGTACCGCTTGTCTCGCCCCGACTGGACGGGGCCCTGCGGGAGCCGCGCTTGCAGAGCAGCGAGCAGGGGCGGCCGTTTCGATGGGCAGCGGGCGTGCACGTGTGTCAATTGTCATCATGCCCGGGCGCGCTGGGCTCGGAGGTCTGCCGGGCGATGCGCGCATGGGCTCCGTCGGGCTGGCCGCGTCGGGCTTGTACTCTTGCGGAGTTGCGGTCTTGCTGATCTTGGCGATCGAGGGCACACTAGCTGATCATGCCGTTTTCCACGGTTTTCGCGGTGCAGTGCACTGTCCGTATTGCTTTTTTGGCTGGGCTTCGTGGTCCAGATAAATGGGCATCCAAGTGACAATTCTACCTCTATTCGTTTATTTTTTTAAAAAAAAATCTACCTCCATTTCCATGTTGTTTTTACTGTATCTTGTTTTCAGTCTCTTGGTCCAACGCTCTTTTTACCAAAATTAGTTTCTTTTTCCGGAGTGCAAAAAATAAATCATCTAAGAGAAAGCCATTCGTTGACCACCACCCATGCATGTATGCAAGGCGAGTTCTTTTTTTCTTTTTTAGGATTGACGCTAGAGGAGGAGTTGACGGGCATACCAATGGACAGTGACAGTACCTGACTTTACCTGCTCTCATACGCCCTTCAAGGTGGACGGGAAAAAGAATGTTGTACTATGCTCCAACCTCTGGTGCAGTGTGGCCTTGGATTCTCTCCCTTCGTTGTGTTTTTATATAAGACGGTATTTCGTCGTTTCCGCTCCGAGTACAAATGGATCCGATGCCCTTTACGGTCTTACCACATTACGAACAAACACCTCATCATAGGATTCAATAATAATAGCCGGCGCATACAGATTGGGAATCATCCGTTTAAATAAACAAAGGAAGGGAAAAAGGGAAACAGGCAGATTTCAGATTGGGCAGTCTTCAGCCTCAACTTTGAAATACTGCATGTATAGTTTGACGAATCGGTGCCATGATATGAAGAAAACAGGGAGCAAAAAGAAGATCTGGTCACATCACATGCATGGCTTCGATCTGACCAATCGAAGTTTTGCGCCATCTTCTGATGTAGTAGCATGTGGCTCACTAATCGCGACAGATGGTTCGATCTGAATCGCACTTAAATTACCCAGCGACGCTATCCTCTGATTTGAGCTTCTCCCGTCAGAGACCCAAAAAAAAAAAGGAGTATGAGTAGTACTAGATGAGCTTCTCTCCGGTAAGCCGGTAATAGATGGGTTCCAGATTAGTACAGCCGACCTAAACAACGGCGATATTCTGGATAAAATTAAGACCGAGCCATGAGTAATTTACTTGCCTCCTGCTGGAACGACTATTAAACAGTAACTAGACTGACATTTGGAGTAAGTAAAAGCAGAGTCGGCTTGTTGGGGGCATGGAACATGCACAGATGGTACTAGCACTGGTATCCATTTCCAAATAAGACTGTCTCCAACGAGAGACTCTAAACCGTTCTCTATCCTATATATACACAGAAGATTCCGTTCTCTACATGCTCCAGCAGCATTCTCTAAATGGATCTCTAAGATAGAGAACGCTACAGGTTTCCTCTATATATAGAGATTCTCTCTCCTCTTCTCTATTTTTTCTTTACGCTTTAAATACTGGATTAAATAAAAATAAAATATATCCATAGCATTTGAGGTATGATAAATACGTACGTACAAAAATTTGGAACAAAATACGTTTCTAATATAGGGTTTAATGTATAGAGAACGAGATTTAGAGAACGTTGTTGGAGAGAAATGAGATATAGAGGAGAGAATTTTGTAGATAAGTCTGTAAATGACGGATATAAAGAAACATACAGAGAACGACGGTTGGACATAGACTAAAACAGGAGCGCGCACACACTGCATCCAAGAAATATACCAGACCTGCAAAGCATATACCGGATCCTCCACCCAGGAATCTCAGCAGCACTACTGCTACAAAGACACATTGACTATGGCTGTAGCCCAAACAATGGCAGTGTCAGTCAGTACTAGGATTAAAACAAATAAAAAGAACTGCAAGTTGAGTAGCTAGATGCTCATAATGTTGTTTTGGCAGTAATTCCTATAGCTGACAAAAAATTACACCGGTGGCAGCAAACAGCAGTAGGGAGCACAAGATCAGAGCTGAACAACAGATGTTACAGGCTCCTACAGAGCAAACATCAATGAAAACTCGGCCTGGGCGCTCTGGCAGCAAGAACCTTCTCTTTTGGCCCCTTGGCACCCCTCCCTGCGCCAGGCCAGATGGTCCCCGGCGTTCCGTGCCTGATGAGACGAGCGTGGAAGGACGGTGACAGTGGCGGAGCAGCGGCGCACAGTGAATCGGCATGGGCTGGTGAAAGCGGAGGGCGCCGCATGGACGGGGGGTCCTGGCAGCTATTCGGGCGGTTTGTTCTTTTCCCCGCCCTCCCCATGCCGGATCGCTCGCCGTACCGCGCCCTCCCATTGCCGAACGCCGCTTGCCGTTTTCCCAAGGAATCCGATGCGATGCTCTCCTGATGCTTGCATTGGCTAGCTATCCGCTAGTACTCGTAGGAAGTAGCAGTAGAAGAACCATCCGCTTCGCTGTCCATGCTCGCTTGGCTACAACCTTCTTGGACTGATGCAGGTGAGCAAGATCAACGTGGTTACCAGCAAGTTGGGCTCAGATCAGCCCATCTTATCTCGAAACGGGTGGCTCAGAAGACCTGCTCTGCTCGTGCCGTTTGAGAAGATGAAAAAGGGTGTGGGGGTCGCTCTCGCTTGCTTGCAGGCGACGTCGGCAGCAGCGGGGGGTGGACCAGACGCGGAGACACGGCGGTTGGTGTCAGTCATGGAAGGCAAGGGCCAAGGGGCATGCACAGCTGGTCGAATCTAGCAGCGGCGCGCGTGGCTGCGGCCCAGCGCGACCGCGGCCGTGGGAATCAACGGCATCCTTTCCAAGGGGTACTTGCCGCGCCGCTGTTGCGTTGCTTTCTGCTGCCGCCGGGCGAGATCGATCCATCCATCCCCTGGTGGTCTCGGCAGCCAGTTTTCTCCCATCTCCTCCCAAGATTCCGTCCCAAGTTACTCGGGCAACCGCCAGCATCTACCACTCGGAACGATCCAAATCCCCGGCATCTCAACAGGGTCCAGACTCCAGACTGAACTGCTGCAGAAACTCCATCCGTCGACGAGGCTACACGGAGCGGTGAACTGCTGCCGTGCAGGGGAGGAGGGCCCAAGCACGCGTGCGTGGGAGCTGTATCAGTTACAGTTATTACAGCACCCGGTAATATAATGCGGTTAGTTGTTAGTTACCGGGACCAGCGCGCGCGACGGGGTACTCGATCCCACCGTGTCCTAGGCCGCCGCCTTGAATTTGCGCGTGGGACGGAACGGAAGGCGTGATCCCGTTGCCGTCGCGCCGCACGGGCCCCCTCGTGATCCGTTCACGGCGGCCATTTATGCCAGACCATGGCTGCTCGATCGCTCACGGAGGCGGAGGCCAGGAATCATGGAAGCCGCCGCCGCTCCGCCGGGCATTCATGGCCCTCATGCGCACGGGGCCTGGCCGGCGATGGACGAGGCGCGTTGGGTTCCAAGCGTAAATGGCCTCACGCACCGCACCGGCCGTCGAATCGGGCCGGGCCGTGCGCCGCGGATCACACAACGTTCGCCGTTGCCCACGCTATTTTTTTCTTCTGCGGCTGAATTTGTTTTACATCCAGTAGGATACTTCCACTCCCACTTTTACCGATCAACACGTTCCTCCTCTAGTTCTCGACACGCCGTAGGCTAAAAGTTTTGGCAATTTTGGGCAGGGGGGTTTTCTACTGGACGCGCTCGATCGAGTGCATGGGTGGATGGCGAGATACTGAGGTGACTGCTAAGACCAGCAGCTACAGCTTTGTGATGATGAGTGAGAGAGAGAGACGGGCAAAAGGAAGGGAAAAGGTGCTCAAAGAGAGTTTGATTAGTAGCGCGGGAGACGACGGTGGATCGCGTAAAAGCGTCGTGTGTCATGATTTCGTGCATGATAGGGGGTGGATGAGCAACGAAATATTCCCTCCTTTTTGGCCCCGGCGATAGGAGAAAGCTACTACGTGTCCCCGAAATAAAGATTAGAGGATAAAAAGCTCCCTCCTTTCCACGATTAGCGTAAAGCTGTTATGCTAATCATCGGCTTGGCCAGCACCTCCCCATGTAACGGTATACTAGCTCTTATGTGCAACCGGGAAAAGAAAAGACAGCGTGGCAAAAGAAATCAACGTTCAGTAAAGATTAAAGCCTCTTCCTCTGTCCCCTCGTACTGAATTGGCATGGCAACAGACAGATTTATCGTTGGAGAAAAAGACTTTATACACAATCGCCTTACGTCCAGTATACGGTATAGGCTGAGACTCTGAGCAATCAAGACATGTCTATCATCCGTTACACACCAACCGGCCAAGAATTTTTCAGCTAGCCGAACTTCGCCATGCACCAGGTAACAGCGTTGCATCTCTGAATCTGAAATTTGAAATTTCCAAGCCAAGAAACAATGCGTCAGTCTCCTATAGTGCGTTAGACCACGTACATGAAAAAGAATCTTGTTATTTAAAAATATTAAATAAACTTTATCTAATTTTTTTTCCACATATGTGTGCTAATTCATGAGACGAATTTAATCAGCCTAATTAATTTATAATTTGCAACAGTGATACTACAATAACCATTCGCTAATCATGAATTAATATACCTCGTTAGATTCATTTCGCGAATTAGCCTATAAATTCTGTAATAAATTTTATAATTAAACTTTATTTAATATTTCTAAATAACAAAATCCTCTTTAATACGATATGACGGAACGAGACACCACTTACGGCTTAGGCCACTTCTACGATCTCTTCGCTGCTCCTGGTCCTGGCGCAGTTCTTCTGAACCACCATGGCCCTGGGGCTCCTGGGGCTCTGCCACTGATCTTCACACCAAATAGACTAGGACTTTCACGATCTGATGTCTTTGCGTTGCGTTTCCCGTAACAGAATAACTAGTCTATCAGTCCCATCAGAACAAAAAAAAAAACGCACAGCTGTAGTGGCACTGCCAAAGATATGTGAAGAAAAATGTCAGCAATATTTGAGCTACAAGGTGATTTCTAGAAGAACGCAAGCTTCGTAATCTTCGTATCTGTATGTAGTTGTAGGTCTGATTGTACACGTATGTATTAACAAATGCTACAGCTGTACCAGACGAGAGGCGTCAAAAGAAAATATTTTTAAGCTACAAATAGAAAGCGGGTTCTTAATATTTGAGCTTTAGTAGCAGGGATAGCAATGGGTACCCGAAATCCAATAGATTTTTACTCCATTAGGGCACATATTTGCATTAATTTTTAGACCCGTGGGTTTATTAATGGATATAAAATCCTACCCGTTGGGTTTATGGTATGGGTTTGTTCCTACAATACCTGAACCCGTAAACCCATGGATTTTTTGAACCCGATATTATTTTATTTTGTAAATTTATAATAAACTTAACATCCCTTCCCTTCGCTTCTTATTTTGGTGAACCCTGAATATTTTGGTAGTAGGTAGGGGTGTTGTATATTTTGGTAGTAGGTAGGGGTGTTGTATATTTTGGTAGTAGGTAGGGGTGTTTGTCGGTACATACAGACAGGGGTACCTCCTGCTAGGGTGACCAGACCCTTGGCGTCTCGCTATCCGTAATCTCCCCCTTGCCTTCCGGGGGACGTGGCGTGCGGCCCGGGCCTGACAGCTGGGGACCGTGGTCTCCGGACCCTCCCCGTGCTGTTCCGGGACCGGGGCCCCCACGTCCCCAGGAAAGCTGGAGAGCTCTCGGTTAGCCCCCGCGGACCCGAACTCCCCAGGGAGGTCCGGGGCCGCCACATGTGATGGCCGGACCATCACAGGCCAGACCGCTCCGACCGGCCTCGGGGGCTCGGACCCCCTCCCCCCGGGAAGGGGTCCGGCGCCGCCACGCGCCGTCCTGCGGTGGGAACGGGGCTGGCCCTGCCACGTGCTTGCGGCTGGAGGCCCTTCGCGGGTCTCCAGCCCACCTACCAGCATTTAAAGCGGTAGCTGGGCCGTGCGTGCCCAAGTCAAAAGGAACAGCCTGCCACTGACACACGGGGCAGGTATGCTGACACTACGGTAGCCTGCTTGACCTGAAGGCGGCGCGTCATATCACCGTGCACAGTGCGCGGACTGTGTACAGTCCTGTCACGGCGCTGCGCGCGTGATGATGGCGTGTAATAGGCGAGCCAAGGCGTGCGCTATAACAGTGCGCACACAACAGGTCAGCGCTGTTTCACCGCCTGACTGGAGGTTCCATCCCAACAGTGACAGCACGGCTTCACTGTTGCGCAACGCTGACACCAGACACTGCGCAAGACAAGGCTGTACACGGCCATATCCTAGCTGTGGAAACGCACATCAACTTCTCGGTCGAAGAGGACTACGGAGAGGAGCTCGAGGAGATGACCTCCATATCTCTCGTAGAACAGACTTCTGTTGGCCAGGCCCACCTGTCGGGGTCCGGCTCAATGTAAGCACTCCCCTTGGGCTATAAAAGGGAGAGTGCACTCGTTAGAAGAAAAGATTCAGACACACACGAACACAAACTGAGGGGCATCCGTGCTCACACAATCAACACAACACCAAAGTGGACGTAGAGTATTACGCTCCGGCGGCCTGAACCACTCTAAAATCCTCGCGTCTTTCCTGCGTTCATCGGTCCACCGATCTAGCGCTTCTAAGTCTCCTCCAAACCCATCCTTTACTAGGATTAGGCGGGTGCATTCCGCCACCCGGTTGGAGTTCTCCTCCGACAGTGTTGTTGCTTTGCAGTTGTATTGTATATACATATGATGGATTTGTGAGTGTGTATGGTGTTATGATCATTTGAATATAGAATTTGTTATTTATCTTTTAATTTTTTAGTAATTTTTAATAAACAATGAACTTCTCACTTATCATGTAATTCTATACGCTGTATTAAACTTGTTGTATTAAATTTGTTGATCACGATGAAAATTAGTATGGTAAAATGTAGATCCATGGGTGATTCGTGGGTACCCGTTAATCTGATGAATTTGGGTTTGGGCTAAATTCTAAATCCATCACGAATATGGATTTTTCAACAGGTTCAAATAGTTTTTATAGGTTTGGATTTGGGACTGTAAAATTCAGAGGGTTTGAACCTGTTGCCATCCCTATTTAGGAGCAGCAGCTGATCAGCTGTGGACGAAGAGGAACAGAGGATGGAACAGTGACTCGATTCGACTCAGCTCCGCACAATCCGAAGATGGATAGGAATTCGGAATTGTGGATGCCATCGGAATCCAGCCCATGAAGGCCCGTCAGGACATGCCGCCGGAATCCTGTTAAAAGCCCAAAATTCGGAGCCCACGTGACTATTCGCGCCTTTCCCCAAACCTCCGAGCGCCGACGGAACACCTCCCCCTTCCTCCCGGCGCGCCGCCACTTCGCCGCTGTCGCTCCTCCCGCCATGGGCAGCTCCGTTGCTGACGGCGCTAAGCTACAGCCATCAAGGGCAGGGAGTCGCCTCTGTGTGCGGTGCGGCGAGAGGAAGGCCGCACTGAAGCGGCCCAAAACCCTAGAGCAGGTGCGCCTCGTCCTCGCCACGCTTCCTTTGTAATTTGTTCCGATGTTTTAGGAAAATTCTAGAGCTGGGGTAGCCAACGACTTAACTGTAAAACATTAAGGTGGGATCGCAGGGCTTTGCTTTAATTTTGCTAAGTTAGGCGAAGAAGAGATGTCGTCTGGTGTACTTGTGAAGTTTTGTGAAGAATTTTGTTTGTTTATGATGTTTTACAAAAGTTATGTGATTCATGTATATCTGTGTTTCTTTGAATGTTTACATTCTATCCTTCCGTTGAGCTATAGTTTTGTGGATGTTAGTGAATATCGTGAGCTTCTTTCATCTGACATCCATAAAAGAGTGCTTAGATTTCTTCTTTTAGATCTGTAGGGAATGCTTCTACATCGTCTTTGAGGACGAAATTCATCAAACTATTGTCGACAATTCTTTGTTTAAATCTGGTGAGCGTGTGGCAATCGGTGCTTCTGGTGGAAAAGGTATGTCCAGACTTGTACGTGCCATCAGTAGGTAAAGAAGTTGTAGCTGCATTTTATATTTTGTTATGGCAATGTGTGCACCTTTTTAGTTTTCTGCATAAATGCTTGAATATCTACAGACATGCTTCATTTACCTGTCTAGGTATTGGTGAAGCTATTATATTCTCTTCTGAAAATAACTGCATGACCAACACGGAAGGCGATTATGTCTTCTTGTTGGGAGCTCTATGTCTGCATTTCATTGATCTATACAGTTTAGGTTTCATAGCAGTAGGTTAAGTGCCATTCTCCCATGAGTATTATAAACCAATCGTCGTTGATAGTATCGGGTCATTTGTGTTTAGCCATAGAGTACAAACGAAAGTTATTTACGCACTCGTGCTGCATACCACATGCTTCTTTCTTGTTTAAAATGCATGATCTTCCTGCAAGTTCCAACATTTATTTTTATTTCTATCATGCAGATTCAACAGTGCTTGCATACGTGCTATCAGAGTTAAACCGTCGTCACAACTATGGCCTCGATTTGTTCCTTTTATCTGTTGATGAAGGAATCACAGGATATAGAGACGACTCACTAGAAACAGTTAAAAGGAATGAAATACAGGTTCCCCCCTCCCACATCGTGGGCACACTCCCTCAGTTTGTCTGGACCTTCAACTGTCAATATTATAGTGGGTGCTATTCAGACATTTAATTCAGTAAGTTTCACCATTCCCTTGTTGCAGTATGGTCTGCCACTGAAGATTGTTTCCTATAAAGACCTCTATGGCTGGACAATGGATGATATTGTTAAAGCAATTGGTCTGAAAAATAATTGTACGTTCTGTGGAGTTTTTCGACGTCAGGTAGTCCCTACCTGCAAAACTTGCACGGAGATTTCTTTTCTTATCTTTAACTAGACTCTGCCTTCACTGATAATCCTTTTCTTTGTAGGCACTAGATCGAGGTGCTGCTCTCCTGAAGGCTGATAAGATTGTAACTGGGCATAATGCAGATGACATTGCAGAAACTGTCTTGCTGAATATTCTGCGTGGTGATATTGCAAGGTTTATGTTGGTTGCAGCATTGTGCTGTTTTTCCTTAGTTTCCTTTTTAATACTTTTGGTTTGATGTTGTGTTGCTCCTTTATAGGTTAAGTAGATGTACCTTTATAACTACTGGTGAAGATGGGCCAATCCCAAGATGCAAGCCTTTCAAATACACCTACGAGAAGGAGATTGTCATATATCCTTTCTATGAAACATCTCATATTTTCATATGTTACTTGTTTGCTTTATTCAAGTATATTTTAAATCCTTGACTGAATGACACGTATGCATACTTCAAAAAGCTGGACTACTTCTCCACAGAATGTAATATCTGGTTCTTTTACTGTGCAATCCTTTTTTTTCACATTGAAAAATAATAGTTCATTCCAATATCCGAAGATGCTAGAATGGTACGTCAATAAGAAAATATAGATCTCAATCATCACTGCGTTTTGTTCCACTAATACCATACACTTACATATGAGTCTGCTTAACTTCATTTCTCCAAAATCGGTGAATACATAACACAAATCTATTAATTTTGTTGACTGCTCTGTGCCACAATTCTGAAAGAATAGAAAATGTCTCAATTTGGCTGTATTGTGATCCAGGCATCTATTCACCAAATGCATACCGTGGTTTTGCTCGTGAATTTATTAAAGATTTAGAAAGGATGAGGTAAAGGTGCATTATTTCCCTATATAATGCAGACCTCTGCATGTTCTTACCCTTGGCTCAGTAGATAATCATCGTTGCAGGCCTAGAGCTATATTGGACATCATAAAATCTGGAGAAAATTTCAGAATCTCCACAACAACAAAGATGCCAGAGCAAGGAACGTGTGAACGCTGCGGCTACATTTCTAGTCAGGTATGGCCATTACATCAAATATGGTGTTATGGTGCATATGAAATATGGATAACTGAACATTTTGCTTCTGCTAAGACACTTAAAACAAGCCCTTATTATATTTGAAGAGCAGCTTACAAACTGATTAATTCCAGTGGAACAGCTTACATGCATGCAGTGGCTCAATCCACCTTGTTGACTCCCTAACCTATTCGAAACATGGGCGATGTGCTAAGGGTCCTTTGCTTTGTACTCGCGGCATGCCGGCATTGTTTACCAATAATGCGAACTGCATGAATTTGCCCTCGTTATTTATCTTGGAAATTCTTAAACGTTTTTTTTCTATGGAAGTAACTGAAAAATTGATGAACGTTTGGGACAGAGATTATGCAAAGCATGTGTCTTGCTTGATGGATTGAATCGAGGCTTGCCGAAACTAGGCATTGGAAGGACCAAAGCTGGTGACGGTAAGGAACACGCCAAACATTCAGAGAGGAATACATCGAGCTTACAAGGGAAACATGGGAACTTCGACTTCTAGATCTCAATTGCAGTTTTGCTAAAAAGAAAGAAATACTGTAATAAAATTTTATGTAATCTGTAATTTTTGTATCATTGTTGTAGTACTTGTTACTGGTCATTTGATCATTTCGATTGTTGTGGTCGTTCATGAATCATGACTGTATAAATACAGCCGTGAACCACAAGAACAGGTCTTCGAGTCTTGACACATGCTTACGAAGATATATAATCCTGGTCCCAAAACAGGTACGTCACATATCAGATTTAATAAATTACAGTTTTCGGAAATTATGCACGTTCACCAGAAATTAAAGTTCTAAAAGAACTGATCGTGTTTGTAATATGCAAAATGATAAATTTAAAATAAGATAAAAAATTGTTATTTTTTTTTCTCACAGATGGGATCGAAGTTGAATTAAACTTTTGCATGTATGCAGAACATGCATCCACCATAAGTCTGTTAAAGATTTTCCCCCCCAGAATTTTGGACAACCTCTAAATATGGTTCGTGGAATTGCACTTATGAGTTGCACCCGCCTCAAAACAGCATTTCTATTTTGATTGGCGCTAATGTGCCTTATCAAGTTTCCCATAGTGAGCTAGAACAGATAATGATCCCATCTCTATTGCGTTTAGCTTCCTCCTGTTTCGTATGACAATTTCAGACATTTTAATTTCCAAAGTTTAATAAGTCAGACAATGAAAAACTGCTCCGTAAGGCAGCCTTTACCACCACGGTTCTGCATATGTCCAGTAAGTAAACAGGTAAACACGTAATAAGAACAAGCAGCAAAAGATTGAACATAAACCAACCTCTCTTTTTGCTAGCAATATCATTCAAAATTGCAATGCACAGACTATAGATTTTCGACATAACCATCTTCCTTCTACAATTTCATACAACCCAATTTGTTACATTTTGCAATTTGGACCACCTCTGTCAAAATTTAACAGTACACAGTACAACAGAAAAAAAGGGGGTGGCGGATCCTCAGGATCCCCAGCACACTAGATTCCCAACCGACATAGTGGGTTGCTCTTGATAAGGTTGAAATCAACCTGGAAAGAACATGACATGAATAAAGAAGGGCTCATGATAACAGGAGAAAATTTCAGTACGGCAATATGGCACAATACCTTTGGTCCAAAGAGGTCCCTAATGTTGTCAATTCCATATAGAATCATCGTCGGCCTGAATGAAGAAACAGAATCCAGTAAGTAGATTTCTTGCAACTAGCTAGATAATTTATGGTCTCAGCAACCAAGGGAGAAAAGTTCGAAAAATCACACTAGGTCCAAACTTGTTAAATGTATGAACAAAGAAAACCTCACTGTGAGCAAGCAATGTCATACCTTTCAAGTGAAAGACCCCATGCAATAACATTAACACCTTCTGGCAACCCCATGGGAAGCAACATCTCAGGCCTAAACATGCCTGAATTACCAACTTCAACCCATTTCTTTAAACCATCGTGGTAACTGAAAACAGAACAGCAAAAATCATTCACAAACAACAAGAATCATGAAACTAAGAACAAAGCCAAAGGAATTACTTCTGACCTGAAAATTTCCATGCTTGGTTCAGTATATGGATTGTAGGCAGGCTTGAAACGCAGCTTTGACATACCTAAGAATCACGAGAAAAGATGACAATAATTAGGGGCACAATCTGTGCATGATGTATCATATGATAAAGCAGATGGTTTAGCAACCTAGGCTTGAGAAGAAATCCTCCAATACACCAATCAGATCACCTAGCGTCAAACCATAATCACAGATAAGACCTGAAAAAACAAACATTACATGAACATAATCTAAGAGATTTATATAGAAATGCAATAGGACATGAATGCTATATTAAACAAAAACTTCCACTTTTGTCTTGGGACATCAAATAAACAACTATATGCATAAGACAGCAAACAGCTACCTTCTATCTGGTGGAATTCAGCAAGATGAGTTCGGTCAACAGCTTCATTACGGAAAACCCGATCAATGGAGTAATATCTCTTCGGGGCAAAAGGTTTCTGAAAAGTCAACATCAATCACAAAAATCATGAACCATTCAAAGAGACATGCGAATTTCATTGCAGCACTGAACAAACTATATATTGGAAAAGTTGCAATACTAGCAACTTCAATGTAGTACAACACTTACCTCTTGAGCAAGCTTGTATAACATTCTCGTGGAAACAGCAGTTGTATGAGTACGAAGAAGATTTTTCTCCGCTTCATCCCGCTTCCAGTCATAACCATATCTGCAGACAATAATCTTACATGACCGAAAACTTTGGAGCTAAGGTGCTACACAAACATCAGAAGTATACCCTTTGGAGCCATAACCACCAGACTGATGAACTTGCTTTACTTTCTCAAGATATTCCTCAGGCAACTGTCTCGTAGCTGCAGGGGCTGCATAAATTTGATGGACAATTAAGAGATGCAACTTTGATCAAGAGACCGTACAATATCTCAAAAAATACCTTTCAGGAAAAAGGTATCATGTGAATCCCGAGCAGGATGCTGTTGTGGCTGGAACAGTGCATCGAAATTCCAGAAGCTATATGAAAGAAGCAGCAATCACATGTAGCATTAGGAACACAAGTACTGGTAAAATGGGGCCCGTAGAGAGCTGCATTTCTTTTCTTTTTTAGAGCACAACATCATCACATAGAAAGATATGGTTGTTCCGAGTTGGGTGCAAATATTAGACCACACACCTGCTTTCAACGAATTTGTTGGTTGGCATCTCTGTGAATCTGCACCAATACAATGAATTAATACATTTTCTGAAAACATCTTGCTGAATACAAACATGACAAACAGATTGTCTTATTTACCCCATCATAATAAAGATGTTCTCGATTGCCTCACGGACCTGAAGCAACACAAGTTATAGTTGGGATTTATTCAGTTTATCAGAAAAAAGGCTATGTTAAATTGCAGAAACTATAGATATACCTCCATCAAAGGCTGCACATAACCTTTGGCTATAGGTTGTCCCTGAGCTCCATAATTATAGTCTTTGAATTCAAGGTCCTTCCAGTCACCACTAAAGAGCAGAAAATTAATTCCAAAATGAAAATAAAAATGTATCAAACGTTCCATATCCATAAAGAAAAACATTGACAAACAGATCATTTACGATATTGTATGCATTGATAAAACATACTTACGTACATTAGTTAAAAGTGCCAAATTTAACATGATAAATCCTGCTCTATTTTGGAAACTAATTCGAGAGAAATGACATAAAATTACCTTCTAAGGTGTTCTGTTGTCACATCAGTTGCCAAAGTTTTTCTCTTTACAACAAACTCAGGCCCTTTCTTTAGTGAGTACCAAATTGATTTCCTGTTAAGCATCAAGGTAGATGGAACAAATTTGTACGATCACAATAGTACATACTACGAAAAAGAGCTCATCTCTTCAGATCAGATGTACTTACTCTTTCGTAATAAGCTTCCTTCTCTTCAAATCATCAATCACTTTATCAGGAACAACCTACATCAAAATGCTTTTCTTTTTCATAAAGGGAAGAATCCACAGTGAAATGCAGGGACAAGGTAGCTAACAATGTTTTAGTACAATATCTAGAGGAACATTTTTATTTTGTACAGAAAACTGAGCTCAGCAGAAGTGAACGGATCAAATGCGCTAAAGTGTATCAGATAGTGAGCTTGAAAGCACTGTCCGCAAATGATTCCAATGAAAAATGCAAATGATAGGAGTAAATGCGGAGCCCAAAGTACACAAACCTCCCCTTTCTCTAGCTTTGTAAGCTGCTCTTGCAACTCATCCCTGACGTTCTCAACCTGAATAAAGATGGGAGTGCAAGTTATATGTGACATCTTGAGATTGAAACTGAACCAGCGCAGCCCGCAAAATCACTTTAGAAGAAAAGGCATAATTATGCGCCACCATACCATTAAGTTGAAACCTAGATGTCAAAATACCACCCAAAGTTTTGACATAGCCAAAATAGCATCAGCACAGCTGTGTCTGACACTTGGGTCTTTGACAGTGTCTGATATGTGACTTTGGATGGTATTTTGGCAATCAGCCCAGCAACATAATGGTTAATTTTGCATAGCAAAATTCTACAAATTGGTACTAATAGATTCCAGTAGAGAAATAGATAATTTCTGGAAACATCACTATGCCAAATAACCATAAATCTAAATATAAAGCTGCTCGAAGCAGCGTTACACATACCCACATTGCATAATGGGAGTTCGAATCCATACCTTCCTGAGGACCAAATCCTTGTTGCCCTTCTCGAAACCTATCCATTTGTTCCGCGCAGCTGCCTTCATGCCGACATCGAATGCATCCCCCAATTTCGCCTAATACACACCGAATCTACGTATCAGCATTCGGCAAAAGCAAAACCCTCCAGTCACTCTCGGAGGATAGAACACTACAAACAAAAACTCACCTTGAGTGCATCCTTGGAGGCGCCCTCCGGTGGGATGGCTGCGACGAGCTGCGCCTCGGGGGATCCCCTGGCGGCGTAGCCCTTGGCCTCGTCGGTGAGCACCCATGTTTCCTTGATGATGTCCTGCGAGAAGGCAAGCAAGAGCCCGTCAGGCCTCGGGTTTGGAGGATAAATCTAGGTGCTCGGAGGATGGAAAGAGGAGGAGGAGCGTACGGTGCTGTCGACGATGCGGAAAGCGGAGAGACTCTTGATTACGCCCTCAAGCTCGAGGTGGGATACGCCGAGGGAAGAGGCGAAGGAGCGGGAGTCGGGGACATCGCCCGTGGAGTTGAGGTGGGCGAGGAGACCGGCCTCAACGTCGGCCGCCGGTGACTTCTCCGCCATGGCGCAAGGAAGCGGTAGCGGCGGCGGCGGCGAGGCTTCCGAGAGTCAGATGACAGAAGGGCAAGGGGGTCGTCGTGACGTCGTCTTGGGAAGTTGGGGGTTTAGGCCTCCGGTTCATTTTAGTGGTGGGCCAACTTGGTAGCCAAGTTTCCACCCAGCCCAGAAATCGTTTTGAAGGCCTGGTATTTATGGCCTGATAGCCCAGTTTCCCCTCCCTTCCGGCCTAAGCCAACGGCCCACTATGCCAATGGCGAAGCGCAGGCCGGCGCAGCGCCGCCGCCGCGGCGGCAGCCGCCAGCACCTCCTTCCCAAGTTCCCAAACCGCCACACAAGCTTGCACGCCCGCAGCCACACACATACAACTCTCGCGGTGGTTCCGCTCGTCTCCCCAGTCCCCATGGCCCGACCATCGTCGCCGCGCCTCCTCTCCTCCTTCCTCGGCGACCGCCTCGCGCTCTCCTGCAGGCCGCTCCTCCTCCGCTCCGCTGTCCCAGGTACCTGCCGCCTGCCGGCGCCAACTCCCGCGCTGCCACTCCGTGGCTGCTCCCATGTTTCAGCGCGTGGGCCCAGGGCAGCAGTTCGCTGAGCCGGCTCTCTCTCCCTCTTGCAGGAAGCAGGCGGGTGGCATATCAGGCGACGAGAACGCTATGCAACTTGGTGGATATCCTCTTCAACAGGAGGTGCGCTTTCATTCCCATCACAAGCGTCATCTTTCCTGCTCCCGGTTTGTTCGATAACTAGTACAGCATGTCAGCATCTGAGCTGCTCTGAAAGGCCCCCCTGGGTATATGTGATCATAATTTTTCTCCTAGCTTTACTTGCCATTCGCAGTACACAAATTCTGGTTTATGGACTTATTTTGCTACTGAAGGTTGAACAGGTGACCAATTGTAGTCATGATATTAAGAATTAAGAAAAGGAGATGTGACTTTTTGGTAATCCAATGTGACCGACTGTTTATTCTATGGTATTGTTGTGCCGTTTTCAATTTTCATGGGCAAAAAAGGGCTAAGGAGTGATTTGGTGATTACACAGTTGGTCAGTTGCAGTAGAATTAGATACACAGTACTTGAAGTGATTGAGATTAATTTGGTATGGAATTTCAATGAACTACTTACCTTGTTGGATGTGGACCATTTCTTAAATCTTCTGCATACTTTTCTATGCTTATATAGTTATACAAGTTATTATTGTAAAGATTATGGCGTACATTATGACCTGCATTACACATTACTGTTGGCAAGTACCATTCATGCGAATCCACAATTAGATGTACTTACTGTGACAAAAATTTCGCAGAAGTTGGGATGACGCACCAGAAAACAACCCTAGACGCCTACGTCCTGGGAAAGTATCTCCACGCTTAAGTGTTCCGAATCATATACAACTGCCTCCGTATGTCAATTCTCGTCAAAGACCTGGTGTGACCAATGGACCTGAAATACATGATGAGAAAGGGATTGAGTGCATGAGAGCTTCTGGAAAGCTTGCTGCGCAGGTTTTGAAGTTTGCTGGAACTCTTGTAAAGGTAATATCGTGGTGCTACAAAAGATTGATTGTTCGTTTCAATCAGAAAACCATTATTTCTCTCCTTTCAAAAATTTCAAAGCACATGACATAACTGAATCTACATGCTAGATACCTATAACTTCTTTTCTCAAGTAGAGGTTACTTCTCTTTTAAATTATCAGTATCATTTTCTCTGATATGGGCAATAACTCTTGTCTCAACGTCTGTTTCTTGGTGTGATCTAAATCTGGAATATAGAAATAGGTAGCATATAAGGAAGCAAGAGAGTCGGTTTTCTTTCCAACTGATGGGTGTCTAAGATTTAAGTGCAAGAGAATGATTTTATCTTATTGACAGCCAGGCATAACGACTGATGAGATTGATAAAGCAGTGCACCAAATGATAGTCGATAATGGAGCATATCCTTCACCTCTTGGTTACTGCGGATACCCAAAGAGTGTCTGCACTTCAGTGAATGAATGCATCTGCCATGGGATACCAGATTCTCGTCCACTTGAGGTAAGCCATCCAAAATCGAGAGGTAACAAGTTTGAGCACATAGAAAACAGTCACTTAATCTTCTTTGTGGCAGGATGGCGATATCATCAATATTGATGTTACTGTCTACCTCAATGTAAGTCACTCAAAACTTATCTATACCAGCTGACATGTTTTTTTGGGTTTATTTGAACCTTCTGCGCTTACTTTAACTATCACCAGTGCTTTACAACGTTTGTAATGATTTTCTCGAGAGATATCTTCTGATTCCTTGCATGGTCATGCACATCGTTCCGTTTTCGCAGTACGCAAAATGTATACATAGGTTAGAGGCTTTTTATTATTTTTTTGTTCCCATCTATTATTGATATGGATCGCTGCAATTTTGATCTTTTAATGCATGCACAGTTATGCCACTGTCCATTTCTGAAATGTTCCATTGCAATTGTATAATATTTATATGTTCTATTCCAGGGCTACCATGGTGATACATCCGCTACGTTCCTTTGTGGCGATGTTGATGACGAAGCTAAGAAATTAGTTCAGGTGATCTCAACTGGTGGTCAGTTTTCAGTAATCAAGTACGATAGGATTTGGAATATGTTTGCATAAAAGTTGAATTTATATCATGTATTTAAGAGATCTAATTGATGATAGAATGTTAGACCAAAGTCCTTTGGTTTTCCTTAATTCATTGTACAGTTTTTGGTTACAAGGCAATATTCTCCCAGAAGTTTCTCTTATCCCAAAGAAATTTATTTACTATGATGATTGATTCTGAGTTTTATGTAACCTTTTGTCCAATCAGGTGACAAAAGAATGCCTTGACAAGGCTATATCAATCTGTGCACCTGGGGTGGAGATCAAACGAATTGGCAGAACCATACAGTATGTAATTGAGAAGCTGTATCACTGGATTTGCATATGTGCTTGTATATTTTTCATCTCTATTTTTTCATAGTGCTTATTCTTGAACTATTTTATTAAACTCTGAATAACTTTTGGAAACTTCCTGCAAAGAAAATCTACGAGTCCTCACCTTTTGGTTATGGCACATCTATCACGGAACCTGACTTGAATTGTATAATAATGAATAGCATCAGTAGCAACAAAACCTCAAGTTGGGCTAGAGATGAATTCCAAATGAACATGGGAATGCTTGTTTATTTCTAATAATCAATGCTCTTAAACAGATGCATGGAGTATTTTTATTATGTTATGATGAAAAACAGTATACAAACTATCCATAAGTTGTATGGTCATAAGCTTTATTATTGTCTTAAATGTACTGATTTCTGATTAATTGATACAAGTACACTGCTTGTTGCAGACTGCATGCTATTGGAGTAGTTTTTCTGTAACAGACCTGATAATCAAAATAAACTCTTATTCCTTCTGTAGCCTTCTAGTCATTGATTCATCAGAAGGTTGTGTTTTAATCATGATTTCAAACTGACAACTAGTGTACTTACGACACTCAATGTTTGAAGGGATCATGCAGATAAATTCAAGTTTGGTGTGGTTCGACATTTTGTTGGCCATGGGGTAGGAAAAGTGTTTCATGCTGAGCCTGTTGTGCTTCATTTTAGTGAGTTTCACACTTTAACAAAACGTCTTTTTAAATTCTGTCTTGTTCTAAACAATCTCGAGCTTCTGTTGCACTATCATATCAGCATTAGGATCTGATATCAGAGCTGTGGACTAATGACTTTGGAATTTGCAGGAAACAATGAATGGGGTCGTATGATGTTGAATCAAACATTTACTATAGGTACGTGTTTCTACAATTTGCCCTTATTTCACCTGTAACTAAAATCATTGCCCTTGTTCCATCGATTTGTGATTAATATTTCACATTCTGTCATTGAACCTAGAGCTAACATGTTTTCAAAAAAAACAGGTACATTTCAGTTGCGTTTCTTTCAGGCATGATCATAGATCACTGCATTTGGTCACTGCCATCTTTCTGCACATAAGTACTACCATTTCTTTTTTTTTCTTTTTTACTCTTGAGCATATTTATGGCATCACTGGAAGCTAGTTGTTTTGATGGCTAGAAAGCATATAAGGGTGGAATAGAACTCTTAGTTTAACTGATATTTACGCATCAGGATAAAGCATATGAAGCTAGCTCACTTCATCTCCCTTTTTTTGTCATCAGAGCCCATGCTAACCTTGGGGAGCATAAATCCTGTCATGTGGTCCGATGACTGGACAGCTGTGACGGAAGACGGCAGCTTGTCAGCACAATTCGAACACACGATACTGATTACTGAGGATGGCCCGGAAATATTAACACAGTGTTAACAGAAGGCGGAAGAAGAACAGTTTGATAGTCGGCTGGCCAGATCCTGCATTTTGTGCACTAATTGGTCCAATCTAAACTCATGCAAAATGGCATATTCACGTTATAATTGATCTCGTTTATTTGAAATTGTACTGTTTTGACGTTAAATTTGTGTCTTGTTCTACTGGTGTTTGGTTACGATGTCATGGGGCGGCCGGGTGGTTGCAAGTAGGTCTGACAGTTTTGATTTGAGTTTGTTGGTAGGGGGGCTTGCCGAAAGGCATATCTCGCCTCATTTGTTAGGCCGTGCACGGACCTTTGCTTGATTCACACTTTTGCGCTACCGACTGACCAGCTGTTCCCTCGATCACTCAAAAGGACAGAGATCAGATTGGTGGTTGTTGCTGATGCTTGTATCACTAAAGGAATGACAGCCCTGTATACGAGATTCTAATACCTTCGAGGCAAGTTATCTGAAGCTTCGAACATTAAACAATGCAGCAATTTGCATTAGACAACACTGACCCTCACTAATTATTTAATTATATTTGTGCTAATCACAGTTGCTAATGATTGCATTCAACTTAGCCCTCACTAATCAATCCAGTGTACTAGTACCATACTCCCGTCCCTGTGTCCTGTCTCGCTCTTACTGCTGATTCGCTGAACACCTGAAAACCTCCTAAGAAACCTTCGCAAAAAATAGATCCTAAGAAGCTAACCTGACAAATGGGCCCAAAATGCTAGCGTCAACAAAGCACAAGGGAAGGGGAAGGGATTGCTTCGTATTCCGACTTCCTTTTACCGCCGGCCCCGAATTCCCCCCCTTTCCACACCTGCGGCAGCGAGAGAGCCCAAAGGAGTAGCAAAATCCGGTGCCGCGGCCTGATTCCAGAAGTTCCTTGCATCGCGGCGTCGGCGTCGATCGAGCGTAGCCTGCGCATTGGTCATTGGTGTCGGTCGCGCGGTGCGGCGCTCGTGCGAGATCGAGGCAGAGCAATGCCGCGTCGGTAGGGATGGCGGCAGCGCCATGGCGAGGGGCATAGCGCGGGCGGTGTCGTTCGGGGGTCGCGCGACCGCAGGCTGGTGCTCCTACCGTCGCGTCACCGTGGCAGTCTGCCTCGGCAACCTCGTCGCCGCGCTGCTCGTGCTCCGCTCCCTCACCGCCCCCGCCTCCTTCGCTCCAACCGCTCCCAACCGTGAGTGGCATCCCTCGCCATGCTTGCATCTTTGTGTTTTTTCTCTCTGATCTGATTGAATATTATTTTAATCCTAACTTCAGCCGGCGGAGTGGTGCAGTACACGGAGGAGCAGATTAAAAGGGTGGAGGAGTCGATCCGAATCCGCCACCAGGCGGAGCCTGTCGAGCTCGTGCAAGCGGTACTAGTAGTGGACAATCCTTGTATATTTAATAAATTTTTGGTTGATTAGTTCTCAGTAACGCAATCTCCACTGAAATTCTGGATGCCAAAGGTGAAGAAGCTGCAGAAGGTTTTCGCGCGAGAGGAGAAGCGGCGGAAGAAGCTGCCACTGGTGCTGAAGCAGAAGATCTCGTATGATATTGTACACCGGCTGCAGGACTTGGGGGACAACGGCAGCCTTGCTCAGCAAAGAGGTCTTCTGCTTAGTGCTACCATTTTATGTACTAGAGATAGGAGTATTTTCTAGACTACATGTACTTGGCCTTAATGTATATCTTATGCTGCTCGTCATTGCCCAGTTGGAATCCATTTGAGCTTAGGGTCAAATTTTAAGCACGCCATTGATGCATTCAGTGAATAGCTGAAAAAACTGATTAAAAATTACTCAGTGCTTGTTGCATTTGTGAATCATGCTATAAATGCTTTCTTACAAGTGGCTTCGGTTACTTTGTCGAGTGGTTCTTCAAACATAAAGAGATTATGAATTAGCCTTCAAGCAAAATAATGAGATACTGGTCTGAGTCATTAGACATTAGCATTCCTGCAGTTTCCTATTAATTTGTATCTATTATGTCTATGTTACTTCCAAGATTAGTGCTAAAAGTTACCCTTTTTTTTTGGCTTGTGCTATGCCTGCTTGCTCTCTTTACTTTTGCAGCATGCAAGTTCTGAATTGATTCGTGACCTAAACACAGCCTTCTAGTACTCTACAGATGATTCAAGTATTCATCTCTTTTGCCTAATATGACAGAAGTTGTCGAATCATGGCGTGCTGAGAAGTTGAAAGACATCAAAAGTGCATCTACTCAAAATCAGTCAAGTTTGGACCTATCCAATGAGGAAACTAGTATGTGAGCATTGCTTTCTAATAATTTGGTATCTTTGGTGCTTCTACATATTTGGTTTTCTAAACTGTAAAACTTGAATTTGATCTTTCCCTATAGGAATGTTAAAACGAGCCCTGGAGTTCAACTGGCGTATGCTTATGGAGGATATTGGCCTTTGGATACCAGAGGAAGTCACACATACTGTACATGATGACAAACCTGAAAATGAACCAGAAGGTTAGTTCCTTACATCATGCAATGAGTGCAAATTAACTTATCGTGTTTAGAGCACTTAAGGTGTCAAGTTGGACCCTTTGTGTTTTTTACTTAATGATTTTTTTAATTGCCCAAAGAGAGATTTGAATTATAATTCCCCATGTTCTCTCTTGTTGCAGAACAAGAGATAATAGCAGGTCCACCTTTGTCCCCACAATGTAATGCTGAGCTACATACTGATTATGGTGGTGCTGCTGTTAGATGGGGCTTAACACACCACAAAGAATCAGCTGCTGATTGTTGTCAAGCTTGTCTCGATCAAGCTAAGAATGCAAAGCCAGGGGAATTGAAGTGCAATATATGGGTTTATTGCCCATCGGAATTTGGATGCTACTCGCCAGACAAATATGAACATAAACATCAGGAGTGCTGGTTGAAACAGGTATTATGTCTGTTTAATCTGTATTTTTGCAAGTATTACAGCCCTTTGTTCTTTTTCATCTTTAGCTTTAGATGACTTTTAGCAATTTCTGGTTCTTCGTGATTCCTAAGGACATCAGTGTTCTGTGCATTTTGTGTGTATCACATAGCTTAGTTGTTACTCCCTCTGTAGGACAAGCTAATTTGTTCAAGTCATATATTTAAATTGGAGTGTTAACTGTATGGATACTTTCCGGTATCTAGGATCAATGCTTCAGAAAGATGGAGACATTGATGAAGATGTTAGACATAGAATTTCAGCCGGATGGTTGAAGTGGCGGCAGGCTTCGGGCATCCTCTGTGACAAGAAGGTGCCACAGAGGCTAAAAGGTAAGTTCTATAGGACGGCGATTCGCCCAGCGATGCTATATGGTGCTGAATGTTGGCCTACAAAAAGGCGACATGTCCAGCAACTGAGTGTAGCAGAGATGCGTATGCTGCGCTGGTTCTGCGGGCATACAAGAAGGGATAGAATCCGGAACGATGAGATTCGAGATAGGGTCGGGGTGGCACCTATCGATGAGAAGTTGATTCAACATCGGTTGAGATGGTTTGGACATGTACAACGGAGGCCTCCTGAGGCGCCGGTGCGTAATGGAGTTCTAAAGCGGGGCGATAATGTAAAGAGAGGTAGAGGTAGACCTAGACTAACTTGGGACGAGACGGTTAAGAGAGACCTTAAGGAGTGGAATATCGCTAAGGAATTAGCTATGGATAGGAGCGCTTGGAGATTAGCAATTAATGTACCTGAACCGTGACCTTTGTTACTTTTTGTTTAACCCCTAACCCTTCCTTTGGCTTGTGTACTTTTTGTGTTTCTTATTCTTGTTTTCTGTGGGTTTCATCTCTAGCCTACCCCAACTTGCTTGGGACAAAAGGCTAAGTTGTTGTTGTTGTTGTTGTTGTTGTTAACTGTATGGAATTAAAGAGATATTTGTGTATTTGTTCCCAAGCTGAAGAGCACTGTACTTTCCGATAACTAGTTGCAAATGATTTGAAAGCAGAAGCAAATTAGAAACATAGTGCAGGACATGTAACATGTAGTCATCACATTTGTTTCCAGCTTTGATTTTGGAGTAATCTGATTTTTTTCACAAGCTTGTAACTCAATGAAGCTTTTGCACTCGTAAAGTGCAGTTTTTCTTACTGCAATTTCGACCTAGTCTGGATAATAAGCTATGTTGATGTATGGACAAGTTAGTGGCATATAGGTTTACATTCTTAGCTTATGCTGAGCCATTTGTCTGTGCTTAGCTGCTTGCTTTATTTTAGCTATTCTTTGTAAAAATCTCTAGTCATGGTAACAATCAAGTTTCCTCTTATTATATTGGATATGAATGTTTCTGTTATGCTTTATCATGCATAAGTCTGGTTTAGGATTGATCGGTTGCATCACAGTACTAATGGATAGTTTGAGAAAACCTAAGGGACAAGTATTTCTTCAAGTGGGAGCACACGAAAAAGAAGTCATTTTCGTTTCCTTGGCAAATATATCTCACAATGGTTTATGCTGTTCGTTGCAGGCTGACCACCCCAAACTGAACTTCAAAGACAAGTATTCAGAGTCTTACAGAGATGTTCATCCCACCGCTCCTGTTGTTGTGCCATGGATGTCTGGTGTCATCAGTGCATGAGCAATCAGTCTCCCAACAGCTCAATTGAGATTCTTGCTGATGCAAATGCAACCTCAACACAGCCATACAACTTTTCTTTTGTTTTCTTCTTTTTTTTTGCCACTATACTGCTTTATTTTCCTCCTTCTTTCTGACCCAGCATATACAATGTAAAACTTAGCTTAGTCAACTAGCGAAAGTTTTTGAGGGATGATGTTGAAGTACAAATGCACAATCGGAGTTGGTGGTGGTCAGCTCAATTTAGTGTTTCATTTATCGGTGGTCTTCCAATTTACTCTGACTCTGATCGATGTTTTTGTGTGATCCTGAGTTCATAGCGATGTGCATTTGTGCCCTCCCTGAGACCCTGAACAAGCTCTCATACTGCCATACTGCCGCTGATGACCTGATGTCGGTTGTGTGGTGTGATTTCGACAGAGCTCCAACACGAGGAGCGCACGGCGCAAATACCGTGTGGGAGACTTGGCTCGCCACACTTCGCGGTTGGTTCCATTCGTTATTTCGTTTTCTAGCCCATCATCGCTTACGCTACGCATCGCGGCAGCCACCAGCAATGTCAGGCGGTGAGGGTGGAGTCCGTTCGATGCGATCCGCAGCTTCCCGTCGACGCCCGAGTCGCTCATGTCGCAGATCGACGCGGCCGTCGCCTCCACGGAGTACGCTCGCGCCTACGCCCTCCTCGCCCACGCTCCTGCCTCCGCCTCCTCGCAGCCGCAGCTCACGCCTGAGGATCCCGGGGGGGGAGGGATGTCGCTCCCCTCCGGCCTGCTACGACGCGAGGGTCGTGGACGATGCGTACCAGGCGGCGTGCGGGGCTCTGGGGGCGGGGCGGCCGGACGCCGCCGTGCGGTCGCTGCGGGTGGCGCTGGCGAGCTGCCCGCCGGAGAGGACCGCGGCCATCCTAAGGTGAGGTCCATGCCGGCCATCGCGTCTGCCCAGCTGCACAAGCAGCAGCACCTCTTCGCCACCGTTCACCGGTGGCGGCGGGCCGCCTCCCTCTGCTTCCGTCCGCCGTTGAGCGTCGCACCCGATACGAGGGTTTTTTCACAAAAATGTTGGATCGAACATTTACACCTAACCCCCTATATTGGATCGCGACTATTAATCGCGATCCAGTTTAGGGGTTATATGTAAATATTTGGATCGCGGTTATTAATCTCGATCCGATGCAGGGGGGTTCCTGTAAATAGTTGGATCGCGATTATTAATCGCGATCCTGTTAGGGGGTTTTATGTAAATATTTCCTTTAGCCGTTGGATCCAACTTGTACGGGCATGATGGAACCATGGGACCCACAGTTCATCGACCTCATCGCTCCCGGCGGCGGCGGCGGGCTGCTCGCGCCGCCCACTTTCCCGCCGGAGACGTTCTTCTCAGCAGGGAGGGCCACGCCCTCCTTTGCCGCGCTTCTCCCACCTCGCAGCTGCAGTCGCAACCTCCCGAAAGCGAGCGAGGCCTCCGCACGGGGCGCTTCCGCGGTCTCGCCAGCCGCAAGGGTCGCAGTTCGCTGACGAGGCGAACCGAGCAGCGTCCACGGTTGGCGCTGGTAAGCTTCTCACTGGAGAATCCGGAGCCATGGCCATCCCTTCCGCTTTGTACCACCAGGCGCACCACCAGCAGAGCAGGAAGGCAAAGTTCATGCTTTTAACTTTCCAAAAAAAAAAAGTTGATGCTTTCAACTGCATCGGCGATCGAGAGTAGCCTGCGCATTGGTCATTGGTGTCGGTCACGCGGTGCGGCGGTCGTGCGAGGTCGAGACGGAGCAATGTCGCGTCGGTAGGGATGGCGGCGGCCGCGGAGGCAGCGCCATGGCGAGGGGCATAAAGCGGGCGGTGTCGTTCTTACCGTCGTGTCACTGTGGCCGTCTGCCTCGGCAACCTCGTCGCCGCGCTTCTCGTGCTCGTCCTCATTGCCCCCGCCTCCTTCGCCCCGATAGCTCCCAACCGCGAGTGGAATCTCTCGCCGACCGCCGCGCTTGCATCTTTCTTTTTTCCTTTGATCTGATTGAATTGATCTTAACTTCAGGCGGCGATACACGGAGGAGTAGATTAAAAGGGTGGAGGAGTCGATCGGGATTCGCCGCGAGGCTAGCCTGTCGAGCTCGTGCAGGCGGTACATAGTGGATAGCCCTTGTATATTTAATAGATTTTTGGTTGATTAATTCTCAGTACTGCAATCTAATCCACTAAAATTCTTGATGCTAAATCTGCAGAAGGTTTCTGCGCGAGAGGAGAAGCCGCGGAAGGAGCTGCCACTGGTGCTGAAGCAGAAGATCTCGTATGATACTGTACGGCGGCTGCAGTACTTGGGGGGTAACGGCAGCCTTGCAGAGCAAAGAGGTATTCCGCTTAGTGCTACCATTTTATGTTCTAGACAGGGCATTTTCTATACTACACGTACTTAGACTAAATGCATATCTTATCCTGCTCTTCATCGCCCACTTGGCATCCATTTGAGCGAAGGGTCAATTTTAAGCACACCGTTGATGCATTCAGTTGATAACTGAAAAAACTTCTCAAAATTACTCAGTGCTTATCAGTGATAATTGCAGTTGTGACTCATGCTAAATGCTTCTTACAAGTGGCCCTGGTTACTTTGTTGACTGGCTCTTTGAACATAAAGAGATTATGAATTAGCCTTCAAGCAAAAACTTCGTAAAATTACTCAGTGCTTATCAGTGCTATTCAAATTGGAGTACTAACTGTATGGAATTAAGGAGATATTTGTGTATTCCTTCCCAAGCTGAAGAGCACTGTACTTTGCATAATTAGTTGCAAGTGATTCGAATAGTAGAAGCGAAAAATAATGTGTTGCAGGACATGTAACATGTAGTCATTAGCTTTGATTGTGAAACTCACTGAAGCTTCTGCACTCATAACGTGCAGTTTTTCTTGTTGCAATTTTTACCTAGTCTGGATAATAAGCTAGGATGATGTATGGACAAGTTAGTGGCATATTAGTTTACATTCGTAGCTTTATGCTGAGCCATTTGTCTGTGCTTGGCTGCTTCTTTATCTTAGCTATTCTTTGTAAAAATCTCTCTAGTTACGATAAGAATCAATTTTTTCTCTTATTATATTTGAAAGAAAATGTTTCTGTTATGCTTTATCATGCATAAGTCTGGTTTAGGATTGTATGGTCGTATTGCAGTACTAATGGATAGTTTGATAACTAAGGTTTTCACGTTAGGGTTGTTTTTCCCCCAAGGACAAATATCTGTTCAACCATATGCTCACTTTTTATAGAATTTATCATGTGGGAGCACATGAAAGAAAGTTCGTTTCCCTGGCAATATATCTCACGCACGATGTTTTATGCTGTTCCTTGCAGGCTGACCACCCCAAACTGAACTTCAAAGACAAGTATTCAGAGTCATACAGAGACGCTCATCCCACCGCTCCTGTTGTTGTGCCATGGATGTCTGGTGTCATCAGTGCATTAGCAAGTCTCCCAGCAGCTCAATTGATATTCGTGCTAGTGCAAATGCAACCTCAACACAGCCATACAACTTTTTTTTCCCGCCCACTATACCGCTTAGTTTTCTTCTTCTTCTTTCTGACCTAGCCTGTACGATGTAAAATGTAGCTTTGTCGACCTGGGAGATACTGTTTTTGAGGGATAATGTTTTAGTACAATTGGAGTTGGTGGTGATCATCTCAATTTAGAAACTCCAATTGGTCACATGTGAATTGTACTAAAACATTATCCCTCAAACCGCATTATCCCTCAAACCGCAGCAGTTGTTTTTGAGGGATAATGTTTTAGTACAAACCGCAGGAAGCAAAGTATTCCAATTGATCGCTTTGCTTCTAATATTAGAGATGAAGTTAGAAGGGCTTTCATAGTTAAAGGTCCGACTCAACCAATTGGTCATAATTTTTCCAAATCAAATGATAAAAGGAGCTTTCAAAAACATTGGTTTAGGCAACATACTTGGTTGGAATATAGTTTGCAGAAGAATAAGGCTTATTGCTTCTATTGCTACCTTTTTAAACATGATCGAATGGATGATAAGTTTTGTTATGATGCATTCACAAAACTTGGCTTCTCACAGTGGAGGAATGCTTCCTTGGCATTTTCCAAACATGTTGGTGGGTCTAGTAGCATACACAATGTTGCAACAACAGCATTTCATGATTTTGCTAACCAAAGGTCAAGTATAAGACATAAGGTTTCAAGTTATACTAGAGATGCATTGGTTAAATATGAGACTCGATTGGAAGCGTCCTTAAGTATTGTAAGTTATCTAGCATTGCAAGGTGAGCCATTTCGGGGACATGACGAGTCTGCTACTTCTTTGAATAAGGGAAATTTTTTAGAATTTCTTGATTGGTACAAACAAAGGAATGAGGAGGTCAGACAAGCTTTTGATGAGTTGTGTCCGAAAAATGCCAAAATGACTTCTGGAACAATTCAAAAAGAACTTGCAAACTGTTGTGCAGAGGCAGTCACAAAGGCAATAAAGGAAGAAATGGGGGACTGTCTATTCTCTGTTCTTGTTGATGAATCCCGTGATATATCGGTCAAGGAACAAATGGCTATAGTTGTGAGATTTGTCAACAAAAAAGGAGAAGTAATAGAAAGATTTTTGGGTATCAAGCATGTCAAGGACACAACATCAGAATTATTGAAGAAAGCATTGGTTGAGATGTTAAGCGATCATGGATTAGTTGTTGCAAGGCTTCAAGGGCAGGGGTATGATGGTGCTTCTAATATGAGAGGAGAGTTTAATGGTCTTCAGAAATTGATTCGTGATGAGAACCCATTTGCTTTCTATATACATTGCTTTGCTCATCAGTTGCAATTGGTAGTTGTTGCTGTCTCAAAATGTTGCTCATCTCTTGAGGATTTCTTCAACTACGTGACATTGATTGTGAGTAGTACTAGTGCTTCTTGCAAAAGGAAGGATTTACTGCTTCATAAGCATCGCTTAACTCTCTTGTCTAAGTTGGATAGTGGAGAAATTTCATCAGAAAGAGGTCTACAACAAGAAACATCATTGGCAAGACAAGGAGATACAGGATGGGGATCTCATTATAAGACTTTACTTCGTATTGAGTCTATGTGGGATTCAGTAATTGAAGTTTTAGAAATTGTGCATCAGGATGAGCGCAATCCATCGGGTGCAGGAGGCTTGGTGGAAAAAATGGAGTGTTTCAGCTTTGTATTTAACATGAAGATGATGTTGCAAATTCTCCGCATCACAAATGAGCTCTCTCTTCTCTTGCAAAGGAAGGATCACAATGTTGTTCAAGCTATGTCTTTGGTTGTTGATGTGAGAACACGTTTGCTTAATTTGAGAAGTGAAGGTTGGGAGCTATTATTTGAAGAAACTAAAGTATTTTGCCTTGCAAATAATATCCCAATACCAAATATGAGTGATGCTTTACCACGATATGGTCGGTCAAGGAAAGGTGGGAGAAACAATATCACTCAAGAGCATTATTATCGTGTTGATACTTTCTATACTGCTATAGATTCTATTATCACTGAGTTGGATCATCGCTTTAATGAGCTATCCTCGGAGTTGCTTGTGGGTTTTTCTTGTCTTGACCCAAGAAATTCATTCTCTAAGTTTGATGTGGATAAGCTTGCTCGGATTGCGAATATCTATCATGAGGACTTTTCTTTTGATGACTGTAAGACTATAAAAGATCAACTAAAAACTTTCATTATTCATGTGCGAAGAGTTGAAGAGTTCAAAGCTTGTTATGACCTTGCGAGCCTAGCAAAGACAATGGTTCATCTAGAGAGACATATTGTGTTTCCATTGGTGTATCGGCTTATTGAGTTGGCATTGTTATTACCAGTGGCAACTGCAACAGTTGAAAGAGCCTTCTCGGCTATGAAGATTATTAAGACAGAATTGCGCAATAAGATGACCGATGGTTGGCTAAATGACTTGATGCTGTGCTACATTGAAAGAGAAATATTCAAAGGACTTGATCTTCAACAAATAAAAAAAGGCATTTCAAAATAAGAAAAATAGGCAAATGCAATTGCCTAGGTCTCCTAGACCTAAGCGCAACTAGAGGTATACTTTATTCCTCTTTTTAAACATTCTTCACTTAAATATATCATTATTAACTCATTTTTATCTTTTTTGCAGATTTTTAATTGCTATATTGTAATTGATATTTGGCTATTATTTAACATGATCGCGTCATCACGATGACCTCTTGATAAGGTATTTTTTCGCTCTCATTTTAGTCTCATTTTACATTTGCTTGTTGCGAAAAACGTTTAAATTACGGCATGCATTTTTTTAGCTGTTATCTCGGCAACACCTTAATTTTTTTTCGTCCTCCGCCACTGGATTCATCTATTGGTGATCTTCCAACTTTACTGTGACTCTGATCGATGTTTGTACGATCATGAGTTGATAGCAATGCACACTTGTGATCTCGGGCTCATTATGAACAAGCTCTCGAGTCTCATACGACCCTGATGCCCCTGATTTCGGTTGTGTGGTGCGATTTCGACAGAGCTCCAGCACGAGTGGAGCACGGGCGCACGGCAGCGATACGCAAGAATCGGATCGGGGTCAGACCGTGCTTGGACTTGGTGCGCCGCACTTCGCGGTGGGTTCGGTTCATTTGCTGCCCAGATTCATCGCGTCTGACCTCCACGGCTCTTCTTCCTCATCGCTTACGCTACGCCACCAGCAATGTCAGGCGGCGGCGGGCGGCGAGGGTGGAGCCCCTTCGATGCGATCCGCAGCTTCCCGTCGACGCCGGAATCGCTCATGTCGCAGATCGACGCGGCCATCGCCTCCACGGAGTACGCTCACGCCTGCGCCCTCCTCGACCCCGCCTCCGCCTCCGCCTCCTCGCAGCCGCAGTCGCAGCCCACGCCCGGCGAGGGGGCCGCGGCCTCCCCTCCGGCCTGCTACGACGCGAGGGTCGCGGACGAGGCGTACCGTGCGGCGTGCGCGGCGCTGGGTGCGGGTCGGCCTGACGCCGCCGTGCGGTCGCTGCGGGTGGCGCTGGCGAGCTGCCCGCCGGAGAAGACCGCGGCCGTCGCCAAGGTGAGATCCATGCTGGCCATCGCGTCCGCCCAGCTGCACAAGCAGCAGCACCAGGCGCAGCTGAGCAGGAAGTGAGGCGCTGCTTCTCCATCGCTGCGGGATGCAGTGCAGATGTGATTAGATCTCGTCAAGACAGGATTTGATGCATTGATGTTCCAAGTTCAATGCGTTCTGTTCTAATTGCACCGGCAGCAAATTATAGGAAGGGAACTTGCTGTGTATCCGACTGCGATCTGCCGCCATCTGCCGCCAATCTAGATAGTCTCTGAGCTAGTTATTGCCCACAATCCATTTGAGCAAATCTCATCATCTCTTTCTCTTGTGCATATTGTGTCAGAATTACGTTGTTTGAGTACTGAGCTAACATGAGGAAGCACAGCTGAACTAGCAATCTAGCACACACTATTGTGCTGCGCTCATCACTCTGAGCTAGTTCGTCCAATTTTTTTTTTGAAGTAACTAGTTCGTCCAAAATTGCATGTGCAAGTGACCATTCTGCTGCTGTGATGGAGAGGGTGCTGTAGCCGTGTAAGCTGATGTTATATCAACAGAATTTGGCATTCATCTGCGGCGGGCAAAGGTTGAAAAAAAGCAATATCATGGCAGGTAATCCTGTAAGCGGATAAAGGAAAGCTGAATGATGTTCGGTTCATCGCCAATTTGCATTGCGTAGGTAAGAAATCCATCAGAAAAAAAAATGGAGAACAATATGCCAATCCATAAGCATGTGGTCTGGTCTCGGCTCACAATGACAGCCAAGGAATTGACCAAGATTCAGCTAATTTACATAGCCAAAGTTTGGGTCTCTGCAACAGATGTAGGCTGTATTACCAAGGTCTGATTATGCTATCCTACGAGTTGATCCGGGGACTGCTTTGTTAATTTGTTATGCAAAGGACAGCAACAGGCTGAGCAAGAGGCCATGAGACTGAACACAGAACACCACAGAAACAAGCTTGTATACCTGAATTCGCTCCACACGCATCTCTCTGTCTCTGCCTCCGTTCCCATCTCGCCTCTACCTCTTTTTTTTTTGAACGCTCCTCCTTCTAAGTCATTCACCGTTTCATTTTTCATCCCCACAGCAGCTTAGCCACACTCTTTCTTTGACGGCTTCACCTTCTGGCACGGCGAGTTGGGGAATGCAGGCTGCAGTGCAGATGTGACTAGATCTCATCAAGACATGATTTAGATGCATCGATGTTGCAAGTTAATGCATTATGTTCCAAACTTCCAATTGCAGCGGCCACAAATTATAGAAAGGGAACTTGCTGTGTGATCCCACTGCGATCTGCCGCAGGTCTAGATACTTCTAGGACGCCTACAGAATGAAAATCTCCCACAATCCATTTGAGCAAATCTCATGATCTCTCCTGCATATTCTGTCAGAAATAGAATTACATCTGATTTGTTTGAGCACTGGCACTGAGCATATTGCCACGATTGTGCTTCGCTCATCATTCTGAGCTCCTTTTTACCTCCAAAATTGCGTGGGCGAATCACCATTCTGCTGCTATGATGGAGAGGGAGCTTTCGCCGTGTAAGATGATGTTACATGGCCAGAATTTGGCATTCATCCGTGGCGGCAAAAGGTCGAAAAAATCAATATCAGGGTGAAGGATCCAGTAAGCAGATACAGGAAAGCTGGATGATGATCGGTCCATTGGAAATTAGCACTCGGGTAAGGAATCCATCAGGAAGATGGAGAACAGTATGCCAGTGTATAAGCGTGGGTTCTCAGCTCGGCTCGCAATGACAGCCAAGGAATTGACCAAGATTCAACTAATTTACAGGGCCAAAGTTTGAGTCTCGGCAAGAGATGCAAGTCTGATCATGTTATCCAACGAGGTGATCCCAGTACAATTTGTTGCGCAAAGGACAACAAGAGATGTTTTTCTGCCTCCATTCCCATCTCCTAATTGCAGATGAACTCAAAGAACACCTGACCTGCTTGCATACCGGAATCCGATCCGCACCCGTCTCTTCCTCCATTCCCATCTCCTCGCCTCCCCATCGGTCATTCACCATTTCATTCCGTCCCCCCAGCCACACCCTCTCCTCTACGGCTTCGTCTTCAGGCAAGGCAAAGGCTTCCACGGCGGGGACCATCTCGAATTACACCATCGCGGCAGCCACCAGCAATGTCAGGCGGCGGGGGGCGGCGAGGGTGGAGCCTGGTCGACGCGATCCGCAGCTTCCTGTCGACGCCCGAGTCGCTAATGTCGCAGATCGACGCGGCCATCGCCTCGACGGAGTACGCTCGCGCCTGCGCCTTCCTCGACCTCGACCCCGCCTCCGCCGCCGCCTTCTCGCAGCCGCAGCCGCAGCCCACGCCTGAGGGTCAGGGTGATGGGGGCGCGGCTTCCCCTCCGGCCTGCTACGACGCGAGGGTCGCGGACGAGGCGTACCGTGAGTCCATGTGGCGTGCGTGGCGCTGGGGGCGGGGCGGCCGGACGCCGCCGTGCGGTCGCAGCGGGTGGCGCTGGCGAGCTGCCCGCCGTTGAGCGTCGTACCCAAAATGAGGGGGTATTTGCAAAAGTTGGATCGATTATTTACACAAAACCCCCTAGATTGGATCACGATCCAAATCAGGTATGTATATGTAAATATTCGGATCGCGGTTACTGATCGCGATCCGATTCAGGGGGTTATGTGTAAATACTCGGATCGCGGATACTAATCGCGATCCGATCCAGGGGGTTTTATGTAAATATTTCATCTACTGCAACACCCATTGGACGGGCTACTCGCAGCCGTTGGATCTAATATGTAGAGTCAGGATTGAAGCGTTGGACCAACAGTTCAACGACCTCTGTCTTCCCGGGCTCCGGCGATTGCGGTGCCCACGTTTCCGGCCGGAGAAGTTCGTCTCTGCAGGGCCTTGTCCTTTTGATCCCTCCTTCGCTTTGCCCACTTCGCTCAGTCACAACCTCCGGAAAGCGAGCGAGGCCTGCGCACTGGGTGCTTCTGCGGTTCCGCCACAGCGAGCTACAACGCGAGGGGTCGCCGGTTGTTGGAGTCACTGGACGCTCAAACAAGTAGAATAGAGGATAGTGAGAGGTGAAATACAATGGACCGTGGCGAGAGACAAGCAGTATGCGCCCAAACACCCAACGCTCTGGTGTTGGTTCTTTTCTATTGCTTGCAGTTCATACAAACGAGCAGTATAAAGGTCGATATATAGCATGCAGCCTGGGCTCCCTTGGAGTATGTACTCCACAGCCTAGCTTTGCTGCTGATCCGCACGGCACCAAGCGCACGACGCGTCATGCTTGCGTATGACTCGCTACTGCCTCTAACGGATCACCACGACTCCCTAGCAGACTCTAAACTCTGACTCCGTACGCGGCAAGCTACACATGCATGCACCACGGCAAGCTACATCCGCACGCGACGCACTCACGCCTCCAGCTCTTGCTGCATGCACACAACCGCCGCGCGCACGCACGTGCCACCGAGCTCGCCGCCCACGTGCGCACGCACGCGCCGCCGAGCTACCTGTCAGCCGTGCACACACACGCTGGGTTTATTCCTAACACCGGTCGCTGATGAGGCGTACCGAGCAGCGTCCTCGGTTGGTATGGCCATGGCTTCCTCTTAGCAGCAGCGCAGCAGCACGAACACCACCAGCAGAGCAAGAAGCCAGATTCACCATGGATGCAGTTTCTTCTGCTTGGATATCGCTAATTAAACAGATGCACAACAATTTACGGCATGATTGGACAAATCCATTTTCACGATTGGAAATGTTAAGCGAAGCCTATTTGTACGGGCAGCGCTGGCGAGCTGCCCGTCGGAGAAGGCCGCGGGCGTCGCCAAGCCAGGTCTCCATGCTGGCCAATTGGCCATCGCGTCCGCGCTGCTGCACAAGCAGGCAGCAGCAACACCAGGCGCAAGCGGAGCAGGAAGTGAGGTGCTGCTTCTCGATCGCTGCAGGCTGCAGATGTGACTCGATCTCATCGGACATGATTACATGCACTGGTGTTTCAAGTTAATGCGTTCTGTTAAAATTGCAACGGCCGCAGATTATAGAAAGGGAACTTGCTGTTTCATCCGATTGCGATGTGCCGCACATCTAGATGCTACTGATTGCCTTCAGAATGGAAATCTCCCACGTTCCATTTGAGCAAATATCATCTCTTCTGCATGTTGTGTCAGAAATATAATTACATCTGACTTGTTTCAGCATTGATGTTACAAAATAAATGTTATTAGATTAATCATGTAATATATTTTCATACTAAATCTAATTGAAGACATAAATGTTAGTAATTTTTATAAATTTGATCAAACTTAAATTGTTTGCCTCCTCAGAAAGCAAGAGTTGCATTCTTTTAGGGACGGAAGAAGTATTTGTCTAACTTGATCAGGACGACAGAGATCATAGATAGCAAACTCAGTGTGATGGTAACCTAAACATTCGTCGAAAAAATTGTGTGATGGAAACAGGGTGTACTGAACATGGAAAACCATAAACAATTTCAGCAGATCTCATCTCCTCTTTCTATTCTGTCTGAATCATTGTGTACATCAGTACATCGACTTGTTTGAGCTCTGAGCTTACATGGGGAAACACAACATCGCTAAATATGAGAAATCTAGCATATACCAATGTGCTTCGCTCCTCGCTTTGAACTAATTATTGCCCCCTGAAAATTGCATGGGAAAGGAGAAGTCAGAATTCAGTTACAGCCATGGTTGAGGAGATGGTGCTCTCGCCATGTGTTCCATGGATACATTGTCAGGCTTGGCAGTCGTTGGTGTCTGGTGAAGGCCTGAAGTGGACATCTCGAAAAAACACCTCACGACTAATCCTGCAAAGGCAGGAGCGGAGGACCTCACAGGCACTTCTTTACTTCTGGGAATACCGGGTTTTCCTTATTTGCAGCTTCGACATCATCAGGTGATGCTACAGCAACAACAACCCCGGTGTCCTTGATGCTTTCGACTGCATCAGCAAACTCCTTGAAATCCTTCAGGCTGCCACCAGAGAAATAACACAATCAATGTTCCTCGTGTAGCAAACATCACGCTTGAGAATTGGACAAGCAGAAAAAACGATGTCTATGATGCTTGTATCGTGGACTTGCTTACCTTGTTGATAGTATCTCTTCACGTCTTTGCTGGCGTTCCTCGTCGGTGATGCCCAGCAAATATCGCATTAGACTGAAAAAAGGTGGTGTGCACGTTTAGTAAAATCACATATTTATTGTGCTATGAAACCAAACCAAATAAAGAAAAGTTTAGCATGCTCATCGTATTTCCATAAAACACAGTAATATAAAAGGAAGAAATGCATCAGAGACATTCATAGTAGCATATCTACTAGATGTTTCCAAAGACCATGGTGCACCAATAGCTGGATCTATATCCCCCAAGAAAATTCAGTTAATTTAATTCACATTTTCAAGCTTGGGCCTACTGCAGTGAAGGCTACGTCACAGCCAATGTTGCTGGGCTGTACTGCCCATGAATAGGCCTATGAGTGACAAGACAGCTGGTTTACAGTACCACCAATAAGGCATATCATCAATTATTGGTTGATTTGTGCTGTACGAGAGTATGCAGCACAAACAGAGGTTTACATACCTGCTGTAACCTTTAGCATCAGGTAGCTGGTAGGCGTCAACATCGCCTATGGTTCCAATAATAGCTTTTGTGAGCGCATCATCATCCATTTCTAGCTCTCTAAGGAATTTTGCCGTCTCATCATAGACCTCTAGCGTTTTCAGCAAGTTTGGATCACGATATGACAAATACGAGAACACTCCTGCAACAGTAAATAGTTTTAGCATTATGTGAATAATTTACCCTGGAGAAAGTGCCATGCTTATATCCAATAAATAGAAAAGGGCAATGGGACATACACTTTTCTACTGTTTTACCTGTTATTTGGGAAAAAGTTGAAACAACATGTCAAGAAACAGGACAGAATAGAAGTACCTGAATGGGTGTCAAAATCACAAAAACCTCCATATGCGCCACCGCTAACTCGAACACGGTCCCATAACCACGTATTGCTTATGTGCTTTGAGATGACATAGGCACTTCCATTGAGCTGGTATCCACTTTGGTAAAGGTTGCCAGCTTTTCCAACATAATTTACCTTAAACAATAGATAAAATAATATTGAAAATTTACTGTACCAAATTCCATTGAGGAATAATCTCTCAATTATTGCTGTAAGCCATTCAGACTAATAGCCCTTACCTGAGTTGGGACAACGATGGCTTCATTAACAGACGGTAGTCGAGAAACCCATGGATCACTTACAAGGGATGGGCTACTTGGTAGTGAATCAAGAAACTTGGCAATATGTTGGCTTGATTTTTCAAGATTTTTCCAGTCACTTGTTAGGTTGATCAAGCAACCATTCTTGGAAAAGAGTGATTTTCTTATCTCCTCAAGTGAAGATGATATGCTGTCCCAGTCTTGATCAATCTTAGTTTCCAGTTCCCGCAGATACTCAAGATAACTGCCAATAGCAGCATACAGATAAATGAATATCTCAACACAGTAGCATGTTGAGAAAAAAAATATAGAGGCTACTTTCTTACAAATGGCCTATCAAAGCACTAAAAGACAAGTCCTTCACGCAAAAGAAAGAAAAAAGAAGAATAAACCAAGAAACCGTATCATAGTGGTAACCTACAATAGGCTACAGCAGAGTAATGCAATATGCCTACGAGGTAGTAGTTATAAATTCCACTGCAGGAGCCAGCTGACTTGACAATCTGCATATATGCATATACCATAAAGAATCTTACCTAACACCACCCAGTTGTTCACCAATCCATCCAGCTGCATTTAACTTAGCGTCCATTCTAGCAGCTGCTATGCCATGGCCACTGCCCCTCAATCGATTCTGTATTGGACAAATCATTACATGAACACATCAAAGGCATGTTTATGGCAATTTAAACACAATGATGATAGTTTAGTACCTCCATTCTTGCTTTACTTTGAGAAACAAACTGCTTGAACCTCTGTTGTTCTGTGAACTGAACATCTTGAAGAATGGTGTACATCTGAAATAAGAGAAAATTGTTTAGCTCCCTTATGCAAATATGCGAGCAGCGATTTCATGACAAGATCAGTTCTCATGCAAGTTAACAGATTAAGCACCAAGCATGTATTCTGCACCCTAGCATTCCCTTTGCCATATATAAACTATATAGAACATTAGCAAAAGCATACCAGATTAAACAAATCTTCTACTCGTGGCGCCATTGCCTTTCCCCGAACGATGATGCGAGTAAGAGGATCTTCTTTACCCCTAACTGACGATGTGAATGGGTAAACTGATATGCCTCCAGTTTTTCTTCCAATTAATTGATTAAGTTGCACAAAGTCCATGTCTTTTGTGCCCATCTCCAGCAAGGATTGGCTGGCACACATGCTCGTAGTTAGTTCAAATTCAAATGCCACACATACTATACAGCAAATCTTCATGATAAATCAACAACAATATCAATCAACCAGCTCACCAGAACAATGGTAACAACTGTAGGTGCTCTTTCTTCATTGAACCCATGTCAAATACAACTTCAGAGTAGACAACATCATTGGTGAAGAGATCGTGTTGCAAAACCTTGACACCATTTATCTCTCCAACCTGCATATATGCATATGCCATTTATGGTCATTTTTCTAGTATAGCTAAAACAATAAAAGGAAGAATGCTAAAACTATATAACCAACTAAGGAACAACAAAGGCAGCAGTACTAATTATTTAAACGTTCATAGCTCTAACATCATCAACCATCCAATACGTATTCCGAGGAAAAACATTTTGCCAGTAAATAGAGTAGCATTCAGCCCAGCCAATTTGAGGGACAAGTTAGGAGCTGCCTAGATGGATATCTCTTCCCTTCCCCAGCAAAGCAATTAGTCTTACCATGAGCAAGGAGGCTATTTGATATGCAGAACTTTGGCTGGTAAAAAATAATTTTTTCCTAGCAAATTTGGCCTACCTGACAAAAAAGACTCTCTTAATTTCACATCTTCACCACATAGTCAAATTAACCCTTCTAGGTGAAAGTTTTGAGAAGTGGGGACCAGGAAGATTCACATCCTAGTTAAATTTTCTTGTTACAAGATGTGGCAGCAAGTTCTGTCCAGTATATGTAACTCTGGTTAAGACTAAATTTTTCAAAAAAAAGTTTACATTTTAGCTTATTGCACTAAGTTGGCCAGACTGCTGATTTCAGGAACTACTTGGATAACTTCACTAGGGACAATTCAAATGTATCATTAGGCTAGTTTCATGACTTTTTTAAAGCTCTGATGGAGCCAGAGCTTTTGGCTAAACTGGCATCAGAGTTCCAACTGAGGTAAAATAAATCCAGAATACTGGGCCAATTATGTCATAGTTGCAAGACAAGGAAATACCTCTATTGGTATATGAATAGGCTTTTTCGGGATATCTTGCAATGATAAACTAGGGACAGCCTTGAGAGCCTCTGGAGGATCTGGTGTTTCTTGTTTCTCCTTTAGCTCCTTTGTAGCACGTGCCAACTCTGCAAGATCCTCCTGAGTCATTCTAGCTTTCACTTGTTTTAGAATTTCCCTCTCAGCTGCTTCATCACGTGATGCTTTCTCTGGATCAGGCTGCATATTAAAGGTTAAATTTAAAGTATATCTGAAGCATAAAGAAAACTCTATCACGAATCTGAAGTGAGAAGTCCTCTGCTGACCTGCATTTCAACTGTGACACGATGTGCATTCTTCAAAATAAATTTTTCAATGAGTGGTGAGAAAACAGCTTTTGATCCCTCCCCTGCAATGCGTGCTTTCAATTCTTGCAATGGCTGTTCATATTTCAGAGGCTCAAAAGGGTCCATATCATATATCCATTTGGCCTGCAATTTTTCGTGAAGTTGAAGATATTACATGGGTATGTTGAAACATATGCCTGTTCTTAAAATGAAAGTCATGAAATAGTTATTCATACAATCGAGCGAAGCATGAGTGATAAGCCTCGAGGGAATGATCCCGTATTGTTCTCCCTAAGAGCAAATTCGATTGTGTTCATAGAAGCCTCCACTGCGTCTGATGCAAAACCTTCTTCTGCCAAATTCTTCAAAGTTTGCATAACCAACTCTTCAACTTTTTGAATGTTATCCTCTGATACACCTTTCAGGCCAATACTAAATTGTGGTTGAAGGAGCTCATCCTCAACACCACCACCCACTATAGCATCTCCTAAACCACTTTCAAGAAGAATCCGTCTAAGTGGTGAAGCAGGAGTCCCCAGCAATAGATGATCCAGGAAACCAAGTGTAAGCTCAGTTTCTACATCTAGTGGCTCCTCTGATAACAGCCAATTAATGCACACCATATATTTCTTTGTTAAATCGCCTTCTTCACCAGCAGGGAACTTCTCTATGACCCTCACTGGTTCTTTGAATAGCCTCTGTGGCCAAACCTTTGATTCATTAGGAGCAGTGCTGGCTTCAAATTGGTCAAAGTATTCTACAGAAGAAAGGGGTAGGAAAAGGACATAAGTTTTAAGAGGGTAAGAAAAAGGAAAGCTTGGAGCATCATGAAAAGATGGTTCAAGGAAAACAAGCATGTAATAAGATGAGCCTCCTAGATTTGCAACTTACCACTTAGAATGCGCAGCCTCTCTTTTGGGTCATCATCACCATAGAACCAGATCCTCGCATTGCTCGGATGATAATACTTACTGTGGAACTCCTGGGCACAAGGCATACAAAAAAATGTGAAAACTAAATTAACAACTAAGAATCTAAAAAGCTTAATGCTACTCCAAAATATAGAAACATTTTTTTGGTGGAGCTATAATGAAATCAGGTGCGCTGATCTAGCACTTGATCTTTATAATTTTAGCAAAAAATACCAATTATTGAAACCCCTAATTATAAAAGAGTAAAAGGCCCTTGCTGGCCCAAGCAATAGCTAACAGCTCAAAAGATACCATGAAGTACTCTGTTGCTGGTACAGAGCATATAATAGCAAATGGCAAAGTAATCAATAAAGAAAATCCCAAATTTGGATCCAGATTAAGATCAAACCTTGAATTCTTCAAAAGTAAGCTTTGGGATTTCATTTGGGTCCCCGCCACTATCGACACCATATGTGTTCTCAGGGGAAAGTGCCTGCAGAAGGTTCCAAAATGTTAAGCATTCTACTTCTACCAACTGGCAAAACACTATCATGACTATGAAAAAATGTCTTAGGGATCTCGAAAGAATGGCAAAAGCAGGTATCCAGACCTATTAGCACAAATGAATAAACCAGGAAAGAATCCGTCAATGAGGCATACACTAAAAATAAAGTTACTGCTCCCTAATGTACTAAAGTTTAAAATAAACCCAGCTGAAACAAGAAGCAAAATGAATATCAGAAAAATGCAACATCCCTGGACCCAGGTTCATCGCAATGCTTAGTTAGGCAAGGGGGTCGATAATACCCAAGTCCGGATCTGGTTGAAGATAATGACACAGTACAGAAATTAACAAAAAAATTCAACTAATCTATAGGGTCAAAGTTTAAACTCAGCAATAAATGTAGACTGTAAAAAAGGGCCTGATCATGTTAGGCCCTCCACAAGGAGATCTCAGGGCAATATCACGCAAAGTACAATAAGAGATGTAATTGCATTCTCCAAAAAGCTTATCAACTCGAACACAAGAGGCAAAGAGATTGAAGTCTTGAACAAGTGAAACAGAACAATTAATTTACCTGCTGGGATACACGTCCCATTATGTTATCGGGTTGAGAGTAAACTCCTTTCATCTCATTGAAGACAACACCTAAAGTGAAAGATTGAACGATCATATCCAAATACTTTTTGGAGGACAAGTAACCTCACATATAAATGTTCTTGCTCCATTGGGTTAGAATTAATAACCAAACCTTTGTACGTTATCTCTTCGGCAGGGTTGTCAAGCTCATAGTGCCAACCTTCTTGTTGAAATGTTTGGAAATCCTCCACACATTTAGGGAAAAAGACAGCATCAAGGTATACATCTACCAGGTTGTAGAAATCCTGGAAAGCAATCAAATGTGCGATGACGATGTTAAATAAAGAGTTAACTAGCGCAAATGACTGAATCATATTTGCGGCCATTAGGTATTACCTTAGTGTTTGTTGATGCAACTGGATAACATGTCCGATCAGGATATGTGAATGCATTCAGGAATGTATGCAAACTTCCTTTTAGGAGCTCAACAAATGGTTCTTTCAAAGGGTATTTTCTTGATCCACAGAGAACACTATGTTCAAGGATGTGGGGTATACCAGTCGAGTTTTTCCTGGTAATAAAAAGATAATTCTTTAAAACACCACAGTAAGCTTACATGCAATGATTCTTTACTTTTATCTATGTGGAGGACTGAGTAGCTAATTTTTGGACAAATCCCGTGTGAAATGAAAACAGCATACTAATGTACCATCAACAAAACAAAGAAAACAAGGACTAGATTCACTTACGGAGGGGTCCGGAAAACAATGCCAAACACTTTATTCTCATCATCGTTTAACACGGACATCACTTCAGCACCCGTCTTCTTGTGCTTGTAAAGAACAGCAGTTGATTTGCACTCGTCTATAATCTGTTCAGAGACCTTTTCAAATCCGAGCTTTGCAGCATACTCATGCACATCATCTGTATCTGCTTATGTCAGAAGAATGAGGTCACACTCTTGATAAAAAAATATAGCCTTGATTTTTCAAATAGCAGAAGTATGTAGTTTCAATGATGGCTCCCATTACAAGTAGTGTATTATCAGATTCAGCTGCCTCATGTCAAAATTATGAGCAAAACAACATAGCAAATGTGCAGTTTGTATGATAAAAAAAATAATGTTAAGACCTGAATGGTACACAAAAGGAAATCCCGGCATACACTAGCCATCACAATGAACCTTTTACATCTATATTCCAAATCAACTATGTGCTTCTAAGCCATCCAATACATTGCTTCCTTTTGCTTCGGCAATTGCAAGTAAAACAGCACACCTCGTTACCCTTTCCACTACTGAATACTGATAAGGTCGAACAGAAGCAGTTATCTTCTCACCATAGGGCACAGGAGAGGGCGAGGTAGAGACGGCGGGCGCGGACAGCCTTCGCGCGAGCCGTGGCGTGGCGGCCGGCCAGTACCGCCCGGAGCAGTGCAGCGGCGCAGCCGCGGCCAGGAATCGTGCGCCGCCGCCGGGCAGCGACGAGTAGCCGCGCGCCGGGAATGAGGACGGCAACGGCCGGCGCGCCAAGGACGAGGAGGCGGCTGCGGGGACGACGGCGGGCCTGCCCCCGCGGCAGCGGTGTAGGAGGCGGCGGCCTGAGGTGCGGAGCAGCGCCACCCGCTCCATGCCGCAGGTGTCCAGCTTTGCCGGTGTGCCTCTACCCTCTAGGAAGGAAGTCTGGATTGGAGTTGGAGGGGAGGGGGCTGAGGGGCGGCGACGTGGCGGCGTAGCTTGTTGTGATTAGGCTTTCGGTTCCTGGGCTTTTTCGGTCGCGAGGTTTTGCTTGGGCTTAAAGAAGGTGAAGACTGAAGAGAGAAGAAGAGAAAAAAAATCTTCGATTTTTGCCGGACCCTTTTCAGTTTTTTATGGTGGATTTTTGGATGGCTGGGATTGTTTGATGGAATTTCGTGTGGTTGATGGTGAGTTGGTGTGAATTGTGGTACACGCAAAGCGTGTTGCAAATTTTGGCGTATGTGGACGTGTCTTCAGCATGGACATTGGACTATAGGAGAGGTGTGGTAGAGTTTTGCAAGTCTGTCTTGGGCGTTCTGGAAGTAGAGCTTTTCGTTTGATGTTTTTATTCTTCCGTCCTCAGAAATTTTTATTTAGCAGAAAATCCCATTTGACCCTGTAACGGTCTCATGGACGACATGTCAGTTTCAGCTTAGAAGCTGGACACACTATCTCTCTGGACTGTGTAATTTCTAAAAAAAAATATTTGGAGTTGGGCTTTTCACACCCAAATGCAGTTAGCCCATTCTGAGTAGCTGGCCCATGGGCCGCCGAATTCCCTCTCGTTCTGTTTAGTTGACTAGAAAAACGAAACCAACCTAATTGGCAACAATTCCTCCTCACCATTAGTCTCCGCCACGTTCATATCCACGGCTCGCTCCGCTTCCCTTCCTTTGTGGCTTCCCTCTCAAAATCTCCTCGCCGCGACGCGCATTTCCAGAGGCGAAGGCGAGGCCAACGTCGCGATGGAGCTCATCACGCCGCCGCCGCAAGAATTCCTGGTCGGCAGCGCATCCGCCGGCGCCTACACCCCAAAGTCCGCGATCATGAACCCGTTCGCCTCCGGCGACGAAGTGGCGGCGAGCAACCCGTTCCTGGCCACGGCGGTGACCGCGCCCCCCTCGCCCAACCCGTTCGAGCACCTCCCGCCCGGCGCCTCCGACGCTGACCCCTTCGACCTCTTCCAGCACTTCACCAGCGCCCCCGCCAGCCCCGCGCGGGCCGCCGCCATATACGCGCAGTTCGACAGCGTCGACGGCGGCGGCGGCGGCAAGGTCGACGGCGACGCGGGTTTTCAGCCCCGCGTGTCCTACTCCACGGTCGCCTCCACCGTGCCGTTCAACTGGGAGGAGAAGCCGGGGAAGCCGAAGCCCGAGTTCGCCAGCGTGGCCGCCGTGACGGTGGAGGGAGGCGAGGTGGACGACACGGACTTCGACTTCGGCGTCCTCCTCGACAAGGCCGCGCAGGCGCAGGAACTGACGACGGCCGACGAGCTCTTCGACGAGGGAAAGATACGCCCTCTGAAGCCACCGCCGCGCTTGCTCGAAGGCGGCAGCGTCGGATCGTCGCCACGGTCGGCGAGGTCCGTGATGTGGTCTCCCCGGCTGCGGCGGAGCCTTGTCAGGCCCGGTGGCGCCGACTTCGACCCGTTCGCGGCCGCTCTGGCGAAGGCAGCCAACGCCCCCTCCCCTCTTGGCGCTGGCAGCAAAGACGACGTGAGCGGCGTCGAGTTAGCCTCGTCACCGGAGAACCCAGCAGACCCTGCCACGACGGCGACCTCCACTCCCCCGACCTCGACCAATGGCCGAAGGAAGAAGTGGCGGCTCAGCGACCTGCTCCTGTTCCGGAGGGTATCAGGCAAAGGCCGCGACGCCGGCAACATTAGCAGGGACCCGGTGTTCAAATACGCACCGGTGCAACAGCTTGGCACGCCGGTGAAGACGGCGAGCTCAGGACCCGCGGCTGCCGAAGGAGAGGTCTCATCGAGCAAGCACAAGAAGCAGAGCAAGAAGGCGGCACCAGAGGGCGGCCTGCAGCTGCCGCACCGGCAGGGCATGATGGGGTGCGTCCGGCTGCACCCCGGCCTGCACCGGCTGGCCAAAGGGTTCCACGGCCACTCGGCGCACCTCGGCGCCCGCGGCACCGCCAGGTCGGCCATGAAAGGGTAAAAGTTTCTTGGAAGAAGAATGGTGGACGTTTTTCCGTATGCATTTCCTTCGCAGTTCCGTGAGACAGTGTACAATTCGATTCATTTTTCTCCATTTTGTTTGCCCTTTTGGTGTACTATGCCCCGATGTATGATGATGATGATAGAAGAGATTATCCAATAACACGCAGTTAATTGGCCACCGCTCCTCCTCCTCCTCCTGCTGCTGCTGCTGCAATGCTTAAGAACATGCTCTCGATATTATGATGATCAGCAACACCCAGCGGCGCCCGAACTTGCAGAATGCGGCGGCTAGCCGGAGCGCGGTAAGGTCGCCGGCGCTAGCGGCCCCCGTCTCCCACTCCGTGGCATAATGCCGTTGTTAGATGATACACTGACGTAGTCTGAACACACAAAAGATGCGAGACAATTGTTGCTGCCGACAGAAGTCGAGCAGATTGGCATTGTCACGCAGTGAATCAGGCATCCAATCGCCTAACTTTCCTTGGGCAAGCATCGCTGTAAACTCTATTGTTGGCCTGTGTCTTGTGATTTGATCGGTAGTGTTAATCATGTTTGTCCTCGTTGCTTACCCAATCAAGCGTTGCGTTATTCTGATGGTGTTCTTTTCTCCTATGCCAACACACAATAATGTCCCAAGCCTCAACTTCTCGATGGAGTGCTAGTCATGTTCCGAAACTTCGTGTCACGTCTGCATCACTACCACACATAACATGCATATCACTCCACAGATCACACGTCTTAGCCGCTAATGACGCGGCAGTGCGACCACCTGAATCAGATTCGCGGAATTATTTGACCACCCTGACATTCCATTCCTCTTTGCCTGGGTCAAACACAACGTGACGGTGTCACCCCGATCCAAGCCACGAACAGATGTTCCCCTGCCCGGGCAACCACCGCACCTTTTTTTCTTTTCGTGTAAACGTGCGACGCATCTTCTGGAAGGAGTCAGCACACAGCCACACACACACACACAGATGAGGATTTTGGTTCGGATGAATCTTGCACGATGCAATGTCGCTGTCACGAGTAGTCGGGCAAGTCTCGGAAACGACAAGCGAGAACTGCTTGTATGCTGAACCAAATTTAGCGTTCTCTCCAATTTCACATAATAAAGAATTCTTCGGGGGGTAGCCACTCATGTGCTCAACTAAATAATCATCGCTTTGAAAAAAAATCCCCCTTTGGCAAAATCTTCTGAAATTTCCGACTTTTGGGACTCGCCAATAGCTAACGATGGGCATTGAGCAATATACAGCTATATGTTATTATAATATAAAGTGAATGCTTCAATTTTCCACAAACAACTTTTGGACTAAATTGAACTCAATAAACTATCAATGATAGAGTTCTCAAGTTCCAAACCTGGTTGCCACAATTTAACAAAACAATTATTTCTTGCTCGTATTCCGCCTCATGCGAATGGGTCATCTTATCAGGAAATTATAAAACATAGAAATGCTAAAGGTCAAATAGGAAAAAATAAAATAAAAATGACTTGCTCTATTCATATCTTAGTTTGCAAAATAATTCGTTCAGATCTCAATGCCTGTTAGGAAATAGGAAAAAAAAAGACGAAAACCAATTCAAAATTCAAAACTGCCGTCTGGCTTCGGGAAGGGGAAAACCCCAGCGAACCCTTCGTTCTATTCATCGCTCGGCGCCTCGGCAGCACCCAAACCCACACACAGAGCAAGGAAATGGCGATCGCGATCTCGCAGGAGGCCTTCGACGCCATGGTCCGGGAGAACATGGAGGACCTCGGCATGGACGCTGACGAGGCCCTCGCCGACGCCGTTGAAGCCCTCACTCTCCAAGGCGCTGATCTATCCGGTAACCAGCAACTCCTCAGCAGATCCGCACCTTCCCGTTCTTTACACTCTTCACCTAAACCCGTCGCTGCTTCGTGCAGGGATCATCAAGCGCGTGCCTGGAGAGGCCGCGGCGGCGGAGGTGAGCCCTGTGGTGCGGGTGCTGGACGAACTGAAGGCCTCTCACAGCGCCAGCGGCGGATCGGGGCAGGATCTCGACGGGTTAGTCTCTCTTATCGATGAGCTGCGCGGCCTGTGCTGCTCCGGAGAGGGGTCGGAGAATGCAGCGATTGCGGTGCGGAATGGCGGCGTGGAGGCGCTCGTTGCCCTGTGCGGGTCGGCTCGAGTTGCACAGGAGAGGCTGCTTGTGTCGGCCTTAAAGGCTCTGAGCTCCGTGCTCCGGGGTATGACATTGGTGTCCCTGCGGGTCTTCTGAGATGCGGCAATGTGTTTGGCAATTTACAACACTCGTCTATTCACAACTTAAGTTTGTATCCATGACTTCCCAGTAGAATTTTGAAATTTTCTTAAACTAGCATAGTAGCTTGTGTACATTCCTGGATGCTGTGAAAAAGCACCTGGAAGCAGCGGCATTTCGGAAATGTGTTAAATTCACAAAGGAACCCAGTGCTAGAAACTAGGGTGTTCATCATTTTCAGAAATTGAAATAGTTGTCCTGATAAAATCACCACGAAATTGCTTCATTCAAATGACATTTTCGGGTTTAGTATAAACAGCTTCCATTCTGTATGTAGTTTCACATATTGCATGCAGCTATAAAATGACCTGTTCTGCGATGCCCTGGCACATTTCAGTTGTGATGTCATGTGTATTTCATTACCTTATTATAATTATTAGTCTATTTTTTATTGATTCCACAATGCAAACTGATAATGGGATATGTCTGCAATATTCAATCTGTAGATGTTGGAAGCACCGAAAAGTTCAGACAAAGTGAGGGGCCCAAAATTGTCATGGATATCTTGAGAGGTGGCTCAGAAAGTTCAGATTTACTGTATGCTGGATTTAGTGTTGTGGCAGCAGGTTCTGCTGGCAATGAAGTTGTGAAAGAATCCTTTATGGACTTAAAGGTTGATGAACTCATTCTACATGTTATGAGGGAGAAATCAAAAACTAATGTGCAAAGCTTGTATGATGCCATACGTGTTCTGTTGACGCCTGATGACAACCGAGTGGTGGCTTCTCAAGTATGCTCTATATGCTTGCAGCAATTTTTTTTTTCTCTGGAAAGTATATGCTTGCATGATTGCTGAAACAGAAATAGTCCATATGCTTGCAGGATTGTGTGAAGACTTGCTGTTTCACAGTTTTTGTGTATCACCAGTTGTATGCTAATATGCTAGTCTGCGCAAGTATTTGGTAGTGGCATTTTAGCAAATACATGTCAGAGTCTAGTATGCGCAACTAGACATATATCTATATGATATTTATAGAAATAGACTGTGACATGGCAAATAGCTTGCTCATATATATCTAGTTGTGTGTTTCAGATGAGTCTATTTGTCATTGTTAAAACTGTAACTTGGTGATTTCATTTCAACTGGGATGCTACAAGAACCAGAATGCAACATTTCCGTAAAAATCTGACTGGAATCAGATTTGACACCTGTGATTTAGTACTAAATAAACTTTTAGCAATGATTGGTTATTGAGGTAGCATGTTAACAGAAATAAAATGGAAGTGCTAGACTTCTATATTTGGAGACGTTATGCCCACTTGTATATGGCCATTTTGGTTTCTTAATGTCATCAGAACATGTGCACCATAATTGCTAATTTGATTTCCAATTTGTGTTGATCTGTTTATCACCTAATGCATTATAACAACAGTTTTTTCTTGGGTTTCATCTCAATATGAGGGGATGGGTTTTTCACGCAGGCAGAGTTTTTCTTTATCACCTGATGCATATCATTTGATTTTATTTTACCTTGAGTTTCAAATATAGACTAAAATAGATAAATTTGACAGGTATATGGATACTCCCGGAGATTTGCAGAAATTGGGATGGCAGAAGTTCTTGTCAGTGCACTTTGTGAACAAGTTGCTCCTTCCAGCTTGCCATCTGCTTGTGCTGCTTTAAAGTCAATCGCTGTCAATGTAAGTTTTGCCACAGTTTACGTTTTTTTAAAAAAAATTGCTCATCTTCATTTTACTAGGAATGGGGTGTTTGGATCCAAGCTAATGTCCAACAGTGCTAATCTTTAGCACTAGCCCATCCAACTAGGAGTGATAACGAGGTGGGCTAAACTTTAGCCAAGACTCAAAAACTTTAGCAACAATATAAGTTCTAATAGGTGCTAAAGTTTAGCACTCAACTTTAGCCCATCCAAACAGGCCCTAAATAACTTCTGTGGGGGATTCACACTGGCAAGTTTGGGAGTTAGTTCAAATTTGAAAGATATAGTACTCTTTAAAACAGCTGTCAGCCACCATCTTACCCTAGCCATTTGTCGTAATTTTATGTTTATAAAGCAAAACTAGCTATTGCACCTATACGATTGTAACTTGCCATTGGAGAACTTCACCATCATCTGTTCTGTGTTACCACAGGATGAAATATGCCGTTCAATATCTGAAAATGGTGGAATTGATGTGCTGCTTCAATGCATTGATGAGGCTGCTCAACAGAAGAACAAAGTTATTGCAAGATCTTGCTGTTCTTTGTTGTCAAAGGTATGGTGTGGTACAACATGTAACATTTGTGTGCTTGATTGAGAACACCTCACTTTCATCAAATTAAACTTATATCGCATTCTTTCTGTTTCTAAGCTGGCTGCGAGTGATGCAAACAAGTCTGCTATCATCCAGCGAGGTGGTTTTGACAGATTATTAAAGCTGACATCCAGATTTTCTGAAGATCCTTCTATAATACAAGAGGTACAACATATAGATAGGAAGCCTGAAGAATTTTCGGATACTTCCTAAGCATGAGTGTGTACTGTTCAGGTGATGTCCATGGTGACGGTTCTTACATTGAGATCACCGGGAAATGCAGCACGTGCAATGGAAGTAGGATATGGAACTCTGGCGATCCAGGCATTGCAAAGGTTCCCCTCCTCCGGCCAGACTCAGAAGCAAGCTTGCCTTATGATTCGCAATCTTGTTGTCCGAAACCCTGAGAACAGGTATGCTGTGGAATGTACGCATCTTTCCTTTTGGCATGATAACCTATGCAGAATCAGTCTGGCCAGCATAGAGATCTCTGGATGACATTCCAATGCCATTCGCCAGTGTCATTTCCAGCAATTTTTACAGCCATTTTCCAGTGTATTGATAGTATGTTTCTACATCTGATACTTGGTGTCGCCATTGCAGGACCATCCTACTTAACGATGGTGCAGAGAAGCTTATTAGAAAGGCCAAGGTGATGCATGGAGGCTGCAAAGATGCTGCCTCGTCAGCCTTGAGGGACCTGGGCTTGGACAATTACAACGCATAGACACCATACGAAGTATAAATTGTGTTTACTTTGGCCATGGTAGAATGTTTTGGAGCAAAATACATGAGTTATCAGGTGACACGACGGAATGAGTTTGTGGAATTGTACTACCGTGCTTGCATCTGAAACTAGCCCCAGTTTAAAGATCAAGAGTGGAATGGTCCATCATGAAGTCATCATATGAAATTTGGTAGGATAAATCCATTTCTCATTGGTCATTATTAAACTAACCATGTGCTTGTGGGGGATGAGGTGGTGCAACCCATTCCATCCCTGAAGGCCTATAAACCAACCAAAAATGTGTGTGTGTGTGTGTGTGTGGGTGGGGGGGGGGGGGGGGGGGCGGGCGAGAAGATGGTGGATTGCCCAATTAGTCAAACCAAACACCCTCTAAATGCACAAAATAACTCCAGTGACCAGTGCGGTAAACAAAAGGCAAAATACGTGAACCACACACATGTCGGTATCAGTCATCATTACGTTAATGGTGGTTCATTGACCGAATCAGTCTATTAGCAGGCGTTTCTGAGAATCTGACTGCTAAGTCGATGCCAGGGATTACATTTCTACGACAATATAGATCCATGGTTCCTTCCATGCTGGACACAAAAGGCTCTAGCGTCAGTGTCACCCCACTATTTCGGGTTGTCTGATGGGAGTTTTTCCTGTCGTGCAAGCTCCCTCCTACATGAACAAATAAAACATGAACTCAGAATGTGCAAGCAAAAGCAATTCGCAAAAGTTGCTGATATATTGGTGGTAGATCTGATTAGTGCTTACCTGAACATTTTGACTTGCAACAACAGAATAACTATAAAAGGTTAAGCTTGCAGGATCAACTATTCTCCTACAAGAGAACAAAACAAATTATCAACGCTTTAGCTCAATGGTATCAGCAGCCAATGACTCGTCATATCCAAAGATCCAGACTAAAAATTTCACTGAGCGAATGACAGAATGTGGTAGTAGAAAAGTACGCTGTCACTCTTCTCTGATCCTCCTGAAGGTTGGAACAACCTCGAAAACGCCTTCCTCTCCTGATCTCGTTTGTCAGAAATCTGTCAGAGTTGCCGGTGAAAAGTCAGAAAAAGCTGACATGAACATCCATTTCCCCTAAGATCCATAGAGGTAATAAACCAACCTTCTTCTTTGCAGCAGCAAGTTCACGCTTAATTCCTCCTGAAAAATGTCAAAACAAAATCCAGTGGTCTCAGTTGTGAACAAAAGAGTAACAATAAGTGATGAAGACAGGGAGACAAACCATCATTTGGTTCTAATTCCAGTGCCTGCTTGAAGCTCTCCACTGCAGCATCAATATGGTTGAGCGCCATGCATACCTGCAAATATAGTACCATATGAAATCCTGGCATGTCTACATGGTATGAATCAACTGAAAAGGAACCAAAAGTAAGTCCTACCAACACCATGACAACAAGGACTATGAGAAATACGGTATCAACAATAGCAAGAACTATACTTATATATTATAAAAATGTGACAGGAATGCAACACATAAGTAGATCTGGAACCGAAAAAAGAAGACATACAGAGCAAACATCATGGGAAAAGAAGGAACACGTCATCAATTGCAGTTTTGGTTAAACCCTTCTTATTACACATACATCATATCATTGTGTGATATGCTGCCACAAATGTGGATTTCCACAATTTAACACCAAAGGCAGACACCAACCTGTCCTTGTCGGAAAAAAGCTTTTGCATTGTCCTCCCTTTCACGTAGTGCAAAATCTGCATCTAACAAAGCACCCTCCAAATCTCCCAACTTCAGTTTGCAAGCCTGAAGAAGTAATAACTGGCACCATTATACTAGCAAGAGATAATAATGTTTACAAAGATAACAGACTGCTCAACTGTGGATGCAGTTGAGGAAACACTAATGATGCAGAAATAGAACCTTTCGAAATGTGACATAATACTACAGAACATCAGAGATTTGGGTATGAATAAGAGGCTGGAATGGAGCTTACAGAGCTATTTGTGAATATAACTGACTTTGTTTTTCGCAGCGCTGTGCTCCTCTCTGGGCATAAATAGAATGTTAGGACTAAAAGAAAAATGTGTGTTGATCTTTAAGTACCAAAATGTAGAATAAACATAACCGAGCAGTGATGAGAAAAGGGGAAAAAAACTACCTTCATCAATGTCTTCTTTCTCCCAGCAAAGATCTAAGTACCGCATGGCTTTTCTGTATTTTCTGAGGGCTGTCTTGTAATCCTGTTTCTGTAAAGAAGCAGTAACATAAGTAGTAAGGTACAAAAAGGAGTCACATTGGATACCTATTTAGTGCATTTAGGTTTAGCAAACAATTTGGTCAGTTTTGTTTCGAAGACTCGAGATATAGTGGAGCACCACCAACGTTTTCAATTTGACATGAAGTTCATTAGCTAGTTGCATTTTATAGCTTCTATTTTGCATCAATCTGAATAACCTAATGGTACCAGTCTGCCAGTTGAAATTGTACATATCACTTAAAAAGAGTATTTATCAAACATGTAGTATAAGCCAGTCAAGAAAAGAGAAGGAACCTTGAAACTTTCATTTCCAAAAGCTTTTGCAGACTCCACAGCATCAATCCACCAAGAAACTTCTGCAGGCTTTTCATCAAGATCATTTGGCCAATCAGGATACATGTCACCATCCTTGAAAAAGTTAACAACTCCATCATTGGCACCTTCTGGTATCTCTCCACAATCAACAATAATAACGTCATCAGTCGGGCAGTCAGCTTCATCAACAGGAATATGCTCCATTGCACGAACCACGCCCATTCCTTTTATAGCCCTTCCAAAAACAACATGTTTTCCATCGAGGTGAGGTGTTCGGGTGGTAGTGATGAAAAACTGAGATCCATTTGTGTTGGGTCCAGCATTTGCCATTGATAACATCCCTTTCCTCTCATGCTTCAAGACAAAATTCTCATCCTCAAAATTCAATCCATATATTGACTGTCCCCCAGTTCCATCACCAGCAGTTATATCTCCACCTTGTACCATAAAACCCTTGACTATGCGATGGAAACATGAGCCCTGAAAGCAACATTTTTGTTGAGAAAGTACTTGTAAGTAGTCAGCAAAAAAAATCTTGGAGAATTTGTCTAGGTGGAAAAATTGACAGTAATTGGCAGAGGTCAAAAGTTAACTGACCAAAGCATTCTGGTCTACACAACAAAGGCTTTCAGCAACAGAAGAATGATTTTATAAAGTCTTGAGGGCTACGATCATGGTAAGTATGTCCAACACTCCAACTGACATCATATCCACCGGCAATCTATTACTAAGAAATGGAAAAGGAACTTCCCCAATATGTCCAAGTCCCCACTACTACAAAGTACAAAGCATAGAAGTCCCATTATACTCATTATACAACTGCATACATGTAATTCCCAACAGTTGACTGGAAAAGGTTAATCACTACTGCTTCAATTATGTGCGTAAGTATTTCTCATGCATCGCCGTCCCAACTCATGATTTGAAGAATCTCAGCTGTTAAATGCCACACCTCGCTCAAAATGCCAACCATACAAGACCAATAATGTCCTAGACTCCTATCACACTACAAACAGCTAACTGAACATAATAATCACAAATGCTGTTTGTAGGCGTTAAATCTACAGCTGAAATAGTGTGCACACAAAAGATACCAGAAACTGTGCATGTCATGTCACAGTTTCTGAATCTTAAAACACGTTTGGGTTAAAGCCAGCCCAAGGTTGTTTCTACATAATGATGACCATACGACCACATTGCTCAACTGTGACTTTTCTTAGACCAATCTTGACTGCACATTTCATGTTTCATAGGGTATTCTTGCCTTCCCAACAATAATTGGTGTGTAAGGCAAAATCAATGAAATTTGAAAGGAACTATGATACATTGTGGCCTTTCAACAGTACTTCAAACCTCCAGAAAAGAACAGTGTGATGACTGATGAGGTAAAAAATGAAAGTAGGGCATGTTTACCTGTACCAGCACTAGTAGCAGGCAGTGTACAATTTAGAGTTTACAAAAACTAAAAAGCAAAGTACATTAACGGATAAATATATTATCTGACGAAAGCAAGCAGTCTATACAGGGATCCCAAAAACAATTATTCGAAATCCAAGGCCTTGGAAAGAGAACCTTGCAATCAATCAAAACAATATATATACAGACTATAGCTGCAATCACAAGTTAAGTGCGCCTATAAATCTAGTTAGATTGGCAAAAATCCATCAGATAAACTGAGCTATGCTGTCCCCAATGCCTAAATTGATTACTGTACGTTTCTACCCTTCACGTTGCATCACACCAGGCTCCGATAAAACGCATGAGAAGCAGCCAGATGCAATGGTAAGCGCCAAACAATTGTACCAATTCGTGAACCACAACTTGACAAAGTTTACAGCTAAAAATTTGTCCGAGTTAACGATAGGCACTCATTAATTAAGAAACTTATTGATCTCGCGCAAACCTCTCTATTCGCACCCAACCAAAATTCCAAAAGTAACTGATAATCTTCGAAATCGCACTAGTAGAAAGGACGACTTCCAATTGAACGACCAAAATCACACGAACCCCAATAAGCACAGGCACCGCGGCAACGGCAAACCCCCAAACCACTGCAACCGAGAAGGCGAGAACGCCAAAATGCACACTGGGACCAAACCGGGTTAAACCTTGTAGTGGAGGGGCACGCCGTTGTCGGCGCCGACGCCCTTCTCGCCGGTGCAGAGGGCGCGGAAGTTCTCCGCCGTGCGCGGCACCACGGAGGCGTAGAGCTCGACCACGATCCGCCCCTCCAGCTCCCCGCCGATGCTGACGTCGAGGTAGCACCTAGGGTTCCTCACCGCTACCGCCGCCTCAGCAGCAGGAGCAGCGGGGGCCTCGCCGCCGTCATCCATCGCCGCGCCAAGTGGGGGACGCGGGAGCAAGCCCTAGCGACGGAGGGAGTTCTGCGGGCGCGTCTCGGTGCCGGCGGCGTGAGCGAGGCGCCTCCGCGTCGCCTCGGAGGCTCGGAAGCTGTGTGTGTTGCAGGCTCGCAGCGCAGCGTTGGGCGGCGTGGTAGTAAAAGTTCAAATAAGGAAGGAGGGGGGCGGCGGAGTGGTAGGACAGGGCCAAGACTCGGAGGGGCACCGCAGCCGGACCGAGGGGACCTCCGCCGCGTGAGGCGTGTGCGTTGGTTGGCGAAGTTTGTTGCTGCCTGAGAACTGGGGCCCTGTTTTGTTGGCTTGGGCCTAGATGACGTGAAGTTTTCCGTTTAATTTCGAACAATTTTTTCAGAAAATCCAAAATGTTTCGTGCCCCCTGATCTCACTCAGATGGCAAATTGGCAATCGGCTAAAACATTCCCATGATCTTCAGGCTTACAGACGAATTTTTTTTGTACCTCACCTTGGACGGAGGCGTTGGGAGGCCACTCTGGCAAGCTGTGTTGATAGTGTTGTCTCGCAAAGGCTCCTGCTCAACCGAGTTACCGACCATCAGCGAGAGGCTCTTGCTGTGCCTGCACGTTGACCACTAAACAGTTGAGGTCAAAGCACAGATCGAAAATCAATTTATGGTTGAGACACAGAAACTAGATAACTACTGTCGCAGGAAGCATCGATGTTCGAGCACAGTGCACAGCTAGCTTACGACGCTATTACCGGTCCGGTGCCGTTGATTTCAGCGAGGCAGCACTCCCTCCGTTTCAAATTTTTTAAATTATAGTTCATTTTGATAAATCTAAATACATAGATTTTATTATGCATCTAGATATACAATTATATCCAGATACGTAGCAAAATCTATATATGTAGATTTTGTTAGAACGACCTGTAATTTGAAACGAATACAGTAGTATATAGGTAAGATGCCAAGCTATAGATCATAACTTATGATAGCATCAAGTACATAGCAGTACAGTGACAAGAACAGCAGTAGACATGATTCTAAAAGCTTAGTTAACATCCTAGCAGACGGTACGGTACAAGCGGAACATCGCATCATGAAGCCACAAGGATGACAAATCAGGTTAACTGATCTCGCTTCCAATGCAAAGATTATTGCAGTCTGGATTTGTCCATAGCACGAGTGCCTATCCGCTGAGGCGGCAGCTCCCTTCAGATCCGCATGGATGCTTTTATGCTCTTATTTCCATGCAACGCCCGGCAACCTGCACAATGGTGACTTCAGTAAAAAGGTACAGAACACAAGATAACATGAAAACATTAAATTTAGCTGTCTAAGCAATCCTCGGTTGAACATGCCTACAAATTTACCTCATATCTGAAACTTATACATAGCTTAGCACTACTTTAACGCTCTTACTAATGTTTGGGCCTAAGAATGAAAAGGAAACGGCTGGTTGCAGATAAGAGCGGTAGATCTAAACCAGCGGTATGCATCTAAAAACAAAACTGATTCAGGTGATAATCCAAATTACAAAACAAAGCATGTTTTTTTGCATCACAAGCCGACATTAATCAAGATGAGGCCAACATAGAAGATGATATGATAAGAGCAGACAAAATTATGCTCTTTCCTTCAGTTTATTAGCTAGGTTATCATATCCTAGCCAAATCTGAATCTAAGCAGGTAAAAGTACATAATTAAAATATTCTGTTTTTGGTGAAACTTGGCCAGCATAAAAGACAAAGCAACTAGCCACTCACCCTAATTTCAGGGATACATCCGAACCATCATCATTATCCTGTGAACTTCCAGAGTGCAGTGCAGTCATCACTGATTCAGAAGATTGCCCGTCTTCAGCAATAACATTTTCAGTATCAGCAACCACTTGCTTGCCAGATGGGGGTATCTGGGATACCTGTGTCCCGATAAAAGATTGAGATGAAATATGTATTAAGATGGATCCTTCAAACAAATGATGTCTAGCTAAAGAAGTGCAGTTACTACTTGATTCCTCAGTTGCATGTTCTCCTCTGCCAGCTGTGAACTCTGCAGTACAGCATGGAAAAAATAATGTATAACTCAGCACAATTCCTGTAGAACAGTAGGAGAGGAACCTACTGAATATATATTGGGTATTACATTCATCTTGCTAATCAACTGGCAATGGTACATCAAACCAAAAGCTAGTTAATAATATCAGTAGTAAGTTTTTATATGTATTTCTAATATAAGGAGTAGTGCCCTTTCCTATAAACATGTTCCATCTGCTAATGCAATACCTGAACAGCTTTTAGTACCATAATGAAAACTTCTAGATTTTTAACTGAGACAAGAGTGTTCACTTTGAGATAACTGTCCTAAAACAAAAAGTGTGCATCTTTCCGTTGAAGTCGCAACAGACAGTGAATTGTAGTAATTGTAGTTTGCAACCAGTTTTTCTTTTAAATTAAAAAAGTGGCCCTTAATCTTCTGTCTAGTAAAAAACATTAAGGAAAATATTATTTTAGAAAAAGTTTTGTTTGTCCCTGTTAGGCTCCACGCAAGCGGCTCCCAAAAATTTAGAGAGAAAAAGAACTACAAATCCACTTGTGTATTTCACGCATTCTTCAAAACTCTCATGGTTGAAGAACCTCAGTTGTAATCAGGGGTAGTAAAGGGCCTAGAAATTTTAAGGATAAGGCTCAAAAAGAGATGGACTTATTTATATATTTTTGAGATAAGGATATTATGGGCTGAGTTGGAATGTGAAGGAGGCTTTAGGACCATGATCCATTACCGCCCCTAGTTGTAAACCATATGGAGTCAAGACTATCTATCACAATCCAGTAGCTACAAGAACATCAACAATACTTAAGCTAAATTGTCCTTGTCACTCAATTTTAGCAAAGGCGACAGATATCTGAAGGTCTTGACAACAATTACAAACAGCAAGCTAGCTTTCCACAAACAACCAATATAATGGTGCTTTAGGGATGGATCGTATTGGTAAATTTAAACATCCACATTGATTCAATTTTTTCAAGTGGTTTTCAAGTATTCTAGGTCCAATGAAGTGTGGTTAGATGTAACAAATCATAGCTTAAAGTATCTAGCAGGTGTAAAGAAAACATGTTGAGTCCATTTACTGTTACATTGAACAGGTAATCCATTTACTGTTCCATACCTTTCGTTGGAGCTCACTGATCTGTTCCAAGAATTGTTGATCCTGCACGATCAAACATCCCATGAAAGTATTGCTCACATGAAGCTCGATAGAATTAGGATCACACTTAATCACCATACCTTTGTTTGAAGCACCCTGTGAAGACCAGCTTCAAGGTTCTTCTCCAACTGCTGTAGTTCTTCAACACTCAATCCCTCAAGCTCCTCACCTCTCATCTGCCTATAAATAAGAAATGAAGCGTCATAAGCCTTTACAGGCATTTTTTTTTTCAATTGATCATGTAAAAACAATCAATAGGACACCTGAGTCGAAGGCTTGCTTCCGCAAGTTGCTCATTCAAATTTGCATATTTGCTATGTTCCAACTGAAAAAGAAAAGGCTGGACTGTCAATATCAGCAACAAAGTGGACATACCAGTATGCCACAAGTCTATATCATTTAGAAAAACGAAATAAAAAATAATAACAACGAACCAGATTAGCTTTGCAACTACATGTCTGTGTTCAAAAGTATTTTATCTCTGAACAGTACAAAGAGAAATTCAAGAATGAATTAAGAATCTTGCCGGATTTGAAAAATAAGTACACAGAAATGAAGATAGTAAATGCGCTTCTCTCTTATTATTTGTAAATAGACGATTAATTAGCCCATAACTAATGTTCATGACCTGTTAAACAAAACATCATGCACTACTGGACCATGTCCACTCAGTATGTGAGAATTTTATCTGTAACAACTAACAAGCTATTAAAGAAACCAAGGAATTAAAGGATACATAGAGTGTTTCATAGATGATGAAAGACCAAAAAGGTGCATCACTTGAGCATGATCGTGGAGCAACAGCTAGGGTGCACACAAAAAGGGGCAAATGCAGTTCTGTTATACTTCATTTCAGTTGAACAAAATTTCAATGTTGTTAACCCAAATAAAGATGCATATTGAACAAGGACTTTAACTAGCCCAGACCCTTGACATAAAATGATCCACTTTGAAACATTTCTCATATTGCTTCTGTTGTTTCCTGGGTTTCCAAGTACCACGTACTACCTAGCATTACGGTAGAGAAAAGAATGATTACATACATTCAAGTCAAGTGAAGGCTGTTCTGCTTTCCCCAGATTTTTAGAATGTGTGTTGTACTTGTCAATGATCTCATTCATACTGTCCAAGGGAAGCAATGTCAGTACCATAACATGCACAACAAACCAGCATACGAAATTAAGTAATACAGATGAAAACATGTTCATAATTCTAGGCATGTACACGAATGGATAAAGATCGGTGCTTTGATGGTTGGGATTGCATAAGCAAAAAATAAGAAAAGTATATGTTAATATGATCATTCCCTTCAGTGACTGACATGACTTGGCAAGATAAAAGAAGATAAAGCAAATACACACACACACACATATGACTTCAAAGAGGGTATGACATTATTCAGTGGATAAATGGTTAAGTAGCATTTCTTTTATTAGTCTTCCGGTGCACTTTCTGTTGGTGAGATCAAGGAAATCAAGTGACGACTCAGATCAACAACTTCTGTTTGCATAGCTAGCATTTTCAAGTTACCCTCCCATTGTTTCAGCACCTTCATTCTCTCTCTCTTTTTAGTATTACTTAATGCGGACTTTTGTTCAGCAATAATAGGACCTGATTCCTTAAGGTGAACCTACAATGTAATGCTTGCGGGCAAGATCAAACCTGGTTCACAATTATCATCTGTTCATGTCAAAATTATGATTCTACATCAACATTTGTTGTTTACAAAAATCACATCACTTCAACATGTATTTGCTGTCTTAACATCATTCAAGATAAAATAATTGATTTTTAACTAAAATTCCGGAGGCTCCTATTCAGTACAAAAAAGTATGTATGGATATATCCACGTGCAAGAAAAAAACTTTGAAAGACATGTCTTGAACCATCACTGATACATAAAACTGCACTCTTAAAGCTGAGCTTTCTGTTAGAAGTAGAATTTGTTATTATCATAACATGTGGATCAATCGATGCATATTAAAAATAAACACTTAAATGATAGCATTATCGAAGGAAAGAAATTCAAGTAGAATCAATAACATGATGATGAAATTGTGCAGACAAATTAAAGACTAGCAAGGCATGCCATTTGTTTAGTTGAGAAAAACTTTTCGTCCTAATATGTACAGCACAATGAAGACATATGAATCTTTTGTTGAAGGAGTAGATGCATCACCTAGTGGGGAAAAACCAATGCATCTACAAGATTGAGATTCTGAAAATGACAACAAGCTTACTAGTCAATTCAGTACATATAAGTTAAAGGACTGATAGGCATCATTTTTAGTTGATGTTTGATAAGAAAAGTAGGTATATCGAACATAAACAAATATGATGCTGCAAGATGCTGGAACATGTATCCTTAGTTCGTTAGAATCTAGACTAAACTCCAAAGTTATTCCCAACAATCACACATTCTTCCGCTGCGAATGCAACCTGGGCAAAGTGGAGTAAATCATAAACAAGCATACGGCATAACATCTAGGCGCCACATAAATGATTGCTTTGAGGAAGGCTCGCTTTCAGCACACGCCAACGGAATGGATGACGAACTAGAGGTGCAAGAGCAGCACATGGTTTAATTTAACAAAAGAGAAATTTCATATCAAACAACAGTAGAGTAGAGTAGCACATGATTAACAAAAACAAATTTCATAACAGTAGCACATGATTTAACAACAAAAACAAAGTCCCACTGCACCAACCAACGACAGGCGATAGTTGCAGCATGTGGCAGCAACGCACAAAGCACGAGACCCCTCTTTTGATCTCTGGGTAATGTAAGGTCACCCAGCACCACATAAAATCACAAGGACGACCGTACGAAATTAGCAGGCGTGACTTTACCCCCACACGGAACTGGGAAGACGCACACCTCGATTAACTCTACACCGGCATACGCACAGCAAATAACAGAGGGTCACAGTACTAGCAGCAGCGGAGATGCCTCCTCCGTCTACACCCCCAAACGGGAAAAAGAAAAGTCTCCAAAACAACCAGCAGCAGTACAGTAAACTGGATTAAAAATCCCCATTTCTCCGGAGATCGGACGCATCAACGCGGGCTCCCTCGAACCTAAAACCCACTCAGAACGTCATTGCAGCGCAAGGTGTGAGTTCCATCCACTTGTAAAAGCAGCGTTCCAAAGCGATCAACATCAGAGGATGTTGAAAATATACGAAGCAGAAGTAGTATCACGCGGCGGGAACCCTAACCAGGCCGGATCTTACAGCTCGGACGGCGCGACGAGAGGATAGGCGGGTAGATCTACCGAAACACGGCGGCGCCGGGCGGAAGTGAGGAGGGGGTAGACGGACGGACGCGGAGCGCGCGTCGACGCACCTGGAGCTGGCGAACTGGGAGAGCTTCCCCGTGGAGGAGAAGACGATGAGCGCGACGTCGGCATCGCAGAGCACGGAGAGCTCCTCGGCCTTCTTGAAGAGGCCGCGACGGCGCTTGGAGAACGTGACCTGCCGCGCCGCCGCGCTCTCTATCCTCTTTATCTCCCGCCGCTCCCTCGCCATCGTCCCCGCCGATCCCTCTCCGCCGCCGACGCAGAGCGCCCTGGCCGCCGAGAGCCGAGCACCGGAGGACGACCTCACGCGAGGCGGAGGCGGAAGAGGCCGGAGCAGCAGCAAGCCAGCCGGCGGTGGGGGCTGTGATGTGATGCGATGGGATGCGAAAGGAGAGAGAGAGAGAGAGAGAGAGAGAGAGAGAGAGGAAAGGGGGAGGGAAGGAGGGGGGCGAGTTGGGGTCTCGAGACGGGGAACTTGCTCCGATTGGCAGGTCGGCATAAATAAACCCAGGCAGACGCAGCCCACGCAAATTACCCATGACCCCCGGGAATAAACAAAGCATAAAACTGGGCGAGCGAAATGGGGCGGGGCTACGGGGCCGGCCGGCCCAGTCATTGTTTATGCTCTCCCTCCCTAGCCCGCCACGGCGGGGCCCGCCCACGCAGGGAGAGTGAGACGGGCTAGACGAGGCGCGCGTAGCGTAGGGATGGGTCGAAGCGGGGCGAGGGGGAGGATTCCTGAAAAGGAAAGGGGGAGTGGGTGGTGGTGGCGCATGGCCGGAGCAGAACAGTACAGCCTGTAGCAGGCGGCCGCGTGCGCGGTGACGGTGCTACTCTGCTGGCCGGCCTGCCGTGGCCGCAGCCTGCGCGCAGCCGCTGCGCGTCGGGGGAAATCAAGGAGAAAGCCGACGGAGGAGGAAGGGAAGGGAGAGAAAGGGGATGCTGCGAGTGGGAGGATTGGGGGTGGCTCGGGATTGGATTGGCCGCACGGCACGGCCGCGTACTGCAGCAGCTGCCCGGATTCGCTGTTCCGGCCGCGACCCTGTGGCGCCCCGGTGTGCCGCGCGGCGCCGTCGCGGTGGGTTTGGCTTTCTCCCGTCCCGGATGTCGAGCTGACGTGGCTCTCGGACGGTGCGTGGTGGTCTGATTCTGAAGGTTTCTTGCGTTTCTTCACTGGATTGATTTGATTACTCCCGGTCTCCCGCGCTTTTCGCTCTGCTTGGTCGTGATACTTTTTTCTACACAGTTCCGTTGATATTTGGTGGCATTTCAAACGGACCTTGGCAGTTCTTTCATCATGGTTTCTGATTCCACGTGGTGTAGGTACTTTGCCAAGTTACACGCAGGTAAGCAGAAAGCCGACACAGGATTGAGAAGCAAAATTAGTAAACACATCAGATCTGAATTCCCACGTCTGCGTAAACAGGACCAAAGAATCATTGCCTAGACTTGAGTGCCTAATCTCCAGCCAGTACTAATAACCAAATTAGCCTGCCTCTATTGATCTCTGCAAGCAAGGCCGAATCACAATCAAGCGCGATACCCAATCGCATCTTCACCCGGCAGGGGCGTGCTACAGCCCGATATGCCGAAACAGTAGTTTACTTTAGTATCCATTGAGCTTTTGGCATTAGCCAAAGAGATCACACTCTACCTGCCTAGCGGTGGGTAGCTTCTTCACCCACTACTGCTATGGAGCGGTGGATGGATCGAAGCGGTAAAAGGAATCGTTTCTTTTGAGCCAACGGCCGCACCACCCTAACCCGAGGCGAACAATGTCTGGGCCTGGCCACGCGGGTGCGCGCACGCCGGCGTCCCCGTCGCCCACACGCTCTTTGTACGGCGGACTAGTTTAGGTACCCGCGGTCAAAGCCGCAACAGTCCAGTTTCTCTGCCGGGGCGCAGCCTTTCCCTCGCCTCCTCGTGGTGGACTCGTACGGCCTGGCGTCCTCGAGGCTAGGGAAGAATCACCATCTAGCCAGTATCAGCAAAAAAGGAAAAAGGAAAAAAAGAAGGCCATTTTAGATTTGTGTTGGTGGCGAACTGGCGATGTGGATCACCACTCACTACCGGTAGCCTTGGCAAGTTTGGAAGATAGTAGAGTATGGCGTGAATTCGTCAGAACACAAGACCATATACTAGCGTGGAAGATAGTTTTTCTGGTACCAGCCAAGAGGAGGATTCTGCTTGGGAGCATGGGATTCCACTGTTGACGAAGTACTAGCGTGAACAGTGCGCACTCTAGTAGTGTAGTAGACCTAGACCGCATAGGCTACCACAAGTAGAAACACTAGGCCTCTGCAGGCTGAAAGGCTACCGGCACATAATCTTCCGGCCGCCCAGACCTTTCACGCCACGGGGCGTCGGACGCAGTCATTACGGCCCTCCGCGATGCACGCGTACGCCCCGGCCGCCCGGCACCGGCGACGACGACGACGAGGAGCGGCGCACCCACTCCGTAGAACAAGGCTGCCGAGCCGTCCAATCCCTGGCCGGCCGGCCCTCGATCGGGGCGCGGCCGTCGCGATCCCCTCGCTCGCTCAAGCGTACAACGTAGAGCACTGTGCGCCGCAGCCTCACGGGCAGAGCAGTGAGTGATCCACAGGGACAGCGCGCCAGCGGCGAGCCCGCGATTGGGCCGGCGGGGCGAGGGTGACCCGGCAACCTGGAGTCACCCTCGCTCGCCTCTCGTACGTGCCAAAACGCAGCAGCGGCTCAGGCGCCGCCGGGGGGCACTGGCGCACTGCTACTTGCGTCCTGTGCCCGGGGGCGCCTTTTCTCCCACCCGCAAAAGGACACGGCAGCTCTCGAGGGGACCAGGGCTCGGATCTCCTGCGCCACCGCCGAGCTACACCTAAAGGTGAATTTGGTGCTGTGTACGCCCGCTCGACCGGCCCGTGGAGGCATGGACTGGGATTTTCCTCTCTTTGGCAGCGCAAGCACGGAGCCGTGCTCCAACCACGGCCGAGATTCGCACATGCCTGTCGCGTTTCGTGGGCTCAGCGCACCGCACCCGCCGGGTGCCGGCTGGCTTGTGACTGGTGACCACCCAGCGACGTGGGCGGAAAAGGCCCCGCCGTCCGGACTCCGGAGCACAGCGGCGTCCAACGTTCGAGGGGTACGACGTGCGCGGCCGCTCGACACGCGGGTTCTTTCCGTAAAGGAGGATTTAATCAGGAGAACTGCTCGAGAATAGTAGTTGTTTCCTGAGATTTTTGCGTCAATGGATTTGCTCCGCCATTTATGACGGGGATGGAACCGTGACCGGCGCCGTGTCATCTTGCCGCTATGGGCCATACGCGGGCCACGCCATTGACGCAGCCTGTGCCGGGCTGTGGGCTCGTGGGCTCTGCCAAGGTTTATCATCAATTCAACATCAACCAAGGGACGAAAGCAACGACTGTTTCTCGGTTGCAGGAATTATAGACGGACAACCTCGGCGTGGAACTGTCAAATGTGGCGACGACAGGAGTACTAGTGTCAAGCCTATCCCAGGGTATCTCGCTGGCTGGCTGGTTGGCCGGCCGATGTCATCCACTGCTCGTGTAGTGTATGCAGTTCAGTTGACCGGTCACTCTCTGACGAAGGGGAAACCATCAGGCGACAACGCAGCCCCGGCCCCCCACCGCATGGCGTACGTAGATCGATGTATCAGCATAGTCTTAGGCACTGACAAAGTGACAAGCGCTTCTCAGCGGCTCTCGATTGCAGCGAGCAAAGTCCTGCCGGGAAGGAACATCTGATCGGATCGGCGTCAGCAGGGCATTCCTCCTGAATCTTGATGCAAGGAACTCCTTTCGCAACGCTGTCTGAAATATTCAGGGTTTCTTTTTCTTGAGCTGGGAGGCTCCTACAGCTTTGCCACTACAAAACAGCCGGCCATTTCTGATGGTAGCGTGGCAAGTTTACGTGAGACGTGAAGGCAAGACTCGGATTAGTTTCAAGATCAAACAAAAACAGCTAAGCTAAAAGTCTAAAACTAGTTCTAGAAGGATGGCAAATAAGCTTGGCAAACCCTCAGTCACTGTCGCGTTGAACTTGTTCTAGTAGTTGCTTGCCAGTGCTCGATCCACGATCAGCACTGCGCGAGCTTCCGATCGGACTGCCACGTCGCTCCATGTGCCTCGCGAGATCCACACGACGCCACCGCTTGGATCGTCGCAGACCCGGACAATTACTAGCCGCGAGTTCCGTCAAATCTACAGCTAAGCCAAGCCAAGCCAGCGAACAGCAGGGTCTGCAGGGAAGGGGAAGGAGGCGGCGGCACGTAACTTCGAGCCGAATCTATCGAGCGTTGTGCTCCCGACCTCTCGCCGATCGAAGGGGCTGGTGGCGTCCGAGAGAGAAGCGAGAAGGCCCGCGAGCGGGAGCTCGATCTCCATGGCGACCGGCAACCTGGCGAGCGTGGTGGTGTCGGTGGACGGCAGCGAGGAGAGCATGAACGCGCTGCGGTGGGCGCTCGACAACCTCCGCCTCCGCCCCGACGGCGAGCTCGTCGTGCTCCACGTCCAGCCGCCGCCCAACATCGCCGCGGGGCTCAACCCGGCGCCCATCCCCTTCGGCGGACCCAGTAAGCAAGCCGAATTTCTTTTCGCTCAACCCTCGAGCTCGTTGCGGTAGCTCTTGCCTGCCCGTCTGGTCCGTGCTTGACTGGTGTTCCTGGGCGGGTGGATTGATCAGGCGGGTTGGAGGTGCCGGCGTTCACGCAGGCCATCGAGGCGCACCAGCGGCGGATCACACAGGCCATCCTGGAGCACGCCCTCAAGATTTGCTCCGAGAAAAATGTAAGAGGACGGCAGTAACAGGTTCTGTGCTAGTTATTCCGAATGTTCGTGTTTGCTGATTGGGGATTGTCTCTTGAAGGTGGAGGTGAAGACGGAGGTGATCGTGGGTGATCCCAAGGAGAAGATCTGCGAGGTGACGGCCAACCGCAATGCCGATCTGCTCGTCATGGGGTGCCGAGCCATTGGGCCGCTCAAGCGGTAGAAACAGAGATCCTTGTCTTGTGCTTTGCTTAGCTTAGCTAGCTAAAATTGCTGCTGATTTCGTTGCTATGCTACCTAACTGGGCACAGCCTCTATGCCCCATGGATACCACATAGCGTCTTTCTCTAGGAAAGTAGGAAGTGGAGCTAACTAGTTTTCAGTCGATTGGAGATCTTTACATATATAGATACATCAGAAAGCAACATGGACTTAAAGCAGATAATCGAGGAAAATGTTGTGGCAATGTAGCCTTGTGGGCATCGAAACAACAATTGGAAAAGGATAGAAGAGATAAACCCAAACTTAAATTCCATTGCTCGGAAAATGGTGTTTTGTATGAAATTGTGCTTGCAGACAATTCGCTGGTAAGTAGGCAATGTTTTAGATTGATCCCTTTGTTCGAGAGCTGCTGCTAATGGTACAAGGCTTAGATTATGGAAAAAGTTCCAGCCTTAATCATTCACATGCGAATGACTACAGCCAAAAGAGTTACAAGAGTTCTTAGACTCTAAATCTCAAATGAGGGATTTCACAAAAACAAGAAAGAAAGCTATAAAACAAAGAAAAAGCTAGAAGACTAAGCTCCAATTTTCTTCTTCGTTCCCGCTTCAACCTTGTATTGTCTTCACGCAGCAGCACCACTCCATCACATCTCTCGTCTGCTTAGAAACTTGGTGTGTGGATCGTTAGCTGCTTGCCAAATCTTTTCACTCAATCTCCGCCTTGTGCATGGATGCGAGGAGATGTTGACATCACCTTCAGGAAGGGAGTGGCACCATGAGGTGTCACCAATGTCAACGCCAGCGTAATGCCGGACAACAAATCCCTCAAACTGTTTCCCGTGGCACCCGACGACACCACGGACCTGTAGATAGCGCATCGGCAAAACCTCCAAGAAGGAAATTGGCGCAAAAAGCGTCGCCATTGCCGACCGGCGTGATGGTACAAGGCTTAAAGGCACATAATGTGAACTGTGAGGAAATTCTGGTTTTTTAATCTGTTTCTCTCATCAGTGGATGGAAATTTCAGACTGTTTTCCCAAGTTCAACTGTAGAAAATTTGTTGGTATGCCTATCATCACTGATGTTGATGCTGGAACATAAGATTCATTTTGTTGATGCAGTAGTCTGAAATATGTTGATGTTGGAACATAAGACTCCGTTTCATTATGAATTAGAAGATATTTATGGTTAGGGTGCTTCTCTGTATATCATGTAAACAAAACATCAAAGAAAGCGAAGCACCTTCATGGTTTGTGCAATAGCGCAGCTATCTGCTTGAATGTCAGTCTGAATACCTACCAGTTATCATTGTGTGTTGTGGTTAGCATCTGCAGCTGAGTGCATCCATTGAGCTGCATTGGCATTTATTTATTTGATCAAATTTGGCAGCCAGTTGTCTGTAAACCCTCTGTGTTAGTCATTCAGGGCTCTGGTTACTATTGCCTCTTCACATTTCTTTGATTATTTTTCTTTCTGTTGTTCGATTTGTATATCAAATTAAAGCCGCACTCTAAATTGATGCCTCTGTACAGGATGTTCTTGGGCAGTGTGAGCAACTACTGCATCAACAATGTGGGTTGCCCTGTTGTTGTGATCAAGGGGACTTGAGGCCTTGAGCTACCCTCAATCAACATTCTTTGGTGCACTTCAATTCAAGTGTTTTGAGGTTGCTATTGTGCCATTTGTAATCCTGTACAATATTGGACATTTCGCATCTGAAGACCATGCATCATATTTGTCAGTCTGCTGCCAAGGGACGAGGGTTGCTCTGTGATCTCCGTTTGTAATGGAAAATGTGTACTGGTTTTGTAATCGTGGAAATAAACCTGCCATGTGGCATATTGTTCTGTATATTCTTGTATTTGTTGGGGGATATACATTGTGCTGCCTGAACTCTGAACACCTCAAAATTGCCAGAATCCCGGTTTTTGTATGGCAAATCCCGGTTTTTGTATGTTGTCCTGCCATAGTTGATGTCCTGAGTTCAGCTTCATTTTTTGCATCCATGATCTTGTGCAAACTCACGTACATTCCTATGACCAATAGTACAGAGAGTAGTAAAGTAGAGTGCTAAATTTTAGCACATATGCACATGGCTAAAGTTTAGCCCACCCATTAGCACTCTCGAAAGTTTAGCACTTTCAACTGTTAGCATTTGGATCCAAACGAGGCCTAAGTCAGCTGCGCATTCTAGCAACTAGAATCAAAGCTGAGCAGCAATTTTTAAAGAGGATCCAAGAAAGCAAGGCGGGGTAAGGTTTTATTATCGGATATCATGTCGCCCAATGCGTCGGAGCTGCTGCTGGTAACCTGCAGAATGTACAAATTGCCCTACCAGCAGAAAGTCCAGGCTTGTGTTCAGGCCATCAGGTTTGCCTCTGCCTCAGCCACTCATGAATTTCTTTGATTTAGAGAATTATTGGCAATAAGGAAAGAAAAGAAAAAGAAAACAAAGCTGAGCTCAGATGATACATGAGAAACTTTATTATCAGGCGAAGTGCATGCGAGCAATCTAGTGGCATGGAGCCGACACTCATACGACCAACACAGAGAACGAAAACACAGCGACAAACAAAACAAATACCAAATGCAATTCAACATCGAGTCTCAAGCCAACTCATGTCATCATGTGCAGATGTGCTGCTGCTGCCTGCTCTGCGCTCCTAGAAGGCTGAAAGCTTATGCTGCAATTGCAAGCCAGAAGATGCTGCAGGCTTTAGCTTCTTCACATTTCATAAAGCTGCTGAATCAACTCTGAATCTGATACTGATGGAGCATCTGAAACGATCCTCTACGATCGTGTGCTGCTGGAGTTCCACTGATGTCAGACAGTAGGAGCTTCCGCCCCATGTTCTTGAGTTCAAGGCCGGTAGTCTCAGGTGGCTCACTGGAAACCACTCCTCCCTTCAGCGAAGCTAGTGATGACAGATCCATTCTTGGGTCGGCATTGCCATTGTCGCCGGCGGGCGCAATCTTCTTGATCCCAACAAAAGCCTCAGCAAAGCGACGGATGTAGCAGTAGTTCTGCGGCAAGCTGAGCACGCTCAACGAGTCAATTGGGGCGGCAAGGATGCCGCCATGCTTGAGCACCCGATCGGCGAAGGCGAACCTGTCGCCGTCCTCGTCGAAGTACCCGAAATCCAGCAGAAAGTCTACTGACGAGTCCCCTAACATCAGCATCCGCCGCAGCGAGGCGGGTCGCAGGACGCTGTCCTGGTCCTGTTTCGGGGCGGGCGCGTCGCAGTCGCCATCGGAGCTGAGGACGACGGCGCGGGCGCCGGGGGCGAGCAGGCCCTCGTGGCACAAGTCGCGGAGCAGGAGCTCGGCCTGGGCCACGGCAGCGCCGCAGGCGTCGACAGTGTGGCTCCGGGCCGGAGCCTCGGCAGCGCGGAGCCATGGCAGGAAGAGCAGAGCGGCGGCGAAGAGCACGGAGCGCGCGAGCACCCGGAGGGCGCGCGGGCCGGGGAGCCGGATCAAGACAGTGTCTCCCGGCATCGTGGGCGCGTGAGTCGAGCAGGAGCGTTTGGTTTTACCGTTCGAGACGGCGACGAAGAGAAGGCCGGCGTGGAGGGAGGGAGGCGAGCTTAGCGGGTGCAGAAGCGGGCGGCGGTGTGGTTGCCACCCACGAGGGCGAGGCGGGCGTGCGGCGCGCGCAGCGTGAGGAGGACGAGCTCCCGGATCCGCTCGGCCTCCATGGAGGTGGATCTGCCCAGCTGGGCTGGGGAGGGGTGGCTCTGCTGTTAGGTCTCCATCAACGGTGGCCGCCGGTGGGATTTTTGGTGCGGAATTGGGAGGTTCGCGTGGGGATTTGGGGAGAACGGCGGCGACCGGCGGTGCGTAGGGTGTTTATGGGGGCTGAACAGGATGGTTTTGGAACGGTTTTTCGTGTGTACGGACGGTGGTGATGGATGCATTGAATTCTGGTACGTGGGACCGGAATTCTGGTTGGGTTGCTCGTCTTCTCCTCATTTGCGTGGGTTTCTGCCCAAATCTGCTTATACATATGGTTCTTCCATCAAATTAGTTGGAAACAAGTGGAGTTTAAATACTCTATATTCATGTAATATCAAATAGTCACTTGATTCTATTATTTGTTCAGGTTCACAGTAGCTAATTCGGCTCTAATTCAATTCACCTGGTTTTCTTTTGAAGGAGCAAGAAGATTTATGATTTATCCATACTAAATTATTCAATTTCTTTATATCCATCATTTCTTGTTAATCTCTAGATCTAGGATATCGTACGGAAGCATTGGTAGAAAAAATGCATCTAAGAACATGCTTAGTATCTTATCGGCATGAATGTTTAAATAAATTCCAAATTTTGGTCCGTTACAATAAACTCTAGCCATCACATGGCAACTCATAACTCACTGTCGTTGAAGGTTAAAAAAATTGAAAGAATTTTGGCACAATTAAAAATCTGAAGAACATATCTCACTTAAAAGGCTCCATCCATTATTAAAGAATCAAATTAACCTAAAAGGTTAACTAGAGCACACAACGCCTTCCTCTTCTCCAGTGATATCTCTGGTAGAGTAAGGATGTAGGGAGGAAGCACGGTGGCAGCCTTTGCAAGGATTAATTTTGATGGCATATGTGTGGCCATCAAAAAAAGCTAATTCATTTGCTAAATGCCTTCGAAAAAACCACTTAAAATATTTAGTAATATAATGTGTTTTTGTCCTCTTAAATATCATTAGGTACATATATCTATTGAATATTAATTAATTCTACCACCTTTACCTTCGCTAGCAAAGCCGTTTTGTTTAAAAAAAAAAGTAAAAGCTGTTTGGGAGGAAGTTCTTCCAAACAGCCCAAATTGGTCTCTCATGTGATCTTAAAAAATGTCCATCGAACGGCGGAGAAAAAAAGTAGCTAGGCATAAAGACAAGTGCACTTTACATCCCGAGGTGATAAACTGATAAAAGCATCTCGGGATTAATATCGCCGCACTACCTCCGGTCGCAACACACAGCAGAAACGCGGCCGCCCACAGAAAGCCGTCGAGTTCAGGAGATAGTCGGAGGAGAAGAGGAGGATGGGCTTCGAGAAGGAGATCCTGAGAGCCGGCACCGGCCCCAAGCCGACAAAGGGCCAGAAGGTTACCGTCCACTGCACCGGCTACGGTTCGCCCCTTCCCTTCATCCCATAAACCTCTGCTCTACTCCGTTCTTCTTGGATCCACATCGCTTTTGGGTTTAGCTTCAGATGCTTCTAGATCCATCTCATGCTGATCAAAAGAGTAGCCTTGATGAATAAATGGCGGCTTCCCCCCTCGGCGTAGATGTTTAGGATGCAAAGTTCAGTCGTAGGATTGAGATCGATCTGATTCAGACTTTCAGAGTTGCAGGCGAACCTTACTTGCCGCCATAATTCGTTTCTCTTTCTCTTTTCTATGACCAACAAGGCAACAACACAATCGTCTTTTCTACTATGACCAACAACACAATTTACTCTACAGTAATTGTTCGCTAACCTTTGTTTATTGCTATTCTGTTTTCTGCAGGGAAGGATCGTGATCTATCCAAGAAATTTTGGAGGTAAAGGATAAATCTATTTCTTTGTTTTTACATCCAACTGTAGCATCTGTGCTGTAAGCATGTGTACAATGATGGGTATATTTTCTGTTCTTGTAAATTCCTGTTTTTTGGGGGTGGGGTGTTGCAGATTTTCGTCGAGTATTTGTATACGTGAGTAATTTAATCTGTTCTATGTTCATATTCTGCTGTTGTTCCTTTCAGCACCAAGGACCCAGGGCAGCAGCCATTCAGTTTCAACATTGGTCTGGGTTCAGTGATCAAAGGTAATCATGTCACAGTGCTATTCAGTTCAAATATTCACACAGATTCCTAATTTGCTATAGTTTAGTTCTATTGCCATCACCTCTAATGGTCCATTACTTAGGTTTATGGTTTGCCAAGGGTTCAATTGTCTGACCACTCTGATTGCTTCCGGGCCTGTTGTATATTGCATTCTTTTATCAAACTTGTACTTTCGATATTTATTAATAAATGGAGCAGAGCTTACTTCTGATGTTGTTTTACTTGTGATAGAGCTCCAAATTTGCACTGTTTGCCTTTGATTCTTATATTCTCTTTAAGCTGTGGTTGTCAGTCATGTTTTCCTTGATGAAGTAGTAACTCTCATGAAGCCTTGTTGGGCATCTTTGAACCATTTTAGTTCTTTTTCACCCAGAAGTGATCTGTCATTGTTCATGGCCAGTCCCAGACTCCCAGTCCAATTTCACATCACAAGCCAAAACTTCGCAGGCCTGCAAAAGTCATGGTCTATTAGCCAAGTATAAACCCTTCAAGGTTGTGCTAACTGCTTTGTTTCTTATAGGATGGGATGAGGGAGTTATGACCATGCAAGTGGGTGAAGTTGCTCGTATCCAGGTATGCTCCTGAAATGTTAAATCAGCTTGATTGCCTGAATGTGTTTGCTTTACTCTTCCGGCTTGCATTTCATCTGTACTGCAACTTTGAAGTGCTGCTATATATTCATGGCAGTTCTATCTCTTGATGGAAGTAACTTGTTCAAAAACAAAAAAAAAGCATGCTTTTATTGTGGATTTTAGGCCTTTTGAAATGCATTTTTGCCTGATAAAGTGACAATCTGCATCGCAGTTTGTATTATGTAGTTCAAAATAATTTATCTTATCTGTATCCTGGCACCTGATACTTGAGTACTCTTGCTTCAGTGCACCCCGGACTATGCTTATGGAGCCGGTGGATTTCCGGACTGGGGAATTCAACCAAACTCGGTGCTGTTGTTCGAGATTGAAGTCCTCGGTGCCCAGTAATTCGCTGTGCAATTCTGGAAGGAGCTATGGAGCATCTGCGTTGCCTCTTAAGTACTGAAATAAATCCATTGTCACCTCATGCTACATACAGCAGACTGGTGTTCTTAGTAAATCCTGTAAAACTTTAACACAGTGTGGCCATGATATATCAAGTTTATGGAATTTCTTGTGGTACAACTCTCAGTCAAGTTCTCGTCACTGACAGTAAACCGGTGCCGGAAAAGCACAAACGTGCTGCCTGATTACGATAGATTTGCTTGGAAACTTGAGTGGCTGATTGCTCGAGGATGGGACACGCGGCCTGTCAGATAGGCCAGTGACACTGAACTTGCAGCGAAAGCAGCAAGCAAAGACAAGCTACCTCCATCATACTTGAAACTGTGAATACGACGGTTTATATTGAAACTTAAAGGCTTATGCACTTGTTTCAATATGCTATTGCTATACAATACAGGGACATTAGTAACCTTGAAACTTAAAGGCTTATGCACTTTAAAGAATTCCTAACAACCAGTTAACATGTTCAAAAACAGAGCAATCGCTTAACCTCAGCTAGGTGCTATCAATGAAGCTAACCTACAATGTTTACTTGAATTACGCTCTAAAGTGCAATCCAGTTTCCGAATGTAGACCAATAGACCCATCCACCATCCCACAGGCAATGGGAACTATGCCCGGTTAACCAGCAAAACTTTTTGATGGTGTAACATGACGAGAGTTAGCTTCATGTACACCACGGAGCCTCCGGTAGGCTTCAGTGGTCTATTTCTCTTTATAACGATCCCAGCATCCTCATTATGACCTTTTCTCTCCACGACACCTCCTTTGATTTTCCAGAAAAGTTGCATGGGCATTCCAATGCGCATGACTAGTATGTACAGAAAAAAACTGATCAATAGTAGAAGCTAGAACTCTTCTGGCGGGGTGCATCTTTGCAGAGAATAGAGCGAACTTCCATGATGGATCTGGGTGGCTCTAGGTCCTTCGGTGGGAGTGTATTGCCGAGCAGTTGTTGCAGCTGGGATGCAAAAGTATCATCCAATACCTGTCAGATTAACAGGTTTTATTAGACTATAGTCAAGATAAAGAGCATTGAAGCAAAATGCGAATACAAAGATTGGCAATACGTTATATGGGGGGCTGTGGGAACATGAGCTTACCGAGACCGCGATTCGTGCGCCTTTATACCAGGCTTTATTTTCTTTGCGATTCTCCAGGAAACTCAGCACGTCCTAAAACTTGATCAAATTAGTAACAGAAGTGATAAGAAAATGGACAGTCACTATTGATACTTCATATACCTGTCCCATCCTGTCCCAAAAACCTCGGCATATGGCTACAAAAACATGTACTTCAGAGACTTTGTGCACATGATTTATTGCTTCAATTAGTTGATCCTTCAATGCCTGCATCCTGCTGCGGATATCAGATTCAATCACCAACTCTTTTGAATCCTGGATAATCTTTTTGAGCTTTGTGGTATTTTGCATACGGGTCTGCACAAAAACATCAAATGGTAAGAATATTGTGAGTTTATAGCAAATGTAACTGCACAATCACACTGTAAAGTGCCAGTAAGACCTATCCATAAGAATATAACTAGATCAGTGACTTGGTTTGAGAAAAGCTTGAATCGCTACAAAATGATCATACATGAAATCGCACCTACATAGAACCTCAATACTATAACAAGATCAAGATCAAATGAGGGCTTGTTCGGTTTGAAGGGGATTGGGAGGGATTAAATCCCTAACAAGTCAAAATCCCTCTCAATCCCCTTGGGGAGGGGATTAACCGAACAACAGGAAGAATTCATAGTTCTGGTCTCATACTGGCAGATCTGCACTGGAGCTTGCAGCAAATAGAAATTTATTCAGCAGAAGATCATTTCGAGTATTATAATGATAAATTTACATTCAGCAACTAAATCTTGGTTTCGTGCAAGCAGACCCATGCCAGAACTTGCAGTTGCAGCATGGATAAAGATAATTCATGAAGCAAATTTCTTTTTCAAGTAGAGCTATGGATGAAACATGACTTGGTTTATGACATGATAAGTTTTGTGTCCAGATCATTAGATTCACAAGAATTCGTAACAAGCCGAGATCAGGAAAAAGTAACAAGACAGAAACACACTCACATTCTCCGAAAGCTTCTCAACAACTGCTTGCATGTAATTTCGGAATTTAGCTCTCAATGTCACAGTAACTTCACTAAGTTTTTCTCCAATGGCTGCAGAATTTCCTCCATTAGGTATACAAGAACTCCACGACTTCAGGTGACTCTCAATCCGAGGCCGCAAAACATCAAGTAGTCTTTTCAATGTATTCAAGAGAATGCCAAGCTAAAACCAGATAGGGGGTCAGATATTAATAATTGAAGTTCTGATAAACATGAATTACTACCAAAACTTACATCTTCCGGTACAGTATAGGGCACCGTTGAATTGCGCTTTGTGAGTTTCTGGACAACTTTGAGGCCAAATTTCTTTGGTGCAATACAATCCTTGAGTGGAGCTAAAACATCCGCATACTGTTTTTCCAGAGACTCAATCACCGCTTTCTCAACATCTGCAATGGCCTTTTGTTTCAAGGAATAAGAAAAATTCATGGTAAGTCAGATTTCATTCTGATACAAATACAGTAATTGAAGAATCTGTAAGAGAATCCAGAGTTTCTGACATACATTCTCAAGAACAAATATGTATTCTGGCCATCGGCAAATGATAACTTCATACTCTGTCAATGTATTCTTCAGTAAATCATACATCTCATCCACAAAAGGTGTTGTCATATGCTGAGTCCTAACTCCTGACCATTTGACCTGATAATTGGCAAAGGTAGTGTGCAATGAGATCCAGAAGAGTAAATAATGAAAATTTGGCCGCACTCTACACAATAATTGTTTTGGACACACTAAAATCTTTTGAAAATAAATTACGGATAAGTTTATATGCATTTTATCTGCCCTGTTCCTAATGGCACTACAAGTAATATTAAGCAAACATTTCCACGACTGTCTAATTTATAACTACGAAACACATTTCTGCATGTGCACGCATGGAAGCATGCCCAATGTGCTGCCATGGTAGGAAAAAAAAAGCACAACCAACATTATGGAATCTATGAAAGAAGATTGACCATTAGCCACCTTTCAATTTCATGATGTTAGGAATCTGTGCTCTGCAAATAAAAACTTAGCACCTACCTTATCCAGTCTGCAATTTTCCAGTAACATCCTGCGCTTGTCTTCAATCCATAATACAATGTATAAATGGAACAACTCTTTTGCATCAACACCTGCTTTTATAGGGCTGTGCAAAATTCAAACATATATAAGGCATGACGCAAATAAAATAATAAGACTTGATTTAGATTTACAAGTGAAGAAAGTTACCAGATATTCCAGCTAGCAAGATCCTTCTGAAAGTCAGCTGTAGCAATCACCAAATCAGCAACAGGTGATGCAGGGCCAGCAGGAGGGCATGCAACAAGAAAAGCACGTAGTCTATTTGACAGCTCCACACTATATATGGCGGCAGCTAAATTTGGGAGGTCAACAAAACTGTGGAAGCAAAAAACCGAAGAGAAACGAAAACATGTCAAAACAAAAGAGCAGGAAGAACAAGCAACAAGCTATAGCGGATATTTCCTATAGACTGTACATAATGTTCCGTGCTTAGAAGGTGTACAGCAGGCTATAACATTACAGCTGATTGGTACTGAACCTTGGATGAGGTCACTTACCTCGGAAGTATGTGCTGATTATGAATATCAATATCGGTAAAAATTTCATTGCGCAAATTGTTGCATAATGATTTCATCTTCTGGTAAGCCGTGGTAACCGTTACCAAATCCACCCTGATGCCTTCTGAATTTCCTGTTACATACTCATCAGTCTCAAGCATGTGTCGCCTCGATCGCTTCCTGGCAGCTGCCTGGACATGAATTAAAACATACAACATAAGTTCCAAGTAGAGAACATAATGTACCATTTATTTATTGAACAGTTGAATAATGACCTGGAAGTAACCACACAATCTTAGTTGAGCCTCCGGAGATAGAACGTCATGTAGAAGACTGTACAGCTTAATAGCTGGTTCCAGTGCAGCAGCAGCCAATCCAGTTGGAGGTCTAAAATCTTCCGCCAAACCCGATGGTATAGACTCATCTAGCGATTTGTAATTCTCAAAAACCATAGCTAGAGTTTGTTCAATTTGCTCCTCAACTTCCCCCAGTATTCGGTTCTGTGTGAAGAAATACCAGTCAATCAATAGTGAGATGTTTGTCACAGCAGCATTCAGATAGATAATAACAATACAAAAGTCAAAGAAGAAGAATTTAATTTATTTCAGCTAAGTAAATTAATTTGATCAAACAATCTAACATTGACTAAACCTAGGAAATGTGTTGCCATGCCCGAAAACACAGTGAGAGAAATATACCTCTTGGTGGCTCAATGTAGCAGTACCGTGGTTCTTCATCAGTATAGGTAACAAAAGCTCGTGAACTAGATTGAGCCAATCAGCAGTAGGGGTTGCAACATCCATGATATAAGAGAGATACCTATACAAGTATAGCAGCCAGCATTCTCTTAGAAGAACACACAAAAAAAAAGAAAGAAAAAAGGACAAGAAATGAGGAGGGGTTTACAGCAATTTAGGGCCTGTTTGGATGAGAGGGACTAAATTTAGTCCCTGTCACATCGGATGTTTGGACACCAATTAGAAGTATTAAATATAGGCTAATTACAAAACTAATTGCATAAATGGAGGCTCATTCATGAGGCGGATCCATTAAGCCTAATTAGTCCATGATTTGACCATGTTTGCTACAGTAAACATGTGCTAATGATGGATTAATTAGGCTTAATAGATTCATCTCATGAATTAGCCTCAATTTATGCAATTGGTTTTATAATTAGCCTTCATTTAATACTCCTAATTGATGTCCAAACATCCGATGTGACGGGACTAAACTTTAGTCCGGTGGATCCAAGCAGGCCCTTAATAAATTCTAAAATCTAAGCAACTAGCACATAACCCTTTTGAGCAATGCCCTCATTTTGCTATATCAAGTACAAGAGCACACATAACATAATAAAATAATTGACATGTGCTTTGCCTAAGGACATTAGATTCAAATAAAGTATTCCACAGCTCTCAAGGTAAAGTAGAAGATAGAAAAGACTGGAGCCCAGTAAATAGGGAAGCACCTCAACTTCGTGTAGGCGTCTGAAACACCATAATACAATGCAAATTCTGTCAACAACCACTTCCAAGAGCCATGCACGACTAGGTTCCGTTGTTGAATGTGCTGTGCTTTCATTGCAACCTCCAAAACGATATCATATGCCACAGTTTCTGCAACAGAACCATACTACAGAGCAAAGAATGGCTATTAATAAAGAGACAACCATTATTGTCCAGCAAGTGAAAACAGAGCAGTATTCCTTCAATCAGTACGGAGTATATAGTAACATTTAAATGCTATTGCCAAACTTGTAACACTTGTGAAATGATTATTAATTCAGGTCTTACATGATTTATATTTTGAAAAGGGCCACCTTGTCTTTTGTATTAAATCCAACAAAGTTTGCAGACTCTCTAGTTCCATTATTCTTTGCTAAGAGATATTTAAGAATAATATGATTTCACACTGAAGGTGCTCTTAGTATGTCAAAACTCAGAACTACAGATAGTGCCAAATTCAGTTCTGATTGTCTTAAGTCAAAATTGTTTAGCTTTGACCATCAATAGCTAAAAATACAAATAGTTCTCCAGCATAAGGTTCATGCTACTAGATTCATCATTAGAAATGATTTACTAATATATGTAACCTTTTATATTCAAAATAACATATTTTTACAGAAATTGGTGGCCAAAGTTGCACCTAGTAGACATTGTCGATGTCCTAAACTGCTTATATTTGTGATCGGAGGGAGTAAAATGTTTGGCAAGTAACAAGCCTTTTGAGAAAATCTAAGATAAATTTGATATAACCTTTCCAATAAAAAAACTATCATACACCATCAAGCCAGAGATGAGCTGATCCAGATACTGTTATTGTCAGGTTAATAAGAATCAAAACAGCAGCTTGCGAGCCTTCAACTACTGTGACATTTACATCTCTAGTAAATTAACCACCAATAAACGAATATAGTAATAGCATGTGAGCTGGTTACAGTCTACCATGAACTAAGGCCAACAAATTACATTAGATAAATATGTAACATATTCAGAGAGCTGAATTGGCAGCATCTGTACCTTCATGTTGTTCTCATCAGCAGCAGTGGTATAGTGGATATATAGTTGTATGCGACCCACAAGTTCATGCTCAGGTTCCCGATATATTGACCACCAGCGCAGCTTGTCAGCCTACACAAAGAAATTTTGATGTTTTTAGAGGAGAATTAGTTTTATTGAGGCACAAAAGTTATATGACGCATTGAGAACAACAGGGTATGAACACAAACAAGAGCCGATTTTTTATGACCCTACTGGGTAGGGTAGTAGTATCTGAACATGGCAACATGCGCATACTGACACCAATCACTGTCTCTCTCTCATTGACACTCGATGTACACACCAGACCTACAACTACACTAAGAAAAATCTACAAAAGCATCCAAGGCCCCAAAGGTGACGGGTACGTCACATTCCCATTGTAGATTCACATGCGAGAGGCAATGATTTTTATTTAGGGAACCAGCCCCTGTGTCGATCCAATCGAACTCAGGGGCTGATGGGTTTGTAACACTCCACTTAGCTATTGCTCATGTCAACAAGAGCCATTTTTGATAAACAACTTTGGCAACAAGTAGCAAAATGGTTCGTAAAGTCTTACAGGATCCTCAGCCATTGTAGCAACTTGAGCAACAACACGACCACAGGGTTTTCCCTTTGAATCAGACACATCGATGATCAAATCATCTCCAAGGCTATCAGGAAAGCTGAAATATCGACATAAATAGTCAGCTTGACTAATTTTGTTCCTACAAGAGTAGGTTTTGACAAATACATAACGAGCTGAAAGTAGCATGCAGAGTAAATGAATGAATGGTGACATAGCTATTTTAGGAACTTCTCTTGCACATACAAGACATGAGTTTCACCAGATCCTGGCTGCATAGGTACCACATCATCTTCAGGTGAACTTTTAAGCCTCAGTTGGCAGGAGTATGTCTCTGAGGAAAGAAAAAACATCATGAGGCTAATTCAAGAGGCTGAAGTCTATGGGAGAAGTAAAGAATATTAACCTTGTGGCGCTTCATAGGATGTACTGCTCCGCAGAGTAGTCACACCAACCTTTAACAGACCGGACACCTGCTTGATATACTGAGCACTTGCTTGCATGTATGCTAAGCTATGTTTTGAGAACGAACTGTTAGCAGGAAGCTGTGGTAAAACTCGAACTCTCCGTACAGACTCCCATCCTGATGAAAGCGTGGATTGTACATTGGATAAACGGTACCGGACAGAATCCAATTTCACCATTGGCAATGATGAAAAGTTGCAACCAGAAGGCATATCTACAGACATCCGAACTTTGCGAACTGCAATCAGAATGATATTAAGTTAGCATTAATGCCTCAGCATTTTATGTATTAGTCTAAACTGGTCACATGCAACAGTTTAACAAATTAACAACTGATAGGATGTGATAATTTCGTAGAGGTCTTCATGAATAATAAACAAAAAATAGCGGACAGATAGGGTATGCAAATGGAAAGAATATATTGATTTTTGTACCTTGAACCTTCATTTTGCCTATTGTTTTCTTGGGCTTTGATGCAGCTCCTTCACTAACTAGCTCTGATGCGCGCTTCGACATAAGCTCCTCTTCTGATTGTAACAAGACATTTTGCAAGCTAAATGAAACATACAAGAATGTCAGAGCTTACTCAAGTGTTACATTAGCAGTACAACAAAAGAAGACATGTAGAACAACTGGCATAAACTAGAATATTGCACTATGATAAGCTGACAATGGATAACTAATAAGTTGGTGAATGTGGCAGCCAAAATTAGCATTTTTAAAGTAATATAATATCTGGGGGACTAGCTGAAATTTGCTATTCCTGGTATAATCACACTATGTTAGTTTAAAAAGCATATGTAGATTAATGTAGACACTGGAAGAAGAACTTCAATCCATTCGGTATCTTCAATTCTTTATAATCTGCAATAGCAAGTGGAGGTTGCATGGTTCTGGGGGCGTATTTTGCTTCCAGAATAGAACTTAAAACTAATGCATTGTTCTCCGTAAAATTTTTTGGTACTTGCGGACAGCTGGCTCTAAAAATACAAAACACAGAGTAATGGCCATCCACAGAACTGGCAGTTGCAAGAGGCAGTAACAATATCTAATGATAATTATAGCCTGTTTGGTTTTAGTGAGCCATCTTAAATTATGTGCAAGAGTTAACTCACCTGAATGTATTTCTCAAGAGTGTGCATTCATTTTCCAGAAAAACTGGAGCTTCCATACAGCCTCTAGCCCATGCATGAAGGCACAGGCGGACACAAGCATCATAAGCAAGTACTGAATACCAGGGACCCTGCAGACTATAAAAAAGTTTAAGAAATGTGTTAAAAGTGATTCCACTCTATATTTATTTGAATAGTTGTTCTTTAATACAAAAAAAATACCTAGCATGAAATGTTGGGACTCGAAGAGGAATTGAACTAGATGGCTTGCTTGTGTGTCCTCCATTCAAGGTGCCCCTGCATAGCAGGAAAAATAACAGCTAGAAGGATGAGTAAACAGAACGAAACATTTCATTCCATTAAAAAAATGCATTTTAGGACATGTTGCACAGGCTACCTGTCATTTTTGTCAGCTAGGTTAGCTCCCCTATTAACTTCTTGGTGTTCTTCAATTTTGGCAGATAAGCCATCAGCGGAATTCGCATTAGCACAAGATCTGGTATCATTGTGAGTAACTGGACGATGATCCTGTTCATAATCGTGTATTGGAGGTGCACTGGGGACATCAGACGACCCATCCTGCGCATAAAACATATTATCAAACTTGAACAGCTTTAAGAAAGTCACATCAAGAAATTAGTGCGATCAACACATAGGATTCTGTAAGAACCATTTCATGCTGTAACTAGAAGTTTATTTTCAAAGATGATAGATAATGTCATTGGTGAATGACAAAGCAAGAAACATCAGACCCCAGACCCCAGCTGATTTAGGCTGCGTTTGGATGTAGATATTGAGCCGCCGGAATTGAATTGGGTACCGATATCAAAGCAGACTAGTATTGGAAATGGGTTACAATGCCAAATCTATTGTTTGGATGTAGATGAAATTGGTTGTTGGAATCCAATGAAATGGCTAATACCAATTCATGTTTGCATGCACATGTCGTGAAATTGAGAATTGACCTTCTCCTCCCCTCCACCCCAGCCATACCAAATCCGGCAGCGGATGTCAACCTGGCCCGTGGCTACCGGCGGAGCTCACCCAAGGTGAAGCTCAAGCTCGCCCGGGGTGGAGCACCCATATCACACCCTCGCCTCGCCGGAGAAGACCATGCCACACTCACCGGAGCTCACCCAATGCCACATTGTTGCCTCGCTGGAGAAGGTCGCGCCACCCTCACATCGCGCTCCCCGTCTTCTCCGCTGGAGCCACCGCGCTCGTCCTTCTCCGCCGGAGCCGCCGTGCATCTTTCTCCGCCTGACCCGCCGCGTGCATCTTTCTCCGCCTGAGCCGCCGCGCCCCTCCCTCTCCGCCAGAGCCGCGAGCCGCCGCGCCCCTCCGTCTCCGCCGAAGCTGCCGCGCCCCTCCCTCTCCACCGGAGCCGCAGCGCCCCGTCCTTCTCCGCCGGAGCCGCGCCTCGTCCTTCTCCTCCGAAGCCGCTGCCCCCAGTCGCATCGGATCCGTCCACCTCGGCCCGCGCTCGGCCCTCGGGTGGAGCCCCATGCCAGAGGGCGGCGGAGAGAGAGAGAGAGAGAGAGAGAGAGAGAGAGAGAGAGAGAGAGAGATGGGGACTGGGGAGGGCGATTCCGCCCAATACGGAGCAGCATGCCTCGACATTGCGGGAGGGGGTGAGGTTGTATAACAAATGCCGTTTGGTATTGGGTTAAGATTCCAGCCATCAATGCCAAGACCATCCAAACAGCTGAAATTTGGATGTACCAATGCCAATTCCGAATTCTAGGCTACAATATCTACATCCAAACGCAGCCTTAGCCTTTTTGTTTGGACTTTGGAAGACATCAGACCCCAGCAAGAATATGCCTAGAATCAAGAGATGCCCCCAAGACAGCCCAAATTTTGGTAGAAACTTTGGGTGCTATATAGTACACTATGCCTAGAACCAGAAAAATGGCAGTTTCAACCAGTTGAGAGTTAGTTGCCATGCTATTTAAACATTCCACGTTGATCATGGCAATAAAAAGAGCATTGTATTCCTTCTGGAGCATTCAGAAGCAAATTTTCTACATGGATTATCCAGAACATTGTCCTAGTAAATGCATAAGGGTGTTAGCCTTCAATAGCGTCACGGGGTGGCTTACACACGGAATGGGAATTATTGACGTTAAAAGAAATAGTGGTAGTGTCCAGAGAATCAGTTGATCAATAACTAGAATATTCGTTAAAGCATTTCAAAGTTAATTAAATCTGTAGTTTCTCAGAATCATGTAAATAACTATGTATTGAACAACTTGGCTTGAAAAATTATTTCTGGATAAATATGAAAAATCTACATTCTAATTATGTGATGTCTGTCAATTATCTTATTTAACAGGTATATTATTTGTTGAGATACTTAACATATTCCCAGTTCACACACTTTTAAATGCAACCCCAACTTGAGACAAAATGGAACTAACAGACTGTGTATCACATAGAGAAACATGGTGAATGAATGGAAATGCTTTGTAGATAAACAAAGAAAACTAACCAATTTATGTGTTGATTTCGCATCCTCTCGAGCAGGGACATGAGAAGAATAGCTGTCTGGCTGGTATGCTTTCGAATTTAGAGGCTTATTGCGGTTGTAATTCTCTGCAGCCACTGCACGAGTCTTCTGAACCACATTGTTCACCTCTCTTCGGGCTGGGCCAGTATGGGAGTACTCTGATGCATACCCACCTTTGGAGATCACACCGTTGCTCCGCCCTTCCACCTGGCTAGAAAATTCAGAGCTGGCTGCAGAGTCTGAGTATTCCTCGTCAACATACCCAACAACACGGGCCTGCGGCCGTTGCAACGGCTGCGCCTTAGCTCTTGGCAGTGCCGTGTCTCGTGAAGAGCTCAAATCCGAGTAACCATCATCAGTGGAGTAGTAGTGCTGTTGCCCAGGCATGGTGGCGTAGCGGTAGATGGGAATGCCAGTGCGTCGGGTCACGTCGTCGCGGCGGGGCGACGAGTCCACTGAGTACCTGCCGCTGCAGACCTCAATCTCCTCGTTGTCCGACGACTCGTCCATGTCGGATCCCGAGGCGGCGCTGCCATCGTCGCTGCGCAGCGAGGAGCGTGTCAGCGGCACTGCCGTGCCTCGCGTCATGTGCCCGCTCCGGAACTTCTCCGGCGACGGCATGCCTAGCCCGCCGCGGCCGGCCGCGCCGCGCACGGCGCGGAGCGCGTCCATGCGGTCGTGGCTGTGTAGCGCCGCCGCTCCCTGGCCCTGCCGCCGCATTGGCACAAGCCAACACCACCAGGCACAGAAAACACGCGTCAAAGACGGAAACCCAGGCCGCGGCAACTCAAATCAGCTAGGGTTCGGCGGCGCGGCGAGCTCACTCACCTCTCGAACCCACTTGAGCGCGTCGCGATCTAGCCCCTCCGTGAACATGACGAGCGCACGCGGATTCCGACTGAAACGGGCGAACAAATCAAGCAAAAATCAGAAAAATCCCGAGCCACCCGCACCAAATGCGAGTGATTCCCACACTGAGAAAATCACAAAAAAAAAACTCACCCGCAGATTTAAAAAAAAAACAGTGGGAATTCGAGGGAATGGGAGCTGAATCGTGCAGGGGGGAATGCTCACCTGGGAGCCGAATCGGCGCGCGGATTTGTCGCTGGTCGGGAGACGCGAGCGCCTGGATTTGAATTCCTTCAAACGAATGACGCGAGGAATTCTGCGAGCTGCGCGCTGGGCGATAGCGACGGGAGCGTGAAACGGAACCGAGTGGGCGAGGGGGGGAAGAGGAAGGGGGAGCCGAGGAGGAGGAAAGGGACAAAGCCTATGACCGTACTGGCAGAATTACTAAACCCACACTGCCTTCGAATAAACGGGAAGGGGACGGCTGATTTTGCAGGTCAGCCCTCGGTTGTCTCGGTAATATCATGGAACGAGAACGAGATCAACCCTTCCATAAATAAGGAAAGAAAGAAAAGACCGATCGTCCGATCCTACACTAGTAATAACTCGTTTTGATCAGGTGCTTTTAAAACTGATGCACACTATCGGAACAAAAAGGACACAATTGATTCTAGAACAAAGTTTCTATTTACCATGCAGCATCGTTAATTATCTTTCTTATTTCGGTGCAGTGAGCTCCTTAAGTTACTGCAAATAAATGCACCTTCTACCTATAATACAAGGACCTACGCGCAAAACACCGTCGTTACGGTGGGCCCGCTCGCTGTCGCTGGGCCCATCCTCTTTGGTCGTCCGTTTCCTTTCTTTCCGTTAATACCTCCCCCGTAAGCCACAACGGGAGGACGCAGCTGCGCTCCGCTCACCGACCCGGACGTCGTTGACGACGTCAGGGCGCGCGCGGCAACGTCGGGGGACGGGCCCCAATGTAACGGTCGAAACGTTAGTGGTGGCCGGACGTCGCGGCGCAGGTGCGCGGAGTGGGGGTGGACTGTGGAGTGTGGACCGGCCAATGGCGGTGGGAACGCGCTCCGCCCTCCCCTCCAGGCTCCAGCTGCGCCCGCCGCGCGACGCAGCGGCTGCCGTCGGATCCGCCGCGGCGACACGTGGCGGACATCGAGGATGGTACGGCGTGTGGGGCCTCTCGCATGGGGAGCTGCGTGGGAGAGGGTCACATGCCCGCGGGGCCGGCGTGTCGGGAGCCCTTTTTCAAACGGCGTGGTCGGCGGAGTCATGAGCCATCGCTCTGGAGACGATTCTGCCCCTGGTGTTTTGTGGGAACTGCACCGGCGGGAGCGCTTCTGCCACTGACAGAGCGGCGCTTCGAGCTTTCGGTGCTGGGAATACTCTGCTGGGATGGCGTGTGTGTGGGCCCGAGGTGATGGGTTGCGGGGAGCAAAGGCCAAAAGTGCTAATCGTCCACGGTGCACATCCACGTTATAGGATTCGCGTTTGTGCTTATGCCTTTGGTCACGGAATATTGCAATTCGGTTATCATTTCATTCGGGGATCAATCAAAAACGCCTACTAGCGGTTAGCACGTCCCTGTCTTCATGAGCATTTTTACTGTGACGATAAAGGCCACAAGGTTGTCCACAGTTCCATCTTCCATCTTGGTCGTGCCTTCCAAGTTTCACTAAACGCTTTCTTTTTTTTCTTCCTTTCGGAAAAGGACCGGACGCTCCCGTTTGAGTGAGCCACGGAGCGAGCTGAGCTTTTTCCTCCGGCGGAAAAGGGCGCGCGGTTTGGTCGGATTAGACGAGAAGCCGGCGGGGTACTCCGGTGGGTGGGGGTGCTGGCGCCCGCATGTGCGGGCGACATGCGCATCGTCTCTCACGTACTCGGCGCTCACATGAAACGCACTCGCGAGCGCGACCTGCACCCAGCCACCCACGGAAAGGTTGCGCCCGGGTCGAGCTCCTCTCGCTCCGGCTCCAGGGGTACTGGAAATCGTCAAGTGTACGGATCACACGTCCGATGTCTTAAAATGATGGGACGCTCTAACATATACTGCAATAGTTAAGTATTGATGTTGCAATTATTATTTTTGCATATCTCATAGTAAATGTTACACGAAATATAGTGTTCATGTTGTGGCGGAAATTTTTCATTCTCGAATTGGATGTCAGAGTTATTAGTATACATATTCTTTTTGATGCTATAAATGTTGATTTCTAATATTGCAACTGTTATTTTTCAATATTGCGACGGATCGTCTAATAAAAAATTTCAGATCCAACATCCGAATACTTAGAAGTGCCATTTTTTTAGCCAGAAGTGCAGAGGTTTTGGTGCTTTGGCAGTTTGACTTGCTGACCAGTAGCGTGCGGTGTTTTTCCCTTGACCGACCTCGTTCACTGCGCAGTGTGAACCTGCACGTGCATGTGAGGCATTTTCCTCGCAAGATCTGCTTCCTTCAGCACTACGGAATGTCAGGCTGGGGACAGACGGGGAAGCGCGGCCTGTGTTTGGATTCTTCCTTGGTCGATGCCGCAAGTGGAACCGTGGTCGTCTGCACTGTTTGTCTGTTTTGTTTAGTACAGCAGTAGCAAGTGGGGGATGCAAAAGCAGAGCTCGCCCAGGTAACACGGCAGGTTCCGTGGACGGGGCCCCTTCGATGATCCGAATGCGGAGCAGCGCTTGCAAAGCTGTAGGATTCCTGGAACCGGTGGAGCGTCTCCTGGAACCAATTTGGCAGAGCGTATCATCCCAGTGGGCCTGGCTAGTTAGCGTGCCTACTTTTAGATTAGTGGGAAAGCCGGTGTTCAACATCACGAGTCCTTTTGCCGTGGTACTTTTAGTTAGTAGTACTAGTATAATATTTTAGTGAAATGCACGGTGGTGCGCGGAGAGCGTAGCGCTAACACAGCTTTAATTCGAACTTGGATGCTCCGACCACGATCGTGTATTGTCATGACTGCAACTTCCGAATCATGACGTGCAAACATGCATTGTTTTTCTGTCGACTCCGCTACAAAACTGGAGACTAGCCCAGTCCCACTGATTTTCGGAACCTGTGGCCAGTCGGATAATGGGCCGTAGCTCAGCTGCGTTTGAGTCCATGAAGCTCAAAACCTATCTAGTACAGAAGGCCGGACGGTGCTGCCAGGCCGAGGAGTGGTTGCTGGGCTCGGCCTAACAGAAACATCTGGCGAGGCCGCGTCGGTCGTGTCAAGTTTTGCTCCAGTCCCTCTGAAAAAAAGGAAAATAGTTGAGAAAAAAAAATCTAGAACCTTCTGCCGTCCAGCCCACAGAATCCACCAACCTGCGTGCCCCGGCACCCCACGGCGCCACTGCCATCTCCGGGAAGGAACCCCTGGGAAAGGAATCGGCGCTGCGGCAGCAGAAATCCCGCGGCGGCGGAGTGAGGGAGCCAATCCCACGGCGAGGGGAGGGTAGGAGATGTGGTGGGAATGGGAGGGCGGCGGCGAGGAGGCGGCGCGGGAAGAGACACCCGTCGACTTCGACTTCATCTCCCTGCTCGCCAAGCCCAAGGTGAGGCGCAAGGTTACCCCGCTCCTGTTCTTCCTCCGATTCCGCCGCCGGGTTCTGGGTTGTGGCGGTAGGGCAAATTGGGACCTTCGGAATTTAGAGGCCAGATCGTGTTGAATTTGAGTTCCCTTTGGCAGTTTGCCCCTTTCGCGTGCTTCGCATTTCTACGAAGCTTATTGGCTCGTGCTAATAAGCGGAATTGGGTGGTGCCTGCAGGATTACTACAAGATATTGGAAGTTGATTACGATGCGTCGGAGGAGACAATCAGGTCCAGCTATATCCGGCTTGCGCTGGTTCGTATCCATCCCAATACCAATGAAGTCTTGTAATTTAATCCTATAGTTCAGTTTTCTTGAGCAAAGTGGTTGCTTCAAGTGGCATATTCCCTGCAAAAGTTTAATTGATGATACTCTGTGTTTGCTAAACTAATTGACATCCTTTGCATTGCTCTCTCATAGTTGATGACATGGTGTTAATATATATCCTTTCCATTTCCATTTTGTCTGCAGAAATGGCACCCTGATAAGAAGCAGGGTGAAGAAAATGCAACCTCCAGATTTCAGGAGATTAACGAAGCGTACCAAGGTCAGCTTGATTGGTTGCTCACTTGCTCAGCGTCGAATCTTCTCCACATGAGAACAGTAGCATACATAAATTGTATCATGTACTTTTTGCATAATTCATGCTTAATGCCCCCTAAATGATGGCGTCTAAGCTGCATCTTTTGCTGTACTTCTGCTTGTCTATTGTGTTTGTTTCTATAACCATAAATGCTGTTAAGAAGAAGGTGTCATACCAAGTTAGATATCAGGGTATACAAACATACCTACTTATCGTGGTTATGGTTCCCCAGCCATACCCGCCACAGATTATGCTAAATTTCTTACAAATTTTGCAGAACTTTTAGGAGCTTTAGGGGGAGTGTTACCACCGTTCCACAAGACTATGAGTGTGTATACACCCTAAAACTTAGTAAAGCCATAATATTTGTTAAGAAGTAGCAAAATATTCACTTATTCAGATGTTAAGGAGTAGCTAATCAGGTTGGCATACATTCATAACATTTGTCTGTGTTCCTCGGCTACAGCCTACAGATCAATTACTGTCCCTGTCATAGATGCTACCTAACTGCTCCAAGACTAAGAATATGCCCTTGTACAAGAGAATGATGGAATGGCTGCCACAATTCTAAAAAATGCCCTACTACTTTTAGTGGCTTGTAGGAATATCTTGCTGCGTTCTCTACACTCTTCTGTGTTCGTTTAGGAGAAACTTTTTGTTGCTTCTTGCAAACTATTATTTGATAATATATTTGAAGGCCATAAAACTGTGTTAGATTTGAGGCAAATGCCATGCTTGAGCAGTTGAGCCACATCTGTTGAACATTTTGAACTTTTAGGCTGTATCCATCACCAGTCTAGCTCTAGAGAAAGCTAACTGTGATGATAAGACTATCTCTTTTTTCTAAACAAATATTCTCTCACTGTGCCCTTTACTTTCCATTCAAGAAAGAGAGACAAATCCTCGGCTTTTATGACACATCTTGTGTTATTGTTTCTGATGCCCCAACATTTCTTTTAACAGTTCTGAGTAATCCTGCAAAAAGGCAACAGTACGACAAGAAAGGCATTCTATATGTTCAAGATCAGAATGTAGCGGTGAGCAACTATTTTTTTTCTGTAGTTATCTTGTTTCCCGGTTGTTCTCACACATTATGTTGTTTGCCAACAATTTCAGGACTACCTGAACCGGCACAAGGGTTTAATACTCACCTGCAATGGCCTTGGCATAAGGTACTCGGTATGGTGAGCATGTTCAGAGATGCCACGGTCTGCATCCACCTGCAATCTTGGTTGGTGTCTAATTGTAAGATACCGTCTAGTAAAAAAGGATATGGTATGGCAGTACCATTTTTGGGGAGCTAAAGATGGAAAGCTTGAGTTCCTCTTACAACAAAGTTGATTTTATTTGTTGATCAGCTGTTGTTTGATTGCAAGAGGCAGATATGTTCCTGTAATCCTGTTGCTCCCTGTATGTAAGACACTGTTCCTAACCTATGCAATGTGAGCGTCTGTTCCTGAAGAATCGAGAATGTCTTCGCCTTGGCATTTTCTGTTGACGAAGTGGGGTGGTAAAACGCATGCTCTTTCCCAGAAAAACTTGTAATTCCTTGGTTACTGTCTTACCGCAGTATGTATCCATACCCACGTTATTGCAGTATTCACATTTCCTTTATTTTCAAAGGGTATACTGCGTTCTGTACATGATCCGATGTACAAAGCAATAATCTCTTGGTACAGTATAAAGATGATTGCAGAAGGAAACGAATATATAAAATAGCATCTGCTGTTACAAAAAGCTCCTCATCTTCGAGCTCAGCATTTGGATTTGGCATTTTTTTTTTCTATGGAACTGGAATTGATGATTACTGGACAGGAGCACAAAAGGACTTTAAAACTTGCATGAGTGATTTTTTTAGACTTTACTCACAGTATACACATGGGATCAAGTAAAAACAACAAAGACTTAACAAGCACACAGCTAAGCTTCAGAAGTCTGACCAATGCCCCAAGAGGAGAAACATAACTTTAGATACACGACCTTCTTTACCCTTTCAGTAATATTTGAAAAGGAAAGTAAAAACCTAATGATAAGCTGGTTGTAAAGCCTAAATGTGTGCCCAAAGATCATTCATTGACAGCTCAAATAATCCTCTGTTTGAGATCTTCGATCTTCCCAAACAAGCTGTCTCTGCTTTCCTGCATATCGAAAATTTGAAAAAGGAAATCCGATCTTCAGGTTACTGAGCACACAACAGGGTACAGTCAAGGCTGGTTTTGTAGGGTGATTGAGAGCTCAAATGTACCTTGTAAATGAGATACCGTGTAGTGAACCATATTGTGTAGCCAGTTCCTACTAGTTCCAGAACTTTTGGAAGCTGTGATGAATAAGCCAAGGAGGTTAATGCATTTTTGCTCTTAGAATGAAGTAGAGATTTCATTATCGATGCTGTAACTACGTACCAGGGGAACTGAATCAATTGCAGAAACAACGGAAGATAGAACCCATAAAGCGACAAAGGCACCAGCTCCAGTGAGGATTAAAGTGGGAGTTACTTCAATGTTCAACTGAAAAATAGATAGCAATGAAGAACTCATCCAAGCTACAAAAGGCATCCAAGAACACCAAAAATGCATATATTGACACCAAGTTTATATCTGGAAAGTCAATTATCCTGATGTATGACAACTGATGCTGAATCAAGAGATTAAGATAATGCATATAGTAGCTTTTCTGTTCAGAGAATAATCAATGAAATACGTACAAACTGGTACGTGATGACATGAAAAAGCTGGGTCAATTCAGAGCAACAAGACTTGAGTTATTTGTCTGGTTGGGCACCTGATAAAGATAAAAGTTTGTAATTTCATAACATGTTGAGCATTTGGTGCTCTAGGAGTCAGCAGATGTTAAACTAGAGCCTAATCCCTCGGGTCAATGATTCACATGTTTTACAGGTAACATGGCGATAGAGCTCAACATTGGACAAATAATAGGGGGAAATGCATTTAGTGGGGTCAATTAGAATAGTACTTATGCATGATATATTGTCCTAGTTGATTCTTCTCGTTTTGCAGACTGTCTTAGAGCAATGTATTGAATGCAGCAAGGACAACTGTTGCTATTTTGCAGTTTTCACAACTGTTACCTATACCATTGGAGTATCAGTCCTCCTTTCACCTCACATGAACTCCATTTCAGTTTGGTTTAGTTCCCACATAAGAGTCAACAAATGGAGCGTTCAGAGGTGCCAAGCTGGTACCCGTAAAGCGGTGGTCAGTTCTAATGCTTGTGAATGAGATTTCCCTCCATGTTATTTTAACAAGCATTGCATGAACATTAGCGATTACTAGTAGACATCAACGGAATGGCAAAGATACCTTGCTCAGTATGTCATCCAGGTTGACATCATCTGGGGACGGCGACGCCTCCGACGACACCAGCTCTGCAACAGGCGCCTCTGCGGAGCCACTGGACGCGGCGCCAACCTCCTCAACCTTCTCGTCGGCAGGCGAATCGGGCTTGTCCGTGACGACGACGGTGGACGAGGCGGAGGCGGGCTCTTCGGACGGCACCGGGTCAGGCACAGCCGCACTGGCGCAGCGCCAGCCTGAAGCGAAAACATTAGCAAACACAGCGCTGTGGGGAAGCGAATACGAGCGACTGGTGCAGAACGCGCGCGCGAGAGAGGGTGGGGATAGCTGAGACCTGGAGCTTGGAGGCGCCGGCGGAGCTGGACGGCGGTGACGGGGCACGCGCCGCTGCGGAGGGGCGCGAAGGGTGCGGTGGTGGCGCGGGCGGAAGCGGCGGTGGAGACGCAGAGCTCCATGCTCTCTCCTCTGTTTCGGGGGTTTTCTTTTTCCTCTCCTCTCCTCACTTTCTGTGGAGGCCGACCTGGTTGGGTTTTGAGGTTTCTGTGAGCCGCGAGGAGGATGAGAGGTCGGTGGTGATGCTGCTGGGTTTCTCCCTGGCGCCGTACCGGGTTTCTCCTCCTACTGGTGTTGGTGCATGCCGCCTGCTCCTCAGCTCCTGCTCGCCCGCTCGGCGACATGCGATGGCTCCCCCCTGGCTGGGCCTGCGGCTGCGCTGCGCTTTGCTTTCTGGGTCCGAATCTTCGTGTCCGCTTTGGTTGGAGGCAGGGAGGACAGGTGGTGCTTTCGCTTTTGCTCATCTCTTGTTCCAGGGCCCTCATGTCCTGTGTGGCCTGCATTTTTGCATTTTGCGAAAGAGAAAAAAGGAAAAAGAGAAGGTGGACGACTCTCTGTCTATTTCTTCCGTCGGTGCTTGTTTCCGCTGAGCAACTGTGCGGCTCATATGCAGCACAAGGGTATGAAAGAATGAAATGATGGCCATCTGTCCAGTTCCACCCCACAAATTTATGTTCCTTTACTAGCATTTTAGCAATTCAAACATCGAAGATCGTGAACCAGTTCCTCAGGAAAAAGAAGACCGTGAACCACGCTCTCCTTTTTTTTGGCACGAGCCGTTGAGGCGACATCTTGTTGGAGCACTTCTTTGATTTCATTGGCCCAGATGACTTGGCGTATACGAGGCCCATGTATTGAGCCCAGCTTCTTCCTGAGCACTGGGCTTCTCAAAAACAAGTCAGCTCGCGGTCCACGTGAAAAAAATGGCCCGGTTGGGTGGGGTCGTCCAAATTGGTTGAATTTCGTTTGAACCCTAACCCCTCTGAAGCTCGATGGAGTTGGGGAAGGAGCACATGAGCAGAAGTCGTAAGAAAACGGAGAGGCCGAAGAAATCATGTGTCGGAGTCCGCAGAAGCACTCAAGTCCAGGATAGGATTCCCATTTATGTCTTATCCAGCCACGAGCTCGCGATCATGGCATGACCGTGCACGACTCCATTTTTCTCTCCGCAAATGGCCACCCCCGTTGGTACGTCTACATTTTCTTCGCGACGGCAGGGCACGCCTGCCTGGGCCGGCCGCGACGCTACTGGCTGTTCTCTAGCACATGGCTGCTGCGATCGGCCTGGCCCGGCGTGGGGCGGTCGAAACCTTTCTTTAATCGCGCCCCGAGGCGGACCTGCCGCCTTCACCGATCAACGGCGACGCACGTACCCGTCGTACCCGTAACCGTAGCACACCAGTCTGTGGTTGATCGAGTACATGATAATTTACAATTCACCGTGCGTGTATGCGTCGGGGGTGTCCGGTTTCACAGGGCTAATGCCCTATCACATAAAAAAATATTATTATTTAAAATATTAAATAAAATTTAATTATAAAACTAATTGCAGAATCTCTAGACTAATTCATGAGACGAATTTAATAACGTATATTAATCTATAATTAGTAGATAGTTACTGTAGCATTACTGTTGCAAAGTATAGATTAATTAGGCTCATTAAATTCATCTTGCTAATTAGCATCCATCTTTAAAAAATATTTTATAAACAGATTTTATTTAATATTTTAAAATAGCAAGATTCTCTTTTACATGATGGTGCTAAAGTTTAGCCCTTCGCATAGTGACAGATGCAGATATTCATTGGATAGGAGGCTGAGCTTCTTCCTCCTCTGTATCTTTATTTTTCTTCCTTCTTTTCCTCTTTTTTCTCTCTATTCCTTCCCATATCTCCATTGGTGCAGCAGAACTAGAGCGCTCTAGGCCCCCCGCACCCCTAGCTCCGCCCCTGCCTCCGGAACCAAAGGGGGCTAACAATGTTTTGTCGCCCTAGCGGTGTTGTGCCTCGCGGTTACCCAAACGAATCGCGGTAGCGACGGGCGCAACAGGGCCTCCGGAGACGGCTTTCTCCCTTTGATTGGATCACCAGTTCAACACGTGACATCCGCATCTCCGCAGCCGCGTAGAGCCGTGGAGACGCACCACTACGCCAGCAGCCAGTTATGTATGATGTCTCTCCCTCGCCGATCGGCGCACGTACGACGCGCCCCTGCGCACGCGTCGCGGCCGCCGGCGTCGTCGCGGCGGCGGCGGCGGAGGGCGAGTAGGCGTGTCGAGGCAAGGGCAAAAGGATGGTAGGATGGTCCGGCCTCGGAAGCGTGGCAGCGCGCGCCCGCGCCACCGCGTTCGCATGCATGGAGAGCGAGGCGTGTCCCGAGCCATCGGGGGCGGCGAGGCGGTGGCAATCAAGGCGGCGGCGGCGGTCGGCGCCATGGCCGCGCCCGCGCGCATTCAAAGCGCGCGCGACCGCTCGCGGGCGCTCGCCGTGGTTCGCGCGAACACGAGCCTCGTTTTGTCGCGGCTTGCCCGATCTCCTAGCCACCAAAAGTTACTTGACGGGGGGTCATAATCTATTCCACCCCCGTCAATTTACGCGTAAACTAAGGCTCGTTTGTTACCGACCTCCCTGAGCCATGGCATGGGAGGGCGGTTAAGCCAATGTAATATTTTCGCGCCGGGCTCAGCACCGGAGCCAGAGCCACGCACGTACGCCGCCATGGCCGCCAAGGCACGGGCACGGGGCACGGCAAGCCGTGTGGTCCTCGTCTCCAAGCGTGCAGGCAGACGTTAGGATGGTCTGACTGACTGACTCGGAACACCTGGTGAACTGCTGATCCGATCCTTCGTCTTTCGCTTTTGGCCGGGGAGGGGCGCATGGACCCTGCAGCAAGCGCAGGAACCCAGCAGAGACCCAAGGTCCCGGCCCGGCGCGCGGCCGATTCCTCCGTGGCCTCTCCTGCTCGCCACCATCTATCCGTCGGTGGGATACGCTTCTTTATATACTCCTCCTACCACCAGTCCGCCACCACCAGCAGCACCACGACGCCGAAACGATCGAGCTGGTGTGGTGGTGGCGGAGTGGAGATCTGACGCTGCAAATCTGGGGGGCCGGGGGGACACCTGCATGTTGCCGCTGTCCTCTCCCCGGCCATAGTTTACTCATCGAGAGCTTTTGGAGGCCTGGCCTGGATTTCAACCCCCTTTTGACAGGGACGGGATTTTCGATCGGTTCTTAACCTGTAAGCAAGCAAACAGCTCGCCCCCGGCGCATGATCGCAGTTACTGTGGCGGCACGTTCTGACGGGGTGGATCAGATTCGAAGCATCCGCTGCTGCTGCATGCGTCCGCTTCTCCGGATGCCGGCGATAACAAAACAAAAGGCGCGCATGTGTGCGCGGCGTGGACAGGAGAGGAGGCAGACAGATCGGTCACGGCGGCACGCGGCGCGCGGCATGTTCCATGGCCCCGAGTTCCCTGACGCTTCAGATCTGCAGGGACTGTTGCCCTGCCCGTTGCGTCCGTGGATCCGCGCAGCGGAGAACGGCGGCCAGGATGTCCCAAGTTTCTATTTTTGTTCGGGGGAAGAAGAAGATCGAGACCGACGCTCCACAAGGTTCTGCTAATAACGTATAGTACGTCTCAGATGTCGAATGTCGATCGATCTGCAGATCGCCCCCTGATGCCGTTGGCCGTTGAGTCGATCTGCCGCGTCGTGGTGTGAGCGAGTGGTAGATGCAGATCTATGAACCGGCTGTGTGAGGAAATGATAGTGCTTAGAGCGAGATCGATCGACCGATCTATCTTTACTCCCATCCCAGAAAAAAGGGGGGAAAAAAAGAAGCACGAAGAGTTATGATAAGGACCATCTCCTCTGCACGCTAGTAGCCTTTGAACTCGATCCAATGTGCCGCCCATAAATCTTGCTTTGATTCCACTCCAGGGAGTGAAAAAGCCTTTACGCGGCTCATGATCGTACGGAGCAGGTGGCCGGCCGGGCCGAGAGCGATGGCGATCCGATCGCCGATCGCCAAGCCGCCGCCCCTATACTATACTCCTACGTGCTCCGCTCTGCTCCCCAACACGCCTGGTCCGGCCGGCCGGCCGGTCGACGTGGCGCGTGCGTGCAGGCCGGGGCTCGCCGTTGGATCGGATCAGATGCTGGGGAGGCAGCGGTGAGGTGGATCGATGATTACTTCTGCTCGCGCGCGCGTGCTGCGTGTCCCTCGATCCATTATTGGATATGATAGGGAGCCCCGATCGGAACGTTCGGTGGCGGACGGGGACAACATGGGATACCCAGCGCTCGCTAGCTAGTCAACCGGATGGAAACGACGACGTCCTACTCGGTGTCATGGGTGGTGGCGGACTAGTGCGCTGCCGAGCGAGGAGCGGCGTCTAGTACCCTATTAAATCGGCGGGAATGGGCACGATCCGGACAAGTTCTAGAGGGGCTTGACGTGTCCGGATCGGTGGGATCCAAGGGAGGGAGGGAGGTCAGGAACACATGGATCCCCTCTCACGAGATCCGGGTGGGGGGAAACGCAGCACCCGGGATGAAAAACGCTGCGAGACTCCGCGCGCGATCCAGGGATCGGGATTTTCCCTGGTGATGGGTAGCGATCCGTCAGGAAAATAGACGGATCGATCACAGCGACGCCGCGATCCTCATGGGAATTGATTCGTGCCCTGGAATTCCTCTCTGCTGGGATGATCATGTGTCGGTTTGGCGCCAAGGGAATTACACCAACACCCCGCCTTGGCGCCATTTTGTCATCACCTCGAAAAAAAAAATCTAAATCTTGTGGACTGGCCGTGAAAGGTATTAGAGGATAAACTAGATCGGCAGGCCACGAAGGATCATCTTGCCATCGGAGTGGAGCCGAGCGCAGTTGCGCGGCATCTTGTTCTTTAGTACACGGAGGCTTGCAGGGACTGGTACTAGGATGTTAACAGCCAGGCCTGCGCACAGCGGGGCAGAGAGAGACGTCCACCAAACCGGGACGGGGTGAGCAATGACGGGAGTGGCCATCGGCGACGGACGATCGCAAGGGTTCCATTCCGTGCGTTCAATGATGGCCGGCTACTCTAGCCAGCGCCCCGCGGCCATGGCCGACGCTATCATGCTACAGCCTAGTGCTACGCCATGGCTTCCGCTCGCACCGCACGGCACGGCACGAACAGGACGGACGCGTGCATGCCCTCCACTTTGCAGCCGCGCGGGGGAACGTCGCGGATCGAAGAGGCCCGCGCGGCGCGAGGTCACCAACGCCAAGTTGGCATGCACGCTGCTGCCTCGAATGGGACGATGGATGGATGGATCGATCGATGATCAATCAAAGCTAGCAGCCAGCCACCCACCCATCAAACTCTTGTCAGAGCTCACATTTGCTGGCTACGGATCGAGCGGGGTGACCAGGCGAGTCCTCTCCCTAGCCACATGATCCGACGGACGACGAGCCGATCGGACGGTGCGTGATCGTCACCGACTCCTCGAGAGGAAGGCCTTTCCAGAACTGAACGGGCAGAGCTGCGACTCCCCGTGCGCGCTGTCTCGACGACGACGACGAGGGCCATCTCCTCCACTTCACGCTGGTGCTGCGTCCCCACCCGTCGTGATCGAGATCGACACGAGCCCCCGCACCGAAGCACCCGCCGGGCCGCGAGGCTTTCGTGGCCGCGGCGCTGGAAACCCGCGGGATTTTTCTCGGATCGCCCGCGACGGCTCCGTCTCCGCGGCGCGCCGTACCGATTTTTTTTTCTTGGATCGCCGCGAGGGCTCTCCGCACCGGTTTTCTACGCGCACGCCATGGGCGACACGGCCAGCACTGGCGTGGCCTGCTGCTGCTGCTACTGCCGCTGCCGATTTTATATGTTTATATGCAAGGGGATGTAAGCACTGCGCAGCTGGTCACGATCCAAGGAAACGTACGTACCAATCAGAGAAGAGATTAGCCGAGAAAACAATTGATTAGTTGTGGAGCAGGGGAGTGATGGGATGGCAAGGATGGGCTCTGAAAGATTTTTCGATGGAGAAGAAAAGGTTAAATGGGTGCCTCCCTGACCTCCTCCGCCGCGTGTACTGCGCCTTTGTTAAATGGAAAGGTAAATGGATGCCTCCCCGTTGCATCCTCTGCCGCGTCCAAGCAGTGTTAGACAGAGTGTACCCGGGACAAAAGATTGAGCAGGATCATCGAGGATCGGGGTTCCCAAGGAGAATTCGGCGTCCTAGCAAGGGCTACGTGCGAAACCATTCATGATCGTCCAGTTTTCTCCAGCGGCAATTTTGCTTCCGCTGTGCTGCCGTCATGCTCCCCTCGCAGGCAAGGCTGGCAGTGTCAATGTGTCACTCCCCAATGGCCCAGGGCTATTTACAGAATAACAAGAGGTGGGGAGGGCCGGGGGAAACGATTTTTCCTTTCTTTTTCCAACACTTTGAAAGCCACTGTTTTTGATCGACGCCAGTGCGAGAAGCTTTGTCTACCACCTGCCTTTTGCGGGCATCTGATTCCCCACTGCGATGCACCTGCTAGCACCTTTTGGGTGTCCTTTTCTGAGAAACACATATGGAAATTTTCCACGATTTATTATAAGGTTTATTGGCTAGCATTGTTTGGTTTAATCGCACTTAGGCTGTTGTGGCGCATTTGAGAGATTTTATTTGGCTTTTTGTCTGGGAGTCGGTTCACGCTAGCCTTATTTTCTAGCCTTTTTGTTTGCAACATTTTCTCGAACCTACCTAAAGGTGTTAGCAGTAAAAGGAAAAGGAATATATTGCCTAAAAGACACTTGAGAAGTTTGAGATCAGGGGGGGGGGGGGGGGGGGGAATCAATTGCTTGCATGCTCCCATGTGACGAGCCAACACCACATAAACAATGACAAAAAAAATCCCCCAGATAATGGATGGCATATACTCCTACTATGCTATCACACAATAATAAAAAATTACCTCAGAACACGATTATTTTATTTGGGGGGGGGGGGGGGCAACAGGGCCTAGCGGCACTTTGGCAGCACACATGCTTGGACGCTTGGTTAATCACAATTAGGATGTTAAGATAATTTTGGTCAAACCTACTCCAAACACTACATAAGAAAAGTATACACAGAAATATTGGTGTACATCCTAAATGGCCCTTCAGATTATTTGGGAAAACATTCGCTGCTCATATGCTCCTAGAGCCATAAAACTCTACACAGATGATGATAGAAATTACAAAAATGATGACGTCGATTACATTATCCTTGATCATTCCACAAAATCAAACTTGAACAAACAGTTCATGAGGAGAAACAAACAAAGAAAAACTCCCATATATGACGGTGTCTTTATTAGATGAACGAAATTATTGACTTTTATTTACCCTCACAAAATCAATTTGTTTGGTAACTATTGTTTGTCGTCATGGATATTTGTTTAGAATTTTTAAGGTTTTAGTACGGGAGTACGATTTTCCATTTGAGATCAAATACTATTTTTTAACGAAACCAGTGTAATGCATAAATTGAACCTTTCAAACTTACCGGCAATGCCATTTCATACGAGATAATCCTTTCCACAACTCTACACTACGTATGAACGAAAAGTCGCATTTACAGAGACAAAAATTTGCATGGTTAAACGTCAAACATGACGAGAGCCAATCAGCCAACCATACACGAACGAAAGGTGAAAAAGGAGGAGCCGTGCACAGTTCTCCACGAAGAGCAAACAGCAGAGCATATCATCCTAGCCTGGTAGTGCCCGGTCCCGGCCAGCCAAACGATGAAACGACTGAACTTCCCCCGGCTCCCCGGCAGAGCCCCTCGGAGAAAGGAACGTTCCTTTCACAACCATCTTTTCACACATCTCGGCATGAAGTTACGCCCCGCTTTGACTGCCAGAAAGCAGCGTGCACGGTGTTCTTTGCAGCACCAGCACGGGCAGGAGGCATGTGGGGAGGACGAAACTACCCTCCAGCTCGGCGTCATCGGCTCGATAACACCCGGCTTCTCGGCTCATCAGCTCGATAAAACCCGGCTGCGCCGACCATTCGGGGTCTCATCCCCCAGGCGGCCAGGCCACACGTGTCTTTTCTTAATCTTAAGGCGCGGGTCTTGTGGCCCGGTTGCACAGCTAGCTGATGCGCAATGCGGCCGGGCGACTGGAAGGGTAGTTTGGTCATTCCTACGTGACACTTTTTATATAGAAGAAGGGTAGTTTGGTCATTCCCACGTGCCACCTGGCGACTGGAAGGATGGTGCAGCCGGTTCACATGGACCGGTTTTGCAACTCCGCATCAGCCGGTCCAGAAGTCCGGTCGCCACCTCGCGGCTGGGCGAGTTTTGCCACCGAGGCGCTTTCCTACGTGTACTGGTTAATGCCATTTTTGCAAGATCGGCTCACAGTTCTTCAAAATTACATCTAGGTTTCTGCCACTTTTCTTATACTTGGATTAGTTCTTCAAAATTGTGGATCCAGGCTGGGGATTGGACGAGATGCACCACCGTAGCGGGTTTTGACGTGTACTCTGACATTGTTGCGCGGATGGGCTTACCAGTTTTTGGAATTGTGGATCCAGATTATGCAAGTTTCTTGTTTCCGTTGTGGTGCGTAGATTTGTACTGCTACCGCAGTCACTTGCAAACTTACGTGCATCCTGTAGCAGGAAAATTCTAAAAACGATTCATAATAAATAGGATTAGGCCGGAATTACCATTATCTTGTGGCTGATGTCGTTTTGAATGTTTGGTAGGTATAAGAGTGCGATGAATAGGTTCGGCAGAAATATCCACAACATATTAAGTACCGTAACATAAATTGAATAAAAGTTTTCCACACCTAGTCTTTCAAAGGGAAATAGCTAGACAGCATAACTTCAACGGAACATAATTAAAATGCACCAAAGCCAGATGTGATGGCATTCTTTCATTTATGCTGCGGAACAACATGAACTACCACCAATAAAAGTACACTTCTTAAATGTGAAAAATGTCAATCACTGAGATTGCAACAGTTAATGAAGTACTAGTCCAACATCTAATTGGATTATTAAATTGAATTTTCTTAGTGAATCCCATCACCTAATTCGTTCATTAACGGTAAAAATTGAGGACTTCACTAGAAATACCAGATTACTCTTTTCAATGCCAAAGCGCACGTGCATCGGTTTCGCTAACCTACATCAATATAGAGTTAACAGAAAATCCCGCGACACCCTTCTCGCAAAACACGACCCCAGTGTCGTGCGCGCAAAGGATCCGCGCTCCAAAAACTCTCATAGGAAAATGCCAAAACAAAACCACCCCCAAATAAGTCGCAGGCATGTTTTACGCCGAACCCCTCACTCCGCTCCGAAATCTCAGCTCCCCCTCCCTCCACCTTCACTAGGCACAGCGCCCGGCCGCCCTACATAAACCCTGCTCTCTCCCTGCTCCCTCCTCCTGTTTCCACACTACAGTATCCGGCGTCCTCCTCCCCCTCCCTCCCTCTCGCCCCTCTGTCCTCTCCACTTGAGAAGAACACAATAGAAAAAAGGCAAAAAAACATTTACCTTTTTTATATCTATCTGAATAAAATCAAGAAGAGGAAGAGGGGGAGAGGGCAGGGAGGGGAGAAGAGTAGCAATCCAGATTCAGAGAGGATAGCAATCAGCTCGCGAGGAGAGGAGAGTAAGAGCTGCGTTGGTGAATTGATTGCTCGCTGTTCCAGTCCTGCATTCCTGCGGCAGCAGTTTTTGGCAAGTAGGTGGCGTGGCAAGCATGAAGCCGGGCTATGACTGCGCCGCCTCCGTGCTGCTCTGCGCGGAGGACAACGCCGCTATTCTCGGCCTTGATGAGGACGGGGAGGAGTCCTCTTGGGCGGGCGCTACGCCGCCACGCGACACCGTCGCCGGCGGCGGCGGCGGGATCGCCGTCGAGGGATTCTTGACGGAGCTCCCCCTGCAGTCAGATGAGTACGTTGCGGCGCTCGTGGAGAGGGAGACGGGGCACATGCCCGCGGAGGGATATCCCCAGAAGCTGAAACGGCGGCATGGGGGCCTGGATTTGGCCGCCGTCCGGAGGGACGCCGTCGATTGGATTTGGAAGGTGAGTTGTGCGAATCGATGGGATCCTTTCTTTGCGCTATTAGTGAGATGCTGAGATGTGACTCGCCGGATTTGCGTAAAGGTGTCTCCTTTATAGAGTTCATCGCGGTTCTTGACTTGATTGCTGCTCATCGGTGTCTTCCTCGACGTATATTGCCTTCACTGCTCACTGAATCCGCATCTTTTTGCTGGATAGGTCACTGAGCATTACAATTTCGCACCGTTGACTGCAGTTTTATCTGTGAACTACCTCGATAGATTCATCTCCACGTATGAGTTTCCTGTAAGTCTTGCAATTTTAGTATCACTGCAAGCAATCGTACTCAAATTACATAGTGTTGATGGGAGGAAGATCCAAATCATGGCAGGAAGGCAAACCTTGGATGCCGCAGCTCTTGACAGTGGCATGCTTGTCATTGGCTATGAAAATAGAGGAGACTTTTGCGCCACTCCCCTTGGACTTGCAGGTGAGTCAGTACAATGCATCTCATAACTGGCCTGCAGATACATTGTGAAAGTTTTTGTTTCTCCAGAGAGTATTTGATGACTTTGCCTGGTAGGTTGTTGAGTCAAAGTTTGCTTTTGAGGGAAGGACCATAAAAAGGATGGAGCTTCTGGTGTTTAGCACCTTAAACTGGAGGATTCATGCTGTTACTGCTTGCTCATTTATCGAATACTTTCTTCACAAATTGAGTGATCTTGGTGCACCCTCCTTGCTTGCACGCTCGCGCTCTGCTGACCTTATCTTGAGCACTGCGAAAGGTACGATTCTAGGACTTAATCACATGTGATTTCCTGGTCTTCATTGATCGGCATATATAATTTGTCAATTTGACAGCAATCAATTCGTTAAGTTTGACAATTGGGTCTGCAGATGCTGCATTCGTGGTGTTCAGACCCTCAGAGATTGCTGCCAGTGTTGCTCTTGCTGCGATTGGTGAATGCAGAAGTTCTGTAATTGAAAGAGCTGCTACTAGTTGCAAGTATTTGGACAAGGTAATATTTCACAGCTCAATCCTCCTACTAAACCATTTGGCACTTATCTTTGGATTGTAGCCTCTGAATGCAATGCTTGCTCAAATTCTTTCCAAATTAGTCTAAACATCATTAATGTATTTTAGGAGCGAGTTTTAAGATGCCATGAAATGATTCAAGAGAAGATTACTATGGGAAGCATTATCCTAAAATCTGCTGGATCATCAATTTCCCCTGTGCCACAAAGTCCCATTGGTGTATTGGATGCTGCTGCCTGTCTGAGTCAACAAAGCGATGATGCTACTGTTGGATCTCCTGCAACATGTTACCATAGTTCTTCCACAAGCAAGAGGAGAAGGATTACTAGAAGACTACTCTGATTGCTTCAGGTGTGCTCCTCACCGCTTTAGGAGTTTTTGGTTGGTTCAATCATCTTAATTTAGTGTGGCCACTCAAGGATTATGGTATAGTCAAGTAGTTGCTGAAAGGAACAACAAAGCAGGCACACTACTTGATCCATATAGAACAAATAACAAGCTGCATGCTGTGAGCCAGTTCATGCAATTGGCATCCTCAAGGGGGATACAAAACCCTTTGGGGTCCTGGGATGCTGGTGTAGGTATAGAGGGAACAAGGAATTTGCATATGTTGTAGAGATGAGAGCTCTCTCTTACCATTTTGTACTTTTGCTCCTTCAATTTGCATTGAACTGTAGGCAAGGGTTGCCTTGGGCATTGAACTTGTGATGAGTGAGAAGAATCCAAAAAGGGATCAGCAGCGGAATAGAACAATTTGATATATTTCATCAAACTACAGATATGTTTTCTTTTGTTAATCATGAGTTATCAGTTTGTTGACAGTAGTAGGTGTTCTGTTTTGTTTCCATTGGTTGATCATGCCCACTGCACCATCGTTGATTATCTCTGATTGCTACCCTGCCTGTCCTCTCCATTCTATTTATTAATCTGGAACATATACGGACCTTCAAAAATTCATGGGTTTAAAAGATACATTAATTGGCTAGGTCACTAATTTATCTAATCGAATTGGGGAGCTTAAATAAAGGGATCTTGTTACTTCAAAATGTCATCTGGTTGGGAATATTCTGTTCAATGATGCTGGTGAAAGCTACACTACTAGTAGTGCAAATAAACCTTAGATCAGCTTGCAAAACCCCTAGAAGAATCCTCTTGGCTCAGAACAGGGACTTTTCAGTATGGATCTTGATGCATTTGCACTTGAATTCCATCTGTAAACAAAACTGGGATCCACCTACCATCTCTGCGCACTTCATGATCAAGCATATTTTTGGAGACAGAATCTCTATTGTTTATTGCCACTTCATTTCTTGCCTCTAGCAACTGCATATGCATTCGTGTGGACCTTATCACTGTTGCACCATTAACATAGTCAGGTTTGTGAAATGTCATCAGTATCCGGCCGATAAATAGAAACCCCCGAACCGCCAATAGGGTTTCTAGAACCCTGGTCGTGGGTGGTCACTATCGCGTAGCTATGGTGCCAAGTACAATTGTTGCTTGAAGCTCTACCCTCACTGCAAGGGGCTGTAGTTACTTTCTAGTTTCTACCAGTGTAGTACTGTATGGCGTGCCTCTGGCATGGTCAAATGGACCTGTCTTTTGCTGTTCACGGGCGGTATGCTCCGCTGCAATGAACCACTGATCTACTATCAGTTTAAACTGCGGTAATATATTGACATGTTTGATGAGCTAATGCGTGAAAAAGGGATTCTTTGTGTCATACAAATTGTTCCTCTGCATTTGCGTGGATGCAACCTGTTGTCAAGAATTAGCATACGCTTTTTTTTTCAGCTTTATACACTTGAGAGCTCCATTGCTTTCTTCAGAGATACCAGGTAATGGTATGTTGCCGTGTACAGTTTGCTGGTGCTGAGCACTATTCGTGCCCCAGCACTGACTACTGCCTGCGGGTCTGTGATTTCAGCGACAGTCCCAACCAAATGTCCGGACCAGCTTACAGCTATCGCCATAGATCCAATCATCCAACACTCTGGCCCGGCCACGCCGACAAGCTCCTGCTTGACGCTTGCTGGACAATGGCAAACCCCAACGAAATTCAGAAGCTCTGCACATGATCTTTGCAATTATGCATCAAAGAGGAAAAGAAAAAAGAAGAAGGAAAATAGTCGCTCTCAGTCCATGCGCCATGCCAGTCCTCCTGCCTCCATTCACTACGAGTTGCGAGCCATGATCATTTATCAATCGAAGGCACATTCCGAGATCTGCTCCACGGCTTGACTGGAGTAGCTCATCATGATTCCGTCATCGACTCAACGGAGCGCATCATGGCTCCCGAGCCTCGTGCACGGCTCGTGGACCTTGCGTCCCAGCGAGGGCAGTGCCTCCGTGCCCGGGCCTCCTCACTGGGCGCTCCCCATGCCTGGTTCCTACCACCTGCATTCCCTTGTCGCACCTACCAATCGAGCGCTGCACATTAACCTGTCGCCCTGCCCTGGATCTCGATCGATCGGCCGGCTCGCCCCTGCCTGGCCAGCAGCTTGATCATGCTGCCCCCGCTCCTCGTTGTCACGCACCGCTCGGCCCTAGTGCGGCTTTTGACTCGTTAACACCACCTTCAGACATCGAATTTCAGAGATCGATTTATATAGAGGCAGAACAGCACCCTCAGAGATCGATTCCGGGCAGACAACTCAGAGGTGAAGCGTGGAGTTAGTTAAATGGCGACGCGGTGCGTGGAATAAACTATGTGTGGGCAAGACCTGCAGAGAGGAGCAGAGCTGCAGCTGCAGAGGCATGTGCTGATTCACTGTGCTAGTGGCACTCCTGGCATCGTCTGATGAGCAGCGAGTTCAGTTCGGTGTAGACGTTACGTTCGGCCGTCCTGGCGTCTCTCCTCTTTGTCCCCCCGCAGCGTGAATCGTGGGTCGCCGCGGACGGTTTGTCTACGGGGTGAGCTTGCTGCTGGCCAGTGGTGACCACAGCCATGGTCAGGTCCAGGCTGCAGGGCGACACCCATACATGAAGCCAGCGGGAATTCAATGGCGCTTTTGGCCGGCGTACGCACGGGCATGGCCCCAGCTTCTTCCGGGTACAAACTCTGCGCTGCCTCACAAGCGGCCGCGTAGGCTGCCGGTGCCGGTGTCCACGCCCCCTCTGAAACGTTGCCAGGTTTCACGGGTTCAGCGCTTGTGATCTCCGCGCCTGGTCCTCCCCATGGCTGCAACTCTGACCTTGCAGTGAGTTTTTCAACTATTTCACCTGCTAGGTAATTAGGTAAACTCCTGCATGTCAGCAGGTGCAGCTACAATCCGTGGACTAGTATGATACGGTAGGATTGGCTCGTGTGTTCTCAGTACGGGTTGCTCCTGGTAAGATGCAAAGAAACCGTGGCTCCAAGCCTCCAACGATAAGACTACACGGGGAAGAGGCGCGCGAGCCAGCGCCGGAAGGGAAGGGCCGAGATCTCTGCAGCTGCTTGCTGGTGGCGCTGCTAATCAATCATCGGAAGAGACAGATCTGGAGCTGTTCGGGGCGGAGGAGGCAGACGACGGAACGCAGCCACGGCCCCAGCCCACCACGCACCAGTACACCACCGTACCGAGCTAGAAACCCGGCTGGAAAGGTCGCCCATTTCCTTCCCCGCGCCCGTACGTGGCCGCGTGACGAGATGATGCGTGCGCGCGCGATCGCCGCGGACCTGGCGTGGCCACGATCTGATCCGCCGTGCAAGTGCTGCTCCGTTTGAAATCTGGGATCTGCGCCGGCGGATTCGCGCGGGTTTCTGCGAGGGAAACGGCCGGCGACTGGTCGTTGGCGGGAAGGCTGGGATTAGGCAGCGACAGGGCCTGGTGGTTGTTTGTTCTCCGTAGCCCAGATCGAATACAAGTCTCTGCAAATTCGAAGTTCTGTTGCATTTTCTTTTGGAACTTAGTTTTCTGCCATTGGCTCATCGCGTTCATGCAAAGTTTAACCTGTTGGCTGTCGCGTCCAAATTGCGGTTTAATCAAATGGCAGCCTAATCCCAGGGAACTGCAAAAGAATGGTTTTTTTTTCTTTTTTTATCATGTGGACAGGGGACAAAAATCTACTGCTCAGAACCCACAGACGTGGTACCCAGCAATTCCCACTAGCATCCTCAGCCACATCCTTTTCTTTACTGCAAGCATCCGGTTCATCTTGAGCATACTAGCTCAGCTCACTTGCGTCGTCCTCTTCACGGACTAGGAAATCCGCCTTTGTTTCGGACTCCGCAATGGCGCACCCAGGCCTTCCCCGAAACGGATCAGGCCTACCTATCTGTATCTTCTTCTGAGCTGGGCCTTTCCGTGTTCACAGAAGGCCCAGCCCACCTAGTCGCCGCCGCAACAACCGACCGTCCTAGTCAAGCCTTATCATGTTCCCCAAAATTAGAATCAAACCCTAGCTCGTCCTCCTCCTCCTCGATTCCCCCCGATCCCCACCAGCCGACTCGCCGGAACCCTAGCTAGCCCTAGATCCGCCGCGCCGCGCGCGCGGCCGCCGCCATGGCGACCCTCAAGGATCTCCTCCCGGCGCCCAAGACGTCGGCGTCCACCTTCTACGACCACAGCAGCGACCCCTGGTTCAAGGAGCGGTACGGCGGGGAGTCGACGCAGGCGTCGGCCGCGGCGAGGCCCGCCGGCGCCGCCAGGACCATCCCTCCGTACGGGAAGCGGGCGGGGTTCGTGCCGCGCCGGCTGGAGGACTTCGGGGATGGCGGCGCCTTCCCGGAGATCCACGTCGCGCAGTACCCGCTCGGCATGGGCCGCCGCGACGACAAGGGCGGGTCCAAGATCCTCGCGCTCACAGTCGACGCGCACGGGAGCGTCGCCTTCGACGCCGTCGTCAAGCAGGGTGAGAACGCCGGCAAGATCGTCTACTCCAAGCACAGCGACCTCGTGCCGAAGATCACCACGTCCGATGCGCAGGCGTCGGACGACGATGAGGAGCAGAAGCAGATCGAGGAGACAACGGAGCGGACGAAGGCTGCCTTGGAGAAGGTTGTCAACGTCCGCCTCTCAGCTGCTCAGCCCAAGAATGTGCCGACACATGATTCTGAGTCCAAGTTTATCAAGTATAAGCCGTCACAGCAATCAGCGGCCTTCAATTCAGGTGCCAAGGAGAGGATCATTCGGATGTCGGAGATGGCGGTGGATCCTCTTGAACCGCCAAAGTTCAAGCACAAGCGTGTGCCCCGGGCGTCTGGGTCACCACCTGTGCCGGTGATGCACTCGCCACCGCGGCCAGTTACAGTGAAGGATCAGCAGGATTGGAAGATTCCACCGTGCATTTCTAACTGGAAAAATCCAAAGGGTTACACGATTCCACTTGATAAGAGGCTGGCGGCTGATGGAAGAGGGCTACAGGAGGTGCAAATTAATGATAACTTTGCAAAGCTTTCTGAAGCATTGTATGTGGCAGAACAGAAGGCGAGGGAGGCAGTACAGATGCGCTCCAAGGTGCAGAGGGAACTGATGCTGAAGGAGAAGGAGAGAAAGGAGCAAGAGCTGAGGGCTCTTGCACAGAAGGCTCGCATGGAGAGGACTGGTGGCCCACCCGCGCCATCAGCTGTGCCTGCTGGTGGTGGCAGGGGAACAGTTGATGTTATCGATGAAGATATGGATATGGAGCAACCACGTGAACCGCGTGAGCAGCGCAGGGAGAGTAGAGAAGAGAGGGAAGCGAGGATTGAGCGTGATAGAATCCGTGAGGAGCGCAGACGTGAGAGGGAGAGAGAGAGGAGGCTGGAAGCCAAGGATGCCGCAATGGGCAAGAAGAGTAAGATCACGAGAGACAGGGATCGTGACATCAGTGAGAAGATTGCTCTGGGTATGGCAAGCACTGGTGGTGCCAAAGGTGGTGAGGTCATGTATGACCAGCGGCTGTTCAACCAGGACAAGGGGATGGACTCCGGGTTTGCCACGGATGATCAGTACAACATTTACTCTAAGGGTCTCTTCACAGCGCAGTCTACGATGTCTACGTTGTACAGGCCTAAGAAGGATGGCGATTCTGATGTGTATGGTGATGCGGATGAACAGTTGGAGAAGGTTATGAAGACTGAGAGGTTCAAGCCTGACAAGGGTTTTACTGGTGCTTCTGAGAGGACTGGCAAGCGAGACAGGCCTGTGGAGTTTGATAAGCAGGAGGAGAACGATCCCTTCGGTCTGGATCAGTTCTTGACTGAGGTGAAGAAGGGAAAGAAAGCTGTGGAGAAGATTGGAGGTGGAGGCACCATGAAGGCGAGTGGTGGGTCCTCAATGAGGGATGATTATGATGGAGGATCTGGGAGGTCCCGCATTAATTTTGAAAGGGGGCGTTGAGGTATTTGCTCGTCAAGTTATCTTCTGCTGGTTTTCGATGCTTATCAAATGTTATCTAGCGTGGTGCCATATAAGAAGTAAACTCTTTGATAAGAAAGGGCTTGATGTCTAAGCTACAGCAGGTCATGTCCCTGCCTACTTCCAATGGTTTGTGTTAAAAAAGTGTACTCTTTAGATCCTATGACCCTTATGTATTTGTGTATCAGTTAATGATGGGATCTATCATCTTTATTTATCCATGTTATGTAAACATGTCTTTGGTCTTCTACTTTGGAGTTTTGAGCGGTAAGAATTTTAAATACATCAATCCTGCCGAACTGCAAGAATTTTAAATACATCAATCCTGCCGAACTGTAAGAATTTTAAATACATGAATTACACTGCCTGTGGGATATGGATGAACTCAACGTACCTATTTGTTGCTCTGGCTCGGTGAGTTTCGTCTGATGCTGTGAAAAGACTGTCTAACGTTAGTTTGAGGGTGATATGATGGTTCATAAATGTACTGAATAGGATTTCATCCTGGGATCTTTTGGTCATCTGCAATCATTCATTGGGTCATTTGTTCACATATGTAATATGTATTGAATAATAATTTACCTTGTGGTTATTGCAGTGATGTTCTTGGTTGTGCCCGTTTGTTAATGTGGAGTTTTGTGCTATATCTTCAGTATGTTCTATTTGTTGATGGCTTCCTGCATTTCAGAGCTTTGCTCTGGACGTGTCGATAGTCTCCTTGTCGATGGCTGTGATTTTCAGTGCACTCATTTATGTGAGTAGCTGAGAGATTTGCACCTTAACATCATGATCGGTAGGTCTCATTTATGTGTAGTAACAGAGGGATTTATACTTGACTGCGTGATCGCGTGGTCCTTTTTTGCTGGATGCAAACATGAGATTATGATAAGATCCACTCGTGATGTTGATTCTTTTAACACTTCTGGGCGCCGAAGGAGCCAAACATACCTCCCAGGGGCCAAACTAGACACTTGAGAACGACAAGGTCATAAGTCTCAACGTTAGAACATCTACCTTCATTCTTGAAACTGTCCTGAAACATTATGATGCTATCCACAGTTGCGCACGCCCATTCCTAACGCCATGGATATTGCTTCATTGCCTCAATGCAAGCCAAATCTTCAGACTCCAGAGACGGTGGACCAATTAGCCCGTTAGAGACGGTGGCATTAGCAGCAACATAGTTCTGTTGAGAAAATATGACCACTAAACCCGTTAAAGACAGTGGCATTAGCAGCAACATAACTGTGTTCTGCGCCATCGTTGACGATGTTGCTTGATGAGGAGGAGCTATCCACATTTGGGGGCAGGTTGTTTGATGCTTCATTGACGATGATGCTTCTCTTTCCTAGCATATTCCAGCGTTCAATGTCACCATGAAACGCTGAGGTCACTTGAAAAAGAAAAGGAAAAAAGAAACGCCGATGTTGGGATGGGCCAGGTTGAATCACGACTAACATGGGCCAGATATTTTTTTTTGAAAGGTAAGCCAGAAATTCTGCCTGCTAGGCTCAAGCAAAGTAGTACCGGGCCCGTCGTGGACTTTCCTGGCACTTGTCCGTTTCTTGCACAGGAATCCTTTGTTTTTCCTTGCACAGGAACATTTATTTGCACAGGAATCTAGTTTCCTGTGAACCGAGCGTGACATCTCAGTGGCGGCCACCACCCAAAAGAAACCGAAAGGAGCGAGACGAATACTTTGTTTCATTTCACAAAAAAAAGAGAATATTTTGTTTCCCTATAGCATTACGATCTCACGAGCAAGTTGGTTTCGAGCGTAATCGGCACGAATTTTGTATGGAAGCAGGGCGACCACAGAGCCGTCTCCCCGGCGTCCCCAACTTGTCCGGCGCCAGCTTCGTCCGCTCGGCTCCCGCGCCGTCCATCTCGCGGCGATTCTGATGCCACCGATCACGAGGAGCGCCTTCGATCGCTCACCGCACCGTCGCTTTTGGCCGCATCGATCCGTTAATGCGAAACGCTATCTGTAAACTGTGCGTCACTGTTCGTGATCTGAGGACAGCCAAGTTCAGCACGGCCGATCAGTCAGTCGCCTCAGTTCCTTCGCTTCCGGACTTTATAATCGAAGTAGGAAAAAAAAAATTCAGGCTTCGCTGTACAATGTACTCCTGCATACAGGTGTACGATTCCGTTACGGATTGCGTGCGTACGCCGGTTCCGCCGTACGCAGCAGACAATTTGTGGGAGGTGTGTGTGTATCATGAGATGAGACAAGTTGAAAGCTACTCGTACGCTCGTATCCTGCCGGGTCCCCATCGACGAGACTGATGGCTTGTCCGAGAGAGTACAGTGAAAGATGAGGGCCGCGAGGATCTACTACGTGGGGAGGTGAAGCAAGCAAGCAAAAGCCGTGGAAATTAAAGAAGGGCGGTGGAGGAGGAAAAGAAAAACCCGGCACGGACGAACCAGGCGTCGCGTACGTGCGCCGGGCACGTCCGGGGATCGTGCCCCGATTCGGCGATCGCTTGGTCGCCGCCGCAACCTCAGCATCCCGGCCCGCGGGCGCGCGGCCACCTCGCCGACCCGCCGGCCGGCCACCGGCTCGCGCGCGCACGAGGACACGGGCCCGAGCGGCGAACCCGTCGTGACCCGAGCGCTCGGTTTCGCTGGCGGCCTCGGTCACGATCGCGCGACGTGCGCCGCGGGCGTACGTGTGGAACGTGGCGTGGCGGTGGGGGAGAAGGATCGGTGCGCGCGAGCGATTACCTCCATGCCTGCCTGCCCGGCCGCCTCTCGAATGGTCAAAAGGCAGCTGCCCGTCGGCCTCGTGCCATCAACGCCTACTACTGTTGCTTTTGTTTTGTCCTGATCTGCCCGTGGACGTGGTTGATCCGGCATGTTACAGGTCTACTACCGCCCATGTGAGGAATTAGGACGAGGAGGTACCTAATTCCACCGCCAGTTTTCCATCCCTACTTTTTTTTTTTGCGACGAAGGAAGCTTCTCCTCATTTACATGTTGCCGAACAACAACCAACGCAAATTCTTCGAGAGCATGCGACGAGATATTTAGCAAAATCCATCACATGGTCCATTCCAGGGATCCCCTGATCCCGACCTCTAAAGGTGGCACCAATCAGAGCCCAGCTACATATCTCACCGTTCATGTTCATGCTGCCACTTTCAAGCTATCTTTCCAAAGCAGTGGACAGGGAATGGCATAGGATCGTCGCCAACAGTAGCAGACGCTGACCGGTTTCAGCGTCACCACTTAACTACGTGAGCAGCAACAAAGAACATCATTCTCCTGCCGAAAACGTGGTCCTCCGATCCGAAGACGGCAAGCGCCGATCCAACGTTAAGCCCGTCGCCTCGCTGGCGGAATCCGACGCCGCGATCGCCGGAGATATCGGAGGATCTGTAGCCGGCCGGCCGCGCGCTCGGAGGCGCACGCACGCGCCCGATTCTGAAAGCCACAAATCAACCTCAGACACCACGGAGCTGTCCCGATTGGTACCTGCGATCGATCCACGCGAATTCGTCAGAAGCCACTGAGATCTCGCGAGACCCGGGCGCAGGTTTTGTTTTGTCGCTGGCGAGCGGCGGCGAGCAATGATGGTCGATATCCGGGCAGCTTCTTCGTCAGGTTAGGCTGCTCGTCCCATTCCAGGATCATTTTTCCCCGTCATCTTTCTCGGTAGATGCTAAGCGGAGGACAGCGACCCGCCATGTTTTCCAGGCTTGCGGAACTCCGCGGCGCGGCGTGCGAGTCACGGCCTCTCTTGCGAGGTGTCGAGTTTACGGGCAAACGGGGTGCGGATTCGACAGAGATAAGGCGACCAACAAGGGCGCAGCCGAGGTGGTTTTTGGCTTGGAACGAGGTAGACCTGAAAGGGTTTACCAGCAAAATGATTGTGGCTACACTGTTCTCCTACTGTTCGATTGACCGGCTCATCAGCGATTCAGAGTGAAAAGTAGCTGGGAGACTAGAGAATATTGGTTCAGGGTTTCATTTCACATGCATAGGAAAAAAAGGTTACTTGTGTTTACGTTAATCTTCAGGTTACATCGCAGGGCTGACTATAAGATTTATATATCGGAGATAGGATATACTTACTCCGTTCCAAATTGTAGGTTGTTTTAGCAAATCTAGATGCATAGATTTTAATATATATATATATATATATATATATATATATATATATATATATATATATATATATATATTGGTTCGTCTGGAAAAAAGATTGTTTGTATTTACGTAATCTACAGGTTACGTCGCAATCGCAATGCTGACTCTGAGATTAATATATTGGAGATAGGATATTTGTAGTTGACAGGACCAGCGAGATGATCGCTGAGTTCAGACGAACCGATGCTTGGAAAAGTTGAAGGTTTCTAGATGATTTGTATGGATTGGCACAGATCTGCAAGTGCTCTTTCAAGAGCTCAAACTGGACCGGAATTACTGATCAAATTCTAGCGTGTATATCCCTTCTCTGCTGCTTCAGCCAAGCAAATTAAACATTTGAATTCTTCCAAAGGAACACGAACTTCCCTAGAATTTTACTTTCACTAGGAGATGTGAGTGCTTTTTTTTTTGAAAAAAGGAGATATATTCCATTTCTATCTGAAATTCAATTGGTTCTCACTACGAGATAATCGCGCCGATTGGCATCTCGCGAGAGAGATGGAGACAGGAGCACTGCTGAATGCTACCGTGCCACAGGAAACCAAGCCCGCTGGACGGCAGGCACTGGTGTGGTGGCTCCTGCGGTGAATCGGTGACGTCGTGCGTTGCAATCACCAGTGTTGAGGGTAGGGTCCCTCCTCTCCGATTCCCCGTTGCTCGTACGCAACCAACCGTGTCCTGTGTAGGGTAATCTTGACTGACCCGGTGAGTCATTACACATGACCTTTACACCAACCCATAGCAACACTGACACGAAGATTTCATGCACTAACACCGTACCGGTCTAAAAGACCTATTTTTTTTAAAAAAATCCCTGCACTAGCACGACTGAAAAGTTAAGTTTCAGGTCCTGTTTGAATAATCCTGTAATAAGGCTGTAAAACTCTGGCGTGCTCAAGTCAAATATGCTGATGCTGGGCATTTACCCAAGCTGCCTTCGCCGACGTCAATCGAAATCTTAGACCGCCGAAGCACGCCGGCAACGACAAAACGGCACCGAGACCGGCCTGCCAGAGCACGTTTGCACCACTTTGGCGATCTAGCCGGCCAAGCTGCCAAAAGCAAAACATCTCGGGACAGGAGGAGTTTGCTCGTGGCAAGAAACTACCAAACCGGCTTTATTTTCTTTTTTCTACAACAGGCTAACAGTATCCAAAGTACCAAACTTGCCTTGGCCCGCCACCTTCCGGTTAGGCACACAGCGTTTCTAGGCAAGTTCGTGTACCAGCACGGCAAGCAGAAAGGGTATCTCCGGCAGCCTGATTCTCCCAAGCCAGATGACTCCCCTCGAGCACCCACAAGCGAAACCAAACAAGGCTAATCGGGGTCCTAAACAACCCGACAACCTCTTAATGACCGACACGAGGAGCGTCATAAACAAGGCGTGGTATCATACCAGAAAACCCTAAAAGAACCTGAGATCTAAAAGGCCCAGGGATCTCAAATCCTCAGAGGAAAAACCATCCAGATCGAGGCGACCGATCGCCCCAGGCGCAACAGCTCATGATATAAAGAAATGGGCAGATCGAACTGGATCCTGGAGAGAAAAAATTGCGCAGTGACCCCAGGAAACAAAGCACATGCTTGCCAGCCTCTCAGCCGGGATGGCACAGCAGGGGCCTAAAGAATGCATTGATCCATGATAAAGAGACAACACATCCAAGTTAACTATTCGCAACGACGAGTTAGGGTTTCGGAGTATGGTGGTTAGCACGCAGATGGTGGTGCTCAACAACAGGGCGTTCAATTTGCAGCAATGCAACTCCACCAACACCACCACCATCAGTTAGAAAACTGCTTTTACCTTTTGCCAGTTGGAGGCAGAGTTGAGCTGCCTTGACGACCCCTCCAGGATCCTGAAAGGCGCAGAGGAAAAAGCAGTAGAACAAAAACAGACGGCCATCAGGACAGTTGATGACATGAGGCTCTACATGAAGCAAGGACGATGACTATCAGAGCAAATCATTGGTAGGGCCTATTGTTATGATGACAATCCAATACACAGGCTACGGGCGTTTATTATAGCGATAGAGCTGTCACAGTCGAGGTAGTAATATATAGATGATCATCGCAAGCATCGAGCCCAAGGGCAAAACCAAACAATGCCAATGAAATTTCAAATTCCTCCAATAGCTTCTTGATTAAAAATAGCAGATGGTGGAGATCCAAGAAAAGGGATAATGGTCTACGGGTCTACAAAAATAACTCAAGAGTGCTAAAAACGTGGAAAAGGGGAGAAAAAAAATAGGGTAGCCGAGTTTTGGATCATCTAAAACATAATGGCCGATGAAACATTGATGCTTCGGACATAGGTAGCACTGCCATTCCTTGGTCTGAGCAGAAAATAAATCGGAAGATGGCAAGATACAAGTAGCTCCAAGACTTGAGTGCCGAAGAACCATCCAAAGCCTGCTGACTGGAGTCAGTGTGCAGTCAGTCCCTGTGCAATCAGTCCCTACTCATCATTGCTATACTGTATGATCAGCGCCGCGCTCCGATGCCTTGCTCTGGATGTGCTCTTCAACTGCCCCAACTCGGAATGCCACCATGCCAGCCCAACAATCAATGAAGATCAAGTGAAAAGAATAACCGGCAGCTTCTTACTTGATTGACATGAGTTTTCCAGCGGCAATTTGAAAATCATCCGCATTCCCTCGCTGGCTCTGAAAAACTTCATGAGGAATAATTGAACAAACATGTTGGTGGGTACAGTAGAACTGTTCTTCCAATAGGACTACTACAAGAGGGTAACGAATGGAGGAGCATCATTCCTTGGTCCTGCCAGTGACCGATACAAGTACAACTTGTCAACAATCTCAGCCTCTCCTTCATCATCAGAGTGGTCCTTGATTACTTCAACCACCAAATTTTGCATTTGCTGAGCTACATCTTTACACCCCCTCATAGTCAGCCTGCATGAGTTCATCCATAAGAACCTCATGTTGTAGAAGTAGTTCAGTCCTGAGAGCAATCCCTTGTCACTAAAAGGGCTATCTCTGACCTCAAGCTTCTGCAACTTGGTGCATCCCTCAAATATATATTGGAGGGACATGTCACTATTCCCAGCAAAGGCAACAGACAGAGTTTTTATTAGCTTCCCATATTTCCCAATGTATGCAAAAGCTTTATCAGTAAGCAGGCCAGAGACTGAAAGTCTGGTGAGCTTCTTGCAATTCATCACAATTGCACCAAAACCATCATCCATGGGGTCCCTGGTGATCCAATCAGGGCGGTGGCGGCCCATAATGCAGAGGCGGAACACCACAAGATCAGGACAGTTCTTGGACATAGCAATTACTGCTGCATTTGTCATCCGCTGGCAAAAGTAGAGGATCGATTCTAGCTTCCGGCAGCCTTCTGAGATTGCTAGAAGACCAACATCTGAGACCGAGCCCTCAGAATCTTCAGAGGCATCCAAAGGAAAAACTCGCAGCTCACGGAGATCTGAGCATGTATCAGCCACAGCCCGAAGGCCTTCATCGCCCACCGTATCAAGAACCTAGAATAAGAAATTGAAACATCAATGCCTAAATCTCAACTGCCAGTTAACATAAAAACTAGTATATGCATCAATGTGAAACTGGAAGGCAGCTTACCCAGAAAGTGCGAAGATTGATGCAGTTGCGAATAACTGGTTTGAGCTCCTCAGCGGTTAGGCTTGCAAAGCTAAAGTTCAGAGAAGTGAGCTTGGCACAAACTGGGTAGATTGCTGGGAGGTATTCTGGATTAACATCCCGGAAGCCTGATAGACAAATGATGGACCTGGATGCAGCAAAAGATGTAGCAAGCTCAGTCACAGACAAACCCCCACCAGGGGCAGCCTCAGATCGGAATGCACCAGTTCCAAAGTGCGTGAGCTGGGGCGCTCTTGCCATCAAACGTCGCAGCTGCTCTACTGACACATGGTGATTCACACGCAACCGGCGCAGAGCTGGTGACCGTGCAACCAGTGCCTCCAGAGCATCAAAGTTGAATGGGACGCTAACACAATCGAAGACAAGTGACTCCAGAGAGGTGTTGGACTCTGGGAACTTGGAGATCCAATCCACCAGCTCGTCATCCTCATCCTCAACGTAATCTTCAATGAGATCCAGCACTCGAAGATGCCTACAAAATCAAAAGCACCAACCGTGACTGTGAGACACCAGTGCTACACTTAAATGCTGCTATTAGTGCTCCTATTCCCCAATAATGGAAAGCAGACAGCGTGCAACTGGAAGTACCCCAACTCTGGGTGTAACCAATTTAATTAGCGAGACTATTTGCCAAGGACCTAGGGGTAAATGGAAAAGATGAATATTAAACTTTACCAGTAGAAATCAGAGGGCTTTCCACGGCAAGATTCGACTGTGACAGTACCAGGTGTCACGAGCTCGGTGAATAGAACATCAAGAACAAAAAAATAAGGAATTGGTGGTAATTTTGACAGGAAGACGAGTAGCGATCAGAAACCAATACGGCCATAAAAGCTCGGCGAGATCAGATTCTGATCCATGGCGCGGTCGGACCAATAAAACTGAAAAGCGTAAAGGGCTAGGCGTCCACATTAAATAAGGCGGAATTGCGTGGTGCTGCTAGGATTGAACAAATGCACGAATGGCATAGTATGATACCCTCCCAAAGCGAGGAAAGCTGGTAAAATACTCATCCGGATACCGCAAGCCGCTTAGATTCAGCTCGTGTGCAACAATAGAAAAGTTGAGTGCTAGGGCGACGTACCGGCAGCGCTCGGCGACGACGGCGAGGCCGACCGTGCTGAAGCCGTCGCAGCACACGAGCGAGAGCTCCCTGAAGAACGGGAAGGACTTGGCGACGAGCGCGAGGTCGTCGTCGGAGACGGTCATCCGCTTGAGGCAGATGCGCTCGAGGCGCGGGTACGCGGGCCCGAGCGCGGCCACCCAGGGTGAGACGTAGGCGCCCCAGCCGTAGGGCACGAGGCTGAAGTCCGCGAAGCGCGGCTTGCCCTTGAGCACGACGGAGCGCAGCCCCCCGAAGCGCTCGGCGGCGCGGCGCGGCGAGACGGCGTAGCAGTTGCCGATGAAGAGCTCGCGCCGCGTCTGCGCCTCGGCGCGGTACCAGGAGCGGCAGACGAGCGAGGCGGCGTTGCGGTCCCGCGCGGCGGTGAGGAACTCGAGCACGCTCTCGAGCACGTTCTCCAGCACCTGGTCCGGCGGCGCCCACCTCCCGCCGCCGCCGTTGCCGCCCCTCAGATCCGGCTCCCACCTGTCGCCGCCGCCCCCTCCCCCGCCGGGGTCGTCCTCCGACATCTGCGAGGGCGGCGAGTCGGAGTCGTCCTCCGCCGCATCGCGCATGCCGGACGCGGAGGAGGACGAGGGCGAGGCGGAGGACGCCGTGAGCGCTGCTAGGGTTAGGGATTGGGGGATCTGGGGAGGGGAGGCGCGGTGGGGTGCGGAGGTGGTGGAGGACGAGTGGGGAGTGCTCATGTGAGACTGGAAAAAAGGATTAAATAATGATTAGATCTGAGAGCCGAGCGAGCGAGCGAGGTGGACTGGGACGCAGCGCAGGCAGCGATCGAAGAAGCCTTTTTATTCCATCGCCCTCCCTCCTCTCCCCCTCCGTTTGGCTGCTTCCGGTTTGGGATCGGAAAGAGAGAACCCAACGTCAAGCCAACGGCGATCAGATCGGATGCTAACGGCGGCCGACGATGCCGGAGAAAGGAACAGGACGATGCACCATTCCGCTACTCGCTACGCACGGGAGCCTGGCACTGGGAGCATAGCAAAGCATGGGGGGCTTGTCCCTTTCTCCTCTCGGCGAAAGCTCGTAGGCTTCCAGTGCTCTTGTCACACGGTCGTAGCAGTAGCCCATCCCGGCCGGCGCCGTCTCGGCAGCAAGCGTACAGGACTACTAGTAGCCTTTCCTTGCTACTACCTCAACGATGGTAACACGCACGCACAGGTTTATGTCCCTCTTTAACCAGCAGTAACCACCTCTTGCTTCTTCTCTCATGTACTGTGTGTGTTTTGGCACTAGAAATGGCAAGGAATGTTTTAGCACCCGACTTTCAGGCAGGGCCGTTTGGGAGTTCAGAAACTCCGGGAGAATCATGAGGTAGTTCAATACTTCTACTGTACAGACCACTGAGACCAGGTACGTATTCGAGCTGGGTCTTTGAGCCTTGACTCGTACGACGAGCTGTTGAAAGCTACAGTGACAGGTGAGGCACTGCTGAAAGGCATGGCTCCTCCTGTCACGCAGGGCGATACTGTTGAGCGCTCAATCATGCACAACACCCGGGCCCCGGGCCGCCCACTGTTCGGCTACAACGGCGAGGTCTTTGCTCGCTTCACTCCTGTGCCGCGCGCACCGATGTGTCCCGTGCAGCCCACGAGCCGGCCGAGCACGGTCGCCGTGCTCTCCGCCCGGGGCGGCTCGGCGTCTGATTGACAGCAGAGCGGAGCAGGTGCTCGCCGCACCACGCTGCTATCGAAAGGGAAGATTGTAGGATCTGGTCTAGTTCTTGTTTTTTCTCACTTTCTTGGTTCAAGTTCATCACCGCGTAAATGGCACGGCCGTGTCGCTTGTTCATGTTTTATTTTTTTCTTCCCAAATGCCTTATGTCTTCAGTTCATATTGGTGATGAATTTTTGCAGCATAGAGCAAACCATAAAACGTGGCATATTAAGGGTGTGTTCGTTTCACCCCTCTAAAACCCGAAACATCTAAACTTTAGAGATCCGGCACCGAACAGCCCTCTAATTCAGCCTCTAATAAGACTGCGATTCCTCTAAAAATTTTAGAGGGGGGGAGCACTCTAAAAATTTTAGAGGGGTCTAATGCCAAACGAACACACCCTAAGGATAGGGAATTTTAGCGTTCAAGGAAAAAAAAATGGCATGTTTTGGTTCCTATTCTTTCCACATGTGGTTACTGCATACAGATTCCTCTGCGAGAATAGAGGTAGCCAAAAGGAAAAATAAAAGAGATGCAGATTTCACAGACTGAAGCGTCAGACAGCTGCTTGGCTCGGAGAATCACGCACGGCAAGGGGCAGGGGCGGCCGGACGGGAAACCGGAGATATCTTTTCCGTCAGAGCCACAGCCCACGGCCATATTTTAACCTCGGGACTCCTGAAACATCGCGACACCCGAAGCACTCGGCCGGACCCCCGCAAGGTCTCGACTTCAGAGAACTTCACCTGCGCTCGCTTGAAGGCATCCGATGGATGGGACCGGAGGTTCTTTTGTGAAAAGACCCGATGGACAGTTATCAATTCCAGGGTTTCTTGGCACGGTGCGTTCCAGGTTCTCAGCTGGAGAAAGGCTGTGCAGCAAGTCTAGCTCACAGGCTCAGAGCCTTGAGTCCTTGATTGCTTGGTACAGCAACTGAACAAGAACCAGAGAGACACGCTGGTCATAAGCCTTTGGCTTTTGGCACGATATGTTGTAGATAACCAGTAGCCGTTTCCTGCAAGTACGGAGGTACAAGCCTGAACATTAAGTTAAGCCTGATGAACCTTAATGCTAGTTACCCGATAGCTGATACATTACCAAACCATTAGTCCATCTATCTACTCGCACCAGTGGTCGAATCTTGGTTCAGTTATACTGATATTAGAGGTCTACCAAATTTCTTGGTCAGCACTAAAGTCGTTTGTTTGTTTCACTTTTCTCTTTTGTGATTGCTAGAGTGCATATTTTTATTTACTAGTTTAGCATCTGTAGCCACAATTAGCATCACAATTATGATGCAGCTTCAGTGCACACACTAAATATACTACAGTTAGGTTTCAACTTTGGACACTAGCCAAAACGACCAAATTTCAGTCATTGTCACCCTCTACATACAATCACACTACTAATAGAGGAAAGGGTGCAACTCCGTCCCATTTTAGGGAAAACAAACTTGTAACAAGCTATCAGTAAAATGTTTCCTGGAGCAGCTGAGTTTTGAAATAACCCAAAAAATTGATATTGAGAAACATGTAGACAAGAGTTGAGGAATTTGGTGCAGGTCACATGTTTAATGCAGGAATTAGGCTTATACAGTACATGTTTCGTTTGATCGTAATAAGGAACAAAAGGGTCCCACATGAACAAGAAGGCCATAAAAGAGGCCTGCTTCACAGGATTCAAACAAAATAAGAGTGCAGATAATATTTCCAGCACTAGTGGATCGGTGTATTGTGCATGTAGCGACAAAAAGGGTGGGGTTGGGGGTTACCTTGTACATGTTATCTAAATTCAAATGCAATGATACTCACAGCCGTGGTTCAATTCAACAAATGAATGAGTTCATGCAGTGCTTCTTGCACTCCAGATTGCTCCAACAATGTGTGCTGGCATACATCAACCACCCTGCAAAATGAAACCATGTTTAGGATAAAGATAACTCCTGCTTAGCAAAACCAAACTGAAAAACAATGACCAAAGGACTGCAAGTTACATCCTTCACTAGTCTAACTAATAAAATCGGCAAGAAAAAAGTAATGACTTTCACAGTATCCTTTTGCACCAAATTGCAGGTTGAACCAGCACATATGCTACCTAGCACCTTAAGATTTTGTCTCTACTACAGAAAACATTAGATTTGGTGCTGATGGTTTGACCACCACTCTACCACTATACTTTGTCTTATTACACACTCTTGCCCTGTGCCTGATTATTGGAGATTTACTTATTGTCTTGATTCATTTGCACATAACAGTACTTTCCTCTGACATCTCATATTAACATTTTATACACATATGTTTTTTTATTTGTTCTGCTGTTGCAAAGCACGAATGTTTATTGCAAAATTTTCTACAAAAAAAACTATTGGCTTAGCAGTTATCCAGTTTAACTCTTTCTTGTCCTAAATCCTCAGAGTTTTAATTCAAGGAAGGTTCCACTTCCCTCCAGTTTAAATCCAAAACTCTCATATATCTGGTCAATCTTAGAAAAATTTGACCATCCAGATCTTGAGTAGCTTGGCTACATAACATTAGGCATTCCAAGCCCCCTATAACATACATGCCTATTGCTCCATGATAGTTCAATTGGTGATGTCAGTCTGAAACGACAGAGTAAATAATTACAGTTGCCTACTTATCTTTCAGTAAAGATTAGGTCTTAAAATCAATGACAGGAACTCATTGTGTCACCCAACTAATTGCGACTAGTCAAGTGAACACATTTTTAAAACACCAGGTGTCTGGGTCCTGAAGAAACCATCTACTAAGCCATGAAATTAACCCTAAATGATCCTTAATACATTGAAAAACAAAGGAACACTCCTATTCTGTAAGCAAATATTAGAATATTGGATAAGGATATTACATAATGGCATATCCAGGTTAGTATTCCACGCAATGAAAGACAAATATCCTACTTCATATTGGTATTTCTATATATACATAGATTCAATTACAGTTCCAACAGGCATTGCACTTCCTTTTGGGTGAGGAGAGGTCACTGTACCAAACAAGCTTATCAGTAAGGCAGCAAGTGTGGGATAAGATATACCATAAGAAAAGAACTTGATTGAAATATTCTATTTGTTTTGCCACTTTAGATGTACTGCTGATTGCATGAACAATTTACCGTAAAAAAAGATTGCATGAACAACATAAGCACCATGTCTAGGCCACAAGCTACATCACATTTTTAATATATTGACCACTAATAGATGGTAATAAAATCAGAGAAACCACAGCATCAGTTACCTTTGAATAAGCTCCTGATTATCCACAGTAACAAGAAACCACAGCATCTGTAGTAACGGTACTCATTTCCTTCTCTGGCCTATGCTCTTCTTCTTCTGAGTGATTGCAAATCGTCTTGACATCGCAACATTGTAAAATCTCCTCATATGCTCAGACAATCGATGTATCGCACCAAGGTCACCTACAGCTGATAACCGCAGCATTATAGCATCGAACTTCTTGTATGAAAGTTTCATGTCACGGTTTATAACCTCATCTAGAAGAGCACTTGCATCTTCTGTTCTTCCGCAATCAAACAGACCATCAATCATTATTTCATAGGTATCAATAGCACGTTTACATCCTCGTCTGTCCATCTCATGCCAGATATCTAATGCTCTATGTGCCTCTCCCATCTCAAAGAACATCACCATCAGCATATTATAGGTATGAACACTGGGCTCACAATGCGCCTCTATCATTCTCTCGCAAAGTTCAAGTGCATCATCAGCCTTTCGAAGACTGCAAAGAACCTTAAGAAAGCAATTGTAGGTGACAATGTCTGGAGGAAATCCAGCCTTCCCCATCTCCTCCAACACACGATAGGCAGCATCCAGTTTACCCACCAAGCACATCCCTTCAATCAAATCTTTATAAGTCGATACATCAGGCATACACCCACAACTTCTCATATCCGAAATCAGTTCAAAACACTCATCCATCCGATCAGCCTTTGCTAGTGCAACAATCATAATCGAATACGTCTTGGCTGTGGGTGACGATATCATTGATCCCTCAGTCCTCATGAACTCAAACAACTCCCTTGCCTCTGACACCAATCCAGCACTGCAAAACGAATCGATGGCTGCAATGTAGGTGAAACTCTCCGGGTTGTACTTCATTTGAATCATTTCCTCGAGCACCTTCATGGCCTTCTTGGGGTCCCTCGCTCGGCACCACCCGAAGAACAGGATACTGTATGTCTCGGCATTACCCAGCAACCTCCTCTTCACGCGGCCGAACACCGCCTCTGCCTCCTTGACCATCCCACACTTGCAGAACGCGTCCAGCAGCACGTTGAGCGCGTCGGTCTCTGGCGGCGTACGCATCCGAACCCGCCGCTTCTTGGCCAGCTTCCTCATGTGCGTGAGGTGCTTCTCCGTGTAGGCGCGCAGGATCGCCAGCAGGTCCTCAACCGGCACCGACCTCGTGCCGTGGCGCTTCATGTGGTCGAGCACATCGCAGAGGACACCGAACTGGCGGCTCTTGTACCGCGTGCCGGAGAGGATGTCGATGATGTCGTTGTAAGTGGCCGGTTCGTGGCTGTACCCATCCTGGTGCGACGCCCAAGCGAAGAACCGGAACGCCAGCTTCTCCTCGTAGCGGAGGCGGTGCAGCACGTCGGCGACGAGCGGGGTAGTCAGCTCGGCGCCCAACGCGTCGAGAGCGGCCTCCGTGCCCTCGCTGGATTCCGCCTCCGTCTTAATGACGGCATCATAGATGCTATCCGAAAGCGCGGCGAAGCGCTCGTCCTGGAGGTGAGTGGGGAGGATGGCGTGCTCGGAGAAGAGCCGCCGCGCTGGGAGGATTGGTGGATGGAACCGCAGCGGCAGGATTCTGGTGAGGTGTGGCGGTCGGAAGGAGGATGGATTGGGGGAGTGTGTGGCGCCAAGGGTTGGCAAGGGCGCGGCCCCGAGAAGGCAGCGGAGATGGCGGAGCCTGGAAGGGAGGTTCATCATGGGGTTTGGGAACCGGGGGCAAGCAGGACGGTGGTGGATTCGGAGGTCGGCGCAGATGATGAGGGCGGCCTGCGTAGGAGGGTGTGGAGAATTGGGAATTGCGATTACCACAGCGGCGAGGCGCCCGGAGGTGCGCCCGGCGATGTGTGCGCTCTCTTGTGTCAAAATGGGGATGGGATTTCACCGGAAAAAAAGAATCCTTTCGCACGAATCTGCGTGTGCTGACTCCTCGAACTCGCGATATGGCACATGCAATCTCTTTTTTATATTTATTTTAGTTAAATTTTAAAAAAATAATAGTAAATAAAAAGAATCATAAAATGGAAAGTGCTCGACATAAGTAATCTATACAGTGAAGATATGATATGATTGTTGTCGGTCAAAACTCACCGGTGAGCAGCGACAGGCAATACGAGGAGGCGGGAGGCTTCCGGAACTGCTGTTGGGTCCCGGTCTCTCGGTCAACGGCTCAGAAGTCCGACACACGTGGCTTGGTGAAGTGTTAGGCGTGCCACCTGACCTATACCTGATCAGGAAGGTGTAGAAGTCGTTATCAGCTATTTCCCTGCATGCACAGCCATATCAAACATTAGTCCGAGCCGCGAGCGGCTCTTAACATGACTCCCAAGATCGGCTAGAAGAGATGATGGAGCCTCTGCACTAGGTGAAACCTGTTTTCATATCAGGTTGGACTTCGAGTACCTCTCAGAAACGGCTAAAAGAAGCCGATTGCCCCGTTTAACAGATCGGATCTATTAATATTTAAGCGTCTTGTACAAATCCGATAGAAAAAGATAAAAGCATGCTCCGTAATTACCAAGATAATCCAATCCACGACAGTAAGGGTTTTCACTGTGTAACCGGAATATCCTACGCGTAGTTAAGCCTAACGAAAATGAAAGATGACATGACGGTAACCTAAAAAGAGAACTAAAAACCAACTAACAAGTCGAATTCTGGAACAATCCCTCCTTAGATTACCATAAAGATCATACGGATATTAAACCAATTCCTTGTAGAACAAAGAATTACCATAACAGATTAGATCTGCTAAGCAAGAACAGAGCACGGTGCTGCTCGTGCACCTGGATTGCGCATAAGGGCAGCTAAATGATTACGAACAGCAAGCAGAGCATGGATATACTATTTAAAGCCAATGCGGCATCATAATCGTTTAAAATAACTAGTGTTACTCGCCATCAACAACGCTTCAGTACGAGAAACACAAAGATAAATAGGTAAACGCAATGCTGCCCCGACCATGCGAAGCATGCTCGGAGCAGCATGTCAATTACCTGGAGAGACCCTTGAGAAAGGGGTGGCGATGCGCTGAGAGTTTGTTGCGAATGATTGATTGATTGATCTATTGAATCTCACGATACATATTTATAGTCCGGAGACTTATCTTTTCTAACTAACCCTAACTGATTATGATGCAATCTCTAACTTACTATATTTAAACTATCCTTATTAGATATATGGCCATCCCGGCCCTTGACATGTTCGCGCAGACGTCGATTCGCAGATCATTACGATGATTTCCGCTCTCGGCCCATCCCTTGGCCCAGTCAAATTATGGCGATAACAATGATATAATTTAATAAAAAAGTTTTGTTATACCTTTTGTCGGAGGAATTCTCCAGCCGGGTGGCGGAAAGCACCCGTCTAATCCTAGTTAAGGATGGGTTTGGAGGAGACTTAGGAGCGCTCGATCGGTGGACAGATGAACGCAGGAAGGACACGAAGATTTATAGTGGTTCGGGCCGCCGGAGCGTAATACCCTACGTCCACTTCGGAGTTGTATTGATTGTGTGAGCACGGATGCACCTTAGTTTTTGTTCGTGTGTGTGTCTGTCTGAACCCCCCCTTTTCTAACGAGTGCACTCTCCCTTTTATAGTCCAAGGGGAGTGCTTACACTGAGCGGGACCCCGACATGTGGGTCCGGCCTACAGGAGCCTGTTCTATGAGAGATATAGAGATCTTCATCTCCAGCTCCTCTCCGTAGTCCTCTCAATCGAGAAGTTGATGTGCGTATCCACAGTCAGGATACAGCCGTGTACAGCCTTGTCTTGCACAGTGTCCGGCGTCAGCGCTGCACAACAGTGTAGCCGTGCTGTCACTGTTGGGATGGAACCTCCCGTCAGGCGGTGAAGCAGCGCTGACCCGGCGCGCATGCACTGTTACAGCGCACGCCGTGGCTCGCCTATTACAGGCCATCATCACGCGCGCAGCGCCGTGACAGGACTGCACACAGCCCGCGCACTGTGCACGGTGATACGACGCGCCGCCTTCAGATCAGGCGGGCTTACCGTGGTGTCAGGTTATCTGCCCCGTGTGTCAGTGGCTGGCCGCTCTTTTTGACTTGGGTGCGCACGACCCAGCTACCGCATTAAATGCTGGTAGGTGGGGTGGAGACCCGCGGAGGGCCTTCAGCCGCAGGCACGTGGCAGGGCCAACTCCGCACCCTCCTCAGAGCGGCCCGTGGCGGCACCGGACCCCTTCCCGGGGGAAAGGGGGTCCGGGCCCCCGTGGCCGGATCGGAGTGGCCTGGCATGTGATGGCCTGGCCATCACACGTGGCGGCCTCGGACCTCCTGGGGAGTCCGGGGTCGCGGGGGCAATCCGAGAGCCCTCCTGCCTTCCTGGGTGCGCGGAGGCCCCGGACCTCTTAGAGCTCAGGGAGGGTCCTGAGACCGCGGTCCCAGCTGACAGGCCCGGGCCGTATGCCACGTCACCCAGAAGGCGAGGGGGAAATTATGGATTATGAGACACCAAGGGCCTGGACACCCTAGCAGGAGGTACCCCTGTCTGTATGTACCGACACCTTTAGATATATATTTTTCTATATTATGTAATTAGTTCATAACTACAGTTTTCAGATCCAATTATAATAAAAATTTTGTGGTGGGTTAATCATATATTATTAAGCTACAGTAAATATTTTATATTCATTGGATCATGTATACTTGAGTAACTAATATATCAGAAACTCTTCCAAAATATATCAAAAACTCTTATTTGCTCTAGCATACATGAGATCTAACGAGAATAAAATTTTTACTACAGCTTAAGTATATAATGATTTGTCCACCATAAAAATTTTACCATAATTGGACCACGGAAACTGTAGCTATAAATTACTCTTAGAAAACTATATATATCTAAAAGTATAATAAATTTTTTTACTAAATTATATCATATCATACGTTCACTATATAGATCTACTCATGTTGGGTCCAATTAAATTTAAATTTTCTATTTTATGATATTTTTTATTTACTATAATTTTTTACAAATTCAGCTAAAATATATATAAAAGAAAAGAAGAAAAACCACTAAGAGAAATTAGCTAGGGAGATCAAATGTGAGGTATCACGAGTTCGAGGAATACATATGGACAGTTTTATTATCTAAAAAGAAAGATGAATTCATCAAAGTTCAGAGGTAAAAAGCACTTTTTCGTTTCACCGGCAACAAAGCCGAAGCGCAGGAGAGTGGATGGGCCGAGAGCATTCGCGCTCGAGTGCACAGCCCATTTGCGGTCGCTTGGGACAAAACCGAAGCCCACTCGGGTGGGCAGAGATCTGCCAAGGCACACAGCCCACGAGCGAGAGGCGGCCCATGAGTTTGTTTGAGCCTCATGTTTTTGCCGCCGCCTCGCTTTGCAAACGCATGTTTTGTCGACAACATTCGTAAATACAAAAGTTTTCAAAATTCAGAACGACAGGGCAGAGAATCACATTTATGTATAAACTGCCAACAAATAATGCAAAATATCGCGGTTGCGGGGAAATACATATAGTGAAATCCAAACATCGATCCACCCTCAGACAGTTCATATCTGCAGGAATTGCTGACCGATCATTCCTGCTGATCAATATCAGAGATCAAACTTCAAACACTTGGGTGCGCAATATAAAATCAAAATCGAGAAGTTATTATAAGCACAATCTCCTTAGACAATCTAGATGTTCCAAATCTTCTCGAAATGGCGAAAATGATGAATGCTCCCTGCAAGCTGAACAGGTTTTCCCTCATTCAGTTCAGCATGTTGTTGTAACCAGATGTATACTCCGTGTTGTTTCAAAAGCTTTGACCAAATCGCCGCCTTTCTATTTTCCATCTAGAGTGCGTGCATTTCCGAGTCTTCGTGGTTGATTGTTGATCCCCTTTTTCTTCACTGCGTGCACGTAAAAAGTCGTCAAATGTCATCGTTTTCTCCCGCCGACCTCTCGAGTCACATCGATGAAACTGCTGTCATTACAAAATTTCTGTCCGGCCTTCCTCGCTTTCCATCAAGAAGGAAGTCAGATCGATGCATGGCTTTTCCTTAGCCGACTGCCTGAATTCATATCAAGATAATTGATATGAAGTTTTCACATTTGACTTCTCTGCTGCATAGGGGTAAGTTGAATTGTTTTGATCAGACAGATTAAAGAGAGGAAGGCATATAGCACTACTTTAAGCATTAACTGATTTTTACGGTCTCAAAATTCAGTCAAAAGTTTAAATTGTGAACAAAGCTCCAATCAAAAAGGAAAAAAAATTGTTAACAAAGCTGCTGCAGCTTGGCTCTGAACCATGACACACACATATAATGGTTGCATAATTTCTTCATTTACACACTGTTTAGTCATCGAACCATTTGGCTCCCAATTTATGGCCGAATGAAGAACAAGCAGGTCTTTCTTACGATGGTATGAAATGCTAACTGAACTTATACCAGGAGTACCTATTTTGATCGATTGCAAATAGTTTGAGGTGAAGTCTGTGAATTCACTTCATCGGATACACACCATACTAATAAGATTCAGAGCAAGATAACCATGGCTGCGATGTCAATTCACCAGGTCCTAGTTGTGAACGAAAACACATGAGAAAGTCTGCTAAAGTGCATAGCGACGGCACGGATCCGGGGTACAAAGTAAAACACAAGTACACAACTTCAGAACTCAGGCGATGCATAAACAGAGAAGAAAATCCAAACATTTGTTCAGCCATGTCTACGGCTTTTGCCTTATGGTTCTGCTGCTGTACAAAATTATAATTTACATTTTGTACACCTCAAGTTCTTCAACGGAATTTCGAGCACTACCACGTTGATTACAGCAGGAAATCAGCACCCTGTTGCCCACGGACCGAAAGAACCCCATTTCTTTCGCGTGTGAAAGAAGACTACTTTCAAGTTTCTACGTTCAAATCCGCTGTTCCAGTTCTACGTCGGAAGCTGCTGCGTAACCGCCTTCTCCTCGTCCGCCGCCGCCGCCACCTCGCGGGACGCAGCGCCAGCTTTTGCACCGGACGCGCTGCCTCCGATGCGGTCAAGGCAGACGCTCGCCTTAGGAGGAACGTCGGCGGCATCGACGGCGGCCACGCGCTTCCCTCTCAACCTCGTGGACGACGAGGACGATACTTCTCCCCTGTCGGAGCTAACCGACATCCTGGACACCGAAAAGAACGAAAGCTTCCCGGAGAACGTCCTCGCAATAAGCGATTGCCATCTGCCAGGCCGGCCGAGGGGAGCGCTGCGGCCGCCTCGGCTGCTTCCTTCCCCGGCTCTTCGCCCGCGTCGCAATTGCGAGCTGTGCTCGCCGGCGGCGACCATCTCCCTGCGCACGTGCTCCGGCAGCCGCAGCGTGAACCGCTCCAGGTCGCGGTCGAGCCGGACGGCGAGGGAGTGCCCCGTGGAGTGCGACCGGGCGAGCTGCGCCGGCGCCGGCCGGCGCCCCGACCGCGACCGCATGGCTCGCCGCTGGGTCCCTATCTGCTGCAGCTCCAGCGCCTCCTGCCTCCGCTCCTCTTCCTCCTCGGGTACCACATCAATCACCACGGCCACTGGTAGCGGACCATCACCCATACGTGCAACCACGGATTCGCTGGAGATGCTGCTCGCTACTGGAATCGACGGGAAGCTCGCCTCTTCGTCGCTACTCGTATCCTTGTTCGGGTCGAGGTTGCAGCGGCAGACGGGGCAGGTCACGTGGCTGGCGAGCCACTCGCCGATGCACTCCGGGTGGAAGGCGTGGCTGCACTTGGGCAGCAGCCTGAGCCGCTCCTCGTCCTCGAACTCGCTGAGGCACACCGCGCACTCGAGCGCGCCGCCCTTCCCAACCCGCAGGGCCCTGGCCTCGGCGTACTTCATGGTGGGGAACGCCTCGACCACCTCGGCGTCGAGCCCGCGGGGGCGCCGCTGCCTCCGCGACCGCGAGACGAGGGCGTCAAAGTTGGGGGCGGCGGCGCGGTCGTCGTCGTGCCGGAGCGCGTAGCCGGAGCAGTGGCGGAGGTAGATTGTGAAGAAGGCGATGAAGACGAACACCGCGATGACGGCGGCGAGGAGCGCGATCATGGCCGTGCTGACGTGCACCTGGCCGGACATGTAGTCATCGTAGACGCCGGGCGGCGAGGGCTGCGCGCTGGCCGCGTTGAGCGCGGACGCGAGGAGCGCGATGAGCAGCGCGCGGCCGTGGCGAGGCGTGGGCATCCTTGCGCGCGCCGGGCAGAGGCGGTGGGGACCGGGAGGCGTGGGCGGGTTGACTAGCGTGTCTGCGCAGCATGCAGTGTGGAGCCGGGCTATATAGAGGCGACGGACGGAGCTGAGCCGCCAAAAAGGTCGCCGTCCCGCGGCGCGCGGCGGGTATGGCGGGAGGAAGCCGCAGGCCAGGTAGGTACTGCGCTTTGTTCGGCAGTTTTGGCTGGCCGTCCATCCGGGTGTGTTCAGAAGCCGCGACTGGGCACGGCCGGTGCACCTGGAACACTGACTGTGTATGCGCCTCTGGAATCTGAATTCAACCGCGTGCAAAACTCTGCTTATCAGGAACCAACCAGAAGGGAAGGGAGGCTGCTCATATTAGCAATGGTTTGGGCACGGATGAATTGTTTGTGCAGCTCTACAAGTTTTTCCTTGAACCATAGTAATTATAATTACAGTATAAAAGATCCATACTGCATACAGGATTATACGTGTAAGAACATTGAGCATGTACAGTAGGCCTACTTAGAGGAGGTGTTTAGTGGAAAACTTGGACTTCGATTGCTGTCTAGACTTGTTTGGAATCCAACAAGAAGAATGACAGTTTTTTCTCAATAACATGCCAATTCCGAACAAGAACAATGACAGTTTTGTTGTTATGACGCTCAACGGATATGTTTGTGAGAAATTAAGTAGTAGTATATGTAGAAAATTGAGTTTCTAGTGAGCTGTGGGCAGCAATAGGTAGCGCATGAGCCAGCTCCAAACTTAAAGACCCAGCTAGCGTTGAAATTGACCGCGTGTAAAACCAATATAACCCGGCGATGGATCAACCGGGCGAAGTTTTTGAATCCCGGCATGGACGTCAAACTCCAAACCACTTGACTTCGCTCGCCCTGCTCCTACGGGACAAGGACGCCTGCTCCGTCAACGTCAGCTGACGCGACTGGCTCGGCCGGAACCAACCGCCGATCACACGGACCAGGGCTCAGATCCATCTCACCCAGTTGCAACGGATACGAAAGGACGCACGTACAGACAGGGGTCCGGTGTCGGCCCGGCCGTGTAACGTCCCGGTCCTACGCGCTGTCCAGCTGCGAATGCCAGCCTGCCGCCGCTCGCTAGTGGGCTAGTTGCCTCTCGGCCGCGGCCGCGCGCGTGCCCGGGCGAGACCGAACGAGACGGCAAGCAAGGACCACGCACTTCCGTGCGCGACCTGGTCGTCGACCCGTCTGGGCCACGGAGCGAGAGGGACCCTTCGACCACACCTCCCGCGCGGGGTCCCGGCCTGGGCCTCCCGTCCCGGCCAACTCGCGGCGCGTCCCGTCGCGGTCGCTCGCTCGCTCGTCCCGGCGCGGCGCGGCTCTCCGACCGGCGGCCGCGCCCCCATCAACACCGTGACAGGCGCGCGCACTGTTGGTCTGTTGGACAGTTTGAGGAGTGCAAGGCTCCGGCACCGGGGCGGGGCGCAAGTGACAAATGGGCGAACAGTGTCCGGAAGAGCGACGAGGCCTACGTCTACGTGTCGAGGGAGCCTTGGAGGTCAGAGGATTCTGGAGGATCTCCTTGTTCGTCCCGCGCGTTTGGTGCAAATCAGCCCCCGTGTCCTTGTTTCCTCATCGGATTCCGCGATTCTGGAGAGTTCCGGAGGAGGATACGGAGGCTCAGCTTACGTCCTCGGCGGAGAGTTTTTGGGCGCTGTTGGTTAACGGATCGCGAAGAACTCTCCGACGCCGTTATCTCGTTGAGGTTTAGCCTCCGCTAACTCGGCCATGAGCGGTTTGACAGTGACTGAGGACATGATTAAATGAACCTAGTTTATTGAGTTGGAGGTCACGCACGTACATGAACCTAGGGTTGACGATGACCAACCACAGGGTCAGACTGTTCCGTTGCAGTAGTACTGCACGGCAGGGTACAACAGGCAGGACGAGGACGGCGTGCATCGCGGGCACGTTACCCTGGAAGTCCAGCGTCGTTCGGCTCGTTATTTTTGCAAGTTTTCGTCGCTCGTCTGAGTCACATCCGGTTCTAAGGATAAATCCGGATGTGTAAACGTAGGTACGTTAGGATGAAGTTTTATATATACAGTAATTTTAAAAGTGCAGTACAGTATCAGAATTAAAAGACTATAAAATTATCAGAGTTATACAGCTTATTATAAAAATGAAGACTCCAAACTTCACCGGTAATCGGCCGAGAGTTGCATAGGTTTAGAACTCAGCATCGTCTTCAAAAGACTTCACATCACTTTCTCCTCTGAGTAGCAATTATAACAAGCATAAGTACATTTATGATTGGTACTCAGCAAGTATTGGGAATTATATGACATGAAGGCCAAAAGTAAGGAAAGGCTGACATGCTTACTACGATAAGCAATTTTAGTTGATCAAATTTTATTAGCACCTGATTACTAAGGTATAAGTTCATACCAAAACCCACATTAAAAGAGAGAAGAGATACAACATAAGCATAATTACAACCATAAATATGGTCCACGATTTAATTCATCTTCAAGTTCAATTATCATGTGAGGATCCAAGCCGCTCTTAACCGTGAGCATGACTGATATATCAGTTTTCACTCTGCAGAGGTTGTACACTTTGTCAGTGTTTAACCGTCTGCCCACCGAGGGGTATACCCAAGGTGGTAAGTTTCGGGTGAGGGGACGCCGAGATCAGGAACTCGAAGGTGCAAGGAACGCAAAGCTTAGACAGGTTCGGGCCGCGAAGCTCGTAATACCCTACGTCCTGTATGGTGGTTTGTATTGCGTTAGGTGTAGAATGACCTAGAGATCATGTTTTGAGAGGGTCCCTGCCCTCCCTTATATATCCGAGAGGCTAGGGTTACAAAGATACTAACCAACACCAGCTAAGGAATCGTACCAGAACGTGTCTCGAGTAGATTCCCTCTGTATCGATTAGCTCTATCTCGTACTTAAACGGGATAAATAAGAGATAAACGAGGTAAATATGAAATAAGACGGACTTAATCTCTTAAACCTCTTTAAACTACATTACGTACACAATCCCGTGGCCCCGGGTTTGACAAGCCCCCGAGCTCTTCGTAGCTGAGTACTGCAGGCTTATCGAGTACTTTCGAAGTAGTCTTCGGCTTCTTCTGAAGCTCCATCTTGAAGTCCTTCTTCGAGTACTTACTTGGCTGCATCGAAGCTATGAGGTGCTTATGCTCCGAATTTTATTTATGTTATGGTGTGCGATTGAAAAATCGTACTCCATATGGAGTAGCCTCCGAGCCTTAGGTTGAATCGAAGAATCAGGCTGAGGGTCACATTAGTCTTGAATCCTCCTTACTTACTCTTTCAATTAAATTTGAAAAAATAAGTAGCCGATGCCACGTATCCCGCAGCCCCCGAGCCTTGAATCCAGATCCCCTAAATTTGGAGATAAGGATCCAAAAGCTGTGGCATGCAGGCTAAAAATATCAACATGATAAATTACCAAAATGATGATACAAATGATGGAAATTAGATCATGAATTCGAAAAACCCCCTTTTTCGGGCTTATGAACTCTGAAAAAATGATTAATCGAATATTTAATCCAAACAGTCCACCAAATGAACCCTCATCTTCGGAATATTCCCAAAAATGACTCTTGAACTTCGGAACAATAAACTTTTCCCCAACTGCTGGTTATTTAACCCCGCGGCAGCAGTGAGAAAAAACTATACTTCCAATCTGCAATCTGCCCAAAGCTAGAAAAATCCCCAAATTGAGCCGTGCGCCCGCCGCCACCTTCCCGGCGAAATCCTTCCGCCCAGATCTCCCCGCCCCTCTCCTCGCAGCCCCCGAGCGACTTGTGGCGAGCGGATCGGAGATGACGCCCAAGAGATCAGAGCTCGAAAGGAAGAAGGAGGAGGCGCAGCCACCGACCGGGGAGTGGACATACAGTAAGTGTTTTCGCCATGATCATGATAGGCTAGTTTCTGAGGGGTTGCTGCAAGACAAGAATCTTGTCAACTGGCGCCCCTCTTTCCGTGAACCTTTCCCCATGGAAAATGTTGACGAAATCATCACATTTTACCATTTTGTCGAACGGGGATTGGCCCTCCCCTCTTTTTCTTTCTTCCGCGACCTTCTATATTGTTACGGGCTTGAGCTCCATCACCTCAACCCGAACTCCATCTGCCACATTTCGATTTTTATCTATTTCTGGTGAAGTTTTCCTCGGAATCGAACCCCACTGGGATCTTTTCCGCTTCCTCTTTCGCGTCAAACCACAACCCACCTCGAAGAACCTTTCCGTTGCAGGGGGCGCCGGCATCCAACTGCGTCAATAGGCCGGCGACAAATATCTATCATACAAATTCCCCTCCAACCTTCCCGGGTGGAAAACTCACTGGTTCTATATCGAGAACCATGCCCCCCAACTCCCAGCGAAATCAAACAATCCGCCTGTAGTGAGGCCGGAGTGGAATCTTGAACTTTCCAGGGGAGAAATGGATCAAGTCGAGGAACTGCTAGTCATCATAGAGGCGCAGAAGATGATGGGAGTGACTGGCGCTTCCGTCATGTTCTCATTTTTCAAACGCCGCGTCCAGCCGATCCAATAATGCCACCGACTTGGATTCGAGTACACAGGCCTTGCTGATCCTTCTCGCATGGGCGCAGAGGAACTATCAGACGAAGCCGCACTCCTCCGAGTCCAGCGGGTGTTACTGGACGTGGACGCCGTGCCTTACATGCCTAAGTTGTTTTCCGCGTGAAATCCGCCCAAACCGGTGAGTATTCGACTACTTTTTGTTGAAGACGAACTCTGTTCTGCCGCTGCTAACTGAAAACCTTATGCAGGGACACACAGAACTATACCGCAGCTACCCGCCGCGACCCGATATCCCCCGGCAAGACCACCTCCTCCCCAGCGCCGCTGTCGAGGCAAAGAGGGCTCGCATAGCCCAGGCTCTGCATAGCAGCGACTCCACAGAGGACGAGAGCCCCCTGGTGGAGAAAGAGGCCGAAGGAGAGGTGAGAAGGGATAACTCCTCCGAGCCAGCCGTGGAGTTGGCCGAAACTCTACCTTTGGTACCGCAGGGTCGTTGGTTGGTGCGGAAGCGGAAAGCTGAAGCAATCAAATCTTCCGGGTGCTGACTTGCTGCTTTGTTGTACTGCTGTATGTTGATATTGTGACGTGCTTACAGTATCCACTTGTAGTCCTTCCGCCTCATCCTCCAGGACCGAGCCTGAAGAAGTGGGAGCAACCCCATCAGCCACCACAACCGTCACCATCGCCGTGGCGGGGACCGCGCCACTGGCTGGTGAAACCCCGCCGCCGGCAATGGAAACGCCACGACAGGCCTTGCGGGTGAAAAGGGCTATCAAAAAGAAGTCTACACTGTAAGTTTGCATCTGGTTGCACAATAGGCGTTTTGATGTTTCGACTTGTATGATGACTGACTCGACTTTATTAGGGCTGCGAGCGCCGCGGAACTTCAACTGAAGCCAGCCACGACTACCCCAGCCCCCGGGTCCTCGACCCGAGTAGAGTCTACAAGCACGGGGCTAGTCACAGCTGCGCCAGCTCCCGAGCCATCGGCCCCCGGGGAGACGACGCCCGCGGAGCCAGCCCCCGAGGTGGACGCGACGCTGCCCGACTTGCCGCCTCTCGAGCTTCAACAAGTCGAAGCCGAAGCTGGTGGCGAGGAGCAAGTCGAGGCTCCTGATGCCGCTCCTACAGGTGCCCAGCTGTTATCGCCATAATTTGACCGGGTCGGAAGTGGGTCATGGAGCAAGATGGGCCTAGAAGACAAACACGATAAGCTTGCGAATCGGACCTTGTGCGGGTGGTTGAGGCCAGAAAGGCCGTGTAAATTTAGATATAGGCAGTTTGGATTCGTGTCGTGTTTGGTTAGGGTTAGTTAAAGAGAATAAGTCTACGGACTATAAATATGTACCACGAATAAACAAGAAAGAGAGATCATTCACCAACAACTCACGGCGCATCGCCTCCCCTGTTCCAGGGTTTCCATCGGGTAAGTGCCATGCGGTCCCGATCAAGCTCTGCGTGATCGGGGCAGCATTACCCTTGCTCGTTCGTTTCATGTGTTGCTCGTTCCGAAGCCTTGTAGATGGCGAGTAGCACTAGTTATCATAGCGCGCATAGGGTAACGTTAATTTCTTTATATCCCGATCCTGCTCTTTTCGTTGCTCATGTGCGCTTCGCAATCATCGTGTTTGATCATAGATGCGACGGTTGCATCTTGCTTCATTTTTATTAATAGATCCAATCTGTTATGGCTAGTTTCTATCTATTAGAGATTTAGCTCGATATGTGCATAATTAGGCCTTGCAAACGGGTTGAAAGTTCCGGCAGTATGTTTAGTATCGGATCGTAGCTTGAGTAGAGGTTTCTCTAAGAATCGGCTCTTGGGCTGTTTTTAGGATCTCTGTTTAGGTTGTTTGTTTCGGTGCTTTTGCGTATTCGTTAGGCTCAATCACGTGTAGGATGTTCCGATCGCGCAGTGAGGGCTTAGTTATCGTAGATTGGATTAGATTGATATTCATGAAGCAAGATTTGTTTCATTATTATTATATATATATATTGCCTGTCCCAAAGATCCGATCCGGTACTGATGCAATCGGCTCTTCATAGCCGATACCGGGGAGGAGCGATGAGCCGATCACGGCTCGGACTAACCTTTACAAGTGTCTGTGCTTACAGGAATTTAATACGTCACACCTTCCTGATCAGGTGCAGGATCAGGTGGCACGCCTAGCGACTCCAAGCCAGGGTGTGCGCCAGATCGCAGGGCCGTTGACCGAGGGACCGGGGCCCACCAGCCATCCTGGAAGCCTCCCAGCTCCTCGTGTTGCCTATCGTTCCTCGCCGGTGGGTTTCGATCGACAACACCTCCGCAACCCGACATTCCTTGACCAGACCATCTTCTCCCCAGCACCACGGCCGAAGCGAAGAGGGCTCGAGTAGCTGAGGCTCTGCCCGGCAGCGAGTCCGCTGAAGGCGAAAGCCCCCTGGCGGAAAAGGAAGCCGAAAGGGAGGCAAGAAGAGGCAACTCCCCCGGACCATCCGTGGAGTTGACTGATACTCTGCCTTTGGTCCCGCAGGGTCGCCGGGTTGTGTGTAAATGAAAAGCGCAAGAAGTCGAGTCCTCCAGGTATGAATATGCTGCCTTGTTGTCATACATCAATATTGTTGCATGCTGACGTTCTCTATTGGCAGTCCACCCGCTTCTCCACCCGAGCCCGGGCGCCAAGAGATGGGAACGGATCCAGCAGCTTCGGCCATAGGATCAGTTACCATTGCCGTGGCGGGCACCGCGCCATCCGCTGGTGTCACCCCGCCGCCAGCAACAAGTACCATGGTTGGGACACCACGGGCCATGAGGGTGAAGAAGACCGTCATGAAGAGGTCTTCACTGTAAGTGTACATCTTGTTGCATAATGAACATTCTGTCCCTTTATTCCACTTGTAATGATATTACTGACTCTACTTCATTAGGTCTGCAAGCGCCGTGAGGCACAAGCCGAAATCGGCCGCAGCTACCCCAACCCCCGAGCCATCAGCCCCAGAGGAGCCCACGTCCAAGGGGCCAACCCCCGAGGCATATGTGATGCAGCCCGACCTGCCACCCCCCGAGCCCCAACAAGTCGAAGCCGGGGCTGGTGGTGAAGAACAAGTCGAGGCCCCTGATGCTGATCCTGCAGATGGCTCAGGTAAGTGTCTGACCGCCCACGGCTAGTTGCTTAGACCCCGGGCATTATGTACTGAATGCATCCTGACTTGCAGGTGCCCAGCAACCACCTTCTGAAGAAGCCGCAGGGACCTCAATGGGTCCTGGTGATCTGCTGATGGTCGGGCTCGGGTACTAGAACATCATCACCACCGATCTGGTGGATGATCCAATGCTGACAGACAGCAACATAAGGACCTTCAAGAAGGCCTACAAGGAATTGTACAATTTTGCCATGGTAAGACGTGATGACCCGTCTGCTTGTATACGTTGTCGAGTTGCTTGACTTAACCTTGCTCTTTATGCAGAACGTGATCACTCACTCACTCACAAAAGAAGTCTGAGAAGTTAAAAGCAGTCGTGAGTGGTCGCTAGGAGCTTGTTGCCAAGGACAAGCGCATATCTGAAGAGTAGACGAAAAACATCTATCTTCAGAGAGAGCTCGACAAGCTGAAATGAGAGAGGACGCGAGAGACATGGTTGCTCAAGAATGACCTCTGCAACCTCGAGAAGGCCCACTCCAAGCTCCAGGAGCAGCTCAAAGAGCAGAAGAAAGCACACCAAGGTAGGCCCCTTTCTTCTCTCGAGTACTTTCCCTTAACAATTTTCCTTGAACTCTGAAAGCATCTTCACCGCCGAGCTTAGGAAAATGTTAAGATACAAAGAAGAGCTACTTACTGACGTGAAGAATATCCTGTATCGCCATACAGATGACGTCAAAAAGCTGCAGAAGGTAATCGCTGACACTGAACAACAGTTCATCGATTGCCTTCGGGTAAGTGCCATGCAGTCCCGATCATGCTCTACATGATCGGGGCAGCATTACCCTTGCTCGTTCGTTTCATGTGTTGCTCGTTCCGAAGCCTTGTAGATGGCGAGTAGCACTAGTTATCATAGCGCGCATAGGGTAACGTTAATTTCTTTATATCCCGATCCTTGTAACACCCTGAGGTAATTTCTTTAATTTTTAATGAATTTATTTTGGGCTTAAATAAATTTCCCAGGCTTTTCTTTAATTTTTGGTGGCATTTGAAGTAATTTATAACGCAAGAAAATAAAATTTATCATAGGATTAAAATGTTTGTGCATTCATGCTGCAGCATTGTTTTATTTGTGTTGAGTTTATAGAGTTTGAATTCAAATTTATTTGAATTCAAAAGGAATTGTTTGAATGCTTAGAGTATAGCAAAAGAAAAGAAAAGAGGAAGTAAAGGAAATAAAGCCCAGCAGCCCAACTCCTTTTCCCTCTCGGGCTCCTTTCCCTCTCCTTCTCCCGCGGGCCCTCTCTCCCTCTCTTTCTTTCCCCAGCCCGAGGCCCAGCTCTCTCCTCCTTTTCTTCTTCCCGCGTGGGCCAAGCCGGCCCATCTCCTTTTCTTTTCTCCCAGCCCGAGCGCGCGCCTGCTCTCCCCTCCCTTCCTTTCTCCCTCTGACTCAGTGGCCCCACCTGCCAGCTTCCCCGTCGTCTTCCCCTTCTCCTCCCTTCCCCGGCGCAACGGTCTCCGAGATCTCCGGTGACCGCCGGATCCTCTCCGCCGCAACCCTATCCCGAGACCCCGGGCCCGCCCTTCTTATTTCCCAGCGCCCCCTTGGACCACCCCATCCCAACCGAGCTGCCCCCGAAAACCGGATCGCGGCAGCTGCCTTGCCCTGCTTGGAGCCGAGCCCCGCCGCCGCGGGCACTCCGATCCGCTGCAGCCCTACCGCCTGAAACCACCGCAGGAGCTCCGCCCAAGTGTCAGGGTCGGCCACCGAGCTGTGCTCGTGTTCCCCGTCCCGATGCTCGCCGGAATTTGGCCCGAAGCCACCGACGGTGAGATCTCCTGCCACCTGAAATTACTCGCCGCCGGCGATCCTCACGCCCCCTTGCCCCCTCTGCCACCTCCCCAGGAGTACCTGGAGTCGATCTACCCCAGCTAGGAACCCCGGCCACTCCAGCAGCACCTTCCTCCGCGAGAGCCCGATCCATCCGCCGCCGGTCGTCGTCGGTTTCCTCCCTCCGCTGCAACTCCGGCCACCGCGAGCCTTTGGTGAGCTCCCCCTTCCCTCCCTGGTCATGTTGCACCGAAGGCCGTAGCGTTTAGGTCTCCATTGCGCCCAGAACGCACGCACACCGGCGTGTTCGCCGCCCTCGCCGCGGGGATCACCCACCCGAGCCCCGATCCGCCACGTTGATAGCCCAGGTGGATTACCCGTACCGCCAGCATTCTCCACGGCTTGACCCCGACCCAAACGAAGCCCGGACGGCCAAGTTTGATCGTCACCGGCGTAGCGCCGCCGCGGGAAGTAGAGCTCCGGTGGTCACGCCGCCGTGACCCGAGCTGTGACCCGAGCTGTGAACCGAGCTGTAAACCGAGCCGCGATCTGAGCCGTCCGATGCACATCCTGCGATCCAAGCCAGCCCGCGCGCGAGTCAAATGGGATGCGTACCGGTCAGCGCCGGCAATCTTGCTTAAGAGCCCTCGGGTTTATGGGAAATCAACCCACCGTCCAGCCTTAGTTAAAAAATATTTACAGAAGGGTCCTTTTATTTCCGTTTGACCCCCTGGCTTCTCTGAAAATTGAACCCGCAGTCCAGTCTAAGGTTTTTAGCGAGTTAGCCTTGCGTCTAGGGTTTAATTGCGTTTAAGTCCTCGGTTTTTGTATAGAAGCCCCTGGTTGCCCTGTTTTTCTTACAAATAAGCCCCTGGATCCTGTTTTAAGCGCAGTTTTCGCGTTTTAGCTCCGTTTTAAGCGTTCTTTATATCCACGCGATCGTTATAACGCGTAGAATAGTTTTAGGCTAGTTTAATGTGCTGTTACATTGTGTTGGTGTACTATTTTCTTATAATTGGCTATTGTTGTGCATGTGTGTATGTGTGGACTATACTTGATGATCGTGAGTAGACGCGGAGCCTTTGGACCAGTACCAGGAGCAGCCGTCTTCCGAGCAGTTTGAGCAGCAGCCGGGAGAGTACGAGGAAGGCAAGTATAACATGAACCTCCTATCACTTTTAAATACAATTTCATACTGCATTTTAATTCTGTATGCCTATAAGGATTTCCTAGCCACCTTTATATCCTTTATATATATATCCTTTGGGTTGCATTTTGGTTAGTTGTGCTAGGTTGCTGCGCTATAACAAACCTTGGTCCTTTTTAATTAATTTGATTAATGATCTTATGCAATTTAATTCTGGAGCCGACCCTCTGTGCTGTGTGCTTGAGTGGTTTGTGCGTCCTTAAAAGATGTTTTTGTTAGAAACATGGTTTAGGGGGCCAGCACGGTGCTTAGTGCTTGGTTGGCCACTCTCCATAAGGACCGGTTCATAGAGCGACAAACTGGGACAACCGCGCAACCACAAGACTGGAATGGGATGGTCTTGACTTACTAATTAGGTTGTGTTGGTTCGGGAGTAACTTACCTGCGTGGGCAAGAGGGGTGGTAAGCTTCAATGGTCCCTGCTCCTCCGGCTTGGTCTGTGCTGTGTGTCTTGTACCCCCGGAGGTGGGCCCCATCGTCGCTGATCCAGAATCCTTAGCGGTTACACCTTACCAACGTGATCCTTTGTAACGGTCTCGTAGTGCGCTTGCTAGCCATCTCACCTAAGGAAGTGTGATGAACAACTAGCGTAGCTCACGACTTGTGGGTAAAGTTGTGCAACCTCTCGAGAGTGTAAAACTGATATATCAGCTGTGCTCACAGTCATGAGCGGCCCAGATCCTCCGTCTGATTAGTGGGGTTATCAACCTTTGACGAGGGCGATTCCCCGGGTGGTTTTGGTTTGGATGGTTCTCAGTAGTTCTTAATTAATATTGATTAATTCTTATGCAATTTGGGTTATGGTAACTCATCCACTTGTAGTAATTAGCATTAATAAAATTTGCCAAGATTAAAAGCTAATGCAGTTGAGTCAGCTAACCTTAGAGCCTCATGCTCGTGTTATACTTGTTGAGTACTAGTTTGTACTCACACTTGCCTCTCTACTCTTCTGTTCTATTTCGGATATCTTCGACTGCTGCTCAGTGCCCGGCAACGTGGAGGACTACGTCAGCGGCTTCGACGACTTCTAGGCGTTTGTCTCCCAGTCGACGTCCCTGTGGCGCCCAGCTCTTCATGTATCTCTTTTACGCTTCCGCAACTCTTGAACCGATTCTTGATTCGGTTGTAATAAAATAATTCATTTATGATTCATTTACGATTTATATTAATATTATTCGTGACATGTGTTGTGATATCTTGATGATCTGTTGTATATATGCGTGACTTGATCCTGGCGCATATATGATTGCTCGATTTATGTTCTTATAAATCGGGTGTGACAGATTGGTATCAGAGCCGTGTCGACTGTAGGACGAAGCCTAGGTAGAACTTGTCGAGTTTAGGACTTCTTTTCGCTTGCCTTGCTTCCGCAAATCTTCAACCATCATTTTTCTGCTTCTATTCCTTGAGTTTTAAGCCTTAGATTTGCTACCTCTCCTGTCTTTTCTGAGAAATAGCTTGAACTTTCCGTAGACGTTGGCCTGAGTCGCCCAATCTTATAAGCTATAAGTTTAGGTTGTCCCGATGAAAATACGCTAGAACGAGTGTGTTAGTCGAGTGGTGTGATGAACTCGACTAAGTTGTGAATATTGAATGTTTGTTATTGTGCAAATGTTTGATTTGGATTTTTGGTTGATTGCATAGGCTAGTAGTTAAACTTGTTCATGCAAATCGACCTAACCCCACTTGAACTAAATAATAAAATTGAGTTAGAACGTTGGGGGTAAAAACCTACATTTCCTTCTTTCTGTCATATCCTTCCGAAGTTTCATTTCCGCAGCTGCACGATATTCTTTTCTCATAAATTTCGTTTGTTGCGATCAGATGGTGAACACCAGGCGCACCGGTTCCGGTTCTGACCAGCAGGAGCAGAACAACCAGGGTACTGGTCAGCCGCTGCCGATGCCGCCACCACTGACCCCGGAGCAGTTCTTCCAGCTCCAGATGCAGATGATGGCTACCCTGAACAATACTGTTCAGGCTCTGCAGCAGATCCATGCTCAGCCACCGCCTCCTCCGCCGCCTCAGCCCCGTGATAGGCGTGCGGATTTCTTGAGAGGTCATCCTCCGACCTTCTCTCACGCCACGGACCCACTCCAGGCGGACGACTGGCTTCGTTCGGTGGAGCGCCAGTTGGTTGTTGCGCAGTGCGACGACCGGGAGCGAGTTCTGTACGCCGCAGGGCAGCTGCGAGGCTCCGCTCTTGACTGGTGGGAGTCCTACCCAGCTCGGGATCGTGAGGCTCTCACGTGGGACCAGTTCCGTGAGCGTTTCAGGAACCATCACATTCCTGAGGGCATTATGAAGATGAAGCAGAAGGAGTTTCGTGCCCTTAAGCAGGTAAATTTGAGTGGAATTCTCTACAATTTCCTTTGAGCTTGATCTATCCTTGATTTCTTTTGTAAACCTGACACATTGAGCAATCTCCATCCTTGTTATTCGTGTTCTTTATTTCAGGGATCGATGACGGTGACGGAGTACCGTGACCGTTTTCTTCAGCTTGCCCGCTATGCCCCCGCTGACGTCGCTCGTGATAGCGATAAGCAGGAGTACTTCAAGGAGGGACTGGATGATCACATCCAGTATGCGCTGCTGAACCACCGCTTCGACAACTTCAACCAGCTGGTTGATGCGGCTCTCAACACCGAGCGTAAGCGCCGGGAAATTGAGGATAAGAAGAGGAAGATGGCTCCATCCTCTTCGGGCAGCAACACTCGTCCCCGCTATCAGCATCCCCAGCAGCAGCAGCAGCTTCCGCCTCGTCCTCAGCAGCAACAGCAGGCGGGACAGGGTCAGAGGCTTCCAGCGCCTCCGGCTCCACCAGCTCAGAGGCAGGGAGCGCCCACTCCTCCTGCCGGGCAGCAGGCCGCTGCATTTCCTCGAGTGTGCTTCCACTGCGGCGAGCCGGGGCACTACGCCAACGTCTGCCCTCGGAAAGCGCAGGCAGGACAGCAGGGACGTGCAGCTCAGCCCAAGGCCCCAGCTCAGGGCAGGGTGAACCACGTGACGGCCGAGTCAGCGGCCGAGGCTTCCAACGTGGTTATTGGTACGTTCATGGTTAATGCCCATCCTGCTACGGTGCTTTTTGATACTGGTGCTACACATTCTTTCATCAACCAGTCTTTTGTTGAGCATCATGGTATTCCTACTAGCACATTAAAGAGGTGCATGTTAGTATCTTCACCGGGAGGACAGTTGAGGTCTCATGTCTTCTGTCCCAGAGTTAGTGTGGCCATAAGGGGGGTAGATTTCAGTGCGAATCTGATGGTGCTAGACTCCAAGGGCATTGATGTGATCCTCGGGATGGAGACTCTTGCTAGGTGGGGAGTCCGGATAGATTGTGCTCAGAGGACTGTTCTTCTGTCAGCACCGGATGGTCAGGAGGTTACGGTCGGTGCCACAGAGCCTTCTGGATTTCTTCATCAGATGGAGGCTAGACCCACGGATGGTATTCGCGTGGTGTCTGAATTCCCGGATGTCTTTCCGGATGATTTGCCAGGTATGCCGCCTGATCGCGACATTGAGTTTTCTATTGATCTCTTGCCTGGCACAGCTCCTATTGCTAAGCGGCCTTATCGTATGGCTCCTGTTGAGCATGTGGAGGTTAAGAAGACTGTCGATGAGTTGCTAGCTAAGGGTTATATCCGTCGCAGTTTCTCTCCTTGGGCTTTTCCTGTGTTGCTTGTAGAGAAGAAGGATGGCGCGAAGAGGATGTGCGTCGATTATCGGGATCTGAACGCAGTCACCATCAAGAACAAGCATCCATTGCCTCATATTGAGGATCTCTTTGATCAGCTTCAGGGTGCTTGTGTATTCTCGAAGATTGATCTGCGTTCGGGTTATTATCAGCTGAAGATTCGTCCTGAGGATATTCCGAAGACGGCATTCACTTGCAAGTATGGGCTATACGAGTATACGGTCATGTCCTTTGGCTTGACCAATGCTCCAGCTTTCTTCATGCATCTGATGAACAAGGTTTTCATGGATTATCTGGACATCTTTGTGGTGATATTCATTGATGATATCCTGATATATTCCAAGTCAGAAGCAGAGCATGAGAAGCATCTGAGACTTGTGTTGCAGAGGCTCAGAGAGCACAAGCTGTATGCCAAGCTCAGCAAGTGCGAGTTCTGGATTGACGAGGTTCCGTTCCTCGGTCATGTTATCTCCAAGGGAGGTATTGCTGTGGACCCCGGAAAGGTGAAGGATGTGCTTGACTGGGTTGTACCGCAGACAGTGAAGGAAGTCCGCTCTTTTCTGGGCTTAGCTGGATATTATCGGAGGTTCATCGAGAATTTCTCCATGATTGCGAAGCCTTTGACTTCCTTGTTAGAGAAGGGTGTGGATTTCTCTTGGACTGATGAGCGTCAGAAGGCCTTCGAGGAGCTGAAGAAGAGGTTGACTACGGCGCCAGTCCTTACTCTGCCAGACCAGAGCAAGAGGTTCACAGTGTATTGTGATGCTTCGAGGGATGGTCTTGGTTGCGTCCTGATGCAAGAAGGCAGAGTGATAGCTTATGCTTCGCGGCAGTTGCGCCGGCACGAGCTGAATTATCCCACTCATGATCTGGAGTTAGCCGCAGTTGTGCATGCTCTGAAGATATGGAGGCATTACTTGTTTGGGCAGAGGTGTGATATTTACACCGATCACAAGAGCCTCAAGTACATTTTCACTCAGAGTGAGCTGAATATGCGGCAGAGAAGATGGCTAGAGTTGGTCAAGGATTATGACCTGGAGATTCACTACCATCCGGGCAAGGCTAATGTTGTAGCAGACGCTCTGAGCAGGAAAAGCTATGTTAACATGGCCGTGGCTTTTCAGATGCCTCAGGAGTTATGCGAGAAGTTTGAGCAGTTGAGTCTGGGTTTCTTGCATCATACCTCGGGTACATCGTTCGAGGCGGAACCCACTCTAGAGACTGAGATCAGGCAGCATCAGAAGGAAGATCAGAAGCTGCAGGAGATTCGTGAGTTGCTCAAGATTGGCAAGGCTCCTCATTTCAGGGAGGATGATCAGGGTACCTTGTGGTACAAGGGTCGTATATGTGTGCCGGATGTGAATGACCTCAGAAAGTTGATTCTGAGTGAGGCCCACGATACAGCATATTCTATCCATCCAGGCAGCACGAAGATGTATTACGACTTGAAGGAACGATTCTGGTGGTATGGAATGAAGCATTCCGTTGCGGAGTACGTGGCTATCTGTGACACTTGTCAGCGTGTCAAGGCAGAGCATCAGAGGCCAGCAGGGTTATTGCAGCCGTTGAAGATTCCCGAGTGGAAATGGGAAGAAATCACTATGGACTTCATTGTTGGCTTGCCTCGTACTCAGAAAGGGTACAACTCCATATGGGTAGTAGTGGACCGGTTGACGAAGGTTGCTCATTTTATTCCGGTGAACACTACTTACTCCGGTGCTAGACTCGCAGAGTTGTACATCTCCAGAATTGTCTGTCTGCATGGTGTTCCTAAGAAGATTATATCTGATCGAGGATCTCAGTTCACTTCACGGTTCTGGGAGCAGTTGCATGATTCGTTGGATACGAAGCTGCGCTTCAGTACTGCTTATCATCCTCAGACAGATGGGCAGACGGAGAGAACCAATCAAGTGTTGGAGGATATGCTTCGAGCCTGTGCTGTTCAGTATGGTACCAGCTGGGATAAATGCCTGCCGTATGCAGAGTTTTCTTATAACAACAGTTATCAGGCCAGTCTGAAGAAGTCCCCGTTTGAGGCTCTGTATGGTCGGAAATGCAGGACTCCGCTGTATTGGGATCAGATTGGTGAGAGGCAGGTGTTTGGTTCGGATATTGTTGAAGAGGCCGAACAGCTGGTGCAGCAGGTGCGAGAAAATCTGAGGGTTGCTCAGACTCGTCAGAAGAGCTATGCGGATGTTCGTCGTCGAGATCTGACCTTTGCAGTGGGTGATCATGTATACCTGAAGGTCTCGCCGATGAGAGGAATCCGCAGGTTTAACGTAAGAGGGAAGCTAGCCCCTCGATACATTGGTCCGTTCAAGGTGTTGGAACGGAAAGGTGAGGTGGCATATTGTTTGGAGTTGCCACTCAATCTCTCGGGAGTGCACGATGTGTTCCACGTGTCTCAGCTGAAGAAGTGCTTGAGAGTGCCAGAAGAGCAAGCACCGATAGAGGGGTTAAATGTGCAGGAGGATCTGACCTATGTCGAGCATCCGGTGAAGATTTTGGAGGCGTCTGAGAGAGTTACTAGAAACAAGAAGATCAAGATGTGCCGTGTTCAGTGGAGTCATCACATGGAGGATGAGGCTACTTGGGAGCGAGAAGACGAGCTGAGGAATACATATCCCGATCTCTTTGCTAGCTAGCCTATCCGAATCTCGGGACGAGATTCCTGTAAGGGGGGTAGGTTTGTAACACCCTGAGGTAATTTCTTTAATTTTTAATGAATTTATTTTGGGCTTAAATAAGTTTCCCAGGCTTTTCTTTAATTTTTGGTGGCATTTGAAGTAATTTATAACGCAAGAAAATAAAATTTATCATAGGATTAAAATGTTTGTGCATTCATGCTGCAGCATTGTTTTATTTGTGTTGAGTTTATAGAGTTTGAATTCAAATTTATTTGAATTCAAAAGGAATTGTTTGAATGCTTAGAGTATAGCAAAAGAAAAGAAAAGAGGAAGTAAAGGAAATAAAGCCCAGCAGCCCAACTCCTTTTCCCTCTCGGGCTCCTTTCCCTCTCCTTCTCCCGCGGGCCCTCTCTCTCTCTCTTTCTTTCCCCAGCCCGAGGCCCAGCTCTCTCCTCCTTTTCTTCTTCCCGCGTGGGCCAAGCCGGCCCATCTCCTTTTCTTTTCTCCCAGCCCGAGCGCGCGCCTGCTCTCCCCTCCCTTCCTTTCTCCCTCTGACTCAGTGGCCCCACCTGCCAGCTTCCCCGTCGTCTTCCCCTTCTCCTCGCTTCCCCGACGCAACGGTCTCCGAGATCTCCGGTGACCGCCGGATCCTCTCCGCTGCAACCCTATCCCGAGACCCCGGGCCCGCCCTTCTTATTTCCCAGCGCCCCCTTGGACCACCCCATCCCAACCGAGCTGCCCCCAAAAACCGGATCGCGGCAGCTGCCTTGCCCTGCTTGGAGCCGAGCCCCGCCGCCGCGGGCACTCCGATCCGCTGCAGCCCTACCGCCTGAAACCACCGCAGGAGCTCCGCCCAAGTGTCAGGGTCGGCCACCGAGCTGTGCTCGTGTTCCCCGTCCCGGTGCTCGCCGGAATTTGGCCCGAAGCCACCGACGGTGAGATCTCCTGCCACCTGAAATTACTCGCCGCCGGCGATCCTCACGCCCCCTTGCCCCCTCTGCCACCTCCCCAGGAGTACCTGGAGTCGATCTACCCCAGCTAGGAACCCCGGCCACTCCAGCAGCACCTTCCTCCGCGAGAGCCCGATCCATCCGCCGCCGGTCGTCGTCGGTTTCCTCCCTCCGCTGCAACTCCGGCCACCGCGAGCCTTTGGTGAGCTCCCCCTTCCCTCCCTGGTCATGTTGCACCGAAGGCCGTAGCGTTTAGGTCTCCATTGCGCCCAGAACGCACGCACACCGGCGTGTTCGCCGCCCCGAGCCGCCCTCGCCGCGGGGATCACCCACCCGAGCCCCGATCCGCCACGTTGATAGCCCAGGTGGATTACCCGTACCGCCAGCATTCTCCACGGCTTGACCCCGACCCAAACGAAGCCCGGACGGCCAAGTTTGATCATCACCGGCGTAGCGCCGCCGCGGGAAGTAGAGCTCCGGTGGTCACGCCGCCGTGACCCGAGCTGTGACCCGAGCTGTGAACCGAGCTGTAAACCGAGCCGCGATCTGAGCCGTCCGATGCACATCCTGCGATCCAAGCCAGCCCGCGCGCGAGTCAAATGGGATGCGTACCGGTCAGCGCCGGCAATCTTGCTTAAGAGCCCTCGGGTTTATGGGAAATCAACCCACCGTCCAGCCTTAGTTAAAAAATATTTACAGAAGGGTCCTTTTATTTCCGTTTGACCCCCTGGCTTCTCTGAAAATTGAACCCGCAGTCCAGTCTAAGGTTTTTAGCGAGTTAGCCTTGCGTCTAGGGTTTAATTGCGTTTAAGTCCTCGGTTTTTGTGTAGAAGCCCCTGGTTGCCCTGTTTTTCTTACAAATAAGCCCCTGGATCCTGTTTTAAGCGCAGTTTTCGCGTTTTAGCTCCGTTTTAAGCGTTCTTTATATCCACGCGATCGTTATAACGCGTAGAATAGTTTTAGGCTAGTTTAATGTGCTGTTACATTGTGTTGGTGTACTATTTTCTTATAATTGGCTATTGTTGTGCATGTGTGTATGTGTGGACTATACTTGATGATCGTGAGTAGACGCGGAGCCTTTGGACCAGTACCAGGAGCAGCCGTCTTCCGAGCAGTTTGAGCAGCAGCCGGGAGAGTACGAGGAAGGCAAGTATAACATGAACCTCCTATCACTTTTAAATACAATTTCATACTGCATTTTAATTCTGTATGCCTATAAGGATTTCCTAGCCACCTTTATATCCTTTATATATATATCCTTTGGGTTGCATTTTGGTTAGTTGTGCTAGGTTGCTGCGCTATAACAAACCTTGGTCCTTTTTAATTAATTTGATTAATGATCTTATGCAACTTAATTCTGGAGCCGACCCTCTGTGCTGTGTGCTTGAGTGGTTTGTGCGTCCTTAAAAGATGTTTTTGTTAGAAACATGGTTTAGGGGGCCAGCATGGTGCTTAGTGCTTGGTTGGCCACTCTCCATAAGGACCGGTTCATAGAGCGACAACCTGGGACAACCGCGAAACCACAAGACTGGAATGGGACGGTCTTGACTTACTAATTAGGTTGTGTTGGTTCGGGAGTAACTTACCTGCGTGGGCAAGAGGGGTGGTAAGCTTCAATGGTCCCTGCTCCTCCGGCTTGGTCTGTGCTGTGTGTCTTGTACCCCCGGAGGTGGGCCCCATCGTCGCTGATCCAGAATCCTTAGCGGTTACACCTTACCAACGTGATCCTTTGTAACGGTCTCGTAGTGCGCTTGCTAGCCATCTCACCTAAGGAAGTGTGATGAACAACTAGCGTAGCTCACGACTTGTGGGTAAAGTTGTGCAACCTCTCGAGAGTGTAAAACTGATATATCAGCTGTGCTCACAGTCATGAGCGGCCCAGATCCTCCGTCTGATTAGTGGGGTTATCAACCTTTGACGAGGGCGATTCCCCGGGTGGTTTTGGTTTGGATGGTTCTCAGTAGTTCTTAATTAATATTGATTAATTCTTATGCAATTTGGGTTATGGTAACTCATCCACTTGTAGTAATTAGCATTAATAAAATTTGCCAAGATTAAAAGCTAATGCAGTTGAGTCAGCTAACCTTAGAGCCTCATGCTCGTGTTATACTTGTTGAGTACTAGTTTGTACTCACACTTGCCTCTCTACTCTTCTGTTCTATTTCGGATATCTTCGACTGCTGCTCAGTGCCCGGCAACGTGGAGGACTACGTCAGCGGCTTCGACGACTTCTAGGCGTTTGTCTCCCAGTCGACGTCCCTGTGGCGCCCAGCTCTTCATGTATCTCTTTTACGCTTCCGCAACTCTTGAACCGATTCTTGATTCGGTTGTAATAAAATAATTCATTTATGATTCATTTACGATTTATATTAATATTATTCGTGACATGTGTTGTGATATCTTGATGATCTGTTGTATATATGCGTGACTTGATCCTGGCGCATATATGATTGCTCGATTTATGTTCTTATAAATCGGGTGTGACAATCCTGCTCTGTTCGTTGCTCATGTGCGCTTTGCAATCATCGTGTTTGATCATAGATGCGACGGTTGCATCTTGCTTCATTTTTATTAATAGATCCAATCTGTTATGGCTAGTTTCTATCTATTAGAGATTTAGCTCGATATGTGCATGATTAGGCCTTGCAAACGGGTTGAAAGTTCCGGCAGTACGTTTAGTATCGGATCGTAGCTTGAGTAGAGGTTTCTCTAAGAATCGGCTCTTGGGCTGTTTTTAGGATCTCTGTTTAGGTTGTTTGTTTCGGTGCTTTTGCGTATTCGTTAGGCTCAATCACGTGTAGGATGTTCCGATCGCGCAGTGAGTGCTTAGCTATCGTGGATTGGATTAGATTGATATTTATGAAGCAAGGTTTATTCCATTATTATATATATATATATATATATATATTGCCTATAGCAAAGATCCGATCCGGTATTGATGCAATCGGCTCTTTATAGCCGATACCGGGGAGGAGCGATGAGCCGATCACGGCTCGGACTAATCTTTACAAGTGTCTGCGCTTACAGGAATTTAACACATCACACCTTCCTGATCGGGCGCGGGATCAGGTGGCACGCCTAGCGACTCCATGCCAGGGTGTGCGCCAGATCGCAGGGCCGTTGACCGAGGGACCGGGGCCCACCAGCCGTCCCGGAAGCCTCCCGGCTCCTCGTGTTGCCTGTCGTTGCTCGCCGGTGGGTTTCGATCGACAACACATTCTGGCACGCCCGGTGGGACCATCTTCATCAACTTCGTCATCACCTTCTTCATCGACATTGTCATCACTGTTGACTTCATCAACTGCGGACGGTAGAATGGCAAGAGATGATCCAATCACTTATGAAGAGCTCTCTGCCGAGCATAAGCAAAGATACGACGAAATCAAGACTCAATTTGAAGCCGATCTCATCGGCTCTTTTGAAAGGAATCGCAACCATGGTGTCAGGTGGAGAGGGTTTTCACCTGAGGGTGCTCTTGATGGAGTAGATCTGTCTACCCCTTCTGAAGATCGTACCAGAGCTTTGCGGCAGGAGGTAAATTATGCGGTGGCTCATTCTTTGCACCGGCATTCTGAAAGTTTAGTCAACGCTTTCGAGCGTGTAGCTTTGCGAGTTGTCCAAGAAATTATGAAGCATCAGCATTCTCCAACTGGGCCTACTCTGGGCAGTCATAAGGGAGAATTGCCGTTCCAGACCAGACCTCCATTGCCTTATGCACTTACAGCTGCAGAATCGTGTGGCGCTCCAGCTTATGTGGTTTATAAAGTGGGAGGTGATCCCATGGATCACCAGTTCTTTAGCGAGCCACCCAAGGAAATCCCACATGGTTACATGTGTGCATACATACCGGACAGCAATAACCCGGTACATGCTGCGCAGAAGGTAGTTGGAGGGGTTTCTGGAGCCGACGCGGACAAACAAGCGTGGTTGGCAACTTATACTACCGGGCCGAGTCACGACAGTATGCACTCGGCCCCTGGGTCACAAACAGCGGAGCAAATCAGCGCCATCCTGAGGGATCAGTTTGGCATATTACCAAAAAGGAGAGCAATCGGCTATACTAAGCCATATCCAAGCGATTATGATCTAATCCCATTGCCGCCTAAATATCGGCTCCCCGAGTTTACCAAATTCAGTGGGGCAGAAGGTTCTAGTTCTATCGAACATGTGAGCTGATATTTGGCACAATTGGGTATGATTTCCGTATCGGATCCTTTGCGAGTAAGGTTCTTCTCGCAATCACTTACAGGACCGGCTTTTGGATGGTATACGTCATTAGGTCCTGACTCGATCTGTACCTGGAATCAACTGGAAGAGCAATTCCATATTCAGTACCATTCAGAAGCTGCAGAAGCAGGGATTGCCGATCTAGCGCAGCTCCGACAGAAGCGTGGAGAGACCGTGGCAGAGTTTGTTCGACGCTTCAGGGAGATGAAGAACAGATGCTATTCAACACGGATTTCAGAAAAAGAAGCTTTGAATTGGCATCAGTGGGATTATTGAAGCCGATCAGGGATCTGGCTTTTCAATTGGAATTCACTTCTTTGGCACATCTAGTCCAGAAGCTGACGACGCATGAGCAGCGTGAAAGGATCGATGGACCAAGAGGGGGGGGGGGTGAATTGTGCCTTTTTCAATTTCTAAAACAAGATAAAGCAACCTTAACCTATGCAAAACTAGAAAGGCACCAATTCACCAACCGGATAACTAAACAACCTACACAAGCTAGATAAGATAAAAAGAGATAAAGCCTAGCAAGGTAGAGCTAACTAGTCATCCCTAAATCAAGCACATGAATGAATTGCATGAAAGATAATGCTTGAATAAGTAAAGTGGACAAGAGACAACCGGATTTTTCCCGTGGTATCGATGTGTTGGTACACACCCCTAATCCACGTTGTGACACTCACAAAGAGTATTGTCACCTCCCAAGTCACCAAGACGAGGGCGCTCACTAAGAGTCTCCGTTCACCATCCCGGTGTGGTGGAGATCAAGCCACGTACAAGTCTCTTCTCCGGGCTTCCACAATCCTTGGCAAGCTCCGCGAGAATCACCTCGATCACCAAGATCGCCTAGGTGATGCCAATCACCAAGAGTAACAAGCTAAGGCCTTCACTTGAGCAAGAACCAATCACCAAGAATGGATGCACACAAGCTTCTCTCTACTCAAGTCCTTAATCTTGCTTCTTGAATGATTGAATGAACAAGTGTATGTAATGTTGAAGCTCAAGGTGTCTCTTGACTATAGTATGTGTGTTTGGATGTTGCCTGGTGTCAAGAGTAGTAGAATGACCCATTGGAGGGGTATATATGGGCAGCTCACACGAATAGAGCCGTTGGAGAAAAAGCTGCCAGAAAAACTGCGTATCGCCGGTTAATCCGACGTCCCTCCAATAGCGTCCATTGATCAACTGAAAAACCAAGTTACTGGACAACTGCACCGACGTCAAATTTCAAATAGCGTCGGTTTAACCGGTGAGTGTAGTTGTCCACTGATCAACTGAAAACCGAGTCTCTGGACAACTGCACCGACGTCCAATTTCAAATAACGTCGGTTTAACCGGTGTATGGACTTGTCCAGGCCTGCTGACTTCGTTTAACCGACGTATAGAAAACTTTAGGCGTCGGTTAAACCGGTGTTGAGGATTTTTCTGATTTTGCCTTTTCTGACTTGCGTCTTGAATGAAATCCAAATATTCTTGAGATATAAGTTGAGAACCACTTATTTGAGCTTCTAGAAACCTGAGTGACCATTGTGTGCATCCATTTTCAAACGACCATGTCCATGCTCAAGTTACTAGGCCTAAACCCCTCTTAATAGTGCGATCACTACAAAACTATAAAACCTATACTAACCTAAGTGTCCTTCTCAACCTTATGACACTTAGGACTAGAAAGATCCTTAGTCTTGACATATTATTGAGTTGAATGCCGAGATCGCCTTTTTGAATAATGAAAATTTGGGGCCTCTTTTGACATATAACCAAATGAGCGATAATGATCTATAAAGCTGCACAAACTCATTAGTCACAATAATGGTTGTCATTAATCACCGAAACATACCTTAAGGGCCTAGATGCTTACAATCTCTCCCTTTTTGGTGATTGATGACAACACAGACATAAATAACGAGAGAGCGAGAAAGATAAGGCACGAATAAACACAAGTAAACTCGAAAAGAGAGAGAATCAAAGAACTCAATGGCTCAAACGAAATCCATAGATATGTCTCAAAAGCTCAGCATGATCAAATGACAAATGTACATATCCATGAACTAACACCAAATATAATACAATAAGAAACATCAAAGGTCCTGATCACGAGCTCTCTCTAGTGCTACCCTCCCCCTGACTCTCACTCCCTCTCCCCCTTTGGCATCAAAGCACAAAAAAAAGGAAAGCTACTGATCCGGGTGACGAGGGACGGCGAGGAAGCGATCCGGGTCATCATCATCGTCGTCGTCAGACGGAGGATCCTCGGTGACGGAAGGAAGCTGCTGATCTGAGCTGCCGGCAGGTGCTGAGCTGACCGGAGGAGTAGCTGTCGTGGAGGCTCGAGTGCTGGTGCTGCCTGGAGGAAGGTCCGTCGAAGTAGTAGCCGGCTCAGCAGAGGATGTGTCAACATCTGAAGTAGTGAGTGCTGATGCTGCCGGCTGTGATGACTGCTGAACCAAAGAGACCTCTCCTCCTCCCCCTGAAGGTAGTGTCTGTGGAACGACGGGGAGGCCGGCAGACTGCACTGCAGAGGGTGACTCCTGGAAGAGTGAGGTCGCAGGCAGCGGAGAGAAGAGGGGACGACTCGCAGACCCAAGCAGTGCTGACAATGAGAACATGATCTCCGGGGTCGCGGAAGAAGCTGGAGCAGTGGAGGCCGGAGCTGGTGTAACTGCAAGCGGTGGTGCTCCGGCGCCCTGAAGGCCTGACTGTGCTGGCTGCTGAGGGGCGAGTCCGGTGTGAGAATATAGCTGTGAAATCATCCCGAACATCGCCATCATGCCCTGCTGCATCTGCTGAAACTGAGTGTCTGTCCTCTGAGATACTCGGTCAATGAGTCCGACAAACCGCTCCTCTGTAGCAGCTCGCTCTCGGGCGGCCTCCCTCTGAATCTCTGCAAGCTGGGCCTCATGGGCTCTCCTGGCCTCCTCCTGAGCACGGCGATCCTCCCTCTGCTGTGTGACCAGCTGCTGCAAAAGTGCGGTGAGCTCAGACGGCTGAGACACCTGTGACTCTGAGACAGTAGTAGCAGCAGCTGTCACTGGAGCTGGCTCTCCTGAACCCCCTGCCTCGTGATCATGACTCGCTGGAGCAGGTGCAGGGAAGTACTCCTCATCCTCGGAGGAGTCTGACTCTAGGTCTGACCAATGAATCTCATCATCTCCTCCGGGAAGCTGTGCCTCTGCGGCAAGTAACGCCTCATCCTCCTGAGCCACTCGGGCCTGAACCTCAGGTGACAGCCGTGCCATGGCAGCACGATCTGCCTGTCTCCCTCTCCTCCTGTCTGAGGGTGCTGTCGGGCGGTAGACCGGGAACCAGGGAACCTCGTCCTGTCTGTAGACTGCACTGACGGGTGACTCAGCTGGCACTATCATAGAGCAAATGAAACTGATCCAGTGAGCATAAGGAAACTGTCGTACTACGCCCATCCCGTCAGTGATAACATCCTCAATCTCAGCCAGAATAAAGTCAACAATATCAAAAGGCTCATGAGTGAGTATGTGAAGAAGTAGCAGCTGCTGCAGACCTGTGAACCCCTCTGGGTAGCCACTCCTCGGGAGCAAAGTCCTCCGAAGTGCCATGTGAACAGCGTATGCCTCGGGGGTCAGCAGACTGGGGACTCTGGCGTAAGAAGCTGGAAAGGGCTGGCGGAAGCACTGTGAGATCGCCTCGTGTGAAGGTGCAATCCCGCCAATCATGGCCCTGCGAGGTGGATCAGCATCACCATATACCATCTCGTGCAGGGAGACGTCAACCAAATCAACACCTAGAATCCCTGCGAGTGTCGCTCTGGACAAACCAAACACCTGCCCTCCGAACATGAAGTGAACAGCTCTGCGCTCTGGGGCTATCCAAGCTGTGGCATAGAAAACCCTGACCCAATCCTCAATGTATCTGTTCCTCTCAATCGAGAGCAACCTGGGCAGACCCCTGAAGTGATCAAAGTGTTCCCGGACATCGGCTCCCCCTGCGGCTGTCCTCAGTGAAACCCAGTCTAGTACTCTGTGAGGGAAAATCCTGTGGCCCCGCCTCTGATAGGTCTCGTAGAAACTGGCCTGAAGGAGCGTCCAGAATCTATGATCGACCCTGCTGTCTCGTGTCACCGGGAACCACTCCTCCTCCTGTACACTCCACCTGAGCCTCTTGACCTTTGCCGCATTGGCCTTGGTCAAGTTCTGGAGCAGTACACCTGGCTCCAGACGCACGACAGTGTCCATGCGGAACACTGCGCGCTCGGCCGCTAGGGCCTCGGCTCGTCGAGCTGCTGCTGCTGCTGCGGTGGACCTGCGAGGCTCCTGTGGCTGGTGGCCTCCTCGCGTCCTAGGTCCGGTGCGACGCTCGGTCGCAGGTGAAGTCTCCTCTGCGGGGGACGTCTGCCGGGTGCGGCCAGAACGTCGTAGAGCTGGTGACTGCTGTGTATCCTGCCCCTGAGACTGCTCTGACTGCTCTGACTCTGAATCTGAATCGGACTCTGCCGCTGAGAGTGACTGCGCTGACTCTGCTGCTGCTGCTGAGGCTCTGGTGGCCCTGGCTCCTCTGACTCGGCCCATCCCTCTGCTTCTGCCTCTGCCCCTGGCTGGCGTGTCCCTGATAGCGAACGGACGAGCACGGCCTGATGCCTGCTCCTCGGCGGCCTTAGCCACCATCTCGGCCCTCTCGGCCTCTCTCGCTGCGCGAGTCCGCTTGCGAGCGGGCTCCTCGACCACTACCTCCTTTCCCTTTCTCTTGTCACGACCCATCTCCACAACAGAAAGAAACAAGAATGCGGCGCTGCAAGCTCGGACAAAATGCAGAACACGTGGCGTGCGCGGCGTGAATGAGTGAATGCGGTGCAAGGCACGTGGGCTGCGGCACGGTGGAGGTGTGAGGCGTGCGAAGCAGGAAACGCAGGTGCGGGCACGATGACGCGCGGGCACGGCGGTGTGGTTGCAATGCAGGCGGCACACGGGCACGGCTGGGGTGGCGCGAGCGGCGACGGCGCGAAACGGTGATGGCGGCGGCGCGGGGGCGCGCGTGAAGGCACGGGCACGGACGTTGCGTCGCACGGGCGGACGGCGGCGGCGTGGGAGCGGTGGTGCACGGCGGCGACTCGGCGAGCGGGCGGCGGACGGCGCGGCTGTGTGGGCCAACGGCGACGGACGACGGCACGGTGGCGGCGGTGAGGGTGAAGGAATTGAAAGGATCGATGGACCAAGAGGGGGGGGTGAATTGGCGGCTGAGAAACGAACGTGAGTAGAGGGCCGTGAGCCGGCAAGAGAGTAATATGACATGTGGACCCTGCAGAATTTCTTATCGCCGGTTGATCCGACGCTTAGGTTTTGAGCACCGGTTGATTGCGTCGGTGTAGTTTACCAGAAACTCTGCCACATCTGTATCTGTACGCCGGTTGAACCGATGATCTGAAAAGTGAACTCGTCGGTTGAACAATGCAAATATCAGTTGATTTTCAGATCGGAAGCATGTTATGTTCATCGGTTGATCCGATGCTGCAAACTTTGTATACACCGGTTGAACGCCTGAAATGACTGAGCTGAAGCTGACACTTAGTAACGCCGGTTAAACCGATGGGTATAGATCCATTGAACGTCGGTTTAACCGGTGAACCCAAAAACCCTCTCTCAGCTCACTTTTCTATGCTAAGTCCAATGAACTTACAAGATTCAACTAAACTCAAGTTAATGGACTTGCATAGGCGACTTTACCCCTCAAAATAGGATAGCTTAATAACTTAAATAGTTTTTCTTTTCAAAATCAAGGATAAGTCGCAAGAGTGACAAAGCGCCAAAATAAAATGTATGAGCCATGTCATAGGAATATTGAAGGAGGAAAGCTTCAAACTCACCATGACATTGCTCACTAGGCAATAACGCACCTAACACTTTACTCTTTTCACTTCTCATGAATTAAGATCTTGCATGTAAAACAAGTCTCATTTTCATCAAGTGATCTCCTTTGTGACCTTTACGCATGCAATGATAATGCAAATTACAAACACATGCGAAAGAAAGGTAAACATGAGATGCACAACTATATGACAAGAAATGCATAGCGAGAATTTAAGATCTACTTGTCAAGTTTGATCCCACGGAAAGCTTCATCATGATGAGCCTTTCTACAAGCCTAGAGGAAAACAAGTGGACCACCACCTCTAGCTAAACCCTTGCTCATCACTATCTTACCATGGTTAGACAAGTGTCCTATATGTATGCATTTTTCTATATGACATGGCAACTTACATGACGTTTGCCGCATCTAACACATTTAGCTCATTTCTTAGCCTAACAAAGGTACTCTCGTCTAAAGGTTTTGTGAAAATATCCGCCAATTGCTCCTCGGATCTCACACCTTGAAGGGAAATGTCCCCCTTGGCTTCGTGATCACGCAAGAAGTGATGGCGAATATCAATGTGCTTTGTGCGAGAGTGTTGAATCGGATTCTTGGCAATTTTTACGGCACTTTCATTGTCACAAAGGAGTGGTATTCTTCCTAGTTTCACACCAAAGTCCAAAAGGGTTTGCTTCATATATAGAATTTGGGCACAGCATGCACCGGCAGCTATATATTCCGCTTCCGCGGTGGACAAAGCCACGGAATTTTGCTTCTTACTCGACCAAGAAACTAGAGAACGCCCAAGCAGGTGGCAACCCCCGGAGGTACTCTTGCGATCGACACGGCTTCCGGCAAAATCCGAATCCGAGTATCCCAAGAGATCTAAGCTAGCGCCTTTGGGGTACCACAAGCCTATGCTAGGAGTGTGCTTGAGATACCGAAGGATCCTATTCACAGCCGAAAGATGTGATTCCTTAGGGTTAGCTTGAAAACGGGCACACAAGCACACGCTAAACATTATATCGGGCCTAGATGCGGTAAGGTAAAGCAAAGACCCTATCATAGAACGATAGAGGGATTGATCAACAGGTTTACCGTCCACATCCAAGTCGAGATGCCCATTTGTAGCCATTGGAGTCTTAATTGGCTTACATTCATCCATCTTGAACTTCTTCAAGATATCTCTAGTATATTTTTCTTGATAGATGAATGTCCCTTCCTTCATTTGTTTGACTTGAAAACCAAGAAAGAAAGTCAATTCACCAATCATGGACATCTCAAATTCCCTAGACATCATGGTAGCAAACTCATGGCTTAGTAAATCATTAGTTGAGCCAAAGATAATATCGTCAACATAAATTTGACAAATGAAAAGATCCCCGTTGACGTCTTTTGTGAACAAAGTGGTGTCCACCCTCCCGATCCTGAAACCTTGCATGATTAGGAAGTCACGAAGCCTCTCATACCAAGCCCTTGGAGCTTGTTTGAGTCCATAGAGTGCCTTGTGCAACCTATAAACATGGTTAGGATTCCTCGGATCTTCAAATCCGGGAGGTTGCTCAACATAAACAAGTTCGTTAATAAAACCATTTAAGAAAGCACTTTTCACATCCATTTGATATAACTTAATATTATAATGTGAAGAGTAAGCAAGAAGAATGCGGATAGCTTCAAGTCTTGCGACCGGAGCAAAAGTTTCACCAAAATCCAAACCTTCGACTTGAGAAAACCCTTTTGCCACAAGTCTTGCTTTGTTGCGTACCACCACCCCATGTTCATCTTGCTTGTTTCGAAAGACCCACTTTGTGCCGATGATGTTCTTGTCTTTCGGAGGAGCTTCGAGGACCCATACTTCATTGCGGGTGAAATTGTTCAACTCTTCTTGCATGGCCATCACCCAATCCGAGTCCTCAAGTGCTTCCTCTATGCTAGTGGGTTCAATACAAGAAACAAACGAGTGATGTTCGCAAAATGAAGCATGCTTAGAACGAGTTCTTACTCCTTTGGAAGGACTACCAATGATTTGACCAATTGGATGATCCTTGGAGATGCGACCATGCTTCACTAGTGGTATTTGCGTGGATGCTTGTTGGGGTGGATCATGAGTGACTTGTGCTTGTGGTGGAACATTTTGCTCTTCTTGTTCTTGGACTTGGGGTGTTGGCGTTGACACATTTTCTTGGGGTAGTGGATCAACTTTATCTTGATCTTCATTCGCTTGGGGTGCCGTAGAGGTGTTTGGTAAAGATGAGGAAGTTCCTCCCCCTTGATCATTGTCTTCATGCACCTCCTCCGGCTTGATATCCCCAATGGACATTTTCTTTAAGGCTTCTTCAATTTCTTCATCCCCTACATTTTCATAGCCAACAACCTCCTCTTGGGAGCCATTAGATTCATCAAACTCCACATCACATGTTTCTTCAACTAACCCGGAGGTTTGATTGAATACTCTATATGCTTTGGAGTTTGATGCATAACCAAGAAAGAAACCTTCATCACATCTACTTTCAAACTTACCGAGCCTTTTCTTCTTATAGATGAAGCATTTGCAACCAAAGACTCGAAAGTATGATATATTTGGTTTCCTCCCGGTGATGAGCTCATATGGAGTTCTCTTGAGAAGACGGTGAGGATACACTCGGTTGGATGCATGACACGCCGTGTTGATTGCTTCCGCCCAAAACTTCTCGGACGTGCCATAATCATCCAACATTGCTCTTGCTAGGGTGATGAGTGTCTTGTTCTTTCTTTCCACCACACCATTTTGTTGGGGCGTGTAAGTGGCGGAAAACTCATGTTTGACTCCTTCTTCATCGCACCATTCTTCAATCTTCATATTTTTGAACTCGGTGCCGTTGTCACTCCGGATCTTTACGATTGGGGAATTGTATTCCCTTTGAGCTTTTCTTGCAAATGACTTGAAGATTTCCGGAGTTTCACCCTTATCGCCGCCAATGCTCTTGTATGAAGTTGGACCAAAGAGATCCATGTGTAGTAGCTCGAGCGGCTTGGAGGTAGACAACATCGTCTTGATAAGATGATGAGTTGCAACTTGCTTCCCGGCTTGACATGCTTTGCATAGCTTGTTCTTGTCAAAAGTGACGTCCTTTATGCCGGTGATCATCCCTCTCTTGTGGGCTTTCTTAAGGTTGCTCATGCCAATATGAGCAATTCTTCTATGCCAAAGCCACCCAAGGGACGACTTGGTGAAGAGGCAAGTCATGGTGCTTGTTTGCTTTGTAGAGAAATCCACCAAATAGATATTGCCATGCCTAAACCCCGTGAATACCAATGACTTGTCTTTTTCATGAGTCACTACAACACCATTCTTGTCAAAGGCACACGTTAGTCCAAGATCACATAATTGTGCAATGGAGATGAGATTAAAACTAAGTGCTTCTACAAACAAAACATTTGAAATGGATAAATCTTTTGAAATTGCAATTCTATCCAAACCTAAGACTTTCCCCTTTGAGTTATCACCATAGGTGACATGTTCATGATCGCCGGGGTCTTCAAGTGAGGTGAACATGCTATTATTGCCGGTCATATGTTGAGAGCAACCGCTATCAAGTACCCAATGTTTTCCACCGGCTTTGTAGTTCACCTACACACATGAGAATTTATTTTTGAGTTTTCGGAACCCAAACAAGCTTTGGGCCTTGCACATGTGTGACAAGAGCTTTTGGGACCCAAAGTTGCTTGGGGAGCTTCTTCTTCGACTCCTTAGCAATTTTGCCAATGAACTTGGCCTTCACCTTGCCCTTCACTTTACTCAAGAGAAAATGATTATTTTGGAACATTGATGAGTAATTCTTGGGTAATTTAGGAAGAGGACGTGATGGTAAAGTGCACTCCCTAGTGTGGTGCCCGGTGACTTGGCAATGTTGGCAATATGAGCCAACTTCCTTGATGAAGCTTGTCTTGATCTCCGGAGAAGGAGTTGTAGCCATGTTTGGCTCCGGAAAAGAACCAAGACCTCTCTTACCATAGTCACGGGCATTGTTAAAGAGAATTTCCTTGTGGATGTATTCTCCTCTTGAGAGTTTCTCCACACTACTCTTGAGGCTTGCCACTTGATCCATCAATTCCTTTTCCCTAGAAGAGGCAAGCTTGGGCACAATATTAGTGGCATATGCATCAATGAGTAGGTCATCACATGAAGTAGAAGCATTGACCTTTTCATGAACAACTTTCTCAAGACTTGGGTCAATTACTTCATAAGCAAATTCAAGTTCTTGATACTTGTGAGCCAACTCCCTATTCTCTTGTTTGAGCTTTTTGTGGCTCTCTTCAACTTGCTTAGCAAGTACAAGTGACTCATTGTGCTTTTTGAGCAAGTCATTGTACTTACTAAGTAAGTCGGAGTGGGCAAGCTCTAACTTGGCATGAGTGCTCTCAAGAATTTTGACTTTGCCTTTTTCCCTCTTGATGACGGATGTATACTCATTGATGAGGTTAGTGAATTCATTAGGATCAAGCTCTTCATCACTATCATCTTCACTATCCACCTCACATACCTTGGTGTTACCTTTTGCCATGAGGCACATAGGAGGCGGTGGTAGAGGTGGTTCTTCATTGGTGAGGGCGATAGTGACAATGTCTTCTTCATCACTTGAGTCTTCGCTTGATGAGACATCGGTCACCCACTCTTGTTTCTCCACCAAGAAACTTTTCTTGGAGTGCCCTTTCTTCTTTGGGAAGAGCTTGGTCTTCTTGTCATGGGTCTTCTTCTTCCCAAATCTCTTGTTTTTGTTCTTCCTCTCCTCTTCTTCATCATCGCTTGAATCATGGCGATGCTTACTCTTGTTTTCCTTGCTTCTTTTGTCCGGCTTGGGGCAATTTGGACGGATGTGTCCTTTTTCGCCACAATTGTAGCAAATCTTGTTCTTGACATCCATTGGCCGGAACATTCCCTTCTTGGAGTCAAAGTTGAAACCCTTCTTATTGATCTTCTCATTCAAGCGTGTGAACTTTCTCATCATGAGAGCAAGTTCTCCATCATCTTCAACATCGGATGAGCTCTCATGATGATCATCTTCTTCATTGCTTGAGCTTGAGTCTTGTTTGACCATCTTGAGCTTGCGGGATTTGTTTGTCTTGGTCTTTAGAGCAATTGACTTGCTTGATGTTGGCTCTTCGGTCATACCAAGAATGCTCATTTTATGAGCGCGAATTTCGCCCACAAGTTCTCCTACTTCCATTGTGGCGAGATCCTCCTTTTGAAGCATAGCATTGATAATGTTATACTTGGGCTTCGGGAGGAGCATGAGGATCTTGCGGTTGATGGATGCACTGTCAATTTTGGATATTTCAAGTGCATTAATGTCCTTGACAATGACATTCAAGCGAGAATACATATCATTGCAATTTTCATGAGCTAGCATTTTGAAGGAATCATACTTAGCTCTAAACAAGTGATATTTTTGCTCACGAACTTTGGTGGAACCTTTATGAATCTCAATGAGCTCCTTCCAAATATCACTTGCTAGGTCCATGCCATTAACTCTAGCAAAGACCTCACTAATAGCTTCGAAAATTGCATTTCTAGCTCTAGCATTCCATTTTAATTGGTCAGGGGTGGGATCTCCGGTGAACCCGACTTTAGTTGCCAACCATACTTCGGGGGCAATCGCATCTAGGTATGCGGCCATGCGAACTTTCCAATAGGCAAAGTTCTTGCCCTCGAAGTGCGGCGGCGAACCACCCATCTTGGCCATAGCTCTAGGCGGTGAAGCCTAATGATCTAAATGAGCAACGAGGCTCTGATACCAATTGAAAGGATCGATGGACCAAGAGGGGGGGTGAATTGGGCCTTTTTCAATTTCTAAAACAAGATAAAGCAACCTTAACCTATGCAAAACTAGAAAGGCACCAATTCACCAACCGGATAACTAAACAACCTACACAAGCTAGATAAGATAAAAGAGATAAAGCCTAGCAAGGTAGAGCTAACTAGTCATCCCTAAATCAAGCACATGAATGAATTGCATGAAAGATAATGCTTGAATAAGTAAAGTGGACAAGAGACAACCGGATTTTTCCCGTGGTATCGATGTGTTGGCACACACCCCTAATCCACGTTGTGACACTCACAAAGAGTATTGTCACCTCCCAAGTCACCAAGACGAGGGCGCTCACTAAGAGTCTCCGTTCACCATCCCGGTGTGGTGGAGATCAAGCCACGTACAAGTCTCTTCTCCGGGCTTCCACAATCCTTGGCAAGCTCCGCGAGAATCACCTCGATCACCAAGATCGCCTAGGTGATGCCAATCACCAAGAGTAACAAGCTAAGGCCTTCACTTGAGCAAGAACCAATCACCAAGAATGGATGCACACAAGCTTCTCTCTACTCAAGTCCTTAATCTTGCTTCTTGAATGATTGAATGAACAAGTGTATGTAATGTTGAAGCTCAAGGTGTCTCTTGACTATAGTATGTGTGTTTGGATGTTGCCTGGTGTCAAGAGTAGTAGAATGACCCATTGGAGGGGTATATATGGGCAGCTCACACGAATAGAGCCGTTGGAGAAAAAGCTGCCAGAAAAACTGCGTATCGCCGGTTAATCCGACGTCCCTCCAATAATCATCGTCGGTTTAACCGGTGAATGTAAACTCCCCTTCTGAAAACTAGCCGTTACTGTTTGGGGAGATTAACCGTCGTTGCATCGGTTTGACCGGTGAATGTAATCATCCATTGATCAACTGAAAAACCAAGTTACTGGACAACTGCACCGACGTCAAATTTCAAATAGCGTCGGTTTAACCGGTGAGTGTAGTTGTCCACTGATCAACTGAAAACCGAGTCTCTAGACAACTGCACCGACGTCCAATTTCAAATAACGTCGGTTTAACCGGTGTATGGACTTGTCCAGGCCTGCTGACTTCGTTTAACCGACGTATAGAAAACTTTAGGCGTCGGTTAAACCGGTGTTAAGGATTTTTCTGATTTTGCCTTTTCTGACTTGCGTCTTGAATGAAATCCAAATATTCTTGAGATATAAGTTGAGAACCACTTATTTGAGCTTCTAGAAACCTGAGTGACCATTGTGTGCATCCATTTTCAAACGACCATGTCCATGCTCAAGTTACTAAGCCTAAACCCTCTTAATAGTGCGATCACTACAAAACTATAAAACCTATACTAACCTAAGTGTCCTTCTCAACCTTATGACACTTAGGACTAGAAAGATCCTTAGTCTTGACATATTATTGAGTTGAATGCCGAGATCGCCTTTTTGAATAATGAAAATTTGGGGCCTCTTTTGACATATAACCAAATGAGCGATAATGATCTATAAAGCTGCACAAACTCATTAGTCACAATAATGGTTGTCATTAATCACCGAAACATACCTTAAGGGCCTAGATGCTTACACAGCGTCATCCCGAGTTATACCAAGAGAAATTTAAGCGTCAAGTAGCAGTAGCTAATACAGAAGAAGCCGATGATTCCGGGGAAGAGCTAGAAGTATCGGTTGCAGAATGGGCTCGCGGCGCAAATCCTGTACCTTGCAAGTGGGTAAAGCAGACTGGGCCTGCAAAAGGGTTTGATTTTGATGTCAGTAAAGTCGAACAAATTTTTGACTTGTTATTAAAAGAAAAGCAGTTGAAGTTTTCAGAAGGATACAAACCTCCCACGGCGCAGGAGTTAAAAGGAAGATCATATTGTAAGTGGCACGATTCTTTTACCCACGGCACCAATGATTGCAAGGAGCTCCGTTGGCAAATCCAATCGGCTATTGAGCAGGGCTGATTGATCCTAGGCCAAACCGCCATGAAAGTCGACACCCAGCTGTTCCCTGGTGTCAACATGGTGGAAAATTACGATCGGTCTGCAAGGCGACAGCTGGACTTCGCGCTTGGCATCAACATGGCGGGGGTGACATCACGCCGCCAGGGCAAGAACGGAGAGGCTGATCCTAGCGATCGGCCCCAAAAAGAGAAGAAAGAGTACGTCACAGAAAGACAAGTAAGGTATGTAAGGAATGAACGGCCAACCTTCTCTGATCTTCTCAGAAAATATGAATACCAGTACCAGCAGCGCCTCCAACGAGAATCTGAGGAAGAAGAATATGAACATCGCACTGGAAAGCGCTTGAGGAAGCATGAAGATACCCGTGATCATTGGTACTGTCCCTTCTTCAGGTACTGTTGGAATTCCGGTATGGCTCGGCTGCCTACTATCAGGGATTGCCCGGAGTGTAGACCTGTAAAACCAGATGCAAGGGATTCAGTTTTTCAGCGGCTAGGATTTGCTCCAATCTGGCAAGATTGGGTTCGGTCATCACAAAGGGAGGACGAAGAGGAAGATAAGTATCATCATCCTCGTTGGTGCCCAGATGGACTTAATTGTTCTCAAAAGTGCAGGGTTCAGCGGCTACGTAGCTTGGAAGAAGCCGAGGCCAAGTACATCGAGACCTTGAGAAAAGCGCGGCCTGATCTGGCGGAACAAGTCCATTATGTGCAGGAGAAGGAGGCGCGCACTTCAAGAAAAGAATGGCGGCCTAAGTCGACAAAAGCCGATAAGAAGGTATCGGCTGATACACACATGGTTTTTGTACTTGTCAGACCCGGGGCCACGGGGCTGTGTACATCAAGGAGTCCGTATTGGGCTAGGGGATAGGACGTGTCCTGTACCTTGTTTATGTTGTATTCTACCCGCATGCAGAGTAGAACTAGTTGATATAGAAGGAAACAACTCGAGTTGTACTTGAGTACGATTCCTAAGCTAGTATCAGGCTAGGATTCATGTAACCCTGTCCTCCCGGATATATAAGGGCGGGCAGGGACCCCCTCAAAACCAAGATCACCAGATCAACATCAAGGCAATACAAACCATCATACAGGACGTAGGGCATTATGCATATTGCGGCCTGAGCCTGTCTAAATCTTGTGTTGTCGGCACCTTCGAGTTCCTGATCTCGGCGCATCCTAACCCAAAACCTACCACCTTGGGTATACCCCTCGGTGGGCAGCCGGATAAAACCCAACAGCTGGCGCGCCAGGTAGGGGGTGCGTCGAAGATCCATCGGCGAACTGGTTGGCATCTTTCTAGTTCACCAGGTGGCAGATTGCTACCTTCATGCATGTGCATCGGCGGATTGATTTATCGAGTTTGAGATCGGATCCTTCAGCGAACAGCTACATCGACCTCGACTACTCGGCTCGACTTCGCCTTGCGCTGCAACGTCGATGCACTGCGGCCGTCGACCTCGACAACCCGGTTCAACTTCGGCTTGTGCCGCAGTATCCGCACGCAGCAGCGACGGGTTCGACTACTTCGATTTCGCGAGGACGATCGGCAGTTCGCCGACGATTACTTCAACTACTCGTCTTGATTTGAAAACTAGTCGGAATCGACTCTGACTAGTCAAGCTTCATCAACAAACCGTTGCAGCTCCATTAACGAGCTCCTCGGCTTCATCGATATTCATCCACGAATCAAGCTAAGTGATTTTTACCTTTTCCAACTTGTTCTCCACAGAATCGGCTACCCTTTCGGGTACGCCTCTCGATGGGCATGAAACCCTCGGAGGCTACGCCCTGATCGACTACTCCTGGGATGTTAGACCGACAGCCACAGCTTTGGTGCACCGAGTACTGGAGGCTCTGTCACAGACTTAATGCACCGAGTGCTGGCGGCTTTGCCACGGCCTTAGGACACTGACTACGGAGGCTACGCCACAAGGTTGTGTTCTGAGTGCTGGAGGCTTCATGGGACTACACCCTATGGAAGTATAGATCTTTGCGTGTTGCCACAGACGCACTCGCCGACTACTTATGCCTGTATGTCTCTCGATGGGTACGAAACCCTCCAGAGCTACACATCGCCGACTACTTTATGCGCACCGCGCATCCTCTTTGTCGCATGATGACTTCTTTGTCTTCTCTTAACGGTTGCTAAAGTACTCGGGTAGCACACGCCTTAATCCGTGAAACCTTGACTCTTTTGTAAGCCTATGCTCTCACGCGTGCATGCGGCAAAGTTCCCTACGCTATGGTCTACGGCCATCAGGGATCAGGTGACTAAACGTAACAGGCTAACTGCCCGGGGAAATTACATGGCCTAGCAAGAGCAAGACGCAAAATTTTTACACCGAATAAATTTTGGTTCCTTCATATTATTACTGAGTACTACTCGGTATCTTCACATTATGCTACATAATGTATGCATTGTCTTTTTTCAGATCAAGCTTCGGCAACAACCCTCCAGGCAGCAGGGCGTGCCATCACAGTTCCGCTAGTTCCCAGGCTTGGGGGCTGGGTGATGCGCACTACTCGACATGGTTCCTTTGGCTCTCCTGGCTCGTAAGCTCGGGGGTTGGACGCCGCAAAACTACTCGAAGACGACTCATATGAAGACTGAGAGTGCAGAAGAAACCTTAAGTCACCGCGTGGTTAAATAAACCAGCGGGAGGCTTAATTTCACTACGCAGAAGGCGAAGAGTTTTTTTTTTTCGGAATTTCAGAGTAATACTGCATGCCACGACTTTCGGATCCTTATCTCCAAGTTTGTGGGATTTGGATTCAAGGCTCGGGGGCTGTGAGACACGTGGCATCGACTACTTATTTTTCGAAAATACTCGAAGCATAAGAAGAAAAGACTCAAGACTAGTTTGACCCTCAGCTTGATTTTTCGATTCAACCTAAGGCTCGGGGGCTACTCCATATGGAGTGCGATTATTCATCGCACCCCATACAGAAGAAAGAATTCGGGGCATGAGCACCTCATAACTTCGATGCAGTCAGAAGAGTACTCGAAGAGAAATTTCAAGACGGAGCTTCGAAAGAAGTCGAAGATTGCTTCAGAAGTACTCGAAGAGCCTGCAGTACTCAGCTACGAAGAGCTCGGGGGCTTGTCAGACCCGGGGCCACGGGGCTGTGTACATCAAGGAGTCCGTATTGGGCTAGGGGATATGACGTGTCCTGTACCTTGTTTATGTTGTATTCTACCCGCATGCGGAGTAGAACTAGTCGATATAGAAGGAAACAACTCGAGTTGTACTTGAGTACGATTCCTAAGCTAGTATCAGGCTAGGATTCATGTGTGACAGTTCGTGTTCTTGTAATGCTAGACCTATATTTTCTTAGTGTGAAATATGTGTTTGTTTGTATAAAGCTTATGTGTGTTTATGTGAAGCTTTTGAAAATTTAAAGTGCAAGTAAAAAGGGGTATTTTGTAATTACAGAAAAAACCTAGGGTTGTTTTTGCAAAATGTAATTGGATAGGAGGTGACTCCAAAATAAGTGAAGGGTAGTTTTGCAAGTATGTTTTTCTTATTTTATGTCTTGTAAAAGTATATCTTTATCCAAAAGTTGCATTAGAAATGCATGTGTTGAATTGTGTAAAAGTTTGGGTAAAATGGTAAAAATAAGGGTGTTTATGTAATTTTATAAAAGTACAAGTCCTTTTATGCAATTATTTGATTTACAAAAGTAACTTTCAAAGTTACTCAGGGCTAAAGTGTAAAAGGTGCAAGTCATCATGATATGTCTATCCAATCATTATGACGTGTCTATCCCGTCATCATGACGTGTCATATATTCTTGCATTTAGGTCCTGAATTTTATAAAGTTTCATTCTTTAGGACAAAATCCATTCAAATCCGACTTTTGTTCAAAGATTCACGTGTAAAAATATAAGTTTTGAGTTTTTGAACTTGAGCCCTAAAGCAATGTTGTAGAGTTTGAAAAACTCTCCAACTTTCATTTTGGGCATTTCTTCATTTGGGTTTTAAATCAATGGGAAAATTTTGTTTTACAGACAGGCCCTTGCAGTTTTCTGTATTTGCGTATAAATCCTTGGGGAAATCTGTTCATCCTTCTCCTCTATTTCTTTCTTCTTGGCGTCTCTGTTTTTGCTTCTTCTACCAGCAGCTCCTATCCCTTTCTCTCTCTCTCGTCTACCCTCCCCTCCACCCAGCTCGGGCTCCAGGCGAGCCGGCGGCGTAGGGCGGCGCCCAGGGGAGCTCCTGCCCCGGGCGACGCACAGGCACGGGAACGGCCCGGCGTGGGCCCCGAGCGGCGGCCGCAGGAGCTGGGCGCGCGAGGGCGGCTCGGCTGGGCCCAGGCGCGGGCGAGCGGAAGCTGAAGCGGCAGCGGCTCGGCGCAGTGGTGACTGGCGCGCGAGCCGAGCGGGCGGGCCGGTGAGTGGAGCGTGCGTGGGGAGGCACCCTGCGCGTGCGCGAGCGGTGCGGGCTGGCGGGCCCAGGCGGAGCACGCGCGGGCGAGCCCGAGCGAGCGGGCGGCGAGCGGAGCACGGCACGGGCGCGTGAGCGGGGGCTGGAGCATGGGCGATGGCGGGCGCCGAGCGAGCGCGCAGCGCACAGGAGCAGAAGCTGGGCGGCAGGCCGGCGTTGGCGCGCGGGCAGCAGTGAGCAGGCCCTGGCGTGAACGTGTGAGCCCAGAGGCGGATTCAGGCGGTATCACAGGCGCGCGGGAACAGGGCGCACTGGAGTGAAGCGCGCGGACGGCTCGTGAAGCGTCCCCCCATCAGGGAAGACTTAAAAGTGTTGATTTATCAGTCCCAGGAGGCTGATAACACTTTTATTACATCAGATGGTACATCACCGTACAACTCTACGCGGTAATGGGCAGTGAAGCGCCACTATCGCGAGGATTACAACCAGAACCCACACAACTACACTAGCGACGAACAAAGGATCATCAGAGTCTTGCGCCATGCGGAATCCAACGGTGGCCTCAACCACAGGCAAGACTGGGTGCAGGACGAAACCCTACTCGTTGTCTTCGGGGATGTAGTCTGGGTCTTCCACTGTAAAAGTAAGAGAGGGGTGAGTACAAACGTACTCAGCAAGTCCAATCACACCCACGGAGGGGGGGTAATACAGGAATTAATGCAAAGGGCAATCCAAGGATACGGTTAGGGTTTATTTGCGGAAAACTCAGTTATATGCAAGGGTTCATTTTGAAAACACTTTCAAAATAAGTTTTCCAATACCAAGGAGCACACGATGTTGATCCACACAGGATCCAAGTTTTAAACTGCTACCGGACTCCCCGTCCGCCGTAGCACACGGCACAACTGCCGGACAATTTCCAAACAACTCACACCAGCCCATCCATTCCCAGAGATAAACACTAGTTATGTGACCACACCGTAACTTGCCCAATACCGTGGGCACGGCTATTCGAATAGATTTTAACTCTGCAGAGGTGTGCAACTTTACCCACAGGTGGGGTACCACAGCACGAACACCTTAGTGCCGGTGCAGATCCCAACAAAGCCATTACCCACCTTAGCTAGACCTGACTAGCCACCACGGGATCCATCAAGGGGTCATTCGACCTATCTCCGAGGTTTAACCGGGGCATAAGTCACACAGAGCTTATCCCGTCTCCTTGATCACCCGTTGCTCTCAGCTCTCCTGATGGCTATCAGGCTAACTAGTGGGATTTATGCTAAGCCGTTGCCCATACAACGGTCAAGCGGTTTGCACGACAGGAAGCTAGGTGAGATGTCACATCAACTCGGTCCTTAGGGGTGACAAGATGGATATCTCCCTTCCACGCTCAACCACACAGGTACGAGCACACCATCGGCAATTCACACAGAAATGCCATCCATCCCGTCTAACTCACTTTTCAAAACCACACTTTATCCCTTCCCACACGCACACACATTTTCTTTATAAAACCAGGTGGTCAAAGTATGGTTGTCTCAGTAGGGGTGGCTATCCTACCATGTTTTCAACACACAAAACCATGCAATTTTATAAAACAGGCCACTGGGTTGTGTTTATAAAAACTAGGACAGAAACATGCATCAAAGGGCGGAATTGAACTTGCCATCGTCAAACTCTTGCGAGAAGTCCTGATCGAAGCACTGTCCCTCGGGCTCGGGGTCGCGGTACTGGTCCTCGTTCGCTTGGTCACAGTCGGGACCTTCCTCGGTCACTCCGTATCCTACGTCGCAATCAAACAGGCACACCATCAAGCACAAGAAGTAATAGCTTTTATCGTCGAGCTTGAATCGGAAATAATTTAGTTACGGATGTAGGGGTAATATTTTTGGGTGGTTTCTTGATGGCAGGGCTAAAACTATACTAGAAGCGGAGTGGTAAAGTTTCGGGTCAATCGGAGGTCGTTTCGCACATAAAATGACGAGCTAAAGGAGGTTCGGGTGGTTAAACAGGGCTCCAGGGGCCTACACGTAATTATCTGGAGGGGGTAAGGGCCTAATCGCGAATTTCTAGAAATACTCAGGACCTGCTAAAGGTGTCGGGTACATCTAGGTTTATGTAATGGAGGGGTTTGGTTTGAAAAGCTGGAAAGGATAGGGTTTCTTTTGCAAAAAGGTAGTTAAAAGTGGGGGGGTCCTCATTTTGGGAGAAAAGGAAAAAGGCCAGGGGCCTTGTGGCAATTTTGCCATCATCTTCCCCCTTCTCCCCGTACAGAACAGAGGAGGGGTTGAGGGGGGGGGGGGGGGCGCCGGCGGCCAAATTCCGGCCGGCCGGGCCATGGGCGGCTCGGGGGAATGGGGGATGAGAGGGAGGGGGGCACGGGGATCCCATCCTCGGCCTCACCTTGGCTCGGGTCGCAGCGAGGGGGGGCTGCCCACGGAAGCAGGGGCGGCGGCACAGGGTCACAGGCGGCGGCGGCGCTAGGGACAGGGGGAGAAGGATAGGGGCGGCGGTGGTGGTCGTGATGGTGGAGTGCGACGTTGGGGGGGTATTTATAGGGGAAGAGGCCGGTGAGGCGGAGAGAAACGAGGCGGTGGCGGCCGGCGGGCGGTGCGGGCGCAATCAATGGCGCTCGGCCGCTTGCGGCCGTCGCGTCACGGCGTGGCGGGGAGGACGCCGAGGCATTGTAGGACACGTGGGGAGGGAGCTGTGCGAGCACAGGGCGGTGCAGCAGGGGGGGGGGGGCAGCGGCGCCCTGCGCGGGCGCGCACAGGGGAGCGAGCGGCGGCGGACGCGGGGTGCCAGCGGGCGGCGCGGCACGCGTGGGACAAGGCTCGCGTGTGCGCGCGCAGCGCGGCGGGGCGCGGGTCCGAGGTGAGGGTGCGGGCACGTGGGCGGCGCTGTGCGGCCAGAGCGACGGCGCGCGCGACGGGGCAGGCGCGGCAGCGGTGGGTGCGTGGGAACAGAGCGTGCGCGTGCGGCGCGGCGCGTGGCGCGGCGCGCGGCGCGACGTCGCGAGGCGCGGCAGCGGAGGACGGCGCGGCGCGGCGCGCGGCCACGCGCGGTGCGTGCGCGCGTCGCGGCGTGGCCGGGGTGAGGCAGGGCGACGCAGCTCGGGAGCTCGGAGGGGGAAACAGGAAGGGCGACGTTAGGGTTTTGACATCGAGTCGTTTTTACGAACTAATCTAGCGCAGGATTTAATTAAGTGAATTTTGGGGGCGTTACAAACCTACCCCACTTAAATGAATCTCGTCCTCGAGATTTGGCTGGCTCCTAAACAGATGGGGAAATTCCTTCTTTAGAGCCTCCTCACGTTCCCAGGTGGCTTGCTCTTCTCCGTGTCTGCTCCACTGAACTCTGCATATCCGTACTTCGGAGTTTCTTGTCCTTCTGGTGACGGTGTCCAGAATTTTGACCGGCACTTCCTGGTACCGCAGATCCGGTTGCAGGTCTATTGTTTCTGCCGGCACGTGTTCTCCCTCGGGTACTCTTAAACACCTTCTTAATTGCGAGACATGAAATACTGGGTGTATATCTGACATTTCTTCTGGTAACTCCAGTCGGTATGCCACTGTTCCGACTTTCTTCAGAACTCGATACGGTCCAATGTACCGAGGGGCCAATTTTCCCTGTACCTGAAATCTCCGCGTTCCTCGGATAGGCGAGACCTTGAGATAAACAAAATCTCCTGGGTTGAAACTTATTTCTCGCCTTCTCTTGTCTGCGTAGCTCTTTTGTCGGGATTGAGCCGCTTTCAATTTCTCGCGGATTTCCGCTACTTTTTCCTCTGCCTCTTTTATGAGTGCGGGTCCAACTAGGGTGCGTTCTCCAACTTCTGACCACATCAAAGGGGTTTTGCACTTCCTTCCATAGAGGGCTTCGAATGGCGACATGCCCAAGCTGGTTTGGTAACTATTATTGTACGAAAATTCTGCGTAAGGTAGACTTTGCTCCCAATCATTTCCATAGGTCAGGACACATGCTCTCAGCATATCTTCCATAATTTGGTTCACCCTTTCGGTTTGACCATCCGTCTGTGGGTGGTATGCGGAGCTAAAGTCTAGCTTAGTACCCATAGCTTTATGCAAGCTTTTCCAAAACCTAGACGTAAATTGGGTCCCTCTATCTGAGACAATTCTGCTAGGCACTCCATGTAACTTTACTATATTCTCCACATAAAGCTTTGCCAGCTTTTCTCCACCGTAAGTGGTTCGTACAGGTATGAAATGAGCCGACTTAGTGAGTCGATCCACTATTACCCATATGGAATCGTGTCCTTTCTGTGTTCTGGGCAGTCCCACTACAAAGTCCATGCCTATCTCATCCCATTTCCAAATTGGAATGGGTAGGGGTTGCAATAGTCCTGCCGGCCTTTGATGTTCGGCCTTGATCCTTTGGCAAGTATCACACTGCGCCACAAATCGCGCAATATCCGCTTTCATTCCATTCCACCAATATTTTTGTCTTATGTCCATATACATTTTAGTGGATCCCGGGTGGATGGAGTAGGCCGAGTTATGGGCTTCGTCCATGATTATCTGCCGGAAGTCTCCTTCCTGGGGCACACAAATCCTATTCTCGTACCACAACGTTCCCTTATCATCTACTCTGAAGCCCGGCGCTTTGTTTTCTCCAGTTTGTTTGCAGATCTTCATTAACTCTTGATCCGATTGTTGGGCCTCTCTAATTCTATCCTCTAGGGTTGATTGAACGCTCAGCATATGGCTCGAACCTCGAGGAACAATGTGCACATTTAATCGTGCCATTTCCTCGCGCAGGTTATCATCCTTGGGTCCATAAGTCTTCCGGCTCAGGGCATCGGCCACAACATTTGCCTTTCCAGGGTGGTAATGGATCTCTAAATTGTAGTCCTTAACCAACTCCAACCATCTCCTCTGCCTTAGGTTCAAATCCGGTTGGGTGAAGATATATTTTAAACTCTTATGGTCGGTGTAAATCTCACACTTATTTCCAATCAAGTAATGTCTCCAAATCTTAAGGGCATGCACCACGGCTGCAAGTTCCAAATCATGGGTCGGATAGTTCTGCTCATGGGTCCGGAGTTGGCGGGAAGCATATGCAACAACTTTCCCGTCCTGCATCAGCACGCACCCTAACCCTTGTCGGGATGCGTCACAATAAATGACAAAGTCCCGATGGATGTCCGGTAGGGTCAGCACTGGGGCGGTTGTCAACCTTTGCTTCAGTTCTTGAAAACTTCTTCACAATTTTCCGTCCAGGCGAACTTCTTCTCCTTCTTAAGAAGTTCCGTCATGGGCCGGGCTATCTTAGAGAATCCCTCAATAAACCTTCGATAGTATCCGGCTAATCCAAGGAGACTTCTGATTTCACTAACATTGGTCGGTTGCTGCCAATTGGACACGGCTTCGACCTTCTCTGGGTCCACTGCTACGCCTTCCGCGGTCAGAATGTGACCAAGGAAAGCTACTTTCTCCAGCCAGAATTCACACTTGCTAAATTTAGCATATAGTTTATGCTTCCTTAGCTTTTCCAACACTACCCGCAGATGTTGCTCATGTTCCTGAACACTCTTGGAGTAGATAAGTATGTCGTCGATAAAGACTACGACAAACTTATCTAGCTCGTCCATGAATACCTTATTCATGAGGTTCATAAAATAGGCGGGGGCATTAGTTAGTCCGAAGGACATTACGGTGAACTCAAACTGCCCGTAGCGGGTGACAAAAGCTGTCTTAGGGATGTCACTTTCTCTAATTTTGAGCTGAAAGTATCCCGACCTTAAATCGATCTTGGAAAAGTACTTGGCTCCTTTTAGCTGATCGAAAAGGTCATCAATCCTGGGGAGGGGGTACTTGTTCTTAATGGTAACCTCATTCAGAGCTCGGTAATCTACACACAACCTCATACTTCCATCTTTCTTCTTGACAAACAGCACTGGGGCTCCCCACGGCGACGAGCTTGGTCTGATGAAACCAATGCGTTGCAGTTCTTCTAGTTGTTTCTTTAATTCCGTCAACTCAGATGCCGCCATCCTATAGGGTCTTTTGGCTATAGGGGAGGTTCCAGGGATAAGGTCAATGACGAACTCTATATCCCTGTCTGGTGGCATACCGGGAAGTTCCTCGGGAAAAACATCTGGGTATTCGTTCACCACCGGGACTCCTTCTAAGGGCTGGGCCTCCATGTTAAACACCATTGGGTCAAATTTACTATCCCGGGTATGGCAGATCACTTGTGCTCCTTCAGGGTTTGTTAGATGTACCACTTTGTCAGTACAGCCTATGAGGCCATTGTGTCGACTTAACCAGTCCATTCCAAGGATTACGTCTATTCCCCCTGACTTAAGTACTACCAAGTCTGCTAGAAATTCTACCCCACTTAAATTGATTCTTACCCGTAGACAGCCTAATTGACAATTGATGTCGCCTCCAGGCGTCCGGGTTAATAGGGGTGTTTTTAGTAGTACCGTGGGTATTTTGCGTTTTTCCACAAAGCTCGAGGATATGAATGAATGCGATGCTCCAGAATCAAATAATACTGTCGCCAGAGCTGAGTTGACTAAGTACTCACTGAGCACTACGCCCTGAGCTTCTTGAGCCTCCTGCGCATCGATGTGATTGACGCGGGCTCGTCCAAAGGATTGCTGGGGCTGCTTTGTCTGCTGGCTGTTGTCGTTGTTGCGGACAGGCACTCGGTTGGCACCGGTCAGGGCTGGTCTGGGTCCATTCACCGAGTTGGAGAAGGCTGATGTGGCCGGCTTGTTCTTGGCATAAGGGCAATTGGCAATATAATGCCCTATCTCACGGCAGTTGAAGCAGGCCCTAACATTGTTGTTGTCGGGGGTGACCTGGCTTGTATTGCTCTGCGGGGCCCTCGTGGTATTCTGGCTCCTGGGCGGGGCCTGTGGTCCTGTCACTTGCGACTGAGTCCTATACTGCATCGGAGCCTGATATCTTGGTGCAGTGTAGTTGGAGTTCCTCGGCTTCTGGTAGCGGTCTTGTTGGCGGGCCTTACTCTCCAGGAATTTGCGTTTGTTCTCCTTCCGCTCTTCGGCTTTGGCCCTTTCCGTAAGGATAGCCTTGTTCATCAAGGTGTTGAAGTCAGGGTAAATCTGAGGGGTGAGTAGGGTTCGGAGCTCTGGGCTTAGCCCCTTCTTGAACATGTCTTGTTTCTTGTCGTCGTCGTTCACTTCCTCCGGTGCATAACGGGCCAACTCAATGAACCGGTGGGTGTACTCTTCAACCGTCATGCTTCCTTGTTGCAGTGCGCGGAACTCATCCGCCTTGCGCTTCATGGTGGCCGAAGGAATGTGATAGCGGCGGAACTCCCTCACGAATTCCTCCCAAGTGATAGTAGAGGCATCTTCGGCCGCGGCACAATAATTTTCCCACCAGGATAATGCTGTTCCGGTGAGTTGGTGGGCTGCCAGAAGAACCTTGTCTCTGTCCTGTCATTCGAACGGCTCGAGCTTCCTCTGAATCACTCGTAGCCAGTCGTCTGCATCCAAAGGGTTGCATGATCCAGCAAAGGTGGGCGGCTTGGTCCTCAGAAAGGCTGTCAGTTTGTCGTTCATGTTCTGCCCTCGGGGTTGCCGGTTAACGAGGGCATTGGCCAGCGTCTCCAGTATGAGGGTCTGGTTGTGGATTATCTGCGCTAAGTCTCCGAGGGGTGGGGGTGGTGGCAGTTGCTCTCCTTCTTGATTTTCCCCTCGGTTCTGGCTTACTTCCTGTTCTGCCTGAGGGGGATTTCGTCCAGCAGGCTGTGCTCCGGCTCCAGCGGCTGCGGGGTTCCGGCCACGGGAGGCCCTCGTGACGCTCCGGGGAACCATCTGTTGACCGGGTAGAGTGGGGTCACTATCATGTGATGTTTGAGTTGTTTAATTCGTATATAAGGCAGAATCTACCTCCTGCCAGTAATTATATAGCACGTAGCACACAACAAAACAGCACACAACATTACAAACAACAAGCACATGCAACTTTATTACTGCAACGGGGTACAGCTGGGGTAAGGCTAGGTCTCGTACTACTCGTCCGGGATCAGGCACGATTTAAACAAAAACGGCTGGGGACACATCACTAGGGTGGCGTCGATCATTCTACTCGCGGGGCAGGCCTTCTTCTGGGGCGGCGAGCGTGAGTGATCCTTGCTCGTCGTCCTCTGGATTTCCATTGGTCGAGGGTTGCGCTGCAGCGTCTCTCTCGACGGCGGCAGCAGAGCTTTCAGGGTTCTCGGGTGGTGCTGGTGTGCTTCCAAAGAGCGTTCCCCATCCTATGACGGGTGTCCCGAGTAAAACATGGTCTTCTCCAATTGCCGGGACTGGCGTTCCGCTTCGGGTCCAATCTTGCATACGCCGGTCTCGAGCTTGCCTGAGGCTCTCTTGGGCTACGGCTTCGCTGCTAACCGCGGCTGCGGCTCTTGCCTCAGCATGGGCGGCTCGGATCTGCTGCAGTCTTACTGCGAGCTCTGCTTGCTCGGCTCGATGGGTCTGCTCCCTCAGAAGGTTGGCTTGCTCATCAAAAAGTTGGTCCAGGGCGGCTAGGTAAGTAGCCACTTGGTACAGGGGGCCTTCTTCGTGGCGTCGTCGCTCCAGGTTTCTCATGCGTGCCTCCCAGACTGGGGTCCTGATGGCCGGCGGGAAGAACTTCGCTGGCGTGGGGGCGAGGTGTTCTTCAAAAATCCGGCACAAATAACGGAGTGCTTTTCTGATGGCCAGGGGGTAGGTATCTTGGTGTCTAAATCCTGTGGCGGTCGCTCGCCAGGGCTGGATGTCGGTGTAGCGGTTGCTCCTGGCGATGACCAGGATCACCCTGCAGCGGAGGGTACCATGGTGCTCGTACTCTCGGCTGTAGTACCTTGGGCGCTCCGTAACGCCAAGGCCTTCCAGGGTGTCGATCAAAAGGCTGGGGAAGCCAGGTGCAGCTTGGCAGTCGCCCTGGTTCCATCCTTCCTCAGCCATCTGAAACAGAAGCAGGGTAAACAATCTGGTACAGGTGCAAAAGGGAGTAGATGATATTTATTATTACAACGAGGGTGGTACAGTTCTCATGGATACGTGGTCAATAGGGTAGGGTTCTAGCTCGGGGTGCTAATCCTATCATGGGGATTCTTCTTCGGTCCTGATAGAGCGCTTCTTTATCGGAAGGAACCGATCCATCTCATCTTCGGTCTGAGTACCCTTATCCCAATGGGTTTCCATAGGTTCTTCTTCTTCTTCTTCTTCTATCCATCCACCTATTCCGTTGCGGCTCTCGTACTCTTGCATCTGGGTTTGGAGGGCGGCTAAGGAATACTCGGCGTTTGCAGCTCTTGTCCGTTGTTCCTCCAGCTCCTGGGTTATCTTTTCAATCCCCTGGATTAGCTTCTTCAGTTGTGCCGACTGTTCGCGGCAGAGTGCATCCAAGCCAGTAAGGTAGATGGATAGGTGGGAGACCGCATCTTCTAAGTCTTCTTCTTCTCGTCCGAGTCCTCTCATTCGGGCAATCCAAGTGCGGCCTCTTCCTCTAGTGGGTGGGAAAAATCCCATAGGGGTCCGCTGAAGGTGGTGCTTGTAGAGCACACGCAGCCGTCGCAGGGCTTTACGGGCGGCTTTTCGGTACGTGTCGGGGAAGCGAAAGCCAGTGGTGGAGACGAACCAAGGGTCCACATCAGGGTAGCGGGTGCTTCTCTCCACAAAGATCATCGTGTCGCACCGAAGGGTGCCACCGGAGATGTATTCTCGGTAGGCGTACTCCGGCGTTTCCATAACCCCAACGCGTTCCAGGCTGAGCAACAATAACTTAGGGAGGCCAGGCTTTGCGTAGCAGACTCCGTTGACCCATCCGTTGTCAGCCATCTGGAACAGGGTAAAAACCAGTGGTGAGTGTCAGTGTAGAAAAATATCTAAGTCCGAACAAATCCTAGGGCTTGAAAAGGGGTTTCGTTCCTAGGGTCACGTCCTACGGCCAGCCTACGGCTCTGATACCACCTGAAGCGTCCCCCCATCAGGGAAGACTTAAAAGTGTTGATTTATCAGTCCCAGGAGGCTGATAACACTTTTATTACATCAGATGGTACATCACCGTACAACTCTACGCGGTAATGGGCAGTGAAGCGCCACTATCGCGAGGATTACAACCAGAACCCACACAACTACACTAGCGACGAACAAAGGATCATCAGAGTCTTGCGCCATGCGGAATCCAACGGTGGCCTCAACCACAGGCAAGACTGGGTGCAGGACGAAACCCTACTCGTTGTCTTCGGGGATGTAGTCTGGGTCTTCCACTGTAAAAGTAAGAGAGGGGTGAGTACAAACGTACTCAGCAAGTCCAATCACACCCACGGAGGGGGGGTAATACAGGAATTAATGCAAAGGGCAATCCAAGGATACGGTTAGGGTTTATTTGCGGAAAACTCAGTTATATGCAAGGGTTCATTTTGAAAACACTTTCAAAATAAGTTTTCCAATACCAAGGAGCACACGATGTTGATCCACACAGGATCCAAGTTTTAAACTGCTACCGGACTCCCCGTCCGCCGTAGCACACGGCACAACTGCCGGACAATTTCCAAACAACTCACACCAGCCCATCCATTCCCAGAGATAAACACTAGTTATGTGACCACACCGTAACTTGCCCAATACCGTGGGCACGGCTATTCGAATAGATTTTAACTCTGCAGAGGTGTGCAACTTTACCCACAGGTGGGGTACCACAGCACGAACACCTTAGTGCCGGTGCAGATCCCAACAAAGCCATTACCCACCTTAGCTAGACCTGACTAGCCACCACGGGATCCATCAAGGGGTCATTCGACCTATCTCCGAGGTTTAACCGGGGCATAAGTCACACAGAGCTTATCCCGTCTCCTTGATCACCCGTTGCTCTCAGCTCTCCTGATGGCTATCAGGCTAACTAGTGGGATTTATGCTAAGCCGTTGCCCATACAACGGTCAAGCGGTTTGCACGACAGGAAGCTAGGTGAGATGTCACATCAACTCGGTCCTTAGGGGTGACAAGATGGATATCTCCCTTCCACGCTCAACCACACAGGTACGAGCACACCATCGGCAATTCACACAGAAATGCCATCCATCCCGTCTAACTCACTTTTCAAAACCACACTTTATCCCTTCCCACACGCACACACATTTTCTTTATAAAACCAGGTGGTCAAAGTATGGTTGTCTCAGTAGGGGTGGCTATCCTACCATGTTTTCAACACACAAAACCATGCAATTTTATAAAACAGGCCACTGGGTTGTGTTTATAAAAACTAGGACAGAAACATGCATCAAAGGGCGGAATTGAACTTGCCATCGTCAAACTCTTGCGAGAAGTCCTGATCGAAGCACTGTCCCTCGGGCTCGGGGTCGCGGTACTGGTCCTCGTTCGCTTGGTCACAGTCGGGACCTTCCTCGGTCACTCCGTATCCTACGTCGCAATCAAACAGGCACACCATCAAGCACAAGAAGTAATAGCTTTTATCGTCGAGCTTGAATCGGAAATAATTTAGTTACGGATGTAGGGGTAATATTTTTGGGTGGTTTCTTGATGGCAGGGCTAAAACTATACTAGAAGCGGAGTGGTAAAGTTTCGGGTCAATCGGAGGTCGTTTCGCACATAAAATGACGAGCTAAAGGAGGTTCGGGTGGTTAAACAGGGCTCCAGGGGCCTACACGTAATTATCTGGAGGGGGTAAGGGCCTAATCGCGAATTTCTAGAAATACTCAGGACCTGCTAAAGGTGTCGGGTACATCTAGGTTTATGTAATGGAGGGGTTTGGTTTGAAAAGCTGGAAAGGATAGGGTTTCTTTTGCAAAAAGGTAGTTAAAAGTGGGGGGGTCCTCATTTTGGGAGAAAAGGAAAAAGGCCAGGGGCCTTGTGGCAATTTTGCCATCATCTTCCCCCTTCTCCCCGTACAGAACAGAGGAGGGGTTGAGGGGGGGGGGGCGCCGGCGGCCAAATTCCGGCCGGCCGGGCCATGGGCGGCTCGGGGGAATGGGGGATGAGAGGGAGGGGGGCACGGGGATCCCATCCTCGGCCTCACCTTGGCTCGGGTCGCAGCGAGGGGGGGCTGCCCACGGAAGCAGGGGCGGCGGCACAGGGTCACAGGCGGCGGCGGCGCTAGGGACAGGGGGAGAAGGATAGGGGCGGCGGTGGTGGTCGTGATGGTGGAGTGCGACGTTGGGGGGGTATTTATAGGGGAAGAGGCCGGTGAGGCGGAGAGAAACGAGGCGGTGGCGGCCGGCGGGCGGTGCGGGCGCAATCAATGGCGCTCGGCCGCTTGCGGCCGTCGCGTCACGGCGTGGCGGGGAGGACGCCGAGGCATTGTAGGACACGTGGGGAGGGAGCTGTGCGAGCACAGGGCGGTGCAGCAGGGGGGGGGGCAGCGGCGCCCTGCGCGGGCGCGCACAGGGGAGCGAGCGGCGGCGGACGCGGGGTGCCAGCGGGCGGCGCGGCACGCGTGGGACAAGGCTCGCGTGTGCGCGCGCAGCGCGGCGGGGCGCGGGTCCGAGGTGAGGGTGCGGGCACGTGGGCGGCGCTGTGCGGCCAGAGCGACGGCGCGCGCGACGGGGCAGGCGCGGCAGCGGTGGGTGCGTGGGAACAGAGCGTGCGCGTGCGGCGCGGCGCGTGGCGCGGCGCGCGGCGCGACGTCGCGAGGCGCGGCAGCGGAGGATGGCGCGGCGCGGCGCGCGGCCACGCGCGGTGCGTGCGCGCGTCGCGGCGTGGCCGGGGTGAGGCAGGGCGACGCAGCTCGGGAGCTCGGAGGGGGAAACAGGAAGGGAAAAGAAAGGGAGGGAAGGAAGAAAAGAGAAAAGAAGGAGGGAAGAAAAAGAAAGGGAAAGGAAAAGAAAAAAAAAAGAAGAAAAGAAATAGGGAGAGAAAGAGAAAAGAAGGAGAGGGAGGGAAGGAGTGCCGGCGCCGGTCGCGGCGGTGACCGCGGCCGGTCGGCCACGCGCTGGGAAACGCGCAGCGCGAGGAGAACAGTGAGGGGGGGGGGGGAAAGAAGACGCGTCGGCGCCAATCGCGGCCGCTGCCGCGGCCGGTCGGCCACGCGCGCGGTATTCGCGCGAGGAAAAGAAGTCGCGCCGGCGCTAATCCCGATGGGCGGTCGCGCGTGACGTAGAGCGATCAGTTAGAGTTAGGGTTTTGACATCGAGTCGTTTTTACGAACTAATCTAGCGCAGGATTTAATTAAGTGAATTTTCGGGGCGTTACAGCTCGGCATGGCAGCTAGGCGCGCGCAGGAGGAGCAGCATGCGCAGGCAGTGGCGGCGTGCGCACGGCCGGAGGTACGCGCGAGCAGGGCAGTCGGACGGCGCAGAGCGTGTGGCTCCAGGCGGCACGCGTGAGCGGGTGGCGCGAGCGTGCGCGCGGTGACGTGCGGAAGCTGGCGGTGTATGCAGGTGTTGGGCGGCCGGAGCAGAGCGGGCCCATGGGCATGAACAAGCGATGCTGGAGTACGACGTGCCAAGCAACGGCACGCGCAGGAGGAGTTGCGGTGGAAAGCTGTTGCGCGAGATGCAGGAACGCGATGGCCGTATCAAGGACGCAGCTCAAGTGTTCGATGAAATGCCGATACGCGTGGTGCTGGAGGACGCGAGGGTCCTGCTGTTGGGCGAAGCGTCAAGGGTGCAAGACGCCGTCGGGCGGATGTTGCGAGGGTGTGTAGAGCAACGGTGTGCAGGTGCGGCGCGATAAGGCCGAGGCGACGCGGGTCCAACAGATGAGGAAGAAGAGGAGCAACAGCACGAGGTGGTCGAGGCGGAAACAGCGGCGCGGGTTTGACAGCAGCTGGTCTGCAAACAGCATGACATCCAGGGCTTCCTTCCAGGGTTCAACCACGTCGAGTGCTCGGCGTGGGGCGGCGGAGGCCACAGATAGTGATGCGGCTACGCTTTTGGTGAGGTGAGCCGGAGGAAAAGCGGCGAAGCGAAGGCGAAGGTCCGAACGGATTTGGACTGGCACGTCCGCGGATGCGAGCGAGAGTGTTCTACCAGTGGCCGACTCGGCTCGTTTCTGCAGGCGCGTGTGTATGCAAAGCAACAAACCACGCGCAAGCAAGTTGGAGGCCGATGGTGTGGAAGCAGAACGGGAGCGGCGGCCTTGTGAATGGTTGCGCAAGTATGCCGACAGTGCACGCACCGGAGCAGTCAGGTCAAGGAGGGTTTCTTCTTACGTGGGCAGAGGATGTTCAACCCGTGAACAAGAAAACCCTGAGGTTCGTGGAGAAGTTAGTATAGCGAACCAATCCGGCTCTGTCAACTCGTCCCAGAGTCCACAACACCCAACAACTCCTATCTCCCGTCGATCGTCCGAGCAAGACCACAACACCTCAAGAAAGCTCGTGAACCCTCTCATCGAGCTCTTCTCATCGCCAATCCTGTTCACCGCGGGAATTCACTTTCCGCGTGTTCTCCTTCATAACCAAGGCTACCCCAAGGTTTGCCCTGATTCACTGAATCTTCTTGATGCCGGCGACTCTTTTGCCGGAATATCGCCGTTAACTTCGTGTTATCTGTTTTCCCAGGCCAGGGACTTAATTGCTTTGATTTAGAAAGTTCTAGGGTGTTTTCTGTAAGATTTCCAGAGCTTTCTTTATTTCAAATCAATGAACTTCTACGTTTTATAGATTTTCGTAAGAAGTTCATAAAAGTACAAAATCAGTTTTGTTTGAAACCCTAGGTCGAAATCTACAAGTTATATGTTGTGATTTTGAGTTGAAAGTCTTTGAATTGTGCTCTAGGTTAAATCTTAGGAAATGAGTGCTTTATTATACCTTGTGTTGTATGCATGTGTTGTAGCTGAATATAGATCATAAGATGTATGTCTCAAGTACAGATGTGTGATCTCTAGTTAATCTTTTCACATGAATACTCAGATTCCTGCCATCCAGACTCTGTCCTTGTTTTGATTGCCATTTCCTTAAGGTTCTCTTCGTATGAAGATCCTTGTTAGTCCGTGTGCATCTACTGCTTAGCTAATACATCTCGACAGCTACGCTTTAGTGTCAGGTTATCAACCCAACCACTAAGCATCCATTTCCTTGAGTCTATGATGTTCCTGTGTAACAACTGTCAGTCGATGCTTCTACCATCGGCTGGTTAGCTGATACGATTGTTACCTTTCTAGTATCGGCTACTGCCGATACAATTCTATTGTTATGTTCTACATCGGCTGTCACATAGCCGATCAATCTGAGGTGCACACACAATCTTACGATTCTTGCTATCGGCTAACCCAAGCCGATTCTAGCTGTCTTCCATATCAATCTAATAGAGCCGATCAATCTTTAGTTTTCCCATCTTTATCCATATACTTCTATCAGCCGATTTATCGGCTGAAAGATCGGCTATATATCTATCGGTCACATATCCTCAACCACACTCCAATCGGCTGTACGTCACTCAATTGTTGTGCTGACGTAATCGAGCCGATACAACCACACCTAGTTACCTAGGATAACACTTAAGCACATCTCAGTCAAGACACAACTGTTTTAGGAATCATCCCTCTGCTAAAATGATCGATGTTTTCATCGATCAATTAGGAAACCGATGCACCTTTCAATCGGCTAAACCCCTGTTGCTCCAATCAGCTCTGTTGTAATCTTCAACAAATAGCCGATTCTAACTAGTTATCCCTCTAAAGCTTTATCTAAGTTTAGTTTCAGATCTTTTTGGTTGTGATGTGAATAGTGTGTTACATGAGTGCTGGATTGCAACTGTATTGTGAAGTAAGTTAGTTTTATGTGCACACTTTGAATGAAATGTTGCATTGCATGTAGATACGACTACTTCCGCAAACGGTTCCTACAAGATCTCCCAGAAGTCTGCAGAGGATGTTCCTGAAGACCAAATGAATGTCACCAAGGGATTATCAGAAGCCCCGAACCAAAGTTCGGAAGATATTGACATTTCTGACTTCAGCCCCACCAATAAAGGCAAGACCCGGACATAAACCCTACTTTATTTACACTGCAACCTATGTTATTTATATCTATCTCTGCATTAAGTTCTTAGGAATTGTATGAAAAACCCTAGTTGCATTTTCCTAGGAACCAATGTATTGAATGTTAGCACTTGAGTCCGACTAGCTGCTATGCTAATAGGACCGGTAGAAGTCGGGTGATTTCCTGTCACTCGCGCGATATAGGAGTTGTAATGTTTACATTCCTGTTATCACTATAAGGATGACGGACGGGAGTTTTGTGAGGTATCATGGTTGAGGTGATACCCCGTCTGTGTTGTTGAATTTGATAAGGTCGCAGCGTGTGGTGATCGGGGTTAAGCGTTTGAAAGTACTAACCACATACCGCGAAATATGGTAAGCGGCAAGCCTAGTAGCCAATCGGCCCGAGGAGTAGACATACCTCCCACCACTCGTCTTGCTTCTTCTGGTTACTTATGTTCGACGTGTGGGAATACGTGTTGCAAGGGCAACCAGGAGTACGGGTTTTGTAGTCGCGCTACAGACGTACGTCATGCACTTTGGAAGTGCGTATGGTCCTGCAGTCGCTTGTGGTGGCTCTGATCCACGAGTCGGAATGAAAGGCAAACGGTTGCTTCGGAATGACCCTTTGGTGTTCCAAGCATGTGAGTTAGGTTTACCTTGCAAGGTTAAATTCGATTCAGAATCGTCCGCTTCTCACGAAGATTGAGACTGCTTGATCCCTTTATCACACAGAGTAACAAGAGCAACTATATGATGAGTAATACTGATGGTTGAGATAAAGAGCTCTACCTTGCTTGCTTAGTTATAAGTGCTTATCTAGAATGGATAATCACATAGAACTTGAAAGCTAAAAGTTGAAAATAAGGATCTACTCTTAGTTGCTTTTCAGCTGAAACTAAACCCAGAGCTATTATAAGCCTTCATAAGTCTAGTTACATGGCTATGCATACCATGAACGGGTAAGCCTTGCTGAGTATTAGTATACTCAGTCTTGCTAGCTTTATGTTTTTCAGGTAAAGTCTTTGAAGACCCTACTCTTCCCTTGCCTTGGCCCTGTGCTCTTTCAGAAGGTTGGTCCGTGGAATGGGATCCGTCCCCGACCAACATTAGTGATACCGAGTGATGTCGTGCCCGGGCTTAGCATGACATCCGTCTTGATGACAAGCTGTAGATCATCGCGTATGTTTTCCGCTGCCAAAAACTATAGTTTTAACAGTTTGTAATCTTTTCTCTAAATTTGAAACTTCATACTGCTTTAAGAAACTCTTGTATTGTAATTTCCTGTGATGTAAAATATGATGGTGACTGTATCTCTGGACTCACCTTCGTGTGAGGTAACCTTATTTGATCCTGTATATCGGTGGTTTATCGGGACGTTACCCGACAGGCCAAGGGATTATACCGTTTGAAGCACGTTGTAGCCCTCGGAAGTTGACTCGCGTACTTGAGCCGGTATAATTCAGGCTGGTTCTGCCACATCATGTAACCCTGTCCTCCCGGATATATAAGGGCGGGCAGGGACCCCCTCAAAACCAGGATTTCCAGATCAACATCAAGGCAATACAAACCATCATACAGGATGTAGGGCATTACGCATATTGCGGCCTGAACCTGTCTAAATCTTGTGTTGTCGGCACCTTCGAGTTCCTGATCTCGGCGCATCCTAACCCAAAACCTACCACCTTGGGTATACCCCTCGGTGGGCAGCCGGATAAAACCCGACAGTACTTCCTGCAGAATTCCATGCTCGGACCTACGAAGAACCATCGGTGGCCCAGCTTGACTTGGGACCATGGCCAGTGATATTCGAGAAGCCGCAAGCCAAGAATTACAAGCATCTGAAGGCTTTGTATCTTAAAGGGTATATTAATGGTCACCCCGTTAATAAAATGCTGGTGGACACAGGAGCAGCAGTCAACATCATGCCATACTCAGTTCTGCGCCGCCTGGGGCGGTCCACCGGAGACCTGATCAAGACTAATGTCACGCTAAGCAACTTTAATGGGCAGACTTCAGAAGCTCAGGGCGTCCTCAGTGTAGATCTCACCATCGGAAATAAGACCGTCCCGAGTTCTTCGTCGTCAACAGCAAAAGTACCTACAATGTTTTACTTGGCAGGGACTGGATCCACACCAACTGTTGCATCCCCTCTACAATGCATCAATGTTTGATCCAGTGGGATAGAGACGAAGTGGAAGTAGTCCAAGCAGACGACTCGATTGAAATTTCGCATGCAGCAATGAGCATCTGGGATGCGGAAGATCAAGAGCCGATTTCAGGGATGAGTTTAGAGGGGTGTGATCGCATCGAGGCTACAAAAAACGGAGTAAGGCTGGTCTTATCCACTGGCCTTACAGAGTAGAAGAGTTGCATGGGATAAGTCATTACAACGTATTTATGGAGGCCGATTCCTGCAATCGGCCCCAAAAAATGGAATTTTTGATGACCAGTGTTTTACATAGTTGTTATGAGATGGCCAGCGCTGGCAGCTGGCCTTATTCTTTTCATAAGAACTTGGAAAGTAATGAGATGCGTGGATCGGCCGATCGTAACGATCGGCCGGAATTCTTTTTATTATCTCCTTTTCCCATTTTCAGTATTGATCTAACAGAGGACGGGAAGTTAGGATATGGTTTCACGTCGGCTGACGAACTTGAAGAAATAGATATTGGTCCTGGGGATAAGCCACGACCAACGTTTATTAGCAAAAAGTTGCATCCATCCTTACGAGAGCCGATGATAACTCTATTAAAGGAATATGCCGATTGCTTTGCTTGGGATTATACGGAGATGCCTGGGCTTGATAGGTGTATAGTGGAGCATCGGCTCCCTCTCAAAAGTGGATTTCGACCGTTCCAATAGCGAATACGCCAGATGAAAGCCGATGTCCTGGTCGAAGTGAAAAAAGAGATAGAGAAAATGTTAGAAGCCGGATTTATCAGGGCTTGCAGGTATGCCGAATGGATCTCAAGTATTGTAACCCGTGCAGAAAAAGGATGGCCGGTGGCGGGTTTACGTGGATTTCAGAGATCTCAATAGAGCCACTCCGAAGGATGAATATCCAATGCCTGTAGCAGAAATATTGATTAATGCGGCTGCCGGTCACAAAATTTTGAGTTTCATGGATGGTAACGCTGGATATAATCAGATTTTCATGGCCACTGAAGATATACACAAAACTGCATTCAGAGTACCCGGAGTGGTGGGTCTGTTCGAGTACGTGGTCATGACCTTCGGTTTGAAAAATGCCGGTGCAACGTATCAACGTGCCATGAACCACATCTTCCATGATCTGATCGGCAATCTAGTGGAAATTTACATCGATGGCGTCGTAGTAAAGTCAGCATCGGTCGAGGGACATCTGGATGATCTACGGCAGGTTGTGGAACGAACTAGAAAGTTCGGGCTCAGGATGAACCCAAAAAAATGCACCTTTGGTGTGTCAGCCGGGCAGTTTTTGGGTTTACTGGTTCATGAAAAAGGAATAGAGATTGGCCTAAAAAATCAGGAAGCCGTGCGCACCGTGGCGCCACCCACTACCAAGAAGGAACTCCAGCAACTTATTGGCAAGATTAACTTCGTCAGGAGGTTTATTTCTAATCTATCTAGGCGGATTGAACCCTTTATGGAGTTGGTGAAAATCAAAACCAGTGAAGAATTCCGCTGGGGGCAGAACAACAACGGGCATTCGAAGAAATTAAAGAATATTTATCGAGACCACCTGTGTTGGTGCCACCACAGCAAGATAGGCCATTTTACATATATTTGTCAGTCGGCGACACCTCTATTGCTTCAGTGGTAGTACAATTATACGATGGCAAAGAGAGGGTGGTGTTTTATCTCAGCAGGAGAATGTTGGACGCAGAAACAAGGTACCCCAATATGGAGAAACTTTGCCTTTGTTTATTTTTTATATGCGCTGTGATATCCAGGTAGTTAATCAAATAGATACTAAGTTTAGGTGTAGAATATGTAAGCAGGATATAGTGTATACGAGTGTACAGAGCAATAAGGGTATATTTGTAAATTATGAATTTTATAAATCCTTATGTGCAAGTGTGTAAAAATGATCCTAAATGTCAAAATACAGATGGCTATAGAAAAGAAAAGAGCAAAAGATAAATAAACACTAAGGGAAATAGGCTTAATATGAAATTAAGGACCTTTATGTAATTATTACAAACATATAAGGATTTACATGTGAAATGGTAAAAGATAAAAGTAACACTCAATTTTACCTAAGGACTAAAGTGTAAAAAGAACTAGTAATGATGACTGCAGGAAAACTTGCAAAAAGACCCTAAAGCATTAGAGCAATTGGTTTGAATTACAAGACTAATTGAATGACACTCTAAAGTTTAAAATAAAGCTATATTCTGTGAGATTCTGAACTTGAACCTTAAAGCAATTTTGTAGGATTTGAAATTCTCTACAACTTTCATGTTAAGCACTTTTCCATTTGACCTTTGTAGCAGTAGGGAAATTTTAGATTACAGTGAAGTCCCTGGAATTTTTGGAATTCACAAACTAGTCCTCCTGACAGCTCTCTGCTTCTTCCTCCTCTGGCCGCGCCGCTTCCCTCTCTGCGCCGCTCCTGCCACCGCCGCTCGCCGTCGATCCCGCGCCCCGAGCGCCACCTCCAGCTGCCACAACTCCCCACGCGTCCTCTCCTCCCAGTCTCGACTTCTTTCCTCTCCCCTGGTGGCCTCACGCGCGCGTGCCACGGCAACCCGAGCCGTCTCCGGCCGCCACCTCCTCGCCGTCGTGGCCAGCTCACTGCAGTGCCTTAACTCCCTCTCCCTCGCGCGCAGCAGCACCACATCCACGCCCACTTGCTGTTTTGCTAACCCCAGCGTCCAAAATCCAGTACCCGAGCTGCATTCCGCTGCCGCCGTCTGTTTCCTCTCCGGCCGTGCACCACCCGCCCGTGGACAGCCCACACCGGACCACCTCCGCCCCAGCCAGCGCTTGCACAAGCTTACCCGTAGCCTACTGAAGCTCCTCGACCACCTACGGCCCTCCAATTTCCATTGGAAACTCGTCGCCGACGAGCAACATCCGCCGCCGCCCTCGGCCTCACCGTGGGCAGCATCCCTCAAGCGATCCCGAGCCACCACATCACCCTAGACAGCACCACATCATCGCCCTGAAGCTGTAGGACCCAACCATTGACCCTCTGGTGCACCATAGCGCCTTCCCGACGCTCGCCGGCGATCTTCCTCGCCGCCGCCGCCTCGGTCTCCGTCGAACTCCCTCCATCTTGCATCAATTCATCCAATTGTTGACACGTGCACGTTCCCCATGACTCACTGGCTCTCGTGCGCAGGTTGTTTGCCGACGTTCATCGCCAGAGCACCCTCGTCGCCGTTGACCCCTCCGCCGCCGTCTCGGGTCCTCGTCGGGATCCCTCTTCCCGGCCGTTCCAACCCTCGACACGTGGCGCATAAGGACCCTTGTGAGCTCCTGTTCCTCTCCCACCCCTTGGACCTCGCCGCCGGCGACCACCGTCGCCGGAACACGGCCGTCACCGCCCTGCTCTGCTCGGGTTCACGGCCAGGGATCTCGGGTTAGAAGGAAAAGAAATCCAGGGGGTTAAGTGTAAAGCTATAGACTCAGAGGAATAGTGCCCAGGGACTTACTTATGTAATTTTGGCTGACAACTTAGAAATGCCATATCTCTTTAAGGAAAAATCATAAAATGGTAAACTAAATTTTGTTGGAATATTTAGACAAAGATCTGTAACTTTGTTTTAAGGGTCGACTTCAGTTTTTGAAAGATTAATGACTTAATTTAAATGTCAAAGTTGATTGCTTGTAGACTTAAGAATTACATAGTAATTCATAAAAAAATGATAAATTAGTAAAACCAGAGCCAATAATTTTCTTTTAACATGTAGAATTGAAGAAAAATAATTAATCTTGTACTCCAGTAATATTTTCTTGTTGTTTAGATTTTGTTAGAAATAATGTGTAGTTTATATAATATAATTAATACACACTTTCATATATTCAAAAATCATGAAAAATATATTAATGTTCTATTTTGTATTAGTGCAACATATTATCAAATTTTCAACCATGAATTAGATGTTAATTAAATTAGATATTATATATTTGATTTTAAAGGTGATGGTAACTTAAAAATCATATAACTTGAGAGGATAATATGTAGAGCTTTTAATATATTTGTTAATGGGAACCACCTCACTTGCTGCTCCATGCTACTAATTGAACATTTAACCTAGCAAAATTTATTATTTAATGGATCTAAGTAAATTTATTAATACTCAATAAATGACTGCCCAGTACAAAGTAATTAGGAGATATATCAAAATAAAAGGTTGTTTATATTGAATTGCAACTTTATCGGGAAGTAAACTAAAGATAAAGGCATTTTATAACTTATAATTTGCATCTCATGTAGACTCGACCATTCTCGCTGACGGGGATTATCAACTGATCCCAGAACAAGAAGAAGTTGGTTTAGAAGACCCCGGGACTTTTGTTACGGATTTCTCTGAAGCCCCGAACCAAGGTTCGGAAGAAACTAGTTTGACTAACCCCAACTCTACTAGCGAAGGCAAGCCCCGGACATAACCCCTACCTTATTACACTGCAACTTATATTACTTATATATTTATCTCTTTATGCATTAGGTTCTTAGGAGTTGTTTGGAAACCTAGTTGCATCACTCTAGGAACCAATGTATTGAACACTAGAATTGGAATCCGACTAGTTGCTCTGCTTATAGGACCGGTAGAAGTCGAGTGATTTCCTGTCACCCGCGCGATTTAGGAATTGTAATGTTTACATTCCTGTTATCACTATAAGGATACCGGACGGGAGTTTTATGAGGTATCATGGTCAAGATGATACCCCGTCTGTGTTGATGAATTTGATAAGGTCGCAGTGTGTGGTAGCGGTGGCTAAGCGTTTGAAAGTACTAGCCACATGCCGTGAAATATGGTAAGCGGTAAGCCTAGTAACCAATCGGCCCGAGGAGTGGACATACCTCCCACCACATGTATTTGCTTCTTTTGGTTACTTTGTTCGACGTGTAGGCATATGTGTTGCTAGGCAACCAGGAGTACGGGTTTTGTAGTCGCGCTACAGACGTACGTCCTGCACTTTTGTAGTGCATATGACCTGCAGTCGCTTGTGGTGGATCTGATCCACGAGTCGGAATGAAAGGCAAACGGTTGCTTCGGAATGACCCTGTGGTGTTCCAAGCGTGTGTGTTAGGTTTACCTTGCAAGGGTTGAATCTCGATTCAGAATCGTCCGCCTCTCACGATGTATGAGACTGCTTATCCCCTTTATCACATAGAGTAACAAGAGCAATTATTTGATTATCAAAGATGATGTTTGAGTAAAGATCCTACCATGTTTGGATAGTTATAGGTGCTTACCTAGAATGGTTAATTCAACTAGAACCTGAAAGCTAAAAAAATTGAAAATAAGGATCTACTCTTTGTTGCTTTTCAGCTGAAAACCCTACCCACAGCTAAAAGCCAGCATGAGTCTAGCTATGGGCTAAGATATACCCAATTCCGGGTAAGTCTTGCTGAGTATTAGTATACTCAGCCTTGCTTTGTTAATTTACTTCAGGTAACCCTTCTGATGAGCCAGCATTCATTACACCGTGGCCTTACCCTTTGCCTGATGGTTGGTCCGTGGAATGGGATCCGTCCCCGGCCAACACAGAATCCGCCGAATGATGTCATGCCAGGGCTAGCGTGACATCTGTAATAAAGACGTGTATAATGTTTACGCTTTTCAAACTCCGCTGCTTGAATTCAAACCTAAACCTGTTTTGTAATAATCTCTCTTTAATGAGAGCTAATGATGCTTTGTAAATTTTTGTAATATATCTGCCTGTGGTGTAAATTATTTTGGCATTGTATCTCTGGACTCACCTTCGTGTGAGGTACCTTGTTGGATCCTGTGTATCGGTGGTTTATCGGGACGTTACCCGACAGGCCAAGGGATTATACCGTTTGAAGTACGTCGGAGCCCTTTGGAGTGGACTCGCGTACTTGAGCCGGTATAATTCAGGTTGGTTCTGCCACAGCTGGTATCAGAGCTAACAAGTGTACCCTGGAGATATAATTAGCCTTAAAAAGTAATTTTTAGTATAAAATTTCATTAATCAAGTATTTGCGAACTACGTTGGTTCGTTAAGGATTATGTATAGTACGTAAGCCCTAGGGGAATACTATTATGGGAATTAAAGGTGGCTGTGATATGTATATATATGACTAACTTCCAGCATTACCTTTCCGTTGAAATTTAATTTTTATGTACAATCCAACTTTACAATTATGTAACGACATCTTCGATCGGAAGGTAAGAAGGTAAGAATCCTCAGCCAACTGAGGGAGCTTGGCCTTCCTGTCGGTGATGCGAACCGAACGCTGTTTCTCAAGCAGTGGCCTACTTGAGATGCTGCCAATGTACCAACCTCGGTTGACTACATTGGGAGTATATGGTTCGGCGCAGGGTATGGCGATCGCTGTTCATACCCCCGCATTTTGCGGTACCCCCGTAAATACGTTATCCAATAACGTATGCTAATGTTGTCTGTACGGCGGTAATTGTACAGATGCTGCTTCTATAGTGAGCAGTAATGAATGGGGACGCTTTCATGACATGCTGGCATGAAAGGTTCATTGGATATATATGCATTGTGGTTTTATGCAGGTACACTAACCACGATTCCGAAACTAGGACGTATAGGGTTTATCGACTAGTTAATAGGGAGAGACGTATTTATATTGTGCCACCGTAATTAACCACGTAAGACCAAAATTATTTGGCAGTTAATTTTTGGTTGTGAGATCGCTTAGTACGTGCATGTATACTCCATTAATCAACTAAATTGCATATTTAAATCGATACTTCTTAAGAAATAAATAACATGTCTTAAATTGGGTAAGTAAGAATCTTTAGTTGGGTATCTTAGGCATCCATCTGATTTCCAGCCTTTGCTGATATCAGAATTCGCTATCTTAATCCATTTTACCTTGTAAGCTCTCTCAACAGGGTAAAAATATCTTACCATTTGCATTATTGTCGCAGATGGCTGCTCCTACTAGTACCTTTTGGGATCAGGAGGGGCATTTTCACACCAATGGTTTACATTGGGAAGGATTTCCTCGTCTTTTGTGGGAATCCTTGAGCATGTTCCATTATACAGAGCCTCCTATGTATGATGGGGTAGAGTATCTTGAAGAAGGAGTTTTCCGCTGCAGGGTTAAGATGATAATTCCTCAACACCCTTTCCGCTCCTTATGGCCTCCCATAGAAGTGGAAGTGGTTGGATATCGTCTAGTGGATACTCTTGAAACTGCTGCTTTAGAAGGAATCAAACTCTTCTGCAATCAACATCCGATTGAAGTTGCTGCATATCCTATTGGGTTATTTCCTACCATAGACCCGAGTAATGCGGACTGGGATGTTCGGACAGACCATTTTGGTCATTTGCTAGGGGATGTAGCTGAAGAAACCGTCCGTATCGTTACCAGGTTTATGGATGTGCAATACCGTTACCAAAAGCTGTTGCGTCATGGGGTAAATCAGATAACTGGTGTGGCTCAAGGCCACTATCGGAATGCTGATCACCGAGTGACCCAAATAGAAGAGTTACAAGCTTTGGTAACCCAAAAGGATGAAATCATTGCAGCTAGAGATGAAACAATTCTTCACCGCGAAGATCAGATCATGGAGAGTGATCATCTTATCACCCAACGTGATGCTGTTATAGAATTTCTACAAGAGCATATTCATGATCTGATGCTCGAAGCGGATGATGCCCAGGCTCATATTGAAGAATTGCAGCAGCAACCCATCCTTCCTGCTATACCCCTAGTACCTGAAGAAGAAGAAGAAGATCCAGAGGAAATTGAGGGTATTTCAGAGATTGATTCTGAGCATGGGGACCCTGTTATTAGTCCTCATCACTCTCTCTCTGGCAGTCAGTCTTCTGTAGGAAATTTTGACGATTTTTAGTAAAATCGTCAACTTTCAGATGTAATCTAAGGGAATGTAATAGTTTAAGTAGTCGAACTTCGCGCCATTTGATGTAATATAGATGGCCTATGTAGTAAACTTTCGACATGCGATGAGAGAACTATTGGGATAGCAATGTAATATAATTTCCGGTTTCATCATCTTGTTCATTATCTTTAAATTTTGATATGAGATGATTTGCGGAATATATGCATTGATTATGTTTTCTGAAATTGGGAGTAAGGATATCTAGTTAATAATGGACATCTCCTTGATTTCAGATGGTTGGAGCTACAAGAGGAACCCCGGAGGGTTTTAGGGCTGAGCAAGCCAGTGGTTCTCAGCAACCACCACCACCTCCTCCCAACCTTGCCGAAGTCATGGCTCGGCAAACGGAATTACTTAATATGTTGGTTCAAGCTCAACTGAATCAGCAGCAACAATTCCGAGGAGGCCGGGATGATCGTAATCCTCCTGTGGCTAGTTACCAGGATTTCCTCAGTACCCAACCGCCTTTCTTCAGTAAGGCAGAGGAACCATTAGATGCCGATGCCTGGCTCCACATCATTGAGTCGAAGTTCGCTCTCCTGACCATACCATGTGCGGATTCTAGCAAGGCTTCCTTTGCTGCTCAACAACTTCGTGGTGCTGCTAGAATCTGGTGGGACAATTTTTATGCCATGCAACCTGCAGAGCATGTCATCACATGGGATGAATTTCGGGTTGCCTTCCGAGCGCATTACATACCCGCAGGATTATTGGAGCGAAAGCTTAATGAGTTCTTGGCCCTTACACAAGGTGCCAACACAGTTTTGCAATACGCACAGAATTTTAATCATCTGTGCCAGTATGCAGGGTATCATGCAGATAATGATACCAAGAAACAAGACCGTTTTCGCCGGGGCCTGAACACCAAACTCAAAGAGCGCCTGAACCTTGTGAAGGCAAATACTTTTAGTGAGTTGGTCAACATGGCCTTAACTCAGGAAGACTGCATTGTGGCGCATTGTGCCGAAAAGAAGCGGAAGAACCCTGCTGGGACCTCGAGTACTCAACCACCGAGGTATCGGGTTGTTCCCAATACGCCGCCCAGAGCACCACAACGTAATGCCCCTACGGGAAGATTGGTTTTTAGGCCGCCTCAGCAGCAAGGAAGGTTCAGACCTCCTGTGCCCCCACAACAAACACAACAATCTGGCCAACGGCCAAATGTTCCGCAAGTACCACAGAAGGGTAACAACTATCGCTGCTACAATTGCGGAAGTGCGGATCATCTTATCCGAGATTGCCCGCGGCCTAAGAAATCCAATCAAGGGCAGAGCTCCAACCAGGGAAACCAGAATAAGGGAAAGAAGCCAGTGATGCAAGTTCGTCAAGGACGGATTAACTTCACCACTCTGGCAGAACTTCCAGATGGAGCTCCTGTCATGTCGGGTACATTTTCTATTCACCACCAACCAGTTGTTATTTTATTTGACTCTGGAGCAACACATAGCTTTATTAATGACAACTGTGGTACCCGACTAGGACTTGAATCTTGTCCTATCCAGGGGTCATATATGATCACTACCCCTGGAGGAAATATTACTTCTCACCAAATAGTTAAAAGTGTGCCAATTCAACTGGGTAGTAAAGAGATTAAAACTGATTTAGTTTTATTAAGTTTGGAGGGTATCGATGTTATACTGGGGACAAACTGGATGACAGAACATCGAGTACGGTTGGATATATCTTCCCGGGTTATCGAAGTTGATTCACCACATCGTGGGGCCGTTACTCTTTATCTGCCTCAGCCAGAATGTCTGTATCCTTGTACTTATGCTATCACCAATATCAGAGTCAAGGATATTCCAATAGTATGTGAATTTCCTGATGTCTTTCCCGACGATCTGCCTGGAATGCCACCAGATCGAGACATCGAGTTCATCATTGAACTTCAACCTGGCACAGCTCCCATTTCAAAAAGGCCGTATCGCATGCCTCCAAACGAATTGGCAGAACTGAAAATTCAGTTGCAAGATCTTCTTGATAAAGGTTATATCCGCCCCAGTGCTTCACCTTGGGGTTGTTCTGCCCTCTTTGTCAAGAAGAAAGACGATAGCCTAAGATTATGTGTCGACTACCGTCCACTCAATGCGGTTACCATTAAAAATAAGTATCCCCTTCCCCGCATTGATATCTTGTTTGATCAACTAGCTGGAGCAAAGGTCTTTTCTAAGATTGATTTACGCTCCGGTTATCATCAGATAAAAATCAGGCCTAGTGACATTCCAAAAACGGCCTTCTCAACCAGATATGGACTCTATGAGTATCTGGTCATGTCATTTGGACTTACAAATGCACCGGCATATTTCATGTATCTCATGAATTCCGTATTTATGCCGGAGCTCGATAAATTCGTCGTGGTCTTCATCGATGACATTCTGATCTACTCCAGAACCAAAGAAGACCATGCTAACCATTTACGTGTCGTTCTTCAACGATTACGGGATCATCGCCTTTATGCCAAATTTTCAAAATGTGAATTCTGGCTAGATAGTGTGAAATTTTTGGGACATACTATCTCCAGTCAAGGCATATCGGTTGATCCAACCAAAGTTCAAGAAGTTATGGACTGGAATCCTCCTACCTCAGTCCATCAAATACGGAGTTTCCTTGGATTGGCAGGCTATTATCGCCGATTCATTCCAGACTTCTCCAAGATAGCTAAACCCATGACTGAGCTACTCAAGAAAGAAGTTAAGTTCCATTGGGACGAGAAGTGTAAGGAAGCATTTCACACTTTAAGAAAACTTCTGACGACTGCTCCAGTACTAGCTCAGCCAGATAGTAACCAGCCTTTTGATGTTTACTGCGACGCTTCCGGAATTGGCCTTGGTTGTGTTCTTATGCAAAACAACCGGGTTATTGCTTATGCATCCCGAGCACTCCGGACTCATGAGCAAAATTATCCAACACATGATCTTGAATTGGCAGCAGTTATTCATGCTCTCAAGATCTGGAGACATCATCTTATGGGCGCTAAGTGTAACATTTACACTGACCATAAGAGCCTCAAGTATATTTTCACTCAAGCTGATCTAAATATGAGGCAAAGGCGTTGGTTGGAATTAATCAAGGATTATGACCTTGAGGTACACTATCATCCAGGCAAAGCCAATGTGGTTGCGGATGCCCTTAGCCGCAAGTCACATTGTCATTGTTTGACCATATCCACTTTTAATGACACTCTTTGCCATCAAATGCGAAAACTCAATCTGGAGATTATTTCCCAAGGTAGTTTAAACTTGATCTCCATTGAGTCTACTTTGCGGGAACAGATCGTCATGTCGCAGCTACATGAATGAGGGTGTCAAAATTATTAAATCCAAGCTATCTCAGGGAGAAGCTAAGTATCGGTGTTTTCACACTGATCGTCAAGGAGTCCTATGGTTCAACGATCGACTTGTTGTGCCTAAGGATCATCAACTTCGTAAACAAATCCTCGACGAAGCACATTTGTCCAAATTCTCTATTCATCCTGGTAGCACCAAAATGTATCACGATCTTCGGCAACATTTTTGGTGGACCAGAATGAAGAGAGAAATTGCCAAATATGTGTCTGAGTGCGGTACATGCCAGAGAGTCAAAGCCAGTCATCTCAGGGCTTCTGGTACACTTCAACCATTACCCATACCGTCATGGAAATGGGAAGACATTAGTATGGATTTCATTGTCGGTCTTCCCAACACATCTCAGAAACACGACTCCATATGGGTAATCATTGATAGACTCACAAAAACAGCTCATTTTCTTCCGGTGCATACCACTTACTCTGCTAAGAAGTATGCCGAAGTCTATCTGGAACAAATCGTTCGATTGCATGGGGTTCCAAAAACTATCATATCTGATCGTGGACCCCAATTTATTGCACGGTTCTGGGAGCAGCTACAATCAGCTCTAGGAACCAAATTGATTCGAAGCTCTGCATATCACCCCCAGACTGATGGGCAGACTGAGCGAGTTAACCAAATTCTTGAAGACATGCTCCGAGCTTGTATTATTCATTATGGTACAAGTTGGGACAAGTGTCTGGGTCTAGCTGAATTTGCTTACAACAACAGTTACCAAGCTAGTCTTCAAATGGCTCCTTTCGAAGCGTTATATGGTCGTAGATGCCGAACTCCTTTGAGTTGGTCAGAGACCGGTGAACGCAAAGTCTTCGGACCAGACCTAGTTGTTGAAGCTGAAGATAAGGTTAAGGTTATTCAATCTAATCTTAAAACAGCTCAGTCCAGACAAAAGAGTTATGCAGATAAGAGGAGAAAACCTCTGCAATTCCAGATAGGAGATTTTGTCTATCTCCGAGTATCACCTACCAAAGGCGTCCAACGCTTTGGCATAAAGGGGAAGTTAGCACCTCGGTATGTCGGACCCTTTGAAATTCTTGATGTTTGTGGCCCAGTGGCTTACAAACTTCGTCTTCCATCTCAATGGGCAGCTATTCACGATGTCTTTCACATCTCTCAACTTAAGAAGTGTGTCAAAGTACCCACAGAAATCGTTGAGACAAGTACCCTTGAGATTGAACCTGATTTGTCGTACATCGAACAACCTCTTCGAATTCTGGATACTAAGGAAAGATTCACCAGAAGGAGGGCAGTTAAGATGTACAAGATCTTATGGGATCATCACACCGAAGAAGAAGCGACTTGGGAAACTGAGTCTTATCTTCAACGGAATTTTCCAGACTTCCTTCAAGCCAATCCCCAAATCTAATTATCCATTTCTGTTCAGCTTCGGAATCTCGGGACGAGATTCTTTTTAAGGGGGGAAGGCTGTGATATCCAGGTAGTTAATCAAATAGATACTAAGTTTAGGTGTAGAATATGTAAGCAGGATATAGTGTATACGAGTGTACAGAGCAATAAGGGTATATTTGTAAATTATGAATTTTATAAATCCTTATGTGCAAGTGTGTAAAAATGATCCTAAATGTCAAAATACAGATGGCTATAGAAAAGAAAAGAGCAAAAGATAAATAAACACTAAGGGAAATAGGCTTAATATGAAATTAAGGACCTTTATGTAATTATTACAAACATATAAGGATTTACATGTGAAATGGTAAAAGATAAAAGTAACACTCAATTTTACCTAAGGACTAAAGTGTAAAAAGAACTAGTAATGATGACTGCAGGAAAACTTGCAAAAAGACCCTAAAGCATTAGAGCAATTGGTTTGAATTACAAGACTAATTGAATGACACTCTAAAGTTTAAAATAAAGCTATATTCTGTGAGATTCTGAACTTGAACCTTAAAGCAATTTTGTAGGATTTGAAATTCTCTACAACTTTCATGTTAAGCACTTTTCCATTTGACCTTTGTAGCAGTAGGGAAATTTTAGATTACAGTGAAGTCCCTGGAATTTTTGGAATTCACAAACTAGTCCTCCTGACAGCTCTCTGCTTCTTCCTCCTCTGGCCGCGCCGCTTCCCTCTCTGCGCCGCTCCTGCCACCGCCGCTCGCCGTCGATCCCGCGCCCCGAGCGCCACCTCCAGCTGCCACAACTCCCCACGCGTCCTCTCCTCCCAGTCTCGACTTCTTTCCTCTCCCCTGGTGGCCTCACGCGCGCGTGCCACGGCAACCCGAGCCGTCTCCGGCCGCCACCTCCTCGCCGTCGTGGCCAGCTCACTGCAGTGCCTTAACTCCCTCTCCCTCGCGCGCAGCAGCACCACATCCACGCCCACTTGCTGTTTTGCTAACCCCAGCGTCCAAAATCCAGTACCCGAGCTGCATTCCGCTGCCGCCGTCTGTTTCCTCTCCGGCCGTGCACCACCCGCCCGTGGACAGCCCACACCGGACCACCTCCGCCCCAGCCAGCGCTTGCACAAGCTTACCCGTAGCCTACTGAAGCTCCTCGACCACCTACGGCCCTCCAATTTCCATTGGAAACTCGTCGCCGACGAGCAACATCCGCCGCCGCCCTCGGCCTCACCGTGGGCAGCATCCCTCAAGCGATCCCGAGCCACCACATCACCCTAGACAGCACCACATCATCGCCCTGAAGCTGTAGGACCCAACCATTGACCCTCTGGTGCACCATAGCGCCTTCCCGACGCTCGCCGGCGATCTTCCTCGCCGCCGCCGCCTCGGTCTCCGTCGAACTCCCTCCATCTTGCATCAATTCATCCAATTGTTGACACGTGCACGTTCCCCATGACTCACTGGCTCTCGTGCGCAGGTTGTTTGCCGACGTTCATCGCCGGAGCACCCTCGTCGCCGTTGACCCCTCCGCCGCCGTCTCGGGTCCTCGTCGGGATCCCTCTTCCCGGCCGTTCCAACCCTCGACACGTGGCGCATAAGGACCCTTGTGAGCTCCTGTTCCTCTCCCACCCCTTGGACCTCGCCGCCGGCGACCACCGTCGCCGGAACACGGCCGTCACCGCCCTGCTCTGCTCGGGTTCACGGCCAGGGATCTCGGGTTAGAAGGAAAAGAAATCCAGGGGGTTAAGTGTAAAGCTATAGACTCAGAGGAATAGTGCCCAGGGACTTACTTATGTAATTTTGGCTGACAACTTAGAAATGCCATATCTCTTTAAGGAAAAATCATAAAATGGTAAACTAAATTTTGTTGGAATATTTAGACAAAGATCTGTAACTTTGTTTTAAGGGTCGACTTCAGTTTTTGAAAGATTAATGACTTAATTTAAATGTCAAAGTTGATTGCTTGTAGACTTAAGAATTACATAGTAATTCATAAAAAAATGATAAATTAGTAAAACCAGAGCCAATAATTTTCTTTTAACATGTAGAATTGAAGAAAAATAATTAATCTTGTACTCCAGTAATATTTTCTTGTTGTTTAGATTTTGTTAGAAATAATGTGTAGTTTATATAATATAATTAATACACACTTTCATATATTCAAAAATCATGAAAAATATATTAATGTTCTATTTTGTATTAGTGCAACATATTATCAAATTTTCAACCATGAATTAGATGTTAATTAAATTAGATATTATATATTTGATTTTAAAGGTGATGGTAACTTAAAAATCATATAACTTGAGAGGATAATATGTAGAGCTTTTAATATATTTGTTAATGGGAACCACCTCACTTGCTGCTCCATGCTACTAATTGAACATTTAACCTAGCAAAATTTATTATTTAATGGATCTAAGTAAATTTATTAATACTCAATAAATGACTGCCCAGTACAAAGTAATTAGGAGATATATCAAAATAAAAGGTTGTTTATATTGAATTGCAACTTTATCGGGAAGTAAACTAAAGATAAAGGCATTTTATAACTTATAATTTGCATCTCATGTAGACTCGACCATTCTCGCTGACGGGGATTATCAACTGATCCCAGAACAAGAAGAAGTTGGTTTAGAAGACCCCGGGACTTTTGTTACGGATTTCTCTGAAGCCCCGAACCAAGGTTCGGAAGAAACTAGTTTGACTAACCCCAACTCTACTAGCGAAGGCAAGCCCCGGACATAACCCCTACCTTATTACACTGCAACTTATATTACTTATATATTTATCTCTTTATGCATTAGGTTCTTAGGAGTTGTTTGGAAACCTAGTTGCATCACTCTAGGAACCAATGTATTGAACACTAGAATTGGAATCCGACTAGTTGCTCTGCTTATAGGACCGGTAGAAGTCGAGTGATTTCCTGTCACCCGCGCGATTTAGGAATTGTAATGTTTACATTCCTGTTATCACTATAAGGATACCGGACGGGAGTTTTATGAGGTATCATGGTCAAGATGATACCCCGTCTGTGTTGATGAATTTGATAAGGTCGCAGTGTGTGGTAGCGGTGGCTAAGCGTTTGAAAGTACTAGCCACATGCCGTGAAATATGGTAAGCGGTAAGCCTAGTAACCAATCGGCCCGAGGAGTGGACATACCTCCCACCACATGTATTTGCTTCTTTTGGTTACTTTGTTCGACGTGTAGGCATATGTGTTGCTAGGCAACCAGGAGTACGGGTTTTGTAGTCGCGCTACAGACGTACGTCCTGCACTTTTGTAGTGCATATGACCTGCAGTCGCTTGTGGTGGATCTGATCCACGAGTCGGAATGAAAGGCAAACGGTTGCTTCGGAATGACCCTGTGGTGTTCCAAGCGTGTGTGTTAGGTTTACCTTGCAAGGGTTGAATCTCGATTCAGAATCGTCCGCCTCTCACGATGTATGAGACTGCTTATCCCCTTTATCACATAGAGTAACAAGAGCAATTATTTGATTATCAAAGATGATGTTTGAGTAAAGATCCTACCATGTTTGGATAGTTATAGGTGCTTACCTAGAATGGTTAATTCAACTAGAACCTGAAAGCTAAAAAAATTGAAAATAAGGATCTACTCTTTGTTGCTTTTCAGCTGAAAACCCTACCCACAGCTAAAAGCCAGCATGAGTCTAGCTATGGGCTAAGATATACCCAATTCCGGGTAAGTCTTGCTGAGTATTAGTATACTCAGCCTTGCTTTGTTAATTTACTTCAGGTAACCCTTCTGATGAGCCAGCATTCATTACACCGTGGCCTTACCCTTTGCCTGATGGTTGGTCCGTGGAATGGGATCCGTCCCCGGCCAACACAGAATCCGCCGAATGATGTCATGCCAGGGCTAGCGTGACATCTGTAATAAAGACGTGTATAATGTTTACGCTTTTCAAACTCCGCTGCTTGAATTCAAACCTAAACCTGTTTTGTAATAATCTCTCTTTAATGAGAGCTAATGATGCTTTGTAAATTTTTGTAATATATCTGCCTGTGGTGTAAATTATTTTGGCATTGTATCTCTGGACTCACCTTCGTGTGAGGTACCTTGTTGGATCCTGTGTATCGGTGGTTTATCGGGACGTTACCCGACAGGCCAAGGGATTATACCGTTTGAAGTACGTCGGAGCCCTTTGGAGTGGACTCGCGTACTTGAGCCGGTATAATTCAGGTTGGTTCTGCCACATGCACCAAGCTTCGCCATATCCTGCTATCGGCTGAGGTAATCATCATTTGCAAATTGGATGTTATAAAGCATATGCTATCGGCTCCTGTGTTGAACGGCCAATTGGGAAAATGGATGTTTGCATTATCAGAGTTCGATATCCGATATCAACCCGCCAAGGCAGTTAAAGGGCAGGCGTTGGCGGATCTCATTGCTGAGAGGGTTAATACCAACATAGCAGCGCTTTCCGTACGAGCCTGGGCTATGTACTTCGACGGATCAGTTTGTGGAGATGGATGTGGAATCGGCATCTTGCTGGTATCGCCTCGGGGGGCAACGTATTCTTTCTCGATCAGATTACCTGCTACTTGTACTAATAACCTTGCAGAGTACGAGGCGGTACATAAAGGCATGGAATTGCTTCTGGAGGCCGGAGCCGAAGCTGTAGAAGTCTTCGGGGACTCAAAATTGGTAATCTCCCAACTCACAGAAGAATACAGGTGTGAAAGTGAGCTATTATTTCCGTTGTGGGTCCAATGCCAGGAGCTAATAGCCCAGTTCAGGTATATAAATTTTTATTGGATACCTAGAGCTCGGAATACAGAGGCCAATGATCTAGCACAGCTGGCTTCAGGGTACAAAACCGATGGGTCAAATCATCAGGTGTACTTACTGGACCAGGGAGATTGGAGAGCCGATATCTTCAACTACTTGAAGGATTCGGCTCGGGGGCACCTAAGAGGATACGGTACAAAGCCATGAGGTACGTCCTGATAGGGGATGATATGTTTTACAGGACCTTGGAGGGACTGTTGCTTAAATGTTTAGGGCCGATCGAATCCAATCGGCTCCTGCATGAAGTCCACGAAGGAACGTGCGGGACTCATCAGTCGGCTCACAAGATGAAGTGGCTAATTAGGCGATCAGGGTACTACTGGCCCACCATGCTTGAAGATTGTTTTAAGTATTATAAAGGGTGTCAAGCATGCCAGAGGGTCGGAAAGATCCAGATGGTACCAGCGTCCGTAATGAATCCCATTATTAAACCATGGCCGTTCAGAGGTTGGGGCATGGATATGATTGGCAAAATTAATCCTCCATCTAGCAAGGGTCATCAGTTTATTTTAGCTATCACAGATTATTTCACCAAATGGGTAGAAGCGGTCCCAATGAAATCGGTGGCATCTAAAGACGTTATTCAGTTCGTCAAGGAACACGTCATCCACAGATTTGGGATCCCACAGATTATTACGACGGATGGTGGTTCGGTTTTTATTTCAAAGGAATTCAAGAAGTTTGCTGCTGATATGGGTATCAAGCTGATTAGGTCGTCTCCATATTATGCTCAGGCGAACGGACAAGCCGAGGCGTCCAATCAGAGCCTTATCAAGTTGATTAAGAGGAAGATCGATGAATACCCCAGGCGCTGGCACGAGGTCTTGTCAGAAGCATTATGGGCGTACCGTGTATCTTGTCATGGGGCAACAAAAACTTCCCCTTATCACTTGGTTTACGGGCAGGAGGCCGTGTTACCGTGGGAAATTACAGCCGGGTCCAGGCGTGTGGAATTCCAGAATGACTTATCTGCAGAAGAATATGCTACTCTGATGAGTGACAATGTGGAGGATCTCACGGAACTCAGGCTATGGTCACTAGAGAAGATTAAGGAGAACAAGGCTAAAGTAGCCCGTGCATATAATAAAAAGGTGATTACGCCGGGTCAAGGCGCGTAGAATTCCAGAATGACTTATCTGCTGCGGAATATGCTACGCTGATGAGTGACAACGTGGAGGACCTCACGGAACTCAGGCTATGGTCGCTAGAGAAGATTATGGAGAATAAGGCTAAGGTAGCCCGTGCATACAATAAAAAGGTCAAACCGAAGGAATTTCAAGTAGGAGACTTGGTCTGGGAAGCAGTATTACCATTGGGAACTAAGGACACAGCATATGGCAAGTGGTCCCCAAACTGGCATGGGCCGTGCAGGGTTGACCAGGTCCTACTTAGAAATGCGTACATGCTTGAAGAATTGGACAGCGTCAAGTTCCCAGTGGCAGTCAACGGCCAACATCTTAAAAAATACTTCCCAAGTATGTGGGCTGACGAACAGTGAAGCCGATGGCACCCATCAGGCAATAAGCCGATATGGCCAGCGAACCAAGAGAGGTAACACGGACCGGATCGATGGCGTTTTGGCAAGACAAGAAATGAAAAAGGAGGCCGATGAGTATGATCGGCCCATACGTTAACAAAAGACATCGAAACAGCCGATGTAAAACCATCGACTTTAGAAGTTTGCTTGTAGCAATTAAACATCACAAATTACCAAATAGCCGATGTATCACCTTCGACTTTAGGTTCGCTACATAAAAATACATAGTTCATCTTGGGCAGGTTTCCTAAAGGAAATCATTGATGGCAGCAATAGCATCAAGACGGATGTGGTCAACTTCAGCAATTACTGCTTCATCCTCTTCGTCCGCCCTCGGCACCACTTGTTTGCTCAGGCCGCTTAGCTTGGTCAAGTCTGCCTTCAGCTCGGCGGTCAAGACGGCTGCCTCCTGCTTGGAACCAGCGATAAGATCCTTCTCCTCTTGGATGCGCTGCTTGGTGGCCCGGTCTTTAGCTTCGAGGTCTTCTAATTCTTTCTCCAGGAAGTGAAGCCGCTGGGCAGAGGCAGATGTGTCAACCTTGGCGTCGAGTGCAGCTTTCTTCTTGTTTACTGACTGGCACATCTCGGCGATGATAGTCCTTAGGAGCGATTGGGAACGCCGAGTCTCAATCCTATGGCGAGCCTCTGCCACTTTTGCTCGGAAAGAAGGAAGGTACCCGGCCGGCAAAAGCTTGACTTGAAGGCTCACGGGGAGACGGGGGTTGACCTCATCAAGGACCTGCTTCACCGCGCTGGAATCTTGAATCAGGGCGTCGATCGGACCCGATAGAAGATCCTTCATGCGAAGGAGTCGACTGGCAGTGCTAGTCAGGTTCAGGGGAGGGCCATCGGCTTCCAATATTGCCGATCCGATCGAGGCAGGATCAAACGCGAGCAGCTCTGAAAGATTCAGGCTTTGAAGGAAAAGAGGGTGAGTAAGGTACTGCGGAGGAAGACCAAAGTAATTACAAAGAAAAAGAAAGGCACACCTGTCCCGAAGAGGTGACGATAGCCGATGAAGGAACGATCGGCTCCTGGGGGCGCATCCCTTCCGTAGGACGAGCGGCGACGGAAGAGGCCAGGTGAGCCACGTCTTCAGAAGAAGAAGCGACGGCCGGTGAAATAGCGGTCGGCTCCGCTGGAGTAACAGCCGATGAGACAACGGTCGGCTCTGCTGGAGGTGCCTCTCGTGCAAGGAGATTTGTAGTAGCCGAGGCAGTGGATGGCCCTTCCAGACAGGGACAGGGGCCAACAAGGGACGCGGTCACGACCGGTTCCTGCAGACATGGCGAAGCAACTGGGACAACGGCCGATGCAGAAGGACCCTCCAGGATTGCCGCACCAGGGTCACGGAGAGTAATCAAAGCCCTGATGGGCGCGTCCACGTCCTCTGGCACCTCCGAAGATGAGCCCTTCTGGCATGGGGGCTCCTCCCCGCTGGAGACTTCCACAATGGCAGGCTATAGGAGGAGAGAGTATAATTAAAGAAAACAATTCAAGGCATCGGACCAGAAGTATCCGATAGTCTTCAGAAGGTTCTCATCTTTTTCAAGAGGAGAAAGGGACAGAGATAGGGCATCGGATATCCCAATGGATTCCCACAAGGGATGGTAGGCGTCCGCCATTCTGTTATACCAAACTATCCAACCTTCAGGAGGATTTGGCCAAGCGCGGAGGCTATCTGACCAAGACTCTAGGTCTATGTCCTGACTCACGAAAGGGATCCGATTGGCTTTGGATGAAATCAGATCTATGGGCTTCTCGAAGGAACGAGGTCCGAGGCAGTAAGAATTGGGGGAAGAAGGGTGTGGTAAGAAGATATCGGAAGCCTGAAAAAACCCCAAGAAAACAATGTTGCCAAGGAAGGAGTCATTTAACCACGCAGTAAATTCCACGGTTGCTGCATTAATTTAATGGGGGTCGAAGTTTACCTTCAGGCCAAAGACGGCGGCGGCGGTGCTCGAAGATTCCGCCATCGGGAGTCTAGGATCGAAATCTTGGAGAGTAGATCTAAGGATGGCAGCGCAGGATTTTGCGGCTAGGGTTTATGAGCAAAAGAGGTGCGCAGTCAGCCTGGATTCCAGGACCATCGGAGATTTGCTTTGGACTTGAGGTCCGGCAGAGGGTAAAGCAAATTGGAAGGTTATTTCGGATCCGGATTGGTATATCTTATGGCCGATGCGTTGCCATCGGCTCTTGAGCAGAATGTTACGTGCAAGAAAAGTAGTAATATGAAGAGGATTCCATTCACAGCAAGCCAGTAAGTACAAAAGAGGAGTTAACTACTCCTTGAGATAGCCTAATGGGGACACTACGGCCTACCACCAGTACACGCCAGCGGTCTTGCGGCGCTTGGTCGGCGGAGCAACGATAGCACCGCTATCACTGCTAATGCTACTGCCGTCGTCGTCATCCCCGCTACTGTCGCTGGCAAAGCCGTCATCGTCTTCGGCTTCTTCGGTGTCGTCGGAAGTTTCGTCCGATGACTTGCCAAAAAGGAAGGTACCTGCCATCGGATCTTCCTCGGAGAAGGAATCGGCTCTTTCTTCCGAGGAAGAGAGGTCTTCCCCCCCAAGATGCGTCGTCTTCATCTTCCTCCAGCTCGGCTCCGAGGAGGAGCGCGAGATCTTCACCATCGGTTAGGGATTCGTCATCCTCTGACTGGGAATGAAAGTCCCACTCCTCTGCATCCCAATGCAGGAGGGCACGGACTTCGTAAGCGGCGAGCGGATCGTATTCTGGAGTTGGCTCTCGGGAAGATTTAGATTCATAAGAAATAACGGAGGAAGCAGAAGAAGAAGAGGCCATAACAAGAGAGAAAGGAGAAACGTAATGGCTAATGGCTGAGGAAGAAAGATGATTGGGGAGATGCCGGGGGTAAGTTTATAAAGGTAAACAGAGAGGTGAAGTGAATCGGCACCGTGACAGTTCCCTAGGAGACTGATTCAGAGCAGTCACATCCGTTGGAAGTCGAAAGGGCATGGCTGTACGGATTGGAAGCCGAAGGGTCGTGGCGATTTTTAAATAGGTGATTTCGGAATTACCATCGCCGAAACCAGGGGGGCATGTGTTATCGCCATAATTTGACCGAGCCGGAAGTGGGCCATGGAGCAAGATGGGTCTAGAAGACAAACACGATAAGCTTGCGAATCGAACCCTGTGCGGGTGGTTGAGGCCAGAAAGGCCGTGTAAATTTAGATATAGGCAGTTAGGATTCGTGTCGTGTTTGGTTAGGGTTAGTTAAAGAGAATAAGTCTACGGGCTATAAATATGTACCACGAATAAACAAGAAAGAGAGATCATTCACCAACAACTCACGGCGCATCGCCTCCCCTGTTCCAGGGTTTCCATCGGGTAAGTGCCATGCGATCCCGATCATGCTCTGCGTGATCGGGGCAGCATTACCCTTGCTCGTTCGTTTCATGTGTTGCTCGTTCCGAAGCCTTGTAGATGGCGAGTAGCACTAGTTATCATAGCGCGCATAGGGTAACGTTAATTTCTTTATATCCCGATCCTGCTCTGTTCGTTGCTCATGTGCGCTTCGCAATCATTGTGTTTGATCATAGATGCGACGGTTGCATCTTGCTTCGTTTTTATTAATAGATCCAATTTGTTATGGCTAGTTTCTATCTATTAGAGATTTAGCTCGATATGTGCATGATTAGGCCTTGCAAACGGGTTGAAAGTTCCGGCAGTACGTTTAGTATCGGATCGTAGCTTGAGTAGAGGTTTCTCTAAGAATCGGCTCTTGGGCTGTTTTTAGGATCTCTGTTTAGGTTGTTTGTTTCGGTGCTTTTGCGTATTCGTTAGGCTCAATCACGTGTAGGATGTTCCGATCGCGCAGTGAGGGCTTAGCTATCGTGGATTGGATTAGATTGATATTTATGAAGCAAGGTTTATTCCATTATTATATATATATATATATTGCCTATCCCAAAGATCCGATCCGGTATTGATGCAATCGGCTCTTCATAGCCGATACCGGGGAGGAGCGATGAGCCGATCACGGCTCGGACTAATCTTTACAAGTGTCTGCGCTTACAGGAATTTAACACATCACACCTTCCTGATCGGGTGCGGGATCAGGTGGCATGCCTAGCGACTCCAAGCCAGGGTGTGCGCCAGATTGCAGGGCCGTTGACCGAGGGACCGGGGCCCACCAGCCGTCCCGGAAGCCTCCCGGCTCCTCGTGTTGCCTGTTGTTGCTCGCCGGTGGGTTTCGATGGACAACACCAGCAGACACCACCTGAAGAAGCCGCCGGGACCTCAAAAGGTCCCACAGAAATGCTGAAGACCGGGCCCGGGTACAAGAACTTCATCAACACCGGCCTGGTGGATGACCCGAAGCTGACAGCCAAGAACATAAGGGGCTTCAGGAAAGCGTACAAGGAACTGTATGACTTCACCATGGTAAGTCCCAAGTACTTGTCTACTTGTATGCTTTATCGACTAGTTTTGACTCGATCTCCTCTTTTGTGCAAGATGTGATTACTGACTCCCAGAAGAAATCAGAAAAATTGCGGGAAGTTGCAAGTGATCACCGAGACCTCGCTGCTCTGGAGAAACGCATCGACGATGAGAAGACGAAGAACTTGCATCTCGAAAAAGCCAACTCCGAGCTCCAACGACAGCTCGAGGAACAGAAGAGGGCGCTGGAGGCACAAAAGAACGCGCACCAGGAGCAGCTCAAAGAGCAAAAGAAAGTGCACCAAGGTAAGCCATTGCTCCCCTCGAGTACTTGCACTTATCAATCCATCCTGGATTCTGAAAAAGCTCTTCACCACAGAACTTAGAAAAATGTTAATATATAAAGAAGAGCTGCTTACTGACGTGAAGAACCTGCTGTATCGGCGTATAGATGACGTCGAGAGGTTGCAGAAGGTGATTGGCGACACTGAACGACAGTTCATCGACTGCCTTCAGCAAATAAAGGCGCTAGGCGAGAAGGACGAGCAGCGGCACAAGGAGCTAGAGGACCTCAGGGGGGCCGCCCGGGGGCTGGTGGACATGGTGGATCCCCTAGAAGAAGGCGAAGCGAGCCCGCGGCCCCTGCTAGAGCGACTCTGCGAAGCCTCGAAGAAAGTGCTCAAATTCCTCACAAAGGCTCCGGTCGCGTGCGTCGGCAACGCCCTTGCCATTGTGAAGTCTTTTTTGCCGGACGCTGTGACAGTTCATGTACTTGCAATACTAGTTATATTTTGTTAGTGTGAAATATGTGTTTGTTTGTATAAAGCTTATGTGTGTTTGTGTGAAGCTTTGAAAATTTAAAGTGCAAGTAAAAAGGGTATTTTTATAATTACAGAAAAACCTAGGGTTGTTTTTGCAAAATGTATTTGGATTAGGGTAATTTCAAAATAAGTGAAATGTGATTTTGGTAAACATGTTTTTCTTATTTTATTCCCTGTAAAAAAATATATATTTATCCAAAAGTTGCACTAGAAATGCATGTGTTGAAAGATGTAAAAATTTATGTAAAAATTTCGGGTAAAATGGTAAAACTTAAGGGTGTTTATGTAATTTTATAAAAGTACAAGTCCTTTTATGCAAATATTTGATTTACAAAAGTAACTTTTAAATTTACTCAGGACTAAAGTGTAAAAAGTGCAAGTCATCATGACATGTCTATCCAACCATTATGACGAGTCTATCCCGTCATTATGACGTGTCATAAATGCTTGCATTTAGGTCCTGAATTTTATAAAATTTCATTCTTAGGACAAAAGCAATTCAAATCCGACTTTTGTTCAAAAGTTCACGTGTAAAAATGTAAGATTTGAGTTTTTGAACTTGAGCCCTAAAGCAATGTTGTAGAGTTTGAAAAACTCTCCAACTTTCGTTTTGGACATTTCTTCATTTGGGTTTTAAATCAACGGGAAAATTTGTTTTACAGTCTGGCCCTTGCAGTTTTCTGTATTTATGTATAGGTCCTTGGGAAAATCTAATCCTTCTTCTTCTCCCTCTGTTCCTCTTCTATTTGGTCTTCTCTTCCATTCACGGACAGGGACATCTCTCCCTTTCCCTCCCGTTCTTCCTCTTCTCCAACCAGTCTAGCACAGCCACGGCGGCCCCACGCGGGGCGCTGCGCGGCTCGGGCGGCCGGCCGCGGGAGGAGGCGCGGGCATCGGGGCGAGCGAAAATAGGACGGCAGCGCCAGGCATCCAGGCGGCTCGCGGCGGCGCTGGCTCGGCCGGGCGGCGTGCGGGGCCGGCTCAGGCAACCACGGCGCGCGGCTGGCGGGCCCAGGCGGGGCGGCGCTGCGCGAGTTGGCAGGGCGGCGCGGCACGAGCTGGCGGCCCGGGCGCGCGCGCGGGCGTCGCGAGAGGCGGGCAGCAGCGGCGCTGGTTCGGCGCGCGGAAGCTAGCGACAGCGGGCCGAAGCAGGAGCGGCAAGCGGCGGGGCCTGAGGCAGCAGGCGCGTGGTGCGTGAGGCGCGGGCAAGCCGGCGACTGGCGGTGACTCGGCCAAGCGCGTGCGACAGGCGGGAGGAAGAAGCGCGGCGCGGAGGCCAGCGCGCAGCTCGTGCACTGCGCCCAGGAGGCAGGCGGCGCGCAGGAATCAAGCGAGCGGCTCGGCTTGGCGCAGGCAGCGTGGCTACGGCGCGTTGGAGCGAGGAGCCAGAGGCGGAGGCTGACGGCTGCGGCGTGAGCGCAGACGCAGGGAGCGGGCGTGATTCGGGAGCAGGCGCAGGAGCATGGCACACAGGCGGACGCGGAGCAGCAGGGCCCAGGCGGTGGCGCGGCTCTGGTGGAGCGCGCGGGCGGCAGGCCGGCAGCACGCGGAGGCAGGCGCGGCGCGGTGGCTCGCGAGCTGGCGCACAACAGTGAGCGGAGCGAGGACGGCTCGGGCGTGGCGCTGGTGCGGAGCGCGAGCGGGAGCAGGTGATGCGGCTCGGGCGTGCACGGCAGCAGGAGCGTGGAGGTGCACAGGAGCGAGCGCGTACGCGCAGGCGAGTGAACGCTGGCGGCGTGCGGGTGTGACGCAAACTCGTGAGCGGCACGGCTGGCAGTGCAGGAGCAAATGTGAGCGACGCCGAGCGGGTGGCGCGAACATGCGCGCGGTAACGCAGCGGAAGCCGGTGGCGTGTGCAGGTGTTGAGCGGAGCGCGCGCGGAGGGCGCTGGAGGCGCGGTTGGCGCGCGCGCGAATGGTTCGGTCGGGACAGGAGTAGGCCCAAATGGCGCGAACACGCGTATGCGAGCGTGGGAGTGACGCGGCAAGGCCGAGCGAACACGGGTTCGGTAGCAAGACACGGAGGAGCAGCTGCACGGCGTGCAGGGCGACGATGGGCAGGGAGGTCGCGCGTGGAGGACGACGGAGACCGTTAAAGGGAAAGTAGCGAATGAGATCAAGTGGCACTTCGGACTGCTCGCGGAAGATATGGAGACAGCCCCGGTGTGAGCGGGCTTCGGTTCTCGCAGAGGCAGAAGGGGCGAGTGTGGCACGGCTAAACGAAGGCGGAGGTCCGGACTGAATTGGACTAGCGCATCCGCAAGTATGGAGCAGAAGCATTCTGCCCGCGGCGGTGGTAGGCCGAGTCGGATGGCGTCGCAGCTGGCAGAAAAGGCGGCAGAGCTACATCTTGTGCAAGCGAGAGTGACGCACAGGAGCTGCAGCCAGGTATGGCGGCCCTGCAAGTGACTGCACGGACATACCGGATGTGTTTCTGCAGTGCATGTGCATGAACAGAGAAGACTCAGCTCGTGAGCCGGAAAACCCTGAGGTTCGCGGAAGAGTCAACATGGCGAACCCATTTGGCTCCATCGTCTCGTCCCAGAATCCACGACCTCCAACAGTTGCATCCCTCGTGGCTCACTCAACCGCTATCACCACGAGTCACCTCGGAGATTACCCCTTCGACCATCTTCCACCCACGGCAACCCTCCCCGCCAAACTTCTTCGTCGACCACGGAATCTCATCATCGTCGAGCACTTCTCGTCGCCAATCCTATTTACTGCGGGAGTTCACTTTCCGCGTGTTCTCCTCCATAACCAAGGTTTGCCCTAATCCACTGAATCTTCTTAATGCCGGCGACTCCTTTGCCGGAATATCGTCGTTAACCTCCTGTTATTTATTTTCCCGGACCAGGGACTTAATTGCTAGGTTTTAGGAAGTTCTAGGGTGTCCTTTATAAAATTTCCAAAGCTTGCTATATTTCAAATCGATGAACTTCTACATTTCATAGATTTTCGTAAGAAGTTCATAAAAGTACGAAATCAGTTTTATTTGAAACCCTAGGTCAAAATCTACAAGTTATATGTTGTGATTTTGAATTAAAAGTCCTTGAACTGTGATCTAGGTTAAATCTTAAGAAATGAGTGCTTTATTATACCTTGTGTTGTATGCATGTGTTGTAGCTGAATATAGATCATCAAGGGTATGTCCCAAGTATAGATGGGTGATCTCTAGTTAATCTTTTCGCACGAGTACTCAAATTCCTGCCATCCAGACTCTGTCCTTGTTTTGGTTGTCGTTTCCTTAAGGTTCTCTTCGTATAAGGATCCTTCTCAATCCGTGTATATCTGCTACATAGCCAATACCTCTCTGCAGTTATGCTTTAGTATTGGCTATCAGATCAGCCGCTAAGCATCTAGTTCCTTTGAGTTTAGGATGCTTATGTGTAACAGTTATCAGCCGATGCATTTCTTTTGGGTATGCTTCTACCATCGGCTGGTTAACTGAAACGGTTGTTACCTTTCTAGTATCGGCTAGTGCCGATACAATTCCTTTATCCTGTCCTACATCGACTGCACAGAGTCGATGTATCGGAGAGACACACACGATCTTAGGGTTCTTACTATCAGCCGATCCAAGTCGATTCTAGTCGTTTTCCATATCGGTCGAATATGGCCGATCAATCCTTAGTTTTCCCATCCTTATCCACACACTTCAATCAGCCGATTTATCGGCTGAGAAATCGGCTATATATCTATCGATCACAAACCCTTAACCCCACTTCAATCAGCTACACAGGCCAAAATACACAACCCTAGATCAGTAAGATAGTGCAGTGGACACGCCTCTGTTAGGCACAACCAAAGCACATCTATCGGCTAAACCCTCGCTGTTTCCAATCAGCTCTGTTGTAATCTTCAACGAGTAGCCAATTCTAATTAGTTGTTCCCCTATAGCTCTGTCTAGGTTTAGCTCAGATCTTTCTGGTTGATATATAAGTGGTATGTTAAATGAGTGTTGGATTGCAACTGTATTGTGAAGTGAGATAGTTTCATATGCACACTTTGAATGTAATATTGCATTGCATGTAGATACGACTACTTCTGCAAACGGTAACTACGAGATCTTCCAGAAGTCTATGGCGGATGTTCCTGAAGACCGAGTGAATGTCATCAAGAGATTAACTGAAGCCCCGAACCAAAGTTCGGAAGATATTGACATTTCTGACTTCAGACCCACTAATAAAGGCAAGCCCCGGACATAACCCACTATTTTAATTACATTGCAATCTATATTTATTTACGTATTCTATGCATTAAGTTCTTAGTAATTGCTTGAAACCCTAGTTGCATTCTCCTAGGAACCAATGTGATGGATACTAGTACTTGAGTCCGACTAGCTGCTATGCTAATAGGGCCGGTAGAAGTCGGGTGATTTCCTGTCACTCGCGCGATATAGGAGTTGTAATGTTTACATTCCTGTTATCACTATAAGGATGACGGATGAGAGTTTTGTGAGGTATCATGGTTGAGGTGATACCCCGTCTGTGTTGTTGAATCTGTTAAGGTCGCAGCGTGTGGAAGTGCGGGTTAAGTATTTGAAAGTACTAACCACATGCCGCGAAATATGGTAAGCGGTAAGCCTAGTAACCAATCGGCCCGAGGAGTGGACATACCTCCCACCACTCGTCTTGCTTCTTCTGGTTACTTATGTTCGATGTGTGGGAATACGTGTTGCAAGGGCAACCAGGAGTACGGGTTTTGTAGTCGCGCTACAGACGTACGTCCTGCACTTTGGAAGTGCGTATGGTCCTGCAGTCGCTTGTGGTGGACCTGTCCACGAGTCGGAATGAAAGGTAAACGGTTGCTTTGGAACGACCCTGTGGCGATCCAAGCGTGTGAGTTAGATTTACCTTGCAAGGTTGAATCTCGATTCAGGAATCGTCCGCCTCTCACGATGCATGAGACTGCTTACCCCCTTTTCCACATTGAGTAATAAGAGTAATCATATGATTATCAAAGATGATGTTTGACCAAAGATTCTACTATGATTGAATAGCTATAGGGGCTCATTTAGAATAAATAATCACTTAGAACTCAAAAGCTAAAAGTTGACATTAAGGATCCACTCTTTATTGCTTTTCAGCTAAAAATAAACCAAAGCTCTTACAATGCCTTCATGAGTCTAGTTATGGGCTAAAGTATACCCAATCCCGGGTAAGCCTTGCTGAGTATTAGTATACTCAGCCTTGCTAGTTTTATGTTTTTCAGGTAAAGCCTTTGAAGACCCCACTCTTCCCTGCCTTGGCCCTGTGCTCTCCCAGAAGGTTGGTCCGTGGAATGGGATCCGTCCTCGGCCAACATTGATGATACCGAGTGATGTCGTGCCCGGGCTTAGCATGACATCCGTCTTGATGACGTGTTGTAATCATCGCGTATGTTTTTCGCTGCTAAAAATTATAGCTTAAACAGTTTGTATTGTTTTCTCTAAGTTTGAAACTTTGTACTACTTTTATAAACTCTTGTAATGTAATTCCCTATTATGTAAATTGTGATGGTGATTGTATCTCTGGACTCACCTTCATGTGAGGTAACCTTATTTGATCCTGTGCATCGGTGGTTTATCGGGACATTACCCGACAGGCCAAGGGATTATACCGTTTGAAGCACGTTGGAGCCCTCTGGAGTGGACTCGCGTACTTGAGCCGGTATAATTCAGATTGGTTCTGCCACAGACGCGCGACTAGAGATCTTTGCTCAGGGCACGGCTGTGGACTGCACCGAGGATCAAGTCGATCGATACCTCCAAAAAGCCCAACCTGTATCAGAACAAATAGTTCAAAGTGTACTGCAGTATTAGGGTGTAAGAGACAAGTACTCATTCCCCTGTATATATATTGTATTTAATGTCTCTACTTGTGTGTGTGCCTTTGGCTGAATTGGAATCCAGGCTGAAAGGCTAAGTAGTAGACACTACCCTGGGTGCAGCGACCCTGAAGGTGGCCATAGCTCCAAGTAGGAACTCATCTAACAAGTTAGCCACAACTCAATCGAGCGGGTCTAAACTGTTAGGAAAGGATGCGAGCATCGTCGCGGAATTGCCGTGCTTAAGGCAGAAAAAACAAAACTACCCCGAGTGCGTCGACTCTAGGTGTAGTCAAACTCGCTCCTCATGCGAGTGCGCTCCACAAGTTAGGTAGGAACCGGACGGACGGATCAAACTTGTTGGGAGCAAATACGGGCATCACCGCGGGTCTGCCGTGTTTGTGGCAAAAAAATGAAACTACCCTGAGTTCAACGACTCAGGATGTAGTCGAGGTAGCTCTTCAGGCGAGCCCATCCAACAAACTGGGTATAAACCAGTCGAACGGATCGATTTTGTTAGGAAAAATGCGACTGCTGTCGCGTGCGGCCATCCAAGGTCGCGGCGGAAGTCGATTCGTAGAAGATTTGAACGGAGCCGAGGGATCCGTGGGAACACGAAGTCGATAAGATATAAACGTGGCTGTAGCCTCCGTATAATTCACGACAAGGAGTCGATTTATGTAAATACTGCACGTGGCCGTAGCCTCCGTATGTTCATGAAGGGAATTACAACCCGAATCTTGTGGCACACAGCCTCCAAATTGACTCGAGAAAAGGAGACCGCTTAGGCGCTCGGAGATTCAGCTATCCCCGGAATTCTTCTCATGGGTAAAACTTGCGCAGGTTCTGGATGTTCCAAGTGTTCGGGACATCTTGGCCATCAGGGTATTCTAGTCGATATGACCCTAGTATGGTAACCCGCTTGACGATGAACGGACCCTCCCACCTTGAGTTGAGCTTGTGTAGGCCGGACTCGTCTTGGACGTGACGTAGGACCAAGTCGCCTATGCTGAATAATCGTTCCTTCACGTTGTGATCGTGATATCGCTGAATCCCCTGCAGGTATCGGGCTGACTGAACAAGAGTGGTGCAACGAGCCTCCTCAATAGAATCGAGCTCTAATTGCCTCGCCTCATCCGCCTCGCCTTCATTGTACATTTCAACCCTTGGGGATTTCCACATGATATCGGCCGGCAAGATGGCTTCAGATCCGTATACGAGAAAGAACGGTGTTTGTCCTGTGGCTTTGGACGACTAAGTCTGAAGCCCCCAGACGACATGTGGCAGCTCATGTATCCATTTGCCTCCCTTCTTACTGTTTTCATCATAGAGTCTCTCCTTGAGGCCGTCGATTATCATGCCGTTCGCCCTTTCGACTTGTCCATTGGCCCTTAGGTGTGCAACAGAAACATATTTAATCTCGATGCACGCATTCTCACAGAATTCCCAGAACTGGTTGGCCGTGAAATTTGATCCCAAGTCTATGATGATGGTATTTGGAAAGCCGAAGCGATGCAAGATATCAGAGATGAAATCAACAACCCGATCTGGTGTAAGTTTGGCTATCGGCTTGTACTCGATCCACTTGGTAAACTTGTCGATAGCCACCAACACATGGGTGAAACCGCCTGGCGCCGCTGTGAAGGGTCCAATCATATCAAGGCTCCAACAAGCAAAGGGCCAGGATGGCGGTATGGTGATGAGGCTGTGGGCTGGAACATGAGACTGCTTGCCAAAGAATTGATAATTTTGGCACCTGCGCACGAGATCCACCGCATCGGATACCGCGATGGGCCACCAGAAACCGGCCCTGTATGCTTTGCCAACCAGCGTTCTTGAGACTGCGTGGTTGCCGCAGACACCTTCGTGGATCTCTCGCAGTATGTCGTAGCCATCTTCCTTTGTGACACACTTCATGAGAAAACCTGACCGGGCGCCGCGCCGGTAAAGCTTGGTGTTGACTAGGACAAAGCCCTTACTTCTGCGCATGATGCGTGCCGCCTTTGCGCTCCTGACGTCAATTTTTGCCGGTAGCCTTTGGTTTCGGATGAAGTCGATAAAAGCCTCTCGCCAGTCCTCCCCCAGCACCATGACCTCTCGATCAGGTTGTTGGGGACCCGCGTCGATGGTCACCTGCGGAGAAGACTTGATGGATGGCTGCTTGAGCTCCTGGACAAAAACTCCTGGTGGAACCTGAGCACGAGTTGACCCCAGCTTGGACAAAGCATCTGCACCAACATTGTGCTCTCGTAACACGTGATGAACCTCCAAGCCGGAAAATTTGTTTTCCAACTTTTTTGCACTTCCTGCACATAGGCGTCCATCGTCTCCTTGTTGCTGTCCCACTCTTTGTTGACCTGCTGAACAACAAGAAGAGAATCGCCATAGACAAGTAGTCATTTGATCCCTAGAGATATCGCCAAACGAAGCCCGTGAAGCAATGCCTAATACTCGGCTTCATTATTGGATACCTCCCACAGGATCTGAAGGACATACTTCAATTGTTCACCTTGTGGAGAAATAAGCAGAACTCCGGCGCCGCCGCCATCGAGTTTGAGGGACCCATCAAAGTACATGGTCCAGTGCTCTGGCTTGTCGACTGGAGTTAGAACTTGATTCTCCCTCCATTCAGCCATGAAATTGACTAGAGCTTGAGACTTGATTGCAGTGCGTGGCTTGAAGTCGATTGACAAAGCCCCCAGTTCCACTGCCCACTTTGATATACGCCCCGTGGCATCTTGATTATGAAGAATATCCGCCAGCGGGAAATCCGTAATCACGGTGATCTTGTACTCGTCGAAATAATGGCGCAGCTTTCTTAATGCGATTAGAATTGTAAATAAAAGCTTCTGAACGGCGGGGTATCGTACCTTGGATTCGGAGAACACCTCGCTGACGAAGTAGACAGGCCTCTGCACTCCAAATGCACGGCCTTCCTCACCTCGCTCAACTACAATAGCGCTGCTGACAACATGAGTTGTTGCCGCGATGTAAAGTAGTAGGTCTTCCCCCGGCAATGGTGCTGTAAGGATCGGAGGAGACTGAAGGTGATGTTTCAGATCTTGCAGAGCCTGCTCGGCCTCCTCCGTCCATTGGAACTTATCTTGGCATTTCAAGAGCTTGAAGAAGGGTAGTCCTCTCTCTTCGAGTCGGGAGATGAACCTGTTCAGGGCTGCCATACAACCTGTTAGCTTCTGCACATTCTTGATTGTGGCCGGAGCCCCCATATCAGTAATGGCCGAAATCTTTACAGGGTTGGCTCGATGCCCCGATTGCTGACGATGAACCCAAGCAATTTCCCTGAAGGTACTCCAAAAACGCACTTGGTTGGGTTGAGCTTCCACCAAAATCTGCGCAGGCTGCTGAATATTTCTTCCAAATCTGCGATTAAATCGCCGGAATCCCTGGTCTTGATGACCACATCATCCACATAGGTCTCAACATTCCGATGCAGGTGATCCGTGAAGCACATCTGGATCGCACGCTGGTATGTTGCTCCTGCGTTTTTCAACCCGAAGGACATGGTTTTGTAGGCATATGTCCCATACGGGGTGATGATATCCTGAATAACAATCAAGGAAACAAAGAAGGACACAACCAGCCGTCGAGTTGACAACTTGGTCAATGCGCGGGAGCCCAAAGTGATCTTTGGGACAATGCTTGTTGAGATCAGTATAATCGACACTTATTCTCCATTCATTGTTCTTTTTCTTTACAAGAATAGGATTAGTTACCCACTCTGGATGGATTACCTCTTTAATGAATCCAGCCGCGAGAAGTTTAGCTATTTCCCGCTTAATCGCCTCATGCTTGTCGTGGGCAAACCTTCGCAGGCGTTGCTTTTTCGGCACAGCCTTTGGGTGTACATTCAGACTATGCTCGATCAGCTCCCTGGGCACCCCTGGCATATCCGCTGGTTTCCATGCGAATATATCTTGGTTAGCCCGTAGGAAACTGACGAGCGCGAGTTCCTATTTCTCACCTAAGCTCGCGCCAATAACGGCGGTCTTAGATGAATCACCTTCCTGGAGCTGGATCATCTTGAGGGCCACGTCATCCGTCGACTGGATGCTCGACTTGCTGGCCTTTCTTGAAGGAATCTCCAGCCCAGACTGAGAGAGCTGCTGCGCGGTAGCGAGTACTTCTCCCGAAGCATCTGGCACACGAGTAGTCGAAGCGTACTGGATCGCCTCCTAATTGCAGTCATATGACTTCTTCAAGTCGCCCCGGAGCGTGAGTACTCCACTGAGTCCTGGCATCTTGAGAAGCAGATAAACGTAATATGGCACAGCCATAAATTTGGTGAGTGCCGGACGATCCAATATTGCATGGTAAGAGGATTCGAAATTAGCCACTTCGAATTTGATAAATTCAGTGTGGTAGTTCTCCCTCGTGCCAAAGGTGACTGGAAGAACTGCCGTACCAAGTGGGTGTACCGCGTTACCCGGGATGATGCCGTAGAAGGGGGACTTGCTCGGAACCAGCATGTCCTTGAAGTCTAGGCCCATCTTCCTCAGAGTGCTAGCGAAGATGAGGTTAAGACCGCTCCCACCATCGATGAGCACCTTGGTGAGCCTGACCTCTGCCACCACAGGATCCAGAACCAGGGGGAATTTGCCGGGCTCGGAGAAGCTCGTCCACTGGTTGTCGTGGGAGAACGAGATGGGGACCTCCGACTAACGGACTGGTCGTGGTACCGCCGGCTCGATGGACATGATCTCCCGAAGAAGCAGCTTCTGGTCCCGCCTGGAGCTAACATCCCCATCTCCCCCGAAGATGACGTTGACATTTTCGGGGTGGACCCGAATAGTCCCGCTGGCCTTTGTCGTTGCGGTTGTCATTTGGGCGCCTCAGATTGCTATCTTGGCACCGCGGGAACCACTCCCGCATCTTCTCCTCCTGCTCGGACCAATCGTGCATCATATCACGACGGCCCGCAACAGTCTTCGGCCTGTTCCGCCCAAAATCCCTGTAGATGCCTGGGTCGGTGATGCCGTTGTAGAAGCAGTCGATGATGTCATCCTCCGAGATGTTCGCGATGGTGGCGCGGACGTCGAAGAAGCGATGTGTGTAGGACCGCAGGAGCTCCTTACGTTCCTGTTTACACTGAGCAAGATCGTAACGAGTACCTGCACGAGCAATCGCTCCCTGGAAGTTGTCGATGAAAACCCTCTTGAGCTGTTCCTAGGAGTCGATGGAGTTGTTGCTTAGGCTCTCCAGCCACGTGAGCGGCGCAGGGTCCAAAGCCATCGGGAAGTAGACGACTTGGTGATGTTCGAGCCCCCTGCGACCTCGATGGCCATGAAGTAGCAACGTAGCCACTGCTGAGGAGCCTGCTTGCTGTCGTACTTGGTGATGCCGATCGGCTTGAAGCCCTCATGGTACTTGTAGCTGCTGAAACGTGCAGAGAAAGCTGGGAATCGGTCGCTACTGTCAGTACCTTCAGTTTTGACTTCTTCGCGGACCTTGCGCCTGGAGGAGGTCACGGACCGTGCGTCGCGGCCTTCATTGATGTGCTGGTGCAGGTCCTCTGGAGGAGGCCGATGGTTGACCTGCCGCGGGTTACCCCCTGGAAGTGGCTGCTGCCTCCCGCCAGGGGCCTGGCTCCCGCGAGCGTTGTCATTGTTGAGGCTGGGCTGAGGTCGAGGACGTCCACCAGCCGTTCGGCTGTGGCCCTGGCTGCGGCTCTCGCCCACGCGCTCATCCCTGATGGTGGATGCTGGGTTATGCTGATCCAGCTGGATCCAGACCCTCTGCGCGTAAAGAAGTGCTTGACGCACATTCGGGTCATTACTGCGCTCAAGGATGGCCGTAACCCTGGCGATGTTGGCCACCGGAGTCCTAAAGCCTCGTTCGCTTACGGCGGCGAACTCAGGATCAAGCTCGCGATGCATAGATCGCCTCCGCTTGTTGGCCCTCCTCCGCCGGATTGTGCGGGCTCTGTTCTTGGCCCTCCGTGCCTCGCGATTGGCATCGTTTTCCTCGCTGGCGTTGGCAGTGGCCTCATCTTCAGAGACCGCTTCAAAGTCGATGATGGGAAAACCTCCATCATGCTCGCCTTCTTCCGCCATTAGCACCTGGTGGGAGGTGAGCTCGTCAGAGCTCGCGTCGACTAGTTCAGTCGATCCCTCCGCCACGGTAGCCAACGGCCTGCCCTCCTGAAAGGGCAGGAGCTTGAGGTGAGCCACAAGTCGACCCTCAGCCTCGAGTAGATCGGAGAGCTCCATCCCCCTCCAATGTACGAAGCGCCCCTCGGGTGTGGAGGTGATCATCAGATCACTGGCGCCAAAACTACCCGAGGCCCCCCGCCATGTGGTGGCTTCGGGCCCTCCAAGTTGGACCAGGGAATCCAGGTCCTCCTCTAATGCAGAGAAAGACTTGGAGAAGTTGGCCCCCTGAAGATCAGTGGCCAAGTTGCATGAACCGGGTTGAGGTCGGTTACGCGAATCCTTAGATTGGAACAAATCCAACCCAAGGGAAGTTGCCACAACGCTGGATGAAGTCGAGCCTGGAGAAGACTCCACCTCGATCTTTGTTGTGGATGCATGGGTTGACAAGTCGTCGAGCCCGTCGACGAACTTGTCGAGGTCACTGCAGGGATCCGCAGCGGAAGTCTTTGGCTTCATGTCGACGAGGAATCGACGGAAGTTGCCTGCACCGTCTGCGATGCAGACCCACAAGCAAAAAATAAATGTCGTGCCCTGAGAGGGAACTGACCTGGAGAATTGGAAAATTGCCATCAAGCTCGTCGGTGGATATTCTACGCATCCCCCTACCTGACGCGCCAGCTATCGATGTTTAACCGGCTGCCCACCGAGGGGTATACCCAAGGTGGTAAGTTTTGGGTGATGGGACGCCGAGATCAGGAACTCGAAGGTGCAAGGAACGCAAAGCTTAGACAGGTTCGGGCCACGAAGCGCGTAATACCCTACGTCCTGTATGGTGATTTGTATTGCCTTAGGTGTAGAATGACCTAGAGATCATGTTTTGAGAGGGTCCCTGCCCTCCCTTATATATCCGAGAGGCTAGGGTTACAAAGATACTAACCAACACCAGCTAAGGAATCGTACTAGAACGTGTCTCGAGTAGATTCCCTCTGTATCGGTTAGCTCTATCTCCTACTTAAACAGGATAAATAAGAGATAAACGAGGTAAATAAGAAATAAGACAGACTTAATCTCTTAAACCTCTTTAAACTACATTATGTACACAGTCCCGTGGCCCCGGGTCTGACACACTTTACCCACAATTCGTGTCTTCCAATTTGCCTGAGGTAGCTAGCCTCTTAAATACTTCCAAGATGAGTGGCAAGGGATTCACTACGAGGCCTTTACAAAGATTCCTAACTTATGACAATCCGCTATGGTTTCAGACTGCAGTGGTTATAACCCTCCCTAATGAGAAAGACGTCTTAATCAGAATAATATCTAAGCCTCAAGAGGACCGGGCTATACCCTCATCAATGCACTCCCCTCTTGCCCTTTCGGTAAGATCATCATAAACTAGAGTTTCTAATTAATTAGCCAAGAATAGAGCCATATAGTATTGTAGTTGCACTGTTTTCTTGGATGGTTCTCCATATTCCGATTAACCATATGATCTTGTGATTAACAACACAAATTATCCAAGAACATGAAGTAAAACAGGTATATTATTGTTTAGGTAACGAACCGTATCCCAAGAGTATAAGCAACTAGCATAGCTACCCAACAAAAAGATAAAATCCAGATTGACAAGGAATGATCATAAAGACTAGGCATATTGTTAATTAGGATCCATCAGGTTAAGACACATGCATGCATGAAGAAAAGTTGTATTTATTGTAATTGTTAGGATAAAAGAATGATTAAGGAAACACTTGCCTTTCTTTTAGAGAATAGCTGCTCAGAGTCTTCAACTCTTGCTCTTAAAACTCTTAATCCTCAAAAGTCTTCGATCGCGCTCCTTCTAACGTCACATACACATCGGGCCCAAGCATACAAGTAAGCAAATAAACAAGAACAACTAAGAACAGATATACCAAACAAAAGGAAAGCTTCAAAAGAGCGTACAAAAGGATAGGACTCGCTGCTACGGTCACGTGAATGAAAGAAACGCAGAAAACGGAGCTATGATAGAAAAAAAGCAGCTATCGGAAGATTTATGTTATAAAGTGACAAAAGAACTATAAGATTCATTTATTTTAATTTAGAAAACTAATGTAAAAGATATTTTAAAAGAAATATCTAGATTATTATTAGCTCATATTATATTTGTATTTATAAAAACAAAGTAGAACTTAGTCCAATTTTTATTTACAATTGTCTAGGTATAAATTACACTAGTTAAAAAATTAATTAGCAAAAAAGTTGTGAGAACCTCTAAACGCATAACTTCATAGGATTCGTGTTGAACTAATAAATTATAATTAAAATATATTTATGCTGGTATTAATCAAGTTACATTAATTAAGAAAACCAGAGTATAGTTCTAATTGAATTTTAATTGGGAAAACTAGATGAGAGGTCATTAATCAAATTAAATCTATATTTAGTTTTAAAAATAGGAAGTATGGTACAATAGCACTACTAAACGATAGCTTAGGGTTTTAGAAGACTAACGCAAAAAGAACAGATCGAAACAGATCTAAAATAAGGAAACTACGCACGAAACAAGGTTGCAAGGACCTATACATGATTAACTATAGATTTCAGGGGCTAGCAGAGAAGATCTGCAAGACACAGAAACACAGTGCTCGCAAATTAGGAAAAGTTTAGGGTTAGATCTGAAAAAGATCACGGGTGGGGCTGTGTTGAAAAGATGCAATAGATTTAGGGGGTTTTCTGCGAAGTTTGCAAGACACAAAGAAACCTGCATGAATTACAAGATTTTCAGGGGCCTAATTGCAAAAGACCATCGGATTTGGATCGGACGGCTGGGAGCGACTGGCGGCTTGGGGTGGCGGCACTGGACGCTGGTGGCGAGCCATGCGATGGCGTGGCTCATCGGGGAATCGCGTAAACGCGATTCCGGCCACGATTTCGGCTCGGGTTTCGCCTGAGAGAAAGAGAGTGAGAAGGGGAACGCGTTTAGGGGATTGGAACAGGGCGCCGGGGGCCAGGGAAGGTGGATGGCAGCAAGGCGCGGCACGGTGGTGACGGAGATAAAGAGTCGCAGCGGGAAGGGGAGAGGAAAGGGGAAAGCAGGCCGGCGAGGACCCTTACCCTAAGGCGGAACTCCGGCAGCAGCTCGCGGCAACAGAGGAGTGGCGAGGTGGCGACTGCATCGGCGGCCGAGGCGCGGCTAAGGTTTTGCGAGGCGAGGCGGTGGCTGCGAGGCTGGCGGGACAAGGGCACGGGGCGGCGGCTTTATAGGGCGGTCGAGGGGCCTCGGCTTGAGGGCCTAAGACGCCGCGCGGGCGGAGGACGTGTCGCGGCCGGACTCGGGCGCGAGTCTGAGCCTGACTCGAGCTTGAGGACGGGCCCAACAGGTGGGTCCCGCCTGGCGGTGAGGAGAGGAAGGGGAGGAGATGGGAGCGGGTTGGGCTGGGAGAGAGGGAGCTGGGCCAGCTAGGCCGCGTGGGGAAGGAAAAAGAAAAGGCCAACTGGGCTGGGCCTTGCGGGAGAAAACGGAGAGAGGGTATAAAAGAAAGAGAGAGTGGGCCGGGCTAAAAGAGAAAAAGAGGGAGAAAAAGAAATGCATTTGAATTTAAATTTAAAATTTAAATACAAATGGAAGACAAGCAATAAAAAAAATACAATATGGTATGAAATGCACAAGATCTATATTTCCTTATATTTATTTTTATGGTTAAGTAAATTATTGTTAATTCATGATAAATGCTTTAAAATCAAAATAATTTGAATAAAAACCTTATTGATTCTGAAAAGAATCTAGCAAAATTTATTTAGGTTCCTAATTTGAAAATTAGGTTCCTCTGGTACCCTTAAGCAGTTTTTCAACTATGATATGTGGAACATGTTGTGCACATCTGACAGTCGGGCAGGTAGTTCTGACGAGCTATTAAGCTTTAGAAAGGAAAGACAAAAGGCGAAAATATGAATGTTCGCTTCGGTACCTCAAGGAGAAGCTTTTGATTTACTTTTTGTTATCAAAACGCGATAGAGGACGAAATTGCGGCGGTGGCCGAGCTCAACATCATGGTTCTGTGGTCTTGGAGCGAATTTGACCAAAAATGAATTAAATCCAGCTTAAGATGAAAAGAAAAAAAATTCATGTTCCAGAACATATTTTCAAGCTTAAAATTAATATAGAAAAATCCAGATAAATCTTTTAAACCATGGTAAATATATCTAGAAGAATCCCAAAAATTCCAAAAAAAATTCAGGAGGTAATTTGGGGCACGAGGAATCCAAATAAAATAATTAGAATTTGAGAAATAGATTTTTAGAACTTCCATTAAATGGATTTAGCTTAACGGAAAAAGAGAATAATTTTCAGAAAAATCTGCAAAAATTCTCAAAAAACTTTAAAGATGGATGAATATATTCTAAAAGATATTCACATTGTAAATTAAATATTTTAAGATGTGACCGTCTAGGTTGGGTGGGTGATCAACTGATCATGCATGCCAAAACCACCGGGGAAGAGGCAAGGAAAAAAGTGCCCAGTGGGGCTCATTCTTCACTCTTCAGTCTTGTATTGGTTCGTGCCAGCATGGTCAGTGTTTCGTCTCTCCCAGGATTTGGCAGCGCGTCGCTGCCATCGGCCATCGCGTCCCTGAATTAGGCTTCCATCATTGTTGTTCAGAGACAAAAGAGGGGCATCAGGTAGACCATCGCGTCCCAGAATTCGTTGTTTTGTTTGGCAACGTTCGCCATCGCCAATGCGGGCAACGCCGTGGTCCCATCTTTGAATGCATCCATCGGTGTGTTGGGGATGGGAGCAGTATGGGCCGGTCCATTGGGCCGTAAAGTGGGCCTCTAGGAGCCACGATCGAGATGAAGCCCGCCCGCTGTCATGGTTTTGCTAACCTGCCTTCGCCAATTCCCTTCTACAGTCAGCCACTCCCGTATTGTACGCAGCATGCCGCGGGCAGCTCCAGCTACGACGCTCCTACGCTACAGGTAAGCACCTGCACGCTGCACCACCACCTTCAGTCCTTCCCTCCCCTGCACGGCTGCACGCGCACAGTGGCCGCGCGTCCTGTGAGATCCCGATTGCACCCGCGCCACCAAGGCACCAAGGCTTCCCGACAGTGCCGCTGCCACCAGCGCCCCGCGCCGATGCACCGTTGAGGCATCCGCCAACAGTGCCATCCAACAGCCGCGAGCGACCACCGCGGGGCACCAGGGGCTTTCCAGATTCCGCCCCGGTCCCGGCCCCGGCCCCGGCGTGGGCAGCCGGCACGCCGCCCACGCCCGCTGCCCCGCTCGTACCGGCGGTGTCCACCCATCCATCTTTTCCCCGGTCTCGTCGGCTCCCCTTGCATTGCATCCGGGAGGGCTGGCCCCCTTCGCGCGGCTCCCTTTGCACGGAACCATGCGTTCTCTCCCATCGGCGGTGTCGTCGCTGTCCAGGGGCTCTCGCGTCCGCGATGTTGATGGCGGCGCGTTCCTCGAGTGGTGTTTCTGGACATGGTTGGGCGCCGTCGGTTATGGCGTTCGAGCCTTCGAGGCAAACGGATCTGCGGCCGGGCGGACAGGGAGGCTCCTGCCGACCGGTTCCTTTCGCGGCGGTGATGGCAACGGGCAGTTAGACAACAGGGCGACTGTTTGTACTCGGCCAAGTTGATGAGGGTCCGTCCAAGAGAGCGGAGGAGCTCGTCAGTGGCGTCAATGGGCAGCTAAGCGGGCATGGAATCCCGTCGATCGTCCCCTGAAATCAGGGCCGAAAAGCCTTGGAGACCGGGATTGCAACGAGACCGGCGGGTTGCTGAGGTCAGTTCCTTGCGAGCTTTCGGCTGCTCGTCGCCGATGGCAGGTGCGCGTGCCGGGCCTTCTCAATCGGGGAACTCTTGCAGGGGCAGGGGCAAGACGCCTCGCGCTTACTGCTGTGCGAGCATGTCACTGTGCTCTGTGCAAACGCGTGCAGCTTTCAGCGTCGCGGGACACGCACCGGGCTACGGATGGCTGCCCCTGTTCAGCTGTTCTTGTTCAGTTCCTTGCAGAGCAGACTTGCAGCTGCACGCCTAACTGTTGGTTCTTTACACCCCATTGGCAATCAGATCGTTTTTTTTAAAAAAATCGACTGAGGCCACGTTTAGATTGCAAATTTGTATAACATTTGGAACTTTTTGCTACTGTAGCGTTTTCGTTTGTATTTGACAAATTTTATCTAATCATGGTCTAACTAGGCTTAAAAGATTCGTCTCGTGATGTACAATTAAACTGTGCAATTAGTTATTTTTTTTACATACATTTACTGCTCCATGCATGTGTCCTAAAATTGATGTGATGGAGAGAGAGTGTAAAAATTATAACATTTGGAAGCGATCTAAACGGGGCCTGAATAGTCAGACTGGAGTATGTTAGTATTCCACCGTTGCATCATCAACCTAAGCGAAAAAGAATCAAGCTAGCACCACTTGAAAAATGCCCCGTCCGTACACCAGATATTCAAGGGGAGGACACGGCGGAGGCCGATCGCTTTTGTTAAGGATCTCGTGCTCAGGCACGCCACCAACCATACTAAACGAGAGTGCCTCCAGAGCGACAGGGCGGACATGCGCGGATACGTGTCGTTTTGCCTCCCCTCTCCCCTGACCCTCACTCTCTCCCCGTCCTCGGCATTCCGTGGCCCATGCCCCGTGGCAGACTAGGTCGTTGTCGCCAATGCACATCCATGTTTATTCCACCACGCTCACCCCTTTATAGGGACCACCTCGTCGCTCATCCTCCTCCTTGCTCCATGTCCGTGGCGTGGTCATGGTGGCGAGGGCAGCCCGGCTGAGCGTTGGTCATATATAGCTCCTGCCTACCTAGTATGCAGTTCTAACCCGATCCGTGCAGACGGCTTGACGTGACAAGTAGTAGGTAGGAGGCTGGTCTTGCTAGGAGGAAGGAGGAAGGCCTGGCCATGGCGCTCGAAGCCGTGGTGTTCCCCATGGAGCACCTCGCGTGCACGGCCAAGGCGGACTCGGCGTCGCTGGGCTGCGGCTTCGACATTGACGATCTCGAGGAGAAGGGCGGCGTGGTTCTGCAGGTAGAGGCCGCGGGCGCGCTGCCGCTCGGTGACGGCGCGGCCACCGCATGGGACGCAGCTCTCTGCCCATGCTCCGTCGCTCCTGGTGCCCTGGAGGAGTGCTGGGACGCGCAGCGCCACCTCTCCGTGTCGCCGCCGCCGGTGCCGGCCCCGCCGGGAGGACGCGGCAAGGCGACCGCGTCGGCGGCGCGGAGGCGGCGACGGCGCCCGAAGGCGGTGAAGAACACGGAGGAGATGGAGAGCCAGCGGCGCAACCACATTGCCGTGGAGCGCAACCGGCGGCGGCAGATGAACGAGTACCTCGCCGTGCTCCGCTCCGTCATGCCGCCCTCCTACGCGCAGCGGGTACGTACTACGATCCCCATGGCTCCGGGCTCCGGTAAGCATCGTCCTAGCTGCAAGAGCTTTGCGGGTCATGTCACCATGCATGTGCACGAACGGCTTGGCATTCACCGTATTGTTGATTGCTGCTGCCCCCCCAACTTTTACTGTAACGGACGTCAAATCTTGTTGCCCCCTGGCCATCTGCTGCTGCTGCTGCCTCGCCGCGCCATTCCGCTTTGGTTGCATCTGTCACGGAATCTCTAGCGATCGCGTACCGCGCTACTGCTCCCCGCATCAAAAGCCGCACCTTCTTGTGCGCCAAGCTCTTGGTCGCGACCGGATGGCACGTACCCTTTGCAACGTAACGTTTGTTGATGGGTACCACGGCGTGCAGGGCGACCAGGCGTCGATCGTGGCGGGCGCCATCAACTTCGTCAAGGAGCTGGAGCAGCTGCTGCAGTCGCTGGAGGCGCAGAAGCGGCGGGCGGGCTGCGCCGAGCCGCCGGCGGCGCCGCCGTTCGCCGGCTTCTTCACGTTCCCTCAGTACTCGACCGGCGCGACCGGTGCTGTCGGCGCTAGCGACAGTTCTGGCTCTGCTGGCGGCGATCAGAGTGGCGGCGGCTGCGCGGGGGCCCGCCGCGGCGTGGCCGACATCGAGGTGGCCGTGGCGGAGAGCCACGCCAACGTGAAGGTGCTCGCGCCGCGGCGGCCCAGGCAGCTGCTGAGGATGGTGGTGGCGCTGCAGTGCCTCGGCCTCACCGTGCTCCACCTCTACGTGACCACCACGGCCGACCACCTGGCCTTCTACTCCTTCAGCCTCAAGGTAACAAACTATACATCGCCACTGCAAATGACCAGCCAATCGGCCATGCATGTTATTCTTGTCTGAACATCTCGCCGCTTCTGTTGCAGATGGAGGATGAATGCCGGCTATCGTCTGTCGACGACATCGCCGCCGCGGTGAACGAGATCGTCGCGAAGGTCTCCGACGAGGTCATCATTAGTCAGTTAGCTGCCTAGCTGGAACAGTATTAAGCTAGTGTCATGTATTGTAACATCAATTTGATCCTAGAACATGGATAACTGAGGCAAGTGGCAATTCGCGCCATTGTCAGGCAGTACTACCACTCCATGTTTGCGTGCAAGTAAACATGTATGGATTGGACCAGCTTAATTATATTTTGCATCTCAGTACTAATCTGTATGTATCCAGAATTCCAGTCACATCTCGCAGCACCAATCAGTCGAGACACCTGCGTGTGCGCACGGGGGATCAGGTCGATCCATGAACTGGTGGACCATCTTTTCTGATCTCTGACGAGTTTTGCTTCTGAAAAATGTTTTTTCTCTGACGAGTCAGCATGCTAGCTTTCACCAGATAAGAGTTAGCATGGATTATTCAGACTAGTGGGGCACGCCAGCTCCAATCTTTCCTGGTGATAGAAAGTGGCCGGCTGCAATCATGTCATGTTACGATCGATCATCGCAACGATCTTGATTGCGTGTGTCAGGTTCGTTTACTCTGGAAGTCTGAAATGCAAGTTGGTGTGTGGATGAACCTGCTGGCGTAGAGCCTTCGCTCACATCATTCTGCCGGCACTGATCGGGGCAAGAATCTGTAGGATTAGAGTCCTTCTCCCAGCCGAAACTGTCTTTTTCTCGGACGTGAATGATCAAGAGATAGGGTCTTTAATTCCCTGATTGGGTGTTACGAGCATCAGTTCGGAATCATGCCATTGGGAGATGAAGTATGAACAGCCCTTGCTGTAAGGATCTGACAGGTGAATTGTGTAACGACAATTTAAGCTATTCTTTTCCATGTAGGGACAATGAATCCGTGAAAAGAGTGGAGGTAAAAACAAACAAGCCAATGGGCGACGGAATTGTGGTAGCGTGGCTACTGTGACTGAAAAGAATGTTACTAGGACGTGCATGCCTACGAACTGGTGCACCTGACACCAAAGTCTTTTGTGCATGCATATGCCAGCCTTTGCGTTTTGCTGCACCAGCTACCTCCCTGCTACAGGGCGTAGCTTTGTTTCACGCCCTACCCTACCCCCCCTGTTCCTTCGATTTGTAGCCTGACACTTGCGGGGCAAACAAAACCTGGCTACATATGCAGATCAGTAGACGCAGAACAGTGCAACTGTGGAAAGTCTGTGTACATGTCCTTGAACTACACTTTCCTTTTATTTTTCGTGGATTTTTGTTGGAAATTAGAGTGGCGAAGAAAACTGCATGGCTATGCCCTCACTGAAACTTGATTATATTGATTTCTTGATCGAAATGCTATGATCTTTACATTACTGTTCAGCTATTAAGTTTCTTGTTAATTTCAGAGTGACGACTGATGACTGGTGACTGAAAGAGGAATTGGAGATCAACCACACCTTGTATTGATCAATGAGTGGTACATTTATACAGCTACAGGATCAGCTTTGAAAGACCCGCCGCTAACCTAACGATTTGGTGCTCTAACTGACTAGCGAGCTAACAGCCCGAACTAGCGCTGCGGAATGCGAGCGACGCGGAATGGATGGCGTCATGGCGAGCGAGTCCTCTGGGCGTGGCGGAACGTCCGCGCAGCGAGGCGAGCGAGTCCGTGGCGTCCATGGCGCGCGGGCTGTTCGGCTGTGGGCTAACACCCCCCGCAGACTCAGCTTCGTTGTGTCAATGCAGAAGCTGTTTCTGAAGTCGTTGTAGAGCTGCGTCGGTAGACCCTTGGTGAATATGTCGGCGAGTTGCTGCGTGCTGGGAACGTGAAGGACGCGGACATGGCCGAGTGCAACCTTCTCGCATACGAAGTGCATGTCGAGTTCGATGTGCTTGGTGCGCTTGTGGTGCACGGGATTCCGCGTCATGTACTCAGCAGAGATGTTGTTGCAGAAGACTATGGTCACCGAGTTGATGTCGATGCGCAGCTCGCCGAGGAGACTCCGGAGCCATGAACACTCGGCTACGGTGTTGGCGACGCCTGTGTACTCCGCCTCGTCGCTAGAGCGGGATAGGGTCGTCTGCCTCTTGGATGACCATGAGATGAGGGCGTCGCCGAAGAAGACGCAGAAGCCGGACGTCGAGCGATGCGTGTCGGGGCAGCCGGCCCAGTCAGCGTTCGAGTACGCCGTTAGCGTAGGCGTGGACGCGGCACGCAGCTGGATGCCCATGGATGGAGTGCCGCGGATGTAGCGGAGAATGAGCTTGAGCATCGCAGCGTGGATGTCCCAGGGCGAATGCATGTGTAGGCAGACTTGTTGGACGGCGTAGGCGATGTCGGGGCGGGTGATCGTCAGGTAGTGGAGAGCGCCCGCCATGCTACAGTAAAACGTGGCGTCGGTGATCGGTGTGCCCCGGGCGGTGGATTGCTTTGGCTCGGTGTCTGCGGGCATGGGGACAGGCTTGCAATTGCTCATGCCGACGCGCTCGAGGAGATCGTCGATGTACTGGGCTTGAGATAGAAAGAATCCGTCTTTGATGCGCTGGACGTCGACGTCAAGGAAGAATTTCAGTGGTCCCATGTCTTTGACGGCGAACGCGGTGCGGAGTTGCGTGACGATGTGCTGCAGCAGACCTGTGGTCGAGGCAAAGCACCATATCATCGACGTAGAGCAGGAGGTACGCCGTGCCGGTGTCGCTGCTGAGCACGAACAGAGAGGGGTCGGGTAGCTTGGAGGACTCGTGCCCTTCTGATGCCCTGGCCCACCCTACTAAGATTAAGGCGCAATCAGACCGTGGTGGCCGTTTGGTAAAGGTATGGCGTTGTTGATGACGTTCGAGTAGTCGGCGGGGACGGGAGCCATTCGATAGATGCTGGCTGGTTCTTCTCCAGCTTGAAGTAGACGATCCAAATCCTCCTCCGACTTGTAGTTGGCGATCCAAATTCTCCTCCAGCTTGTAGTAGACCATCCACATCCTCCTCCGACTTGTCGTAGACGATCTAAATGCTCATGCGACTTGTCGTATAGGACCTCCGACCGAGGGGGATTCGGTTTGAGGGGTTCCGAGTCGTCGATTGCATAGTTGATCTCTGTGTGGGTGGTACGGGTGCTTCAAGCTGCTTTTAGTACGGGAGCAAGGTCCCTTTAGTAAACTACGCGTAATACTAGTCGAAAACTAGTAAATGGAGTGTTACTGGAAGTTTGGGAGCAAGGCTCCTTCAGTAATATAAAAAATTAGTCTAGAACTAGTAATCTCGGGGTTACTGGAAGTATTTGATAGACAATCGCGTAGGTTCTTTATTTGACTAATTAACGGGTTCAACTAGTTGTTGCCAAACAAGGCAACCTCTCTTGGCAGTCGCATTGTTCGGCTGTGATATGGTTCCTTGAGTTTAGGAGGGAATCGTGATTAACCCGAGTAAATGAACATAAATAGTGATCCTGACTTTGTGGTAAAAAGGGGTGTTTTTAGGTGTACGTAACCTCTTATTTCGAGATAAGTTCCCAAAACAATGGTTTAAACAAACAAAACACCAAAATGACCCTCCGGAAACCTCCTTGAATCGAGTACGAAATTTATGAGTAAATCATTAGTCAGGTAGTCCCGTCTCTTTTCTTCATAGACTTGGCGGAGCTCCAAGGGCCCTCTGACTTGACATTCAAAAGAAGAATGCTTGCTCTTCGGGTGGCACAGGCATTGCCCGTGGAGGGTTTCATCGAGTCGTTTCTTTGATCTGGGAGTCTTTTTTCTACGGGTGGATTGTTCCACGGATTCTGGCTTGCGCTTCTGAGTAGTCTTCAGGTAGTGATAAGAGGATGAGTCCCGATTTTCCGAGAGGTACGGTAAACTTGATTGGTGGAAAACTCGACGTTGATGATCTAAGGCTCCGAACGAACAGAACCTCGCAATCACTACACCACTACTCCGTTGGTTATCACCGTGTCACACGAATGACCTTGCCATGAAGGCTTATCCCTGCAAGCGTAATCAAGAACACAAGCAAGAACAGGAGATGCAATCAAACAGACTTGATTACGAGATCGAGTCTCACAAACCGACGAACGGCGACACTGTTTGATGACAGATTGAATCTAACCAAAACCCAAACCCTAAAGTGGTGGCGGCTACTGAATAAAAGGGAGTTAGAGGCGTACAAGACCCTTGGACGCAAACCTAACGGGCTCCAACACGGTACACGGGCCAACGGCCCAACAGACGGTGACACAGCATCCTAAAAGATTCTGGACGCCCACTTGTATCGACGATTCCCATCGACTCAGAAGGAATTTTGAGATGGGACTGGTGCCATTGGAAGTGTGGCAGAACCAACCCGAATTACACCGGCTCAAGTACACAAGTCCACTCTCAAGGGCTCCAACGTACTTCAAATGGTGTAACCCCTTGGCCTGTCGGGTAACGTCCCGATAAACCACCGAATGCAGGATCAAACAAGGTACCTCGCATGAAGGCGAGTCCAGAGATACAATTGCCATCATATTTTACATTACCGACACTCATATTACAAGAGTGTATCAAAATAGCATAAGTTTCCAAACTGATAAAAGTTATTACAAACCAGTTCCAAGTTTTCAAATTTACGGCAGCGAAATTTGAAATGCGACAATTATACACATCGCCAGTACGGACATCATGCTAAGCCCTGGCATGACATCACTCGGTATGATCAGTGTTGGCCGGGGACGGGTCCCATTCCACGGACCAACCATCGGGCAGAGCATAAGACCATGGCACAGGCAGAGTAGAGTCCTCATGGGGATCACCTGGAACAAAAGTTACATTGCAAGACTGAGTATTCTAATACTCAGCAAGGCTTACCAGTTTCATGGTATACTTAGCCATGTAACTAGACTATGAAGGCTCTAAATGGTTCTGGATTTAGTTTTCAGCTGAAAAGCAACAAACAGTAGATCCTTATTTTCAAATTCTAGCTTTCAGATTCTAGTTGATTATCCATTCTAGGTAAGCAACTATAACTATTCAAGCATGGTAGAATCTTTTAAACAAATATCATCTTTGATAACCATAAGGTTGCTCTTGTTACTCTATGTGGCAAAGGGATCAAGCAGTCTCAATCTTCACGAGAAACGGACGATTCTGAATCGAATTTCACAACCTTGCAAGGCAAACCTAACTCACACGCTTGGAACATCCAACAATTGTTCTGAAGCAACCGTTTGCCTTTTATTCCGACTTGTGGATCAGATCCACCACAAGCGACTGCAGGACCATACGCACATCCAATGTGCAGGACGTACGTCTGTAGCGCGACTACATGACCGTACTCCTGGTTGCCCTGCAACACGTATTCGCACACGTCGAATCGAGTAACAGAAAAATCCAAATACGAGTGGTGGGAGGTATGTCCACTCCTCGGGCCGATTGGTTACTAGGCTTACCGCTTACCATATTTCACGGCATGTGGCTAGTACTTTCAAACGCTTAACCACCGCTACCACACACTGCGACCTTAGCCAAATTCATCAACACAGACGGGGTATCACCTCAACCATGATACTTCTCAAAAATCCCGTCCGTCATCCTTATAATGATTACATGAATGTAACCATTACAATTCCTATAAAGCTCGCGAGTGATAGGCAATCACTCGACTTCTACCGGCCTATTAGCGTAGCAGCTATTCGGACTCAAGTTCTAGTATTCAGTACATCGGTTCCTAGGAATATGCAACTAGAGTTTTCAGACAACTCCTAAGAACTTAATGCACAAGTATATATATATAAATGTAGATTGCAGTGTAAATAAACTAGCGGGTTTATGTCCGGGGCTTGCCTTCGTTGGCAGGACTGGGGGCAGGAGTGTCAAAGTTTTCTGAACTTCGGTTCGGAGCTTCAGTTAGATTTCCGACAACGTTCCCGGGGTCTTCAGAAATTTACACTTCTGGTTCCGGGAGTAGTTCGTAGTCTCCGTCGGCGAGGGTAGTTGAGTCTATATGATATGCAAAGATGTAGTTTAAGAGATGAATATATTTTCATTTCACTTCATGATAAAGTTGCAATCCAATGAAAACATAGCTTACTCATCAAACATATCATTTACTTTTTTACTGGGCAGTCATTTATCAAGTATTAACTAACCTAGTTAGCTACATTAGACAAGATGTTTCATTTTTACAAAATAGACTACTATAGCACGGGGTTGAAACTTTTATTAATTATAGATAAAGCTATGTCTAAGCTATTGTAAACTTATCAAGATTTTATCTTCATAGAAATTATGCTACAAGAATAATTAACAACAGCACTAATGTATTAAAAGTTATTGATAACTATAGATATATACAAGATTTTGTTCTGGGTTTTTTTGACCAGGTTGCACTACTCAAGAGCAACACCTCAAAATATTTTCATAATTTTTCATGGATGAAAACTAGCATAAATGAATTATCTTTGAAAACAAGCATAAATCCATAACTTGGTGTATAGCCTACTATTAATCCTAATACTTTTACTATGGATTACACATACAAAAAGGAAGTTAGGGTATAAATTTCAGATACAAATACTAACAGAAACATCCATAATTAAAATTTAAGCATTTCATCAACATACAACAAAGGTACTCGAATTTCTAAGTAATTGAGCAGTAAAGAACTCGAAACTTTTGCAAAGAGCTACACATGGGACATACAAACTAAGTTCCAAAATTCAGCTACAAAACAACTATGGATCAAGAGATCTAATTAAAGCACCTATTTCCTATTATTTAACCTAGATCAAAAAGCGGGCATATTCAGTTCAAAACCCCTATATAAAAGTAGTCGAATTTAACTCATGGATTCAAACCCAACTGGTTTGACATTTTTCTAAATTTTCTACAATTTTCTACACAATTTTGAAGTTCACAGCTTTTGAATTGGGGGGCTGGAATTTTACAGACAGGACCCTAGAAAGTTTGAAATCAGAGCAATTGGGTCCTTGCTCGTCGGGGAAGAAGGGGTAGGGCATCGCCATCCAAATTCTGGGGAGGGCGGCATCGGGGGTGAAGGAGGACTAGCCCACGAGCATCAGGAGTTCAAGGCCCGTCCAGGGGTGGGCTTAGGAGGAAGAGGGGGTGACCGGAGGTGGGTTTCCCACGGCTGCCGAGGTGGCGGCGGAGGGGAGCTCTTCGGCGGGAGGCTTCCTGGCGATGAGGGCGGTCAAGACCTGGTCCAGCAGCTTCAACAGGAGGAGAGGAAGCTACTTTGGTGGCTAGGTTGGTCGGAGGAGGGGCGGAGGGATGAGCTCGACGGAAACAGAAACTTACCGGCGAGGAGGTAGCGACGGCGAGGTGGTTCCGGCGGGGGTTCGGCCGCGAGGAGTGGTCTGGGAGTATCAGTGAGGTGAGGGGAAACTCCGCAGGGGGTTGTAGTGGTGCGGGGATGGTTGGAGTGAGCTACCCACGGCGAGCAGGGGGTCGCCGGAGTGGAGGAAGGGGGCGGCGGTGGTGTTCGGGGCTCGGGGCGTTGGGCGAGTGAAAGAAAGTGCAGAATGGAATGGTCACGAGTTAGAGAAGCTCGAGAGCAGGAGATTAGAGGCCCAGAGGGGATGCTTGGCCCATGCCACGGTGGCGGCAAGCTGTCGGCCGGGCGGCGTTCGGGTAGGCGTGGCGCGCGCGGGAAAGGGCCAGCAAGGGGAGCTAGGGCGGCGGCCGGCTTCCAAGTGACGCGTGGGGGAGGGTGGAAGTAGGAGGTGGTGCGGCAGCAGCGGCACAACGGCGGCCGAGGGAGGTGCACTGCGCCGGCGGCAGAGGAGGCAGAGGAGCAGAGCGTGCCAGAGGAAGAAGAAGAGAGGGGGGGGGGTCCGAGGGGTCTCCTTGCAATTTTCAAAAATCTTAGGGATCCTTCTGTAAAGTAAAATTTTCCGTTGATCCAAAACCCTCATGAGAAAATGATCAAAATAGAAATTGTAGAGTTTTTTTAAACCCTATAACATTGCTTTAGGGTTCAAGTTGAAAACCTCAAAGTACAAAGCTTTAATTTTAAATTTTGAACCAAATTCAACTTTAATAAGGTTTTGTCCTTATGAAGGTAAATTTCTTATAATTTTGGTTCTAATTGCAAGTTCAGGTAATGTGATGATGACTTATATTTTTACACTTTAACCCCTAGTGTAAATTTGAGAGTTACCTTTGTAACTCAACATTTTTCACAAAAGAACTCTTATTTTTGACTAATTACACACAAATCCTTATTGTCACATATGCACTCAAATTTGACACATTCATCCAATTTCATTTAATTTAATGTATTTACATTTCACATTCTTCCTAATATTTTACAATTTTGACACTTAGGGTGTCACAACCTTCCTATGTTGTTGATTTTACCTCCCATTCTTACCCAATTAACACTAAAGGGCCTAAATTTTATTCAGAATTACATAAATACCCTTTTCCCTTTGCACTTAAATTTGAACACACACACAAGATCAAACATGCACACTTTACTCTAAATCTAGTGTTTATAATTCTAAATACCTGAATGCCACAGTCTTCCCCCTAAAAAGAATCTCGTCCCGAGATTCTAGAGCAGAATGGAATCGGGCGATTAGATTTGGGAGTTGGTTTGAAAGAAGTTTGGAAAATTTTGTGGAAGATAGGAGTCGGTTTCCCAAGTCGCTTCTTCTTCAGTATGATTATTCCATAAGATCTTATACATCTTAATCTTCTTTCTTCTGGTGACTCTCTCCTTGGTATCAAGGATTTGGATGGGTAGTTCGGTGTAAGATAGATCATGTTCGATCTCAATGGCTTGTGCTTCAACGATCTCAGTAGGCACTTTGATGCATTTTCTTGAGTTGAGAGATATGGAAGACATCATGAACGGCTGCTAACTAAGAAGGAAGACAAATTCTGTAAGCCACTGGGCCGCAAACTTCAAGGATTTCGAATGGTCCGACATATCGGGGTGCTAACTTCCCTTTTATGCCGAAACACTGAACACCTTTGGTAGGAGAAACTTGGAGATAGACAAATTCTCCTACTTGGAATTGTAACGGTTTTCTCCTTCGATCTGCATAACTCTTCTGTCGAGACTGGGCGGCTTTAAGATTGGCTTGGATAAGTTTAACCTTATTTTCGATTTCGGTAACTAAGTCTGGTCCAAAAAATTGGCGTTCACCGGTCTCCAACCAACTCAAAGGAGTTTGACATCTTCGATCGTATAACGTTTCAAAAGGAGCCATTTGAAGGCTGGACTGGTAACTATTGTTGTAGGAAAACTCGGCCAAGGCGAGACACTTGTCCCAGCTTGTACCATAGTGAAAAATACAAGCTCGGAGCATGTCTTCAAGAATTTGGTTAACTCGCTCAGTCTGTCCATCAGTTTGTGGGTGATATGTAGATCTTCGAATTAGTTTGGTTCCAAGAGCAAATTGCAATTGTTCCTAGAAGCGGGCAATGAACTGTACCCCTCGATCAGAAATGATTGTCTTAGGGACACCATGCAATCGAACAATTTGATCAAGATAGACTTCGGCATACTTCTTAGCAGAATAAGTGGTATGCACAGGAAGAAAGTGAACAGTTTTGGTAAGTCTATCAATGATTACCCAGATGGAGTCTTATTTCTGGGATGTGTTGGGAAGACCAACGATAAAATTCATACTAATATCTTCCCACTTCCACGATGGAATGGGTAGTGGTTGGAGTGTACCAGATACCCTTAGATGACTGGCTTTGACTCTCTGGCATGTATCGCATTCGGATACATACCTAGCAATTTCTCTTTTCATCCTGGTCCACCAAAAGTTTCGCCGAAGATCTTGATACATTTTAGTACTACTAGGATGAATAGAAAACTTGGATAGATGTGCTTCATCAAGGATTTGTTTGCGAAGCGGATGGTCCTTAGGTACAACAATACGATTGTTGAACCATAGAACTCTTTGATGATCAGTGTGGAAACATTTATATTTTGCCTCTCCCTGAGATAGTTTCTGCTTGATAATTTTGATGCCTGCATCATGTAACTGTGACATGATGATTCTAGCTTGAAGATTAGATTCGATGGATATGAAATTCAGACTACCTTGAGGAATAATTTCCAGATTGAGATTTCTCATCTGATAGCAAAGAGTTTCATTGAAGGCTTCTAAGGATAAGCAATGGCAATGTGCCTTGCGGTTAAGTGCATCCGCAACCACATTGGCCTTGCCAGGATGGTAGTGTACCTCAAGGTCGTAGTCTTTGATCAGTTCTAACCAACGCCTTTGCCTCATATTTAGGTCAGCTTGGGTAAAGATATATTTGAGGCTCTTATGATCAGTGTAAATGTTACACTTGACGCCCATAAGATGATGTCTCCAAATCTTGAGAGCGTGAATAACAACTGCCAACTCAAGATCATGGGTTGGATAGTTTTGTTCATGACTCCAGAGTGCTCTGGATGCATACGCAATGACCTGGTTGTTTTGCATAAGAACACAACCAAGTCCGGTTCTGGAAGCATCGCAAAAGACATCAAATGGTTGGGTACTGTCTGGCTGAGCTGGTACTGGAGCAGTCGTTAGAAGTTTTCTCAGGGTGTGAAATGCTTCTTCACACTTATCATCCCAATGGAACTTAACCTCTTTCTTAAGTAGCTCAGTCATGGGTTTGGCTATTTTGGAGAAGTCTGGAATGAATCGGTGATAATATCCTGCCAATCCAAGAAAACTTCGGATTCGATGGACTGAAGTTGGAGGCTTCCAATCCATAACTTTCTGAACTTTGGTTGGATCAACCGAGATACCTTCACTGGAGATAGTATATCCTAAAAATTTCACACTATCCAGCCAGAATTCACATTTAGAGAATTTGGCATAAAGACGGTGATCACGTAGTCGTTGAAGAACGACACGTATATGATTAGCATGATCTTCCTCATTTTTGGAGTATATCAGAATATCGTCGATGAAGACCACGACGAATTTATCAAGCTCCGGCATGAAGACTGAATTCATAAGGTACATGAAGTATTCTGGTGCATTAGTGAGTCCAAAACACATAACCAGATATTCATATAGTCCATATCTGGTTGAGAAAGCCATTTTTGGAATATCACTAGGCTTGATTTTGATCTGATGATAACCAGAGCGTAGATCAATCTTAGAGAAGACCTTAGCTCCAGCTAGTTGATCGAACAAGATGTCAATGCGGGGAAGGGGGTACTTATTTTTGATAGTGACCGCATTGAGTGGACGATAGTCGACACATAGCCTTAAGCTATTATCCTTTTTCTTTACAAAGGGAGCGGGACGTCCCCAAGGTGAAGCACTTGGGCGTATGAAACCCTTGTCAAGAAGATTTTGGAGTTGGATTTTTAGCTCGGCCAACTCATTGGGAGGCATACGATACGGCCTCTTTGAAATAGGAGCGGTGCCAAGTTGAAGCTCAATAATGAACTCGATGTCTCTGTCTGGTGGCATTCTAGGCAAATTATCCGGAAAGATATCGGGATACTCACAGACTACAGAAATATCTTCTAGTTTGATATTTGTGATAGCATAAGCACAAGAGTGAAGATATTCTTGCTGAGGCAGATAGAGGGTGGTGGCTCCTTGATATGGTGAGTCAATCTCAATAATTCGGGAAGAGATATCTAGCAGTACTCTATGTTCTGTCATCCAATTTGTCCCAAGTATAATATCAATACCCTCTAAATTTAGTAGAACCAAATCAGTTTTGATTAGATTGCTACCTAACTGAATTGACACACTTTTAACCATTTGGTTGGAAGTAACTTTTCCTCCGAGTCTTCTTCTCCATCTTCAGGTACTACGGGTACAGCAGGAGGTACTGGTTGCTACTGAAGTTCTTCGATGTGAGCATGGGCGTCGTCATCCTCAAGAATCAGGTTATGGATTTGCTCCTGGAGGAACTCAATGATTGTGTTGCGCTGAGTGATTATTACATCATTTTCATTGATCTGATCCTCCCGATGAAAAATGGTCTCGTCTCGCGCTGCGATAATTTCCTCTTTCTCGGTGATCAGGGCTTGAAGCTCCACTATCTGAGTGACTTGCCGATCAGCATTTCGATAATGACCTTGAGTGACCCATACCGCGGCGTAACAGGATCTGATAGTGATGCTGGACATTCATGAACCTGATGGTGCCGTGGAGTGTTTCTTCGGCTGAATCTCTCAACATATGGCCATAATGGGCTATCCTGAACTTCCACTCAGGATCACTGGAATCTATTGCAGGAAACAGACCGATGGGATGCCCGGCAACTTCCATGGGATACTGATTACAGAAGATATAGATGGCCTCAAGAGCGGCAGTCTCAATGGTGTCGATAAGACGAAAGCCAACCACATCGACCTCGATGGGTTGCCACTGAGAACGAAAGGGGTGCTGAGGAATAGTCATGTTGACTCTGCATCGCAGAACACCTTCCTCCCTATACTCCACTCCATCGTACAGGGAGGCTCCGTGTAGAAGAATAGACTAAGTGATTCCCATAGAAGACGGGGAAAACCCTCCCAGTGCAAGGCATTGGTATGGAGATGCCCTGCATGATCCCAGAAAATGTTTGAAGGAGCCGCCATCTGAAACAAGAATTCAGATGATGAGATTCATTTACCCTGTTGAGAACTCACAAGGTAAATGGAACAAAACAATCGATTCGGTAACAGCAATGGATGGAAATCAGATGGATGTTTAAAATTCTCAACTAAGGCTACCACAAGGATTCTATTAAGACCACACTAAAGATAGACAATACCCTGTATAACCTTAAAAGAACTACACATTCAATGCATTCACTGTGTTTGAGGATGGATTATGCATGCACGTACTATTCGACCTCACAATCAAAATAATTGCCGAATATCTTCGGACTTACGTGGTTAGTTTCGGTGGCATAATTCATGTGTCTCTCACTAATATCTAGTCAATAAATCCTATCCGTCTTAACCTCTTAATCGTGGTTAGTGTACCTGCAGAAAACCACAATATATATCCAATGAACCTTTCATGCCAGCATGTCATGAAAGCGTTCCCAAGCATTACTGTTTACTATAGAAACAGCATCTGTACCATTACCACCGTACAGATAACGTTAACATACATTATCAAAATAATGTATTCACGGGGGTACCGCAAAATGCGGGGGTATGAACAACGATCGCCATACCCTGCGCCGAACCATATACTCCCAATATAATCAACCTAAGTTGATATATTGGCAGCATCTCAAGTAGGCCACTGCTTGAGAAACAACGTTCGGTTCGCATCACCGACGGGAAGGCTAACTCCCCAGTTAGCTGAGGATCCTTACCTTCTTACCTTTTCGTCGAAAGTGTAGTTACGAAATGTAAAGTTGGATTGTGCATAAGTTTAAATTTTGATGGAAAAGTAATGCTGGTAGTTAGAGTTATATATATACACTATAGCCACCTATAACTCCCTTGATACACATTACCCTAGGGCTTTACGTACTAAGCACAATCCTTAACGAAACCAACGTAGTTTTACAAGATACTTTGTTGGTTCAATTTTATACTAAAAGATATTTTTAAGGCTAATTATATCTCCAGAGTACACTTTTTAGCTCTAATACCAGCTGTGGCAGAACCAACCTGAATTACACCGGCTCAAGTACACAAGTCCACTCTCAAGGGCTCCAACGTACTTCAAACGGTGTAACCCCTTGGCCTGTCGGGTAATGTCCCGATAAACCACCGAATGCAGGATCAAACAAGGTACGTCGCACGAAGACGAGTCCAGAGATACAATTGCCATCATATTTTACATTACCGACACTCATATTACAAGAGTGTCTCAAAATAGCATAAGTTTCCAAACTGATAAAAGTTATTACAAACCAGTTCCAAGTTTTCAAGTTTACGGCAGCGGAATTTGAAATGCGACAACTATACACGTCGCCAGTACGGACATCATGCTAAGCCCTGGCATGACATCACTCGGTATGATCAGTGTTGGCCGGGGACGGGTCCCATTCCACGGACCAACCATCGGGCAGAGCATAAGGCCACGGCACAGGCACAGTAGAGTCCTCATGGGGATCACCTGGAACAAAAGTTACATTGCAAGACTGAGTATTCTAATACTCAGCAAGGCTTACCCGTTTCATGGTATACTTAGCCATGTAACTAGACTATGAAGGCTTTAAATGATTCTGGGTTTAGTTTTCAGCTGAAAAGCAACAAAGAGTAGATCCTTACTTTCAAATTCTAGCTTTCAGATTCTAGTTGATTATCCATTCTAGGTAAGCAACTATAACTATTCAAGCATGGTAGAATCTTTTAAACAAACATCATCTTTGATAACCATAAGTTTGCTCTTGTTACTCTATGTGGCAAAGGGATCAAGCAGTCTCAATCTCCGCGAGAAACGGACGATTCTGAATTGAATTTCACAACCTTGCAAGGCAAACATAACTCACACGCTTGGAACATCCAACGATTGTTCCGAAGCAACCGTTTGTCGTTCATTCCGACTTGTGGATAAGATACACCACAAGCTACTGCAGGACCATACGCACATCCAATATGCAGAACGTACGTCTATAGCGCGAGTGGTGGGAGGTATGTCCACTTCTCGGGCCGATTGGTTACTAGGCTTACCGCTTACCATATTTCGCGGCATGTGGCTAGCACTTTCAAACGCTTAACCACCGTTACCGCACACTACGACCTTAGCCAAATTCATCAACACAGACGGGGTATCACCTCAACCTTGATACTTCTCAAAAATCCCGTCCGTCATCCTTATAATGATTACAGGAATGTAACCATTACAGTTCCTATAAAGCTCACGAGTGATAGGCAATCACTCGACTTCTACCGGCCTATTAGCATAGCCGTTATTCGGACTCAAGTTCTAGTATTCAGTACATCGGTTCTTAGGAATATGCAACTAGGATTTTCAGACAACTCCTAAGAACTTAATGCACAAGTATATATATATAAATGTAGATTGCAGTGTAAATAAAGTAGCGGGTTTATGTCTCGGGCTTGCCTTCGTTGGCAGGACTGGGGGCAGGAGTGTCAAAGTTTTCCGAACTTTGGTTCGGAGCTTCGGTTAGATTTCCGTCGACGTTCCCGGGGTCTTCAGAAATTTACACTTCTGGTTCCGGGAGTAGTTCGTAGTTTCCGTCGGCAAGGGTAGTTGAGTCTATATGATATGCAAAGATATAATTTAAGAGATGCATATATTTTCATTTCACTTCACGATAAAGTTCCAATCCAATGAAAACATAGCTTACTCATCAAACATATCATTTACTCTTCTACTGGGCAGTCATTTATCAAGTATAAACTAACCTAGTTAGCTACATTAGACAACATATTTCATTTTTACAAAACAGACTACTATAGCACGGGGGTTGAAACTTATATTAATTACAGATAAAGCTATGTCTAAGCTACTATAAACTTATCAAGATTTTATCTTCATAGAAATTATGCTACAAGAATAATTAACAACAGCACTATTGTATTAAGAGTTATTTATAACTATAGATATATACAAGATTTTGTTCTGGGTTTTTGTAATCAGGTTGCACTACTCAAGAGCAACACTTCAAAATATTTTCATAATTTTTCATTAATAAAAACTAGCATAAATGAATTATCTTTGAAAATAAGCATAAATCCATAACTTGGTGTATAGCCTACTATTAATCCTAATACTTTTACTATGGATTACACATGCAAAAAAGAAATTAGGGTATAAATTTCAGATACAAATACTAACAGAAACATCCTTAATTAAAATTTAAGCATTTCATCAACATACAACAAAGGTACTAGAATTTCTAAGTAATTGAGCAGTAAAGTACTTGAAACTTTTGCAACGAGCTACACATGGGACATACAACCTAAGTTCCAAAATTCAGCTACAGCACAACTATGGATCAAGAGATCTAATTAAAGCACCTATTTCCTATTATTTAACTTGGATAAAAAACCAGGCATATTCAGTTCAAAACCCCTATATAAAAGTAGTCGAATTTAACTCAAGGATTCAAACCCAACTGGTTTGACATTTTTCTAAATTTTCTACACATTTTTGAAGTTCACAGCTTTTGAATTGTGGTCTGGAATTTTACAGACAGGACCCTAGAAAGTTTGAAATCAGAGCAATTGGGTCCTTGCTCGTCGGGGAAGAAGGGGCAGGGCATCGCCGGCCAAATTCCAGCGAGGGGCGGCATCGGGGGTTGAGGAGGACTGGTCCACGAGCATCAGGAGTTCAAGGCGCGTCCAGGGGTGGGCTTAGGAGGAAGAGGGGGTGACCAGAGGTGGGTTTCCCACGGCGGCCGAGGCAGCGGCGGAGGGGAGCTCTTCGGCGGGAGGCTTCCCGGCGAGGAGGGCGGTCAAGTCCTGGTCCAGCAGCTGCAGCAGGAGGAGAGGAAGCTACTGGGGTGGTTGGGTTGGTCGGAGGAGGGTCGGAGGGATGAGCTCGACGGAAACAGAAACTTACCGGCGAGGAGGTAGCGACGGCGAGGTGGTTCTGGCGGGGGTTCGGCCGCGAGGAGTGGTCTGGGAGTATCAGTGAGGTGAGGGGAAACTCCCTAGGGGGTTGTAGTGGTGCGGGGATGGTTGGAGTGAGCTACCCACGGCGAGCAGGGGGTCGCCGAAGTGGAGGAAGGGGGCGGCGGTGGTGTTCGGGGCTCGGGGCGTTGGGCGAGAGAAAGAAAGTGCAGAATGGAATGGTCACGAGTTAGAGAAGCTCGAGAGCAGGAGATTAGAGGCCCAGAGGGGGTGCTTGGCCCGTGCCACGGCAGCGGCGAGCTGTCGGCCGGGCGGCGTTTGGGTCGCATGGCGCGCACGGGAAAGGGCCAGCAAGGGCGAGCTAGGGCGGCGGCTGGCATCCAGGTGACGCGTGGGGGAGGGTGGAAGCAGGAGGTGGTGCGGCAGCAGCTGCACAGCGGTGGCCGGGGGAGGTGCACATCACCGGCGGCAGAGGAGGCAGAGGAGCAGAGCGTGCCAGAGGAAGAAGAAGAGGGGGGGGGGGGGGGGTCCGAGGGGTCTCCTTGCAATTTTCAAAAATCTTAGGGATCCTTCTGTAAAGTAAAATTTCCCGTTGATCCAAAACCCTGATGAGAAAATGATCAAAATAGAAGTTGTAGCGTTTTTAAAACCCTACAATATTGCTTTAGGGTTCAAGTTCAAAACCTCAAAGTACAAATCTTTAATTTTAAATTTTGAAACAAATTCTACTTTAATAAGGTTTTGTCCTTATGAAGGTAAATTTCTTATAATTTTGGACCTAATTGCAAGTTCAGGTAATGTAATGATGACTTATATTTTTACACTTTAACCCCTAGTTTAAATTTGAGAGTTACCTTTGTAACTCAACATTTTTCACAAAAGGACTCTTAATTTTAACTAATTACACACAAGTCCTTATTGTCACATATGCACTCAAATTTCACACATTCATCCAACTTCATTTAATCTAATGTATTTACATTTCACATTCTTCCTAATATTTTACAATTTTGACACTTAGGGTGTCACAACCTTCCTATGTTGTTGATTTTACCTCCCATTCTTACCCAATTAACACTAAAGGGCCTAAATTTTGTTCAGAATTACATAATACCCTTTTTCCCTTTGCACTTAAATTTGAACACACAGACACAAGATCAAACATGCACACTTTTCTCTAAAATCTAGTTTTTATAATTCTAAATACCTGAATGTCACAGGAAGCTCTATGAAATTCTGGTTCCAACCATATACAGAACGTCCAAATCCGACTCCGTATGTGGCCAAGGCATCAGTTTTGGTGACCTAGTTGCTGGCCTAAAAATGTATTGGAATAGTGGTGGCAGAAAGCAAGGAACAAGGATCCAAGATGATGAACAACAAAGGCAGAATCAGACGGTATCAGCAGCTCACATAGAAAACAGCAATTTACCCCCTGTTTTGTCTTTTAGCACTAGTAGGAATCAAATTTTTGTTTTTTTGCTTTTGTTTTTTGATATTGTTTTCTCAACCAGGGGCACAAGAGAATGAATAGCACCAAATATTAGCTCGAACCGATGAAAGATGTGATCGGTACAAATTCAGGAGCGTTTGGGAAAACTGGTGCTAGAACTTCGGAGCCCGAATCAAGTGACTTCCTGATTTTTTTAAATTTTTTTGAGAACACTGAACCCGACGTAGCCGGAGAATCGTATGTGCAACTCTTCGAGAGCTTTCCGGAAAAAAATTAACCTCAATCGGAGTTCCGAGCAAAAAGTTATGCCCGTTTTAATGAGGACTCTCCGAATTAGGTGTTGTGGTGGTGGAAACTGAATCCGATACGAATAGGTGGATCGGTGGTGGATGAAAAATTTTCTGTAGATTGATTTTTTTAGATGGTAGCAGATGAAAGAAACAAAACTGAACTAAAACAAATCTAAACCAGCAACCAAACTCAACTTAAGACACGAACTCAGAACTACGGACTTCGAAACTAAATTGTGCAAAAGGCCGAGCGAGGGTTGTAGGTCGGAACGAGTAAAATTTTTTTGGCTTTTTTGTGGACTATAGGATAGAAAAAAATTTCCCGTGACTCTCACAACTTCAACTGAGCATTCATGAGCATGCCTAGCCATCTAGGAGCTCAAAGCTCCAAGAGTAACAAACTTGAATCCACCGGCTTGACGAATACTAAGTGCTCAAAAGGATGGAATTGTGGCAGAACCAACCTAAATTATACCGGCTCAAGTACAGTGATCCTTTTTTAGAAGGCGGGAAGGACTCAATTGCACTTCAAATAGTGTAATCCCGTGGTCTATTGGGTAAAGTCTTTATAAAACCACCTAACTCAGGATCAAACCAAGGTACCTCGCATGAAGGCGAGTCCAGAGATACAAGCACCGACAATTTTACATCACAAGCGTACTGTTACATTAGTTTCAGATATATATAGTAGTAAGACCTAACTAGTAAGAATTTACACCAAACCATTTTAAAGGGGTGAGTATCTGCAGCGGAAAGTAAAATACGCCACTATCAGACGTCGCGGAACGGATATCGAGCTAAGCCCAAGCTCAACATCACTCGGAGGAACCTGTGTTGGCCGGGGACAGATCCCATTCCACAGACCAACCATCGGGAAGAGCATAGGGCCAGGGTATAGGCAGAGCAGAGTCCTCAGGAGGATTACCTGAAATTTGCAAGACTGAGTATTCTAGTACTCAGGAAGGCTTACCCATTTCATGGTATACATAGCTATGTGGCTAGACTATGAAGGCTTTGTGAAATGTTCTGGGTTTGTATTTTGCTGAAAAGCACCAAAGAGTAGGTCCTAAATTTTTAAATTTTAGCCTTCAGATTCTAGTTGATTATCCATTCTAGGTAAGCAATTATAATTACTCAAGCATGGTAGAACCTTTTAAACAAACATCATCTTTGATAATCATAAGGTTGCTCTTATTACTCTATGTGGCAAATGGATCAAGCGGTCTCGATCTTCACGAGAAACGGATGATTCAGAATTGAATTTTCAAACCTTGCAAGGGTAAACCTAACTCACACGCTTGGAACATCCAACGATTGTTCCGAAGCAACCGTTTGCCTTTCATTCCGACTCGTGGACCAGTGCCACCACAAGCGACTGTAGGACCATACGCACATCCAATGTGCAGGACGTATGCCTGTAGCGCGACTACATGACCGTACTCCTGTCCGCTGTGCGAACATACTCCCGCACGTCAGTGCGTGTGCTAAAAAAATCCAAATTATGAGTGGTGGGGGGTATGTCCACTCCTCGGGCCGATCGGTTACTAGGCTTACTGTGACAGTTCATGTACTTGTAATGCTAGACATATATTTGTTAGTGTGAAGTATGTGTTTGTTAGCGTAAAGCTTGTGTGTGTTTGTGTGAAGCTTTTGAAAATTTAAAGTGCAAGTAAAAAGGGTATTTTTGTAATTACAGAAAAAAACTAGGGTTGTTTTTGCAAATGTATTTGGATTAGGGTAATTTCAAAATAAGTGAAAGGTGGTTTTGTAAACATCTTTTTCTTATTTTATTCCTTGTAAAAAATATATATTTATCCAAAAGTTGTATTAGAAATGCATGTGTTGATTTGTGTAAAAGTTTGGGTAAAATGGTAAAAACAAGGGTGTTTGTGTAATTTTATAAAAGTACAAGTCCTTTTATGCAAATGTTTGATTTACAAAAGTAACTTTTAAAATTTACTTAGGGCTAAAGTGTAAAAAGTGCAAGTCATCATGACATGTCTATCCAATCATAATGACGAGTCTATCCCGTCATCATGACGTGTCATAAATGCTTGCATTTAGGTCCTGAATTTTATAAAGTTTCACTCTTTAGGACAAAAGCAATACAAATCCGACTTTTGTTCAAAGATTCGCGTGTAAAAATATAAGTTTTGAGTTTTTGAACTTGAGCCCTAAAGCAATGTTGTAGAGTTTGAAAAACTCTCCAACTTTCGTTTTGGGCATTTCTTCATTAGGGTTTTAAATCAACGGAAAATTTTGCTTTACAAATAGGTCCCTGCATTTTTCTGATTTTACGCATAAGTCCTTGGGGAGTTCCATTTCCCTTTCTCCTCTGTTCTTTCTCTCTTTCTGCCTTATCTTCTCTGGCACCCTGCCTTTTTTTCCCCACCAGCGTCATCTCCATTTCTATCTCTTCCTGTTTCCCTTCTTTCCTCACGCAACAGGCAGGGCAGCGTGAGGGCTTGGCTCCAGGCGAGCGGCCGGCGGCATGGGGGCGCGCGGAGCGGGGCCAGCCCAAGCGGCGGGCGGCTCCAGGCGTGGCTCGGCCCGGGGCGGCTTGGCGCGGAGGCCGGCGGCGCTGGCGGGCGGCTCGGGTGCGTCACGGGCGCGGGAGCGAGCGGCACGCGCGGCGCGGAGCAGTGGCTCAGGCGGGCTGGTGGCAGCGGCTCAGGCGGGCGCGCGGCAGGCGGTTGCAGCGTGCGGGAGCGGAGGCTCGTGGCGGGCAGAGGCCGAGCGAGCGGCTCGGGTGCGGCGGCTCAGGCGCGCGGGCAGTGCCAGGCGCGGGCGCTGGGCGGCCAGAGCCCAGGCGGCGCGGTCGCTGGGCGAGCGGCCCGAGCGGAGGCGCGCTGGATGTGGGCGAGCGGGTGCGCACGGCTCGGGAGGCGCGTGTGAGCGGGCGAGCGCAGGAGCAGAACTAGCGTGGCACAAGCACGCGGTGCAGGAGGAGCAGAGCGGATCCAGGCAACGCTGCGCAGGCGCTAGGAGCAAGCGGGCACTGGAGCGCAGGCTCGTGGGCAGCGTAGGCCGGCAAGAGGCAGTATAACTGCGCACAAGGAGGAAGGGGAAAAGGTGCTGCGGTGATGGTTTCAGCTCGGGAACAGCTCAAACGGATCCTTGGGTGCCCAAAGAAGCAGGTGGTGCCAGGGATTGGACGACGTCTAGTCGGCGGCGAAGTGGCGCAAGCGCATGATGGCGCGGCAGATGTGGAGCTGAGGCGCACGCGGCTCGAGCATGTGCAGATGCGACGCGGCAAGGCCGAAGCAAACGCGGGACCGGCAACAAAAGGAAAAGCTATGCAGGACAACGATGTGCAGGGTTGTCACGCGCGGAGGCGGAGGTGTGAGTATGGCGTGGCGAATCGGAAAGAGAAGCCACGGAGCGAAGGCAGTGGTCGGGCGTGACGAGCTCGGAGGAGATGCGGTGCAGCCAGGCACGATAAGCTCCCTTCATCTATACGGAAGTCGAGGCGGGAGCAACGTGACACGGGTTTGACGTGCAACGCAACACCGGCGGCGGTGGTAGGTCAAACCAGAGGGCATCGCAACAAGTGGAGGGGACAGCGAAGTTGCAGGACCTAGAGGACTGAGCGGAACTGAACCGGCGCGTTCGCGAGTGCGAGCGGAAGCGTTCTACCGGTGGCCGACTTAGCTCGTGAGCAGGAAAATCCTGGGGTTCGCGGAGAAGTCGGTATAGCGAACCCATTCGGCTCCATCGTCTCGTCCCATGATCCACGACATCCCGCAGTTCCTACCCTCGTTGATCGCTCAATCAACCGCTATCACCACGAATCACCGCGAAGACTACTTCTTCGGCCATTCTCTAACCACTACAATCCCCGACGAGCTTCTTCGTCACTCATGGAATCTCGTCGTCGTCGAGATCTTCTCGTCGCCAATCCTGTTCACCACGGGAATTCACTTTCCGCGTGTTCTCCTTCATAACCAAGGCTACCTCAAGGTTTGCCCTAACCCACTGAATCTTCCTAGCACCGGCAAACCCCTTTGCCGGAATATCGTCGTTATCCTTCTGTTCTCTGTTTTCCCCGACTAGGGACTTAATTGCTTTGATTTAGAAAGTTCTAGGGTGTTTTCTGTAAGATTTCCAGAACTTTCTTTATTTCAAATCGGTGAACTTCTACATTTCATAGATTTTCGTAAGAAGTTCATAAAAATACAAAATCAGTTTTGTTTGAAACCCTAGGTCAAAATCTACAAGTTTTATGTTGTGACCTTGAGTGAAAGTCTTTGATGTGTGGTCTAGGTCAAATGTTAGGGAATGAATGTTTTATTGTGCTTTATATTGTGTGCTTGTGTTATAACTGAAAAATAAGCCATAGAATATATGTCTTAAATAGAGATGTGTGATCTCTAGTTAATCTTTTCACATGAGTACTCAGATTCCTGCCATCCAGACTCTGTCCTTGTTTTGATTGCCATTTCCTTAAGGTTCTCTTCGTATAAAGATCCTTGTTAGTCTGTGTGCATCTACTACTTAGCTAATACGTCTCGACAGCTATGCTTCAGTGTCAGGTTATCAACCCAACCACTTAGCATCCGTTTTCTTTGAGTCTAGGATGTTTCTGTGTAACAGCTGTCAGCCGAAGCTTTCATCTTGATATGCTTCTACCATCGGCTGGTTAGCTGATACGGTCGTTACCTTTCTAGTATCGGCTACTACCGATACAATTCTTTTGTTCTGTCCTACATCGGCTGCACATAGTTGATGTATCGGAGATGCACACACAATCTTAGGACTCTTGCTATCGGCCGCTCCAAGCCGATTCTAGTTGTTGTCCATATCGGTTATGGTCAATCAATCCTTAGTTTTCCCCATCCTCATCCACACACTTCTATCAGCCGATTTATCAACTGAGAGATCGGCTATATACCTATCGGTCACATACCCTCAACCACACTCCCATCGGCTGTACGTCACTCAATAGTTGTGCTGACGTAATCGAGTCGATACAACCACACTTAGTTACCTAGAATAACACTTAAGCACATCTCAGTTGAGACAACTGCTTTAGGAATCATCCTTCTGCTAAAGTAATCGATGCTTTCATCGATCAATTAGGGAACCGATGCACCTTTCCATCAGCTAAACCCCCATTGTTTCCAATCGGCTCTGTTGTGATCTGCAACGAGCAGCCGATTCTACTTAGTTGTCCTCCTAAAGCTCTGTTTAAGTCTAGCTTCAAATCTTTTTGATTGTTATGTGAATAGTGTGTTATATGAGTGCTGGATTGCAACTGTATTGTGAAGCAAGATAGTTTCATATGCATGCTTTGATTGTAATGTCGCATTGCATGTAGATACGATTACTTCGGCAACGGTACCTACGAGATCTCCCCGGAGTCTACGAAGGATGTTCCTGAAGACCAAGTGAATATCACCAAGGGATTAACTGAAGCCCCGAACCAAAGTTCGGAAGATATTGACATTTCTGACTTTAGCCCCACCAGTAAAGCCAAGCCCCGGACATAACCCACTACTTTATTTACACTGCAATCTATGTCTATCAATCTATACTTATGCATTAAGTCTAGGAGTTGTAATGAAACCCTAGATGCATGGATACTAGGAATCCAATGTAATGCTCCTAAGTCCTTATCGGTTAGATGCTCCTCTAATAAGGCTGGTAGAAGTCGGGTGATTTCCTGTCACTCGCGCGATATAGGAGTTGCTTGTTTACAATTCTGCAACCACTATAAGGATGACGGACAGGGTCATATGCTGTATCATGACCTGAAGTTTTACCCTGTCTGTTTTGTTAAAAGTTGATAAGGCCGATCCATGTGGTAGTGGTGGCTAAGCGTTTGAAATTACTAGCCACATGCCGCGAAATATGGTAAGCGGTAAGTCTAGTAGCCAATCGGCCCGGCAAGTGGACATACTGACCACCACATGTATTTGGTTCTTTTGGTTACTTGATTCGATGTGTGGGAATACGTGTTGCAAGGGCAGCCAGGAGTATGGGTTTTGTAGTCGCGCTACAGACGTACGTCCTGCACATATAGGGTGTGCGTATGGTCCTACAGTCGCTTGTGGTGGCCCTGTCCACAACCCGGAATGAAAGGCAAACGGTTGCTTCGGAACGCCCTGTTGGTATTCCAAGCGTGTGTGTTAGGTTTACCTTGCAAGGTTGAATCTCGATTCAGGAATCGTCTGCCTCTCACGATGAGTGAGACTGCTTATCCCTTTTACCACATCGAGTAAAAAGTGTAATGTTCAATGGAATAATTTTGATGGATGAGAATATCTACATTGCTTGCTTAGTATAAGTGCTTACCTAGAGGACTAATCAAGTTAGAATCTGAAAGCTAAAACTTGAAAGTAAGTTATACTCTTAGTTGCTTTTCAGCTGAAAATAAACCCAGAACCTTTACAATGCCTTCATGAGTCTAGTTATGGGCTAAAGTATACCCAATCCCGGGTAAGCCTTGCTGAGTATTAGTATACTCAGCCTTGCTAGTTTTATGTTTTTTAGGTATAGTCCTTGAAGACCCTACTCTTTCCCTGTCATGGCCCTATGCTCTTCCAGAAGATTGGTCCGTGGAATGGGATCCGTCCTCGGCCAACACTGGTGATACCGAGTGATGTTGTGCCCGGGCTTAGCATGACATCCGTCTTGACGACGTGTTGTGCATTGACGCGTATGTTTTCCGCTGCCAAAAACCATAGCTTTAACAGTTTGTAATGTTTTCTCTAAATTTGGAAACTCTTGTAATGTAATTCTCTGTGATGTAAGATGTAATGGTGATTGTATCTCTGGACTCACCTTCGTGTGAGGTAACCTTATTGATCCTGTGTTCGGTGGTTTATCGGGACGTTACCCGACAGGCCAAGGGATTATACCGTTTGAAGCACGTTGGAGCCCTCCGGAATGGACTCGCGTACTTGAGCCGGTATAATTCAGGTTGGTTCTGCCACACTTACCGCTTATCCATAATTCACAGCATGTGGCTACTAGGCTTACTGCTTACCCATAATTCACAGCATGTGGCTAGTACTTTCAAACGCTTAACCACCGCTACCACACACTGTCGGTGTTTTACCGGCTGCCCATCGTAGGGTATACCCAAGGTGGTAAGTTTAGGTGAGGAGACGCCAAGATCAAGAACTCGAAGGTGCAAGGAACACAAGATTTAGACAGGTTCGGGCCGCGAAGCGCGTAATACCCTACGTCTTGTATGGTGGTTTATATTCCCTTGGGTGTTGATGTTGTGTTTTGAATGGGTCCCTGCCCCCCTTATATATCCGGGAGGTCAGGGTTACAAGAATCCTAGTCCAATACTAGATAAAGAATCATAACCGAATACAACTCGAGTAGATTCCTTCTGTACCGACTAACTTTATCTCCTATTCATACGGGATAAATAAGAGATAAATGAGATAAATAAGAGATAAGACGAGCTTTATCTCTTAAGCCTGTTTAAACTACGTTATGTACACAGTCCCGTAGCCCCGGGTCTGACAAGCCCCCGAGCTCTTCGTAGTTGAGTACTGCAGGCTTCTCGAGTACTTTTGAAGTAGTCTTTGGCTTCTTTTGAAGCTCCGTCTTGAAGTTCTTCTTCGAGTACTTACTTGGCTGCATCGAAGCTATGAGGTGCTCATGCCCCGAATTATTTCTTTGGTATGGTGTGGGATTGAAAAATCGCACTCCAAATTGAGTAGCCCCCGAGCCTTAGGTTGAATCAAAGAATCAGGCTTAGGGTCGCATTAAACTTGAATCTTCCTTACTTAGTTTTTCAAATAAATTCGAAAAAATAAGTAGTCGATGCCACGTATCCTGCAGCCCCCGAGCCTTGAATCCAAATCTCTCAGATTTGGAAATAAGGATCCAAAAGTCATGGCATGCAGTGCAAAAATGTCCATATGATAAAGAACTGATGTGATGGTACAAATGATGGAAGTTAGATCTGGAATTCAAAAAAAACCTCTTTTTTCGAGACAATTAACCCTGAAAAAATGATTAATCGAATGTTTTATCTAAACAATCCATCAAATGACCCCTCAACTTCCGAATATTCCATGAAACGACTCTTCAGCTTCAAAGCAGGAAAACTGTACACAGCCGCTGGTTATTTAACCCCGCGGTAACGCCGAGTAAAAACTGTGCTTTCAATCTGCAATCCGCTAAGAACTTCCAAAATCCCCCAAACAGAGCTGTACTCCGCCCCAATCCACCCAAATCTCCCCGCCCCTCTCCCCGCAGCCCCCGAGCAACTCGTGGCAAGTGGTTCTAGAGATGGCGCCCAAGAGATCAGAGAAGGATGGGAAGAAGAAGGAGGCGCAGCCGCCATCCGGGCAGTGGACATACAGTAAGTGCTCCCTCAACGAGCTCAATAAGCTTGTTTCCAAGGGATTGCTCCAAGGCAAGAATCTTGTCAATTGGCATTCCTCATTTCGCGAACCCTTCCCCATGGAAAATATGGATGAAATCGTCATATTTTACCATTTTGCTGAACGGGGTTTGGCTCTCCCCTCTTGCTCCTTTTTCCGGGGACTTCTTTACCACTATGGGCTTGAACTCCATCATCTCAACCTAAATTCCATTTGCCATATCTCAATCTTTATCCATTTCTGTGAAGCCTTCCTCGGAATCGAACCCCATTGGGATCTTTTCCGCTTCCTATTCCGAGTAAAACCACAACCCACCTCCAAGAATCCATCTATTGTAGGGGGCGCCGGCATCCAACTTAGACAACAAGCCGGCGACAAGTACCTTTCATACAAATTCCCCTCCAACATTCTCGGGTGGAAGAATCATTGGTTTTATATCGAAAATCATACCCCCCAACTCCCAAAAAAAAATCAAATGGACCACCTGTTGTAAGGCCGGAGTGGAATATCGAGCTTCCCAGGGGGACATGGATCAGGTCGATGAGTTGCTAGACACCATAGCAGCTCATAAGGAAATGGGAGTGACCGGCGCATCCGTGATGTTTTCCTTCTTCAAGCGCCAAGTCCAGCCAATCCAGTAATGCCATATACTTGGATTTGAGTACAAGGGCACTGAAGATCCATCTCGCATGTGCGCAGAGGAACTGACGGACGAAACTGCACTCACCTGGGTCAGGTGGGTGCTACTGGATGTGGATGCAGTTCCCTACGTCCCACAGCTGTTCTTTGCACAAAATCCTCCAAAACCGGTAAGAATTCAACTACTTTTTGTTGAAGACCAGTTCTGCTGTTCCGCCACTGCTACCCTCCTGTTATCACCATAATTTGACCGGGCCGGAAGTGGGCCATGGAGCAAGATGGGCCTAGAAGACAATCACGATAAGCTTGCGAATCGGACCCTGTGCGGGTGGTTGAGGCCAGAAAGGCCGTGTAAATTTAGATATAGGCAGTTAGGATTCGTGTCGTGTTTGGTTAGGGTTAGTTAAAGAGAACAAGTCTACGGACTATAAATATGTACCACGAATAAACAAGGAAGAGAGATCGTTCATCAACAACTCACGGCGCATCGCCTCCCCTGTTCCAGGGTTTTCATCGGGTAAGTGCCATGCGGTCCCGATCATGCTCTGCGTGATCGGGGCAGCATTACCCTTGCTCGTTCATTTCATGTGTTGCTCGTTCTGATGCCTTGTAGATGGCGAGTAGCACTAGTTATCATAGCGCGCATAGGGTAACGTTAATTTCTTTATATCCCGATCCTGCTCTGTTCGTTGCTCATGTGCGCTTCGCAATCATCGTGTTCGATCATGGATGCGATGGTTGCATCTTGCTTCGTTTTTATTAATAGATCCAATCTGTTATGGCTAGTTTCTATCTATTAGAGATTTAGCTCGATATGTGCACGATTAGGCCTTGCAAACGAGTTGAAAGTTCCGGCAGTATGTTTAGTATCAGATCGTAGCTTGAGTAGAGGTGTCTCTAGGAATCGGCTCTTGGGTTGTTTTTAGGATCTCTGTTTAGGTTGTTTGTTTCGATGCTTTTGCGTATTCGTTAGGCTCAATCACGTGTAGGATGTTTCGATCGTGCAGTGAGGGCTTAGTTATCGTAGATTGGATTAGATTGATATTCATGAAGCAAGATTTGTTTCGTTATTATATATATATATATTGCCTGTCCCAAAGATCCGATCCGGTACTGATGCAATCGGCTCTTCATAGCCGATACCGGGGAGGAGCGATGAGCCGATCACGGCTCGAACTAACCTTTACAAGTGTCTGTGCTTACAGGAATTTAACACGTCACACCTTTCTGATCGGGTGCAGGATCAGGTGGCACGCCTAGCGACTCCAAGCCAGGGTGTGCGCCAGATCGCTGGGCCGTTGACCGAGGGACCGGGGCCCACCAGCCGTCCTGGAAGCCTCCCGGCTCCTCGTGTTGCCTATCGTTGCTCGCCGGTGGGTTTCGATCGACAACACCTCCGCAACCCGACATTCCTTGACCAGACCATCTTCTCCCCAGCACCGTGGCTGAAGCGAAGAGGGCTCGAGTAGCTGAGGCTCTGCCCGGCAGCGAGTCCACTGAAGGCGAAAGCCCCCTGGCGGAAAAGGAAGCCGAAAGGGAGGCAAGAAGAGGCAACTCACCCGGACCATCCGTGGAGTTGATTGATACTCTGCCTTTGGTCCTGCAGGGTCGCCGGGTTGTGCGTAAATGAAAAGTGCAAGAAGTCGAGTCCTCCAGGTATGAATATGCTGCCTTGTTGTCATACATCAATATTGTTGCATGCTGACGTTCTCTATTTGCAGTCCACCCGCTTCTCCACCCGAGCCCGGGCGCCAAGAGATGGGAACGGATCCAGCAGCTTCGGCCATAGGATCAGTTACCATTGCCGTGGCGGGCACCGCGCCACCCGCTGGTGTCACCCCACCGCCAGCAACAAGTACCATGGTTGGGACACCACGGGCCATGAGGGTGAAGAAGACCGTCATGAAGAGGTCTTCACTGTAAGTGTACATCTTGTTGCATAATGAACATTCTATCCCTTTCGACTTGTAATGATATAACTGACTCTACTTCATTAGGTCTGCAAGCGCCGTGAGGCACAAGCCGAAATCGGCGCAGCTACCCCAACCCCCAAGCCATCAGCCCCAGCGGAGCCCACGTCCAAGGGGCCAGCCCCCGAGGCATACGTGATGCAGCCCGACCTGCCACCCCCCGAGCCCCAACAAGTCGAAGCCGGGGCTGGTGGTGAAGAACAAGTTGAGGCCCCTGATGCTGATCCTGCAGATGGCTCAGGTAAGTGTCTGACCGCCCACGGCTAGTTGCTTAGACCCCGGGCATTATGTACTGAATGCATCCTGACTTGCAGGTGCCCAGCAACTACCTTCTGAAGAAGCCGCAGGGACCTCAATGGGTCCTGGTGATCTGCTGATGGTCGGACTCGGGTACTAGAACATCATCACCACCGATCTAGTGGATGATCCAATGCTGACAGACAGCAACATAAGGACCTTCAAGAAGGCCTACAAGGAGTTGTACAATTTTGCCATGGTAAGACGTGATGACTCGTCTGCTTGTATACGTTGTCGAGTTGCTTGACTTAACCTCGCTCTTTATGCAGAACGTGATCACTCACTCACTCACAAAAGAAGTCCGAGAAGTTAAAAGCAGTCGTGAGTGGTCGCTAGGAGCTTGCTGCCAAGGACAAGCGCATCTCTAAAGAGTAGATGAAAAACATCTATCTTCAGAGAGATCTCGACAAGCTGAAATGAGAGCGGACGCGAGAGACATGGTTGCTCAAGAATGACCTCTGCAACCTCGAGAAGGCCCACTCCAAGCTCCAAGAGCAGCTCAAAGAGCAGAAGAAAGCACACCAAGGTAGGCCCCTTTCTTCTCTCGAGTACTTTCCCTTAACAATTTTCCTTGGACTCTGAAAGCATCTTCACCGCAGAGCTTAGGAAAATGTTAATATACAAAGAAGAGCTACTTACTGACGTGAAGAATATGCTGTATCGCCGTACAGATGACGTCAAAAAGCTGCAGAAGGTAATCGCCGACACTGAACAACAGTTCGCCGATTGCCTTCGGCAGATCAAGACGCTAGGCAAGAAGGATGAGCGGCGGCAAAAGGAGCTGGAGGACCTCAGGAGGGTGGCCCAGGAGCTTGTGGATATGGTGAACCCTCTTGAAGAAGGCGAAATAAGCAAGCAAACCTTGCTGGGGCGACTTCTTGGAGCACCGCAGAAGGTCGCCAGTTTCCTCACTGAAGCCCCGGCTGTGTGTGTTAGACATGCACTTACCTTTGTAAAGTCCTTTTGGCCGAAAGCTCAGCTAGAGATGTTCGCGCAGGTAGTGGCGGCGGAGTGTACTGAAGAACAATTCAATGAGTACCTCCAAGTAGCCCAACTTGTAGCGGAACAAATAGTAAAAAGTGTACTGCAGGATTGGAATGTAAAAACAAGTACTTGTTGCCTTGTATATATATTTTTATGTGATGTCTCTACTTGTATGTCCCTTAGCTAAACTGTCATCCAGGTTTAAGGGTGAAGTAGTAGACACTACCCCAGGTGCAACGACCCTGAAAGTAGTCGTAGTGGCTCCGAGTAGAAACCCATCCAACAAGTTAGATATAACCCGATCGAGCAGGCCTAACCGGTTAGGAAAGAACGCGAGCATCGTCGCGAGACTGCCGTGCTTATGGCAGAAAACGAAACTACCCCGAGTGCACCAACTCTGGGTGTATTCGAGATCGCTCCTTTTATGAACGCATCCAACAAGTTAGGTACGAACCAATCGAACTGATCGAACTTGTTGGGAATGAACGCGAGCAACATCGCGAGACTGCCGTGCTTATGGCAAAAAATGAAACTACCCCGAGTGCAACGACTCTGGATGTAGTCAAAATGGCTCCTCATGCGAGCCCATCCAACAAGTTAGGTATAAACCTAATCAAACGGGTCGAATCTGTTGGGAAAAATGTTAGCATCACCGCAAGACCGCCGTGCTTATGGCAGAAAACAAAACTACCCCGAGTGCAACAACTCTGGATGTAGTCGGAATGGCTCCTCGTGCGAGCCCATCCAACAAGTTAGGTATAAACCTAATCGAATGGATCAAACTTGTTGGAAAATGCGATCATCGTCGCAAGCGACCATCAAAGGTCACGGCGGAAATCGATTCATATAAAGCATGAACGTGGCCGAAGCCTCCGTTAAAACTTATGACACGAAGTTGACAAAACAAGAACGTGGCCATAGCCTCTGTCACAACTTATGGTGAGAAGTCGATTTATAAAACATGAACGCGGCCGGAGCCTCCATTTGTTAACAGAAAAATTTACATTCCGAATTTTATGGCACGCAGCCTCTAGATTGATTTCAGAAAAAGAGGCTGTCTAGGCGTCTGGAGAACAGCTATCCACGCGTGCTTCTTCATGGGTAGAACTTGCGCAGGTGCTGAATGTTCTAGGAATTCGGGACATCTTGACCCTCGAGGTATTGTAGTCGATACGACCCCGGTCTTGTAACCTGCTTGACGACGAACGGACCTTCCTACCTTGAGTTGAGCTTGTGTAAGCCGGACTCATCTTGGATGCGGCGTAGAACCAGATCACCTATATTGAACGATTGTTCCTTCACGTTGCGATCGTGATGTCGCCGGATCCCCTGCAGGTATTGGGCTGACTGAACAAGAGCGGTGCAGCGAGCCTCTTCGATAGAATCGAGCTCTAACTGGCTTGCCTCGTCCACCTCACCTTCATTGTACATTTCAACCCTTGGGGATTTCCACATGATGTTGGCCGGTAAGATAGCTTCGGAACCGTACACGAGGAAGAATGGAGTTTGTCCTGTGGCTTTGGACAACTGAGTCTGGAGCCCCCAGACGACATGTGGCAATTCGTGTATCCACTTGCCTCCTTTCTTGCTATTTTCATCATAGAGTCTTTTCTTGAGGCCATCAATTATCATGCCGTTCGCCCTCTCGACTTGACCATTGGTCCTTGGGTGTGCGACAGAGACATACTTGATCTCGATGCATGCATTTTCACAGAACTCCCAGAACTGGTTGGCTGTGAAGTTTGACCCTAAGTCCGTGATGATGGTATTCGGGAAGCCGAAGCGATGCAAGATATCGGAGATGAAATCAACAACTCGATCTGGTGTGAGCTTGGCTATTGGCTTGTACTCGATCCACTTGGTAAACTTATCGATAGCCACCAATACATGGGTGAAACCGCTTGGCGTCGTTGTGAAGGGCCCAATCATATCAAGGCTCCAGCAAGCGAACGACCCGGATGGTGGTATGGTGATGAGACTGTGAGCTGGGACGTGAGATTGCTTGCCAAAGAATTGGCAGTTTTGACACCTCCGCACAAGATCGTCGGTATCGGACACTGCGATGGGCCACCAGAAACCAGCTCTGTATGCTTTCCCCACCAGCTTTCTTGAAGCTGCGTGGTTGCCGCAAACACCCTCATGTATCTCCCGCAGTATATCGTAGCCGTCTTCTTTCGTGACGCATGTCATGAGAACGCCTAAACGTGCGCCACGCCGGTAAAGCTTGTCGTCAACTAGGATGAACCCCTTACTTTTGTGCATGACACGAGCTACCTCTGCGCTCCTTGCGTCCATCCCTGTCGGTATCCTTTGATCCCGGATGAAATTGATATAAGCCTCTCTCCAGTCCTCACTAAGCATCATAACCTCCCGATCAGGTTGTTGAGGGGCCGCATCGGTGGTTACCTGAGGTGAAGACTTGATGGATGGCTGCTTCAACTCCTGGACAAAGACTCCCGCTAGAACCTGTGCACGTGTAGACCCCAGCTTGGATAGTATATCTGCGCCAACATTATGCTCCCGTAACACATGATGAACCTCCGGACCAAAAAACTTGTTTTCCAGCTTGCGCACTTCTTGTACATAAATGTCCATCATCTCCTTGTTGCAGTCCCACTCTTTGTTGACTTGCTGAACGACCAAAAGTGAGTCACCATATACAAGAAGTCACTTGATACTTAGTGATATCGCCAAATGTAGCCAGTGAAGGAGTGCTTCATACTCGGCTTCATTATTGGATACCTTTCAAAGGATCTGGAGGACATACTTCAATTGTTCACCTCTTGGAGAAATAAATAGAACTCCAGTGCCACTGCCATCAAGCTTAAGAGACCCATTAAAGTACATGGTCCAATGCTCTGGCTTGTCGACTGGAGTTGGAATTTGATTCTCTCTCCACTCAGCCATAAAATTGACTAGAGCTTGAGACTTGATTGCAGTGTGTGGCTTGAAGTTGATAGACAAAGCCCCCAGTTCCATTGCCCACTTTGATATACGCCCCGTAGCATCTTGATTATGGAGGATATCCGCCAACGGAAAATCCGTAATCACAGTGATCTTGTACTCGTCGAAGTAATGACGCAATTTTCTTGATGTAATCAAAATTGTATATAAAAGTTTCTGGACTGTCGGGTATCGTACCTTAGATTCGGAGAGTACCTCACTGATGAAATATACAGGCAACTATACTCCAAATGCATGGCCTTCTTCGCCTCGCTTGACTACAATAGCACTACTGACAATATGAGTTGTTGCCGCAATGTAGAGTAACAGATCTTCTCCCGGCAATGGTGCTGTAAGGACCGGAGGGGACTGAAGGTGATGCTTCAGGTCTTGTAAAGCTTGGTCGGCCTCCTCCGTCCATTGAAACTTGTCTTGGTGCTTCAGGAGCTTGAAGAAGGGTAGTCCTCTCTCCCTGAGCTGGGAGATGAACCTGTTCAGTGCTACCATACAGCCTGTTAGCTTCTGCACATCCTTGATTGTGGCCGGATCCCCCATATCAGTAATGGCCGAAATCTTCATAGGATTGGCTTCAATTCCCTGGTTGCTGACGACGAACCTGAGCAATTTCCCTGATGGTACTCCGAAGACGCATTTAGTTGGGTTGAGCTTCCACCAAAACTTGTGTAGGCTGCTGAACGTTTCTTCCAAGTCTGCAATCAGACCGTCGGGATTTCTGGTCTTGATGACCACGTCATCCATGTAGACTTCAATGTTTCGATGCAGCTGATCGGCAAAGCACATTTGAATAGCGCGCTGATAAGTTGCTCCTGCATTTTTCAAACCAAAAGACATGGTTTTGTAGGCGTAAGTCCCGAACGGGGTGATGAACGCTGTCTTGATTTGATCTTCCTCCTTAAGCGCAATCTGGTGATATCCTGAATAACAATCAAGGAAACAGAGGAGGACACAACCCGCCATCGAGTCGATGACTTGATCAATGCGCGATAGCCCGAAGTGATCTTTTGGGCAATGCTTGTTGAGATCGGTGTAGTCAACACACATTCTCTATTCATTATTCTTTTTCCTTACAAGGACGGGATTAGCTACCCACTCTGGATGAATTACTTCTTTAATGAAGCCAGCCGCAAGGAGTTTAGCTATTTTCCGTTTAATTGCCTCACGCTTGTCGTGAGCAAATCTTTGAAGGCGTTGCTTTTTGGGCACAGCCTTTGGGTGTACATTCAGACTATGCTCGATCAGGTCCCTGGGCACCCTTGGCATATCCACTAGTTTCCACGCGAATATGTCTCGATTAGCCTGAAGGAAACTAACTAGCGCGAGTTCCTATTTTTCATCTAAGCCCACACCGATGACAGCGGTCTTAGATGAGTCACCCTCCTGGAGCTGGATTGACTTGAGAGCCACGTCACCAGTCGACTGGATGCTCGACTTGCTGGCCTTTCTTGAAGGGATCTCTAGCCTGGCTTGGGAGAGCTGCTGCACGGCCGCGAGTACTTCTCCTGAAGCATCTAGCACGCGCGTAGTCGAAGCATACTGGATCGCCTCCTAGTTGCAATCATATGACTTCTTCAAGTCGCCTCGGAGAGTGAGTACCCACTTTGTCCTGGCATATTAAGAAGCAGATAAACATAATGCGGCACTGCCATAAATTTGGCGAGTGCCAGACGACCCAGTATAGCATGATAAGAAGATTCAAAGTTAGCAACTTCTAATTTAATGAACTCGGTGTAGTAATTCTCCCTCGTACTGAAAGTGACTGGAAGAACCACCGTGCCAAGTGGGTGCACCGCATTACCTGGGACAATGCCGTAGAAAGGAGATTTGCTTAGAACCAGCATGTCCGTGAAGTCCAGACCCATTTTCCTCAAAGTGCTGGCGAAGATGAGGTTGAGACCACTCCCACCATCGACGAGCACCTTGGTGAGCCTGACTTCTGCCACCACTGGGTCCAGAACCAAGGGGAACTTACCGGGCTCCGAAAAGCTTGTCCATTGATCGTCGCGGAAGAACGAGATGGGCACCTCCCACCAGCGGAGTGGTCATGGTGCCGCCGGCTCGACGGACATGATCTCTCGGAGAAGCAGTTTTTGTTCCCGCCTGGAACCGAAATCTCCATCCCCCCCCCCCGAAGATAACGTTGACGGTCTTTGAAGCATCCTGGAACTTTAGGTTTCGCCCTTGATCTCCTTGGTCGTCGTCTTCGGGTTCCTTGTTCATGGGCTTCTTGTCCTTCTTGCCACCGCTGGAATTGCTGAAAGTCCTCCGGAGGTGGTAACAATCAATTGCCACATGATTGGCACCTGGATGTCATGGGCATTTCTTCTGCAGGAGCTTCTCGAACTCCTCCTGCGTCGTCGACTTCTTGCCTCGCGAGGGACGATCCACAGCCGTGATGAGATCATCTGGCTTGCATTTTCGGGGTGGACCCGGATAGTCCCGCTGGCTCTTGTCATTGCGGTTGTCATGAGGACGCCTCAGATTGCCATATTGGCGCCTCGGGAACCGCTCCCGCATCGTCTCCTCCTGCTCGGACCAGTCATGCATCATGTCACGCAACCCCGCAACAGTCTTCGGCCTGTTTCGCCCGAAGTCTCTGTAGATGCCTGGATCGGTGATGACGTTGTAGAAGCAGTCGATGATGTCCTCCTCCAAGATATTCACGATGGTGGCACGGACATCGAAGAAACGGCGTGTGTAGGATCGTAGGAGCTCGTTATGTTCCTATTTACACTGAGCAAGATCGTGATGTGTACCTGCACAAGCGATCGCCCCCTGGAAGTTGCCGATGAAGACCTTCTTGAGCCGCTCCCAGGAGTCGATCGAGTTGTTGCTGAGGCTCTCCAACCACGTGAGCGGCGCGGGATCCAAAGCCATCGGGAAATAGACGACCTTGGTGATGTTGGAGCCCCCTGCTACTTCAATGGCTGTGGAGTAGCAACGTAGCCATTGCTGAGGAGCTTGCTTACCATCATACTTGGTGATGCCGATCGGCTTGAAGCCCTCAGGGTACTTGTAGCTGCTGAATCATGCGGAGAAAGCTGGGAAATGGTCACTGCAATCAGTACCTTCCGTCTCAACTTCTTCGTGCACTTTGCGCCTGGAATCGATCACGGACCGCGCATCGCGGCCTTCATTGATATGCTGGCGCAGGTCTTCAGGAGGAGGCCGATGATGGGCCTGTCGCGGGTTACCTCCTGGATGTGGCTGCTGCCTCCGGCCAGGAGCCTGACTCCCGTGAGCGTTGTTGTTGTTACCACGCTGAGGTTGAGGAGTTCCACGCGTAGTGCCAACCATCTGGAAAATATGGAAGATGTCCATTACATCAGATTATCCTTGCTTCCATTTTCAGAATATACCGCACACAAAAGGAATTGATAAATATAGTACAACAGATTGACAGATCGATAGAGAACTGAACAGGAACCTGAGTTATAGATCATAACTGGTGGTCAGTATATTACATCTTTGTAATCTACTGATTACCATTCAACCATACCTACTCTTGCCACATATAATACAACAAGTGGCCCTTAGGTCAAGCTAGATTACACACTCCCTATATCACATCATTCTACACTAAACACATCTAGGATATCAACGACAAGGATGGATTAGAAGTCGTCGAGGTTGCCCACAGAAGACTGGCTGCCAGATGAAGAATGGCTGCCGGATGAAGAATGATTGAGCCGAGGATTAGGTTCTGGATCCTCAGGTTCTTCTTTTGAATCTTCCTCTTCTTCTTCTAGTTCATTCTGCACAAGAGGAGGCATTTGCTGTTCTTGGAGCATCTCAATATCTCCAAAGGCATCACCTAATTCTTGGTTCAAGTCATGGACTTGTTCGTGCAAAAAGTCAATTACGGTGTTGCGCTGGAGAATTTGAGCATCACTCTCTAAGATCTGCACCTCCAAATGTCCAATAGTAGTATCCCTTCCAGCAATTCCCTGACCAAGCGAATGGATCTGGTCATTTTTCAGGGTAAGGTCCCTACGAAAATCCTGGGCCAGATTCACCATATCATCCGTACACCTTTGCGTTAGTGACTGAAAGCGATACTGGGCGTTCATATACCTGATCACTGCCTTGAGAGTCTCTTCGGCTAAATCTCCAACTAAATGTCCAAGATAGGTTGTTCCGAAGATCCACTCAGCATCATGTGCAAAAACTGCTGAAAACTGTCCGATGGGATAAGCGGTTACCTCAATCGGATGCTGTTCACAAAAAGTGGTGATAGCTTTGAGGGCTGCTGCTTCAAAAGTATCCACAAGACGATATCCAACAACCTCTATCTCAATAGACTGCAATTCAAGGATAGGATGTTGGGGAACAGTGAGAGTAGCACCATCGAGGGACTCCGACCTTAGTAAACTCACAACCCTTATACTGGGGTGGGTACTGATAGTGAAATATACGAAGTGTATCCCACAAGATTTTCGGAAACCCTTCCCAATGTAGACAAGTGGTGTGTGCATATCCCTCAGCATCCCAATAGATCCTCTGAACTTCTGCCATCTGAATCAAAAGGATTCAAATGTGAGATTGGATATAAATTCCTTAGGGTTTTATGAAGGCTGCGAAAAAATGTGAGTTAAACTCAGGAAATGCTAGAATGCACCAAGATATACATCCAACTAAGAACTCACAAGGCAAATGGAACAAGATATTTGCTTTTGGCCATAACAAGGAATAGAGACCTGATTGTTATGATAGATTTGGCGGATGAAACAAAGATAACAAGATACTAAACCCTATGGCTGTTTGTGTGACCATTTCCAGGCTACACTTGTGGATAACTATACTCTAGGTATCCCCATAACAACATAAGCACAAGTTCTGATTTACAAACAATTCAAAGATGCATGCACGCACTAACATCCTCACAACACTAATAACTGCCAAATATCTTTGGACTTACGTGGTTAATTACGATGGCATAACATAGATACGTCTCTCCCTATAATATCTAGTCGACAAATCCTAACCGTTTAAAACCTATCGATTCGTGGTTAGCGTACCTGCAGAAAACCACAATTGTATATCCAATGAACCTTTCATGCCAGCATGTCATGAAAGCGTCCCCAATCATTACTGTTTATTATAGAAACAGCATCTGTACTATAACCGTCGTACAGACAACGTTAACATACATTACATCTGCAATGTATTCACGGGGGTACCGCAAAATGCGGGGGTATGAACAGCGATCACCACACCCTGTGCCTAACCATATACTCCCAATGTAACCAACCAAAGTTGATATATTGGCAGCATCTCAAGTAGGCCACTGCTTGAGAAACAGCATTCGGTTCGTATCACCGACGGGAAGGCTAACTCCCCAGTTAGCTGAGGATCCTTACCTTCTTACCTCATCATCGAAGGTGTTATTACAAAATGTAAAGTTGATTGTGCATGAATTTAAGTTTTAATAGAAAGGTAATGCTGGACGTCAGAGTTTATATATATATATATATATACTATAGCCACCTCTAATTCCCTTAAATATCACCCTAGGGCTTTACGTACTAAGCACAATCCTTAACGAAACCAACTTACTTTTGTAAAATACGTTGCTTGTCCAATTTTATACTAAAAGCATTTTTAAGGCGATTCATATCTCTGGTGTACACTTATTAGCTCTGATACCAGCTGTGGCAGAACCAACCTGAATTACACCGGCTCAAGTGCGTTGATCCTTTATCGGAAGGCAGTAAGGACTCAACTACACTTCAAACGGTGTAACCCCGTGGTCTGTCGGGTAAAGTCCCGATAAAACAACCTAACTTAGGATCAAAACAAGGTACCTCGCACAAAGGCGAGTCCAGAGATACAAACACCGACAATTTTACATCACAGGCATAATAATACATTATTATTCAAGCATATATGGTGGCAAGACCTAACTAGTACGAATTTATACAAAACTATTCAAAGTTAGAGTATCTGCAGCGAAAAGTAAAATACGACACTACCAGACGTCGCGGAACGGATATTGAGCTAAGACCAAGCTCAATATCACTCGAAGGGATCTGTGTTGGCTGGGGACGGATCCCATTCCACCATCCAACCATCGGGAAGTGCTTAGGGCCATGGTATAGGCAGAGCAGAGTCCTCAGGGGGATTACTTGGAAAAATAGTTAAATTCGTAAGGCTGAGTATTCTAATACTCAGCAAGACTTACCCGTTTCATGGTATACTTAGCCATGTAGCTAGACTATGAAGGCTCATAATGGTTCTGGGTATAGTTTTAGCTGAAAAGCAACAAAGAGTAGATCCTTAGTTTCAACTTTTTAGCTTTCAGGTTCTAGATGGTTATCCATTCTAAGTAAGCAACTATAGCTACTCAAGCATGGTAGAACTTTTTAAGCAAACATCATCTTTGATCATCATCAGGTTGCTCTTATTACTCTATGTGGCAAAGGGATCAAGCAGTCTCAATCTCCGCGAGAAACGGACGATTCTGAATCGAATTTCACAACCTTGCAAGGGTAAACCTAACTCACACGCTTGGAACATCCAATGATCGTTCCAAAGCAAACGTTTGCCTTTCATTCCGACTTGTGGATCAGGGTCACCACAAGCGACTGTAGGACAATACGCACATCCAATATGTAGGACGTACGCCTGTAGCGCGACTACATGACCGTACTCCTATCCGCGGTGTGAAACGTACTCCTACAGTGTGCGTGACTGTAGGACGTACTCTCATTCTGTTGCAGAACGTATTCCCGCACATCGGTGCGTGTGCGAAAAACCAAATTACGAGTGGTGGGGGGGTATGTCCACTCTTCGGGCCGATCGGTTACTAGGCTTACCGCTTACCATATTTCACGGCATGTGGCTAGTACTTTCAAACGCTTAACCACCGCTACCACACACTGCGACCTTATCAAATTTTCATCAACACAGACGGGGTTCCTGCCAAGGTCATGAATTATGATCACAACTCCGTCCGTCATCCTTATAGTGATTGCAGAATAGTAAACATTCACCTCCTATATCGCGCGAGTGACAGGAAATCAATCGACTTCTGCCGGTCTTATTAGTAGAGCATCTATTCGATAAGGACTCAGGCACAATACATAGGTTCCTAGGATCCATGCATCTAGGGCTCCATTTCAACTCCTAGACTTAATGCATAATATAGATATACAAGAATAAAACTACATAAGTGTAGTAGTTTAAAATACTGGGTCATGCATCGGGGCTTGCCTTCTTGAGCGGGACTGGGGTCAGGGATGTCAAAGACTTCCCAACCTTGGTTTGGAGGTTCAGTTAAATCCTCGGGGACGTTCACTTGGTCTTCCAAAATGCCTTGCTCGGGTTCCGGAATCAACTCGTAGGTTCCGTTGGCGAGTATAGTCGAATCTACATGATATGCAGTGATTTGAAGCAATGGTTGTTGATTTAAGAATTTTGTTTCATGATAAAGTTGCAATCCAATAATTCAAAGTCAAAGCATCACAAAAATAGGATTTGAATTCTAAGAATTCTAATCTACTTCTTGTAAATTAAACTGATGATAATAAGTTTTATTTTTAATTTGAAATCTATAAAGGTTCTGGTCTCAATTTTTGATAAGTGTGTTTACCTCTATTAGATGAGTTTACTGTAAATTTTTCATAAATTCTTGAAGACATAAATTAAGGCATTTGAATTATATTTAAATTTCAAGTCTAAATTTGAACCTTAGGTAAAACAGTGCTCTTAATTCCTTGAAAATTTATTATAAGTCACTTAATATCAGAACTACAGGTGGCAGAACCAGCCTGAATTATACCGGCTCAAGTACGTGAGTCCACTCCCGAGGGCTCCAACGTGCTTCAAACGGTATAATCCCTTGGTCTGTCGGGTAACGTCCCGATAAACCACCGATACACAAGATCAAATAAGGTTACCTCACACGAAGGTGAGTCCAGAGATACAGTCACCATCATATTTTACATCACAGGGAATTACATTACAAGAGTTTTCCCAAAAGTAGTACGAAGTTTCAAATCTAGGGAAATTATTACAAACTTCTAAAGTTATAGTTTTTGGCAGCGGAAAACATACGCGATGATTTACAACATGTTGTCAAGATGGATATCATGCTAAGTCCGGGCACGACATCACTCGATATCATCAATGTTGGCCGGGGAAGGATCCCATTCCACGGACCAACCATCTGGAAGAGCACAGGGCCAAGGCAGGGGAAGAGTAGGATCTTCAAAGACTTTGCCTGAAAAATATATAACTAGCAAGACTAAGTATACTAATACTCAGCAAGGCTTACCCGGGAATGGGTATACTTTAGCCCGTAACTAGACTCATGAAGGTATTTCAAGGGTTCTGGGTTTATTCTCAGCTGAAAAGCAACAAAGAGTAGATCCTTAATTTCAACTTTTAGCTATCAGGTTCTAGTTAATTATCCATTCTAGATAAGCACCTATAGCTACTCAAGCAAGGTAGAGCTCTTTACATCAACCATCAGCATTACTCATCATATAGTTGCTCTTGTTACTCTGTGTGATAAAGGGATCAAGCAGCCTCAATCTTCGTGAGAAACGGATGATTCTGAATCGAATTTTCAACCTTGCAAGGTAAACCTAACTCACACGCTTGGAACATCCAAAGATTGTTTCGAACCAACCGTTTGCCTTTCATTCCGACTCATGGACAGGTCCACCACAAGCGACTGCAGGACCATACGCACTTCCAAAGTGCAGGACATACGTCTGTAGCGTGACTACAAAACCCGTATTCCTGGTTGCCCTTGCAACACGTATTCCCACACGTCGAACTAAGTAACCAGAAGAAGCAAGACGAGTGGTGGGAGGTATGTCCACTCCTCGGGTCGATTGGTTACTAGGCTTGCCGCTTACCCAAAACTCACGGCATGTGGTTAGTACTTTCAAACGCTTAACCCCGATCGGCACACACCGCGACCTTAACCAATTTAACAACACAGACGGGGTATCATTCCTTTCCATGATACTGCACATAACCCCGTCCGTCATCCTTATAGTGATTACAGTAATGTAAACATTACAACTCCTATATCGCGCGAGTGACAGGAAATCACTCGACTTCTACCGGGCCTATTAGCATAGTGATTATTCGAACTCAAGTGCTAATATTCAATACATTGGTTCCTAGTAAAATGCAACTAGGGTTTCACATAGAACTCCTAGGAACTTAATGCATAGAGAGATATATATAAATAGTATAGGTTGCAGTGTAAACAAAATAGTGGGTTATGTCCGGAGCTTGCCTTTACTGGTGGGGCTGAAGTCAGAAATGTCAATATCTTCCGAACTTTGGTTCGGGGCTTCAGTTAATCCCTTGGTGACGTTCACTTGGTCTTCAGGAATATCCTCTGCAGACTCCTGGGAGACCTCGTAGGTACCGTCTACGGAAGTAGTCGTATCTACATGCAATGCAACATTACATTCAAAGTGGGCATATAAAACTATCTTAATTCACGATAAGGTTGCAATCCAACACTCATTTAACACACTACTCACATAACAATCAAAAGGATCAGAAACTAACTTGGGTAGAGCTTTAGTTGGACAATTGATTAAAAAGGGCTATATGTTCAGGATTATCATAGAGTTGATTGGAAACAAAAGGGTTTTAACTAATAGAATTGATAAAGAGGGAAGCTATCTATACAGTTTTAGGAAATCTGCTGATTTCTGTTTGGAAGAGAAATCAGCAGAAAGGGTCTCTGTATATAAGCAGAAGAGATCAACCGGTTTGGTTTCACCAAAGGTTAAAACAACTAATAGAGATAGGAATATTAAAGGTACAGTGTTACAAGGATAGATCAAGGGAGGATCTTGCCGATTGGATTATCAGCATGTCTTTGGTCTATCTAATTGGTTGGTGTATTGGTCTTGGCCTTAACCGATGAGGATGTATCAGGTTTAGCCGCTTGATGTGCTTTGGTCATGCCTAACAGAGGCGTGTCTACTGTACTATCTTACTGATCTAGGGTTGTGTACTTTGGCCTGCATAGCCAATTGATAGGGTTTCCTAATTGATCGATGAAAGCATCGATTACTTTAGCAGAGGGGTGATTCCTAAAGCAGCTGTGTCTTAATTGAGATGTGCTTAAGTGTTATCCTAGGTAACTAGGTGTGGTTGTATCGGCTCGATTACGTCAGCACAAAAATTGAGTGACGTACAGCCGACGGGGTTATCTAAGTCAGACTTGTTACAAGAACTAGGTGTAACAGAACACTAATATCGGACTAGGCTGATGAAACCATAAGTATGGAATTAGACTAAAGAGGATGTGGCTGATATGTTTGTGCCGATGGGGATATGTTCTACAGATGTGCAGCCGATTGGAGTGTGGTTGAGGGTATGTGACCAATAGATATATAGCCGATCTCTCAGTCGATAAATCGGCTGATAGAAGTGTGTGGATAAGGATGGGAGAGACTAAGGATTGATCGGACATATTTGACCGATATGAAAAACAACTAGAATCGGCTTGGATCATCCTAAGATCGTGTGTGCATCTTCGATACATCGACTATGTGTAGTCGATGTAGGACAGAACAAAAGAATTGTATCGGCAGTAGCCGATATTAGAAAGGTAACAACCGTATCGGCTAACCAGCCGATGGTAGAAGCACATCAAAAGAAATGCATCGGCTGATAGCTGTTACACAGAAACATCATAGACTCAAAGGAAACGGATGCTTAGCGGCTGAGCTAATAGCCGACGCTGAAGCATAGCTGCAGAGCTGTGTTAGCTAAGCAGCAGATACACACGAACTAACAAGGATCCTTATACGAAAAGGACCTTAAGGAAACGGCAATCAAAACAAGGACAAGTCTTGATGGTAGGAATATGAGTACTCGGATGAAAGATTAACTAGATATCACACATCTCTACTTAAGACATATACCCTATGATTTACCTTTCAGCTACAACACATGCATATCACATAAGATACAAATAAAGCACACATTCCCTAGTGTTTAACCTAGACCACAAATCAAAGACTTTCAATTCAAGATCACCACATAAAACTTGTAGATTTTGACCTAAGGATTCAAAACAAAACTGATTTTGCATTTTTATGAACTTCTTATGAATTCCTATGAAATGTAGAAGTTCACTGATTTGAAAATAAAGAAGGTTCTAGAAAATTTACAGAGAACACCCTAGAACTTTCTAAATCAAAGCAATTAAGTCCCTGGTCGGGGAAAACAAAGAATAGGAAGATATCGACGATGTTCTAGCAAAGGAGTCGCCGGCATTAGGAAGATTTAGTGGATCAGGGCAAACCTTGGGGTAGCCTTGGTTGTGGAGAAGAATGGGTGGAAAGTGAATTCCCGTGGTGAACAGGATCAACGATGAAAAGAGCTCGACGGTGACGAGATTCCGTGGGTGACGAAGAAGCTTGCCAGGGGATTGTAGTGGGTGGAGAATGGCTGGAGGGATATTCCTCACGGTAACCTGTGGTGATGGTGGTTGGCTTTGCCATGGCGACGATGTTGCGGCGAAGGGGTTCGGCGAGAGGGTCCAGGAGCTTTTTTTGAGGTGTTGTGGTCTTGCTCGGACGATCGGTGAAGGGTAAGAGCTGCTGGACGTCATGAACTTGTGGGACGAGACAATAGAGCCGAATTGGTTTGCTAAGCTGACTCCTCCGCGAACCTCAGGGTTCTCTGGCTCACGGGCTGAGCCTCCTCTGCTCGCACATGCACTGCAGAAACACATCCGGCATGCCCGCACAGTTATTTCCAGGGCCGCCATGCCTGGCCGCAGCCCCTGTGCGCCACTCTCGCTCGCTCAAGGTGTAGCTCTGCTGCCCTTTCCGCCTGCTACGACATATCCGAATCGGCCTACCACCGCCGTCGGTAGAACGCTTCTGCTCCACACTTGCGGACGCGCCAATCCAATTCTGCCCGGACCTCCGCCTTCGCTTCGCCGCGCCACACTGCAGCTCCTCCCGCACCGTGCGCGACCTCGCTGCACACTGACCCGGTCGCGGCCTGAGCTCATCCAGTGGGGACGCCGCTATGCGCTGCATGCCGCCGCTAAGTCCCGAGCTTGCTCCAGTACTCCAGCGCCACCCGTTCCCGCATGGCTCACGCGCGTCGCCAGCCTCCGCGCGCTCCACTCCAGCGCGCCCCATCAGCCTCGGGGGGCAACATATTCCTTTTCAATCAGATTGCCAACACCTTGCACCAATAATCTAGCCGAGTATGAAGCGGTGCACAAAGGTATGGAGTTACTTCTCGAAGCTGGAGCAGAAGTAGTAGATGTTTTTGGGGATTCCAAACTGGTCATCTCTCAGCTCACGGAGACATACGGATGTGAGAGCGAGTTGTTGTTTCCCTTGTGGAGACAATGCCAGGAGCTAATGGCCCAGTTCAGATATATAAATTTCTACTGGATACTAAGGGTACAAAATTCTAAGGCCAATGATCTTGCCCAGATGGCTTCCGGTTACAAGGACACGGCGGATGGAGTTGATTTTCCAATAAACCTGCTGGATCAGGGGGATTGGAGAGCCGATATCTTCAATTACTTGAAGGATCCGGCTCGGGGGACACCTAAGAAGATACGTTACAGAGCCATGAAGCATGTCCTGATAGGGGAAGACTTGTTCTACAGGACTCTGGAAGGGCTACTACTTAAGTGCCTGGGGCCGATTGAGTCCAATCGGCTTTTACATGAAGTACATGAAGGTACGTGTGGTACTCATCAATCAGCCCACAAGATGAAGTGGTTGATCAGGCGCTCGGGATATTATTGTCCTGATATGCTGGAAGATTGCTTCAAATATTATAAAGGATGCCAAGCCTGTTAGAGGTTTGGAAAGATACAAATAGTACCAGCGTCAGCAATGAACCCTATCATCAAACCTTGGCCATTCAGGGGCTGGGGCATGGACATGATCGGTAAGATTAATCCTCCATCGAGTAAAGGCCATCAGTTTATTTTGGCCATTACAGATTATTTTACAAAATGGGTAGAGGCTGTTCCTATGAAGTCAGTAACGACGAGGGATGTCATCAATTTTGTCAAAGAACACATTATTCATAGGTTTGGGATTCCTCAGATCATTACAACAGATGGAGGGTCGGTGTTTATATCTAATGAATTCAAAAAATTTGCTGCCGACATGGGGATTAAATTGATCAGGTCATCTCCATACTATGCTCAAGCAAACGGACAAGCCGAAGCGTCCAATCAGAGCTTGATCAAGCTGATCAAAAGGAAGATTGATGAATACCCACGGTGTTGGCATGAAGTATTCTCAGAAGCGTTATGGGCTTATCGTGTGTCATGCCATGGGGCAACAAGAACTTCACCATATCATTTGGTTTATGGGCAGGAGGCCGTATTACCATGGGAAATTACGGCCGGATCAAGACGGATAGAGTTTCAGAATGATTTGACTGCTGAAGAATATGCAGCACTAATGAGCGACAATGTGGAAGATATTACAGAGGGCTTTGGTTGCTGGAAAGGATCAAGGAAAATAAGGCCAAGGTAGCCCGCGTGTACAACAAGAAGGTCAAACCGAAGGAATTCCAAGTTGGAGATTTAGTGTGGGAAGCGGTGCTACCATTGGGGACTAAGGATGCGGCATATGGTAAATGGTCTCTGAATTGGCATGGGCCTTATAGAGTTGATCAAGCTCTGCCAGGGAATGCATACATGCTTGAAGAATTGAATGGAGTTAAATTTCCGGTGGCTGTCAATGGTCAGCATCTCAAGAAATATTTCCCGAGCATGTGGGAAGATGAGTAATGAAGCCGATGTAAGGCATCAGGCTATGGACAAATGCAATCAGGGTGTTTACGAGGAAAGCCGATATGACATATTGGGCTGCAAAATATAATCGAGTACGTTGCGGTACATCGAGTTGATCTGATCGGGGACCTCGTGGCATACTAGGCTGCAGGACAGTATCTATCGGGTACTTTAGAAGCCGATGCAATATATCAGGCTGTAAGGTGGAATATGATGAATGAGCCAGATCTGTAAAGATAGAGCAGCGCTGGTCCGTACACAGAGCTGAAGATTGAACAGCTGATGTTAAGCCATCGACTTTAGAAGCAATAATCGGGCCTTGCAAATTTTGGGTTTCGATAAAAGCAGAGAGGATGGTTGCAGGTGTCTCTTGATCTTAAAAGAACAGGTTTGACTTCTTTGCGGGGTTTCCTGGGTACTCATATTTTTCGACCTGATTGGGGATCGAGATTTAACAACAAGCAAAGAAGTCCACTGCGGAGTACTCTTGTTATTAACGAGATCATTGGAAGGGTACTCGAGTTCTTGGGATTTTTGATCCGGAATAAAGAAAAGTTTGAGATTGGATTGGGCAATTCAAGGAAAGAGGCCGATGCGATGCCATCGGACTTTAGAAGATTAGATTCTTTAACACTGGCTCGCTAAAACAAAAGGGTTCATTTACAAGAAATTATTACAAAAGAAGCCGATTTACCGGCTATGCGCACAACGGCGGAAGACCCTATGAACTACCACCAGTAAGTCCCTAAGATCTTGCGGCATTTGTACGGGGGGGGGGGGGGGACGCGCTGTTGTCATCGTCGTTGCTGCCATCGTTGCCGCCGGTGCTGTTGCTGTCGCCACCATCATCGCTGGTGTCGTCGCTGGCGTCCTCGTCGTTTTCTAAAGTCGACGATCCACCACGCAGGAACCCTCCTGCTGCTGAGTCGTCGTCGGTGGAAGTGTCCTTGGCATCTTCTTCTGAGAAAGAGAAGAAATCATCATCCCAAGGATCTTCGTCGTCGCCTTCGTCCAGGTCCCCATGAAGGAGAATCTGGAGGTCCTCATCGTCGGTCAGGGGCTCATCGTCCTCTGACCAAGTGCTGAAGTCCCACTCCTCTGCGTCCCAATGCAGAGGAGCGAGAGCTTCATACGAAGTTATTGGATCGAACTCCGGCGTCGCCTCCCTGGAGGTTTCGGAGTCAGGAGAAGTGATGGAGATTATGGAAGAAGACGAAGGGGAATTGGAGGAAACAGAGGAAGAGGAAACCATTGTCAGGGGATGCAGAGTGTGCTGATGCGATTAATGCACGGGGAAAGAAGATGGATAGAAATAAATCCGCCGATAACAGTTTATAAAGGCAGAGATGGAAGGCCAAGCGGCGTTATCGCGATTCTCCAGGTAGAAGTCGAAGGGTCGCGTCCGATGGTATTGGAAGGCAGCACGCATGTGCAGGCCTTGGAAGTCGAAGGGCCGCGTCCAATGGCATTGGGAGCGGTATGTGCGTGCACAAGTCTGAGAAGTCGAAGAGGCAATGGTTTCGGAATTATCATTGTCAAAACCAGGGGGCATGTGTTATCGCCATAATTTGACTGGGCCAAAGAATGGGCCGAGAGTATCATGGGCTGAAGGAAAGCATGGTAACAGTCTGCAAATCGGTTTCTGTGCGAACGTGTCAAGGGCCAGGATGTCTGTGTATCTAAGGATAGTTTAAATATAGTAAGTTAGAGATTGTATCATAATCAGCTATAGTTAGAAAAGATCAAGTCTCCGGACTATAAATATGTATCGTGAGATTCAATAAAACAATCAATCAAACATTCACAACAAACTCTCGGCGCATCGCCACCCCTTCCCCAAGGGTTTTTCCCAGGTAATCGACATGCTGCTCCGATCATGTTCCGCATGGTCGGAGCAGCATTGCTTTTATCTGTTTATCCTCTTGTTTCTCATACTGAAGCATTTTTTATGGCGAGTAATACTAGTTATCTTAAATGATTATGATGCTGCATTGGTTTTGAATAATAAGTCCATGTTTTGCTTGCTGTTCGTAATCGTTTAGCTGCTCTTGTACGTGATCTCGGGTGCAAGGGCAGCGCCTTGCTCTGTTATTGCTTAGTAGATCTAATATGTTATGGTAGTTCTTTGTGTTACAAAGAATTGGTTTAATATCCGTATGATTAGACCCTTCAAACGGGTTAAATGTTCCGGCTGCATGTTTGGTGCCTTATGGTAGTTCTTTGTGTTACAAAGAATTGGTTTAATATCCGTATGATTAGGCCCTTCAAACGGGTTAAATGTTCCGGCTGCATGTTTGGTGACTTATGGTAGTTCTTTGTGTTACAAAGAATTGGTTTAATATCCGTATGATTAGGCCCTTCAAACAGGTTAAATGTTCCGGCTGCATGTTTGGTGCCTTATGGTAACCTAACGAGGGATTGTTCCGGAAATCGACTTGTTAGTTGGTTTTTAGGCCTCTCTTTGGGTTAGCGTATTGTTATCTTTCATGTTCATTAGGCTTAACTACGCGTAGGATGTTCCGATCATATGGTGAAAGCTTTTACCGTCGCAGATTGGATTAGCTTGGTAGTCATAGAGCATGCTTTTATCTTTCTGTCGGATTTATACAAAACGTTCACATGTTAAGTAGATCCGATCTGTTAAGCGTGGCAATCGGCTTCTTGTAGCCGATTCTGAAAGGAACCCGAAGGTCCGATCTAGTACAATGACTCCGTCGGCTTCTTTAGCTGGTCTCGGGGTCGTTGTAAGAGCTGATCACGGCTCGGACTAATGTTTGATATGGCTGTGTATGCAGCTGGCGAACGACTTCTACACCTTCCTGATCAGGTATAGGTCAGGTGGCACGCCTAGCACTTCACCAAGCTAGGGCGTGTGCCGGACTTCTATGCCATTGACCGAGGGACCGGGACCCACCAGCAGTCCCGTGAGCCTCCCGGCTCCTCGTGTTGCCTGTCGCTGCTCGCCGGTGGGTTTCGACCGACAACAGTAGCTCAGTCATAGGCTTGGTTATCTTGGACAAGTCTGGGATGAATTGACGACAATATCATGCTAATCCAAGGAAGCTACGGATTTGATGGATTGAATTTGGAGGCTTCCAATCCATAACTTCTTGAACTTTAGTGGGATCAACCGATATGCCTTCACTGGAGATAGTATGCCCTAGAAATTTCACACTATCGAGCTAGAACTCGCATTTAGAGAATTTGGCATAAAGACGGTGATCACGTAGTCGTTGAAGAATGACACGTATATGATCAGCATGATCTCTTTCAGTCTTAGAGTATATCAGAATATCATCGATGAAAACCACGATGAATTTATCAAGCTCCGGCATGAAGACTGAATTCATAAGATATATGAAATATGCCGGTGCATTAGTGAGTCCAAAAGACATAACCAGATATTCATATAGTTCATAACTGTTTGAGAAAGCCGTTTTTGGAACATCACTAGGCTTGATTTTGATCTGATGGTAACCAGAACGTAGATCAATCTTAGAAAAGACTTTGGCTCCAGCTACTTGATCAAATAAGATGTCAATGCAGGGAAGAGGGTACTTATTTTTAATAGCGACCGCATTGAGTGGATGATAATCGACACATAGCCTTAAGCTATTGTCCTTTTTCTTTACGAAGAGAGCGGGGCATCCCCAAGGTGAAGCACTTGGGCGTATGAAACCTTTATCAAGAAGATCTTGAAGTTGGATTTTTAGCTCGGCTAATTCATTTGGTGGCATTCGATATGGCCTCTTGGAAATAGGAGCTATGCCAGGTTGGAGCTCAATAATGAACTCGATGTCTCGATCTGATGGCATTCCAGGCAAATCGTCTGGAAAGACATCGGGATACTCACAGACTATAGGAATATCTTCTAATTTGATGTCTGTGGTTGCATAAACACAAGAGTAGAAGCACTCTTGTTGGGGTAGATAGAGGGTAGTGGCTCCGTCATATGGTGAGTCAATCTCAATAACTCGGGAAGAGATATCTAATAAGACCTTATGTTTTGTCATCCAATCCATCCCAAGTATGATATCCATACCCTCTAAAGGAAGCAAAACCAAATCAGTTTTTACTACCTTACTGCTCAACTGTATTGGCACATGTCTAATCAGTTGATTGGAACCAATCTTTCCCCCAGGGGTGAAGATCATGTACAATCCCTGGGCTTGACAAGGATCAAGTCCCACTCGGGCACCACACTTGTCGCTAATAAAGCTATGGGTTGCACCGGATTCAAATAGGATAATAACGGGTTTATAGTCGATAGAAAATGTACCCATCATTATGGGGGCTCCTTCTGGAAGTTCTGCAAGGGTGGTGAAGTTGACTCGCCCTTGCCGGACTTGCATTACTCGCTTCTTGCCCTTGCCCTGGTTGTTCTGATTAGAACCCTGCCCTTGAAGAGGCTTCCTGGGCCGAGGACAGTCTCTGATGAAGTGTTCCGCACTCCCGCAATTGAAACAGCGGTAAGTGCTACTTTCTTGTTGGCTGCGGCGCTCTGATCTGTGCACTGGGAACAACACGATACCTCGATGACTGAGCACTCGAGGGTTCTTCTCGGCACGATGTGCCGTGATGCAATCCTCCTGGGTTAGGGCCATATTAACCAGTTCACTGAAATTATTAGCCTTAACAAGGTTCAGGCATTCCTTGAGCTTGGTACTGAGGCCACAATGGAAACAATCCTGTTTCTTGGCATCACTATCAGCATGATAGCCTGCATATTGGCACAGATGATTGAAAGTCTGTGCATACTGCAATACCGTGCGAGTGCCTTGGGTGAGTGCCACGAATTCATTCAATTTCTGCTCCATTAGTCCTTCAGGAATATGGTGTGCCCTGAAGGCAGTCCGAAATTCCTCCCAAGAGATAACATGGCCAGCAGGTTGCATGGCACAATGGTTACCCACCAAATGCGGGTGGCACCACGAAGTTGCTGGGCGGCGAAATACAACAAGTGGCCCTTAGGTCAAGCTAGATTACACACTCCCTATGTCACACCATTCTACACTAAACACATCTAGGATATCAACGACAAGGATGGATTAGAAGTCGTCAAGGTTGCCAACAGAAGACTGGCTGCCAGATGAAGAATGGCTGCCGGATGAAGAATGATTGAGCTGAGGATTAGGTTCTGGATCCCCATGTTTCGAATCTATCTCAGACACGCCTTTAATTTCCTCAGGTTCTTCTTCTGAATGTTTCTCTTCTTCTTCTAGTTCATTCGGCACAAAAGGAGGCATTTGCTGTTCTTGGAGCATCTCAATATGTCCAAGGGCATCACCTAATTCTTGGTTCAAGTCATGGACTTGTTCCTGCAAAAAGTCAATTACGGTGTTGCGCTGGAGAATTTGAGCATCACTCTCTAAGATCTGCACCTCCAAATGTCCAATAGTAGTATCTCTTCCAGCAATTCCCTGACCAAGTGAATGGATCTGGTCATCTTTTAGGGTAAGGTCCCTATGAAAATCCTAGGCCAGATTCACCATATCGTCCGTACACCTTTGCGTTAGTGACTGAAAGCAATACTGGGCGTTCATATACCAGATCACTGCCTTGAGAGTCTCTTCGGCTAAATCTCCAACTAAATGTCCAAGATAGGTTGTTCTGAAGATCCACTCAGCATCATGTACAAAAACTGCTGGAAACAGTCCGATGGGATAAGTGGTTACCTCAATCGGATGCTGTTCACAAAAAGTGGTGATAGCTTTGAGGGCTGCTGCTTCAAAAGCATTCACAAGACGATATCCAACAATCTCTATCTCCGTAGACTACCATTCAACGATAGGATGTTGGGGAACAGTGATAGTAGCACGGCATCGAGGGACTCCGACCTCAGTAAACTCACGACCCTTATACTGGGGTGGATACCGATAGTGAAATATACGAAGTGTATCCCACAAGATTTTCGGAAACCCTTCCCAATGTAGACAAGCGGTGTGAGCATATCCCTCAGCATCCCAATAGATCCTCTGAACTTCTGCCATCTGAATCAAAAGGATTCAAATGTGAGATTGGATATAAATTCCTTAGGGTTTTAAGAAGGCTACGAAAAAATGTGAGTTAAACTCAGGAAATGCTAGAATGCACCAAGATATACATCCAACTAAGAACTCACAAGGCAAATGGAACAAGATATTTGCTTTTGGCCATAACAAGGAATAGAGATCTGATAGTTACGATGATTTGGCGGATGAAACAAAGATACCGAGATACTAAACCCTATGGCTGTTTGTGTGACCATTTCCAGGCTACACTTGTGGATAACTATACTTTATGTATCCCCATAACAATATAAGCACAAGTTCTGATTTACAAATAATTCAAAGATGCATGCACGCACTAACGTCCTCACAACACAAATAACTGCCAAATATCTTTGAACTTATGTGGTTAATTACGGTGGCATAACATATATACGTCTCTCCCTATAATATCTAGCCGACAAATCCTAACCGTTCAGAACCTATCGATTCGTGGTTAGCGTACCTGCAGAAAACCAAAATTGTATATCCAATGAACCTTTCATGCCAGCATGTCATGAAAGCGTCCCCAATCATTACTGTTTACTATAGAAACAGCATCTGTACTATTACTGTCGTACAGACAACGTTAACATACATTACATCTGCAATGTATTCACGGGGGTACCGCAAAATGCGGGGGTATGAACAGCGATCACCACACCCTGTGCCTAACCATATAATCCCAATATAATCAACTGAAGTTGATATATTGGCAGCATCTCAAGTAGGCCACTGCTAGAGAAATAGCGTTCGGTTCGCATCACTGACGGGAAGGCTAACTCCTAGTTAGCTGAGGATCCTTACCTTCTTACCTCATCATCGAAGGTGTCGTTACAAAATATAAAGTTGATTGTGCATGAATTTAAGTTTTAACAGAAAGATAATGCTAGACGTCAGAGTTTATATATATATACTATAGCCACCTCTAATTCCCTTAAATATCACCCTAGGGCTTTACGTACTAAGCACAATCCTTAATGAAACCAACATTGTTTTGTAAAATATGTTGTTAGTCCAATTTTATACTAAAAGCATTTTTAAGGCGATTCATATCTCCGGTGTACACTTGTTAGCTCTGATACCAGCTGTGGCAGAACCAACCTGAATTACACCGGCTCAAGTGCGCTGATCCTTTCTCGGAAGGCAGTAAGGACTCAACTACACTTCAAATGGTGTAACCCCGTGGTCTGTCGGGTAAAGTCTTGATAAAACCACCTAACTCAGGATCAAAACAAGGTACCTCGCACGAAGGCGAGTCCAGAGATACAAACACTGACAATTTTACATCATAGGCATAATATTACATTATTATTCAAGCATATATGGTGGCAAGACCTAACTAGTACGAATTTATACAAAACTATTCAAAGTTAGAGTATCTGCAGCGGAAAGTAAAATATGACACTACCAGACATCACGGAATGGATATTGAGCTAAGCCCAAGCTCAATATCACTCGGAGAGATCTTTGTTGGCTGGGGACGGATTCCATTCCACGGTCCAACCATCGGAAAGTGCATAGGGCCATGGTACAGGCGGAGCAGAGTTCTCAGGGGGCTTACCTGGAAAAATAGTTAAATTCACAAGGCTGAGTATTCTAATACTCAGCAAGACTTACCCGTTTCATGGTATAATTAGCCATGTAGCTAGACTATGAAGGCTCATAATGGTTCTGGGTATAGTTTCAGTTGAAAAGCAACAAAGAGTAGATCCTTAATTTCAACTTTTAGCTTTCAGGTTCTAGATGGTTATCCATTCTAAGTAAGCAACTATAGCTACTCAAGCATGGTAGAACTTTTTAAGCAAACATCATCTTTGATCATCATCAGGTTGCTCTTATTACTCTATGTGGCAAAGGGATCAAGCAGTCTCAATCTCTGCGAGAAACGGAAGATTCTGAATCGAATTTCATAACCTTGCAAGGGTAAACCTAACTCACACGCTTGGAACATCCAATGATCATTCCAAAGCAACCGTTTGCCTTTCATTCTGACTCGTGGATCAGGGCCACCACAAGCGACTGTAGGACCATACGCATATCCAATGTGCAGGACGTACGCCTGTAGTGCGACTACATGACCGTACTCCTGTTCGCAGTGCAAAACGTACTCCTACAGTGTGCGTGACTGTAGGACGTACTCTCATCTGCTGCGGAACGTATTCCTGCACGTCGGTGCGTGTGTGAAAAATCAAATTACGAGTGGTGGGGGTATGTCCACTCCTTGGGCCGATTGGTTACTAGGCTTACCGCTTATCATATTTCACGGCATGTGGCTAGTACTTTCAAAAGCTTAACCACCGCTACCACACACTGCGATCTTATCAAATTTTCATCAACACAGACGGGGTTCCTGCCAAGGTCATGAATTATGATCACAACCCCGTCCGTCATCCTTATAGTGATTGCAGAATAGTAAACATTCAACTCCTATATCGCGCGAGTGACAGGAAATCAATCGACTTCTGCCAGTCTTATTAGCAGAGCATCTATTCAATAAGGACTCAGGCACAATACATAGGTTCCTAGGATCCATGCATCTAGGGCTCCATTTCAACTCCTAGACTTAATGCGTAATATAGATATACAAGTATAAAACTACATAAGTGTAGTAATTTAAAATGCTGGGTTATGCATCCGGGCTCGCCTTCTTGAGCGGGGCTGGGGTCAGGGATGTCAAAGACTTCCGAACCTTGGTTCGGGGCTTTAGTTAAATCCTCGGCGACCTTCACTTGGTCTTCCGAAATGCCCTGCTCGGGTTCCGGAATCAACTCGTAGGTTCCGTCGGCGAGTATAGTCGAACATACATGATATGCAGTGATTTGAAGCAATGGTTGTTGATTTAAGAACTTTATTTCACGCTAAAGTTGCAATCGAATAATTCAAAGTCAAAGCATCACAAAACAAGGATTTGAATTCTAAGAATTCTAATCTACTTCTTGTAAATTAAACTTATGATAACAAGTTTTATTTTAATTTGAAATCTATAAAGGTTCTGGTCTCAATTTTTGATATGTGTGTTTACCTCTAGTAGATGAGTTTACTGTAAATTTTTCATAAATTCTTGAAGATAGAAATTAAGGCATTTGAATTATGTTTAAATTTTAAGTCTAAATTTGAACCTTAGGTAAAACAGTTCTCTTAATTGCTTGAAAATTTATTATAAGTCACTTAATATCAGAACTACATATGGTAAAAAGATCTAAGCAAGAAAGCATCAGCATCATACTTGAATAAATTGATTTCTTTTCAAACTTGATTTGCACGAAATTTAAATGAGTTCAAATTAAGTTGTAGTACTAAAGGTGAAATTTGCACACAACTTTACTTACACCCTAAACAGGTTACATACCAAAAATCACATGAAATATAGCTAGTATGCAAAAATTATATACAAAATACCCTTTTGCTAAACTTTAAAATAACTGTAAAAGCATTTAGTTTCAAACTAAACTCTAGTAACAAAAGTTGTAGAATTTACTTCAAGGATTCGAACAAAACTGGTTTGACATTTTTTTAAATTTCCTACAAATTTCTACAAATTTCTAAAAATCACTGATTTGAATTGGAAGGGAGGGATTGAAATCTTGCAGTCAGACCCTTAGAAAGATTTAGATCAAAGCAATTGGGTCCTTGGCTCATCGGGACAGACAAGCCAAAATTTGCCGGCCAATTTCCAACGACGGTGGTCGCCGGCGGCGAGGGGGAACCGGCCAGTGACGACCAGGGGACTAGCGCGGGCCTGCTGGGGGTGATGTGATGTTCGGGGTCAACTGGACGGGGTAGAACGGCGATGACCCAAGACGGTGGTGATGGAGCTTGATCACTGCGGCGGTGTTCCGGCGTGGCGGCTCACCGGTGGTGGATCGGAGGTAGGGGAAAAGCTCCAGGGAAGCAAGACGGTTCGATTGATCACCTTGGCGAGGGTCGAGGTGGTCGGGAGGATAGATCTCCATGGCAGACCGAGGCGGTGGTGGAGAGATTGACAACGACGGCGGTGCTCCGGTGGTCAACGGTGGCAAAGGTCCGTGATGATGGCGGAGAAGACGAACACCGGCGAGCGTCGGGAGGCCAAATTGAAGCTCAAAAGTAGTCGAGTGAAGGGCGGTGAGCTTCGCAGGGTTGAGGTGAAGCTACGGGAGGGGTTGTCGTGGGTTGGGAGGGGCTGTGGTGGTCTGCTCACGGTGGACAGGGGGCTCGTCGGAGAAGAACTCGAGCGGCAACGGCGGATCCGGGGCTCGGGGTGAAATGCGAGTGCGAGACAGAGCGAAATGGAGGGAGAGGAAGATACTAAATGCCTTAGACCAGCAAAGAAGGGTAAGGGAGGCACACACGACGTTAGCCACGACGGCGGCGAGGTGGCAGTCGGGCAGAGCTCGGCAGAGGCGGGTGACGTGGAGCGCGCGGAAGAAAGCCAGAGGAGAGGAGCTAGGGCGGCGGCCGGCTTGGAGGCGACGTGTGGGAGCTACCAGAGTAGAAAATGGCGCCGGTAGAGCCGCAACGGCGGTGAGCGGCGGCGGCCTGCGATGGCCAGTAGCTGCTGGCGGCTCGGGCAGCGGCATGGCGCGCTCGGGGGAGGCCAGCGGGGGAGCATTGAGGCGGTGGGTGAGCTCGAGGGCGACGTGTGGAGGCCAGGAGAGGCAGGGGAAAGGCCTCGGGCGGCGCGGCACGATGGCCTGCGGCGGCGCTGCTGCGCGGCAGAGGGGGGGGGGCAGAGGAAGAAGAAGGGGGAGGGGGCGCTAGGGGCTGAGTTGTGAACTTCAAAAACTCCAGGGACCTTATTGTAAAGTCAAGTTCTCTCACTGTTTTATATATCAAATGTGAAAATGGTCAAAATAAAAGTTGTAGAACTTTTCAAACCCTATAACTTTTATTTAAGGTTCCAATTCAAAAACTCAAAGGATAGAGTTTTAATTTAACACTTTGGACTTGATTCAAACTTTTTAAAGTTTTTGTCCTTAGTAAGGTAAATATCATGTATTTTTGGACTGAATTGCAAGTTTATGTAATGTAATGATGACTAACACTTTTACACTTTAACCCTTAGTAAAAATTGAAGATTACATTTGTAATTCACATATTTTGCATAAAAGGACTCATATTTTTGAAAAATTACACCTAGGTCCTTATTTCCACACATGCACTCAATTTCACACATTTCAATATATACATTTCACATCCTTTCCTAATATTTTACTATTTTGACACCTAGGGTGTCACAAATCACTCGACTTCTACCGGTCTTATTAGCATAGCAACTATTTGGACTCAAGTTCTAATATACAGTATATAGGATCCTAGGAATGTGCGACTAGGGTTTCCATACAACTCCTAAGAACTTAGATGCACCAGTACAATAAATCAATATTTAAATTGCAGTGTATGAAAATAGGGTTTATGTCCGGGGCTTGCCTTCGCTGGCGGGGCTGGGGTTAGAGATGTCAACACTAAAACTTTCCAAACCGGGGTTCGGGGCTTCAGTTAAATCTCCGGGGACGTTCTCGGGGTCTTCAGAAATTCCTTCTTCTGGTTCCAGAATTAGCTGATAATCTCCGTCAGCAAGAGTTGTCGAGTCTACATGATATGCAAACATTATAATTTAGGGAATGCGTACACTTTCATTTCATTTCACGATAAAGTTGCAATCCAATAAACAAATATTCAATTTAGCGAACCTATCATTTACTTTCCTACTGGGCAATCATTTATCGAGTACAAACTAAACTACCTAATTGTATTAAGTGACATGTTTAGTTACTCTAAGCAACTAAACTAATTACATTAGATAGCATGGGGGTGATCCTAATTTACCAAACAATTTCCATTAAACACCATTAGTGGATTTTAGGAACTAGACTAATTATTCTTTAAAGAATGGGGGTCATTATTATTAAATAAACTTTTGTTTTTGATCAAATAATCAAACCCTAAGTCAGGAGTGATTACTAATACTACAAAAATTAGTATAAATAAAACTAATTGAAATAATCTTATCCTAAAATTTTCAGAATATTTTATGTAGTAAATAAATTAGAAAAAATATTTCAATTAATCAGCACCTAGAACATGTTTTATTTCCACAGAGCAAACCACTGCAGAACTGGAGCTATAAATTTAATTGAGTACTGTTGAAGCATGAAGGAAGCTTCTGTAAATTTATCAGAATTTTATCTCCATAGTAACAGTGCTACAAAAATAAACAAAATCAGCACTGTTATTTCAAGATATATTTATATCTAGAGTCCCAAATAGATTCAGGTGCTAAAACTTTATGGACATGTTAAGCAACTCAGAAACATCATCCAAAATTATTTTCATAACTTTTCATGAACAGGATCTAGCACAATTTTTCATTCTTGATAGACCCCTATTTTTTTTACAGAAAGGACCCTAATAAGAATGAAATCGAAGCAATCAAGTCCTTGGCCGGATTGAAACAGGGGACAGGGAGGGGAACGGCAGCGTTCTGGCGACGTGGCTCACCGGCGGTGGATCGAAGGTGGGGGAGGAGCTTCAGGGGGCCGAGGCGGTTCACAAGAGCCGCTAGGCGGGGGCTAGGATGGCCGGAAAGGTTGGTCCCCACGGCGACCCGGGATGGCGGCGAGAGGGAGATCGACGGCGAGGTTGTTTCGGTGCTCAAGGGCGACGATGGAGGGGCTGGCGAGCTTCACGGGAACAAGGTGAAGCTGCTAGAGGGGTTGGTGTGGATCGAGAAGAGGTGGGCGAACGGTCCACGGCGGCCCGGAGTGACGGCAATGGCGCTCAACGGCGGCGGCAGTGTTTGGTCCAGGAAAAGAAGAAGGGAGTGAGTGAGCGGGCGAGAGAGGGGCCGCAGCAACCTTGATTCAAGTTTAAATAGACGATGATTGATGGCAGGAGCACGGCGTGGCGGTCGACGGCAAGCAGCTGCTGGCGGCTCGGGCAGGGGCGGAGCAGCGTGGCGTGCGCGGGAGAGGACAGCGGGGAGGCGCTAAGGCGGTGGCAGAGCTTCCTAGCGATGCGTGGAGCGGCGCTGGAGCAGGAATTGCCCTCAGGCGGCGCGGCAATGGCGGCCAGCGGCGACGCTGCTGCGGCGGCACAGAAAACAGATGAGGAAGAAAGGGGGGGATCCTTGGGTCCTATCTGCAATTACAAGAATTACAGGGACTTTAGTGTAAAATAAAACTTCTCACTATTCTAAAGCTCAAATGAGAAAATGGTCTGAATAAAGTTGTAGAAATTTTTAAAAACTACAACTTTTCTTTGAGGTTTAAGTTGATAAACTCAAAGAATAAAGTTTTCTTTTTGAACTCTTGGGCTAAATTCAAAATTATCAAGTTTTTGTCCTATTGAAGGCAAATTTCATTAGGTTTTGGACCTAAATGCAAGTTTTTATGCAAGGTAATGATGACTAACATTCTTACACTATGACCCCTAGTAGAAATGAGAGTTACATTTGTAATTCAAAACTTTTGCACAAAAGGACTTGTATTTTTGAGAAATTACACATAAACCCTTATTTTCACACACTTCACTCAATTTCACATAATTCAACACATACATTACAACTGCTCCCTCTGTTTGCTACATTCAGACACCTAGGGTGTCACATCAACCACGGTACTCGTTGCTGGCGGCGGGGTCACACCAGCTGGTGGCGCGGTGCCCGCCACGGCAACTGTAACCGCTTCCATCGCAGAAGCTGATGGATCTGTTCCCACCTCTTCACGCTCGGGCTCGGGAGGAGAAGCAGGTGGACTGCAAATGGATAATATTAGCATGCAACAATACCGATATTCAAAAATTCAACAAGGCAACAAATTCATACCTAGAAGACTCGACTACATGCGCCTTCCGTTTGCGCACCACCCGACGACCCTGCGGGACCAACGGCAGAGTTTCGGTCAACTCCACGGATGGTCCGGGGAAGTTGTTCCTTCTCGTCTTTCCTTCGGCTTCCTCTTCTGCCAGGGGGCTCTCACCTTCAATGGACTCGCTGCCGGGCAGAGCCTCAGCTGCTTGAGCCGTCTTTGCCTCGGCTGCGGCGCTGGGGAGAAGGGGGTCCGGTTGAGGGATGTCGGGTTGTGGAGGGTAGCTCTAGTACAACTCTGTGTGTCCCTGCACAAGGTTCAGTTAGCAGTGGCAGCACAGCAGAACTTGTTTTCAATAAAAAGTAGTCGAGTACTTACCGGTTTTGGAGGATTTTGTGCCGAAAACAGCTGCGGGACGTTGGGGACCGCATCCACGTCCAGCAGCACTCGCCTGACCCGGGTGAGTGCGGCATCATCAGACAGTTCTTCTGCGCACATCCGAGAGGAATCTTCAGCGCCTATGTACTTGAAGCCTAAAGTTTGGCGTTGTTGGAGTGGCTGGATCCGGCGCTTGAAGAAAGAGAACATCACAGATGCTCCGGTCATCCCTATTTCTTTTTGAGCTACTATGATGGCTAGCAACTCATCGACTTGGTCCAGGTCTCCTCTGGGGAGCTCGGTGTTCCACTCTAGCCTCACAACTGGGGGTTTGCCGGATTTTTTAGGAAGCTAGGGGGCATGGTTTTCGATGTAGAACCAGTGGTTTTTCCATCCAGGAATGTTGGAGGGGAATTTATAGGAAAGGTATCTATCGCCGGCTTGCTATCTAAGTTGGATGCTGGCGCCCCCTACAACGGACAGATTTTAGGTTGTGGGTTGTGGTTTTACCCGGAAAAGGAAGCAGAAAAGATACCAGTGGGGTTCGATTCCGAGGAAGGCTTCACAGAAATGGATAAAGATTGCGATATGGCAAATGGAATTCGGGTTGAGATTATGGAGCTCAAGCCCGTAGAAATAAAGAAGGCCACGGAAAAAAGAGCAAGAGGGGAGGGCCAGACCCCATTCGGCAAAATGGTAAAATGTGACAATTTCGTCTATATTTTCCATGGGGAAAGGTTCGTGAAAAGAGGGGCGCCAGTTGACAAGACTCTCATCTTGGAGCGATCCCTCGGAAACAAGTTTATTGAGGTCGTTGAGGGAGCACTTACTGTGAGTCCACTCCCCAGACGGCTGCTGCGCCTCCTTCTTCTTCCCATCTTTCTCAGATCTCTTGGGCGCCATTTCTAGATCCGCTCACCACGAGTTGCTCGGGGACTGCGGGGAAAGGGGCGGGTAGATTTGGTTGGATTGGGGCTCTCCTAGAGGGAGAGGGTGGAATGTGGCTCTATTAGGGGGATTTGGAAAGTTCTTGGTGGATTGCAGATTGGAAGCACAGTTTTTACTTAGCGTTACCGCGGGGTTAAATAACCAGCGGCTGGATACAGTTTTACTGTTTCGAAGTTGAAGAGTCATTTCAGGGAATATTCGGAAGATGAGGGGTCATTTGGTGGATTGTTTAGATAAAATATTCGATTAATCATTTTTTCAGGGTTAATTGTCCTGAAAAAAGGGGTTTTTCGAATTTCAGATCTAACTTTCATCATTTTGTACCATCATACCGGTTATTTGTATGGAGACATTTTTTCACTGCATGCCACGATTTTTGGATCCTTATTTTCAAACCTGGGAGGTTTGGATTCAAGGCTCGGGGGCTGCGGGATATGTGGCATCGACTACTTATTTTTTCTAATTTATTTTAAAAGTAAGTAAGGAAGATTCAAGACTAATGCGACTCTCGGCCTGGTTTTCCGATTCAATCTAAGGCTCGGGGGCTACTCCATATGGAGTGCGATTTTTCAATCGCACACCATACCAAAGAAGTAATTCGAGGCTGCACCTCATAGCTTCGATGCAGCCTAGAAAGTACTCAAAGAAGAACTTCAAGACGGAGCTTCAAGAGAAGCTGAAGATTGCTTACGAAGAGCTCGGGGGCTTGTCAGACCCGGGGGTTACGGGACTGTGTACATAACGTAGTTTAAATAGGGTTAAGAGATAAAGCCCGTCTTATCTCTTATTTATGTTGTTTTCTACTCGTTTGAATAGGATATAAAGCTAGTCGGTACAGAAGGAAACTACTCGAGTTATACTCGGTTATGATTCCTTGGCTAGTATTGGCTAGGATCCCTGTAACCCTGACCTTCCAGATATATAAGGGGGGCAGGGACCCATTCAAAACACAACTTCTACCCTAAGGGAATACAAACCACCATACAGGACGTAGGGTATTACGCACTTCGCATCCTGAACCTGTCTAAATCTTGTGTTCCTTGCACCTTCGAGTTCCTGATCTCGGCTTCTCCTCATCTAAACTTACCACCTCGGGTGTATCCCTCTGTGGGTAGCGGTTAAACACCGACAACTGTCTCCAAAGACAATAGTTTCTTTAGATATGTCATGAAGCTCTAGAGTGGTGAAATTCGAGGAGTAGGCCTACAAAATAAGTTAAGCTTTGAATTTAGGTACCCAAAAAGATTTGAGTCCTAAAGAGTTAGATGGATACACTTTTGGAACCCACACACTCCTAAGAATTGCTCTCTTAGTGTAAGCTACAACATACTTTACCACTATTTTACTATTGTGGCCCATTATTGTGGCAGAACCGCCTGAATTATTGCAACTCAAGTGCGCTAGTCATCGCTATACAGACGATACTAACTCAACGTACTTCAATCAGAACAACCCATTGGTCTGTCGGGTCTCCGCCCGATACAACCACAGTTCAACAGGATCGAAGCAGGTTTACCTCGCATGAAGGTGAGTTTACAATCACACAACAGCTCACCAACTTTTAGTCCACAGAATAAGTAAATATTATTACAAACTATTTCAAATGTAACCAAACTTATACAGACATTGTTTAAAATAACAAGCTAAACAACTTGTCCAGAGTCATAGCGGAAGAGAGAAAGTTATTAACATCGCGACTACACACGTTGCGAAAGTTGACACCATGCTTCATCCCAAACATGGCGTCATTCCGGAGGGTCATTTCCAGCCGGGGACGGATCCCACTCCACGGACCAGCCACACGGAACAGAGAAGGGCCAGGCTGGACTATCCATTTGGTTTTCAGCGGCCATACCTGAAAGATAGACTAGCAAGACTGAGTATACTAATACTCAGCAAGACTTACCCTTGATTGCGTATACTTAGCCCATAACAAGACCATGAAGGATTGAGAGGCTCTAGTTTTCCTTTTGCTGAAAAGCAACAAAGAGTATGATCTAATTTTCATATTTTAGCTTTCAGATTCTAATTTCATTAACCAATCTAGGTAAGCAACTATACTAGACAAACAAGGTAGAAATTAGCATCCATCAAGATTATCTTAACAATAGTTATTGTTCTTACTCTATGTGGCAGAAGGAGCAAGCAGTCTCAATCTCCACGAGAAATGGATGATTCTGAATCGAATTTCAAAACCTTGCAAGGGTAAACCTAACTCACACGTTCAGAAACTTAACTTTCCGAACAACCGTTTCCATCATATTCTGGGTTATGGATCAGGGCCACCACAAGTGACTGCCGGACCGTACGCACATCCAATGTGCAGGACGTACGTCTGTAGCACAACTACATGATCGCTCTCCTGTCTGCTATGCAGAACATACTCCCACACGTCGGTGCATGTGTGTAATAAAAAAACTAATCAATCGAGTGGTGGAGACATGTCCATTTGTTGGGCCAATCAGGTACCATATTTACAGCATGTGGCTAGTATTTTCAAACACATGACCACAGCTACCACACACTGCGGCCTTATCAACTTTTATTAACACAGACGGGGTATCCTTTCCAGTCATGATACAACACATGACCCCGTCTATCATCCTTATAGTGATTGCAGAATAGTAAACATTCAACTCCTATATCGCGCGAGTGACAGGAAATCACTCGACTTCTGCCGGTCCTATTAGCAGAGCATCTATGCGATAAGGACTCAGGCACAATACAAAGGTTCCTAAGATTCATGCATCTAGGATTCCATTTCAACTCCTAGACTTAATGCATATTATAGATATATAACTTTATAAGTGCAATAATTTGAAATACTGGGTTATGCACCGGGGCTTGCCTTCTTGAGCGGGGCTAGGGTCAGGGATGTCAAAAACTTCCGAACTTTGATTCGGGGCTTCAGTTAAAACCTCAGGGACGGTTGCAAGATCTTCAGAAAATCCTTGCTCAGGCTCCGGGACTAATTCGTAGTCTCCGTCGTCGAGTGTCGCTGGTGGGCCCCGGTCCCTCGGTCAATGGCCCGAGATCCGGCACACGTTTTGGCTTGGAGCCACCAGGCGTGCCACCTAACCCTGTACCTAATAAGGAAGGTGTGATATGTTAAATTCCTGCATGCACAGACACGTGTAAATATTAGTCCGAGTCGTGATCGGCTCATTGGGTGTTTCCCGGTATCGGCTGTAAAGAGCCGATTGCATCAGCATCGGATCGGATCTTCAGATAAAGCACATATGTACCTGATAACAACCCAAATCCTGCTTCATAAATATTAAGCTAATCCAATCTACGACGATTAAAACCCTCACTGCATGATCGGAACGTCCCACGCGTGATTGAATCTAACAAATATCAAAAGGGAATAGAACAACAACCTAAACAGAGGCCTAAAAACCAACCAAGAGCCGATTCCCAGAACAATCTCTCTTCAAGCTATCACCAAACACCAATCGTATCATCGGATCTTTCAACTCGTTTGCGAGGCCTAATCATATAGATAGTAAGCGAGATCTCTGATAATCAGAGACTAATCATAATAGATTGGATCTACTAACAAGAATAAAGCAAGGCACAATCCTCGTACCTGGAATCGGACACGATGACTCTCAAACGCTCATGAGTAACAAACAAAGCACAATCGAGACATAGATTAACGTTACTCTATGCGCGTCAAGATAACTAGCGCTACTCGCCATCAATAATGCTTCAGAACGAGAAACACATAAAGTAAACGAGCAAGGGTGATGCTGCCCCGATCACGCAGAGCGTGACTGGGGCTGCACGGCTCTTACCCGAGAAAACCCTAAACCACGGGAGGCGATGTGCCGAGAGTTGTTGATGAATGATTCTGTCTATTGTTTACTCATGATACATATTTATAGTCCGTAGACTTTTCTTAACTAACCCTAACCAAACACGATACGAATCTTAACTATCTATATCTAAACTATTTAAACATATCCATCTAGATACACGGCCTCCCTAGGCCCAAAACATCTGCACAGGGTCCAGTTCGCAAGCCCATTATAGTTAACTTCAAAACCCATCTTGCTCCACGGCCCACTTTCGGCCTGTCCAAATTATGGCGATAACAGGATGTGAAAAACTTCCGAACTTTGGTTTGGGGCTTCAGTTAGAACCTCGACGACGGTCGCAGGATCTTCATAAAATCCTTGCTCGGGCTCCGGGACTAATTCGTAGTCTCCGTCGTCGAGTGTCGCTGACTCTACATGATATGCAATGATTTGGATTAGGCAGTTCTTAAGTTAAGAATTTATTTCACGATAAAGTTGCAATCCAACTAATTGATAAACACAACTTCACAAAACAAGAAAGTTGAAATCAAACCTACTTCTTGTATTTTATTCCAATTACCCTAATTAGTTGAATTATTTGAATTAAGTTAACAAGTTTGATTTTAATTTTGAAATCCACAAAGGCTATGGCCTTGAATTTTTGTGGGTAAGATTACTTCAAGCAGATAAGCTTACTATGAATTTTTCATAATTTTTCGAAAACAGAAACTAAAGCATTTGAATTAAGTTCAAACTTCAAGTTTAAATTTAAATCTTAAACAAAAAAGTGCCATAAATTCTTGAAAGATTTACTATGAACTATTTAGTTACAGAACATCATATGGTAAAAATATCTAAGCATGAAAACCTTAGTAGCATGCTTGAATAAATTTTAAATCATTTCAAGCTTGATTTTCATAACTTCAATTTAGTTCAAGCTAGAGTTTAGTACTGTAATTGAAATTTGCACATAAGCTTACTCATAACATAACCAGGCTATACACCAAAAATCACATACAATGGGGCTAGCATGCAAAAGTTATGCTCAAGATACCCTTTTGTTAAACTTTACAATAATTCAAAAAGTATTTTGTTTCAAACCAAACTCTAGTAACAAAAGTAGTAGAATTTACTTCATGGATTCAAAGAAAACTAGTTTGACATTTTTCTAAATTTTCTATAAATTTCTAAATATCACTGATTTTGACTTGAGGGGAGGGGCTGGAATCTTGCAGCCAGGCCCTCGGGAAGATTTAAATCAATGCAATTGGATCCTTGGTTCCTTGGAACAGAGAGGCTAAAAACTCGCCGGCCAAATTCCGCGACGGCGATCGCCGGCGGTGAGGGGAAACCGATCAGGAATGTTCAGGGACTAGGGCGGTCCTAACTAGGGTGATGTGCAGGTCGGAGTTGGCCGGAGGGGGTGGAACGACAGTGAACCGAGGCGGCGGCGATGGAGCTCAACCGCGGCGGTGGTGTTCCGGTGTGATGGCTCACCAGCGGTGGATCAGAGGTCAGGGAAAAGCTCCAGGAGAGTAAGGCAGTTCGATTAATCACCTTGGCGAGAGCTGGGACGGCCGGAGGGATGGGTTCCCACGGCGACCCGGGATGGCGGTGAAGGGGGAGCTCATCGGCGAGGTAGATGTAGTGCTTATGGGTGGCAATGGAGGGGCTGGTGAGCTTCACGGAATCATGGCGGAGCTACTAGAGGTGACGGTGTGGCTTGAGAAGGGGCGGAGCGAGCTGACGACGGTGTGCAAGACTGTGGCGGAGTGGTCCGGCGGGGTGTTGAGCGGAGAAGAAGCCGAAGAAGTGAAATACGGCCGCAAGAGTGGGTATAAGTAGTCGAAGCGGGCTCCTAGTCATACTGTGGGACTAAGAAGAGGCACGGCACGCGGTAGCTGCTGCTGGCGGTCGGCGGCACGTCGTGGCGGCCGGGCGGAGCTCGGGCAGAGACCGGGCGGCGTGGCGCGCGCGGAAGAGAGCCAGCAGAGGGAAGCTAGGGCGGTGGCTGGCTTGAAGATGACACGTGGGTGCTACCAGAGTAGAAAATGGCGCCGGCAGAGCTACAGCGGTGGTGAGCGGCTGCGGCGACGGTAAGCAGCTGCTGGCGGCTCAGGCGGCAACGCGGCGCACTTGGGGAAGGCCAGCAGGAGGAGCTAAGGCGGTGGGCGAGCTCGGGGGCGACGCGTGGAGCGGCGCTGGAGCAGGAGATAGCCTCAGGTGGCGTGGCATGAGGGCCTACGGTGGCGCTGTCGCGCGGCAGAGGAGGAGGCAGAGGAGGAAGAAGAAGGGGGGCGCTGGGGGCTGATTGCAAATTCAAAAGTTTCAGGGACCTCACTGTAAATCAAAGTTCCCCACTCTTCTAAAGCTCTAATGAGGAAATGGTCAAAATAAAAGTTGTAGAGCTTTTCAAACCCTACAACTTCTATTTAGGGTTCAAAATTCAAAAACTCAAAGAATAAAGCTTTGTTTAAAAACTTTGGACTTAATTTAGACTTTTCAAAGTTTTTGTCCTTAGTTCAGTAAATTCCATATACTTTTGGACTGAATTGCAAGTTTAGATAATGTAATGATGACTAACACTTTTACACTTTGAACCCTAGTCAAAATTGGAAGTTACATGTGTAATTCAAATATTTTGCATAAAAGGACTCCTACTTTTGAAAAATTACACATAAGTCCTTATATTCCCTCATTCACACAATTGCACACAATTCAATACACACATTACACATTCCTTCCTAATGTTTTAAAATTTTGACACCTAGGGTGTCACAACCTTCCCCCTGAAAAGGAATCTCGTCCCGAGATTACCAGAGTGATGTATTGGAAGATAGTTACCTAAGGAGTCTTAAGGAACTCGGGAAAGTTTTTCTGAAGATAATCTTCAGTTTCCCATGTGGCTTCTTCTACAGTGTGGTGGTCCCACAAAATCTTATATATCTTAATCTTCTTTTTCCTAGTGACTCTCTCCTTGGTATCTAGAATTTGAAGGGGTTGTTCAACATAGGACAGATCATGCTCGATCTCGATGGCTTGTTGTTCAATGATCTCAATAGGCACTTTGATGCACTTCTTGAGTTGAGATATATGAAAGACATCATGAATGGTAGCCAACTGAGAAGGAAGATCAAGTCTGTAAGCCACTGGGCCACAGACTTCGGTGATTTTAAAAGGTCCGACATATCGGGATGCTAATTTTCCCTTTATGCCGAAACGTTGAACACCCTTAGTAGGAGATACTCGAAGATAGACATGATCTCCTACTTGGAATTGTGAGGGTTTTCTCCTTTGGTCTGCATAATTTTTCTATCTAGACTGGGCTGCCTAAAGGTTTGCTTGGATAACCTTGACCTTATCTTCAGCTTCGGTAACTAAATCGGGTCCGAAGATTTGGCGTTAACCGGTCTCAGACCAACTCAAAGGAGTTCGACATCTCCTACTGTATAACACCTCAAAGGGAGCCATTTGAAGACTAGACTGATAGCTGTTGTTATAAGAAAATTCGGCCAAGGCTAGACATTTGTCCCAATTCATACCATAGTGAATGATACAAGCTCGGAGCATGTCTTCAAAGATCTGATTAACTTGCTCAGTCTGTCCATCAGTTTGTGGATGGTATGCAGAGCTTCAAATCAGTTTGGTTCCGAGAGAAGCTTGCAATTGCTCCCAGAAGCGTGCAGTGAACTGAGCTCCACGATCAGAAATGATCGTCTTAGGCACGCCATGGAGACAAACGATTTGATCTAGATAGATCTTAGCATACTTTTTGGCGTTGTAAGTAGTATGCACGGGAAGGAAATGGGCAGTCTTGGTTAATCGATCCACGATTACCCAAATAGAGTCATGCCTCAGGGAGGTGTTGGGTAAGCCAACGATAAAGTCCATGCTGATATCCTCCCACTTCCAGGAGGGAATGGGTAGAGGTTGAAGAATACCAGCACTTTTTAGATGGCTGGACTTAACTCTTTGGCAGATATCACACTCCGAGACATACTTTGCAATTTCTCACTTCATACGAGTCCACCAAAAGTTCTGCTTCAAATCTTGGTACATCTTGGTACTGCCAGGGTGCATAGAGAATTTGGACAAGTGGGCTTCGTCCAATATCTGCTTACGAAGCTTATGGTCCTTGGGTATAACGATACGCTCGTTGAACCACAGAACTCCATCGTGATCTACTCGAAAGCACTTGTATTTTTCTTCTCCTTTTGCTAACTTCTGCTTGATGGTTCTGACCCCTTTGTCATGCTGTTGGGCTAGGACAATGTTATCCCTAAGCGTAGCTTCAACTGAGAGATGGTTCAAGCTACCTTGAGAAATGATCTCTAGATTGAGCTTCCTCATTTCCCAACAAAGTGTCTCATTGAAAGCTTCCACTGACAACCAAGAGCAATGTGCCTTGCGGCTAAGTGCATCTGCGATGACATTAGCCTTGCCTGGATGATAATGCGCTTCTAGATCATAATCCTTGATAAGTTCTAGCCAACGCCTTTGCCTCATATTTAGATCTTCTTACGTGAAGATGTATTTGAGGCTTTTGTGGTCAATATAGATATGTCACTTTGTACCCATCAGATGATGTCTCCAAATCTTAAGTGCATGGATAACAGCTGCGAGTTCAAGATCATGAGTAGGATAGTTCTGTTCATGAGTTCTGAGTGCTCGCGATGCATAAGCAATCACTCGGTTGTCTTGCATAAGCACACAACCAAGTTCGATTCCCGAAACATCACAATAGATGTCAAAAGGTTTGAAAACATCCGGTTGAGCCAGCACGGGGGCAGTAGTGAGATGTGCTCTAAGGGTGTGAAATGCATCCTCACATTTCTGATCCCAGGAGAATTTAACTCCTTTATTTAGCAGTTCGGTCATATGTTTGGCTATTCTTGAGAAGTTAGGAATAAAACGATGATAATAGCCAGCTAGACCAAGAAAACTGCGGATCTGATGGACTGACATAGGAGGTTTCCAGTCCATCACTTCTTGAACTTTACTGGGATCAACGGATATACCGTCACTGGAGATGGTATGTCCTAGAAATTTAACGGTATCCAGCCAAAATTCGCATTTGGAGAATTTGGCATACAAGTGGTGGTCTCTCAATCTTTGAAGAACAACATGAAGATGTTTCGCATGATCTTCCGGATTTTTAGAGTAGATCAAAATGTCATCAATGAAGACCACTACGAATTTATCGTGTTCTTGCATGAAGATAGAATTCATGAGATACATGAAGTATGCTGGGGCATTGGTAAGACCAAACGATATAACCAGATATTTATAGAGTCCATATCTGGTGGAAAAGGCTATTTTTGGAATGTCACTTGGCCTGATCTTGATTTAATGATATCCGGAACAGAGGTCAATCTTAGGGAATACTTTGGCTCCAGCTAACTGATCTAGTAGAATGTCAATGTGGGGCAAAGGATACTTGTTTTTGATGGTTACCACATTGAAGGGATGATGATATACACATAACCTTAGGCTATTATCCTTCTTTTTCACGAACAGGGCTGGACAACCCCATGGTGAAGCACTTGGACGAATGTAACCCTTATCAAGGAGGTCCTGGAGTTGTATTTTCAATTCTGCCAGCTCATTGGGTGGCATACGATAGGGCCTCTTAGAGATAGGGGCTGTGCCGGGTTGGAGTTCTATAACAAACTCAATATCTCTGTCCGGGGGCATTCCAGGCAAATCATATGGAAAAACATCTGGGTATTCGCAAATAATAGGGATGTCCTTTAACTTGATCCCTTTTACAGCATAGGCACAAGAGTTGTTGTACTCCCGTTGTGGAAGATAGAGAATAGTAGTTTCATGATCAGGTGAATCTATCTCCACGGCTCAGAAAGAGATATCCAAAGATACTTGGTGCCTAGTCATCCAATCCATGCCTAGGAGAACATCCATTCCTTCTAGGTCCAATAACAGTAAATTTGTTCTTACCAGACTTCTACCCAACTGAATTGGCACACTTCTACAAACTTGGTTTGAGAAAATTTTACCGCCAGGAGTTGCTATCATATAGGCTCCTTTAGTAGGATAGAACTCTAGGCCTACTTTTGTTCCACACTTGGGACTGATAAAATTATGGGTTGCACTAGAGTCAAAAAGTATAATCACGGGTTGATGGTTTATAGAGAAAGTACCCATCATTATTGGCGCACCCTCGGGGAGTTCGGAGAGAGTTGTGAAATTCACCCTCCCTTGGCGGACTTGTACCACCTGCTTCTTGGCCTTGCCCTTGTTGTTTGGGCCGGATGTTTGCCCTTGGAAAGATCTTCTGGGTTGAGGGCAATCCTTAATGAAATGAGAAGGGCTGCCGCAGTTGAAACAACGATTATTGTTGTTTCCTTGATTGGATGGCGGAAAGCTCGGCCTGGGGCCTTGCTGCTGTTGCTGCTGGGATTGTGGTGTCAGTGGCCGATTGAATCGAGCCTGCGGAAGAGGCCTGGCTACCCATCTGCCTAGTAGATTGTTTCGAGACGGGGGAGTAGCAGTGTTTTGGACCAACCGATACCTTGGCTGCCGCATGTTCAAGGGTCCAGTGGGTGTCTTCCATTTCTTTTCTGTCCTATGGGCTGAGATACAATCTTCTTGAGTCATGGCCATATTAACCAATTCGTTGAAGTTGTCAGCCCTTACCAGGTTCAGCCGTTCCTTAAGCTTTGCATTCAGGCCATAGCGAAAACGATCCCGTTTACGGGCATCAGTATCCGCGTGATAACCCGCGTACTGGCACAGGTGATTGAAAACCTGTGCATACTGCATGACAGTGTGGGTTCCTTGGGTCAAAGTCAGGAACTCATTGAGCTTTCGCTCAATAAGTCCCTCTGGAATGTGGTATGCTCTAAAAGTGATCCGAAATTCATCCCATGTGACGACATGACCAGCCGGCTGCATGGCGTAGTAATGGTCCCACCATATGCGGGCGGTGCCGCAAAGTTGTTGAGCCGCAAAGAGTGCCTTGTTTGCGTCAGATCAAGGTATAGACAGCAATGCGAACTTGGATTCTATAATGCGGAGCCATGCTTCAGCATCAAGGGGCTCGTCTGCTTTATGGAATAATGGGGGCTGGGTACTGAGAAAGTCTTGGTAACCAGCCGATGGATGTTCATCACAGCCTCGGGACGGGTGACGAAACTGGTTCATCTGGGCTTGTACTAGCTGGTTAAGAAGTTCTGTTTGCCGTGCCATGATTTTCAATAGATTTGGCGGTGCTGATGGCGGTTGTTGGGAACTGCTAGCTTGATCTAGCCGGAAACCTTCCGGGGTTCCACGTGTAGCTCCAACCATCTGAAACAAAGGAGTTGTCCATTATCAACAACATATCCTTGCTCCAATTTTCAGAAGGTATACCACTGCTAAACAGATATGTACTTTACATATTCTGTTTAACCAACTCAGTCAAGGTGCAAAGGCGTTGAAACCAAACAACGGCACACAAGGCTTAGATTATGGAGCAGACACTGGTTGTCCTTCATATATTACATCAGGGGGGTCCGATTGCTACGGGTCAAGCCATGCGTACATAGGCCATCTATGTTATAGCAAATGGCCCTGGGTCTAGGTAGACTACTCACTACTCATATCACAACATTCTACACTGGTTACATCTGAAGAATCGACGATTTGGATGAGCTAAAAATCGTCGAGGTCGCCTACGGAGGATTGGCTACCGGAAGAGGAGTAATCTAGCTGAGGGTTAGGCTCCGGTTTTCCGTGCTTGGAGTCGAGATCAGAAAATCCCTCAATTTCCTTTGGGTCTTCTTCTTCGCCTTCATGTGCTTCAGGCACAGCAGCAGGTGCTGGTTGCTGCTGAAGTTCGTCGATGTGAGCAAGGGCGTCGTCAACCTCAAGGATAAGGTCGTAGACTTGCTCTTGGAGGAACTCAATAATTGTTTCGCGCTGAGTGATTATGGCATCCCTCTCATCGATCTGATCCTCCCGGTGGATAATAGTCTCATTCCGCTCTACGATAACTTCCTCCTTTTCCGTGACCAATGCTTGAAGTGCTTCTATCTGAGTGACTTGTCGATCAGCATTTCTGTAGTAGCCTTGAGCGATACTGGTCAACAGATTCATACCACGGCGTAGCAAGATCTGATAGTGGTGCTGGGCATTCATGAACCTGATGGTGCCACGGAGTGTCTCTTCGGCTAAATCTCCCAGCATGTGGCCATAATGAGCTACTCGGAAATTCCACTCGGGATCACTGGAATCTATTGCAGGGAATAGGCCGAGAGGATGCCCTGCAACTTCCATGGGATGCTGGTTGCAGAAAGTGTGGATGGCCTCAAGAGCTGCGGTCTCAATGGTGTCGACGAGACGATAGCCAACCACATCGACCTCGATGGGCTGCCAGTGAAAACGAAAAGGATACTGAGGAATGGTCATTTTTACTCTGCACCGAGGAACACCTTCCTCCCTATATTCCACTCCATCATACTGTCGGGGCTCAGCGTAGAAGAATAACCTAAGTGATTCCCATAAGAGACGGGGAAAACCCTCCCAGTGCAAGGCATTGGTATGGAGATGCCCTGCATGATCCCAAAAGACATTTGAAGGAGCCACCATCTGAAACAAGAATTCAGATGGTGAAATTTTGAAGGATGCCAAAAACTCAACTAAGACTACCACAAGAATCCTATTGAAACCACACTAGAGATAGACAACACTCTATCTATCCTTAAAAGAATAACACATTCAATGCACTTGCTTTGTTTGATGATGGATTATGCATGCACGTACTATTCGACCTCACAACCAAAATAATTGCCAAATATTTTTGGACTTACGTAGTTAATTTCGGTGGCATAACACATACGTCTCTCACTAATAACTAATCGATAAGTCCTATCCGTCTTAACCTTTTAATCATGGTTAGTCTACCTGCAGAAGATCATATTTATATAACATGAACCTTTTATGACAGCACGACATGAAAGCGTCCCCAAACAGTAATGTTCACTATAGAAACAGTATCCGTACAATTTCCACCGTACGGACAACGTTAGCATACGTTACATTTGCAACGTATTCACGGGGGGTACCGTTTAAAATGGGGGTATGAACAGCGATCACCATACCCTGTGCCGAACCATATACTCCCAATATAATCAACTAATTATTGATATATTGGCAGCATCTCAAGTAAGCTACTGCTTGAGAAACAGCGTTCGGTTCGCAATACCGACGGGAAGGCCAATCTCCCTCAGTTGGCTGAGGATCCTTACCTTCTTACCTTCTAGTCTCAGCATGGAGGAACAAAACAATACAACTAAATATCTAGGGTTGGTTGTGCTCGAAAATAAGTTTTGATAGAAAGTAGTGCTGCAAGTTAGAGACACATATATATATTAGTAGCCACCTGATTACTCCCATATAAACCCCTAGGGCTTTACGATCTAAGCACCCACCTTAACGACTCCAACGTACTTTACAAACTCTTTTGTTAAGCAAATTTTATTCTGAAAATATTTTTAAGAGCTGCTGCAGTTGTAGAGTAAACCTACAGCTCTGATACCAGCTGTGGCAGAATCGCCAGAATTATTCCGGCTCAAGTGCGCTAGTCATCGCTATACAGACGATACTAACTCAACGCACTTCAATCGGAACAACCCATTGGTCTGTCAGGTCTCCGCCCGATACAACCACGGTTCAACAGGATCGAAGCAGGTTTACCTTGCACGAAGGCGAGTTTACAATCACACAACAACTCACCAAGTTTTAGTCCACGGAATAAGTAAACATTATTACAAACTGTTTCAAACGTAAGCAAACTTATACAGACATTGTTTATAACAACAAGCTAAACAGCTTGTCCAGAGTCATAGCGGAAGAGAGAAAGTTATTAACATCGCGACTACACGCGTCGCGAAAGTTGACACCATGCTTCACCCCAAACATGGCGTCATTCCAGAGGGTCATTGCCAGCCGGGGACGGATCCCACTCCACGGACCAGCCACACGGAATAGAGAAGGGCCAGGCTGGACTATCCATTTGGTTTTCAGCGGCCATACCTGAAAGATAGACTAGCAAGACTAAGTATACTAATACTCAGCAAGACTTATCCGAGATTGGGTATACTTAGCCCATAACAAGACCATGAAGGATTGAGAGGCTCTGGTTTTCATTTTGCTGAAAAGCAACAAAGAGTATGATCTAATTTTCATATTTAGCTTTTAGATTCTAATTTCATTAACCAATCTAGGTAAGCACCTATACTAGACAAAAAAGGTAGAGCTTAGCATCCATCAAGATTATCTTAACAATAGTTATTGTTCTTACTCTATGTGGCAGAAGGAGCAAGCAGTCTCAATCTCTGCGAGAAATGGACGATTCTGAATCGAATTTCAAAACCTTGCAAGGGTAAACCTAACTCACACGTTCAGAAACTTAACTTTCCGAACAACCATTTCCATCATATTCCGGGTTATGGATCAAGGCCACCACAAGCGACTGCAGGACCGTACGCACATCCAATGTGCAGGACGTACGTCTGTAGCGCGACTACATAATCGTACTCCTGTCTGCTAAGCAGAACATACTCCCACACGTCGGTGCGTGTGTGTAACAAAAAAAACTAATCAATCGAGTGGTGGAGACATGTCCATTTGCCGGGCCAATCAGGTACTAGACTTACCGCGTACCATACTAACGGCATGTGGCTAATACTTTCAAACACTTGACCACAACTACCACACACTGTGGCCTTATTAACTTTTATTAACACAGATGGGGTATCCTTTCTAGTCATGATACAACACATGACCCCGTCCGTCATCCTTATAGTGATTGCAGAATAGTAAACATTCAATTCCTATATCACGCGAGTGACAGGAAATCACTCGACTTCTGCCGGTCCTATTAGTAGAGCATCTATGCGATAAGGACTCAAGCACAATACAAAGGTTCCTAAGATCCATGCATCTAGGGTTCCATTTCAACTCCTAGACTTAATGCATATTATAGATATATATAACTTTATAAGTGCAATAATTTGAAATACTGGGTTATGCACCGGGGCTTGCCTTCTTGAGCGGGGCTAGGTGTCAGACCCGGGGCCACCGGGCTGGGCACGTTACGAAGTTTAAGAGATTAAGCCCGTCTTATCTCTTATTCATTTTGTTTATCTCTTGTTTATCCCGTTTAAATAGGAGATAGAGCTAACCAACACGGAGAGGATCTACTCGAGATGTGTTCTGGTGTGATCCCTCGACGGGAGTTGGTTAGCATCTTTGTAACTCTGACCTCTCGAATATATAAGGGAGGTCAGGGACCCCCCTCAAAAAAGAAGATCATTAGGTCAGTCTACACCAAAGAGAATACAAACCACCATACAGGACGTAGGGTGTTACGCTCCGTGCGGCCCGAACCTGTCTAAAGTCTTGTGTTCCTTGCACCTTCGAGTTCCTGATCTCGGCGTCCCCTCACCCAAAACTTACCACCTTGGGTATATCCCTCGGTGGGCAGCCGGTTAAACACCGACAGCTGGCGCGCCAGGTAGGGGAGCGCGTCGAAGATCCACCGGCGAGCTCGATGGCATTTTTCTATTTCGCCAGGTCAGATCCCTCTCAGGGCACGACGTTCGTTTTTGGCTCGTGGGTTTGCATCGCAGATGGTGCGGGCAGTTTCCGGCGATTTCTCGTCGACATGAAGCCAAAGACCTCCGTTGCGGATCTCCGCAGCGACCTCAACAAGTTCGTCGACGGGCTCGACAACTTGCCGCTCCACACTTCCGCAGCACAGATCGAGATGGAGTCCGCTCCAGCCTCGACTTCTTCTGGTGTTGCGGCAATTCCCCCTGGTTTGGACTCGTTCCAATCTAGGGATCTGCATAACTGATCTCAACTCGGCTTGTGCGAATCGGCCACTGACCTTCAGGAGGCCAACGCCTCTGGGTCCCTCTCCATGTTAGAGAAGGACCTGGACTTGCTACTCCAGGTCGGAAAGCCTGAAGCCACTGCGTGTCGGGGGGCTTCGGGTTGTTCCGGTACCGGTGATCTGGTGGTCACCTCTCTGTCGGAGGGGCACGTGGTGCACTGGAGGGGCATGACGCTCCCCAATCTACTCGAGGCAGAGGGTCGACTCGTGGCCCACCTTGAGCCCTTGCCTTTTCAAGAGGGCAGGCCTTTGGCCACCGTGGCGGAGGGGTCGACTGAACTAGTCGACGAAAGTTCTCATGAGCTTTCCTCCCGCCAGGTGCTGATGGCCGAAGAAGGCGAGGGCGATGGGGACCTCCTCATCGTCAACTTTGAAGCGATCTCTGAGGATGAGATCACAGCCGACACCGGTGACGAGAACGACGCCGATCGCGAAGCGCGGAGGGCCAGGAACAGGGCCCGCGCGATCCGGCGGAGGAGGGCCAACGAGCGAAGGCGATCTATGCATCGCAAGCTCGACCCTGAGTTTGCCGCCGTAAGCGAGCGGGGTTTCCGGACTCCGGTGGCCAACATCGCCAGGGTCACGGCCATCCTCGAGCGCAGCCACGACCCGGAGGTACGTCAAGCACTCCTCTACGCGCAGAGGGCCTAGATCCAGTTGGATCAGCACAACCTGGCGCCCACCATCAGGGAGGAGTGCGTGGGTGAGAGCCGGAGCCAGGCTCACAGCCGAACGGCTGGCGGCCGTCCTCGACACCAGCCCAGCAACGACAACGCTCGCGGGAGCCAGACCCCTGGCGGGAGGCAGCAGCCACCGCAAGGGGGTCGGCCACGACAAGCCAATCATCGACTTCCTCCGGAGGATCTGTGCCAGCACATCAATGAAGGCCGCGATGCGCGGACCGTGATTTCTTCCAGGCGCAAGACCCGCGAAGAAGTCAAAAATGAAGGTACTGACTGTAGCTATCGATTTCCTGCTTTCTCTGCACGTTTCAGCAGCTACAAGTACCCAGAGGGTTTCAAACCCATTGGCATCACCAAGTATGACGGCAAGCAGGCTCCTCAGCAGTGGCTCCGTTGTTACTCCACGGCTATCGAGGTAGCAGGGGGCTCAAACGTTACCAAAGTCGTCTACTTCCCGATGGCTTTGGATCCTGCGCCGCTCACTTGGCTGGAGAGCCTCAGCAGCAACTCCATCGACTCCTGGGAACGACTTAAGAAGGTCTTCATTGACAATTTCCAGGGAGCGATTGCTCGTGCAGGTACTCGATATGATCTTGCCCAGTGCAAGCAAGAACGCAACGAGCTCCTGCGGTCCTACACACGTCGCTTCTTCGACGTCCGCGCCACCATCGCGAACATTTCGGAGGAGGACATCATCGACTGTTTCTATAACGACATCACTGACCCGAGCATATACAGAGACTTCGGGCGGAACAGGCCGAAAACTGTTGCGGGCCTTCGTGATATGATGCACGATTGGTCCGAGCAGGAGGAGAAGATGCGGGAGTTGTTCCCGCGGCGTCACGATAACAATCTGCGGCGCCCAAACGACAACCGCAGCAATAAAGGCCAGCGGGACTTTTCCGGGCCACCCCGGAAACGAAAGCCAGATGATATCATCGCGGCTATTGATCGTCCTTCGCGGGGCAAGAAGTCGACAACTCAGGAGGAGTTCGAGAAGCTCCTGCAGAAGAAGTGCCCGTGGCACCCGGGTGCCAACCACGCCGCCATCGACTGCTACCACCTTCGGAGGACGTTCAGCAACTCTGGTGGCGGCAAGAAGAACAAGAAGCCTGCTGACAAAGAACCCGAGGACGACGACCATGACGACCAGGGGCGCAACCCGAAGTTTCAGGATGCGTCGAAGGTCGTCAACGTCATCTTCAGAGGAGATGAGGATTTCTGTTCCAGGCGGGACCAGAAGCTGCTTCTTCGGGAGATCTTGTCCATTGAGCCGGCGGTACCACGACCACTCCGTTGGTCGGAGGTCCCCATCTCGTTCTCTCGTGATGACCAGTGGACGAGCTTTTCAGAGCCCGGTAAGTTCCCTTTGGTCCAGGATCCTGTGGTGGCAGAGGTTAAGCTTACCAAGGTCCTGATCGATGGTGGGAGTGGGCTCAATCTCATCTTCGTCAGCACTTTGAAGAAGATGGGTCTGGATTTCAAGGATATGCTGGTTCCCAGCAAGTCCCCCTTCTACGGCATCATCCCAGGTAATGCGGCGCACCCGCTTGGTACGGTGGTCCTCCCAGTCACCTTCGGCACGCGGGAGAATTATCGTACTGAATTCATCAAGTTTGAAGTGGCTACTTTTGATTCTTCTTACCATGCAATACTGGGTCGACCGGCACTTGCCAAGTTCATGGCAGTGCCGCATTATGTCTATCTGCTTCTTAAGATGCCAGGACTCGGTGGCGTGCTCACCCTCCGCGGCGACTTGAAGAAGTCGTACGACTGCAATCAGGAGGCGATCCAGTACGCTTCGACTACTCGCGTGCCAAATGCTTCGGGAGAAGTATTCGCGGCCGCGCAGCAGCTCTCCCAGACCGGGCTGGAGATTCCTTCCAAGAAGGCCAACAAGTTGAGCATCCAGTCGACTGATGATGTGGCCCTCAAGACGATCCAGCTCCAGGAGGGAGATTCATCCAAGACCGCCATCATCGGTGCGGGCTTGGGTGACAAATAGGAACTCGCGCTCGTCAGCTTTCTTCGGGCTAACCGAGACATATTCGCATGGAAACCAGCGGATATGCCAGGGGTGCCCAGGGAGTTGATGGAGCATGCTTTGAATGTACACCCGAAGGCTACGCCTAAGAAGCAACGCCTGCGGAGGTTTGCCCACGACAAGCGTGAGGCCATTAAACGGGAGATCGCTAAACTTCTCGCGGCTGGATTCATTAAAGAAGTAATCCATCCAGAGTGGGTAGCGAATCCCGTCCTTGTAAAGAAAAAGAACAATGAATGGAGAATGTGTGTCGACTACACCGATCTCAACAAGCATTGCCCAAAAGATCATTTTGGGCTGCCGCGCATTGACCAAGTCGTTGATTCGACGGCTGGATGTGTCCTTCTTTATTTTCTTGATTGTTACTCAGGGTATCATCAGATTGCGCTTAAGGAGGAGGACCAAATCAAGACTGCATTCATCGCCCCGTACAGGACTTACGCCTACAAAACAATATCCTTCGGGTTGAAGAACGCAGGAGCAACATATCAGCGTGCGATCCAGATGTGTTTCGCGGATCAATTGCATCGGAATGTCGAGGCCTATGTGGATGACGTGGTCATCAAGACCAGGGATTCCGATAACTTGATCGTAGATTTGGAGGAAACATTCAGCAGTCTGCGCAGATTTCATTGGAAACTCAATCCCACCAAGTGCGTCTTTGGAGTACCTTCAGGGAAATTGCTCGGGTTCATTGTCAGCAATCAGGGCATTGATGCCAACCCTGTGAAGATCACGGCCATCACTGATATGGAGGCTCTGGCCACAATCAAGGATGTGCAAAAGCTAACAGGTTGTATGGCGGCTCTAAACAGGTTCATCTCCCGGCTCGGGGAGAGGGGACTACCCTTCTTCAAGCTCCTGAAACGCCAGGATAAGTTCCAATGGACGGAGGAGGCTGAGCGGACCTTGCAGGACCTGAAACATCATCTGCAGTCACCTCCGATCCTTACAGCTCCGCTACCGGAAGAGGATCTACTACTTTACATCGCGGCGACAACCCACGTTGTCAGCAGTGCTATCGTAGTCGAGCGAGGCGAAGAAGGCCATGCATTTAGAGTGCAGAGGCCTGTCTACTTCGTCAGCGAGGTCCTCTCCGAATCAAAGGTATGGTACCCAGCTGTTCAAAAGCTCTTATATGCAATTTTAATTACATCAAGAAAGTTGCGCCATTACTTCGACGAGTACAAGATCACTGTGATTACGGATTTCCCGCTGGCGGATATTCTCCATAATCAAGATGCCACGGGACGCATATCTAAGTGGGCAGTGGAACTGGGGGCTTTGTCAATCGACTTCAAGCCACGCACTGCAATCAAGTCAAAGGCTCTAGTCGACTTCATGGCTGAATGGAGGGAGAATCAAGTCCCAACCCCAGTGGACAAGCCAGAACACTGGACCATGTATTTTGATGGGTCCCTCAAGCTCGACGGCGGGGGCGCTGGTGTTTTGCTTATCTCCCCACGTGGCGAACAACTGAAGTACGTCCTTCAGATCCTATGGAAGGTATCCAATAATGAAGCCGAGTATGAAGCCTTGCTTCACGGGCTTCGTTTGGCGATATCACTAGGGATCAAGCGACTACTCATATATGGCGATTCTCTTCTTGTTGTTCAGCAGGTCAATAAGGAATGGGACTGCAACAAGGAGACAATGGATGCATACGTACAGGAAGTGCGCAAGCTGGAAAGCAAGTTTTCCAGCTTGGAGGTTCACCATGTGCTACGGGAGCTCAATGTTGGTGCGGATATCCTGTCCAAGTTGGGGTCAACGCGCGCTCAAGTCCCGCCAGGAGTTTTCATCCAGGAGCTCGATCAGCCATCCATCAAGCCTTCTCCGCAGGTAACCATCGACTCGGGTTCCCAACAACCCGATCGAGAGGTTATGGTGCTGGAAGAGGACTGGCGAGGGGCTTTTATCGACTTTATACGCGATCAACGGTTACCAGCGCGAATCGACACCAGGAGCGCTGACGCGGCTCGCATCTTGCGAAGAAGCAAGGGTTTTGTCCTGGTCGACGGCAAGCTCTATCGGCGAGGCGCCCGGTCAGGGGTTCTCATGAAGTGCGTCACGAAGGAAGATGGCTACGGCATACTGCGGGAGATCTACGATGGCGTCTGCGGCAACCATGCGGCTTCAAGAACACTGGTGGGAAAAGCGTACAGAGCCAGTTTCTGGTGGCCCACCGCAATGACCGACGCGGAGGATCTCGTGCGCAGGTGCCAAAATTGTCAATTCTTCAGCAAACAGACGCATGTCCCAGCTCATAGCCTCATCACCATACCGCCATCCTGGCCTTTTGCCTGTTGGAGCCTTGACATGATCGGGCCCTTCACGACGGCACCAGGCGGCTTCACCCATATTCTGGTGGCTATCGACAAGTTTACTAAGTGGATCGAGTACAAGCCGATAGCCAAGCTCACGCCAGACCGGGTCGTCGACTTCATCTCAGATATTATGCATCGCTTTGGCTTCCCCAACTCCATCATCACGGACTTGGGGTCAAACTTCACGGCGAACCAGTTCTGGGAGTTCTGCGAGAATGCTTGCATTGAAGTTAAATATGTCTCGGTTGCACACCCCAGGGCTAACGGACAAGTCGAAAGGGCGAACGGCTTGATCATTGACGGCCTCAAGAAGAGACTTTATGATGAAAACAGCAAGAAGGGAGGCAAATGGGTGCATGAGTTGCCACATGTCGTCTGGGGGCTTCGGACTCAGCCGTCCAAAGCCACAGGCCAAACACCTTTCTTCCTTGTATATGGATCTGAAGCCATTTTACCAGCCGATATCATGTGGAAGTCCCCAAGGGTCGAAATGTACAATGAAGGCGAGGCGGACGAGGCGCGGCAGTTAGAGCTCGATTCTGTGGAAGAAGCTCGTTGCACCGCTCTTGTCCAGTCAGCTCGGTACCTGCAGGGGATCCGGCGATATCATGATCGCAACGTCAGGGAGCGGTCATTCAACGTTGGCGAACTGGTCTTGCGCCGTATTCAAGACGAATCGGGCCTACACAAGCTCAACTCAAGGTGGGAGGGCCCGTTCGTCGTCAAGCAGGTCACACGGCCAGGATCATATCGACTACAATGCCCCGAAGGTCAGGACATCCCGAATTCCTGGAATGTCCAAAACCTGCGCAAGTTTTACCCATAAGCAAATGCCCGGTGATATCCGAATCCTCGGGGGCTTGGAAGATCTCCTTTCCTCGATACATATTGGAGGTTATGAGCCACAATATTCGGGTTGAACATTCCTTCTCCGGCGCACAACAGCCACGGCCACGTGCAAACACTTGTGAAAATCGGCCACTCGTCATGAATGATAAGAAAGTTATGGCTACATTCATAACTTATCGCCTTTATTTTTTGTCACACCATCCGCTCCGGCTAACTCCTCCACATATCGAGTTCCGCCGCGACCTTGGATGGTCACACGCGACCGCAGTCGCATTATTTCCAACTCAGTTGATCCGCTCGACTGGCTTAGAAACAGCACGTTGGAAAGGCTCGCATAAAGAGCTACCTCGACTACATCCTGAGTGGCTGCACTCAGACCAGTCTTGTTTTTGCCAAAAGAATGGCCAAACCGCGGCAACGACCGCACCTGCTCCTAACAAGCTCGATCCGTCCGTCCGGGTCTTACTCAGCTTACGGAGCACACTCACAGCAGGAGCGACTAATCGACTACACTCAGAGTCGTCGCACTCGAGGTAGTCCCGTTTTTTTTTTTGCCCTATCCACGGCAATCCCGCGACGATGTTCGCGTTCTTTCCTAACGAGTTTAGACCCACGAGATCGGGTTGTGGACAACTTGTTAGATGAGTTCCTACATGGAGCTACAGCTACCGCCAGGGTCGTTGCACCCAGGGTAGTGTCTACTACTTACGCCTTGTAAACCTGGACATCAATCCAACACAGGCACAAACACAAGTAGAGACATCAAAATAACCATATATACAAGGAAGTGAACGCTTGTTTCTCATACCCTAATCCTGCAGTACACTGTGTACAATTTGTTCTGCTACAGGCTGGGCTTCTCGCAGGTACTCTTCGAATTGCTCGTCCGTGCAGTCCGCCACCATCCCCTGCGCAAAAATGCCCGCTGCGCGTTTGGCACGAAGGACTTCACGTACGCAAGCGCATTGCTCACGCACGCGACTGGAGCTTCAGATAAGAACTTGAGCATTTTCTTCGGGGCTTCGCGAAGTCGCTCCAGCAGGGGCCGCGGGCCCGCTTCGCCTTCTTCTGGGGGATCCACCATGTCCACCAGCTCCTGGGCGGCCCCCCGGAAGTGCTCCAGCTCCTCGCGCAGCTGCTCGTCCTTCTCGCCCAGCGTTTTGACCTGCTGAAGGCAGTCGACGAACTGACGTTCAGTATCGCCAACCTCCTTCTGCAGCCTTTCGACTTCATCTGTACGACGATACAGCATATTCTTCATGTCAGTAAGCAGCTTCTCTTTGTATTTCGTTATTTTCCTAAGCTCTGCAGCAAGGGTACTTCAGCTTCTAAGGGGGCTTACTAAGGAAAAGTACTCGAGGGAAGCGAGAGCTTACCTTGGTGCGCCTTTTTCTCTGCCTTGAGCTGCTCCTGGTACTCTGCTTGTTGCTCCTTGAGCTGTTGTTGGAGCTCGGAGTTGGCCTTCTCCATGTTTTTCAGGTCATTCTTGAGCAGCCAGGTCTCTCGAGTCCTTTCTTGCTTCAGTATATCAAGCTCTCGCTGCAGATAGCAATTCTTCGTCTTCTCCTCGGAGATGCGCTTGTTCAGGGCAGCTAACTCTCGCGCGTCACTCACAACCGCGCGGAGTTTCTCCAACTTCTTCTGGGACTTGGTGATTACATGCTGTACAAAAGGCGGAGATTGAGTCACAATCAACTCACCAATGTGCACAGCTTGCACATTATCCAAGTATTACCATGGAAAAATCGTATAACTCCTTGAAGGTGCTCTTGAAAGTCTTCAGATTTTCGGCCGTTAGCAGGAGGTCGTCCACCAGGTCGGTGGTGATGATGTTCTGGTACCCTGGCCCGGTCCTCAGCACCTCACGGGGGCTCCCCGAGGGCCCGGCGGTATCTCCGGACGGCGGCTGCGGGACACCTGCAAGTATACAATGTAGTCAACACATTGTGCCCAGGCCTCGGTAACCAGTCGCGGGCAGGTAAGCGCGTACCTGTGCCATCGGTAGGAGTGGCATCAGGGGTCACGACTTGTTCTCCGCCACCAGGTCCGGCTCCTTCTGGTCGGGGCTCGGGAGGCGGCAAGTCAAGAAGCGCTGCATCTGTCTCAGGGGCTAGCTCCACGGGCACTTTTTCTCCAGACGCCGGGGGCTCGGAGGCCGCAGCAGCCGGGTCCGGTTCCGCACCGGAGGGTTCAGCCCGGGCCGATGGCTCCAGGGCTGCAGTAGCCGCGCCCGGATCCAGCCGAAGCTGCACCGCGCTCGCAGCCCTGATAATGGCAAAGTCGTTATTACCCAAGTGGGCAAGAGCAAGATCTTCAAGCGGCCAAAGAAAAACTCACAGTGTCGACTTCTTTTTGGCGGCTTTCTTCACCCGCCAGCCCCGTCGAGGAGCATCTGTTGCCGGTGGCGAGGCTCGGTCGGCCGACTGAGGGGCCCCTGCCACGGCAACAGTCACTGCATCGCTGGCGGATGGGCCCGTCTCCACCCTTTCGAGCTCGGTCCCGGGTGGCAGAGCAGGGAGACTATAAGTGGATACTGTAAGTATTCAGCCTCATTGATACTTAGCAACTCGCCAAAACAACAATTCGATACCTGGAGGACTCGTCTTCTTGCGCCTTGCGTTTGCGCACTTGCCGCTGGCCCTTTGGCACCGGAGGTAGAGCGCCGGCCAACTCCACGCTCTGGTCGGAGGAGTTGTCCCGGTGCGGTTCCCCTTCGGCTCCTCCTTCCGCATGCGAGTCCACGCATTCGGCGGACTCGCTGCTGCCTTGGGCCGCGGCAAGGCGAGCCTTCTTGGCCGCCGTGGCAGCAGCAGGGCGCGGTTCTCCTTCGGCTTCTCCTCCCGCCTGCGAGTCCACGCGTTCGGCGGACTCGCTGCTGCCTTGAGCTGCAGCAAGGCGAGCCTTCTTGACAGCAGAAGGGAGGAGATGATATGCTCGGGGGAGGTCAGGCTGTGGCGGGTAGCTACAATATAGCTCCGTGTGTCCCTACAGAAAGTTCTTCAGTTAAGCAATGGTACAATAGCAGGTTTCTTCAACAAAAAGAAGTCAAATACTTACCGGCTTGGGCGGATTTTGTGCGGAGAACAATGTGGGCACGTACGGCACGGTGTTCACGTCTGGCAGCACCCGTTGAACTCGCTGGAGCGCGACTTCATCTGGCAACTCCTCTGTGCACATGCGAGAAGGGTCAACGGGGCCTGTGTACTCGAAGCCCAGGCAACAGCGCTGTTGGATGGGTTGGACGCGGCGCTTGTAAAATGAGAACATGACGGAGGCACCGGTCACTCCCCTCTTCTTCTGTGCTTCGATGGCTTCCAGCAGCTCTCTGACTGGAATCATCTCCATGCCGGAGGGTTCAAGGTCCATTCCCCCTCACCACAGGTGGTCTGTTCGACTTCGTCGGGAGTTGGGGAGCATGGTTTTCAATGTAAAACCACTGGTTTTTCCACCCAGGAAGGTTTGAGGGGAATTTGTAGGAAAGGTATTTCTCGCCGGCCTGCTGACGTAGTTGGATGCCGGCGCCCCCCACTACAGCAAGTTTCTTTGTGGTAGGCTGGGGCTTGACGCGGAAGAGGAAGCGGAATAGATCCCAGTGGGGCTCGATTCCGAGAAATGCTTCGCAGAAGTGGATGAAAATGGAAACATGGCAAATGGAATTAGGGTTGAGGTGATGGAGCTCAAGCCCGTAATAATAAAGAAGGCCACGAAAGAAGGAGCAAGTGGGGAGGGCCAATCCCCGTTCGGCAAAATGGAAGAATGTCACGATTTCGTCGACATTCTCCATGGGGAAAGGTTCACAGAAAGAGGGGCGCCAGTTAACAAGGTTTTTCTCTTGCAGCAACCCCTCGGAAACTAGTTTGTTCAGATTGTTGAGGGAGCACTTACTGTGTGTCCACTCCGCGGTCGACGGCTCTGCCTCTTTCTTCTTCCCCCCAATCTCCGACTTCTTGGACGCCATCTCCGATGCGCTAAGCCACGAGATGCTCGGGGGCTGCGGGAAGAGGGGTGGGGAGGTTGGAGCGGGAGGATTTCCTTGAGGGGATGGCGGCGGCGTTTGGCTCATATTGGGTTTTTGGTGGTTTTTGGCGGAATGCGGACTGAAAGCACAATTTTTCCTCCTATTGCCGCGGGGTTAAGTAACCAGCGGGATGGGGAAAAGTTACTGTTCTGAAGTTCAAGAGTCGTTTTGTGGAATATTCCAAAGGTGAGGGGTCATTTGGTGATCTGATTGGGTTAAATATTCGATTAATCATTTTTTCAGGGCTAATTAGCCCGAAAAAAGGGGTTTTTCGAATCTTTGGTCTAATTACATCATTTGTATCATCACTTTGGTCTCCCCTTAACGTATCATTGTTTAGCCTGTATGCCACGATTTTTGGACCCTTACCTCCAATTTTGTGGGATTTGGATTCAAGGCTCGGGGGCTGCGGGGTACGTGGCATCGACTACTTATTTTTCAAATTTCTTTGAAGGATAAGGAGGATTATAGACTAATGGGACCCTCAGCCTGATTCTCCGATTCAACCTAAGGCTCGGGGGCTACTCCATATGGAGTGCGATTTTTAAATCGCACACCATAACAAAAATTCGGGGCATGAGCACCTCATAGCTTCGATGCAGCCGAACAAGTACTCGAAGAAGGACTTCAAGACGAAGCTTCAGAAGAAGTCGAAGACTGCTTTGAAAGTACTCGATAAGCCTGCAGTACTCAGCTACGAAGAGCTCGGGGGCTTGTCAGACCCGGGGCCACCGGGCTGGGCACGTTACGAAGTTTAAGAGATTAAGCCCGTCTTATCTCTTATTCATTTTGTTTATCTCTTGTTTATCCCGTTTAAATAGGAGATAGAGCTAACCAACACGGAGAGGATGTACTCGAGATGTGTTCTGGTGTGATCCCTCGACGGGAGTTGGTTAGCATCTTTGTAACTCTGACCTCTCGGATATATAAGGGAGGTCAGGGACCCCCCTCAAAAAAGAAGATCATTAGGTCAGTCTACACCAAAGAGAATACAAACCACCATACAGGACGTAGGGTGTTACGCTCCGTGCGGCCCGAACCTGTCTAAAGTCTTGTGTTCCTTGCACCTTCGAGTTCCTGATCTCGGCGTCCCCTCACCCAAAACTTACCACCTTGGGTATATCCCTCGTTGGGCAGCCGGTTAAACACCGACACTAGGGTCAGGGATGTGTTGTCGGTCAAAACCCACCGGCGAGCAGCGACAGGCAACACGAGGAGCCAGGAGGCTTCCAGGACGGCTGGTGGGCCCCGGTCCCTCGGTCAACGGCCCGAGATCCGGCACATGCTTTGGCTTGGAGTCGCCAGGCATGCCATCTGACCCTGTACCTGATCAGGAATGTGTGATATGTTAGATTTCTGCATGCACAGACACGTGTAAACATTAATCCAAGCCGTGATCGGCACATTGGGTGTTTCCCGGTATCGGCTGTAACGAACCGATTGCATCAGCACCGGATCGGATCTTCAAATAAAGCACATATGTACCCGATAACAACCCAAATCCTGCTTCATAAATATTAAGCTAATCCAATCTACGATGATTAAAACCCTCACTGCATGATCGGAACATCCCACACGTGATTGAATCTAACAAATATCAAAAGGGAATAGAACAACAATCTAAACAGAGGCCTAAAAACCAACCAAGAGCCGATTCCCGGAACAATCTCTCTTCAAGCCGTCACCAAACACCAATCGTATCATCGGATCTTTCAACTCATTTGCAAGGCCTAATCATACAGATATTAAGCGAGATCTCTGATAATTAGAGACTAATCATAATAGATTGGATCTACTAACAAGAATAAAGCAAGGCACAATCCTCGTACCTGGAATCGGACACGATGACTATCAAACACTCATGAGTAACAAACAAAGCACAATCAATACACAGATTAACGTTACTCTATGCGCGTCAAGGTAACTAGTGCTACTCGCCATCAACAATGCTTCAGAATGAGAAACACATAAAGTAAACGAGCAAGGGTGATGCTGCCCCGATCACGCAGAGCGTGACCGGGGCTGCACGGCTCTTACCCGAGAAAACCCTAAAACAGGGGAGGCGATGCGCCGAGGGTTGTTGATGAATGATTCTGTCTATTGTTTACTCATGATACATATTTATAGTCCGTAGACTTTTCTTAACTAACCCTAACCAAACACGACACGAATCTTAACTATCTATATCTAAACTATTTAAACATATCCATCTAGATACACGGCCTCCCTGGGCCCAAAACATCTGCACAGGGTCCGGTTCGCAAGCCCATTATAGTTAACTTCAAAACCCATCTCGCTCCACGGTCCACTTCCGGCCTATCCAAATTATGGCGATAACACATGCCCCCCTGGTTTCGGCAATGATAATTCTGAAACCATCTCCCTTTTAATCGCCGCGACTCTTCAACTTCTGAAGTCCGTACAGTCGTGCCTCTTCAACTTCCAGGGGACATGACCGCTCTGCATCAAACTCCTTGGGAACCACTATGGCTCCGATTCATTTCACCTTCCCATTTACCTTTATAAACTTACCCCGGCATTTTTCCTTAGTCGCGTTCTTTCTGCAGCCACTAGCAACCACATCTAAACCATCCTCTCTTCTTCTTGCGATGGCTTCCTCTTCTTCCTCTGCCTCTTCTGCTATTTCTTTTGAATCCGAACCCTCCCGAGAGCCCACTCCAGAATATGATCCGATAGCTGCTTACGAGATCCTCGCTCCCCTGCATTGGGATGCAGAGGAGTGGGACTTCCAATCCCAGTCAGAGGATGACAAATCCCTAACTGATGGCGAAGATCTCACACTTCTTCTTGGAGCCGAGCTGGAGGAGGACGACGAAGATGATGCATCCTGGGAAGAAGAGCTCTCTTCCTCGGAAGGAAAAGCCGATTCCTCCTCAACCGAAGAAGATTCAGTAGCAGGTAACTTCCTCTTTGGCGGGTTGTCAGATGAAGCTACCGATGGCAATGAAGAAACCGAGGATGATGGCAGCTTCACCAGCAACGGCAGCGGGGGTCACGACAGCAGCAACAGCAGCGGCGACGACAGTGATATCAGCACGGCTCCACCGTCCAAGCACCGCAAGACCTCCGGCGTGTACTGGTGGTAGGCAGTAGCACTAAGTCGATAGATCGGCTCTAGGAGCAATCGACTCCCCTTTTGTACTTACTTACTTGTTGTGAATAGAATCTCCTTTTGCATCTGTGAGTTCTTTGAATCACAACAACATGCTTAAGAGCTGATAGCAACGCATCAGCCTAAGAATATACTGATCCGGATTCGAACTATTTTTCCAATTCATTTCATTCTCTGCCCGAACTCGAATCCTTCTCCAAGATAGATCTCTGAAGATTCCCAAAATCTGGGTTAACTTCTAAAAATCCCCTTTGCTCATAAACCCTAGCTACGGAATCCTCTTCTGAGCATCAGAACACGCGTTCAATCTTGCGCCGCCAACCCTAGATCTATTCCCCAAGTTCTCGACTTCGTCAGGGTTCCCGATGGCGGAGTCTTCAAATACTGCCACGAACGTCTTCGGTCTGAAGGTAAAACTCCGACCCCATTTAATTTAATGCAGTAATCACAAGATTAATTGCGCTGTTAAATGACTCCTTCTTCAACTACTTTACCTCTCTTGGGGTCTTTTCAGGCTTCCGATATCCTCTTACCGCATCCTTCTTCCCCTAATTCTTTCTGTCTTGGGCCTCGTTCTTACGAGAAGCCCATAGATCTAATTTCTTGCGAGGCAAATCGAATCCCCTTCGTAAGACAAGACATAGATCTAGAATCTTGGTCTGATAGCCTTCGCGCCTGGCCAAATCCTCCAGAGGGCTGGGTAGTTTGGTATAATAGGGTGGCGGACACCTACCAGCCTTTATGGGAATCCATAGGAATAGCCGATGCTTTGTCTCTATCTCTTTCCCCTCTTGAAAAGGATGAGAACCTTCTGAAGACCATCGGCTATTTCTGGTCTGATGCCTTAAATTGTTTCCTCTTTGGGCATGGTTCGATGACCCCAACTCTTCTAGATGTTATGATAATTACCGGCTTAGACATCTCATCATCCTGTCCCTCTGCTTATATGCTTTCTGTAGTCCCCTTCAAGCTATCTTCTAAAGCAGAGTGCACAAACTGGAGCGCTTATCTGAACCAGCACCTGAAAACAAAAGGACCTGTGACAGAGAAAGAACACACAACCTTCCTAAATCTGTGGCTAGAGCACTTTCTCTTCTGCGGCCCTTCTCTTGCTCCAACCAAAAATTATCTTCCTCTGGCGTACGAGCTGGCCAAAGGTCACACAATTGGCCTTGGTAAGTTATTCCTTGGAGAAATCTATAGATACCTTCATCTGATGTCCTTGAGTCTTCTCTCTCAGAAAAAACTTAGGACTGGTGGTACCTGGTGGTTCATCCAGCTATGGGCTCACCTTTATTTTCAAGATTTCATCCCAGATTTCCCCTCTCTAGCCAATAACTCTTTTCCTAACCAGAGTGGGAGACAAATTCGATGCACCAGCTTCGGACAGGCTTTATATAGTATACCTGGTGGGAAGTTGAATCCCTCAGACGCCTCTCGATGGTTCAGGATTTTCTACAGAGGCCTGAACAACCCAATTTTCCTCCCATATGCTGATTCTGAACTCTTTGAGAACCCAGCCAAGTTCCGATTGGCTGACTCCACCCATGATATCGATACCAGGCACCTGTACTCCATCATGATTCGTCCCTGCCTCCTCCCAATTGGCATGAGCACTTCCAACCGGATTATTAAACCGGGATATGAATTTTACCAGCCGGTTGTAGCAGCCCGGCAGTTTGGTCTTGGGCAATTGCCCCACACTTCCTCCTTCATCATCTAACATCAAGTAGAGTGGACCTTCCTGATGCCGTCGCCACCCAAAGATGTTACAGTCTGTTTTCAGATCTTTCCATCCCGATTCCTGTCGACCTTGCCTTTATTTCATCGAACGTTGACTTCGAGGGCTGGTGGTTGATGTGGAAGACTCATGATTTCCGGAGAGCCTTGGGCCCAATGCTGCAACAAATTCACACTGAGTATGAAATCCCTAAAGGAGAGGTATTACTGTTTGCCCATTGTTTTCTCCTTTTGATTTTACTGAATCTTTCTGATTCCATTTCCTCTTTCTGTAGCAGGAGGATGGCCCAGAGCCCAGGAATGATGATGGATCTATCTTCCGATTCTCACCAATCGCTCCTGTGGTTCTTTTTGGCAAAAATGCACCTCCTCCTTCGAAAGGTATCATGCAGATTCAGCCCGGCACCACCAAGCTGACCCCCAAGCGGAGACGATCTTCTGAAGTTGTTGCCCCCCGGGCTCGCGCTAAAACAAGGAAGGTACTTGTCAGGAAGGTCCGGAAAGAAATCGTGCCGTCTTCCTCTAGCCAAGAAGCTCCAGCTGCTAGCCAGGTTTGGATCATCCCCTTTCATAATCGACCTTCTGTTCCTGCCCATTCTCCTTAATTATACTCTCTTTTCTTGCAGCCCGTCGTCGTGGACGTCTCCAGTGGGGAAGAACCCCCCACGCCAGAAGGACTCAGCTTTAGAGACTCCAGAGGATGTGGAAGTGCCTATCAGAGCGCTGATTACCCTTCATGATCCTGATCCAACAGCTCTGGAGGGCCCCTCGATGCAGATTGATGTTCTGGTCACCCCACAAGATCCGCAGGAGCCGGTTGTGGCCGCATCGATCATTGGTTCCTCTCTGGAGAGGCCAGCCGTCACCTCGGCAACTACTAATCTTCCTTCAAAAGAGATGTGCCCACCAGAGCTGACTGCCGCCTCATCAGCTGCTACTCTTCCCCCCGACGGGGTGAACCTTCAAGAGCCGATCACTTCTTCATCGGCTGCCACCGCTTCCTTCCACGGACAGGTACGTTTCATTTCCCAGGTTGTTTTCGTTTCTTTCTGTTCTGCTCTACTTACATGTCTCCTTTCAGAGCCTGAACCTCTCAGAATTGCTTGCGTTTGATCCTGCGTCTATCGGGTCGGCCATACTAGAAGCCGATAATCCTCCATCTGACTCAACTAGCATCGCCAGTCAGCTTCTCCGCATGAAGGATCTTCTATCAGGCTCGGTGGACGCCCTAGTCCAAGACTCCAGCACGGTACAACAGATCCTCGACGAGGTCAACTCTCGGCTTCCCGTGGGTCTCCAAGTCAAGCTCTTGCCGGCCGGGCACCTCCCTTCCTTCCGGGTAAAAGTAGCAGAGGCTCGCCATAGGATTGAGACCCGTCGCTCTCAGTCCCCCTTGAGAACCAATATTGCTGAGCGGTGTCAGTCGGTCAACAAGAAGAAAGCTGCTCTAGACGCTAAGCTTGACACATCTGTTTCCACCGAATGGCTCCTTCTTCTGTAGAAGGATCTAGAAGAACTCAAGGCCAAAGTCCGGGCCACCAAACAGCGCATCCAAGAGGAAAAAGATCTTGTTTCGAGCTCTAAACGGGAGGCAGAAGCCCTGACCGCTGAACTGAAGGTGGATCTGGCCGAGCTGAGTGTCTTGAGCAAACAAGTGACGCCGGGGACGGATGAAGAGGACGAAGCAGTGATCGCTAAAGTTGATCGTGTCCGTCTCGACGCCATTGCTGCCATTGATGAGTTCCTCCAGAAAACCCGTTTCAGATAAACTTCGCGTGTGTACATTTTACCTCTAAAGTCGATGGTCAGACATCGACTGTTCAGTGATCTATTATGTTGATTACTTCCAAAAAACTCCAAAGTCGATGGTCTCGCATTGGTTATTTTTGACAACTTACGAAGTGCTTTTCTTCAACGTGTGGGCCGATCGTACGCATAGGCCTTCTTTCTTCGTTCTTAATTTCGACGTAAGTTACTAGTTCCGCACACCCAGGCCATCGAGCTCCGTTGATTTGCGCCCTTCTGCACAAACTCCAGCGCTACCTTATCCAGGCCCATCGGTCGCATCGGCTTATAGCCTGATGCACGACATCGGCTTTACTGCTCATCAGCCCACATGCTTGGGAAGTATCTCTTAAGATGTTGACCGTTGACCGCCACTGGGAACTTGACACCATCCAATTCTTCAAGCATATATGCATTCCCAGGTAGGACTTGGTCGACCCTTTACGGCCCATGCCAGTTTGGGGATCATTTGCCATATGCTGCGTCTTTAGTTCCCAATGGTAGCACTGCTTCCTAAACCAGATCTCTTACTTGGAATTCCTTCGGCTTGACCTTCTTATTACACACGCGAGCTACTTTGACCTTATTTTCCTTGATCTTCTCAAGTGACCAAAGCCTAAGCTCCGTGAGGCCCTCAACATTGTCATTCATCAGAGCAGCATACTCTTCAACAGTTAAATCATTCTGGAACTCTAAGCGTCTCGATCCGGCTGAAATTTCCTATGGTAACACAGCCTCCTGTCCATAGACTAAGTGATAAGGGGAAATTTTTGTCGCCCCATAACAAGATATACGGTATGCCCACAATGCCTCTGATAAGACTTCATGCCAACGTCTAGGATACACATCGATCTTCCTCTTAATCAACTTGATGAGACTCTGATTGGACGCTTCAGCTTGTCCACTTGCCTGGGCATAATATGGGGATGACCTGATCAACTTGATGCCTATGTTGGTGGCAAACTTCTTGAATTCTTCTGAAATAAAGACTGAGCCTCCATCTGTTGTGATGGTCTGAGGGATCCCGAATCTATGAATGACATATTCCTTGACGAACTGAATAACGTCTCTGGATGCCACCGATTTCATAGGAATTGCTTCTACCCACTTGGTGAAGTAATCCGTGATAGTCAAAATGAACTGGTGGCCTTTGCTGGATGGAGGATTAATTTTGCCGATCATGTCCATGCCCCAGCCTCTGAACGGCCATGGTTTTAATAATGGGGTTCATTACTAATGCTGGTACCATCTGAATCTTCCCGAACCTCTGACATGCTTGACATCCTTTATAATATTTAAAATAATCCTCAAGCATGGCGAGCCAATAGTACCCTGACCGTCTAATCAACCACTTCATTTTGTGAGCCGACTGATGAGTCCCACAGGTTCCTTCGTGGACTTCGTGTAAGAGCCGATTGGACTCAACCGGCCCCAAGCACTTAAGCAACAGCCCCTCCAAAGTCCTGTAGAACATGTCGTCCCCTATCAGGACATATCTCATGGCTTTATAATGTATCCTCTTGGGTGCCCCACGAGCCGAATACTTCAAGTAATTGAAGATATCGACTATCCAATCCCCCTGGTCCAGTAGGTGCACCTGATGATTGGATCCGTCAACTTCATACCCTGAAGCCAGTTGTGCCAAGTCATTGGCTTCTGAATTCCGAGCCCTAGGTATCCAATAGAAATTTATGTACCTGAATTGGGCTATCAGTTCTTGGCATTGCACCCACAACGGAAAGAGTATTTCACTTTCACACCTATATTCCTCTGTGAGTTGAGAGATCACCAATTTTGAATCCCCGAAGACTTCCACCGCTTCAGCTCCAGCCTCAAGCAGTAATTCCATACCTTTATGCACCGCTTCATACTCTGCAAGATTATTGGTGCAGGTAGTAAGCAATCTAATTGAGAAAGAATACGTTGCCCCCCGAGGCGATACCAGTAGGATTCCTATGCCACATCCATCTCCACAAACCGATCCATCGAAGTACATAGCCCATGCTCGTACAGAAAGCGCTGCTATGTTGGTATTGACCCTCTCAGCAATAAGATCTGCTAACGCTTGTCCTTTGATTGCCTTTGCGGGTTGATATCGAATATCGAACTCTGATAATGCAAACATCCATTTTCTCAATCGGCATTTCAACACAGGAGCCGATAGCATGTGCTTTATAACATCAGATTTGCAGATAATAATTACCTCAGCCGATAGTAAGATGTGACGAAGCTTGGTGCACGTAAAGAATAAACAAAGGCATAGCTTCTCAATATCGGGATACCTTGTCTCTGCGTCCAGCATCCTTCTGCTGAGGTAGAATACAACCCTCTCTTTATTATCCTGCACTTGTATTATTACTGACACAATGGAGGTGTCACCAACTGACAGGTACACATAAAATGGCTTACCTTGCTGGGGCGGAATCAGCACAGGTGGTTTTGATAAATACTCCTTGATCTCCTCAAATGCCTGTTGCTGCTCTGCCCCCCAGCAAAATTCTTCATTGGCTTTGATTTTCACCAACTTCATAAAAGGCGCGATTCGCCCAGAGAGATTAGAAATAAATCTCCTAACAAAATTGATCTTGCCAACGAGTTGCTGAAGCTCCTTATTTGTAGTAGGTGGCAAAATGGTACGTACGGCTTCCTGACTTTTCAGGCCAATCTCAATCCCTCTTTCATGAACCAGAAAACCCAAAAATTGTCCAGCTGACACGCCAAAAGCACACTTCTTCGGGTTAATCCTAAACCCGAACCTTCTAGTTCGTTCCAAAACATGTCGTAAGTCCTCCAGGCGTCCTTCAACCGTCACAAACTTCACCAAGACATCATCAATATAGATTTCCACCAAGTTTCCGATCAAGTTGTGAAAAATATAATTCATGGCACGCTGATATGTAGCACCAGCATTCTTCAAACCAAAGGTCATAACCACATATTCAAATAGACCCACCGCTCTAGGCACTCTGAATGCGGTTTTGTGTATATCTTCAGGGGCCATAAAAATCTGATTATAACCAGCGTTACCATCCATGAAACTCAAGATTTTGTGACCAGCAGCTACATTGATCAACGTCTCTACAACAGGCATTGGGTATTCATCCTTCGGAGTAGCCCTGTTAAGGTCTCTGAAATCCACGCAAACTCGCCATCAGCCATCCTTCTTCTGTACAGGTACAACACTTGAAATCCACTAGGCGTACCTGCAAGGCCTGATGAATCCCACTTCTAACATTTTCTCCACCTCTTTTTTCACTTCGACCAGGACCTCGGCCTTCATCTATTGTGCTCGCTGCTGGAACGACCGAAATCCACTTTTAAGAGGGAGCTGATGCTGAACTATGCGCTTGTCCAACCCAGGCATCTCGGTATAATCTCAGGCGAAGCAATTGGCAAATTCTTTCAACAAAGCTATCATCGGCTCTCGCAGAGATGAGTGTAATTTCTTACTGACGAACGTTGGCTGTGGCTTATCCCTAGGACCAATATCTATTTCTTCGGGCTCATCAGCCGACGTGAAGCCATATCCTAGTTTCCCATCCTCCGATAAATCAATGCTATAGATGGAAAAAGAAGGTAGTGAAAAGAATTTTGGCCGATGGTCGAGATCGGCCGCTCCATGTATTTCATTATCTCTCGAGTTTTTACAAAAGGAATAAGGCCAGCTGTCAAAGTAGGCCTTTCTGTAATGACTATGACTATGTAAAGTACTTGACATCAAAAGCCTATACTCCATTTTTTGGGACCGATTGCGAGAATCGGCCTCCCCAAGTACACTGCAGCAGCTTGTTCCTTGCGACTCTTCTATTTTGTAAGGCCAGTGGATAAGACCAGCCTCACCCCATTTTTTGTAGCTTCAATGTGATCACACCCTTCTAGACTCATCCCTGAGATCGGCTCTTGGTCCTCCACATCCCAGATGCTCATGGCAGCATGGGAAATTTCAATTGAGTCATCTGCATGAACCACCTCTACTTCATCTCCGTCCCACTGGATCAAACACTGGTGCATTGTGGAGGGGATGCAACAGTTGGTATGAATCCAATCCCTACCAAGCAGAACATTGTAGGTACTCTTGCTATTAACGATGAAGAAAGAGGTCGGGATGGTCTTATTTCTGATGGTTAGATCTACACTGAGGATGCCTTGAGCTTCTGAAGTCTGCCCATTAAAGTCACTTAATTAACGTGACATTAGTCTTGATCAAATCTCCGGTGGACCTCCCCAAGCAGCGCAGAACCGAGTACGGCATGATATTCACTGCTACTCCCGTGTCCACCAACATCTTTTTAATGCGATGGCCGTTTATGTATCCCTTAAGAGACAAAGCCTTCACATGCTTGTAATTCTTAGCTTGTGGCTTTTCAAATATCACCGGCCGAGGTCCCAAATCAAGCTGGGCTACTGACGACTCCTCATGAGCTTGAGCATGGAATTCTGCAGGGAGCACAAACACCATATGCATATCAGCCGATACCTTCACATCGGCTTTTGCTAACTTGGGTCGCCACTCCTTTCTGGGAGGGCGTGATTCCCTTCTCTGCACATGATTGACTTGTTCTACCAAATCCGGGAGCACTTTCCTTAATGACTCGATATATTTAGCTTCGGCTTCTTCCAAGCTGCGCAACCGCTGAACCCTGCGCTTCTGAGAATGATTGAGCCCATCAGGGCACCATCACGGACGATGATACTTAACCCCTTCTTCATTAAGGTCCACTCTTCTTCGTGGCAATTGAACCTGTTCTTGTTGAGTCGGAACAGGCCCTAAGCGCCGGAAAACCGAGACTCCCTTTGCATCTGGCCTCTCGGGTCCACACTCTGGGCAGTCTCTAATGGTAGGCAGCTGACTCATACCAGAATCCCAACAGTACCTGAAAAACGGGCAGTGCCAATGATCACGCGCGTCTTCATACATCTTCAACCGCTTCCCAGTACGATGCTCGTAATCTTCCTCCTCAGCTTCCCGCTGGAGACGCTGCAGGTACTGGTACTCGTATTTCCTGAGAAGATTAGAAGAAGTCGACCGCTGATTCCTTACATACCTCACTTGCTCTTCTGTGACATACCCTTTTTCTTCTTTTTGGGGCCGATCGCCGGGATCGGCCTCCTTATTCTTGGTTTGGCGGCGTGACGCTAACCCCGCCATGTTGATGCCAAGCGCAAAATCCAGCTGCCGTCTCGCGGACCGGTCATAACCCTCCACCATGTTTACACTAGGAAAGGGTTGGGTATCGACCTTCATGGTGGTCTGGCCTAAGATCAACCGGCCTTGCTCAATAGCCGATTGAATTTGCTGACGGAGCTCCTTGCAGTCGCTTGTGCTGTGGGTGAAGGAATCGTGCCACTTGCAATATGATCTTCCTTTCAGCTCCTGCGCCATGGGAGGTTTATATCCTTCTGCAAACTTCAACTATTTTTCTTTCAACAATAGATCAAAAATCTGTTCAACTTTACCCACGTCGAAGTCAAACCCTTTTGCAGGCCCAGTCTGCTAAACCCATTTGCAAGACACAGGGCTTGCCCCCCGAGTCCATTCTGCGACTGCTACCTCTTGTTCTTCCCTGGAGTCTTCGGCTTCCTCTGCATCGACTACCACCTCTTGACACTTAAACTTATCTTGATATAGCTCTGGATGGCACTGCTCATGCGTTCTCAGCTTCTGGACCAGATGCGCCAGAGAGGTAAACTCCAACTGGAAAGCCAGATCTCTGATCGGCTTCAATAACCCCAAAGATGCTAACTCGACTGCCTCCTTCTCCGAAATCCGTGTCGAGTAGCATCTGTTCTTTACTTCCCTGAAGTGTCGGATGAATTCCACAACAGTTTCCCCTCGCTTCTACCGTACCTGCACTAAATCGACAATTCCTGCTTCTGCAGCCTCTGAATGATACTGAATGTGGAACTGCTCCTCCAGCTGCTTCCAAGTACGGATAGAATCGGGGCCTAATGATGTGTACCATCCAAAGGCTGGCCCTGTTAGCGATTGCGGGAAGAACCTCACTCGCAAGGGATCCGATACCGAAATCATCCCTAGTTGCGCCAAGTATCGGCTCACAGGCTCGATAGAGTTAGAACCTTCTGCTCCACTGAACTTGGTAAATTCAGGAAGCCGATACTTAGGCAGCAATGGAATTAGGTCATAATTACTTGGCTACAGCTTGGTATAGCCGATCGCTCTCCTCTTAAGCAAGATGCCAAACTGATCTCTCAGAATGGCACCAATCTGGTCCGCCGTCTGTGATCCTGGGGCCGAGTGCGCAATATCGTGACTCGGCCCGGTGGCATAAGCTGCTAGCCATGCTTGCTTGTCCATGTCCTGTGACATTCAGGTATTAGGATTATAAACACACTAAATTCTAGTATAAAGTGGGCATGTTTGATCTTATGTATGTGTGCTCAAATTTGAATGCAAAAGGGAAAAGGACATTTATGTAATTCTGAAAAATATAGGTCCTTTAGTGTTAAATGGGAGAGAATGGGAGGTAAAATCAAATCATATGAAGGTTGTTTGGTAAAAGTTAAGAACTTGCTTTTAAATCGCAATTATAAGTGAAACTACCCCTAGGATGTAAGTGTAGTGTAGTTTTTAAATAGGATTTAATTAAAGTTTAAAACTTTGCCAAGTTTTATGTTAGTTTCAAATCCTTAGCTCTTGTGCAACTGAACCTTGAAACAAAGTTGTAGATCTTGCTAAACCCTACACTTTTGCTTTTGGGCACTTTTTCATTTGAGCTATGGTTTGAAAGTTATCTAGTCTTTATAGTGGAGTCCCTGCACTTTCGGGAAATCACAAACAGGCCCCTTCATCTACCTCCAGCCCCTCCTCTGTTTCTCTGCCGACGCCCCGCCGCCGCTTCGCCGGCCATGTGCCACGCACCCACCGCCTCCGTGCCGCTTTGAGTTGTGCCACGTGCCCTCCTGCGCCTTGCCCGCCGCCTTCCCGGCCTCACGCTGGCCTACTCCCGCCTCTCCACGTCGCGCCGCTGCCGCCTGAGCCGCCACGCGTGCCGCCGGTGTCGCCAGCTCCTACTTGTGCACGCAACGCCTCTCCCGGCCTCAAGGCATGCTCAGTAGCTGCACCACAACCCTCGTTACTCACTTAAGCACCTCTTTTCCTCGGCATTTCTCTTTCCCGACCATCGCGCCTCACCGGACCACCGCCGCTGTCTCGGCTCGCCGTCGACAGCCACCCACGCCGCTTCCCATCCCCAGCCCAGCACTCCTAAAGCACCACCGCGACTCCCTGCAGCTCACTGGCCCACCCAACTTCGCTTTCTCGCACCCGAGCATCGTTCCCCGCAGCGCCGGCGAGCTCAAGCTCCGACGCCTCTCGGCCTCGCCGTCGACCCGACACTACAAAGCCCCTCAACCCCAACCAAGAGCACCACGAGCACCACATCATCCCGTAGAAGCTTTTTATCTACTCCTCCACCGCCATCCGGCACCCTAACCACCGGAACACCGTCGACCTCCCTCGGAGCTCTGCCGCCCCCTCGGCTTAGCCGTCGATACGCTGCCACAGCCCCTCTCTACAACAACCCAACCACCCCCGAGACCGCCGTCAGTCCCTAAGCATTTCCCCTCACTTGCCCCTCGCCGCCGGTGAGCCCTCTCGCCGGAATTTGATCGGCATCGATCGGACCTCCTGTGTATCCCGGCCAAGGACCCAATTGCAACGATTCAAAACTTTCCAAGGGCCTTTCTGTAGAAAACTAATACCCTTCTCCAATTTCAAATCAGCCAAATTGTAATATTCATAAGGCTTTGTAGAAAAATCCAAAAATAGCCAAACCAATTTTGTTGTACTCCTGAAATCTAGCTCTACAACTTTTATTAGTAGAGTTCAGTTTGAAACCAAATGCTTTTAAAGTTATTTTAGAGTTTAGAAAAAGGGTATCTTGTATATAACCTTTGCATACAAGCTTATTTTCTTGTGATTTTTGGTGTGTAGCCTGTTTAGGTGATGAGTAAGCTTGTGTAAAAATTTCATACTCAGTACTTCTCTGTAGTTTAAGTTCTTTTAAACTTTTGCAAATCAAATTTGAAATGGTTTGAATTTATTTAAGCATGTTCCTAAAACTTTCCTGCTTAGATCTTTTTAACATAACTCAATCTATTGATAATGAGTTCCTAATTAAATTTTCAAGAAATTAAAGCTCTGTTTGCTTAAGGTTTGAATTTAAACTTGAAATTTGAATTTAAATTCAAATGCTTTAGTTTCTGTTTTCAGAAAATTATGAACAATTCACAATAAGCTTATTGTTAGAAATAAACTTATCCACCAAAAATTCAAAGTCAGAATCTTTATGGTTTTCAAAAAAATTAAACTTGTCAAATTACTTCAAAGTAATTCCATTAATATGACAATGAATTAAATACAAATAGTAGCTTTGGATTCAACCCCCCCCTTTCTTGTTGTTCTATGAGTTTATGTTGTTAATTTTTTGGATTGCAACTTTATTATGAAGTAAAATCCTTAACTCGAGAACCATCTAATCAAACCATTGCATATCATGTAGAGTCAACGACACTCGATGATGGAGACTACGAGCTAGTCCCGGAACACAAGCAAGGATTTTCTAAAGACCCTGCGAACGTCGCCGAGGTTATAACTGAAGCCCCGAACCAAAGTTCGGAAGTCTCTGACACCACTGACCCTAGCCAAGCTCAAGAAGGCAAGCCCCAGTGTATAACCCAGTACTTCAATTTACTACAATTTTATATTTATATATTATATCTTGAATTAAGTCTAGGAGTTAAAATGGAACCCTAGATGCATGAATCCTAGGAACCTATGTGTTGTGCCTGAGTCCTTATCGCATAGATGCTCTGCTAATAGGACCGGCAGAAGTCAGGTGATTTTCTATCACTCGCGCGATTTAGGAATTGAATGTTTACTATTCTGCAATCACTATAAGGATGATGGACGGGGTCGTGTACTGTATCATGACTCGGAAGATTACCCCGTCTGTGTTGATAAAAGTTGTTAAGGTCGTAGTGTGTGGTAGTGGTGGCTAAGCATTTGAAAGTACTAGCCACATACCGCGAAATATGGTAAAGCGGTAAGCCTAGTACCTGATTGGCCCGGCAAATGGACATGTCTCCACCACTTGATTATTTGGTTTCTGTTGTACACACGCACCGACGTGTGGGAGTACGTTCTGCGTAGCAGACAAGAGGACGATCATGTAGTCGCGCTACAGACGTATGTCCTGCACAATTGGTGTGCGTACGGTCCTGCAGTCACTTGTGGTGGCCCTGATCCATAACTCGGAATATGAGGGAAACGGTTGCTTCGGAATGATCTTTGGATGTTCCAAGCGTGTGAGTTAGGTTTACCCTTGCAAGGTTTGGAAATTCGATTCAGAATCATCCGTTTCTCGCGGAGATTGAGATTGCTTATTCCTTCTGCCACATAGAGTAATAACAGTAACTATTGTTGGAATAACCTTGATGAATGCTAATCCTACCTTGCTTGTCTAGCATAGGTGCTAACCTAGAATGATTAACGAAACTAGAATCTGACAGCTAAAATATGAAAGTTAGTTCATACTCTTTGTTGCTTTTCAGATGAAATTAAACCCAGAACCATTTCAAGCATTCATGAGTCTAGTTACATGGCTAATTATACCATGAAGCGGTTAAGTCTTGCTGAGTATTAGTATACTCAGTTTTGCTAGTGAAATTTTCAGATATGACCTTTGAGAATCCCATGGATAGTTCTGCATGGCCAACTTCTGTTCCGTTTGGCTGGTCCGTGGAGTGGGATCCGTCCCCGGCTGGCACTGACCCTCCTGAATGACGCCATGCTTCGGGCTGAGTGTGGTGTCAACCTTCGCGATGTGTGTAGTCGCGTGTTAATTTTTTTCCGCTGTGAACTTGACAAGCATGGTTAGCTTGTCATTTTAATCAATATTTGTTTGTTACCTTAAATTTGAAACTGTTTGTAATAATATTTAATATGCTGTGAATTAAAAGTGGATGAGCTGTTGTGCGACTGTAAACTCGCCTTCGTGCGAGGTAAACCTGCTTCGATCCTGTTGAACCATGGTTGCATCGGGCGGAGACCCGACAGACCAATGGGTTATTCCGTTTGAAGTGCGTTGAGTTAGTATCAGCTGTATAGCAATGACAAGCGCACTTGAGCCGGAATAATTCAGGCGGTTCTGCCACAGCTGGTATCAGAGCTGTAGGTTTACTTTTACAACTGCAGCAGCTCTTAAAAATGTTTTCAGGATAAAGACTTGCTTAACAAATGAATTTACGAAGTACGTTGGATTCGTTAAGGTTGGTGCTTAGAACGCAAAGCCCTAGGGATTTATATGGGAGTAATCAGGTGGCTACCAATATATGTGTAAAAAGCATAGCTTCGACTTGCAGCACTACTTTCTGTCAAAATTTAAATTCATGTACAACCCAACTTTATACTTTGTAACGACACCTTTGATGGTAAGGTAAGAAGGTAAGGATCCTCAGCCAACTAAGAGAGCTTGGCCTTCCTGTCGGTGATGCGAACCGAACGCTGTTTCTCAAGCAGTGGCCTACTTGAGATGCTGCCAATATATCAACTTAGGTTGAGTATATTGGGAGTATATGGTTCGGCGCAGGGTATGGCGATCACTGTTCATACCCCCACATTTTGCGGTACCCCTGTAAATACATTGTTTCGATAACGTATGCTAACATTTTCTGTACGGCGGTAATGGTACAGATGCTGTTTCTATAGTGAACAGTACTGTTTGGGGATGCTTTCATGTCGTGCTGCCATGAAAGGTTCAGAATATATAATTGTGGTCTTCTGCAGGTACACTAACCACGATTAAGAGGTTAAGATGGATAGACTTATCGACTAGATATTAGTGAGAGACGTATGTGTCATGCCACCGAAATTAACCCCGTAAGTCCGAAGATATTCGGCAGTTGTTTTGGTTGTGAGGTCGAATAGTACGTGCATGCAAAATCCATTAATAAACAAAATGAATGCTTGAATATGTTGTTTTTTAAGGACAAGTAGAGTGTTGTTTACCTCTAGTATGGTTTTAATAGGATTCTTGTGACAGCCTTAATTGGATTTTCAGTGTTTTTCCAAATCTCACCATCTGAATTCTTGTTTCAGATGGCGGCTCCATCAAACCTCTTTTTGGATCATGCAGGGCACCTCCATACCGATGCCTTGCACTGGGAGGGTTTTCCCCAACTTTTATGGGAGTCACTCAGTCTATTCTTCTACACTAGGCCTCGCCAGTACGATGGAGTGGAGTATAGAGAGGAAGGTGTTCCCCGATGCAGAGTCAAGATGACTATTCCTCAGCACCCCTTTCGTTCTCAGTGGCAGCCCATCGAGGTCGATGTGGTTGGTTATCGTCTCGTCGACACCATCGAGACTGCAGCTTTGGAGGCCATTCACATCTTCTGCAACCAACATCCCATAGAAGTTGCAGGGTATCCTATCAGCATATTCCCTGCAATAGATTCTGGTGATCCTTAGTGGAATTTCAGGATAGCCCATTATGGTCATATGCTGGGGGATTTAGCTGAAGAAACGCTCCGTGGCACCATCAGATTCATGAATGTTCAGCACCACTATCAGCTTCTGCTACGTCGCGGTACGGGTCAGTTGATTGGCATAGCTCAAGATCACTATCGAAATGCTGATCGACAGGTCACCCAGATAGTGGAACTTCAAGCCTTGGTCACAGAAAAGGAGGAGATTATCGTAGCACGTGAGGAGGCTATTCTTCACCGGGAGGATCAGATCAATGAGAGTGATGCAATCATTACTCAGCGCAACACGATCATTGAGTTCCTCCAGGAGCAAATTCATGACCTTATCCTTGAGGTTGATGACGCCCATGCTCACATCGACGAACTCCAGCAGCAGCTAGTACCTCCTGCTGTACCTGTAGCCCCTGAAGGTGGAGAAGAAGACCCGAAGGAAATCGAAGGAGTTTCCGATCTTGACTCCGAGCATGGAGACCAAGAACCCAATCCTCAGCCAGATCATTCCTCTTCCAGCAGCTAGTCCTCCGTAGGCAACCTCGACAATGTTTAGTCCATCTAAATCGTCGATCTTTCAGATGTAAATGGTGTAGAATGGTGTGACATAGGTAGTGAGTAGCCTACCTAGAAGTAGAGCCACTTGTTGTAGTATATGTGGCATATGTACATATAGCTTAACCCGTGGCAGTCGAACCACCCTGATGTACGATGTTAAGAACACCCAATATCTGCGTTGTAATCTAATCCTCGAGTTCTGCCATCTTGTTCAATATCGTTGCATCTGAAATGAGTTGGTTGAATGGAACATGTGAACTACATATCTGCTAGTAGTATATCATCTGAAAATAGGAGTAAGAACATGGTTGATAATGGATATCTCCTTTGTTTCAGATGGTTGGAGCTACTCGTGGAACCCCGAAAGGTTTCCGGCCAGACCAAGCTAGCGGCTCCCAACAACCGCCATCGGCCCCATCAAATCTAGCAGAGGTCATGGCCCGACAAACAGAACTCCTCAACCAGCTAGTGCAGGCTCAGATGGGCCAATTTCATCACCAGTCTCGAGGTTGTGATGAACATCCATCGGCTAATTATCAAGACTTTCTCAGCACACAGCCCCCATTGTTCCATAAGGCAGATGAACCCCTCAACGCTGATGCATGGCTCCATACTATAGAGTCTAAGTTCGCATTGTTGTCTACACCATGCTCAGACGAGAACAAGGCCCTCTTTGCAGCTCAACAACTTCGCGGCATTGCCCGCATATGGTGGGACCATTATCATGCCATGCAGCCGGCTGGTCATGTCGTCACCTGGGATGAATTCCGAACCACTTTCAGAGCACACCACATTCCCAAAGGACTCATTGAGCGAAAACTCAATGAATTTCTGAATCTGACTCAGGGAACCCGCATCGTCATTCAATATGCACAAGTCTTCAACCCTTGTGCCAGTATGCAGGTTATCATGTGGACACTGATGCCCGCAAACGTGATCATTTCCATCGAGGCCTGAACACCAAGCTTAAGGAACGACTGAACTAGGCAAAGGCCGACACCTTCAATGAGCTGGTCAATATGGCCATCACCCAAGAGGACTACATCTCAGCCCACCGGGCTGAGAAGAAACGGAAGACACCCACTGGACCCTCTACCGCGCAACTGCCAAGGTATCGATTGGTCCAAAACACCGCTACCCGAGCACCGCCTCGAAACAGTATACCAGGCAGATGGGTAGCCCGACCACCCCAGCAGGCTCGATTTAATCGACCACTGACACCACAACCCCAGCAGCAACAACAGCAAGGCCCGCGGCTGAGCTTTCCGCCGTCCAACCAGGGAAACAACAACTATCATTATTTCAATTGCGGCAGCCCATCCCATTTCATTAAGGATTGCCCCCAACCCTGAAGATCTTTCCAAGGGCAGACATCCAACCCGAACAACAAGGTCAAGGGCAAGAAGCAGATGGTACAAGTCCGCCAGGGAAGGGTGAACCTCACCACTCTCTCCGAACTCCCCGAGGGTGCGCCAATAATGACGGGTGTCGGGTTTTATCCGGCTGCCCACCAAGGGGTATACCCAAGGTGGTAGGTTTTAGGTTGGGATGCGCCGAGATCAGGAACTCGAAGGTGCAGACAACACAAGATTTAGACAGGTTCAGGCCGCAATATGCGTAATGCCCTACGTCATGTATGATGGTTTGTATTGCCTTGGTGTTGATCTGGTGATCTTATGTTTTGAGGGGGTCCCTGCCCGCCCTTATATATCCGGGGGGACAGGGTTACATGAATCCTAGTCTGATACTAACATAGAAATCGTACTCAAGTACAACTCGAGTAGTTTCCTTCTGTATCAACTAGTTCTACTCCGCATGCGGGTAGAATACAACATAAATGAGGTACAGGACACGTCCTATCCCCTAGTCCAATACGGACTCCTTGATGTACACAGCCCCGTGGCCCCGGGTCTGACAAGCCCCCGAGCTCTTCGTAGCTGAGTACTGCAGACTCTTCGAGTACTTCCGAAGCTGTCTTCGACTTCTTTCAAAGCTCCATCTTGATACTTCTCTTCGAGTACTCTTCTGACTACATCGAAGCCCCGAATTTTTTCTTTTATATGGGGTGCGATGAATAATCGCACTCCATATGGAGTAGCCCCCGAGCCTTAGGTTGAATCAAAGAATCAAGCTGAGGGTCAAACTAGCCTTGAATCTTTCCTTCTTATCCTTCGAGTACTTTCGAAAAATAAGTAGTCGATGCCACGTGTCGTACAGCCCCCGAGCCTTGAGTCCAAATCTTTTGGAAAAAAGGATCCCAAAGATCGTGGCAAAAAAGAGTTCCTTTTGAAAAATAAAGTCTAAGAGGAGGCAATTAGCAAAAATTAGACTCGAAACCCGAAAAACCTCTTTTTTCGGGACAACTAACCCAGAAAAAATGGTGAATCGGGTAACGGTCCCAAAAATCTGCCAAAAAACCGCCTGTATCCAATTAATTCCATCGTGCGACGCTTCATCTTACACACAGTAAACCACTGCCTGACCGCTGGTTATTTAACCCCGCGGTCAGTTAGGGTTTTTCCTGTGCCATCAGATCTGACGCCACCACCAGAGAAAAACAAAACCCCAACTAGAGTCTGACCTGCCCGAGCCCTTCCACCGCCCAGCATAGTCAAAGATCTTCGAGCCCACCGCCGCAGCCCCCGAGCGCTTGTAAAAACAACTCGTGGCTGTAAGGATTCGAAATGGCTCCGAAGAAAAACAACCAGAAGGACCTGAAAGAGGCACAAGCGGCAACCGGAGAATTGGCAATTAGTAAGTGTTCTCGCCATAATTTAGCGAATTTGGTATTGGGGGGTCTGCTGCAGGAAAGGGATCTCATCAATTGGCGCCTTCCTCTTCGCGATCCATTTCCCATGGAAAATGTCGATGAAATCGTTTCTTTCTGCTCTTTCTCTAAACGGGGATTCGCCCTCCCCACTTGCTCCTTCTTCCGTGGTCTTCTCTACTTCTATGGGATTGAGATGCAACACCTCAACCCCAATTCGATCTGCCATATCTCCATCTTCATTCATTTCTGTGAAGCTTTCCTCGGAATTGAACCACATTGGACTCTTTTCCGCTATCTTTTCCGTGTGAAGCCCCAGCCCACCTCGAAAAATCCTTCTGCAATAGGGGGCGCTGGAATCCAGCTTAGGCAACACGCTAGTGACAAATACATATCATATAAATTTCCATCAAATGTCCCCGGGTAGAAACAACACTGGTTCTACATTGCGAACCATGCCCCCCAACTCCCTGTGCGGTCCGGCAGGCCTCCTGTTCAGCGTAGCGAATGGACATTGGAGCCAAATGAAGTCGAGATGGACCAAGTCAAAGAACTGCTCGAGTTGATTGCCGCGCACAAAGAGACAGGGGTAACCGGGGCATTAGTGATGCTATCATTTTTCAAACGCCGGGTCCAACCCATTCAGCAGCGCCATACTTTAGGATTCAAGTACTTGGGAACTGAAGACCCATCCCGTATGTGCGCAGAAGAGCTTGGGGACAATGCTGCACTTATGCGCGTCAGGCGAATTCTAGTAGATGTGGATGTTGTCCCGTATGTTCCAGCAGGGTTTACAGCCCAGAATCGACCACCAGCAGTAAGTGTTCGACTTCTCGACTTCTTCCCTTGATCTGAAGAGTTAATACTAACTGATTGTCTTAATACAGGATTCATCAGCATTGTATCGGAGTTACCCGCCACACCCCGATCTGCCCCGGCCTTACCATACGCTGCCCAGCGCCGCCAAAGCACAGAAAGAACAAATTGCTGGCAGCGAATCAGCCACGGGCAGCCTGGCGGCTGGGGAGAGGGTGCAAGCCGACGACTCCTCCGGATCATCCGTGGACTGGTCGGACGACGCACCTCTCGTTCCCCGACGACGTCGGGATATGAGGAAACGCAAAGCCAGCGCCACTGACCTTGCCGGGTAAGTGTCTGTCGAACTATAAAAACTGTCGAGTTGTTTCGCTGAACACTGATGACAACCCTGTCTTGCAGCCCCTCGTCTTCCTTGCCCGGCTCCCAGCGCCAAAAGGTAGCCGAAGTGCCCCCCACCAGAGAAGGTGCACCAGAAGCCGAGCCCATAGAGGTCGACAGGGCCGATCCGTCACCTTCTGTCGCAGACGATGTAACTATCACCGTGGCAGGCACAAGATCGGGGCAGCTCACGCCCTCGACTGAAACAGTGCCGCCGCCGGCAATAGGTGTCCCGGACATTGCCCTGCCAGAGCTGCCAGCCCCCTCATCCTGTACGCCAACTCCTCCAGCCACAAATACCGTGACAAAGAAGCCGTTGAAGCTAGTGTGGAGGAAACCGACAATGATCCGATCCCAGAGGTAAGTAATGCCTTGGACCTTGCCCTTAGCCATGTGTAAAAATCACAGTAAAAATGTTGTGCTGTTGTCTTGAGCAGATCAACAGCTGCAGTGACACCCGAACTCGAGTTGGCTCCACCAGCCTCCGAGCCGTCGCCTGGGCAACCCAACGCGCTGGAGCCAGCAGGGGGGCAGATGTAATCATGCGTGACTCGCCACTACCCGAGCTCCAGCACACAGAACCCGAAGCCCCCGGCAATGAGTAAGTCGAGGTCACCACTACCGTACCCGTCTGCGGTGCAGGTAAATGATCCCACTGCCTTCTGCCACAATCATTGCTATATTAATACTCGTCCTTTGCAGGGACCTCGCAGCCGTCAGCCTTGGAGGGTGCGGGTGCTTCTTGCGAGGCGCCCGGGTTGCCGACCCCTGTAGGGGAAAACACCGTTATACTCCAAGAGATGCACCTCCCGGGGGATGATCTGAACCGCCTGCGCCAAATGATCAAGGCGATCGACTCATTTGTTCTGGTAAATCTCAACTAGACCGCTGGTAACTGTATGATTAAGTCGATATCCTCTGACACCCAAAAACATGTAGGACATGAACCAAAAAACTTCAACGAAGCTGGAAGAGTCCACCAGGCGTATCGACGAGCTGTTGCAGGAGTGAGCCGGCTTCGAGCAGAATATCGTCGAGCTCCAAGGGCGACTCAAGGAACAGCGGAAAACCCATCAAGGTATGTTGAATTCAATTCTCGGAGTCATACCCATGGTAGATAACTTCATGATCTGCAACCTGCTTATCATCGCAGAACTTAAGCAGCTGTTAAATTACAAAGAAGAATTGCTTACTGATTTGAAGAACATGCTATATCGCCGCGTAGATGAAGTCGAGGGTCTGCGGAAGGTGATGGCCGACACAGAGAAGCAACTCGTCGACTGCCTCCAGCAGATCAAGACTTTGGGCGAGGAGAAAGAGCAGCGCCAGAAGGAACTCGATGATTTGAAGGTGGCAGCTCAGGAACTCGTAGAGATGGTGGATCCCCGGGAAGACGGTGCTGAAGATGGACAACCACTACTTGATCGTCTTCGCGGGGCGCCACAAAAGATCCTCAATTTCGTCACCGAGGCTGCCACATCTTACGTGGGCCATGCCCTAGGCCTTGTAAAGTCCTTCTGGCCAAAGGCTCGGCTAGAAGTACTCGCGGAGGTGCAACTGCTGATTGTACTGATGAAAGCTTCCGCGAGTATTTGCTAGAGGTCCGGCCTGTAGCTGAAAAAATTGTTGGAAACATGGTCCAGGATTGAACCGTTAGTGCTTAAGACTTTTGTAATATAAGAAACCACTTTTGTTCCTTTGTAGCCGTATGTGAAGACGAAGAGCCCCATCTGCTTTGGAGCATAGGCGTGCTACCTCTGAGTGCATCGACTCAGAGAGTAGTCGATTTAGCCCTTCACGAGAGCTCATCGGGTGAGCTAAATAAGATCCTGCCAAAAAGGATCCACTCGGACCCGGAACGCGCAGTCTGTGGCGCGACGACTAGGATGCTCATGGCAAACAGTCGAAAACTACCCTTAGGTATAACCACCGCAGGAGTAGCCAAACGAGTTAGATAGAACCCGAGCCAGACGGGCCTAACCAGTTTGAAAGAGCACGATTAGCATCGCGACGACCCCTGTGCCACTGGCAAGTAGTCGATTTTATATAAAATTTAAGCGTGGCCAACAGCCGCCACCATTATATTCAAGAATTTACATTTCGGGTTGTGTGGCACAAAGCCACCAAATCGATCCAGAAAAGTAAAACTTGCCATTGACGCATACAGAAATTGGACACGAGTCTGCTTAGGGGTAGAACCGTCGCAGGTGCTGGATGTTCCACGAGTTCGGTACATCCTGACCATCGGGGTGCCGAAGTTGATAAGATCCCGGTCTTGTAACCCTCTTGACAATGAACGGTCCTTCCCATCTTGAGTTAAGCTTGTGCAAACCCGACTCGTCCTGAACGCGACGAAGGACAAGGTCGCCAATGCTAAACGACCATTCCTTAATGTTGCGATCATGATATCGCCGGATTCCCTGTAGGTAACGGGCTGACTGAACGAGAGCAGAGCAGCGAGCCTCTTCGACAGAGTCCAACTCCAGCTGTCGTGCTTCGTCCGCCTCGCCTTCTTTATACATCTCAACCCTTGGGGATTTCCACATGATATCTGCAGGGAGAATCGCCTCGGAGCCGTAGACAAGAAAGAACGGGGTCTGCCCTGTGGCTTTTGAAGGTTGAGTCCTGAGCCCCTAGATTACGTGTGGCAACTCGTGAATCCACTTCCCGCCCTTTTTGCTGTTGGTGTCGTAAAGTCTCTTCTTGAGACCGTCGATAATCAAACCATTCGCCCTCTCGACTTGCCCATTTGCCCTTGGGTGAGCCACTGAAACATATTTGACCTCGATGGATGAGTTTTCACAGAATTCCCAGAATTGGTTGGCCGTGAAATTGGAACCCAAGTCAGTGATAATAGTGTTGGGGAAGCCGAAACGATGTAAGATGTCGGAGATGAAGTCGACCACCCTGTCTGGGGTAAGCTTGGCGATCGGCTTGAACTCGATCCACTTGGTGAACTTATCGATAGCCACCAGAACATGAGTAAAACCTCCTGGCGTCGTTGTGAAGGGCCCAATCATGTCGAGGCTCCAGCAAGCAAACGGCCAGGAAGGCGGTATAGTGATGAGGGTGTGGGCCGGGACATGAGTTTGCTTACCGAAGAACTGGCAGTTCTGACATCGACGTACCAGATCTTCGGCGTCGGACACGGCGGTAGGCCACCAGAAACCGGCTCTGTATGCTTTGCCAACCAGTGACCTTGAGGCGGCATGGTTACCACACACGCCCTCGTGTATTTCTCGCAGTATGTCCAGACCGCCTTCTGTTGTGACGCACTTCATGAGTACTCCAGATCGTGCGCCGCGCCGATAAAGTTTGTCTTCGACTAGGACAAACCCCTTGCTCCGTCGCATGAGGCGGGCGGCGGCAGCGCTTTTGGGGTCCATCCCGGTCGGTAAGATGAGATCTCGGATGAAGTCGATGAAAGGTCCTCTCCAGTCCTCACCGACTAGCAGTACCTCCCGTTCTGGCTGTACGGAGCCAGTGGCGGTGGAAACCGGTGGTGAAGGGCTGATGGACGGGTGCGTCAGCTCCTGAACGAATACCCCTGCCGGGACTTGAGCTCGGGTTGATCCCAGCTTGGATAAGGCATCGGCAGCAACATTGTGTTCCCGCAGCACATGGTGAATTTCTAGGCCAGAAAATTTGTTTTCTAGCTTGCGTATTTCTTGTACATAGGCTTCCATGGTCTCCTTGTTGCAGTCCCATTCCTTGTTGACTTGCTGAACGACCAAGAGTGAATCGCCATATACAAGTAGTCGCTTGATCCCTAGTGATATCGCCAAACGGAGCCCGTGAAGCAACGCTTCATACTCGGCTTCATTGTTGGATACCTCCCAGAGAATTTGGAGGATGTATTTGAGTTGTTCGCCTCTTGGGGAAACGAATAAAACTCCAGCGCCGCCGCCATCGAGCTTGAGAGAACCATCGAAGTACATGGTCCAATGCTCTGGCTTGTCAACTGGATTTGAGACTTGATTTTCCCTCCACTCAGCCATGAAGTCGACTAGAGCTTGGGACTTGATTGCAGTGCGTGGCTTGAAGTCGATCGACAAAGCCCCCAGTTCCACTGCCCATTTTGAAATACGACCCGTGGCATCTTGGTTGTGTAGGATATCCGCTAACGGGTAGTCTGTGATCACGACGATCTGGTACTCTTCAAAGTAGTGGCGTAATTTCCTCGAAGTAATCAATATGCCATAGAGAAGCTTTTGGACCGCCGGGTAGCGCACCTTAGACTCTGAGAGTACTTCACTGACAAAGTACACGGGCCGCTGCACGCCAAAAGCATGGCCTTCCTCGGAGCGCTCGACAACAATAGCACTGCTAATAACGTGGGTAGTTGCCGCAATGTAAAGTAAAAGGGTCTCACCCGGCAATGGTGCTGTGAGGATCGGGGGCGACTGTAGGTGTTGCTTGAGATCCTGCAGAGCCTGCTCGGCTTCCTCTGTCCAGTGAAACTTGTACTGACGCTTTAAGAGTTTGAAAAAAGGTAATCCTCTCTCCCCGAGCCGGGAGATGAATCTGTTAAGAGCTGCCATGCAACCTGTAAGTTTCTGTACATCTTTGATTGTGGCAGGTGCCTCCATATCAGTGATGGCGGTAATCTTTTCAGGGTTGGCCTCAATGCCCCGGTTACTGACTATGAACCCGAGCAGTTTTCCTGACGGAACACCAAAAATGCACTTGGTCGGATTAAGCTTCCATCGGTACTTCCATAGGCTGGCGAAAGTTTCCTCCAGATCCGTGATGAGGCCCTCGGGACTTCGAGTTTTCACGACCACGTCGTCCACGTAGGCCTCCATGTTCCGGTGTAACTGATCAGCGAAGCACATCTGAATTGCCCGCTGATAGGTGGCGCCAGCGTTCTTCAACCCGAAAGACATCATCTTGTAGGCATAAGTCCCAAACGGGGTGATGAACGCGGTCTTGATCTGGTCTTCTTCCTTGAGAGCGATCTGGTGGTAGCCTGAGTAACAATCAAGGAAACATAACAATACGCAACCTGCGGTCGAGTCGACTACCTGATCGATGCGAGGGAGCCCAAAGTGATCCTTTGGGCAATGCTTGTTGAGATCGGTATAGTCGACACACATTCTCCATTCTTTGTTCTTTTTTAATACAAGGACGGGGTTAGCCACCCACTCTGGGTGGATTACTTCTTTAATGAATCCAGCCGCGAGGAGTTTAGCTATTTCCCGTTTGATAGCCTCCCGTTTATCGGGGGCAAAACGACGAAGTCGTTGCTTCTTTGGTACAGCCTGTGGGTACACATTAAGACTATGCTCGATCAGCTCCTTGGGCACCCCTGGCATATCCGATGGCTTCCATGCGAATATGTCTCGGTTAGCCCGTAGGAAACTGACGAGCGCGAGTTCCTATTTGTCACCCAAGCCCGCGCCGATGATGGCTGTCTTAGATGAATCGCCTTCTTGGATCTGGATCATCTTGAGAGCCACCTCGCCCGTTGACTTGACGCCCGATTGACTCGCCTTCTTCGTCGGGATGTCCAGCTCAGCTTGAGAGAGTTGCTGTGCGGCCGCGAGTACTTCAGCAGAAGCATCTGGCACGCGGGAAGTCGATGCATACTGGATAGCCTCTTGGTTACAGTCATAGGACTTCTTCAAGTCACCTCGGAGCGTGAGCACACCGTTACGTCCTGGCATCTTGAGAAGCAAGTAGACATAATGTGGCACCACCATGAACTTGGCGAGCGCCGGCCTCCCCAGTATGGCGTGGTAGGAAGATTCGAAGCTGGCCACCTCGAACTTGATGAACTCGGTACGATAGTTCTCCCTCGTCCCGAAAGTGACTGGAAGAACAACTGTCCCAAGCGGATGCGCGGCATTGCCAGGAACAATACCATAAAAAGGATCTTTGCTCGGAGTAAGCTTGTTGGTGAGGTCCAGACCCATCTTCTTTAGTGTACTGGCGAAGATAAGATTGAGTCCGCTCCCGCCATCGATAAGAACCCGAGTAAGCTTAACTTCTGCGACCACGGGATCCAGCACCAGTGGGAAGTTCCCAGACTCGGAAAAGCTAGTCCATTGATCATCACGGGAAAACGATATGGGGACCTCCGACCATCGGAGTGGTCGTGGTACCGCTGGTTCAACTGATAGGATCTCTCGTAGCAGCAGCTTCTGTTCCCGCTTGGAGCAAAAATCTTCGTCACCGCTAAAGATAACATTGACGGTCTTGGAGGCATCCAGGAACTTAGGCGTCTCACATTTGTCTTTCTGTTCCTCGTCTTCGGGCTCTTTGCCCGTTGACTTGTTCTTCTTGCCGTTCCCAGGAGAGCCGAAGGCGCGCTTGAGCTGAAAACAGTCGATCGCTGCGTGTTTGGAGTTGACACACCACGGGCACTTCTTCTGCAGGAGTTTTTCAAACTGCTCCTGCGTGGTCGACTTCTTGCCCCGCGAAGGACGGTCCACAGCCGCGACGAGATCGTCTGGCTTGCGTTTTCGGGAAGAACCCGAAAAATCCTGCTGGCCCTTGTCAGCCCGGTTGTCGTTGTTGCGCTTCTGGTTGAGGTCGGTACGTCTTGGAAACCTCTCGCGCATCTTTTCTTCTTGTTCAGACCAGTCGTGCATCATGTCGCGTAAACCTGCAACCGTCTTTGGCCTGTTACGCCCAAAATCACGATATATACCTGGGTCAGTGAGGCCGTTGTAGAAGCAGTCGATAATGTCCTCTTCTGAGATGTTGACGATGGTGGCCCGCACATCGAAGAAACGGCGGGTGTAAGATCGGAGGAGTTCATTGCGCTCTTGCTTGCACTGGGCGAGGTCGTGCCGGGTTCCTGCTCGAGATATGGCCCCCTGGAAGTTGTCGATGAAGACCTTCTTGAGGCCTTCCCAGGAGTCGATAGAATCGTTGGGGAGACATTCCAGCCAAGTCAACGGTGCAGGCTCCAAAGCCATCGGAAAGTAGACGACCTTGGTAGTATTGGAGCCGCCAGCCACCTCAATGGCAGTAGAATAACAGCGGAGCCATTGTTGGGGTGCCTGCTTGCCATCATACTTGGTAATGCCAATTGACTTGAAACCCTCCGGGTACTTGTAGCTGTTGAATCTCGCAGTGAATGCGGGGAACCGATCGCTGCAGTCAGCATCGTCTCGCTCGACTACCTCGCGCTCCCGTCGCCTCGAGTCGAGGACTGACCGGGCATCGCGCCCCTCATTGATCTTCTGGCGAAGATCAGGTTGGTGACGTGGAGGGTTGGGCTGCCTCGGGTTGTTTGCTGGAGGTGGCTGTCGCCTCCCACCGGTGATCTGGCTTCCACCCACGCCATCATTGTTGTTGCTGCGTTGGGGTCGCGGGCGATGACCCGTTGTTCGACTTGGGGCCTGGCTTCGGCTGTCTCCGACGTGCTCGTCCCTGACGAGCGATGCCGGAGCCTGCCGGTCCAACTGGACCCACGCCCGTTGGGCGTAGATGAGTGCTTGTCGGACGTTGGGGTCGTTGCTTCGCTCGAGTAATGCTGTTACCCGAGCGATGTTGGCCACAGGAGTCCTGAAGCCACGTTCATCTGCCGCGGCGAATTCGGCGTCGAGTTCGCGCTGTGCAGAACGTATGCGCTCGTTGGCGCGCCTTCTGCGAACCGCACGAGCTCTGTTCCTTGCACGTCGCGCGTCGCGCTCGGCGTCGTTCTCGTTCTCGGCTTCTGCGGTGTCTTCATCTTTTGAGATGCCGTCAAGTGCGCCAATGGGGATGAGGGCGTCGTCGTCCCCTTCTTCCGCCATCAGGACTTGGCGAGTTGCGAGTTCTTCGGAAGGGGCTTCGACTAGCTCAGTCGAGCCCTCGGATATGGCAGCCAACGCCCTGCCCTCCTGAAAGGGCAAAGGCTCAAGATGGGCTACCAATCGGTCTTCATGTCCGAGTGAGTCGGACAAGTTCATCCCCCTCCAATGAACAATTCGTCCTTCGGAGGTGGTGGTAATCATCAGCCCGCAAGCGGCCAGGTGATCCTCGGCCTCCCGGCATGTGGTGGCCCCGGAATCTCCAGCCTGGAGCAAATAGTCCAAATCCTTTTCCAACGTGGAAAAAGGAACAGTAGAAACAGACGCTGCCTCGGTCTCCCTGGCAGAGTCAGAAAACGGCAACTCGTCGAGATTATCGACAAAGTCGTCGAGCCTTGCGGCGAGTGTCTTTAGCTTGAAGGTGTCGTCGACGGTGTGCTGACGGAAACCGCCTGCGCCGTTGGCAACGCAAACCCACGAGCCAAAAACAAAAGTCGTGCCCCCAGGGAGCACGGGACTGGGGAACTTGAAAATCGCCATCGAGTTCTCCAGCGGATCTCTGATGCGCCCCCCTACCTGGCGCGCCAGCTGTCGGGTTTTATCCGGCTGCCCACCAAGGGGTATACCCAAGGTGGTAGGTTTTAGGTTGGGATGCGCCGAGATCAGGAACTCGAAGGTGCAGACAACACAAGATTTAGACAGGTTCAGGCCGCAATATGCGTAATGCCCTACGTCCTGTATGATGGTTTGTATTGCCTTGGTGTTGATCTGGTGATCTTATGTTTTGAGGGGGTCCCTGCCCGCCCTTATATATCCGGGGGGACAGGGTTACATGAATCCTAGTCTGATACTAACATAGAAATCGTATTCAAGTACAACTCGAGTAGTTTCCTTCTGTATCGACTAGTTCTACTCCGCATGCGGGTAGAATACAACATAAATGAGGTACAGGACACGTCCTATCCCCTAGTCCAATACGGACTCCTTGATGTACACAGCCCCGTGGCCCCGGGTCTGACAACGGGTACTTTCTCTATCAACCATCAACCCATGATTATACTTTTTGATTCTGGTGCCACCCATAGTTTTATCAGTTCAAAATGTGGGACAAAAATAGGCTTGAATCTTTATCCTACTAGTGGGGCCTATACGATAGCGACTCCTGACAGTAAAATTTTCTCAAACCAAGTTTGTAGAAGTGTGCCAATTCAGATGGGTAGAAATCTGGTGAGAACAGATTTACTGTTATTAGACCTAGAAGGAATGGATATCCTCCAAGGCATGAATTGGATGACTAGGCACCGAGTATCCTTAGATATCTTCTCCCGAACTGTGGAGATAGATTCACCTGATCATGAACCTACTATTCTCTATCTTCCACAACGGGAATGCAGTACCTCTTATGCCTATGCTATAGAAGGGATCAAGTTGAAGGACATCCCTATTATCTGTGAGTATCCAGAAGTCTTTCCAGATGATTTGCCTGGAATGCCCCAGGACCGGGATATTGAATTTGTCATAGAACTACAACCCGGCACAGCCCCCATATCTAAGAGACCCTATCGTATCCCGTCCAATGAACTAGCCGAGTTAAAAATCCAACTCCAGGACCTCCTTGATAAGGGTTACATTCATCCAAGTGCTTCACCATGGGGTTGTCCAGCCCTATTCGTGAAGAAAAAGGACAACAGCTTAAGGCTATGTGCAGATTATCGCCCCCTCAATGCGGTGACCATCAAAAACAAGTATCCTCTACCCCGCATTGACATTCTGTTCGATCAGTTAGCCGGAGCCAGGGTATTCTCTAAGATTGATCTTCGTTCCGGCTATTATCAAATTAAAATCAAGTCGAGTGACATCCCAAAAACAACCTTTTCTACCAGATATGGACTCTACGAATATCTGGTTATGTCATTTGGTCTTACCAATGACCCAGCATATTTCATGTACCTCATGAATTCTATCTTCATGCAAGAACTCGACAAATTTGTTGTGGTCTTCATTGATGACATTCTGATCTATTCCAAAAATTCGGAAGATCATGCGAAACATCTCCATGTTATTCTTCAAAAATTGAGACCACCACTTGTACGCCAAATTCTCTAAATGTGAGTTTTGGCTGGATACCGTGAAATTTCTGGGACATACCATTTCCAGTGACGGTATATCCGTTGATCCCAGTAAAGTACAAGAAGTGATGGATTGGAAACCTCCAACATCAGTCCACCAGATCCGCAGTTTTCTTGGTCTAGCTGGCTATTATCATCGTTTCATTCCTGACTTCTCAAAAATAGCCAGGCCCATGACTAAACGACTAAAGAAAGGAGTTAAATTCTCCTGGGATCAGAAATGTGAAGATGCATTTCACACTCTCAGAGCACATCTCACTACGGCCCTAGTTCTTGCTCAACCGGATGTTTCAAAACCTTTTGACATCTATTGTGATGCTTCGGGAATCGGACTTGGTTGTGTGCTTATGCAGGACAACCGGGTGATTGCTTATGCATCGCGAGCGCTCATGACTCATGAACAGAACTATCCTACCATTGATCTTGAACTCGCAGCTGTCATCCACGCACTTAAAATCTGGAGACATCATCTGATGGGTACAAAGTGCCATATCTATACTGACCACAAAAGCCTCAAGTACATCTTCACGCAAGCAGATCTAAATATGAGGCAAAGACGCTGGCTAGATCTTATCAAAGACTATGATCTAGAAGTTCACTATCATCCAGGCAAGGCCAACGTCGTTGCGGATGCACTTAGCCGCAAGGCGCATTGCTCTTGCTTATCTGTTGAAGCCTTCAACGAGACGCTTTGTTGGGAGATGAGAAAGCTCTATCTTGAGATCATTCCTCAGGGCAATCTAAATCATCTCTCAATTGAAGCTACATTTTGGGATAACATTGTTCTAGCACAACAGCATAACAAAGGGGTCAAAATCATCAAGCAGAAGTTAGCACAAGGAGAAGGAAAGTACAAATGTTTTCGAGTAGATTCCGAAGGGATTCTATGGTTCAACGAACGTATCGTTGTACCCAAGGACCATAAGCTTCATAAGCAAATTTTGGACGAAGCTCATTTGTCCAAATTCTCTATGCATTCTGGTAGTACTAAGATGTACCAGGATCTGAAACAGAACTTTTGGTGGACTCGTATGAAGCGAAAAATTGCAAAGTATGTCTCGGAGTGTGACATTTGCCAAAGAGTTAAAGCCAGTCATCTCAAAGCTGCTGGTATTCTTCAACCTTTACCCATTCCTTCTTGGAAGTAGGAGGATATCAGTATGGACTTTATCGTTGGCTTACCCAACACCTCTCTAAGACATGACTCTATTTGGGTAATCGTTGATCGGTTAACCAAGACTGCCCATTTTCTTTCTATGCATACCACCTACAATGCCAAAAAGTATGCCGAGATCTATTTGGATCAAATCGTTCGTCTTCATGGAGTGCCTAAGACGATCATTTCTGATCGTGGAGCACAATTCATCACTCGGTTCTAGGAGCAACTTCAATATGCTCTTGGAACTAAGTTAATCCGAAGCTCCGCATATCACCCTCAGACAGACGGACAAACTGAAAGGATAAATCAGATTCTGGAAGATATGCTTAGAGCCTGTGTACTTCAGTATGACAAGAATTGGGATAAATGCTTGTCATTGGTAGAATTTTCTAACAACAATAGCTATCAAACCTGTCTTAAGATGGCTCCATTCGAAGCATTATACGGTCGCCGATGCCGAACTCCTTTGAGATGGTCACAAACCGGCGAACGTAAACTCTTTGGACCGAATCTTGTCACTGAAGCTGAAGAAAAGGTGAAGACTATTCAGAATAATCTCAAGGTAGCCCAATCTCGACAGAAAAGCTATGCTGACATACGAAGAAGACCACTACAGTATCAAGTCGGAGACTTCATACATCTTCGAGTATCTCCCACTCGAGGTATTCAATGGTTCGGCATGAAAGGAAAACTTGCTCCTCGATACATCGGACCCTTTGAAATTCTCGAAATCTGTGCACCCGTAGCTTACCATCTTCAACTTCCTCCTCAATTAGCGGCCATCTATGATATCTTCCATATATCACAACTTAGGAAATGTGTCAAAGTTCCTACCGAGATCATCATTCCTCAAACTATCAAAATCGAACCTGATCTAACTTATACCGAACATCCAATCAGAGTGCTAGATACTAAACAAAGAAGCACTAGAAGAGAAATTATCAAGATGTTCAAAATCCAGTGGAATCATCACACTGAAGAAGAATCAAGTTGGGAAACCGAATCCTATCTTCAACGAAATTTCCCAGATTTCCTTCAAGCCAATTCCTAAATCTAATCGCCCGATTCCATTCTGTTCCAAAATCTCGAGACGAGATTCTTTTTAGGGGGAAAGGCTATGACATTCAGGTATTAGGATTATAAACACACTAAATTCTAGTATAAAGTGGGCATGTTTGATCTTATGTATGTGTGCTCAAATTTGAATGCAAAAGGGAAAAGGACATTTAAGTAATTTTGAAAAGTATAGGTCCTTTAGTGTTAAATGGGAGAGAATGGGAGGTAAAATCAAATCATATGAAGGTTGTTTGGTAAAAGTCAAGAACTTGCTTTTAAATCGCAAATATAAGTGAAACTACCCTTAGGATGTAAGTGTAGTGTAGTTTTTCAATAAGATTTAATTAAAGTTTAAAACTTTGTCAAGTTTTATGTTAGTTTCAAATCCTTAGCTCTTTTGCAACTGAACCTTGAAACAAAGTTGTAGATCTTGCTAAACCCTACACTTTTGCTTTTGGGCACGTTTTCATTTGAGCTATGGTTTGAAAGTTATCTAGTCTTTACAGTGGAGTCCCTGCACTTTCGGGAAATCACAAACAGGCCCCTTCGTCTACCTCCAGCCCCTCCTCCTCTGTTTCTCTGCCGATGCCCCGCCGCCGCTTCGCCGGCCATGTGCCGCGCACCCACCGCCCCCGTGCCGCTTTGAGCTGTGCCACGTGCCCTCCTGCGCCTTGCCTGCCGCCTTCCCGGCCTCGCGCTGGCCTGCTCCCGCCTCTCCACGTCGCGCCGCCGCCGCCCGAGCCGCCACGCGTGCCGCCGGCGTCGCCAACTCCTGCTTGTGCGTGCAACGCCTCTCCCGGCCTTAAGGCATGCTCAGTAGCTGCACCACGACCCTTGTTACTCACTCAAGCACCTCTTTTCCTCGGCATTTCTCTTTCCCAACCACCGCGCCTCACCGGACCACTGCCGCTGTCTCGGCTCACCGTCGACAGCCACCCACGCCGCTTCCCATCCCCAGCCTAGCACTCCTAGAGCACCACCGCGACTGCCTGAAGCTCACTGGCCCACTGTTGTCGATCGAAACCCACCGGCGAGCAGCGACAGGCAACACGAGGAGCCGGGAGGCTTCCGGGACGGCTGGTGGGCCCCGGTCCCTCGGTCAACGGCCCAACGATCTGGCGCACACCCTGGCTTGGAGTTGCTAGGCGTGCCACCTGATCCTGTACCTGATCAGGAAGGTGTGATTTGTGAAATTCCTGTAAGCACAGACACTTGTAAAAATCAGTCCGAGCCGTGATCGGCTCATCACTCCTCCCCGGTATCGGCCATAAGGAGCCGATTGCATCATTACCGGATCAGATCTTTGGGTCAGACAACATATGTATATGATAATGGGATAAAAAAAAACTTGTTTTAAAGATATTAATCTAATCCGATCTACGACAGCTAAGCCCTCACTACACAACCGGAACGTCCTACACGTGATTGAGCCTAACGAATACGCAAAGCATCAGAACAAATACCTAAACAGAGACCCTAAGAACAGCTAAAGAGCCGATTCCTTAAGGAACCCTCTATGCAGACTAAGATCCGATACTAACGTACTGCCGGAACTTTCAACTCGTTTGCAAGGCCTAATCATGCACATATCGAGCTAAATCCCTAACAAGTAGGAACTAACCATAACAGATTGGATCTATCAATAAAAATAAAGCAAGACGCGATCATTGCATCCATGAACGGGTGCAATGATCGCGAAACACGCAAGAACAATGAACAGAGCAAGATCATGACATAAGAATAACATTACTCTATGCGCGCTATGATAACTAATGCTACTCGCCATCTACAAGGCTTCAGAACGAGCAACACATAAAACAACAAGCAAGAGCAATGCGCCCCCGATCACGCGAAGCGTGATCAGGGGCCACATGGCACTTACCCGATGAAGAACCCTGGAACAGGGGAGGCGATGCGCCGTGAGTTGTTGATGAATGAATCCTTTTCTTGTTTATTCATGGTACATATTTATAGTCCGTAGACTTGTTCTCCTTAACTAACCCTAACCAAACACGACACGAATCCTAACTGCCTAAGCCTGAATTTACACAGCCTTACTGGCCCCAGCCACCCGTACGGGATCCAATCTGTAATCCTACCATCACCTTTCCCTAGGCCCGTTTTGCTCCTTGGCCCACTTTTGGCCCGTCCAGAATATGGCGATAACACATGCCCCCCTGGTTTCGGCAATGGTAATTCCGAAATCATTTCTTTTAAAACCATCTCGACCCTTCGGCTTCCGATCCGTATATGCCTTTTCGACTTCCAACGGACATGACTGCCCTATACCAATCTCCTCGGGAACCGTCACAACGCCGATTCACCTTTCTCCCTGTTTTACCTTTATAAACTTACCCATCATAACTTCCCCGGTCATCTTTTCTTACAGCCATATCAATTATAGTGTCTCTCTTCTTCCACCATGGCTTCTTCTTCCTCTGCCTCTTCCACCATTTCTTATGAATCCGAGTCCTCTCGAGAGCCAACCCCAGAATACGACCCAATCGCTGCTTATGAGGTCCGTGCTCCCCTGCATTGGGACACAGAGGAGTGGGACTTCCGTTATCAATCAGAGGATGATGAGTCTCTGACTGATGGTGAAGATCTCGCACTCCTCCTCGGAGCCGAGATGGAGGAAGATGAAGACGACACGTCTTGGGGGGAGGACCTTTCTTCCTCGGAGGAAAGAGCCGATTCCTTCTCCTCCGACGAAGATCCGATGGCAGGTGCCTTCCTTCTTGGCAGGTCATCGGACAATTCTTCCGACAGCAGCACAGGAGCCGAAGGCGACGATAGCTTCACCAGCAACGATGGCGGGGACGACGACGACAGCGGCAGCGACACCGACGACAGTGGCTCAAGCATCGCTCCGTCGCCCAAGCGCCGCAAGACTTCCGGCATGTACTGGTGGTAGACTGTAGTATCCTCACTAGGTCGTCTTTGGGAGCAGTTAACTCCTCTTTTGTATTTGCTATCTTGCTGTGAATAAAGTCTACTTTTGTACCAGCAATTCTTTTTGTGCGTAATTTGTTTACTTTGAGAGCCGATGGCAATGCATTGGCTTCAGAGTAATCGGTCCGGATTTGAAATAGCCCTTCAATTTACTTTACCCTTCCGCTGGCCTTTTTCCTGACACAAATCTCCGAGGAACCTGGGATCTAGATCAACTCTGATCCCCTTTTCTCACAAACCCTAGCCGCAAGGTCCTTCCCAGTCCTTGAGACACATATCCGATCTTGCGCCGCCAAACCTAGATCCGCCCTCCAAGATCCCGATTCAAAATCCCCGATGGCGGAGTCCTCGCGCACCGCCGCCGATGTCTTTGGTCTGAAGGTGAACTCCGACCCCCATTAATTTTAACATAGCATCTGCAAGTTTTACTGCACAGTTAATTAATTCCTCCTTCGGCAATCTTGTTTTTCTTGGGGCTTTTTCAGGCTTCCGATATCTTCTTGCCACACCCTTCTTCCCCCAATTCTTTCTGCCTTGGGCCTCGTTCCTATGAGAAACCCATAGATTTGATCTCTTGTGAAGCCAATCGGATCCCCTTTGTGAGTCAGGATATAGACCTAGAATCTTGGTCGGATAGTCTCCGCGCTTTGGCCAAATCCACCTGAAAACTGGATAGTTTGGTACAACAGAGTAGCGAGCGCTTACCAGCCCTTATGGGAATCCATCGGGATAGCCGATGCTCTGTCTCTGTCTCTCTCCCCCCTTGAAAAAGACGAGAACCTTCTGAAGACCATCGGCTATTTCTGGTCTGACGCCTTGAATTGTTTTCTCTTCGGGCACAGCCCATTAGCACCAACATTGCTAGATGTTATGATGATTACCGACTTGGACATATCATCAACCTGCCCCTCTGCTTACAGCCTCCCTGTGGTCCCTTATAAACTGTCATCCAAAACCGAGTGCACTAACTGGAGCACATACCTGAGCCAACACCAGAAAAGCAAGGGCCCTGTATCGGAGAAGGAGCACACAGCCTTTCTGAACCTATGGCTCGAACATTTCCTCTTCTGTGGCCCTTCCCTCGCTCCAACCAAAAACTACCTCTCCTTGGCTTATGAGCTGGCCAGGGGTCAATCTGTTGGCCTTGGTAGGTTATTTCTTGGGGAACTTTACAGATATCTCCATTTAATGACTTCTAGCCTTCTTTCTCAGAAGAAAATCAGGACCGGTGGCCCGTGGTGGTTTATCCAGTTATGGGCTCGTCTTTATTTCCAAAGTTCTGACCCTAATTTTCCTTCCTTAGTCGGCAATTCCTTCCCTGATCTGAGTGGGAGACAGATTAGGTGTACTAGTTTCGGGCAGGCCTTGTATAGTCTCCCTGGCGGGAAACTGAACCCTCTAGATGCTTCCTGATGGTTCCGGATTTTCTACAAAGGCCTTGACAACCCAAACTTCCTTCCTTATGCCGATTCTGAGCTCTTTGAGAACCCGGCTACCTTCCGACTGGCCGACATTGCCTATGATGCCGACACCAGGCGCCTTTACTCTATCATGGTTCGGCCCTGTCTCCTCCCAGTTGGCATGAGCACCTCCAACCGGATCCTCAAGCCTGGTTATGAGTTTTACCAGCCGGTCGTAGCAGCCCGGCAGTTCGGTCTTGCGCAGGTGCCTCCCCACTTCCTTCTTCACCTATTGACATCAAGCAGGGTGGACCTTCCTGACGCCTTAACCACCCAGAGGTGCTACAGTCTGTTCACAGACCTTCCCTTGTCTGTTCCCACCAATCTTTCCTTTACTTCTTCGGCCGTCGACTTTGAGGGATGGTGGTCGATGTGGAAAACTCACGTTTTCCGAAGAGCTCTGGGCCCGATGCTGCAGCAAATCCATCCCGAGTATGATATCCCAGCTGGAGAGGTACTGCCTTTGATTGGTATTTCTTCTTTTAACCTTTACTGGACCCCTTTTTGACCCTATTTTCTGCTTCTGCAGCAAGAAGACGGCCCAGAGCCGATGAACGATGATGGATCGCCCTTCTGTTTTCTGGCGATTGCTCCTGTGGTTCTCTTCGGTAAGAATGCGCCCCCTCCCTCAAAAAGCGTGATGCAGATTCAGCCGAGCACTGCTAAGCTGACCCCCAAGCGAAAACGGCTTTTGGAAGCTGTTGCCCCCCGAGCTCGTGCCAAAACGAGGAAAATTCTGGTCAGAAAGGTCCGGAGAGAAACCACACCGTCTTCTCCTGTTCCAACATCCCCAGTCGTCGCCCAGGTTTGGCCCCTCCTTTCGCTTTGCAATCGGGCCTTTGTTCATGTCCCCTTTAACGGCACTCTCTTTTCTTGCAGCCTGCCGTTGTAGAAGTCTCCAGCGGGGAGGAGCTCCCATGCCAGAAAGGTTCATCTTCAGAGGCGCCAGAGGACGTGAATGCGCCTATCAAGGCCCTGATCGCTCTCCGTGATCCGGGCGCAACAACCTTGGAGGATCCTTCTGCGCCAGCTGTTATCCCATCTGCCTTACCAAGCCCGCAGGCCCCGATCGTGACTCCATCCTCCGTTGGCCCCTGTTTGGAAGGACCCTCTACCGCTTCGGCCACTGCCAATCCCCCTGCACGAGAAGTACGTCCCATGAAGCCGATTGCTATCTCATCGGCCATCCCTCTCACGGAGCCGACTGTTGCCCCGTCGGCTGTTGCCTCTTCTTCTGAGGGTGCGGTTCAAGCGGCCTCTGCTGCTATCGTTCGTCCTTCGGAAAGGGTGCACCCCCGGGAGCCGATCGTCCCTTCGTTGGCCATCGCTACTTCCTTCTCAGGACAGGTATGACCTTCCCTTTTCCTTTGCAATTGCTTTGGTCTTCTCCTGCAATACCTCGCTCACCCTCTTTTCCTCCAGAACCTAGATCTTTCAGAACTCCTTGCGTTTGATCCTGCCACGATTGGGTCGACCATATTGGAAGCCGATGACTCTTCCTCGGGTCTGTCCAGCACTGCCGATCAGCTCCTCCGCGTGAAGGAGCTTCTGTTGGGTCCGATCTCCGCGCTGATTCAAGACTCCAGTGCAGTTAAAAAGATCCTTGACGAGGTCAGTTCCCAGCTCCCGGTGAGTCTCCAGGCTAAGCTCTTGCCGGCCGGATACCTTTCTTCCTTCCAAGCAAAAGTGGCAGAAGCTCGCCGTAGGATCGAGACTCGACGTTCCCAATCACTCTTAAGGACCATCATCGCTGAGATGTGTCAGTCGATCAACAAGAAGAAGGCCGCACTCGACGCGAAGGTTGACACATCTGCTTCTGCCCATCGGCTTCGGCTTTTGGAGAAAGAACTGGAAGACCTTGAAGCCAAAGTCCGGGCCACCAAGCAGCGCATCCAGGAGGAGAAGGATCTTATTGCGGGTTCTAGGCAGGAGGCAGAAGCTTTGACTTCCGAGCTGAAGGCGGACTTGGCCGAGCTGAGCAACTTGAGCAAACAAGTAGTGCCGGGGGCGGACGAAGATGATGAGGCGGTACTTGCTGAGGTCGACCGTATCCGTCTGGATGCTATCGCTGCTATAGACGCCTTTGTTCAGTAGTCCTGTTAGGATAAACTTTGTATCTTTATGTAGTGAACCCATGTAGTGAACCTAAAGTCGATGGTGGCACATCGGCTATTCGATAATTTGTGATGCTTTGACTGCCATAAGCAAAAGCTTCTAAAGTCGATGGCAACGCATCGGCTGTTCTAATCCTTTTTATTATTATACTGGCCGATCAGCGCTTATCGGCCCTTTTCCCGTTTCCTGCCTTGCCAATGCTAATGTCGTCGACTCAACCTTCACCCCCTTCTTAACCTGCTGGTTGCATCGGCTTCTTGCCTGATGGGTGCCATCGGCTTTACTGTTCGTCGGCCCACATACTTGGGAAATATTTCTTTAGGTGTTGGCCGTTGACCGCTACCGGAAACTTGACGCCGTCCAATTCTTCAAGCATGTATGCGTTCCCAGGTAGGACCTGGTCAACCCTGTACGGTCCATGCCAATTTGGGGACCACTTGCCATAGGTTGCATCTTTGGTTCCCAACGGTAATACCGCTTCCCAAACCAAGTCTCCTACCTGGAATTCCTTTGGTTTGACCTTTTTATTATATGCACGGGCTACTTTAGCCTTATTCTCCTTAATCTTCTCTAGTGACCATAGCCTGAGTTCCGTGAGGTCCTCCACATTATCACTCATCAGAGTAGCGTACTCTTCAGCGGATAAATCATTCTGGAACTCTATGCGTCTGGATCCAGCTGTAACCTCCCACGGTAACACGGCTTCCTGCCCATAGACCAAATGGTAAGGAGAAGTTTTTGTCGCCCCGTGACAAGATATGCGGTATGCCCATAATGCTTCCGACAAGACTTCGTGCCAGCGTCTGGGATATTCGTCGATCTTCCTCTTAATCAATTTAATAAGGCTCTGGTTGGATGCTTCGGCTTGCCCATTCGCCTGGGCGTAATAAGGAGATGACCTAATCAGCTTGATACCCATATCGGTAGCAAATTTCTTGAACTCTTCTGAAATAAAGACCGAGCCACCATCTGTTGTTATAGTCTATGGAATCCCGAATCTGTGAATAACGTGTTCTTTGACGAACTGAATCACATCTTTGGATGCTACTGACTTCATTGGGACAGCTTCTACCCATTTGGTAAAATAATCTGTGATAGCTAAAATGAACTGATGACCCTTGCTAGACGGAGGATTGATTTTGCCGATCATATCCATGCCCCAGCCTCTGAACGGCCACGGCTTAACAATGGGATTCATCGCTGACGCTGGCACCATCTGGATTTTTTCGAATCTCTGGCATGCCTAACACCCTTTATAATACTTAAAACAATCTTCAAGCATAGTGGGCCAGTAGTATCCTGTCCGTCTGATTAGCCACTTCATCTTGTGTGCTGACTGATGAGTCCCGCACGTTCCTTCGTGAACTTCATGCAGGAGCCGATTGGACTCGGTCGGCCCTAGACATTTGAGCAGCAGCCCCTCCAAGGTTCTGTAAAACATATCATCTCCTATCAGGACGTACCTCATGGCTTTATACCGTATCTTCCTGGGTGCCCCCCGAGCCGAATCCTTCAAGTAGTTGAAGATATCGGCTCTCCAATCTCCCTGGTCCAGGAAGTATACCTGATGTCTGGGCCCATCGGCTTTGTATCCTGAAGCCAGCTGCGCGAGATCATTGGCCTCTGCATTCTGAGCTCTAGGTATCCAATAAAAATTTATATACCTGAACTGGGCTATCAGTTCCTGGCATTGCACCCATAATGGGAATAATAACTCACTTTCACACCTGTAGTCCTCGGTGAGTTGGGAAATTACCAATTTGGAGTCTCCGAAGACTTCTACAGCTTCGGCTCCAGCTTCCAGAAGCAATTCCATGCCTTTACGCACCGCCTCATACTCTGCAAGGTTATTAGTACAAGTGGCCGGTAACCTAATCGAGAAAGAGTATGTTGCCCCCCGAGGGGATACCAGCAAGACGCCAATTCCACATCCATCTCCACAGACGGATCCATCGAAATACATGGCCCAGGCTCGTACGGAAAGCGTTGCTATGTTGGTATTAACTCTCTCAGCAATGAGATCAGCCAGTGCTTGCCCTTTAACTGCCTTCGCGGGTTGATATCGGATGTCGAATTCTGATAATGCAAACATCCATTTGCCCAATCGGCCTTTCAACACAGGAGCCGATAGCATATGCTTTATAACATCCGATTTGCAGATGATGATTACCTCAGCCGATAGCAGGATGTGACGAAGTTTGGTGCATGTAAAAAACAAACAAAGGCAAAGTTTTTCCATGTCAGAGTACCTCGTCTCGGCGTCCAACATCCTTCTGCTGAGATAAAATACCACCCGTTCCTTGTCGTCGTATAACTGCACTATCACCGAAGCGATAGAGGTGTCACTGACCGGTAAATATATGTAAAATGGCCTGTCTTGTCGTGGTGGCACCAACACAGGTGGTCTCGACAAATAGTCTTTGATTTCTTCGAATGCCCGTTGTTGTTCTGCCCCCCAGCGGAACTCTTCACTGGTTTTGATTTTTACCAGTTCCATGAAGGGTTCAATTCGCCCAGATAGGTTAGAGATAAACCTCCTGACAAAGTTAATTTTGCCAATAAGTTGTTGGAGTTCCTTCTTGTTAGTGGGCGGTACCATAGTACGCACGGCCTCCTGACTTTTTAGGCCGATCTCTATTCCTCTTTCATGGACCAAAAAACCCAAGAACTGCCCAGCTGTTACACCAAAGGCGCATTTTTTCGGATTCATCCTGAGCCCGAATCTTCTAGTTCGTTCCAAAACTTGCCGTAGATCGTCTAGGTGCCCTTCGACCGATGCTGACTTGACCACGACATCATCGATGTATATCTCTACCAGATTGCCGATTAGGTCATGGAAGATATGGTTCATGGCACGCTGATACGTTGCTCCGGCATTTTTCAATCCGAAGGTCATAACCACGTACTCGAACAGCCCCACCGCTCCAGGTACTCTGAACGCCGTTTTGTGTATGTCTTCAGGGGGCCATGAAAATCTGATTGTACCCAGCATTACCATCCATAAAGCTCAAAATCTTGTGGCCGGCAGCCGCATTGATTAATATTTCTGCAACAGGCATCGGATATTCATCCTTCGGAGTGGCCCTATTAAGATCTCTGAAGTCCACACAAAACCGCCACCGGCCATCTTTCTTTTGCACGGGTACGACACTTGAAATCCACTCAGCATATCTGCAAGCCCTGATAAATCCGGCTCCTATCATTTTCTCTATTTCCTTTTTTACTTCGATCAAGACATCGGCTTTCATCTGACATATCCGCTGTTGGAACGGTCAAAATCCACTTTTGAGAGGGAGCCGATGCTCCACTATGCTCCTATCGAGCCCAGGCATTTCCGTATAATCCCAGGCGAAGCAATCGGCATATTCTTTCAATAGGGTTATCATCGGCTCTCGTAGTGACGGATGCAATTTCTTACTAATGAACGTTGGCCGCGGCTTATCCCCGGGACCAACATCGATCTCTTCAAGTTCGTCAGCCGATGTGAAGCCATATCCCAACTTCCCGTCCTCTGTTAGATCAATGCTGCAAATAGGAAAAGAAGATAACGAAACGACCTCCAGCCGATCGGTGGTATTGGCCGATACACATATTTCACTACTTTCCAAATGTTTAAGAAAAGAATCAGGCCGGCTGTCAAAGCTGGCCATCTCACAACAGCTACGTAAAGCGCCTATCAAAAATTCACTTTTTGGAGGCCGATTGCGCGAATCGGCCTCAATGGGTACATTATTGTGACTTCCTTCATACAACTCCTCTACTCTGTAAGGCCAGTGGATAAGACCAGCCTCACTCCGTTTTTTGTAGCCTCGATGCGGTCGCACCCTTCTAAGCTTATCCCTGAAATCGGCTCTTGGTCCTCCGCATCCCAGATACTCATGGCAGCATGTGAAATCTCGATTGAGTCGTCTGCCTGGACTACCTCCACTTCGTCTCCATCCCATTGGATCAAACATTGATGCATTGTTGAGGGGATACAACAGTTGGTGTGGATCCAGTCCCTGCCAAGTAAGATATTGTAGGTGCTTTTGCTGTTGACAACGAAGAAGGAAGTCGGGACGGTCTTACTCCCGATGGTGAGATCCACACTGAGGACGCCCTGCGCTTCTGAAGTTTGCCCGTTAAAGTCACTTAACGTGACATTAGTCTTGATCAAGTCTCCAATGGATTGCCCCAATCGACGCAGAACTGAATACGGCATAATGTTGACTGCCGCTCCCGTATCCACCAGCATTTTATTAACGGGCTGTCCATTGAAATACCCTTTGAGATACAGTGCCTTCAAGTGCTTGTAAATCTTGGCTTGTGGCTTCTCGAATATCACCGGTCGTGGTCCCAAATCAAGCTGGGCTACAGATGGCTCCTCGTAGGTCTGAGCGTGAAATTCTGCAGGAAGCACAAAAACCATGTGTGTATCAGCTGATACCTTCTTCTCGGCTATTGTTGACTTAGGCCGCCATTCTTTCCTTGAGGCATGCGGCTTCTTTTCCTGCTCATAACGAATTTGTTCTGCCAGATCCGGTCGCGCTTTTCTCAATGTCTCGATATATCTGGCCTCGGCTTCCTCCAAGCTCCGTAGCCTCTGAACTCGACGCTTCTGCGAACGATTTAATCCATCCGGGCACCAACGTGGGCGATGATACCTATCCTCCTCTTCATCTTCTCTTCGTAGTGGTTGAACCCGCTGTTGCTGAGTTGGCACAGGTCCTAATCACCCAAAAACCGATTCCCTTGCCTCCGTCTTCATAGGTGCACATTCTGGACAATCCTTAACAGTAGGCAATCGGCTCATACCGGAATCCCAACAGTACCTGAAGAACGGACAGTGCCAATGATCACGAGCATCTTCATGCTTCTTCAAACGCTTTCCGGTGCGATGCTCATATTCTTCGTCTTCAGACTCCCGCCGGAGGCGCTACTGGTACTGATACTCGTATTTCCTGAGAAGGTCAGAAGAAGTTGGACGTTGATTCCTGACATACCTTACTCGCTCTTCCGTAACATATTCTTTTTTCGCTTTTTGGGGCCGATTGCTGGAATCAGCCTCTTTATTGTTAACCTGGCGTCGCGATGCCATTCCTGCCATGTTTATGCCGAGCGCGAAGTCCAGCTGCCGCCTTGCAGACCGGTCATTTTGTTCCACCACGTTTACACCAGGAAAGGGCTGAGTGTCTACCTTCATGGCAGTCTTCCCCAAGATCAATCGGCCCTGCTCAATAGCCGATTATATTTGCCGACGGAGCTCCTTGCAGTCATTCGTGCCGTGGGTAAAGGAATCATGCCATTTGCAATATGATCTTCCTTTCAACTCCTGTATGGTGGGAAGTTTATGTCCCTCTGGAAACTTCAACTGCTTTTCTTTTAATAATAAGTCGAAAATTTGTTCGACTTTACTCACATCAAAGTCGAATCCTTTTGCAGGACCAGTTTGCTTCAGCCACTTACAAGGCACAGGGTTCGCGCCACGAGCCCACTCTGCAACCGATACCTCCATGTCTTCTTCAGAGTCATCGGCTTCCTCCGTGTCAGCTACCGCCACCTAACGTTTAAATTTATCTTGGTATAACTCAGGATGACGCTGCTCATACGTCGACAGTTTCTGGACCAGATGCGCCAAAGAGGTGAATTCCAGTTGAAAAGCCAGATCTCTGATCGGCTTTAATAATCCCACCGATGCTAATTCGACAGCTTCTTTTTCTGAGATCCGCGTTGAATAGCACCTGTTCTTCATTTCTCTGAAGCGTCGAACGAATTCTGCTACAGTCTCTCCACGCTTCTGTCGGAGCTGCGCCAGATCGGCAATTCCTGCTTCCGCGGCTTCTGAATGATACTGAATATGAAATTGTTCTTCCAGTTGCTTCCAGGTGCGGATGGAATCAGGACTCAATGATGTATACCATCCAAAGGCTGGTCCTGTGAGCGACTGCGAGAAGAACCTCACCCGCAACGGATCTGACACAGAAATCATACCCAGCTGAGCTAAATATCGGCTCACATGCTCGATGGAGCTGGATCCTTCTGCCCCACTGAATTTGGTGAACTCGGGGAGCCGATACTTGGGTGGCAGTGGGATTAAATCATAATCTCCTGGATACGGCTTAGTATAGCCGATTGCCCTCCTCTTTGGTAAGATGCCGAACTGATCCCTAAGGATAGCGCTGATTTGATCCGCTGTTTGTGACCCAGGGGCCGAGTGCATATTGTCATGACTTGGCCCGGTAGCATAGGTCGCTAGCCACGCTTGTTTATCTGCGTCGGCTCCAGAAACTCCCCCAACTGTCTTCTGCACAGGATGTACCGGATTATTACTATCCGGTATATACATACATACATAACCATGTGGGATCTCCTTAGGTGGCTCGCCGAAAAACTGGTGATCCATGGGATCACCGCCTTCTTTATAAACTACATAAGCTGGAGCACCATGGGACTCTGCAGCTGCAAGTGTATATGGTAGTGGTGGTCTAGTTTGGAACGGCAATTCTCCTCTATGACTTCCCAAGGTAGGTCCAGTTGGGGAATGTTGATGCTTCATAATCTCCTGGACCACACGTAGGGCCACACGCTCAAAAGCATTAACCAAACTTTCTGAATGTCGGTGCAATGAATGAGCCACCGCATAATTCACTTCCTGCCGCAGCGCTCTAGTACGATCTTCAGACGGAATGGATAAATCCACCCCATCAAGAGCACCTTCAGGTGAAAATCCCTTCCACCTGACACCATGGTTGCGAGTCCTTTCGAAAGAGCCGATGAGATCGGCTTCAAACTGAGTCTTGATTTCGTCATACCTCTGCTTGTGTTCAGCAGAGAGCTCGTCGTAAGTAATCGGATCTTCCCTTGCCATCCTGTTGATCACCGCTAACGGAGTCGACGAAGACGACGGAGTCGATGAAGATGATGCCGATGACGATGACGAAGTCGATGAAGAATGTCCCACTGGGCGTGCCAGAATGTGTTGTCGATCGAAACCCACCGGCGAGCAGCGACAGGCAACACGAGGAGCCGGGAGGCTTCCGGGACGGCTGGTGGGCCCCGGTCCCTCGGTCAACGGCCCAGCGATCTGGCGCACACCCTGGCTTGGAGTTGCTAGGCGTGCCACCTGATCCTGTACCTGATCAGGAAGGTGTGATTTGTGAAATTCCTGTAAGCACAGACACTTGTAAAAATCAGTCCGAGCCGTGATCGGCTCATCACTCCTCCCCGGTATCGGCCATAAGGAGCCGATTGCATCATTACCGGATCGGATCTTTGGGTCAGACAACATATGTATATGATAATGGGATAAAAAAAACTTGTTTTAAAGATATTAATCTAATCCGATCTACGACAGCTAAGCCCTCACTACACAACCGGAACGTCCTACACGTGATTGAGCCTAACGAATACGCAAAGCATCAGAACAAATACCTAAACAGAGACCCTAAGAACAGCTAAAGAGCCGATTCCTTAAGGAACCCTCTATGCAGACTAAGATCCGATACTAACGTACTGCCGGAACTTTCAACTCGTTTGCAAGGCCTAATCATGCACATATCGAGCTAAATCCCTAACAAGTAGGAACTAACCATAACAGATTGGATCTATCAATAAAAATAAAGCAAGACGCGATCATTGCATCCATGAACGGGTGCAATGATCGCGAAACACGCAAGAACAATGAACAGAGCAAGATCATGACATAAGAATAACATTACTCTATGCGCGCTATGATAACTAATGCTACTCGCCATCTACAAGGCTTCAGAACGAGCAACACATAAAACAACAAGCAAGAGCAATGCGCCCCCGATCACGCGAAGCGTGATCCGGGGCCACATGGCACTTACCCGATGAAGAACCCTGGAACAGGGGAGGCGATGCGCCGTGAGTTGTTGATGAATGAATCCTTTTCTTGTTTATTCATGGTACATATTTATAGTCCGTAGACTTGTTCTCCTTAACTAACCCTAACCAAACACGACACGAATCCTAACTGCCTAAGCCTGAATTTACACAGCCTTACTGGCCCCAGCCACCCGTACGGGATCCAATCTGTAATCCTACCATCACCTTTCCCTAGGCCCGTTTTGCTCCTTGGCCCACTTTTGGCCCGTCCAGAATATGGCGATAACACCCACCCAACTTCGCTTTCTCGCACCCGAGCATCGTTCCCCGCAGCGCCGGCGAGCTCAAGCTCCACCGCCGCTCGGCCTCGCCGTCGACCCGACACTACAAAGCCCCTCAACCCCAACCAAGAGCACCACGAGCACCACATCATCCCATAGAAGCTTTTTAGCTACTCCTCCACCACCCTCCGGCACCCCAACCACCGGAACACCGTCGACCTCCCTCGGAACTCCGCCGCCCCCTCGGCTTCGCCGTCGATATGCCGCCACAGCCCCTCTCTGCCTCAACAATGGCCACCCCCGAGACCGCCGTGAGTCCCTGAGCATTTCCCCTCACTTGCCCCTCGCCGCCGGTGAGCCCTCTCGCCGGAATTTGATCGGCATCGATCGGACCTCCTGTGTATCCTGGCCAAGGACCCAATTGCAACGATTCAAAACTTTCCAGGGGCCTTTCTGTAGAAAACTAATACCCTTCTCCAATTTCAAATCAGCCAACTTGTAATATTCATAGGGCTTTGTAGAAAAATCTAAAAATAGCCAAACCAATTTGATTGTACTCCTGAAATCCAGCTCTACCACTTTTATTAGTAGAGTTCAATTTGAAACCAAATGCTTTTAAAGTTATTTTAGAGTTTAGAAAAAGGGTATCTTGTGTATAACCTTTGCATACATGCTTATTTTCTTGTGCTTTTTGGTGTGTAGCCTGTTTAGGTGATCAGTAAGCTTGTGTAAAAATTGCATACTCAGTACTGCTCTGTAGTTTAAGTTCTTTTAAACTTTTGCAAATCAAATTTGAAATGGTTTGAATTTATTTAAGCATGTTCCTAAAACTTTACTACTTAGATATTTTTAACATAACTCAATCTGTTGATAATGAGTTCCTAATTAAATTTTCAAGAAATTAAAGCTCTGTTTGCTTAAGGTTTGAATTTAAACTTGAAATTTGAATTTAAATTTAAATTCTTTAGTTTCTATTTTCGGAAAATTATGAAAAATTCACAATAAGCTTATTGTTAGAAATAAACTTATCCACCAAAAATTCAAAGTTATAATCTTTATGGTTTTCAAAATAAAAATCAAACTTGTCAAATTACTTCAAAGTAATTCCATTAATATGACAATGAATTAAATACAAATAGTAGATTTGGATTCAACCCCCCCCCCCCTTTCTTGTTGTTCTATGAGTTTATGTTATTAATTTGTTGGATTGCAATTTTATTATAAAGTAAAATCCTTAACTCGAGAACCATCTAATCAAACCATTGCATATCATGTAGAGTCAACGACACTCGACGACGGAGACTACGAGCTAGTCCCGGAACACGCGCAAGGATTTTCTGAAGACCCTGCGAACGTCGCCGAGGTTATAACTGAAGCCCCGAACCAAAGTTCGGAAGTCTCTGACACCACTGACCCTAGCCCCACTCAAGAAGGCAAGCCCCGGTGCATAACCCAGTACTTCAATTTACTACAATTTTATATTTATATATTATATCTTGCATTAAGTGTAGGAGTTGAAATGGAACCCTAGATGCATGAATCCTAGGAACCTATGTGTTGTGCCTGAGTCCTTATCGCATAGATGCTCTGCTAATAGGACCGGCAGAAGTCGGGTGATTTCATATCACTCGCGCGATTTAGGAATTGAATGTTTACTATTCTGCAATCACTATAAGGATGATGGACGGGGTCATGTACTGTATCATGACTCGGAAGATTACCCCGTCTGTGTTGATAAAAGTTGTAAAGGTCATAGTGTGTGGTAGTGGTGGCTAAGCGTTTGAAAGTACTAGCCACATACCGCGAAATATGGTAAAGCGGTAAGCCTAGTACCTGATTGGCCCGGCAAATGGACATGTCTCCACCACTTGATTATTTGGTTTCTGTTGTACACATGCACCGAAGTGTGGGAGTACGTTCTGCGTAGCAGACAGGAGGACGATCATGTAGTCGCGCTACAGACGTATGTCCTGCACAATTGGTGTGCGTACGGTCCTGCAGTCACTTGTGGTGGCTCTGATCCATAACCCGAAATATGAGGGAAACGGTTGCTTCGGAATGATCTTTGGATGTTCCAAGCGTGTGAGTTAGGTTTACCCTTGCAAGGTTTGGAAATTCGATTCAGAATCGTCCGTTTCTCGCGGAGATTGAGATTGCTTATTCCTTCTGCCACATAGAGTAATAACAGTAACTATTGTTGGAATAACCTTGATGAATGCTAATCCTACCTTGCTTGTCTAGCATAGGTGCTAACCTAGAATGATTAACGAAACTAGAATCTGACAGCTAAAATATGAAAGTTAATTCATACTCTTTGTTGCTCTTCAGATGAAATTAAACCCAGAACCATTTCAAGCATTCATGAGTCTAGTTACATGGCTAATTATACCATGAAGCGGTTAAGTCTTGCTGAGTATTAGTATACTCAGTTTTGCTAGTGAAATTTTTAGATATGACCTTTGAGAATCCCATGGATAGTTCTGCATGGCCAACTTCTGTTCCGTTTGGCTGGTCCGTGGAGTGGGATCCGTCCCCGGCTGGCACTGACCCTCCTGAATGATGCCATGCTTCGGGCTGAGTGTGGTGTCAACCTTCACGATGTGTGTAGTCGCGTGTTAATTTTTTTCCGCTGTGAACTTGACAAGCATGGTTAGCTTGTCATTTTAATCAATGTTTGTTTGTTACCTTAAATTTGAAACGGTTTGTAATAATGTTTAATATGCTGTGAATTAAAAGTGGATGAGCTGTTGTGCGACTGTAAACTCACCTTCGTGCGAGATAAACCTGCTTCGATCCTGTTGAACCGTGGTTGCATCGGACGGAGACCCGACAGACCAATGGGTTATTCCGTTTGAAGTGCGTTGAGCTAGTATCAGCTGTATAGCGATGACTAGCTGTTATCACCGTATTTTGACCAGGTCAGAAGTGGGCCACGGAGCAAGATGGGCTTGGAAGGCGGTCGTGACAAAGCTTGCGAATCGGGCCCGTGTGGAAGATGGGGGCCATAAGGCCGTGTAAATTAGGAATAAACAGTTAAGATTCGTGTCGTGTTAGGTTAGGGTTAGTTAAAGAGAACAAGTCTACGGACTATAAATATGTACCATGAATAAATAAGAAACAGAATCAATCATCATCAACTCTCGGCGTATCGCCTCCCTTGTTTTAGGGTTTTTCATCGGGTAAGTGCTACGCGACCCCGATCACGTCTTGCGTGATTGGGGTAGCGTCACCCTTGCTCGTTCGCTTATACGTTGCTCGTGCTGAAGCCTTGTAGATGGCGAGTAGCGTTATTTATCCTGGCATGCGTTGAGTAATCTTTTCTTTTGGTGCTTTCATTGTGCTTTATGCGTTACTCTCGCATGTTTGATCATCGTACCTGTTCGTGGGTATGATGGTTTTATCTCGTTTCGTAGTTGTCAGTAGATCCAATCTGTTATGGCTGGTTTCTATGTATTTAGAAGCTTGGTTCAATATGTGCACGATTAGGCCTTGCAAACGAGTTGAATGATCCGATAGAATGCTCTGTGTCGGCTTTTTGCCTGAATAGAGGTTGTTCGGGAATCGGCTTTTAGTTGTTCTCTTGCTCTCTGTTTAGATCGTTTTGTCGATGCTTTTGTGTATCTATTAGGCTCAATTACGTGTAGGATGTTCCGATCGTGTAGTGAGGGCTTAGTTGTTGTGGATTGGATTAGATTGTTATTTATGAGGCAAGTTTTATTTAAATATATATGTACGTACTAGTTTCTATATTGCCTGTTCCAAAGATCCGATCCGGTATTGACGCAATCGGCTCTTCATAGCCGATACCGGGGAGGAGGTAATGAGCCGATCACGGCTCGGATTAACTTTTACATATATCTGTGTATGCAGGAGTTCGACACGTCACACCTTCCTGATCGGGTGTAGGATCAGGTGGCACGCCTAGCGACTCTCAGCCAGGGCGCGCGCCAGATCACTGGGCCGTTGACCGAGGGACCGGGGCCCACCAGCCGTCCCGGAAACCTCCCGGCTCCTCGTGTTGCCTGTCGCTGCCCGCCGGCGGGTTTTGACCGACAACACATTCTGGAACGAACTAGAAAGTTCGGGCTCCGGATGAACCCAAAGAAGTGTGCTTTTGGTGTGTCGGCTGGGCAGTTCCTGGGATTTCTAGTTCATGAAAGAGGGATAAAGATTGGCCTAAAAAGTCAGGAAGCCGTACGCACCATGGTGCCACCCACCACCAAGAAAGAGCTCCAGCAGCTCATTGGTAAGATTAACTTTGTCAGGAGATTTATTTCTAATTTGTCTGGACGGATCGAGCCTTTTATGGAGTTAGTCAAGACTAGAACGACTGACGAGTTCCGCTGGGGGCAGACCAACAGCGGGCATTTGAAGAAATCAAAGAATATTTGTCGAATCCGCCTGTGCTGGTGCCACCACAACAGGATAGACCGTTTTATATATATCTATCAATGGGCAACACTTCTATTGCTTCAGTGGTGGTACAATTGTATGATGGCAAAGAAAAGGTGGTCTTTTATCTCAGCAGAAGATTGTTGGATGCGGAAACAAGGTACCCCGACATGGAAAAACTTTGTTTATGTTTATTCTTTACATGCACCAAGCTTCGCCATATCCTGCTATCGGCTGAAGTGGTTGTCATCTGCAAATCGGATGTCATAAAACATATGTTATCGGCTCCTGTTTTGAAAGGCCGATTGGGGAAGTGGATGTTCGCGTTATCAGAATTTGATATCCGATATCAACCTGCAAAAGCAGTTAAAGGGCAGGCGTTAGCGGATCTTATCGCCGAGAGGGTTAACACCAATATCGCAGCACTGTCTATACGAGCCTGGGCCATGTACTTCGATGGATCAGTTTGTGGGGATGGATGCGGCATCGGCGTCTTACTGGTATCGCCTCGGGGGGCAACGTATTCTTTTTCGATCAGATTACCTGTCGCCTGTACCAACAATCTTGCAGAGTATGAGGCGGTACGAAAAGGTATGGAATTGCTTTTAGAGGCCGGAGCTGAAGCAGTGGAAGTTTTTGGGGATTCAAAATTGGTAGTTTCCCAGCTTACAGAAGAATACAGGTGCGAAAGCGAGCTGCTGTTCCCAATGTGGGTCCAATGCCAGGAGCTGATAGCCCAGTTCAGGTACATTAATTTTTATTGGATACCCAGGGCTCGGAATGCCGAAGCCAATGATCTAGCACAGTTGGCTTCAGGGTACAAAGCCGATGGGTCAGTTCATCAGGTATACTTTCTGGACCAGGGAGATTGGAGAGCCGATATCTTCAATTACTTGAAGGATTCGGCTCGGGGGGCACCCAAGAGGATACGATACAAAGCCATGAAGTATGTTCTCATAGGGGATGATATGTTCTACAGGACCCTAGAGGGGTTACTGCTTAAGTGTTTGGGGCCAGTGGAGTCCAATCGGCTCCTGCATGAAGTTCATGAAGGAACGTGTGGGACCCATCAATCGGCACACAAAATGAAATGGCTAATTAGGCGATCAGGATATTACTGGCCCACCATGCTTGAAGATTGTTTTAAATACTATAAAGGGTGTCAGGCATGTCAGAGGTTTGGAAAAATCCAGATGGTACCAGCGTCCGTTATGAACCCCATCATTAAACCATGGCCGTTCAGAGGCTGGGGTATGGACATGATCGGCAAAATTAATCCCCCATCTAGCAAGGGTCATCAGTTCATCCTAGCTATCACAGATTATTTTACCAAATGGGTGGAAGCGGTTCCGATGAAGTCAGTGACGTCCAGGGACGTTATTCAGTTTGTCAAGGAGCACGTCATTCACAGATTCGGAATTCCACAGACTATTACAACGGATGGTGGCTTGGTTTTCATTTCAGAAGAATTCAAGAAGTTTGCTGCTGATATGGGAATCAAGCTGATTAGATCATCTCCATATTATGCTCAGGCAAATGGACAGGCCGAAGCGTCCAACCAGAGTCTTATCAAGTTGATCAAAAGGAAGATTGATGAGTACCCTAGACGTTGGCACGAGGTCCTATCAGAAGCACTTTGGGCGTACCGCATATCATGTCACGGAGCGACAAAAACTTCTCCTTACCACTTGGTCTACGGGCAGGAGGCCGTGTTGCCGTGGGAGGTTACGGCCGGATCAAGGCGTGTAGAATTCCAGAATGATTTGTCCGCTGAAGAGTATGCTACCCTGATGAGCGACAATGTGGAAGATCTCACGGAACTCAGACTATGGTCCCTAGAGAAAATCAAGGAAAATAAGGCTAAAGTGGCCCGTGCATATAATAAAAAGGTCAAGCCGAAGGAGTTTCAGGTGGGAGATTTGGTTTGGGAAGCAGTATTGCCATTAGGAACTAAAGACGCGGCTTATGGCAAATGGTCTCCAAATTGGCATGGGCCGTACAAGGTCGACCAGGTCCTACCAGGGAATGCGTACATGCTTGAAGAATTGGATGGCGTTAAGTTCCCAGTAGCAGTCAATGGCCAACACCTTAAGAGGTACTTCCCAAGTATGTGGGCTAATGAACAATGAAGCCGATGATACCCATCAGGCCACGAGCCGATGCGACCAGTAAGCCAAGTATAGGAGACGAAGAAAGAACAACAAGTATTGATCGACCCGATCAGATCAGAACAGCCGATGCGGTGCCACCGGCTCTAGAATTGTGCTTATGGTAATCAGGCGTCACAGGTTACCAAACAGCCGATGTGCCACCATCGACTTTAGATTCGCTACATAAAAACACCACAGGTCTACCACACAAACACAAAGTTTATCTCGGACAGGGCTGCAGAAGGAAGGCGTCGATAGCGGCGATAGCATCAAGACGGATGCGGTCAACCTCATCAAGCACTGCTTCGTCCTCTTCGTCTGCCCCCGGCACCACCTGTTTGTTCAAGCTGTTCAGCTGGGCCAAGTCCGTCTTCAGTTCAGTGGTTAGGATTTCTGCCTCCTGCTTGGAACCCGCGATGAGATTCTTCTCCTCTTGGATGCGCTGTTTGGTGGCCTGGACCCTAGCTTCAAGGTCTTCCAATTCTTTCTCCAAGAGGTGGAGCCGATGGGCGGAAGCAGATGTATCGATCTTGGCATCGAGTGCGGCTTTCTTCTTGTTGATCGACTGACACATTTCGGCGATAATGGTCCTCAAGAGCGATTGGGAACGCCGGGTCTCGATCCTGCGGCGAGCCTCTGCTACTTTCGCTTGAAAGGAAGAAAGGTACCCTGCTGGCAAAAGCTTGACCTGGAGGCTGACAGGGAGCTGGGAGCTAACCTCGTCGAGGATCTGCTTGATCGCACTAGAATCCTGGATCAAAGCAGAGATAGGGCCCGACAGAAGATCCTTCACACGGAGAAGTTGATTGGCAGCGCTGGTTGGGCCTGAGGAAGAATCATCGGCCTCCAGTATGGTTGACCCAATCGTGGCAGGGTCAAACGCAAGGAGCTCTGAAAGATCCAGGTTCTGAAGGAGAAGAGAGTGAGACAGGCATTACGAAAAAGACCAAAATAGTTACAAAGAGAAGATATACCTGTCTCGAGGAGGAAGCAGCGATGGCCAACGAAGGGGTGATCGGCTCCCGGGAAGGTGTCCCTCCCGAGGAATGAGCGGTGGCGGTAGAGGCCGCATGGATTGCACCTCCAGAGGGAGGAGCGGCAGCCGATGGAGCAGCAGTCGGCTTTACAGAAGCAGCAGCCGATGAAACGGCGATCGGCTCCGTTGGGCGTACCTCTCGTACAGGGGAATCAGCAATAGCCGATGAAACGGCGATCGGCTCCGTTGGGCGTACCTCTCGTGCAGGGGAATCAGCAATAGCCGAGGCGGGGAAGGGTCCTTCCAGACAGGAGTCAATGACCTGCAGACCTAGCGGAGCAGTTGAGGCAACAGCCGATGCAGAAGGGCCTCCCGAGTCTGTCACACCAGGATTGCAAAGGGTGATCAGGGCCCTGATGGGTACGTCTACGCCCTCCGGCATCTCCACAGACGAACCTTTCTGACATGGGGGCTCCTCCCCGCTGGAGACTTCTACAACAGCAGGCTGCAGGAAAAGAGAGTGTCACTAGAAGGGGGATGAACAAAACCCGATTGCGAAGTGGGAAGAGGGGCCAAACCTGGTCGGCGACTGGAGGTGGTGGATTAGGAGAAGACGGCGCAGTTTCCTTCCGGACCTTTCTGACAAGGATCTTCCTCGTCTTAGCACAGACACGGGGGGCAGCAGCCTCAGAAAGCCGTTTCCGCTTGGGGGTCAACTTGGCGGTACTCGGCTGGATCTGCATTACACTCTTCGAGGGAGGGGGTGCGTTCCTGCCAAAAAGAACCACGGGAGCGACCTCCCGGAAGCAAAAAGGGGATCCATCCTCGTTTATTGGCTCTGGGCCATCTTCTTGCTGCAGTCGTAAGGTGGACTCAGGAGGGATCCAATACAATTTAAAGAATGCTAGTCCAGAAAGGGGGTACCTCTCCATCGGGGATGTCATATTCAGGGTCGATCCGTTGAAGCATCGGACCCAGGGCTCCTCGGAAAACATGAGTTTTCCACATCGTCCACCATCCATCGAAGTCAACAGCCGAGGAGGTGAAGGTGAAGTTGGCAGGAACAGACAGGGGAAGGTCTGCGAACAGACTGTAGCACCTCTGGGCGGTTAGAGCATCGGGGAGGTCCACCCTGCTGGATGTTAGCAGATGGAGAAGGAAGTGGGGAGGCACCTGCGCAAGGCCAAATTGCCGGGCTGCTACGACCGGCTGGTAAAACTCATAACCGGGTTTAAGAATCCGGTTAGAGGTGCTCATGCCGACTGGGAGAAGGCAAGGCCGAACCATGATGGAATAAAGATGCCTGGTGTCAGCATCATCGGCAATATCAGCCAAACGGAAGGTAGCTGGGTTCTCAAAGAGCTCAGAGTCGGCATAAGGAAGGAAGTCTGGGTTATCGAGGCCTTTGTAAAAAATCTTGAACCAACGGGAAGCATCTGGGGGATTCAGTTTCCCGCCAGGGAGACTGTATAGGGCCTGCCCAAAGCTAGTACATCTAATTTGTCTCCCGCTCAGATCAGGGAAGGAATTACCGACCAAAGAAGGGAAATCAGGATCAGAATTGTGGAAGTAAAGACGAGCCCACAACTGAATGAACCACCATGGGCCACCAGTTCTAATCTTCTTCTGGGTAAGGAGGCTGGAAGTCATCAGATGAAGATAGCGGTAGAGTTCCGCCAGAAATAGTCTGCCGAGGCCAATGGGTTGACCCTTGGCCAACTCATAAGCTAAGGAAAGATAGTTTTTGGTCGGGGCAAGGGAAGGGCCACAGAAGAGGAAGTGTTCAAGCCATAAGTTCAGGAAGGTCGTATGCTCCTTTTCCGACACAGGGCCTTTGCTTTTCTGGTGTTGGCTCAGGTATGTGCTCCAGTTAGTGCATTCAGTTTTTGAAGACAACTTGTAAGGGACCACATGGAGACTGTAAGCAGAAGGACAGGCTGAAGATATGTTCAGGTCAGTAATCATCACAACATCTAACAGTGTTGGCGCTAATGGGCTATGCCCAAAGAGGAAACAATTCAAGGCATCAGACCAGAAATAGCCGATGGTCTTCAGAAGGTTTTCATCTTTCTCAAGAGGGGAGAGTGACAAAGACAAGGCATCGGCTATTCCAATTGATTCCCATAAGGGCTGATAGGTGTTCGCTACCCTATTATACCAAGCCACCCAGCCTTCAGGAGGGTTTGGCCAGGCGCGGAGGCTATCCGACCAAGATTCTAGGTCTACATCCTGGCTCACAAAGGGAATCCGGTTGGCCTCACACGAGATCAGATCTACGGGTTTCTCATAGGAGCGAGGTCCAAGGCAAAAGGAATCGGGGGAAGAAGGATGTGGCAGGAAGATATCGGAAGCCTGAAAAAACCCCAAAAAATCAAGATCGCCGGGGTGAAAAGTCATTTAACTGCGCAGTAAGAAATGTGCGGACGCAGTGTTAGATTAATGGGGGTCGGAGTTTACCTTCAGACCAAAGGCGGCGGCGGCGGTACGCGAAGATCCTGCCATCGGAAAATTTGGATCAAAACCTTGGAGAATGAATCTAGGGTTAGTGGCGCAAGATCGAGTGTGTGTTTCAAGGACTAGGGGAGATCTTGCGGCTAGGGTTTGCGAGCGAAAAGGGGATCGGAATCGACCTATAGGGGTTTGCGCTGGATTGATTGGCAGAAGGAAAAGTAAATTGAAGAGCGGTTTCAGATCCGGGGTGGTATACTCTAGAGCCGATGCGATGCCATCGGCTCTTGAATAAATTGTTGTGCATAATAAGAGGGATTAATACAAAAGCAGAGTGTATCCATAGCAAGGCAGTAAGAAACAAAAGAAGAGCTAACTACTCCTGGAGATAACCTAACGGGGGGACTACATTCTACCACCAGTGCACATCAGAGTCTTTGCGGCGCTTGGACGGTGGAGCAATGCTGGCGCCGCTGCTGCTGCTACCGTCGCGGCCATCATCGTCAGCATCGTTCCCATCGCTGCCACTAGTGAAGCCGTCATCATCGTCGGCTCCTCCGCGGCTATCGGAAGTATCGTCCGATGACCTGTCAAAGAGAAAGTTACCTGCCATCGGATCTTCTTCGGAGGAGAAGGAGTCAGATTCTTCCTCTGAGAAAGAAAGGTCTTCTCCCCAAAGGACATCATCTTCCTCTTCCTCCAGCTCAGCTCCGAGAAGGAGAGTGAGGTCCTCGCCGTCAGTCAGAGAGTCGTTGTCTTCAGACTGGTAGTCGAAGTCCCACCCCACTGCGTCCCAATGCAGGGGGGCACGGACCTCATAAGCAGCGATTGGGTTATATTCTGGAGTAGGTTCTCGTGTTGATCCGGACTCATAAGAGATAACAGAGGAAGCAGAGGAAGAAGAGGCCATGGCGAAGGAAGAAAGGGAGTCGGCGATGGTTGTGAGAGAAAGTGGGTAAAAAAGGTGCTGGAAACAAGTTTATAAAGCCAACGAGTGGATGAAATGAATCGGCACCGTAACGGTTCCCCAGGAGGCCGATGCAGAGCAGTCACGTCCATCGGGAGCCGAAAGGGCACGGTCGTACGGATCGGAAGACGTAGGGTCAAGGTAGTGATGATTTCGGAATTTCCATTACCGAAACCAGGGGGGCATGTGTTATCACCGTATTTTGACCAGGTCAGAAGTGGGCCACGGAGCAAGATGGGCTTGGAAGGCGGTCGTGACAAAGCTTGCGAATCGGGCCCGTGTGGAAGATGGGGGCCATAAGGCCGTGTAAATTAGGAATAAACAGTTAAGATTCGTGTCGTGTTAGGTTAGGGTTAGTTAAAGAGAACAAGTCTACGGACTATAAATATGTACCATGAATAAACAAGAAACAGAATCAATCATCATCAACTCTCGGCGTATCGCCTCCCCTGTTTTAGGGTTTTTCATCGGGTAAGTGCTACGCGACCCCGATCACGTCTTGCGTGATCGGGGTAGCGTCACCCTTGCTCGTTCGCTTATACGTTGCTCGTGCTGAAGCCTTGTAGATGGCGAGTAGCGTTATTTATCCTGGCATGCGTTGAGTAATCTTTTCTTTTGGTGCTTTCATTGTGCTTTATGCGTTACTCTCGCATGTTTGATCATCGTACCTGTTCGTGGGTATGATGGTTTTATCTCGTTTCGTAGTTGTCAGTAGATCCAATCTGTTATGGCTGGTTTCTATGTATTTAGAAGCTTGGTTCAATATGTGCACGATTAGGCCTTGCAAACGAGTTGAATGATCCGATAGAATGCTCTGTGTCGGCTTTTTGCCTGAATAGAGGTTGTTCGGGAATCGGCTTTTAGTTGTTCTCTTGCTCTCTGTTTAGATCGTTTTGTCGATGCTTTTGTGTATCTATTAGGCTCAATTACGTGTAGGATGTTCCGATCGTGTAGTGAGGGCTTAGTTGTTGTGGATTGGATTAGATTGTTATTTATGAGGCAAGTTTTATTTAAATATATATGTACGTACTAGTTTCTATATTGCCTGTTCCAAAGATCCAATCCGGTATTGACGCAATCGGCTCTTCATAGCCGATACCGGGGAGGAGGTACTGAGCCGATCACGGCTCGGATTAACTTTTACATATATCTGTGTATGCAGGAGTTCGACACGTCACACCTTCCTGATCGGGTGTAGGATCAGGTGGCACGCCTAGCGACTCTCAGCCAGGGCGCGCGCCAGATCACTGGGCCGTTGACCGAGGGACCGGGGCCCACCAGCCGTCCCGGAAGCCTCCCGGCTCCTCGTGTTGCCTGTCGCTGCCCGCCGGCGGGTTTTGACCGACAACACTAGCGCACTTGAGCCAGAATAATTTAGGCGGTTCTGCCACACGTCCGCTCCAGAAACTCCTCCAGCCGCCTTTTGTGCTGAATGTACCGGAATACTGCTATCCGGAATATAAGCACACACATAGCCATGCGGGATCTCCTTGGGTGGCTCACTGAAGAACTGGTGATCCATGGGATCACCTCCCACCTTATAAACCACGTAAGCTGAAGAACCATGTGACTCCGCAGCCGCGAGCGTATAAGGTAGTGGTGGCCTGGTTTGAAACGGTAGTTCCCCTTTATGACTCCCCAACGTAGGTCCTGTTGGAGAGTGCTCATACTTTATAATTTCTTGGACCACACGCAGGGCAACACGCTCGAAAGCGTTAACCAAGCTCTCAGAATGTCGATGCAACGAATGGGCCACCGCATAGTTCACTTCTTGCCGTAGAGCTCAGGTACGGTCCTCAGATGGGGTAGACAGATCCACTCCATCAAGGGCACCTTCGGGTGAAAACCCCTTCCACCTGACTCCATGGTGGCGAGTCCTTTCAAAAGAGCCGATGAGGTCAGCTTCAAATTGAGTCTTGATCTCATCATATCTCTGTTTGTGTTCAGCAGAGAGTTCTTCGTAGGTGATCGGTTCATCCCTTGCCATCTTGTCAACAGCAATTGACGGAGTCGAAAAAGATGACGAAGTCGATGAAGATGATGAAGATGACGATGATGGTCCCACTGGGCGTGCCAGAATGTGTTGTCGGTCAAAACCCACCGGCGAGCAGCGACAGGCAACACGAGGAGCCGAGAGGCTTCCGGGACAGCTGGTGGACCCCGGTCCCTCGGTCAATGGCCCGAGATCTGGCACACGCTTTGGCTTGGAGCCGCCAGGCGTGCCACCTAACCCTGTACCTGATCAGGAAGGTGTGATATGTTAGATTCCTGCATGCACAGACACGTGTAAACATCAGTCCGAGCCGTGATCGGCTCATTGGGTGTTTCCCGGTATCGGCTGTAAAGAGCCGATTGCATCAGCATCGGAATCGGACACGATGACTATCAAATGCTCATGAGTAACAAACAAAGCACAATCGAGACACAAATTAACGTTACTCTATGCGCGTCAAGATAACTAGCGCTACTCGCCATCAACAATGCTTCAGAACGAGAAACACATAAAGTAAATGAGCAAGGGTGATGCTGCCCCGATCACGCAGAGCGTGACTAGGGCTGCACGGCTCTTACCCGAGAAAACCCTAAACCACGGGAGGCGATGTGCCGAGAGTTGTTGATGAATGATTATGTCTATTGTTTACTCATGATACATATTTATAGTCCGTAGACTTTTCTTAACTAACTCTAACCAAACATAACACGAATCTTAACTATCTACATCTAAACTATTTCAACATATCCATCTAGATACACGGCCTCCCTAGGCCCAAAACATCTGCACAGGGTCCGGTTCGCAAGCCCATTATAGTTAACTTCAAAACCCATCTTGCTCCACGGCCCACTTCCGGCCTATCCAAATTATGGCGATAACAGGATGTGAAAAACTTCTGAACTCTGGTTCAGGGCTTCAGTTAGAACCTCGGCGACGATCGCAGGATCTTCAGAAAATCCTTGCTCGGACTGCGGGACTAATTCATAATCTCCGTCGTCGAGTGTCGCTGACTCTACATGATATGCAATGATTTGGATTAGGTGGTTCTTAACTTAAGAATTTATTTCACGATAAAGTTGCAATCCAACTAATTGATAAACACAACTTCACAAAACAAGAAAGTTGAAATCAAACCTACTTCTTGTATTTTATTCCAATTACCCTAATTAGTTGAATTATTTGAATTAAGTTTAAAAGTTTGATTTTAATTTTGAAATCCACAAAGGCTATGGCCTTGAATTTTTATGGGTAAGCTTACTTCTAGCAGATAAGCTTACTATGAATTTTTCATAATTTTCTGAAAATAGAAACTAAAGCATTTGAATTAAGTTCAAACTTCAAGTTTAAATTCAAATCTTAAACAAAATAGTGCCATAAATTCTTGAAAGATTTACTATAAACTTTTTAGTTACAGAACATCATATGGTAAAAAGATCTAAGCTTGAAAACCTTAGTAACATGCTTGAATAAATTTTAAATCATTTCAAGCTTGATTTGCATAAGTTCAATTTAGTTCAAGCTAGAGTTTAGTACTATAATTGAAATTTGCACATAAGCTTACTCATAACATAACCAGGCTATACACCAAAAATCATAGACAATGAGGCTAGCATGCAAAAGTTATGCTCAAGATACCCTTTTGTTAAAATTTACAATAATTCAAAAAGTATCTGGTTTGAAATCAAACTCTAGTAACAAAAGTAGTACAATTTGCTTCAAGGATTCAAATAAAACTAGTTTGACATTTTTCTGAATTTTCTACAAATTTCTAAAGATCACTGATTTTGAATTGAGGGGAGGGACTGGAATCTTGCAGCCAGGCCCTCGGGAAGATTTAAATCAATGCAATTGGGTCCTTGGTTCCTTGGAACAGAGAGGCTGAAACTCGCTGGTCAAATTCCAGTGACGGCGGTCGCCGGCGGCGAGGGGAAACCGATCAGGAATGTTCAGGGGACTAGGGCGGTCCTAACTAGGGTGATGTGCAGGTCGGAGTTGGCCGGAGGGGCTGGAACGGCGGTGAACCAAGGCGGCGGCTATGGAGCTCAACCATGGCGGCGGTGTTCCGGCGTGATGGCTCACCGGCGGTGGATGAGAGGTGGGGGAAAAGCTCCAGGAGAGTAAGGCGGTTCGATTAATCACCTTGGCGAGAGCTGGGACGGCCAGAGGGATGGGTTCCCACGGCGACCTGGGACGGCGGCGAAGGGGGAGCTCGTTGGCGAAGTAGATGCAGTGCTTATGGGCGGCGATGGAGGGGCTGGTGAGCTTCACGGAATCATGGCGGAGCTACTGGAGATGACGGTTTGGCTTGAGAAGGGGCGGAGCGAGCTGACGACGGCGAGCAGGACTGCGCCGAAGAAGTGAAATACGGCCGCAAGAGCGGGTATAAGTAGTCGAAGCGGGCTCCTGGTCATACTGTGGGACTAAGAAGAGGCACGGCATGCGGTAGCTGCTACTGGCGGTCGGCGGCGCGTCGTGGCGGCCGGGCGGAGCTCGGGCAGAGACCGGGCGGCGTGGCGCGCGCGGAAGAGAGCCAGCAGAGGGAAGCTAGGGCGGCGGCTGGCTTGAAGACGACGCGTGGGTGCTACCAGAGTAGAAAATAGCGTAGGCAGAGCTGCAGCGGCGGTGAGCGGCAGCGGCAACGGCAAGCAGCTGCTGGCGGCTCGGGCGGCGACGCGGCGCGCTCGGGAAGTCCAGCAGGAGGAGCTAAGGCGGTGGGCGAGCTCGGGGTCGACGCGTGGAGCGGCGCTGGAGCAGGAGATAGCCTCGGGCGGCGCAGCACGAGGGCCTGCGGCGGCCCTGTCGTGCGGCAGAGGAGGAGGCAGAGGAGGAAGAAGAAGGGGGGCGCTGGGGGCTGATTGCAAATTCAAAAGTTTCAGGGACCTCACTGTAAACCAAAGTTCCCCACAGTTCTAAAGCTCTAATGAGGAAATAGTCAAAATAAAAGTTGTAGAATTTTTCAAACCTAAAACTTCTATTTAGGGTTCAAATTCAAAAACTCAAAGAATAAAGCTTTATTTAAAAACTTTGGACTCAATTTAAACTTTTCAAAGTTTTTATCCTTAGTTCAGTAAATTCCATATACTTTTGGACTAAATTGCAAGTTTAGGTGATGTAATGATGACTAACACTTTTACACTTTGAACCCTAGTCAAAATTGGAAGTTACATGTGTAATTCAAATATTTTGCATAAAAGGATTCCTACTTTTGAAAAATTACACATAAGTCCTTATATTCCCTCATTCACACAATTCAATACACACTTTACACATTCCTTCCTAATGTTTTAAAATTTTGACACCTAGGATGTCACAATTATCACAACGTAGTCAGTAGTGTAGCTTGGTGATGGCTTGTGAGTGACAACCTTAGTCTTGATGGTAGTCTCAACCTTCTTTCTGACTTGAGAAGGAGTTGTGGTGGTCACACCATGTGCTATTGTCATCAAGTCCTCAAGATTTGCTCCTTTTGTGAACGTGACACATTCCTTACCTTTGACCACCTTCCGGTCATTTACCTTACCTCCCTTGTAATGTCCAAGTCCATCCTTTTTGTTTGGAAATCTTCCATCCTTATAGTTTACCGTAGGCTTAGGCTTGGTATTATCTTCATATCCATTCTTTACTAACATGTTAAATCTCTCAAGTTGAGCATTCTTTTCTTGGATCAAATTTTCTAGCTTAGTCATGTTAGTAACACAAGTTTGTACATCAACTTTATAATATTTTGAGCACCCTTCACTTATGGAGACACTGGAGTCAAGAGTTGCTTTATAATTGGTTTTGTGCTTTCCCAAAGGGCATTATAGCTAACTTCAAGACCTTTGTACTTGGTCGTTAAGCATGAGAAGGTTTCTTGAAGTTCACTATGAGTGACCTTTAGGGAAGCTACAGATTCATTTATCAAAGTAGTCTCCTTTGACATTCTCTCTTTTGAATCATTAGCTAAAGATAAATCAATAACTAATTTTTAACTTTCGCCTTTTCTTCGGCAAGAGCCTTCTCTAAGGCAAGATTTCTCTCTTTCTAAAGGATGAGAAAATCCTCTTGCCCACTGAGACACTCCTTCTTTTTCTCCAATTCTTCCATAAGCTTTTTAATTTCTTTAAAACCTTACTTTCTAAATTCTTTTATCATGAATGCTTTATGTGGTAGAAGGATGAGAGGAAGAGGTGGATGATTCTTATACCTTAGTCTCTCTTGCCAAGAGACAAAAAGGGGCATCATCTTCATCATCGGAGATGTTGTTGAAGTGTTTCCTTGAAGACTTGGGTATGGCTATAGTTATCATACCTTCATAATCGGAGTCTTCATGACTAAACTCCCACTCCTGACCAACATGGGCATGACCTTGATATTTGCTCTTCTCCTTTTACCTCTTCTCCTCCTTTTCTTTATTCTTCAATTGTGGGCAATCGGCAATGTAGTGGCCCACTTCTTAGCACTCATAGCATCTTCGTTGTGATGGCTTCTTCTTATCATCGCTATCTTTCTTGTATTACTTCTTCTTCATGAACTTCTTAAAGTTTCTCAACACCAAGTCCATCTCTTCATCGGTGGAGCCTTCATCACTTGAATCTTCTTTCCTTAACTTTTGAGCTTTTGATCTTGATTCAACCTTATCATTTGAGCTAGCATTGAGTGTCACATTCTTGTTCACTTTATGGCTAAGTGACTTGGCTACATCCATCTCAATGATCTCTTGATGAAGAATTTTACCAAGAAGTTGATTAGGTGTCTTGACCTTAAATTTAGGATCATTTCTGATCATTATTGCAAGAGTAGGATTCCTTGGTGTGAAAGCCCTAAGTAACTTCTTTGTCACCTTATGATCTTCCCACTTCGTGCTTCCAAGAGATTTAATGTCTGATACAAGGACCATTAGTCTATCATACATTTGCTTTACGGTTTCTTCATCATCCATGACAAAGTGTTCTAGCTCTCCTTGCAACAAATCCATCTTGCCTTCTCTAACTTCATTGGTCCCCTCATGAGCTTCTCTTAATGTGTTCCAAATTTTCTTGGCTACTTCAACATTGCGGACCTTGTTGAATTTTTGGGCACAAAGGGAACTTGTGATAAGCCTCACGGCTTGCGCATTGCGGAAGTAGTCTTGAGCTTGTTTGGCCGTGGGTACACTATTTGTAGGAGGAGTCACACCTACAACCACAACTTCCCAAATAGAGGGGTGAAGCCCATAGAGATGCATTTTCATATCATAAGACCGCTTGGGATAATCCATCCCATCAAAGAAAGAAGGTTTTCCCAAGTGGACCGATTGAAATTGAGAAGTAGGATATTGAGATGAAGCATAGTTATGAAGAATTTGATGTAGCCTGAAGAAAAGATGCTTCTCGCTTTCTCTTGATTCACTTCATCATCAACTTCCCCTTCTTCTCAATTTTGGCCTTCATCTTCTCTTTCTCCTTCTTCTTGCTTCTAATGTCTAACCTTCGCTTTCATCACTTAAACTTGAGTCGGCATCATGAATGGAGGGTGAATGGCTTGTTTGCCCAAAGGGATTTCCGGCACCATCTAACCCAGTACCGGCATCGACTTGAGCAGCGACGGTTGTGGCAGCGGCGGCACCATCCCCAACTATGGACATCTTGATATCCCTTAGCGGTTAAGCCTTAAGAGATTAGGCTCTGATACCAATTGAAAAGATCTTGCTAATGCGGGGGTGAATAGGCGTAACTGTAAAACATGAAAAATTCTTCGCAACAATTACATCTGTCGGAACTTTCGATACTGTGTAGAAAGTTCCGATAGGTCGAAACTTCCGACGCTGGACTGGAACTTTCGATAAAAGGAAAGTTCTTATACGAAATTCAAAATTAAACTTGAAACTACAGAACCTGACTAAATCAAAAGTTGCGCAATGATTCTAGGAGACTTCTGCAGGCGATCTTTGCAAGCACAACAACTCGAGTACGTAGATCGGCACAAAACAAACTCAAGGTCAACAAGAACTAAAGATACAAGAGATTTCTTCCCGAACTTCACTCCCACTAAGGAAGCTATGTCTCCGTTGAGGAGCTCACTAAGAGCCGGATCTTGCACTAACCTTTTACCTCACTCAATCAATCACAAAGGAGGATTAAATCACTTAATATCAAATCAACAAATGATAGGATAATACAAACTTCCCGGGATGCGCATACACGAGAGGACACTCCATGGGCGACACCAAACCATCTAGAAGCAAGTTTCAAAAGTAACAAACGCAACTTGAAGGATGAAGATGCTTCAAATGCTCTTGAGATGAACTTGGCTGCTCTCTCACTAAAATGGTTGAGTCTCACACCTTAATCTTGCTCTCACCCAAACCCTAGCTCAAATCAAGGATTAGCTCAAGCAGGGATTGGGAAGGAGTAGTAAATGCTCTTGGAGGTGTTTATCTCGGGTAGGTCCGCAGCAAATGAAGGAGGGGCTGAGGAGGTATAAATATCCGAGCCTCAAAAACTAGCCGTTAGTGCATTGATTAAGTGATTGTCGGAACTTCCGACATAGGGTCGGAGCTACCGACCTAGCTAAAATCAGTTGGCCTAGAATCCCCCTTCCGACAGGTGTTAGAATTTCCAACACACACTGAAATAGTCAGAAAACTAGGTGCACATGTGTGTGATTCTATGTCTCTCTTTGAGGGCTAGCATCTCAAATAAGCACTTTGACACCTTCATGCTATCCATTCTCATCCCTGTTAATAGCACTGTTCGCCTACATGGCAGTTTAGCCCGTGTACACGCTGAGTAAATGCTACACAGGGCCAGCCGTATCCGTTTAATCAGCTGTTTACCCCATTTAATGACCGTTTAATCCGTTTAAATGGCCATTTAGTCCGAATAAATAGCTAAATGGCAGACGACCGACTGTTTAGCGTTTGCCATTTAGGCTAACACTGGTTAATAGTACGGTGTTTCCTATACTCAAATTCAAAATAGAAAGTAATAAAAGATCTTCTTTTAAGCCCAACACCGTCTTTTAAACAAATTTGGCACCTTTTCTTGCTCTTTTTTATTTTATTAAATTTTAATCTGTCCATAACCCGATAAACTCATTAGCTCTTTAATTTTGTATGTTATCAACATCAAAATCCACTTAGGGGGACCAAATACACTTTCAGATGATGGGCTTGACGTGATGATTTCTGGGATTGAGTCCCCGCAGCAGGTTGAGCACCTGGCTCGGTTCAGAGACTGGGTGGCCGACGTCGTGGAAGTTGTCGGCGAGGGTCTTGAGGCGGGCGCAGTAGTCGGTGATGCTCATGTCGCCCTGCTGCAGCGTGCGGAACTCGGCTTCAAGGTACACAGCGTGTTGAAGCTCGTTGTCACGGAACAGGCCCTCGATAGTGTTCTAGATGGAGAAGGCGGAGGAGCGCATGTGGTAGACGATGTCCGAGACACCCTTGTTGATGGTGGTGCAGAGCCAATTCACCACACTGTGGTCGTTGAGGACCCAGTCGGTGTCGCGTTGGTCCAGCGGCGGCGGGGAGAAGACGTGCGGTCCGAGCCCGAACTTGCCGAGGACGGAGTCGAAGAAGCACCTCCACTGGCTGTAGTTCGACTCGTTGAGGTCGAGGACGACGGGCACGTGAGAGTGGACGTTGACTTGCTTGCAGAGCGGGGGGAGGGTTGATGGCGCCGCGTCGTCGTCGGAGGAAGAGGAAGAGTGGGCAGGGGAAGCCATGGCAGCGGAAGGTGTGGCGAACGGGTTCTCAGGTGAGGATCCGTCAGTCATACCATGAAAGAGGAATTGGAGATCAACCACACGTTGTATTGATCAATGAGTGTTACATTTTATACAGCTACAGGATCAGCTATGCTCTAACTGACTACCAAGCTAGCAGCCCGAGCGAGCGCTGCGGAACGCGAGCGACGCGGAACGGATGGCGTCGTGGCGAGCGAGTCCTCGGGGCGTGGCGGAACGTCCGCGCGGCGAGGCGAATCCGTGGCGCGCGGGCCGTTCGGCTGGGCGCTAACAGTGACAAGCATACACATCAAGCAACTGTAATATGACATGGGGCATGACCACTGAGAACTCGGCTACCAACGCAAATCCACAAAAGGTCATGTGACCGCCCCCCACAAATTTTGGAATTAGGCTTTTCCAGGCCACCCAATCAAGGCATTTTCCACCTTCTTACTTCTAAAATCAGACATCGAGATGCGTCGCCTTCAAAGGGGGGGAAAATCCTCTCTGAAAGTTCATTAACGATTCCCCAAAGCTGCCTAATCGTGGAGATAGAAATACTCCAACATGCCGCATAAAGACCTGCTGTATAGTACTCCCGGTAGGGCAAGGAATCATTCGCTCGCATAGAATTCTAGGGCCTGGCGCTAACGATATGGATGGATCGGCCGGAAGAAAGTCACAGAGCAAGACAAGGTCTGTACTCCTGGATCTTGTCCTGAACCGGCTACGCCATTATACATTCCCTTGTCTAGGGGCAGGCAGTATGGTAGAGAATAGGAGGAAGCACATGCCGCTGCGTGCTGGAATTCTGGGCGTGGCTGAACTGAGTAGCATCAGAGATTAGGCCCCCAGGATTAGCACATTTTTTGCGACGTCTGAAAGGGATCGTTAGCTCTGAAGTGGCACATGGCGTTTCCAGTCGAGGAACATGCCAATGGCACGCTACCATCAGAAGGATTTCCGGCATCAGATCCACGGTGGGTGGGGCTGGAAGACACCGTATAAAAATTCAGACGGGCAGCATACGTTCCCGGTGGACAGCCTTTGCTGTTAGATACGTATGCCTCAATAATTGAGCTTAGGAAATTAAGTAGTCAGAGCACTCATCAGGCTCAGTTTCACGTATTAAGCAGAATAGTGGCCAAACTCTCCACGCTACATGTCATAAACTATACAGGCTTATCTTCATGCAGCTGTCAGCATGTATCACAACCAGTTTTCGTAAAGATTATTTTTTCTTTTGGAAAGCTATAATGTATATGCAGACAGATACAAGTATACTATAAACAGTTAAACACACATCGGATACTACATCTTACCTACCATACCATCCGATACCAAGATATGGATCATCCAGGCATCCAGCAGCTACATGTATTATTTTGCTCAACATGCCTATCAGTGTAGCGTGCCATCGCCTGTCCGTAGTATGCTACTGGACGACGATGCATCGATCGACAGGTAGGGCAGGCAAACAGTTCATCTGCTGCTGCTGCGCGCGGCATCAAAGACTTTGTCAGGGGATTGCCAGGGATAAAGCTACCCTGCAGGTCCCTTCAACCAATTCCTGCGCTCCACTGCGTCGCCCCATCTTATGAAAAATCATTGCAGAATTAACTAACGACAATGGGGAGGGACGGGCTGCAAAACAGCAAAAGGGTTCGACCACGAAGAAAGCAGTTGGCGCTTGTGCATGGGTTCCCCGGCAACAGTCTTAAGAGGTTAGAGGAGGACCATTCAGGTAGGGAGGGCATGCCTGCTCTGAATTCTGCAATGAACAAAGCGTTGGTGTGTATTGCGCGACTGCGCCTGCCAGCCTGCGCCTGCCAGCCTGCGCGAGGGAGAATATCATCGCATTCTCAGTTCGTGGGCGGCAGGCTCGTGCGAACAGTGGCGACGAGAAAGTGAGAGCAAATTCAGCTCGTAAAGTGAACGAGCGACTGTTGCTCATTGAAGCGGCACTGGGATCCGAGCCTCCGGATGGAATAGTTGGCCGGAGCGGATGCGCAATTCTGAATCTCTGATGGAGAAGGAGTCACGTCAATCCAACGCAGGACGCAGTAACCGCGGCTCGTTTCTACCGATTCCCGAACTCTGCCCGACGATGTGTATGAGCATCATGTATGTTGACATGCTGTATGCATGCAGCTGTATTCAGAGGGTAGAACGGACAGTGACAGAGTGGCATGTAAAAATCATAGGAGAGAAAAACGAAGAAGAAAAAGAACTCAAAGTTTTAACTCGTACTGCTGGACTTTTTGCACTGTCACAATTAACTCATATGCATTCAGAATTAATAGTTCAGATCTTGTTCTGTATCCGCAGACAAGAGAACTGAACTGTGAACAAGGCCGTTGGTGTCTGTACGACCAGCCGGGCCGGACTCAAAACCTCGAGGTGGGTCAGACTTGACTAGACGGGCTCAGTTGTCCTGCCGCCGCAGAGGCCGAACGGGCCATGGGCCGCTCATCGACACGGGGGACACGCGTGCACAGCCCACGGGCACGGGTCTCGCGAAGCTAGGGATGGCAATTTTACCGCGGGCGCGGGTGCTAACGCAACCGCCCCAACTAATCCGATATAAGTGTACTAATCATCATCCATAGAGAGGAAATAGCTACCATATATTTTAAACGGAGTAATTCGACAGTCTGTCAGATAATTCCTGATGCAACCATTGAATATTTTCGATCGAAACAAAACGTACACTTAACTTGCACGAAGATAAGTCCAGATATTATAACATTCCATAACTTTTACCTCACAAATCTGAAAATTCTTTATTACAGCCGAGTTCATAAAACAATTACTTCAGAGTTCAAATATAAAAATTTTATTTAGAGTTTCAAAGCAGCGGAAAGAAAACACGATCATCTATTATCGATTCGGATACCACGATGAAGCCCGTACATGGCATCACTCGGCAGAGTCATCGTTGGCTGGGGACGGATCCCACTCCACGGACCAACCAGGTGGCAAAGTACAAGGCCAAGCCAAACCAGCTATCAGTTCTTCAAAAGACGCACTTGAAAACAATACCATAGCCAAGGCTGAGTATACTAATACTCAGCAAAGCTTACCCGACTATTGGTATATGTTGTCGGTCAAAACCCGCCGGCGGGCAGCGACAGGCAACACGAGGAGCCGGGAGGCTTCCGGGACGGCTGGTGGGCCCCGGTCCCTCGGTCAACGGCCCAGTGATCTGGCGCGCGCCCTGGCTGAGAGTCGCTAGGCGTGCCACCTGATCCTACACCCGATCAGGAAGGTGTGACGTGTCGAACTCCTGCATACACAGATATATGTAAAAGTTAATCCGAGCCGTGATCGGCTCATTACCTCCTCCCCGGTATCGGCTATGAAGAGCCGATTGCGTCAATACCGGATCGGATCTTTGGAACAGGCAATATAGAAACTAGTACGTACATATATATTTAAATAAAACTTGCCTCATAAATAACAATCTAATCCAATCCACAACAACTAAGCCCTCACTACACGATCGGAACATCCTACACGTAATTGAGCCTAATAGATACACAAAAGCATCGACAAAACGATCTAAACAGAGAGCAAGAGAACAACTAAAAGCCGATTCCCGAACAACCTCTATTCAGGCAAAAAGCCGACACAGAGCATTCTATCGGATCATTCAACTCGTTTGCAAGGCCTAATCGTGCACATATTGAACCAAGCTTCTAAATACATAGAAACCAGCCATAACAGATTGGATCTACTGACAACTACGAAACGAGATAAAACCATCATACCCACGAACAGGTACGATGATCAAACATGCGAGAGTAACGCATAAAGCGCAATGAAAGCACCAAAAGAAAAGATTACTCAACGCATGCCAGGATAAATAACGCTACTCGCCATCTACAAGGCTTCAGCACGAGCAACGTATAAGCGAACGAGCAAGGGTGACGCTACCCCGATCACGCAAGACGTGATCGGGGTCGCGTAGCACTTACCCGATGAAAAACCCTAAAACAGGGGAGGCGATACGCCGAGAGTTGATGATGATTGATTCTGTTTCTTGTTTATTCATGGTACATATTTATAGTCCGTAGACTTGTTCTCTTTAACTAACCCTAACCTAACACGACATGAATCTTAACTGTTTATTCCTAATTTACACGGCCTTATGGCCCCCATCTTCCACACGGGCCCGATTCGCAAGCTTTGTCACGACCGCCTTCCAAGCCCATCTTGCTCCGTGGCCCACTTCTGACCTGGTCAAAATACGGTGATAACACATGCCCCCCTGGTTTCGGTAATGGAAATTCCGAAATCATCACTACCTTGACCCTACGTCTTCCGATCCGTACGACCGTGCCCTTTCGGCTCCCGATGGACGTGACTGCTCTGCATCGGCCTCCTGGGGAACCGTTACGGTGCCGATTCATTTCATCCACTCGTTGGCTTTATAAACTTGTTTCCAGCACCTTTTTTACCCACTTTCTCTCACAACCATCGCCGACTCCCTTTCTTCCTTCGCCATGGCCTCTTCTTCCTCTGCTTCCTCTGTTATCTCTTATGAGTCCGGATCAACACGAGAACCTACTCCAGAATATAACCCAATCGCTGCTTATGAGGTCCGTGCCCCCCTGCATTGGGACGCAGTGGGGTGGGACTTCGACTACCAGTCTGAAGACAACGACTCTCTGACTGACGGCGAGGACCTCACTCTCCTTCTCGGAGCTGAGCTGGAGGAAGAGGAAGATGATGTCCTTTGGGGAGAAGACCTTTCTTTCTCAGAGGAAGAATCTGACTCCTTCTCCTCCGAAGAAGATCCGATGGCAGGTAACTTTCTCTTTGACAGGTCATCGGACGATACTTCCGATAGCCGCGGAGGAGCCGACGATGATGACGGCTTCACTAGTGGCAGCGATGGGAACGATGCTGACGATGATGGCCGCGACGGTAGCAGCAGCAGCGGCGCCAGCATTGCTCCACCGTCCAAGCGCCGCAAAGACTCTGATGTGCACTGGTGGTAGAATGTAGTCCCCCCGTTAGGTTATCTCCAGGAGTAGTTAGCTCTTCTTTTGTTTCTTACTGCCTTGCTATGGATACACTCTGCTTTTGTATTAATCCCTCTTATTATGCACAACAATTTATTCAAGAGCCGATGGCATCGCATCGGCTCTAGAGTATACCACCCCGGATCTGAAACCGCTCTTCAATTTACTTTTCCTTCTGCCAATCAATCCAGCGCAAACCCCTATAGGTCGATTCCGATCCCCTTTTCGCTCGCAAACCCTAGCCGCAAGATCTCCCCTAGTCCTTGAAACACACACTCGATCTTGCGCCACTAACCCTAGATTCATTCTCCAAGGTTTTGATCCAAATTTTCCGATGGCAGGATCTTCGCGTACCGCCGCCGCCGCCTTTGGTCTGAAGGTAAACTCCGACCCCCATTAATCTAACACTGCGTCCGCACATTTCTTACTGCGCAGTTAAATGACTTTTCCCCCCGGCGATCTTGATTTTTTGGGGTTTTTTCAGGCTTCCGATATCTTCCTGCCACATCCTTCTTCCCCCGATTCCTTTTGCCTTGGACCTCGCTCCTATGAGAAACCCGTAGATCTGATCTCGTGTGAGGCCAACCGGATCCCCTTTGTGAGCCAGGATGTAGACCTAGAATCTTGGTCGGATAGCCTCCGCGCCTGGCCAAACCCTCCTGAAGGCTGGGTGGCTTGGTATAATAGGGTAGCGAACACCTATCAGCCCTTATGGGAATCAATTGGAATAGCCGATGTCTTGTCTTTGTCACTCTCCCCTCTTGAGAAAGATGAAAACCTTCTAAAGACCATCGGCTATTTCTGGTCTGATGCCTTGAATTGTTTCCTCTTTGGGCATAGCCCATTAGCGCCAACACTGTTAGATGTTGTGATGATTACTGGCCTGAACATATCTTCAGCCTGTCCTTCTGCTTACAGTCTCCATGTGGTCCCTTACAAGTTGTCTTCAAAAACTGAATGCACTAACTGGAGCACATACCTGAGCCAACACCAGAAAAGCAAAGGCCCTGTGTCGGAAAAGGAGCATACGGCCTTCCTGAACTTATGGCTTGAACACTTCCTCTTCTGTGGCCCTTCCCTTGCCCCGACCAAAAACTATCTTTCCTTGGCTTATGAGTTGGCCAAGGGTCAACCCATTGGCCTCGGCAGACTATTTCTGGGGAAACTCTACCGCTATCTTCATCTGATGACTTCCAGCCTCCTTACCCAGAAGAAGATTAGAACTGGTGGCCCATGGTGGTTCATTCAGTTGTGGGCTCGTCTTTACTTCCACAATTCTGATCCTGATTTCCCTTCTTTGGTCGGTAATTCCTTCCCTGATCTGAGCGGGAGACAAATTAGATGTACTAGCTTTGGGCAGGCCCTATACAGTCTCCCTGGCGGGAAACTGAATCCCCCAGATGCTTCCCGTTGGTTCAAGATTTTTTACAAAGGCCTCGATAACCCAGACTTCCTTCCTTATGCCGACTCTGAGCTCTTTGAGAACCCAGCTACCTTCCGTTTGGCTGATATTGCCGATGATGCTGACACCAGGCATCTTTATTCCATCATGGTTCGGCCTTGCCTTCTCCCAGTCGGCATGAGCACCTCTAACCGGATTCTTAAACCCGGTTATGAGTTTTACCAGCCGGTCGTAGCAGCCCGGCAATTTGGCCTTGCGCAGGTGCCTCCCCACTTCCTTCTCCATCTGCTAACATCCAGCAGGGTGGACCTCCCCGATGCTCTGACCGCCCAGAGGTGCTACAGTCTGTTCGCAGACCTTCCCCTGTCTGTTCCTGCCAACTTCACCTTCACCTCCTCGGCTGTTGACTTCGATGGATGGTGGACGATGTGGAAAACTCATGTTTTTCGAGGAGCCCTGGGTCCGATGCTTCAACGGATCGACCCTGAATATGACATCCCCGATGGAGAGGTACCCCCTTTCTGGACTAGCATTCTTTAAATTGTATTGGATCCCTCCTGAGTCCACCTTACGACTGCAGCAAGAAGATGGCCCAGAGCCAATAAACGAGGATGGATCCCCTTTTTGCTTCCGGGAGGTCGCTCCCGTGGTTCTTTTTGGCAGGAACGCACCCCCTCCCTCGAAGAGTGTAATGCAGATCCAGCCGAGTACCGCCAAGTTGACCCCCAAGCGGAAACGGCTTTCTGAGGCTGCTGCCCCCCGTGTCTGTGCTAAGACGAGGAAGATCCTTGTCAGAAAGGTCCGGAAGGAAACTGCGCCGTCTTCTCCTAATCCACCACCTCCAGTCGCCGACCAGGTTTGGCCCCTCTTCCCACTTCGCAATCGGGTTTTGTTCATCCCCCTTCTAGTGACACTCTCTTTTCCTGCAGCCTGCTGTTGTAGAAGTCTCCAGCGGGGAGGAGCCCCCATGTCAGAAAGGTTCGTCTGTGGAGATGCTGGAGGGCGTAGACGTACCCATCAGGGCCCTGATCACCCTTTGCAATCCTGGTGTGACAGACTCGGGAGGCCCTTCTGCATCGGCTGTTGCCTCAACTGCTCCGCTAGGTCTGCAGGTCATTGACTCCTGTCTAGAAGGACCCTTCCCCGCCTCGGCTATTGCTGATTCCCCTGCACGAGAGGTACGCCCAACGGAGCCGATCGCCGTTTCATCGGCTATTGCTGATTCCCCTGTACGAGAGGTACGCCCAACGGAGCCGATCGCCGTTTCATCGGCTGCTGCTTCTGTAAAGCCGACTGCTGCTCCATCGGCTGCCGCTCCTCCCTCTGGAGGTGCAATCCATGCGGCCTCTACCGCCACCGCTCATTCCTCGGGAGGGACACCTTCCCGGGAGCCGATCACCCCTTCGTTGGCCATCGCTGCTTCCTCCTCGAGACAGGTATATCTTCTCTTTGTAACTATTTTGGTCTTTTTCGTAATGCCTGTCTCACTCTCTTCTCCTTCAGAACCTGGATCTTTCAAAGCTCCTTGCGTTTGACCCTGCCACGATTGGGTCAACCATACTGGAGGCCGATGATTCTTCCTCAGGCCCAACCAGCGCTGCCGATCAACTTCTCCGTGTGAAGGATCTTCTGTCGGGCCCTATCTCTGCTTTGATCCAGGATTCTAGTGCGATCAAGCAGATCCTCGACGAGGTTACCTCCCAGCTCCCTGTCAGCCTCCAGGTCAAGCTTTTGCCAGCAGGGTACCTTTCTTCCTTTCAAGCGAAAATAGCAGAGGCTCGCCGCAGGATCGAGACCCGGCGTTCCCAATCGCTCTTGAGGACCATTATCGCCGAAATGTGTCAGTCGATCAACAAGAAGAAAGCCGCACTCGATGCCAAGATCGATACGTCTGCTTCCGCCCATCGGCTCCACCTCTTGGAGAAAGAATTGGAAGACCTTGAAGCTAGGGTCCAGGCCACCAAACAGCGCATCCAAGAGGAGAAGAATCTCATCGCGGGTTCCAAGCAGGAGGCAGAAATCCTAACCACTGAACTGAAGACGGACTTGGCCCAGCTGAACAGCTTGAACAAACAGGTGGTGCCGGGGGCAGACGAAGAGGACGAAGCAGTGCTTGATGAGGTTGACCGCATCCGTCTTGATGCTATCGCCGCTATCGACGCCTTCCTTCTGCAGCCCTGTCCGAGATAAACTTTGTGTTTGTGTGGTAGACCTGTGGTGTTTTTATGTAGCGAATCTAAAGTCGATGGTGGCACATCGGCTGTTTGGTAACCTGTGACGCCTGATTACCATAAGCACAATTCTAGAGCCGGTGGCGCCGCATCGGCTGTTCTGATCTGATCGGGTCGATCAATACTTGTTGTTCTTTCTTCGTCTCCTATACTTGGCTTACTGGTCGCATCGGCTCGTGGCCTGATGGGTATCATCGGCTTCATTGTTCATTAGCCCACATACTTGGGAAGTACCTCTTAAGGTGTTGGCCATTGACCGCTACTGGGAACTTAACGCCATCCAATTCTTCAAGCATGTACGCATTCCCTGGTAGGAACTGGTCGACCTTGTACGGCCCATGCCAATTTGGAGACCATTTGCCATAAGCCGCGTCTTTAGTTCCTAATGGCAATACTGCTTCCCAAACCAAATCTCCCACCTGAAACTCCTTCGGCTTGACCTTTTTATTATATGCACGGGCCACTTTAGCCTTATTTTCCTTGATTTTCTCTAGGGACCATAGTCTGAGTTCCGTGAGATCTTCCACATTGTCGCTCATCAGGGTAGCATACTCTTCAGCGGACAAATCATTCTGGAATTCTACACGCCTTGATCCGGCCGTAACCTCCCACGGCAACACGGCCTCCTGCCCGTAGACCAAGTGGTAAGGAGAAGTTTTTGTCGCTCCGTGACATGATATGCGGTACGCCCAAAGTGCTTCTGATAGGACCTCATGCCAACGTCTAGGGTACTCATCAATCTTCCTTTTGATCAACTTGATAAGACTCTGGTTGGACGCTTCGGCCTGTCCATTTGCCTGAGCATAATATGGAGATGATCTAATCAGCTTGATTCCCATATCAGCAGCAAACTTCTTGAATTCTTCTGAAATGAAAACCGAGCCACCATCCGTTGTAATAGTCTGTGGAATTCCGAATCTGTGAATGACGTGCTCCTTGACAAACTGAATAACGTCCCTGGACGTCACTGACTTCATCGGAACCGCTTCCACCCATTTGGTAAAATAATCTGTGATAGCTAGGATGAACTGATGACCCTTGCTAGATGGGGGATTAATTTTGCCGATCATGTCCATACCCCAGCCTCTGAACGGCCATGGTTTAATGATGGGGTTCATAACGGACGCTGGTACCATCTGGATTTTTCCAAACCTCTGACATGCCTGACACCCTTTATAGTATTTAAAACAATCTTCAAGCATGGTGGGCCAGTAATATCCTGATCGCCTAATTAGCCATTTCATTTTGGTGTGCCGATTGATGGGTCCCACACGTTCCTTCATGAACTTCATGCAGGAGCCGATTGGACTCCACTGGCCCCAAACACTTAAGCAGTAACCCCTCTAGGGTCCTGTAGAACATATCATCCCCTATGAGAACATACTTCATGGCTTTGTATCGTATCCTCTTGGGTGCCCCCCGAGCCGAATCCTTCAAGTAATTGAAGATATCGGCTCTCCAATCTCCCTGGTCCAGAAAGTATACCTGATGAACTGACCCATCGGCTTTGTACCCTGAAGCCAACTGTGCTAGATCATTGGCTTCGGCATTCCGAGCCCTGGGTATCCAATAAAAATTAATGTACCTGAACTGGGCTATCAGCTCCTGGCATTGGACCCACATTGGGAACAGCAGCTCGCTTTCGCACCTGTATTCTTCTGTAAGCTGGGAAACTACCAATTTTGAATCCCCAAAACTTCCACTGCTTCAGCTCCGGCCTCTAAAAGCAATTCCATACCTTTTCGTACCGCCTCATACTCTGCAAGATTGTTGGTACAGGCGACAGGTAATCTGATCGAAAAAGAATACGTTGCCCCCCGAGGCGATACCAGTAAGACGCCGATGCCGCATCCATCCCCACAAAACTGATCCATCGAAGTACATGGCCCAGGCTCGTATAGACAGTGCTGCGATATTGGTGTTAACCCTCTCGGCGATAAGATCCGCTAACGCCTGCCCTTTAACTGCTTTTGCAGGTTGATATCGGATATCAAATTCTGATAACGCGAACATCCACTTCCCCAATCGGCCTTTCAAAACAGGAGCCGATAACATATGTTTTATGACATCCGATTTGCAGATGACGACCACTTCAGCCGATAGCAGGATATGGCGAAGCTTGGTGCATGTAAAGAATAAACATAAACAAAGTTTTTCCATGTCGGGGTACCTTGTTTCCGCATCCAACAATCTTCTGCTGAGATAAAAGACCACCTTTTCTTTGCCATCATACAATTGTACCACCACTGAAGCAATAGAAGTGTTGCCCATTGATAGATATATATAAAACGGTCTATCCTGTTGTGGTGGCACCAGCACAGGCGGATTCGACAAATATTCTTTGATTTCTTCAAATGCCCGCTGTTGGTCTGCCCCCCAGCGGAACTCGTCAGTCGTTCTAGTCTTGACTAACTCCATAAAAGGCTCGATCCGTCCAGACAAATTAGAAATAAATCTCCTGACAAAGTTAATCTTACCAATGAGCTGCTGGAGCTCTTTCTTGGTGGTGGGTGGCACCATGGTGCGTACGGCTTCCTGACTTTTTAGGCCAATCTCTATCCCTCTTTCATGAACTAGAAATCCCAGGAACTGCCCAGCCGACACACCAAAAGCACACTTCTTTGGGTTCATCCGGAGCCCGAACTTTCTAGTTCGTTCCAGAACCCGCCGCAGGTCGTCTAAATGTCCCTCGACCGATGCTGACTTTACACAACGTCGTCGATATAAATTTCTACTAGATTACCGATCAGATCATGGAAAATATGATTCATAGCCCGCTGATATGTAGCACCAGCATTCTTCAAGCCGAAAGTCATAACCACGTACTCGAACAAGCCCACTGCTCCAGGCACTCTGAACGCAGTTTTGTGTATATCTTTAGAGGCCATGAAGATTTGATTATATCCTGCATTACCATCCATAAAACTCAAATCTTATGGCCGGCGGCAGCGTTGATTAGTGTCTCTGCGATGGGCATCGGGTATTCGTCTTTTGGAGTGGCCCTATTAAGATCCCTGAAGTCCACGCACACCCTCCATCGGCCATCTTTCTTCTGTACGGGCACGACGCTCGAAATCCATTCGGCGTACCTGCAAGTCCTGATAAATCCGGCTTCCAGCATCTTTTCTATTTCTTTCTTCACCTCGACAAGAACTTCGGCTTTCATCTGTCGTGCTCGTTGCTGGAACGGTCGAAACCCACTCTTGAGGGGAAGCCGGTGCTCTACTATTTTCCTATCTAGTCCAGGCATCTCTGTGTAATCCCATGCGAAGCAATCGGCATATCCCTTTAGCAATGCTATCATCGGCTCTCGTAGTGCTGGGTGTAACTTCCTACTTATGAATGTTGGTCGTGGCTTATCCCCCGGACCGATGTCTATCTCCTCAAGTTCATCAGCCGATGTGAAACCATATCCTAACTTCCCTTCTTCTTCCACTAGATCAACATTGCAAATGGAGAAAGGACACAGCATAAAAAAACTCGGCCGATCTTAACGATCGGCCGTTCCACACATCCCCTTACTTTCCAAGTTTTTGTAAGAAGAACAGGGCCGGCTGTTTATGCTGGCCATTTTATAACGCCTACGAAACACATTTATATTTACAACTTCGTTCCTTCGGGGCCGATTGCAAGAACCGGCCTTTATGACTCCGCTACCACATGTTGCCTCCTGTTCCTTTACTCTGTGAGGCCGGTGGATAAGACCAGCCTTACTCCGTTTTTTGTAGCTTCGATGCGATCACACCCTTCCAGGCTCATTCCTGAAATCGGCTCTTGATCTTCCGCATCCCAAATGCTCATGGCCGCATGTGAAATTTCGATCGAGTCGTCTGCCTGGACTACTTCCACCTCGTCTCCGTCCCATTGGATCAAACATTGATGCATCATGGAAGGGATGCAACAGTTGGTGTGGATCCAATCCCTGCCAAGTAAAACATTGTAGGTGCTCTTGCTGTTGACGACGAAGAACGAGGTCGGGACAGTTTTGTTTCCGACGGTGAGATCCACACTAAGGACACCTTGGGCTTCTGAAGTCTGGCCGTTAAAATCACTTAGGGTGACATTGGTCTTGATCAAGTCTGCGGTGGATCGCCCCAAACGGCGCAGGACTGAGTATGGCATAATGTTGACCGCCGCTCCCGTATCCACCAACATCTTATTTACAGGCTGACCGTTAATAAACCCCTTAAGATATAAAGCTTTCAGGTGTTTGTAATTCTTAGCTTGCGGCATCTCGAATATCACTGGCCGAGGTCCAAATCAAGTTGGGCCACCGACAGCTCCTCCTGGGGCCTCGCATGGAACTCTGCAGGAAGCACAAAAACCATGTGTGCATCAGCCGATACCTTCTTGTCGGCTTTCGTTGACTTGGGTCGCCATTCCTTCCTGGGCGGGCGCGACTCCTTTTCCTGCACATAGTGAACTTGTTCTGCCAAATCTGGTCGTGCCTTCCTTAAAGTCTCGATGTACTTAGCTTCGGCCTCCTCCAAGCTACGCAGCCGTTGAACCCTGCGCTTCTGGGAACGACTAAGTCCATCGGGACACCAACGAGGACGATGATACCTGTCCTCTTCTTCATCTTCCTTTTGTGATGACCGAACCCGCGCTTGCCGGAGTGGGGCAGGTCCTATCCGCTGAAAAACCGAATCCCTTGCTTCTGGTCTCCTTGGTCCACACTCTGGGCAATCCTTGATTGTAGGCAATCGGCTCATACCTGAATCCCAACAGTACCTGAAGAACGGGCAGTGCCAATGATCGCGGGCTTCTTCGTGCTTCCTCAAACGCTTCCCGGTCCGGCGCTCATACTCCTCTTCCTCAGATTCCCGATGGAGGCGCTGCTGGTACTGGTACTCGTACTTCCTGAGAAGATCAGAAGAAGTTGGCCGTTGGTTCCTTACGTACCTTACTTGCCTTTCTGTAATATATTCACCCTTTTCATTTTGGGGCCGATCGCTCGAATCAGCCTCTCCATCTTCGATCTGGCGGCGTGATGCCACCCCGCCATGTTGATGCCCAGTGCGAATTGAGTTGTCGCCTTGCCGTCCGATCGTTGCTTTCCACCATATTGACACCAGGGAACGGCTGAGTGTCGACTTTCATAGCGGTCTGTCCCAAGATCAATCGGCCCTGCTCAATAGCCGATTGGATCTGCCGACGAAGCTCCTTACAATCGCTTGTGCTGTGGGTGAAGGAATCATGCCATTTGCAATATGATCTTCCTTTCAAATCTTGCGCCGTAGGGGGTTGTAACCTTCTGGGAATTTCAACTGTTTTTCTTTCAGCAATAAATCAAAAATTTGTTCCACTTTACTTACATCGAAATCAAACCCCTTTGCCGGTCCTGTTTGCTTTACCCACTTGCACGATACGGGATTCGCACCACGAGCCCATTCCGCAACCGATACTTCCGCTTCTTCCTCGGAGTCATCGGCTTCTTCAGTGTCAGCTAGCGCTACTTGACGCTTGAACTTTTCCTGGTACAGCTCAGGGTGACGCTGCTCGTACATCGTCAACTTCTGGACCAGATGTGCCAGCGAAGTAAATTCCAATTGAAAAGCCAGATCTCGAATCGGCTTCAACAACCCTAGAGATGCCAGTTCCACAGCTTCCTTTTCTGGGATCCGTGTTGAATAACACCTATTTTTCATCTCCCTGAAGCGTCGAACGAATTCCGCCACAGTTTCTCCACGCTTCTGTGCATTTGGGCCAGATCGGCAATCCCTGCGTCTGCGGCTTCTGAGTGATACTGAATATGAAATTGTTCTTCCAATTGTTTCCACGTACGGATGGAGTCAGGACCCAATGACGTGTACCACCCGAAGCCGATCCCGTAAGCGATTGTGAGAAGAACCTTACTCGTAGCGGATCCGACACAGAAATCATTCCTAACTGTGCCAAATATCGGCTCACGTGTTCGATGGAACTAGCACCTTCTGCCCCACTGAATTTGGTAAACTCGGGGAGCCGATATTTGGGTGGCAATGGAATTAGGTCATAATCACTCGGATACGGCTTTGTATAGCCGATCGCTCTCCTTTTCGGCAAAATGCCAAACTGATCCCTTAGGATGGCACCAATCTGCTCCGCTGTTTGTAATCCGGGGGCCGAGTGCACACTATCATGACTCGGCCCTGTGGCATAGTTGCTAACCAAGCTTGCTTATCCGCGTCAGCTCCAGGAACCCCTCCAGCTACTTTCTGTGAGAGATGTATTGGGTTACTGCTATCCGGGATGTATGCGCACATGTAACCATGTGGGGATTTCCTTGGGCGGCTCACTGAAGAACTGGTGGTCTGTAGGATCACCTCCCACTTTGTAAACCACGTAAGCTGGAGCACCATGTGATTCCGCTGCTGCAAGCGCATAAGGCAAAGGAGGTCTAGTCTGGAACGGCAATTCTCCCTTATGGCTCCCAGAGCAGGCCCAGTCGGAGAATGTTGATGCTTCATTATTTCCTGGACCACCCGTAAAGCCACACGCTCAAAAGCATTAACCAGACTTTCAGAATGCCGGTGCAACGAATGAGCCACCGCATAATTCACCTCCTGCCGCAAAGCTCTGGTACGATCCTCGGACGGGGTAGACAGATCCACTCCATCAAGAGCACCTTCAGGTGAAAAACCTCTCCACCTGATACCATGGTTGCGAGTTCTCTCGAAAGAGCCGATGAGATCGGCTTCAAACTGAGCCTTGATTTCGTCGTACCTCTGCTTATGCTCAGCAGAGAGCTCCTCATAAGAGATCGGATCCTCCTTGCCATCTTGTTGACCACCAGACGGAGTCGACGAAGATGACGGAGTCGATGAAGAAGATGCCGAAGATGATGACGAAGTCGATGAAGAAGGTCCCACCGGGCGTGCCAGAAATGTTGTCGGTCAAAACCCGCCGGCGGGCAGCGACAGGCAACACGAGGAGCCGGGAGGCTTCCGGGACGGCTGGTGGGCCCGGTCCCTCGTCAACGGCCCAGTGATCTGGCGCGCGCCCTGGCTGAGAGTCGCTAGGCGTGCCACCTGATCCTACACCCGATCAGGAAGGTGTGACGTGTCGAACTCCTGCATACACAGATATATGTAAAAGTTAATCCGAGCCGTGATCGGCTCATTACCTCCTCCCCGGTATCGGCTATGAAGAGCCGATTGCGTCAATACCGGATCGGATCTTTGGAACAGGCAATATAGAAACTAGTACGTACATATATATTTAAATAAAACTTGCCTCATAAATAACAATCTAATCCAATCCACAACAACTAAGCCCTCACTACACGATCGGAACATCCTACACGTAATTGAGCCTAATAGATACACAAAAGCATCGACAAAACGATCTAAACAGAGAGCAAGAGAACAACTAAAAGCCGATTCCCGAACAACCTCTATTCAGGCAAAAAGCCGACACAGAGCATTCTATCGGATCATTCAACTCGTTTGCAAGGCCTAATCGTGCACATATTGAACCAAGCTTCTAAATACATAGAAACCAGCCATAACAGATTGGATCTACTGACAACTACGAAACGAGATAAAACCATCATACCCACGAACAGGTACGATGATCAAACATGCGAGAGTAACGCATAAAGCACAATGAAAGCACCAAAAGAAAAGATTACTCAACGCATGCCAGGATAAATAACGCTACTCGCCATCTACAAGGCTTCAGCACGAGCAACGTATAAGCGAACGAGCATGGGTGACGCTACCCCGATCACGCAAGACGTGATCGGGGTCGCGTAGCACTTACCCGATGAAAAACCCTAAAACAGGGGAGGCGATACGCCGAGAGTTGATGATGATTGATTCTGTTTCTTGTTTATTCATGGTACATATTTATAGTCCGTAGACTTGTTCTCTTTAACTAACCCTAACCTAACACGACACGAATCTTAACTGTTTATTCCTAATTTACACGGCCTTATGGCCCCCATCTTCCACACGGGCCCGATTCGCAAGCTTTGTCACGACCGCCTTCCAAGCCCATCTTGCTCCATGGCCCACTTCTGACCTGGTAAAAATACGGTGATAACAGTATATAAATAATCGACTCCTAAGCATGCATGGCTCTAAGGCTCTTGGTTTTCTTTTTTAAAATAATCAATAAAGAGTAAGTCCTTAATTTCATATTTTATCTTCCGATATTCCAGTTCATTTAACCATTCTAAGTGAGCATCTATCTCTAACCAGACATAGTGGAAAATAATTAATCATCCAACAAGTTTGATCATAGTCATGGTTCCTCTTGTTACTCTATGTGGCAGAAGTATTAAGCAATCTCAATTACCGCGAGAAATGGACGATTCGAATCGAATTTCAAGGCAAACCTAACACACACGTCTGGAGCACCGAAGGGTCACCCCAAGCGACTTTTTCTCTTTCTTTCCGGGTTGTGGATCAGGGTCACCCTCCCTGACTACAGAGCCACGCTCTGCACTCGCATGTGTATACGCATCTGAACTACGTTCAAGTAGGGTGAAAGTAAAGTTCACTTGCCGGGCCAATCAGGTACTTAAACTTATCGAGTACCATATTTTCAACATGTGGTTAGTACGTTCAAACACTTAACCACCACTACCACATACTGTGGCCTTAGTATTTTTCTCTGCTCAGACGGGACCTCAACCATGAGCATCGTACCACAGACCCGCCCGTCGACCTTGTAGTTGCAGGATATGGTAAATCATTCAACTCCTATAATTCTCGCGAGTGATAGAAATCACTCGACTTTTACCGAACATATTAGCAGAGCATCTACTAACTCCAGTTCTATTATTCATTACATAGCTGCCTAGGATCATGCAGTTAGGGTTCCAATCAACTCCTATGAACTTAAATGCACAAGTAAAAAGGAATAATAGTTGAATCAATTGAAAAACTAGGATCATGCATCGGGTTTCCTTCTTGGGCAGGGTTAGTCAGTTAATCTTCTGAACTTTGGTTCTGGTCTTCGATGACTTCAGTCACATTTACTTGAGCTTCACGGGATTCGTTCTCAGGCTCCGGCTCCAGTGTGTACGTTCCATCAGCAAGTTCGGTCATTTCTATATGGATGCAAAAATGTCGGAGTTATTGAGTGGACAAGTTTTATCATTTTCTTCATGATAAAGTTGCAATCCAACAAAACATAGATTTTATTGTGAAGTTTCTTAATTAAAATAACTTAGGCAATCATTTATAGAATATACCTTAACTTAGTTATATTCATGAAGTGAGTTGGGGTCATTTATCAATTTTGCTCTTTAGCTTGTGCATATATATATTTGGTTTTTAATAAACCTTACTCTTAGAACAAGTTTCTAATGCTAGAATTTTGATACAAAGTACATTTCACTGTTCTAAAACTACAGTGTAAAGATCATAGCTAAACAGTATATGAACTCTACACACAAAATAATCTAAATATTTACTGCAAAAAAAACTTTCATTTTTACAGGACAAAGTATAGAAGTATTGGGTCTCAAGCTTTTACTGAACAAACTTACTCGCATGAGTAGGCTACTGTAAATTTTCTAAATTTTTCCTATGCAAGAATCAGAGAATAAAATTCTAGTTTAACTGGATCTAGCATATAACAAAAGATGCTCAAAAATCTAGTTGTGATTGGATTCAGTGCATGACATTTTTATGAAAGACTATACTCTTAGTTCAGAAGCTACCATCCAAATCTGATGAGCAGTTCTTTCCTGAAACTCTTGGAACAACTAAAAGACATTTAAACTTGATTTAAATCTACAGCTAAAATTATATGAAAATAGTCCAAGATCCTTTTATAAAGTTATAGATCTTAACTTAAGGAGTCCAGAACATTCTATTTTTTATTTTTAGGATTTTTCTATGAATTGTTTGCATTTTCAAAGTTCATAGATTGGTTTTCAAGTTCTAGTTTCTAGTTTACAATGGGTCCCTGAGATTTTATGGAAATCTCCCTGGAAATATTGAAATCGAAGCAATTGGATCCTTTGTGCAGGGGAACGGCGGTGGCAGGCCAAATTCCAGCGAACAGGGTTGCCGGCGATGAGGGGCGGGGTTAGGAGAGGCAAGAGGGGACCAAACCGCCCCTGATTGTGGCCTTGGGTGGGGAAGTGGTGGACCGAGGCGGCTCGCTGGCGTGGCACAGAGCCGGCGGTTGCGGGTGGTGGTGGCGGCGCTCCGGTGAGGAAGAGGGTGCGGGGACCAGTCGTGCAGCTTTGGTGTGAGACAGAGAAGGTAATGGGAGGGTTGGTTCGGGTAATATGGGGGCGGAGCAGCGCGTCCATGCGTGGATGGCGGCTCGCCGGAGTTGGGGTTGGGGCGGCGAGCTCAGGGGGCTCGGGTGGGACTTTTATAGGCGCGAGAGGGAAGGATGGCGGCTTGGGCACGAGCTGCTAGGGGAGGGGCGACCAGGGGGCCAAATCCGAGGGCGCAGCTACCTCGTTGTAGCTGGCGAGGCTCACCGTGGCTCCCGCAGCGCCCACGGCAAGAAAATACCGCCGTGTGGAGGCTTCCTGAGGGGGAGAGCGGGATTTCGTCGGCCAGCGGGGATCTCCAGGGTGCTGGCGGGTCCACATGGCCGGGCGGGCTCCGTTACACCGGGGTGCGCCGGCCAGCTGGCCTGCCGGCGATGGGACAGGGCAGAGGGAGGAGAGAGGAAAGAGAAGGTGTGAGATTTAAGCCAAAAAGCAAAAACAGCAGGGGTCTGGGTAAAAATGAAGCTAAAACTCATTCTTCCAAAGGTCAAATCAAAAATATTTGAATACCAGTTTTGCTCGAATTTTCAAGATATACATTTTCTATTTCATGACTATGTTCATTTGAACAATGTATAATAAGTTATTTTGAATTTCCAAAAACTAGTATTTAAATGACATGTCATTTCATGTTAAATTTTGCACTTTTAGCCCTTGAGTTCAACTAGACTTTTGTTGTTCTTGTCATGACAGATGTGCTATTAAATTTTTAGAATTATTTGTGATCATCTTTGAAAGTTATAAGGGTTTGTTTGCAAAGGTTCACATGCATATATACATATACACATATACATTTGTTTGAAATGTAGATTTTGATAGGTTGTTTTATACTTTTCTTGCTCTTTTATTTCTGATTTCATGTTATGGATCTTTGTTTAGCCTTTTAGACACCGAGGGTGTCACAGGTACCCGCGGGTACCCAACCCGATGGGTGAGAGTATGGGTATAAAATTTTACCGGGGGTATAAATACGGGTATGTAATTTTACCTGCGGGTAGAGCGCGGGTAAGAATTTTTACCCGTGGGTACCCGTTGGGTACCTGATGGTACCTAAAATACAATAATTATAACCTACTGAACTCATATCATTCTAAAAATTTTACATCTTATTTTCTTGTGATTGTATGAACTACATAGACTGATAATGAGATTGTGTGAAAGTGACATTAATATTTTGTCTATTGCTTGTAGGGAAGTGTACGCATCATTGTTGTATTTTTAGATAAAATACTTAGCTAGAATTGAAAGCATTTACTTACATACAACTACAAAATAGATGCTAAAGATAGGAAAAAAAAAGATGCAGGATGAACCCTATAATTCTCTATTTTACTAATGCTTTGGATTTGCTTGTATGGGCGATAAATTCAAAATGTGCTAATCTATATAACCAATTGATATTTGATTTATGCTATCATTAATAATCCCGATGGGTACCCAAAACCCAACCCGTACCCTGTACCCGGTGGGTACGGGTATGCCTTAGAGTTCCGGGTATTGTCGCGGACGGATATTTACTCTACCCACATCTTACCCGACCCGTTCCCATCCCTACTTGGAGCCTTTTTGTCACTCGAGGGTTTGAGCTACGACGGTAGCACAATTCTTTTGGCTAGTGAGATCAGAGCACCACTGAAAGGAATCGGTGCTCATAGTCTAAGAGGAGGAGTACTCACTAGGCGTGAAGTCTAACCGTTCCAATGAGCTGGTCTTCACAATTTGCCAATAAAATTGGCGTTTCTTTGTGAAAGAAGTGAGCTCCGGCTTTGATACCACTTGAAAGAATTCGGTGCTTCTAGCCTAAGAGGGGGAGGGTGTGAATTAGGCAATTCTAAAACCTTAACCTATTGCTCAAACTAGCTAGTACAAAATGTCAAAACTTGCTGGCGAGCCACCAAGACTCCAAGGGGCCGGCACACCGAGATACAACTTATGATTCACTCAAGAACCAGCACACAAGGTAGCAATACCTTGCTCTCTCTCACTCTCTCTAGAGCTAATCCTAGCACTAATACTGTCAAAACTTATGCTAAATCGAAGGATATGATCAATGAGATCTTGTGTGGCTTGGTGAAAGAATCTTAGTGATGCCTAGAAGAGGGGTGAATAGGCGTATTTGAAAAATCTGAAAAATTCTTTGCGGCAATTAAATCTATCGGATCTTTTGACATTATGTAGGAAGTTACAATAGGTCAGAACCTCCGACACTGAGCTGGAATTTTCGATAAAAGTAAAGTTCTTATACAAAATTTAAAATTAAACTTGAAACTGCAGAACCTGACTGAATCAAAAGTTACGCAACGATACTAGAAAACTTCTGCACGTGATCTTTGCAAGCACAACAACTAGAGTACATAGATCAGCACAAAACAAACTCTAGGTCAATAAGAACTAAATAAATGCAATAAGCACAAGACACAAGATATTTATTCCCAAAGTTCACTCCCACTAAGGAAGCTACGTCTCCGTTGAGGAGCTCATAAAAAGCTGGATCTTCCACTAACCCTTTACCTCACTCAATCAACCACAAAGAAGGATTGAATCACTTACTATGAAATCCACAAAGGATGGGTAATACAAACTTCCCGGGGTGCACACACAAGAGGACGCTCAACCGGGCTAGAGTAACAAATGCGACTTGATGGATGAAGATGCTTCAGGTGCTCTAGAGATAAACGTGGCTACCTTCTCACTCAAAAGTTCAATCCTCACACCTCACTCTAGCTCTCACCCAAGCCCTAACTCAAATCAACTAAAAGATTAGCTCTTGGAAAGATTGGGGAGGAGTAGTGAATGCTCTTGGAAGTGTTTGTCTCGTGTTAGGTCAGCAACAAATGAAGGAAGGGCTGAGGGGGTATAAACACCCGAACCTCAAAAACTAGCCGTTAGTGTGCAGAATAAGTGATTGTCAGAACTTCCGACCCCATTAAAAATAGCCGGGCGAGGACCCCCTATCGAAACTATTAACCAACCTCCGACGGGGATCGAAACTTCCGACCCATGGTCGGAACTTCCGACACACACTGAGTCGGTGAGAAAACTAAGTGCACAAGTGTGTGATTTTGTGCCACTCTTGGTTAGTTAGCATCTCAATTAAGCACTTTGATATATTCAATCTATCCATTCGCATCCCTCTTAATAGTACATTAATAGTACAGTGTTTTATATACTCAAATTCAAAATATAAAATAAATAAAGATCTTCTTTTGAGCTCCATCACTGTCTATCAAGTAAATTGGTATCTTTTCACGCATATAATTCATTTCATTAAATTTTAACATGTTCATAGCTCGATAAACACATTAGCTTCTTAATTATGCATGTCATCAACACCAAAACCCACTTAAGAGGCCAAATGCACTTTTAATCTCCCTCTTTTTGGTGATTGATGACAACACAATTAAGGCTCACAAATAATATATCAAATCATTTTGAATCCAATCATATAGTTAAGCTCCCTCTTAATATGCGCATTTCTTAAGATGAAATAAAAAACAGCCTCAAATGCCATTTGCTCATATTAAAGGAGCTCCCCCTGTATCATTGCATTCTTGGGGTGCAAAGTGTGACAACTATCAACGTGATGCATATGATAAGACATCACAACAACAAAGTGGAAATAAACAACCATCAAGTCATGCTCATCACATAAGTAATGAGCTCTAAGATCACACTAACATAGCAAGTCATGAATAAATCTTACAAATTAAAATTCTCACTTGGCACACCACACATAGCACATACAAGTTTTTACATGTCCACAAGCATAAGAGTTCAAGGTTCAAAGCTACTAGATGCTAAAAAGATAGATAAAGCCCAACATCCATATATGGCCTATGGTGAGCTCACTCCCTTTTTGGCATCAAGCGCCAAAAAGGAGAGACCCTGCCATGGCCATCACTCATCGTCCTTATCATCTTCTTCATCATCCGTGGGTGTGTCAGCTGCGGGCACATCACCTTCTTCCTCTTCATCCATCTCCTCACGGCCGCCCAAATCCTCCTCAATATCATCCTCATCCATTTGAGGAGCACCTAACATCATAGATGAGCTGCCAAGCTCTTCCCAAGGGTAGCAGAAAGTTGGAGGGGGAGGGAAGTCCATTGGAGCACGAATCGGGGAGTGGGGCATTATCATTCTTTGCCATAAGAGCCTTTTGCCTTTCTTCCATCTTCAAGAGTTGCTCATCCATATACTTCCTATGAGCATAAATTTCTTGGATGTTGTGACAGCCCACGTTGAAGCATGAGTTGAGAGATGAAATTTAGAATTCCTTTCTTCTTTGGGGCATGAGGAGGTGGACCATGGGAGCTTGAGGGACCTTGGGAGCTAGATGGGCCATGAGAGCTAGATGGAGCATATGATGGTTCTTGAGTGGAGCGTCGAGGTGCATGAGCTCTCAGCTTGAGAAAACGCTGAAGTTGACCTTTCTTAAACTTTTATACTTGATGGCTCATGTCGGTCAAGATATTTACACATGTCACTTCTTTGATCATGGCAAAGATGTACGGTGCATAGTGACAGTCTTTCTTTGGTGAAATAGAGCAGATGATGATTTCCTCCTAAATAAAGTCAAAGACACTAAACTCATTCTTGTTGGGAACCATCCTAGCAAGCAGATTCTTGGGTATGTTGGAGATGTTGTCTGAGTCACCACTTTGGGGGATAGAGTGTAGCGGAAGAATTGGTTGAGCAGCTTGTTGTAGTAAGGTGTCAACCCATGTATTGTCCCAAACTTAATATCATCATAAGCACTGTCATACATGAAGTGAAGTTCTCCATCATCTAGCATAATTTCCTCCTCATGTATCTTCTCTCTCGTGAGATCAGTATTAGAGAACCCAAGAAAGCTTGCAAACTGTGCATACTGAAAAAGGCTTGCCTTGTATGGTACAATATAAGGTCTTGCTGGTTGATATAAAGAGTTGCATAGAACTGATCAATGACCTCCTCATTCCAATCACAGTTGAAGGATATGATTGAGGAGAGATTTATTCTTCTACAAGCATCTTCGACTTCCCCTACCACCGGCAGATCGATTTCAAACAAATAATCCTAGTTGATGGATTTCATCTCGATGGTGGGATGAGATTTGCACAGAATCATGGAGGCATACCAATCTGCATGAAAGTTCAACAAAAAATGAATATTCCCTTGTTGCTCTTTGCCATACCTAGAGGGATCGTCATACCTCAAAGCATATAGATTATGCTTACCCTTTGTGTACTGGACGAGTCCCATTGTACTGCGGATCAATTTGTCTGATTGGTGGCTGCAACCGAATAATAATTCTCTCAAGATACTTCTAGGACTCTCCTGCATCTGCCGTGTGAGAGCCCGGAGCGGAAGCGCGCTTAATGCGAGGGCGAGCACCTTAAGCAGAAGTTTCTTGTTTCAACTACCAATGCAGCGATCCGTTATATTCTGGGACCATCGGTTCAACCGGTCGTCTGATTTCAGCTAGCACTTGTCTAATTCGTCGCTGCAATCATTTGGACATCTTGACAACAAATTGGACTATCTTGTATATGGATTGTACTCCATCCATAGGACCTAAATGTCCTACAATCTTAAGCTTACAAACCCATTAGTCTCGTACAATCACCACAAAATAGGGCATGTTCCTTGCGACCACACCACTAGGCATTAGACCAACGGGGTCACAGCTTACCCGGGCTCAGTTCTCAAGTTGCTTGGCAGTTGTGGCCAAAGTTTCGGCTTCGGTGCCTTCCTTTAACCATAAAACCAGAAAGGAATCGCAGTGGCGCAGTGGCTATAGAAAATCGAGCACTCTTCGTGGAGCCGAGTACTCGCGAGGTATGCTTTCCGCTCGAAAGCAGGGAAGCCAAACAAGAACGAGCATAGCCTACACAAACATGCAATAGTCAATTGGGAGCTATAAACTGAACCGAGCGATTCGTTTTGAATATTGAATTCGGTAAGCCGCCGCGCAAAAGCAACCGACAGAAAATCAGGAACAAACTTTACAGCCACCTTTGGGGGTTGACTGATCCAACAAAGGACGCAGAACCCTCAAATTCAGGTGCTCCTCGTTCTAGCTCTCTCCATTCTGAACAGATGAAACCACTCAAAAAGCGATAGAAAAGAGAGGGAGAACGGGAAGTTTGAACTGAAGAAACAGAACTTAGGAGTTGTGTGCTGAAATGCAAAATCTTTTTTATTTCTGAACCTGTCACACGCCTGTAGATCATGAATGAAGAAAGTTGATGGGTGTGTAACTTTGATTATAACATAGATTTTGGTGCTTCTTTTTTAAAGAGTACGAGCTACAGTCATGGGTTGTCTTCTTTGGTGACCATGGTCCAAACTAATCAGTTCATGTCCGGTAACCAGACGAGATTGCATCAGTATCCTGTTTGATAGACGTTAAAAAACCCTGGATCGGCCCATCACTGCGACTGCAGCAAATTTTCCCTTCTAATCAGGGTCTAATCTCGTTGCCCTTCACCTAACAATCAAGCGATGTTTAGGTCAGGTCACGCTGATCAATGATGGAAAGCATATACACTACTGCTTCTTAGCATCTGTTAGTACCGTTCAATGCATGATTGGTGTAAGTTCAAGTTCAACCATTTCTCATGTCCTTCTTGGCATGGACATGGAAAATATGTAATGTCTTGCCATCCTGAAGGCTGAAACGTCCTCGATCACGATCAACATGTATGCAAGTGTGGAGTCATTTTCAAAAGGTTAGGTAGCTTAACCCAGCCGATCTCCATGTGAAGGGGAAAAATCAGATGCCACACCGCCGGCGCCGGACACAATCAGATTCACTTCGCTTTGGCCGATTATCATATGAAAAGATATCGCACCTAAAAGACCAAATAGCCTCAAATAAAGCTATAAAGGTGCTCTTGATGCATATCTCCCTCAACCCGCGAATCTGTAAATAAAATAGGTGGAGTTTCATCTGAGCCACCCGTTGAAGATCCGATGTTCGAGACCTAGTGGAGTAAGATTTACTCAAAGCATTCAGTTAAGCAGCAGCAGAGAGAAATGGATGTCAGAACTCAGGAGAGAGATCATACAACAAAATCTATGAACTCCCTGCTGCTCGATGAACAGATGACAAGATCGATGTCATGCTGACCCAATGCAAAGTCCTGTTGCTTATGATGGAAAACTTGTCCTCGAAACTGAATCATGATGAAATCTTGTCATTGGTTGGTGGCAACAAGCTAGAGCCAGAGCGGCAGGGCCTGAACAAAGATCGCCGTTCTGTTCATGCATCGAAAGCGTTTCATTTCCACATAGGTAAAGCGGGCTCGATATATTCCTTCCCACACAGCCGGTGAAAGCTCATTGGCCACCAACTCCGCGTTGCGATCGGCGCTGTTATATAGGGGCCATATTCCCGGCGTCTCTCTGCGTCAGTTCCCAATTTCTCATAGTTGCGGCGCAACGCCATCCGGAGTAAAGCTACCCGCTTCCGGAAACTCCTGATCAGCGGTACGGTGCTCGAATCAATGTCTTCCTGGGCGTCCGGCCTGCCTCTGGCGGCGCTGCTGCTCGTGGCCTGCTCCTCCACGGCTGCCGCCAGCACCTACACCGTCGGCGACGGCTCCGGCTGGACCACCGGCGTCGACTACACCTCGTGGGCCGCCTCCAAAAACTTCAAAGTCGGCGACAGTCTCGGTATGTGTACGCGCCTTACTCGTACTCCCACGCATGTATGATGGATGATCACGCATGAGATGGGCTCACGAGTCTGTTTGTTGATTGGTCGTCGTCGCAGTGTTCAACTACGCGAAAGGTCTGCACACGGTGGTGGAGGTGAGCGCGGCCGAGTACATGGCGTGCACGGCGGCCAGCCCGCTGGGCTCCGACAGCAGCGGCGCGACCACGGTACCCCTCAAGACGCCCGGCACCCACTACTTCGTCTGCAGCATCACGGGCCACTGCGGCGCCGGGATGAAGCTCGCCGTGACCGTCGGCGGCTCCTCCTCCCCCGCCACGCCGACGCCGACGACACCAAGGACGTCCCCGACCCCCACCACGCCCTACACGACGCCGGCGACCCCGGCCACCACGCCCTACACGACCCCGACCACCACCACGCCCTACACGACGCCGACGACCCCGACGTGCGCCGGAGGTGGAGGCACCACGACAACCACCCCGGGCACGACGCCGTTCATGGCGTACCCCAGCGCGGCCGGCCTCGGGCCGGCGGCGTTGGCCGGCTTTGGCCTGGTCTGGTTTGTGATCGTCCAGCTAGCGCTGCTCTAGACACAAGGGGCCATTGATCGACCAGGATGGAGGCAGTGCTCTTATATAGCTAGGTCATGTCTCCTGTAACGTGCTACTGATGTGTTTGTTCTTTGTTACGCATCGAGTTGGTGTTTCCTGGAAACTGGTTTTCGTCTCTGCTCTGAGCCTCTGAACCGCAGTGTTAGGGTGTTGTCACTTCTTTAGCTAGTCGAATTATCCTGCGAAACCAACACCGTGTCTAATATATCGTACGGAGTACATTCTACGGCCTGTGGGAAAGGCCACCAGCGGATCGACGAGATCGATTGGAGAAGATGTATTTGGAAGAGACAAGCCCACATGTCAGGTAAATTTAGCCCATTGCAATAGCAGGGCCGCATTTTGATTGGGTCCAAAACTCCGGACAATCTGCCTGCACAGGGACAAAGGCGGATCAAGGCCCACATATAGCAGTAGAGCCCGATGCGGTCCGTTATTATAGTCGATGTATCTGGCCCATCGCATTTACACACACGGTGCCACGTATAGATGGCAACCGGTAAAATCCGTTTGGATAATAACTTTGTAAATCCGTACCCGCCTGCTAAAATCCATGCCCGCATCCGCACCCGCAACCCACCACGGGCACGAAACGACGCCCATAACCACTATCCGCAGATATCCACGTACCCGTGCGCACGCCCGTGTACTCGCAAGTTTTAGAAAATCAAGCACACATTACATTTTAACAGCAGATAAACACCATTTATTTAAGAAAACAAATAAATCTGAGCAAACAAATGAACTAGTCTTATACATAAATACATGATACATCACACGTTAACATAAACAAAATCATACAACCATACAAGAGTGTTCAAAACCATTATTACATAAAAAGTCCAATTGAGTTTGCGGGTTTGGCGGGTTTGCGGATGCAGATATTATTTTTTCAAACCCATTAGCAGATATCTGTCGGATTTAAGGTTGTACCTGCACCCGCGTCCGCGGGCATAAATGCAAATCCGTATCCGCGCCCGTCGGATTTGCTATCCGCGGTACGCGGACCATCTTTGGTGCCACGGTGAGTGTTCGCGGGCGTGGTCGCCGGTCGGCATCGGCGCTCCGCTAGGCTTCCGTTAGGTGGCCGTCTGAGGCCCCGCCGTCTCCGGTGGCGTGGCCCGTGGAGGCTGGTCTTAAGGCATTTCGATGTCGGCCGAATTTTGGTGAAATTTCGTGAACTCTGATGCTTTTCATATATCTGTCAAAGAAACTTTGGTGAGGTTTGATAAAAACTTTGGTAAAATATTATCGTCGGCCTTTGGCACGCCAGCATGTAACACGTCGTACGTTTCCCCTGTTGGCGGCCCTTGTTGTATTGCCAGTCCCAACGATATCGTCAACTCTACAAGTATGAGGTGCCTGGGGTCGGGGGAAACAACGGCAACCCTAGTAATAGTAACCCCACCAACCCGGGCATGGCACCATTCATGGCGTACCCAGCGTGGCAGCGTGGCTTTTGAGTTCATCCTCAGCTTTGCAGATTCAGTCTTTGGTCCAGACTTCCTTTCCACTTTCCCTTCAGTTTCAGGAGTTCAATTCAGCCTCCTGTCCTCCCAATTTCTGTCGAAGTCCTAGGACAAAAGGAGTGCCTTCCATTCCTGTTGTTGAACATCTTGGTGCTCATTTGCGCAGTGGCGCTTTTACCTTGTAGTATCCACCTCTCGTCCTAACAGAAAACTGTTTTTTTTTTTGGGAGAGGAAGAGAAAGCAACTAAACGCTTTGAACTGCTGAATGCCCTAGAACGGACTCTTCTTGAAGAAATCTTTCGGCCCATCTGAGAAAGCGCTAGCCCAGGAGTCTCTTCAAGCCTCTGATGGGCCGTGAGACAAATTGGGCTAACCCTTGTGCTAGCTATTCGAGATCGGCTCGTTTTCTAGTTAAAGCCGAACACGAATCGAACTCAGCCAAACGAGGGGCCACGGCGCCGCGGGCGAGCCGAGTAATCAAGCCGAGCTGATGGTTGTCGCAACTAACGGCCAGCGGCGTCCGTTACGCGGCCGTCCGAGTCCCCTCCTCCTCCGGATCTCCTGCGCCGTGGTGCGTGGTAGACTGGCAGTGGTACTCACGAGAAGAGAAGTTGGGAGACAACAGCTATGGGGGACCCGAGCTCTCAGCTACAAACATACAACCTGCTACTAGTTTGCAGTGCTCCATCAGGAAATAAAAGGAACATACACGCATGAACAAGGAACAAATCTGCTTACAACGTGATCAGAGTCACCAAAATCAAACGAGACGTCCAAAACAAAGATGGACACTTATTGCAAACAACAAACAAATCCGCAGCAAATCAAAGAACACCAACAGCGTTTGGTACCCTCTCAATTTAGAAGGCGCGCACCGCGACGGCAGCGAAAGCCGCTGCCAGGGCCACGAGGCTTGCGGAGCCGGCTGCAGGTGCCGCGGCGCTCTTTGGCGGCATGCTCGGTCTGGGCGCGGGGGCAGGCTCGCCCACCGGGGACCCTGACGCCGGCGAGCTGGCGTGGCGGTGCGGAGACGGGGCGCTGCCCTTGGGGGCGGCAGCATTCTTCGTCGGCGCGGGGGCCGGGGCAACCTTGGCCGGCGCGGGCGCGGGCGCCTTGGCGGGGGTGGGAGCCATGGCCGGGGCAGCCTTGGGTAGCGGGTTCGCTGGCGCCGGGGCGGGGGCGCCCTGTAGGCTGGACGCCGGCGCCGTGGCGGCGAAGGCGGCCACTGCCAGGACGGCGAGGAGGATGGCAGAGAGAGCGGAGCGTGAGGCCGACATTGTCGTCGCGAGAGGTGCCGGTCTCTGCGACGAGCGGAGGCGTGGCTGGCAGAGTTGGCGCCGCTGGTTTGTGCCTTGAGCTTCCTTGCCGCCTTCTCTGCAGGGTTCGAGGGTGGCGAGGGGTGAAATTTGTAGTGCTCGGAAACGAAGAGAGAAGCAACGATTCCTACAAGGCTACAACTCTTTTGCTGCAGAAAATAATTGCAGGAAAGCAGGAATCGATCGGAGGGGAAGCACGGTCTGAACTGTATTATGTGTTACAGACAGAATTATATTAGGCTGCCACCTCAGTACGTGTTCTGGATAGGATTAAGATGCATTTTGACACTGAAGTTTGCCATGTTGATAAGGGAAATGGCATGGCACTAGTCACGATTTAATTTGTATTCGAAAGTACAGAACGTGAACACCACACAGCAGAAATGTGCGTGCCAGTCGTCTTCAGAAAAAATCAGGTCAGAGCTAAAAAAATGAACAAAGTTCAGAGCCAGCAGTACTTCAGAATGGAGACGACCCAGCTTGCTGTTTAGTTGGGCCAAAAGGCCTTGCCAAAGAAAGAAAACGCGCCTCGTGATGTTGAATAGCCCATATCAACCCAAAATAAGAAGGTGAGCTACCGCCTATGGGCCCAAATCGAACAGCAGTGACGTTGAGTAACGGAGAGGTCCCTCAGCTCCAACGAAGAACACCTTCAGTGATGATGAAGACGCTAGGGACATGATTCATGGTGCGAGATCAACTGATGCTGGAAGAAAATCATCTGGATCTACTGGAACCTCCAAAGATACTATTGAGGTTGCTAAACGTGGTGGTTCCAGAAGAGGCAGGGGAAGATACACGAGCTCAATGGTCTTGACACCGTCTAGAGGCAATCAATCACCGGTGCCCGTCGTGCACACTCCCATGATCTACAATGTGAAAGCACACAACAGTTACCAGGCTCACCTCCAGAGAAATTCAGAGCCAGCAAAACTGCTAATATTAAGGGTCACGCTTTCGCGGGTGGCAATCGACGAGTCGCACGAGGCTCATCAATAGCCCAACGCCGCCGCTCGCTGCGCCGCTGAGGTAGGGGAGAGGGAGGGGTGGAGTAGCCGCCGGGGGTAGAAGGTTGGGGGAGCGGCCGTTGGCGAGATCACCGGTGCTCCAGGGTGGTGGTTGAGGCGGCGACGGTTAGGTTTAGGATTTCGGATTTTCAGGAGTGAGGGGCAGCTCCATGGCCGGCAGCTATAGATGGGAGGTTGGGGGCGGTAGCGGACCGACGGTGGTGCCGACGGAGGCAAAGCGGCGCGGGAACGCCGCCGGCTAGGCAGGGCTGCACCCCCGGTGGGCGGTGGCCGGCCGCGGGGCAGGAAGAAGGCCGGTGGCGCGTAGGCGCTGCCGGCAGGGGCTGTGGATGAGAGGGCGGGGGAGGCTGGAGGAAGAAAAGATAGAAGGCGGGGGAGGCGTGGTAGCCTTGTGCGATGCTTCGGCTCCCAGTGGCTGGGAATAGCCCCAGCAAAATCACGATGTTGGATTTGCAATGAGCACGAATGGGCCAAACCTTGTAGAATCTCGCCTGCTTATTTGGGTCTATCTGCCCGTCTGGGCTCTTTCGTGATGGTATTGTTTTTCTTTTCAAGTGCGTAAGTCTGCTTTTCAGTTCGCAAGGTTGCGCTCTTTGGGTCAACTCATTCCATTGGTGAACAGGAAACTAGGCAGCAGCGTGCTTGGAGCGTGCTCTCAGGTTACCTCAGACAGGAGCTTGCCAAGTTGCATCGGCACCGCCGCACGTACAGCACAGAGCATCTGAATGCTTGGCGGTGACTCCGTGTTCTGTTGAAAGGCCCGCCTACGGCCTACGGAGTATCTCTATCTGAAGGCTCGACTGAAACCTACGCAGCCCGGCGGTGCGAGTCGGGCGCGTCATTGCGAGGGTCCCCTGTGAACAACCGACTAGATTCTGACAGCGAGTTCGCGACGCCGTACGAGAATCACCAGGCGGTGCCAAATCAGATCGCGCCGCCACGGCCGCACCGACGCGGCGTCGCCGTCACCCGAGATGAAAAGTACTAGACAAAAGCAAAACCCGCCACCGTCGAGAGGGACCCGGCCGGCGGTGGCGGTTTCAGACTTGAGGCGCGTCCACACGCCTCGACCGACGAGGCAGCGGCGTCACCCATGTGCCGACGCGCGCAAGGACGACGGACGGAGCACGGGTCACGGGAAGCGCCCCCGGACGTCGGCCGCGCTGCCCCGCCGCCCGCCGCGGCCACGGGCTCGGGGACCGCGCACCGGGCACGTGCCCCTGCCCTCTTCCCCGGGCTGCTCCTCTCGCGCCCGGCGCGCGGCAGCGAGACACACAAAACCGACCACGGCGTTAATAAAAACGGCTCGTTCTCGCGGATCCCGCTGGCCAAGAACCCCAAAACTATTCGAAATCGCGTCGGCTGGCGCCGACTTCCGCGCGAATTGCCAGGTTCGTGCTGCCCACGCCTAGTGTCGAAATTGTATTTGCCCTGCTCTATTTGAAAGTTCGAACAAAGTTTCATGGAAATCGTAGCGAAGGTAGCCTCGTCCACCTCGCCCGGAAGTTTCATCTCTCGTCAGACCAGCCTTGGTCTATGGCCTACGAACTTTCCCTGACATTAGCCGGGAGATTTTCAAAACAGAGACATAGAAAATTCAGACCGGCCGCGGAGCTCTCGGACTCGGTCTGGCGCAGGCAGAACCGAGGGCCTCATTTTCCGCCGCCGTGGAACCAGGAAGCCGTCAACCGGTCAGTCCGTCTTGGCATCTTGAAGTGGCTCCACTGACCTGGTTCAGACGGATTCTACAGAAAACATCAGAGCCCCCTTGGGGCTTCACGTGAGCACGACTGGACTGGACGCATTCCTGGCGTCTTCGCGGCTGCTTCGCGACCTCCTCCCACAGCCTGTGCGGCTGTGCCTGACGCAGATGGGATCTCTGTGTTTGCACTGACGACTTGACGAGAGATGCATGGCCGCTTGTGCTCTGCAAACAACGACTGGTTTGTACTTGTACCTCCTGTGCTTCCATCTTACCGCCGAAGAGCGAGATAAAAAAAATGTATGCTAGAAGAGAGAATGTATAGCTTATAACAAAAGAGGCAAAAATGGCCATGAACATATATATGTTTGTTGATTACCCTTTCTTTCTTTGTTTAGCCATCCAGCAAGAGAGCTACCAGCTATATGTACATAGACAAAGTAGGAGAAAATAGAAAAAATAGGGTTGGTTACCATCATTTTTGTCCATTTCTTTGAAACGAGTGTGTGTCCCATCAGCAAAGCCCTGTCTCCGTCGCCTCATCAACAGTTCCCGCTTCCTGCCGGCAGGCGTACCAACACACAAAAGTCTCATCTCTCTTGGTGGATGGCGGCGCATCACCAGACCCATCACCACCACGACTCATAAGAATGAAGCGAAATTCCCTCGCCGTGGAGCTGACGAACCACCACGCATGTCACCCCATCCCAGATCCAGGATCGGAAGCTTCCAAAAGGATCCCTTTACGAAATTTACGAAAAGCGCCCGCGAAAAAGCAGAGAAAAACCTTCCCCGATCGGCCGGCTAAAAAAAAACCCAACCCCGATCAGACGCCGTGCGTGCCTAGTACTCCTCCGCTCCGTGGTCCGTACGTACCGCACGCGAGCACGGCGCCCCGACCGCGCGCACACGCCGCCAACCCGGACCCAGCCAGGCTCCGCTGCCTACGCATGGCCAGCCAGGCAAAAGTCCAACCGCTTCGCAGCTCCCCCCTCCCTCCCACCATCCGCGAAGCTCCCCCTCGGCCCCCGCCCCGCCCGCTCCGTATTTATACGCGCACACGAGCGCGCCCACACACGATGACTGCTGCCTGCTTGGTTCTTACATGAGAAGTAGTGGAGACAGGCGATCGATAGCGTTCCGGCCGATCCTGCTGTCGACATTGCTTGGCGGTTTGGTTTTTCGATCGGCATGGTGATGGGCAAGGCGAGGTCGGGCAAGGCGGAGGGGGCGCGGTGCCGGCGCCACCCGCGGCACCGGCAGCAGGGGGCGGGCGTCTGCGCGTCCTGCCTGCGGGACCGCCTCGCCCACCTGTCCCTCTCGGCGTCGCTGCCCTCCGTCGTGCGCGGCGACGAGGAGGATGGGTTCTACGAGGAGGAGGGGGCGTCGTCCTGCTCGGAGGCGTCCACGGCCTACTCCTCCGAGGGCTCCAGCGCCGCGTCGTCGGGGCGCGCCAGCCCGGCGGCCGAGCCGGCGTTCCACGACGAGATGAGGCGCGCGCCGCGGGTGTCGTTGCTCATGCGCCACGAGCGGGTCGTCGGGGACGCCGACGCCGTGGCCGCGTTCCTGCAGGCGAGGAGGGAGCAGAGGAGGAGGACGGCCACCAGCTTCTGGGCCAAGCTGCTGCACGCCACGCGGGGCGGAGGAGGAGGGAAGAAGGAGGAGGCGTGCTCGATGGCGGCGCGCGCCAAGACGCTCGAGGAGAGGGGCGCCGCGGCCAAGTGGGTCCTCTTCTGATCTGGCCATGCTGTGCATGCTTTCCGTTGCTCATTAGTGTGTCGATGATGACTGTTTCGAGTGGTTTCGTGGACAATTTTTTAAAAAATATTTGGGTGCATTTTGTTGATGGGTTTCGCCTGGGTGTCGAAGGGGCATGCAGCTTAGCCTAGCCATGATGGTCCATGCTTTGTACAGATCTAAAGCAAACAACTTGTACGTGATCCGTTGATCTATATTCTTTGATTGGTTTTAACTTTAATCATCTCAGTTTCTTCTTGTTGTTAATCTAGCTATATACGGAGTATATGCAACTGAACGACAGCACCTGTGTGGCATATTGGCATTCAGCAGTCCCTCTGTTGACTTGAGTTGTTCAACCTTTGTCGCTGACTTTTGCTTGGATTCAAACTTCAAGAGATCAACAAGGCATCCTTCAGCACGCTCAGACTACGACCCATTCTTCTGGTTATACTACTAACTTAGGGGGTGTTTGCTTCCTCTGGGTTTATTTTAAACCCCGTCACATGATATATTTGGATGCTAATTAGGAGTATTAAACATAAATTAATGTCAAAATAAATTCCATTACTCTAGGTTTATTCGCGAGACGAATCTATTAAACCTAATTAGTCCATAATTAGCCCATGTGATGCTACAGTAAACATGTGCTAATTATAGATTAATTAGGCTTAATAGATTCGTTTCATGAATAAGCCTTAGGCTTATGCAGTTAGTTTTATAATTAGCTTATGTTTAGTTTTTCTAATTGGCATTAAAACATTCAGGGCTTAAAATAAGCCCTAGGAAACCAAACAACCCTTAGAATATAAATTTAGGCATCATTTAGGACGCAGAATTTCACATATGAATTTCAACAAATTAAGGTTTGGGAAAAAAAATCAAGGTATTTAAAACTGCTTTTGACAGGTGACAGGGAAATGTTCATTCTATCACTATTTCTTTTTGATACACGATTAATAATTTGCACTGATTATTTATAAAGCGAGTCTCTTCATGTGACATCATCCACATTCTCTAAAACTAGCAAGGTTGTCCCGGGTACCTAATTTTTTGCATGCTAACATTTAGGTTGTTTAGTTGTTTCATTATTATAATGGTTTTGTTTAGTTGTTTCATTATCATTTTTTTGTCAAGTAACCGAGACAAAGATATTGTCTCTTCGTATCATATTATATGGCTTGTAATATTAAATCATTTTCTCTAGGAGTTTCTCCTTTTGTTTCCATACAAATTAGAGTTTCTTCTATTCTATTCGATGTATATTCTAACTGCCACACGGAAGTCTGAGTTGAAATATCCAAATACGGATCCAATCTATTGTTTTCATCTTCTATACTTCATCTATTCTTCTAAAGGATCCCGCTGTTATAACACAAACCTACGCCTGTCAATGGTGTAGATTCTTCTATTTATTCACTCATAATATGGTAATTTCTATTTTCACTAGACAAACATGGTAACTTAATAGTTTTATTTTAGAATCTAACTGCTAAATAGATGGACATAGGAACTGAAATATATTTTTTGAATTGTGAAATTTATCTACTATCTAATTATTTTCTACGTGGGCTCTTTATTTAAGTAATTTGCTTCTCAATAGCAACGAAAATTTTCTAATTATTTTTTATTTCTAAATTAGGTATTTATTTATTGTAATTGATATAGTCTCTTTGGTTGACTATTTTTTTCCAAATTCATAGACAATACTACTAATTTTCCTATTTATTTTATTTTATTTTAGCTATGATTACATAAGTAATAATTTGCTTCCCAATCTCAATGAAAGATGAAATATGTATTAATCATATTAGACATGGACTTTTTGTCTACTACTAATTTTCTTATTTTTCAATCTGCATTTAGCTATTATTAATGGTGCTCGACAAAGATTGTTTGGGTTAATATAGAGTGCATCTTTATTTTTATAATGGCCTGCGTCAATAATATAGTTAACTTTATTATTTATCTTTTTAGAATTCTCTTCCAATTCATATCGTATTTATAATCGATAGATATACAATGATTTTAGAGTTCATGTGATCATCATTATCATTGTCCTTTAGTTTTTAATAATGGTGTATTAAGAGGAAACCATGGAATATGGAGATAAATTTGATATAGGCTCTTTTATTCTATTTTCAATATTAATTTTTTAATGAATTAGTTTATAAGTGCCTTTCTTTACGTGATTTTCTTCTTAATACATATGAAAATCCAACTACCTGTCAATTTATTTAACTGCTTCTACTAAAAGCTTAGGTATTTATTTATACCTATTTATATTTATTTTATATAAACTCTTATTTGAGTATTTTAAAGCCATTTGAATGCTAACTGATAATTTTACTTAATTTTATTGTCTCCTTGGAGTTAATATGGATACTCAAATTTACTTACTTTATTGTTTCTTAACTTATTAAACTATTTAAATAAAAGTATAAGGAATTCGTCTTCAAGGCACACCACAATCTCTGTCTAGGTCAGACCCCTGGTCTTTCTTTCCATCTCAACGACAGTGTGCACCATTGCGTGCTACCTTGTGTATGCATCTGAGCCTCTACCTTCGTCTAGGTGCTTCACCTCCTCCTCCATTATTTGTTCCGACTGATTACTAATGATATTTATACATAGCATACTATGTCAGACCTGGGGGCTACGGGACTGTATACATAACGTAGTTCAAACAGGGTTAGGAGATAATATTTGTCTTATCTCTTATTTATGTTGTTCTCTATTTGTATGAGAGTAGGTCTAGTCGGTACAGAAGGAAATTACTCGAGTTGTACTCGAGTACGATTCCTTAGCTAGTATTGGACTAGGATTCATATAACCCTGTCCTCCCGGATATATAAGGGGGGGCAGGGACCCCCTCAAAATATAACATCAACACCCAAGGCAATACAAACCACCATACAGAACGTAGGGTATTACGCACATTGCGGCCTGGACCTACCTAAACCTTGTGTTCCTTGCACCTTCGAGTTCCTGATCCCGGCGTCTCCTCACCTAAACTTACCACCTCGGGTATACCCCTCGGTGGGCAGCCGGTAAAACACCGGCAGCTGGCGCGACAGGTAGGGGAGCGCATCGAAGATCCACCGGCGAACTCGATGGCATCTTTCCAGTTCACCAGGTCAGTACCCTCTCAAGGCACAACGTTTGTTTTTGGCTCATGGGTCTGCTTCGCAGATGGCGCGGGCAGTTTTCGTCGATTCCTCGTCGACATGAAGCCGAAAACTCCCGCGGCGAGTTTTCATAGCGACCTCAACAAGTTCTTCGATAAGCTCGACGACTTGTCAATCCATGGATCCGCTATGAGGACCGAGGAGGAGTTTGCTTTCGGCGCGACTCCATCCAGCGCTGCAACAACCTTGCTTGGGTTGGACTCGTTCCAATCTGAGGTCTCGTGTAGCCGATCACGACTCGGTCTACGCAATTTGGCCACTGATCTTCAGGAGGCCAACATCTCTGAGTCCCTCTCCACATTGGAGAAGGACTTGGACTCTTTACTCCAACTCGAAAAGCCCGAAAGCCACCGCACGTCGGGGGCTGTGGATTGTTTTGGTGCCAACAGTCTGATGATCACCTCCTCTCTAGAGGGGCATTTCGTGCATTGGAAGAGTATGAAACTTTCTGATCTACTCGAGGCCGAAGACCGGCTTGTGGCACACCTTGAGCCCTTGCCTTTTCAGGAGGGCAGGCCATTAGCCACCGTGGCAGAGGAGTCGACCGAGCTAGTCGACGCGAGCTCTGATGAGCTCATCTCACGCCAGGTGTTGATGGCAGAAGAAGTCGAGAATGATGGCGACTTGCCCATCATCAAATTTGATGCGGTATCCGAAGATGAGGCCACAGCCAACGCCGGCAACGAAAACGACGCCGATCGTGAGGCACGGAGGACCAGGAACAAAGCTCGCGTAGCCCGCCGAAGGAGGGTCAATGAGCGCATGCGATCTATGCATCGCGAGCTAGACGCCGAATTCGCTGCCGTAAGCGAGCGGGGCTTCAGGACTCCGGTGGCTAACATCGCCAGGGTAACTGCTATACTCGAGCGCAGTAATGACCCAAACGTGCGTCAAGCACTTCGTTACGCACAGAGGGTTTGGATTCAGCTTGATCAACAAAATCCGGCGTCTACCATCAGGGAGGAGCGTGTGGGCGAAAGCCGAAGCCATGCTCACAGTCAAACGGCAAGCGGCCGTCCCCGACCTCAGCGCCCGTGGGAGTCAAGCTCCTGACGGGAGGCAGCAGCCACCTCCAGGGGGTAACCCGCGACAGGCCAATCATCGGTCTCCTCCAGAAGGCCTGCACCAGCGAATCAATGAAGGACGCGATGCGCAGTCCGTAATCGATTCCAGGCGCAGAGAACGCGAAGTAGCCGAGACAGAGGGTACTGATTGCAGCGACCGTTTTCCACCTTTCTCCGCACAGTTTAGCAGTTACAAGTACCCTGAGGGCTTCAAGCCGATCGGCATCACCAAGTATGATGGCAAGCAAACTCCTCAGCAATGGCTACATTGCTACTCCACCGCCATTGAAGTCGCAGGAAGCTCCAACATCACCAAGGTCTTCTACTTCCCGATGGCTTTGGACCCTGTGCCGCTCACGGGGTTGGAGAGCCTCAAAAACAATTCGATCGACTCCTGGGAGCGGCTCAAGAAGGTCTTCATCGACAACTTCCAGGGGGCGATCACTCACAGAGGTACTCGTCATGATCTTGCTCAATGTAAATAGGAACGTAACGAGCTCCTACGGTCCTATACACGCTGTTTCTTTGACGTCCGCGCTACTATTACGAATATCTCGGAGGAAGACATCATCGACTGCTTCTACAATGGCATCACTGACCCAGGCATCTACAGAGAGTTTGGGCGGAACAGACTGAAAACTATTGCAAGGCTTCCTGATATGATGCACGACTGGTCCGAGCAGGAAGAAAAGATGTGGGAGCAGTTCCCAAGGCGCAATGATAGCAGCCTGACGCGTCCAAATGACAACCGCAACGACAAGAGCCAGTGGGACTACTCAGGTCCATCCTGACAGCGCAAGCCAGAAGATCTCGTCGCGGTTGTGGATCGTCCCTCGCGAGGCAAGAAGATAACGACACAGGAAGAGTTCGAGAAGCTCCTGCAAACGAAATGCCCATGGCATCCAGGTGCCAATCATGCGGCAATTGATTGCTACCACCTCCAGAGGACATTTAGCAATGCCGGTGGCAGCAAGAAGAACAAGCCAGTGGACAAAGAACCTGAAGATGAAGACCAAGGGGACAAAACGCACAACGTGAAGTTCCTGGATGCCTCAAAGACCGTCAACGTCATCTTCGGGGGAGATGGAGACTTCGGCTCCAGGCGGGACCAAAAACTGCTTCTCCGGGAGATCATGTCCGTTGAGCCGGCGGTACCACGACCACTCCGTTTGTCGGAGGTCCCCATCTCATTTTCCCGCGACGACCAGTGGACAAGCTTCTCGTAGCCCAGTAAGTTCCCCCTGATCCTGGATCCGGTGGTGGCAGAAGTCAGGCTCACCAAGGTGCTCATCGACGGCGGGAGTGGTCTCAACCTCATCTTCACCAGCACTTTGAGAAAGATGGATCTGGACTTCACGGACATGCTGGTTCCGAGCAAGTCTCCTTTCTATGGCATCATCCTAGGTAATACGGCACACCCACTTGGCACGGTGGTTCTTCCAGTCACCTTCCGCACGAGGGAGAACTACCGCACTGAGTTCATTAAATTTAAAGTTGCTAACTTCGAATCTTCTTATCATGCCATACTGGGCTGACTGGCACTCGCCAAATTCATGGTAGTGCCGTATTATGTTTATCTGCTTCTCAAGATGCCAGGACAAAGTCGAGTACTCACTCTCCGAGACGACTTGAAGAAGTCATATGATTGCAACCAGGAGCCGATCCAGTATGCTTCAACTACGCGTGTGCCAGATGCTTCAAGGGAAGTACTCGTGGCCGCGCAGCAGCTCTCCCAAGCCGGGCTGGAGATCCCTTCGAGAAAGGCCAGCAAGTCGAGCATCCAGTCGACTGGCAACGTGGCTCTCAAGTCGATCCAACTCCAGGAGGGCGACTCATCCAAGACCGCCATCATCGGCGCAGGCTTAGATGAGAAATAGGAACTCACGCTCGTCAGTTTCATTCGGGCCAACCGAGACATATTCGCGTGGAAACCAGCGGATATGCCAAGGGTGCCCAGGGAACTGATCGAGCATAATCTGAATGTACACCCACAGGCTGTGCCCAAAAAGCAACGCCTTCAAAGATTTGCTCACAACAAGCGTAAGGCAATTAAATGGGAAATAGCTAAACTCCTCGCAGCTAGCTTCATTAAAGAAGTAATCCATCCAGAATGGGTAGCTAACCCATCCTTGTAAGGAAAAAGAATAATGAATGGAGAATATGCGTTGATTACACCGATCTCAACAAGCATTGCCCAAAGGATCACTTCGGGCTACCGCTCATTGATCAAGTCGTCGACTCGACGGCGGGTTGTGTACTCCTCTGCTTCCTTGATTGTTATTCGGAATATCACCAGATTGCGCTCAAGGAGGAAGATCAAATCAAAACCACATTCATCACCCCGTTCGGGACATACACTTACAAAACTATATCTTTCGGGTTGAAAAACGTAGGAGCAACTTATCAGCACGCGATTCAGATTTGCTTTGCTGATCAGCTACATCGGAATGTTGATGCTTACATGGATGACGTGGTCATCAAGACCAGGAATCCCGATGACCTGATTGCAGACTTGGAAGAGATGTTCAGCAGCCTACGCAGGTTTCGGTGGAAGCTCAATCCAACTAAATGCGTTTTCAGAGTACCATCAGGGAAACTGCTCGGGTTCATCGTCAGCAACCAGGGAATTGAAGCTAATCCTGTGAAGATTACGGCCATCACTGAGATGGGGGCTCCGGCCACAATCAAAAATATGCAGAAGCTAACAGGATGTATGGTAGCCCTGAACAGGTTCATCTCCCGACTCGGGGAGAGAGAACTACCTTTCTTCAAGCTCTTGAAACGCTAAAACAAGTTCTAGTGGATGGAGGAGGCCGAACGGGCCTTGCAAGATCTAAAACATCACCTTCAGTCCCCCCGGTCCTCACAGCACCACTGCCGGGAGAAGATCTACTACTCTATATTGCGGCGACAACTCATGTTATCAGCAGCGCCATTGTAGTCGAGCGCAGCGAGGAGGGCCATGCGTTTGGAGTGCAGAGGCCCGTGTACTTCATCAGCGAGGTACTCTCCGAATCTAAGGTACGATACCCGGCAGTTTAAAAATTTTATACGCTATACTAATTACATCGAGAAAGTTGCACCATTACTTCGATGAGTACAAGATCACTGTGATTACGAATTTTCCGTTGGTGTATATTCTTCACAATCAAGATGCCACGAGGCATATATCAAAGTGGGCAGTGGAACTGGGGGCTTTGTCAATCGACTTCAAGCCACATACTGCAATCAAGTCTCAAGCTCTAGTCGATTTTATGGCTGAGTGGAGAGAGAATCAAATTCCAACTCCAGTCGACAAGCCAGAGCACTGGACCATGTACTTTGATGGATCTCTCAAGCTCGATGGCGGTGGCGCTGGAGTCCTATTTATTTCTCCAAGAGGCGAACAACTGAAGTATGTCCTCCAGATCCTTTGGGAGATATCCAATAATGAAGCCGAGTATGAAACATTGCTTCACGGGCTACGTTTGGCGATATCACTAGGCATCAAGCGACTACTTGTATATGGCGATTTACTTCTTGTCGTTCAGCAAGTCAACAAAGAGTGGGACTGCAACAAGGAGACGATGGATGCTTAAATATAAGAAGTGCGCAAGCTGAAAAATAAATTTTCCGGCCTGGAGATTCATCATGTAGTACGGGAGCATAATATTGGCGCAGATATACTATCCAAGCTAGGATCCACCCGCGCATAGGTTCCAGAAGAAGTATTCATCCAGGAGCTGAAACAGCCATCCATTAAGTCCTCACCCCAGGTAACCACTGATGCTGGCCTTCATCAGCCTGATCGGGAGGTTATGACGCTTGGAGAGGACTAGAGAGAAGCATATATCAACTTCATCCGGGATCAAAGACTGCCAGCGGGGATGGACGCAAGAAGGGCAGAGGCGGCTCGTGTCATGTGCAGAAGCAAAGATATTGTCCTAGTCGACAGTAAGCATTACCGGCGTGGCGCACGATCAGTTGTGCTCATGAAGTGCGTCACGAGAGAAGACGGCTACGACATACTGCGGGAGATACATGAGGGCGTTTGCGGCAACCATGCAACTTCAAGAACGCTAGTGGGGAAAGCATACAGAGCTGGTTTCTGGTGGCCCACCGCAGTGTCCGATGCTGAGGATCTCGAGCGGAGATGCCAAACCTGCCAATTCTTTGGCAAGCAATCTCACATCCCAGCTCACAGTCTCATCACCATACCGCCATCATGGTCCTTCGTTTGCTGGAGCCTTGATATGATTGGGCCCTTCACAACGGCGCCAGGTGGTTTCACCCATGTATTGGTGGCTATCGACAAGTTTACCAAGTGGATCGAGTACAAGCCGATAGCCAAGCTCACACCAGACCGAGTCGTTGATTTCATCTCCGATATCTTGCATCGCTTCGGCTTCCCGAACACCATTATTACAGACCTAGGATCAAATTTCACGGCCAACCAATTCTGTGAGTTCTCTGAAAATGCGTGCATCGAGATCAAATATGTCTCTGTTGCATACCCGAGGGCCAATGGTCAAGTCGAGAGGGTGAACGGCATGATAATCGAGGGCCTCAAGAAAAGGCTCTATGATGAAAACAGCAAGAAAGGAGGAAAGTGGATACACGAGTTGCCACATGTCATCTGGGGGCTCAGGACCCAGCCGTCTAAAGCCACAAGACAAACACCGTTCTTCCTTGTCTACGGCTCTGAAGCTATCTTACCGGCCGACATTATGTGGAAATCTCCAAGGGTTGAAATGTACAATGAAGGCGAGGCGGATGAAGTAAGGCAGTTAGAGCTCAACTCTATCGAAGAGGCTTGCTGCACCACTCTTGTTCAGTCAGCATGATACCTGCAGGGGATCCGGTGATATCATGATCGCAACGTGAGGGAACGGTCATTCAGTATAGGCGATTTGGTCCTACGCCGCATCCAAGACGAGTCCGACTCTACAGATATGGTAATATGGAGAAGACAAAATTGTTTGAAGCACGCACAGAACCGGAAGCGCCCCTTATTTCAAAGAGAGGAGGACGTGTTATTCACACAAGCTCAACTCGAGGTAGGAAGGACCGTTCGTCGTCAAGCAGGTTACAAGACCGGGGTCGTATCGACTACAATATCTTGAGGGCCAAGACGTCCCAAATTCTTCGAACATTCAGAACCTACGCAAATTCTACCCATAAGAAGACGTGAGGGGATAGCTGTTCTCCGGGCGCCTAGACGGTCTTTTTCTTCCGAATCAATTTGGAGGCTACGTGTCACAAAATTCGACATATAAATTTTTTCTACTAACATACGGAGGTTGTAGCCACGTTCATGTTTTATATGAATCGACTTCTCGCCATGAGTTTTGACGGAGGCTATGGCCACGTTCATGTTTTATATGAACCAACTTCTTGCCATGACCTTTGATGGTCGTTTGCGATGACGATCGCGTTTTTCCCAACAAGTTAGATCCGTTCGATCGGTTTATATCTAACTTGTTGGACGGGCTCACATGAGGAGCTATTTCGACTACGCCCAGAGCCGTTGCACTTAGGTTAGTTTCGACTTCTTGCCATAAGCACGGCAGTCACGCGACGATGCTCGCGTTCTTTCCTAACTGGTTAGACCTGCTCGATCGGGTTATATCTAACTTATTGGATGGGTTCCTACTCGGAGCTACTTCGACTACTTCCAGTGTCGCTGCACCCGGGGTAGTGTCTACTACTTAGCCTTTGAACTTGGATGACAATTTAGGAGTCATAAGACACATACAAGTGGAGACATCAAAGACAAATATATACAAAGAGAAGAGTATTTGTTTTTACGACATCTCAATCCTGTAGTACACTTTTTACTATCTTCTCTGCTACAGGTTGAGCTTCTTGGAGGTACTCGTTGAATTGCTCTTCAGAGCACTCTGCAGCCACACCCTGCGCGAACGCCTCTAGTCGAGCCTCCGGCCAAAAGGATTTGACAAAGCTAAGAGCGTGGCTGACACACGCGATGGGGGCTTCAGTGAGGAAGCTGAGGACCTTCTGCGGCGCTCCGAGAAGTTACTCCAGCAAGGGCCGCTCATCTGCTTCGTCGCCTTCTTATGGGTCCACCATGTCCACAAGTTTTTGGGTGGCTCCCTTGAGTTCCTCCTGCTCCTTCTGTCGCTGCTCCTTCTATCGCTGCTCCTTCTCTTCATCCAGCGTCTTGATCTGCTGAAGGCAGTCGGCGAACTATTGTTAAGTATTGGCGATCACCTTCTGCAGCCTCTCGACATCATCTGTACGGCGATACAGCATATTCTTCACGTCAGTAAGCAGCTCTTCTTTATATGTTAATATTTTTCTAAGCTCTGCGGTGAAGATATTTTCAGAATTCAAGATAAATTGTTAAGTAAAAGTACTCGAGGGAAGAAAGGGCTTGCCTTGGTGCACCTTCTTCTATTCTTTGAGTTGTTCCGGGAGCTTAGAGTTGGCTTTCTCAAGATTGCGGAGGTCGTTCTTGAGGAGCCATGTTTCTCGCGTCCGCTCCACCTTCAGATTGTCGAGCTCTTGCTGGAGATATATGTTCTTCGTCAATTCCTCTGATATGCATTTATCCTTTGCGTTGAGTTTCTGGAGGCCACTCACGACTGCTTTCAGCTTTTCAGACTTTCGCTGTGAGAGTTTGGCCACATCCTGCATAAGGGGAAGGGTTAAGACAAGCAACTCGACAAAGTATAACGGCAGAGGAGTAATCATGCCTTACCACGGTATATTGGTATATCTCTTTGGAGATCTTCTGAAAGTATCGCATGTTGCTGACGGTCAGGAGTGGATCATCCACTAGATCTATGGTAATGATGTTCTGGTATCCACTCCCGGGCACCAGCAGATCTTCAAGGTTCCTTGAGGTACCCGTCGCCTTGTCAGTTAGTGGTTGCGGGGTATCTGCAAGTCAAGACACATTCAGTACGTGATGTTTGTGGTCTAAGCAGTTAGCCAGGGAAGGTCAGACATTTACTTGTGCCATCTGCAGGAGCGGCATCAGTGGCCTCGACTTGTTCTTCACCACCGGCGTTGGCTTCAGGTTGCTGGGGCTCGGGTGGTGACAGGTCAGGCAGTGTTGTGTCCTCCTCGGGGGCTGGCTCCTCGGGTGCGGCTCATCTAGGGCTGGTGGCTCGGGGGCTGGAGTAGCTGCGGCAAGTTTTGGCTTGTACCTCATGTCAGTTACAGATCTAATGAAGCAGAATCAGTTATATTATTACACAAGTCGAAAAGAACAGGATGTTCATTATGCAAAAAGGATCTGCACTTACAGCGACGATTTCTTCATGACAGCTTTCTTTATTCTTAAGGCCCGTGGTATTTCGACCACGGTGCTCGTTGCCGGCGGTGGGCACACACCAGCTGATTGCGCGGTGCCCGCCATGGCGATGGTAACCATCCCTGCTGAAGTAGTCGATGGGTCCGTTCCCACCTCTTGGCGCTTAGGGTCGGGAGAACAAGCAGACGGACTGCAAAAAAGATAGTGTTAGCATGCAACAATACCGATATTTGACAATTCAACAAGGCAGCAACTTCGTACCTGGGGGGTTTGACTACATGCGCTTTGCATTTCCGCACTATCTGATGACCCCGAGGGACCACTGGCAACGCTTCGACCAACTCCACGGATGATCCGGTGGAGTTGTTCTTCGCTTTCCCTTCGGCTTCCCTTTCCGCCAGGGGGCTCCCGCTTTCAGTTGTCTTGCTGTCGGGCAGAGCCTTGGCTGCATGAGCCCTTTTCGCTTCGGCTGCGGCACTGCGGAGAAGGTGGTTCGGTCGGGGGATGTCGGGTTGTGGTGGATAACTCCGGTACAACTCTGTGTGTCCCTGCAGAAGATTTCCAGTTAGCAGTGGCACAACAGCAGAACTTGTTCTAAGAAAGTAGTCGAATACTTACCGGTTTTGGAGGATTTTTCGCAGAAAATAACTGCGGGACGTAGGGGACTGCGTTCTCGTCCAGCAGCACTCGCCTTACCCGGATGAGCGCGGCGTCGTCAGTCAACTCCTTTGCACACATCCGAGAGGAATCTTCAGGGCCTATGTACTCGAAGCCTAGTGTATGGCGTTGTTGGATTGGCTGGATCTGGCATTTGAAGAAGGAAAACATCACAGACGCTCCGGTTACTCCTATTTCTTTATGAGCTGCTATGATGGCAAGCAACTTGTCGACTTGGTCCAGGTCTCCTCTGGAGAGTTCGGTGTTCCACTCTGGCCTCACGACAGGAGGTTTGCCGGATTTTTCAGGAAGCTGGGGGGCATGGTTCTCGATGTAGAACCAATGGCTCTTCCATCCAGGAATATTGGAGGGGAACTTGTAGGAAGGGTACCTATCGCCGGCTTGTTGTCTAAGCTGGATGCCGGCGCCCCCTACAATGGATGGATTTTTCGAGGTGGGCTACGGCTTTACTCGGAAAAGGAAGCGGAAAAGATCCCAGTGGGGTTCAATTCCAAGGAAAGCTTCGCAAAAATGGATGAAGATGGCCATGTGGCAAATTGAATTTGCGTTGAGGTGATGGAGCTCAAGCCCGTAGAAATAAAGAAGGCCTCGGAAGAAAGAGCAAGAGGGGAGGGCCAAACCCCGTTTGGCAAAATGGTAAAATGTGACGACTTCGTCTACATTTTTCGTGGGAAGAGGTTCGCGAAAAGAGGGGCGCCAGTTGACTAGACTTTTTTCTTGAAGCAAACCCTCGGAAATAAGTTTCATGAGATCATTGTTGGAGCACTTACTGTGAGTCCATTTCCCAGACGGCGGCTGCGACTCCTTCCCCTACAGATCCTTCTCGTTGGATCTTTTGGGCGCCATTTCTGTATCTGCTCGCCACGAGTTGCTCGGGGGCTGCGGAGTAAAGGCAAAGAGATTTGGATAGATTGGGGCTTTTTCAAAGGGGTGAAGGCGGAGTGCGGCTCTGATTGGGGGATTCGGAAATTTCTTGGCGGATTGCAGATTGGAAGCACGGATTTTATCTAGCGTTACCGTGGGGTTAAATAACCAGCGGTCGGATACAGTTTCACTGTTTCGAGTTGAGGAGTCGTTTTAGGGAATATTCGGAAGATGAGAAGTCATTTAGTGGATTGTTTAGATAAAATATTCGATTAATTATTTTTTCAGGGTTAATTATCCCGGAAAAAGGGGGTTTTCGAATTCCAGATCTAACTTCCATCATTCGTACCATCACACCAGTTATTTATCATGGGAACATTTTTTTACTGTATGTCACGACCTTTGGATCCTTATTTCCAAACGTGAGAGATTTGGACTCAAGGCTCGGGGGCTGCGGGATACGTGGCATCGACTACTTATTTTTCTGAATTTATTTAAAAAGTAAGTAAGGAAGATTCAAGACTAATGTGACCCTCAGCCTGATTCTCCGATTCAACCTAAGGCTTGAGGGCTACTCCATATGGAGTGCGATTTTTCAATTGCACACCATACCAGAGAAGTAATTCGGGGCATGAGCACCTCATAGTTTCGATGCAGCCAAGAAAGTATTCGAAGAAGAACTTCAAGACGGAGCTTTAAAAGAAGTCGAAGACTATTTCGAAAGTACTCGAGAAGCCTGCAGTACTCAGCTACGAAGAGCTCGAGGGCTTGTCAGACCCGGGGCTACGGGACTGTGTACATAACGTAGTTCAAACAGGGTTAGGAGATAAGATTTATCTTATCTCTTATTTATATTGTTCTCTACTCGTATGAGAGTAGGTCTAGTCGGTACAGAAGGAAACTACTCGAGTTGTACTCGAGTACGATTCCTTAGCTAGTATTGGACTAGGATTCGTATAACCTTGTCTTCCCGGATATATAAGGGGGGTAGGGACCCCTCAAAACATAACATCAACACCCAAGGCAATACAAACCATCATACAGGACGTAGGGTATTACACACATCGCGGCCCAAACGTGTCTAAACCTTATGTTTCTTGCACCTTCGAGTTTCTGATCCCGGCGTCTCCTCACCTAAACTTACCACCTCGGGTATATCCCTCAGTGGGCAGCCGGTAAAACACCGACACACTATTTAGGCTAATGGTCTGTCTTCTTATAACATCAATATTTTGTTGACTTTATATAAAAATTATTTGTTGCATTTACTTGATTGTTTTTTACACTTGTTATTCTTCTGGAGTTCCTAGTATTGTAGGCATTTATCTAATTTTTTGGATTTTTCACTGGAAAATTCTCTTCAACAAAATATGTTAGAAAACTAAAATCCTTGTATTTAGATTAGGATATACTCCGATCAGTATCTGTGTCTATTGTTGACGGACCTTTCTTTTGCGTGTGCTACCAGATGAGCTAGCTGGTACACCGCTTAAATTTGACTCAGCCTTTAGCACCTTTTGATCTGTACCTAACAGTAATAACTTGTGCCATTGTCATTGCTCCCCCTCTCAATCACCATACGCACCATGTGCGGTACCACCTCCTTTGAAAGTTTATTTGATATCCTACTTATGGTGACGATGATACAAAAGAGCTAATGTGTTTATCGAGTTATGGATAGGTTAAAATTTCATAAAATAAAAAAGAGCAAGAAAAGACACTAAATTTGCTTAAAGAACGGTTTTGGGTTTAAAAGAAGATCTTTCAATATTTTCTATTTTGAATTTGAGTACAGGAAACACCATACTATTAAGAGGGATGCGAATGGATAGTATAAAAGTGTCAAAGTACTTATTCAAGATGCTAACCATCAAAGATAGACATAATCACATATTTGTGCACCTAATTTTCTAACTGTTTTATTGTATGTTGGAAGTTCTGACACCTGTCAGAAGTTCCCAGTAACTTCCGACAGGGGGTTCTCAGCTAGCTGATTTTAGCTGGATCGAAAGTTCCGACCATGTGTCGGAAGTTTCGGCATCTATCAGAAGTTTCCTGTAACTTCTGACAAGGGGTTCTCGACCAGCTGATTTTAGCTGGGTCGGAAGTTACAACCTGTGTCGGAAGTTTCGACAATCACTTACTATGCACACTAACGGCTAGTGTTTGGTGCTCGGGTATTTATACCCCCTCAGCCCCTCCTTCATTTGCTGCTGATCTAACCCGAGATAAACACCTCCAAGAGCATTTACTACTCCTCCCCAATCCTTTCAGAAGCTAATTCTTTAGTTGATTTGAGCTAGGGTTTGGGTGAGAGCAAGATTGAGGTGTGAGACTTAACCATTTAAGTTTGAGGGCAGCAAAGTTCATCTCAAAAGCACTTAAAGCATACTCATCTATCGATTTGCGTTTGTTACTCTTGAAGCTTACTTCTAGATGGTTTGACGTCGTCTGGTTGAGCATCCTCTAGCGTGTGCACGCTCTCGGAAAGTTTATATTACCCATCCTTTGTGGATTTCGTAGTAAGTGACTCAATCCTCCTTTCTGGTTGATTGAGTGAGGTAAAGGGTTAGTGGAAGACTCAACTTTTTGTGAGCTCTTCGATGAAGACGTAGCTTCCTTAGTTGGAGTGAACTTCGGGAACAAATATTTTGTGTCTTGTGCTTATTGCATTTATTTAGTTCATGTTGATCTATAGTTTATTTTATGCCGATCTACGTACTCGAGTTGTTGTGCTTGTAAAGATCACCTGCAGAAGTCTCGTAGTATCATTACTCAACTTTTGATTCAGTCAGGTTCTACAGTTTTAAGTTTAATTTTGAATTTTGTGTAAGAACTTTCGGTTTGTTGGAAGTTTCGGTCCTGTGTCGGAAGTTCCGACCCATCGGAACTTCATTCATAGTGTCGGAAGTTCCGATGTATTTAATTGCTACGAAGAATCACCCTTCTACTAGGTATCACTAAAATCCTTTCATCCTTACCGTAAAGTAGTTCACATCTTGGCTTCTCGTTTTAGCTTTCCACTCCCATATAGGCATGATTATTGATCGGGTTGAGTCGGGCTAAAAAACTATCCGTCCCTTTTCCTTTAGCCTAAATTTGATCCAACCATCGGGCTAGATATTTTGACCTGAGTCCAGTGCAACATGTGGTCGGGTCAGGCTAGAACTGGGTGGGTCAGGTAAAATCTGACTTTTATGCATATTTTCTAGCTGGGTTCGAGTTTTTTAATATTTTTTGTTAGAAAAAGTTGGCCCGAGCTTGACTCATTTTTACGGTGGGCTGCAAATCTCAGTCCAAATCCACGCAATACATTAACCAGGTCGGGTCAGATTGGTACGTGGGGTCGGATTTAGTTCCTCAGGTCGGACGGCTCACGATCAAATCTGCTCCCATGCATTGATTCTGAAATTTTCTACAGAGAGAAAATCAAATTTGTCTTCTTTCACGTAGTTGCTACATTAGCATCATGTGCTCTCATGATCAAGCCCGTAAATTTGAGGCTTGGTTGGTTCATAAAAAAATTATCTTCCAATCGTCTCACAAATTCATTCACTTTTTCCGTGCTCTCATAAATTGATTTTTTTTCCCGCGTACACTTCCAGCTCCTAGGAATCCATAGACGTAATGAACTATCACGTAGTTGCTACATTAGCATCACCAACACCGAGGGTATTTTTCTTTCTATTTTTATGCGCTAAGGGGTGGGGTATGTTTTCGTAGTAAACATGTTTTGGTATGGTAAATTTAATTGTGAACCCCCCGCCATATCTATTTCCTTTCATAATCTTGATAGGATTATTAGTTTATCTTCAATTTTTAATCCAAATTCAGCTTTGTATTTGGTATGGACTCTTTGAGTTATTTGGGACCGTTAGATCTTCATAAAATCCGACGATCCGAGCTTGACTCGATTTTTATGGCGGGCTGCAAATCTCAGTCCAAGCCCGTGCAATACATTGAACGGGTCGGGTTTAGTTCATCGGATCAGATGGGTATTTGGCATGGATTCTTTGGGTTATTCGGAACCGTCGGATCTTCATAAAATTCGACAGGTATATTCCGATTAATATGATAGTTTCTAGCTCCTCTCGGCGAGCGAACGTAGAAGCTTCTTTTAACACTACTATATTAAGATAATAGATAATCAACTCGTATTTACCAATATACCCTCAGCGATTCTTATTCGTGCAATCGCGCGGTGCCCTTTGATTGTATCTGCCATTCTGCCCCTAGCGTAACATGTGAGCGCAACAATAGACAAACCGGTTAGAAATGTTCATTAGAAATGGGTGGGGTTTTTTTCAGTCAACCAGCAGACAGAAAGTGCCTACAAGTTACAGCATCAAATACAAGTATGATGTCTTGCCACACGAAAACAGTTTGGGGCGTTTTCCCAATCATGTATACATTTGATAGTACACTTTTACTTGTTACAACTCTCAAAGGCACGTTACCCTTCACATAGAATCGTAGGTACACCTTTACATTCTTTCGCTTTGATCACAAAACAGCATCTCCAATACAGTTTGAACAAGGTAAGAGAATCAGTAAGTCAACAACGTTACCTGCATAGTTTCTGTAAAGCAGAGAAGTCCCAAGGCCTTCTTGGTGGGAAAATCTCCTGCCTTTCTGCTAAGCCTCTCCACATATCGTCCTTTCATTTTGCAGTTTTCCAGATGGGCAGGCGTCATGAGCTTCCAGGAAGCACACCAAAACCATCATCAAATCTGTACACCCTATATCTTCCTTTCTGCATCTAATGCTACAAATTCTTTTAACTTTTGCGTATGCATATTCTAAATCCTAAAAGAATGTCACAGCCTATCTCAGTGATCCTGGAAATGCAGATCCATGTCTCCTGTGTTGTCGTCATCGTCGTCAAGGTAATCAACAGGCATGTTTGCAGACCGCCGTTTCAACCTTTGGAATATGTCATCAAGAGATTCAGGTGAAGAGACATTCGAATTTGGAACAAATCCTGGATCTTGGCGCAAAGGAATGAACTTTTTGGCACCCATATTTGCTTTGAAGTTCTGAAAACCAGTCTTCATTGAGGCCCATGTTGCGGACACTCCAGTTGGTGGAACACCAGTGTTGAACCGCTGCTCAGAATTTCTTTCTTCAAGCAAAGACACAGAGTTCGATTGAATCTCCTTTTTCACTGCCTTCCCTGCCTGCCGGTTCTGTTCTCTAACAGAAGTGTATTTGCTGGCAATATTCTCCCTGTTGTTAGCATATTTTGAATGACCAGCCCTCCCATCAATTCTGGAAGAAGTTGCTCCTGCTTTCATCTCCACTGTATTTTCAACCTATAACACAGTTGAGAAAGAAAACAGAAACCAGTAAGTACTAAGTAACCAAAGTAAGCTAAAATTCAGCTGGAGACAACCGAAACCCAAAGAAGAGATCGAATGCTGGAGACAACCAAAGCCTAAAGAAGAGATTGAATCCAACAAACTGCAACTATGAACACTGGCCTAGTCAGCGCAGAATTGCATAAATTAGCAAGTAAACTTAAAAGAGGCAGAGTAAGACCCCTCTGTGGGACCTAAGGCTATAAGATTCTTATATATATATGTTTACACGTCCGAACATGATGCAAAATGGCACATCATCCAACTGGTTTTGGGGCAATGCTTGTGATTTGTACCTGACCAGTTTCCATATCTAGCAGGTGTAAAATGATCAGATATGCGATTTCAGGGGATTCTGAACCCAAAAAGGAGTACCGGGGGGGGGGGGGGGGGGGGGGGGGGTTGAGGTTTTCAAAGGGTACTTGTTCCAAACATATTAAAAGAGAAATGGCAGATAGATTAGAATGTAGACTCCAATGTAAATGGAAACGCACCAATGGCACATTTTGCGACTCAATATCTGTGCTCACACCATTGAAATTCCTTGCCAATGGAATAACCTGCTCACCCACTTTGTATCCTTGTTCAATCCAAGATCTCTCTGTAGAAAAAGAAAAAGAAAGGCAATCAATTAGTATGGCAAATGATGTATTTGGACTGCGGAAGAACCAAATGCTGCTGTTTGCAGGAATAATTCAACAGCAGTTACACATTGTATTGACTGATCAGATAAAGCATCATTCCCAATTAAAGCCAGGAAAGTCATTGACAATCATAATTCAAGGTCCTGTTTTACTTTCATTTGCAAAGAAAAACAAGGAAACTGGAATCCTTATGAAAACTTAAGAAATTACAAGATGCCTCCAATTTCCCCCCGATACAAAATCTGCTGGGTCGTTACCTTTTTGTAGAATAATCATTCCAGACGGATCTAAACCATCTATATTCTCTTCCTCACGCTGTAACTTGAACCTTTTCCAGCTTCCAAAAAAGTCAATCACGCGGCCAAAGAAATTACTAGCAACCAATAGCGTATAAACAACCATAATCAGTGGGTAGATCCTGTTGAAGCCTCTCCCAAAGAAAGGAACCGCATCATCAATGTTCCCCATTCTCTACAACAAATAGTTTGTTCGGCGTTAAGTATGAATATTCTATTTGGCAAACAGCGAACATACTCAATAAATGAAAGAGACAAGCTATAAAATTTTCCTTCCAGTTGCCAAGTATTAACACATTTTTCATGTACACAATTGATATAGATGTACAACAAACAACCCAGAAGAATAAAAATCGCAATTATTTTACCTTCTCGAAAGTAGTTTTAGCATTACCACCAAGGCGGATGAGATTCAGAAAGTTATATGAAATAGGAGGTGCATATCTTGCAACCATTCTGCAAAACCGATTTTCTTGCTCAGCCTAAAATGAGTTGAGTGGCTTTGGAAATGGAAACACCCTAGCATAAAACATAAAGCATTGAAAACTTACGAACAGATCATAAGCAAGCTGACAGAGCTGGTTTGTCTTGGTGTCAGGGAGTAAAACATCAACATACCAATCTTGAATAATGAATAATATGTGCAAATGCACATATACATCAAGGGGACAAATGCAGCAACCTGTGTATAAACAGAAGTTTGTAAATATGGCAAAAAAAAACCTGAAGTTTTATGAAGTCACAACAGAGTGAAACAAAGGAGCGATTTTTTCATTTCTAATATAACAATTCTAAAATAGAATCAACATGTTCCGAGTGTCCCTGGCACACGTGTTTAAAATTTAGATAGCGAGTAGGTGACAAATGAACATAATTGCTGTGGCCTATGCAAATAAACTACCTAACTTATCACTAATAATAAGATAAGATAGTAAGTGTGCAGAGAATAGTCAGTCCCACAAGTAACAAACCTTTCCGGTAATGTGGACTGTGGACACAGGGTAGAAAACTGATTGCAAGTAATTTAAATGAAGTGTCCAGTTCCTTACCTGAACTAAAACCTCTTGCTTTCCTACAGCTTTAATAAGAATGGAAAAAAGAGATAAATCAACACTTGGAAGCAAAGTAGCTTCAGCCAACAGTATAGCAGCTGACATGCAGCCAAGGATAACAGCAAATGCTTTTTGAAGCTGCTTTCTCAGTATACAGTGCCAAATGAACTCTGGAAATGAAAAAAAAAATCCTTGAGTAACCAGTTGTAAGAATAATACAAGTTCACTAAGAAAGTAAGAACCTAATCTAATTGAGATGTTAGTTGTACGAAATTATGAAAACCAAAAAAAACTGCAGTATATGTAAGAAGAATACCAATAGTCCCCAAAAGTGATCCAAGTGTGCCAGAGCGACTTTCTCTAAAACTTGATACGTATTTCCTGTTTTTTTAATAAAAAAGAAATCAATATTAGTAGTTACATCTTTCAGAGCCAAATGAACACAACTGGTTTGCAGTACATATTGCTCAAGGTTTTCCAAGCAATTACTATGAATAGGGGAAAAAACAAAGCTCATGTCTGCAATGATCCTCATATTAACAAGAACAAGCATCTATATTTGTTAGCAATTGAAATATTCAGATCATTAATCAAGTATTCTTGGTCAGTATTGTTTATACTTTCTATATGTTACAACCAATGGACTACTGCAGCTAAAACTTTCTGTGAAACTATTAAGAATACCAGCAGTACACAGTTTGTTACTTTCAGAAATTTACACATTAAATCTTTCCTCATGCTTATCATATATCACTAGGCATAACTTGCTTATCAGAATTATCAAGTTGCACCACACTGTGCAGCATTATTAGGATACAGAAAAGGGGAGGGGGGTGGGGGGATTCCACCAAAATATGTTATCAGGTAAATATAATCGAATGGGACAAAAGGACACAATCTCAATTCCTATAAAATTGAAATGCTCCTGTTCTACACAACAATTACATCAATGAGACTACAAGAACTTTCTGCAAATATAAAATCAATAAACTCACCATCCATTCGCATCACGGCGTTCATAATTTTTTATTGTGTCTTCTAGTTTGAGGGCTTCCATGACACAAGTCATATACTCACTGCAAAATGGCAGCACACTTGAAACTTAGCGGCTAAACAGTGCAAATGCAGTCATATTTTAATTTGTTCTTACTTATTTACTACTTACTAGCTTTTCATAAACTTGTATGTGTCATATGGCAGTTATTTACTACTTACTAGCTTTTCATAAACTTGTATGTGTCATATGGCAGTCCACAACTCCACATTACTAAATGAAATATATCTAGTGGCTCATCCTATAATACCTTTTGCACCTATAATACTCCTCATGAGCCCTCCTGAGTTGCCGCCGAAGTGTGGCCATCGATTTATCATCAGTATCATAGTCCATATCATTCTCACCTAATCTACCACCAGAAGGTTTAAAGGAAGGATCCTCCCGCAGCTGCGATGGACATAAAATCATAAGATATTTTGCATAATAGCAATAGTTAAATTCAAGTCATTCACAGATTACAGCAAGTACCATTTGAGCTAGCATGTTGTCAATAATATCCATGTAAGGCCTCAAAAGGTCACGTTTTGACATTTGATTTGAAGTGGCTTGAGCAACCTGAAATGGAACAGTAACTTCAACAAGATGCAAGAAGCTGCATATTATTGCTTAACAATTTATGAAATGCACTTACGACAATTGCATTTGAATATTCTTGATGAGCACTGTCAAGCTTTACAGCCATCTTGGCAACTCTATGAGAAAGTACTTTTTGGCGGTGAGACCAGTCTGCATTTTTCCAAATGTTTCTTGGGATTTCGCTCAACCCAAAACCAAGAAGAAAAGCGCCAGTCACCAATCCAAAGGTATTTGAGCATGCCATTGCAAATCCAACAATACCACCGTCCCTGTCAAGAAAATTTATTCCAGGTCAACACTCTATTACTGCTAGTTTTGGAAGAACTATGTTCTATGGATCAAAGCAAGAGCATCACTCATTTGGAATGACAGCAGTACTGCGATGGTACCATTGATTATATATTATTCCTCTTATAAATCAAAAGTTACTATGCGACTCTTAACATTCGCACTAAACATAATGTTCGAATTGCCTTTGTGTTGAGTCTTATATAGATATTTCAGCAAAACGTTTCTCCACTCGCTTGGCAACATCACAAATACCATGAAAATGACAAGGGTAAAATGGTGAGAAAAATTGAAGTGATACTGCAAGGTGATGTTCAGACATCAGTTTTGTAGTGCATAATTTAGCTCAAGTGAAGATTGAAACATACCAGGCTCTATGCATGATTAGGAGTAGGATGAGGCCAATAAGGCCAATGGCTCCCACAATTGAATAGAAAAGCAGGTTCATATGAATGCTAGTTTTCAGCCTTTCTTTAACGGTGAAGTCTCCTGCATCTTCATAGCCCTGGATAGTAGGAACTACAGCCCTGTTTAAATATATAAACACAAGTTTTGTTTAGAAATATCAACACCATTGCAAATGATCTGAAGAAGCACTAGAGCATCCAATAAAAATTAAGACTAAAGATCCAAGCAAATCATAACTATGATTGTAAACCAGAATTGATACCCAAAGATTACATTAACCAGTCCTACTAGAAAATGAGTAAGCTAGCAACCATCCATCCAGCACAAGATTATATACCTTCAAATTCTAACTTATCCTTCTACAAATGATACAATGCATAGCCAGTGTTTTCCCAAGTACCAATGTAGTTTTGATAAAGCAAAAAGAGCTGCATTGGTGCCCAAATGAATGAATGGTGAAGCAGTATAAAAGAAAGAAGTTTCACTATTTGAAAATATTATCGAAACCTTGGTTATAATTCTCATCAAATAGATTTGTTTTCTTCCTTTTTCTTTGTAGCTGCCACTAAGAATCAGGAAACTTCAACAGTGGAGGGTAAACTATGCAAGACATGTTTATAGCATACCATGTTAGGATAAATGTGCTCCAATAAGACCAGCTCCAAAAGAATCCAATGCCACCCTTCGCGCTGCCAGTTAATGTCTGCAAGGGAGATGATACAAGGGTTTAAACCAAGGGAGTACAAAAATAGAATTTTCCAGCCCAGTATATCAACAATTGACGCTTCCCCAAACCTAAGTTATTAAGTACACCAGTTAAATGGATACCAAAGACATGCTACCTTAGCTACTTGGGACTATCATTAGCCAAACAATTCCACTGCATCTGGTCTGTATGGCTAGTGGAACTACTCAAGAGTGTCAAGTTGCCTGAACCTAACAAGATGGTGAATCCCAACAAGTAATAGAAGATGTTTTCAAGACGTACTATCAGGACTAGGACTATACAGGGTTGAATGGCAATCAGCTCTGAAGACTCAAATAGTGTAGAACCAGAATTCTCTAAGAGTAACTTGCTGTCAAGCTATGCAATTCTCCTAGGGTACCAATCACTTTGCCCCAGGTAGCGGGTACAGGGTTTCCACTGCATTTTGTAAAGAGCTATGCAATGATCTGTGGCCTCTCCGATGGGCGGCAGGGGTAAAAGCTAGCTTCCCAGATCTCATTCCGCAGCAATACGCGTCAATTCAAAAGCGTGCTCCAAGGCCTGACGCGCTTCCCAGGTAAATTGCTGCTTCAATTCGTACATACGTTCTGATTGCCACAAAGCTAACACACGCAACGAGCTCAACCCAGTGGATCTAACAGCATTAACAGCCAAACCAGCGGAGCCGGAGCTGAGCGATGAACGGAACCGGGGGCAGTGGATGAGGAGGTGGGGGGAGAGACGAGGTGAGGGATCTGACCGTCCAGATGTCGGCGGGGACGAGGATGATGATGGAGAGGGAGCAGAACCATGCGTATCCGACGGTGGCGACGACGTAGCGCGGCACGGCGGGGCCGGCGAAGTAGCGGAGCGTGACGACGACCATGCCCAGCGTCAGGGGCAGCGATATCAGGTAGAACACCCACATCGCGCCGCCCGGGCGCCGTCCGCCCCGCCGCGCCGACGGCCGGAGGAGGGGGAAGAGGAGAAGACGGTGGACCAGAAGCTTCTTCGTGTCGAGGCGCGCGGGTGGTGAGTTGGGGCCCGGGAGATCGCGGGGCTCTTTTGTCTTCGCCTCTCCGGGGAAGTGGAGGCGCACGGCGGGGGAACGAAGACGAGGAAGGTGCTGGTGGGCCGAACAGGGAGTTCGGTGGAGTATGGAAATGTCGGTCCGAGCCTCCGAGGGGAGTACTCGCACGCACGCAAAGAGATTCATTTGTCAAATATACTGGACAAAAATTTTCAAGTTGGTGGGTCATTTGAACTTCATTAGAAATTAGGCAAGGATGCATAATGTCTCTCTAAATTCTTCTAGTTTAACATTTGAAAGAAGATTTGTGAAATTCGCATGATACCACTTGTTATAAAAAACAATCCACTACTCTAGATACATTCCATCTGGACTTGCATTTAGGTTTAAATCATCTGGCTCAATCTTACGTGAAAGCAGAGAATAGATGCAATTTATATTTGATTTTCTAAGAAAAATCCTATGTTCTTATGTGAATGTAGTATACTTTGTCTAGATATGATTCCATTCGCTCTTATTCTAGTTTCTAGATAACAAATTATGCACACTTTGCTTTCAACATAAATTATAAGCTTGTTGCTACTTCCAAAACAAGAATTCGACATCACTGGAAGCCTACAAAATGCTATGGACTATGGAGGCATCTCTCCCTGAAAACCCCAATATGCCATCTGACCTCTACATTCATTTGAATTTTGAAACATATGGCAAAAATATATTTTTCTCCACAAGCATATGGCAAATAATTATGAATGATCGGAAAGGTAAGAAATTTTTTCAATTAAAACAATTACTTAGTTAATTAACTTTCGTACTATATGAAGCGGCTGGGACCAGGGTCTTGGATTCATAGGAACCTATGCCAGATGAAATTTGTATTTTACCACACATAAGATGTGGAATCGAAAAATTACAGACTGCAAAATTATGAATGAGATTCTTAACCATTAATTTTTTTTTGTTATTTTCCCTCTTTGAATTATCCATGTCAACGTACCGTAGGACAGCATAACACGGGTGAGCGCCTCTTGGTTTACTTGTTATGTCACGGTGGATGGTAAATATATGGGATAGTATTTTAAATATACTATTCTAATATAGTGGCAAATTTATAAAGCCACGTATTAAGACTGGTAAATTTCTGAACTCCTCCTGCTCGAGTTGAAGGCGTCGGCGGCCGGGGGGTCCAGGCGTCCAGCGGCGTTGCTCTGGGACCAAACCCGCCGGCAGCCACCTGCCGGGCAAAACCGCAAAAGGGCAAAATTCAGAGCCGTCCGCGCACATCGCCGCATCCCCGTGCGGCCGTATCCCATCGCAATGCTGCGCCTCCGGAACCATCTCTTCTCCGACGTCCGCGCAGCCTTCCCTCCCCCCCACCACCACCCCTTCTCCACCACCACCCCCGCCACTTCTCCCGCCCGATTCGCCGCAGAGGAATACCTCGTCGCCACCTGCGGGCTCACCCCAGCGCAAGCGGCGAAGGCCTCCAAGGGGCTCGCCCACCTAAAGTCTCCCGCCAACCCCGACGCCGTCCTCTCCTTCCTCGCGGGCGCCGGCTTCGCCAAAGAGGACATTGCCGTCGGAGTCGCCAGGTTCCCCATGCTCCTCTGCTGTAAGGTGGACAAAACCCTAACCCCGCGCTTCGCCCAGATCCTCAGCATCGGGCTCTCCCCTGCCCAAATCTCCCGCATCACTAGCATCGTCCCCCAAATCTTCGTCGCACCATCCATGATTCACCGCATCCAGTTCTATCTCTCCTCGCTTGGCACATTCGACCTGCTGCACGTGGCCCTTAAGAGGTACCCGTACCTCCTCGGTCAGAAACTTGAGGTGGTCAAGCCCAACATGGCGCTCCTACTGCAGTGCGGCCTAACAGCCTCTGATGTTGCTGTATTCGCAAAGCTGCTAACGCGGAAGCCAGAGCTTGCCAAGGAAATAGTGGCATGTGCTGAGAAGCTTGGTGTGCCGCGCAATACAGGGATGTTCAAGCGCGCCCTGCGGGCTGTGCAGTGCTTTGGTCATGATTCCATCGGTGCAAAAATGGATCTCCTGAAGGCGACCCTTGGATGCTCGGAGGCAGAACTAGCCCTTGCAGTGCGCAGGGCACCACAAATTCTGACAATATCTGAAGGTAATCTGAGTCGCACATTGAAGTTCCTGAAGGTGGATGTTGGGTTGAAGCTTCAGTACATCTTGCTTAGGCCACCAATACTAGGCTATAGCATGCAGAGGCGGCTTGTTCCCCGGCATTATTTCATCAACATTCTGAAGGCTAAGGGGCTTGTGAAGGAAAACATCGACTTTTACAAAGCTGTTTGTATATCCGAGAAGAAATTTTTCCAGAAGTTTATTGATCCTCACAGGGAGACTATTCCAGGGCTTGCAAATGCTGATGCTACTGCTTGTGCAGGGAAAATACCTCATGGCATCAAAATGTAATAGCTACAAGTAGAGATACTGAAGTCCATCCTGCCTCCCAGGACCCAGCATATGGATGTTAAGGCATAGGCAATTGATTTTCATCACAGAGAGAGAATCATTTTTCCACTTGACTACTGTTATCTCCCTGCGTTCTTTATGCATCTATCTATGCCAGCTGGTGGTAAAATGAAGTTGATTATTATGGTTTGCTACCTGAAACAATTTTGGCTGCTAGACTGCAATGCCATTGGCGAGTCTAATTTGTCAATGAATAATGAAGACAACTAGACATGTTGCTGTTGCAGCGGCACGTGAGAGACAATGAAAGGTGAATTGATGGTAGTGGGGCTCTGCCTGTACTCTGAGCTACCTGTTGATGAACTAATGGATCTAGGTTCCTCAGCGAACACTAATTTGTACAACTGATGTAGTAATGTCCACCTTTGTGTGCTGAAGTGGATTTACTTCTGCTTCAAGACCATTTCTGTGATCCATCATTTTAGGTGAGCTTTCCATCATTCTTACAGATTGATATGCCATCCTTTGCTCTGTTCACTATGTGTTTCAGGTCTAGAAATTGTCTGTACTTAATTTTTACTTTCATGTGCTAATTTCTCTACTTATCAAATATTTCAATCTAAAGTATAATTCTCAGCTCAATATTGTAAACGATATTCCTGACTTTTAATTGTTCAAGAGTTGCTTAAAATTTGCAACCAGCACTGAACAGCACTCATGTTGTGCTATGTTTCTGGAGTTATCTATTGTCTTGTTTGCCAGCTAAAGGTATCCGAGGATGCTGTTAGCTGATTCCTTTTTTTTTAAAAAAAGGTGTAATATAAATTCAGTAGCATTTTAGCTTATTCATTCCAATGCTCCACTTCTGTCAGCTGGAGTTTCGTTTGCTGTTTTGGTAGATACAGCTCTCAGTTTGGCATATAACCTGGGGACGCCTTTTATGTCAACTTACGCCCTTTGAGTTCCTGCTTGATGAAGTCCCTTATTCCGCTCCTTTAACCGTGTGTTTGGTTGGGGAGCGGACCGGAACGGAGCCGCTCCGCTCTCCTTTTCCTCGTGTTTGGTTGCAACTGACCAGGAGCGGAGTGGCTCAAGATGCCAAGATTCCTGCGAGATGCGGAATGGGACCGCTCGCCCAAATCGGCCGGACGTGAGCGCTCCCGTCCCCGCGCCCGCCCCGCCCCGCCCCCCCACCCCCCGCGCGGGGCGCTGCCGCCAGACGCCGCCGGAGGATGCCGGAGTGCAGCCCCCCCCCCCCCCCCCCCGCTGGAGGCCGCCCGCCCCGGACCGGAGGAGGATGCTCGGGCGGAACAGAGCCCGCCGGACTGGAGGCCGCCCGCCTCCGCCCCCCCCGGCCCCGCCGAGCCCCTCGGCCCGGAGGAGGCTGCCCGATGCCCAGGCGCTGGCGGCTGGAATCTAGCTTGAACGGAACGGTTCTCCAACCAAGCACGGGATGGAATGGTTCCGCTCCACTGCACTTTCCAACCAAATAAAAAATGGAGCGGTTCTGTTCTACTTGTCTAACATAGAACAGAACGGCTCCATTCCTAGAAATTGGAATGGAGCCGTTCCATCCAAGTTGGCTCTCCAACCAAACGGACTCTAAATGGGAGAGTCAATGCATCCTTAGAGGACTTGCTTTTTTATGTCTTCTTTTAGTTTGCTTGATGATTTGAACTGAATGCAAGCGTACCAAAGTCTCAACTTTATCATCAGATCACATGTAATGAATTTACTACTTGATCTACGAACTGATTCTCCATTACTAAGTTTAATAATTTCTGCAGTGCTATTATTGTATAAAAATAGAAACATTTTCCTTGCCTGGGTGTCGAATTCAATTTCTGGTCACTTAGAATAAACAAGAACTGCGTGCCGAATGAGAAACATGAAGAACTTGACTGGGTCAGTCTTTTTTGCTACGCTCCTTTGGTAAACTCATGTCTGGCTTTGTTGAATGAAAAACATGAATCATGAGAATATCCAACAATCCAACCACCAAGGCTCATGAAACCACATTTGTCGTAGTTGTATTCCATTTTGGGTGTAAAACAATCATTTCAAACTGTCATTTTACAACAAGGAGATATATATTGAAACTGGTTAAGAGTTGAAACATTGTGATCTTGTTACAAATCCCTTGGTTGAAACCAACGAGGTGTTGTATACTGATCTAATCAGGCCATAAAAGTTCATGCGTGCCAGATCACTTTGCGCAGTCGCTGGTCTACTACCTTCACCGCCAGTTGCTTCCCCTTCTGTGGAGTCAGTTGATGATACAATCTGGTCCTCGATCACTCCGGCGTGAGGCAGATCAGAACCGCCGTGATTCCTCGCGTCAGTGTCGAAGGTGCAAGCGTTGATCATGTGCTCGGTGAATTTTAGGGAGTTCCCGGTCTCCCGGACGGCGACGCGAGCGGTTCACGGCGGCCGGCGCCGCTCCTTGGCCTCACGCACCTTGCCTCTCGAGCTCCTCACGCACTCTGTCCTGGACGAGCTCCTCATGCGGGTTTTGTGCTTGCGTTTGGGCGGCCGGCTATGCTCCGCGCCTCGCGCGAGGTTGCGGCGCATCGTACATCGCCGGCAGGAAATGGGCCACAAACCCCAGAGAAGGTCGTGAGACTTGTATAGCTCTGCGAGGAATCGATCGTAAAATCCTCGTGGCCTATCATCTTCTCCACCCGTTCCAAGAACTGCACAGCTTGATGTGCAGTGCAGGAGCGACCAAGCCGTCGAACAGGGCGACGAGGCGAGGATGGCCCTGGAGGAGCTGTTCCGCGCGGGACATGATGTGCTGGGCGTCGGTGATCGCACCGTTGTCCATCCGGCTGTTGCGCCATGGGCCATGGCGGCTTGCTCCGTTCTGCTTCGCCTTCGTCGCCAGAACGAGGAGGCCGTTTCTGCATCGTGCGTTTCATACGCTCTCGGGTCATGTACTTTGACCAAACGTGTTCACGTTCGATTTGGGTGCTGACACATTTGATGCTTGGGAGAAGAACACATACTGATACTAGAACGCCTTCGATTAGAAGAGGAGAAAGCGTGAACACCATACACACTGCAAATCCCGCTGGATCTGACACCGAAAAGCAAAACCGTTCCTGAATACATTGCTTATTGCACAAGATGACGAGAGAGAAAGCCTATTAAGATCAAGACTAAAAAAAGGAGATATTCTAGCTCCCTCGGACTCGAATTTGACTTTCACTCGACGTTGACTTGGAAGACGTCCTTGCGCTGCTCCTCCTTCACCTTGGGCACGACCACCCTGAGCACGCCGTTCTTCATCTCGGCCTTGATCTTGTCCATCCTGTAAACATCCGGCGACAGCTCGATGCGGCCGGTGTACCTCGGCGGCGGGGCGCTCTCGTCCTCGCCGGCCTCCTCCTCGCCCTCGCCCTTGATCACCAGGCTGTTCTGCTCCGCCCACACCTTGACGTGCTCCTTGCCCAGGCCCGGCATGTCCACGCGCAGGTGCAGCGCCTCCTCGTCCTCTCTCGCGTTCCAGCCACGGCGCACCGCACCGGCGCGGCCCGGCGCCGCCGTCGCGATGTCGTCCATCAGGTTCAGCAGGCGGCCGAGGCTCTGCGGCGCCCTGAACGGATCACGGAAAACATCTGGATGGGGATCAAAACGGAGTCAGCACCGGCCATTTCAATGCGATCGAACTCTCTTATCCTCCCAGTTGAGAGAACGAAGCGAATGAGGCGGGCATGGCGCGAAGATGACGACTACCTGAGAACAGGCTGGGCACAGCGAAGTCCCGGCCGACGCGACGGCCCTCGTACTCGCGGACGCTGTCGTCCTCCGACTCGGTCCCCTCGTAACGCCGGAGCGGAGCGCCGGTGTTGTACCCGCGGAGGCCGCCGGCGACTGCCACCGGCCTGAGAGAGGAGCCAGCGCAGGGTGCGGGCGACGCGGCCAGGAGCTTCTCCAGCGCGTGGACCAGCGGGACGACCCTCTTGGAAGCCACAGTGGAAGCCATGACACTCCCTCTTCCTTCCTCGCTGGATTGATCTGCTTGCTCTCTCGCTGCGATGTTCGAGGATTCCTTCTTGCCTTGTGGTGTGAATGCCGTAGGAAAGTGGAGGAACTTTATATAGCGGCGCAGCTTGGGGAAGAAGAAGAATTCAGAAGGTTCCGGAGGAACCTGCGGCGACGGAACATTCCAGAAAAGGCGGGAGTGCCGCACTGCCACTGCCGCTGCCGCCGCGCGTTGGTCCGCTCGTTCGAGCGGGCCCACCTACCAGGCGAGAGACGTTAACACGACGAACTGGGCCACAAACTTGCAGATGGGCAATATCAATCAACAGGCCGGATCTATCATGACCCGAACACCACAAGGCCCATCCTTAAACTCACAGCCCAAGCCCACCCACCTTTGTCCGTCCCGTCCGAGGCGACGGATCTCTTTGCTCACCGAACCAGCACCTGCCGCGACCGAATCGGGGACAGATCGGGCCATCGGGGGGGATTCGGGTAGGCGAAGGAGCTCACGCCGCCATGGACGAGGAGGAGCACGAGGTGTACGGCCAGGAGATCCCGGAGGAGGGCGACATGGACGGCGCCGACGTCGATATGGCCGCCGGCGGGGACGACGCGGCGAAGGTACCATCCCTGGATCCGTGTCTCTTACGCTAAACCCTAACCCTAGGCCCGTATGGGTAGCTGACCCCCTTGGGGTTCGTCCAGCTGCAGGAGCTCGACGAGATGAAGCGCAGGTTGAAGGAGATGGAGGAGGAGGCTGCCGCCCTCCGCGATATGCAGGCCAAGGTCGCCAAGGAGATGCAAGGTTGTCTTCCCTATGTGCTCCCCAACCTCGCCTTTTCGATGCTTGTACTTTTGCGGTATATTTAGGTTTCAAAAACTATTAGATATTCTTCGCTAAATACTTTTGACGATCTGTGCATAGAAGAAGCTTTAAGGCTGTTCGAGCCAGTTAAGATCAGTGCCTGTAACTACGACCGGATTCGTTATTTGGTACTCGGTAAAATTGTGAGCTAGTGACTAATCCTGCATCTGTTCAGTTTGCGTTATTTTTAACCTGAAGTATGCAATCATGCCATTGATATTTTCTGCACAATTGGATTCCAGATTTCCATTGCTTACATGTGTGTATAATTGGATTTGTGTCATATGATCTCACTGTGGTTAGAATCCAATCTGACATGGAGTCCAGCTATCCTTTCAGATTATTTCCTTGTGTACTTATGACCATGAGCACGCTCAAAAGCTTACATGTTAAAAGTTATATTTGCCACACACACCTACCCCTCATGATACTTGTCCCTTGATCTCTATTTTCTATCATTTTTTTGAAAGATTTCTATCATTTTTTAGATCCTTTAATCTTCTGTGTTTCTCTGCCTATTATCATTTATATCTTATTCACCTATCCCTAATTATGCAAATCGGCAATCTATATGTTTCATCTATTGCTTATTGCATACTCTAAAGCCTAAAGTGTACCAGTAACCATGGATTCATGTACCTGTGATGAAAGTAGTTCCTTCACTGAAGTGGCGAATTCATTCCTCTGGGTAGTTGCATACTTGGTTCCGTGGGTTAACTTTGTTGTGCCTTGGGCACTGTTTTCAAGTGAAAACTTATACTGGGCAGAATATAGGTTGCTACCTTTTGTGAATATGTTGGGACTCCTTGTATGTTTATGTTAATCCAAATTGGTACCTTGGACCTTTGTTTTCTGCTATGTTTGATTTTTTAAGACTATGGATTATGAAGATATGCTAACGCTAACATACATGTATGATTTTCATGCTTCTAAACGAAATATTTTATGAGTTATTGATGGTCAAAGTTTTAGAAAGTTATCAATTATTTGTGTGCATATGGTCCATTTCCCATGTTTCAACGTCCCATATATCAAGAGGAAATTCAAATGTCTGTCTTGATGAGCCTTCATTTTTTTCTATGTTGTCTTCTCATGGATATGCTGGTCTATCATGATTTAGTTTGATTGTGGGTTTGCTTTAATTTTAGCTTGCTAGTCTAGTACAGGGTGCAAGTTCTCTTGACGGTTCGCTCTTTGTTTTGCAGGAGGTGACCCTAGTGCATCTACAGCTGAGGCGAAGGAGCAGGTGGATGCCCGCTCTGTGTATGTTGGAAATGTAAGATTTAATAAGCTCTCTTTCTCTCTTTCCCTACTGTGGGTGTATGTGCCTGTGTTTTGATTCATATTTGAGTGATTATGTTTTCTTGCTGTTAAATTTCTATATAGTTTTCTACGTGATATTAAGCATAGAGGAGAAAATATGGATATTTGTTATGAAATAGTACACACATATTGCATAGTTGCTAACTGGAAATTTCATGGGCACTTCTCACATAGTTATGAAATGTTTCTCGCAAAAAGCCCACAGCCTAATTCCCTCACTCTGAAACTCAATGATTGCATGCCTACTGAAAAATGATTTAGTGCCGGTGTCTTTATTGTCAGACAGAATTAGCAGAGCTTGTTCCACATTTCAATATTGCCTCCTTGACCTGATGCCTTATTCCGTTCTTCAGAATGTAATGTGCTGCTGTTGTGAAGTGTCTTATGTGCGCTTTATCATCATCCTTTGCTATCAGTACACATTAATACTCCTTCGTTTTGTCTTTATGGTGTCTTGTTTTGTTGTTTTTGGGCATTAATTAAGTAATGGTGATGGTCGCAGGGCTAGTGTGCTTGAACAAGCCTTTCAAATTGACTAATGGGCACCTGGCCCATATTTAGAGTTAGCTTAGTGTGAAAAAAGAAAAGAAAAGACAGAAAGATCTCTGAGAAAAATATAAAAAAGTGCGTGGAAAAGAAGAAAAGAAAGAAAAAAAGGAATGAGTAAAAAAAGTATAATATAGATATTATATGTTAGAAGACCTCCATGACGAAGCAAAGGAAGTCAGTACAGAGCTGCTGTGTACACTTGGGATGGCCTTTTTGACTGGAGACGGCATCTGATGCAGTGACGTTCATAGCTGCTGGTTCAATGATATCACCTGAGTGGTGCATAGGTATGGCATTAAGTGTAACAATAGGACACCTTAATATTGAGTTATTGACACTATTCTTTGCTGTTTGTGAACCTGTGCTCTGCCTATCTTCCCACCTTTTTCCTTTTATTCCTCATCTCACCTAACAATTATATTTTATCAGATCATATTGCGGTGATGTCCTTTTCTTAATAACATGAGAACAGACATTGCCTGATATTTAGGTGCATATGAGTGACATGCAGAAGGCATACACTCACTTTAGAAATTAGCAACGGTGTTAAAGAAAAAAGAAGTTGGACCTTCTTGATGGTGTGGGATGTGATCAATATAGATGATAGCAGTTCGAGATGCTACAAGGGAAAAAAAATCTGACTGGGCATACTTCTTTCCTTTGCATTCTTGTGTTAGCCGGTAATTAAAACAAATGGTTTGAAATTGTTTTCTTGCAGTGTTAATTTTTAGGCTCTTAGTAAGGTGTTACTTCTTTTTTTTCTATTCACTATTGACTCAGATATCTCCAATATATTTTCTTTATTTATATAAGGCTATGGCATCAAATATGGATCGCTCCACTCAGTTACTTTTTGTGTTGTGGACCTTACATTTCCATTTTCCACTCAGTCAGTTAACATCATTTTTACTGGTACAATCATATACCGTAGGTTGATTATGCGTGTACACCAGAAGAAGTGCAGCAGCACTTTCAAGCTTGTGGAACTGTCAATCGGGTGACAATTTTGACTGACAAGTTTGGGCAGCCAAAAGGTTTTGCTTATGTTGAATTTCTGGAACAAGAAGCTGTCCAGGAGGCTCTTAATTTGAATGAATCAGAGTTGCATGGTCGCCAGATTAAGGTACAGAAATATTTGGCAGAGTTCAATGTGATCTCAAGAGTTCAAAAACGCTTCTAAATGATGCTCTATCTTACACTCTTTGATTTGTGCTCAACAGGTTGCACTGAAGAGGACTAATGTCCCTGGGATGAAGCAGCGTCCACCACGCGGGTATAACCCCTACCACGGCTACCCATATAGATCATACGGAGCACCGTACTTCCCCCCATATGGTTATGGGTAAGTTTTGTGGTTTTTCGTTATATGGATTTCTACTTTTCTTTTTCTAACATATTCATTTATGTTTTTGCAGGAGGGCTCCAAGATTCCGCCGGCCAATGCGCTACAGACCTTACTTCTGAAGTACGGGGGTCATGAAGTTAAATGCAAATCCAGCCATAGACAGTCCCGGGAATAATTCTACTCTACCTGCTGCTGTTTCATTTGCACTGTTTCATAGTAGACATTGTTGCTGCCTGAATTCTCCTGTCCCAGTTGTCTTTTGTGACCTCTGTTTAAGTGCGACTTGCAATATCGGCTTGCTGTGATACGAGCCGTAGTAACAAACAGCACTGTAATACTGATTCATGCGCGTTTCCGGAGTCGTTTCAGTATTCTATTTGGCCTTTTTAGGGGCCGTTTCTTAAGACTACATCCAAAACGGCTTCACTAGTGAAGCCAAAAAAAATTGGATTTCATTTTAGCATGGGTTTATAAAATGGCTTCATGCTATGGTGTCTTAATTCTTCATGCTACAGTGTCTCGATTTGTGTGAAACAGGTGAAGCTGAAGCTAAGCCATACCAAATAGATCCTTAGTTGCTCTTGATTGTAAGGGCCTGGTACAACTCTCCTCAGAAGTGATGTACATTTGAAGAATTGTCAGTGATGTGGATCAGCTAAACATACCAGACTGTTTACCGCGGGCAAAGCTGATCCATGGTTACCGCAGTGCCGACATAAAGTCTCTGTAACATACTAGTATCACTTTTTCCTCCCTCTTTTGCCCATCATTCCAACACACAAAGAATATTTGCAGACTGCCTCTGATTGCTCTCATGATGCTGCTGATGCCAAAGAAAGGGTCACAGCATCACAGGACAGCGCAACGATGGTTACATGAACAGCAACAACCTGATAAGGCTTAGCCGGCAGCCCTACTCCTCCATGCTATTGTCATCCACAAGTTCCAACAGGGAATCTTGCAAAGTTAATAAAGCTAGGGGACAAAGGCGTGGCAGGTGAGGTGAGGGCGCATGGAAAACATAAAAACCAAAGTGAAAAGGGCGAGGCTTGGGGTAGCAAAGAGTACAGACATCCTATTCAGAAATCCCCCATTAACAATCCTGATGCCAGTGTCAATTGCGGATTTCCAAAAAGTTTAATCCTTTCCCTATCCTTTTGAGACCGCACTGATCAAGAAAGATCTGAGCCACTGGCATGCAGCAAAGTGTAGTGCCGTACGAGTATTTGCCAAAAATGTGTATGCGGGAGTAGCACAGCACAGTACAGTAGGCCCACAGCCATCTGTCCTTTTCATCTCAGCCTTGAGTCCTTTGTTTTTCTGCTCTAGTTCTTCAACTCAAGCGCTAAAACGAAAGAAAGATTCCAACTCAAGTTTAGTATAGATAACCCCTTTTCACTTTTTTTGTCTGAATGTTTGAGTAACAATGTCAAGGGCAAGAAAAAAAACACAGCGCACTATATCCAAAATGCAGAAGAATCATTGCTGATACACTTGGTCCTCGGCACACGACACATGCATAGCAGCAGCAGCGTGATGTCAAGCAGGCAAATCCTGGCCCAGTGATCTCTCCCAAGATTAGTGCTAGTACAGATCGCGCCCAGAACGCGTCACAACATCTTTGCCAGAGGCATCCATCCATCCGTTCAGACCTGACCATACCTCAAGTAGGGCAGATAAAATAGGCCGCACCTGCCTCCTGCTCGCATGGGAATTGGGAAAACCCCGTCAGAATCTAGCGCGCAGCGCCAAGAGGCTCGCAGGCGCGGCGAGAGGCCGGGGCTAACTTGCCTCGCAAGAGACAATCGGCTTGGCAGGGCGCCCACCCCCAGCGATCCTGAGGAAAGATCCCGCTTCCTCACATGGTTTCGGGGCAAAATCTTTGGGATCAATCAGGCGGCCAGGCGCCGTGGTCCGGCTCCGGCCCGGCCTAAAAGCGGAGTAGCTTTTAGCTGCTTGCGTGTGCCCGGGGGCCTGGCCTGCCGCTGCCACTGCATTGGCATGGCATGTGCTGCGGCATCTCTGAAACTCTTCCCCGCTGCTGCGTCGCTTGCGCGGCGGGCCACGACTGCGGCACTGCTACTGCACATCGATCTTGTCCAATTGCAGAGGCCACGCAATCTTTACATCTTTTGCAATCGTGGTGTACTGGCTCACATCACATGGATTGACCCAGGAGATACAATACAGGATCATCATGAGACAGAGTTGTTTGTGTTTTTCTCTAGAATGGCACGGTGAAATCTCACCGCCACCGGTGCATGTTGATTTGCTTCATGTAAACACCAGAGTTTACATCCAGATTGTACTATTAGCAGTCCACTTAACATATCTGCAAGCTAGGGAGAGGGAGAGGGAGAGGGAGAGGGAGTAGTGATGTCGCAGACTCGGTACTGCAACATATCTGCAAGCTCAGGAACAACACACGCACACGCGCACACGGAGTAGAAGCAAGCAAGATCTAACTGCTGCAATCATCTCACGGCGACGGTGGCCAGTCGAAGCCGGCGAAGCTCTCGCTGAATCCGCCGCCGTAGAACCTGACCTCGAGGTTCTCGAGGCCCTGGCCGTCGTCCCAGATGGCCTCGTCGTCGCTGCCGACGGTGTAGTAGCCGTCGGCATCGTCCATGAACTCCCACGAGTAGATGGACGAGTCGTCGTCCGAGTAGTCGGAGCACTCCTCCCAGTAGCTGTTCTCGTAGCAGTCCTCCACGCGCGGGCCCAGCACGCGCAGCCCCGGGTGGCGCTCCCGCAGGAACTTGTCGTCCACGGCCCAGCACCCGCGCAGGTCCAGGAACTTGAGCTCGCGGCACTGCCCCAGGATCTCCGCCACCGCCTCCGTCGTGATCAGCATGTACCCCATCTCCAGGTGCCGAAGCTTGGGCATGCTGCACGCGATGGCGTGGGCCTCGTCGTGCTGGCACTCCTTGTCCACCAGGTCGATCGGGTGCATCACCCGCCGGAGCCCGACCAGGGACTTGCAGTGCTTGCCGAAGGCCTCCAGGGCGCGAGCCCCGATCTTGGTGCAGCTGCTGATGTCCAGGAAAGTGACGTTGGATAGCCGGGGAGCCACGGTTTCCACGATCGAGTCGCTGATCTCACTCCGTGGAATCTCCAGGGCGCGAAGAGCTCGTGCGCTGGTGAACGAAAGGATTTGAGGAAAATGCAAGCAGGGTCAGTGTAACTCTGATGAAAACTAGTATGACAGTTACAGTATGTGGACCAACTGATGAACCCAAGCTTGTGACCAACACAGTAGGCAGGCAATAGGACGTGCAATTGTGAGAGCTTCAGTGTATGACTGTACGCATGTGCATGCCAGTACTTGTGTTTGTACTTGAGAATCCAATAATGTGTATTGCCCATCAACATTTTAGCTCAATTCAGAACAACAGATCTAATCCTAGTTCGCCGTGCAGGCATTTCAGAACAATACATATCAAGTGCTGCAAGCTCTGTATCTACATTTTCATGCACAAAACCCATCCATGCAGTGAACTGAAGAAAGTGGTTTGAACTTGAAAACAGTTTATTTGCTCCTTCATTTCAAATGGCAAAGTTTGAGTACTAGCCCTACGTAGTAATCAACTAGATTGATCAAGCCACAGCCTAGAATTATAAATAAGACCTGAATTGCAAATCAGAAATTTAAATTTGACAGAGTGACCTGCCTGTTCTCTGCAATCAAGCGTCCCCTCAGGCTCACAGCTCACGCTGCAGAAATAACTGACAGTCTGAACTCTGATGGAGATACCTTCTGAATCCATCTCAAGTGTACAGTCTAAAATTCGGGATGCATTACGAAGAGCATGGATTTCTAATCTAAATGGCACGTTGGGGAAAGCAGTAATTTCACAATAATTTTGCAGAGATGTTCACTACCCACGGGAATATGAGAAAATGGAAACAGAAAAGAGCAGAGAGCATCGCCAGAATTCACACTTACTGGTCTCCTATGAACGAGAGGAGCGGGTCGCAGGGCAGCCCGGAGACGCTGATGCGGCGGCACGAGCCGCCGCTGCGGCCGACGAGCAGCTCGACCATGCGGCCGATCTGCTCCGGCTTGCTCTGCTGCTGGCTCCACTCCTCGATGTCGATCTCCTGCCAGCAGTAGGGGCCGGCGACTACCCGGCCCCAGGACTTGCAAACCCGCGGCAGGACGGTGAGCACCTCCTGGAGCGGCAGGTTGCGGAAGATGAGGCCCAGCGCGTCCGGCAGAAGCTCCTCCCAGCACCTGTACTCCTCCGCGTCCTCGCATTCCCCCATCAGTCCCCTCCCCCTCCCCTGCAGCGAGTGAAAGGACCGGCCTTACAAGCTATGCCATTATGATTGAAGAATGAATGCCTCAACTACCAAGAGGAACTGCCGCAGCTCAGATTAAAAATGGAAGTGGGGGAACAGAGCTGGCAATACTACTTCATTTCGTACGCCATCTCCCATCAAAGAAGAAACTGAGAAGAACCAAGTCAACTGAATACAGATCTTGCAAGCAGACTGAGCCAACCAGAGAGAACCAAACAATTTGAAAGATCAGATACATGGAAAGACGATTTTCTTTTATCCGGCAATCTCATATATTTTCTATCAGAACTTGGGAAATCATGGAGGAGTGCAGAGGACTTAATTCCTTGCTCCAACAAAGAACCAAAACTTCCTTTTTTATTTCCATTTCTTCCTAGGGAGTGGGGGCTGCTTACCTTGGAGATCACTCAAGAGCCAGGGATACTAAAAGTGGCAGCCTCCAAGCAGTAAAATGGCTTGTGTGTGCTGTGAGCAAACCCAAAGAAGGCAGCCTATCCAAGAAGCAAGCGAGGGGCGATAAGATGTAAGCGTCATCCAAAAGTTGGCAAGAAAAAGAGCTTCATTAAACACTAAACCTGATTCCAATCACAGCGTACCAGGAAGAGGAAGGCACAGATCTAAAAAGAAGGCCTCTTGCAGCTGCAGGGATGAAAAAAGGGCAGCATGCCAATTGGTGGCCATCCCACATACTATTTCACCCCATGGCCAAGCAAAACAAAAGGCATGGCTCCAGATATTTGTGGGGAAGAACGCAAAAGCTTCAGCCTTTTGGGCTCGGCAAAGCAAAAGGGGAAGAAGAATATAATCTTTCCCTTGCCATAATAATTTGCGGGAGAAAACAGCAAGAAACAAGAAACAGCGTCAGGATCCGGGGGGGGGGGGGGGGAAGCGGTTTATTGCCCGTATTTACCGGATTGGTGATGTGGAGACGAAGGCCCAAATTCCAATTTGGATCTGCAGGAGGCAACACCTGATGGGAGGGGGGGGGGGGGGGGCACTGCCGCGGCCGGACTGGAGAGAGAATCGAGAGAGAGGGCGAGCGACACTGCAAGGGAGAATGGTCGGTACAAGGTGGAGACTGAAGAAGGCTGGGAGCTAGCTTCCGTGTGTGCGTGTGTTCTCGAGAAGGAGAAAAAACGAGGGCCGCGCGGCGCACTGTGGATGCAGCTGTCCCCCTGCCGATATTGCACGGCATGTGGAATTTCTTTATCTTGCCCGTGCTGTCTTTTTTTTTGTTTCCACGGAAATTCAGAAAGAGAATTTACGAGCAGATAATAAGCACAGTAAAAAATGTGATGTGGTAATTACTAATTCAGAAGGAATGTAATGGCGAGAATGGATTTAATCGGAGATAAAAACGAGAAGAATCAAAAAGGTGTACACCATGTTGACTTCATCACAGATGAAAAGATGCTTGCCGAAGTCGTTTTCTGTCCATCCATCCGCTGATTTCATCCCTGATTCGACGGTTCAGCATGACTCTGAGGCCAAGCTGAAGAAATTGTTGGGGGTAGGCGATAGCGTTTGGTAGATTATTGATGCTAGTAAAACCTGGCACATCGCCCCTGCTGGAAGTGCCGGTCATTAGGATCTGCGAGTACACGGGAGTTAACAATAACAAAACAAAATAATCCTGCGACTCTGAAAGACACCGGGCAAGGTCACGTCAACGTGCAATGGGCCGGCCAACCAATGCCTTGGCATCCGCCGGATTGCCATTTCAGCCGTTTCGTTGCGTGGCGAGCACTGTGTCCCAACAGTCGATGCCTCTGTCCGTGGAGAGTTGGCACCTCCGGCGACGCGACGCCGGCGACGCAACGTGCGGCCAATGCTCACGGTTTCTTCCCGTAAAGCAGCAGTCCTGCTTGCTGCTATCACACTAAACGCAAGACCGACTCGACCTACTCGCAGAACATGGAGTCTGAACACCTGGAAAACAAATTGCACAGCTTCGTTCAGGACATTTTAGATAGCACTAGCACTGTTGTTTAACATTTCTTGTAGCTACCAGCTAGAGATTTGTATCTTCCCCCCCTTGGTTTCGTTTTGTTCAGACCTTGTTCACCACCTACCAACCTAGTCACTAGTCACGGCTAGCGCGCATGTGAAAGTGTCTGCAGGGACGGGGACGGAGACGGGCGGCGCGGCGCGGGTCGTTGATTTGCATGGCGCGGGTGCCAGTAGGACAAGTGTGGATTCCTCTCCTCTCCGCTCCTGTCGCACGAGGCCCGTGGCACCGTGCCCCTGTCGGCCGGGTGCACACGCCTAAGCCTGTAGGCTGTAGCGGTGTAGCCCACGGCCACCAGTGCTCGCTCGCTCGTGCACCGGCCAGGCGTGCTCCTCCTTGCCGGACAAATTTAAGGTTCCCACGCACGACCTTGAAATTCTAGGGCATTCCGCAAGTGCGCTGTCGTCCTCGAGTCCTATATGGGCAGAAATTCTTGACTCGGCTTCCATTATTGAGCGTACATTTGTTTATATAGAAAATTCAGACTGTGTTCGAAGCAGTAATGTGCTAATCGTTCAAAAAAGTAGTAATGTGCTGACGGCCATGCACGCGGCAAGCAAGACAGAAGATGCAGCTTGTTTTATGGACGCTGCCATGTACTGCGACAGCTATCCAGTTGCTTCAACTAATTAGCTTGGTAGAAAAAAAGTTAGCTTGGTAGAAATGGGCTGGACATCGAAACGAAGAAAAGGGTTTGAATTTTGTCTTTTCAAGAAAAAAGATGGCATCATGTTGCGACCAGCGTCTGGTCGAATCAAGCGAGGGAAAAGAGGGGACGTCTGCTCCCGTCGTCTTGATGAACCTTGTGATGCGGATGCGCCAACGATCGTGTATTCAATGGTGGATGGATTCTACCCGCTCCGGCTATAGCCATGCCTCCTCTCCAATCGACAGCTAGGCTGAGGGCCTGTTTGTTTGAGCTTAGATTATACAAACCAACTTAAATAATCTGTAAAGGAAACAAACAGGCAGCTTATTTGCTCAGATTATATAATTTAGAGTCAAAAACACCATAATCTCATAAGCTAGTCAAGTGGAGCTTATTTCAACTTATTTCTACCAAAAGACCCACTACCCATGGCAAAGAGGAGCAAATTACCCGCAATTGCCATTGGATCCCACCAGCCCACTCCCTCCTCCCCTCCCCACGCGCCCCTCTCCCTGGCTGGCTCCCCACGCGCCCCTCTCTCTGGCTCGCTCCCTCCTCCCCTCCCCTCGCGTGGTGGTGATTTAAAACTGCTAATGTTGTGAAAATAGTAAGCAAATGAATAAGTCTAGTACCTAAGGGCATTGTTATCTTTACATGTCTAGGATAAATAAGCTGGGCCCAAATAAGCTACGCAAACAAACAGCAAGACTCAGCTTATTTAATCCAGAAAAAATAAGCTAGATTATATAAGCTACCAAATAAGCTGGATAGTATAATCTATAAGCCCAAACAAACAGGCCCTGAGTGGTTCCAGAGACTGATCAAAACGAAATTACTTCAACTTCCATAAAATTGATTTGTTCATGACATTTCCATAAACAAGTGTACACTGAAAACTCTGAAAGTGTCTGCAAACTATTCAGAGTTTCAGTCATACTCTCATATTGCAAAGTTACCGGAGTCCAGTCACACTCTCTTAATGCACTTTTCCCTTGATCTCACCCTTCAGGAAAAGGGTAAAGAACAATTCTAAACTGTATACGAGCGACAAAAGAGGAGAATAATTCCGTGGACGGTAGCTAGTATTCAGTTCAGGGAAAAAAATACAAACGAAAAGGGGAATAATGCCTCAATTGGTCGTAGTAGGCAGGTACGGTGCTGCTAATCATTGTGCTTCCCATTCCCAGCCAAAGCAACAACTGCTAGTATAATACCGTAACAAAGCACCTCGTGCAGGCTCATATCAGGCGACTCTTTTTGTTCAACTACTTCCATCTAACTTCGCTCTAAATTGACCAAGGAAAGGTACTACTGCCATTGCTGGTTTCGAACCGTCTCCGCTCCTAGCTCATGAATGAAAACTTGAAAAGGGTTCATTACGTGCCCATAACGCCCTTCTTGATGCATCGTTTGGGTCCCAACCAACCGAAAAACCTCGACACCCTCACACAATTATTGCGAGCTTAGCGTGCACGTAAGAGGCGCGCATGCTACATGCCAGTACATGTTGCAATATATGCAAATGCAAGCATCGCCACTGTTGCGCCTGCCCGGCACTCCACCGCCGCGCATGCAGCTGTAGCCTGTAGCATTCCATGTCCTCGCCTGGCTGTTCCATCGGCTCCGGTAATCATTTGCAGCTTACCATATGTAGTTTCACGATTCCTTCGTCTTTACCCCCCGTCACTGCCTGCCTGCATCAGGGGGTGATCTCATCACCCGCTATGAACAGAAGAGGGAAAGGGGAGAGAACACCGAGGCAGTAGTTTTATTACTGCAGGCAGGTAATTACCAGGAGACGCGGAATCAACAGGGTGGCATCACCGGTTACCATTCCCTAATCGGTGAGTAAAACCTGCATGCTCGTGCTAATTACCCTCGACTGATTTACTGTTTTACCCTTTCCTCTTGCCCGATCGGCCTGCAGGCGGTAGAGGACGTACGGGGGGCGGAGGTGTATGATCGATTCAGTGCATGCGCGCAGGGAGAAGAGATGCCTGTTAGCCTGTGGCCTCTCTCATTTATGGTTTTGTTGCGTCGCCAGGCACTGTGGGCGTCTCCGCCTCTCTCCCTCTCGCCCCGTGCTGCAGGCTGCAGCGCAGCGTGGTTCAGTGCAGGGCGGTGCAGCCGCACCCCCCCCCCCCCCCAACCCCAATCCCATCCGCTCTCCGCTAGTCCGTCTCTAGCCAGCCATCAGCCGTCATCTTCCTCATGAAGCGCGCAGCTGCGGTTTGCATCCAAGATTGGGACACACACTCTGAATGCTCGTGCAGTGGCGCGGGGGGATGGAGTAAATGCGCATTCAACTGCTCTCGCCAACCCCGCAGGGCCACAGGCCGCGTGCGAGGCGAGCGATCACCACATGCACTGGCATTGACATGCCGTCTCTGACGTGCGGGTCTATGTTCTCACCGTTCACTTCTCGACCGGTTTCTCCACTAGGGTTCCAGTTTCCAGGAGCCCATCAGACTGTGAAGAAAGGAGAGGTCATCGCGCTTTAGTTGCTTCCTTTGACAAACTTGGGCCTGAACAGAGCTACAGGCTGCTCCTTTGCTTTCTGAATGTAGCTTGGAAAGGCTAGCGTCTCTGCACTTGTAGAAAGTCAAGCAAAGCAGTAACTAGCTGCTGCATGCCCCCACAACAACAGTGAGGACACAAAGCACAAACCTAATAACTGCTGCCACCGCTACAACAAACTCAACATGCCTTTTCGCTTTGCGTTGCGTTGCAAGCCTGTGTGGAACGCGTATGTTGCTTCTCTGACAGGTCTCTCCTACCACAATGGACTAACGCTGCAGGGTTTTTGGTCTGGAAAGAATGAACTGGAGATGAGCACGCACAGTAGGAGGGGGTAGATGGAGCTTGGAGCATTATAAGCAACGATTAGGCGCCATAAGATTTATATAGCTGTTCAATTTCAAAAAATAATAAAAATTGCTATATACAGCTGTTGCGTTTTAGAGGCTTGCAGTGACCGAATCCCCTGGCCAACGGCGCCATCAGCTCGGCCTCAGCTCACATGCGCAAGGGAATCCGGCTGGAGCGGCCACTTTGTGTTTGCAGAAGAGACAAGCGAACGCCCTGTTTAGCAATGACGCTTTACACTGTGCAATCACGCGGCAAAGCATTAGACGGGCAGGCAGATCGGCACGGGAAGTCCTCAGCCGGGGGAGTAAAAAAATGGTGCATGGCGACCATGAGGAGTGTTCATGTAAGCAACAGGCGGCGGTCACAAGACTTTCCAGACGACAAACTTCTGTAGCTGGTGCATGCAAAGCTAACAGTAAACTATGCAAAAGTTGCTGCAAGTAGGACCTTCAGCCATGAGCGAGGGCCATAAGTTTAAAGTTTTGGTGCATCGTGCTGATAGAATATATGAGTAAACAAGTGAGTTACAGAGTTAGCATGACTGATTAGTTTTCCGTCTTGTCATGGTTTCTTTACTTTTTCACCATGATCTCCAGCATCTTATAAGTTACGTCCTAAGTGACGTTATTCAGTGTGTTTGTCTGGGGGCCAAGAGTTCAGAGTTTCAGACAGACTATGTACTGCATGCCACTGAAGCTCTGCTGATCGTAGCAGAAGCACAGATACTGCAAATCGTGTTGTGTTTTAACTGCAGAACCGCATTACGTTGCCGGCTTGTAAACGCAGTCACCGCCTTCAGATTAGGAGCAGATTGACCTTAACATCACATAGCTGCCTCCACACCATAACTGATATTCATGAACTGCATATCTACTGGGCCAAGTGCACCGTAGATTCGTGGCTTCACTTTATGATTATGATAGGGTTTATGATTGATACACCAGTTTAGCAATTCTTGTGACTGGTGCGTTTAGAAAGATAAACCACGAGCTGGAATTAGTTTAGAAACAGTTTGTAAAGGAAAAAAAAAAGAAAGCTAGTGTATTACTGGGACTGGTGTGTTGCTCATTTGGTCATTCTTGTACCAAAACAGAAGCAGCTAGGAGTAGGAGAACGGGGCCGTCTGACGTCGACATGATCATATTTATCTTGTCATCAAATGCTGCATTCACCTCTTCCGTTTTATTGCAGCAGTCATCGTTATACCTTTTGCATTTAGCATCCTCCTCCATAAGAAATTCTGGAAACAGAAAAACAGAATCTTAAATAACAGCCGGTAGATAAAAAGAAATGACAACGAAACGTTGATGGCTTGATATCTTATTCTCTCAACTAGTCAATTAGATGCTTAAAGTCCACACAGCAATTCCGCTTTTCTTTTTAGGATAAGGAAAGCACCTGAAGTTGTTTAGGGGATGGGCTTGATGGAGAGAACTGCTGAGTGTGGAAACTGCAATCGCGTTCTAAAACCTGAAGGAAAAGAATCAGGGAGGCTTGCCAAGGATAGCTCTGTTGGATTCTGCGAAGTCCGCATTCATCCAACTGTACAGAGGAGTTCCAAGGATGGCCTTCCAAGCCACCTCTTCCTCGCCCTTGGCTGGTGATGCTGGGACAGTAAGATGGAGGCCAGTCTATGTGGGATAAATTATGACACGGATAGGGAAACATGCCAAAAAAAAACAGAGAGAGAAGCAATTCGAATTCAGCGGCGACGCCAACCAAGACAATGGGGGAAGGCAGATCAGGCATTGACGGGGGCAGATGGACAACCGGCAAGATGCGCTCTAGCGCCTCGAAATCTAGGTCCTCCAAGGACCAATTCTCCCCGTTCCGCGCCATCCGACCCACCAAAGGAGCACGGGGTAGTAGCGATCGCCGGGAGAGCAGGGCGAAGATTCTCGAAGGCGGGCTGGACGGAGGATTCGCCGGGGAAGAATGCAACATGAAAAGGATCGATCACACTCCCCTTACAAGAAAACCAGAGAGCGGCAGGCGATCGCCGCGGCGCTGTGGAAGATGGAGCGGCAGCCGCAGGGGGGACTAGCAAGGGGGGCTATTAGGGGCAACACGCGTTACTGCGATCCAATTCATCGCAGAAGCGCGCTGCCCCCTGCCTCCCCCTGTCTCCTCTTCTTCTAGCACAGCCCACCTCCGCCCTCTCCTCCACCCCCTCATCCACAACCCCGGCCGGCAGCTGCTGCCGCCACGCTGCCTACCCACCCACCGTTGTGCCGTTTGTCTTCGAGCCCGGCTTTCTTCTTACCTCCACCGCCACCCACTGTCCACCAGGGGTCCAGCCCCGGCCGACTGGTGGCGCTCCCGCGCCGCCTCGCCTCCGCCGCCGCCCCCAACCTCCCCTCCATCACCGCTGGCCATGAAAGCCGGCCCCATCCCCGGAAATCCGAAACCTTAAAACCGCCGCCTCGAACACCATACCGATCGGCGGCGACCTCCGGCCGGCCGCTCCCCCACCTCCCACCCCTCGCCGGCGTCCACTCCCCCGGAACCCTAACCTCGGCAGCCCGGACGGCGCAGCGAGCAGCGGCGGTGGGCCGTAGCTGGGCCTTGTGCGATGAATCAAATCGCACCCACGCGCGTAACCCTTAACATTAGCGCTAGCACGTCGTTCTGTGAGAAGGTTTTTGTCGGTACATGCAGATAGGGGTACCTCCTGCTAGGGTGTCCAGGCCCTGGTACTTCTCATAATCCACGCTCCCCCTCGCCTCTGGGCCACGTGGCATACGGCCTCCGGGCCTGACTGCTGGGACCACGGTCTCCGGACCCTCCCCGAGCTCCGTGAGGTCCGGGGCCTTTGCACACCCACGTGGGCGGGAGAGCTCTCGGGTAACCCCTGCGGACCCGGCCTCCCCTGGGAGGTCCGGGGCCGCCACGTGTGATGGCCAGACCATCACAGGTCAGCCCGCTCCGGCCGGCCACGGGGGCCCCGGACCCCTCTTTCCCCCGGGAAGGGGTCCGGTGCCGCCATGTGCTGCCCGGCGGGAGGAGCGGGGCTGACCCCGCCGCGTGCCTGCGGCCGGAGGCCCCTTACGGGTCGCCTCTCCACCTACCAGCATTCAATGCGGTAGGTGAGTTGAGCGCGCCAAGGTCAAAATGTGCGGCCTGCCACTGACACACGGGGCAGGTAAGCTGACACCACGGTAAGCCCGCCTGATCTGAAGGCGGCACGTCGTATCACCGCGCACAGTGCGCGGACTGTGTGCAGTCCCGTCACGGCGCTGCGCGTGTGATGATGGTCTGTAATAGGCGTGCTAAGGCTTGCGCTGTAACAGTGCGCATGGCACGAGTCAGCGCTGGCTCGCCCCCTGACTGGAGGTTCGATCCCAATAGTGACAGCACGGCTTCACTGTTGGGCAACGCTGACACCGAACACTGTACAAGACAAGGCTGTACACGGCCGTATCCTGACTATGGATACGCACATCAACTCCCCGATCGAGAGGACTACGGAGAGGAGCTCGAGGAGATGACCTCCATATCTCTCGTAGAACAAGCTCCTGTTGGCCGGACCCACATGTCGGGGTCCCGCTCAGTGTAAGCATCTCCCTTAGACTATAAAAGGGAGAATGCACTCGTTAGAACACGGGATAAAAAAACACTCACGCTAGACGTTCTAAGGTCCAGGTTGCATAAGCACAAGTTGTATGCTAGGCTTCATCCAGGCTTCTTCAAGCAAAACAACACCAAAGTGGACGTAGGGTGTTACGCTTCGGCGGCCCGAACCACTCTAAATCTCTGTGGCCTTCCTGCGTTCATCTGTTCGCCGATCGAGCGCTCCTAAGTCTCCTCCAAACCCATCCTTAACTAGGATTAGGCGGGTGCTTTCCGCCACCCGGCTGGAGAATTCCTCCGACAGTTTTCCCCTAGGTTTCGAGGGTTCAGGCGACTTCGGCGGCGATCATCTTTGCCGAAGGTTGTTCCACCGACACCGTGCCCTTCCTCGTGTTTGATTGGGCTGCCTCTTCTCGGGCTGATCCAAGGATTGATCTAACTCAACCGCCAGTCTTGGCAGAGCGTCTAGCTCAATCTGCGAGGGGAGGACGCTGGTGAACCATGGTGGCAGAATCTTTGCACTCGGGAGCAGGGAAGAAGGATGTGGAGGTGGAGGATCTGCTGCAAAACCTCCATCTGAGCGAGGTGGAGAGAGAGGGAGTGCACTTGACGAAGGAGGATAGCGGGAGTCTATCGGTGATTAAGTGGATGGCGGCAGCGAAACTTCTAACAGTGAAGGAATTTAGTGAGTCCTCACTGATGAACACCATGCGATCTGCATGGAATTTGGCTCGAGATTTTACGTTCCGTCCAATAGGCAAGAATTTGTTTGTGATCCAGGTCTTCTGTCTTGGGGACCGGAAGAAGATCATGGAAGGAGGACCTTGGATTTTCCGAGGGTGCGGTTTGATGATTGAGGAGTTTGATGGATCAACAACCACACCAACGGTTCTTCCTCACAAGGTGCCGCCCTGGGTTCAGATCCATAAGGTACCCCATAGGACGGAGGCAATTTCGAAACAATGGGCTAGGAGGATCAGGGAGGAGGTGACAGTGGAGATGAAAGCAATCCCAACACAGAAGGGTGATTTTCACAGAGTGAGAGTGAATCTAGAAGCTAATGCTCCACTTGTTAGGTTTGTCATGTTGAAGCCTGAGGGGAAAGAGAGCTTCATGATCCAGATCAAGTTTGAGAAGATACCTCGGCATTGTACATACTATGGAATGATGGGCCATGTTTATTTGGAGTGTGGAACTGGAGAGTACACGGAAGACGAACTCCAGTATGGAGAATGGATGCTCGTGGATGAATCGACTTGGCGCCCGGGGACTCCTATAGTGCATAACTCGAGTGTTGAGGAACGGCCCGGGCAGAGGAACGACCGTGCCGGACGAGCTACAGGGTTGGGACGTGGAGGTGATCGACAAGGAAGAGGGCAGCCCCCATGGGACACTATGTGGAGGGCAAAGAAAGCTGATAAGGGACAGCGCAAGCATAGGCGCATGCAAGAGATCTTGAACGGAGGCGGATCTGAATAACGGCAAGGATGATCTTGCTGCAAAGCCAATAAATGAGGTGACGCAGGCAGAGGGAGATCGGGAGGCAAAGAAGAAGCTGAATATGTAGGATGTTCAGACCGAGGATGGCGAGCATGAGGTACCTCCACCCCCACCGTGGTACATCTCGCCGAGGGAAAAGAAGAAATACAAGAAGGATATGGTGGGGGAGGAAGCTGATAATCTGGCGGGCTCCGAAGTCGGAGCGTCGCCCGGAACAATGAGTTGCCTTAGTTGAAACTGTCGTGGTCTATGCAATGCCACGACGGTTAGGGAGCTTCGCGAGCTTGCGAAGAAGTTTGCCCCGACTGTACTTTGTGTTCTAGAAACTCAAGTTCATAAAGCACGTGTGGAGTTGTTGAAAAATACTCTAGGTTATGATCAATCTTTTGCTGTTAGTAGCTCCGGCCGCAGTGGCGGACTTGGCTTGTTTTGGAATAATAATACTAGAGTGGAGATTTTACCGTATTCGCAGTATCATATTGATGCAATTGTTGCCGAGAACGGGAGGGAGCCGTGGAGACTGACATGTGTTTATGGAGAAGCGCAAACTGCTGAGCGCCATAAAACATGGGACATGCTGAAATTTATCAAGGGATCGTCGCACCTTCCATGGGTGTGTATAGGTGATCTTAATGAAGTCCTTCACAGTGATGAGCCCATGGGGGTGCAAGACCGGAGCTATGCTCAAATTGCAGGCTTCCGTGAAGTAGTGGATGTGTGTGGATTGTATGACCTTGGTTACGAGGGACGGAAGTGAAGCTTTGAAAAGAAAGTAGCTGGCGGTTCGTTCTGTCGTGTTCGACTTGATCGTGCGCTGGCCACGGCTGATTGGTGCTCACGGTTTCCGCTAGCGCGGGTATCACATCTTACCATGAACCCATTCTTCTCAGATGGGATCAGAGAGAACGAGGAAGGAGAAATAAAAAGAAGCTGTTCAGGTACGAAATGATGTGGGAGTCTCACGATGATTTTATGGCTATGTTGGCTCAGACCTGGCAGCGAGCAGGGAAGGCACATACGCTGCGGGAGTTGCATAACAAATTGATGTCGGTCGCTGGCGGCCTGAGCGAGTGGGGGATCCACACATTTGGGCATGTCCGTCGGGAACTAAAATCGTTAAATGAAGAACTTGACCGCCTCAGGTCAGACACAACACGAGCCGGTGGCCCTTCACATGCTGAGCACAAAGTGGTGGAGAGGATCATGGAGCTGAACCACCGGGAGGAAATCATGTGGAAGCAATTATGTGGCTGGCGGCAGGAGATAAGAATACACGATTCTTTCATCTTAGAGCAAGCCAGCGCAGGAACAAGAACCGTATCTCCAGATTGAAAAAACTAGATGGTCAATTCACGGAGAATGAGAAGGAGATGGGGGTTATGGCGACGGAATTTTACAAGACGTTGTATAATTCTGAAGGAACATCTGGAATGGATCGTGTCCTCGACACGGTCCCGGCAAATGTGACAGCGGAGATGAATGAGAATCTGATAGCGCCCTTTGAACAAGAGGAAATTAAGAGGGCTTTATTTCAGATGTTTCCAACAAAGGCACCGGGGCCGGATGGCCTGCCGGCGCATTTTTCCCAGCGCCATTGGGAGCTATGTGGTGAGGAGGTAACTGAAGTAGTCCTACGGGTCCTCAGAGGAGAGGATGATCCATCAGTGATTTATAGCACTTGTATTGTGCTAATACCAAAAGTGGAGAAGCTGGAGGAGCTAGGCCAGTTTAGACCTATAAGTCTGTGTAATGTTATTTATAAAATCGCATCTAAGGTGATGGCGAACAGGCTGAAAGTTGTGCTGCCGGAGATTATTTCAGAGGAGCAGTCGGCCTTCGTTCCAGGGCGGCTGATCACAGATAATATTATTACAGCTTATGAATACATGCATTTCATGAAGAAGAAAAAGAGCTCGGGGGAGCAGATTTTGTGCACTTAAGCTGGAGATGAGGAAAGCTTATGACCGAGTGGAACGGGAGTACTTAAAAGCTATTATGCTTCGGTTGGTTGGGTTTCCACCGTTTATGGGTGGATATGATTATGAGATTGGTAACTACAGTTTCTTTCTCGGTTTTATTTAATGGTGACCGTTTGGACACTTTTACTCCATCAAGGCGGATCCGCCAGGGAATCCGATCTCAACTTATTTGTTCTTGTTAACAGCGGAGGGCCTCCCGTGCCTCCTAAAATCTAGAACTCAGTCGTCGAACCTTAGTGGAATCAGTGTGGCGGCATCGGCTCCGATGGTTAGCCACCTTTTGTTCGCAGATGACAGCCTGCTGTTTTTCAAGGCAAATAGGGAGAGCGCGGATGAGGTGATGGATGTGCTAAATATTTATTGCCAGGCCTCCGGGCAGAGGATCAATATGGATAAATCATCTATACATTTTGCCAAAGGGTGAGTGGAGATATCCGGGAGGAAATCATGAACTCTCTGGGAGTGCATAATGAAGCGTTGAGTGAAAAATACCTGGGCATGCCCACAGATGTGGGTTCTTCGACCATTGGAGCTTTCAAGTACATAAAAGATAGGGTGTGGAAGAAGGTTCACGGCTGGATGGAACAAACTCTGCCGGCTGGTGGTAAAGAGGTGCTGATCAAGCAATGGCGCAAGCTGTGCCGACCTTCTCTATGTCTTGTTTCAGGTTGCCACGAGGATTGTGCCAGCACATTGACGAATTACTCCGAGGCTTCTGGTGGGGGAGCAAGGAGGGTAAGAGGAAGACGTGTTGGGTTGCATGGGAAAAGATGACGAAACCAAAACACATGGGAGGACTCGGTAGAGAGATTGAGCTCTTCAATCTTGCTTTGCTTGCCCGACAGGCCTAGCGAATTTTGGAAGAGCCAACTTCTCTGAGCGCACGAATCCTGAAAGCAGTTTGCTTCCCTGAATCTGATTTCTTGAACGCCGAAATCAGCTCCTCGCCGTCCAGAATATGGCGAGCTATTGTCGATGGCAAAGATGTGCTCAAGCAAGGGCTGATACGTAGGATTGGGACTGGCGACGATACAGATGTCTGGGGCATGAACTGGCTGCTGAGGGATGGGTTGATGAGGCCGGTGAGTTGCATCAGCACCACGCCGCCAGGAAAGGTATGCGAGCTGATTGACCCAATACTGAAGACATGGAATGTGCAGACTCTGAAGGCGCATTTCATACCGATGGACTGGGAATAGATAATTAGTATACCACTGACCACCCGGAGACAGCAGGATTTCTGGGCATGGCACTATGAGAAATCTGGGGTGTTCTCGGTTAGATCGGCGTACCGGATGTTAGATAACAGCCGGGAAAGAAGAAACGACTGGATCGAGCACAATGCTGGCCGGTCGGACGTGAGGGCGGAGCAGAAGGAATGGACGGACCTGTGGAATGTTGAAGTCCCATCTAAGGTTCGTGTCTTCCTGTGGAGGCTCGCGAAGCAGTCTATGCCAACTGGAGATGTCCGTCACCACAGAAACATGGCGCAAAACAGCAGCTGTTGCATATGTGGTGGACAGGACTCATGGAGGCACTCTTTGTTGGAATGTAATATGGCTAAGAGTGTGTGGGTAATGCAAGGAGAGGAGTTATTGGAGTTTATCAGTCAGGCGCAGAATAATGATGCTCGTGGCTGGCTGCACGAAGCTATGGGAACCCTCTGGCATGGGGACTTCGTGCGGCTAGTGGTCACTATGTGGTCGATCTGGTATGCAAGGCGCAAGGCTATACATGAAGACATATTTCAGAGCCCACTCTCGCGACTCACAGTTTTATAGAAAGGTTCCTTGCGGACCTGGAAGGGGCTACACTGCTGACAGAGAGGGGTGGTGTGCAAGACAGTGCTCCTCGTTGGATTCCACCTCCTCGGGGAATGATGAAGGTGAATGTAGATGCTGCGATTTCCAAGAACTCGTGTATTGCGACTATGGCAGCGATCGCAAGGGACGAAGGAGGACCTTTCCAGGGGGCGTCGGTGCTTGTGATGGAAGGTGTTTCGTCCCCAGAGATAGAAGAAGCTATGGCCTGTCGAGAAGGATTGGCGCTTGCTAAAGACCTTGTGCTGCAAAAGGTCCGGATTGCCACCAATTGCGCGAACGTGGTCACAAGTATGCAAGGCCCTAGAATGGGCCCCTATGGCCACATTATTAGGGAGATAAAGGCAGAGGTGGCAAGTTTTGCGGAAGCGGAAGTCGTCCATGAGAGCAGGAAGTCAAACGGAGAAGCTCATAATTTGGCTAAGAGTTCAGTTTATAATTCAGTAGGTCGTCATGTTTGCTTGTTATCTCCTCCTGATGGAGTTTGTTCCGGTCACCTTGATATATGAATAAAGGCGGTACTGTTCTCAAAAAAAAGATAGCGCTAGCACGTGGTAGCTCCTTACAAGAGAGATAGGTGGATTGGGCTTCGTACGGGCGGCAGCGTGTGTGTTTCAAGTTGCAGATCAAATTGGGCCTGCCATGAGTCCAAGCTGGGCTACGGAAAAAGTTGGCATGGAACCTCCTCCGCTGATGCTAGCGGCCCGTCCTGTTGTGTCCTTCCTCCTCCTATTATTTCTTTGAAAAATTCTAGATTTTATCCTTCTCGTCTTCTCGGCAACGAATGGAAATCAAAATCCGATGCGAATTTAGGGATGAAAATGAAGCACTGGATATCATAGGAATTGCACTTCAAAAAGTAACTCGGCGTTGGAAAAAACAAAAAATAATTCCGACCTGCCGGATTCGAACCAGCGACCTAAGGATCATCTGCACATACTACAGTCCTCCGCTCTACCAACTGAGCTAAGGTCGGATTGCGTTATTTCGGTCATTTTTCTTTCCTAATCTTGATTTCAACTTGCATGTGCACTCCTACCTGCACAGAGATCGTCGCAAAGGTTACTGTTCATCATCGCTCGCATGGCGTGCCGATAACGAAACTGCCGACTGCGGGAGCGAAGATCTTCGGTGACCAGGAACGAGGTGCGTTTTCTCTGGTGGAGGCAGAGTTCTTCGTATCGTGCCATGACGCATGATAGGGATACTACACCGAACTGCAGATGCTAATCTGATTTTTTATAGAGTTTTTCTTATGGAAAGGCAGAAAGTTAGTAGGTCAACGTGTTTACAGACTAGTACAGCCTACAGATGCACCACTTCACTGTACTGCAAGCCTTTTGTGAACTGCCGCGACGCGTTGATGGAATCCCGATTCTTGAGCCAACAGACTTGAGGAAGCTAAAAAACCGAGCATTAGATGCACGGTAATTCCATCAAGAACAAAAGAGCACTGCCCATTTTCTTTCTCCAGTGTACCCTTTTCTGAAGCGATCTCATGTTTTGGGCTGACGCAACTCCGGCCCATGGTCAGTTCGGGTCTTCCTCCCTCCACTTGATTAAGGTTTCTGATTTTATACGCGGTTCTTGAATTTTTTTTCTCTTAAACCCTGCATGTGGTTTTACTGCACAGCTCGAGACCGTAACATCGAAGAAGGTATCGACAGTTTGGTCGCACATGACGTGAGGGAACATGCTCGCTGATTTCCCACTTCCCTTTGCCCCGAAAACATTATTTTTCTGACCAAGTCTTATTGTTTATGCTATCTTTTTTCTCCCATTGGTACAATGAACACTTGCCATCTGCACGTCTTATTGTTTACGCTATCTTTCTTCCCTTTGTACAATGAACAACTTACCATCTGCACGAACAGGTGCAGAACAGCACATGATCTGCACTCAGATGCTCTGACGAAATTGCAGAATCGAGCAAGCATACGGACAGGATATGAGTGAAAATATAAGCATACGGACAGGATGTGCGTGAAAATATTCTTTTTTCATCGAACAAATGAAAGAATCCACCATCACTACTACAGAGTACAGACACAGCCGTGTGGAACACTCTCCACCGTAACACACCACCCCTCACAAAAACACTAGTCATGCCACGAAATCCTACCCCAAGGTGGCGCACGACGACGTGTCCGGGTCCACGAGCGCCGGGACCAGGTACTTCCTCCCGTGGGCCCCGTTGGCATTGAAGCTGGCCCCGCTGGCCTGGTCCACCAGCAGCGACCCCGCGTAGCCGGGGTACGCGCCCTTGCCGTACACGCCGGCGCACGCCGTGGCGGCCTCCAGCGGTGCGTCGGCGGAGCCCTCCTGGTAGAACCCGTTCCCGAACGGGTTGGTCACCGTGCCGACGATCATGGACGCCAGCGAGATCACCATCCCGTCGGCCCCGACGTCGCCGTTGGGGGGCGTGAGCGCCGCCGCCTGCGGGCCGTACACGGGCTGGTGGAACGGCCACGCGCACTGGCCGGGGCACTGCGTCGCTGGGTTGCCCACCCACACGTACGCGAACCGGCCGGAGCGGAACCGCGGGGACGCGCCGTGCGTGCCGCAGCGGGACATGCAGAACCCGTCCACGGCGACGTCGTCGGCGGTGAGCACCACGTTGATGGCGCGGCTCGGGGACCCCTTCGCGGCGAGCTTGAGGAGGTCACCGTCCGAGAGCCGCTTGCCGAGGGAGTAGGACGCGTCGAGGACGTGGGAGCCGACGTGCAGCGCCGGGAACCGCGCCTTGGAGCTGGCGTAGTACTTGCGCGCCGTCTTGAACCAGGTGGCGACCGACGGCTCCGGCTGCCCCGCCGCCGGGGCCGCGGACAGCGACGAGACGAAGTCGGTGATCACCGCGCGCTGCGGCGCGGAGAAGTTGCCGTACCAGATGAAGTTGACGGCGATGCGGCCCGACAGGAGCGCGCCCTTGTGGTACTTCATGGTGATGCCCGGCTCCTGCACGAGCGCGGTCAGCCGCCTCCCGGCGAGGCAGGCCTGGAACAGCAGCGCGAACGCCAGCAGCGTCGCCGCTAGAGACGCGGTGGAACAAGCCATTGGTGGTGGCTCCAATCCAATACTAAAATTTCTAATGGAGGATTTGCGAGTGATTTCAGCTGGTTGTTCTTGCTTGGTGCTTGAGGATTTGCGATGGGTTGGGTGGGGAGCGAGCGGGGGTTTTATAGAGGCAGCGAGCGGGGGTGAGTCAGTCAGTGAGTGGAGCGTGGAGGGGCTCGGCTGGCCCTGCGCGTGACGTATGAGCAGGGGGAGAGCCCTTTCTGGGCCAAAGTAAAGAGGGCGTCCTTGGCGGGGCTGCCCCGAACGGTCACTGACAGCTGGCTTTGCGTGGCCCTGCTCGATCCCAGCTGTAGCGGGGTGGCCGCTTTACCGTTTTGCCCCGGCAGTCGCCGCCTCGGATCCCCGCGCGCCCCGGCTTGAAAGCAGGGGCAAGTTGGGTATTGCGGTGGGAACTGGCAAAGTGGGGACTGCGGGAGTGGGTAAAAGCAGGGTTGGCTTCTCGAGGCGCTTGAAATTTTAGGCAGCGGGGGATACGAACGTTGGGCGAGGGGTGGTCAGTGGTTGGGCCGGGCCCAGCGGGTTCCGAACGTCGGAGGTCACTGGTTGATGGGCCCGGCTCCCCGTTAGCTGTGAACAGGGCAGCAGCAGTCAGCAGAGTATCCCCGGTCCTCGAACAGTTGGTGCGCACTGCTCGCGCTCAGTACGATCCATCCAGTCACAGCCTCGCCGGTGGCAGCAGGGCTAGGCCATTCCTTAGCCGCGTAACTCGCCAGCCAGGCCGCTGCTGGCCTCGGCCTGCCTGGGCGGCGAGAGGACGGAAGAAGCTCAGCACGGAGATGGCGAGGGACATGGGAGGAGCGAGAAGTCGACCGATCCTACCATTCCATGTTCCCATCGACACGGCCAACGGTGGGACGGGACCCCGTCGATCCGAAATCTCCATGGCCAATGCTGGAGCGAGGTGGTCCGTCGGATCGTCCTCGCCATTACAGCCATGATCCCAGCATGCCAGCACCAACTCCATCGCCTCCGAACCGTACATAACTGACCATGGATCCATGCATGCACAAAGCTGCGACCTGGCAGATGGTCACTGTGGGGTTAGGGAAGCCCAGCAGCTCATTTGCCAATCGGGGAGAGGAGACGCGATGGGTCGATGTCGATGGGATCTCTGACGAGGCCCATCGGCGTACGGTGGCGGCATAAAGCGAGCCGAGGTACAGCAGGCCCCACATGTCACCGGGCCACCAGCGGGCCCGCGCCCGGCGCTTTCCTGCTCCCCGGACAGGCCGGTGTGGGCTCGCCTGGAGATCCGCGTACGGCCGGCGGCCAGCTGGTGGTGAAGCGGCTAGGGGCTGTCGCGCTGCTGCCCCGGCCCTACCGCCCTCACGACGCGCCCGTGAACGGGCTCGCTCGCTCGTTTGCTCATCGCTCGCGTGCCCACCAGGCAGGCACCAGCTGCTAGCTAGCAGCCGCGCCCGCCAGCCGGCCGGTCGGGCGTGGACACGCGTACACCCACACGGTAGACGGCGGACGGGACGACGAGACGACGCAGAGGCTGGCGGCTGGCCTGGCCTTATCCGCGACGGCGTGGCTGGCGACCGTTGGATGGTGATGCGATGATGTCGAAGGGCCGAAGAGGAAAGAGGGCAGCAGCGTTCTTGAATGCGGCGAGGTAGCTCCGGCCACATTCATCAGCTTTTGATGCGTGCGTGAATGTGAATGTGGAGTGAAGCCAAAATGGCGTGTCCTGCTGCGACACTTTCTTGGCTCGTCTCGTGAGAGCCAGCTAGCAGACTTGTTGTTCCGAGCCGAATGCGAAATGTGAATGCGGTTGGGGAAATGGTGCTTCACATTGGAAAGCTTTTGGATTTCTGAATAATCGAAAGCTTTTGGATTGGCCGTCGTCGGGTCGTTGCATGTTCGGGCACGAGTAACTTTTGCTGTACACGGGGCTTGCTAGTTCAACGGTTAAGCACGCGTTTATGGTGATTCATCGTTTGTGATCCGGGCAGAGGACAACGGTCTACAATCTGGCATAGTGGCATTGTCCGCGCCAGGTAAATTCTTCAGGATGTCTAACCAGGGGAGCCCGCGGCCGCCAATTACTACTGCAAGGCCGTAAGGCCCGTACAGGTAAGGTAATTCAGCAGCCGGCAAGATCCTATCTCTCCGAAAAAAGTTGAAAAACTAACGTAATGCAGGGAATGCAGCTAATCCTGAGCAGGGGACAGAGCAAATATCAAGAAGTTACGGCAAGTACTTCTTGATTCGTGATGATTTTGAATCAAGCTGTAGCTATGCAGTAATGCTTCACCCTTTATTAAGAGCCATGACTACTGACGACGTACTGTCATTTTACAGTCAGGCAGAGTCTACCAGCGATTTGAGCTGATGTTCGGTACACAGCACCTCAAATCTACTGGTACTCTTTTACCCCCCGTGATACGGACTGGTACTCTCCTCAAGTGCAGTAACATCATCAGTAATTTACCATGAGTCGGGGTGGTTACCAAACGGATCAATCAACTCATGCAAAAACGGTCAGGTAGGAGGAGGAGGAGAGTACCTGTCGAACGGAGTAATGGCGACGCGTAGAGTGCTGTACAAGCGCTGAGCCCCCGGGTACGGGTGCACGCGCACGGCAGCCGGTCTTGAACACGGCCACCCTTCTCTGCCTGCGGACCGCGGGGCGGGGGCGGGGATCCGGCGCCCAGGCTGTCACCTCGCAGGACTCTCCTAGGGCTCATAAACCCGGCTGCGCCGTGTCGCGCGCGTGTCCCCCTGTCATCCAGCCTCTCCTGTGGACGGCCTTATCTCGCTGGGTCATGGGCGCCCACCCACCCTCCCCTGCACACAAGATCATCGTGCGGTGGTGATCCCCTCGAGCGGGGATCAGGTGGCGTCACGCGCGCTGATTAATAAATGGTTAGCGGCTGACCGCGAGCGCTAATCCTAATCTCTAGCTGTGGCTAGTGTCGGAGCAGGTTGTTGGGTTATCAAGGAACCGGGACGGATAACCATGGGGAGTTGGGGACGAGAACGAGACACCGCGGTCCGCGGGCCTTGGATCCTGCGCGTTTTCTTTTTCTCTACTATCTCCGCTGCCCGCTGCACCACAGGCCGTGAACAGCTGGCTTGCGATGGGTGAGTGTCAAACTATTTGGAAGATGTTTGTGTTTGGTTAATGAGGATTAAACTTTAGTCTTAAAATTTTATTATTTAGAAGTATTGAATAAATTTTAATTATAAAATTAATTATGGAACCCATAGGCTAATTCGCGAGATGAATCTAATAAGATATATTAATTTAATTAAAGAATGGTTATTGTAGCATCAATGTCGCAAATCATGGATTAATTAGATTCATTAAATTCATCTCATAAATTAGCACCCTCTATACGAAAAGTTTTGTAAATAGATTTTATTTAATGCTCATAAATAATAAGAATCTTTTTAATATGACGGGATTAAAATTTAGTTCCCAGAACCAGATCAAGATTTCCAACCCGTTTGAGCCCTTCATCAGGCCGGGACAGGGCCGAGATGTACCACTCGGGATTCCACGTGAGCAAAGCTCCTACTACCAGAAATTTTACGCTCTCCCTTCCTGCTCGTCATCACCGATGGTTGTGGAGGTATTCATGTACTTGTTTGTGACGATTCCAGTTTGCTACTTTGCAGTACTAAATTGTTGTCCGTCCAGAAAACAGGGGATGGCATTGGGTTGCAATTACGGGTTTTATGCTAAAAGAAATCTTCAGATATGTGCGTGGAATAATTGAGTGGCTTTCCCCCTCCAGAAAGCATGCATTATTCCCGGCATTTCAAGAAAAAAAAAAGCACTACTCCGATCCATGCCATTGAACTTGCACAGCAAACCACTGCTGACCTAGGCATGGACCTTCTTTGTCTGCCTTGATATTCAGAGTGACAACCTTGGCAACAAGCTTACCCCTGTCAAAGGCTCTGATCATCACAAAGAAAAGCACAACCTGATACTGACAGAAATTTGAGGCCAATGCTACTTGGTCAACACGCCTTGTTTAGGTACTACTGCGGCGGGCAGGAAAACAATGGCTTTGCTGCCTATATGCATAGATGCGTGGTGGCTGGCTTGACGTGGAAGCGACAACGCGATCGGCGTCGCCCTCGGGCACAAACGCATCCAGCTGCCTCCCACCGAGTCAACTTCAGAGTTAGGCACCCCGAAACCAAAACAAAGGCAGCTACGACCCCAGGGATGGGCAGGGAAGGCTTCACGAAACTACCGGACACCTGCGGAATTCGTACCTATATATATCAAATCCCATCACCACTCGGAAATCACACAAACAGCACGCAGAAACCACTCTAGCTTGCACTACGACTGCCACTGAACGACGATCACCTCCCTACTCGCCAATTTCACCCTGAGAAATGGCATCGCCGCCTCGTGGTAGCGTTCGCGTTCGGCACGGCACGAGCCACGTCGCGCTCTTGCTGATCACCGTGCTGCTCCTGAGCTCGGCACGTCTCTCCCTGGGCGCCAGCAGGAGGCTGCTGGAGCTGTACAAGCCGCCGGCCAGCGCGCGCCTCACCTACCACAACGGCGCCGTGCTGCAGGGCCGCATCCCGGTGTCCATCATCTGGTACGGCCGCTTCACGCCGGCGCAGAAGGCCGTGGTCACCGACTTCCTCCAGTCCCTCACCGCCGCCTCGCAGGCGCCTACCCCGTCCGTCTCGCAGTGGTGGAACACCATCAACCAGCTCTACCTGTCGAAGGCGCGGAGGGGCAGCAGCGCCAACGGCGCGCAGGTGGCGCTCGCCGGCCAGGTCTCCGACGAGGCGTGCTCGCTGGGGAAGCGCCTCACGCTGGCGCAGCTCCCGCGGCTGGCGGCGCGGGCCGGGCCCAAGAAGGGCGGGATCGCGCTGGTGCTCACCGCGCAGGACGTGGCCGTGGAGGGGTTCTGCATGAGCCGCTGCGGCCTGCACGGCGCGGACGCCCGGGCCGGGACCGCCTACGTCTGGGTCGGCAACTCCGCCACGCAGTGCCCCGGCCAGTGCGCGTGGCCGTTCCACCAGCCGCTGTACGGGCCCCAGGCGCCGGCGCTCGTGCCGCCCAGCGGCGACGTCGGCATGGACGGCATGGTGATCAACATCGCCAGCATGGTCGCGGGCACGGTGACCAACCCGTTCGGGGACGGGTTCTACCAGGGCGACAAGGACGCGCCGCTGGAGGCCGCCACCGCCTGCACCGGGGTCTACGGCAGCGGCGCGTACCCCGGTTTCGCCGGCAACCTGGCGGTGGATCGCGCGACGGGGGCGAGTTACAACGCCAATGGCGCGCGTGGGAGGAAGTACCTGCTTCCCGCGCTGTTCGACCCTGCAACGTCCACGTGTTCAACTTTGGTGTAACGGCTAAGCTAAGGAAACAATCCTGCAAGAATTGTGTAGTAGCACTGTACATATGCCAGTGACTGGAAGTGTACTGTAGTAAGGGTTAATTTTTGTTTCATATGAACAATAGAAAAGTTCCACTTTTGAAGTATCAATTGCCTATTGGGAAAATTGTAGCCAGAAATTTTCTTCTCCAAACTGGAAAGGGCCAATTTGAGGTCTGAGCGATGCTGATGCTGCCCATTTGATGATACGTACTCCACTTTGAAGGAAACTCTGTTTCAGAATTTTCTTCCTCTTCCTGTTCTTGGAGTTTCGCTGTTTCTTCCCCTTTCTGGAGGTGCTGGGCCTGTGTATGGAGGTCGCGGGGCAAGTGAAGGCGAGCGGCGTGGCCGAATCGAGTGGTCCGACAGCTGATGGGTGGTTACGGAGGATGTGCTGCAGCTTACCAATGTTTGGAGTCCGACCTTCGCTTCGGGTGGATGATGGCGGAGGGGTGCTGCTTCTGTGCGTGACCCGGCGAGCAGATGGGGATCGACGGCTTGCTTTGAGGAGGAAGATCTACAATAGCAGTAGGGACTTTCTTGTAATTTTCTTATTTCTTGGGGTCCTTCCTGCGAAAGAAGGGTGCACTGTTCCATCCTTTTTCCTTTTAATATAGGTTGCATCCTTTTCAAGAAAAAACATTGGCGCTAGCATGTACGAGGTGTACCTCAGGCTTGTTTGGCGGGGCTCCGACTCTTCCAAAATATGGCTCCAGCTCCGGCTTCACTGGCAGAGCGGCTTATCTAGTGGAGCTAAAGTTGTTTTGAAAAATATTTGTCAAAACGGGTTCACCCTATTTTTATTTTCATGAATGGATTGAATAAGTCAACTATCCAATATATCCTTAGCTATTTTTTCTCCCATTTATTTTCTTTCCTTCTATTCTCTCTACTTCTTATCCGTTCCTCCTCCCGTGCGCCTCCTTCTTCCACCGGCCGCCGCCGGCGGCCTCCGCCCGCGCCTCCTCCTCCCGCCGCGCCCGGCCGTGCCACTGCCTCCGCGGCGGCCACAGGCTGCGCCTGGTCTGCCGTGGCCGGTGCCGCCCGGCCTCTCGCCCCGCCCCGCCGCGCCTGCTCTGCTGTGGCCGCAACCGTCCGGCCTCCCGCCCCGCCCCGCCGCAGCGCGCAAAGAGGCCGCGAGGAGGTAGGGGGCAAAGGTGGCAGGCGAGATGGAGGAGCCGCGCGGAGCTACGTTTTATGGCTCCTTCTCCACCAAATCGCTCTAGAGAGCGGAAATTTTGGAGCTCCACCGCCGGAGATGGATGCATGCACCCTGTTTAGAAGGGCTCTAGCAGGAGCGGGTTTTGAAGCCTCTCATAGAGCCATGCCAAAGGGCCTTTAAATCCTTTCCTCCCCGCACATCGCGCCAACATGTGCTCAGATGGCAGCTGATTTCCAGCAACGTCCATCCAAGAATCAAATAGTAGCTAGCATTAAAACGTGTACCATTTTATCTTAAAAACAAACTTGTAACATTAAAACGGTCCCTAACATTGTATCAAAAAATTATTAGCATTGTCATAGAAAGGAAGAAAAAGACACAATAGCACTTCGTATTGTCTAGCAAAGACAAAAGGAAGTAGGTTAAAAACTTAAAATCCTTGTATGCGTGAGTATTGACGGGACCTAAAAAATCTAGGCTTCTCTAAGCTGATTGTCCATAAATGATCAGCTAAGGGTCTGACTAGCTATCAAGTTTGATGCCTTGCAGCAAGTATATTTGCCTGAAAGACTTCTTTTCCATGAACCCGTGACACTATCTTTGAAGCAGATTTCAGCAAGCAATTACAGCACACCACTTGGTGCAAAACCGCTGCAACTGCCTGCGGAACGGAGACGGGCAAGTTTTGGACTGCTTCGCGGGAACTATCCTCCGTATTGCGGAGAGAAGGGTCAGATACATATACTCGGATGCCAGCAATACAGTCAGACGGCTTGGACTCCCCGAAGGAGGTTGCCACTTGCCACGGATGCCATTTTTATCCGCGAACGCATGCGCCACATACGGCCTCTAGGCAGGCTCCCGGTCCCGGTGAAGGCTGCATTCCGGGGCGGGGCGTTCCGGACCGGACCATGTCGAGGCGGGATCCGCCGACGTGGCCCGTGCACATCTGCCCGTGGTGCCACGCGCGAGCTGCCGGCTGCCGCTATGCCGAAGCGCCGCTCGTCGAGCAGATTCTCCGGTGCTACTCGGCCAGGGCAGCTGGCCGCCGCAGGAGCGACACAGGCTGTGCAAATCAGGGTGTTCCCTGGAACCGAGAAGATCGATGAGAACCTTCATGACCTTGCGCACGCGGCCGTTTTGTCTGCTGAATCCGCAGCAGGGGAAGCGGAAACAAGCTCTGTCGCCCGTCTGGTCGTGGTAATCCGCTGACCCGTACTGAATTTGTTTATGGTCTAGACTCACCCCACCTCGACGGAAGAACCTAAAGGTGGTGTTGAATTGGTTGCGCATTCCATCGAACAGATCGCGGGCACGTAAGGGCTGTTTGGTTTTCTACCCACCCAACTTGCCACAGTTTGCCACGTTTAAAGTAGATTTGACCAACCTAGGTACCTGTTTGGTGGGTAGCCACAGTTGTGGGAAGATTCTTCTGCTGTTATTTTGGTCCCACTTATCAATAATTTGTAAAAATATAGCAAGATGCTCTTAGGCATAGCAAAGTGTGACGAATAATTCGAGCGACTAACTTTAGTTAAGTGTGGCAAGAAAAGTTATGGCAATTTATGACGTGTTGGTCATGAAACCAAACAGCCCCTAACCTTCAGCGCCATGGGCAAGAGAGGTCCAGGCGAATAAGGGATGACATATTCGCATGCCCAGACCAAGAGTAGCCCCTGCAACAAAATCAGTTTGAGCGAGCTCGTTGTCTTCTCTCCCGCTTCGAACCACTTCACCGCGCATGTCCAGGTCTGAACGGCCAGTCGGCGAGCGCGCCTAGAGGCGGAGGACACCCAGCTGCTGGCGATTGAAGGAGCGACGGCGGAGAGATATGTCAGCCATCTGCCCGGAGACATTAGGGCTAATATGCAAGAAACCGGACTCACACAGGGAGGTATATAAAAAACTTATCTGGGTTCTTTTCATATAACCCCTAAATTGGATGACGACTATGAATCGAGATCCGTGCACATTGGTCATGGATTATTTTCATATAACCCCGGATCGGATCATGACATTAATCGCGATCCAATCTAGGAACTACATGGAAACTAGTCTTTGATTATTTTCACATAAGTCCCCGGATATGGTCTCCCTCGAAGCGGCGTGGTGGCGCTCCGGCGAGGACCTGCCGCGGCGGACATGGATCGGAGATGATCCTGGAGATCTTCCACGATGAGCGCCGCTGGTGCCTCCGCTGGAGGGGATCTGCCGCCATGCCCAAGCGCCGCTCGCCAAACAGATTCACCGGCCTCCGGATGCTCCTCTTTGCAGCCAGGTTCCGGTGAAGGCTGCATTCCGGGGCGGGCCGTTCCGGACCTGGTCGAGGCTGGATCCACCGACGTGGCCCAGGCACATCTTGCCTGAGCGCGATGCGACGCACGAGCTGCCGGCTGCCGCCATGCCGAAACGCCGCTCGCCAAACAGATTCCCCGCCCGCAGGGACTGAGCCAGGTCACCTAGCCGCCGCCGCCGCAAGAGCGACATATACAGGTTGTGCATGTCAGACGCGGCAATTTTCGATCCACGGGCTATTTCGGCGTGTTCCCTGGCACCGAGAAGATTGAGAGCCTTCGTCTTGCACATGCGGCCGTTCTGTCTACTGAATCCGCAGCCGGGGAGGCGAAACAGAGCCTTGCCGCCCGTCTGGTCGTGGTGATCCGCTGACCTGCACTTTGTTTATGCTGTAGGCTCACCCCCAACTGCTCAGCAGACCTGGGTTTGCATTCGCAAGTTGTTATTACGACCTTGCTACAAGCAACAGCTCAACAGGGAAGCATCCCGGAACGTACTTGTGCTTCAGACATCGGTGTCCCAAGGTCCCTATAAATGTGTGGTTCTGCACTTCACTTGGTTCATCACCCAGCATCAGAAACTGATCAATCACACTTGTCACTACACACCTCTACATCCAGCCACACTTGGAGTGTTACTCACTGCTCGGTTGTCTAGCCTGCAATGGCTGTCATTTGTGCAAAGGCATTGGTGCTTGCAGTAGTGGTGGTGCTTGTGAGCACGCCGCAGCTCGCTGTGGGGGCAAGGAGGCGCATGGAGCTGTACCAACCGGACCCAGCTGACATGCTCTCCTACCACAACGGCCAAGTGCTCCACGGCGACATCGCCGTGTCCGTCCTCTGGTACGGCCAGTTCACGCAGGTGCAGAAGACCGTCATCTACGACTTCGTCCTCTCGCTCACCATGATGCCCCAGGCCACCCCGCCGTCCGTTGCGCAATGGTGGAGCACCATCGACCAGCAGTACCTGTCCAAGGCGGCGCAAGACACTCCCAATGCCGGCGGCGAGGCCAAGAGGACCCAGGTGCTGCTCGCCGACCAGGTGTCCGACGACGACTGCTCCATGGGCAAGTCCCTCACCCTGGCGCAGGTCTCCGCTCTGGCCGCGAGGGCCAAGCCCAAGAAGGGCGGCGTCGCGCTGGTCTTCACCGCGCGGGACGTCACCGTGGAGGGCTTCTGCATGAGCCAGTGCGGCCTGCACGGCTCGGACGCCGAGTCCGGCACGGCGTACGTCTGGGTCGGCAACGCGGCCACGCAGTGCCCCGGCCAGTGCGCGTGGCCGTTCCACCAGCCCGAGTACGGCCCGCAGGGCCCGCCGCTCACGCCGCCCAACGGCGACGTCGGCGTGGACGGCATGATCGTCAACCTCGCGAGCGAGTTCGCCGGCGTGGTGACCAACCCGTTCGGCGACGCGTACTACCAGGGCTCCAGCGACGCGCCGCTGGAGGCCGCCACGGCGTGCCCGGGACAGTTCGGGAGCGGCTCGTACCCGGGGTACGCCGGCAACCTGAAGATTGACCAGGCGAGCGGCGCCAGCTACAACGCCAATGGCGCGCAAGGGAGAAAGTACCTGCTCCCCGCGCTGTTCAACCCTTCTACGTCGACCTGCAGCACGTTGGTGTAGCGCAAGCAAAGATGCAGGATTATCGGCTTAGTTTAATTTGTTTCTTAGAAGGTTGTGCATATAATAACGCAGATCATGTGCAATCCATTCATTTTAGAGATTTGAATGTCCTTCGTAATAATGTTGACGGTGGATGCAACAAAGGTTGGTCCATTTCAATTACGTTTTATTTGCAACCACGTTTTGATCCACAGGCTAAGTAGGAGTGGTCTGATTTATACTCTCCTCGTTTGAATTTGAATCCCGAGGACTGTATGGCCATTTTCAACACATACCAAGCTAGAACGAGGGAATACATACATCATGGATGGCATCCTATCACTACCGGGAGTATGTGTAATTATACGGAATTGGATATACCTTAGGATGAGACGCACATACAGATACACCTATTTTGATTAATGCTAATCTAGAGAACGATTTCACATATGACCGACTCATGCGACCAGCATATAATTCGAACTAGGAATGTGCATCTTTTTGATGTAGTTCCTTGATTTTTCTTTTTCATGGGGCTGAAAAAGAAAACTCATGTATAACAACACTTAGGTAAATGTGCATCTTTTTGATGTAGTTCCTTGAATTTTTTTTCATAGGACCCCTTGCGTCAAAACTGAATTTTAATGTGGAAATTACCATCCTCGACCAGCAACATCATCTAGCTGTTGGTGGAGGGTGGATATAGGGCACACCGCACACACTTGACACTACTCAAATTCAAATAGGAACTGTGTGAGTACCTTTTTCTTGATTGCTATAGCTATCCTAGAATGTTAGGCCTACTCCACCTGTTTAGCTTCTGCCTGTTTGAAAATGAAGTAAGATGTATTTGAGTCCAGTTTACCACTTTTGACCGTTTAGTGATGACAGTCAACTACTGGTACACAAACAAGAAGTTCGGACCTGTTCTGAAGATGACTGCGTACCGGATCAACTATACTTGTAGCCTGTTAGGAGTAGGGAGGATCAACTACTGGTACACAATAGTCGCATGCTACTTTCACCAGGATGGCACCTCAGATGAAACCACACAAATTTTAAGCAGAGCCAGACTAGAGTGGCCTGTAAGTAGCGTGCTCTGAAATCACGCGAGGGCGCACCGCTGGGCCGCGGCAGCCGAGTCAACCCCGTGCCTCCCTTACCGCCCAGCGACGCCGCGGGACGGTGCCGAGACCGCACGGGCGCTGCCGCGGTTGCCAGGCGCGCACGGGACTCCGCCGCACTCCATTCCGCTCCCCATTCCCCCCTTGCGTTCTCTCACTAGCTAGCGGCGCGTTCGCGACTGGCCGGCGCGGCGCTCCGGCCGCCAAACAATCCCGCCGACGCGTCTCCTCGGCGGGCGCGCGCGAGGCGCTTCGAACCGCACGGGCGGACAGCCTGTGCCACTGCCCGCCCCTTGGGGCGCTGCCACGCCTCGCCGTCACTTGGCAGCGGAAAAAAGATTCACTTTGCTTGAAGAATCACGAGCCAGGCTATTATTCAAGTCCCTCCTCCCGCTCACGCGCCTGGCGGCTTCGTCGAAGGCAGGCGATCCCTTGGCACCTGATCGAATTGTGCTGCTGCTGCTGCTGTTGACCCCACGTAAACTTAAGATTTTCTTCAACGGGTACACAACAGCGTTCTTGTTAATCCCAGGGGAAGACGAGCATATCCAGGATTCAGGATCAGATCAGCAATCCTGGAATTTTTTTGGGTTCCAAGAAAATCGACTGGATAATAATTTGGGATTACGAAATGCAGGCAGGTAGAGAAAATGGACTTCGAAGCTGACTTGGGCAGCATCCGCCCAGGCTGGCCTGTCCCTCCAAGGCCCAGCACGGCGGCGCCCAGACGCTGCTCGCGCGGCCACGACAAGGAGTCCGTAAACAGAAGGCACGGTCCACTGCGGCATGGGAGATAGTAGACCGGATTCGATTCGGGTCCAGGTGCACAAGCACAACGTTGCATGATTCGAACACGGCGCGCGCGTGTGCGCTCGCGTTGCAGCCACGTGTTCGGTGAAAGTCTCCGGCGTGATCTCCATCCTGCGCCACCGGGACCCGGTCAAATCGGCCAGGCGCTCGATCCCGTTTCAGAGAAAGATCAGGCGCTCGATCGCACGCCACAATCCAGCTGTCAGAGCAACATGCATGCACGGACGCATCGAGTATGGTCACGGGTCAACCAAGTTTTCGCTCGATCCACACAGCAATCCGTCTCGATCTCGCCCGTGCATTGATCGGCCGTCAACTCCCACTCGGCGACTCCGCAGCCCGCGATCTCGCAAAATCCGACGAGCACATGCAGGGCACGGCGCGCCACCTACAACGAGCACTACTCCTACTACTACCACGCCCCGCCGGCGGCGGCCGGCGCCGTGGTTACCGCGGCATCGAGCTGCGGTTTGGCCGGCGTAACCGTGCATCTCCCCTGCCCCGGGGCCGCGCCACACCTGGGAGCCCTCCTCATTCCCCGAAGCATATCCACATCTCGGACACCAAAGCCTCATCCGCGCCGCGCCCAGGAGGCCAGGACGCCGGAACGCGCGCGCCCAGTTCTGACCCGCGGCGCGGCGCTGCCGTGCCCTGCTCTTGGGAACCTTCCGCGGCCACATGCGCCGGACAGCTGTTGCCCGAGGATACGCCGCGGGAGTGCGCCGGGTCAAATCCTCATCCCATCCGGGCGCGCAGGGGGAACAAGGCGTGCGGCAGTCTGACTCGCACTGTCTCTGGGGCCGTGCCCGGAAGCAACTGGACAGCGCGGCGCGCACGGTGAGCGACACACGGTGGCGTGCGCGGGGCGCGCCGCGCCTCGTTGCCTCCCCACGGTCCCCCCCGCCCGCCGCCCGCCGCGCCAATCTCTGACGGTACTGCACCAGATGTAGGCAGCACGTAGGGTAGCGAAGAACCAAGCGCGAAGTCTCTCGTTGTCCTCCTTCCGTGGGCACGGACGCAGGGCCTATAAATAGCTAGGCCGGGGAGCCTTCCACTCCCATCACAATTCACAGCAACACACCTGCACACAAGGTCGATCACCTAGCAGTGAGCTCACGACTCACAAGTTTCCTGGCGCAATCTAGCGAGTCCTTTTCAGCAATGGTTTCTCGAGTGCTGGTAGTGGCGGTGGTACTGATGAGCCTGGCGCAGCTCTCCGCGGGGAGCAGGAGGCTGATGGAGCTGTACATCCCCACGGCGAGCGACCAGCTCACGTACCACCACGGCACCGTGCTCAGCGGCGACATCCCGGTGTCCGTCCTCTGGTACGGCAAGTTCACGCCGTCGCAGAAGTCCATCGTCTCCGACTTCCTCCTTTCGCTCACCACCGCGCCGGGCGCGGCCACGCCGTCGGCCGGGCAGTGGTGGGGCACCATCGACCAGCTGTACCTGTCGGGCGCCGCCACGAACGGCGCGGCGCCGGCGCGCGCGCTCCTCGACGCGCAGGCGTACGACGAGGCGTGCTCGCTGGGGAGGTCGCTCACGCTGGCCCAGGTCGAGCAGCTCGCGGCGCGCGCCGGCGGGAAGAGGGGCGGCATCGCGCTGGTCCTCACCGACGAGGACGTGGCCGTGGAGGGGTTCTGCAGCAGCCGGTGCGGCAAGCACGGGTCCGGCGCCCAGGGCGAGTCCGCCTACATCTGGGTGGGCAACTCCGCGAAGCAGTGCCCCGGGCAGTGCGCGTGGCCGTTCGCGCAGCCGCAGTACGGGCCGCAGGGGAAGCCCCTGGTGGCGCCCAACGGCGACGTCGGGATGGACGGCCTGGTGATGGTCCTCGCCACGATGGTGGGCGGCACCGTGACTAACCCCTACGGCGACGCGTTCTACCAGGGCCCCAAGGAGGCGCCGCTGGAGGCGTGCACCGCGTGCCCGGGCGTCTACGGCAGCGGCGCCTACCCTGGCTTCCCCGGGAACCTGCTCGTCGACCAGATCACCGGGGCCAGCTACAACGCCAACGGCGCCAACGGGAGGAAGTACCTGCTCCCGGCCTTGTACAACCCGGAGACGTCCACCTGCAGCACCCTGGTGTAGTCGAGTCGTGTCGAGTCCGTAGTGATGTACTAGTCTGTACCAGACGCGGACACCACCCCTGTTTTCTGTACGCCTGACCAAAGCTGTACATATACGAGTTTGGACTTGGGAAGAAATGAAATTACTTTGTTCGTTTAAATTGTTTAGTGGGCCTATGCTGAATCCTGTGTCATACCAGCCTACGGCTCATTAAAACTCGGAGATCCAAATCTACCCGGCCCAAATAATGAGAAAGCGACTTGGGCAAAAAAGGCCACAAAGCCCTTGGCGCCAACCGACCGCCCACCATCAGGATCTGCACGAACCGCCCCCATCAGATCTGGCCGCCGCACGGCGGCGCACACAACGACGGGCGCCGGCAGCCGGCTAGTCGCCAAACTCCCCGCCACGGTACGCGAGCGACACGGATGAACTCTGATCTGATGCATCAGTTTCACTGTTTCAGCAGGTATCTCAGTCTCGAGTTACAGTTCTTAATCTAGTTCGTCTTCATTTTGCCGAAATTCGCAATCTAACATCAGTATTGTAGTGCCATTTGCTGCATCTATAGACGTTGGTACCGAGTGATCGGATTCATAACGGTTTAGGGCGTAGAGGGGTTGAAACATCACAGGTAAGCATCACATTAAAACGACATCTGTTGCTCTATATGTCGCTAATCAGCCTGCACTAGACATTTGAACTTACAGACCACATTGAATGACTGAACTCTTTATTTTGCAGCTCGCTGACTGCTGAGACGCCTAAACATGATGTCCTATACGATGTAAGGCTATCTCCACCGGTGTGCTCCAAATTCCATCCCCTATTTTCATCCTCCGTATCAACTTCATTCCCTATACCAAATCTAACTCCAACGATATCCTCTATTTGCATCCTCTATACCCCACAATCTTATTTTTCTTTAATTTCTTCCAACGGCCGTTTCCACCACCCCGCCGCCCCCGCGCGCCTCCTCCGCCCGCGCCTCCTCGCTCCTCCTCCTCCGCGCCCCTCCGCCCCGCCGCGCCTCCTCCGCCCGCCCCCCTCCTCCTCCTCCTCCGCTCGCCCGCGCCCCTCCTCCTCCTCCTCCGCCCGCCCCCCCTTCTCCTCCGCCCGCGCCGCCTCCTCCGCGCCGCCCGCGCCCCTCCTCCTCCTCCTCCGCCCGCCCGCGCCCCGCCTCCTCCTCCTCCGCCCGCCCCCCCCTTCTCCTCCGCCCGCCCCCCTTCTCCTCCGCCCGCCCGCGCCCCTCCTCCTCCTCCTCCGCCCGCCCCCCCGGCGCCCCGCCCGCGCCTCCGCCCGCCGCCCGCGACTCCGCCCTCCGCCCTCCGCCTCCGCCCTCCGCCTCCGCGCCTCCCTCCGCCTCCGCGCCTCCCTCGTCCGCCTCCGCCGCCCCTCCGCCTTCCTCCTCCGCCTCTGCCCGCCGCCTCCGCCTCTCCTCCTCCGCCTCCGCCCGCCGCCCGCGCCTCCGCCTCCGCGCCTCCCTCCGCCTCCGCGCCTCCGCCGTCCGCGCCCCGCCGCAGCCCCTCCGCGCCCCGCCGGCCGCGCCCCGCCGCTCCGGCCGCGCCCTGCAGCGGCGCCGCCCCGCCGGCCGCGCCCCAACGCCCCGGCCGCCCCGCCGCTGACGCATGGCAGTAGCACCGGGATGGAGGACGCCGCGCGGCCCTTCCTCTGTGCGGGACGCAGCGTTCCTCCTCCATTTTGGAGCACGCGATAGCGGATGCCGTTGGAGCCTCACCGGAGCTACAGTATCCCGTATTTTTACGGAACAGGACGTTTTACCGCACGCCGTTGGAGACAGCCTAAGCTAGCAAAATCCCCCATTACACATCCCCCTTTGGAGGCTCGATTTCTTCGTTTATTTCTTGGTTAATCAACTGCTCATTTTACCCTGCCGTACTTTGGTCACGACACTCCCGTCGCGTGCCTCAAACAGAATTCTGAATACCCTCGAATTTATTTCCAGGTCCAGGTGGGTCAAAGACGCCAAATTTAGAGCGAGGCGTATGTTGACCGCTCCGTATCTACTTTTTCAGTACTGCATCCAATGGTCTACACACATTAACCAGTGTGCTTTGACGCCTGAGGCTTGAAGAATCTCCTTGCAGTGAAGTTCAAAGCTCGATAGACATAGACCCGTCGAAACAAAAGTTGAGAAGATTTCTGCACAGCAGCATCCTCGCGCAGCTTTCCCCAGCGCCGCGTCTCAGCCACCACCCTCCGCCGAAGCGTCCCATCCATCCCACTGCCATCTCGCAATCAGCAACCCTTTGCTTGCCTATTCTCCCAGGTCCAGAGCTCCCAGCTTTCCCAACCCCACCGCAGAGCCTACCCGGCTACGCCCTCTGCTCATTTGAACAGGCGAAGAAACGCCCGGTCTTTTGATATCGCGATCGCAGCCGGGCATCGGCAGGTTCCGCCACCGCGAATTGAATCCGCGTGCCCCGTCGGAACGGGTCGAATTCAATGAACGATGAACAGTGAGCACCGTGTCAGGGGGGGCCGCAGTAATGGCGTTCCATGTTCGCGAAATCCGAGCAGCCCGTCGATCGCCGTTATGGCCGCTCCGGTTACCGGAATAGCGCCGTTGCCGCCGGACCGGACGAAGAGCAGCACAGACCACATATGCCATGGCTGGGCACTGCAGCTGCTGCAGCTTCAAAAACTCTGCATTTGAACGCGGCATGGTTTCCTGCGACACGACGTCCTGGCCTTTTTTGACCTGCTTGCCGTTGCGTGAAGGCGTGAACAGTGAAGAAGATACTGGTGCTAGTGAAGTGCTGGTGGACAAGTACGTATGGAAGGCCAGTGGGGATGTTTGATAGATAGTTCGATTCGATGGCTGGAATAAAGTTCATTTTTGCTACCGGAATCATTTGTGATCCGTTTATTTCCTGCGGGCCTTTTCACCCTGCTGTCCTCCGCCTGCTGCTGCCACCGGATCTACCCGGCCGCCTCCGGCCTGCCGTAGTGCCGTGCTGCTGGCTGGCCTACGCGAGGAACAAGGCCACGAGTGTTTGACCGATCCACTGATAGCCGAGACCGTCAGGCCGGTGGTTCGACGGTTCCTGTTATCGTCGTACGGTGGTTGCTGCGAGTAAAGGAGATTCTGAACCTGGGGTCCCTTTTTTCCGAATGTGTCTCGATGGCCACCGTTGATGTCTTGATGCTGGAACTATCAAAGACAGGACTGGCCTTGCGTTCTTTGGCTGGAAACTGCTTGCTGAAGGACGGGTTGCTCTCAGAGACCCAGATGCGTCATGGCATGCAAGGTCGACAGCCTACTTCGGCTCCATCTCGCACTCAGAGTTTGGACCATCCATGGCATCCTAGGAGATCTATGCTGTTCTTCCGTTCTCGAGCTCCACATCCTATACGCGCCTCCCTTCTGCCCTAGCTAGCTGCCTCAGCTAGTGCAGATAGCTGATGGCAGCCAGCATTGGTCCATTGCCACTCATCAACTTCGTACAGCCGAGTCCTTTGCTCCTTCGCCATCACCAACTACATCCCCAATTCTCAAGCAACAAGCATGAGCATCCTGATCCCGTGAGGCGGCATTGTTCATTTGCATAGCTGATCCATTCAATGCAATTCATCCATTCATTCATTGTGACACGACAGTCGGTCAAAGTGCCATGTCCCCGGAACGATAGCGACTGTCGTGGCGCCATTCAATCCCCTCCCCTCGAAAGCGACTGCATCCTCCTCCATCAGAGCCGAGGGATACAGAGATGGCGCGGTAGAACGCCGCTGGTATGCATGGGACACTGTGTGAAACCAAACCAAATAGTGATAGGCTTGCGAGGTGGTCACCAGCAGCCGTGTCCTTGCTGCGCCCTCCGTCCTGCCGTGGCGTCCCCCGGCCCGTTCGTACATATACGCCCATGCCACGGTCGTCCCGTTCCTCTGCTCTTGCTCCCCCTCGCACCATTGCCCTCCATAGGCCACTGTGGCCAGCAGCTTCTCTTGTGCACCTGTGGCGCCATCACTGCTCAGCTCCATAGCAACCTCGGTAGCTTCTCCATAGTAGCTCAAGGAAACCACCTCCTAGCTTTCCGGCAGCATCTCCCTGAGCTTTACTGCGTTGATTGATGGCAGAGCCTACACGAGACACAAGCTAGCTCGATCTCCTCAATAATCTCGCTCGCTCCAAGAAGAGCTTCCCTGCTTTCCTTTGCTGCCGTCGATCGACCTGCCCAAACATCTATACTTTCCTGGCTGTATGAGATGGTCTCATGGCCGTGAGCTCACCTCACCGGGCACTCCTCGCCGCCGTGCTCCTTGGCTTCCTCCTCGGCGCCGCGACCAGCATCCGCACGGCGAAGTTTTCCTCTTCTCAGGTACGAGACCACCAGCGCCCGCCGCGTTGTGCGCTCGCGCCCTTCTGTCTCTGGCGCAGCTTTCTTTCTATCGTCCGTCTCTGACACGTGGGCTCTGCAGAACCTGGCGGAGGACAAGTCGCGGCTGGGGTCGACGCCTCCGAGCTGCCGCAACCGGTGCAGCGCGTGCAACCCCTGCACACCCGTCCAGGTGACGACCGTGCCGGGGCTCGGCGGCGCGGCCCGCGTCACCGACGACACGGTGGCCGGCTTCTCCCGCTACTCCAACTACAAGCCGCTGGGGTGGAAATGCCGCTGCGACGGCCGCCTCTACGACCCCTAGCGTGCCGGTGACGCTTCTCTTCTCCACGGCGCCGTGGCAATTCGTGTGTACTCTGCTCCGATGGAGATTCTGGTGTGCTCTCGGTTAGCTAGCTCATCTGCTCCCCGGATTCTTCTTCTCGGGCGTGTCATCTCATCTGTTCCTGCCCATGGCGGCTTGCTTCACGAGGTCAGTCCCCCTAGATCGAGCTCGCTGCCTCGCAGCTTGTACCGCCCGTAGCCGTAGCCAATTTTTGCTCTCCGCTGAAGCAATTTACTCGCGTGTAAAGAGCGTTTGAGAGCAGTAAATTCCAGCCCTACAACTGCTAGTGCCCTGGTAATGGCAGGTTGAAGGCAGGCCTGCATGGCACCATGTGACTCGCCTCTGACGACGGCTCTGGCAGCCTGAATCTACCGCTGGATCGCAGCGCCGAACCGACTAGCCGCCGCCGTCGTCTCGTCGACGCTCGGCAGGGGCCCCAGCACCGACTGATTGCGCTTGTAGCCTTGCGTGACGTATGATGTGGCCGAGCGAGACGCGTCGGGGGCAGTGGCGCCTGAACCTGATGATGATGGTGGTGATGCGATTTTTAATCCTGACGCTGCCACGTAGTTATTGCGACCATCATCGCCTCTGGGGGTGGTAAGTACGGCTCTGATGGATCGCCATGTGTGGGTTTACTGAGGTGTCTCCCTCGTGCTCGCGCCCAGCCGCTCGTATGGTGTGGGGCGCGTGGCGCCATGGAGGTAGCAGCAGGCCGCTGCATGGGGGCGTTGCTCTTGTCGGGCTCGCGCGCCCTGCAGGATGTCGCTGTGTGCGGGGTCGCCCGGCTCTGGATCCCGGTAGGGACGGTGCAGGTGACCCTGACATTGTTGGATTTCAAATTTCATGCTGGCGCTGCTCGCTAATGATTCGATGGCAGCGTGTAGTTGGGATCGGAAATTTAATTTGACCTGTTGATGAATTATCTCGTGAGAGGATCAACGAATGCTCGATTGTTCCGTGGGGACATGCTTGTCTACCGTTAAATTTCGGTTGTATCTATTTATTGCATGTGCGATTGCCGCCCTATCATTTTACGTGCCATAAATAGACGCCTCCTCCAATCTGCCATGACCTTTGGCGTCGGGGGTAGGTAGTTATTGGGCTCATTCGGATACGAGAAACAAAACAAATGGCGGATGGGCGCGGTTTTCTGCCTTGCTAGTGCCGCCTGCGGTACGACTTCGGCCCGTCAATTTGCGGTCCGCCAGCGTGGCATACGGCCCAGAACGGCTATCACGGACTGGGCCCCTTCAGGAGCGCACGCGATACGAAGCTTTTGATTTTCCCACCCTCAGAAAAAGAAAAGCTTTTGATTTCCCCATCGAACCAGCCAATCCTCCACCAACAAAAGGCGAAGAATAAAAGGAGTAGCTAGGTGCCTGAAAACCTCGCATCTGTATCAACGTCACTTCACTCCTAGTACCATCTTGAGCTCTTGACATCTCTTGGCACCATCCGGTAGCTGTGTTTTTCAGTCCGATTCAGTGCATGCAGATACATCGGACCAAGCGAACAATTCAGCAATATACTAGTTACAAAATGGAAGGCTTGTACATTATTGGTTTACACAACCACACTGACGTATAGTGATTTGTCTGTCACCTTGAACCAAACGATCAAAATTACAAGACCCTGACAGGAACACAGTAGAAAGATGTGGGAAACCTGCTGCCTAGTTCTTGGGCAGGAGCACGTCGCGGACCAGCTCGTCGAAGTTGCGGTGCGACGCCCCCCCGGGCTTGGCCGCCTCGATCGCCTTGTCCCTCCATTCCCCGGTCTTCCTCCTCATCTCCTTCCCCTGCTCCCCCTCCATGAGCTCAGTGATGAGGCCCGCCACGGCGTCGCGGCGGACGTTGGCGTCGATCTCCATGCCCACGCCCCACACGTTGCATTGGTACCGGCAGTTGGTCTGCTGGTCGGCGAAGAAGGGCCAGCTGATGACGGGGACGCCGCCGCACATGGCCTCCAGGGTGGAGTTCCAGCCGCTGTGCGTCAGGAACGCGCCGACGGACGGGTGGTCCAGCACCTCCTGCTGCGGGCACCAGCTCGCCATGAGCCCGCGGTCGGCCGTGGCGGCGAGGAACTCCGGGGGCAGCACGGCGCTGTCGCCCTTGACGAGGTCGCGCCGGATGATCCACAGGAACTGGCGGCCGCTGTTGGCCAGCCCCCACGCGAACTCCACCAGCTGCTCGTTGGTCATGACGGTGATGCTGCCGAAGTTGACGTAGACGACGGCGCCGGGCTCCCTGCCGTCGAGCCACCGCAGGCACTCCGCCTGCTCCTTCCAGAGGCTGAGGCTGATGGAGGAGCGCGGGGTGGGCGGGTCCTCGCGCGCCAGCAGCGGGAGCGGGCCCAGCGTGTAGACCTTGCGCGCCAGGCCCAGCGACTCCATGGCCGCCACCGCCTCGCCCTCGAGCTCGTCGAAGGTGTTGACGATCACCGCCGACGCGCCCGCCGAGCGCCCCGTCTCCTTGAGGACGTAGCGCACCATGAACTCGTCCAGGTCCGTCGTGCGGATGAAGCTCGGGAAGTCCCGGAACCTCATGCTCCGCAGCCCCGGCACGTCGTCCACCGGCGTGTCGAGGAATCCGTTCGTCAGCTGCTCGGCATCTGCGCGCAACAGTAGAAGGTCAGAAATGGCTGCTCGCTCGCTGAAGCACGGACACGGTTGCAGTGATGGCACGTGACGTGCGCGCGGCGGCAGAAAAGTTTGACGCGCTGTACATGTGGAGTCAACGAGATTGATTGATTGAATACCTTTGAGTGGGGCGAGGCCCCGGCTCATGAGGAGGCGGTAGTGCTGGTAGGCGAGGAAGCTGATGGTGCTCGCGGTCCAGAGCTGGACGTAGGGTAGTCCGAGCTCCTTGGCGGCGTCGATGGAGAAGCCCATGACGACGTCGGAGACGACGCAGGTGACGAGCGGGTGGCCCGTGGCCGCGGAGTCGTCGTTGAGCTCCGCAAGGAGGCGGCGGAAGGGGCCGAGGCAGGTCTCGGTGGTGGACCTGCAGAGCGAGGGGATGTCCTGCGTGACGTCGTCGTCCTCCGAGGGGGGCAGGCCGTCCGGGATGGTGGCGAAGCGGAAGCCCGGGACGCCGGCCACGGCGGCGGCGCCGCGGGTCCGGACGAGGCGGGCGTGGTTGTACTCGGTGTTGACGAAGGTGACGTGGAAGCCCCGGGCGTGGAGCAGCTTGGCCACGTTGAGCATCGGGGTGATGTGGCCCTGCGCCGGGTACGGCAGGCACACGGCGTGCGGCTTGCTGCTGCCCTGCGCGGCGCCGCCGAGGGAGCCCATGGTGATCGGTGATCTGATCGCCGGGCGTGCGGGTGCTGGCTCGGGCGTTGATCCGCTCTAGGTAGCTAGCGCTGCTGCGTTGCCCGGCAAGGAGGCTGGTAGCTCTCTGGTCACTGGAGCTGCTGGGTTCTTTGCGATTTTGCTGGTGGGATTGGGTCAGCATGGGCGGGGCTTTTTATAGGCTCCGCAGCCTATGGTCCGAAGAACGCAGCAGCCGGGCCGTAATCTGTTTCGAACCCGCGTGTGATGCCTCCAGGTCGGTACGCGCGCAACGGCGCACGGGCGGTAGGCCTGCTTCGCCGTCGGCGCCGCGATCCGGGAGCTTCGCCCACGTGCGAGACGCGTCTCCGGCCGGCGGCGCGCAAGGTCGGCGCAAGCCCTCGCCAACCCAGGCCAGGCGCTCGTCATCGTCACGCCTCTCGTGAGAGTACGAGCCGTACGTTGACCGGGCGGGCTAGGCACGCTGCAAGCTTCTTGTGGAGCGTTTGCGATTCGATATTTTATTAGGATGTACGCCAGATCCAGTCGATCCGGATCTCGATTCAAACCTGCACGGTGCGTTTGCGTACGTGCTGATGCTAGCTTCTCAATTATTGTTACGGAGTAGTACTCTCTAGCGCCCGTCATGGGGTCATGTAGGTGGGCTGGCTAATTTTTTTCGTCGTCCTTATATAATCTAGCTCGTATAGTCTTGTATAATCTCACGTGGACAGCATGAACAACAAGTACTGTAGATTATTCTAATATATATATATATATATATTAACTATCCTAAATTATCATAATCTTATAAGCTGATCAAGATATATTCATTTTAATTGTACAATCGTGTGTGTAATCTGATCCGAAAACAAATTGAGCCTCAGGGTGTGTTCATTTCCTACCCTCTAAAATTTAGCCCCGTCACATCAAATGAGAATCTTGCTATTTAGAAATATTAAATAAAATCTGTTTATAAATTTTTTTCACAGATGGGTGCTGATTCGCGAGACAAATTTAATGAGCCTAATTAATCCATAATTTGCTACAGTGACGCTACAGTAATCATCCGCTAATCATGGACTAATATACCTCATTAGATTCGTCTCACGAATTAGCCCTGGGGTTCTGCAATTAGTTTTGTAATTAGACTTTATTTAATACTTTTAAATGATAAGATTCTCTTTAATGTGACAGATCTAAACTTTATACCCTAAGAAACGAACTACCCTTAGTCGAGCAGACCCGGGCACCTGGAAACAGAGTAGGTATGAGACAGCTCATAACTCGGTTGTTGCAATGGTTGTTTCGTCCACGTCGTAACTGTTGCAGGTCAGGTCTGCCTGTCAAATTTGGGTGTAAGTGTAGCCTTGAAGCCTTCAACCTGAAATTATGTACACCCATGCTATTTCTGAACGGGGCAAATTGTCTATAGCTGCATCGTTTAGTCATACCATGGCATCGCTTCCCACGCAACCGACCGAAACTAGGTCATCCCACGCTCATATCATTTCCGAAGGAGTGCTTGTGATTCATTAGTCACTAAAGTCTAAATCAACGCTTCCACGTGATTACTTAACCATTTTTATCAGGACTCATTTGCGAAAGCAGCGACATCCACGTGTCATTTGCAGATCTGCTCCCACGAACGGATCTGGCACATACGTGCAGATCGCACCTGCCGTTGTGCGGTGGATCAGGAAACGAGCTGGGGCCTCCACACACCGAATCTTTTGCATGTCTCTACGCAGTTGTTTATGCCATAAGATCACACAAGTACATCCCCTTAAGCAATTTTTTTAAGATGGTTACTTCGTGAAATTAAGCAGCGTGGTTAAACTAGCATATCATTTCCGGATCTGCTTTCAGATTCTGCAGTTTGACGACGTAGCGGGACAGATCGACCACGGACCACGCGTGTGCCTTGCCCTTGCGTTGCGCGTGGATTATGAGTGGATCGGTAAACTGGTGTGTGTGCCTCTGAAGGCTACGTGTGCACAGCAATGGCTCCCGACAATCGATTTCAGACAACTCCAGATTTTCCTTTTTCGGAAAGTTTTATTTTCCACTACTTTCTATTTTCTATCTCCAGAAAGTTATAAACTTATATATGCAAGTTTGATGCACAAACTTTTTCATACATCTTTTAAGCGAAAATATCGCTAAAGAAATTTTGCAAACAACTTTTACGCGTAATTTATACTACAATTTATTGTGAGATAATTTTTTATCACAAATTCAAATGAGAATATTGTCACGCCCACAATCAGAAAATTGAAGACAACGCTATACTAATTTGTTCAATAAAATTGGGCTATAGCAAAAATTCAAAAGAATGAAAAACGCTGGGCCACGCACAGTCACCGAGCCCGAGCTGCCTCCGACGGCTGTGCGCATCAGGCGGAGCTCGAGCTGCCTCGAGGCGTCATCGTCCCCACGGGCCAGGCGTGTGAGGCGGAGCCACATGGAAAGGAAGATGGAAATGAATATTAGTGGGGCTGGGGCTCAAGCACGTGGAGCTGTGGAGGGCAGCTAGTTGATTCGATCGCCACGAAGATAGGTAGCGAGCAAATGTAAATTCAGATTCCTGGTGTGCACACCGAAAGCTTTTACAGAGGTCATCAGCTAGGTAGTTGCCGAGTCGCGCTCCACTTTGAACGTAGAAGTAGCTAATTGATTCACGTTCGATGCATTCCGCATATACCGGCTCGTTCGTTCCTACTGATCGGCAAATTAAAGGTGCGCCGCGCTGTCGCCGGCCGGTGATCCGGAAATCAGCTGCTTGCTTTTCCCGTCGACGCACGGCGACGGCGTGGAGACAAGAAAAAGGGCCGGCGCCGCATCGAAGATCGATCTCACTCTCACCCGACAAGGCGGCATGGCTGGAGATCCTATCCTAAACCACGGGGCGGGCCGGCCGCGAGATCCTGAGCCTGTCCACTTCACTTGCTGCATCGGTCTCTAATGGCAGCAACTTGCATTGGATTGGATGGACGAGCGAGCAAAACCGCCCGCCGGCCGCATGGTGATTGGCCGGGCGAGTGCAAGCAGATGACGAGCCGTCGAGCCCCTCCACCACATTCCTCGAGCGGTCGCGCGCACGGGGGCTCCATCGATCGCCTCCGGCAACGGCGAAAGTGACCGGCCGGTGTTTCGTCTCGGCTCTCGTGGGTCGTCCATGTCCCTGTGCGTGCTACACATAATTTGGCTCCTTCCGCTCTTCTCCCGTTCCGTGCCCATCCATCCAGCGACTATTTTTGATTGCGTCTCTTCCTTGCCATCTTATCTCTTCCGCTGTTGTGTTGCTCCGGAAGTCTCGAGGATGCTGCCGTGGGGTCATCAGGTCGGCGAGCATGACGCCGTTTCTTACGTCGAAGCTCACCGTGATGACGTACACAAGCGATTGCGATATTCTGGCTGCTGAATTTTGGGGTCAAACAAAGCCAAGAAAGACTGAGGGGCCAGCTCGACGACGTGATTACTACTCTATTATGTTAGCTCTCCTTTTCACCGTGTCTATATGTGATGGTGTGAGGTCAACGCGAAGAAGGGGCCACGCCGGCAGGAGCCAGCCCGCGAGCGAGGGAGCTGGCCGCCCCTCGGACGACGACACACCTGAATGATGCGTAGTACACCAGCCCAAGAAACAGGGAGGCCTAGCCGCTGCGGGCCCATGTTTGCTTCTGTCTTGCTGCGCGCAAAGAAACCCAAATATCATTTCGCCACGTACATGGTCGCACACATCCGCACGCAACGGGGTCTCAAGACGCGTTTGATTCCAGAGAGCTAAATTTTAGAAGTATTAAATAAAATTAAATTATAAAACTAATTACAGAACTCCTATGCTAATTCGCGAGATGAATTTAATGAGATATATTAATACATAATTAGCGGATGGCTATTATAGCATTATTGTAGCAAATCATAACTTAATTAAGCTCATTGAATTCATCTTGTGAATTAGCACCCATCTATGCAAAAAGTTTGTAAACAGATTTTATTTAATAATCATAAGTAAAAAGATTCTCTTTGACGTGATAGGTCTGAACTTTAGCCCTCCAAAATCAAACGGGGTCTCGATCTCTGGAGCTTGGTGGGTGAGGTGTCAGAGAAAGGTCTCTGTAATGCCTTCTATTTTTATCTTTTGAAAAGATGGCTTTAGGATGGCTTGGACTTTTGGAAGAAAAAGATACTCCTTTCGTTCCAAATTACATGTCGTTTTAGCAAATCTAGATACATAGATTTTGATATGCATCTAAATATACTCTATGTCTAAATACATAGCAAAAATTATATATCTAGATTTGCTAAAATAAACTACAATTTGAAATGGAGTGACATACTTACAAGCAATTATTGAGCTGATGGAACCTGCAATCTTCTTTAGTTAGGCGCTAATGTAGCCGGCTGCTATCAATACGCCGTGCCAAAAATTCAGGAGTACGTTAAAGTACAAACTAATCCTAGATGATTCCAAACCGGCGTAGGATCTTATCAAAAGAAAAAAAAAACACCCGGCGTAGGAAGTGTCCAAATCGCACTGAACTGTCGACACAAGTGCAAAAGAAATTATTAAGATGGGCTGGGCCTACATGGATACAGAAAACGCCCTTGGTTCAATTTTATTGGGCTCCAATTATTTGTTTCCGCCAGAAAGAAGCCCATTGCTCTTTAGAAATCACGATTTCGGTGCAAACCAGCGGGTGGGCCGCATCCAGAATAACCACACACCTGTACCCCAGTGATCCGCATCGGGCATTAATGATAAATTATCCGTATCTAGAAAAAATAATGATGAATTATCCTAACAAGAAACATGTACCCTAGCGAAATAGAGTCGGCACCACCCTACGCCGTGCCCATGTCACTTTATTTTACTCCGAGTGGAAAGCCCACTTCAAAAACGCCGGCCGCCGTCTACCTCCACAGGCGGACAACACACAACCAGCCATCACTGTCACGCGCGACCTGCTCTGCCACGGCGCTTTCGGAGTTCAGCGCGGAGGAACAGCACCTCCGGATCTGCGCCTGCGAACACCCGCCGCTGCCTCCCAGGCGTTGCCGGCCGGCGCAGCTCCAGGCGCCCGGGTACCGGGACCGGCAACGATGAGCCCCGAGGAGGCGGCGCAGCGGCCGCACGCCGTGCTCATCCCGCAGCCGGCGCAGGGCCACGTCACGCCGATGCTGCACCTCGCCAAGGCGCTGCACGCCAGGGGGTTCCACATCACCTACGTCAACTCCGAGTACAACCACCGGCGCCTGCTCCGGTCCCGCGGCCCGGGGTCCCTCGCCGGCGCCGACGGCTTCCGCTTCGAGGCCGTGCCGGACGGCCTGCCGCCGTCCGAGAACGACGACGTCACGCAGGACATCGCCGCGCTCTGCCTCTCCACCACCGAGCACAGCGCCGCGCCGTTCAGGGACCTGTTGGCGAGGCTGAACTCCACGCCCGGGAGCCCACCTATCATCTGCGTCGTAGCCGACGGCGTGATGAGCTTCGCGCAGAGGGTCGCCGAGGAGATGGGGATCCTGGCCTTGGTCTTCTGGACCACGAGCGCCTGCGGCTTCATGGGGTACCTTCACTTCGCCGAGCTCATCAGACGAGCCTACGTGCCACTGAAAGGTACCAAGCATTGACATCAATTCAGATGAGAATTACCTCTGAATCGAGTTCCGATCTGAAACCGACAATTTGCCAAAACTAAATTGCCCCACACAAAAGAATGAAATGCTCTTGTTTGTTCTGCACATTGCTAGACGAAAGTGACCTGACAAACGGGTACCTGGACACCGCAATCGACTGGATCCCCGGCATGCCAGGCATCCGTCTGAAGGACATCCCCAGCTTCATCAGGACGACGGACCGGGACGACGTGATGCTCAACTTCGACGGCGGCGAGGCGCAGAACGCGCGCAAGGCCCGCGGGGTCATCCTCAACACGTACGACGCGCTGGAGCAGGGCGTGGTGGACGCGCTGCGCCGCGAGTTCCCGCGCGTGTACACCGTCGGCCCGCTCGCCGCGTTCGCGAACGCCGCGCGGGGAGGCGAGCTGGACGCGATCGGCGGGAACCTCTGGAAGGAGGACACCAGCTGCCTCCGGTGGCTGGACACCCAGCCGCCGGGCTCCGTCGTGTACGTCAACTTCGGCAGCATCACGGTGATGTCCCCCGCTCAGCTCGCCGAGTTCGCGTGGGGCCTGGCGGGCTGCGGCAGGCCGTTCCTGTGGGTCATCAGGCCGGACCTCGTCTCCGGCGAGAACGCCAAGCTGCCGGAGGAGTTCGTCACGGACACCAAGGAAAGGGGCGTCCTCGCGAGCTGGTGCCCGCAGGAGCTGGTCCTCTCGCACCCGTCCGTCGGGCTGTTCCTGACGCACTGCGGGTGGAACTCCACGCTGGAGAGCATATGCGCCGGCGTGCCGATGCTCTGCTGGCCCTTCTTCGCCGAGCAGCCGACGAACTGCCGGCACGTGTGCGCCAAGTGGGGGATCGGGATGGAGATCGACAGCGACGTGAGGAGGGAGGGGGTGGCGCGGCTCTTGCGCGAGGCCATGGACGGCGAGAGCGGCAAGGCGATGAGGGTGAAGGCGATTGTGTGGAAGGAGAAAGCTCGAGAAGCGGTGGAGGAAGGTGGATCCTCGAGGGAAAACATGGACCGCCTCGTCGAATTCTTGCTCGCACGGAATGATGATGATTGTCGGAGTATTTGTTCATCGGGTGGCGGAGTTTACCCGTCTAATTTCAGTGCAGGATGAGTTTGGGGAGCTAAGAAGGGCTTAAATCAAGAGACGCACGAATACGAGAAATACACAAGGGTTTAGAGTGGTTCGGACCGCCGGAGTCTAAAATCCTACGTCCACTGTGTGTTGTATTTCTTATAGGTCCGTGGAAAGCTTGAGAGAATTTCCGAGAACCTTAGTGCCTCTGGAACTTCGGAAAACTTGATTTCTAACGTGCGCACCCTCCGTTTTATAGGCTCAAGGGGAGCGCGTACACTAAGCGGGATCCCGATAGATGGATCTGGCGACATATTAAATAACGTACACATTGGAGATGGAATGCTACAGATTCGGAAATCTTTCCTTCGGCCCCGTGTGTATTCTCCGTCTGAATTTGATCTTGTGCCGTCTCGTCTGCACAGGGTCTGCTGCCAGTGATATGCATAGTGGGAGACGTGCTGTCACTGCTGGGTTAGGTTACGGTTCCCGCTGACAGGCGAAGGAGCTATGTTGACCTGCCGTGCTGTAGCCTCCGCGCACCCTGTAGCAGCGCACGCTGCGGCCCTCCTGCGGCAGATCATAATTACCTTTTCCTCACGCGCACGGCACTGTGACGTGACTACACACTGCCCGTCAGCGTACACAGTGTGGTAATGCGACGCGCCGCCTCGGTAACAGACGGGCTTACCGTGGTGTCAGCATACCTGCCCAACGTGTCAGTGGACAACTCATGCCCTGTCTTGAGCACGCACACCCCACCTACCCGTATTTAATGTGGTAGCTGGGCTGGCTTCCCGCAGAAGGCTGGCTGCCACCGAACACGTGGCAGAGCTGGTCTAGCGGCCGCCTCCCCAGGGCACGTGGCGGCACCGGACCTCTTCCGCGGTGGGAAGGGAGATCCGGGCCGGACGTCCTGTCACCCAAAGGCTTAGTGCGAGGTTATAGATAACCTCGCGCTTCTCGGGTTGGACACACTAGCAGAAGGTACCCTGTCTGAATGTACCGATAATGATCCTGAATTTGCTAGAAAATGGGCTATGATAATCTTATAATTATCATAATATTTGTCTTAGAATTTGGGACCCTTTCGATTTGAAGTGAAAGATTTGATGTCTCCACTCAAGTACTCAACTATGAACAACCGTGTTCATATCAATTATCAAAAGAACGAACAAGACGTGGTTAGAAGATGTATAAATTCTGCGATGCTGATTTTTCTGTAAGAAATCTATGGAACGCGCCACGACTGGCCTGGCCTGATCAGGGCGTCACGTCATCTGGGCTTCTGGGCCGAAGACGCCGAACAGTTTGATCGGCCTGATGAACTCAAGGCCCTTTCGGCTTATGGGCTGTGCGCGGCATTTTTGTTTTGTCCCGTTGCCAATGTTAATCTCCACCAGCAGCTCCCCATCCTAAAAAAAAAACCTGCCCATCTTACACGGCAAGCCAGTCGCCAATGTTAATCTCTCTCTTTTTTGAAAAACGGAACGGCAGGAGAGCTGCCCGTTGTATTAATAAGAAGAGGGAAAGTTAAGAGGTTCCAGCATTGTACAATAGTTAGTACAAAGCAAGAAAAATGGAGCACTTAATGCACGCATGTGGACTCACACTCAATCAATAAGGCGTGCCGGTGTGCCTGATGTTTCGCGCTGGCCACAGCCACAACGATGCCTCATCTTTGATTTTTGCGGTCATCGCGAAAAGAGAGGGCTTCTGTACGATTGAAAATGCGAGCGTTGCGCTCCAGCCATACTTCCCAGCGTACAAGGATGACTAGGAATTTCAAACCTTGCGTGGAACATCTTACGTCTCGATCAATGCCGACCACCACTCATGGACTGAGGCTGTTGGTATCCAATTTGTTGGGTGCAGCGACGGTTCCGATGGCCAAGTAGAAATATCAGCCCAAATATGCCCAGTGAACCTACAATCGGAGAATAGGTGCATTCCGGTCTTAGGAACCCTGCGGCAAAAAACACAAGCTGGGTTATGTTTCCAACCTCTCGCCTGTAGTCTGTCCGCGGTCCAGATTCTATCTTGAACCGCTAGCCAACTGAAGAGTTTGCATTTTGGAGGTGCCCAAGCTGACCAGACGATTTCGTTGAGGTTTGTGCTGATTGCCTCTGTAAATTGAGTATGGTAAGCTGAGCTTATCAAGAACTGATCGGACTCGTTAAAATTCCATGAAATTTCATCCTAGATGTGCGGCCTCAAGTTCACATGTTGAGCACTCTTCCAAAGTTGCACAAATTCCGTAAATAGTCGTGCGAAGAAAGACGGGTGCAGAGGTCCAAATACTCTGTTAATGCCTTCTGTAGCGTTCTATTATTTTTCTTTAAAATTGTGTAGACAGATGGTGCCAGATCCTTTGGACAGAGGCCTTGAACCCATGCGCTGTTAAAAAGATATCATCTCTTCATTTCCAATTGTGATAGTTGTTGCTACCGCAAAATGCTCGTCTATTTCGCTGCAGTTGCCGACCCAAGACTTGTCCTCCGGATTCCAAGATCGCGGCTCTCATGAATTTACCTATATGTAAAATACTCAGACCTCCATTTTTGTTTGATCTCGCAGCCCGTATCCAATTCATCTTGCAATTATCGCTTGTAATTCTTTCGGTGCACATCCATAAGGGCATAGTAAATTGCCTAGTGGAGGTGATCGGTCTTCGTGCACATCCATAACGGCAACACCAATGTATTTGGACCAAGTAGTCCATAGCGGTGGGTCCTATTCATAGTAAGCTATTACTATTGCAAAGTTCACAATGTTGAGTGCAAAAATAAATAGTATTGAGTTGATATGGAGAAAGAGAAGGAAGGAGAGAGATGGAGAAAAGGGGAGGGTGGAGTGTGATAAATTGATATTTTATTTTTAATAGGCACCTTTTGCTATGGACCACCATATGAACTACCTTCACAATTGTTGAGGTAGGTTGATTGGAATATTTTAATCGCTGTGAACTGGTTTTGGACCGTCGCCCTAACATCAGTTTTTACTCTCCCACGCCAGTAGTATACTGACAGCAGGCTCCATGACCATTGGCAACTCCAGGATTCCCGCTGGTCGACGCCGGCGCCCGGCAGCCATGGCGCTCCAATCACGACCCAGCGCCGGGATAATATACTGTACCAGCCATCGCTGTAAGCATCAGCGACTGCTTCGTCGCGGCTCTCCGAGCCACGGCTCGGCACTACGATTCGTAGAGCCGCATCGATCCCGCCGCGTGGTCAATCGCGATCGCCTTGGCTCTTCCTCTTCTTCCTTCTCCGCAGGAGATCGATGCCTCTCCATATATACAGTGCCGGCATGCCGTAAGGTGCCCAGCTGACCATCACCGCGTCTTCCCGGCACGCTCATCGCTCGTTGAACGAAGAAACCCCCGCGATGGGCTCCAACTCGCGGCCCCACGCGGTGTTCCTCCCGTATCCGGCGCAGGGCCACGTCACGCCGCTGCTGCAGCTCGCCAAGGTGCTGCACGCCAGGGGCTTCTTCATCACCTACGTCCACTCCGAGTACAACCGCCGCCGCCTGCTCCGGTCCCGGGGCGCGGGCGCCCTGGCGGGCCTCGACGACTTCCGGTTCGAGGCCATCCCCGACGGCCTGCCGCCGTCGGCCAACGACGACGTCACGCAGGACATCCCCGCGCTCTGCGACGCCCTGTCCCGGAGCGCCGCCGCGCCGTTCGGGGACCTCCTGGCGAGGCTGAACAGCGCGCCGGGCCGGCCGCCGGTCACCTGCGTCGTGCTGGACAACTTCATGAGCTTCGCGCAGAGGGTGGCCAACGGGATGGGCATACTGGCGCTCGTGTTCTGTACCATGAGCGCGTGTGGCTTCATGGGCTACCTCCAGTTCATGGAGCTCATGGACAGAGGCTACGTGCCACTCAAAGGTGATTAAAGGCCCAAAAGGCCATGCACGAGCAGGTTCTTCATTTCCTCATGATTTGGCACCGGTTTGACATGTGTGTGTTGGGCATGTCGCAGATGAGAGCTTCCTGACCAACGGGTACCTGGACACGGTGCTCGACTGGGTGCCCGGGATGCCAGGCATCCGGCTGCGGGACATCCCCAGCTTCATCCGTACGACGGACCCGGACGACTTCATGGTCCACTTCGACGGCGGCGAGGCCCAGAACTCGCGCCACGCGCAGGGGATCATCGTCAATACGTTCGACGAGCTGGAGCAGGACGTCGTCGACGCGCTGCGCCGCGAGTTCCCGCGCGTGTACACCGTCGGCCCGCTCGTCACGTCCGTCAAGACCTTGGCCCGCCCCGACGCGGCCGCGATCAGCGGCAACCTCTGGAAGGAGGACGCCAGCTGCTTCCAATGGCTGGACGCCCAGCGGCCCGGCTCGGTCGTGTACGTCAACTTCGGCAGCATCACGGTCATGACGCCGGCCCAGCTCGCCGAGTTCGCCTGGGGTTTGGCGAGCTGCGGCCGGCCGTTCCTGTGGGTCATCCGGCCGGACCTCGTCACCGGCGAGAAGGCTGTACTGCCGGAGGAGTTCTTCGCCGAGACCAAAGGGAGAGGGCTCTTCCTGAACTGGTGCCCGCAGGAAGAGGTCCTGTCGCACCCGTCGACCGGGTTGTTCCTGACGCACTCCGGGTGGAACTCGACGCTGGAGAGCATATGCGCCGGCGTGCCGATGATCTGCTGGCCGTTCTTCGCCGAGCAGATGACGAACTGCCGATATGCCTGCGCCAAGTGGGACATTGGGCTGGAGATTGACAACAATGTCACAAGGGAGGAGGTGGCGCGACTCGTCAAGGAAGCCATGGATGGCGAGAAAGGCAGAGACATGAACGCGGAAGCAGCAATGTGGAAGGAGAAGGCCGTGGCGGCAACGGAGGAAGGCGGGGCCTCCAGCGTTAACATTGACTGTTTGGTCGGGTTCCTGCTCGAAGGAAGTGTTCCTACAACTGCAAGCTGATTATCTGAACAGTACTGTCGAATAGTTACAGACTTGCAGTGGAGTACATGCATATGAAAACCAAAGTGATTACCAATAAATTTACCCCCTTGGGCCAAACTATTGTAACATGTTAGTATTACATCTGTTTCTTTCAGGATAGGACCAAACTGTTGTATCATGTAAATGATGCGTTTATTCCTTCCAGGATAATCAGTTTAACAGTCGAAAACATAGCGGCATTGGATTTTGTTCATTTCAGATTGGAGGTGCATGTTTGCTTGTCAGTATGTTCAGGTAGGCTGGTAGTTTCACCTGTCATACTACAAAACGAGCTGCGAATCATTTTATTCTCTATGAACAAAACAGCGCGCAGTAGAATTCGGTGTCTGCCTCTCGATCAAAGGGCAAGTTAGTTCCTCACGAACAATGCATAGTTCAGGTAACTAACAGCACGACAGTACTTTGGACAGTAACATGCTACTGGAACTTATTCTGGCGAATTTCTGGATTTTGAACTTGAAATTCAGTTGGCCATACAATGGATTCAGCGAATAAATGCATTGCAAGAATTCGAAAAGAATCGGAAATAATGAAAGAACAAATCTTTGGATGCTTTTTCAGTCAAGATGTGAGTATCATGGAACTCTGTCAGACCACCAATAGTCTGCAGCAGTTTGACATCAGATCGTTTTGCCAGGATTTTCAGCAAGTCAGTTTGATGTGTTTGGATCTGAATTTGACGTTACAGGCCCTGAAGCTTCCTGGTTGTTTGTGCTTGTAGCTGCATCAGAAGAGGTTGGCTGAGCTGGTTGAGATCCTGTAAGATATGCCAGTAGTAAGATATCAGCTTTGCTGAAAAAAAGTGATGATGTGTAAGTTTTTTCTGGTGCAGTAACTTAGGTTGATACATCCAATTGTCAAAAGCTGGCATATAATTTTCTGATACTAAGATTTCATAGTAACAGATACCTTTCGAGTGTTGAATATGTGTACTGTTTAGAGTTATTAAACTAGAATGAGTTTGTCCTCTGCCTTTCAGCACCAAAGCTAACTGACAAAACAAAGAATGGGAGTGGCATACCGGATGCATTATCAGATTCCCTTGATACTGCATGAGGGGGCAGCTGGAGTCTGAAATTAGGCGGAAGTGAAGGCCCTGGTTGAAAAGAACCCTCCATCTGTGCCGCTGGCTGCTGAAAGAATGGTGGCCGTGCAGGTTGCTGCATCGGCGAGAAACTAGTCCTTGGACTCGGGGCACTAGACATGTACCCCATGTATTGGTAGGGTGGTCCTGAAGGAGAGGTTGGACCATACATCTGGTAGTAATGTTGCAGCACTTGAGGATTGTACAATGCCTGCTTATCAGTTTTCAGTTAGAGAGCCAGGTTGTAATAGTGCCTGATTCTGCTACAAAATATAACATGAAGTCTAATAGTAAACAAAGGCATTATCATGCAACCAACGCCAAGTTTCATTACAGAAAATTGTTGGTACGCAAAGAAGAGGAAATTTCAATGCCGAATTCAAAGTTTCAGACAACGGGCAGTAAACAGTGCAGTTTATCCTATTTTTTATAGGGTACTATTGCCAATTATTGAGGATGTATGTAGCAAGGAACAACTAGCATGCATGTGAGGGGAGTAAAAACAACAAAAATGACATCGAAGGGGAGGAGATGAAATGGTGATTGGATTGCTTGCCTGTTGGTATGGATAATCAGGTGGGTACCAGTACCTGCAAAAGTTTGCAGAACATCTTCAGTGCGTTATAAAAGATGGATAGTGATTGAGCTGAGCCTGAGGCCCATCATTGTCTCTCACTCCCAGAGACATATGTACCAACCATCATGGCTGTAAAGCCCAAAATTATCTCAGGCACTATTATATGTCGAGCTAAAATAAGGAGCACATCATACAGTCACTTCCCCCTTTCCAGTCCTTGCATCGTAGTACTTCGTTTAATAGTTCATTAGGAAAAGTTGCTGCCTGTTCAATGCTTGCAACAACCTAAAAACATCTAACCAGCTGGCAAGATCATATGAAGAGTACTGATCTTACAAACAAACAAAAAAATGCCAGGTAGGGGGCCTCTAAAATAGACATGAAATTAGAAAAATATCACCCTTACAAATCCCAAGGCTACTAGTATAGTAACTTGCATAAGAGCAAAGACAGAATCTATGAAGTAGGAAAATGGTCATGAAATCCTACTGCCAATGGATTGGTACGGAGGAGCACAGATTTGCAAATATCAGTGAAGCCAAGCGGAGCCAAGAGATGAATGCAGGCATTTAACTCTGCAGCAAACCAACAAAGTGAAGAGAGTGTTTGCAGGGCAGGCAACAGCAGAGCCCATGGTGGTCTGCTGTCTGGGGTAGAGAAAGAGGAGAGGAGGGCGGGACGGGACCACCAGCGTTGAATGCCCGCCCATGCTCAGCTGCTGCCTCCCTCCCCATCGGCCCAAATTTAATGGGCCTATCTCAGGGCCCAGCAGAAGAGGCATGGGGACACGTGGGCCATCTGCGCCGCTTGGCAACTGAACCCACCTGTCCGGTTGAGGAAACGATAACCGAAAGCTGCGCTCTGAAAGGAACATGATATCCCCCGATTCCGTGAAAGTGAAACGCACGCAGCAGTCAGGTACCCAGCTCGGTAAATGGAACATCAACAAAGACCAAGGACTTTCCGCTGTTCTCCTCCCACAAAAGAGCAGCTCAAATGGCTTGCTTTTCCACCACAACTCCTCCATCTATTTGCCTCCAAAGGTCAGTTCAGCACCGAAACCCCTGCCTAGAACACCAAAGTTCATGTCGTGAAACTGCACGGCTCTCAGAAATTCCAAACCCCCCAAAAGCCAGCCGCCACCAGTACGACGTGGACTTGTCACGACCTAACGAGTAACGCCGGCTATCCTCTCCGCTTCTCCGGATCAGAACAAGACGTGAGAAGGAGAGCACAATGACAGGGCACTGAAATGGACATGTGCCGCCGCTGTCAATTGATAAATTCAGAGTTGCGGTGTGCTCGGATCCCACGATGACGGTGATGCTCGTATCACCCGCGCATCATCGTGAGCTGAGCCGTGCAGCGATTTTTCAAGGCGGAACAGTTGAAACGTTATAGGCGGCGACAGGGGCACTCACCCGTAATGGGGATGGTAGAACACCGGGGCGGGGCCGTGCGGCGGGGTCATCTGCGACGGCAACCTGTAGGGCGCGCCAAGCGGCGGCTGATCCTGCGCGTGGGGCCCGCGGCCTCCTCCTCCTCCTCCTCCTCCTCCTCTACCTGCAGAGAAACGGTGGTGGCAATGGCACGTTAAACAGCAGGATGCAGAAGAAGCAATCGCGCACCAAACGTGGGCTCGTTTGGGAGGGCTCCAGCTCCATACTCGGAGGGTGGAGCTGGAGCTCGAGCAGGCGGAGCTAGTTTTTCTGGCTACGCCTGCTCTGCCATCCAGTAGGCAAAACCGTAAGAACGGCTCTCATATATTTTGGTGAACTCCTTCCCTCGTTTGGCAGGCTCCAGCACAAGCTGCTGAAGGAGCCGGAGGAACTGGAGCCCTCCAAAGGGGCTCAAATAATACACCGGGCAGTACAGAGCAGGTGTATGCATGTGTATTACGGACAGGGGGAGCATTGCTTCCGACTTGCGAGAACAGTTGCGTGGCCTGTGCGAGGGAGGTCTCACCATGTGCCCTGCGCTGGGTTGGGGTTTGACTGGCTGGCCAGGCGGGCTCGGGTTTCTTTCAGGGCATGATGGTTTTCTATGTGTTTGGATGGAAAGATGGCATTGTTTCAGAAAAATAATAGATCAGTCCTGTTTCTGAAGATCTGCATTTGGTCCGGGAATAATAGAAGAGGTTTTCTTTAAGTGAGCATTGCGTAGATTAGCACAGCGCCAAATGGTTCTGGGCTGTCTGTCCTAGCTAGCCAGCACTTGAACCAACTCCAATCTGGTGCTGCATTATTGTGTTTGTGCTGTAATGCACCGAACAGTTTTGCAGAAATAGTATGCAGGTTGTTGCTCTATTGCGGAAAGGAGAGAAAAAAAGACCAACGCCATGATACAACACACAGCTTATTTGAAAAGCGCCATAGCAATTGTATCAGATCGTAAAGGGAAACAAAGATGAAAACAACGCGGTTTCAAAATCCTAGCTAGATGATGCAGCATGTTCTGAGAGGCTCCTATTGACATTAAGGAATGCAAAAGCTGCATCTCAGCCCAACCCTTTCCACGCACAGAATCAATGCAATGCAAGCATCTATTCCTCCAGTGGTTGACACTCAACCGGGTCAAAGTCTGGGAGACTACAGGAAAGGGCCAGTACGAGCAGTATATGCTGCCGAACACTTTGCAAAGCCATGCACCGGTCTTCACCGGAAAAGAAAGGCGGCTGGATTCCCGATTCTCCAGCGATAATCTCCACCCCTTTACACCTCACTGTCGCTGGGACGACGCAGCAGAGCACACCACCAGCTGCGTGCTCGCGGTCAATGCAACTTGGTCTTTCTCTGCTGGCAGAGGAGGAAAAATAGTACCAGGCCCACTCGGCCGTCCCATAACCGCCACTCTGCCAACCAAAATGCTACCGGTATCGATCTTGCACAAGAGAGATTCTTGCCTAGACCGAGCTAGGGTCTCTTTGGAACGACGAAGAACTGGACGTGATAAAAAAATCCCCAAGCAGGGGTGGAGTGGCACCCAGATTTCATGGCTGATAGATATCCATGCTGCGTGACTAGACTCAACAAGGTGGGGGGTGAGGGTGAGTAGACCAGGCAGCGTGCAGGGGTGCAGCGAATTAGGGGGGGCAGCCACTGCAAGGCCAGCCTGGGCAAGCAAGCACAGCCATGATATCAGATGAGTGAGATGAGATATGGAGATGAGGCCATGACGACCCGTGGAGTCTTGAGCCATGGTTGATTAGTGCCCTGCTGCCTCCCCCGTCCCAATGCGGATATAGTAGTGGCCCTCCTGGCTCCCGTGTGCTGGCGCCCAGTGTTTCACCAGCTGGGGGCCGGGCTGCGCTGGGCCCCACCCATCTTCAGCCAGTAATCTCCCCTCCCCCGACCCCCAAGGGGGAGATTAAGGAGGAACACGGCGCCCTAATCAAGCCTATCTGGTCCGGTAAATCGATCGCGTACGGCCGCCGGCGCTAATGATGCCCCGGTTATTACTGCCATGCACATGCGCGTTGCCTTGCGAGCGCAAGGGAAAGTAAAGGAGAGGGGAGAAAAAAAAAGAGAGAGGGGCAGGAGGGGGCATTGATTTGGTTTGGCTCCTCGGGTCGCTCACCTCTCGCCTGCGCGGGCCGCGGCGGGCCGAACGCCGCAATGTTGCAGTTGGCGCGCCGCCCGGCGATCACCGGGTTCGGGTTCTGCACCGCCCGCGCCGCTGAGTCGGGGTCCCGGAAGATCACCTGCGGAGAGCACACGGAACCGATCTGAGACCAAGCGCGCATGCAGAGCGCTCGCGGCGGCGGCCGATCGGTCGGAGCGCACGGCGAGGACGAGGGGAAGAAGCGAGAGGAGGGGGGCCGTGGACTTACGAAGCCGTAGCCCTTGGAGCGGCCGGTCTCGCGATCGGTGATGACGACGGCCTCGAGTATCTCGCCGTAGGCCTCGAAGTGCTGGCGCAGCCCCTCGGACGGCGTCTCCCACGCCAGGCCCCCCACGAACACCTTGGTCAGCGTCGTGTCGCCGAACCGCGACCGGTGGTGGTGGTACGGGCCCCCGGACCCGGACCCGCCGCCGCCGCCGCCGCTGCCGCCGCCCGGGGGCGCGTGGGCCGGGGACCCGCCGGCGCCGGAGGACGACGACGAAGCCGCCATCTTACGTTGACGCACGCACGCGCCGCGCGTATCTGCCGTCCGCGTCTCCTTTCCCCTCCGCTCCGGTGTCTGGGACTCGCTCTCGACTAACAAGCCCCCGATCGATCTTCCTTTGTGTCCGGGGGCCAAAGAAAGGGCCGGGAGAGGAGACTAAACCTACACGGACTCTAGTGGTTTCGGCCGGGCCGGTTTGCTTCCCCGAGAGACCTGACCTCCTGCGCCTGCCCCCTCCCCTCTGGCTCCCTAGTATACCTCTCCCCTTCCATAACCTCGCGGTCTCTCTCTACCTCAGGAGAGAGCAGCGAGAGCAAAGGATTATGTTAAGAGGACGGAGGAGGGAGGGGAGAGATGGCAAGCAAGGCAGCCTGCCAGCCCAGCCGAGGAGGAGAGGGGGGGCCGTGGCTGCGCGCTGCGCTGGAAGAGAGGGCTGGGGCGTGGGATGACAGCTGCATGACCCTTCCTAGTCTCGTTTCCAATGGACTATATAATAAGGCACCTGCAACAACGCCAGCCTCCTTGTTCTCCATGCCATTTCTTTATGATGCCTCCTCCCTCCCCTCGCCACCTTCCCCCACTTGGGCGGGCGGGCGGGCGTCCCCCCCGTCGCTCTCGCGCGCCTCGGGCGACCACCCCGAGCCTGCCCAGCGCCAACACCGCGCGGGAACGTAACCAATGGCGACGCCGTGGCATCGGCAGGCAGGGGCCGCGCTGGAGCCGTCGACGCCGAGCTGGTGGCGTCGGCGGCTGGACAAGCTAACCTTGAGCCTAGCCTAGCAGCTAGGTGCGCCTAGTTGCTTCCTTGTCCGCATCGGCCACCCGAGCGTACGTACGTAGCTTTGCCTTGCTTTGGGCAACGACGTGATCAGGTGTGGACCGGCGGACACGCGCTAGCGATCTAGCTGGAGCGAGAGAAAGAGAGAGCCAAGTGCGTAATCATTAACGAGGTCGTCTCCGCTGCACAGCGTCACGCCGTCGCCATTAATAGCTCGCTAATGGCGTGATTAATTGAGAGTAATTCCGTACGAGAGCGTTGCCGACTTCATGCGGTTGTTACACGGTTCTGTGGGGGGGGGGATGCTTTTTTTTTTGACGAAAAAACTCATGAAAGAACAGGGGAATCAGAATTAGTACGAGCAGCAGATTGCATGAAAGCGAGCAAGGTCCGTTTCTTACTTTCTTTCAAGTTGACCATGCTGGAGATGGTCCCTATTTTTTTCGCCTATCGGTGTTGGCAAGGAGGGGAAATAAATGCGGTTCTCCGTTATCCACAAGGTCGGGGTAGTGAGTCACCGGCCACGTTAGCATGGAAGCCTTGTTGACGAAGCCCGGTGCTGGCCTAGAACGCACTCGAAAATTTTAAGGCAGGCTGGCCTTGACCTCCCGCTCGAGCTCTCGATCGGCTGTGGCGTGCAAGTTAGTGGCCTGCGTTCTGATCCAGTGATTCGCCCGGCGTTGGTTCGGCGCCGGCTTTTGTCCTCATAGCTCGGGACAAGTCAGGTTTCAGAGCCCGGTTCACTGAATAGTCATCTTCGGTAACTGACTGGGTGCTTCCATGACAGTGCGAGCTTAGTTGCTTGCCACTGTTGTATTGTACTCCTACGCGGCATCGCCTGTTCCGGAGGCGCAACGCAAGGAGCTAGCGGCTGTTACTACTACCCAAAAGCCCTGAAACCGAAACCCTTTGGCCGCGCGCAGACGATGCGGCCGGGAGCACCAGAACACGCAACTGGTAGACAGCGACGGGCCGGGCATGCACGCCCCCGTCGACCTTTCCGCTGGTTTCACTTCACCAACCTGTCCTCATGGAGCCTCAGCCTCGCACCGTCGCCAATTCATCCTTCTCCTTCCCCGGCCGGTCCCCGCCCGGGATGAGCATTGTTTAGTTTAATCTGGATCCCTTTTCCCTGCGCCGATCGATCGGCCATTAGCAACCGGGCGAGCGAGGCTGAATGGCTAATACCCCCCCGTCGCTGTCGGCCGTCAGACGACGGGCCCACTAAATCCCCCGGCGAGCACTAGCATTGGCTGGCCGCCGGTCGATCGGTTTCTTTAACGGCAAGCAACGAGGAGCGAGGCGAGCGGCGCCGGTGGGGACCGGACGACGCCAGCAAAGGCCAAACGCGAGGGACGATGAGGCCGATCCGCCTCGCGCCGTGCCGAGCCTTGGTTTTGGAGTGCACGACCCGTCGATCGCCACCCGACGAATCGTCAGCTGTATGGCTTACTCTACTCGCTCCCCGTTTTCTTGGTTATGTGGCGAGTGAATCTTGTTAGCTGGTGGCTGGGCTGGTCGATCGGGGGCGGCGGCGGCGAGTGAGTGTCGTGAGGGCGCCATCAGCCAATCCAGCCAGCCATCTAGCGATGGCGGCTTTGTTTATCGCTGCTGCTTCGGATTGTTTAGTCGCTGCGCACCTGGCGTCTCTTCCCGCCAGCACGAGCGGCCGCGGCGGCTTCCTTTGTTTGGTGTCAACTCGCGCGGCATCCAGCTGTTCCGACCAGCCAGCCGGCGCGAGGCTTGCCGCGGTCGGTACGCCACGCGCAAGCGTCCGTGTCTGTTCCGCGGCGAGCCGGCAGAGGCAGTTGCTGCTGCCCGGGCGAGGACGCACGCTGCTCCGGTGGCTGGCAGCTGGCGGACGCGGCGTGCGTACGAGCACCGAGAAATAACCCGAATCGTGGTCTGTCCGTAGGCCGTAGCCGACGGCGACTTCTGTGCTTCCGGATGGATATCTTTGCCGCTGTCTGTTCTCCCCAGCAAAATTTAGCAGCAGGGATCGTGTCGAGCTGTCGATCTTGGCTGCGGCCTTGCAGTGCTGGGCTGGACACATACGGCGCTTGCAGTAAAGATTGGACCTGGAGGGAGTGCTGCTGCGTCGTACGGCGAAGAAGAAGGTACTGCGATCAATCCAGAGCTTAGAAGATACATCTCTCTCTTCATGGACATGGAGAATGGAGGCGCGAAGATGGGTGTACCGCGTCGGCAGTATCCTCGCTTTGGTTAATTTCACAGGTGTCTCGTGTGTACACGGGGGTTCACTTGCACTGTGGTGGAAATTTTTGCCTCGCCCAGTCCAGATGCTGCAGAGTGGCCGTTTGCAGGATTCTCGTCGGCGACCGCACTGAGGCTTGAGCTCCACTGTGCTAGGAAGGCTCAACACAAAGCTTGCTGCGTAACTGGGCAGTCCAACCGTGTAGGCCTTGGGCTCATAGTCGTCGGGCGGTGGGCTAACTCAGAATCCATGATCCATTTTCAGCCCGGGGGCGGTGGTGGTGTGCGCGCGCGCCACCAGCATGCTTGGGCTTTAAACGATCATAGAGACTCTTGTTTAGATGGCACTTGGCCACTTGATAAACATGTGTTTTTTTACTGTTAGCTCTTGTAGCACTCGTGAATTGTGGCTCCTTCGAATGAGTTTTTTTTAACCTCAAAGTGCACCTAAACCTAAATATTAAGAGCCTCCTTCGTTTGTGGCATAATGTTCTGGCTCTTTCTATGCACAACGTTACAAAAGGGAGATAAAAAAGGAGAACGTTCAGGAGAAAAATAAAGCGGGCTTGCCACACTATAGAAATGGTAGTTATGGAGCAGTGGTGCAGCCAGAATTCCAGAGTTAGGTATTCCCATCTTCTAACTCAAAAAAAAGAGGCTCAGTTGAACAGTAAATTTTTTCTCCCTATATGCCAAAAATGATAATCAAATAAATAAATGTACAAGTTCTTCAAATAATCAATTCTAAAATATCCTTGGAACAAAAAAAACTTACAAAATGCATAAATAAAATTACAAAGTAGCTTTAACTTTTTGTTGTTTCATGGCTTCTACGGGTAGCTTTAACTTTGCGTTCCTTCGTGGCTTGGAAGCGGTTAATGATATCACATTCCTTCACTTGCAAAAAGAACTACCGCTTAATAAATGTGACCAAGCAATCATTCAAATATTGATCCCCCATCTTATTTCTCAATTTATTCTTCACATAGTTCATGGCAGAAAATATTCTCTCAGCACTAGTAGTGGCAACTGGAAGTACTAGCACCAATTTGAGAAGCATGTAAACAACATCAATTCTCTCACCCGGGCGTCGGCCCTCCGCCGGTCGGCCCTCGCGGCCTCATCGCCTCGCCCTCCTGGCCGGTGGCCGCGGCCAGCCGGCGGCGGCCGGTCTCCCCGCGGGCGTGCCGGCAGCCGCTGGGCGCCGCACGTGGCCCTAGGGTTCTTGATTTGGGGGGATTTTAGTTTTGCGATTTATGGATTTGGGGGAGAAGCAGCAGTGCGGCAGGTCGAGCGCTCCGCCTCTGCTCCGCCTCGTGCGTGCGTTCCGCGAGAGAGAGAGGGGGTCGTGCGGGGGCAGGGGGCTGGTGGGCTGCGATTGAGGGATTTGGATCGATGGGCTAGATTTAACTCAAGAAACGAAGAAACATGCCCAACTTTATATGTATATGTGTATAAACTTGAAGTATACTTGATTTTTTCTAAAAAAATTGGGTATTCCTGGGAATACCTAGGCATCAATGGAGCTCCGCCCTGTTATGGAGGTATTCACCAGCCATAACTGTTTATGAATAAGCTTTGTTCTTTGACTTTGCAATCTCTTATCGTCTTATAAAGCTTTTGCTCTCGTGACAACTACATGCATTGGCTTATCTGAGAAGACACGTCTGCGTTTACCGTCTTCGCGTTAACTGCGTCGATCACGTAATAAACTAAAAATACGCTTACCAAGTTGTTTTACGTCCACCAAAAAGCTACCTCTTCGGCTCTTCCCTTCCGACTCCCCCCACACTCCCGTTGCATCCGCGGTTCCGCCCTAGGCCAAGCCCTGGACCCTCGCAAATTCCCCAAATCCCCCGGCCCCCGCTCCCACCCGCCGACCTCGCCGCCAACCCTCCTCGCAGGCCCCAATGGAGGAAGGCAGCGACGCGCAACCGCCGCCCCCACCCCACGCCGAAGCCGCGGAGCAGCCACCCCCCGTCCCAATGGACCAGGACGAGGGCCGGGGAGCAGCCGCAGAACCCATGGAGGACGGAGAAACCGCCGCCGCAGATGCGTCCGAGGCCGCGGATCCCATGGAGGACGGGGAAACGGCAGGGGACTCCACCGCGGCCGCGGAGCCCATGGAGGACGACGCGCCCACGTCCTCCCCGACCCCGTCGGCGCCGTCCGCCACCGCGGCCGTCGACGACTCCACCATCGCGCGGAAGCGGCGCCGCCGGAAGAAGCAGTTCCCCGGTATGATTCCCACGGCCGGCGTCCGCGTCCTCCGTGGATCCTCCTCCTCCTCCGCCCACACCGCGGCGCATCTGACCGGCGTCCCGCGTCGCCGGGGGCGGCCCCCGACCTCCTCCTCCCTCCGCCTCGCCCGGGAGCTCGACTCCGAGGCCCTCATCGCTCTCGCCGCGGGGTTCCCCGCGGACTCCCTCTCCGAGGACGAGATCGTTGCCGCCGTGCTCCCACGCATTGGCGGCGCCGAGCAGGCCAACTACCTCGTCGTTCGCAACCACATCGTCGCGCTCTGGCGCTCTAATCCCCTTTCCCCAGTCGCACCCAACGCGGCGCTTGCTTCCATTCGCGCTGAGCACGCGCTCCTTGTTGCCGCGGCGCATTCCTTCCTGTCCGAGCACGCGTACATCAATTTCGGGCTTGCCCCCGCCGTCCTCTCGCTCCCCCCACGGTCTCCTCCCTCCTTTCCTCCCCCATCTGTCCTCATTATTGGCGCTGGCCTTGCTGGTCTGGGTGCGGCACGCCACCTTATAGCACTAGGCTTCAAGGTGGCCATCATCGAAGGTCGACTCCGACCTGGTGGCCGTGTGTTTACCAAGACAATGCGTTCATCTGCTGCAGAGTATCCTGACACAGTTGCTGCTGCTGACCTTGGAGGCAGCGTGCTCACCGGTATCAATGGGAATCCCCTTGGTGTCATCGCACGGCAGCTTGGATTCCCGCTCCACAAAGTGCGGGACAAATGCCCACTGTATCTTCCAGATGGCCGCCCAGTTGACCCCGACATGGATGCTCGAGTTGAGGCTGCATTTAACCAGCTTCTGGACAAGGTTTGCCAGTTGAGGCAGGTGATTGCAGATGGTGTGCCACATGGTGTTGATTTGTCACTGGGCATGGCACTTGAGGCATTCCGAGCAGCGCATGGTGTTGCAGCTGAGCATGAAGAAAGGATGCTTCTGGACTGGCATCTGGCGAACCTGGAGTATGCTAATGCTGCCCCTCTTGCTGATCTCTCCATGGCCTTCTGGGACCAGGATGATCCATATGAAATGGGCGGAGACCACTGCTTTATTCCTGGTGGAAATTCTCAGTTTGTCCGTGCACTTGCTGATGGCATCCCGATATTCTATGGACAGAATGTGCGAAGGGTACAGTATGGGCGTGATGGTGTGATGGTGCACACTGATAAGCAGTCGTTTCGTGGTGATATGGTTCTCTGTACAGTTCCTCTTGGCGTGCTCAAGAAGGGTGACATCAAGTTTGTGCCTGAGCTACCAGCTCAGAAAAAAGAGGCCATCCAGAGATTGGGTTTTGGTCTGCTTAACAAGGTTGTGATGCTGTTCCCATATGATTTCTGGGATGGTAGGATTGATACATTTGGTCACTTGACAGAAGACTCTTGTCAGCGTGGCGAGTTCTTCCTGTTCTACAGCTATTCTTCTGTCTCAGGAGGGCCATTGCTCATTGCCCTTGTTGCTGGGGAATCTGCAGTCAAGTTTGAGGAGGCTTCACCAATGGAAAATGTTGAGAAGGTGCTGGAAACACTTAGGAAAATCTTTTCTCCCAAGGGGATTGAAATTCCAAACCCATTGCAAGCAATATGCACTCGATGGGGTACCGACAGGTTTACTTATGGATCATACTCATATGTTGCTATTGGCGCCTCTGGTGATGACTATGACATTTTGGCTGAGAGTGTGCATGATAGAGTTTTCTTTGCTGGGGAGGCAACAAATAGGCGGTACCCCGCTACAATGCATGGAGCCCTGCTTAGTGGGTATAGGGAGGCTGCTAACATTTTAAGAGCAGCTAGAAGGAGAGCTAAAAAAGTGGACTCGCCTGAGAAAATGGATATTAATATTGAAGTAAAAGTGGATGTCAACGGTGAAGTCAAAGACAATGTTAAAGATAGCAACATTCGTTTGGATGATCTCTTCCGTTCTCCTGATGATGCATTTGGGGGTTTCTCAGTTCTCCATGATCCATCTACCTCGGAACCCGATTCAATTTCCTTGCTGCGTGTTGGAATTGGTGCTAGAAAGCTAGGTTCTGGTTCACTTTTCCTCTATGGATTGATAATGAGAAAGAATGTACCTGTGCTGGCTGCAATTGAGGGTGATGAACAACGGTTGAGTACAATGTACCGAGATTTTGGGACAAAACTTGTGGGATTGGATAGCTTGGGTGATGCTGGGGAAAGCCTTATCTCTCGGATAAAGGCTGCTTATAGGAAATAATGCCAAAGTATGTTTAGATGGTCAACTGTCACCTGTAATCGTTTTCAGCTCCGAGCGCTGAGTTCTTATGCTCAGCATAGTTACTGACCTCTGTAATTCATTCATTTGATTAATTGCCTCATTTTTCTCGTCTCTCATCAATGTGTTAAGTTCTGCCATGTTGTGCTGAACTGCTGATAAACCATCGGAGAATAATCAAAGTTCATATCACCACATCAAACAATGTGGTTTTCGAATCAGCGCTGCTTGTTCGTAACTGGTACATTTCTCATAAACTAGTGTAGTTACGTTATTGTTTATACATGCTGCAGCTCTATGATGTAGAGTTTGTTACGTTGTTAGCATGTGATCTGACCTTAGGGGGGCTTAACATTTATCTGTAATTCTGGATGAGTTGTTCCACTTCCACTTCCACCTATAATGTCATGGGAAATGTGGAGAACAAAAGGATATGAGGTTCTCGATGACCCTAGCATATTAATATTCTGGTGAGCTTTAAATGCTTATGGTTCATGTTCTAACTATGTACATTTTCTTCTCAATTTGTGCTCTGTTTCAATAAAGTTTTCTTTATTTTAGTGTCTTGAATATTGTGCTCTACGAAAATTTCTGATTCAGTTGAAGTTTGAACAAAATCATAAGGATTTGGTCATTTGGATCCCGATCTTCCCTATCCATACAAGCACTTAGTAACATTTCTTCTAACAATTTGGTCAGTTAGTTAGATCATCCATCCTTCTACCCAGCATTCAATCAATTTCTGTGCCCTAACACAACATTCTGTGAGATCACAAGATATTAGCACTATTTTATTTCAAAAAAAAACAAGATATTAGCATTAAATTTACATATCTTGTAAGGAAACACTTCTTTAGTTCTACTTCTCTAAGATGCAGGAAATAAACGAACAGGTAACATCAGATTTCGACACCCACTGTCAAGAGTATTTTTTCAAAGTTGGAACTTGAGTCTGAGTCCGATTATGACACCAGTTTCCGTGTTCAAGTAACACTAGTAAGATATGTTGTGCTCTGTAACTTGGTAAACAAAGTTGCCTTCCAATTTTGGCGTTACATCTTTCTTCTCCACCCTAAGTAGTTGAGTTCGTCCAACTATGTTTTCAGGGCCTTAATATTTGTTTTTCTTAACATTGAGATTGCAAGAATTTCACAGTTACAGTAGCCTAAGTGTGCACTTTGAAGCTTCCTGGAACAAATTGAACTTTGCGGTATTCCAGATAACATTTGCGTTTTACCTATTTGTTTCCTGGCACTCGGATATAGTTCTTTTTTTTTGACATGAGGCGCACCCCATTTCCATTCCAAAACGAAACGGCAGTGTTTAGAACAGCCAAACGACTGAGGGAGGGAGGAGGAGAGAGACAGGGGGGGGGGGGGGGGGGGGAATCACCAGGTTATTGCCCTTCACCCAAACCTAGTGTGCTCCCTTTTTACCCGAGCTTCCCAGGTAAAAAGGGGTAGGGGTTTACAACTAGCATGAATTCAGTTTGACAAAACGCTAGGGAGGAGTCAGCTCCAAGAGTTCATTCAAACGCGCTAGAACCGCGCACACACGGGAAGGATCGTCTCCAGCTCTTCACGCATCGGCATCAGAGTCTTCCTCGACCGGCTCTGGCGCAGGCAGCAACTTGGGTTTCTTCACGGCCGCACTGGTGGCTCAGACGGACCCTATGAGCGCACGCCAGGGTCACCTTCACGCCCTCCAGGACTCTTGGTACTCCTGTGTGTGCAGTCCTGCCCAAAAAGTCATGAACGAACAAGTATGTAAAATAATTTCCACCGGATTCCGGATCAGGTTTTTGTCGAAGCAAGCCCTGTTGCGACTCTTCCATATTGCCCAGCATACCGCCGCCAGACCGAAAGTGTGAATTTTCTCTCCACCAGGGAGCCTACTAGTAATCCAACATTTAGTGACTGAGGAATGTCATTGGCGCCAAAGCAGCTCCCAACGACCGCCCAAACTGCCCTCGCCACTGGACAGCTAAAAAAGAGATGCTCAGCTGCCTGCGCAAGGCAAAAGTAGCAGGTGGGGTCACCCACCTATTTCCTTTTCAACATGTTATCTTTCGTTGAGACAACATTGTTCTCTAAAAGCCACATGAAAATTTTGATTTTGTATGGAATTTTGACTTTCCATATATGTTTGAACCCCCTTCCAGTGTCATTTTTGGACTCGGATATAGTTACATGCTGCTGTTTGGCTGACTGAAACCCAGGAAAAAGTGCAGTGTGGCCATCTAGTTCCTGTGTAGTTCATGAGAACGTTGCACCTGTCCTCTTCGTGGTGTAATGACATCTGTATGGGAAAATCTATATGACGAAGCGCGCGACCCTTCAACCCAGCAGGTTTGATTCCAACTTCATGAACGGCTTGCAGCAAGGAAGCAAATCGGCTGCTGGGTACTGCACTTCAGAAAGGTGTTGTGCCCAGTGGTTCCACATCCAAGCTGCTCTGCAAGGTCTACACTAAGGCAATTTTGCAGGGATCGTTCCGAATAAAAAGTTCTTCCTGGAAACTTTGGAAGGATTTGGTAGTTCTGAGAGGAAAGGCAGGACATCATCAGCCACATTCTGCCGGCAAGCCAAGTTCAGATTCTTCAGGCAATTCAGAAACAGTTACTTCTAACAAGCCAAAGGTAAGCGTTTGGCAAGCTGCAACATAGGCAGTCAGTTTGAACATGGGCGTCAAATTGCCTGACATCAGAAAGAACACATTTGATCTACACCAGAAACCGTTAATATTAATATGGTGTACTTGGAGCTATTTGCAGTTGCTCTGATGTTCCTTCTTTCCCTATTGATGAATGCCTTGACCTTTCGTGGTTCGGCAAAATCTGCCCGTACACAATCATTATGTGGTTATATGAGCTTAGGAACTTTTGCTTCTAGTTGTCACTGGAGACCACTAGAATTCCGGTTTTCTGTACTGTTCATCAGGTCTTTGTCATTGCTGTTATTCCGATTATCCCCCGGGACATGAACTGTGAACTGGAATGACACGCATGCACAGCACATTATTTCAGAGAATATTCGCCTATGATGATTTCTCCTGTAGCGCCCAGGATTCCAGGTCTACATCGTGTTGCATTAGCTGAACATTGCCAGTCTGACCCAAGATGGAAACCTCAGCAATATTAGTTGGACCACAGGTCTGCAAGAACACAAGGAAACACAGGCTGCATCATTTTTAAATCTTAAAGTTTTCCTAGTTTGCTCGTTTCTCATCGTTGCTACTACCTTGTTTCCAAGTAGAGCTTGTCTGTAGCAGTTGTATTCAGATCTGGCGCCTTGCAAAAGTGTCTGTGAATTGTGATTAGTTGGAACCGTCAGGAACTCTATTCAGTACACCTGGCGCTAATGCTGCAGCTCTGTATTATCTTTCTGAAAGGTGTCATTGGGTTCCTATAATATTATCCCCGCTCACTTTGATGCTGTCTGTCGTTTGTTCTTGGCAGTGAGCAAGTACCGCCAGGTTTAAATCTTGCTGCTTTTGCGGCAGATTTTCGTGAATCTTCAGCTATATCTTTATGACTCATCCTCAGGGAATTAGATAATGAGCTGACATTTGGCGAGTCTTCTTTGACTACCCACGTTAAAGACCGTTTCACTTTTGCATCATCTGTACTTACTGACCTGTTTGTCCCGGTCATTCAGCAATGCACCCTTGTCGTTGAATGTCTGGCACCAGAGTTTCTGGGTTATGATTCTGACCTGAAAACCTCACCCAAGATAAGCAGTTGCCAAATTCTTCCATCCATTGTTCATTTGTTCACCTCATTCTTACGTCGGTTACAGGTTTCCTGGATCCTTTCGGCTTCTTCCGATGTGTGAACCTGCGTATCTTTGCAAAATGCACTGGTGACTGGTGAGTGCTTTTGTAGCAGCTCGTGAATAGAGAAAGAAGTCCCGCGTTTGGCCCAAAACCAGCGACTAGATTGCACGCGGGTGCTAGTGGAATCATTGGGCTGGTGGTGCGATCTTGGCCGCATCCCACACGGATAGATAAAGTGGCCATCTACCAACCTGCAGTTTGACATCGACGACCATGTCAAAATCCTAGCTGTTCTGTTTTGTCTCGGCGATAGGTCCCGTCCGGTTGCTCGTCACCGCCCCTCCTTTTTCAGATCCGTGACCACTCGTGCCGCGCCCCCCAAACCGCGTCCCGATCAGATGCGGTGGAGCGTGGAGATCTGTACCGGCAGTAGCATGCAATGCATGGCCTTGTACTATTGTACATTCTCCACTTCATGTGCAACGCATTTCGTACACGTGGCATGCGTACTCCTCGAGGAGGAAATGGACATTTGATCTGGGCACCATTGATTCCCTTTTTTTTCTTAAAAAAAGTGAGGAGTTGCCATTGATTGCGTTGAGCTTACCACGGAGGAGGAGCAGGCACCAAATGCAGAGGACGAGAGACGTGCATTGTCGGTGCCAGCGACTGTGCAGCCAGCCAGGGAAGCAGTGTGCAGAGTTATGGCCGGCTCTACCAGCGAGCGGATCGAACTCTATGGATGGAGAGCTGTCACTGGCAAGTGACAACTCTTGCGACCGACACGAATGGTCCAGCATCGGCCATGGCCACGCAGCACGACCCCCCCTCGCGTTGCCTACTTGCATGTCACGCTCTTCCATTCCGACTGGCACGGAAAAAGACAGGGAGAGGCCTTACAGCAACCAAATGCTCGCGCACTCATGGCACCACTCGGGGATGATCACTTGCGATCTCAGTTTATGGAGGCGGCAACGGAAGCCGGGGGACAGCGACACCATGGCTTAGCTTTATGGAAGCATCACTGACCCACTCACGGTCACCGATCCCCCTTTTACAGAAACGCACGGCGTCAAATCAAAGCGGGCAACCAAATCCACTCGAGACGGCAGTGGCGGTGAGCCGGCGACTAGCGAGTGCGCGGCGAGCCCATTGCCGGAAAATGGGCCTTGTTGCGGTCTCTCAGAGGATTTTTTTTTGAAAAAAAAATCTCGCAGGAGAGTGGGTCGGCTCAGTTCACGGTCGGGGTGGATGTGGGGGCAGGAGGTGGGCAGGCTGGCCGTTTCGGCTGGGTGCCCACCACCGGCGGCGAGAGAAGGTTCGGCTCCGGCCGCCCGTGGGCGTGGGACAAGGGCGCGCCGCGGCGTCGCGCTGGCTCGTGTTACCGCGACCCGCGCGGTTCAGGCACAATCACCAGATGCGATCGACCCATCCGGCTTCGGTTGCCGCCGCCGCCGCCGCCGTCGATTCTGGGCTCCGACCACGGGCGCCGGCGGCGCACCTTTCCAGCGGCGCTGGAGTGGCGGGCTCGTGGCTGGCCATCCCATTTGATCAGTATCCCCCGCCGCAAAAGCAGCGGCGCCGGCGCACGGCGAGCCAGCCAGCCACGCCGCTTTTCCCGTCGCGTGCACGTGAGATCTCTCGGTCCACGGTGGCGTTTAAGGTCAGCCGGCAGGATTTCAAAATGTACCCGCCGGTTACCACAGGTACTATGAAGAGAATCGGCACTGTCACCGGTTACCCATGATGGATGGGGTCCTGGATTTATTGTACGCCAGAATCTAAGATCTTGATGCCACACTACTATTTTTTGTTCAACTCTAAGGTCGGCTGTTCAATAATATCGACTGCAGATTATAGAGTGCCCCATGATCCAGAATCTGGCCAGTTACTGGCTTACAGCATTTTACTCATGGTCGTCGACAGAGCAGCCGCATTGCCTATTCCATTTCCAAATCGCCGAGGGCAGCATAATGCACACTTGCAGCTGATGCCAACCTCGTAGCACTGCTGCACTAGTAGTACACATGCTGAACCTGAACAATTTTTTTTAAGCCTGCACTCCCCGGGATTGCACATGACATGCGGCGACGACGGTCGCTTGGGATCTAATGTCCGGCATAATTATTAACCAATCACCCGATCAACCATCAGTTTTATAATAATCTCTACATGGCGGGGTTTTAAAAAATCCAGCTGCAGGGCTCCACGCCGCCACCACGTTCAGAAGAAAATCAACGCGGGTGTGCGCCATTCTGTGGCATCACGAGACCGGCCGAGCCCAACACACGTCAAACGAAATCGGCACACCTCCAAAACCCCGGCGGGCCCCGCCCGCATTAAATTTCGGTTCCGTCCCCAACAGCACCGCCACCCCTCTCTCTCCCACAGACCGTGGGCCCAGATGGTCCCGGCCCACATGTCATCCAGCTGACCCAGCACCGTAATCCCCATCCCTATTTATACCGGTCTGTGAAGGCAACTTGCTAGTGTAGTAGTGTGGTAGTGTTCCCTGTCCCGTCCCGTATTCTCCTCGCTCTGCTCTTCCCGTTCCGTCCTGTGACGCCTGGGTAAGAAAAGAGATCCGGATTCCAGAGCGGAACGGCCAAGGAGTCAATCGATTTCTACTTGGTTTGGTGCCGCTGCTTCTATTCGCTTCTCCATTGCAATGGTGAGGAGGCAGTAGCGCTCAGTGGACCAGCAGCGGCAGCGCGAGGGGAGGACACTGCGGGGCTGCTTCGCTGCTGCGGTCCCAGTACGTGGCGCCCCCGCGTGGCGCGGCGCTCCATGCGGCTCTGGTGCGGCCCGTGAGATCCGTCCGCAGCAGCAGGCATGTCGCGCCCGCTGTACCGGGGGGTGTCGGGGATCGGCGGCAAGCCGGCCGCGGCAGCGGAGGAGGGGGCGTACTACGACCCCAAGGAGCCCGGCGAGAACGGCATTGGCGGCGCCTTCGGGCGGGGCGGCGCGCGGAAGCGCCACCTCGCGGCCGCCGCGGTGAGGATCGGGGTCCTGGTCCTGGCGGCGGCGGCGCTCGTGGGGTCCGTCTTGTGGGCGGGGTCGCTCTACGCGGGGCGCGGCGCGGCGGCGCGCGCGGCCGCGGCCGCCGCGCACCGGGGGTACCGCCGGCTGCAGGAGCAGCTGGTCACCGACCTGCTCGACATTGGCGAGCTCGCGGGCGGCGGCGTCCGCGCCAAGGAGGCCGAGGTGTGCCCGCCCGAGTACGAGAACTACGTGCCCTGCTACTACAACGTCACGGACGCCGTCGACGTCTCGGATCTGGGAGGCGGCGTCGTCATAAGCTACGAGCGCCAGTGCACGCGCGACGGCAGGGTCACCTGCCTCGTCGCGCCGCCGCGGAGCTACCGGATCCCCGTGCGGTGGCCCAGCGGCAAGGGCTTCATCTGGAAGGACAACGTGCGGATTAGCGGGCAGGAGTTCTCGTCTGGGAGCCTGTTCAAGAGGTGTGTGAACAAAACTTGCTCCGTCGGTAAAATTCGAGGTGGTGGGTTTAGTCCACTGGTTGTGAATTCGGTGGTTGCTCATTGATAACAGGATGATGGTGGAGGAGGACCAGATCTCCTTCCCGTCGGACGCGCACATGGCCGATGGCGTGGAGGATTATGCCCATCAAATTGCCGAGATGATTGGGCTGCGGAATGAGTTCAATTTCAATGAGGCTGGGGTGAGTTGTTGCCATTTATTCAGTTTTAACCTATGCTGTCAAAGTGTCAATTACTTATTTGACTTCCATATGGTAATGCACACCCAGAACTAGCTGAAGTGAAAGTATAAAACTGAACCAATGGCATTTATGTCAATGAGGTGTCACTCTTTGGTACAAAATCTAATTCTTAAAAGAGTAATCCACGCTTACTAGTGCTCTTTGTCAACATCCTATGAATTTTGTGGCTTCTGGCAAGATCTAATTTTATCAGGATTCAGGACACCTGTACCTTATAGTGGTTGCTTAAGTAGGTCATGTGATTTCTGCTGAGCAGTTGTTTTGGGCTTGGTACTTGGTTAAGCATTGTTTTTCAGAATGGTGGTGCAATTTTAAGCACATCATGATCGTGCAGTTTTTTTTGGGGAAAATTGTTGTATTTGTTTGGATAACAGTATTTTGTTGGCAAGCTGCTGCCCTGTCATCCTTTTTATATCGTGATCTCTTATTCAGCAGCACTTGTCAGTCGTGGTCTTTCCACTTGATGGTACTTTTACAAATCTTGCGTGTTGAGTGCGCTGGTTGGAAAGTGCCAGTCTATTTCTACTTAATTTGGCTTTGGAAACCACACATGCCCAATGTGCTGTAAAGTATATATCAGGGTTTCCTGTACTGTACTGTACTGCAAAGGCATGTTGGTAGGATCTTAGGATCTTCACTCTTCACTATAATCCATTATGCGAAACATAGTTGGACATACCTTGTTCATTTTGTTCATTCTATGCTATGATGTGCTACAGTAAGACTTGGAGTAAAAACTCTTATGGCATTCTTTCTGATTGTGTTTCTTGCCATGACATTTCCAGGTTAGGACAGTCCTTGACATAGAATGTGGATTTGGTACCTTTGGGGCACATCTTTTTGAGAGAGATCTCTTGACCATGTGCATTGCTAACTATGAAGCATCAGGCAGCCAAGTGCAAATTACACTAGAGAGAGGCATTCCTGCAATGATTGGTTCATTTGCAACAAAGCAGCTTCCGTATCCCTATCTTTCCTTCGATATGGTGCATTGTGCGAAGTGCAACATTGAATGGGACAAAAATGGTATGTGTTAGTCTTCTTCTTTCATTTGTCTTGGCTCTCATTGACTAAATGCTGTTCAGCAATATCTTATATTAGCACTTGCACATGTAAAGATCTGTATAAATTTCTAGCTGAATACTAAATATCCAAGGGCATGCAGTTGTGGGTTTACTCTCAGTTGACTTGTAATCCTTGCCACTGCAAACTTGCATATATAGAATTTCTGTAAAGAAAGGTTTATGGTACTTTAGGATGGCTATAAAGTAGTATCTCTTTCAGTCTTAATAAATAAGTAAACATTGCTTTACCCTGTAATTTTGCAGATGGCATTTTCTTGGTTGAAGTGAACAGGCTTTTGAGGCCTGATGGATATTTTGTATGGACATCGAATTTGAATACTCATAGGGCCTTGCGTGACAAAGAAAATAAAAAGAAATGGACAGCCATCCGTGACTCCGCTGAGGTTCTTTGTTGGGAGATGCTGTCACAACAAGATGAAACAATTGTATGGAAAAAGACAAATAAAAGGGATTGCTACACTTCAAGGTACTGTGCTGCATACCAAGACCTACAGACTTTATAATATATAAATGTTTTGACAAGTGATGAACTTACAGTGTTGTTTTGCAGGAAATCTGGGCCTGAGCTTTGTGGCCATGATCCAGAATCACCATACTACCAGCCACTAAACCCCTGCATATCAGGCACAAGAAGTCAGCGTTGGATCCCCATTGAACATCGAACGACCTGGCCATCTCAGGCTAGACAGAACTCAACAGAACTTGACATACATGGTAAGTATTTGACTACATAATGCGAATGGGCAGAACAAGCAAACAAATAAATAAAGTTAAAAGTATGTGTCTTAATGTTCAAATGTTTCTCTGCCTTTCATTAAGAACCTTCAAAATTTATCAGGCGTGCATTCAGATGTATTTGCTGATGATGCTTCAAGCTGGGACTCCATGGTTCGAAACTACTGGTCGTTGCTGTCTCCACTTATATTTTCAGATCATCCAAAGAGACCTGGTGATGAGGACCCACAGCCACCATTTAACATGCTAAGGAACGTGTTAGATATGAATGCTCACTTTGGTGGATTTAATGCTGCTTTATTGAAGGCTGGAAAGTCTGTATGGGTGATGAATGTTGTTCCTACGAATGCCCCAAACTATCTACCGCTAATATTTGACCGTGGCTTTATTGGGGTTCAGCATGACTGGTAATACTTCATGATCTTTTCTTTGTCTTGAGTTCGTTTCCCCCCTTTTTATTTTCAAGTGCGTGCTCTGCTAATTCTTAATCTTGAACTGCCTTTTTTCTTGATAAAGTTTTCCAAACTACACTTCATATGTGGATGCATAGACAGTCATAACTAAGAAATGTTAATCGATGCAAATTTTAGGCTTAGGAAATTTGTTGCTGTAAGAGGAATCATAGCATCCTCTATTTCACATAATTTTGTTGGAGTACATGGAGATTGATGCATAGTTGCATACGTAAAATATCAATTTCATAGACAACTTCGGCATTGGATCTCCGGATTAACCTTCAGTTGATGGATGGCTAAACATTTGTTCAGGTGTGAAGCATTTCCAACTTACCCAAGAACATATGATATGGTGCATGCTGATGGCTTGCTATCACTTGAGAAGAGCCACATGCATAGATGTTCTACTCTTGACATATTCTTGGAAGTTGATCGAATCCTACGACCAGAGGTAATCAATATTTGGCTGATTACACTGATATGGGAATCGCTTATTCAGTTAAGAATCATGTCTGTAATTCACATCTATAGGTTATTTGATACATGTGTAGCATGAGATGAGACATAACATTGCCCGGTATGGGTTTGTTGATGGTTCTAAATGGCGAAAACGTTTATATGGTGCTGTTCTATTTATTATTACTGTTGTTTCTTAATTGGGGTTTAGTTTCTTGAAAACTTTAGTCCTTATCTGGCTGTATACTTTGGTAGGCAATCACTCTGATCATGGTCTATCGGTAACATAGACTCTACTGAAGAGGTTTGACATTAGATTTTAAAATGGGAAAGATAAATACACTTTGCTATACTTATGTTTATTTACTATAGAGCTATAAAGCACAGTTGTTGTTACCCATGATGAAGGCATTCAGCACAATTATCAGATTAGTCTTGCACTTGCGTACTTCCACACATGTGGAGCACTATGCATCAATCATAAGATTATTTTTACGTGCGTTGCCCAAAATTTTTATACTTGTTTGATGTTGATGCAGGGCTGGGTCATAATCCGTGACACCGCCCCTCGTATTGAAGCTGCAAGATCTGTTGTTGCTCAACTCAGATGGGATGCCCGAATTTTAGATCTTGACATAGCTAGTGATGAAAAGCTACTGGTCTGTCAGAAGCCCTTTCTCAGAAAATAAGGAGCATAGTAGACACTGACACAAGATATGAACTTATTCTTTCCCACTACACACTGTTACAATTATTGTCTGAGCAGAACTGAGTACAAGTTTGGGTCAAAACACAGGAAGCATGATTCAGCTAACTTGTCATGCATCGCCATGGAACTGCAAGGTTCCACTAGATTGATCGGGCAAGTGCTGTGGCAGAGAACAGGCTTGGTGGCTAAGCTTTCCAGGCCAAAGTTTTATTGCCAGGATACAGAGAGGAAGCCATCAAAATTATTTGAGTAGTGAAAAACATATCCAATAAAGGGATGCTGCTGCGGTGTACATAATCGCGGCCAATGTGCCATATAGGTATAATTCATTTCTCCCCCTTGTTACATTTTCTTTTTGTAACTGTACCCATTTATTTTTGTACCTTGTATGTAAATTGGTTGGTCTATATACTGGTCGTCCCAGACTACAGCCCATTGAAATCAATATAATTATTTGGAGATGAATGATAAGCAATAGCAAACTGTAAACTTTCCACTATTATATGTTTCCACCATTTCTGTAGTTCAGAATTTTTTGTACATCATCAGGCCATTATTCAAGAAGAATACATGGTTACCTGTAAGAAGAATGTGTCGATTTTTACTCATTGTGGTAGTTTATTACGAGCTTACAGGCATTTTTTTTTATGCCTGTTTGGCGTTAGCTGGAGCCAGGAGCTATTGCGGTGAGTTGGTATTGCCGTATTGCTATGTGGTTTCAGGCCCCCGTGCTTCTTGGGCAGGATGGGGCGTCCAGCTGGCCGATGACAATGTGATGGTGATGTGCCACCTTAATCCGAAGGAATTGGCATGCCATTCTTTCATCGTTCCAATTTTTTTCCTTTGTCTGTTTTGCTTGCTTGTAACATGTCAACTCTACTAATACTCTGGGCCAGCATAAATTCAGTCAAAAACGGCAAACAGCAGGCCAGAGACTTACGGCATAGTTCATGAGGTCTTGCAAAAAGCATTACAACGACTTAAAATGCAATTTTATTTGTGTGTCAGTTGGCTCTTGGCTGTGGTTGAAACTGGTGATTTGACAAAGCCCTCCCTTTCTAGTGTCGTCCCTGCAATTCACGCTTGATTGCGAATCATAATTCCAACATTTCGACACGGGTACCAGAGCAATTGCAGCGACAGCGACATGGCATCAGAGCACTCATTCCTCTTCCCATGGCTCACTTCGACAGTTCGATTCCGTCACACCACAAGTGCCAACTGCAACGAACTATTTTCCTCTAATCTTAGGCGTTGTTTAGATGCCTTTAAAATTTCAACTTTTTACGTTCTCTCTCCATCACATCAATTTTAGGACACATGCGTGGAGCAGTAAATGTATGTAAAAAAATAACAAATTGCACAGTTTAATTGTACATCACGAGACGAATCTTTTAAGCCTAGTTAGTCCATAATTAGATAAAATTTGTTAAATACAAATGAAAATGCTACAGTAGCACTGTTGCAAGTTACTTCAATCTAAACAGGCCCTTACACCAGAATTGTCTCTGATTGTTGCAAAGACCAGCCACTTGCCCACTTCGTTGCTATACTCCACGAATTACCTATCGGGGCGGTATCATAAAAGCATTGTCCTAGCAATCAATCTCGGGCCAAGTGCGGTTCTTTTTTAGCTCTCTAGACACGGGTACCAGATGCAAAGTTTCTCCCCAGGATTGCCACAGAACGAGCAGCAATTTATCCGTGACTCCAAAAGCAGATCAGATTCTTCACGGCAGCCTGCAGGCAACACTGCCGCCGCCGGGTCGCGTGCGCCCGCGCCCGCGACTCCGCGAGGCCGCAACTGACACTCTGACAGGTACTGCCCCACTCATCTAATGCCACGTGGACCCACGGCCGACCTACGGGAGGGTCCACATGTCATACACGCGCGCGTAGCAATCATGTACCGTCATGCCCGGACCCCTACTACAGGCGGGGCCCACGCCGCCCAGTCCATCATCGCGGTCCCGGGTCCCGCACGTCATGCGCGACGACGACCCGCGCGCCCCGAGGGTCCAGACTGGCTGGCCAGCGGCCCTGCGCCGCCCGATCCTGATCGGACGGCCCGGTCGAGCCCGAACCCGATAAAGCGACCCCCAACAACGCACGCCTCACACACCGAACCCACCCCCCGCACCCACCGCCGCGCCCGCCGCCCGAGTCGCCGTGGCTGCCGCGGCAGCGCCCCTCCCGGCGGTGAGCGCAGCCCAGCGTGCGCGCCGCGGCCGCCGCCGCGCTCGGGGCGCCCGGATCTAGGGCCGGTAGATGCGTGCAGCGTGCTCGCCCCCCCGCGGCAGCCCCATGGCGCTGCGACAGCCGTGGTGGACGGCGCTGCTCCTACCCTTCCTCCTCGCCGGCGTCGGGCCCTCCACCGCCGCCTCGATTCCTACCGATGCGTGCTGGGTCCCTACTATCGTGGAATCCGTCCTCGGGACTCCCAAGATGTGCTCGACGCTGGATCGCCTTTTGGGCGACCCGGTCGGCGTCATCGAGGTAAGCTATACGCAACGCTGTGATAAATTAGCAAAAAAAAAAATTGATATCTATACGAATTTGTTCATTCCACTACCATGTCCCAAATTATTGTGTTGCGCCATGGTCTCATGGAGTAGAAATTAGCAAATGATTCGTGACGCCAATTGTTTAGCGTGAATATTTAGGTTGCGAATTAGGGGGGGGATCATCTTTAGGGTTCATATAATAATTATAATATTTATTGGTAGTTCTCAGGTTATATAATATCCGCTTCTGTTCATTGGTTTCAACTTTTAGCAGCTTGTGCCGGATGCTATTGCTTATGCCAAAACAATAAAAAAAACTAATCCCTCTAGCTTGAACTTTATCTCTCCCTTAATACAAGGATTTCCCATCTGCTGTAGTTATTACAATGGAATCTGACTGTTAAGTTTAACCTTGTAGGGAGATGAGGTCACATTGGCAAAGGCAGTTAATCTTCTTCACATGAACAAGGATGACTATATTGCTGTCCTTTTTTATGCATCATGGTGCCCATTCTCACAAGAATGCAAACCAAATTTTGAGACATTAGCTTCCTTATTCCCAACTATTCGGCATTTTGCATTTGAGGAATCTGCAATTAGGCCAAGGTATGTCCTCACATAGAGTAAAGAAAGTTTTATTTCTTAGTGTAGTACATCTGTTTGGTGGAATAGTAATATATTGCTGGAACTGCAGCATAATATCGAGATATGGAATTCATGGTTTTCCAACGCTGTTTCTCTTGAATTCAACCATGAGAGTCCGGTATCATGGACCAAGGACTGTTAAATCACTTGCTGCTTTCTACACTGATGTCTCAGGTGTGCTATTTACTCCTTATTACTCTTGTCTCCTTATTGGGATGGCTTTACTTGCATGCTTGTTATAATTCAGCCTTGTTGCTTTGCACATTGAAAAACTGATCCATGTAGGATTATGAGCTTTGGCTTTCTCCAGCTCAGTTGTGGTCTCTTTGTTCCAGAAACTTTTAACATTGTTGTTGGGGCTTCCTATTCTTAAATCATTTACAATTGGTAAATTTATGTGATGAAGGTATCAATGCTTCGGTGAAGTCAACTGCAGGGGAGTCCATCGGACATTCATTAGATGATATTGAGCATAAAAAGGATGTCGGACAGGAAAATTGCCCATTCTGGTGGGCGCGTTCGCCAGAGAAAATACTTCAGCAGGATACTTACCTGTCATTGGCAACCGCATTTGTAATCTTGAGGTTGTTGTATCTTCTTTTCCCGAAGATAGATTCCTTTGCCAGATGGGCATGGAGGAGGCACAACCTCTTTGCAAACTTGACGGGTGCACATGAATATTTCGTCACCTACCTTGAGCAAGCAAGACAGAAATTCCATAGGCTATACCCTTCAAGTTCAAAGCGGGGGAATTTGCAGGAGGGGGCAATGAACGCCACCGCTTGGGCCTCAAAATCATTAGCATCTGTATCTATTGGAGAATCAAGCGCCATCGGAAGGACAAACTCTACAAGTGAGCTAAGATGAACTGTAACTTCTTTTTGTCCGCAGGGATATATGTACAGTACAGTAGAGTGATCAGGATATGAACACCAAGAATCTGTTGTAAGGGCTGTATTACTCATAGTAACATCCTCCTTAGAATAAGCACAGTCACCGTTTCGACCTTTGTTTTTCATTGTTGTTACAGCCTAATTCTTTGGAGGAATAAAGTCTGGTGTATTGCGCAATATCTTGTGTTCTGATAAGTGCATGCATGACCTCTGCATTCAAAGTAGTATTACACAACTCCATAATGTGATTGAAGTCAAATGTCTATGATCTTTTTTCCATTTTGCTATACTGCGTACATACATAAGCACTTCTACAGAGTTATAGTACATGATTTCCATTCTGCAGTCGACGCGCTACGCGAGCAGCCTGCGCGACTCGGCGTACCAGCGCGTGTAGCAGCTCTCGAGGTTGGGCCAGTCGGTGTCGGGGCAGGCGGCGAAGTGGTGCAGCCAGAGCGAGAGGACCTCCTCCCGCTGCTCCCAGCTGAGCTTGTCGATCAGGTCCTCCAGCACGACCACCATCTCCGCCCGTTCCCGGCCGGTCAGCACCGGCGCGTCCGTGCCGGTGCTGCCGCGACACAGCAGCGGCAGCCACGACCGCAGCATCGCCATCCGCTGCTCGGCGACCGCGCCCTTGTCCTCCTTCCCGCCCGTGCTCTGCTCGAACTCCCTCGAGTTGGCGTGCTTGAACAAAAACACTGCGCACGAACCGATCAAACAGCTCTTTCATCTGATTTGAAGGGAAAGAAAATGTATTGACTATCGAGTATGCTACAGCAGAACTGCGAACAAGGTCGAATTTGAGAACTTATACAAGGATGGAGGTGCACATTTGTTAGTGTGGCCCCCACAAGATGAGGTACAACACTAAATAAAAAGATATGCTTATATGCATGTTGCGGATACAATGCATTTACGCTAGTAAAACGTTGAAGATAGCACGCACAGGTGCAAAGGTGCTGCAAAATACACCTTTATCAACATGCAAAGGAAAAAAAAAAAAAGAACCTCTTTGAACAGGAACATATGAGGGTGTATACAGTATATCCTTCTCAACACCAACTCCACAAGCTTAGAGAAATCTGGTCGACAAGGGTCAAAATATAAACCTAGACATGCAAAAGAGAAAAGATCTGTTACTGTTTCAATGCAAAAGAGAAAAAGAAAACCAAGGCATGCTGAGAAATTAACAGGCGCCCAGAGCTCCAGAGGGCCTTATTGTGATTATAGATAAGTGTCTGGACCCAGGATGTAAGCTTCCTAGGTTGGAAGTTGCAACTGCAAGGGAAGGGCAAAGGATAGACCTAAATGTAAAGGCGCAGGGACCTCGAAATAACAAACGGATAGATGGAAAGGGGACAAAAAGAAGCTCCAGGGGTGTACTTGTAAGGGACCGGGGACCTGCGCGCAAAAACGTCAAAAAATTTGGACCATTTCTCGATTTGTGCGTGTCATCCTTGCGCAGGGGCCATGCTAATCTTCTCTGTATCGTTCCAATTTTATCGGATGTCTCCAAAGAGACAACAACAGCGCTACGCTCAGGCTTGTAAGCTGGTGGTTTTTCCGTTAGGCGGACAAGGTGGTACTAACTCTCTGCTGCGCGCCGGCCGGAGACGGGTCCAAACGCGGAAGCGCCAGCTCTGGGCTGAAACCTGTACGTGGGTTGGACTACAAGGCACGAGTATGGCTAAGCGGCGCCTTCCAGGATTCTTTCTCCCGTCAAGCCTTTGCTAGTTAACATCTATGTCGACTACGGAGAGGCGTCAAAGGGCACAGATATGCTAGTGACAGCCCCATCCAGAGTCTACTCAGCTCACACCATCCTCCCCATGTTTGAAGCCCTCGCGACCATGGAATCGTCATCTCCCCCTCGCCGTCGGCGTCGTCCGCCACACCACGGCACCGCATTTTCTCCCGTCAAAAACGACGTGCGCACATATCCAACCACGTCAATTCAAATTTCGGTACAGGCGCCCTTGAAACCGTCACGAATTCACGAAACGCTAACACATGATCATGCTACGATTTGGATCAGAGCAAAAGTCGCAGCGGTGGCGTCTAAAGCCCGCAAAAGATGACGAAGAGTTTTTCACGTACCGGCAAGCCGGAGCAGCGAGACCTGGAGCGCCGGATCGGCCACGAGCGCGCGGCTCCCGAGCCTCGCGGCGTCGCCGAACTGCACCACGGCCTCACGCGCCGCGCCGCACTCGGCCATCTTCTGCCCGAGCCACAGCAGCTCGGCGGCCAGCTTCTCGGCCGCGGGCCCGCCGAAGCCCTCGTCCAGCGACGACGCCGCGGTCGGCCTCCACCACCGCATCCCCGTCCGCACCGCGCGCACGGCCAGCTCCATCCCGGGCCACTCCCCTCCCGCGGCGGACTCCAGCTGCCGCAGCGTGCGCGCGAACGCGCCGGCGAGCGCGGCCCGGTTCACGGCGCCGACCCGCGCGCCGCCCGCGCGCACGTTGTCGTCGAGCAGCCGCTCCGCGAGGCCGCGCACCAGCTCGTACTTGCGGGAGGCGACGGGGAGCCTCGACGCCACGGAGAGGACGTGCGCGAGCGCGCGCCCCACGCAGGAGTCCCCCCCCGGGGACCCCGGCTCCATGCGCGGCAACGTGGGCGCGAGCGCCGGCGGCTGCGGCGGCGGCGCGGGCACGAGCGCGGACAGGAACATGAAGAAGAGGGAGATGAAGGCCTGCGTGGCGAGCAGCAGGAGCCGGCGGAGCACGGTTAGCGCGCGCGCCGCCGCGACGGGGAGCGGCAGGAGCAGGAACGTGGAGCCCTGCTGCTGCTGCTGCTGCGCCGACGACGACAGCAGCGGCGAGAAAACCGAGAAGAAGCTCGAGGCGAGCGACGCCAGCGGGTCCATCGGCGTCCGGAGCTGCTGCATGGGCTGCTGCGTCTCCATGGTTGCCGGTGCAGGGAAGAGAGCAAGTCCGTGGAGGAATGGAAGATATAGAGAAGCAGATGTGCAAGGCTCCCAAATGGTGCCGGGACGCAAGAAACGTACGCGCGCGGGGAGCGGAGGCGACAAACTGGCGCTCCGTGTCTTCGACGTGGTCTCGTTCCCGTCGGCCCAGTAGCGGGCGTTATGTGTTTTGTTCCTTCGCCGAAGAGAGATACGGCGAAAGTGCGAGCTCATGTGCTACGTGTTACAAGTTCATCTGGATCCGTTGCAGGAACAGGATGTGCACGTAGATTTCAGTGGTGCTCGATCCTGTTATTTGTGTGGTCACGTTTGATGGATGTACTTCGATCGGGCTCATGTGGTGTGCAATTGGTTTTGCAGCACAGATATTTCTGGCTGAATACATGTCGCTGATAGAACGGTAGAAGTTTCTTTTTTGTTCGCATATTGGTCACAAGCAAAAAAGAAAACAAGATGTAATTTCAGTAGGGAAAAAATAAGTTTGCACAAAGCAAGTGTTACGAACCTGCAATCAACTGAATACGATCAACACTACTTGCTTCATCATAGTCCACGATTTGCAAGTCGTAGTGAAGTGAAATGATAAAGAGGAAACAGGGCGGGGCTCACCACCTTGACACAGACACTGCACAATCCAGGTGGCCCAAGCTCCCTCAAGTCACAAGTGATCTTGATTTTCAGGTCCAAGCAGTACATCGTATATAATGGTATAATACAAAACATGCCGCTTGCAGTATTGCACGGCGGAGAGTGTAACTGACAGAATAAATTAGTTGAATTTTCCTCGCAAAAAGCTGCCAGGTCTAAGGAACTCGATGAAAGAACCTCTGCTCTCAGGACATACCAAAATCTTCTTAATCGTCCTGACCAGCGAGACGGAAATTTATGCATGACAGCAAAGGGAGCAGAGTTCTATGACGGGTGAATAGTTTAACGAAGGCATCGCACGGACACTTCTCTCTTTTTACAAGTGACAGATCAAAATTGCCTTTAACCAAGGCACGTCTTCCAAAAATTTACAAGTAGGACGGTTGGCGCTCCTCGTCACTTCAGGAGTTTTTGCAGCCTTCTCTCTGCTGCAAGAGCTCTTTTGTTCTGTGGTTCCAAAGCCAAAGCATGCTGGAAATCTGTACATGCAAATGAATTATACAAGGTACAAATAAGGTTAAACTCTTTCAAGGCGGTTTATCCACAAAGTATACCCGAGAAAGTTTAGTGGGCTCATAAGGTGTCATAGTATGGCATCAAGGTATGAAGGAAACTAGTTTCAGTCTGACAGCTCATCCATAATGCCACCACTAAACTCTTTTCCCAACAATAAATAAATAAAAATTACTAAATGCTAAGACGCATCGTCCATAACTAAAGAGGGTAACCAGAGCATGCAACACGTAAAAAAAGTAATTATAGCCCACCAAACAATTAAATGTCACCTTGAAGAGCTTCTTTGTAATTCAAAGTTACTTCCCTTGCAAAACCTCGCCGTAGATATGCTTTAACATTCTGAAACAACAAAAGAAATTCACAGAGAAGGATTTTGTACCACCGTAACAGCACAAGATGGTAAGGATATCAGCATCATGCGGAACTATCTAATAAATCTTAAACAGATTCCTTTTATTATTACTGAAATGTTGATACACATGTAACATGAAGCATGGGACTGTTATGTCTAAAAGAAATCTTACCTTTCTATCCAACAGTAAGGCCCGGTCACAATCTGCTTCAGCTTGTTTAAAACTGCATAAGATTACATATACCAGATTTAACATACTGATTTAGAAAAAAACTTAAAGCAGAAAAATATGGTTGGTAGCAAGTATACCTCCCCAGTTCCAGATAAGCAGCTGCTCTATTGCAGTAATATGTTGCATTTGTGTCACTCAAACTGATGGCCTCTGAATAAAACTGAACCGCCTTGCTCCACTGTCTTCTTTTGAAAGCACTATTTCCCTGACAAGGGAGCAAAGATAATTTAAATTGAAAAGAACAAGATGTCCAAGAAATGAACTCGGTTGCTTTAAGTTGGTGTTGGTGGTAACAGACTAGAGTAACCATCTGCATGTGCATAATGTAGTTTGGTCCAGTAAGTGTTCCTACTTTTTACCTAGTATTTTAATGCTGCGTATCAAAGATCGAGCTGTCCTACAATATAGCTAAACAAGATTTATGATACACAATGACACAGGAAAGAATATAGCGTAGCATGAATCATATCCCTCTACCCAAACACATCTTTCTAGACTTGGAAATAAGGTTTTCCTAAAACCTTAATCCTATTATAGTTTCTTGAGATTCTTCTAATTAAGTATCCATAATTTTGTCCGATTGAAGAGAGCGATGTGGTGAAGTCTTCTAGTAAAGGTAGATCAATATCAGGACAGGCTGGTTGTTTCAAACTTGTTATTAACCTGAACCACAGTGTTGATCAATTCAATATCAGGACAGACTTGAAGGTGTTAATAGGCCTTTTTAGTACTAATATAGAAATCAAAACATAAAGAAAGAAGAAGGGAGGAAGGGAGGGGGAGTCTGTTTGCTGAAAATAAACCTTTTCTTTCAGCAATTCTGATGCATCGACATCAACATCAACATTAAGGTCACCATTGGTTACTGGTGCCGTTGCCAACTTGGATGCCAAAACTACTTGTTCCTGGATAAGAGAATATGTATCCAGGATAGTACAAAGGAGGGATTTATCTGATCCATGTGCTGCTACAAATGAAAGAGAGACATGGTGATCCAGATTTGCCAATGGAATAGTGACCTGCAAAAGTGAGGAGGCTGTTTTAATTTTTTTTTTCAAGAGGAAGAAAATAACACAAAGAAAATCAGTGGAGATACTGCCTTACCTCACAACAGCCAGAAAGTGCAGCAATGCCTACAAATTTGTACATTCTATCCTCAAATCCAGATGATAGTCTTTCTTTAGAGTTTCTCTTCAGAGGATATCCAGCTGTGGTTGGTAGAACTAAAATTCCGGTATCCTAAAGAAAGAGTTAAAAATCCAGATGAAAGAAAGAGCTAAAAGCAAAAACATCATACAAATCCTTCATTCAATCTAACAATTAGCTTTTGGCAAAAATTTACCATGAATTCTCATGGTGATGCAGCAAAATGAAGGAATTATTATGTGATCAACATTGTCACTAAAAGGAATTTATATGCACGCACACATTTTATTGTTTTTTCTGGGTCTACTATAACAAACAATAATGTAAGGATTCATTATCAGTTCCTTTTTTTCACAGAGTGAAAATCCTCCGCGTAAAAGCACTTTATTGCTGTCCAACTCCTACCACAAAGTACACTCTCTTTTTTCCAGTAGCTACTGCAGCATGAAATTTCAAGAAAAGGAGCTAATAAAATTCACGCTGCTGAGTATCTGTAGTTAAAAACCAGTGAACAAGGGTCAAGTGGAAAACTACCTTTAGAAGATTCTTGAGTGCCGCCCGCAATTCATTTCTTATTGCGTACAAAGATTTGATGTTATCATGTGCAAAATTCACAGCTCGTAGTACGCGAGTAGAGATATCAAGGCCAAGCTTAGGTTTAACAGTGTTAACCCAATTCTCGTGACTTGCCTTAAACTCATATCTGAAAAATTTATTGGCGTGTAAGTCCCAGGTTACTTGTTGATTCAGATTGAGCTAGAAACAATAAAGCATAAATAAAAAAATCCAGTTCTAAAATAACAACAGTAGCGCAGCAAAAAAATGGTTTCCCTTGCATTAAATGATTGAACTGTCTTCATAGAAACCAGAAGGAATTTAGCTGCATGGAAAGTGGCATGTAGCGCTAGGATGAAGAAATTAATCCTTCCAACAGCATAAAAAGTTTTGCTGTTAATCTTGCAAATCAAATCACAAGCAGGAAAAGTTCCAACTCCCAACTGGTAGATCTAATCAACAATCCAGAAATCCAAGAGTTCACAAAGTACAAGCCTACTGTCACTAACACAAATGTTTCCAAGCATAAGGTAAAGGTACAATTTCACTATCTGACATGGTGCCCAACCTGCCAGCTATGGCCCACTCATAAAGACCTAGGCGACTCAGCATATCCTAGAATCCAAAGCTTTGACATCAACTCATCAACTCAGACAGAAAAACAGCATAATGATATGATCAGATCAAATTTTGACTAGCTCCTAAAAGAATTATCATCTCTGGCATTTCTAAACTGGGGCAAATGATTACTGAAAACAAACCTTTGCAGCAACAGCATCACTGTGGAGAGCGCTTTCAAGGCTGACATTCCTTCTTGTAACTTTGTAGCAGGTTCGCAGAACTCCTTCAAGCTAGGTACATGTGAATAAAGATATTGGCCGATATTGATGTGTTTAGGTGGCTGATCTGCAACATATGGGATTAATTGAGGCTGATCTTGCTCGTAAAGTAACTAATCTATGAATTAAAGAAAAAGGACACATCATTATGACTTACATCCGGGTAATGTCTGGACAGCATTTTTTATGGCATGCACAGTTTTCTGGTTAGAGACCTTTAGCAGCTGAAAGCAATCATCGGCAAAAACAAATTGCCTTCTTTGCTTAAGTCCACCTGCAGTAGCTGGTAATAGAGCTTCTCCGACACGATGCAGAACACTTGGATCTCGCGCAAACCATCCTAACAAGGTTCAGAAATCCAGTGAAATAATAAATAATAAACAATTTTCGTTTTTCTAAAAATAGAATCTAACTATGCTGCCATTTGACACTAACATTGATAATTGGTTGAAGGCTGTTCTGAAGGGAGAATAGTTTTCCAATCTATACAGTCATATTGTTTAATGAGAGGGTTGAATCTTACTTCATTGTTTGTGAATACTGTGGTTGGATAATATTCATCATAAGTTCCTTACAGTCCAGAAAAAGATTGTTCATCAGATTTCCTAACTCTTTTTTTCATACTGTAACTGTGGTACGTTTTAGTTACAACTCCATTGTAGTTGGAATTATTTGATATCTTTTTAATCTCATTACTTCCTTTTACAATAAGGATGTATATGGATTTGACCTCTGCTTTAACATGGCACACGAGGTTCTGCGTGCTCATAAAATAAATAGGTAGTCGACTTGTGTCACAGAAGAAACGAAAATGCTTGTCATAACTCATAATAAGTAACAAATATAACAATAAAGACTATTGACAGGGGCAAGGAAATACCGATTGTATCTAGACTTTGTGAATTTGGTATGGTCCCAAGAGTAGATACAACACCATAAGAAGGCCTAAAACTGATTAACCCACAGAAAGAAGCTGGAATTCTTACATCACCAATTGTATCGGTACCTACAAGAATTTTAAGAGCCTAAAAAGGTCAGGAATAGAAGGAAAAAACATATGGAGAAGTGGAAAGAGCAAAACATAACACTATTACACATAAAGACAGCATTTCTCCATGGCATGGCAAGAAAAATGGAAAATGTTCCATTTACAAGGACAATTGGGGATTTATAATCAGAAGAGGAAGTTGGTAGCAATCTTATACCAAGAGCAAAGTTGGCAAGTTGTGCAGCAACTGCCACAGCTGCTCCACTGCATGATCCACCAGGGACAAGTGATGGAAAAGCAGGGTTGGTTGGTGTTCCACAGTGCAAATTTTCTCCAGTGACACTGACAAAACATGGTAAATTAGCTTGTGGTAAGTATGGTAAATGTTAAAGAAGTTTTCGCGGAAAAAAGATCCTAGTTTCCTAATGGTGTTTGCACAAACAACCATGTAATTGTGAAGGTTTAAGGATCTGGTCACAAAAAAGGTAAAACTTAAAGGTATTTCTGAGTTACAGTCACCCCACAAGGTGTTTTCTGACACACCATTACAGTTTCAACGCTCAAGTTATCTATGAACTCAACGCAAAAACCGTAGTGTTATTCTTAACCATTTTGACCTTTACCGTTCCATTTATATGCACTATCAGGTATAAATTCTGGAGCTGCCTGAAGTCATGTCAGTAACAGTGAGTGACCTGACGCCAACAGCTCACAACATTAATTAATCATTTCAAATCAACTCGATTCGAAGCAACAAAAGGTACAAACCCAAAGCCGAGTTCATCCATGACTGTCCTTCCGATGCAGGTGCCCCCCTGCTTCAGCAGCATTGTGACAGTCACTGCTGTGTGCCTCGGCGCCTCATGAGTCATCTTCCAGTCCGGGTTTCCAAACCCAGCTACATAGCCCTCGATCTCGAAGCTAAAACAAGAAAAAATCGATCAAAAACACGGCGGGCAACTAAGATCGCTCAGAACAGCGAAGCAGAGCAGGAAACTTCCAGGGCTCACTTGTCACTGGCGGCGAAGGTTAGGCCCGAGAGCAGGTGGCGCGCGGCGGGAGGCGGCGGCTGCGGCGGAGGGGAGAGCTCGAAGCGGTCGCAGAAGGCTCCAGCGTCGGGCGGCGCGCTGGACTTGCCCCGCAGCCACCGCCTGCGGCGCCGCGCCGCCTCCGCGAGGACGATGACGCCGGCGACTGCGATCCCTGCAACGATCCAGACGCGGGGGTTGGAGGTCATCGTCCCGCCGCCTCCGGCGCCGCCCGATTGCGCCGAGGAGGCCATCGGTGCGGCGGAGGCGTACGGATGCTAGGGTTTTAGGAGGGTTTTGGAGAGGGCTCGAGAAGCCGACGGGGCGGAGTGGGGAAGAAGAAAGAAATGCTTCGGCGTCGAGGTGGTGAGTTCCACTTCGCTTTCTTTGGATTTTTGTGCGTTTATTGCGGGCCATGTTTATTGCTGTGGGGCCCGTTGCCAGTGACGTTGAGGCCTGGTTTTTCAGGGGACCGAGGCAATCAGGCAACCTTTTTACTTGTTTGACAAGTCAAGAGGGAGGCGGACGGTCAGATGGGCGGTTTTGTTAGTGGGCTTATCTCGGCCTTTGCTATTTGTCTTGGGCTGCACGATGACTGACATGAGCCTTGGTTGGATTCTCAGGCCCAATAACATATGGATAAGAATGAACAACGGGCCGATTTCGGTTTCGCTTTAAAAATCATTTTGGATATGACAAAAATAAAAGACACACTAAAGGAATGAAAAGAGGACTGATGAACTTGCTGGCCGACAGTTCATCTGCTTGCAATTACCAACCGCAAGAGGGAACATCTGTCGATCGATAATCACACTATAAGCTAACCAACGATAATGAACATGAATCTAGTTGGTTCTAGTCAAGGTCATGGATCTTCTCATGCCAATAATAATACGTCATATGTCCAAGAAGCTCCAGTTCCTGCAGTATATTCTTCAGAACAACGATTGCTTCTGCAATCCACTTTAAAAGAAATTCTGCCCTCGCCAACTCGAGTCTCATTCTCGTCCTTTACATGAACCACTAAAAACTAAGCAAGTTGGCATTCCACAACTGCAAGCAAAGTTTGCAATATGTCAATGATGAGCTTATTATGTTTGTCGGCAGAAACTCACACCTCATGATTGTAAGTCCGACTGCCAATGTCAGCAGCGATATTCTGACGGATTAACCATCTTTGACATTGTTAAGGGCACCCAAATCAGGCACTATGCACCTTTTAAGTTATCAGACTTTGGTGTTAGCGTTCCCTGAAAAGTGAAAACTGACAAGATTTGCGACGCATATGCTTAAGCTTAATTGATGAATTGGTTAGCTGAACTGTGCTGCCTCCAGTTTGTTCAATCAGTGCCTCACCGAAGCATATTATTGATAATGAAAGAAAATGTCATACAAGGGCATGCTAATGCAAAACGATACAGATCAGAAGAATTAAACCACAGCCAATTACTGAAGAAAGCAGAAGATGCAGATCTAATTGACGAGAGTTAGGTTCGGTTCCATTGTCACCTACAGCAAGTGGGCTACGGTGCAGAGCGTAGCAGTTGCAGCGAGGACAGCGACTGAAACCCATTAAACGGACAGCACAGCAGTGTGGACGCCGGGCAGTGTCGACAGTGAGTGAAACCAGTAGCAGGCAGCCGGGATCACTTTCCTGCGAAGTTGGACGTAACAGTTGGGAAAAAACTCTGGCGCCGAGCAACCTGTCAATCGCGAAAGGGGCACACGTCTCTGAATGTTATGGGCCTATCTGCAGTCTAGTCTAGAGCTAGCTATAGGACAGCAACATACTAACAGCTAGGATGGGAGTGTGATCTGCATGCCTTTTGCACATAAGATGAACAGAGAACTCTGAATTGTGATGTGGTACCAAATGACGAATGACTGGAAATGGTATGTGCATCAACTCTCAAACTTAACTGCAATGGCTATAGAATCTATCCATATTCAAGCTTTTGCTCTAACTGCATAAAAGCTTTATTTCTAGCCATCCTGCATTGTGCGCTTACAATAGCCAGCATTTTGGGTTGATCGATCGCTCTGCCTCTCTCCAAAATTTGCTAGCGTAGTAAGAGAAAACAAATACGCATGCCATACTCGTTGCAGACAGAGATGTCTTTTTCAGTTTTTTTTAGACGATGCTATGTCCTTTTTCTGTTGTCTCTAATGGACACGGGACCCTGAAGTTCTTATAATTTTGCTTCTGAATCTCGCTGTCAATAATGTGATGGAGTTGTGCTCACGACTCAACCAGTGATTTGGACAGTGAAGGCTTAAGTCACAACCACTGAGGAAGACGGAGTTCAACTAATCATGAATGAAAGCTCCCCTTAACTTCGACTGTTATTGTCGACGTTGAAGCAGTACAGATCGGATGAAATTAGCATGGGATTTGCATGGTATGCTATAGAGTAAAATGCACCAGTAGTCCTTAATTTTTTGAGTGTGTGTCACTTAGTTCCATCAACTCCGAAAATACATTCCTAGATCTATAAACTTTTAAAATTATTCACCGCAGGTCTATATGTACCCACGTATGCACATAACGCTGACATGACACGTTCCTGAGGCTGCCAACGTGGATTATGATGAAAATTGATGCATTTTCTCTTAGCTTTCTTCTCCACCATACCATCTCCCTCCTCTAGTCTTCCTCTTGGATGGCAGGTTGCTTGTCGATCCCGCCACTTTGCTAGGGCTGCCCGACGGTCCGGGCGGGGTTGGACCGAAGAGATTGAGAGAAGAGGGCGATAAATGAGATAAGAGACGAACAGTCAACATGCTATGTTAGCATTATATGCACACGTGGATATGTATAGACCTGCAGTGAACAAGTTAACAAGTTTGTGGATTCAGATATGCATTTTCGAAGTTGATGAATCTAGGTAACGTACCCTCACAAGTTTAGGAACTACCGATGCATTTTACCCTATATATTATAGCATTGGAGAGTTGTTGGATACAATAGGTTACTGAGATAGCTGATCCCTGGTAGATGAGTCTGATACTGTGATATGGTCTTACTTTCTTCATACGCGTTTTACTATTCCTACTCCTATTTATCAGCATAGCATATCACATCGTAACATGAAGTATTAATCTTATTACAGTTTGCAACCTAATAATGATCTATATGTAAATTAACGCCAAATGTTCTGCTTTATTGTTGTACGTCCTCAATTTTAGCTGGCCCCTTATCTTTAAAAGGTAAACGAGCAAAAGAATTAAACAACAGTTGATCTGTTCCTGCATTTCATCAGCCTGGTTGCATCAACAGACCGTACTAGTCTCCGACAGATGGTTCACTGAAATAATATCCTATGGCACAGTTAGAAACCCATGTCTATAAGGAAACATCTTTCAGTTGGCCTTGACGAGCAGACTCCCTGTCGCCGAAGATCGGTGACATCAGAATACCTGCATGTGGACAAGACAATCATTTCCTGGAATTGTCTACAACTACATGTTATGATAGTTTCATGCACAGCATGGAGCAGTAGCTTCAACCTTCAACAAGGAATGCAGCCTCTATTGAGGAGCAGGGAAAAAGTTTCAGAAGCTGCCTTTCGTTTCAGATAGCAAGCGCAGCTTTATCCTATTTGCTTAACTTGTTGTCAATGGCAAGTGATGCAATTGCACAGTGGAGAAAGGAGACAAGTCGCACAAGACATCAGTTGAGGAAAATTGGGGACCAAGAATCATCCACCTCCTTGTGTTTGTCCCCTTTTTCGGTCCCATCTGGCTCTGTTGCTCCTGGCATTGTGCATATATACACCTAAGCAGATGCCTGCCAGGAAAACTTAAAATCTTGTGTAGGACAACATGCCGTGCTGACAGATTCAGATCTTTTTGTGTTGATGAGTTACATTTATCCAATCTTGTGAATAATTTGAAGCAATTAGCACTTACCACTAGTAAATCCTTCTAAATACCATTGACTTGAGTCAAACAGTCTGTAAATTTGACTAACAAATTCTCCTTATGTTCCACTAGGTATAAATCGGAAAATCAGAGGACAAAAGGCTATGCAGAATTCTGCCATGAGATGACCAGAAGTAGCTGGGAGACACAAGGACGAGAACTTTAAAAAGGAAGGTTGGTACATATGTGTCTAACCATCAGCGATGGCATTTCCATACCCTTTTGGATGCGCACGCACTCACTGTGGTTTAACCTCAAAGTGAGCATGGTCTCAGGCATTTGTCTGCTTCTGACGATGACGAGACTGCTAGCTTCAAGAGTGTCGAGGTGGGCAAAGCTCGTCATCAGCAATTACGGATGGAAGCAAATAAATTGTTCGAAGTTCTTGGTCGCTGCCTGCACCAACTCCCACGCATATGTCAAAGAGGGTGTCATCACTTGCTTGTTCCAGTTTACATGGTGAAAGAAACTACCCTTTCTACTGCCATGAAACAGGTGTGCGTTGCAAGCAACCGTGTCTGCACACTGTTCAGCTACCCATCTGTGGCTTGCACACGGCTGGAGTAGAGATGAGGCCACTAAGGTTCTGAAACTCTGGGCTTCCATCTATGAAATCTGGCAATAACATGATGAGCCTAAACTCCGAACCTCCATTTCTGAAATTTGGCAATGCCATGATGTGAAACTCTGAACTTCCATTTATGAATCTTGACAATGCTATGGTCTGGTCCTCTAGGCAGATAATCCCTCGGTCTGTATCCATAAAACTCACTGTCTCTCACAGTCAGGCCCCAACTTTCATCTAACTACTCCAAGCAGCTTTAGGTCCTAGCTGCCATACAGCAAGGTCCTACGACATCGACACATGAATGAGCATTTGTAAGAACTGTCTGCTAAAGCTATCCTTGTTTTCTAAGCACAACATGGTTGAATTCATCTAGTAGCAGTCAATCAAGCGTCAGCGAAGATCTCAGCAGATCACGAATTAAAGTATATGGCCTATGGGAGAACGAGTTGGTGAGAATTTGAGGCCGTCCTGTATGTGTTGTACCTTGCATGACTCATGCAGAGATCTAAGAATCTTTAGCTTCTATTTGAACTTAGAGGGGGCACATCTATGCATGGCTGCTATCATTTTTGTTAGTCCTGGCTACTCTTATTCTTTTAAACCTAGGCTGCATTAATGCTAACGGTAGTTTTTCTACGTGCTGGAAGAGAATTATTATTCGGTAGACTAGCTAGGTGCTTGTGTTCTCTTGCCCATCCCTCCATGACAGCTCTAGTATAATCAGATTTTAGCAACCCCTTGACCACTGCTAGATATAGCAAGATACATTTAGTTAATATATATGTCAGCTTGTGTATTTTCCCAAGTCATCTGTATGAGAGAAACAAGTCTTGAATTCAATAAATTAAAGCTTCCTTAATCGAAAAATATGAGAGAATATATACAAGTAGCACTGTGCTACTATGTACTTTAGGTTCAGATACAAATTGCACCTCCACGTATTATTAGTTCAGAATGAACTTCAGATGTAAAACAGTTGAGCTGCAAGCCAGCAACAAAGTTCCAGTCAACCTTACGAAGCAGATGCAGAAACCATCAAGTCGAAACATGCATGGATAAGTAAGTAGTGCCAATAACGGTTCAGATGTATGGACGACGAATTGTATATACGCATGCTGTATGTTGGTATACTGACTTAAGGTGACACATGCAAATGACAATAGCTAGCCACGAGTAAATTGATCAGCAACCACCTCATGACAGAACTCAAACCTAAAACTAGTCACTGGACAAGTGGATGATACGCATGCATGTCATTTTGATAAGGAGGGTTTGAAAAAGGTGCCAGGACGACCAAACAACCTCGACTGGGATTCGTTGCATTTATAATTCAACGAACCTGCAAAATAATCATCACAATCAAGCACCATTGCACGTCCTACGTGTCCCTGGAAACTAATTCAAACCTAGCAGGCTAGCAGAGCTTATGTTTAACCAGTAAAATATGTAAAAAAAAGGGGTCAAATTTTCCTACTAAGCCTGAAAAGAAAACACGATAACGTTCTGCTGGGTCTGGCAAAGTCCTTATGAAAAATATCAACATATATAAACCTCAACTGTTTAATAAATTTCTCAGGAATTGAAATCGATGCTTTAATATGATATGATGAAGAACGGCGCTGTCAGGAGCTGAGCCGAGAGACCCCTGAAAGGGACCTATTGGAAACGCTAATCAACCCTAACCGCGCGTTTTGTTTAATAATGGGGCCACGGGGAGCAGGCAGGCGGGAGGAAGGTTGACGACGACCGCGTGGACGAGGCTGCGCCTTCGCCTTTCCCCTCCCATGCTAACGTCCCTCGCGTTTGCGTGCATGGGGAGGCATCGCCCCGGCCCCCACGTCGCCAAGCACGTGGAATCCATCGCATCAAACCTGCGTGCAAGCCGCCAAAAAGTCGCTCGAGGTAAACTAATGATCTATAATTACGGCGTCGTTGAAAGCAAAGGTTTATTAGGTGAAGAAGGATTGAGAGCGTTGGACACCGGCTTAGCTTACCCTCCTCCGTGGCTGTGGCCTGTGGAGCATGGCAAATAGACTGGTAAGTGATAACAGTGCGGTGCAGTAGATGACCAGCAGCTTTTTCCGATCCGTCTAAGGATTTATATTAGCTACTAGGTGATGCTGTCCTCAAATCCCAGTTGCAGAGCATTTTTGCTTTGGGTCCTTGCAGTTGTTAGAACCATGCAATGGGCGAATCTATCGCAGTCGCAGGACCTCGCGTTCTGATTAGATATATAGTTTGGTTGCAGTTCAGCGACCTGATTTGTCAATCATGTAGCGTTCAAGCAAGTGGATATACATAGGGAGGCTGATAGATAGTATAGACGTTGCTACATTAATTAGGACCCTCTTTTTTTTCCAGTGCCATATACTACAGATCGTGGAGTGCTAGGTCCAGTGTCATGTTACATATACATGTCTGGATTCAGTGCAAGTGTTACGAAATATACTACATGTCTGCTCCCTCATATGCATTGCAAAGGTCATGAACAGGCAAAAGATGTTGGATAATTTCACCGAAATCCAAAGATTTGACGTTGAATTTTGACTTAAATTTCCACCCAACTTCTTCACTCATCACATCATGAGCTCAAGCTGAGTAGTAGTCATGTACCATCTGCACTCTCTGTCTTGATCCGAACATGGTTCCATTCTTCTAGAAGACCAGAGCCATGTTCAGATGTTCCACTATATTCCCACTAATAGAACTAGCTAATTACGAAGTGCAGCGATCAGAGAACAGTAGTGCTACACCTACCTAATAATCGAGGCATTTACTCTTGGGGTGCAAGAACAAGACTCTGAAGTAGTCAAGCTTCTGCATACGCAATTCCAGCTGTAAACTCTCATCACTTGGTATCCTTCCACACAATATTTTTCTTAGGTCCTTTGTCGAGATACAATGTATGCATAGGTGGCTCAATCACTTGCAGTCCCCTTACTTGAGAAAAGAATCTAAGACTTGTACGGTGTCATCCACAGGAATATACATCATGCTGGTGTGCAAATGGTATGTTTAGAATAGCAAATGAAGGACGGCTTCCCTAAAATCTATGTATGTGCTCTCTGGAGGAACAGGCCCCAGCAAATTGTCTGACTAGACTGAGATACATCTAAGACATGCTGAGCTGAACTAATTAGTGGCGATCTTAGAAGCAATATAATACGGCTATTAAAGTGGTCTCTGTGAGACTGAGATTAGGCCAAGTAGCACTGTCTAGCAGCCTACAGCAAGCACATCCAGTACAGGTCAACTATAAGGATCAAGGATCCTTATAGTTTGGGGTGGACACCAAGACCCCTGCCCTTTCTACGACGGACGTGCGCACGTCGGCATACTGAAATGATCAAGGGACAGATTAGTCATTTCTGCTTATATAAACTATGTTTAACCCGAGTTTAGGAAACAGGGATTTCCGAGTCTTTATATACCGGAAGCTGTGTTCTGGTGACCAGCCATCAAAGGAACAGGGAGCTTCCAAGGAGGCAGCAGGCAGGTTGTCTCCCTCCTCCCCACCTGCACCACCCTACCCCAGTCCTATCTCACCTATCGATGGGAAGGTCTCCTTGCTGTGATGAGAACGGCCTCAAGAAGGGCCCATGGACCCCTGAAGAAGACCAGAAGCTCATGGAGTACATCCAGAAGCACGGCCATGGGAGCTGGAGAGCACTGCCGAAGCTTGCAGGTATGCCACGCGAACTTCTTCTCTCTGCGCAAAAGAGGTAGATCACTTCCATGCGAAAATGTAGCTCAACCATCTGATCTGTTCTTGCAGGACTCAACAGGTGTGGCAAGAGTTGCAGGCTGAGATGGACCAACTACCTGAGGCCAGACATCAAGAGAGGGAAGTTCACCGAAGAGGAAGAACAAACCATCCTCCGGTTCCACTCCGTCCTTGGCAACAAGTACTGCACCTCACCAGCTACCATGCATCTCTTGCCTATGCCTGGCACCAACTACTAGTCTAATCCAGTGCAAACTTTTGTCATGTCAAACCAGGTGGTCAGCCATCGCGAAGCACCTCCCGGGGCGGACGGACAACGAGATCAAGAATTTCTGGAACACTCACCTGAAGAAGAAGCTGATCCAGATGGGCTTCGACCCGATGACGCACAGGCCAAGAACAGACTTCTTTGCTGCGCTGCCTCAACTCATTGCGCTGGCCAACCTCCGCCAGCTTGTGGAGCAGCGGCCATGGGACGACCACGCCGCCAGGTTGCAGGTTGAGGCGGTCCAGGCTGCAAAGCTCCAGTGCCTCCAGAACCTGATCCAGTCTGCAGCATCCATTGCAACTAGTCCCAGTTCCAGCAGCATCAACACCATCCCCGACCTGGAGCAAATTGGCCTCCTGAGTCCTCCGCAGATGTCTTCCTTGTCTTCGTTGCCTTCTCCAAATTTCCTAGAGAGTATCAGTGGCCAGGACATAGTAGCTGGACAACTGCCTGACATCCAAATTCCTAGCTCTTTCTTTGAGCAGCCCACCAGCAACGATGCAAACCAGAACTCGGACTTCACTCCGAAGAGTAGTGTTGAGGGGGAGAATGGAACCCCTAAAACGCTGCTGCTGTCAGAAAACTCCCTTCCGCCGCTCACCGACTTCCCCATTTCCAACCTCGGCGATGCTTGCAGCGCTTCAAGCTGTGATGGTAGCAGCATTCAATTCACAAGTTGGCCTGAGTTGTTTGATGAACAGTTCTTGAGCGAGTTTGTATGAATCCCGGTCTGATGTGTGTGTGTGTGTGTGTTACTCTATGGTTTGCTTTTTTTCAGTTTTAGTTTTCTTTCTTTCTTACCTCTGTTTTTGTGCTATATTCTGATGTGAGTATCAGTTCAGAGGTGTAGTTTCTGTGTGCTTTTTTTTTTCTTTTCTTTTTTAGTGCAAATGCATGCTCCTATGCATAAACACTATACACCAAACACTTGTAAATATACAACTTCTATATAAATTTTGCAGGGTTGGATTCTCCATGCTTTTTTACAAGACTCTAATTGTTCTCTGCAAACCCATTCAGGTAGTCAGGTGCTCAGTAAATCCTAAACAATATATAGTGTCAGTGATGTGTCATATCATATGATTGTTAGGCATGAAAATAGTAATTGCATGTGGCATGGGGATTATCTAAATGTTCAACGCATATTAGTTGAAGAATTGTGCACCTACAGATTTTAAAAGTAAGAAGAAATGGAATTTAGATGATATTAAACTCAAATTCATATTCTAGAACAGACTCAAATCATTAAGAGTTTGACATTACCAGCAAAGAACAGATTTTCAGACCAGTCTTCTTTCCAAAGAAAAGCTTGTGTTCTATTCAAGTTGTGAATGTTTTCTTGAAGAAATGCTATGAAGTGATCCATAATAGAAGAAAACGTCTGTATGCTACTACTGTAAGAAAGAAACTTGTCTTCCCAGGCAGTTACGGGGAGTTGACTGAAACCTGTTGTGTCCAAAGAGCGACAGAAAGCAAGTAGCACCGATAGGAAGGATCCAAACAGCTAAAACATAAGGTTCTGTCACTAATAATATTTAATTGCAATAATCATGCATCAATCATGAGCTTTTCTGAAGCATTACTAGTGTTTTTCCTTAGTCAGTTGTCCCTATGTCCTTGTCAGATATCGAACATCCTGCAGCTTCAAACTATTTACAGATTAGTTTCATTTCAAATGCTACGCTTTCTACGAGCAGGTAAGACGTGATGCCTTTTCCTCCAAGATATTGACGGCTAGCGTTAACAAACTCATTTTAAATCTCTAGCAATAACAGCACAGCTTTACCTGACACTGACAAGTATCAATTTACGGGTTTCTTTTTTCTTATTAAAGATTGATGCATAAGCTTTTTGGGTATAAAGTTGTGAATAGATTTTGGTTCAATTGTCATACAGTTGAGGACATTTAGAACAAGGAGAAAATCAAGGCACTAACTAATTTGTGATGCCATAGGTTAGACACTGCATTAAGCTTCCCATGTCACTGAAGAAAACCAACATGGAGGCACAGAGTGATTGGAACAGGGAAAGAAAAATACACATAAGACAAACCCAACCAGGTCACTCTGTACCATGGTTAATATTTCAAATAGCTCAGCTGTTAGTATTCCTACAATATTTAATATTTCAAATAGCCCAGCATGAATCCTCGTGTATAGTTGGCAGTGAGGATATAGGGTGCAATGTGCTCCTAGGGGTGCCTGTCATTTTTCCCCACAGGATAATGATTTAAAGAGATAATTTATGTAAATAGTAACCTTCTTTCCTGATGCAAATTATCAACAGGTGCTAAAACAGTTTAGATATAACCATACAAAATAATCTTGGAATTAACTATACAAACATGACCATGGAATGTGAAAGGAGTTTGCGGTAGTAATCTTATCTGCTCCTGTGTCATACAAATATTTTTCCTATTTAACCTTTAGTTAGGAATTTGATATTTTTCCCATTCAATAAAAGAAAAGGTAATTCGATATTTGCTAGTTGTCCATCTGGAACCAATATAAACAAATATATAAGATGGGTAGAAGAAAACTAATATCAACCAGAGAGATTTGCACAGCTCTAGTAATTTCCAACTGCACTACATATTGATTTTGACACCAGAGCTCTCAGGGGAGCAGTAAACAAAGATTTTGTTTTGCATCAGTCAGAAGATAATGGAGTTGTTTTGTTCTATTATTCTGACATTCACCCACCTCTAAACCTGTCCTTTTTTTATTACGGGCACATTGCTAATTCTAGTTCGTATAAATATGCCTAAAGTTTTGGTATTACCTATGGAAATCTTTGTAGCATACGAGATAGAAGTCATTGACAAGGGTTTCGTGTATGTCTTTTGTTAATTACAGCTGGTTCGTATAGAAAACTAATTCCATGATTAATCAAATTATCATACAAGGACAAACTAATCAGACTCCTCCATTTCTCATCTACCCAAGGAATTTAATGCTAGCTACTGAAATGTGATGGCAAAGAACTTTTCTCAAGAAACTTAAACGGAGGCATCTTACATAATCAAGGTCCAAGACTCCAGCTGCAATACTAGACACCCAGGAAAGTTAGGAACAAGGACTGCCAAAATAAGTGGCTTGCCAGTGAAGCCAGCCCCTCTACCATCTTAAGCTAATAAAGATCTTGAAAAGGAGCGGAGTTACAGCTTTTCGCTAAAGGTCATGGGCCTAATCATAAAACTGATGATAAATCCAGTTGTCCAGACTGGCAGCTCTATTCAGCAACATCTGTAGCTCATTCTAGATTATAGGGAACATGCCTATAACATGCTTTGGGGCAGCTGTACCCAGATACAAAGCAAGACAGGTTAGATAGTAACAGAAATCTAAGTGGCCAGCACAAGAGAAGAAAAGAGCACCATTTTCAATTGTTCGATAAGATAATGAAATTGGGTTAAAATTTTACTGCCATTCCGACAAAGTTATTGTATAAGGTTATCTGGTATAATGCTTCAAATTCAAATATATTCCTCATTTGGGCGAACAATCATTCATAGGATCAAGAGAATGGTTCCAAATAAAGTGAGCAATCTGGGCGTTGTTTGATAGATCAATATCTGCAAATATGCTTTGGCAGCTACCTAAACAAGTAAGAGCATTCTCTCACTTGTTAGAAACAAACCAAAAATTAAGCAAATATGGGCATTCAAGCAGACTGAAATGCCAACAAATTACCTACTTAAAAGGTTATGAGATACCAATTTTGAGTAAACATATATGGTTCTCTTCTCTCTTTTTTCACTTTTGATAACTTTTTTTACGGTGTTAGATAAGCATAGACGCAATTATTTGCTTATGTTTTATTGACAGTTTTTTATATAAAAGGAATGTTTATGGACCACTATTATAATTTATAACTATTACTACATTGCTCATCCCAATATCTGGTGTCTGAAGCTCCACTGGTGACACTGTAGTACTGTACAACTAATGGTCTTATATGATCAGTCTCACCAATTGGATGATCTGAGATGGAGGTTATTCTTATAATCCAGCAATAGAAACAGTGTAGTGAACTGGTAGGATCAGAAACTATATTGGAAACTACTTTTATATCCATTAAAATAGAGGTATCAAAGCCCTCAGATTCTATTCAGCATGGCAAGAAACTAAGAAAGCATGTACTTTTAGGTGCAAATGATTGCCATTCTCAATTACTTGATAGCATACACTTCTAAAATGCAGTTTCATATGTGAAGCAGATAAGAAAATACATCGATAATGCAGGTGACAGGTAGAAGCATAAATTCAAAATTTACAGAAGAGACTAACAATTGAAATTCAGGTTTAGATAGAAAGACTTAGCAGAATGTTAATACTGAGTACATAACAATGAAATAAGGGTTGAAATTACAAAGGAACCTTCCTGCTACACTTGCATGAAACGACTTTAGCAGATTGCCCCCTTTTGCTCCATTCTACACCTCTTTGTTCTCCCTTAGAGATGGTGGTGGTCTAACCACAATGCTCTGCTTCCATTTCCTATCAAGCTTCCTAGACAATCTCTTGTTGATTCCTTGTTCAATTTCACGCTCTCTTTTCACAGTCAACATACGAGCAATCTGAAGTAAAGATAAAAATATGAGTAAACAGACAATTATAAATACATATGGTTAGTTGAAAAAAGAAAAGAAGTGTAGGAAGTGCAAATCAGTATTAAATTGATAAATTCCTTTCTGAATGCTATCTCCATTGATCAGGCCAGATTAGAGGAACATAGCCACATAGGTATGGATTAATCTGCGATGAATTATTTGTTCTAGGTGTGCAGGTGCCTAGAGTGCAGTGGAGAAGGTTTAAAGCAGGTGGTAAGTATGATTCCTAATCATCTTATAGTAAGACAACTAATCATCTTATAGTAAGACATATATTTCTACACCATGCAAGTATTTCTCGTATACAGTGAACAATGTCCATACCATTTTCTGGCTTACAAGATTCTTTTATCTGCATTTAGATGTCCTAGGAAACAAAAGTTCTACTAATTTTCAATGCAGATTGTAATATAAGCATATAAAGATTAAGCTTTGGATTATCCTTGAGATCAACTAATACAAAAGATGGCCTTTGGAGTTGCCACAGTGGATTTCAAAGCACTAGTACAACCAGTAAGATTTTAACTTATAGTTCAAATTCCACCCACAGTTGCAAGTAACTGCAGGTATGAAGCAGCAGCAGCTTGATATCATATTAACTGATCAAGTCAAGAATCACTTTGCTTCGTTGCGATGACGCCATGAATTGATTTATTCTAAGCTCTTTAACACTGAAGCATAGATTAGAATTCAATACGACAGACTGTCAGGTGAGCATATCGAGCAGACCTCTTCAAGCTTCCAACGTTTGACAAAAAAACTACCAATTTGTTCTACATAACTTCACCCCATTTCCACCAACGATGATAATTTCCCAAATGAGATGAATAACTTCATAAACAAAACTCGAACGGTAAAGCATTGAGCGAGCAATATACCCTCTTCCGCATGCGGCTGAACTCGCTGTTTTTGAACTCCTGGCGCGCGGAGCGCTTGAGGCGGAGCAGGAAGAGCTCCCCCTTGAGGTCCACCACCTCCTCCTCCAGCTGCTCCGTCGTCATAGCCCGGATCTCCTCCAGCTCCTGCTCCCTCTTCGCCATCGCCACCACCCCCGCGGCGCGGCGCTCCACCGGCTGCGACGACACCGTCAGTCCAGGGAACCGCGTCGCCTGGGCGGCACCTGAGCGGAGGCCAAGGAAGGCCGTTAGTGGTGCGGGTGCGCCGACGGCGCGGGGAGTGGAGGTGAGGGGCGACGCCGCAGCGAGAGACATCGTCGCCATTGCTCTTCCGCAGGGCTCGCGTTTTCGCAATCGCAGTTTGGGCTCGAGGATAAGGGGATGATGGGGTTTATCTGGTTGCTCTTGGTGGGCCGCTAGCACCAATCTTGAAGCGTGATCTGGTGGCTACTGTCTTACTTCCTTCCCATACTCTTGTACAGGTATACGAGGCGACGTAGGCGTTATAGATAAACGTCCAGTTCCGCGAAACTCTGACCGCCTTGAAAACATGAAAATCATACGTCTAGATCTGTTTTGGTACAAGCTTATAAAATTACTAGATAATATTACTTTATTCTAATAAAAATAGATCTTTATGTAAAAAAGATGGCGTGCACGGAATGTGAATCTGAGATCGGAGGAGAAGTCCGAACCTTCGGGCTATTGGATTTAGGGGCGTGATTGGTTCGCGGCGCTTCGTAGCCTGGCTCAAGTATTCAACCAGGCCCGTGGTGGCCAGGACGCCCGGCTGCCCAGATGCAGTGGCCCTTAGTTTGGTTGATGTTTCTGGCAGGCCAAGCCAGCTAGAGCTTGTGATTGGTTGTCCAGACGAAAGAGCATTTTCCGCCTGCGCATGCTCGCTGGATACGATCATTTTTCTTGTATCTCCGGAGCCAGGCTGCCGGCCAGCTTTTGCATCACGGAAGCCAGGCTAAGTAGGTGATGCAGATTTCCAAACAGATCGTTGTTGCACCCGACAGGTCCGGTTGGAGGGTGATGCGGGAAACCAATCACGCCCTTGCTATCTTACCTTCATCTAACGCGTTGCGAATCCCAGGTATTCAGGCAACCTGTCAGGTGCGCACGAGGATCAACAGGGAGCCTCCTGGGACAGTAGAGGCACGGTCGCATGGACGCCTGAAGCGCATGCCCATGGAGGCGAAAGCGACGGGTCCTTTCCTGCGAAAGGCGGAAAGCGAGGCAATAGTCGGCGCGCGCGCGACCCTACCCGCCGCCGACCAGCCTCTCCGTCCAGCTGCCGACCTCCCCCGCAAAACGGCCCAGGCGCCAACGCCAACACGTACTCCCCCCGACCGCAAGCCACAGCAATATACCAGAGCCGCCCTCGATTATACTACCGCCACCCCGCACCCGCTTCGAGAAGCAACATCTTTTACATATCTCCCTTCCCTTCACCCTCCTCGTCATCCTCCTCCCGGCCCTCCTTCCCTCTCTTCTATCCCTTCCTTCCAGTCCTCTCCCTCCTCCCCTCCCCGCCCCCGACACCTCGTTTTTTTTCCCCATCGGTGTCGACGAGGAGAGCGGAGGGCGCCCCTGCCAGATCTAGGGTTCCCTCGCCGCGCGTCCTTCGAGGAGAGGTAGAGAGACAGAGAGGGAGGGAGGCTGCGTCATGAGGGCCACCGGGGAGCACACAGCTGCGGTTTCCATCCCGGCCCCGCCGCCGACGCTCGCGGCCGAGGAAGCCGAGAAGGAGAAGAAGAAGAACCGCCGCCGCCCCGCGCGGCGCTCCAAGCAGGCAGGCGCGGCCCCCGTCGCCGTGCCGCAGGGCCCGCACGCGGACGCCGCGGCGGGGCCGAGGTCGGTCAGATCGATGCCGCCCATGCACGTGGGCGGCGGCGCCCGTGCCGACGCCGAGGCGGAGGCGCCCGCGGCGGGGACGAGCCAGTCCTGCCCCCTGCTGCCCACGCCGAGGCCCGCGGAGGCGCTCGATGCGAGGGCGGGCGGGGGAGCTCCCGGGAGGCGGCACTTCCAGCCTCACTGGCCTGAGCGGGCCGTGGAGGAGGCCGTCAAGGTAATTTGCTGGTGCCATGGGAGGTCTGGAGCTTCCTGGTTATGATTTTGCGTGAACTGACACACTGATTTGATGCCTTTGCTACGCAGAGAGGGCATGCGTTTGTGGGGAAGTTCCGGGTTAATGCACACAACCGAAATGAGGCAAGCACGGCTCCGTGGTCTGAGTACCAATATTGTGTACTGTTCCCTTGCAACTGTGCGGTAACATTTGAGTTCTGTGATTTTGCAGGCGTACTGCACGATTGATGGCATCCCGGTGGATATTCTCGTTACTGGGTTGGCGCAAAACCGAGCGGTATGTACTCCTCTGCATGCATGATGCACTAATACATACTCCTCTGCATGCATGATGCACTAATGATTGGGTGTATTGCAAAGGCGCCCCATAAGGCAATGTTAGTGGGTACCGGATAGTGCATATTGCAAAGGCGCCCCATAAGGCAATGCTAGTGGGTACTGGATAGTGCAAAGACAGGATCTCACGCTAAGCTTGTGTCTGTTAACTGGTTACCCTATCAGGAGGAATCAGAAACACATGCCAGATTTGGCACTAAATGTCATTTCAGGACAAAATTCAGTACGATGCTGTTGCCTTCTCCTTCATTTGATCTTGCATCACCAATTGTCAAGTTTTTGTTGTTCATAGAACTGGGCATCTCTATTTGTGCTGATAGTAACTCATGACTTCTACACATTAGGCACATAACATATGGCTACCTTGCTCCCTGCACAATAGAATGAAACATGCTAGACCTTTTTATGCTCTTAATGTGCTTTCATTCATGTTGAACTTAGTCAGGACAGCAACCAGCAACAAAATGGCATTCTCTTGGAATAACATGTGACCATCTTAATTTCTGAGTTCGTGGATTATACAGTAGTTTTTTTCTTTTGGAAATGATTCAAATAAAGCTGCATTACATGCTATTTGATAATTTTGTTGGGTTTTAAAGTGTTCTGTTGCAGATGTGGTGCTCTTTTTTACCCTTCCCTGCAGTTAATTTTATCTTTGGTATTGCGTGCAAGAGTTTTATCTGTTTCTTTACCAATGGTCCTAACAAGGTTATGCGACCTATAGAAACAACTAGTGCTATACATACTTTAGCGATATGTATATATATATGTCTCATCTTGATGTGTTGCCATAAGGTTTGTCTTGTAAGTGGTCGAGTTCTGCTCATTTGCAGTTCCTATAAAATTCTGCTCTCTTGCTGTGCCTATTCATCCATGCTTGGTGAATTTATGCATTTACAAGTTACAACATATCATGTTATCTCATGAACTACATTGCAGGTTGAAGGCGATCTTGTTGCTATCACACTGGATCCTGTTGTTCACTGGACTAGAATGAAAGGACCGAACGTTACATGTAACCCTGCGATAGGAGGGGATTCTGTGGTCCGCGAGAATGGTGAAACAAATGGGAATCATAGTCAGAAGAAAGGACAAGCAGATGCTGGCTGCAGGTTTGAAAATTGCAGTAATGGTGTACCTGGTTTGGGCAGGACGCATCTCCCTCACAAGAACAGTGGTTTTAGTCAAGCTGTTAAGTGTGAAAATGGGAATGCTACTGTCCTGGAAAGTAACGAGAGAGACTTGAATGATGGAAAGAGTGAGGCAGCAAGAGCATTACAAAGGATCTGCGCCATGATACACACTCACCCAGGCAGACGTCCTACTGGGAAAGTATTATCAGTCATGAAGAAGTCCCCACGCCGTGATGCCGTTGTAGGTTTCCTTGCTTCTTTTCCAGAGTTCCCTGATGGAGAGCAGCAGAAAAATCAGATGGGTGGAAAGAAGATGAACAACAGAGCACAATCGGCTGTTTCAGGCTTGATTTTTCTCTTGCCTACTGACCCCAAATTCCCCCAGATGGTTGTTAGTGTTAGCACTTTGCCAGATAGTGTCAGACAGAGCCTAAGAGAAGGTGATGCAGCGATAGAGAAGGAATTGGTCGCTGCACGACTGGATGAATGGAATGAGGAAAGTCTCTATCCCTATGCACGTGTTGTACGGTTCTTGGGAAAGGGTGGACATGTTAAAACGCACATGGATGCTATATTATTTGAGAATGCTATATCTGATACCGAGTTTTCCCCCGAGTCCTTGGCATGCCTTCCTGACAATTGTTGGAAGATTCCTCAGAAAGAACTTGAAGCAAGAAAAGATTTGAGGAAGGTCTTGACTTTTACAATAGACCCTCCTACTGCATCAGATCTTGATGATGCTATATCAATTGAGATACTCTCAGGAGGAACTGTCCGTATTGGGGTTCACATTGCAGATGTTTCTTACTTTGTCCATCCAGAGACTGCGTTAGATGCTGAAGCTCAAAGTCGATCTACTAGTGTTTACACCTTGAAACGTAAAATATCAATGTTGCCTTCAAGACTTTCAGAAGAACTGGTTTCGCTTAATCCAGGTGTAGACAGGCTTGCCTTTTCAATCATTTGGGATATTGACCCTCATGGGAACATAGTAAGTCGTTGGATTGGTCGAAGCATCATCTTTTCTTGCTGCAAGCTGTCATATGATCTTGTGCAAGATTTGATTTGTAGTGACGCCAGTCAGTCTAGATCTGCTGTTTCTTCTCTTCAAGTGCATGGTATATTTGAACGAGATGATGTTATCAAGTCCCTTAGAGGCCTTTATGAGGTCTCAAAAAATCTGAAAGAAATTAGGTTCAAGAGTGGAGCTCTTTCTCTTGACACTGCAAAGCTTATGATCTTGTTTGATGAAGATGGGGCTCCATGTGACAGCTATCGCTATGTTAGGAATAATGCATGCTTCATAGTTGAGGAGCTTATGTTGTTGGCAAATATGTCAGCTGCAGAAGTTATATCTAATGCTTTCCCTGATTGTGCCTTACTTCGTAGGCACCCTGAACCTAATTTGAGGAAGTTCAGAGAGTTTGAGGCATTTTGTGCTAAGAATGGTTTTGAGTTGGATGCTTCATCATCTGGTCAACTTCACCTTTCACTTTCCAGGGTAAAGGAAAAATTGCAAGATGATCCTGTTCTCTTTGATATTCTCATGTTTTATGCTTCAAAGCAAATGCAGTCAGCAGAATACTTCTGCACAGGGGACCTGATAAGCAAGAAAGATGATTGGGCACATTATGCTCTGTCTGTCCCTTTATATACACACTTCACTTCACCGCTTCGAAGATATCCTGATATTATTGTTCACAGGACTCTGAATGCGGTAATTGAGGCTGAGCAAGTGTATATGAAGCAAAAAAAATCTTCCACAGGGCAGAATGGACTCAAAGCATCTTGTGAATTGATGGATAGATGTTTTACAGGCCTCCAATTTAGTAGGGATGCTGCTGAATCTGAAGAAGGGAAAAAAGCACTTTCTGCTGCAGCCAAGAAATTTAGGGTTCCTTCCTCTGAAAATCTCGGGGAGGTTGCTGAACACTGTAATGAAAGAAAGTGGGCTGGTCGTCGTGCAGAAGAAGCTGGACAGAAGCTCTATATGTGGGCTCTGATAAAGAACAAAGAGGTAAAAACTGGTGCACCACCATTTCCAGCTCTCCAACAAGTTTATTTTTCTGTAAGCTTTATTTTGAAATGCTGCTTTTTTATTTTGCAGATTGTGGTCTGCAATGCTAGAGTTCTGGGTCTAGGACCAAGATTCATGTCAGTTTATGTGCCGAAGCTTGCGGTATGAATTTTCGCTAATCCTAATCTAAAAGTAACACCTGCTTCATTTTCTTTTTCACCACCTTAATGTGGTTTTATGATGCAGATGGAACGAAGGATATATTATGATGAAGTCGAGGGCCTAACTGTTGAGTGGTTGGAAGCCACTGGAACGCTAGTGCTTGATGCATGCAGGAACAAGCCTGCTCAAAGGAGGGGAACTCAGATGAAGAGCAGGCCAATTGAGGAAGTCGCGATGGTGGTGAACCCTTCAGAGACGATGTTGTCTGAAGAAGATGAGGAATCAGGAGCAACAGAAGCTGGCGGCTGCACTGCCAAGTCTGTTTTGTTGAGTGGCGACGCAGTGAAAGCTCCAGACGCTCCAGCCGTTCTGCCCCTGGTGATACATTACCTGAGTGACATCCCTGTGGTTCTTCATGCAACTGGTGGTGACAATTGTGCGGTGGACATTGGAGTAAGACTGTACATGGCGTCATACTTCAAGTGATAGGACACATCACATCAAGACGGAATAATTGGCCAATTTTAACAGTTTCTCAGTTGAACAAAAGTAATAAAATGACGGTAGGCAAATTCCAGACTTAGTTCTGTAGATATTTTATTCATGTATAGTTAATTAGCTACCTTTCCAGCTCAAAAAAAAAAATCCTACCCTTATCTGTGCTTTGCCACCTATGACATTTGAGAGTTTGCCCGCAGAGTCAAGTGGCTGCCGTTTTTATTCTCAGGCTGCTTGATGAGGTACCAGACTGGTGGAAGAGTGAGTGAGTCTACACTAGTGATGGACTATTTTCTTAGTCTCTAATGATTTTGTTCTAGCTTGTGAAACCACCTGAAGTATTTTTTTTACTGGTGGGGTTCACTCAGATGTTGGATCTGTTGCATTGTTACTTCGGACAATAAAGGTCTCTTAGTGACTGCTCGTGGATGTCATTTGTGTTATTCATTTGTTTCATGAGGACAAGACAATACATACTGCAGTGCCTCTAAATGAATTTGTGGTCTTGTTATTTATTCCATGCAGTTGCAGTCAGATTATGCGGATAACTCAGAAATGATGTAGAACTTGTCCCTTTGGTGCAGAGGCTACAGAAATGTTCTCTTTCTGGATAAGGAAATTTTATTATATCAGATATTCGATCACACTGCTTGAATTGATCTAAAATGATTATGCAGCGTCTCTACTGCATAGCCATTTTATTATATTAGATATTCGGCCATACTGCTTTGACGGTGGCGCAACCACTCTTAGATTTATGCTAGCTTTGTAGTCTGCACTTGAATTCATCTAAATGACCATGCGGTGTCTGTACTGAGCGGAGAAGCGGAGCTTTCACAGCTTGCGGGCCTAGCAACTAGAAGTTCAGAAAGGCATATATATGCATATTCTACCAAAGTTGTACTCATCGTGTAGGAAGTGATGAAAGACGTGGGAAGAGATCTGCCTGTGGACATCGTCCCTACGATCCAACCAATCAGGAGAGAATCAATAGACTCCTTTTCAAGAGTGATTCATCCTTCCCGAACGCAGCATACAGCTTCCCGTTATACTGCACCCCCAGAACTACCTTTTCTTCAGGCCTTTCAACCAATCAATACAACCTCGTGGGGCATTTCAGAGTATCCATTCATTCGATACTCATCTGCTTCTAGTTCAACTTTCTGTAATCGAATCCGAGCTTTTTCGAGTTGTTCAAGGGTCCCTCTATGCAATTCTTCCGCTCGCCAGCTGATTGATAGCAGCCAGATATCCGCCTTCTCGTGCTCCCCCTCCGGCGGTCATCACCAAGACCTAACGAACAAACTAGACGCCTGTCTCATGACTAACCCTGTGAAGCCTGACCTGCCTGTGACAATTTACCTAAAAATGGTAGCACTGGAACAACAACCAGCAACGTCCATGTTTCGCCAAGTGGCAGCATGAAAAATTACAAGTATTTACAAATCTGAGAAAACCGGCTTGAGAAAAGCAAGTCCAGTACTCCTACTTTGCACTGCGCACTAAAGAAGAAAAAAAATGCTCGCAACTCACGGAGTCTACTGAAAACTGTACAGATGTGTAGCATGTCTATGATTGGGAATTCCAACTGGCGGTCACCATCGACAAATTCCGGGTTTCTCAGTCCGGCAGAGCGTGAGCATCTCCTCATACTTGGAAGGGTAGACGAAGCCCCACAGCTGCATTAGACAGAGAACCACATGAAGCTCTTATTGCAGAATCATGTCGACATTGACACAGATGCTCTTAATGGACTTACACAACTCTTTCAGTTTATTGATTAAGCTTGAAAGCTAAGAGTCTAATTTCTTGAGTTCATCATTTCAGCTACAGTTGCATGTTGCTACATTCAACATGAAGCTAGTTGGTCATAAGGATATATAGTTATGTTCATCAGGATGCAATACAGAGAGCACAGTGCTTCACTATTTTAAATACCTCAACATCTTTCACTGAGAAGTCTGGGGAATGCGATAAACACTCGTTGTTAAAAGTCTCTGAATTTGAACTTGAACCAGTTAAACTGCAAAGAGAAATGCAGAAAAGAAAGTTGAGGCTACGAGGGAAATTAACAATGACTCAAATACTAGTTGTAAATGTCATGAATAGGAGAGAGAGATTACAGGTCTCCATCTAGATAGAGTGCGAAATGACCTCCTCCTCCCAGAGCCAAATAGTCAGTGGAGCACACGGTGAAATAGTTATTTGCACCTGCAGTAGGCAAATTTTTAATAGCTTACAATCATGAGGCGACATAAGGAATGAAAGAAGAAAATGTTCTCAATATCTTGAGAGCACGGAAATAACAAAAAAAAATATTTCACCATATTTTGATGTTATCTTGCAAACCAGAAAATGAATATACTGAAAATTACCAGTCGGACGATATATAACAGGGCGGTCATATAAATTAGTGAAAACAAAGCAATTATTGGTCCCCTGCAAGATTAATTTGAAAAATATTCAGTACAAGGAAAATATGTAGCAAACAGTTTACCAGAGTGCAGAGGCAAAACCTGATACTTCTTTGAACTGGATGGCTGCAATGGAGCCTCAACTAAACCACCAAAAACTGTGCCTTTCTTATCCCCCACTACCTGTAAGATCAGAAGGTGAAGAATGAAAAGTTAGCAATTAGTAACTCTGAGATTATATTACGGAGACCTATAAATTCCACATCATCTGTGTAACTACTTATGGGGTGAAATGAGATCTATCACTTTAACATTTAAAATTTTGAAACAGTCAATAACTATAAGGTGTGAGGTGAAATAGGCTGCCCTCTCAAGTAATGGTGAAAAATCATCATAAACAGGACAGCATCAAGCTACTTAGGAAACATTAACATACCAAAAGTGAGAAACCAGGGCAAAGCATGCTCCTTCTATATAAAGTAGATAAAGATATGCCATGCCTCCATGTGCTGCACAATCGTGAACATAAACATTAGATGGCAGTGGGCACACATGATCAGAAGTCAGAACATATCAGAATAAGGAACATTTTAAACCTGTATAGCAAGACCCAGTTCCTTCCCTGGGCAAGAACAGGGAGAGAGGTATAGAGAATTGATTGCATCATTTCTGACAAAAGAACAGATGGTTCCGACATAGTTGGCAAACTACTGACGGAAGCAACTTCCTTTGATTCCTCAATCTCCAAAACAGGTACAACTGGTTCAGTATGATTTACTGTCTCCCTGTCAATTTTAGGCTCTGCAGTAGCTTGTTTAAAACCACCAATCCTAGCCGCCTTGGTAATAATTTTTCCAATGGAGTGCTTCCCTCTACTTATCAGACCTGACCTTCCCTTGCTTCCCTTCCCCATGGGTGTTAAAGTTGGGTAACTCATGTCCACATTTTGTTCAGGAAGTATCTCCATTGAATCGTTATTATTAGAGCTAGATGATGACAAAAAGGAGATCAAGAATGCTCTAAAGGAAGATGTGTCAGGGCCATCAAGGCTGTCAGAGTTGTGCTCAGAATCTTTACCATCCTCAAAATTTTCTTGCACTTCATCAACCTCCTGCAAAAACTGAAATATAAACTTTCCAGAAGGTGGGATGATGACTGAAAAAACTGAAATGATTAGTGCTATTACTAACTGGAACCAAACATATATGCAGAAATCATCTTTGAAATTTGGCGGAAGTACAACATAAAAGGCAAAGGATCAAGCACTGGAAAGCTTCCAAAATATCACTTGATTAGATTTAGCATTGCAGCTACCAGTCAACCACATCCTAAAAACACTAACCTAACAGCATTCAACACCAACAGTGGGTATAACTCAGATTCCATCAGAACTTTCCAGCATGAGATGTGATCATGTGAACACAGGAAATGCTACATTGAAGAAATCAAACTAAACCTAAATTCGGTGTGCATTCTGAATGTCGTAGACACCCGAACCAACAGACTAAATTATTTCAGGAACACATAAATTGCCCGACCCAGGGAAGAGACAGACTGTCTTGGAGCTCCGAACTCTGAATAAACTCATCCCCAAAGAGGCAAAAGCTTCGCGTGAGCTAAACAAGCGCGCTGGCCAAGCTAGCAACAGTTCCCACCAACTAACGCAGGTCCTAATTAGCAGCACGCGGCAGCGAACATCCCTAAAACCCCCCAGGAATCGCAAATCAACCCGTACGATAGCACGGCCCCAGCTGCGAAATCGCTCCAATCAGACGGATGCCGCAGCCGGACTCGACCAATCGCGCGAATCGGGAGCGCGAGCGGGGAACCCGAATTCAAAACCGGACCGGAATCGCCTGCACGAGAGAGAGGGGACGGGAGCGGGATCCGGGTTCTCACGGGGAGGTGGGAGGTCTCGCGCTCGGAGACGGGGTTGAGGATGACGGTGGTGAGGTCGGACACGAAGTGCGCCGCCTTGCTGCCCAGGGACGGCAGGTACCCCATGGACCCTCCCCCCTCCTCGCGCCACGGCAAACGCCCACGCGCCACGCGCTCCGCGGCTGCTAAAATTGGGAGGCGCTCGTCCGGCCCTCGCGCTCCGGGAGCCGCTCGGACGGGTCGGGGGCTGCTGCTCGGCTGAGGCGAATGGCGTCGCCGGCGGAGCGGCGGAGTGGCTTCGAGCCGATTTGGACTCGTTCGGTGGTGGGTCTCGATTGGATATTTGGGTTCCCTTTTTTCAGTTGCGTCGTGGCGTTTGTCCGCGGCGGTTAAGCGGGTAGCGACGCCGGGAGCAGGGCACCGTGCGCGGGCAGGGGCGGGGGCTTGCGGGGGAGGCGACATATAGAAGCCGGGCCTCCGTGACCGGCCCCACCTGTCAGTGACTGGTCTGCACTCCCGAGTATTCGTGCTGGTTCGATCAGTTCAAATCCATAGGCAGTAGATCTGACCGCTTCTCCTCCATCCGAAACGCTCGAGTGTTCCTTTTTTCTTTTTAGGGGTTATCCGAAGCTCTGAGTTGGGCAGAGACCAGAGAGCTTGAAAATTCGCAAGCTCGGGGCTTGGTTTCGTCAGAGCGAAGCAACGCTAGCTCTGACGTGAATTCCTCAAGCTGCAACCTTGCGTCCTTGCTAGAATGCTAGCTGGTTGTTCGACATTGCTCGAGCATTTCCAGGAGGTTTCAAACTTTTCATCCTTTGAGAGGCCCGATTGGAGCCTGTGCTCTCTCGGTGACTTTTGTTCCCTGTCTCGACAGGCTGATGCATGCCACTGAATTGAGAGAGCCCAGGTGCTCTTGCTTTCAACATAAGTCAGGGTAGTGCAATACTACTACGTTCTGTCCGGAAACATAACATTAAATTGAAGTGTCCCAATATCTAAGTCTCACTCAAATGCAACAGACGGAGCGAAAATGCGAAATGCAATACACTTTGTTTACTACAATGAGGCAATGAGCATTTAGCCCAATCTCCAAACAATACACGTTGCTCGACCGTTTCCAGCCCTACATGGTAAAACATGCTTTGGTTGGGGATGCAAGTGGATACCCAATGATAAATATTTTATGGATCAGCTAAATAATTACGATGGCATGCCATTCTAATTTATTTCTTCTCTAAATTAATTACTCACAATGTCATCCTAGTTCCTTTTATATTTTTAGGTCGATCTAATGATCCAAAATAAATATAACTTGCATCTCTACTGGTGGTGCAGCACTATATATAATATTTTATAGTGCGACGGAAAGATGTTAGGTCGGTCTGACATGGCACTCAATACTGCCGTGCCAGGAACCATACTGCATCATCATCAGATATTCAGGTGTCACATAGTTCAGTGTTTCAGAATAGGATGCAAATGGATTACAATTCTTGCACTGCTGCAAAGAGGCAACTCGGGTCTCTTCTGGAGGAGACTATGCCACACGGTGCGGCTGGGCAGCCTTCCTGTAAGAGGGTTTCTTCAGAAGCAGATGTGCTACTGACTGATCCATGGGGTTCGTCTGCGTTTCGGTCCATCCGTTACCCGATCTGAACCTGCGAGACATGACACTACAGATACATTCAGGGACTCCAAGGTGAATCAGTAACTCTGCGGGTTTTCTATACATCAGAGCATGCCCCCCGATCTGAGTCGCAAAATGCGCACCTCTTTGAGCCTGACGATCCCACCCCTCCACTTGAACCGGCAGCACAATGCCTTTGTTCGACGCCGTTGGCCAACCGGTATAAGGCATCCCTTATGCGTCCTTTGGTTGCCAGATCCAGCTGCAAGACACACAAAAGGATCCAAAGTGCAAGTCCTAGTCATCACACGAAGGAATGGAAGAACGATTACGAGACACTATGCCAGTTACTGTGGATCACCAACCTGATTCATGCCCTCCTGAAGCTTATGGAAGCCAAGTTCCTTCACCGGCACGGCTTCCAGAACCACTGCCGAGCTAGGCTGCCCACGCAACCCTGCAGAAGCGATCTCCTTCGCGCAGAGCTGTGACTCTGCACAGTTCAGAGCATGACTGCCCGCAAGCTCTTCAGGGAACCGATGCTTCTGTGCCGAAGTGGCGTCGCTCGTCGGCAGTCCAGGCTTCTCATACGTTGCCAGCGGAGGGAAGTACATGTCCAGTGGGTTTCCAGCCATCTCCTCGAGGATCATATCAGGAGCCCCGCTGAATGGATCCTGCGGCTTCTTCGAAGGACGAGGGATGTGGGCAGCAACGGAGTCTGGCCCTGAGAAAGTTGATGAAGCTACCGTTTCACCGCTGCACATGCTGCTAGATGCCGTCGAGGCTTGCATTTCCTGACTTGGGCAAAGAATAGCCTCTAGTCCCTCGCAGCAACCTATTTGGTTTCCGAGCTCTATATTATCAAAGCGGACGAGGAGTTCAGCATCAGAAATGCCGGAAGAGGAGCTGCCACGTGCAGCACAATTCAGAGGCGTATCACTTGCTCCATTCCTGGACTGTTGCTTGGTTTTTGTCGGATTTGTCTGCAGAAGGTGGAAGGGAAAAAAATTTAAAATGTTTCTCAATGGAACCTAATTTTTGTTTCATGAAGATATGGTCAGGACTGGTGATATGCTGCGTATTGAAGAGGGCCAGATCTTGACTCTTGGCGAGATAAGACTTAAGAGAAGCTACACCCGGTAGGAAGTCCTTTGCATTGCATCATATGACCTTCAAAATGGGGAGAGAAAAAACAAATCAGGAGAAACAATCTGCAAGTACCTTGAGAACGGTGTTCTCATCTCGAGCAATGGAGAAATCGACACCGTCGAAGTAGCTGCTTGGTACAAGCCGAGCTTCTGGTGAGAAATTTGAGGACCATAGTGTGTCCTCAAAATAACTGCTCCCTATCTCAAACGTGGGATCGAAATTTCTTCAGAAAAAGGAAAGGAAAAGAAACGTTGAGTCATCACAGAGCGGTGAAGTTGCTGATGGTTAAAGTCACGTGCTAAAAGATTGCAAGGGGGTTAACCTCGGGCTTGGCTCGAAATCGTCTAAGCTGGCCAGCTCCGGCCAGTCGGAGTCGAACATGTTGTCTTTTTTCCTCTTGTTCTTGCGGTCATCTTGTGTTGGGACAGACTTGCCTTCAGAGCTGCGGATGCCAAGGCATCCTTCAGCACCGAGCACGCCGTGGCCTTGAAGCAGCGTACTGTGGTCGCTGATCAGGGGGAACTCATCCATCGTGTTCATGGCGATGCTTGAAACCTGCAACGATAAAGCAAAGTAACATCTTAGATGAAGGAAGGAAATGAAAATGGTAACATACAGTTGGATTCGACAGAGAGGCACTTGTTTCTGTAGAACACCTTGTCTATTTACTACTATCCGAGCAGTTCGCATGAACATCTTTCCATGATCCAATTCATTTTCTTCTTAGATCATCACCAACAGAGGTTTTCTTTAAAAAAAAGCAAATAACAATAGGAAGGAGATCAGCAAGCCAAAGAGCCGGCGCGATACCTGCTGTCGAACTCGCGATGCTCGCTGTCGCAGCGGCGTGATCGAGACAGCGTGCGTGCGCGGAGTTCGGCGACCCCGGGCGTGGAACTTGAAAGCCCGACGGCACAGTGAGGCATAAATAGGAGCAGCTGGCGCCGGTCGCCGAACCGTTCGGTGGACGGGGAGTTAGGCGCGTGCCCAAGTGCCGGCCGGAACGCTTGTCTAGACTCTAGACGCACACGGCAGGTGACGACGAGGAGGGGTGGACTCTTCTGCCCCCGTCGTCCGAGAATGGCCGTTCGGCAGGTCCTCCGCCGCGCCCCGACACCGAAGGGACGCGCGCGCGGGGCGCCAGAAGCGGCAGGGGGACGGGGGAGCCGCCCGGTTCCGGCATGTGGGTCGACAGCGACGCGTGAGCGTGGCCCCCGGGGGGGCTAACGTGCTCGGCATCGCGGCAGGTTTCCCCACGTACGGCGGCCACTCGCGCTAGGCCGGCCGAACTGGCGCGGTGCCGCCCGAGCCTTTCGCGGGAACGGCAAGCGGACAGCCAAGGTGGTGTGAAGCGAGGCCGGTGACGCGCGAGATGGCGTTTCCGTTTCACATGGCGATTGGGCGGCTCGATCGATCGGGGGCCGGGGGGCGGTGCGCTACAGCCACAGCTCGGACAGGGAGGAGAAGGGACGTACGCGCATGGGCGGCGTGTCAATCTGCTCGCCACTCGCTTGCTAGCGCGGGTGCGGTCATGTGACTGCTGGCAAGGGCTCCGTGATCTTTTTGGTTCCGATCGAGCGAAGGGACTTGGCGTATCAAAATGACCGAACGCACGCGTTCGTCTTCTCTGAAACACACAAGTCGGAAACAGTGACGTGGACGTGACGAGCCGACGACATTTCACCTCCAGATTCTGAGTACGTGTACAGCATAACAGCAGGGTGATGTTTTTTGTGGCAACGTCCGCGTCGATCAGAAGCGGGCAGCTGTTCTTGTGTGTCCAACTCTACGTACGCATGCAACGAGAACGAGCACGGGACCGGATCGAATGGTAGCAAGCCATGCGTGCATGCCGTCGCCGCCGTGACGTACATGCCCATTGCCCAGAAGAGAGCTGCGCGCGATGCCAGAGCCGTGTCGGGGAGAGTCTCGAGCGTAGCGCTGGCCGTTCAGCGCAAAGGATCGGAGGACACCGTGGCGCCAGCAGGAAAATGAAAAAGAAAAACTCGAACGGGCACAGCGGTCCCACCATATTTTATTAAGAGAAAGCAACCAGCTTTCGAGAAAATCTTCAAATCTAACCGCGCTAGTGGGGGATATTTTAAATCCAATCTGAAATTTATTTCCATGAAAAGTTGGATCCAGAATACAGGAGTGCTACTTAGATGCACGTAACCGATTCAACTGGAGACCCATTCGGGAGGCAGCAGGAAAATACATGGGCATTTGAACTCTCTTTGGGAAGCCCATAGATGGGACCGCCGCACCGGACGCCTGGCTGCCGCGCAGACACATCGAGAGAGAGCTGTGAGTCTGTGACGTGTGGGTTTTCGGCCGGCCATAATTGTACGCCTTTTAGCCCTGCCTAACTCCTGCTCGAATTGGCAGCTAGGAGTTAGTCATGTAGACGAGCCATGACTTGTTAGAACAGGTTTGTATTTTGGTTTTTGGTGGCTGCAGCTGTCAACCAGCCTAAAGAGATGGCCTAGATACCAGCCTCTTTTAATCTACCTGCTGCTGTGCCCGGCACCAGCTCTCCCCGGAGGAGAATGCTGGTAGTGGCATTCGGCGAGAGTTAAAAAAAGAAAAAGTTTCCAACCAAAACTCACCACGCTCTGACGATGGAACGGCAATCCGGACGAGAAAGCTATTGCCGGCCCAACAAAATGTTACAACGGTGGATCGGGCTGGACGCGTGGCCCAATATCGAACAGGCACACAAGTAGCCGCAACTAATCCACGAGCAACTTTTATATGCAATGATATGAGTCGCGTCCCTGACGCGGGTCGCTCTGTCCTCATCGATCAAGATGTTGCAACTGGTTCCTGGCTTTCTGCTCATCGCTGTGCCTCTTTGTGCTCAAAGTCACGTACCATCAACATCACCGAGCGCCCGGATCCAGAGTTCCAGACGCCGTCGTGGCCACCACAATCATGGAGAGCCACGGAGACCCTCCCCGCGGGTCCCGATCCGAACGCGGAACGCCACCCACTCCACCGTCAGGTCGCTCCATGCGCCGGAACCCTGTTGGCGCGCGCCGTGCCGCCGTTGTCCGGACGGACAGGCACACCCGATCGATCAGGCGCGGCACCCTCCGCGAACCCCTCCCCTCCCCACAAAACCCCCCCTCGCCTCTGTGTCTCCCGCGCGCACCGCGGCACCGGCATCCGCGCTGCTACACGTTCCATTCCCCCACCCATTCCCATCCCAGATCTCCACCGACGCAGCACAGGGATCCAGAGAGCGGAGCTCGCGGCAACCCGAACCGACGCAATGGCGACGCTCACCGTCCCCGCCTCCGTCCCGCCCGTCGCCGAGGACTGCGAGCAGCTGCACAAGGCCTTCGAAGGTCCCGCTCGCCCCCGCGCCCTCGCTCGCCGCACGAGACCACGGCTGACGCGCGTCTGTGCTTCGATCGGTCGCAGGTTGGGGCACCAACGAGAAGCTCATCATCTCCGTCCTGGCCCACCGCGACGCCGCGCACCGCCGCGCGATCCGCCGCGCCTACGCCGAGAAGTACGGCAAGGAGCTGCTCCGCGCCCTCGGCGACGAGATCCACGGCAAGTTCGAGGTATTCTACTAGCTGATCGATCGATCCGTGGGCCGATCGCGGATAGGACCCTGACTGATGCTAATTAATTACGTGGGGGATTGATTCGCTGATTGATTGATTGGCCTGTGGCCCCTGAATGCCCAGAGGGCGGTGATCCTGTGGACGCTGGACCCGGCGGAGAGGGATGCGGTGCTGGCGAGCGAGGAGGCTAAGAAGTGGCACCCCGGCGGCCGCGCGCTGGTGGAGATCGCGTGCGCGCGCACGCCTGCGCAGCTCTTCGCGGCCAGGCAAGCGTACCACGACCGCTTCAAGCGCTCCCTCGAGGAGGACGTCGCCGCACACGTCACCGGCGACTTCCGCAAGGTGAAGGCTCCGGATCTTATCACCATCTGGTGTTTGCTTATTGTGTAGAAACCGTATCTGAGCTTTTTATATAGAGACCGTGATAAGATCAAACTTATATTATATACAGAACGCATATGTGCTTGTCTATGTCTATCTGAAAGTTAGATAGATCAGTCAATGCATTGCTTGTCATGTCTGTCTTGAAAATGATGTCCTGTTTCCGGTTCAGAGTCTACAGACTCTTCATGGTCATACCTCTGACAAGTCTAGTGCATATTGTGCATTATGAAGGAAAGTCATTTCTCACGCTGAGATGTTACGGATCTGATGATCCTGCCAGTTCATTTAACCAGTCATACTGTGCATATTGTGAAAATCATTTCTCATGCTGAGATGTTACGGGTCTGATGATCCTGCTGGTTCATTAACCAGTCATACCGTGCATACTGCTTAGTTTTCTGAACCATGGCAGGTTTTGCCGTGCCAAAATGAGATACTGATTATCCATCATGTTAACTTACTAAAACATGATCGAAATTTAATTAGATCCATTGGACCAGTTAATGGTTGCCCAACATTTACTTCAATGTTTGTAACTGGATCTTGATTTGCTTTTAGATATTCAGCTGGTGATACCTTCATCATTCATTGATACAATAGTTGTAAAATATATTGCACTATGATATTATTTGTTTTTTGCAGAAACTCTTTACGCTTTTGGTTCCATGACTAGTCTAGTGCTCACTGTGCATCCTGAAGATGAGATGTTACAAATCTGACGATTCTGTTGGTACATTTAGCTTTTCTTTCATGTGTGTGTTTTCTGGACTTTGATATGACCGTTTAGAAGCATGAGTACAATATTAGATGATCCCTCAGTTTTCAAAAAAAGATATTAGATGATCTCAATTGAGAAGTGGCTGCTATCTGTCAAAATGATGCCCTGAAAATTTGATTATTTGGTGGTTGTCAACATGTCACTCTTCGATTAAGCTTGATGTATTTTCCGGTCTTAGTATACTGATTGAGATCATTCCTATTTTGAGTAAATTAGAGCTGAAAGTTGGGAAAATGGAGTTCTAAATAATTGTTGCTTCGTTTCAGCTTTTGGTGCCTCTTGTAAGTGCATACCGCTATGATGGCCCAGAGGTGAACACTTCGTTGGCTCATTCTGAAGCCAAAATACTTCATGAGAATATTCATAAGAAGGCTTACAGTGATGAGGAGGTCATCAGGATTCTCACCACACGGAGCAAAGCTCAGCTACTTGCAACATTCAATAGCTACAAGGATCAGTTCGATCATCCAATCAACAAGGTAAATAACAATAAGTGTGTTCTTGTTAGTACACTTACGTTTTCCGTTCAATTTATGAAGGCATACACCACACACAAAACGTTTGTATGGTTTACCTAGGCCCCTCCTTTTGTGATCGATTTTTTTACTACAGCTCGTTTGAGCTGCATATATGGTATTAACATGGTCAAGTAATCAGTCAACTAGGTGAAAAAAGAATTACCACTTATACAACTTTGGCTCATACATCAACAGTCTCTGTTGTTTGCCCTGCATTCACCCTTATACAACTTTGGTTCACTCATCAACAGTCTGTTGTTTGCCCTGCATTCACCTATTTCTGCAAGATTCAAGTGCTTGTAGATTGCTAGAAGAGGAGAAACTGTTTACTGTTTTTTTTAGTGTGAGATTGTTCAGTTGCTCATAATGTTTTTTGGTGCTCATTTCTAACAGGATCTGAAAGCTGATCCCAAGGATGAGTTCCTTGCGACGCTGCGGGCGATCATCCGTTGCTTCACTTGCCCTGACAGATACTTCGAGAAAGTTCTTCGACTGGCTCTTGGAGGCATGGGCACAGATGAAGATGATCTCACCAGGGTCATAGCTACTCGCGCCGAGGTCGACCTGAAGCTGATAAAGGAGGCCTACCAGAAGAGGAACAGCGTTCCGCTGGAGCGTGCAGTTGCTAAAGATACAACCAGAGACTACGAGGATATTCTCCTCGCGCTCCTAGGAGCAGAGTGAGGAGGCGTGCCTCAGCACCATCTCATGTGTTCCTCCTTGTCTGATGGGAACATGAAACTGCATAAAAGTGCTGAACGCATAGTTGTGTTTCTGAACAATAATAAGTTTGTGACCTAGCCTGCATATATAGCAGTGCTCGTTAAATAAAAGATGTTTTCTCGACGGGCTTGCTACTATTTAGCTGCAATCAACACTTGGGCGCTTGCGGGTTTGAACTTTGAAGCGCATGGCTGAGTTGATCCCTTCATATGTAGCCTTTGTACAGTTTGGTTTGGCTAGAGGCTGCGTCTAAAGCCTGAAATTGGAATGGGCCTGTGCCAGTTCTTTTTTTTTATTATTGTGAATTGTGATTGCCCATTCCTGATGGCTAGACAAGATGAAACAAACCGGATGTTAATTGTTCAGTAACTCTGACCTTAGGGACAAGTCTTTTTTATCCTTTTCTTTTCTGGTTATTTAGAACAGTCATAACCAGCCAGGTGCATGCATCATTCAGCTCTCATGCTAGCTTGGATCTGATGGCGCATTCAACTCATGCCGAAATCCAGGTGATGACGAGAGAAACATTCAGAGGTGCGTGACATGCTCAACCTAGCCTGTCAGGTGCCATGACCAAGACTCACTACAGTACAAAATGTTGCGTGCGTGACACGTAGAGGTTCACATCAAGAGATCGCACGAAGGTGGCAACCTGAGTGCCCGTCACTTGTTGCGCAAACCGTCTATTCGGGCTCTTGCACGTGCTCCTCTTATTGGGATGACTTCGGGCGCGCGGTACATTTGGGTAGCTTCGTCAGACTGCTTGTAGTACATGAAATTAATTGTCTGCCGCCTTCCTAGGAAGGTCCAGTCGTCCACGCGTCAGCGACTGCGACTGCCGCATTTGTCATCTTTCGTTTATACTAGTACTAGACTGCATCGCTTAACAAGCAAAAACAAGAGGGATTGAACCCCTTGCAAAACAGCTAGGAGCCTCTGTACGCACTTCGCGAACCTTCCTTTATCATTTAAAACAAAAACCTCATAATAAAGAATTGGATGCAAATGGTCACAACGCTTTCCATTGTCTAAAAGAAAACACTGTGTGATTACAAAAGTCAACGAAGCCAATCCAGAGTATGGTGATTTGCTTACATGAGCATGATTAACGCATACCTTTTGAAAACAATAAGCAGTGCTGCCATCATGTTACACATGGGAGCACAGAACAACATGCGCAGAACACATGAGCGCAAGGAAATTAATGACCAGCCAGGTTACCATCCTTGAACGATCCATTAATCTAGCCGGCCGGCCAAAGAGGACCCAACGAGTGCTTAGTACTCGATGGACAGATCTCCCCAGGAGGTGTCGAACTCCGGCGACCCGAGGTCCGTCAGCCCGTCGAAGTCGAACACGCCCAGCGGCGGCGCCATCGCAGGCAGCGGGGCCGGAGCGTCGGGGCTGCTGCTGCCGACGCCGCCGGCAGTACTATTGTTGGTCGCCTCCGAACCGCCGTGCCCATGCCGATCGCTACCGGAGCATCCCTGTCCCGCGCCGCCGCCGCCGGCGGCGAAGGGGCTGGCCGCGTGCACCCTGCGCGGCAGCGGGCGGAAGATGGCGGCTGCCGGGAAGCCGGTGAGCTCCTGCACCATGGCCCGGAAGTTGTCGACGTCGGTGGCCACCACGGTGGTCGACGACCGGCGCGACGACGACGGCCGCGACCGCGACGACCCGTGCTTCTTGTTCTTCCCGCGCCGCGGCTGCAAGGCGGCCGCGGCCGGGGGTACTGCTTGCTTGCCGGGCTGATGGTGAGCCGCGAGCTGGAGCGAGCGGCGCGCGGCGCACGGCTGGTAGCCCGTGTTGGCGAGCGCGGTGCGCGCCGCCGCCGCTGTGTGGTCCTGCTCGCACGAGTACATCGATGCGAGACTGCGAGCGCTCTTGTCAGCGTGGGGCGAAATGGTGCGGTGTAGAGTCGCGCCAGGCGTTTGATGCGTATATATAAAACCGGGTGTGTTTGGATCTGGATCGTGTGTACACCATTGGCTGCAAGCTATAGCATGTCCAACGGATCTCCGTTCCCCAGTCCAACTATTATATTGAAAAAATTTATATAAAATTTATGCTCCAGCAGATCTCTTTTATCTTCTTTTTTCTAATAATTATTAGAAAAAACTAATAATTCACCTACCTCTTCCAAGATAAAGGGAGAGTTGAAGCTCTCCCAATACGGTAGTTGGTTTGGGATGAGATTATTAGAGAACTGCAAAAGCAACTCTTCCCTAATAACCATAAAAGAATTATAGAATTATTGGAACATCTCCATTAGATACTTATTGGAAAAAATTTATTAAAAAACCGCTGGAAATGCTCTCACCCAGTAATAGCCGATGCCGTTTCTTTCTTTGGGTGACCTAGCTGCTAGTTACCTCGAATCCTCGATCGCTCGTCAGACGGGTTACGCATGCACACTCACACTAATGATATTTTAGTACTTGATTCGCATCATAACCCGGTGTCGTGGTGGTTTTGACTTAGTGATCGACGGCACCTCTAGCCTTATGTGGATGTGTGTGCTTTTGGGGCACAGTATATTATTGTTATCTTTGGCCGCCCAAGTGAATGAGTCGGCCGGTACTGTAAATTAACAAGTGCATGCAGGTGAGCAGCACAGTGTAAATAAAGGTTAGTACGTAGCAGTGCTAATGAAGCCTCCGTACGTCCTAAGAGAAGAAGCTTCGGCCCTAAAGGACCAAGTCGCAAGAGCCAACCGGGCAGATCGGACGGTTGCGGAGCGTTGCGAAACGGCGCGACGAGCCTGCCTGTACGTGTGTACCGTGACCAGTTCGTCTCGGTTGGACGCATGCGTCAGGTCGTCGATGCAAGTTCTGCCGTTCGCTTTTCGGTCGAGTAGGACGGACTGGGGCTCCACAGCCATGTCAAAACTTGGGGGGCACTTCCAAGTGTCGTATCGTATCGGGAGTAGTAGCCTTGCCACCTGTGCTGATCTGCTGAAGCAACCGCCACAGCATGCACTGCCTGCGGGAGGACGACGGGTGCGAGCGCGACCGGTGCAGACGTTCGTACGTTCGTCAGCGACGACTTCTTCACGAGATGCACCTGGAAAATATGGGGTGTCAGCGTGCCACCGTGCGTGTAACTGGGGATAAGCATAGCCTAGACCTGCGCGCGCGCACCTGGAAAATATGGGGTGCGATTTCGGCAGCGGGGGTTGCGAGCTGGTGTGCAAAGTGCTTGCGGTTAGAAACGGGGGGCGGGAGAGGAAGTCGTGCACGTGCAGCGGGAGCGGCCCGCTTTCCTAGGAAGCGAGTGTTCGTGTACCTGGCGGGAGTGACGAGCGCTTTAGGCTTTGGCAGAGGTCCCAGAGCTAATTCTCTGCTGAATCCAGTAAGAGCTCTACCAAACAGTTTTTCAGAGAGAAGTGATTCTCTGCTGATTCTGTGGAGTGATTCTCTGTAATGAACTAAGAGGCTGGGAGCTGAAAAAAAGTAATTTCTCTTGATTCTGTGAAGTGATTCTCCATCCTGATTTTAAGAGTTTACGCTAGAGAATAAAAAAGAATCACCTTCAGCTACAGAATCACTTCTCTTAGAGAATCAGCTTCCACAGAGAATCAGAATCAGTTGGAGCTCTACCAAACTGATCCTTATGCTCCACTCTAAAACAGATGGAGACCCAAACTAAGATAAGAAGTTAGGAACAACCGTGGCCACGTTAGTCAGCGGGCGGCTAAGCACAGTTGTTTTTAACTAAGGTTCAGTGGTGAGATTCCAGTACGACCACATGGACTTGTGACGTCACGATCGATACGAGTACACACTATTGGGTGTTTGCTGTACTTCTGTCGCTATTGGCTTAGCCGACAAAAGTACAGGGAGAAGGAAAGAAGGAAAAGGAATTCCTCAAAGTGGGCCAGTTATTTGTGTTTTCTGGGCTTGAGGTTGTAGCACAAATTAAAGTGGGCCTGCTATTTGTGGACCGTGCAGGCCTCAAACAAGCTGCAAATTGGACGGCCCGGCTTCATACAGGTTAGAGACCTTTTGTGTGAGAGATCTCGATCGTTGACGATCCAAATTACGGCCACGGTTATGCATTACTTATGCTACAGATATGGATCCATCGCCTGACGACAATTAGCGGACCGGCGGGACTAAGACATGTTTGTATGAATGGGAGAGAGAAAGAGAAAGTGTAAAACTTTTGCTCTTTTGCACTTTTTTTTGCACTTTTGGATCCAAACACCCCAAAGTGCAAAAAGACAAATGCTACCATAATTTTGCTAATTATGGATTAATTAGGCTTAATAGATTCGTCTCGTCATTTAGTCCTCATCTATATAATTAGTTTTTTAATTAAACTATATTTAATACTTCTAATTAGCGTCCAAACATCTGATGTGACTGGAGCAAAAATTTTGCCATTTGCCTTTTTGCCATTTGGGGATGGATCCAAACATAGCCTAATTTCAGCTCGCGCGCGCGAGCGAGCCAGCACGTAAAATCAACCCATTAAAATTTTAACAGATATGTTCAGGTGTCAGGTGCATGATTCCTTTATCACTATCTTGAGGAACTGAGGAAGTGCTCTGCGCTCCCGCGTTTAGCTACAATGATTGATCCACATGCATGCCGCCATGCCGTTTTTTCTTTTTCTATCTTCCTGCTTTTTCAGCACTATACATGCTAACAATGGAGTATGAGAATAATTTTTATTTGTTCCTAGACATGATCCATGGATATTTTTTCTTATTTAGAATATTTTGCTCTAAATAATTAATTTATTCTTATGCGCAACACGCATATGCATGCAAAGAGGTTGTACTCTATCTTCTCTTTATTTTATTGTTTATTCATTTTCTTTCTAACTTTTTCTTATTATTTCTAATGCTTTAGTAAATATTTCTTCACTAGTATATAATCTGTCTTTCTTTTCTTCTTATTTATTCTTATTTTATTTCATATTTCTTTATTCTATAGACTAAGTGCATTTGTTTTAAAGATACTAATATTTGATATATTTTTTAATATAATTTCCCCATATTCCTTATCTAACGTGTTTTCTTTTATTCTTTAATTTTTATTCTATTCTTTTTATCTGTTCTTTCCATACCTATCCTCTTTTTTATATTTTTTATATTCTTCTCTTACTTCTTATTATTTAATTTATCCAATTATTCTTTGATACATAATATTTTGTTTTGTGTCCATAATATAATTGTTCGATGTGCATAATCTATTTGTTCGCTTTGTGGATACGAGATCCGGAGCCACGGGACTGCGCACTTGACATACATATTTTAAGATAAGGGATGGAATATGGCCTACACTCTACATCAATTGTAAATACTCGTACAGTAGTAGAACTAGTCAGAGCAGTAAGAAACTACCCAAAAAGTATTCGGGTGGGATTTCTAAGCTCGTATCCGGCTAGAATTTCCATGTAACTCTGTCCCCCCAAACTATATAAGGGCGGGCAGGAGCCCCCTCCAAACAGATCAACCAGATCAGCACCTAAGACAATACAAACCACCACATAGGACGTAGAATGTTACGCTCTCGGCGGTCTGAACCTGTCTAAACTTTGTGTTCCTTGCACCTTCGAGTTCCTGATCTCGGCGACACCTTACCTACAACTCACCACCTCGGGGGTATCTCTCGTTGGGCTTGGAGAAGTGGATTAAATTGTTCGGCCATATTAACTCATTTGTTCGTGATATTAATTTTCCATTAGCTTAGATAATCAAATGTTCGCTATATTTAATATTTTGTTCGTTGTACATTATTATTTATTAGTTATGTTTATTTTTTAAAAGATAATTATTTGTTCGTGTTGTTTAAATATTTGTTCTCAGTATCCAAAATTAATTAGTATTAAATAAAATACTTTTAAAAAATATCGTGCAAACATAATCAAGTGTGATTATAAGATAATGGTGCAACCTAGATTTAATTTGGATGATCGGTTCAATAGTTATAGCTTTTTTAGTTCCATGCACATGGGTAACGTCACTATTGTTATCTTCTTCTGTATGCATGCACAGATTCTCTCATATTTAATTGGCAACGTGCGCGCAAACAGTCTGATATGCAGTTGCAGTTGGGAATCGGTATCGAGCCTAATTGCAGCCCAATCAATCCCACGCTCGGTCCACCGGTGGAAAACAGTCCGCTTCAGGCATCACCTGAAGCGATGTATAATCGCATCCCAAATTAACCCACTTATTATTTTAGTTTGAAGCTCAACGCAATCTCTATTTTTACCAAACCTTTCACATATTATTTGAAAATCCATACAAATGGACCTCTCCAAAAGAAAACAAAGAAAACATACAAAGGAAATGGTGGATCAAAACCTTGCTACTGTACTAAACTGTAAACTTTGCCATTCCACCTCGGACAACATTCTGCAAACCCCACGTCACTACCGACCACGTTACCTACCATTGGCTGTTAATAGGGTATGGTTTATTTTTTTTTTCTCTAGGCGAGTTATATAAGAGTTTGTTCCCACGATATGATCTGAAAACAATAAGTTAGTAAGAAAGGCCAACTTCAAACAACATGTGACGTGTTGATGCATATCATGCTTGTTGCCGTGTTCTTTTCTTCTATAATTGCCTCCTCGCGTGGTCACAGATTGGTCACCTCATGCAGTCAAGACGTACAGGTCCAGCTACACCATTGTGCGGCCACCAGGCTGGGTGTACGTAGAACGTTCGTTGTACTGTACACAGCAGCTCGAGAGACACGGCGATTTGGATCCCCGAACCACCGTCTGGCGCCACCAAGAGCGACCCGGTATGGTCTTCCTTCCGTTCTCGAAGGTCGCCTGCAGGTATTGACGGGGACGGCACATCTGCATCCTGATTTGCTCGGAGATCGACGGCACGCTGCAAAGCCTGGTTCCCGAAACCGACACGGAGGTTGGGGCGCAGCCAGGCGCCAGTCAACCCTCGGCCCTGCAGCCTGCGTGCCTGCGTGGACGCTTGGCCACGGCACGGGCCGGGAGCCGAGCCTCGTCGATGTCGGGCACCTGTCTAGACGCGCTTGCCCTGCTTCCCGGCGACATGCCCGCGTAGACGTGTACGCGCACGTGCGGGTACCCACGCACGATCGATCCGTTTGATCGGACGTCGCTGTGCGGGTATCTCGGATTTGATCACCCCAGAGGCCAAATCCGCGAAGCCTTTTCTCAATCGTTCCCAACTAATGATGGCCGTTCATGATGACCACCCTGGGATTCGGTAGCTGAAGCTGAAGCTGAACGTGTTCTTCTTTTAATGAAAAATATGTTTAGGTACGGTAGAAAAAAAGCTGAAGCTGATTACTTTTTAAAAAAGAAAAGCTGAAGCTGCTGAAGCCAATGTCGATCGCTCGTCTAGAACGCGGCGAGATGAGGGTAAACGGCAGGGGGCGAAGCTGCCTTAAGCGGTCGGGGTCGCCGGACCCCGATGGAATTTGTCAAATCCGGTGAAAAAAATACTATTTAACACCGTTCATTTATGCATTTGACCCCAGTAATTGATGGAGCCGACCCTGATAGTTTCGTTTTCTGGCTTCACCCCTGGTAAATGGAAAGTATTAGCAATGTACTCGTAGATAATTTAGATAGAATATCTAAAGCACACGTAAGGTTTCTACCTAAAATTTTTAGTCGGTCCGTTTTGTGTCATTGGTAGATGGATCTTGGTCTATCCCGTGTGCAAGTCTGACCGTCCACGACTCGATCACGGAGATCTATCCTACAAACTATATGTATTCGATACTTATACCAACTTTATCCGTAGCAGCGCGCTAATATATTTAGCTAGTTTAGAACAAATCGAGCAATGAGCATGCATCATGCGCGTCTGATTCGGGAAAGCTGTGGGAGGGCGTTGACCATGTCACCGGCGATGGGCGTCCAAAAAAAAGAATGACGGGAGGAGAGTGGCAGACCCGCCCGGCCGGCAGACGACGACGCTTTGCCAACTCGGGGACGGGCCGCCGGAGTCCAGACCCGCGGAGCATCATCATGTGTCTGGCACGTCCAACACGTTCTGGGCCGGGGGAAGCAGGAAGCTACTAGCCGGCCGGGTCGGTGCATGAACAGACAATAATGGAGGGGTACACCAAACCTAAATGCCCTACCAGGAATTGTGTCGTGCCGTCGTGTCAGCGCGCTCCGGCCGGCACCAGTTCGGTCGTCCAGCTTGCGTGTGCGCTAGCTATTCATACGTGCAAACCATGCTGCTGCCAAGCTGCTGTCGTCGTTCTAGCTGGTGATGGATTCAGATCGATTTCATCAAAACAAGGGGCCTAAACGAGGAAACGAGGGTTTGACTATTTGAGATTTAAGACCCCTGCAGTTCAATCAGCTAACCAGGCAGGTTGATCGTGGTGTTTCTTTCATTATTGGAACATCGGATCATGTAATCAGTCGATTGATGGGCAGCAAGGAAGAATGCGGTAGCTGGCTACACCTTTCCAAAAGAATAAAGGAGAGACCCCAATTCATGGTGGACGCAGGAGTGTTTCTCTAGCCGGGTGGCGGGGTGCACCCGTCTAATCCTAATTTAGAATGAGTTTGGGGTAGTTAAAAAATGCTCGATGTAGAGGCGTATGAACACAGAGTAACACACACGGGTTTAGAGTTGTTCAGGCAGTCGGAGCGTAATACCCTACGTCCACTATGTGATGTATTGCTTGTAAGTTTGGGGGGAACTGCTGACCCTGCGTGAGTGTGAACCTCTGTGTGCGTTGTAACGTGCACGCTCTCCCTTTTATATGCTCAAGGGGAGCGCGTATACTGAGCGGGGCCCCGACAGGTGGACCCGACGATATATTAAATAACATACACATTGGAGCCTTAAATGTCTCAGATCCAGAGATCTTCCTCGTCGGCCTCCGTACGTATCCTCCGTCTGAATATGGTCTTGTGCCATCTTGCTAGTATAGGGTCTGCTGCCGTTGACATGCGTAGAGGGAGTCGTGCTATCGATGTAGATTCAGCTCCCGCTGATAGGCGAAGGGGCTATACTGACCTACCGTGATGTAGCCTTTGCGCACTGTACTGGAGCATATTGTGACCTTCTTACAGCAGGTCATAATAACTCTTCGCCCACGCACGCGGCGCTGTGATGTGACCATACGTCCCTCGCCCACGCACGCGGCGCTGTGATGTGACGCGCTGCCTCAGTAACTGGCGGGCTTACCCGTGGTGTCACCCATACCTGCCTAACGTATCAGAGGGTAGCCCAACGTGCGCGCACTCCAACCACCCGCATTTAATGCGGTAGTTGGGTTGGCTTCTCGCAGAAGGTTGGTATCCACCGGACACGTGACGGTGCTGGTTTAGCGGCCGCTTCCTTAGGGCACGTGGCGGCACCGGACCTCCTTCCTGGTGGGGCGGGAGGTCCGGGCCCCCTGGCTGGCCCAGGCACTCAGACCCCCTGGGGGTCCGGCTTGCACACGTGGGGAACCAAGACCATCCCGCGGTGGTCCGGACCCGTGATAGCTGTTCCTGAGCACTTCGTCCTTGAGGCTATGTGGAGGCACCTGACCTGCCAGTACGTGGGAGGAGGTTCGAAGACTGTGCCCCCAGTTGTCAGGCCCGGGCATTATGCCCTGTCGCCCAGAAGCTTAGTGCGAGGTTACGGAAAACTTCGCATCTCTCGAACTGGATACCCTAATACGAGGTATCTCTATTTGTATGCGAGGTATCTGTATTTGTATGTACCGAAAACTAACTTCTGACAAAGACACAGCTGCCTCCCTGCCTATTTCCTACAGCAGGTAGTATGGCTCATGAACATTCTCTCCTTGGTCAAAAGGTTCATGCTTAACCAACGCGCACGTACTCTCGAGTCCTTCACTATTATTGGCCACATCTGGTTGTACCTCCTGCTTTCTTCATTGCGGCGTGCTTCTTGTTTGAACACAAAAACGATGCTGCAAATATGGTCCAAATAAACCAGATGCCACAATAACTAGAAACTAGACGTTTGACCTAACCAAGCCATTCACAACATGAATGCACTAACCAACCCATGGTCCATGTCCCCATGACTCCATGGCAATGAATGAAGACTACTACTCCAAAACAAAAAGGAGAGACAAAAAAAATGAAAATTGGAGAAGAAACTGAGAACCTGCACAGAAGGACCCACGCGCCACCAGCTCCCAAAAAAAAACACTAAGGGGGTTTCTTGTAATATCTTCAGTTTAAAACCCCCGTGCTCCCCACATTCCCACCCCAGTCCGGAACCCGTCATCGTTCGTTGCCAACCAGGAGCCAACGGCCACCAGCCCAGCACTCCCCTCCCCCTCCCATCTTTGGCCTTCCCCTCCCTTGCCTTCCCCACGCGCGCACGACGCGAACGACCGCGGGGGCGCGCGGCCGTGATCGTCGCCACCGGCGCCATGACGGAGTCGCGCGACCCGCCCACCGGCTGCGCCATGTTCGGCATCTACAGCGGCATGTTCCGCCGCCGCCGGTCCGCCTCCATGACCTCCCTCCACCGGATCAACGGCACCTCGCCCGCTGCCTCCGACGCCGAGACCGAGGCCGCAGCGGCCCCGCCCGCGCAGGCGAACCAGGCGCACCGGAAGCCGGCCGTCACCCACGACTCCTCCCTCGTGCGCCGCCAGAGCGCCCTTCCCGTTCCGGCGCAGAACGGCGCCGGGGCCCGTGCCGCGCCGCCGGCGAACGAAAGGGCCAGGCCCGTCGCCAAGGCGGCGAACGGCCTCGGCGGAGCGAGGACCGCGGCGGAGCCGGCGTCGGAGTACACCGGCATGGCCGCGGAGCTCGACAAGATGATCCTCGACCACCAGAGGGTCAAGGGCACCACGCAGCTGGTGCGCGCCACCTCCGGCAACATGATGCTGCACCGCAACCTCGGCAACCTCAACGCCGGCGCCGGCGGCGCGTCGGCGCGCAGCTCGGTGGAGCGCGGCGCGAAGATGGCCAATGAGCGGAAGGCGCCCAACGGGTACGCGTTCTCGGGCATGGGCAACATCGTCAAGGAGGCCAAGCCGGCGGGGGGCGACCTATGCCGGGCGCTGTCGCACCGCACGGACCCCGAGAGGCTCAAGGAGATGGGCAACGAGGAGTACCGACAGGGGCATTACACGGAGGCGGTGGCGCTCTACGACCAGGCCATCATGATGGACGCGAGGCGGCCGGCGTACTGGAGCAACAAGGCGGCCGCCCTAGCCGCGCTCGGGCGGCTCATCGAGGCCGTCGGCGACTGCAAGGAGGCTGTCCGGATCGATCCGTCCTACGAGCGCGCTCACCACCGGCTTGGCGGCTTGTATCTCAGGTACGTGGGGCAACTTGTCGATTTTCAGATCAAACGCGTTAGAAGCTTCGTCATTTCCCTCGCTGGTCCTTGAGATGGGCTGAATACTTGAATTGTTCGTCATCAATTGTATCCTGATAATCATTGCATACGATTTGATATTGTCATCAGTGTCTCCGTTTCTTTGACGAGCGTTGGTTGTTGAACTCAAGCACGCACGTTCGAACGTTCCATAGGGCCATTTACATGGCGCTTTCATATAATTTTTGTATTGCACAGTTTGACCTTGCGTGGTATCTGAAATTAAACTTTGGTGTTATTAATTTTGTTTGTAGTATATTGTTCATGACTATAAAACGCGATATTATTAGCACTACTGGACTAAGTTTGCTAATGTGAAAAAGTGGACTTTATGCACTACTGTCCTTATTAAAAATACTAATGCGAAACGCAGTCTGTAACAACTAGCCATGTATTAATGCAAAACTAAAATGAAATAGATAATGGAGTATCTACTTCTGCATCACCATCCCTTTTGTTTTATTAGGATGATGAAGATGGTGTGTAGGAACAGGATTATCCTTTTCTTGGATGCCACTAGCTTCTGCCCCTAAGATATGCAATAACAACCACTTGATGATTAGAGCATGCCATACATTTTTATTCCACATGTGCTTCTTTGGAACGTACTCTAGGTCATTGGATCAGCAGGTCAAGCACAACCATCTGCCTTAATTTATGCTAGCCGTTTGTAAGATTCACATTGATGATTGGTGCTTTGAATAGCTAATCACTTCTTCAGCAAGCATGCTCACACCTCCTTTTCAAGTTCATGATTGCACTAATTCAAAGCTGTCAGAGAACAAGTCTTTGCTTCATTTTTCCTACACTCTACTCAGCAACTTTCTTTTGGTGTCACTAGGTATCAGATGCCAACCATTGAATTTGCTTCATAGTACATATAGGATCGTGGCAATCGGCTAGATATAAAAATTGTTTGCCGTAATGAGCTTGAGATGTGATATTTTATATATAACAAAACAAAGCTTCAGATGGAATAGAATTAATGGAATACCAAACAGTTTATGATACTCATCAACTTGTTTATGTGTTGCTCAGATTAGGAGAACCTGACAGAGCCATCTACCACTTCAAGCAATCGTCCAAGGAATCCACGGGCGCCGACGTTTGTCGTGCGCAGTCGGTGAAGAACCGCATTGCCAAGAGCAGCGACGCGCGCAGTCTCAAGAACTGGATCACGGTGCTCCAGGAAGCGCAGGCCGCCGTGTCCGACGGCGCCGACTGCGCTCCACAGGTCCGCGCGCGCCCGGAACGACATGTGCCATGAACTAGCATTGACGCCACAATTCTGATGCGTGTCTGCCATGATGATGAACTCCGCTAGGTGCTGGCGTTGCAAGCCGAGGCGCTGCTGAGGCTACAACGGCACGACGAAGCGGACGCGGTGTTCAGCGGCGCCGGCGAGCCGAAGTTCGGCGTCGACGAGTCGACCAAGTTCTTCGGCACCTTCGGCCACGCCTACGTCCTCATTGTGCGAGCTCAGGTCGACATGGCTGCAGGAAGGTCTGTCTGTTCATCCCCGCTCCACACAAGCGCGTTCGTGCACGAACACGCATCAATAAGAATGGCACGTCTGACGCTTGGGTTCTCGTGACCACGTCACGACAGGTTCGACGACGCTGTGGCGACGGCGCAGACGGCGTGCCAGCTGGACCCGAGCAACCGGGAGGTCACGAACGTGCAGAGGAGGGCCAAGGCGGCGGCCGCGGCGCGGCTGCGCGGCAACGACCTCTTCAAGGCCGCCAAGTTCGCCGAGGCATGCCACGCGTACGGCGAGGGCCTCGACAGGGAGCCCGGCAACGCCGTGCTGCTCTGCAACCGCGCCGCGTGCCACGCCAAGCTCGGGCGGCACGAGAAGGCCGTCGAGGACTGCAGCGCCGCGCTCGCCGTGCGCCCGTCGTACAGCAAGGCGCGGCTCCGGCGGGCCGACTGCAACGTCAAGGTGCGCCGTCCGGCTGCGGTTCTGCACCTTAATTCTCCCCGTGCAGAAAGTTTCTCATTGCAAGAGAGCAGACGTGTGATCTCATCTTGCCATTGTCTTTTTTGTGTCGTCGTGTGTTCAGCTGGAGAGATGGGAAGCGTCCTTGAGAGATTACCAGGTGCTGATCCAAGAGCTCCCAGAGAATGAGGACGTCAAGAAGGCTCTCTCTGAGGTCGAAGCCAAGCTCAAGAGCCAAAGGAATGGTGAAGTAGCAAGACCTCAGCACTGACGTCATGTAACTACAAAAACCCTTTCCCAGTTCTCATTGCAATTTGGAACAGTCTGCAGAATATGAATGTGGGATCGAAAAGGATTGTTCAACTTACCAACCGAACAAACTTCACCAGATTGTTTATACAACGAAACAGAAAAATTTATAAATCAAAGCGCACACTTGTTTTTCTTGGACTATTGATTCAAGTGTCGGTCCTAACAAACTCGAGTGCTCTTTATCTACCTTAATTTTTTAACTACTTTGGTGCTAGGGCACCATTAGATTGTCACGCGTAGGTAAACAAATGAGGAGTGGTTTGAAAATTAGGAAGATTCCTTGCCTGCGCACCATCTTCTTCAGAACAAAGCACCGGCATGTTGATCATAACATAATCTGCTCTCCTTTGCAGGTTTCTTTATTCTGTCGGCTACCGGAGAAATCAACCGAAACTTCTGAAGAGGACAAGGCTTTGGGCAAAACAACTCTGCACGCGCAGCTGAGCAGCTTGTTATACCAAATCTGCATACCTTTTTTGTTCACCGTCACCAAATTACAAAGAGAATCAAGTAATGGAACTGTACATAATACTTGCTCAAAAGTGATTTATAGTTAGCGGATGGATTTGTTTGGTTCCTCGCGAAAAGAAAGTTGATTTATTTGGCTGTGCCCTTGTGTTGCGGGTGACAAATACCATGGATTTCTGAAGATTCAGTTTGGCTCTGAAACTTAACATACTGAAAGCTGTGCTCTAAAAATAAAATGATCATCTGAAAAGGAAAACGAGTGGCTTTTCCTTTGAGCAAGACCCTCTTTGCTGCAACTACAATGTGGATAACATCTGCATACATGAATTTGTAGCCTTCGGTGACAAACTGACAATGTTGTATACTGAAATACGTAGTTTAACTGCTCTCTTTTATTTTCATCTGACAGTTTCAGATCGAAATCTTTGAGTAACAATTGGCACAATCACTTTGAAATCTGAAAAACATATGAAAAAGCCTAACCTGATCTGTATGTTTTCTTTTACAGCAGAATAGGCCAGTAGGGTGTCACTTCCTTCCCAATCTCTTTCTTTCTCCGAGCACCAGCCCGGCCCTCATGCCTCTGTTATTCTTCCTGCCGTGCAAGAGGTTGTCGACCGGCCGTGCTGCACCGCCGTGCCGCCGTGGCCATGCTCGCACGGTGACGGGAACCACATCCATGAGCGTGCACCAACCTCCGTCTGCCTCCTTCTCCCGCTCCGGCCACCCGCGCGTTGTTGGTATGCCTGTGCGAGCTCCCCAACCTGAAGCGGCATCAGGAAGCATCCATGGTCGCACCAGCATCCATGAAGGGGTCCGGCGCCGGCAAACGCGACCGTAGCTGTCACCGTCCTCGGCCGCCACCCTCCATCCGCACCGCCGATAGGCAGTAATCCGATCAGGACCTAAATATTTTTTTACAGTTACCCCCTAAATTGGATCGCGATTATGAATGAATCGCGATCCAAAAGTTTTCTTTTACCCCCTAAACATTTACATTTACCTCCTTAGATTGGATCGCGACTATGGATCGCTATCCAATTTAGGGAGGGTAAGTGTAAAGTATTTGGATTGCGATCCAAATATTTTTCATAATACCTCCTGGCTGTTGCAAATTAGACTAGCATATGTATCTAGCGGAGGCGCCGCGATGAAAAGCTCGTCGCCGGCGGAAGGTGATTCAGCCCTGTGCCAACCGGTGGTCAGCTGGCAGTTCGACGTAGAGGAGGCCAAGGAGCTCCGCAAAATGGTGGACGTGCCGAAGCCCGGCCCTAGCGGCCTAGCCTACCTCGAGGAAGAGGACGAGGCCGAGGCCGAGGCTGATGACGGCGGCGACGAAACGGAGCAGGTGCGTTGCGGATAATTGGGGGATAGACGAGGAGGTGTCGAGGCGGGGAGGTGTTGAATTGGGTTAGATCGGAGTACAGGCGGGCTGCTGAAAAGAGGGGGGGAGTAGTGATTTGGGATTGGGGCCAAGGATTCCTTGTCCGCAGCCACGGCGGCGGCCAGATGCGGGTGGCGCGTGGTGGCCAGTCAAGGTGATCGAAGGCCGAAGCCAGCAACTGTGCCGGACCTCCTGGAGGCCAACCACGCAGCAGCATCTTCCATCCAGCAGCTCCCGAGCACTGAATTTTTACAGTATTCTGTAGAGCTCGAAATCCTTCCTTCGCAGAGGTTTGATTCGATTTGATGAAACGCTTTATGATTTATCATTCAAACAACGTTCATTTAGATGAATCTAAATCGTTCCTTCGCAGAGATGGGGTACCAGTCGAACAGCGTTCCTCCAATCAGCATTGTTTCTCGTCTTCTCTACCTGGGCATCAGATCGAAGCCAACACTGCAGGTTATCTACAAGCTGCGCACCACGACACCAGTTCACTTGGGATAAGAAGCTCTGTCATATTTTCAAGGTAATTTCGTTCTCCTGTTGACAACTGCAGATGGGGATTCTTGCTCGCTATGACAGGTTATCAGATATCTTGACTATTGCTTGTCAGTGAAGTGTCCTGAAATATTCAGTTTGGCTGAAGATGCAAATTATTTAACTGTATCACCTGAAGGATATTAGTAAATTATTTTTGACAGTCCACAGGCTCTAGGAGCAATTCAAGCTTAGTGAGTGGGTTGTCACTTTTTTTCTAGTTAATCTATACCTATTTCTAAAGTACGCAAGGTTTCCATCTAAATTTTTTTGTTCGTTGGTCCGACTTGTGTCATTGATAGGTAGACCTATCAATATGTGAGTCGGACCAGCCCTTTGCCCACGATTCGATCACGTAGATTCCTACAAATTAACGTACGGACAACTGTACTTATCCGATACTTATATCAACTTTGTCCATTGCAAGGCACGAGCATATTTGCGTAGTAATAACAATGGATAAAATTCACCAACTTCGTTTAGTCTGTATTTAAGGTCCATTAGATGATAGTTCGTAACAGTGTTTGCTGTTGGCTAAATGCAGTTTCTGCTTGGAACCTGTCTTGTTCAAGATCAGTTGTTGGTGCAGAAATGAAAAATCCAGCTAAATCGGACTGGCCGACACCTCTGTAAGAGGTAAAAGGAACTGATCTTGCCTTTCCTCACAGCTAATACGAGCGGAAATGGAGGCAAGCCAATGCACAATGCCAACAAAGCATTCAATTCAAGGTGGGGGGGGGGGGGGGGGGGGAATACGAGATCTTCTGAAAAGTTCATCGTTGAGATGATGCGCTTCAAATTGATGCGTCACATTTCATTGTCATTCATATAGTGTTGTTTTAGCTTGATCTGATTTCCTTCTTTGCAGAAATAGTGTGCCACTTGAACAGCGTTTGTTCTATCAGCATCTTTTCTCTTGGGCATCAGAGCCGCCGTAGTTGTATGCTACAAGCAGAACACCAGTTCACTTGGATACAAAGCTCTATGAGGTGATCAAGGTGATTCTATTCTCTTGCTGACAACTATAAATCGGGGTCTTCTACCGCAGTACTAATAGCTAAACAAATGATAAATGAGTAATTTTGCGCCTCAAACATAGGTAGCCAAGCCAATATTTTCTGGTCGTTCGACTAATCATGATTAGTCACGATTAGTCGGGCTTATCACTCCCTTGCTATCGACGAGGGCTAGCGACTAGGTCTGAACGACTAGAAACCTAGTCGTCCGATTAGATTTGAAAATGATCAGATTTAAGAGTCTGATCATGGGTCTCGGCAAGTGGGTGGTGGGCTAGTGGGCTGACAGCTAGGTCTATTAGGTTTTGGTATATATCTAACAGTTGCACGTGCTGCCAAACCATCTCACCCTAAAACGTCCGCCAGAACACACGCGCGGACATACCTATCCGCCCGTCAAATACAGGCCGCTGCCCGCCCGCCCAAAGGCGCGCCCGCTGGCGCATCCAGCCACCTAGGAGCACGCCGCCGCCAAGGAAACGCCTATGAGCTCCATGGCTCCCCACTGCCCAGGAGCTCCATGCCTCCCGCTGCCATGAGATACCCGCTGCCCAGGAGCTCCCGCCAAAATTTATGGTGTTAATACTTGCTATATACTATGTATTGTATAATCATATCATATCATATCGGTCTTGGATGGATAGGACAACTGTACAAATGACGACGACTAGGCTTGACCAATCAGCCTAATCAACAACTAATCTTGACTAATCACCTTATTGGTGCCACGGCGACTAGGTTCGATTAGACGCCGTACAACATTGAGCCAAGCAGGTGCACACAAATTACAGTATCAATTCTGCATGCATCTGGGTCAATGCACATGTAGCATTTTGCCATATGACAAAAACCCCTCTTCTGTTCTCAAAACGGAATGACTAACACTGTTTAGAAACACATAAAAAAACATGATGCTTTCAGTTCTGAATTATAGTGAACTTTTGTTTGAACTAGTAATGGAAACAAGCAAACTTACAGAATTAGGATACTTCAGACATATACTGACAACATCACCAAGCCTGACATGTATTCTTGTCAATACATCGCCTCAGTAGAACAAACTCCCAGTACTATATCTTATCGATTTCAAGCTATCAAGGTTGGATTTCAGGAGCTGGTCTACACAAGCAGCAGCATACGCTTCTGCAAGCCCTGGAACACTCTCCTGTTAGTTGCAGAAGTAATCATGTGCCATCTCCCTCCTCTCTCGCTGCACATTGCTTGTGTGTAGCGTTTCTGCTGCCCACGATCAGCAGTGCATATGCCATTATGCATGCATTTGACATATAGGACACAATTCACATTGCATCTCAAACTCTTTTAGCTACGGCAAAATTATCAGATGTCTCAGTCATCAGCTGACAGTCAAGCGTCAGTACAAGGAGTGACACAGGCTTGGAGAGGGAGCTATCAATTTCTAGATAATAAGGAAGATGAATAAAACTCACCAACCTTGGATCTCACACTAAACTTTTCTGAAAATCGACCAGTTTAATTTGTTTTTAGGCGCATCAAATGATGGTTGTGACCGTGATTGCCGTTGGGCTAATGCAAGTACAATTCTTTTTGGAACATGGGGCATGGCTGGCCTTATTCGGGAACAGTTGTTGGCCCAAAACTGAAAAGCTCCAGCTAAATCCGACAGACCGACACCTCTGTAGGCTGTGTTCGTAAAAGGAACCGATCTTGCCGTTCCTCGCAGCTAATATGAGCTGAATAGAGGCAAACCAATGAGGCAATGAAGCATGCCAACAAAGCATTCAGTTTCGAAAAGTAAAAAAGAATGAGATATTCTGAAAAGTTGATCATGGAGATTCCAGTCCATCATTAGGCCAGGAGTAAAGCATCTAGAGAATTTTATCTGAATGTCAAAGAGAAACTTTACTAGCACGAAAGGAGCTGTGAAGCTCATCATATATATTACTATCAATCTCACATATCACCAGTAAAGTATACCTGGGTAACATTTAACAAGGGACGTTACAGCACTATTTACAGAGCAAGAATGTTTTGCAGAGAGTCCAATATGATGGCCCCTGGCGAAACCAATTCTGCTGTATGCTGATCAAACCCTTCACACGAGCCTTATGCAAAGAGTAGTAATTCTCAAGAGGAAAGAAGAGGGGGGAGAGAGAGAGAGAGAAAGCAAGCAAGGAGTAGAAGGTAAACAAAAAAGCACGTACATTCCTTGTTGAACAATCCTTGTGATCATCTCTTCCAGCTCCGGCAGCGCAAGACCGCGTCGTCACTGCCGACGATCCACGTCTCCTTGGCTATGTCAAGGGAGACCTTGAAGAAGTCCGGTGAGTAGGTCATGAGCACCAGGCTCTCCTTCTCCTTCTCTTCCTCTGGAGTCTTCTTGGCGATCTTCACATCCTCAGAGTCCTCTGCTTCTAGCCTCCTCGCTAACCCCTTTGCCGGCGCCGACCGGCACCGCATTAGCATCAGCGCGTTCGCCGGTGGTGCCGCGTCTTCCTCCTTGCCCTCCTCCTGGTTCTGCTGCGGCTCCTGTCCCTGAAATTTCTTGGCGGGCACCTTGTTGCCTTCCTCCAACACCATGAACCACCTGGCCAATGCCGCGCCGTGCTCTGTTTCGTTCTCGGCGCGCTCCTCACCTTCCTCCTCGTCGTCATCCTCCCCGGATGTGTACCCGACGCCCACGGCGCCGGGGAAGCTGCCGAAGCAGCCGGCGACGTTGAACCGGAAGGCGCCGTGCAGGGCGTCCAAGAGCGCCATGGCTTCCTTCTTGATCCCCAGCGCCTGCAGCCACGTGGCCTTCTTGGTCTTCTTCCCACCGTCGCCGAGGCCTTTGGGCTTGGCCGGGCGGGCCTTGATCTGCCCCACGCACGTCACCTTGGGCGACGACGGCTCCTCGTCCACGGGGGCATCCGCGGCGGCGCGGCGGCTCGGGTTCCTGGCCGTGGCCGACTTGTAGAGCCCGCTGGGCGGCGCCGGCCCCGCCCGGCTGGTGCTGTGCCGGCGCTTGGCCGGCTCCGACGCGGACGGCCGCGACGGGCTGCAGATGGCCTTGGGGGGCATGAGGGCGAGGTGCGCCCGCGATGGGAAGAAGACGAGCAGGTCGGTGGCGGCGCCATTGCTGCCCCTCCCGCCCTTCATCGCCGCGACAGCCCGGCGTGCCGCTCGGTCGGAGCTCCCCCCCAGCGTGCGGCTCCTCCTGTGAAGCATGATGCTCTGTGGAGCGATCGGAGCGAGTGGTGATCTGTTTATAGGTGTTAGTTAAAAAAGCAGGCGGCGTCCAGCTTTCAGTTGGTGCCTGCGCTTAGAAAAAACCAAGCATCATCATGCAGGAAAAGCTTAAGCCAACATGCACTACTGACTACCTCCCAGCTGCACGGTATCGTCGTGATGCCGACGTGTCGACAAAAATGCTGCGCGTGCTGGTTGCCATGCTGGTAGTGAATTAGTGAGCAGTAGGATGCTGGGTTGTACACGTCTGCAGTGAGATCATCAGCGTGGTGTGTTCATGTGTTGGTGTAGTGTTTAGGCTAGATTATTCGGATTTGGGGGACTAATTGAGGTAGTTGATCACGGGCATGAGATTGGGGCCTTTATGTGGTCCTCACCCTTTTTTATCTATAGTAGTAATCTACTACTGGGTTTTCTTTGAAGATAGTAGTAGATAGTTTACATTTTTTTCAAAAAAAAGAAAGGTAGGTAGTTCAAATGATCATCCAGCAGCTTTAGCTTAGGCTGATCCAATCAAAAGACTACTTTTGTATTGTTGCATAGTATGCAGGAGAGAATCACTCAATGCCCTAGTGCTGAAGTGCATCATTATGAAAGAAGGCAATCAGCCAAGTTTAGGCAAATGCGCACGGTTTTGGTGTAGTCCATCCATGAGACGTATCCGTGCAGAGCGAGCCAATGTGAGGCTGGCTGGCACGCGTCTGGGCTAGTAAATTCCACCCTTCCGCCGTGCATGATCTTTGCCTAGATTCGTGCCATGAGACTTGTCCTGCGCGATCTGCGATCCTCTTCTCCTGGACAAGCCTCGGCAATATTAGGGAGAGGCACTAGAGAAACACTATGAAAAGTAAGGAGGGGGGCATACGAAACCACTTGAAAAAACAGCCGCTTGCGGCTGAAACGGCTTTGGGATTCGTTGCGCATTGGGACCATGGTCCACTACCGTGCCTCGCATGGCAGGGCTCTAGCTAAAATCTCGAAGTCAATTCAGCAAGCAACATAGACATCTTAAACTGTCGCTCGTACAAGTGAGAAAACCATGCAGCCTCTGCAAGACTGCAGTTGGAGACGGATGTCCTCCTTTCCATGGTAGGGTAGCAGTACTGACGGTACCCTAGATCCTGGTGCAAAGTAGATCTAGGACCATCTTGATTTCTCAGTATGTGACCAGCCAGCTTCTACATGCTGTGGCAAATTGGCAATGCTGTGCCTGTGGCCAGTACATACAGTCGCAAGACTACTACTAGTTGCTTGTTCATACCGTGTGGTCCGGGCCAATGAAATGCGTGTGCCGTAACTTGCGCCGCCCGGTACCTCGTGACAGTCACGGCACGTCCGAGCGCGCGGCGTTACGGCGGCGGGGGTGGTGGCCGGCGGCGCGGCGCCGAACCACATAATGGCCATGCGGCGAGCCATTCCCCCCTTTTTTTTTCTTTTGATGAAGAATAGAGAAACGATGCTTATGATTGCCGCATCTTGCCCATGAAGCTTCAAAAGCCAAACTCACCGCAGCAGCGAGGATATGATGATGGGCACACCCCCCCACGTATCCGTCCAAATCAGAGGCCGCGTTTCTTAATCTCCTCCTAATGATGTGATGGCCGCCCCGTACGATTAGCGCCACCAAATCATCATGCATCGCAACCTCAGGGGGGAAAAAAAAGCCATCACGCATCACGCTAATGGCGTCGTCGCTACTGGTGGTAATTGTTTAGCCGCGTGCCAATGATAAGGGATGGGCTGGGTGTGTGGTGCTAGCTTGATCCTTGAATTGACGGGAGGGAGAGCGAGGCGACGTGGAAAGATTAAAGAGGAGCCGTGCCTCATTTAAGAAGAACGGGCGCGCCATTATGAAAGGGGCGACGCACTTGAGAGCTCGGATCGGATGGGGGCGGGGCGCCTGCCTGCCTGGCCCCTACCGTCCACTCACGAAAGATTCCCATCGCCATGGAAAACTCATTGCGGAGTTGCTTTGCGAGGCACGCACGCTAGCCATTTCTTCGCTTTGCTTTGTGTTTGCGGGCCTCGGATGGGAGAAATTTGTTCAAGTCCTTTGGAGGAGCGGCGAAGAACTAGGCATTTGGGCTGGGCCATCGTTCCGCTGCGCATGAAGGCACCTTCTGATTCTGGGCCTATGTTTGGTTTTTGTATCGGTGAGTATGGGTTGGACCTCTTCCAAGGTCATTTAGGGCCCCTGTGTCCGCTCTAACGAATCTAATAAATGGGCTCGTCTCATTACTGAGACTGTGGGCCTTGGCCTTGTGTTTTGATGTACTGAAAGAAGCCTTCACGCTCTCATTTCTCCATCTACTAGGATGACAATCAAGGATAGTGGCGCCCATGATACAGACACGGCGTCGCGAAACTTCGATCGCTATCCAAAATCGTCGGCAAGCTGCAAGAAACACGCACGATAACGCGGATCACCATTCCTCAAAGATCAAAACACGTATCAAGATCCCACACACACACACACACAAAAAAGCATCAACAAAACCACCAAGCCTACTCAGTACGCATCGATCGTCCCTCGCCCGAGAGGGCTCCCGATTATTCAACTCGCTGCACGACCCCAGCAAGCACATCGTCCATTACATCGTGTCGTGGCGCACGTTAATCACGAGGTGACACGGCCCCACACAGCTTATTACGACGCGCCACCAACCGCACCCTCCTCGGCCGGCCGCGTCACGCACTCACGCCGCGGCGGCGCCCGCGCCGGCGGCGGAGCAATGGTCGACGACGGCCTCGAGCTTGTACGGCGGGGCGTCGGTGGCGAGCCACTGCTCGACGGTGAACAGCTGCTGCGCGCACCCCTTGTGCGGGCCCGTGATGGTGACCTCGACGTAGTTGCAGTACCACCCGTGGTGCGGCCCCGTGCCGTCGGAGGCCACCCGCATCCAGCACGGCGCCTTCGCCATGCAGGGCCCGCGGCCGCTGAAGATGTCCAGGTTGCCGCGCTCGAAGTAGGAGTGGCCCTGCCCCATGAGCCCGCCCCAGGAGGGCAGGTCCGAGATCCCCACGCCGTTGCCGTCCGCCGCCGCCAGCTCCAGCGTGATGTTCGAGTCCGTCCCGGCCTTCCAGATCGACCCCGTCCGGATGAACACCGTGTACACGCACTCCATGCTGTCGCCGGACACGCCGCCGGCGTCCGCGCCTCGGATCAGCTGTGGCGACAGGGTTAGGGATTACTCCAGTAATCACGGATCCACTAACACGGACTGGCTCCTCAAGAAGCCATGAACGAAGGCGGGCGGGTGGGTTACCTTGATCTGAGTCGGGAGCTCGCTGCCGTGCGCCAGCGTGGTGGCGGAGGCCGCCACGGCGAGGAGGAGGGGAAGGACGGCGAGCTTGGCCATGGATCCGAATCCGATCAAGGTATGGGGCGACGGGGTGACTGAGCTGCGGGGAACGGGGGAGTGGATGCGGATAATCATATAGGACGGAAGCGTAGTTGATGCATTCGTGGGGCCCATCGGTCACGGTGGCGCAGGTCTGTCTCTGTCTGATCTGATCGTGGTTTTTGTCGGAATTAAGTTTACCAGTGGTCAATTAGTTCGTAAATAAATACCTCTTAGCAGATAGGCATGCCCTTTTACGAAGGGGTATAAATTTCTAAGAGATATATTCTTTGAACATACTCCTTCATCATGTATAAATATGCAATCACACTCTTCATTCAATCAATCAATCAATGAATCAATTATTCATTCCATTCTACTCTTTGCTTTCTAGTTTCAAAACGTTATCAGCATTGGATCGAAGAAGAATAGAGCAGACGACGCTGCCGACGGCCACAACGTCAAGATACTTGCCGGAAGCCTTCGTGCCGCAGTTGTTCATTAATGGCTGCGCAGGTGGCGCCCGCCAGCGCGTGCCCCTATGGCAGCAGCGAGACCGCGAGACAAGAAGGAAGAATGTGGCGAGGACACGTCGGAGAGAATGCGGCCAGTCGCTAGCAAGGGCCAATCGGCCAAGTAGCATATTTGACATGGCCTCGACGCCGGAAGCAGCCAGTAGCATCTTCATCAAACAGATATTGAGGACTAATCGGCCTCAATTGGACGCAAATCAATATGTTCTTACTTTTGGTGAGTTACCACGGCACGGCGGTTCTTTAAATTCTGCATTAAGCCTTTGGCTTTCATTTACTCCCAAACTGCTTTGTCACCGTCACGGAGGGTCACCATCATGGAGGCAGAGCCCGCGCAGCCGCGCTCCAGTTGCAAGCATCGGGATGATGGCTTGCATGAGGCCCTCGATGACGATCCGGCATGCTCGCCCGCCAGCGCTTCTACGGCGGTAGAGTTCGCTTGCCACGACAGCTACCGTTGGATTATAAATCCGTAGCAGCGAGGGATAAGAATTTGTTTAGCGGAGTAATTTTTTTACTCCTATGCACTAATTATTAGACTAAAATTTAAATACGTCAGCCTTGTTAATTTTGCAATTTACTAAACAAATTGTATTTTAACAAATAGAATTCTCTTAATTAAGTTTTACTTAATTAATGATGTATTCGATGCAAAATATAGTTACATGTCTTTAACTTGGAACTATAACACAAGGTGATGGAGATCTAGGCATTGGCTGCAATAAATCGTATACGTTTATGGTATTAAGGATCTTCTTCTAAGAAGGTATTATTATCTATCATAAGTACTTTTGATCGCTCATAGAGCATTAATTTATAGCCTGTATACTGACTACACTATTCCTGGCATTAGGGGGAGATAAATACCACATATATAATGCCAGGAATTCAAAGTGAATGGTATACAAATTTAACCCTTAGATCCACGTACGCACCAAAGAATATCTGAACTACAGTTCAGAACATCTTATATTTGTAACACATTACAAACAGTCTACCACATGCATTTACTCATCAAAAGTATCATCACATTCGATCCCTACTGATAATGTACCAGAAAGAGTGGAAGTACCTAAGAAATCACTCAATTTCCAAGTCAAAATAAGAGGGGAGAAGTATGGTGATTAGGGATATAACTTATTTCAAGCATCCATGGAAATGGGGAAGACATTCTCCAGGATAGTAAATGCGAATCAACATCATGCATATTGTTAGACACTTTGTAGATATTCAAATCCAAAACCTATGAATGTTGTTTAACATTCAAAAACCCAATATTTGTGCTCATAAATTCAGGAACTGGATAAATAGAACACCCTAACTCCATCATCGTGGGAATTGAGATAAGAGTTATAGAGGGTAGATATTTCACAAGATATATTGGTTCCATCGAATCAATGATATAAAAAATATAAAATATCAACATATACTCTTTATCAAAATTGTCATACACCTTCAGCTGGATCCAAACCAAAAGTTCTAGGCAGAGTGTCCAAACACTCAAATCGGTCAAATCAAAGGTGATAATTAAGGAAAAGTGTTCTCGTTCAATTGGAAGAATTAGTCAGGATAGAAATATCTTCTCATATTGCTTTCTTTATGAAAGCAAGGTGGTGAAATGGCGAGAATTTATAGTACATGGTCTCACGCAGAGAGTGAGTAACATACCTGCATGGTATGTGTAAAAATTGTGCTCCCATATTCAATCGTTGGCATCAAACGAATTTGATAGATTTAGATATACAATGGATTTTATTTTCTGAATCGAAATTAAATTGAAGTCACAACATATATTGTGTATAACTCAAGTCATGAGGACTTGAAAAGGTTGAGTTGATGTGGTACAACTAACCAAGTGAGTATCTTCAAAGGATTACTCCAATTATTATAATTGCATATGTGTATCTATAAGTAAATTCTGAAATGAATTTTATAATCTCAACACACAAATAAGCAAGCAATCATTTTACAATGGATTTTGAGATGAAATTTGGGTTAAACCAAACTATACTTAAGTCTACAACTTAAGCAGAAACATCAGTTTACCAATATAGAATTGATATTATACACCAATATTAAAATAATATTGGAATATTATATCCATCAACACTTGTAGTCAGTCAATCCTAAAGATGGATCATTTTCTATAAGGACCGTGGGATTACATCTTTAGTGCCATCAAAGCGCTAATGTATTCTACAAATTGCAACAGACCTAATAGTGCATTTGTAGATATTTTGTTATAGCTCAAGATAGTGCAACTCAATAACACCATATAGGTGGGAGTCAAGAAGGATATACACAGATATCAAATGGTACCAAAAGGTTTTGATTTATTATGAATAAATCAAGATGTAACAAAAGTGGGATATCAAGACACTGGCTAACTAATCCTCGTATTGCCAGACCGTTGACATATGCTATGGTAGTAAAAAAAATTATTGGAGTTATGAAAATAAATTGTAGTGATAACTTCATCTATCATTCCGAAATATTACATGAATATGCATAACTTTACTGAATGATTAATGGTGATTCCTTCGAATCACTTATATTATTTATAAGGATAATATGACTTATATTGCTTAGCAGATAAAAGGTTATCCGAAAGCAGTATTACTAAATATATTACTAAACATCTTGCAAAATTAGATGATAAGGTAATCTTATGAGATTCACTCATAAAGTTATTACAAACTACTACATGTGTAATTCTAAAATCGGTATATCAGTATACAAATACTTTGATTTTGCAAGGCTTACGGGGTGACTCTCGTTAAGTTATAACGTGTTCAAAAATCATATTGTAAAATTCATATGTACTCTTTTCCCTATATGAGTTTTTTCTCATAATGTTTTCTCATAAAGGTTTTAATGAGGCAATATCAATACAAGAAAATATGTCATATCTCCTATTTTTTCCATCGGAGTTTTTAAAGGTGATATTCAAGATATATTGGATGTCATATCTTCTGTTTTCCCTATAAAAATTTTTAAGAGGGTATTAAAGATATTATTCCTCCTCATATTTTTCCATTGGGTTTTGGGGAAGGCTATTCGATTATGATCCACAAATCATGATTATTGATCTCCAAACTTTCTTATGATTTTCTCCTTTCAAGATTTTCTCATATGAGTTTGCGGTGAGACAATAATCTATATATGCTATATCATTTTCTCCTATTTTTCCACTGGGGTTTAAAGGAGTTTTAATAGCATATCAATATACAATTTGGTTTCTCCTCAAATTTTTCCCACAGAATTTTTGGAGGAGTTTTTTCCATCCAATAATGAAGGATGATTGAACAAAGATTACATGAAGCATACAAGGAGCTAATTGATCAAGGGAGAGTGTTAGAATTAAATTTATTAGTGATCAATTAGTTTGCACCGTTTCAAAGAAAGACACCACTTAATAGATAGGCATGCCCTTTTACGAAGGGGTATAAATCTTCAAGGCATGTCCTTTGAATACACTCCTCTTCATTCAATTATTTCTTCATTCCATTCTACTCTCTATCTACTTTCTAGTTTCAAAAAATTTTGTCTGCCCATCTGTCAGATCCATCGAGCGATTTGTGGATTATTCAAAGGAGAAATTCATTGCGGATAGGGCCATTTCACCTGCTGTACTGCACGTACACTACAGGAAAACAGCTCATTTTTGTCGGCCAGAAGCCGACGAAAATAGGCCTTATGCCGACGAAAATAGTCGTTTTCGTCGGCTCCCCGACGAAAATAGGCCGACGAAATAAACTCGACGAAAATAGGCCGACGAAAATAATACCGTATTTTCGTCGGCTCAGAGGGCCGACGAAAATGAGTGACATATTTTCGTCGGCTCCGTAGGCCGACGAAAATATATGGCGTATTTTCATCGGCCAGTGGCCGACGAAATTACTGTGATATATTTTCGTCGGCCTAAGGAGCCGATGAAAATAATGTAGTATATTTTCGTCGGCTACGCGGCCGACGAAAATACCGGGACCTCCAACCAGCAGCTGCAGCTACCTGATGGCCTATATAGGTCCTTCGCAACATACAATCAGATCAGATTTCAGAAATACATCAAGATCCATAAATATAATTGAAGAACGAGATCACATGATGTCAATAACCTTCAAAACAGTTACTTAACATAACATACATATCCATAAGCATAACATATCTAACATATCCAAAGCAAATTATCCACCGAAGGACTTTCGACACGCTCCCCTGCTAGGCCTACTTAACGTATATAACATACATATCCAAAGCAAGTTATCCACCGAAGAACTTTCGACACGCTCCCCCGCTAGTCCTACATGGCAAGTGCAAGAGCCAACAACGCGAAAACACAAATCAAGGAGGAGAGGTAATGTTATGTCCGCTACCGCAGTCACCTCTAGAAATGTTACGCGGTGCCGATGGTGGCGTGGACGGGCTGGCAGAAACTTCTCGAGGATGAGTACTCGTCGAACCCTGATTATAGAAAAAGTTAAATCTATTTAGTACGCATATGTAAGACAATTTGAGCATTGCTAGTTATACGATATAATTACCACTTGTGGAGACGGTACACGCACAAATGGTATAAAATTCGGCGGTGGAGGAGGAGGCGAAGGAAGAGGTGGCAAATTAAATTGTGAGCCAAGAGTAGCCGCTAGCATTTCCTAAAAACCGAAAGTAGATTAAATATCTTATAGCAATGAAAAGTGCATAAAGAATTGAAAAAATATAAAACTTGCATAGTACCTGAATCTGTCGATGCTGAGCGAAAAAACCTTGCATGTACTCGTGCTGTTGCCTTGCCCACTCCTCTTGCCTCTGCATCGCCTCTTCATGCTGCCTTATCTGCTCCTGCATTGCAGTTTCTCTTTGACTTTGCCGTTGGTAGCCCCGAGAATTCTGAGTGGACTGGGAACACCTTGCCTCACTCAAAGCACCACTTGTATCAATAACTCCATTCAACATGCTAAACCTGCCATGTTTCTTCCCTCCCCCGCTTGAGTATAATGCACCGACATCCACATCACTCGTCCTCCAATCATACTCCTCCCCATGACGTGCCACCATTTCATCGCCATATCTCGCCTACCATTCAGGCAACCAGTAATAAGATTATATTGAAATCATCGCTTAATTGAAATCATATTATTTTACTAACCAGAGTCTGCGTGGCATTGTCACTGCAAAGCAAATCTGGCTGTGTAGGATCTGGGCTGTGGTGGCCTCAAATGTATGTTTCAATATAGCTTGGTGCCACCCCACATTGTGCCTCCTGATAAAGAAAAAAATTGTGATATTGCAAGTAAGCACATAGTAAACAAATTGAAATAATAAACACGTACCATTTGACGAGCCAAACGAAGATGTCCATCAGCCCCATATCTTTGTATAACCCGTGGTCCTGCTTGACGATTAGCTCTCTTCATTCTAGATTTTTCCACAAAGCTAGGTAAAGCCCAATAAGCACAAAGTGCTCGCCAAGCATCCGGACACTTTCTCAACCAAGGCAAACCGCAAATATCAACTTCAAGGTACTCATCCTCTCGAAGTTATATCTCAGAAGCACCCAATTTCTTATTCATGTCTTGCAGCTTTATTTTCTTGTAGTACAAACAAACGCACTGTATACGAGCATTAGACATCATATCCCTTACCACTTTCGTCGCTGCCTTGTCAAACACAGAACGAGCCCTATCTTGTAGGCACTGCTCCTCCCCCTCCGGCAAACGATACCTCTCCTAAAAAGAAAAATTAATTCATTAGTCAACTCATAAATGAATCAAATAGATATTAGTTATACAAGTTAGACAAGTTAAGATAAAAAAGTACCAAGAACTCATTCCAAACTCTCGCTGCCGTCGTGACGCCCTGGTCATCCGATTGCAGCTTATAATGCTCCCACTTCAATGCAGGCTGAAGCACACCTTCAACTGCGACCATTCCTGGGTAGTGAAACCGACAAAGTGTTCCCAATATTGCATTAACAGGTCTTAACCTATTTCTTCCCTCCCAACAAATATCGTCCCACTGCCTGCAATTATTGCATGTTATCCATCATATTTCTTACTTGAACTATACAATATATTAAATAAAACAATCACAATAATAAAATATATTACTTACCAATCCCCATGTGGCCTAATCTGTCGACGATTTGCTGGATTGGTTGCTGCAGGAGTCATCACATTGTTGCCTCTAAATGTAAATGTGGTGTATTAGTTAGCTAGCTCATACAAAATTTTTCATGAAATGATCGTAAGCACCTGAACACAGTTTGTGCAGCAGTATCCTCCTCTTCATCCTCCTCGTCCTCCTCCTCTGCATCTCCATCATCTCCATCCTCGCACTCTACTCTGTCCTCGCACCCATCTCCCTCTCCACTACCTCCATCGCCATCCACGTTCGCGACATATTCTTCCTCATCCACACCCCTACCTTCCTCTTCTTGCTGTTCAAATACAAATATATATTTATTGTTATAAAAAATAATTTACACATGCAAACTACATATGACTTACTTGCATAGCCTCATCTAGACATCGCTGAAGTGCACTTCTTCGGCTCAGATGAGAACTGCTGCCTCTAAAGAGAGAAGGCCTATCCGAAGATGCGGATTCATCATTATTCTTTCCCTGACTCCTTGAAGACGAGGATCCATCCTTCTTTCCCTTCCCCTTCAGAGCGTGCACAAATGACCTCATCCTAAAAAATAAAATATGGTTAGTTAATATCATATGAAGCAATGGTAAATAAAAGATAACAAGTTTCATAACAAAAATTACCAAATAGAACTCTATTAAGAAAAACTACATATAACATCACATTACATGTTAAAATTCCTCAGGGTCATCTTCTTCAGCTAGGGGGCCACCATGAGTAGTACCATGCCGCGTTTCAGACGTTGTGAACATTACTTTACTTGCACGACGTGGCTGTTTCTTATTTCGAACCTCAGAAACTATTACATCACCGGTGTCACCTTCTAATCTGTCAAGTGCCATCCCAATATCAACTTCAAAGGCTCCATCACAGTCATTTTCTTGAAATGCTTCAGGAACAGTACGATCAAGCTCACATTCATCGTAACCTTCATCTCCAGGAATAGGCAATCGACCTGGAGGACATACTCTCTGAACAATCCACCATGGTTCCAAACTTTCCAAACGGCATGGATACGACATGTAATAGACCATCTCAACTTGATGTGCAAGGACAAATGGATTGTAACCAGAAAGTCGCAATTTGTGGTTCACCTCCACTAAACCAAGTTTTTTAGTCAGGGCCAGGTATTCAAACGGGGATTACCGGGATATTCAAACGCTTACCGGGATTGTCAGGGCCAGGTATAATAAGCGTCAAAAACACATACTCATCTTTCATGCATAATGATGGTGGAAGATTGTATGGAATTGTTATCACTAGCCAACATGAATAGGGGGCAGCATTTGAGTTAAAGGGAGTGAAGCCATCAGTGGCCAACCCAACACGCACATTCCGAGGGTCACTTGCAAAACTTGGATCATAATGGTCGAGGGCCTTCCAAGCCGTACCATCAGAAGGATGGCTCATGCATCCTGTATTATTACGAATTCTCTCTTTGTGCCATCTCATATGTTTTGCAGTCTTCTGAGATAGGTACAACCGTTGAAACCTTGGTTTCAATGGTAGGTACCGTAACACCTTAACGGGCACACTTGTTATCTGCACACTTCCATCTTTTTTCACCACCTTCTTGTATCTGCACTTCTTACAAACCGAACAGTACTTGAGATTTTCATTGTTCTTCCAAAATAACATGCAATTGTTCTCACACACATGGATTTTTTTATACGGCATCCCTAACCCAGCTAACAACTTCTTTGAGTAGTAAAAGTCTTTCGGGAACTTGTGAGGTTTCGGAAGCATGTCCGAAATTAAGTCAACAAGATCATTGTAACAACTTACTGAAAAGTTGTACTTCGACTTTATAGCCATTAACCGTGTCACAGCAGCAAGTTGTGATAAAGTGGTGGCCCCATGTAATGGTTCTTTTGATGACACAAGCAGATCAAAATATTCTGGTACCTCATCAGCATTCTCAACCTGTTGGACAAAATCATCCATCATTGCATCCATCCTATCTTCGTTTTCCTCAAACCTATCAACTAGGTTGTATGGCTCCTACTCCTGTGACTCCCCATGCTCATACCACCTCTTATAATTCGGCATGAAACCCCACTTGCATAGGTGACGCTCCATATCAATCTTGACTTGACGAGAACAATTCTGACACTTGTTACATGGACACTTTGCCAAACCACCACTAGGAGACAAGGAAAATACATGATCAACAAAAGCTTGTGTGTTGACCATCCACTCTCGCGTAGGCATTCCGTTACTTGTCCAACCATCATACATCCAACTTCGATCGTCTCTCATTTTCTCAAACTAGCTACTTCATAACGAAAGTGAGAAATGTTACTTCATTAACAATATTAAGCAAACAATAATTATCAAGAAAATGTAACACAAATATTTTAAGAGTAATACAGTTTCTGGACTTAGAGTAATGGATAACAATGCATCACTAAATTTAATAGTTATTCGGTCAGTTCAAAACTAGCATGAAACAGAACGGGCAAGCATACCTGTGGACGGCGGTGGGTCGCGGGGGCACGGCGTGGGGCCTCGGGGGCAGTGGCGGGCCGCGGGGGCACGGCGTCGGGCCTCGGGGGCGGCGGCGGCGACCTTTTTCTAGTTAAGGTAGGTGCGAGGCGGGCAACGGCGGCGGCAGCGACCTTCTGCAACAAGTAATGAAGATATATAATTGTGCCAACTCACTTAGTTTCATATATGTTATTATACTCAATCTAGCCACAGCTTGGCACAATTGTCATAGGCAGGTTGGTAAAATGTTTTGCTTGACATAAACAGGTTTATCATGCTCTAAGTAATTTAGCTTTGAGTTTTGTTTCTTTCATTCACTACAAAACACCTATTAGCCAATAGATCATTTGTTGATATTTCCATTAATATAATCTCACTAGCAATTACTCATAATATGATTAAATATTTCTTGGACATCTTTGCCATTATGCCATAAAAGACTGAACGTACTGCTTGGACAAACTCCGAAATAAAATCAGAATTGACTGGATGATTCAATGTTCCACAAAGATTCAGTATGTTGATTCTAGGTAAGCTTGCCAAACATGAAGTGAGCATTCACAAAAATTAGCACAGAAGTAAACCTGGCATAAGTCTTGGGCCAGAATCATGAAAATATTGTGAGAAAGAGACATACTAATTGATCATGATATCTAGGTAAAAACTGGCACTTCCACGAACGTCTTCTTACTTAAACTACCCTACTGAACACAAGACAGAGTAATAGATCCTGATGCCCAACTTATTGACACTAATTCTCAAATTATTGAGACAAAATAGCTTAATCACCAGATCCTCAAGAAGCCGACAGTAGCAGGACTCATGTTAATTGATTGATCATTGCGTCTTCATGCCGGTGACAGTCTGCCCGCCTATAACAAGATCAGGAAAGATGATTAAAAACCACACTGTAGCGCAAGGGCCGCGCGCCCGAGGCGGCGCAGGCAGCGGCGGCGGCCGCGCGCCGGAGGGCCGCGCGGGGCAGAGGCAGCGGCGGGCGCCGGGGCCGCGCGCTCGAGGTGGTGCAGGCGGCGGCGGCGGCCGCGCGCCCGAGGGCCGCGCGGGGAGGAGGCGGCGGCCGCGCGCCCGAGGGCCGCGCGGGGCGGAGGCGGCGGCGAGCGCGGCGCGCCCGAGGCGGGGCAGGCGGCGGCGGCGGCCGCGCACCCGAGGGCCGCGCGGGGCGCAGGCGGCGACGGGCGCGGCGCGCCCGAGGCGGGGCAGGCGGCGGCGGCGGCCGCGCGCCCGAGGGCCGCGCGGGGCGGAGGCGGCAGCGGCCGCGCGGGGCGCCGGCGGGGGCGGTGGGCTCGGGCGGCGCGGGGGGATCGGATAGCGAAAGGACGTCGAGATCTACTGTGCGTGTGTGGGAGTAGACGACAGAGATCCAGCGCGCGGCGGTATTAGGGCATGTATATTTTCGTCGGCCTGAGACGGCCGACGAAAACGGGCGCTTTGTTTCGTCGGCCAGGTCTTGGCCGACGAAATTACCGTCCTTTGTTTCGTGGGCCACATGGAGCCGACGAAATAGTACCACATTTTCGTCGGCTAGATTTGACCGACGAAAATATATATTATTTTCGTCGGCTTTTTTTGGCCGACGAAATAAATATTATATTTTCGTCGGCTTCCTTTGGGCCGACGAAATTAGTATGAGCTGACGAAATTGCCTGAATTTGGTGTAGTGGTACTAGCCTTACATGTGGCGTCAACTGGGTTTTCAGTTCACGGACCCTTGATAAACATGATAAACAAGAAGGAAGAAATCATAGAGGCAACCGAATTTTTTGCATTTTAGCTCTTTTTTTGAAAAAATTCACGTTTGAACCCCTGTATGACTTAAACCCATTTTTGAACCTTGGGGTCCGCACCAAAGAGCACAGCTCCGATTCAATGGGCGTGGCAGGTAAGAGGGTGCTGACGTGGCAGGGGGCTCGGCGCTGACCTCGGCGCCCACATCCCTGGCGCCTAGCTCTCCCTCCCTCTCCCGCGCTTTGTCCCGCTCAACTCTCCCTCGCCCAGCCGTCCCACGCCGCCGCCCCCGCTCCCTCCCGCGGTGCCGGCCCCTACTCGCCTCCTGCGCCACGGCCCCCACTCACCGGTCGCGCCACCCTCTCCACTCGCCACCCGCGCCGGGACCCGCCTCTCGCTCCCGTCCTGCTACGCACCCGACCGCGGGCGCCTCCCGCAACCACCGGCAGCGAGGACGGCAGCCGAGGGTGTGGCCACGGGCCGGCGGGCCTGCATGCCCCGCTCCCCCGGCCGAGGTGCTGCGCCGGGAGGTGCGAGCGGCTGAGCTGAGCCGCACCGGAGATAACTCAATTTTTTTAGTTAAATTAGTTGATGTAGTTAGCAAATTAATTTAGATAATTAGAAATTTTAGCTGGATAGTTTGATTGTTACGTAGTTAGGCATGCAGTTAGGTAATTTAGTTATTTAGTTTAATGTAGTTAGCAAATTCTTTTAGAAAATTTAGTTGGTTACATAGTTAGAAACATAATTAGGTAATTTTATTAGTTAGCAAATGTAGACAGTTAGCAAATTGATTTAGATAGTTAGGAGTTGTAGTTAGCAAATATAGGTAGATAGTTAGATAGATAGTTAACTTAGTTATATAGTTAGTTAAATTAGTTTAGATCATTTAGTTATATAATTTTAGTAGTTTGGTTAGATAATGTAGTTAAAAATTTTCTCCAGGTAATTTAGTTAGCAGATATAGTTAGAGATAATTTATTTAGTTAGCAAATCTAGATAGTTAGACAATGTTGTTACTTATTTTTTTATTAACCAAATCAAAGTGGATCTAGATAGGTAATTTTGTTGGATCAAATCAAAATTTTCTAAGATCAAATACATCGATTGATGAAGTTGGACAGGTGGGAGAGACAGAAAAACCGAGATAGGGTAAGATCAAGTGGAGGAAGACTCGGATAGGGAAAGATGGTTAGGGATACGAGGCAAGGAGCTCAGCGCCCTTGGCGCCGAACTTCCTACCATATCAACGCCACGCAAGCAGGGGTTCTGGCACCTTGGCGTCATGACGTACGGCATTGAGACGTGTTACCTCAGCACCGAAGATCATGGTGAGCGATCCCCCGGGTCCAAATGTAGGAATACGTGAATTTTTTCGCGAAAAAAGCCAAAATTTAAAAAAGACGGGCAACTCCAACACTGTCTGTGGCCCCTTACGATCTACTGCGCTAAAAATACTTGCACGGAAAAAAAGGAAAAGCAAACAAATGGTACAAGAACAAGTACCTCCTCACGTTGCGTATGTCTCCTCTTGCCGCTTCCCCGTGGGCATGCATTACCAACTTATCTGTCCTTAACTCAGCCTCGCGCGGCAAGCGTTGTGAGCCATCTCAAACTACTTTTTTCTTAAACAAGCACAGTAGACCAACAGAACGCCAGACGCTCGTGCTCCAGGCGATAAAATCCTTCACTTTCACTTCACAAACGCGCTCTTGCAATCTGACATCTAAATTGGCAGCTTAGCAAACAAAACTGATCCTGGCAAAAACAAATGCAGCTGATACAACAAACACGACGACGGCTCTGGCAATCTGGAACCCAGGGTGTGAGGCACAGGGACATCATACGGTGCACTACAAAGGGCAACAGGGGCTTCCCCAGCATTCCATCTAAATATTGGCCATGCTAACTAGTTATCAGTCAAACTGTTGCCGAAGAGCCATCTCGGTCTCGCTCTTCCATGAAGCGTGCGACGATTGCCCCCTCATCCTCTTGATCTTCTCCTTGTCTTTGACAGTTGAACCCTTCTTCTTTTCGGGCTCTTTTGTCTGGGCTGGTCTATCACCACAGACAGGGCAAACCATACCCTTACCATGTGAATAAGTCTTTGGCACACCACATTGGAGACACATCCTTAACATTGAAGCAAAGTTGCAGTTAAGACCACTGGAATACCAAAAGGAATTCTGATAGATAATATACAATTACAGGTAAAAGATGTACACAAGCTGTTTCTGTACAAGTACTTTTTCGAGTGTGACATGGATGAAAATGATAAAAATTACCTCAGAAGATCAGCTGCATCTTCGGGGCCAGGATTTGCAGCGCCTATAATTCTTTTTCCATCAACAGAACCAGATGTCACTGAACCTGGAGGGTTGGAACTAGTTGTGGTAACTCGCTCGCGTATCGCAACTAACTGTGGTTTCGCCACCAGAACAGCACCTGAGGATTATTTTCTAGTAAGACCATGCTCAGAAAACATATCCTAAATTGCAAAACTGGCATGTCCACACATTCAGAACATTGTCAAATGCAAGCAATCGTGCTCAGACTGCTTTACTTCTCATGACCAAGATCAGGAACATTGAGATTTGATAACAAAACACTTGACAGGCACAAGGGATGATCTATGCATGTTCTGGCACATTAAATTTTGAAAATACCAGCTTTTACAAATATTTGCCATGGCCAAGTTTAGAGAAGGTAAAAATAGGTGCAAAATGTAGCAACCTCTTTATGTAGTTTGGTAAGTTAAACTAAGTATTTTCTATACTATTACAACATAAAAACAAACATCTCCATATCAGCACTGCCTTATCCCATGGTGTCATCTCAGATGCTGCTCAATAATTTAAGACTAGTCCCAATAGTTACAGCAGATAGATAAGTACAATTTGTAACGATAGCCTAAGGGCTATCATCAAACAATAGCATGCCGAACCAATAGAAGATATCATGCTCAAGTACAAACTGAATTGATATGCAGTGTCTCTCATCATTCAACTGCATCCGGCCTTCTAATTTTCTCAACAATCAAATTTACTTGGCCAAATGCTACTCGTGAGTCAAGCAACAACCGTGAAAGTAAAACAGACAAACAAAACAGATACCTTCAAACTACTTTGAGGTCCACGAATACTCAAACACAAGTATTTTAGACTTGAGAGTTTTTATTTGAAACTAAAACCAAACAAGCACGGTATAAATTACTCTGCAATGATCCAGCCAACTCTATAGCAATCATACCAAAGATTTATGACATGCAATTGACAACAGATGAACAGGTAACTGATGCTATACAATACAACTATATGCAAATACATAGAATTAGTATCTTCCTAATTTTTCAGGTTCCACAGTCAAGTATCTTGGAAATCATGAACCAAATTAACATGTTACATTTCCTGCTGAAAAATAACTACATCAGGTTTTCTAAGACTCTAACAATGCGAGATCTGTAACTACATTGTTAATCAATCTCTAACTTTACCAACAGAAATCAGGAACTGTACACTCGTACCATGCAATCAAGTCGACTTCAGTCTTATAAACACGCTGCTACCAACCCGACTAACTAAGAACGTAAGTCTCCACCTCAATGAGTCGATAAATCTGCTTACCTGGAGGTGGATGCTTGCTCCCCTCCTTCCCGCGGCGATCGAGTACGCCAAGGGCCTCCGTCCCTTCCTCGGGCTCGGCAACCCTGTGCCTTAGAAACTCCGGAGGGCCGGAGACATCGGCGAAAGCCTCCAGCGCGGACGGCAGCGAGGAGTCCCCTTCGCCGCCGGCGGCATCTCCCCCATTAGGGTTTGGGCGGCGGCGGGGCTTGGAGGCCGGCTTCGGAGGAGCGGACGCCTGGTCTCCGTCCGATCCGGCTTCCTCGGCTGACGAGTCGCCGGACTCGCTCAGCTCGGCGCCGGCGCCGGCGGTGTGGTCCTCGTCCTCCTCGGCGGAGGAGTAGCCTTGCAGAAGCGCTAAGCTCATCGCCGTGTCTGGGTAATTCCTGGTCGTTTTGCGTCGTGTCAGGTGGCTGCAAGTCTAGTATAGCAACTTCATGGCGTATTAATCACCGACGAAGAAAAATTAACGCTCCAGATTGGCTGCCGTGGAATGATAATCTGGGCGTGATCTTGAACTTTGATGGGCCGTATTTGGGCTCAGTTTCAGACCGATAGGCCTCTTTCACGGCGCTGTAAGCTGTGTGTAATGTTGACGGTGGGCTCGTTTTGTCAATCCAAGAGCGCAGAGTATATGGGCTTACTATTTGTTTCAGGGAGTTCATTTCTGCATTAGTTGGGCTTGTGATAGAAAAGTATGGGCTTTTCCAAAATCTCAATATCTCTATGGGCCAAGATCAGTAGAATCAAACGACATCAGGCTTCAGCAGCAACTGCCTAAAAGATCATCTAAAAAAAAACACTCTATCTGGATCAAAGAAAGAAAATCCGCCAGAATGCTTCAAAGTCCAACCAAAACGTAAAACAAATGCATTCCCAAATGACCAACCATGTTCTTAGGTTCGGTGGAAACTTACACGTGCGTCACTTTCCGCATGTGCTTGATCTTCCTTGCCAACCTGACACTCTTTGTGTGGACAATCATGACTGCATAACATAATCCAGTAACAAATCCCTCACATTTTCCATACTGTTTCCACTTTCCAACCAGAGAGAGAGAGAGAGAGAGAGCTCCAACGACCGGTCACCTATCATTGTGTATTTTTTGTAGGCATTTCCCGGGCGGCGCCAGACCGGCCGGACGACGGTTGACCCCGCCGCCGGCGCGAGTCCGCGGCGCGGAGAAGGACAAGGGCCGACGCCGAGCCCAGTCAGCACTGCGACGCTCCGGCGATCTCATCGCTCGCCGCGATCCTATTCTTTAGCGGCGTCGCTGTCACAATCCCCTGTCTGTCTTTACCTCCGAATGTATACAACTATACAACAAGTAGTGCGCTGCGTTTTTTTTTCCCTCACATCCCGTCACTTTCGTGGATGCTAACAAAGACCGGCCCGGAAATGGACTCGGAATAGGAAGGATGCATGCAATGCTAACAACCGTCACTCTGAAAGTGCGGCTCCGACCGCTATGGTTTAACCACCCCGAAAGAGACTGCCTGGATCGTTGATCGTTTTGGTTAATGCGGCATCAGAGATGGTTTTAGTTGGGGCAAGCAATCAGGAGCAGGTCGCGAGTGCCAATCAGATCTTAACTAGAGACTTAAAAACAGGTCTTAGGAGGATTCGAACAGCTGACCTATAGCTAGTCATTTCGCTGTCGTCGTCGTCGAGTTATTACTTATTACTAGTAGCTGAGTTTGTTCTTGGGTCCGTAGGCCGTAGCGTAACCTTACAAGCAGCAGCTACTTTGATTGGACATGTTTTTTTGGCTGTTCCGTTGTTTTCTTTGCAATTGAGTTTGAGAGCAGGTTCCTGTGCTGTTCTAATTGCTTTGTCTGCCTGGCTGTCGTCGCGCAGATGGCCACGATATGATTGCTCTGATTACCATACATGTAGCTCGAGAGAAACCATATGTCGGCGTCTCTGGATAAGTACGTCTTCGTCGGCTTCTGGCCCTGCATGCACATTAGCAATGAGGCAGTGGCAACACCAGTAAAAAAAAGAATGAAACAACATACCAGTAAAATTTTCACCCGGGTCTGGAGTGGTAGATATTACTACCCTCTAGTTTGCAGCTAACTGACACGTATATACATGATCACAGGGACTATATATGTCAGTTTTGCTGGTAGTAACAACAGGAAGGTAAGATTTGACGCAGAGTTTGTTTTCTATAACGTAAGAAAACATACTCCTAGGTGGCATGACACTTGAACCGTGTTTAAGTACTACTAGAACAAACATTACATGCTGATCTATCGATGATAGAAACAAGCAGGAGCCAAACTTTAACAACGAAATTAAAATACAGGTCGCATGATCTGTCGACTAATGCGTGCGTGATAGACAGGAGCTGCTAGTACTAATTTTTGGCGTGTTACGAGTCCGAACGAATCAAGTACGGCTTCGGTTGGCTGCAGGTTTGCTGGATAAACATAAACCTACTGGAAGCACATGCCCACATGGTTTGGGACCTCAGCCCCCTATAGAAGATCAACACGTCGATCTTCGCGAACCCCGCGCTCAACTTATCCGCGCACGGAGCGCGCCGCATAAACAAAGTTAATTACCGCCCGAATCTGCGCGCACGGGCACACGAGATCGCCGTCCGGGGGGCGAGGAGGCAGCGATCGTGCGCGAGCTCGGCCCGTGTACCGACTCGACCCGTTAGCACATTAACAATGCTGCCGTGCACTGACCCAGGGCACAAGCCCTCTTCTCGCAAACAAGCGAACCCTCTCGTCTCGAGGAGGAGGATCGGAGGAGGAGGAAGAGCTGCAGCTGTAACTTGCAAGTTGCAACCAGACGCCCTGCAGGCGGCCGCCCCGGGCCGGGCCATCCCTGCCGCCGCGCCCGGGCGCGCCGGGCGTCGACACGTGTCCACCTGCCGCCGCGACGCCGGAGCCGACACGTCGCGGCGGACACGACGCACGGGCGGCCCCGGCACGGCCGCGGCGCAGGCGGCCCGGTGCCGCGCGGTGCGTACGTGACCGGACGACGCTGGCGCCGGTCGGGCTAGCTGCCCGCCCCGCGGCCGCTAGCCTTTCGGAGTCCGGAGACCGCGCCGCGCGCCGGGGCGTGGCGGGGGGCACACGGCCAGACGAGTGGGACGACCCTGACTGGCCTAACCTAACCCGATCGGCGTCTTGTCTCTGCGCGCTGGCGCCTGCCGAGCCGGGGAAAAAGCGGGCTCCCTAGCTAGCGCGCGCGCCCACGGCACACGAGAGCGCGACACATCCGCGACGCCGCACGGCGCCCCCCCCCCCCCCCCCCCCCCCCCCGCGGGGGCCGGCCAAGGGCTCGCGCGCGCGCAGGACGGCACGCCGGACAGTCCCCGGCGGCAGTCACCTCACGGAGCTATCAAGCGCTTTCTACTCGTCGGCACAACAGTTGGATGCTTGCAAGCAACGAAGTCCTGTACTCGCCCGCCCACTTGCTCGCCGTACCCTGCGCCGGCTGAATTGTCCAAGCTTCTTTTACAAACCTAAGATTTGAGCTACGCAACGTGCTACATTGCTGCGTGCCTAGGGCGAGGCGGTAGGAGCAAGAAGCTAGGTGAATTTGTGCGATCGATAAGGCTATGCGCGCGACCTACGACGAGCCTCGCTTCTGATCTCGCTCGCCGGCGACCGATCGGCCAATGCTTTTGGAGCAAATGAGCAGGAGCACTAGTACAGCTAGCAGGCAGCAGCTAGCACAGAACAGGGAAGAAGGCGGCGTGCCCGCATGGGACGGGACGGGCTAGCCGATAAAGATCCGGCATCTATCGGGCGGCTATTTGACATGACCGGCAGGCGGTTAAGTTATTCCTCGCCTGGCACGGTCACACCTGGCTTCTACTGGCTAATCGAGCTAGATTAGGCCCATGATTGGCACGCATTAGATTCTCAGCAGCCATGCCGCTGCCGGTTGGCTGGCTGCCCTTGCACGCGTACGTGGTGCTTGCGTTGCCAATAAGCAAGCAGAGAGAGCCTGAGGCTGGCTGTCAAAGCTAAGCTCTCAGATTCAGAGGCGTACGAGAGCTGGGACTCGAAGAGAGCAGCAGGCTAGCACCGTCAGATTCGGCAGCAGTGCAGGACCGACCGGAGCGGAGCCAAGCCAACCACCGGGCACCAATAATGAGGGGCCATCTAGGGCATGGTTAGTTGCAAGTGTTTTATCCCGGGCGGGCGGGGGCTCAGCTCGATCAGGCGCCCCGCCAATCATGAGCCGAGACACAGTGGAGTCCCCTGCTTTCCACATAGGAAAGGCGACGTGGGGGTGGCAAATTTAGCGTGCGCGAGGGGACACTTGTCAAACGTCAAACCCTTTTTCGGAACACTTACCGCTCGCTGTTCCAGCGACGCCCTCCCTCTGCCTTGCCTGCCTCCTCTAGCTAAGCTACCCAAAGCCACGCCACGGCAGGGTGACCGATCGCTCGAGGGTGGTGGTGCTAGGTGCAGCTGCGCCCGCACGAACGCGAAAAGCGCCGCGGCTTTAGTGGATTCCAACTCCCTCCTCAACCATCAGATTCCTTTCCACATAATCCCCGCCCTGCGGCCAGTCACGCCGTGCCCTTTCCGTCGTCGTCGATCGCCCATCCGTCGACCCTCCATACCTAAAAGACCAAGCTTCATGTGGCGGCTGACTACAACATTAGCAGCAGGACGTACGCCGTAATGCCCCGGCCATGGAAACGCCCATCGATCATCAGTCTCTCTCTCGCTCGCGCTGTCTCTGAATCTCTGGTAGATGCTCCGATCCTTTGACCTTTCTCTCCGATCTTTGCCGCCATGGAACTGTTGCTTGCTTCTCGGTAGTCAGTACTAACTGACACACGCACAGCAAAATATATGTGGAACCGTACCTCTGGAGACGTGAGGAACTCGGACCGGATTAAACAAACCCTCAACCGCTGCATTGAGGCGCGCGGCGAGTACGCTCCGGCTAGATTGTTTAGGGTGAATAGATCGCTCCACCTGGGAGCCATGTGCTGCGGGCCGGGGGTTCGTCTCGATCGTTCTGGCTCCGCTCGCCCGCCTCGCTCGCCGGTGTCCCTTGATTCAAGGGCAGCAGGCAGCTTTCTCGTCCATCTCCGGCGCCTTTGGCTCGCTGCTGACAGATAAAATACAGATGCAAAGCAGCAGCAGCAGCCTGGATCTGTATAAACTAGCCATTCCTCCCTGCACCCTATAATGGTTGCAACGCCTATTCTATTGCGTCGATCCTCTTTTAACCCCTCTTGTTTAATCGCCGGTTGAGTTGGGGGATCTCAATGCCAGCTGATTAGAGGGAGATGCATGGTTTTATTCTATCGGTGGTCACTGCCTAGCGCCTAGCTGAGTGTGTGTGCGCGCGCTCAAGGCGCGCCGCATGCTCTTGAATAATGCCCTGTTGCATGCTTGGGTTCGCGTGTGGGGACATGGGAAACACACAATGCCCCCGGGCAGTTAGCTACTTGCTACTGCCTAGTACTTCTACAGTTCTACTCATCTTGGGCGGCCTTGCGAGAAGAGAGCTTCGTTTCGTTGCGTCAGTGGTCAATGTTTTGTTACTGCTTCTAATAAAAGATTTAGAACTGCTTGAAGGTCGTACTGAAACTACTGCAGCTATATACAAGAGCTCTAATTTGCAGCCGGGACATGATGAGATGGTGACACGCACAGTACTGCAGCACAACAGCTCGATCGCCTCGTTGTCGTTGCTGCAGGGACGAGTCATTTTTATCGGCTCCTGATTGGATTGCAGCAAATAACACTTGAATCGAGCCAAAGCAGCGGGTTGGTTGGTTGCTGGTGGCCGGCGGCGTCCCAATTAAAGGCAAAAAAAGACGACATAAAGTACGAGAAATGAGGCCAGTCTGAGTCGTCCCTGAGCATCGATCGATCGCATGCCACCACACCTTTCCTGGGATCGACCCATAGGTCCAAGTCCAAACGGAAACCCTACCCGGCTGGGCCCCTGCAGTGTGCAACCATCAGAGACCACTGTGCAGAGTGCAGGCGCAGCGAGGGGACGATGGATCGCCGGGGGAGGATGCGCGGGGTGTGCTTCTGCTTCCGGCGGCCGGTTGGTTGGAGTGAATAATGCACTGCACTGGAGGCTCGATCGACGGCGATCGACGATAAGGTTTTATTTTCAATTTAATTGAGAAGGTGCTCCGGTTGGTGGATGCTTTCTAGTATCAGATGGAAGCCCAAATCATGTACCAGCTTCATCAGGTAATGTGACTACTAATAGACTGCATGCTGCAGATTCCAGCAGTGCTGTATGCACAGTGTACAGATGTGTTCTGCACAAATATGCATGCAGGACAAACGGCCAAAGAGGAGCCGCTAGCATCAGTGCAAGGAAAGAAGGAGTACTGCATTATTGTGTGTGATTGGCAATGCTTCCATTCTCAGCAGCAGTTACCCAGTTACCCCTTTCATTCCATCACAGCCAGGAAGCCCATCTCTGGCGCTGATATAAAAACCTATGCATCATACGAGTGATAATTGGTGGTCCCCCAGCAGTCAACTCTTGGGCATGCAGCAGCACGCATATGGTCTCTGATAAAGATCCACCGATCAGCATTTCGAGCACTACTCACTGGCTTCACCTTTTCAGCACCGGAACATGAGCTAGTGCTCTAGAAGTAGAACTGCCCTGTACACCACCATGCAATCACATGATCGATCGAGAATATGCATCGAATCATTGCGAGAATCGTCATATCTGGACAGGGCGCGAGGGAGAACGCACAAGAAGGCGTCTGTCACTTACTGCTTAATCTATGCTCCTGCAGGTGATTAATCTATGCAGGCAGCCTAATGACTCATCCTGAGAGGAGGTTTGGCCTGATCAAGGCCACGAACTCCAGGGATTGTTAATTGCTGGGCCGGTTGATTGTGCCCAATTCCAAGCGCTTTGTTTAGAGGCCAGCAAATCTGATCATATCCCTGGAACTTACTCCCAGTACTTGTTCAAAGATGCACCATAGGATACTTGCACCCATCCACATTCATCATCAGCAAGGATATGATGGACCACGGCATGCATAGTTGGAGGAGCTGAGCCTCCTATTGTATGTCGTCTGAAGCAACCATGGGATCCAGAGCATGCTGATTGATGTGCGAGTTGGTGTGTAGGCGCATGTAGATCTCTGCTACGCGCATCGATCGCCGCCCCAATGAGCTGTCCCCATCGTACAATACACCCAAAAAAGAATCCAGGAGCTCGCCGTAGAATATCGCGGCTTCGTACCCGCGGTAATCGCGGCTGCTTGACACGAATCGGCTGTCCAGAGCTCACACATGATTGCATTATTATTCGCTTTGGAGGTAGCTGCTTGTCATGGTAAGAACTGGCAGGTGAGCCTGGCCTGCAGGGAGATCACGCAGCAAGCTGCTCACATGCCACCCTGCGAGGAGCTTGTACGGCGGCGTTAACTTGCCTCCCCCGGCCAGCTACTTTTCCGCAGCTCACGCTTGCATGCATCAGTGCATATAATTTTTATCGTCATGCGATCATCAAAAGAACAAACAAGTCGCACGGCAGCACGCACGCATCTCGGATCGGTGTACGAGAGGATTGCAGAATAACTCCATTACTTGGATCTTACTTTTACATGCTACATTTTACACAGCAGAGAATGATGAAGGGTACTGAGAACAGTGGTGCCTAGAATATAGTAGCTACTACTACTAATTACATGGGGTGAAGGGAACCTTCTCTTTCTTGCAAAGGTTCCTCTCTTCTAGGACGGCAGGGAGCTTTGCAGATGCCTTCCAAGCCCATGGGGAGACGAGGGACAAAAATAACACGAGAAGGGAGGGTACTGACTACTAGTGGTACATTGCCGGGGTACTGTATTAGACAGCAACACCAACATGCTCCAACATTTTCAGTGAGGGGCTGAGCACAGGCGGCGGCGGAGTTGTGTTGTGTGTCTTTTCCTCTGTGGCGCGCGCGGCACGGTGGGGGCGGGGAATCGAAGAACATGCGTGGAACGCAGCAACCACCACGAGTCCGTTTCGGAGGCTACCACACAGGCTAAGAAGAATCGTCAGAGGGGGGAAAATTGGTGGTGGGGTATGTTCGCATGATTGGACACCGATTCGATCGGTCCGTCGATTGACTAGCTAGTCGACCCGCCGCCGACCGGCTGCCGCGCCGAGGCAGCCAGCCAGCTACACCCGCGGCCGGATCATCAGCGGCGGCGGCGACGACTTGCGCTTCCACTCCACCAGCCGAAGCAAGAAGTCCATGACCTCGCTCGGGTCCTGCAGGGAGTAGGAGGCGTTCGTCTCCTTGGGGCACTTGGAGACGAGGATGCCGATGCCCTGACCCCTCTTCCTCAGCACCTGCAGCCATGGTCAATTGCAGCACGATGAGATTTAGTATACGCATCAAGTTGTGCAGGAAAAAGGAACAAGTGGAGCAGTCAAAATCTCCGGTGAGAGGGCGGCGGCGCCAGCGCACCTTGAAAGCATCCTCGTCGGTGCGGTCGTCACCGATGTACACCGGGAGGACGTCGCTGCAGCTGGCGAATCCTGGGGAGGGGATAGCAGGATAGGCGGGGTGTCATCAGGCGATTTGTTTAGGACAGGTGGTGTGATACGCAAGTACTGAATAAAAACTGGGGTGAAAACGATTGTGATGACACGGGCGTGGATACAGGATATCGTCAAGGAAAAAAAGAAAATACGGAGAGGGAATTTGTTTGTCGTAACGCGCCGTACCAAGCGATTCGAGCAGAAACTCCAAGGCCTTGCCCTTGTCCCACATGATGCTCGGACGGATCTCCAGAACCTGGAGCATCAAAGTTCCAGCAGTCTTGATCAGTTTCAGTCACTAGCTAGGACTAGTGGTCTACTATTGCTGGCAAGGACAACTAATCGGCTGTTTCAGTCAAGTTTAATTTGCTGATGAGTTCATGGTCAGAAGATGGAACGAATAATTACCTTCCTCCCTTGAGTGAGCTTCAGCTTGGGGTAGTCCTTGATCACGGCCTTGACTTGCTCGGCCAAAGCATTCCATCTCTGCAGGAAGATCGTCAGGGCGGTGGTTAAGATCAATGGCGAGGATAAATTAACCGCGCGCGCGTGATGCAGCTGCTGCGTTGCAGTATTAAAAGCGCCAGCAGTTCTTGCGTTGAAGTGGCCGGCATCCCAAGACGGAGCAAGGCGCTGCCTACCTTTTCATCCACACATCTGAAGTGCACGGACAGGCAGAACTTGTTGTTCTCCACCTTGGCTCCAGGTGTGGACTTCGTCTTTTCCACCAGCGCCTTGTACACCTGACAAAAAAAGGGGATTCACCGCACGCATGCGCCATTGTTAATCTCCTCTCCGTTGTGCATCACGAGATGATATGCACACAAGTGGGCAAGTGCTCTTCCTCTAATCGGGTTTAGTAGCCTACCTCGTCGATCACGGGGAGGAACTCGCTTGCGGGTTGGCACAGGACCGACTCCGGCTGCAGATTCGAATCAGGGGGGAAGATCGATCAGCCAAAGCGATGGAGAGGGTTGAGAATGGTTGGCGGTGGTCGGGTGAAGTCAAGGAGATGAGAGCGAGGAGAGCGAGCGTACATTGGAGCTTGGTCCCTTGATGTCCATGCCATGGCTGCCGGCGTAGTAGAGCTCCGGGAGGCCGACGAAGTTGCGCACCTGCACCGGGCAAGAACGAGGAAGAAAGCCAAATCAGCATATGAGTGTGTCGAGTGCTCGCGGTGTCGAGACGAGTGGCGCAGGCAATGTACCTTGTCGCGGCAGCGCCCGCTCACGATCGCCGTCGGGAAGTGCTTCGCGACGTCGCGCACCGCCGCCCTCATCTGCGCACCAGGAGCCCGCAAGGGGAGAAGCGTCAGTCAAGAGCGAGCTTTTGGCCGGCCGCCGTGGAATGGAAGGTTGCGCGTCGGTAGAGCAGCTCGAGGCCTCACCGCGTCGCTCATGTAGGCCGTGTCGGGGTCGGCGACGATGGGGGAGAGCGTGCCGTCGTAGTCCAGGAACATGACGATCTTCTTCCCCTTGGACGCGCTGGCAATCTGGTCGAACTTGCCGAGCGCCGACGGGTGCTTCCTCTGCAGGAGACCAAGCAAAGGTTAGCACCTGAAGGCAACAAGCCATGCACCCGCGCGTCCGCAAGCTCCCGACGCGTGTCAAGAAGACGAGCGCGCGGCAGAGAAGAGTAGAAGCGAGACTCACCATCCAGGCCGTGAACTCGTCGACATCGGCGGCGGCGCGGGAGCGAGTGGGGGACGAGGCGCGCATGGCGTCGGCCCAGGTACAGCTGGCCGAGCGCGCGGCGGCCGCGGCCAGGTCGAGGTACCGCAGGGACATGGCGCCGGCAGCCGCGCCCCGGCAAGCCAGGAGCGCCGGGCTCGGGCCCGGCAGCGCCGCCCCGGCCGCAATGCCCATCTCCGACACGACCACGTCCTGGTTCGTCATGTGCTTCGCCTCACCAACGGCCCAGGCTGTAGGCTCGTGCGACGCGAAGACGGCGAGGCCTCCTAGAGCTTCCTGTCCCCAACGCCAAGCACTCGGACGGGAGGAGCACAGCTGGTCAGCTAGCCTGCCTCAGGACTAGGGGCAGTGTGCGGGCTTGCTTCTGAGAGCTCGAGATGGGTGAATGCGAAGTGGAGAGGAGTGCGGGTACTTATAGCTCGGAGGGGTGGGCCCGTAGGGGCCTGCCACGTGGGATCCCGGAGTGGAGCCGACGTGCGGGGGCCACGGTGGTCGCGGGCCTGCTTAGCTGGTAGGCCGGGCCGCCGCCCGCAGCGGCTTTGGTGCATGCTGGCCCTGCTCCCCCCTGCCGTATTGTTTTGTTTTGTAGCATGCAAGGGGCAAGGGGGAAAGCAGCTCCACATATGCACAAGCATAGGACTGCATGCACTTTTTTTTTCTTGCCCATCCTTGTTATTTTGGGGTTTCCGTTATACTCCCTCTTAGTTTCTTAGAAAGATTAGTGGTGCTGTGAAAAGACTTTCAAATCCTCATTTGTTAGCCATATGCGGTTAGTTTTGGCATGCAAATCAAATCTGGCCACTTAGAACATCTCCAAAAGCCTCTGTAAAAGAGTTGGATAAATAAAAATAGATAAAATCCCTTAAAATCAGCATCCAACAGCTTCTCCATATTGCTTCCCTCGCTATCCCTCTTGGCATCTATACCAAACCCGTCGCCCTCGCCATCCCTCTTCCCGCGCGGTCGCAGACACGGATACCCCATCTCCCGCAACGAGCTGCTCCCGCACCTCCCCACCGCCACCACCTCCCGTGCGGAGCTGCTCCCCGTCGGCCCCGTCTCCCGCAACGAGCTTGAGGACAGCGGCGCCGCACCCACCCCCCCCCCCCCCCCCCGCCGGGCCTATCTCTCGTGCGGAGCGGCTCCCAATTAGCCCTATCTCCGGCGACGAGCCGGAGGATGGCGAGCTGCTCCGGACGCCGGTGACCCACGGAGAACGGTGAGCTGCTCCGGCGCGTTGGGGATGGCTGCGACGCCATGAGTGGGCTAGGATGAATATGAAGTGTGATTTGGCTAGTCTGTTGGAGTTTACCGAAATATGGAGAGTGAACCTTGGCTAAATGGATAGCTAAATGGGAATATGAAGAGTGAGATTTGGCTAGACTTTTGAAGATGCTTTTAATTAGGCATGTAGTTGAGATCCAATCTCTAAATTGAATTCTATATGTGATGTTTTTCAAATGCAGAATTGCACTTTTCATAGAATGGATGGAGTATATAGCTAAGTTAAATGTTCTACAACTTTCTTCAAAAAAAATGTTCTACAACCTACCTTTTTTCACATTAGCGTGCATCTCGAAGCTACTTAAGATGGTCATTAAAAACCAAGAGGAACTCTCTCTATGTTCTGAGCAAATTTTAGCTAGCATTGGGGATAAATTTGGTAATCCTTTGGGTAACATCCCCTTCATGTTAAACCCCTCGATGCCACTTTCCAATTATCAATCGACATGAACCTAAGTAAGGTGTGTGCAGCGGTCATGATCAAGATTTGATCTACCACTCTACCAGCTATATTGTTACTTCAATGGCCCTAGGTAAGATAGAGAAGGGGAACTGCTTTTTTTGCGGCCTTTTGCGATAGCTTCCTGTTTTACAGGCGGACTTGCCATACTACATATCACTCCTCCTGAGCTACAAGCACACGGTGATACGGTCATCAGACATCAGTTCATTCGGTCGATGGATGAACTTGACATGCAGTCTCCGTTGGGTTCAATGTAAATCCATATGATACTCCGTTTGGTCTCAAATATAAATCCATGACTTCTATGTTCTAGCAGCCCATACGCTGAAACATAGAAGTTCATCTTAACTTGTTATTGCTGCGTTCGTCGAAAAAGAAAACTTGTTATTTCAGCAAACAAAAAAAAAAACTGAAGAGGGCCACGCTGCATTTCATGGTAGATTGACTTCCGTTCCCTTTTGCTTCTATCTCACCCGCATACACAACATGGTCAGAGTGTCAGAGCATTGACTGATTAAAATGGTAAGATTGAGTTCAGTGCCGGAGTACCCCATTATTTTGTTTCAGCAGTAAAACGACTTTGTGGTCCATCTTGTACAAATCGGAGCGAGAGCATGCGCAGGGCATGGCGAGGTAACCAAGCGGACTAAATTCACCGAACCTAGACGCCTGTCCACCAAGAAGGGAAGAGGTTTAGCAGTACTAGTTAATTCTGTTCCAAGTTAAATTTCCCAATTTGGCAATAGTTAATTTTGGAAGTTCCTCTCACCGTTCCATCTGGAGTAACAGGACAAAATAGAGCCTTCTCCAGCTGATACACACACAACATTGTTGTTGAGTTCTTTAATCTAGACAAAACAAGACAGTGACTTGTTATTTCTTGGTTATTATTATTTTTGTCTCTAACAATGAAATTGGTTAGTAATTCTTTCCCTGAACAAAGATGATACCAACATACACATAGATGCTTGACACTTCAATTATACACTAATCTCAGCTGCTACTCCACATGTTAGGAACCGCCCATTTTTCAAAGAAGATTTGAAGAGCAATAATAGATTCCTCCGATATCCTTGCTGCTACATGTCTACATATATATAGCCGGATTTCGCGCTTCTAATAGTCTCTTCTTCTTTTTTGTCCGGGAATGGTATTGATTGTAACTGAAACACTAAAGATACATATATATATATATATATATAATATACATATGCTTAACCCGTACAATTATGTGCTAAGCACCCTGCTGCTGCTTCACATGTTAGGAACCGCCTATTCTGATTCTTCCTGCTGTCAAGTGCTGTGGTCTATAAAGACAAACCCCTTAACGAAAGAAGAGTCAACTAACTACAATTCTCTGAAACCTAAGTTGGGCACTCAGCAGCTTTCATTGGGCAGTATCTGCTCTGGCTTTTACGCTGTTCATTTGTCTGATACTCTTCACTAAAAGATGTAGAGTTTTTTTATATAAAAAAAAACCGGCCCAACATTGTTAGTGGTGGCAACAACCGGGAACAGCAAGCTAAACAACTACCACACTATAGTACACCGCTACCAATCTCCCTTGCTTTATCACCCGTGTCTGCGTGCGTACTTGCAAGCAACAGAGCATACAGATTTTATTTGATAATCATGTTCATGGGTCGGAAAGATGGGGATAGGTTACAGGTAGGTCAAGCTCGTCCAGAAATGGTTAGAGATATCATTAGCTGATGATCCCTTCACGAGCATTGCTGCGTGCCATGCGCATTTGAGATGGAAAGATAAAAAGGGGATTTTATCTGAGCATGCACCCGGCACCGGGGGGGGGAAAACTGAGATTTATTTTCAGGGCCGTCGCTGTCGGGCCGAGCTTGCTAGTGCGCGTAAAATGGGAGGAAAGGGGGAAAAGCTAGGGGATGGCAGGAACATCGCCGTGTAAATTGAAAGAACGCGGCCGCTTTCCGCGTCGCACCACCCGAGTACCACCCATCGTTTTCTGCTTCATCCTCCCCCGCCCTGCTTTTCGCCTTTTCCCTTCTTTAATTCGCACCAACAAAATAAAAGTGACTTTTGCGAGAGAGGGGGAAAAAATCGGCCCCATGAATTTGCTTGCATTGCTACCGTTTCCCTAACAGCCAGGACAAATGCATTTTATATTCAAGGATCTAGTGAGCAGGATGCTGCTTAGTTGGAATGCTATCTAGTTGCCAAACTGAAATCGGTTTCTTGCACTCCTGGCAGCTCGGCTAGCTACCTGGTTCTAGTTGAAGAGTTGGAATGGAAAACATGGTTGTATTCAGAGCGATGAAGTTTGCAACGCCGGAATGCATGCGGGCTTCATGACCTCTGTCTCTACACGTGTTCCGTGTAGTACGCCCTGAGCGCGACGCACCTGAAACCACCGGTACCGTGCACGGCATCCGCCGACCAGCACCCTTGTGTTGACGGATACACGTGTCTCCTTTGTTCTGCGGATGGACGAAATGACGAGGGAAGGTTGAACTGTACGGACCGTAGGCACGCACGTTTCGTGAACCGCCAACGTGAGGAGGGATCCCAAGTTGCGAGCTCGATCTAGTAGTTCGTACAGTGACGGAGGGACGGACAGCGCACGCTGTTGCAGCCTGTTGGAGCTTGCAGCTCGGCGATCGGGTGACAAGAGACGAGCGCCAGCTCTCTGGTTTCCGGCGGGTGAAACGACAAGGGATCCCAACAGCTCGCGCGCCGTCCAAGCTCCAGAGCGAGCCACGCCTGCATCGCCTCGCACAGTCACGCGGACCACGGCCCGGCCGGGCATGCCGCCCCCGCTGGCCGCCTTGTGGTTCCCCCGGCCCCGGCCCCCACGGCCGCACGCACGCACACCTCGCCCGTGCTGCGGCCATGGGGCTCCTCCGGTCGAGTCAGCCGCTCACCTTTCCATCTCGCCGCTGCCACCCCTGCCGGGCCCGGGTCGCGTGCATCGCCTCATCGACGCTTGCGGCCGGCCGCCGGCCTGCCCGCCGCCTGCGCGTTCTTGTTTCTGGCGGCCGGCCGGCCTTGCGTGAGGGCAGTCGCGTGGCAACGCAGCATGTGTCGCGCGTCCGCACGCACGTCGTTTCGCGTCAACTTGTGGCTCGTGAGGGAGGGCGGACGGGACGGGACCGGGTCGACGCGACGGGACCTGCCCGTACGTGGAACCAATCCGCGCACGCGCCGCCTTTCTCTCGCTTGCTCGCCCGTTCGCCGTGCCAGTTTGTCACAGTCGAGCTCGAGCCCGAGACAGCGAGACTGGTGTGGCTGTGGTGGGCGGCAGTGGCGCGCCTCTGGGGCGTGCGCGCCGGACCGTGACCGACCGGCCGGCCGGCCGGGTTCCGGGCTGCGGGGCTCCCACCTCGGTTGGCGCGCGGCCAATCCCCACGGCCGCAAGTACGCGGCCGCCTGGCGGGCACCGTGCGCCCCGTCGTCGGGGCCACACGGCGTGGCGCTACCTTGCACGAGAGCCCCAAGTAGAAGCGGCCAGGCTTCCGAGCCCGAGCACGCAGCCATGAGCCTTCAGCCTTGCATAGTTGCAAGCACCCATTCATCCATCATCCATCGGCCGGGCTCCCTGTCTGTCTGTATGCTGTCGTGTCGGATTGCGTGTAGCTATAGGTGATCAGTGATCAGATGCACGGGAGCGCAGACCCAGGCCAGGACGGTTATTTTGGATTTATTCATTCTTTTTGGTGCCTGCGGGTCGTGCCATTTCCGACCTGTCAGCAGTGTCTACGCAAACTGGTGTTACACAATGTTGCATGGTTTCGTTCGGGACAAAATGCAGCACAGGAATATCCTTTTCCTAATCTCGTTATGAACTCTTAAGTCTTAGGTCCTGTTTGGATAAACTAGGTCCAATGGTTATTAGCTAGGATTATCTGAGTGGAGTCGTGGAGACAGCTAGTATTAGCTGGGTGGAAGTTGTTAGCTGGATTTACTTAATTTGTATCAACTGTACTTAATTTATTAGCTGGAAGTTGTTAGTTGGATTTGAACTTGAGCTTAGACTAGTAAAATGAAAGAGTTGCGCGCATTTTGCTATCCAGCTATAGCCCTGTTTGTTTCTGCTTATTTTGGATTTTGAAGGCTCGATTTTAAAAAATTCAAAAGTTGGATGACTCGCAGAATCGAGACTCCCAGCTGATTATGGATTCTCGATTCTCGATTCTGAGAGTCATCCGACTTTTAAATTTTCTAAAATCCAGCCTTCAAAATTCAAAATAAATGAAAACAAACAGGACCTATGTACTACCGAGATGCATACGCATGGATCCTTGCTTGTAGCTAGGGCTCTCCCTCTAGTGGAGCTGAGACCTGAGCTAGATCACCGGTCGTGGGCACACTGCACACCGGAGCTAGCAATAAACTAGTAAGAGCATGGTCAATATAGCTAGTGGAACTGCCCCTGAGAGCCAAGCTCCTCTCTCTCTCTCTCCCCTCCTTTTTCTCTTCCAAGTCAGCAAAATTGATGACTAGCTTAGCTATAGAACTATTATTGTACTTGCTCTACTGCATGCCGTCTAGTGAGTGATATATAATTGTGTACTAGCAAGTTGCATACTTGCACCCTGTATATTCTATTTATATATATATATATTGTATATATCCTAGTGGACTAACCAATAACCTGGGATCGTAGATCATGCTAGAACAGAAAAAAGATCAGAGGTGCGACGCTGGGGAAATTAAAGGAGCTAGCTACGAGCCGTGATGGACAGCACCTTTGGATTTCACGTGGCCCAAAAGGTTCCCGTCTTTTCCTCGAGTCATTTTATACAAAAGACGGGCTCGCCATTGGCCGCCACCATCTCCCACCAATAATCGCAATCGCCCCCCGGCCTGCGCGGCCTCACATGGACGGTTTTGAACGGCAGCTAGCCTTGCTATTGGAGTTCCCTGCCGCGCTGCGTGGTCAAGCTCAAGCACAAGCAAGTGCACGCCGCCACACGGGAATCGAATCTAACGCTTTGACCTAGATTCTGGAATCTCGAAACAGCACGCGAGATTCCATCGGCATATGTTACTGACTCGCCACGCACTGCTCTGCTAGCTGCTCGGCATCAGAATTCAGACGGGGGCCTGGCCGCGCCCGGGGGGCAAGCCAGGCGCTCGTGCCGTGTCAGCCGGTCACATGCATGCGTCGATCACCGGCTCGAACTTGTCATGTCGTTTCTTGCATTGGAAGCCTGACCTCGCCGGGGCCAAGTCTGTCTGGTCTAGTTGCTGGCCTAGTGGACTGCGGCTGCTGCTGCTGCAAGTGCACAGTGCCAGCACTATACTATACACGTGTTGGTGCCGGGCGGCCCGTGTGTCTGCAGGCTTGCCTAGCTAGTTCCAAATGTGGGTGCGCAGCGTATGGTACTATTGGTATTTAGACATGTTTTCCTGGGGCCACCGCGTGTAGGGCAAGTCATCATGAAACGCAACATTGCCTTAGTTTGATTTTTTTTTTCTTTGCTTCGTTACTAATTTCCTACTAAGAGATCATACAATAAGAATCACAATCAGATTCGACAAAAGTCTTCTGGAAGAAGAATAAACTCCCTAGCAAAAACAAATCAAGAGCAAATATTCTCAGGACACGAAAAGGCCGACGAATTCGAACATGAATTATATAGCACCGTGGTTTTTTTTTTGAGTGTGATATAGCACCGTGGTGTGCGTGTGGACGTGCGGTGCATGCACAATGTGGCCTTCGGTGGCCTGTGAAATCTTGCTGGGCCGTATGGTTGAGCCCACGACGACAATCCACACTATCTTGTGGTCGAAGCCAGCACACACCTAGGGGGCCGCCCGCAGTTGTAGGCCGCGTGCCTATCTGCTCAAGATTCAAATTGGCACCAGATATTTTGTTGGGCCAACACGATACTGAGCCCGCGTACACGTCATAAAGCGCTTCCGGCCCAGGACAGCCCTTTTGCTTGAGACAAGTCAGACAACTGGACCACGTGTAACGTGGGCTGTAGCTTCGAACGCGGGCCAGATTGCAGCAGGCTCCCAGGTCCCCAGCCTCTCCTCCGAATCGAATTCTCCGCCACTTTCTCCCTGCGCTTCCTTTCGATTTTCTCACAAGAGAAGATCAGCGAACGCCGTACTAGGTCTTACTAGCGACCACTGGCAGGCCGCAAAATTCTCACGGAGGGTACAAGGTATAACTATCTGCCCCCGTAGCCGCCGCATGGTCTCCGTCGCGATCATCGAACGCCGCTCAGTCCGGGGCCCTAAACCTTCGCGTGCTTTGCAAGCGGAGCCGCGTAGGATGCACGACACGGCCACCTCAGGAGCTCGCTTTTTTCAGCAAGGAAAACGATGGCCACGGCTACGGCGTGCAGACGTGAGCAGAAGCCTCCAAAGCGTGGCGCCGGAGCCGGACAGGAAAGGACAGGCAGATGGCGCCGGTCTGCCGGAGAAGAAGAGCTACCAAGTCGTGGGTGCCGCCTGCGTGGCGCGGCAGTTAAACCTAACCAGACTTTAGTGGTTAAAATTCCGAAGCGCGGAGGGCTCCAAGCGCCTCGCCTGCTGCCAATGAACAGCAGGGACAGCACGGATCATCTTGATCCCCAGCTCTGATCACCTCACCTTTGACGCCTGCCCTGTAGGTTAATCCGTTCATCTCCATGGTTACTGCAGTTCGTTACTGGAGGATTAAGAGGTAGCAAACAATAAGCACATCACATCCTAGTGGCCAACCTGTTTGACGCCAGCCAAACAGAAGAGACGGACTGGACGAGTGATCTGCTCGCTCCGGCGCCGGTACCCTATCATGGAACGCCCGTTCGCATCTTGCAGTTGGCGGATTCCACCGCCGCACAAGTCCGGGGAGCCGGAGAGCGAGCCAAATAAGTTGGGCAGGTAGCCGCACGCCGGAGGCCGCCGGGATATAATTACCGGTCCACCTCGCCGGCGCTTTCCACGACTTCGACGGCCCCTCTCTAGCCCCTACGGGCTACGGCAGATTCGGGCGATGTGAAAAGCATCGTATGCCCTCCGGACTCTGCCGCCTTTTTTCGATCTCATCAAATCCGCCTATATCTCCCCGATTATTTCCGCGCCATCCGCCGTGTTTTGTTTTCCTGCCAAATGGCAGCGCAAAAAAGGCATGCCGTTTGTTTCTTGTGATGGAGAATTCTCTCTGTGCATGCTATCTTCTCTTTGCTCTTGGCGTTTCGGGTAAGAATAAAGGAGCAGCGCAAGGGCAACAGCCTAACATGTGTGTGTGCTTGGTTGTCAAGCATGGAGATGTATATTTTGGCTTAGCTGCAACTACGAGTGGCTGCGGGGAGATTGCACCCAGATGAAAGCAAAGTTGCAAATACTTTCGATGGAAGGGAATGCAAGTGCAAATGTGCCATGGAAATTCTCTCTGCACGAATACGGAAACTTTTTTGTCATGTGTGTGAACAGAGCTGTCGAGAGCTGCACCTGTCATTTAGGTCTCTTCGTCAGGCAAATTTCGCAGAAGGTACAATCAACTGTTCTTTGGTTCTTTTGCACAGCAATTGCTGGAGGGAATGAGAACAAAGGGACAGAGAGATAGGCCGTAGGCGCCTCCCTCGTAGAGACTAGAGACTCGAGACTAGAGAGGCCGTTGGTTGGGGATGCCTCATTATCTGCGGCCTCTCTTTTTGCTCGTCTTTCTTTCACCGGCGAGTGGCGACTTCGATAAGCGGATTAAAGAAATGCGTCTAGTGGCAGTGGAAGGAAAAGGCCGTCGGGTGCGGAGGCGATGAGGATTGGCTGGTCCGCCGCGGCCATAAGGTCGTTTTCACGGGGATAAGCTTGAGAAATGCTGCTGATGGGCTCGGCCGGCGGTCCTCCGGATGCTTCTTCTGCCGCAAATTGCATGGCCGTCTTTTTTGGAATAAGAAAAATGGACGGTGAATGGGCGTCCCGGCTTAGTGCTCTCGTGTGCATCCTAACCAAACCACAATCGTCAGGGTACGGGTAGTGGTAGATGGCTGAATAATCCTATAGCTCATGACTAGTTGCTCCTAGGTCGCCGGCTAATGATAGGAGTTACAGCTAACTCACTGCATGCGTGGAACACTGAAGACTTGAAGAAGACTCTGTCGGATCAACTTAACGCACTAATCAGATGTGCTTCCCTTGTTTGGTTTCTTTGAAGATCATGACTGGTTAGTGGGCACTAGCTCGATCAGAGTATGGAGCTGTAGCAATATGAATTAGCCGGCCGGACTCTATTCAATGATGGGTAGGTTGGAGCTCTGTAGCGTAAACAATCTTCTTTCTATTCATACTTCACCTTCATCAGCACTTGACGGTTCATACTTGGCACGCTGAAGTTCCTTGAAAGCATAATTATAAGCTTTCTATGAGGAGTTGTGGCTTGTGGCAGTACAGATAAATGCAAGCATCCAACAGGAAAATCTTCAGCTCTGCCTTTGTTTCCAAGATGTTGCAGCCAGCATCACCTCAACAAGCAGCTTAGATCACAAGTCACAGGTGTACAAATCACACATGCAAGACCAAGGAAGATGCAACACTGATCACACATGGGTACGTACATAAGCTAGATGGATTAAGCTGCAACAGATAACAATAACAAGGGATTACACCTGACCTCCTCGACTGGCCGTGCCGTGAGAAAAAACAACCGGCAGCTCAACCAGGAGATTAACACGTACTGACTGCTACATCATCACAACACTGGACGACTTACTGGCTGCTAGTTTACTCATTGCTACTCGCAGCCACCATGGCCGATGTCTAAAATGCCATCGAGCCACCGCAGCTGCAAAAACCCAAATGAAAATTACACGGAGCTGTCATTGAGCTGACTGACTGAATCTTTGCTACTACTATAATAGTTGCAGTTGATTCTTCATGAGAGGATGGAGTCCCAGTCGATCTCCCAGGACGGGTACTTGCGCAGGTGGAAGGCCTCCGTCTCGTCCCACGGCGCCTCCGTGAAGTCCAGCTTCGCCATCTCCGGGACGGGCGGCACCTGCGTCGGGGAAGGCGGGGAGCCGGCGGACACCGACTCCTCCTCCCCCTCCGTCGACGCCGAGCACTTGGGCGAGTCCGGCGGGGACGCGGCCGAGGACTCGGCGTCGGGGGAGCCGCTCTTGGACCCGGCGAGGGACTGGCAGATGGCCGTGAGCTTCGCGTCCACGGAGGCGTGGAGCGGCCCGGCGAGGTGCGCCCCGCCGCGGCGGAGGGCGGGGAAGTTGAGGCGCGCCATGTCCCCGCGGAGGCGGAACGCCGCCTTATCGTAGGCGAGCGCCGCGTCCTCGGCGGTGTCGAAGGTGCCCAGCCACAGCCGCGTGCGGTTCTTGGGGAGGCGGATCTCCGCCACCCACTTACCCCAGTGGCGCTGGCGCACGCCGCGGTACAGCTTGGACTGCGCCGGCGCTAGCGGCGGCGACCCGGACTGCTTCATCGGCTGCGCCCGCGGGCCCAGGAACGCCACGTGCAGTCCCCTCTGCTGCTGCTGCATCATGAACTGGGCCTGGATCTGCTGGATCTGGGCCGGGCCGAGCTGGTTCAGGCCCATGGTCCCAGTCACGCCCGTCGCCGCCGAAGCAGCAGCGTACGGCGACGAGTACAGGGGCGGAAGCTGCGAGAAAGACGACGACGAGGTGGCGGCGGTGGTGGGAAGAGGCGAGGTGGCGAAGTTGGTGTAGGAGGGTGTGGACATGTAAGAATCTTGGGTGATAGAGGAAGAGGATGAGTAGTAGTGGTAGGGGGAGGAAGACGAAGAGGAAGAAGCACTCGTTATAAAAGGTTCGAGTGCTTTCGCGAGCTCCTGATCCGAAGAAGAGGAGGCGGCGATCTGGTGTGCACTAGTGTTGTAGTACTTGTACATATCTATGGCTGCGGCCATTTTGACTAGATGGAGAAGCTTGGATGGAGCTAGAAGAAGAGGCTGGGGAGAACTAAAAACGGGAAGAAATAAAAGGAGCTTTTTTATGCAAAATCAAAGTAGAAAAAAGGTTTGGAAATCAGCGCCGTTCCTCAATAAAAGTAGAGAAACAGCGGGGTTTGTGCAAAGAAAAAGGGTTGGTGAACAAGAAGGGTATTGCAAAAGAACCCTTTAAAAGGCCAAAAGGCGGCAAGAATCCAGAAGAGAAAAAAGGTTCTCTGGATCTCTGTTCCTCCTAGGAGAGGTGTGATGAGGTGAGAAAAAATCCAAACCCAAGAACAAACTTCCTCTGAGGATTCAAATAAACCCAAAGGAAGAGCCTTCTTGAACCGGACCTTTCTTGTGCTGTGCAAGCGTCCCTGCTGCTAAAAAGAATCAGAGAGTTCAGAGAACAAACCTGTCGCCGATGATCTGCTTGCTCGGATCGCTCAACCTCACCGTGGAGTGGAATGGGGATGTGGCTTGTGGCTTCGTGTTCTTGTGGGGTGGGGGTGGGTTGAGGCGTCTCTCTGGGGAAGAACGGCTCTGGCGGCCAGGGCCTTTTATAGTGCCAGGCTTGAGGCCGTGCACGCGAAGCCAAGCGAGCATCTCTTCCTCGCTGTTCATTGCGATTTCTTCTCCGCGGAGGATTAGCACAAAATGATTAGATTAATCAGCTAAACAACGCCCCCTGAAAATTATTAAAAAAATGCAATTTGGAAGCAAGGGCTGTTGGCTGTTGCTCTCGTCCATGGCGTCATCCCACGCGAGGTAGCACGCGCGAGCGCCAAGTCGCAGCCAGTTGTGATCTGCCACGTGTGCTCCCGTGTAGGCGATTCTCGTGTGATTGGGGTTGGGGGATGGTGGGCTGGATTGACTTGCCAATAGTGGCGCCCTTTGTTCGTTCTTTGGAATTTGGCTTTTCGTTTGCGCCAAGAGTTAAAAGCCTAGGATTTTTTAAATTCAGGGATTTTGTGCTGATTGACTTCACACGCCTTTGAATATATTTTATTTTACAACTACCATGCACGGGATTGTGATTTAAAAGGGCGATAAGTTTTCCATTCTGATTTCGTTTCAAAAGTAAAGATTTTCATTCTTAAAAATCTGAAGCCTATTAGGGACTGCATTTCGTATTTCGTTTCACTGTGCGTTTAGGACGATAAGTAAGAGAGAACATGGTATGTATTTTGATGACTGAAGTTTGATTGCTGTACACAGATCTATATTCTCCTGATTATCTTGGGCACCCGCGTGATGCTGATGTTGCTTTCAAACGGAACGAACTGGCGCGGTAAGAACAAATTTAGGTTCAGAACGTTCATGACCCAAGGGCTGACGAACTTGTGGGCACCATTGATTTGGACCTCAAAAAGGACAAGTTTTTGAATCGTACCTCCCCAATTATATCACCAATTTACAGGTCCTGCTACGTGCGTCTGTACAGCTGACGAGTTCCTTATTGGCTAATCATGGCTCCAAAGTCTCCACGGCCACGTGATGGTACAGTAGGGAGTCCCTCTCCTGATGCTACTTCGTCAAAACTATTTTTTGAAAAACATGAGAAACAAACCATCAATCAATTCGCGGAGAGCAACAGAGGGAGAAAAATATGGCGGGACGAAGAAGAGTTCAAACTTTGTTGGTTCCCAGTCGATCTCCAAGCTGACCGAGGACCGGGTCACCACTGTTTGTGCGGCTTTGGATGCGCCACCATTAGTCACGCGCAATGGTACAGGTGCGCCGCGCCGATGGTAATGTCGGAGCCGTTTCATCGAGGATCGGATGCTGGAACCTGCCAGTGGTAGATGCAATAGGAAAGAAGAAGAAGAAGAAGAAGAAGAAGAAGAAGAAGAAGAAGAAGAAGAAGAAGAAGAAGAAGAAGAAGAAGAAGAAGAAGAAGAAGAAGAATTTGTTGCTTAAACCGGTCAAACAGCTCATCAAGGACGCGAATGCGTGTTGGGCACATTAATGCGCCATGGCATGCAATTTGCAGAGGCGATAGCAACATGCTGCCGGACAGGCCATCGCGTCGCGTTGCGTTGCCCATCCGAGGCGTCTATCGAGTTGATTTTTGATGGCTGCTCCACTGCTCCTGCCCGATGCCTGCCGCTATCAAACACGCCTCCTAAATTCAGCCCCGGGTGGTAGGGCAGCGACGAGCACGACGACTGCGGGAATCGCGCCCTCGCGATTCCTGGCCAGGCAAACGGACGAAATATCTGGGGCGCGTTCGAGCCGCGCGAGCGACGGGAGCGGCGCGCTCGCCGGCCCGGGGAGGAGATGCGGACACCTCGCTGGTTCCGGTCGGAGGCCGGCGAGCGTCGACCGCGCGAGGCCGCGGCGCGGATCTCGCGTGGGCTCCGCGCCATGAAACGCGTCCCCCCTCGGTTCGGGTGGGTTGCCAGGGGACGCGAGCGAGGGGAGCGGCCGTGTGCGGGCACGTCCGCGCGGCGCGTGCGCCGACGTGGGGCTCGATCGCTGCGTTTTGGGCAGGCGAACCGAAAGCATTTCGTGTCGTCGCGCAGGTCGCCATTCGCTCGGGTGGCCTCCTGCCCGCCTGCTCAAACCAGGAGCGGAGGAAAACGATGTGGCCGTCTCATCGTGTCGGGCGACGTGAGATGATGGCGCACCGGCACCTCTCGTCTATCTCAAAAAAAAAAATCGCTTCCTAACTGTCAGAATACGATCGTCGGGTGAATTTCGTGGCCACAGTTACACGAGGGACCGGGTGATGAGATAGCAAAAGTGTGGTGACGTGCGAGACGGATTACTGACCACTGCTTCGAATTCGAAGCTTTCATGCAACCCTTACCCTTGCATCATATGCACGTCGAGCGTGCAGCTAGAATCCAGGTCCGCCCAAGAACCCGGACGCGACATGTTTGTATCTTGCGGTCGTGCAGGTTCAAGATGAGGATCATGAGCCGGCGGAAGCATCTCGATTCTGGGTTTGCAATTTTGAACGATGCCGCTGACATCACAAGGCGTCGGAGGCTAGCGTTTCGACGCTACCGAACACACTAATCAAAGATATCCCTTGACTTAATCTAGGAGCGACGCTGCTGAGCAAGAGGGGTGTGGGTGGATACCGTGCACTAGAAAAGAAAAAAAAACTGCATCATGCATGGCCTCATCTCGCTCTGCGGCGACAGGTTAACCTCGATCAGACGCGCCCTTAGATATGCTTGTTATTTCTTCCGGGTGAGCTAATCGAGCTCTGCAATTTAGAAATCGGTGGCCACCAGAGCTCTCAACCTGGCATCGTTCGAACTAATCAAGCTGTTAGAGCGTCCCGATTACAATTTACAATGCTGTCAATCAAATCAACTGCTCATCTATCTTATTTTTCCTTTAAAATATAGTACATGTTCACATGCACGCACCCACACTCAACCCTATGAACTCTATCGGACCGCGAGAACATTATCAAACAGTTGGGTGTCGCATCAGTGATCGGGCGAATCGGAGGAGAATGATTTGGGCGGGGGTGGTGGGTGGCCGGCGAGAGCCCGGGGGCGCGGACGGAGGAGTGGACGAGAGGCGATCCGGATACGAGCGGCGGGCGAGAGCCGGGTGCTCGTTTCGTGCGAAATCCAACCGAGCTGCGCGTGCCGCGCCCAATCATTCGGTTCACAATTCACATCGGGTTTCCATGATAATTTTCACCTTTTCCTCCTCTCTTTCTCGTCCACGCGCCGCAGCGCCTGACCTCTTGTCTGCACGTACGTATCGGCAGCCGGTGAGGGTATCGGCTTTACACACGCACGATCTCTGTCGGCTGCCGTTGGTGCGTGTTGCGAGCCCTCTTTGACCAGGACTGTTGGAGGGAGGACTCGCAAGAGGAGAAGATGAAGAAGAAACCTTGGAGTGTGTTCGTGTTACTCGTGCCATGAAGTTCACAGAGCTTGAAGAGTTCCTACAAGTTGCCGATGCTTTTGCACATGTGAAGCTGCAAGATGGTTCAGTTAGCTTGGAGTGTGGATTTACAGAGGAACAACGATGCTAGAGGTTATGAAGCAATGATTGATACTCACGATTCACGAAAGAATTTCCAGGCAGCAAGATTGTACAACAATGCAATGCGAATGGATGATGAGAACTCCCCCCCTTGTGCTTGGTTAAATCCTCGCAAGTCAAAAAGGCGTGGGTCCTGGCCAAGAACTCCCTTGTACTCCAAGCGATCCGCACTGCGCGGTCACGCGCTCGATACGGATGATGTGGACGCTACTGGCCGTGATTGCCGACGCAATAAATAAAGCAGCTCCTTCTGTTCAGCCAAAAATGACATTCCTACTGTTCCATTTGGTGACAAATCTCTTTGCAATTTGAAATGAAAGATACGGGCCCCCTAGTGTAGTCATTCGAATGGCTCCGCTGATCTGAGCAGCAAAATCCACTTTCACCTGGACCCCGAGCTGGTTTTCTGAATTTCTCCAATCAGACCAAACGAACCGCCGATGCCGTCTCTGAAGTGAAGTGGTTTTCGTGGCGATCGCAGCATCTTTCCCGCGAAAATTACGAATTACGATCAGGCATCTCGCCTGACACATCTGGCAGATAGCTGCGTGATCGTGTCACCATACGAGCGCAGGCACAGGCAGCGCCACCAATCTTTGACTGGATGCCTCCCATGACCGGCAAGTCCTGGAACGCGGCTTCTGCCGCACCAAGTCACCAACCCATGGCGTCTTGCACCGGCGTGCATAAAGAGCCCGCCACTACGGCCACCAACCTCACCGCAGAGCACAAGAACCAGCGTGCCCCAGACCCTCCCAGTTCGTGTGGCGGTCGGTGCCCATGAACTCCTGTCTGCCTCTCGTATTGGCTTCGGTCCAGTGGGGGCAGTAGGCTAGTGGCAAGAACGCCACTGGATGTCTGAACCCTGGATTTGAATTCCTTCCCGTCGAACCGCTCTTCATTCTTCAGCATTTATACGAGAATGGTGGCGAGTACCATTATTCGGATCCTGAGAAGATATCGCGCGGCGTGCAAACATGTGCGCCTGCTCGCTGCGGCGTCCTGCGATCTCACGTCCACTGCACGAGCTCGTGCTCCTTTGCAGCGGGATTCAGAAAAACCATTGAAAACAGCAGGTCGTCTGGTAGTCCTTCACAAGGAACAGATCAGAATGCGTGCGCTTCTTGAAGATCACATTGTTTAGTCCGGGTCCAAAGAGCCGCAGCCAGCAGCTACTCGCCATTGGGCATGATCAGCAGTGGCGCTCGCTTGACTTTGCAGTGAGCTATTATTGAAGCTGCAGTCAGCGAGCAGTTGGCTGCGTGACCAAGCTTAGATCAATCATCCATAGGATTCCTCCAATTGGGCGCTAGGTTGCATCGGATACACGTCAGACTCGCGTCAGATTAGTGACAATGCAAACTCCTTTGGTGCCTGGCAAGGTTGTTTTCCTTCTTTGCACTTGCAGCTGGAAACCACCAAGGGCGCACACGGTTTCTGTCGACTTCGATTTGCAGCAGTAACTGTACATTCACGTCCTTCAGAAACTTGAACTGGCATGGCTCCAGTTGAGACTTGATAGACAGCGATTCTCCGATTAAGAATCTTAAAAAGGACATATTTTCTCGAGAAATTGGACGTGTAAAACAAACCTGTCCAGACTGAATTATACATTTAAAGGTGGCAAGGAAAAGGGAGAGCATTGTACTTCAGAAGCTCTGTAACTTCATCCAGACGTGTCTGCGATACTTGCAATGATCATACGGCAAAGCATCTGAAAAAAGTGGCTGATTACGCTAAGGTGAAGAATGATGATACGTTCCCAAGAAGTCAACCTTCTTGCTTGCAAGAATTCTTCTGCCCCAGAAGAACGAATAATTGCCGGTTTTGCCTTTCCTGGTCTGTCACAATCGGAAACTATTCTGATATGCTTGGAATCAAGACCGAAACGTCTGAACTCTGAGCCCTTGTTGTTTTACACCTTCAACTCCAGTGTACAGTTTAACTTCAGAAAATAATCCATTTATAGCTTCCACTTTCCAGTAATTATGCTCTGGTATTAGCCTGTACTTGTCCATTCATGAAAGATGGCAACTTGATAGACCATCATTATGCGATGATGCCTGACGTATCATCTTCCATATTTTCGATGCACCGTGTTAGTAATTGCCCCCAATTGAAAGGAACAAACAGGGATTGCCAGGAGGTCTATCATGCAGCTATCTTCTAGATTCCAAGTCAGCTTTTCTTTTTTTTCTGGGGGAGGATCAGAGGCCTTTCAGCTACTTCAGGCCGCTGGAAATGATAGATCTTTAGGCTTTGATACATCTGTCAGGCCCGTCATGCAATGCGTTCTTTCTTCAATTCTTTATTAGTTACTCTTTTTTTTTCGAAAGACTTTGTTAGTTATTTTTCGTTGCTCTGTAAACTGAATACATGCTAGTTTGGTGCCTGGATTAGTACAGCTTTTCCAACAGAAAAATAGCGATATCGGCTTTCTGAAAGATAGGAAGCCAGGGAAAAGCCCATGTGCTACAAACTGATGCATAGCAAGGACATCACTACACTTGACTTGACACGGCCTGCTAGATGGGCAACATAAAGCCCACTACGCAAAAGCTATATATATCTTTTTTTTCTTTCCCTTTCTCCCTCTGAAACCGTTCCCATTGATCCCAGGCTCCCCCAGCAGCAGGCTACTATTCCTTCCTCTGAAAACTTGGATCTCTGCAATAAGCAATGGCCCCATAATAGGATCTAATTTCAACAAATATGCTGCAGTACAGCTAATCACTATCCATTACCTCTTTCTAGATGAAAATTTCCACAAAATAAGTTAACCATACACATGTGGTTTTTTTTCCCTTTTCCTTTCGAGGCAACACACAGAATTATCGCCGTCCACGTACCAATCTGACATCTCTCAGTTTTCAGTTTTGCATAATTATGCTCCTTCTTTTAGGCCGGTGCCAATGGGGGCGGTACCGCCCCCTATCGGCGCGGCGCATGCGGCAGGCGGGTGGGAGAGTGAGAGAGGGCGGGATGGATCCCGCCGGGCAGGAGCGGGGCGAGGAGCGGGCGCTATCGCCCTGCTCCCGCCCGCGTTGGCAGGCGTGCGGGGCCGGGAGGCGGGCGGGAGCGAGGCGGCGTGCTGGCGTCGGCGTGTGCGGGCGAGAGGGGTGGGGCAGGAGTGACGTGGCGCGTTTCAATTGGTCCACACGGACTATCCGTTGAACTAGCCGTTATTTGACTGTTTGAACTCCAAAAAGATGGAAAAAAATTGCAAAAAATCCCAAATTTCATCCCCAACCCCCCTATAAATACCCCACCCGGTTTTCGCTCCTTCCACACCTCATTTGAGCTCATTTCTCTCCTCTACAATCCGAAATCTCTTCCACCATGACCGGTTGGTCTCCAGATTTCCATACCTTCACCGATCTCTTGCAGTCCGACGGGTCACAAGCATCTCCCCAAGATGAGTCTTCTCCGATGCATCGCCGCTCCGATGTCAATTCTTCGCCGCAACCCCGGGCATTATTCCCCCCTGCTGCACCTCCGGCTCCGGGGGCACCTCCACCACCGTATCATTATCCGTACGGTTCGTACTCATACCCACCACCTCCATATGCTCCACCTCCAGGCACAAGGAGCGGGAATGAAGGTCCATACCCACCACCTTTCGTACGCTCCACCTCCATATGCTCCACCTCCATACGCTTCAACTCCATATGCTCCACCTTCATACGCTCCACCTCCATATGGTCCATACGCACCACCTCCGCACGCGGCACCCACGATTCCAAGCTCCGTCTCCGTTGAGTCTCAAAATGAAGGAGCGGAAGCGACCGAACCAAAGCATCCAAAGAGACTTGACTGGACGATGGCGGAGGAGGAAAAACTGGTAATTTAATTAGTGTTCATCTATTTAAATATCATATTTTTTTAAATAACTAACAATATGTTCGGGCTAGGTACATGCTTGAGTTTATCACTCGAATGACTCTATCATCGGCAACAACCAGACCGGTTTGAATTTTTGGGGCCAAATAGCGGAGACCTTCAACTCTACTGCGGAGCCGTCCCGTCGTCGCACCGCGAAGCAACTGAAGGATCATTGGAAGGTGTACAACCGCGAGGTGGCCCTGTTTAATGGATACTACATCCAAGTATGTCAGAGTGGAGCAGACGATGCAATGGTCACGGAGGGGGCAATGGCGAGGTACGAGAACGACCCGAAAGTGACGACAGCATTCAAGCGCCATCATTGGTGGAGAGCTGTTCGCCACGAACCCAAGTGGGCAGCGAAACATGGTCCTGATAGTGGATCCGATGTAAGTAGCAAGAGAACCCGCCTCGGAGTTTCGGGTGAGTACAGTTCCGGCGGAACAGAAAATACCGAGGAGGACAATGAGACTCGTCCAATAGGCCGTGACAGGGTCAGGGCGGCTAAGCGAAAGGAGAAGGCTAAGGGGAAGGAGAAGAGGAAGGAATCCTCGTCAAGCAGTGCGGTAACAAGTAAAGTATTTGCAATGAAGAAAATGTGGGGTGGCTTAGTGAAGGCTAAACTATTCAAGCAATGGAATATAATGAAGTCCCGATTAACCGCGAATATGGACGAAGCAGAAAAACATACTCATTTCAAGGCCGTCAAGATGGTGGAAAAAGAGTTTGGAGTAGACGAGGATTCGGAGGAGGATTAGAATTTTCTTTTAATTATTATGTATTTTTGCTATTTTTAATTGAAATGTAATTTCCTTTTTTAATTATGATCTAATCGGTATTTTTTTAGTTGAATAAAATTAGTTTATTGAATTATTTTGCGTACACGAACAAAAGACAGTGAAATAATTAAATCTGGAAAAGAAAAGCTGACGTGGAGGAGAGAGAAGTGAGAGCTGACACTATAGGCTGTGCATTGGAGAGGTGGGGTGAGAGTGAGGATGAGAACTGACATGGCGGGGAGATATCTCCCCCTACCACTGGACTCAGCTTTAGTATTAATCCATATTTAGCCCGTTTCTCCATAGATCTTTTACGCGCACAATTCTACCATTTCATAATACGTAGTATAAAAAAGGTTCAACCGTCCAAATTGTTATTAGTAATTTAATATAAATTAAGAAGAATTTTATTTTTTTTTGGGATTTTAGCCCACCGTTCCAGCCCGCCGCCCCCTCATCAATCTCGCGACTCGCGAGACAAGGCCGCCGCCCCGCCGTCGTGCCTTCTCCACCTCGTGCCCGCCCGCCCAATCGCCCATCACGCACAGAACGACTCCGGCCGCCGCCCGCCGCCGTGACTCCTCCCTTGCAGACCTGAAGAATGGGTGCTCAGCCCCTGTACAGGCCATCCCCTCTGTGTGGCCCTTCTCCGTTTCAGGCCGCCGCCCCTCGTCATTTTGCGACACTCGCCTCGTCAGTCCGCCGCCCGTTGTCGTGCACGCAGGGCCGCTTGCCTCGTCCTTGCAGACTTGAAGAACAGGTGCCCGGCCCCTGTACAGGCACCTCCTCCTCGTGGCCGCCTGATTTCTGTACGTTGGAGGCGGCGACGGCATCCCGGCCAACTACTCTGGTGCTCCTCGTTGGCGTTGTGAGGACGATCTTCCTTGTTGCCCCTTGCATGCATCAGGTCAGTGCCCCTTGACGTTGCATTGCTCAGATTTATTAAGTATCTCATACAACTAATGTATGCAAATATATTATGATGGATCTGGTATCTGATTTCTGTGGAATGGTTGTTTAGTGTGTAAAAGAGAATGGTTAGATCACAATATTCATCTTTTCATTGCTATCTGTTGTCTATTGTTTGAAATTAATTTTGTACAAAATTATGTGATTTAAATCTTTGATTAAATCTGATTGCTATTCTCATGGGGATGCGCTGAGAGGTGCTTATCGCACAACAGCATGGTGAATTGCTTTCGTTGATCACAGCTCCCTTAGCAGAAACATGGTGAAATGCAATGTTGAAAAAGTTGATCCCCCATGACATGCTGCCTAACTGCCTCATTGTCTTATATGTGCTCCCTGTGTGAATTTCAGCTGCTGAGGCGTTGAGGTACCCAAATGTTGATGCACACTAGAGGTAGATGATGGCAGGACTCCTGACAACCACCTCGCAATTCATCTCTTCAGAATTCCAATGTACCACTGAGTCTGATACAACATGAGAATCGGCTGTCAATTTTTGGTAGTTAGGTTTGATCCATCCTCCTAGAAGGAAGCAGTTTGTACTGATCTTTCAGTTTCACAACTCACAAACTGCTGATCAATTTTTGCAGTGGCATTAGTAGTAGTCACAAGCTTCATTCTCTATTGCCTGATAGCAAGAATGGATGTTGCTTTCTGTACCTATCCTTTTTGTAGATTTCAGTAAATGGATGTAGCCTTATACTATAATTTTTCCCATATTATCCTTATACTACCTATGCTGCGTAGATATACTTACCTCGTACTAGTAATCAATAATCAATATTTTAATGATATAGAAAAATCTCGACCGTTCAATGTTTACATACGACAATATTTACGTACAACAGTAGTATATGATCATATTATACGCCGTAAAAATCCCGTCACCAAAGGCCCTCCACTGGCGGGCACAATGACAAAAAAAATCGCATGCTCCAAAAGTAGAAAGAGAATTGCCGGGGCAGTTCTCATGATGTGCAAATGATAAAGTCACAAGTCATACATAAACTACAAGTTTTTCTCCGACAAAGTACAAAATGGAATGGTGATTTAAGCTAGTACATTTACCATATCACTTCTGCCTCATGGTAAATTGCTGGTTTGCTTTCAGTGTTACTGATGAGTGAGCACAATATCTGTAACTTCTGTTCGGAGGACCTCAACCTCAGAAACACTTGTCAGCTCTGGGTCCTCAGAAGAATGGCGCGGAATGCAGAAATCTCCAGCTGAACTTATCCGTTGGAATCCGTTGGATCCATTCAAGTCAGTAGTCCTTTCGGAGATACTTGCAAATATTTCCCTGATTGCGTTATGCCAGATTGGCTTAGCTATCTCAAGAAATTTAAAAACAGCCAAGACTGGAAGATCAACACTTCCCACGTCAGGTTCCTCCTTGTCATCCCGTCCATGGAAATCTGATCCGCCAAGCTTTAGAAGCTCATACGTATCAGCCAGATCACTCAACCCTGTTGAAGAAACAGTCCCTGGTTAGTCACATTGAGGTTTCAGATATATCTGACAGACATAAAAGGCATAGCAAATATTTTGTAGGTCATCTTCTACATACCAGATACTTTCCCATCGCTTCGATAGACCTCAATACCATGCAAACCAGCTGCTTTCAAATTCTTTATCACAGCACCAGGATTTTTCAGGGCCCACGGATGAGCTAAAACTGCTACACCCCCAGTTCGACAAACTAGCTGCACCACAGATTCCGCAGTCGGTTCACTACCTCTACAAACGAACAAAACGAAATCTACATTGTTAATGTAGCTCTACACGTCCTGATACAGAATGAACCATAAACATACCATCACACATGATCTAGAGAGGGCAAGGGAAACAATTGATCGATACTACTTACGTGGCATAAGCAGGTCCTCCGTCGTACAAATACCTGCTAAAAGCCTGCCTGAGATCCTCCACATATCCAGCATCAACCATGGCACGGGCCACATGCAATCTGCCGGGAGCCACTCCATTCCCAGCTATCGTACACACATCTTCCAGCTTCATTGGCATGCCAAGGCCCCTAAGCTTCAGTAACATCTTGTTTGCGCGCGCATATCGGCCCTCCCTGATACCGGCTAAAAACCTCTCTAGTTCTTGAGGTCTAGCAGGACCCCGGCTACCGTAGTATGCAAGAATGTGCACGGGTTCCTCAGCCCCTGACCCTGATTCGTCACTACCAATCAAAAGGGCTAAGAACTAAGCACATTTTGCAGTGAATGACAATAGCATAGCCCAAGTTTTGCGATTACGACTGTGAGAATGAAGACAGAAGAGGTTTACCTAGGCGAGTGCACGGCGCTGATCTCGACGCCAGGGATGATCCTGACTGGATGCCGCTTTGCCGCTTCCACGGCCTCCGGGACGCCGGCCATGGTGTCATGATCAGTCAGCGCGAACACTTTCACCTGCGCTGATCACAAGGCAGTTCACTAGTATCAGCAATTCAGCACGTAAACTTGCATTGATCTGCAACGCAGGCATGATTCAGTGAACAACAATATCAGGCGTGAGTGACTCGTTGATCACAGTGCACAATGCAAGTACACGCAATCTGCAGACGAACAATGTCTATTGCCTAGAAGCGCAGCTGCGAAAGCTTTAAGCTTACCCCGTTGCGGTGCGCGCGCTCGACGAGCTCGGCGGGCGAGAGCGTGCCGTCGCTGCACGCCGAGTGCGCGTGCAGCTCCACCGCGACGCGCGGCCGCCGCAACCGCGCCCTCCCGGCCTCCGCAGCCTGCCCGTCGTCGCTCGCCACCTCGCGCCCAGGGCAGGCCCAGCGGAGCAGGGACCTCCGCGCGGCCAGCTCCTCCTCCGTCGGCGCCCTCGGCCTCCTCCTCTTCTTCCTCCTCCTCCTACCCTTGTCCGGCTGCGGCTCCGGATCTCCGGCGTTCGGCGCCGCCGACGTGGCGATGGCGTCGGCCGCCACGACCACGACCGCGTCCTCCTCGGTGGAAGCGCCCGCGGGAGGAGGCATCCGCCTGCCCCGTCCAAGTTCCCAAACCGCAAGCCGGTAGCGGCCAGCCGATCTCCCCACCGCGGCTGCGAGCGTGCGCGGCGTAATAATGAAGCGAGGTCGTGGGTGGGTGGGTGAGGACGACGGCGTCAGGGCTTTTAAGACGTGCGGTCGCCATCAGCGACAGGGGAGGGGGGGAGGGAGGGACGCAGCAGGCTCTCCGGGGGAGGGGCCGCGCCGCGCTCGTGTCGTGTGCCGGTCGTCCACAGACGGACAGCTATGAATGTGGCGGCCATGCGCATGTGCGCGTGGGCCTCGTGATGCTTGCCGGTATGATGGGCACGGGCCGTGCCGGGGCGGGAAGTCAGGCTTGGTTGTGATTGAGGCCCCTTGCGCGATTAGAATGGGCCAGTTTCGAGCCAGGCTACAACCGGCACCAATTGGAAAGCCTGCCAGGCCGGACCCGTTGCCCACATTCTCAGGTGACGAGCCCATCAAGGCACAGCCAGCCCGACTTCTCTGTACGGACCACCAGCCCGTGCTGTCGGCCCGCAACAGCTGGACGCGAGCACGCGGCGGCACGCGTAGAACTTTGTAATATCCAATCGATAGAATAATTACCCTTTCTAATTTCCGCGATACGAAATTTTCTTGGCGGATGTAATTTTCCGTCCTTTCCGCCCGGAGCGGGACGAAATTTTACAAGCTGAGCCAATGACGCACGCGGCTGACCCGCGCCACACGTCGCCTTCGCAGCGCAGGGGCAAACGCCCAATCCAACGCGCGCCTCCCGCCCCGGGCCCCGGCCTCACGCAACCGCGCGGGCGCGGCTGCGGCTTCCCCCTGAATTCCGAACGCGAGCGCGCGCTGGGGCTCTCGGTTTCGGCTCGCTCACGCCGCCCCGCTCCAATTTTCCGCCTCCATTTTCGCTGCCTCCGACCCACAAAACCGACGCTCCCATCCAGTTCCTCTCCCCCAAGCCCTCCTGGCTTCCTCTTCCGCGCTCCCCGGCTCCGCGCGCGGCGAACTGGAAAGGCGGGCGGGAGGGCGTCTCGCGGCGAGGTTCGCGCTCCAAACCCTACTCCCCCCTCACGCCCTCACCTGCACTTGAATTTGCTCAAAATGTCTAATTAGCACTCCGTGCATGCAATTGATTTGCCTCCTGCGTCGGCCAGATCCAATAGTTTTCACAATCAGACTACCTGTCTCTTTGTTTGAGTCCAATGTGAACATGTTGCTTACTACGATCTTTTGTTTGTGGATGGGCCAGGACATTTGGGTTTGGGGTTTGTACTGCTCTTAATATAGCTAATTGTTGAGGATCTGAACCTAATAATGGTGGAAAACGCTCACGGTAGTGGTCGCCATGCGTTCGGGGACTTGACAAATATCCTTTGCAAGCGACCAGCCCTATCAGATCCAGAGAAGAGTACTGGTGGAATAAAGATTAGACGGATCGAAAGGACTTGGAAAGAGTTTCATGAAAATGCAATAAGCAGCAGCAGAGGGAAAGGGATTGTATTTGGGCATTTATTTGATGGTGTTGCCAAGGAGAATTTCGAAAAGCCTTCTATTTTTCGGCATACTAAGGTCCAGCACATGGCTGCCAAGGCAGCTGGGCTGCTATCCAAGGAGATCGGTGACTTGAGGGACCGTAGCGCATCAATAGATTCATTTGATCTCAGTGATAAGGACCAGGATTCCTCGCTGGATTCTGAAGGTGAGTATGATGAAGATGATGATGTGATGGATGGTGAATTGCCGGGTCATTTTAGCAGCTCAGAGCTAGCTAATAAAACAGCAGCCAATGATGGCGAGTGCTTGACTCAAGAGGAGATAGTTGGATCATCGGGAAATCAGAAGCCTATGTCTTCATTGGACTTTATGACAGGTGGTGACATGCCAAGTTCTAGTGTTTCACATGCTTCAGCGAGAACTGGTGGCTCAGAAGAAATTGTTGCCACAAAATCTTGTGCTTGTTCTTTTTGTCTTAAGGGTATGTTTACATGCATTTCTTTCTGATGTATTTGTTTATGCCAGCATGATGTCATGTAAATAAATGCTTTCTGTTTCCTTGCCCCCAAAATAGCTGCTTTTATGTGGACGGATCTCCATTATCAGGATTCAAGAAGCCGGCTTTCTGGTAGGACGACAAATTCAACTCCTTTTATCTTTTTCAAAAGAGAAAGTATAAGTACATGTTGATTTCATTTATGTGAAACTGATCATTTTACTAATGTCAATTCATCTTTGCTGATTCCTTAGTGTTGAAGAAAAGCATAAAGTTTGCTAGATCGTTGGAGGCCAAAAAAGGCAAAGGAAATGAATATGCTGCCAATGTACCCGGGTATAACTCAAAACGAGCTGTGGGGTTGGAGTTTGAACTATCTCAACAACAGAGCCAACTCTTTCTTTATACAGAGAATGCCCTTCTTCGCGAGTCAGCACAGCTTGTAAGTTGTTTTATCCGTTCTTCACCCTTCTTTGCTTAGTAAAAAAATGTTTGGCTTGTGTATATCTTACAAGTTGGCATCAATTTGTGCCTGTGGTTATATGCGGAAAAAATGTGTGCGACACAATTTTTTGAGCATAGATGCATCTGCTTGCACATGGTGATACAAATGGATTGCTGGAAGGATCATTGCTTTGTGAGAATGAGACGTAGTAATTTAAACTCATGTGTTCTCTGTGTTGGGTCTTTAGATCATTTTATTTGGGGCTAAGATAGTAGGATTCTGTAACCAGCTAGAAAAACATAACTCTCCTATAAGATGGGGATACTAGATCAATAATTGAAAGTTGAGATTTGAGAATGCCTGTGTTGGTGGAATCTGTAGGCCTGCCTTAAGAATTATTACTTTTAGTAATCTTGTGTAATCTATATCATGGTTCTATTGCCATTTATCTTAACTCTTGTACTTTTGAAACCATATGTGTTTTCATTGTTCTAAGTTGAGAAAATAGTATGGCATACTACTTTGTGACCTTTTTAACTATCTTTGTTTTCCAAATTATGGCATTTAGTATTTGACAATTATGGTGTCTCTCAACTATGTGAGAACCTGGCCAGTCTTTGGAATTGGGTTGTGCAAAACAACAATTCTTTGCATGAATAGTCAATAGCCATTTTTGTTCTCGGGTGTATGAATAGAGGGTTTGCTTTTGTCCTATTTGGTTGCTCTACGCACAAATCTATAAAGAGACATTCTGTTCTGTGGTATATTGGTGGAGTTTATTATGGTGGCTGATGTAAATGATGTTTAGTACTAGTATTGAGATTTTTTTCCCTTTCTTTTGTAACTTTACGTTTTGAAATTTTCATTGTTAGCCCCTAAACTTGATGTTGGTTGGGTTGTCCGTTCTTTTTTCTGCCTTGTTCTGGGTGATATGTCTGTTTGAAATTTTTTTGAGCATCTGACATGGCTGTTTTGGTCAGAGACTCAGAGTAGACTGTCATTCCTGGTCGTTTTCCTTACACTGAAGAGTTCCTGAAACTTTTTGTTGCATTAGTGTCTTGACTCTTGAGTCCTTGACTGCTAGACATGCTTACAACTTTGCTTCAAGATCTTTAAATCTGTTTTGAAAATCTAGCTTGAATTCTTTTTTATTCAAAGAAAGTAACTTGAGCATTTGGATTTGTGTAAACTTGGTTATGTCACATTCAGTACATTGCCTGTGACATTCTAGCATGACTCTTCCCATATTCTTTTGATATAAGCTAAGCTTATTAGTTAATATTTTACTACATTCCGTAATGCATGTATGTTATTCCACTAACTTGCATTTTCAATTTATGATTTTGTTCTAATATTCAAAATTTCTGTTATCCAGCATTCAGCTTTTGTGAAGTTAAAAGAATTGAGAGGGAACTGCAAGACGGATCTTGAGACTATCAGCAATCCTTTATTAGGAAAATGAGAGCTGCATGGTTGCATTGCTGAACTATTCTTTTCCCTGAGAGTTAGAGCAGCTGGCTCGGTTTGGTCAAGATTTGCATTGAGATAGGCTACCAACTCATTGTGGTGGTTACCATCAATTTGGGGGTTCTTGGCTGTAGCGATTACTCCTATCATAAAGCACTAGTTCAGCATGTTTGTAGGCTTGTGGCTGATGTAAAAATCCCCATGGTGAGTTTAGGAACTGTATGCTAGTTTGTCTCATTTGAGTCATAGGCTTCACCTGTACTTTGTAGTGAGCTTGCTTCGTATGATAATTGCTTCACGATCAACAAACAAAAGGGAAACCAATGTTGTTTCGAGCTTGCTGGTCAGTTTTCTAGTGCGGGAAGCTGTATCTTCTGAGAGGTTTTTATTCGTCTTTTGACGGTTAGTATGGTGTGGAGTTTGTGCACTGGTTATCCTGCAGTTTCTCATTCTGACTATGCGCTATCCACAGCATTTAGCTACTTGCACGTGTTGGACGAATCTGTCTGCATCTTGTTTAGCCTTTTGAGGTTGGGAAAAATCACAGGACTGTCGTCGCCTCGTCGGTGCCTGACTGCCGTCATATTCGTGCACATTCTACCAATCATGGGAATTGCCATGTGTGATGGTCTTGATGGTGCCTGACTGCTGTACACCTTGGGCCGCCGGCCACGTCGGTGAACACTGAGCACAGCATAGAGCATACCATTCAGCAAAGAATTTCTGCTAATGGGAGGCGATTCTTCAGCAGATATTCTCCCAAAGATACCATTTGCCAGGACCATAGTGGTTGCAGAAAAGCATTGAGCTACTCATATATGGTACACTAAAGTTTCATTAAAAAGAACCGACACGCCTAACAATCTCTCATCTCTGAAACTCGCTCTTATCTGCATCAAAGCAAAACACGGAAAAGGCGTCTGGACCTCGCGGAGTACCTTACGCGTGAAGCCGAAGCAACTCAGCCCATATCATGCCCCCCATTGAGCAGAAAAGTGATCGAAACGGCCTAACATACACTGAGGCAACGGAGCATATCCCCTCGGCCCTTTTGCGATGTGGCGCATTGACATCTTGCAACGAACTAGACCGTGCCAAGCCTACACGCAAGACGTCGTCAGCTAGTGCCTAGCCAGTGGTGGCAGTGTGGCGTTCGTGCCAATGCCAAGATATCTATGCCGGTGGAGCAAGAAATGGCCCAGCAACCGTAATGGCTTCGCATCGTATCGGAGTGAAAAAAAGCCTGGAGCTGAAGGCTACGAGGTGTCACTGCGATCTTTGCAGTGTGCATCTAGCATGTCACTAGCTCTCAAGTCCCAATCATGGTCTTGGCATAATGCACGTCCACAAGCCAAGCAAGAGCGTTGTTTGCCAAGTCAACAGCATTTTTTAGGGGGAAGAAGATAGTGGGTAGTAAAATGAGGGAGAGATCTGCCTTTTTTCCCGCGAGCATCATGTTGGGAGCATCACGGAATGGCACAAAAAAATAGTTTAAGCAACCCCGGCCTGCATCATGTTTTCATGTGTGCTTTCTGTGGAATTTGGTTGGGGACACTGCCCCCAACATCCTCACCAAACCTTTCTTGACTCCGGGACACAGATCCATATCCACATAATCTATTGCCAACTCACACCTGAATTCAAGGTGCTATCTCTCAGTAATTCATTTTGACGTCCGATTTTTTCTTTGTTTTAGTACCATCTTCGTTTGCTCAAATTTTTTTTAAAAAATAATTCGAAACTTTCTTTCTTTCATTCTTTTTTTTTGCAAATCGCTCAATTTTCAATTAGCTGCCAAATGAATCTGTGCCCTGTGGAGACGAAAACCAAGCACAGCTCGTGATCAGCTCCTTCGACGAAACCGGGAGAGAGACAGCTCCAGACATGTCGAGCTCGACACTCCTCCAAAAAAGCGGCAAAAACTTAATGCCACTTTGCGCTCTAAAGATCAGAACACACCCGAAAACGATACGCCCGATGGCGACAGCGGCGGCGGCGGCGACCATGGACAGACGGATCGGCCGGCGTCGAGTGCGCCGCGCGCGTGCGTGGCGATCGGCCTCTGCTAGCTGGAGTTCCGAGGCGTCTTCTCGGCGTCGTATGCGATTGCTGATTAGCATGCGCGGTAACATACCAGTAGAGCGCATGTGCCGCTGCTAGGGCTAGTTGGATCGGAGCTTTGTCCTCATTTCTGGAGTGCGTTATGGCTGCACAGTTTCTAGATCCACGAATCACCGGGCGTAATCCAAACAGATGCGGGCAAGAGGACAAATGCTGGAGCGCCCGATCTACGGACACTGGCACTGGTAGACGATGGACCGGACAAATCTAGTGTTCCCCTTTTACCTGTCAAATCACGCCAGAGTGTCTTCGTACTTGTAGGTATCCATGTACGGTAAAAAGTTGTTCAGCGTGTTTCTCAACAAATTACAGAGAGCTTCAAAAGTTTGCTGAGAATTCAGAGGGTGTATCGCTGTACTGAACTTGGGCCGAAGTGCTAGTACACAGTCAACGGTAAATTCTGGCGGCAGTAGTGAAACCCTTGCCGTACCTAGGATCTACGATCTGAAGGTCTTTGTGGTTTGCCCCCAAATTGACAGTCTTCAGTCCGGACCTAATCTCTTGATCACTTTAGCCTGCCTCGCTCGTTGATTACTCTATTCATCGGCAGACAGATGAGTAATGGCAAGGAAACTTCTGCCCACCCTGGTGGCCTAAGCTCTTTTCGGTCTCCTCGCCGACACCGAAACTTGCTGTTCTATCCAGGGCGCACTGTGCTCTGCTATGGGATCAGAACTGCCTAAGCTAACCATATCGCAAGTAGTATTTAACAGGAATGTGCAGCGCAATAGAGATGTGCACCCTGAACATCTGCAGGGAAACCAGCAGCAGTGTGCAGACATCATACTCCACCTCCGGTGGTAAGCAGAACGTATTTGTCTGCGTCACTTTGTTTTATTCTAGACGTTTGCTTACTAGTCCACTTCTTGCGCATCTCAACTGCTGCACAACTTCTCGCTCATCTCGACCGCTTTCCGGAAACAGGTCTGGCTTTGAACGTTGAAGCTCTGGATTTCTGAACGCACAATGCCAACCTGCCCATTTTGCCAGGCCAGGAATCGTTGCCATCTTTTACCAAGTTCCAACAGGCAACAGTGACACCTCCTCTGCACCAGTCTGATAGTCTGATGGTCCTCGGGCTCTCCTTTTCCGTCAGTTTGAACTTTGAACAAGCATGACAGCCTGATCTTGCAGCAGCTTCCTGTTTGCCGGTGCCATCTTGAGCCACATCTTTTGGGGGCTTGACCTGCGCGGCACTGGTGATCGATGAGGAGATGGCTCCGTGATCTGAGCAAGTGCAAGAACCGCTGCACCAGGAGGTTCACTTCACTGAGCACGTCGCGTCAAGCACTGTGTCGCCATCTGATACTGTTTGCCATGGACTGGACTCACGAATCATGTGGCCATGCACAAAGCAATGGGCCACCGCCCACCGAGCGCGACAGTATAGATCTCTACTCTCTACAGGAGCGGCGATGCGAAGAGAGTACCAAGTTTTTTGTACGCACGTCAGTTACGGTGCCTTTCTGCAGCTGAATTTGGGCGTCATGTGCAGTCTCATTCACGAGCAGATGAATCACCAAACTTTGGATCAATCTGACTGTACTAACCTGTCTCGTGCAGCCTGCCTTTGACCGGCCAAGCATTAGCATAGCAGCATTGAGCATTGCTTCGCCAGTTCGCCCGGTCCTCGCGACGGCGATGTCACTGACACACTCTCGCGACGGCGTAGAATCCGTAGATGTGCTGCGTCTGAGAGTGTTGGTCGATCTGTTGCGTCACGTTGGGTGCAGTCCGGGTCCAAGCACTCGGAACCAAGGCTGGCGGGAGCCGCACGGCCGCCGCCGCCACCACCGGCGCCGCGGCGACGCCACGGCGAGGAGCACGCGTCGCCGCTGGGTCTCCCTGGCTAGCTTGTCACGGGCGCTAGTCCGGCCAAACCGAACCCGGGCCGGAAGACAGCCAGGCAGGCCCGGCGAACTGTACCCTCCGGTGGGTGAAATTACGCCGCTGCCCATGGCGTTCCTTACCGCCTCCGTAAAGCCAGGCAGGCGACCGCCATTACCCCCTCCCTGATCCATCCATCGATGGCCATGCCCCGCAAGCATCGATCCCACCGCGAGCTGCCAGTAGGCTACTACTAGTGGTGGCGACCACGAGTCCACGACGCCGGCGCGCGTGGAGGAGCAAGCCTTTTTCGCAGATCTGAATCGCGTAATTCTCCGTGGGAGTGGGGATCGATCGTGCTCTCGTTTCTCTGCTCCGGCAACTTGCTTCGCTTTCGGAAATGGCTGGGATTTTAGCTGCTTGTCGCGTAAGGAAAGGGTGATTCCACTTCCGATATGCGTATCTGAATGGCAAAATAGCCAATTTTATCACTCAACTTTCCTTCTAGGCTCAAATTTATCCTTAAACTAACAAATAACCAATTTAGTTCTTAAACTTTGACATACAAGAGTATATGTAAGATTCTGGATGTGTTACCAACTCCAACCGCGGTATTTCTAAGTTAAAATAGTTCAATTTTGATCAAATTTGTATAGAAAAATATTAACATATCAATAAGTAAATTATGAAAATATATTTCATAATGTATCTACTTATTCTCATTTGACTTTCAAAATATTATTACTTTTTATATAAAATTGGTCAAATTTAGACTACTTTGGCTTAGGACATATCAAAGTCCCTTACGTTTCAGGACAGAGTGAGTAATTCACTGACATAGCTAAAATAAATTATCGATGATCTTATATCTATGAATAAAACGTTTACACTTTTATTTATTTGTACATTCTCATTATTTGTTGAACCATATTTTTTACAAGTCATCGAATGTGAGAAAAAACCAGAGGTAAAAAATTCTATTTATGTCTATTATCTCACTTTTATGTCACTCATTATTGACTAGGCATGCCAAATAGGACCAGGGATGAAATTGAGCTCAAATAGAAAGTTTGAGGATAAATTGACCAATTTCATAGTTGAAGGATGAATTTGATCTTAGAGCAAAAGTTGAGGAATTAAATTGGCTATTTTGCCTATCTAAATCTGATTGTCTGTTCTTCCTCCTTATGGCTGAGTTTAGCTTCACGTTAGAATCAGCCCCTGGGATTATCTTCGAGATATCGTAACAATACTTAGCATTTATTGATTAGTGAAGGATAAAATCTGCCGAATTCCCCTGCATGCTAAGTTTGCAAGTCCAGCGTGTCTGCATTTGCTGCATTCCACTAACTAAAAGCCACCGGCATTGATCTTTCAGATAATTATAGAATAAAAACCCGACCGGCCCAAGATTTTGAGCTGGTATTCATTAATCCCGCACCACAGCGCATGCCAATAATACCAGTTTCATCGATGGCAGAGAAATGGGCAAAATGGTCAACACACATGGACAGTGACCTGCACTCAGTCAGTACTCAGTTGACACCACAGTAGCAGTAGCAGTAGCAGTAGCAGCACACAGTCCCCGCGCATCGCGTCGCGCCCTGCGCTAGCTTGGAGCTCGATATATACCCCCTGCCAAGAAGGCTAGCTCACTTGGCGCCGCGACACACGCAGACACACAGCCATGGGACGCCGCGCGCGCTTCTCCCTCCACGTCGCCGCGCCGGCGGCGGTCCTCCTCCTGCACCTGATGCTGGCCGCGGCGTCCGACCCTCCCTACACCTGCGGCGCCGGCGCGCCGCCCAACATTCCGTTCTGCGACACGGGCCTGCCGATCGACCGGCGCGTGGGCGACCTCGTCGCGCGGATGACGGTGGCGGAGAAGATCTCGCAGCTCGGGGACGAGTCCCCGGCCGTCCCCAGGCTCGGCGTGCCGGCGTACAAGTGGTGGTCCGAGGCGCTGCACGGCGTGTCGGACCACGGCCGCGGCGTCCACCTCAGCGGCCCGCTCCGCGCCGCCACCAGCTTCCCGCAGGTCATCCTCACCGCCGCGTCCTTCAACCCGCACCTCTGGTACCGCATCGGCCAGGTAACCGCCCCTGCTCTCCGGCTCCTGCTCCACTCTCCGTTCGTAAACGCGCGCGCGGGGCATGCACGACCTGCCGTCGTTTTCACGTGTCCTCTGTGTTGTGCGCGACGAACAAGCGAACGTGTCTGTTTCACCACTGAATCTAATGATTGGTACGGGTTCAGTGGTTACTGGTTGATGAATGATGATCACTCACACATAGACATAGGGGTCATCTTCTGAATAAATTGCTACTAATATGCAAGGCAAGCCCAGCATGGGGAATGATGAGCAATGCCACTAGAGCAGGGCATTTTCTGTAACAAACCGCAAAGAAAAGGCCGCGTGTTGTTTCACCTAATTTCACCAACCGGGTGTGGCATCAACCTATGAACGCATACACGTACGAACGCGGTAGGTGCATGCAGCTTTACAGCTCCTCTGGTTTTGGTCAAAAGTGTTGAAGGCGTTTCAAACTCGTGCCAGAGATTCACAACAAACGTAGGACTACTTGGTCGTATCTGAATTCATCTTCTTCTTCTTTTTGTGTTGAAAGAAATATACTACGAGTCGCTAAACTTCAGGTAAAGAAGAACCAAGAACGAACTGAACCTTTTGTTTTTTCTTGAGAGACGGTTGATCAGGGACATGTAGAATTGGCCTCTGCTAAATGTTCAGAGTTTCAGAGCAGAGTCTGATGTTGTTCATGCGGCGGCGGCCGGCGGGGCTTGCAGGTGATCGGCGTGGAGGCGCGGGCGGTGTACAACAACGGTCAGGCGGAGGGCCTCACCTTCTGGGCGCCCAACATCAACGTGTTCCGGGACCCGCGGTGGGGCAGGGGCCAGGAGACCCCCGGCGAGGACCCGACGATGACCGGCAAGTACGCCGCCGTCTTCGTCCGCGGCGTGCAGGGCTACGGCATCTCCGGCCCCGTCAACTCCACCGACCTCGAGGCCTCCGCCTGCTGCAAGCACTTCACCGCCTACGACCTCGAGAGCTGGAAGGGCGTCACCCGATACGTCTTCGACGCCAAGGTGCCGCGCCATGCCACCAACTCCTACCGATCGATGCGGCTCCCCTGTTCTTCCATTGCGCTTGTTCGGATTGGCCGGCCTGAAACTCTGAACGAAATGCAAATCCTTTCTCTCTCTCTCTCTCTTCTCAGGTGACGGCACAGGATCTGGAGGACACGTACAACCCTCCGTTCAAGAGCTGCGTGGAGGACGGCCAGGCCAGCGGCATCATGTGCTCCTACAACCGCGTCAATGGCGTGCCGACGTGCGCCGACTACAACCTCCTCTCCAAGACCGCCAGGCAGAGCTGGGGATTCTACGGGTGAGTCTGCTGCAAGATTTGTCGGAAAGGAACCATGACTCCGTGAGGGTGACAGATAGCCACTTCTGGCAATTTTCAGAGCTTATCATGGAGCATTGGGGGTTCCTGAAAAATTGTTTCTGAAGTTACTATTTTCTTTCTTTTTTTGAGCAAATTGAAGTTACTATTTTCCTTGGCCTAGATGGCTGGACGGTAACCTTTGCTGATACTTGCAAGTTTTTACATGCCCTGGTCAGATATATCACTTCAGACTGCGACGCTGTGTCAATCATCCATGACGCGCAAGGGTACGCCAAGACGGCTGAAGACGCAGTTGCAGATGTCCTCAAGGCTGGTATGAGTTCACTGCTAATCCCAATGCACAAAGTACTGAAAAATTCTACATTAAGATGGATTAGTCCACAATAGATCATATCTGAGTACTTTAACCACAATAGATCAGCAAAACAGAAGGGTACAAATCTAGGACAATGAAACGAGAGATATAGGTTAGGTTAGGTCGTGAACTTGAACCAAAAGTTGATTTGGCTCCCACTAGCTGCTCGTACACCTTTCTGTTTGGCATATTCGAGAGACCCAATCCGCTAGAAATAGTTGATATCATGACGAATATCTTGATGCCGTAAGATTTAAGTACTTTCTGCTAGCTAGTCTTAGACGGCTGATGGTCTCAAATCAACACTGACAGTGACAGTGAGATGAGGGATCATGTCAACAAAAACCAATAACGCAGTAGTACAAACTGCTTCCAACAAAATTTCAGAGACTCGGTGAACATTTCGTGCAACGATAGATGTCATGCCCAAAAATGTGCAGAATCATGTTCGTGACCTTTTTGGTAACCCGGTCGAAAAACTTTCAGGGATGGACGTGAACTGCGGCAGCTACGTGCAGCAGCACGGCGCGTCTGCGCTGCAGCAGGGGAAGATCACCGAGCAGGACATCGACAGAGCCCTGCACAACCTGTTCGCCGTCAGGATGCGGCTGGGGCTCTTCAACGGCGACCCCAGGCGCAACCGGTTCGGCGACATCGGGCCGGACCAGGTCTGCACGCAGGAGCACCAGGACCTGGCCCTGGAAGCGGCGCGGGAGGGCATCGTCCTACTCAAGAACGACGGCGGCGCGCTGCCCCTGTCCAAGCCCACGGTCGCCTCGCTCGGCGTCATCGGGTTCAACGCGAACGACGCCACGCGGCTGCTGGGGAACTACTTCGGCCCGCCGTGCGTGACGGTGACGCCGCTCCAGGTGCTGCAGGGCTACGTGAAGGACACGAGGTTCGCCGCCGGCTGCAACTCCGCCGCCTGCAACGTGACGGCGATCCCCGAGGCGGTGCAGGTGGCGAGCTCGGCGGACGCCGTCGTGCTGTTCATGGGGCTGGACCAGAACCAGGAGAGGGAGGAGGTCGACCGGCTGGACCTGACGCTCCCGGGGCAGCAGCAGAGCCTCATTGAGAGCGTCGCGAACGCCGCGAAGAAGCCGGTGATCCTGGTGCTGCTGTGCGGCGGGCCGGTGGACGTGAGCTTCGCCAAGACCAACCCCAAGATCGGCGCCATCCTGTGGGCTGGATACCCCGGCGAGGCCGGCGGCATGGCCATTGCGCAGGTCCTTTTCGGAGAGCACAACCCAGGTGAGATTTGATTTTGAGGTCGCCCGCGCGCTTCCTCTGAAATTCTGAATGATTTTTTTTTACTCTTGCAAAAATCCAAACCACCAGCAGCTGACACCGGTTCGATCATCTTCTTCGTCAGGTGGAAGGCTACCGGTGACGTGGTACCCTCAGGATTTCACGAAGGTGCCCATGACGGACATGCGGATGCGCGCCGACCCGGCGACGGGTTACCCCGGCCGGACGTACCGGTTCTACCGCGGCCCGACCGTGTTCGACTTCGGCTACGGCCTGAGCTACTCCAAGTACTCCCACCGCTTCGTCTCCAATGGCACGAAGCCGCCGTCCATGAGCAGCATCGCCGGCCTGAAGGCGCTGGAGCCGACGACGACAGCGGCCGGCGCGGCGATGTACGACGTGGAGGCGATCGGGGCGGAGGCGTGCGAGCGGCTCAAGTTCCCGGCGGTGGTGCGGGTGCAGAACCACGGGCCCATGGACGGGAATCACCCGGTGCTGCTGTTCCTGCGTTGGTCCAACGCGACGGACGGTAGCGGCAGGCCGGCCCGGCAGCTGATCGGGTTCCGGAGCCTGCACCTGCGGGCGATGCAGGCGGCCCACGTGGAGTTCGAGGTGAGCCCGTGCAAGCACTTCAGCCGGGCCAGCGAGGACGGCCGGAAGGTGATCGACCGGGGCTCGCACTTCGTGATGGTCGGCGAGGATGACGAGTTCGAGATGAGCTTGGAGTGATCGGCGGCTGGGCCCGTTGGAACTGCGACGTATCCTCGCTGAGTTCCTGAAGAATTGTACTCCGATGCTCTCTAACTTATTGCAAGCAGAAAAGGGTAATTTTTACGGCATTGCTGATGCCGGATTTCCATTGATAAATCAGTCTGCCTGCCACACCTCAGATTCAGAGTTGTTCCTGTCCCATCTGGTTGTTGAACCACAACAAAATCACAAATGGTAACAGAAAGCGTAAATCGAAAGGTAACAGAAGAAACAACGAGGCATAGCTATCTGAGAGAGAGAGAGAGACATGGACGTCCAGCACTGACAGCGGCCTGCAGAAAGTACTACGCCGTACGATACGGGGCATATCCTTCACCGGATCCGGCTGCTGCAAAGTTGAGACGCTGATTGCTGGGCGGCGGCGGGTGCTCGCGGTTTGGGAGTTCTCTGGGCCGAATTTGTAAAAACGGTGTCGTCTTGGTCTCTTGGGGCCTGCCCGGGGGACCGGAGTCAGACGGGACGACCGACGGACCGAGGACGGAGGCCGGTCTCCACCTTGCAGGCGTGGGCTGCGGGCCCGCGCCATACGCGAGTCCATCCATGCGTGTCGGCCGTGTCGTGGCGGACATGCGGGCGCAGCAGAGGAGACTTGTGCGACGAGCTCCACCATTGCCGGCGCGCTAGTGGGCAGTGTGAAACTTCAAACTTCAAGCAGCGCCGCGCCTGCTGCCTTCTAGAAACAGCAGGCCCTGCCCGTGGACAAGGGCGTGTGCTGTCAAGTGTCAATGGGATGCAAACAAGCAAGCCCTTTGACCAAAAAAATCGAGTGGAGAAAAACCGCAAGTACCAAGTAGGGGTATCACCGCAAAAGGCAAATGTCTCTTACCACTCTCATCATCCCCATCACTACTAGATCGGTGAGGGCGAAAGCGTCGTACTAATCCACAACAACAATTAGTGGTCTCCGGACAAGATCCGCCGCGAAAACGACCCGCCACGGACATCTCCTTCGCAATCCCATCAGCAGAGCACCTAAAAATCATTTATTAGCTCACACCCTGTCTACCCAAGCCTAATAAACACACAGGATCGCAGCAGCATCCGCAAACGGCAAACCCGATCTGATCCTGCCATGGAGAAAAACTATTCCACGCCGATCACATGTCCTGATCACGATCACGGCAGCAGCGCCAACGAACCCACCCACCGGGGAGCCCAGCTCAGCGCCCGGCGAGTCGCGACGATCCCGGCCCAATAATTTTCCCCATTTCCCCCACCCTGTTGTCGTGGGGCGCCGGCGTGGGCCCGCCGCGGCCGTCCAAATACGCCACGTGAGGGCTCCGGCCGACGCGGGCCGTCCGATGCGATCGCCGGCTCTTCCTCCTCGCATATTTTTCACTCCCACCCGGCTTCGCTTCTTCCCAAGCAAGGAGGAGCCGAGCAGGGGACGGGACGGGACGGGCTCGGAGGACCCGCCTCGCGTGCTCCGCGGTTCGCCCATCCTGCCTCGCCATCGCCGGCTTCCTCCCCCTCGGAGCGGCTGGCCAAGGTGAGCGCCGAGAGCTCGCCCTCATCCCCTTGCTCTCTGCTGCTACTTCGACTCTGCGAGGGCGATTGGCCTCGCTGCGAGCGTCCTCCCGTGAGGCGAGGAACGATGGCTTTGTCCTTTTCGGGCGTGTTGGGTTCTCCCTAATGATTTGGTGATTGCGCTAGGAAGGGAGGGCTCGGTTCCGAATGTGATAGAAGATAGATATGTGGAAAGCTCTTAGTGCGTCTGGCTGTTGGCTCGGAGGCAATCCGAGGCCGGGTCTCGGTAGCAGTCGTGCTGCGTCAGTTTGGGGTCTGCGGGGGAATCTCTGTTGCTTTTTGGGGAGTTGGGGGCTGCCATTTCGTAGAGTTGCTGGGTTCCTTGCTTCTCGCAGCGGGGTTCCGTTGAGCGTAGCGGCGGGGGTGAGGAGTGCCGGGCGAGGACTGGGGTTTTGCTGCCCTGGGCTCTGTTCGTGTGCTGCGAATGGGAGGTAGTAGATTGCTCTGGGCTCTGTTCTCGGGGGAATTTGGATGATTCCTGATGGTAGGGTTATGGACTTGAGAATGTGTGTTGACTTGATGCTCTGAAGTTTTGTGTACCGGTTCCTTGGCTGCCCGCCTGCCCGTTTCCTTAGCTGGCGATGGAAAGTTGGGACTCCTTTTCGGTCCTGCCATTTCTCGTTGGTGAACTGGATGGTCTTGATAGAATAGATTGGTAGGCACCAGCTCGTGTTGGTTCGTGTTAACAGACTAACAGTGTTGCATTGTGATGGTTTAATTCCTGCTTGTCCTGTCCGTTGAGATTGCTGTATTTGTTCTTGTTAGTTGGTAGTGTTTTATTGTGCTATTAGGAGCATGAGCATACAATACAACACCAGAAAGGTGCTCTCTGTTGGTCTATTTATTCACAGAATGTGGCTCCACATATGGGAGTTGGTTTTCATTCACGCAGCAATGATAATGCTCCATTATCCATATAGATTTATGCATTTTAACACATCAACTACTAGTTCCTCATTGTCTGTGCAAAGCAAAAACCCGTACCTGTTATTGCGTTGACTCTGTGAAGTTTTTTAGTTTGTTTCTGAATATGATATGATATCTTTATCGTCAAATGCAAAATGTATGTGCTTTTGTTTTTGAACTGTCTTTATTCCATGAATTTGGTGTGCCATTGAAATGCTAGCAAAACCATGGAAACTGTAAACTGCTAATGGTTTCAACGTTTTCACTTGTGTTTCTGCTTCCTCATATGATCAGATATAATTATTCTCCTTTATGTCACTTAGGTTGAAGTTCTTACTAGACCTTTTGATTTTATTCTGGTAGGAAATAACAAAAAGGCACTATGAGTTTAGCGAGTGGTATGACCAATGGCCATGGGAAAGAAGCAGCATTATATGAGGAGCATATGTCCAAGGTGATTCCATGAGGAGTGCACAGCATTATATGAGGAGCAGCAATCTATTTAGCTTGCTTCGTTATAAATGGAAGAGCTCCGTTTATAATGCAACTTAAACTTCCCCCCTTTTCCTGTTAGGCGCTCCATTAGCGCATTGTTACCATTCCCTTTTCCTGTTCTTTCTCATTTTCGTATTCTTTCATGTCAGATTGGTAAAGTTAGATCTGCCCTAGGACAACTATCTGGAAAATCAGCTCTATATTGTTCAGACGCTTCAATTGCAAGATACTTGATAGCAAGGAACTGGGACGTGAAGAAGGCCACAAAAATGCTGAAGAAAACCTTGAAATGGCGTTCAGAATATAAGCCAGATGAGATCCGTTGGGTGAGCTTTTTCTCACTTATAAATTTCTTTGGAGGGAGTGTTAATTTATTTATCCACATGGTACAAGTGATTACGCCTATGCCACGTGGAGCTTCTAGCTTGCTTTTTGAAACATTTGATGCATCTGGTTTGATGGTTTATTATCTGATAGAAAATATTATTTGAATTTCATTATGTAGGATGATATATCTGATGAAGCTGTGACTGGAAAAATTTACCGAACCGATTACTTTGACAAGAGTGGCCGGAGTATCCTTGTCATGAGACCTGGATGCCAGGTTTTATAATGCTCCCCCCCCCCCCCCTTCCTTTGTCACTCATCAAATGCATACCTATAGTTTATATCATATTATGTTGTCTAATTCAGTCATTCTAATTTGTTATTGTGTTTTTCAGAATACCAAAAACGCCAATGGGCAAGTCAAGTACTTGGTATACTGTATGGAGAATGCGATTCTAAATCTGCCACATGGTCAGGATCAGATGGTTTGGCTCATTGATTTCGCTGGCTTCAACTTGGGCAACCTGTCAATTCACGTGACAAAGTTGACGGCAGATGTTCTACAAGGCCATTATCCTGAAAGATTGGGTGTGGCAATTCTTTACAATGCCCCAAAGTTTTTTGAGCCTTTCTGGAAGGTATGTCTTTACAAGCTTTGAGCTTCTTATTTATTTCATGAAGAAACATGGAATGACATGCCCAGATCTATCATGTCCTGACCAATTGCATTCACCTCTCTGTATATAGACTCCAGTAAAAGATTGTTGTCACGTGTTTTAATTTTCTTCTTGATACGGAACAATATGTATAAAGGGAATTAAAGACCTGATGTTACTTAAATTGTCGTGATATATTTCAAAAACTAAAGTCTGGATATGAATGTAGATGGCAAGCCCGCTTCTTGAGAGGAAGACCAGAAACAAGGTCAAATTTGTATACTCAGATAGGCCTGACACCATGAAGATCTTTGAAGATCTTTTCAACATGGATGAGCTAGAGTGTGCATTTGGTGGCAAGAACCCATCTACTTTCAATATAAATGATTATGCCGAGAGGATGAGAGAAGATGACAAGAAGATGCCATCATTCTGGAGCCCTGAGAATTCAGCTCTTACTTCGGAGCCATATCTGATGAGCAACCAAAAGCCCCGAGAAAGCAGCTCCGTGGGTGCCAAGACAGAACAGACTGAATCTGAAAAGAGGGAAGATGCAGATACTACGGATACTACACCTGAAAAGAAGGAAGAATCAGATACTGAATCTGAAAAGGAGGAAGAAACACAGACTGAATCAAGCACAGTTGAGCAGAAGAGCTTGCCAGGAGAAGGTACTGCCCCAGCAGATAAAAGTGGCCCCTAATGTGATCTGTGAGTATCACCGTCAAACGTAAATGCTAAATGTCAATAGGAACTCTACCACAGTGAGTTTTCAAAAATAGATCATGAACATCAAAGGCGATGAGAAAGTCTTTAACACACAGCAGGATCATCATGCCTGACTTGTTTTGTAGTCAGCACCACGCTATTTCTTTCTGCTCTCAGATCCCACTCCGTTTCTCTGCCCACGCCATTTTATTTGAAGCACCTTTTTGTGGCAGAATGAGATCCACCAGACGGTAAAGAACTAATACAATATTTTGTTACGTTCAGTTTCCTCGTGAGATTGCTGTTTCAGATTTTTCTTCCCCACCCCCACTTGTGTTGAGTTTCTGCTATGTCAATGTGTTTTCTGAATCGAAGTACTATCTGGCTGGCATTTTCTGTACCCAGCAAGACCACAAGCACTTTCCGCCAGCAGCTGTTTGGTGAAAAACCATTGTTCACTTGTATTCCGGTCAGTAACCACCATTTACTTTCAGTTAGTATATACCACTTGGTACAAGACAAGTGCCAGGCTTGAAAAATTTCAGCCTTTTCACTACACACATTTCTGATCTTTGTAAGCTATATTATAGACAACACTACTGTCACCAGTCAAAATTTCAAAAGTCATCATAGAAGCTGTGTCTCTTGGGTATGGCGGGGGACTCGCAATGGATCCTGGCGTCTAGAGTTGAGTAACCCTTCCTGATCTTGCTCCCACTATCTACATCGGCTTCGACCACGAACACGCTGCAGACGGGCCTGTGATCGGAGAGCCTGAACTCGCCTCTGATGTACTGCAGCTGCTCGATCCCCTGGCCGTGCCATAGTATCCGGTCACACCTGCAACAACATGAAACATTCAGAAATCAGAGCGTTCTTCTCATGAAGTGTCAGAACTTCGGCAAGTCTGAATCTTCAGATAAAACGCTGTACTTGTTCTGTACCATGCCGGAGTTCGTCGTTTCTTCTTCGATTTCGCAGTCTCCCATACATATGAATCTGAGTTCTGCCTGTACTTGTATGTCGGCGCGAAGTAGATCTTGCCCTCCTTCCACCCCTTGAACACTCTCCCCGCTTGTCTCTCGATCGCCAGCTGTTCAGGAACAAGCTTATCAGCATGTTTTCTGAAACCATGTGTTTTTAGAGTTGCTCCTTCCTACTGTAGCATATCTGAAAACTTTTTTGTTTGTATATCGTACCTGGTCTTTCTCCAGTAAAGTGTTCCAGTCACTCTCCTCTAGCAGCATCTTCGTCTCCTCGTAGCTCAACGAGATTCGGTAATTCAGATCCCCGAGCCATATGATCCGGCTGCATCACATGAACATCAGTGAGTTCACCATTGTCAGTATGGACTGATCTGCAATTTTCATCATTAGTGAGTGATCCAGTGGCTGCTTGTTGGCTTACTCGTGGTCAATGATCTTCTCAGGGATCCGCTGGCCGGGCACCTTGCAGATGCGCGGGAACTGCGCGCACTTGAGGATCTCGGCGACGTCGGAGTTCCTCCTCACCTCGTCGCCCTCCTTCTCGCCGGACGCCAGGTGGCAGCACACGAAGCAGATGCTCGTGTGGTGCAGCGTCATGCTCATCGCCACGCATCCCTGAAACCGCCGCCGGTGACGTCAGAATCAAGGAAGCTAAGCTTGAGCAAGCAACGAGATCGAAGACGCTCGCGCGGGCGCAGGCAGACCTTGTTCCCGAGGCGGCCCATGATGCCCCGGCCGACGCAGTCCACCCGGAGGTGGCCGACGTACTGCACGAGCTCCCGCCGCACCCACACCGACAGGAAGATGCCGACCATCTGCTTCCGAGCGATGAGGCAGTAGTTGGTGCCGCCGCCCCTCTGGTCGCCGCCCTCGATCGGCAGCGCGCCGCCGTCGTCGTCGGCGCCGCGGCCCGGCGAGGCGGCGGCGGCCTCGACGCGGTAGAGGAACTCGCGCATCTCCCGCGCCCGGCGCTGCATGGTGGACGGGTCGGACATGCAGGTGCACGTCTTCACCAGCGCGTTGTCGACGCGGTAGCTCTTGTTGACCACCTTGAAGGACGGCTTCGGGGGGAAGAGCAGGCCGCCGCTGGCGGACTTGGGGATGGCGCTGGTGGTGTCGCGGCCGCCGTGCCGGTTGCTCTGCTGGGAGGAGGTGGACTCCGGCGGCGAGAGCTCGTCGCCGGAGGTTTGCCCGTCCTGGGCCTGCGGCTTGTTGAGGGCCTGGTAGATGAGGCCCAGCCACTTGCCCGCCGGCTCGTTGTCCTCGGCGACCAGCACGTTGCCGGCGTTCAGAGGGACGATCTCCTGAAACCTTTGCGAAAATCCAACGAATTATTAATTAAGGATATATGATGGTCATAGTTTCTGAAGAACTGAGAGAGAGAACGATGCAGATTGTTGCATAAAAGAATAGATGGGAACGAAATGGGGGGAAAAATCTGTACCCCAAGACGTATATGTCAGGCAATCCTTCAATCTGCAGGAATTCTTCGAGGTTAACGCTGCTGTCAGGAGGCTTCCCTCCCACGTTCCATGTGCCTACAAACACCCTGCAAGATCGTCAAATGCGGCCCAGTTTCTTTCAGAACAATCAGAAAAGAGCCAGCCAGCATTAAGCTTCAACTCTTCAGACTCGGGAGAATTAGCATCAAGCTTGCAATGACAAAAGTTGTCGTTACCGGTATTCCCGGGTATCGACATTCGGTCCCCTGGGCGAATTCAGGCAGCTCAGGCTCAGGTTCTCGATCCGCGTCGTGCAATGGCGATCTGAAACAACGAGCAGCTCAGGGAATCTGATGCAGCTTCAACATTGTCACCTCCGATGATCGTCGGGATTGCCATACCTGAGAAGCTCTTGCGGACGGCAGCAGGGGACGCGTCCAAGAACTCGATCGCTTCGCCGCTTTTCCCCTCCAAATCTGCAGAGAACACAACGCAAGATCATCAATCCACCGCCGTTCGCCGATCGGGCGGCGGCGCCCGCTGCGGGGATCCGCCGGCGCGCACTCACCGAAGACGACGTCCCGGTCCCTCAGCGAGAGCAGCCTCTTGTCCGCGCTCCTCCCTTTCTTGCGGAAGAGGCCCGACATGAAGGACTGGCGAAGCAAAACCAAGGCACGTTGTTAGCAACGATAACGCCCGGATGAAACCTCACCGGCGGCGATCCGCCGGCGGCGCATGGGAGGACGAATTCATATCGCGCTCGCCTTCTTCTTCTTGCCATTCTTGACGAGGAACTCGTCGACGGAGGCCGGCTTGGGGATGTCGCGGGGTGCATTGTGATTTGACATGCAGCTGACGGTGAAAGACGCGGCAGGACCCTCATCCGGGAGGTGGTTGTTTCCTTTGGGTTTCTTTTCCCCGGCAAGGGCAGAGGGAAACGTGGAGTGGTGGGGTAAATGCGGGGGGTCAAAACGGGTGGCGGCGAGGGAATTGTGTGGTGGCGCCTTCAAATGGAAATGGCAATGGATGCCAAGGATTCAGGGGCCTTGCTGCTTGCTGCAGCAGCAGCTTCCCTCGCCTCCTGGTCCCGTCCCGTCCCTTTGATGCTATCTGCAAGCACCGCGATTTTCGACATCAGAGTCACACTACCTAGGATGCTCTCTCTGACAGTGTATTGCAGGGTTCAATGATATTATCAGCAATGTCAAGGATGTGATACTATGATGGGTGTTTGCTACGTACTATATACCAACCAAGGATTATTAGAGTGATGGTACAAGATGCATGTTGGAGGTTGGCAGTGATGATAAAAAAAGGGTACTGCAACAGAGGGGCAATTTCTTCAGTTCAAAAAACAGGAGGGCAATTTCCAGCACTAAAAGAAGTCAAACCAACGGACTTATGATCTGCAGAAACGAAATCTAAGCAGCAACCACGATGGTTTGACTCTCGACCGCAAATTTTATATCACCGACTTCTGCCGAGCTAGATGCCATCGGCACGTTAATTTATGCGCCTCTGGATTTGAGCGAGGCTGAATCTGGGAATTCTGGATCGTTCATGCCTTGTCAGCAGGTGTTCTTGTCGGCACACAAGGATCAACGATGCCGCAGCAGTGCAGCCTCAACAGGTCACCCGCTGTCCAAAAGGATCAGAATCGAATGTCTGGCAAGCTAAAACATTCAGATCACCCGTTGTGCAAAACTTGATTGATGAAACGAGGAACAGATATTTGACCACACCGTTTATACAGTCCAGTAAAGGTGTTCACTACTGCACCCACCATTACAAATATTTCAATCTAATGAATGGGGAACACGAAATATGCCACAGTGATCATCAAAATTTAACCCCCCATCTCTATCTCTAGCTCATTACCTAATTATCCCTACATTCTGCAAGCATTCAAAAGGAATAAACCAGATACTACAAAGTTCAGCTGCTTGTAGATCTCAAAGATGCTGAACAGTATGGACTTAACCAGTTCTTTTGGGGCCAAAAGCATGTTCGACGGATGAGTGTCAGCGAATAGTAGAAAATGAAGCCTGCATGGTTATCAAGAGGATTAGTTTTAACTATCCCTTTGGAGAGACCTTTTCTATACCAGAAAATAACAAATAGTTACCTACAGATGGTTATTGAATCATGCTGTCAAGCTTCTGTCGGTACTGAGCCAAATTCTGCACCCAAGAATTTGAAGTTGAGATATAAACCATAAGACATTGAAAAACTCGGTACCAAGAACCTTTCATCCTAATCAAACATATATACTGGCAAACCTTAACAAACTAAGCAGTTTGAGCCAACCAGAGCCACTCACAATAAGACAAGACAATAGAAATCAACAGAAATAACATTACTGGTTGTAGTTACGAGTAAAATCATATGCAGATGGAGTTTCTGAACTAACTTATGCTCCTAAATATGCCAGTTTGATTTCGAGAATGCAGATTGAATCAGAATGTTTCTTGTGTCCACACAATTTCCAACTGGGAAACACAGAAGAGCCACTCACAATGAGATAAGACAATAGAAATTAACAGAAATAATACTACTGGTTGTAGTTACGAGTAAAATCATAACAGATGGAGTTATCTGAACTTGAAGTATTAAGACATCAAATTTTGGTAACTTATGCTCCTAAATATGTCAGTTTGTTTTGGAGAATGCAGATTGAATCAGAATATTTGTTGTGCCAAATAATTTCCAACTGAGAAACAGAGAAGATTCTTACCTTGGTATAAGCATAGACACCTGCTTCAGAAGGACCTGCGGGACTTCCTCGCCTGATGAATTTCCCTTCTTTAAATATATACAGCATAGGAATGCCTGTAGACAGCTCAAGGCTGATAACCTGAGAAAAGAAGCGTCTTGTCAACAATTCCATCACAAGAACACCAATTGCTAAAGGTAAAACAATGTACCAAAAAAACACTATATAAATACCTCTTGAGAAGTCAACTTGTCCAAATGCATTATAATCGAACGAAGTGAATTCCCATGGGCAGCGATCATCACATGTTTTCCAGCCACAAGTTGAGGTATAATCTACAGACAACAAACGTACCTAGGTTATCTTACAATGGACAAAATAAATTGAAAATTGAAAATACAGCTGAATGCAGGGTTGTGTGTTTCATAATGTATTAGGTGATAGTGACAGAAACAGATTAAGGATACATTCGTAGAGATAGTTGCAGTCCAATCATAGTTTGGAAACCAAAGAAAGTAAAAACAGACTTTTGTATGCATACAAGCAGCATGCTGACACAGAAAGATCCAGCTGAATCAAGTGTTAAGTAATGTCCTTACTTGATCTTTGAAATAAGCAACTGCCCTCTCTGCACACATCTCAAGGCTCTCGCCATTTGGGGGAGGAATATCGTAGCTGCGACGCCATTCATGAACTTGTTCTTTGCCAAACCGGTCAGCAGTTTCTTGCTTGTTAAGACCTTGCAGTTCACCGTACCTTAGATGACAAGGGAAATTTCCATGTGATGTTCATCAAGAAGCAAAACAAAAATACAATACATCAAATGATCATCATAGAACAAAGTGAACCCTTACATTCGCTCATTTAACTGCCAAGCTGTTATGACTGGAATGGACTGCTTCTTTGTCTCTTCACTGTATATCTGACTCCACTTGTGAGCTTGTTCACTCTCATTGTGGACAATGATTGGAACCTAAAATAGCAAGTGCAATAGTGAGTGCCACATGTTACCTCATACTCTAAATGAACACTCTACTAGAAATCTGAAAAGGGAAGATGTCGAACCTTCTTACGGCGGTGCTGCATCATGGCAAGCATAGCAGTCATCTGAGCACGAATTAGTGATGAAGTGTATATTACATCAACAGGGATATTGCATATCCTTTTACCCGCCTCAATTGCCTCCTCAACACCCTTCGGCGTCAGCGGAACATCAACGCATCCAGTAAACAGGTTCTTCTCATTCCATAATGATTCGCCATGCCGTATCAGTATGAGTGCACTTTCACCTGCAAGCATGTGAACAGCAATCATATATCATCAGTGAATCAATTATTGGTAGAACAATCTCGCCACCACCACACTGTTAGCTATCAAGTACCGGTGAACTCAAGAAACTTACTTGACTTCCTTGGGGTTGTACCGCTTTTAGGGCTCCCTGGTAGCTGAACTGGCTCAACCACAGAAGATTGTGAGTTTGAAGCACAAACTAGACCCAAATTACGGGCACTGGGGCAGCGACGCCCTACTGATACAGAATGCACATGACAAGTTCTCTTCTCAAGACTGAAGCTGCTGTTGGACCACAACTTGATGGATGAAAGCGCATGCTGAGATGTGGAAGCAGCCATCTGTCCCCAATATACACAATAAAATTAGCTGAGTTCTTACACGGCAACTTAAGGCCCCATTTGAATGCAGGAATTTTGCAAGGGGTCAGAGTAATTACTAAAACTTTATTATCCTAAGATCGAGAAGTACCGAGACAGTCCCATCGCCACACAGATCAAATAACCCATTGCCACGCATATCAAATAACAAGAGTATCATACGAATGACCGCTAGCAACAGTAGCAGCAGGAGAAAAATAACAGCAACCGTATCCGGACTACCAACCATAGCGATTAGCATTACCGCTCCAGGACCTAAGCAACGCGCAAAATAGGGGGAAGCACGAAGATCACACACATGGGGAACCAAGAGTGCCGAAACCCTCGGAGCGTAGCGCCTCGAGAACTCAACCGGGAGTGAAGAGCCTCGCCTTACAGGTCCAGTTCGCCGGCCCCCAGCAGGTCGGCGTGACCGATCCCCGCCTCCTCGGAGAGATCTGCAGCGGCGGCGGCGGCGGGTCGCGGAGATCACCGGGGAGCGGCGGCGAAACCGAGGGGACAAGGGGCGGCGGGTCTCGTCGTTTGCTGGCTCGGGCGGGTCGTGCTCCCGAGTTCTGGTACGGCGCGGCGCGGCCCGGCCGGTTTTATAAAAGGCGGCCGCGGCCGCGAGCGCGACCGGAGTTGGTTTGGTTTGTCCGGTCCAAGGGTCCACGGGCTGGTTGGTGGGTGCCGTGAGAACAAAGAGGGTGGCTGCCGCCGTTTCATCAAACCGCGGCTAAAAACCTCTGAAATTTTGAGGGAAATTTGCAGGAGGAATTCTATTTAGTGTGTTTCTTTAAAAAATTCAAATTGGTGTGGAAGTGTTTAGCGAGTACAAAAGTCGGCAGATTGTTGAGAATATGCCCTGCCGCAGCTGGCTTGAATGAAAAAAAAAATGGTGATGTTCCTTGCTGACTTGCAGTTACCAGCAGGCCTGCCCTCGGTTTGTTCAATGTCTCTGCCCTTCCGATGTCAGGAGAAAGCGTTTCTTAGCTGGATCAAACAGCTCTTGGCGCTTCCAAGAACCACCGGCTCTCTTATCTTCTGATCCTGACCACAAAACAAGAGGCGAGGTCATCAAATCACCCTGAACTTTTGTCAACCCAAGCCCCACCCTTTTTTTTTCGAGTGACATTTGATGGCGACACTCCCTCACGAACAAAGGAAAATACTGGAGTTTAAAGCAGCAGGTGCTCCTATGCAACGCTTTCCCTTTTTGCGAATTTACGTTTTCACCTCACGTGTTCGTCGCCAACCACCGTGAAGAATTCCATGCCTGAAGACTTTGGTAGACGAAGGCTGGCTACTGTTGGGAGTTTGACGAAAGAGTGGTCGTTTTAAACTGACTAGGTGCTTCTGGAATCGCTGGCAATGGAAATGGTGCCGGTGGTTAGCTCTGCCTTTCTTGATTCACCTACCTCCCCAATTCAGGCAGGTGGGCACCATCTGAACTCTCGACTCTGAACCAGCCATGATCATGCATTGATGCCCTTTTAACTCGCTTGCAGTTCGGGTTTGTGTACCTCATTCAGAGGATATTCTCTTGGTGGCGTATATTCCGTTTCAGATTTTGAAAATAAAGAATTTTTCTTTGAAAAGAATATTCCGTTTCAGATGGCTTAACAGTTTGATGAAGATTTGCTCCAAACTTGGACGCGCTGCTTCATGGTTGAGTGCTGAAGAATTTCTAGTCCAGGGTCAAAGCTACTGCACATGCCGTTGACAGGCGCGCGAGCTCCTTGCGTGCTCTAAACGTGGGTGATTCTACCAACCGTGACAAATCATACATGTGATTTAGGTGGCTTGAGTGTTGAAGGATTCATGCATTGGCTAGTCATGTCGATCGACTGGCGCAAATTCACAATTCCATTACGGCTTGAGGTCCTGCAAAGTAACTGTAGCACACCTCGGAGAACTTGGTCGCTTTGACAGTTTGACTGTACTAAACTGCTATAACAACTGTATGACTGAATGATCTTTACAAAGCTCCATGATGATAATCTGTTACAAGGCCAGGTTCAAGTTGCCCATCGGCTATGTAAGAGAGTAGAATAAATGTTATTCACAAGCTTTCGCGAGTGTTGCCAGAAGCGTTCTCTTCATCTGCCGCATTGGCATCACGTGTTCCAGGAACCGTTCTCTTCATCTGCAGGATAGACGTCTGCCTGAAACTCACCACGTGTTCCGGGTAAGGAAACGATAATTTTTACTCTGAAAAGAAGAATTTTTTAATTTGCCAACGTGATTCAAAGGAAATTCAGGCAACTTGAGAATGCTGTACTTTGTACGGTAGATATCGGACCTTGTCTGTTATAATTCCTGAATGTTCCTTGTCATCTCATCGGATGCTCACTTGTAAATCCCGACGAGGAAAAGGTCATATAGAAGTGTGGAGTTTCCAGGAATGTTGCAATCTCCTGTTAAAATAAGCAGATGGTCTGAAGTTCTGAACGCATGCGCAGTTTGCTGACAATGCTAGTAAGTTAGAGCGATTCTTTTTTCTTTTTTTTGAAACGGAAGTTAGAGTAATTCTGAAAGTGCTTCTTTGTGGTGCAGTCAAAGGCCACAGAAGCCTTTTGTTTACTTTTCAGGCTAGGGTGCGAAATTGACCTGAGAAGCAGCCTGCTGGTTCAGGCCCGTACGCCAGAGTTGCAGGTATCATAAGCTTGCGCTTTCCACCTGAAGCAGGATTGCGGTGAAGTTAGGATATAGGCACAGCATACCAATGCGTCCATTGCGCAACTAATAGCTGAATCTTAACCATACCAACAAGCATGGGCGGCACACCTCCACCGCCACTGATTCCCTGTTCAAGCCCACGGAGGATCTGCAAATGGGAAGAGCGAAACAGGGGTGTCATCAGGTGATGGTAAGGAAGTTGCAGACTGCAATGCACATCTTCTGTATGAGCAGATGCTGCACACCTTGCCTGCGCCGATGCGCATTGTCAGTGGCCTGCCGCGCTTGTAGGTGCTGTCGAACACTGTACCATCAGGAAATCTTGCAGTGTAGTGCACCTGACGATCATCAGGAGAAAACGAATTGTTACATCTGATACTGCAGTCTGATTCATTTAGATTGAAGTTTGCAGTGTCATTCGTTGAAGGACACAACGAGACGAAACAACAGCAAAGTGCATGACGGTTAAAATTTCGACCCCAGCAAATACGGAAAATAGATAAAACCTCATATATTCAGAGAAGTAAAATGTTTCTACTACACTACACAAATGGAAGTTCAGTCAAAGGAAGTCGCAGGGCATGCATGAAACCATTCTCTGAGCACTGACATTGATGAGCTCGCCGCGCGGGGGCTGGGCGCCGGTGCCAACCTCGACGTCGCAGTACGCGAGCCCCGACTTGACGAGGTTCAGGTCGCAGAGCTTGTCCCCGACAGTCGCGTAGTACTCGATGCGCGTCGCCCCGGCGTCCCCGGCCGGACCCAGCAGCGCGGCCGAGGCCAGGAACCCCGCGCCCAGCGCCAGCATCCCCCTCCGACCCGCCGACGCCGCCTGAGGCGCGGCGGCGTGGCACGGAGGGGACGAGGTGGTAGACGGCGAGGAGGAGGCGGAGCTGCAGGGCGCGACGGCGACCGTCCTTCTGCTGGGCTTGGGGAGCTGCGGCGACGGGATTGGGCTGGACGCCATTGGGGACAGGGAGGAGACGGGAGGCGCCATGGCTGCTGTTCTCAGCTGGCTGGCCGCTTCCGCTTGGGTTTATCCCCAAACTGTGGCTGCAAGGCGCGCAGGCTCGGGTCGTTATAACGACGGCCGAATTCGTCGCACGCGGAGGCCGTGTGGGCTCTGAATGTTTGACCAGGCCGCGCCACTATTGGCGGGCCGAGGGCGCAGAAAATCTAGACGTGACGGGCCGCAAGTTTTGCCACAAACGGCATCGGGCCGGCGATAGATCTTGGGCTCTTGGCCTGTGATTCATATGGCCTCACAGCTAGATAGATCTTGGGCTGTCGGCCCATCCTGAGCATGTTGGCCCGCATGTTTGCCGCCTTGGCTCATGCCGTCGCCGGCAACGGCGGATGTGGTGGATGTGGATGCGTCGCCCAAGAGCAGACGTGGCAGCGCGCAAAGTGGGGGACGCCACATGCCCGTGCCGCCGCTCGGCGGCGGCCTCGCCAACGTGGTGCGCCGGCGTCCGGCGTCTCGGCACGCGTCGCGGCCAGCGAGGCGGCAGGCGCGACGCCTGGCAGGCAGGAGAGGCACAGGACGGACGGCCCGTGCAGGCAGGCCGCGCAGCAGGTGGTGATCGAAAACGTTCGGATGGCTACTTGGTTTTGCATTGCAAGCACATCGAGGCGTCCTGCAACTGGCGCTAGGGTTCGGACTTCGGACAACACGAGCTAGCCGCTAGCGTGACGGTGCAGTGACTGGACACCTTTGCGTCTACGAGCGATGCATTTCGTGAGAGATCGTCTTGTTCGAGTCAAGGCTTCGATTTATCTGCTGGCCCTCCTCGACAAAAGGAATTGCAGATCATACCATCGCCTTTTCACCGGACTGAAAAGCTTCTAAGGCTCTGTTTGTCATATCTTCTTAGATGGATTCACGGAGAATAGGTATTTTGCTGGTAATTTTATTCATAAAGTACTTGGTGAAGCTATTTCCGGTTTACACTAGTAGGAGCCGGAAATTGTAGGTTCGTCCAGCTTCTTCTGCATGCCCACATTTCGCCAAATAATTTTGAAAACAGCTAAGCTTCAAGAAAAACTGTTTCAGAAGCAGTTTTAGAAGAAGCTAAATTATACCAAACAATATCTTAATACAGAGGTACTCTTATCCTTCATTTGCTTCCAAAGGAATGGCAGCACTGAGCTCTCCAAATAATGGAAGACCTAAGCTGGCTTTAGAATTTAGCTACAAGAGCATCGCGTGTTTGTCGATCTGCAGTCACATACGAGTCAAGCGAGCAGATAAATGACCACTCCAGTGAGACTTCTTTCTTCAGCTTCAAGGGCGGGCGGCGGCAGCAAATGACAAGGCCTGACGCCTCTTGAGCTTCCAGAAAGGGCATGCACCAGAGCACAAACATAGTCCAGATTAAACGCGGCACCACTTGAGAATCTGCTGCTCAGCGAAGAATAGTCGGCAGTGGTGACCTCTCAGAGAATAAACAATCCACAAGACCACAGCAATGGACGCTCGTCCCAACTCGGAAGTGGCATCCATAATTTGTGTCGTCAGCGGTGGGCACCAGAAGTTCCAGAACCCTCTCCTTTTCCCCGCTTTTTGGTGGTACAACGACACCACACGCAATACAAAAACAGAGAACCACCTGCCAAAGAAAAATACAGGCATGGGGCCTTGGTGAAGAGCATCTCTACAAACATTTTCTTAAACTGCCTGTGTGTTTGCGAAACAGTGAAGACTCTCTGCTGTCTCTCATGTGCAATGAATTTTTTAACTGGAATCCTGGACAGGTGAAGATTTCAGAGTAATTTCGCAGAAAATCACCTCTCCGTTTCTTTTTGCCTTTTTTTTTTTACTGGAAGAAGGCAAGAAGCCTGTGCCTGTAGTCACCTGTGTTGTACTTGTACGAAACATGTGAGTGCATGTGATCCCAGCAAGTTAAGCCATGATGTGTACTGCAGCTAGGTGCGGGTTTATTCTAACGGTGTGGATGGACGTCGTATTACTGCCGCGACAGGCGCATGTTCACGCCATTTCTTAATATGCCCTGTTGCGTAGCCAGGGGGCGGCCCTGCCTCTGATGACAAGGAAAGGGATCAAACGATCCAGAAGACAGTATTAAGGACGGTTTCCCATCCACGGTAGGATCGGAGACCGGCGATGAAGTAGGCAGCTGACTCTTGACCTTTGGGGCTTGGGGAGCTGGCGAGCTGCGACAGCCGGACTGGCACAGGCAGCCATGGAAGCCATGGAACAGCAAAGGTTACCTTGCTCGATGGTCATAGAAGGGCAACGTGACGCAAGCTTTAGCACCGATAAGGCAAAGTACTCGGAAATGTTGCCGTCGTACTACTAGCAGCAAAATTTTTGAGAAGAACAGACCTGCAGAAGTTGTGGATAGAGCTACGAGAAGACGACGGCGGAGTCGCGGAGAAGAGAGCCTAGACGAGCCTTTTTGTAGGCCTTCTCAGCATTGCCATCTATCCAGAACAGACGATCATTCATTCGTGCGTTCCCAAGGCATGGCCGTACTGCCGTGCGATGGTCAGTGGTCACTCAAGTCGTGCCCATCTCGCCTCGGGGCTCCATCGGGCGGCGGATGACAGGCCGCCACGCGAGTCGTCGCAGCCTCAGGCAGCCCGTGACGTGACGCATGCCGTCCGCCCTCTCAATTGATCCGCCGAGGCGCCGACCGCCGCGCCCGCGCCGCAGGCCGGCACGTCCCGTCCCGGCGCTCCCTTCATCGGCGCCCGTCGGCCTCACGGGAGCGAATCGCCGTACCGGCCGGCCGGCCGGCAAATGCAGAACCCCATGGCAAAATGGCATGTGCTGTGACGCGTTCCCAACAAACCAACCTGCGTTATCATGGGCACAGATTCTAGAAACATGTCAGGGGGTTGCGGATCGCATTCCCCACGTGTCGAATTCTCTCGGTTTCGCAGTGACAAGATGCGGACGTGATATGCCAAGTGAATCTCCTTTGTAAAAGATCTTCCTTTTGCGCCTGCCAAGAACAGTGCCGTGCTTGCTTCGCTCCGGGACAGAAAGCTAGTGTACAGTGGACGCACATGTGTCGAGTGGTGAGCACCGACGATGAGATGAGGAGGCTCTCTCTCTCTCTCGCCGACTCGTCGTCGGCCATGGCCGGTCAAAAACTCGTGTTAAAATCCAGGGCCAGCCGCACCGCGTGTGTCAGCAGACCGGCAGTGCAGCGGTGGTTGTCGGAGGCGACGACGGATGGTTGCATCGAGACCGGTCAGGTCACGGGCGCCTCACCTGGTTCTAGACCGTGCAGGACCACACCGTCTAGAATGTGCAGCGCGGAGGATAACAGCATGCACTTGTCTTGTTACGTTCGCCCCACTGCCAGACCAGACCGCTTTTCTGTCCTCTACTACTCCTACGCTACCACACCACCTGCCTGATGATAACTGACGGAGTGATCAGTGCTTGCTCTCTTCACCTGGGGAGCAGATTGTCAAATTTTGCAGCACAACGCCCTGGCTCGTACCAACATCACTCATGACTCACTGGCTACAGCAGGCTGTCCAACAAACTTTGTCCAGCACCTAGCTACCTGCTTGTACATCCCGTTGTGAAACATCTCACAAACTGCACAACAACACATCAACAATGAGCAGATCAAACAACCAGGCAGATGCAATCAAAAGGGAAGCGTGAGGCAGGCAGTCTGTTGTTGCAACCACAGGTTCTTTTTTGCCCCTTTGGACAGACAAGGAAAGCAAGATTCCAGAGATACATGCACCAGCCACGACTAAATCACTCATGACTGATGCATTCTTCTGCTGAAGATCTATCTCCCACTGCCGCTTCGGTTCATGAGCGACGACTCTAGAGTCTTCTGCTAGAGCTAAAAGCTGTACACACAGACGCAATTGCACGGCCCAGGAAAACTAATAAGGGCAGGAACTGATCGATCTGGTGTTGCCTGCTCCTATCTGCAGGGTGCCAGGCGGCAGCATCCGCCGCTCGCACCACGGGCCGCCTTCGCGCCGGGCTAGGCGGCGGCGACGGTGTCCCCGCCGCTGCCGGACTGGTCGGAGCCGCTGGCGCCGGAGACGGACGGGGCCTCCTTGATGGAGGTCAGGGAGCAGGTATGCTCCATGCGCTCGTCGTACTGGATCTGCTGCTCCCGGCACTCCTGGCTGCAGAATGCCACCTCACCCCTGCGCGCAGCAGACAACAGAATCCAACCATCATGTCACGGACATGTTTCTTTACAAATATAATTACCGCTGATCTTGCACTCGAGAAAAAAAAATGTTTACCCTGCGGTAGCTGAGGGATTGCGACAAGTAAAGAATTGCGAGTTAGTAGATGGTTCCAAGTACCCAGGCTTGTATCACAATCGACGAACAGCTCATATGATTGGTCACTTGTTTTTATTAATGATTTGCTTGGAGTGAAGTGTGTGGGCTTGACTCGTAATGTAAAATATACACACCTACATGATGCGCCTGATGCATCAGCCAATAGTAAACCTAAGCAATATAATTGGAAATAATAACAAGCCGAAAGGAAGATTCGCATCAAATATTCCTTCCTATAAAAAACAGGAGGGAATTAGATTCATATAATCCCGAGTATGAACCGAACGTATCGGGTGCTGATGGAATCAGATGGCAATTAATTTCACAAAATCAGCGGGGATCACGGAATACTTCCCTCAATCAATACATGGAGACAGATCAAATTATTTACTTCCCCTAATTCAATACGGATGTTGGGCTACAGCACGAGACCATCACGGAATTATGAATCTGAAGGGCATCCTACGTAAACAGACAAGCAACGCGACGGAAAAAAGATTCGATCCAAGCGAAATCCCGACGTAGAAAAACGAGCTGATACGAGCCACTCGTAGTAAATCGCGCGAAAAGTTAAAAAGATCGATCAAAATCGCGCGCAAAGTTGAAAATCTCGATCGAAGCCACGGAATTGTTTTTTTTTTCGACCGTGCCTGGCATGTTTTTTATCAAGAGGAAGAAGAATATAAAGTCCGTACAAAGAAGTTTAGGAGCACGGAATTGTGACTCGAGAACAAAGGGAATTTCAACGGGCATTCCAACGCTGAATCCGCTGGATGGTAAAGGCAGCTGTGGTGTTGATCTACGAACCTGTAGATGAAGGTGTCGTGGCCGGGTCCGAGGCGGCGGTTGCAGAGGCCGCACGCCTTCAGGAACGCCGCCGTCGTCTCCGCCCCGGGAAGGTAGCCACCGGAGAAGAACCCCCTCGGCGCCGCCGCTCCTCCTCCGTGCCCCATCCCCGCGCCACCAGCGGGCAGGGAGGAGGACGACGGCACGCCGGCGCCCCGCTCCTGGCGGCCCTGCTTCGCCGCCGACGGCACCGTCACCATGCTGGCCGTCCGGGGCAGCACCCTGCTCCTGGGCCGCTTCCCCAGCGCCTTCCCCGACCCGATTCGCTCCGCCGGCTCCATTCCTCTCCCTCCCTCCCTCCCTCCCGCGCTCCGGCTCCCGGCACCCCTGCGATTTGATGGCTTTGTTCGTCGCGAGATTTGGAGATGTGGGGAGGGAGACTGGTGGGTGAGGGGAGGGTTTTTGCGGAGGAGCGGGGCATAAAAGGAGGCGGAGGGGAGCGACGCGTGGGATCCAGGCCGTCCCATCTCCCCGGCAGAATCTCTTCGATGCTTCCGATCTGATGCGGACGGGGCCGTCGTTTGTGGCTTCTAACCCGCGGTTTAGGGAAGCTTTCCTAGGTTCACCCCCTCGCGCCGCCCCCGCTGTAAACTCTGCGGCCACATACCATATACTGTATGGGGAGGCTTTTTTGCGCCATGTACATGCATATGTTGGGCCGAAGTTAAAGTCTAAAAATATGATGCCAGCAGCGAGTTTAGAGGCTTTGTAACATTATGAACAGATGGTAACACAATATATATGTTGGTGTTATTCGCTAGAGGAGTTTCTTGCATTTTATTTCATTTGGTAAAGTAATGTATGCCGCTTGAAGCATCTACATGACGTGACTATTAGTCGGTGCAATATGTGTATAAATTGTCGCTATGTGCGATCTGTCCGTCGAGAACGGCACCGCCCTAGACTTTGTCTTGCCTATTGACCCCAAATGGGACATAGCATCGGCATTTGCATCCACTATTGATTTGTTTGTTATGGGCTTTACATAAAAGTTGCCATGCAATCTATGTAGCATGTGATGGATTAGTGTCTATATGCATAGTGCCTTATCTACTTATCTAGCCATGTCATACAACGGATTGTAAGCAAACTATCTTTCTTTTCTTTTGTTTTTTTCTTGCGTCATGATTGATGTCATGGTTGCAGCAGTAAATTGTTATTATGTTGTTTTCATGTAGCATGTTAAACTAAAGTTTATGCACATCTTTTTGCATTGTTTGATCCATCAATATGTAATGGTTATTGCGTGGTGTGCATGTAGCATGCATAACGTGCACATTTACTTGGTGCTTGTCTCTACATCCACTACATCTGCTTATTGCGTTCTATGTATGTAGTATAGTATATCGAAGTCTATACACATCTTATTTTTGCTTGATATACCAAATAACCACGCCATATGTCTGACCTTTTGCATAACTTTCGTAGCATCTTTATTTGTTTTCTTGCATTATTAATAAAGTGTCATAGAGGCACAAGTTATTTTATGATAGAGTTTCGTTTATTTCCCCTCTTGTTTTATTTTCCCAGCATCATGTTAGATCCCACGGCATCTCTAGGTGCTGTTTTCTACTTTTCTCGAAGCGAAGATTCCCGAGGCCAAAGCGTATTGGTGTGCACATCACTCCACATAGCAGCTGTTTATGATTCTTGTTCCCTCTTCTTCACGGCCATTCATCGTGTTATGTCAATTGTCATTTGACAATAGTTAAAGGTGTAAGGGCTTGTATAGAAAGCATACATGGCTGGGGACTTGGGAGTGCTTACTGTTTTTTCTTTGCCATGGTGAAGACTAGCACGGGCGAACACGAGCACTTCTAAGAGTGACCACTCGATCAAGAGGCCAAGAGCTTCTCTCGCACTTCAATGCAAATTTTGGTAGTGTCGCTTTGTTTCCTTTCTGAGACCAAGTTTTGTATGAGATCTGGTTTGATGACATATCACCTATTGAATTATGCCCATTGTATTGTATCATATGCCCTAAACCCAATGGCACTTAATTCAACTGGTTGCAACGAGTAAAAGCCTTGAGTTCAGTACTGGTTGCAGCAGATCACGAGGAACGCGCGCGGCGGGGGAGGAAACCTCACGTCCTCACGCGAAGACGCAGTGCCGCAGCCCGTGCGGCGTGCGAGCCAAGCCGGGGTCGGCATCCCTCGCGGCCGAGGTGGCGGGCCGGCGGCTGCAGACATGCCAAACCCGTCGCCCTCGCGGCCGCGCCCGGGGTTGTGATGGCTGACGGCCGAGGCCGACGGCTCCTCCAACCTGCGGGGGACTTCTACTGGCCCCGCCCCCACCGCTCCGTGGCGGCCGCTGAAAAAAAGCTGGTACGGCGGCCGGCCGCCCTGGCTTGGCCGCGCACGCACCCGAAGGCGGCCGCGCGCGGTGCTCCGTCTCCCCGTTCGTTTCGGGCCGGTCGTTTTCTCGCTTTCTGAGGCCCCGCGCGGGGTCGGTCGCTTTCGCGGTTGGGCTGTTCGACGTCGCGCCGTGGCGGGACGAGGGGACCCCCGCGCAGCCGCGCGCTGCCACGCCACGCCCACCCCGCTCGTTCCGTAGTCGTGAATCGCGCGCCTCCAGCCGTGCTCTGCGCACTGGCGCTGCTCGGTCGCGTGCTGGATCCACGCGCTGCGCGGGGGGCTGCGGCACCGACGAAAAATCTTCAGAGATCCTTCGTCGTTCCCAGTGACCCTCACGAGATCGATCGATCGCCCAAAATATCGCCGGGCTCTCGAAACCTGCGCGTTCTCCAGTACACCGAAAAGGCTCGGCCTGGTGATGGAAACCAAGGCCAGGACGCCAAGCGATCCCCGCGCGACCCACGGGAATTTTACACGTTAGCGTCCGCGTGTACGAACCGGGCCGCCATCAGGCGCCGGGGACACGCCACCCTGACCCCGCTGTCCTTTGTTCGGCTGTTCCTAAAGCCGAGCGATCTTTTCCCGGCCGCTTTTGCACTACGTCCAAGCAAAACCCGTAATGCCGCGTGTGACGGCAGCCACTATCAGCAATAGCACACGCATTTCTTGTTTTCTAAGATCCTCGGAAGGAACAGGCGGTGCGGTCACGAGTGACAGATTGGAGATTTCTCGTGTCGACAAAGCTCGATCTAAAAATCTATTCCGTGCTGACTGACAGTAGTGTTCGTGTGCAGGCCAAAAATAATACCAGCGCGTATATTGCGAAACACAGATTTATAGTATTGGATGCCGAGCAGTACAATTGCAGATATCAGGTGATAGGTGATGATACCACTTCAGAGTTCAGACCATCCGTGGGTGTTTAGTTCTAGGGACCAAAGTATATAGTTTTTATCACATCAAATCTTTGTAGTACTAATCATGAGTACCAAATAGAAAAATAAAAATATAAGGTAATTATAAAACTAATTACATGGATGTAGGCTAATTCGCGAAACGAATTTATTAAGCTTAATTAATCCATCATTAGCGTATGTTTACTGTAGCACCATATTGTCAAATCATGGATTAATTAGACTTCATAGATTCATCTTACAAATTAGTCTCCATCTGTGCAATTAGTTTTATAATTAGTTTATATTTAATACTCCTAATTAGTAACTAAATATTCGATGTGGTAGGAAGTAAAGCTTAGTCCATGGAACCAAACACCCCCTCAGCAAGAGTAGGGAAGAATGTGTCGTTCGTATATTTCTTGAGTAAAATGCACCATCAGTCCCTAAACTTGTAATAATGCGTCACTTAGGTCCATTAACTTCGAAAGTGCACTTGTGGATCCACCAACTTATAAGGGTGTGTCATTTAGGTCCGTCAGCTTCGAAAGTGCACTTTTTAGGTCCACAAACTTTTAAAATTGTTCACCTTAGATCCATACGTATCACGTATACACGTAACGATGTTATGGCACGCTGAGTGTACGTTCCCGGCACCGCCAATATGGATTATGATGAGAATTGATGCTTTGCCTCTAGTTTTCTTCTCCATCATGCCATCTCCCTCCTCTTACTCTTGGCCGGGGGTTGCTTGTCGATCCCGCCGCTTGCTGGGACCGCCTAAAGCTGCCACTTGGGGTGCCTCCCGTTGTGGTGGTTGGGGCCACATCAGCAATAGCACTGATATGTGCCATAAACGGTCATCAGGTGGACACACTGGTAGATGTGGTGGGCAGGCCAGAGAGAGGCACGGATGACACGACAGCTCGTGCGGGGTTGGGTTGGAGAGATTACGAGAAGAGGGAGATAAATGAGATGGGAGACATACAGTCAGCGTGTCATGTCAATATTACATGCATATATGGATACATATGGATCTGTGGTGAATAATTTGAAAAGTTTATGGATCTAAAAATGCACTTTCGGAGTTGACGGACCTAAGTGACACATCTTTATAAATTTATAAATTTAGAAATGCCAACAGACCTAAATGACGTACCTTTACGAGTTACAAATTTAGAGACCGCCGGTGTATTTTTTTTACCAAACAAAGACGTCACCGGCGATATACTAACCAGTTTGGCGCCAATTTTCCACTGAAAGTGATCGGATGACTCACCACAGCAAGTTCGTAAGCTCGGATTCGAGAACGTGTCTGTCAACGCAGTCTCTGAACATTGACTGCAACAAAGCGCATCCTCCATCAGTCAAGCTTTGGGACTATACAAACCACGCGAACAGTAGTGGGCGAGCATGCAACTTTTGCCAACCCGTTTGAACTTTCAAAGACCCTTGCCATTTGCCAACGGCCAACCTACCCGGCACAACAGCATCATGATGCCTTTGCTACCGTTCTACCAGCCAACCGCAAAGATACCGCTATAGGCGTGCACGCTGCAGCAAGGAGAAAGGGTAATGGCGAATTGGCGATCCTGAAAGGAGGCTTTGTGCTGGCAGAAAAGCCGATTCTACCTCAGCACGCACCCTTTGGATTTGCCATGGGCGTGAGCTCTGAACCTGATGGTGTCACCCTGCACCGAGCTCCACTGCCCTCGGACCGTGCTTTTTATGCGCGAGAGCATTTGGTTCTAGGGGTCTAAATTTTACACCTAGCATATATCAAAGTGAATCTTATTATTTAGAAATATTAAATAAAGTCTAATTACAAAACTAGTAAAACCTCTGGCCTGATTCGCGAGAGTAATGAGATGTATTAATCCATGATTAGCGGATACTTACTGCAGTATCACTGTAGCGAATCATAGATTAATTAGACTTATTAAATTTGTCTCACGAATTAGCACCAAACTGTACAAAAGGTTTTATAAATATATTTTATTTAATACTTATAAATAGTAATATTCTCTTTAATGTGATAGGGCTAAAATTTTGCTCTCCGGAACCCAAGAGAACCTCATCATAGCACGCCAGACCCCAAAGGAAAGCTGCAGGACGCATAAAGTCTTTCACATATCTTATGATCGATCGCCTTCCAGCAACGTCTCAGATGAGATGTTGCTAGACTGCTAGTGTATCTGTGAGAGCGACAAAGATTACGAGGCTTAACACGATCCGAGAGCGACAGAGATGTTGCTAGACTGCTAGTGTGTTTGCGACCCATGCCCCTGAGTCGCTCCCCACGCGGGCGACTCGGGCAGCGGCCAAACTCTACCCGCCGCCCACTCCTTCATCCCCTCCCCCGCTGCGCCGCCGCTGTCAAATCCGAGGCCAGAGGATTGCACACATGTCGTACATACTTTAGCATAAGAGATGAGACACCATGTACCAGTTGTAACTACTTGACCAGGAGTAGAACTAGTCGGAATAGAAGGAAACTATCCAAGTAGTACTCGAGTAGGACTCCTAAGCTCGTATTTAAGCTTGTATTTGGTAAAGACTTCCATGTAACCCTTTCCCCTCAGACTATATAAAGGCAGGCAGGGACCCCCTCCAAAGCATCAACCAACAATCATTATCTAAGATAATAGGGGTACGCAGGGACCCCCTCCAAAGCATCAACCAACAATTATTATCTAAGATAATACAGGCCACCACAAAGGACGTAGAGTATTATGCTCTCAGCGGCCCGAACATGTCTAAATTTCGTTCTTTGCACCTTCGATTTTCTGATCTCGGTGACACCCCACCTACAATCTACCACATCAGGGTATCTCTCGGTGGGCTTGGAGGTTAAACACCGACAAGCTGGCGCGCTAGGTAGGGGTGTTTATCGACCATTCACCCGAGAACTCGATGGAATCTTTCAACTTCACCAGCGCCATGCTCGATGAGGGTATAACTTTCATCTTCGGATTGTGGGTCTGCGTCGCTGATAGCGCGGGCAGCATTCGTCGGCACCTCGTTAATGACATTAAGCTGGAGGCATCTGCGGCAAGCCAACGTAGCAGTCTCGATAAGTTCATCAACAACCTCGACGAGACGTTGCTTCCTAATATCGCCAGGGAGATCGAGGAAGAGTCCGTTTTTAACGCGACTTCAACTCGTACTGCACCAGGACTCAGATCGGATATGATTCGGTCTGAGGATCTGCATACCCGACTACCTTTCGAGCTACGCAAAATGGCCACTGTTCACCAGAAGGCCATGCGATTCGAGACCCTCTCCACATTGGAGGAGGACTTGGATCGCCTGCTCAAGATTGGAAATGACTGCTCTGACTACACACGGAAGCTACCAGCAAGGATCATGCTACTACTACTTTGACTTCGCGAGGAACCCGCCAACGACTACTTGTCTCGACTAGAAAACTAGTCGAGAGCGGGCCTCACACCGTCGATAACTAGTAGGAATCTACTCCGACTAGTCAGGCTTCATCAACAAACCGCCACGGCTCCACCAACGACCACCATGGTTTCATCAATAATCATCCACAAATCAAGCTAAGTTACGTATACTTTTTCCGACTTGTTCTTCACAAGATCGACTAATATTTTGGGTATGCCTCTCGACGGGGGTTTACCCTGAGGGGGAGGGGCTACACCATGATCGACTACTTCTAATTTTTGCTGACTAACAACCCAAGCGCTTGGTACACCATGTTGTACCGGGCTCACAACAACTACACCCTACAAGCACGTGTGCTGCAACACGCGTTCTCACCGACTACTTTATGCGCAACACGCATTATTTTTGTCGCATGACGACTACTTTTTTCTGCATTCGTTGCTAAAGTATTCAGGTAGCACAAGCCTTAATCCGCGAAAGCTTGACTCTTCTGTACGCCTACGTTCCTACGCGTGCACATGATCAGCTCCCTGCGCTATGGGCTACAGCTATTAGTGATCAGGTGCTTAAACATAACAAGCTAACTACTCGAGAAAATTATATGGCCTGACAAGAGCAAGATGCGATTTTTTTATCATACATTTTACAATGCCAGGATTCACTCCCCACTCGATATATAATATATTTTTATGTTTACCTTGCAGTGGACTAGACCTGGACCATGCCGTTAGGTAAGGTATGCTCTCGGGAGCTGCCTTACTCGGCCATCACTTCGTCGGCACAGACCACTTGTAGTGCTAGCAGCGACTCGGCCGAACCTGTTTAAAGTTTCGTATTCCTTACACCTTCAAGTTTCCGATCTTGACGACACCCCACCTACAATCTACCACCTCGGGGGTATACCTCAGTGGGCTTGGAGATTAAACACCGACGGCTGTAGGAGTGGGCTACGAGCAAGGCCGTGCGGCCTGCAGGGATGGTGGCGGCGGGGCTCCCTTGGCGTTTCGCGGCGTGGGCGGTGATGGATCGAAGGGGTGTGGCCTGGCACGAGCTGCGTGGGGCTCGACGGGGGCGCTTGCTGGGACCGCCACGACGCCGGCTAGAGCCCTTCCGGCGCAAGGTGATCCCGGCGGTGCTCTCCTCCGTCCTCCCCTTCATTGGCGTGGTGGCGGCAACGGCGACGGCTTGGGCCACCTTGGTGCCAGGGCAGCGGCATCCAACGCCTTGGTGGTCAGATCCGGCATCCCTAGGGATGGCGGCCGTAGTGGCAACCACGCACGCCGGTTTGCGGCAAGGGATCCTCGGCCTTAGCAGCCGGATCCAATGCCTTCTGGGCTGGGGCGGCGCCCACGGCGGTGGGATACTCGCTATTGCCGGTGGACAGCGAAGGCCAGCAGCGTTGATAGCAAGTTCCGGTGCCGTCATCGGCGGCCAATGGTGGTTGCAGCGTGCGGCGATGTTGCGTGCGCGGCAGAGGAAGCCCGGTCTCCGTGCGTGGCCCAGTCGTAGGGGGTAGTGGTCGACATAGCCATGCGGCTGCGACGCGCAGCCGGCACACCGATGCCCCTCTATAAGGGCTTCTACGGGTCATCAGGGCAACAACGGTGGCGATGGCAGCGAGCATGGGATCCAGCATCCTGGCGTGACGTTTGTGCTAGGGAAACTTGGGCAAAAGCCTCGACGACGGTGACGCCCGTGGGCGCCATTTCCCTGTTGAGGGCGTCATATCCCAGCATGTCTTCCACGGGTGAAAACCCAGTCCATATCTTGGATGAGCGGCAGTGGCGCTATCAACGTCGTTCCCTTCCTGAAGGCGTCGCTATTGGAACTCATCTCAGCCACAATGTCACTTCCGGTGGATAATCTACGCTTATCGGTATCCGATCGACGTGAGGAGGTGGGGTTTGCTGTGTGAAGTCAAAGTTGCTGCGTTGGGGGCTCAGCAACGATAACACGAGGTGAACCCCCTTCTTTGGCGCCTGGTTTTTCGCTTGGGAGGTCTGGCAAATGCCGGGGGTGGGGCGTGGGTCCTTGGCAGGAAGTCGGAGCCGGTCTTCTTTAAGCTTGGCAACGATGACCTGTCGCGGCCTCTTGCTTCGGACCCACTTGGTTTGGCATCCTAGTCGTTCGGGGTCGGCCCTGGGGAGTCGGAGGTACTGGCTGCTTTGCAACTATGCTCGGCAATGATGACCTGCCGCGGCCTCTTGCTTCGGACCCACTTGTTTTGACATCCTAGTCGTTCGGGGTCGGCCCTGGGGAGTCAGAGGTACTGACTGCTTTGCAACTATGCTCGGCAACGATGATCTAAGGTTGCAGTATGCTCTGCTGCATCGTGTGTGTGGGTTAATTTTCGGATCCTCGGTGTGGGCGTCTTGGTTGATTACCCTTTCTTGCAGGTAAATTCTTTCGCCTTAATTGGAAGGGAGAGATCCTGCCGTTGGTTAAAAAAAGGAGAGCGACAGAGATTTTGACCGGAGAGACAGAGCTGATCAGCTGATCTCATGTTCCACTGCCTGATCCCAACATAAAGGACGGCTAGGGATCTAAGCGCGTAGATTACTAGATACTAGAATCTATCGACGCAAAGTTTGCTTCTTGCTCTGCGTGCCATCGACCTAAACTCTGCTACACTACACTACATTCTTCCCTAACTTTACCGCGCCTCACAAAGAAACCTCACAAGAGTTTCAGTGATACGACGCGATGCTACCATATGCCTACCTAAACCGTAATTCTGACAACTGAGCTGCTGGGTCGAGCACACGTAGGGCGTCACATGACGGAGCAGGCGTTGGGGTTGTCGTCGCTGAACAGGTCGGTGATCTGCTCGGCGCCGATGGCCGCCTCCACGCTCCTCACCGCCGGGTGGTGGTAGTAGCCGGCCGCGGCCGGGTTCGCCCCCCTGCCGCCGTCGTGGGCCTGCAGCTGGGCCGCCCCGACGCCGTAGAGGGCCACGCCCGCCGGGGCGTAGTAGTAGCCGCCGGCCGCAGCCGCGTTCTGGGGCCACGGCTCCGCCTTCTTCCCCGTGGACTGGGCCCGCCGCAGCACCGCCAGCGGGTCCACCTCGCCCATGACCGTCACCTTCTGCTGCGGCCTGTTCACCTCCACATGCTGCACTCCTGCAGCGGGCTTCAGAGTCATTAACCGCCACTGTAAATTAAAATCGAAAGTCTCTTCACCAAAAAAAAAAACACTTCGATTTTCGAAGGAGATTTCCCCTGCCTAGTGTAGCCTAATGCTGAGTGCCGGAACATGCTGCTGCATTTTTGCAGAGGGAAAAAAAGAATGCTGGAAAAAGCTTAAGCTGAAATGACATGATTGTCATTTGTCAATACCGACTCACTGAGTGCAGTGTGCTCATCATCATGGGGCAGGGCTCTGAAGGCTAGTCATGGGCGCAATGCTAGCGAGCAACGAAAAACTAGCGCCAATGCGCAGGGCCAGGGGACCAGGGTGACGGGTGACCAACCTCTCATGCCGGAGAGCGCCTTCTTGACCTCGCGCTCGCAGCGCTCGCAGTCCATCCTGACCCTGAGCTCCACCTCCTGCACGGGGCGCCGCAGCACCATCTTCTTCCTCTTCTCCCTGGGGCGGCCATTGATCGCTCCCAGCAAGCCGAGCAGCTGTCTCACGGCGCCTCCCATGGGGAATGCAGCAAGGCCCTGAAGTGGTGGGTGAGCTCTCTTTCGAGTTTGTGAAGTGCAAGTGGTAAAGGAAGGAGCCTAGCTAGGCAAGCCTAGAGGGGCACTGTCTGGCTTTGTCCGAGGCCGGCAGGGGCTGTACTGTTCGGAGGCCTTTTGAACTAGGAGGCAACGGCGAGACGCGGTGTGTGACTGAGTGAGGGGACGGGAGAGTGGGAGACGGGGTGCTGCCGTGTTGGAGGCTGACAAGAGAACACGACGAGGGGGGAAAAGAGGAGCCGTGGTGTGGTGTGGTGCGAGGTCTCGTCTCATGTGACGGTTGCGCAGCGCAGCGGAAGGGAATGGTGGCGCGGTTGTGTGTTGCAGTAGGCCAAGCAGACTCGCAGAGGCAGGCGCTTGGGACGAGCGGAAGGTGCAAGAAATGGGTCTCTGCAAGGCTGAGGCTTTGGAAAGTGGATGTGGCCATGCCCATGCGGCCATGCGTGTGAAAGATGATGTGCAGGCGCTTCGAGGAGGACATGCTCGTCGTTTCCACACCAAGTCTGAGTGTCTGACGAGCGTTACATGACTGCATTCCATGTTGGAGTTTCTAGGTGCTGAGCCAAGGAGGTTCAGAAAGATGCAAGCCAGCAAAGGGGACGTGCCTGATCCATTCCCAGGGCCTATGCTAGAAATGGTTCAGACTAAAGAAATGGTTCTGAAAGACGCGAGCCAAACAAGAGGACGCAAGAGGGCAACGGCGGCAAATACAGATATACTAATCTCAGGCAACAAAAAGCATCATATATAAAGCACATATAATATACAGGGCTATGGATTAGTATTCATCAGTTGTTCATGAGATGAAGAACACAGTGGACATTGTCAGTAGCAGCAACGGGTAAGAGCTAGCGAGGAGCTTCTGTAGATTCGTCGTTGCACTGGAGGGAGGAGCCGTGCCTGCGACCGCAGGCGTCACTGCCGGCGAAGTCTGCTGCTCGTTCGACGGCAACGGGTCTTCTGGACTGTTGTGCTGCGATGGGCCCAAGGGCACAGTCGTGCTGTTGTCAACGTCACGGCCTGCGTTCACAGGAACGGGCGTTACCATATTTAAGGCTCGGGTGAATGGTAAATTTAGTGTTCACTGGTAGGTGGGGCATTCTGGCTTACATTCAGAGCGGTACCAGCCCAGCTTCATGTTTTCTCGGTCGAACACCACATGATATCCAACAAGGAAATTCTCTGCATTTCACAAATAGATTGGATGTATGTACATGAAATACCAAAAGAACAAATAGCATATATTCATTGCAGCACTTACGGGCGATAATTCCAATAGGTTCCGATGATGGAAGGATGGCTAAGCAGAACCCGGCCAGTGCTCCCTGTAAATCAGCCAGCACACTAGATGATTAGCTATGGCTCTAAACTAATCTGACAGGTTTTTAAAGTTGAGTTCTATTAACTAGAGTCGGATGGAGTCTACTTTGCTCTCTTAAGGAAAGGTATTAACAACTGCTGCAAAAATCCCATGTTAACGGTACATTGTAACTCCATACGACCTTGTTCAGAAAAGGATCAGTCACTAAATCCCAAGGATTTGTATCCAAACTCCTCCCAAACAGGCCCTCCTTTTAATGGTCAACTTTCATATTCTGTTGGTTTATGCTAACCAGCCATGTGAACTAAACAAAACTTTTAAATCAATCAACTGTGGCAACATGTAACCTGCATGTTAACTCAGTTGGCATGCATGCAAGCTTTAAATGTACTAACTCAGATCTTTACGGAAGCAAGCTCAACTGAGCAGCATTTCCATTCAGGGGTTTGTACTTCAAAATGTACTGATTGACAGCAAAAGGACACATGTAAGATTCACTCAACATGATTTCCATCATTGTCAGCTAATTGATTTTGAGGCCATTTTTTCCCTCGCCCAACAAAGAGAACATACCTGTTTGTCATTAAATGGAAGGATAGGATTAACAGCCTGGAAGCTCTTGTTCACAGCAAAAGTCAGAGTTATGGTTGGTACATCAGGCATCTCAAGAGGACTGTATGTAATCACATATCAGTGGATTTATTCGATGGAATCACACAAATCAAACAGGTACTGGACGACCTTAAATGGAAGCGCGAGTTTACTCACCTAGCACTGTAGCAATATTTCAATGTACTGTCTTCATAAGGCACTCTTGAAGCATTCATTTGTTTGTCAAACTGAAATTTTAATACCAAATTAGTACTGAAAATTATCCATAAAGGAACCAGCTGCAAATAGGTGCATATTCACCTCCACTGTGACAGCCTTATAAACATCGAGAGGAAGAGAAGTAAATGATGTTCCACTATCAACTAAAGCCTCGAAGCTAGTACCCACAAGACATTTATGTCCAATACAAGATTTGTCGACGTTAACAGCATAAGTTTGACTGTAAAATTAAGAAAAAAAATGTAAGCTGAGCTGTAATTAATTTCACAAAAAAGTGCAGAAACAGATGGCTGTAGCTGATATGTTAATTCACTTTGAGCCACTCACAGTTTGCCATACAGAGGAACAAATGGTGTAGACTGTTGATTGGACACTCCTTGATCTCCAAAGAAAATTCTCCCAGAATTATCTTCCTTAAAGCACATCGAGAAGGAATTCCGAACTAGTCCAGCTCTAGCCAGGAAACTAGGAACTGATATATCTGCCATTCCAAGGCCAAGGAGTCCATCCGGCGCAATACCATCCAAATAGTCGCCACTTTGCTTTCTACCACAACTATACCACAAGGATACAGTATATTAGTAAAACGAAATGGCAGAAAGTCAGGTAATCATGATACTTGACTACTCAAGTTACCCAGTACTACAGCAGCATCTCTAACACCAATTATTTTGTTCCAAGATTGCATTGAGGCATGTAACAAGGCAAAATGAAATAACAAAAGCAAAGAACGGCTATGGCTTAACATACTAATGTCTTATGCAAAAGCACAGATAAGATACCTACAGAGTGTACACAGTATTTACGAGCAGTTCACAGGTAAACATCCAGCAACGGAATGTTGTTCAGTAGCAACAATCCATGTGAGGACAATGTGATTTGTCAAGTAATGCCATGAAACAGAATTGTTTATGAAACGGAAGTACAAACATCCTGTTGAGGGAGAAAGTGACAGAAAAAGCTTACCCAATAATAACTGAAGCATTCACTGGTACATGGCCCTCCCTGGAGTAGAAGTGCAGCGTATCTTCAATCAGCAAACCAGAGCTGGTAGTATTTTCAGAAAAGTACTCAATATTGTATGGGCAAGGCTGCTTTGGGTTTGTGCAGCCTGAACCCAAGCATAGCTCATGGCTGCAAGGAAGATGCCGACTTGTTGTTGATTCTTCAGGCTTGTATATTCCGAGATCTCTATCCTGCATAATAGATGCTCCATTCATGACGGAGCACCTGCCAATCAATCACTGGAAATAAGCACTAAACTGCTTCAAAATGTAGTTGTCTCCTCTTGCTCGTGAATTTGTTATGAAGCAATATAAGCAAGATAAAACAAAAACGAATGAAGAGAATCGAAATTCACAAATCATGCCACAATTTGTACATGTCACTTGGGTTCCTAATCTGAAAACTAAATTAGCCAGCACCAAACCTGCAAGTAATGCCACTTAAGTAATAGATAAAATTAGCAGTGAAACGTAGGCATGCAACTGATGAGGATTATACATGAAATTTGTTGCATGACCCCTGTGACATTTTTCTTTTGGTGGTAGCGCAGAGCTAAAATTGCGACTGAATGGTGAGGCAAATTACTTTCCATCAAAATGGAGATGGATTCCATGTGGTAATTTAGGTTCACATGGTGTGTAAACTTCACAGCTCTACTTGCATGTTGCAACAGCTATCATAGTGAAATTGAAAGTGAAAAAGACCTCGTAAACATGATGAGAAATCTACAGAACAGTCAAGTTAGTTTCCAAGTTTAGAACATCTTTGAAATTTTTTTATGTAACACCAACATCTAGTCAATGGAATTAAAACGAACTGCATGACATGTATTAGCTTCTTCAACAAAGGTTGGTGCGTTATTACTTGTCGAAGAACTGTCAAAGACTCAAGGTAATCATCTGCACCAACATTTTTACATTAACCTAGTCAAATATGTCTTAAAAAATAGGTTCTCATACGTCTCTACTCAAGCTGACACAACCATTTCACAATGCGACATCTGCAGACATTAACATCACCCTACTGATCAAAAGAGATGCATACCAGACTTCCTCGGTAGCCAGACAAAGGAGCACACTGGATACAGTCACAGGGTACCCAGAATAGGTCGCTCCCGGTGTCCAATGCAACCAGAAAGGAGGTGTTTGGCGTCCCAACATCCACCCAAGTGTAATATAACCTTCATACCAAAAGTTAGACGAAATAGTATTAGCTTACAACAAGTACTCCAACAAGGCCTAGCTCTCTAACAGTAAAACAGTAAAACACAGCCAGAACTACCTCGCTCTGACTGTAAAAACCAGTAAAACACAGTCCATCCCTACCAAAATGACAATGCTTCCCGGACGTGTAGTACATAACTTTTATTTTTTGTTAAAAATAGCCCATATTCTTTTAGCTGTCTTGTAGTAGTACAATTTAAAATACTAACACTATAGCATTCACAGTGGAGCAGAACAGTAAAAAGTTGAGGAGCGTAAGATCCAACGGGGGCAGGGAATGCGGCGCACCAGCCTAAGGCGTCGCCGGAGGATAAGGTGCCGCCCCCTTTGGAGAGCGAGAGGAGCTGGTACTTGACGCCGAGCCGCCGCTTCTGCCGTTGGAGATCGCTCCTCACCAGCGCGCGGTAGTACTCCCCACTCCCGCGCCGCGGCCACCGCTCCCCGCTCGGGCCCGCCTCCAGCCGCGCCTCGTCAGAAAGCCGGTGCACCATCCTCGAAGAGAGCGTCGCCGCGGCCTCAGCCGCGGAAGCTGCCGCCGCCACGGCGAGCAGCAGGAGGGGGAAGACGAGCTGGAGGCGCATGGGTGGATCTGAATGAGCTCGCGGGGGTGGATCTGAGCGTAATGCGGCGCGGTGGTGGGAGGAGGGGATCTGCGTTTAGGGTTTCGCGAGCGAGAGGCGAGGCGAGGAGCAGGGAGGCGGTGGAGGGCGGGCGGGCGAGCGTGGAGGGGCGAGGAGGTGAGCTGGGGCGGTGGTGCGGAGGTGGTGATGGTGGTCTGGAAGTTAGCGCAAAAGGAAAGATGGTGGAGACGGACGGTTTTGGTCATTGTCTTCACAAACCCTGTAGGAGTTTCAAATTAGGTTTTAACAATACCAGTGTTGAAACATTAAACATGTTGGCAAACTGAAAAGTTGCGACTTTTGAAATAGGAAAAATAAGAAGCGGCAGAGTTTATACTATTTAATATAAATTTGGTCAAATTTGGAACTGTTTGACTCATCAAAAGCGAGAGTTGTATTCTTTTTGGGATGGAGGGAGTTTTGACAATAGTTTGACTTAGTTAGTGATGGATGGCATTCAAAATTACTTTATCCAAGCTTCATGATACATTAAGTATGAAGCTGAAGAATTTTTCTTTTAGTCTGTAATACCTAGGTATTACCAAAAATTAGAATGCGTTGAGCTACGAGTATGCCATAAGCTCCAACCTTGATTTTGTTTCAATGAAAATGAATTTGGGCTCTTAAGGCGTCCCCAACAAATCGATTACAGCTAGCTATTTGACCAAGAAAATGAATGTGGGCTATGAGGGAGAAGGTGGACCGATAGCATAAATACATGACCGAGAAGAGAGTAGAATATTTATTTTCTTCCCTTAGCTCCACATCAGCTAGGCGTCCTTAAATGACCATTCAAGTTCTAGTTCAAAGTGAGACATAAAAGTATGCTTAATTTAATAGCAAATGGTTTCTTTTAACTTAGCATCCGACGATATATATTTATTGTCAATGAGACTTCTATCCATTGTTGTTGTATATGATTCCAACTATAGGTACCAATTACTTTCTTCTTTTATTGTTATCGGTGCTCGGCGTCTCTGTCTACTGGTTTGACGTGTATAATTGTTGACTTTTGGTGCAGAGTATCTCATTGACGAGGTTCTAAGTTTTGAAGCACTTAAACAACTAAAAATACATAGATTACAACCGACAAAAGCACACAAGTGAATAACAATGTCTTAGAGAAGTTTGTAATGAAGTGCTTTTGAGAATACGAGGGAAACGGAGGGCTTAGCAGCTTATTTGCATAAGTTTTTAACAGCAACGGTCCATCCGCTCATATGACCAGAGTCCCCGCACAGCCACCTCGAGGCACCGCGCGTGGTGGTCCCCACGTGGTAGTGGGTGGAGCTGTGTGTCATCCATTGGTCGCTTCGCCCCCGCGTGGGCCCCGCCGCGACCACCGGGTAGACGGCGCAGGCGCTGAACGAAGCAAGCGTGCCGAGCGGCCGGGGCGCCTGTCAGAGATAAAAATCCTCGTGCCGCCGTCCAGCTGGCGAGTACGTGTATGATTCCCTGACTCGATTAAAGTAGAAAATGGCACCAGATAATACCCAAAATTCCAAACGCACATGTCCATATTGCCAGATGCTGGTACATGTGTTAAGGGTAGATTTGAAGCCTCTAGCTGAGCTGCAGTGTTGGTAGTTGGTACATGTTTTTCTTTCGTGATGAACTGAGCATGTCACTGTCATCTCAGCGCACTATTTTTCCAGGGACACCCTCAATCATCATGCGGCAAAAAAGGGCTTTTATAGACGTGACAAATCACAACTGCCGCTCCTCTTTTGATACCTGTCAACGCCCTCCATGATACCGTTGCCCCCGTCCCGTTCCTCCTGAGAAAAGGCACTTTGCCAATAATTTTCTCTCCCCTGCCGTCAATTCAGAAACACCAGGAAATAAAAAAGATTCAGGAACATCAATAGCTGTAAAGAAAAATGGCTGAGCTAGCAAAGTAGCAGGTCAGAATTATAAAAAGGACGGTCAGTGGGGGCGCAGGTATAGTATCACAATCACTCGTAGCCAAGGCATTCTTTGGGTGTGAAATACTCCAGTACTCCTAAGCAGCAGTATTTTTGTTAGTGGTCGTAACACGGACAAACGGAACTCGCAAGGTGGAGCACCAGCGACTCACTGTCACCGCCTCGTTGTTTTGTTTTCCTTTGTGTCGTCTCGGCTGCCTCCTCAATGCGAGTGCCCCGGCGGGCCAGGGACAGCTGCGATACAGGAGGAGGCCGCGACCGCGACGTGGGGTTGGGAAACGGAAAGCGCACCGCCACCTGCCCGGAGGCGTCGCTGCAATCCGAGGACACGTGTTGCCTCGTCGTGCCCGCACGGCACGGGTGCTCGGGCGCGGCCTGAAATGCGCGCCTCTTCGTTCGTTTCCGCCTTCTTCTTCCTCCCCGACCACGACGAGGCCCATGGGCTGACCACCGGACGCACAGGCCGGCCTTCACGCGACGCAACATGTATAACGCTGCCAATGCTTGTTTGAAGGAACTTGGGCTTTTATCCAGTACTGTAGATTATCAGCAGGTTGATTGGGCTGATTGTCATTTGAACCCAGTTACCCAATTCTTCCTAATTACAAAACCCAAATTGATCTGTAAATACTGCTTCATTCGATCGTTGCTGCACATCGCCTCCATCGATCTTGTATGCAGCTCGCTAGAAGTCAAGCGAATAGGCATTCAACATCAGCGCCGGAGAACTCAGATAGACTGGCTACGACGAACATACGTTGAATCTCATTAGCTACTCTCTTCATCCGCCAATTAGGGCATGGTTATAATTTACAAGCCACTACTATGTACACGGATCTACAAAATTTGTTTCCTCCTCGCCCCCTCGGCCACAACGCCCCGTCAATGCACCATCCTCAGGCTGGGCATCTGGTGCAGCGAGCTGCTGCCGATCGGGTCCAACCTGAACACCTCCTCGAAGCACCCCGCGGAGGGCACCCGTGGCGGGGGCACCGCCGGAGGAGCTGCCACCGCCTCCTCCACGCCGCCGACGCCGGCTTCACCTCCTGTTGCCGGCGCGGCCGTGCCGTCGCCCGCCCGCGCAGCCCCGACGACGTTGCAGCATCCTTGTCGCGCGCTGCTCGGCTCCCGGAGCGGAGGCACCATCATCGGGGAATCGTCCTCGTGGTCGACGAGCTGCATGGTGAGGCGGTCGCCGCGGCGGCGGGCGCGGACGCACTCGGGGCGCACGACGGGCACTATCCGGATCACGAGCCGCCCGTCGCCGGTGCGCGTCCGCCGGAGCGCGCCGCGGGCGACCAGCGAGGGGATGGGCCGGGGCAGCCGGCGCCTCTGGCGCCGCCGCCCGTACGACACCCAGAATCCATCCAAGTCCTCCTCCTCCTCCTCCTCCGTGGTCATCCCGGCTTCCTTCTCCTTTGCGGCCTCCTTCATATCCTCCTCCTCCTCGTCATCCTTCTTTGCCGTTTTGATATCCTCGCAGTGCCCAATAATGGTTGTGCCGTCGTCGCCGCTTGCTCTGACGACGTCCTCGCCACCACCGGCACAGCAGCGCGACGCGACGGCTGCCCGCGTCACGACGGCGCCCCGGGCGGCGTCGGGCGCGGCGAGCAGGGATCGGAGCCCGGAGGCCGCGGCGCTGAATGTCTCGGCGGAGTGGGGCGCGGACGGCAGCAGCATCGCCGGGCGGGCGGGCGGGCGGATAAGGTAGCCCGATCGGGTGGGGGGAGCGAGCGCCGAAGCGATCGGCCGAGGAGGAGCTCGGCGGGCGCGCGCGTGTTGATCCGGGGTTGCGGGGTTGACGCGCGTTTTATACGTGGGCGGGGGCGCGTTCACTCTCCTCTTCTATCTCCGGGAAGGCAGGAAGTCGCGGGCGCCCGAGCGTCGCCCGTGACGACCAAAACGCCCGTGCGCCCGGCCAATTAATAGCCCGCCGGCCGGGGGGCGCCGACGCTCACTTGGCCTCCTCGGATAGGATTAGATGTGGCTCATGGAACCCCCGTGGCTAATTTATCCAGCCGCGGCCTCTGGACTCCTATATGGATGGCGCCCTGCTTACCAATCGTCGTGGCAGCGGCGGTTGGATCTGAGTTTGGGCGATCCATCTGAAACGAACCGACCGACCTCATCCGCCACCAAAAAGTCGGGACTCGTAGATCAACAGGACGGACTGCAGGTTTGAGATACTCCTGAGATCGTGAAACGCGCACAGGACAGAGGTAGCTGGGTCTGAATGAGAGGGAGCTCGTGACCGGCAGCCGAGTCACGGGGCCGCGAGCGAACCAACGGCTGGGGGTCGCGCCAGGTGCGCTGGACTCGTTGCTCTCGTCCGACGTGCCTGGTTGCAGAGGACAGAACATATCAGACAGGGACACGGGGGGTTGAGGGGGGTGGTGGTATAGGAAACCTGCGAGCGGAGGCTTTGCGAGGCGCGCGACTCGTGGGGATGAGAGGGAAAAGCCCGGTCAGCATCCAGGGAGGGCCTGGTGAGTATATAAGAAGAGGGAAATCTGGCCCACTGCGTCGCAAAAGCTCCCCTACCTAGCCCATAAACAAACGTTATCTAGGCCTCCGTTTTAGTCGAGTGGGCTTCCCAAGCATTTGGGCTCCACATGTTAAGCCCATTTGAAGCCTGTTTCGCTAGCATTTGCTGCTATCCTTGTCGCCGGCTTACTGCATCCATCAGTCTCCTGATCGCTGTGCAGTAGTGGCAGGCAGACATGCCATCCTGCCTGTAAGTCGTTGGAAAGCAGCAGCACCTGCCATTAGAGCCGTGCCGTTTGCTCGCAACACGAACGCCGACCGCGGGAGCACTACAAGTCTCGAACACTTCGCTCCACTGGCATCCAACTGACAGCGATTACTCCGTCTTTGCACCTCGTGTCGGCAGCTGGCCTGAAACCGCCAATCGTTCATGCGAATCAAGGTCATTCCATCAGCAGTCAGTTAAGCAATTCCGAGTTCACACATGAATACAAAAGCACCCGTCCACTATCAACTTCTCTTTCCCCATCCACCACGAAACTTGCTCGCCGCAGCATCAGCTCGGCGAGTGGATCACCAATTTGCAGACTTCCTCTGAGGACTGAACCCTGCAATGATTTTAGAAGCACAAGCGGGGCGCTTCTTTTCAGTTCACTGCACTGTCTCTCGCACGAATCACTCTCCACTTGTCTGAAAAAGTCTCAGCTTTTTCGTTCTTGGCAGACGCATCTACTCTCCTGCTCGATCGTGAGCTCTTGACAGCGGGGAAGGGAATGGATTCAGCTATCATGTCAGTAGTCAGTAGGGCCATGGTTCCACTACTAATAGCTAGGCACAAAGGCAGTTGCAGAGAGGTCTGACCAGCAAATCAGTGGCGTATCTGCTGCACACTAAACATGTCTTCCACTAACAAACATGCAGATTTGCACAAGCGCGGCCCTGTTGCTCAAGATAGAGACAAACCAAGCTGTAACAGGGTTGTGATAAAAAGGAATTACCTAAGGATAAAACAAGATAAGAGAGTGTAGTGGAGTTCCATATGCATCCAATCATTGGTCCATGCACGGGGTAGAAATAAAATCCCATAATTCCTAGTAAATTTATTCTCTTTTTCTGAAGGCCTGGGGATCAGATTCCAAGTTGCTCATAGAATAAACATTCCATAGATACAAAGAGTGATTCGTTTGTTTGAAAAAAAAACAAAGAGTGATTCTCTGTGAGCACTTTACAGGTGCCTTTGGATTCCTCAAAACGGCCAAGAGGCGGTGTTTCTAACAGCTCATAATTTGCAGATCAAACAGAAACAATATGATGATACCATGAGGGCACAGACGAAAGTGAGGGTGTCGTGATGCAGACGCACATGTATTAGCAGTATACTAGCATCAACCAGCAGGTGTTCTTACCTGTAATCAGGTAGGTAGGTAGGGGGTCCTCCAAACAATAATTCGAGCAAGCCGCGGCCTGCAGCTTATCCATTGCTTCTGGTAACCTTCTTCCTGTGATTTTCAGCTTCTTTTTTTTTTCAATTGCGTACCGACATGCTGTAACAATAAGGCTGTCACATCGAGCAATAAGATCCCTGAATACTTTTGACAGTGATGAACTAATGATTCAAGGAAAAGAGATAAGGCTAGAAGGATGCATGGTTTTGGAAATAGGCACCTGGAACTAATTGATATTTTGCTTCCTCAAAATATTCCTCTGACTACTTTGCTTGAAACACATAAACACATTACATCCATCTATCTATGATTGCTTGCTTGCGCGGAATCTAGAGCTAGCTCCGCTACACGACACTTCGGTGGTCTCTGCCACTACAAAAACAGCTACTTTTCTAGTACTTGAAAAACCATGGTGTATGTATATTGTCTGAAAAACAAGCTTATATTTTTTATTTGTTCCAGGTTGCAGTCTCCCAGCTTAATCAAAGCTGGGAAATGCAACGACACTCTTGTCATATACTCTAAACCTCTTTCTATCAGACGTTAAAATTTTCTTTAATGATACATGAACGGCTACTGTCACGACCTATTTGGTAGCAAGCACGTCACTGGTTTGACTGAGAAATAGTAATCCTTAACAAAAAAAAATTAACTTCTTATTAGCTGTAGCGATGTGTAGGGTTCAGTTCCATCAGGCCTCCAGGGCGTTGCCAATCATTTGCGTCGAGCACAAGTTATGTCTCAGCTGTCCTCATAATAACCCCTTCTTTAGAATCGGATCATACCTGACAAGCACCAGCTTCAATTCTGTATGCCGTTTAGTCATTTCATTTCACGAGTGTGGTTAGCACGTCGTAATCTCCCGTTTTGGCTGATGTTCAGCTGGTGTACAACGTCGCCAAGCTACCGTACCTTCAGTCCTAGAAGAGTGCATTCATCCATCCAGCACTTTCGAGACAGGTTATCCTAATCCATGGCCATAGATAAGACATCACCAACCAGTTTTGAAAAACTTGACACCCTGAGCGAACTCCAACGACTAGGTTGAAATGCTTTGCGAATTAAGCATCGATCGTTGCTGAACTTTTCGCCTTAAAATTAATCTGGATGCTACGTTCTTTTGACTATTACGTTTTGGGATCGCTAAGTTTTTTTTTCTTTTTGCATGTGCCTGTGACTTTGTGCTGATGATTGCCTGGAAAACTGGACGGAATATATGTTGAGCTGTTCTGGTTGGTGTGTGTGCAAGTTTATCGCGGGATCTGAATGGCAGCGCCGAGCTCTGATTGCGTTGGCTGCCTAGAATAATAGCCAACCATCGGAGGGCAGCTCATGATAATTCCCCAGCGGAATGCAGAAGTTGATTGGCCTTTGGCTTGGCCAGCCAGGAAATATACACTGCTTGTCGCCATGCTCAAGAACACGTACACGAGGCATTGCCGCATTGGGATCAGGAGACGTGTGGCGGTTCTGGAGATGGAAGGAGCTGCGTCTGCTGCAGTGCTGCTTCATGCTTTCGTACCACCTGTCCCGCGACATGGACGGCCATTTCGTTGCGATCAGGAACAATTTCTATATTCTCTGACCAATTCGTCTTTCAGAGTATCTAGGTTAGTCTTCTTGCAACTGTTTATAATTCAGGGAGAACTCATTTTGAGTCAACATACGACGGAAAAAAGAAATCAGTCTAAAATCCGGCCGGCATAGCCGCATATGCAAGATAGGATTGGATTCCGTCTAAAAATCTTTCTCCCAAAGCAATGCATCTTAATCGAGCTTTGGATTATGATGTGTATTTTTCAACTGTTTATGCTGAAAAACAAGCTCGACCTGTACCACCAATGAAGAAACAGAGACGAGAGAAATATTCTACATAACATGCCAAAAACCATGACTGCTGGAGTAGTACAGATATACAAACAGGGAAGAAGACGACGACGAGAGACGGGGGGCAGTCAAAGTACCCGAGATAGAAGCCATCGCCGACGTCGAATTCCGGCGATTCATTCCTCCTCCAGCTGCTGCCCGCCTCGCGCCGCGCCTTCCGCCTAGAATTCCCCGCTCGGCCTGGCCTCTCGCTTTCACACTCCAACCTCAGTCCATCACCATGGTTCGATGCCAAAACCGAAATTAAAACTTCTGCTTGGGCGTATCTGTCAATACACCGAGAGGAGGAAGCCCACTACCCCGTCTCTCTCTCTCTCTCTCTCTCTCTCTCTCTCTCTCTGGCTCTCGTCTTCCTCTCCTCCCCCACCGAGTCGCCGTCCCCTCGCTTTCACCCCACGCGGAAGCAAGAATTCGTCGTCAAAATCCCACCATCGCGTGTTTCTGTGGATTTTTTTGCTGCTTCCTTGCTGCTATGGGCCTCTGATCCGGGGCTTCGTGGATCTTGGGAAGAGGAGGTGGGGCGGCCGGCCGGCGGCGATCTGGCGGGAAGGAGATGGCCGGCGGGAAGGAGCCGATCGAGGTCAGGTTCCGGCTCTTCGACGGCACGGACATCGGGCCCACCAAGTACGACCCCTCCACCACAGTCTCCGCGCTCAAGGAGTTCATCCTCGCTCGGTGGCCGCAAGGTGAGGCCTATTGATTGGTAGCGCCCACACGTGCTCCGTCCCGATCTGCTGACAAGACAAGGATGCTTTAGTAATTTTGGGTGCAGAAGTATTCGCCGTGTCATGAGTTTCTTGGATCGTGTATTGCTTCTTTTTCGCTTTGTGCTCATGTTTTCAGTAGTCTTCCTGCAACCGCCTGTTGTTATGCTTGTGGCGTATGGTGCTCGTGGCATGCTTGATTTTTTTCCTGGATGCATGGTCAATTGAGTAGCGGAACTATGCAGTCTATGCTCCAGTTTTCTTGCTCAGCGAAGTCCTACAGCTGGCTATTCAATATTCGTTGATTAGCTTCTGTAGTATCCAATGTCTGACCATTCAATATTCGTTTATTAGCTTCATAAGTGTCCTGTAACTGGCTATGCCATATTCGTTTTATTGGCATCAGCAGAATCCTAGAACTGGCTATACCATAGTTAAGTGATAATTACCCTTCTTATTGTATTTTATATGGACTTTTGATTGTGAAAACAATTGCCAAGTTTGTGGCAGAAGAGTGAAATAGAGTACTTTTTTTTGGAAACAGTTGAATAACAAACCATTGGTGGAATGGATGGACAAACAAGGTCCCTTATTTTGCTTGCTGTAAAAGATGCAAAAAACACATGGCCATGTTAATAATTGTTATCTATCTTCTGATTAACTATTTACTCTCTTGTAGTATGTCAACTTGTCAAGGGAGCTCCGGTAGCGCTAAGGAAAGATTTTAATGGAGAAATTCAACAATTCAACCTTTCACCGTGGATACACATCTGGCTAATAATTTAGCCTATGATGTTATCTGTTCATCTTATTAGATGAGGGCAAACAATTAATTCTTAACTCTAAATTGTCTGGTTCTTGTGCATCTGCTGCTTTGGAGAAATCATTTGGACATATGTGCTGTTTCTGAATTGAACATTGGCTTCATTAAATAGTATATCACATGAAAAATAATTTGGATGCCAGCTCACATTTAAGAATGTTAGTCAGCATGGACCGTACATGAAATTACTGACAAACACAGCTTAAGCACTAAGCAGAAGTTTTCATCTTAACAGTTAGAGCATCTTACGTCTTCCCGCAGAAGCCATTTTGGAACATGTTCAGAAATAATAAGTTAATCTTGTACAGCTGAATAACTTGTTTACATTAGATAAAAATAGGAACGATTCATCAGTAGAAGTGCAAATCTAAATTCTGATAATGAATCTATAAGTAATGACAGTTCTCTGATTCTTCCACTTGTTGAAGGAACTTCCCTTGGTATGAATTCATGAACTACTTGCATGAGCTGCTCTTACATGAGAACCAAGGTCTAGATCAAGTAAAAAATGAAGCCTTTTCTGGCTGAATCATATCTGAAAACTATATTGATACTTTTGCCTGCATTCGCAACATAAGCAATGTGTGCTTGCACATGCCTGCACTTGTTGACTGACACATACGGATGCAAACCGTCTTGAACAATTGAACATGATATATTCCTTGTCTCATTGCCAGTAATCTATTTGAAGGGTATCTGCATCTATTCTGCTAGCCTCATCAAGTTAGCAATTTTGCATTTCAATCTGGGAATAGTGCAATAGCACATTCTATTTTCTGTCTCTGAGATCCTTGGTTGATTATGCTGGAAACTTTCTGTGCGGTCATATCTTGACCTACATTTAGGAACTTCTCCCCGTGCTAATTCTCTCTTCTGCAATCCATGCCTGCTGTTCTTAGTTCTTACTTGCTCTGTTAAACATTGAATGCAATTTGTTCTTTTCATTTCTGCTAACAGATAAGGATATAGCTCCAAAAACTGTCAATGACTTGAAGCTTATCAATGCTGGAAGGATACTGGAGAATAACCGAACACTTGCAGAGTCCCGTGTTCCAGTAGGAGAGGTCCCAGGAGGTGTAATTACAATGCATGTGGTAGTGCGACCTCCACAAGCTGACAAAAACAGTGGTATTGCCGACAATTTCAGCCTTTTATTCATATCGTTTTCTTGGTTCCTTTGATGGAGGACCTATATTTCTATTTCCATATGAATTGAAGTGTACTTTATGACCTTCAGCGTTTGGAACATACTGCCTATCAATCTTATGGTAGTGAACGCGTCTAGGCGGGCATCTCTGATTAAATACTACAACCTGAAAGATGTTTCCAGTTATTCAATGGGAATTTAAGGCCTGTTTGGTGTGGCGCCTAGGACGCCACACCGCGCCTAACTTGTGGCGGCCAAAACGGCCGCCGCACCCGCGGCAAAAAAAGTTAGGCGCGGTGTGGCAGGTGCGGCGGCCCTCCAAACAGGTCCTTAGACCTTTAGTTTCAGTAGGTTTGTGCTTACCAGCAATACACCCGTATTCAAGTTATTAAGCTAGCTGAGCTGCTTGTATGCAGGACTTCTTTTTTACTTTGTTTTGGGGTACATATGGGTGCATGCACTAGTATCACACAATTAACCGTGACTAGTTATGCAAACTTTCAAACATACAAACCACGAGACAACCTTTAATCAGTTCCAGCGCAACAAGTCTCGAGGCACTTAGAATTGCCAAGCTAGCACTCGTACCAACTTACTTGATGTGATGGGATGTTTGGGCGATAATATGATACATGCCCACTAATAGACATGCATACTGAATAATTCCTATTTGTGGTTTTATGTTATTATCTCAACTGTGATGCTGGAAGCTACAATGTGATATTCTTTTGACACTTGTGAACGTACCTCTAACATGTTATTCGCCTATAATTTTGCAGAGAAGCAGCTTGCCAATTCCCCCAAGCAGAACAGATGTGGATGCACCATACTCTGATAAGACGCCTGCTTGATGCTGTACAATCTGTGTAGTCCTAGGATTTTGCATCTGCTTTGTTCTGTTCACATGAGTGTGAATTCATTTTGACATCCAATTCTTGAAGCCATTCAAATCCCAGAAATATATATACTAAATATCCGACAAATATGCCTTGGAATGGAGATTTCTGGAGGGCGAATTCTGATCGTCGTGTTGTAACAAGCGGGAATGGAGGATTGGATGCTTCCTGTTGTGTAAATTGTAATGTCACAAAACAGAAAAAAAGCGTTTCTTTTTCCTTTTTGTTTCTTTCCTGCTAAGTTGACTTTATATCGATTCTTTTTAGCTCTGTTTCTTTGTCTCGTGTAACAGAAATATTGTACTCTTATGTATGTAACTTGAAAAAAGGAGTAATGTATGCTGTTCTGGGAAAGGAAAATAGGGGAAGAAATTGTATGGGTTATAATTTTGCATTTTTTTGTGTGAATGTGACCTGACCACAGTAGCACTGATTCATTGATTAAGTCTTAGTCTCAGTGCATATGCGACCTTTTTTGTTCCCTTGATGCATGCACTGTGAGTCTAATTGCACGGCCACTTGTATCCGGTATTAGATATGTATCCGATACGCGCTCGATACAATATACGTATCCATAATACATGGAGTATCCGGGGAAAAACTAAATAACAGGATTTCCCATACGTGGGCCGAGACGTACAGAGACTTTTTTCCGGATACGGCCCAACACACTTGGCCCATTACTATTCGTCTGCCCCAAACAGGCAAACACACACCGCCGCATCACGCCGCAGCAAAACACGCACGCCGCCGCCGCCCGCCCGCCCGCAACGAGGACACGGCAAGCCCACCTGCGGCCTGCCAAAGGCTAGCCGGCGAGCTTTCGCTTCTGCTCCCCATCCCCGCCTCCGCCTCTTAGCGCGGCAGACTCTGCGCGGGCGACGCCGCAACCCGCCGGGACCTCCTCATCCTCGTCCTATTGCTACTACCGGCGTCCGCCGTCCTCCAGTCCCCCACGACCTCCGGGAGCTGCGGGGTGTGTATCTGCCCTCTCCTATTCTCGATCTAGTGTTCTTCTTCTTGGTTCTTTCTTCCACTAGCTGATCTAGTTTTCTGCCCTTCTTATTATTCCTCGATTTATTACCGGCCGCGGGTAGATGACAGGAACAAATTTCAAGTAGTTCTAGTGCTAGCGTAGCTTCAGCAGCCATTACAGACATCAAGGCTCCACTGATGGATCATGTCACCATTTTAGAGGGACCTAAGGCCCTGTTTGTTTCACACCCCAGCTATAAACTGGGGAGGCATCTTATTGGAATATATAAGCTGGCCTGTCGATTATTATAATTATAGCTCGCTTGGGTGGATTGTTCGTAGTACCTTCCCTTCACTGGTCGCTGCGCTGTGAGTTGCGACAATGTGACCGATCAATCTGAATCTAAATCTTCAAACTTCGTCCAATGATTTGTGGATTTGCATGCCGGTGATGGCATACTAATCCAATCCCATCGAATACATGGTTCAGTCCACTCTACATGGGGTTAATCCTTATTTTTGTAAAGCTAGTTTATCTGAAGGTCTGAAACATAGCAACTCTCTTGTTACAATTGCCGCATGGTGCTACTCTTCTCCCCCACTGTCTTATCTGTTGACCGCCATTGTTGAACCAAAGCTAAACTGCCTTTTTTTAGTAATTTCATCTTTTAATCAAATTGGATGCACCAGCAAACTGGTTAGGCTAATTCATATATCTTTTCACAGAGGGCTTGTATGATACAGGTATTTTCAGGGATAACAGCAAGAAACTTTCATAGAACCATACATGCATCTAATCTGTATAGTATAAGCTTTCGGCACAAAGAATTATTTTGCTGGAAGCCGACGTGTCAACATATTACCACCAACAATTCAATGAGGCCAAATGATTTGATTGGGGCTCAGGACAGGGTGCCTGCTGAAGGAAACTGCAATTGCTCCTCAAGTGTTCAGTCCACTCCAGAAATTGAGAAGAAGTATGTGCATCGTGTCTATGATGCCATAGCTCCTCATTTTAGCGCAACTAGATTTGCTAAATGGCCCAAGGTTGCAGAATTCTTGAATTCCCTGAGGTCAGGGTCGGTTGTACTGGATGCTGGCTGTGGTAATGGCAAGTATTTGGGCTTCAACCCTGATTGTTTCTTCATAGGATGTGATATAAGCTCTCCACTTATTGAGATATGTGCTGGGAGAGGACATGAGGTGTTGGTCGCTGATGCTGTCAACCTCCCATACAGGGATAATTTTGGTGATGCAGCGATTTCAATTGCAGTGTTGCATCATTTAAGTACTGATGATAGGCGGAGGAAGGCCATAGAAGAGCTAATCCGTGTTGTCCGGAGAGGTGGTCTTGTGCTCATCACAGTCTGGGCTAGGGAGCAGGAAGACAAGTCATTGCTCAACAAGTGGACTCCCCTCTATGAGAAGTACACTGAAGAGTGGGTTGATCAGAGCAGTCCTCCAGTACGTAGTCAATCTGCAACTCTTCTGGAAAGCATTGCAGAAACTGATGAAGATGCTGGTGTAATGAAGCAAGCAGATGATCGATTGAAAAAAAATCATGATGGTGTTGAGGATAAGACCATTACAGCCTGTAGTAATTCAAATGCTGATGAGAATGAGAAAAACCAGCAGGAATACTTTGTTCCATGGCATCTACCATTTCACCGAGCTGAAATCAGTGGTGCATCTGCTGCTGCTCTTGAGAACGGATTTGCAAAGAAAGATGAGAAGAAGGGCACGGTGGTCTACAATCGTTATTATCATGTCTTTGTTGAAGGAGAACTTCAAAGGTGGAGTATTCTTACTCTACATTCACACGAAGAAGTTTACTTCCTGGCCCTCCTTTTGTTTTTAAGTACCTGCATAAATCCACACCCTACATTTGTTGTCACCAATACACCATAGTACACCATAGTAGTGATGGCTCATAGAAGCTTTCTGCTTCATCGTTTTGATTTTAGTTATTCTGCTGTTTTATTTGCAATTCTTTTCTCTTGATCAATATCAATATGTTTGTTAGTTGCAAAAGGCTGAAAAAATGGAATGGCTAAAAAGGGTGACACCACCTGTTAAAAGCAGTTTGATGACATTGACATTTGGCTGGCTGTCTTTTACTCTTTTATTGAATCTTTGTTGATTCGAGGTAATCCAGAAAGGCTACCTTATACTTCTATGGCATTCACGTCGCTACCTGTCACTTTGATTGTCTTATCAGGGTTGTAAACACAAATGTTATTGTAGAGAAGAAAACAGAATCTGCCACTTGCACTTCATAAGCATATATTACTTTCGTTTTGCTGTATCTCAGTTCTTTTGATTCGGAATATCTCATATCATGAGCTTCTTAATTTCAGATTAGTCTCTGGAATAAAGAGTGCTGCTATTGTTGACCAGTTCTATGACAAATCCAACTGGTGCATTGTTCTCGAGAAGCTTTGAGCTGCAGGGAAAGGGATGGCAGAAGAAGTCATTTGAAGCTGGTATTTATGGAACCTCAGTGGTAGGCGAGCTCACTGTTTTGAGCTCGAAATGTATGAGGCTGACGCAAGCAACCTTTTGTTCGATACTTCATGAGTGTTTGCCTGTTCAGCATCGCAATTTTTAAGTCTTATCTTACGTCAGATTGCCCAGTATTTAGAGGGCCATCTGGACTTGTAGAAATTTTGCTGTCGTTCTTATTGACTTTGTGAATGATTGCTCTTACTGTTTTGATATGAGTTTCGGTTGTTTTACGTAAAATGGAGCCCGTCGTTTGAACTCTCGCATGATGGACATGTTTCGCATCAGTTATGGTACTTGTGTTTCACATAAGCGAACATTCTCTGAAGTAATGTGCTGCGCATGCATGCCATTCCAGTTCCCAGTTTTATGTCAACAATGATAGACCTGTAATAAATGAAGAGTACAAACAACATGAATTCTAGTGATGTCCAATGGTCAACTCGAAGCAAAAATTCCTACGCTTATATAACCACAGAATGAGTGTACAAGCAGATTGTGCCGAAGCACGAAAGGTGTAAGCATTCATCAATTGGGGAAGAAGAGGAACATAAGAGATTTAGAGCAACGGCCCATATAGCTCCAAGTACACTATTAACGGTTTCTGGGGTAGATCGAATGTGTTCTTTCTGATGTCAGGCAGTTTGACGAGCTTCTTCAAACTGACCGTCTATGTAGCAGCTACTTGCCAAACACTTACATTTGGCTTGATAGAAGTAGCTGCTTCTGAATCGCCTGCAGAATTTGCACTTGGCTTGTTTGCAGTGTTTGCGGCTGATGATGTCCTGGGTTTCCTCTCAGAGGTGCCAAATGCTTCCAAAGCGTCCAGGAAGAACTTTTTATTCGGAACGATCCCCTGCTTATTCATTCCCTTGAGCAACTTCTGCACAAGTACCTTATCGTTTGCTTTGGTGTAGGCCTTGTAGAGCAGCTTGTATGTGGAACCACTGGGCACAACACCTTTCTGAAGTACAGTATCCAGCAGCCGATCTGCTTCTGTGTGCAAGCCGTTCATGCAGTAGGCATCAAGCATCGCGTTCAATGAAGACAGGTTCACTTTGTTTTGTGAGTTGACAAGCTCATCAAATATCTGCCGGGCCCTTGAGACACAATCACAATGTGCATACATCATGATGAGGCATTCCTGTGTCACATAGTTCGGTTTGAATCCCAATTCCTCCATCTTCCCAAGCACAGATTCTGCTTTCTCCCTGAGCCTTGCTTTCCCATAATTTGTTATCATGGAATTAAACGTTGGGTGGGTAGGCCTCTCCTTTGACCGCAGTAGGCTCTTGAACACCTGCTCCATTTTATCGAATGTCTGCTTTCGTCCATATGAATCTATGAGTATATTGAACGTGATCACATCTGGACGGCATTGCTTGCTTTTCATCCGCAGCAACACAGATTCCATCTCTTTGATCATGCCATTCTTCCCATATGCATCAATCACTCCATTATAAGTGTATATATCAGGGGAGACTATACTTTCATCCAGATCCTTGAACAAGATATCTACCTGCTTCGTATCACCAGCCTGAGCAAAAGCTCTTAAAAGGATGTTGTATGTCACAATCGTTGGTTGGCATCTCTCTATACACTTCATCTTCTCAAAATAGCCAAGAGCTTTCGCCAAAGCCTTACTCTTATCTCGCGAATGCAGGTGTGCACCGATAAGAGAGTTATACACAGAAGTGTCTGGTTTGCACCCGCTGTTCCGCATCTGAGAGAACAGCCACATTGCCATACGTATCTGGCCTTTCCTTCCCATTACAGATATCAACTTGGAGTAGATGCCATTGTCAGCAACATACCACCTTTGTTTCTGCATCCATCTGAAAACCTAGCAAAATACGACAATATGGAATCAGTAGTAAAACAAAGTCAGCAACATACCACCTTTGTTTCTGCATCCATCTGAAAACCTAGCAAAATACGACAATATGGAATCAGTAGTAAAACAAAACTAGAAAGGCCCACCTAGCTGAAATTTAACGATTGCTCTCTTGCTAATCACTAATGAAGCTAAAATATGCTTCTGTGATTATATTGGTGTTCACAGAGAATCAGTGAAGGACATAGAAACGAATGCCACCCGTGGTAAGATTCAGCAGCTATGGAGAAGTGCAGTCCTTCGTTCTCTGGGAGGATCACAGAGTACTGGAATCATCTTCATAGATAAATTAGAACCAGTATACTACCCACATACAGGGGGAAACATTGGTTCATGAATCATCATGAGTTCATGACTCACAGACCAATCCTAAGTTTCTAACCCAAGATTTGCAATGCTCAAGTTTCCACACCATAACTCCAGGAGTAATATACAGGACCCATGTGCTGACCTCGAGACACTGGAGCCATGCGTCGCGGCGGCCGAGCTCCTCGAAGAGGAGGAAGCAGTGCTCGGTGCGGACCACCCGCACGTGCCGGTCCAGTACCGGAACCAGCCGCTCCTTGCCGCCGCCCGTCCTCCGCAGAAGCGAGCGCACCAGCTCCGCCGCCTCAGCCGCCTCGTCCACCCCCTCCGCCGCCACGGCGCCCGCGCCCCTCCGCTTGCTCCGTGCCGCCAGCGCCACATGGCGCGCGGCGGCGGCGGCGCCCGCGCCTTGGCTTGGGGACGGCGGGTGGCGCTGCGGCCATGGTTTCGATGTGCTCGAGTAGGCAAACATCGGGTTGGATCGAAGGAAGGGTACGGTTTAGTCCCGCATTGGATTGCGGTGTGCTTGCACAATTGCGCTGGCGGCAATGGCAAATTGCGATAGCTCGCAGCGCCGGGAGGGGAGGGGCTCCGCCGCTGTCTCCCTCGGTTGGCCGGTTGGGCGGGCCGGAGGGGAGAGGAAGGGGATAGCCGGATAGGGGAGGAGGATTTTGCTTAGTGGAATGTGAGCGGTTGGGATCGGCGGCTGCGGATGCTTAGTGGTAGATGGACGGCGGGGATTAGACGAATTACACAGGAGCATTAGGCAAAAAAAAAGAGGTTCCGCTTGGACCGGGGTTTGAACCCGACGTGAATCGAACACGCAACCTTCTGATCTGGAGTCAGACGCGCTACCATTGCGCCACGGATCCTTGGTGGCCGATGCTCATAACACAGTAATAAATAGTGTATTAATCCAGCCACAAAATTTCTTGCTGGGCTCTAGTTCAACGAATGCTTTTGCTCGTCAGCTGGACGACCTGCAGTTCTAGCATAGCAGCCGCGCGTTCGAAGTCGCAACTGTTTGTGGAATTGCTGAATTAGGCATGGACTTCACAGCACGCAGGGGAATATGCCCCAAATTACGCTGTGACTCATCATCCGGAAACAATCAGCTAAGCATCACTAGCATCCGGAACGATTGCTTCTGACCATTATGTGAGCGCGATTAGACGGTTGGTCACCTTTTCATGGAGTTCCCATTCAGCCGGGAAGTTTGGAGCGGAATTGGAGCTTGGGTCAACAGAGCCATGCTTTTCATTTTTCAACCACCAAGCTGGATTAAACGCCACAGTGAACACCAGATGCATTTTCCGGCGAAGTTACGGAGCGCAAGGCCGCAAGCAGACGCGACATGATCTTATGTCCTTGTGGACAACTAACTATTCACGGGCATCCGATACTAACTTCCTCAGCTCTATCAGCGTGTGTGTAACTGAGACGGGAGGAGTAAACTCAGCTATATTCGAGTGTTTTAAACGTATTACAGGGAAAAAAGGAGGAAAACAATTACATACGCTCCCCGCCAAAAAAAAATGGAAAAGGAAATGCAGAAAAGAATGTCCGTCCATACGTATTTGAGCCACCACCATTGATCTGCACAGGTTTGACGGGGAGAGGACCAACATCCCCGCTTGATTCTTACAGTTCCCAGAGAGTAGCAGCTGCAAAGATGAATAACCACTTCAAATTTAGATTTTGCAATTGGCAAAAATCAAATTGACAGCTCTGCAGCTCAAGAACAGTTGGGTGCAAGTCTGGAAGATCCGAGTTACGCAATTGGGGCGTTTGTGTTTGTAGTGATCTGAATTACTCTACTCGTTTAGGCACTCTGATTTCTGAACCTTCCTCTTCCCACCCAAAGTGCGTACTCACATCACACCTCGCGTTCATTGAAGCTATAAGCTACTTATGTTTACAAATCAACACCGTAGATTATGCCAAGGCTCTGTACCAAATCATTGCATTTCCACCACTTTCTCTACTTTAGAACCAATTTCAATTTTCAAGTAGTTTCTTCCTTTGACTGTCTCCACTTAAGTCTGAAATATGAAAGAACATCTATCAACATTGCGGATATGACACAGAACTAAGCTATACACTTTGTCTTCAAATTACGCACAATGCTAGGAAGCCAAGACAAGCACACAATACGAATCCTGGAACCCAGGTATGTAGTATTCATCGCTCATTCAATCAGAGAATGATAAAGAAGAAGAGCAGGGAGGGAAGGCAACAGAAAGGACCTAGGCTTCAAGGGCGCGGATTGACGCCTAAGGCCGGATCAGACTTAGAGGGCGACGGAGGGCAGCTCGAACTCTGAGGCGATCTCCTCAATCTGCTTCCGGACGCTCATGTCGATGAAGTTGGATCCGTCGCGGCCGTACTGCACAGTGAAGCCGGCGATGAGCTCCGGGTCGAGCTGCGTCTTGAGGCGGACGTTCTGGGCGCCGGTCATCTTCTGGACGTGCTGCGCGATCTGCGCGAGGTCCTTCGACTCGAGCTGCACGACTGAGGTGACGGTAGCGACCTCGGTGCCGCTGAGCGCGTTGTAGACGTTCTCGAACTCGGTGACGATCTGCGGCACGATCCCCGCGCGGAAGTTGTCGACGACGACGTTGAGGAAGTTGACGACGTGCGGCTGCAGCTCGGACGACTTGGCGATCTCGTCGATGAGCTGGGTCTTCTCCTCGCGCGGCACAGTGGGGTTGTCGAAGAACTCGGCGACGGCCTCGTCGGCGAAGATCTTCTCCAGCTTCTCCATGTCGGAGAGGGTCTTTTCGAGGGTGCCGTTCTCGGCGGCCACCTCGGACAGCGCGGACGCGTAGCTCTCCGCGGCGGCGTCGGCCGCGGCGCGGGGCCTGGCGAGGTCCCCGCGGCGGTGGGGCGGGGCCAGGCGGAGCGAGGGGAGCCCCCGCGCCGCTCGGGCGAAGGAGGCGGACCGCGGCCCCGCGCCGGAGGAGGGGGATGCCACGGCGGCGGCCGGGCGGAGGGTGAAGGAGGCGAGGCGGAGCGCGGCCATCGCGTCGCGGAGCGTGCGGTGGCAGGGGAGGACTCGGGGAGGGAGTGCGGCTTGGCTGGCTGGGCTGGGCTGGCCTGGCTTTGGTTGGCTTGGGGAGGGCGAGACGGGAGAGAAGAGGGGTTTGGGGGTGGGGAGCGGACGGGCGGGATGCGGTGGCCGCCGGATCGCACGGCGGTGGGGCTCGAGGGCGTGGCCTGGCCGGAGTCCGGAGACGTGTGGCCGGTGGTGGGATGAGGTGGATAAGAAACGGATGGATGGTCGTGTGCGCGTGACGGCACCATAGATAGCGGCCGCGGGGGTGTCGCCGCCAGGGGAATGGTTGCGGACCGGCGGTGGAAGCGGAGAAAACCGCGACGAAACCGTCGCCGTTTCACGCCTCGGTCAGCAAACACAAATTTTGTACTAAAAAAAATACCAAAAACAAGTCTATGAGACAGCAAGCACAAAGCTGAATTGAGCTCGAGGATTAGTTATTTCATTTTGTTGATCTGCTATGCTTTAAGACAGTGGAGCAGCCCATGTAGAAATAGGCATCATACGAAGGCTCAAGAGCTTATGTACAAATTTTATATATATTAAGAGCCTAGTTGCAAATTGATACCCTCCATAAAAGGACCCTAGAGGTTATTAGATGAGAATTTTTTTGGGAGCACTCCATATTTGTACCGTCCTCTCTCTCATTTAAATCTTTGAAGCTCTTTTTTATCTCTCGGCTGTCTCGGAGTTTAATGCCCACCACGTGTTTGGTTCGAGAATAAAATTTCAAAAAGAGAGAATCTGAGAACCAAGCACCCTTCGGAGGGAGGAGCTCCGAAGGAAGGACACAAGCAAATTACCTTCGGAGGTGACGCAAGAACCGGATATTCCTGATTGGTGACGTTTGCAGTCTTCCTTCGGTGATTAGACTTTTACCACCCCCTCGGTCTTGCACCGATGCTCCCGGATGTTCTCATCCTGCCTGATTAACGAGCTTTTTTAAAAAAAGTTTTAAAAAATAAAATTCGAAAAAGGTGTGTCGGTTGGGAAAAATTCGAAAAATGGGTACCTCCCGCCCGTTGATCGGGCGGGAGGCTTGGGGCCGGGGACCTTCCGCCCATCCAGCGGGCGGGAGGTTCCCCGAGGGCCTCTTCACGAATAAGAAACTTTTCTTATTCGCGAAGAGATCCCCGCGGGGGCGTCCCGCCCATCCAACGGGCGGGATGTAGTGCCGAGGGCCATCCTGCCCGTTGGGCGGGCGGGAGGTCCCCCCTCCCCCCCCCCCCCCGCTATATAAGCCCCCACCTGCACCTAAATTTCAATTTTATTCAGCAAAAACCAGGAAAAAAAGAAAGAGAGAAGAGGAAGAGAGAAGAGGAAGCGGCGAAGCCCTGTTCATACGTCGATTTGGAGGTATATTCTCATTCTAATCGTATAATTAATTAAAAATAACTATAATCTAGAAAATATTTCTTAGGGTAGTTATGTTTTGAATAGTTTTTAGTATTTTCAATTATTTTTAGTATAATTTATATTCTGAATAGTTTAGAATCTGGAAAATATAATCTGGGAATCGCTAAAACTTAGGGTCATTGTGTATTAATATGTAGTATAACTAGTTTATTAATGATTGACAGATATGTCTTCCGAGAAGGGTATTTTCAGTATATATTACGGAGAAGTAAATGTGATTTATGGGCCGAATGGGGTAGATTTAAGTGAATTCAACTGTACGGTCAGAGGAATTACCAGACCGCACGAGAGGACATTTGAATCCCTATGCAACTGGTTAATGAGGGGATTAAGGATTAATCAGGAGACACACACTGTGAGTGTTCAGTGCGTCATAAATCGTACCACTCACGCTTTGATCTGGGAGCTGATGCCACTTGTAAGCAACGAGGACTGGTTAACTTATGTGCAAAATGCAAGTCATTGGTAATGGCCACTGGTACTCCTTGTCAGTGTGCACCAGAACTCTTTGATAAACATTGAAGCTACTCCAGGAGATAAAAATATTGATGAAGAAGTTGAGAAACCAAACATTGAGGCAGGTGGCACCGCAGCACCTCAATGCGTGGCTGATGAGGGGGAGAACATACCCATTATTGTTGAATAGCTGCAAGACGAAGAACGTGAATTGGATGAAGCAATGAATGCCGATTCGTCTGATGATGACGAGGATGTGCCTGAAGAATGAGTAAGCAGCGACTTCAGTCATCTTATCGTAGACGAGGGATTTAGCGTGCCTTCAGATTGCAGCGAGAACGAAGTTGTCAAGGGTGCGAGGTATCACTCAATTGATGAGGTGAAGGAAGCTGTTAAGTACTGGTCTCTCTCTTATGCGAGAGTTCAAAACAGTCGAGTGCAATTCTCGTAAGTACGATATGGTATGTGTGAAGTAGGGCTGTCCGTGGCGGGTGCATGCCTATAAGGGTAAATGGAAAAATTATTAGGAATGCTCAATTATCACTCAGCACACTTGTCATTTGCCGGGGGTGCAGAAGACCCATCGCAACCTTACATCGCAATGCATCGCAAATGAGATGTACGGGATGACAGTAGAGAATATATCATTTGAACCAAAGTCTATTATCACGCATTCCAACACTGTCGGCCTCTCCTGTGCATCGATGGGACCTTTCTCACAGGAAAGCATAGATTGCAAATGCTGACAGCTATTGGAGTGGATGGAAATAATCAATTGCTTCCTATTGCTTTTGCTTTTGTTGAGAGTGAGAACACAGACAATTGGTACTGGTTCATGGAACGGGTTAAGCTTGCAGTCGTTTGGGATAGGGAAGATGTCTGCCTCATCCATGATCGTCACGCCGGCATACTAAGGGCAATACTAAATTTGCAGGAGGGGTGTGTGGAGACCGGAGAGCCGCCCAAGTGGCGTGATGTTCGCAGTAGGTGGTGCATGAGACACGTCGGTGCAAACTTTTTCAGATAATTCAAGAACAAGCACCTTATGGATATGTTCAAGAGGCTATGCAAGAAAACAAATCAATAAAAAATTAAGAAGCAGTGGCAGAAACTTGATGAACTGACCGGGAAGAAAAGAAGCGAGGACGCAGCAAAAACCAGAACTGCATAGGATGAAGCAGAGGCTTTGTATCCTTTGTCAACCGATACTGCACATACTCGCAGAAGGTCTGGGTCAGCGGTGAAAACCTTTTCAGAATGGATTGAAAATGAACCGAAGGAGAAGCGGGTGTTGCTTTACGATACCGATGGTGCAAGGTACGGCATAATGACCACCAACTTCGTCGAGATTTACAATTGTGTGCTGCGAGGTGTTCGTGGGCTTCACTGGTTGCAATTGTGGAATTCATCATCTGCGGATGTACCGATTATTTTAGGGATCGGTTCACTAAAAATCAGGCATACATGCAAGAATCCTAACATATATTTTAGGAGAATAATGACAGAATATATGACTAAGAAGCCAGCTAGCGCCCAGCTACACCACGTACGACAATGTGGTACACAGGAGCTCAAGTTTGAGGTAGCTCGCAAAGACAGAGCACGACGTGGCATGAGACTGACTTGGCATTTGTATATTTAAACTTATTTGTTATCATACTATTTTATTTTTAATGGCTTCATGTATCGTACTATCGTAATATTTGGATTCTACGTTGCAAAACGTTATCGCTTAACCATCTTAATACGAGTTTTAGATACCGTAATATTCTTCGTAAAATTGAACTAAATTTTTTTATATCTACAAAAGAGTATGGTGAATAAATCTTGTATTTGAAAAAAGTATGAATTTTAAATAGTTTGTAAAATATTAATTCCAACAAAAAATAAGCAGGGGGATGCATCCCGCCCACTGGGCGGGCGGGATGCCTCAGGGGCCTCTTCGCGAATAAAAAATATTTCTTATTCGCGAAGAGACCCTCGGGAGGGGCCTCTGGAACCTCCCGCCCGCTGGATAGGCGGGAGATCCCCGGCCCCACGCCTCCCGTCCGATCAACGGGCGGGAGGTACCTATTTTTTGAATTTTTCCCAACCGGCACCCCTTTTTCGAAATTTTTTTAAGCCCTTTTTTTTAAAATTCCTTGATTAACCCCCGGTGAGGACATCACAATTCTTTGGCCCAAGACGAAGCCCAACGGACCTGCTTCGGTCCACTCATCAGATAAGCTCGTACTACACTCCTCGGCCTATCTCATCGAACGAAGTCATATGCAATGCCACACCCTCTGGTCATGTGCTGGACCCATTACCCCTTCGGGTGGTTACTATTTTTGCTAAAGTCGTTTCTGCTTCGTTTCTACATTATTTAGTTGCCTTTAAATTTACATAGAGATTTATCTTCACTTCCTTTTTTATAGATTTATCTTCACTTCCTTTTTTATACAGTGAAGTATATGCTTGTTAGATTCAATATGCCAAGGTGCTCTTTTTCATGCTCATAAAACGAACTATATTTTGGTGCCTAACAAGTTTTTTAGATAGTTTTATCTTATTTTTCTTGTACCTTCATGTAAAAGAATACCTTTCTCGTATCATACAAGGAATACCTTCCCTCAAGAAATACCCTCGGTCGGGAGGAATCTTCGACGATTTTTCTTTTCATTGATCAGATTATTTTTCACCATTCGTCGGTGATTCAGAGTTGGTTTTTACCTTTTCGGAATCAATTTTTCACCCTTCGGTGTTGACTCGAGGTTGGATTTCACCCGTCGGAATCAACTTTTCACCCTTCGGTATTGACTCGAGGTTGATTTTTACCCTTCGGAATCAACTTTTCACCTTTTGGTGGAGACTCCGAGCTAGTTTTTACCTGTCGGAATTAACTTTTCACCCTTTTGTAGTGACTCAAAGTTGGTTTTTACCCTTCAGAATTAATTTTTTCTCTTTGCTGGTGATTTGGAATCAGTTTTTGAACCCTTCGGAATAAACTTTTCATCCTTCGGTGACTGGAGTTGATTTTCACCCTTCGAAATAAATTTTTCACTCTTCGGAATCAGCCTTTTCCTTTGCATGCTTGTTTTTTACCCCTTGAAGTTGAAGCCCATCAGATCCTCCTCTTCGGAGACCAGACCTAGGAAGGTCCAGGTACGCAGTACTAGCATGCCATGTCGGTGGTCTCCTTTTTAATAAAATGGTAAAAACTCAGCTACCGAGGGGTTTCGAATTATTGGCGGAGCCAAATTCGGGCTTCGGCTTTGTACAAGCAGAAAGGGACGTGGCTAGCTAGCTGCTGTCATCGATGATGAAGTCTTGACTTCATTAAGTATGAAGCAACCGAAGCTTCGGTTTATTCATGGGCTTCGGTGAAATACGAAGCTTTGGTTTATTCATGGGCTTCGGTACAACGCAACCGAAGCTGTCAGCATCATTGGGCTTCGGTTAGTGTGAAACTGCAGCTATTTCACCATTTATCTTCAGATATTTATGAGAATTGTAGACAGCTAACCTTCGGATGTCAGTAATTTATTTCCACCCTTCAGCATAAATAGAAAGTTTCCTAGCAGCCCAACGGAGGAGCTTGGGGGTCGCAGCTTCGGCGGCATCCGGGCTTATTGGGCTTCAGCAGATGCTTCCTTTATCCTTCGGTCATAATAGCCTGAGCAGTATTGGGCTTCAAGTTGAATCGCGCCTTGGCTTACCTGATCAACTGCAGTGCGGCGCTGTTGACTATTGGGCTTCGGCATGTCCATGTTTATGGGCCTCGGCGGCGCAACTTTTGGGCTTCGGTATATTAACTGCAGTTCAACTCCAGAAATGACGAAGGCAATATCTGTATATTGGGCTTCCGTCTGCATGCTAGAGTTTCGGGCCGCCCCGGTTATCGGGCTAGAGCAGCCCATCTCCAGTTCCTATACATAGCTTCGCAGCGCGGCAGTCGCTGAGTTTTTTTGTAAAAAGGGGATTAAAAAAAACAAAATTCGAAAAAGGGGTGCCAGTTGGAGAAATTTAGAGAAATGGGTGCCTCCCGCCCGCTGAAAGGAGCCTCCCGCCCAACCATAGGGCGGGATGCTCAAAAAAAATTTCCAGGGACCTCTTCGCGAATAAGAAAACTTTTTTTATTCGCGAAGAGGTCCCTGAAGCAGGCTTCCCGCCCGGCCACTGGGCGGGATGCCTCCCGCCCGGCCACTGGGCGGGATGCCGTGCACTGCTATTTCATGTGTGTGTGTTTTCTGGCTTCCAAAATTTGTAATAATTCACAGAAAAATCCAAAAATAGCAAAACTAGTTTTGTTAGAAACTAGATTTCAAACTCTATAACTTTTGTTAATGGAGTTTAGTTTGAAACAAAATACTTTTACCCCTATTTTAAAATTAAGATTAAGGACAGTTTATGCTTAACTTTAGGATTTCATGCTTTGTTGTTTATGAAGTTTGGTATGACTATTCTATAAAATCTAGGTATCTTTGTGCAAAGTTTCAAACTCAAATTTGATGTAAATTTAACTTCTTTTATCTTGAATTTTTCAAATTTGAAATGTTAACTAAACCTAATTATAACCCTTTTCTAATTAAAATCTATTGTTATTCTCTAATGTGATATTATTTAATATCTAATATATAGTCAAAGTTCTAAAACCTATAAAGTTCTAAAACCTATAATCTTATGCTCCTGGTCCATTTTTGTTATATTTTTTCTTAGATTATTTGTTTCAGAAACTATTTGAAATTCAGAATTTTTTCAAATATAAGATTCATTCGCCATACTCTTATGTATGCACATAAAATTTTAATTCAATTTTCCAAAGAAGATTACGGTATCTAAAACTCGTACGAAGATAGTTAAACGATAACGTTTGCAACGTAGAATCTAAATATTACGATAGTACAATACATGAAGCCATTTAAAATAAAATAATATGATAATGAACATTACAAATATTACAAATACATGAATCCAAATATTGTGTCTTCAGTCAATGCGGCAAATATTACAAATACGTATCTAGGTCTGATAGAATCTCAACGCAGCAAATATTACATATGAGCAAACAACGTTTAAATAAAATTACAACTAAATGATGCCTGATGACGTACTAGCACTCGATCGGCGACGTCTCCCACTTCTTGATGCAACCGGAGGTCTTCCATCTGTAGCATCATCTGTAGGGCCAGCTTCAGCACAACTGGGGCCAGCATCATTGGTTGGACAACGTTTATACGTGTGTCCAATCTGATTACATGCACTGCAGCGTTGTATCCTCGGACGGAGCTCTGACTCATCCATATCATTACGAATACGCCGTGACTGACGGCGTCCTCTCTTAACCCGTGATGATCTTGGGTCTGGAATATAGATAACAGGATTCGCTGTCTCAGTGAACGATCCAACCAAACGGAACCCATAGATCTCATACTGCCAGGTGCTAGCAATTGTCTCCTTTCTGAAGTAATGTGAAACATATATATCGGCAGGATGTCCAATATCCGCACAAGCAGCCATTACATGAGAACAAGGTAAGTGCAGCAACTTGGGCCTCATGCATGAGCAACAACAAGTTCCATCGAACTTGAGAATGCACTCCTTTACAGGAGTTTGACGTCTCATGCCATGTCGCGCCCTATCTTTAGGAGATACCTCAAACTTGAGCTCCTGTGTTCCACATTGCCGTACATGGTGTAGCCGGGCGCTTTCTGCCTTCTTAGTCATATATTCTGTTACCTTGAATCCAAAATTTCTGTCTGGATCTCGCATGAATATCTGATTTTTAGTGAACCGCTCCCGAAAGTAATCGGTACACCCGCGGACAATGAATTCAACAATTGCAACCAGTGGAAGCCCACGAACACCTCGCAGCATCCAATTGTAAACTTCGGCGAAGTTGGTGGTCATTATACCGTACCTTGCACCATCGGTATCATAAAGTAACGCCCACTTCTCCTTAGGTTCATTCTCAATCCATTCAGAAAATTTTTTCACCGCTGACCCAGACCTTCTGCGAGTACGTGCAGTATCTGTTGGCAAAGAGCACAAAGCCTCTGCTTCATCCTGTGCAGTTATGTTTTTTGATGCGTCCTCGGCTCTTTTCTTCCCGGTCAGTTCATCAAGTTTCTGCCACTGCTTGTTAAATTTTTGCTGATTCGTTTCCTTGCATAGCCTCTTGAACATATCCATAAGGTGCTTGTTCTTGAATTGCCTGAAAAAGTTTGCACCGATATGCCTCATGCACCACCTACTGCGAATATCACGCCACTTGGGCGGCTCTCCGGTCTCCACATACCCCTGCTGCAAATCTAGAATTGCCCTCAGTATGCCGGCGTGACGATCATGAATCAGGCAGACATCTTCCCTATCCCGAACGACTGCAAGCTTAACCCGTTCCAGAAACCAGTACCAACTGTCTGTGTTCTCACTCTCAACAAAAGCAAAAGCAACAGGCAGCAATTGATTGTTTCCATCCACTCCAATAGCTGTCAGCATTTGCAATCTATACTTTCCTGTGAGAAAGGTCCCGTCGATGCACAGGATAGGCCGGCAGTGATGGAATGCGTTAATGCATGGACCCAAGCTGAAAAAGACCCGCTGCAATATGTGGGGCGGACCTTCTCCTCTGTCTAGAGTTTTCAGGTCATAGTAGCTTTCAGGATTTCTCTGACATAGGACGGCCAGCATTCGAGGAACATTATCATATGCAGCCTCGAACGTACCAAATCTCATCTCCAACACCTTTTGTTTTGCACTCCACGCCTTACTGTATAAGATAGTATACTTGTACTTTTCCTGAATGTACCTCATAATAGACTTTGGTTCATATGACAAGTTCTGTACTATCGTCCCGTACATCTCATTTGCGATGTATTGCGACGTGAGGTTGCGATGGCTCTTCTGCACCCCAGGCAAATGACAAGTGTGCTGAGTGACAATGGAGCATTCCCAATAATCTTTCCATTTACCCTTGTAGGCATGCACCCGCCATGGACAGCCATCCTTCGCACATACCACATCGTACTTACGAGATTTGCACTCCACTGTCTTAAACTCTCGCATAAGAGAGAGAGACCAGCACTTAACAGCTTCCTTCACCTCTTCAATTGAATGGTACCTTGCACCCTGATAATTTCATTCTCCCTGCAATCCGAATGCCAGCTAGATCCGTCATCTACGACAAGATGACTGAAGTCACTGCTTATCCAATCTTGAGGCACATCATCATCATCATCATCAGACGAATCGGCATTCATTGCTTCATCCAATTCACGTTCTTCGTCTTGCAGCTGTTCAACAATAAAGGGTATGTTCTCCCCCTCATCAGCCACACATTGAGGTGCTTCGGTGCCACCTGCCTCAATGTTTGCCTCCTCAACTTCTTCATCAATATTTTCATCCCCCGGAGCAACTTCAATGTTTATCAAAGGGTTTTGTTGCACACTGACAAGGAGTACCAGTGGCCATTGCCAATGACTTGCATTTTGCAGATAAGTTAACCAGTCCTCGTTGCTTGCAAGTGGCATCAGCTCCCAGATCAAAGCGTGAGTGGTACGATTTATGACGCATTGAACACTCACAGTGTGTTTCTCCTGATTAATCCTTAATCCCCTCATTAACCAGTTGCATAGGGATTCAAATGTTCTCTCGTGCGGCCTGGTAATTCCTCTAACCGCACAGTTGAATTCACTTAAATCTACCCCATTCGGCCCATAAATCACATTTCCTTCTCCGTAATATATACTGAAAATACCCCTCTCGGAAGACATATCTGTCAATCATTAATAAACTAGTTATACTACATATTAATACACAACGAACGACGATCCTAAATTTCAGATTATATTTTATAGATTCTAAACTATTCAGATTATAAATTATACTAAAAATAAATGAAAATACTAAAAACTATTCAAAACATAACTACTCTAAGAAATATTTCTTAAATTATAGTCATTTTCAAGTACTTATACGGCTAGAATGAGAATATACCTCCAAATCGACGTGTGGACAGGGCTTCGCCGCTTCCTCTTCTCTCTTCCTCTCCTCTCTTTCTCTTTTTTCTGATTTTTGCTGGATAAAATGGAATTTTCGGGGCAGGTTGGGGCTTATATAGCCCATGGGGGGACCTCCCGCCCAACCAAAGGGCGGAATGCCCCTAAGCACAACATCCTGCCCTTTGGTTGGGCGGGATGCCCTCCCAGGGACCTCTCCGCGAAAAAATTATTTGCGAAGAGGCCCTCGGGGGACATCCCGCCCGCTGGTTGGGCGGGAGGTCCCCGGCCCCACGCTACCCGCCCGTTCAGTGGGCGGGAAGCACCCATTTTCCTAATTTCCCCCATCCGGCTCCCCTTTTTCGAATTTTAATTTTTTTTAATCCCTTTTTTAAAAAAAGTTCGGCAGTCGCTCCTGCCGAAGAAAGGAAAAAGGTGAGCCGGAGGAGGTTCAAAATCAGGTACAGTGTATGAGCTTCGGTCTTCACTGCTGAAAGGGGCTCTTCCTGATTTATAGTTGTCGGCATGCACCAATTATTTCATCTACTTTATCATATGCCGCATGCAAGCTCTAACACTCATGAAGTTGATCCTGCACGCTACGTGTTATTAGCCTGCATGCCGTGCTTTGTTAACGACACGTGCACCTACAGCTTCTTGCCAGCAGGTTTTTACCCCTTCGGTTAGGCACAATATAATAATCATCATTGCAAATCATTTTGGAAAATAAAATAAATAAAACAGAAGTAGCTGCCCTGTTTCGGACTTTGCTTCGTTCATCTAGCTTGCACTTTGAGAATAGTATCAGCTTAAGCATATAGTTATTCTTTCGTTAGCTACAAGCACTCTAACGTGTAGTTTTATCTTCCCTCGCACTTTACATAAATAATATATGTGTTCTTTGCACTTTGTGAATAGTAGCAGCAGGACTAGGAACAGTCTATCTCACTACTGCAACGGTGGTTTGTTGGGCTTCGGCGATACTACTATTGGGCTCCAGAGTCTATTGTTTACCACCAAAGCAACCTACTCCTTCGGTTTAAAGGGATGTTATCATCTGCAAAAGGGGCTAAAATGCCCATAAAAAGATCATAGCCCATCCTTACTTTCAAGGTAACGACATCCAATGCCCTGCTTAGTTATGAAATGAACACGTGTTTCTTGGTCCGTCGAGATCTAACCCTTGCACTAACGCTTCGGTTTGAAGAACTTCACTTCTCCTTTTTTGCAGGCTCTTCTCACCAAAGTAAGAAACTCTACTTTTATACCCTTTGTATTTATGTTGGCATGTTCTTATCTCAAGTGCGCTATATGTTTATACTTCGATTGTGTTTTATATCTTATCGACGTCACTTGAATTATCATGCACCATATGCACACTTCATCACATTTATGCGGGATCCTACCTTCGGGTTATTGGTTTCACCCCGAAGCAAAGTATCATATGGAACCTCAGTTATCTCAATCTGTTATTGACTCAAAAATGGCTATGCCACATCAATCAATTTTCCCTATCTATTACACTTCATCAAATTAGTCTCATATAATTCTATTTGGCCTTCGCTACTGCTGGATTCCAGTTATCTTATGGGATTTCCATCACATAAGAAAGTGGGACTCAACCGAAGGTTGTGCCTTGTTGTCAGGATAACCCTTCATTTTTTTATTATCATCATCGCAAAAGCATCCATCCATTCATTCGTCATTCATCTCATACATGCAATCATTGCAATCATATTGCATTACACTGTACGGAAGCGTGGAGCCAAAAGCGCTCACGCTAAAGACTCTCTCGTGCAAAATACCAAAGAGCCATAGGGCCGAGAGTGACTATGAAATGGAAAACAAACCCTCTCGAACAAAAAGCTAAAGGTATTCACAAAATGAAAAAACGAAACCCCCTCGAGCGAAAGGCTGAAGATATTTGTATAAATAAAAAAATGAACCCCTCTCGAGCGAAAGACCGAAGATATTCATAGAAATAAAAAATAAAACCCTCTTGAACGAAAGGCTGAAGGTATTCGTAGAAATGAAAAAATGGAACCCTCTCAAGCGAAAGGCCGAAGGTATTTATAGAAATGAAAAGTGATACCCACTTAAGCGAAAGGGAGAAGGTAAATCGTAAAGTCAAATACGGTTACGTCATTTTAAGGAAAAAAAGGAAGGAAAGAAAGGCCTGCTTTATTTCTATGTAATTTATAACTCTGAATGGAAAAATAAAGTTATATTCATGTAGCCCATATAAAACTTGTAAAACAGATGAAGGTGCCCAAAAGCGTACCATCAACTTCGGCATCTCGACTACTTCGGCCTCTTCCTCGGTGACACAGTTCGACTCGAGGAGCCCGCCATCTACTTCGGCGACGACTACTTCACCCTCGGCCTCATCGATCTGTTCGAATCGAGGGGCTCGGCGACGACTACTTCGCCCTCGCCTTATGAAAGGATCTTGGTGATGCTTAGAGGGGGGTGTGAATAGGCGTACCCAAAAAATCTGAAATTTTTTTCGCAGCAACTAAATGTGTCGGAACTTCCGACACTGTGTAGAAAATACCAACGGGTCCGAACTTCCGACAAAATTAAAGTTTTTATACGAAATTCAAAATTAAACTTGAAATTGCAGAACCTGACTGAATCAAAAGATGCACAATGATACTAGAAGACTTGTGCAGATGATCTTTGCAAGCATAACAACTCGGGTACTAGATGGACACAAAACAAACTCTAAGTCAATTAGAACTAAATAAATGTAATAACAACAAGATATAAGATATTTGTTCCTGAAGTTCACTTCCATTAAGGAAGCTACGTCTCCGTTGAGAAGCTCACAAAGAGTCGGGTCTTCCACTAACCCTTTACCTCACTCAATCAACCACAAAGGAGGAAGGTCACTTACTATAAAATCCACAAAGGATAGGGTAATACAAACTTTTCGGGGCGCACACACACGAGAGGACGTTCCACGGGCGACACCAAACCGTCTAGAAGCAAGCTTCAAGAGTAACAAACGTGAATCGAAGGATGAAGATAGTTCAAGTGCTCTTGAGATGAACTTGGCTACCTTTCACATAAAATTTTAAGTCTCACATCTCAATCTTGCTCTCACTTAAGTCCTAACTCAAATCAACTAAAGGATTAGCTCAAAGAGGGATTGGGAAGGAGTAGTAAATGCTTTTGGAGGTGTTTGTCTCGGGTTAGGTCAGCAGCAAGTGAAGGCGGGCTGAGGGGGTATAAATACGCAAGCTTGAAAAACTAGCCATTAGTGCACTGGTTAAGTGATTGTCGGAACTTCTGACATAGGGTCGGAACTTCCAACAAATTTAAAACAACTGGCCGAGAACCCCTTGTCGGAAGAATCCAACTTCTTCCAACACATACTGAAACATACAGAAAGCTAGGTGCACAGGCGTGTAATTTTGTGTCTCTCCTTGATGGTTAGCATCTTAAATAAGCACTTTGACATATTCATGATATCCATTCACATCTCTCTTAATACTACGGTATTTCCTAAACTCTAAGTAAGGATATTCTTTTAAGATCAACACCATCCTTTTTTAAGAAAATTCGCGTCTTTTCTTGCTCTATTTTATTTTATTGAATTTTAATCTATCCAAAACTCAATAAACTCATTAGCTCTTTAATTTTATATGTCATCAACACCAAAACCTACTTAGGGGGCCAAATGCACTTTCACCCTCGTCGACTGTGTTCGACTTGAGGGGCTCGGCGACGACTACTTCATCCTTGCCCTCGTCGACAGTGTTCGACTTGAGGGGCTCGGTGACAACTACTTCGACTTCACCCTCATTGACGTTTGCTGCTCCGACTATGTACGAAGCACCTTTGCTGCCTCCGCTGTGAACACCGAACAAGAGCGGCTATGGCGAGGTCATGGTGGGACTAACACCTCCTGGCAGACAAGTCTTGCCCGGCGCTCGCGAGCAGAGACCCAAAGACGCTGTTGGCTTTGGTAGGACCAATGCAACGTCATTTCTGCTTCATCTACTTCAACTACGTCGACTACAACAATGTCCCGAGATTCCGACAAACCGCAACCGGCCCCCAAGGCAAAGCTGATGAGTGATGCAAAGAAGCTTCCGGAGCGAAGACTTCCTCAGCTATGAAGCCCGTCTAGCTCAATCGGTAGAGTAAAAGGTACCTTCTGCATCCTACTAAATAAGGACAGGCAATGAAGCTTCCGCCGATCATCATTGCCGAGGACTACTTCGTCGACGAGACCGAAGGTCATCTTTGGTTCAGTTGTAGCTATCTTGTATGTACAAATCCGCCAGTGATAAGATATGTTTGAGCCACTTCATATGTATTCAGCTACTTTGCTTTGTTGTGCCAACTAAATAAAGTAGCTGAGGAGCTACTGTTGGTGAAATGGCTCAGCCCATGTAGGAATGAGCCTCGTAAAAATCCAAGTGCCTATGTATAAATATTGTACCCACTAAACGCTTAGGTGCAAATTGGCACCCTCCCTCTATATCTGTCATCTATATAAAAGACCCTAGATCATTAGGAGCGGGCTTTTTTTTAAGCACTCCACACTTATACCATCCTATCTCTTACTTGGACCTTCAGAGCTCTCTTCATCTCTCTCGGCTGTCTTGGCGGAGTCACCTCCCAACATAGAACTCATGTTGCAGGTTTTCTGACGGACCAAGTGATGAAAAGTTCAGACAGTAACTACTAATTGATGCCTGCATTCCAACCTCCTGTGTGCTATTGAAGAGCATCGCCGGTCGGCGCACGATATACCAAGGATGGGTCCCATCCAACCTCAACCTTCGGTAACTCCACCATGTCGCGAGTGGGTGCGCCCGCGTCAGGCCGGCGGAGGATTGGGGTGGGTAATCGATTGTTTCGACCGAAAACTGTTCGGCGGTGGGAGCGTTGCGGCGGCGGACTGCCGGATTGTGTTTTTTGTGGTGGCCGGAGGTTGTGGAGGGGCGCAACTGAACAAAAGGAGGGTGTGATTTGCTCCTGAGTACTCGACTCCAGGCGCCTAAATTATGCTGATCATTTCTGTAGACTGTAGTAGTGTACAAATCAGTCTGACATGAGGCAAGTTTGTGCGTAAGAAGGTGGGTTGCCTGAAATATTTAACTGTCCAGCAACTCTTAACAGGCTGCTTCCTGTTTCCTTTCAGACCATACATCCTCTTATCTTTTTTCTACAAATAATCCAAAACAGCAACGAGTATCTAGCACACACGGTCTCAACTCCTTTGCGCTCCTACCTCCAAGGCTCCAACAAGAATAAAGAAGATAAATAATTTCAGGGTCATTATCCAGGAGAGACAACAGTTCTGTTAAATGGAAAACATGGCAAGACCTCAAGAGTGCATACCACTTAACTGACAATATGAGCCACAATGCGAGTGGCTTTGCGTTTCTGTTACATGACGAGACGAGAAGCTCGGGCAGCGCTTAGCACTTCAGCAGACCCCACCCGGAGTTCGCCCACAAGTCCACAACGAGCACTCACCAGTACCAGCAATTTGCCAGCAACACTATATTTTGTTATCAAGAACATAGAATCTTCATTCTCCATCACCGTGACTCGTCAGATCCTACTCCGGCCTGCTGTCGCCCATTAGCTCACTTGCCATACATGAATCCTGTAAAAACAGCTCGAGTTCTGAGCGCAGTACAGACTTGCCCAGCAAACAGCTGCTACACAGCACTCACACCTTATAACTGAACAGATCATATGATTTACCATTTGTTGGCGCAATATACCCCAAATATTCAGCACACAACATTCCATGTGCATTTGGCAACGCAATAATTCATTAATAGTCAATAACCTGCTTATCCACATAAATGAAACAAGTGATCGCGCTCTTTTGTGCAAGACACCCTTAGAAATGCTCCTATTTAGCTCAGCATGCTTGTGTTTAGTTCAAACATGAAATCCAGCACTTCATGTTTTCATCATTCTTCATAGGAAAGTCAAGTTTCAACTGAAAAAAAGGTGAAGCCTAATTCATATTCTTCATTAGCTCTTAGACTTCCTAATTATTTTCTGTTCTTTTTCAGACTATATCCCCTCTTATCCCTTAACCTAACGGAACCAAAAAAGCCTACTACCTTTCACAGCACAGCTCCTCTAATCCTTTGCATCCTTTCAAAATTTTCAAATCCCTATGCACCCAACCAAACCATATCTCATCAAATGATCTTCCTTGGTGATGACGTTTCCAAACAAACGAAATGAGCTCAATGTTTCACTGAAACGGAAATTTAACTAACCCAAGTACTCATCATTAGTCCCAGCCTCCCAGGTTATCTTAGCCCAGGTTTCAAGTTTTCGCAAATAACGGCAGGAGCTCTATAGAATGAAAGAAATTACAACTATGGAAAGTAGTCCCATGAAAAGGACGGAAACAGGAGTCGAAACACCCCTTTGAGCTATAACAACAGCAATTTCAACTCAAGAACAACAGTGGCAACAAGAACAAGCATTGAGCTGGACAGCTGGTGCGTGTCCATAGCTATTGTTACAGTCTAAATGTTAGACTAAAGTTCCAAGAAAGCAATAAAGTAAGTCGCTTGACAAAGAAGGACATTTCTACCGAACTGATAGCAATGAGCAGTGTTACATTTCGAAAATCGAAATTCATAAAGCATATTGACTACATACTAGTCTACATAGCAGCAAGTTCACATCTATGATTTGACAGCTATATACTGACTTAGCAGGGAATCAACCTTAGTTCTTTCAAACACCTCAGAGATATCAGCATGCAAGCATGATAACAGAACGAGTATTCTGATAACCAGATATCCTGTCTACAGAGAAAAGGCTGTAACATCTTACCGCATCAACAGAGATCAACTTGCAAGGCAGAATTAATATCCAACAGTTCTAGTTCAGCATCTCCCAGTTATAGTTCAGTGGCTACTTGGCCTCTGCAAGCAGCAGCGTAAGCTTCTATGAGCCCTGGAACACTTTTGTTATAAGGGAGAAGGAACTTTTCCACAAAACCCTCCTCTGTTGTACAAACTGCGTTGTAAAAGTCAAACTCTTTGCTCAGAAACCCCTTTGCCTTCAGAATCCTTAAGACACAATGCCGGGGCCTTAGCCGCCTCTCAATGCTATAACCGAGAATTGCTGGTCTCTGCAAGACGTATGAAGGTTCCAATCCAACCTCCACCTTCAGAAACTCCACTACGCGCCCTATCTTACTCTCTGAACGTGTTAGAACTGCTGGCAGCTTGCACAACACATTGCTCAGCTCGGCCTCAGAGCATCCAATAACCTTCTTCAGGAAACTGAGCTTCGCATTGAGACTCCCAGCATTTAAGCTGTAGAGGATGTACATGGCGTGCTTGAACGTCACAGAATTGTGTGGAACGCCGAGCTCCTCAGCACGCGTTGCAATTTCCTTCACACGCTGTGGCTGCGTTAGGAGCATCCTCGACCGCATCAGAAAGTGCTTGCCAATATCATCATCAGTTAGGCCACATTGGCGCAGGAATGCTATGTTGGGCCTGACAACAGTCTCAAGGTCTGGACGGAATAGGTAGCCGCTCCTGTTTAGGGCGGAGTGCACCCTGTCGTAGGATCCCAAAAACGAGAGGTAGAACGCGAGCCGGGAGATCTTGACAGGGCTAAATAAGACTTCAGGGGCGACGGTGATCAGACGGGAGATCTGGGGAGGCGAGAGGCCGATTTCGCGGAGCTGGGCGATGCGGGGGGTTAGGGTTTCTTCCACCTTGGCGTTGAGGAGCTGCGGGTAACTGGCGACTGCCGCGGCGACGTCGGATTCGGCGAGCCCGATGCCGGCGAGGAAGGCGCGCACGGCGTCTGGCTTGACGGGGGACCTGAGGCGGGAGACGTACTTGGAGACCTTCCGGGCCTGCGCTGGCGTGAGGCCGCAGCTGGAGACGAGGTAGTCCTCGGCGACGAATCCGGCGGGCGGTGTGGCGGCGGCGGTAGTAGATAGGGAGAGGCGGTGGAGGGAGGCGGCTGGGAGTGGGGCGGCCGCGCGGATAGCGGAGAGGAGACGCTGTTTGAGGGTGAGCATTTCGGCGGCGGCGAGCGCTTCTCGCCGAGGGCGTGTGCCCGACCCCGACGGTTGCTAGCTCGTTTGGGCCGGGTTTGGGAGTTTTTTTTTTCTTTTTGGCTCTGGACTGTTTCGGCGGAAGCGGCAGGGCCGGCGACCGCGAAGATTACGGCCTCGCGGCGCGGCATTGGTGCTTTCGTCGTAACTTGCACTCCCTCCATCAACTCTGGTTTCCAAAGCAGTTAAATAATTTCAAATTTATAAAAAATATTAATATCTATATTTTTAAATAGATTTTATATAAAAATATATTACATGATTATCTAATGATACTAATTTTATAATATAAATATTAATACTATTTTATATAAGTTTGATCAAACTTGATTTGAAATTATTTGACTCATCCAAAAGAGTTATATTCTTTTATACACGGAGGGAGTAGGTGGAGATCGAGTCAAAATTGGAGTGGTACTGCAATCCGAAGACAAAATCAGCCCAAGTCAGTTGCAGAATACGGAGAAGCGAAGGCATCAGGATCAATGCCAGCGTTGTCTCACTTCGTGCTGGGACATGACAAATTCATCTATACGTTGCATCAAGGTACCGTAGCATGCCGTACCAAAATTCAGAAACGCTCAGCTTTTTTTCCCTTTCAATTTCACATCCTAGAATGCACACGGTGAACTTGAAAACTTTGGTACTGATACATTCGAAACTACAAAACAAAAGGAAATGGGACAACGAATTACAGCATAGACGGGTTGGTAGCATGACGATAACAAAATCAAATGTGCAATGCATGAGAAGCACTGTAAACAAATCCAGAACAACATGTGTGCCAACTCTAAACCAAAACAAGGGATTTCTTCCTTTCCATTTTCCCCCCGCCAAACACAAGGATACATATGTTAATCATAGTAGTTAGTAGCCACGTGAAAGAAAAATTGGCCTTTTAAAAAAAATAAAAAGAACCAAACTAGTTCGGAACTGCTGTTAGCCCTGCTACAAAAGAACATAGATATGAAAGGTTTTATCTATACGCAGCAGGTATTTGAACTCCCTGCGTATATACAACAGAGTCAGCAACCTCCAGAGCAGGAGCATCAACTGCAAACCTTTCAACTTGCACATTTTGCATTATCCAAAAAAAATAAAAACTAGCATAGTTTGCCACAGCTGCAGCACGGACCTGCACTATTTGACTCTTCAATCTTGCAGAAGCAAGCATTTGTTGATCAATTACGAAAATAGGTGAGGTTCAGGACTGCAGGTAAGTTAATAACCATGGTTGCCTTGCTTTCTGACTATCTACTTGTGAAGCAACATATTTCAAAAAAAATTGTGAAGCAACCAATAAACATCTGAGTTTTTTTTTTCAATTGCACCCAACCCTTATCAGCTCTGAATAATAAGTGGTTGAAGTTCATCGTGAAGACTTAACATGAGCATAGCCTTCTCCAAGACATTAGCACACAATTAGGTCAAGTTATCCTTTAGGCAGTACCATAAGGTAGCCAGAGACCATACATGAAAAATCAAGCAACCACTTAGAAAAACAAATAGACAAGTCTATAACACAAGTGTGCCAGTACATATTGAAAGAACTAATTCAATAGAATATTTAGTCAATTAACCATGCCTAACTACAGCCCTGAAATACCAGCACACTGGAGTTAATCTATGCCATGTTACGATTGAAAAGCAAATGCACTTGAAGTTTATGAAAATGCATTCTTCTTCTCTAGAATTCTAGATTCTTAACATGGGAAGTATGGCGTCAACTAAAGCTGCAAAAAGGTGACAAAGTCCTAAAATGAAGAATTATTGTGAAACAATATAAGTTTATAATAGGTAGTAATGAAACCATAATGGTAGCAACACTAATCATATGGTACAACGGTACCAGTATTTACAAGCATGTTATATGATATGAACGGGGGTGCCCGATCTTCCGTCAGGTGAAGGATAATTTGTTTTGGTCGGAATGCGACACACCGATCCGGCTTCAAGTCAACAACTCGAACCCCGCAATCTTAGCACCGCAACTCCTCTGGTTATCAACCGTAGTCACAATCCGGTTGACCTCGCCGAGAAGGCTAATTCCTGCCTGCGAAACGAAGAACACAAGCAAGAACTCGAAGAAACGCAGCACTCAAATTGAAGTGACAACTGCAGATGGATGATTAAGCTCGAAAGTTGGGGTTCTACAAACAGAAAAACGGCGACTGTTCAAAGACAGATTGATCTAAAGCAAAACCCGAACCGTAATGAGGGCGGTGGCTACTGAGATATAGGGAATAGGGGCGTGGCTTCCCCCTGGACGCGCCCCTAATGGGCTCAACGAAGATACACGGCCCAGAGGCCAAATTACGATGTCGCAGCACCGGAACAGATTCTGGACGCCAACTTCCTCGGACAATTCCCGACGACTCAGAATGAGTTTGGGCCTGAAACCAACGCCAATAGAAGCTCCATGAAATTAGCTTTCCGTCCATACGTGGATCGTCGAATTCGGACTTCGGATGTGGCTTGGGCGTCCAATTTACGTCAGGCTGCTCCTGAACTCCGAGGTGGACTCGAAGTTAAATTGGATTGGGCCTCCATGTGGCTTGGCGGCCATTGCTGTTCCTCCACACCTCCATGCTCCTCTCCACGTGTTCCCTGGACCTCTCCTTAGTTCCTAATCACATTGTAAAAATTAGGTAGCAAACCATTCTCACAATTATTAATAGAAACACTTAGGAGCGAGCTCACCTCTAATTTAATTGTCGCGCGCGAGCTCTTGTGATTGGACCTTGAATGGTTTGAATGTCCAGCGGAGAAACCTCTTGTATATCCATAGGAGTGATGTCCTCATCACTATACATCTATATTTGATAACATATTAATATCAATTCATACTAAGCTCATCTGTAATAGATCCATCAGCTATGAGGTTCAGGTAAAATAGTAGGGTTCACCAAGCAAAAAGAGAAGAACAGTAGACAACCGATCAGGTCATCTAACTGGTTGAGATATATCACAGTATAGATCAAAACACATGACCTGAAACCAGATTTACTGGAAATTCATGTAACAAGATTAACATATCAACAAATGCCAACCTGGGATTTCTTCCTTTCATCGACACACTGACTTCTTAAACATTTTGGTATCAGGTGCCTAATGATCCGAAGACTATCAGTGCAAGCATAAGATTCTCCAAGGGAACATGAGTTGTGCCAACTGCCAAGTTCTCATTTTCTGCTGAAGCTAAACAATGTGATGACTAAAGTACTCCATATAGATTCATACAGTTCAAACAAAAGTAGACAAGCTGCTGCATAAAAGAATTACATTTTGAAACAAATACGCATATCAGGCAATTCATATAGCATCATGCTGTATGAAGTGGCAAAAGATCCCCTTCTGTAACTCCTGGGGGTGCAACTAATATTTTTTAAAAATTCATCAATAGAATGACACTTATAATTCGGGTTATAGCGAAACCTTTTTTTTCTTGATAATGTTATGGTGAAACCTTAGGCTCAGACAAAGTAATGAAACCAGTACCCTTACCGAAGTTGAGAAAATATTACAAGGAATCCATAATACATAGACATCAGTCAAATCTAAAGATTCATTTGCTATCAAATAAGTTAGCTCCACTATAACTAGGTTAGGAGAAAAATATCCTTTATCTTTATACAGGCAGGCTGGACACAAAGCATTAAGCTGCATGAAGCAAGAAAAATTGCAACCGAGAACCAAATTAAGATTTTCCAAACAAGCTACAGGCTTAATCACAACATGAGTAAGCAGTTCGCACAAATTCCGAACAGAAGCAAGCATGATTTAAATTTAACATGTTAATTTATCAACATATGTCAGCATTGGGAGGCAGAATGGGCATTCAACATCTCTATTCCAAGCTCTCACTACTAGATTTCTGGAGGAACTTGCCCTGCACAAGCAGCAGCATAAGCACCTTCCAGCCTTGGAATAGTCACCGAGTAATGTTCTACAAACCTCATTGTGAATCTCTTCTCGGACATATTAGCCACACCGTAGAACTCAATATCTTTCTTCACAAGCCCCTTTGTCTTCAGAACTTTAAGGACATAATTCCAGGGCACCAAACGGTTCTTCATGCTAAAACCTAACAATGTCGACCTATGGACATTATATTCAGTGTCCAGACTCCAGACCGACCTCCATCCTAAGGAATTCCACAGTGCGACCAAGGTTGTCCTCTGATAAAGCCAGAATCGACGGGAACTTGCCAACTGCAGTGCACACCTCGGACTCAGAGCATCCAAGAATTTTCTTCAAGAAATCCAACTTCGCACTGATCCTCCGAGGGCTAATGTTGTAGATGGCCTCCAAGGCATGCCTGAACATCCCTGATCTGTGTGGCACGCCGGCCACGCCGAGCTTGTCGGCACACAACACAATTTCCTTGACTCGCTCTGTTTCCAATAGGAACCTCCTTGGGGCGCGCAACATGAGCCTGGCAATGTCAGAAACAGATAGGCCGCACTACTGCAGGAATGTTATGTTGGGCTTGACCGCACCCTCGAGGTCTTGGTGGAGGAGCAAGGGGCTCCTTCTAAGGGCCTTGTGCACCTTGTCGTAGGAGCCCAAGAAAGAGAGGTAGAATGCAAGGCGGGGGATCCTGGAGAGCACGACGAAGATGTCGGGGACAATGGAAATGAGGCGGGAGATCTGGGGTGGGGAGAGGCCAACTTGGCGGAGCTAAGCGATGCGGGGGGTTAGGGTTTTGTCCACATTGGAGCAGAGGAAGCGCGGGTCCCTAGCGAGGGCGGTGGCGACGTCCGCTTTCGAGATGCCAATTCCGGCGAGGAAGGCGCGGACGGCATCTGGGTTGACATTGGACTTGAGGCTGGGGAGGTACCTAGAGGCCTTGCGGGCTTGCGCTGGTGTCAGGCCGCAGCTGGTGGCGAGATAGTCCTCGACGACGAACTGAGCGGCGGGCGAGGTTGAGGTGGTGCTGGTGCTGTAGAGGAAGAGGAGCAAGCGGTGAAGGGATGAAGCGGCGGGGAGAGGCGAGGCGGCGCGGCCGGCCGGAAGAAGGAGGTGGCTTCGGAGGCGGAGCATTGCCAGTCGCGGCGTCGGCGCCGCGGGGCACGCGCGTGTGGCGTGTCCGACCACTCGAGCAGGCGCCCGTTTAGATGCAGGCCAAATTCCAAATCTATCTAACATTTGGAAGTTGCAATCTAAACGACCCTGCGGTGCAAATCTTTTAGCCCAGCCCAATCATTGCGAGGCCTGCGCGGTGGACGGATAGGCCCCTCGCGCCCGCGCCCCTCAGTCCCCGGCCGTATCCATTCGCAGCACTCGCAAACCCTAGCTTCGCTTCCCCCCGCTCGCTCTCCCCTGGGCGCCGCTCGCTTCCCCCGCCGCCGTCCTCTCCGCCGGCTCGCTTCCCCCGCCGCCGTCCTCTCCCCCGGCTCGCTTCCCCCGCCGCCGTCCTCTCCCCCCGGCTCACTTCCCCCGCCGCCGTCCTCTCCGCCGCCGCCTCGTCCGTCCAGATCTGCCGTCCTTGACCCCGTCGGTGGCGATGGAAGGGTACCCCCATGACGTGACCCAACATGACGACATCGACGCCACCGGTTTCGGTAACTACTCCGGCTACCCCAACGACGACAGCTTCGTCAACCTCTCCTCCGGTGGCGAGACAAGAGACTTCTTGTCGCAGCCGGCGGCGTACTCGCCGATGCTCGGCGTTCCCTCGTCCAGCAACCCCTCTGCTAGCCAGCTGAGGGTGGATTCGCTCGACCTCAACGCCAGCCAGTCCTGGGCAGGCACGGAGGCTTACCAGCGCATCTTGCAGACCGGAGCTGAAGAAGGCGGCAGTGGCACTATCGAGGCGCACCCGCCACGCGTGCCCTCACGCAGCGGCAGGGGTTCCCTGGGCCTGTGTCCCCCTCGCGCCGGTGGAGTTGGAGGGGCCAGACCACCCCCCCCCTCGCGGGGACTCCGGGACCGGTGGTGCCGGCCGCGTCCCTCCTCGTCAAGGTGGATCCACATCCGGCGACGCTGGCTCTTCCAGGGGCCGTGGTGCACGTCGCCGCCTCGAACAGGCCGCCCCCGACGACAGCATGCCTCCTCCCCAAGTGCCGGTATGGATCGATTTCCCTCCCCAAGTCCCCATTGTATCTTTCGTCACCTCCAAACATGACTGCCCTGTACTGCCAGATGTAGTTGAAGTCACTTGTCTCATCAATTTTAATTGTACATCAATTAGATGCAATTTAACTGTACATCAATTCTAATGGTTTGTACATCAACTAGATGCAATTACAGCTGCAAGCATCTCAATTAGATACAATTTTAATTAGATGCTTGCAGTGTTCACATACCTACAATTAGATGGTGCACTCTACAAGTAGTTGTGTTCACATACGAAGATGGTGCACTCTACAATTAGATGCTTGCAGCTGTAATTGATGTACAATTAAAATTGATGAGACAAGTGACTTCAAGCATCTCACCTCCAAATAGATGCTTGTAGGTGAGATACTCTGTCGGCCAAAACATACCTACAAGCATCTCCCAGAGTATCTCAATTTTTACTGTACAAGCATCTGTAAGCTGCATCTAGGTATAAACCATTAGATACTCTGTGAGATGCTTGTAGTATACAATTAGTTGATTCTCTTCTCTCTTTTTTATACAAATAGCCACTTTATTCATGGAAGCACACGACACAGTAACAAACAAACATTGGAAGTTGCAACTAGGACCAAGGATACTACTGCCTATTTGTGTCATTCCCTTATTTTGACCTTTATCTTTCAAGTTCTCTTGGCAAATTGTTATGGCATCTTTGTTCTGAGCATTAAACAACACCGATGAACTTTCCTTGAAATTTACATCATTGGAATCCAGTATGCATTGCGATGCAGGACTCCAGTTGAATTTAAAATTTTCGTTTTTTGTTTAAAAGGTTAGGACATGTTACATGCTAGCTTCAGTCAGTTGACAGATGCAATTAGCTGCTGCAGTCCGTACCTCTATTCTGAGCTTCCGATTACAGTTGCATTTGATATAATTGGAATTCTGTAACGAGTATAATAATTCTGTTTCTGTGCCACTGAGGTTGTTCAATATTTCAGAACAAGCTTGATAGGGCTCAATGGAGTGATTACAACACTCAGGTCTTTTGTCAGCTGTATTGTGACCAGATTGACATGGGGTACTGCAATAGGGGTCAGATGTCTAAGTGGGGTTGGCAAAATCTCACAGAGAAATACTTCAAACGGACAAAGCTGGTACATGATAACGTAACCTTTGGCAACAAGCTCCGAGCACTGAAGAAGGAATGGAGAGCCATACGTGATCTCCAGATCAAGGAAACCGGATTGGGTCGTTCCTCTGATGGTTCTGTCAATGCTTCCGAACAATGGTGGCAAGAGAACAGCCAGGTGCACCATCTTCGTATGTGAACAGAACTACTAAATTAGCTTTGCAAGTTTTGTGACAAACTCTATTCGTTTGCTTTTGTTGTAGGACCAGCAGAAGGAGCTGAAGCATGGCCTTCCTGTCTACCTCCCAGAAATGGACAAGATGTTCCAAGGCGTGTGTGTCACAGGGGAAACTTCATATGTTCCTGGCCGCCGCAAAGGGCCACAGACCATTAGCAGTGACGAAGATGAAGATGGCGGCGACACCACTCCACAGAGCACTCCACACAGTAGTGGCAGCAAGAGGAGCTCCAGCAGCCTTAGCACTCGCAGCACCGGCAGCAGCCCAATCAAGAAGTCCAGGAGCCCAGCAGTGCGTGCAATGCAGTCCAACATGAGGGAGCTCAACATCATTCTGGAGAACAGGATTGCAGCACAGAACCAGATTTGGGCGGATAGGCAGAAAAGAGAGGAACAACTTGAGGAACAGAAGAGAGCCAGGAGGAAGCGAGTGAGGGAGATGGCTAGGCAGCTGGGGGTAGTTGGAGATAGCCGCCTTTGGGTTGGAGTTCTCAAGTTAGTCCGTTCTGATGAGGACATGGAGTCTTTTGAGGAAGCAGATGAAGAAGGAAGAAAATGCATCCTTGCACACCTTTCTGGGGTCGGCAACTAGAACCTCTATTCCATGCATGCACCTGTGTGTGGTTGTGTGGGTGTTGAACCCTGTGATGTTCTTAACTTTATTGTGTACGCTTGTGTTGTGCTAATTTGTTGTGTTGTGCAACTTAATTGTGGTGTTGCTTGTTGATGAATATTTAAGTTATGTGGGTCCCTGTATGTGCGCTGTGTGCATGTGACAGTAGGTTACATAAGGCAAGGTTCTGCTGCATCATTACTTTTCTATATGTGATTATGTACTGATTAGAGCTTTTTCTCTTTGTTTCATGTGTGCAGGAAGCTGACGAACCTTCAGTAGAGGTGGATGCTGATGCTGGTAGGAAGCAGCTGTGGGAGAAGGATTTTTTTGGCATGCTGGCAGAGGAGGATCAGGAGGACATTGCACTGATATATGGTATGTACTCTCAGTATGCCCTCCATTTGGACAAGTTCTACAATAGGGCAGAACATAGAGTGCCCAAGATGAGTGGGTTGGAATGGGTAGAAAACAAACTAGCCAATGAAACCTCATGCTACAGCTTGTTTAGAATGAGTAATAATCTTGCTTGCGGCGGGCCTGAAGGACTTGTACTTTAGATTTATTTGTTCACAGACTATAATAATGCTAGTTATTTCGGATATTTGTTGATTGTATCAAATGTTTGCTCAGAAGTTGCATGCGGTTTGTGCTATGGTACAGTTTTTTTAACTTGTAATATTGTCTGTTCAGAGGATTAGGAAAAAATCTGAGCTACTGAGTACTGTTGCATTTGATACAAACATGCAAATGCTTGCAATGTATGCAGCTGCATGGTGGACTTTCCTTGTGGACAGAGGGGCATTCTGGTCTTTCTTAGACCAATTCAAAGAGTTGGAATTTTGTGTTGCAAAGTTGGAATTCCAAGATTTTCTAACCCTGTGATGTACTTGCAAGTTGGGTTAGAAAAAGTTTGGAATCTAAACAAGGCCCAGGCTGGGCTTTGGTTCGTGGGCCAGGTTTAGTAGAAGCACTTTGCACTATTGTGCCAGATTCTTCAGACCATTATCATCGGCACATATAGCCTGACAGATCACATATTGCTAGAAATACATTCTAAAGCCGAAGATGATGCCGCAGCTTATAAAATGATAATGAAACGTCAACGGTGTGCAATTGAACCTAGTCTGGGTTGCAGAAAATTGGAGTTTATATGTGTATGAAGAAAAATCAAAACCAAGCATGACAAAAGGCTTGAATCCAGGGGATTCAGGTGGCAGAAAAGCTGTTTCAGTTTCTGTCAACCATGAAGAAACATTTCCTCGTTTACCACTGAATGCGTGGTCTTTTGGCAACAGGTCTACGACTGTGTAACTTAAAATAAACCAAGTTTCATACTCGCACAGTGGCATTTTAGTGCAATATGCCCAACTTTTTGGATAAAATTTCAAACAACATGACACAAAATCAACCTTTTTTTTTCTTGGGTAATAATTTGATGGAAGCTATCATGAGGATGCTCATATGAGTTTCGACACACAGCAACAGGAAATGCAGCACCTGATTTTGCCATATTCTTTTTTTTTGAAAGAGAATTACATCCACATTCTTAATCCTATAACTGATACAGAAGGTTCACCTAGCTGAGAAAATGCTCATGGACTCTATAGTTCAGGAAAGGCACCACCTGAAGCATTGATTATATATATTCTTAATCCTATAACCGATACAGCATGTTCACCTAGCTGAGAAAATGCTCATGGACTCTATAGTTCAGGAAAGGCAGCAGCTGAAGCAGTGATTGCATCCATATTCTTAATCTATAACTGATACTGACTGTTCACCTAGCTGAGAAATGCTCATGAACTCTATAGTTCAGGAAAGGCAGCAGCTGAAGCAGTGATTGCATGGGTATTCTTAATCCTATAACTGATACTGAATGTTCACCTAGCTGAAAAAATGCTCAAAGACTCATAGTTCAGAGAAGGCAAGGCTAAGCACATGACTATAAAAACACAATCATGGAAAGAAAGTGAGATTAATTTCTTAACCAACATCATTCTGGATACCAATGGCCTGAGTGAAGCAGAAAGGTGGGCATGAATATTTTGTCAAAAACTGGAACTTGCAATTGAATAAACAAGTTGAAATGAAAAATCAAGGAACCATATTTGTCCCCAAAATCCTAAAACTCAATATACATCCCATGTTTAAAAATTGACAGGTCATAACAGACATGTAAGAAAACACCCCTACACAAATCACAAAGACATTATGTTGTCCCCTGCAAACCCCTGCATGTGTTCAAACATATAAAATTCATTTCAGAATCAGAAGCTAGGTAGACCAAAAAAAAAGGCAAAATGCTTGGCTCATCATAAGTTAGTAAGGTCAACAGTTTCAGCACTTCTGATGCTAGTGGTCAAGTACAAAGTTGCAGAGTGCACATCAGGGTATCTGAATGTGCTAAGAATTAAACACAATTGCTGCCAGTATAGACAGTTTGTCAGCGAAGATTCAAAGCATTGGAACAAACAAACATAATCCTTCATAGCAAGCATCAGGTGGGTATTCTCCCTTTGCAAGCCGATGCATATGCACTGGCAAGGCCAGGAAGAACATCCTTATAAGGATGTATATACCTCGAGTAGAACATCTTCTCGCCAATTGTAACCATCGAGTAGAAGCTCAAATCTTTCCGGATCAATCCTTTCTCCTGGAGCATCTTCATCACGTAATTCCGGGGTGCCAGCCGGCGCTCCAGGCTGTACATCAGGATCGTGGGCCTGCCCTGGATGTACTTGGCATCAACTCCAACCACCTTGGTCAAGAACTCGTACACACGCTGAAGTCTCTCCATGGAGGACGTCAGCACCAGTGGGTTCATTTGCACCATTCTGGCAACCTCAGCATCGGAGCACCCGAATGTCTTGCTCATCATCTTGAGCTTAGAGGCCATCGTCTCCGGGCCGAGGCCCGCCGCGGTCTTCACCGCCTGCCTGAACATAAACGAGTTGCGCGGCACGCCGAGCTCGTCGGCGCGCATGAGGACGGCTCTGGTGACGTCCGGGTAGCAGGTGAGCAGCCTCGGGTTGGTCACGCACATACTGTTAATGTCCTGAACAGATAACCCGCGCTCCTGAAGCAGCCGGATGTTGGTCTTGACCACCTTGTCGAGGTCGGAGTAGACGAGGTAGAAGTTACGCCTGGTGATGCGGAGGAACTTGTCGGGCGAGCCAAAGAAAGATATCCAGAAGCCGAGCTTCGCGTCGATGTTGAAGGTGCGGAAGGCGCAGGGGGACGCACGGACGAAGCTGCGGATCTGCGCGGTGGAGAAGCCGTGGCTGCGGAAGCCGTCCAAGCGGGCCCGCAGGTTGTTGTCGACGCTGCTGTTGAGGATGCGCGGGTCTTTGGTCACGAGGAGCGCGATGTCAGCCTTGGAGAGGCCGAGCGCCGGGCCGGTGAGGAAGGCGAGCACGGCGTCGGCGTTGGCGGGGGATTTCCAGTGGGAGAAGCATTTGGTGGCCTTTGCGGCTTCCTCCCGGGTGAGGCCGCAGGTGGTGACGAGGTAGTCCTCCGCGGCGAAGTGGCTCGGGGAGGAGGAGGCCGCGGCAGCGATGGACAGGAGGGCGCGCTGGAGGGAGAGATGTATGGGGGAGGTGGAGCGGTGGAGGGGGAGGAGATGTTTTTGGAGGCGGAGCATGGTGGCGGCGGGCGGCGGGGAGTGGAGAGAGCTGGGGAATTTGGTGTGGCCTCGTCGTGACCCCGAGTCCCGACCCCACCCGACCCTCGCGGAGTCAAATCTCAACCGGAGATTTGCTTGGCCCAAGTAGGAGGGATTCGGTCCAGTGACTGGGCCGAAAAACAATTGGTCGATTTTTTCTTTTTTTTAAAAAAAAAGAACAATTGGTCGAGACCACAAGTAGAACGAGGTTGCCAATTGGTGGAGACACAAACACACTCCAAAGTCCAAACTCTCCACGTTCAAATCCCTCCGGCAGCTACCTGCACAGCTTCTACCTCTTTACAGAGTCATCTCCATGAGAAAACTCTCAAAAAGGAATTTTTCTCAATCAAACCTGGATCCGAACAGCCATGCAGCGCGCGCGATAAAAGCTTTTTGTCGCCCGCGCGCTGCTGGTCTACTCCGATTGTGGCCCAAATAGAGGTAGCCGGCCCACTGAGACGATTTACGTACAGCCCAATATATATTTCTAACACAGGATGCACTTACTTTTTCTCTACAACATTGGCCACGTACCCACCCTGTTAAGTCATTTTTCTTCTTCAACATTCAATTGATGCTCCTAAGTTTTTGTTTCTTCTTTTCAGCGAGCATTTTTTCTTTTTAGTTCACGACCTGGGGTTCTTTTCCCTTTCTATTTTATTTTCATTCCTTTTCTATTTCCTCCCTTTCTCGTTCTCCTTTCTAATATATATTTACTCATTGATACATTCCTTTCTATTTCAAGTAAACTAGAACTTTTCTTTAATTTTCTTCTTTTTTCCTTCCATGTTTTCCAGAAAACCTACACTTTTTTCTATTTTATTTCTCTTTTCTTTAATATTTCTTTTCCTTTGCTCTTTCTAATGCTCTCTTTTTTATTTCTAATGCTCCAGTAAATATTTCTTCACTAGTATATAATATGTCTTCCTTCTCTTCTCGTTTATTCTTATCTTATTCTCTATTTTCTTTCTTTATTTTTCTTTTACAAATAATTAATGTATTTTTCTAATATGATTTTTCCATTATTTTTTATCTAATATTTTTATTTTATTCTTTACTTTCTTATCCCACTCTTTTTTACATGGTTTGTATCATTTGTATTTATTTTATAATTTTATATTATGAAAAAAAATATCTAAGCTCTGCTATGCAAACCACCTATTCACAATAAGAAGGATAAATTATAGTATAAAACTATTTGATGAGCGAATCATACTCAATTTGTACTAATTTATTTGTATTGTAGATTTATAAATTGGTATGTGAAATGATTTTTTTACCTGCTAATTTGTTTAGCTCATGTATATATGCTTATAAAAATAATTTTTTACGATCTAGATGTATTTGTCTTTATAAAAAATTATTTATCTGTGTATAACTAGTTTGTTCACAACGCAAATTATTTTTTCGCTTTGTAGATTAAATTATTCCGTAATGTTGACTCATTTGTTCGTGATATTCGTTTTTCATTATTTATCTTATACAATCAAATATTCGTGATATATAATATTTTATTCGTTGTACATTATTATTTGTTCGTTATGTTTAACATTTTGTTCGTAGAAAATAATCATTTGTTCGTGCTGTTAAATTATTTGTTCCCGGATCAGAAATTTATTATTGAGTATTAAAAAATATTTTTTAAAAAAATATCGTGCAAACATAGGCAAGTGTGGTCTTATTTTGAAGATCTTGTCATAAGAAAGATAATAGTGCGATCGGAATTTAATTTGGATGCACAGTTTAAGATTTATCAAATTTTTTATATGAACTTCCCTTGTATATGGTTGATGTCATCAATTTATCTCCACCTGCATACATGCATTGTTATTTACATTGTTATTTAGTACTAACAGGTCTGAGATACAGCCTAAAAGGCCGTTCCGTACGAGGGAAAAATTAATCGCGCTTCTGGTGGTGGTTGGCCAAACCACCACCTCAAGTGATGCCTAATGGCACCCGCCTGGGGTTACATGAAACAGAACAAAAGTCTATTAGCCTGTCCAACTGAAGTCGCCTCTCCAGCCACGAGGAATTCTATAAGAGGAGCATTCCTTCCATCCAAAATCCAAACGTCGTTGTATTGCTTGTATTCTGATGAAATGTTTGTCAATGGATGCCTAGGTAAAAGAAAAAAACTCCGGATCCATCAGCAGGGAAGAACATCCCCGCCTGGCCGGGAAAGGAACCTCACCAGTGTATGCTTCTTTGGCAGCCTGGGGCCATTTGCAACCGTTGCACAGGGAGGTGGGCACAAATACAGCACACAAGGTTCGAGCGCCCTGCGTGAGTAGCACCTCTACTGGATGCTCTACCACTAATCTACACACTCATCTGCAATGGATGCCTAGGTAACACCTGAGCATTGTGCATGGCTTGGCTGAGATGGTTCACTTCTTCAAGAAAAACACTAAATTTTGTACTTCCGTATCCCAATGAAAGAAATGCAGACCTTCCTTCATAGTTAATTTGTATTTCCAAGTTATAACCAAGTACTGTGACCAAAGATATTCCGGCCATTAAGCATGAAGGAACAGTACTGATTACTGAAGAGTGATCTACATTAAGCAGCATGGTTACATTTTCTGAATCAATGTAGCTTTTAAAGCACTCCGAAGGCTTTCTTCTACAATCCCTTGTGTTAGAGTGTATATACCAGAACATATTTGACACATAAACGGGCAGCACAATACAAAATGAAGCTCAATGTTAACTTCAGTAAGGACACAACCATGGCAAATTCTATAGGATGATTGTGCCCATCTTATGTTAACTAAAATTTGATAGCAAAAGGAAAACATGGCTTGTACTTTCATATGAAAACCATCACTCAGTTGGAATTTAGAAACGAAACTTTTTATGGTTACCAGCATCAGTTTATGCTGTCGCCTGTAACAGACCTAAGCTAAATGACCATGAAGCTACTTCATCTCCTATATTTCATCAGTACAATGAGTTTTCTTTTGAAACAAGATCAGTGGAATAAGGTTACACAGATACACAATGGGGGCGGAACACACACCTCCAAATTCTCCTTCCACTCCAGTCAATGTTGAAATGCCTCTGGCACCTTCCCCGCACAGGCAGACTCATAAGCATCAGCAAGGCCGGGGATGGAATCCTCATAGGGAGCAACGAATTTCTCCAAGAACTTCTCTTCGGTCGGCGCGACCACATTGAAGAAGCACCGATCTTGTTCAACCAGCCCCTTTTCCTTGAGAGCCTTCAGCACGAGGTGCCGGGGCACTATCCGCCTCTCGAGGCTGTACATGAGGAGCACTGACCGGCGCGCGATGTACTCCGGCGGCAGCCCGACCTCGTTGAGCAGGAACTCAGCGTTCCGGCGCAGCCTCTCCTCGGACGCGACCAGGATCCGCGGTGCCTTGCTGACGGCGAGGTTCACCTCCTCCTGCGACCAACCGAGCGTCTCTTTCAGGACGGCGACCTTGGCATCGACCTTCTCCTGGCCGATGCATCCCGCGGTAGAGAGCGCGTGGCGGAACATCTGGGAGCCGGGCGCCACGCCGAGCTGCGTGGCGCGTCGCACGGCGTCCTGAACGTACTCCGGGTGCATGGTGACGAGCCGTGGCGCGGCAACGAGCAGCTTGGCGATGTCGGCGGCGCTGAGCCCGCACTGCTTGAGGTACGCGACGTTGGGCTCGACCACCTTCTCGAGGTCGGAGGTGAGGAGCCAGTAGTTCCAGTCGCTGGCCTGGAGCAGCCGCTCCGGGGAGCCGAAGAGCGGGAGCCAGAACCGCACCTTGGAGACGAAGCTGCGGCAGAGGAAGTAGCGGCCGGCGATCTGCGCGAGGTGCGCGATCTGGGACGGGGAGAGCCCCAGCGCGCGGAGCTCCGCGGAGATGGGCGCCAGGGACCGGTCGATGCGCGCGCAGAGGACGCGCGGGTTGTAGGCCACGACGGCGGCGACCTCCTTCGGGGAGAGCCCGAGGCCCGCGAGGAAGGCGAGCACGGCGTCCGCGTTGGAGGCGGACTTGAGGTGCGCGAGGCTCTTGGACGCCTTGAGCGCCTGCGGCGGTGTGAGGTGGCAGCTGGCGACGAGGTAGTCCTCGACGGCGAAGGTGCTCGCGGGAGCGGGGGTCGGGGTGGCGGGTGTGCTCGTGGCGGCCGCGCGGGTGAGGGTGAGGCGGAGGCGGAGGCGGCAGCGGGCCGGGAGCAGGGACACGGCGGCGAGGGGGGCGGCGGCGGGGAGGAAGAGGAGAGGCATGGCGGGGGACGAGGCGTGGCAGGGTCCCGTCCATCGAGCGGGTGGTGGCTTTTTGACTTGGGTTGTGTAATCCGCAGCTCGGTGGACGGTGGCGGAGGCGCGGGCCGCAAGCTGCAGGCCGTGCCGTGCGCGGGTGCACCTGGCCGTCCTCGCCCAAAGAAAGGCCAAATGCGTTCGGAATTTGGTGGAACTGACGAGCTCGATCGGAATTTGGTGGAATTTGGTTTCAAATGCATTGAGAAATTTGCTGGGTTGTTCAGATTTGGCTCCTCGGCTGAGATGACCCACAACTAATTCTGGGCCCAATTTTCTTGGTCCCAGTTTGCAGTAGCAACCGAACAAGTTTGGATATTGTTGACACCTCCTTTATCTGCTGTTGGAGCTTGACTCGGAATTGGATAATGGATATGGTTGCAAGGATCTCACTCCTTTTTTTTTTCTTTTCAATTACTACTTCTTGCATCTCACAACAGAGACAACAGAGCATTCAAGATTGAAATGCTTTTATGTCGCTGCTTTTGCTCTCTCACGTTACAGGGTGCAAAGCGAACGCTATATCATTTCAAACTGCTTGTCTTATCCAGCTCCCTGTTCAACTGCATTTGCTCAAGAGTGAAGGCTCAGCAAAATAACAACTGTGCTACGCCAATTCCAATAGCAGTGCCATTGTCCAAGAGTTGCTCGTCAGTTTACACGGATCAGCAGTTTCATGCTACTATCTACTCTTTACATAAAAGCCATTTGAAATGTTTTATATGACCTGTACTCTACATCGGAGTTACATGCACTGGCCGGATAATCTTGCGAAATCCACAGGAACTAGGAGCTCTCCAATTGTCCAGCATCTCGTAAACTTTGGCCAGCTACTGTGCTTCCTTCCTGACAACGGCGGCCTCGTAAACTTTGGCCAAGTTTGGGACTTTGACCAGGAACGGCCTGATGAACTTGGCCACGAATTCCTCCTCCGTGACGGCGGCGATGTTGTTGAAATCCCTGCCGCGCCACAGCCGCCGAGCCTGCAGCACCCTCATCACCTGGAACCGCGGCACGAGCCGCCCCTCCAGGTCGTACCTGAGCAGCGCGGGGAAGTTGGCGACACGCTCCGCGTCCACGCCGACCTCCGTGGTCAGGAACTCCCAGTTCCTCCGCAGCCGCTCCGCGGAGACCGTCAGCAGCGTCGGCATCTTCGCCGCCGCCGTCTTCACCTGCGCCTCCGTCCACCCGAGCTCGTCCCTGAAGAATGCGGCTTTCCAGGCGAGCCGCTCCGGCGTCGCGCTGAACGCCGCGATGATCGCGTCCTTGAACGCCCGCATCTTGCGCGGCACGCCGAACTCGTCGGCGCGGGCCAGGACGGCGTCGACCTCGTCCGGGCCCGCGATGAGCAGCTTGGAGCAGTAGGATATGGCGAACCAGCCGACGTCGTCGTCGGTGAGGGTGCCCTCCTCCTGGAGCAGCGCGATGGTGGGCCTGACCGTCCGGAGGTCCGCGCTGAGAAGGCCCGGGTTGACCTTGAGCGCGGCGACGAGCTTGTCGACGCGGCCACGGAGATACGGGAGCCAGAACTGGACCCTCGAGATGAGCTCGCGTGAGCGGAACACTGCCGCGCCGCAGCGTGCGACGAGGAGGCCCATCTGGAACGTGGTGAACCCGAGCGCGCGCAGCTCGTCCGCGCGCGGCGCGAGCGTCCTCGGCACGCTGCAGGTGAGTATCGTCGGGTCGCGCGCCACGGCGACGGCGATGAGCGGAGGGGAGAGCTCCAGCGCGGAGGCGAGGAAGGCCAGCACGGCGTCGGGCTTGGAGGGCGACTTGATGGCGGAGAGCTCCGGCGCCACGCGGGCGGCAACGTTAGGGTAGAGATTACACCTGGTCACGAGGTAGTCCTCCACAGAGAAGGCGCCAGCTGATGCGGCGGTGGAAGCAGAGGTCGCGTCTGCTGATGCAGTGGTGGAAGCAGAGGTGCGCGAGTCGGTGCAGGGGATGGGGCGGAAGCGGGATGGAGCAAGCGAGGGGGACGGGGAGGATGGCAGCGCCGGGGCGGAGAGGACTGGATGCCTCGGGAGGAGGAGCATCGCAGCCACACCGGCGTGACGGCCTCGAGATGAGCCGGCGGATGGGTATCGGATAGAAGATGGGGGGGGGGGGGGGGGGGCGTTGAGGGGGAGATGGCTCACAGGATGAGCGACTACTACTATTCAAGGAAAAATGACTCCTTAGGCCGCAAAAGCTTCTGGCCCAGGAACTCCATTCAATTAAGATTCCCAAATAACGAGGTGCTAAAGATAAGCACAAGGACCAAAATTTAATTTCTTATAATTGGTAAGGGCCGCGCGAACGCGTACCCCCTCTGCCACAAATTATGACGTCCACTCTCCCACTTGGGGAGATGGTAGACCAGCGCACCCACCAAGTGCAATGTGGGCCATTGATCTAGGCCATGGGCCTTCATGATCGCCCATCGACCCCGTCCAGGTAAGTATGGACGACGGGTGGCCACGGGCTTTGTTATATAGGCCGTCCGCCCGGCCGCGTCGGGTTGCGGCGTCGAGGTGGGACTAAACGGCGCGCTGCTGAGAGAGAAACCACAGCGTCGCGTTTCCGTTGGATCCGTAGTGGACGGTTCAGCAGTGCGGCGCTGAGTAAAGCAAATCGATACCGTGGTGCTGTGATGGGCCGACGAAGTTTCCAGTAGATGGGCCAAGTTTTTTTTTTGCTGTGCCAACTTGGGCTAAGATTTTTGTGTTGTCCAGACGGAATTTGGTTGGACACGGATTTGTCCGTCATCATGATCACGAAAGAGCAACCCAATCGACTTCAGTGCAAAACACAAGCCAGCTCTGATCTTGGGAATGATCATGATAGAACAGAATGTTATCACCCCATGCACAGGAGGGTTTTGCCATCCTTCTGTTCCCAACGATACAACTCACGAGGTTCCAAAAACCATATGCACAAATCCAAAAGCCAAAATCTTGTCGCCCGGCTTGCTCTCTTTTTTACCGTGCCGCCAACGCAGAACATGATAAAATGTACTCCTAGTTAGCTCTGATTGTGACGGATTAGGATTAGGACATGCATCCTCTATGCATTCTCGCGTATCTTCCAGGACTGGCTGAGCCTCCTGGCCAATTCCGCGCGAGTATCGTTCGACACAGCCGGCGCATTGGGATGCACGCTTGCATCCATGTCGCAACAGCCCGTCGCTTTGCCACGTAGGAGGACAGAGTTGGAAGCTGATGGGTGACAGGTATCATCGGAACTATCATGCGGCTCCTTGGCCATTCGTTCATTGATCGGCGTCGTGCGTGTCTCCCTTCCCTATAAAACCTTCTGGCTTCTACGGCTAAAATGTCCGACGATGGCTGTCAGTAGGATGCCGGTGCTTTGGTTATGGCTAGGTGCAGTCTTGACGTTGGGTGTTGCGGTTAGCCTGGCTGAAGGCTCGAGGTCTCCTCGTCACTACGATTTCTTCGTAAGTGTGTCCGACGATCAATTGTCAGTTCGTCGGTGCCAAGAAAAAACTTGCACAATTTACCGGATGAAATTTGGCCTGCAGATAAGGACGGCTAACTACACCAGGCTCTGCCACCGGAAGAGCATCCTCACCGTGAACGGCAGATTCCCCGGGCCGACCATCTACGCGCGCAAGGGCGACGTCGTCACCGTCGACGTTCACAACCAGGGCGACAAGAACGTCACCATCCACTGGCACGGCGTGGACCAGCCGCGGAACCCGTGGTCCGATGGGCCGGAGTTCATCACGCAGTGCCCCATCCAGCCCGGCGCCAGCTTCACGTACCGGATCGTCCTCTCCTGGGAAGAAGGCACACTCTGGTGGCACGCGCACAGCGACTTCGACCGCGCCACCGTGCACGGCGCCATCGTCATCCGCCCCCGGCGCGGCACCAGCTACCCCTTCAAGAAGCCGCACAAGGAGATACCAATCTTCCTTGGTAATAGCATAGCATTCTTGGAGGCGCGTGCCTGATCGTTCAACGCGCTGATTTGATCTAGTACTAAGTTGGACTGATTCGCAGGTGAGTGGTGGAAGGGCAATGTCCGGCAGTTGCTCGCCGACGCTCTTCAGACCGGCGGCGAGTTCCAGCCGTCGGACGCAAACACCATCAACGGCCAGCCCGGTGACCTGTTTCCGTGCTCCAGGGACGGCACGTTCACGCTGCCCGTCGAGCACGGCAAGACCTACATGCTCCGTCTCATCAACGCGGCGCTGGCCAACGAGTTCTTCTTCGGCGTCGCCGGGCACCGCCTCACCGTGGTCGGGACCGACGCGTCATACGTGAAGCCGTTCACCGTCGATCACGTCTTCCTCGCGCCGGGACAGACCGTGACCGCGCTGCTCAGAGCCGACCGCGCGTCGCGCGGCCCGCGGAACACCCGGTACTACATGGCCGCACGGCCGTTGTCGACCAACCCGCTCGTTCTCTTCAACAACAGCACCGCCACAGCCGTGCTGGAGTACACCGACGCCGCTGCACCCCCCAGCTTGGCGACCCCCGACTTTCCGATTCTGCCGGACATCAACGACTGCGCCGCGGCGGACGCGTACACGGCGCGGCTCCGGTCACTCGCCAGCGACGCGCACCCGGCGCGCGTGCCCCGGCGCGTGGACGAGCACATGCTCGTCACCATCGCGATGAACGAGATCGCGTGCGCGCCCGACGAGAACTGCCAGGGGCCCCGCGGCAACCGCCTCGCGGCGAGCCTGAACAACGTGAGCTTCGAGGCCCCGCGGCACACGGGCATTCTCGGCGCGTACTACCACCACCGCTCGGCCGGCGTCGTGCGCGAGACAGACTTCCCAAGCAACCCGCCGCTGCCGTTTAACTTCACGGCCGACGACCTCCCGCCGGAGCTCAGGCTGACGGCGCGCGGCACGAGGGTGAAGGTGCTGGAGTACGGCACGGTGGTGGAGGTGGTGCTCCAGGACACGGCGATCCTCGGCGCCGAGAGCCACCCCATCCACCTGCACGGGTACAGCTTCTACGTGGTGGGAACCGGGTCCGGCAACTTCGACGACGGCAGGGACCCCGCCGGCTACAACTTGGTCGACCCGCCATACCAGAACACGGTGGCGGTGCCCAGGGGCGGGTGGTCGGCGATCCGTTTCCGTGCCGAAAATCCTGGTGCGTGGCTGCGCCTGTGTGTGGTGTTTTCCCATTTCCTACGCCAAGTTTCAGTTCTCACCACTGCCGTTGTGTTGCTCTGTGTTGTCTAGGTGTGTGGTTCATGCATTGCCATTTCGAACGGCACATGGTATGGGGGATGGACACCGTGTTCATCGTGAAGGATGGGAATGGAGCGGAGGAGAAGATGATGCCGCCGCCGCTAGGGATGCCTAGGTGTTGAATTGTTGATGGCGGAAGGTTTGCTGGTTGCATAGATCGTGGAATCGATTTCATATCTCACTTGCTGGCCAAGTCTTGGCCTAATTCTTGTTGGGCCTTGGAAGCGGGTCGAAACTGAACTCGGGCGTCTATCTGAAATGTTTCCTCTTATCACATTAGAATGTGTGGATTGTTCTTCACAATAGATGACAATGTCCACTGATAACAATGCATGAGAACTTCGTTGATTTTAAAATTTGTAATAGATTGTTTCTAATTGTTGTAATAGATTGTTAAGGTGAATTCATGGAAGTAGTGTTGTGTGTGTTATATTCCATGTTTTTGTATATATAAAAGAAAATCGTTGCATCACATAACTGATTTAAGTCGTATGCAAGTCAAATCTTGAAAATAATATTTCCGTGTTTGGGAAAAAAAAAGATGGCACTGTTCACATGAGCTTTGTGCCTTCGTCTCAACAGAGGCACCGAGGCCATCAGCGCTGGTAACGACGAACATGCTTTGGGCCCGAAACAAGACAAAACGGTTCACACTTTGCAGCCCACGACGTCAGCTACGGGGCCAGCTCGGGTTTTCCCGATCGCAGGACCTATGTTGACAACATCTACCTATGCAAGGTCAGGACCAAAGTTTAATTTCTTATAATTGGCAGGGGCCGCGCGAACGCGTACCCCCTCAGCCACAAATTATGACGTCCACTCTCCCACTTGGGGAGATGGTAGACCAGCGCACCCACCAAGTGCAATGTGGGCCACTGATCTAGGCCATGGGCCTTCGCGATCGCCCATCGACCCCGTCCAGGTAAGTATGGAGCAAGGGTGGCCACGGGCTTTGTTATATAGCAAGCTCGCCCGCCCGCAGCTCACTGCGTTACCGAGGTGGGACTAAACCCCACGCTCAGAGAGGAAGAACGTCGTTGCGCTTCCGTTGGATTCGGCGTGGACGGTTCACGCGGTGGGGCTTGGTATGAAGCAAGATGGGGGTGCTGTACTGGGCCGATAAAGATTCCCAGAATATGGGCCGAAGGTTGTGAATTCCTGGGTGCCGGCCTGGACTAGATTTCTTATTCTTTCTATATAAGGAAGATTTTGGACTCGATTTCTGGTACCACATTAAGGCATGTTTTCCCCTCATTTTCATATTTCCGGTTCGATCCCTTTTGCTGTATTCCAGTATCGCACGCTGTGCTCTGGGAGCAGGCATCGTCGGCTGGCGCGTTTGGTTTCCTACAAAATGCCTGCCTGCTGCATCTCATTCATTCAGACGAGCATCAAACGATGGCAGCAGGGCAAGGCCAAAGCGCACTTGCTGTTGCTAATAGACACGTCCAAGATTTTCTCTAACTAACAGAGTGAGCATCGAATCCGGCGACGCCTGAAGATGGGTGCAGATAAGATGCACGCAGTGTGCTGGTTACTGCTATGTGTGCTGCTAACCATTGGAGTCGCAGCTAGCCCTGCCCAGGCCTCCAGAGCTAAACACTACGAAGACGATCTATCTGCTTTGATTTACCAGCCCTCTTCTTCCCTAGTTAGGGCACACTTGGATTTAGCAGATTTTTTTCGAAGCTGCATGTGCATGTACTTAGTTCCTCGAATGCCGCGCCACTCATACACGCATGGCTCATTACGAAGACAATTGACGCCTACCGTGCGCATCCATCATCCATGGTGGCATGGTGCCGACGATGCTGCCCAGTCCTTGCGTGTTCTAGCGCTTGGTCTGCACTTCCGCAGAGAAAGTGTAGCCGCTCCGCCGAACTCATTCGGCTGCTGCTGACGACGACGACGACGGCCTCCTATCGCACCAGAGCCCAGATCCTCTTTTTTTTTCCTGGGCGACGCGGCGGACGGATGGACCGGCTCGGCCTGTCCGCGAGGCCCGTTCTGCCTCCTGTGCGCGGCATTTTCTGGCAACACCGGCCTCTGGGCTCTGGCTCTCCCGACACGCGACACGGCGGGACCCAGCAAGCGGCTCTCGCGAACGATCGAGTCGCCTAGGGGTGCGTTTAGATTGCAACAAAGTTGCAATAGTGACACTGTAGCGTTTTCGTTTGTATTTGATAAATTTTATCTAATCATGGACTAATTAGGCTCAAAAGATTCATCTCGTGATGTACAATTAAACTGTGCAATTAGTTTTTTTTTTACATACATTTACTGCTCCATGCATGTGTCCCAAAATTGATGTGATGGAGAGAGAGTGTAAAAATTATAACATTTGGATGCATCTAAACAGGCCCTAGCTCCGAGAATCGAATCCCTCCACGGCGGCGCGGCGGCGGCGGCGCTCGGGGCACAACGCCAGCACGTTCAGGGCCTGTTTAGATCGTTTTGCATTTTTGCAAAATTTCACTGTAGCAAAGAAATCTTGCTAATTTGAAGTACTAAATGAAGTCTATTTGCAAAACTTTTTGCATGGATGGGTTGTAAATCACGAGACGAATCTAATGATGCTAATTAATCCATAATTAAGCAATAATTAGCGGATGGTTACTGTAGCATCACTGTTGCAAAACATGGATTAAGTAGGCTCATTAGATTCGTCTCGCGATTTACAACCCATCCATGCAAAAGATTTTGTAAATAGACTTCATTTAGTATTTCAAATTAGTAAGATTCCTTTGGCATCTTTACGTTTACAATTTTTTTTGCGTTTTTACGGATGGAACTAAACAGACCCTCATAGCAGCCCCCAGCGTAGGATTGCGCTGTGCTCTTGTCGGCCTTCACGCCGCCCAGGAGAGGTGATCGGCGCGGGGATCCTCTGCCGGGGAGCTGATCCGCGCGCTCGTCCGCTCCGCCGATTCTTGCGCTACCGTGGGCGAGCTCGGGGGCGCCATCTCAGCAGACGGAATATTTGCAGAAAAACACCCCGATTCGGATCGTGATTAATAATCGTGATCCAAATATTTGCAAATTAGATCCTCTATTTGCAAATAATCTGCTAACTCGGATCGCGATTAATAACCGCGATCCAATTATTTGCAAAAAGGTTCTTAGTATTTTCATATAACCCCTGGATGGATAGGAGCTGTTGCAGCCGTGGAGCGGTGCAGTTCAGACTCCAGAGTTCAGGGAAGACGAAGCAACACGAGCCGAGCAAGGCGGCCATGGCGGAGCTCGCCGCGGACCAGCACGTCCGCTACATCGTCACCGTGGAGAAGGTAATGCACCCATCCTCCTCGCCCTCTAGCCCCTGTATCCTCGACTTACCCCGCGCTTCCAACGCCCGTTCTTCTCGGCGCAGAAGAAGGACTCGTTTGAGTCGCTGGTGATGGAGCACATCCGGCTCAACGGCGCCTACTGGGGCCTCACCACGCTCGACCTCCTCCACGAGCTCCACGCCGTCGACGCCGCCGAGGTCGTCGAATGGATCATGTCCTGCTACCACCCTGAATCTGGTACTCCGCCTCCACCAATCCTCTATCGATTTTTTTCCCCTGGTGATTGGATTGTGTAGACATAGTTAATTGATTTGTATGCGTGCTATCTTTGGACGTGTGTGGCGGTGCAGGTGGATTTGGAGGGAACGTCGGGCACAATCCTCATGTCCTCTACACGCTCAGCGCCGTGCAGGTCCTCTGCCTCTTCGATCGGCTCGATGTCCTCGACGTCGACAAGGTTGCTGATTGTATCCTTTTTCCAGATCTTGCATTGGATTCACGCTATTGGAGTATGTTTGTAAACTTGAGATTGCCAATGCCCTAATGAGCAAAGTGAATCCTGCGACCCTGTTGTTAATCTGACTGAACTTGAAATCTAGTTCCTTTTCCTTATCTACATCATGTCAGATGTCTCTGGACTGCAAAATGAGGATGGATCATTTTCTGGTGATGTCTGGGGTGAAGTTGACACTAGGTAAAAGCCCCTTCAAATGATCCTTTGAGTTCCCAATTTCGTGTTTCGAACTTAATACTTTTCCTGTTTCCGTAGGTTCTCATATATTGCCCTACGTACCTTATCATTACTGCACCGTCTGCATAAAATTAATATGCAAAAGGCTGTAGATTTTATTGTTAGTTGTAAGAACTTGGATGGTGGATTTGGAGCTATGCCTGGAGGGGAGTCTAATGCTGGGCAAAGTATGTTTACTTTGACTTCACTGGAAACCCTGATCTGTGGTATTTCTTAGTACTGTTGTAATTTATCATAAATGGGCAAAGTTTGTGTTTCTAGAGGAAGCTATACTATCTCCAAATGAATATTACTGATCTTATATGCATATAGTCTAGCTTCTACTATTGCAGCACTACAACGTACTCTGGATATTGGTGGTATTTTGATTGACTTGTTGTAGTTTCAACCTAATGTTAGCTGTCATTGCCTGAAATTAGCTTTGCTGGATGTGATTATTTCCAAACTCATATATTTTCTGCAAGCTAACGATTTTACAGTGGTTCAAGTAACCTGAATACATGCATTTGCGTACAGTATTTTGTTGTGTTGGCGCTCTTGCAATTGCTGGGTCTCTGCATCACATTGATAGAGATCTCCTCGGATGGTGGCTTTGTGAGCACCAGTGTAAAGACGGAGGACTTAATGGGTGGCCCGAGAAACTGGCTGATGTGAGTTTTATCATAAGTGGTTTACTTTTTGCACTCATTAAACCTTACCACTTTGGATTTAATTAAACTGTCAAATATTCTCAAGGTTTGCTACTCATGTGGGTGCTATCAAGCTTGATAATGATTGATAGAGTGCATTGGATTGACAAAGAAAAGCTTACAAAATTCATCCTAAACTGTCAGGTGACTGTTTATTATTCCCATAAGTGGCATTTGGATAACCATGCAGCCCTTGACTCATAAGTATCAGTTCCAACTCTTCTCATTTATGTTGATCGGCAGGACAAAGAGGATGGTGGCATTTCAGATAGACCAGATGATGCAGTAGATATCTATCACACATACTCTGGAGTTGCAGGTGCTTATTTTCTTTCCACACTGGTATTTTTAATATGTGTAAGGATCTTGTATATGGCACATGGATGAATTATAATTAGGAACACTGCATAACCAGTTAACCTCTCTTGCAAGCAGGGCTTTCATTGATGGAGTACCCTGGGGTGAAGCCTATGGATCCTGCCTATGCGCTGCCGTTGGATGTTATCAATAGGATTTTCTTGAGAAAATAGAATGCTACATGTATGAGATTTGTTCCACGGATGGTGTTGTCTAATGTGGATGCTTCTCTACAGAATCACTGTAGTTAGCTTTGGAAAGAAGTAGCTGAGATGTAGAATCAATTGTACATGGAGTCAGGAACGCATGTTGGAATATCACATCAACTTTTTTGTCGACAATACATCAGCAAGTAACACTTTGGTACTTATCGTTTTCGGCTCCTATTGTTTGTGTCAGCTCGCTCTAATTTTAGCGATACGGTTGGGCCGACGTAGTCACAAAGATGACTGTTTACCCGCTCCAATTTTATCAGCACGAATAACATAAAGGAACACGCATGAATTTTTCCATTGTGACCCAGGCTCTTTGTCCTATGCAAAATATTTTAAAGACGATAGAAAATTTGTCTGTGTTATATTATTAGACGAGAGAAAGAAAAAACAAAAGAACACTAGCAAACACCCCAGGCTACCACGGCCAAAAACAACACCCACTCAAGATGAAAACTACAGAAGAAGAGCAAGGAACGCCTATAAGAGTAATACGGATAAGGAGAACGCAGCATCTGGTTCGCTGGAAAAAGAGCTTTTCTCCTATGCATCTGTTTAGCACGTTTTATTCGAACAGTGCATGTGCCTCTCTTGAGGAGCTCATGTTTGTTTTGAATTCTTCCAGGGCTTTGTATTTTTCCGCTTCTTCTTCTTCCAAACAACCGGAAGTCGATGTCCAAACTCAGCTCGATCTGTGACGAAATTTCCTTCAATCCAATCCACCAATCCATAAAGAAGTAACCGATCAAGGCTCTGACTTGCCAAGCGACTGAAGCCTGGAGGTCACGTCGGCGCGTCTAGAAGACACCCATCCCGGGTGAGAGTGAGATCGAACGGAATACATAGCAGGATTAATTCAGAGACGAACCATCTGTGTTCTGCTTCCCGCAGACTTGGTTGAGCCATTGACAATTTGACCTGAGCATTTCTCTATGTCTCCAGGAATAGTGAGAGACAATTCGACCAGGACAGCATGGATTGAAACGTTCTTTCCCAGGGATGAGACAAGAAACCTTGAAAGCTTCTGCCCACAGGCTGCTCAATGTTCAGACTAGCAACTTGTCAACGCAGAAATTGAATCGTTGCCATACTGCCATCATGTGCAGGGTTGTACTTCTCTGTAACCCTGCTGGTCAAAACGTGGACCAATGCAGACATTCTAGAGCTTCATTTTCATGTAGGACTGTAGGAGTCTAGGAGACGTCTTGGAATGAACACGGTCTTTTATTGACAACTTTTGCCAATAATTTTCGTTGCCATACACCCATGACACCGCGGAATACTATATGACACGAAAGTAAGTTTTGAGACAAATAAAGCTATGTGGTATGTCATTCTCTTATATCTAACCTAAGCGATAAGTTTCGAGAAAAACCTACGCATATGTCACTTTAGCATATCTAATAGGGGCATTATAGCTTTCAAGACAAACTTATGCATCATGTCACTTTAGTATATCTAAGGACCTGAATACTAATGCCTAGTGAGATGTAGTACATGGTAGCCAAAGTTAAAAAAAAAAAAAGATGACGCGGAGTATCTAAAACGTCCATGTCATTTTGAACGAGGGGATGCCCAACCAAATGGCAACTACATCGTGTTCAACCTTTTCAGTGGAACTTGTTGGGCCGCTCCTAATCTAGCCTCCACGCAGTTCGCTCGTTCCGGGCTATTGCCTACGGGCTCACCCGTAGTGCTTGCTTCGTAAGCCATGCATGCACCAGTGCAACCAGCGGAAACGTCTGTTCGCGAATTTCGCTGGTTCAAGTAGTCAAAACGGAACCATTTCCTTTTTTTTTGTTTGGGGGGGGGGAGCAGTCAAAAAGGAACCTGGAAATTGGTCTGCTTTTTGCTTGCGTCTCGCGGAGTTCAAGCAGTTGCTTGAGACATTCGGATGACAGGGACAAGTTACCGATCTCCGGCCGGCCGATCAGACGAGGACGCGCAAGTAGAGGACATTCTCGGTGTTGGTGTCACAGTGTCGCAGGCGTACTCGCCGTGCATACAACTACACAAGCCTCGCAAGCTAGGCCACCTACTCGCCGAGAATCTCCAGCAGCTAGCTGGTTGAACAGATGAACGCTGCACAGGTGTATCTGTGTGCGCGGCTCAGTAGGTAGGTGGTATCAGGGGTTTGGGGGGCGCCCCCCAAATCTTATTTAACAATTTTCAACCATGAATAAATAAGAGGGAGGGGCGGCCGCCCCCCTCCCCAAATCTTCTTTAACAATTTTCAACCATGAATAAAAAAGAGAAAGAAGAAAGGAAGAGGAAGAGGAAGAAAAGGAGAGGAGAAGAAACATGAAGAGGAAAATAAGACCCTCCTAATTTTGCATCCTAGATCCGCCACTCGATGGCATCCTGCGTGCTCTCATCTAGGTACCCTCCGTCCCCATGGATAATCCAAATGCATGAAACCAGCATGTTTTATTAGTTTGTTTGTTTGTTTCGCGTTTGGCGATTGCGTCAAGTTTAAAACCATGGAGGGTTGAAATTTTTGACATGTACGCTGACACTACACACAGCCACGGCTGTCACACGCATGTGTGCGCTACAAAGTGTGGGCTGGGGCTGCATCAGTGTTCGGATCGGAGAGAAAAAAAGAGAGAGATGCACATGTGGATTAGTCTTCTTGATCGCGCAGTCAGCATAGGTTCGTTAACTTATAACCCAGGCACGCTAGCTCATTGGTAGTAGTAGCCAAATTGATCACATCAACCTTCAAAATTAGGTGCACCAAAGAATCTAAACTGCTAGCACGAACCACACTGCTGTAGCTCCGATCCAACAGGCTTACAGGCCGGTAAACAGTCTCGATCTCCACATGCTGTGTTCGTGCTAACATCTCCCGGAACAACGTTACTCCTCCACGTATACGAATTGAATATTGCGTTGAAAACTTGCATGGAGTTCGTTTCCTTGATCTCTGACCCTTCCGGTAAGTTGATGAACAAGAACAATGCATGCTAGCTAGCTTTGCTTGCTTAACCCGTGCTGACGGAAGTGTCGCCGTCATGCCAGTTCCCGGGGAAGATTCAAGCCTAGTCTTAGTCTAGATCGAGCTGCGCTTGGACGTCGTCGTCACGCGCTCGCACCGGCGCGGCCTTCCGCGGCGAAGAGCCGGCCGGCAGGCCACCAATCAACTCACGCTAACGAAGGCGCGCGATGCGTCTCAGGCAGGCGGCTTCCGGAGGAGCCACGTACCATACCATTTTGCTGCGCCGGCGAAAACAAAACTAAAACTAAAACGTGGACAAATGGCTAAGCTAGCGGACAAGACTATCATTTGAAGCGACTAGTTCGTTCGTTCTCTATAAATACGTGCGCATCCGCTTCGGATGATGAGCATCGACCATTATTGCATCATATCGCAGCGAAGCAGAGCACATTGCAGTGTAGCTACCAGCTTTGCTTGCTACTACTAAGCACGTCGTTCCAAGTTTGCTCAGCGAGAGCACAGACATACTCATCAGAGAGAGCTAGCTTTCCTGTCCGATCCGTTCGGCGTCCAGTGTCCGGCCGGCTGCCGGCGACGCCCGATCTATCGGCGATGGGTGGTGTAGCTAAGATGCCTGCAGGGCATTGTTGGTTACTACTGCTAGGTGTGGTGTTAGCATTCGGAGTTGCAGCTAGCCCGGCTCAGGCATCCAGGGCTAATAATCACTACGATTTCTTCGTGAGTCCATCGACCTATATCATTTGAACTCATGAGCTTCAGAGCTGCTTGCATTAACCTGAGTAGCATCTGCACTCACAAATCAACAACAGTAGTGGTGCAAGTTTTATTTGGTTTTGAAATATCTAGGTTAAGTAACGTACGTGATTGCATTCCTTCATTTGCATTCGTCAGGTGTCTTTGTGACTTGTCTGAATTGCGAGAAACTTTGTATATATGATAGGTGCCGATGATAGGTGCAGATTGACCTTTTTTACTCATCTATCTAGAAACCCTTATCGTCTTACTAATCCGTACGTGGTTCGTGGAAGCCACGACTTTACCATTTCTCTTTATGTAAGCTATTGATCGTCATTACTTGAAAAAGGAACAACAATGTCACACGTCTTGGCTTCCTACTGTTAGTCTCTCTTGTTCCATGCATCATCCAAAGGGTGCACCAGCAGCTATCTTTGCTCTAGTACAAACTCCTCATGGCGACTGTTACGCGATACACGCCTTAATTAGCTTGACGAAGACCAGTTTAACGGAGTGTGATATATTTTGCAGATAAAGGAGACCAAAGTCACCCGGCTCTGCCACGAGAAGACCGTCCTCGCCGTGAACGGCCAGTTCCCCGGGCCGACCATCTACGCGCGCGCGGGCGACGTCGTCGTCGTCAACATCTACAACCAGGGCAACAAGAACATCACCCTCCACTGGCACGGCGTGGACCAGCCGCGGAACCCGTGGTTCGACGGGCCGGAGTACATCACGCAGTGCCCCATCCGGTCCGGCGCCAACTTCACCTACAGGATCATCTTCTCCGAGGAGGAAGGCACGCTCTGGTGGCACGCGCACAGCGACTTCGACCGCGCCACCGTGCACGGCGCCATCGTCATCCACCCCAAGCGCGGCTCCGCCTACCCCTACACCAAGCCACACAAGGAGATGCCCATCATCCTCGGTACGGTACATGCATGGATTGGATTTTCAGTACTGCTATGGACTGCTACGACTGATGGTGGAATTCTTCAGTGTTTTGATCTGAATGCATGGCTTAAAAATCTGCAGGCGAGTGGTGGAATGTAGACGTGGAGCAGCTGCTCGAGGCGACCAAGCGGACCGGCAGCGACGTCAACATTTCGGACGCCAACACCATCAACGGCCAGCCCGGGGACCTGTTCCCGTGCTCCAAGAACGGCACCTTCAGGATGCCCGTGGAGCACGGCAAGACGTACCTGCTCCGGATCATCAACGCGGGGCTCACCAACGAGATGTTCTTCGGCGTCGCCGGGCACCGCCTCACGGTGGTCGGCACCGACGGCCGCTACCTCAAGCCGTTCACCGTCGATCACATCATGATCTCTCCGGGCCAGACCATGAACGCACTCCTCGAGGCCGACCGCGCCACGGACGGCTCAGCCAACAGCCGCTACTACATGGCCGCGAGGACGTTCGCGACCAACCCGCAGCTCAGGGTCAACAACAGCACCGCCACGGCCATCCTCGAGTACACGGACGCGCCGCCCTCCGCGGGGCCGCCGGACCTCCCCAGCCTGCCGGCCGTCGACGACATCGCCGCGGCGACGGCGTACACGGTGCAGCTCAGGTCCCTGGTCACCAAGGAGCACCCGGTCGACGTGCCAACGCACGTCGACGAGCACATGCTCGTGACCATCGCCGTCAACCTGCTACCCTGCGGGGCCAACGAGACGTGCGAGGGCCCCAGGGGCAACCGCCTCGCGGCGAGCCTGAACAACGTCAGCTTCGTGGCCCCGTCCGTCGACGTCCTCGACGCCTACTACTACTCGATCCGCGGCGTGTACGAGCCGGACTTCCCCAACAAGCCGCCGTTCTTCTTCAACTTCACCGACTCCCTGCCGCTGGAGCTCTCGTTCACGAAGCGGGGCACCAAGGTGAAGGTGGTGGAGTACGGCGCCATCGTGGAGGTGGTGTTCCAGGACACGGGTATCCTCGGCGCCGAGAGCCACCCCATGCACCTCCACGGGTTCAGCTTCTACGTGGTGGGCCGAGGGTTTGGGATCTTCGACAACAACACGGACCCGGCCACGTACAACCTGGTGGACCCGCCGTACCAAAACACGGTCTCCGTGCCCAGGGCCGGGTGGGCCGCAATCCGCTTCCGCGCGGCAAATCCCGGTGAGAATTTGCGAATTCTGGTTACAAATTTTCAAATGAAATATTAATCTATGCTGTTTATGCGATTTGTTTTATTGACTTTGCGCCATTTTTCTTGTGCTTAGGTGTGTGGTTTATGCATTGTCACTTTGATCGTCACACAGTGTGGGGCATGGATACCGTTTTCATTGTGAAAAATGGCAAAACCCCTGAGGCTCAAATGATGCCGCGCCCTTCTACCATGCCAAAGTGCTAAGAAACCAGGGCGTGAGCTATAACCACGGTTTACAACATGATCAAGCAAGATAGCTAATTGTAATTGATTGATTGATTTTATTATTTGTGGTACATAATTTAAGTATAGTTGTTCTTAAAATAAATAAAGGCTCAGTTGAGATCCATGTAATTTGGTTGGAAGACAAAAGAGTATATTCGCTGTATTGAATAATTGTTTGGTTTCTTTGTATTTACATCTTCAAATGTAATTACACAATGTATCCTATGGAGCTATGGTCTCTATCTCATGAAGACTAATATAAGTATTCATTTTGTATATATTCTTCTGCCATGATCAAATCATGACCAATTTAGCATGCTACCTGATTTTATAAAGAGCAATAAGAGCTCTAATAAAATCATAATTAATTAAAGGAGAATATGATACATAGTTATGTGCTTGCGCCACGTCATCTTGTCCCAATCCTCAGCATTGTTCACATGTATATTGCCACCTAAATGTAAAACAAAATCCCCTAAATCCTATCAGATCAGATTTAAACATCAAATAAATTAGTGTTTGTTCTCGTTTTAATGGAAGCACTCCATTACACCTCACTGGTTGGGATGTAAATGTGTACCTTGCAAGTAGTTCCAGGTCACTCCGTTAGTTTATTTTCTTAATTTTTCTTCCTTTGAAACTCGGATTAGTTCATTTTGATAAATTTTAGATTGACCCAATAGCCTAAAAGAAAAAAGAAAGCTTGCATCCCAATAAGACACTCTAACATATTTTTGAATACAAAGATTATTTGATAAGCCAAATTGATATCCTAATATTCTAACCTAATCCCATTCACCTAAGGCAACATGAAGATATCCTCTGGGTACCGCAAGGAAGCTACCCGTGAGGAAAAAGAAGTCTGATTCCTACTAGGATTCCACTGTAATCCTATTAGGACTCATACCTTGTAATCCTACTAAGACTCCTACCTTGTAATTCTACTAGGAACCCCGTCCTCTGAGATATATAAAGGAGGGCAGGGATATCTAGATATAGATAGGCAGAGAACCAACAGAGAGCAGCCAACATGCAACTCAACACCCAAGCGTAGGACGCAATATACAATACCCAAAAACAGGACGTAGTGTATTACGCTACTCTAGCAGTCCGAACATGTCTAAATTTGTGTCTTGTGTCCTTGCGTTCACCTTCAAGTTTCAGATCCGGCGTCTAAATTTGTGTCTTGTGTCCTTGCGTTCACCTTCAAGTTTCAGATCCGGCGATACCTCACCAAATAATCACCTACCTTATGGTATCTCTGGGTAGGCCGATGGTAAAAACACCGACAGGAGGGGTCAAAAAAACTTCTTCAACATATTTTTACAAATTGTTCGTATAATTTATTAGGGCGTGATTGGTTTGTTGACAAATCCAACCTAGCTCACATATAAGGTCTAGACAACCCCGACATCCAGGCTCAGTGTATGCAAGATGGTGGCATCTTGTTGCCGGTTTGCATAGAGTCAGGCAATGCTCGTAAGTGGCGGAGCTAAGGGGGGCTGGCAGGGGCCATGGCCCCACCAATAATTCATACAAATAAAATATAATTTACTTAATCACTAGTTATTTAAGTTAATCAATGATCATTTAAGTCTTATTTTTCTAGTAACTAGGACTTCTTATCATTTAGCTAGAGCTTGGCTGATTTAAATGTCATATTTAATACAAAAATAAGTTCTTATTTCTACAGATAAACTATTATCTCCGTTCCTTGTAGGTTGTTTAGCTTTTTTAATATATAGTTTTTGCTAGGCATTAGATATAGTGTACATCTAGATACATAGCAAATCCTATATATTTATAAGCTAAAATGATCTGTAACTTTGAACATTGAACAGAGAAAATAAGCATTATGCCAAAATAACAAAAATACTTAATTTATTTTTTGACCATCTGTTGATAGCGGTGAAATATGGTTATTCATACTATACTAAAATATAGATAGGTATTATCATGCTATATATACTTCTACTATAACTATTATTTGGCCTATTTGGAACCGTATCACGAGACAACACTTTTTGAATAAGCGTGTATAGAACCTCTCCATTGCTTCTCAAGTTCGGAGCCCGCATCTTAATCACTATCTAGTACAAAAAAGTGTGTCATATCTTAGCTTTTTACAAGTGCTAATGTTGTAACTTTACGTAAGAATTCCTGACTCCGCCCCAAATGCTCCTATGAGAACCTATATTGTTGCATGAGATAAACATAGATCAAAAGGTACTGCCATAATCTTTATTATGTGCACCTATTTTCACTCAACATTTAATTTCACGTATTAATCTTTCATATCATTTGAAATACATACTAATCATACATTAAAATATCATTGACAAGCTATTCCTCGCATCCCGCGAGAAATGAGTCCCATTTCATTTTCTACGAAGCCAAGCTGCAGGACGTCTTTCTGCATCCGTGAAACCAGTCTCTGGACCTCGCACAACTATTCAAACGCCACCAACTCACATCAGACGAGCTTAGTTTATTTTTGTTTGAAATACGGTATGCAAAATGTACCGCGTGGCGCATTCTCCCCGCGTTGTTTTTTCTTTTTCTTAGAGTGGAGTGTTTGAGTTCGTCAAAAAACGTGAGATCTGGCACCTTACCTGTTCGGCTGTTCTCCCCCGTTTGTCACCTTCAACCACCGGGACCGAAACCACACCACACCAGGTCACCAGCCTTCCTCACGATCTCCGTGTCGCATCTCCACATCGCCCTTCTCCGACCGCCTCCCCACCGGATTCGGAGGCGACTCCCGAGGCAGCGCGGGCCCGGCGGCGCGCAGGCTGCTGGCGTCGGCGTCCTCGGCGGCCGGCGGCCATGGAGGATCTGGGCATCGAGGCGAAGGAGGCCGCGGTGCGCGAGGTGGCGAAGCTGCTCCCGCTCCCGGAGCTCCTCTCCTCCATCGCGTCCATCAAATCTGACTACCTCGCACGGCAGCAGGTGACGTGATCCACCCCGAAACCTCGCAATTTCACTCGCTGTGGTGAATCTTAGGCAGTTGGCGAATGGGTCGGGTAAACCCTGATTGGCATTCTCAGTCTGGTTGCAAGCGACCTCTCCATGTAGTTGCCCCCCTCCGCTCTGAGACCTGATACGCTGCTTCAGTTTTGGCTGCAATTAAGTTCGTGGCGTGGATCATAGCGGGACTCGGCCGGAATCTATTCCTAGCTTATTACATTCGGGAATTTGCGACCAACGACTAGTTACGTACTTACGTGTGCGCGAGTTAGCTTATTATTGTGTCACGTCCGAGAAGTGAGTGATTAAGTTCAATTTCGCCTGAAGTATAGACAATTTGTCCATGAGAAATGGTGATATGGGTTGAAATTATGTGCCACGAAATTCTGGTCTGTATCAGCTATTTAGCTGATATTCACGTAGTTTGGTGAAGTCACGCACAATTTCTCCAAAACATTTATCTGCAGTCAAGCCAGAATTGCTAAGTTTAAAGCATGGGCAGTAGGTTCAACACTTGATGAGCTATCTGCAGCTTCGATATAATTTGTGCTTCTTTTTCAGAGTGGCAGATAATGGTGCTAGCTACCTGATACTGCTAACAACGTTTGAAACCCATGCTTTCAGTGGTTGAATTTCTAACTCACATTTCATTCATAAAATTTAGATAAACAAATATGCACTCACACTTTGTTCAGAAAAATTATATGTTAAATTTTGATAACGAAACAGTGGAGAGATAAACAAGAACAAAATGCTGATATTCCACGTTCAGACCTTTCCTGGTTTTCGTTTGTTTACTTCTTCGCCAGTTAACCAGCTTGTGTGATTTCATTTTTAGGAGAATATTTGAACTGTCCAAAGCTGATCATCACAATGATTATCTTCCCTTTCTAATCACACCATTCTTATGCCTGCTTTATTTCTTTATATTTCATTATTGATTGTAAGCTCGACGTATGTTTTTCTGTTTAAGTGCTTTAATATGCAAATTCATATTTATAAAGATATGTGCAGAAAATGTTTAAATCAGATTATCATCTCATAAAACGGGTTGGGCTGTGGAGCAAGCTTTATCTACTCTTGGGTTTTGGCAATGCTGCATGGGCATTTCTTGGCAAGTTTTAATTGTATATATAAAACTAGAACAAAAGAAAGCACGCTAGAATATGAAATGATCTGCAGAAAATGGTTTGGATATATGCAATGTCTTCTTTAGATTTCATCCTTTTGTCCACTATTTCAATCACCTCATGTACCTCTTTATTGTCTTTGTCTGACTATCTTTTACAAAATTTTCAGACAAATGATGCACAACTCAGTACAATGGTGGCAGAACAGGTATTGGGCTGCCAAACTTATTAACTGAACTATTATTATCATCCTGAGTTATTTTGAGTTACTATTGCTGCTCCCATCATCAATATGTCCCTCTTCATGTGTGTCTGCTGGATGATGAGTTATTTTTGGGTATGCTTGAAAATCAACAGGTCGAGCAAGCCCATGCTGGCATCAATGCTCTAGCCGTATCTCAGGAAACAATAAACAAACTACGTGAGAACTTCATAGATATAGACAAGTAAGCTACTTATCTTGATTCTGCAATTTCCACACTCTTACTTGACTGATATTGTAGACTAGCATACTCCAAAAACCTATATGCTTTTTTTCTTCATTTCTCAGTCTTATTACCATTAATCAATTGCAGGTTGTGTCAGGAGTGTCAAACTTTAATTGAGAACCATGACAAGATCAAGCTCCTTAGCAATGCAAGAAACAATCTGAACACAACTTTAAAGGTTTGCTGACTGGAGTTAGTGATACCACATTACCACTATATTCACACTCTTTTGCATTATGCTATTTACATTTTCTTAATACTGAAAAGATCAAGCTAACCACGTTACAGGACTATGGAAACTTAATTATATGTTTGTTTTCCTGCTGGTAGGATATGGGAGGTATGATGTCCATTTCTGTGGAGGCGGCTGCAGCACGCGACTCATTAACCAACGACAAAGAGTTAATTCACACTTATGAGGTTGATTTTTTCTTCTTTGACTTATCAATTAACACCCTCATTGGATGCCCTAATGGTAATACTCTATTTATCTGACTTTTCTGTGTCATCTTTCTTGTGTTGAAATTAGAGATTAACAGCTCTTGATGGAAAGAGGCGTTTTGCTCTAGCTGCTGCTGCATCTCATAAGGAAGAAGTTGGCAGGCTAAGGTTCTTTTTTAAACTTCAAAGCCTGAACTAGTTTCTAGCTAATATTAATTGTCATGTGAAACACCATCCTTATTTTTTCCCTTTCACCTCCCTAGTTATAAGCTAAGCATTTCTAACAGATTTTGGCTCATGACTTCATTCTAAGGTCTAATAAATCAGTAATTAACTAACTACCAATATCATGTACTTTTGTTACAAAGAAGTTTCTACAGCACTGCATATGCAACTCTACTGAACCAGCCACACTCTACTTTTTTAAGTCTAGTTCATCTGTGGAACATTTAGTTTTTTTTTTATCAACCATGTTTTGTGTCCAATGTACAGGTGATATAACTATTGCTGATAGCACAATAAAAACGACTTGAAGAAAAGAAAACTTATCCTTCATCGATCCGCGTGAGGATATTGAATATTGTATTTAGACTAAAAGTTTACCTAGCTGATACTGAATTTTTCATCTTCAGAACTAGTCTATTTTATAATATTAAAATGCTAAATCTTTCTTGTGGCCTGTATTGCAATTAAGTATAACTCTCTTGATGGATTCTTCTTCACTCCACAGAGAATACTTCGAGGATGTTGATCGAACATGGGAAACGTTTGAGAAGACATTATGGGGCCATATCACTAACTTTTTCAAACTTGCAAAAGAGAGGTACATTTTTTTTTGCTACGTGCATTCTCTATACTGTGTGATATGACAAATGACTTTATAGCTTTATGCATACTTTTAAAATCGAGGCACTGTTTCGGATCCCTAGATTTTGGTCTTATGCGCCTTATGCAAAGTACTAAATATTAGGTCTTGCAGGAAGCAGGTTCCGTTACTATTAAAGACCGATGAAGTAATTGCTTTTCAAAATTGAAAGAAATCCCTTTGAGCAAGGGAAATTCAAATTCTTGAACCCGAACAGAGACAACTATAGGCCATCTTATATTTAAAGCACCCTGTTTCCATTGCTGTTATTTTTTCCTCTTCAGCTAGTGGCTTTTTCTGGAGGGTATCTGCAAATATGATAGGTAGTCAGCTCTAGGCATTTTTCCACCTTGTATTTCATTAGTTAATTAAAATGCATTAACTAAATATTGTATGATCTAAATGGCGCATGTATTTGCTAATTTTACACTTTCTATTTGTTTATCCAAAGAATTGGGAGCTTTCAAAAAAATTGAGTTGATCAATATGGCAATAGTAAACTCAGATTTACATGCTTTAATTACATATAAAGGTATCTCATCTCCTATCTATGCTAGTACTTATACTCACCTTTTCTTTTGCAGCCCTCAGACATTGGTTAGAGCTTTGAGGTACATCTTCATTCTTCAATGTTTGCTTTGATATTTTCAAGTGCCAATCTTGGAGGTGAATAGTTGAAAGGCTAGTAGTTACATCCTGCTTTATGGCTATGTGCCCTGTAGATATAGCTGTGTGTTCTCATGTAAAGATATTTTCCTCCCTCCCTAGCTTACTTCCGCTTTCAAAATAATTTTGTCAGTGAATAGGTTTTCAATAACACAGTTTGTAGAGTTATAGATTTGGTTGTATGTCTATATTTCCTTTTTGTTTTGTAGGAGATATATATCATAGGAGTATAGCACCCAAAGATTTACATTCCTGTATAATTTTTGTTTTTGGACTACTTCAGGGTTGTTGAAATGCAAGAAATCATAGATCAACAAGTTGCAGAAGAAGCAGCTGAGGCCGAGGGTGCAGGTGCTATAGCGACAATAACAAACCAACGTAGAACTGCAAAGTACACTTTTCCTTTTCCTCTTCAGATAAATTTCTGTTCTTCCAGTATGATATAGTTCATGCCTTACAGGAGCACAGTCGTAAATCCTTTTGCTATTACCCTTTATTTTTATGATATTATTGATGAAGTATGTATTAGTGTTTTATGTTTATATCAGCATTTGGACATCTGTGTACCTTACAGTTGTGCCTGAGTTCAGTAAATGAATTTACAACCCTAAAAAAGGTAAATGAATTTACAAGCAATAAAGGTGACAGGGTACCTTTCAGCCATTTTTGCATATTGATATTATTCTGATGATCATGGCATGATATAGGATGCAATCTTTCATGTGTACATATATATGGAACTGCAATTGCATGTTACATAAATCTACCATGAACTGTATGGTACATTTTACCCAACATTGTCCTCATTCCCCCCTTTGGTGTTGCCTTCTGTAGCACTGTATAGATGTTTAACTTGCATGACATGTTTGCTAAAAGACTTGATGACTTGATTCTACTATTGATTATATTGCCTTTTCTAGTGTTCCACACAATTCGACCCTTTAGAGCAGCGCTAGTTTAGTCTATCATCTTAAGGTACCGATACCAACCGACAATCATAACACATGTGAGAAAGCATAAATAATAATACAATTTTACCAGGTTATCTCTTATGTACTCTGATGATTTTGAGTTGCCCTTCCTCAATGTTGGCAGAAAAGGTGCAGGGGCAGCAGCTACCCCAAGAAAGGGCACTCAAGAAAAATCGAAGGTTCAGGGAAAGGGCTACAAGGACAAATGCTATGAGAGTGTTAGGATGGCTGTTGAAGCCCGCTTCAACAAGCTGCTTACGGAGGTACTGCTTCAATCGGTCCAGGATGTTAAGATCTGCTTTATCATTTTCACAGTTCACAGCTAATGTTTTGATCACACAGCTTGTTTTTTCGGAGGATTTGATGGAAGCTTTGGAGGAAGCCAAAGCAGTAAGTACTCTATTTTCTTAGCTTTGCTTATTGACTGACTATTTTCCCATCTGTGAGTTCTAGACCTCTTAAGAGTTATATGATTCATGATGCTGAAGCTTGCATGGTCAAAACCTATCTGCTACATATATTAGTGTTGCTAACCTGGTATTGTCTAATGAGCTCAAGAAGAATTGTCTATTGGTTAAGAAACAAACAAGGATCACATTTCATGCCTGACCATGCAGTATTGTCAGCTTTTAAAACTTTTTTGACATGCATGAATGAAACTGTAGTTGTTGGCCTTATTTAAAAATATTCCTCGTCACAGAAACAGTAGCGTTTTCAACACACATTCCCCCAAAACAGCTTCGACCATTTATTTCTACAAAAATATATGTTACAAACCAAATTAATTATGATATTACGTACTTCTCAAGTCAAGTAGAATTTGTGCATCCTATTTCCATAGAACAAATCCAAAACACATATGGAGATACCGAATTGCAAGTGAACTGAACTGGTTGAATGCAATTTTTAAATTTCTTCTTCTCGGTGTGTGTGTGTGGGTGGTGGTGTTGGTTGGGGGCGGGGGGTGGGGAGTGGGGGGGGGATCTTACCATCCTACTAGATCTGCAATATGAGATCTAGCAATGTATCTTTAGTAAGCATACTTACCTTCATTTACCTAGTGGATCTTTTTGATTTATAGCTCACTACTTTGCTTCTATTTAAATACAGATTGGAGATGAGCTTGGCGATATATATGACTACGTTGCACCATGCTTTCCTCCTAGGTATGTTGAAAACTAGTATAAACTTTAACTACTCCCTCCGTCCCATGAAGAGTGCAATTCTAGTTTTTTTTCAGACAGATTAGTGGTGGCGTGAAAAGACTCTCATACCCTCATTTGTTTGCCACATGCGGTTAGTTTTGACGTGCAAATCAAATCTGACCACTTAATTAGGCAGGTAGTTGAGATCCAATTTCTAGGATTGCACTCTTTGTGGGATTTTTTTCAAACATAGGATTGCACTCTTCATGGGTCGGAGGGAGTAGTTGCTAGATTTAGAATATCTGTTCCATATATAGGAAGTAGGTAACCAGTTTACTATAACTAGACAGTGTGCACACCTCGACATAATGCAATAGGCAGTTCTTGCTGGAACTTTAAAAAAAAAGTATAGCAACACAAAGGCATGTTAAGAGCTCGTAAAATGGCCTAACTTTATCTCAAGAATCCGTTTTTGGGGCTGCATCCAAATACACGTTCATTCTAATTTCTCAACAAGTCAGTTCATATGGAAGTTATGTTATTGCCGAAAAGTAGCATGACAGGGGGTAAAGGGAAGATATTTTTGCTTGTATAGAGTATTGATGATCTGAGAGGAGGGCTATCCTTAGAAATAGTGTTTTACAAAAAATTCATAATTGTTTCCTTGTTGTTGCTGACTTCTTAAATTATCATGTTTCTTACTTCTGCACAGATATGAAATTTTCCAGCTCATGGTAAACCTATATACCGAAAGGTTCATTCAGATGCTAAGACTTCTCAGCGATAGGGCAAATGATATTCAAAATATAAATATCCTGAAGGTACCTTATTTCAAATATCATAGTTTCATGTTCCCCAAGATGAATTGTGGAAACTACACACTTCCATATTGTGTTCCTTTGATTCTTGAATCATGAGTAAAAATGTTTGACTTTTGTTCTTAGCAAGAGCGTTAATGACTGATCACTGTAGGTAACTGGCTGGGTTGTGCAATATCAAGAAAATCTGATTGGTCTTGGTGTGGATGAATCACTTGCCCAAGTTTGTTCTGAAAGTGGTGCATTGGATCCCCTCATGAATATGTATGTCGAGCGTATGCAGGCAACAACTAAGGTACTCCTTTCTAGATCTGTTGAATTGTAAATGAACTCGATCGTGGTAATCATGTATCATTTCTTGTTTTCTTTTGTAGAAATGGTACAGCAACATTTTAGAGGCAGACAAAACACAACCACCAAAAAGTAAGGAGGATGGAAAACTATATACGCCTGCAGCAGTGGATCTATTCAGAATATTGACCGAGCAAGTTCAGATAGTTAGAGACAACAGTACAGACGTCATGCTATATCGTATTGCTCTTGCAGTTATTCAGGTATGTCTATACTTTTATTTTGAGATTATGTAAGTCTACCTGGTTTTTGTGCTATGCTTCATGCTGTTGGAATCTGTTAATATGTTATTTTCAATCTTCTATTTTGGGTCTTTGCAGGTCATGCTTGATTTTCAAGCAGCTGAGAGACAAAGACTTGAGGAGCCAGCTTCTGATGTTGGTCTGGAATCACTATGTGCATTGGTAGCTTTCTGCATTTAGAACTCTATGAGATGTGAATTCTCTGCTTTTCTTTGTTTCTTATTATTTGATTCTTATATTGTGTGTGTGTGCAGATTAACAATAACCTGCATTGCTATGAACTTTCATCAGAGCTAAGTAGCAGTACATTGGAGGCACTTCCACCAAACTATGCTGAACAGGTGAGAATCTGCGACAAAAGCTTTTGCTCTTTCTTAGATGACATTCTTTCAAAGCTTGTTTTAACTTGTCTGGAGACAGCTTTGTGTTTTTTGAGTTTCATAGCTCACGACTCCTTGAAGTTTCTTCTTTCTGAACTTGAAATACCATTGTTTCAGAATTAGGGTTCTATTTCCCAATAGGTGTCAGTTTTTGACTTGTTTCTGAAGAAAAGAAAAAGTCTCCTGTCATTCTGTCAAGGGCCCAGAGAGGGAAAAATACAAATTGAAAAAAAGGGCACAGAGAGGGACTAGACCATATGCATTAGCCATATGGTTCTGGTTTCCTGTAGGGACAAATTTTCTTACTTTTGTCTGGCGTGAGGATAAAGATTCCTGGCAAATATCAGGATACATACTTTATATATGTATTAGTCATATGGGTGTAATTTTCAACATTGACATGGCCAACATGGAACCATTCTTGTGTGTGGTCTAAAGAATAAATTCTTAAATATCACCATACCTTGTACTTGTCTAAGTAGCTAGAAGCATCAGATGTATATTTCTTGGGTTGGAGCATGCTTCACAAATACTCCACCCAGTCTAAAACATGTGACGTTTTGGGTTGTCTTAAGTCAACTGTTTGAAGTTTTGTTGCAAATTACTTTTTATGTGCCGCGTTTTGGACCTTTGCAAATTATACTAGTAGATTTTTTTTCCTCAAAATGTAGTTCCACTGAAGTATATTTTTGCTATGTTCTATAAATATTTGTTTAACAAAAATTACTAGTCAAAAGTTTTATTTGGTTAATCGTGTTGGTGTCCAACATCACTTATTTGTAACTGGATAGACTGCTATGTGTACGCAAATGTTGTTCGTGTTAGTGAAATTCCACTAGAAGCCAATCTTGCCTCCGAATGGGATGTTTGAAATTTGAACAGGGAGAACAAACTGGAATCTGGTCCCTGTTGATTCCTTCTTTTGCTTGGCTGTATTTTTTGAATCTTTGTAAAACTGTAAACATTAACCCTATCTGGAGCTTGATACTAATTGTTTGTGTTGTACAATACTACAATGTTTCTATCTCTCTTCACTCACATTGAGCCTTTTGAGCTATAAGCAAAATATTCTGTTGTAGGTTAATTTTGAAGACACATGCAAAGGATTTCTCGATATTGCCAAGGTTTGTGCTGCATGCATATGATATAGCTATAAATCTATTTAAATCGTCCATCAAACTGTCATTTGAAGCTTTGTTATTTGTTATTTCAACAGGAAGCTGTTCTTCAAACTGTTAGTGTTATTTTTGAAGACCCAGGTGTGCAGGATCTACTTGTGAAGCTTTACCAGAAAGGTAATTCTTTCATAGCAGTCCTTCATTCTCTTTTTTTGGGGTATGTGGTTTGAGAACTCAAATCGATCCTTAGATGGAATGCATCATGAGATAATTCCATGAACTTTGATAGGATGGCCTCATTCCTCATGATTACACTAGTTTGTGTTCATTTGGGATAAGTTGGTGATGGATCTACCCATTCAATTCCTCAAACAAAACAAGAATGTTAGGTTTTGACTTTTTAGCTAGGATAAAATGATTCATCACCATCCAACTGCTCAAACTAAACACTCATTTATGTCAGTTCTTGGTCGATTTTGAACTAATACAACCTGCAGCTCCTTGTATTCCATAAGCGGCTTATCGGCCAGATAAGTGCTTGGAGATTTACAATGCTGCATGCTTACACTACTACAACGATTCTCTCAATCATCTTACTATATTTCACTGGTATTGATGGATTTTCCATTGATGTTGCCTATTATTTTCAACAGCTACTTGCCATATTTGATGCTTATAATCGGTTAGGTTGTTTGCAGTTAACATTCAGAGTCTGTTCATCAGTCTAAAAAGATTCAAGGCCTGGGTAGATAGGAAGCATTGTGATCCATATCCTTAGGATTTAGATTAAACTAAACCCTGAAAAGTTGTAAAGCAATTCTAATCTTCCAAGTACACACTCAAATTCCTTCGAATTTGCCACTGGTTTGGCTGTATTAAACTATGTGCTGGATCCCAAGTATAGGTATATCAATGATGTATGATTCAGTAGTGAGTCCAACATGATTCTGTTAATACCCCTCCCAGTAAGCAAGGTAAATTGATGTACTGTTTGACACGAGGGTGTTAACAATCATATGAACTCTTCTTTGCCTTTTTTTTTTGGTGGCAAAGTGCTTGTAGTGTCTTTTCTTGTCCATGGAATGTCTCGTTGCAATTTGTTTTCTCACACTGATTCTTTCTGTTTAGACTGGATGGAGGGAATGGTCACGGAATATCTCGTCGCAACATTTGCTGATTATTTTGGGGATGTCAAAATGTAAGTTCTATTTTCCTAATAAAATAGTATTAAGTGGCATGAAACTATTTATGAATGTATATTCCCCCGGAAAATCCTGTTTCTTATGTGCATTTTGTTTACCTACACTTTTTTGTGAAGTGCTTCATGGCATAGTTTTGAGAGAAAAAAGAACCACACCATATTCTACGCATCAAGCTAAGTTTATCGTTGGATCCCAACATATCAAGAATAAAAATGCATTTGCCAAATTTGGAAACTCATGTGCAAGTTAATAAGTTCTAAATGCTGATATGGATTTGCAAACATTAGAATTGGTACCTCCAGTGCAATGAATTTTGTCTACAACATTTAATGTTTTATATTTTCATCACATCAGTAGCATTCCTCATAAGCTATGGAGTCTTGGTTGATTGTAACACTTCAAATTTCTGCTCCTGTCAATTTAGTTTATTGAAGTTAAACATTAACAGTCCAGATTTTTGCTGATAATAGTTAGTTGTGTAGCTTTATGTGCTTTAATTTAATATACTCTTGTATTCTTTAGGTATATTGAGGAAAGACCATTTCGAAGATTCGTCGAGGCTTGCATAGAGGAAACAATTGTTGTGTATGTTGATCATCTTCTCTCTCAGGTTTGCAGAAGCACCCTTAATACTATCTGAAATAGTGTCCATGTAAGTTAAATCGTGTCTTACTATACCCTAAATGACTATTGATATCTGGAGGGATCTTTAGGAACACATAAGGTGTATTGACATCCTAAAAGGAAGATTTGTACGGGTTTCCACAAACATGCTATTACTGAACTGTCGCTGTTGTACATTGTGTTCAGTTTGGTCTTTCCTTCTTACCAGATTACTTCCCTGCCCAAAAAGAAAATTCATACAATATGTCGTATTATCTCTGAGAACTGTCTGAGAAAACCTTTCAGAACTATTCTCACAACTGCTGCCCGACATGACCTTTCAATAACTAATGTGTTTCCTTTTGTGCCTGTAGAAAAGCTACATAAAAGAAGAAACAATTGAGAGGATGAGGTTAGATGAAGAGGTGCTTATGGATTTCTTCAGGGAGCACATCAATGTGACAGTAAGTATAGTTTCTGCTGGGAGTTTGTTGTGGTGACAACTACAGAATTGTCTTAATTCAAAGTTTAAGTGCATGCATTTTATTGTGGGGACAACTACAGAATTGTCTTCGTTCAAAGTTTGAGTGTACGCATTTTATGGAAATCAAATTGGATACTGTAACTTTTTGTCACTGAACACCTTTTGTCCTAAGAAAAACTCGACCGCTGAGGGGAAGACCACGCCCACAGCTTTGCACTAAGAAGAAGCTCTTACTGGCCCAGTCGAGAAAAGGCCCCAAAGGCCCGCTTCCGGACAAGCTACACGTGGGCCACGTGCATTTCGCTGAAGGCAACAGCAGTGGTTACATGTATAACACGAACATCCGATGAGGGACCTTTTTTTCATCCAGCCCCGTTTAATTCGCTCCCACGGGGAGTCAAACCCGAGCCTACTAGATGCTATTTAGGCACTCTAACTGCTAGGCTAGAGGCCCTTGCGCACCATCCATTGTCCTAAAAAGACATTTATGAGGGTGATGCTTCTATATTAACCTAAACCAGTTTTTGCTGAAAAGTATTTTTTTACTGCTCCAGAAAGTCGAAAGCAGAGTGCGGATTCTGGCTGATATGAGGGAGCTAGCTTCAGCTGAGAGTTTGGATAGCTTTACTCTCATTTACACAAATATACTGGAACATCAACCTGATTGTCCGGTAATTTTCTGCCTAACAAATACATTCAAATATCAAACGGGCATGTTCATTCCTTTTATTTTCTGCAACTTGACATCTGTGTTTTGTAGCCTGATGTTGTCGAGAAGCTTGTGGCGATGCGAGAAGGCATTCCAAGAAAGGAAGCCAAGGAGGTAAGGACACAAGATTTACCACATCATATGCATCTGCAGTACTGCTTTGTTTTCATGAACCTGTGGGCGGTGGTCCAACAAAACTACCAACTCGTGCCTATTGACAGGGGAACATTTGATTATTATGGTTGTTAGTGTAACCAGTGGTTATAAACGTACTAGTAATTGCTCGTAGATTCTTAATCCCTAATCATTTCTTAGGTTGTACAAGAATGCAAGGAGATATATGAGAACTCGCTCGTGGATGGCAACCCTCAGAAGTCTGGATTTGTGTTTGGCAAATTGAAGTGCCTGACAGCAAAGAAAGGCATATGGAGCAAGCTTGGGCAATAAGGACGTGGTGATTTGGTGCAGAGTGGATTCACGCACCATCAGGGCAAAGACTGTATATTTTACTTCTTTTTGTGATCATTCTTTTGTTCTTTTACCGATGCTACTATTGGTTTCACGTTTATACCATATCAGTGTGTAACTGTGTATGCAGCATGAGATGCAAAAATGTATATTCCGCTTTGCCTAGCTACAGAGAATTTTGGTGTAAAAAACATGTAACGTTTCAAAGCCTAATTATACTTATCCAATAAAATGGTTTGTTAACCGCAAGAAGTTGTCCCTCGTCATGTATTGCTGCTAAGTTGTGCAGTTTTTCGCTCCAAAATGGAAATGAGGCGCCTATAAAACGGTGTCATGCTGCGTGCCGCGATCGTGGGTCCATCGAGCCATCCGGACATGTGGTCGAGGTCCTGCCTCCGCTCGGCCGAGCCCGCCCAGCCGATCGTGACTTCCCCACAACGTTGACACGGCCGTCAAGCATCGGCGTAGCAAACATCAAATGCTGACTGGGCGCCAACGCATAAATTTGATTCACGACGGTCGACGGATGAAGTCCAGATGTTTGTTGAGACGTCCAATGCAGGTGCTCACCAAACTGAGGCGAAACCGCATTCGGCACACAAAAGCAAACACAGGACTGGAGATGGTGATGTTTCGGCTAACGGCACTTCCTTATTCCATTCATTTACAACTTACAACAAAGAGAGGCTTCAGGTCTCTTTCTTACCCTTTTGATGGCACTGCAATGAATAAATAGCTCACGATGCTCTAGGTGGTGGTACACTACGAGGTACAACAAAAAGGGTCAAATTCTACAAGGTCTGTATCCTTTGGACCTGCGATTCGGCTTGCGAGTCACCAGCTGCGTTGTCAGCGGTGTGCTCGATGACGAAGCTCTCGATCTTATGAAGTGACTGCAAAGTAACCAAGAGTGAATATGTTAGGAGTCATGCCGATGATGTGGGAGGTACAAATGAAATTCACGTTGTGCCAAGTGATGCCCTGATAGGCATTAAGAACATATGCATACCTCAATAGCAATATCAGTTGGTGTCAGCTTAGAGACATCATCATGACCCTGTTTAGACGCAATCTCTGCGAATGCCACACACAGACGTGTTAATCCACGGGAACATGGAACAAAAACTTTAATCAAGTGCCAAAGAGGACCATTTGATCATACAGCTAACCATATTATCCAGACGGGAACCTTACCTTCTAGAGAAACTCTTACATCCGCATTTGCATAAGCATCACCCCTTTGCTCTGCGAGCATGCTGAGCTTAGAAAAGGCCTAACATAAAAGGAACTCAGTGAGACATCCATATTAGAATTAACATAAAAAGTGTGAGCAGGCCTACAGATACCACAAATAAAGGCCCAGAATCCAGGGTAGGGCTTCAAGGCTTAAAGTGGATCTATGTAGCAGTTTTTGTCCATGACAATTGGAAGAAACAGAATATATCAAATTTCATGTCAGATTCCAGCATGGAAGAAGTTGAAGGAACAAGTAGCTACCATTGTGTATGGATCACCAGATGGTTGATCCAGAAGAGGACGAGAGGCAGTTCCAACTTTAGCAATACGCCTAGCAAGAGCGTCCAAGGGCACATCTAACCAAACAGATAGGCCCTTCTTCATATATTTCCTGTTAATGCAATAACAGATCACAACATTATTAATTAGAAGCCAAGAAGGCACCCTATTTAAAGCGGAAGAATTAACTCTAGATACCAGTTAACTGGTCGGATAACAGCACCGCCTCCAGTGGCTACAACTAATCTCCGCATTGAGGACAGATCCCTCAAGACACTACTCTGCAAGGCATCAAACAAATTGAAAGGGAAATCAATACTCAAAGCAACCAACACAGATAAACAAAAACTATACACCAAAGAGAGCATTAGAGTAGCAGATAAGTTCAGCAACCGTTACCTCATTGTCCCTGAAGAAGGCTTCACTATGAACCTTGAATATTTGGGCAACTGAAGGCATTCCCACAGCTTGCTCCACCAATTTGTCACTGAAAACATAGTCCAGAGCAGTAAGTCTACCTCTGCATCAGCATGAGCATCTGATAGAAAACCTTCATAAATTGCTATTACTTCAAGATCATAAAAAAGACAAACCTATCAAAGAACGAATAACCCAAGACTTCAGACATAATCTTCCCCACGGTACTTTTTCCAGAACCCATCATTCCTGTACATAGACAATAACTCCTCAATCACAAATTCAAATATGGTAGTTTCATCTAAAAGTTGACATTCTTTAGCAACAGTAGATGAGAACTTACCTACTAAGTAAATACACCTCCCGTTCAAGTAGAACAAAACTTCTTCTGATTTTCTCTGAAATCACAACACAACACTTTTAGGCTGATGCCATAACACGTGCACTCTCCAGAATAATTATCGGTCTAATTTTATTAGGAATCCGAGATATTGGTGAATACCTTCAACAGAAGTGCTTCGTCGACGGAGTTATGCAAGTTTTCATGACCTGGATAAGCGTAAGATCATGGAGAAAATGTCAGTGTTGATATTATGAGTTCTGACTGAATCTGGAGTATGAATATATCACATCGCATGTCATGAATTTCTGACAAAACTAGATTCCTACGAAATGGGCCAACCATAGGGATATAAGCATGGAGCTCCATCATCCCATTTTCCATTTTTCCAATAATCCCAAACCGAACCGATTTATCCATTTCAAACACCCGAGGACGAAGCAAACCACTCAAAGAGCATAGATCTTTTCCCGCGAACCCCTCAAATTAAAATTCCCCCAGAAAGCACCCGAACCCTTGGAGACAAACTCGTTCAGAAAATCCTACGACCAGATCATACGCCAATTCCATGCAACTTGATTACTCGAACAATCATGACCAATCAAAATATGACCGATTCGTATTGATTAGATTAGAATGGGGCGAATCCGCATCAAACGGAACAAAACAAATGCGCTTAAATCGACAGAAAAGAAGAAAAAAATGTCGAATCACGCCAATATGACCACACATAAAGAGGAAAAAAAAGCAGAGAGGCGAAGACCGTGTACCTCCGGACGATTTCTTCGCGCGGAGCGGGGCGACGGGCTTGGACCCGCGAGCCCGCACGGCGACCGCTGCTCCCGCCGGGTCAGTGACCCTCAAGCTCCCGATCGGCGACTGCAGCCCGCCCCGGCGCCGGCCGGTGCCGAAGCCCGCCACCCGCGTCTGCAGCGCCAGGCCCACGCCCCCCGCCTCCATTGCTCGCTCGATCGGTGGTGCTCTGCTGCTGCGCGGGGAGAGGGCGGACGCGGCGACCAGTCAGCTACCTCGGCTGCTTTCGGAGCTCTAATGAAGAGAAGGGGAGGGCGCAGGCGGCAGCTGGTGGCGGCGACGCAGTGGTGGAAATGTGGGGACCTGAAATAGTGCCGGGTGCGCATCGAGCAGGCGGCCTCCAGAGTCCGAGACGGTGCCGAGTAGTTGCGTAAATTCGAGGGGAACTTACCGTTTTGCCCTTGGCATTTGACCTGGCATGTCTACCTACCCTATCGATTTGTTTGTGCCACACGTTTGTTTAGCGAAAAACATTTAGGTTCTGTTTTACTGATTAATTTACATCCTACTATTGACTGCTTTTTGAATGTATAAAAGGAGGATGTTGACAGCTAGGATTTAGTGAAATGTTTGTATCTCTATGGATTATATCGTCTTCCAAAAATTCAGTTTGCTACACTGAAATGAATTTACATTGGGATGTGGCAGGACTTCTGAGAAATATTTTACTATTTTTGTTCTTATTATACAGCACTCCAGCGACTGTCCATTAGGGGTATTTCAGTCAAGAAAATATGAGGGGTTGGTTGGGAATCTTGGCTATGGATTAAGTACGGGGCTGAGTCACCAACCGTGGGGTGCCACGTCAGGCTGACGCGGTTGGTGGGAAGGGGGGCATCTCGGCAGAATCGTATGGTGGACGGATCTGGAATCATTCGAACATGCGAGAAAAGATCACACATTGCGACATTGGCCGTCCCTGCTTCTGCTTCTCATCGCCCTTTCATCTCCTCAATGTTAGTTTCTGGGATTAACTTTTTACCGAACAAGGTTCAGGAAAAAGATGTTGCAACTTCACCTCTTTCCCTATTTTATTTGAGGTAAAGCCCCTCAAAAATAGTATAGTGTGGTATTTACATGGGAAGTCAAGCTGCCCTGATCAATAGAGCAGCCAGCAGCATAGTACATATATGTTCTTGATCGTACCTGCCAGCTTATTAAGTACCGCAGAATCATGAAATGTTGTAGTTAATTAAAAAAGATCAGTTCCATGGCGATCACAACATATTCCATGACATTTTTGCAATTTGCAGAGAATAAAAGTTCAAACGAAGTGGGGTATAGAGTTGTGCCCCTCTTGTTTCTTCAGATAAAGTAGGATCTAGCAATTGTTGAGTTTCTTCAGATAAAGTGGGATCTGGCAACTTCTTTCCTGTTAACTTAAGCGACCAGCCCGACCACCAACCACGCGACTAAATGGCAGCCGGTGGATTGGTCAGATCCAGAGCTAACTCCTTAAGAGTTGCAATGCCATCACGCCACCAACCAAACAAATGTGTTGAACACGAAGTCCAGCAGCCAAAAAGTTTTTTAAAAAAATTCTGGCCAAAGAGACCAAGACTTTGGTTTCCACCAATTACGAGCATAACGCGCGTGCTCTTGGACTTTTGGTGAATATCCTTTTCTTTGATCTTTCCATGTAATGTTACCGCAGCTAGTTGCTGTCACTCCACAAAATGGAACGACGAATACGTCAGTTGGCAACCGGACGAACCGTATAGTTTGGCTGTTTGCCTGTTTGGGTCCTTCAGCTGTTCTCACGACAGCGGCACAATAATATCTTACCCCTTTTACATCGTCGACTCCTTTCGTTCATGTTTATTCACTAGAAATCTGAATATAATTATCTGCGGACATGTGAGGTTGAGCATGTGTTGAACACTTGAGCCGTATGAACGTTTCCGACTTCCTTTGTGTAAGTTCACATGGTCAGCCCACTCGGTCACAAAAAAAAAATGAAAGAGAAACCTGGGCCCTGCAGCTTTTCAAGAAAAGAAAAAAACCTGGGCCCTGAAGCATTGGCTGTGCTGTGCATCTGCACGAACAGAAATAGATTCTCCAGCTGCCCGACGCGACCCCCATCAATGGTGGTGCGCGCCAAATGCTGTGGCCAAGAATTTTGGGAATCGGACTCGTGTGGTGCTGTGGCCTGAGACGATGCGATTTGCAGAATCCACGTTCATTTGTTCCAACTACTCTCTTTGCGTGGACGTAATCTGATAATTAACTGTTGATGAGGGATCGTGTTCGCAATCTCCATCATGGATGACCCAGATGATAGTTCAGTTCTATGTCAGTTGTTTGCCCTCCTAACCTGCACTCCTTAAATAGGACGGCAAACAACAATACAAACTCGTGTGGCCCAAATAGTTCAAATTCGGTTTAAAAAGAAAATCGGGAAGTTATCTTTCAATTTGGTTGAAGAAGCAATGTACTGAGGGAGAATTAAATTAGAATATATATAGAGCCTGAAAAATATTCAGGAGTCATTTGGATCTTGCTAAGCCTAATGTTCCTCCGACGAAGCTTGTAGCTCATTGCATCATTTTCTAAGATGGTTTTTTCTGATTGTGCACCTTCGGGTATAAAGATAGCAGGGAAAATTGGCATTTATTAGATATTTTGTTATTTGTACACGGCTCTAGGTGAGAACAAAATAGACTGATTTCCTATGCTAAATCAGGCATCTATAAATGTTACAGATGATACAGGGTTGGAAAATCCCTACTGCAATGTCAGTTGCCAAACCCAAAGGGCGATTTTGTCCTGCTGCCGCCTTCCCCGTACTGTTCATTCCATTTCCTCAATTCATTCATACTTGTTGCGTCATAAGAAACTGACGGGCTAACCTGAGTTAGGAAAAATAATCAGAGTTAAAATACAATAAAAATAAATAAATAAAGAGTTAAAATAAAATAAAATGATCAGGGTTGGGCTACAGATACCTTAGCTTTCGCTTGTATAAAATCATCCAATTTAAGCGGCCGCAAATAACTGCTTTCGTTACTCGCACCTCCCTAGAAAAGACAGGAATGTATCAGGAACCAAAAGATCAAAGAAAGTTTTGCATGTCTAACAGTTCAAAAGAGCATAAGCACCTTCTTTTCTTCTTCTAGAAGTTCATGAACTGGCCGATATGCGGCAGCTACACATAAGTTCTGCAAACATGAAGAATGAATGGTTGCACAAGAATCAAAAAGAGAACAAACAATTTCATCCTTCTGCATTGAAGGAAACGAAAATATAATGATTTCTCGAGTTTGGTACCTTTAGGTCGCTCCCTGAATAACCTTCTGTGGCATTTGCAAGCTCATCAAACTTAAAATCAGATTCTAACTTTTCCTTAGCAAGTAAAATCTTGAGAATCTTCATTCGGTTCTGTGCATCTGGAAGATCAACATATATCCTGTGGACCACGGAACTGATAAATATCTTGCTAGACGAGCATAGCTTAAATCTGTGTCAGAAGCAGTAACAGGGATTGAGGTGTTACCGTCTAGGTAAACGCCGTATCACAGCATCGTCCAGATCAAATGGACGATTTGTTGCACCAAGAATAAGGATCCGTTGGCTTTCATTGGACCTGAGACCATCCCAAGCTGCCATAAATTCATTTCGCATCCTTCTTGTTGCCTCATGCTCAAATCCACCTCCTCTTGCACCAAGTAAGCTGTCAACCTATAACAACCAACTGTGTTATACCAGGAGGTCATGCAAAACAATCGTATGTTGAACCTTGTCCAAATTTCAGCCCAAGTAATGGGAACAAGGTTCTAGAGTACATAGGCACTTGTTTCTTCTTTCATTTTAGTAAACATACCTCATCCACAAATATGATAACGGGGGCTAGTCGACTCGCAAAGGAAAAAAGGGCCTTCGTAAGCTTCTCAGCGTCTCCAAACCACTGTTTAAAGGAAAGAAAAATTTAAGGGAGTACTTGGTTGGAAAATGAGCTAGCATATGTGCATGGGAGTGCATGTGAATGATCATCTAGGTTAGGATCATGCAAGTTCTTTGGTTGGGATAGCGCTTGTGAATGATCATCTTGGTTAAGATCATGCAAGTTCTTTGGTTGCTAGTACAACGGCATAGAAATTTATTTGTTGCTAGTATATCTTGATGCGCGATTGACCGTAGATGGCCTTGGCGTCTTGAGTTAGACATGTCACAATTGTATGAAATTGACAAAAATGGTGTTTTCTTTGTTCAATTAGATGTCATAAACGTATGGAATTCCACTTTGAGAAAACCAACATTTATGTTAAAAAATACTTCAGATGATAAGTAGTAAGAATCTTACTTTGCAGCTACAATTCACTATACATATGATTACACGAACTAAAAATTAAAAATAATTGGAAAAAATCCATGAAAGGACAAAGGTCAAATGAAATTACCTTTGATGTTAGTGTTGAACCAGTTATGCTGATAAAATTTGCTCCAGCTTCTGTTGCAAGTGCTTTTGCCAAGAGTGTTTTTCCTGTTCCAGGAGGCCCAAAGAGCAAGACACCTTTACAGGGCTGAGAAGGTCCACACAAGTACTTGTTAGAAATTCAGTAAAGCACTTAGACCAATTAGACCAATGAAATTTTCTATGATTTAATCTCAATTGCACATTGAAAAGCAACTGCAATAAAACTAGTGTAAAATACAATTAGGTAAATTAATATGCAGTCAAATATTATAAATTGATAACAATCTAAATCGAGCAGTAGCTTGGATGGTTAGTGCCTCCAGATGAGAGGACAGACACCATGGCTCACCAATTTGTGGGTACCTCCCTAAGAAACTGGTTTCAAGAAGTTTCCAGGCCAGCCAGGTTCGTTACTCTATCTTACAATTAAAATGCCCAGCTGGGAGTCTCTCCCCGTGGTAAAGAAAAGAAAAGAAAAAGATAACAGTCTACTGCCAAAAGAAGGGCTCAGTAATTCATTTTCAACAGATAGTCCAATGTCCAATAGTGGATCACATGCAACCAGCTAAAGGCTATTGGAACATATTGAATGCATCCACAAACTATGCTTAAAATTGTTAGCAATATTGCTATTAGTGCAAAAAGATGCTGCAAAAGTGCTGTGTGAACGGGAATAGGACTACTCCAAAAAGAGGCAGGCAGTCTTTGTTATTGCATCTTTCTCTACTATGGCAACCACATACACAGAATGAATTCAATTACATCATGACCCCTAACAACACAGCATAACCTTGAACTCAGCTATGAAACATGCTTGAAAAAGAATGCTAAAGCAACAGCATCTTAGAAGTATTCCTTTCAAAATATCAAGGCAAAATTGATAATTGATGAAATGATACACTGCGTATTCAAGAAAATATATACCAAGGCAAAAAAAAAGGACCGCAAGAACTAATTCCTTCCCACCTAACCTGAGTTCGTCCCAATATAAAGCCTTATGTTTCTATCTAGAATAAAGCATGCATACTAAGGGTTCCATGATATTTCTAGGAGAAAAGGTGAAGCAAAAATGATATCTAGCAGAAAAGCAAGTCATACCCTTAACAAATTTCCGCGCGAAAAAAGCTCAGGTCTCCTCATAGGAAGAGTGACAAGCTCATCCAATGTCCTCTTGACATCCTCAAGTGCACCAATATCATCAAATTTCACTCCAATTTCATTCGGAGGTACAACGGCGGAAATGAAATTGCGTTCATATTCATCTTTAGCCAAAACCTGAAGGAAACTTGTGAGTTTGGATAGGCATGTAGGACAAGTAGCTAAGATAAATCGTAGAGGTTGAAGAGAAGCTAGCTTTATGGGATAGATAAATGAATCAATACCTTCAGATTTTGAGAGGATTTCTTAGTTGTAATACCCTGTTCCTTTAGTCTCTCGATTGCTATATCCAGACTACACATAAATGTAAAGCAATAGTAATAAGGGACTAATCAAAGTAAAATGACCAACCAAAACAATATTGAATGTTTCCCTAAAAGAATTATTCAATGTGAGGCAGATGTACCTCTCGCGGGGAATGATTAACCTGTCACCCTTGATAGAAGGAAGTGTTGTTGATGATAGATAGTGACTTCTAGCCCATCCAACGACCTTCTCCGCTTCTGCAATGAACAAAAAACTCATTGAGTACTCATCCCACATCAGGTACTCCATACTGGTAATGGAAACCTGTCGAAAGTAATCCTTAATCCTATTTCATTCTTTCAACATGTGCACTTCTGCAGCAGAAAAGTAGGAAAATGAATATTTTTAATACTTTCCCATCTGCACCCAACCAACTATAGCTTTTACGATATCCCGGCCCGGCCCTTCCACATGTGTGAATATCAACTTTCATGATTCATCATGCAGCTGAATTTTACATCATCTTTACATGTGGAAACATATGCTGCCACTATGAAAGCAACACTGTAAAAACATTAATATGGCACCAGGATTCTAGTACACAAAACCAGCCCCAAACCTGCCATTGCCACCTAGGTGAAACTAGAATGCAGGTACAGTTGGTTACAGTTGATGAGGGTTAATGGCACTGCAAGTTAGTAACGGTAGTAGTTCACAACTTTACATGAACAGGCATAGAAGTACTAAACCTGAAAAAAAGAAATAAGAATATTCAAAATAGTTAGTAAAAAATCCTATGTTTTCTCACAGAAATTATTTTTCCCTCCAAAATTTTCTTGCAGTAGTAACAAAATTATCAACCGATATAATATGTATGAAGTTCCAGCACAAACGTGGACTGAAAATCTTGAGTATACATACTTTGTTTTGTTAAAACAACACCATCAGACTTCACATGCAAAAGCTCCACGCAAGAAAGATCATGCTCTTCAAGCACCTGCATGAATCAATTATATTTTGCAGGAAGTCAGAACCACATTAAAGAAGCGGCAATCTGCAAAAACATGTAGGAGATGGATGGGAACTGGGAAGCGCAAGATCTGCATTTAAACCTTGTGTAATTTAACAAGGTTATGCCTTGAAATGATAATTTTCCTATCCTCTTCGATCTGGTTATTAAAAACTCGTAGTTGTTCATCTTCCTGTATGTAAAATAAATAAGAAAAAAAAGTTAGGGACCCTGTGCCCACCTCAAGCTACAGGACACTTGTATTGAAATGTGGGCTGGCACTGCAATTATTGACTGTATAACAAAAGATGCCATTATGGCATTATCATCATCATATGCTGATGGAGTGATATTAATAGTTTGTTTCGGTAGTGCTTCTTTGCAAACTGGATTGGCGAGAGATGCTAACCTCTGGAAGAGGAACAGTGAGACTATTGGTGAAGAGCTTTGATATGTCACTGGACCTTGAATATTTTTGTCCCTTGAGGCCCCCTACCAGCCGCTTCAGGGGTGATGGCTGCATAGAAACATTTCAAATGAGTCGTATTGATTGTGTCATATGAGAATTCAAAAGAGAAACTCAAAGCTTCAATAGACAATATTGAAAAGAAAGCGGATCTCTCAAATAGTACAAAAGAAAATCCAAACAAGTCTAAATATACAGCTTTCACAATTTATGCAAACTACATTTTATTAGGAACTAATAAGTAGTTTTCATTTGGTTATTACGAGTTCATTGAGGCTAAATCAAGCGGGTTTAAGAGCTGTTTGGTTCTATGAAAAAGGTTCCCAATGCTTGCGTTACCAAAATTTCGTGACGCTGGACAATCTTGGCAAGCATTTCGTTTGCTACCAAACTTTGGTAAGATTTTTTTCACCATTGAAAACTCTAGTTCATTTCCTTGCCAAAGTTTGGCAATCCCACAGGTTGCCAAATTGGTGAAAAAAATTGTCATTGACAAACTCTGGTAAGGTTTGGGTTGGCAGATTTGTCACCAAACCAAATAGCCCTTACACCCGGGCACGAACCATGTCCAAGTAATGATCCACGTTCTCTAGTTCTCTACCCACGGAATGCAAAACATATATTATCAGTTATCATTTGCAAATGAAGTGCTGATAACTGATAAAATGGAACTGAATATTGGTGTTTTATGGACCACTTGTAATGCGAAGTGGGTGCAAAAATATAACCACGCAAAGCTCGTGAATTAGTTACCAAAAGAATGGAAATAATCAACCAAGACCCCCGACACACGAACTATAAAACCTATTCAAACATGATTTAACATTAAAAAAAGTGCGAGTAGGGACGTACTGAAGAGATAATACATAGATTTGCATCATAGATGAAAGGAAAAAAATTTAGATCATGGCTGCAACAAAAAGATGCAAGACAATAAACATGTTGAACAATATAAAACAATTACCAGTGACGATAGACGAGAGAGATTGTGGAACATCAGTGCCGGCTGTACATGTCCATAACATGCATAAGAACTTAAAAATTGTTTACGTAATTTGAAACTAAGCAGAAGCAAGAGTTATTAAATCTTACATGTTCCTTATCCTTGGGTGGTGCTGCCATTATGTTCTGCCCACATATCAATACAACTGGTCCAGTAAGTCGGTCAAACATTTCCTCAACTCTTTGCACAAACTCTCTGCGTTCTGATTTTGAAACCGCACTAGATAGCCATTGGGAACTGTCTGGAAAGTAGACAATTATTGGCTCTAGAGATGGCAGAACCTACCCAGAAAAAAGTTCATTCAGCAAGTATATAAAGAGAAATGTATTGAATGAGGCTGACAACACAATGGCAATATTGGAGGATTGAAACAGGTAGCAAGGAGTGGTTCTCATATACATATGAAAAGCACCATGTTTCAAAACTTATGTGAAACATGCATGTCAAGATATATTTTGATAAATCACCTCACAAAGTGCTTCTAGTGCGATATGCCAATCGTCTGATTCAGTATCATGATCATGCGCAATATCCTGAGCTAAGGAACAAGGAAATAAAATAGAATCAAGATGCTGGAAACGTCAGATTAAAACAAAAGTTTGGGTGTCAGTGATACAGAATAGAGAAATACCATCAACCCAGTAAATAGTTGGTTTTGCATTTTCCTCCTTGCTAGTTATGTCTTCATCGTGATCGTGTGATTCCTCTGTAGGTGTAGGAGGATCAAATATGACAGCAACCTGATCCCCATTGATCTCATATACCTCTCCACGCTGTCCATTTGACAAAACCCTGCCATTAATAGCATTAGAAATGTTCCTCTTCATAATCTACAGGGATAATTATTTAGGCATAGTGACAAGCACAAATGTGGGTCTGTTTGTGTCAACAGCAAAGAGTTTTTCTCACAAAAAAGGACCATAATTAAAGATAGAGAATTAATTGTCTAACCAACCACAATCAGGTATTTGCCAGCACATTTCACCAGGGCAGATTTCAAAATCATAAAATACGCAAATTCAGAATGCAAAGTTCACTAAACTGTTTGCCAATGAGACAAACTCCATTCCTAGACTATCATATTTTTCAAATTGGAAGGTAAATTTATGAGATATTCAGCATGTTCCAAATAAAACTGTTGGGCATTATTCAGACCCATAATATGTTCTCTTGTTTTACTAACAATGCATGTCTCAGCTACAAACATAACCAAGTCTTCATAGTAACATTGACAGTTCTACGGATACAGAGAAGATCACAATTACATTTTAACGTTGACATGGAGAAATACTATACAAAAGGGAGGCTAGAACTGGAATTAGGTATGGTGCAAAACCATTTTATCCTGTTCCATGGAAGAATGATATATCCACCTACCTGCCACTAACAAAAGTATAGGCATTTCTTGAGCCATCTTGAGTAGGTATTTTCCCCAAAATGATCCTGTGTATGGCACGCATGGTACATGTTAGTTTTAGTATGTGAATAAAATGAACTTTAGCATGAAGTGCAGATAGTTTATTGTGATATAAAGGATTCATGAAACCAAAACAGAGGTGTGTTTCCTAGTTTCACAAATATGGTGGAGAAAATATATCACAATGCAGCAATGCCAACACATGCACGCATGCTCACTTGCTCATACAAAAGACATAACTTTCCACACCCATACGACCAAACCCAAAGCAACCACCATTGTTTAAGATTTGACTAACAGAACAAAGATAAATGAGTCAAGACCCAAGTCATGGCACCAAGCTAAGAACCAGGTAAGCTCACTCAGATCAACATCTACACTGATATGAAACACATCAGTTGCTTTGTTCTTTACACCCACCAACCTTAATCTAAACAAGGAAAATCTTATCAATCTATTCAACTGCATTAGAGGGTTCCTGTTTATTTCGTGTCACACCTTCCTCCAACAATAAATAACATTAATGCTGCTAATGTTTCCCCTATTCACCTTCAGCGCAGCCTTTTTTTTTTGAGCAAAAATAGCGCACTCAATTGATACCTCTAATACAATTAATGTAGCCCCTAATCATCATCATCTAAACGTGCATTGCTCGGTTACAAGTACACACTTAAATCGAACTCAGAAGTTTATCGTGACGCAGAAAAATTAGAAGGAAGAGAATCAACATCCAACAATAACCTCTGATCTGCTTCAGAAACTGCAGGATCCCCAACATACTTGATCCTATCTCCTGCAAAACAGTATTACAAAAAAAGAAGAAGAGAGATTTAAACTCCAAAATCCAAAGACCCAAAGTTATATGTACGATTCCAAAGAATTTTTAGATGAAGCAGATTTAACTTCATAGTTGTGCAGCTATGTGCAAAGTGGAGCCAGTAAAGAGGGGCCAAGCCTCAAATATGCTCAGGCAGTCATGGGTTAAGTTCAACTAGTAGCAGCTTACTGTTCAATGCAATGTGGTCAGGACAAATTTCGGTCAAGTCCAAAGGAGAAAAAAAAGGATCATGGGAAATTACCCCTTTGGAAAGGCCTTTTCTCTTCTTCTGATGACTCAGGAGTTTCAGAAGCGTCTGATGCTGTGCTTTCTTCAGAACCAACAATTCTCTAGAATGACAAGGGGGGATAAGAGAACTCAAAAGCATGAAATTTACGTAATGAATATCATTAACAAGCGCATATAAAAGAAAATGTTGGTGGTCCTTGCCTTTTCTCTAGTAAGGGGAGAGCAAAACAAAAAACTAAGCCTGCTTAAAAAAATCATAATACAACACTCACAAAAGTTCTCTCAAACATCATGTAGTATAGCAGTTTTATTTTTATCAATTGTATTTTTCCTATCATTTTAAACCTCACTTTCCATGAGATGTTTAATGTTATGACACCCCCTTCTTTTTACAAAGAAACCAAAGGGGCACGGTATCCCCTTTTTTATGTACAAAAAACAGGAAAGCTTTTCAGAACACAGAACCAAACATATGTTTGAGAAACATGAGAAGTAACTTTTTATACAATTGGACAGATATAAGAATATATCACCTTGGCGAATTCCTCGATAGTACAAGGGACCAACTTTTTGAGGTCATCCACAGACTTCTTCAGGTCTTCCACAGATTTGAGAGCATCCTCATCGTCACTTTCACCAGACTTTTCATTGTTGCTTGTCCAATCTTCGTCACCTTCATCTTCCATTTCAGATTCTGAGCCTTCATCCTCGGACTCAGCATGCTCATCCTCCGCCTCGCTTTCTGAGTAATCTTCCCCATAATCCTACGAGTCACTTGAGATGTTAGGTTTGTAAGTTGCAACACGCCTTATACTTTGTAAACATGCAGTATCTTACATATGGTGCAAGAACGCTGCTGTCCAGAACCAGTAGCGGCACTCGCAACTCATGTGCAAGAGCTCTAACAAATCTCTCCCTGTAAAGCTCAGTTCCTGCATTAAACAAATCTCACAACCCAAGCATTTACAGCAACACTAAGTATCTTCATCCTTGCTGCTTAATACCTGGCGAGCTCTGGAGCAATATCCTCCCTCCTGAGGATTCCAGCCGTGAGCCATACTCTGACGTGACACCCTTGTGCCGCAGGTGGGACGCCACGCACTCACTCAGCAGCTGCCTGGCATTCTCACTTGCGATAAAAAAGGAGCAAACAAACATTCACTAGTTAGTTGTCATCTCACTAATGTTACCTTCGTTCAACAAAACGCCGAACAGATGGTGTGCGCGTCTCACTTGACGTAGTACGGAAAATTCTGCCACGAGAGTGTCCCTTTCTCCCACGGCACGACGCGGCGCAGGAACTCGCTGCGGAACCTCTCACGCCTGGTGAGGAACGGCGAATCCCGCCGCTTGCAGCCGGTGAGGAACCTCTCGCCGCTCAGCCACTCCTGCTGGTCCCTCTCCCCGAGCCGCGCGTGCTCCTGCTCGATGCACCTGCCGCTGCTCCCCGCCGCCGACGAGGCCGCCGAGGCGCCATGCGCCTCCGCGCTTCCGACGCCGCCCTTGGAGCTGTAGAACCGGCACAGCCGCCGGGACGGGCCGTGCGGCCGCGGCGCGCCGACCGCGCTGAACCTCCTGACGAAGCAACCTCCGCTGATGCCGCTGGCAGAGATGCCGAGGGAGCTGGAATTGCTCCACAGCGGCGGGTGCATGAGGAGGCAGCGCAGCCGCATCGCGTGGTACATCTCGGGCGGCTCCGGGACCCAAATGGCGGCGGCCTAGATCGCTGGCTTGAGCATGTGGAGGGGAGCTAGGAGAGGGTAGGTGGTGCGGGAGAATTGGAACGAAAGCGGAACAGGGTTGCGGGTGGCTCGGCGGAGACGGTGGCGCACGACTGCGGGCGACGGAGAGGAGGGAGACGGAGATGCCACGGCACCACCGCTCCGCTCCAGGCTTCGGCTAATCCGCTTCTCACGGCTTGCCGCACCTGCTCTGGGTTGGGCCCTAGTTGGATACCATCGGAAAAGGAGTGGACCTTTGGCCCAGATAGATGAAAAGTTATGTCCATCTTGCTAAAGAAAAAAATTAGTGTATTTTCCCCAGCCCATCCTCTCCTCGACCATTTATTGTCATTCCCTGGCCCATGACCAGTGCCTGGATTTTAATCTCGCTACACCAAGGTCGGCCCACACGTCGCTAACTTTGCTATCAATGTCAGGCCCAGAAAAGCAAGGAGGAAAAGAACACTCATTGCGGCCTCTCACAAGTCACAAGGTCAGGTCAGTCACGAGCCGGAAGATCTTAGCAAGCATCGGAATCGATACCTAGAGTGTAGGCTTAACTCACGAGCCATCGAGTTCGGCCGATAAAGGCAGAAAGAACGGGAGGAGTGAGCTGTCTTGGTGAGTGGTCGCCCACGACCACGAGGTCGAGTGGTACTCTCACAAACTTTAGGCGTCCTCTTTTTGCCGCATCATCTCCCTTTCTAGATTCAGCAGGGAGCAACAGCTCACCGAAAAGTGGAGTACTCGTCCTCGCAGTCACTCTACACTCTAGCTTCAGATGACACTGGCAGACGAGTCCTCAGCCTTCATTGTGGGGCTCGATCCTCTACTATTTACGAATATCTTCTTCTTGGGGTCACCGAATTTATCGTCTAACCCCGCCGTACTGCGGTCCTCCGCGCGCGTGAAGAGGAATCCCGATCTCCCATCCCAATCGCAAACAGAGCCAATCCGGCGGATCACGCATGCCTGTCACGCGTTACCGAACCAATCAGGCGACCCCAGATCCACACCCGTTCCGAACCAGGGACTAAAAAACTAGCCCTCCGCGCCACCGGAACCAGACCGTCAGCACAAAAATAAGCTAAGACCCCAAAGGAAGTGCGACGCACTAAACGGCAGCCGGAATCCGACGACAAACCACACCGACTGGGACGGCGAGTGGGTGAGTTGACATGCCACCCACGCCACGCGCACGCGCCGCTCCTGGAAGCGGCCGACGGGCACGGGCGCTCGCCCTCACCAGCTCCTGCTCGCCACGGTCAGCAGTCGCCGGTCGGCGCTCGGCGCCACCAACCAGCAGGGCGAAATAGCACCCGGGTTTCGGGCCCGAGAGCGCGTCGGTGGGTTCGCGGCGCGGCCGCGCGGTTCAAAGCTTGAACTGCTCTGCGCGCGCCAGTCGCCTGGTGGACGAACGAGGACTTTAACGGCGTGCCGCGCGTTGGACCGTGTAAAACTTTGGCCGGTTCCCAGTTCAGACTCCTGAGCTCTCAGTTTCAGACCTTCTCAGTACGTCGCTGATGTACGCGCGCCGGCGGATTGACACATGTGTACGTTACCGGGTGACAGACTGACTGACAGGGACGCCGAGGGCGAGGCCTTGCTGTTTCAGCAGTGCGATCGCGGAGTTTCCGTAGCGACAAAGAGAAAAGGAGCGAGCTGCTGCATTGCAGCGACGAAGGGGACAGGTCGATGCCGCTACGGCGTGGTTCTCGTCGTTCGGCGCAAAGCTTGCCCGCGGCGTCAAATTCAAGTTCAGAATTCACTATTCAGGAACGATGCTCAACTTGCTGAATTCAAACATACAAGGCACAGTACTACAGTAGGCGAAGTGTGTGGTCCGGGAACCGTGTTTGCAGCAGCTTTAGATACCACGCCACCTGACGATCAGATACAGCCATCACTCGAAAGCGTCCCCACAAGTTGTAATCGAGTTCGCGCGCGCATCATCGCTGAAGATTCACATCAACTACGCAGGAGGGGCTAGACTGGTGGAGATCGACCAAGGGTGTGTTCGGTAATCTTTAGAGGGGTCTAAAAAATAGTCCGTTCAATTAGAGGTATAAACATTTTAGATGTATATTAGAGGGGTGTTCGTTTACGGCTCTAAAACGGGAGCAGTGGCGGCGGCGCGGCTTGCGTGGAGGAGCAGGGGGCGGGCGGCGGCGCGGCTTGCGGGGAGGAGCAGGGGCGGCGGCGGTGGAGGGGCCGGAGCGGGCGGCGGAGCAGCGGCGGCGGGGGAGGCGCCGCGGCGGGGGGTGGGCGGAGCAGGGGCGCCGCGGGCGCAGGCGGCGTCGGGGGGCGCGGGCAGGGGCGCCGCGGCGGGAGGGCGGAGCAGGGGCGCCGCGGCGGGGGAGGCGGAGGAGCGGGCGGCGGCGCGCGGGGGAGGAGCGGGCGGCGGCGCGCGGGGGAGGGGCGGTGGCTGGGGAGGGGCCGCGGCGGGGGCGGCGGGGGAGAGGCCGCGGGGGAGGCGGAGGAGCGGGCGGCGGCGCGCGGGGGAGGGGCGGTGGCTGGGGAGGGGCCGCGGCGGGGGCGGCGGGGGAGGGGCCGCGGGCGCAGGCGGCGGGAAGGGGCGGCGGCGGGGGGGAAGAGCACGCGGGCGGCGGGGGGGAAGCGCACGCGGGGAGAGAGGGGGCCGGCGGCGCAGGGGGTGGGGGGGAGAGAGGGGACGGCGGGGCGGCGGCGCGGCGCGGGGAGGAGCAGGGGGCCGGCGGCGCGGGGAGTGGGGGGGAGGAGCAGGGGCGGCGGCGCGGCGGGGTGCGGGGGAGGAGCACGGGGCGGCGGCGGTGCGCGGGGAGTGGGGGGGAGGAGCAGGGGCGGGCGGCGGCGCGGGGAGTGCGGGGGAGGAGCACGGGGCGGCCGGCGGCGCGGGGAGTGGGGGGGAGGAGCAGGGGGCCGGCGGCGCGGGGGGTGGGGGGGGAGAGGGGGCCGGCGGCGCGGGGGGTGGGGGGGAGAGAGGGGCGGCGGAGGAGCGGGCGGCGGGGAGAGCAGGGGCGGCGGCGGGAGGAGCACGGGGGCGGCGGCGGGGGGAGGAGCACGCGGGCGGGGGCGCGTCGGGAGACGAGCCGAGCGGATTAGAGGGCGTTAGAGCCTCCGCCGGCTCTAAAATTTCTGGGAGGTCTAATAGAGGCCCGTTCGTTTCCAAGCCTCTAAAATTTAGAGGTTTGGCTCTATTAGAGGGGAAAACGAACGGGCCCCAACTCATGAAAAATGGATGGAAATCGCATCGCCCGTGGCGCTCCGGCACCGCGTCGCCGCTGAGGTGACTGACACCGTACGAACCCACCCTCGCCGATGCTCCCGATTTGACAGGTACGGCGTTCACCAGCGTACGGCCGCTCGCTCAGTTGCTCCGTGCCCAAAGCACATGTGAGCGCAACGCGCCGCCCGGAACCCAAACTCCTGTGCGCCGCGCGGGCGATCGCGGCGCGCGTTCTGAGACGCGACGCCCTCGAGCTCGAGTGCCCGATCCGATGCTGCACGGTTCTCTCCCGCCGATGCGGATAACCCCGGTGGGCTCCAGCCTTTCGCCGCCGCCACGAGCCGCTCCCCGGCGGGCACTGGCACACGGGAGGTTCCATTCCCGGCGGGCAATGATGCCACCCACCTGGCGCGGGCGGGCGCTCGACGCACGCCACGAGCCCACGACTCCCAACCGGAGCGCGCGCGAGTTATTACGCTTTGCGCGCGGACACGGCACGCGGGCCGCCCCCACCGCCCGTGAACCGAAACGCTCCGGCCGCGCTTCATTTACTCGCGCGGCTTAAAGCGTTTCCTACCTTCCCTTCCCCCTCGCATCGCATCATCCAGCCTCGCCACAGATCTCGCCCCAACTGCTAGCAGCTTCCACTCGGCCTACCTCCCCGCCCGATCGCCGTCGAGCTCCCCACACGTTCGGCTGACCCCATCAACGCTGCTAGGATTGGTGGACAGGGCGGGGCGGAGGCGACGCGCCCAGCTACCAACCCGCGGCTTCCTCTGAACTGGCCGCAGCTGTTCTTGGCCCAGCTGCTCTCTTCTTGTCGAGGGATGGTCCAGCGCTTCGAGAAGTCTCCGCGCCGACATTGAGCTGTGCCTTGGCTCTGCCGATTCGTGGTGGGTTTTTGGATAGTACAGTGGTGGTGGGTGTCCGATGGGCTGCACGGGGTCCAGGCACGCGCTGCGCGGCGGCGGCCGGTCGCCTTACGCGCGGAGCTGCTCCGGGCCGGTCACCGGGGGCGTGCACCACACCGTCGCGCTCAGGTCATCCACGCTCGGGTCGCTCAGCCTCGACCGGGACGAGGACATGATGAAGTGGCGCGACGACGGCGGTGCGGCCAAGACGCCGCCGCTAAAGCAGCAGCTGCTGGTCAGGCGGCAGAAACAGGTGCCGGGCTCGCCGGCCAAGACGCCGGTCCGGGAGCCCGAGGTGATCAACGTGTGGGAGCTCATGGACGGCCTCGACGACAAGGAGGAGGAGGAGGGGGCCGACGCCGGCGGCGAGGATCGCCGGGAGAAGTCGGCGCCGGGATCGCCGGAATTCGATCCGGACGTCATAGCGGCGTTCCGGAAGGCGCTTGATGAGATGCCCCCGCCGCCGGATGACCCGGGCAAAGAGGAGTGCGCCAAGAAGCCTGACGACCCGGTCGGCGACGAGGCGGGCGTCAAGAAGCGCGAGATACAGAGGTTCCCGGGCATCGTGCGCGCCCGGGTCAGCGCGTTCCAGCAGAGGATCGACGCGAAGCTCGCCAAGCTGGCGCCGCCGAAGCCGCCGGCTCCCCCGCCCCCGCCGGACAGCGCCCGGAAGGTGGTGCTGTACCTGACCAGCCTCCGCGGCATCCGCAAGACGTACGAGGACTGCTGGTCCACCCGGTCCATCCTCCACGGCTACGGCGTGCGCGTCGACGAGCGCGACCTGTCGATGCACGCCGGGTTCAAGGACGAGCTCCACGCCGCGCTGGGCTCCCCACCGGGCAGGCTCCCGCAGGTGTTCGCGGACGGCAGGCACCTGGGCGGCGCCGAGGAGATCCGCCGGATGCACGAGGCCGGCGAGCTGTCGAGGGCGCTGGAGGCCTGCGAGATGGCGCCCCCGCCGAGCGCCGGCGGCAAGGGCATTGCCCTGGACGCGTGCTCCGGCTGCGGCGGCGTTCGGTTCGTGCCCTGCGAGGAGTGCTCCGGCAGCTGCAAGGTGTTCCTCGAGGAGGTGGGCACCTTCAGGCGGTGCCCCGAGTGCAACGAGAACGGCCTCGTGCGGTGTCCTCTCTGCTCCTTGTGAAAAATCTGAGAGCTGGCTTGTTGTTTTGCAGGATTGCTGAGGAGTGCTTGTCGTTTTAGTTCAGGGTTTGTACAGAAGTTACACGCATTCGTAACTTTAGGACTGATGAAGCAACAGATGACTGTATTTATGTTTCATTTCTCGCTCGCCGGATTTGGATGTGTACGAGACATGACAACAATCTTCTGAAGAACAGAACAGATATGCATTGCATTTCTCACATCGGAGGCAAACTGTGTGATAAGAGTTGTGCCGGTTGAACCTTTGAGGACAAGGCGGGATCTTTGGAACCTGGTGGTGCCAATGGAAGTAGCTGGCTTTTTTCGGTAGGTTGCTGCTGCCTTCCGTGAAATGAAGCTCTGAAAGGCTCCCTTTCTGTGTGATGTGCCATCTGAACCAGGGGGATGCGTGCGTGATCCGGACGAAGATGCGACAACGCAGGTGGCCGGTGTTTGTCGCGCGCGGAGACGGCAATGGCACGCGCGCGCCGTCTCCGGCAGCGCGGCAGCGTGTACGAACTGCTGCGGGGTCCTACCAACACCAGGCGGAGGCGCGGGGTAATCGATGTCCGGACCTCTCGCCGGTGACACACAGGAGCACAAGCACGTGTCAACTGTCATGGCTTCCCCTTCCAAAGAGCACGAGCTAAAAGATGAAATGCGATGTACGGAGTCGTAGCTCGTCGACGCTTTAAGGACTGATCAGAAGTGTCGAAGCGTACGAGGAGCGCTGAAGCTGTGGAACAATGTACAGGACTCTGGTATTCCCAAACGTTCTGTGTCGGTGCATCGGTGTGTCAGGAAGTTATGAAATGGGTGGAATAAATCAGGGGCGAAGCCAGAAAATGAATAGAGGGAGCAACGTGTAGGAAATTGTTGATTTGGGGGTGTCGAATTCAAGATTTTTCATTCAAATATAGTGAAAGAAAATCCATGGCATAAATCATAAACCATTGGTGCGTACTGCGTGCCGTATCGTTTCATACTTCCATTCCATAGTCCCCAAGAACACGGCTGCAGCCTGCAGCCTATCCTGCGAGTTGCGCGAGCGATTGCCATACGCTAGACTGGGCCACAAGGAAAGCCAGAGGTAGCAGCAATCAGATAGGGCCAGGTCCAGGGTGCAGCAGGCCCTAAATCCGGCTGACAGAGAGGGGGCTGGTACACAAACAAGCCGGCCGCTGGGCCGAATGTTTTGTCCCAGCCTACGCACAGCTACGCTGCTGCGTCCGACAGCCTATGATGAGTCGAGTTCGCTGCAGTCTGCAGACAGCCAGGCCTAAAGGACTAAGCAGATGCAACGCATTAGACAGCCCATCAAGTTGGTTCTCCTCCACGCGGCCATGATTTTCTTTCATATCATTTCCGAAACAAATCCTTGCTGGTAATGATCGGATCAAGGAAGAGCCCACGAGATAATTTCAGACAGAACCTGCCGCGCCCAGTCCCCTCATGTATATAGAGCCTATCTCTCCTACTAGGTAGCCTGTCAAGCTCGATCCAATTGGATTCCTTAACGTGACCATCTCACCGGGACCCTCTGATGATTATTCTCTGCACACGCCACTGCTGCGCCCAGCCTACTACCCTGTAGGTTGTAGCAGCCATGAATGAAAGACACTACTAGTAGCTCGCTAGGCGCTAGCTATGGTTACATGTCTTGCATCAGATTAGGGGTCTAGGTCGATCAGCGCGAGGCCACCGCAATTATTTGGGACAATGCATGAGAAGGCGACACCAACCGATCCATGGCTGGCCCCCCTTTTCCGTCGCCCGGACCGGGCCAGCTTTTTTTTTTTTTGGTGTCATGCAACGCACTGCATGCAGCCTCCTGCTGTACGTGACGGCGACGGATTTTTGGCGTGGGAGCAATCATGCGACCGTGCGTCGCGACGGCAAACCGTCTGCCGCCGTAATCATGCCCTCCATGCACGACCGGGACAGACAAGCTCTCACTACCGGATTGGCTTTTCAGATGCAGCTCTCGAGTGGTAGGCTCGGTGCTACAGACCGGGAAAAAAAAATCGACGAGCACAGCAACAAAACATCTAGCAGCTCACGTGCTGTAGCTGCAGCGAGTGAAATCAGAGGAGAGTGGGCCCGAGCCCAAGAAGACGACACTGCGATGAGCGCTGCAGGGCGGTTGGGCCATCTAGAAGCGCCATTGGTTGGCTCGTCAGTTTGTTGTGATCTGCTGTGCACTTCGAAGCTGGCCGCCGCTTCCGTCAATCTGCGGTTTCCATTGCGCGACCGGCAAAAAACTAACACTCTCCGCGCGTCGCCCACCGAGCCGGGAGGCTACGCGTGTAAAGCACCCGGCCGGCCGGCTTTGTCTGGTTATCGCCTGTCACCTCCGTGCTCGGGGGTTCGTGGAGCGCTAACTGCCCCGGTCACTTTCTTATCCTTTCCTTTCCATCCAAGCGGAGGGATGAGCGAGATCGGCTCGAGTGAGATGGGACGTTAACCTCCATCGATCATGGCGTGCATGGCCCTGTGATCTGATCTGATCCGATCTCTCTCGGTAATTACGCGACAGATCGGACAAAAGAAGGGAGTCGGAGTCCACATCCAATCCGACGCGAGCCGCGCGGTGATGGAATGGGAAAAGGCGAGGCGGCCGGTGCTGGAGCCGCGTGCTGTCAACAAGAGGATTTGGACTCGGCAGCAGCGCGAGCAGCAAAGAGATCCGGCGCCTTTCCTCTGCTTGCTTAAAGGCCAAACCAAACCACATCCACTAGTGCGGGAGCTTTCCGTCCAGTTCTCACGACGCCTCCGCATCTCTACCAGTGTCCATCTATCTTGTCGCGCCTTCTTCGTTCCCTGCGGTTTCCAGCGTCGCGCTACAGTAGCAGACTACCAGGGCGTGAGGCCGAGAGCAGCAGGCACGCACGTCCTGTGATGAAAGGGATCGAGTACATACGGATTCAGACGGCGCGGCTGGATGAAATTTTTTGCCAAAGTTCAGTTGAGTCAGAGATCAGGCCTACTGCCCTAGATGCGTGAGCTCGCTTTGTTACCCAGCGTGAAAAAGATTACTGTATGGGGGAACTGGCGAAGAGCGCTCGCTCCCACCCAGGCGGGTGATTGGCCGGATCGGTGAATGGGAAGCGCTGCCATGGCACCCTGTCCCTGTCGTTCAAGTTGGGGGAGGTTGGCGCGGAGCGCGGGCCCGCCACTTTGGTTAACCATCCCCTTCTAGTAGATCGGGAAAAGAAAAGAGAGACGGCAAAGCGGGGGGAGAAAGGAAAAGGCGCCCGGAGGCGTGGCCGCATTGGCCAGCAAGTAGCCGCGCGACGCAGACCGGACTCGGACGCATCTGTCGCCGCCGCGCCCAGTGCGCTCGCCATTTCCGTGAGGGGCACGCGGTGCCGCCCGCCCGGCGCCCGGCTGATTTCCCACGGCTGCCGCCCGAGTCTGGGTTTGGCAGAGGTCGCGACGCGTACGAAGGGAAAGGAACGCCCGCGCACGTCGAGCCAGCCCGCCGCGTGCGCGTCTCGCTCGATGCCGTTGAACGGGCCCCGTTGCCGTATCGGGAAAGAAGTTGTGCAGCCTTTTTCCAGCCGCTCTCCCCCAGCAGCCTTTCGCCGTGGTGGTGGCGCGCGTGCACGCGCAGCGGATTGGCTCGCCGTGCGAGAATTCCACCCCGCGCGCGCGGGCACCACCGCACCGGGCAGAGTGCGTTGCGTGCTCGCCTCTCGGTCCTGAGTGGTTAGTACGTGTCGTATCTGTGGGGCTAGTACGGCGGCCGATACCGACGGGGCAGGGGTGCGGCCGCCCGTGCAAGCAAGCCTACGCCGGCTACCGATCGACGCGAGGCGCTTTCACCCACGCTTGACAAATGGACCCCGGGCGACGAGGCGGTGACGGCGGAGGTCGTCCCTCATCGTCATCGTTGTCGTGCTGGCCACACCCGGCGCCGGGTTGAACCGGTCGCGGTTCAACTCCATCCAGCTAGCTGCCCGGTGTGCGTGACGCCGAGCCCGGCGCTGAATTCAAACTTGGAACAAATCGCGTGCTACGTGTGGTCGAAGCGCGGCATGCTCCGATCGCGCCGCGCCGCGCGAGACGACCGGCGGGCGTCGCGGTCGCATGGCTGGAGCTGGCGCATGGGGATGGAGAGGGATACGGTTCCCACCGCAGAAACGTGTGGAAATCGACGGAAAAGGACGCGCGCCGGCCGCCGGGGAACGGGAACGGGATGGGGGATGGAGGAGGGGGCCGGCCAGCCGGAAGGAACAGGGGGCGCCAGAGCTGCCACGTCGCGGGTCGCGGCCTACTTGCGTGCGCCCGGCTGGTTCCCCTGTCCCGGCTCTTATCATTGCGAGAGCGACGTCGGGGCGGCACGAACGCGGGAGGAAATTGGCGGCAGGTGGAAGGATCCAAGCTCCTTTTTGCGCCGCCCACATGTAACGAGCAATCAATTTGACGTTGGTGACAACACATGCCTTCTGCTGTTTCAACTACACACGTTTACTGAAACAGAAAGGTAGGGGAGGGTATGCCAGGGGGTTTGAGCCTATGCGAGTGTCAAGTTTAAACAGTCGTAGTAGTCCTCCAGTGCATGCTTGTAGGTGCTCCTGGGAACAGTGGAATGTGGAAACGCAGAGGAATACCTCGAGGCTACATTATTTTTGGCATGGATTCTTCACAGTTAGCAGTTTTTTTAAAAAAACAAAACAAAACAGGCAAATGACGAGGAAGAATTCACAATGTGACAGGGACACATATTCTATCTCAAATGCTCTTCTGTAGTGACACTTCTATTTGTGTTTCTTTTTCTCCTTTTCGGTTAGTCTTCAAGCTGCAAAATCATTATGCATATATTCTTTTTTTTGTATTTATTAATAATGCCTCACTTTTCTATTTAAACGGTGTTCGTGATCAAAATTTGACTGAATCTTTGTCCAAGAAGGATACAACTATATAAAGCTTTTTCTTTGTGGACCATGAGAATGGCGCGCAGCAAATTAGAACTCTTATCTATGTCAGCATCAAATTTTAAAGTATTCTGAACAAATGTAAAGAATAACACACAGTATCATTTTTTGGTTATTGCTACAGTATCCACCAATGTATTATACTTATCCAGTATCTGGTTCCATATAAATTATCACTTTTGACTAATAATAATATTCTTTTAAATATCTGCATAAGTAGAATGAAAATAAACTAATTATCAGTAGTATATTTCTTATGATAATACGTCAAGCATGTTGGTATATAAAATTACCAATCAAATGTACCCTGCAAAAATGATTAATTACATGTGCATTTCTTAACAATTAGAGTACAAATATTAAAAGTCAGCATTGATAGTTATTTGACACCAAGATTTTTCAACTGCTGAATGAAGTATAAATTCAGGTCATTGACTAACGTGGAGTCCTGAGTGCTCCATCCTTTATGTGGGGGGAATGAAAGCATTCTTCCCTTTGACCCAAACTAATTTCAGTTGGACCAATCTTCAAATATTCCAGAATTGACAATTGGCAAACCCAACTTAAAGAATTGATTGACATCTATCTGTTTGCTCGTCCTAATCATGACATGCTGGTCAACTTGTTTTAACCAGAACGAGCATAGAGAAGCTATCTTGTTGGTGATACAAAGCATTAATATGCCTCCTTGATGTACATTCTTTCAGTTCGTGCTATGTCAAACATAAAGAAATCCATACAAAACATTTGGGCTTCCAACACGTCTATGCTGACAAATCGCCAGCTCATACCGTACATCGATTTGTCATTAAAAAAATAATGACAGATGTCAAACAAACAAAAGAAATGATGAAGATCACGGCTTGCAAAAACTAAGTTTGATTTGGGAGGTTGGTAAGTAGTCCTACTCGACGACCTTTTCTTTTGCAGTATGTCCACATCACAAGTGGGACGATGTATGGACGTTTACTTCTTCGTTTGGCTTGACAGATTTTAACATGGCTTCCTATCAATCACAATCTCGAGCTTATTTAACTTTTGCTTTCGAGTAAGCTCTAGGCCAAGGTATGTACGAATAACTTTTTCTTTTGAGAAACATACTACATGCCTCGTGCGAGCCACAAATAGTGATGTTAAACCTGGGGTTAATTAACTATGATCTTAGCTTAACTTTCCCCGTAACAAGGTCAAGCCTACGAATTATAGTATTAAAGATGCACCAGGCCGGCCTTAGCTTAATTATTTCCCCTCTTCCTCCTTTGTGCTGATTCTCATAAACGAGACATTTTTTTCGACAAAACAACAGCTCATTTCATATTCATCCATATAGTATATTCTTTTCAGAGAGAGAGAGAGAGAGAGAGAGAGAGAGAGAGAGACAGATAGAGAGAGACAGAGCATGGTACCCCTTCGTTTGGATAGCAAAACAAACTGGCTTTCCCCGTTGCCTACGATTGCTTCTTGGTTGTTCTAGCTTGTTAGAAGCCTTTGCCTAGCCAATCATATGCCCCGTTGCCTTCAAACCATAGGGTTCGCCTAACCTTTATGCTAGGGTAGGTTATCCCGACGCATCGCACAAGGAAAAACAGAAACAGGCTACGTGGATCGCCAGGGAGAAAGAAAGAGAGAAAAAAGAAAAGCTGGCCAATCATGACGAAATACTCCGGCCTCGATCGTTAAGCAACCAGCAGCTAGAAAGAGCACATCCCAGCAGCGATGAAGCTGAAAGCCGGCGCTGATCATCGACGGAAACAACACCAAAGATCTTTGCCGATCGAAACGCGCGAGGCGCCACCCCTTCTTTCCCCCCTGCCTAACCATGCCTCGTCCTTCCAGGAAAAAAACGTAGCTGTTTTTCTCACCCAAAGAGGAGAAAAGGAACGGGTCACAAGTCGCAACCCGAGGGTTCATGCTCGAGAGACGTGCTTGGACCCGCGAGCGAGCCGCCGTGCGCCGGCGCGGCGGAGGATGCCGGTGCGGGCACGGCGCCTCCTCCACGCCGGCCGTTAGCTAGCTAGAGTTACAAGGTCGCCGCCCGGGCATGGTCGCCGCGTAGCTTGGCTGCGCGTGCCGGCCGGCCCGTGGAAAACAAGGGGGCGTCCACGGATTAGTTAGTTGGATTGGACAGTCTCTCGGGTGGACGACGGCTAAATTAAACGCGGCCTAATGATTTCCAGCGGCGAAACAACCGCGGCAAATGGCTCTCGGGTGGACAGCAAAGGCCGTCTGGTTTTTGGAAGAGGACGGGAACCTTTTGGTTTCGTTTCGGGGTCAAGGAAAACTGAGATATTATTAGTGGTAGAGGTGAAGTCCTACACGCCGCGCCCAAGGAAGTACAGCTCGGAGCGTGCAGAAAACGAACTCCGGACTGTGTGACCTTCTTCGCCGCAAAAAAAGAAGAGGAGAAAACGAATCCAAGCAAAGGCGTTGCGGCTGTTCCAAGGAGAAAAGGCGAGGGAAAAAAAAGAGAGAAGATGCAAATTAAAGAAGGATGCTGACTGCAAGTACGTCACGTTTGATCCAACTACAGTACCCGTTTAATTGCAACAACCTTTTGCGCCCTTCCGTTTCTTCGGAGCATCACATGTTACTCAATTCTAGCAGCGTTTAACTTGAAACAATGTGGTTTCCGAAGGACTCCTACCAAACGACCACGAAATGAACTCCCCCGTTCGAACTCGAGAAACGACCTGGTATTCACCGGATAACTAGAGATGCGATCATGGCTAAGCGTGTTTACCAAGAAGAACGCGTACGGCGACACAAATCAGCATGTGTTTATTTTCTGCATGCACCGGCCAATACGCGCGTCGAATCGGTACCGCCGAGGTTAACGGCTACCGATCCTATCCCGTCTCGATCCTGTACGAGGCGAAGCTGCAGCGCGGCGCAAGCTAAGCTAGTTTACAGCAGGAGAGAACAAAACACAAGCGCGAGGTCAAATCCGAAGGGGACACTCGCCGTCTCGCGAACGGGCCGGAGCGCAACGTCCAGCCGGAATTGAATAAATCAATGCCCCGCCCCGCCCCTGTGATTACCCGCCGCGTCCACGTGACGGCGACCCGGCCGGCCACACGCAGCGGCATTTTTATTACCAATTCCAAGCAATTAAATTTCTCTTATTGAGCCAAGAAACAAAGAATTAAATTTCAGCTGCGAGTTTCTTTCAATTCCGTTTGTTAATTATTAGTTAGTTAAAGATTGATGGATGGAGTAGATGAGTTTGGGGGCTGCGACGGCAGCGGCGGGGAAAAGCTTCATGTAAAATGTGCGTGGCTGACCGTCCAAGCGGAGCGCAGCGTCAAAACGCAACGGCAGCGCCCGCCCGCCCGCCCGCCGTTCATGTGGGGGGCTTGGCTTTGCCGTTCCCGTTCCCGTTCCCCCATAAACTCCACCTCCCCCGCATTACTGCGCCCCCATCTCCGCCTCCGCCTCCTCCTGCGCCTGCTGCTCCGGCTGAGGCCCTCCTCTCCTCTCGCTCCCTCCCTCCTCGTCGCGTCCCACATAACTGCGCCTGCGCCGCCTCCGCCTCCGCCTCCTTGCAGTGCCCCCCGGCCTCTCCTCGGCGCGCGCTGCCCCGATCCCGCCGGAGTGCCCGCGCCGACCGCCGGCGAGGAGCTCCGGGCGGCTGGTTCGCCGTGACCTCGCGGGGCTGCGTCTTCGTCGTCCGGTGGTTCTCGCCCGGCGTCGCTGCTTCCGCGAGTGGCGCCGTGTCGGCGGCACATGCCGGCGGCGGTGCGGGAACGAGGCGAGGGCGGCGCGCCTTGTCGCCGCGCGGACTGACATGACTTGAGCCTTGAGGTGCGTGCGGTTGCTGGCTAACCTGCTGGGAAAAAAATGGGGTGATAAGGGAATGGGGGCGAATTCAGGAGATGATGCTAAAATTTATCAACCGAATCATGAAGCTGAGTGCTCTATTTCTAATTTTGTGAAACCGCCATGTAGCAAATCTGGCTCGATAACCGTTCGCTCATCGTCCTCTTCATCGCCGGTGCCGGCGCGGCAGAACCCGCCCGCGTCCAGCATCCGCCCACCCAAGCACGCCAGCCACCTCGAGAGGTCTACCCTCCTTGTGGTTGGTGCTGCTGCCAGCGCCTCCTTCCCGTCCCTTAATTGGTATGGGATGCCATGGTGTGGAGATCCATCCGGACTTGGATTGGTTTCTTTCTTGTTAAGGACCCCTAGCTTGCTTGGAGGAATTTTCCTGGAGTGGGGTTTTGTTCCGGGAGATCTTTTATCTGACGTGAGCAATCAAATCCAAATATTCATTATTCTTCATCAGTGTTAGATTTGCTTGCTTAGGAGTATCCATCCATCCATCAATGGTTCTGGTTCAGTTATTTGTTTCTGCTCTGCAGCGCGCGTAAATTCGATCTCAGTTGACGCCACGGAACTTTGGTCCAAGGCACTGGTGCAGTTTATTTTCTCAAGGAAATTTCGCAGTTTTTACCGACTCCTCATGTCCCACTCAAAGTCCGGCCCAGAAGTTTTTTTTTGTCTGCAATGAAGATTACCGTCCAAGAAGATACTTTTGTATTATGCTTTGGTCGTACCAAAATGGAATATCGCCACTTAATTACCAATAAGCCAAATTAGGCTGATAAAGTAACAAGCACGAAAAAGGTCCAGAATTGGGCGGTGAAGATATTGCCACCACTCTTTTGTTTTCATTGTATAAACTAATGAATGTACATTCTGAGAATAGTAACACTGTTCCTGTTTAAAACCGTGTAACTTCATAAGTTTGGATTGTGGAATAATTACTAGCACAATAAGGGAGACCATAATATCAGGCATAGTATTTCTGATATGAGATGGGATGGGCTAAGGATCAACTTTGAATATATCTTTTTAGTTTAGCTACATGAGACTTCCCCAACATAAATACACTATCTGCTATCCAAACATATAATTTTCTTTGTTTCTATTAGGTATTTATTTGAACTTTTCAGAGAACTGTTGTAACTGAATTTAGTACTGTAGCTTCCTGTTAATACGATTCTTTGAGGCTTTAAGATAGGAAAATAGTTCAGAGTTCTATATGAATCACAATCTATTTCCTAGCCATCCTCTTTTGTCAGTGATTGGTTTTGTGAGGGCTAGTGGTGTATCATTTACTGATTTAGTGACGTTTGATCAGGCTTTCCTCTCAATTGTAATAATCAAAATTGTTTAAGCTGACTGATGCTTGTAATCTCTAGCAAATTATAGTGATTTGTTTACCTAAAATAGTTCTATTGTTTCATTGCAATTCCTCGTGACATGTTTGTCTTTTTGATCTCTTGCAGATTTAGGATGTGTACAGAAGGGCTGTGTTCTTGTGTATAGGTTCTCTTTCTATTGATCAACCGTTGCAGTTTCTGACGGAATGTTGGAGGGTCAATCTTGCCTGATATCAAGGTCACTGCGAAGCTCCTGTGAGCAGGAATCCAGACTAGCTTACATGACTTTCCACCTCCTCGAGATCACGAGGAGTAAGCGCCCACCTGCAAACCTGTCTATTGAGCACGACGTTGCTGCAGTGGCAGCGTTGACTAAACGGACCAAGTCCGCTGAGAACCAGAAGGGTGAGCCACTGGATAGTCAGGGCAGTAATGATCAGGGCGATTCAGATTCAAGCGCCCTGATAAGTTCCATTGGTCGGGATAACTCTATCAACTGCCTTGCCCGTTGCTCTCGTTCTGATTATGGTTCTATTGCATCACTCAACCGAAGCTTCCGGTCACTTGTCCGCAGTGGTGATCTGTACAAGGAACGTCGGCAGCTAGGGATTTCAGAACACTGGGTCTACTTCTCCTGCAATGTGCAGGAGTGGGAGGCGTATGACCCCTATCGTTCACGGTGGATGACGCTTCCAAGAATGCCCCACAACGAATGTTTCATGTGCTCTGACAAGGAGTCACTTGCTGTGGGCACTGAACTTCTGGTGTTTGGAAAGGAGATTCTTTCACATATTGTTCTGAGCTATAGCATTCTGACAAATTCATGGTCGCGGGGTGTCGAAATGAATGCCCCTAGATGTCTGTTTGGATCAGCTAGTTTTGGAGAGAAAGCAATTATAGCTGGTGGCATGGATGCTGATGGACGGGTGCTTCGCTCTGCTGAGCTGTATAACTCTGAAACTAAAAGATGGATAACACTTCCAAGCATGAATAAAGCTAGGCGGATGTGTTCTGGCGTCTTTATGGATGGAAAGTTTTACGTAATTGGTGGAATGACCAGTAACACGGAAGTCCTTACTTGTGGAGAAGAGTATGATTTAGATAGAGGTACCTGGCGGGTGATAGAGAACATGTCTGAGGGGCTCAATGGGGCAAGTGGTGCTCCTCCGCTTGTCGCTGTAGTCGAAAATGAGTTGTATGCAGCGCAATATGCAGGAAAGCTAGTAAGAAAGTACAATAAAATGGATAACTCATGGACAACACTGGGTGAGTTACCAGAGAGACCTGAAGCTGTGAATGGATGGGGCATTGCATTCCGGGGCTGTGGAGAGCGGCTTTTGGTTATCGGTGGACCAAGAGTGTTGGGTGGTGGGATGATTGAGCTCCATTCTTGGATCCCAAGGGAAGGTCCATTACAATGGCACATGATCGGAAGCAAACCTTCTGGTAACTTTGTTTATAACTGTGCTGTCATGGGGTGCTGATCTGTTCTCTCTCAAACATACCGTCGACAAGAAAGATTGTGATATTGGTTTTATCATATGGCATAAAGCACTGATTCTACCTGATGGGTAATCTCTGCATTCTTTTTGACATTTCAGATTTTACTCAAGGTTCAATAGAGTAGTCAGGTCCATGTACTCGTTAATAGTTACCCATTGGTTTCTGTTTTCAACACATTTGATTTGCAGTACCTTTGCTCCATATACTCTGTTGAAATGAGTTCTCTGAGATGGATGCATATAGGCTGTAATTGAGATAACCGTGCATCTATATGATTGTATCTTGTTCTGAACCGTGTCAACATTATAGTTCTATCGTGCAAATGTCTCCTGACAAGAACAGCATGAATTAAAATGTTCATCTGTACGCTTCCCAACATGAATTGGAGCACCGACCTTCCATGTGTGTAGTGCGCCTTTAAATCCTTTGAAACAGTTGGTGCTAAAGTCCTTCCACTTTCTTTCGAGAAATAGGGATCCTACGCTAACTTTGTTGCTTAGCCTATGAGATATTATTATCTAGTGTTAGGCAGGTGGCCATATTATTATATTCCGAGATGGCGACAGCTGCGGCGCTAATCAGTAAGTAGACCATTGTCTGGTCCGTGCTCTGCATCGTGGAGATTGGGAGGCCATGTTTCGTTTGTCGACTTGTGCCTATAATTTGCTGATCGGTTTGTTTGTACCCCATCAGTTTGCAGCATATCTATGAAAATCTGCTGATTTATTTCTCTGTCTTTTTAAATTATTTTGCATCCATTCGCGATTGCATAATTGGCTACAGCATCATCCTACAAGATTAGGGAAAAAGATAATTCATACCAAAAATGCGCACTGTATCCACGTAACTGAATCTGCAATAGAGTAGATCTGTCTTGGCCGGTCCTAATTATTGCGCTGTCTCTTGGCAATCATTTCTGTTCGTCGAGCATATTTCTTTTCTGCTTTGGCAGCAGCACTCCGGATCCTCATCCAGTCATCCTTGCGTTCAATTCCATGCCTTGGTATTCAGTGTTCTAGCGCTGCTGTGGCCTCTGTATGGTATCACTGCGCAACAACCCCTGGCGTCCTGCCTTGATGACGAGAGCCCAGAATCATCATCCCCAGGCTGCAGGCCTGTCGCTGTGCAGTTTCCGTTTCTGTCCACGCGGGTTCACGAAAATGGAAGCCAGGAAGGCAGCGAGATCCATGACACGAATCACGGATGATTGGACCCAGCTCGCAGCGGTTTTCCCTTTTACTTTTTACAGTCCTTGCAGAGCCGTGCGGTACGGTGGTGCAGCGCCCGTGGGCAGCAGGTGGGCTGCAGGCTGCTGCTGCCTCGTCGTCCTCCCCTGCGCTGCGCTGCCCAGTGCCCACTTCCGGCTTGCTGGCTTGGTCCCGTTGCGAGCAGAGCGCACGAGCGGAGGTGGAGCGCACCACGAGCGTACGGTGGCAGCGACGCAATCGTATCCTGCGGACGTTGGGTGGAAAGATACTCCCGTCATCTACTGCAGCGATGGGACGGGAAAATCCGCGAGCGTAGGTTTCGCAGGCCAGGTTGGGCACGGTATGCAGCCTGCCTGCAGGCGTGTGGTGTGCAAACCCAGGCCAGGTTTTCTCCTGGCTGCGCACCTGGATGGCTGGATGGAACTGCATGGCTCTGGGAGACGGGGACAGTCGAGACCTGGGGCAGTTGAGCTCCCGCTCTCGAGTGTTACGTGCTGTCCTGCAGGTACACGACTAGACGTAGTGGCGTGCTCTGTCTCATGCGGCCTGCGGCCGGGGCGAGCGGCATGGAGGCTGTGTGCCTGCATCGCACGGCTTCCCGCGCCATTTCCCCTGCGCCTGCCGTGCCCGTGCCCGACCTCTGTGTAAACGTGCCGGCGCTTTGCCCATGGGCCATGGTGCCACTGTCTCTCTGTCTCTGGCGCCTGGTCCTCCGATCCGGGCATCCGGCTGTCTCCTGCCCCCGCCGCGCCCGTACGCCTAACGGCAGCTGCATGCAGCCGCCTCGGCTGATTCGCTCTCCTCCTTCCTGGCCTGCACCGCGGGATGCGGAAGAGACGACTGCAAAAGCCAGCCTGACGCGGTCCCGGCCGGTCCCAGGCATCGAAACGGCTCGGAGTGGACTCGGGTCGGCTCTTCTCGGGGCGCGCCGCGGCCTCGTCGTCGTCCCGGGCGGGTGATCTGCACCTGGACCACCCACGCGCCCCGCCGATGCGTGCGGGCATGTGTGTGATTGATGCGCCCGCACGACGCGTACGACGGCCGCGGCAGCGTACGCTCACCTACACCTGCGAGCCTTCTCGCCTTCTCGGGATGCGTGACGGTATGGGGGATGCTAGGCGGGCATACCTGTCTGATGCTCGTCGGCGGCGAAGCGCCCGACGAAGACCTGACGGGTGGCCGCTCGCTCTGGGCCTCTGTCGTCGCCGACTCGCCACTAGGGCCCAGGGAGGAAAAGGCCGGGAAAAAGGGGCGGAAAAAGAAAATCTCAGATGGGCCGGCTGGAGGTGAAGTGTTGAAGCAGCATTCAGCCCATGGCCTAAAAAGCCCGTTTGTTATTTGGGTCCACCACCACAGTCCCGCCCGTACGAAAATTAGGCCCCTTGGCCCATGCTCCATATTTTTCTCTTTATTTTCGTTTCATGACTCGCTAACGACTGACGAGCAAACGGCCCAACCTGTTGAAACTCGCATCAACCGTGCCCGCTCAAATTAACGGCTGCGATTAGTTAGAGCTACACAAAGTAAAGGCCATCTTGCCGGTCGTCTTCTTCCCCGGTCTCCTCAGCTGTTCCCCCATCTGCACTCCTCCTGAATCCTGATCCAAACCCTAAGCCGTGGTGTGATCCGTTCCGCCATGGAAGCGGCAGCTCCACCACCTCCGCTCCCTCTCCTCCCAGACTCCAACCCAGGGGTCCGGTGCTTCCTCGACGGCCGATTCCGCTCGGCGGCCGACCTCGCCACGGCCGCCGACGTCGAGGCCGAGATCCGCGGGCGCTGCGCGGAGCTCGAAGCCTTAGTATCCGACCTCTCCGTATGCATATACGAAGCTGCTGCAGCGTACTCGTCTTGCCGCGAGGCCGCTGGTTTGGCCCTTCGGGGCGTCCGCGACGGGCTTGGTGCCCTCAAAGCCTCCATCTCCACAGGTATCTCGAACACACACTCACGAGGATTCTCAAATTGAGAGCTTACTAAGTAGATTGCTTCTGTAATTTTGTGATATTCTGCGATTTTAGGGGTTGGAGAAGAGGTGGAGGTTGGAACGGAGAAGATGCAGTTTGAGCAACTCCCTGCTCTGGCCTCCGAGGTGGCGAGGGTGGAGATGGTCAGAGAGTACGCCGGTGAGTATAGAAGTTCTGCAAAGTAGATTCCCACTGTGCTTGAGATTTTGAATCACTGTCTCCGTGCTGCCAATTTTCCTCATTAAATTTATACTCCAAGCATTAGAATACACTCCAAGCATTAGAATACGTGCTATGAACCTATGATGTAAGTCTAGTATGTGTTCCATCCAATATCTGTTTGGTTAAGGCGGCTATGGGTTGAACGATTATGTTAGGCATATAAGAGGAAACATAACGTATGCATGATGTTGAAATAAGTTGGTGTTGGTGATAGAAGCTGCTGTTTGGTTTGGTTGATAATTATGTTTGGTTGGTGTAGATCTAGCCTGATACCACTTGGAAGGATGATGATATCTCTCCTTGCACTAAGCCACTAACTCAATCAATTGGCACTGGATCTGGTTGCTCCCAAATGGGGACTTAATTTCATCATGTGGATATATGTATTGCCTTTGTTCTCATAATTAACTGGAAGTGATGGGGAACACTATGTTGTGGTGTCCACTGAGCAACAGGGTTCCTCATTCACTAGTCGCGACTACCTAATAGTCCTTCTCTAGGTATTCTGTGTACAGCTACAATAGTTTTGACAACTGTATTGCAATAACAAAAGCCAAATGGATTCCAACTTCATAATAGTGTCTGAGCAAAAATGTTAGCTTGTTCATCAGGGCTTCGGATCGGCCATATTGAAACAACATAGGCGGAGTTTGTTGATAATTGGTAGATTCGTAAGTTGTTTGGGTGTGTTTCATCATCTTACTTATTCATGTTAATCCTAAAAAAACAATCCGAAATTGTTGCGGTCTCTTTTTTCTCCTATTCATTCTTTCGTGCTAGCTAAAATCAAGTGTTCTTTTAATGTCTACTCTTCTTTGAATCCTGAAAGAAGATGTAAATTATATGTCATGGTATTGGATGAAAAAGTTAGTTGGTCTAAGCTATTATACTAATTTAGTATTTGTGGAGAAGGGTAATCTTGGACTTGTATGAAGATGATAAATTTAATTGTTAAAACTAATTTAACCAAACTCCTACGTATTCCAACTATTCCACTTGGTATTGGATATCAATTATGACAATCTGCTATTCATATCTCCGAGCCCTTATATTGGCTTCTTATTTTTCAGAATGTCTCTGTAATACTTCATTGTTAACTTTGCAACTGGTGTGTTGTTAACGGTAGGTTATCCTATACAGAAACGGCTCTAAAGCTTGACAGTTTGGTGGGTGATGTAGAAGATGCTGTATCTTTTTCTGTCACTAGAAAACTGAAATCTGTTGGGGACAATTCAGAGGTATGGATCTTGTCATATTATCATTCTTGGGACAGTCAACTTGACAGCTGCTAATGTTTGTATTGCCTATATTTTTCCCAGAAAACACATCATGTTGTGATTGGATATCTTAGAAACATAGAAGATATTTTAGCTTCGGTAACCATGACTAGACCACAATGGGCTTGCCTTCTATCTGCCGTGGATCACAGAGTGGACCGATCTTTAGCTATACTAAGACCACAAGCCATTGTTGATCATCGAGCTCTTCTGTCATCCCTTGGCTGGCCTCCTTCATTGGCTGGCTCCAAATTTTCAAGTATTGATTCAGGGAAACAAGCAGAGATTGTGAACCCATTGTTTTCAATGACAGGTGACCTGAAGAGCAAATATTCTGAGAGCTTTCTTTCACTATGCCACCTGCAGGAACTGCAGAAACGCAGAAAAGCTCGACAACTGAAAGGGCATAATGTGGGCAATCAATTACGTCAACCATTATGGGTAATTGAAGAGCTAGTAAATCCAATATCTACAGCAGCACAACACCATTTCTCAAAATGGACTGACAAGCCTGAATTTGTTTTTGCTCTTTCTTATAAGATACTTAGAGATTTTGTTGATTCGATGGATGAGATTCTACAGCCCCTTGTGGATAAGGCCAAACTTATTGGGTATAGTTGTAGAGAGGAGTGGATTTCAGGAATGGTCATTGCATTGTCTTCATACTTGGCGAAAGAGATATTTCCTAAGCAGATTGAACTTCTTCAAGAAAGTAGCTCAAGCGATGCAGGCTGCACCCCATATCAGGCTAGAGTCTCATGGCTCAGCCTTGTTGATCTGATGATATCATTTGACAAGCGAACTCAAGATTTAATTTCAGGTACAGGACTGCTACTTACGGTAAAGGATGATGACAATTGGCAGAGGATCTCAGTCCTCTCTGTCTTCTGTGATCGGCCAGATTGGCTTGAAGTGTGGGCAGAGATTGAGAAACAAGAGACTCTTGATAAATTGAAATCAGCAATGGAGTCAGAGAAAAATTGGAGTACAAGGAATGAAGGAACAATGCTTGAGTATGGATCAGATGATTACAAGTCTCCAGTAATTAGCGCTGCCGTTCAGCAGAGCTTGTCTTTGCTAATCGATCGTGCTCGTCCTATCCCAAGCATTGCACTTAGAGCAGAATTTATTAGGATGTCTGCTTCTCCCATTATATCTGAATTCCTTGGTTACTTGCTCCGGAGGTGTCAAGAAGCCGAGGGACTAACTGCTCTGGCAGATGATAATGCTCTGCTCAAGGTATCTCAATCCATCAATGCTGCCCGATACTTCGAATCCACGTTGACAGAATGGTGTGAGGATGTTTTCTATCTTGAAATGGAAAATTTATCTGTAAATGGTGAGGGCGGGTGTATCTTTCAGCTAGAGATAAATCATCTGAAAGAGTTCAGAGTGGAATGGGTTTCAAAGATTACCACTGTCATTTTACGTGCATTTGATTCTCGTTCTCGGGATTATCTGAAAAATAAGAGGCAGTGGCAGGAGAAATCAGAGGGGCCTGCTGTATCCAGAGCCTTCATAGAATCTTTAGACTACATGCAAGGGCAGCTATCTAAACTGGAAGGTGGCCTAAATGCCCTTGATTTTGTGACCGTATGGAGAAGTGTCGCAAGTGGGGTAGACCAGCTGCTTTTCTCCAGCATTTTAACAGGTGGCACAAAGATTAGCAATGGTGGAGTAGAAAGGCTTCAGGGCGACCTGAGCGTTTTGTTTGCTGTATTTTCAGCGTGGTGTCTAAGGCCCGAAGGCTTCTTCCCAAGACTGTCCGAGGGACTGAGGTTACTGAAGCTTGACGATCAGCAGGTCAGAGATGGCGTGTTTACAGATAAGAATTGGCTGAGAGAACATGGTATTAGGCATCTGACAGCTGCTGACACTGAGAAGGTAATAAAAAATGGGGTGTACGAGGCATGATAACAAGCTCGTAACTAACATCAGTCTCAAGGTGCAAAAGGAATTACCTTATTCGAAAGAGTTTACACTGTTTTACTTCATAGTTTATACAGACTTGTATCTTCTCATCAACAGATCCATTCGTTGCTTGGTTACTGGTGTAATAATGTACACTATTGAAATATATATGGAGACAGATGAAACATGTTATTGCCAGTACTCTCTTGTTTCTTTTTACAGAAAAGGCTGTGCACCCTCTCCCCTCCCTGGAAGGGCCAAGAAAGCAGCTTTTCCCCTAAAGCTGTGCACCGTTGGGGAACTGAAGCACACCGAAGGCTGGTGAATCAATGTGCTTTTGACGGCCTGCCTCTTTCAGGGAACCGCGCACTTCCCTTTTCTTGGTCCGCCCCAGTCGCGCTGAACCTACAGAAGCATGGAGCGGCCCTGCACATCCGCGCAGAGCAGATTCACGAGAAGCCATGGCATGCGGTCCATCCATGGAAACATTTCGCTTCAGTTTCAGCTTGCTCGCAATCGCAAGCCACCTCGCCCCGTCCGTCCCCAGTTCCCCACCCACTTGGCGCAACGTGCGCTCGTGCCTCTCACACGTCGCCGGGCGCACCGCCAGGCCCGACCCAACCACAACCGGAGCTAGCGTTAATGCGGCGGAGGGGGCGCAACAACTTTTCGCTGCACGGCCTCGGGCCCGAGAGACTCCGGGAAGCCCCGCCTTAATCAGGGTGTGCCCGCGTGCCTCCCGGCCCCGAACCACCGCCGGGCTAGCGATGTCTGTCAGCCGCCCACCTAACCCTGGGCCTTGGCCAGAGCTCAACGATCGATGGCGGAAAAGATGGGTGGCCGGAGAGGGGGGACAGGCGGAGGCGTTCCGGCCGCTGATACGAGCGATCCGGCGGGCGGGCCGGGCGCGCGCGGCACTAGTAGGTGCGCGACCTGCTCACGCGCAGGGGCGGGCAGGCAGGCCACCTTGCCGTGTGCCGTGCGGGCCTCCGTGCAGCCCGCCCGGCCACCACCACCGCCCGGTCCCCGCGGCCCCCCGACGGCACTCGCTCCGTCCCGGGCGGTACCCGCGCGCGTGGCCGCGACGGGCGCCGCCCCGTGCTACGTACACGTACGCGCGGCGTGCTCGTCTCTCTGGTCTCCGGCCACCTGGTCTCCGCGCGCGCCGGGCCAAACGAAATATGCATGCGCACCGTGACGCCGCCGCACAGACATGCATGTGACGAGACGACGGAGGGAGTGGCGGCGCACTGGCGTGAGGCACTGAGGCGTGTCAGGCGCTGGTGCGGCCGGCACGCGCGCCTACGGTAGCTAGGAGGCTAGAAGTGTAGGCCTGGAGGGAGATCGATCGTCCCATGCTGACGTGACAAGCGCGCAGCTGCTCCGTCCCTGATTGGCTCCGTGGAGTTGACGCCGCCGCCACGCCTGGTACCGGCCAGCTGCGCCTGATGGATGGATAGGCACGAGCCGGCCGATCCGCGCGGCGGTGCATGTGAGGTGGCCCTCAGCGCATCCAGGGCTGCTGCTAGCTGCACGATGCGTGTGGATCAGCCGTGTAAAACTAACAACCTCAAACGCATACATGCCCGGGTCATGGCAATGCAGATGCGGGCTGCTGGAATCCACGAGAATCCTCGCTAAATCTCCACGGATCTAACGCTTTGATGACACGCATAACCACTGACCAACTGGGCGACCGTGCACGGGCTAATATATAAGCTGGTCCTCCAGGGGCTAGATAGAAGAGACTGGACCAAATTTACGCCCGGGGCCGTGGGTACATTCTACTGCATGGGAGTTGATGCGAGCAGTTCCCTATATGTATCCTGGGACCAAGCCAAATTGGATACGTAGGGCTCGGACCATGAGGTCCACGCGACACATCTGGGACTGGGACTCTGGGCGAGGGTTATAGGGAGAGTGGTCCGGCGGCCGGTCCCGTGGCGATGCTGGTTACGGCGGCGATAACTGCTGGCTGGCTGGCTGACGGCGGCGGTAACCGCGCGTGTACGCCGCCCCGGCCCGCTCCTACGACACTGCTGCAGGTTGCAAAGGCTAGTCGCCTAGCTACTGTACGTACTGCATGTCTGCATGGGTGCTATTAGGGAAGTTTAATAACACAAACGGCGGCCGCTGTAAGGCCTCTCTCTTAATTTATTAGTATAATAGTTAGCTTTTCATCATTAATATATATCCATTTCTCTTTCACAAAATTTCTTGATTCTTATACCAAAATCGGTCGTAAGGTTATAGCCCGTTTCTCCTCCCTCTTCTTCTCTCTCCTCCACCTCAACATTCAATCTGGTTACAGCCTGTTATAATACTTGGCTCTCAGAAAATTTCATTATGCTTGTAAGACGATATAATGGTAACTTCTCTCTGTTTCTCCTTTTTTTTTTGCTTATTCACCATGTTGTTGGACCGCCGCCGGGACCCAACAGGAAGGCAAATGGGGGTATGGTACATCTGTTCCGACAAGCGACAACGTAACTTCTTCACATGTCGTAACGACGTAAATAGGCTGCCTTCTCAACTGCAGGGCGTGTTTTGCTGGCTTTTTTGTCATCAGCTAAAAGCCTGAAAGTCGTCACTTTCCTGCATGCAGGGATGCCAGCAGAATAATCGAGAAACTGTTCATACCAATAACAAGTTCTCCGGCCAAACAGAGGTCGCCGTCTTTGGTAGCTATCGAGCTCACAGCGGCGCGGCGGACACCGAAGAAAATATCGTGTGGCTCGCCGACCGACCGACCCCATGCCACGGTCCGTGTACAGCGTTGTGTGTATCTCTAGCTTAAGCCAGTAGTGTCGATCGACGGCGGCACGCAATGCAATCAAGTCACTGCAGGATGAAAAATGCGCGGTCGGCTAATCACGTGACAGGACGGGATTTAAGAATTCGAGAGGAGGTTCATGCATCAAGCTCGCCGCCCGGGCGTAAGACCCAGAGGAGTCGAGACCGCCGGCAGTGGGGGCAGCCGTGCGCTCATCTGGTCGGATTCACACACCTGTTTTACCCCGACCGTGCAGGGGATCCAATACTATACGATGGTCCACGCTGCGCCCAGAAACAAAACTGCTGGTCAGTCAACTCGTTTACCTGGATCCTATCTAATCTAGAAAATAAACTAGTCATCATATCTATCCTGTCAAATAAACTACTACGGTGACCTCGATCACCGCAGGATTACGTGAGAAACAAGAGCAGCGCAGAGCACGTACGTACGGCGTGCTGTGCGCCCGGGTAAGTATCTTCAGATCCACGAACATTTTGTGCTACTCGCTCGTTGCCGGCCGGCCTTGACCTCGGCAGAGATATTTTTCACACTCGCCGCTGGTGCCGCAAGCGCAACGCACCCCCACATGCACCGGCACCCCGACCAAACACACAACCACCGGCGGGGGCCGGCACCGTCCGTATCCGTGCGATGATGGAGCACGCAACGCGTGCGTGCCCCGCCCGCGCGTAGCTCCGGCGGGCGTGGCTGCTTGCGCAGTTGCTCGCGCTGGGTTAGCTACCTCGTAGTAGCGCCAAGCGTACGCGTACTTGCTGCGGTAGGAGAGAGCACCTGCGCGGCAACTGCCGAAGGGATCGGAAGAGCGCCGAGGCGGTTGCTTGTGACGTCGGGCACAGGCACGTGTGGGAGCCCACGGCTGCCTTCCGCGCCCGCCCATGCAATCGGGTCCGCCCCCATGCAATAAACACCGCGACGGCGACGCGCAACTTGGCCCATCGCTTGCCACTCCCTCTCTCTGCTTCTCTCAAGCTCCCTCCCACCACAGTGACCACACCGTTACCACCACCTCGAGCTGGCCGCCAATGGCTACTACCCTACCCGCCGCCCCTGCTTCCTAGAAACTACCACAGGATCGGACCGCAGCTTTGCCGGTCACCACACGTAGGTCCCCAAATGTAGGAGCACCCCAGTACGTGGTACGGCCTCCCCGCCCCGCCCGGTACGATATGTAACTGCTAGCTCACAGGCCTGCAGGCCTAACCATACACATTTCGAACCCTAGCGCCAGAGGCAGTGGCTACTGGCTAGTAGTAGTTGCGAGATGGCAGCAGATGTTTCTGCTGCAGCTCCGCGCCGGCTGCCTTTTCAGAGCCGAGGCCTTTTGGGCGGGGGCGCGAGCGAGGACGTACAGTGGAACGAACAGGACTCTGCAGAGGGGGCCTCCGCCTCCTGCCGCCTGCCGGCCGGGCACCCACACACAACGCACGCGACTGTTCCTTGTTGCCTTTGCCGTACAGTATATCTTTGCGAGCATCGGGCGCCTCGCGTTTAGGCTGGCGCCGATGGAGGGCGATACCGCCCCCTGTCGCCCCAGCCCAGGCGAGAGGCAGGCGAGAGCGCCCGCTCTCCTCCGCGTTGGTAGACGCGCGGGGACATCAGGCGGGCGGCAGCGAGGCGATGTGCTGGCGTCGGGCGAGAGGGGTGGAGCGGGAGTGACGTGGCGCGTTTCTATTGGTCTACGTGAAGGTTGAAATAATTAAATTTTGAAAAAGAAAAGCTGACATGGAGAAAAGAGAAGTGAGAGCTGGCACTATATCCTGTGCATTGGAGGGGTGGGGTGAGAGTGAGGGTGAGAGCTGACGTGGCGGAGCGATATCTTCCTACGCCAGTGGACTCAGCGTTAGGCAGCTGCTAGGCCCCGCCGGCCGCCGGCCGCCGGCAAACTTACCGATCTTAGACCAATGGTCAGTTCTAAACCAGTTTAGAGAGTTTTTTAATCGGTGAACAGTACCACTGACGAGCTAGTGCTCTGCTCATCGTCGGTTCTAACACTTCTCTATACAGTTCTTTTTTATAGGTGCGTTTCTTCTAGCACTTGCTTGGCCTGTGTGCTACTATACGCCTTAGACGAGGATGGACCGGTAGGATGTGCATCCGTGCATGTAACGTACGCGTCGGTTGCTCGCTGCTGCCTGCTGATGAGTGATGGCTTGCGCGCGCGAGCCAAGCCTACAGTTGCGCGCACAGCGACCGCGTGCGTACCGGAAAAAACCGGTTTTGGCAACAGCAGGGGGTAGGATCCAGAAAGCAGTGGTACCGGCCTGCACCCCCTCCGCCGCACACGCATTATCCGTGAGAGAGAGAGAGAGAGAGAGAGCGAGCGCGAGGGAGGGAGGCTGTGATGTGAGCGGCGGCCTCCCTGTTGCTTGTGGTGGTGTAGCTAGTGTGCCAAGCAGAGAGAGAGAGGTAACCCGGTCCGGTCGCGGCTTTGTCAAAAATAGGGCCTGGGCCTGCCCGCTAGCGCCGTAGACACGCAGCGCACCAGTGGTGCATGTCCGCATGGAGTGACAGGCACGTTCGTTTGTTGTCAGCATTTACGCATCGGCCGGGCGGTGGTACTCCTCCCCCGACTGATCGGCCGTTTTCTGTTCGGCTAGCTCTAGCTGGTCCGGTCACCTCACGGCCCCTGTTATAGTACCACACGTTGTACATAGAGCCTAGAAGAAAATGGACAGGTACTAGTACCTAGCTGCTAGGGCCGTACTGGTAAGAAAGAAAGAAACATCCATGCTGGCCAGAGGGCGCTGCTGCTCCACGGCTGCGCGGCAGGCAGGGACGGCCGACGTGCGCGTCCTGCGGCCCCCGCGGCCCGGGAGGCTGGCGCGCGACAGGCGTACGTGCCGTGTAACGCGATCGCACGCCAGGGGCGCGTGACCGACCGACCCATCAGATTGGCCGGTGGGTAGGCGCCCGACCCGGGTCGCCGTCGCCCACACCCCCGGGGGCGCGGGGGCACGCCCCTCACATGGGCCTCCCCTCGCCCCGCCCCGCCCCGCCCCGCCCGCCACAAGTGGCAGCTGTCTCGCCCGCCCCACAGCTCGCTCCCACCTATCACGCTAGCGAAGCAGAGGCGGCCAGGCGTCCGCCCCCGGCGCGACCGGCCGGCCACCCGCGCGCCCCGTGTCGTGGCCGTGTCTCGTTCTCACGCCCAGCCTCCACGACACACGGCCGCGCGCGGAGCGAACGAACCCTCGACAGCGCCCGCGCCGCGCGCACATGTTTCTTCTCTCTCGACGCGACGGGGCCGGCCGGCCGGATCGCCGCCGGAGCACCAAAATAGAGAAGGGCCGCCGCCGCGCCGGCGCTGGGGCCGCCCGATACGATCGATCCCTCGCCAGCCTGACCAATCTGCCCGAGCCGGGGGCGCACCGCATGCACGCGCCACGCGGCCGTCACGTGAAAGCGTTGGCGCACGCCGTCCGGTCGGGGCCCTGCCTGAACGCATCCATCCGACATGGCAGCGGCGCGGGGGTTCCACGTCCCCTCCCCCCACCCGCCGAGAGATTTGCGTGCGTTCGGTAGACGCGGCCACAGCCCGGGCGCATCACGCTGCCTGCCTGCCTGCTGGTGCCGCGAGCCCGACAAACTCGGGCGTCCGTCCGTGCGCCCGATCACGCTCCTTGATTATCGTGGCATGGCGTCAAGGCTGTCATTAGTGTAGCATTTTATACGTATTTTTTTCCCCTCTCCTTTGCTGCTCGATCGGATGCTAAACAAAATAGCGTGGTGTGGCGACGACGCTGGAGTCCGCGGACATCAGGCGCACGTACGCCCGCCGCTAGATGCAGGGCACCGGGGGGCGACAGGGCATCTCTCGAGTCTGCTGCCGAACGTGCTGCTCGACCCGACCCGGCCTTTTCTCTAGCGGACAGACACTGTGAAACTTGATCCCGTTTTATTTAAGACTCCCGATGATTAGAGTCGTTGTGCGGCTGCTGCACGTATGCGCGCAGTACAATAATGCGGTTCTGAACTACTGATCCGAAATCTGATCCAGCGAGCAGCAAGGGGCGTGGCTGCAGTAGCATGGATCACGGCATCAGTGACGAAGCGGGGAGCTGACCGCCTGAGGAGCAACCAAAACCCCCCCTTTTTTTCTTTGTTTCTTTGTTCTTGCCGATCGATCGGCCAACACTCGACAAGTCAACATGGGTGCGGGTCGTTGGATCCAGCAAGAGTTTCCTTTTTTTCCCTCCTTCCTTTGATGGTTTTCCTTGTGAATGAATACGGCACCGCGGCAACTCAACTTGGGCACGTGGCAAGTGGCGGGTGGTCATAGCATATTATAGCCATCCGGGGCCCATGGGCTGCCAACCGGTGGGCCACGCATGCGAGCAGTCTCCGCGGTGATTAGGCAGAGAGAGCACGCGGGGCCCAACTAGCAGCCCTCCCTCTTCTCCTCTCCTCTCATCGCAGTCGCCGGCCGCTGCTCTCTTCCTACACCACAACACACACAAATGAATTCCGCTTCCGATCCGCGCGCCCCAATCCTGGATCCACCCCCGACCCAGCTCGTTATAAAGGAACCCTCTCCCTTTCTGTCTCCCTCACAACTCACTACGGCCCTCCAGCTACTGCAGAGCGACCTCCGAGTCCAGCGGCCGGCTAACCCACAGCTTCCCGTTCTCGCTAGCTAGCCAGCCAGTCAGCCCGAGCGAGCCACCGGTGGACGCAGACGAGACGCTAGCTACCTTCGTCCTCAAGCTTATTAGCCTCCGATCCTGCTGCCTGCTGCGAAAAGTGTTGCTTTGCTTGTCCCGGCCGGCGGCGGCGACGTACGACGACGAGAGATAGCTGAGCGAGCGAGGATGTCGAGCCGGAGGTCGTCGCGTGGCAACATCTCCGAGGACGAGATCAACGAGCTCATCTCCAAGCTCCAGGCCCTGCTCCCCAGCTCCCGCCGCCGCGGCTCCGGCCAGGTGCGTCGTCGCCGCTAGCTGCGAACCGACCCTTCGACTCGCATTCTTCGCATCATTCGCTGCGCGTGCTTTTCGTTTCTTTCCCTGTTTAAACAAAGCGTCTAATAATGCGCTTGGCGTGGACGTGTAATGCAGGCGTCGACGACGAAGCTGCTCAAGGAGACCTGCAGCTACATCAAGAGCCTCCACCGGGAGGTGGACGACCTGAGCGACCGGCTCTCGGACCTCATGTCCACCATGGACAGCAACAGCCCGGGCGCGGAGATCATCCGCAGCATCCTCCGCTCCTGATCGCGCCTTCGTGCCGCGCGCGGCGGCGGCCTGCTCGCCGGCCGGCCGCGAGAGGAGGTCAACGGCGACTACTACGACGGCCGCGGCCATTCTCCGGCCGGCCACGTGCGGGCTCAATTAGCTAGCTAGGGTATATATAAATATATATATCTACAAATATGTGTATCTTTCTCTTCTCCCTTTTACTACCTGTCGATCGATCTCCATAGATCTGAGATCATCTGGCTAGCTAGCCCCATACCAGAATGTACTAGCTGCACGCACGCGCATGATGATCTCCCTGCTAAGCTTCACCGGGTAGGACGCTAGCGCTAGGGCCTAAGCAAGCTAAGCTTTATCCACCCTCGCTCCTCACTTAAGCTCGCCGACCTCCATGTGATCTCTCTGTCTGTCCTCCGCGCTAGCTCTTCTTTTGATGCCCTGTTTGTATTGTTGTCCCTGTAAATTTAGTCGGTGGCTTGGATCGAGTTGGCTAGCTCTCTTCAGACAACCGACCGACCACTACTACCTAGAGCAAATTGATTATCATCATCATGGTGTACTGCCCCAGCTTTTAACCGCTTTAATTACTTGCGACGTACTACGAGAAAGTACTTCATTTTTTTTCTTCTCATCACTCATGCTGCCATGGTTAGCTCACCAAGATGTGCAACCGCTCTGTGTGTAAGTACTCTATGTAGATAGCCAGCCAAACGACGATGCCCTCTCACCTCGATCTCTAGCTGCCTTCCATGGCTAGCTCTACTTTCCTCCCGGTGCTTGCTCCCGGCTACGTGCTCTCCGTACGCAGGCACGTGAATTGAAACGCCCCCGTTTACTTGGAGATAGAGTGCGGCGGCACGGGCATCATCCCTACTTGCATTGGCAAGACGTGCATTGTCACGCTCACGCTTGCGTTCGACGGTGTTGTGATGTTACCACTAGCTATAACAAGCTAGCTAGCTACGAACCGACGACGACGGCGAGCGAGCATACGATCGGTGCATGGACGCCGACGGCACGCCACTAGCAGCTTGCCGGGCGTCGTGACAAAGCCCCGTGCCAGCCGCGCGCGTGTCGACCTCCCACCCACTTGGACCTGTCGACCCTCCTCTTAATTCGCCGGCCTGAAAGGAACCGGTCGACGGGCGGATCAGGAAACCAAACGGCCCGCTTCAACTGCGTGCCTCGGTTCGCCTCGGCCGGTAGCGCCCGCGACGCCGCTGTCCGGCGGCGATGACGGCCCCTAACAGACCGAGAGATGCGTGCGCTCCCTCCCTCCCTCGCCGCGGCGCCGCGCGCCCCCACATGCCGCGGTCGACCCATCGGCGGCGAGAAGTCAAGCTCCAGTGCCGCCAAAAGGCGCCGGCCTTTCTTGCCGTCCCAGTGCTTGCTAGCTACTACCTATCTCCTCTAGCAGCCTGCGTACGCCCGGTACCCGGCCTGCTGTGCCTGTGTGCGTTCGTTCACTGTGTGAAATCTCTCTCTCTGGTTTGGCTGCACACCAAACTACTATGGCCACATCCAACGTAGCAGGCGAACGTGCAAACGGGGGCGGCAGCCCGGAACGCGCACGGCTCTTTCGCATGCATACGCGTGAACAGTGGCTCTCCTCTCCTGCAAGGGGGGTTATTTATGGACGCATGTGCCCTATCGCAAAGCAAGGCCCGTTTACGCGCTAAGATAGACGATGGCATGGCCGGTCACGCACCCCGCCCGGCACCATGGCTAAGCCCTGCAAGGAACCCCACATGGCACCAACAGTAGTGGTGCGCTAGCCGTGGAGGCTGCCCAGGGACACACGACGAAGAAAAGAAAAAAAGAAGGGTAAGACGACTTTGCATTCTTTATTCCCGTCGTCGTCGATCTTTCCTGGGCATTCGAGCACGTATGTCCTTGTCGGCCATGGATCGGCAGCTTTGTTATAGTTTTGGTTGAAGCTATGTGTGCAGGTAGACGTACGTAGGTAGCGTGGTAGTGGTAGTACTTAGCGTTTGGTCGATCTAGCAGTAGAGGCTGGAGTGGAGTGGAAGAAGCGAGCTAGCTTGCTGGGAGGGGTAGGCGGTGCAGTAACTACCACTACCAGTGCAGAAGAGGAGGTACGGTCCAGGAGGCTGGTTGGTCGTGGATGCGGGGCGGCAGGGCAGCCAGCGTCGCGTGAATAGAACTATTGCGCGCGCGTACGGCCTCGGCGGTCAAAAAAACGCGAGGGCGAGAGCGAGGACTGCTCCTCCCGCGCCCTGCGTCTAGTCAAGATCTGACCACTCAGAGCTAACGACTGCCTGCCAGTGCCAGAGGCATCTTTTCACATGAGAAAGTGGCATAGTAAATCTCTGCCCGGCCGGCACTTTTAGGCCCTGGACCAGCCTACATCATATGTTGCCATCGGCCAGCAGCTGCGAGTGCCCTCCGTCCGTCAAATTTTTTCCTATCCTATTGCCCTTTTTTATCTGATGAAAACCCGATGGATGGAAAGGTCGAGCGGCGCCTGTTGCACACTCGCGTGTCATCTGCATGCTGGGAAAGATCGACCTCTACCGGATCGAATCCGCTTGCATCTGCGAACGATATTCCTGACACACGCTGCGGAAAGTCTCGGCGCCCGCTGCCCCCCCGGGCCAGCAGCTGCAGCTTTCCAGCCAAAAATGATTGCCCCTTCTTTGACCCAACACGGCACTAGCGCGATCGGGTACGTACTTGGGCATGTACGCGCGACAGGACCGCGACGACCTGCGTACAGTGCATACACGTTCCGGCGCCAGTGGAAAATGTGCTGGGCGCAGGCGCTAGTCCGTAGTGCCAGTCCAGTCCACTCCAGCAGCCGCGCGATATACACATATATATCATATATGATATCGGCCTCCAGGTGCGGCCGCGCTGGTCAGAGGCGAGGCGAGGCAATGCACAGCAAAGGACAGCGGCATGTGCCGCGGCAGTGGTTATTCGTGGTCGCGGGAGTGGCCGGGCCGGCGCGTCGTCCCTGCCCTGCCTGCGCAGGCGCCGCGGCGTCGTGGGAGCAGAGGGAGGGAGAGAGAGTGGGGGAGAAGGACAGGGCGCTTTCGGCGGCCCCACGCCGGCGGAGGGGGGGGCTCGTCTAACGGCCGGCCGGCAGGGCAACCAGACCAGCAGGAACCACCGCCGGGCCCGGCCCCCGGCTGCGGTGCGGTTACAGCGGAGCGGTTGGGCGCCGCCGAGGGGACGGTTAAAAAGGCTGCAGGGGCCAGGGACAGACGGGGGCTGGCAATGACGGGTTCGCCCCTACCGGGCGTGGCAACAGGATCGGAAAAAGGCTACGCCGCGCTAGCGCCCGGTAGGGGCGGGACTGGGAGGCGGAGCCTGATCGAACCACGGGCCGCTTCCCTAGCGCGCGCGGCAGTTGCGCTGAGGCAGGCGATCGCAGGGCGGCCCAGATTGCCACTCGCAGAGATCAGCCAGAGTAGAAGCAGGAAAGTTAGCTAGGGGTAGGAAAGGCTACGCTGCCCATAGTACATGGTTCTGCAGAAGGGAGGCGTGTGCAAATTTGCACGTACGTACGGATCAGTACTTGTAAAATGTGGCGGGTATGGCCTATGGCTTAGCTATACGGAGTACAAGTGGCAGTCTTTGGGTATACCAGCTGTTTGTACACCAAGAAAACTTCTGGTGTCAGTGTCGCTCTCTTTCTTCTCTATGCTCTCGTCAAAAGTGACTCTTCGGTAATTCGGTTTCAAAAAAAAAAAAAGAAGAAGAAGAAGTAGCTAGCCGTTCTAGAGGCGCGGCAGGGCCTAAATCCTGAAGATTTAGGGGCCCAGGGCGGGAGTAAAACATTGGACCCTCTTTAATATTTAATAGTAGTAATAAAATAATATTAATAAATATTCTATGTGCATGAAGTATTTTCTACATTTGCTTTAAAGTTTTTTTTGTCATTTCTAGATGCGTAGTCTTGATGATTATGACTATGCTGAAAATTTAATAAAATAGTTAGTAATTGAAAGTAAAGCTGGTACAGAACCATGAATATTTCGTTAATTTACAGAAATATTATGTATTACTAGGAAGGACTCTCCAAAACCAAATATCATCTATCCATCACTAATGTCCAATCAATCGATTATTATCTATCTATTTGAATGAACATTCGATGCTGATATGCTTGTCACTCATAAATCAAAGATGAAATATCAATTCATCTAATTGTCTAGATCCCGTGAGAGCCAGGGGCTTAGGGCAAAATTAAAAATTCCTACCTTCTCTTATGCAGTTGCAGCCTTGCTTTGCTAGCTGCCTGCTTACTTGCGGCCCTGGCTAGTACCGGTCTATTCTCTGATTGAATTGGCAACGGGGAGACTGAAAAACCACGGACTAACGGAGGATCTTAGCAGGCACAGATGCGCTATGCCAGCATACAGCGTCGTTATCTTTTCATTCACCGAGCATGTGCAGCGTCGTGTATACTTGTTATCGCCATATTCTGGACGGGCCAAAAGCGGGCCGAGGAGCAAGATGGGCCTAGGAGAAGGTTACGGTAAGCTTGCGGATCGGATCCTGTACGGGTGTTTGGGGCCAGTAAGGCCGTGTAAACTCAGATTTAGGCAGTTAGGATTCGTGTCGTGTTTGGTTAGGGTTAGTTAAAGAGAACAAGTCTACGGACTATAAATATATACCACGAATAAACAAGAAAGAGAGATCATTCATCAACAACTCACGGCGCATCGCCTCCCTTGTTCCAGGGTTCTCATCGGGTAAGTGCCATGTGGCCCCGATCACGCTCTGCGTGATCGGGGAACGCATTGCCCTTGTTTGTTAGTTTCATATGTTGCTCGTTCTGAAGCCTTGTAGATGGCGAGTAGCATTAGTTATCATAGCGCGCCTAGAGTAATGTTATTTTATTTATATTGTGATCATGCTCTGTTCGTTGCTCTTGCGCGCTTTGCGATCATCGTGTTCGATCATGAATGCGATGGTTGCATCTTGCTTTGTTTATGTTAATAGATCTAATCCGTTATGGCTAGTTTCTATCCATTAGAGATTTGGCTCGATATGTGCATGATTAGGCCTTGCAAACGAGTTGAAAGTTCCGGCAGTATGCTGGTATCGGATCGTAGCCCGAATATAGGTTTCCCTAGTAATCGGCTCCTCAGCTGTTTTTAGGACCTTTGTTTAGGTTGTTTGCTTCGATGCTTTTGCGTATTCGTTAGGCTCAATTACGTGTAAGATGTTCCGACCGTGTAGTGAGGGCTCAGTTATCGTGGATTAGATTAGATCGATGTTTATGAAGCAAGCTTTATCTCATTATTATATATATATTTTGCCTGTCCCAAAGATCCGATCCGGTATTGATGCAATCGGCTCTTTATAGCCGATACCGGGGAGGAGTGATGAGCCGATCACGGCTCGGATTAACCTTTATAAGTGTCTGCGCTTGCAGGAATTTTACGAATCACACCTTCCTGATCGGGTGCAGGATCAGGTGGCACGCCTAGCGACTCCAAGCCAGGGTGTGCGCCAGATCGCTGGGCCGTTGACCGAGGGACCGGGGCCCACCAGCCGTCCCGGGAGCCTCCCGGCTCCTCGTGTTGCCTATCGTTGCTCGCCGGTGGGTTTTGATCGACAACACATTCTGGCACGCCCAGTGGGACACTCTTCATCGACTTCGTCATCATCATCGGCATCATCTTCATCGACTCCGTTATCTTCGTCGACCCCGTCAGTGGTGGTCAACAAGATGACAAGGGACGATCCAATCACTTACGAGAAGCTCTCTGCTGAACACAAGCAGAGGTACGATGAAATCAAGACTCAATTTGAAGCCGATCTCATCGGCTCTTTCGAAAGGACTCGCAGCCATGGTGTCAGGTGGAAGGGATTTTCACCTGAAGGAGCTCTTGATGGAGTAGATCTATCTGTTCCATCTGAAGATCGTACTAGAGCGCTGCGTCAGGAAGTGAATTATGCGGTGGCTCATTCATTGCACCGACATTCTGAAAGTTTGGTTAATGCTTTCGAGCGTGTGGCTCTGCGTGTGGTCCAGGAGATTATGAAGCATCAACATTCTCCAACCGGGCCCACCTTGGGGAGTCATAAAGGAGAACTGCCGTTCCAAACCAGACCTCCATTACCTTATGCACTTGCAGCTGCAGAATCCCATGGTGCTCCAGCTTATGTAGTTTACAAGGTGGGTGGTGACTCCATGGATCACCAGTTCTTCAGCGAGCCACCTAAGAAGATCCCACATGGTTATGTATGTGCGTACATACCGGACAGCAACAACCCGGTACATTCTGCACAGAAAGCAATTGGAGGGGTTTCTGGAGCTAACGCGGACAAACAAGCGTGGCTAGCGACTTATGCTACCGGGCCGAGTCATGACAGTATGCACTCGGCCCCTGGGTCACAAACAGCGGAGCAAATCAGCACTATCTTGAGGGATCAGTTTGGCATATTACCAAAGAGGAGAGCGATCGGCTATACTAAGCCGTATCCAGGTGATTATGATCTAATCCCATTGCCACCCAAGTATCGGCTCCCCGAGTTTACCAAATTCAGTGGGGCAGAAGGTTCTAGCTCTATCGAGCATGTGAGCCGATATTTGGCACAATTGGGTATGATTTCTATATCGGATCCGTTGCGAGTGAGGTTCTTCTCACAATCGCTTACAGGACCAGCCTTTGGATGGTATACGTCACTAGGTCCTGATTCTATCCGTACCTGGAAGTAGCTGGAAGAGCAATTTCATATTCAGTATCATTCAGAAGCTGCGGAAGCAGGAATTGCCGATCTGGCGCAGCTCCGACAGAAGCGTGGAGAAACCGTAGCAGAGTTCATTCGACGCTTCAGGGAGATGAAGAACAGGTGCTATTCAACACGGATCTCAGAAAAAGAAGCTGTTGAATTGGCATCAGTAGGATTATTAAAGCCGACCAGAGATCTGGCTTTTCAATTGGAATACACCTCTTTGGCGCATCTGGTCCAGAAACTGTCGACGTATGAGTAGCGTCATCCTGAGTTATACCAAGAGAAATTTAAGCGTCAAGTAGCGGTAGCTGACACGGAAGAAGCCGATGACTCTGAAGAGGAACTGGAGGTATCGGTTGCTGAGTGGGCTCGTGGTGCAAATCCTGTACCTTGTAAGTGGCTGAAGCAAACTGGTCATGCAAAAGGGTTTGATTTTGATGTGAGCAAAGTCGAACAAATCTTCGACTTATTATTAAAAGAAAAGTAGTTGAAGTTTCCAGAAGGACATAAACTTCCCACGGCACAGGAGTTAAAAGGAAGATCGTATTGTAAATGGCACGACTCCTTTACCCACGGCACGAGTGATTGCAAGGAGCTCCGTCGGCAAATCCAATCGGCTATTGAACAGGGCCGATTGATCCTGGGACAGACCGCCATGAAGGTAGACACTCAGCCTTTTCCTGGCGTAAACATGGTGGAACATCATGACCGGTCTGCAAGGCGACAACTAGACTTCGCGTTCGGCATCAACATGGCAGGGGTGGCATCGCGACACCAGGCCAAAAATAAGGAGGCCAATCCCAGCAATTGGCCCCAAAAGGAGAAAAAAGAGTATGTTTCAGAAGAACAAGTAAGGTATGTAAGGAATCGACAACCAACTTCTTCTGATCTTCTCAGGAAATATGAGTACCAGTACCAGCAGCGCCTCCGGCGGGAATCTGAAGATGAGGAATATGAGCATCGCACCGGGAAGCGTTTGAGGAAGCATGAAGATGCTCGTGACCATTGGTACTGCCCATTCTTCAGGTACTGTTGGGATTCCGGTATGAACCGACTGCCTACTATCAAGGATTGCCCAGAGTGTGGATCTATGAAGCCAGAGGCAAGGGAGTCAATTTTCGGGCGGTTAGGACCTGCGCCAACTCAGCAAGAGCGGGTTCGATCACCATGAAGGGAAGATGAAGAAGAGGATAGGTATCATCGTCCACGTTGGTGCCCGGATGGACTAAACCGTTAACAAAAGCGCAGGGTTCAGAGGCTGCGTAGTTTGGAGGAAGCTGAGGCCAGATACATCGAGACATTGAAGAAGGCGCGACCGGATCTTGCAGAACAGGTTCATTATGTGCAGGAAAAGAAGCCGCGCGCTTCAAGGAAAGAATGGCGGCCCAAGTCGACGAAAGCCGATAAGAAGGTATCGGCTGATACAAACATGGTTTTTGTACTTCCTGCAGAATTCCATGCTCGGACCTGCGAAGAGCCATCAGTAGCCCAGCTTGATTTGGGACCACGGCCGGTGATATTCGAGAAGCCAGAAGCCAAGAATTACAAGCACTTGAAGGCATTGTATCTTAAAGGGTATATCAATGGTCAGCCCGTTAATAAAATGCTGGTGGATACGGGAGCGGCAGTCAACATTATGCCATACTCAGTTCTGCGCCATTTGGGGCGGTCCACCGGAGACCTGATCAAGACTAATGTCACGTTAAGTAATTTTAATGGGCAGACTTCGCAAGCTCAGGGTGTCCTCAGTGTAGATCTCACTATTGGGAACAAGACCGTCCCGACTTCATTCTTCATCGTCAACAGCAAAAGTACCTACAATATCTTACTCGGCAGGGACTGGATTCACACCAACTGTTGTATCCCCTCTACAATGCATCAATGTTTGATCCAGATGGAGATGAAGTGGAAGTAGTTCAGGCAGACGATTCAATCGAGATCTCGCATGCCGCCATGAGCATCTGGGATGCGGAGGATCAAGAGTCGATTTCAGGGATGAGCTTAGAAGGGTGTGATCGCATCGAGGCTACAAAAAACGGAGTAAGGCTGGTCTTATCCACTGGCCTTACGGAATAGGAAAGCTGCATGAGGAAAGTCTTTACGATGTACCTATTGAGGCCAATTCGCGCAATCGGCCCCAAAAAATTGAATTTTTGATAACAGGTGTTTTACATAGTTGTTATGGAATGGCTAGCGCTGACAGCCGGCCTTATTCTTTTCATAAAAACTTGGAAAGTAATGAGATATGTGGATCGGCCGATACTACCGATCGGCTGGAATTCGTTTTACTATCTTGTCTTCCCATTTGCAGCATTGATCTGACAGAGGACGGGAAGTTAGGGTACGGTTTCACGTCGGCTGATGAACTTGAAGAAATAGATATTGGCCCTGGGGATAAGCCGCGGCCAACGTTCATCAGTAAGAAATTGCATCCGTCTTTGCGAGAGCCGATGATAACTCTATTAAAGGAATATGCCGATTGCTTTGCCTGGGATTATACGGAGATGCCTGGGCTAGATAGGAGCATAGTGGAGCATCGGCTCCCTCTCAAAAGTGGATTTCGACCGTTCCAACAGCGCATACGTCAGATGAAAGCTGATGTCTTGGTCGAAGTGAAAAAGGAAATAGAGAAAATGATAGAAGCTGGATTTATCAGGGCTTGCAGATATGCCGAGTGGATTTCAAGTGTTGTACCCGTACAGAAGAAAGATGGCCGGTGGCGGGTTTGCGTGGACTTCAGAGATCTCAATAGGGCCACTCCGAAGGATGAATATCCAATGCCTGTTGCAGAAATATTAATCAATGCGGCTGCCGGTCACAAGATTTTAAGTTTCATGGATGTTAATGCTGGATATAACCAGATTTTCATGGCCCCAGAAGACATACACAAAACTGCATTCAGAGTATCAAGAGCGGTGGGTTTGTTCGAGTACGTGGTTATGACCTTTGGTTTGAAAAATGCCGGTGCAACATATCAGCGTGCCATGAACCACATCTTCCATGACCTGATCGGCAATCTGGTGGAAATCTACATCGATGACGTCGTAGTAAAGTCAGCTTCGGTCGAGTGGCATCTGGATGATCTATGGCAGGTTCTGGAACGAACTAGAAAGTTCGGGCTCAGGATGAACCCAAAAAAATGCACCTTTGGTGTGACAGCCGGGCAGTTTTTGGGTTTCCTGGTTCATGAAAGAGGAATAGAGATTGGCCTAAAAAGTCAGGAAGCCGTGCGTACTATGGTGCCACCCACTACCAAGAAGGAGCTCCAGCAACTTATCGGCAAGATTAACTTCGTCAGGAGGTTTATTTCTAACCTATCTGGGCGGATTGAGCCCTTTATGGAATTAGTGAAAATCAAAACCAATGAAGAGTTCCGCTGGGGGGCAGAACAACAACGGGCATTCGAGGAAATCAAAGAATATTTGTCGAAACCACCTGTGTTAGTGCCACCACAGCAAGACAGGCCATTTTACATATATTTATCGGTCGGCGATACCTCTATTGCTTCAGTGGTGGTGCAATTGTACGATGGCAAAGAGAGGGTGGTGTTTTATCTCAGCAGAAGGATGTTGGACGCCGAAACAAGGTACTCTGACATGGAGAAACTTTGCCTTTGTTTATTTTTTACATGCACCAAGCTTCGCCACATCCTGCTATCGGCTGAGGTAATCATCATTTGCAAATCGGACGTTATAAAGCATATGCTATCGGCTCCTGTGTTGAAAGGCCGATTGGGAAAGTGGATGTTTGCATTATCAGAATTCGACATCCGATATCAACCCGCGAAGGTAGTTAAAGGGCAGGCGTTGGCAGATCTCATTGCTGAGAGGGTTAATACCAATATAGCAGCGCTTTCCGTACGAGCCTGGGCCATGTACTTCGACGGATCCGTCTGTGGAGATGGATGTGGAATCGGCATCTTGCTGGTATCGCCTCGGGGGGCAACGTACTCTTTCTCGATTAGGTTACCTGCCATTTGTACTAATAACTTTGCAGAGTACGAGGCGGTACGTAAAGGTATGGAATTGCTTCTGGAGGCTGGAGCTGAAGCTGTAGAGGTCTTTGGAGACTCAAAATTGGTAATCTCCCAACTCACAGAGGACTACAGGTGTGAAAGTGAGCTATTATTTCCGTTGTGGGTGCAATGCCAGGAATTGATAGTCCAGTTCAGGTATATAAACTTTTATTGGATACCTAGAGCTCGGAATGTAGAGGCCAATGATCTCGCGCAGCTGGCTTCAGGATATAAAACCGATGGGTCAAGTCATCAGGTGTACTTCCTGGACCAGGGAGATTGGAGAGCCGATATCTTCAACTACTTGAAGGATTCGGCTCGGGGGGCACCCAGAAAGATACGGTATAAAGCCATGAGGTATGTCCTGATAGGAGATGATATGTTTTACAGGACCTTGGAGGGACTGTTGCTTAAATGTTTAGGGCCGATCGAGTTCAATCGGCTCCTGCATGAAGTTCACGAAGGAACGTGCGAGACTCATCAGTCAGCTCACAAGATGAAGTGGCTAATCAGGCGATCAGGATACTACTGGCCCACTATGCTTGAAGATTGTTTTAAGTATTATAAAGGGTGTCAGGCGTGCCAGAAGTTCGGAAAAGTCCAGATGGTACCAGCGTCCGTAATGAATCCCATTATTAAACCGTGGCCGTTCAGAGGCTGGGGCATGGATATGATCGGCAAAATTAATCCTCCGTCTAGCAAGGGTCATCAGTTCATTTTAGCTATCACAGATTATTTCACCAAATGGGTAGAGGCAGTCCCGATGAAGTCAGTAGCATCCAAAGATGTGATTCAGTTCGTCGAGGAATATGTTATTCACAGATTTGGGATTCCACAGACTATAACGACAGATGGTGGCTCGGTTTTTATTTCAGAAGAATTCAAGAAGTTTGCTGCTGATATGGGTATCAAGCTGATTAGGTCGTCTCCTTATTACGCTCAGGCGAATGGGCAAGCTGAAGCATCCAATCAGAGCCTTATCAAGTTGATTAAGAGGAAGATCGATGAATACCCCAGACGCTGGCACGAAGTCTTGTCGGAAGCATTATGGGCATATCGTATGTCTTGTCATGGGGCGACAAAAACATCCCCTTATCATTTGGTTTACAGGCAGGAAGCCGTGTTACCATGGGAAGTTACAGCCGGGTCCAGGCGCATAGAATTCCAGAATGATTTGTCTGCTGAAGACTATGCTACTCTGATGAGTGATAATGTGGAAGATCTCACAGAACTCAGGCTGTGGTCACTAGAGAATATTAAGGAGAATAAGGCTAAAGTAGCTCGTGCATATAATAAAAAGGTTAAACCAAAGGAATTTCAAGTAGGAGACTTGGTTTGGGAAGCAGTATTACCATTGGGAACTAAGGACGCGGCATACGGCAAGTGGTCCCCAAACTGGTGTGGGCCGTACAGGGTTGACCAGGTCCTACCTGGGAACGCGTGCATGCTTGAAGAATTGGACGGCGTCAAGTTTCCAGTAGCAGTCAACGGCCAACACCTTAAGAAATACTTCCCAAGTATGTGGGCTAACGAACAATGAAGCCGATGGCACCCATCAGGCAACTAGTAACCAGTAAGCCGATGGCACCCATTAGTTGACGACGTTTGGCGTTGGCAAGACAGGAAACGGAAAAAGGGCCGACGAGCGTGATCGGCTCGTACGTTAACAAAAGGGATTAGAGCAGCCGATGCAGTGTCATCGACTTTAGAAGTCTGCTCGTGGCAGTCAAGCATCATAAGTTATCAAATAGCCGATGCGTCACCATCGACTTTAGGTTCACTACATAAAAACACATAAGAGCACAAAGTTTATCTTGGACAGGTTTGCTGAAGGAAAGCATCGATAGCAGCAATAGCATCAAGGTGGATGCGGTCAACCTCAGCAAGTACCGCTTCATCCTCTTCGTCCGCCCCTAGCACCACCTGTTTACTCAAGCTGCTCAGCTCGGTCAAGTCCGTCTTCAGCTCGGCAGTCAAAACTTCTGCCTCCTGCTTGGAACCCGCGATGAGATCCTTCTCCTCCTGGATGCACTGCTTGGTGGCCCGGACTTTAGCTTCAAGGTCTTCCAGTTCTTTCTCCAAGAGGCGAAGCCGATGGGCAGAAGCAGATGTGTCAACCTTAGCATCGAGTGCGGCCTTTTTCTTGTTGATCGACTGACACATCTCAGCGATGATGGTCCTTAGGAGCGATTGGGAACGCCGAGTCTCGATCCTGCGGCGAGCTTCTGCCACTTTCGCTTGGAAGGAAGAAAGATACCCGGCCGGCAAGAGCTTGGCCTGGAGGCTCACAGGGAGCTGGGAGTTGACCTCATCAAGGATCTGCTTGACTGCACTGGAATCTTGAATCAGGGCGGAGATCGGACCCGATAGAAGATCCTTCACGTGGAGGAGTTGATCGGCAGTTCTGGTCAGGCCCAAGGGAGAGTCATCGGCCTCCAATATGGTCGACCCGATCGAGGCAGGGTCGAACGCATGGAGCTCTGAAAGATCCAGGTTCTGGAGGAAAAGAGGGTGAGCCAGGCATTGCGGGAGAAGACCAAAATAATTACAAAGAAAAAAAAGGCATACCAGTCCTGAAAGGGAAGTAGCAATGGCCAACGAGGGACCGATCGGCTCCCGGGGGTGCATCCTCTCCGAGGGATGAACGGTGGCGGCAGAGGCCATACGAGCCACACCTCCAGAAGAAGAGGCGACGGCTGACGAGGTAACAGGCGGCTCTGCGAGAGCAACAGCCGATGAGATAGCGGTCGGCTCTGTCGGACGTACCTCTCGTGCAGGGGAATCGGCAATAGCTAAGGCGGCAGAAGGTCCTTCCAGACAGGGGCCAACAAGGGATGTAGTCACGACCGGCACCTGCGGTCCTGGTGAAGCAGCTGGGACATCAGCCGATGCAGAAGGGTCTTCCAGGATTGTTGCACCAGGATCACGGAGAGTGATCAAGGCCCTGATGGGCACATCCACGTCCTCTGGCACCTCCGAAGATGAGCCCTTCTGGCATTGGGGCTCCTCCCCGCTGGAGACTTCTACAACGGCAGGCTACAAGAGAAGAGAGCGTAATTAAAGGGGACATGAACAAAAGTCCGATTGCAAAACAGGAGGAGGGGCCGAACCTGGTTGGTGACTGGAGATGATGGATTAGGGGAAGACGGCGCAGCTTCCTTCCGGACCTTTTTGACAAGAATCTTCCTCGTCTTAGCGCGGGCCCGGGGGGCAACAGCTTCAGAGAGTCGTTTTCGCTTGGGGGTCAACTTAACGGTGTTCGGCTGAATCTGCATCACGCTTTTTGAAGGAGGGGGTGCATTCTTGCCAAAGAGGACCACAGGAGCAACCACCCGGAAACAAAAGGGCGATCCATCGTCGTTCATCGGCTCTGGGCCGTCCTCTTGCTGCAGAAATAAGAAATGGATTCAGGAGGGGTCTAGCAAAAGTTAAAAGAAGAAATGTTAATCAAGAGGCGGTACCTCTCCGGCGGGAATGTCATACTCGGAATGGATCTGCTGTAACATCGGACCCAGAGCTCTTCGGAAAACGAGAGTTTTCCACATCGACCACCATCCCTCAAAGTCGACAGCCGAAGAAGGAAAGGTAAAATTGGCAGGGACAGATAAGGGAAGGTCTGTAAACAGGCTGTAGCACCTTTGGGTGGTCAAAGCATCAGGGAGGTCCACCCTGTTTGATGTCAACAGGTGGAGAAGGAAGTAGGGAGGCACCTGCGCAAGACCAAACTGCCGGGCTGTTACGACCGGCTGGTAAAACTCATAACTAGGCTTGAGGATCCGATTAGAGGTACTCATGCCAACTGGGAGAAGGCAGGGCCGAACCATAATGGAGTAAAGGCGCCTAGTGTCGGCATCATAGGCAATATCGGCCAATCGGAAGGTAGCCGGGTTCTCGAAGAGTTCAGAATCGGCATAAGAAAGAAAGTTTGGGTTATCAAGGCCTTTATAGAAAATCTTGAACCAACGGGAGGCATCTGGAGGATTCAATTTCCCGCCAGGGAGACTGTACAAGGTCTGCCCGAAACTAGTGCACCTAATCTATCTCCCACTCAGATCAGGGAAGGAATTGCCGACTAAGGAAGGGAAATCAGGGTCAGAACTTTGGAAATAAAGACGAGCCCATAACTGAATGAACCACCATGGGCCACCGGTTCTGATTTTCTTCTGAGAAAGAAGGCTAGAAGTCATCAGATGGAGATATCTGTAAAGTTCCCCAAGAAATAGTCTACCGAGGCCAACAGATTGACCCTTGGCCAGCTCATAAGCCAAGGAGAGGTAGTTCTTGGTCGGGGCAAGGGAAGGGCCACAGAAGAGCAAGTGTTCGAGCCATAGGTTTAGAAAGGCCGTGTACTCCTTCTCCGATACAGGGCCCTTGCTTTTCTGGTGTTGGCTCAGGTATGTGCTCCAGTTAGTGCATTCAGTTTTGGAAGACAGTTTGTAAGGGACTACAGGGAGGCTGTAGGCAGAAGGGCAGGCTGATGATATATCTAAGTCGGTGATCATCACAACATCCAGCAGTGTTGGTGCCAATGGGCTGTGCCCGAAGAGAAAACAATTCAAGGCGTCAGACCAGAAATAGCCGATGGTCTTCAGAAGGTTCTCATCTTTTTGAAGGGGGGAGAGGGACAAAGACAGAGCATCGGCTATCCCGATGGATTCCCATAAGGGCTGGTAGGCGCTCGCTACTCTGTTGTACGAAAGTGTCCAGCCTTCAGGGGGATTTGGCCAAGCGCGGAGGCTATCCAACCAAGATTGTAGGTCTATATCCTGACTCACAAAGGGGATTCGATTGGCTTCACATGAGATCGGATCTATGGGTTTCTCGTAGGAACGAGGCCCGAGGAAGAAAGAATTGGGGGAAGAAGGGTGCGGCAAGAAGATATCAGAAGCCTGAAAAAACCCCAAGAAAACAAGATTGCCGAGGAAAGAGTCATTTAACCGCGCAGTAAAATTTGCGGATGCCGTGTTAAATTAATGGGGGTCGGAGTTTACCTTTAGACCGAAGACGGCGGCGGCGGTGTCGCCATTGGGAATCCTGAATTGAGACCCTGGAGAGCGGATCTAGGTTTGGCGGCGCAAGATCGGATATGTGTCTCAAGGACCAGGGAGGATCTTGCGGCTAGGGTTTGTGAGCAAAAAGGAGATCGGAGTTAACCTGGATCCCAGAATCTCCAGAGATTTGCGTTGGATTGAAAGGCCGGTGGAGGGTAAAGTAAATTGAAGGGTTATTTCTGATCCGGATCGGTATATCCTAAGGCCAATGCGTTGCCATCGGCTCTTAAACAGATTATTGTGCACAAGAAGAGTTGCTGATACAAAAGCAGATTCTATTCACAGCGAGGCAGTAAAAACAAAAGAGGAGCTAACTACTCCTAAAGATGACCTAGTAGGGATACTACAGTCTACCACCAGTACACATCAGAGGTCTTGCGGCGCTTGGACGGTGGAGCAATGCTAGTGCCGCTGCTACTGCTATCGCTGCTGCCGTCGTCGTCGTCCCCGCTGTCGTCGCTGGTAAAGCTGTCATCGTCTTCGGCTCCTTCGCTGCCATCGGAAGTGTCGTCCGATGACCTGCCAAAAAGGAAGGTACCTGCCATCGGATCTTCCTCGGAGGAGATGGAATCGGCTCTTTCCTCTGAGGAAGAAAGGTCTTCTCCCCAAGATGCATCGTCTTCATCTTCCTCCAGCTCGGCCCCGAGGAGGAGTGCGAGATCCTCGCCATCAGTCAGGGATTCATCATCCTCTGACTAGTAACGGAATTCCCATTCCTCTGCATCCCAATGCAGGGGGGCACGGACCTCGTAAGCGGCGATTGGGTCGTATTCTGGGGTTGGCTCTCGAGAGGATTCGGATTCATAAGAAATGGTGGAGGAAGCAGAAGAAGAAGAAGCCATGGCGAAAGAAGAAGAGGAGTGTAATTGATAATGGCCGTGAGAAAAAGATGTTTGGGGAAGTTGCCGAGGGTAAGTTTATAAAGGTAAATCAAAGGGTGAGGTGAATCGGCATCATGACAGTTCCCGAGGAGAATGGTACAGGGCGGTCATATCGGTTGGAAGTCGAAAAGGCATATACGGATCAGAAGCCGAAGGGTCGAAGTGATTTTAAAATAAATGATTTCGAAATTACCATCGCCGAAACCAGGGGGGCATGTGTTATCGCCATATTCTGGACGGGCCAAAAGCGGGCCGAGAAGCAAGATGTGCCTAGGAGAAGGTTACGGTAAGCTTGCGGATCGGATCCTGTACGGGTGTTTGGGGCCAGTAAGGCCGTGTAAACTCAGATTTAGGCAGTTAGGATTCGTGTCGTGTTTGGTTAGGGTTAGTTAAAGAGAACAAGTCTACGGACTATAAATATGTACCACGAATAAACAAGAAAGAGAGATCATTCATCAACAACTCACGGCGCATCGCCTCCCCTGTTCCAGGGTTCTCATCGGGTAAGTGCCATGTGGCCCCGATCACGCTCTGCGTGATCGGGGAACGCATTGCCCTTGCTTGTTAGTTTCATATGTTGCTCGTTCTGAAGTCTTGTAGATGGCGAGTAGTATTAGTTATCATAGCGCGCCTAGACTAATGTTATTTTATTTATATTGTGATCATGCTCTGTTCGTTGCTCTTGCGCGCTTTGCGATCATCATGTTCGATCATGAATGCGATGGTTGCATCTTGCTTTGTTTATGTTAATAGATCTAATCCGTTATGGCTTGTTTCTATCCATTAGGGATTTGGCTCGATATGTGCATGATTAGGCCTTGCAAACGAGTTGAAAGTTCCAGCAGTATGCTGGTATCGGATCGTAGCCCGAATATAGGTTTCCCTAGTAATCGGCTCCTCAGCTGTTTTTAGGACATTTGTTTAGGTTGTTTGCTTCGATGCTTTTGCGTATTCGTTAGGCTCAATTACGTGTAAGATGTTCCGACCGTGTAGTGAGGGCTCATTTATCGTGGATTAGATTAGATCGATGTTTATGAAGCAAGCTTTATCTCATTATTATATATATATTTTGCCTGTCCCAAAGATCCGATCCGGTATTGATGCAATCGACTCTTTATAGCCGATACCGGGGAGGAGTGATGAGCCGATCACGGCTCGGACTAACCTTTACAAGTGTCTGCGCTTGCAGGAATTTTACGAATCACACCTTCCTGATCGGGTGCAGGATCAGGTGGCACGCCTAGCGACTCCAAGCCAGGGTGTGCGCCAGATCGCTGGGCCGTTGACCGAGGGACCGGGGCCCACCAGCCGTCCCGGGAGCTTCCCGGCTCCTCGTGTTGCCTGTCGTTGCTCGCCGGTGGGTTTTGATCGACAACAATACTGCTACGTACTGCTACTGTAGACATATCTTGGGTCCACATGGTTTCGGGGGTCCGGGACGGCTGCCCCTCTCGCCCCACTCAGGGCCGGGCCCGCGCCCTCCATATCCTCCACATTTCGATCATTCGGCCCGTTAAAGCTATGGATGAGTTGCTCTTACTTTTTTATAGATAGAATCAAAAAATATCATCACCCGTTTCCTTTACGCTAATATAGACTGAGAAAAGTTGAAAATCACATCAATTTTGAAAAAAATTTGATGTGCACCACTGCTTTTACGGAGACCCTCTCTGGACGCTGCTTATTCCTCTCCCTTCCTCCCTCACACCTCTGCTTCGTCCCACCGTGCTGCCGCAGCCACCACTGTGGTGCGTCCCTTGATCTCCCTCCTGTCCTATGTCCTACCCTTCACTGGTCCGACCCCTGTAGCTGCTCCTAGTGAATGTCCTTGCCGCTCATCCTACCCGACGACCCGGCACCGGTCAAGCCCTTGATGTTGGCTTATCTCATGGCAGTGCTCACGCAGAGGCATTTTACTACTCCAGGAGCCGTTTGAGGGAGATGGAGGAGGGTTCCGGGCAGAGTTCAACTCAGAGCTCTTCCTTCCTATGAGATGCGTAGCAGCAGCATCTCAACAACCTACTTCACTGAAGTATCTTCTCCTATCCCTTTCTTAAGCAACTTCTCCTATCCCTTTCTTCACTGAGGGTTCATTTTAGCACAGGTTTATAAACTGGTGATTTGCGTGAAACCGGTGAAGCCGAAGCTAAAATAAATCCTGCCAAACATGCCCTAAAAATACCTAGCGGCTCGGATTGCTCCAATCAGATTACATCCCAGCCCAATCTCTAGCAGCAGCCGGCTGTCACAGTGAAATGACGGAGTTCCAGTCTCGTAAAAGTTTGCACGTGTTGTTCATTAGCCGAAAGAGTATATTTCAAAGAAATGTTTAGTTCCATGTGAATGAAAATAGTTTGGGCCCTTAGGATCTTCATCTTCTGCATTCCAATTCGTCGGCTATAGAAGGCGGGCCTTTATACAGCCCAAATCGTAGAAGGGGAAGGATTTCTGCCTCTTCAGCGTAACGGTCACCATCGCATACCGTTGCAAAACAGGGACAATCAAGGAACAAGCCAACTTAAATTGATTTCAACTGAATTCATATGAACTTTCGCAAAAGATATATGTCGAATTGGGCTGGAAAAGGCACACCTATCTTCTGGCCCAATATGGAATGAAGAGTTGGGCCGATATAGCACTAGGGAAGAGTTTAACAACAGGGTTTCAAGAGTGGTAGATCGCTCACAAATCTCATGGGAAAAAGCTAGTACATTAACTCCTGTACAGGGGATCCACGCGGGGAACCCTCCTGCACGCGCTCGTCGACGGCGCCGGAGCGAAGCGCCGCCAAGACGGGGAAGAGCACAGGAGGACGTTATTCCTTGACGCCGCCGCCGCCGCCGCCGCCTCGACGACGTCGCCGGAAACCTAACCCTGGAAACCCTAGGACCTGAGCTACTACCCACCCCACCACCAGCCGGCAGGAGGCCAACGGTCTCCGCCACCTCGTGGCGGGCGGCTCGTCGGCAGGTGAGTCCGCTGGCCTTTTGCTCGGTGGATTCAGGGCAAGCTGTGGGTTTTGTGGAAGATGGGTGGCCGGATCTGGCTCGGTTCTCCCGCGGCGACGGTGTCCGTCGACGTTGAGCGCGGATCTGGGAGCTGGAGGAGTTGGGGCGCGGCCCCGGTCGATGCGCGACAGCCGATGGCTTCTTTCTCTACTGCGACTCCGACCAAAGCCTGAGTGCGATGGGGCTTCTCCAGTTCATGGCGCGGCACGTCTTCTTCTCCGGCGATGATGACCGGCGGCGAGGAGGTCGTTCCCTGGTGGCTCGGGAAGGATCCAGGGGCTTCTCTGTAATTTCTCTTTTGTTCAGGGTCCTTTGCGAGGTTTGGCTGAAACAGCTGTCTCTGTATCCTCTACGTACGTTTCTGTATTCGTACGTGTACCTGTACGTTTTCCTTATCTAGGAAATACAGAAGCGTTTCATAAAAAAAAGCGCTAGTACATTAGATACCTATTGGGTTCGTGGAAAAAGGACCCTACTCTTTTTGCCTAGGGCTCCCATTACACACGTGGAGAGGCTGCCTTAGGCGCCCGTAGGCCGTAGCTACGAAATGTCAATTCGCAATTCAAGTGTTCAATTAGTTCACCAACTTCCGAAGAGGGACTATAATACCGCATTCGCAAAAGGAAAACAGAAAGAGAAACAGTGGAAAACGACTATTTTCGGTCAAATCAAAGCAACATTGACTTACGGCAACAGTTTTGACGGATATAAGAACAGCTTGGGAACAAATGTACATAGGTATAGCCCACACTATATTTAAGTTTAGCAAATAGAGAACACGATGACCAAATAGAGAACACGAGCATCAGAAATGTGTCAAATCCATATACAGCATAAACCATTCTACTTTCCAGTTATTACCACTTCTGAGGTCCTGTCATGTGTCGCAGCCTGTGTTCATGCATCTAGCCTAACAACAAAACTTTCATGCTTTCATAAATCACCTACAAGGAAATGTACAGAAAACGAAGTGCTTTAACCAAAGATTAGCGATATATAAGAGGAAGCAATACACTACACTACACTATGATGATGGCAATGAATTCAAAAGGACTATCCAATAGGCAACATAAATGAGCACTACCGGTAAGTTCAGTAAAATTTACAGTTCTACATTTTAAACTAAGCATGCAGTGAAAAACATTGAGTGTACAATTTATATACTCGAACAGCAGCACAAGTATATATATTGCAGATAATTTCAGTTTTTTGCGAAGCAAAACTTGATGGTCAAGTATTCACAAGCATAACTGCATCAACAACATACTATGAACTTGAATCTGCACTCTTAGCTTCCATGTAACCACCAATTTCCGGAGCAACAGAATTATCTTCTTGGTTCACGGTATCATTTTTGTCATTACTGGAATCAGACAAGGTGGCCGCAGCATCTTCTGAGGAAGAACCAGTGCTGGATCTCTTTCTCGTATCCCTGACTCTCCTACCTTTGAGCTCAAGTCGCCTGCGTTTCCGAGACTTCCGTTTGCCTCTAGGAAGGTCTTCCTGATGCAAATCAGCACTCCCCTCTGAATCCCTTTCAGGCCCATTCCTCGCATTCTCTACTTCCAGTACGTCAGCCAACAAAGAGTTGCTTTCCCCTTTTCGCCGCTTATTTGAATTCATCTGAAACAAAAGTTGGTTGAAATGATTCTTCAACATCAAACTAAAGAAAGAACACTAACAAAATAAATATTCAGCTATCAAACCATAAAAGTTTGAGTACTGACAAGAATACTAGAGCAAGACGCTATTTTTGGGACAGAATACAGTTTGGATAACTATTTTCTGACATATCCGGAAACCCACACCTCTGGGGTTCAGCCTTCAGTTATCCTGAAGCACCAGAACTCCATAAGGCAAGTTTCAGGAAAAGGGCATGGAACTTGGAGGCTCACTAATGATGTCACTTAGCATAGAGTCATGTCATGAGAAAGGCAACTAATTTGGTTAATACTACAAGTGAAGTTTGAAAACTTGTGAGCTGTATATAGCAAATAGCAAGACATATGCCAAATGACACAACCCCACATGCTAGAACACAAAACCAAATCAACCCTCTGGTCTGGAAGGAGAAAAACAGAGGTTTGCAATATCAAGAGTACTCGTACAGGACAGTGCAACCAGATAAAATCATAAGAGGATATGAAGGCCAGAATCTGACCTTTGAAGCCTGATCAACAAGGTAAGCCCACTCCCTTCTCTTCCTAAGACAATCGTTGATGGCATGCAAATAGCTGGGATACACACTATCTCCCCCACTGGATTTCCTTGAATCCCTTAGACGCTGGAAGGTGATAGATCAACATGAAGTATGATAACACATAATATATAGGCACGTGCTCATTCAAAAAAAGAACATACCTGATGAACAGCATCACAGAGTTCCCCATATGATATATTTCTGTGTTTACTAATAATTTCATCGATCAATCCTGTGCATAGAATATATGGCACGCTTACAGACTTTTACATTGTACAGAAACAGATGAATTGAGCAGTTTGAGCTACATACCAAGTAAATTGAGTGAAACACTGCTGTCAGTCGAATCATCCTTTGCTAAACCAGTGTCAGCTCCAGTTGAACATACGCCACGACTTTTCTGTTCTGATGCTACATTTTCAGCTGATCTGCATGAGTCCTTCGCAGAAGAAGCACGTTCTGCGCCAGCATCTCTATGTCTTTTTTCTATCCTCTTAGTGTCCTCACTATCTTTTAGTGAATCCTCTCTGCTTCTCTTTTTCAAAACCTGCACTCCCAGGGAAGCATCACAACATTAGAAACCAAAAAATGATGAACTGACATGAAAAGATACCTTTATGTCCTCCAGGTGCTAATAACCTTACCGCTGCATGATCCCTTCCTCCGTGCGCTGAAGACCGCTTAGAAAAAACAGTAGCTCCAGTTGGATGAAGCATCTGCGTACCAGCTGCTTGATGGCAACGTGGCACCCTCGGTACTCTGGGGAGCTGTTTAATTGTTGATGCAACAGTAATGCAAGCTACAGAAAAAAATTAGAAAAAAGGTGAGAAAAGCTAAACTTAAGATTGGAGTTTGGACAAACTTCGTACCTGTTCATCACTCAATGGAGCAGCCAAATCAGATGCCCGCAGTTCAGTTGATGCTGAATTATTGGAGCTCTCTTGTGTGACATTAATAGTGCGGTGGTGGACCTTGTCCTTTTTCTGGGAAGAACTAGAAGCTACTGCCTTGTTACGAGATTGCAGTGGTAGGACTTCTCCGTGGAATGATCTTGCTGAGCTGCCTCCAGTGATGGCTATCTTGTGTGATTGTTCCTTTGATATTGGTAATCTAGGTTTGACTGTAGACACGTGCATTCTACTAACTTGAGATGATTTTGGCGCAGAAGGCAGTGAGCCTTTCAGTTGAACTTTCTCAGAGCACTTTCTCACTTCCTGGGAACTATCTTCAGAAAACTTTGCAGAATCATGTTTGCTATCAGTTGGTGAGACCAGTTCTTCTTTCTTTGAACAATCACTGTTACCTGCTGATGACTGATCTTTAGATGCCAAATTGTGTGATATCTCACGTGGTACAGAGATAGAACAAGAAAAGGATGTACCAACTTTTGCAGAACCCAAAGTTGAGCTAGGATGCTCAACAACTGTGTGCACCAGATTTTGTGATTCAGATTTTGGATGTTCACGATATACTGAATCATATGTTAGTTTGGGTGAATCTCTTTGCCCAATTGAAAAAACAGCAGCATCCCCTAGACCTTGTTTATTGCTTTCATGGTCATCACTTGCTAACTGGATACAATCAGCTTTCTGATTTTCCAGGGAACTAGGCTCAGTTTTCATGATCTGTGATTTTGACTGACCAATCTGTGAATCTGGTGCACCAGCAACATCCTGCATATTTGAAGTTTGATTTGGTTGCTGCTGAAAGTCCTGCATGTCTTGCATTTTGATGGGACCTGCACCTGCATGGATAATCATAGTTCATTGGAAGGCTCCAAGCATATAAGCAGTGCTGAGTTTCATTGGCATTTACATATCCATCAACATGTGTGCATCAGGTAAGTATCTAGGGAACTTAGAGTTACCTGAACTCGTTACGCCAGACCTTAAACCCGCGTTATGATCCCCTTCTGATTGTTGCTGATGCATGGTAACCTGCACCGTGCGGCCACGTGTGTTAAACCGATGTTACAAATAATGTAGTAACTAAGTTAACTTAATAGAGTGAACAAGAAAATAAACAGGGCTTCAGATACAAAAAACACAAAGAACTCACTGTTTTAGATAGAAAATCCATAGGCAAATCAAAAAATTTAAATTATGAAAACATCTACTTTATTAATGTACCATGGAATTGTAAATGTATATGTACTCAAACCAAAAAGCATGAGAACCCAAAAAAATCTGCTTGACATTAACAATGCAAACTAAATGTCCCATATGATGGCAACGCAAATGTTGCTTACTTCAAAAGCTGTACAAAACGGGGAAAAAACGTTAAATGAGTGTAAGATCACAAACTGTTGTGTTTTCTCGTACCAAAATATATTGTATCACTGGAACTAACAGTTGATACACTATTATGAACCCACCAATAATGAATAAGAACATTACAGTTTTATCACAGCAGGTTAATATAACAAGACGAAAATACATCAATCCTAACAGGGGGAAAAACACTATGACAAGTTCCATCTGTGTTCTGATTTCATTTAGTTGTGAAGTATTCGGCCCGTTATATCCAACTGCAGTGCAGTAGAACAATCTCATCCAAGGTGAAACATTGCAGCAGCACATCATAAAGTAGGGGGGAGAAACTCGATCCCTGGAGGGAAGACCTCCCCCAATGCCCTGAAAAGGCCCCTCAATCTGAGGTTGAGAAAAGGCCACGAAAGCCGGCTGCCTAGGATCAGGGATGGTAAAGGGCCTAAAAAATTAGCCTAGATAATTTAAGGGCTGAGCTCATATTTTATATAATTTTGAGCTAAGAATAAGTAAGGGCTAGGTTGGATTGTGAAGGGCACATTAGGGCCATGATCCATAACCACCCCTACCCAGGACGGCACGCACCCGCATCATGTGTAACTCTGAAGACAGTATCTCGGCAAAGGTCCTTTTTTTGGCGTGACCCAGGGTGAGATTATCCACCAAACTACATAAAGTAGAAACAGCACAGCTACGCTATTGCGACAAAACAAATAAATCTACCAATCATACAATTAGGCGACAAATTCAGTCATATGATACATTCATATGTGAGACACTAACCTCTACTCCAATGAATCCTGAGTGCGCTTCTTGTTCCGCCACGGATGATGTAGTTCTAACTCCAGATAAGAATTCCAATTTCAATGGCACATTTTTGTCATCCTTGCTCAGCATCACAGGAACTTGCTCCGAGCTTTTCTTCTCCCCATTTAGCTCCACGGATTCCTCCATCTTCTTCTTGGTTTTAACAGTTTGTAAATCAGAACTTGCCATCTTTGTTTCAGCATTATGATCCTCACGCGTGGCATCTCGCAAGGCACAGGCCCCACTCTGCTGACACCCATCCTTCAACCTATCAGGATCTGCAACACATAGAGAACACACTTAAAACTTATATCTGAAAATGTCACTCCCTTGAGTTTCATTAACATGCTCCAATCAGTCTGGCAAATAGACAAGAAATCGTGCCCAAACTATTCACCTCTCTTCTTAGCCTCGGTCAGAGGCACTGCTTGCCGATCGCCCTCAACCTTCTTGCCACGACAGCTTAGGCTCCGGACGTGATGCTTCTCCGTCTTTGGTTCAACGTCTATCAAAACAGCATCCACCATCTCCCTGGGCTTCTCTCTAGCCAGCGCAAACAGAGCATCAGCACCGTCGTTGTCATCAGCCCAGGACGGAAACTCGCAGTAGCGGAAGCCGAATCGCTTGGGCACGTAGCCAGTGCAGCGCCACAGGGCGGCGGAGAAGGCCGGGGCACCGTGGAACAGGGCGGCGTCGCCCCCGCCTGGAAGCCCGTGGACATGGACGCGGGCGGGGAGCGGAACCTCGGCCCAGCGGCGGTACAGCGGGGGCGGGCGGTGGGTGGGCAGCTCGGCGAGGAGCTCGGCAACCTCGGCCTCGTCGGCAGAGGAAGGGGCGCGCTTAGACCTCCGGCATTTGTGGCACGAGAAGGAGGTGTGCACGCCGCGTACGTAGCGCGCGCACCGCGTGTGCACCCACACGCTGCACTCGTCGCAGCTGACCATCTCCTCGCCGTCGTCGAACGTGACGCCGCAGGAGCAGTCCACCGTCCACGAGCCGTCAACCCAGTCATCGGCGGGATTGGGGACTGGGGCTGAGGCCGTTGCCGCCGCCGTGGCGAGATGGTTCTGCGGCGGCTCCGGACGGTGCAGGCGGCCGCCCTTCATCGGCGGCGAGAGGGCGAAACCCTAATCGTCGGATCGAAGCGGAATGAGCGGTGAGGGGCTCCCTTGGGCCTTGGGGGGAGCGGGGGGTGGGAGGGGGTCAAGGGAGCGAGCTGGGCGACCGGAGGACGGGAGAGGAGGAGGTGGGGGGCGTCGTCGCGGCGGCGGTGCCGGAGCCGGCCAAAAAGCGCGCGGCGGGGAGGAGAGAGAAAAGAGAGGGAGAGGGAGGAATGGGAGAAAGCGGCGGATAGAGAGAGAAATTTGGACTTTTGTACTGAAATGGATTTTTTCGCAAACTTGCCGCGGTCAATATTGGGTGCGTTCGTTTCCTGGTATCTAAAGTTTAGAGCGGTCATATCAAAGAGAATTTTATCATTTAGAAGTATTAAATAAAGTCTAATTACAAAACTAATTGCAGAACCCCAGTGCTAATTCGCGAGACGAATCTAATGAGGTATATTAGTCCATGATTAGCGGATGATTACTGTAGCATCACCGTGGCAAATTATGGATTAATTAGGCTCATTAAATTTGTCTCGCGAATTAGCACCCAGCTGTGCAAAAAGTTTTATAAACAGATTTTATTTAATACTTTTAAATAGCAAGATTCTCTTTGATGTGATGGGTCTAAATTTTAGAGGTTAGGAAACGAACAGGCCCATTGTCTTGGTAAAATTATCAACGGCGTTATTAACACCTTCATTACTCATATTTTTTTGTTCTTCATTTATTTTTTGTTTTTAATAATGTGAATGATCAACCAATCTTTATTTCTCCGATCTCATCTGAGATGTAATTGGTTGATCAAATTCTGAGCAGATAGAAATGCTTATACGTTAAATAGAACATGTATAACTACTATTTGGATAAACACGTATAACTACTGTGATCCTTTCAAGATGGGCTGGAATAGCATATGTATCACTTCTAGTACAGTGCCACGACCCAAAATTCTGATGAATAGCCGATAAAAAGGTGGGATGTTGCCAACGCTCATCCAATGTCGAAGTGGGTTAGTCGCGTCTTAGACTTTGATCCCAACATATTTATATAGAAATTAAGATCTTGAAGTCTCTTATATATTCATACGATTAACTAAAACTTTAAACAAAATGAATAGTATATTTTTGAAAATTTATCCTAAGTATTTTGTAGACTATCAAAATAGAATAAATGACGCAGATCGCTGGAAGTGTCGCGAACGGAACCAATACTCTTATATAAGATAATATTTGCTATATTAAAATTTAAAACTTCTCTTCTCCTTAGTATTTTTAATATGAACATTATTTGTATAGACATCGACCAAACATCAATATTACAGCAATGGCTTTGGGATTTGGCATATGCTATTGCGTAGTATAAGCGTATTCGAGTCCACGAACCAAATGTAGTACCTCCATTGGTCCCATTGACATCCGTAGCCGCAGGATGGCGACCCCCCTTGAACCGTCCGCCGCCCTGAGCCGTCCAACGCCCCCCACGCGCCCGTGGCACGCCTCGAGATCAGCTCCCGTATCGCCCCCGCCCACCCGCCCTAGAACGTTCCAGCCCGCCCGCCCGCCCGCCGTCAGCCCCGTCACGACCCCAAACGGCGCGGATCGACCCCGCAGTCCACAAACGCAATCCGCGCCGTCCACGTCCTCACGCCGTCGCGCGGGCGCGGGCCGCCGGCCGCCCGTCCCTCCCCCAGGCTGGCACGCATCACGAGGGGCGTCGCGCACGAAGCAAACGCCCCCGCAATTTGCTCGCTCTTAATCACCCGATTAACCCCAAGGAAACCGAATTATAAACGCGCCCTAATTACCTATCCCCTGACGTCCTCAGCAGCGGCGCCAGAGTGCTGCAGCCTGCCGGTGGGCTTAGCTATCCCAGATTATGCTCCGCTCGCGGGCGATTAGTTGAATCCGCCGGAGCAAGAGGGAAATTATCCTGCGATTTTCTCGTCCTCTCCCTGCCTCCCTCCCTCGATTTGCCCGAGAAATTTTTTTCGTTGTTTCCGGCATCACTCTCCACTAAGCCGAGCCGCCCGCCCCTCCCCGCGCTGGTGCTCGTCGCTTCCTGCCCAATCCGGCGTCATTCGCCCGCACCCCTATTAATTCCCTGCCTCGATAGTCGATGGCCGATTGCCTCGTGAAATTTGCAGTTTCGTTGCCTCTCCGGTGTTAAGTACCCACGCCGCTAGGGTTCAATCCCGGAGCACTCCCTGCCTCCCTCCCTCGACAGTCCGGAGGCTTGCCCGTCAATCCCGGCGTGGCTGCGGGCGGCGGCTCGAAGGTACTGGTTTTCCACCGCTTTCCTGGATTATCCTATTCTCGCAGATTTTTGGTGTCCTCGTGGTTTTTTCCATGGTTCTTCGGATCTAACTATGCGGTTTTTGTTTGCCATGTTCTTTCATCCCCTTCCTTGCAGGTGGTTTGTGAATAGGGAGATAGATTGATAGTTAGGGTTCTAGGAATTGTTTCCGTCTCCCGTATTAGATGGAGGAATCGGAGGAAGGGGTTAATCTTGGGAAGCAAATGGAAGAGGAGAAGGCGGCGGGGGAATCGGGGGATGAGGGTACGATAGAGAGGAGCCACTCTATCAATCTGAATACGGTGCCACCAGTTGCTGTGGAGGCGAGGAGCACTCAGGAGAATGGTGAGACGCACGGCGCAGGGGTGTCAGGAACCAAGGATTCAAGAACCAGGGAGCGAGAGCAATCCGGTGATGCTGATCAGAAGAAGCTGCCCAAGTGTGAGCAAGTGGACTATGAAAGTGAAGTTGAAGGCCGTGAGAACCCTGCCGATAAGGCTGCCTTGGTTACTGTGGTGGGAAATGAAGGGCATGCTGATTATGGTGATGATGATGAGAGAGCTCAGGTCCTCAGTATTGTCAAGAAGGATGAACCTGCAGATGAAGTTGGTGGCTCTATTAATCCTGTCCCTGTGACAGAGGCAGGGTGTACAGAAGAGAAGGGCGCAATAGTTGCTTCTGCTGGAATTTCTGCAGTGCGACCTGCTGGTTCTCGATCATCAAGTTTCCATGGTGTGACCAGGTGAGCTTGGCGGGTGTGTCCTAATTTGAAATTGTTAAGAGGAAACGAAATAACGTGATTGATTTTGTCGCGTTGCTAATCCTTTTTCTGCTCTAAGCATACTGGGACTGACCTGCTAAAGAAGCATCCGTTTGTGCAGGCATAGATGGAGTGGGAAATATGAAGCTCATTTGTGGGACAGTTCCTGCAGAGTAGAAGGACGTAGAAGAAAAGGGAAACAAGGTATGCATTTATTTTTTACTATCTAACGGACTGTGAGGCGTTTAATCTAAATGTTATATACTGAACCGTTACTGCTTTTATTAGTGAATATTAATTATATGACATTGCCGGATATAGAAACACGCGATAGAACAAAAATAGGGTTCGTATATGGCATGCTGTTTCCCGCATTTTTTTCAGTTTCTTCTCATTTATCTATCATTGTGCGATAATCATGAGCAGTATGTTCTGTTGCAGTGGTAGAACATGACTAGGATTGTTTCCAGTTATAGAAGAGCACAAATTTTTTTTTGAAGAACTTGCGGGAGCTCCGCTTTGTCATTTAAGGAGATAGAAAAGAGCAGTGTTCAGAGTTCTTACAATGATGATATTACATAAATTACTAAGTTCTCGAACTCAAATAAAGGCAAACTAATCATTAAACGAAGACATCTCTGGTTTTCCACAGGCCATAGCTCTGCAGTGCATCTCAGCTTTGATTTCCTGCATCACCTCTCCTGGTGTCATTGTTCTTTGCTCGAAGAACTTCTTGTTTCTCGCCTTCCAAATATTCCACCCAGCGTAGATCATGAGAGCCGCCTTTAAGCGTCGATCCTTTTTTGACAGATGTGCCAATTCCTTCTCCCACCAGTCCATTACTTCCAACCCCTGAGCCGGCTTCATGGCAGACTGTGTCCAAGCTTCCATCCGTTCCCAAACTTGCTGAGCAAAAGTGCAGTGCAAGATCAAATGTGACGCTGACTCCTGTTCTTGATTGCAAAGTGTGCAAATTGGATTGCAAGGCCAATGCCTGGCCAGTAAATTATCCGCTGTCAAGATCTTGCATTGGACCAGAAGCGAACCAAAAAACTTATGTTTCCCTTCAGCCTCTGCTTGCCAGATATTCTCCCCTCTAAAAGTGCTGTAAGAGAAGAGCACAATTTGTGTAGCACTTTCCAGGCCACATTTCACTTAGCACGAACTACACTCTTCCATAGAATACTTATAAATGTTATGTTTCTTCATTATCGGGTCAACATTGTAGTTATTTTTTGGGGTATCGTATAACTCTATCATCTGTCCAATTTCCCCACTTGCACATTAAGATTTTTCTGTGCCTTATTCTGATTCGCTCACTTACTATTGTTGGCATTGCACACTTGGGCTGCAATAATTGGACCACTAGTATCCAGCAAAAATAGCTCAGCACACATTTAGTTGTGGTGAATAGTTTGCTATGCACCTAGTTGAATCTCACATTTTGTCGCCTTTTGGATATCTCTGGGTCTCTGTTTTCTAAGTTCTAACTACATACTCTTAATAGATCTCGTTCTTTTTTTGAAGTAAACAATCAGTCATAACTGCAAATGTAGCTGCATCCTTCATTAAAATTTGTTCTTGCATGAGCATGAACAATCGAATTCTTACGTTTATATGGTATGAGGAAAAAGCATTACACAAAGTACTGTTTATTCTTTTTCAACATATAATTCTATATTCTGACCTTCTCTAGCTCTAGGGCATAGGAAGAGTTTTTCTCCATGTACTAAATAAATTTTTTAAGGACCTCGTTCCCAAAGTTAAATGATCATGAGAATTTCATAGTTAATTCCTTCTGGCTTAACCTACCTCGTAGCAACCCGTTTCTATCTATGGTATATACAGCTTTTCTGGACCTTATATAGCTTTTCTATTATTTCCTTTATATAGAAATTATATTTAGTTTTTTTGTGGCATGTTACTAACGATTTCTTTCTTGCGATGGTGTTCTCATGTGACGGTGCTTCAGTTTATCTAGGTAACTTTTTTTTTTGAAAGTTTTATCTCGGTAACTATTGGTAGCTCATTTCCTTCCCAGTTCTAGTGTTAGGGTTTGATCATTCCCCCAAATTTCCTACCTTGCAGGAAGTTATGATACTGAGGAGAAAGCTGCTAGGGCTTATGATGTTGCAGCTCTTAAATACTGGGGTCAAAATACAAGACTAAACTTTCCGGCAAGTTATTCACTCTTTTCTTTGTTTTAAGTGTGATATATGTCAATCACATGATCTTATGTGTCGGAATCATTCCAGATTTCACTATATGAAAAGGAGCTGGAGGACATAAGGGACTTATCTCGAGAGGAATGCGTGACATATTTGAGAAGGTATGCTATCAATCTTACCCATAAACTATCTGTATCATTGCTTAGAGATTTAACCACAGCAAGAATATTGTTTCTTCTTGCAGGAGGAGCAGCTGCTTTTCGAGAGGGGCTTCTATTTATAGAGGAGTAACAAGGTTACCTCTCCTTTTTCTTTTACCGAGCTTGTTCAAACTTCAAAGGATCACCTTTATTTTTTTCTGTAAAATCACTGAAAATAAGCTAGTCTTTTGTCACATGACAGAAGGCAGAAAGACGGGAGATGGCAAGCACGCATAGGACTGGTTGCTGGAACTAGAGACATATACCTGGGAACATTCAGTATGCTGCACAATAATTTTGACATACCCATCCTTTTGAAAAGTAACTCAATTAAGTGTGCTGATTATTGTTTTTATCTTTTGAATCAGAAACTGAGGAAGAAGCTGCGGAGGCTTATGATATTGCTGCCATCGAGATACGTGGCAAAAATGCTGTGACCAACTTTGACCGAAGCAACTATGTTGACAAAGGTATGCATTGTATAGAAGGGGAAGGCTTGAGGCTGCTCATGTCGAAGCCAGAATAATACCTTGAACTTCGATGCAGTGATGTCGTCTATTGAGCAGATTTGCCCAGACAGATTTGGAACTTAGTGGTACATACAGATAGAAGAACTGGTTGCATTTTTTCAATATGTTCTGCTTTCAAGTCTTAAGGTTACAGTTATTCGATCACCGAGCAAAAATGATGTAATGATGATTTTGAGCATGTATCATAGGGTTTGTAGGATAGATCCTTCTGGAAATGTTACCGAAACAATGTTCATGTTCGTTTTGTCAGATTGATCGTTCTGGAAATGTTACCTAGTCAATGTTCATGTTCTGCTCCGATTGCTTCCTTCTGTCAGACTGAACGTTTCCTTGGATGTTTCTTAAGAATGGTACTCGAGTATGATTCGAGGGAATGCATTTTACCTGGGAGCATTTCATAATTGCCTGTTGCTACTTAGTTTCCTCGTGACCATTGCCCCCCTCAGTGTGCCTCCTATCTTTCTGAAGGTTGGTCCTGGCTTGATACGAGGGAATGCATTTTACCTGTTAAATTCGCCACTCTTTTACCTTCCATGTTTGCTACTTCATGTTTACTGCCCCCTCCTGTATTTATGTCCATTCTGTATTCTTGTCTACTGCCTTTCCACGGCTGTTCGCAGTTCAGTAATGGACATCACTGAAAGTTCCTTCCTTATGTGGATGGGACGGCAGTGACCATTTCGCAGAACAGAAGCGTATGCCAGACCCTTGTGTTGGACCATGGACGCGGCTGTCAGGAGCAACACCATCACGCTCGAATGCTCGATGCTTGATGTTCAGCGCAGCAGGTGTGGTTTATACGTCGCCCTCCCGGAAATACTGCTGCTGATCTGCACTCTGCAGTTGCCGGGTTGTTGAAGCAGCAGCGGCGGGCCGGTGGCCGAATAGCATCACCGCGTGTAGGGAAGCTGCCTGGCGGTCGTGGTTGATGGTTGGTTGAGTATTGGAGGCCTGCGCTGCGCGTGAGCGTTTCTGTGAAAATTAACGGTGCGGACCACCCGGCATTCCGGCAGGATGGGATCTGGAGGATCGCGGCCCGTGGGAGGCCCCAGGGCAGCGCCGGAGATTTTGGAGCTTGTAGGATCGATCTGGACTGGTGTCGCGACGCCGTGGCCTTGCGTGAACTTACAGGTGTGCTTGGTTCACTGAATGCGACGTTCCCGTGATTCCATCACCAATTCACCACCACCTGCAACCGAAACTGTAGGCGATTCCCAATGAACCAATCGGTTGAACCAAAGCCTGCATCGAACACTGGACACTGGTTGATCTCTCCTCTCTCCAGATACCCTGTCAATCTTGGAGCTATTTACCACAGCCTACTCCAAAACTGTTGAGAGAAGTAGAGAACCTTGTCTCAGAAGTCAGAACTTTCATTGATGCAGCATGTTCACGTGTGACCTTTCAAACCGCCTGGATTATTTCTCAACCTTACATGGCAGGCACTGCCACATGGTTCGCGTCTATATCGGACAAGGGACGAATAACGGAAGACCAAACTTTTCCACCGGATCATGAACGACCTCCATAGAACCACCGAGTTCACAAACCTAGTCTTTGGTGGCATGAATACTGAATACGTAATTTTCAGTTTCATGAAAGATTCATGACATGACCAGTCAAAGGAGTTTGAACGCTAGACCATATTTACAACAATCATGTTTGTCCAGCTACACAATATTATTTGATCCAGTAGGTGCAAAATACAGTGCTAATGTCCAGACATCTTCCTTCAAAGTTCAAACTGATCCTACAGATTCCTGCATTCAGTTCCCAACTGTCACAGCCACAGAAAATTATGTAAGTTTTCTTTCTGCAAAGGGCCAAATGAGCATAACACTTTGAAAGGAACAGCAAGGGTGCAGGAGGATATAAACTATGCAGCTACGCTCACCTGGCAACTGAAAGCAAAGGGGCTGCCTAGTATCGGTAATCTGGATTGAAGAAGGGATTAACTTCCCTTGCTTCCGATTCTCGTTGAATCCTGGCTCTCCTTTCAACCTCTACCTCCTCCAGTATTGGCCGTCTTGGGTTTGAAGTCTTAAACTGTATGACCGAATACAAAAATAGTTATGTGCCACAGATCCCTACATTCAAAGAAAGGATTCCCTAGAGAATAAAAAAAAAGATTATAGCTGCAAAACTGAAAAGAAACTAAGCTGGTGTGCTGACAGTTTTTGCAATAAGAATGGAAAGGATGTGCGATAGCCTGATGATTCTAAAAGGTGATGTTTCTACTTTTTAGGTAACAGGGTAAAAGAAAGATGTATGCTAGCTGTTCCTTTGATTGTGCTAAGCTCAACATGCCAACTGATCCAGTTTTGTGTTAAAGCTCAACAAGTCAACTCATCCAGTTTTGTTCAGCTCAACAGGCCAAATTATCCTTGTTTTGAGCTCAACAAGCCACTTATCCCGTCTTGTCTCTTACTCTCTTGGGTTAAGCTCAACAAGCAAATTTACTGAATAATGCTTAAAAGCTGCTAGAGTGAGCCTAGCTAAGGGGAGCACCACAAGCTAGTCAAACTGTAACATTTACTCTCACTTTTTATGCTCAGCTTTGCTGAGTTCCTGCAAGATAAAGCCCAGAAGCAACCTAGCTATTTACCCCCAACTTAAAGCTCAATTTTGGACTTCTGTTGATAAATCTTTTTAATAATGTATAAAAGCTCTAGGATGCGGGAAATCACTAATGCAACCTTTTATAGAAGACATTGACACCTAATAACTGAAACTCTAGTCTGCATAACAGAAATTACACTGCACTATCATTAACTGGTGAGGCAGCATCACAGTACACTTGCAGTGGTTCTCACTGCACAAACGAACTGGTGCCAAGTGTAAGAATGGTAAAAATTTACCAGGAAATAGATAATACCTTGTTAACAAGATTCTCAAATGCTTTTGACCCATTTTGCTCAATGTATCTTTGTGCAGCTGAAATCACATCATCAGGCCTCTCTGATTCACCCTTCTTTGGAATATACCAGATGTTTACAACTTGCTGATTTACAATCATTGGCCTCACAAAATGCTCATACACATGTGCAGCGCCATTAAACTGTGGTAACACCAACCAGCAATTGAAAAACAATTTTCCATAAGACCAGAAAGGAAGCCTGCAAACATCAGCCGGTATTAAGCACATCCACTCATCTTAACAGCAAATCAAGAAGCACATAACTAAACCACAGAAGGTGAACAGCAAAGAAATTCATCAAGTAAAACATGGTATTACTGTTCATAGCCCTTTTGCCAAGGCTCTATGATGACATTAAATATTTCACAGACGAACATCGTAGAAAGTTCCAAGATCTAGTCACACCAGACTAAAAGTAAGGAAAAAGTCCATTTTACTCCCTTCAACAATTCACTTTGTCCGCTTAACCCCCTGAGCAAAATTTAGGCTCAATTTACTCCCCCAACAATTCCAATTACTCCAATCTACCCTCTAATGATATTTCTCTTTTTTGTTTCTCCGCGTACAGATTGAATTTTAAGTTCAAATTTTGTGAGTGGATAGAGAACATGATGTCATATGTTAAAAAATACATTAAGAATTTGTCATGGTTATTTTCATAATTTGGAAACATTTAACACGAAATTTATCACAAGAATACAATTCTGCATGAAAAATATTCATGAAAAAAATCATAATGTATTTTTCTAGCATTGGGCATCATATTATAAGTTACATTGCAAAATTTAAAGTTCAAATTCCACTTGTAAGTGGAGAAATAAAAAAGAGAAATTTCATTAGGGGGTAGATTGGACCAATTGAAATAGTTTGGGGTAGTAGCTTGAGCCTAAATTTTGTTTAGGGGGTTAAGTGGACAAAGTGAATTGTTGAGGGGAGTAAAATGGACATTTTCCTAAAAGTAATATAAATTGTGAAGAGATTTTTTTTTCCCTCTTACCATTCTAGTACTGGAGCAAAGGTGAGCTCAAATAGAGTGATAAATGAGTACAACACCCAGTACGTGAGCCATTGCTGATCATCTACAGCAGATTTTGTTTCAATTGCTCTAACAGAGGCGTACCTGTGAAAAATGTCCAATGAGGAAAATCAGAAACAGTTACCATCAAACGAAATAAGGTTAGCGTCTATATGTTTATCTAAAAAGTGAACAGATCAACTTACAGAGGATATGCAAGTGAAACTAGAGGCCTGCAAACAAAAACAAATAGAGGATTAAAAATTCTTCACATTGCAAATGAGCATTCAGTGACGTCGAAAACCATAACCATGTCTAAGTGTCACTTAACTGACGGAGAGAAAGCCAAGCACAGTTCAAAGACTATCGCATTTAGTAATCCACCACTTACCCACTTAGCCATATTCTTTCGATACCATGTGGTTATGTATTATCATGTTCTAGCCAAGGAGAAGTTACCATGATTATGACTTATGCATCTGAAAATACTAGTAAGTTCTGTAATAGTGGTAAAATCATTCGAGCTAATAATAGCTTAAAATCCATCATTATGTAAAAGGATAGGTAGAATATCAGCAAAGATTCCCTGATCTAAATGAAAGAACATCAGCATCACTAACTCCCTGATCTAAAAGGAAAGAACATCAACATCACTAACTGAATGTCAGCATCATCTGGCTGATAATCAAGGTTTTTTTTACTCCCTTTTTGTTGGAAATTTAACACTCACCTTCCAGGACCAAAATGCCAAAGTCCTAATCTGGAAGGTCACATGTTCATTACAGTTCTGCTCTGTAGGTCTTTGGGTAGCTTCGCAATCACTCACCGCATGTGAAATAAATCGTTTCCTAATACCACTAGAATGAACAGCCTCTGCTGAACGAAAAACCCTGAACCCAAGCACAATCCACTATACGCACCGCAACCACAAATTCCCAGCACTGCTGCCCACAAATCACGCAATGACCCGAGCACGCTCCGTCTAGGTCACTCGCAGGACAGAATAACGCTGCACCTCGACCGAAACAGCCGCACATCACACGAATCGTAAGAGAAACGCAGAGACAAGCTGCTCGATAGCTAAGCATGGGGGGCATGAGTCAGATCAGGAGCGCGTACCCGGCGAGAACATCCAGGTTATTGACCAGGACTTTGAGGAAAGATCCGGATCCACCGCCCCCCATTCCGCCCAACAGAACCAGCGAATCTGAGGAGGAATGCGGGTGCCGGCTTGCGCTGAGCGGAGCCGCTGTGTTCGGTGGTCTAGAACCTGCGAAGCTGGCTTTCGCTTTCTTCACGCTCACACCAACCTCTGTGTCTTGTTCGTCGCCTGACGTGGTCAGTAAATTTCATTTTTCCTCAGCGTGGGGTGTTTCTTTCCTCTTCGATACGGCCTCGGCCCCACCGCGTTGACCAGTGTCGTAGTGGGCTGGTGGCTCAGCGGCGCTCGGCCCAGCGTGGGGTGTTTCTTTCCTCTTCGATACGGCCTCGGCCCGTGAAGTATACTAGGTTGGGCCGGATCCTGGTGGGCCTGTACACTTTATCATTTCTGCAAAAAGCCCATGATCCGAATCTGTTCAAAGCATCAGCTTCTTCTTGAAGAACCAGAACTTTGTTAGGAGCTCGTGCTGCCATAAAGTTTGTTATACTATCTATGATTCGCTGGCAATTTTCTACATCATATTGCAATCAGATCTGTTGAAAGCATCACCCCTTTCTCCAAGAAACCAACCAGAACTCTGCTAGAATCTCGTGCTGCCATAAAGTTTTTTATACTATTTATGGTTCGCTGGCTTTTTTTACATCGTATTGTAATTTGTCAGTAGGTATTGTAGTATTAATATTTATATTTAATTATTTATATAATAAATATTACAAAACAAGAAGGAGAAGATGATACCGGCACATGTCGACCTACTTACGGTGAGGATCCCATCGAGCAGCACAGTGTGGTGATGACGGGCAGCACGGCGAGAGCGGCCTACTGCCCCTAGACGGCGAGAACATCCCCTCCAGACCACGTCGAGAACAGTCTGCTGCCCCTAACAGCGAGGATCCCCTCCAGCAGCATGGCGTGGTGACGACGTGCAGTCTCAGATCCCGATCTCCTTCTGCCGATCGCGCCACCACTGATCGCTGCCGCCTCGGCGATCAGGCCAGCAACACCGCCAGATGTAAAGAGTGCAACAACAAAAGGACTGAAGCCGTCGACGTATTCAAGGTGATGCTCTTTCTCCCTTGATCACCCTCTGTATGATGCTCACATCTTCCTTGTCTATTCTTGATTTAATTGGCTTTGTAAGCAATCATGAACCTTGATGTAAGCGGATGTGTTATTTGTGATTCACTACCATGCAGTATGGTGGAAGATTATTGTAGTAGTATTATTCATTTACTTTTATTGTACAGATATGATTTCATTACATTATAGGATTCATGCAATGGATGGTCATCACCCACCTGGAGACATCACAAACACTTGCAACCATAAGTGACCAAATTGTGAAGGATCTAATATCCAGGAGAACAATCATAGTACTGTTTTGTCTAGAATTATTTTTATATAATGGTTTGATTAGTCTTGCTATGTATATAAGCATCATTCGTGGTTATAGGTGTTACCGCTGGAGGAGATCTAGATCAGAGGGAACTTAAACAGCATAAGGCAAGAGAGAAGTATGCAAGTCTGCCAGCTGAAAAAAAGCAGAGCTTAATACTAAAAGAAGAGAAGCCTACCATAAAATAAAGGCCGAGAATGCAATTACTAACATCAGTACAAGACCACCGGGTATATTGTCCTTCAGTAAAATCGCAAATGTGTCATGTATAAAGCTACTGACTCAAATACCTTTACTGTAGGATTCGAGGTGGGGAAAATAGACAATGATTAAAATATCCTTTAATTATTTTTCAATTTCTTCAATCAATTTATCTCAGATCAACGGTTAGAAAAAGTTGGAGAAAAAAGTAACATCAAATATTACTCGTACCTTCCAATCACGGAAACATGCCTCAAATAGGTACGGGGAGACACAAATTAGAGTATTTGTATGTTTATGATATAAAAGAATTTATTTCATCCCATCCCCCACCTCCCTAACAATCAAGATCCAAATTAATTGGAACATAGACGTGATGATGATAGGGTTACAAAATTTCCATATATTTATATTACCTGTATCTCACAAAGTTAATGCTGCAAAAAATATACATATATTCTAGGTTAAAATGACATATAAATAATAAAAAGAATTTTTTTATAATATTTTTTAGTAGTAGTTCTTGTAATTCAATTATTTTAAAATAATTTAACTTTAAATACGTATGTGGCACGTACATCTCCGCCAGTGTCTTAAACAGCAGAAATAGTTAAGTATCGAGCTCTCCGTGAAGTCAAAAGGAAATTTGATCTTTTAGAAATAGCACCTGTTACAAGCTTTATCTTCAGTGCAGTGCTTATAATCCGCTTAAAGATGGAAATAAGTGAGAATCCCATCCAAACGTCTTAATTATTTTTCGCTTACGTGGGAAGCTGCTCACATGGGAACCGGGGAAACAACTGCTGGCTGTTTTCCTTCGACGCGGATCCAAACCCGCGTATCCGAGAATCGAGGGGTGTTTTCCTCGTCTACCCTCGCGTCTCTCCTTGCGCTGACGCCGCGGCGAGAGGCCTCCTGCTCGCACTCCGGCGCTCCTGCTGTCAGCCCCGCCCACCCTGCTGCCCCTGCTGCCGCGCCCCCGCCGCCGCCCCAGCTGCCCTGCTGCCGAAGTGCCGAGCCCCTACTGGCCGGCGGGTGCTCGGATCGCGGGCGGAGGCGGCTGGTCGGCTCCGGAGCTCGAGGCGGGCGGAGGAGGCCGGCCACTGCGGGAGCTCCAGGCGCAGGTGGAGGGGACGAACGCAGGGGCAGGTGCGCAGGAGCTGGCGTGTGAAAGAAGAAGAGAGCAGGATAAGAGAAAGGAGGAAAGAAAAATGTGGGAAAAAACGTATAAGTCAATAATTTTTTGGTAAATAACTGACTCTACATATATTTAATATTATTTTAATATAATTATCTAGCAAGATATTAAAAATATAAAAATTATAAAAATTATTGACTTCTGCTCGTATTCACTAAAAATGATATCTGATCAGCCACGAACGCATTTCGGATATTTTACCACTCATCCTAGAGAATCAACTAAAATAATTAGAATTACCAAACATACAATTTATTCAAACAGCCGATTCTACCGACACAGAATCTTATTTCCCGCAAACTCGAGATCCAGATAAACGGAAACGGACCCAGGACGCGCGCGTGACCGCCTGATTCTCGGCACCTGGCGGGTTGCCGGCAGCGGGTGGAATATATGCCCACGACCTGAATAGCTCCTGATCCAGCGTACTCCAGCCGATGAATGACCCGGCGGAGCCCAGACGATACCGCGTGTCCAAATCGGCATCAAGGCCGCGCCCATGGCGCATCGCACAGCTGTCGCTGCATCGGGACAGAGGTGGCGCCGGCGCATGTGCCGCTACCGCTGCCGCGGCCTCCCCATGCGGCGTGTGACCGCGCCGCTCTCGGGCGCGGCGCAGGCGACCGATCCGAAACCGCCTCGACGGTGTGTTCCATGCATCCGCCAATCCGCGCATGCACTGCATCCTCCATGGGTATCGATCAGCTCGGCCAGACGGCCAATACTCAGCACGACCTGGCATTGACATTTCATGCGTCGGTCGGTTTCAGTTCAATTAAAGAGCGTTATTAAGATATGGTGGAAAGGCACGCGTGCTGTTTTTTTAACAAAAAAAAGGTGTTCAAGATTTCGTCAAAATCAAGTATCCGTATATATATAAGCATTTTTCATGTCCTCAGAAATTAAAGGATCGCAACAAAGGCTGGTCATGGACTCATGGCTCAGATACTATATGCACGCACGGCTTAGTAGCAACGGGAAGTGCCAAGATCCATGGATCCTATTGAATCGCATGGGATCCACATCCGATTTTTTTTATTTTAATCCTTTTTAATCTAATATTTTAATAATAACCTGTGTAGATCTAAATTTGTAAGAAGTAGCCCTTTTGATCACGCCACAGCTCGTGGCGCGACTTCGTGAAGGGTTGCACCATATGCTTCGGCGCGACCAACCTGCCACGCTAGATGATCTTACTCATAATTGCACTTATTTTCAATTCTAGCTGTTACATGGGAATCGGCTCTACAGCGGATGATCTTGCTGGTATATCGGACTAATGGCCGATTTCGGTTTTATGGAACTATTTGGAACACTAGCCAATTGGTTCCCTGCTAATTACTGATTAAATTTTTTTTCTTTGTCAAATGTAGGTCAAATTGACTGGCATGTCCCGAATCTAAAGAGCAGGACCTGCACTGGAGATAAGTGGAGATAAGCAGAGCTCCCAGACCTTAGCGTATCATGCTCCGCAAGATTCATCGCGTCGAATTTTACGGCAACACACTTTTTGGCACGCTCGGTAGGACACGACAACAAACTTCATCAGCATGCTAGAAATCGACGATGCCAGCACGGAGGACGCAATCGAGGTCACGATGGGAGACCTCAGTGAAGCGCAAAAGAAGCTGGTCCAAGACAACCTGGACGCTTTCTAGAAACTGTGTCTGGATTCATTCAGCAAGATCAGGAAGCAGCTGATGCCGACTCCCTCTGTTAAAGGAGTCCGGCAAATCCATCGGCAGAAGCAGCTGCGGCGCAAGATTTCCAAGAAGCAGTTAACCGGGCCTTCCATCATGCACTGATTAGGTTAACACGCTATCAAATCTGATCAGACAGGTAGCAGGTGGCCAGCCAGTGCATCAACAAGGGCCTGCCTATTTCCACGTCAGCAAGCCGGCTCCTTGTGAGAAGGTCAAGGAGGTTCCACTAGGATATCAGATTCCTTACTTCCCGCCTCCGATGCCACATCAGCCATCGGCAGGTACACCCTTGCACGAGATGCCGATGACAGAAGAAGCCCGTCAGCAGCAAGCGCCGCTACCGATCAACTCACAACAGCAGATGGTGCAGCAACAACAGATAGTACCACCTCACACTGACCAGCCATCAGGGCCGTCTGGTCAACCCAATGACATACGACTAATAGCCAGGGACATACCTGAAGCATACTTTCAGACATATGACGGCGTACAGTCCGGTACTATTCCTCAGGGCTACCACGCAGTGTCAGATTACGGAGGAGTCACCGGCTTGCACATGGCAAATACATCGGCTCGACAACAGCCGATGCGACCTAATGCCCAACTCGGGGGGCAACAGGGCATTGATTTAGCAATCAGGATAGCTGAGGTGATCCAGAGTCAGTTCGGTTTGAAGCTAAAGGAGCAGCCATTTATGTATCGGCATCCTTATCTTGAGTACTTTGACAACGTTCCCCTAGCACAAATGAGTGCAGGATATTTCGATAGCAGATTCAATCAGCAATTGAGCAAGAAAGAATCTAGATTGAGGCCAATAAGAGGCCGATGAAGATCGATGGAGATCCTTTCCTAAGTGCACCAATCAATATGGTGGACTTTGGGGATAAGGGACTCAAGATATTGACCTCGTCAAGAGTAAGATAGGCTGGATCGATTGACTCAAAGGTCCGGGTTCTAGATGATGAGGTCACGGAATCTGAGTATCAGGGTCATAACAATGGCCGATACGAGCGGAAATCTGGTGGTAATCAACGCAGATGGATGATGTCACAGATGTTGCTCGGAAAATACCAAAGATAGCAAGAGAGGGAGTAAAGGTGCCAGGAAGCTAGAAAACATGAAGATCATTGGCGTTGTCCTTTCTTTGCTCACTATTGGAACAAGGGTTCGAGACTACCTTCGGTTTGAGATTGCCCTGAGTGTGGTGGCCGACATGGGAATTCTCATAACTATAGCAGGCAACATCGCTCCATCCAGGATCGGATTGACTACCAATCCTAGGAGAGAGGGAGGCCAATACGCGATAGACGATCTAAACAATACATTCATCGTGATCAGCCACAAAAAAGAGTTCCAGTACACGAGAGGCTAACTTTCTGGAGGAAGGATCGGCAAGTCACAACTGATTTGAAAAATCTTACAAGCCTGCATACCGTCGTGAATATATTCATGAAGATGAGTCACAATGGTGTCCTGGGTGTTGATTTGCATAAGCTGTTGAAAGTTTCCTCGAGATTAGGGATGAACTCGTCATGGGATCTGGTTTTGATGACCACGCCGTCCATATAGACTTCAACGTTGCGATGTAGCTGATCAGCAAGGCATAGTTGGATGACCTGCTGATAGGTGGCTCCTGCATTCTTCAACCCGAAGGACATGGTTGTGTATTCATATGCTCCAAAGGGGGTGATGAACGCTTATTTGATCTTCTTCCTTTAGAACGATCTGGTGGTAACACGAGTGCGGTTGAGGAAGAAGAGCAGGACGCAGCCAGTCGTAGAGTCGATGACCTGGTCGATGCGTGGGAGCGCAAAGGGATCCTTCGGACAATGTTTGTTGAGATCAGTATAATCCACACACATCCTTCATTCATTAGTATTCATTTTTCAAGACTAGTACAGGGTTAGCTAACTACTGGACGGTATACTTCTTTAATAAAACCAGCCGTGAGTAGTTTTTCTAGCTCCTTCTTGATGGCCTCCCTCTTGTCGGGAGCGAAGCGTCTGTTATCGCCATATTTTGGACGGGCCAAAAGTGGGCCAAGGAGCAAAACGGGCCTAGGGAAAGGTGATGGTAGGATTACAGATCGGGTCCCGTACGGGTGTTTGGGGCCAGTAAAGCCGTGTAAACTCAGGCTTAGACAGTTAGGATTCGTGTCGTGTTTGGTTAGGGTTAGTTAAGGAGAACAAGTCTGCGAACTATAAATATGTACCATGAATAAACAAGAAAAGAGATTCATTCATCAACAACTCACGGCGCATCGCCTCCCCTGTTCCAGGGTTCTTCATCGGGTAAGTGCCATGTTGCCCCCTGATCACGCTTCGCGTGATCGGGGGCGCATTGCTCTTGCTTGTTGCTTTATGTGTTGCTCGTTCTGAAGCCTTGTAGATGGCGAGTAGCATTAGTTATCATAGCGCGCATAGAGTAATGTTATTCTTATGTCATGATCTTGCTCTGTTCATTGTTCTTGCGTGTTTCGCGATCATTGCACCCGTTCATGGATGCAATGATCGCGTCTTACTTTATTTTTATTGATAGATCCAATCTGTTATGGCTAGTTCCTACTTGTTAGGGATTTAGCTCGATATGTGCATGATTAGGCCTTGCAAACGAGTTGAAAGTTCCGGCAATACGTTAGTATCGGATCTTAGTCTGCGTAGAGGGTTCCTTAAGGAATCGGCTCTTTAGCTGTTCTTGGGGTCTCTGTTTGGGTGTGTGTTCTGATGCTTTGCGTATTCGTTAGGCTCAATCACGTGTAGGACGTTCCGGTTGTGTAGTGAGGGCTTAGCTGTCGTAGATTGGATTAGATTAATATCTTTAAAGCAAGTTTTTATCCCATTATTATAAACATATGTTGTCTGACCCAAAGATCCGATCCGGTAATGATGCAATCGGCTCCTTATGGCCGATACCGGGGAGGAGTGATGAGCCGATCACGGCTCGGACTGATTTTTACAAGTGTCTGTGCTTACAGGAATTTCACAAATCACACCTTCCTGATCAGGTACAGGATCAGGTGGCACGCCTAGCAACTCCAAGCCAGGGTGTGCGCCAGATCGCTGGGCCGTTGACCGAGGGACCGGGGCCCACCAGCCGTCCCGGAAGCCTCCCGGCTCCTCGTGTTGCCTGTCGCTGCTCGCCGGTGGGTTTCGATCGACAACACATTCTGGCACGCCCAGTGGGACCTTCTTCATCGACTTCGTCATCGTCATCGGCATCATCTTCATCGACCCCGTCGTCTTCGTCGACTCCGTTAGCGGTGATCAACAAGATGGCAAGGGAAGATCCAATTACTTACGACGAGCTCTCTGCTGAACACAAGCAGAGGTATGACGAAATCAAGACTCAGTTTGAAGCCGATCTCATCGGCTCTTTCGAAAGGACTCGCACCATGGTGTCAGGTGGAAGGGATTTTCACCTGAAGGTGCTCTTGATGGGGTGGATTTATCCATTCCGTCTGAAGATCGTACTAGAGCGTGCGGCAGGAAGTGAATTATGCGGTGGCTCATTCATTGCACCGACATTCGGAAAGTTTGGTTAATGCTTTTGAGCGTGTGGCTCTGCGTGTGGTCCAGGAGATTATGAAGCATCAACATTCCCCAACTGGACTACCTTGGGAAGTCATAGAGGAGAATTGCCGTTCCAAACCAGACCACCACTACCATATACACTTGCAGCTGCAGAATCCATGGTGCTCCAGCTTATGTAGTTTATAAAGAAGGTGGTGATCCCATGGATCACCAGTTTTTCAGCGAGCCACCTAAGGAGATCCCACATGGTTATGTATGTATGTATATACCGGACAGTAATAATCCGGTACATCCTGTACAGAAGACAGTTGGAGGGGTTTTCCGGAGCTGACGCGGATAAACAAGCGTGGCTAGCAACTTATGCTACCGGGCCGAGTCATGACAGTATGCACTCGGCCCTGGGTTACAGACAGCGGAGCAAATCAGCAATATCCTAAGGGATCAGTTCGGCATGTTACCAAAAAGGAGAGCGATCGGCTATACTAAGCCGTATCCAGGAGACTATGATTTAATCCCATTACCACCCAAGTATCGGCTCCCCGAGTTCACTAAATTCAGTGGGGCAGAAGGATCTAACTCTATCGAGCATGTGAGCCGATACTTAGCACAATTGGGCATGATTTCTGTGTCAGATCCGCTGCGAGTAAGGTTCTTCTCGCAATCGTTACGGGACGGCTTTCGGATGGTATACTTCGTTAGGTCCCAACTCCATCCGTACCTGGAAGCAGCTGGAAGAACAATTCCATATTCAGTATCACACAGAAGCTGCGGAAGCAGGAATTGCCGATCTGGCGCAACTCCGACAGAAGCGTGGGGAAATCGTGGCAGAATTCATCCGACGCTTCAGGGAGATGAAAATAGGTGTTATTCAACACGGATCTTAGAAAAAGAAGCTGTCGAATTAGCATCAGTAGGATTATTAAAGCCGATCAGGGATCTGGCTTTTTCAATTGGAATTCACCTCTTTGGCGCATCTGGTACAGAAACTATCGACGTATGAGCAGCGCCATCCAGAGTTATACCAAGACAAATTTAAGCGTCAGGTGGCAGTAGCCGAAACGGAAGAAGCCGATGACTCCAAAGAGGAACTGGAAGTATCGGTTGCTGAGTGGGCTCGTGGTGCAAATCCCGTGCCTTGTAAGTGGCTGAAGCAAACTGGTCCGGCAAAAGGGTTTGACTTCGACGTGAGTAAGGTCGAACAAATTTTGACTTATTATTAAAAGAAAAACAGTTGAAGTTTCCAGAGGGACATAAGCTTCCCACGGCACAAGAGTTAAAAGGGAGATTATATTGTAAGTGGCATGATTCCTTTACCCATGGCACGAGTGACTGCAAGGAACTCCGTCGGCAAATACAATCGGCTATTGAACAGGGCCGATTGATCTTGGGGGAAGACCGCCATGAAGGTAGATACTCAGCCTTTTCCTGGTGTAACTTGGTAGAACAAAATGATCGGTCTGCAAGGCGGCAGTTGAACTTCGCGCTCGGCATCAACATGGCAGGGATAGCATCGCGACATCAGGCCAAAAATGTGAAGGCTGGTTCCAGCAATCGGCCCCAAAAAGAGGAAAAAGAATATGTCACGGAAGAGCGAGTAAGGTATGTAAGGAATCAACGTCCAACTTCTTCTGACCTCCTCAGGAAATACGAGTATCAGTACCAGCAGCGCCTCCAGCGGGAATCTGAAGACGAAGAATATGAGCATCGCACCGGAAAGCGTTTGAAGAAGCATGAGGATGCTCGTGATCATTGGTACTGCCCATTCTTCAGGTACTGTTGGGATTCCGGTATGAGCCGATTGCCTACTGTTAGGGACTGCCCAGAATGTGCACCTATGAAGACAGAGGCAAGGGAATCAGTTTTTGGGAGATTAGGACCTGCGCCAACTCAGCAACGGCGGGTTCAATTACCACGAGGGGAAGATAAAGAGGGGGATAGGTATCATCGCCCACGTTGGTGCCCGGATGGACTAAATCGTTCACAGAAGCGTCGGGTTCAGAGGCTACGGAGCTTGGAGGAAGCCGAGGCCAAATACATCGAGACATTGAGAAAAGCGCGACCGGATCTGGCAGAACAAGTTCATTATGAGCAGGAAAAGAAGCCGCGCACTTCGAGGAAAGAATGGCGGCCCAAGCCGACAAAAGCCGATAAGAAGGTATCGGCTGACACACACATGGTTTTTGTGCTTCCTGCAGAATTCCATGCTCAGGCTTACGAGGAGCCATCCGTAGCCCAGCTTGATTTGGGACCACGGCCGGTGATATTCGAGAAGCCGCAAGCCAAGAATTACAAGCACTTGAAGGCATTATATCTCAAAGGGTATATCAATGGTCAGCCCGTTAATAAAATGCTGGTGGATACGGGAGCGGCGGTCAATATTATGCCATATTCAGTTCTGCGCCGATTGGGGCGATCCACCGGGGATTTGATCAAGACTAATGTCACGTTAAGTGACTTTAATGGGCAGACTTTAGAAGCTCAGGGTGTCCTCAGTGTAGATCTCACCGTCGGGAGCAAGACCGTCCCGACTTCCTTCTTCGTCGTCAACAGCAAAAGCACCTATAACATCCTACTCGGCAGGGACTGGATTCACACCAACTGTTGTATCCCCTCAACAATGCATCAATGCTTGATCCAGTGGGATGGAGACGAAGTGGAGGTAGTCCAGGCAGACGACTCAATCGAGATTTCGCATGCTGCCATGAGCATCTGGGATGCGGAGGACCAAGAGCCGATTTCAGGGATAAGCTTAGAAGGGTGTGACCGGCATCGAGGCTACAAAAACGGAGTAAGGCTGGTCTTATCCACTGGCCTTACAAAGTAGAAAAGTTGCATGAAGGAAGTCACAATAATGTACCCATTGAGGCCGATTCGCGCAATCGGTCCCCAAAAAGTGAATTTTTGATAGGTGCTTTACGTAGCTGTTGTGAGATGGCCAGCTTTGACAGCCGGCCTGATTCTTTTCTTAAACACTTGGAAAGTAGTGAAATATGTGTATCGGCCAATACCACCGATCGGCTGGAGATCGTTTCGTTATCTTCTTTTCCTATTTGCAGCATTGATCTAACAGATGACGGGAAGTTAGGATATGGCTTCACATCGGCTGACGAACTTGAAGAGATCGATATTGGTCCCGGGGATAAGCCGCGGCCAACGTTCATTAGTAAGAAATTACATCCGTCATTTCGAGAGCCGATGATAACCCTATTGAAAGAATATGCCGATTGCTTCGCCTGGGATTATACGGAAATGCCTGGGCTCGATAGGAGTATAGTGGAGCATCGGCTCCCTCTCAAAAGTGGATTTCGACCATTCCAACAGCGGATACGTCAGATGAAAGCCGATGTCTTGGTCGAAGTAAAAAAGGAAATAGAGAAAATGATAGAAGCCGGATTTATCAGGGCTTGCAGATATGCTGAGTGGATTTCAAGTGTCGTACCCGTGCAAAAGAAAGATGGCCGGTGGCGGGTTTGCGTGGATTTCAGAGATCTTAATAGGGCCACTCCGAAGGACGAATATCCGATGCCTGTTGCGGAAATATTAATCAATGCGGCTGCCGGCCACAAGATTTTGAGCTTTATGGATGGTAATGCTGGGTACAATCAGATTTTCATGGCTCCTGAAGACATACACAAAACGGCGTTCAGAGTACCCGGAGCGGTGGGACTGTTCGAGTACGTGGTTATGACCTTCGGATTGAAAAATGCCGGAGCAACGTATCAGCGTGCCATGAACCACATCTTCCATGACCTAATCGGCAATCTGGTAGAGATCTACATCGATGATGTCGTGGTCAAGTCAGCATCGGTCGAAGGGCACCTAGATGATCTACGGCAAGTTTTGGAACGAACCAGAAGATTCGGGCTCAGGATGAATCCGAAAAAATGCACCTTTGGTGTAACAGCTGGGCAGTTCTTGGGTTTCCTGGTCCATGAAAGAGGAATAGAGATCGGCCTAAAAAGTCAGGAGGCCGTGCGTACTATGGTGCCGCCCACCAACAAGAAGGAACTCCAACAACTTATTGGCAAAATTAACTTTGTCAGGAGGTTTATTTCTAACTCATCTGGGCGAATTGAACCCTTTATGGAACTGGTAAAAATCAAGACCAATGAAGAGTTCCGCTGGGGGGCAGAACAACAACGGGCATTCGATGAAATCAAAGACTATTTGTCGAGACCACCCGTGTTGGTGCCACCGCAACAAGACAGGCCATTTTACATATATTTATCGGTCGGTGACACCTCTATCGCTTTGGTGGTAGTGCAGTTATACGACGACAAGGAACGGGTGGTATTTTATCTCAGCAGAAGGATGTTGGACGCCGAAATGAGGTACTCTGACATGGAAAAACTTTGCCTTTGTTTGTTTTTTACATGCACCAAGCTTCGTCACATCCTGCTGTCGGCTGAGGTAATCATCATCTGCAAATCGGATGTTATAAAGCATATGCTATCGGCTCCTGTGTTGAAAGGCCGATTGGGCAAATGGATGTTTGCATTATCAGAATTCGACATCCGATATCAACCCGCGAAGGCAGTTAAAGGGTAAGCACTGGCAGATCTTATTGCTGAGAGGGTTAATACCAACATAGCAACGCTTTCCGTACGAGCCTGGGCCATGTATTTCGATGGATCCGTCTGTGGAGATGGATGTGGAATCGGCATCCTGCTGGTATCACCTCGGGGGGCAACATACTCTTTCTCGATTAGGTTACCGGCCACTTGTACTAATAACCTTGCAGAGTATGAGGCGGTGCGTAAAGGCATGGAATTGCTTCTGGAAGCTTGAGCCGAAGCTGTAGAAGTCTTCGGAGACTCCAAACTGGTAATTTCCCAACTCACCGAGGACTACAGGTGTGAAAGTGAGTTATTATTCCCATTGTGGGTGCAATGCCAGGAACTGATAGCCCAGTTCAGGTATATAAATTTTTTATTGGATACCTAGGGCTCAGAATGCAGAGGCCAATGATCTCGCGCAGCTGGCTTCAGGATACAAAGCCGATGGGCCCAGACATCAGGTATACTTCCTGGACCAGGGAGATTGGAGAGCCGATATCTTCAACTACTTGAAGGATTCGGCTCGGGGGGCACCCAGGAAGATACGATATAAAGCCATGAGGTACGTCCTGATAGGAGATGATATGTTTTACAGAACCTTGGAGGGGCTGCTGCTCAAATGTCTAGGGCCGACCGAGTCCAATCGGCTCCTGCATGAAGTTCACGAAGGAACGTGTGGGACTCATCAGTCAGCTCACAAGATGAAGTGGCTAATCAGACGGACAGGATACTACTGGCCCACTATGCTTGAAGATTGTTTTAAGTATTATAAAGGGTGTCAGGCATGCCAGAGATTCGGAAAAATCCAGATGGTGCCAGCGTCAGTGATGAATCCCATTGTTAAGCCGTGGCCGTTCAGAGGCTGGGGCATGGATATGATCGGCAAAATCAATCCTCCGTCTAGCAAGGGTCATCAGTTCATTTTAGCTATCACAGATTATTTCACCAAATGGGTAGAAGCTGTCCCAATGAAGTCAGTAGCATCCAAAGATGTGATTCAGTTCGTCAAAGAACACGTTATTCACAGATTCGGGATTCCACAGACTATAACAACAGATGGTGGCTCGGTCTTTATTTCAGAAGAGTTCAAGAAGTTTGCTACCGATATGGGTATCAAGCTGATTAGGTCATCTCCTTATTACGCCCAGGCGAATGGGCAAGCCGAAGCATCCAACCAGAGCCTTATTAAATTGATTAAGAGGAAGATCGACGAATATCCCAGACGCTGGCATGAAGTCTTGTCGGAAGCATTATGGGCATACCGCATATCTTGTCATGGGGCGACAAAAACTTCCCCTTACCATTTGGTCTATGGGCAGGAAGCCGTGTTACCGTGGGAGGTTACAGCTGGATCCAGACGCGTAGAGTTCCAGAATGATTTATCCGCTGAAGAGTACGCTACTCTGATGAGTGATAATGTGGAGGACCTCACGGAACTCAGGCTATGGTCACTAGAGAAGATTAAGGAGAATAAGGCTAAAGTAGCCCGTGCATATAATAAAAAGGTCAAGCCAAAGGAATTCCAGGTAGGAGACTTGGTTTGGGAAGCGGTATTACCGTTGGGAACCAAAGATGCAACCTATGGCAAGTGGTCCCCAAATTGGCATGGACCGTACAGGGTTGACCAGGTCCTACCCGGGAATGCATACATGCTTGAAGAATTGGACGGCGTCAAGTTTCCGGTAGCAGTCAATGGCCAACACCTAAAGAAATATTTCCCAAGTATGTGGGCTGACGAACAGTAAAGCCGATGGCACCCATCAGGCAAGAAGCCGATGCAACCAGCAGGTTAAGAAGGGGGTGAAGGTTGAGTCGACGACGTTAGCATTGACAAGGCAGGAAACGGGAAAAGGGCCGATGAGCGCTGATCGGCCCGTACAATAATAGAAAGGATTAGAACAGCCAATGCGTTGCCATTGACTTTAGAAGCTTTTGCTTATAGCCATCAAAGCATCACAAATTATCAAACAGCCGATGTGCCACCATCGACTTTAGGTTCATTACATGGGTTCACTACATAAAGATACAAAGTTTATCCAAACAGGACTACTGAAGAAAGGCGTCTATAGCAGCGATAGCATCTAGACGGATACGGTCGACCTCAGCAAGTACCGCCTCATCATCTTCGTCCGCCCCCGGCACTACTTGTTTGCTCAAGTTGCTCAGCTCGGCCAAGTCCGCCTTCAACTCGGAAGTCAAAGCTTCTGCCTCCTGCTTAGAACCCGCAATGAGATCCTTCTCCTCCTGGATGCGCTGCTTGGTGGCCCGGACTTTGGCTTCAAGGTCTTCCAGTTCTTTCTCCAAAAGACGAAGCCGGTGGGCAGAAGCAGATGTGTCAACCTTCGTGTCGAGCGCGGCCTTCTTCTTATTGATCGACTGACACATCTCAGCGATGATGGTCCTTAAGAGTGATTGGGAACGCCGAGTCTCGATCCTGCGGCGAGCTTCTGCCACTTTTGCTTGGAAGGAAGAAAGGTATCCGGCCGGCAAGAGCTTGGCCTGGAGACTCACCGGGAGCTGGGAACTGACCTCATCAAGGATCTTTTTAACTGCACTGGAGTCTTGAATCAGCGCGGAGATCGGACCCAACAGAAGCTCCTTCACGCGGAGGAGCCGATCGGCAGTGCTGGTCAGACCCGAGGAAGAGCCATCGGCTTCCAATATGGTCGACCCAATCGTGGCAGGATCAAACGCAAGGAGTTCTGAAAGATCTAGGTTCTGGAGGAGAAGAGGGTAAGCAAGGTATTGCGGGAGAAGACCAAAGCAATTGCAAAGGAAAAGGGAAAGTCATACTTGTCCTGAGAAGGAAGTAGCGATGGCCAACGAAGGGACGATCGGCTCCCGGGGGTGCACCCTTGCCGAAGGACGAACGATAGCAGCAGAGGCCGCCTGAACCGCACCCTCAGAACATGAGGCAACAGCCGACGGGGCAACAGTCGGCTCCGCGAGAGGGATGGCCGATGAGATGGCAATCGGCTTCGCAGGACGTACCTCTCGTGCAGGGGGATTGGCAGTGGCCGAAGCGGTAGAGGGTCTTTCCAAACAGGGGCCAGCGGAGGATGGAGTCACGATCGGCGCCTGCAGGCTTGGTGAGGCAACAGCTGACGCAGAAGGATCCTCCAAGGTTGTTGCGCCCGGATCACGGAGAGCAATCAGGACCTTGATAGGCGCATTCACGTCCTCTGGCGCCTCTGAAGATGAACCTTTCTGGCATGGGGGCTCCTCCCCGCTGGAGACTTCTACAACGGCAGGCTGCAAGAAAAGAGAGTGCCGTTAAAGGGGACATGAACAAAGGCCCGATTGCAAAGCGAGAGGAGGGGCCAAACCTGGGCGACGACTGGAGATGACGGAACAGGAGAAGACGGTGTGGCTTCTTTCCGGACCTTTCTGACCAGAATTTTCCTCGTTTTGGCACGAGCTTGGGGGGCAACAGCTTCCAAAAGCCGTTTTCGCTTGGGGGTCAGCTTAGCAGTGCTCGGCTGAATCTGCATCACGCTTTTTGAGGGAGGGGGCGCATTCTTGCCGAAGAGAACCACAGGAGCAATCGCCAGAAAACAGAAGGGCGATCCATCATCGTTCATCGGCTCTGGGCCGTCTTCTTGCTGCAGAAGCAGAAAATAGGGTCAGAAGGGGTCCAGTAAAGGTTAAAAGAAGAAATACCAATCAAAGGCGGTACCTCTCCAGCCGGGATATCGTACTCAGGATGGATTTGCTGCAGCATCGGGCCCAGAGCTCTTCGGAAAACGTGAGTTTTCCACATCGACCACCATCCCTCAAAGTCGACGGCCGAAGAAGTAAAGGAAAGATTGGTGGGAACAGACAAGGGAAGGTCTGTGAACAGACTGTAGCACCTCTGGGTGGTTAAGGCGTCAGGAAGGTCCACCCTGCTTGATGTCAACAAGTGAAGAAGGAAGTGGGGAGGCACCTGCGCAAGACCGAACTGCCGGGCTGCTACGACCGGCTGGTAAAACTCATAACCAGGCTTGAGGATCCGGTTGGAGGTGCTCATGCCAACTGGGAGGAGACAGGGCCGAACCATGATAGAGTAAAGGCGCCTGGTGTCGGCATCATAGGCAATGTCGGCCAGTCGGAAGGTAGCCGGGTTCTCAAAGAGCTCGGAATCGGCATAAGGAAGGAAGTTTGGGTTGTCAAGGCCTTTGTAGAAAATCCGGAACCATCGGGAAGCATCTAGAGGGTTCAGTTTCCCGCCAGGGAGACTATACAAGGCCTGCCCGAAACTAGTACACCTAATCTGTCTCCCACTCAGATCAGGGAAGGAATTGCCGACTAAGGAAGGAAAATCAGGGTCAGAACTTTGGAAATAAAGACGAGCCCACAACTGGATAAACCACCATGGGCCACCGGTCCTGATTTTCTTCTGAGAAAGAAGGCTAGAAGTCATCAAATGGAGATATCTGTAAAGTTCCCCGAGAAATAGCCTACCAAGGCCAACAGATTGACCCCTGGCCAGCTCATAAGCCAAGGAGAGGTAGTTCTTGGTTGGAGCAAGAGAAGGGCCACAGAAGAGGAAATGTTCGAGCCATAGGTTCAGAAAGGCTGTGTGCTCCTTCTCAGATACAGGGCCCTTGCTTTTCTGGTGTTGGCTCAAGTATGTGCTCCAGTTAGTGCACTCGGTTTTGGATGACAGTTTATAAGGGACCACAGGGAGGCTGTAAGCAGAGGGGCAAGTTGATGATATGTCCAAGCCGGTAATCATCATAACATCTAGCAATGTTGGTGCTAATGGGCTATGCCCGAAGAGAAAACAATTCAAGGCGTCAGACCAGAAATAGCCGATGGTCTTCAGAAGGTTCTCGTCTTTTTCAAGGGGAGAGAGAGACAGAGACAGAGCATCGGCTATCCCGATGGATTCCCATAAGGGCTGGTAAGCGCTCGCTACTCTGTTGTACCAAACTATCCAGTTTTCAGGTGGATTTGGCCAAGCGCGGAGGCTATCCGACCAAGATTCTAGGTCTATTTCCTGACTCACAAAGGGGATCCGATTGGCTTCACAAGAGATCAAGTCTATGGGTTTCTCATAGGAACGGGGTCCAAGGCAGAAAGAATTGGGGGAAGAAGGGTGCGGCAAGAAGATATCGGAAGCCTGAAAAAACCCCAAGAAAAACAAAGATTGCCGAAGGAGGAATTAATTAACCGCGCAGTAAAACTTGCAGATGTTGTGTTAAAATTAATGGGGGGTCGGAGTTCACCTTCAGACCAAAGACATCGGCGGCGGTACGCGAAGACTCCGCCATCGGGGATTTTGAATCGGGATCTTGGAGGGCGGATCTAGGTTTGGCGGCGCAAGATCGGATATGTGTCTCAAGGACCGGGGAGGACCTTGCGGCTAGGGTTTGTGAGAAAAGGGGATCGGAGTTGATCTGGATCCCAGAATCCTTGGAGATTTGTGTCAGGTAAAAGGCCAGCGGAAGGGTGAAGTAAATTGAAGGGCTATTTCAAATCCGGATCGGTTACTCTGAAGCCAATGCGTTGCCATCGGCTCTCGAAATAGACAATTACGCACAAAAAGAATTGCTGGTACAAAAGTAGACTTTATTCACAGCGGGATAGCAAATACAAAAGAGGAGTTAACTGCTCCTAAAGATGGCCTAATGGGGACACTACAGTCTACCACCAGTACACACCGGAAGTCTTGCGGCGCTTGGGCGACGGAGCAATGCTTGGGCCACTATCGTCGGTGTCGCTGCTGCTGTCGTCGTCGTCCCCGCCATCGTTGCTGGTGAAGCTATCGTCGCCTTCGGCTCCTGCGCTGCTGTCGGAAGAATCGTCCGATGACCTGCCAAGAAGGAAGGTACCTGCCATCGGATCTTCTTCGGAGGAGAAGGAATCGGCTCTTTCCTCCGAGGAAGAAAGGTCCTCCCCCCAAGACGTGTCGTCTTCATCTTCCTCCATCTCGGCTCCGAGGAGGAGTGCGAGATCCTCGCCATCAGTCAGAGATTCATCATCCTCTGACTGGTAACGGAAGTCCCACTCCTCTGTGTCCCAATGCAGGGGAGCACGGACCTCATAAGCAGCGATTGGGTCGTATTCCGGGGTTGGCTCTCGAGAGGACTCGGATTCATAAGAAATGGTGGAAGAGGCAGAGGAAGAAGAAGCCATGGTGGAAGAAGAGGGGCAGTATAATTGGTATGGCTGTAAGAAAAGATGACCGGGGAAGTCACGGTGGGTAAGTTTATAAAGGTAAAATAGGGAGAAAGGTGAATCGGCGTTGTGACAGTTCCCGAGGAGATTGGTACAGGGCAGTCATATCGGTTGGAAGTCGGAAAGGCATATACGGATCGGAAGCCGAAGGGTCGAGATAGTTTTAAAATAAATGATTTCGGAATTACCATTGCCGAAACCAGGGGGGCATGTGTTATCGCCATATTCTGGACGGGCCAAAAGTGGGCCAAGGAGCAAAACGGGCCTAGGGAAAGGTGATGGTAGGATTACAGATCGGGTCCCGTACGGGTGTTTGGGGCCAGTAAAGCCGTGTAAACTCAGGCTTAGGCAGTTAGGATTCGTGTCGTTTTTGGTTAGGGTTAGTTAAGGAGAACAAGTCTACGGACTATAAATATGTACCATGAATAAACAAGAAGGGAGATTCATTCATCAACAACTCACGGCGCATCGCCTCCCCTGTTCCAGGGTTCTTCATCGGGTAAGTGCCATGTTGCCCCCTGATCACGCTTCGCGTGATCGGGGGCGCATTGCTCTTGCTTGCTGCTTTATGTGTTGCTCGTTCTGAAGCCTTGTAGATGGCGAGTAGCATTAGTTATCATAGCGCGCATAGAGTAATGTTTTTCTTATATCATGATCTTGCTCTGTTCGTTGTTCTTGCGTGCTTCGCGATCATTGCACCCGTTCATGGATGCAATGATCGCGTCTTGCTTTGTTTTTATTGATAGATCCAATCTGTTATGGCTAGTTCCTACTTGTTAGGGATTAGCTCGATATGTGCATGATTAGGCCTTGCAAACGAGTTGAAAGTTCCGGCGGTACGTTAGTATCGGATCTTAGTCTGCATAGAGGGTTCCTTAAGGGATCGGCTCCTTAGCTGTTCTTAGGGTCTCTGTTTGGGTGTTTGTTCTGATGCTTTGCGTATTCGTTAGGCTCAATTACGTGTAGGACGTTCCGATTGTGTAGTGAGGGCTTAGCTGTCGTAGATTGGATTAGATTAATATCTTTAAAGCAAGTTTTATCCCATTATTATATACATATGCTGTCTGACCCAAAGATCTGATCCGGTAATGATGCAATCGGCTCCTTATGGCCGATACCGGGGAGGAGTAATGAGCCGATCACGGCTCGGACTGATTTTTACAAGTGTCTGTGCTTATAGGAATTTCATGAATCACACCTTCCTGATCAGGTACAGGATCAGGTGGCACGCCTAGCAACTCCAAGCCAGGGTGTGCGCCAGATCGCTGGGCCGTTGACCGAGGGACCGGGGCCCACCAGCCGTCCCGGAAGCCTCCCGGCTCCTCGTGTTGCCTGTCGCTGCTCGCCGGTGGGTTTCGATCGACAACACATTCTGGCACGCCCAGTGGGACATTCTTCATCGACTTCGTCATCGTCATCGGCATCATCTTCATCGACTCCGTCGTCTTCGTCGACTCCGTTAGCGGTGATCAACAAGATGGCAAGGGAAGATCCAATTACTTACGACGAGCTCTCTGCTGAACACAAGCAGAGGTATGACGAAATCAAGACTCAGTTTGAAGCCGATCTCATCGGCTCTTTCGAAAGGACTCGCAACCATGGTGTCAGGTGGAAGGGATTTTCACCTGAAGGTGCTCTTGATGGGGTGGATTTATCCATTCCGTCTGAAGATCGTACTAGAGCGCTGCGGCAGGAAGTGAATTATGCGGTGGCTCATTCATTGCACCGACATTCGGAAAGTTTGGTTAATGCTTTTGAGCGTGTGGCTCTGCGTGTGGTCCAGGAGATTATGAAGCATCAACATTCCCCAACTGGACCTACCTTGGGAAGTCATAGAGGAGAATTGCCGTTCCAAACCAGACCACCACTACCATATACACTTGCAGCTGCAGAATCCCATGGTGCTCCAGCTTATGTAGTTTATAAAGAAGGTGGTGATCCCATGGATCACCAGTTTTTCAGCGAGCCACCTAAGGAGATCCCACATGGTTATGTATGTATGTATATACCGGACAGTAATAATCCGGTACATCCTGTACAGAAGACAGTTGGAGGGGTTTCCGGAGCTGACGCGGATAAACAAGCGTGGCTAGCAACTTATGCTACCGGGCCGAGTCATGACAGTATGCACTCGGCCCCTGGGTTACAGACAGCGGAGCAAATCAGCAATATCCTAAGGGATCAGTTCGGCATGTTACCAAAAAGGAGAGCGATCGGCTATACTAAGCCGTATCCAGGAGACTATGATTTAATCCCATTACCACCCAAGTATCGGCTCCCCGAGTTCACTAAATTCAGTGGGGCAGAAGGATCTAACTCTATCGAGCATGTGAGCCGATACTTAGCACAATTGGGCATGATTTCTGTGTCAGATCCGCTGCGAGTAAGGTTCTTCTCGCAATCGCTTACGGGACCGGCTTTCGGATGGTATACTTCGTTAGGTCCCAACTCCATCCGTACCTGGAAGCAGCTGGAAGAACAATTCCATATTCAGTATCACACAGAAGCTGCGGAAGCAGGAATTGCCGATCTGGCGCAACTCCGACAGAAGCGTGGGGAAATCGTGGCAGAATTCATCCGACGCTTCAGGGAGATGAAAAATAGGTGTTATTCAACACGGATCTTAGAAAAAGAAGCTGTCGAATTAGCATCAGTAGGATTATTAAAGCCGATCAGGGATCTGGCTTTTCAATGGAATTCACCTCTTTGGCGCATCTGGTACAGAAACTATCGACGTATGAGCAGCGCCATCCAGAGTTATACCAAGACAAATTTAAGCGTCAGGTGCAGTAGCCGAAACGGAAGAAGCCGATGACTCCAAAGAGGAACTGGAAGTATCGGTTGCTGAGTGGGCTCGTGGTGCAAATCCCGTGCCTTGTAAGTGGCTGAAGCAAACTGGTCCGGCAAAAGGGTTTGACTTCGACGTGAGTAAGGTCGAACAAATTTTGACTTATTATTAAAAGAAAAACAGTTGAAGTTTCCAGAGGGACATAAGCTTCCCACGGCACAAGAGTTAAAAGGGAGATTATATTGTAAGTGGCATGATTCCTTTACCCATGGCACGAGTGACTGCAAGGAACTCCGTCGGCAAATACAATCGGCTATTGAACAGGGCCGATTGATCTTGGGGAAGACCGCCATGAAGGTAGATACTCAGCCTTTTCCTGGTGTAAACTTGGTAGAACAAAATGATCGGTCTGCAAGGCGGCAGTTGAACTTCGCGCTCGGCATCAACATGGCAGGGATAGCATCGCGACATCAGGCCAAAAATGTGAAGGCTGGTTCCAGCAATCGGCCCCAAAAAGAGGAAAAAGAATATGTCACGGAAGAGCGAGTAAGGTATGTAAGGAATCAACGTCCAACTTCTTCTGACCTCCTCAGGAAATACGAGTATCAGTACCAGCAGCGCCTCCAGCGGGAATCTGAAGACGAAGAATATGAGCATCGCACCGGAAAGCGTTTGAAGAAGCATGAGGATGCTCGTGATCATTGGTACTGCCCATTCTTCAGGTACTGTTGGGATTCCGGTATGAGCCGATTGCCTACTGTTAGGGACTGCCCAGAATGTGCACCTATGAAGACAGAGGCAAGGGAATCAGTTTTTGGGAGATTAGGACCTGCGCCAACTCAGCAACGGCGGGTTCAATTACCACGAGGGGAAGATAAGAGGGGGATAGGTATCATCGCCCACGTTGGTGCCCGGATGGACTAAATCGTTCACAGAAGCGTCGGGTTCAGAGGCTACGGAGCTTGGAGGAGCCGAGGCCAAATACATCGAGACATTGAGAAAAGCGCGACCGGATCTGGCAGAACAAGTTCATTATGAGCAGGAAAAGAAGCCGCGCACTTCGAGGAAAGAATGGCGGCCCAAGCCGACAAAAGCCGATAAGAAGGTATCGGCTGACACACACATGGTTTTTGTGCTTCCTGCAGAATTCCATGCTCAGGCTTACGAGGAGCCATCCGTAGCCCAGCTTGATTTGGGACCACGGCCGGTGATATTCGAGAAGCCGCAAGCCAAGAATTACAAGCACTTGAAGGCATTATATCTCAAAGGGTATATCAATGGTCAGCCCGTTAATAAAATGCTGGTGGATACGGGAGCGGCGGTCAATATTATGCCATATTCAGTTCTGCGCCGATTGGGCGATCCCCGGGGATTTGATCAAGACTAATGTCACGTTAAGTGACTTTAATGGGCAGACTTAGAAGCTCAGGGTGTCCTCAGTGTAGATCTCACCGTCGGGAGCAAGACCGTCCCGACTTCCTTCTTCGTCGTCAACAGCAAAAGCACCTATAACATCCTACTCGGCAGGGACTGGATTCACACCAACTGTGTATCCCCTCAACAATGCATCAATGCTTGATCCAGTGGGATGGAGACGAAGTGAGGTAGTCCAGGCAGAGACTCAATCGAGATTTCGCATGCTGCCATGAGCATCTGGGATGCGGAGGACCAAGAGCCGATTTCAGGGATAAGCTTAGAAGGGTGTGACCGCATCGAGGCTACAAAAAACGGAGTAAGGCTGGTCTTATCCACTGGCCTTACAGAGTAGAAAGTTGCATGAAGGAAGTCACAATAATGTACCCATTGAGGCCGATTCGCGCAATCGGCCCCCAAAAAGTGAATTTTTGATAGGTGCTTTACGTAGCTGTTGTGAGATGGCCAGCTTTGACAGCCGGCCTGATTCTTTTCTTAAACACTTGGAAAGTAGTGAAATATGTGTATCGGCCAATACCACCGATCGGCTGGAGATCGTTTCGTTATCTTCTTTTCCTATTTGCAGCATTGATCTAACAGAGATGGGAAGTTAGGATATGGCTTCACATCGGCTGACGAACTTGAAGAGATCGATATTGGTCCCGGGGATAAGCCGCGGCCAACGTTCATTAGTAAGAAATTGCATCCGTCATTTCGAGAGCCGATGATAACCCTATTGAAAGAATATGCCGATTGCTTCGCCTGGGATTATACGGAAATGCCTGGGCTCGATAGGAGCATAGTGGAGCATCGGCTCCCTCTCAAAAGTGGATTTCGACCGTTCCAACAGCGGATACGTCAGATGAAAGCCGATGTCTTGGTCGAAGTAAAAAAGGAAATAGAGAAAATGATAGAAGCCGGATTTATCAGGGCTTGCAGATATACTGAGTGGATTTCAAGTGTCGTACCCGTGCAAAAGAAAGATGGCCGATGGCGGGTTTGTGTGGACTTCAGAGATCTTAATAGGGCCACTCCGAAGGATGAATATCCGATGCCTGTTGCAGAAATATTAATCAATGCGGCTGCCGGCCACAAGATTTTGAGCTTTATGGATGGTAATGCTGGGTACAATCAGATTTTCATGGCCCCTGAAGACATACACAAAACGGCGTTCAGAGTACCCGGAGCGGTGGGCTGTTCGAGTACGTGGTTATGACCTTCGGATTGAAAAATGCCGGAGCAACGTATCAGCGTGCTATGAACCACATCTTCCATGACCTAATCGGCAATCTGGTAGAGATCTACATCGATGATGTCGTGGTCAAGTCAGCATCGGTCGAAGGGCACCTAGATGATCTACGGCAAGTTTTGGAACGAACCAGAAGATTCGGGCTCAGGATGAATCCGAAAAAATGCGCTTTGGTGTGACAGCTGGGCAGTTCTTGGGTTTCCTGGTCCATGAAAGAGGAATAGAGATCGGCCTAAAAAGTCAGGAGGCCGTGCGTACTATGGTGCCGCCCACTAACAAGAAGGAACTCCAACAACTTATTGGCAAAATTAACTTTGTCAGGAGGTTTATCTCTAACTATCTGGGCGAATTGAACCCTTTATGGAACTGGTAAAAATCAAAACCAGTGAAGAGTTCCGCTGGGGGGCAGAACAACAACGGGCATTCGAAGAAATCAAAGACTATTTGTCGAGACCACCTGTGTTGGTGCCGCAACGACAAGACAGGCCATTTTACATATATTTATCGGTCGGTGACACCTCTATCGCTTCGGTGATAGTGCAGTATACGACGACAAGGAACGGGTGGTATTTTATCTCAGCAGAAGGATGTTGGACGCCGAAACGAGGTACTCTGACATGGAAAAACTTTGCCTTTGTTTGTTTTTTACATGCACCAAGCTTCGTCACATCCTGCTATCGGCTGAGGTAATCATCATCTGCAAATCGGATGTTATAAAGCATATGCTATCGGCTCCTGTGTTGAAAGGCCGATTGGGCAAATGGATGTTTGCATTATCAGAATTCGACATCCGATATCAACCCGCGAAGGCAGTTAAAGGGCAAGCACTGGCTGATCTTATTGCTGAGAGGGTTAATACCAACATAGCAACGCTTTCCGTACGAGCCTGGGCCATGTATTTCGATGGATCCGTCTGTGGAGATGGATGTGGAATCGGCATCCTGCTGGTATCACCTCGGGGGGCAACATACTCTTTCTCGATTAGGTTACCGGCCACTTGTACTAATAACCTTGCAGAGTATGAGGCGGTGCGTAAAGGCATGGAATTGCTTCTGGAAGCTGGAGCCGAAGCTGTAGAAGTCTTCGGAGACTCCAAATTGGTAATTTCCCAACTCACCGAGGACTACAGGTGTGAAAGTGAGTTATTATTCCCATTGTGGGTGCAATGCCAGGAACTGATAGCCCAGTTCAGGTATATAAATTTTTATTGGATACCTAGAGCTCAGAATGCAGAGGCCAATGATCTCGCGCAGCTGGCTTCAGGATACAAAGCCGATGGGCCCAGACATCAGGTATACTTCCTGGACCAGGGAGATTGGAGAGCCGATATCTTCAACTACTTGAAGGATTCGGCTCGGGGGGCATCCAGGAAGATACGATATAAAGCCATGAGGTACGTCCTGATAGGAGATGATATGTTTTACAGAACCTTGGAGGGGCTGCTGCTCAAATGTCCAGGGCCGACTGAGTCCAATCGGCTCCTGCATGAAGTTCACGAAGGAACGTGCGGGACTCATCAGTCAGCTCACAAGATGAAGTGGCTAATCAGACGGACAGGATACTACTGGCCCACTATGCTTGAAGATTGTTTTAAGTATTATAAAGGGTGTCAGGCATGCCAGAGATTCGGAAAAATCCAGATGGTGCCAGCGTCAGTGATGAATCCCATTGTTAAGCCGTGGCCGTTCAGAGGCTGGGGCATGGATATGATCGGCAAAATCAATCCTCCGTCTAGCAAGGGTCATCAGTTCATTTTAGCTATCACAGATTATTTTACCAAATGGGTAGAAGCTGTCCCAATGAAGTCAGTAGCATCCAAAGATGTGATTCAGTTCGTCAAAGAACACGTTATTCACAGATTCGGGATTCCACAGACTATAACAACAGATGGTGGCTCGGTCTTTATTTCAGAAGAGTTCAAGAAGTTTGCTACCGATATGGGTATCAAGCTGATTAGGTCATCTCCTTATTACGCCCAGGCGAATGGGCAAGCCGAAGCATCCAACCAGAGCCTTATTAAATTGATTAAGAGGAAGATCGACGAATATCCCAGACGCTGGCACGAAGTCTTGTCGGAAGCATTATGGGCATACCGCATATCTTGTCACGGGGCGACAAAAACTTCCCCTTACCATTTGGTCTATGGGCAGGAAGCCGTGTTACCGTGGGAGGTTACAGCTGGATCCAGACGCATAGAGTTCCAGAATGATTTATCCGCTGAAGAGTACGCTACTCTGATGAGTGATAATGTGGAGGACCTCACGGAACTCAGGCTATGGTCACTAGAGAAGATTAAGGAGAATAAGGCTAAAGTAGCCCGTGCATATAATAAAAAGGTCAAACCAAAGGAATTCCAGGTAGGAGACTTGGTTTGGGAAGCGGTATTACCGTTGGGAACCAAAGATGCAACCTATGGCAAGTGGTCCCCAAATTGGCATGGACCGTACAGGGTTGACCAGGTCCTACCCGGGAACGCATACATGCTTGAAGAATTGGACGGCGTCAAGTTTCCGGTAGCGGTCAACGGCCAACACCTAAAGAAATATTTCCCAAGTATGTGGGCCGACGAACAGTAAAGCCGATGGCACCCATCAGGCAAGAAGCCGATGCAACCAGCAGGTTAAGAAGGGGGTGAAGGTTGAGTCGACGACGTTAGCATTGGCAAGGCAGGAAACGGGAAAAGGGCCGATAAGCGCTGATCGGCCAGTACAATAATAAAAAGGATTAGAACAGCCGATGCGTTGCCATCGACTTTAGAAGCTTTTGCTTATGGCAGTCAAAGCATCACAAATTATCAAACAGCCGATGTGCCACCATCGACTTTAGGTTCACTACATGGGTTCACTACATAAAGATACAAAGTTTATCCTAAACAGGACTACTGAAGAAAGGCGTCTATAGCAGCGATAGCATCTAGACGGATACGGTCGACCTCAGCAAGTACCGCCTCATCATCTTCGTCCGCCCCCGGCACTACTTGTTTGCTCAAGTTGCTCAGCTCGGCCAAGTCCGCCTTCAGCTCGGAAGTCAAAGCTTCTGCCTCCTGCCTAGAACCCGCAATGAGATCCTTCTCCTCCTGGATGCGCTGCTTGGTGGCCCGGACTTTGGCTTCAAGGTCTTCCAGTTCTTTCTCCAAAAGCCGAAGCCGATGGGCAGAAGCGGATGTGTCAACCTTCGCGTCGAGTGCGGCCTTGTTCTTGTTGATCGACTGACACATCTCAGCGATGATGGTCCTTAAGAGGGATTGGGAACGCCGAGTCTCGATCCTACGGCGAGCTTCCGCCACTTTTGCTTGGAAGGAAGAAAGGTATCCGGCCGGCAAGAGCTTGGCCTGGAGACTCACCGGGAGCTGGGAACTGACCTCGTCAAGGATCTTTTTAACTGCACTGGAGTCTTGAATCAGCACGGAGATCGGACCCAACAGAAGCTCCTTCACGCGGAGGAGCCGATCGGCAGTGCTGGACAGACCCGAGGAAGAGTCATCGGCTTCCAATATGGTCGACCCAATCATGGCAGAATCAAACGCAAGGAGTTCTGAAAGATCTAGGTTCTGGAGGAAAAGAGGGTGAGCAAGGTATTGCAGGAGAAGACCAAAGCAATGGCAAAGGAAAAGGGAAGGTCATACCTGTCCTGAGAAGGAAGTAGCGATGGCCAACGAAGGGACGATCGGCTCCCGGGGGTGCACCCTTTCCGAAGGACGAACGATAGCAGCAGAGGCCGCTTGAACCGCACCCTCAGAAGAAGAGGCAACAGCCGACGGGGCAACAGTCGGCTCCGTGAGAGGGATGGCCGATGACATGGCAATCGGCTGCGCGGGACGTACTTCTCGTGCAGGGGGATTGGCAGTGGCCGAAGCGGTAGAGGGTCCTTCCAAACAGGGGCCAGCAGAGGATGGAGTCACGATCGGCGCCTGCGGGCTTGGTGAGGCAGATTGGATAACAGCTGGCGCAGAAGGATCCTCCAAGGTTGTTGCGCCCGGACCACGGAGAGCGATCAGGGCCTTGATAGGCGCATGTTAAAGGGGACATGAACAAAGGCCCGATTGCAAAGCGAAAGGAGGGGCCAAACCTGGGCGACGACTGGAGATGACGGAACAGGAGAAGACGGTGTGGTTTCTCTCCGGACCTTTCTGACCAGAATTTTCCTCGTTTTGGCACGAGCTCGGGGGGCAACAGCTTCCAAAAGCCGTTTTCGCTTGGGGGTCAGCTTAGCAGTGCTCGGCTGAATCTGCATCACGCTTTTTGAGGGAGGGGGCGCATTCTTATCGAAGAGAACCACAGGAGCAATCGCCAGAAAACAGAAGGGCGATCCATCATCGTTCATCGGCTCTGGGCCGTCTTCTTGCTGCAGAAGCAGAAAATGGGGTCAGAAAAGGGTCCAGTAAAGGTTAAAAGAAGGAATACCAATCAAAGGCGGTACCTCTCCAGCTGGGATATCATACTCGGGATGGATTTGCTGCAGCATCGGGCCCAGAGCTCTTCGGAAAACGTGAGTTTTCCACATCGACCACCATCCCTCAAAGTCGACGGCCGAAGAAGTAAAGGAAAGATTGGCGGGAACAGACAAGGGAAGGTCTGTGAACAGACTGTAGCACCTCTGGGTGGTTAAGGCGTCAGGAAGGTCCACCCTGCTTGATGTCAACAGGTGAAGAAGGAAGTGGGGAGGCACCTGCGCAAGACCGAACTGCCGGGCTGCTACGACCAGCTGGTAAAACTCATAACCAGGCTTGAGGATCCGGTTGGAGGTGCTCATGCCAACTGGGAGGAGACAGGGCCGAACCATGATAGAGTAAAGGCGCCTGGTGTCGGCATCATAGGCAATGTCGGCCAGTCGGAAGGTAGCCGGGTTCTCAAAGAGCTCGGAATCGGCATAAGGAAGGAAGTTTGGGTTGTCAAGGCCTTTGTAGAAAATCCGGAACCATCGGGAAGCATCTAGAGGGTTCAGTTTCCCGCCAGGGAGACTATACAAGGCCTGCCCGAAACTAGTACACCTAATCTGTCTCCCACTCAGATCAGGGAAGGAATTGCCGACTAAGGAAGGAAAATTAGGGTCAGAACTTTGGAAATAAAGACGAGCCCATAACTGGATAAACCACCATGGGCCACCGGTCCTGATTTTCTTCTGAGAAAGAAGGCTAGAAGTCATCAAATGGAGATATCTGTAAAGTTCTCCGAGAAATAGCCTACCAAGGCCAACAGATTGACCCCTGGCCAGCTCATAAGCCAAGGAGAGGTAGTTTTTTGTTGGAGCGAGGGAAGGGCCACAGAAGAGGAAATGTTCGAGCCATAGGTTCAGAAAGGCTGTGTGCTCCTTTTCCGATACAGGGCCCTTGCTTTTCTGGTGTTGGCTCAGGTATGTGCTCCAGTTAGTGCACTCGGTTTTGGATGACAGTTTATAAGGGACCACAGGGAGGCTGTAAGCAGAGGGGCAGGTTGATGATATGTCCAAGCCGGTAATCATCATAACATCTAGCAATGTTGGTGCTAATGGGCTGTGCCCGAAGAGAAAACAATTCAAGGCGTCAGACCAGAAATAGCCGATGGTCTTCAGAAGGTTCTCGTCTTTTTCAAGGGGGGAGAGAGACAGAGACAGAGCATCGGCTATCCCGATGGATTCCCATAAGGGCTGGTAAGCGCTCGCTACTCTGTTGTACCAAACTATCCAGTTTTCAGGTGGATTTGGCCAAGCGCGGAGGCTATCCGACCAAGATTCTAGGTCTATATCCTGACTCACAAAGGGGATCCGATTGGCTTCACAAGAGATCAAATCTATGGGTTTCTCATAGGAACGAGGCCCAAGGCAGAAAGAATTGGGGGAAGAAGGGTGTGGCAAGAAGATATCGGAAGCCTGAAAAAGCCCCAAGAAAAACAAGATTGCCGAAGGAGGAATTAATTAACCGTGCAGTAAAACTTGCAGATGCTATGTTAAAATTAATGGGGGTCGGAGTTCACCTTCAGACCAAAGACATCGGCGGCGGTGCGCGAGGACTCTGCCATCGGGGATTTTGAATCGGGATCTTGGAGGGCGGATCTAGGTTTGGCGGCGCAAGATCGGATATGTGTCTCAAGGACCGGGAAGGACCTTGCGGCTAGGGTTTGTGAGAAAAGGGGATCGGAGTTGATCTGGATCCCAGGTTCCTTGGAGATTTGTGTCAGGAAAAAGGCCAGCGGAAGGGTAAAGTAAATTGAAGGGCTATTTCAAATCCGGACCGGTTACTCTGAAGCCAATGCGTTGCCATCGGCTCTCAAAATAGACAATTACGCACAAAAAGAACTGCTGGTACAGAAGTAGACTTTATTCACAGCGAGATAGCAAATACAAAAGAGGAGTTAACTGCTCCTAAAGATGGCCTAATGGGGACACTACAGTCTACCACCAGTACATGCCGGAAGTCTTGCGGCGCTTGGGCGACGGAGCAATGCTTGAGCCACTGTCGTCAGTGTCGCTGCCGCTGTCGTCATCGTCCCCGCCATCGTTGCTGGTGAAGCTATCGTCGCCTTCGGCTCCTGCGCTGCTGTCGGAAGAATCGTCCGATGACCTGCCAAGAAGGAAGGTACCTGCCATCGGATCTTCGTCGGAGGAGAAGGAATCGGCTCTTTCCTCCGAGGAAGAAAGGTCCTCCCCCAAGACGTGTCGTCTTCATCTTCCTCCATCTCAGCTCCGAGGAGGAGTGCGAGATCCTCGCCATCAGTCAGAGACTCATCATCCTCTGATTGGTAACGGAAGTCCCACTCCTCTGTGTCCCAATGCAGGGGAGCACGGACCTCATAAGCAACGATTGGGTCGTATTCCGGGGTTGGCTCTCGAGAGGACTCGGATTCGTAAGAAATGGTGGAAGAGGCAGAGGAAGAAGAAGCCATGGTGGAAGAAGAGAGGCAGTATAATTGATATGGCCGTAAGAAAAGATGACCGGGGAAGTCACGGTGGGTAAGTTTATAAAGGTAAAATAGGGAGAAAGGTGAATCGGCGTTGTGACAGTTCCCGAGGAGATTGGTACAGGGCAGTCATATCCGTTGGAAGTCGAAAAGGCATGTACGGATCGGAAGCCGAAGGGTCGAGATGGTTTTAAAATAAATGATTTCGGAATTACCATTGCCGAAACCAGGGGGCATGTGTTATCGCCATATTTTGGACGGGCCAAAAGTGGGCCAAGGAGCAAAACGGGCCTAGGGAAAGGTGATGGTAGGATTACAGATCGGGTCCCGTACGGGTGTTTGGGGCCAGTAAAGCCGTGTAAACTCAGGCTTAGGCAGTTAGGATTCGTGTCGTGTTTGGTTAGGGTTAGTTAAGGAGAACAAGTCTGCGGACTATAAATATGTACCATGAATAAACAAGAAAAGAGATTCATTCATCAACAACTCACGGCGCATCGCCTCCCCTGTTCCAGGGTTCTTCATCGGGTAAGTGCCATGTTGCCCCCTGATCACGCTTCGCGTGATCGGGGGCGCATTGCTCTTGCTTGTTGCTTTATGTGTTGCTCGTTCTGAAGCCTTGTAGATGGCGAGTAGCATTAGTTATCATAGCGCGCATAGAGTAATGTTATTCTTATGTCATGATCTTGCTCTGTTCATTGTTCTTGCGTGTTTCGCGATCATTGCACCCGTTCATGGATGCAATGATCGCGTCTTGCTTTATTTTTATTGATAGATCCAATCTGTTATGGCTAGTTCCTACTTGTTAGGGATTTAGCTCGATATGTGCATGATTAGGCCTTGCAAACGAGTTGAAAGTTCCGGCAATACGTTAGTATCGGATCTTAGTCTGCGTAGAGGGTTCCTTAAGGAATCGGCTCTTTAGCTGTTCTTGGGGTCTCTGTTTGGGTGTGTGTTCTGATGCTTTGCGTATTCGTTAGGCTCAATCACGTGTAGGACGTTCCGGTTGTGTAGTGAGGGCTTAGCTGTCGTAGATTGGATTAGATTAATATCTTTAAAGCAAGTTTTTATCCCATTATTATAAACATATGTTGTCTGACCCAAAGATCCGATCCGGTAATGATGCAATCGGCTCCTTATGGCCGATACCGGGGAGGAGTGATGAGCCGATCACGGCTCGGACTGATTTTTACAAGTGTCTGTGCTTACAGGAATTTCACAAATCACACCTTCCTGATCAGGTACAGGATCAGGTGGCACGCCTAGCAACTCCAAGCCAGGGTGTGCGCCAGATCGCTGGGCCGTTGACCGAGGGACCGGGGCCCACCAGCCGTCCCGGAAGCCTCCCGGCTCCTCGTGTTGCCTGTCGCTGCTCGCCGGTGGGTTTCGATCGACAACAGCGTCATAGTCGTTGCTTCTTTAGAGTGGCTTTAGGGTCAACTTTTAGGCAACACTTGATCAACTCCTTGGGCACCCCTGACATACCCACTAGTTTCCACGCGAATATATCTCGGTTAGCCCTAAGAAAGCTGACGAGCGCGCTTTCCTATTTGTCACTCAAGCCGCCTCCGATCAAAGCGGTTTGGGATGGGTCGCCTTCTTGCAGCTTGATGGCCTTGATGCTGACGTCGATGGGTTAGGTGTAACCCTCGACTGGCTAGGCCTCTAGCTGGAGATCTCCATCTCTGAGTCGGTGAGCTTTTGTGCGGCCGTGAGTACTTTCGCAGAAGACTCTGGCACGCGTGATGTCGAGGCGTACTCGATCGCCTCCTATTCATAGTCGTACGACTTCTTTAGGTCGCCGCGGAACATGAGTACGCCTGTCTTGCCTGGCATCTTGAGTAGCAGGTAGACATAGTGGGGCACGGTCATGAACTTAGCCAGTGCTGATCTGCCGAGGATGGCATGGTATGATGACTCAAAGTCAGCAACCTCGAACTTGATGTACTCCGTGCGGTAGTTGTCCTTCGTCCCAAAGGTAACTGGCAGGACCACCGAACCGAGTGGTGTAGCCGCGTTTCCCGGGACGATAACATAGAACGGAGCTCTGCTAGGGGTGAGCATCTTGGAGATGTCCAGACCCATCTTCTTCAGAGTACTCGTGAAGAGCAGGTTGAGGCCGCTCCCGCCATTAATGAGTACTCAGGTCAGCTGTGAGCCCGCCATGATAGGATCTAGGACGAGCGGGAATTTTCCTAGCTTGGAGAAGCTGGTCCCTTGATCATCCTTGGAGAAGGAGATCGGGACCTCGCTGTATCTCAGAGGCTTTTGCGTGGCAGGCTCTGTAGAGAGGATTTCGCGCAGGGTCAACTTCTGCGTGCGCTTGGAGAGGAAGCCGCCATCTTCACCGAAGATGGCGTTGATGATGTTTTTCGGGTCCTGGAAATCTTGAGCCCCCAACTTGTCACCCTCGTTGTCATTCTCCTGGTCCTTTCGCTTTCCGGCTTGGGGAAGCGGTGGAGCATTGAGTGACTTGGGGAGGCTGGCACACTCGAAGAGCATATGTCGAGACTTCGAGTGCATCGGGCATTGTTTGTGCAGGACTTTCTCAAACTGTGCTTCACTGCTCCCCGACTTCTTGCCACATGGATTGCGCTCGACAGCCGCGACTTTTTCGTCTTGTTTGCGCTTTCGGGGTTCCCTGAGTAGTTCCGCTAGACCTTGTCGAAGGGTTTGTTGCCGTTGCCCTTCTTGTTGCTGTTGCACTTGGGGAAGCGGCCATTCTCCTCGTCCTCTTGCTCGGCCCACCGTGCCATCATGTCACGTAGCTCCACGACAGTAGTTGGGCGGTTGCGTCTGAAGTTGCGGTACGTGTCCTTCGAGAAGAGTCTGTTCTGGAAGCAGCGGATGATGTCCTCGTCGGTGATGTTGGCGATGGTGGCGCGTATCTCGAAGAAACACCGGGTGTAGGATCTCAGGGTCTCGTTCATCTCCTGCTTGACCTAGGACAGATCGTGGCGAGTGCCTGCTCTGATCATGGATCCCTGGAAGTTGTCGATGAAGGCCAGCTTGAGGTGCTCCCAGGAGTCGATGGAGTTTGGCTTGAGGCTTTCAAGCCAAGTGAGGGGCACGGATTCCAAAGCTACCGGGAAGTAGAGTGCTTTGGTAGAGTTGGATCCCCTTGAGACCTCGATGGCAACGGAGTAGCATCGGATCCATTGGCGCGGGTCCTGCTTGCCATCATACTTGGGGATTCCGACTGGTTAAAAATTCTTGGGGTAGAATTTTTTAGTGATGTTGAAGGTGAAGGCGGGGAAGCGGTCGTTGTCGTCATCATCGTGGTACCTGTCAGGATGGTCCCTTCTCCTTGCTTCAATGATGCGCCGCGTGTCGCGGCCATCATTGATCTTCTGCCTCAGATCGATCGTGGGAGCATCGTGAAGGCTGGCATCAGGTGAAGCTTGGCCTTGAGGCCTTGCGTCACGCTGGTTGCGAGGTTGGCGAGTGGATTGTTGTACTTCTTGTTCGATGTTGCCACAACTGGTGGCCCTTGTTGCGCTGGCGGTTATCGTTCCTCCGGTTCCCAGGGCCTCCTCTGGGGGTGCGGCTGATCTGCGCAGCGTCACCATGGCACTCAGACCTCAAGGGCAAGTTCCAAGTGAAAGACACTGGATGTTGCCCATCGAGTTGCACGAGCGCGCGCTTGGTTAGATATTGTAGCCTTTGTATCTGGGGGTTGGATGGTAGTTCTTGAGCTAAGAGCGTTGCTTCTGCAATGGCACCAATTGGTGTACGATACTCCCGATCCGCGGCTGTTGCAAAAGCGTTGTTGAGGTTCCTTTGGTACATTGGATTGCGAGCACGATTTTTTGCATTCCGCCTGCGCTGGGCGCGCTTGGCATTCTTCAACCGCCTGATCCTTCTGCGCTCCTCATTCTCATCCTGGGGGGCGTCCGCTGTAGGCTCATCGGCAGACACATCCAAGAGTAGTTCATCTTCGTACTCGGGACCCGATTCGTCATCATCCGCGTTGTGAAGGGAGGCTATGTACACTTGACAATCCGGCGAGTTGTCAGCCATATGACTGTACTCGACTAGCTCTGTGCTACCGTCTCCCTCTTCCGCGATGGGAGAGAGAGGTTTGCCCTCCTAGAAGGGCAGTTACTGCATGAAGGCCACAAGACGGCAGTCAAGTAGTTCAGCGGGCTCTAAGCCCTTCCAGTACACGAAACGACCTTACGGCGTAGATATTATGGTTAAACCCAAATGATTGCCCGAAAATGATACGGGGTAGTCGTCGGGTTGTGAGTGGTTGTCAAGAGCGGGGCCCCTCGACAAGCGGTGGCTCCCTCGTTTCCGAGTCCTCCTCGACTCTGGCTTGAAGGTGTAGTACTAATCGATGAGTATTTTTTATTGAAGTCCAAGTAGTTGTCGAAAATGGGGGCCACCCAACAGACGGTGGCTCCCACATCCTTGAGCTTGAGCAAAAGATCTAAGTTCTCCTCCAAGTCGGAGAGGGACTTAGATTGTGTGGTCCCCTCAGATCGGTTTGAGTCCGATCCGACTAGTTCTGGTGCAGCATGAGTGCAAGTCGCGTCGAAAACGGATATCTTTTCTATTTGCAGGACTAGATCGGGGAGCAGCAATTCATCGAAGTTGTCGATGAACTCGTCGAGATCGTTGTGTCGAGTTGGTGTAGAGGCCTCTGGCTTTCCGGATTCGGCTACGTGGCTGTTGAAGCCACCCAAGCCGTTGGCGATGCAGATCCAGGAGCCGAAGACGAAAGTCGTGCCCTCGTCAAGCGCGATGCTGGTGAAGTTGAAAGATGCCATCGAGTTCTCCGGTGAATGCTCGATGAACATCCCTACCTGGCGCGCCAGCTGTCGGTTTTTACCGCCACGCCCACCGAGGGATACTCCTAAGGTGGTGAGTTTGTAGGTAGGATGTCGCCGAGATTAGGAACTCGAAGGTGCAAGGAACATAAAGTTTAGACAGGTTCGGACCACTGAGAGCGTAATACCCTACATTCTGTGTGGATACTTATCTTAGGTGGTGATCGGGTGATCTCCTGTTTGGAGGGGGTCCCTGTCTGCCCTTATATATCTTGAGGGGACAGAGTTACATGGAAGTCCCAGTCAGATACGAGCCCAGGAGTCCTACCCGAGTACTTCTCGGATAGTTTTCTATCGTTTCCGACTAGTTTTACTACTGTATAAGTAGTCCTACTGCGCTACAAGTAGAGTAGTTACAACATATATAGGGCGTGGGCTATATCTCATCCCTTATCCTAGAAAATATACGCTATGTGCACAGTTCCGTGGACCCGGGTCTGATAGGTAACTTTGCCAAAATGCAAATTTGACTTCACCATTGCGTAGTTCTTATCGAGACAATCAAAATGCACACATAGAACGTCCAATTTAGAGTTCTGATGAGAGAATTATGACTTCGGGAAGACTTGACCCAGACTGGACCGGTCATACCGGTCCAGACTGTACAGTCCGAATTAGGAGTTGTATTTTAATACGGGATTTGCATAAGATTCAACTCCTAATAGGATAAGACTATCCCTCCCCAATCGATTGAGGGATAGTCTTTATAATAGGATAAATATAAAGGGCCACAGCCAATTGAGGGTATCCAATCGATCAAAAATACAATTTTTATCTTTTCTCCTTTACTTTGCCCTTTTCAAATGCTAGCTTCTCCAACCCCAATCTGATGTCCTTCCTTCGTCTCGACGGTATTTGAACACGTTCTAGGTGGCCTGCCGACCCTAAAACAACCTGTGTGCGCTTGCCCTGACGGGGTCCCTCCCGGGCGTTCATCGGATCCTCGCCGGACTCTCGGCGAAACCGGTTTGACCAACCTCCCAAACCGGTCCGACCGGATCTGAGCGGTGGCGCTGCAACGCGCGCTCCTTCTTGCTGCACGCGCTAGTGCTCTCATGAGTTAGCCCTGAATTTGCGCCAACAGAGTTTGGCCTTGGCGTCAGCTGAGAGTTGATTTGTTGCTTGCTGGAAGCTGTTATCTCCGTCATCGGCCGTGTCGCTCTGGTCAGAAGAGAAGAGGCTACTGGAAGAGGTATTTTGTGCCTGCACAAATACAGGTGGAATTAGCCGTTGAAGTTATGGATATGGATAGCTCGGGTGCATACCTCTTTCATGTGTCCTATGGTTGGGTCGAAGAGATTCGTTGGTACAATCGTCGGAGCTATGGCCGATGAAGAAGGGTCATCCTGCGTTGTTGCGATGATGAGCGACGGTTCTGGAGCCTTTTATATTCTCTGTGTCATAAATGGAATATTTCTTGTTGGGAAATGAGTTGGGGATAAATCAAGTGCTCTTGGAATCATCTGAGGAGGAGAATGGATAAATCAAAGGGAAATAAACTGATGAAAAGCTGATTGGTATCGGCTAGGGAACATACTGCTTCGTCATATGTTGGAGTGTTAACTGGGGAAACCTCGAGGATGACGATGTGTTGTTCTTCCTGGGCTGGCCAAGGATTAGAGACCTGAAAAGCCGGTGTGGGTTTATGGTGTTAATACTTATCCAGGAATCCCATTTGAAAGTGACTGATGCCGATGCTGGATGTGATGTTCAAAATGTAGTTGCTGCAATTACCTCTTGGGCCATAGGACATGCTTGGGTCGGCCTAGATGATGAGACGGGAGGGGTCTGTGTTGAGGACATGCTGGGTTGACTTAAAGCTTCAGCCGATGAAGAGGTATCGACAGTCTTTCTTCTTTTGGAGGGCGTAGATTTTGTGCTCTAAAGACGTTTGCTACCAGTTCGCCCATTCATTAAGTCTTTGAGGGATGGGGCGTCAAAGCCGATCAATGAATTATAGAGAACGAGGACCACTAGGTCTATCGACTTTCAAGATCATATAGGAAAGCACTAGATAGTAGCCGATAGATTGCTGATCAACGTTGGGTAAATTGTGAAATCTAATAACAACTCATTAAACATTGGATCTAACCGAGACAATCTTACGAGCAGCTAAAATAAATTGATAACTGGTAGATAAACTGAATGAAATTATAGCGATGCCCAGTAATTAAAGCTTAGCAAATCTGATAAAGACGATACTTACGAGCAAACCAGAGGTCGGACCTAACCGATGCAGCCCTGCTCACCGAAGAATACGTCTAGTTTTACTCTACTCCTACTTCTAGGGTTTGACGTAAAGGTGAAAAAGAAGTTGTATTGATGTGATGTGTCTTTACAAAATTCTAAGATCTGCTATTTATAACCTGATACCATGACTTTTATCCTGACACGACTTTAACAAACTTGATAAAAAAATAGCTAAATCTACTATATTTACATGATATTTTCCAAAACAATCGGACTCCTAAATTCTCTGATGATGTCATCCTCTCGTTCGAATCATAGCTTTTCGCTGGGCCGCCTCTGACCAACTCCTGACCGGGCTTTGACTGCACTAGCACCAGCTTTGACCAGGCCTCAAACAAACCTGGGCTGAACGGGCCATCGGCCTTCCTGAAAAATTCCCTCGTCAGCTCAATTTCCTTACCAAAATTATACTTACAAAATTTTAGCGTCCAACACTGTCTTTGGACTTTTAGCGTGTAAATTAGTCAAAAGAGGCTGAGTATTTTTTCCCTTCATGGTTGTCGCGCATAGGGGAAAAAAAGAAAATGAAACCGAGTCGTCGGTGACTGTGAATTATTGAGATACGGAGCTGTCTAGGGTTCTAACAACCCTTGCCAAGCGACACGCTTAGGAGCAAAGCAACTGTCAGTCCAGGTGTTATGGCCTGAGGCCTGACCTCACAGCCTGAGATATAGGCCCTGTTAATGACTCCAAGTCATCCGACTTTTGGATTTTCTAAAATCGAGCCTTCAAAATTTAAAATAAGCTGAAACAAACGGGGTCATAGTAGGACACTCCTGCCTCGCTGCCTGCGGCCTGCCAGTATTTTGCTTTGCTGCTTCGCCGGCCGTAGAATCCAAGGTTCAGCCAGCGATCCTATACGGCGGCGCCTGGAGCGTAGGATGCGTGCACATTCCTTAAGCTCTGGATACATAGTAATCGTACTCGTGACAGCCTTCTCTGAACCGAAGATGCTGAACTAAAATGCATGGAGACTGAAGGCACCGTGCGTGCTCATGTGATGTGCAGTCGCTCTTCGTTCTTATAGGTACCGAGCGATCACTGAGACACTACCGTTGATGAAGGTAATCCTGGTGTGTAGGTGGTGCAGAAGAACCATCCAGAAAAAAAACACAGATTGCAGTGTAAGAACGCAAGCTACTGGCTCCATTAATCCATCATGTAATGCAGAACAAGAATTGTTAGGAGAGGGACGTACTGATGCTGGTCTCACTTTCGATCTTAGGTGAGCTAATGGGAGGTTACGGAGGTGAAGTTCTTGGCGCAGTAGGTAGGTTGGTGCGCTCTTCTCTGAGAGCAATTTCAGCAAAATCTTTACCTAAAATCCTTACTCAAAAAATAGAGATGGAGGGTAAAAAATTCAACTCCAATAAGATCCCTACTCGATTTGCTATAGTAGAAAGTAGAAAGAACATCAAATTTATCCCTCCGGCCCCTTCTCCCACGGGTGGTTAAGGAGCCCCTACCGTTTCTACTGTCCTCTTCCTCGCCTTGCAACCCCGCCGCCGCCGAGCTGCGTCACGCTCGCCACCGGCCCAAGCTGCTACGCCCGCGCTGCCGCTCACCGGCCCTTGCTGCGGCGCCCCCGCCGCCACCCCGAGCTGCGGCACGCTCACGCCGGCCCGAGCTGCAGCGCCCACGCCGCCGGCCCCAAGCTGCTGCAGCGCCCGTGCCGCCGCCCCCAAGCTGCGGCCTACTCGCCGCCGCCACGCCCGAGCTCAAATCTGCCTGTTGTTGCCCCGATCTCCGCGTCGTGCCTCCCCCACGAGCGGCGGGCCCCCTCCCTGCGCAAGCTCGAGCTACTCCCCGACGACCGCTGCTTCCGTGCACCTCCTCCGCTGCCCGCGCTGCAGATCGAGCCGCAGATTGAGCAGCACGTGGTGTGCAGTGCTGCCTCATGACTCGCCTTGAGCTGCTGAAGCTGGGAGCCGTGGGCCTGTGGCCTTAGGAGCTCCGTCAGTAAGGGTCCGTTCGTTTCCGGGCGAAACCTCTGTACTTTAGAGGTCCGGAAACGAGACCCACTATTCCCGTTGTACAGTAACTTTTAGACCCCCAGAAATTTTAGAGGCCGCGAGAGCTCTAACGCCTCTAGTCCGCTCGGCTCGTCTCCCCACGCCCCTCCGCCCGCGTGCTCCTCCCCCGCCGCCGCCCCCCGTGCTCCTCCCGCCGCCGCCCCTGCTCTCCCCGCCGCCGCCCCCCGTGCTCCTCCCGCCGCCGCCCCTGCTCTCCCCGCCGCTGCCCCGCCCCCTCTCTCCCCCCACCCCCCGCGCCGCCGCCCCTGCTCCTCCCCCCGCCGCCGCCCCCCGTGCTCCTCCCGCCGCCGCCCCTGCTCTCCCCGCCGCCGCCCCCCGTGCTCCTCCCGCCGCCGCCCCTGCTCTCCCCGCCGCCCCCCGTGCTCCTCCCGCCGCCCCTGCTCTCCCCGCCGCCGCGCGCCGCCGCCCCGCCCCCTGCTCCTCCCCCCGCGCGCCGCCGCCGCCGCCCCTGCTCCTTCCCCCGCGCGCCGCCGCCCCGCCCCCTGCTCCTCCCCGCAAGCCGCACCGCCGCCCCTGCTCCCGCCTGCGTGCTCCTCCCCCCGCGTGCGCGCGTTAGGCGCTCCGGCCGTGCCGTGGTTTTAGAGGCCGTAACGAACACCCCTCTAATATACCTCTAAAATGTTTATACCTCTAATTTATAGATGTATATTTTAGACCCCTCTGATGCGAAACGAACACACCCTAAGAGCCGGAGCTGCAGGCCGTCACCAGCAGGGCGGACCCTCTTCGTCTGACCCAGCAGCAAGGTGACACTACAAGAAAATATCTAATTTAGAATGGTACAATTTTATCGTACATCATCTAAAAATTATCATAAAACAGTATATGATAGTTTTACAAAATATTATAGATTCAGCGTCACAGACTAAATCGATCGATGGTTTAAAAAAACCATCATAGATTGAAGCAATCCATAACGTTTCTTAATTATTATAGATTAGCTTTAAACCCACGCAGTCCAGCCTAGGTATTAGCTTTAAACCCACGCAGTCCAGCCTAGGTCAGTGTTCGTGACAAAAATAAACATCATAAATTTCGTCACGGATTGAATAGTCAGATGACATGGATGCCAACATGGCTGATGACATGGATAATGATATGGCGCTCATGATGACGTTGACTTTTCATTCATGGCCCATTTATTAATTGGGCCGGTTTAGAAGTGGACCACTTTTTGGCACAAAATTTCAGCCCATAAATATAAAACAGCCCATGTACACAGCCCATATAAACTCAACAGATTAAACATTACATTACATGAAATAAGTTATGATCCACCAATTTTAATAGGTTTTTCAGCCCATTTTAGGATTACAATTCCAGCCCATGGATCTCATTTCCAAAATTAACAGAACTGGCATCACATCAAATACAATAAATTTTCATCCGGTATTACATCAAATACAAAGTCTTTCTTCCAACACATCACATGCAAGTTTGCATCCAGCAAGAGCTTTACCTAGCAACTAGTTGCCGGGCAGAACAACAAGGAACAGAGATATTCTCCAGTTTCTTCTATTCTAATTCATCTGTTCTAATTCTCCAGGCCGTGCAGAATACAAAGTCTTTCTTCTGTTCTAATTCTCCAGTTTTTTTTCTGAAATTAAGAGAACAAATGTAATATCAGTCTTACATGGTATTGCAGAAGATGTAAAAGAGTAATAATTATCATATTAAACCAATAAAACTTTTTCATATAAATATCACTTACTTATGGATACTAGTATAATCTATTGTCAGGATCAAGTTCTACAAATTTCGTAGGATCACATAGAAACTGTTATCTTGAATCATGATCCTATAAAATTAGAATTCTAGATGGTATCTAGATCAGTTTTTAGGATCCGGATTGGGATTCTGACAACCTTGCTATTAAGCACTACGCGCGGGGCAAATACATCCTCTCCGGGCCCGCGAACCAAAACCCATCAATTTCGTATTCTCGTGCGCATGGAAGAGCGAAGAAGGTTCGGTAGGCCAGGCCATGCGCGTCTCGTTTCCGGCAGTCCCCGAGCCGCCCCGGGGCGGCGTTCGGCTCGGCGGCGCCTGGCGTCGGGTACACCAACCCAACGGACCCAACCCAATTTTAAAGCGCACGAAAAGTGGGGGAGGGAGAAAAGGAGAGGAGCGCAGCGACGCGGGCGGTCTCTCTTCCTCCCCTCTTCGCTTTAGCGATGGCCAACGATTCCCTCGCCCACCACCTGCTGCGCCCCCTCGCCGCCGGCTGCTGCTCCGACGTTGACGAGTACGACGACGAGGAGCCCACCAACGTCGCCTTCCCCTCCTTCTGGCCGCCCTTTCCGGCCCTCTCGTCGGACTCCGACTCCGACGCCGCCAGCTTCGTGCGCCAGCGCGTGGACCGGCCCCGGCGCCGGGAGACCGCCGCATCGTCGTTCTTCGGGCTCGGCTTCCACGACGGGGACGACGACGAGTGGGCGCCGCCGGACGAGGAGGACGGGGAGGTCGAGCTGCCGCTCTGCTGGGATTGCCTGCAGCTGGAGGACCACGACGGCCACCCGCGGTGGGACGTGGGCGTCAGCGACGCGGATGAGTGGGAGCAGGTCGCCGCCAGGGAGGAGGAGGAGGAGGCGGCGGCGGCGTCCGCGGTGAGGAGCCTGGAGTGGGAGGTGCTGCTCGCCGCCAACAGCCTGGGGAGCCTCGTGGTGAACGACGCCGGCGACGACGACGACCTCGACGCGGGCATCGAGACGTACTTCCTTGACGAGGCCGACGACCTGCTGTTCGGGCAGCTCGCCGCCGCGGACGCGGACGACCACGGCCCGCAGGGCAAGTGCGGGCGGCCCGCGGCGAAGGCCGCCGTGGAGGCCCTCCCGACCGTGGTGGTCGCGGAGGCCGACGCGCAGTGCGCCGTGTGCAAGGACGGCGTTGGGGCCGGGGAGAGCGCCCGGAGGCTGCCGTGCGCACACCTCTACCACGACGCTTGCATCCTGCCGTGGCTCGCCATCCGCAACACGTGCCCGCTCTGCCGCCACGAGCTGCCCACCGACGACCCCGAGTACGAGAAGTGGAAGGCGAGGCGGGCCGGCGGCGGCGGCGGCGAGGCGGACCCCCGTGCGGCGGCGACAGGTACGATGGCTTCGTCAGGTTACATCGATGGATGGATAAGTGCAGGGGAACTGACTAACTTGCTTCAATAATTAGAGCCTCTAATTTAGAGGTGGTGCTGTGTTAATACTTGGCTACGCAACTTGCTGCAAATTCCATTTTGATCGGGTGGGAGAGGGATCGAATCGATTCGGATGGTGGGTATGGTGTTGATTTTCATATGGAGTGGTGAGAGCACGGTGCATTTTGATTTGATAATGGTGTATGATGGTCGTGACTGTTGAGGTTGTTGTTCATTGTTCTTTACAGAGAAACAAACAGAGGAGAACGATCGCTGCTCCTTTCAGTTTAGAGTCACCCAACTCGCCTCACAATTCAGCACACAGCATTGTTTGCACAATTGCACAGTCGAACTTGTCTTTAAAATGTTCAGGCAATAGGAATCTTCCTTTTGCAAGTAATTCTAGTTTGTTCATAAAACGATTGTATGGCGAAGCAGTGTAGAAGATTACTGAATTGATCGCATGGACGTGAGGAGGTCGAAAGATACGTGTGAATGAGAAAAGCTAGAAATGTATGCTAGTTGAATCTGTTTGTCAATTTACAGAAGGAATGATTACTATAGTACTTAGCATAGCTTAACTGAATGAGATCATACCATATTTCTGCTGTGCTGTCCCTGGAAACACGGGGAGTTCAGTTATTCTTATTCCCGAAGCCACTGGGGCATTTCTGCACCTGAAGGCACTTCTTGCTTTGGGAGCATGTATCATGATTCTGAAATAGCAACAACCTTTTATTTTTTAACTTAGTCAAATAGGAAAGGAAACAAGCCTTATGTTCTCATGGTGCCCGTGCATGCACGGTTCCTATCGCTTAACGGGTGAATTGATCGAACCTGTGATTTGAATCGATCTTAAGCACATTATCGGTCACACTCACACATCAAGCTTTGAATCCTTTACTGAATTGATCCGTAATCAAAGTTGAGTATAACATGAAGGAAGAGTGATAGAAAAGAACGAGTGGCAATGCAGAGCAGAGAAAACGAAGCCGCATGCTTACAGTTCAGTGATCTTCCGGTTCATAGCTTCCAACTTCTCCATAAGGCTGAAACCCAAAATGCAGCAGAGTATCGACCGTTGTGTAGCCGAAAGTAGTCCTAGATCTTTAGCGTGCCTTGTGTCAACGGTGACTTCGCGGCACGAGCCGGTTCCACGGATATCTTGGCACCACAGCTATGCAGAAGTTGCCTCTCACAAGTTTCAAGTTTCCGTAGCGTGGAAGCAGGGGTTCCTAGCACATGCCGGGCAGCCCGTACGCGGCCGCTGCGTCCAAGGCGAAAGCGAGGCACGGCGGAAGAATGGAATCGGTTCCACGGGCGCCCCCATCTCTCCTCCTGCATTTCTGTAACTCCGCGAGACTTTGCTGAACCTGAACTGATCATTGCTTCGACCTGCGTTTCTATAGTTGTTGGTGCCGAGCAGACCAGACATGCCCACGACGAAGATAAGGTCGATGAGCAGCCATGGGTGTGGTTTTCTTTAGCTTTCCGGTCCCCTGATTCTTCTGGGGTTGGGTCGTTGGGTACGGGGTACCAGCAGAAGGCCGATGCGTTCGTTAGGAGATGGTGGTCGTCGTCGTCGCGTTCGCTTGCGGGATCAGGCGGGCACGTCGGCGTCGGGCTGCCGTTGGGGTCTGTTCTGTCTTCTGCGTGCATGTGACTGACCTTGCTCGTGTTTCCATCAGATTTCTCGACCCTTTGCGTGTGTTGTGGTGTTTCAGTCGGTGTCTCGATCGATACGCGGTCCCAGAGTTTTGAGTACTGGTACTAGACGTGTATGTGACGCTTGCTCTCTCTTTTTATGCGGCGCTCTTTTTTAAATAATGTGTTTTTTTGTAATATTTGATTGAAATGATGTGTTGGCGCTCATCTTAGAGAGAGGAGTTAACACAAGAGTTTTTTTTAAAAAGGGGATAAAAAAAAACAAAATTCGAAAAAGGGGTGCCAGTTGGAGAAATTTAGGGAAATGGGAGCCTCCCGCCCGCTGGGAGGGCGGAAAGGAGCCTCCCGCCCAACCATAGGGCGGGATGCTCAAAAAAAATTTCCAAGGACCTCTTCGCGAATAAGAAAACTTTTTTTATTCGCGAAGAGGTCCCTGAAGCAGGCCTCCCGCCCGGCCACTGGGCGGGATGCCTCCTCGTGCATTGTTATTTCATGTGTGTGTGTTTTCTGGCTTCCAAAATTCGTAACAATTCACAGAAAAATCAAAAAATAGCAAAACTAGTTTTGTTAGAAACTAGATTTCAAACTCTATAACTTTTGTTAATGGAGTTTAGTTTGAAACAAAATACTTTTACCCCTATTTTAAAACTAAGATTAAGAAAAGTTTATGCTTAACTTTAGGATTTCATGGTTTGTTGTTTATGAAGTTTGGTATGACTATTCTATAAACTCTAGGTACTTTTGTGCAAAGTTTTAAACTCAAATTTGATGTAAATTTAACTTCTTTTGGTGCACACTAACAAGGAGTACCAGTGGCCCAAATTTGATGTAAAACCCAATCAAAGGGTTTTGGTGCACACTAACAAGGAGTACCAGTGGCCACTGCCAATGACTTGCATTTTGCAGATAAGTTAACCAGTCCTCGTTGCTTGCAAGTGGCATAAGCTCCCAGATCAAAGCGTGAGTGGTACGATTTATGACGCATTGAACACTCACAGTGTGTGTCTCCTGATTAATCCTTAGTCCCCTCATTAACCAGTTGCATAAGGATTCAAATGTCCTCTCGTGCGGTCTGGTAATTCCTCTGACCGCACAGTTGAATTCACTTAAATCTACCCCATTCGGCCCATAAATTACATTTCCTTCTCCGTAATATATACTGAAAATACCCTTCTCGGAAGACATATCTGTCAATCATTAATAAACTAGTTATACTACATATTAATACACAACGAACGACGATCCTAAATTTCAGCGACTCTCAGATTATATTTTACAGATTCTAAACTATTCAGATTATAAATTATACTAAAAACAAATGAAAATACTAAAACTATTCAAAACATAACTACTCTAACAAATATTTCCTAAATTATAGTTATTTTCAAGTACTTATATGGCTAGAACGAGAATATACCTCAAAATCGACGTGTGGACAGGGCTTCGCCGCTTCCTCTTCTCTCTTCCTCTCCTCTCTTTCTCTTTTTTTTGATTTTTGCTGGATAAAATGGCATTTTTGGGGCACGTTGGGGCTTAAATAGCCGGTGGGGGGACCTCCCGCCCGACCAAAGGGCGGGATGCCCATCAGCACAACATCCCGCCCTTTGGTTGGGCGGGATGCCCTCGCAGGGACCTCTTCGCGAAGAAATTATTTGCAAAGAGGCCCTCGGGTGACATTCCGCCCTTTGGTTGGGCGGGATGTCCCGGGCCCCACGCGTCCCGCCCGTTCAGCGGGCGGGAGGCACCCATTTCTCTAAATTTTTCCAACGGCCACCCCTTTTTCGAATTTTATTTTTTTTATCCCTTTTTTTAAAAAAATTCGTTAACACAAACGGAGAAGTATCCGTATCCTCAGCAGGAAAGGAAAACAAAAAAACACACAGTAGCAGACCGATGAAGAAAGGGTTCGCGTGAATCTAGTAGGCCCAATGCGAATGTCTCTCGGGGTCGCGGCGAATTCTACAAGCCCAGGCCCATGTTGTACATGCTACTGGGCTCAAATTTCATAAGGTGCTGGTGCAACCCATAGTGCCATTTCACTCCATCATTATCTGCATGATGGCATCTTCTAGGAAAACCAATTTGCTAACTTCGCAATCCTATTCTTTTTTTCTTTACCCTATTCAACCATTCCGAATAAACAAAGGAGGTCATGCTCATGCCATGCGAGTTCAAAAAAAAAAAAAAAAAAACTGTGACACAAGAAGAAACTTCCTGTCCACATGATAACATAACTCTAAAGCCATTCTGGAAAGGTTCTGGGCCAACTTTGGTCCCGACAAACATTTAACAATCCCTAGTGCTCCTCCTTTTCTTCACTCTGCGAGAAGGAAGAGAGAGGGAGGAAGGAAACTAGTGTTTCCAGCTTCGTGCCCACGATCGGCACATGAAAGGAGAAATCTAGACCGCTTTAGGATCTGGCGAGCCGAGCACGTACGAGTACGACAATCGTCGCCGGTCGATCCACAAGAACATAGATTTTCAGCCAATTTTAGGACCACCAGCACTGACAGGCACAAGCAAGGAACATGCACACGTGAAAGCTCAGTTCATCTTCAGATATAGGTTTTGTTTATTGACGCGCGCTCGGAGACGGGCACAGCTGTTGCAGTGTCGGCCGCAAATCCGCGCGCGCGGCGAGCCGAGGAAGGCCGACGGCGCGCGCTGCCTTCTTTTCTCTCCAGGCCGCGGTTGCCCACCGGAGACGGCCTGGAGAGAGGCCACCGCGCGCTGTCTTCTTCCAGATCGCCGTCGGTGCGTGCACGTGCTCGCCGCCTGACTGACAGGTGGGTCAGAAGAATTAGGTCCGGCCGAAAAGAGCTCGCGCGACCGCGACCGGATCGACGGGAGCCAGGGCCGAACGGATAGGGACGGTCACCACGGCGCGACGGCGATCGAGTTGCGGCCGCACGGTGCCTCGCGACGCCCCTGGGGGGACCGCACGCGCCCATGCAGGCACCGAGGTGCGCCGTGCGCGCGAGGTGGAAGATCTCGCCAGCATCGCCCACCCGATCGCGCGGGCGGGGCCCCCGGGTGGACGAGAGCGACGCGGCGGGCGTGGGAGACTCGACACCGCGCCGCCGGGCGCGCGGCCGGCACCCGAAAGCGGCGGGCAGCACGATCGCGGAGCCGTCATCTGCCCGATCGGCGTCGCGAGCGTGAGCGCGACGGGTGCCCCACTCCCTTCCCTTGCCGCGGTTAAAGAAAAAATCACCCTTTCATCAAAAAAGAAAAAATCACCCCGCAGCTGGCGGTGCGCGACGAGAAACGACAGGGGATTCCGGTTCCGGGGAGGAAATCCCAGGCTTTCTTATCCGCACCGCGGTTCGCGTCGTCTCGGCGAGCCGGCCTGGTCCCTTTTCTGGGGTGGCGCCGTGGCAGACGTCAGGGGGGTGCCGGGTGCGGCCGGCCGAGCAAGCTGATGCCGGTGCGTGCGCTCACGGCTGTCCGCGTCGCCTTTCGAGTCGGCCAGCATTAGCGAGCGTGATGGTGATTAACTAATGATAATGGTGTGCTGCTGCTGCGAGCCGCTTAACGAAGCAAAGGGACGCTGCTTTGGCAACCGGGCCAAGCGAAGCTACTACGCTAGGCTGGGCTCGTTCGTGTCGCGTGAGAAAAAAAAAGCTATGGCTGAAAGTTGGTTTGGTGGTGAACGATCGATTCGAGCAGGCGGGTAAGTTGTTCTTTCCCTTTTTTTTTTTGGGGCCTCTCCAGGCGCGCGGAGCCTACTGCCTCGTCAGTCGTCACAATAGCCAATCCTTTGAAGCCGGAGATTAGCTTTGTTACCAGGAAAAGAAAACGGCAAAAACAAAAGAAAATGGAAAAACTTATCAGAGCCAGGTTTCGATCCTGGGACCTGTGGGTTATGGGCCCACCACGCTTCCGCTGCGCCACTCTGATTTTTGTGGTGATTGTATGATTTTAGTAGTTTCTTTCTTTACGCGCATCCAACAGATGCCTCACCATTTTTTTTTTGCGAAACTGAAGTCTGACCTCTAACCACATTGCACAACTGGTTAGCTCAAAGGTTCGTCATCTACGACTTCCTTCCCTGGCATTGGCAAATTTTCGTCGCAGCGTGACCCGGGCACTATTCTATGTGGCTCTATGCCACCAGGATCAAAAGAGCAAGCACGTACGCGCACACACCCGATACAGATGCAGGCAGACCGCAGACCACACGAACACATCAATTATCCGCGGCGCGTGGCGGGGGAGGAAATGGGACGAACAGCAACAGCGAGCGGCCCGCGCGGCAGCAGGAAATGGGCGCGCACCAGCGCGAGCACGACACGCGCTGCGGCGGCCCCGCCATACGCCCGTGCCCCTCCGTGGCAGGCAAGGCCGGGTCGCCGGCCTCCGTTCGGTCGCGCGCCCCCGCCTCCGGCTTTTGCCAAGCCGGCCGTCCCCCCGTTTCCTTCCCTCCCCTACCCCAGCTTTCGCCCGCGGTCTCGAGTGCTCTACGGGTGGGCTGTTGACCCGCCCGTCCGTCCGGCTCGGCTCGGCGGCAGCACTGGCCGATGAATTGACCCGCTCGTGGAGTCCGTGGTTCGCTAGGGGCGGGCAGAGCGAGTGGTCGCAATCGTCGCGCCATGGATTCGCCTCCGCGGCCAAAGCAAGCACACGGACATCACACGGGCCCAGGGCTGGGGGCTGGGTAGTGGCCAGGGTAGCTGCTACCTTTGCGTCTACAACTTGTAGCAGCGGGACGCGATGCATGGTGGGTAGGGATTTGAAGGATGACGTCTCCTTTTTGAAATCTGAGGGCAGGCTGTCCCGACGGCTCCGCTTTATCTCGTCCCGTCGTGACGATTTGGCGATTTGCTGTCTGTGCAACTCGAGCATCGTTCTGTCCCGGCTCTGGAGATAGGGACTGATTTGAAGCGAGCCTACGGGCGTAGGAGAATGCACGTGTCGGTGAGCAATTAGAAGGTGTAATGGTAACGTACGCTACGATGCAAGAAAGCCCGTTCTATGGTTTACTAGGCATGGTGAGGATGGGGGTACTGTTTCACGTGCACACAAAAAAAGCAGGTCTGCTATCTATCGCCAGGAGAGATGTCGCAGCCTTACACGAAAAAGAATGGACATCTCGAGTATCATCACTGATCGAATGAATCCATTTACTTTAGAAGAGGGCAAAAGGAGCTTGGAATCAGGGAAGCTCCACAATCCACATGTTTGGAACCGCAAGATTTGCCCCATTCACCTCACCCATATTCAATTTCTAAAGTACGTAGTGCCACTAAAATGATCTAGTACCTTCGAGTCGTACACGATTCAAGGTTTCAGGTGCACTAGTAGTTTTTGAAAAGAAAAAAAAAGGAAAAGGAAAGGTGCCTTGTTCTTGCACTTGCACTCGTTTTTTAAATACTTTTCAAGGAAAATGGTGCGTTTGCCCTATTCCTGCATGCGCATCATTAGCATGAAACTTGCGCGCAAGTACGTGACCGTGCTGCATTACCCAACCCAGACGGCTTTCAGAACAGCACTCTGCGTGCGAGTGTGCAGACCTCACCCTAGTCGCTACAACCACTACCAACTCTCCCCAAAGGAATTCGCCTCGTTTTCCGTAGGCCCGTACGCCGTCTAGGCGCCTACAGCTTCCCACATATCATCCCAAATTAGGTAACCACGGGGTCCAGCGTGTCCCAAAGAGATGGAGACACACACAGTGCCTCTTGTTTTCTTCCAGGACAATGAGAGCTTCGCTCGACGGTGATACGACGCGTGATCGGTCGATCCAACGGCCGATAGATTCTGTGTCCGGGTCGGTAGATTTACGGGCATGACTGGTGCGCCTGATGGGGGCTGCCGGACACGAATCTCCCCGCCGTATACGAAAAGAAAGAAGCCAATCTTTGTGTAGGCCAACGGGCCTCTGGTTTCAGCAAGCCTTTCCCAGTAGCATTATTGATCAAGGTCGCCACCCACTGCCAGACAGCCTGAGTTGTGCTCTCCATATGGATCAGTGAAACAAGGTCCGATCCAGTCAAAGTTGTCGACTTCAATATGCTGAGCCGCTCAGGCCGACCATCAACCAGCTGACCCCATAGGTCTTCCAGATAATGATATGTTACAGTGTTGCACCGGATGAATTGACTAATCCAGACAAAGGGCCATATCAATCTCGACGAGAAGATAGCAAAATTTTGTTACCTTGTACTTACCTCATGCTTGATGGCGGCATGATGGGGTGATTTCCTTTTATCGGGTTGGAGTCTCAATCTTTGACAAGCATGTTACCACAGGAAAGGTGAACCAATCGTGGAAGCAAAGGAAACCAAGTAAAAAACAAACGGGCCGTCTTCTTTCCTCTGATCATGACAATCTTTTGAGAGTTTTTCCCTTCATTCTTGTGATCAAGATCCAAAGAGAGAACTGGATAAGATTTCCATGTCTTCCAAAGACGATGGCCTTGTAGCTCTAGGGTCTAGGCCATCGAATGAGTCCAGAATAGATTGCCCTGGGTGCAAATGATTTGGCTGGCGCCTGGAATCCCAAATCGATCCAATTGAACACGACCGCTCCTGTAAACTCCGGAGCCTCCAGTTCTTTCTTTGGCATTACCATTCTCCTCCAATCCAGTTGAGCAAATTTTCCTCCAGTTCTTTCTTTGGCTTTACCATTCTCCTCCAATCCAGTTGAGCAAATTTTCAGCCAGTAGCTGACCGCAATATTTCTGTCAACAACATGCTGAATATGAGATGATGAATAGCTTGACCATGATGTAATGACCGGTGCACCTCTTATTTACACTGACATGATGCATCTTCGTATTTTGAACTCGAGGTGACGAGGTTGCACTTGAGCATCAGCATAACAAGATACCTTAACTATGTTACTAAGTAATTCAAAGTCTAGAAGTTAATATGATATTCTAGCAAGGAAACAAGCACATGGAAAATAACTCAAAGGAGTCCTATTACTGTTCCTAGGCCACAATATTTGATACTGATGTCTGAGCAGCAAATATTGAAATATATACGCCTATTAGAATGGAGCTATGTATGACAAATGATTTTGTTTCTGAGGCTAATGCATAAACACTCCCATAAAATGCACATGGATCAGGACAGTTCAGGTTTTACTTTCAAAAAATAAGGTCCTAAAAGCCTGACAAAACCATGTTGCCAACTGGTCAAAACCATCCTAGGAACAGAACTTCACATTGAAGGCCACTATGATGCTTAGTACGTAAAACTCAGTTAAATAATAAAATGTAGGAAGCGACTGGAACTACGCAATGTTTATGTGCCAAAGCATAAGAGCTAGTGGATATGGTTTTCCTTTAGTTGATAGGAAAATTAATGCCAAGTTGCCAGCTTCAGAAGTGCACGTTCTTTTTATCCGGGCAAAAAATTCAAATGGGGGCCACAAGCTCACAACAGTGGACAGAAGACACCAACCTTGGTACCTCTTCTTTCCCTTCTGAAATATTCGGACAGAAGACACCAACCTTGGTACCTCTTCTTTCCTTTCTCAAATATTCTCCCATCGCATGAGAGCTCTACCAGAAACTATCAGCAGCCATTGCAGAACAAAATACCATCCCAATGTTCCTTAGGATTATCGCTGTCATCATCAATTCATCACACTGTTTTCATTTAGAAAGAAGATCTTGAAACTCCAGGCTAGAAGTAGATCATGAATGCGCAAATACAACCCTTTCTATGGAAAATAGTATCTCGATCACGTATTGCACTTAGTCATGCATGTGCAAATACAACCCCAGGCTGGAAGCTGATCCATGACAGTATGGCTCTTTCAAGCATACACCTTTAACTTTACAGTCCATTTCCCTTCCACAATTCTTCACAATGCCTGTCACTGTTATCCAACCACCATCTCTTTAAATGGTTAGAGCACCTGGTGCTAGTGATGTTATTCAGGACCCTGCATCTCATGGCCTTATCGCAAATGGACAGTCTAGATGGAGCCACTTTTGGAAACATTTCAAAAAGCTGGCACAATAATAAAAAAAAATACATGATGTCCATCAAGACATTTAGTAATTTCAGTCTCATGTATATGTGCAAGTTCTGCTGCTGTCCCTGGCTTCTGTATATCAAAGCAGCACAAAAAGGCAATTTCAACCGTTGCAGCTGTGGGCCCTGTGCGTTTCCATGATTCTTGCACACTATAAATCCACCCCAGTACCCTCTTCTTTTCTTTCACAAGCCATTCTTCCCTCCATTTCATAGCTTGAGTGAACATGTACCCTGCTGAGATTGCTAGTGTTCCATACTTATCTCCTGCAAGTGCAGCCTCTTTCAAACCTCATTACCATGCAGCTACAAATGACTTCCTCTTCCAGTATAGCAACCTTCTGGTGCCTCATCCTTCATACTACCAAGATGTTGCCCACCTGGTCCATGAAGCAAGCTTGCCAGTTGGTAATAAATCCAATTCAGAGGAGTCAGATGATTATCAACGCAGCCTTGCAGAAGAGCGCAGGAAGAGAAGGATGATATCCAATAGGGAGTCTGCCCGACGATCACGCATGAGAAAGCAGAAGCAGTTGAGTGAGCTCTGGGCGCAGGTTGTCCACCTGCGCAGCACCAATCGTCAACTCCTTGATCAGCTGAACCATGTCATCAGAGACTGTGACCGTGTTCTCCATGAAAACTCGCTGCTGAGAGATGAACAAACCAAATTGCAGAGGCAGCTTGAGAAGCTCACTGTAGAGACCACAAAGAGTGGCGTCATGAGTCCCGACTCTTGAAGTATCCAGGATTACATGGATTAGATGGATAATACGAGACTTAAACCAAGGCTTCCTTCATTCTATGCTGAGGCTTTCATTTTTGTACCTTTGCTCTATGTTCGGTATCGATGTTAGTATGTAGCTGCCGGGTGGTGACTAGTGAGTTCTCCATTTTATTTCGTCATATTTTATTCAATGTCACAAAAAGGATAAAATAACAAGGAACTTCATTGAGTTATTTTCTCAGAAAACGGTCACAAGATAAATCTGTTAGCGGAATAAATAGCTAGCTATATATAGGTCAGTAAGCTAGCCACTCAATTTCATGCGTATCCAACATAGTGAGGATCACAAAAACTAAAAAGATTCATGAAAACTGGAACACATTCGGTGATTGGCGAAAGGCACTAGTCGAAAATCTCTTTTTGGCTACTGGGAAAATGAAGTGCTACAAGTATAAGAATTTCCTTTACAACATTCTTAGTTTCTTACAAAGAGCTGATCAGATAGGGTTGTCACATACAGGAACTTTGTCGAACAGGACCAATGTAAAAGTGTTGCTCAAACGACAATATGAAGCTATAATCAATAGTCCAACACAAGTCAGATACAAATTCATATGCACTGACGAAGTCGATAAAGATTTCATACTGTTACTCGCAATAGCCGGTAGTGGAGCATTCCCATAAAAAGAAAAGAAAGGGTGCTGTCAAAGCACTACTGAGTGCAAATGTAGTTACCTTTCTTCCTCAGAAAATTCAATTGCATGCAGACTCCTGAATCAGTTATGCAAACCCCAACCTGCCAAATCTGACATATGGTCAATGCACCTGATTGTGAAGATTACTAGAGCTCCTGCCACAAGGCTGTTACTGGGTTTCGAGCCACAAGAAACCACCCGAAACTTGGATATGCTATATAGTGCGACATACATAAAATTTCACCAGTGAGAGTGTATTAGGGCCCTTTGGGGCATTAGAGGTTAGTGTCAAGCATCAGAAAAGGAGAAGTTTCCTTGATTTTTTTTCAGTATATCAATCCTGATATTTTTAGTCACTATCAGTACAAAGATCAAAATAGCATATACAATAAATTGACTATACAAATCCCAACCTACTGTTTCTGTGTAAAGTAGATGAGTAATGGCATTATGAATTTTCCCTCATCCCTAAATACAAATGTTCGTAAAACATAAAGTACTGAATGCTCGTCAATCAAAATAGTTTAGGATATCTTTTATGAGCAAGAATAATTGATTTTCTCCCGACATATCTCCTAAATTCTCAAACAAGATTCCATCCATCCTAGCTTGCACTCCACTTAGGGAGGACATGTCCTGAAGCACTCCCTTTACTGCCCTGTCAACTCCAAGCAATGAACCCCCAATGCCTGATAAGATTTCCGGTAATGTAGGCGAGGGCTTTGAGACTTCAACTAGCTGGATCTGCATTGTTTAGCATACAATCAGCATCTGGAAGGTGAACTCATTATGCATTTCCTACTGAAGCCGCTGCACAATGCAGCGAGCAAATTTGTCAAAAAGCACAATATCAAAAGTATAAAAAAAAATCAAGACGTACAAAAAAGTAATAGACCAGATGCGAATCCAAACAGAAACAAATGAACTTAACATAAAAAGCTTCGCTAGTTGTGTTGCTTCATAAGAATGGCAACATAGGAACTTGATCAAAATACACTGTGTCTTTATAGTAGAACAAACCTTCTTATCCTTTGGTATATTAGCTTTCTGTTTTGCAATAGCAAGAGCTTGTGAGAGTCCACCTACTGAATCAACCAACCCTCTTGAAAACGCATCTTGGCCACTCCAGACTCGACCTTGAGCAACAGTCTCCATCTGATCAACCTGGTGGCACAAGCACTTAGCAAGTACTTGAAGATTCATTAGTTACTCAGCATCTGAGATAAGTTCTTACACTCATTGATCGTGACATGGCTGCTTTATCACGAAATAATGCATAAGCATTTTGCGCTGACTTCTCAAAAAGCTCTGCCTCGTCCGGTCTGCGGAAAATCCATCAGGTGCTTCAAATTCAAAGTGGTTCATATGATAAAATTGGCCCAATAGACTACATTATGGGAGTTCATCTTCACTAAATATTGATGGGGTTCATACTTCAACACTGCAGCGCATTCACTAACTTATAATTTAGAAAATAAGCTAACAAAACTAAAACTAAATGATGAGAAGGAAACATGCGCTTTTTTTATGATGCAATAACATGATAAAAAAAATATTTCTGCAACCAATCACTGCAAACTATACCACAATACCAATGCACTGCTTTTTATGTCGTTCTTATTATTAGCTATGGTCCACCAGTACCACGATGTAAAAAACGAGATTGCACCTTAAAGGTCGTTGATCAGCAGCATTAAGCTCAGCATATCGACCCTTGGATAGAATTTCTTTATTAAAGTCAATTCTCTCATAAAGCTTTTGAAGGCAGAACTTCCCTGAAATTCCAGGTAATCAATATTAAACCAGGAACAAATACAAAATAATCGCTCGATTTGCTACCTAAATTCTGAATAGACTAGAGTTAATCCAATTCCAAAGTTGTGACCACTGCAGGTGGAGAACCTTAGAACTTGGTGTAGATGACTTATCACTAGCAAGGTGGATAACCTTAGAGCGCAAGATAATAAGGATAACCTGTAACAACTCCAATTGATCCTGTGAGGGTAAGTTTCTCAGCAACAATTACTGGTGCAGCCATTGCCATGTAATAACCCCCACTTGCAGCAACGTCAGACATGGAAGCAACCACAGGCTTGGAGTTGGCTAGAAGTCGGATTTCCCTCCACATCCTAGTTGAAGTAAGAATTGGTAATACTGCAAAATATGCTGTTTCTAAGAAGTAAATCCTAAGGTATGACTTACAGGTCAGAAGCAAGAGCATCGCCACCAGGGCTATCTATCCGGAGGATAACAGCTTTGTACTTTTCTGATTCTGTAAAGTGTTAAGAAGCTTCATAATTAAAAAACAGGTTAATGGTTCTGTTACATATCAGATGATATAAACAGGAGTTTGCATGTGGGACTACTTCCTCTGACTTTTAAGTATAAGTTGTTTTAGGATTCAAGCCAGTCTAAATTTTTCAACCTTGACCATCAATATATAAAGAATTAGATAGATTGAAATGTAATACTGATGCTAATTGATCCATCATGAAATGTACTTGCATAACATATAATCCCTTTTTTATCTTGTATACCATGTTTTCGTAGAAATGTCTAGTCAAAGCTCCATCTTGCAGACAATGAAAATGTCCTAAACAACTTATATTTGTGTAGATGTCCTTATACTTGTGATCAGAGAGATTGAGAATTCACCAGAACAAGAGAATTGTGGGTAATAAGGTTGCAAAATAGCTTGTAAGATTAACTAAAGTCTAAAGGAAGGGCACCATATAATTTCCTATCTAGGTTTACCTTGACAGTGCAATATAATACTTTTTAAATAGAAAGAGAGGGAGTTAGAAGAGTTCAATGGAGATGTGTTACAAACTTTTTGCTGTTTTTTTAAGAAAAAATATCTCCATGCAAGCCCCCCTTCGGAACACACAGGAGAACTATGCGTCATCATATTAGAGATAGCAAAAGAATGCCGGTCTGTTTACAATGCCCCAAAGGGGAAAATAAACAAAAGGAAAACGAAAAACAGATAAAGACAGAACAAGGAAAGAAACCCTCTCCGTACACACAATCCAAACTTAGAGGCCAACAATCAGATGATCAACACTGAAGACAACGACCGGAAGGATAATAGCATAAATTAAACGAAACCTCATTACTCCTAGAATGCCAAGAGTTAATTATTCGGCTTTTAATATAGTGTTTCTGGACAAACTGAAATTGGACAACGAATTAGCATAGATGAGGGCAAATAGAAAGTTTCATGTTTCTATTAAACAAAGAGTGGCTGAATGCCTTGCTGTCAATGGTTTGCGATCAATATTTTGGCTGAACCAAAGAGAGGTATGGAGAGGCAAATTAGGAAGTGATGACATATCATGCGTTCCGTATAAATCAGAAATCCACATACACGCTGTTTAAGATTGTAGAATACAGAGGCCTTGAACAATAGTTGGTACTAAAAGAAATTTCCAGTCAGATTCCAAATCAAAGATATAAACTCACTTACAAACTATAAATCAAATTTTCAACTGGAGTATCAACTGGTTGCTGACATAATATAGTAAAATTACCTCTAACAGTCCGTATCTTCTCAATCAACTGCTCAGCAATAATGCCTGAACTAGGAGCACTCAATGGGCTACGAGTACGTGTTATGCTTCCAGAAGCTCTGATTATGGCAATCTGTTCTCCTCCTCCTTGTAATCCAAGAGTTCGCTTACTAACACGCGAGTATTTACTGGTAAAGAGATTAGTGCTAGTTCAGTACATGAAACAGTTGATAGGTCGGAATTGGCATCCTGAACTAGTAAAGCAACATTAAATAATAGGTCTGCTTGACCTTTCTGACTGGAGGAGACCTCTATTTTAAAGCTACATCGCCCAGAATGTGTACAGCAGAGCTTATTGCATTTGTTTGAAACAACGATATTTGAAAATACAGCAGAAAAGATATGTAAAAGAAACAACTAGGAAAGTCCAGGCAGTTTTCCAGAACATTAGACAGGACCGTTCTCATTCTGATAGACTACTTTGTTGCCAGTATCACAGAAATATTTAAATTACCTGTAGTCAACCATACGCAGACTTTTCTTATCTTTCTGCCCTACTCTCTCCTTTAGCATTGCCATTACCTGTTAAATTGAACAATGTTAACAATGGCATATGCAGAAGAAAACTTATATTATTAAAAGGGTATTTCATCTATGAACTGCTATGAGCAGTACAAACATATTTGGGTTGAACACTTAACGACAAACTTAATACTCTCAGAAATCCAACCCATTACATGTGGAGGAGCTAAGAAAAAAAATCAAGCACAGGAGCAAGTTAAGGTATCAACACCAAGTAAATAAACAAGAAAAAACAGCAGTATCCACTCCGTGCTGTACACGCCCTAAAGGGAGGGGAGCAAAAAACTCATACCTCATCGTCATACAGTAAATCTGTTATCCAACCTTCTTCCTTGAGTCTGGCAACCTGGTAGACCCCTGAATTAATGAATTCCTCGATTTCTTCTTTTTTCTTCCCTATAGACAAACTCTACGATGACATTTTTTTCTTCTAAAATATGTAAAGCAGATTTGCTGAAATTACCATGTGTAGAAGATATTGTGTCCAACCAGTTTCCATAAATATTGTCAAGCAATGTCGCCAACATCTCCCTAACTTCATTTGACATGCTCTTGCGTGCAAGCTGATCTCCGGCACTTTTGTATTTACCAATCCGTTGAATTTCTGGTTCTACTCCAACTTTCTCGAGAACACCTTAACAATCGAATTTTAAATTATTAGATACCCTGAAATGCATTCAAGTTGTTTGTGTGCAGAACAATAAAATGTAAGTATGACCCACTTTACAAACCTTGACACCTAATGAGAAGTTAAACTATCAGAAACGTATTAGACACTACTCCCTACTGTCATAAGTGGCATCTTGGAAATTAGATGGTCTCCAAAACACAATTTTAACTACTATTTTCTTCTAACATATTTGTAAAACCTAGTATGAAAATATTTTTGAGATAAGTATGCGAGTACCACTTTCGCAGGTCCTATCTAAATAGGGAAAGACAGAAAATATTTAAGAAAGTTAACTACATGTGTTCAAAGCATCACCGTTGTGTCTGACTGGAATAATCATATAGAAGAGTATAACATTATGATAGAATGGATTATTGTACTAAGAGCAAAAACGTATGAGAAAGCTCATTCCAGGGTACTACGCTAAAAAACCATCTAGTCACTAGTCAGAGTTAACAACTAAATAATTCTGCTGCGTCATTAAAACCACAAGAAATCAGCAAAAATTATTTCCACAATTAACAAGTGACACTTTGAAACAGGTTTGTAGAAGAACATAATAGTTCTTGCTCACCCAAAAATAAAAACCATAACCATATCAGCAAAGTAGACGTTTCACGTCATTGCCATACAAGAAATTACCTCTGAGAAATGTTTGCTGAACAGTTAGACCAAACAGAGCAACATAAGCACTTGGCGGTGCATAAAGCTCACCACACGCGCAAGCAAGGTAATACTCTTTCTCCCCACAAACAGGCATGTAACCAACAACAAATTTACCTAAAAAGCATTCAAAATTAGTTCATCATATGGCATGCATGGACATAAATTAAGATACCAAACTCAACATCGCCTCCATAGGTACCAGACTTCTTGAAATCCACAATGTGTCTTCTGATCTCATCCACCTTCGCCCACCCACATCTCAGCGGCTCTATGTGCAGATAAATCCCTGAGATCCGTGGGTCATATGCTGCCTTCACAAAATTCTCACAAATTTGTGGTAGTGACAGCCCTGATGAGAAGCGTGTCTTCAACTGATCAGATATCTGCAACCATTACCAACAACAACAAAAAAATCACAAGTCACACAATACATTAGCAAAGTTGACAAATACTAGGGGGAAAAGGACAAGGTCTATTACAGAATGGCAACTAATATTTGCCGAGAGTGGCGCGAACACCATATGGAAATTCTATTATAGTAAACATAAACAACCGGCATATGAACATTAAGACACGCATTACGATAAGACCTTCAGAATGCACGAAATGCGCAAATCGCATTAAAGGGGAGCATAACCTCGCCGCGAAGCTTCATGTTGAGGACGCTTCCCTTGCGAACGCGCTGCCACGGCGGCGCCACGAGCATACGGAGTTTCACGGCGAGCTGGGTCCCCCACCCGAGTTCCTCGACCTCGAACGCCGACGCCGCGGGCTGTGGCGGCTCCTGGGCCTCACCGGCGGCGGGGGATGGCTCCTGCTCCTCCTTGGTGGGCCCAGGGGAGGACTCCAAGGCGCGGATCGGTACACGGAGCGGCGACGGTAGGATGCGGCGCGCGGCAGTGGGGGGAGAAGAGGGGAAGGAGGCGAAGCGGCGGTGCTGGGAGGGGGAGAGCACGAGGAGGGTGGCGGCGCAGAGGTGGGAGGAGTGGCGGTACGGCGCCGCCCGGAGCACGAGAAGCCTCGCCATTGCCAGGCGAAACTTCTGGAAGCTTCGGGAACGGCGGGGAGCCGAGGCGGAGCCCTCGTCGTGACGCCGGGAAGTAGCGCGGATGGGTGGGGTTTAGAGCAGTGGAGTAGGGGTAGGGGAAGGAAGCCGAAGCCCGAAGAGGTGTGGTGGACCGGGTCTACGGATTGTGGGGTCGGGAACGGAGGGGGTGGGGGATAGCTCTGGGGCGGTTGGTTTAGCGCCACGTTGAACGCTTTTTTGAAAAGTTTGCTGGGTGATGAAATTCGCATATTTGACTTACATCTTGATTTCATTATGGTAACTATATTTCGGACAAGTTGTCGCTTGACCTTAGGTCCTTACCCCTGTGGATCATAAGCATTTCATAGAATTTTTTGTTTAGACTTTGCAGAAATCTAGGTAGCACTAAGATTAATCCCAATCTATATATACTATCATACTAAAATATCCAAAGATACTATACAGGAGAAAACATCCTCAATAATGTGTGGTACCATACTTCAATATCCAAATCAAAATTTACAGTACACGCGCTATTTGACACCTAATTAATGAGTATGATACATACATCAAGATAAACCTAAGCATTAGTCTTATAAACTAACTCGTGATTTTTGCAGGGACCAACTAATCAAATCCTTTGATCTATCTCAACTAATTGACACTTTGCTCTCAAATTCGAAAATTATGCTATCCTACCTAGGATCCAAACTTTTATGTTTCATATTTTCATATCCTACTAATATCCGTTGCTAGTCTACTTTCGTAATACATCAATTACTGTATCTATACACATAAGCAATCGTAATAGCAAAAATAATATTAAATTTGTCACGATACGCTACCACGTGAAACTAAAAATTTAATGTATACAACCGTATCAGCGAGTTGCTCACAGATTTTCAAGCACCGTTCAAGTCAATCGAAAAGGGCGGTTAGAGCGTCTGGCTAGCATTCAGGTTCAGATTTGACTTCTCGTGGGAGTAGATTAAAAGAGCTGGGGTCCAGATTTGACTTCTCGTGGGAGTGGATTAAAGGAGCTGGCTTTAAAAAACTTCCCTTGTTGGTTGATACGGATTCGAACGCTGCTAGCACTAAAAGTGAAAGTCGCCACACAAAGCATTGTCCGTGGGCAGTTCAGATATTTTCTACGTCGGAGATGTCCAGATTTATTTTTAGGGGTCGTTTGAATCCTAAAACTAATTTTTAATCCTATCATAATGAAAATTTGAATAACAATTAGTATTAAATATAGACTAATTATAAAAAGACTAATTATAAAAGAAATTGTATAAATAGAGATTAATTTCACGAGACGAATCCATTAAACCTAATTAGTCCATAATTATGCAATATTATGCTACAGTAAACATACGCTAATGATGAACTAATTAGCCTTAATAGATTCATCTCGTGAATTAGTGTTCATTTATGCAATTAGTTTTATAGTTAGAGGATGTTTGGGTCTAGGAACTAATTTTAGTTCGGGTTACATCGAATGTTGGATGCCAATTAGAGACTAAATATGAACTATCTATAAAACTAATTGTATAAGCCGGGGCTAATCCACGAGATGGATTTATTAAGCCTAATTAATCCATCATTAGCACACGTTTACTGTAACACAACATGGTCAAATCATGAACTAATTAGATTTAATGGATTCATTTCGCGAATTAGTCTCTATTTATATAATTGGTTTTATAATTTGTCTATATTTAATACTTCTAATTAATACCCAAATATTCAATGTAACGTGGAGAAACAAGCACCCCTTAACTCTTAGCTCATGTTTAATGCATCCAAACATTCCACGGAGTCCGGAGAAAAAAATTAGTCGCTAGATCACCGGAGTGGAATGTCCGCCGGTCTAGGTTTTTTTTTTCCCAAGTCAATCGAGAAATCGAATCTTCCGTAGCTGGTCACACAAGGATACAGTACCAACTAGGAAGAACCCGGGGCGCCCGTGCATTTGGCTTCAGCCGTCGCATTCACCCTTCAGCCGCCGGGGCGACGAAATTGACAAACCGTCGAACCGCACCAGGAAAGTCATGTGCTCCTCTCTTCGGCTCCCTCCGACGTGAGGCGATGGCAACCTCGCTCCCGCCGATCGACTGGGAGGCAGAGAGCTACCCCGCCTACCCAGACTTCGCGGCCATCCCCTTTTTCGCCGTCTTCTTCCTCGCCGTCCGTTTCCTCCTCGACCGCTTCGTATTCGAGGTTGTATCTCTGTCCCGCTCATTTTTATACTAGTTCTGTTTGGTCCTGTCATTTTTTTTTGTCGAAGGTTGAACCAATTCATTCACGGAGCACGAGGATTTGGGGGGCTCTGACGAGTGTCACACTAGTACGCGGTAACTATGTATTGTGAGCAGATGCTAGCGCGCTCATGATTAACACGGGGGAATTCAGTGGATTTGCCAATAAATCCTTTGCCATTTCAGGATCTGCTATCACTGGCATGCAAATATGTGATCCCTGGACTTACATGCTAGTGAGACATGGAGTGGCAAAATCCTGAATTCCTATTAACTTAACCACATGTTGATCGGAGTGATTATCCCTAGCAGAGGCGCCTATTAGGCAGAACTTTTCAGAGGCACGGTGGCACGGACACGCACGGTTGCTAAGTAGATACGCATACACGCTTCCACACCTGGCTTCTTTTATTTCAACTGTTGTGCAAACAAATCTAAAGGAGATTACTTGTGAGCTGTGGCTGCGCCTTGTTGGTTGGGAAGAACGGGAGTTATTTGGCTTGGCATCTTCCACGATGAACTAATTATCTTTTTCCAGAAGGGAGGCCTATGTGTTTTCTCTCATCCAGCTTTTTGTGTATAGTGGTTAGCCAGGAAGCTGATTTTCAAGAAGGGGGATGAGAAGCTTGATCCTACTACATATGCAGGCAAGAGAAAGATCAGGAAGTTTAAAGAATCAGCTTGGAAATGCATTTATTTCCTTTCCGGTGAGCTATTGGCATTGTCTGTGACATACAATGAGCCATGGTTCACAACCACAAGAAATTTCTGGGTTGGACCGGGTGATCAGGTCTGGCCAGATCAAAAAATAAAGTATGTTAGACATCTTGTCTTGTTTGAAGGAACAACATCCTCTTTGGTCACCTTTTACCATTTTATTGATACTCAAGTTATAACAAACTTTATTTTCCCAGATTTAAACTCAAGGCAGTCTATATGTATGTTGCTGGTTTTTACACATACTCCATATTTGCCCTTTTGTTTTGGGAAACAAGGCGCTCAGACTTTGGTATTTCAATGACTCACCATGTAGCAACTGTTTGTCTGATAGCACTGTCTTACATATTCAGGTATACTGGTATTTGGATATCGTTTATTTATTTATGCAGATTTATCTTTGAGTACAAGTCAAGTTGCATTCTCATACATTATTGTTCTCAAAGCATACTCAGACTCTGTCAGTTCGTGGATACTTTTTTTATAACGGCAGTTGCTTTTCAGAGAATAATACCATTTGGAAATGTTTTTCCTTGATATTGCTGAGTTATTTCCTAAAACAGATTTGCTCGGGTGGGTTCAGTTATGCTTGCCATTCATGATGCAAGTGACGTGTTCCTGGAGCTTGGAAAGATTTCCAAGTACAGTGGCCACGAGTTGCTTGCAGATGTTTCATTTCTTGTTTTCGTCAGTTCTTGGGTACTCCTTCGCCTTATATATTATCCATTCTGGATTCTCTGGAGCACAAGGTAAATATGAGTAACTATGTTCATGCATGGGCCTGTATACTTTAGGGACTTGATATAACTAAAATTTATGTATTTGTTCTTAAATTTCAGCTATGAAGTTGTTCTGACTCTAGACAAGGAGAAGCATAAGTTTGACGGGCCAATATACTACTATGTATTCAACATTCTTCTCTTCTCCCTCCTTGTTCTACACATATATTGGTGGGTCTTAATGTATCGGATGCTTGTGAAGCAAATACTTTCTGGAGGGCATGTTGGGGATGATATACGATCTGGTACATTCTCCTTTCCCTTACAGTGCTAATCTGTCATTATATAAGGCTAAATTTTGGTTAAAGTCGAATATACCGTCACTTCTTAATATCTCAGCCATGCATATATTTGTTTTGGGGCTCATGCATTATCCATTAATGTCTAATGGACTAACACATAGTTTAAGGATCAGATTTACTAATGTACCATAAGACTCACTATTACGCATCGTCTTGTAGATTCTGAAGGTGAAGAGGAACATGAGGATTGATTGAGCTCTGTAAATTAAGAAGAAAAGGATCCTGAGGATTGATTGAGCATGAGCTGTGTAGGTTCTGAAGTTGTAGAGGAACACGAGGGGATGGCGTGAGTTGTGTAAATTCTGAAGGTGAAAAAGGAACTTGTTGCTCTGGTTTTTCAGATCATTGCTGTTTGTTTAGTGCAGGTTCTTCATAAATTAATAATACACTAGTGCCTTCACTTGGGCATAATACATTGATGTAAAACTAGGTCAAATTGTATAGAACCTACACAGCAGTTAATGGAAAACATTACTTGTGTAAATGTCTGCCTCTACCTTGGTCCTTTCAATACTGGGCTTAAATATATGCAAACTGCTCATAAAGTTGTTCGAAGCGATAAGCATATTGCAATGTATGCCCTCTTCTCTAAGCCAAAGTTCATGTTCAGTTTTACCAAAGATGGGACAGAAGCATACTGCAATTTATGTCCCTTTCTCAAAGCTTAAACTTAGAGGCAAAGTCTTGTGGAAATCTTAACATTTTGTACTACGCTGCCCAAGATATTCCACTACGATGCTTTAAATGCGTTTTAATTGGAATTTTGCCTGAATCTGCACTTAGTACTTTCCCTGCCCAAACATGTTAATCTTTCTGCTTGTCATGCTGTTCAGATCCCAAGTTGCGAAACATGAGATGTTGCTAGGAAGATTACCTTTTGCGATTTTTATGCTTTACAGTTAAGAATTTGTGTTTAACACAGGAGTTGAATTGCTCCCCTACTTAGATATTTGTTATTATATTACTCAGGATGTCTCTGATATCCTTTGTCCAATTAATTGTGTATAAATAATTTTGGAGTGTATCGTTCAAGAAAAAATAATTTGGGAGTGTACTGGATAGTGGTTGATTGCTGCAGACATCTATATCCATATGCATGTATCTTTATTGGGTTAAGAGTTAGTTTTTAATTGTCTTGTACAATTACGTGGAGTCAGATAGCCACACAAAATCTTTTCTATTATATTTTCTAATAATTTTGGAACTCTCCCAGATTGTATGCACTAGGACAGAAACTGAATTCATCAACAATATGGGAGAGTTAATTAATTGATTTTTACAATTGGAACTAGAGTAGTAGAATATAAAGGAAAAATGAAAATGGAACCTTACGTTAGAAATGGGAAATATTGCCTAGCCTACGAACAGTTACGGAACCTGTAAATGTAGTAATATACCATGCCTAGCCTAAGATGTGCTCTTCTTTGATCTTTGTACAGTTCAAATGATTGAGATCTGCTTCAGTTTCTAACAGGATGCAACATCAGTTGCCTCACTTTGTATTATTTACAGATCCTACTGGGAAACAGCTGATACCTCTTGTCTCGCACTGTCTGCAATGGTGTCATCTTGGCCCAGAGAGCTCCACTGCCTGCACCAGCAGTGACGAGTCGTCCGTAAGGTCAGAGTAGCAGTGGCTGAAGGTGAACTCGGGCACCTTGAATTTGTGCGAGTCGGTGTGCTGTGATGCCTCCCATCGCTCTGCGAGCCCATCGCCTTCGAGCATCCTGACCACCTCTGACATCTTGGGCCTGTGGCCAGGTAGGAACTGGGTGCATAGGAGTGCCACTTGAACCATCTCCTCCAACTCAATGTGGTCATATTTACTCCCCAGGCCCTTGTCGACAAGTATGTCCAGCTGTTTCTCTTGGTGCATCTTCTTCACCTGAACAGCTCCAATGTCAGTTGGTTTTTTGAATAACAATGCCAGTTAGTTTAGGTATGATCATATGGCACGAGCTATGTAGACCATATTAAACTGGTAGTGAATTAACTTACCCAGTCTAACATAGCTCCCTTCTGATTTGATGACTTTCCAAATTCCAATGCAGTCTGACCGGTGATCAGCTCCAGCAGCAGGATTCCAAAACCAAAGACGTCGGTTTTCTCAGATGACTGGCCAGTAGAGAGGTACTCAGGGGCTATGTGGCCGACAGTTCCCCGCACAGCTGTGGTAACATGTGATTCACGGTGGTCTAGAAGCTTTGCAAGCCCAAAATCCCCGACAATGGCTTCACAACAATCATCTAGCAGTATGTTTGCTGCCTTAACGTCTCTGTGGATGATCTTGGGATCACATTGCTCGTGCAGGTACAGTAGGCCTCTTGCTGCCCCAAGTGCTATCCTCTTTCTGGTGACCCAGTCCAGTGGCGGCTGCCCTGTAGTTGATTTGGTGAAAAAAGAAGTTAATGTTCTGCTTGTTGGCTTGGGTGGTTGGGTTCGTCTTCAATCATACCCCGCAGTTACGTTTAATTCCATATACATACGTTTACTTGAGAAAATTTGATCTTCAAGGAAGAAAGGCATATGACACTAGCACATTTATAACTTGAAACTTGATATCTTACCTTTCAGGCGCAAAGCGACGCTCCCATTCGACATGTATGGATAGACCAGTAGCCTCTCACTGGTAGTCATGCAGAATCCATAGAGTCTGAGGAGGTTCCTGTGCACTGCCAAGCTGATCATCTCGACTTCAGTCTGAAACTGTGCTTCCCCGCCTGCAGCATTACCATCTTTGAGCCTCTTGACGGCTACAAGAGTTCCATCTGGGAGCTGCCCTCGGTAAACGATTCCAAAGCCACCTTTTCCTAATATGTTCTTGCTGCTGAAGTTTTCTGTTGCAGCCTGCAGCTCTCTGAATTGAAACCGCTTCATGTTTCCAAGTTTGACGTTCTCTATGTGTTGGTCTGCAGTAGTCAATACAGTAAGATCAAGCTGAATTTTCACCATTGGCAACTGATGCCATCGAGATTGATAGTCGAAGTACCGAGTTCATGAAATCGACGAGTAACTTAAGCATTTTACTTACCATCAACGTTGAAAAGAGTCTGTCGGGTTCGCCTATGCCTCCACCAGAACAGCAATCCAACGCCAAGGAAGAGGAGGGTGATGCAGCCAATTGTAGCACCCAATGCAATTGCAACTTTATGGTTTTTAGCTTTCGCAGGCATCAGAGTACCTGTAGATAAAATTGTCATTATACCAATTGCTACCTAAAAAATAATGCCAATTTTTATTTGAAGCTTTGTGCTAATTGAGCATGAGTACTAGTATAACCCCTAATATGACTAACTTAACAGATGACCTATGCGATACACATACTGCTAATCATCACAGAACATAGTGCAGAACTGACTAACTCTGCATACCTTGTGTGTTATTAAGGCTGTAAGACATTGGCATAGGTAAAGATCCATAACAATCTTGTTCCGTGGTTGCTGCACAGATCAGTGGATTCCCTACAATGCTGCAAGAGAAGGGTATGAATATTTTGTTTACTGATAGCTAAAAATTTGATGGTAAATAAGTTTCACTGTAAGTGGTAGTTTTGGTCAAAAATAAAGAACAGGAGGCTATATAGCCTTACTTGAATGTCCTTGTCAGGGACCCTGGGATTGGGCCACTCAGATTATTGTAGGATAGATCCCTGAAAAAAATGCAAGTTAACAGAGATCAGTGATCACCACACAGCCAACACAGGACACATATCACAGAACAGCAGAACAAGTAATGAGCACTCACAAGAAAATAAGGTGTGATAAATTAGCTGATGATGACGGGAAGGCACCAGATAGTGTGTTGTTGTTAAGCCTCCTAATAAGAGCACATGAGCAATTAAACAAAAGGGATAGATACTTGATGTCTTCTGAGAAACAACAGGCCATGAATAGAAAACATCCAGAATAGCATTCAAGACAAGTACAGTGGAGCAGAATTGCACTCACAGATACTGAAGGCTTTCTAGGTGGCCCGCAGAGCTTGGGATTTCACCAGAGAAGTGGTTGCTGGAGAGATCAAGCGTCTTGAGTTTTGTTAGCTTGCCAATCTCTGCTGGGATTAACCCGTTTATGTTGTTGTTCTGCAGAAGCCTATAAACAAAGAAAACAAAAATGAGATCCCTTCCTTCGCCCCCAAGAAACATAGAAAGTGTAGAGATTGACAAGGCTAATCATAACAGAAAACCTACACTGTCTCAAGGTTGGTCAAATTCCCTATGCTAGGGGAGAGAATGCCAGAAAGATTCTGGCTTGGTGCTTCTCTGCCAAATGGAAACAGCCAGAGAAATGGTAAGATACAGAGGAAACATTGATTGAGCTGATACACAAAAGAGTGGGAGACGACTTGCTTACAGGCCCGTGACAAGGTTCTCTGGAGAGCAAGTGACCATGGTCCAGCTGCAAGGATCCACAGAGTCTTGGTCCCAGTTCTTCAGCACGCCATGAGGATCCTTGAGGTAGTTCTTGATCATCATGAGAGCTTGAACTGCAAAGGAAACAAAAATTGTCACTACACAAATGCAACCAAAGAGCCAATAACATGGTTCTTCAATCTGAGAGAGTCACACAAAAGGGACTGCAAGCACCAATGCAGGAGAATAGAACAAACACAAGAACCAAGGCAACTCTTGATTTGGGGAGGGAATACCGACCTTCATAGTTTACGCCCTTGGGGGAGAGGAGGCCACTTGCATGCCTGCAAGCAGAGAAGGACAAGAGCAGCACCAGGGATGAAGCAGCAAGAACCATCCCCATTGCCAAGGCAGCGCAAGCCCGGGGACTCCTCGGCGACAAGTTCAGGAGCTTCTTCCGTGTTCAAACATGGATGCAAGCAAGGGTGAGGCCAAGGCAAGGAAGAAGCATGCAGCAGCCTTGGCTTCCCACAGGACCAAATTGCCAGTGGCAGTGGAAGGGATGCCGGATGCCTCTGCTCTGAGGACCAGTCAGTAGCAAGCAAATGACACAAAAGAAGATGCCTGTGTTCTGGCCGCAAGCAAGCAGGAACACAACAGGAGGGCCGAGGGGGAACAGAATGCCTGCCACCTGAGCCTGCTTGGAATAGAAAATTGCAGCAAAGGGGGCAGGAAAATTCCTCCTCTCTCTTTCCAGTCTCCACCTTTGTGTTCTTGGGGCCTGTGAAGAATGGAACTAGGTTATGAAAAACAGTGACTGTGTGTTTGTTAACTTGGTGGCTAGGCTAATCTAGTCCAAAGTTAACAGATTATTATTGATCCCACTCAAGAAAGACATCAGCTTTATTGGAGTGTGGGTGTGGGTGTGCTGCAGTGGAGCGAGACCGTTACAGGTCACAAGTCACAACAGCAACTTTGAACTGATTAGGGATTCTTGCAACAAAAGAATTCTCCAAAGCATGGGTAGTTGGACGACAATTAGCTGGGGAACTGTGTGAGTGAGAATTCTGGTGGGAGCGATAAACAACCGAGGAGCAAAAGGTATCTTTAGTAGGAGGAAGGGGACTAGGGGAGTGAGGATGATGACAGGGAGGAAGTGCCTCTCACCTGACCTGAAGTGGAGGCGTTGGGGGGATGTGGACAAGGGAATTTTGGTCCTCTTGCAGCGTGGATGGAGAATCAAGAACCAACTAAATGCAAGTGCAATACTGGTCACAAGAAGGAAAATTACAGCTGCTATCTTTCTGCTGTCTATGTAGCGGACTAACAGTAGCCTAGGTTATCGCCACATCACTTTGTATCACTTCAGGTGGCATAACAAAAATTCCAAGCAAATGCTTACACACATGACGGATATACTTCTACAGATGCATATAAAGAAGTTCCAAGAAAAAAAATAAAGTAGAGAGATTTTACTGAACTTGTCTTTTATAAAAGCAATGATCAGAGGGTCATCACTTGTTTAGAGGTAGATGGGCATGTAGATTGGTGTTTAAGGAAGGGAATCAAAGGTACATGTGATGTTTAGGAGAGAGATAACATCAGCCTGATGATGCTCCAGGAGGCCATCAACGTTGTTCCCCTGTTTGATCTGAAACGAGTAAGGGATGGGCATGCTCCTTCCCGTCCTTGGGCTTGAAATCATTGCGAGGCTAGCTTGCATGAAAGACGTGACCTCTCTTTTCAGTGAAATGAGGGGTGCTTTGCTGCCCTCTGCCTTTGCCTGTCGTCCCCCCTTCGCTTTTCTCCTTTTTCCCCTGCTGCGCCCCCTCGCTTTGTGTCATGGCGTGTGCAACCAAGAGCAAAAGGCAACGCTGTGCCAATTACCAATGCCCCATACCACACCGTACAGGTCAGGTAAAAGAGAAGAGGGGAGAGGTCCAAGCGTATATGGGGCCAAGAGAAAATTGAAACGACAGGTTAGTTTGTGTAGACATCGATCATGGCTTCGTTTGCTCCCTTTGTGATGAAACCTGATGTTTTCTGGCAGAGCTGAGCATGACTGATAAAGCTCCAAGCATGGGGGCGTGGATCATGATGTTGGCTTCAGCTGTCCAAATCTCAACTTCCTGTTCAAGCCTGCATCATTGGTCAGGTTAGGTTTCTAAGGACAAGCTTTGGGCATCCTTTTTGCAACCGTGCGTGTAAGTCGTGTGCTGTCGTGGTCTGAATGATGGCACTTAGCTGCAACGAAGAAGATTAACGCAAGAAATCTTGGATGTCAAGGAACAAGCATGACCAAAGCGTACGCACTACGCAGGGCGCAGAGCCACACAGTAGCATGCCAGGGTAGAACAGTGCAAGAGCTGTGTGTCACTGCTCAGAGTGAAGCCACTGGAAGTGTCATGCACCTTCACCTTGTATGCTGGGATTGACCAGGTGATCTCAGCCCCTCAAGTATGGTGACCAGGCGCAGGCAGGTCATCAACGAAAAGGGGTCTGATCTCCTGCACGCCATCCCTCCCGTCCTCCAGTATCTTTGACCAGCAACAGCAAGGTGAAAAAATTGCACGGCGAAACCTTTTTACTCGACTGAAATTGTGGCATAAGCCGAGGTCTATTTCTTTTTTTTTCCTGAAATATGTATGTCTTCATGCCCTCCTCTGAACTTAGCCTCTTAACGGTAAGATGTTTATGTCGCCTGGCAAGTGAATCACATAAACTGTCGCAAGGTAGAGGCCATTTGCCACTGGATTTTCTTGCTTGTCCTGGTTTGGGGCATGATTATCCCAAGAGAATCTCTACATTCCACAGGCTTGGCCATGCATTAGAATCCTACTAAACCCCGACCCACTCCTTTGCTTGGCCGGGATTGGGGATTGGAAGGGGTGGTTGCCTGGTTGGTGGTGGTGGCAGCTCGAGAGATGTGCCTGAATCTCTCTCCCCAACTCGGCTCCCCATGGCCAAAACCCTCCTCCACAAACAAGAATGCTTGGCTAGGTGACACAATCCCAGAGAGCTGATGTCTGACATATCACCACAGTTGCAAGCACAGAAATCCCGGGCCAAACTTTGTTGTGTGTTTGCCACAACCTTCCAAACAGAAGCGCCACGAAACAAAGATCCAGATGAAGTTCCAAAGGATCAGTACTGGTGCTAAAACTGGCGCTGTTTCCCTGCGTACCTGCAATACCTGCAAACAGCTCTGAATCAGTGAATCCTGAGGAATTTGTTGCAAACTGCAGTGCTGTGCGACTGCGCTCCATCACAGTATCAATCCACTCTTTCAATGGCTCCAAACGCCCGAGGTCACGAAAATGAGCCATCTCAACTCTGACAATCAAAACGATGATCAATGGGTTTTCGCTCTCAGTGGGCAGAAACTATTCCTGATCAGTGATCACTGATCAGGGCGCTGAGATTTCACGATACTTCCACACACGTAACACATTACAAGCAGATCTTGGAGATAAGCCATCAACACTAGGACAAGAGTTATGCAGAAGCTAACAAAACCTGGTAGTTTCACCGGAAACAATCTGCTCACCAAATCTAATTGGCTAATTATCTAATCATTGTACGATCAACAAGGGTAGTCCATAATACATAATGATCAGCTCTCCAGCTGAACCCTTGATAGCACACCAGTGCAGTTCACAAGTAGGGCAGGCTTGTCAGGATGTTACATACTACGCAAATAAATTGCCTGATTCTCAGACACTGTGGTCCTGGAATTGTTCTCAGAACATTGCAGATGTAGCCTCAGCAACTTCCGTCACAACCTGGTCATAGTCTGACTTCAGCTTCTCCTTCACCTCTTCACTGAGCTCCCCCTTGGTTGGTTTGGTCAGAACTAAGACGCAGCAAGTTGGCCTCTTAGTGGTTCCAGCGGTCGCAAGATCCTGCAAGGGGCAACAACAAGAAGTAAATCTCAAGACTGTGTTGTCTTCTATTTTAAACATCCAGTCTGAAATCACAAACTGACATACGTAAATTACAAGCTTAGCATGGCTTGTTTCTCCATGTCACTATTTTGTCTACTGGTAAGCCTCATATATGCAGGATATTCATGATAAGTTTTGCTGCTTCGAAGGGCAAAATTTAAGGCAATGTGTCTATTATTTACATCACTAGCAAACCAAAACAAGAAAAGAAACACAATTTCCATGTCTTGTCACAATTAATTTAGAATAATTATATCAAAAGACAAGATAAACAGGTGGTGAAATTTCGAAACTATATGACCAGACCTAAAAAAGAGTGTCAGTACACCTACCAGGGAGATTACATAATTTCCATTTAATGTTTGAGAAATTCGTGTGTTGGTCATCTGGTAACCAATTTTTAGAGTTCTTTGGATACATGGGGCTTACGTGGCAGTTAAAACACCTATTGTAGAATAATCAAGCCTAAAAACATGAGAAGTGAGAACCCACCTCTTTCGACGGAACATATATGTAAGGAACATTAGCTTCCTCACAAAGTATCGGAACATGTGTAATCACATCAATAGGAGAAATATTTCCAGCGATCACACAAAGCCTGCACAAAGCAAAGTAACATTTCAATGATGTAGTGCAAGTTAAGCCAACAAATGCTCAAAACCTTTGAAGTGCAGCACATTCATATGCGCAAGTTCATCACAATATATGTTTCATTATCATGTATGTTTCTCCATGTGGATTTCCAAGTCAAATTAATCAGAATGGCAGGTAGTGTTATCAACTTATCATAAGATTAAAGAGTAAGATATAATTATGAAAGGCCAATAAGACATGGTACATCATACTAGTACCATTTGTAAGAAACGGTACATAAGTGGGAAGCATTTACCCTTTGCTGATTGGGCACCAGTATCACAGAAATATGTATACTGCATGTCTTAATCTAAAAATGTATCCTACATGCTCTATGAGCCTACATGTCCTAACGCTTAATGGGGATTTACATGATCCAATTAGGCAATCATTACAAGTTCACCAAGCACTAAACATGAAGAGAGAAGGATTGAGATTGAGTACTAACCCTTTATTCCCACGGCGGATGCTCTTGACCACCTCCTTGACTCCCCGCTTCAGGCACTTGGCCTCGGAGGCTGCGAATTCGCAAAGAACCAAATCACAATCGGATGGGGTGAAACCCTGAACCGAAAGGGGCATACAGAATCGAATTGGGCGGAGAATGAAATCTCACGAACCTCGGCGCACGAGCTTTAGGGTCCGCTTGCAGAGCTTCTTGCCTGCGAGGGGCTTCGCAATGGGCGCTAGCGCCAGCGGGGTCCTCTTCTTCTCCGTCTCCGTGTCGCTCCCCATCGCCTCCGCCGCCGCCGCCTTCGACTTGTTGCTTCGCGGGTTTAGTTGGTTCTGGAGCTAGGGTTTTAGGAGGGGCGAAGCCGCTCGCTATAAATGGCCGGGTCGCTGGTGCGCGGGACCCACCTGTGTTAGGCCCACCTGTCTGAAAGGATTTGCGACTTGCGACTTGCGACTTGCGAGAGAGGAACAAGTACCAACACGGCAACATCCAAGGCCCAAACCCTACGCACCCCCCGGAGCGCGCCGACGCCGACAGGCAACGGCAGCTACCACCGAGAATTACCCTCGCCGGCGCCGCCGCAGCCGGGGGCTGCTCACGGGCGGGGATTTACACGGCGCCGCCCATTTGATTGCCTTCTTCCTTAGTCCTTAGGCTTGGGTACTAATCTGTTGCTATGGGGAAATCCAAAGGTGCGGCCTTTTCGCCTCTCTGAATCCCATCGCTTCCTGATTGGGTTAGATTGAATTGGGAAGGAAAAGTGAGAGTTTGCTCTTTTGTAGACAAGAAGGCTTCGCGGGAAGCGAAGGAAGACAAGAAATTGGCGCTTGGCGTCAAGAAGAAGCAGCTAAAGAGGAAGAAGGACAGAGTCGTGGAATGCGCCGTCGACAGCGAACCCGCTGCCGAGCATGGTATCGTGGAAGGTAATGGTATTGGTGGCTTATTTTCCTTTACTCCCATTTCGTTTTAAGTTGTGTTTCAGAATCAGTAGTTTCAAATTAAAGCTGTTGTTTGAGCTTAAAACTGGCATTTTGGTTGCCCTGCAAAGGTGGATTGACAATGTACTGGTACAGCTCGAGTTAGGATTAGAAAAACAATTAGCTAGAGTGGATACTGATTTTTTACATGCAAAATGTTGCTGGTTAGAATTTGTAGAGGAATGATGATTCTTTTATTCAAGCTGTATGTAATTGCTGTATGAGCAAGATCCATCTGATGCATTACTTGATTGATGATTTTCTTTGCTGCCTAAAACAGCTAACGTAAAAACCATCTCGTGCTCTGGACTATTATTGTTTTCATTCTATGTAATAGTTCTTAAGTTGTTCACTATGCCCTGGGTACACCTACCAAGTTTTTTCTTGTTAAAGTATCAGACAGAGTTACAGTTGTCTAAGATAATGTTTTCCACCTTCATCTTTGAATGTCAGATAAAGAATTGGCACGGAGAAAGAAAATTGCATTGTTGAAGCAGAAGAAGAAAAATAAGCATGCCAAAGTAAAGAGCAGCCATGCCAGGGCTGATGATGTGGTGGAATCACTGTCAGACAGTAAAGATGATGCAACGCCTAAGCTGAAGAAGAAGAAGAGCAAAAAGAAGCTAATGGAAAGTAGCAGTCCTGTCAAGGTATATGAGAGTTCAGTTGCTAGTGATGATGCTGGAGCATCTAAGCTGAAGAAGAAGAAAAGGAAGGTAAAAGGAGGGAAGAGCTCTACTGGAATTACTGATGCGGAAGAAATTCTGCACGTAAATCAAATTGAGGAAACTCAAAGTGGTAAGATTGCTTATTGGGTGCTGCAAGTTTTTTCTTAACCAATTTATGACTTTGATATTTTCTCGCTGTTCTTAAAACGGTTTTATGTAGTGATTTCGTGCAATATATTATGTATATAGTTCGTTTTCCATTTAATTTTACCTAACATCTAATATGCATGTATTTTATGCAGCTGATGTCAACCAACTTGCAGCACGGAGTGAAGATATGGATAATGAGGGGCCTGAGAAAGCAAAGAGGAGAAAGAAAAGTAAGCTAGTATGGCTTTATATTTGTCTCCTAATTAAAGTTGTTCTGAAGTATCAGTTAAATGTGTTGCATAAATATTTATATTTCTGGGGCATGTCCATTTATTGACTGCAGAGGAACTTAAAAGGTCCGGGAAGGCCAAGACAAATAAGCATGCATCAAGCAAAGAGAACAACCTGGAGAGGCATGTTGAAGTTGATACTGCAAACGCTGATGAGATTCCATCGGTTGACGAAGACTGTTCCAGAGGAATGAAAAGTAATATGTTGCTTTTGAGTTTTGATCTTTGAGATATCATTTTTCTAGTCTTCATGAAGTTTGTTTGATGGTTTGATGATTAAAATGTACCATATCCAATGAACTCCAGTGATTATCTTTGTGAAACTTATTTAAATATCAGCTCCAGCCAATGGACATCAACGTAATCTCCAAAAGCAAATTTGATGACTATTCCTATAGTGATATTATATTTAAGAAACCAGTCAATTTATAATATGATCAAAGTACTTCTGGAGACAGATCTACTCACAGGGATTTAAATTGCTAAGTAACTCAAAACACCTTCATGTGAATGGTGTGGGGAGTAGAAAGACTATACGTGTATTGTATAATTTTAAATCCTCTTAGGATGACTCATGAAATTCATTTTAGCAGCCAATTTTTATAGAAAACTGACCTATGAACCCAAATATATGTTAGTCTATCTTCTTGGTTCCTGCAATGCAATAGGTTTTAAAGTCAGCGTTATGTGCTTATTATTTATTAATTGATGTTTTGCTCCTATAAATTTCTCATTTTCTACTCTCCTTTTCCGTTGGGATTTGCAATTTGATGCACCAAAGTGTTAAAAGCGTATATGTGATATCTTGACAGAATGGATCTTGGAGTACAAACAAAATAGACCTGGCTTGAAGGTTTTGCAGGAAAGAATAGATGAGTTTATAGTTGCTCATGAAGAACAACAGGAGAAGGTGAGTATAATATCATCTGACGGAGCAAAGTACACCGTTACTGCCGAGTAACAAGTTTCTTCCCCAAACTTAATTTTGAAGTATATGTGTCAGCACATACTCAGACAAATATTATGATACTTATAACAAATTTCTTCCAATATTCCCTACGTGGATGTGTTTCCAGTCATAATGCCAACATCTGCTTTGCAATATGTTTAACATAGTGGCAGACTGCTTATGAATGATGATTGTCATTATATGCAACCACACTTTTGTTACCCCCAAAAATGTACAATTTATTTCTTTCCTGACACCTATTTGATTATTTCAGGAGAGAAAAGAAAGGGAGGCCCGTGCAGCAGAAGATGGATGGACAGTTGTGGTGCATCACAAGGGTCGGAAAAAGACCACAGATACTGAAAGTGGAACAGCTGTTGGCTCTGTATCTCTTGCTGCAATGCAAGAGAAAATGGCTAAAAAGAAACCCAAGGAAGTTGATATGAACTTCTACAGATTTCAGAAACGAGAAGCCCACCTCAGTGGTACGTCGTCATTTCTTAACAGGACTATACTCATTTTTAACTGCTCAGTGGTTACGACACATGATGGAACCAAGATTATGTTCTAGGCACAGCATGAACTGTTTGGGGTTGTGATGTTGTGCTGTTCATTGGCCCATGATGAAATAATCTGTTCAATTGTTTGCTATTCCAGTATGGGTACCTTTCAGCTTGGAATTATCTGTTCTGGTTTTGGGGAATATAAGGAGTTTACCATTTTTCATCTTCAGTTTGGTTAGAATCACGAATCAAGATTCATTTTGTTTTATAGCTTGGACTTTGTCAAATGAACTATATGCATGACAAGTTTATTCATTTTACTCTTTGCATGCACGCGGTGTGATTAAGATGTCCTAGTTGGTTCAGAAACCCCAAACCAGTTACTAGTATTTTTTATGTTGGCCATCTGTGCTGCATGATAGAGCGTGGAACTTACAGCTTTGTGTTTCTTGTGCAGAACTGGCAATGTTGCAGAGTAAGTTCGAGCAGGACAGGAAAAGGATACAGGAGCTTAGGGCTCAGAGGAAATTCAAGCCTTACTAATTCTGCTCAAACCGCAAGATGGCCGAAGGGTTGGTTGCTGTGATCAGTGGCCACTCGTTGCTCGACAAACAATTTTGTTTCGCTGGACGTTCTCTAGCTTGTATGGCTCTTAAACTGATACGGTGTCAACTGTACTCTATGTTGCTTGCATTTGCGGTGCCAATACATATTGTTTGAATCAAAGCTATGATCTGGTGCGTTCTGTGGATCATTCCTGTTGCATTTGCGGTGCCAGTACATATTGTTTCAATGAAAGCTATGATTGGGTGGCTCTTCTTCGTTCTTGGTAGTCAAGCGCACCAGGAAGAGATCTGCCGCTCTTTGAGGCCAGCCTCCCGAGTCCTGGACTGCTTGCCTATTGTTTCTACCCCACCTTGGCCTTGACTGAACCTAAAACTGTCAGACCACATCGCCACATGCCACACATCTGTAAATCCCAGGAGAAATCTCAATTCTGTCATGAGTAAGCAGGAGTAATGCACAAAACCCACAAAATTCTGTGCCTTGACAGCATTCTTGATCCCAAATAACAGTCAATAGAAACGCAGCTGCCGTTGGTGAACTAGGAGAAATCAAAGACAGCGCACACGGTATATAGGAAGGGAACGGCATCGGATCGGCTCGTAGGGGTCGGTGCAGCACCATGGTGAATCTCTCCAATGGCGTCCTGGCCGCCCTGAACTTGGTCACCCTCCTCGTCTCCGTGGCGCTCATCGGCGCGGGCGCGTACGTCCTGGCGCAGCCGGCCACCGAGTGCCAGCGCCTGGTGCGGGTGCCCGCCATGGCGCTGGGCGCGGCGCTCCTCGTGCTCTCTCTGATGGCGCTCGCCGGCGCGTGCTGCCGCGCCACGCCGCTCCTCTGGGCCTACGTGGTCTGCATGTTCCTGATCCTCACCGGCATGTTCGTGGCCACCGCGTTCGCGTTCGCCGTCACCAACAGGGGCGCCGCCGCCGCCGTGTCCGCGGCCGGGTACGGGGACTACCGGGTCGGGGACTACTCCGACTGGCTGCGGGACAGGGTCGGGGACTACGAGACGTGGAGCCGGATCCAGAGCTGCGTCGCGGACGCGGGCGTGTGCGCCGGCGGCGGCTGGCTCGGCGGCGTCCAGGGCGGGATCAACGCCGGCAAGCTCTACCAGCAGTACCTGCCGCTCGTTCAGGTACGCCACGCACGCGTGTGTGGATCCGCTGGTTTCGTTGCATGCCATGCACATGCACGGCACGGCGGGCCCACCCAAAATGGCAGCATTGTAATACTATTTTCTTTTGTATGACACCACCATTGTCTTTGTGCAGTCCGGCTGCTGCAAGCCGCCGGCGTACTGCGGGTTCGAGCGCGTGAACGCGACGTTCTGGGCGGCGCCCGCGGCGACCACGGCGGCGGACGCCATCGACTGCCGGGCGTGGAGCAACGACGCGCGGGTGCTGTGCCTGCAGTGCAACGCGTGCAAGGCCGCCGTGGTGGAATCCGCCATTCACCACTGGAAGGCCGTGGCCGCGCTCAACGTCGCCGTCCTGCTGCTCCTCATGCTCTCCTACTCGCTCGGCTGCTGCGCCATCCGCAGCAACCACAGACGCCGGTACTACTACTGATGGCCATCCATGATCCATCGCCGCTTTCGTTAACGGGAAATGGTGGTGCTCCGGGCCCGGGCGACTGGGCGAGGGGGCTGTTGCTTTGTGCTGGTTTGGTTTCAGGGTTCAGAGTAGTACGTGTTCGTGGCGATCTTGTCTTATGCCCCCCCCCCCTCTCTGTTTAGTACAGTGTAGATGTAGAGGGTGTGTGATATTTGTTTGACATCGTGTGGAAGTGAAACCAACGAATGATCTAACAGCATTCGAGTGATTAGCTGAGGATAAGCATTTGGTTTTTCTTCCGCCCACGGCCCCAGCGCACCACCGCGTGCAGGCCCTGCGCACCGTGGCCATCTCGAAGGCTTTGAGAAACTAATAGCGCTTTATTTCTGTTTGATTTAGTCTAAAACTGGAGGTAAATGATTCTTTTGTTAATCATCCATGAACAGTGATTATATATTTATATGGGTTTAAAGGAACCAACCCGCCGGTTCGGAAGGGACACGCCCCTTCCGAACAGGCCTCTGTTAACGGACGCATCCCGTCATTAGCAACCGCTAATGACGGGATTAACTGACTAATCCATGTGTTAATCACGTGGTTAATGCTAATTGATCACACACAGATAATTTCTAACACTCCCACTTGATCAATTTGCTTCAAATATGCTTCATGTAATCCTTGTTCTTTGTTCTTGAGAATATCCAAAATAATGGGAAAAACTCCAAAACCTTGTAGGAAAAATATGAGGAGAAACCATTTTGCTATTGATATGCCATAAAAAACTTCTTAGGAAAATAAGGAGAAAGTAATATAGCATATATATGAATTACAATCTCATTGTTGACATATGAGATTGTAATATCCTTCTCCTAAAATCCAATGGAAAAAATATGAGAAAGATTAATATATCTTTGATATCTCCTCAAAATCCCTATGGGAAAATTAGAGATAGATATATGTGCTTGCATTGATATTGTCTCATTAAATATCTTTATGAGAAATTGAATTAAAAACTCATATAGAAAAAGAGTATAATATGAGGCTTGATAAGGTCTAATTTAAGTAGATTCTCCCTCTAAATCTTGTAAATCTCGTAGTCGTCGCATACCAATGCCACATACCAATTTTTGAAAAATTGATGTTGGTAAGGACTTTGTTAACAAATCAGCGAGATTATCTTCATAGATAATAGTCGGTGATTCGATGGAACCAATACCATATGATTGCTGGATGTGGTTAATCATTCTACGTAGCCACGCGTATTTACGTGAAGCTTCGTATAAAGTAATTATTTCAGAATGATTGGTGGATGTAGCCACTAATGTTTGTTTGGAAGATTTCCATGATATGGCTGTTCCACCATGTAAAAATACACAGCCTGTGGATCTGGCATTATGGGGATCAGATAAATAACCAGCATCAGTATATCCAATCATATTTGAATCTGCATTTCTTTAAAAAAAAGCCAAGATCTTTTGTACCATTGAGATATCGAAAGATATTTTTAACTCCTGTCCAATAACATTTGGTAGGAGCAACGCTATGTCTATCTAGTAAATTCACTGCGAAAGTGATATCCGGCCGGGTGCTATTTACAAGATACATTAACGCTCCAATGGCACAAGGAACGTCAGGTCCCAACAATTCTTCTCCATCATCTTGTGGTCTAAATTGATCCTTTTTCATATCAAGCGACCATACAATTATAGGTGTCCTTGATGGATATGGTTTGTCCATATTAAATTTCTCCAATATCTTTTGTATATAAGTGGCTTGATGTATAAAAATTCCCGTAGGAAGATGCTCAAGTTGTAAACCTGAACAAAATTTGATTTGACCCAAATCTTTCATCTCGAATTCTATTATTAGATGATTCCATACTTTATTTATATCTTTTTTGTGACCAATGATGTTAAGATCATCAACATACACAGAAATAATACAAAATCCTGTATCGGATTTCTTAATGAACACGCATGGTGAATCATCACTACTAGTGTACCCCATCTTAAGAAGGAATTCACTCAGTCGATTGTACCACATTCGACCCGATTGCTTTAAGCCATAAAGTAATTTCTTCAATTTTACACAATACATGTTGCGATTTGCGTTCGGATTTGGTATTGAAATTCCTTCCAGAACCTTTTATATGTATATATATATATATATATATATATATATCAGAATCCAGTGACCCATACAAGTATGATGTCACTACATCCATCAACTGCATGTGACACTCAGGTAATTAGCTTGGTCACACATTAGAGTTTTGGTATGCTTGTATGTTTAAAGTATGGCAAATGTGTATTTTATGTATGCAATATTATGGAAGAAGTAATGTTTATGTAATTAATATTAACTAAAGGTCCTTTTATGCGAAATGGGTGGAGATAGAGGGAAAAGTTTAAAAGTAAGAGGGCTGTTTTGCAAAAAGTGATATCTGTGGTTAAATTGTAAAAACAGGTGAATTTACCCCTGGGTATACATGTAAAAGTATTTTTATCCATAGGATTTACATAAAATGTGAAATTATTACTAAGTCTATCTAATTTCCAAAACTATTGCTCAAATGTAGATGAACCTTAAAGAGAAGTTATAGAGTTTGAAAAACCATGCACTTTTGCTTTTTGGACCATCTTCATTTGAGCACTGGTTGGAAAGTTATCTATACTTTACAGTGAGGCCCCTGAGTTTTCTGCTTTTTACAACTAGGTCCCCTTCGTCTTCCCCAAACCCGAGCTTCTCTCTGTTCTTCTCCCGCTGCACGCCACCGCCCCGCAGATCCTGAGCACCGCCTGTGGCTCTGCCCCTCTCTGCCACTTGCTCCACGCGTCGATCCATCCCTCCTCCCACCGCCCACAGTGCCTGCGCTGGCCGTCTCTCCTCCCTCCACGTCGGGCAGAGGCCCTGATGGCCGCCACGCCGCTCTGGCCGACTCACCGGCGCCGCCTCCCCATTCTGTGCCCGGCCGTGCGCTTCCCCTTGTCCTTCTTCCAGTGGAGCCGCGCATGCCCTTCAAGACCCAGCCGTGCTCCTCCTTCTGTGAATTTTCCCCTCCTCCTCCCGGCGATCCACAGCACCGAAGCACCGCCGCTTGAAAGGATCGATGGACCAAGAGGGGGGGTGAATTGGGCCTTTTTAAATTTCTAAAACAAGATAAAGCAACATTAACCTATGCAAAACTAGAAAGGCTCCATTTCACCAACCGGATAACTAAAAGACCTACACAAGCTAGATAAGATAAAAAGAGATAAAGCCTAGTAAGGTAGAGCTAACTAGTGATTCCTAAATCAAGCACATGAATGAATTGCATGAAAGATAATGCTTGAATAAGTAAAGTGGACAAGGGACAACCGGATTTTTTCCCGTGGTATCGATGTGTTGGCACACACCCCTAATCCACGTTGTGACACTCACAAAGAGTATTGTCACCTCCCAAGTCACCAAGACGAGGGCGCTCACTAAGAGTCTCCGTTCACCATCCCGGTGTAGTGGAGATCAAGCCACGTACAAATCTCTTCTCCGGGCTTCCACAATCCTTGGCAAGCTCCGCGAGAATCACCTCGATCACCAAGATCGCCTAGGTGATGCCAATCACCAAGAGTAACAAGCTAAGGCCTTCACTTGAGCAAGAACCAATCACCAAGAATGGATGCACACAAGCTTCTCTCTACTCAAGTCCTTAATCTTGCTTCTTGAATGATTGAATGAACAAGTGTATGAAATGTTGAAGCTCAAGGTGGCTCTTGACTATAGTATGTGTGTTTGGGTGTTTCCTGGTGTCAAGAGTAGTAGAATGACCCATTGGAGGGGTATATATGGGCAGCTCACACGAATAGAGCCGTTGGAGAAAAAGCTGCCAGAAAACTGCGCAGCGCCGGTTAATCCGACGTCCCTCCAATAGTCATCGTCGGTTTAACCGGTGAATGTAAACTCCCCTTCTGAAAACTAGCCGTTACTGTTTGGGAAGATTAACCGACGAGACATCGGTTTAACCGGTGAGTGTAGCCATCCACTGATTAACTGAAACACCAAGTCTCTGGACAACTGCACCGACGTCCAATTTCAAATATCGTCGGTTTAACCGGTGAGTGTAGCTGTCCGCTGATCAACTGAAAAACAAAGTCTCTGGACAACTGCACCGACGACCTTTTTCAAATATCATCGGTTGAACCGGTGAATTGACTTGTCAAACTCTGCTGACCTTGTTTAACCGACGTATAGAAGAGTTGAAGCGTCGGTTAAACCGGTGAATAGGATTTTTCTGATTTTGCCTTTTCTGACTTGAGTCTTGAATGAAATCCAAATATTTCTTGAGATATAAGTTGAGAACCACTTATTTGAGCTTCTAGAAACTTGAGTGACCATTGTGTGCATCCATTTTCAAATGACCATGTCCATGCTCAAGTTACTAAGCCTAAACCCCTCTTAATAGTGCGGTCACTACAAAACTATAAAACCTATACTAACCTAAGTGTCCTTCTCAACCTTATGACACTTAGGACTAGAAAGATCCTTAGTCTTGACATATTATTGAGTTGAATGCCGAGATCGCCTTTTTGAATAATGAAAATTAGGGGCCTCTTTTGACATATAACCAAATGAGCGATAATGATCTAAAAATCTGCACAAACTCATTAGTCACAATAATGGTTGTCATTAATCACCGAAACATACCTTAAGGGCCTAGATGCTTACACCGCTCTATTGCCGCCGGAAATTCTCCCTACCCGCACAGCCCCACCCCGATTCCACCGGCCCAGAGCCTCCCCACCTCCTCCCCTAGCCCCTCGACCTGATTCAGTCCAGCTCCGGCCATCCCCCTTGCCGGATTTGCTCCACCCCGAGCCGCCCCTCCATTGGCGCCGCCGAGCTCGGCTCTACCGTCGGCAGCTCGTCTCGTCGCCTCTCCGACCGAACCGCGTATGGAAATAGTTTCCCCGTACTCCAGTGATGCTCGTGCGTGCTTTGTTCCTTCGTGTTCGCCAGCCGTACACCAGGAACGGCGTTGCGCCGCCACGGCCGCCGCCCCTTCTCGTCGTCGGCCGGATTTTTTTTTCTCTGTCTGTTGGACCCCGCCTTGCCCAATGTGTTTGCCTCTTTCCCCTGGTCGTGCTTGACCGGCCCCTCACCGCCGGCGACCTCGCCGCCGGTGGGAACGCACCGGAGGCCGAGCCTCCAGCCGTGTCGAGGCCGGGCAAGGGCCTGTTCGTAAGAAGGAAACATCTTTCAGGGACCCCAGTGCAAAATATTCAAACCCCCCCCCTAGAGTGTCAATTATTTCATGTGTATATGTTTGCTGTTTTGTAAAATCCATAACAATTCACAGAAAAATCCAAAAATGACAAAACTAGTTTTGTTAGAAATTAGATTTCAAACTCTATGACTTTTGTTAATAGAGTTTAGTTTGAAATAAAATATTTCTACCTGTATTTTAAATCTAAGTTTAAGGGGTAATGAACATTTAACCTTGTCATTTCATGTTTGGTTACTTATGAAATTTGGCATGAATGTTCTATGAACTCTAAATAACTTTGTGCAAGTTACAAACTTAACTTTGATTTAAACTTAACCTATTTTATTTTGGAACTTTCAAATTTGAAATAAACCTAATGAATAGCCTTCTTTAATTGGAACCTTTTATCATTCGCTAATGTAATATTTATAATGTTTAATATCTAGACAAATTTCTATAATCTTTTATTTAAAAGTTTTTAATTCAAATTTTAGTTCATTTCAAATTTAATTTAAATGTTTAGTTCTTATTGCAATAAACTATACCATATCTTTATAAATAGTGTTTTAAATCTAAAACCTCTTTATTTTATGCATGTTTGTGTATTAATTGGGTGAGTTATAATATTTGAAATGTGAAATCTTAAATTTAAATTTCACCTTATTTAATTTATTGCATCTCATATAGAGTCAACGACACTCGACGACGGGGACTACGAACTGATCTTAGGACAAGACCAAGGTTTTCCAGAAGATCCAGCGCAAGTCGTTGAGGGACTAACTGAAGCCCCGAACCCGAGTTTGGAAGCCTCTGACTCTCCTATCCCCACCCCCACTCCAGAAGGCAAGCCCCGGACATATCCCATTACTTTATTTACACTGTAATCTATGCCTATCTATATTATATCTTGCATTAAGTCTAGGAATTGAAGTGAAACCCTAGATGCATGAATCCTAGGAATCCAATGTAATGCTTCCGAGTCCTTATCGGATAGTTGCTCCGCTAATAGGACCGGTAGAAGTCGAGTGATTTCCTGTCACTCGCGCGATATAGGAGTTGCATGTTTACATTCCTGCAACCACTATAAGGATGACGGACAGGGTCATGTGATGTATCATGACCTGAAAGTTTACCCTGTCTGTTTCGTTAAAAGTTGATAAGGTCAATATGTGTGGTAGTGGTGGCTAAGTTTTTGAAAGTACTAGCCACATACTGCGAAATATGGTAAGCGGTAAGCCTAGTACCCGATTGGCCCGGCAAATGGACGCGCTCCCACCACTCGACTTTTATTTTATGTTTACACGCACCGACGTGTGGGAGTACGTTCTGCAAGGCAGACAGGAATACGGGTTTTGTAGTCGCGCTACAGACGTATGTCCTGTACACATTGGGTGTGCGTACGGTCCTGCAGTCGCTTGTGGTGGCCCCGATCCATAACCCGGAATATGAGGGAAACGGTTGCTCGGAACACCCTGTCGGTACTCCGAGCATTTGAGTTAGGTTTACCTTGCAAGGTTAAATTCGATTCGAATCGTCCGCCTCTCACGAGGATTGAGACTGCTCATCCCTTCTGCCACATTGAGTAAAAAGTGGAACTAATGATGGATAATCTTGATGGATGATAATCACTACCTTGCTTGCTTAGTGTAGGTGCTAATCTAGAATAAATACTCAACTAGAAAATGAAAGTTAAAACTTGAAAATAGTTCATACTCTTTGTTACTTTTCAGCTGAAAATAAACCCAGAGCCTTTGCAATGCCTTCATGAGTCTAGTTATGGGCTAAGTATACCCAATCCCAGGTAAGCCTTGCTGAGTATTAGAATACTCAGCCTTGCCAATGTCTGTTTCAGGTATAACCTATGAGAACCCCACGGACAACCTTGGGTGGCCAACGTCCGTTCCGTTTGGCTGGTCCGTGGAGTGGGACCTGTCCCCGGCCGGCACAGACCCTCCGGAGTGACACCAAGCCCTGGGCTAAGCTTGGCGTTCGCCTTTGCGACGTGTGTAGTCGCGTAAAACTTTTTCTTCCGCTGTGAGTTTAGACAAGCTGTTTCGCTTGTCAGTTTGAACATGGTTTGTATGAATTTACTTATCTTTGAACTCGGTTTGTAATAATGTATGTATGATTGTAAATTAAAAAGTTGATGAGCTATTCTGTGATGTGAACTCGCCTTCGTGCGAGGTAAACCTGCTTCGATCCTGCTGAACCGTGGTTGTATCGGGCGGAGACCCGACAGACCAAAGGATTATTCCGTTTGAAGTGCGTTAAGCTGATTGCGGTTGTACGGCAGTCAATAGCGCACTTGAGCCGGAATAATTCGAGCGGTTCTGCCACACTGCATAGATAGATAGATGTTTTAGTAGTACTAATAAATTAAATATCGGAATATGATTCCACTCATAACTGGAGAATAAGTTTCATTGAAATCAATGCTGGGCCTCTGCGTGAACCCTTGTGCTACTAGTATCGCTTTATATCTCACCACTTCATTATTCTCATTCTGCTTTCGGACGAAAAACCCATTTATATCCCACAAGGAAGATACTTGGAGGTGTAGACATCGCAGGCGTGAATACTTCACTCTTAGTAAGCGAGGCTATTTCCAATTGAATTGCTTCTTCCCACTTTGCCCAGTCCGAGCGTTTTCTACATTCTGCCATGGTCTTTGGATCTGGATAATTGAAAAGATTGTTTCAATTTGTTCGAAAAAATATGTGTCAACAATAGTAGTCTTTCTATCAAATGTTTCTCCAGAATTAATATAATTAATTGAAATCTCTTGTACCCTTGATGATTCCTTGTCATTTCCTCTTACGATAGAATCTAGGTACTCCGATATCCTAGCCTTAGTATTTAGGTGCACCGCTGAGCTAGACTATGGATGTTGCCCATCTACCGGACTTGAACTGTTCAATAGGTGTCTGTCAACAAGAGGTTGACCGACATTTACTGTTTCTCAAGATTTATACTTCTGTTTCCGTGGTTGCTTGCAAGAAGCTTTTTCCTCCACTGTAGCCATACTCCTTCCCCTCTTTTTCTGTTTTGGAGGTTGAGTGGTTTTCTGAGTATTTCCACTCTTTCTGGTACATTGCGAGTAGGAACTAAAAATTTAGTGACACCTTTATAATTAATAAACGCATCAGGCAGATTATTTGCAATATGTTGCAAATCTATAATTTTCTGAACTTGAAATTCAGTTTTTTGAGTATGTGGATCAGAGGCCGGAATTCCTTGTCAATTCCAATCGATTTCCTGGCACACATTTTGGTACTTTGTTTCTCCCCCTAATGCCGGGAAATGGTCCTCATTAAAAATACAATCAGCATACCGAGCCGTGAATAAATTCTCTTTCAGAGGTTGAGATATTTTATGATCGATGGAGATTGATATCCCACATAGATCCCCATTCTCCTGTGAGGGCCCATGGATGTACGCTGTAGTGGTGATATCGGTAAGTACGAAGCGCAACCGAACTTACGCAAATGGAAAATACTTGGTGGATTTCCACGCGCTAAGGGGGAATTAGTATGATAAGCAGTTGAATGCAATTGAATCAGATTAGCGGCGTGTAAAACTGTATGACCCCAACACGTGGTTGGTAACTTGCAATTCATCGATATTGGTCTTGGATTAAGTTTTATCCTCTTTATAAGTGTAACGCCCTGAAAATCCACCAAATTAAAACACGCGCTAGGGTGCTTCGTTTAGAAATCACCCGACGTCAAAACCCTAACCCTAACCAGGCCACTGTCCCGTCCTGCACCGCTCGATAGCTTGTCAACGCGCGCGACCGCTTTCCTCGATTAGCGCCGGCGCGATTCAGCGCGCGAATGCCGCACACGCGTGGCCGACCAGCCGCGGCCGCCGCCGCGATTGGCGCCGACGCGTTTCCTTTCCCCCCCCCCCTCGCCGATCTCCTCGCGCAACGTGCGCGCGCCGCGAATCCCGCCACACGCGAACGACGCACGCGCGCGGCCGACCGACCGCGGTCGCCTCCGCGATCGGCGCCGACGCGCCCCTCCCTTTCTCCCTCTCTCTCCTTTCTCTTTCTCCTTTTCTCTCCCTCTATTCCTTTTCTTTTCTTTCCCTTTTCTCTCTCTTTCTTTTCCTTCTCCCTTTCTTCTTTTCCCTCCCTTCTTCTTCTCCTTCTCCTCTTCCCTGCTCCCGAGCGCCGCCCCTCCTGCTTGGCACTGATCCTCGGCCCCTCCTCCCTCGTGCACGCACGCGCGCGTGCCCGTGCGCGCCGCGCACCCCTGCCGCACCACCGCGCCAGCCCCTGCCTGGCCGCGCCGCGACGCACAGCCGCACCGCGCCACGCCCCCTGGCCGTGCGCCGTGCCGTGCCGAGCCACGGCCCTGGCCTGCGCACGCCACCCGCGCCCGCGCGCGCGTGTGCCGCGTGCCGCGCCGCCCGCCGTGCGGCGCGTCGCCTGCGCGCGCCCTGTTTCCCCCGCGTGGCGCGCCGCCCGCCGTGCCGCACGCCGCCTGCACGCGCACGCCGAGCTGCGACGACGCGCCGCCCGCCGTGCCGTGTCCTGCCCCCTGCTGCGCCGCCCTGTGCCCACAGCGCCCGCCCACGTGCCCGAGCCGCCGCCGCCCGCACGCCGCTTCGCGACGGCCATAAGCGGCCGCCCGCCATTAAAGCGCCCGCGCCGCTCGCCGGCCCCCCCTCCACCGGCCTCTACCACCCGTCGCCCTTGTGAGCCTATAAATAGGCCCCCCGGCATCCCCGGCACCCCCACCACCTGCCACGCCGTCTAGCCGCGCCTTCCCCGAAGCTCCAGCGCCGCCCCACCGCGCTCTGCAACCGCCGCCGCCTGCGCCCGTCGCCCCGCTCCCACGCGCCACCCCGGCCCGAGGTGAGGCCGGGGGTCGAACCCCCCCCTCTCCCCCTTCCTTTTTCCCCTAGCCCCGAACCGCCCCGGGGCCCGGCCGGCCGGAATTGGTCGCCGCCGGCGTGCCCTTTTCTTTCCCCCTCTCTGCTCTGTGCGGGAGAGGAGGAAGAAGGAGCAATTTTGCCCTTAGGCCCCCCCCTTCCCCTCTATTTAGTTAAAAGCCCTCCACCCTTTGACCCCTTTGCAAAAGAACCTATTCCTTTTGCTATTTCCAAAACTAGACCCCCCCCCATGATATAAGTTTAATTTCAAATAGATCCCTCACACTTTTTGTTGTGCCTCGCATGTTTCTAAGATTTACAAATAGGCCCTTCTGTTTTTAGAAAGTATACGGACAAGCCCCTGGACCCCCGTTTAATCCCTGAAATCGTCTTTGACTCGTCAACGACCTCCGATTGACCCGAAACTTTACCACTCCATTCCTAGTATAGTTTTGGCCATGCCATTAAGAAACCACCCAAAGATATCACCCCTAACTCCGTAACCAAATTATTTCCGATTCAAGCCCAACGATAAAAGCTTTTAGTTCTTTCGCTTGATTGCGTGTCTGTTTGTTTGCGTCGTAGGACACGGAGTGAACGACGAGGTTCCCGACCGCGACCAAGCAACTGAGGACCAGTTCTGCGACCCCGAACCCGAAGGACAGTGCTTCGATCAGGACTTCCCGCAAGAGTTTGACGATGGCAAGTTCAATCCCGCTCTTTGATGCATGTTTCTGTCCTAGTTTTTATAAACACAACCCAGTGGCCTATTTTATAAAATTGCATGGTTTTGCGTGTTGAAAACATGGTAGGATAGCCACCCTTGCTTGAGACAACCATACCTTAACCGCCTGATTTTATAAAGAAAATGTGTGTGTGTGTGAGAAGGGATAAAATGTGGTTTTGAAAGACGAGTCGGACGGGATGGATGGCATTTCTGTGTGAATTGCCGTCGGTGTGCTCGTACCTGTGTGGTAGGGCAGGGAAGGGAGATATCCATCCTGTCACCCCTAAGGACCGAGTTGATGTGACATCTCACCTAGCTTCTTGTCGTGCGAACCACTTGACCGTTGTATGGGCAACGGCTTGGCCTAACCCCACTAGTTAGTCTGATGGCCATCAGGAGAGCTGGGAGCAACGGGTGATCAAGGAGACGGGATAAGCTCTGTGTGACTTATGCCCCGGTTAAGCCTCGGAAATAGGTTGAGTAACCCCTTGATAAATCCCGTGGTGGCTAGTCAGGTCTAGCTAAGGTGGGTAAGGGCTTCGATGGAATCTGCACCGGCACTAAGGTGTTCGTGCTGTGGTACCCCACCTGTGGGTAAAGTTGCACACCTCTGCAGAGTTAAAATCTATTCGAATAGCCGTGCCCACGGTATTGGGCAAGTTACGGTGTGGTCACATAACTAGTGTTTCTCTTTGGGAATGGATGGGCTGGTGTGAGTTGTTTGGAAAGAGTCCGGCAGTGTGCCGTGTGCTACGGCGGACGGGGAGTCCGGTAGTAGTTTAAAACTTGGATCCTGTGTGGATCATGACCGTGTGCTCCTTGGTACAAGAAAACTCGTTTTAAAAATGCTTTTGAAACAAACCCCTGCATACAACAGAGTTTTCCGCAAATGGACCATAACCCTATCCTTGGATTATCTTGTGCATTAAATTCTGTTATGCCCCCTCCGTGGGTATGATTGGACTTGCTGAGTACGTTTGTACTCACCCCTTTCTTACTTTACAGTGGAAGACCCAGACTACGTCCCCGAAGACAACGAGTAGGGTTTCGTCCTGCACCCAGTCTTGCCTGTGGTTGAGGCCACCGTTGGATTCCGCATGGCGCAAGACTCTGATGATCCTTTGTTCGTAGCTAGTGTAGTTGTGTGGGTTTGGGTTGTAATCCTCGCGATAGTGGCGCTTCACTGCCCATTACCGCGTAGAGTTGTACGGTGATGTACCATCTGATGTAATAAAAGTGTTATCAGCCTCCTGGGACTGATAATTTGACACTTTTAAGTCTTCCCTGAGGGGGGGACGCTTCAGGTGGTATCAGAGCCGTAGACTGGCCGTAGGACGTGACCCTGGGAGCGAAACCCCTTTTCAGGTCCTAGAATTTGTCCCGATTTAGAAATTTTCTGCAAACACTCACCGCTGGTCTTTGCCTTGTTCCAGATGGCTGACAATGGATGGGTTAGCGGAATCTGCCACGCAGAGCCCGGCCTCCCCAAGTTGCTATTGCTCAGCCTGGAACGCGTCGGGGTTATGGAACCACCGGAATATGCCTACCGTGAGTACGTCGCCGGAGGCACCCTTCGGTGCGACATGATGATTTTTGTGGAGAGAAGCACCCGCTACCCTGATGTGGACCCTTGGTTCATCTCCACCACTGGTTTCCGCTTCCCCGACACCTATCGAAAGGCCGCCCGTAAAGCCCTGCGACGGCTGCGTGTGCTCTACAGGCACCACCTTCAGCGGACCCCTATGGGATTTTTCCCACCCGCTGAAGGAAGAGGACGCACTTGGATTGCCCGGATGAGAGGACTTGGACGAGAAGAAGAAGACCTAGAAGATACGGTCTCCCACCTATCCATCTACCTTACTGGCTTGGATGCACTCTGCCGCGAACAGTCGGCGCAACTGAAGCAGCTAATCCATGGGATTGAAAAGATAACCCAGGAGCTGGAGGAGCAACGAACAAGAGCTGCAAACGCCGAGTATTCCGTAGCCGCCCTCCAAGTCCAGATACAAGAATACGAGAACCGCAACGGAATAGGTGGATGGATCGAGGAAGAAGAAGAAGAACCCATGGAGACCCATTGGGACAAGGGTACTCAGACCGAAAACGAGATGGATCAGTTCCTTCCAATAAAGAAGCGCTCTATCAGGACCGAGGAAGAATCCCCATGATAGGATTAGCACCCCTAGCAAAAACCCTACCCGAATGACCACGTATCCATAAAAACTGTACCACCCTTGTTGTAATAATAAATATCATCTACTCCCTTTTGCACCTGTACCAGGTTGTTTACCCTGTTTCTGTTTCAGATGGCTGAGGAAGGATGGACCCAGGGCGATTGCCAAGCTGCACCTGGATTCCCCAGCCTCTTAATCAACACCCTAGAGGACCTTGGCGTTACGGAACGCCCAAGGTACTACAGCCGAGAGTACGAGCACCATGGTACCCTCCGCTGCAGGGTGATCCTGGTCATCGCCAGGAGCAACCGCTACACCGACATCCAGCCTTGGCGAGCGACCGCCACAGGATTTAGACACCAAGATACGTACCCCCTGGCCATCAGAAAAGCACTTCGTTATTTGTGCCGGATTTTTGAAGAACACCTCGCCCCCACGCCAGCGAAGTTCTTCCCGCCGGCCATCAGGACCCCAGTCTGGGAAGCACGCATGAGAAACCTGGAACGACGTCGCCACGAAGAAGGACCCCTGTACCAAGTGACCACTTACCTAGCCGCCCTGGACCAACTCTTTGATGAGCAAGCCAACCTTCTAAGGGAGCAGACCCATCGAGCCGAGCAAGCAGAGCTCGCAGTAAGGATACAGCAGATCCGAGCCGCCCACGCCGAGGCGAGAGCCGCAGCCGCGGTCAGTAGCGAAGCAGTCGCCCAAGAGAGCCTCAGGCAAGCCCGAGACCGGCGTATGCAAGATTGGACCCAAAGCGGAACACCAGTCCCGGCGATAGGGGAGGACCATGTTTTACTCGGGACACCCATCATAGGATGGGGGACACTCTTTGGAAACACACCAGCCCCACCCGGAAACCCTGAAAGCTCGGCTGCCGCCGTCGAAAGGAATGCTCAAGCGCAACCCTTGACCGGTGGAAACCCAGAGGACGGCGAGCAAGGATCACTCGCGCTCTCCGCCCCAGAAGAAGGCCTGCCCCGCGAGTAAAATGACCGGCGCCACCCTAGTGATGTGTCCCCAGCCACTTTTGTTGTTGTGCCTGATCCCAGACGAGTAGTACGAGACCTAGCCTTACCCTAAGTTGTACCCCCTTGCAGTAATAAAATGGTTTGTGCTTGTTGTTTGTGATGTTGTGTGCTGGTTTGTTGTGTGCTGATTATTTATATGAGTACCGGCAGGAGGTAGATTCTGCCTTATATGTATACGAATTAAACAACTTAAACATCACATAATCGTAACCCCGATTTACCCAATCAACAGGTGACCCCCGGAACGTCGCGAGGGCCTCCCGTGGCCGGAACCCCGTAGCCGCTAGTGTCGGAGCACAGCCCGTTGAACAAGATTTTCCCCAAGGAGAACAAGAAGTAAGCCAGAACCGAGGGGGAAGCCAAGAAGGAGAACAACTACCACCACCCCCACCCCTCGGAGACCTGGCGCAGATCATCCATAACCAGACCCTCATACTGGAGACTCTGGTGAATGCCCTCATTAACCGGCAGCCACGAGGGCAGAATATGAACGACAAGCTGACGGCCTTTCTAAGGACCAAGCCGCCTACCTTCGCCGGATCCTGCAACCCGTTGGATGCTGACGACTGGTTGCGAGTAATCCAGAGGAAGCTCGAACCATTCGAATGCCAGGACCGGGATAAAGTCCTTCTGGCAGCCCACCAGCTCACCGGAACAGCATTATCTTGGTGGGAAAACTATTGTACCGCAGCCGAAGATGCCTCTACCATCACCTGGGGAGAATTTGTAAGGGAGTTCCGCCGCTACCACATCCCTTCGGCTACCATGAAGCGCAAGGCGGATGAATTCCGCGCACTGCAGCAGGAAAACATGACGGTGGAAGAGTACACCCATCGGTTCATTGAGCTGGCCCGTTATGCGCCGGAAGAAGTGAACGACGACGATAAGAAGCAAGACATGTTCAAGAAGGGGTTAAGCCCAGAACTCCGGACCTTGCTTACTCCCCAGATCTATCCGGACTTCAACACCCTGATGAACAAGGCTATCCTCACAGAAAGGGCCAAAGCTGAAGAGAGAAAGGACAATAAACGCAAATTCCTGGAAAGCAAGGCCCGCCAACAGGACCGCTACCAAAAGCTGAGGAACATCAACTACACTGCACCAAGATCTCAGGCCCCAATGCAGTATAGGACTCAGTCCCAAGTGACAGGATCACAGGCCCCGCCTAGGAATCAGAATACCATGAGGGCCCCGCAGAGCAACACAAGTCTGGCCGCCTCCGACAACAACAATGTTAGGGCCTGTTTCAACTGCCGTGAGACAGGGCACTTCATCGCCAACTGCCCTTACGCCAAGAACAAGCCGGCCACGTCAGCCTTCTCCAACACAGTGAATGGACCCAGACCAGCCCTGACCGGAGCCAACCGAGTGCCCGTCCGCAACAACGACAACAGCCAGCAGGTGAAGCAGCAATCATTTGGACAAGCCCGCGTCAATCACATCGACGCGCAGGAGGCTCAAGAGGCCCAAGGCGTAGTGCTCGGTGAGTACCTAGTCAACTCGGCTCTGGCGACAGTATTATTTGATTCTGGAGCATCACACTCGTTTATATCCTCGAGCTATGTGGAGAAACACAAAATACCTACAGTACTACTAAAAACATCCCTATTAACCCGGACGCCTGGAGGCGACATCAATTGTCAATTAGGTTGTCCCCGGGTAAGGATCAATTTAAGTGGGGTAGACTTTCTAGCAGATTTGGTAGTACTCAAGCCTGGGGGAATAGACGTGATCCTTGGGATGGATTGGTTAAGCCGACACAATGGCCTCATAGGCTGCACTGATAAAGTGGTGCACCTAACAAACCCCGAAGGAATACAAGTGATCTGCCATACTCGGGATAGTAAGTTTGACCCAATGATGTTTAACATGGAAGCCAAACCCTTAGAAGGAGTCCCGGTAGTAAACGAATACCCAGACGTGTTCCCCGAAGAGCTTCCCGGTATGCCGCCAGATAGGGATATAGAGTTCGTCATAGACCTTATCCCCGGAACATCCCCTATAGCCAAGAGACCCTATAGGATGGCGGCCTCTGAATTGACAGAATTAAAGAAGCAACTAGAAGAACTGCAGAGGATTGGCTTCATCAGACCAAGCTCGTCGCCGTGGGGAGCCCCAGTGCTGTTTGTCAAGAAGAAGGATGGGAGTATGAGGTTATGTGTAGACTACCGGGCACTGAATGAGGTTACCATTAAGAACAAGTACCCTCTTCCCAGGATTGATGACCTGTTCGATCAGCTAAAGGGAGCCAAGTACTTTTCCAAGATCGATCTAAGGTCAGGGTATTTCCAGCTCAAGATTAGAGAAAGTGACATCCCCAAAATGGCTTTTGTCACCCGCTACGGGCAGTTTGAGTTCACCGTAATGTCCTTCGGACTAACCAATGCCCCTGCCTATTTTATGAACCTCATGAACAAAGTATTTATGGACGAGCTGGATAAGTTTGTCGTAGTCTTTATCGACGACATACTTATCTACTCTAAGAGTATTCAGGAACATGAGCAACATCTGCGGGTAGTATTGGAAAAGCTGAGGGCACATAGGTTATATGCCAAGTTCAGCAAGTGCGAATTCTGGCTGGAGAGAGTAGCTTTTCTTGGTCACATTCTGACTGCGGAAGGCGTAGCAGTGGACCCAGAGAAGGTCGAAACCGTTTCCAATTGGCAGCGACCAACTAACGTCAGTGAAATCAGGAGCTTCCTTGGGTTAGCCGGGTACTATCGGAGATTTATCGATGGATTCTCTAAGATAGCTCGACCCATGACAGAACTCCTTAAAAAGGAGAAGAAGTTCGCTTGGACGGAATCTTGTGAGAGAAGCTTTCAGGAACTAAAGCAAAGGTTGACAACCGCCCCAGTGTTAACCCTACCGGACATTCATTGGGATTTTGTCATTTATTGTGATGCATCCCGACAAGGATTAGGGTGTGTTCTGATGCAAGATGGGAAAGTCGTTGCATATGCTTCCCGCCAACTCAGGACTCATGAGCAGAATTACCCGACCCATGACTTGGAATTAGCAGCCGTAGTACATGCTCTCAAGATTTGGAGGCATTACTTGATTGGGAATAAGTGTGAGATTTACACTGACCATAAGAGTTTGAAATACATCTTCACCCAGCCAGATTTGAACTTAAGACAAAGGAGATGGTTAGAGTTAGTCAAGGACTATAATTTGGAAATCCATTATCACCCCGGGAAAGCGAATGTGGTAGCCGACGCCTTAAGCCGGAAATCCTATGGGCCCAAGGATGACAACCTGCGCGAGGAAATGGCACGATTAAATGTGCACATTGTTCCTCGAGTTTCCAGCCATGTGTTAAGCGTCCAATCAACCCTAGAGGATAGAATTAGAGAGGCTCAAAGCTCAGATCAGGAGTTAGTAAAGATCTGCAAGCAAACTGGAGAAAACAAAGCGCCAGGTTTTAGAGTGGATGATAAGGGAACATTATGGTACGAGGATAGGATTTGTGTGCCCCAGAATGGAGATTTCCGGCAGATAATTATGGACGAAGCCCATAACTCGGCCTACTCCATCCACCCAGGATCCACCAAAATGTATATGGACATAAGGCAAAAATATTGGTGGAGTGGAATGAAAGCGGATATCGCGCGATTTGTGGCGCATTGTGATACCTGCCAAAGGATCAAGGCCGAACATCAAAAGCCGGCAGGATTATTGCAACCCTTGCCTATCCCGGTTTGGAAATGGGATGAGATAGGAATGGACTTTGTAGTGGGTCTGCCTAGACCACAGAAGGGACACGATTCCATATGGGTAATAGTGGACAGACTCACTAAGTCGGCTCATTTCATACCTGTACGAACCACTTACGGTGGAGAAAAGCTGGCAAAGCTTTATGTGGAGAATATAGTAAAGTTACATGGAGTGCCTAGCAGAATTGTCTCAGATAGAGGGACCCAATTTACGTCTAGGTTTTGGAAAAGCTTGCATAAAGCTATGGGTACTAAGCTAGACTTTAGCTCCGCATACCACCCACAGACGGATGGTCAAACCGAAAGGGTGAACCAGATTATGGAAGATATGCTGAGAGCATGTGTCCTGACCTATGGAAATGATTGGGAGCAAAGTCTGCCTTATGCAGAATTTTCGTACAATAATAGTTACCAAGCCAGCTTGGGCATGTCGCCATTCGAAGCCCTCTATGGGAGAAAGTGTAAAACTCCCTTGATGTGGTCGGAAGTTGGAGAACGTGCGCTAGTAGGGCCCGCACTAATAAAGGAAGCAGAAGAAAAATTAGCGGAAATCCGCGAGAAGTTGAAGGCGGCTCAATCCCGACAAAAGAGCTACGCAGATAAGAGAAGGCGAGAAATAAGTTTCAATCCGGGAGAATTTGTCTATCTCAAAGTTTCACCCATTCGAGGAACACGAAGATTTCAGGTACAAGGGAAATTGGCCCCTCGATACATTGGACCGTATCGGGTTCTGAAGAAAATCGGAGTAGTGGCATACCAACTAGAGTTACCAGAAGAAATGTCAGATATACAGCCAGTATTTCATGTTTCGCAATTGAGAAGGTGTCTGAGGATACCCGAGGGAGAACATGTGCCGGTGGAAACAATAGACCTGCAGCCGGATTTGCGATACCAAGAAGTACCGGTCAAGATTCTAGACACTGTCACTAAAAGGACAAGAAACTCCGAAGTACGGATATGCAGGGTTCAATGGAGCAGACATGGAGTAGAGGAAGCAACCTGGGAACGCGAGGAGGCTCTAAAGAAGGAATTTCCCCATTTGTTCAGAAGCCAGCCGAATCTCGAGGACGAGATTCATTTAAGTGGGGTAGGCTTGTAACGCCCTGAAAATCCACCAAATTAAAACACGCGCTAGGGTGCTTCGTTTAGAAATCACCCGACGTCAAAACCCTAACCCTAACCAGGCCACTGTCCCGTCCTGCACCGCTCGATAGCTTGTCAACGCGCGCGACCGCTTTCCTCGATTAGCGCCGGCGCGATTCAGCGCGCGAATGCCGCACACGCGTGGCCGACCAGCCACGGCCGCCGCCGCGATTGGCGCCGACGCGTTTCCTTCCCCCCCCCCCTCGCCGATCTCCTCGCGCAGCGTGCGCGCGCCGCGAATCCCGCCACACGCGAACGACGCACGCGCGCGGCCGACCGACCGCGGTCGCCTCCGCGATCGGCGCCGACGCGCCCCTCCCTTTCTCCCTCTCTCTCCTTTCTCTTTCTCCTTTTCTCTCCCTCTATTCCTTTTCTTTTCTTTCCCTTTTCTCTCTCTTTCTTTTCCTTCTCCCTTTCTTCTTTTCCCTCCCTTCTTCTTCTTCTTCTCCTCTTCCCTGCTCCCGAGCGCCGCCCCTCCTGCTTGGCACTGAGCCTCGGCCCCTCCTCCCTCGTGCACGCACGCGCGCGTGCCCGTGCGCGCCGCGCACCCCTGCCGCACCACCGCGCCAGCCCCTGCCTGGCCGCGCCGCGACGCACAGCCGCACCGCGCCACGCCCCCTGGCCGTGCGCCGTGCCGTGCCGAGCCACGGCCCTGGCCTGCGCACGCCACCCGCGCCCGCGCGCGCGTGTGCCGCGTGCCGCGCCGCCCGCCGTGCGGCGCGTCGCCTGCGCGCGCCCTGTTTCCCCCGCGTGGCGCGCCGCCCGCCGTGCCGCACGCCGCCTGCACGCGCACGCCGAGCTGCGACGACGCGCCGCCCGCCGTGCCGTGTCCTGCCCCCTGCTGCGCCGCCCTGTGCCCACAGCGCCCGCCCACGTGCCCGAGCCGCCGCCGCCCGCACGCCGCTTCGCGACGGCCATAAGCGGCCGCCCGCCATTAAAGCGCCCGCGCCGCTCGCCGGCCCCCCCTCCACCGGCCTCTACCACCCGTCGCCCTTGTGAGCCTATAAATAGGCCCCCCGGCATCCCCGGCACCCCCACCACCTGCCACGCCGTCTAGCCGCGCCTTCCCCGAAGCTCCAGCGCCGCCCCACCGTGCTCTGCAACCGCCACCGCCTGCGCCCGTCGCCCCGCTCCCACGCGCCACCCCGGCCCGAGGTGAGGCCGGGGGTCGAACCCCCCCCCCCTCTCCCCCTTCCTTTTCCCCTAGCCCCGAACCGCCCTGGGGCCCGGCCGGCCGGAATTGGTCGCCGCCGGCGTGCCCTTTTCTTTCCCCCTCTCTGCTCTGTGCGAGAGAGGAGGAAGAAGGAGCAATTTTGCCCTTAGGCCCCCCCCCTTCCCCTCTATTTAGTTAAAAGCCCTCCACCCTTTGACCCCTTTGCAAAAGAACCTATTCCTTTTGCTATTTCCAAAACTAGACCCCCCCCATGATATAAGTTTAATTTCAAATAGATCCCTCACACTTTTTGTTGTGCCTCGCATGTTTCTAAGATTTACAAATAGGCCCTTCTGTTTTTAGAAAGTATACGGACAAGCCCCTGGACCCCCGTTTAATCCCTGAAACCGTCTTTGACTCGTCATTTTATGTGCGAAACGACCTCCGATTGACCCGAAACTTTACCACTCCATTCCTAGTATAGTTTTGGCCATGCCATTAAGAAACCACCCAAAGATATCACCCCTAACTCCGTAACCAAATTATTTCCGATTCAAGCCCAACGATAAAAGCTTTTAGTTCTTTCGCTTGATTGCGTGTCTGTTTGTTTGCGTCGTAGGACACGGAGTGAACGACGAGGTTCCCGACCGCGACCAAGCAACTGAGGATCAGTTCTGCGACCCCGAACCCGAAGGACAGTGCTTCGATCAGGACTTCCCGCAAGAGTTTGACGATGGCAAGTTCAATCCCGCTCTTTGATGCATGTTTCTGTCCTAGTTTTTATAAACACAACCCAGTGGCCTATTTTATAAAATTGCATGGTTTTGCGTGTTGAAAACATGGTAGGATAGCCACCCTTGCTTGAGACAACCATACCTTGACCGCCTGATTTTATAAAGAAAATGTGTGTGTGTGGGAAGGGATAAAATGTGGTTTTGAAAGACGAGTCGGACGGGATGGATGGCATTTCTGTGTGAATTGCCGTCGGTGTGCTCGTACCTGTGTGGTAGGGCAGGGAAGGGAGATATCCATCCTGTCACCCCTAAGGACCGAGTTGATGTGACATCTCACCTAGCTTCTTGTCGTGCGAACCACTTGACCGTTGTATGGGCAACGGCTTGGCCTAACCCCACTAGTTAGTCTGATGGCCATCAGGAGAGCTGGGAGCAACGGGTGATCAAGGAGACGGGATAAGCTCTGTGTGACTTATGCCCCGGTTAAGCCTCGGAAATAGGTTGAGTAACCCCTTGATAAATCCCGTGGTGGCTAGTCAGGTCTAGCTAAGGTGGGTAAGGGCTTCGATGGAATCTGCACCGGCACTAAGGTGTTCGTGCTGTGGTACCCCACCTGTGGGTAAAGTTGCACACCTCTGCAGAGTTAAAATCTATTCGAATAGCCGTGCCCACGGTATTGGGCAAGTTACGGTGTGGTCACATAACTAGTGTTTCTCTTTGGGAATGGATGGGCTGGTGTGAGTTGTTTGGAAAGAGTCCGGCAGTGTGCCGTGTGCTACGGCGGACGGGGAGTCCGGTAGTAGTTTAAAACTTGGATCCTGTGTGGATCATGACCGTGTGCTCCTTGGTACAAGAAAACTCGTTTTAAAAATGCTTTTGAAACAAACCCCTGCATACAACAGAGTTTTCCGCAAATGGACCATAACCCTATCCTTGGATTATCTTGTGCATTAAATTCTGTTATGCCCCCTCCGTGGGTGTGATTGGACTTGCTGAGTACGTTTGTACTCACCCCTTTCTTACTTTACAGTGGAAGACCCAGACTACGTCCCCGAAGACAACGAGTAGGGTTTCGTCCTGCACCCAGTCTTGCCTGTGGTTGAGGCCACCGTTGGATTCCGCATGGCGCAAGACTCTGATGATCCTTTGTTCGTAGCTAGTGTAGTTGTGTGGCTTTTGGTTGTAATCCTCGCGATAGTGGCGCTTCACTGCCCATTACCGCGTAGAGTTGTACGGTGATGTACCATCTGATGTAATAAAAGTGTTATCAGCCTCCTGAGACTGATAATTTGACACTTTTAAGTCTTCCCTGAGGGGGGGACGCTTCAATAAGTGATTCTGCTAAATCATTTTGAGTATGGACATATGGAACTGAGTGTTGGACCTGAATACCTAATACCATGCAATAATCATTAAAGGCTCTTGAGAAAAAATTCAGCAGCATTATCCATGCAAATGGATTAATCCAATGTTCAGGATAACTTGTTTGTAACTTGATAATTTAAGAAATTATCTTAACAAATGCAGGTTTTGTGTCAATAAAAGACACATATGGGACTATCGTGTAGATGCGTCGATGAGAACCATGACATACATGAATGGTTTAGATAATGGTTGAATGGGATCATATATATCACGTTGAATGCGTTCAAGGAATTTAAGTAAGGAATTTAAGTGATTTATTTTTAACTTTAAGATATGATGGTCTTAGAATTAACTTCCCCTATGCACATGCAGTATACACAAAGTCTGAGGATTGAGGGAATTTAGCCTTTTGTAAATTATGACTGTCGGTGTTTTACCGTCACCCCCACCGAGGGATACCCCTAAGATGGTGAGTTTGTAGGTTGGGTGTCGCCGAGATCAGGAACTCAAAGGTGCAAAGAAACATAAGGTTTTAGACAGGTTCGGGCCGCCGAGAGCGTAATACCTAGGGCTGGAAAAAAAGCTCGCGGCTCGAAGCTCGGCTCGGGCTCGGAGCGGCTCGGCTCGGCTCGGAGCGGCTCGCTAGCCTAGAACGAGCCGAGCCGAGCCTCTTTTCTCGGCTCGCTAAAACACCGAGCCGAGCCGAGCCGGCTCGCGAGCTGAGGCTAAACCAATGAAAGTCTGCGTGTAGCTGTTGCCTGTTATGAACTTATCATGCCCTTTATGCATTTTTTTCTTGCCGTTAAACACTTAAGAGTTAGAAGTAAGTTAAACTAAGAGAACCTTGCTGTGGTACTGTTAAAACCGTGCTGAGTTGCTGTTATGAATGCTTCTTATTGAAACCTTGCTGTTTTCTCTAAAATTTGATCTGTGATGCAATAACTAGTTGTGGCTCGCGAGCTGGCTCGAGCCGGCTCGCGAGCCGATAACGAGCCGAGCCGAGCCTCTTCCACCAGCTCGTGAAATTACCGAGCCGAGCCAGGCTCGGATCGCTAGATGACCAAGCCAAGGCGAGCCGAGCCGAGCCTGGCTCGGCTCGGCTCGTTTCCAGCCCTAGTAATACCCTACGTCACGTGTGATTTGTATGGCCTTTGATGATGATCGTCCCTGAGGGGGTCCCTATCCGCCCTTATTTAGTCTAAGGGGACAGGTTTACATGGATATCCTAGTCGGGTACAAGCCTAGGAGTCCTACCCGATTACTTCTTGGGTAGTTTCCTACCGTGTCCGACTAGTTTCACTACTGTATGAGTAATCCTACTGTATTACGAGTAGTTATAATAGATATAGAGCATGGGCGTGTCTCATTCCGTATCCTAGGAGAAGTGTGCCACGTGAGCAATCCCGTGTAACCGGATCTGACAAGCCTCCGAGCTTTTCGTAGCAGAGTACTGCATACGTCCGAGTACTTCTGAAAGCGTCTTCGAGTTCTCCTGAACTTCATCTTGAAGGTGTCCTCCGAGTACTTCCTTGGCTGCGTCGAGGCTGTGAGGTGCTCAAGCCCTGAGTAGTTGTCCAGTATTCTTTATATGGGGTGCGATTAAATTCGCACTCCATATGGAGTGGTTCCTAAGTCTTAGGTTGACTCGCAGAATCAGGCGGAGCATCAATTTAATCTTGAGTCTTCTGTCCTTATCTTCCAGCAAATTTGAAAAATAAGTCGCTGATGACACATGTCCCACAGCCCTCGAGCCTTGATTCCAAATCTCCAAGGTTTGAAATAAAGGATCCAAAGAATTATGGCATACAATATATGACGAAAAAGATTGGATGGTGAACATGGGCAAATTGGTGTAGTAAATTTGAAAACCTCTTTTTTCGGGATGAATTCTTTGAAAAAATGGTTAAACAAATAGCATCCCCAACAAGCACCCCAAAATTACCTCTCTAATCAATCCTTGTGCCCTAAACCAATGACTAAATAAGTCCTCTGGATAATAATTTGAACAAACCTCTCATTTTGGAATAAAATCCCTGAAATAATGGTTAACACTACCCAAGATAAATCTTAAAAAGTCTCTTGAATCGGATATTGTCAAGTAATTGTACAACATCTAGCATGTAGATATGAGAGTTGTCCATTGAGGCACGTTAAGTGCCTTGTCCCATCAAGCCCCCGAGGCAGGAGCTAGACGAGAAGCATAAAGCAGTCGTAATGGAACGGTGGTGTTAGCCCCCGAGTCTAGTCATTGGGCAAGTAGCCGCTGAGTCTTGAGCGGTCGTTGAAGACATCTAGTCGGAGTCGATCCCGACTAGGATTACAGTCAAGATGAATAGTTAAAGTAGTCGAACATATGTAGAACATTTCATAAACTAGTAGATTTCTTGTCATGGAGCGAGGCCCCTTCAATAACATAGTGTACAAGTTGAAAACAGGTAATATGTCACTGGAAAATAAGGGAGCGAGGCCCCTTCAGCAGACTTGCACATAGGGCTGGGCATTCAGATCGGTTCGGTTCCTCGGTTCCTACAGAACTTCGGTTCCTAGATAATAGGTACCGATCTGTTATTTTTAGAGGCAGGAACCGAGCAACTTTGGTTCCAGGTAGTTCGGTTCGGTTCCGGTACTTACCGAAGGAACCGAAGTTCCGGGTAGCGCGGGGGGAGCAGGCCGAGCAGGGGCGGCGCCGCGTCGGTGCGCGCGGGGGGGGGGGGGGAGGGAGAGGGGGCGGCGCGCGGGGCCGGCCGGCCGGGAGGGAGACGGGGCGGCGCGGGGGGGGGGAGGGACTGAGGGAGAGGGGGCGGCGCACGGGGGGTGGAGGGAGAGGGGCGCCGGCCGCCGGGGCGGCGCGCGGGGGGGGGAGGGGAAGGGGGCGGCGCGGGGGGGGATGCCGGGAGGGACTGAGGGAGAGGGGGCGGCGCGTCGGCCGAGAGGAGGACTAGCAGGAGGCCTTCTTTTACTTGGGCCGAACTAATGGGCTGAATTTCGGTTCATCAGGAGAACCGAGCCAAATACCGAATATCACCAGGAACTTCGGTTCCTTAGAGCATGGAACCGAACAGGAACCGAACTTCTTCGGTTCCGGTTCCTTCGGTAATGGTTCTCGGTAACTTCGGGTCGGTTCTCGGTTCTCGGGTTTTTTTCCCCAGCCCGACTTGCACGTAGTACTAGCCGTAAACCAGTAAAACGGCGTTGTACTAGAAGTATGAGCACAAGGCCCCTTCAGTAACCCAAGGAACTAGTCAGGAACTAGTAATTAGTTACTGGAAGCATGGGAGTAAGACCCCTTCAGCCAACTTGCACGTAATACCTGTCGGAAACTGGTAAAACAGAGTTGTACTGGAAGTATCGATCTCCAGGTACCAATAGAAGATGTTCCTAGTTGATCAAGGATGAGAACATCGTACATGTTCAATATTCCATGAATTTGGTGCTTCCTGGCCATTCGGGTACTGTAAGCGATAAGATTCGAGGCCTATGACCTTGTGCACAATGAAAGATCCTTCCCACCATGAATTAAGTTTGTGTAGCCCGGTATCATCCTGGATTCATCGAAGAACCATATCTCCAACGTTGAAAGAGCGTCGTTGAACGTTCCTGTCGTGGTAACGACAAACTCCTTACAAGTAGCGGGCTGACTGGAGTAATGCATTGCATCGGATTTCCTCAGCCGAGTCAAGCTCAAGATGTCTTACAGTATCAGCCTCGCCTTCTTCAAACATCTCCAATCATGGAGACTTCCACATCACATCAGCTGGTAATATAGCTTCAGACCTGTATACAACAAAAACAGGTGACTGTCCCTGTGGCTTTGCTTGGTTGTGTGCGAAGCCCCCAGACTACTGATGAGATCTCATTGATCCACTTGCCATCCTTTTTGCTATTCTCATCATAGAATCTTTTCTTCAATCCATCAAGAATCAAGCTGTTGGCACGCTCAACCTGACCATTGGCCCACAGGTGAGCCACCGAAATATATTTGACTTCAATGGAGTTGCGTTCACAGAAATCTCAGAAATGATGCGAGTGGAAATCTGATCCCAAATCGATGATGATGGTGTTAGGGAAGCCAAAGCGGTGTAAGATGTCGTAAATGAAAGTAACCACTCGATTCGCAGTGAATGTTGCGATTGGCTTGTACTCGATCCAATTGGTAAACTTGTCAATAGTCACCAACACGTGTGTGAAACCTTCTAGCGCAGTTATTAAAGGCCCTATCATGTTCAGGCCCCAGCATGCAAACGGCCATGAGGGTGGTATTGGTGATGAGATTATGAGATGGAACATAGGGCTGTTTGCCAAAGAATTAACGGTTGGTGCACCGGCGAACGAGTGCTTCGGCATATGCCAAAGAAATCGGCCAGTAGAAACCAGAACGAAACGCCTTGCCGACTAGTGTGCGAGAAGCAGCGTGGTTCCCGCACACGCTTTCATGAATGTCGTGGAGTATCTTTTTGCCCTCCTCCGTGCTGACACACTTCATGAGTATGCCTGATGCCGATCCACGCTTGTACAGATTGCCCCTAAATAGAACATCCCGTTTGTTGCGCCATAGGATGCGAGTAGCTTCAACACTTTTTAGGTCGATGTCGGAAGGTAGTTTGTGCTCCTGGATGTAGTCGATGAAGGCCACCCTCCAGTCGACCTCGATCATCAAGACCTCTCGGTCAGGTTCCTTGGGACCCTTAGTGATGGAACTTAAGTCTGGTGCCCTGATGGAAGCATGATGCAACTCGTGAACGAAAACTCTCGGTGGGACGTTAGCTCGATCAGAACCCAGTTTGGAGAGCACATCCGCGCCCACATTATTGTCGTGAACCACATGGTGAATTTCCAGCCCCGAGAAATTTTTCTTGAGCTTGCGTATTTCCGTAACATAGAAGTCCATGGTATCCTTGTTGATGTCCTACTCTTTATTAACTTGTTGAACCACCAGTAAGGAATCACGGTAGATGAGTAGTTGCTTCATGCCTAGAAAGATTGCCAGGCGTAACCTGTACAATAGTGCCTCGTACTCAGCCTCGTTGTTAGGGATCTCAAATAGTATTTGAAACACGTACTTGAGTTGTTCTCCTCTCGAGCTGATGAAAAGTACTCCCGCACCACCGCCACCCAGCTTGAATGAGCCGTCGAAATACATGACCCAATGCTCTGGCTGGTTGGTTGGGGCTTCCACTTGGTTTTCTCGCCACTCCGCCATGAAATCGACTGGTGCCTGCGACTTGATGGCTGTCTGGGGCTTGAAGTCGAGTGTGAGGACTCCCAACTTCACTGCCCACTTGGAGATGCGCCCGGTAGCGTCCCAATTCCTCCACCAATGGGAAGTCAGAGACCACCAGGATATTGTATGCATCAAAGTAGTGGCGAAACTTCCTAGAAGTGATGACTATACCGTAAACTATTTTCTGAATTGTTGGGTAATGAACCTTAGGTAGAGAGGACTTCGCTGATGAAGTAAATTGGTTGTTGCACCCCGAAAGTGTGGCCTTCTTCCTGTTGTTCCACCACGATTGATGTACTGACGACGTGAGTAGTTGCGGCGATGTAGAGGAGCAGGTTCTCGCCTGGTTGGGGGGCAGTCAGGATGGGTGGCGACTGCACATGGTGCTTGAGATCTTGCAGTGCCTGGTTTGCCTCCTCGGTCCACTTGAACTTGTGGTGGAACTTGAGCAATTTGAAGAAGGGTAAGCTCCTTTCTTGAAGTCGGGAGATGAATCGGTTCAAAGCTGCTATGTAGCCAGTGAGCTTCTGGACGTCCTTGATCATCTTTGGAGCATCCATAACTATGATAGCATTGATCTTCTCCGGATTTGCTTCGATACCATGGTGACTTACAATGAACCCGAGTAGTTTTCCTTGAGGCACGCCAAAGACGCACTTCGTCGGGTTAAGCTTCCATCAAAACCGTCACAAGCTGTTGAACGTCTCCTCGAGATCAGTGATGAACTCATCGTAGGATCTGGTCTTGATGTCCATATTATCCACGTAAGCTTCAACGTTGCGGTGTAGCTGATCTGCAAGGCACAATTGGATAGCCCGTTGGTAAGTGGCTTCTGCGTTCTTCAACCCTGAATGACATCATAGTGTATGCCTATGCTCCAAAGGGGGTGATGAACATCGTTTTGATCTGGTCTTCCTCTTTGAGAGCTATCTGATGGTAGCCCGAGTAGTAGTCGAGGAAAGAGAGCAAGACGCAGCCAGCCGTGGAGTCGATAATTTGGTCGATGCATCGGAGCGTGAAGGAGTCATTCGGGCAGTGTTTATTAAGATCAGTATCATCCACACATATCCTCAATTCGTTATTATTCTTTTTCAATACAAGTACAGGGTTAGCTAGCCACTCGGAATGGTACACTTCTTTAATAAAACCAGCCGCGTACACACATATCCTCCATTCGTTATTATTCTTTTTCAATACAAGTACAGGGTTAGCTAGCCACTTGAATGGTACACTTCTTTAATAAAACCAGCCGCGAGTAGTTTTTTAAACTCTTTCTTGATGGCCTCCCTCTTGTCAGGGGTGAAGCATTGTAGTCATTGCATCTTCGGAGTGGCTTTAGGGTCGACTTTTAGGCAATGCTCAATCAACTCCTTGGGCACCCCTGGAATATCCGCTGTTTTCCATGCGAATATGTCTCGGTTAGCCCTAAGGAAGCTGATGAGCGCGCTTTCCTATTTGTCACCTAAGCCGCCCCCGATTAAAGCAGTCTTGGACGGGTCGCCCTCTTGCAGCTGGATGGCTTTGATGCCGACGTCGCTGGGGTTGGGTTTGATTCTCGACTAGCTAGGCCGCTGGTTGGAGATCTCCATCTCTGTGTTGGCCAGCTTCAACACGGCCGCGAGTACTTCTGCAGACGGCTCTAGCATGCATGATGTCGTGGCGTACTCGATCACCTCATGGTTGCAGTCGTACGACTTCTTCAGGTCGCTACGGAGTATAAGTACGCCTGTCTTGCCTGGCATCTTGAGTAGCAGGTAGACATAGTGGGGCACGACCATGAATTTGGCTAGTGCCGGTCTGCCAAGGATGGCATGGTACGACGAGTTGAAATCTGCGACCACGAACTTGATGTACTCGGTGCGTAGTTGTCTTTCGTCCCAAAGGTGACTGGCAGGACCACTGACCTGAGTGGTATAGCCGCGTTAGTCGGGACAATGCCGTAGAAAGGAGCCTTGCTGGGAGTGAGCATCTTGGAGATGTTCAGTCCCATCTTCTTCGAAGTACTTGTGAAGAGTAGGTTGAGGCCGCTCCCACCGTCAATGAGTACTCTGGTGAGCTGTGAGCCCACCACGACAGGGTCTAGGATGAGCGGGAATTTTCCCGACTCAGAGAAGCTGGTCCATTGATCATCCCTGGAAAAGGAGATCGAGACCTTATTGTATCTTAGAGGTCTTGTCATGGCCGACTCCACGGAGAGTATTGCACACAGGGTTAGCTTCTGCGCGCGCTTGGAGGGGAATCCGTCGTCTCCGCCGAAGATGATGTTGACAGCGTTCTTTGGATACTGGAAGTCTTGAGTCCCTGACTTGTCACCTCCTTCATCATCCTCCTTGTCCTTTCACTTTCCTGCTTGAGGGAGGGGTGGTGCATTGACTGATTTGCTGATGGTGACGCACTCGAAGAGCGTGTGCCGCGACTTCGGGTCTATCGGGCATTGTTTGTGCATGACTTGCTCGTATTCCGAGTGGTTGTTCCCCGACTTCTTGCCACGCGGGTTGCGCTCAACAGCCATGACTTCATAGTCTGGCTTGCAGTTTCGAGTGTTCCCCAAGTGGGTCCGCTGGTTTTTGCCGAAACGGCCGTTGCCATTGTCTTGCTTGTCGTGGTTGCGCCTAGGGAAGCGGTCATTTTCCTCGTCCTCCTGGTCAACCCACCGCGCCATCATATCGCACAGCTCCACGGCAGTAGTTAGGCAGTTGAGCCCGAAGTCGTGGTATGTGTTCTTCGAGAAGAGGCTGTTTTGGAAGCAACGAATCACGACCTCATCGATGATGGTGGCGATGGTGGCGCGCGTCTCGAAGAAACGCCGTGTGTAGAACCTCAGGGTCTCGTTCATCTCTTGCTTCACCTAGGATAGGTCATGGCGAGTACCCGCTCGGATCATGGATCCCTAAAAGTTGTCGATGAAGGCTCGCTTGAGGTCTTCCCATGAGTCGATGGAGTTTGGCTTGAGGCTTTCAAGCCATGTGAGGGCGCAGACTCCAAAGCCACCGGGAAGTAGAGAGCTTTGGTGGAGTTGGATCCCTCTGAAACTTCAATAGCAATGGAGTAGCATCGAATCCACTGGCGTGGGTCCTGCTTACCATCGTACTTGGGGATTCTGACTGGTTTGAAGTCCTTTGGATAGGACTTATCGGTGATGCTGGTGGTGAAGGCGGGGAAGCGATCGCTATCACCATCGTCGTGGTGCCTGACGGTACGGTCCCTTCTCCTCGCTTCAATAACAAGCCGCGCGTCACGACCTTCGTTGATTTTCTGCCTGAGGTCGACCGTGGGAGCGTCGTGGAGGTTGGTCTCGACTAGATCTTGGCCATGATGCCTTGCTCCGCTGGTTGCGAGTGGGTTGTTGTACTTCTTGTTCATTGTTGCCACGCTGAAAGCATCTAGGCCCCTAAATTGTGTTTTCGTAATTAATGACAACTATAAGTGGACTAACTGCTTCATTGAGGTTTATGAGAGTAGGATGGTCCATAGATGAATAGTTGAAAAGAAGCAAATGGCGCAACGATCTAAGAAGAGACTCAAAATGGACAGCTCAAGGCAAAGGTATAATATAGGAATTTTATTTTTGCTGGTCCAACAAAGAGTAGAGAAGAACTCGATCGGGTTTTAGGCTAAATAGCCATACTATTAAGAGGGGCCGATGTTCGTTTGCTTGGAAATTTGCTAAGTGCCTTATGATCGAGTCTTTGCATTGCATACCTTGAGAAACATGGCACATGAGAGAAAAGATGCACACATAACGAGTTTTCCTGCACTTCACGCCTGAACCGGACAGTCCGGATCGTTAGTCCGGACAGTCCGGCACCCCCGGACAGTCCGGTTGCTTACAGCGGGCAGTCCGATTTTGTCTTCAGCATCTGAGGCAGAACGTTTCGTCCAACCGGACTGTCCAGTCCTGTATGGCGGACTGTCCGGTTAGGCTGTGACGGCTAGTTCTGACCATGCCGTTTTTGCATCAGTTGACCGTTGGGGGAGCAGGCGGACTGTCCACCAGTAGCTGGCAGACTGTCCGCCAATGTCGCAGAAAACCCACCAACTCCTCCAAACGGCTAGTTTGTGTTGGTAGGCTATATATACTCACCCCTTGACTGCATGAGAGCTCTCTTGGCACTTGAGAAAGACACTAGAACATCCTTGAGCTCTCATTCACTCATCTCTCACTCACCATTGCTTAGTGATTGCATTCTTGTGAGTTAGAGAGTGTTTAGTGCATTGCATCAAAGAGGTTGATCATTGAGGCGCTAGTGGGATTCCAAACAAGCATCGTTGGCTTGTTACTCTTGGAGGTTGCCGCCTCCTAGGCGGCTTGGAGATCGTGTGAGCCACCGAGAACTTAAAAGGAGATTGTGAAGGTGCCGTGGCCAAGTTTTTGAGAGGTTGAGCTCGCCTCGCCGGAGCGGTGAAGAGCATCCTAGTGGAACTGAGGTTTGGAGAGGTTCTTTGATTGATTGGCTCAAAGACTAAGTGAAGACTTGGTAGAGGAGTAATTGAGTTCATTGAATCCACCTCAACATGGATTAGGGGTGACCGGCAAGTAATCGACACCACGGGATAAATTCTTGTGTCTTGAGTATTGGTTCTTACCTTGCAATTCTTTACCGCATCTACTCTTGTGCAAGTTTATATTCCTAGATTCTAGCTTTGCTTGATCACCCTAGGTTGTAAACCCATCTTAGCTCAACTTAGGCTAGAAATTTAATTCTCTTGTTGTACTAATTAAATTTCCCCTAAATGCTTTGTTTTTAGTTAAAACCGTCTATTCACCCCCCCTCTAGCCGGTGTCCTTGATCCTATACACGTGCGGATGGGATTGCGCTGGCTGTTGTCGTTCCTCCGGTTTCCGAGCCTTCCTCCAGGGGTGCGACTAACCAACGCGGTATCACCATGTTGCTCAGACCTCGAGGGCTGATTCCGAGTGGAAGGCACTGGGTGTTGCCCATCGAATTGCACAAGCGCGCGCTGGGTCAAGTACTGGAACCTTTGTATCTGAGGATTGGTTGGGAGTTGTTAAGTTAGGAGTGCTACTTCTGCGATGGCACCAATCGGCGTATGGTACTCGTGATCCGCGACTGTCGCAAAAGCATTGTTAAGATCCCTTGGTACGCGGGCGCGATTCTGTGCGTTGCGCCTGCGTTGAGCACGCTTGGCGTTCTTTGCCCGCCGGATCCTTCGGTGCTCCTCATACTCATCTTGGGGAGCGTCAGCTATGGGCTCATCGGCTGAGATGTCCGCGAGTTGTTCGTTGTCGTACTGGGGGTCCAGCTCATCGTCCTCCGCGTTGCGAAGGGAGGCCATGCAGACTTGACGATCCGATGAGTGGTTAGCCGTACGGCTATGGTCGAGTAGCTCTGTGCTACTTTCTCCTTCTTCCGCGATTGGAGAAAGAGGTCTACCCTCCTGGAAGGGTAGTTCTTGCGTGAAGGCCACAAGGCGGGACTCGTAATCGAGTAGTTCGGAGGTCTCAAAGCCCTTCCAGTACACCAGCCGTCCTTGCGGCTTTGAAGTGATGGTTAAACCCAGAAGGCTACCCGAAAATGATTCGGTGTAGCCGTCAGGTTGCGATTGGTTTTCAAGGGCAGGGCTGCCGACAAGCGGTGACTCTCTCGTTTTCGAGTCCTTTTCGGAACCGGCTTGAAGGTGTAGTACTACGCTGGGAGTACTCTTCGTTGGAGTCCGAGTAGGTGTCGAAAACGGGGGGGGCCAACAAGCGGTGGCGCCCACGTCCTTGATCTCGAGCAGCAGATCCAAATCCTCCTCCAAGTCCGAGAGGGATTTAGATTGTGAGGTCTTTTCAGATCGGTTTGAATCCGACCCGAATAGATCCGATGCCGCACGAGTGGAAGTCGCATTGAAAACAGACATCCTTTCGATCTGCTTGGCCAGATCGGGAAACAGCATATCGTCGAGGTTGTCGACGAAGTCGTCGAGATCGCTGCTTGGAGTTGATAAAGGCCTCCGGCTCCTTGGAGTTGGCTAGGTGGCTGTTGAAGCCACCCGAACTGTTGGCAACGCAGATCCAGGAGCCGAAGATGAAGGTCGTGCCCTCATCGAGCACAATGCTGGTGAAGTTGAAGGATGCCATCGAATTCTCCATTGAATGATCGATGAACTCCCCTACCTGGCGCGCCAGCTATTGGTGTTTTACCACCACGCTCACCGAGGGATACCCCCGAGGTGATGAGTTTGTAGGTAGGGTGTCGCCGAGATCAGAAATTCGAAAGTGCAGAGGAACATAAGGTTTTAGACAGGTTCGGGCCACCGAGAGCGTAATACCCTACGTCCTATATGGTTTGTATTGCCTTTGATGATGATCGTCCCCGAGGGGGTCCCTGTCCGCCCTTATATAGTCTGAGGAGACAGTTTTACATGGAAATTCTAGTCGGATACAAGCACAGGAGTCTTACCCGAGTACTTCTCGGGTAGTTTCCTACCATATCCGACTAGTTTCCCAACTGTACGAGTAATCTTACTATATTACGAGTAGTTACAGCAGATATAGAGTGTGGGCCATGTCCCATCCCATATCCTAGGAGAAGTGTGCCACGTGGGCAGTCCCGTGTGCCCGGGTCTGACAATGATCAATTGAATTACTAATAATTTTCCACATCATCTCTACACTAGGATGACCAAGGCGATCATGCTATGTTTGAAATATGTTAACATTTTGAAAAATTACCTTATATACAGCATGTTTTACGGGTTTGATTTATGTATAGTACAATCTATATAGAAAAGAAGAAATTTTTTCAACAATTTGTTTGCCATATCCAGTGTCTTCAGTAAAAAGAAGATATTCTTCTTTATTCTCTTCGTGTGTTTCAACATGAAACCCGTTTTTCCGGATATCTGTAGGGTACAAGTTGAATCAGGATATAATAAAGCTTTCTCGACTGTAATCTGCGTACCCATAGGAAGTATGATAGGAACACAACCAGCGCCTACTGTCATCGCATCGTGTCCAGCGATTGTTAAAATATTTCCTTCTCTTTTAGTAAGAGTATGGAAATATTTTGTTTCAGTGTAGTATTCGGTGCAACTATCCACTAGGTATATTTCTTCCTCTATTGAATTGACTCCCGTTTAAACTTCGAGCGGTGGAGGCCGGAGGGCCTCCCCCTGTTCTTCTTCCTCGTCGAGATCCAAAACGGCGATGTCCGAGCGAAAGTGCTGATAACATGTTTGATTTAGTCTAAAACTGGATGTAAATGATTCTCTTATTAATCATTAATGAATAGTGATTACATATTTATATGAGTTTAAAGGAACCAACGCGCCGGTTCGGAAGGCAGGCCTATATTAATGGACTCATCCCGTCATTAGCAACCGCTAATAAAGGGATTAACTAACTAATCCACGTGTTAATCACATGGTTAATGCTAATTGATCACACACTAATAATTTCTAACAATTTCAAAAAAGAAGAAGAAGAAACTGATAGCGCCATGGAAACCAGTGCGCACATGGCTTAAAGTGGAACAGCGGGTTGGGGGAGGCTTCCGTAAATTTGAGAGTTGATGAGATGTGGAATTCGTTTGGTGCAGGTGCTTGGAAGAAGTTGGGATTGGGTCCCCTTGCCCTTTCCCTATCAGTCTATCAAGGTTGTTTTTACTTGTCTCACAAAAATATAATTTATTGCCAGCTTAAGATTCAATTCTGATGACAATAAAACCTTGAGACCACCCACTCTTTCATTCACTAGGTACCATCCATGGGCAGGATATTCAAACCACTCTTTCATTCACAAGGTACCGTCCATGGGCAGGATATTCAAGTACCAGGTTCAGGTAAATATAACCTTTGTGCTAGCAAAGGGATGATTCAATCGAACAAGGTTGCCTGGTGACCTCTCGTTACGCCTCGTGAGGGAGGCACAAAATGGGACCATGGCAAATACAAAAGCATTCTGGTGGGACCAACTTGATTCCCACCTCAATTCCCAGCACAACTTTCCAAGCAGCATCAACGGTAAAAAATTCACCTGCCCGGGCCGGCACAGTTGGAAAATCCACACTCGTCTGCAATCTGCTTTTGGGACGCTGCTCGGTGCTTCTCGTTGGCCATCGCGTACCAACTACCGAGTCCTCATCTTTGGGCTAAAAGAAACAACAGCACGGGCTCCTCGTTTTCTCGGTTATCCGATCCTACTCGGCCGTTTCGGAAGATGCAGAATGCGCTCCTCAGACATGGTCTCGCCGCATTGACGCGAACATTGTGTAGCAACCTGAATTTGACTTGGCAGCGACGTGCTCAGAATCAGGCCATGGAATAGGAGAAAGATGCAGAGTGCGCGTCGCAGGAGCAAGCCGTATCTCTCTTGGCGACGGACCGCGGCAGATTGCACCGTTCAATAGGTTAAGACTTTGATGGAGTATTTATGAGTAAATTGCATCCACCGTACATGCATAAAACCGTCTACATCACCTCCGCCTGCCGCCGCCGCCGCGCCAACGACTAGGCTGGCTGCACACCACACACCCCTGCGCGCGGTGCGAGCGTTTTTCTTCTCCCGTGCCCCTGTCTCCTAAGCGTGCACCCACCGCCGTCGGCCATGAAGCCCCACTCGATCGCGTGCACCCACCGCCGTCGGCCATGAAGCCCCAGAAGAGCAGCCCGTCGTCCTCGCGGAAGCTCTCCGTCGCCGTCGCCACGCCGATCCTCCTCCTGCTGGCCCTCGCCGTCGTCTCGCTCTACGACTTCAGCTTCGCCGCCGATAGTTATCAGTACTACATACGCCGCGCCTCCTCTGCATCGTCGACGTCGTCTCCGCCCGCCAACACATCCTCGCCTTCGACGGCTCCGGCCACCTCCTCGCCATCTTCGGGGCCTCCTCCGACGACCAACTCCTCATCGTCGGCAGCCACCGCGATAGAGGCCTGCGACCTTACACGGGGCCAGTGGGTGCCCGACGACGAGCCGCCGTACTACACGAACCTGACGTGCCCCTTCATCGACGACCTCCAGAACTGCATGAAGTTCGGCAAGCCCAGCCTCGAGTTCATGCGCTGGCGGTGGCAGCCCGACGGGTGCGACCTCCCGCGCTTCGACGCGGCGCGGTTCCTGGACGCAATGAGGGGCAGGTCCATGGCCTTCGTCGGGGACTCCCTCGCCAGGAACCACGTCAAGTCTCTACTGTGCATCCTGTCCCAGGTGCGTACTTGTTGGATAGCCCGTTGCACGTGGCCGGCCTCTCGTCTCAATACGTCCGCGTCTCATGGCACGCCGGCACCTGTGACACGGACACACTGCTTGTTCCTCTGCTAGTCTGCTGCTCATGCAACGGGCATTCGTGTGCTGCAGGTGGCGCAGCCGGTGGAGGTCGTGACGACGGCGGAGGTCGACGTCACCGGGAGGGCCGTCCGGCGGGACTTCCACTACGGCAGCCACGGCTTCAACGTCTCCCTCTTCTGGTCGCCATTCCTGGTCAAGGCCAACCTCTCGAACGCGGAGCTCGGCCTGGGCCTGTGGGACATGCACCTCGACACGCCGGACGCCCGGTGGGCAGCGCACATCGCCGACTTCGACTACGTCGTGCTCTCGGGCACCAACTGGTTCTTCCGCCCATCGGTGTACCGTGAGGGCGGCCGCGTCGTCGGGCGCAACGGCGGCGCCGCCAGCGGCGCCCACGGCGCGAAGGCCGAGGTGCCCGTCTCCGGCGCCGTGCGCGCCGCGTTCCGCACGGCGCTCGGCGCCATCGCGGCCCGCGAGGGGTTCCGCGGCAAGGCCTTTGTCAGGACGGTCACGCCCGCGCACTTCGAGAACGGGGAGTGGAACACCGGCGGCGACTGCGTCCGCACGCGCCCGTTCCGGCGCGGCGAGCGCGACCGGGACGCCGTCGTGGCCGAGTTCCGCGCCGCGCAGGTGGGGACACCAACCAACCAACCCCATGCCTCCCCCCCTCCCCCACTCTCTCTCTCTAGTCTCTACGCGTCAAGAAGATTTCGTGACAATCACGGAGGCGTGACGGGAATGGCTAGTGGTCTGATGATGGTTGTCTTTCGGCTGCACGCAGGTTGACGCGCTCAGGGAAACCGCGGCGGCGTCGCAGCGGAACGGCGCGGAGCTGCGGCTGCTGGACATCACGGAGGCGATGGAGCTGCGGCCGGACGGGCACCCGAGCCGGTACGGCCACCCGCCGGGCGGGAGCGTGGAGGGGAGCTTCGTAGTGGACTGCCTGCACTGGTGCTTGCCCGGGCCCATCGACCTGTGGAGCGAGCTGCTGTTCCAGATGCTGGTTGCTCACCAATAGCATCGGTCTTGCACTCATGCTGACGGGTTCGTTTGGAATGGGTGCGCAGATGGACTCCACCAACTCCAAATAATTTTGTAGCTAAATATCCTAATTTTAAAATGTAAAAGCTTCAAAACTCTGGAGCTCTGGAGCTGTTCAAAGTAGATTTTGAATTTTGGAGCACCTCATTTGCAGCTCCAGAACATCCCGTTTTGTACTTCGAGCTGCGAGTTAAGGGGAAATTACACACTTTTACCACTGTTATGCAAGAAAATGATTCGCTTTCTATTTTTCCCAAGCTCTCGCCGCCCATCCCCTCACGCCTGCCTCCCTCCGCGCGCTCTTGGCCGCCGCCGCCACCTCCCCGCTGCGAGCGCCGCCCCCTCCGCCGCCCCTCCTAGCCCGCCGAGCGCCGCCCCGCGTCTCCGCCCTGCTGCTGTGGGTCGCCGCGGCCCCTCCTTTCCCCGGCGAGCGCCACCCCCCTCCTCCGCCCTCCCCCTCCCGAGGTGCTGCCGTGGGCGTTCGATTCATCAACATCCCCGGCGAGCCGAGCGATCGAGCAGCCATGCGCTTGACTTCACTGGTTGGCCGGGCTTGGCGGCTATTTGGTCCGTAGCGAGCCTCGCCGTGAACGTGCCCCGGCGGCTGGAGCCTTTGCTGCAACGACGACCATCTCTGCTTTGATCTCCGATATTATTCGTTCTTCATAATAGGGAAGAACAGAGCACACGAATGGAACACTGAACTCCATCTGATAGTTGGTTCAGACAAGGAACCCCATTTGATCTGGGGTGGAGAGAGAGGAGAAGAAGCCTCGGCGGGGACGGCTGCGCGAGGCTGCGAGCGCTCGATTTCATCTGCGGCGGCAGGCGGCGCGAGGAAGAAGAAGATAGGGATCGGGAGGATGACATGCGGAGCCATGAGTTAAGGGCAAAAACACAATCTACCTTCAAAATCCTCTTTTTCTAGAGTAGGTGACATCCTGCATGCCAAACACCCCATCCAGCCAGCTTCAGCTCCATCCAGAGCTCCAAATAGCTCTAGGTGGAGTGGAGCTGCTTGTAGAGTTGAGCCCTGCAAAATAGACCTAGCTCACTCCGTGATACAAAAGTACAAAACGCATGGAAACTGCAAAAACTTCTGTGAATTGATTTTTTTTGCCATGTTCAGGTCAAAGTAAGCTCACATTGCCAGTCCAGTCTGTGCAAAATTGCCAATCAGTTCGTCGAAATTTTTTTTGCCAACCATGCCGTGGTCCGTGGCAGCAGGGTTTTTGTAAAGGAAACTGAGAAATGGTAGTCGCGAAACGCACACTTCGACGTTTGACCTCCACAGCCAACAGCCCAGCCGGCAATACAAAACGCAAGCTGCACTGCGCACCCTGCATTTTCTTCGTTCCTCCATTCCCCGTCCCCTAAGCAAGAAAGCGTCCTGACTCGCATCGGCTTCCCACCTCGTGTCCCAAGATCATGAAGCCCCATAAGAGCAACCCTTGTTCTCCAAAGCGCTCGGCCGCCATTGTCACGCCTGTCGTCGTTCTGCTGGTCCTCGCGCTTGTCTCGGTCTACGACATGACCTTCTCTAATCGTTACCCGCACATCGACCGCGTCCCGGCGTCCTCCTCGTCGTCGTCGCTGCCGTCTCCGGCCAACTACTCATCTTCGGCGCCTCCGGCCACCACCACGGAGTCCTGCGACCTGACACGGGGCCAATGGGTGCCTGACGACGAGGCGCGGCACTACACGAACCTGACGTGCCCGTTCATCGACGACCTCCAGAACTGCATGAAGTTCGGCAAGCCGAGCCTCGAGTTCATGCGGTGGCGGTGGAGGCCGGACGGGTGCGACCTCCCCCGCTTCGACGCGGCGCGGTTCTTGGAGGCCATGAGGGGCAAGTCCATGGCCTTCGTCGGGGATTCCCTCGCCAGGAACCATCTGAAATCCCTGCTCTGCCTCTTGTCCAAGGTACGCTTGTGTTGATTCAGTTCTGGTTCCTTGCTCGTCGCTGCTGCTGATGCGACGGGCCGGCCATGCGCGCATGTGTCGCAGGAGGCGCAGCCGGTGGAGGTCCGGACGTCGCCCGAGATCGACGTGACGGGGAGGGCCGTCCGGCGAGACTACCACTACAGCAACCACGGCTTCACCATCTCCCTCTTCTGGTCGCCGTTTCTCGTCAAGGCCAACCTATCGAACGCGACGCTCGGCCAGTGGGACCTCCACCTCGACACGGCGGACAGCCGGTGGGCGGCGCACATCGCCGACTTCGACTACATCGTGCTGTCCGGCACAAACTGGTTCCTCCGCCCGTCAGTGTACCGCGAGGGCGGTCGCGCCGTCGCGCACAACGGCGCTGCCGCCACCGCCGGGAACCTGACCAAGCTGCCCGTGCCCCGCGCCGTGCGCGCCGCGTTCCGCACGGCGCTGGGCGCCATCGCGGCGCGCGAGGGGTTCCGCGGCAAGGCGGTCCTCCGGACGGTGACGCCCGCGCACTTCGAGAATGGGGAGTGGAACACCGGCGGCGACTGCGTCCGGACGCGCCCGTTCCGGCGCGGCGCGCGCGCCCTGGGCGCCGTCGAGGCCGAGTACCGCGGCGCGCAGGTAGGAACCGACCCCGGTCCTCGACGTGCGTGGCGAGATTTCGTCGCCAAGCGCGTCGCCTGTGAGTCGTGACATGATTTTGGTCCTGGCTGCAGGTCGACGCGCTCAGGGAAACAACGGAGGCGGCGGCGCGGCGGAACGGCGCGGAACTGCTGCTGCTGGACATCACGGAGGCGATGCACCTGCGGCCGGACGGGCACCCGAGCCGGTACGGGCACCCGCCGGGCAGCAGCGTGGAGGGGAGCTTCGTGGTGGACTGCCTGCACTGGTGCTTGCCCGGGCCGATCGACCTGTGGAGCGAGCTGCTGCTCCAGCTGCTGATTGCCCATCCATCATAAGCATTGATCTCGGCAGTGCCGAGTGCACCGAGCGAAGAGAAACTTCGATCGGATCTGTAAAGAGATGACGGATGCCTGTTTGTTTGCTGTCACTTAATGCAAAGTAACTCCACATACTTCCATGGAAGCACTTCCATCGTGCCAAGCTGCCAGCTTGGCTTGGTTTTGGCTACTCCTGCGTCGATCTGATGCTGTAAATTGTAGTAATCGTGAGTTCGTGACTAGGTGAGCAGCTCCGGGGCTCCATACCGACAGTGCCATCATTGGGAGACCCAAAAAAAGAAGAAGAAAAAAGAAAAAGGAATGCGAGGACGACGACGTGCACTCCAAAATTCAACTCTTCCAGGATCTACTTCTAGAAATGGAATCATACGATCGTTGAGCCAGCTGACAGACGCAGGGTGTGTTCAGACTTCAGACATGCAGGCCACGATGGCACGATGCCACTCTTTCTTAGATTCGTTTCATGGATGGGATCCGATCGTCATCGAGGCCCTGCAGGCAGATGCAGCGGTCAGGTTGTTTGGCGGCGGCAAACGCCGTCCTCCTTTGACCCTCACCGCTGAGACACGCGCCGCGATCAATGCTAAAAAACGCACGGGAAGTGAGGTTGACTTCCGACTTGGTAACATGGTGCTTGCGGTGACTGGTGTCCATCACCGACTCACTGTCAGTTGGCACATTTTCCCTCTCTTTGCAGCTAGCGAGACATCATCGCCCTCGGCGCTTCATGTGCATGTCCGGCATACGAAATCAGCAGCAGTTGACCAGAGAGCTACACCAAGCTTACTGTCCTTGATGAGTAGTACCTTACTTGAGAGCAGTTGAGATAATGATTTTTTTTCCGCGGTAAATTTGAAGGAATAATTTTTCTGAAATAAAATGTATTTTTCTAAATATAATTACATGCCGCTCTCCTACTGGTTTTAAATTAAAAAAAGTAAAATAAAAACCATTTAAGCCTCCGAGCATCTCCAAGAGTGCCTATAGTGAAAGTTCCCAATAACTAGATACTTAAGTTAACTGGCCCTGATCCTGGATTTACAACTTGATGCACTTCTTCCTCAATCCACATAATTAACAATTTGAGATTTTCGCCATGTCTGCTACACATGTCCGACGTAGTTTAACACTTTTGCCCCCAATTCGATGTAGCATGAAGAGAATGGAAGTATGAAACATTCAGGTTCTAAACCTTGGAGCAAATGAAGCAGCAACTCGCTCCAAGCATCAATGGGCCGTGTGGCGGCGGCCAGTGCCTGCACTCAGAGAAACTAGTGCACAGATTTTTTTTTCTTGAGGGGAGTTTGTGTCCATGTGCCAACTCGTTGACTTGCTTTAGCAGTTTAGCTGCTTCTTTTTGTGCAACTTGATTATTTTATTATTATTATCGTGGCGGCCTAGAGATTGCGAAGCACTCATATATAGCTCTCCACCGGCAATGCAACAATGATCGGCGTGCAACGTGCACTCCATGATTCTCAAAAGGGAATCAGATCGTTGTGGTGATTTGCCGATACCTCATCAGGCTCAAATAAAAGTCTCAAACAAACGGCTTTGATGGTTCAGTTGGTTGACCAATCACAGGAAATATAGTACATACTCCATACGTCCAAAAAGAAATGCAATTCTATTTTTTAAAGTCAAATCATTTTAAATTTGATCAAGTTTTTAGAGAAGAGCGCATCAGCGTTTTCCCTTTTCCGAGTTCGTAAAGCGAGGTTTGATTTATTTACATGCTGTACGTGAAAACAACAGTGTTGTATCCAGAGCTGGATCATGACCAATGAGGCCATAGCATCTAGTGTGCTAGTATACTAAACAGTTACTAGATGCCATCTGCTCAGCTTGATCTGCGCCTTGGATTGGATCCAATCCTCTTCTGCCGTTCTGCGCCACGCAATTGAAAACACCTGAGGCCTGTAGTTGACTTCAGCTTGGTAACATGGTGCTTCTGGTTTGCATCAGATAGTCAACTGGGCAGTGCTCTCGTTGTACGTAAGAACATTGCACTTGGGCTTGATCGAGCTTATTACGTAAGAACATTGCACTTGCACACTGCACCTAGGCAGTCAACTGGCTAGTGATTGTTCTCTAGAAGAAGGATGGGCTACATTAGCCAGCCAGAGAGCTTGATCGAGCTTATTATTTTCCAAACTAAATATGATGTGCCATTAACGATGGATGTTGAGGAACGGCACAACACAATGCAATACAAAACTTTAACACTTTTTGCATCCAATTCGACGCAAACATGTACAAAAGCACAACGTATATGAACATGCACGTCTAGCATCATCAATTGGTGAGCAGATGAAGCAACAGCTCGCTCCAAGCATCGATGGGGCCTGGCAAGCACCAATGCACGCAGTCGATGCCGAACCCAACCTTCTCGTGCGGCCAGTGCCCGTACTGCCCGGGGTGCCCGTCGCCCCTCATCTGCATCATGTCGCTGACGTCCATCAGCACGAACCGCCCCGGGTCGGCCGCGCTCGCCGCGGCGGCGGCGCGGAACTCCTCGACCTGCGCGGCGTGGAACGCGGCCTCCGTCTCGGGGAGCGCCGTCTCGTCGCTCCGCACGGGCCGCGTCCGGAGGCAGTTCCCGCCGTCGTACCACTTACCGTTCTCGTAGTGCGGCGGCGCCACGGTGCGGACGACCACCCTGCCGCGTAACCCCGGGAGGTCCCGCAGCTCCCGGAGCGCGGTCCGGAACGCCGCGCGCACCGCGCGGTGCGGCGGCACGCGGGCGGCGCCGGGGTCGCCGCAGTCGCCGCTGCACCCGAGCACGCGGCCGCGCTCGTGGAGCACGGCGGGCCGGGTGAACCACTTGGCGCCGTTGAGGACGACGTAGTCGTAGCCGGCGACGCGCCGCGCCCACTCCGGGTCGGCCTCGTCGAGATACACGTTGTGCGGGTCCATGAACTGTAGCGCCCCCGCGCGCGTCAGGTTCCACCGCACCAGGAACGGCGCCCAGAACACGGTCACCGTGAAGTTGTGCGCGCGGTAGTGGTAGCTGCGCGTGCAGTGGACGCAGTCCCGGGGCTGGATTTCTTGCGGGTGCTCCGCGGCGGAGAGGAGGCACATGAGCGACTGCATGTGGTTGCGCGCGACGGAGTCGCCGACGAAGGCCATGGACCTGTGGCGCGCGAGGCGGAGGAAGGCGGCCGGGTCGAAGCGCGGGAGGTCGCAGCCGTGGGGCCGCCACCGCCACCGCAGGATGGAGCCGAGCTCCGGCTTGCCGTACCTCATGCAGTCCTGGCGGCTGTCGATGAACGGGCACGTCGCGTTGGTGTAGTAGGGCTCGGCCTGGTCGGGCACCCACTCCCCCCTCGCGACGTCGCACGTCGCCGCCGCCTTCGCACGCGACGACGATGCGGCGTCGACGAGCCGGTCGGTGTTGAGCGACGAGTAGTTGGACGCGGTGAAGGCGACGAGCAGCAGGACGAAGAGCAGGCCGGTGGTGGACGCGGCCCTCCGGATGGCCACCTGGCTGCCGCTACTTGCTGGCTTCATTTCTGGAAGGCACGCGGCTGCGCGCGCGGGGCTGGAACGGAATGGTGAGGAGCTGGTGGTTCCTTTCCTGTATGTTTTGAGTGCCGGCGATCGGCGATCAAGTAGTGTGTCGCTGCTGCCGCGGCAACGTGCGAGAACGTGTGGGACTGTGGGGGCTCGATCCGGCACGAAGTGGTAGCAGCACCGCCGACAACACAGGGGAGTCAACTCGTTGCCTGGAATCATATTGCATCTCCATCTCCCTTGCACGATGCTTGGATCCATGTACTCCTACTGCGCTTGGCGTGGGTGGCAGCGAACGACAGGATCGGAGGTTGGCTCAACGGCACCCAACTCGCAGCCGGGAGGGCGTATCAGTATTGCGTGCCGGCGGGGGGAGTAGTGCCATGTACCCTCTTTAGGCTACTACTCCCACTGATCTGCTAGCCCGCCGAAGGCGAAGCAAACGAGAGTAGCGAGAGTGACCGCGGCACCACCGCACCGGGAAGTTGGCAGCAGCACGCTTCCGCGGCCGTCACGGACTCGCACGCGGCCTTGGGTTGGGGACTCGTACGATATGGATGTGCTGCCCAGGAAGAGAGAGGGATGAACTCAGGTCTCAGGTTCAGGTACTGCCCAGGTCTAGGGTCTGTTTGGTTGCTAGACTAAGTCCAGCCAGGCTAGATTCTTAAGCCTGGTCAGCTCAAACTTGGCTCCGGCAGTGCTTTTGATCCGTATTTGGTTGGGTGGCTTGTGATAGCCTGTGTTAGCTACATTTATGTTTGGTTGGCTGCATAACATGATGTAATGATCTTGCATTTGTTGAAGGTGAAGGTACCACCCATCGTCTCTCTTCCTCTCCTCTCGTCCACCGTCTCTCCACGGCTTAATCAGAGCACAGCAAGAAAGCAGCACCGCCTCCATCAATACCAGCGCGAGGACGACAACGGCGGCGGTCTTCGCGGTGCCACCGCCAACCAGGGCCTGCACGAGCTTCCTGTCCTGGCGCACAGCGTCCACCGGCACAAGCGGGCGAGCTCCCCCGGCCGACCATGGGCGGGAGCCTCGACCTGGGCGTCCAGGTCCCTGCCGGCGTCGATCCGGGAGTTCCAAAGCTCCTGTGTCTCTTGCAAGAAGAAGCTGAATATGTGTTTGTTCTTTGGGGAACTTCCATGCATTTTGCATCTGAATTCTGAATGCGTTTGCTAGTAGACGAGCATTCCTGAATTGGATAGACTGACAGAAGAATCTGATGGTTCATTACTAATATTATCTTGGATTGCGTTTCTTCAAACGAAGTTCATTGTGAAATAGGAAGTGTTCTTTTGTCAGTTTTCACGGTCGTAGAAACAACCAGGAGCACTGAACAATTTGCTGAATGTCCTTTTGCGGTGGTGAGAAGGCTTTCTGCAATGGGAACTGCAGCGATAATAGAATGAGCACTGAACAACCAGGATGAGAACATGCGCGATATCCTCCCTCAGCAACATGGACTCGCCGCCGCGACCTCCACCTCAAACGGCGATCTCGACCCGCCGCCGTGACCTCGACCTGGCCACCTCGAGCGGCCGCGGACGAGCCGTGGAACAGCGGGAGCGAGCCAGAGCGTGCGAGCCTCGCCGCCGCGTACGAGTAGGGGCCGCACTGGATGAGCCCCGCCACAGTGGGCGGGCGGCAGCTCCGCTGGCCGCGCCGCCGTGCTCCGCCGCGTGCGAGTGAGGGCCGCACCGGGCAAGCCCCGCCGCAGCCGGCGACGGGAAGCTCCGCTGGTCACCGCGGGCGGGACGGGAGGTCTGCTGGCCACGCCGCCGCGTGCGGGAAGGAGCTCCGCCGGCCGCGTGGGATCTCCGCCGCCAGCAGTGGAGAGCTGGTGAGAACAGAGGAGCCGAGGAGGTGAGCGGAATCGTCAGTGTTCCAACGGGCGGCTAAGCCAGACCTCCGCCTGTACAGGCGTTCTTCTGGAGCCAGGCTAAAGGGTGGTGGTTGCATAACTGAAGCCTGGCTAATTGGGTTATGCAGCCATCCAAACGTGGGCTGACTGGCCTACTGAGCCTGGTTGGGAGTTAGCCACCCAACCAAACAGGCCCGTAGATTGATCCAGGATGCGTTTGGTTGGGCCGTTGCTGCCCAGGTCAATATTGGGCCGTGGCCCCATATATTGGGCCAGCATTTGGTTCGGTGCCTAATCTGGGCTAGTTGGCCTGCCCGTCTACAGTTAACGTACATCAATCTATGCGTGTTCCTCTAAAAAAAACGCAGGCTATGCGTGTAAGTTGTACTAATGCTGAAAAAAGGATGACGATGAAGGTGCATTTGCTCTGCAAATCTCTTTATCATTTGTCCATTTGTGTGTGTGTTTTCTTATAAGAATTCATGTAAGTGCTCCCTTGATCTTTGAACCAGATCACAAGTCAAACAATGCACGCGAACCAACACTTGCGCCTCAAAATGAAACGAACATTGGATTTACACTTTGAAGCTGTTTCAGCTCCTCTCATCAGTCTACGCTGCCGGGAAGAAGCTTGCCAGAAGTTGCCCGGGACGCCGTCGAGGTGGTCCCAAAGCGGCCAGCGGTCGTCCCAATCCGGCCAGCAGGGATCACCCGCGACGGTGTCACGACTTCGACCGTGGAGAGGTTGTATGAGTCCGTCCCGAGGCGGCTCTGCGCCCACCCTTTCCGGCCGGAGAAGCCGCCGGCCATGACCCAGCAGTTCTTGAACCCGACGCCGTTCAGCGTCTTCGCCACCGTCTTAGAGACGTCGTTGTACCTGCAGGTCCGTACCACGCACGAAGGCCAGAGAGGTCACCGCCATGTTCATCGAATTTGTATGGTGGAAGCAACCGGAACGGAGATGATGGTTGGGTGCACCGACGAGTCCATGATGATGACGTTGGAGCCTTTGCCGATCCTCTTGAGGTAGGAGATCTTGAGAGCCGTGATCTCCGCCTCGGCTTTCTTCGCGTTGCGCACCATGCCCTTCAGCTTGCTCGGAAGCTCCTCCAGCCTGAGAGCACCAGCAGGTTGTTACTGTTCGCATTGCAATGAGGAGAATGCTCTGCATTCTGAGTGAGCTCATGGCCGGTGAAGGAGATGGATGCGTACGGCATAGAGATGAGCTTGTTCTTCGCGTTCGAGGGCATCTCCGGCACGCCGGCTTTGGCCTTGTCCTTGTCGGTCCGCACGTCGATCAGGACGTACCCTTGCGTGGTGACCTTGTCGAGAGCTTGCGCGGGGGTCAGGTCACCTGAGCAACAAGATGCAGCGTCCAGCGACACGGTGAGCAACGCGAAAACGATTGCAGCATTGATGAAAGCGAGCAGAGCAACGCAACGGGCAGCGACATTACCTTTGTAACCGCGGAGGCTGAAGGTGACCAGCGACCAGACCGGCGGCACGAGGAGGTACGCGAGGAACGACGCTCCGGCGGCCACGACGTAGTCCTCGGGGGCCAGCGACGTGATGGTCTCCACGGTCGCCGAGGCGACGGGCTTGGCTGCGTCGATGACCTTCGTGCTCTGCTCCGCCGCGGTCTACTGAGCAGAGCAAGGTCGTCAAACCAAACGGATGGAACAGTTGCCGGTGATCGAGAAGCTGTGGCTCGGAGTGGCCGAGACGTTGCCCGGTCAGCGTACCTTAGCGGCGGTCAGGACGGGAGCCGGGTCGACGCCGGCGCCCTGGAGCGCTTCCGTGGCTTGCTTTGAGGCGCCAGAGACAACCGGCGCGGCGAGCTTGACGGCCTCGTCGGTGGCGCTCTTCAGCACTGGGAGCGCCGGCTTTGCGGCCTCGCCCAGCGTCTTGAGCACGCCCGAGACCTGCTCAACTACCTTGCCACCGACGCCGATGGCCTGGTCCACCGTGTCCACCACCTGCGCCGTGAATCCCCAACCAAGAACTAGCTCACGCACAATGCAGAGAACCAATTCATCCGAGCTTCAAGAAAAGCAGCCAATGCAATGCACGGATCGACGCGTACGCACCTTGGTGAGCGACCCGGTGACGTCCTCCTTGGACAACGCCGCGGCGGGCGCGGCCGGCGTCAGTGTCAGCAACGCGGCCGAGCCGGCGGCGGCCGCAGAGGCTGCCGCGGACGCGGCGTTAGCCGGCGCGCGCCGTGCTGGGTTCCTGGCTGTCGCCTTTGGCGGCGGCGGCGGGGCAAGCGGCGCGACGGTGGCGGACGCCGACATGGGGGCCATGGATGGCTTCGGCTGTTCGGCTGGCCGTGCAGTCTACCTACCTGCGCTGAGATTTCGGCCACAAAGGCAAGCTGACACTTTAATGCTTAAGGCTCCGGAAATTTTCAAAGATTTTCGGCCACAGACATGGTCGGTGTAACTGTGTGGTAGCGAGGTGTGGTCCATGGGGTCATGTCGTGATTGAATTCCACTCCTGATTTGTCTCGAGAGCTCAAGATCGAAGAAGGGGAACTGGTACAACTGACCGACTACTGGGCCCAGAGTACATCTGAAAATTAAAGAGCCCACATGTGGTCTATTTATTTTGGAGGTAACATGCGGCCCATATGACAACCTTGCTTTGGTAATCGGGTGGCCCATAAAGTTGGACAGATATGGGCCTCGAATTTCGTCGAATCAAGACAATCGGCTGTCCAGTTCCAATGGGCCTTGAATCTCGTTAGAATGCAGGTTGGTCCATAAGCTGAAGGAAATATTTCCCATTTTGATGCTTGAAACTGGAGAGAAAAAAATACAGAACGAGCTTCAGTGCATGCTTGCAAGATTCTACCGAATCCCTTGAAGAAAACTGCAGGGATACGATTTTTCATATGACTTTTGTCCCAGCACTTTATTCATCTATTCCTCTCATCTCATCTCCTCGCTAGCGTCTTCCATTTTTCATCCTTCTAGAATCTGATAAGAAGTTCCAGCTTTTCCCACACAGAACACTTTACGTGGGGACATGATCAGATCGATAATAATCTAAATTGCACACTAGCCAAAAACAAGAGGCTTCCTTTGCTCATGTCATACTACTACTAGATCATCAAACTCTACCTCGCAAAAAAAAAAGATTATCAAACTCCAACAAGGCAGCTAATCCAAGCAGCTATGTGAAGGTCCAGTCATCCTAGGAGCTAGGGCCTAGCTAGGCAGGATCAAGCAATCACCTACCTTAATCTAGGCAACTTTTCTCCAGCACTTTCCCCCCTGCTCCTTTGCTAATATCCATCTATCCAGTTTTAAACAAGAGATGGCAAGAAAAAAAAACTGCTATCTTTGCTGTTGGGGGAGGCATGGCGCACTAAAATGCTTGCCGATTCTGCCCCCACATGGCCGCTTTTATCCCATAACCAGAGTATTTATGCCCTGAGCTTTGTGTCCCTGGCGTTGGCTTTCGGGGCGTCCCATCAGCAATCCATCACCCACCCCCACGCCTTCTAAAGTTGGGAGTCCATTCCACCTTGACTCTCCACTCAGGAGATTCACCACCATGGGCACCCATCTGATGCAAAAGCCGTCACTGTTGCTTCACAGCGAAGCAAAAGTTTTGTCGAGTTCATCGTTTAAGAAAACGGGATTGTTCAGGATAAGCTTGTGCTCCTGTCACTGCTTTCTTTCATTTTTTTTTTGCCCCTGCATGTTTACTGTCAGCGAAAGTGAATAGTAAGCAGAGTCAAAGTTCAGACTTCAGACATCTGGTGGATCTCTGATCTGAAACCACTCATGCAGAGCTCAGGCCATACATAGCAGTGATCAACTCTCACTTGTAACTGTTTAAATGGAAATTGGGCAAGAGACCTGGGTTAAGACACAATACAGCCCCAAGACCTGACAAAAGGTAACATGGAAACGAATAGAATCTTGCCAACTGGGGCGATTAAACCCCCTGTATGAAAGACCTCGGATCGATGTGGTTGCTGACGGTGCCATCCTAGCAGCTGCAAGTGGCATGCTCGCTCAACGGACGACAGGCCATGTAGCCATACCATGCATCTTCACTTGCACAGACAGTCTCATCTCTGCATCATGATCCACATACACGGCACCAAATTCCGTGGCCTGGTCGCACACTCACACTGCTGCTGCAGCTATGTGCCCTTGCTCGGCCTGAAGAACCTGGCGACGAAGCAGCAGGCAAGTGATAGCTGCTGCTGCTGCTGCCTGCTGCTTCGTCGCAGCTACAGGGCGAGGCTCCGCTCCACTGCCTCCTCGGAATTGTTGCTACTGCGGGGAGCACTTGCTTCGCCCAGCCCGGGGCACCAGCAGCAGCAGCTGCTGCCGGCGGGGGGCGCCTTTTGCTCCCACTTCCTGAACGGGCGGTGCTCGCGCACGATGCCCGGCCGCGCACTCCGCTCCCTAATCCCCAGCTCTCAATTCCCGAGGGCTAAACCAAGCGCATCTCGGTGGGCTTTGTTTTGCTTAATCGGGCACGACAATGGCAGCCGGAGAGAAAGCCGACCGGATTAGGCTGAAGAGAAATGGCTGGTGCGTTCGCCGCAGGCAGTCAGACACTACAGCCTCCGCCTGGCTTGATGCCTTGATGGAACATCCTGTCGCAGTCGCAGATAAAAGGGTTGGTCTAAAGGAGATTTTCGCACAAAAAATAGTGGTGTGGAAATTAATACTACATTTTTCTCAAAAAAATTAATACTACATGATGCTTGCATTGGTTGACATGTATACAAAAGCAAGCACCATGCTCAGTTGCTTTTATATTTTAATATTTTTTTCATTTTATTTCAAAGGGAAGCCGGAAGCATCATGCATTAGCAGGTGGAAGGAAATATCTAGCCGCTGCATTCTGGATGGATTCCCTGTCGGCCTCGTGCAGATGCATCTGACATGTCGAATTGCTGATCGTCAGCCCGGCCATACTCTCCGGTTCCCTCTCTACGAATTATAATTAGAAAAAACGAAACGTATCCTTCGGTTGAAACCTTCTTGTCAGACAGCTGGGCTGCTGCAGATGGATTCAGATTCATACATGAACTGTACATCCTTTTTGGTCTATTAATTCTTGTCATCCTCCAACAGTGACCAGTAGCTGAAAGTGGGCATTCGCACGCTGAATACCTAGACGATGACGATGTGCTTCAGAATTCAGATAGACACGCAGGGAGAGGGAGGGAGGGTTCAGAAAAGCTCGGCAGGGTCAATGGAGGCGCTGCTTTTGCTGAGCCCAGCCATAGTGCCCTACCACTGCAGGATGGCGGATCCCAGTGGTGCCGTGCACTGTAAGAAATGCGCGGGCAAAGGCGCGCACAGGGAGAGGGAGGAGACGGTTTCAGCGCAGGTGCGAGTGCGACGAGCCTTTCGCTGGGCTCGATCCGGATCCCCATCCCGTCGTGTCGTCACTGCTACTGCCTGTTGTTGTTGTTGCTGCCGCTGCTCTTTTCTTTCTTTTTTTTTCTTTTGGAAGGTGCGTTGAGCTACTGGTTCTGGTTGACCTTGTCCACTGCGTCTCCTCTCTCGCCTCACTGTCGCCTCTCTCTCCCCCCCCCCCCCCCCCCCCTCCTTTTTTCCAAGGTCCTTCAAGCTACGCCAAGGGTCGCGCACACTTGCACGCGGCTAACCGGGTGGCAGCCGTCCAAAATGCCCGGCGTACGGACGGGCGCGTGCCGAGTGGCTCCGAGCAGTGCACGTCCTCGGCGATCCACTAGGGTTTCCATCAGATTGGCGTAGATTAAACGAGAGATGGTGTCGTTGCATCGTCTGAAAAGGCTGGAGATGATCGCTGGGTCCATCATCTAATCAGCCTAGCTATTTCGCTAGGTTAGCCCTGATGATAGGTAAGCAGCTTGGATTCACAGATCAGCCAAGAACGCAAAGCACGCGCATCCATTTGATGAAGTGATCGAAAGGAAGACGATGAGCAAGGGAAACGCAAACGCTTCTCCACGATCGGGTTGAGACCCTTTACGTCTTTGGAAAGCGCACTCGAGTATCGCCGAGGCCGATGCGGATCGTGATGCAATGCACCTGGTTTCGGCTACGGATCGATGAGAGGAGCCTCTGGTGGCGGCCAACGTTGCTGTCACTTGTCAAAGGAAATGAGCAGGGTTAAAATTTGATTGGAGTTTGTCTCCGATTGCTTCGTCCGGATTGATGGATGGATCCAAGGTTCTGTTTTTTTTTTTTTTGAGATTGGATCCAAGGTTCTGATGATGCACCGGTGGTGTTATCATTGGCTGCTAGAATCTAGTGGTAGCTACTAGACGCTAAGGAGCAATGATGCTAATGATGCATTAGGCCTGGAACCTCGTAAATCTTGGCGGTAATAATTCAGTCAAGAGGAACACTAGAGCGGAATGCTTGAGAACATGCGGCGACTTTTGGTGCGTCGGAATCCAACTTGAATTTTGTCTTCTGGTTCGGTGGCGAGGAGACCCACCAGCTACGCCGCGTAGCTGGCTAATTGCTGCCCTGATTAGACAATTAGTAGTTTAGTACTGGTATTCTCCGTGACAAGACAGTATTTCAAACTCTTGCAAGGAAACTCTAAAGTAAACTCTTCTTCTGAATTGTTTGAAGAGCATACCTTTTAAAAGATGAAGCGCTTCTATTCTTCTGCTGACTTGCAGTCGATAAACTCGCGCCAAATTTTAAATACGATCTGCAAAATGAGAGCAGGTAGCTAGGTCAATACGCGTGCTAGCATTTTATTTCCCAACGCATGTCTCCGTGCAAGCTGCAGCGGGCCGCAAAAAGAATCTCCTTCAAGAATCAGTTCGACACACCGGATATGTTAGCCAAAATCACCTCCCTGGAACATAATTGTATTCAAATATATCCGCCGGCACCCATTTAATAATTCTTGCCATCCCAAATAAAAGAGTATAAGTCCCTCATCTTATTCGTCGTTTATTCCTTTTACCTTCTTCTTAACTTTGGGTTAGCTTCAAAGTAGATGTAGGAGAGAGGATAATGTTCGGACAGGTTTACAGAATTGGATGACCCAGCTCCACTGGAGTGATAGTTACAATCCAAACAGTAACAGGCACTAGTAATTATGTTGTTTCTGAACGGTACGATCTCGCGCTAACGGCCTGGGTCGATTTGTTACAGCTGCATGCATCCATCTGCTGCAAGAGGTCAGGGAGTGATGTCCAGATAAGCACAGTTCCCTTTCAGCTGTCCAATCCAGGTTTTTATTCATGAAAGTGATTTCCATGCCAGCTGCATTATCAGCCAAAACTCGCAGCTCGGGAAAAACATTAGCTGCACTGTCAGAGAAACGGAACTTGGTGCATAAACACAAGAATGATAAAACAAATTCAACTTTTAGATGCTCCTGGAAGAGTGGTACGTTTTCTTGTTTTTCTTTTTCACAATTGAGAGATTAAAGATCATCTAGTTTTTTCTAAAAAATAAGAAACCATTTTTTAAATTAACCAATGCGAAGGATATTCTTTTTTTACCTAAGGACAAAACTCTAGAGAACTCTTAGAGCACCTTCTAGGCTAAATCGAGGAGAAGCTCAACCAAACAGTTTTTCTAAGAGAAGTGATTCTATGCTAATTCTTGTGATGTGATTCTCTGAAATGAGCTAAAGAGTTGGGAGCTGAAAAAATAGCTTCTCCTAATTCACTTCTAACACTTGATCTATTTTTCATAAAGTTAATCTTAAAAAATTATAGAGAATCACTGCTTTCAACCAATGAATCAATCAGCTCCCATAGAGAATCAGAATCAGTTGGAATTCTACCGAACAAACCTTAAATCAGTGCTATTTTTCTTTTTATGTTAAAAAATATGTTGGTAGTACGCAAAGCATACTCACTCATAAAGGGTTGCTTCTAGCCTGTAAATTTCGTAGAAAGTTCTAAAGTTTCACCATGTGGAACTCCGAGCTTTTTACAAAAGTGAGGGAGCACAAATAAACATCAAACACTACGACCGCGAATCCGATACACGAGATGTGGAAGAGTCCACTCATAGCAAAGGAGAGAAAATCTCAAACTTTTTTGAGTGGGGGTGGAGGAAAAAGGAGTGATGAACACAATAACACTTTTGCCGTCCCCATTTTCATTCCCCTCTTTTGCGTTGTTTCTCCTAACGGTCCAATGCGAAAGTTTACGGGGTAAATCATAGAAAGAGATGAAATGGAAGAGAGCCATTTGCTCCATAGGACCCGCCGGCCGACCTGCTTCCCACGCGGGCCACACTGGGTGGCCACGAAATTGGCACGTGATTGCCGATGGACTCGCAAAGGAGATTATATTCTGAGAGAGTCAAAGCGTGACGAAATTTAGAACAAAGACCGTTTTGATGTGAGGTGTTGATTGGTTCTACGGGTGGTATAATCTTGATCCTCTTTTGTGGATGTACTGGTCTTTTCTTGCACGCTACCATTTTCTCTACGAGAATAACCTTTAATTTTTTTATTATGATAACATTCTTTCTATATATACTAAAAAGTTCGATGGAGTTTTTTTATATGTGTAATATATTCAAAACATTATGCTAAAATTAGAGTGCCTATGTGAATAAATATAGAAAGATGTAAAGTTGCGGAAGATACTGTCATAAGCTAGTGTTTTAGTCCCACGGTTTCGGAGAATATAACTTTTACTTCCCCCCGTGAAGCTGTGCGTGCGCCGTATATGCACCCAGCGAAAGCGGGCGGAAAGCAGCGGCGCAGAGGATCCGGTGGGCGCGCGTCCCATGTGCTGCCGCGGCGGGTGGCGGGGGCCCCCCCGCGCCGGCATACCGCATACGTGGTGCACGCAGGACAAGCCGTCCGTGACGGGGTGGCCCCGCTTCTCCTGCCCTGCCGGCGGGCCCCGGCATCCCCCGCGCGAGATTACGGCGCTGCCCCCCCGCGTGCGCGCGCCGCGCCGGCTCCGTCCCGTCCGCGCGCCATCACCGTCGCACCGCACGCCGCCGGCGCGTACGGCTGGGCGAGCACCGTGGCCGACCGCCGGCGACCTCGCACCCTTTCCTCTTCATCGTCCTGTCTTCCTATACGTCTCTGCTGCAGAGGGGGGGAAATAAGGTAAAGGAGGAATCGATCCGTAGGCAGGCAAAAAGCGTGTTCAAATTAGAACGTGACGATTTTCGTTGTTGCTTTGTCAGGCGAATTATCTTCCCTCCAAAGTGTGGGATTGAGAGAGAGACCCGGGGACTGTGGCCATTGATCGTATGTTAGCGAGAGATCTTGTAGAAAAGAGTATCCGGAGTTTTAGAAGAACGATAAATCAAATCAAAGCTTGGTTTGATTTGTTTTTAGTTGCTTGGCGTCCAGATAGATTAGCATGGCAATATGCCATAGTAGCTGTTGGGGGCTGGGTTAAACTAGACTATTGGCGGAGATGAAACTTCCGCATGCACGGCTACAAAACCAATTTCTAGGAGGCTCCTTTTCTTCTATGAACGGCCCAAAAGATAATTCGCTTCTATAAATAGAGCGGAGTTACTATATCAATATACATGTCCTTAGAAATGTATTTTTAAAGACAGGTGATGGCGTCACCCGTCTTTGGAAATGACCACCATTTTTAGGGGCGGGTGACGCCATCACCAGCCCCTAGAAATATATTTTTAGAGGCATTTAGGGGCGGATGACGCCATCACCTGTCGCTGAAAATGAGTACGCCCCTGGAAATGGTACCCATTTTCAGATGCGGGTGACAGCGTCACCCGCCCCTAAAAGCCCTTAAAAATATATTTTTAGGGGCAGGTGACGCCATCACCCAGGGGATAGCGTGACCCGCTATACAAATAGTTCCACAAAAAAATTATATTTTTTTCATATAATCTTGGATGAAGTCAAACTTTATACTAAAATTATAGAGATTGACGAGACGTACAATTTTGTAGTCGATAACTTTTCATTTAAGGTTATTTAATAGTTCAAATAATTATTATAAGTTGTCTAATAGTTATAACTATATAGTATCTCATGCAACTCAAGTTATACTTTGAGATTTCCGCAATCTTAACCTTTATATATACTGAAATATACTTGGCATATTTTTTTATCTTAACCTTTAGAACTATATAGTTTCACTTTTTTATTTATTTATTTTGCTATATGTAAATATTTAAATAATTTTTTGGAATAAAGTAGAAAAATATTTTTAGAGGCGGGTGATGGCATCACCCATCCCGAGAAATGGATACGGATTTCTAGCGGTAGATGATGGCGCCACCTATCCCTACAAATCAATTTTAGAGTTAATATAAAAGAATAGCATACCACATAGAGTCATAAGTGTCTATATAGCATGGTGGAGAGTAAGATACGCGCGATGCTTCAGGTATGTGGCTCGAACTCTGGACGATGCAAGTGTGTATATTTCATCAAAAAAATTATACCTCGATAGTACAGGAGCTTGTGGTGGTGGCTAGTTTGCTGTAATATTTTTTTATTTTTTTATTTATTGGAAATTGACTTGTAAAGGTGGCTCATGGCATGACCCACACCTAGAAATCGATTTCTAAAGGCAGGTCACAGCATCATTTTCAGGAGCAGGCGCATTATCCAGCCTAAAAATAGTATTTCTAGCTGCGAGAAGTAGAACGGGTACCGTACCTAGCCCTAACATTACGTTTTTACCCGCTCTTAGAATTCTTTTTTTACCTACCTCCCCGTAGTTCCAGGGTCAGCCGTCGGCGCAAACAATATACGGAGTATAGTAGAAAATAAAAAGAAAATTTTAGGTCCAATTTGCACCTATACATTGCTTTTGATCCACCAAGCAATGCTTACCGGTTTATGAAGGAACCGGAGAAACAAATAAAGACATGAAAATATTGGTATCCAAGCTAAGTTAGCCAGGAGACAGATTTGAAAGCGGGTCGATGATTGGCTCGCTACTTTAATGAATGAATTTCAAAGGAAAGCCCATGCTAAATTGATAAGGACCTTTTTTTTTCTTCTGATAAAAGATCATAACGTCAGACAACCACACAAGTCATATATATTCCATCACATTGGATAACCTTGTAAAAAATTATATGTATCTCCCCCGCGTATTTGAAGGGCCAAAAGGATAGATTTGTATGGTACAGAATTTTCTCTTCAAGATTGAGAGCCCTCCTTATTTGAATGATGCCATCCTTATAAATATCCATGACCATTTCTATCTCTAGCATGACCGTTTGATGATAAATGTGGAGGAATCTGGAGGAAACGATGGTAAGTGAATTAAGTGTAGTCGTAGCATATGCTTAGTGATGACACGGTCATTTTCATGCCAACTAAACTAATATTCGAAACACTGCACCAAAACAAAGTCTCCTGAGTGGACTATACAACAACCTATAGCTTACAACATCTCTGATTCTCTCCAGTGAGCTAGTGAACCCTTTGATTAGTTTAGTTATCCTTGTGTGAAAGAATAGCATGTCGCTATTTGGGGGTGGTGCTTTCTCTAAACCCTTGACACGTACATTGATTGAGACTTTAGCGGTTAATTATTAGCTAAGACTTCAAAATTAACTAATAGCACCACTGCATAAAATTAATGTGTTCGTGTTAGAAAAGCGCAGTGTTGAGATAGCTATAGGGAGCGAGATGCACGATTCAACGTCACAAGTTAGGTGCACAAATATTTTTACTTAGTTTTTGTCATTCAGAGATATTTTACTCGGAGTTGATTTCTGCATGATTCAACAATGAAACAGAACATTAGAAAGTGACATAATAAACCTCATCGAACATATTGTGGGGGGCACAGGCTGCCCCAACCTATACTCTTGGACCATCCTAAATGGTAGGCATCTCACAAAAACTAATGAGACAAAAACAAGAAAAAAATATATGTATTCAACTGATTTCCACATGGGATGATAACATGCCGAAACCCAGGCCATGGAGCATGCGCTGGACGAGACTTGATGGAATCTTTCAGTGCAAATCGTGGCCAGTAGCCTACCACATGGACCACCAGCCCCGGCGCCCTACCACATTGGCTGTCGACTCCGGCCACAGGTGAGGCCACATGCATGGCCGCACACCACGGTAACAGTGAAGAAGATGGCGGCGGTAGAAGATTGAAGCGAATCTGCAACTCGACCGGGTAAACGGCCGTTTCGGCTGGACGCAAAGGCCCCTGCACTGGAGCCCCGGACTCCGTGCCGTTGGATAACCCGGATTCCCTGTCACCGGACAGTTACCCGACAGGGCGGCATTGACCGAGCGCCAATTGGTTATCCGTCACCTGTTCACGGCCTCGCCTTGGAGATCTAGAAGGGATTCGAGTCTTCACTTCATTTCGGCCTGCACCAATACAGAACAAACATCTTGCTCATGTAGACCCAAGGTTCAATCCGTTTGTCACGGTTGATAGTAAGAAAACTGTTTTTTCACGGATGGTGACTATTTTGTCCGGGGAACAGTTAAGCTCCGGGGAGAGTTGCCGGTCGATGTAGGCTTATCCTCTGGCGTCGAGAACTTCGCAATCAATCGTATTCACCTGGGCAGCTGCCCGAGTGTGGTGAAAACAGGAGATGACTACGTATACGTAGGCCCCTCCTGAATTATTCGGAATCTAAGCATGTCAAGCAAGTCGATATTCATATTTTCTTGCTAACTTCACTTTGTAGACGGTTAGGTTTCCGTAGCATCACCTAGCAATTAGGAAGATGATTTCGTGATTATGGCATGGTGTTTTAGGTTTGAATTAAGTCAAACTCTTCTAAGTTTGATCAAATTTATAGAAAATATATCGTCACCTATAGTTCGAATTAGCTTGATTAAATCCATCATAAAATATGTTATGTAGTGTATTTATTTGGTTTCGTAGATCTGAATGTTTCTACAAACTTGATCAAAGTTACAGAAGTTTTAATTACGATAAAATTAAAACACCTTATATTTTGGACAAATGTAATATTTTAAAAGGCCACAAAACAACAAGAGAAAAAAGGTAAGAAATAGAGGTGCACTATTTAAAAAGGAACTTTACCTTCCTCACCATGTAGTATTAGGCACTCAATTGTTCTATTTTTCTTGCTAGCCGAGTAACACAGCATGAGGCACCATATATTATATCATGCCTAATCACCACTACCATGCCAACCTACCACTACGATCTCCTCTAGCTCAGAACCTACCCTTATCAAATTATCGGACAAGAAGCTCTATAGTCTATAATGATCACAAGAGAAGGGAGTGAGAGAGGGACGGAGAGAAGTCGTCAGGGAAGAAGAGAGGAAAAAAAACACTACAAAATAGCTTTAGCAATTAGCATTAATAATTGATCAATATCAGCAATACTGCAAGTGGTATTATGTATGGTTAATGTCCTGATTTTGACCCAAAAGATTGAGGAATTTGTGAATACCCAAGCACCAAGCTGATGACTTCAGCACACGGCGTAGATGGTCCCTTGACAGAAGATCCTGAGTGAGCCTTGAGCATGCCTTTGAGTCTTCTAGTGGGCTACCATTTCTCACCTTTCAGCGCAAAAGATCAGATGAGATGAGATTAGATCCTCTCCTACGGGCCTACTGCTAACACCGTTCGTCTCCCGCGCCGGCCACCCACCGTTGCCACCGGAGGGCAAAATCGTCAACCCACCCTGCCCCGGCGCCTATAAGAAGGCCCCTCTCCATTTCTTCAAACTTTAGTTCCAGAGCCCTCCAAAAGAAAAAATATTATCGAATATTAAAAGCCTTTTCCTCATCGATAGAAATAGTGGAATATTAAAAACAAGCAAAAAGGATTTTTCCATTTTGCTACCCCGTCGTCGTCCACCAGCTTCTTCCTCCGGCCGCCGTATCGTAGCCGAATTGTCCCGCCCCGGGGCTCGCCTGCTTCTCCGGCCGGCGAGAGGTTGTTCCCGGTGAGCGTTCGTTCTCCTCCGCGCGGCTGAGGGGATCCCCTTGGGCGCTCGGAATTGGGGCGTGCATGATGGGATTTTGGCTGATTCCGATGGAGACTCCGGCGAGGCTTCTGTGGAGCACCAGCTTCTTCCGCCACAAGATCGCCGCCATGCTCGCCTCCTCCTCCTGCTTCTTATAGATCCGATCCCTCACCGTCGTCGTCGGCAGCCTAGCTTCTGCGTTGTACATACGCCGGCGCACGTATAGTTAATTTCCTCTCCTAAGAAGTAAATAATAATCTTCGAGCTTGGGTCTTGGATCCATGGAGTCCGGCCGGCTCATCTTCAACGCCACGGGCTCTGGCGCCGGGCAGATGCTCTTCCTGGACTGCGGCGCGGGCGGCGGCTTGTTCCATCGAGGTATTAGTCCCATCTAGATTTCCATTTCCTTGGTGATCCCATCTTCCGTCATGGTGTACGTGGTGCTTGCTTCGACCTTGGCTTGGAATTCGTGTGTACTGATTGGGGTTGCCATGCGGGAGTGATGAAGGTGGGAGACCGATGCTGGGCCTGGAAGAAGGGCGCGGCGTAAAGCGGCCCTTCTTCACCTCCCCCGACGAGCTCCTCGAGGAGGAGTACTACGACGAGCAGCTGCCGGAGAAGAAGCGCCGCCTCACCCCGGAGCAGGTAACTAGTCAACCCGCTCCCGCCGCCTAGCTAGCTGGGCGACACGTACTCCAGATGCATGACGCATGCATGCGCGCACGTGTGCAGGTGCATCTGCTGGAGAGGAGCTTCGAGGAGGAGAACAAGCTGGAGCCGGAGCGCAAGACGGAGCTGGCGCGCAAGCTGGGCTTGCAGCCTCGCCAGGTGGCCGTCTGGTTCCAGAACCGCCGCGCCCGCTGGAAGACCAAGCAGCTCGAGCGCGACTTCGACCGCCTCAAGGCCTCCTTCGACGCCCTACGCGCCGACCACGACGTCCTCCTTCAGGACAACCACCGCCTCCGCTCGCAGGTAACCCTCCTCCTCCTCCTCTCGCTCTTGGCGCCGATTGATCGAGCTTCCGTTTACTTCCACGGTCTCCGAGCACGTTGCTGATGGATCTGTGCTTTTGTTTAATTAAGGTGGCGTCGTTGACCGAGAAGCTGCAAGAGAAGGAGGCGACGGAGGGCGGCGCCGACGCCGAGGTGCTGCCGGTGGATGTCAAGGCTTCCTTGGCCGATGACATCGAGGAGCCAGCCACGGAGGCGGCGGCGGCGTTCGAGGCGCATCAGGTGAAGTCCGAGGACAGGCTGAGCACGGGCAGCGGCGGGAGCGCGGTGGTGGACACGGACGCGCTGCTGTGCGGCCGGTTCGCCGCCGCGGTCGACAGCAGCGTGGAGTCCTACTTCCCCGGCGGCGAGGGCCACTACCACGACTGCGGGATGGGCCCCGTCAACCACTGCGCGGGAGGGATCCAGTCGGATGACGACGGCGCGGGCAGCGACGAGGGGTGCAGCTACTATCCCGAAGAAGCCGAAGCCGCCGCCGCCGCCGCTGTCGCCGCCGCGTTCTTCGCCGGACACGCCCACCCCCACGCCGACGACGACGAGGACGCCAGTCAGATCGGCTGGTGGATGTGGAACTAGACATTCTTCCCACGCCGATCGACCGTCAAATCTTGTGCTGTCAAAATCTCGTGCCTCTTTTCTTTCGCAAACGTTGCTGTAACATGGTGAATTCCTAGCTGTGATTATGGAGAAGGTGTATGCATGCATGGTAGGGTAAAATTGGGCAATTAATATTGTTAATCCCAATCAGATGTGGCGTTCGAGAAGATTAAGAGAGTTGGGGTGAGAAATAAGTGCATGGAGACAAGTACTCTTTTTATTGCACAGTACATTACTAGCATGTCAAATGAGATTCAGTCACCATCATCATCATGTCGTTTCTGTTTTTCTTTGTCAATACCAATTGGAGTTCTTAAATGCACTTTACACATTTTCGCATGATTATTATGTGTTCTACAGAATTAAACCGATAATGTGTTAAGTGAATGGAATAGTGCCGGAAAGTGATTTTTAGTTAGTGGTCAGTTGTATTGACCTGAGGTCAGTAAAAACAAAGAAAAGACCAACAGTTGCAGTAGATGCAACCTAGTAAATATGATATTCAGCTTCCAAATGCGAGTCAAGAGATGGCATCTGTAGATCATGTCACTGAATCCTTCATGTGCAAAAAAGAAAAGAGAGATAGAACATGTCACTGAATGATTGGCTTGTGCTCTGTGAATGGAACATGGAAGCAGTACTGCTTCGGAACAAACACTAATGTATCAGAGTCCTGGTAAGACCAGATTAAGTAGTATAGATCAGTGCGCCTGGAAAGCCCGAACACGTTAAACAAGTCTTCCACTTGCGCAACACGAGGATGAGACAAGTGCAGCTTTCTTTCCCTTTCGTCTTTTCAGACATGCACAAACAGGAAGCCTGAATACGAGTGGCAACTTTGGACATTCATTACACAGAAAACGGATAGCCTTGATCGAGGCAAACGGTTGGTCCTGGCAAATCTGTCTGCTGTTCTTGTTCTGTTGTTCATTTACATAGCCATCTGCTTTCATCACTTGCTAGTAACATTTACAAAAAAAAAATCGTACAAGTGGATGTTTGAGATCACAGCGGAACAAAGCAAACATTACCGATTTATAAAGGTTTTGGGTTTTGGCATGGTAAATTCAGTCCAGAGGAATAGAGGATGGATGTGAGATCAAGGGGTAAGTGACTGGCTTGTTACACGCAATTTGTGTGTGTTTCCATAGGTGTGCCTTTCAAGTTCTGGTGAAAGGCCTTTTCCTCGAATATATCTGGAAAAGCTGACTCGTGGAGATAGAGAACAACAGGAGCTGAAAGTTGTCTCTCAACAGTGTCTAGATCAATACTGAATAAAAATGTGCTGGTAAGAGGAAGCTTTTTTCCCTGCCCGATCCAATCCTTTCCTCTGAAAAGAGAAGGGTCTTTAGCCTAGTCGCCACTCCCCCACGCTGCCATCGCTCTCACCTGCGACTTTTTACTGTTTCCAAGGTTGATCCATCCCTCTCAAGTGAGTCTCATCCTCCAATCAGGTTTGCCCTAGAACAAGTCATCTCAATCCCTCACGCGGCTCAGTACATACATGGCCTAAACACAATACAATCCATGCCATGCCACCTGTTCCCAATAATCACAGTCTACAAATCCACACGCTTTGCCGGAGTAAGCCCATGTTCTCACACATGGAGATTTGACATTTTTAACGCATAAGAAATCTTTCCCCCCGACGAACAACAGATAAGAAATCTCCTCGAGGACAGATGGCTGATGGTTACCTGTAGCAGCTGATCAAGCCTAGCGTGTAGTTTCAAATTTGATGGAATTTATACAAAATAATATTAACATTTATATTATAAAATAAGGGGGTGTTTGGTTTGGAGAGACTTATATAAACCCATAAGCCCCTCACATGAAGGTGCTTATTATGAGTTTAAAGTGGTGTTTGATTATAGTTGCTTATAAAAAGCTCTTGTAGTTGGTAATGATCTTTCTACCCTTCATTAATACCTCTGTAGGTGAGGGATACAAGGTTAGTGAGAGGAAAGAGGGGATATTTTGGTGGAGCCTACAAAAAATAAGCCCCGTAAGCATCCCTTGGAGGGGCTTATGGACTTACAGGACTCACTTATAAGGCTTCATGTTTGGATAAAAAAGTCTTAAGAGTTTATTGGTGGGTTTATAAAAGGCCCCTCCAAATCAAATACCCCCTAAGTATCGTTAGATTAATCATGTAATATATTTTAATACTTGATATAAATGTTAGTAATTTTTTAATATAAATTTAATTAAATTTAAAATTATTTAATTTTTATATTTTTTTTGGACGGAGGGAGTAGAGCATATGCATCGCAAAAGCAAAATCTGGCTCGGCGGCGACTGGACGCGGGAGCGCCTTTCGTCTCTGTGCAGCCCCCACTGAACCGCCAAGATTCCATCGCCCCCATCCTCGACGGCGACGTCAGGGGAAAGGCTTTTGTCCTAGAGCCGCGGCCATGTTCCATGAGGCCGTGCCGTCTGATCGAGTGATCGAGCCGAAGCCGATGATAACCTTTGCTTCCGGTAGCGCTCGTCAGTCAGAAAAATCTGTGCCGCCGGACTGGGGATGAGAATATTTGGTGGTGACCCTCGCCATCCGGGCATCTATCGCGGTTGCCATCAGTCCCGTCGCGGAAAAAGCAGGGAAATTTTCGCCTCCGAAGGCGACCGCGGGAGGGAAACCGACGGGACGAGGAGGCGTGTCCGTGGCGGTGCGGGCCGGCTAGGGGCGTAGGCGCCTAGCTAGGGGTGGGCCGGCTACCGGTATCAGGGGGGCGCGCCGGGATGATCAGGAGATGAGGAGGAGGAAAACGAGGTCGCTCGGCGTGCCGTCGTGTTGGCCTGCGCACCGGCCGCTGCCGGAGCCTTCGCTTTCGCGGCGTCCTGGTCATCCCCAGCGCGGCAGCGCAGCGCAGCACGGCAGGCGCGTGTCTTGGCGTCTCGGAGATTGGCTAGCTGTCGTCTGGCGCGCCGCGGGTGGGTCTGGGCGTCTGCCGGAGCCCAACTAGCGTAGAGGAAGGAGTGTTTGGGCTTGGGCGCAAGGGAGGGGATCTTCCGCGGACAGAAACCTTTGCTCGCTTGGTACCAACCGCCGGCGCCGCACGGCACAGCCTTTGCTTAAAGGAAGAAGATGCTTGGCCGTTCGTGTGGACGTCTCGTTCGTGCAGCACGACACGACACGACGCGGCCTGTTGCGATAACGGACGGCACCGGTGTGAACCGGGAATCGCAAAAACGAAGCGGAGGCAGGAGAAATCAGGGTGGTGGTGGAGCTGGGCGTAGGGCAGGAGCACGAGCAGATGGTGGGGGCTGGATTGGCGCCCAGTACTCCAGTAGGGTGGTCGCGTCGCATCTGGCGGACGCTTTCCCAAGGTTGATCTCCACCCGCACCGGTCCCTGCTCTGCTGCGCTCCGCCCGCCATGTTCCGTGTCCGGGACTGGCCGGGGTGCCCCAGCCAGCCTCGCACCGCACGCATCGCCCAATCACCAGGGGGATCAGCTGCCAAGGTTGCAGCTGCCCCGGGCGGCCCCCAACCCCGTGCGCCGACGCTCCACCCTGTGTCCCTGTGCCCGCGGCCGTGGGCGCGCGGGGCGGGGGTTTCATTGCCCTGCTCCCCCCGCCGCGGATCCACCCGCCATCACCATTCACCAGGCGCCAGCCGCCGCCCACCACGTGCCCTGCGTGGCTCGCGTGCGGAATTTTTACGGCTGCGGTTTCAAGTTTCAACTGCACCGGCCAGCGGAGGCGCGGTTGCCGCCTGCCGCGCCCCGTGCACTCCGATCCCGGCCGGACGCCGGTGGTGACGCGGCCTGTGACCGCCGCGTGTGAATCCCACCGTCCGTGAGTTCGTCTGAGTTGCCATGTGCTCTGCTGCTGGGTGCTGCTGGTGCTGCACTCTTGCGCGCTGCGCAGGGGTGGGGTTCTCTTTTTGCTTTTGTCAGTCTCCTGCCCTCAGCCGTTGGCACGAGCAGGCTCATGGCAAATCTGCTACGCAGCACAAATAATTGATCACCTGTGTCTGTGTTCCACTCTGCTCTTGAGATTCAGGTATTCCTGGTAGTGTAACTAAACTAGCCGCGACAACAAAGAAAAGAGAGATACGATTGATAGGCGACAGAGCTCGCTAACAAAAATATCTTAAAAAAAAAAACAGGTAGCTCACGCGTCGACGCCGCCCCTTGGGCCTTACTCCTCTGTCCATATCGCTAGCATAGCCCAAAATACAGAAGGCCTAACCCGGCTCGACAAACGGCCCAGGGGTGACCGATCTTTACAATTTCCGCATTCCAAGCCAAGTAGAGCATTCTCTTTCGTCTTTCCTTAGAAGGCAGAAAACAAGTGTCATCTCCCCTCCAAGAGAACATTGTTTTTGCGTTAGAACATGTCCATTTGGCCATTTTTTCCATCTACTATGCAGGCCAACATCGTCAGTCATCGCCTCGTTTGCGTCACACTATTTCTTTCAATATAGTAATATACATATTTTCAAATCAAAGGATAAACTTATGGAGCAAAAAGCAATCAGCTAGCATTTCAATAACTTCAGACAGCAGTTAGGTCAGGCGGACTCTCGCCACCACGTCTAGCGGATTTCTGCATTTGCTATTGTCTTCACCTTGCACACTCCAGCCGAAGTCGTGAACGGGACATCTTTGTAGCACGCCACAAGCTCGCCGTTACTGTGAAGGTCAGCGGCTAGCTTCTCCCACACCTTGCTCTTGCCACTGAGAGAAGCCTCGGGCTCACCCGAGTACCCAGCGAAGGTGACACTCTCCCCCACGGCAGCATCCGCTGGTGGATCGACCAGTTCGACCTGAACTCGCATGGGAACTCAGCATTATTGTACATCGAAATAAATAGCGCTGCTTCATGATGACGCGTTTCATATTTCAGAGCATAACTTTATCAAATGTGAAGCTATACGATGTCGTACCTTTGTGTGGTCATCACTTGATGCAGCCAGAACCATGGCATGTGATTTTATACCACGCATTGCCACTGGTTTCAAATTGCAGAGAACGCACACTTTCCGGTTCTGCTCAGTCATAAAATGATTGCAGAATCAGTGGCTGAACCCAAGGGATCTTGAGAAAAAAAAAATCTAGGAAGCACAAATGATGATTAGTAAAACCAACCTGCATTTCTTCAAGAGGAATGTATTTGACAAGGCCGCTAACCACTGTTCTTGGAGCCTCCTCTCCAACATCGATTTCCTCTACGTACAGGGAATCAGCATCTGGATGCTTCTCTGCTTTTCTGATAAGCCCCACTCGAATATCCAACTTTGCAACAGACATTTCTGCCTCTGCTGCCTTAGATTTTGAGCTACCGGACTGTTTCTTCTGTTCCTTCTTCGAGCCTCCCTCTGGATGAAAAAAATGTGGAGAAATAGACAATTACTTGCTGGAATTTGAAATAGCTTGGCAGAATAATTCAAAGAAGAGTCAAAGTGCTTCAAACTGAACGATGAAGCTGACATTTGCTTGATAGTTCTGGTGTTTGTTTTCCAAAATTATTCTAGGAGCTCTGGCTGACACTTTACAAACAGGGGCCCATCCGGGTTTGGACCCCGGTGGGCAGGGTGCCTGCAGCACACCTGCCAACTATGAAAGCGCATGATCCCTAGATAATATTTTTTTTGTAATGAGACATAAAGTGCACAATTCGCTAATAAGTTGAACAACATGAATTTTTCTCTTTGCTCCGAGACGTGCAATAGAAAAGGCAAATCTGCCTTATATTCTAGGCTGAAGCAGAGTAAATTAGAGTGTCCAAACAATTACCAGATAATGTGGTGCTTTTGAGCTGGTTAGCAATTTTCGTGGCTTCAGCATCAGCTACTTCTTTTGAGCTCCTCTGAAACGCCCCGGTCTAAACAACCGGAGCTAAACATGTATTTAAACACCAGAAAGCAGTCTCTGGCGAAAATACATTACACAAGTGGTGCCACAGTCATACATAGCTTTATTTAATACGTTCGATTACAATAATAACATAAACTAGGAATACAACAATAGCGGTGATAAACGCGAGGGTAAACTCTTCATCTGACATGGTGGCTTCTACTGCGACGGCACCACTCCAGACTTGGGTATAGGGCACGAACTACTCGCCTTCCTCAGGCACAAAATCAGGATCCTCTGCAACAAGTCATAAACGGGTGAGTACAAAAGTACTCAGCAAGTTCCACCTCACCCTACGGGAGGGGAATGATATGCACGATGCACATTAATCACAATGCATTAGTAATGCAACTAAAGTTATACAACTCTTCCCGACACAGCCCACAGTAGGTAGCTCACTAGTTGTCAGGACCACACCGTAGCCTGTCCATTCCGTGGACACGGACCATTCGAATGGATTCTACACTCTGCAGAGGTCGTACACTGTACCCACAATCTCGACTGCCCGAACGGACAACCGACATAGCCGACACCCAGCCGTGGTCACGCCCCAGCCCGGCCGCACAAACCCTCGGGCCCTGACCCCAATGGTCTATACCCGTGAACCATCTCTGCGACCGTCAGGCTAACCAGTGGGATTAGGCTAAATCCGGCCCATAACGGAACCTGTGGTCGTACTAAAGTAAGCTAGGTGAGATGTCAAAACAACTCGGTCCTTATGGTTCACCAGGGCAGCAACCATTCCTCAACATGTCAACTCGAGCCTACCTCCACGGTAGCACTCACCTGCCAGTCTACCACCACGGTAGCGCCGGCTCCAGCATACCCAGCTGCCCTAGCCTCAGCCAAAACCCTTCATATCCTAGTCTCAACTCTGGACATACATAACTACTCACATGCATGTATGAGCACACTCAATCACTCAAGCACCGGTATATGTAATCGATCCTAAACCAGAGCTACAACTAGACGTCCTCACATGGATGCAACCGCTCACGTAGGGGTCGATGAAACTTGCCTTCGCTTATGTACGCGTCGGCGGCGGCGGCTTCCTGCTCGTGGTACGGGTCTTCTGGCTCCGGCGCGCTGTACTGGCCTTCGTACTCCTTGGCCGGCTCCTCCTCGGTCACTCCGTGATCTACGGGCGGAAACGGCACAACCGGCAAACAACACAAGCAAGCTATAAAATAAGCTCAAATGGAGATGAAAATAGGAGAAATAGATAGTATACGATTTGAGGAGAGGGTCAACTGTTGGAGCTTCGTCTCGTGAGTGAACTGGGCTCGGGAGAAGTGGTTCAGCTAGCAAGGTGAAGCGGCTCGGTGTGTTAGGGCTGATGGTGGAGTTCATCACGGCCTCGCTCCTTTTATAGGCAAGGAGAGCAGCAGCGGCGTCGCACAGGGACGGCGACGGCGTGGGCTGCGGCAGCTCGCTGTCAGCTCAAACAGTGGCAGCACTGAAGACGCGAGCGTCGAGGCGGCAAAGCCGGCGAGGACGCTGCAGCGGCGTGGGCAAGGTGGGGACGCGGAGGTGGGCGGCACGGCGCGGTGCCGGCGGCAGTGCGCGGTCCCGTCGTGGGGCCGGTGTGTCGCGCGTGCGCGAGCGAAAGCGAGCACGGGTGGGGGACGGCAGGGAGGTGCGTCGGCTTCCTTTTTAAATGAGGTGAGGTGGTTCGCGCGGCGGAAAAATATCTCGGCCGGCGCTGTGTGCGACGACCCTGATTTATGGCGAGGTGGAGCCTACCAACAGATGAATCACAACTTATATACTACGTACTCAAGTTTAACCAGGAGACTAACACTTACCTTATTGGAGCGACAAAGTCACGAAGGAACGCACACCTTTAAGTAGCTAGTCCAGCACTAACCTTACCACAACTTATCTACCTTGCTCATGGGTGGATGGCAAAAGAGGGAGGGTCCTATTTATAGATCAAAGGGGATGGTGCTACCAGTGAAGATAAAGAAAGCACCGGAGAAGGAAAATAGAGGGGAAAGGGAAATGGAATTCCTCAAGGACTTATGCGCAATTTCAGAAAACTGCAGGGACTCATCTGTAAGGCAAAATTTTCCATCAATCAAAACTCAAATGAAGAAATGCCTAAAACGAAAGTTTGAAGAGTTTTTCAAACTCTACAACATTGCTTTAGCATTGCTTTAGGGCTCAAATTCAAAAACTCAAAACTTATGTTTTTACACATGAATTTTTGAATAAAAGTCGGATTTGAATTGCTTTTGTCCTAAAGGGTAAAACTTTATAAAATTCAGGACCTAAATGCAAGCATTTATGACACGTCATGATGACGGGATAAACTTGTCATAATGGTTGGATAGGCATGTCATGATGACGGGATAGACTTGGATAGACATGTCATTATGACGGGATAGACTCGTCATAATGATTGGATAGACATATCATGATGACTCGCATTTTTACACTTTAGTCCTGAGTAAATTTAAAAGTTACTTTTGTAAATCAAATATTTGCATAAAAGGACTTGTACTTTTATAAAATTACGCAAACACCCTTACTTTGCATTTCTTTCAATAGTGATGAAAACTGGGATGTTACATCCTCTCAGCTTGACTTCCTGCATATTTTTTCCTATGCTCACTCACGTTTTCATCTTTCTGCAGTCATTGCAATTTATGAGGTGTAAAGTTATGGCCAACAGACAAAAATATTCTAAATTCAAGACGCACCAATTCCTCGAACAGAGGTGTAGGCCTCCCTATTTTGTGCCCTGCTGGTAGAAAATCCCAAGGAGTTTTTGCCTTCACAATTTCTCCTTTTTCGTCACTGAATGAGAGATTTTCTTCCGGGGACAGGTTTAATTGACGTAGCACCTTATAGAAGATAGCACATAGTGAGGTTTGAGGCAAGAATGCTACTCGAAGAAACTCTGACAACACTCAGTGACAACTAGGATCATACTTCATTAGAAAAGGAAGGCATGAAAGGCTCCAGCAGGCAGGTAAGGAGATAGACAAGACCAACTGAAGTTTTAATCACAATCGCACAGCTTACTGGATCTTCTTTATAAAGTTTCCAAAATTCGCTCTCCTACATTTATGTAGCAAAGCAAAGATAAATAAGAGTTACTACAGAACAACGAGATAAATGAAAGAAGGGGAAACATAATTACTTGCAAATAAGCATTTCCATCACTGGAGATACCCATTGCACTCTTCAGTCCTTGTTTCAGCTTAACCTGTCATAAGAAGGCCAATACAATGTTGAAAAATCTAGCAGCAGACGTGGCAAAACATATGGGTACACATGACGTGTTGGGATTGTGCCACTTCACATAGTGCATCAGTGCACCTTTACCTTTTCCATGGCATCAAGATATTGTTCAACCCGTATACTGGTTTTTTCTGCAAGCTCACTTGTCAACGGATGTGACTCGGCACCGGGGGCATCAGGTATAATTGAATCATATCCAGCTCCTATATAAATAATAACAAAATGAACTCTCACAAAAGTGAGGAAGGTAATAGGATCAGTTATTGATCATATATGATTAACATACCAAAGGAATCCTCAAATTGTATTTTTATTTGGTGCAAGACTGACTAACCAGCTGGTTTTGCAATAAAGCTTAGCACACGATTGATGAAGTTTCCCAAGTTATTTAACAACTCGCTGTTCAATTTGGCTTGCAAATCGGTCCACGTAAAGAGTGTATCTGATACCTATGTAGATCAGATCAAATGGTTTGTTAAACTCATATAATGTCATAAATAGAGGATCACTGGACAATTTTGGTATTGACCTCTGGACGACACATAAGCAGGTAGTATCGCCAGACTTCAGGAGGAATATTCGTATCCTTTGCATCGTTACCAAAAACTCCAATACCCTTACTCTTGGAGAATTTTCCTACAGGCACAAGGAATATTTAGTTACTTGCAGGAAATATAGGTACATACTGCGATATTTTAAACACAAACAAAGTTTGGAAAAAACAACAGACTGTAGCCTGCAGGCAACACCAGTACACCAATTCATTTAAGGGAAAAAACTTATAGTTATCAGGCATAACGTATAAATTTGTAGCTCATTGAACATAAGGCAGAAGAGAAGCATGTCGAAAGACAAAAGCTAGAACAGAAAGGAGAGTAGTAAACTAGAGATATAATAGTTTAATACATTCAGCAACATATCTTCCAGGATTTGACAGAACCCACTTCAAGCAAACAAGCATTTTTCGCAAATGTTAATAATCACATGATTGCACGGGCTGCATCTCAATCAGAAATTAACAAATAGAAAACATATCAATCTTAGCATGTACCTGCTTCATAATTTAAATATTCAGTAACACTAATGGTCTTCATCATCGTCCAATTTTCACCGGTTCCTAGTAGTGTTGAAGGGAACATGATCTGACAGCACCTTCAAAAATTAATAAGTACTTCATAACAAAAAGGAGTGCATGCACTTGAATAAATGGCAGAGTTCACAAGTCCCACGAACACTATACCTAGAAAGTGAGCAATAGAGTTGTAGAAATGGCATTGAAGAGCACAACGCGTGGTCATCAACTCATCATAAAGCAATCTCGTTATAGACATCATACCGTGTGAAATGGCACATTATCTTTGCCCATGAACTGAAATAATTCCACATTGTCAGGATTCTTCCACCACTTCTCCCACTCGGGAGTATAAGATGCTGTGATAGACACATAGCCAATTGGCGCATCGAACCAGACATAGAAAACCTGAAAATAATCATAATGGGAAATCAGATAAATTCATAATTGTAGACTTCCTTGATATGTATTATGGCCAAACCTTATCTTTGTACTTCTCCATTGGAACAGGAACTCCCCATTTAAGATCTCTTGTGATACAGCGTGGCTTTAGTCCTTCCTTCAGCCATGCGTTTGTCGCTTGAATGGCATTTTGACTCCACATACCAGCTACTGAAGTATCATTGATATAGTCTACCAACTTTTTTTTTAATAGAGCGAGTTCCAAGAATAGGTGATCTGTTTCACGAATATGAGGAGTATTCTTGCAGACCTACAAAGAAAATACAGTAAACCAAAAGGAAATTCATTATTCACATGTCAACAACATCTTATGCAATCAAACAACAATAACGATACAGAAACAAAAATTCTACAGTAAGTACTGGATATGCTTACCTTACACTTTGGATCAATTAGTTCCGTTGGATTCAACATATGGCTGCAATTATCACATTGATCACCTCGCGCGGCTTTATTAGTACACCCTTGTGTAGGGCATGCTCCTTCTACAAGTCTGTCCGCCAAAAATCTTTGACAGATATCACAATAAAGCTGCAAAGCAGAAAAAAATATTGTAATCAGGATACATCATATATATTAAGCTGAATAGACAAGTTTACCACGATACAAGCTGTACCTGCTGCATGGTACTTTCTGTGAGCCAATTGTTTTTCATCAATTTATGGAAAATTGCTTGGCATATTTCTGTCTGCTGAGGAGAGGACGTTCGTCCAAACTTGTCAAATTTTATGTCAAACCACTTGTAAACCTCGTCATGGATAGCATGGTACCTGCATTTTTCAGTAAAGAAAGGTTCCTATGAGGAAAGTCTTCTTTGGTTTCTTTTATCTGATATATGCAGCTCAGCGAACAATGCATCTAGCACATCAAGACTTGTTAGTTGAATACTTCAAGTGTACAATACAAAAAGTAAAAAAAGCAGTGGGTTTAAGACTAGGTGAAATGCTTGTAACCAAGATATTATGATCAAGCACTAATCAAACTGTAGCCAATGAAGATATAATGAAACAGAACTGCAGGATCATGATTAAGTCGTCGGTCAACTATTGTAAAAATCAAATCCACTTGGTTCAATATTGCAGCATGCCAGCATGGACACTTATGTTCAATGTAATTTAGGAATAACAAAGTCTAACCGAAATTCATGAATATCAATCAGTTGAAACGGAAACAAATTTATTGGATCTGTACTCCCCCCGTATAAGTTCAATTATCAGCCATCATCGCTGATTGAACACACTAACGGTACCCTACGAAATACCACTGGAAATCAAACCCAAGGAAGTGAAGAGCGTCTAGTGAATTGACGTCAAAACGCAAAAGAATTCGGCTGGGCCAGGAAATCCACCTCGCATCGCCAGTTCGCCCTGTACCTAAAACTCCCAAAACCAAACAGCTCGAGCGCAGCTATAAAACACCAAACCGAATCATCTGCATACCCGAATTTCCAATTAATCAAATTTCCAACTAGAACAGAGGCACCGCCCGCACTGAAAGGCAAGGATTTCAGGCGAAGGGCCTGCTGACTCACTTGTCGCAGATCTCCTTGGGAGAGCAGTTCTCCTCCATGGCCTTTGTCTCCGTGGCCGTCCCGTACTCGTCCGTCCCGCATATGTAGAGCGCGTTGTACCCGCGCAGCCGGCAGTAGCGCGCGAACACGTCGGCGCTCAGCACACCTGCGCGCACAGCCGAACAAAATCCCCATGAGATGCCCCGGGAGAAAAGTCTGAGGGACAATTCGCGGGCCGCGGATGCAGGGCAGGGGAGGGAAGGAGGGAGAGATGCTCACATCCGATGATGTTCCCGAGGTGCGGGACGTTGTTCACGTAGGGCAAGGCGCTGGTGATGAGTATGTTGCGGCGGCCGGGGATCGGCAGCTTCGGCGGCGGCGGCGGAGGCGAGGACGACGACGCCATGGGTCCGGGGCGGAGGTTTTGGGGTTGGCCGAGTCACCGCCCACTACCTCGTGGGCCTGGTAGATGTCGTCGGGTTTCGCCCCTTTTAAAACGCCGTGGCCTCGTGGGCCCACCGTCGGGCAAGGTTCGATTCGTTAGAATCTTGGCAGAATTCCCTGGAAGGCACTGAACCGAATCACGCTTCCTTCTATGGTCCTGGAAAACTGAAACGTCTTTTTATAGCCTCTTTTTCATTTTCGTTCCCTTCCATGGCCTTCCGTTAGACCCGTTAGGCCAATCCGTTAGAATTTGAGGTTTGAGATGAGAAGCAAAAAAATTTTAGACTGAACTACCCCTGCCACTCCCCGACCCCATCTCCCCCATCCTATCCCGTGAGCCCCGAAGCAGAGGAGGGCGGCGGGCGGGCGGCGCGCGGGCGGGCGGCGGCGGCGGGCGGGCAGCGCACGGGCGGGCGGCGGGCGGGCGGCGGCGCTCGGGCGGGAGGCGGGCGCGCGAGCGGCGGGCGGCGCTCGGGCGGCCAGCGCGCGGGCGGGCAGCGCGCGGGCGGCGGCGCGCGGGCGGGAGGCGGGCGCGCGAGCGGCGGGCGGCGCGCGGGCGGGCGGCGGCGGCGGCGGGCGGGCACGGGCGGCGGCGCGCGGGCGGCGGCGCGCGGGCGGCGGCGGCGGGCGGGCACGGGCGGCGGCGCGCGGGCGGGAGGCGGGTAGCGCACGGGCGGCGGCGCGCGGGCGGGAGGCGGGTAGCGCACGGGCGGCGGCGGCGGGCGCGCACGGGCGGCGGCGCGCGGGCGGGAGGCGGCGGCGGCGGGCGGGCACGGGCGGCGGCGCGCGGGCGGCGGCGCGCGGGCGGCGGCGGCGGGCGGGCACGGGCGGCGGCGCGCGGGCGGGAGGCGGGTAGCGCACGGGCGGCGGCGCGCGGGCGGGAGGCGGGTAGCGCACGGGCGGCGGCGGCGGGCGCGCACGGGCGGCGGCGCGCGGGCGGGAGGCGGGCGCGCACGGGCGGCGGCGCGCGCGCGAGCGGGCAGCGCACGGGCGGGCGCGCGGGCGGCGGCGGCGGGCTCGGGAGCAGAGTCACCCCAGGGGCGCGGTGGAGGGCTCCCCAGGGGTACTATTGTCTTTTCACAGTCATTTAACTGGGAGTTAACTGCAGATGTAACAGCAGGGCCATGGAAGGGAAGGAAAATGAAATCATGGTCACATAAGGAAGTTGCAATTGTGCAGGGCCATAGAAGGAAGCGTGATTTGTTCGAGGGCATTGCAGGGAATTTTCTCTAGAATCTTCGTCGTCCCATGAACTCGCACGCCGGTGGTCTCCCGGGCTTGAACCGGACAAATTCATGGATTGCTTTGCCCACCGTGGCGAGGCATACTCAGACGAGTTCAGGATTCAGAAGTGAAGCTTCTTCCTGCATGCCATCTGAATGTCTGAAGCTTGAATCAAGTTAAATCACATCCCAACTTTAGTCGCGGATCCTGTTTATTTACTCCACTGGCAAAGTTTATCCCATGGGATCACTGTTAAAACCATACATCAGTTGGCCATCCTGAATTCCTGACAAACTATTTCTCAGATAGACCTGCAGATCAGTTAGACCTGAAACAGTACACCTATTTCTCTTTCAAGCTCTCTGCTGGTCAAAGGAAAGAAGTGTTTCACCCTTTCAGGGCTGGCCTTCCTGTCTTCCTCGGTTACTCTCGCTGGTACAGTTTTTTTTTTCAAGGGTCAACGGCTGGTACAGTTTTATACACTACTAAGCACAAGATGGTAGTAAAAATATTTGAACGAATTAACAGGTTGACCTGAAGATTTAGCTCACCGGATGGCTATGGTGGATTGGTGAGGTGTGACACATTGCTGGGGATGGAGGTTGCCGCAATGCCGTTTGCCCACTTGCCATGCCAGCCGCCTCAATGTGGCACCTGCAGTCCTGCACCTGCACCAGCAGCTGAATGCATCCTGCAGACCGGCGTTGGCCTTCCCCAGCGCCACCGCCCTCATCCTCTCCTCGCTGCTCCTTCATGCTTGCTCGGAGCGCCGTATCACGGCCGCCTCCTGCTCGCCTTGCGCACGCGGCTGCTTCCCCATGGCGGGGTTGGCTTCCAGGCTTCCAGCTCCAACACCGGCACAGCGAGCCTCCCGTTCCTCTGGCATCGTACCATCAGTCACCAAATCGACGCCGGCGCAGCTGCCGCAGCGATTGCCTTCCTTCTTCGAGTGCGGACTGGGGGCTTTTGGGACTCCCTAGTCGGAGGGGAGTGAAGTGGAGGCGGCCACAGCACCGACGGGTTCGGGACTCGGGAGCTCGGGGCCGGCCAGTGCGACGTCGGGAAAGCGGTACAGTCTTTTTCCAGAAAACCCTTAAATCGGATCGCAACTAATAATCGCGATCCGAAAATTTACACAAAACCACCTAAATTGGATCACGACCAATGATCACGATCCGAATATTTATGAAAAAGCGCCTAGGTTATTTATATAAATACCCCTTTAGTGTCCACTATTTTCTCGAAATGTTCCCTTCGCCCTCTGCTCCCCCATGGCTGATGGCCTGATGTCCCCTTCCCGTCCGGCGACGGCAGCCTCGTCGTCGCGGGGGGCTGAGCTCCTCCTCCAGATTTACCATCCCCTTGCTCACCGGATCTCCCCTGCCGCGTCCCCTCCTAATCCTCTCTCCTATGCCCCTTCGGCTTCGACGGCGTCGTCGCAGCGGCCGTTGACCGTCTGGAGGCTGGTGCCGGGGCATGACTAGGAAGATCGCTCGTCGCCAGTGGCCCCTGCTGCTTTGGATGTGAACGAGACTTCATTTCTTGGATGTTCCCCTGTACTGAACAAAGAGCTAGTTGCTGAAACCTGAAGAAAATTCAAGCTCAGATGAACATCCTGACAGTTTCCCTCAGCTGAACATTTCTAGTTTCCTCGTACGATTTTTCCTGCGATCCGAGTTCAGAGAATGTGTGGTGTCGTCGCAGTATTCTCTGAACTCTGATTAGTTTCAGTAGATGGACCGCCAGTTGGCCTTACCTTTGTCACACAAGAATACTCCATACTATATTCACCGTTGTCGTCGTCAGTATATTGCAGTCTACTTGCATTCTTGCAACATGGAAGACACGCAGCGCAGGCCACGGACTGGTGAGCAACGCAAGCAACAGTTGAAGAAAAACGAGGGCAACTCACACTTGTAATTGTAAGCTGTAAGCCTGTAACTATATTCTTCCATCGCAACAGAGTTAGCGCCAAACTGTCTCTACCGGCCGTGGCATCGCTTTCCCCTGCCCAGATCGCTTGGCCGCACCCCTGTTCGTCTCACCTACTAATAATCTTCCAAACCCCTAGGGCCCTAGCACTAGCAGGGGCAGCACCTCTTGTCGTTTTCACCAACCCAGCGAGGTCTAGTGCCCTGCACCGATCATCCAACAGTTGCAGCACCGGTGAGCGATGACCATTTGCGGCATTTGTTAATCCGATCCAGCACACCGTTTCTTCCAAAGCAAGACCTTAAAGAATTCGGTAATGCTATCCGCGTGATCAGACACGACGTCGCTTTTCAGAACATGTACTGTGCGGCGAGTTTCTCAAAGGCGCGGACAAGGAGATAGGCATGGAAGATGAATCGGTGCAATTGACCTGGACCAGAAGATCCAGCGAGCTGCTCCGAGGTGGTTCTTCTCCAGCCACTTGCGGATTCCTTTGTCCACTTCTATGGCGTCGGTTAATCTCCTCTGCCCTCTCGTTTCCCGTCCTAGCTAGGCCAAGGCGACGGGCTTGGTGGCTCTGCCTCGCGTCGTCGTTCGTTGCAGCGTCAATGGCGGGAGTGACGCTGTCCGTGCTCCTCCTCGTCGCAGGCGTCGTGGCGATGCTCGTGCTGCACATCCTCATCGTCTTCTGGGCGCTCAGGCGGGGCATCACGCTCCGCGCCGCGGCGTCGCGGCAGGACGAGGGGCGCGCGGAGGGGCTGTCGGCCGAGGATCTTGACGGGCTGCCGTGCCACGACCACGAGGGCAAGTCCGGCGCGGGCGGCGAGTGCGCGGTGTGCCTGGAGGCGTTCCGGGCCGGGGACCGGTGCCGGGCGCTGCCGGGGTGCGAGCACGGGTTCCACGCGCAGTGCGTGGACCGCTGGCTGAGCAAGAGCCGCGTGTGCCCCGTCTGCCGCGCCGTGGTCGTCGTCGTCGACACCAGCCGCGGCAAGGCGGCCGGCACGGTGGCCGGCGAGGCCGCCGCCTCCTCGGAGGTCGTGGCCGAAAGACAGGGGGGGCGCGGATCGGTAGCCCGTGAGCTCGGCTGCGAGTTTGCCGTTTGATTCGTTCGTGCTTGTACATATACACATAGATAGTAGTTTGCCAAATCCGTGTTTACTAGTACCATATCGTAATTCGGTTCATCAATTGTAAGTGCAAAGCAGATTTAATTCATTCGATAGTGATTTCCAAGTTGAGAAGTTGATTGCGTCCACGACGGCACAACCTGGCCAGGTCCGGTGACGTTTTCACGACGGTTCGTGTCATCTGCTTTGATTATTCAGTGCAAATTGGTGACACGGCAAATTGGTGACACCGCCTATGCCGGCGACCTGCTCTCGTTAGCTTTGGCATGGCCCTGCGTCGGCAGCGGCGGGTGGTGCTGCCAGCTGCGCACCAAGGATGCTCGACGGTTTGCCTGCAAGGAGGCAACGCTGAGGATCGAGGGTGTGGTGGGACACATTTTTGGCCTTCCCACGTAACAAGCCGACAAGGTCTTCATGGTTCAGGCTTCAGAGCACGGTCGGTCGAACTGGGCAGTTTGCAGCTGATTCGGACCTGTGTATGATGCCCACACAGTGGAAGAAAGTCGGTTTGATGAACTGGGTGCCAAATTGTTGCCAGCGCAAGTTAGTTCGAAATTCTCTTCCATCCTTTGCCGTTGCGATAAGTCTGCACCCCCTCCCAAGGCCAGGTTCTTACTTTGACATGAGTTCGGGCGAATCCGCACTGGACGTGATGCCACGGCGGGGCATATTCCGAGCAAGCTCCCGGCCCCGCGGCCGCCGCCGCTGCCCTGAACTTGTTTAGTTGTCACCTGCTACCCAAGGCTCTCGACCACAGAGTTGCTATATCTTGATCGCATTTTTTGGCTGATCAAGTCTTCTATTTCGATCAATCTCTCGCTTCTCAAGAACTCTCAATATTAAATAAAAGTAAAATGCACCACCGGGAATTTGGCTCGTCATGTCATCCAGATCCCTAAATTTTTAAAATGCACATTTAGATACTTAAACTTGCTAATTATATTACGTGAGATTCGAATCATCATCTATTATATTAATAAGGGAGTGTTAAAAAAACTACCACATCCGCCGAGAGAGTCTAGAAATTCTCACATTAATTAAAAAAGAAGAAATTGCACCGTCAGATTTATGAAGATATAATAGTTTAAACTAACCTAAGAGTCCATATCAAATATTTATTTTTTATTCCTCTACATTTGGATCTTATGGAGATCTAACCAAGAGTCCATATAAAATATTTATTTTTTATTTTTCTATATTTAAATTTTACATAAATTTTATAAAGATCTAACAGTCTAAACTAATTAAGAATCCATATCAAATGCGTATCTTTTTGTTCCTCTGTATTCGGAGACGAGGTTCTGCTGCTGCTATTTGTCGGGGAGGAGCACGCCGTCGGTGTCGCCCTCGCGCAGCAGCACGCGTCCCATGTGGCGTGACAGCCCTCCAAGACGAGCTGACGTCTGGGACCTCGCAGCGTTCGGCCATGGCAGCAGCAGCACCTGGGCACATGAATCGGTAAACTAGCAGCGATGCTGAACAAGGAAGCGAGCGGCTGCAATGGGCTAATCCATTTGGATTGGAAAGTGGGAGAGAGAGGCGCTTTCACCTTATCTCAACCAGAATCAAGACAATATGCTACTCCCTCCGCAGAACATATCAGATGCGTCATCGCCTAATCCATTGAGAGAGATGCGATGATCCAATTTTTGCAGTGGTTTCCGCCTAATTTACAAATATAAATTTTGTAGTTTAAGTAAAAAAAAGTGAAGCAAATTATGAAGTAGAAAAACAGAGCACGTCAACATACTAAATGGGCCTGACGCAGAGAAATAAAAGAAGTGGCTGAGACATACGGAAGGTCAAGCCATACTTATTTAGTTGGGCTATAAGCACCCACCAAATCAAATGTGAAATACGTTTACGCCCAATATTGAAAAAGGAAATTAATTTGTATTTAAAGAAACATATATTTAAACCGAATAACTTTTTGATGGAATAAGATAAAAAATTAAACTATAAAGTCATTTACACTAATAATGCACCAAACATTTTGAATTTCCATTTAGATTGGAAAGCTAATTACTTTCGTATGTATAATAAAATTTGTTAATAGATAAATTTTAATTTAGGACTTATCGTTACCACGGTAACAAAAAAGATATACACCGTTAATTTTTATGATAATCTAATGGTCTATCTAAGAATAGATGATTAGTACAACTGAAAAATGATGAATAGCTAAATTTAGAATTAAAATAACAGGAAGATTAGTAGTACCCTATATTAAATTGGAACCAAAATAGCAAAATAAATAGTCCATGCCAAGACCAATTAATAAATAACTAAAAATCAAGAAAATAAATAAAAAAATGTATTTTAGTTTCCATTAATATTTAGAAGCGTATTAATTAAATAAAGGGACCATGTGCAATATCTTAATAGATAAATTTTAAAATAAAAAAAATATTATACTCATACCTTTATATTTAGCAAATAAATTTTGAAACAAAATAATAAATCACCATGTTCATCTAAAGGACTAGAAGCTCCTACATTGAACGGTGAAAGATGTGACAAATGATAATTATGGACAAAACCATTGTCATGAACAACAAAATAAAATTATTGGATCATGCTACATGATAATCCTATATCCTTTTTGACCCTTGCTCTGCTACGTAGGCGCATGGTACATCACGCTACATAACGCACTGCTCACTCGAAATCCACAATAAAAGTGTGCCTACAAGATCCAGTTAAGCCGTTGGCTCTATCTAGGCATACAACAAACAGGCTAATGATGTCGATGTGTCAATTATTTCAGTCTCAACTTCCCAAATGAGATCTAAAGTAGTTACTCATAGTTAGGACTCCTAAAGCCTACAGATAGAAATAAAAATATCACCAGCTATTTTAGTACAACTACTAATTAAATGTGTGTAATCTACCGCCTTATTTAGTACCCAAATAATCTTCCCTTGAATCCTATGACAGACCGAATAACTAAATTCAGCCTCCCTCCTACATGCACGGGAGAAGAAAAATATAATCTATTGAGTCATTATCTATTTAGTTGACATCTATGTCCTCCTAAAGCATTAAAATTCCATAGAGCCCCATGTACATGGAGAAATAGAGAAATTAGTAGGGAAAGCCTAGAGACCATCACGACCGCAGGCAAGAAAGATTTTATTCGGTGACTAGCGATGGAAGTAACTCCCAGCCTTCGTGCACGTGTAGACATCAGGGATATTGTATGGTCACCGGTGGCGACGCAAGTGATGTGTTTATGCACACAACAACATTTTGATAGAGATGGAGTGATGGGTGTCCAACGACTATTTGTTTCATAGAGATATGAGGTAGCAATGCTAATGAACACTAGAGATATCCAAGTAACTCTAAGAAGAATCCTTATTTAGAAACAACATGGAGCTCATTCACAAAAAATAAAAAAATCAAACAACTGCTATATTTTTTAAAAAAAATAAAAATATACAGATCTGATTGATGCATCATTGTTGTGTTTTTTTCATTTGCAATATGATGACTAGGAGGATTTTAGTGAAAAAAATAAAAATATGAACTAGATTAATCTAAATAATTAATGTAAAATGTGGCTATTAAGTATAGCTATATTCAAAATTTAATAGTAAAAAATGCTACATTGATTTCATAAAATTTAAGAAAAAATCTAAATAAAGAGTCCATGTTAAATGAAATTAATAACAACTAAATTTGGAATGAAAAATAATGAAAAATGTTTTTCAATTTTCATATGGTTTAGATTAAGCTAAAGTGTTTGTGCTAAGTACAGTTAGTAAATTATCAAACATAATATTAAAAATTATAATAGATAGTTGGGTCACATACTCGAAGCAATCTATAAAGTAATAATAGGTTCAAAAGGGCTATGTTGTTGGATACGTTAATACGGTAACATCTAATTGGAAGTGGCATTCCTAAGGATTAAACATAGCTCAGACAAAAAATAATGACAACTTTCTTTTTCATCTTACCATCTCTAGCAAAATAGGGTTGTGACCTTATATCTATTGCGTCAGAGACTGGATGGGCACCAGGGTCACCTAACCCGAGGTCCACCACTACCAATTAGGAGACATAAAGTTACCTATACAACTCTCTCTACCTTGATCAAACAACACTCACACATTCCCTAAAAAGCAACACTCACACTAACGGAGATCCATAGCATCATTCCCAAGTGTATATGGTGCAAGGAGACCACCTATACAACCTTACATGGTATAGTTTAAATGGGCTAACTCTTCAATGGAGATTAAGAAAAAGAGATGCTCCCGAGATAATAATATAATTTTCAAGGTTACCGAGTGGGTGATAATGACCATGGAGAAAAATAGTGGTTGGCTATGAAGAATCTGCGCATTCACGAGGCAGCATATGAAGATAGAAGAGAAGAGTGACAAGGCTAGGTCCCCATTTAAGAGGGCTTTGGCACAACTATTCATAGCTCTAGCTTCTCCATTTACTATAGAAAAAATAACTAATGGAAGGCAAGAGCCATCTCCAAAATGAACGAAAAATAAACAAAAATGTACATCGCCGGTCCAAAAGTAAAAAAAATTCCTAAAAATATATAAACCTTTAATTATATTTTTATAAGGTATTTTCTTTTCTCCTAAATTCATGTTCAAGAGAGATACACTATTAAATATAACGATGAAAAAAAATAAATGATAGCTCTTGTGCGACGCCGTTCCATTAGGAGAAAAAATTATATCGGGATGGCAAAACCAAAATTTATGCATCCATTTATTCTGAAGTAAAAAGATCGCAAATATTGGGCCACCTCGCTAGTTTTAAGTTATAAAACGGAAGTATTTCTGCTGATGTGGAGCTTACACATGGGTCCAAATTTTATTTTTGAATTTTTATGCTCAGCTCTTATATTTTCAAAATGGGTTATCTCCAAAAATTTATTTCTAAACTTTATTTCTGAATTTTTTCCAATATTTCCATCAAAATTTATATTTTCTATTTTCTGATTTTTTAACAAATTTTGCCGTATGAATTTTATTTTCCAACAATTTTTTATACATACCTTTTCTATTTGAACATATTTGTACATACAAGTAAATTTGTTATGTTTTTTGTGTGTAAGTTTTTTATGTAATTTCATATTTAACCAAATTATAAAATTTTTGGATTAGCTTAAGCAACTGTAATTTGGACCTCACGTGATACGATTAGCAAGTTTAAGGATTTGAATGTGCATTTTGAAAGTTTGAAGATTTGTATGATACTCCGAGTCAAATTTAAGATCCGACGGTATATTTTACTCATTAAAGAATCTGATGGTGGTACGGATGCCCATCCGTACAACATGTACTTCCATCCCAGCAATGGAGTATTCAAAGGATGTATATCTGATAAAACATCACTGTCCAAAAAATTATGTCTGACAAGTCGAATGTATATCCTCGTACGCCACCGTACCCACCAAAGCAGAGATGAACTCCAACGATGACTTTCATCAGAATTTCAGTCATTCAGTGAGAGGCTGAAGCTGAATGATGTAATGCTTGTTTGGTCCAGACACCTATTGAAGTTTATAATACTCGTAGCACCATGGACAAGTTCTACCAGTACTACTTAACTGCCGGCTGCGACTTCTCTAGCGTGTCTGATACCACACCAGATCACTCAAAAAGTCAGAAAGCAAAAAGTCTTCTCTTTTGTCCCTGTCCTAACTCCTAACTCCTATCGTCAGGTTCCAGCAGGCTGCAGGTTGCGCGGCTGCCAGGTGCTCGCGCGAGTCGGCTCATCTCGGTCTCGATAGCATGGCGGGAGCCCACTCCGTCGTCTTCCTCGTCACCGGGCTCGCGATGGTGTTCGTCGTCCACGTCTTCATGCTCTTCTGGGCGCTGAACTGGTGCTGCCGGGCACAACCCTCGTCCCGCGTCGGGGAGCGCGCGGAGGAAGGCGGCGGGGGCCTTTCGGCCAAGCAGGTCGGCGAGCTTCCGTGCCACGAGTGCAAGGAGGGCCCCGGCGCCGGCGAGTGCGCGGTGTGCCTGGAGGCGTTCCGCGCGGGCGACCGGCGCAGGGTGCTGCCGGGCTGCGAGCACGGGTTCCACGCGGAGTGCGTGGATTCGTGGCTGCGCAAGAGCCGCCGGTGCCCCATCTGCCGAGCAGAGGTGGTCGTGGTGGCCGCGCATGGCAAGAACGCCGGTGAGGTGGCGGAGGCTACCGCCGTGGAGATCGTTACCGAAAGATAGCTAGCTAGCTAGGTAGCTTTGTGTCATCATGTCACGGGCATGGCAAGAACGCCGGCATGCGTTTGACTGTTTGGTGTTTCGCTTTGCCGTCCTGCTTTTGCGTGCATGTTATACAGCTCTAATGATGAAAACCGTGAGCGTCTCTTTTCTGAAAACTGAGCAATATTTTGTTGGTTCACTTCGAAGCCGCAGGCTTGCTTCAAGATCGTGACTTGGGTTGACTGAACTTAGGGCTCGTGACTACTCGTGTTCAACTCGCCGTAGGCTTGCTTCAAGATCTGCCTAGCGCATCTTGTCTCATCTCAGTCCAAGATGCCTGCCTAGAACGAACTAGTAGCCTGAAACACCGGCCCCCAGGTAGCTAGTGACCAGGTGATCACGTACGATGCAGTTCATGTCTGAGGTACTTCCCAATCAAGTTCAGTGCGCTGTTGAGTTTGTTTGCAAACCGAAGCGGACTGAACATGAACACGGACATGCAGTTCCATATCAACATAGGAGGGATGCCACAGCGGAGCAAATATTCCAACCGCGGCGGCCGCTGTAGGTAGGCCCTGGATCGGACTTGTTTATTATTTTTCCATTCCAAATTATTAGTCATTTTGATTTTTCTAGATGCATAATTTACTATGCATCTAGAAAATCGAAATAACTATATCTAGGTGTATAATAAAATCTATAAATTTAGAAAAGCTAAAATAACTAATAATTTAGAGGGGGATAGAGTAGCCGTTAACCATGCCCGTTGATCGGCGTCGGCCGCAGCAGTAGCTCGTCACTGCATTAGACCATATTTGGATCTAAGTGCTAATGGATAAAAATTGCTAAAGTTTAGTACTAGTGCATCCAAACAGGAGTCATAATGGGATGGGCTAAAGTTTAGTCTAGACTCAAAAATATTAACAAAAGTACGAGTACTAGCAGGTGCTAAAGTTTAGCGCTCAATTTTAACCTTAGAAACATACCTTAATTGTTAAATCGATGTAAGTCTTCTGTTCCGACCAATCTCTTGCGTCTAAACAACTCTCCAGCTTAACGAATCCGGAAGCATCCAAAGGATTTATAACTGGCATAAGGGGTCATAATCGATCTGAAAGAATACATATATATCTGATGACAAGCAGATTAATGGTCGAATGTGTATCCTCGTACGCCACCTACCAGAGCGCATGCTCGTAGCATCATGGACGGATGCTATACTTAACTGCTTGTTTCAACTTAATTTCTAGCGTATCCAAAGTCAGAAGCAACAAGTCGCTACTAATCGTTTGTCTGTCATGTCCTAGCTATATCATCCTGGTCACCTGGACAGCTCGTCTCAGGTTCCAGACTTCCAGGTCGTCGAAAAAAGTTGCCAGAGGTGCTCTCCAGTCCCGCGTCAGCTCTTTGGTCCGATTGCATTTCATTGCATGGCGGGAACCCGCTCCGTCGTCTTCCTCGACGCCGGCCTCGCGATGCTGTTCGTCGCCAACGTCGTGCTGCTGCTCTGGGCGCTGAACCGGTGCTGCCGAGCACAAGCCTCGTCCCGCGTAGTCGGGGAGCGCGCGGAGGAGGAAGGCGGTGGCGGCCTTTCGGCCGAGCAGGTCGGCGAGCTTCCGTGCCACGAGTGCAAGGAGGGGCCCGGCGGCGGCGAGTGCGCGGTGTGCCTGGAGGCGTTCCGCGCGGGCGACCGGCGCAGGGTGTTGCCGGGTTGCGAGCACGGGTTCCACGCGGAGTGCGTGGACACGTGGCTGCGTAAGAGCCGCCGGTGCCCCATCTGCCGCGCCGCGGAGGTGGCCGGTGAGGGCAAGAACGCCGGCGAGGTGGAGGAGGCTACCGCCGTGGAGATCGTTAACGGAAGATAGATAGGCAGCTTTTGCCATCGCACGGGCATCGCAATAACGCCGCATGTTTGGTGTTGGCTTTGCTTTCCTGCTTTTGCATGCTAGTTATATAGCTGTAATCAGTTATGTGAGCTCTGAACGTGTCTTCAATCCATCTGATTTCGAATTTAATGTGATTTTTTGCTAGATATGTTTTCTTTCACAGAAATCCGGAACATTTTGGAACATATCTGGCTTCAGTTTTACGAAGTTAACTTGAACAGTACTCCATTTTGTATCATCATAAACTGCATGGGCAAAAGGGAAACTACTTTCTGTTGCCCATGCAACGCCATCATAACTGAAAAAATGCACAAACAATGCTGTTGTCGCACTTTTATTTTAACAAAAAAAAAACTTCTCGGCCTCACCTGAACTTGATGCAACTTCCGGCCCAACCAAGTTGATTGGACTAGAATTTGGGCTTCCCAAACAAGCTCATAATCTTTAAACCAATAGCTACCATATGGGAGAAGTACAATTTCGGTCCCACCTACTACAACATGGGAGAACATGTTGAATTGTTAAAAGGGCCTCTACATCCAACAGGATAGCCAATGAGGTAAGGTGTTCACTACTTTTATATATGGGTTCTGCCTTCCACCACCAATGTGGGACAGTTCTAATAGACTTATAGGTTTAAATTCAAGGAAATCCAAACTTCAAGACTTAATTACCATATTTTAACCATAGAGTGCCACTTTTTAACTGATCTAATGAGTTTGGCTTGGACTTTTCAATTTGATTAGCTCGTGCTTGTACATACACATATATAGACAATATTTCTGCCTTTGCAAACTTTTACTGAAATTCGAAAAAATGAACATTTTTTATCTAAATGAAAAAACAAAATCACCAGTATATGTATTTACCAGTGGTGGCAGGTAGAACCAAAATTTGCCGATTTTCGGTCAAAATTTCGAACCCTAGTCCAGAAACAACGGTTAGCAAAAACTACAGTGAACAACTCTTGAGGTCTCTTAGAAATAATCTATCACAGGAACATGTATCCTCCATGTCTATCCCAAAAATCCCCCTTATACAACTCTCAAGCTATCTCAGTAAAGCAGCTCACCTGCCTGCCTATTCAGCAGTCTCGCAGGCCGCGCATCTATGACTATAACGGCTCAACATACAATTCATTAAGTTTTCGCTCGACAAGTCCATGAGCACTCGCGTTTCCACGTCTAGCCCATCTGGCTCCTCGGCGGCCACCAGCAGGCAAATTTCTTCGATTGAGCTGGGTGTGTGTCTCCTTGGTAGAGCGGCGCGGCGGGCCACGCCCCCGGCCACTAGTAAACAGTCTGGAGTATCCAGGTTTTCGCATAACGGCCGGCGCCCATCCATATAGAGTAAAATATATTGGCGGTTTCTAAATTTATCGTGAGGTGTCATCTAGATTTTCGAACTCTGTGATAAGTTTGACGATATAGCAAGATAAGTTTGAGGATCTGAAAATGCATTTTTGCCTTAAAACATATTTAGTTTCCAAACTTATAATGATGAACCTGATGAGCTTGTAGATCTGACTAAATGACACCCTAGAATAAACTTAAGGACATGAAGATGCATTTTAAGAGTTTAGGGATGTAGGTGATACATCAAGGGCCTGAAAATGTATTTTGAGAGTTCTATAACTTAGATGACATCTCGGAATAAATTTATGGACCGTCCATGTATTTTACTCTATCAGCAATGTAAATATTTAAAGGACATAGAGCTTGATTAGTTGGCTTCCAATTTTATCCTGCCAAAATCAAGGTATGCTAATAAAATTTGGCTACCAATTGATTCACGTCTATAAAAGGTTAGCACTTCAATATTTGTATTTGTGACCAAAATCATAGCAAGTTACTAGTTACTAGAGACTTCTTAAACCTTATAAAAAGAAAAATATTAGTTGCAATATTTTAGCACTAAATTAAATGAATACCTAAATTTTTTACCCATACTTTGGCATGTTCTGATTTTGGCTTGCCAATATCTTAGCTTGTCATGGTTTTAGCTTGGCAAGAATTGATATCCAACCAATCGGACTCATAGTCTCACAAGATTGGTTGAGGAATGCATATCCTCGTGCACTACCTGCTACTCATCAAGGACAAAGAGCTGCAACGAAGACTTCCATCAGAACTTCAGAAGTGAAGTGGAAATCTGAATGATGCAATAATGCTGGCTTGGTCCTGACACTCGTCGACGTTAAGGTTTTGTTTATCCATTTTGTATTTTGTATTTCTGCAAAGAACACGTAGTTACTGGCTCTAGTAGTTAACTTAGTTTTAGAATTCTTATTGTGTTTTCTTCTAAAATAAAAGAGCAAAAAAAACATTGTTTGCCATTAACAAATTCTATTTAACTGCCGGTTGCAACATCTCTAGCGTGTCAAATGCTACACCGGCAAACTGAGCTTAGCTCAGCTGATAAAGTTTCTTACGGTGAACCTTATCAATCCGGATTTGACTCCTCAACTTAACATAGATGCTCGTATTTTCTAGACTTATTTTAGGATTTAACCGGCACTGTTCTTCCAGTGGTAGGCGATTGAAAAGATACTGGTGATACCTAGAGAGCGGGGTTGAATAAGTATATCTAATAAATCTGAAAAATTCTTCGCAACAATTAAATCTTCGGAACTTCCGGCACAGTACCGGAAATTCCAACATAAGAAAAGTTCTTATACGAAATTAAAAATTAAACTTAAAACTGTAGAACCTAACTGAATCAAAAATTGAGCAATCGTACTACGAAACTTCTGCAGGTGATCTAAGCATAACAACTCGAGTACGTAGATCAGCACAAAACAAAGTCCTAGGTCAAGAAGAACTAAATGAATGGAATAAGCACAAGATATAAGAGATTTGTTCCCGAAATTGACTCCGACTAAGGAAGCTATATCTCCGTTGAGGAGCTCACAAAGAGTCGGATCTTCCACTAACCCTTTACCTTACTCAATTAACCATAAAGGAGGATTGAGTCACTTGCTATCAAATCCATAAAGGATGGGTAATACAAACTTCCCGGTACGCACATACATGAGAGGACGCTCAACTGAGCGACACCAAACCGTCTAGAAGCAAGTTTCATGCTTCAAGTGCTCTTGAGATGAACTTGGCTGCCCCCACACTCAAATGGTTAAGTCTCACACCTCAATCTTGCTCTCACGCAAGCCATAACTTAAATCAACTCAAGAATTAGCTCAAGGAAGGATTTGAGAAGTGCAATGAGTGTTCTTGCGTGTGGAGTCAGAAGCAAATGAAGGAGGGGGTGTGGAGGTATAAATACCCGAACCCCAAAACTAGTTGTTAGTGCCCAAAATAAGTGATTTTCAGAACTTCCGACCGGGTCGCCCCTATTAAAAACAGCCGGGGACCCCCAATCGGAAGAACCCAGTTATTTCCGACAGGTGTCGGAACTTCCGATAACTGCAGATGTGTGATTTATGTCTCTCATAGAAGGTTAGCATGTCAATTAAGCACTTTTACATCTTCAAATCATCTCCTCTCATTCCTCTTAATAGTACGGTTTTCATATACTCAAATTCAAAATATAAAATAAAAAAAAAAATTGAGCTCCATCACCTTCTATCAAGTAAATTGGCGTCTTTTCAAGCAAATATTTCATTCTATTACTATCCATAGCTCGATAAACATACTAGTCCCTTAATTATGCATGTCATCAGCACCAAAATCCATTTTAGTCCGGCCAAATACACTTTCAGCAACGTGCTCGTCGATAGCGAGGCGCGTGGGGTACTTCGTCACTCTCAAGAATACGCTGGCTCAATCTTTTAGAGATGCTCATAGAAGTAAGATTGTGTATATGTACGTACAAGAGTGAGTATGCGTGCGTATATATAAGCAACTGCGTTGGTACTATGTTTCGGGAAAGAAAACGCACCGTACCTGTTTCACGGTTCAAAAGTCAGAAAGCAAGTCTTCTCGTTTGTCCCTGTCGCCCTAGCTTCTCTGCCCCCGGTGCCCCATCTGCCGAGCCGACGTCGTCGTGGCCGCGCGTGGCAAGAACGCCGGCGCGGTGGCGGCGGAGGCCGCCGCCTTGGAGATCGTTACCGAGAGAGAGCTTTCATCCTGGTTAGGTGCAGTATTGGCTTTGCCTACCTGCTGCATTTGCATGCATGTTGTGCAGTACAGCTTTAATAATGTGAACTGTGTGAGTGTGCCTTGCATCTTCTGTTTTCTAGAACTGAGCATATAATTCTGCCTCTCGATCGGTGATGAGGAAGAACAGCTAGAAGAGGATCACTCACAGCAAGATTTTCCACCACCACCGGGCTTAGAGGGAGACCGTGGAAATCAGGCACACACCACCAAGGTTTCACCTCATCTCCTGACCTAATTAAGGGCTGCTAGATAACACATAAAAAAATGCAGCAAGGCTCTGGTGTTATAAAACGAGCTAGAGGCCAAAACTTCTGTGGAATTAAAAGCATGATCCATTGCGTAAGAAGAGCATGAAATTTCACAAGAGAAAGGCACAAAGAAGGTGAATTGGTTCAGTGAACTGAATCACAAAAATTTACACTCGAGCAGAGCTCAAGCTAAATGGTCTGCTCATGAGCAATGTATCAAGATGTTATCCTTGAATGACGCTTTCAGCTAATTACATTACAGATTCGTACCGATATTTTAATTTGACATTTGGAAATAGGTCTTCATTTTAATTGTGGGATTTTTAATGCAGTCAGTTTTAACACGATTTTTCTCTGTTTGGCTGCCTTTCGAAGTTCAACCTTTTTTCAGGAATCATATTGTGTTAAACAACATTTTAGCTATCAATCCATCACATTTTCGGTGATCAGAAGAAAAGAGGTGGTGCTGATCACTGGTTATTCGTTCTAATATACATATTAAGCGAAGAATGTATAGTAATTGTCTAATATGTCAGGATCATGAATCTCTGCCATCTAACCCAAGTTTGAAGATCTTTTTCTGAATCTCAAGAACAGATCAGGAATGCAGGACCATGGACTCTGACGGTCTGGTCTTGGGACATTGCAATGATCTTGCCGCAGATGAAACCCCACCCCCCAATCGTTGTCTCTCAAATTGGGCGATGAACCCGACGACATAAAGATGAGCTCCATCTTGGCGTCGATGATTGTCCCTCACAATCACAATGGACAACGAACACAGATAACCTCAACGAGATCAAGGTGAACTCCATCTCCGTCCCTCTCTGTCACCAGCACCATCAGGCATCAGCAGGTTGGAGGACCTACGGGCTATGGCGCCAAATTCCGGCCGGCACTCGGGCACTGCATTGGAAAGGAGGCCGATTTAGGCTGTCAATGGTGGAACTTAGAAGCGATTAGAGGTAAGATACAGCGGGAAAATGGGGAGGAGAGATCTCAAGGAGGAGTCAACTCCGTTGACGCCGTGGCCGGACGGGAGGGGAGCCCCAGCGGGAGCCGGCCATGGTGGGGGAAAGAGCGGAAGGACGTTTTTACAAAATATAATCCGTTGTAGGGTTTTTATGTAAATATACGGATCGCGATTAATAATCGCGATCCGTTTTAGGGGGGTTTATATAAATGTTGGATAGTCTGCAGGGGGTTTTCTGCAAACAAAAAAAGTATCCCGGCAACGGCGAACCCCTCGCCGCCGGCTTGGTGTTCAGGCCACCGCCGCTGTACACACCGTAATCCTGAGCATCCCGAACGCTGGCCCGCTTTCGAACGAGAACAAGGGAGGAGACGGGAATACGAGATAGATGATAGATGGAGGGGCCTGGCGGCGGCGGCCATGAAACTCCATGCCCACGAGCTCCGGTCCAGTTGCCGCGTGTGCCAACATGGCCAGCGTGCAAACAGACAAGCAGCCACAGCCACCAGCAGCCCCCTGTACACTCCATGGCGTCGCCAATCCGACCGCCGCCGCCCACGCCAGCGGTCGATCCCGTCGCGCCTCCTTCTCCCCCTTCACAGCATCCCTCCCGTGATGGATCCCTCTCGCCGGAGAACCCAGCACCAGACCAGCTCCACCACCACCTCCTCCTCCTCCTCCCTCGGCTGGTCCTACCCCTACTCCGCCTCCTCCCGGCGATTCCTCTCCATCCTCACCTCCGCATACCCCGCCGCCGCCGCAGCCGCCGCCGCCGCTTCCGCCTAGCGCCGATGCTCCCCCTTCCCGCCCGCGTGAGGGCCGAACATCGCCGCCGCGCTCTCCGCCCCACCCCTCCACGGCTCCAGCACCGCCACCTCCTCCAGCGCTGGCGTCCTCGGACGCCAAGTCGGAGCAGGAGGTGGCGGAGTGGGGCTTCAGGCCGAGGACGAGGTCCGGCCTGGGGCAGCGCGGGTAGAAGTTGAACCTGGCGTGCGTCATGGCGACGCCCTCGTTCATCATGCCGACGAAGCAGCCCTCGCGCAGGCCCAGCAGCCTGGCGACGCTGGCGAGCACGACCACGACGTCGGCGATGACAGCGGCGAGGGCCTGTGGCGGAGGCGGCGGCGGCCTTCTCCGTTGGCGACGTCAGCGGCGCCCCTCGGCGGCACCAGCGCGCTGCGGTTCCTCGCCATATCGCGGCGCGACCGGCCTCCGAGCTTTCAATCTCCACCGCAAAATACAGATTGGACGGCTCCCAGGTTCCTGGGGTGGAAGGTAAATGGAACACCGTCCACCCCGGTCGGGGCGTTCCGCGCGGGCGACCGGTGCAGGGTGCTGCCGCGGTGCGGGCACCGGTTCCACGCGGAGTGCGTGGACTCGTGGCTGCGCAAGAGCCGGCGGTGCTACGTCTGCCGCGCCGAGGCGGTCCTGCAGCGCAAGCACGCCGGCGCGGTGGCCGAGGCCGCCACCACCGTGGAGGTCGTTACTGAAAGTGGACGGTAGCAGCTTGTATGTCTGCATGACTGCATGTTTCTAAATGTCTCATGTGAACGCATTTGATTACGGTTTCGAAATCGGCCTGGTAAACGAAGAGCACGGACGGCGCGGTGATTTCAGGAGACTCCACCACCAGTGGTGTGGTGTTGCAACTAAACCGGCTGTTATTATTCGCCACATTTTCTGGTGTCCCGTCGTCCATGTTCTTCTAGTACATCAGAGATCATACGACCGGCGAGCGTCGACGCTGGCGACGATCGGGCGGCGGCGGCCCGGATCACAGCCAGGCGGCGTCCCTGATGGGCGTGACGACGGCCTTGGTCTGGAGGTAGTTGCGGAGGGCGTAGACGCCCTTCTCCCTGCCGACGCCGCTCATCTTGTAGCCGCCGAACGGGATGCCCGCGTCGAACACGTCGTAGCAGTTCACCCACACCGTGCCCACCCGCAGCGCCCGGGACAGCGTGTTCGCCGCGTCCAGGCTCCTCGTGAACACCCCCGCCGCCAGCCCGTACTGCGAAGCGTTCGCCCGCCGGATCACCTCCTCCACGCCGCTGCCAGCGCGTGGCTCGCCCCGTCAGCCGACACGTTGCGTGCCACGAAATAATCTGAAAAAAAAAATCAGAAGTGTACCTGAACTTGAGGATGGTCTGGACCGGCCCGAATATCTCCTCCCGAGCGATCTTCATGTCGTCCTGCACGCACGAGCACAGAATTCAAGGATGTGTTTTTTGGTTAAAGCAGATATTGGTGTGGCTGGCGAGGCCTTGCCTTGGCATCGGCAAACACCGTCGGCTGGATGTAGAACCCCCGGTTGCCCGCCCTGTCGCCGCCGGCGAGGAGGGTGGCGCCGCTGTCGACGCCGGACTGGACGTACCGCAGGATCTTCTTGAACTGCTCCTCGTCGATCTGAAGCAACACCAATGTAAGGTTTCAGCGTCAGCAGCCAGGATCAATGTCGCGGCTGAACTGGATGCATCCGGCGAAAAGTTCTCTTCGCACCTGAGGCCCCTGTTCGACGCCATTCCTGAAGGGGTCGCCGACGACGCGCTTCATGGCGCGGGCCTTGGACTTCTCGACGAACTCGTCGTACACGCGCTCGTGCACGAACGTCCGCGACCCGGCGCAGCAGCATTGGCCCTTGCATTGGGAGAGAGTTTCAGAATTCAGGAATCAGCAGCAACAATTGCTCCAACACCGGAACACGAAACGATCCATCACAATTGTGTTGGAAGGAAGTACCTGGTTGAAGAAGACCGCGTGGTGCGCGAGCTCGACGGCCTGGTCGACGTCGGCGTCGTCCATGACGATGAAAGGGGACTTGCCACCGAGCTCCAGGGTCACCGGCTTCAGGTTGCTCCTCGCCGCCAGTTCGAGGACGATCTGGCCCGTGCCCGTCGATCCGGTGAACGCGAGCTTGTCCACGCCCATGTGGCTACACAGCGCGGCGCCGGCCGTCGGGCCAAAGCCGGAGACCACGTTCAGAACACCGTCGGGGAGTCCAGCCTGCGAGGGACACACACAAGAAACGGCCACATTGATGGGTAGAATTCACGAGCAGAGCAATGACAAGTTACGAGCCCGACTAGCTAGCCAACCTCGTGGAGGAGGCTGGCGACGTAGAGCGCGGAGAGCGGCGTCTGCTCGGCGGTCTTGAGGACGACGGTGTTGCCGCAGGCGAGCGCCGGGCCGACCTTCCATGCGAACATGAGCAGCGGGAAGTTCCAGGGGATGATCTGCCCGGCGACGCCGACGGGCTCGTGCAGCACCTGCGCGTGGTGCGCGCCGTCGGCCGGCACCACCAGGCCGTGGATCTTGTCCGCCCACCCGGCGTAGTACCGCATGCACCGCGCCAGCATGGGCACCTCGGCGCCCGCCGACTGCGCCAGCGTCTTCCCGTTGTCCCACGTCTCCAGCGCCGCGATCTCGTCAGCGTGCTGCTCGATCAGGTCCGCGAACCGCAGCAGCACCCGGCACCGCTCCTGCAAAGAGATCAGACCACGGTGACCGTGCCGTGAGCGTGAACCGCCGGCGTGCGCCGTGCCAATGTGGGGGCGGTGGATGGGGTGCGTACGTAGGCGGTCATCCGCGGCCACGGCCCCTCGTCGAATGCCCGGCGGGCGGCGGCGACGGCGCGGTCGATGTCCTCGCTGTCGCCCTCGGCGACGCGCGCGATGACCTCGCCGGTGCGCGGGTCCATCGTCGGGAACGTCTTCCCTGGTGACATGGGCACCTCGCTGAGTCCCTGAACGCGATCGACAGACAGGTCGGAGGTACTGAAGTTGCCATACCAGAAGCTGCGTCGACGAAATTGCCATTGATGAGGAGCTGGGTGTACTTGATCTCCACTGCGGGTTGGATTGGCTCCTCGGTGGCGGCAGCGGCGGCTGCCGGTGCGGTACCGAACCTGCGAAGAAGAGTCCCTGGCAACAGAGCACGGTTCAACGGAGTCGTATCTTCAGCTAGAACATGAATGACAAATTGCTGGAAGCTTCGATTGCAGAATCAATGGACTGATGTTACAATTTCTCAGCGTTTGATCAGAACATGCTTTAAGTTACATTCGCTTGACGCATGAATGCATGATAGGCATGCAATGATGCAAACCTATGGCCTGGAACTATTGAAGTTGCAAATTTGCAACTTGAAAAACATTAGTCACAAGAAGACCAAACAGTGAGTACGCAATTACTGTGCTTTTGCTTCCCCACTAGTTTTTATAAGGAAGAACCTCACCAACTTGGAGGAAAATGCCGGATACCTTTAGCGCCATGACTCGCTGATGACGTGACTACTGAAACCGAAAAGGAAAAAGAAGAAATTTGGCCTAGAAAAAAGTGCATAGCTTCATTTTTTCTGAGCGAAATTTCGCTGATCGGCGTGCCGAACAACCAGTGACGTCAATCGCTTTCTTCTGTTCTTCAGATAGGGACAAAGATAATAAACTTTTACAGAGAAGGGGAAAAAAAAAGACAAAACGCCTGATGACCTGAACGTGAGTGATCAGTTGATTGAAACGGCGACAGAGAAAACATAGGCAGAGGTAAGACGGCCGCCCTTATCTGCTCAACATTCCAAACGCCAGAGCTTCGATCGAGATCGCGAGTAGAAAACTAGAAATGGACCAAAAAGGAAACAAGATCCATGAACATACCGTCACCTGCTCCGTGGAGGGCGGATTTACTGGCTGGAGAAGAAGCAGCAGCAGCAGCAGCAGAAGAAGAAGAAGACCTTGCCAGGAGGCAGCGAGAGAGGACGGAGGAAGCAGCCCTCCTTGCAGTCATGCCTGATCCCTACCTGTAACACTGCGGCTGAAAATCTCAAGCAGAGCTCAGCCGTCAGCTGCGGGGAACTATTGGGTGTGTGTGTGTGTGTGTGTTTCAGGCAAGTCTCTCTGTGTCTTGAGGCCAGTATGGGAGAGCGATGGCCTCTTGTTCTGCTGCCTTGGATTCTTTTGGAGGGGCCTCTATATCAGGCAAGTCTCGAGGTTGCGTGACGGCACGCCAGTGCAGCTGCTGGTGAAAGCATGTCCAGATAAAGAATAGAAAAAGGAGGGGAGAGACATGACAATACTGTGCTCTACCAGACTACTGCAAAGGAAAGAATGTTTAAACGAGAGAAAGGATGTGGAGTAAAAATCAAGCTTCCTACGGTCATCATGAACAAAAAATTATATTTAAAAGCATCTCCAGTAGTCTTCTTTTCTCCAATAAATAATATTAGAAAAAAGGTATATATACTCCAGCAACTTTCCAAAATCTTTCTCTTTTCCCTAATAATTACTGGATTGTCTCGGTATTTCACCCCAGTTCCCCTCAAATAAACAAGAATTTTGGCTCTCTCAGTATATTTCAATATGTTAGTAGTACTGAAATGAGATTATTAGAAAACTGTAAAAGCATCTCTCCCAATAATCTATAAAAGTAGAATTGGAATATCCGTTGGATATGCTCTAACATATTTTCGAGACATTTTGTTCATAAGATATCGACAAAGCGTACCAAAAACTACAATATGATAAGTGTTTAGGGGACAATTGTGACAGTGGCATCCTCAGATGTTCAGTATAAAGATAGGTATCAGTGGTGAAAGTTTGGATAATTTGACTACTTAAAACCTAAAATATGCCCTACTTGTGATCGAATGACGTAATGAAGGGAATCATGCACCCACCGTCAGGTTCGTCCTCTCCATGTCATCTTTTCCTTTCCCAGAAAAGATGATATGCCACACTCAGTTCGACTGTGCGTAGACTGTAGACGCTCCTCGTGACCTCTCTGAGGACCCACCATCAGGCATGAGAAGGCGAATCGGATTCGACGACTTGCAGCTGCAAAGACGGTCGACGTGCTGCTGATAAGCGCTGGTACACTAACAGTACCGACCGGTGACAGCCCCCAGTCTTCACGTGAAAACAAACCCGGGACACGGCACCACCACCGGACGCTACGTTCCGTGCATTGCATAGCTTTGTTCCGGTTCGCCGTCCAGTTGCCATGAACGGCGCCCACCGTGGTCCGTCGATGCGACCAAACGACGCCCACAAGCGCAGGCGCAGGGCTACGCTGATCATACAGATTGGAAACTAGCAGGGATGTGTCACTTACATGCTGGCCCCACGTAACCCTCGCGATCTGATGACACTGTTCATAAGCAAAAAGATTCCCAGACCTAAACCATCGTCACTCCTACATGTCTACAAGAATCAAGAAGGCAGCGAATGCAAGGCCAAGAGGAACAGGAACAGAGCATCATTACAGGGAAGAAACAGCTTTATCAGTGACGGACTTGCAGCGCTAGGAGCGTTCGTATGCGTTCAGCCGCAGCAGCAGGTCGGCTCCTGGTCCCGGATAAGGAGAGATCGTTGGCTTCTACTACTAGTCTATACAGGCGACAAGAAGAGGCAACAGTCTCGATCAACATCCAAGAAATCGATCATCACTGCAACCGGTGCGTCAGCGCTGTACAGTCCTCGCGGTTCGTTGGGCAACTTGGCAAAGTGCTCCACCAAGGCCGCTGCTCCCAAACTGTGGGCGGCGCACACAGATCGAGGTCGGTTCCTTTCACACCGGCGTCACGAATGGTTTTGGAGGCAGAGCAAGGCATGGCCGGGGAAAAAGAGAGGCAATTCGATTTGTATGGGCAGCGCATCGTCTTCTGGTGGTTTGTCTTTCTCTGGGAGAAACGAATCGCAGGTGGAATTTTACTGTGCCGCAGTTCTTCACCGAGGAAACCACCACCTCATGGAAACAAATCATCCTAACAAGCATGGATGCCGTAAGCATGATGTCGCGTAGTTTGAGGATCCGCAGACGCAATTCCAACATAGATTAACCGCGGCATCGGCGATCGAACTGATCCGAAGGAGGCGCCACGAACTTACCACGACTGGAACCCGCGTCCCTCGGCGGCGGGCACCGGTGCTAGGGCGGCGGAACCGAGATTTCGTTGATGCGACTCGATCGCCGTATTCGAACCGCCTTCCGTATTTTTATCCGGCTCTAGTACGCTTTACCAGTCTACCTCAACGCCGTAGGTCCGTAGGGGTACGAGAAGTGCCGAGCCCGCACAGGAAAGCCAGGTGCGGACTCCACGGCTAGGCCCATCACACAAGAGTGGGTTGAGGTTCCTACGCGGCGGAGCGCAGATACGGCCCATTACACAACAGGGGCTGCTTGGCGCCGGCGCTAGCCCATCACTGCGTGTGGGTTGTCCCGGCCTTGTCGGCCTGCCTAGCTCAACGGCCCGGCAAAAGGAGGGAATTCGGCGTCCCAGATTCCCCCCACCCCAGTCGCGGGTCGTCGTCGTTCCCGCGCCCACGGGATGGCCAGTTGCAGAGGGAGGGAGGGAGGGAGGGAGGGAATCGGCCGTCGGCGCGCCGGCGCGGCCCCGCACCATGCGCCAAGTGCGGCTCCCCGGGACGATGGCAACAAAGGGGACTCAAGCCGGCCGTCTCCGCGTCGGCGCGGGGTGGTCCGGGAGACATGGCCACACCCACACGGCGACGGACGACGACGACGCCCAACCGCCCGCGGATCGGAGTGGACCCTTGACCCCGGGGACCGGCGGGGCCGGGACGTCAATGCCGGCGCACGGGGGCCGCGCGTCGCCATTGACTAGCAACCCACACCAAACCGAACGGAAAGGATGGGATCGACGACACCCCTTCAATTCGACCTCTCTCCCTCCGTCGCCATCGGCGAGAAGCAAGCCGATCCGCTCGGCCTCTGAACCTCTCGCTTTCTCAAGAACTGACGGGACGATCCGTAGGCCATAGGGGTAGGGAGCAGGCCGACGACCGGCTGATCGTGCCTCTGCGTCGTCGTCCTCAGCACTGTAAGTCGGCAGTCTGCCTGCGGCCCCTCCTCTCTAACAGCTGCCAGGCTAGCAGTCAGCAGCAGCTGCGGGAGAGTTATCCGTTCAGACTTGTTCTCCTCCTGACGCGTCGCCGTATGTGGCTCGCGTTCGTCGCGTGCGACGCTCGCAAACTCGCGAGCACGTCGCTCTCTTCTCGGCGTCGGAGCGGGCAGCAGGAAGCAAGCTGGACTCCCATTCCATCGAAGCCGATCGATCCGGTCGAGCTCCACGACGCACGGCACGGCTGTTTCGACTTTCGACACAGCTTCGAGGGATAAGATTGGGAAAGGCGCAATGATTCGGTGGCCCTTCGGGGAGGCAGGCCCTGAGCTCGACCCATGCCCAATGATTTCCAACGAGCCGTCGGGGGTCAGCTCACTGCTCCGGCAGGCGACCCGACGATTTTGGAACTGCTGGCGGCGGCAGGGTTTGCGCCTGCTTCGGCCTACCATGGTTTCCATGAATCGGGACCGGACATCGGGGATCCGGACACTGTTCGCTGCTCCACGCGCCGGGGTTTCGAACCATGTACTACTGTAGGTTTTGATTTTTGATGGCTTTCCACATTGATTCGCTGCTGGAACAGATGATCCTGAATTCCTGATGAACTAGTGCTGTTCAACGTACCAGTGATGGAGATGCCATCTCGTAGTAAGCCTTGTACGCAGTTCAATGTTCATCCCAGTGTCGGTTTCAACTTTCAAACAAAGAAAAAGAAAAGGAAGAAGAGTGTTCATCCCAGTGGGCTACACATTCAGCCGCCGTTGAGGTCTCTTTCTGCAAAACCGCTCGAGATGCTGTCGCTTAACACGGTTTTATGGAAGCAGGTTAGCTGCCAACCTCTGCTCTCCATTACCATCCGCCTCCATATAGTACTATAGCTCAATCCACCAAGCAATACGCCAGCCTATAACGTTTCTAGCATTTTTTTTTCTTTCTGACACAAACAAACCAATTATTCGAGGAGATATTATCATATCGAACCAGCAAGAAATCGACCGCATACCAGATAGCGGGGATAGGCACTGGGCAGACGTGTCAGCCGCATACCAAAAACAAATCAAGTAGTGAAGCCGACGTGTCAGTGCACGTGCCACGTATAGGTTAACATTTAAGAAAAACTAGTACACGCGAGCTAATGGCGGCTTGGTTTACCGGAAGAATAAGCAAACGAAAATCTCTGCTGGACTGGCTCTGGCTTACCGTAGCGTCTCTCACACCGTCGATTAGTCAGCTGCCACGGTAAGCAGAACTCTTCACGAGCACTCAAGTCTCACCAAACACGGAGGAATTTGTGGCCGTGGCCCAAGAACATGGGAAGTCTCATGAGGCGGCTGGGGAAGACGATGGAGAAGATATTCTCGTCCAGCTCCGCCCAAGCCCGTACGCCTACCCAAAAAGAAGAAAAAAAAATTAAAAGAACGCCAACGCCCGCCTCCGCATCGGCACCGTCGACGGCGGATCCCGGCCGGCGACAGCGACGCCGCCATGCCCGGCCGGGGCGCGGATGTGACCGGAGCCGAACCTCTGCGCGCGTCAGAGGCCGCGGTGGGGCCGGGGCGTCGATCGCCATGGCTGATTGATGCGCGCGGTCATTATTTGCTGGATGGATTATTCAGGGCCGGTCCACGTCAGACGTCATCACAGAGATTCAGGGCAGGCTAACAAGCTGGACGTGTTTTGTTTAGCTTTGTCGTCCGTGCTGCGAGCACAAATCTGATACGGTGCTCCGAAAGCGAGGTCGAATTAGAACAAGGGCTTGCTGGAAATGCGGAGATTTATTTTTGGATAAATCCGTGCGATTTTCAGCGGGAACTCGGCTCGGTTTCAACGGGATCTGGAACTTTCCCGACAGAAATTAGTATAAGTTCTTATAAAATACTTACACGGAAGCGTCACAGATTTAGTCCCCAGCTGTAGCATCGTTGCATCAGGATCTTCTGGTTGGTGGTTTGAGGACCGAGATGAGAGCACCGGCGCCATCGAGTTTGACATGCAGGAGCTCTGAAGATTTCTCTTAACAGAGCATCACACATTCACACACCCATAGACGCCCAGTCTTAACCGATCGACCGAAAGCAACGTCGCTCCACCCCTTGGTTTCTTCCGATCGAACAATGTGCTAGGTAGGGAGGACGATGCCATACCAATGGCGTCTACAAAAAGAAGGTGAAAAGACAAGGCGAATAAGAGGGACGATGTTGCATGGGCTGACAGGGAGCTCAGGGGGTTGGAATCCGCCGCTGTCAAAGGTAATGCAATCGCAAACCTTCAAATGCAAGCTCGGAGTAGTAGTTGTTAACCATCAGATGTTCAGATTTGACGTCCTGTCTTCTAGAACGATGAACTGGGAACACACACGCAAGTATGGATTTGAAATCTCTGATGGTTTGCTCGCCAACCTCCCGACTTACCGAAGCTGATCTGGTGGATCAGATCGTCTCCGTATGTTGCTGCCACGTGTAGACTCTGACAGTGATGTACTCAATTCTGGCGCCGGGTTAATTAATCTATTGATTTGAGAAATTTTAACGCCTCCCAACCATGTGGCACCACACAGCTAAGGTTCTAGGCATGCATCTCACCTGGAAGCGTCCAGCTTCTTTTCTCTCGATTTTATCAGTGACTCCCGACGATTTAAATATAGCAGGCTCTGTCGGGGCTCGCGAGTAGGTGGCCTGCACTTGTTGTTTCGATTTCGTGCGTTTTCTGAAATGCCAGGTACTTTCTAAATAGTAAATAGTATAAAAAGGAATCAAAAGAATATGAGCAAAACAAGATGCGCGGGAGCAAGAACAACTTGGTCAAGCTGCAGAAAGAATATCTTGAGCTCAGTTTGTCAGAGACGTGAGATTTCTGCTTCACTGGATTCAAGCAGGCGACCAAAGGTTTTCAGCAACGACGGTCCAAATTTCAGCGAGCAGCCTGAACCTGCACTGAACAGCAAGAAATGCAGCAGCATCTAACAGCAACAGCAAGGACAAACTAATCCGTGCTGCATGTAAACGAGCCTCTTTTTCTCTTTGAAAATAAAAGCGTCAGCGCCATTAGCGTGGGGGAAATAAAAAGAAAAAAAAACAGATGCTGCCAGCAACGTCTCTTTCAGGGTCAAAACGCTGGATGGGCTGGACGCAGCTTTGGGGACACGGATATTTTTCTGCCGTCAGATGCGATGCCCGGCGCACCATCGCCCGCGCGTAGCTTTCCGCCGGCAAGTACACACGTCCGTGCATATCTCTTTCGCTTATTCTGCATCTCGCCTGTTTGACAAGCTATCAGAAGCAGTATAAAGTGGACTCCTCTTTTCAACGAAAAGAAATGTGCTCCCCCTTCGAAAGGATCTTTATAAATGCATGAAAATTACGTGAAGTAATTTGTAGCTAGCAGCCACGCTTTCCAGTTTTTGACAGCGCTGAAATTTCTTACCTGGGGTCGAGGGCGAAGGTCACATTGGAGCATCTTTGACTGTAATGAGAGAACTTCGCATTCGAAGAGAACATGGCGGTGGTACGACTGTAACAGCGTTCAGCGTAAGAAAAAGGAAAATGATGTTTAGTTTGCCTCTCACCTCAAGCGAGCATCCAACTCTTTTGCTCATTCGTCACGTAATTTTCATAGAATGCGAAATGCATTAATTACAGAAAAAAATGATGTTTTAGCTTGCCTTGGACTCGGTCCAAAAGGTTTGTGGAAGGGTTTTTTTTTTCCCTTTTAGGGGGTACACTATTTTGAGGTGCCTGCAAAATAGCACCCCCAAGCAACAACTTCTAGACACGAGATCACAATCTTGCAGCTTATAACTTAACTCCCACCTATTCACCTCCAGCTCATGTGCTTTTCATCTTCAGTTTGTCACCTCACACCAATGCTCCCCCCGCCCATCGTCCCCATTGCTAACTACTCGATTTTTAAGCTCCCAACGCTACACACCGACCATCCTTCGTCGCCATGGGCCATTAGCATATCTGAATCCAAATCGAAGGTGTTTGTTTCACGCGTTGTTTTTTTTTTCAAATATCAGACGCATGCTATTTATGAGGCGCGTTTCCCTTTTGATATTCGAAGGAAACCCAAAACATAACTTTCAACTGGTTTCATCAAGATGTAGATTCAGCGCCACTGTTTTTCCAATCAGACACCTGCAGTTTCTTCGCCTTTCTCTCCACTCCACTCCACTCCATGATGGGTTCCCATCAAACCTGTATAAGTCACTGCTGGCTGCCATTAAAGTGCAGCCAAAAAGGAGCGGAGCGAGAAAAGGCGCTTGATTAGGGCCTAAAAGGCGCTGAAACCGGCAAAACGTACAACGACGTATCGACCCCCGTCGCGACAAGCCACCCGCCCCACGCGTCCGTTCCGCCCAACAGCCCAAGCTTCCACTCGATCCCGGCTCGCCTCGCCTCGCCTCACCGGCCGCCACCTCCCCGCACCCGCAGCGGGCTACAAGAGAGGAGGAAGCTGCGTGCCTCACTTCACTTGACTCGACTCGACGTCGTCCAGCAAAAAAGCAGGGTGGTGGTTTGGAATCCAAATCCGTAGGGCGAGCGGCCGCGGGGGGGAGCCCACGGCATCCCTATCTTCCTCTTGCTCGCGCGGTTGGTTGGCTGGCTCGCTGGTTTGCCCTCTCCGCCAGAGACCTCTCCCTCCACCTTGGGGCCTTGCCTTGTCGTGGCGCTCTAGTACGCGGCCAGCGGGGAAGTTACCGCCCCGCTTCGGTCCGTACGGGCGGTTGATAGCGAGTTAAGAGGCGCGGCCGGCGTGGGGGCGAGCGAGCGAGCTTTGGGCGAGGTGGTTCTTGAGGGAAGCTGCTAGAAGGAGGGGGACGAGGAGGAGTGTGGACTGCGCCTTGCTTTGCTTTGTGTTGCCTCGCTTTGCTTGGTCTGGTTGGTTGGTTGGCCTCCCGCTCGCTACTGGCCAAGCCGACGGACAAATCTTGGTCTCGGGCGCGCCGCCGCGGTAGGATTTGGCTCGGCACGCCGATTCCTTGTTCCCTTGGACGATTCGACGAGGTTTGCTGCCATGGCGGCAGCAGGCGTGACGCATTGAGGCGCGCGTGCGGGGGCCGGGGCCGGGCACATGGATCTGGAGGCCGCGGGCGGCGCGGCGGCGGCGCACGGGAAGGTGAGCAAGTCAGCTCGTGGCTCGGGGTCATTGGATTTGGAACGCTCGTCTGTGTTGGGGGCCTTGCTCCTCCATTTCCTGACTGCCTGCTCGATTGATTCTCCTGCAGAGGTGGCGTGGGGAGTCATGGCGCGCGACGCTGCTGCTCGCGTACCAGAGCCTCGGGGTGGTGTACGGCGACGTGGCCACGTCGCCGCTCTACGTCTACAAGAGCGCCTTCTCCGGCAACGACATCCAGCACTCGACGGGCAACGAGGAGATCTACGGCGTCCTCTCCTTCGTATTCTGGACGCTGACCCTCATCACGCTCGTCAAGTACGTGCTCATCGTGCTCCGCGCGGACGACGGCGGGGAGGGCGGCACCTTCGCGCTCTACTCCCTCATCTGCCGCCACGTCCGCGCCGGCCTGCTGCCCGGTGGCGGCACCAGAGATGAGCTCATGGAGGAAGAGAAGGTCACGGGGCGTCGCGGCGAGCGGCCCGTGTCAAGGGTCAGGGCGGTGTTGGAGAAGTACAGGGTGCTGCAGAGGCTGTTGCTGCTGTTCGCGCTGCTGGGGACCTGTATGGTCATCGGCGACGGCGTGCTCACCCCTGCAGTCTCCGGTTGGACCCTCTCCACCTTCGATTTGGATGATCTGTCTCCATGCCGTTCTATTTGTTTCTGATGCCATATGTGTGCTCTGCTGGTCCATTTGCAGTGTTTTCTGCGGTATCTGGGCTTGAGTTGTCGATGGAAAAGGAGCAGCACAAATGTAGGTTAAATCCTTTCTTTGATTGCATGCTATATGGTGCATAGTTGAATTGATAGTAGCCAATGTCTCAACTACAGTTGAATTCTGTTAGTTTCAGTCAACTTAATGTATTATATGTTCAATTGTGCCATGCTTATGAGATGTTTTCACTGCAACTTGTTTATATGCAGATATAGAACTTCCTGTGGCTTGTGCCATACTTATATGCTTATTTGCACTGCAACACTATGGTACGCACAAAGTTGGGTTTCTTTTTGCACCAATAGTATGCATCTGGCTTCTCTGCATAAGTGCAATAGGCCTCTACAATATCATCCATTGGAACCACCATGTCTATCGAGCCCTCTCGCCATACTACATGTATCAATTCCTCAAGAAGACTCAAACTGGTGGCTGGATGTCACTGGGTGGAATCCTTCTATGTGTAACAGGTACAGATAAGCTGTGCTGCTGTTGCCTGCTGTTTGGTTGTGGCCCTACTTGAATTGCAATGTCAGAAGGCTGACACTTCTTTCTATTATTGTTGAAACTTTTAGGCTCTGAAGCTATGTATGCAGATCTTGGACACTTCTCACAATCGTCAATTCAGGTATGAGATGAGTCTGTTACAACTTACAAGAACATGATGCACGTTTTGTATATAGCCTTCAGTGTTTATTTCTGACCCCTGCTTAGTTCAATTCTACTAATTCCACACCTTTTTATTGTACAGAAATAAAATTATGTCTAACTTAACTCAATTTCTATTCTTTGTACAATAAAATTAAAAAGATACAGTTACTTACATGACTCTGATAAAAGCTCCTACTTTCATGGCTTTCCATATGTATGCCACATTTTGGATTGTTGTAAATATAGAAAAATTATAAGGCACTAAGAGTTTTACTGTATTTTCTAATTATCCTTAACATTTAAACTTTTTCTTCATCCACATGGGATTTTCATTGTTCCTTTTTTTCTTAGGAATTTTGTGGTGAGTTGTCTCCTTCGTCAGTAAAATAATTTCTGCAAGTGTCCTGCTCTTGACTAAAATCTCCTCGCTATAGGAATGGAGTAATTTAAATCTTCATGCAAAAACAATACTTACTCATCTCTTTGAAAGATCAACCAGTTACCTGTACTCAATACATGTTTCTGTTCTGTCGGCAGTTCAGATTATTTCTCTCCCTGCATATTTAAACCTATCTGTATATCCATACACAGCATCCTTGACATTTTATGAGATATTTACATTCTCATGATCTTTTATCTTGATTGTTCCACTTGCCATTCTTGGTCTTCTTTTTGAAGTTTTGGACTTGTTCCAGTTTAACGAGTTATTATTTTTTCCCCAACAGATTGCGTTCATATCTGTGGTTTATCCTGCTCTTGTACTGGCTTATATGGGACAAGCTGCTTTTATTTCACAACATCACAACTTTGAGAGTAGCTATCATATTGGATTTTACGTGTCAGTACCAGGTAATTATTTCTTTGACTTCCCTTTTGCTCCCTTCTAAATATTATTATTAAAGTGATTTGTTATCGTAATTTTCCATTTAAAAGGTCTGCATATTTTGAAGCACTGATGTAGGCAACTGTTTTTGTAGAATCACTCAGATGGCCTGTTCTGGTGATTGCTATACTAGCAGCTGTAGTTGGGAGTCAAGCAATTATTACAGGAACCTTTTCAATAATCAAACAGTGCTCTTCATTAAGTTGTTTTCCTGGAGTGAAGATTGTGCATACATCCTCTACAGTGCACGGTCAGATATACATACCAGAAATCAATTGGATGCTGATGATACTGTGCCTGGCTGTTACTATTGGCTTCAGAGACACAAAGCACTTGGCAAACGCACAAGGTAAAAAAGGAGAAAAAAAGAGAGCCCATATTTAAATAGTTCTTTCCCAAGTAATAATTTCAGCTACTTGTTGTGCTCCTATTGTACATTGAAGTGAATCTCATATATTTTTGTTTGTGGTTTCGCCCTACTTTCTTGTACAGGGTTGGCAGTAATAACTGTTATGCTTGTCACCACATGCTTAATGTCACTCGTTATTGTGCTTTGCTGGAACAAGAGTATCTTCCTTGCCATTGGTTTCCTGCTTTTCTTTGGCACAATTGAAGTACTCTACTTCTCAGCTTCTCTTGTCAAGTTTCATGAAGGTGCTTGGGTCCCTATCACTCTTTCTTTCATATTTATGGTAGTCATGTGTGTCTGGCACTATGGCACAATAAAGAAGTACGAGTTCGATGTGCAAAACAAGGTATCAGTAAACTGGCTCTTAAACCTTGGTCCTTCACTGGGCATTGTCCGCGTTCGAGGCATTGGGCTAATACATACGGAACTAATGTCTGGAATTCCAGCCATTTTCTCCCACTTTGTCACCAATCTGCCTGCGTTTCACCAGGTATCTCATCACATGTTCCCTATTCAGAGTACATGCAACCCCTTCTTTTTTAAAGTTTGCCTGAATGCACTATTCAGAAATCTGAATAAATTGCATCATTGCACTGGCAGTTTATGGATACAACTTGTAAAGTTCTCACGTTTGGTTTTCATCAGGTACTGGTCTTTCTTTGTGTTAAATCAGTTCCAGTGCCGCACGTGCAACCTGAAGAAAGATTTCTGGTGGGTCGCATCGGTCCAAAAGAGTACAGGCTGTACAGGGTTATTGTCAGGTATGGTTATCGTGATGTGCAGAAGGATGACCTAGAATTTGAGAAGGAGCTAGTCAGCAACATTGCAGAGTTCATCCGCAGCACTGGGGAATGTGACAAGAATGGTTTTGTGGAGGATACAGATAAGCCCTCTGATAAACTGTCTCCCATTAGCACTGGCATTCCACTGTGGGAAGAGGATGGGGACCTTGATGCATCAGCATCTCCTCATAAGGGGATAGACCCACAGAATATAGCACCCAAGCGAAAGAAAGCGAGGTTCATGATACCAAAAAGCGCCCAGGTAGACAGTGAGGTGCGCCGTGAGCTGCAGGAGCTCATGGACGCAAGGGAGGCAGGCATGTCCTTCATCCTGGGGCACTCATACATGAAGGCAAAGAGCGGATCAAGTTTCATAAAGCGAATTGTGATAAACTTCTTCTATGAGTTCTTGAGAAAGAACAGCCGTGGCCCTTCATACGCCGCAAACATACCTCATGCGTCCACCCTGGAGGTAGGAATGGTCTACCAGGTCTGATAGCACTAGCAGCTGTATAAAAGGTAGAGATGAGTTGGTGTTCCTCCACCCCGCCTGTACATATCAAATCACCTTGTCGCCTATACGCTAAGGCGTTAACACAGTGACAGAAGTAGAGACCCTGGAGCACAGCACGGGCTAACAACACACCTGCAGATCTTTGGGGAGCCCAACCGGGATTTTTGTTCCTGAAGCCTTTTGCTGTGCTGGTCCTTGTTTTTGTTTTTGTGTTTGCTGCTGCTCTTGACTTGTTGAGGCACTTGTGAAGCTTTAATTGTAAGTCTGTAAGAGTGACTAGCAAAATAGCATTTTTGATGTTCAGCGACTTTTGTAGTTCTGTTACTTTTATTTTTTATTTTTTTGAGGGGTTGTAATTCTGTCACTTGTCTGTACTTCCAGAGTGTATAGGTAGCATTACAGCAAGCAGCTCAACATTCAGCTGTTTAATTGGGCCCGCCTGTATCATAGACTGGGCCGTAAGCCATTTTCTTTTGGGCCAAGAGGAGAGACAGGGTTGTAGCCTGGTTTGTGGGCCCCGTCCACAATAAACTAACCGCGAAATCAGGCGCCGATCGTTCCGGTCCACACTCTCGCCGCCATAGTGTGGGCTCTATACGGCCCACGCTTAGCTCCTAGAGCTGTGCCTTCTGTTGATTTCGGGCCCGGATCCAGCTCCTTGTTCCCCTCGTGCACATGCGCGCATCCTTTATCGTAGAGCGAGAGAACCAAAGCTTGATTGTCTTTACCGTCGTGCCGTGCGTAGTGTAACTACTGTACGACTACTCGTACTCTAGCAAATGCTAGGGCCTGTCTGTCGGGAACACATGAGTCCAACCGGGACAGTTCACTTCAGTTGGAAATAAACAGTAAAAAATTACCACCTTCGAAATTTACCATGGCATGGTTGATGGCTCCAGTACGAAGAGCTGGGAATGCCGATCTCTCACTCTCTCCGTCTCTCGAGGGCGAATCAGGCCGTGCACCTTCCTGTCCTTTTCCCCTAACCTGCAACTCTGCAAGGCTGCGACCTGCGACCCCCCAAGCTCCGTTCCTGCCTTCCTGGTTCGCCGAACGACATCAGGCAGCAGCAAGAGCAAGCCATGATGCACTTGCACTTGCAGCAGAGCTTGCCGGGGCAAGGTAATTGCGTGGTAATTTCCCCCCATTTTCCCCTTGCGGTTGCGGGCCATCGCAGCCCCACCTAGCTCTTGGCGTGCCTACGGCAACCTCCTGTCCCTCTGCAGGGTGTTTTCGCCAGCTTGCGCAGCAGTCGCGCGCAGCGCATCAGGAAAGAATCAAGTGCCCTTTTGACCCCTTGCGTAGCTCCCCCTTTTCTTTTTTGAAAAATCGCGTAGCTCGGTAGCTCCTTTGGAACCTTTCCAGGCTCGGCTTCTCGTCGCCCGCGATGGCGACGACGACGCCAGCGGGGGGAAGGTGTCGCGGGCCGGGACACTGCGGGCCTCCGGGCCAGCCCTCGGCCGTCACATGGCCGGCACCCGTGCGTGGAGGGAGCGCGCGCATGGCCTGATGGCCTGACGGGCGGGCGTCGCCGCCTCGTGCGTGCGTGCTGCGATGCGTCCGAAAGGAATTAGCGCAGCGGCGCAGGGAAAAGCCTGAAAGGACGGCCAAGTGTCACGTAAAGCGAAGATGCCCGGCGCTCGTGCTGCATTGTCACGGAGGGCGACGACGAGAGACGGAGAGAGGGGTAGGTGCCGGACCGAACCTCGTCAGGGGCGTACGTACGGGTGATGGATCGCCGTCGTGCTCGTGCTACTGCTTCCACTCCTGGTCCTTGGCCGTAGCTCCCGGTACACCCCGGAACGTTCGGCAAGGCGCACGAACTTGTACCCGCCCGCCCGCCAGGAGGCAGAAGCCGCGGCGGGCGCGTCGAGGCGGGTGAACTGGCCGGCAAAAGGACGGACAGCGAAGCGCGCGCGCGTGGAACGCCCAGGATCTCATGTTGCTTCTCCGCGCTACTTGCTGCAACATGTCCGGGAAAAACTGCCCGGCAAAGCTGGGTGGTATGTGGCGTTGGAAAGCAGAATGGAGCTTGTGTTGTGAGGACACCGAGGCCATGTTTGGAGAAAGGAGGTGTGAATTGAGTCCAAATTCTTTGAAATTTTAGAAACTTACTTGGGGAAATGTCCAAATCCAAGTTCTTATATGGAATGCACTTATGATTTGGCTTCTTTTTATACTACTACGAAAATCTTGAGTGGCTTGGGGGATCTTGACTTTATTTGCTTATCTGCCCCGCGCCCTCGTCCAACCTGGAGTTTTTCTCGGTGTAAGCAACCTTATTAAGTCGGTGTTTGGTTCCAACAGGGCTAATTTAGCGCTGCTACATCGGATGTTCGATACTGTTCAGGAGTATTAAACGTAGATTAATGATAAAATTAATTGCATACCCTCTAGGCTTATTCGCGAGACGAATCTATTAAAACTAATTAGTTAATAATTTTAACAATGTAGTGCTACAGTAACATATGCTAATGATAGATTAACTAGGTTTAATAAATTCATCATACGAATTAGTATTATGCTTATGCAATTAGTTTTATAATTAGATCATATTTAGTATGTTTAATTAACCTTCGAACATCCGACGTGGTAGGTTTATCCTTTAGCATTCAAACACCCACTAAACTAGCGTATTGATGTGAAAATGCTAGTGAAGTGGGAACCAAATTCCTGCATCACTAGCCGGAATGCTGGATCTGAAGGGGGTTATAATTGGGGCGCTGGAGCTTTCCAACGTCGCATGCTGCTTAAAATACGCGTGCATGTCCGGCATGCGATGCGAGTAAAGTACTCCCCCAACAACGTTCGTGTTTGGGAATAAGAAAAACGCTTAAATCTTAAGCTACTTTCCAGGTTTTTTAATGAGACCCTTTTCCTACATTTATTTACTAATCACCTTCACCGAATTGAAAATGGCCTTTTTTAGCACTCCACTACCCATGACAAGTGCTGTGCCTGTGGACTGTGGTACTCGAAACCGAGATGACGAGTGAACACCCCTTGCATCACCCTCTGCACGTGACTCTCTCTCTCTCTCTCTCTCTCTCTCTCTCTCTCTCTCTCTCATATGACCACCAGACCACCGTCACGCCTCACGGGACCTCTCCCTCCTCCCTCTAAAACCCCACGAAATCAGCGAGGGCGAGAAGGCGAGCGCAGCAGCGAGCGAACACAGCATCGCTTGTCTCTTTCCCCCCACTTGTTTCAATCTCTCTCTCTCCTCCCCCCTTCTCCCCTCCCGGAGCGCGAGAAAAGCTCGGATTCCTGGTGGTTTCTCGCACTCCCCGTCCTCGATCTGGGCGCTCCCTGCTTCCTCGCCTCGCCTCCTCCCCAGATGGCCGCCTCCCGCTTCCTCTAAATCTTCCTCGGCAGCAAGCTTCCTCCCCACTTGTTGGTTGTCCCGCTGCGGCCAATGGCGGCCGGGAGAGGGGGCGCGAGGGGCGCCCCGGTGGCGGCGCTGCTGGTGGCCGCGCTCCTCCTCGGCGCGTGCGCTCCGGCCTCCGCGTCCTCGTACCCCGCGAGTGAGTGGGCCGACCGAGCTCGGGCTCTTGGGTTTTCGCCGGGGTTTCCTGGTTTTTGAGTTTTGACTGGTGTTTTCGGTGCCATCGCAGGGGTGGTGAGCGGGTTCCTCTCCAATGCGGCGTCGGCGGTGGTGAAGCGGCTCTGGTCGCTCAAATCCACCACCAAGACAGGTGACTACTGCAGTAATCCTTGTACCCTCCTCTTCTCCTCCGGTCCCGATTCGGGTTTTCTGAGACGAGTGTTCTCTTCCTGCTGGAGCAGCGACCGGGAGCAAGTCGATGGTGAAGTACGAGGGCGGGTACACCGTGGAGACGGTCTTCGACGGCAGCAAGCTGGGGATCGAGCCCTACTCCGTGGAGGTCACCCAGGGCGGCGAGCTGCTCGTCATGGACTCCATGAACAGCAACATCTACAGGATGGCGCTGCCGCTGTCCCGATGTGAGTGAGCCCTTGCTGACCTCCCCCCCCCCTAGCACCCCCTGAATCCGGCATGTTTTGGTGTTACTCCCTAGTGGGGGCTCTGCTAATTATATGCCGCGATGTGTTTGGTGGAGTTGGTGCCGCTGATGCTGTGGGTTGGTTGGTGTCATCAATTCCGGCATGGCCTATCGCTTGATGGCGATGGCTTTGTTAACTTGCAGCTTGCACAGCCTATGCGATGCTTTTCAGTTGCTTTCAGCTGATCTATGCAGCACGGCTACTTCCATTTTTATGTGGATTCAAAATTATTGTTTACACAGGTAGAAATGGGGTCTGAAAAAAAGCTTCAATCCACTCTATGCTACTTTTAGATGCTTATGCATGCTAGCAAATTTCGTCACGTTATTGCTATTACTGTTTAACACTAACAAATGCATCGTGCATGTTGATCCCCTGACTTTGGTACGAACATTTGACCCAAACGGCTATACTTATTACCTGCGATCTATATCTTTTATGTCGCATTTTTCTTAGGCATTGAAATGCTAGTCCATGTTTCATTTACCAGCAGATGATTTTGAGCCACACGGGGTTTATCTCATCTCCTGAATTTGGGCTGAACATTGCAGATAGCAGGCCCAAGCTTGTTGCTGGTTCCGCAGAAGGATTTCCTGGTCATGTTGATGGGAAGGTGCGAGAGGCAAGGATGAACCATCCAAAGGGATTTACAGTGGATGACAGGGGTAACATCTATGTGGCTGATGCCATGAACATGGCCATTAGAAAGATCAGTGATACAGGTAAGCTAAAATGTCCTGTGGTAGGGTAGATGCACATGCTTTTGTCTGTTCCTGGAGCATCCTACGTTTGGCTTTTGGTTCTTGCTGGTCTTGCCCAGCATGTATTCAGCAACTGGATCCAAAACTACATTCAGAAAAAGGACGCTTGTTAGGAAATATGAACATTTTCTGGTCAGCTTGAGTAAATCAGCTTTGAGTCTCTGCAATGCATTGTGATGTCCAGAGGAATATTAAACTGAGTGCTAATTACTGAAAGTTTATTTTACCTTTTCCAGTATTCTTTTTTGGGAAACTTGCCACTTGAAGAGAAAAAACCCATTTGTGGAAAGTTTTTTCAGAACAGACCAGCTTTGGGTTTCAAATGGCAATAGAGAATAACAAAATTGCAGTTTTAAATTTGGACTTAGCTTTCCGTGGAACATTATGGTCTAAAGTCACTTAGGAAATTTGTTAACCGAAATCTTCTCTTCTTTTGTATCCTAATTTGGACCTGGTATACTTGACATATACATATGTATTATTGACTTGTTTTGGGTTATGACTTTGTGCCCTCCAAAATTACTTTAAGATGGATAATTATACTGTATTCTTCAAATGAGCTAAAGGCATGATTCTAACTGGGTTTGATTTTTAGTACAGTCTATATTTACATATTCTGCAATCACTATGCATACTTTCCCCTTATCTGATCTCTAGTAAAGAACAAGTGCCTGACATATCATGTTATGATTTTTAGGGGTTACAACTATTGCTGGGGGGAAATCAGGCAGAGGAGGGCATGTTGATGGACCAAGTGATGAGGCAAAATTTTCTACTGATTTTGAAGTTCGATACATTGGCAGTAGCTGCTCCCTTCTGGTGATCGACAGAGGAAACCAAGCAATTCGGGAGATTCAGCTCCACTTTGATGACTGCGTGTACCAGTATGAAGCTGGTTTTCCTCTAGGTATATTATACAGCTCCATTCTCTGCAATTATTGCTGGACCTGACAAACATCAAGCATGGTTGAAGCTTACCACATAAACTTGTTCAAACCCGTCAATCTGTAATATTACTGATTACATCAATTTTCCATGCCCACAGGAGTTGCACTACTTCTTGCTGCTGCTTTCTTTGGCTACATGCTTGCATTGCTTCAGCGCCGCGCTTTGGGGATGTATTCAAATGGAGATGTAAGTATCAAGTGCCTAACACTTTTTTTATTTGAAGGGGAAAAAACATAATGTACATTCCCTGGCAGATTTGGCAGAGTAAGCAAATATGGGTAGGGCTGCTGTGGTCCACAAGCCTGCTGTAACCCAGCAGGCCAGCACATGAATTTCGTTGTCATCAGTCTTTTGTCTCTCCTGGTACTAGTGTCCATCATCCATTGGCCTTAATATGGGTCCTCCCTATGCCTCCAACCAGCCAAAAGTTACCACTTACCAGCTTATGCAGCATTCCAATTGGAATCGTCTGTAAATATTAGGATTTGAGATTAGGACTTTGAACTAATTGATCCAATTGCCATAACTTAAATTGAAACTTCTATATATCTAGAGTAATATTATTTTGCTAAAACATGTGTTAGCAAAAAAGATAACAGAAAAAATAACACAATTGTTCAGTTTTAGTTAATTAGTTTATCCCTGTTTAGTTGTTCTGATTGTTTAATTAAAAACTACTACTGGTCGAGACTTGCCATCCTACTTGTATCATTATTGCAGTACATTGTTCTGAATGCAAATTTTACCATGCAGGAGCAGGAAGCTCTGAGTCCAGTACAAGCTAAATTATCAAGCATTCCACCTCCATACCAGAAGCCACTGAAGCCTTCCCTTCGCCCCCCGCTAATCCCTAGCGAGGATGAACCTGTGAAACAAGAAGAGGAAGAAGGGCTCTTCACGTCAATCGGCAAACTTGTGGGTGGCGCAAAATCATCAATTGGAGAGGTTTTCCGTGCAGCATTCTCCAGAAAGAAGAACGTGAACATCCATCATCATCAGCTGGGCCTGGGTAGACCAGCCTCCTGGCCAGTGCAAGAAAGCTACGCCATCCCGCGTGACGAGACCCCACCGCCGCTAGACACAAGAACGCCAACCCCTCGCAAGAACTACGCCTTCATGTCCAAGGAGCCTGAGAAGATCCACCACATCCGGCATGGCCGGCCCCAGTTACACGGCTGGTCCGGAGAAGCTCCTCAGCAACAGCAGCCGCCGCAACAGCCGTCGCCGCAACAGCCGCCGCAGCAAGTGCACCACCAGCAGTACCTGCAACGCCACCAGCAGTACTCAGCCGGACCGCAGACCTTCTACGAGCCGAGCTGCGAGGCGACGAACGAGATCGTCTTCGGAGCCGTGCAGGAGGCGGACACCGGCCGCCGTGCCGTGGAGATCAAGGCCGTGAACCACGGCGACGCGCCGCCGTACGAGCAGAACGGGCTGCGCTACCGCAGCAGCTACAGCGTGGGCTACACTGGCAGCAACTAGTCGAGGAAGATTTATTATTGCCTCCGTCCTAGTGGTTTTGGAGCGTCCTCCGTTGTACCAGTCTCCGCTGTTAGAAAAGGAGAGAGTAGAGAGGAATCGAGGGAGTACCAGTCTCCTGATTGACTCTGTGCAACGGTAAAAGCTGGGTTTTGGTAGAAGAGCGTCGTGGTCTTGGTTCTGGACTCTTTTACTGGTGGTGACATATATATAGTATGTATGTAAGTTGAGTAAAATGGGTTTTGATCTCAGTCGACGTGAATTCGTTGGGGAGATGATTTCGAGTAGTTGCTGGCACTGTAGTAGGACATGTGCGGTGTTTCGGCTCATGGTCATGGGTGGCAGGCAGGCCAGGACGGCTGGCTGATTGGCTCAGTGTGGACCGGGGGCTAGCGTGCTAGCATTTGACATTTTTTTTATTTACTCCCGCTGGTCACGTGTATCATGTATGGAGATGATTTAGCCTTTTGAATGCGCCGCCGGACACCGGTAGGGGGCGAAGACATGGTTGCTGAACCTGCTGCACTTGCTTCAGAGACAGCGTCTATATGAGGCAAAAAAAAAAAAACACTACTGGACAGTGCTGCGTGAAACTGAAATGCATTTCTTTGCTGCATGACACTTCTTTGCTGCAGGATACTGCTAGCGTCTTGAAGCCTATATTTTTTTTTCATTGACCCAATGCAGATATACAAACAACAAAGGGTATCCGACTGTAGAATTTGCCTTTTTATAGTTATTACTATTACAATTTTTCACCTATTGTGCACACACCTGGCCTGAGCTTATGCACCATGCATCAGTCAAGTCTGCTGGCTAGCAAGCGAGCCCAACGTGATTTGGTTAGTGCGGGCGTGTGTGAAAAGCACATCGTACATGAGGTTAAAAAACCAGAGTTCAAAAGGAAAATTTCCACAGCCATGATACATGAGCTTGAAGATTGATTTTACAAGTCAATATACATTCATTCAGGATTGGATGATGTACAAATCTTGCTTTGATATGTAATAGCACGACATTAAATTCCCTGGTTGCATGATAAACTGCTCTCTGAACTGCCCTACACGTTTGCTTGGGATGTCGATAGAGAGCTCATCCAAGCTGGGCATCCCTTCAGGCTTTATCCCCTCGCCACATACAAGGAACTGGTTCCCAACAATGAACGATCCAGATACACGAATTGCAACTCCAGTATCACCGTTTGCACGGCAATGTAGCTTCTCAACGACATGAACGATTTTCTCTCTAGGCCTGTCACCCTTTAGCTTCTTCCTTATATTTGACAGGCTATCAAAAATGTCGTTTTGGCCAACGTACACGTTCCCTGAGAAACTGCCAAAACAGGGTTGGTAAGACAACATATCATGTATGTGTGCTCAGACAGATTTCAGAACAGCTATAACAATTTAACAACAATTACCATGTAAAGAATAATACTCCAAGAGGAGCAAAACCACCACAACGATAAATTTGGAAAAGATGGCAGTAACCGTCCAGTAGTTTCAGGATACAGAACTAGTTTTAAGAGACAGTGAAGTTGATACACAAGTATGTAATCATGATGCTTACAATTGTAACACTGGCTAAGGTACCTGAAAGTAGATTGTTCCATGTAGAATGTCTTCATATGATGCCAAATCCCATCAGATCCGTTGAACAAGAGATAGTAATGTATAGCAAGCATCTGGAATTAAGTAAAGAACATTATATGCTATGCATTGTAGACATGATACCCACCTACTTATCTTCCCATAAAAAGTCAGCGTTTTTTTTCTCAACACATCTTAGTAGACCACATCTATTCAATGGCATGAATGTACATATGATACTTCGGAAGAATAAAGGAATGTGAGCCAATTGGCTAAATCGAGTGACAAAAATTGTAATCAAACTGAAATTAAACTACAGTAAGAATAAAGTTGAAATATGTTACTAGACTCACCTCAGCTATTTGCTTTAATCTTTCTGTTGGATCAACAACACCTTTGACATATGATGCCAAGTCCACATCGATTTTCAGGTACCTCTTGATGAATGGGTGTGACAAAAGCTGCAGAATGTATTGAATGTAATCAATGCAACAGTGGGATAAAACATAATCTACTTAAGTTCACTGATATGCTGAAGTTATTGGCAAAATGACATTTTAACATTCTATGATTAAATCAAACTGATCACTAATAACCACTTACATTCTTCTTACAAACACTGACAACACTGAGAGACCATGAGAATTATGACAAATGTATGTATTGAAACCATGACCTGCAGAACTCAAATTATATGAAAATCATCGTATACAAAGTATCTTTACCTGCTCACACGTGGGCCTTGCATCAGCATCTTTCTGCAAGCAATCATTGATGAACGAGCAGAACTCTGGTGTATAAGCATCTTCTGGTGGAGTTGGTGATGGATCATCCAGTATCTGAATTACAAGACATCAAGTTAAGAAAGCAGAGAGCGAAGTGCAAATAACCATTCAAAGATAGTTAGAAGTGGTCACAGCATCATATAGCAAATCGAAATATGATGCTATCATTAAAGCCAACTGCAGGCAGAACAGCACATAAGCAGCTAGAACTAAGGTCACTTGCGGTTGTTGCATTGAGCTAGCTGTGCTTATTTTTTAAGTTGCTATAGAAAAGCAACTTTTTAAGTAGCAATAGAGAGTGAGCATTGACTGTGTTGATGATTTAACATCGAAAATTCATAGCAGAAGTGGGGAACCTAACATCCATGCATTCAACTAGCTGTTACCAGTAACCTTGTGTGTGCGAGCACATGTCCATATTCAGTCAAGTTTCTAAGTGCAGTGTCTTTTGTGTTAGCAGATTTTCCACTGATAGTTTAGGAGAATAGTAGATGATCATAGTTATAAATGCTTGTAGTTACCAGGAGACTATCTCAGTAATAACTGTAGCTCTATCTCTGCTATACATAGAGGAGAAAACAGAAAAGGCTGCAAGTCATTCGGCAACACCAAACCATTGTGTCCTATTGTTCTTGTGTGAGTTCTTGGGCAAACCTTACAGCAGTAAGGGCTGTCACTAGCTAATTACTACCTCCGTTCTTAAATATATGATGTTTAGAAAGCTAATAAGTTCAAAAAATGAACTGATTTGCTTGTCCAAAACGTCATACATTTAAGAACAGAGGGAGTATAAGGAAAAAAAGTATCATAAAGAAAAACTAAGATAACCCAGAGGACTTGTACAAATGGGTCATTTCTCCCATACCATCATACATTACATCTCAAACATCAATCAAGAATAACTGTAGGTCTATACTCTATAGTAAGAAACAAACTGAGTAGGCGACCAATAACACTCACCTGCAGCATGAGATTCGCTGGGCCTTCATTTACGTCATATGGGAATTTTCCAGTACCACATTCCAATATTGTTAGTCCGAGACTCCAAATATCCGCAGCATAAGAATAGTTCTCGTTACGAATTCTCTCAGGTGACATATATGTGACCGTGCCTACAAAGGTAGCACACTGGAACATATTTATTTAGCAGGAAAATATATTGCTGATTCAGTCTATATAATTTCATGTTCAATATTATTCACAAAAAGAATTATCATACATTAAGCAACGCTAGAAGAACATAGTGATGACTGTCACCAATAAGTAGCATACCATAGCCATTGTGTTGTCCAAACCAGCACTCACACCAAAGTCTGTAATCTTCGCCTCACCCTTAAGATTTACCAGCAAATTTGCTGGCTTTATATCTCTATGCACTAGATGCCTTACTTCATGCAAGTATCGCAGACCCTTCAGAATTATACACAGAAGAATGTAGCAAGTCAAAATTTACAGAAAATCACAGCTTGATGTTTACTAATGCCAGCATGGAAACTAAAATAGATGTGGAAGATCCATACAAGCAATACTTTCTGAAGCATATGTGAAAGAACTGGTTCTGGTATAAATTTCTTGACCCTTATAACATCTGCCAAGGAACCACCATCCATGTATTCAAGAGCAATGCTTATTTGTCCAGAATCAGGCATGTAAAATGCACCCTGGAACTCAACTAAACCAGGATAACAACATGCTTCACATAATGTTCTCATCTCATTCAGAATTTGTTGCCTCTTCTCCTGCAAAGATATCAGGAAACATGAGAAACATAAAAGTTGTGAAAAGCAATGGCTTAAGTTTACCAACTGAAACTGTAAAATATGAATTAGATAGGTAGTCACAACAACATATAATACCTGGATTAGTATATGCAATAATAAACATGCTTCACTGCAGTGGTATTCAAATTGAATTTAGAATAGAAGAGAGCATATTTATTCTTTGACATGCAAACGGGTCTCTAGCTGGATTGGTTAGGTGGCTCTAGTAGCACTCCTCGGATTCTGGGTTCAACTCCCCCTGGGAGCGAATTTCAGGTTGGGGTTAAAAAAATCCCCTCGCCTGTCCCACACCAAAGCACATGTCTAAGGCCCGGCCCAGGTCGTTGGTCATCTCACACAGGCTACAGTGCCGCTGTGTAAAGGTGGGGTAGGGGTTCGGGGTTTTCTCGACCTGCATGAGAAGGTCTTCTTCTTAGCAAATGCCTGGGGACCGTCTTACTCTTACCCCCCGCATGTCCAGTTTTTATTTATTTATTCTTTGACATGTCTGCTTAATTGCTCTCATTATGCACAAAACTGAGCCAACTACTCCACTCTCACTACAACAACAGAATCCTACTGTACTCCATTAAATGGGTGTTGTGGAAATCACAGTAAAGGGACATTAAGTCATCTGGTTAAATGGATGCAGTGACCATTACATATACATGACTTAGATTCCAATTAGAGCTCGTGAATGCAAAACTGGCCAGCTTGCTGATTAACTATCAGATTAACATTTAGTCAGCTGTATAATCATGTTTTTTAGTGAGCATAGTCATGTTTGACTAGCAGTACTCTGACCGCAAGTTACAGCCATTGGCCCATCTGTGTAAATAGACCATCATATTCACACATTAGTATACTTATGAGATTTATGGACAAGATCAACTTGAAAAAAGATGATTCAGATAAGAACAAAGACTCATACGTGTGAGAGAGTGATACTTCTAATGCACAAGATTGGCCTCAAGATGAATCTGCATGTCCATGAAATGAGCTAAGCTAGTTAGAAACTTGGACTTAATTTGGTACTAGTATAAATTACTTCATTTTCACAATGATATGCAATTTAATATCAGCAGAAAAGAATATCATCAAATATGTACACATAAAAGCACGGCATACCAAATCTTTGCATAATTCCAATCACTATTCTGTTTTCCAATTATTCACGCGTCAGTACCCTTTGTGTCCAACGGCCACATGCCATTGTCCACAATACTGCATTGGGTGCAAAGAAAGTACAAGTCTTGGCAGGATATTTTAAGCTCCAACACGTTTTGCTCCAGCTTTTCAAACAGCAAGAACATTTAATCGCATTCCATGGTGGACAAAGAAAAACAGATATGCCTTATAGTGTAAGTATGCTCCATGACTCAACTAAACAGGTAAATAGGAATATAGGGCTCATACTAAAATTAATTTTCCACTGAAAAAATTTAACATTAACTTATTTCCAAAAATGAATGTAGAAATTGGTTAGAAGAGGTAGGATTTAGAGTTTTAGACTAGACATCTTGAATTATACTGCCGGGGGAACAATGAATATTGCCACTGCACAGCTATTGAATCAACTAGAGATAGATAACCTCACAAAGAAATACTATAGAGAAAATTCCCTGCAAGGCCCTCGAACAAATCACGCTTCCTTCTATGGCCCTGCACAATTGCAACTTCCTTATGTGACCATGATTTCATTTTCCTTCCCTTCCATGGCCCTGCTGTTACATCTGCAGTTAACTCCCAGTTAAATGACTGTGAAAAGACAATAGTACCCCTGGGGAGCCTTCCACCGCGCCCCTGGGGTGACTCTGCTCCCGAGCCCGCCGCCGCCGCCCGCGCGCCCGCCCGTGCGCTGCCCGCCCGCGCGCCGCCGCCCGTGCGCTGCCCGCCTGCGCGCTGCCCGCCCGAGCGCCGCCCGCCGCTCGCGCGCGCGCCGCCGCCCGTGCGCGCCCGCCTCCCGCCCGCCTCCCGCCCGCGCGCCGCCGCCCGTGCGCGCCCGCCGCCGCCGCCCGTGCGCTGCCCGCCTCCCGCCCGCGCGCCGCCGCCCGTGCGCGCCCGCCGCCGCCGCCCGCGCGCCCGCCCGTGCGCTGCCTGCCCGCGCGCTGCTCGCCCGAGCGCCGCCCGCCGCTCGCGCGCCGCCACCCGTGCCCGCCCGCCGCCGCCGCCCGCGCGCCGCCGCCCGTGCCCGCCCGCCGCCGCCGCCACCCGCCCGCGCGCCGCCCGCGCGCCCGCCTCCCGCCCGCGCGCCGCCGCCCGTGCCCGCCCGCCGCCGCCGCCCGCGCGCCCGCCCGTGCGCTGCCCGCTGGCCGCCGCCGCCCGCCCGCGCGCCGCCCGCCGCTCGCGCGCCCGCCTCCCGCCCGCGCGCCGCCGCCCGTGCCCGCCCGCCGCCGCCGCCCGCGCGCCCGCCCGTGCGCTGCCCGCCCGAGCGCCGCCCGCCGCTCGCGCGCCCGCCTCCCGCCCGAGCGCCGCCGCCCGCCGCCCGCCCGCCGCCCGCCCGTGCGCTGCCCGCCCGCCCGCGCGCCGCCCGCCGCTCGCGCGCCCGCCCGCCGCCCGCCCGCCGCCCTCCTCTGCTTCGGGGCTCACGGGATAGGATGGGGGAGATGGGGTCGGGGAGTGGCAGGGGTAGTTCAGTCTAAAATTTTTTTGCTTCTCATCTCAAACCTCAAATTCTAACGGATTGACCTAACGGGTCTAACGGAAGGCCATGGAAGGGAACAAAAATGAAAAAGAGGCTATAAAAAGACGTTTCAGTTTTCCAGGGCCATAGAAGGAAGCGTGATTTGGTCCAGGGCCTTCCAGGGAATTCTCCCAATACTATAAACTATGATTAAGGAACTGGGAAAAAAAGGTGAAAAGAGAACACAAAAACATGGTCGTCATTTGTATCTTTGACCGTAAGGAATAAAGATACGAACCTTCTCGAATATGTTTATCTTCTTCAAGGCCAAAATTCGATGAACTGGAATAAAGATAGCTCTCTCCACAACACTACTTGCACCATTACCAATGGGACCAAATATGTGCATCTCATGAGAGGCGCAACGGTATGCCTTCTCATCAGAATCTGACTCGACTGGCCCAGCACTTCGTTTCTGAAATCCATGCTCATTGATGTTGTACTCACCCAAGGATCTACTAAGTAAATTAACAGTTCCGCCATCAGAAACCTACATAAAAAAAGATCTATATCAAAATTACTATGCATAAAATTATATGTGCTTAAGACTTTAAGCAGTAAGCATGGTATACATAAGTTTGAATAAAACTGGTTGTCATAAATTATCCTAACCATCCACAATTCATGTGCATATCCTTTCCTACTTATGTGCCTCAGTATGGTTACTGTGATCTAGTTTGATATGGGGGAAGATGGAGTAATTGAGAGAGCATAACTGCGTCCCATCACAACATCAAAGAAAGTAAGACTTATCAGGCAAAAAAGGCTACTCAGGATGTGAAGATTTCACAGATGGGGAAGCAGCACATCCAAATGAGTTGACTTTGACTACTGAGAAATAAATTCCAAAAAAAGCATTTCACTAAACAGAAACACAGGAAGCATAGTGTGATACGTGGCAGTCAATAAAAACCCCAGAAGGTAACTGAACCATAACATTGATGTGATTATGTCCACTATATCAAATTCCACAGGATATAGCAGACACTGCTATGTTTAGCAAAATAGATTAGGATGTTGTCCACCCTGTACGGATTGCATAGATTGTACCCAACAGAAAAAAAATTCCAACAAGTGAACAAAACATAGACCTATATGTATTCATTTGATTGCTTATCCTCAAATTAAGTATAAACAACGGAGGTCATGTAAAAGTAGCACGCAGAGTTAAAGAAACTAAATCCAAGACCAGAGGTGGCTAACACAATTCAGTGTAATTAAAAACCAGGAACAAAAAAGAGAATACAAAGCGTGCTTACTACGTAGGAATCGCAAGTATCTTCCGGAAAGGGCAGCCTGGTACTGGCGGCACCTCTGTCCGGGTCATCGAACAGCAAGGGTTGCAGCTTCTTCTTCAACTCCTCCAGCCCTGCCATCAGGGCGTCTGAAGTCAGGGTCAGATACCCTGCTGCGGGGCGGATCCAGTATAGGACACTATAATTGGGTCAGATCCGAATAAAACTGGTTCACATTAGGGTTTGGGGAGCTCGATTTCGATAGCGGGAAGGGAAAGGAATGGGATGGAATGGAAGGGCGTACCTATTGGATGCTCATCGCCGGCGCTGGGCCCGACGAAGACCTCGCCGAAGGATGGCGCCGCTCGCCCAGTCGTCGCCGCCAGCAAAGAAAGCCTAGAGCCGAGAGAGAGAGAGACGGGAGAAGGAGAGGAGAGGTTTTTATTTTTATTTTCTTTGAAAGCAAAACGGAGAGGAATAGGAGACATGGCCGCAACATCAGTTTATTTTTCCGGGAATCCAGTACTGCCTATAGGAGTTGTGAGTTGACGTATTAGACCCTTGGGCGATTAGCAGCAAGTCATAGACAACGTTTTGGATATAATTAATTTAGTAATTAGAGCTAAAATATGAAAAACCTGAAAATAATTAGAAAAGAACGAAATTATCAAAACATCCTGTAAACAAGCTGGTACGTCTTACACGACTTGAACTGAAGCTATACTTCCGAAAATACCGAGAGATCATTACAAGACGGGAAGAACTGTACGCAGCTAAAGAATCGAAAACCCCATCTCCACACAATGAACCCCTTGCCGTGAGAATTCGTATTGGCAATTATGGGGTAAGGCATTTCCGTGCGCTGATGATCGTCTACACGCGAAAGCAGCTAGCTGAGCTGAAAAGATAGTATTGGCCCATAACTAGCCTTCCGGCGATGGATAACTGCGCGCGCGTTTTAGCATCACCAACAACAAAAGAAAACATTAAGCAATATCCGGGGCTACTTGACAGAGGAAACAGAGTCCACGAACAAAGATTTCTGAAAATATTTAGACCTGAAAATGCATGCAACATGTTGCTGAAGTTCACCACACATTACACTGGAATCACAATTTATACCAAAAAAAGTTGAGAAAGTATAGTGCAACTTGAAGGCAATCCTTCGTCCATTCCTTCACTCTCTTCTTTCTCACAACCGAAGCAATTGACGCACCAATCTCATTTTCGCCTATCCTTGGCCCTCTTAAGTGTTTGCTTCCCCTTGTTCTTCCACTTTTGGTTGCCTCCTGGCGTACGACTCTCCTGGATTTCCCGTACCTTGCGCTTCCTGCATTTCAGTGGAGATCGACATCAAATCCAATTTTAGAAAAAAGGAAAAAAACTCAAGCTACAGGGTAAAGATCTGGCACAAGATCTGTTTTATTATATTATCAGACATCAAAGATGGGGGGAAGGCTAAGGTAACACCAGTACATGCCCTGGAGTCAAAACAGAAAAGGAACTGCATTCTTGAAACTACGACATTGTTCTGAGTTTCTATGCTCTGGAGCCTTGCTTCAGTATCTGAAATCCAAATTATAATGACGAGGCTCTATGGTCTATAACTAAAATGAATTTCTCTTGTTGTATAACTACTCCCAAACACAAATTTTACAGATAATGCTAGATAACTACAATTTCATGAGGAATTGGCAAGGTCATATGCAATCGATACAGAAAACATTACACCGAAAGACAAGTCAGTGCCGATTGATGAACATGCTTGCATGATGAGCATACCTGTAGCTCTTAAGAGATTGATCCGATAACAGCTCATCAACCAATGTTGTTTTCCGCTCCCTCTTTGTCAGCCTACCTGAGTAGAACTCAGATGCAGGCTCAACAACTGTACCAACCTAAAGCCAACATCGAGATATTCAGTACATCAGTTACAGAGGAGGATACATAAAGTTTTCGACAGACTAGGAAGAAAAAAATGTTAAATAAGTCTGTCTGATTGTGATTAGGCTACTTACTTGGAAGTACCTGGGAAGGGCCTTGGACTTTCCTGCCCTCTTGAAGTGCCTTTTTGGGTCCATTACATGCCTCAGCTGTAAAACCGATGGCAAGCGTATAATCGCATAAGCATCCCAAAAGTCAAAACAGAATCATACAGTACCAACCGAGTTGAGACAGCACCATCCAGCACCGTGCATTACTATTTGTATTGCATCTTGATTCTCAAGTAAATAATTCTGAATCTTTTTGCAAGAAACCAAGACAGCTTCAACCAGATGGTAACACTGTCGGATTGCTGCCGCGAAGTGCTCAATTTCACATACAGCAATCAAATGACAGCTGCACAAATATGTTCCGTTTGCTTTTATCATTGCCAATACTAAATTCCCAAATTTTCGACAGCTAATCATCTATTTTACAGGCACATATCACGGTATCCTACTGCTAATAGGGTTACTGAGCCAGAGTAACACCACACCTGCAAAATCTCGAGATCTTTCTTCAACTCGGGAGTGATGCTCGGCGCCGGCATGTCGAACCTGAGAAACGCAGCGGAGAAAGCATAAGCACTCAGCCGTTAGCCCTACCATGCGGCAGCAATCAATCATGCGAACTCGAATAAATTCCGAGGACAACGCAACTCACCAGCCCTTGCCGGTGGTGTCCTTGACGTTCTTCCTGGCGAGCTTGTTAACCTTCCTGGGGTCCATCGGTGGCACGAACAGCCCGTCCACGAGCTCGCTCGCGGGCTTCCAGATAGACCCCTGCGCGGTGCTCGGTTTCGGCGCCCGGTCGCTCTTGCTGCCACCGCTCGTCGTCGCTAGGGAAGGCAGCTTGGGCGCCCATGACAGGCCGATCGGCGCCGCCGTCTCCGACATCACTAGCCTAACGCTGCGAGTCGTGATACTTTTCACTTCTCCCGCCTAGGTGCTGGATTAAGCCACCCGGCGGCAGGGGTGGACGTGGGGCGGGAACGGGGAAAGCGGCGAGGCGGCGCGGCGGCCGTGGGGACGGTGGGAGGAAGGCAAGGCTGCGACGATGATGCCGATGGGGGTGGGAGGGGAAAGGAGAGTATACTAGGGCAGGATCGGGCAATCTGGGCCGTCATGTCAGAGGTTTTGGTAGCCCAAGAATTTTCATGGGCCGTAATGGGCTAATTCAAGTGGGCCGATATCTTTTGCTTTAGTCAGACTCGGCGTCGCTGCTGCTGTGTGTGTGTGACTTGCGCGTTAGATTAGAGGTGATCTCATGTCCTACCCGCCGCCGCCGGCACGTCGCCGTCGCCGGCCACACGGACTCCGTCACCCGGTCGTCGCTTCAAAGGACAAAGACGCCGGCCTCCGCGTCACGCCACATTCGCTTGTTGCTTAGTCGCTCCGCGCCGCGGCGGCGCCTCGCCATCGCTCGGTGCCTCGCTGCCAGGCGAGTAGGACGACGCAACCGCCACCACCGGCCAATTTTCGTACGGCTAGGATTCGGAGGAGGAGACGCGCACGACACCGACCAGGAGTAGCCCGCCCGCCCGGGCCCTGAACCGAACTGCCAGGAATGAAACGAACTCCGACAAAAGAGGAGCCCCGCCTGCCCCCGAGAGCACCCGGGACTCCTCCTCCGAGGCTCCGACGCGCGCGCATCGTATCGTACCGGTCCTAACCGCGCGCCGCGTACGCAGCGAGGCCAGAGAAACGCCGCCCCGCCCCGAGCGATCTCTTGTCGAGGCAATGGGACCGCCGCCGCCGGGCCTGCCGCCGCTGCCGCCGCAGCTGGCAACGCTGCGGTCGACGCAGGACCAGCGCACGGCGAGGGAGCCGCTGCTCGGGTTCGACTGGGGCGTCCCCGCCGGTAGCGGTGGCAATGGCGGCGGCGGAGAGGAGTACGCGGCGTGGGGGGTGGATGACGGGGCGGCGAGGGGCGTCGTGGTCCGGCTGCGGGTGGCGGCCGAGGCGGTGCGCGAGGCGGCCGCGGAGATGTGGGCGTTCGCGCGCAAGGACCCGCGGAAGCCCGTGTTCGCGGCGAAGGTGGCCGTGGCGCTCGTGCTCATCACGCTGCTTGTCTTCCTTCGCGAGCCCAGCGATATCGCCAGCCACTCCGTCTGGGCCATACTCACCGTCGTCGTCGTCTTCGAGTTCAGCATCGGTGCGTTGCCGCTCCCTTGCCTCGTGATCACCAACCCGCTTTCTCTATCTTGTCCCAAACCGTCATCGTTGTCGCTGTCAATTTAAGAATCCCGGCGCATGCCAATGGGTAATATCGAATTCCCTCAATGAAGAAAAAGAGAGGGAAACGTCTTGCTGATTCATGTTCTGGCCAATGGAATGATATGTATGATCATGAATAACTGGAGAAAGCGAAGATCATGGACGACATTAACAAGATTAACATGCCAACAGGAAGTTGGGGGGGGGGGGGCATCACGGAATACAGTCATCGATATCAAAAATTTTCAGATAACCGTTGTAGGCTTTGTAAACTATGTTGGATGGAAAACTAGATTCTGCTAAGACATTATGCAAGTTTGCTTTGCTCTTACCAGAGGGACCATATATACAATCATCATATGAACAATAACAAGTTTATTTATTTATTTTTACCAGGTCTGCATCATCGCATATGTTTAATCTCTAACTCGGTTTTCAATGTTAAACAGGTGCAACTTTGAGCAAAGGGCTAAATAGGGGATTGGGCACTCTTATTGCAGGAGGGCTTGCTCTGGCAGTCGCTGAGTTGGCGGCACACATAGGAAAATACGACGCGGTTATCCTCATCGTAAGCACATTCGTCGTTGGTAAGCATGGGAAATTGCTAAAACCGTTCTTTATATAGTATATATTATGATATTCGAGCATAGCTGATTCAAAATTTTCTCTTTTTATATTTTCGATCGCTAGGATTCTTTGCCAGCTTAATAAAGTTGCACCCGAAGATGAAAGCATATGAATATGGGGTTCGTGTGTTCCTGCTGACCTTCTGCTATGTTACAGTCTCTGGATACAACACAGGGGAATTTACCGCCACAGCTATAAGTAGATTTGTGCTGATCGCTATTGGTGCTGCTGTGAGTCTCACCATCAACATAGGTATACACCCAATCTGGGCTGGAGAGGATCTGCACAAGTTGGTGGCAAAGACTTTTTCTGGCGTGGCAAAATCTTTAGAAGGTAAGATCGTCTAACCTTCATGCACAGTTCAAGCCCCTTTTCAACGCAGTAAAGATACAATCAAGTCCTTGTATCTAAGTTCACTTTTGTTCTTCATTCTAGGATGTGTTGATGGATATCTGAGCTGCATGGAATATGAAAGGATTCCATCAAAGATACTCACCTATCAAGCATCTGATGATCCTCTCTATAGTGGGTACAGGGCAGCTGTCGAAGCATCCGTACAGGAGGAAGCTTTGGTCAGTTCTCTCTCCAAATGCATTCCTTCTAGGATTTATCTATCGATTTCTTAACAAGCGTGAGGTCTTGTGTTTGCAGTTAGGATTTGCTATATGGGAGCCACCGCATGGACCTTACAAGATGATGAAATATCCATGGAAGAACTACACCAAAGTTGGTGGTGCGTTGAGGCATTGCTCATTTGCAGTCATGGCATTGCATGGCTGCATACTTTCAGAGATTCAGGTCTGTGCATCATATCCAGCAACAAATGATCCATTGGATATACGGATTTCATTGCTAAGTTTCTCTTCCAAATTTCAGGCACCACCAGAGAGTAGAAAGGTTTTCTGCGCAGAGCTTCATAGAGTGGGCGAAGAAGGTGCTAAAGTGCTGCGAGAACTTGGGCAGAGAGTGAAGACGATGACGAAACTGAGCTCTCCAAACATTCTTTCAGAAGTGCACTTGGCAGCTGAAGAGCTGCAAAAGAAGATCGACGAGAAGTCCTACCTTCTCGTCAACACAGAAAGATGGGAAGTGATTCCGCGGCATGATGGAACTTCGCAAATCCAAGACAGTTCTAGTGCTGCCGACAATGAAAACAAGGATGAACCGCCTGAGCACACCACTGTCAATATAGGTTCAGTGCACAAATCAACCAGCTTCGCTTCAAACCCGCTCCTCAGCAGAGACGATTCTTCAAATCCATTCCTCAGCAGAGCCCATTCTTCAAATCCATTCCTCCGCAGAGACGATTCTTCAAACCCATTCCTTGCCAGATACGATTCAGGTTCACTTAAGCCGCAATCATCTTGGCCTGCACGACAATCATTCCATTCCAACTTGCCATTTGAAGGCGTGGAGTCAAGAACATATGAGAGCGCAAGCGCCTTGTCGTTGGCCACATTTGCTTCACTCCTCATTGAGTTTGTTGCCCGGCTCCAGAACCTTGTTGGTGCATTTGAAGAGTTGAGCAACAAGGCCAACTTCAAGGACCCTGTGGAGGAACCTGCTGCAATCAGCAGAGAGTATTGTGGTTTTTTACTTAGGATACGCAAATTTTTACGATTACAGGGGTGATTCAGGTGACAGATTTACCAAGTTTTATGCAAGGTGAATGGATGGATAGCCAGATGTGTACACTAACCACTTTAGATAGTAAATGTTCATAATGTAACTGACCTATAAAATTCCCCTGTAGAGGTGACAGTACATATATACAATACATACAGTATACATATTGTACACAAGTTTTACAACAACATATGGTGGGACTAATGACAGTTCCTTGGAGGATATAGTGTACATAACGGCAGCTGCTATTTAGTAATGCATTCTAGTGGTGTCCACTATTTATACTTCAGACATATTTATTGTGAGCCGAGCCGTGCCCATCAGAGGAAGAAGGGGAAGCCCTTTTGTGTTTGTGGCTTGGTGCAGTCTGAATTTGCCCAGCCAATCTGCCTCCGTTGATTGTCATACACAACTAACTTGCCACGCAGTGAAACATCTACATTGAACAACAGGAAGGGATCATCCAAAGTTTGACAATATCAGCAGTTACAATTTCCAACAGATAGTGGAACTTATCAAAATAGGCAACCAAAAAAAAATTCAAGTGTTAAAGCAGAAAGGTCATCTATACCTCCGACTATTATAGTTGACCCGTGATTGATTTCTGTTCCATTGAGAAGCCCCAAACAGACATTTCCTTTATCCTGGAAAAGGTCCACCAAGAGAAGGAACATACACATAAATATTAGCACAGAATTAATGTTACACATATGAATATAAATAGATGATAAAAGGCTTAACAGTAAAATAGGATCAATGCAAAGAAACTTACACTGATGATCAAGAAATCCTCGGGAGAAATAGTGAATGTTTTAGACATGAAAAGCCATTTTTTGCCAAAATGAAGGCTCAAGGGCTTGAACTGCTTGACATCTTCCAGATACCTGAACAAAATATATTAAGGGCAAGTCGGATCTCTGATGAAGCCTGCTGATTCGTATCTGAAGTGATGATCTACTGTAGTTCCATTATCTTACCTCACAGGAAAATCAGCTTTCCAGCATAAGGGCAATGTCCGATCTGAGTTATCTTGGACAAAACCCGGGGCGGAATATTTGATCTGCGAATTTAAAAGAAAAAAGGTAAAGCGATTTTGAATATTCATCCCATCCCTATGAACAATTGCGAACAATACTCACAGCCGCAATAAGATTTTCGTATATTTCATTTGGGAGGTATGTGTACGAGCTACCACTGTCAAAAATCACTTGAACTGAGTTTCCTGCCTTCTCATGCACATTGAGCTGCTGATCTCCATATTTTACATTGTTGGCCTCTGTGTGATATAAGTTACTGAAAATTTGGAAAAAAGGAAAAAATCATGAAAAGAGAATCGGAGGAGCTTTTATATGATCTTTTAGGATAGTTGCAACAGTTTGGGAAAAATATATGACGAAAATTGGAGATGATGATGGCAATACATGCAGTTACATTTTCAAGGAAACCTGATAAGACTTACTCTGTGCCACTCCGAATAGAAGTCCATGTCATTCCCCATCTAGGCGCATAATCATCACCCAGAAACATATAACCTCCACCACCTTGCTCTCTAGTGATACAATGACCAAAAATGTTGGAAATAATCCCGTGGCTAGCTAGCTGACTGGGAAGGCTTATCGCTGCGCTGCTAAGTCCAAGGATCCCATCAGTCTTTGCTGGTGAGGACAGAAGCTGGCCTTGCTGATCATATGCACACCTAGATTCCCAAAACAGCAAAAGTTTAACAATCTTACATCAATTTTTTTTTCCTGATGCATCATACAAATAGAAGAGAGATGCTTCTGAAAGGTCTGAACATACCCAAAGACAAAATCGAGCTTTTCCCTTCCACCATTGGTTGCGATCAGATGCATATCATCCTTTGCAAGGACACCCATAGAAGAGCTTTGGTCTGCATATTCAATTTCATAGTCACATTGCTTGCAGGTTTCACAGTAGTTCTGTTCTCCTTGCAACTCTTGGCATAACGAATCCCTGGGAGGGACTATCTTTTCTTTTGTTGGCTTGTATAAAGGATGAGGTCCCTGAAATTATCAAACAAGTTCATCAGAGAGACAGAGAGCAGTACATGGACTAGAGCAAGAGTAGAACTAAGTAGTGAATGGAGATCCTACAGAAGCTTAGGAAAAGCTTGTTGTCACAATTAGAATGGAATAGCTGATGTTTGATTGCATACTTTTGCGCAGTTTGTACATGGTGCATCACACTGGATCCATGTCAAGTCACTTCCAGTATCAACATCAAGAAAGTACGGTCTTGGCGGATTGCCGACAAAGATAGATGTATAATACTGGCTGCAGTTTTCGTGAGATAGAATTAGATTCAATGGAACAAAAATGAAAAATGACAATGTCAGATGTTAGCATTCATTACATTGCCTACAGAGACATAAACATAAAGAATTGTCCATTCAGAGTACAGAGTGTGTAGGCTAAAGTGGATGAAAAATGAATATTGATTAGTGCTGGATGCCAGGATTCTCTGACCTTAATAGCTGTCAGGACACCAAAGGTTTTCCTTCTTTGATGGATACTCAAGAAGTGAGTGAGTCATAAATCCATGAATATCAAAACTAAGACGATTCCAGACCTACTACCTGGACACGCATAAACACATGTACAGCAGAACTAGTAAGACACTACCACAACCACTAAAGAAACCAAAAGACTTGTAATTGGACGACAATAGCCGCACTTCCAAACCTGCATTGGTTCTAAACAAGTAAATATAGCAACATGTATACCCAGTTTGGTCAAATAAATGAGTGGGATCCATTAGTTCCCTGTTAGCGAAATTTCCCCAGATCAGGTCCATGAGTCCATCAAAGCTACCATCTTTCTCAAAACTAAGCTAATGAGCTAATTTCCTACCGACCGAAATCATGAAGGATCAAACAAATTGACTCGAAATCAGATCGAATGCCTGCGCAATTGTACGCGTACCCATCGGGGAAGACATTGCCCTTGATCGGGAGCAAAGCCGTGGAGTTGGTCCCCGCCGCAGCCGCCTTCCCGACCTTCATCTTGTTCGCCGCCGTCCTCCCGCCGTCGTCGACCCTCTTGGCGGCGAGCTTGACGTCCCCGAACTCCCGCAGCGCGCGGCCCTGGCGCGCCTTGGGGTAGAGCGGCAGCAGGAAGGACCTGGTCTCGTTCCGCTCCTTCTGCGCCTCCTCCTGCTCCATGCCCAGGAACTGCACGGCCACGTCGGAGTAGAAGCAGTAGTAGGCCGCCACCGCGAGCGCGCCCAGCACGAGCGCCATCGCGGCCACCCGCCGCGGCGAGAGCGCCCGCCTGGACCGCCTCCTGGCCCCCGGCGGCACCGGGTACCCCATCGCCGGCTCCTGCGGCGGGAGCGGCGCGCCGGGGTCGTCGCTGTAGGTGAAGGCCGTGATGGTCTTGCCCTTGGAGGGCTGGTCCGGGGGCGGGAGCGTGATGATGACCACCCCGTGGAGCTGCGGCTGGTGCTCCCCCGCCGGCGGGGGCGCGGGCGGCGCCATCTCCGGCTAGATCCCCGCGGCGCCCTCCGGGGAGGAGGAGGCGATGCGGGGCGGGGTCAGAGGAGGCGGCGGGGGCGAGCCATCGGAGGCGAGTGAGGAGGGCGGAAACCGGGGGCAAGGAACTCGGGAGTACTTTCCCTGCAGTTGAGTCACTGACGTGCGGGCCTGACCCCACACGTCAGTGAGAAGGGAGTACTGCAGGCGAATTCCGTCCCGGGAGAAGAGGGGCTGTGGGCCCGGGTTGGTGGTGGTTTTGGTACGCGGACAGCGGAGTGACTTGGAGCTCCCAGCGCGGTGATTGGCTCGTTGACTCTTGACCTCGTCTCGACCCAGGGGTAGAACCGGGTTTCTCGACGTCGACGGGCTGCTTTGCTCAACGGAGCCGCGATTGAATAATGGTGGCCACGCGGATATGGCGTACGCTTGAAAACCACCTTTGCGAGAATTCCATGCAGCAGCGGTATCATTGTTTGGCCCTGTTTATTGGTTCTTCCAGCCGCGCAATGGTGAGGCAGCTTCGCGCAGCGTGAAGCCGTGCCAGCCAATCAGCAATCTCGTCAAACTAGACGCCTGATCCGATGCCACATCTGACAGCAATGGCAATGGATAGGCTTTGGCCGTTGGCTACCTGCTACCTGAATGCGACTCGAATCAAGTGGTGATCATGGGCCATCGCCATGGCAAACGATCTCGCCTGTCGCCACGGAGGAGTCGCAGGAGGGTGCGGTGTCCGTCGTTGCTCTGCACACGAAAATGATCTGACCGTTAGCCCAACGCTAGCAACGAAGCACCAGCCCACTGGGCCTCAATTACTTCAGGCCCACCAAACCACGGGGCCGCAACCCCGCGAGATATTTCTCCCGCGGCCCGCACCAATCTCGTCGTCTCCCACTTTGCCGGCGCGGGTAAGCCACTCCCGCGACCGCGAGCTCGCCTCGGCCTCGTCCCCACCCGCTGGTCCGTGCCAAAGACGCCGCCGCGCCGGCCATGGACGCCGTGCTACCACCCCTCCTCATCGGCGGTGTACTCTCCGTCTCCGTCTCCACCTCCACCAAAGCCGCCAGCCGAGCCATTTCAGCCCCCCACCGCTCGCCCTCCGCACTCCGTTCCACCGCTCGCCATCGGAGCCGCCACCGCTTCCCCCTCCTCGCCACTGCTTCAGAGTCGCCTTCCACCCCGCTAGCCGCCGCTTTGTCTGAGAGCCACTCGCGTTCTCCCTCAAGGTGGGTAGTGGTGATGGATAGCCCCCCGGCGGCCGCGGGAGGCAGCGGGGTCTCCCGCGCGGAGGCTGTGGATTATTACGCCTCCACACTGGCCGGGGTTGTGGGGAGGTGAGTAGCTTGGCATTCCGTTGCAAACTGGAGCAGGTAGCTTTAGCTTCTACTCGACGGTTTCCGATGCTGAAACATTGTGTTCTGGGTGATGTACGGCAGTGAGAAGGAGGCGCAGATGCGCATGTACGAGGCTTCGTGGGAGGGGAGCTACGAGTTCCGCTGTGAGATCGATGAGGAAGCGTCAAAGGAGCTTGCAAGTATGAATCCCTTGGGATTGTGCAAAAAATTGATGTGCTTTGCAGTTCCTTTGTATAATTTGGGAGAAGCAGTTTGCGTATTCCAGTGTGTTAGTACTATTATACATATTCAGGCTATATTCAATTAGCATAACCTTGGTGTGTTCATTTTCATGCAATGCAGTTACACAAGGATTGTGTAAGTTTAATCTTGCAGTGTGAGAAATGCGTAGGCTGAGACAATTGTACAAGTTCGTCGATGACTGCTGTTTCTCCTATCATGCCATTCTCTGAATAACTGAATTGCTATGTTCTCTGGATTCAGATTAAGATATAATAATTTTGGTAGTTTTCAGAATATGCAAAAAATGTTGGACTGATTTTGATGTTGTGCTTCAGAATTAGCACCTCTGGTTTACAATTGAAAAGTACTTGAAGAGATATATGCTTGAAACCCATATGATTTGCTTCTTACACCATTCTCAATTTACAGAGATGCCTGGAGTATTATCTGTTCGTCCAGATATGGATCATAAATTGGAGATGGATAATGATGGTTTGAGTCTCTCGGCAGCCAACCTTGTAAGCATAAGCGATGGTGCTTCTAAATCTTCAAGTGGGAGAAATGAGTTTTGGCTTGTTCGAATGGAGAAGCCTGGAGTTGAAGTCGTAACAAAGGCACAAATGGTGGACCACTATACCCAAATCCTTATGAAAGTATTGGGGAAGTATGTAGTCTCATCAGCAACCTTGCTACTACTTTGCTAGAATCTGTCTGCCATGCGTGTGACATAAAATTATTGTTATCTTTTCAAAAAAAAATTCAGCGAACAGGATGCCCAAGTTAGCATATATCACATTTCATGGGAAAGGGATTATGGTTTCTGCTGTCACATTGATGAAGAATGTGCAAAGGAGTTGGCTGGTGAGCAACTTGGGTTATTTACATTACAGTTTTGATTACTTTCCTGTCTTCGGATGCACTGACACACTAACTTTGCATACCAGATGTTCCTGGGGTGTTATCTGTTCGACCAGATACAAACTTTGAATCAGACAACAAAGATTATAAAGGTTCATTCTCATTTCTTCTGATTCTGATGAATATCTACTAGTTTCTCAACACTGATATCGAAAGACCCACCTATTAATTATATGTGCGTCATTGGGAACCAGAATTCCTTTCTCGCTGAAGACTTTTTATGGTGCATTTCATTTCAATACAGGAGATCGTGAATGCTGGTAGACAAATCTTGTGCCGTGGTTTGACCGTTTGACTAGTTTGCCATTCTAAAATGATATTTAGAGTTAATGATTGAAAGATTGGATTAGTCCCATAAGCAATCTTTATGAATTAAATCGAAAATCAGACCGTTTATAGAATGGTGGAAGATTCTGATTTTTCACCCCGAACTGAAATCCTGTTCCTTACCCTACTTTGCCGCATTGTATTCCTTTTACAGTACCTTTTTAGGATCATTCCTCTGATCTGATCAATAATAAGAAGGATGCCATCTATATTCAGTTTTTGTTATCAATCCTTGGGTCTTAATTCAGTATATCTGATTCTCCTACACTCTGTACATCTTACGACTTGAATTTCATAATTCTAAGAAAGCTTGGATAAAGCACCCAGATGGTAAATGAAATTGATGTTTCAGGTAACGATGGCTTCAAATCATCTGAAGGGACTGGAGCAGTCGATATCAAAACTAAAAGGCTCTTTGTCACAGGTAAAGTACAACATATACTTTGCATGTATTTCAGCTAATTTGTTTATTCATGTATCACTAACGCCTGGGTGGGTCTTCCCTTCTTTGCATGAAGTAATATTCCTGTGTCTTTTATGTTGAACGGAGGATGTGAATTCATTCCATAAATTCCATGCCCTGATTTTTCTTTAAAAAAATAAGAAAGTCTTGTGGACAGCCGTGTCACATAAATTGGACAATTTAAGCATCCTTGAGAATGAGTAGCCTTGATCAGATCTACTACTGGTTAGATGCAACTCGGGAGTAGAAAGGAACCATGTAGTCTTTATCATACACAGGCCATCAGAAAAGAGGATGGAAAGAGTCATCATCCAATTACAGGCCATGAGAAAATGGTTGATATGCAAGCTTATATTGGACCAGTTCATGAGGCCAACAGCATTAACATGTATACGCTATGGTAGAAAATTAGATCTGTTTTGATCTTGATGTCCCTAACTTTTGTGTACTGTGACAGGGCTTTCATTTTATACATCTGAGAAAACTTTACGGGCAGCCTTTCAGCCTTTCGGTGAGCTGGTAGAAGGTTTGTGATTGTACTGCTGAATGCTTTATACCAATTCATTGATGTCTTTGCATTTCAGATGCTGATCCATTGAACTGCTTTGTTACATACAGTAAAGATAATAATGGATAAGATATCTAAAAGATCAAAAGGGTATGCCTTCATAGAATACACTACTGAGGAAGCTGGAGGTGCTGCTCTGAAAGCAATGAATGGACAGGTAGGTGACTTAAATCCTTATGCTACTGCTAGTGTTTTTACGGTTCTGGATATTCATACACCTCTTGAAACTCACGGTTATGCTTTTGTTTGCAGATAATAAATGGCTGGATGATAGTTGTTGATGCTGCTAAAACCAGATCAAGAGACCATCAATCCGGTCGACCTAATCAAACTTTTCGACCACCCTATCATACGAGATGACTGTTTGTGTACAAAATTAAGCAGGTGTAGAGTAGAGATAAGCGACCACTAGTTGGGACATGTCGGCTGCCTCTTCTGATTGTAGTTCAGTGCCCTTCTCTTTTGCTAATTGCTGGAGGATGCTCCCAGCTAAATATGTAAATGCAGCTAAAGTGTACGATTACTAACATCTACTAGAACAATTTATTGAAAAAAATTCAGCTCATGAGCCTGGACAGATGTGTTATATTTATGATGCACTATTTTTATTAAGCATTGGCACTCTTTCGCCAAAAAAAGGTTACTATTGCGAAAGGAAGCATGAGTGCATGAAGAAGGAACGTGTTAGCGCGAAACGGCAGGCAGGCAGCCGGCGGCGGACGTGGGGAGGGGTGCCTCGCGCAGCACCCAGTGAGGCCGCTAGTCGCATGCGAAGGACAATATGGCAATGTGTACAGGCAGTCAAGCACTAACATCTGCAAAGAAAATTATTCTCTGATACCACATTATTCTTAAGAAAAAGATTGAATAGATAATTACAGTTGTTCACAGAGAGCCAATGGTTCGGGTTCGTATGGAGCTGATGTCAAATTATGTTTCAAATCTTCCAACATCTGATAAATACTCTCGCATTCCGTATGCCACTTGTCTGCAGTGGCAAAGGAATGCACACTTCCATCTACCTCGATCCAGCTAAGCCCAGGCTTCTTCGTTACTCCATGCTCCTCCATCCTCATCCTCGTCTTCTTCAAGTCCTCCCATTGTTTCGCTCGTGCATATGTGTTCGATAGCAGCACATACGAGCTGCCATGACTTGGTTTTGTGTCTGCCAGCCTTGAAGCAACCAGCTCTGCCATCTCGACATTGCCATGGCTACGGCAGGCTGCTAGTAGCGAGCTCCAGATTACAAAACCAGGATCTTCCGGTAGATTGCTGGCAAGATGAAAGGCCTCCTCCAAGAGCCCAGCACGGCCAAGAAGATCAACCAAGCAGCCATAGTGCTGGATCGTTGGCTTGATGTCCATGCTCCTCATTAGGCTGAAGTACTTGAAGCCTTCATCGACAAGCCCGCCATGGCTGCAGGCGTTCAAGACGGCCACAAAGGTGACACCATTAGGCTCAATGCCCAGTTGCCTCATCTCACCGAACAATGATAGTGCCATCTCTGGGGAGCCATGTGCTGCAAAACCAGCGATGACAGACGTCCAATGCTCCACGTTCTTGTTGTTGACGCTTGAGAAGCAACTGTGTGCAGCACCCATGCTCCCGCACCTTGTGTACATGTTGATCAGCGCAACACCAAGGGCACCATCGAGTGATAACTCTCGCCGAAGAACATACCCATGCGCACTCCTCCCAAGTCCAAGCAGACCAATGTCACGGACCGCTGATATGAACCCAACCATTGTGACCTCATCTGGTGCCAGACCATAAACCACGGACATCTCGACAAACAAGTCCACTGCCTCCTGCGCCCACCCGAGCCTTGCAAACCCAGTAATTATGGTGTTCCAAGAAACTATATTGCGCTGTGGCATTTCCACAAACACCTCCCACATAGCATCCAAGTCGTCGGCTCTGACAAGCGCATCGAGCAGGACGTTCCAGGTGACCACCGTCCTGTCCGGCATTCCGTCGAACACCTTCCGCGCGTCCCACACGCGGCCGAGCCGCGCGTATGCGCGGACTAGGGAGGTGCACGCGTGGACGTCGGGGACGGCCCGCGGAACGCCGCACTTGACGAGGAGTGCGTGGATCTGCTCGGCCTCAGCCGCGGCGGCGGGCAGACGCGCGCAGGCGGCGAGCGCGGGTAGCAGCGCCGGGTTGGCGTCGAGGGCTCGCCCCGCGAGGTGGTGCGCGCGGAACGAGCGGAGCGCGGTGTCGCCTGAGAGCGCAGCGCGGCATCGGAGAGCGGTGGCGTTGGAGACAGGCTTGGAGGGTCGGGGACTTGACGGGAAACCTGAGGTAGTGGGGGAAAGCAACGAGAGATTGTTCATGGAAGTGCCTCGGCTCATGCTCCATCAGAACGTGGAAAAGGATGAAGGATAAAACAGGATATCCGTTGACGTGTTTTCTCTTTTCACGCAACTTTCGCCCCGACAAATTTCTTTCTTTTACAAATATCCTCTGACTTTTTTCTTTTCATTACAAAAGGAATTTTATCGCATTAAGTTTTTTTCTGTTGACCATTTGGAACTGATAAAAGATGAATTAACCTCGCTGTATTCCTCTCATTGTGGCCCAAAACACACGGAAAATTTCCAATTACCCTTTTGGAATTGAGAAAAGATGAATTAACCACGCTATCTTTTTCTCATTGTCCCCAAGGAACACGAAATAATTTCCAACATTGACATGATTCACATTGCCATCTAGGTCTTCCGCCAAGGTGTATCTCCATTCTGATTTGAAATCAACCAGGCAAAAATGTCGTGCATTGCTAAGGGCAAAGATCATAAGATATATCATCACTCGCAGTATCTATCAGAACATTGTGTTACATCGTCAAACATCATAAAACAAAATAACGAATCCAGATAATTAAAAAAGAGATGACCGATTATCGAATTATTTAAAGGAAAGAAAAAGAGAAAGACTGCATGTCGAATTACTTGAAGGAAAGAAAAAGAATGAACCCCGTTGTTCCATATTTTCCAACTAGCACCATTGCCGTTTCCAGCAGTGGGCTGCACATTGTAACGTGAAAAGTGTTGATGCCCCGTTCTTCAAACAACTACACATTTGAAAAGGTGCTCTGATTGCGATTTGACACCTAGATGTTCAATATTGTGTCCGCTCTCAGCCCCACAAATGCCGCTGAACTTTCTCTCCACGTGCTTTCTTTCCACCAATGACAGGCTCCAACAACATTCACCTGCTAAAGAGGATTGAGAAGAATCCATCATTCACTCTAAAATTTCAGAAAATTGTTTAGTTCATACATTAATAATTACAAGTCAATCCATCCTTGCATAATGACGCATAGAAACAAATTTTTGAAGTCATAAAAAAATCAAGTATGCAATTTTTTGTAATCATGGGATCAGTAGTCAAAGAATGGTCCAGGGGCATTAGGTATTCAGTACCACCCAATCAGCCTAAAATTCTTTGGTGTTGCTATCAACCTTTTAGCCATATAACCAACCACTACAGATACCATCACATCTTGCTCAATTATTGGCTAATTATCTAAGTTAATTTAAAATTAGGATGAAAAATTATGGGAAGTTACATTTTTCAGCCCATGGCTATGATTTGATCAAATACTACCTGGCTAATGCTATACATGCATATAAAAAGATGGCAAAAGCATACCTGACACAAATGATAAATGATAGATAGCTTGTCCAAGAAATTGTAGTTGCTCCAGCTTAAGCATCTTCATTCCAGAGAATTTAAATCAGATTGTCAAGCAACTTATCAATGATACTATAATCTCCAAATCAAGGACGCAAGTGTGTCAAAGGCAGTCAAATGAGAAACCAAATATCAATATACTCAGTAGATCATTTACCTTGTTTTGCCCATCAAACATGGAGAGAGAAAGCAACCAATGGTGGGCAGAGCACAACAGTGGCAACACACGGGCGGGACGGTGCCCCAAGGCCCATGTGGAGCGGCAAGCCGAGCAGAGCTGGGGCGCCGGTGGCGCGGAGCGGCACCAGGGTGCAGGCGAGGCAGAGCGGAGGCCGGGCACAGGCGGGGTAGGGCAGCAGGGCCAGGTCAAGCTGTAGCAGAGGCAAGGCACAACCGGAGCGGAGACACGTGTGGCCAAGGGAGGGAGGAGAAAAGAAGTGCCAATTTGTCTCTGATTTATTCAATTTGATCTACCTTGATTCAACAATTACACTTCTAAAAACTGAAATTTTACAAACTGGGTGCGATTTTTTCTGATAAGTGGAACACATATTTTATTCCAGAGAGAATTACTGTGGAAAAACTTCACAATTTTATTTACACTATGGTTAAACAATATCGTACAATATTATTTATACTATGGTTTATCAATTTCATAGCCAATGACATTAGGCAGGTGCACTTTAACCTTTTCATTCCAAATTTGGCAAGATTCATCAGCTGTGCAAAACCAGGTGGGGTTCCAAAGCTAAAGAGATGGTTCCTAGTTGACATGCACATCATCCTTACTTGAACACGAACAACACTATGGAAAGAGTCTACACAAACATGTCTGTGTGTCTGATAAAAACAAATGCTAGTTTTTATTTAAAAAAAGAAATGCTAGTTTCTAAATTGCAGTTATTTTAATGCCTAGCATTGTAGTACACTGGGCCAAAATCAACAGGTTGATCACAGAGAAAGATAACATGGGATAGTATATGTTCTTTTACCTATCTCGCAGTAGGTAACTTCTAAAATCCATTTAAAAACATCTGAATCTATACAGTCCCTCTTTCCTGTCGTAACTTCTCTCAAGCAAAATTTTCATTGTTGTCAAGTTTGTACCTTGTTTGTTACTTGATCATATAGCCTGATAGATGATCTTTAGTTTGCATCCACTTGTTCCCATATTTTGATAATGCTGACCAGAATTGGCAAACATTTCATTTGCATCCAAATGTTTAACAACGTTCAAATATTACATTAAATTGCTGGGAGGAATTTTGACATGACGCAAAATTAAAAACTACAAACTAAATGGTTGGATAGGTGACAAAAAGGTTTTGAGACATGCGAAAAATATGTATATGTCACACTGAGCCATCTTATGTTGGTAAGCAAATGTCTACAGATGAAGTCTAAAAATCATGTAGGCCCAAAAAACATGTTTTTCCATGGTAAGCTAGTACCTAAACTTCGGATGGAGTCTTTGCATCGATTGACAGTGCGTGCAACCCAGCCTTAAGCTCATCCTGCAGGAGATCATACACAGCCCTGTGCCTCTTGAGCAAGCTCTTCCCCTCAAATTCCTTCGACACCACCCTCACATTGAAATGTGTCTCCCCGTTGCTCCCTGCCACCCCAGCATGGCCCTTGTGGAGGTGCGATATGTCCTCAATCTCCAACTCCACGGGCGAAAGTGCGCGCTCCAGACTCTCCCTTATCCTCTCTTTCCTCCCACCCCCCAAAGAAGAACCATTCCCTTCAACAAAATTATCTGGCACTTCCTCCAATTGTTCCTCCTGACTAGGCATATCTGCCACCAATTTCTCATCCTCTTGCGCACCGAATGCCGCAAATTCGGACCCTTTGTTCTCCATGCCCTCAGCACGTGGTTCAGCAACTTCCTGGGCTGATTGTTGGCTCGTCGTCGAATCACCACCAGCGTCTGCAGCGATCTCGAGGGCCTTGCGCTTCATGAGGTTGAGCATGTTGAGCAGGCCACTGTTCCTGGAGGGCGAGAGGCTCTGCCTTATCCCCAGCAGCTCAATGAACTCCACGGGCACCTTGGCCACATCCGCCGCGGGCGCACCGGAGAGCCCGAGCACGAGCAGCGCGGCCAGGCCCTTGGTGAGCTGCGCGTCGGAGTCGGCATGGAACCTGACGCTGAGGCCGCCGCCGTCGCCCTCCTGCGGCTCGGCGTGGACCCAGACCTGGGAGACGCACCCCCGGACGCGGTTGGAGTCGGTCTTGAGCGCCGGGTCCATCGGCGGCAGCCGCGCGGCGTAGGCGAGGAGTTGCTTGTACCGGGTGCGCGCGTCGGGGACGGACTGGAAGAGGCCGACGATGTCGCGGAGCGCTGGGGGAAGCTGCGACGGGTCAACGGAGCCAGAGCCGGATGGGGAGGAGGAAGTGGTGGAGGAGGACGGGGACGGGGAGGCGGCGGACCGGGCCGTGAGGCGCTGGAAGGAGATGGGGGAGCAGAGGGTGAGGCAGTGGGGGCGGGGAAGGAGGGGCTTTGAGAGACGGGCGGAGGAAGAGGAGAGGAGGCGCAGCGGGGCCCCGGCGGCGGCGGTGCTGGCGGCGGAGGCCATGGACGGCAAAGCGGTGGCGGCGCAGGAGGATTGGTCCCGTTTCGGTGGTCTGTAGAAGAATATTATTTGTGACTTCACTGAGAGGGTGAAAAGAAGAAGAAAAACTGGTGACGAAAATGAGGGGGGCCGAGCTGGCAAGGAAGGGTCGTCGCAGGCGGACGCAGATACCGAATGGGCCACGCAACTAGGTTCATGGGCCTGAACGCGGTGGAGGAGGAGGCGAGCCCGTTTCGGAGGTTCCCGTTCCCGCGTGTGGCCCCTCCGCCTCCCTCTCTTCTCCGCCGGCGCTCGAGCCCATCCGCCTCCCCGTGCGGCAGGCGGAGGCGCTGGACGTGCTGAGGCGGAGGGTGGAGCTCCATCAGACCATCACGGGCGGCCGGGCGCGCGGAGGGTGCCGTGTCGTTGATACGAGGCGGGCGATCAAGGCCGCATGACGCACAGTATGCCAGTCCTGGCGCGCGGAAATGTCGAGCGGAGCAGGCACATGCGGGGAGCGGGACGAGGGGCAAGAGCAGGCCGTCGGCGAGACGACCCCGCGGGCGAACCACGAGCTCTCCTCGAGCTTCGGTGGCCGGACGGCCGGAGCCCAGAGCAGTCTGAGGCGAGCAGAGCGAGGATGGAAGCTCCGGTGGCCGGAGGCTACCCACCTTACTGTAGCAGGAGCTCCGAGGCGGGGCCGGCAGCGTCGCGGCGCCGAATGTTTTGCGGAACTGCCCCTGATAATTTCAAATACCCCCCTAGTTTGGATCGCGATTAAGGATCGCGATCCGATTATTTGCAAATTGCCCCATATTATTTACAAATAGGACCCTGTCTTTGGTATATCTTCCTGGACGCCGCCGCCGCCGAGCTCCCGGGCGGAATCGTGACGCTCCATCAACCTCTAAGGCCCTAGCGCAAGCGCTCCGCTCCGTTCCCCTTTGGCCCCCTCAGTGAAAACCAGCGGCGCTCGCTGAGCTCCCGCGGAGGCCGGGAATGTCCGTCGCGGGCCCGCCGCCTCCACGCCGTGCTCGTGGTCCTGGCGCAAGTTACGCGTGCCCTGCCCACTGCAGATGGCGCAGTGCTCGTGCTACCCGACGAACCGTACTTCCCGACGCCGCTAAGCATGGCGGACCCCGCCGGCGGGACATGCTCGCCGGAGTCGCCTGGACCGGCAGCACCGGGGGACACCCCGCACGTACGCCGCGGCGGAGGTAGAGCACCCCGGCTCGTCAACGGACTCCGCGCCTCCAACCACGGCCGCCCGCACAAGTTCGCGCCGGACTGCCTTGGCCCGCTGCTGGCCATCGCCGACGCCGTCATCTTCGAGGACTGACGGATGGGAGCTGCGACGACGAGGAGGAAAGCAACAATCTAATGCGTTGCGGCAGGTGTCGCATGGATCGGAGCAGCAGATGGTCGGAGCATGAAATTCAGCCTGAATGCATCGAAAGGGGTGGATCTGGCAACATGGCAGCCTGATGAATGCATCGAAAGTTTACTCGTGCATCAATTGTGATGGATTTTGCGAGTTGAGAGGAGTGAAGAACAAAAATTTTTGCACCGGGTGTTCAGGTCATACTGGCGTGCTCATGCCGACTGCCGACAGGAGAAAGAACGCAAGAGCATCCAGAAGAATTTGGCAGATAAACATGTGAACGCATCAAAACTCATGGATGTGGAACGAACATGGAGACCTCCTGTTCAGTTTGCTCGTGAGTAGCGATGTGGTGTTGGGCAAGCTTATTAGTGTTAGATCACCCATTAGCTTAGGCTATGCAAAATTGCAAACAGCTACATCTCGATTCATCAATCAGCACAAAAGGCGTACATAAAATAAATATAAAACATATAGGTATTAAACGGAAAGGAATAGAGATATAGGTGAGTGTGGGTATTTGAAAGTTCCTAGCTTGCATGTGGGGTTTTGAAGTTTCCCTACTATGAGTCAGGGTCATCTTGCTTCATCACTGCAACGTGCATAAGGACAGTCCACTCTGTTCTGACCTATCTTTTTATTAGTGTGAGCATGATCGATGACCCGTCTTCCCCACACCAATAAATTAAATGTAGTCTACCGTCGGAATCCAATAAGCAAAGTGAATAATCGACATAAGCAAAAGCAACCAGCATAAATCACAGTATGCTGTTGGCAATGTTCCTAGCTAGACACAGGATCATCATTATCCAGTTGAAGCCAATCTATCGGACTACACATCTTATTATTAGCCAAATGACAAGGTCAGCAGTCAGATTTATACACAACCGACGACCATCAACTAGACGTCAGCTAGTAGCTAGGACTATACACTGCGGTTTAGTAGCCAATACATTTTGCAAGTGTGGAAACTGGCTAAACAATAGTTTTCAGTGCTGCACACTGTTTCATCATACTACAATACACGGTTTGCTTCACGAGCAGCTTAGAATTTTAAAGCAGCTAGTAAGCACAGCTGATGGTTAGGTTTGCTTCACTGTGGGCGTTGGCACCTACATGCCCTGAAGCGCATGTCGAGAAAAGCTGCTGGTCAAACTTTTTTTTTTGTTTGTGTTTGTGTTGGCTACAAGTGGTTGTTTAGAAATGTGAATAAATTGCTAAATGTATATGTAGCATTGAGAAAACATGGATTCTTTCTCTTGACTGAAATATAATAATTTGTTCGAATCCACATAGCATAAAACTCCAATTTTCCCATCTATTTATCCTCCCTTTTCACACTTGAGCTTTTGGCATACCTGGGATGCCTAGATTGTCACATTTCATGACCCCATGGTTTTTATTCAAAAGAAAAAAAAAAGATGACCTCCTTGTCTCATGAGTCATGAGAGGCCATGCCGGGGAAAGTGGCATGGGATAGAGATCACAACAGCTCACTCGGTGTCACTCCCACACCAACAACTAAGATAGGGTTTTAAAAAATTAACCAAGATGGGGGATACATGTAAATGTAAACTGGGAGGGGTCAGATTGAAAAGGGTGATTTTTGGAGGAAAAAAATTGTTCCCGCCCTCTGCGTGCGACTGCACACAGTCAAGTTCATACAATAATTCTTAGCACAAATACTGATCACCAATAAAAACGAAAAGAGCACACAGCAAACAAAAGGAAATAACCAAAAGCAAAGTCTAATATTTTTTTCTCCATCCGTTGCTGGTGAAATATCCAGAGCAACGACCTCGAAAAGGATGTGGATGATATAAAAAATGGAAGCAAAGATCTATCAGACCGGTCAAGGTGACAAAGACAAGAAATTTGGATATTTGATACTTCCTTCGCGCGTGGCTTTGCAAATTTTCGCATATATGGCTTCGCAAATACTGCTTTTGGAGGGGGCCAATGCAGTGAGATCAGAACCAGATCAGTATGAACAAGTTGAATAAATAAAGTAACCTCCACGCAGCTGCGCTCCCTGGTTTGCGGTTGGCTCGCTGTGCTTCCCGTCCACCTTTCTCGACAGGTGTTGTGCCATCATTCGGCAATGATTGACACGTGTCCGGCCACTTTCGTACCGGGAAATGCAGGGCCACTTTTTCCAACCCAAAAGGGATCGCGCGCGCGGCCATTAACCTTTGCTTTCCTCAAAGTGGTTTGAACCTCGGAACTTGGAAGCCCCTTTGCTGATCCGTGATCGATCGGCGTGACGGAAACTGAAGCTCCATTGGTCCACGTGGTCCGCGCGACCAACCGGAAGCAGCTCCGGAGCACGACGACGAGGATAATCTCCTTTCAGTTTCCAAGGCGATCTCTCCTCCAGCGTGGTCACCATGATGCAGGTAACATGCTGAAATTTGACTATACGACGAGCCAGAGTGTGTCTCACCCCCTAGGCGCACAATATCCAGGACCCTTTGGATTCGATACTCTCCTAAAGAAAATACTCTCTTAAAGCGCAACAACACCTTCGAAATGATCATTTGTTTGTACATATAGGCAGTTGGACAATGGACCCCATGTACCCTTAGATTAACTAGACCTTACCTTGGCATTAATTTTGGGCCCACAAAAGATGTTATTCGAAAAATATGATATTCTATAGAAGGTCCTCACATCATTTCTATAACGTTAGTTGGTGTTAGTCCTTATCCTTAGTTTGTCTACATGTTGGAAATGGATTCTTCAAGAATGGCTGTAATTTGGGATGGATGGGATGCAACTTTCTTCTCTTCCTTTTTTGTCCTGTGAAATGGAAGGTGGTGTAATTCTATCTGGAAAGAAACATAAAGAAAAACAATTTGAGATACAAATACATTAAGGGTCATGGTCGCCCTCACGATGAGAAAGAGCACAAAAACCACCGATATGGTCTGTCGGTGGTCTAAAGATGCAGGGTGTACATAGTTGACCTAGGCTCAGTACCGGGTTCGCCCACAGGATTTGTCACCTTTATGCAAAACCAGAAGAAATAGCTAAAGGAGAAAAAGGATAATAAATCAGCTATTGGCTGATGAACCGGACTTGTTTTAGCCCAGAGGTGCGAAGGATCATTCACCATGATTGTTTCTCTTCACTCACCATGATTGTTTCTCTTCACTCAAAAGATATCCCTTTGCAAGCACGAAGAATGAAAGTATAATACAATGGGACAAGAGATATGGTTATTATTTATCTGAGACGATGTTACCTCTTTACCTCCTTAACTATTTTTCCTGACACCCAAAGGCCAGGCCCTTAACCATCTACAAATAGGAACAAAACCGGATGCCATTGATGCGCGTAGAATTAGCGTACTACTATCATAGAATAGTGTACAAACATAAAAGGGAGCACGGCCTTTTAAGAGAATGGAAGTGGATGTTAAGGTCATCGTACGAGGTAGGCGCTGATAGTGGGATGTCGACATCGCCCATATGTTAATCAGAACCAAATAAGCCCTCTCAGGACGCCAAGGAACATGCATCTCTGTCTCCCTGATGCTACATGTATTGCTGCAGCAAACAAGTTAATAAGCACCAACCACAGTTGAGAGAGCCAGGGGTCATGACCGCGCTCACAATGATCAACAAAGGGCCTGCCTTGACACATAGTTAAGGAGAGCCAATGGTGGCATCTATCACCTGGAGGGTTTCCATTTGTGTGCCAGCAATAAAATAGCATGGTTTGTGCCAGCAATATAATTATATATATACAGGAGCTGGACTGCTGGAGTACATCATGGCTTGAAGTGCCTAAGCAGCTGGTGGTTAGCCTGAACGAGAAGCTAAATAGACAAGGGCTCTACTAGTTGAGAGCCGCCGGCCACTTGCCCACCTGCATCAAATTCTTCGTGCATAAAAACCTAATCGGCACCTCGCCTTGCCGTCGCTTTCCTCCCTCAGGTATAGCTGAAACCACCTGCTTTAAGCCAGCTTCCGTTTCTCGCTCCCACCAGATCAATCGTACGTCCTATATCTCCTTCATCTTCTTCCTCTAGATAGCTTCTTGTCGTTGATCTTTGTTCTCGATCGATTATTAGATCTGAGAGAGACAGATCGAGATGGGGAGGGGTAAGATTGTGATCAGGCGGATAGACAACTCGACGAGCAGGCAGGTTACCTTCTCCAAGAGGAGGAACGGGCTGCTGAAGAAGGCCAAGGAGCTCTCCATCCTCTGCGATGCGGAGGTCGGCTTCATCATCTTCTCCAGCACCGGCAGGCTCTACGAGTTCTCCAGCACCAAGTAGGATTCGTTTCACATACGTTACAGATTTCCTATTAGTTTCGCTTGCTTTCAACTGATGATCTGTCTAATTTGCTATATACCCCCTTATTAATGACTATCGTAGCTAGCTAACTCCCAGATGCGTGAATAGATTAGAACTAATGATATATATGATCTCGAGTATTTTCTGTGAAAGATAGCATTAATACATGATCTTTATATAAACAAGTTAATAACAAAATCCATGTGGGAAAAAAAATTCTAGTCTTGGTATTTTGTTATCTTAACATTAGGCGATATTTCAACATTTCCTCGTCTTGTACAGTAATAGAAAGAGTTCTATATCCTATAGTGAGTCTGATAACCTTATATCATGAAATGAAATGTTTTGATTTTTTTTTCTCTGGAAATATTATTTCATCAGCATACACACTTCCATCCAAACAAATGAAGCATCAAAGCAAAAGAAATTAGTGTGCAAGACTAGAGGAAATGTTTTCCTTCTATTAGAGAAATCCAAGCGAGTCAAACGGAAAAAAAATTCATGTCTCGTCTTTGTATACACAACTAAAACTACAGCCTTACATTGTTGTCGACATTTAAAAATCTGAATAGCTAATTGTGCACCATGCAATCTAGCTTGAATCCTGATAGTAATTATATGAAGAATCACTATACGTACAACGTCTGTGTTAATTAGGAAACGTATTTCTTTAATACAAAAAGGTCAGGTATACATACTAATATATTTTGTAAAGCATCTTCTGTTAGGGATACCTTACTTGTATCTATAACATCTACCTGAAAGTCCAAACATACAAAACAACTAACTGCACCATTTTGTTTCACTCTACATTGCTAGCATGAAAGCTGTGATAGACCGGTACGGGAAGGCAAAAGAGGAGCAGCTTGGCGTGAACAATGCAACTTCAGAACTTATGGTACGGTGAGAAATAAGTACGTACATGTACATATGTTGTTAATCGTTAGTTTTATTAGTGCTCACTACAGAACTTTGGTGAGATGGCACATGTGTGATCATGTGATGTTGGTCTGGCCGTCTAGCCAAAGGTCAGGTGCTTCATCCTTTAGGTTTCTTTTCTGATTAGTATAGTATGATTTTGTCTCTGATTCGTTCACGCATGTGCAATTGTGTGCTGCATCACTGCCAAAAGTGATTCTGTGATCCTTTGTTAATTTTGGGGGCAAAACATTGAGGGTACTGTTTGAATAAAGTTTATTAATTAGTAGTGCTTAAAAGTTGTCAACCGTTTAGAAGAAGAATATATAACTGAGTTTTGCATAGCTTTTACTTCAACAACTCCAGAAAAAAATATATTAAACATAACATGTGCCAAATAAATAACCAAGGTTTTGCCACAAACTATCAGTAAATAAAATATATATGAGGACAAACTAATAATAAGCAGCAGCTGCTTTCAAAGCTTCTCCCTCTGGTTCTGGGCTATGCCTCGCCAATCAGGCCATTTGAGTGTAGAAAGAAATCTCAAGGACAGGATATCGTGGGAGCCGTAAGATTAACCGTGACGGACAAGATCTAACTGATGCAGAGACAGACTTGATCTCACGTACAAATGCAAATACCTAATATACTAATATACTCTAAGTCTGACATATCTAAGAGCAACTTCAACCTACCTCTTACTTTTGACCTCTTATTCTAGCCAAAAGCCGGTCTCTCATCCCGTTTCTTTATCCTACTTCAAATGAGCTCCAACAAACCCCTGATACGTTGCTTAGATGAAGCTCCGGAGTGAGCCTCCTAGATTTGGGAGGTCGAGGCTGTCGGATGAGAAGTTTTCCAAGCTTAGGAAGCACACGAGGGGTCCATTGAGTCTCTCTCCTAGACGTAGAGGAGGGGTGGGATGAGAGGTGGGTTGGAGTTACTCTAACCATTTATACCCTAGTCACACCGTATATATATTTTTTGAGCGACCGTATACAAACCTTAGAAACATTTTGAGCCCAATATTATCCTTATACCTTGAGCGATCTTATCCTATCTCATCTACCTACCAATCAGATAAGATGGGATGATTGCTCAAAACTATAGAACTGGATGATCCTATCCCATCCTACATCATCCCAAAAGCCAAACACACCATAATTTCTCTATCGTAGCCGATTTTGTGGCAATCTATTAAGCATTTCTAGTTTTTATTTAGGTGCCCATCCTCTTATACTCCCTTTGTTTCAAATTGTAGATCGTTTTGACAAATTTAGATACATAACTTTTGCTATGTTATTAGATAAACATTATGTTTAGATACATAGTAAAAATTATATATCTAGAGTTGTCAAAATAATTTATATTTTGAAACGAAAGGAGTATTTTATAAGATTGCAATGGGTGCACACTGTGTGAGTAAGTGAATGTGCTTCAGCACAAGCCAAATTATTGGGAAGTTAGTAAGCACCCAGGAATTCTCCCGTCTGGCTCCATGTGCTTCGGCTTAATTATTTGATTTGTCACTAACCAGGCTTTTCTGTTTCGCTCCTTATAATAACAAAAGTGGTAATCGTATGATACACACACAAAAAAAATAGTATGGCAATTTTATCAACCTTATTTCAAACTTTACAATGATGGGGCCAATTAGTAGGCAGAAGACTTGTAACTCTTTTCATTTAGAATAATTTATTTCCATATTTAAATTTAGATTTTCCTTAAATAAATCTAAGAGCATTTCTAACCGGCCCCGTTTTCAAATCTAACTACTTCCTGCATTCCAAAATGTAGTTTATTTTAGCTTTTCTAAATTCATAGATTTTGATATACACCTAAATATATATTATATCTAGATGTATAGCAAATTGTATATAAATTTAGAAAAGCCAAACCAAACTATATTTTAGTACGTACTGAGAGAATATTTTAGTACGTACTGATGCGAAATTTGGTACGTACTGAGAGTTGATGCGAAATTAGTACTCCAACAGATTTGTTTTCTTTTCCCTATAATTATTGGGATAAACTAATTAATACACCCTAGATAGAGGGGTTTGAATTCTTCCAATACGAAATTGGTTCAATATAAAATTATTGATGATACAAGATCCATGCTAATGCAAGCTTGTACTTGTGATCGTAGAGAGTATAAGGTTAGTGTGTCTACAAGGGGTTGTTTGCGCATACAGAAACCAGGATTATCATTTTCAATATAGTCAGAATGGACTGGTATACCCCAGCTTGTCCAACATAGGATGTTGCCAGACACCTGCTGGTCCACACACACACACACACAAAGAAAAAAAAGAAAACAGGACAGCTTATCTGCAAGTGTACTGTAAGTAGCATGGGTTCGGTCTTACAACAAACGCGCACAAAATGAGAGAGAAGAAAATACATGAATGAAAAAAAAATGGACATCACCCGCAACAATATAGAACTTTTTACAGCAGTCAGCTGTCGAAGCCACACATCTCAGAGCAACATCTTCTATGTCCGAAAACGAGGTCAAAGCCAACACACCCCCAAGGTTCATCCTGGTAAAAAAGAAAAGGCAGATGAAAAAGAGTGCACCGAAACAAAGACAAGTACAGGGCGCTTTAGATTTCACGCTTACCCAATAGTTTAGAAGTGGGCACACTGATTACTGAATATGCTAACAATCTGAACTTCCATTCATGCTTTAGAGCTGGGCATAGTGATAGTTCAGACCATCCCTGCTACGGAAACTGGCGCAAAAGGAGATGGCACACTTTAAAATACATCTGTTAAGAAATTAACTGAAACTATGTCATTTGCACAAGATAAAGAACATCAAAATATCAAATGCTGGAACAACCAGAACAATTAGTCGATGTAACTGACACTTGTGTAAGACTGGTATCATGATTCATGTCAGCTGGAAGAGCTGTATTAGGTATATACGGTGCTAATAGACCACCTGCAAAGCATCATTCCGTGCCAGTCTGTTCCTGATGACTTTTCCTTTCTAATAATCAAGAAAATACCAGATCATCACCTACAGGCTACACGGTAATGTAGATTATGACATGTATCTGCTTTTACACTTAGCTGCTCCACCATTGTGTTAGGCAATATCAAGCTTTATAGATGTTGGAACTATGATACTATTCACTAACAGAATCAGAATATCATTAAATGTAAAAGAAGACATCACAATGTTTTTTTCCCCTAGAAAAAGCAGGAGAGCATTATATTAAGAAGAGAACATCACAATGTCACAGAACTCAAACTACAAATGCTCATGAGAGAATGCAAGAGACAACATTCTTTAGGAAAACAGATAAACTAAACTCAGTTTACCTTGAAATCAGGTTGGGTGACTGTAATGCAACAATGTTACTCTACTTATTGTTCCAACATAATGATCAGCTACAAACCCCTGAACTTAGTTAACATTGGATGAAGTGGAGCAGTATCGATTATTAAATTTACAGTAACAGAGACCATAGCATACATGCTCAGATATCTACTGTATAACTAAATATGCAGCATTATAGTTCCAAATCTTTGCATGTAAATTAAGCAGGCATGTTAACCCCAATGCAAAGCATGTGCAGTTAGTGAGTATCGATGAGTATTGATTAACTTTTAGCAGCATATTCATATATTATGCAATACATTTCTCGATTGTTTTTCCAAAATTATTTTTGCGGCTCAGAAACTGAGAATACTTCTTGTTTTACTTGTAGCTCTGGCAAAGGGAGGCAGCAAGCTTGAGGCAACAACTGCACAACTTGCAAGAAAGCCACAAGTATGATCTTCCAATTGATTCTGAAACAAAAAAAAACACTAATCAATACAAACTTTAGCTGCCATATGAGAACTTTATAAGAACTGTATAAGTCAAAAATGAAACCTTTTCAGCCAGGAGTGAGGGAAAAATATAGGTATTCATTATTCAGGAAAGGAAATTGATACTCTCCTATCAATATAACAAGCTGTTTCGCTTCAACCTGTGTACCCATTTTTTTTACATTGGGATTATTTTGAATATCCTACCCAAGATAATATGAGAAAATCCTCTGCGCTATTGTAGGCAACTAATGGGAGAGGAGCTTTCAGGCCTAGGTGCGAGGGACCTCCAAAGTTTAGAGAATCGTCTTGAGATGAGCCTACGTAATGTCAGAATGAGGAAGGTCATGTTCATTATCCATTTTGTTTCCACATTTTGTTTTTTCCGTTTACTTCAATCTGATATGCAGTAAACATATATCAAACAGGACCATATTTTGAAAAGTGAGATTGAAGAATTGCACAGGAAGGTTAAGCCCTACAATCTACCCTTTTATTATTTCAAACAAATGATCATGCCTGAAAGTTGCTGCATCTAATTATATTGATGGTGATACAGGGTAGCATGATTCACCAGGAAAACATGGAACTCTGTAGAAGAGTAAATATCATGTCACAACAAAAAATGGAACTGCATAGAAAGGTTTGGTGAATGATCTTCTGCAAAAACTTTAACCAAATAAAGATGCAATTTCAGCAGCTAACCTAAATGACTTCAATTTCAGCTCCAGGCCAGTGAACAAAGAGATGCTGCTGATGCAAATACAAGCTCTAGCACTCCCTACAGCTTTAGTATTGCACAGGATGCAGACATCCCTTCTAATCTTGAACAGATACAATCGCACCAAAAAGAGGGGGAGAACCACAAAACAGGGGCTCCAGAACTGGGGTAAATTTTTTTTTCTAGAATCAAAAAGGTTGAGTTACTCCTAGAAGTATGAAGAATCCTAATGAAGAACCTATGCTTTGATATGTTGCAGACTTCAACTGCACTAAAAAAAATGCAGCAAAAGCTGGAAAATGTCATGGCATTTCACCAATTTCACGGGTGCAGAGCACTTTGGTTGCAAGGAGTGTTTTGTGAAATATACCGAGTGGAAACTGGCTTGTGTACAGACTACATATATGACCAATCATGTTATTTGATGCTCTACTGTATTGAAAACGCCATATTGGTTATTGTAACAACTAATAAGGTGTTTCAAAAAATAATTAATATGGTACACTTGATTATTGTATTGTTGACTTTGAAAAATCGTTAGTTCTTAGTGCCTATATGCTTGAAAATGCTCTTTAGTTCAACAGATCATTTTCCATGCAACTGGCTTATTACAATCTTTTGGCAAGTATGGCAAGCAAGAATTTATGTGCCAATCAAGAATCAAATGTGCAATTGTATCATATATGGTTATCAACAATGTTGAGTAACTGGACTAAGTACAATGCATATGTATCTGAGTATTTTTCTTGCTGAAAGGAAAATGTGGATCCTTGACAGCAACCAAAGGTTATGCCAACATGCCCTCAAAAAAAAAAAAAGGTTTACGCCAACATGAAATGAAAGTGCTCAAGTACTTTATAATACTCTCACGATTCTTCTTTATTTGATGCTATTGTCTTTTAATTATTACTTTACATGTACACTTAACAACAAATGGTGTTGTCGCTTTCAAATGGCAATCTAGATACTTCTGAACATATTAGCAGCCGAATTTTTTAAAAACCTGGTCTTGAACAATAGAAGTACTCAGTTTTCAGAACATCAATGTTCCTGACTATGCCGATTCTAAAGCATCAAATAAAAAAGGGAGGGCGTGTTAGTCGATCATCACTTGATGACTAGTTCTTGGTGGACCAAATAGGTATGTGGATTTGACTAGAAGTTGTAAATACTAGTTTAAAATATCTCATATTCTAGTCGAAGCACAGTTCAAGCAGGCGCAGAGAATGTGATTTTATTTTTCATTGCTTATAGTTTGAACATTAAGTTGCATAGAGGAGAAAGGCCCATAGAGGTGAATTACAGGCCCATGAATGCAAATGAACATTAGAAATGAAGGTCGTTTGTTCCTGTTTGAAAGGATTTACAGGGTCACAGCTTCAAGATCATTAGTTTCTTAGCGCCTATTTGCTTGAAAGTGCTCTTTAGTTCAGCAGATTATTTTATATCCAACTGGATTATTGCGATCTTTTGGCCAGTATGGCAAGAAAAAAATTATGAGTAAAGAATTAAATGCGCAGTTGTATCAAAATTTATCAACAGTGTTGAGTAACTGAACTGTTAATACTCCAACCATTCTTCTTTATTTGATGCTATTGACCTATCTTATTTTAGAAATTTGGCAAAAAAAAAAAGTTTAATGAAGTTTCTGGAACGTCAATGCTCCTGACTACACCGGTTCTAAGTTATCAAATAAAAAGAAAGGGAGGGCGTAGTAGTCGATCATCACTAAATGACTAGTTTTTGGTAAGTAAGAAGAACCAGGTATGTGGATTTGACTTAAAGACTTAAAGTTGTACTTACTAGTTTAATTTTTCTCATATTCTAGTTGGAGCACACTTCAAGTGGTTAATTTTTCTCGGATTCTAGTTGAAGCACACTTCAAGTGGACATGGAAACTATGATTTTATTTGTCATTGCTTATAGTTTGGGAGACACATCGTAACTTAATATCAGAAAATGTACAATCATGAGCTGCACAGACAGTTGCATAGAAGGAGACAGGCCCATAGAGGTCAATTGCAGGCCCATGAAGGCGAACTGCAGAACCAGCCTTCTAGATAATAAGTATGAGCTACAAAGGGCCGCTTCTGGAACAATAGCTTGAAGAAACCAGCTAGACAAAACTAAGTGCGCCTTATGATGAACTACAAGCTTGGTATCTTACTTGTGACTTCCTTGCAAGTAATGCAGTTCCTGCCTCATGCTTGGTGCCACCGCATGCAATACACCAATAGCTGGCCAAGCAAAAGTAAACAAATGTCAGAGCACTCAGCAACCAATATTATCTGTTTGAGAAATGTATGCTGACAATGAATTGAAACCGGAATACAGCATCAATGCTACTTCTAATAAACAAAACGTAAATCACTGGATCATTCAAAATGCCAAAATCGGCTTATCAGAAAAACATGGTATTTCAGAGGTTTAAATTGGCTTTAAATAAGCTAAAATATTATGAGCATTGCATCATTAGCTGCAGATATTGTCGGATGATCTAAGTATTCTGAGTTAAAAGAATCTGACCGTGCCCTGGAGCACCTAACTTTCACAGAGTAAAAACAAAGGAAAATTGAAGCGTATCAGGAACTAGTCAATTGGAATTCCAGATTGAACACTCGGCTCCCGTCAAATCAATCACGAATCTGATATATCACTTGCTATCTAATTGACCACGAATCTGGAATATCCTCCGAACTCCTCGTAGCTAAGAACATCCCTCTCAAGCACCAACCTACTCGTGAAATCCACTCGGAAAATAACCATAACACCACAGAGCCAAAACACCCCGGATCTATCTCCCATCATCCCATGCGCCACGCCACGATCACCGCTCAGAACACGAAATCTGAGCAAAAAATGGCATCGAGATCTCTCTACGAGATCTTACGAGGGGGCAAAAACAGCAGCATCTAGAAACTTCTCCATACCTTGGAATCGACGAGTCTCGAACCCAACCCCGGCCAATGAGCAAAGGGCTGCGTGCGAGTGCTGATGTGCCGATCGATGGCCCCGGGAGGTGCCGGCTTTTATAGCCGGGCGCGGCGAAGTGTCTAGAAGGATCGAAACCGAATCGACGAGTCTAGAACCCCAACCCCCCAAGTGGAGATAGGAAAAGCGAGGGGATTAGCTTTTTGGCGGAGGGAGGAGAGAGCGGCTCAGCGGGGGATTAGCGGGGCATTTGGGCCGCGCCGAGCTGATTGGCGGGTTGTTAATTGCGGCGGGGAGCGGTGGTTTGTGGCTGCGCACGCGGCCACGTCGGCGCCCGGGATTTTAAACGGAACAGGTGTCGGGAGTGGAGCGTGGGACGGGGAGTACTCGGTTCAATCAGGACCTGGCTTTCTATATGCTGCCTGTTTGCGACTAAACTAGTTGCGGAGTTACGAGAGCGGCCTGCGAACCTCGAAAGTTCTAGAACTTGTACCTGATTTTCGAATTTTCTGCGCTTAGTGGTCCAATGAAACGCCGGATGTCTGTTAGGTTAGCGACTTTGCACGGCCTCCCTCTCGTGATATTTGGTTGCCGTCACATTTTTCCGTCGCCGTCAAATGCAGTCCACTGCGGACTTGTTCGGTTAATCCCCTCCACAAGGAGATTGAAGGGGAAATTTCGATTCGTTTGGGATTTAATCCCTCCCAACCTCTTTTAATTTCCTTCAATTCCCTTGCAACCAAACAAAGCCTAAAGAGTTTTAAGAAAATTGACATGCTTACTACTGCCGCAAGGTACTAACTACTAAGTAGGTTATTTTAGTTTCATCAGTCGTATACTCGTTGTTAATTTTAAAATTTGCTGGTATACAATTATTCACAAGAGTAGTTTATGCATTTGTGCGTTTGTAAGGGTATTTGTATACCATTGACGTCTTTCTGATGATAAAAAAGAAATGGAAGGATAACTAAAGCCGTTTTTCGTGCAAAAGGCCTTCGGTAAGAACCATTAGGTGGATGCGGCACTATTTTGTGATTTTTTTATACTTGTTGCCTCTATAATTGGAATGGTTGCTCAAAGATTATTAGGCCACGGTCTGAACTCTGAAGTATAGGAATATGCTTTCAGAACGGCTCAAAATTGTGAGCAGGCAAGCGAGGTACCAGGCAACGCGTCTGGCTGGTATCTTCTTCATACTTGGATCATAGACTCCTCCTAGTCTGGACTCTGGAGGTTGCTAACAATGCAACTCGTAGATTGGAAGTTGGAAAGTTGGATCCATTGGCACGAAACGGATCTCAAATTCACGCCGTGCCGTCCTGGGCTGGCTCGGTGCACAGGTTCTCTACGCCGTGGGGGCCCTCCTTCCCATCTCTATCCGGCGAAATGTCCCGTCTGCTCTCCGCTACACACAAGAAACGGGACTAGGCTATCGAGACCATGGCATTTGGTTTGGATAACAATTTACAATAGCGAACAATCCAAACCAAGGGGTCAAGAGTTCTTTACTATACTATATTTTGCAATTCCTCAGCGAATATCCCCACTTACATTTGCCAAGAGCTGGTCAATTCGAAAACAGTATCCATACTTTCAAGTCACAGCAATTACAGTATTTAAACACTAAATGGACAGCTACTACAAAGTGATGTATGCGCTCTGTCGCCTCGCAGCAGTGACGCCTCCTCACTTTAACCATTTCTAGATTTTCCCTTCGATCCACGTTGTAGCAAAGCAAACCTGTGAAAGTTCAAGCAGGTTGGTTAGCACAAGATAACTCTTGAATGATAAACAGAAAACGCATGTGATGGACACCAGCTAAATTTACCAGTTGGCTAAGTCGAAACTCAGGAATGCATTCAAGTTCTAGGTTTGTGTCATTTGAGTCGTCCAGCTTCTGGCATTCTTTGAGATCCTTTTTCAAGTCGTCTGCAGGCAGCTGAGCATATTCAGCAAGACAAGGCCTGCTATACCAGGCTCATCTCCATTGCCAGATGAATTCTGACTCTGAAGGAACTCATCACAAATTGACATGCATTCTGCCAGTTGCTGAGAGTTCAACATAAACTGGGATTCGCCCTCCCACCATTTTGGATCCTGTGAAGGGTGGCTATCTTCATCTTCAGCCTTTTCAGATGCAGGATGGTTAATGTCTTATTTGTCCCTTACTTCACAATGACTATTTGCCTGCATAATAGTTCAGAAAAAGAGCTCTTTTACGGCAAAAGCATCTGTGTTGCAAATTCATATTGCAAATGGCATCACATCAAAGGTCCTACAGTGTATCGACAGACTCGAACTGCATATATTCAACACAAATGCTGATGCTTGGTACCTGATCAAAGTTATGTTCAGACTTCTGAACAGTTTCTTGATTACTATTGTCCTCTTCCAAGGGCAAAGATGACAAGTCCATCAATGGAGGGCAATCAGCCAAATCTATTGCAGCATATACAGGTTCCATATGATCACCCATGCCCTCTGAAATCTTCTCCCCGGCCTTAGGTTGCTGCTGATAGAATAATTTAGAGACAACAAATTCACTGTCCTTCTCATCTTCCCCAGTGCCAACGTGGTATTGGTGCATCACCCAATTAGTCTTTTCTTGCTTCCCACCCTTTACATTGCTTGCATACATAACCATTATTTTCTTGCAACCTAGGTGTGTTCCACCAATTACTACTGGTTTCGTCCTGCCAGTCTTGTTCCAACGAACCTCACCAAGCTCATTGGTATTTATCTTCCGACGCTTCTAAGTCCCAGTGGTGTAGGCCTTAAATGTTCTGTGGAAGAAGTGTGATACACTTCCAACCTGCTTAACACCTGAAGATCCAGTCAAAAAACATGAAGGCATATCTGTTGGCAAATTACTCCTTTGGCAAGTGGACATGAGCTCACAGAAGGATAACTGGACTCACAGAAGGATAAATCAAGCATCATCTGGCTACAATCTTTGGCGTCACCATTACTCCAAGCCCCAACCCCCAACCACAGCCAGGATAGCAACACAGCATGTACAATTCGATGGCAAAAGAGTCAAATTTGATGCTACAAGAGATAGTTATTAAACTTACATTTCTCCCCCTGGCAACAGGGAAGCTAGATCTGCTATTTATTCTCTTCTAACCCCTATTCCGTCTCCATATTCTAACATGACCAGTGATCAAACCATCACAATCATTTTTGAACACCACATAACCATCAAGTGTCAACGAATCCTGACACCAACCACAATCCAAACATTCTAGAATGAAGCAATCCACCAAGAGACTTGTGCGACCGCACTCTCCAAGACTCCAACCACCAAAAAAATCGTAGATAAAACCAACGGAACACAGCTCCGCCTCACTCCCCCCGACCGAACCCCGCCGCAAACCCACCCCACCCCACCAAACCGAATCTTGAAGCACCTGGACGGGATAATACTGCCAAGAATGGGAATAGAGAAAGAGAAGCGGCTGATACCGACCCCGTCATGGTGGCGGCCGTCCCGGCGGCGATCGCCGGAGCGGAGGTTTTAGGGTCCTGGCGGCGGCCTTGGGGCCTGTAGCGGTAAATGACTTTAGTTTTTTTTTTTGGAAAAAATATCCAAGTTCCCTCGAGGGCTCAAACCGCTTTGGGACCTTAATGTAACCGTCCATAGGAAAGAACGGGCGGCCATGATGGTAAGTGGAAACTGGCGTTTTCGTTTCCTCCTCCAATTTATTGGGCTGGTGCGCTACTGGGCTGTCACTGGACGAGAAGCCTATCAGTCAGCCCACACTACTACTACTAACCTCTGAAGCCGGCCTTTTCTCCACGAGGCCCACGCCTGAACGCCGGCGAAGACATGGGCCTACGGCCCACTACATAAATCGCCACGAAACCGGTGTGAGGTGTGATCATCCACTAAAAAATTTGCTGGTGTGGTCATGATTGGCATCACCTTCCGTTAAGAATTGGTACGCTGAGAAAGCAGAGCTTGCATGTACCGCGGCGCGATTCACTCGCATCCGGCCATCGGAGATAACAGCGACGTCCAGGTGAGACAGCCGGCGCCCCTGTATCGCGATCCACATCTCGAAGCGAAAGGCGATCAAGCATTCAAGCACGCCCAATAATCTGTCGCGCGCAGCAGACAGCAAGCCATAGTTTGGTTGGCCTCCCTGACGTTGGACGGCGGGGTCATGGAAAAAAAGAGCAAGCATCATCGAGATCGACAAGTTATCAGAACGCCGATGATGTGCGGACACAGGCAAGTCGACAAAGATCTGCCTCGGGAGTAGCGGCTACTTTCAAGAAAATGTCGATAGGTTTCACCTCCTCTGAGTGTTTTCCGTGGATAAGTTTCGTGCCATGCCACTGCTAGTGGAGCGTGTACTATGATGATCAGGCTAGCTGCAATACCAGTTTCTTTTCTTTTTCTTTTTCTTTTTTGAGGGAAGCTGCAATACTATGCTACCGGTGGTATGGCGCGCCTGCGCCTGGAGTGTGGACATGTCTAATCTCTGGATCTCTGATTCATTTGCTGAAGGTTATTAGCATGCATAGGCAGCAATTATAACACTTCGCGTCCACGACAAGTTTACATTTCCAGCACAGCATGACAACAGTCAGCAATGAGGACTTCGCTGCCATTTTAGGTCCCTGACAAAGCCTGCATCTGCACTTGACTACTGGAGAACTTGACTACTGCATCTGCACTTGACCCGATATTGATTTGCTATTGCGAGTAGCGGGATCAACTTGCGACAGATCAAGTACTGAACGTTATGTTCTTGGAGCCTGCAATGGCAGAGCTTTTGCTTCAGATTCAGCTAACCCGCAAGGCTGCTGGAACCTCGGCCGGCGACGCCACTGATTTTTTTCGGCTTAATTCGAAGTCATCGAGTGCCTGTAGCACAGGCAGCCGCATGCGACATGCCTCTGCGAGCAAGTATTTTACTTCTCGGAAAGCTCAGCAGGGCCTGAACCTTTTTTATTTCCTCTCTCAGCTCGATCGATCGCGCCCACCGACTGGCCAGGTCTAGCGCGGTTGCCAATGCATGGCCAGCACTCCGCGCCATTGCCGGGGCGCCGTTTCACGCACCCACTCCACCTGCTCCTAGCTCAGCCGCGGGCGAAACGCTCTATAAATTACCCGCGCCGTGCCAGCTCCTCCTGCTCATGTGCCAGCGCATACAACCAATCTGATCGCTCGATCGCCACTGACAAGCTAGCTCGCTGCGGCCCGGTGCGTGATGATGGCTCGGGGAAGAGGCGGTGCGAGCGGCGGCGCCCTCGCCGGGGCGCTCCTGGCCATCGGCCTCCTCGTGGTGGCGACGAGCGCGCCGCTCGCCGAGGCGGCGGCGGCGTACATGGTCGGCGATTACGGCGGCTGGAAGTTCAACGTCGACCGGTGGGCCAAGGGGAGGACCTTCCGCGCCGGCGACCAGCTCGGTAAGCAGCGAGCTGCTCCGTCCCCGGCCCGTCCCCCTCCGCGCATTGCTTCTTCGTTCTTCCCTTCTTATTATGCCGCGCGTCGTGACGTGAGGATCTGTGCTTGCGCAGTGTTCAACTACAACCGGGCGGTGCACGACGTGGCGGTGGTGAACGCGGCGGCGTACCGGAGCTGCGTGGTGCCCAGGGGCGCCAGGGTGCTGCGGAGCGGGCGCGACAAGGTGCGGCTCGGCAGGGGCACGCACTACTTCGTCTGCACCGTGCGGGGGCATTGCCAGGCCGGCATGAAGATCGCCGTCAGGGCCGTGTAGTGGGGATGGGCTGGGCTGGGCTGGGCCGCTGGCGGCGGCCACGTCCGACTTGCAGAGCCCAGATCGATCAAGCTTAAGCTTCGTGGGAGCCTGAAGAATCTAATGCCAGTCAATTAGTAGCTTGCTTGTTGATGGTACGGTGCTGCATGCTGCTCGTGTCGTTTTGTATGTCCAGGCTCCATTCCTTAATGTTGTTTTGTTACTTATAACTACTAGTTTGGCTTTGTGAGTCGGTTTCGTGAGGAACCAGGTCAAATTGATTCCATTTAATCGTCATCATCTATTTGAGTCATCATTCATTGATCAACTCAATTAAAAAGAATTAATCCCGGTAGTTCTTGGAATATGTCATGAGCAATATCCAGAACTTAAACACACTTCACAAGCATATCCATACATAGAGGTTCACACTACCTAAAGAGGTTCAAGAGGTTCAAGTTACGTAACATAAGTCTTAGAGTTTTATAGCGGAAAAGTCTATCATCGCGCTCATATGATACATAATCCAAATTAAGAAGTTTAACACTATATACCTACTATATACCGATAGTGCTCTTTTCATAGCCACCGGCCATCTACTCCTCACCCGCACCTCCGTCCACGGGGTAGAAGTACCCAAAGATGGCTTGCAACTGCGGATCACCTACATCAACTTAACGATAGCATCACGAGTACAAAAGGTACGCGCAGGATTTATCCAATATGGGTATATACTTGCCCAACCTCAAGGATAATGCATTTAGTTAGGTAGCAAGAAAAAAAATCATGGTAATAAATTTTGCGTAAAAGGATCTACATTTGATCAGGTGATAGTAAACAAAAGACATAGCATCTATGGTCTATATACTTCAAGCATCAAACAATTGCATAAATAAAGTGATCATAATTCATGAGCTCAATCTTTCATGAACTCTCTCTACGTTAAATTCAAAGTATGAGAGCATGCTCAATGACCGAGAGCGCGGCTATTGCAATAGATCAAAAACCCTGCAGGGGTGTACAACTTTTCCCACACGAGAACAAGACCAACGACCATACTCACAACCAAGGATAAGTATTGATTCATACCTCAACCGTTCATATACCCATACTCGGTTATGAGCGAACGGTCGGGAGGGACAAGTGCACCGGAACCGCCGATCACACTCCATCACAACCCGCACCGAATCCGCTCAAGGCAAGGTGCGACTTATGCTACTGAGCTTACCATCCCATTATTAAGTACGTGGATTGTACGGAAAAGTGCTCAAGTATCAAAGCGATTACGCATCGGTCCTTAATCAACCCAAGAAAGTCTAACCATTTGAGTTCCACTCCCAACATGGCTCTACCATACTTTCTCAAGTCCGAATTATCATTAATAGTTGCTCATATTTTATTTATCCTTGACTAATCATGTAGAATTAAACATACATCCTATAGCTAAGCATGGCTAAGCATATAATTCCTGACACCTAACAAGCATGCTCAACTAGGAAATAATATTCTAAGCAAGGTTGGTAATGCATTAATTAAGTTCTAAGCAATCATTGATACATATAGTAACTCATGCACAAACAAGATATATGTACTTCATTGATCCAAAATATAGGTGAAAAGATGCATAGGTGCCTACCTTGAGTCTCAACGGGGTTGTTGTCTCCTACGGCCTCCAACTCGTGCTCACACTCCTCTTGCTCCGGCTCCGGCGTCACAGTCTCTATACGAGTGCAATGATACTTGACAAATAAATATGCCATGAATGATTGCAATGATACGAGAATGATATGAGAAGGTATGCTTAAACATGGCAAAACTATGATAAAAGCAGCTAGAGATATAGTACATAGGTGGATTAATTATGGGTAAGTGCATGGATATTAAACAAGTAAAGGTGGACCGTCCGACTTGGAAAAAGCGGAACATCCGGCTCTAAACGACGGATCATTTCACAGACCGTCCGCTGGTCAACTGCGGACTGTTTTGGCTAAAAATAAGGTTTCTATGTGTTTCTATGTAGTGCTAAAAATGACCTGCGGACCGTCCGCCCCTCGGGGTGGACCATCCGCCATACAAATTTTTGGGAGGCCGAAAAATATCAAGAAGCTATGTTGGTCGGATAGGTTGACTAGCGAACTGTCCGCCCATGATGGGTGGACCGTCCGCACCACGGCCAAGGCTCACCGGCAAGTTCGTCAGCGGCGATTCCGGCACGGCTTGGGATGGGGTTTGTTCCTAAAGGTTTCTGGGAGTGTGGGTAGTCTATTTTGGTAGCTATAACACACATGCATTAAGGTTTCAAAGCTCTAGGTCATCAATAGTGATTAGGCTCTAGAGGGTTTCATGACTTCCAAATCTAGAACAATGGGGATGGATCGGGGAGGGGATGAGCTCACTGGCCATGAGTGAAACACCGGCAAGGGCTGCAAGATGATGGAGGAGGCTTGGTGAAGCTCGAGCTTGTCCTTCTTGCTTGAAGCTTGAGAAAGGGGGAGAAGATGGAGGGAGAAGATTGGGGAAGTTTCTAGCTCCAAGGAAGAAGATGATGTCGAGGTGGTGCAGCTCGTCGGCGTCGATCTCCGGCGTCCTCCGATGAAGCTCCGGCGAGGTGGAGGGGCTTCAATGGTGGGGGAGAAGATGAAGCTCCTCCATGGCTTGGGGTTAGAGAGAGAGAGGAGTTTGAGTGAATGGGGAGGAAGAGAGAGCAGGAGGCGCTTTGGTGGAGATGGAGCTCAGACTGACGTGTGGGGCCCGTGGGGTGTACGTGGCATAAAAAATCTGCGCACTTGACACGCATCGGGATGGCAGGACTGTCCGTAAGTGGGGCGCGGACCGTCCGGGGCGTTGACGTGGTGAAGAAATTGACTTGGTGGCGTTGACCTCTGTTAGACATGCTGATGAACTGAGAACAGTCGTCTGCCTCTATAATTTTGACAGGGCTTAGTCCTATAGTTTTATCACCCTTAAGTGCAATCTAATCATGGTTAATGCTTGATAATGCATATGATTATATGTTTAACACTTTTACCTTAGGGCTGTTACAGGTTTGGTTGTGGGCTGCGAAAAATCTACTGTCAAATTCATTCGAAAAGGTAATGGGCACATTCGAAAAGGTAATGGGCAGAGACGCGAGAATTTCACTGTTGCAGTAAAACAGAGGTTCCACTCCATGATTCAAGCGGCCAATATAGACTGGCAGATGTCAAACAACAGCTTAATTTTCCCAAATTTTTCAAGTCGTGTATGTTGGCATGTTGCAACTATTTCCTTTGCCTCGCCTTAAACTATCTGGTGTCACACAAGGGGTCTGAAAGGCTCTAGGGGTTTGCACATCGCATATTCGCATGTACAAAATCGGTGCGAACTAGGAACGTTTATGGCCAGCCAAGCCAAACAGCAGTAGTGCACTTTTGCCAATCATCGCTCGTTCGTAACCACCAAAGGGGTTCGAGGCTCACGCGGCGATGACTTGGTGCCCGGAGGGCCAGCGGATGAAATCCTGGGAGGCGAGCCACAGATTCTCGAGATAGAGATGCGGCCAATCACAGCCCAGCGTCCGGCCACGTGGCCGATCGCCGCGGTGAGCATCCAAGGGAGTGGACGCAGGGCAACGGGCGCGCAGGAAAAAGTCGGAAGCTTCACTGTGCCAATTGACCTCGGGAGGAGACCGTCGCAAAGCAAGGGAGACGCGGAGCAGAGAGGCCGCCTGCGTAGCGCCAGGGCGTGCGATAAGGCACTGACGGGACGACATGGCCACCACGGCGTACTCCACGGCGCTTCTCGGCGGGGCGCGCCTCGCCGCCGTCGGCGGCGGCGCCGCCGCGGTGCCGCCCTCCATCCTCCTCCTGCGGCGGCGTAACGGTAACCTGACGCCTCTCCGGCTCCAAGGTGAGAACACAATAATTTGTGGTGAATCGGCTCCTCTTCATTCTGGCAATTTCAGCGGCTGCATTATTCTGACTGTTCCGCGCGAATCAGATGCGCCGAGGCAGTCGCCGCTCCGGGTGAGGGCCTCCTCCGACGACACCTCGGCCGCCAGCGGCGACGAGCTCATTGCCGACTTGAAAGCCAAGGTACGTGCGTCGTGGGTGGTGAATCAAACGGCTCAAATTTAGCGATCGTGCGTGCTGTTGACTGTGACAGTGGGACGCCGTCGAGAACAAGACCATCGTCATCACGTACGCCGGCGGCGCCATCGTCGCTCTTTGGCTGACCTCCGTCATCGTCGGCGCCATTAACTCCGTGCCTCTGGTATGCCCTGGTGATCATGGCGTGGCTGATGCATAACTCTGGTTGTCCAGTAATCGCTCTGGATTCGCTCCTGAGTATATATAGCTTGACAGGTTCGTCCTTGATTTCTGCAGCTTCCCAAGATCATGGAGCTCGTCGGACTTGGCTACACCGGATGGTTCGTCTACCGCTACCTTCTCTTCAAGGTAAGATGCGATCAAGGATTACTACGTCCATTCCTGCCTTTGTAGGAGCATCAAAGTAATACTCCATTCGATTGCAGGAAGGCAGGAAAGAGTTGGCTGACGACATCGAGTCACTCAAGAAAAGGATTGCTGGGACAGAGTAGTAAAATGTTGCTCCCGTGAATTTTTTAGGATGATTCTTGCGAGAGCCCATTACCTTCTCTCTAGAGTATTATTGCCGTACGTTGCCTTTGCATTTTGCATACCTGAGCAGGCACCAGAGACCGTGTCCCAAGAAGCTTAGTTTTAATGGAACAGAGACAATGTACAAACTTTATGATGTCAGGGTACCACCTTTATCGCCTCATTTTGCAACCAATATCTACTGTTTAGACTGCATGCAATCAAATGGGTGTGTTTATGTGTAACTTTTATTTCAGTGATAGCCCATTGGACTTGTTTTGACCAAAATAAACGGTCCAGCGAGAGTATCTCAGTCAACCGCTTTCGGCCCTTCTTTTGTTCGAGGGGAATGCTGCATCCTAATTTCTATGGAAACCTCTAATTAGCACCATTCAGGCTAGACAACCAGTTGGCCTCTAATTAGCACAATAAACCACCATATCTAATTTGTAATTATTATATGGCTCGATCCTTAGCAACCATGAACATCAAATTGGTTGAGAAAAATACATGTGTTGTCGTGGACAACTAGTGAAAGGAGATTCGATTCAAGATGAAATGTGAAACTAAATTGAAGTATCACACCATAGTTGCGAATACGTTTAGTAGAAGGACAGTTGGTCATATATTCAAAACAAGTTCGTCCCCAATGATGGACAGGCGATTATGTCACTCCACCAACAACAACACTCATTGAGAGAGAGCAGCCAATTTTCGTAATTTTTAACATAGAGATAAAGTGTGCTCAACCGGCGCAATTTTGCTAATTTGACACCTCTGCTATCGCTACGATTTTTTGCCTTTAATTTTCATATGCATTTGACATTTTCAAAACTTAATTTACATTCTCTATAATCTACTTAAAAAATCTAGAACATTAAACCAAACTTTTATTGAAGATGTTGTTGAGGCAGATATTCGTGTCAGATAAATTGAGATGTTAAAAATGTGACAACATTGGATCTTAAACTAAGCCCCTCAACTTTCGAATCTTAAACTAAGTCCCTCAACTTTTATTCCCTGCGACAACAAAAGGCTGCTGCAAATGTATACATAACTTAATTACAGTATGCATGTAATTTACACACGTGTTCTTTGTGTTTGTTTTGCCAAAGAGGGTGGACAACAATGTACAAATGTACATCACTACTTTGTCTCAACCCTTAATCACGGATGCCGAAATGATTGAGGGGAGAAACACAAGTTGTGAACGAACAACGAAGAACCAACTAACTAAAGGAGCTTCGACAAATTCTGACGAGTCCGTAATTTCATGCCGAGCCCGTGATGCCCCGCAAGACCTGCGTGCTGCGGTCTGCAAGTGCGACGACCTCGACACGCACGGCAACACGGGAGCGGCCTGACCGGCCAGCTCATCATCAGCTAGGTGACGGCGCAAGGGGCGGCGGCGGCCGGCCGTTTGACGAACCGGCCCTTCATCCGCGGCCGCTTCTCCGCGTTCAGCTTCCGCACCTCGTACCGTATCTTCTTGGCGAACAGCCTCGTCCGCCGCTTCTCCCGGTACCGCGACACCCGCGCCTCCCGCCCGCCGCCCATCATCCCCAGCCGCGGCGTCAACGCCTCCCCACCCAGGCGTCCTCCCCCGGCCATCCACACGCCCTGCACCGCGCAGCAACATCATGAACACACAATTACAGCTACAATAATCTGAACCACATGCAAGATCGATCGACGAGCAGCGTAAATTCGCAAGCAAATCACGTACCGAGTGGTGCGCGTGGGGCCAGAAGTCCTCGAGCTGGACGTTCGGCCGCTGGCCGCCGGTCCACGGCGAGCTCCCCCAGCTCTCGATGATGGCCTCGTAGTTGAGTCTGAGATCCAGGCTCCTCTTCAGGAACTGCGCCTTCCGTTCGAAACTGTCCTCGTCGTGATCTATCACCGCGGGCGAGCCGCAGTGGAAGTCTATGTCCAGCACCTCGGCTGAATCCTCCGGCTTCAGCTCCGCAGGACCACGACGGAGAGAACCCTCGATGTGGGAGATTACACTGCTGCCTGGCTCCATCTTTACCCGCCCGCCGTCCTCTGCCGGCATCATTAGTCCTAGGCTATCCATGTAGAACGATTCGTCAAGCTCGTTGCCGTTGTGGAGACCTTGGCCGAGAAGGGCTTCCATGTCCGCGGCGAACTCTCTGAGCTCGGTGTCCGTCGGGCCGAAGCCGACAAAGCTGTCCGGGAGCTGCTGCACGGGCGATTCTGCAACCACCGGCGTCTTTGTATGCTCCACGGTGCCGTCGGCGTCCTCCCTGGAGCATGGGGCTCCGGGCGCCGGGTCATCAATTGGCGGCGGCGAGCAGAGCTCGGCGAGGGCTCGGTCGAAATTCGGCACGCGGTACAGCAGCTGCTCCTCCTCCGCCTCCTCTTCCTCGGCCTTCCGCTCATCCGACGACGACTCGACGGTCACCTCCGGCACGACAATGAGCTTCCCCGACAGCAGCTGCCCAACGCTCTTGACGTGCGGCCTCCTGGTGCGCGCCTTGCGCCTGGACCACCCCGGCGTGACCTGCTGGCGCTTCTTCGACGCCGACGCCGACGTGGACACCGCGCCCGCCTCGAGCGCCGCGTGACGCGGCGGCGACGTCGGGCACAGCCGGAGGCGCTCGTGCCGCCTGGCGAGCGGGTTGGCCGAGTGCACCGACGCGTCGCAGCCCTGGCACAGGAAGGCGTCGTCGGCCGCGCAGTACCACCGCGCGCGCCGCCGCAGGCAGCTGTCGCACGCGCGCGCGGCCTTGCCGCCCACGGCGGCGCCGGGCGCCGCCTTCGAGCCGCTCATGTGCCGCCGAGCGCCGCCGACACGCGCGGCGGCGTTCCTCCCGGTGCAGCAGCGATCCGAAGAGAAAGCTAGTAGGTGCGCTCCTACCGCGTGCGTGACAGAATTGCAGCGTGGCAAATAAAATCGCAAGAAAATATCATTCGGGTTAGGGCTGCTGCGTGATTGAGGGCTATGGCCCACAGGCCCAGCATGGCTCTTTTACGGGGACCTCGGCGGCGATGCCAAGTGTACTTTCCACTTTTAGTGTGGACGTGGGGGCCCACCTGCAGGCCTTATCTGGTAGCCGATTGGCCCGCTGGTAATACCCCATCCGGTTCCTCGATATGTGATTGGCTGCGGCTGGATTTTTCGTGGGGCCACGGCATGGCCTCGCGACACGTTGGAGGAAAACTGATGGGACCAGTGGAAGAGGGGCCACCCATTGAAAAGTCGTTCGCTGTACCGATCAGTTGAGCGTGACGCTGTTTCTGCGTACGGCATAAGTGGCCCTATGTGTGGATTTTTGAATTTTGCTAGAATATCCTCCAAACGGTTGATTTTTTAAAGGTAGTTACAATGGGACAGATGATTAGACATTCAACAAAACTTTATACATGTGTATTCAACAAAAGTAGTTTAGGCCCTGTTCCCAGCGCAAAAACGCAAAAAAGCCGTAAACGCAAAGATGCCAAAGGAATCTTGCTAATTTGAAGTACTAAATGAAGTCTATTTACAAAACTTTTTGCATGGATGGGCTGTAAATCGCGAGATGAATCTAATAAGCCTACTTAATCCATGTTTGCAACAGTGATGCTACAGTAACCATCCGCTAATTATTGCTTAATCATGGATTAATTAGCATCATTAGATTCGTCTCGCGATTTACAGCCCATCCATGCAAAAAGTTTTGTAAATAGACTTCATTTAGTACTTCAAATTGGTAAGATTCCTTTGCGCAAAATTTTTTTGCCTTTACAGACGCCGAACTAAACAGCCCTTAGCCTATCCCGAGACTTCCTCGGACTGGTAGAAGCCAAATTGGTCATGCTAATCACCATCAGCTTTGTAACGCGCACAAAGATGATTGGACATTGTTTTTGTTTTATTTTTGAGTGCAAATCATTGTATACACACTATTAAGGTACTAAGGTGGGTAGCAGCACTCTCAAATATTGGAGCTCTACTGTGTGTTTAATCTGTGCGTGTCATGCTCAAGGCTAAAACTGACCTGTCAAGCCATCCGGTGGCCGTACGGAGAAAGGGGTCTGATCCAATCCAACAGTTGCCCTTGTTCAAATGAAAATGGAACTGCGCTTTGAGCCTAGAGAAGGAAAATGATATGGGTCTGGTCTAGGATTTCTTAGATTTTGCATCGCTTTGTGGAAATAGAAATAAATAGCGTATCTTGGAAAAGTATAGGTTGAATTGTTTTATGTTTGGCAAAATAATGTAAGGTCGGACTATACGGGCTCCACAAAAGACTAAAGATCCTAGATAACCAGGCATTACCAGCCAAATACATATCTTATCCAAAATTGAGGGGAGAGGATATCGAAATTCTTTGCTGCAGGATAGAGAAGATTCCGGCCCCTGCGTGTCTCCTCTCGGGGCGACTAGGGCGGTGCCCCCCTCCGTCGTCACCACTCCCCCCCTCCCGCCGTCCTCTCCACCTCGCCGCCGCCGGAGCATGGCACCGGAAGCCCGTGTGCCTGCTGGGAAGGTGACGGCGGGGATTCTCTCAGCGGCAGCTTCTACGTCTGTGGGCAACGACGCGCCGACGCCCAGACATGGCGGCGGCGGCGGCGGTCCGGGGCCGTAGATCCAGCGGCCTAGGGGCTGGATCCGGCGCCCCCAGGATCAGATCTACGCGGAGCGGCGCGGGGGCGAGTGCCCATGGTGGCCGGTGGCCGGATTCGGGGCCTGGCGGCCGTGCCACTGCACCATGTCCGGGCTGGCGGCCATTCTCCCGATTCCAGGGAGCCCCTGGCCATCGTCGCCGGCGCGGCGGACGGCGCACAATCGTGCTGCTTTGAGGCCAAGGATGCGGTGGTGGATGCCACGACGGCCACGTCCTCAGGGAGCAGCAAGCGAGACTGCAGGGTGTGCAGCGACGGCAAGGCGTTGGTGCTGCTGTTGCTGCTGTGCCGGCACCTGTGCTGGGTGTTCATGCCCCGAGTGGACGTGTGCTCTGTCTGCCTGGTGCCCAATAGCACGTCCATCCACGTCGCCGCTGACTGACTGATGACCACCTGAGCTCGCCATGGCGTGCGTCGGATGGCTCCGTAGGCCGTGTCCTGGGGCCGGATCCGGCGCCCCAGAGACCGGATCTACGCGGTGCGGCGGCGGCGGCTTCCCCACACGGGAGCATCCGTCGCGACAAAGCGCCCGTCCAGCCCGTGGTGGACGGCAGCTGGATCCGGCGCCCCCGGGCCAGGATCTACGTGGTGTAGCGGCGGCAGCAGCTTCCTCCCACGCAAGCAGCTTGGGCGGCGGCTAACCCTAGCACTGCCGCCAACCTCTACCTCCACCCTCCTCCACCTCGCCACTGGCAGTGGGGGCTGAAAGTGCATTTGGCCCCCTAAATAGGTTTTGGTGTTGATGATATAAAAATTAAGGAGCTAATGTGTTTATCGAGTTTTGAATACGTTAAAATTGAATGAAATGAAAAAGAGCAACAAAAGACGCCAAATTTGCTTAAAGGATGGTGTTGGACTTAAAACAAGATCTTCATTTATTTTATATTTTGAATTTGAGTTTAGAAAATACCGTACTATTAAGAGGGATGCGAATGGACAGCATGAAGGTGTCAAAGTGCTTATTTAAGATACTAACCATTAAGGAGAGACACAAAATCACACTTGTGCACCTAGTTTTCTGACTGTTCCAATGTGTGTCAGAAGTTCCGACACTTGTGAGTAGAATCCGGCTTCTTCCGATAAGGGGTCCTCGGCCAGCTATTTTTAATGGGTCGGAAGTTCCGATCCTGTGTCGGAAGTTCCGACAATTACTTAACCAGTGCACTAACGGCTAGTTTTTGAGGCTTGGGTATTTATATCCCCTCAGCCCTCCCCTCACTTGCTGCTGACCTAACTCGAGACAAACATCTCCAAGAGCATTTACTACTTCTCCCTAATCCCTCTTTGAGCTAATCCTTTAATTCTTTAGTTGATTTGAGCTAAGGCTTGAGTGAGAGCAAGATTAAGGTGTGAGGCTCAACCTTTTAGGGTAGCCAAGTTTATGTCAAGAGCACTTGAAGCATTTTCATCATTCGATTCGGGTTTGTTACTCTTGAAGCTTGCTTCTAGACGGTTTGGTGTCGCCCGTGGAGCGTCCTCTCGTGTGTGCACCCCGGGAAGTTTGTATTACCCTATCCTTTGTGGATTTCATAATAAGTGATTCAATCCTCCTTTTGTGGTTGAGTGAGTGAGGTAAAGGGTTAGTGGAAGACCCGGCTCTTTGTGAGCTCCTCAATGGAGACGTAGCTTCCTTAGTGGAAGTGAACTTCGGGAACAGATCTCTTGTGTCTTGTGATTATGCATCTATTTAGTTCTTATTGACCTAGAGTTTGTTTAGTGTCGATCTACGTACTTGTGTTGTTGTGCTTGCAAAGATCACCTGAAGAAGTCTACTAGTATCACTGTGCAACTTTTGATTCAGCCAGATTTTGCAGTTTCAAGTTTAATTTTGAATTTCGTATAAGCACTTTAGTTTTGCTGGAAGTTCCGATCCAGTGTCGGAAGTTCCGCCATATTTAATTGCTGCGAAGAATTTTTTAGATTTTCAGGTATGCCTATTCACCCTCCTCTAGACATCACCAAGATCCTTTCAGGACCGTCGGAAGCCCATGAGGGCTTTAAGGAAGTTGGCGGCGAGGCACTCACCCCTGGTTGGCCGCGGGTGCCAGGCTCTCACGTGGACGACGGCGCCCGGCGGCCAGATTGGCGTCGTGGCTGGGCGCGGTAGGGGTGGCAGAGGTGGAGCCGCGGATACTTGCTTCTCCAAAACCATGCCCGACATGCAGTCGATGCTTGCGATGGCGGCGTCCGCGGACGTCGCTTCCTTCTTGGAGGCGTCATATAGCTCTCTCCACCCCTCAACTGCGTCGCCATGGAGGAACCATGGATTCTCTTAGGTGCCTTACTTTCTCTTGGTTTTCCGCCTTACTTTCTCTAGGTGAAAACCAAGATCCGGATATGCCGGATCGAGCAATATTGGCGTCTTGACATCAAATCCTCGTTGGAGACATTGTCTCGGAGATGGGCATCTCAAACTTGTGCATGGTGCCAGGCCTTCAAGATGAAGCTCAACCACCAAGCTCATGGCATTGCCGGCAGTACGGCGCTTTGGTTGCCAGTGGTTATTCGTGGTTAAGCCGCAATTCTGTCCCTATGCTAGGACATGGTGTTGTAATCTATGGTTCAGCCATAAAATTTTGCCCTTGTGCTAGGGTGTGAGGCCTAGTTTAGCTAGGTAGTTTATCAGAGTTTTAGCCCGGTTTTCTTAAATTAACCGAGCGTTGTTGGGTTTTGTCTCATTTTCCCTAAAAATGAGGCCTTGATCAGTGGTCCGCCATATTTGAATACAAATTCAGGTGGGGATGCTCTCCTTCACGGTGATCATTCAAAAAAATTGACATCTTATCCTGCTTGGATAATGTTATTTATTGTGGCTATATATATCTAGCCGTGTACAAACTTCTTTGCTCATTTGATTTCCCTTTAAATCCTGTCGTGGTTTAGATCGATCTAATACATTCCGACACCGATCGTCTATTGCCTTTCTTCTAGTGCAAAAATGTTTTTGCAGTCGTCACCGCTACAACTGGGTGTGGAGCTACCGAGCTAGTACCATGGATTGTTCTTTTCGATGAGGTATATATAGCTACCACGAGTAGCTTCCTTCAAGTGATTTACGGAGACATCAAGTAACTTCAACGATTTAAGCCTCTCACCTGTTATGCACATAAATTCAACGGAAGTAATCCATCCTACCTCGAGACTTCCATGAGCTTGTAGAGGCCAAATTGATAATAATGTCAATCACCATCATATATATATGTTTGTAACGTGTACACAAATGATTGGACACTGTTAAAGTAGCAGTACCGCCAAGCCAGTAAGATCCACTGTGTGTTCTGTCAGGCTCAAAGCCAATCCTGTCATGCCATCCGGCCATCCTGATAAAATGGTCTGACTGATCGAAACGTTGCCAAGGTAGCTGGAGAGGTCACAGGTCAGCAAATATCTGGTCACCAAAGAGGCAAAGACCATGGTTGCAGAGGGAGTCTTGCTAATCAGCGCGCGCTCGTTGGGAGAGAATTCCAGCAACCGATTTTCGACAGCACCATGATTTTCTTTTCTGGAAGTAAAATACGTGTGCGCATAAGTATTGATTTTCCTTTTCCGGCTTCTCAAACCTTCCCCACCCTCTTCTGCAGTTCAGCGTACTCTCCATTTCCTTTCCGAGCGCTGCAGATTTTCTCATTTCCACACGCAAATCCATACACAAAAAATTCTCAAGGATTCTCTATCAAAATTTGTACAGATAATTTTGCATTCCAAAAATTTAGATGAAAACAAATTTGTTCCCATAAGTAGTGACCAGAAAAATATGCACATAATCTATGAACAAATATTTGTTCACATAATTCATGAATCGTAAAAGAACAAATTATGTAGACAAAAGTTGTGGACACATAAATTATACGTATAGAAGTTGTGGATACGAAAGCTGTGAGCATAGTTTATGGATAATTTTTTGTTCATATAATTCATGAACAACAATTGTGCATATTTTGTTCACATAATTCATGATCTAAATTTATGCACACAAAAGTTGTTTTACATGCAAAAAAATCAAACTGGATCTGAGGCAGAAAATGAGAAGGTGAAAAAAATTGTAAACACAAAATATGAGCCAAAAAATTATGAAGTGAAATCGGTGACCAAAATTTTGAAACAGAATTATGATAAAAAAATTATTAAAGTCTCGCAGGAGCTCCACTACGGTAAAAGTGAGAGAGAATAGAACGTAAAGAGACTGGTGCGATGCGGGCCTTTCGTAAAATGGGGCCCACCACATGGGTACTTCCTGATAATTTCCTGGACTCGGACAGCACCGGTCAGATCGAGCGCTGCATTCACAACTAGATTTGCATTGCTGAGGCCACACCAGCCGAATCAAACCTTATCCTACTTGGATAAACCGAATGTGTGAATGTCTGGAGCTGCATGCAGATAAATTCTTTCTTTTCCTGGTGGCATTTCCCACTGCATGCCCGACGCAGATGTCCAGCCGGGAAGGTCCAGAGACAGGATGAAGAAATTACTACTGTGTTCGAATATCCTTCTGCAGATGCAAAAGAATTCCATGGAATCCGGCAAACAAGCTACTCCTAGAAAATATCATAAACTCCTTGCTCCAGCGATGAGCCCAGACACTCACTGACAAGTCTTTCGCGCAGCTCTATCTGTAAGCTAACCCTAGCCGGCCGGGACATCAACGTCAAGCGCGGAAGCGCCCAAGCCCATCCCGGCATCGCGGCATCCCCCACGGTCCAGCCCTCCGGGGAAAGACAAGAACCAGATGGATCGCCGCATCACCGTACCGTTATCCGGGCTCCGGCGACGCATGTGCCCGGTTTCACATCGGGGCGCTTGGCCGCACCCGCCACGCGGCGCTGCGGCAAGGGCGTCGCCGCCACCGCGCCGCTGACGCCGACGTGCCGCGGCGCCGCCGTCGGAGCATCACCTTACCTGGCGCGCGCGCCGATCCCTGGCAGCTCTCGCTCCCCTTCTTTGTCGCTGCTCAACGGTCGCTCTCCTGTACGTATCTCTACGCCCCCCTACTGCCCTAGCTGCGCAGGGCAGCTGATGTATGTTTATCCGTTAGAGGAGTAGTTTCTTGCGGTTCCCAGCGTCGTCGCCGTCTCCAACCTTCTCTGCCCATTTCACTCTCACACCCACGTTCTAGGGAAAAAATACGGAGGTCTTCAGTCTTCCAGAAACCGCAGAGACGTGCTAGCGTTAATCAGGAACGGAGAACTGCACTGACCAAGATTTGTTTCCGTTTTATAGAGACGATGACCACGATTTTTTTTTTGAATTCCAAATTACTAGCTCCAGCCTATATTGACGAGGCGGGGAAACTGAACCGAGAAATCGAGATCTTCGTGAGCTGGGCTCTCAGACTCCTTAGCTGACGGCCCAGACAGAGGGAAAAGGCCCGGTAAGGGAGACAAAGCCTAGCTTGAATTGAGCCCATATTTTGATCGATGCCAGTCTCAATTATTTGAAACTGGCAATCTGGCAGCTGCCTGCCACTAAACTGGCAGATGTCAGTCGATCAGTTTACTTGATGGACAGTGTTTGAGTGATGAGTACGGTGGCCCGATCTTATCCACGTGGCCGTCCTGAGGTCCTACTGCACTGAACCTTTGACATCGAAATCAACGTACGTAGCTGCCTTTATGGAACCCCTCGATCATGCACGGTGGTACGAATAAAGTCAGTAGCATCTCACCCCATGCATCGTACGCGAACGTGGCTTTTGTCCCCCGTTGGCGTGCCCAGCTGCTTCCGTCTTCTTTTGATGATCACCGATCGATGCGAGGCCTGCTATACGCAGCCCTGGACTCGCTGGTACGGGGACCCAGTCACGCTACGACGACAAATACGCGAAGAGCATCAGCAGCCGCATGCCCGCACCGTCCACTGCTGCGGCTGCCGGCTGCTAGGCTTTCTGATCTCCACGAGAAAGAGAAGGTGAACGTCTAGCTGTTGCTCGCCTGCCAAATGCAATACGAGAAAGAGTAGTATCTTAGATTTCGACTTTCCATATGAGCAAATTTTTTAAATTGTACTTTTAGTGATAATAGACAATGTTCATATCAACAATGAGACGCTTTATCAATCTCGAGGATTTGTCAATCCAGTCTTAAAAATATTTATAGAAGTAGAATTTACGCACGTACCTTTATAGTATGGATGTTCATAGAATGGATATACATGCTGTGTTGTGAATATCTGAGTTGTACTGTAATCAAGAAAAAAATATACGGCTGAGACCGCGTCACCTAACTGCATCGCTGGCCTCACCCGCCGGGGCGCGGCAGCGGTTGCGACCCGCCCATGCATAAAAGCGCACGGCTCGGCGCAACCACTCCGAAAAGGAAAAATGCTCGTCGGCTCCGCGCCGGCGGCAGTTGTGCAGCAGCACGCGCCGCGTCGGCCGACTACGTGCCAACCTCCCCAACTCAACTGGCATCGGCTCCACCGTCCCCCCGATCAATGCGGTTAGACGAAATCCCTGTCGTCGCGGGTGGCGGTGGCCTTCAGCGAGCAGGAGGGTCGTTGCGCGGTTGCGCCGCCCGGCCCCGCCCGTCCGGCGACGTCGAACCGCACGGATGGGGGCCGTGCCACACGGACGCCCACCACTTGCAGACTTGCTGCTCAGAATCTGCGATGGCTACCGCCCTATCGCCAGAGCGCGTCTTAATTTATTGGTCGGCCAGTCCTCGCTCGGTCCGCCCTATCTGCCTGCCGTTCTGACGGGGACAATTCATTTTCTAGAAAGGAAAATCTCGACGAGACAATTCGAGTTTAAATAACCTAGAATTCGCGTTCCAGTGCAATTGGATAGTAGCACCAAACACTTCAGGTTCAGGCCTAGTGTCTCACACTCTCACTGGCATGCATGTCTCGCTTAATGACCTACGATAGAGAAATGAAAACAAAAACGGAGTGTTTAGTGGCAAAATTCAGACCGAGACAGTCCGTCTTACACTGCCAACAAAAGTCCCCATCTGGTAATGACAAAACGGAGTATTTAATGGAAAAAATCACTTGATTAAGCCTAAATTGTACCGTAGACTCGTAGTACCGCGACGGATTAATTGTAGTTTGGTGGCAGGAGAGAGAGCGGGCACAGTCAACTGCATGTCTCTTGGGCAACACAGTAAGACAACAGCTACCCGGGCGGGGACCTGGCTCGAGCACAGTCTCTCAACTGGGCGCCATTTTCTCATCGCATGTTTCCATTTAAAGCAGCTGGTAGAGAGAGACTGTGAGTTGTGACATTCAGGCACGTTTGCCTTTGGCGTCATGCCAGTTTCAGATTTGTTGTAACTTAGCCGCAACGAGACACTAGCCTGCCGGCACAAATCACAGCCTCTACTAGCCTACCAGTTACCATCAATCGGCCACAGCAACATCAAGTTCTTCTCGAGATGTAGCCGAAGTTCCAAAAATTGGCAGGCCCATGCCACTCATGATCCAACCGGCAGGCAAACAGGTAGTTCCAACTTCCAAGGTTGCAACTTGTTCTTGCAAGTAGCAACTGAAGAACAACGCCCGGGCGCCTCCTTAATGCTTGATCGATCATGAATACCGGCAATTGATTAGTTCTGGTAGACGTCCTTGTCAGATTAATTCGGGCGGTCTCTGTCACTTGCGGACGAAAATGGCCATGTTTGAATGAAGCAATTTGGTAGTAGGGACTAGGGAACAGAATTTCCTTCAAGGTACAAGACCTAGCAACTCAGAGGACGCATCAGAGGAGCTACGCGCTTCAGTTCCAGACCTGAGGATGAGAACAATGGACACCGAAACATTCCCTTCAGTACTTGCAGCCATGTCTTTCTTTTTTTCTTTTAAGAAAATGTCTCCTTGTCTGACGCGTATCCATTACTTAGACTGAAGAACTGCCTTGCTCTGAAACTAGACAGTCTGCAGGAACTTTTTCTAGAAAAGGGAGAGTTTCAGACCTCAGCAACCGTACACAGCCAACCTGCAGGAACTTACGCAGCAAAGCTCTGCTCTGCAATAGCGTTCAAGAACCATGCATCAACTGATCAAACGTGCATCGTCCGTAAAATGTGTTTAAAAAACCGCAGGCGATCTCTCCAGCATCTTTCAGTGCCGCCATGATCAGGCTATGAGTGCACACACTGTAATCTCTGGATGGCATTTCGTGCTTCTCGGAACGAAGGGCCAATAAATTCACTGGTTGGAGGTCTATTTCGGTCTTGTTCTTGCATATCTAAGCTAACTGTGTCCCGCTGTGCCGAGAACACCATCCACACATCACACATGATGAGTTGAGTAGTTGACAATTTTTTTTTTGGCGAACTCCGTGCTCCGATTCTATTTCTTGTGGATTTCGTTGTTTTCGGGAGGGCTCATAAATAAATCAGTTGGAGGTCTATTTCGGCCTTGCTGTTGCGATCTGATTTGTAAAAAGAATGCTGCGCCGCACTGAAAGTTTGGCACTGTAATTCCTGCCGAAAGCAACAATCTAGGTAGTTAGAAGACACTTTCATTCCATTCACTCGGTCGTAACCTTGTGTCATTTGCATCTTCATCTGCAGACGCTCGCCATGTGTCGTTACCAAAATTCATTTCACTGGACTTCACCTCCATGGCCATGGCTTTCGAGTCCGTCTTCCTCGTCAGTCCCTCGCCCTGGAGATGTACAATGACTTGTCCTTCACTCCTGAGTTTTGATGATGATGACGACGTCGACGACGACGACGATGCCGTCGCCTATCCAATTTCAGTCTCTCCTCGGTGGCCTGCCCTCTAACGGAGTGACTCATCACAGGCGCGGGGCCCGACCGCACCCGGGCTTCGCTTGGCCGCTTTAAATTCTCGCTGCCTCTCCTCTCGTCTCGCTTCAGACTTCAGTAATCATACGAGAGCAGCTAGAGCTCCAGCTCCAGCTCCACGCCCTGAGCCTGGCCTGGCCCGGACACCCGGCGGCTAGCTAGTCCAGCACCGCAACCGCACAACGCGACCGGAGCCCCGCGCTAGGGGTTCGTGCACCATGGGCTCCACGGCGCAGCTCAAGCGGCTCAAGCCCCTGTACCAGCTGGTGGTGAACAACATCCTCGCCATCGTCGCGGTGCCGCTCGCCGCCGCGGTGGTGCTCAAGGCGGCGGAGCTGGGGCCCGGGGAGATCCTGGCGCGGCTGCGCGCGCTCCGGCCCGCGCACATGTTCCTGGCCGCGTTCCTGCCGGCGGCGGGCGCGGTGCTGTACCTCCTGCTCCGGCCGCGGTCGGTGTACCTGGTGGACTACGCGTGCTTCCGCACGAACCCCAACTGCCGCGTCCCGTTCGCGACGTTCCTGGAGCACTCCCGCGTGTGGCCGGGCTTCGACGAGCGCAGCGTCCGGTTCATGACGCGCCTGCTGGAGCGCTCGGGGCTCGGGGAGGAGACGTGCCTGCCGTACGCGCAGCACTACATCCCGCCGTCGCGGGACCTCGAGTCCTCCCGCGCCGAGGCCGAGCTCGTCATCTTCTCCGCCATCGACGATCTGCTCGCCAAGACCAAGATGTCGCCGCAGGATATCGACATCCTGGTCGTCAACTGCAGCCTCTTCGCGCCGACACCGTCCTTCACCGACATGATCATGCACCGGTACAAGCTCCGCGAGGACGTGCGCAACGTGCACCTCGCCGGGATGGGGTGCAGCGCGGGGCTCATCTCCGTGGAGCTCGCCCGGAACCTGCTCCAGGTGGCTCCCCGGGGCGCGCACGCGCTGGTGGTGTCGACGGAGACCATCACCCCCAACTACTACATGGGTCAGGAGCGCGCGATGCTGCTCCCCAACTGCCTGTTCCGCATGGGCGGCGCGGCGGCGCTGCTGTCGACCAACGGCGCGAACGCGCGGTTCCGGCTGGCGCGCGTGGTGCGCACACTCCGCGGCGCCACAGACAGCGCGTACCACTGCGTGTACCAGGAGGAGGACGAGCGGGGCAACGTCGGGATCAACCTGTCCAAGGACCTGATGAACATCGCCGGCGACGCGCTGAAGGCGAACATCACGGCGATGGGGCCCCTGGTGCTGCCGGCGTCGGAGCAGCTGCTGTTCGCGCTGTCCTTCATGGCGCGCAAGGTGCTCAACAACCGGATCAGGCCCTACATCCCGGACTTCCGCACGGCGTTCGAGCACTTCTGCATCCACGCCGGCGGGCGCGCCGTGATCGACGAGCTGCAGCGCAGCCTGACGCTGTCGGATGAGCAGGTGGAGGCGTCGCGGATGACGCTGCACCGGTTCGGCAACACCTCCAGCAGCTCGCTCTGGTACGAGCTCGCCTACATCGAGGCCAAGGGCCGCATGCGCCGCGGCGACCGCGTCTGGATGATCGGCTTCGGCTCCGGGTTCAAGTGCAACAGCGCCGCCTGGGAGTGCATCCGCCCCGCCGCCAACGCCGACGGGCCGTGGGCCAACTGCATCCACCGGTACCCCGTCCACATCCCCGACGTGCTCAAGCACTGACCGCGCCGCCCGCCGCCGGCGACCTCCTGTACGTGCAGCCATTCCTGCCTCCCCCGTCCAGTGTCTTGCACATCCTCTCTCCCCGTCCGCTTCTTCCTTTACTCTTCTGCTCCCTCTCCGGCCTCCGGTTCCGTTGCCATTGCCGCATTTGGCTCGTGGAAATCAAACCGTTGGCACAGTGATGAACTCGGGAGTTTGAGGTCGAGGGCTTTGTCGTGTCAGCTAGCCTGTCAGGGCGGGCGGCGGGGTGGTCGTCATAAAGGCGGCGGGTCAGGTGAGGCTCTTCGTGCATGTGCGCCGCCGGGGCGGGCGAGTGTGTTGTGGTCGAGGGACAAGAGGGGTCTGGTGTGGTCGTAATCTCGCGTCGGCCTCTTCCAGGAGGGCGGCTATACAGGCACACTCGTTGGGTGTGACTCGTTCGCGTCGTATTGTGTTCCCATTTCTTTTTTTCTCTATATGTTTTGCGTATTTTCTTTCAATACATTCATCCAGTATAAGGAGAGAGACAAGAGCTAGACAAGAAGGAAGAAGAAGAAGAAGAAGAGCAGCTTGATGTATCTGTGTACCTACTAAAACTCTAAAAATCTGTGTACCTACTTTATCAATCGGTTGTTTCAAATTAGTACTGCCTCTCTGCCTGCACCTGCGTACGTTGCCACGAGGCATGAGCTGAGAACCAGATTGTTCACTGTTGCTGGTTACCCGTTGCGACTGTCGGACTGTGCAGCAGCCCCCGCAGCGCAGGCATGCAGGAGACCCTGGCAGTGCCATTTCATTTTCCTCGCCCGCCAGTGCTGTCGCTGCCGCGGATTAATTGTCCCGGCTGACACCAACTGTGCACGGCGCTGCGTGCCGGAAGATTTGAAACCGCCGTACTCGCGAGAACGCATATACGTGTCGCCGCTGCCGGGTGCGTGCGTCCTTGATCAATGAATGCCCGGCGGCGGCGGGGCCGTGCTCCTGCACTCATGCTCGTGCTTCTGGATCACGGCGAGCAGCCGTCATCTCCGCGGAAATGAGCAGGCCGAGCGCGCTCCCCGCTCCATTTTCCTCCCCTCGCCGCTTCCAGGTGATGATGGCAGAGGACGCCTGGCTGGACGCGAAGCGCGCGCGCGCCGTGCGGCCGTGGGGGGGCGGAGGGGATCGGGATCGGGTGCGCCGTCGCGGTCGCGATCTCGCGGGTGGGTGGGTTTCCATTTCCGGGCGCTGCCTGGACGCAACCGAACCAGCAGCTCGCCAGGCCCGTCTCCATGGAATCCGCCCGGCCGCTCCACCACGATGATCATGGCGGTCGCTGGGGAGGCTGTATCTGTACTACCAACCGGCTAACCGGAGGCGATTCAATTGGCCAGTCAGCGCAGGACCTGCTGCGGCGCGTGACTGCCTCCATCCCTTCTCGTGCTTCGGGGAAGGAGGGCGAACTGAAAGGGGACTGGGGGAGTGCTCTTTCCCTCCCGCCTGAAACGGCAACGGTTTCAGCACCAGCAGTCGTCCAGGACAACTTTGGGCCTGTTTAGTTCCGGTGTAAAGGCAAAAAGGCAAAACGCAAAATTGCATGCGTAAAACTTTACACCTTTTTGCATTTACAGGTGTTTAGATAGCCAGATTTTTGCGTTTACAGATTTTTTGCGTTTACAGCTTTTTTGCGTTTACAGCTGTTTAGTTGGATGGCTCATTTTGCATTCTTGTGCATAGATGAACAGCAACGTTTGAAGGAAAGTACTTGTCTGCACACACTGATGAAGGAAAGTGTCCTTGCGCACACAAGTTGACACAACAACATATATATGCATAACAGTACAACAACAGTATTTCAAGGCAACCACAACTCGAAATTAAAAAGACGCAGCAGTACACGTCCTCACAAATTACAATAAAAAGTAAAAGTCTCGTTATATAATCACAGCTCAACCTCGATGCAATATATGGAGCGCAATTGTATCACGAAAGCCATTCATGTGTGGACATTCCAAATAACTGGGCGCAGGCTCGCATTCTGGCTGATCTTCATAGGCTTCATCAGGCACATAGTTATCATCAATATCACAGCGCCTAAAGTCTTTATCCCTAAACCCACTCTGCCTGATGAAATTATGCAGAGCCATGCACGCAACAATAATATGTGTTTGAGTTTGTGTTGGATAACAGGGAATTTTGGTGAGCATTCGCCACTTGTGCTTTAAAACTCCAAATGATCTTTCTACGACATTTCTAAGGGATGAATGTGCGTAGTTGAACATCTCCTCTTTACCTTGAGGTTCGTTGGCGTTTTGAAACTCTTGGAGATGGTACTTGCTGCCCTTGTAAGGAGCCAAGTAACCCGGTCGGTTCGGGTACCCCGAGTCCACCAGATAGTATTTGCCTGCAGTACCAAACACCTGTAAGCGTCAAGAAACTGCCGTTAGAATTGCAAATGGAGCTTCATGTTAAAAGTGTACCTGGAGGGGGATGGGGAAATGCATTGTTGTACTTATTCATTGCATCATCAAAAACCCTCATATCATGTACCGATCCAGGCCAACCCGCGAGAACAAATGTAAACATCATGTCAAAGTCACAGACTGCCATCACATTTTGTGTTGTGATGCTCTTACGACACATGTACTGGACCAAAAGCTGTTGGGGCACCACGACAGGAATGTGAGTTCCATCTATTGCTCCAATACAATCCATAAAGAATGGATCAAACCTATGGTGCATCAATCTGGGGTGCCTAGTTCGGAACTCTGGGTCTCTGGGTTTAATGATGTCAGCAACAAGTTTGAGTAAAGACTTTAAAACCTTGTAAAACATGCTGTGAACCGTCCCCATGGATCTTTCAAATCTGTCCTCGGCTTGCCTTACTGACTGCGGAGCTCCAACCATCCACAGAAACATGCCTAAAGCCTCTATGGAGGTTGACTTTGCACTAGATGCCAAATCATATTTTTCTAGCAAAAGTTCGTGAAGCCGATGGAAAATATTTGGGGGCATTCTAAACATGTTGTAGCATTTCTGTCTATTCAAAAGGACCCTCTCTACCCATTCCAGACCACTGAAGCCTACTGGTACTGTCCTATACACATTTCTACAGCAGTAGGTGTCAACATGCGTAGCTAGCTGAAACGTACCGTAAATGAAATCAATGTCTGCAGAATCATCCATGAATTGTGTTATCATGAAGTTTTCAAACTCCTCATCTGAATCTGCATCTTCGTTTCCCTCTTCTGAGCAATGAACCCCTTCCTGCAACAACAAAAGATTTGCAAGCAATCAGTCTCCAAGGTACAAATAATGAACACATGCAGCTCAGCAAAGGTAGGACTACGAACACATCGTGCACATAAGTACCATCGACCTAAGACCATCGACATACTCAGTATGCACATAAAAACCAACCACATAAACAGCATCCACATAAATATCTCCGAACACACAGCATTCATGGAAATTAGTAGTTCAAATCCACGCACAGACACCACAAAGTTCAAAAGACAATGCAAAGATAGAAGGTTCTAGTCGACGACCCTAGCGTAGTGCTCAATAAGAGCCTTCCTTCCATGCGGAAGGGAGCGCAGGAAAAAGTAAGATGCACCCTTGTCCTGAGCAATCTTGAGCACACCAATCCACAGCTGCGCATTGTCCTCGGTGACACCACAGTCCCTTGCCGCTTCCATTATGGTGTCAAACTGTTTCTCCATCTTTGCTTCCTCAGCCTGCGTCACCTGCAGCCTCTTCGTCATGAAACCTTCCATGGCTGCATTCCTTTGGGTTTGTATCTCGTTGTGCAGCTGCATTTGAGACACCATGGCTCGGACTGCCGGGCTCTTCGTCTTCTTGTCGGGGCTCGTAGCAGTACTGCGTAGGCTTTGCGAGCTGTCTCGTGTCCTCTTGCTTCCGGTGCTCTGCGGGGTCTGCAGGCCATGATCGTCCTCTGAATCATCCTCTTCATCGTTTGGGGTGACGTCCACAGGATCCTCATCTCCAGGCACATATGAACTCGACCCATCAACGGCAACACCCATGAACATGCGGTCCAACTCGTCAAGGTAAATAGGCCAACCGGACTGCAATTTTTTCCACTCAGGATGGCCCTGCATTGTGCAATATGAATCATTTGTGTCAAATCAGTGTGTGCATTCTTGCAGTTTCAGAAACTTGAAGTAATAGAATGCATAGGAGATGTACCATTGTGTTCGCTGTCCACCAAGCCTCCGTGGCAACAACAGATCCATCCGGTCGGCGGCCAAGCCCTGAATCAGTGCGCAGTTGCTGTATGAACTGCCACAAACCCCTGAGCTGCCTATATCTGTTCCCAAACTGCGGTCTGTCATGCCAAAACCCAGTGGCGGCATAGAATCTAGACTGGATCTCTTTCCACCCATGCTTGTTCATCACACCCCTCACGCAGTTTCCGTTATCGATTTGGCTGCAGTAAATACGGCAAAAGGCTTTGGTATGTTCTGGACTCCACGCAGCCCTGTTGGTGTCGGCCTAAACGAAGCGATTATTAGCACGGAATTTACGCAGTGTCGCACAAGGTAATGCAATCAACAAACCGGACTACTGGTGCCCCCAAAATTGGTTCAAACACAACCTACATAGGGCAGTCAACCAACCGAGCAAGTGCTGTACAGAAATTAAGTGAAAAACAGCCTAAAACAGAACCTACAAAGGTGTATTCGACGGGGGCTTTGGCGCACAATCAAAGGCAAACATAATCCGCTGAAGTGAAAGCATGAAAACCTAGCCTGTCCCCTTGTCCTGCTTCTCTTCTCTCTCTCTCTCATTTGGCACTGATTAGCAAAGCTCACACATTTGGCTATTATAAACATATCCTGCATAGGCCAATCAACATAACCTAAATTTGGCAATGATAAGCGTATCGTCAGGGACAGAGACCAAAATTATTCCGTGTCCACACATGACACTGATTAGCAAAGCTCACACATTTGGCAATGATAAACATAACCTACATAGGCCAATCAACAGTCCGGACTAATGTTGCACCACAATTTCGTAAAAACAGCACCTAATTAGTGATGACAAAGGTAAATTTACCTGCACGGCACGACGACGGCGACGGCCACCGCCTCTGGTGGCTTCGTTGGATGCCGACGTTTCATGTCGAGGGGGGCGGCACCCTGCAGGCAGGTCTGCGGCGCCATAGGGTGCAGACCCGCCGCCTTGTGCATATGGAGGTGCGGTCGCGCCACTGGTGCCTGATCGCCGGCGACCGCTGGCCCCGGCTCGGCCTTCTCCGCGGACGCTGCGTGGCCCGCGCAGGCCAAGGGTTCGGTTCTGGCCCCGTGGAGGAACACGAATGGGACATGGACGGTCACTTCCCTGGACCTCGTCGCCGCGGAGAAGGTCTTGCACCTCCAACCACCCGTGCTCCGCGTTGAGGTCCAGGCCGTCGAAGTGGAGGCGGCTCGGCCGTAGGCTGCTCGATCCGCTGTGGGGGTAGGCGCCGGCCGATAAGCCGCCGTACCCACCGTCGGAGGACGGCCCCGGGGCCATGGACAGGAAGTCCCGGGTTCCGCCGCCGCCGCCAAAAAAGTCATCGTTGCCGTTGCCTCCGGCGTTGCAGTCGTCCTCCAGGCCGTAACCGCTGGCATCGTAGGCGTCCACGTCGTAGTCGTCCATGGCCGCAGAGGTGCGCAGGTAGGCGTCCACGGCAAGCAGGGAATGGATGGATGCCTCACAGCAGCAGGCGGCGGAGCAGCAGGCGGCAGGGAGGGGCTACGACGGACCAGCGATGGATGGATGCCTCACAGCAGCAGGCGGCGGATGAGCAGGCGGGGATGGATGGATCAGCGATGGATGGATGCCTCACAGCAGCAGGCGGCGGAGCAGCAGGCGGGGAGGGGCGGCGGGGGAGCAGCAGGCGGCGGGGGAGGGCCGGCGGGGGAGCAGCAGGCGGCGGGGGGAGGGCCGGCGGGGGGAGGCCCAGCGGGGGAGCAGCAGGCGGGGGATGGGCGGCGGGGGGAGGGCCGGCGGGGGAGGCCCGGCGGGGAGCAGCAGGCGGGGGATGGGCGGCGGGGAAGGGGCGGCGGGGGGAGGGCCGCCGGGGGAGCAAGCAGGCGGGGGAGCAGCAGGCGGTGGGGGAGGGGCGGCGGGGGAGGGGCGGCGGGGAGCAGCAGGCGGCGGGGAGGGGCGGCGGGGGGATGTGCGGCGGGGGGAGCAGCAGGCGGCGGGGGACCAGCGGCGGGGGAGGGCCGGCGGGGAGCAGCAGGCGGCGGGGGACGGGGCGGACGGCAAGGCGGCGGCGGGGGAGCAGCAGGCGGCGGGGGACGGGGCGAGCGAGATAGGGTTCGGACTCGTGGAGCGGACTCCTGTCAGACAGAATGCACGCGGCCCGATGCGCAAACGCAAAAATACACGTCCCGGCCCGTTTAGATTCCTAAACGCGTAAAGGCCCTAAACGCGAAATCTTTTTGCGTTTTTGCGTCGATCTAAACAGGCCCTTTGCGATCTGGGTCCCTGGGAAAGGAACGAGCGCACGGGGGGGATCAGCAGTTTTTCATCTCCTCGCTCGCGGCGTGCTGACAGATCTGATCTGATCTGAACACATGGATGTCTTGAGACACGACCCTACTGCTTCTCTGACTTCACGCCGAGCACGTATTGCAAATGCATACTGCATGCAGCAGTGAGTGTATTGTAGAATGCAGATAGATAAGGAGGACAAGTTGAGCTGGAGGTGTGCATATCACACCGCCTCCAGCATTCGTTTCATCCTCTTTCTTTTCTGACAGGAGGCAGCAGCAGGCCAACCGTGTGCTGGGCCGGGCAGAAGCCCAGTGGGCTGGGTTCGGTCGGTTTCTGAAGAATCTTGGGATGTGGGCTGTAGCCCATTTGTTTAGCAACGAGTTTTGAGTCCGTTTCGTTTCGCGACGGAAATAATGGCGCGCCGGCCCGGCCGGCCCCGCAAGCTGTCCGACGAGGCGGCGACCCATGCCGTGCTGCGTCGCCGCACCTGACCGTATCGCGCGCGCTGCCGTTGGGACCGGCCAAAGTTGACGCGCCCCACGACGGCAACAAACCCCTGCTCGGCCAGCCCAGACTGTTATCCTATTAGCCTGTCGCCAACTATAACCCGCCCGTTCCGCGAGGATCCCCCGCGGCGCCGTCTCCAGTGCGCCACCCTGTGCTGTTCCGTGCGGGGGGCATGTGGTGGTTTGCAGTGCACGCAGCTTTACGAGCAAGCTAAGTGCCTAAGTATGAGCAGTAAATAGTACAAGGCTTAATGCAGGCGGCGAGAGTGTGATTTGTGGGGTCCTTCTTTGGCGACGCTGAGTCTAATCATCGCCCAAATGATAGTACCGTCCACTGCTACAAGAGAAGTACCTTGACAGGTTTGCTCAATAGAACGTGCGTGCAAAATCCACCCTTTGATTGTGGACCACCCCACCAAATCTTTTATTGATCGTGTATTAGCTTTTCATCTGTAGCTTCAACTGTTCCCATTTTACTCCTTACTAGTTCGCGTCCAGCTAACAAAAAGAGCACAAGCCATTTATCACCTTTAATTTATGTTCATATGCTATAACTATGTCATTATAAATCAGCACCTCACCGTCAAACTTTGTAGCCTCGGAGACCACCGCCACACGGGATCCGGCGTTCCGGATCGCCGGTTCACCCAGAGGCTTGAGGATCGAGATGAAAATCCACGCGCCCCGCCCCCGTCCAGCCACCGCCAGGCGGACGCCAATTTGTTTAGTCCCCACCACCCCCGTCCGCTCCGCTGTGTCGCGCCCGGGAATCACTCCGCACGCGAACTGCAGACGCGGACACCCCACGCCCAGCTCAGCTCGGCACCACCACCACCACCACCACCACCACCACCGCGACCTCGCCCTCCACTCCATCCTCCCCCCGCACACGCACGGGCCGCGCCGGAGGCAGGAGCTGGAGCCCATCGAGCAGCGGCCGGCACTCGCCTTTTCTTTAATCCGGAACCCCTCCCTGAGCTCCCCCGCACTACGCTGCATCGCGTGACGTTGACATTGGCATGGCCCCTTCCCCACCTCCGCCACCACCTCGTCTTCCACTTGCCCTCCTCCGGCTCCACGCGGGGTGGTGAGCTGTCGCCTCTCCGCGTGAGCTGAGGCGGCGGCGGCAGCGAGGGGGAGCTCGGCGCCGCAATGGCGACGGCGGAGGCGGCGGCGGAGGTCGTGCGGGAGATCGCGGCGGTGGGAGCCGCCGACCTGGCCGCCGCCGCCGAGCCGCTGCGTGCGGACTGCCTCCGCCTCGCGCGGAAGGTGTCCCTGCTGTCGCACCTCGTCGCCGAGGTCGCCGAGGCGGGGGAAGGCGACGCGGCGGCCGCGGCGTGGGTGCGCGAGCTGGTGAGAGCGCTCGAGGCCGCCAGGAGGTTCGTCGCGCTGGGGCGAGCGCCGCCCACGCCGACGGCCGCTGCGGGGGCGTCAGATCAGGTGAGGAAATGCCGGGATGGACTCGTGTGGTTACCTGGAGCGTTCCGCTCAAGCTGCATTGCTCGTTAATTGGCGCGTTCCCCTTTGCGGCATTCCGTCGAACATCTTTTGCGCGTGTTCGAAGTAGCTCTGTTCGTCTGCTTGCTGCCCTCTTGCTTCGTTTGGATTCTGCTATGGACTACCGCACTGCCCCGCATCTATGATTGACGCAGTAACTAGACTATCTGTGGTTGTTCCGTGGCCGACGCTCTACTTTTGTGGGATTCCCGATTCCGTCAAACTCTTGATGTTCTCATCTAATTTGCTTGGTGCGCTTCAATTGATTTCCACTTTAAGCTTTCATTAGTTGCTACAAAGGCCCCATGGATTTGTGAATATGTCAGTTGACGTTATTTGCCATCTTCACTCTTCAGGCGCAGAGATTGAATCTCAACCTGGTTTCGTATTACCAGAATAGCTTGTTGTGTGATCGTCTAAAAAGGGTCATTGTCAGTGTTTTTCACTGATTACTGAATTTGTCCTTTCAGAAGAGAACACTTCTAAGACTTTCTATCTTATTTTAGTGAACAATCATGCATCCCTCCCAGGTATTATTCATCATCTTAAAAATTATGTCATGTTCACCCATTATATGAAAACTTAAATGTATTAACGGGTCTCTTCAAATGAAACATTAATGGTTCTTATGCAGCATAACTAAATCATAGTACAATTTATCAATTGACAAGTTGCTTGTTCTATTGCTGTTTCAAGGTAACATTTTGCTACTTAAACTTACATTGAAGTTGTATGGCTGCTTGTGCTGTGGAATAGGTGGAGTCATCGCACTTGTCGAGAGCACCCTATCCGAGCTATAATATTCAAATTTTAGCCAGATATAGCTAGACACTGTTCTGATAGTTACTAAAATTTGGATTAGATTGATTATTCCTGCAAGTCGTTTTTAGTTTTTGAGTTTTTAGAAGGGGAATTTTCAGGCTTTCGTTATCTCGCTTCTCACTTATGGGCTTTCAAATAAGCTTCTCGAGCATATTTTTCATCAGTATGCTACTTAATCTGGTTAGTAAACAGTCCTGTCCTGTAAGCAATCTAATGGGTCCTTTCCGGAAAGGCTTAAAGCTGGCAAGTGCTGGGCATCTTTTTGCGTGTGGTTTGCCTCTAGATTTGTCCTCTCCACTTTAATAACGCACTTCATTTCTGTTACATGGGGCATATGGATCTAATCAGCATGTTATATAAAACTATAAAAGCAACCTGTTCTCCTTTCTTTCTTATTTTGTACAAGCTGTCTGTGCCTAAAAATGAAAGTGGATGTAGATAAAATATAGAAGCTAAGGAAAATTTTGATTTAGAATGTAAAACATGATATATAGCAGCTGTGGACATGAAAGGAAATCTAAAATTTTTGAACGGCAAGTTTTTACCGTGCATCTGGATATGAAATTTGCACCTGGCATTTGGAAATCTGTTCTTGTTCATATTGCTCCCTCATCCTCATAGCAAACACAGCTATGATCTCTAGAGTTTATATTACATGCACAACAGCTCAATGCGTAGCTAACCTAATCCTAGTCAACCAGATCTGAGCTCGAGAATAGGTCAAATTCTAACTGAAGAACATGTACATGATGTGAGCTAGATGTTCACTAACACTTCATGTTATTAGCAGCTTTGATGTGATTAATACTTCTCTTTTTGTTCCCCTACCTGTATCTCAGTTCGTAAGGTTGTGTTTTGCCTAACCATTTATGATCATGTTCCTCAGTAAATGCAGCCCTCAAATGTGGTTGTATCAATGCTTTGGCATTAAACTTGTCCATGTTCTATCTTCAGCCTCTCTATGTAATGTTGGTACGATTTGTCCTGATCCCCCTTTTTTCTTCCTTTGTCAAGGATGCCATCTGCAACAATACTGCTCTCCAGTTCAAGTATGTGACCTGGCAGTTGCAAGCTGCTCTAGCCAACCTTCCACATAGCTGTTTTCAGATATCAGATGAAGTTCAAGAAGAGGTATAGTTAAGTTGGTTCATTGTGGAAATAAATCCTTTTTTTTTCAATTATACCTGTTTGAACCTTTTTAAGTTTATAGGTTGACTTAGTGCGAGCTCAGCTTAGAAGAGAAATGGAAAAGAAGGGAGCCCTTGATATAACCGTTTTTACAAAAGTTCATGATATCTTAGCTCAAATTGACAATGCTGGACCACAATCTCAACAACCCCATCAACAACCGGAGCAATCACAGATGGAGAAATTTAGTAAAGATCACCTGGATTTGCAAAATGCTATTTTACTAGTTTCAGAAATAAGCGGGTTATCCAAATCTGACATGACGAAAATAACATCTGAGCTAATTGAAGGACTTGAAAATGCTGGAACTCCTGATTCTCCCAAACCTGCCAATATTGATAGCCAATCAAGTGATGAAACAAAAAGCTCATCTGAGGAAGTTAAGAAGCCTGACTCTGTATCTATTCCTGAGGATTTCCGTTGCCCGATATCTCTTGAGTTGATGAGAGATCCGGTCATTGTTTCAACAGGACAGGTGAGGCTTCACATCATCACCCTTTTACTGGTCCTACACTATAAAATCTCTCTTTTAAACTGTCATGTACAATTTGCCATGTGCTGACAAATTGCTCACAAATTATGTAGACCTATGAGCGGGCTTTCATCCAGAGGTGGATTGACTGTGGAAACCGGACCTGCCCAAAAACTCAACAGAAGCTCCAGAATCTTACATTGACCCCAAACTATGTGCTAAGAAGTTTAATAATGCAGTGGTGTGAGGAAAAGGGGATCGAACCACCTAGTAGATCTAAAAGTGATGGTTCTTCTCATGAGGTCGGTGGGAACAGATTAGCAATTGAAGCATTGGTTCGCAATCTCTCTAGCAGCTCATTAGATGAACGGAAATCTGCTGCCGCTGAAATAAGATCTTTGGCCAAGAAAAGTACAGACAATCGTATACTTCTAGCGGAGTCTAGTGCTATCCCGGCTCTAGTGAAACTTCTGTCGTCGAAGGACCAGAAAACCCAAGAACATGCAGTTACAGCTCTTCTGAATCTCTCCATATATGATCAGAACAAGGAACTGATAGTGGTTGCTGGTGCCATTGTCCCAATCATACAAGTGCTGAGGACAGGTAGCATGGAAGCAAGAGAAAATGCAGCCGCTGCTATTTTCAGCCTGTCACTAATCGACGATAACAAGATAATGATAGGAAGCACTCCAGGAGCAATTGAAGCATTGGTTGAGTTGTTGCAGAGTGGTAGCTCAAGGGGTAAAAAGGATGCAGCAACGGCACTGTTCAATCTATGCATATACCAAGCTAATAAGGTCAGGGCAGTTCGAGCAGGGATCCTGGCGCCACTTATGCGGATGCTGCAGGATTCATCCAGAAGTGGCGCCATCGATGAAGCGCTGACCATCTTGTCAGTTCTTGTGAGTCATCATGAGTGTAAAATTGCTATATCTAAGGCACACGCAATACCCTTTTTGATAGATTTGCTTCGGTCGGGCCAGGCCCGTAACAAGGAGAATGCTGCTGCTATTTTACTTGCACTTTGCAAGAAAGATGCTGAGAACCTGGCCTGTATAGGGAGGCTTGGTGCTCAGATACCACTAACTGAGCTGGCAAATACCGGTACAGACCGAGCTAAGCGCAAGGCAACCTCACTCCTGGAGCATCTCAGTAAGTTACAGGTGCTCTAGTTCCACTGCCCACCGCACACCGTTTTGTGCGTGTGCGTGTGCGTGTGTTTTTCAATTTTTCACGTGTATGTATACATACAGGAAAATTGTAACTTCATCTGTCATCGAGTGTGAATTTAGTGGGTTGATGATTAGATTGTTTCAGTCACAATCAGACGCGAGTTAATCGATTCGCACCATAAATCTGTTGGTGCTGCTGAATCTGTGATGTTCAGTTGCTCATCTAGTTCGATCAGCTTCTAATCTCAAGGTGCGAAATTATCTCGGTCTCCATCGGAATATCTACTCATGACTTCTTTGGCTTCAAGATATCAACCTGACATAAACCTGGCACCTTCAGCACTTCGTTCCTGGGGGTTCCTTTCTAAAGATCTTGAGAGGTTCGTTTGAGTGCAGCTCCATCTTTTTGCCTTAATGAATTTGTTGGAGCCACGGTGTACCCACCTGGACATGATTAGCGAGGCGACCTGATAAAAAAGCAGCATGATAATGATGATCTTATGCTTGTTACTCCTGCCTAAGTGCCTATTTCTTTTAATCCCAGGATTCCCCGTGTCTTGGCAAAATCATATCATCACTAGTTAACAATATCGACCTTGACTCGAAAGAGGATAGCGATGAAACGGATCGATGACGAACCAATTTTCCATAATAAAAGCAAAATAAAAACCATGGTACTGTTCTCTCGGTCGTAAACATTGAACTGCTCAGAGCATCTGCTTGCATCAGATGTGGATCATGTCGTCAGGAGTCAAATGATAGAGCCCTCTGATGCAAGGCAACGGGTACGTGATGCACTGGCTCGTGAGTTAGCCATTCGCTTTCATGGGATGGCGCCTCCAAGCTTCAGAGCTGGGAAGAGACCAAAACCACGTGTGCGCTCGAAATTGCCAGTTTGTCTCGTCAGTTGTCGCTACGCAGCAGATGCTGCTCTGATGTGTGGAGATTAGGAGCTCGGAGAGTGTATTATAGTTTCGAAGGCATGCTGCCGTAGTGCTGTACCAAACAACGCAGGGCCGGGGGACGATCACGCCTGATTATCTGAACATTATCAATGTAATCTTAAGATTAGTTTAGCCTCAGGAAACAAAAAGGTACTTTCGCAGGCCATCATGGTCATCAGGAAGACGCATGATACGTAACCGAGCAAATTGGATCGGCACACGAACGAGCAGGCTCGGGACAAACTGACAAAAAGAGCGAACCATTTGATACCGGGAGCTGTCAAGATCGTCGTGCACTTGCTTTAACTCGCACTACCGACACGAGAACCCTTTCGTGTGCAGCACAGGATGGTGGATGCAGTCTCCAAAGCAATCAATCCCCCATCGCCATTGACCTGCAGCTACAAGGATCCATTGACCTGTGGCACGTCTTGTCACGCGTGGCAGGAGGAGATCTATGGAACTGACCGCGTTTGCACAGCACCCGTTCCAAGGGGGAGAGGGGGGGGGGGGTGGGGAGGAACAAAAAAAAAGAGAAGAAAAAAAATCAAATCAAAAGAAAACGGTGTGTGAGAAGACCAGCGATCTGAAGCGACGAATGGAGAGATCTCTGAATGTTCACACCAATGCAGCCATGCAGGTTCATGGAACAGGAGAGCGAGTTGGTTAAAATTTCCTGTTGAGGGAAAGCGAGCTGGGCGACACTACTTTCTCGGAATTCCAGTGGTTAAAGTCAAGTGGCGAGGCGCTTACTCAACCCCCACACCATCTTTTGAGGATGCTTGCAAGCTTCCAGCGGAAACCACAAGTCCACTGCATGAATGGCCACACTAATCAGGCTTGTTTGTATCCGCGGAAACTAGTAAGATGCCTCTCCTAGATTCCGTTCACCCTCACATTTTCACATGCGCGGTCCTGCTTTCGTGATGAAGCCTGAACGTCCCTCACTAGCGATGTTACAGGAAAATCAGGGTAGAAGAGAGGAAGAAAGATGTCCAAGGATTAAAAAAAATAGCCGGAAAAAGGAACGCCAGAATGTCTTCTCAAGCACTGCAGGCAACGTTTTGAAAATTGGACATTCGAAAGTGGGTCAGTGGATCGCAAATAATAGAACCATCATAATTACTATAACAATAACAGCGAAAATATGGAGGAAGTGTTTGGTTGCATGGACTAAACTTTAGTCCTTATCATATCGAATATTTGTTACTAATTAGGAGTATTAAATATAGACTAATTATAAAATTAATTGCATAGATGGAGGCTAATTTGTGAGAATAATCTATTAGTCTAATTAGTTTATAATTTGACAATGTGGTGCTATAGTAAATATCTAATTATGAATTAATTAGTCTTTGTATCGCGAATTAGCCTCCATCTGTATAATTAGTTTTATAATTAATTTAAATTTAATACTTGTAAGTAACCAAATATTCGTTGTGACTTGGTCGCTTGAATCAAACACTCCCTAAAAAGAGAAAAAGAAGAAACAAAGGCAAGCCCATAGGTTTGTCACTGGCCCAATCCGGCGCGGTGGCTCCGGCTAACCGGCGACACACGGATCTCACCGATACGGAGGCTTTTAAGCGCTTTACCACCCACCCCAAATCACGCGCCCTTCCACCCTCCCTGCAAACAACCACCTCTGCGTCTTGACCCAAAAGGTGAAAAAAACACCCACCACCTCGGGCTCGCGCATCTCCGCTTCTCCACTCCGCCCCGCCTCGAGCCTCCCTCCCTCCGCCTCCACTGACCCCCCTCCCCCCCACTTTAAAATTCCCTCGCCGCCGCGCCCCCGCAGGCCCGCACCCCGCCCGCACACACCTCCCCCTCGCAGGTCGCAGGCAGCAACAGCAGCGGCGCCACCGCACCCCGCGCCGGAAATGGGGAACAGCCTCGGGGGCAAGCGCAAGGGCGCCAAGGTGATGCAACTGGACGGCACCTCCTTCCGCGTCAAGCTCCCCGCCGCGGCGGCCGACGTGCTGCGGGACCACCCGGGCTTCCAGCTGCTCGAGTCGGAGGAGGTCAAGCTCCTGGGCGCCCGCGCCCGCCCGCTGCCGCCCGACGCGCCGCTCCGCCGGGGGCGGCTCTACTTCCTCGTCGCGCTCCCGCGCCGCGCCCCCGCCGGCGGCGGGGCCATGCGCCGCGCCTGGTCGGGCAACCTCCGCGTCGGGGCCCGCGAGCGGCTCGAGTCGCTCATGCTCGCGCGCCGCTCCACCTCCGACCTCTCCTCGCTCCCGGTCCACGCGTCCGCCTCCGCGCCCACCTCCCCGCTCCCCAGCGGCGCCACCTCCCCGCTCCCCGCCGCGGGCGGCGCCACGCCCGTGCGCCTCAAGATGCGGCTCCCCAGGGCGCAGGTGGAGAAGCTCATGGGCGAGAGCAAGGACCCCGCCGAGGCCGCCGCCAAGATCATGGAGCTCTGCGGCGCCGCGCACGCCAGCGCCAGGGTCACCCCGGAGCGGCCGCCCGGGATACTGCGGAGCCCGCGGTTCGCCAAGACGCCCGAGTGGGGCGCCGGCTTCATGCTGCCGGCGCCGGCGCCGGCGAAGACGCCGCAGCGGTGGCCCACGCTGCCACGCACTACCACGGAGGTAATTCGCTCGGAGCTAGATTTAACCCCATCCCCACGTGCATTGCATTATTGTTTGTTCCCATGCCGGCATGAGCACAGTAAGATTCGCACGCGGCGACGGAGGAACGTGATTTGCGATCCATGCCATCCCTTCTTACGTGCAGCGCTCATCACAAGAAAATCATAGAACTCGCCATTGGAGAAAGCAGCAAAATGTCTATTCATTTGTTTTCAGATCGCGTTGCGCATTGGATCATCTGGTGTGAACGCGCGCGCTAGCATGAACAAGGTTACATGGCAGCAGCATGTTAGATGCAGTTTTCCTTGTCGTCGCAGAGAACATGTAGCCTGTCTCAGTGGGGCACTGCACATACTTGTGTAGAAAAGTAGCTAACGAAACTGCTGTTCTCCGCTCATTGCGGGGAACAAGTGCGCTGCTGGATGCAGGAACATGATAGACTTCTCGAGTGGCATGTGGAGTTCTTTGACAAAAAAACAAAAGTAGAGTAGAATTGTAGAACGAAAACGAAGTTGCTTTGCCATGCTTGTGCCTGAATAGTTGAATATCTGAAGCCTGGTAGTATCTGAAGCCTTGTCTGTTTACATGAAAATGGAGTTGTTTATTATGGCTGTCCGCAAATGATTGTGCGCTATACTGTTCAGTTACTTTTTTTTTCCTTATCACTTATAGAGCTCTCATTTTGATGTTCCAGAAAAAGGCAAGGTTCGTGGAGTTGCCGGACGAGCTAATAGCATGACTTCTTCTTCTTCTTCTACTACTACTACTGTGGCAAGCATGTTTGGTGATTGTCAGGCCAGGAGATAAGGAATTGTAAACTTATCTTCAGGCGGGGCTGTACTTTCTTCCTTCCACCGCTCGATTGAGCGAAACAGCTATGGTTTGAAGATGAGAAGCCGCCGATGGCTTCCAATTCACCTTGGTCCAATGATCTGACACCGTGTTAGACAGTTCAGTATGTTTCCTTCCGCCTTCTCCAATTCCCGTGTGTTCCTGCTGCCTTCTCTTTGGTGCTCCATTATTTGCAAGCCAATATGCTCATCAGGTCAACTCTGGTTGCCGCTGGGTAGTTTCGTCTTAGACTCAGGCAACATAACCATGTGCATCTGCATCCATACATCACTGCACACGGATTAGAAATGCCAATCTGTTCCCTGCATTATCCATTCATTTTCCTGCATGATTTTGGAATGAAAAAACTGGGGATTGTAATGCATAAACCAATTGCTCTACACATCATGAATTAATGATCTGTTGAGCAATTGAGTTGAACTGGTCGATCGTCTGTTGAGAGGAAATTATTGGGAGGCGTTGCTCAACTGCATTCCCCAGCACATGCAAGCGCATCATTTGCAATGCAGCAGACTAGCAGTAGCAGAGTCGTGCGTTGCTGCGCCGTGAGCATTTCTTATCGCCACCGATCATTCGGATTTGGATAAAAGATATCGCCGCCAATCACCGGTGAAGCTGCACATGCGTGAAGGATCTGAGTGTCTGACCTAGGCGACCTACCCTACCAAGTCAGAGGAATGCGTTTCGTGAGCCAACAAAGGCGACCTCGAACGTCTTCTGGACTCCGTGCTTGAGCCCTCTGGATCAGGGATGTTCTCTGAAGGGAACCCCCAGTCGCCGCCCTCATTATGCATAGTAGTTCGTTGGAGCGACCCCAGAAGGCCAGAACTTGTAATCCAGCAGCTGTCCTGTTCATAGTTTCTCTTTGTTGACCTTGATGAACTTTTCGTTTGGCACTACCAGTACCAGTTGGCCGTTACATAATGCAAATAATTCTTCCAGCGTACTACTGTTGTTCACATTGGAAAAAAATAAATAAAGAAAACTGTATTGTCCATGCTTCATAACCTCTCTGAATCAGGTGTAGCAGTAGCCACCATGCTGATTTGGCGAACGCCAAGCTGACAAATCACCAGCTGACTTGAAAAAAAGAAGAAATCCAAATGATGTCACGCTTGAGTTCACGTTTGGATTACGTGTAGACAAGGCAGGCTAACTCGTAAGTCGTAATGTTCAGGGCGCTAGGCCCCTCCATTTCATGCGGATCCGATCCGATTTTTGGGCCTTCCCGCGGAGGCCGGGCGGCCTCCCTCCCCAGTCAATCCGCGGCCCGCGCAGGTCGGAGCGCGCCCGCGTCCGCCCCCGCACCCCCCACCACGGATCGTGCGGTGCGCACTGCTCAGTCCGCGCGCGCGGCCGCGAGCGAAACTCCTAGCCCTTCTCGGGGGAGACGGTGGCCGCCCGGCACCGGCGCGAGCGCGGCGAACTCGTGGTGGTGGAGTGGGACGACGGCATTGGCGAGCCGCGCGTATTTCTGGGCGCGCAGCCAGCCACCAAAGCCACGCCCCCCGATCCCAAACCGGCAGCATCGTCCGCTCGAGCACCTAGCAGCACGGAACCCTGCGAACGCGAGGAGATCCCCGGCCGCTCCGGGGAGGAGAGAGATGGAGCTAGACCTTCTGGGGCTCGGCTTGCCGCCGGCGACTGCGGCCGTGGTCGGCCACGGAGGTGCGTACCATGCACATGCACCGGCGGCCGTCGGCATCGGTTTCAGATGAAACTAAGCACGCGAGATGTTCGCTGATCGCTGTAGTGCTTTCCTCCAGGTTCAGCGGGGCAGCGGCATTGTTACGGGCAGGCGGCCTTCGACGAGCCCCTTCGTTTCGCGGCGGCGCCCGAGGCCCCTTCGCCGTTGCGCGCGCGCGTGCGCCGGCGCCCCGTGGGCACGGACGACGACGTCCCTGCGCCTCCGGCGAACAGGTTGAAGCCCTCGTCGACGGCGCCGTGGCCCGCTCAGCCACCGTTCCTGAAGGTTTGCATTCCGGGCGCCGCTGGAGACAAATCTCCACGAGCCTCTCAGCTCGGTTCTTTCATGGGGATATTTCCATCGGCGCCGAGCGTGCAGCACGCCATTGCCACGAGCACGCCGTCGCCGCAAGGCGCCAGCGCCCCCGCTGTAAACGGATTCGGCAGGACACCACCGGCTGCCGCAGGGCCAATCTTTGAGGGGTCCGCGGCAGCGTCCAGGTCCAGCAGCGATCCAGATCATTCCAGGGCGCCATTGACGATAATCTACGCTGGCTCTGTGCGTGCATTCGACAGTGTACCGATGGAACAGGTACGGTTTCCACCCCAACTCTGACACTTCGGTGACGGAAGAGTGTGTGATATGCCATTACCTGCAGGCTGAGAAGATTCTGTTTCTGACTGCAAAAGAGGCTCAAGCTGCAGAAACCCCGGCCTACCAACAGCCAGTGCCGCAGTCGGAACTAGCTGCTGCACCCCCAAGTAGTGCAGCGCAGGTGATGATGCTCTTGGGTTTGGCTAATGTCAAAGATAGTAAGGATTTTTTCCCCCTCGCTCTGAAGATGGCGGCGATACATGGATGTGCATCTTAATCATGACGGGATGTTCTTGATTTCGTTAGGTCTTCTACCGAAGAGGACGGCGTCCCTTGCCCGCTTCCTGCATAAACGCAAGCAAAGGCAGGCGATAATTACTCCGTCACACAAAGCCCCGTTTGTGGACATGGAACATCCATGGGCCTTCGAGGATGGTCCAAAGAGCATGAAAGAAAATCATGGCGAGGAGGCAGTAAACACTGAGCTAAAGATTTAGCTGGTGGTGTAAAGTCATCGGTCCATATCTCGGTTTCAGTTTTACTAACAACTTCTTGCCGATCCAGGCCAAATTTTGGATCACTCTGGTAGATTTTGAGCCACCAATCTGAGCAGAAAATCTTCTGGTGCATGCATTGGATTGCAAGAGCTTCATAGAGAGATTGACTTCAGTTCCTGCACATTCTTGGTCTTCAACTCGGATTCTCTCAGAAATTTTTGTGGCTCATTCATATCAGAAACCCCATATAGGATCTATGCTGTACTAAGATCAGCTAACCTGTTGTACCAGATCAGTGTGACCGCTAATTGCACATCTTTGTGTGGCGGGGGTGCAACAGTGTTGGGCAGCACGTGTTGATGTCTTGATCCTTTAGTCACTATGGTTTTTTTTTGTTCTGTTGTTAGCTCGGGTGCTATTGTTTTTTTTTTTGCTCAACCCCCTTTGAGGTTGTTGTACTGCTCTTTTTAATATAATAATTGGCACTTCTGCAGCCAAGTTTGTTTTTCCAAAAATATTGCATGTCTTCTTAGTCTAGTGTAACAAATCTTTGGTGCTGGGAAGCACGTAATTTTTTTAGCTTGTGTGTGTTTGGTGCTAGGCTGCTAGTAAATTCTGTAATCGGTTGCGGACCAGTTCAGTAATGCTAGTAAATTCCCAGTTCAGTGGTGTTTCAGATGTAGCACGGTGAACCAGTCGCGCTCAGTTTAGTGTGTCTCAGACTCAGAGCTAGCTCGGTGAACTGGTCCGCTTTCCACTTCAATCTTGGAAGATGCAGGACTCTGCTTCATATGAACAAACTGCCTCGCAGACTGGAACGCCTGGTCTGTTGCTTTATTTCCTTACGGACAAAAGCATCACTAGACTATTGACTTGTGCGGTCGAAATGTGCCCCTAAATATGATGCAGTGATGCTTGGTCTATCAAAAGAACAGAAAAGGAAAACCTGATGCTTGTACTGACTTCGAATGGTTCACTCTGTCAAGATCCTATGAGTTTCATTTGAATCAACAACGTCGTAACATTCAGAATGTGGATGTACCAGGGACTCACGTCCTGCCTCGTGCCTCCTGACTAATATAATAAAACTCATAAAGTGATTCCTTCCCAGAAAAGATTAGGATAAGAACTTTTACTGTTCCAGAATTGAGAAATGTTTGCCACCAGATTGGGCTGGCCTGGTACGCAAGAAGACAACCAAGAAAGAGAACACTAGATGTCCACAATAAAGAATAATCAAATATTCCAAGGCATTTACAAAGGAGTACAAAGGTTCAGATGTTCAAGTACTAGACACCATGCTGTTTGTCTGACACCGAAGAGATCATAGATTATAAGGTGGTCGCTTTTAACATCTGGACCAGGAAGCGGAAAGTGGTGATTCAGAGGTACACTAAAATCACCGTGCATCAAGTGATACAAACACACAGAAGCTACTTTGCTGTTCTAGAGTGCTTGATAAGCCAGTCAATGACAACGTCTATGTTCACAGAATCCTTGCAGGAGATCATGTAGCAACAAACTTCACGATCCTGTATAGATTCCAATCCACTGAAAACAAAGAAGAAAGAGCTCTTCAGCTAAAAATATCATGCAGAAAGAAGGAAGAATGATTAATAAGGTAAGCCCATCTGGAAGGAAGTTACACTCACAGTTGGTCAACCAATGCCTGCTTAGAAAGCGCTTCAGACTTGTCAATTTTGTTGCCAAGGACAAGCAAGGGAATCCCAGCTAAAGACTTTTTCGTCAGCAGATCATGCAATTCACTTTTTGCTATTGGGACACTATCTCGATCAGCAGCATCCACCACATATCTGCAATTAAATCACAAAATTAGCAAATCAGTAGGCGAGGGAACTGCAAACTATCTGGGTAACAAGCATCATGCAGCCACTATGATCATGCCCACACAAGAGGACATGATAAATACATGAACAAACAACATGGCTTATTTTTTCAAAGGTGTATACTCTTTCAAGTAAAATGAATAATAAGCAATGTGGATATGCTCTGTAAATGCAATTGGGTTCCTTCATCCTTTATTTGATAAAGCATGAATCAAAAGTCAATACATTATTTAACAGGCCATGAGAAATAACACCACACTGATAATTCAGGATAACTGCCGATGCTCCAATATGTGTCAGTTTCCAACTTAAAATCATGATCCTTCAAGATGTACAGCCGATAGGGGTAAACAGAATGCAGCACACATTATTTAACAGGCCATGAGAAAACATCTTCTACATATTATGCAATTAGCTGTACTTTAATATCTCTTTGCTGCATGGATAAACATATATAATGCTGTGCTTCTAACAGGTGATTTGATTATTTTTATAAAATGAGGAAACCGCAAAGTGTTCTCCAATTGGAAGTTATTTGTCATTAACCCAATCCTATCATATTATCACAAAATCGAATATCCAATATGCACAATATGAATATCCAAGAAGAGCAGGAATTACAGAATAGCAGAAACTCCTCGGCAGTAGCGCTCCCACATTGTCCGGAATCTCCGTTGCCCACCAAGGTCCCAAAGTTTAATTGTGACATTTCCTTTGGTAACTTTCCGCATATTAAAGCCTACCTGTTTTAGGAGATGGGCACTTCAGATCACTTAGATAACCAAAATGTTATTGAGGATATCATAAAGAAGTGGTGTACATACAGTTGGAATCATGTCCTCGCTGTAGCCACCAGTCTGGGAAGCACAGCAGCCATGAATTAAAATTAAAACATCACACCAAACATGATAATATATCTTAAGTCGAGTGAGTTGATGCATACAGCGACAGCATTGACTAGAGATGTCTTTCCAGCATTTTGCAGCCCAACCAAGGAGAGCTCCATCTCCTGCTTAAAAAACAAGCTGAAATAGAGAATGTTACTGCTGGGAGTAGAACTGTGATTATTGTGATATGTACTGCTTAAAAGCCAACAAAATGCTACTCAATAGCTAAGGCTGGCACACCTAATAATCTCAGACTAGCAGAGTTTGCTCGTTTTAAGACTTAAGACTATAACCTTGTAAAAACCCTGATAACAATGTTCAAAATAGCTAATGATCCACGAGAAAGAATCTCATGTAGCACAAGCAAAATGCTCAGAGTAAACAGGGTAACAACAATGATCTCAAGCAAACCAGCTGCCTCAACGGCAAGTTGAAAACTAAATTCACCGAATATGACTTGACCAACATAATACTTATACGCAACTAAGCACTTTCTGAAGATTAGGATCAGGAGCATCCTAACAATGGAAGTCCCCATTCACAATGCAGATGTAGGCAGCCTTTTTGAAATATGGAATTTAAACTTGTTTCAGGCATGTCGCTTAAACTTTCGAAGCTTGATCGTCAATCTATCTGTCTTCAATCACGAGGATATTGCCATCATAGGCACCAAATGACACTCATGGAACCACAAAGTTGAATACGAATTTTTTCCCAGCCCGTACTCCAATAATCCTCATTCACCTTGTAACTATACTGACTGCATCAAGATCTACCTAGGTTAAGTACGCACAAGCAACTTATGAATGTTTGTGCTAACATTGGCCTGGATCTAACTGCGCAGAGCACACGGCCCACTTCAATTCGCAATCAAGCCGCGCCATCTCGCCGCACAGTCCAATCCAAACCAATCTAAAGAGAAACCCCAATCGGAACAACCAAAGCTGTGGAGCCAACAAACGGGCGGGATTTTCCACCAAACGAATTGGAGCGAAAGGGGCGAGGGCAAAGGACGGGAGAGATAAGAGTCCGTCAGCACGAACCTTCGGAGCCAGTTGAGCAGCGAGTCCCAGAGCCCCATGCCGGATCTCTCTCTCTCGGGGAATCCGCAGCGCGGGGGAAGGGGACGAGCTCGATGCGGGGCGGTGCGGCCGTGCAGGTACGGGGGGGGGGGGGGGGCGGTACTAGGCTAGGAGACGACGACGTGGCGCGGGCGGTAGGCAGATCGGAGGCGAGGCGGCCGCGCGGCTGGCTCAGGCTGGCCTAGGCCGGGCGGCGTGGCGTAACCAGGCGATCGGTCGTTTTGGACGTCATGGGCCGTGCCGTGGACGGCAACGTTCAGGTCGCGATGGACGACAGCGGTGGGAACGTGGCTCGGTCGATAGAACTAGCTGTTCTCTTCTCTGTCGTCGCTCGTGACGTGTCATGAGATGAGGCGTGAACCTGGCTTAAGGGAGTCTCCCGTAGCTGACGCTGAGACGGCAGGCATATCTTCATTTTTGGAGATGCTTTAGGCCGCCGTGCAGTGCACACAAGTAGAAATGTAGGATGGCCCACTGGGCTAGAAATGGGCCACGACGAGGCCCACGAGATGCTGCCAGTCGGAACGGAAGTTTTTTTTAAAAAAAAAAGATAAAAAATTAAAATTCGAAAAAGAGAAGCCGGATCGGAAAAATTCGGAAAATGGGTACCCCTCGCCCTTTGATTGGGCGGGAGGTTCCAAAAAAATTTTCAGACCCCTCCCGAGGGCCTCTTCGCGAATAAGAAAAGTTTCTTATTCGCGAAGAGGTCCCTGAAGCAGGCGTCCCGCCCGGCCAGCGGGCGGGAGGTCCCCTGGTTATGATTTTTGTTATATTTTCTTAAAATTTATGTTTCACAAACTATTTGAAATTCAGATTTTTTCAAATACAAGATTTATTCGCCATACCCTTATGTATGCATATAAAATTTTAATTCAATTTTATGAAGAAGATTACGGTATCTAAAACTCGTACGAAGATGGTTAAATGATAACGTTTGCAACGTAGAATCCAAATATTACGATAATACAATATATGAAGCCATTAAAAATAAAATAATATGATAACAAACATTACAAACATTACAAATACATGAATCCAAATATTCTGTCTTTAGTCAATGCGGCAAATATTACAAATACACATCCACGTCTGATACAATCTCAACGCGGCAAATATTACACATGAGCAAACAACGTTCAAATAAAATTACAACTAAATGATGCCTGATGACGTACTAGCACTCGATCGGCGACGTCTCCCACTCCTTGATGCAACTGGAGGTCTTCCATCTGTAGCATCATTTGTAGGGCCAGCTTCAGCAGAACTGGGGCCAGCATCATTATTTGGACAACGTTTATACGTGTGTCCAATCTGATTACATGCACTGCAGCACTGTATCCTCGGACGGAGCTCTGACTCATCCATATCATTACGAATACGCCGTGTCTGACGGCGCCCTCTCTTAACCCGTGATGATCTTAGGTCTGGAATATATATAACAGGATTCGCTGTCTCAGTAAACGATCCAACCAAACGGAACCCATAGATCTCATACTGTCAGTTGCTACCAATTGTCTCCTTTCTGAAGTAATGGGAAACATATATATATCGACAGATGTCGAATATCCGCACAAGCAGCCATTACATGAGAACAAGGTAAATGCAGCAACTTTGGCCTCATGCATGAGCAACAACAAGTTCCATCAAACTTGAGATGCACTCCTTTACACGAGTTTGAGGTCTCATGCCACATCGCGCTCTGTCTTTAAAAGATACCTCAAACTTGAGCTCCTGTGTACCACATTGCCGTACGTGGTGTAGCCAGGCGCTAGCTGCCTTCTTAGTCATATATTCTATTATCATTTTCCCAAAATATCTGTCAGAATCTTGCATTAATACCTGATTTTTAGTGAACCTCCCTAAAGTAATCGGTACACCCGCGGACGATGAATTCCACAATTGCAACCAGTGGAAGCCCACGAACACCTCGCAGCATCCAATTGTAAACCTCGGCGAAGTTGGTGGTCATTATACCGTACCTTGCACCATCGGTATCGTAAAGTAACGTCCACTTCTCTTTCGGTTCATTCTCAATCCATTCAGAAAAGGTTTTCACCGCTGGCCCCGACCTTCTGCGAGTACGTGCAGTATCTGTTGGCAAAGGACACAAAGACTCTGCTTCATCCTGTGCAGTTATATTTTTTGATGCGTCCTCGGCTCTTTTTTTCCCGGTCAGTTCATCAAGTTTCTGCCACTGCTTGTTAAATTTTTGCTGATTCGTTTCCTTGCATAGCCTCTTGAACATATCCATAAGGTGCTTGTTCTTGAATTGCCTGAAAAAGTTTGCACCGATATGTCTCATGCACCACCTACTGTGAACATCATGCCACTTGGGCGGCTCTCCGGTCTCCACACACCCGTGTTGCAAATCTAGTATTGCCCTCAGTATGCCGGCGTAACGATCATGAATCAGGCAGATATCTTCCCTATCCCGAACGACTGTAAGCTTAACCCGTTCCAGAAACCAATACCAACTGTCTGTGTTCTCATTCTCAACAAAAGCAAAAGCAACAGGAACCAATTGATTGTTTCCATTCACTCTAATAGCTGTCAGCATTTGCAATTTATACTTTCCTGTGAGAAAGGTCCCATCGATGCAAAGGAGAGACCGTCAGTGTTGGAATGCGTTAGTGCATGGACCCAAGCTGAAAAAGACCCGCTGCAATATGTAGGGCGGACCTTCTCCTCTGTCTGGAGTTTTAAGGTCATAATAGCTTTCAGGATTTCTCTGACATAAGACGGCCAGCAATCGAGAAACATTATCATATGCAGCCTCAAACGTACCAAACCTCATCTCCAACACCTTTTGTTTTGCACTCCACGCCTTGCTGTACGAGATGGTATACTTGTACTTTTCCTGAATATACCTGATAATAGACTTTGGTTCATATGACATGTTCTCTACTATCATCCCGTACATCTCATTTGCGATGTATTGCGATGTAAGGTTGCGATGGGTCTTCTGCACCCCCGGAAAATGACAAGTGTGCTGAGTGACAATTGAGAATTCCCAATAATCTTTCCATTTACCCTTATAGGCATGCACTCGCCACGGACAGCCCTCCTCCACACATACCACATCGTACTTACGAGATTTGCACTCGACTGTTTTAAACTCTCGCATAAGAGAGAGACCAACACTTAACAGCTTCCTTCACCTCTTCAATTGAGTGGTACCTCGCACTCTGGACAATTTCATTCTTCCTGCAATCCGAAGGCCCGCTAGATCCGTCATCTACGACAAGATGACTGAAGTCGCTACTTACCCATTCTTCAGACACATCATCATCATCATCAGACGAATCGGCATTCATTGCTTCATCCAATTCACGTTCTTCGTCTTGCAGTTGTTCAACAATAAAGGGTATATTCTCCCCCTCATCAGCCACGCATTGAGGTGCTGCGGTGCCACCTGCCTCAATGTTTGCCTCCTCAACTTCTTCATCAATATTTTCATCCCCCGGAGCAGCTTCAATGTTTATCAAAGGGTTCTGGTGCATACTGACAAGGAGTACCAATGGCCATTACCAATGACTTGCATTTTGCAGATAAGTTAATCAGTCCTCGTTGCTTGCAAGTGGCATCAGCTCCCAGATCAAAGCGTGAGTGGTACGATTTATGACGCATTGAACACTCACAGTGTGTGTCTCCTGATTAATCCTTAATCCCCTCATTAACCAGTTGCATAGGGATTCAAATGTCCTCTCGTACGGTCTGGTAATTCCTCTAACTGCACAGTTGAATTTACTTAAATCTACCATATTCGGCCCATAAATCACATTTCCTTCTCCGTAATATATACTGAAAATACCCTTCTCGGAAGACATATCTGTCAATCATTAATATACTAACTATACTACATATTAATACACAACGACGACCCTAAGTTTCAGCGATTCTCAGATTATATTTTACAGATTCTAAACTATTCAGAATATAAATTATACTAAAAACAAATAAAAATACTAAAAACTATTCAAAACATATCTACTCTAAGAAATATTTCCTAGATTATAGTTATTTTCAAGTAATTATACGGTTAGAATGAGAATATACCTCCAAATCGACGTGTGAACAGAGCTTCGCCGCTTCCTCTTCTCTCTTCCTCTCCTCTCTTTCTTTTTTTCTGATTTTTGCTGGATAAAATAAAATTTTTGGGGCAGGTTGGGGCTTATATAGCCGGGGGAACCTCCCGCCCGACCAAAGGGCGGGATGCCCCCGCAGGGACCTCTTCGCGAATTTCTTATTTGCGAAGAGGTCCTCGGAAAACCTCCCGCCCGCTGGATGGGCGGAGGGTCCCCGGCTCCACGCCTCCCTCCCGATCAGCGGGCGGGAGGTACCTATTTTTTAAAATATTCCCAACCGGCACCCCTTTTTCTAATTTTATTTTTTATCCTTTTTTTAAAAAACACCGTCGAAATGGGGGGCCCTTGCAATCCCTCGCCGCCGTTCTCATTCTCTTCGTCCTGCTCGTCGACCGTCCGTCCCCCGTCACGCTCGATCGCACGCTGCTCTGCTGCTGTTCTTCGTTCTCTGCGTGCACACGCGGACTTCTCTGCTCTCCTGCCCAAGCTAACTTTCTTTGCTTGAGGCGCAACGGAACCCCTCGAAGAAGCTAAGCTAGCTACTAGCAGGCTGGCCGCGCCGGGAATCCGTGCACGTAATGAAACGAAATGATAGTGGTGGAAAAGAAAGGGGGACGAGCGAGATCGATCGATGGCTCGACCCATCGAGCATGCAAGGCATGGCATGGAATGCTGGGGATAGGGCGTAGGGAGGATAAGCTACTTAATCACTGGAGATGGAGGACGGGGCCGGCAGATCTCATCCACCTAAACCCACTACCGGAGCCGGGAGCCCTGGCGTGATGATGCTGCCTGCCGCTTGGCTCCCGGCGATAGGACGCTGGCCTTGCTTTTGCAGCAGCCATCGCCCATCGCAGAGAGGCCGGCCCCCGGTATCGACTCGAGAGCGCAGTGCTGCGGTCGCCGGATCGATCGGGATCTCCTGTCACGTCCGGGCGAGCTGCTCCGAGATTCCACGCGCCGCGGCTCCGGACTCCGGCGCTCCTGCTACCAAACGCAACTCACTCGCTGCCGACCGTCACATCCGTCGACCACAGTGCCCCGAACGTGGTGCCCGCGAAAATGCTCCGCGAACGAATGAGCCGCACCTGTGCGCGCGTGACCGGGTACCGCGATGTGGTTGGCGTGGTGGACGGCTCTCTCAGGTGGAAGAAGATCCCGTCCGGGCCCGGCCAGCGTTGGCATGACTCACTTGACCAAGTGACCTGACCTTACCCCGACCTGTGTACATGAGCCGCAGCCTCGGCCAGTAGCCCGTCGGTTGGGGCCTGCACGTATGCTGACATGTTGGACGCAAAAGGCTGGATCGAGTGCACGCTTGCATGCACTACTGGGATCTTTGTTTATCATTCCTCTTTTCAGAGTGATCTTTGGTCTAATTTTTTTAAGTAGCAGCTAGCGCTACGAGCCGGCCGCCGGAGTTACGCACTCAATGTGCCCGGAGCATAGAATAGTAGGGTGGATAGATTTGCCGGTCGCCCACCGGCGTGGCGCGGCCGGGCCACCGCCCCACCAAAGACGGCGGCAGCGGCACCCACCTTTCGTTCTCCGGGCGCGGCGCATGCAGGGAGGGGGTGGCCGCGAGCGACGCATGCAACAGCGCACGCTTCCACTCGGGATGAAGCCGGGTGCGGGCGCGGCGAGATCCGAGTTCGTTGTCGCATCATTGCGGCCGCCTGACACATCCCCCTCGCTTTGCCGGAAAAAGCCACCGTCGTCCCGGGCCATCCCGGCACCATCGGCCGGGGGCCCTTTTCCATCCCGTCGTCCCCGCGATCGAGCTCCATAGCCGGAAAAAGAAAGGGCGGCGTGGAGGTGGTGGTGGAGGTGGACGCCCACGCGCGCGCGGCCGGCCGCCGTGAAGACACCTGGTGCTCTGCCGGCCTCTCGTCGCCGCCCGCCCGCCCGCCGGCCGGGTCAGGTCAACCAGGCCACCACCGGCTCCGATCCGTCGCGGCTGGCTTCTGCGGGTCGGCACGCCCCGCTGCGCCGCATCATGTGTTGTGCCGTGAGCGAGCTCTTGCTGGCGACCTTTTCGGCGTAGCATTTTGCCGGCATCATGGTCGCCTGCGACGCGTACTGATACTCGCCCGCCGTAGAGAGTAGAGATCACGCTGGTTTGTGTTGTGGGGCTTTCATTTCTCTTTGTCTTTTTTTTTCTTTTTTGCTTGGATTGGGCTACAAATTATGCGGCCTGCTCTTCGATTAGCTCTTTACAGATACGAGAAATGCATGCATGCTCGAAGAGGTATAATGAGCTACTATGGCGCATGACGTACTCACGTACATACGGCGCGTACGTGTCCTCGAAGCCTCTTCGCAAAAGCCGTGCTGACGTGTCGTGCTCTCGTGCACCCTGAACATCCGGCTTAATCTGAACTCTGAATTCCGACGAACGATCAAATCGGCCACCGACGCGCGTCTCCTGACCCGGTGACGCAGCGATGACGCGATGCTGATGTCACACGCCGCGAGCTAGACGATCCGGCCGGGAGACATTCGCGCGGCGAGTTGTGGCCGGCCAACAGCGAATGCGCGGGCCGGCCGGGGAGCTGGCTTCCATTTTTTTTTTCCAGAGGACGATGGAACGGCCGCGTCGCTTTCGGCAAAGCTTCCCTGTCTCGCCGCCCGAGCGATCGGCTCCGGGCACATCTCAGGCAGGCCGTGGTGCAGCGTGCCCAGTGGGAGCCGGCGAGAGCAGCCAGGCGTCCTGGCCTGGGGGCACCGGTGACCGGGCACCTACCGGCGCTGACAGCGGCTGATGGAGCTGCAGCTCACTCGACACTGAAGCATGCGTGTACTGGCTCGTACGTGGTACTGAAGCAATAGGGTGTTTTTTGGTAGGTATGCCGTTCGTTTTTTATTGCAATAAATAAAATGATTTGGAGGAATGATATACCACCATGTACAATTATACGTCTTACATCAAGTGTGTTTGATGCTTTTGTTGCCAGTCTGTTTGCTGAATTTTACATGACCTGTGATCTTTAGATTGTTCTTTTTGTGTTTTTTTTATACGTTATGATTGGATTGTTGATTTCGGATAGAAAAGTGCGAGGTAGCCAAGCCCATGGCCACCTTGTGCTTTTCCTTACTTTACACCAATATATATTACCACCTCAGACCTCACAGCTGGCTAGGATTTACCTTAAAATGTCAAACAGAATTTTTTTTATTTGCTTCAAGGGTCAACCAAGTACAGTGGAATGTTTGGTCAACAGAAAAAGGTTTGTTCACAGATTACAAAAGAAAATGGTTTACAAGGATGATTTTGATTTTGCAGGCCTCCATGGACATTCAGAGTTACTGAGGAGTGCGGAAGAGTCTCTCTGCATCAGTCGTCATCTGAAGAAATTTGGGGGTTAAAGCAATTGGCAGTGCTCCTGCCGGGGTTTAAAAAAAAATGATTTGATTGGGGGTTGATGCAATTAATTTGTGAGTTTGCTCGTCCTGTACAAACTGTACTTTGAAGATAGTACCGTGAAAGGTAGACCACCGCATCTTCTTTTCTTTTTTTCTTTTTTTTTGAAAAGCATAGAACACCGCATCAGAAAGGCAGAAACTTCACATTCCTGAACTGTACATGAGTGAAGGATTTGACTGTTGCTTCTAAACAGGGATTGATCCCCAGTCATGAGATCAACAGCTTGACGCAATCACTATTTGTCTCTCCATTTTTTTTCACGGATCACGCACCCAGGTTCTCTCCTCATCAGTGATCATGCATGCATGGACGTGGACATGGACAAAGTTGAATTGACCCAAGAAACCAAATAAAAAGAGACAAAACAGGACATGCAAGAACAGAGATGATCACGAATCACGAGAGTTCCTAATCCTACCAATCAGCATACTGATAGCGGCATCACATCCAGACTTGTTGATCGAAGCCGGGGTAATGGTCGAACAGGTCGACGTCTATGCCGGCGCCATCCTCGCCGCAACCGGACAGGATGCCTGCCCAGTCCATGTCCATGATGCTATCGACTTGGAAGAGGTCGATGGGGTCGGACCAGGCCGCCACGTCCGCGCCGGGGGTGGCGAAGGAAGCCGAGGCGGTGGACGAGGAGGAGCAGGACGGCGACACGGCGGCCGCCGTGGAGGCCGGGGATGTCGCGCCCTGCGGCTGGGCGCTCGCCGGCGCCTCCTCGTCCTCGTCGTCCTCGGCGCCGGGCAGCCCTCGCGACGACAACGCCTGCTTGGGCTCGTCGTCGCAGCGTCCTTCTCGCACGTGCGGAGGATCATGCCGCTGCTGTGCCAGGGGAAAAACCTCCTCGGGTCGCGCCGGAGAGAGCGGGCGGTGGGTGACGGGGTCGATGCCCATCTTCTTGAGCTTCTTCTTGATGTGGGTGTTCCAGTGGTTCTTGATCTCGTTGTCCGTCCTCCCGGGGAGCTGCGCCGCGATCTTGGACCAGCGGTTGCCGAGCTGCGCGTGGAGGTCGATGACCAGCGCCTCCTCCTCCTCCGAGAGGAGGCCCCTCTTGAGGTCCGGCCGCAGGTAGTTGGTCCACCTCAGCCGGCAGCTCTTCCCGCACCTCAGCAGCCCTGAGCGAGGGAGGAGAAGCCATGTCAGGGTGCTGAATTGCCACCCACATTCAGCAAATCGGAGTCGCGAGCTCCTGAAGGAAGGAAAATGGGGGGATAAGTTGCTAGCGATCAAGCTAGCACCTCACCTGCGAGCTTGGGGACGAGCCTCCAGCAGCAATGGCCGTGGGAGAGGAGGAAGGCGACCAGCTTCTGGTCCTCCTCCACGGTCCATGGCCCCTTCTTGAGACCGACCTTCTCGCAGCACGGCTGCCTCCCCATCTCTCCTTTCCTCACCGTCGACAGAGAACCAAAGAGACGAGTGCGCCTGACTTGTGCTCTCTCCCCTCTGAGAGGCTCGACCGCTCGAGTGAAGTCAGAGGTCTCAGCTCAACGCCGCCCAGGAAGAAGAGAAGAGCAAGAGCAGCCAGCAGCAGCCTTAATTAGGAGAGGAGGCGCGGCGCAGGGGGATTAATAGACGCGGCCCGAAGTGGAAATGGCCGCGCGCACGTGGCAGCGAGCGGGAGCGGGACGAGTCGCACGTGTGAGCCCGTCTCTGACTGGCCAGTGACCTCAGCGCAGCCGGACGCTGTCCTAGCGTCGCGTGCGATCCGGTGCGTGCACGGTGCCTGCACAGGACGTCTGGACGACCACGACCTGCCAGCTAGAAGTGGGCTCTGTTGAATTGAACCTGGCCATGCATGTACCAGAAGGTCCGAAGCCCAGTGGACAGTAGTAGGAAGAGGAAACGGGTCAAATCGCCGGGGCAGCGAGGAAGGGCCCTTGATGCTGGAGCAAGGAACACAGCGTCAGAGATGAGAGATCACAAGGAGTGTAGGGGCTCCTTTGGTGGTACAGCTTATTGAATGGCTTCATAAAAAGCTTCACTCAAGCTATACCAAACGGTATTTTTATGAAGCTCATTTCATCTTCCACTAGGGCATAAAGTCGCAAAACGTGGTTTCGACCTGCTTCCATAGGAGGAAGCTATTTCGCCAAACGTTTTTCAAAATAGCTTCAGTTTCATCAGAAAAGCTGTTTTACCAGAGAAACTGCTTCAAAAGCTGTTTTAGGAGAGGTTGAAGCTATACCTCGACAAGAACTTACTGACAGGGTGGTGCATGGTGGGAGTTGAGATGCTCTAGTAATCTTTAGAATTCAGTTATTTACTCTAGAGATCCTAGGGGTTTAATTCCAAACCAACATTTTTCAAGCAAGCCTGACAGCAGAATTGAGGCTAAGCTTGAAATTCAAGGCTGAACCGCGATCCCAGTGCAACCGATACAATTCAGAGATCAATTCTATCGCAGGATTGAGGGGACCGCAAAATTTGAGCAAGTACGAAGAGAAATGGAAGTAAAACAGTCGGCCATCGACCTGGAAAACGACCGATGAACTCGGCAGCAGAAACTTAGGACGCGCCCTGTGGAAGACGTTGCCAATTCATTACGACAAGATGTGCGCAGTTCGGGCAGTACACTAGTAACTGATGATGTAGTCACTCCTCTGACAAACCTTCCGCAAATGCTGTACTGTTCCGAACAGATCTGCACGGTGACAATCGACCAACCGGCATAAATCTTGCATAGGAATGCGACCGTGGCGATTGTCGCTCACCCCCCTTGTGCGACAAGAAGCAAATGATGCATGGTTCAGAGGCAAGACAACCAACATGATTTGCCTAGCACGGTTAACTCCTTGTTTATGCTGAAGTTATGCATGTCCTGACATGCCACTTAAGCAGTTATTTACAACATTGCTAGCTAGAGGATACAACTGACATCGACGGCGCACTGAAGAATCTGTTCCTGATCATTACAGCAATATCTAGATTCCAGTTAGATGAGGATACAAGTTACAGCTACTGCAATTCTTCTGATCCTACAGCATCACATGTTCCTGACTTCTGCAGCGGTTCAAAGGATCTTGCATCATCCATTCAGGTTAGATAAGGATACGCGTTACAGCTACTGCAATTCTTCTGATCCTACAGCATCACACGTTCCGACTTCTGCAGCGGTTCAAAGGATCTTGCATCATCCATATGCACTTGTAAGTTGTAACTTTAGGATGTGTTTTGAACGAGCTTTGGATGAGTCGCTGCATATATTGAGCAGTTGGGATCAGTTTTCAGGTGTGAGAGGAGATGTTGCACGTCTGGCCTCAAAATTTCTATAACTTTCCCACATAATGTTAGTATCTCCAGCTTAGGTTTGCTAGTGCTCTGAACGGGACCCCCTTGGCCTTCATACATCACAGCATGATGCCTATTTAGCAAGAGAAGAAATTCATATGAGATGATCATATGCAGTAACAATTTGACTGGAATGAGGACAGAAACAAAGTGCGTGTCAGGAAGGAAGGAAAAACATCTTACAAGAAGTCAATTATGTCTGTAATTTCTGAAGCATCCACAGGATTTGAGACCTGAGAGTTCTTACCAAATACATCACCCAAAACATTGAACAGTAATGCCAAGGTCTGCAAATCCAAACATCACAGCTAATATTAATTAGTAGAACAAGCAAGAGAATGTAGTCTATATAAATAATCAAATACAGCAATATATTGGCACAGGCTAGCAAGTATGAAAATTACAAAAACGGGTTCAAACAAACAATCATATGGGAATCACATAATGTAAGAACTTAAGTAAATTTGCAAGTAGTTAGTTAAAGCTTGATCGTGTCAAAAACACTAAAAGCACAGCATATGTGTTCAAAATATATGTAAATTCTAACAGGAAAGGTTGGAAGAATACCAATGATTTAACATAAATTTTCTGTCGTTATTGACATTGCATTGAAGGTACAGATCCAATTCAAAGTGACTAATGTGTTGATCCAATTCAAATGACTAACGCATTGCCGCACGAAGTTGACTTTAAATCAAGACCAATTCCAACTTCCAATGTAAATCTAATGCGCAGATTTTTTTTTTAGTAACTACGAAGGGAAAACCAATTATACCTTCATGAACAAAGGTCGGGCAAAGGCTAGACGAGGTAACAAGGGACCCAATATGCGGAAGGCGATTCTTAACATGGCAACTGAATTGACTGGCCGAAGGTGTTTTATGACAGTATGGGTAGATTCCAGCCATTCTTGTGGAAGATTGCTAAAAAATGAGTGCAGAAGGGCGACAATGTTACCTGCAACCAAGGCATAGATAATACAAGTTACAAGTGTGGGCACTAGCATATTAAGTTAACTCTGATCTGATCCAGCTCAAAAGATTGAAGAAAATTTTTCTACCTATGGCTGTAGATGTGTTGTCTTGAGAAGCCCATGTAGGATCCAGCAGTGCATAGCCAACAGCAGAGTCAAGCTCTTTAACAGGCCTTGAACTATCAGCTAGCCACCAGCAATCTTTTATGACACGAGCTGCTTCTGAGTATAGTTGCATGTGGAATTCTGGTGGGAGTTGTGCCAGCAAAAGACCACATGCTTGAATCATGAAAACAGACAATTGTTGGGAAGAGTAGCCACTCCTAGAAACAAAGTTAGTGGCATTGATCCCACTTGCAGCACTGTTTGTTTGGTTGGAACCTGCAGGTTCAGCACCTCCGCCTGAAGGAGAAGTTGGCAGCCCAGAACTTTGCCCCAAACCACCTGACATTCCTTGGCCACTATTTGACTGTATAAGCATTGCTTGTACATGAGCTATTATTTGAACCAAAGAGGACACTATTTGAGCAGCAGATACAGGAAGTGAGAGAATCTCAATAGCTGCTGTTTCCAAAACAAGCTGCGTATACGAGCCAGGATCTTGATTCTGATAAAATGCCCTCTGACCATCGTTATTGCCGATTCCACCAGGTTGTGAAGACGCATGATGCTTGTTGAAAGTTGAGCGTGTTGTGTCAGCTGGGTTTGATTTGGATTTGCTACTCAAAGGAGGTATGACATTATTGACCAGGTTTAGCAAAAGGTTGGCAAAGTATTCCGGTGGTGGACAAACTGATGAATTAGAGGACACCAAATATTTAGCAAAAGATTCTGAGAAGGGAGTCTGAAAAAAAAACTCGGAGTTAGCACGCGTTAGGTATAAAGGGCTCCAACTAAGAGAGTAAATAGGTTTACCTTAGTGCTAACACCCAGCAAGTTGAGGATCCTACCAATCAGTTTGATTGGAAGATGACCATAGAAATATGCAAGAATATCACGTACGAACGTAAACCTTAGCGGGTGGAAGGCAAGCAAGGAAGAATAAAATGCAAGAACTCTGTCTGCAATGTCTGTGGCATCATTCTCAATAAGCCTATAAATAATCAGCGGGATAACAGGAAGCAAGCGTGCAGCAATGTCATCGAAGAAGGGGGGATAACTGCATTAACACAACAAATAAAGTACATCAAGATTCTATATCTATAACCAACCAAAAAAATTAGTGAACATTACGGTTAAAACCAGTCAAATATCTTCTTTTTAGATCATATGTATCCTCAGAAGCTTGAGTAGGCACAGAATGTAAGAAACATCAGAAGAAAAGAACAAGCATAAAAAGGACTCCCTTTGATCCAAAATATAAGTTGTTTAGGACATCAACAAGGTCTACAAGGTGAATCTTTGACCAACATTTCTACAAAAATATAATACTTCAAACAAAAATATTACACAATACGAAATAAATTTTCATGATGAATCAAATAACATCAAACTTATCTTCTAGATCTACATGATTTTGCATCAATTCTAAAATCGCTGTAGATGTTTGATCAACAGGAATTATAAAATGGCTGTATATGTTTGACCAACAGGAATTCTAAAATGATTTATATTTTGGATCCGAGGAAGTAGATAGGTAGCCCTATGCTAAAGTAGGACAACATCTGATGTATTAACAATATGCATATAAGAAGAAAACCATCACATTCAAATATGTTTGGTAAGCTGAAAGCTAGCAGCCTTATAATTTGGAACAGGTGCAGCATATATAATACTAATTACTAACAATACTAACCCATCAAAATTGAGTTTTAGGCTGGGGTGTCAATGGATAAAAAATCATTGACCATAGAGGAAATATAGTCCCAATAAAAAAAACTACACACCATACTAGCTGCAGAGAGGCACAGAATGGGGAGCACCACACACCCAATCAGGGGGGGTGTCGTTTCATATATATAGCCAATAGGCTGGTGTATACTTAGTAAGGAATCAGTATACATGGTGAGTACTAAATGCTAGTAAATACCAGTAAAAGCCTACAGCTATACATGTCTCTAATACTAGCCAAAAATAGGACCAGAGCATCCTAAATATCAAATTATGTCAGGCAACCAAATTAATGTAAAGAAATGTAGCTACGCAATAACTAGTTGTAATTGCTATTCAACACAACACACCACTTTTTTTAGTGGCACCTATTTATACATGTGTACCACAAATACCAAACATGATATAAGTAATTGCATAATGGCTTAATGCCATCAAATTTACGAATGTATAAAACACTCTAGTAAGTAAGTAGATCGAAGGATTGCAATTACCGGTCCTTCCATGATAGATGGTTACCAAGCGCTTTCTGGAGCTCAACTCTTTTAGGATGTTGATTTTTGAGCCAATGCTCTGGAGAACGAGAACTGCAGAATGCCTTGACTCTTTGCTGAAGCTCTGGCTTTTCAAGAAGACTTATCTGTGATGTTAAATTGATGATCAATATTAATTATGTGCATGCATGGCTGAAGCCAGGGGCAAAGCTAACATAAAAATTAAGGTGGTGCACCCCTTAAGTAACAAACAAAATTTTCTTGTGATATATGACAAATATTAGTAAATTTACTGATAAAAGTTGGTTTTACCCTGGTGCCTAGCATACTGTGGTGTCGCCCCTGGTTGAAGCAACTAGTAATATATTGAAGTTAGTCTGGTAAATCCATTTTAGTAACCATGAACATGCAACACAGAATCTAGGCAGTTGCAGATTATAGACAAAAACTGAAAACTAACCAGCTCAAAGTACTAGTCAATAGTCAAATGCAAGGAATCAAGGTGCAAGCATAGTGACATCACTATTGACAATCTTAGTTTGTCACACTGTGGATATACCACTTGCACTAGATTCAAAATCAGTAAATAGAATCTAACTAGAAGCTTTAAGGTGTAACCAAGAAAACCTGTTGAACTGGCTACTCCCCCGAATCAGAAATGTAAGCCGTTCTGGGATTTTTGTGTCTGTCAAATTTCTTGGGCTTTGACCATTAATATATAAAGAATACATGGATTGACAACATAAGATTAATGCTACTAGAATCATCATTATTTATTTCATATTTTACAATTCTAGGACATCTCAATGTCTTCAATGACTTACATTTCCAGTCAGAGGTGTAATAGAATATTTACATCTTTACTTATTTCACATTGAACCAAAACAATAAAAACTAAAAGAACAGTTATGGTCCGACATGATTTCAGAAACATGGCATGAAAACTTGGAAAGTTACAAGAGTCTTTACCACAAGGCGTAAAGCATAAGGATCATCATCCCTGTCAATAAGAGCTAGCAGTAAAATATCCAGTGGAAGAAGCTCATGTGTCCATATAAAGAAAGAAAGATTTGTGATTGCTTTAGATAGTAAGTCCTGCATGAAAGAAAGATTTGTGATTGCTTTGGATAGTAAGTCCTGCATAAATAAAATATAAAAAATATTTACATGCTAGCTTCTGATAAGATAGGCCATAAGCAAAATCCAAAAAGAGTTTCTTAATACAACATAAGATATCTAAGCAGCTCTTGTCCTGAGTAAGCAAACCTGTGCTAGATGGCCTCTTTGCACCTCAAATTGGATATGATGCAGAAGAACGTCAACCATCGTATAGATATTTGCTGTAACTTCCTCAGGTGAAAACTCTCTTAAAACACGAGCCTGCATGAAGACCACAAGATAAACATATATAGAGAAACAACGGCAGTCACATAAAAAGAATAATTAATAAACATACAAGATTTGCACTGTTGATTTCAAGATGTCCATTCATCAGCATCCAAGCACCAGCGCAAAGATATTGACGGTGCTGAGGGAAACTGTGGCTCAAATAAGTCATGACATAGTTTGGCTCAGCAGATGGTGAGAGCAGCTGATTGCATTGGTTAATAACAGTTGTTTCTGCCTGGAAAAAAAAGGGGGCAAGCCATCAATACAAAAGGTAAGGAATGATGCAGCCTAGCCAAAATTTCACTGATAAACGTCTAGTAGTAATTTAAAGATACTAAAAACAGTATTATATTATAAAACGAAATTTTAAAAGATTTTCGGAGATCTGGTAATTTCTAATATACCCGTAGCCATATTGCTCATGTAAGGCCATGATGGTATTTACTAACAAATTTAAAAAAAAAGGTAATAAGCTCCATCAGTTTATTTCATTGAGCCCATTCCTACATGCTATTTTAAACTTTTGGTCTATTACTTACAGTGGCATTAAAGGAACTTTAGATTTTATCAATGGCAGGTGAGAAATTTTTCCCATTTTATTAAACACAAAAGTACTGACAATATCATTCTGTAGGCTTAAACGATATAATAAATTTCTAGCAGCAACAGTAAACAACAAACTCCGTCAAAATGCTACGTATTGTACATGAATGCATAGAAGTATTGAAGAAAGAATATAAATGGTCAAACACCCAGCCCAAAAGATAAGAAAATGATACCTGCTGCCATGCTTGGATAGCTTGGCCCCTCTTATCCATTCTCCCCATTAAAAAGTCGCGAATAAGAGGAGGGAAATAACGTAACGTCTTTTCCGACCAGGTATGCTGACTGGTTGCCATAATTTGCTCTAGCAATGGTTGAAGATAAATCATGTGTTCAACCTCAGCAATGCCACGTGTCTTGATGGTGATAGCGAGACTTATTATCGTTATGCGGTTAAGAGTTTCAGTAAACTCAGTTGGCCCCTGCATTAAATGCATGCAAAAGCTCATTTTCTGTGATATGATAATTGTCAAATTCCCAAAGGCAAGGAAGTACAATCATTACCTTTAGTTCTTTTTTCACAAAAAAGAAGTCTTTCAGCGAGAGGATCAGATTCATGCACAAATTTTCAGCTAATCTAAAAAGACGATGCTCTCCACGTTTACCCTTAATCATTGATATTATCTTTGTGACATCATACATCAATGCCTTGCTTTTTCCATGATACCTGAATAACGAATTGTTACACGAAAAAGTATGCATAATAATTAGTCAATAGGAGCAAGGAAATATTACCCTGTCCCAACTTTCTTGGGACTAAAAGGCTTTGTTGAACAAGATGTCCGAATGGAGGTCCAATCATTTTATTTATTTGATAAAGTAAGATTTCCTATCAGGTAAAGAGGGACAAAATTATATAATAAATTGTAGGAATACCTATATAGAGGAAGTAGTCTGTAATTTAGTATCTCAAGTAGGAGCAAAGAGACGCCAGATTTGCTCAGAATAGATGGAGATCTTTGGGTTAATGTCTGCAAAGTTTAATAAAATAGTGCGAAGACATCAGAATTTTTGCTACTTGTTCTGCATGTAATTTTGAAGCTACAGAAGGTCAGAACTCAGAAACCAGACACAAACATTGACAGGGTGGCATAATGCCATGCCATTGCATCATTTGTATAGTTCACCGCAGGAGCTCATAAGAACTTACTGTAAAATGGGGACGGAACAATGAATGAGGCGTTATTAGCAGTAATCTCACATAGGTTTCCACCATAGCAATGCTAGGTACAGCCTATCAATGAAAAAAAAGCAGAGGTGAGAATTAAAAAAAGATAATATTTGCTGACCAACGTACAGCTGTCAAGATACAGATACTTCTAAAGAAATTTATTTGGTGAAGATTGGAGATGATTGCTAAGGTGGAAATGAATAACTTCACATGATGTAAGCAAGCCAATGAAAATTTCAATATAAATGAATTTTTAGCCAATTGTTTAAGATGACATATTCATGTGGTGTATATTGCAATCATATTAAAATCATGCCCTGGTTGTAAATACTGAAACAAATGCATGTTACTCAGATCCAAGTGAGCACTTGCAAGACAAAACTAGAAAAAGTAGACAGGGATTGAAAAATAGATAAATAGAAAGAATCAACTGAGGTCTTAGCAGCAATTCATGTTTGGTGTTCCTACCTGGCCAAGAAATATAGTCTCTTCAAGCTGGAAAGCAAGCTTCAGACAAAGATTAATAGACAACCCAGAAAGCAATGACATTGACAGAGGGTAAGTTTCACGCATCATCATTATTCTTTCATTTGGCTGCATATTAGGCCCCTGAATTAAATCTGCCATTCCAGCTGACGTAAACCAGTTCATTATTGCTTCACAAGCTGGTTGCGCCATAGTGAAGGAGAGAACCCAGAACATCCCCGTTGCCCGTTCATCCAAGTTCGTAAAGTCTATCATTCTCTCACCAGAAGCTATTATTTGAAGGAAGAAAGGGCAAATTTCATATTAACCATAGACACAGAAATGAATGCAAAGTTTAATCATAATGTATAAGGCTATAAGCATAAATCTCACTCCAGAAAGATACAAGCGCTAGAGGAATTCGAAATTGTAGTTACTACTATTAAATGAGTAAAGCATGAGTTTTGCTCCTAGATAAAAGGAATAAGATTTTCTCTGCAATTGATTGATTACATAATGCCTATCTACAACGTCAAATTTCCTTCCATGAATTCTGGATTACCAGTTAATCTTATATACCAAAATCATAATGATACTTCCACAGTAAGCAAGTACCTTTTGTCATCTGTTTCCACCACTCATCTATTTGTTTTCCTTTCTGAAGCTGATCACTGTTCAAATGCTCTCTGATCGAAGTATTGAAAGACCAAATGCGCAGAGTCTGACTGCTACTAATGAAATCAAGAAGAATACTTTGAGGGCCAATATTATTGGCATCAAGGGTCTTGTCTTCTTTATGGAATGAAATTATCTTTCTTGTGGTTTCAACCTGATAGCACAAAAAATAGCCAGAACAGCAATGAGACGAATAAGAACAGAAACATGAAAATACCACCAAAAAATTGTAGCTCTCGCCTCAGATGTGAGGTTATTCAAACTAATTTTGGCAAACTATTGCTGTTAGTTATTATAGTTCTAAACAATTTGAGTATAAAGCTTACAAAACTCCTTGAATGTTTCACAACAAAATCGTCAGCTAATTAATTGAAATTGATTAAAAGAACATAATAGTAAAATTACAAGGAGACAGGAGTAGTACAAAGATATATCACCTTTCTTGGGTCTGAACTAAGAGTATTCATTACAATCTCAATGCGGATAATCTGTGCAAGCAACCAAGTGACATGATTACTCCGTAGAACCTGTTGGTTACTATTTGTTACTCGAGAAGCAAGCTTATCCACAAAATCAAGGAAGTCAATGCATCCACTTTTCATTAGGAAGAAAAATATGTCGGCAAACAAAAGCCAATCTTGCCAGCACTGAGTCTCTGCAATAGTATAGCAAAGATTTGATGAGTATGGGCAGACAGTAGCTAACAACTTTTCGCGAGGAAGATAACAGCATCCTTAGTCCTTATATCCAGCTTTTTATGTTCTTTGAAAAAAATTCAAAGGCGTCCGATATAAATATTTGTTGAAAGGGGTGTACCCATGGAACCATTGGTGAAAGGGGTGTACATGTACCCCTGGATGGAACACATGATCCCTACCAGCTCTACGTCGAACGAACAAATGGTGGAGCTTCAGATGCTAACCTGAGTTAGTAAGCCTCAAGAGTTCGATTGTCCTGTCAGCAACTGCCTCACCAATCATATCAGGTGAGAAAACAGCTCCAGGAGTTGATGATTGTTGAGACTGTGATCTGTAACAAGGGGCAACGAGAAGAACACGTCTCCACCAGTCTGGTGATGGGGTTGTGCGGAGAGCATGCCTTAAGCAGCGAAGAGCTCGTTCCCAGTCTAAACCACCCTTAGGAATGGAGTTTGCAAGATCCTAAAAAATAAAAGTAAGCTTTGATATCCCACTAGGAATAAAAATAGAAAACAAATTAAATCTGTATCCACTTATGGCTAACAGTTGTAGTTATTTGTCATTTCACTTCTTTCATTTAAAATATTCATGCTGCCTGCATATTACTAGTAAGCATGCACATGTAACACATGTTGAATCAACAATGGTGCAACAGGGGCCGAAAATCCCTCATGATGAGGAATATTGCCCTCGTAACATGAATATGTTTGTTATTAGCTTATTATCTTAAGTAATTAACTAGTAAATGATAGCACAGAATTTGGTGTGTTTGTTCTTATGCATAAGTCCTTTGATAGTTCATGCACTTAAAGTGTTCTAATTTTGACACCAATATAGGTATCTAAAATGTGCACATTAGAATGATATTAGCAGACCTATGTCCCAAAATATTTCCATAAGATTGTACTCTGAAAAACGATGCATGGTCAAAGTTGTATACGGTAGGCCAAGAGAAATAAGCAAATATAGTGCGTGTAATATTTCAAAGAGAAAAATGCACCAAAGGTCCACCAACTTGTAAGGGTGTGTCATTTAGGTCCACGAACTCCAAAAGTGCATTTTTAGGTCCATCAACTTGTAATTTGTGTCACTTAGGTCCACAAACTTGGAAAACATAGGTCCATAAACTCCGAAAGTGCATTTTTGGGTCCATAAACTTGTAATTTGTGTCACTTAGGTCCATAAACTCCGAAAGTGTATTTTTTTAGGTCCATGAACTTCATCCATGAGCAGTTGTGTGGCCACAGACGCGCCCACAAAGGTCGCCCCGATATCGCTGTCCATGAATATCTTTCAACCCTACACCCAGAACCACTTTGGGTTGACCGAAGTCTAACATTGTCATGAGATTTTTCGCCACCATATCCGGCCACCCACACCACGAAGGATATATTATCCCCTACCACGGTACACATGTTGTTGAGTCCCTCTGTGACCTCCTCCACCTTTCCCAAGCCATCACCCCCTCCTCTCCACCCATATTATGGGGTCATATCTAGATCTAAGCTCCATAACTCGCCAATGGCAGTGCGTAAGCCCCCGCTTTGAATCCTAATACATGTCAATAACCTCCAAAATAAGTCTTTCATCCCTCCTCTCTCCTCTCCCTACGCTCTTGATTCGAAATCGGGGCTCAAATTTCACCCTTCTGGCGAAACTCCAGCAACGTGTAGGCACCATGTAGATTCATGTTGGTGCGATATTAGTGCATGAAGGCTAGGTGGAGGGGTATGGACCTAGGTGACACAAATTACAAGTTTATGGACCTAGTAGTGGACTTTCAGAGTTTGTGGAACAAATTACAAGTTTATGGACCCAGAAATGCAATTTCGAAGTTGATGGACCTAAGTGACACCTTCCTACAAGATGATGGACCTCTAGTGCATTTTACCCTATTTCAAACATCATTGCCAAATACAACATGCTTGTAAATTTAACAATGATTTTCACAATATATTTCCCTAAATATACCAATGTGTTTATTCATGACCATCCACTTTAATACTGCCTGGACTCTCCAAGGCATTTACATTTTCCTCATTCTTTTTTTATAACCTTATAGCCTTCAAAACATTGTAGGGAGCAGTGAGTAGTGATTAACACTAGAAGTCTAGAACCATCTGCACAGGAGCTCCCATGTACATTAAATGACAAACATACAGACACAGGTATGGAAAGAATACATTAGAAATATTAAAGGAAGAGGCCGCTAATTAAATAAAAGGTAACATTACCTCTCCATGTAGTGGCTCTCCCAATACACTAGGGTATGTAATGGGAGAATAACGCAGATTAGTAACAGATTCACCAGCTATGCTTGGGTAGGATTGTGATAAGAAACGATGAGTTGCAAACGTTGGACAATGAAGGTGTTGATCCAACATTTGCATGTGCATGCAAACCATGTCCCTCCTCCTGTGGATCTCCATGATTATACTGACTAATGCTTCATCATCAGGAATGTTTTCGAGAAACTGCAAGTTGCAGCGAACAAGCTCATAGAAAGGAATCCGGCATTTCTCTTCATTAACTAAAATCCATATAACATCCAAGCATAGATGCATCCATTCATGTAAAGGTTTTTCCAGCCTCCAAGTTTGCATTGCATCAGCTTCATCCATGTTGTGTGGCCTCTGGTCCCAGTTAACCAGCCAATTTACCATATGCTGGAAAATCACGGCATGGGTAGCTGGCTTCAAATTGGACTCCAGCCCTGCCAAAAGTATCCTACAGGACAGATGATGCAGATAGCTAATTTCTGCTCCCCTGCGAGACTGGTCACCTCTTGCTGCTGTACCAAGCTGAGCTGAGCTGGAGAATTCAGCTGCCTTAATTGGTGACACATTTGCACCTACTGGTTGGTCAATACCAGATTGAGTAGGGGATCCTATGGTGTTCATTACTGACAAAGGTGAAGCTGGGTTTGAAGGATGAAAGTTTGGAGCATTTGGCATTGTAATAGCTGATGAAGAAGGCGTTACAGGACCACCACTGGTCACAGGAACTCCTTGCCCCACAGGCGCCTCTATGGAGGAAACAGCATTAAGCAGAGATGGAAGGAGGCTGTCCCACCTAAGGTGGCCTCGAGCACATAAGCACCGTGTAGCAAAGAGCAAAAACTCAGATTGTGGTGCATGGCTACTGCACTGCAGCACAAAGGAGATCAGAACTGATTCTGTGACCGCTTGCAACTGTTCCTGGTCCTAAAGAAAAAAATGTGGATTCAATTATTATTGTTTTATATACTCTTCCCATGCCAAACAAGACTGGTAATGTAATTCTTATGCTTACAGGGAACTGCATGCGCAGCTGCTCATAATCTGAAATGAACTGCTCATCACGGGGAGGCAGATCTCTGTTCAGAGCAGTCACTCTCTTCTGCAGCTTGTTCCTGAATAATTTGATTTCCACATAGCATCATAATTTGAATAATCCTACTCGTTTCGTGTGCTCGAACTACAGGCCTACAGCACACGTACTGATTTGAAACGAACAGAACGTGCAATCACCATAGCAGCCTGAAGGCCCTGAAGTAGCAACCAAATTCAAAAAAAAAAGCCGGGCCTAATCTATTAGCACCAAGCTAAACTGCAGGATGCCGCGTGGATACTAATGCAATTCAGATATCCAACAGTCACAAGACGAAATCCAAAAAAAAAATAACAGCCGTCTCGAAACTCCGTCAGGAGGGAAGCAACTTACGAGCTCTCTCTCGATGGATCCTCCGGTCGCTGCTTCGAGTTTATCTGCAAGCCGCAAACACCCAGGGTCATTGCTAGCAGGACACCCTCACTCGGTGGGTGATTTGGGACAGGGGATGTACTCACGCCGAGGTATAGGGTGAAGAGATCGGCGATTGCCGGCCGCGCCGGGTGGTGGTGAAGCTGCATCTGCCGCTGCTGCGGCACCACCGCCGAGGCCGAGATCGCCGGAGACATCGGCTGCCTCAGCCCGTGCCCCCCGTCCATCTCCGCCGCCGCGTGGCGCTCGTCGACGGCGAGCGATGCGGTTGTCCGACTCCGGCCGGAGAGGGGAAAGGGTTTACACTGACTAGAGGAGTCTGCAGTCTCGTGCTTTCGCTGGTTTTTGGTGGAGACGGAATGGACGGTAGGATGTGCAGTCAGCCGATCCGGACGCTGATCCAAGCGCCACCTTTTTATACAGAGCTCCAGGTAAATGGATTGAGTGGTGTGAGCTGACTTCAAAGTCAGTCAAGTGGTTTAGACTTTTCTATCCAAACAAAATGTAACATGTTGGTGTTGGCTTCTGATTCTGAAATATATATGAGTCAAGTCCCTGAATTTGTAAAAGAACTAGTATCCGACGATTTGCCTGGGTTGATGCGTTAATACAGATGTTCTATCAAAAAATGTAACATGTTGGGAAAAATCTAAACTAAAAGGGCTGTCATTTTAAAATCGACGTGAGATCCCAACAATTTGATGTCATTTTAAGATTGACCTGAGATCCTAGTAGATCGATTTTTTCTTTAAAAAGAATAAAGTAGTAGTGGATAGATGAAATAGGAGATGAAATGAAGTAAGAACATAGACGTACCTCGGCGGCAACACTTTGACACCATTAATTAATTAAGAAGTTAAACTAAGAAATTCAGGTTTAAAATGGTTGAAGAGGATTTAGATTCTGTTGTGTTCATAGGGATTGTTAGAAGATCACCAACCATATAGTAGTAGGGTACATAGACATGATGGAAAGGCGATTGTGTTTATAGGGATCGTTAGAAGGTCACCAACTAAATAGTAGTAGGGTCAATAGACATGATGGAAAGATGATTGTGTTCATAAAGATCGTTAGAAGGTCACCAACTAAATAGTAGTAGAGGGTCAATAGACATGACAGAAAGGTGACGCGTCGCCCGCTGTGCTGGTGGGAAGGCAAATTTTGAACGTGGTGATGGTGTCACAGTGGGAGACATAATTGGCTTGCCGGAGGTGGTTCATACGTGAGGAGGGTGGTTTGGTGGCCTAGAGTGGCGCCGGCGGCTGTTGAGACAATGGGTGGCAAGATGTGCGAGGAGAGAAATACGAGGATAGTCGAGTTGAGGTAGAGGATACGACGTCGGTGTTTCTTTTTTTTCATGTTATTAAGGCGATGCAGAGGACATATCATCAATATTTTTAGGGTAATATTCGACCACAGTCCATATCAACGGAAATTGGACTGCACAGTGATCGTATCCTAAACTTTTTGAAATTGTAGGGTGTATTCTAGCTTGACCTTAGAAAGAAGTCTTTTAAAAAAAAGGAAAATTTTGCAAAAATCATATGCAACTCAAGTGGGGTCGTTGTATACTCTTGCTTGCACTCTAGCCTCATATTGTTACAATGGCAAAATTACTGTAACTTGCATCAATAAAGCGATTGAATAACGAATCGATGGTTCTAAAACAAACAAGGATGATGCACCACGACGAAGTGTGCCTGTCACTTTACTTTTGCTTAAAAAGGTGTACTAGCGTGTATACAAAATTACAAACACACACGCACATTCTCGTTTTTCACGCACATTCTTTGTTTAACACTATACATTCATGTTCTCCTAGATATGCAAACGTAACAGGTGAATTCAACATCTGCCAATCCAATTGCCAAAAACGCTTCGCTGGCGCTGGAAACACCGTGCGCTGTCGGCCCCTCACTCAGTAGTCCTCGGACGGGAACGGCGCCGGCGCGGGGCTAGACGCGCCGACGCTCGGCGGAGCCGAAGCGCCGCCCCCGTGCCCGGCGCTCGCCATCATGCCGGCCCAGAGGCGGTCGGCGATCACCTTGTTGGCGGCGTCGGAGGTGTGGTACGCGTCCCAGAACACGAAGGCGCTGCGGTCGCGGCAGGGCCTCGTGTTGGGCAGGCACAGCCCCCCGACCTCCGTGTCCACGTTGCAGCAGGACGTGTGCGCCGTCGTGAACCCTGCGACGACGACGACGACGAAAGGTATGCGCCGCGTGAGAGAGAGTAAAAGAGACCATCGACAGGGAGAGCGAGCTAGGACACGTTACCGTGCTTGTCGGGGTGTTCGATGAGCTCCATGACGACGGAGTAGCAGTCGGCGAGGGCCATCTGCGCGCCGGGCAGCTTGGCATTCATGCCGTCGAGCAGCTTCTTGGCGGCGGCGTTGAACTGCACGGCGTAGGCGTTGACCTTGCCCAGGCACTTGCCGTCCGTGGAACGGACGCGCTGCGACGGGATGCAGCCCAGCGGGGCCAGCCCGTTGAACACGACCTTCCGCGCGCCGAGCCCGTACAGCCGCTGCAGGAGCGAGCAAAATGGATTGATCAGATGAGCTCTGCAGACTGCAGGGGCAGTGCTGCTGATCCGATGATCTTGCTTGCCTTGAGCTGCCGGTCCAGGGTGGTGATGAGGAGGCGGATGAACTGGTCGTGCGTGTACGTGGTGCCGTCCGCCATGAAAGGCTGCAGGAAGTTGTTGATGTAGTCGTTGCTCCCTTCACCAGCACACGTTACGTCAGTGCCCCGTGCTGCTCGGATGGACTAGCTAGCCGACGGTAAGCTAAGATGAAGAAGCTGTGGCACTCACCAAGCCCAATCTGGAACAGCGCCGCATTGACCGCGGCCTCGGCGGCCTCCTTGCCGATCTTGGCGATCATGGCCTTCTTGACGGTCTCGAAGCACGTTATCTGCTCGTCGAAGGAGAGGTACTGGACCTGCAGATGAGTCAATCGCATCTCGTCGCGTTTATTACAGGGGAGCCAGGCTAGGAGCACATCATGGGTGGAGAATCAGAGAGGCACAGCGACGTGTCTTACGAAGTAGACGCCCGTCTCGTTCAGGATGCCGGCGCCGCCGGAGGCGAAGTTGACGCCGCCGAGCACGTCCTTGCCGGCCAGCGACAGGGAGAGGAACGGCGGCGGCGATGGCACGCCGAACTTGTCAGCTGCGCATATCGATCGCGTGCGGAAATTAAATTAGCATCACTACCAGTTCGCGTAAAGTTTCAGCCTTTCATCTATCAGGCGGTGATGACGGACGCGCTTACCCATGTAGTCTCCGATGGTTTTGCCGTTGGTGAACCTCCCGGTGGCCTCGCGGCCGGGGTAGTCGATGCCGTACCAGGGGTAGTTGGACTTGGCCAGGGACATGGGGAAGTAGTTGTTGTTCCCCACGTCGGACATCGAGTCGCCGAACACGTAGGTCACCGGACCCTTGTTGGTGGTCGTCGTCGAGCGAGGAGAAGGTATGGTGAAGTTTCTCGTGTCTGCAGTAGCCGGATCGGCCGCCGCCGCCGCCACGACGGCTGAACAATGCGCGAGAATGGCAATGGCGAAGACGACGGCAAGAGCTGCCATTGCTGCTCTGATCTCCGAAGAGTGCGCTCGTGTTGTGCTGTGCTGTTCAGATGTTGGCTGCTGATGGCTTGTGTTGCATGATGGGGGTGCACGAGGCGTCGATTTTATAGCGCGGCGTGGTTGCATCGGGTCGTGCCGATCTTTTGCAAGTTTGGGTTAATTCAGATTAACGGTTTAAGTTTCCGGCTTGAGTGTAGTGATGATCAGTTGTTACAGCGATTCGTGCACGAAATTCCGAAACGGAGGGACGAATGGGCAGCCGGGATGCATGTGAGCAAGCGTGGTAGCTGAGGTGGTTGAAGAACTTGGGGGCCTTCTTGTTTGAACAGCTTTGATTTATTTTTTTTTAAATCGATGGGACAGCTTTGATTGTTTAACTTGCAATGGAAACGGCATCAGTGCGTCGGCGCTTGGGGTTTGGGAATCCGCAATAGAAGAAGCTAGCACAAACGCTGCAGTGGAGCAGAATTCGCGGGCGAGCTTCAGCAGCGTGCTAGGCGTTTTGTACACCCGGTCGCTAACGTGATCAGTTCCGATAAGATGAGATCTACGATCACAGCCCAACCCACAAAACCAGAGTCCCGACCTAGACTACGGAACAGTCAGCCTGACCATCACCGGCCCAGAACCCATTTCCCAACCAGCATCGGTTGTTGCCCCACCTCCACGTCCAGAATAGGAACACAGAGCCAGAAGAAGCTCCCTCCCTCCCTCCACTGGCCGCGGCCATGCGGCCCTCCACATCCGCCTTGGCCCTGCTCCATACTCCGACCTGCTCCTCCCGTCTTCCCCTGCTCCACAGCTTCATCGGTCTCCGGTGGTCGGCCCCCCGCTTCCAGGTACCACCCCACTCCTATGTTTTCAGGGGCATCACATCTCCAACTCCAACTCTTGTGATTCCGTGCCAGTTGCTCAGTTGCAGTGGCTGTTTACCGCAGGTTAGCGAGTGGATGCGGTCGTAGGGGTTGTCAACGGCACACCTGGGTGCAGCTTGAGACTCAGGTAAGTCTGCTTCCTGTTGGCGCTCTAGGTTGTATTTACTCGATAATCACGATACTATGTGGAACTGCAACTACCACAAACAAATAGAGTGGGTTACGAGAATTAGAACCGGAAAAGATGGTTAAGTAGTGCGCAAAATCAAGAGCTGTTCTGTAAATACCTCTGCTGATGATAGAAATAGTAGCGACTAGTGGGCGAGCGAACTATTTGTGGCTTAGCGCTATGTAAATCTGTAGGACTTCAATAGATTGAGGAATGAGCTATCCTAATTACCACGGGCATCATATCACTTGTGGCATTCTTGTTTGAACAGCTTTGATTTATTTTAAAAAAAATGATAGCACAGCTTTGATAACTTGGCAATGGAAATGGCATTAGTGCCCCGGTGTTTGGGGTTTGGGAATATGCAAGACTGCAATTGAAGAATCTAGCACAAGCGCTACAATGGAACAGAATTCGCAGGCGAGCTTCAGCAGGACATTTTGTACGCGTGGTCACTAACCTAATCAGTTCCGATAAGATAAAATCCACGATCACAGCCTAGCCCACAAAAACCAGAGTACCGGCTCAGACTACGGAACAATTTTGGCTCTAGCTAGTCAGCCTGATCATCGTCGGCCTAGAACGGAACAGCGAAAACCCTATTTCTCAACAAGAATCGTCGTCCCCGAACTCCAGCCTCAAGGATAGAGATAGAGACACGGAGCAGCCATGCGAGAAGCTCTGGCCATGCGGCCCTCCAAGTCCGCCTCGGCCCTGCTCCTCCCGTCGCCCTCGCTCCGCAGCTTCATCAGCCTCCGGTGGTCGGCCTCCCGCTTCCAGATACCCCCAACTCCCGAGTTTCCAAGGGTATCACATCTCCAACTCTTGTGATTTTGTGCCAGTTGCTCAGCTGTGGTGGCTATTTGCCGCAGGTTAGGGAACGAGCGGGTGCGGTTGTAGGGGTTGTCAATGGCACGACTAGATAGTGACGGAACTAGATTTTAAGAATTGTGTGTACATGATCTCTAAAATTATTTTTTATACTTAACCATATTCTAAATAAAGGTCATTACTTTAAATAAAAATTATTACGGCTAGTTTAAAATATATATTATTTTACAAGTTAAAAATAATTACTTAAATATTTATTTCATTCCTCTTTAAACAATAGTTTCTTAAGATCAAATAACAAAGATTTCACGTCTTGTGTATGGTCGTCTAAATAGCTTCTCAAGATCTAATAAAGATTTCACGTATATTGTGTATGGTCGTCTAGTACTTTATTTATAACTTATATTATGTTATATAGCTGACATATAAAATATCTATCAATGTGATATTTTGCTCTATGATATGATTTGAAGTGTTGCATGGCATATTTTTTTAGGTAGAATAAGATTTTTTAGCCAGAACAAATTGTTATAATCCTAGCAAATATGTCTGTACGTTTGCTACGGGTGATACTGTGAAGCATTTATTAACTGATTTAAATATCATCACGATATAATTAAATTTCACATGACAACATCTCGTTCAAAATCCTTTGAAATAAAGTTTTGACCTCTAACACTTCTTAATACTTTCATACACGCCACCTATCTCCTTTCTCAAAAAATCTCCCTGCCATCCTTCACGATGTTGGCTATCGCGACCTTAACTTTTGCAATGATGAGGGTGCCCACCATATCAGCATGCGTGCTCGTCGCGACACTATGGTATGACCTGCCGATTTACATCTACTGATCTGCTGAGCATTCACGATTCACCCATATCACTAAATAGGGTTATCAGAAAAGCTCAAGACTCACGAATTATTTATATTTTACTGGCTAAAAACTCAATTCAAGCTAATCTATACTTTTAAATCAAGCCAAGCTTGAACCTAACCTGGAGCTTGCGAGCTCCAACAATCCGAGATTGAGGTATTCGATGAAGCTAGAGTATTTTAATTTTGCGTGGCATGTGCATGCACCCTGCTACCTCTATTAATTAAATTTCTCCATCAAAAGTTAAAATAATATAGCTGGAGGCTAGAACCTTTCATTAGCTAGCGAGTTATTGTGTTGCACAAGCCAAAATAGGTACAAAATAATACTCACTCTATTCTTTTTTAATAGTTCTATTTTATCTTGGTACAATGATCAAGAAGAAGAACCTTACTTATCATCTCATTAGTCATGACTCTTTATTTTTGATGTTATCATATACATATACTAATCTTTTTTCAAGAAGAGCCATTCATACTATTCATAAGAAGTCAACTCAAATAGGACTATCAAAGAAGAATAATTTAAAATAGGACTATTAAAAGAAATAGAATAAAGCAAAATGTCCATATATACTTTTCTTTCCATTTATTTATCAAAATTAAATATTTCTTTTAGACCAATCTCAATGCATATTTTTATTGTATTACTCTCTCTGTTTTTATTTACATATCCTAAGTCAAATTTGACTAACTTTGATCAAATTTATAGAAAAAATAATAATATTTACACCACTAAATTTGTTTTATTGAATCCACAATAAAATATATGTTGATAGTGCATATGTTGGGTAGTATAGTTGTTGCTATATAATTCTATAGATTTGGTCAAAATTACCTAAATTTAACTTAGGACAAATCTAATATGATATGTGAATAAAAATGGAGGAAGTATTAGAAAGATTGTGAACTTGGTAACTGAATTGGATGAATATTAGAGGATGAAACTCGTCTCACATCCAATAAAACTCTCTTTTCTATCTCCTTGTAATGATTTTACCATTTTTGCAAATCTGCTGATGTGTTATAATATTTAATATTTATAAAATTTCACCTGAGACTAGCTTTATACGTGTGTTTGCTTATCTATCATCAATACTGTTTCTTTAAAGTCATTATGTCGTGATCTCCATAAAAATTAGACATCTCGCGCTCGGATCGACCTCGGCTCGGGATCCTCCAGCTTTTAGGTGCCAGGCAGCGAGCGAAGCGACAGCGACGCAAGCTGTCTGCGTATGCATGTTTGTCGTGGAGATAAGAGCCTACACTGGCTGGTTAGAGTCCCTATACCTATATATCAATTGCATACGTGAGGATCTCAACCACATCCTCCTATGCGTATCAGAACTCTCGTCGACTAATATACGGTTATCAACGCATACCCATGTGATGTGCTCACGTATCAATCATTTTCTTTCTATAAACTTTTCCTTTTATGTTATGTGATATCTAGTATTTTCTTTTCTTTTATTTTTTCAGTCTTTTTTACCTTCTGTATGTTGTTTACGGAGATGTTATGTTCATAAATATTTTGTAGAAATTATGAAAAAAGTTATCTCGAGAAGTTGTATATTTTCTACAAGCTCTACAGTAAACTTATCATCAAAGTTGTGTGAAAGATTTTCCAGACAATATTTTTATGGAAGTTATGCTCAAAATTGTCCTTTAGTAAGCAAATTGAAAAAAAGGTTATACATAAAATTTGTACGCGTCGTGAAAATTGTGTTAAAACAAATTATCCTATAGGAAGTTGATTGGAAAAAGTTTATGCATAAAATTGTAACAGTAAAAGATGTGCTAAAAAATTGTAATAGTAATAGTTACAGCAGTCATTACCTTGAATGAAGAAATTATACTTATAACTTTCTAAAAATAGTAAATTTCGGAGAAGGAAACTTTCGGATAATCTATGCTGTCCGAAATCGAGCGCGCGTGACCCTCCTGGCGAGCGCTCGCCGATTAGCACTTAGCAGGGCCCGTGGCCGGCTCGCTCGAGGTTGGCTCATTGATAGCCCTCCCGCTCAAGGGCTCAGCCGCTCAGGGCCTCAGGTTCATCTCCTCCGTTTCTTAAACCTTTCCCTTCTCTCGGACTCTCTCCTCCCTTGCTCTTCCTTCCCTGGCGGCGACGACTGGGCGAGCGGCGGCGCCATTTGTCCTGTCTTCGCCCAGCCCTTTGCCGGCGACGAGCGCATCCTCCAGGTATGCCCGCCCCTTCTCTTTCCTGCTGCTGTGCGAGACGGAGCACCCCAAACCCTAACCAAATTATTTGTATTCGGATGTGAATCCAGTTACAATATATTACCTACTGACTTCGATTCGTTTGCAAGAATTATCGGGTGTACATGTGTACACCCATGTCCTATGCTGGGTCCGCCCCTGCGACTGGATGTAGCTTGAGACTCGGGTAAGTCTTCTTCCTGCTGGCGCTCTGTGTTATATTTACTCGATAATCATGGTACTGTGTGGGGAATTAGAACCGGAAAAGATGGTTAAGTAGTGCGCAAATCAAGAGCTGTTCTGTAAATACCTCTGTTGATGTAAGAAATAGTAGCTACTAGTGGGCGAGCAAACTGTTTGTGGCTTAGTGCTAATGCGCTATGTAAATCTGTAGGCCTTCAGTAGATTGAGGAATGAGCTGTCCTAATTACTCCGGGCATTTCACTGAGTAATCTGTACTGGGTACCCAATGGTTGGGTGAAATTTGTGAAGATATTTGTGATTTCTTGATTACACAGTACAGTTTTGATATGGACAAGATTAAGTCATCTTGAGTTCTGTGTTTCTTTACTAAGGTTGGCTGAATGCCTTCTAGGTACAAGGCATCGCAGTTTATCCATGTCTTAGCAGACATGTTCTGATTTGCTAATGAATTTACTTACAACTTGTATTGACCAACCTTTTTTTGGGCAGAGTACCTGCTTTAACTGTCTGCCGGTCTCATCAAAGGGCTGCTATCATTAGAAATGAGCATGCTCAGAATGCTGACTTGCCCCGAAAATACTCGAAAAGGGAGAAGAAACCATTTCCTATACCAGTGCTGGAGTTAAGACGCCGAGCAAAGGAAAGGATGAAGGCAGCACAAGGGAAACCGAAACAACCACTGCCTCCACCAAAAAATGGAATGCTAGTGCGTAGACTGATACCAGTTGCCTACAAAGTGTACAATGCAAGAATTTTGCTGATCAACAACTTGAGGAAGCTTATGAAAGTAGTACCTGTAAAAGGCTGCAAGTAATTCCCGTTACCCATCATTTAAGATGATTATTTGTTACATGTCATGTTTATGGGTACCATAGAAGGATCTAAACCAAGATAACACAATATGATGCCTATAAAGCAACAAACTGTGTGCCAACATAACCCCTTTTAATGGCAAAGAATATAAAAAGGTATTCTTTGGCAATTTTTGCTTACATGTTATATGTTAGGTGCTCAGTTGATCAAGTGTGCTAATTATTATTTTCAGTTTTCTATAATGCATAACATACTTAAGCATATGATCATGTCAGATTATGCAATACGAACTTCATAGCATCTGGAAAGACACATCAGTTATTTGCAATAATACTGTTTTTTTTTTTACTTGGGCTAGAGTCTGTCATAAAACACTTGTGCCTCATCGAGGGCACACTCTTCCATTGGTCCAGGTGTTGCTGGTTTGATGAAAGTCAGTCTGTTTGTCTTGGAACAGTGCGCTAAGTCAGGCCAGAGAACTAGAATTTCTGTTTACTTCCCATCGAAACCATTACACTGTAGAAAGTAAAGCTCATGGTCATACTAAATGAACTTTCTAGATGCTCATATGTGCTTGATCAGTTTACTATGCCCTAATTAGCACATTCACATGTGACTTTTTCTGATGCAGATATTGCAGTGAGATACATGTTGGATCTGTTGGACATCCTTTCCGAACATGCCGAGGAATGATGGCAGCTCAACGTAGAGGAGAACATGACTGGGGAAGTACTTTAGTGGAAGCTGTGTTCTTACCGGTTGAAGCCTACCATCTAGAGGACCGCCTAGGGAAGCGTATCCCTCATGAACAGAGGTTTGCTGTACCCCGCATTCCCGCTCTTGTGGAACTTTGCATCCAAGCTGGAGTTGACCTCCCTGAGTATCCCACAAAACGTCGAAGAAAGCCAATCATTAAAATAGGAAGAAACGAGTTTGTCGATGCAGATGAAGATGACCTACCAGATGCAGAGCCTGACAGATTTGAGCAGACACTTCTTGAAGAACTACATTTTGATGAGGTTATCGCTCCATCTACCCCGGAGGAGACAGCAGCTCTTGCCGAGGAAACAATCGAAGCATGGGAGACCGTCAGGGATGGTGCCTTGAAGCTTATGAAGGGCTATGCTGTGAGGGTTTGCGGATACTGCCCTGAGGTGCATGTCGGCCCAACTGGCCACAAAGCACGGAACTGTGGAGCCTTCAAGCATCAGCAGAGGAATGGACAGCATGGGTGGCAAGCAGCAGTGCTTGATGACCTAATACCTCCTAGATATGTCTGGCACATGCCAGAATCTGGGGAGGAACTGCAGAGGGAGCTGAAGACCTTCTATGGGCAGGCACCAGCTGTTGTTGAGATGTGCATTCAGGGTGGCGCCAAAGTGCCAGAGAAGTACAAATGCACAATGAGACTAGATATAGGAATTCCTTCTAGTTTGAAGGAGGCTGAAATGGTCATCTGATCCTGGAGCAGTTTTAAGTTGTCTCCTAATGACATTCTTTGTTGTGTCCGGGGACAAAAAAAATATCACGCTCCGTCCTGGACTTGGCTTACCATAGATTCATTTTACTAGTGAATGTATATATATCAGGACTGAGGTTAGAAAAATCAGCATATTTCCTTTGTTTGAGATCCTCGTTGTTGTTTCCATTTTTTTTTGGTACAAATGCAAAATGGTCTGCTGAACTTACTTTTTTTGCCAGTAGTCAACCATTAGGAATGGATCAAAGAACCCTGGATGAACAAAGGCAGTAGTTGCTGCCTCGTAGAGCAAGAGAAGGTCAGTTCCAGCTGATGTAATACTTTGTGAAGGAGAACATCATTTTAATATACTCCAAATTTGTTCCCTGTGCAACTTGTATTCATATCTGGCCATCTAGAGAGGAATCAGAAATTTCTCGTACGCTACCACCATGCACAATTACACAACCACTAGCAGTATATCACAGATTCAGCTGAAACAGATGACATCAACAAATCGAAATTTTATCAGAACCATAAGGAGTTTCCATTTGCCTTCGAAGAAACAATGCAATTTACAAGTTAAAAGCCTCGTTCTAGCTGACTGAACAGCTGAATTTGGTGTGGGCTGCCCCCAAGAGCTGCGCATTCATGAACCATTTGTCTAGTGGTGTTGACCGTCAATGAGGTGAGGGCTCCACCGCCGTCCTGAAGAGCAGGATGTAGACCTTATCGACGGAAAAATACAAGAATCCACCCCGGGCGTGCGTGACATACGAACCGAAACTCGTCCCCACGATGCAGTGCCAAGCTGGCCCGTATGCAGTATCAAACTCCTGTCAGCAAAGGATGAGACCTTATCAGTATGCACAGGATTGCAATCCGAAACAGGACAGACAAAATGAGGAAATTGCGGACAAATAGTCGGAGTATTTGAAAGTATGATGAAGTATGGGGATGGAATGAGGCATGTTTGGTCGCTTGGAGATATTCAATAAATATTTGTAGACTGGACTGACATGAGCAAGAACCATGTTGGGCATGGAAACGTGAGATTAAAATTAATCAATTTAATATGCGAATTCAAGGTCCAATAGTCTTTTTTTAAGTGCAAGCCCAATGGTCTGCTGAAAGGTTTGCTGCGTTATTAGTCAAACTTGGATACCTTTTTGTGAAATGACAACCACCTGAAGGTATGATGACACGGCCTTCTGATTATGCAGTGTATTAATTGCTCGTATTGGTGGTTAGCTACCATAGATTGCCCAAGGATGGCTTAGCACAATTGCGAAGCATAGTTCATTCAACGCGACCCCATCGCCTGGTTGTTCAGAAACTGATACTTCAACTGCCAATGATGGGATCAGCAAATCAAGTGAAGGATTATTTTGGATTTGGACGCATGGAGACAGTTCAAGGGCAGGCAATCTGAAGATCACAATTCATCGAGGCAACAACGAAAAAATAAATAAAAGGTGATCATAAAGCAGAGCTCTATGCCTCTATCAGCATGGACATGGATGCACTTGGCGCAGTCGTCGTCATGATAAGGCTAAGGCCCCGACCAGGGACAAATACATCATAAACCAGTCATGGCTGCATTGCCATGGCAATGCGCTGATGCACGTGGACGATACAAGTGGAATGTAGAATCAGACTAAAGCAGCAATACCACTCCAGGAATCAAAGTTACTCGACGGGAAGTGGTTCTAGTTCGGAATCGAGCAATTGATGCATCGTTGTCCTCACGCAAGTCCGATGAACAATCACAGATACTCTAATCTCCGAGTAAAAAAAATTTGAACTGTCCACTGCCAATTTGCAGAAACAATGGTCAATGTGTGTGCAGGCTCGGAGTGGTCCGTACCTTCTTGAGCGCGAGCGCGAGGCGCTTGGGCTCGAGCCGCCGCGGGTAGTGCGGCATCGCGGCGAGCTCGTCGCGGGCGCAGCGGAACGCGCGCCGCTGCAGAGCGGGCGGCATGTCGGCGGCCACCACCCTCACCACGGCCTTCCTCTCCTCCTCGGCACCGCCCGCGCCCGCGCCCGCCGCCTGCTTCCCCGAGGGGACCCCCGCCGCCCCCTCGGCGCCGCCCTCCGCGAACCGGCGCTCGACGCCCAGCAGCGACCTGACGGCCCCGCCCCGGCGCCCCGCCGCTTCGCCGGAGCCCTGCTGTTCCCTCATGCCGCCGGATTCCTGTGTCAGCAGCTCAGCGGGCGCGGGGGCCGAAATGTTTGACCTGGATGGGAAAGCAGCAGGACTGGGCACTCGGCAGCAGCGAGTGCGTCGCAGCGGCTCGGGCGGCTTTTGATTTTTGTTTTGTGGGGAGGAGACGGACGAGCGGGACGCGAGGAGAGGGAAGGGGAGAGAAGGACGTTGGGGGTCGTTAAAGCGGGGCGTGTACTTTTGGGTTTTTTTCCCTCCGCCCGGGAAGCCCGCCGGTGGGATCACCGACGCGCTGGGGCGGGGCTCGCGGCACGGCACGAGCACGAGCGGGTGGAGCAAGCCGCGCGAGCTTTCCGGTGGCGGTGGTTTTCACCGCTCCGAACTCTGATGGGCGCGAGTTGGAGGCCGCGACCGTTCTGGCTGCGGTCTGCGGCGGTGCCCCGCTGCCCCGCATGGCGCATTGGCGCCCCAGCAGCTGCTCCGTGTCAGTGTACCGCGCGGTGACTACTGTACTGGTGGCAGTACTGGTGTTGGTGTTACGACAGGACCGTTGGAGTGGACGCTTACAAGTATCAACGCATATTTCTAGTTTCGATTTTGTTACAAAGCTGGACCGATGGCGGCACGACGCGAATGCAGACGGCACGTACGCCTTCGTAAAGTACATAAGGATTTGACTCCAAATGCGAGTAATGCAACAAATCATGGCGCTTAACAGGCCTCAGAATAGTCCAGTGTCATTAGATCTTCAGAATAGCCCGTAACAGGCCTCAGAATAGCGTACCGAAATATTCAGATAAGTCGAGAATGGAGCAACCGGTGGGAGCACGAACAAGGCTGATCCCACCCCCAAACAGAAACCATTCTGCCAAAAAAAAAAATGCAGTGCAAATGACCCGTAGCAAAATTACCAAACAGCTAGTAGCTCCTACATCTAGAACGCCACAGGAGAAAAAGACGGCACATATCTGGACGCTACATATGAGCTGGTAGTTCGGTGACTGGTGTTCGCAGCTTCCCTCTTCGGTCGAACTTGAGGCCAAACATGGTCACACGAACCATGCGACCCTCGCGGCCGTCCGCATCCTCATCCTCGCAGGGCACGCTCTCCACGAGACAAAACTTGCTGTCGCCCATGTACGCGAGCGTGGCCCCCGAGCCGGCCGCGCTCTCGCACCCCGCGCCAGGAAACAGTTTCTCCTCCGTCCTGTCCGGCTCCGGCGGCCGTGCTGCGGGACGGGACCTGGCAGGCGCGGACGTACCCCGGCTCCTCGTCGAGCCCGAACCACGCGCCCAGCTCGCGGTCGAAGTGGCCCTGCCCCCGGAACGGCAGCGCCCACGCGCCGCGCCACGTCCAATCGCCGCGCTCGGCGTCGAAGGAGTAGGTGTCGTAGTCAGCGGCGTCGCGCGTGGACACGAATATGGTGTGGCCGTCCGGGTGCGCCGCGTGGGAGACGACGGCCCGCCCCGGGGCGAACGGCGGCGGTGGCGGCGCGGCCACGCTCTTCCACGACCACTCGTGCCTCCGGAGCCACGGGTCCTCCGCGTCGCTGGTGCAGAGCGCCCACGAGCACGCCTCAACTGCGACCGGCAGGCCCGTGCCGAGCGTCGTCGGCGTGTACAGCGCGCCGCCGTGTCGTAGACCAGGGTCGGAGCCTCCGTCCCTCCGCCGCTACTCACGACGACGATGTTGCTGCCGATCGCGTCTCAGAAGCAGGCGCCACGAACCGGAACGCCGCGGGCTCAGGTAGGCGCATTGGGTCCTCCCGATCGGTGCAGGCCGAGTCGTCGGAGCCGGGAACGGTGAGCATGGTGTCTGGTTCGATCTGGCGGATGGAGTAGTCCTTCTCCGAGTCATCTAGCACTAGGTACAGGTGCTTCTTGCGCGCCGGCCGCGATCTTTTGCCGTGACCTTGGCTCCGGTCGTCATGCCCCCGGCGTTCGGACATGCCTCCAACTCTCCAAGCTTCTGCCAGCCTTGACAATGCGAGGTACTTGTGTCCAAAAAATGTAACTTAGGGTGGACGAGCTCGATTTTTGACCTACCAGAAAATCGAAATCTGCTGAAGTTGTAGGGAGAGGCTGGCTAATGAGACCGAGACAAGGGGAAGAAGATTCCGAAACGGAAACGCGTAGGCGTAGCTGGCAATTCGAACCGCAGTCGGCATGGCGCATCGCAGCGAGAGAGGTCGCCGGAGAGAAAATAAACAGAGAGGAGGTAACGGGCTACATGGGCCGGCCTAACAGGAGAGTTTTGAGGGGATTGGGCCTTTTTCAGTGGATTGGGTATGGGAGGTAAAAGGAAGAAATTATTTTTAAACTTTGGCACGAATCCGTATTTTCTCTGTAAACAACGAAACCGTCCGTCTGGATGGTTCGAACTTGCGATACCGGACATATAACCTCCCTGACTGGTTTCTCTCAATAGTTTTTCCTTTCTTCTTTTATATTTATTTTGGCTAAATCTTTGAAGAATTATAGTAAATAAAAATATCATAAAATGAAAAATCCAATTTTGTTGGACACCAAATGAGTAGATCTATGCAGTGAACATATGATATGATATAGTAAAAAAATATTGTATTTTTAGATATATATTTTTATGTAATTAATTCATAGCTACAGTTTTCGTGGTCCAATTATGGTGAAATTTTTATGATGGGACAATAATTATATGCTTGAGCTGTAGTAAAAATTTCATGTTCATTGAATCATGTATGTTTGAGAAACTGAAGAGTCTCTGATATAGCTTGGAATTTAGTTGCTTAATAATACATGATCCAATGAGTATGAAGTTTTCATAAAGGCTGAAGAATATGATGATTAGCCTACCATAAAATTTTAACAGACCACGGAACTGTAGCTATGAATTAATTATAGAAAAGTATATATCTAAAAGTATAATAATTTTTTTACTAAATTATATCATATCATATGTTTATAGCGTAGATCTACTCACGTGGAGTTCAAGAAAATTGAATTTTCCATTTTATATTTTTTATGATTTACTATGATTTTTAAAAGATTCGGCCAAAATAAATATAAAAGAAAAGAAGAAAAATCACATAGAGAAACTAGGTAGGGAGGTTATATGTCCGGTATCGTGAATTTAAGTCCAACCGGACGGTTTCAAAGCAAATGTGGATTCATCCCAAAGTTCAGAGAGGTAAAAGTAACTGTTTCCGAGGTAAAATGCTTTACACTGCTAAGGCGAAGTTCATTTGTCTATTTTCATGTAATAAAAAAATATCTATTTCCAAAAAAAAAATTCTATGTGTACGTATTGGCACTGCTTTGCTCTCTGAAACAAGGTATCTATGGAAAATATGAAGCTAAAGATGATTGCGGATTATAGAACCAACTTTTTTTTGCAGGGATACAAAACCAACTCAAACACTGAAAGCTAGATCTAAACCAAATTTTACTTCAGGATCACGGATCTTTGAACACAACTGTAGAAATTTTAGAGCTGATTGATTCTTCCTTGTAAAACTTCTGCAACTTCACACTTTGCTTTCTGGCCTGAAGCTGACTCTTAGCTAATTTATCTGTGTTTACTATCCTTTTTATCAGATAATAATAACCATAGGGAAACATGTTTGTCTCTGTTGGAATTGGAGAGTAGATATGCATGTGGTTCCTCTAAATCCAACAACAGCATAAACAACATCCAATGTTAAATATACACTTAAAACTTACGGTCGATTCGTCTCCATAAGACTCCGTCTCCCTCTTTTTTCTCCTTCCTCTGGAGATGGCGCAGAGTAGTGGCAAGCTCCGGGGGAGGGGGGAGGGCGACCTCCCCTGGGCGAGCTCGCGACAGGGCGGAGGCGGCGGCAACCCCCCAGGCGAGCTTGCGGTGGAGGCGGCGCGGCGAGCTCCCCGGGATAGGGTAGCGGCGTTTTTCCCTCTTTTTTCCTTTTTTATTATTTTTGATGCAAAAGTTTTGTAAATTTTTTCTTAAACCTTTTTTTGTTTTGGATGCAAAATTTTTCGCAAAACTTTTTCTACCAAACTTTTTTTTGGTTTTGTATGCAACAGTATTTTCTTCAAAAAAAATTCAATTTTTTCTTAAAACTTCCTCACATCAAAATTTTTCCATGCTCTCCAAATTTTTTCTTTGAAAAATTTCTCCAGAAAATTTTTATTAGAAAAATATAAAAAATACTAAAAAAATAAAAAAGAACGGTCGGAGGATCGACCGTATGGAGCCTCCCTACGGTCGACTGTAAACTAGTGGGACCCTAAACAACTGTAATTGCCGGAAGAACGCAGCCCAGTGTCAGACATTCTCATCTTAGCAGAGACGGGCGAGACCGCAAGACCAAACCGCAGCTGCATTGACCTGGAAGCGTACTCGACGTTTGCACGCTCCAAACCGAGACGGGCGAGGGCCAGGACTGCCGGCCGTTCCGCTGAAACTGTTTGCATCACGTAATCGATGCAGAGGCCTGCAGATTTCCTCCGGGCCCGGGCGCCGGCGTCCTCCTCCTACTCCTACCGTTGGCGGCGGGTTCCCAGGAACGGATTGATGGCACTCCGTCGAGCCTGCGCTGCTGTGCTCCCAGGTTCCGACCGTTGGTCGTATCCGGCGCGTGGGCGTTGCAGTAAACCGAGTCACGGGTGCTCTCGAACGTTCGCAAGCGGCACTCGTGCTCCATCGAGTGCAGCAGTTACTCGGTCAATGAAACCGCCGTCGCCTGCTCGCCTTTGGCGGGCTCACTGTAGCCGCGGTCACCTGAAAAGCGGCGAGGCACGCACGCCCGCAGGGCCGCAGCCGCAGCGCGACGACCCGTTCCCGTGCAGAGCAGCTACAGGTAGAGCCACGCCGCGGCTGCCAAGCCCGTGCCGTTGCGCTTGGGCGTCGTGCATGCCGGCCAAGTGGCGCCGGTCGCTGGCGCCCGCCCGCAAAGCGGCGGAGGAGCCGCCGGCCCGTCGCAGCCTTCGGCCGTCTTCGAGTGCAGTCGCGCACGCAGCGACGCAGGCTGCGCTCGCCGTTTGCCAACCGCGTCTGGATCAACCACGGCTGCCGGGAACCCAAGGATTCGAGCCCTCGAGGGCATGGCACATGCGCGTTCTCGTTAACCTACTGGATCCCTTGATTTCTCCTCACGCAAAGCACGGCAGCCAGCAGCTTGATTAGCCTTTGCGAGCCCTTTCCTTTTGGACGCCAAGGGTTCTCATCCCCTCTCGTGGTAGCGGCAGCAGATGGCCGTACACGCTTTAACGGCTATCCGTCCCATCTTCCCATCCCATCCCCGCCGGGAGTCTCGGCCGGCCGGCCGGGGCCCCATCCAACGGTCGCATTTAACGAAAACCGGCGGATCTCCGGGCACTGATGGCAGGAAGACGCAGCCGCAGCAGGATCGCCGTGCTGTGATGGTATCGTGGATTGCACCGCGCGGGGTCGATCTCATTCTCAGGACGCGATTGTAGGATCCATTTGGCACGCGGTTAAAGCCCAAGACGACGCTAGTCATTGGCGCATGGCTCATCAGTACGGTATCCGGAGCGGAGATCTCGGCGCTAGAACACGGGGCGGGGGGATCACGGGGAGCAGGTCAGGAACGACGAGCGCGGATCGGAGCACCGTGAAACTGTGCAAGCAAATAAGCTGCGGCGCTGGGTAAGCCGAGCACGGGACCAAGACTGCGCTAGAGTTTTTACTGCGATCAATGTGGCAGGGCGCGTCGCACGGGAGCGCCACGCCAGACGAAGAACCGGAGAAAACTGCCCGGACTCCGTACGGGCGAAATGCAAGCAGGTACTGCTACTGCGTAGACTTGCTCTACACTCTACTAATCGTGACCACTCGTACGCCCCAAAGCTTGGGAGAAAGGACATTGCGGTGCATTTGATCTTTGGTTTAAAGTAGAAAGTTGTACGTGCAGGGTAGGTACTTTTTTTTTGTTAGATACGTCAATACGTGCATGTGCAGTGTCCACGTGTTTGGTGCAACACTGTCCTGGATAACAGAAGAACAAGTACCCCTGACCAAGTGAGCATCCTGTGATGAACTGAGCTTACCGAACACCGTTTCACTGACAGTTTTACACGGTGGACGAACCCGAAAGTACAGGTACTGATAGAACACGAAATCCACCCAGCAGGGCGACGCGCATTTTCTATCGCGTTGAAAAGAAGAAGGAGAAGAAAACCGTTGCCACGCCATGTGGCCATCGGACCGTTTCTGCACAGGACCAACAGCCAAAACGAACCAACCAGCCAACGGCCGAGCCACCTGCGCGCTGGTCCCGCTCCCGGAGCCTCTTGGGTCCCAGCCAAAGCCGAGCTGGCCTCCGGCGCCGCAACGTTCGCCACGCCCACGCGGCGCCTCCGCACTGGCTGGTCTCCCGCCCCCAGCACCCTTCGTTCCTCGGCCGCTTCCCCTCCCATCATTCTCCATCGGCCGTCTCTGCGGGCCCCTCGCGTGCCGTATTTACCCCTCCTCCCTCCCGTTCGGCCAGTGCTCGGCCGCCTCCCTGCCATTATTAAAGCGAGACCACCCCTGCCGAGCTCGGCCAGTGCTGCTAGTACGCCGCCGCGCACACCTCAGTCGCTCGCCGAAGCATCCAACTGTGAGTGCTGAGTGGGGTGTAGTGCGTCGCCATTGCGTTGGCTAAGAAGGTTCCAGCTGCAATGCCGGCGGCGTCGCGGAGTGTGAAGGAGATGGCGGCGGCGGCGGTCGTCCTGGCAATGCTGCTCTCTTCGGCGGCGGCGGCCGCCGCGCAGCACGACTACGGCGACGCCCTGCACAAGTGCATCCTCTTCTTCGAGGGCCAGCGCTCCGGGAGGCTCCCGCCGGACCAGCGCGTCCGCTGGCGCCGCGACTCCGGGCTCCACGACGGCGCCGCCGCCGGGGTACGCGCGCTCGTCTTAATAAAAAGCAGTTGCATTTGACGGTGACTTCTTCCGTCGCCACTAGTCGTGACTTCATTCATTTTCTTCCGAGCAGGTGGACCTGACGGGAGGGTACTACGACGCCGGTGACAACGTGAAGTTCGGGTTCCCGATGGCGTTCACGGCGACGCTCATGTCGTGGGGGCTCATCGACTTCGGGCGCAGCTTCGGCCCGCACATGGAGGAGGCCCGGAAGGCGGTGCGGTGGGCGACGGACTACCTGATGAAGACGACGGCGAAGCCCAACACGGTGTACGTGCAGGTTGGCGACGCCTTCCGCGACCACGCGTGCTGGGAGCGGCCCGAGGACATGGACACCCCGCGCACCGTCTACAAAGTGGACCCCTCCCACCCGGGCTCCGACGTCGCCGCCGAGACCGCCGCGGCCCTCGCCGCCGCCTCCATTGTCTTCCGCGAGTCCGACCCCGCCTACTCGAAACGCCTCCTCGACCGCGCCGTCGCCGTAAGCGCTCCGCCGCCCGCCATCGCCTTGTCCGCTAGCTAGCGAGCCAGTGACAACTCGGCCGTGCCAGTGTGAAAAAGGTTGCGTTTTTTTTTTTGTTTTGGTGGCAGGTGTTCGAGTTCGCGGACAAGCACCGGGGCCCCTACAGCAGCAGCCTCCACGCGGCGGTGTGCCCCTGCTACTGCGACTACTCCGGGTACCAGGACGAGCTCCTGTGGGGCGCCGCGTGGCTGCACAAGGCGTCGCGCCGCCGCGAGTACCGCGAGTACATCAAGCGCAACGAGGTGGTGCTCGGCGCCAGCGACGCCATCAACGAGTTCGGCTGGGACAACAAGCACGCCGGCATCAACGTCCTCATCTCAAAGGTTGCCGACCTCTTCAATCTCCACCCTTCTCCGTGCTAGTCTTGCACATGAACACCATTGGTAGAGTCCTGGGCTGGTGCCAGTGTCACGGTGTGCTCTGGAGTTTGGGGCGTTGGGAGCTCCAACTCCATGGCCATGGGGGTCGCCATTCGCTGACGTCCGAGGCAGTGGACGCGCCCATGCTATTATTAGGCCGTCATCAGCACCGTTCAGCGTGGCGTTAAGACGGGTGTGTGTGTCTTGTTTTGGCCGTTTCTATATCGATGCAACATCTCTGTTGCGCATCGGGCAGCAGGCGAGCACATGGTGCTCTCTGCTCCCGACGAGGATGTCATCAGCCTTTCGGTGGGCTCGGGGCATGTCAGCCTCCGCATGTCCTTGACGCTTGACTTATCTGGCAATATCTTCGGTACGATATCCCAATGACATTAGTTTAATCACGGTAGTACTCCTAGAATGTCTCTCTGATGGAGGTTATGCATCGGGCATCAGACATTACACTTTTTTTATTCATTGAATGATTAACCCATGAGCTTAGCTATGAGAGCATTATTAGAACAAGTAGCATTGATGCAGGTGTTGCCGGTACCACAACTCCACAAGTTATTCCATATTCCATACTCCTGTATCATGAATCTTGCTACCTCTGAAAAAGAGTGTAAAAAAGCTAGCCAACTGATCAATGTACTGCATTGCTGCTTTCTAGCTTTAGTTCTTTTGATTCAGTCGGATCCGCGTGATGACTACTGTCAACATCCTCACGTAGTCACATGGCCCTGAGACCCTGGCTGCAACTGAATCTAGGATGGGATTATGGGCAGATTAGTTTAAACAAGACCTGAACATGCAGTAAACTACTCATCAGAGCATCAGTACTCCTATGAAATCATAGCCTATCACTGTTGGGGCTGTAGCAACACGCTTGTCTGCTGCAATCTCGGGTCTCCTCCTAGGTCCTTGTGCTCCGCATGATGCCGGAGCAGGCGAGCAGCAGCTAGTGAAAAGCGAGCGGTAGACTCGCAGCAGGGTTGCCGCGAAGAAGCCTTTTCAGAGGCTTCATGTCTCACGGGTGTACTGTAGCGAGATGAATGCCCAAAATACCCTCGAGCCTTGTAGCAGTCAGTAAATCATCAAGCAAATAACTACTAGTGTTAAACTAATAATTCTCTTTTTATTGTTCTGCAGGAGGTTCTGATGGGGAAGGACGAGTACTTCCAGTCGTTCCGCGTCAACGCCGACAACTTCATGTGCACCCTCCTCCCTGGCATCTCCAATCACCCCCAGATTCAGTACTCTCCAGGTTCGGTTTCATGGACACCACCACCACTAATCCTGCTCTGATTCGGATTCAACTCCCACTGCATCATTCCGACTGAATTTCTCCGCAGGCGGGCTGCTGTTCAAGGTGGGGAGCAGCAACATGCAGCACGTGACGCAGCTGTCGTTCCTGCTGCTGGCCTACTCCAACTACCTGAGCCACGCCGGCGGGCGGGTCTCCTGCGGCTCGTCGTCGGCGTCGCCGGTGCAGCTCCGGCGCGTGGCCAAGCGGCAGGTGGACTACATCCTGGGCGACAACCCGCTGCGGATGTCCTACATGGTGGGGTACGGCGCCCGGTTCCCGCGGCGGATCCACCACCGCGCCAGCTCGCTGCCGTCGGTGGCGGCGCACCCGGCGCGGATCGGGTGCAAGGCCGGCGCCGCCTACTACGCCAGCCCGGCGCCCAACCCGAACCTGCTCGTCGGCGCCGTCGTGGGCGGGCCCAGCGACGCCTCCGACGCGTTCCCGGACGCGCGCGCCGTGTTCCAGCAGTCGGAGCCCACCACGTACATCAACGCGCCGCTCATGGGCCTCCTCGCCTACTTCTCGGCCCATCCCAACCCGGCCGAGTCGGGAGGCGACTGAAGGAATTGGCTCACAACTGCTTGTAACAGTATGAGAGAGAAAACGACGAACGTATGGGCCTGGGTATTTTAGGTGGGCTTTGGTTTGTCTTGCTCGGGCCCTATTCGGCCGGCGTATTGACATGGCGTGGATCCGCTACTCCGATGTAACTAGTTAACTAGAGCCACCTCCTTTCCTGCTTAAAAGATCAGGGAAGAGGATTTGGTAGGCTGCAATATTGTATTAGTAGTACTAGGTTATACTAGTAAGATCAAGTCTGCTACTGCTTGCCACTTTTGTGCACGACGTTTTAGCAAGTAGATTAATACAAGAGCATGTGACCATGTGAGGCTATGCCTGAGCATACGTGACAGTGTAGCAGTGTACTGTGACTGAAACAAGCATAGAGAGGTAGAGAGCTAGAGATCACGTGTGCAATTGTAGCTGTACCGAGGTACTGCCACGAGTTCACGAGTGGCTACGGCGGTGGCGAATCTTGTCTGCTGCGCGCCTGCTCGAATGGAAAAACCTACGTAAGAGCATCTTTAAAAAGTTACTCATATTCAAAAAGTTACACATACATTATACCCAAAATACGCGCTCTCTCTCTCTCTCTTAGATAATGGTTGCTTTAGTAGACCATTAAAATCTAATTACCAAGAATAGGTAGAGGACACATCCTTATCATTTAGGTGAGAGAAAGGTATATTTTGGTGATTACGACAAAAAATATTTAGATATCAGAAATTGGATTGATAATCTGCTAAAGCACTCCAATCACTAAAATATTAATTTATTTATTAGAAAGAGGGATAATTAATCAGAACGACCAACGGAACAAGCATCGTTGCCTGTATCTGAATTCTGAATGACACGAGACTATAAGCAAGGCCACCATTGCAAATTTGCGATCATCCAAATATTGGATGGCGAGAGCAACTACATATTTGAATTGCAGATTGCATCGAGGAAGTCCCATCGGTCATCGAAAATTCAGATGCCCTCCCAGGATAACATCAGGTGTTCGACGCCGCCCAATTTGACTTGGATTACAAACGGAAAGGGACAAATAACACATGATAAATAACTGAACAAGTGACAAAATTGCGGATTTCACCCATCCCATGAACCATTCTCCACCCCGGCCGGCAGCCGCGCCGATCATGCGGCTCCACCGCTGCAGATGGCGGTGAGCAGCACCGGCAGCCTCGCCAGGGATGACGACGAGGTCGACTGCGCCGGCCTCCGCAGCTTCCACCCCCCGCTTTCCTCCCCCGCTGCACCACCCGCCGCCAACGGCCGCACCCTGCCGTCGTTCTCGGACACGGGCGAGGCCGCGGCCGCGTCCCTCTCCCCCGCGCCGTCGCCGCACAGCAGCCCGGCGCCGGTGAGCTGCCTCTCCATGTCCAGGAAGTGGCCCAGCGACGTGGGCGCGCGGGCGTCGTCCCTGCACAGCCTCCACCAGCCGCCGCCGGCGCTGCGCCAGCGCCGGCGCCTCCACCTGCGGCGCCACCTCCACCCTTCCTCCTCGTGCGCCGGTGCGCGCGGCGTCCCCGTCCGATCCCCTGCATCCCGCCCCGGCTGGTGGTCCTGCGCCTGCCCCGGCTCATCGTCGGCGAGGGACACGCCCATCAGCGTCCCCAGCGTCGTGCTCCGGTCCCGAAAGAACGACCCCGTGGACTGGCACCGGAAACCAGAATCAGGATCGCAAGATGCTGCTCATGTACATAATGTACACGGTGATTTTTGTGAGAAAGAACGAACCTCGGTGGCGACATCGGACGAGGAGGGCGATGTCTCCACGGAGGGCGAAGACGGGATCATGTCGCCGTCGCCGTCCATCTTCTTCTTCTTCTTCCCTTCCGGCGAGGATACAGTGAGGTGACACGCTGCACTCTAGTGTGGGAGGGAGCTCGGTGAAGCAGACAGCGGGAGAAAGAGATTGTGTTGCTCAGATTGATTCCCCCTTTGATGAACGATCCTCGCTAGAACTTCAATCTCCTCTGGGGACGATCCTAGCTAGAATCTCTCAGTCCGGACAGGGACAGGACAAGCGAGAAGACTGGAAGCGGCCACGGGTGCAAGAGCCAGAACCGGAGAAGTCTGCAAGCCTGCAGCAACGGTCAAGCTAGGCCTCTGTGCGAGCACTGTGCGGCCGTGTCCCTGTGCCCGGGGAAATCAATCCCTGGTTTTGAGCCCTGAACCTTTGACCAGTATGTGGGGTAACGGAGACGCAGGCTCATTAGGACACTAGTAGTATTATAATAACCGTCTTCCAAGATGTGCTTTGACGACACTGTTCGTTGGCAGCGAGCAACAGCAGCTGTGGCGAGGCTGCATGTCCCAGGAGGTTAGCTAGGGCCGAGAGCTCTGCTGACTGCACTGCATGCTAATGATAGTAGTAGCACTGTGCATAGCGTCTTTTTGGTCTGTCTCTGCCTCTGGCAACTGATTTTTTTTTTTTCGAACAACATTGCATCAACTAATTTTCAGTGCTATAGCTTGGACTTTTTTTTATCTGAAAGAGTTTTATTAATAGTGTTTCAGTGCTATAGCTTGGATTTTTTTTATCTGAAAGAGTTTTATTAATAGAGTTCCAATGGTTTTAAGCAAATCCAGATGCATTAGCAGGGACGGAGGCAACAAAGGGGCAGTGGGAGACATGCCCCCCCCCCCCCTCTCATGTGTAATTGCACTAATTAGCACTAAGTTTCTTTGAAAAATAGATAGAAAACTACATTTAGTGTTTACGTTAGCTCTTTATTGGCGAAAAAAATCCTAGCTTTGTTCCTAGCTGAAAGGATACTTTTGAGGGTAACAACAAGCATGTGTGTAAGATTGCTTGACAGACTTAGATCAATCTATTAACGAGACCAATACTAATCACGCACTGAAATCATTAAGTAGCTATCTTGATCTAGGCAAGCAATATTGCTATTGGATTCATTCTTTTAGGAAGAAAATCACGTGGAATCAAAATTATAGCTATTGGATTCCTTGAGGAAGAAAACCACGTGGAATCAAAATTACACTCAGATCTCTCTCCTGAATCACAGCTCCAGATTTTCAGTTAACCTTCGTAACATCAAAATTCAAAAAGCTTCACGAACCGATCGCGAACCAGACTAGAACCAACCATTAGAACGTGAAACCCTAAAAGGCTAATTAGGGCATACGGCAGTAGTTGCATACGTGCATCGACGAACGATCCGAGACCAAGACGTACGCGTGGGGCCGGCGCGTCTGGCTCACGCCGCCGGCTCCGTGGCCATCATTGCCTTGAACTCGTCGAAGGAGATGACCCCGTCGCCGTTGCGGTCCACCGCCGCCACGATCTCCGCGCACCGCTCGGCCGTCATCTCCTCCCCGCAGAGGCCGAGCCTCCGCAGCGCGCGGCGCAGCTCCTCGGCCGTGATCCCGCCGTCGCCGTCCTCGTCGTACTCGGCGAACGCGGCGCGCAGCGCGTCGGACCGGTCCCCGTCCTCGAACAGCGCCACGAGCTCCTCGAGGCTGATGAAGCCGTCCCCGTCGCGGTCCGCGGCCGCGACCATCTCCTCGGCCTCGGCGGCCGTGCAGCCGCAGGACTCGCGCATCTCGGCCGCCGAGATGCGGCCGTCGCCGTCCGCGTCGAAGCGGCGGAACACGCGGACGAGCTCCGGCTCCGGCGTGGTGCCGTCGTCGGGCTGTTGGGTGCTAGCCGCACGGGCCGGGATCGGCGGAGGCGGGGGCGTGGAGCGGCGTCGGCCGAGGAGGTCGCTGCAGGAGGCGGCGGCGGAGACGACGAGACCCATACCGGGCGCCGCGTGAGATGGTTTCCTTGTTTTAGTTGGTCAGGGACTCGGGGTTTTGGGCTGTTGGCTGTTAGCGTTAGCGGATCGACTAAGCGTTGGATGGTTCGGTGATTAGCTAAACAATGAAGGTGCTTAGGACTAACTGAGAGAGAAACAGAGAGAGAGAAAGAAATGGCGTACCTCCGGTCGATGAGCCGGAGTCGCCATTGTTGGCCATGGCGGAGATGAAGCCGAGCCGTAGTCGAGGTCGAGGATGAGATTGCGGCGGTGATGCGGTGCAGCAGTGGCGGAGCTTCCCGTCGCCTCAGCGCTGCTCTTAGATCGGATCGGGCTAGGGTTTTAGGTGGGGCTATAGGCAACGCGGTGAATCTCGTACCCCATGCCCCGGCCCCCACCTCTTCCTTTTATTTGGCGCTGCGCGACGGGGGCCCACATGCCATTGGCTTGGCTGTGCGCCCCCGATCAGGGCGCGTAACGGACTCCGAATCGATCGTTGGACCGATCCGGGTTGAGGTCAAACTAACATTCTCCCCTTTGATCTCAACTCACTTACTCACTTTTTACGTCCGATTTCATTCAGATCAGTGCATTGAGCATGCCTCGTCTCAACAGTTATTACTGTTGGATTAACAGTCACAACACACTTTTCTATTTAAAACAGAACCTTACTTTTGGGCCCTTACATAGGCTTTCCCATAAATCCATGCCGGCTAAGTGTTCTCTGAACACATTGGGTGGTAAGCCTTTTGTGAGCGGATCCGCTAACATCTTCTTTGTGCTCAAATACTCAAGACTGATTGTATGATCCTGGATTTGCTCTTTAACAACATAAAACTTTATGTCAATGTGTTTGGCAGCTCCACTTCACTTGTTGTTGTGAGCGTAAAATACTGCAGGCTCATTGTCGCAGTACATCTTTAGTGGTTTTTCTATGCTGTCAACCACTCTTAATTCGGGTACAAATTTCTTTAGCCATTTAACCTGCCCCGATGCCTCGTAACAAGCTATGAACTCTGCATACATTGTAGATGATGCAGTGACTGTCTGTTTGGAGCTTTTCCACGATATAGTTCCACCTGCGAGAGTGAACACATAGCCTGACGTGGATTTTCTGTCATCCTTATGTCCCGCAAAGTCTGAGTCTGAATAACCCTCTACCACTAGGGATACAGATCTCCTGTATGTTAGTATGAGGTCTTTCGTTCCTTGCACATAACGCAAGGCTTTCTTAACCATTTTCTAGTGTTCTATCCCTGGATTACTCTAGAATCTGCCAAGTACCCCGGTGACAAATGCTAAGTCAGGGCGCGTACATACTTGAGCATACTGTAGGCTTCCGACAGCTGAAGCATATGGTACCGCTTTCATCTGATCGATTTCATACTAATTTCTGGGACACTGAAATTTTCCATAACTATCGCCCTTGACTATAGGAGCAGGTGTTGACTTACTCGCATGCATACCGTATTTCTTTAATACCTTTTCTAGGTATGCTTTCTGCGATAATCCTAAAACCCCTTGCTTCTTTCTTGGTGAATCTCAATTCCTAAAACGAATGAGGCTTCACCTAAATCTTTCATATCGAACCTTGAGGATAAGAATTTCTTTGTCTCCAATAGCAGATCAATATCACTGCTAGCAAGCAGAATATCATCCACATACAGAATAAGTAAAACGAATTTTCCATTCTTAAACTTTGCGTAAATGCAGTTGTCCTCCTCATTCTCTTTGAAACCAAACTTTCTTACGGTTTCATCGAATTTCAAATACCACTATCTGGAGGCTTGATTTAATCCATAAATGGATTTCTTTAGACGACATCCCATCTTTTCTTTTCCTTCCACGACAAAATCTTTTGGCTGCGCCATGTAAACATTCTCATAAAAGTCCCCGTTGAGGAACGCCGTCTTTACATCCATCTGATATAACTCTAAATTATAATGTGCTACTAACGCCATTATAATTCTGAAGGAATCCTTGCATGAAACAGGAGAAAATATTTCATTATAATCTATCCCTTCTCTTTGCGTGAAATCTTTCACCACAAGTCGCGCTTTATATCTTTCTATATTCCCTTTGAAGTCACATTTTGTCTTGTAGACCCATTTACAGCCTACTGTTTTGGCTCCTTTAGGAATTTCTTCTAGATCCCAAACATCGTTGGTACTTATCGATTTCATTTCATCTTTCATGGCTTCCAACCATTCAGATGAATGAACGCTTCTCATGGCTTCTTCAAATGAAGTGGGGTCACCCTCCATCTGAATTTTCTCGCTATTATAGATTTCATAATCGTTTGAAATAGCGGGTTTTCTTGTTCTTTGAGACCTTATTGGTGCCTCAGCTATCGGCACCTCTTCTACCTGGGGCTGCTGTTGCTCCCCCTCATGTGCGGCTATTAGTCCTGTCAGATCCTGAAGGACAGGTTCCTGATTCTGACTCGTCGCCGCAGTTGGAGAACTAACAACAGGTGCGGACACCGTAGGTGAAGCAGCAACAGGCAAAATGAAAAATGGATCCTGGATCATCGGAGTAGGTACAAAAATCCGCTTCTCCTCAAGGTCAATCTTTCGAGCTACCGTGCTCCCCCTCATCATCTGATCCTCCAAAAAGACAGCATGTCTCGTTTTTACGAACTTTGTATATCCATTAGGACAGTAGAAACGATAACCCTTCGACTTTTCTAGATAGCCAATAAAATGGCAACTTACTGTCTTAGGGTCTAACTTTCCAATATTTTGATTAAAAACTTTCGCCTCAGCTGGACAGCCCCACACATGTAAATAATTTAGTTGGATTTTCTCGCTGTCCATAACTCATACGGTGTTTTAGGCACCGACTTACTCGGTACGCGATTAAGAATATGAATAGCGGTTTTTAACGCCTCCATCCATAAATTAATCGGTAACATGGAGTAGCTTAGCATACTTCTTACCATATCCATTAAGGTACGGTTACGTCTTTCAGCGACTCCATTTTGCTGAGGCTCGCCCGGTGTAGAGTACTGAGCTACTATTCCATTTTCCTGTAGAAACCTTGCAAAGGGTCCAAGAATTTGGCCATACGAGGTGTGTCGACCGTAGTACTCACCTCCACGGTCAGATCTTACTACTTTTATCTTAAGATTTTGCTGATTTTCTACTTCAGCCTTAAAAATCTTGAATTTATCTAATGCTTCTGATCTTTCTTTAATTGGATAAATATAGCCATAACGCGAATAATCATCTGTAAACGTTATAAATGAACCATAACCGTCTACAGACTTTATGGGAAATGGACCATAGATATCTGTGTGCACTATCTCCAAAACCCCTAAACTGCGTTTGGCTCCTTTCTTTATTTTCTTAACGTACTTCCCTTTAACGCAATCGATGCAATGTTCTTCATCTGAAAAATCTAACGGATGGAGAATATTTTCTTTAATTAATCTCTCAATTCTCCCCCTCGAAATATGGCCTAAACGACAGTGCCATAATTTCGCTGAATTTTCATTATCGTATCGTTTGCGCTTATTGCTTGCGTCGTTAGTCGAACATTCAATACTCGTAGTATTGCTAACAGAATTCACAGTCTCATGCATAGACAACATATAAAGTTTGTCTTGTCGGATGGCAAGACCAACACACTGACTATTAAATTGAATCTCACATTGTTCTTTGCCAAAATGGCAATCATAACCATCATCTGCCAAACATGATACTGAAATTAAATTTCTAGACAAAGAGGGTACATAAAGAACATTATGCAACTGGATTCTAAAGCCATTCTCTAATTCTAACTTGAGTTGACAAACTGGTTCAACGTCGGCTCTAACTCCATTTGCGACTTTCAGCCATCTATCCCCTCTTCGCAGCATCGTCCTTATACTTATACCCTGCAAGGAATTGGCAACATGAACAGTTGCACCTGAGTCAATCCACCAAGTAGATTTAGAATAACTTACGTACAGGGTCTCATCTATAAATGTGATAACATCCTCACCTTTCTTAATTAAATGCTTTAGAAAGTCTGGGCAGTCTTTCTTGTAGTGTCCTGTCTTGTGACACCACATGCATTGATCTTTCTCAATGTGCGGTTGATCTTTCTTTGCACCCTTGCCTGGGTGAGTCGAAGAAGAAGAAGAAGTGGAAACTCGTTTGAACTGAGGTTTCCCTTGTGGCCTTGTGTATTTATCAGAAGAGTTGTTTCTTTTGTTGTGCCTAACATAGTTTAGCGTGTCACCATGCGAGGCCTTAAGTCTTTCCTCTTCTTGCACGCACATCGCGATGAGCTTCTCTAGGTCCCATGTCTCTGGGCTGATGTTGTAGTTAACAACAAAGGTTTCAAAATCTTTTGGCAGGGAAGCCAGAACCATATGGACAACGAAAGCATGAGGAAGCTCCATGTCCATAGGCTTGAGCTTAGATACCATGTTGCTCATCTTCAATATGTGCTCTCTTACACCACCGCCAGTGTACTTGTCATTTACTAACCTCTGAATCAGAGTTTGCGCATAAGCTTTTGAAGAGCCAACAAATTGACTCTCAACTTTCTTCAAGTACTCAACTGCGGTGGCGCAATCTGGGATTGCTCCCCTGATACTGTCTATAATGGAACTCTTGATGACCATCAAGTACTTTCTGTTGGAAGAGTTCCATTTTGCTCTCTCAAGATCATACTGCATTTGAACATTTGCATGTTCTCTCTGGCGAGCTTGCCAAGCGGCAGAGCTCTCATCCGGTTCCCTCACCAGTTCCCCGGGACTAACGGGACACGGTGAGGTGATAGCTAAGTCAATATCTGATAGTGCGAGAGCCACTTCTAGCTTCTGTGCCCATATCCCGTAGTTGGAGTCATCCAACGGCGGTATAGCATTAATGAAAGTTATTGCATTAGATCCTGAAATTTAAATCAAGAAAAGTGAGAACTGCTTTATCAAACAATAATTGCATATCTCAATTCAACGTTGGTCAATATTAAGATATACAAATAACTGGCTGCATTAAGTCTAAATCACCGTAGGGTAGAATTAGAACAAATGCATGGAAACTTACTGAAAAATTATAATACTGCTATTATCAACGTTGGTCAGAAAATAACAATATTATAACTGAAGAAAACCTAAAACTGACTCCTTTAATTATAATGTCCCGTTGGTTCTAAAATAATTAAAGGATAGAACTTAATTAAATTTGCAGCGGAAAAATTAAACTATGCTTACTTTCAGAAACTTTCTAACTTGCTGTCTCTCTATAGAATTTATCACGTTGGTGAAAATTAGAGATAAAACCATACAAGAAATGTCTAAAAGGGGTTTCTAAAAAAAGAATTACTTAATTGAAAAGACTACTTTACATATGGTCCAGCCCACATGGTGGCCCATCACGGCCTAGTGCTGCCCAGCCCAACGCGGTCAACCGCGCGCGGGGTTGCTGACCCGCGCACCAGGCTGCAACCTGGGCCTGGGCCGGGAAAGCGGCACCCCGCCTGGGCCAAAAGGAGCCCAGCGTCTTCGAAACCTCCTGCAGCCGTCGGATCAGATCGGACGGCCGTCCGGCCGTTGCGGCCGGAGCAAAAACCCCGGTCGCATCCTCCCCTGCAATCCCTAGATCCATTCGCCCGCTCCCCTCAGTCTCCCCTTCTTCCTCCTCGTGACGGCGACCGAAGGCGATGGCGCCGCCGCGGGCCTCCTCGCCGGCGAGTGCGCTCGCCTGTACGTGAGCGCGCCGCCGTCGAGTGGGCCCGAGGTGGCTAGCTGGCCCGCGCGCGATAGCACGGTGGATATCCGCGAGCCCCACGAGCTCGGGATGTCTCGGTCCTTCGACGACGGTGGCCCGCCGGGGCTTCTAAGCCTCGGCGGTGCTTTCCCGTGGAGAAGGGAGCTCCCGGTGGTGAGGTAAGACTCGTTTCTTGCCCGGTTAGGGTTAGGGTTAGGGTTAGGGTTTAGCACGGGGTGCTTGGGTTCTTTCACCCCGAAGGGGTTTCAATCGTTCTGTTCTTGCTTTCTTTCGAGTGTATACGAAATCCCCTCCTTCTAATTGCTGTGCAAGGTTCTTACCCGAGCCGAACTACACTTACTTAGGCCTACTGATACCATTGTTAGCGTTAGCGGATCGACTAAGTGTTGGATGGCTCGGTGATTAGCTAAACAATGAAGGTGCTTAGGACTAACCGAGAGAGAAACAGAGAGAGAGAGAGAGAGAGAGAGAGAGTGAGAGAGAGAGAGAGATGGCGTACCTCCGGTCGATGAGCCGGAGTCGCCATTGTTGGCCATGGCGGAGATGAAGCCGAGCCGTAGTCGAGGTCGAGGATGAGATTGCGGCGGCGATGCGGTGCAGCAGCGGCGGAGCTTCCCGTCGCCTCAGCGCCGCTCTTAGATCGGATTGGGCTAGGGTTTTAGGTGGGGCTACAGGCAACGCAGTGAACCTCGTACCCCGTGCCCCGGCCCCCACCTCTTCCTTTTATTTGGCGCTGCGTGACGGGGCCCACATGCCATTGGCTTGGCTGTGCGCCCCCGATCAGGGCGCGTAACGGACTCCGGGTCGGTCGTTGGACCGATCCGGGTTGAGGTCAAACTAACATTAGCCTCTTCGGGGTTTGGGGTTTTGGTCCGGTTCCTATTTTTTTTTTAAGAAAGTTCCGTTCCTAATATAGGCCATCATGCAAGATCGTTCGATATGATCTCGGATGTGCGGCGTGCCATCCATAGCTTCCTGCCTTCCTTATGTTTCCAGGCACCGCGGACGCGATCAGGGAAGGGATGCAGCTGGAGTCTCTGCGGCGATCGCCGGCAAGCTGGACGACGACGTCGCTTGCACGCGGCGCGTCGGTTCTGACAGACTACTACTATGGACCACCGAACCGACAAAAATCGAGGGTGTAGTTGATTCAATACTATTTTCAAAAACAAGCAAACCCATTCATTCAGCATAGAAACTGACTATGTGTTGTATTTGCTGGAAGTCTGTCTGCTTATCAAGCTGCAAGGAGTGAGAGTCATTACACTTCTTGAAGACTTGAACCGAAGCCAGCTGACTACAAGGAGAAGCACATTATGGTTTATGGCCGTACGTGGTTCAGGAGAATCTATCATACGCAGTAGTGATTAGCTGAGTTTTGATGCCACACACGCTTGGGAGGAGGGAAGACGATGAACGAAAAAAATGGAAGATTGGCCATCAGTTTTCGGATGGAATTTACTAGTAGTCCTGGGTTGGCTATTTCTCAATTTGGCTTGGTGTTGGAGTAGGGCTTGTTTGGATCCAAGGGCAAATGGCAAAAGGGCAAAAGGCAAAACTTTTGCTCCTGTCACATCAGATGTTTGGACGCTAATTAGAAGTATTAAATATAGTTTAATTAAAAAACTAATTACATAGATGAGGACTAAATGACGAGACGAATCTATTAAGCCTAATTAATCCATAATTAGCAAAATTACGGTAGCATTTGCCCTTTTGCACTTTAGGGTGTTTGGATCCAAAAGTGCAAAAAAAGTGCAAAAAAGCAAAAGTTTTGCACTTTCTCTTTCTCTTTCCATTGGATCCAAACAGGCCCTAAGAATAGAAGGGGGGAAAGGCGCATGACCATCAGCAATAAGGTCTTGCCGTTCCTCCTGGATTCAGATAACCAGGAATGGTGAGGAGTATGTTGGATGTTGTTCGATTCTATGGAGGGGTAGTATTTTTCCACAAATACGTCAGGTTAGAAGGAATTAAAGGCTCTGAAGTGGCTGTAAATATGAAGCCTGGTAATTTAGAAGATCGTTGTGACATTGAGAAGTAATTTTCTGAAAACTGCCTGTATAAGTACATGTATTTTTTGTCCAAAACAAGCTAAAAGTTTTTGTCGTGCGTACATCTTTACTATAAATATAAAATTATTATTTATTAAATTTCCCATGAACGTAAAATCTTTGCTTACTCGATTTTTCGAAAACACGTGCGGCACGCACTCTACCAGTTTTCAGAAACAAGCAAACCCATTCAGCATAAACTGGAATTCAATCCAATCAATAACTTAAGGTAAAAATTATGCTAAAGCAGGCTGTAATTTTATTGGTTGGAACGGCCGGCCCCATCCAGCGTACATTCAGAATCGCACAATAGTGAGTACTGACGAGCTGTCGTACGCTCGCCAGTCTATTTTCATACACCAATTTTTTTCGGAGCCCACAACAACTAACTTTATAGTATTTATATGCTATATGAACACTCACGTAAGCCTGTTTTACTGCTCTCCAGTTCGTACATTTAAAAGAGCAATGCCAACATTTAAAAGTCATAGTTGTTGAACCATACATTAAAATTAAAATTTTATCGCACAATTATGTTGCTTTCGGCAAGAATGATCTCACTCGTATATATTTCGATAATATTTTTTGAGGAGACATAAATTGCTATTTTAGTAGACAAAAATGCTAAACAAAATAAGTTAAAATGTTCAATTGGTTTGGCAAAGTGACCTATCGTAGAATATGCATGAAACATCCACCTACCACCGTAACACAGTTGTTCTCCCTTCTTCTCTCATCACACTATCCAATCTATTTTCACAATATGAACATCAATATCCACTTAATTCAAATAAGGTAAGTGAAGCAATTTTTTAAAAAGTCATGAGCAACTGTTTTAAAAGGCATAAGCAAATTAGAATATAATGAAAAGCATTTTCTTAGCAAGAAAAAATATCACTAAAACATATTGATGTGGGATCTAGTATTGAAGTTCTTGTTGACACGAACGCTATGGCACAATCAGATTTTTGATTTGAATGCTCGATTGTGAGACTATAACTTTTTTAAATTTTAAAATCGCATACATGAGCTGATGTCGTTCTCTGTTCGTCCTCTGTTCGTTTCTGCTTCTCCCATGCATATTTAGTTTATTTCTCTCCGGTTTCACATGCATGCAAGTGCATCGCAATCCGAGCAAGAACCAGTTTCTTTCCTACGAAAGGGAAAATTGCACTGTAAAATTGGTTCCCTTTCTATAAAAAAAGTAGGCTGTATGGCTGGAGTAAAATTACGGCCTGCCGTAAGTTAGCTACGTCCATATTACCCTGACCTAGAGCCCAAAACAAGGCCAAGCACGGGCCGCGGGATGAAAAGCGGCGGAGCATCGCCGAGATGGAGTATCGCGTGCTCCGGTGTGCCTCGGAGAGAAAAAAATAAATAAAAACACGAAAAGCCGAAGAAGACGGTAGCCTGGTACAGAGGAGCGGGGATGGTGTTTTTTTATCAAAAGAGGGGAGGGTGCTGACTATTGAGAATGTTGCGTAGGTGTTCTAGAAGCGAGTGGTTGCAGCTAAGCTCGCACAATGAGGAGTGACGGTGAAAGCGGCAGGAGCTGCTGGGCCGTCGAAAACGACATGTCCTGGGCCTTATCGGGCTGGGAAGAGGAGAAGCATGATGTAAGGGTACTAGCAAGACGAACTCGATTAATTGGATAGTTTGAGGAAGAACGGATAGAATTCAGAGATACAGCAGAGCGGGGGAAGCAGAGACAGAAATGGGGATAAGTTCATCTATTCAATTCCTGCCTCAATCGGTCAGGTTGGAAGTTTGTTGGCTCACAAGACTGAGAACCCAACCGGAGCTTAGTGACCAGCTGTTCACTTAAGAATGTTCCTACACTGCCTGAATCAACTAGGATCAGTACATCATGATCACCAATCTTGCCCTGCAATTTTATCGTTCTTCTTTTTGCCGGCTGGTTAACAGGAGTGCCACTGACAGCCATAACGGTCTCATGTACCATATCCTCATCACTGTCCACAGAATCAGACTCCTCTGACTGCTCCAGAGCATCAAACAACTCTTCAATAACATGCAGAGAGACTTGGGGAGGACACTTGTGATTATGACCCCATTTCTCACCACATTTCCAACAAAGTCCATTCTTCTTTCTGAAGTCCATTAAGGCTTTTAGCTTATCATCGGCCTCAATTTTCTCGGGCTTGCCCTTGCTCGACACACTTTGTCAAGGATTGCTAACTTGTCAGAGTAACCTGAAGAATGAGAACTGGATTTGGAAGTGTCCTTATAACCAACCCGTTTCTTGCAGAGATTCAACTCCTCCTCCTGGAGCAAAGCTAGAGCACTGGCTGTCTGCACATTAGAAGGCCGATGCAAAGCAATAGCAGAACGGATTTCTTCTTGCAATCCTCCCACAAACCGGGTACGAAATATGTGTCATCGTAGTGCATGTTGTAGAGCAGGACACCATGGGAGAGATGCTCAAAACGCTCCAGGTATTCAGAGACCGAACCTGTCTGTTTGAGTGCGTCCAATTGCCGTAGCTAGATCTGGTACTGGTCTTTGTCGAAGCGCTCGAAAACCGCCGAACAGAAAGTATCCCAATCCAGCACCCGCCCACGCCGCTCGATCGTCAGCGACCACAACGCAGCTGCTCCCTTGAAGTTCAGCGCCGCAAAGCGGGTCTTCAGGTCTGGGCTCACCGAGAACACCTCGAAATACATGTCACAACGATCACGCCAGAGGGGCGGGTTATCACCATCAAATTTCAGAAACTCAAGCTTCGGCAAATGAGGCGCGTGGCCAGGAGCGGTGGACATGCCGTCACGAAACTGAGAGGACGATGGATTCGGCTCAGTGGACATACCCGTGACCGAGTGTGGCGGGTGGGATCCGAGAATCCCACCGCCAGCATCCCGGTGAGTGGTGGCAACGCGGTGCCCGCTGGGCCGCTCCGAGGACGACGCAGATGGGCGCGCCTCCTGCTGCGGAGCCGTATTGAGGTCGAACTGGTTCAGCCACCGCGACGGTGGTGGTGGGGGAGCCGTGAACGGGTGAGTCGGCGGTGGTGGCGCCGTCTCCAACCGCTGAAGTCGCGACGCCGTGCGCTCCGACTGCGAGAGCAGTCGGTTGGTGGCTTCCTCCGCGGTCGACCTCCACGCCTCGAGTCCTGTCAGCTTGTCCAGCATCTGGTTCATCAGGGCCTCGAAGCCATAGAACTTCTTCGCGAGGTCATCCATGGCTGTGGTCATCTGCGCCTCAAACTTGGTTGCCTTCCGAGGCGCCAGGACGAGGAACTCACGATTCGGAAAAAAAATCGATGGAATTTGTGGTGGATTGACTCTTGATACCAATTGTAAGGGTACTAGCAAGACGAACTCGAATAATTGGATAGTTTGAGAAAGAACAGATAGAATTCAGAGATACAGCAGAGCGGGGGAAGCAGAGACAGAAATGGGGATGAGTTCATCTATTCAACTAGTTGAATACCCCGCTCGTTGCTGCGGGATAGCATTGGAGATATACATGTATATAAGATATATGATTAAATACTGAAGTCAATGTAAGGATAAGTTGAAGTTGCTGAAACTTATAAAAAGAGGAATCATAATAGGTAATAAGGTTGCTTTAATTTTATTCTAGGAGGAAATGGAAATGTCTGCATCATTTTGTGAAGTGATTGGACTTTGTATCGACTATCTTGGATAAGTGAAGTTATGGATTCTCCACTATCGTTATCTGCATTGGTGTAGGATAATAGGGTGTTAGTAATGGGTGTGATAAAAATGAGTGAGGGAGTGAGGAATGTTAGCACTTACATTATATTTTTGACGTTTTGCATCATCTCCCGTGGATGGTGCATGTGTTTCGCTGAATTGAATGGTGTAATATCAATACCAGGCAAATTAAACTTTTTTAAAAAATTGCAATAAGTAGGAGTGCTTAAACAACTGTGTACCTATGATCAAAGTCTATAGTTCTCTTCGCAGCAGAACTTGGTTTTATGTTGAAAGCAAAAAAATGAAATAGTTAGAACATATTAGAAATACACATGAGGTAGTTAATTTTAAATTGTAATTATTTAAAAAAATATGGTGACGCTGGATGTGTCATTAGTTGCTGGAAGAGGTAATATAGGCGATGCAGGTGTATTCTGAAAACACATGTTTTCCATAAGATATGGTAATAAATATGACATGATACATTCAGAATAGTTGCATTATGTGACAGAAGTGATGTTGAGGGTGGTTTGTCGATTAGAAAACTCTTCCGGATGACGTATTTAATGGAGAAGTTTGATGACATATCAGTACTCATTCCTATGTGGAATAGTCTTATTTTCCCAACAGTTGTTTGTAAAGACGTTGCATGGTCTGCTGCATGTATCTTCATGTTTTGAGAAGCTTGGTATGCATTACGCTCTACTAAATCTTCAGCTATGGAAGAGAAAGCTATTGCTTCTATGCTTCCTGTATCATCTGTAAGTGCAAGAGGAAGCTTGAACCTGCTGTACTGATACAATGTTAGCAATGTGACTAATATGTTGGTTTGGAATTTTTTGAAAACATATTTGAGAAATAAGGAAGTTACATAGGCATGGGCTATGAAGTAGCACAATCACATCTTGGAGTTTCTGAAATGCTGTTGTATCCTATTTTGCAAGTTAGGCAGGCTTTGTAGTACCATTTCATTGACGGTACTATGGCTGTTATCTTTGCGATGCAGCTATATGTAGCACCCCTCTGTTATTTGCATGGAAGAGAAAGGAATGAGAATATGCAGTAGTATAATTTGGTTTAGGACAAACTCATTGTCAGGACAGAATAGTAAAGAAAGAGCAGACTATGTTTGACTAAACAGTAAACAACTCAATGTACGAAAATTAGCTCAAAGTCATTGCTACAGAAGTAAGGTAGCAGTTCCAGAAATCGTTATGTGATGAGGAACATGTAGTGTTACCTGGAAAGAGGAAGGTTGCAGTGCAGTTAGCTGCTCAATCTTGTATATTTGACCAGCTGCTTCAATTGGTGATTTTTGTAGAATTTGAGGTAAATGTCGTTGTAAAGCTGGAGGTTCCCATTGGTAGCTTGAGAAAACATTGGTATGTATGTATTAATTTGTTTGCTATAGTTTTTTGTTTCACTAATATTGGAGATAGACATTTCTAGAAACATACCTTTCACGAAATTTGACGATTTCCTGAAGGTCCGAGTCAATGAATACTTGAGTTGCAGAACTTGATGATGCCTCTATTTGTCCTATAAAGTATGATGGTATTATAGAGGGCATATATGCATAAGGTTAGTTTTGAAAAAGAATTATTTAAATTACTAACCTGAAAAGTTTCCTACAGTTTAGCCTGCAAATATTGCCACCACAATTCCATTTTTGGATTGTTGAATGATGTTGTCCCCATCAAATGATTCACCATGTTCAGACCTGAGGAGCAATTGTTGCGTTTGTTCCCTATCATAGTACAAATATTCATAAGAAGGATAGTGGTCAGGTTGCTAGAAAATCATATCTTTGTGAAGATGCATACTCTAGGTCACAAATTTGGATTTTTCGCAGTTTTTTATTTGATGTAGGGCTAGCAAAGTTATATGGACCAACATCACTGATGACTCCAATTAAATCTGTAAAAAAGGAAGCTTTGTTAAGATATATCGGTACAAACAATTCTAGGTAAAGATAGAAGGGCATGAAATACCTATGAGGGGTTTTGAGCGGATGTTTTTTGATGGAAGTTGATCAAATGGGCATAAATTGAATGCAAATCTGGGGATGGTTCCTCCTCGTGTTTGAAGACGATTAACCGTCGAGGTGTGTTGGAACTGGAGCATGTAGTCCTGATGGTGATATATATATGCCTTTTGTTTTGTATCAATAGCAATGAGGTTTGCAAACATATAGACAGATCCTTGAGTGAGTGAAGGTCGAAACTGTTTTTCAAGTTTTTTGGGGACACTAATGTGAGCCATTTTTCCCTGGATCCAAAAGGAAATGGAGGTTTGATTATGCTTAATCCGTATAAATATGTGCAAATTAGCTGGAAAAAATAAAGTGAGCCAATAGAGAATGTACATCTTCGTCAAGAATGACACCATCAATGCTAATGAGGGGATCCGCAGCTCTAGAGTTCATATTTTTAGAATCCCATAGTCTTGTAATGCGGGCTAAGACCTTGCAGTTTTGCTGCCCTGAAGTAATGTCTGCAAGCTTGGTCATTGAGCTCATGTCTGAGGATCGTCTGAAAGAAGGGCGAAGATAAATTAGAGGAATTTATAATAAAATTACATAACAAAAATAGCAAGCAGCAACTGGGATGTAACTGAAGAAATACCTGTAATAATAGGTTATGATACTGGTCAAATTTGTGAGAAGACTTCACCATATACTATGTTATGAGTTCAATCTTCAAATAAAGGAGGGTTGTTTTCAATTACTATTCGCAAACCCTTAGGTGAAGTTACTCGGGAAAAGGCAACATATAATTGACCATGTGAGAAGACAGGAGATGGTAAATATGCACTGACTGTGTTTAGTGTTTGTCCTTGGCTTTTGTTGATGGTCATAGCATATGAAAGTCGTATCGAGAATTGGCGACGTTTCAATTTGAAGGGCCATTTGAATTGATTTGATGTAGTAATAATGCGAGGAATGTATGCTTTTGAACCCCTGGCTTTTCCTGTGATTATTTCACCTTCAATGACACGAGTTGTAAGCTGAGTGACAATTAGTCTGGTCCCATTGCAAAGGCCTCTGGAGGGATCAAGATTGCGTAGAAGCATTATAGGAACACCAATTTTCAATTTTAGGACATGCTCTGGAAGGCCATTGATTGTAATAGTATTCAGGAATTCAGTCGGGTATAGTGACTCCAAAGTAGAATGGTTGGCTGAGGTGTTGTCTATTAAATCTGAGCTATAGTATGACATCTCATATGTTGTCAGCTGAGAAATCATTTTATTATTTATTTCTGTCACAACTTCATTTGTAGGAGCTAAAATTGCACGATCACAGAAGTAAGATGGTATATCTGTAGGTTGACATCCAGATGAGTAAACAAAAGAAATCAATCCATCAAGATTTCTATAATCTGGGTGCAAAAGAAGCGATTGTGGTATTTGTATGTAAGTACTGCTGGGTTCATTTTGGATCTGAATAAAAGGCTCTGTGCCATTCCCAACACGTAGAAGCCATTCAGAAAACAGCCGAAGGTCTTCTCTGTCAGAGGGTGTAAGGAATGTTGATGTTAGTCTCATATTTTGAGTCAACTGTAGAACCATGCAGTGCCGCCATAAATAAGAATTAACTATGCAAGCTCTTAAGATTTGGTGTTTTGTTGCATTCTGGACAACAAGAAGAGTTTGTCGGAAGTCTCTACCAAGTGCAACAGTTATACCTCCAAATTGTTTATCTTGTGCATTAGGTCTGTTCTCTGAAAGTATATCCCTAAGTGAGCGATCCAATGCCTCAAAAAGATACTTATGGTTAACTGGTGCCTCATCCCACACAATTAGAGATGTTTGCTGAATAAGTTCAGCAAGATGTGTGTTTTTCTTAATATTGCACATAGAATTCTCACGTATGTCCAGAGGAAATTTAAATCGTGAGTGTGGTGTTCGACCACCTGGAAGTAGTAGGGATGCAATTCCTGATGATGCAACAGCTAGAGCCAATTTTCCTTTGCTCCTAACAAAGTTAAGCAAAGTTGTCCATAAGAAAGTTTTTCCTGTACCTCCGTATCCATAAACAAAGAATGTTCTGCCTTCATTATTCATAACAAAACTGGTAATGGCATCAAAGACATCCTTCTGATTGTTATTTAGCTTTGGAATATCATCAGCTACAGATGCTTCCAAGATAGGCATATCATAGCTAAGCTCATCTAATATAAGTCTATTGTCTGAGGATGCAGTACCAATATATTCAGGGATGGGTAAGTTAAAATGAGATAAAGAATATCCAGCATCTTTCAATAACTTATCCAATTCAAATAGGAGGGAAGAAGTAACGAAGGAGTCCAGAACAAAATTATTTGTTTGGGAAGAGTTGCGATTGATCTGGTATAAGATATCTTCACTCATATGTGATGCATGGTCGTCAAAAAGTTTTGAAGGATTTGTTACTTCACAAAATAGCAACAAAGTGACAAAAAGTTGTCGCAATTGTTTAGCTGTGGCCCACTGTGCAGCATCAGTGAGAGCATGGGACCACTCTTGATCATCTCCAAGAAGACCTAAAGCCTCACATGTTGCACAAAATGTAGGGTACTGGTGGCCGCCTATAGTTTGTATTTTAGAGAATGATTTTGCGCCTTTGACTATGTGGAGTAACATGCGCAAATAATAAGTTTCACCCTTTGCAGGATTGACATGTGCTATACGACCAATTTTGTTGGATCTTTTCGTGTATCCCAAAATTTTCCATTTGAATGCCATGTGAAGTACTCAGGAAATTCAATGTATGTGCGTTCTCTTGCTGCTGGGAATTGATTGTTGGCTTCAAACCATGCAGTGAGTTTAGTAATCAAATTGTTTGGATTTTCAATGACTTCTTCAAGATCATCTTCTTCTGTAAAGACAACACTATTTTCAAAAGGCAGGTGGACAGGGAGCCTCTCTACTGATGGATCTGTATGATGGATGTCATATTGAAGCAATCGCCAAGCAGCATCATGTGGTGTCACATAACGACACTCTAGATAATTCTGTTTTTCATTAATAGTGTCATTGGATGAGCCTTGGGTTGAAGAATTGCCATGAAATCCAACTCTAGCACAATCAAATCCTTTTGTTACATACTTGAAAAGGTACTTGTGCATACCATCATGGTTAACTCTCTCTACATTTATGTGAGCTTGATACTTAACTACCAGGTCAACATTGTGAGGAACAATAAATGTATTGTCAATATCAACATTGTTTTTGGTGACAACTAAACCATTTTTAGGGCGGGCATACTGGACAAAACCATTTTCAAGGATGGTTGTCTTCTCACAAAACTGTTTGGGGTAGAATTTGGAGCATTTTCCTTCAAACATGCATGGGGAAGATGTGTTTAGAGCACCGCAAGGACCATGGACCATGTGGGAAGAAACAGCCGCATATCCAATTGGATCAGTTGTAGGATCTGGCAGTTGGGCAGAGATGAAGTTATCTATCATTGCAGCATCAAAGGGCCCTTCTTTTGCTAACCATATAATAATATGCACATGGGGAAGACCACGTTTCTAGAATTCAATTGTGTAAACAACTGCACATAGATATCTTGTTTTTAGAGATAGGGAAATTAAGTAATGTGAACAAAGCATGGGTAGGGAAATTTTTACCTGCATTGATGGGGCCAAAGAATTTTCTCTTCTTTATATCATCCATTAGAATATTAAGTTTCATTTTGAAAATTCGATCGATAATATCTGGTCGGTCAGAAGGTTGGAGGCCTGGAGGTAGAGCCTCCATAATTTCGGGCCAAGCAGGATTAGAAGTAAATGTGATGAACAAATCTGGGCAACCATGCTTTCTGCAAATCCCTATGCAATCTTGGTATTTTTGATAGCGATAAATAGCGATGGCTTCCAGTAAATGAGGCTAGTAGAATAATTCTTTGGCCAACGGAGGAAGCAGATCTAATACCACTTGAAACAGAGTTTGCTAAACTGTTGTATGGTGCTGATCTATATTTTCGCTGGAAACTTGGGGTTCGATAGTGATCAATTCTTTCTCCCTCAACTGAGCAGTAAGCATCCACTTCATATGCTTGGGTTAATCTTCCACACCTTAATGGAGTGTTGAAATCTGATGGCCTATCATGTAGCCTATAAGCAAAGTATTCAGCCATAGTTGCCTTTGAACGCTTGAGAGAGAGAGAGAGCTTCCTATTTGACGATACATAAGTGATTCATGGTAACCATCCTCTCCATATGGAAATAATATTGGATATTGCATGGCCATGAACTTGCAATGTTGTTCATTTATTCGTTGCAACCTTGAAGAGCGATCCTCTATGATGATATCCCTACCAACATCAGTTTGGCCAATATCACCAACTATCAGACCAACAACTTCAGATGCGACTGGAGCACTATAGATATCTCCATGTGCGTCCGCTTTACCAAATAGCCTAATGTGGTACCGATCAGATGAATCACCTAATAATCTTTCTCTTGCTGTTCTAAATAGCTTGACAATTGGATTGTGCATGTCTAACATTTCTATGAGAGAAGCAACAATATTCTGATTGGCGTGAAATGGAGCGCGAGAAGAAGATGAAGCAACATTTATTCGATTGGAGACCTCATGCTCTGTATCAAATATGTAGAGCTGAGCATATTCTGGTCGATGGCCTTCAGATGGCATTAAAGAACCCACTCGATGGCAGACCTGACCACTTATCTTGAAAACATATGGAGCACGGCCATCATTTATGGATTCAATTACTTTAGCTCCCATTGATGTCATTGCAAACATGGTGTTGTACTGTCGGATATGGTCAAAGAAGTGTCTTGTAAGAGGGTTTCCATGTTGCGTTAACAAATCTAGGAGGGGTTGTGGGGGAGGCTGGTATGGTGGAAGAAGGATGCGGCCATCTTTACAACATAAATTATATTTTGGGTTTGGTGTGTTCCTATCACGCCGAAGACGCTCTTCATACCAAAACAAAGCACCACAATGTTGACAGGAACAACGGGGACCTCCAAGATTTAAAGCACTGAAGATTGTTCCTAGGAAAATATGCAGGTTAGAAGAATAAGATGTTGAGGTGTAGTAGGTCACCTAATTGAGTCTGTAATGAGAATTATTACTTTTGTGGTTAAATATTTGATTTGAAGTTGTTGGAATAGACTCTGATGAATGGGAGGCTGTGATGGTACCAATAATACGGTGCTGGGTGTGTGAGGCTGATGTTGATATTGGTGAAGGAGGTGTCCGAAAGGTGTCCAAACTTGTAGTGTTTGATGTTGACATCGTGGAATCTGTAGGCAATTTTATAGAAGATATTTATTTGCATAATGCTAAGGAGCAGATTGGATTGTGCGATGAAGCAAAAAAGGGTTAAGTAGAAAATATCTAGACAGACCTCCTGTTCTCTTAGCATACATAAGCATCCGTCGTTTAAGGCGATTTTGATGAGCAGCTGCAATGTCAGGTTGCGGAACCAAAATTTGTGATGCACGGCGGCGTGGACAGCCACGGGTAACTGGACGTCTTGAAGCACTTGGTCCTTCATCCATTATGAACTGATTTCACATGGTTTTTTTGTATTTGGGAATGAATAAGACTGAGGTAGGAATTTCTTTTTTTAAAAAAAAGCAAAGTAGCAGAATAACACTAAGTATAATATTTCAATTTCATCAAAGGTGTCACTGCAGTGTACACGAAGTAGTACTAACCTGATTGCATATGTTTTTTAGTATTTGGGAATGCATAAGACTCAGGTAGAAATTTTTTTGATTAAAATAAAGGAAAGTAGCAACATAAGACTGAGCACAATATTTAATCAGAGGAATGACTGCATTGTAAATGAACGATTACCAACCTGAGGCTTGCATATCCACGATCAGGAAGAGGTGGTGCACCTGTCCCAAAATGAGATCTAGAATGGTAGAGTAAACTAAATTAGAATGCAGTTAGAAATAATCAGAGAAATCATTAGTACGGTAGCAAGAATGGTTTATACATCAGTAATAACCTAAACCAAATAGGAAAATGTTGGATATGCTAGCTAAACATTTCAGCAAACATTTAAGAAGCATCAAAGCAAATAAAGAAGAACATTAGCAATTTAATGTATCGAGAAGGCAGGATTCAAAGAGACTGAACAAAAAGGAATAAGGGAAGGAATATGTCCCTGCTAGAGGCTGACAAAACGGAGGGGGATCTGTAGGCGGAAATGAAGACCAAGCCAGCACAACAGCCAATAGTAGAACACTCGTGGGAGCAGCAAGCTGGGAGTCGCGGCGGCAGCACAGAGGAAGAAGAGAATATCGACATAACGGAGGAAGAATAGAAGAATCGCAAAAGTAATTGCATCAATTGTTTGGGGGCTGGGTGCCGGGGTTGGAAAAGGGGTGCGGGTTTGGAGGGAGGCCGCGGCTAGCGGTCGGCAGTCGGCCCGACGGAGGCGAGAGCGTGGTTGCCATCCGGCAGGCGCTGGAGGTCGAGGCCGCGGCCGCGGCCGGCAGTTAGCCCGACGAGGGCGAGACAGCGGCCGACAGTTAGCCTGAACGGCGTGGGTGCCGTCTGCCGTCCGGCAGGCGCTGGATGCCGGTAGGGGCAAGGGTGCCAGCCGCCAGGCGCTGGATGCCGGTGGGGGTGGGGTAGGAGGAGGGCGAGCAACTAAATAGGGTCGGCATAGGAGGTAGCCTGAGCAAGTGGTGCAAGTGGTCGGCCCCGACGCTCGACGACGGTGCCGGCGGCGGGGGCATTGGCGGCGAGTAGGCGGTGGAAGTGGTCGGCTGCGACAGTGCCGTCGGCCCGCGACGCCCGGTAACGGTGCCAGCGGCCTAGGTGTTGGCGGCGAGGTGAAAAAATAAAGGGAATCAAAACAAAAGAAGAATCATCATCTCTTACCTCAACACACAGTAGACGGAGGAGACATATTGCTACACTGCCGGTAGCAGGAAAAAATGCAGGGGAACAGGAAGGATCCAGATGCGCTGGGGAAGAGAAATAGAGTAGTAAAATCTGTTGGGGAAATAAATGAATCATAATTTTGCATGAACAAACTCTTGGGCTCCTGGTAGATGAATGGCTTTTGCATGAACAAACTCTTGGGCTCGTGGTAGATGAATGGCCTTGTGTGAGATGGTGGATTAACGTACAGCAAAATAGACGTACAGGGTAACAGGGAGGATGAAATCAGACGGTGTAGACTTAATTGATGACGTGGCTTGATGTGGTTGCAGCAAAATAAGAGTTAATGATGTTTAGTGGGTTCCATCTATATAAGATATATAGATTCCTGCCTTAATTGGTCAGGTTGGCGACACCATTATACAGTTAGGTGGCCGAATACAACTCCACAAGCGGGCTTTGGCAGGCCCACTACCACCCACTTACTGTAGAGATACGGCCCATGACAGATGAGGATAAAAACGGGTGGGCAATCGATGGGCCGAAAGGCCCCAAAAAAATCGATGGGCCAAAATAATGGAGGGAAGAGAAAAGGCCCAAGGTGATCACGTGTTTATTTAGGGTCTGATTGGTTTGCACTTAGGCGCTTAAGTTCAGTTCCAATAAATCTTTAAAGTGCCAAACATGGTCATTTATTGGGACTAAAGGTTCATAAGTCCATAAATTCTAAAGTTGTAGCATATGGGAGCTAAAAGATGCTTTTGATAGGGTATCCTTCTTTCATTTATTGCTGCCTCAGTCCCCCCTCGCTCCGCACCCACGCTAAATGATCAGGGGTATAAGGATCTTTGCACAACTACATTAAATGACTTTAGTCCCTGCAACTAAATATGGTGGAACTTAAATTTAGTCTCTAGAGGAACCTAACAGAACCAAATAGAGCCTTACATTCTAGAGTGTGATTGGATGGTTGCATCAGTTTTCTCAACCAGGCTTTGGTGAGACAGGCCGGCTTGAGCCAAAAGTGTAAAAGTTTGTTATGTTTGGTTGCACGCATTAGTTGAGCCAGGTTCGAGGCATGCATGAAACCAAACGCCTGCAAAACTAAAGATGCTGCATGTGTAAAGAGTGAAGGGTGAGTGAAGGATGAAGATTGACCCATAGGTAAGTAGTGCTTCGAGTCCCGCGCTAGCCTGGCCCGAGAGAAACGGCCTCCATCTGCGTTTCTCTGCAGCATGTCGTGAGCCTGGCCGAGACCCATCCAACCAACCAATCAACCCTAGTTACAATCCGCCGCTCCTCTGCACCACTGCGGAAAAAAAAAATTGGTGGGGACGGTCCCCAAATCCCTCACGGTGAGGACCCGCCTTAGATTCTTGCCGCGTGGCCACAGAGCTGATCCGACGACTGACGTCTTCTGCTTGGGCGGGTGTTCCTCCAGCGACTCCTCTCGGCTCTCTCCAACAGCCAGCTCAACATGCGGCTCGGCTCCCAAACGAGGCGATGTGCGCATCTCGGCTCCCAGAGCAGAAACGCAGCCTTACCCACTCGTTAGCGCCGCCTCGGTCGCCTGCGCCGTCATCTCCCTCAACCACCAAAGAAAAACTTGGCACCCACAATTGGTGATACATAATAACATTTCGGTTTATCTGCAATAACCGGTAAATCTGATGATATAGGGATGCTCTGACCATCCTGGTCAACAAACTGAAGGTTGGCCATGGATGCTGCGCTTGGTGATGGTAAGAATCCACTGCCCATTGGAGGAGTTGGAAGGCTTCTCCTGGCACGTGCTTCACCACCAAAAGCAATGCCACTAGCCTTTTCTGCTAATCCTGAAAACAGGTTTCCAGGATAGTAGCCAACTGCTGTCGGGGTGTTATTGTCCATGCCGTAGTACACCCACCAATTTTTACTTGACCGATCTCCTGTCGTTAAAAGAAATAAAATTTAAGCGCACATGAGAAGGAGCAAACTATGCAGCTAAAATGATGGATCAGAGAAGGATAAAAAAAAGTCTATTCGAGCTATTAGAAAAACAAAAGCAAGGAATTGGCAATATAATTTTACTAGCATGTATGGTTCTCTTCTTGAGACACGGTTTAATAAGGTGCAATGATAATTTCTAAGAAAGCACAGGCGCTCTTGCGAACCATAGGCTACTGGAGCTCACTCTCAAGTAGCTGACTCGGATTTGAGAGTCGAGACCTGTGTTCTTCTTAATTAAAAACGGGGGAGCGGTTTGCCCCTTCTGTCTCATCTTTGATAATGTCTAAGAAAACCTACACATAGTTAAACACAAACCAGGCACATTGTTTTGTATTTGCTCATGTTTTCGGTGCAACAAACTTGTTGGTGAGGCAATAAGTAATTCTTACTAGAGGCAATAATTAATTAAAATATATAAAAGGAATTTGTTTCACATATAAGTTATCCTAAAGATAATTGTTACCAACTCCGTCTTAAATATATGATGTCTTACTAATTAGTTCAAAATAAACTAATGTGCTTGTCCTCAGAGGGAGTACTGAGCATGGAGATGAATAGACAACATGGTAGTTCAATTCATACCTTGAACAATTTGACTGTAATTGTGTGATGGGACCTACCCGTAGTTGGAGCCTTAGCTGTGATAGCACCCGGAGCTACTTTTGATCCCTGTTCCAATTGGAAACCGGGGCATTCCATGTTGTAGCACCCCTTTCTCCCATATCCATCTCCCTATTTATAATTATAATTTGAAGATATTATGAAACGGAAACTGTAATTTAGATGCTACTGAATATTAGGAAACATACATTCCAATGAGTATAGACGTGAGCATATGAATCACCGTATAGTTCAGGAGATACCTATGACACAAAAGCACAAAACAACTATATATTATCAGAGAAAAGAAAGTTATAGATATTTAATGAACTCTCTGCCACTAAAAAAATTTAAAATATCTGTCCTTGAAAGCTCACTGCGAAATGGACACTTCATGTAAGAATAGTATGCACACATGAAGCCATAATTGTCCCAGTGGCTAGATCCATGGAGCGACATCAAATCAGCCATATGTACGGTGGTCATTGCATATTGTATATTGGAGAGTGATGGTATATGGGATGAGGGTAGAGGACGAAGAATAGGGCAAAGTGGGTAATGAATTTGTCCAGAGAGGTGTAACGGAGTTTATGTTAATAGTATAGGGGGCCAAGGTTTATGAATATTGCTTCTGTGCATGGAAGTGGCCTTACAAATATCTCATAACTTATAGTAGCATATAAAAACCTTTTGCAGGTGAGAAATGTTACTATGCAAATGGGGATGTTTATATACCATCCAGCCGACACGAATAGAATTGTACGTTTCTTTTGACCCATCACCAAGGTTCACAACCATAATTGAAGACGCACTCATTTGGCCATGACGAATATTATGACCATACACATCTATGGTTGCAACAATTCCAAAGTTTTCATTATAAGGCTTTCTAGGAACTGATGCGTGCGCCGCAAACTGCAATGAAGCATAAGAACTATGAAGTCGTTCCATGTACTACGAGGATCATATACATTAAAAATGCTTCAGCATACAACTCCTCTGGTATTTAACTCTTTCATTGTGATATATTCCATCAAATCCACTTGGTTCAGACAACTTTAATTCTTCTTCAACAATGAAGAAAAATGAAAGAATAGATCTACTTTAATATCATTTAATAATGGAGAATATCAAATAGGCATGTGAGAAAGTTTAGTTAAATGGTTGGTATTGCATATTTGAACTATTAGAAATTTTATGTATTATTAGTCACAGGAAATTTCAAATATATCCGAACGATCTCAAAATGTTATGACCGATAAATACAAAGTACTGGCATAGCCTGCATGGTTTTTTTATAGATATTGTGAAAGGATGGATATAGATATACGTTAATTCATATATATGTTCATTGTTTACTCACAAGATAATGGTTAGTTGCCTTAATGTAGAATAGACTACTAGTAAACTTTATCAATTACACTTTTAGGAAAAAAGTATCCAATACTTTATTTATACTTTATTTATAATGTCACAGTAAATGAGCAATTCTTCGTCAATGTTATATGCAATAGTTTTTTTATAAAATATGTTTGCAACAAGTAGCTATGCAAAGTTTATAAGAAATCAATATCATAGAAAGCATAATTAGATCAAGTAGTGAAACTCACATAGGCCACATCATCAGTACCACCATTTATATGCACATCTAAAAGTGTTATTTTGTCACTTAGTTATGTGTCATTTTTCTTTAGTGAAGGTGCGACAAGTAACAACTTGCGGGCTTGAGAGACTCCATCATTTATCTTCAATGAAAAGAATGAACATAAAAAAGTTAGTTAGTTTAGTAAATTTATATGAACATTGAAAGATCTTTTTAAAATGCTAATTTACAGCATGCAGTAAATAAATTACTTAATATCTTAAATATGGTATTTCACTAAATTGTGGTTTTATTTCAATACAATAAGACAACTTTTTTTTTGAAAAACTACAATAAGACAAATTTTGCAATCCAAATATAAAAGAACACAAAAATAAAGATCCTTTTTAAGGAAATACAAACATATGTAATGTTTTTATTTGACTTTTTACTTTACTTTGTAGGTATGACAAGTGTATGCATAAAGTCATAGGTTTGCAACATGTCTACCATTTTATTTTTTACACCTAGATTTGCAACATGCATAATATTTTATTTTTTACACCAAGGTTATCTTCATTATATACTCATAGGACACCTTTCAACATACAATTTCCCATTTCCCTTTGCACGGTCTCCATCTAGAAGAATATACTTAGTACAATCTAATGACGAATCACAAACTTTGCCAAGGCATTATGAATCAACATTAGATAAACCATTTTTTGGAATTGTAGCATAGTTTAGACTCACCTCCTTAGTTGTACAACAATGTTCGCATCCTTCATACTTCTGAGGGAGAAATGCAACAATGAGAAGCACTGCAGAAACCAAATGAAGTCTTGACATCATAGAATGTGCAAACACAAATGTGGATATTTCTTTACATATATGCTCGCTCTCTCTCTCTCTCTCTCTCTCTATATATATATATATATATGTGTGTGTGTGTGTGTGTGTGTGTGTGTGTGTCTACTGAAAACCTGCAATAAGATATGTTATGGCTAGGATCATTTATTATTTGAGAAATGTTATGGCTAGGATCATTTATTATTTGAGAACGCAATACAACAAAAGATATCGAAGGGGCAAATCTTTTATATACTTGATATTAATGTGGATGATGATTCAAAAGGATATCTTAGAAAATAAAATATGTGTGACCCAGATCAACTTTGGAGGAAATTAATGATGTGATGAAAATTTGCATAAATGACATGTTTTCATGCTAATTACATATGTTATCTATATATTGAATTGTATAGGAAGTATGCAAAGAGATATGCCATGATAAGAATTTTTTTTCAAGGAGTATAATCCAAAGGGAAAGATATGGAAGACAATCATTTCCACATCACAAATTAATGATGAGAATTCAAAAAGATATGTTAAGAATGTACGTTTGGACCGCTGTTTTGGATGAAAGCAAATAAAGATATTTTACATGAGATCTTCACATAAACCATGCCTCTTATTTATGTTCTTGGCACGTGTTCTCCATATATGAAAATCTGAAGGAAATGAGAAAAGAGATATGCCATTGAAAAGGATCATTTATGTAGAGAGCATAACCCAGAAGAAAAGATATGGGAAGATATTATCTTTAGAGTAGAATTTAATTTGTATTAAAAATATACATAGAAAGCATAGATGTGTACCTAATCAATTTTTCACATGTAAAGAGTTCAATCGGTCCTGGAGAGAATTAATGCCGTTATAAAATATGAAGATATTTTAAAGTAAAGTGATGGGAGGATTAAAATTCATAAAACCCCTGCTTACTAAATTATGAGCAACTTTAAATTGATAACAACTCATACGAAATTTAATCACGAACATCACATGGTTAACAAATTTCGCTAATTTTCACAGGGTCATCACAAACTCTTCTAAATCTGGATTAGCCACCCTTCATTTGACCGTTGCACACCTTTGCACCCATTTTCCATCTTTAAAAAGTCCATCTGCACTCAAAAATTCTCAGTTCTTCCTCGTCAGAGACTCATGCAAAATTGATCCACGGGCTAGGAAATCAAAATGGTACTACTCCATAACACGGCCCATCTACGATAGGACGGCCGGATCCTCCTCCGAAAAAAAAAGACATAGCAGTTGGAGCCGACAGCCCAGATCATGTCGCAGCTCGCAACAGACCGGCCCGACCCAAACCTCGCTTATCCTGCATTCGTTCCGACGCACCGCAGAGATCTCCGCACCGCATCCATCCTGCTCAGTGCTCACCTCCCATGGCGGCCGCCGTAGCCGGGGCCACGCCGGCGACTGCGAGGAAGACCCTCTTCACCACCACCGCCACCCTCCTTTCGTCCTCACTCAAACGCGGCAGCCGCGGCCTCTCCTGCTCGGCCGCGGCCGCCGCCGCCCCGCGCCTCGCGCCGCAGCCTCCGGACCTGGTCCGGTGGTTGCAGCGCGAGGGCGGGTTCGTCCACCCGGCCCTCCGCGTCACGGACCACCCGGAACACGGACTCGGGGTCTCTGCCGCCGCGGCCGACGGCGACATCCCACCTGGGGACGTCCTCATCACGCTCCCGGGCCGCCTCCCGCTACGACTCCGCCACCCCACCGGCGCTGCGGACGACCTGCTCGTGCAGCTAGCCCAACAAGTACCGGGTAATGGCCTCTCTGATTCGGTTACTTGTGCGGCATTGTATGCTTGTAAATTTGAGCCTGTGAACGCTCAAACGTTAAGTACATTAGTGGCCGTACTGCTTTGAGCCTCAATATTGATTCTTATACGTGACTGAAATGATAATTTTAATTTGTGTCGATCACGATTGGCTTTCTCACTTAATCACTTAGGAGCATCGATAAGCGAATGCCATTCTTTCTGTTTTCTTAGTAGGATAGTACTGTTATAGTACCATTAAAAGGTCAATCTGGACATATGTTCTAGAGTTTGTTCTGAATTGTTGGTGTTCCGTATTGGGAGCTATCAGATGTGAAATCACTAAATGAAAGCTTGTGCTTACACTATTGCTGTGGAGCTGGAGAGATTATGTCAAAAAAATGATTGAAGTGAGATCAAAGTTGTGTTGAGACTAAAGGCCCCTATTTAGTATACATGATTATATTGGATAGTGTTACATACATCTGCAGTGTGTACTCTTTCAATTGAATCATCTTAGGAATTTATTTTCAGCGTTTAGATTATTTTAATAAATAATATACTCCTGTTGCTCAATGTAGAATTACAGGCATCTTAGGAATTTATTTTCAGCGTTTAGATTATCTTTCCTGAGATGGTATATTGATTTGAACAAGCTTGTATCCATGTTTTCCTGCTATTGAATCGTTCGATAATCTATCTGTGTAACTGTCTAACTGATATTATCATGTGTTTGAGTTTATACATGCTTAGAATGTCCCAGTTTTAGTACAACCACTCTGTTAGTTATAAGGGGATTTCTATCTTGCAAAGTGAACACGGAGTAAATTTAATCATGTGAGTATATTACAGATGAACTATGGGCTATGAAGTTGGGCTTGAGGTTGCTTCAAGAAAGGGCCAAACCTGATTCATTTTGGTGGCCGTATATTGCCAATTTGCCAGAGACATTTACTGTTCCAATCTTCTTTCCTGGGGATGACATTAAAAACTTGCAGTATGCCCCTCTCCTCCACCAGGTTGTTAAAAACATATGGTCATATCTAGTGCAGGCTTATCACTCCCCCTTTCTTTTCTGACTGTTTCTATTCCAGGTCAACAAAAGATGTCGTTTTCTTCTTGAGTTTGAGAAAGAGGTGCGACAGAAGCTTGATACCGTGCCCTTGATTGATCATCCTTTTTATGGACAAGATTTAAATTCATCTTCCCTTGGATGGGCTATGTCAGCTGCGTCTTCTCGTGCATTCCGTTTGCATGGGGAAACCCCAATGCTGTTGCCTCTGATTGATATGTGTAACCATAGTTTCAACCCAAATGCTAGGATTGTCCAGGAAGGAAGTGTAAACAGCTCAGACATGTCAGTTAAGGCAAGTATCCTGAGATGTTCTTCCACTTCTGAATTTTCCATATATACACTCCTGAAAATTTTGTTCGAATCAAGCTATCATTTCCCCCCCTCCACTTATCGCTTGGCAAACTGTGAAGATATTATTTTATATTTTATTAGTATCGGAACATCTGTCGTTCACCAATTTCTGCTTTGATCTCTGCTCGGTATCTGATACACTCACTGGTAACATCTCTGTGCCATTTGTAACTTTCACGTGTCTGCAAAAATTATTGAGAAATATTCTCAGTCCTGGGCCGATAGGCTATATGCAATTAATGTTCTTTGATTACTGGTTTGCACAGATTTGGCACGCTGAAATGCACTTAATCAACTGATTTTATGGTTACATGTCATTTAGAGTCTTTAATTTCCTTGCTTATGGAAGACACAAATAAATTCACTACTTATCTTCATGTTGCGCTGTGCTTCTATGCACAGGTTGTTGCTGAGACGAAGATTGAGCAAAATGCAGCAATAACACTGAATTATGGTTGCCACCCCAATGATTTCTTTCTTCTCGATTATGGATTTGTGATAACACCAAACCCTTATGATCAAGTGGAACTGAGCTATGATGGAACCCTTCTTGATGCTGCTAGCATGGCAGCAGGGGCCTCTTCTCCCAACTTTTCAGCACCAGCCAAGTGGCAAGAAGATATCTTGTCACAGCTAAACCTGCATGGAGAGGGCGCCATTTTGAAGGTTTTCCCCCACATTCATAACCTGCTTTTATAAGTTGTGATACATTGTTGAGTCCACATATACATATTATCAAATGTAGTATTCATGTATTAACCTGTTAAGCTTAAGCTTAATTAATCTTACACTTGTACCACCAATACGTGGGTTTCCTTTCAGGTAAGCTTAGGAGGCCCAGATATAGTGGATGGACGCTTGTTAGCTGCTCTAAGGGTGCTTCTTGCAGCTGATCCAGAGGCTGTGCACAAGCATGACCTGAAAACTTTGATGTCCCTTGATGCGCAAGCTCCTTTAGGCCCAACTGTTGAAGCCTCAGCACTCCGAACAGTTCTTGCACTTTGTGCGATTGCTCTCCAACACTTCCACACGAAGATAATGGAAGACGAAGCCATTCTAAAAGGGGAACTGCCTCTTACCACTGAACTGGCCATCCAGTTCAGATTGCAGAAGAAGTTTATGATCGTTGATGTGATGCAGAATATCAGCCGGAGAATCAAGACGTTATCGCCACAGAAATCCACTGCGTAGTTCTTTGGTTTCTTCGTCATACAATCAATTACCATTCTGTACTGCTTACTGCATATAAATACAAGCCCCAATTTTGATTCTGTACCATATCTGCATTTAGAAGTTACATGTGCATGAATCAAAGGGTGTGCATTAGTTATGGAGTTCCTTGTGGAGATTACTTTCATGTACTGATTATTGCGGATAATGATAAATCCCCATTTTTGACTCTGCAATCTCCATGTCTTGCCACTTCCGGTGCCTTATATCTGCTCAGTTCAAACGGTGTGCCTCTGCGTAACAGCATTTAATACTAGATTGGGTAGTCTTCAAGCTGCCGAAACAAAAAATGTTGTGCTAAGTTGCAAGTGATGTCTACATAAACACTTCGAACAATTAAGGGAAATGAAGCAGAACAATGTTGAAATTCCTTTTCTTCTGATTAACTTGTTCTTCACAGAAAGAAATGTTTTCACCAGACAGACCAACTATAAGTAATCTTTCCAAGAAAATTGTAACAGTCGCCCTACAAAGAGAAATCTTTTCATATTTTCTCCCCAAAGCTGCAGCGACGAGAGAAATTCATATCATCCTAAGTCGACAAAAATGCAAAAAAAAATGTATTTACATGATCCATCCAGACAGGAGCATCATCATGACCCTAGAAACAACAGAAAATTTTCCAACTCAACGACCACGTACTCTGACCATGCCAATAAGACGGCGATCATCATCAAACGAAAATCCTAACGGCGATCGACCCAGTCGATTGATCGATCCTAGCACCTGACGACGACGACGGAACGCACGGGTGGAGACGACGATCGGCCGCCGCCTTCTCTCCCCGAGGCGGGCACCGGTGTGCCGGCTGGCCGGGGACGATCAGGAGTCGCCGCCGATGGAGATGGCGCCTGGGCGCCCGGCGCGGCCGAGCGGCGAGCGCGAGCGCTGCCTGGCGAGGTCCCGGCGGAGGACGAGGCGCATCTCGGCGACGTGGTGCTGGTACGTCTCATGCACCTTGACCTTCTCGTCCTCCTCCTGCTTGATCCGCCGCACCTGGCTGTGCACCACCCCCGCCGCCGCCGCCTGCTGCCCTTCCTGCGCCTGCTTCTCCATCATCATCCTCGCAGCGCCCGCCGGTCGCAGCCTTCTTCCCGATAGGATTGGATTAGGATGAGGATTAGGATTGCCTCTTATCCAGACGAGTAGCGGCCTAGGAGGAGATCTCCACCATTCCGATGGACGCTCCGCGGCGGTGCATGGGCGAGGAGACTGGAGACCCGGCCGTATAAATAGGGGCCGGGGGCCACGCGGAGCACCGAGGACCGGTTCCTGCCCCGGCCGGCCGAGCGGAGGCCCGGAGCGGCGCACACGTGGCCCCCCTCCCCGGACCCCGGCCGTTTACCAGATCCGCGCCCGGGGCCTCGCCGTGTCGTCTCGCGTGATCCGATCGGCTCCATCGTCCACGGGTTTTTCCCGGCGTCGGCTCTCGCGTTCGGCCGTGCGTGCAGCGCTGCGCATGCGCACACACGATGGCGAGAGGGACGGCACGAGTGTGATCGGGGCCGTGTCCGGCGTGCGTGTTCGCAGCGTTCGGCTCGGCGAGGGAAACGTTTGCCATGCGCGCGTCGCGGGTGGCGGAGAGGGGAAAAGGGGCGCGTCGGCTTGTAGCGGATTGGATGGACGTGTGGGGTGGGGTGAGGTGAAGCCGAGGAGCACAGAAAGAAAAAAAATGGCGCGACGCGAGTCAAGCGGCGTGGGGCGCGAGGACAACGTGCGTGGAGCGAGGGAACGTACGGCCGCGCCTGGATCGCGGTCGACCGACCTGAGCAATGGTGGTGGTGGTGGCGGCGGCGGCGGAGGACGATCATGACGTCCTGCGGGGCAAAGGCGAGCCGAGCCGGTTGGTGCGAAGCGGAACGTGCCGGATGAGTCGATCTATTTGTTAATGTTTCTGGCGAAACGTGTTGAATGAGTTCGTGCGTGGCGCACTCGTATTTCGGAGGGGAACTTTATTTGTTAAAGAGGATTTTTGGCATGTCCTCATACAAAGCAATGTCTTTTCTGGGACGCGAATAAAGCGAATCTTTGCAAAATCGGTGCTCAAATATAGACGGCGAAAGAAAAGGAAAAACGAAGAGCTTTTCAGGCCCGTCTATTTCCCACGACGCTAGTAGCTGTAAAGCCCATGCTTATAATCCATGGGCCAGGCCTGCTCCTATCTATTTCTACGGGCTTTCCAAAGGCCCGCGTGCAGCCCACATACAGATCGCCCGCTCGGACGAAATCACGCTCGACCCATCTCGTCGACCCGGCTCCTCTCGCGCGCCCTCACACGAGTCGTCCGCATGCATGACCGCATCCCTGGCGTGTCGTCGTCTCCAACAGAATTATCATCAGTCGCCTCCATCCACACCACGCCTTTATCCGCGCCACGAAGTCCACCAGCCTTCATCTGCTTATCTGCAAAGCGCTCCTCCCGAGCCGCTAAGGATTCCCAAAACGCCCACCCACCACCACAGGACAAGCCGCTCCGCTCGCCATGAATCCGGCTCCGATTTCGCTTCGCAGGAGAAGCAGGCCGATCGAAGAAGCAACAGGACGGGATCCCGAGACGGATCAGGAACAGTTCCAACCGCGCCGCTGCGCTGGTAGCGACTGCAGGATTTGTCCCTCTCCGGATCCGCGCCCACAGTGCTAGGCTGCTGGCTGGTTCCTGCTTGTCCCGAGGCTAACCGGGTAGTAGCTAGCTACCGGTAGTTGCTCACGGCTCCTTGCGAGTGGCCCGCCGCGTCGCGTCGCGCGTGGAGGTGACATGGACTCCACGGGGCCGTCACATGCGGCGAGCTGGGGACGGGGGAGGAAAGAGATCGTGGGAATGCCGTGGAAGCCGGCGCGGCCACGTGAGCTCGCCGGGAGCCACGGGATCGTGTGTTGGCCGGCGAGCTCCGACACGCGTAGAAATAGCCAGCGGCGGACGAGAATATTCATTCATTCACCCAATCGCCCTCGATCACGGCCTGCGAATAACCTTCAGCTGGTGCTGGTCGCTGCTCGTATCAGGAACGGTTCGCCGTCATTTTCCTCTTTTATTTTCGTGGCAGAAATAATCGTAGAGAGGAGCAGTGATTAATAGCACCAAAAAGAGCATCACGTCGATCGGTGTCCATCCATCCTTCTCGATCGAGCTTTGGGCGGCCACGACAGCGATCTCGATCGGGTGACGGGTCCTGCTCGATCGCTGCAGATCGATCGATTTTCAGCGAGGCGTGTCGATCTGGTTTTACTGCCAGATGTGTGGTTGCTGAGGAGATGGGCTCCGCCGTTTGGACATGTCACTGTCCTCCCTCCGTTTCAGACACACTCTGGTGATGACAGCGACTCGTCCCATATCCGATGTCCCATTTCTTCCTTCCCCCAATCACGATGATCATCTGCATCTAGGATGCTCCGATCCACAGTTGTGTTGTGTTGGCCTACCGGAACTGAAGCAGCTAGCAAGCTAGCTAGCTATATACGCTGCCCTCATGCTTCGGCAAACTAGAAATTCGAGGGTTGTCAAACGATGCATGTGCAGGATATTGTCTATCACCCAACATGCATCGTTGTGGCCAATTCTTGCCTTCTCGATGAACACCGAAGATTAAGGGGTTATTTGGATCCACGGACTAATTTTTAGTCCGGATCACATTGAATGTTTGGATGCCAATTAGAAAAATTAAATATAAAACTAATAGCGCAAATGGAGACTAATTCACGAGATGAATCTGTTAAGCCTAATTAATCCATCATTAGCATATATTTACTTAGTACAATATGGTCAAATCATGGACTAATTAGGCTTAATGGATTCGTCTCATGAATTAGCCTCCATTTATGCAATAGATTTTATAATTAGTCTAAATTTAATACTCCTAATTAGTGTCTAAACATTCGATATGACGGGACTAAAATTCAGTCCGGAGGAACCAATCGCCCCCTAACACTAACCTTCCGGATGCATGGCTATGTGCTGGTTCAGAGTTCGCGTTACTGAATGATTATTTCAGTATGGAAGAACTAGCATGTGTTTGGTTCATGGGTCTAAATGGGTTGGGTTGAACCCATTTTCAGAAGTGTTTGGTTTAGAATAGAGATGGGCTGGGTTCATTTCTGAGGGGAATATTCCCCTTAGATGCGGGTCGACTTCGTCCGCCCAAATCGAGCTGACGAGTCCAACCCATTTGGGACGCCGTCGGGGCTCCGTCCCTCGAGGTAGCGGGAGCCAGAGCAGAGCCGCGCCTAGCTCAGGCGTGGGGCCGGCGTGGAAGCCGGCAGTGCGGGGGCGAGCGGCGGCGTGGGGTGGGCGGAGCTAAGCGACAGCGTGGGGCGAGCGGAGGATGCCGGCGCTGGGCGGGCGGGCGAGGCCGGCGCGAGGTGGGCGGAGGAGGCCGGCGCCGGTCGGGCGGGGCTGAGTGCCGAGCTCGATGAAGTTCGACGAGGAAGAAAAGGATGGAAGAGAAAAAAAATAGAGAGGGTGACATGTGGGCTCATAGATGACTAGCCAACCTATTTTTGTACAACTCTCTAATCAAACAAAAAATTAGATTAGATCTAACCCTCTCAACCAAACATCAGATGGGTTGGACCCAACAAAAAATAGAGATGGACCTAATCCATCCCCAAACCAAACACAAACACATGCATAATAAAGTGCCGGGACCGGAGCGAACCCATCGGCTAGTCTAGTCCAGAAATGCGGCAGAAAGTACACAGAACTCAGCTTAGATAAATCTGAGAGAGTCTTCACTGTGTGTGAGTATCACCAGCTAGTAGGCTGAACCACACCTGCCACTGCATGTATGCCAGTGAGAAATTCAGAGAGGGGCACCTATACAACTGCGTGGGAAATATTCTGTAGCTTTTCAGATCGGTGTGAATAATCAGAACGGTCAAGATCTGCACAGTTTCCATCTGAAGACCGAACTGCATGAACGCATACTATATTGTGCAGGGCAGCTCAATGTGCTTCCGAGGGCCATGTACTGGTAAAGGAACAAAGCCATCACCTTCCAAGTAACTCGCATGCGTCGCTACACTATCAGTCAATCAGATCAGATTGTGATACCTGACTATCTGAGACTCCGAAGACGATCGACCATAACGCATGTTACTCGCTGAACGATACAATATCGATTGCACATGCCCATGTCGACGCGATCATCATAAAGGAAAATATTTGTGTCAACATGAAGAGAGTATACTAGCTCCATCGATCGATCGCCTTCGTCACATCACGTTGACCTGGACTCCAAGTTGCAAATTATCGCGGAGGTCATGACGCATCATGAGCTCAGCCTCGCAGTTTCATGGAAAATCACCAGCTACCATGCCAAGTTCTTGAAATAGTTTCTGCTCCATGAAGAACACCCAAGTTAATCGCCCTAATTTGTTTTGTGGTTTTATAGCATAGTTGTGGGTGGAGCTTCTTTTTTTCTTGTTGATTTTCCTCCGGACCCATTTTTCTTGTTCTCTTGTAGTCGTCTTATACCTGGGATGGCTTCAGTCGCACGGAGATTTGTAGTCGTCTTAAACCTGGGATGGCTGCAGTCGCATGGAGATTTGAAGTTGTTTGTATTTTCTTAAACTTTTTCTTCTAATAAAATTTATGGCAAATCTTTTGCCGTTCCCTGGAAAAAACACCCAAGTTACGTAAGACATTCTATCAACGCCACGGGAACGGAATCCCTCCAGCTCTGGACAAATAAGAATAAATGGGGTAAAAGACCATCTTAGCCTATTAGCAGTAATGGGCCAAACTGAGTCGCCTCGTAAAGGATCCGAGACCGCGGGAGGCCGAAGCACCTCCTCTAGACGGGGCGGTTGCTTTGTGGGGAAGGGATCGCCTGACAGCGCATTTAGTGCGCCCGCGCTGCTACAACCGGACGAGGCCCGAGGGCGGCGCGCCTTCCCCGTAAAACCACATGATTACGGGGGAGGCGTGCTCTCAGACGGCGTGGCGGTCGGGACAGAGGGATCCTCCCCTCTCAGGTCACGTCGCGTCATCTGGCGATGGGCAGTGGGGTGGTCCCTGCCAGTCACACCTCCCATAATATGATTACCATTGCGGCCTCGGGCAACATAGAGCGATGCACAAAGCTTGAGAGAGACCTTGGAGCATCCTGGGATCCCTCGAGAAAGACCCCGGTGACGACAGTTCTGGCCCACGGCGCAGGATCCTGCCTGGCGAGCGGGTGCCACTTGCAGGCCGGCGCCCCTCATGAGGCGCCGCATTCACGCTTCAGGTGGTAAATCTCTTCCCAGAGCCCACGGAAAATGCTATAAATAGAATAGATGGGCAACGTGTAAAGGGGATCGAATCAGATCGACCCGAACTCAGATTTAGGTGAATACCACCACCAGCTCCACAGAGGACGTAGGGTGTTATGCTTACGGCGGCCCGAGCCTGTCTAAAGCACCTTGTCTCCCGACCGTCACACGGTTGGAATCGTAGTACTTTATGTTACACCTCTGGCCAAATCTCTAAACGAGACTTCCCACGAATCCCTGCTTGCGGTACTCACCCACCATCATAGTCAATCCGGATTCCTAACCCATGTGCACTAGGAAGAACAGTACACGGGACAGTAGGAGATGCTACTACGTGATCATTCAGAAATTTCAGACAATCATCATGTATATACTAATGCTAGCATGCAAACATTTCCTTGTTTTATACACTGGATGTTGACAGGCTCGACCGTAGCATATGCCAGGAACATGAAAGGTATGAGGAGCAGTTAAGGTTCCCCTCCGGCGTCTGCTGCTGATGTTTAAGAATTCAGGAGTAGTCGACGGAGGGTGTCTGACCGAATCTCACTTATGCAGGGCTACTGCCGATGCATTCATCATTAGGGATCGTTAGTTCGCGCGAATCCGTCGCAAATCATGGACGATTAGCTAGCTTAAAACAATCAGTTCGCGCATACCGCATAGGCATTTTGGGTGGTTATACCTCCCTAACGACCTGCTGCGCGCTGAGATTCTCAAGAAAATTAGAATAAGGCTTCATTTTTTTTACAAATCTCATCCTTCAGACTAATCAAGATTCTCCAAAGAAAAAGAAAATGTGTTTTCAATGGCGAGCTAGGGTCCGGACTCGGACCAATCATTGAAACGGCCGGATCGAGCCAAGTAAGCCAGCCAGACTGATTCTAATTAGCAGTGTTGCCGTAGTTTGGAACTGGCAAACTGATCCAATCATAAGCAAACCCGAGCACCTACCAGTCACGCAGCTGCTGTTAGAAATGTTCGTGCATGCCCTTGTTTCAAACATCGCTGATGAACAACCCAGCCACTAGTACATTTCGCTGGTCAGCAGGACTACGCATGCATGCGTCGAGAACAATCAGCACGGAGGAATAGGACTAACTAAGACTGACCGTCGTCGTCGGAGAACTTTCACGGCAATGGAAGGTTCGGTGCGAAACCGAACAAACAGAAGATAATACGGTGAGGGAAAAAAAAGGCAGCTGAAAGCCTGAAACCAACAACAATCCTAGTACCCTACCCTGCCTATTGCCCATGGATCGAGCTAGCTCGAGATAAAGAACATCGAGCGTGCTGCTGTACATGCGAGGCAATTTCGAGCAGGACTTTCAGTTTCAGACTCTCTGTTGGTGGCTCGATGCATGTCAGAACACTTGCCACGAACTGGACTGTCAGCGTCATAACAAAACGCAGTTGTATCTGCAGGCCTGCAAATCAGTATGGATGTCGAGATCTGAACTCACATATACTACTACTGGTCGTGTGCGGAATGCATACATGTCGTCGCGTTTACACGCCCGGCGCCGACGTACCAACCACCGTGGGGACGGCACGGCCTTTCTCTGTCCTCGTCAGTCCTCGTCTACTCGATCGTCTCGTTGCATCACCCCCAACCACTCCTTGCACGCAAATAGCAACTGCACGAAGTGAAATCCTAGCTCTCGATCATGGCGTGGGACCTCTCATCTTTTGATCATGAGAATGGAAAGGGAGGAAGAAACAAGCGCACGGGCGAGGCATGGCCCGGGACGGCCGGAAGGAAACAAAGCGGAGATACACACCCCCAACAGGTGAGCAGCTGCACCTGCACGCACGCCGCCGGTGGCCCCTGCAGCAGCCACCGGCCGGGCGGCCGTCCTGTCCGGCCACCCATCCCGGTCGCCTCCATCAATGCGTGCCCGCGGTGGCGGAGACCGCGCACGACACCACCTGGCCCAGCCCGGCATGGCTGGCCGGACGCGAGCAACGTTTGGCGCCCATGCATGAATGAATGGCCTGTCGGAGCGCGCCGGCGGGGCGTCGATTGGTCGCCGCGGCGACGGCGGTGTTTAGTTCGGTTCCGGTGGGTGGAGCTGCAGGCCGCGGGAGTAAAGGCAAAAAAAGGCTAGTGCTGCTAGCTACCAGTGAATTCAGCAAGTATTTCAGGTCGTCGGTGGATCCAATCGTGTGCTTGGTGAAGATTTGGCTCGATTATTGCAGCTTCCGAGCCATTTACGGCCAGAAATCTGTTGGAACCAACCAAGGACGACTGGACGAGGAAGAGGCCCGACTGCTACCAACCACCTGTCGGGAAACTCCGACGATTGCCTTTGCCAGCGCCTTTTGGAACCTGGCTGCAACATAGCCAGTTTCCGGTGGCTGCGTGCGTACGCGCACCACACACGATTTTCCACTCGATTTCACGTCGGTGACAACGCCAGAAATGACGATCCGTTAAGTAAGGCTTCCCATTTCGTCAAGCAGTATAGTAAGGCTTCCCATTTCGTCAATCAGCACGTGCGTCTCATCGGTGACGACGGCCTTTCACATGACTTCCGGCCGGGGAGGGACGTCACACGGCGGCTGGGGTTACATTACACACGGTGGTATTTCGTCACGTGGCCCCAACAAAATTGTATCGATCGCCAAAGAGTTGTGGATTGTGGATTGTGGATTGCATGGTTCTTGCATTGCGCCATTGCTAGCTCTTGAGATCGATCTGTTTGGACCAGCTGAAGGGGCTGCGACGAAAGGGAAGAACGGCCGCAGCCCGTGCGTGTGAATCCTCACAATCAGCCGGCTGCGCAAAGTGCCCTGGTCATCTTCTACATCACAAGTAAGATAGGGAAGAACTGGCCACAGCACGTACAACACGAACACATGCAGTGTATGAACACGTACGGCAGACATAACTAATGATGCTACTTGCTTGCCAAGCATGATCACTGCTGAGATGCACAAATGGTTTACTTGCATCACGCATAAAGAAGGCGTTGTCCCCGGCGACACGGAGCAGCAGCGACGTCACTGGCAACGCCGACGGATGTCATAGACAAAGGAATGAGGTGATGCGAGCGCCCATGGAAAAGATGGACTTGGCCATGCGCCAGGCCGATGGACTCGATCTCAGGTTGTCAACTAGGGCAAGGAAGCGCCATGCCGACCGATACGCAGGTGAGGAGGGCAGCAGCCGGGGAGGCGCGTACGCGCCGGCGCGGCCGACGATGGAGGGCCGCGGGAGAAGCAGCGGCGAAGGACGGGTGGTTCGCGCGGGCGGGCGGGCGGGCGTACTTCGCCTGCTGATACGCGGTTTTGCTCGCTATCATCTCCTCGCCTCTCAGGCCTCAGGGGGGCATGGGCATCTTCTGCGCTCTGACTTGGGTTTGGGTGGACACGGTCTATGGGCCAGCAATGTCGACAAGATTAATTGGCTATTTGGCTGTTGATGGTGATGCTTCCTCTGGGTGGAGGTTATGTGTCTTCGTTTTTTCTTCAGTTTTCTTTTGGCATGATTACGAGCTGCCTTGACATGCCTAGAGTTTGCTGTGTTGTCTTAATGGACTGTAACAATGTTTGCTGCATGTGAACTGGGACAAACTTTGTAGAATTTTTTGCATACGCATCGGCTACTCATGAGAATTTCAACCGGAAAAGGACATGTTTTAGACCGACCAGTTCACACGGCAATTCAATAATAATCTCTCATCTAGAAGACAAACCGAAAGGGTCCCACCCCTTTTAGGAGTGATACCCCAAAGTAGTTTTGGTAATGGTAGATCTCTTATGTATGCTCCACATGATCATTTTTGTGTGAAAACTATTACACCTTTGGAGTAGTGGTGGGTTATTTGATTATTTCATCCACAAGGGCTCAAATTCTCATGTTCATACATTACAAAAGAAAAAACATTGCGGTCTGTGGCTAGGTGATGTGGATGCTGCGATATTAAAAAGAAAAAAAAACAAGTAGATGGGGGTGTGAAGAAGACAGCATCCAAATCTGAAGTTGGAAAATGATGATACAAAATCTAATTTCTTGCAAGTAAATACTTTGACTATTATCCCCCTTATGTACACACATCATGCAACATTAATGGCTTGCCTAAGGTGATCTTTTGCATTATCTATATTGAATCACCACTGATAACAACACAAAGTCCAGTAAAACAAGACACTGCTTCTAGAGAAATCTAGAATGCTTGTCAGCATAGCTACTTTCCACAAAAGTCAAAAAAATCCAGCAAGCTAACTAAACCTTGTACGAAAACTGAAACTATCTGATTCAGACTTAGGAGGCATCCATCTCTGAATCTCCTTGATTGGAGCGAACCTCCCCTGACCAACCAGAGGCTGAGACGACGGCAGCTACATCTGCCACAGAAGATCCGCCCAGCGCCGTCCACGTCCCCAGCCAGTCCTCTCTCGTCCATACTCCAGGCCCATGCATGTTACCCGGTTGTTCACTCGGCTCCTACACACCAACACCTACAGCCTTCCATTGACTTGAAGCGCTATAAAATCCCGCCATCCCCAGCTCCATGGCCGCAAGCCAGAAGCTGCTGGAGCATCCATCCATCCTTCCCATCCTGCTCTCGAGCTCCAAGCCTCCAACCCGACCGCGCCTGCTCAGCTAGCCGGGGACGAACCGAGCAGCATCCATGGCCGTGTTGGTGGCGAGGCAGGGGCGCGAGCTGCAGCGCTACAGCCAGCGCACCGGCGGGCGCATCGTGGTGGGCTGCATCCCGTACCGCGTGCGGTGCGACGGCGAGCTGGAGGTGCTGGTGATCACATCGCAGAAGGGGCACGGCATGATGTTCCCCAAGGGCGGGTGGGAGGAGGACGAGTCCATGGACGAGGCCGCCCGGCGCGAGGCCCTCGAGGAGGCCGGCGTCCTCGGCGACACCGAGCCGGTGCTCGGCTTCTGGCACTACAAGAGCCGCCGCTACGTCGACCAGACCTACGAGGGCTTCATGTTCCCGCTCCGCGTCGCCGACGAGCTCCACCAGTGGCCCGAGATGGCCTCCCGCAAGCGCACCTGGGTGAGTAGTTGAGGCCACAACTGTCAGCACCATCTCGATTCGTTCGCTCGCGGCACGCGCTGCCCAATGCAATTCCACCCCCAAAACCAATGCAACGGGCATGTCATCTGACCTCTCGATTGGATGGAACAGGCAACGGTGAACCAGGTGATGGACGGGTGCTCGCACTGGTGGATGCGGGAGGCGCTCGAGAAGCTCGTCGCCCGGCACGCCATGGCCATGCTGCAGTCCGCTCTCTGATCCGGAGAGGACCACGCCGCCGGCGTACTCCCGCAAGAAAGGATCGGCAGCACCAACCCCCACGCTGGGGCGCGCGCGCGCGTCGTCACGCCTCCCTCGGTGCAGCGGCAGGCCGGCCGGCGCTCCGGCGCTCGGATTTGGTCGCCCTCACCGGAGAGACGGCGGCGCGCCGCGCGGGTGGATGCTGGCGGTGCTTTCTTGACTCCTCCTGGGACGCGGAGTCGTCGCTGCGGCAGATTTTAAAATAATCTTAGCGAGCAAATGATTGGACGAAATGTGAACAACACCAAACAGGACACATCATAGAGAGCAGCAGCGCATGGGAAAAAAATCGCGATTCTTTGCAGTAACAGAACAAAGTGTAAATTAGTGCTAGTAACTTCGTTTCTTGGTGCCAGAATTGAATGAAACAGCTGTTCAAAAGAAACTTTCCACACTTAATTACCCGCCGGTACTACTCAATTAAGCGGTAAAGTTGTTCAGAGACAACAGCGAGTCAGCGACACCTGAAGCTCGTAGTTCGTCCTCCGTATGCACGTGCTCTACAACTAGCAGCTTCGCTGCCTGGCTGGCGCCTGCCTATCTAGCAAGCTTAGAACATGGATCCTCTCTAAACTTGGGAGGTACTCCACCTTGACTGGTCACCTCTGAATCAGATTATCAGAGGAACACTCCCTGCGATTCGTTGGGTGATGATAGCCAGGTAGGATCCATCCAGTGCGCAGGAGCCAAGCCGAGAACAAGCCGTTCCAGAAACTGACCTGTCGATCCGGTCCCGGAGCAGCGACGGTTCCGGGTCCCCTGAGGCCCCGACTCGGCGTGGCAGTGCCCATCACGCCGCTGCGCGCCGGGACGTCGCGCTCGCCGTTTTTCCCTAAAGCGTTGGCCCGCCGATAAGAACGGGACGGGCAATGAGTAAACAAACAACTCAACCCCCCCTCGCCGGCCGCCGCGACGTGCCGACGGCGACCCCTGCACTTTCATCCCCGGCCCGGCGCCCGCCGATGACCCTACGATTCTTTTTTTTTACCGGGGCTGACTTGACCCGGGGCGATGCGGATGCGAGCAGTTTTGTCCTGGACGGTAAAAAACTATGGCGACAGGTCGGCATTGCTGACGAAGCGATCGCGGCGATGATTAGTCTGGAAGCCACCGGTTGCGGGCCACGTACGCGCGGGGCGCCCCTTCGTCAAAGCGTTAGGTGACGCGCGCCGGGGTGCAGACGTGAGCCGTGAAACCAGTGACAAGTCGTCGCCGGACGGAGAGGGTCGGATAAAAAAACCGGCCGTCCGCCGCGGAATTTTCGGCCGCTCGAGCGAGACGGCGAGGAGCCGAGGACGGGGACGGGACGGCGCCCGCCTCGGCCGCTCGCCTCGCCTTGCTGCTCTCCTGGACTCGAGCTCTTGTTGGGTAGGCGGGGGCTAGCGTTTGTTCTCGCGCGGCGGTGGATTTTGCGCGACCCGCGGTGAATTTTCCTGCACGGGATGCGCCGCTACCCGCGATCACGGGGTGCGCTGCTGACGGATGCGCGAACGCGGCAGCAACGGGACAGAAGGGTCGCGCCACCGGAGATGGTGAATTTTTTTTTCTTTTTCGGGTTGGTGGCAGAGGTAAGAAGGATCCTCCGAGGTTATCTATCTTCCGTCTGCATCCCGGCAACCTCGCTTTCAGTTTCAGCCTCTGGTTGGTTTAGCATTGTTCGTCCGGGTTGTTCATCATAAGATGATGTGCAGATGTGTACTCCAGCAGCTTGGCTGTCAGATCAGTCTTCCTTCTCCTGGCGGTGGCGTAGAGCTGCGAGCTAGATGTACGAAATGTTCGCTGGTTGCAGTCAGCAATGTGCCCCGGCACTTGAACGGGCTGGTTCAATCCGCAGCGGAGCGCCAGAAACCGTCGTCGTCGTTGGGTCCGGCGAACGGAACGAGCCTGTTCAAGCTAAGGCAGCTGGGCCTCGGCGTGCGGCTGGTTCCTCCGGCTGGCCGGGGCCAGTTCGGGCGGTCCCGGTCCTAGTCTACAGGCCACTTGACATGTTCAAGTCCCGGAGAATCAACGCGAAGCTACAGGACAAGTAGAGTAGGACGGCGTCCTTGGCGGCGACGGCGGCGGCGGCGGCGCGGTCGGTGCGCGAGGCACGTGCGACAGCGACGGGCCCACTGCTGGAGTGCTGGGCCTAGCCCGCTGCCCGCTGCCCGCTGCCCGCTCTCATGCTTTGGATTTGGAAATAGGCCTATTTGGGGTCGTGGGCTAGGGGGCACCTGGACTGAAATGGCTGGCTCCAAATGGGTTGTGTGTGTGTTTTCTCGCGGGCCGAATGGTTCAGCCTGATATCTTATGCCTAACAGGCCATTAGGCCGATGCAAAGGAATCGGGGCCAACAATAAGCACGTTCTACGAGCAGCCGAGCAGGCCTGGGCCAGTGTACTCGGTGGAATACGACCACAAACTGAGCGCGAGAGAGGAGTCGTGTGTGTCTCTGTGTGCGCGCCTGCTGTGCCTATTCTCAGCCCGCACGCGAATAGTGGCCGCGTGCACACGAAATGTGTGCGCGGTAGGCCCCCTTCTTGCATTTGCCGGGACGCAAGAAATCATGTCATCACCAAACTGTGGAAAGCAGCGCCACACGAACGAAACAGCCATCTCGCCATCTCGGCGACGACCATGTGGCCCGTGTAGCCGGAACAAGCTACCTCCTGGCACCTCCTGCTGTTCCTCGGCAACACCTGGTGCTGCTTCTCCCTGTCCCGGTGTTCATGGAGAAAATTCACGCACAGGAATTTGCTGCACCGGGATGAATAAATGCGGACGTATCAGTGTACCAAGTACATAGAAAAAAATAAGTATTTAATAATTTTTTTAGATAACAAATATAAGTCCCAATCTTGCGCTCCATAATTTGCTGGGTCGACTTCGGCGATGTGGTCTTCTGGTTCCCGGAGCCTCGGAAAGCACCCAATTAATTACTTCCGCAAGTCTAGCTTGCCGGAGTACCTCCGATTCTACTGTTGTGGTCGTCGTCTTCGATCTTCTCTACTGTTCTCCATGCATGTGTGGTGGTGGCAGTGTAGATATCGTCGGCCTCATCCATGACCTCGTCGGTCCATGAGCCGGTGTAGCGCAGCTGGGACATCAATGGCATCCGCCTATATCGTCCGGCCTCATCGGTCTTTGAACGGCGTCGTAGTTGTTGTAGAGGTATGTCGGCGATGCATGGCGGGGAGTTGAATCGATGAGATGTCGTAGCAGCTGCTCGTAGATGGGCGAAAAAGTCCCATAGGAAGACCTCGTCCGCAGGGAGCTCCATCATCTTGTAGTGGTAAGGCATCTGTACGTAGATGGCTTGCTCTTGTGTGGCGCACCGCGCACGTACGTCTTCATGCATGCCCAGCCCTGTGCATGCACTGTAGCTCGCTAGCTTCTCGTACATGTGCACTTGTGCGTGCGGCAACGCGTGCATGGGCTTGCATGCGAGCGCATGTCCAGGCGCCGAGGTGCAGATCAACTCCGCGGCTTCGCGCGGCTTCTCGGGTCGTCGGCGGGCTTCGGGCGGCTTCTCGGGTCGTCGGCGCGACGGCGTCTTGCGACGGCCCTCCATAACGGCCTCGTCAGGTCGCGCTTCGGCATCTTCGCAGCAGCGTCGTCATCGGTTCGGTGCCGGGCTTGAACGTGAAGCGCCTCCGTCATCAGCATGGCTTCTCCGTCATCCACGCACTCACGCAGCACCACGGCAACACGGATGGACGACGACTCGGCGAGCGCCACGGCGAGCGTCAGTGAACGTGCATGCGTGCGATCTGTAAAAGAAGGTGAGAGAAGACAAAAGATCAACCTGCCGCGCCTCCGAAGACGAACAAGGGCGCCATGGCTTTCTTCCTCCTTCCAAACTTGCTCCTTGGGCCTTGCCCGGTGCCAACGCGAGTGCCAACTCCTGGCTGTTAGTGCTAAACAGGATCTCTAGAAGTAGGTCAAATGGATTCTTAGTGAGATAAACCATAAGGTTTAGGCCTAGGTTATACCAACAGAGAGATATAGAGGGAGATTGACCTTCGGGCTCGGTGGAGGAGCTCGTCATGGCGATGGTGACGGTGTTGTGGTGGCGGGAGCGACATCGGTTGGTCGAGGATGCAGGAGTAGCGGCACAGACGTGAATGACGATGGCGGCATGGTGCAGAAGGTGGCGAGCTTCCCACCACTTCAGCGTTCCCCAGTAGATCGGTTAGAATTTTGTCGGTGGAATTTTGGAGCATGGTGAACCTTGGCGTACGTGCCCCAACGGGCCTCCGCTCTTCTATATAGCGCTGCGCAATAGGACGCTGCAAAACAGGGGTCCACCAACCACATCTCGGTTGGGCGCCCCCGATCAGAACGCGATCAAGGACTCCGACTCGATTGTTGGATCGAGTCGGATGAGATCAATCCTAACGCTGTCTCCTTATCGATGGTTGATGACGAGCTCGAAGATGATGAGGCCGAAGGCCGCCGCCGGCGTGGTGCAGACTTGGCGGATGCAGATCGGCAAGTGAAGGTACAAGCGTGACTTCGGCTCCTCCTTTGCCTCTGCTCTCCTTGCACCCACGCTGATCCGAAGAACCTTTGCACATGAGACGCCCCGGCCTTTATATAGGCAGGGCTCAGGGTTACGTGTTGCCCTGGTCTCCCGTCCGGCGCCGCCTTTAGTTTGTTGAGTAAAAATCCGCAGGTTTGTTTATCTGTTGCCGTGTAAAACGGAGCCGCACATATCTGTAACTCTTAACGGAACGGGATAAGTATCCAGCCGGCCGGCCGGCCTGACTCGCTGCATTGTGGGCCTGATCAAGGAGGCTCTCTAGCACCGGTACAGGTTTTGATGAGTACGGTCGTGCGCGCATGGAACCCTGCACGTTCTTGATTTGCTTGGGGCTTCACATGCTAGGTCCCGCGACGTCCATGCAACTAATGTTTAGTTAGTTGCTTTTCCTTTCTTCTCTTAGTTCTTGTTCGCATTTAGCGCATACAATTCATAAGATTGTTTTCTAAATTCATTGCACAAAATCCCGTCAAACACCCGGAGCGGGGAGTGGCTGATCTTCTCATCCACCACCAACGGCAAATTTTGGGCCCAATTATAGGCTCTATTTGGTTCCGGAGGGCTAAACTTTAGCACCATCACATCAAAATAAATTTTACCATTTAGAAGTATTAAATAAATCTGATAATAAAATTTTTCACCGATGGGTGCTAATTCGCAAGATGAATTTAATAAGTCTAATTAATCCATGATTTACAGCAGCTATGCTACAGTAACCATCCGCTAATTATAGATTAACATTCGTCTCGCGAATTAGACTAAGAATTCTATAATTAGTTTTGTAATTATACTTTATTTAATACTTCTAGATAATAAAAAAAGTTATAGAAAGGACTAAAATTTAGCTCTCCAAAACCGAATAACCCCACAGTTTTGGCGAGGCATGCATGCTTTCCACGGAAAGATTCTACCTTTGCCAACCACAGCTGCGTTGGCGTATGACGCTCAATCCAGCACTGAGATGCTAGTGATAAATGAGAGGACATCTCATTTGGAAAAATAAATAAATAAATGAGAGGATATCACGGATGCTATTAGCCTATTACTGCGGTGCCAAGCCGGCAGGCCCGACCTACAAATGCGGTGCGAGTCCTGACAGATCCGGTGCACGTGCACAGACACACACACCTCCGAGGAGAACGCGGCGTCAGGAGAACCAGCTGTCAGCGCGCGAGGCAAGGCCGAGCCGGAGGCATGGGTGCTCGGCGACGACCGCGGCCGGGGGCGGCCGCGGCGCTCCTGCTCCTCCTGGCGGTGTCCCTCGGTTTCGGTACGTGCTACGCCGCTGCGGCCGGCGTCGCCCCGAACTCGGGCGCCGGCGGCATGACGGAGCTGCAGAAGCATGTGGCGTTCTTCGACCGCGACCGCGACGGCATCGTCACCTTCGACGAGACGTACCAGGGTGAGGCTACCTAGTCTCGCCACGTTCCGTTCGTTCGTTTCGTGCCACGCCGTTCCTCGCGGCGACGCGGCCTCCTAATAATTCCGGCGAGCCGTGCCGCGTGTTTGGCGTGTGCTGACGCGCGTCGTTCTGTTGATGGTGGCGCGCACGCAGGTCTGCGGGACGTCGGGCTCGGAGCCGTCGCGGCCAAGGCCAGCGCCGCGCTGATCAACGCCGCCATTGGCCCCAAGACCAGACCTGTACGTACTGCATCTTCATCACTGAACAACACCACATTACAAAATGCTACGCTGATATTGTTCAAGATTTTGACTGTGTTTTAACTTTCAAATGCATGCAGGACAATGCAAACTCCTCGTCGTCGCGCATGGATATCTACATCCAGAACATCCAGAAAGGGAAGCACGGAAGCGACACGGGCGCCTATGACGCTCAAGGAAGGTCTGCAACGCAGACGGTTTCAGCTCGCTGGTCATTGCATTTTGCAACGTGTGATCTACTGGATGTTCTAACGCTTCTAAGATGACCTTGATTACAGGTTCGTTCCTGCGAGGTTGGACGAGATGTTCGCCAAGCACGCCAAGACCGCGCCGAACGCCATGACGAAGGACGAGCTGGACGAGATGCTCAAGGCCAACCGAGAGAGCAATGACGTCAACGGATGGTAAATTTGTAATCTGAACTTTTTTTTAGAAAAATGGTATGCGCAGGCAGACAGTCTCTGCTTCGTTTCCCCCGTCCTCACCGGCGCTGTTCTTGTCCTGCCCTGGCACCAATTCGCGACGACGCAGGGTTGCGGCCAAGGCGGAGTGGGAGATGCTGTACGATCTCGCCAAGGACAAGGACGGGCGCCTGCAGAAGGACACCGCGAGGGCCGTCTACGACGGGGCTCTCTTCTACCAGTTGGCGGGGAAGAAGGGCTGATTCTCTTTTTTTTTTTCCATTTCGTTTCAGCGACAGTCAAGCATGCTTAATTTGGTTATGTGTAAGAAAGCCAGTCAGTAAGAAGCAACATTTCTCCTTTTTAAAATGGTTGCCTGCATCAGAAAGCCAGTCGAGTCAATACCAGGCAACAGTTTTTTTTCTCTATCAGTCGGACAGTCTGTTCAACCTAGTGGCATGTATTGTTTCTGTTCATCTCAAGTCGGTTCCTCGCTTGTGGGCTGCAATCAGCCTACCCAGCGACTCCGTGCCCCCTCACCTCAGTTCTTCTTCGTCCAATCGGCCTGCCCAGAAAAACAAGCCACAAATGCGGGCACTTAAAAACTTGCGTACAAAAAACTTTGGAAAAAAAAAACTCGTGTTCGATCGAAACTCCTGATGGCAGACAGTCGATTAGGCCGAGTTCGTCAGCATCCTCACGCAGGCAGGCAGGATCGATTACTACTTTCGCCAGCCACTTGCCACCGTCGCCGCCGTTCGCTGCCACATGTAGCATTCTAGCCGCATGCATGTTCGCCGTCCTATCGTGGAAGAACCAGAATACCAGATGCGTGGGACAGGGTGGCCTCGACCGAACTCACTGGCCTCTGCTCGGACCGTCTTCTCATGGCGCGCGCACACGCTCCGGTTGCCGGGCGCCTCCGAGCTGGACGAGGTGATCAACAGGTCAAGGCTAACCGAGACAGATGCAGGGAGGCTTGGAGCCAGTCAGCAAAATCAGGGCGGGAGACGGCGCCGTATGCCTCCTAGGGCCCGTGTATTAGAGGGGCTAACGGATGATGGCTCCGGTAATCTTTTCACCATCTAACTTTTCACCATCTAACTTGGTTGTTATTAATTTTTAGTTTAAAATTATATAAAATTTAAAATTATATGAAATTAGAGGGCCGGTTCTTAGATTATCTAGGTAAAATTTCAGAGCACTCTATTCTTACCCGTGGTACATGCTGGACCCTACAACTGTACAAGATCGCGGAGGACGAGCGCGGGCGTCTGCGCGAGGACGCCGCCTGCGCTGTGATAGTGCGATGTCATGAGTACGGGAAGAAGGGTCTAATTTAATTCTTTTGGAGACGGTCATGATTTGGTTGCCGTAAGAAAAACCAATCAATAATGAGCACATATTTTTTTTCATTTTTTTCTGAATCGACCAACAAGCGGTCATGCTTGTCTGCCGCTTTACAGTCGCATGGATTGTCAATAATAAGCATATCAGGTTTTTTTTTTCTTTCTAAAATTTTCATTTTTTTTCTTGGATCTAGACTTGTGGAGTTGATCGCACGGATACCACTACCACCCTATGCTCTAGCATGTTTTTTCCCCTCATCATCAGAATCAAAGTTACTATTGTTACGGCCTACGTTTGCTCCAGGTATTAATTTCCTGCTCCGTTTGGTAAGTATTCCACACGCATGGTAAATATCTGCCTTTTCCCCAACCACTCAACGACGCTCCTCTGTCCAAAAATCGCCTAATTTTCACCTAATCAAACCAGATTTTGTGGACAGAGTGCCGTCGATTGATCCAACTGGTTCGCTGCCGGAGGGCTCGAGGCCGCCACCCGCCGCCGCCCGCCACGGCACACGGCACGCTTCTGTTGTGCAGGAGTGCGGGTCTAGCCTTCAGTTACCTGCGGATCAAGTCCGGCCTGGCCACCTGTATTTAAGCGGAGTGGGGGCGCCACCGCACCAGGCACTAGTACCAGCTGCGCCGCGAAAGCCGAGCGGAACAAACTGCGGGAAGGGGAGGGAAGGGAAGGAGAGAGCAGTTCAGCGCGCGGGGGACGGACAGCGTCGAGAGGGAATCGCCGGGGATGGGCGGCGCTCCGCGACGACCGGCGGCGGTGGCTGGGCCTTCTGCGCTGCTCCTGCTCGCCGTGCTCTTTGGTGAGTCACTCTGCCTCCGGTCTCCCGCCGTCTCTGATTTCCCCCCTGCAACTTGTTCGCTGAATTTGTGCGCGTTCCTGGTTCCGCGACGGCGAAGTGGGCCGGGCGGCGGCAGTCGGCGACTGCCCGACGGCGCTGCACAGGCACGCGGCGTTCTTCGACCGCGACGGCGACGGGATCGTCACCCTATCGGAGACGTACGGCGGTGAGCTCCTTGTCCCCCTGCTTCGCTACGGCTGCATTCGTGCCGCTGTGCCCGTTATTCTCGCACTAAATCCGGTCGTTGCATCGGCAGCTTTCCGGGCTCTCGGATTTGGATTCGGCGTGTCAACCGTCAGCGCGGCCTTCATCAACAGCGCCCTTGGCAGCAAGTGCAGACCTGTAAGACACCCTCCCCTCCCCTCATTTCTCCTGTAATCTACTCTCTGTGCTTGTGCTCAGCTAAGAAAAATATAAAAGATAGTAATTCTTGTACCACTTCGTATATCATACGTTTTGTCCTTTTAGTATTTCGCCAGGGTTTAAGGTCCCCAGGTTTAGCTGTTGACTAACTCGCACAAAAGCCTTACTTTACTGAGAATGAAACGTAGATCATGTCCTTTTTATGCTAGCCTAGCGACCCCATCAAAGATCGGACACGAGTGCAGTATCACTGCAAATTAATCAAGGAGTCTGACAAAGATGCGGGTCAAATCACCAAATGCCTCAAGATTCTTGGGTAAATTCCAGTTGCAGATTGCGACAGCAGACACAGCAGCGCCTGTTGTGTGCTGGCTTAATGGAGATGATTCAGCTAGCTGGCCGCCTACAATACGAAACGCACTGCCTTTTATGGACTCTTGTTTCATAGTATTATACTATTAGTACTACTACTTGCTTCGCAAAAACAAATAAAAAAATAAAAATGGGGTGTTAAAAGGCTGAGCACAAATGCAGGAGAATGCAACGTCATCGAATATGGACATCTACATAGAGAACATCCAGAAAGGGAAGCATGGAAGTGATACTGGCTCCTATGACACCGAGGGAAGGTAAGCAGCTGATTCACTGACAGCTAGTTCGAGTTTCGTTTCTGAGCAATAGGTCGAATGATCCATCAGTACGTAGGTTCGCTTAGACTGCAATTCTGCAGGTTCGTTCCAGAGAAGTTCGAGGAGATATTCGCCAAGCACGCCAAGACCGTCCCTGACGCCCTGACGTCGGACGAGGTCGACCAGCTGGTCCAAGCCAACAGACAGCCCGGGGACTACGCAGGGTGGTAACTTCCCAGCCCGAAATCAACAACATTCGCCATCGCTCCTGCAGTCCCAGTCCTCACTCCTCCCCTGTCCTTGCGCAAAAACAACAGGGCTGGCGCAGAAGCGGAGTGGAGGATCCTGTACAGCCTCGGCAAGGACAAGGACGGCCTCCTCCACAAGGACGTCGTGCGGAGCGTCTACGACGGGAGCCTCTTCCACAGGCTCGCGCCCAACTGGAGTTCCCCCGAGAAGGAGAAGCAGCTGAGCCGGGAGGAGGGGAGCATGCCGTCCGCGTTCTCTCGCGTTACCTGCCGGTACAAGCAAAAGTCCGATTAGGATGAGGGCCGGACGACTCTGATGAATATGCTGTCAAGCAACATGTATTAGCGGTGTGAACGGGTGTGAACACTTTAAGATTGAAAGGAGGTGTGTGTGAGCAGAATCTGCTGACAGGACGACGGGTGGTTCCGTGTGGTCTGTCTGTCTGTCTGTCTGTATCCTGTGAGTACGATGGTTCTGGTTCTGTACGTGCGAGTGGCTGACAATGGATTTGCATATAGTACTTGGCATTTCTTGCCCGTGAGGCCGTGACCCTTGTCGCTGTCTTTGTTGCGATCAGAGTATCGAACCCGTTCTGTTCGCTGGAAGACAGATAGGTCTGTACTCTGTAGCAATATCTTGCCTTTTTTTTAAAAGGTTTATCTTGCCTGTCTGCTGAGGGATCTGCACGTAGTCAGTACTGTTCGTAATCGTCTGTGATCCTGCGCTGTTAACTGGTTGCATTTGTTGGTATTAGCTGGCTAATCGCATGAATCAAGACAATGAAGGTACTAATGATGGCACCAAGCTGTGCTTCTACACACGGTAGTTGTTTAATCAGCGTGGCTGGCGGGTTCTCTTCTGTCGATGCCACTGATCACTACTGACACCAGAAAGAGAGAAAGAAGGTTTCTGGTTTGCTTCATCTTCTTCTTTTTGAGAGAGAGGAACCTGATTTGTTTGTTTGTTCTTTTTTTGAGGGAAGAAACCTGATTTGCAGTACCAGTTCATCCATTTGAGGCTTTGAGCAATGAGCAGACTGAACTGAACACGGAGGAGAAACGAAATCACAGGTACGGGCCCATCACACACTAAAACAGGTGCGTGTACTACTAACTTGGGCCATAATAAGTAAATGTAACTTCTAGGCCTAGCCCACGCAGCACTGGCCTACCCTTTTCCTTCATTTTGCCCGTCTCTCTCTGTCAGCCCATTCAGCAGCCCACTAAGCCCAACCCACTCTTCCTCCATTCCACGAACGTGCACGCGGCACGCTTCTTGTAAAACCTCAGCTCGACCGCTCGGTTCGCTCGTCTTCCCGAATTCTCCCGCAAAGTTCACTCCGAATCCTGAACGAGAGCGCAGGCCAAGCAGGCGAACAAAGCAAAGCATGGCCACGCGCGTCGCGGCAGCAACGCTCCTCCCCGTCCTCTCGCTGCTGCTCCTGCTGCGCACGGGCTCCTGCTCCGACGACTACTCGGCGTTCGTGTACGCCGGGTGCTCGCAGGGGCGCTACGCAGCCGATTCCCAGTACGCGTCGGGGGTGGACTCCGTGCTCACCTCGGTTGCCAACAGCGCGCCCTACGCCTCCTACGCCAACTTCACCGCGCCGTCCGACTCCTCCCTGGTCGGCCTCTACCAGTGCCGCTCCGACCTCCCGGCCTCCGTCTGCACCGGCTGCGTCCGCTCCGCCATCTCCAGGCTCTCCTCGCTCTGCGCCTGGTCCGCTGGTGGCGCGGTGCAGCTGCGCGCCTGCTTCGTGCGCTACGGCAACGACTCGTTCCTGGGGAAGCCGGACACGACCGTGCTGTTCAAGAAGTGCGGCGGCACGCCCGGGGACTCCGGCGGGGTGGCCATGCGTGACTCGGCGCTCGGCGCGCTCGTGGCCGCGGCGGCGCCGGAGGGCGGAGGGTACCGCGCCGGTGGCTCGGGCGCCGTGCAGGCCATGTCGCAGTGCGTGGGGGACCTCGGCGCCAAGGCGTGCTCCGACTGCGTCTCGGCCGCGACCACGCAGCTCAAGGCCGGGTGCGGCTACGCCACGGCGGGCGAGGTGTACCTCGGCAAGTGCTACGCGCGCTTCTGGGTCAACGGCGGCGGAGGATTCAGCAGCGGCGCCGGGCGGCATGGATTCGGGCTAGGCCACGCGGTCGCCACCGGTTTCTTTGCTTCTTTGGCCTATGTCTCGCTTGCCACATAGGTTTAGTTCACTAGTTGCATCATGATGTTGAAGACTTGAGTAGTAGCTATGCTGTGTTTTATCATCTTGTATGATAATTGTGCAGTGCAGTTTTTGCTCTTGTGCTTAAGGTAAGATGAGGTTCTCGTAGGTTAACTGGGTCTGTTTCTCAAGTGTGTAACTGTAAAGTTCTCGTGTTGTATTGTAAGCATGTAACTACATATGCTGAACCCAAAAACATAGGTACGGTTTTTGTTACAATCTACCATCATCAATCTGATCATCAGTTGTGTTGTGCAGAAGTTCATGTCATTATGTCAGTCACTATTAAGTGGTTAGCTAGCCTCCTCATAGGAAGCTCCTGCCCATTGGCGGAACGTGGAGCTAAAACAAGCGGGGCCAGTTGAGCTCACTCTCATGGATTTGTGCTCGTAGAATCACCTGAACAAGCACACATGCAGACTTACAGTGGAGCAGCGCGTGGAGGAAGTAGGAGCGGGGGGTGCCCAGTTTCGCTTCCACGACGTTCCGCCCCTGCTCCTGCCAACATCTGTAAAGACAGCATTTGCAGCGAATTTGGCTATCCTTCATAGATTGTCAATGATGTAATAGGCAACACCACACTACTAAAAAACAACGATTTGTAGCAACATCTTCATTTTTTCTAGGGACGGGTCAAAATATAACCCATTACTGCTACAAAGGGAGCGGGGTTACTGTAGTAACCGATCCGCCCTTAAAAATGCATTCCTAGGACCTCACTCGCCCCTAAAAATAGCCGCCATCATTTTTAGGAGCTGGTGATGGCTCTAAAAGTTGATTTTTAGGGTGGGTGATGGCCACCACCCGCCCCTGAAAATGCATTTTTAGGGGCGGGTGATGGCATGACCCGCCCTTACAAATGGTGTCACGCAAAAAAAATCATAACTTCTTCATAAGATTTTGTATGAAGATAAACTTTATACCAAAAATGTAGAGCTTGACGAGATTTACAATTTTATAGTTGATAACCTTTTCATTTAAAATAATTTAATAGTTAAAAAAACTATTATAAGTTCTCTAGTTTTAAAATCTATTGGTTTCGATCTGTTTTCAAACAACCCTCGTATGTAGATTAGTTCCCTATTAAAGTTGCAGCGGTATAATCTAAAATTTTGTATTTTATATATTATTCATTTAAGACCATTTATGATCACAAGATCATTTACAAGTTGTGCCCTACATATGACTATGACTGTATAGTATCTCATGCAACTCAAATTATATTTTTCAAGTTCCACAATCTTAACCCTTTCTATACACTGAAATATATTTGGCATATTTTTTCTATATCTATAATTCACAATAATTATAGTGTAGAAGTTTCACTTTTCTAATTTATTCTTCTATATTTAAATATTTAAATAAATTTTTAGAATAAAATAGAAAATTATCTTCAAGGTCGGGTGGTAACGTCACCCGTCCCTAAAAATCAGGCCCATGAGATCGCCCGCGCTCCTGGATCCGGCGCGCATCCACATCATTGATTCGCGCCCCCTCAACCTCCGCCAATTGCGCGCCGCCGCAGCTACTACATCACACAGTTCCTTTCTCTATCTCTGGTCCTTCCCTCTCCCTCTTATCCCCTCTCCTCGTCTGTCGATCCCCTCCTCTCTCACTGCGTCACCCCTCCCTTCTCTTCCCCTCCAGCCTACTCGTTGCGCCTGCTAGCCGCATCGGCCGCCGCAGCCTCGCAAATCTACACCCGGGTGTTGGCCGCCTCGAGCCGCGTCGCTGCCGGCCCCCACCTACGCGTCGCGCCGCCGTTCCGGCCTGCCGCCGAGCCGTCGCTCCGCTCCTCGCACCGGCCACAAGGGAAGACAATGGAGGGCCGACGTCGATGCAGTCCGGACGAAGCGCCGTGCCGCGATGAGCACTTCCAGGGTGACGCGGAGGTGCAGCGCCGCCGCGGAAAGGTGGTCCTCCGAGCTGCCCTCACCGCGGACCGCGCGCACGACGGCGGCGTATTGGAGCTCGCCCAGGAGGCGGTACACGACCACCAAGCCCGGGTGCACGAGCATGAGGTCATGGCACAGGTAAGCGACGCGTCCATGTCGCTGTCGTGGTCAGCGAGCATAATCTCCGCAGCCTCCGCGCGGACGGCCTCCGCCTCAGTGGCCGCGCCAGCGTTGGCCATCGCACGCGAGGTGCTCGGGGAAATGCCGCGGCGAGGCGGGGGGCAGCGGAGCTCGGGGGTTCTGGAAGCTCTACCACGCGCCGCCCTTGCTCGGCATCCTCTGCAACTCTGCCCAAGGGCGCGCCTCGTCCCCGCATCCGCCTTCCGCCTGCCTGGGCTCCGTGCCGATGTCCTCCTCCACTGGGATCCAGCCTGCGACGCCGCCCTTTGGCAGGCCCCGCGCTTGTCGTCTGGACCTGTGGACGTCGTACTCATACAACTGGAATGCCACGGACCGCGGTGCTCTTTTACTTTTTTTTTTAAAATCGGTTTCTAGGGGCGGGCTAGGGTGTGACCCGCCCCTACAAATAGGTTTTCAGGGGCGGTCGCGTTACCCACCCCTGCAAACAGCATCTTTGGCTGCGAGAACTAGAGGCGGGTATCACATACATACTTAAAAATACATTTTTACCCGTCCTTGAAAACCGTTTTCGTAGTTACTACGAAATGTCGAGTCTGAAAACATTCACAGTTACTACCAGTAACATGAGTAAGCTTCGCATTGTGACTGCCCCCACCAAAAATAATCCATAACGCAAATGGCGCATGCAAATCTTAACAAAATTCAGTGGCTAGAGAAAGCAAGCATACGCGCAGTTGCTTATAATGGCTTGCAATGCCAATAATTTGAGCGCAAGGCGGCCATAGTGATCCTGGTCTAAACGACTCATCATGCATGCTGTGTTCAAAGGCACTATGTGACAGGAGGCGGCACGAGTGATGAAAAGAGCTTTAGTTTTGCCTGCCTTTATCTTTGCTCCGAGCTTTTGATGTGGACTCGCTTTACTTAATTAATTGGTGTCACTAAGTCCAGCTGAGCTTTAGTATATCTGGGAGTGGATTCAAATGATTCTGCTTCCGCGTGATTAGGATTTGAAATGAAGGGATATCTCTCTGGTCCACCGTACGACAGCAGCGTGTTGTGCTAGCTTTTTGTAAGCTTTTGGGGGTAGCATTTAGCCTCTTTCGCTAGTTACTAGGCTTGATGCTAGTACTTTGGAAAAAGTTAAGAGTTAATCGCACCATTTGTCATCATGTTTAAGTCCCATAGTGCTCTCTCATTCCCTGCTTGAATTTGGAAATTTGAAGTGAGCACAATGGAAGAGGTACTCCCTACAATGAGCGATGCCATGGTACCCAGTAGTAGCTCATCTAGTCTACCTCCTGATTCTCATCCTCCAGAAATCAGAAGAGATGGTCTTCTCCGAGGTAGGATTTTCCTGCACTCTGATTTCTGATCGTCACTCACTCAGTTGCAGTGCAGGAGTGCAGCTGCACGTAAAGGCTGGCTGCAAGATTTAGCGCGGCAGTTTGTTATGATTGGATCAACCGGCCAGCGGCTTTTGCTCGGACGCCGCCTTTGCTTTGCCCGTCGTTGCTCTTATCATCCAGGGCCCCGCTCCCTTTGGGTGTCGTTGTTGGTCAAAAGAATGGGCACCAGCGACGTGCTTCGCCAGGACAAGCTAAAAAGATTGCACGCCGCGGTGCTCCTTGCCAAGAGATCCCGGCGTGACAGCGTCCATTCTGCTCGTGGGCGGGCAGGCCCAGCAGAGGGGTTGAGCTTTCTCGGCCCGGTCCAACGCACCGGCGCCAGCAGCATTCAGCCCGGCCTACATCAGTAGCACAGTGTACTAGTAGCAAACAATTTGATGAACTACTAACCATCGTCTCATTATTTTTTGCGAAGATGGCTAACCAGTAACCACCATCTTCAAGCTCTTCCCATACGGTTGGGCATGGCAGCTGCCATAATTTTCGTCACATCAAAAGATGACCAGCACTCTCATTCCATGTCCTGCAACAGTGACGCGAGGGGGGTTCTAGAAGCATCGAAGGGAAACTGCGAGCTGGTCCGGTCCGGTCGCCGCGCCTCGATTCCAACCTTCGCAGCGAAGAAAACCTCCCTTTTTCCAAAGAAGAAAACCTTCCCTTTTTCTTTGCTTCGTTTGTTCCTCTACACGACTCGTCGTCTCGGACGAAAGGAGACAAAATAATTTCTCCTTCCAAGCTCCAAAACCTCCACGTGTCACGGGAGGCGCGCTCTGACCGCAGATCAGGCCCGTCCACGACGATCTCAGTGGTCGGCACCACATGTCGCGTGCCCACCTGCGCATCCGCCCCTTCCCGTACACCCATGACTCAGCCACCGGCTTCCTCGAACGTGTCGTCCGTCGAGTACGCATCCAACCTGCCTACACCGCGTCCACGAGAACCTCCACTGGCCCTTGGCTTCCCTTGGCACCTCCAGCCTGTAGACCCATTCCACGCGGCGACTCACCGATCCACCGCCCTCCTCTCCGCTCCCCTCGCTAAAGCCGACGAAAAATCCCCCCACCCATCGCCCACGCACACGCTCGCCCGATCTGTCCCCAACCTCTCTTCCCCAAACCCTCTCCCCTCCTGCACCCAGATCGGAATCCATCCATGGCGCTGGAGTGGGTGGTGCTGGGCTACGCGGCGGGCGCGGAGGCGGTCATGCTGCTGCTGCTGACGCTCCCGGGCCTCGACGGCCTCCGCCGGGGCATGGTCTCCGTGGTGCGGAGCGCGCTCAAGCCGATGATGTCGGTGGTGCCCTTCTGCCTCTTCCTGCTCATGGACATCTACTGGAAGTACGAGACGCGCCCCACCTGCGACGACGAGCACGCCTGCACACCATCCGAGCACCTCCGCCACCAGAAGTCCATCATGAAGTCGCAGCGGAACGCGCTCCTCATCGCCGCCGCGCTGCTCCTCTACTGGGTCCTCTTCTCCGTCACCCAGCTCGTCGTCAGGCTCGAGCAGATGCAGCAGCGTGTCGACAAGCTCAAGAAGCGCAACGACTGATCCGCGCCCGCTGCCGCATCCCCGTCTTGTTTGCTGATCTCGCGGTTCTTCATTCCTCCCCTTACGAGTTTCTGTTCCTAGAAGGCACACTTTATCAGTGGACTTGCCTGGGTTGGTTCCTGGTTTATTTTGTAGCTTGGATATTTGAGATCTCAATCGGAACATGAGACAGCATGGTAGTAGTTTCTGCTGCAGATCCTATCTTGAGTAAATTCCCTGCCTCTATGACATAAACGAGTTAAAACTCTCTTGGGAAAATGCTGTTGGAAATGCTAATGCTTTAGGCTGTTTTGATTGTGTGATCATAATCAACTTGTTTACCCATGAATTGGTGTTTATCTATTGGAGTTCCGGTGTGATTTGAATTGCATGTCTGAGAAATTCACCTCAGAGGAAATATAATTGGTTGTGTCTAGTAGCTGTATTATCATGGTGATCTATGTTTCTTCAGGGAAAAAAAATCCGACACTTGAAATTTGCCCTTGATATCTCGTTGGATGTAGAGATTTCGTCTGTTTGTTTGACTGTTACATCATGTTTAAGCTTATTAGGACTTGTACCTGGTTCCCCATATTGTTTAGTTGATAAATGGATTTCAGTCACAAAAGAAGAGTGCCATTTTCTAGTTCCTCATAGTGTGGAGTACCTAAGTGTATTTCAGTCTAGAAATTAGAATACCTGTATGACTGTATCCAGTTTTTTGTGTGCTTGGGGAAGCTGGTACCCAGGATTAACTGATTGTAAACAAGAATGTTCCTGTCCTGGATAGGGGTGCTATACAAGTACGGCAATGAACAAGATGAACTAGGGGTGATCATGATACAAGTTGACTCATGCTAGTTTGTTAAATCTGGATACACCTTTCCTTTTTATCAGACTTGATTTTTGGTTGGAACTGTGAATTAGTTCTACTCAAGCTGAGGTTCTGGAGATGCCTGTTTCGATAATGATTTATATTGCTAGTGTTCCTGAGAAAGAGTGAATTCATGCCTTGCAATTCTACATTAACTGCTGCAGTGGATGGACGTGCCAATTCTTGATCCATGTCTTTCAACCTGCATGTGTCTAGTTTTTGCCATCCTATGTTTGCATTTGCATCAACAGTTTGACAGTGCTATATGGTCTGTTTGGCAGCGCAGTAAATAGGGTGATATTCAAGAAGTTTGAAACGAGTGGGTATTTGTTAAGTTATTTATTTACTTTGTGGAAAAAATTGATTTAGCCTTGGGGCCACCAGCTTTTCTGCATCTTAATTCGCCTATTCCAGCCTGGAAGCATTCGTTTTTACTACAGTCGACTTGCTATACCATTTGATCTCTCGCATTTCATTTCTGCCATCTTGTCCTGAAGCGTTGGCTTTTTCTGTTGGATGATAATCGTGTGAATTCATGCGAAAAGTGAGTCCGATGGTGATATGTTGCGAAATTAGACCTGGCAAAAGGTATTAGGACACGCCTTCCTTGAAGCCCCTGGAAGGCAGGAATGATCAATTCTGCGAACGGACGGAGATCTCTTTAGTTTGGTGCTTCAGCATGTTATGTCCTCTTTGAACCCTGCTAGACCTGTTTGCAGTCTTGTTCTGAGCGCCTGTTCACCGTGTCTAGAGCTGCAGCCACCATGCTGAGTTGGCATGATTGACTACGGACATTTGGAGACATGATGCTTCGTTCGTGCGACACCGCCGGCATCTCAAGCCGCTGGTATCGCTGCGGCGCTGCCCCCGTCGCCGTTTTTCACGACAACCATGAACGTGTGAACTGTGTTGGGGAAGCGGCCTGCATCTACGCGCCTGCACAACAATGGTGTGGCCCCAGATCGCCGTATTGCTGTCGTTCTGAGCGCAGCGGCTTGAGATGCCGCGGCCGCTCGTCACGAGCCATGGCCGGCCGATCGTCTCGACTGGAGGTGCGTGGAGGCGTTGCTGAAGAGCTGAAGACAGGAGAACTTCTGCGCCGTGATATCACTAGTGGGCCGGACCAGTCCTTCACCATCCAAAGCCGGGCCCAATTAGGCCTACTAATAATATGTGCACGTCCATCTCCAAACGTTAAGTGCTGTGGAGCGTGGGCCATGCATCTCAAAAAGGTAAGTATGGGCCTTGCGGAAGTTTCTCAAGGAGTCCAGAGGCGACCCGTGACGCGTCGCGCTCGCTCGCCGCCCGCCGCCTGCTGCTGTGCGGCCATCTGGTAGCTTCTGCAAATCCCAATTCCAAATCACCCGCAGCAATCGAACGCCACCCCGAAAAATCCCCCCAAAAAGAAGGGGAAAATAACACAGCATGAACTGCTTGAGGAACTCGCGCTCCGTCCTCTCGCGACTCCTCCGCCACAGGCCCCACGTAGCCGCGCCGCCTGCTCCGCCGACGGCGCCGCAGTCTCCAGCATCCCGGTACTACTCTTTCTACGCCTCTCGCGTTCTCCGCAGCAAGCCCGCCGTCTCCCCACCACCGCCGCCGCCGCCGCAGTTGCCCGGCCCTAGGCACTACTACACCTCCGGGCGGCAGGAGCTCATCCACTTCACCCGCCGCCGCGGCGGGTCCCGATGGTACCACGACCAGCGGAAGCTCACCGCGGCGGTCTTCATCACCGGGGGCGGGGCGGTCGCCTTCTACTTCGGCCACCTCGAGGCCGTGCCCTACACCAACCGCTCCCACTTCATCATCCTCTCGCCCAAGCTCGAGCGCCAGCTCGGCGAGTCCCAGTTCGCCGAACTCAAGAAGGAGTTCGGGCCCAAGATCCTGCCCCCGCTCCACCCCGACAGCATCCGCGTCCGCCTCATCGCCTCGGAGATCGTCCGCGCCGTGCACCGTGGCCTCGCCGGCCACCAGCGCTACGACGCCTCGTACAGAGAGGACGCCTCGTATGGGTATGGCGACATCTCCGACGACCACACCATCAAGAATCGCGATGCCGACGCTACTGCCGCGATGCTTGGTGGGTCCCCTCGCAAGAACGCGACAGCGGCTGCTGCGGCCCAGCGAGACGACGAGGTTCTGGATGACAGGTGGGTCACTGAGTGCCGGAACCGTGGTAAGGCGAAGGGGGCGCAGCCGCAGACGGGTCACCTTGACGGGCTCAATTGGGAGGTGATTGTTGTCAGAGACGACATCGTCAATGCAATGTGCCTGCCCGGTGGCAAGATTGTAGTCTTCACTGGGCTGCTTGACAAATTCAGGGCGGATGCTGAGGTTGCCACTGTGCTTGGGCATGAGGTATGATTCCTGGATTCCAGGCTCATTGTGATTTTGGATGATCACAGAGACGCAGAGGATTGGAACTAATATTGCAGGCCATTTTTGTAGGTTGGGCACGCCATTGCAAGGCACGTCGCAGAGCAGATCACAAAGAACATGTGGGTGGCAATCCTGCAGATTGTCGTCCTGCAGTTTATCTACATGCCCGACCTGATAAATACAATGTCAACGTTACTCCTTAGACTGCCCTTTTCACGGAGGTATGCCTTCCGCGTTTCATCTTGCTCATTGTGATGCACATTCTGCATAAGCTGCAATGTCACTAGATGAGGTATTCACGATGTCGGTACATCCGGACAGGGGTACCTCCTGTTAGGGTGTACAGATCCTTAGCGTCTCGCTGTCGCCTCACAGAAGAGCGCAACAATCCGTCAGAGAGTCTCCTGACAGGGTGACCACCCAGGAGAGAGTAGGTTATCCGTAACCTCCCTTCGCCCTCCGGGTGACGTGGCATACGGTCCGGGCCTGACAGCTGGGACTATGATCTCCGGACCAACCCCGTGCTCTTAGAGGTCCGGTGTCTCCACATCCCCGTAAAGGCAGGAGAGCCCTCGGGTAGCCCCCGCAGATCCGGACCTCTCAGGGAGGTCCGGGGCCGCCACGTGTGATGGTCAGACCATCACGGGTCTGGCCGCTCCAACCGGCCTCGGGTCTGGCCGCTCCAACCGGCCTCGGGAAGGGGTCCGGTGCTGCCACGTGCCGCCCCTGCGATGGGCGTGGGGCTGGTCCTGCCACGTGCCCCTGGCAGGAGGTCATTCACGGGTCTCCAATCCACCTACCAGCATTTAATGTGGTAGATGGGCCTGGCGCGTCCAGGTCAAAAGGTGTGGCCTGCCACTGACACACGGGGCAGGTAGGCTGACACTACGGTAAATCCGTCTGTTTCCAAGGCGGCGCGTCGTGTCACCGTATACTGTGCGCAAACGGCGTACAGTCCCGTCACAGCGCCGTGCGCGTGCGTGATGATGATCTGCAATGCGTGATGATCAAGGCCTTTGCTAGCCAGACCGGGACCTCGTGGGGACGTCTACTGAACGTCGATCCTAAGTCATGTGCAGGACCTCGGTTTTATGGCAATCAGGAGAACAGCTAAGTTTTTCGCAAAAAGTAGACGCGCAAATACTTAAATGCATTATTAATAATGTACATGGAACTATATTGCATCGCATCACAAAGTTATATTACAAAAACAACAACAAAAATACTAATCCTATTGCCCTGGAGGTCCGGAGGCGTCGGGACGGCGTCGGATGCGGGACGCCACCATGTCGGCCGCCTCCTGCACACCCTCCTTCGCGGCGGCCGCCGTTGCCCGGATGGGACCAACCAGGACGGGAGTTAGTTGGACGGCGGGGTCGTGGCTCCGGAAGCAGGTGAGGATGTACTCAGCCGTTCCCCGGGCAACAGCTCTCCCTTCTGTCTCCAGGAGGTCGAGCATGCCGGACTACAGGCCTTGTAGCCGCTCGGCGGTGGAGTCCAGCACCTGGAGGGCGACGCCAAGTGAAGAAGGAGCCTCTGCCACCCTGATGGGGTTTGCTCCGAGAGCTCCCAGGGAGGAGTTCACCTCACCGGCCCATCTTACGATCCGGCCGATGCTGGCGCTCTGCTCCGCTTGGAACTCCTCCACCTTCGCCTCCCTCTCCTGGAGGGCCACCTCGAGCTCCCGGAGCCTCCAGGTCCCGGCCGCCAACTCCTTCTCCACGGCCGCCTCCCGCTCCTGGAGCTCCTCGAGCCGGGCCACCTCCTCTGCTTCGCGGGCGGCAAGCCTTTCTTCCCTCCTTGCCGCGGCTGCCGCCAGTTCTGCAAGAGTGGCCTCCTGCGCCGCGGTCATCTCCACCACCTTCTTGGCCTGGTTGGCCAACTCCAGGGCGGTCTGCTCCCTGTCCGCCGCCGCTTGCACCTTCTTCTCCGCCGCGAGCTCCCGCTCGAGGGCACGCGTCTGCTGCCGTGCGGCCGCTCTCTCCCGTTGGGCGGCTGCTGCCTCTCGGTCGAGAGCCCGCTGCAGCTGCTCCTGCAGGAGTTCGCGCTCCAGCACGAGCTTGGCGCGCTCATCAGCGTAGCGGGCGGTGACAGACTTGATGCGGTCCTCCAGGCGTTGCTCCCAGTTGAGGAGCCGGTGGCGCTCCGCCTCCAGCCTATCCCACTCCCGCCGGATCCCTGCCTCCAGTTCCTCATGAACCTGCAGGCTTTTGGCAAAAAGGCGGGGAAGCGGGACCTCTGCTGGACTTGGTAGAAGGCGCCTCCCTGGCACCACTTCCGGCTCCTCCTCTTGCGCGGGTGGAGTGGTGGTGCTGACGGCCTCTGCGACCTCCGGCGCCTCTGCTGCCTCCGGCGCCGCCTCCTCCGGCACCGCCGCTGCCTCCGGCGCTACTGCCTCGGCTGCCGCGGCTGACTCAGCTGGTGGAGGCTCCACCACGGCGTCCGCGGCTGCTGCTGCTGCTGTTGCTGGCGCCTCGGTCGGCGCAGCAGGTCCGGTGGCCTCCTCCCCCGGGGTGGGTTCGGGCCTTGGGGGTGTGGCGACCTCCGGTTCCGGACCACTGGGTCCGGCCGCTGCTGGTGCTGACTGGGGGCCGGACCCCCAGATGTGGCGGCTCTAGCGGACGTGCTTGTGGCGTCCGATGTGAGGGACCTGTCAGATCACCAACAAGGTAAGGGTCCCAGGAAACAAATTGGGATAACAGAAAATTCCGAGGGAGACTACTTACTCAAAATCGAACCATTCCCAACTGCCCCGCACTTTTGGGGGGACCACCTTCTCTGCCGAAGGACCACCGGACATTTGGCGGATGTCCCCGGCCACTGGTGCTTCTGGCGGCGAGGGTGGGGTTTGCGGCCTTGGCTGGGGCGGTGCTGGTGGCGTCGCTGATCGCCGCGTCGGCGGTGGCGGCGGAGGAGTCTGCTGCCTCAGAAAAGGCCGCCGCGCCTCCTCCGGTCTCCTCTCCGGCTGCCGGCGCTGAGGCGGAGGCGGTGGAGCTCCGCTCTGCCTCTCCGCCTCCGCCGTTCTCTAGCGTTTGAGGGCCGGTTCCCGCACCAAGGAGCCGTCGCCACGCTGGAGCCTCCGGGACTTGCTCCCTTCGGCTTGGCTGCTCCGCGTGGGCGCCGCCCCCTGGGCCTCGTCACTCCTTCGAGCCGGGGCGGCACCTTCTCTTTTCCTTTCCCGGCGGGGCCGGACCTCCGGGTCCTGGCTCCCCGGGACCCTGGCTGGTGCGCCACTGGCGGTCCGGTGAGGCACCGGGGATGTGGAGCCCGCGATTGGGGTCGCCTCCCAACTGCCGGACCGCCAGGCCAGCCTCGTCCAGGGTCGGCATCGATGCCAGGACTGACGACCGCAACGCCTGGTCCTCGCACAGGGCCTTGACCCCGCTCGGGAGGACCAGGGACTCTGGGCTGAGCGCTTCGCCGGTCATCGCCCGGAGCGCTACCTCCAGCTCCGCCCTGGTGAAGTCGGTGCCGGGCCCGCGCGCGATCCTGCAGCAATCATTTGGCCTCGTGTACATGTAGGCCATTCTTGTTCGCTGCTGCAGGGGTGCGATTCGCCGCTTCAGGAAGTCGCCCAGCACCATCATGGACGTTAGGCCGCTCCTTGAGAGATTCTTGACCCGATTAAGGACCGGGCCGAGCTCCTCCGGTATCGTCGGCTTGGCCTTCCAGGTGCTCCGCTCGCTCTGGGGTCCCTCTGTTGGCAGCTCCAGACGGTCGTGGGGGTCGGCCTCGGCGATGATCTAGCCTTCATGCCAGTCCTCCCACTTGGAGCTGGGGAAAGCGCTAATGTAGGAGTTCGCCATCCCGTGCCGAAGCTGGAAGTAGTAGGCGCCGACCTCGCGTCTGCTCCTCCCAGTTCCGACCAAGGCATAGAAATGCCTGAAGATGGTGGTGCAGGGGCGCACCCCACGAACATCTCCATGAAGTGGGCGAAGACCGCCACGAGGAGGACGGAGTGGGGGGTGAGATGATGAAGTTGGAGACCGAACTCCTCCAGGAGCAGGAGGAAGAAGGAGGAGATCGGGGGAACCAACCCGCACATGGCGTACGAGTTGAAGAGGATGAACTCCCCCGCGGCAAGGTCGTGGAGGGGGATTTTGCCGGCCCTAATCTTCCCGGCTTGCGTTGGTGCGGTCCATCCCAGAAGGCGGCGCACCGCGTCCAGCTGCGTCTGACTCTAGAAGCGGCGTGGGGAAGGAAGCGAAGCCATGGTAATGGCGTTGAGCTTGCTATGGATGGATCGCAAAGGAGCAGGAAAGAGGAGGATGCCGATCGCAAGGAAGCTGATTGCAAGGAATGAGCTAAGTCGAAGGGGCGTTACGGCGTCTGTTGATGGCAGGAGCGAAAAGGTAGCCGGCCTCTCCGGAGCCTACCTTTTATCTAAAAACTGTTCGCCCTCTCGAGCTCCGCAGCGATCGAGGAAAATCCGAACGGTTGCCTGCACCAGGCCCCCTCTCTCACACCCAATGACTGGTGGGCCCGGGCCCGGCAGTCAAAGGTGTGGCCGCTGGAAGAAGGGGGGAAGGCGGAATCCGAACCGCCCGAGCCACAGGACGGGCTCGAATAAGACAAGAATTTGAACCGCCAGACGCGCACGGCGCGGGCGGGGGACGGGCCCCTCGGGGATCCCGCTATGGGGGAAAGGACATCCGTGCCCTTCCCCGGTGGGAGCAAGCTGTCCACCCGGCGCAATGCTGGGATCTGGCCCCACCTGCGGGTTCATCCCTCACCCGAGGTGGGCCCGAGGGCCTCTGTCGGTACATCCGGACAGGGGTAGCTCCTGCTAGGGTGTACAGATTCTTAGCGTCTCGCTGTCGCCTCACAGGAGAGCGCAACAACCCGTCAGAGAGTCTCCTGACAGGGTGACCACCAAGGAGACAGTAGGTTATCCGTAACCTCCCCTTCGCCCTCCGGGTGACGTGGCATACGGTCTGGGCCTGACAGCTGGGACCATGGTCTCCAGACCAACCCCGTGCTCTTACAGGCCCGGGGCCTCCACATCCCCATGAACGCAGGAGAGCTCTCGGGTAGCCCTCGCGGACCCGGACCTCCCAAGGAGGTCCGGGACCGCCACGTGTGATGGCCAGACCATCACGGGCCTGGCCGCTCCAACCGGCCTCGGGGGGGCCCGGACCCCCCCTCCCCCCGGGAAGCGGTCCGGTGCTGCCACGTGCCGCCCCTGCGGTGGGCGTGGGGCTGGCCCTGCCACGTGCCCGTGGCAGGAGGTCCTTCACGGGTCTCCAACCCACCTACCAGCATTTAATGTGGTAGATGGATCGGGCGCGCCCAGGTCAAAAGGTGTGGCCTGCCACTGACACACGGGGCAGGTAGGCTGACACCACGGTCTGTTTCCAAGGCGGCGCGTCGTGTCACCGTATACTGTGCGCAAGCGGCGTACAGTCCCATCACGGCGCTGCGCGCGTGCGTGATGATGACCTGCAACGGGTGAGCCGAGGCGCGCACTGCAACAGTGCGCGCGGAGGTAACGGCGCGATGGGTCAGCACTGCTTCACCGCCTGACAGAAGGTTCCATCCCAACAGTGACGACACGGCTTCACTGTTGGACAACACTGACAGCAGTCACTGTGCAAGACAAGGCTGCACACGGCCATATCCTGGCTGTAGATACGCACATCAACTTCCCGATCGAGAGGACTACGGAGAGGAGCTCGAGAGGATGATCTCCATATCTCTCGTAGAATAGGCTCCTGTTGGCCGGGCCCACCTATCGGGGCCCCGCTCAGTGTAAGCACCTCCCTTGGACTATAAAAGGGAGAGTGCAAACAGGTTCAAGAGACACCGCTAGGGGTACTACACTCATCTCAAGTTCCATCTAGGTCAAGCAATACACACACAAGTGGACGTAGGGTATTACGCTTCGGCGGCCCGAACCACTCTAAATCCCTGTGTCCTTCCAGCGTTCATCCGCCTTTTGATCAAGCGCTTCTAAGTCTCCTCCAAGCCCATCCTTAACTAGGATTAGACGGGTGCATTCCGCCACCCGACTGGAGATTTCCTCCGACACACAATCTCCTAAGAGTTAGTAAAACGCAAAATTGAGCTTTATAAGTAGATCTCAATATGTGGCATGCCTTAGGGTCCAAACTCCTTAGAGTAGACACACAAAAACTAATTGCGGCCATCTTATTCTGTCAGTTCATTGTATGACTGGTCAATTAGCATCTAGGCAAATGTATCAGAAACTTCACGAAGTCCTGTTATTGTTACCGACATCAGCTGTGTAGATACAATAGTCAGATTAGTATCAGTTGCCACTTGACATGGCTGATGTTTTAAATTTTCAAGAACAGTGTAAACCGTAACCGTGGTTTGTCAAGCATGGCTTTTTATGGATTGGCAGAGGGCATAGCACATAAAAATTTTCAGATGCATTTTTCCTGGTCCTAGATACACATACTATTTATGTTTCTAAGAACTACCAGTCTTGTTATTAGTATAACTCCTTGTGCTTGACACTTACAAATGAGTTCATGACTGCTAATTGTTGCCCCAAGCAGGATGTTGGAGAGAAGCCCATCTCTCAGTTTCACTTCTTTTTATGGATACTCCGTATTGTGTTTTCACACAAATCCTCTTAACGTGTGCCTTCCCTTTTTATTTTGGAAAGTAGCTTCAGTACGCCTGCCAGTACTCAGGTGCTTGCATTGGCATGGTATTGCTTCCAGCCTAACAAAACTGTCTACAATGATATACTTTTGGCACAACCACTAGGCCTTTATCACATAGGTCTTTATAATATATAGTGTGACAGGTGAATTGTCCATAAATCTTTTCTTATTGCTCATCGCTTTAGAAATTTTTGAAGGATGCGAAAATTGGCCATTTGAAAGATGGGACTAGTAAAGATCCAACCTAGGTGTTTTTTTTAATTAAGAAGAACTAGGCTCCCAAATTCAAGTTGAAGATGGTTGGGACGCACAGCCACACCTTTCAAACCGACCAGTTGCACTAGCCTCACTTCCTAAGATGGAACGAGTCTATAGTTGCGAATTGAGATGCATGGCATTTATTAATAACAGCAATAGGTTGGCCCTGTTTACTTAAGGTTATGATCAGTGATCATGTCATACGATCAGTGACCATGCTAAGTTCATCATGTTCCACTTTAAGCATCGGTGAATTGGAATCTTTGTGAGAGGAGGCACAACATGTCACTGTTAATAAATGATTTTGACCTCTCCATCCTTTAGTAAATGAGGAAGTCATTTGCAGAAGTAAATTTTAGATGATGTGCTTTTTTCATAAATTATGGAACTTAGTCAAAGGACAGTTGCTTCTTTTCGTTTGGTTACTTTTGCAGTTCATCTGTTGCATAGTTTGGTTACCTAAGTACAGCTGATGTGTTGCATCATATGAGTACTGATATGTTTATTGAGGTATCTTGGAACAATGCTTCTTCGTCGCTAGGAGTTAGCCACCTTTTTCCATGTGACTTGCAGGAGCAAGTCCTGTCTATTATCCTCTATTATCCAATCTTCAGTAGAAGCCTTAGTAATTTGTGTCATTTAGAAATAACTGGCCACTAAGGCAGTTGACCAAGTTCCATTAGAAGAGTCAAGTCCTGAGTTTGTCTGCTGTTCATTGATCTACCTTGTTGCTTGTTAGAAACTCTTCTGATCTTGTTTGCTACTCATGTTCTTTTAGGATGGAGATAGAGGCTGACCACATTGGACTCCTGCTACTTGGTGCTGCTGGTTATGATCCACGAGTAGCCCCGTCAGTCTTTGAGAAACTAGCAAAGATAGGAGGAGATTCAGCACTGAACAATTATCTCTCAACTCATCCTTCGAGTAAGAAGAGAGCGGAGCTTCTCTCGCGAGCTAATGTCATGAACGAGGCACTGGAATTATACAGGGAAGTTAGTGTCGGCCAAAGCACTGGAGGTTTCCTCTAGATTCTGGGATTTACTCCTGCTTGTTTCAAATGCTTGAGAAGGTTGGTCATCCTAGCACCACTAGTGGACAGTGGTGGCCTGTGCCTTTAAGATGAAAATATCTTTTCTGTCCCTTGCTACTTCAGATGTTGTCTGGCTGAATGGGCCTCCGTTTCAGCCCAAACTGGAGCTTAGCTGCTTTAATTGTGACCAGGAAAAAGGAAACCAAGTTGTCCATAGTGTCAATAATTGTTGGGAAAATTTTCTGAAAGACCCTCAAGCAAATGACGTTTCCTTCTATAATCCTGGAAAACTGAGACGCCCTTCTGTGGCCTCCAGTTTATTTTTGTTCCCTTCCATGGTCCTCCCGTTAGATCCGTTAGACCATTCTGTTAGGGTTTAAGTTTTGAGGTGAGAAGAAAACTATCTTGGTCTGAACTGCCCCTGCTACTCCCACACATGCCCCCGACCCCATCTCCCCCATCCATCCCGTGAGCGGCGTGCGGCGGGCGGCGGGCGGGCGGCGCCGGGTGCCGGGCGGCGGGCGCCGGGCTGCGCGCGGCGGGCGGCGGGCTGCGGGCGCCGGGCGGAGGGCTGCGGGCGGCGCGCGGCGGGCGTCGAGCTGCGCGTGGCGGGCGGCGGGCTGCGGGCGCCGGGTGGAGGGCTGCGGGCGCCGGGCGGCGAGCAGCGCGCGGCGGGCGGCGCGCGGCGGGTGGTGGGCTGCGGGTGGCGCGCAGCGGTCAAATAAGGAAGTTGCAGTTTTGCAGGGCCATAGAAGGAAGCGTGATTTGTTTGAGAGCCTTGTAGGGGATTTCCTCCAAGGGTATGGTTTTTTCACAGTCACTTAACTGGGATTTAACTGCAACGGGAGGGCCATGGAAGGGAATGAAAATAAAAAGAAGGTCACAGAAAGGCGTCTCAGTTTTCCAGGGCCACAGGGCCATAGAAGGAAGTGTCATTTACTTGAGGGTCTTCCAGGGAAGTTGACAGCAGCTCCTGGTTCCAATGTCGTTTGGTCCATTCGTGCTGATGGCTCAACCTTTCTTTTGGAAAAGCATGGCTCAACTTTGAATGATTGATCTTTAGCACGAAATCGCCACACATGCATTTTTATGCATTTTTAAAAAAATTTCAAATCGGCACCCTTTTTCGAATTTATTTTTTTAACCTTTTTTTAAAGAAAACTCTCCATCTCCAAATGTTAAGTGCTGTGGAGCGTGGGCCAGGCATCTCAAAAAGGTAAGTATGGGCCTTGCGGAAGTTTCTCAAGGAGTCCAGAGGCAACCCGTGACGCGTCGCGCTCGCTCGCCGCCCGCCGCTTGTGTCGGAATTCCCGCTGTCACCGGCGAACTCCGAACACCGGCGCTCTCAGAATCACTGAAAACAGAGAACAAGGAACACAGGGTCTTTGGAGCTGCAAAAATGGCTGCGTTTATCATCTGTAATTGCTGAATAGAAAGGGATTACATGACTCCCTAATCGTGGCCACCAACGGCCCTACATGCGCGGCATGCCGCTGGACTCGGCCGTGCCATCCCACAGCCACGCACCACACCGCGCACTAACCCTGATCTTCAGGACGCGCTTGCATGCCCTGAGCTCCTACAGACCCGCTCAACCCATCTACAGGTTGACTTATTCAGCTAAGCCACACACACATGCATCAGGTTTACACTAACATTCTCCTCCTAAGCCTGATGCTGAAGCTTGATGTTGACAACGCCAATCCGATCGCGCAGTTCCTGAAACTTCACACGAGTGAGTGACTTCGTCATGATGTCTGCGAGCTGATCACCGGTAGAAACCTGCTCCAGACTGATCTTCCCGTCCTCCACACTCTTCCTGATGTAGTGAAATTTAGTCTCTACGTGTTTGCTCCTTTCATGGTGGACGGGGTTTTTAGCCAGATCAATGGCAGACTTGTTGTCTACCCTGAGAGTTGGTACTCCAAGCTTTCCTCCACTCAAATCCTTCAGCAACCGAGCCAGCCAAACTCCCTGACATGCACCATAAGCAGCTGCTATACTCAGCTTCACATGAAGACAATGCCACCACCTTCTGCTTCCCAGAATTCCAGGTGATTGGGCTCTCTCCAAGGCAGTATAGCATCCCACTGGTGCTCTTCCTATCATCAACATCACCAGCATAATCACTATCACATAGCCAATCAGCCGATGATTTCCTCTCTTCCACCTTTTGTAGAACACACCATGTGATCCTCCTTTGGCTTTTCCAGAAACCTGCTCACATAATTGACTGCAAAGGTTATATCAGGCCATGTGTTTATCAGATAGCGGAGTCCTCCCACAAGGCTCCTGTACTCCGTAGCATCCACCAGAGGGCTCTCACTCTCCTTGCTCAGCTTCAGTCTTGGTTCCAAAGGTACTGCACAAGCATTGCAGTTGGACAAGCCACTCCTCTCTACAAGTTTTGCTGCATAAGCAGCTTGTCCAACTCTGATCCCCTCCTCTGTCTGCTGAACCTCGAGACCAAGATAATAAGAAAGTAGTCCTAAATCACTCATCTTGAACTACTTCATCTCAGCCTTGAACTTGTCGATCCCTGAGTGCCCTGTGATGATCAGATCATCAACATACACTCCAACAACGAGTCTTGCCTCTCCTGTTCCACGGGTATACACTCCATGCTCTACCTTGCTCTTCTGGAAACCAAGTGACAGCAGACAGCTATCCAACTTGACATTCCAGGCACTGGGTGCCTGTCGTAGACCGTAGAGTGCCTTCTTGAGCTTCAGAACCATGTGCTCTGCACCTTCTACAACAAATCCTGCAGGCTGCGCTACATACACTTCCTCCTGCAGGTCTCCATTCAGAAACGCGCTCTTCACGTCCATGTGATGAACTTCCCACCCCTCGTGCGCCACCACTGCTAGCAACATCCTCACAGACTCCAGGCGCGCAACAGGGGTAAAAACTTCATCAAAATCGATACCTGGACGTTGCACGTATCCCTTGGCCACCAGGCGCTCCTTGTGCTTGACGATCGTGCCGTGTTCGTCCCTCTTGACTTTGAACACCCACTTCAAGCCGATGGGTTTGTGGCCGGGCAGTAGATCGACGAGACTCCACGTCTTGTTTTCCTCGATTGATTGCATCTCCGCCTCCATTGCTCTTCTCCAGCACTCCTCCTGCTCAGCCTCCTTGAACGTTGTTGGCACCTCTGCTGAGACAAATAGCAGTTCTCCGCCGCCGAGCACCCGTGGCGCCATCCCCGGCGGAGATTCCGGTCCCAGCACGTCATCGAGCCCGCGGAACCATGCTGGAACGTCGTCGTCGTGCTCAGCGTCCAGCATGTCGTCGATATCGCTTGGTGGTGACACGAACTTGATCGGTGCGGATGACGTCACGGGCGCGCGGGGCGTCGTGGGCGTGCTCTGTGTTGCACCCGGCATCGTGGGCGCGCTCTTCGTTGCACCCGGCGTCGTGGGCGCGCTCGGCGTTGCGCCCGGCATCGTGGTCGCAGGCGGGGAGTTCTCAGCTGTAGGGCTCCTCCCTGCTGGCTCACCCCCCACGACCTGCTCGGAGAAGACCAGGCACTCGGCGACGAACTCATCCGCACCGCCGGTCCTGCCTCCTTCACCAGCCACGCCCCAGTCCCACTGGGCATCTTCATCAAACACCGCGTCGCGCGTCACATTCACACACCCATCCACAGGGTTGTACACCCTGTAGGCCTTCGAGCCCGCTTCGTACCCGACGAAAATCATTGGTGTGCTCCGGTCATCCAGCTTATGCCAGGCCTCGTAGGGCGCCTTGCCGTCGAGACTGCGTGTCGGCGACCTGTTGAGGATGTACACCGCCGTGTTGACAGCCTCGCCCCAAAACACCCTTGGGAGTCCCTTCGCCTTGATCATGCTCCTAGCCATGCCCACCATAGTTTGATTTCAGCGCTCCACAACCCCGTTCTGTTGTGGCGAATACGGGGCCGTGAGCTGCCGCTGAACACCTTCTTCCGCGCAGTACGCCCCGAATTCCACCGAGGTAAACTCTCCACCCCGGTCTGTGCGCAAAACTTTGAGCTTGTGTCCCGACTCCAGCTCCGCCGCCGCCTTGAATCGCCGGATCGCCGTCGGGGCTTGGTCCTTGCTCGCGAGAAGACAGAGCCACATGTAGCGGCTCATGTCGTCTACCAGCAGCAAGAAGTAGTGATTGCCGCTCGGTGTCATCGGCGTGATGGGCCCGCAGATGTCCCCGTGCACTAGCTCGAGCACGCCTCCCGCCCTGCGCCGTGCCTGCGCCGGGAACAGGCTCCTCCTCTGCTTCCCGGCCAGGCAGCTGTCGCACAGTTGATCTACATGATCGATGTGCGGCAGTCCCCGTGCCATGTTGCCGCTCTGGAGCTTATGCAGCGCTTGGAAGCTGATGTGCCCGAACCGCTGGTGCCAGCGCCACGCCTCATCCGCTTTCCGCGCCGTCAGACACATCGGGCGCGCGATGTCAAGACGGATGGTGTACAGGCGGCTGGGGGAACGCCGCACCCGAGCAAGAAGACAGCTCTGCTCATCGCGGATCCTCATCACCCCAGCCTTGATGTGGATGTCGTAGCCCTCCTCGTCCAGCTGCCCGACGCTGATGAGGTTGGTGTTGAGGCGCGGGATGAAGTAGACGGCGTTGAGCCGGCGGTGTTCCCCATTCTTTCAGGAGAACACAACTGTCCCGCGCCCCTTGATCTTGACCACCGAGCCGTCCCCGAACCGCACCGTCCCGACGATGCCGCGGTCGAGCTCGAAGAAGATGGCACGCGACCCGGACATGTGGTTGGTCGCGCCCTTGTCGAGGTGCCAGAGCCCACCGTCGTCGGAGCTACCGCCGTCGAACTGCGCGAAGACTTTCTCCTCCACCAGCTCCACTGGGCTCCCATCTTCTGGCCTCTCCGCCACCATCGGCACCGTCGCCGGTGCCGAGTTGACCTGCGCTGCAGTGGGGGAGGGTGAGATCTGAATCGAGCTCACCCTAGTCATCAGCAACGTCACCTCTTCATTCTCCCACTGGGCCAGGTGGGCCGCCTGGTTCTTGGGCTTCGTCGGACACTCCCGAGCCCAGTGGCCCGTCTTCTTGCACCGGTAGCATTGATCCGCCGCCACCTTCTGGCCCGGCCCAGCGTCAGAGCCGCCGTCGGACGGAGCGTGCCGCGCGCGTCCCTGGCGTGCGCCGGACTTCGATCCGCCGGAGGAAGCTATGGCAGAACCAACCTGAATTACACCGGCTCAAGTACGCGAGTCCACTCCAGAGGGCTCCAACGTGCTTCAAACGGTATAATCCCTTGGCCTGTCGGGTAACGTCCCGATTAACCACCGATACACAGGATCAAATAAGGTTACCTCACACGAAGGTGAGTCCAGAGATACATTCACCATCACATTTTACATCACAGGGAATTACATTACAAGGGTTTCCAAAAAGAGGTACGAAGTTTCAGATTCAAGAAAAGATTACATATATTAAAAACTATGGTTTTTAGCAGCGGAAAACATACGCGATGATTACAACTCGTCGATAAGACGCATGTCATGCTAAGCCCGAGCACGATATCGCTCGATATCACCAGTGCTGGCCGGGGACGGATTCCATTCCACGGGCCAACCTTCTGAAAGAGCAAAGGGCCAGGGCAAGGGAAGAGTAGGGTCTTCAAGACATTACCTGCAAAACATATAACTAGCAAGGCTGAGTATTCTAATACTCAGCAAGGCTTACCCGAGATTGGGTATACTTAGCCCATAACTAGACTTATGAAAGCTTATAATGGTTCTGGATTTAGTTTCAGCTGAAAAGCAACAAGAGTAGATCCTTAATTTCAAGTTTTAGCTTTCAGATTCTAGTTAATTATCCATTCTAGGTAAGCACCTATAACTAAGCAAGCATGGTGTAATCTTTGATCAAGCATCATCCTTGATAACCATAATATTGCTCTTGTTACTCTATGTGGTAAAGGGATCAAGCAGTCTCAATCTTCGTGAGAAGCGGATGATTCAGAATCGAATTTTCAACCTTGCAAGGTAAACCTAACTCACACGCTTGGAACATCCAACGATAGTTTCGAAGCAACCGTTTGCCTTTCATTCCGACTCGTGGACAGGTCCACCACAAGCGACTGCAGGAACATACGCACATCACTCGTGCAGGACATACGTCTGTAGCGCGACTACAAAACCCGTATTCCTGGTTGCCCTTGCAACACGTATTTCCCCAATCGAACCAAGTAACCAAAAGAACCAAATACATGTGGTGGGAGGTATGTCCACTCCTCGGGCCGATTGGCTACTAGGCTTACCGCTTACCCATAACTCACGGCATGTGGCTAGTACTTTCCAACGCTTAACCCGCACTACCACACACTGCGACCTTATCAGATTCATCAACACAGACGGGGTATCATCTCGACCATGATACCGTACAAAACTCCCGTCCGGCATCCTTATAGTGGTAATCAGGAATGTAAACATTACAATTCCTATATCGCGCGAGTGACAGGAAATCACCCGACTTCTACCGGCCCTATTAGCAGAGCATCTAGTCGATATGACCTCAAGTGCAATACATTGGTTCCTAGGATTTATGCATCTAGGGTTTCAAGCAATTCCTAAGAACTTAATGCATAGAATACATAAATAGATATAAATTGCAGTGTAATAAAATAATAGGTTATGTCCGGGGCTTGCCTTTACTGGTGGGGCTGGGGTTAGTCAAGTTAATAACGTCCGAACTTTGATTCGGGCCTTCCGAGAGTTCCTTGACGAAGTTCTTGAGGTCTTCAGAACAACCTTCTTCTGGTTCCAGGATCTGTAAGAATTTCCACGGCTTGGTCCACGATCAGCTGATAATCACCTCCAGCGAGAATAGTCGGATCTATATGATATGCAAAAATATAGAATTAAGGGATGCATAGTCTTTTTATTTTATTTCACAATACGTTGCAGTCCAAAATATTAACACCCAAGAATTCATGGTGCAAAAGAAACTTAAATTTTGAATCATAACTATTCAACTTACGACTATAACATTAATTTAATTGGAAACAGGAATTAAAATACTTAAATTTAAATTTAAGATTGAAAGTAAACCCTAAATAATTAGGGTTATAAAGTTTTGAAAACTTAAACACAGATCAATTGCATATTTAAAAATTTTGATCAAAAGATTTAATTAAATAAGCTTTACTGAAAAGGCTTTAGCTAATTTTTATATAAAACAAATGGAATTGATTAATCTTATAAGAATTGAATTATAAACAAGATTAGGTTTAAAAAGTCCACATTATTACATACTTGATCTATGGAGATTGTATATTACAAATCATGATCACCAAGTTAACATGTAGGAATAGAATTTGGAACTATGAATACTATACTCTTATGTCAAATATTTAACATAGGTTCAAAAGTATTTGGTTTCACATCAAACCCACTTAATAGAAATTGTAGAGTTCAAAACCTAGTTTCAAACAAAACTGGTTTTGTAATTTTTGAAATTTCCTACAATTTTCTATTGAATTTACAAGTCAAAAATATCACCCACATGAAATAACAAACATCCCTTCACTTCTATTTTAAACACAGCACAAACCATCTACTTTCATAACATGGTCACAAAACAAAAGTGATAGGGTTTAAAATGAGGATTCAAATCCAACTGGTTTCACATTTTTTTGAATTTTCTACGATTTTCTAGGAGTTTTCAAAGTCCAGCACCTAGGAAAAGGGAAAGAAACCAAGATTTTTCATTTAGACCCTTGGAAAGAGTTCAATCTTCGTGAACAGGTCCCTCTGCCATGGATGGCCGGTGGAGCTCGGTTCCATCTCGAATTCCGGCGATGTAGCGATTAATTAACAAGAGGAATAGGATGGGGAGAAAGAGGGCACCCGGGCGCACCTAATGGTGTTCTTGGGAGGAGGAAGAACGGCCGGAGGTGGGCCGCCGGCGAGAGGCAGAAGCCGCGACGGCACGGTGGCGCGGGGGAACTGGGTTGCAGCGTGGAAGGGGTGCAACGGAGTGGGGGAACGGCTTCTATAGGTCCCGGGGGTGCTATTTATAGGAAAGGGAAGGGGAGAGAGGGGCGCACGGCCGGGGAACGACAACGGCATGGAGGAGGCGGTACTGGTGGCGCCCAGGCGGCCGGTGGCGCGCGTGTGGCAGAGCAGGGAGGGGCCACGGAGGCGGGCTAAGGCGGCGGGCAGGGCTAGGGGCGGCGCACGAGGGTGAGAGGGCAGGGGGGCTGCACTACAGTGACTGGAGACCGAGGAATGGCGGCGGCGCAGTAAAAATAGAGGAGCAGAGGAAAAACGGCCAGAGGTAGAAGAAAGGTAGGAGAGCGCCAAGGACCTGTTTGCAATTTGTAAAAACTTCAAGGGCCCAGAAGTAAAACTAAATTTCCCACTGATACAGGGCTCTAATGGAGAAATGACCAAAATGAAAGTTGTACAACTTTTCAAGCTCTACAACTTTACTTTAGGGTTTGAACTCCAAAACTCGTGGTATGCAACTTTATTTTGAAACTTTGGACTATCTTTAAGTTTTATAAGATTTCGTCCTTGCTACATATTTACACACAAAATTTTGGGCCTTAATGCAAGTTTCCAGGTAAGTCATGATTACTTGCATTCTTATAATTTGGCCCCTAGTAACTTTTGAAAATTACTTTTGTAACTCATGCATTTTGCACAAAAGGACTCGTATTTTTATAAAATTACACATAGGGTCTTATTGCTACAAATACAGCCAACCTTATACAAATCAACACATACATTACATTTCATGCATATTATGGTACAATTTGACACCTAGGGTGTCACAGAAGCCTCCCCCTTCTGCTGCCGTGCCTGCGCTTCCCACTGCTCTCGCGTGAGATACAGCTTGCCGTTGGCCCGCGGCGGCGGTGCTTCATCATCCTCGGCGTCTGCCTCCTGCGCCGCGCGCAGCCGCCCGCTGGCGTCTTCCAGCGTCAGCGTGGCGAGGTCCGTCGAGACTTGAATCGCGATGGCCACCTGGCGCAAGGACTTGGGGACGACGCGGAGGAGCTTCTCCACCATCCTCCGTCGCGAAACCGTCTCACCTACGGTCTCGAGCTCGGCGGTGAGGTTCTGCAGACGGATCGTGAAATCATCGACGCTTTCGCCGGCGATGAACTTGATGTTCTCGAACTCGCGGAGGAGGCGCTGCGCCTCCGTCTTCTGGACCTGGTCGCTGCCGATGCGCCTGGCCTTCACTGCGTTCCACGCCTCCAGCGTGGAGTCCTTAGCCGCCAGGGCCGCCACCATCTCCGGTGGTACGGCGCTGGTGATCGCGTCGAGCGCCATGCGGTCCTTCTGGAACGAGACGCCGCCGGGCTCTATTACCTCCCACAGGTTGCGAGCCTGCATCTTCACCTTCATCACCAACGCCCAGTGAGTGTAGTTGGTCTTCGTGAGCTTCGGCCAATTTGGCGCAACGTCGACGATCTCCCGCACAACACGCACGGTCTCACCGCTCCCGCCGGTGCCGTCACCCTTGCCTGGTTTCTTCGGCGACCCGGAAAGGGTCTCGACCTTCTGCTTGTCCCCATCACCCACCATGAGCGCCCAGCGGATCGCCGGAGCACGATGCCAGCGGCAGTACCTCACCACGATCCATTCCCTCGGCTCCTCCTCCCGGCTCTAATGCCAAATGTCGGAATTCCGGCTGTCACCGGCGAACTCCGAACACCAGCGCTCTCAGAATCACTGAAAACAGAGAACAAGGAACACAGGGTCTTTGGAGCTGCAAAAATGGCTGCGTTTATCATCTGTAATTGCTGAATAGAAAGGGATTACATGACTCCCTAATCGTGGCCACCAACGGCCCTACATGCGCGGCATGCCGCTGGACTCGGCCGTGCCATCCCACAGCCACGCACCACACCGCGCACTAACCCTGATCTCCAGGACGCGCTTGCATGCCCTGAGCTCCTACAGACCCGCTCAACCCATCTACAGGTTGAGCCACACACACACATGCATCAGGTTTACACTAACAGCCTGCTGCTGCGCGGCCATCTGGTAGCTTCTGCAAATCCCAATTCCAAATCACCCGTAGCAATCGAACGCCACCCCGAAAAATAACACAGCATGAACTGCTTGAGGAACTCGCGCTCCGTCCTCTCGCGACTCCTCCGCCACAGGCCCCACGTAGCCGCGCCGCCGGCTCCGCCGCCGGCGCCGCAGTCTCCAGCATCCCGGTACTACTCTTTCTACGCCTCTCGCGTTCTCCGCAGCAAGCCCGCCGTCTCCCCACCACCGCCGCCGCCGCCGCAGTTGCCCGGCCCTAGGCACTACTACACCTCCGGGCGGCAGGAGCTCATCCACTTCACCCGCCGCCGCGGCGGGTCCCGGTGGTACCACGACCAGCGGAAGCTCACCGCGGCGGTCTTCATCACCGGGGGCGGGGCGGTCGCCTTCTACTTCGGCCACCTCGAGGCCGTGCCCTACACCAACCGCTCCCACTTCATCATCTTCTCGCCCAAGCTCGATCGCCAGCTCGGCGAGTCCCTGTTCCCCGAATTCAAGAAGGAGTTCGGGCCCAAGATCCTGCCCCCGCTCCACCCCGACAGCATCCGCGTCCGCCTCATCGCCTCGGAGATCGTCCGCGCCGTGCACCGTGGCCTCGCCGGCCACCAGCGCTACGACGCCTCGTATGGGTATGGCGATATCTCCGACGACCACACCATCAAGAATCGCGATGCCGACGCTACTGCCGCGATGCTTGGTGGGTCCCCTCGCAAGAACGCGACGGCGGCTGCTGCGGCCCAGCGAGACGACGAGGTTCTGGATGACAGGTGGGTCACTGAGAGCCGGAACCGTGGTAAGGGGAAGGGGGCGCAGCCGCAGACGAGTCACCTTGACGGGGTCAATTGGGAGGTGATCGTTGTCAGAGACGACGACGTCAATGCAATGTGCCTGCCCGGTGGCAAGATTGTAGTCTTCACTGGGCTGCTTGACCAATTCAGGGCGGATGCTGAGGTTGCCACTGTGCTTGGGCATGAGGTATGATTCCTGGATTCCAGGCTCATTGTGATTTTGGATGATCACAGAGACGCAGAGGATTGGAACTAATGTTGCAGGCCATTTTTGTAGGTTGGGCACGTCATTGCAAGGCACACCGCAGAGCGGATCACAAAGAACATGTGGTGGGCAATCCTGCGGATTGTCGTCCTGCAGGTTATCTACATGCCCGACCTGATAAATGCAATGTCAAAATTACTCCTTAGACTGCCCTTCTCACGGAGGTATGCCTTCCGCGTTTCATCTTGCTCATTGTGATGCACATTCTGCATAAGCTGCAATGTCACTAGATGAGGTATTCACAATCTCCTGAGAGTCAGTAAAACGCAAAATTGAGTTTTATAAGTAGATCTCAATATGTGGCATGCCTTAGGGTCTAAACTCCTTAGAGTAGACACACAAAAACTAATTGCGGCCATCTTATTCTGTCAGTTCATTGTATGACTGGTCAATTAGCGTCTAGACAAATGTATCAGAAACTTCACGAAGTCCTGTTATTGTTACCGACATCAGCTGTGTAGATACAATAGTCAGATTAGTATCAGTTGCCACTTGACATGGCTGATGTTTTAAATTTTCAAGAACAGTGTAAACCGTAACCGTGGTTTGTCAAGCATGGCTTTTTATGGATTGGCAGAGGGCATAGCACATCAAAATTTTCAGATGCATTTTTCCTGGTCCTAGATACACATACTATTTATGTTTCTAAGAACTACCAGTCTTGTTATTAGTATAACTCCTTGTGCTTGACACTTACAAATGAGTTCATGACTGCTAATTGTTGCCCCAAGCAGGATGTTGGAGAGAAGCCCATCCCTCAGTTTCACTTCTTTTTATGGATACTCCGTATTGTGTTTTCACACAAATCCTCTTAACGTGTGCCTTCCCTTTTTATTTTGGAACGTAGTTTCAGTACGCCTGCCAGTACTCAGGTGCTTGCATTGGCATGGTATTGCTTCCAGCCTAACAAAACTGTCTACAATGATATACTTTTGGCACAACCACTAGGCCTTTATCACATAGGTCTTTATAATATATAGTGTGACAGGTGAATTGTCCATAAATCTTTTCTTATTGCTCATCGCTTTAGAAATTTTTGAAGGATGCGAAAATTGGCCATTTGAAAGATGGGACTAGTAAAGATCCAACCTAGGTGTTTTTTTTAATTAAGAAGAACTAGGCTCCCAAATTCAAGTTGAAGATGGTTGGGACGCACAGCCACACCTTTCAAACCGACCAGTTGCACTAGCCTCACTTCCTAAGATGGAACGAGTCTATAGTTGCGAATTGAGATGCATGGCATTTATTAATAACAGCAATAGGTTGGCCCTGTTTACTTAAGGTTATGATCAGTGATCATGTCATACGATCAGTGACCATGCTAAGTTCATCATGTTCCACTTTAAGCATCGGTGAATTGGAATCTTTGTGAGAGGAGGCACAACATGTCACTGTTAATAAATGATTTTGACCTCTCCATCCTTTAGTAAATGAGGAAGTCATTTGCAGAAGTAAATTTTAGATGATGTGCTTTTTTCATAAATTATGGAACTTAGTCAAAGGACAGTTGCTTCTTTTCGTTTGGTTACTTTTGCAGTTCATCTGTTGCATAGTTTGGTTACCTAAGTACAGCTGATGTGTTGCATCATATGAGTACTGATATGTTTATTGAGGTATCTTGGAACAATGCTTCTTCGTCGCTAGGAGTTAGCCACCTTTTTCCATGTGACTTGCAGGAGCAAGTCCTGTCTATTATCCTCTATTATCCAATCTTCAGTAGAAGCCTTAGTAATTTGTGTCATTTAGAAATAACTGGCCACTAAGGCGGTTGACCTAGTTCCATTAGAAGAGTCAAGTCCTGAGTTTGTCTGCTGTTCATTGATCTACCTTGTTGCTTGTTAGAATCTCTTCTGATCTTGTTTGCTACTCATGTTCCTTTAGGATGGAGTTAGAGGCTGACCACATTGGACTCCTGCTACTTGGTGCTGCTGGTTATGATCCACGAGTAGCCCCGTCAGTCTATGAGAAACTAGGAAAGACAGGAGGAGATTCAGCACTGAAAAATTATCTCTCAACTCATCCTTCGAGTAAGAAGAGAGCGGAGCTTCTCTCGCGAGCTAATGTCATGAACGAGGCACTGGAATTATACAGGGAAGTTAGTGTCGGCCAAAGCACTGGAGGTTCCCTCTAGATTCTGGGATTTACTCCTGCTTGTTTCAAATGCTTGAGAAGGTTGGTCATCCTAGCACCACTAGTGGACAGTGGTGGCCTGTGCCTGGAAGATGAAAGTATCTTTTCTGTCCCTTGCTACTTCAGATGTTGTCTGGCTGAATGGGCCTCCGTTTCAGCCCAAACTGGAGCTTAGCTGCTTTAATTGTGACCAGGAAAAAGGAAACCAAGTTGTCCATAGTGTCAATAATTGTTTGTTGACAGCAGCTCCTGGTCCCAATGTCGTTTGCTCCATTCGTGCTGATGGCTCAACCTTTCTTTTGGAAAAGCATGGCTCAACTTTGAATGATTGATCTTTAGCACGAAATCACCACACATGCATGGTTTTCTTGGAAACTTGGTGTACTTCTGTATTCTGTGTCCGTCCTTTGGTAAACTCTCATGAATTATTTCGTACGCAAATATGACCTCTAGCCAGGATCCCAAATTGCACGGTCATCTGTCAGTGCGTGACAGATGATGTGCGCCCATCCATCGCTCAGCTTTCTTGCCGAGATCACACTCGGCCAGCAAGCCTGCTTCCATCAGCAGCATCTGGATATATTGAGCAGCATCTTTTCTAAAAAGAAATTGGAACTGAGCAACATCTGGTGGCGTCACGATTCATGAATGATAATATCGACCACCCTGATTAGGCTGCACCCTGTTTCTGTCGCTTCCGCCGGAGTTTCTCCCATCAGAGACGCAGATTGCTGCCACACACACAATATACTAATGCTTTCCTTGGAAACAGAGTTGTTTATGGTGAGATTAGCTTTTGGCGTCACGAAGTGGCGCTTGCTGATTCGTTGGTTTCCGCGCCCATCCATGGCGACCGATCGTGCCGGCCAATCAGCCCTTTCCGGCCGCAAAAGGATGGCTGGCCTTCACCGTGCCTTTGGGCCACTGTTCTGCTCGAACCAACTTGCCATGTACTTTGACTCGGCAACCCACAAAAATGTTGTTGGGAGTTGAGACACTGGATAAACAAAGTTCAGTGCTGAGACGTGCGAGGATGAGATACGGGATGTTTCAGACTTTCAGGGTGCTGTGGGTAACCCAGATACTGTCACGGTTTGACCAGGCAGAGAGAGGGGGAGATTAGGGAGAAAACGATGGCGTCGCCATCCAAGCCGAGCAGTGAAGCTTTGCCCGTACAATTTGTCGCCGGAGTTGGTGAGGATGCTGGGTAAGTGCAAGTGCTAGTGCCCACGGGTCAACTTTGTAAATCGGCGTCAAGAAAGACCACCCATCCGAGAGTGGTTGGGTTGTTGAGAGCTCGAGACGATAACATGCTGGTTTGCTGGCGCCGCACGCTGCTCGTACTGTTCTGCTAGATGATCCGATCGTACTGTTGAGAGAGTGGCGGTCATGGATGGAGCAGTGACTGGTACAGTCCGGTTGCTCCTATAGCAGCATCTTGGCCAGGCCTGATGCCCTGATCCCAGAGGAAAATTCGGGTCCCTCGATGTGACCTCGTGGGACAGCGGCATCCTTGTGGGAGCGATAGGAATCGCGCTCAACTGCTCATCGCGACCCCTGATGGAATCGTGCTCGATCAGCGCGATCTCTGATAGATTCTCGTGCCCTCCACCTCTCCCGTCCGTGCAAGAAGACAAGCATCAAGCTGTGCCGTGACCCATCCTCTCCCTCCCTCTCCACCAACCGATCAAAATTTAAGAGCGATAAGCTCGTCGCCGGAAAATCCAGCAGCTAGAGCTCCGTGTTAAATGGCCGGTGGTGCTGAATTTTTGGGGAGAAGAAGACAAGCCGCCCGTTCAGAATCTGACCTGAAACAAACTGCTTTAATCGGCGGCGGCAGTGCGCCCACGCACCGCCCGCACTCGCCACAGAAATGATTTGATTCCTCATCGCGTCAGAAACGGGAGAAAGCCGTGGCCATTGGAGGCGCAGCAAAGCAAGCCACTTTTGGGATTGGAATTTACACCCACTCACATTGCCAATGCGTGTAGAAAAAAGGACGAGCACTCGTGATGCAAGTACTGAAGGTACCAGCGCTGCGGTACGGCCATTATTGGAGGAGAGGATTACACAAGTGATCAGAACACCCATGGGAAGTGGAAAGCATCGAAGCAAACAATGTTTTTGTTTTGTTTTCGCACAACCCTTTCACAGATCTAACTAAATGCAGTAGTAGCAGCACCAGCAGCGTATAATCGGACGGAATGGAATGGAACGGAACGGATTCATTGGACAATTGCCGTGCCCAGCTCGGTGCGGTCGCCGGAGGCAGCCATGGCGGCGGCGGCCGCAGCCGGACCGACAGAGGCGAGACGGTGAGCTGGAGGGAGTTCAGGCAGGGGCGCTTCAGGGCTTCCAGATGATGGTGGTCTCGGCGATCATGGAGGTCACCACGTAGGGGTCCATGTTGGACGCCGGCCGGCGGTCCTCGAAGTAGCCCTTGCCGTTCTGCTCCGTCTCCCGGCCCACGCGCACCGACGCGCCACGGTTGGCGACTCCCTGCACGAGACGAACACCCAAACGAAGTTGGCACACGGGTTTCCTTTTCACTTCTCTCGGCGGATTCCGGCACACGCAGGGGAGACGGACGTACCCAGCTGAAGGTGTTGATGTCGGCGGTCTCGTGCCTGCCGGTCAGCCGGCGCTCGTTGCCCTCGCCGTAGGCGGCGATGTGCTCCTTGTGCCGCAGCTTCAGCTTCTCGATCGCGGTCTTGATCACCTCGTACCCGCCATCGTTCCTCATGGACTTGGTGCTGTAGTTCGTGTGGGCGCCGGCACCGTTCCAGTCACCCGGGATGGGCTTCGGGTCGAATGTCACCACCACGCCGGCGATCTCGGTGATCCTCTGTTGAGAAAGGGGGACAGATTAGCGCAAGTGTTGCAAGTCTTGCTTGGTTCATTCAAGAAGATCGTCCAGAATTCGCATCCATACCTCAAGAATGTAGCGAGCAACCCACACCTGGTCACCGGCAGAAATGCCGACGGACGGGCCGACTTGGAACTCCCACTGAAACCAACAAACGAGCGTTTGCCATGGTCAGGAAGATGATAACTTCAGGGTACAGAACAAGTTGGCAAGTGCAGTTGTATTTCACCTGTCCTGGCATGACCTCCCCGTTGATGCCACTGATGTTGATGCCGGCATACAGGCAGGCCTTGTAGTGGGAGTCAACTATATCGCGCCCGAAAGACTTGTCCGCGCCGATACCGCAGTAGTAAGGACCCTAAACACAGAGAATTGGCATCTGTCAAGTGACACTCCAACAAATGTAGGACCAAATCAATGAAGCAACTCTTAAGCAAGCAAACTAATCAAGTGTGATAGTGCACCTGAGGGCCAGGGAAGCCACCAACAGGCCACCCAAGGGGCCAGTTGGTGTCCTTCTGAAGGAGGGTGTACTCCTGTTCAATACCGTACCTGCCATTTGCAAGAACAATCACGGTCAATCATAAGAAGATCGATCATTTTGGCTTTTATGATAAATATCTGGTGGAACTTTGCATACCAGGGCTCCTCAGCGGCAACCTCAGGGTTGCTGAAGATCTTGGCGGCGTTGTGCCTCTTGTTGGTGGGAATTGGCTCGCCAGCTGGGGTGTAGCAATCGCACATGACCTGCAGGTCAAACGAATTCAGTGAACGCCTAAAGGTGGTCCCTATTATTAGAGAGGTTAATGAAATGACCAATCGGATCCCTAAACCATGGTTAGGTACAGTGGGCAATCAGACCTAATTACAAAAAAATATATCTAAGCTCATAACACCAAGTCAACATGTCATACGAATTGCAATTCTGCATACCTAGACAAAGATTCAGAGGTATAAATTGCATCAGGAACATTTAGTGCTGCATCAAGATAATGAACTGTAGCAGTAGGAACTGCATCAGACCTAATTACTTGAGACAGGACGCATTTTGTTCACAGGGATGAACTGATCTGAGTTGGCTCAATGAACTGTAGCAGTATAACACAGCGACATATGGTTCAGGTCACTTGGATGGTAAAAGTGGAAACTTACAAGGATGTTGTTGCCCTTCCTGAATGGGTCCTTGAAGATAGCCTGCGGGCTGCAGGATGGCACATGCCCAAGAGATAAGGATCATCCATGTCTGCTACTACTAAAAACAGAAACGATGCGTGCAAGCATAGCATGCCATGACACTTACTACAGGATGACCTCGCTGTCCTCGCCGGGGGCCTGGCCGGTGCTGGAGCCGTCGTAGTTCCACTTAGGCAGCTTGCTGGGATCGGTCACCGGGCCGGAGAGGGTCTGCGCAGCACGGCAGCACCAACCAGATCAACATGAGTTTTAATGTGCTCAGAAAAGGTCAATAATGGTTTAAAAAATAAAAAAAGGAAAAAAGGCTGTGGTGGTGAGCTGAGCTCCGATATATAAGCCAAAGAACAGCTCATTGGATGACTTCATAGATAAGTGATAAGTGATGAGTCACAACAAACAGTATCCCGGGGTCCTAGTTCTGGGAATCTTTATCTTACCCTGGCCTTGCTCCTGAGATCCATGCCAGATCCACCGATCCTGCAACCGAAAAGGAGCCATGCATTAAGACAGGGTCAAATCGCTAACAAACTGACCAACTGCTCGCCATGCTCCTCGGAGCAGAGCAATCTAAGACGCGCTTAACAACAGTCGGATCAATTAGCGCGTAAAACATAGGATCAGGGAGGCAACAGATCATCTGGCCGTGGCCCGTGGCACACGGAAGCCCTGCGGTGCCGTGAGGGACCAGGTGGCCAGCAGAGACTGCCGCTCTGAAGATCCTTCCCCATAGGACAAACAAGAAACGTACAGCAAGTACTTCGACTGCATCTCTCGTGAAGCATATCCCAAACTGAAGTCAAATATTCATGGGAGAATAAACAGGCAAAAAAAAACGACAGATTTTTATTTAAGTTGAGCAGATAAAAACCAATTGATCACCAAGAGAAAACAGAGAGGTCGCACAGGGTGGCAGAGAAGGGGGAAAATACTGCAACTAATAGTAGCACCGCTTGTGCCGGTGAGGACGAAAAAGAAGGCAAAAATCTGCAATAATCTATCTATGAGAAGCCCCCGTCTCCCAAAACCCCTCCCCAAACGCCCCAAAGATCCTTCGTTCCCACGCGACGGCCGGCAAGAGCCCGTTTCCGGACGCCGAAACGCCATGAAAAGGCGGCCGGCGGCCAGCAAGATTGGTTCTTTCTGACCGACGAGGCAGAGGGGCGTGGCGTGCGGATTAACAAGGAGGACCTTGCCGTACGTACCATATGTACTCGGCGATTATCTTCTCCGTGGTGTCGGAGAGGTTGAGGTTGACGAGGTCGGTGAGGCAGGCCATGGCCGGCGGCACGAGCAGAGGCTGGGGAGGAGGAGGAAGGGGAAGAGGGAGATGAGGTGGTGCGGGATTGAGACGAAGAGATCGGAGGCGAGGAGGGCGGCTATATAATGGCGACGACCAAGGGAGGGATGGGAAACAAGTTGGCGTCCAGCTCCTGCCCTTGATCCCAACAAAATACTTATACTGTACGTTATACACGTACGAATACCGTAGAAAAATCTTAACCTTTCGAGTTCCGCGTATATTCTATTCGGTTATTTCTTCGACGCGGTAGGTGCGGGAAGGGACCACCACGTATGCGAAGCCGTCCACCCTCGAGGCTGGCAAGTGGGACCACGAAGGAAGGGACCACGTGTCATCGAAACGCAGGATCGAAAGCGAAGAGGTTGGTGCGGGGGAAATATTGAATTCTGGGCGGGCAGCTTTATCTCCAGGAGTGGTTGATTTGATTATGAGTTCCGAGCATAGGGGGGTAAAAAGAAATTTGAAAACTTTTCCGATGTCTGGGGATAGTCCAAAAGGGAGCCGGAAATGATTTTAAAATGTTTTTGGGTTCAATCATGCTCCTACCTAAAGCCACCTCATCGGCACCAGCTTTTTTTTTACTGTACCTACCAATGGGATTGAAGATTCGAGGTATCTTCCTGGGGCCAGAGAGGGATCTTCTACCCAGCTGGAGATTGCACAGTGCCTTGATTGTTCTCTGCATGGCCATGCTGCCCTTCAACAGCCAGCTCCAGCCACCATTTCTGACTCCCTCGGGTACTATACCTCACCATGTAGTGAGGTGCTAGTAACGTGGTTATGCCAATTTGGGTACGGCTAATCCTTTCAAAAATTGGAAACAAAATACTTTGCCTTTTCAAATCCTAATTTGGCTTATAAAAAGTAATAAAGGGGGTACTTATCCTTCACAAGAAAAAGGGGAGTACCTATCATAGTCGTTAAAATACACGGTGTTTTCAAACATATATATATATATCAAGCTTGTAAGATTATAACCGCAATAACTTCGACAATAATGATTCCTTCGTTAGTATTCACTGTTTACTATGGATCTTATGACGAGAGCAACCAGATCTGAAGACGCAAAAATAATGTTCAGATTTTTCTAAACATCTAGTCTCACCAGTTTATTAGATTTATAAATATAAGTTAGTACTCCATAAAATAATAGTCACAATGTGCCTATTACTGTGCCATATCCTTAACGCTTAGTAGTTCAAGAATTTTGCAGAGGATAGAGATAACACTGTTTGCAGTAAGACGTGATCTTTGAAATACAACTTGAAGGTTATTACGATTGCATTAGTGGTAAAATAATTGTGTTGCTTGTGTTCCAAGGTATCAACTTTTTTTGGTCGCTATTTTGTGTTATTGCAGTAAGGAAGAAAAGCAAGCAATTTTGTTTCACTTCGCAAGGAAAAGTAGTTTTTTAATGGAAGTGTAAATTGAGCATGGTCCAAAAGTATGAACCCAAGGCACGTGATGCACGCCGGCACATCGATGACAGTACAGGAATACCCGGCTGCTTATTCATCACACCGACGCGTGTGGTGAATGTTGCTGCATCTGTCCATCTCTGATCCTCTGAATCTTCACGCAAATATTAGTTGCTGATTCCGTTTCTGCACTTGCTAAAGTTAGACACCCCCTCTTTTTTTCAGGGGAAATGATGAGGCATTTTTGTCGATTCTTTTCTCACCGCATACAGCCAGCTAACATTAACTGCAGATTCTGTATTTTGAAGTTTACTGAAGAATAGTTTTTTTTGTTTGTTTTAGATCTTGCTTTGGATGCCTTTTAAGCTGTAAGACCATGAAATGCAGAGACATTGCTTCTGGTCACTCGTGTAGTCGTGTGCCTGTGGTACGTCCATTAACCACGTGCGTAAAATGGACGCCCTGACTTTGCAGGCCCAGCCGCCGTGCTGCCCATTACCCAGAAGGACCAGAAAAAAAGCCAGCCCTCCCCGGAAGAGAACCAATCCAAGAGATGGGCACCAACAGTGATCATCATGCGGTTGAATTGTGGTAGTGGACCATGAGTCCAGACTCCAGAGTTACCATAGTTTCATGGAAATTCCCATGTGGATCCTGGATGTCCAAACCTCTCCTCACTGCGAGATTCAGCCGTGCCTGCCGGTCAGTGATGGCATCCGATTCCTTGTCACGGAGAACAACAGACACTCTCACGTTGCATTATTCTTCCTTGTTTTTTTTTTCAGATCGACAACCCATTCAGAGTTTCAGACATTCAGTAGCACGTACGAATAGCACCCGGTTGCCCTGTTTTTTCCCATCGTCCGTGCTCGCTGATTGTATCACAACTCGAATCTCGCTTTTTCCCGGCTGAATCGGAATCAGATCAACTCCCGTCAGTGGCGCCGTGCATTGCATCGATCCCCATTTTCCCCAACACCGATGCGCGGCAATGGGGCATGACTAGACGAAGATGAGCCTCTGATCCCCAGCTTTCTCGGCGGCGATCGATCAGTTCAGGACGTCACCGCCGAACTGAATCTGAATCTGGATCGATGCTGACCGGTTCAGTGATTCCTGAGTCATTTTATTCTTGGGAAGAGCAGGTACCATTTTGCTGACGACATGGAGCTGCTCGCAACTGCGTTCATAGTAAGTAGCACCTCCTTTTTCCGATCCTTCGGTTGCGTCACGATTCGCAACTGGGATTGGGTTAGAGAATTGGTTGGCCTGCGCTGGCCAATGAAGCCCTGGCTCCGTGCAGGGAGCAAAGGAGAGTCCGTTGCGGCGTTGCTTTCTTCCCCTCCGTTTTTTCTTCTTGTGCTCTTCCATCTTCGGTGTTGACGAACTGAAAAAATCTTCTTCTTCTTTTTGTCACGCGGATTTGTCTAGCTGTAGCGTGATGAACCGGATGTGATGGCTCCAAGACCCAACTGAAGACAAACACTTCGACAGGCCAGACAGGTAGATGCGTTGTGGTTTCTGCCCAAATTTACCATCATATCCGTGTAGTCCTTATCATTTATCTGCTCTGGATAAAGCTCCTATGGCCTGTTGATTTCGGTTAAAAGGAAACCTTCGGACGACCGGCAGAAAAAAAAAGAAAATGTGGTGATTCTCGCACGTGTACCGCAGTGAACGCACGCGATCGCGAGAAGGGGACGGATCGGGCATGTGATCGCGCCGCTGGATTCGGCAGCAGTTGCCTGCGCGCTCGGGCCACGCACGAACCTCATGAACTCTTTGTTTCGTTCTGGACACTCTGTGCTGCAGCGTCACCGGATGGAGAATAGATGCGCTCTGCTTGAATGATGTCGAGATCTGACTTCACCCCTCGAAAAATATTGGTAAATGAGAGATCTGACTTTGTTAAAGAAAGCGCAAAAGATTCCAAGATCCGGATGCAAATCTGTTGGCAGATCAATTTCCCAGAAGAAGAAAACTATGACAATGCATGTTTGCTTGTATGTACTCTACTACTGCTTAATAACAAGAGCTGAAAAATCATTGGCTAGCCAGCTGTTTTGTGCCAATTATCGCGATGCTTCTTGATATTATCATCGTCATCATCCGAAGAGATGAGTTTTTCTATTAAATTCATAATCCGTCTCGGGGTCAACGGCCGAACATGTCTCTGGAAGGCATTGGAGTTTCAGCTGTGTTCATCAGCGCTACCGCCGCATTTCCCCTCTTCCTTGGCTTCAGCAACGGAATTAACAATGCATCCAATAACAATAATACTCCATTACCAACGAAATTCTTTTGCCAGTTCTTTGTTCACCGTGCGATCTCAAACTTCCTGGGGCGTTGCTTTCGTGGTTTCTGTCCTGGGAGAAGGTACAAGGAGTAACAAGAGAAAAAAAAATGGATATACAAGGAGTAACGCAAGCAAGAGCTGCTGCATCGCACGGCGCAGATTCCCATCCCTGTCGCCGGACCCGTCGCGGTCCTCCTCGCCGGCGGTCCGGCGTACAGCGCCGGGCGACCGGTACGGATACGCGTCGCCTAGGCGCCCTGGAAAGCTACGCCGCCGGAGTCGTCTTCCTGGTCCCAGGCCCCCGTTTCTTCCACCCCTTTTTTTGGGGAATACCATGAATCGATCGCTAGTTCGTTGGAACCCTTCCAGGTCCGAAGAAGGCTCGATTCGATTCCTGGTGGTGGTGGTGGTTCGCATCGCCCGCCGCAGCTTTTGCTTCACAGTATTCCTGCCGGCGGTCGATCACGGGCGAGGAGTCGCTGTCCTGGACTCGCAAGTCCGCGAGTCGTCGGTCTGTCCTGTGCGCTGGAACTCTGAATTTTCCTTCGCCCGGTGACAGAGGGAACATTACCAAGTAACCAGCCAATCATGGAGCTTTTGAGCGTGAGAGCTCAGATTCAGCCGAGAAAAATGTTAAGTGCAGTGTCGCTGTCATGTAGGGGAACCGGCCGTGTGAATACTGTAGCAGGAATGCTTGCGATGTCTGATGGCAGCGCTGATGAATGTGTGATGGATGGCCTGACTCAGAGCGCAGGGAGTGGTTAGCTTTCCTCCGTGTCATTTTTGGACTTCGTTTTCCTTCCTCCGTGTCATTTTATCCACTGTTTTCGCGACGGATTTCCCTGTTTGGTGGTGGAGCTCCGGAATCTGCTTTGGAATTGTGGCCCTCGTTCAGGAATCTCAGGAGATGGACCGGTCCACCTAAATGGATCTCAACTCTGAAAGGTAATCGTCCGACTTGGGGTAGCAGTGGCATTGGTCCCTTGGCTGCGCAGCTACGACGCGTTCCCATCACGACGACCTGACGAGCGCATGCATGGCCAGAGAACACCACCGCATCTTTCAGACCCTCTCGCCACGGCAGGCCCAGCCGAGCGGCGGAGCCCTACCGCTTGCCCGTCTGGAAACACGAGGCGAGCCGGGTCCTTGGTTTGACTGGGAACCTACCGCTTGGGCACTTTACTTTGTGGGCCTGGGGCAATGGGGCCAGAGGCCAGAGACCAGAGTGCCCCCTCTGTCCCCAACCGCGCCGCCGCGCACGTTGGTGCCTTGGTGGACGGATTCCGCACGCCACCATTCATCCGACGCCGCCGCTCTGCTTTCGCTTTTGGATGTCCGGCCGCCGCTCACCTTCCCACCACACGTGTGTTTGCACCGAGCGAGATTTCGACCTACCTACCGCGCCCCCGGGGGGGGGTGGGGGGGGGGGGGTTGCGGCGCTCCCCGTGCGGCCGTGCTCCTCCGCCCGCCGCCACCGGCCGGAGTCGAGTTGCGTTGCATGCAGCTCCACCGGCCGCGGCCGTGGTGGTTGGCTATGGGAGGTGGGTGGGAGGTCGCCGAGGTGGGCTAGGCTGAAAGCTGGAGACAGTTAACGGGCCAAAGGTGTCGTCGGACCGATTGGTTTCTCTCCTGCTTCCTGGTTTCAGCCGGCCCCCATACATACACGCACAAGGCGAGCTTGCGAAGTGGTCTCAGCACCTGCTTCGTTTTTTTCAGTTGTTTTCCCTGCTTTCGGCTGTTGTTACTTCAGCCTTGCTTGTTTCAGTCCTACATACCTAGAGTAGCTAGATTGTATGCTTATTTCAGTCGACGCTAACTTGAACTAGCATTTGCTCGTGTTAACTCATTTCTTGATGGACGTGCACACACCAATCTGGCACCTGATACAGTTCGTGCTTCAGTGAAGCTCATGTAGAGAACGGAATATGCATGCAGCCGTGACGGTGATGTCTGTTTGATCTTGCGTAGAATTTCACAGATTTTCTTTTGTCAAATCTCATGTCTACTTTTCATCCTGATGGTTTCAGAACCACGGATAGAATCGGAATGATTCTTCAGGATTCACGATTCAGAAAAGCACATCGGTTAAGCTTCAGCCAGCTTTAAGCTGACTTCCAAATTCCAATCACCACCAAATCACCTTCACCGGACTCCGCATCAACACGATGATTCACGATCAGAACTTTTTTGTTTAAGTTGAGCGAATTTATATAACGAAACAGATATAAAAATTTCTGTTAAAGGCTACCGACAGCGTAGTAGTCATTAGTTGTGAGTTATATAATGCATTCGAACAGTGTGACTAACAACGACAACAACAACAACAACTTAGCCTTTTGTCCCAAGCAAATTGGGGTAGGCTAGAGATGAAACCCATAGAAAATAAGAATAACAAACACAAAAAGGGTACAAGCCAAAGGAAGAGTTAGGGGTTAAACAAAAAGTAACAAAGGTCACGGTTCAGGTACGTTAATTGCTAATCTCCAAGCGCTCCTATCCATAGCTAATTCCTTAGCGATATTCCACTCCTTAAGGTCTCTTTTGACCGTCTCGTCCCAAGTTAGTCTAGGTCTACCTCTACCTCTCCTTACATTATCGCCCCGCTTTAAAACACCACTACGCACCGGCGTCTCGGGAGGCCTCCGTTGTACATGTCCAAACCATCTCAACCGATGTTGAATCAACTTCTCCTCGATAGGTGTCACCCCGACCCTATCTCGAATCTCTTCGTTCCGGACTCTATCCTTTCTTGTATGCCCGCAGAACCAACGCAGCATACGCATCTCTGCTACACTCAGTTGCTGGACATGTCGTCTTTTTGTAGGCCAACATTCAGCACCGTATAGCATCGCCGGACGAATCGCCGTCCTATAGAACTTACCTTTTAGCCTCTGTGGCACCTTCTTGTCACAGAGGACGCCCGAAGCCTGCCGCCACTTCAACCAACCAGCTGAAATTCTATATCTAACATCTTCATCAATGTCTCCATCTTTCTGAAGCATTGATCCTAGATACCGGAAAATATCCTTCTTGGCCACCACTTGACCTTCAAGGCTAACGTCCCCATCCTCATACCTAATCGGGCTAAAGTCGCACATCATATACTCGGTCTTGGTCCTACTCAGTCTAAACCCCTCGACTCTAACGTATGTCTCCACAGCTCTAACTTCATATTAACCCCTGCCCTACTCTCGTCAACTAGCACCACATCATTAGCAAAGAGCATACACCCAGAAATATCACCCTGTATGTCCCTTGTGACCTCATCCATCACCAAAGCAAATAGATAAGGGCTCAATACTGACCCCTGATGTAGTCCTATTTTAATTGGAAAGTCACTGATATCGCCATCACATGTTCAAACACAAGTCATCGCATCCTTGTACATATCCTTGATGAGGGTAATATACTTAGTTGGGACGTTTTGTTTTTCCAAGGCCCACCACATGACGTCTCTCGGTACTTTGTCATACGCCTTCTCTAGGTCAATAAAGACCATGTGTAAGTTCTTCTTCTCCTCTCTATATCTCTCCATCAACTGTCGTACTAAGAAAATCGCCTCCATGGTCGACCTCCCAGGCATGAACCCAAACTGGTTTTGGATCACCCTTGTCAATCTTCTTAGGCGATGCTCGATAACCCTCTCCCAAAGCTTCATTGTATGGCTCATCAGCTTAATCCCCGGTAGTTAGTACAACTTTGAATATCTCCCTTTTCTTGAAGATCGGTACTAATATACTTCTCCTCCATTGCTCCGGCATCTTGTTTGATCGGAAAATTAGGTTAAAAAGCTTCGTTAACCATACTACCGCCCTCTCGACCAGGCGTCTCTACACCTCAATGGGGATGCCATCAGGACCCATCGCTTTACCTCCCTTCATCCTCTTCAAAGCCTCCCGATCTCTGCCTCCTGAATTCTCCTCACAAAGCGTCTGTTGGTATCATCAGATGAGTCGTTCAACTCGAAGGTAGGACCCTCATTTCCCCATTAAACAACTTGTCGAAGTATTCTCGCCATCTGTCCTTGATCTCCTCATCCTTCACCAGAAGTCGATCTGTCCCATCCTTGATGCATTTGATTTGGTTTATGTCCCTTGTCTTCCTCTCACGGGTCCTAGAGATTCTATAGATATCCTTCTCTCCTTCCTTCGTACCTAGCCGTTGATAAAGATCATCAAAAGCCTGACCTTCCGCTACACTTACAGCTCGCTTTGCAGACCTCTTCGCTAATCTATAGCCCTCGATGTTGGTTGCGCTCTTATCGAGGTGAAGGCGTTTGAAACACTCCTTCTTCTCCTTAATAGCCCTTTGCACCTCGTCATTCCATCACCAAGTCTCTTTTACTTCCTACTTGCCTCCCCTACTCACACCAAACACTTCTGAGGCCACCCTCCGAACACATGTCGCCATCTTTAGCCACATATCATCTACATCTGTTCCTTCTTCCCAAGGCCCCTCGCCTAGCATTCTCTCCTTAAACGTTTGTGCCTCTTTCCCTCTAAGCTTCCACCACTTCGTTCTCGCAATCTTGGCACGTTTGTCCCAGTGGGCACGTACCCGAAAACGAAAATCCGCCACCACAAGCTTGTGTTAGGGGACAACACACTTCCCAGCTATCACCTTACAATCTAAGCATGCATGTCTATCCTCTCTCCTAGCAAGGATAAAATCGATTTTGCTCGAGTATTGTCCACTATGGAAAGTTACTAGATGGGACTCTCTCTTTCTAAAGAGGGTATTCGCTAACAACAGGTCGTAGGCCACCGCAAAATTCAAAACATCCTCCCCCCCTCGTTCCTACTACCATACCCGAAACCCCCGTGTACTCGCTCGTATCCTACATTAGTCGCTCCTACATGGCCATTGAGGTCTCCTCCTATGAAGAGCTTCTCACTGATAGGCACGGTACTAACCATGCTATCAAGGTCTTCCCAAAACTGATTCTTGGAGCTCTCACTAAGACCTACCTGAGGGGCATAGGCACTGATCATATTCAGAACCAAATCTCCAATGACCAACCACACTAGGATAATCCGGTCGCCTTGCCTCCTAACATCTACAACTCCATCCTTAAGACTCTTATGGATCAAGATGCCTACACCATTCCTACCCGAAGTTGTCCCCGTGTACCAGCTTGAAGCCAGAACCCTCCACCTCCTTCGCCTTCTGGCCCTTCCATTTAGTCTCCTGCACGCATAGAATATTTACATGCCTCCTAATTGCTACATCGACTAGTTCTCTTAACTTACCTGTTAGAGACCCTACGTTCCAACTATCTAGACGAATCCTAGTTGGCTCGGCTAGCTTCCTTACCCTTCGCACCCGTCGAGAGAAATGCGAAGACCCTTGCTCATTTTTCACTATACCCGGGCGCAGATGTAGCGCGCCACAGAGGCTGCGACGACCCGACCCTTGCTCACTTATCATTGTATCCGGATCACGATACGACGCGCCCCTGAGGGGATGACGACCCGGCCCTTGCCCATTTAACACCACACCCGGGTTCCGATGTAGCGCGTCGCTAAGAGGGTTACGCCCCAACGAATTTCTTATGGGTTTCATTTCCATTTGAATGGCTGATTTTTTACGCTGGTTCGCCAGACCTAACACAACCCTCCACATTTTCTCATCGCGGGCTTGGGACCGGCAAAGGCAGTGTTAATAGTGTGACTAAATAGCATGAAAAACAAGTAAGAAGAGCGTGATATAATGCATTCAAACAGTGAATTCTAAGGTCCAAAATCAGTTGAATAACCTGCAGCACGGCAAGTGAATTTGAAAGATCTTTCTGAAGCACCTGAACTATCCTTGTGGAGCTGGTGTCAAACTAGCATTAGACTAACTCATATTTTTGTTTCAGGACAAGGATGTGACTTTACACGACGAGGATAAGCTTATAAGAATATTCTAGGGGATAACTTTTTTTTAGAAAAGGAAGAGTTTTCGGCCTCTGCAACCGTAACGTACACAGCCAATTTTTACAGCAATCTTAGCTCCAAAGCTTATCATAAACAATAAGTAAAAGTGTACACCAACTAAAATAAGTAATTAAAAGCAGATTTTCTTATTGCTTCTCCATCCATTGTTGGCGAAGATATCCAAAGCCATGATCTCTAGCGATTTGCTTGCCAAACGGACAGTCTCCCTTAATTTCGCAGATTGCAGCAGGGATCAAAATCGCAGCCAATATGCTCCCCTAAAAATAGTCAGGGTAATCTGTTTTTTCTCAGAAATTAAGTCATTACGCGTATACCAAATCATCCATATAGGAGCAGTAGCCCCTACAAAAGTCAATACTATATCTTTCTGTTTTTTGCCGGTTAGTAGGAGAACTATCCCCTCCTGTTTCCTTAAAAAAAGAATTTGTTAGTAGGGGAATTATCCCCTCCTGTTTCCTTAGAAAAAAGCATTTGTTAGTAGAATTTTAGCTATGGACATTGGATGTTAGCATATTCTTTAATTTCCTTTTTAGAATGCTGCTAAAGCTAAACAACTGTTCTAGATGTTAACTGTAATAAGATCTCTGACAAATGTATCATATTGCTTCAAAAGACTTCCATCTCTATTGGATCTCTGAACTCATGTTCAAAATTCAGTTTCATTTTCATTTCGGTTGAAAACTTGGAATATTTTTCCAAGTAGGAAAGAAGAAATGGATACTGCCGCTGCCTTGCCACCCTGGAAACGGAGACCAAAATTTCTGTTAAACCAACAGCATAGTAGTCACTAATCGTGAGTGATATAATGCACGAACATTGGGATTCAATAGCATGAAAATCAAGTAAGAAGAGCATGACATTTTCCTATGGATAAATTGCAGTGAATTCGGTACCAAAATTCAGTCGAACACCCGGCAGCACAGCAACTGCGATAGCAGTTATCGTCCGCTCCTTGGATCCTGGACCACCATGCACGAGCGTGCGCAGCCGTGAATCATCTGCACCCGAGTGGCGGACGCCTGCCTTGTCGCCGTAACGGCATGCATGATCCAAGCTTCCCAATGGCCGGCACGCCGCGCAAGAGGGGGAACGGCGAAAAGAGGCTGCGTCTTGTGATCTTGATTCCCGGGAGTCATGGTGATCCCGGCCGTGAGAGCCCGATTCACGGCGGCGGGCGGCGGCGGCTGTTCTTCCGGCGATGTCAGCGGTGTCGCGCGGGCGCGGCCATGGCGCGGCAGTACGGTTCGTCTCGTCTGCTTCAAATCGCGGTCGAGGGTTGTGAATCGGACGGCCCCGGATACCTTAGGAGTGGACGGTAAATGAAATACCGTCCACCCGGTCGGTAGACTAAATACAGTCCACCCCCGGTCCCGGCGTCCAGCCGCCATGGACACTCGCCGGGGACTTGGGAGGGGGCGAGGAAAGCGGTGGAAGCAGTAGCAGCGCCTGCCTGCAAAGACGAGAGCGCATTCCGCCGCCGCCGGCTGCAGCGCCAACCGCCGCGCCGCGCGAGAAGCGCCGCTCGGCCGTGCGCCAGGCACGCTGCGCGCCTGTGCATCTGCATCGTGGTGCGCATGGTCAAGCCGAAGGTGGTGGCACCTGGCGCGGCCGTGGAGCTGGCGGACGTTGGGAGGCCGCCGGCCTGCGTTGTGTGGAGGGGCCCGTCGTCGCTGGTGCGCCGCGGCCAGCAGCCACCAGGTAAGGTAGGTGTCGACTCCGAACGCGGCGCGGCTGGGGGAGGGGAAGCCTCTTTGCGAACTCCCATGCGAAAATCATGAAATGAAATATTGTGTCAATGTGCCGACTCCGTCGTGATCTTTTGTGTTCTTGATCAACTGGTATCGTGAATGAATACGTCATCGATCAAGAACCCGGTGCATCACGACCGGAGTAAACACATTGAAACTAGATTTCATTTCAAGCAGGACCGACACGCATGAACACGAGTAACATCTATCTGAAGCTTTGGGCTATGAAACGGCTCCATCTTTGTTGCATTCGATCGGGTTTGAAGGAGTTAAGTACACAGGACGTGCCCAAAAATAGCCTCTGGACCTGAACATGCGCACAACCAATGCAAGAGAGCCGCTGGACTAAACTAAACTTAGCTAAAGATCAGATGATCCATGGCGGGCAGGCGCTAGTCTGATGGAGGGATTCTTCCGATTGACTCACGGAAGCAACACGATCGCAATGTGCAGGTGATGTGGTTGATTGGTTTCTGCCAAACCCAAATGTGGCAACCAACGGGGCCAGTCAGCTTTCGGTTGTCGCGAGGGTGAACGCGGCGATCATGCACAGAGTGCTGATCATTGTTGAATGCAACGAAAAATTTCAGGAGACTCAAACATTGTGATTTGTCAGCTGAAACCAACTGAAGATGCACGTATTCTGGGGACAGGGCAGCCACCTGCTCGCCGTCGATCGTCGCCGTGATGGCATGGCCCCTGGCCGGCGCGCCGCGCTTCAGGGCTAACTAACGGCGAAGAGTACCCGCGTCTCGAGCGTGATGCCGAGAGATGAGTTCCAGCGCGCAGAGCTTGATTCGCGGCGGCGGTCTTCCTCGTCGGCGATGCCAGCTGCGTGCGGCCACGGCGGCGGTCTACTATTTTTGACTTTTTCTGGACTGTAAAAAAATAAAAATAGCGAAGGATTGGAAGTCTCTCACGGAACAACCCAGTTCTGATTACTAACTGATGCGAATCCGCTAGGTTTTGTTCCTGATCTTTCGATGAGAGGTGTGGGATAACTCGATTGATGGAGGAGACGACGTTCACGGCCCGACTACAGCCTTCCATGGATGTTGCGCCTTAGCAACCGATACACCACCTCCTATGGTTGCCGCGATCTTGTGGAGCACGATACCCGGCCACTAGGGCACTCGTCCTGCAAGTAATCGAAGAACCAAAAATAAGTAGAACAAGTACTGAAATTACGATATGTAATTGAAGGTCTCAAACCGAATCTCAATTATGGTGGGTTCCGAAAATAAGTGGACGGGCGGCTGGATCAGCACGCGCGTCTACAAGGAAGTAGCAAAAGCTAAACTTGTATTTAACAAAACCCGCGTGTTCTTGACGGCGGCTAAATATTATAAAGAAGTAGGAGAACGACCACAAGGGTGCTGGGGTCGTGTTCCAACCCTAAGACGCATCCGACTTGGACTCAACTTGATACACGGCCCGTTGGGCCAAAATTAGGGTGACGTAGCACCGTGGCTGAAAAGGACTCTGTAGTAAATCGAGAATTGCGGTTGACTCCGAATAGATATGGAAGTGATTCTGGATCCGTTGGAAAGTAGATTTGATAAGCTTTTCAGGAAGTACTTGAACGACAAAAACGGAGTCCGGATGAAATCGTGGCGGCCATCACAAGTCGTGCCTGTCCTGCAGTCCGAATCCAGCCTGCGCGATGCCTCTTCCCTTTTGATCCAATCCATTGTTTCTGAGTAAAATAAGAGTGCATGTATCTCCATTGTCTAAATATGATGAACCTGAGCTTAAAAGTAAACTTACTTAATGGGTAAGCCGACGAGTACAAGCGCGAGTAATAGAACTAAGAGATATTATTAAAATAGATACTGATATAGGTGTGGATATATCGTTGATGATAATAGGCTCGTCCTCTCAAGATCTTGGCGGACAAGCTTCAGATGCCGGAGCCCCACGCCCAGGAATCCGCAGCTGGATGGAGACGACGACCGCCACCGCGATACCATTGACCGATGACCTGGAATCGCTGGTCGACCGACCGCGACCGGGAAAAAAAAATCGCTGATGCATGCATTTACCTGCAGCCTGCAGTTTGTTTTAATTTCTTGCGTGTATGACATTAGCCAAATCATTTATCTCGGTGTGTGTTTGATGGACAAAATTTGCCACCTATATCTTCTGACTGACTGATGGTTCAATGAAACAATTTAAAAGGATCCAAAAAAAGATGATTTATCTGCAATGATATATAGTAGAACCAGAATTTAAATTTTATTTGCTATCAATTTGAAATATGTCACATCACATTGAGTGAAGTTGGTGCGTAGTCGGAGTAAGTGTAGTTGTTATTTTTTTATTTTTCTTGGTCGATGTTTTTCTCTTTCCGTCTAATATAAATTCGGCAAAGCTATTGCTATCCTTTCGAAAAAAACCAGAACTCAACTTCCCTGAACATACATTCATCTCATATCTCTATCCTTCAAAGCAACCAACATGACAGCTGATATATATAATTAGAGTAAATTGCACTCACCATACAACAATTTGTATGGTTGTATCACTTTGGTCCAACAAATTGCAAAACATGTAAATGGGTACATGAACTTATCAAACATGTGCATGTACGGTCATATACTCATACGTGCACCACCAAGCGTATTTTTTCTATGTTAATATAACTTAGGTGACAAGTACTGATTTTGAGGATACGGAGGACAAAAGGCAAATTTATCAAACACAGATTTCACATGGATCAATATCAAGACACCATACAAAAATTTATGTGACATGTATCATCATGTGGTGCATGATAGGGACTAGAACATTATATCCTTGTAGCTTCCTTAAAAACACTTTCTAAATTCAATTATTACATGGAGTGTCATGGAAACATCATGTCAGAGTATGCTAGCTCATCGTTCCAAGCAAAGTCCAATCCAGTTTGCCACAAACCAAACCAAACTAGTCTACGTACTATACTGCATACATCTGCAGCCTTAGAGAACCATAAAAATATAGAAATTTAGTGAGATTGTGTTAATTATTATGGATGGTATTGCTAGAAAAATACACTTAGCGGCGTACATATGACCGGACATGCATAAGTTTGACAAGTTCAAATATTCATTTGCATGTTTTGCAACTTGGTGGATTAAAGTGATACAAATGTACAAGTTGTTGTATGGTGGATGCAATTTACTCATATAATTAATAACAAATTTGACCAAAAGTTTACAAAATCACTTCCAGGAAAGAAAGTCAAAAACCAAAAGGAATACATGGATCAAACAGCAGACTGTCGATGTGTTAGCTTGCCCTGAAGATAGCCACCATATCACTGCAATATACTTTGTGGCGGCAGTGAGAAACTATGATTATCTTTTCTCAGCACAGAAAAATATGCTGGATCCATATCAAAGAGCATAAAAGCTTGGCGTTAACTAGTCATCTAAATATCTGATGGCTGGCTGTGCTCTGAAGAAAAGGGGTGCACTCCACAAAAGATGCAGACCAGCCTGTACTACACTGCGTTCTCTTATTTAGACTATAATTGTAGATGAAACTGGATACACAGAGAATGGAAAATTCCGGCTTGCAAGTGTATGTGCAACTACTAGTTTCTGAATAAGCTGAAATGCACAAAAAAGAACCCTGTGTCAGACAGCATGCTAGTTAAATAGCTCATGACTCGTTGCTTGCTACATGAGGAACCGAGGTATAGGAGCAGAGACAATTGAAATCAATGACATCGATCGATGAACTGGTGTTTATGTCCTAATTGAGAAATTGGAGTACACGAGATATCTCATCTGCTCTTCGGAATCACCTCAAACTTTTGCCTTGGGACAGCACAGAGCAGAATGTAGCTATGGGGACGTAAATGAATGTAGAATGACTGGGCTGTCGTCAGACCAGATTCAGTGCTTGAAATCGGAGTAGTACAGGATGGATAAGTATGTTGATTATCCAGAAGTTCACTGTTCTCCGGACCCTCTGCATTATGATAGTCTGTAAAAGAAAAGGAGAGAACAACACATCAGACCCAACTCAATACTGCCACAAGCATACATGTTTCACATAAGAAATAGGAACTGTGCTGCAGCACAACCTGGCACAAGATGCTCCATGTCAATTGCAGGATCAAAATGAAACAGATGAACAGAAAAGGCGCTGGGAAGAGCTCTAATCATGGCCTACCTCTCTATATTAGAAACGAATTGCATGCACCTGAACTCCTCCAGTGAATCGCGACACTTATCGATTCGGACGAGACGTGCGTGGCAATTCATAAATCCCAGCTCCTCCGCTGCTTCGGCACCGGCGCCAGAGGAGCTGCGGCTGGCGGACCTCGACTGGATCGGCGACCTCGGCGCGGGCGGCTTCGCCAGGGTCAGCAAGGCGTGCCACCGCCACATCGGCGCGGTGTTCGCGCTCAAGATGTCGTTCGACGCTGACCCCGACATGGAGGACGAGGCCAAGGTGCTCAGCCGCGCCGCCGGGTCGCCGCACGTCATCGACTGTCACGCCATGCTCCGCGGACCCGCCGGCGAGCCCGCCTACGCGCTCGAGTTCATGGACGCCGGCTCGCTCCGCCGTATCCTCTGCCGCCGTCGGGGGAGACGGTTCCTGGAGCCGGCGCTCACCGAGGCTCTGCGTCGTGGGACTAGCCCAGCTCCACTCCCGTGGGCCGTGGCGTAGCGCACCTCGACGTCAAGCCTATCAAACTCCTCGCCAACTCCCGCGGCGGGCGGCGGCGGCCCGGCCGAAAGATCCGCAATAGGGCCCGTTGAAACTTTGCAGAAAGGCCCCTAATTTGGATCGTGATTAATAATCGCGATCCGAATATATGCAAAATACCCCTAAATTGGCGCATCCGATTATTTGCATATAACCCCCTTTTTGGGGTTAAATATTTACAAATAGCACCCTAGTCGCGATTTATAAATAGCTCTGCCTCCTGCCCGTCCGGCTCTCGCCGAGGCGGCCGCGCACTGCGTCGTGGGGCTGGCCCAGCTCCACTCCCGTGGCGTCACGCACCTCGACGTCAAGCCGGACAACCTCCTCGCCAACTCCCGCGGCGAGATCAAGATCAGCGACTTCAACTCGTCCAGGATCCTCTACGGCAGCGCCTACTTCGGCCCCGAGCGGTTCCCGCCGAAAGCCCACGCCGGGCCGCGCGGCGCCATGGCCGCCGATGTCTGGGGCCTCGGGGGTCACCGTCCTGGAGCTCTTCTTGGGCCGCTTCGCCGTCGTGCCGGATGTCGAGAAGGCATCTGCTGCGGAGCTGGAGCTGGCAATCTGCCACGGGGAGCTTCTGCGCGTGCCGGAAGAAGCAGAGGCGTCGGAGGAGCTGCGCGGGTTCGTGACCGCGTGCCCGCAGAGGGAGCCGACGCGGCGCGCCGCGCGCCACGGTGCCGCAGCTGCTCGGGCACCCGTTCCTCACTCGCCGCGACGTCGAGGCGTCAAGGCGCGCGCTGCGGGAGCTCATCGTCGACACTCTGTAGCGGCGGAAGCAGAGAATCTGTGTAATAGGATTACTGAGATTAATTGTGTTATTATTTCGCTGTGATTGATTGCAGTTTCGAGTTCGATTAACATTAACTGTGTTATTCATCCAATTGGATGGTAAAGTTTTCCAGCAACATCTAACAATCTTAGAGAGAGGGTGATAGCTTTGGAGGAGTTTATTATAAGCCCTACCAACAAACCTTTAGTAAGTCTTTTTTTATCAAACATGAAGGTTTATATAAGACTTATGCTTATAAGCCTAGTAAGCCCATAGACCCGTCCAAAGCCTAGAAATATGGGGTTTATTTTCTATGAACCATACCAAAATATCCACACTTTCCTCCCACCACGCTTATCTCCCTCACCTACAAGAGCATTAATAGGTAGAAAGGTCATTATCAATTATAGAGGTTTTTATAAACCGCTACAACCAAACAGCACTTTTAAGCTCATAATAAGTCCCTCCACATGAGGGAACTTATAGGGTTATAATAAATCCCTCCAAATCCAAAGCCCCATTAGATTCCCCTTAGATTTTAGTACTTGCCAAGGTTTGAGTTTTTACATGGCAAGCATACCCTCCGACGCTTCATTCTACCACTAATCCAAACAAATGCCTCGTCTTTTACACAGTATAAGTGGCAGGAGTGCATAAGTACATTCAATTTTGTAAAGTGCCACTCGAGGTTCAGACCGAACCCTTTGGTATTAACAACGCCTGTCCTTTAGTGAACCATGAGAATGTTGAAAAGCTAGACGAAACATGGTTCAGACAAAAACTTGCAGCAGAGACAACGATAATTGAGCATAATTGACCAGACCACACCATCGCTGGAGTAAGCTAACTTAGAATCTTGCAATTCAGTATGCCAGTCCACATGAACACATGCTGCTTCACTGAAGATTGAAATGGTGCAGCATCTCTCTTCCACGAATTTGATTCAGAATCCTGCAATTTTCCAGGAAACTTGTTCACATCCACACATACTTCTTCTCCCAACTTACATACTTCTGATTTCTCTCTTCCACAAATCAGAATCAGGATGCAATGCTTTCTACAGAGCAGAGTGACCGAACCCTCTTGTCAGACTCATCCTCGGTCTTCAATTGAGCAACGCTGCTACCTGTTCTGATGTGTCCAGTAGCAGGGACGGATTGCTAGTCGTCAATTTGAGCACTAGTCGCTTCCTTATCGAACATTCAGTGACAACTGCGATTCTCAACTCTGATGGCGGATTTGAGCACCTGTTCTCCGTATCGGCTCTGCCTCCTGCTCCCCCGTTTCGGCCGGCCCATACATACCATACCATGCGCGCTATTGCTTACCTAGATTAGCTAGATTGTATGCTTATTTCAGTCGAAGCTAACTTGAACTAGTATTTGTTCATATTAACTTCATGTTAGTGCATGGCAGGGTGGGGAGGAAGGCCAAGAAGAGGGGTGCGTGCGTATTTTAAATTTCTAAATTTCATCCTGATGGTTCCAGAACCACGGATCTCGGATCATGATTCAGAAATTCACATTTCCAAACTCCAGTCACCACCAAATCACCTTCAACGGACAGGATACTAATTCCGTGTGCAACCAGGAGTTTTGGTTTCGAATAATCTCAAAATTGCCTCGAGTGGCGCCATGGGTGGGTGGGGGCGCGCGCGCTGCTCGTCGGGCGTGCTCCAACGGCTCCTTCCGCTTTCCCTCTCCCCAACCTGACATCCCAGCGAGTGGCGGAGCAGAAGAGAGCACCCAGCAAAGCAAACGGAGCCGAGCCCAAGCCATCGCCACCGCAGACCACACCCAAGCGAAGCAGCGGAGTGACAGCGGCGTGCCCTCCCTCCCTCCAACCGGGCCCGACTCCCGACCCGCGAGGCAATGCCGCGTGCGGCGCCGAGCCCGGTGGATCCCCCGCTGCCCTCCCACCAGCACCAGGCGCTCTTCGCCGCCGTCCGGTCCGGCGACGCGGCCACCGTCCGCGCGCTCCTTGTCGACGCCGAGGCGTCGGGCGCTTCCCTGCCCGCGCTCGCCGGGGAGGCCGCGACGTACGTGGCTGCGGGGGCCGAGCGGGAGGAGGTCGTGCGCCTCATCCTCTCCCTCTACGAATTCAAAGCCGCTGCCGTCAGCGCGCGACTGGACCTCGACACCTTCCACCTCGTCGCCATGCGGGGCTGGGTAGGTGAGGTCCCCCTTCGCTCCTGAGATGCTCGTGGGGCTAGGAACTTGTAACAAGTGATTGAACAATACAGTGTGCATGTCACGTTTCTCTTGGTTGGTATCGTTGCAGGTGATAGATAGAGACTGAACATGCGGCGACGTGTGAAGAATGAAGATACGATGCCACGCCGATGGACTGAGAGCGGTGAAGGGTGGATCAAGACTTGCGTTCGAGGGATTTGAGATCGTGCGGTGTATGTCTACTGTACCTGACGACACAGCGAGAGAACGTTGGTGGACGGTTTCTTGGTTAAGCCACAAAACCAAGATCCCGGACGTTCGTTGCGGCGGACGTGGCCGAAGACGGGGACAATTGTCGATCGCGAGAAGATTCCGGATCGTCGTGCGGCGAGATCACGGGACGCCATGGTGCTAGATGGAAGGATCGCGGACATCGAGATTGTTTGCCGTGGAGGATGATATTGCGTGATACGCGCCAATTACGTTAATTTGATTTACGTAATGGCAAATTTGTAATTTAGATAGTGCCACCCTATGAGTTATAAATATGTGGCACCTAGGATTGAGGGGCATGCGTCTTAGGGTTTTTGGTGTTTGCTACAGTAGCCACCGTGAACAGTCCGTCGTGAATAGTACCGCCGTGAACAGTCCCGCGCTACAGTAGCCGCCTCCCTGAAGCTCTTCTGGCGTGCACTCCTCTCTCCAGTCTAGCCTAGGGTTTAATTCCTAGTGAGGGATTTTTGTTGATCTCTCTAATAAGAGAGGGAGGACGATCGGGCGGAGACTAGATGCAATTTTGTAAGAACAAGTACTTGGTTTAATCTTTAAGTATTGTTCCTCGTTTCATTGCATCGTGCTTATTTGTTTTTCGTCAGGTTTATCGTCGGTTTCGATCTAGATTTTCTTGATCCGCATTTTATACTTGATTGTCTTGCATAATATTTTGGGAATAGGTTTCTAGCGATCCTGTGAATCTATGTTTCGAGTTTCCTCGTGTTTGGATCTAATTTGCTAAAGTTCTTGAAATTGGGGAGTTTGATCTGTTTGCTTCCGTGCGAAATTATTTTAAGTTGCTCCCATTCACCCCTCTCTAGTCGCATTTTCCGGTCCTACAGCTCCCCCGCTCTGCCCTGTTCATTTTAATTCTGCTCGAATGCTCGAATCTTGTGAGCTAAGAGTGATAGATGAGCACCGTACCATCCCACTGCATTATCTGGGCTGGAGCCTGGAGGGAGAGGGAGGTCCTGAGGATTCACCCCCTTCTGCTCGATTAAACTAATCCGACGCTCCATTTAGGCATTTTATTTATTCGGGCATTCGGCTGCCTGTATGGGGAAAACTCTTGTCCATATCGGAATAGTTGGAACACTCGAAAGCGCCTGTTGCGCCCGCATCTACCTAGATCCTTGAGTCCTAATTTTCCAAACTAGGCTTAACTGCTTCGAGGATTTGAGATGCCACGTAATGGAAAGGGTGACGGTGGAGCTAGAATTCTTCTTGACTATGCAAATATGAATGCTCCATCTTGATACACATCTGTTCTCTTCAGGTAAACCACCTTCCTTTGACGGAACAGATTATGCCGCGTGGAAGCATAAGATGAAGATTTACTTGACAGCTATCCATCCCTCCGTTTGGTGGATTGTTGAAACAGGTTATGCCGTCAAGGGTGCTGGCAGCCGAACTACCAAAGAAGAACAAAATGAACACAAGAACGCTCTAGCTGCAAGTGCCATTCTTAGTGCATTGAGTCCAAATGAGCGTGACAAGGTATATGGGCTTGAAAGTGCCAAGGAGATATGGGATACACTCCAATTGGCTCATCAAGGCACCCCATGTGTTCGAAAGTTACAAATTGAGCTATTGATGGGAAAATTGTAAAGGTTCTTCATGGAGGAAAGTGAGACACCAAAGAAAATGTATAACCGGCTAATCCTCATTGTGAATGAGATCAAGGAGCTTGGAAGCGAGGAAATGACGGACAAGTTTGTTGTCAGAAGAATGCTACGAGCCATCACTCCAAGATATCCCATATTGGCCACCAGTATTCGTTGGCAAGATGACTTTGCAAAGCTCACACCTTATGATGTGCTTGGAAGAATTCAGGACCTCATCAACCAAAGCTCAAGCTCAAAGAAGAAATGCCTCACTCCAAAGCCAAGAAAAGAAGCTAAAGAAAGCTCCAGTGAAGAAGAAAGTGAAGATCAGCAAGAAGAGGATGACATGGAACTCTTTAGCAAGAGATTAAACGAGATTTTCAAGATGCAAGGAAAATCAAAGAAAAGGCACTCCAAAAGACCATGCTATAAGTGTGGTGAGACCGGCCATTTCATGTTCAATTGTCCAAACAAGAAGAACAAGGACTATGATGAGAAAACGGAGGAGAATCATAACAAGAAGAAGAACAAGAACAAGAGTCATAAGAAGAGCCAAAAGGTCCAAGTTAATATTGGTAAAGAGTGGGACTCAAATGACTCTAGCACCGACTCCGACGATGAAGATGTTCTTACTCGTCCTATGGCAGAAGGGCGCAAGATATCATCCACTTCCAAATCTCGTAATGTAGATGAACATGGTAAGAGCGATAGCGATAGAGACGATGACCTGCTAGATGATGCTAATGAAATAACCTCGCCTAGCATGTGTGACTTGCTTGAGACAATAGAAAGGAAAGAGGAGAGTGTCAAGAAGCAAGAAGACTTGCTCATCTTTGAAAAAAGAGAGAAATCTTGAACTCGATAAGATCCTAGGTAAAGAGAATGAAAAAAACACACGAAAAGTTGGCTAACAAGCTTGGTTAGCCAAAACTTCAATTACTAATCTTTTCTCATGGCAAACGGTCTGTAATAAAGTAGATAATGCTGTCATGGTAAAATGTTTACTAAGATGCATAGAGCGGTACAGATAATTTTAGGATGAAATGTATACAGTTGAAAACGTCATAGTATATCCATCCAAAATTACAAATGTCAATGATGCATTGGGATTTTTATATATATATATGATGAGATGTAGCTCATCTATTTTTTCTGTCTACCCTTAATCATAGCATAACTTATAGATGCCTTGTTAACAGGTTACTGGAGCTTTCAGTCTGGGACACTTCCAACTAAGGATGAGAATGTGAATACGGATATCCGATATCCGTATCCACCTAAACATCAATACGGATATCCGTATCCGTATTCGAATTTAACGTGACAGTAAAGTGGATACATCTGTATTGTGAGCACACTGCGCTTGGAATGGCTGCTGTGGAAGGTAAAAGTCCAGACGGAGTAGTGAAAGAGTTACTTTTGGCTGATGTTTGGATCCTCAATGTGCGCAGCAAGAAGGGGAGTACAACAATCTATGTCCGTGTTTCCCTAGGATTATTTAGAGATGTTGCTATTTTATTTTTTTAGTTGCCTGTATGACGCATCAAGAGCAATGGCGTCGTTATTTCTGTTAGGCCCTCCTTTCAACTATGCAACCAATTTATGTGTTTTCTCACACCATTGAACAGTTTGCCCCCTTGTGAGCTGCTGCTTCACCACCAAAAATCAGCCTTCGACGAACACATGTGCACACGAGGACTCGCTAGCGTTATCTTTTTGCATACCATAAACTGCAAGAACAAAATAAAGGGTTTTTGCAAGTTGCAACTTCGTTTCCTGCAACAAAATATGCATCGTGCAGCTCGAATGCGCGTCGGGCGTCCGTCCAAAAGGCTCCTCTCGCTTTCTGCCCCGCTTGTTGATATCCCACGGAGAAAAAGGAATAGGAAGCAAGCAGGGGGCACCCAGCAAAGCAAAGCAAACCGAGTCCACACCACCACCACCACCAGTCCACCGCACCAATCAATCAGGCAGTGGAGCCACAGCGGCGGCAACGCCCGCCCGCGCCGGAGCCCCGATGGATCTCCCGCCGCTCTCCCACCAGGCGCTCTTCGCGGCGGTCCGATCCGCCGACGCCGCCGCCGTCCGCGCGCTCCTGGCCGACGCCGAGGCCTCGGGCACCTCCCTGGCCGCGCTCGCCGCCGCGCAGACGGACGCCGGGGAGACCGCGCTGTACGTGGCCGCGGAGGCCGGGAGCGAGGAGCTCGTCCGCATCCTCCTCCCGCTCTACGACCTCGAGGACGCCTCCGTCCGCTCCCGCCTCGATCTCGACGCCTTCCACGTCGCCGCCAAGCAGGGGCACACGGGTGAGCTGCCCCCCTGTCCCCGTCCGGTCCCTTTGGACAGTTCCGGGAGCCGATCGATGCCTCGGGTCTAGTGAATTGAGAATTACTATAAGTCAGCGCGATTGATTTGCCTTATGTGTGGTAGGGCCTTTTGGGCCTTTAGCGAGACGGCTTAATACTTGACTGATTAAGTTGATCTAGGCTAGCATTTGAGCGACCTGGTGGTTTGGACTGCAAGCTCTGGTAGTGATTGGTCGGGCTGTATGTGGATTTTCTCAAGTTTTGTAGTTGTAGCAGGTAACAAAGGGATAATTTTGCTGGTGATCCCTAATCTGCTGGCAGTTCTACCGGTTCTGGGTGTTTTATGTTGATTGATTGTCAGCTACTACTTAAAATTCAATTCTGTTGAAGCTGCTAGTCTTTAGCACTTAAGTGAGGAATTCTGTGGTCTTTTGCTCATAGCAAAAGGACTGATAATAGAGTACATATTGTTGTCATGATTAAATGTTTAGTAAGCTGCATATGTTGGTACAGATGATTTTAAGATGAAATATATACTCTTCAAATTTTCCTAGTATATTATTTCCATCCAGAACTATGAAAGTCAATGATGAACTGGAACTTTGGTATATGATGGGCCATATTCATATTAAATGTAGCCACTCTATTTCTTCCCTGTCCTAAATCGAAGCATAACTTATAGATGACTTGAAAAATGGAAACAGGGGTTGTGAAAGAGTTCTTGGGGCGGTGGCCAGAGCTTTGTTCTGTCTGCGACTCTTCCAACACCAGCCCCCTTTACTCTGCTGCTGTCAAGGACCACTTGGATGTTGTAAATGCTATACTGGACACCGATGATAGCTGCATAAGGATTGTTCGGAAAAACGGGAAGACGTCACTGCATACTGCTGCAAGAATTGGATACCATCGTATTGTCAAAGCACTTATAGAGAGGGATCCAGGTATCGTTCCCATAAGGGATAGGAAGGGACAAACTGCACTTCACATGGCTGTGAAAGGTAAAAATACAGATGTAGTGGAAGAGTTACTCATGGCTGATGTTTCCATCCTCAATGTGCGTGACAAGAAGGGAAATACAGCTTTGCACATAGCTACACGAAAATGGAGGCCTCAGGTATGGTTCTTCTCTAGGGACATATAGAAATAGTTTACTGTTTTATTTTAAGTTGACTACAGCATGCATCGAGAGCTATAGCACTGTTATTTCTGTTAGGTGTCTTTTTTCAGTATGTATCCTAAGCAGCAAAATTTTCTCAACGTGAAAAACATGTCACATGTTAGCCATTGGTGGTTTCTTAGTTGAAGAGAGCATCTAATGAAAGTGGGAACCATAAATCTTTAGAATACAAAATCATCTTATATTGAGCACTATAAAGACATTAGTTGCTGCTGCTGCTGCTGGCTTGTCTGCCACTAGTATTACTAAGTCATTGCAAAGGTTCAAGAATATATCCGGATGTTAATATCATGATATCACTATAGTGGAATTGTGGTCGACTTCTCAGTGCAATAATCTTGCAGTCCAGCCGCCCACTCCACAATGGTTCATACTTGTTTCCAAGCATGCTTTACGTTGATTGTCCAAGTTCATCTTGGCCTTACCAGTCACTATTATTTTCAGATGGTACAACTTCTGCTTAGTTATGAGTCACTTGAAGTCAATGCTATCAATAGTCAAAATGAAACAGCTATGGATTTGGCTGACAAAGTTCCGTATGGTGAGTCTAAAACAGAAATAATAGAGTGGCTGACAGAGGCTGGTGCAAAGAATGCCAGAAATGTGGGGAAAGTTGATGAGGCATCAGAACTAAGGAGAACTGTGAGTGATATCAAGCACAATGTTCAGGCGCAGCTTAGCGAGAACGCTAAGACCAACAAACGAGTGACAGGGATTCGCAAAGAATTGCAGAAACTACACCGAGAAGCTATTCAGAACACCATCAACTCAGTTACCATGGTAGCAACCCTGATTGCCTCCATTGCATTCGTTGCAATATTCAATCTGCCAGGTCAATACTTCCAGGATGTGAAAGATGGGGGAGACATCGGTGAGGCGCATATAGCCAAACTCAATGGTTTTCGTGTCTTCTGTCTTCTGAATGCCACCGCTCTTTTCATTTCCCTTGCGGTGGTTGTCGTGCAGATCACCTTGGTTGCCTGGGAAACTGGTGCCCAGAAGCAAGTCATCAAGATTGTAAATAAGCTCATGTGGGCTGCATGCCTTAGCACAGCCGCAGCTTTCATCTCACTCGCCTATGTTGTAGTTGGCCCGCAACATGCCTGGATGGCCTTCACTGCATCAGCCATTGGAGGGCCAATCATGATCGGAACCCTCCTGTTCCTAGCCTATCTGTTGTTGCGCCCACGATTCAAGTTTGGCGAAGACAGACAGCGGCGCATCAAGAGGGCTAGCGGCAGCAAATCTTTCTCCTGGTCACTCCATGATGGTTTTTCAGATCTGGAAGCCTTCTCTGATCATGAGAAGAAAATCTATGCCCTGTAGGGAGGATTAACAGTAACTACTCTTGTTGTAGCTGCGTGTAACATTAAGAAGAGGCAATTGTGAGAATACAGATGCTCCATGTATATATTTGCTGTAGCTGTTTTAGGTCTGTGGTCAGGCACCACAGTTAGACCTTTCTCCCGAGAGACATGGCCCGTCTACTCGCGGACTTCTTGCTGATGTACAGTACCTGAGAATGTACGGAGAGCATGCCTGAGATGAATTCTGAAATTGTTGCCCCCTTGTGACCTGCCTATACATTGTGCTCAAGTTTTTTTCAATAAAAAATAGAATAGGTGTATTCTGTTTTTTACTGTCTTCAAAATCGGACTTTATCCATCATTTTTGCGCAAAATATATAACTTATAGCTACAAACCCAGTGTCAAATGAAAGCAAATTGAAACATAAAATCTAATGTAATCTTGACAGACTAAAATTACCTGGACTTATTATTACTCAAAATGTACAAAGTTTTGACTTCCCTGATGTTACTGCTTTGATCCCTCTAAAAAACAATAATAAAGGGGAAATGGAGAGAAAAGGGTCTGCTGCTGTAGAGAGTATTAATGATAACTCGGCTCTCTTGAGCCAAACAGCAACCAGATATGGCCGCTTGCCTCCTGCGCCCTTATCCTCCGGGACTCCCTCCCTCTCGCGCCGATTCCAATCCCGCCTCCCACCAACCCACCCGCCTCAGATGGGGCCTCGGCCGCCGGCGCCGGCGACCCCATATCCTCCGATGCGTCGCCGCCTCTACGGCCACCTTGAAGCGAGAACTCCTCGTGCTGCCCAGTCCAAGAACCGAGCAGAGCCCTGGCCCGGCGAACCCGCGTAACCTGTTCGATAGAATGCCGGATAGGAGCGTCGCGACGGTTCCGGGCGCGGCTAATCTGCTTGACGAAAGGCCCAGGACGAAGGGCAAGGGCGCAGAAGGGCGGAGTCGCAGCGGAGCGCCCAAGGGCGGCGAGAAGAGCAGTAGCGGGGCAGTCGTTGCTCTGGCTCATGCCGGCAAGCACGAGGAGGTCGTCGAGCACTTCCGCATGATGCGGAGGGAGGGGGTTCCCGTGAGCAGGTTCGTGCTCCCGAGCGTGTTCAGAGCTTGCGCTGGCCTACGGGACAGCAGGATGCTCCGAGCCGTGCACGGCCTGGTCATCAACTGCTCGCTGTGCCAGCATGTCGTCGTGGGTACGGCATTGGTCGACGCGTACGTTGATTTTGGATTCCTGGATGATGCGAAGAAGGTGTTCGATGAGATAAGGGAGCCCAATGCGGTCTCTTGGAGTGTGATCATTGGTGGCTATGCTCGTTCTTCTCAGTGGGATGAAGCCTCGGTTGCATTCTCGGCCATGCAGCATTCGGGCGTCCTTCCCAATGTTTCTGTTCTTGTAATGGCAATTCAGGCATCCGGTGCATTGGGGTGTCTGGTCCGCGGAAAGCAGATGCATGCTATGGCAGTTGTCCTTGGGTTTGGAATGAATGCCACCGTATGGAACTGCCTCATTGACATGTATGGGAAGTGTGGCAGCATGGAGAGTTGCAGGGGGGTATTTGACACAATGACCGGCAGGGATCAAGTGAGTTGGAATACAATCATCTCACGCTATGTTCGACTTGGACTTTGCAAAGAGGCGCTAGACATGATTGTTCAAATGCAAGAGTCGGGTTTCACTATTGATCGTTTCACCCTTGGCAGCGGAGTTGCAGCATGTGCCCACTTGGGTGACACATATAGGGGCCGTGCATTCCATGGTTATTTGATTAGAAGAGCACTGGATACCGATGTCATCCGTGGCACCGCGCTTGTTGACATGTATGGTAAAAGCGGCAGCATGGAACTTGCTCGCTTGGTATTTGACAGAATGGAAGAGAGGAATTATGTATCATGGGATGCGCTCTTGTCTGGGTATGTTGAAAATGGGTTGGTTGATTCAGCACTTGATACTTTCAGAAAAATGGAGTCCGCAAATATAAAGCCTAACCAACATACCTTTGCGAACCTTCTGAGGCTCTGTGGTGATAGAAGGTATAAAGAATATGGAAGGCAAATCCATGGCCATGCCATTAAGGTCATAAACCAGATGAATGTTGTACTGGAAACTGAACTTATCGACATGTATGCAAAATGTGGCTGCATTGAAGTCTCCCGGTTACTGTTTCTCAGGATGAATGAGAGGAACTTGATATCATGGAACACATTGCTTTCAGGTTATGTGGGTGATAGGCAGTCAGTGGCAACAATAAACATTTACCGTCAAATGGAGCTTGCCTGTGTTAGGCCTGACCATTACACTTTGGCGGGGCTTTTAAACCTGTGCCGGTTCCAAGGGCTTCCGCACTATGGAAGGCAGATACATGCTCGTCTCATCAAGACAGGCTCTGAAATGAATGTTGTATTGCAAACTTTGCTTGTTCATATGTATTTCAAGTGCAGACGATGGCGGGATGCTCACAATGTTTGCACTTTGATCAGAGAGAGGAATTCCCATGTGTATGAAGCATTTTTCAAGGTCTATGGAGACGACTACTTGATCTAAGAACAATAGAATGACTCATTTTGCATCAGAGTTACAATAAGCGAGAATGCTGTTGTCACTGTGGATACACATCTTAGATGCAGATATTGCTGACTGTATACAGTATTGGTAGTTCTTAGTGATGTTTATCACTAACTTCAGTGACTTGTATGTTGTCTTGTAATTGTTCTCACTTCTAACGTCAGAAAAGAGAAGTACATTTTCATGAATATTGCTCATAAAGTTCTGTGATCATACTGGTTTGCTGACGTTCTGTGAGCACCTGTATCTATTTCCTTTTAGACGTGAGCATCTGAATCTATGTTGTACGGAGTAGATGAGTAGATCAATTGCTTAATAGTACTTCAACTTTAAAATATTTATCTCAAATCAAATGTTCTGGTGCGCTGCTATCTCGTCTTTACATCCCTGAATGATATCCACGCGAGATTTACATGAGATTCCGCAGTCAGAATTATCATGCTGTAGCAGATTCAAGCAATTTCGTATTTGGGATGAGATCCATGCTGAAGTTCAAGAGATGGAATTTAATAGAACATAGTGCTCTTTTGGCCGAACGTTGCTCAATGGACATGAGCTGCTCCAAGATTTTGTGTTTGTATATTCAGCTTGTTCTCTGAATTAATCACGTAGGGCAGAAAGAATCAAGCGAAGGACCTTTTAGATGGAACGTGAGTCCAGCCAGAACACAATATCGGTGGAGCAAGAAAAGTAGGCAACTTCCATCAAATAAATTTGTAAATATTGAATATATTACCAAAACATATGAAAAAAAGCAGCGCAACTCGAAAGATATTTACAGGTGATATTAGCAAAGCCCACTGTAAGTTAGGTTTCATTCATTTACAGGTTGCCACTACATCCTAAAAGGAAAACACGCATCATTGTCACTTTAAAAACAGCTCTTGAATCAGCGTACAACCAGATCAGAAACACTAAGACATCGCAGAAGCTTTGCTTGCTTGCTTTACGAGTTGGATGTTGATGCACACAGGCTCTGAGGTGTGGAAGTTGTGTCAGCATAAGTCCGTTATGCACTGTCACTGCCTTTGAGAATGTTGTACTTGCAAAGTGGACAGGTAGCATGCATTCGAAGCCATTTGGTAATACATGTCCAATGGAAGTGATGGTTGCAGGGGAGAGCAGATAGCTCTGCTCCATCTTCATATGATGAGAGGCAGATACAACATTCCTGAAAGAACAAAGAGTCTGTCAGAAACGCTGTGGCAAACATTGCAAGGATGAAAGATACTATTATTGAAATGGAAGCATTATTTGATCTGTTTCTACTTTCCATCAACCAAAGAACTGGTGAGAAAAAGAGAAAGTACTGTAGAAATTTCGTACTGACATGCCAGTGCATATATATGGACACAGGGGAAGCAACTGGAAGTTTGTAATGCGATTGATGCCAAGTGCCAACATAAACAATATGCTCTTTTCTGTGGAAATTTTAGTGTGTGCCTTAATAGACATAGAAAAATCATAACGTAGTGTAAAAGAACTTCATATGGGAAAAAAAAAGGTAAGTCATTAAAAGAAGTTAGATATAGCATGGAACAAAATCCTTACAGCATCCTCACGAAGAAGTATACGCTCACTTGTTGATGTCCCACTATTATTCATGATAGGGATCATCACTCCCTCATCTGCCCCTTTTTCTCCGTTCTCACTTGGATCAGAATATCTATACCTGGGAAGAACACCAATATCTGCATCTGATGCACCTTCCTACAAATTCAGGAGGAAACGAAGTAAGCACTGTGTGGTAACAAATGAATGTGGTACAGAAGCAACTTCTTTTTCTTGAGCTCATAATTCATTGTTTTACCTGACCAGCCAGAGCATAGAGAATAGCAATAACACAAGGCAAGCAGCAACACAGTGCAATCCCAATGAAGCACGCCACAACAACGCAGAACACAGCAAAAAACACATCAAAGGCTAGAAACACAACGGTTAACCTGCAAAATCACAAAGCAGGTAACTCTGTCAGGATTTAGGCATGACAAGCAGAACAGCTCAGACCTTAATTATAGAGTATATAGATGCAGGCATCAACTGGGAAAAGCATATAGATGGAAACATAACAGCTTAAATGTAAAAAAGAAGCTGACATACCAATACAGCCGTGGAGCGCCGAGCTCGAGCTCCTCCCCGCCTGACACTATCCAGTAGAACCCAATGATCCACCACAGAAACGATATCATCGTGTTCATAGACTCGCAACGACTTGTATAGCTGCAGGAGTAAGCCAAATAATAAAGGGGAGTTAGAAAGTCAACATATACACTTAAGCAAGCACGATTTAGAGTTAAAGTTCATTGCACAAACCCTAATCCCAATACCAGCACATCACGAACATGATAGAAGCTGAGGTTTACATCGTGCCTCACCTGCTCCTCTCTTCCGTCCCTTCGTCATCTTCGCCGTCGGTGTCCGAGCTGTCCGTCCCCGCGCCCGCGGACTCGATGTCGGAGGCTGAGCCACGCGCGGTGGGGTGCCCGCGGCGGGTGTCGGCGCAGACGAGCGCGACGTGCACCAGGCACTGCGCGGCGTACCCGACGAGCCACAGGCGGAGCGGCCTGACGGGGCTCTCCTCGGCGGAGGACGCGAGCACGGCTGCCGCGGCGGCGGCGAAGGCGAAGTTCCAGGCGATGTCGAGCGCGACGACGGGGCGGGAGTGCGCCCAATCCGCGCGCCTCTGCTGCAGCTGCAGCGCCGCCGTCTCGCGCACCAGCATCGAGGGCCCGCGCCGCCCCGCGGCGCGCCCGATGAGCGCCGCGAGGCGGCTCGGCCTCGCCGCGGGGGACGCAGGGGAGGCCGGGCTGCCGGAGCTGGCTCCGGTGCGGGGATTGGGCGGCGGGGACGGGGGACGGAGCAGCGGCTGCTCCGGCGACGGCGACGAGGCGGCCGCCTCCATTTGGGTGGGGGACCACTCCTCTCTCGGTCTCTCTTTCTCTCTCGGCCGCTCTCAGAGCTGTCGGCTCCACTCCGCAACACGAATCTTCGCTTCTCTACGCTTCCAAGCGGTTCGCTTATTCTTGTTTTGGGCCGGGTTCAACCATGCGAACGTGCAGGGGAGGCCGATTGGGCTGGGGCCTGATGCAGCTCGGGCTGCAGGTGGGTGGCCAGCCCAAATCGCCGATCTTATACATTTTCCGAAACATGGGAAGTTCACGCACATTGGAAGATTGGTGCCGACCACGTGGACCGCACGATCTCCTTCCTCCTCCTCCTCCTCCTCTTGGCGCGCCACCGGCTGCGGTCACCAGGTCAGGGTTCCAGGTTAGGGGTACATAGGGGCAGGCGGGAGGTGGGGGGAGCCGCTGGCGAGGTTGCCGGCGGAGGGGTTAGAGTTGCTAGGGTTGCTGGGGTACCAAAACTCTAATGCTCGTTGGCGTTAGAAGAGAAATAGGAATGAATTGACCGGCGGTGGACGGTGGTGTGTGGGCGAGCGACGTGGCGGCGCTCCGCCGCCGGCGGGGGTGGTGGTTGCCGGAGGCCGGACCAGATCCTAGGCAGGGACGTGATGCCGAACCAGGTTAAAGGAGAGCGAGGATGCGCCGACGGTGGTGGAGGGAGAGCGGCGCGGACGAAAGTGGTGGTGCCACCGGCCAGAGCAGCGGAGGAGGCGGTGGGGGTGGGAGGCTCGTGGGTATGGATGGCTTATCCATCTTCCAGGGAAGCTATATAGGAGCCCCAAGCCAAAATCCCTCTCCATGTTTCGAGACGCCGCCTATCGCTCTGTCCATTCAGATCAATCTGTATTATGTCCTCGTTAACATGATCAGAATTCAGAGCGACATATTAACTGCAGCATTCAGTTGCGTTCCTGGGGAACTTGCCAGCCATCATTTTTGCAGCCCGGCTTATCGTAGCTCGGGAAGAGATTTACTGCTGCGGAAACTTCGAACGATGCTGGCTCTGAAAGTGACACGTTCACATTGATCTCTGCTGCTTCTACTGTTCATCATGAACCAACAAATGTACAGTGCTAGTACTGCAAACTTTCTTTGGATCAAACCCAAACTACAACCAACACCCAGATTAAGCCTTAAGAGTATACAGTAGAACTATATGATACTATGAGTAGTTACTAGATTATCTGTAAGCACTGCCATTCAGGCATTACAAACGAACCCCACTAACCACGCGCGGCAACACGGGGCAATTTACAGAAGGACGAGTTCATCGGTCGAGCGAATTGATCACGGGAGAACGAGACTTGCGCCTCCGTTCCAAAACCATAAGCTAGTGACGATCTATACCTTCTCCACCTCCCGGAAACTCCCCCGGCCGCCTCGCCGGCGCCCGGCCCTGGCGGCGGAGCTGTCTGCGGCGGTGCCGTCCCCGCTGCATATGGAGACGGCATGCCTCCCCAGGAGGTCGGCCAGGAACCCTCCCCTCTTGGGCGCGGGGCTCAGCTTGGCCCTCTTCCGGCAGTGCCGCCCGCCCGCGCCGGCGTCGGCGCCGCTCTGCTCCCGCGCCAGCAGCCGCTCCAGCTCCCGCGTGATCCACTCCACCTCCTCCACGTCCAGCAGCGTCGTCGCCTTTGCGCCCTTCTCCGCCTTCCCCGGCCGCGGCGGAGTCGGCGCGGTCACGGCCGCCGCCGCCGCCTCTGCCTTCGCGTGAGGAGGATCCATGGACGCTTGCATTGATGAGGAGGTAGAGAGTCAGTGAGAGGAGACGAGGGATTTTACGGGAAGGGAGGGGAGGCCGGCGGAGTCAGGTTGGGCCTGCATGCTTAAAATAGAGGGCCGGGGCGCCGAGGCTGACAGCGTGGGGCCGGAGGCATTTATGCTTCGGGAGTTGAACGCCACGCGTGGTCAACCCTGCCCTCCGAGTACTTTGTGCTGTGGCCCCTGGGAACGTGTTGCACGGAGTGGCAACGCGGCTCCTCTCCTTTCTGCTCTTCTTCTATGTGGCAAAACACCCACAAGACCGTGCTACAAAGAAGGCTACATCCATGGCGTGAATTCAAATTCAAAATGGTACAAGCTGCAAATTCGTGTTGGAGAGGGGACATAGCTTTTATGCTGTTTCTCTCCTCGAGTGCGAGCCATGGAGACAGGTGCTGATTCTTTTCCCCCTTTTTTTTTTTACTTTTTGAGGAATGCTGAAATTGGGAGCTTGTTAGATTAGGACCCACTTCACCAATGGTTTGGGTAGTTGCTAGTAACCTGCTACCACTGGCGGCCTTCAGTAGAGGCCAAACGGGGTACTAGCCCCCCTGTTCAATAAAATTTCTTTGAGATATAATATATTAACATAGTTATCCATCCATAGATTAGCTCATTAGCACTAATTGGCCCCTCCTTCCATATGCCTCACGTTCCGCCACCGCCTGCTACATCCAGGAAGCAGCATCTGTTGCTCTTGGAAGACTACAAGCACTCCCATCACGCATTGATTGGCTGGAACACGGCACGACGTTGTTTAAGGGATCGACCAATCCGTGGACTGTTCATGTGCGTTGAAGGTGCAGACAGGTAAACTGTGAGAATGATTAGGTTACTCGCCAAGTGATTTGACTTCGGCGCATGTTGCGACTAGTATAAGCCCCACTACTGTCAGTGAAGCTTCATCTTCGTCAGTAACAAGTGGTGGTGAACTGGTGATACCGAACCTGCATCTGCATGGGCGCAGAACCTCGCTGCCCATCTCTCGATGGGTCGATCCAGTTCTCGCGGGTCATCGCCGCTACAGTATTTATTTTTCCGCTCCATGCCTCGATCTCATTCATGGCGAGCAAAGACCTTTTGCTTCGTTTCTAGACCAACAGAAACCATACTGATAGATGATGATGATGTGTATTCCATGGCCGTGGGAAGCTGATAACATAAAAAAAATGGGGGGAGCAAAGAAACGTGTACGCGGGAAGCATTAGTTTCCTGCCTCCACGACGTACACGGCGTGCAGGTTAGTTTACAGCAGTCCGCGGCGCGGACGGAGACAACGCGTATAAAACCTGCGCAGCATGTTGTGTGTGGTGTGGGCATCCGGATAAAGATATGCCAGGTGCAACGCTATCCTACGACGATATATAATCAGTTTCTGAGTTTCTCCCGGGCGTGTGATCCATGAATAACCAGTAAAATATCAATCCGTATCATGCCTATGATTATCTCGATTATCCACGCCAGCTCCCAAGTCCCAGCACAGCAAATTGGTCACCCCCAACCACGGCTCTTTTGACTCTTCGACATAGAGACTGAAGAATTCAGGATCCGGAAACTCCCATGGATAACGTAACGTAACGACGCGATCGATCGAGCCGCTGTTCGTCAGGGGACACCCACGGGCATGGACTATACAGCCTACAGCCCGGACGGAGGAGGAGATGCTACTCGGAGGTCCAGCCTAGACTTGCAACTCTGCAAGGCTGCAGGCCTGCAGCCGCGTTTAACAATCGGCAGATGCATTACAGTTATGCTGTACGCCTATCCGCCAAAGACCCGCGAACAAGTCAGGTAGAGAGTATCATCAGATAGCATCACGAGAAACTGAAAATGGTCGCTTGCCTGCAGGCCGCAGGTTATCAAAAGCAGCACATCATCGTATTCATATACGTGCAGCTGGCCGTAGCAGCTTGTGAATTAGACACTTGGACTGAACGATTTGGTACTTTACAATTTTGTCACGACATTCGTTGAATAGCTTCTCTTAACAAATCAAGCTGTTGCGATCGCAGATCATTGCAATGGTCAACAGAAGAACCGAACACCTGCAGGGTACTGCTGAATTCCGGGCTGTCTGGGCATCAGTTTCAGTAGAGTGCTCGTACATGCTAAGAGCCGACAAGTACGCCGTGTAACCTCGAGAAAAAGGAAAGAGAATTCTTTTTAATTCTCTGAACTTTGGGACGAATCCACGTTTCCTCCTGAGACAATAAAACCGTCCGTCTGAACTCCTTAAACTCGCGATACCGAACTGTTGTCGGCCAAAACCCGCCGGCGGGCAGTGACTGGCAACACGAGGAGCCGGAAGGCTTCCGGGACGGCTGGTGGGCCCCGGTCCCTCGGTCAACGGCCCAGCGATCCGGCGCGCACCCTGGTTTGAAGTCGCTAGGCGTGCCACCTGATCCTGCACCTGATCAGGAAGGTGTGACGTGTCGAACTCCTGCGTGCACAGACATATATAAAGATTAGTCCGAGCCGTGATCGGCTCATCACTTCCTCCCCGGAATCGGCTATAGAGAGCCGATTGCATCAATACTGGATCGGATCTTTGGAACAGGCAACATACAAACATATATATATATATATATAAATAAGATTTGCTTCATAAATATCAATCTAATCCAACCCACGATAACTAAACCCTCATTGCATGATCGGAACATCCTACACGTGATTGAGCCTAACAGATACACGAAAGCATCGGGATAAACAATCTAAACAGAGATTAAAGAAACAACCGAAAAGCCGATTCCTAGAGCAACCTCTATCTAAGCTACAAGCCGATACTAAAGCGCGCTGCCGGAGCATTCAACTCGTTTGCAAGGCCTAATCATGCACATATCGAACCAAGCTTCTAAGCAAACAGAAACTAGCCATAACAGATCGGATCTACTGATAAAGACGAAACAAGATACAACCATCGCATCCGTGATCGAACACGACGATTAAGCACACGAGAGCAACAAACAAAGCATGATTGAAACACAAAGGAAAAACATTACTCTAAGCATGCTAAGATAACTAATGCTACTCGCCATCTACAAGGCTTCAGAACGAGCAACATATAAGCAAACGAGCAAGGGCAGTGCTACTCCGATCACGCAGAGCGTGACCGGGGTCGCATGGCACTTACCCGATGAAAACCCTAGAACAAGGGAGGCGATGCGCCGAGAGTTGTTGATGAATGATTCTCCCTTTCTTGTTTATTCATGGTACATATTTATAGTCCGTAGATTTATCCTCTTTAACTAACCCTAACCTAACACGACACGAATCTTAACTGCTTATTCCTAACTTACACGGCCTTTCTGGCCTCAATCACCCGCATAGGGCCCGATTCGCAAGCTTATCATGACTATCCTCTAGGCCCATCTTGCTCCATGGCCCACTTCTGACCCGGTTAGATTATGGTGATAACACATGCCCCCTGGTTTCGGCAATGGTAATTCCAAAATCACCTTATTTGAGCATCGCCTCACCCTTCGGCTTCCGATCCGTTCTGCCATGCCCTTTCGACTTCCGATGGATGTGACCGCTCTGTGCCGTTTCCTATGAAACCGTCATGGTGCCAATTCACTTCACCTTCCTGTTTGCCTTTATAAACTTACCCCCGGCGTCTTCCTCAACAATTTTCTTCTCACAGCCATTGCCAATTACGCTCCTTCTCTTCTTTTGCTATGACCTCTTCTTCTTCTGCTTCCTCCGTCATTTCTTATGAATCTGAATCTTCCCGAGAACCAACTCCAGAATATGATCCGATCGCCGCTTACGAAGTCCGTGCCCCCCTGCATTGGGATGCAGAGGAATGGGACTTTCGTTCCCAGTCAGAGGATGATGAATCCCTGACTGACGGTGAAGACCTCGCGCTCCTCCTTGGAGCTGAGCTAGAGGAAGATGAAGACGACGCATCCTGGGGAGAAGACCTTTCTTCCTCGGAAGAAAGAAATGATTCCTACTCCTCCGAGGAAGATCCGATGGCAGGTACCTTCCTTCTTGGCAGGTCATCGGATGAGACTCTCGACGACACCGAAGAAGCCGAAGACGATGACGGCTTCGCCAGCAACAGTGGCGGGAATGACGACAACGACAGCAGCAATAGCAGTGATAGCGATGCTAGCATGGCTCCGCCGGCCAAGCGCCGCAAAACCGCTGGTGTGTACTGGTGGTAGGCTGCAGTGCCCCAATTAGGCTATCTCAAGGAGTAGTTAACCCCTCTTTTGTATCCATAGCTTTTTCTTGCGCAAACAATCTGCTCAAGAGCCGATGGCAACGCATCGGCCCTAGAATATACTGATCCGGCTCTGAAATAACCTTTCAACTTACTTTACCCTCCGCCAGTCCTCCAAACCGACACAGATTTCTGGAGATCCTCGGATCTAGGTTAGCTCCGAACTCCTTTTGCCCACAAACCCTGGCTGCGAGCTTCTCCTCTGATCCTTGAGACGCACATTCGATCTTGCGCCACCAACCCTAGATCCACTCTCCAAAATCCCGATTCAGAACTCTCGATGGCGGAATCTTCGAACGCCGCCGCCGCCGGCTTCGGTCTGAAGGTAAACTTTGACCTCCATTAATTTAATGCTGTGGCAGAACCAATCTGAATTACACCGGCTCAAGTACGCGAGTCCTTTTTGAGGGCTACTTCGTGCTTCAAACGGTATAATCCTTTGGCCTGTCGGGTAACGTCCCGATAAACCACCGAACGCAGGATCCAACAAGGTACCTCGCACGAAGGCGAGTCCAGAGATATAAATGCTATTACACTTTACATCACAGGCAGATATATTACAAAAGTACACAAAGCGTCATCAGTTCCCAGTGAGGGGAGATTATTACAAAACAGGTTTTAGTTTTAAGTCAAAGCAGCGGAGTTTAAAAGCGTAAATATTGTACACGTCGTTATTACAGATATCATGCTAGCCCTGGCATGATATCACTCGGCGGAATCTGTGTTGGCTGGGGACGGATCCCACTCCACGGACCAACCATCAGGCAAGGGGTAGGGCCACGGTGTAATGAAAGCTGGTTCATCAGGGAGATTACCTGAAGTAAATCAACAAAAGTAAGGCTGAGTATACTAATACTCAGCAAGACTTACCCGCTCATGGTATACTTATCCATGTATCTAGACTTATGCAGGCTTTTCAGGTTTTGGGTAGGGTTTTCAGCTGAAAAGCAACAAAGAGTAGATCCTTATTTTCAACTTTTAGCTTTCAGATTCTAGTGATTAACCATTCTAGGTAAGCACCTATAACTACTCACCCATTGTAGAATCTTTAAACAAACATCATCTTTGATAGTCACAAAGTTGCTCTTGTTACTCTATGTGGCAAAGGGATTAAGTAGTCTCAATCTCCACGAGAAACGGACGATTCCTGAATCGAATTTCAAAATCTTGTAAGGGTAAACCTAACTCACACGCTTGGAACACCAAAGGGTCGTTCCGAAGCAACCGTTTGCCTTTCATTCCGACTCGTGGATCAGGGCCACCACAAGCGACTGTAGGACCATACGCACCTCCAAAGTGCAGGACGTACGTCTGTAGCGCGACTACAAAACCCGTACTCCTGGTTGCCCAGCAACATGTATTCCTACACGTCGAACAAAGTAACCAAAAGAACCAAATACATGTGGTGGGGGGTATGTCCACTCCTCGGGCCGATTGGTTACTAGGTTTACCGCTTACCATATTTCACGGCATGTGGCTAGTACTTTCAATCGCTTAACCACCGCTACCACACACTGCGGCCTTATCAAGTTCCACAACACAGACGGGGTATCATCTCAACCATGATACCTCACAAAAACTCCCGTCCGTCATCCTTATAGTGATAACAGGAATGTAAACATCACAATTCCTATATCGCGCGAGTGATAGGGAATCACTCGACTTCTACCTATCCTATTAGCATAGCAGCTAGTCGGACTCAAGTGCTACTGCTCAATACATTGGTTTCTAGGGAAATGCAACTAGGGTTTCAAGCAATTCCTAAGAACTTAATGCATAGAATACGTAAATAGATATAAATGACAGTGTAAGAAAGTAGTGGGTTATGTCCGGGGCTTGCCTTCGCTGGTGGGGCTAGGGTCAGTCAAGTTAATATCTTCCGAACCTTGGTTCGGGGCTTCAGAGAATTCCGCGACGAGGTTCCCGGGGTCTTCAAAACAAACTCCTTCTGGTTCCGGGATTAGCTGGTAATCTCCGTCGGCAAGAGTGGACGAGTCTACATGAGATGCAAAGTTACCAATTATGGAATGCATATACTTTTTATGTTATTTCACAATAAAGTTGCAATCCAAATAAAAGAATATTACATTTCGACAAATAGCCTAACTACCCTGCACTGGGCAGTCATTTATTGAGTATTACTTGTTTTATCTAAACCCATTAAACAACAGGGTTGATTACACTAATTATCTAACTAGTGGCATAGGGTAACACGTTGGGGTGTGTTTCTAATAATTATATTAAATAACTTTAGTTATTCGTTATATTAATTATTTACATGAAACTTAGGTTACTATTACATTATGGATTAATTATACTATGCCCAATTTGTTTGACCCAAATCCTTGGTTGGAAATCTAATAACAGGTTATACTATTAAAGAACAGTACCCTAAAATATATTCATGATTTTTGAGCTTTTAAATTTATAGATATTAGTTATATAAGGTGAACCATACATTATTTCTAATTAAACTTGTACATTAAGAAAATAGAATTTAAGTATTGGGATAATTATTTTTCTTAAGTTCTACATGTTAAAAGAAAATTAACACAACTAGTTTCATAATTTTATCATTTTCTATTATTTATTATGCATTTCTTAAGCCTACAAGTAACTAAACTTAACATTTAAATTAGAGTATAAAACATTCAGAAACTGAAGTTTATCCCTTAAGCAAAGTTGTAGATCTTTAACTAAGGATTCCAACAAAATTTAGTTTGCATTTTTATGACTTTCCCCGATTTGATATAGAATTTCAAAGTTGGCAGCTTAAATTACACAAGGGGTCCTTCGGGTACTATTCATCTGAGTCTACGGGTGTGCAAATAGCCCCCTGGACTTTCAAGTCTTCTAACCCGAGGCCCCTGGGCTATGAACCCGAGCAGAGCAAGGCGAGGGCGGTCCTGTTTCGGCAACGGCGGTCACCGGCGGTGAGGTCTGAGGGGAGGAAAGGGTGCAGGAGCTCACGAGGGTTCTGTTGCACCACGTGTCGCGGGCTGGGGTGGCCGGAATGATAGATCTCGACGTGGACCCGAGGTGGCGGCGGAGGGGTCACCGTCAACGGCAAGGCTCCGGCGATCAACGTTGGCAGCAACCCTGCGCACGAGAACCAGTAAGTCACGGGAAAGGTGTACGTGCAATCAATTGGATGAATACGTGCTGGATCAGGGATGACCGACGGAGACAGAAGCGACGGCGGCGAGGAGAAATGCCGGCGAGCGTCGGGGAGTCAAGTTGGTGGACTAAAGAGCTAATGGATGGGTCGGGGAGCTTCATAGGGATGATGTAGTGCTGGCTAGGGGGTTGTGGTGGCGCGGGAGAGCTCGGAGTGAGCTGCCCATGGTAAGGCCGAAGGCGGCGGCGGCGGTGCTCGTCGGAGGCGAAGCTCCAGTTGAAATCAGAGGGCAACTGATGGCCGAGGAGCACTAGTGAGCTACGGGGAAGCTTGCGCAAGGGTTAATTGGAGCGGAGAGGGTCTGGTGCTGGCTGCCCACGGGCGTGTCGTGCGTGGCCGGAGCAAGAGGAGACGGCGGCGGAGGAATGCGGTTCGGGCGCTCGGAAATTGGCACTGGGACTGGAGGAACAGGATGTAGGGGTGAGGGTAATGCTGTTGCGCGTGAGAGACCGAGAGTTAAGGCGCTGCGGTGAGCTCTCCACGGCGACGTGGAGGTGGCGGCCGGCGAGCGTTCGGGGATGCCGTGGCGCGCGCGCGAGAGACCACCAGGGGAGAGGAAAGAGGTCGGGGCCGGGAGGGGACGACGCGTGGGAAGGTAAACCAGCAGGAGGTGGCGCCATCGGCGGCGGCAGAGCGGCGGCAGGGGCGAAGCACTGCCGGCGGCAGGCGAGCAGAGCAGGGACCCACGTGCGCGAGGAGGAAGAAGAGAGGGAAGAGGTCCGGGGGACTTGTTTGTGATTTCCAAAAACTTCAGGGACCTCTCGGTAAACTAAGATTTCCCCACTGCTACAAAGGTCAAATAAGAAAATGCTCAACATGAAAGTTGTAGAGTTTTTCAAACTCTACAACATTGTTTTAGGGCTTAAGTTCAGAAAATCAAAGTTTACAACTCCTTAAGTTAAGTTTATGAATAAAGGTAGAATTTGAGTTACTTTTGTCTTTATTCAAATAAATTGGATCAAACCTTGGGTATGTTTACAAATTTTTCCTGAAATGTCATGATTACTTGTATTTTTACATATTGGTCCTCAAATAAACCTGAATTTGACTTTTATATTTCAACCATTTCACATGTAAACCTTATATCTTTGTGTTAATTACACATAGGCCCTTAGTTTCCAACAAAAGTCTATTTTTCTTAGGTTTTACTTAAATTTTGCACTTTTCTTCTCTATAATCATTTAGGTTTACTACTTAAGAGTACTTTTACCCAATTACACTCAAGTACTTATATAATTCATAAATTACAAATATACCCCTAGTTCTTTATACAATTTGTATGTATCATAACAAGCATTCTTTTATCACACTATTACCTAGTGTCTATATTTCTAATTACCTGAATGTTACAAATGCAGCATCCGTAAAATTTACCGTGCGGTTGGGTGACTCTTTCTTCGGCAATCTTGTTTTCTTGGGGTTTTTCAGGCTTCCGATATCTTCTTACCGCACCCTTCTTCCCCCAATTCTTTCTGCCGTTGTGGATGTCTCCAGCGGGGAGGAGCCCCCGTGCCAGAAGGGCTCATCTTTGGAGGTGCCAAAGGACGTGGACGCGCCCATTAGGGCTTTGATCACTCTCCGCGATCCTGGTGCGGCAGTCTTGGAGGGTCCTTCTACATCAGTCGATGTCCTAGTCACTTCACCAGGTCCGCGGGAACCGGTCGTGGCCGCGTCCCTTATTGGGCCTTGTCTGGAAGGGTCATCCACTGCCTCAGCTACTGCCGATCCCATTGCACGAGAGGTACCTCCAGCAGAGCTGACCGCTGTCTCATCGGCTGTTGCTCCAACGGAACCGTCCGCTGCTTTGCCAGCTATCGCTTCTTCTTCTAAAGACGTGGCTCATCTAGCTTCTTCCATCGGCGTTCGTCCCTCGGAAGGGATGCGCCCCCAGGAATCGATCGTCCCTTCATCGGCTATCGTCACCTCTTCGGGACGGGTATGTCTTTGTAATTACTTTGTACTTACTTTGGTCTTCCCCCGTAGTACCTTGCTTACTCTCTTTTTCTTCAGAACCTGAATCTTTCAGAGCTGCTCGCGTTTGATCCTGCCTCAATCGGGTCAGCCATATTGGAAGCCGATGACCCTCCCCTGGACCTGGCCAGTACTGCCAGTCGACTCCTTTGTATGAAGGATCTTCTATCGGGTCCGATCGACGCCCTGACTCAAGATTCCAACGCGGTAAAGCAAGTCCTTGATGAGGTCAACCCCCATCTCCCCGTGAGCCTTCAGGTCAAGTTTTCGCCGGCCGGGTGCCTTCCTTCTTTCCGGGCAAAAGTGGCAGAGGCTCGCCATAGGATTGAGACTCGGCGTTCCCAATCGCTCCTAAGGGCTATCATCGCGGAGATGTGCCAGTCAGTCAACAAGAAGAAAGCCGCACTCGACGCCAAAGTTGACACGTCTGCCTCTGCCCAGCGGCTTCACCTCCTGGAGAAAGAATTAGAAGACCTCGAAGCTAAAGTCCAGGCCACCAAGCAGCGCATCCAAGAGGAGAAGGATCTTATCGCGGGTTCCAAGCAGGTAGCAGCAGTCTTGACCTCCGAGCTGCAAGCGGACTTGGCCGAGTTAAGCGGCCTGAGCAAGCAAGTGGTGCCGGGGGTGGATGAAGAAGATGAGGCAGTAATTGCTGAAGTTGACCGCATTCGTCTTGATGCTATTGCCGCCATTGATGACTTCCTTCAGAAAAACTGCTCCAGATGAACTCTGTCTTTTTATGTAGCGAACCTAAAGTCGATGGTGATGCATCGGCTATTTGGTAACTTGTGATGTTTAATTGCTACAAACAAACTTCTAAAGTCGACGACTCGGCTGTTCTATGGGCCGATAATACTCATCGGCCTTCTTTTTTATTTCTTGTCTTGCCCATACGCCATTGATTCGGCCCGTGTTACCCTTCTTAGTTCGCTGGCCACATCGGCTTGTTGCCTAATGGGGGCCATCGGCTTCACTGTTCGTCAGCCCACATACTTGGGAAGTATTTCTTAAGATGTTGGCCGTTTACTGCTACTGGAAACTTGACGTCGTTCAATTCTTCAAGCATGTACGCATTTCCAGGTAGGACCTGGTCAACCCTGTACGGCCCGTGCCAGTTTGGGGACCACTTGCCATATGCCGCGTCCTTAGTTCCCAATGGTAATACTGCTTCCCAGACCAAGTCTCCTACTTGAAACTCCTTCGGTTTGACTTTTTTTATTGTATGCACGGGCTACCTTAGCCTTATTCTCCTTGATCTTCTCTAGCGACCATAGCCTGAGTTCCGTGAGATCCTCCACATTATCACTCATCAGAGTAGCATATTCCTCAGCAGATAAGTCATTCTGGAATTCTATGCGCCTTGACCCGGCCGTAACTTCCCATGGTAACACGGCTTCCTGCCCGTAGACCAAGTGGTAAGGGAAGTTTTTGTGGCCCCGTGACATGATATACGGTATGCCCAGAGTGCTTCTGACAAGACCTCGTGCCAGCGTCTGGGGTATTCCTCGATCTTCCTTTTGATCAATTTGATAAGGCTCTGATTGGACGCTTCGGCCTGTCCATTTGCCTGAGCATAATATGGAGACGATCTAATCAGCTTGATTCCCATATCAGCAGCAAACTTCTTGAATTCTTCTGAAATAAAAACAGAGCCACCATCTGTTGTAATGGTCTGTGGGATCCCGAATCTGTGAATGACGTGTTCTTTGACGAACTGAATAACATCCTTAGATGCCACCGACTTCATCGGGACTGCTTCCACCCATTTGGTGAAATAATCTGTGATAGCTAGAATGAACTGATGACCCTTGCTAGATGGAGGGTTAATTTTGCCGATCATGTCCATACCCCAGCCTCTGAACGGCCATGGTTTAATGATGGGGTTCATTACGGACGCTGGCACCATCTGGATCTTTCCGAACCTCTGACATGCTTGACACCCTTTATAATACTTAAAACAATCTTCGAGCATGGTGGGCCAGTAGTACCCTGATCGCCTAATTACCCACTTCATCTTGTGAGCCGATTGATGAGTCCCACACGTTCCTTCATGAACTTCATGCAGGAGCCGATTGGATGCGACCGGCCCCAAACACTTAAGCAATAACCCTTCTAAGGTCCTGTAAAACATATCATCCCCTATAAGGACATACTTCATGGCTTTGTACCGTATCCTCCTGGGTGCCCCCCGAGCCGAATCCTTCAAGTAATTGAAGATATCGGCTCTCCAATCTCACTGGTCCAGAAAGTACACCTGATGATTTGACCCATCGGCTTTATACCCTGAAGCCAGCTGCGCTAGATCATTGGCCTCTGCATTCCGAGCCCTAGGTATCCAATAAAAATTTATATACCTGAACTGGGCTATTAGCTCCTGGCATTGGACCCACAACGGGAATAGCAGCTCACTTTCGCACCTGTATTCTTCTGTAAGTTGGGAGATTATCAATTTTGAATCCCCGAATACTTCCACTGCTTCAGCTCCGGCCTCCAGAAGCAATTCCATGCCTTTATGCACCGCCTCATATTCTGCAAGGTTGTTGGTAAAGGTAGCAGGTAATCTGATCGAGAAAGAATACGTTGCCCCCCGAGGTGATACCAGTAAGACGCCAATACCGCATCCGTCTCCACAAACTGATCCGTCGAAGTACATAGCCCAGGCTCGTACAGAAAGTGCTGCTATATTGGTATTGACCCTCTCAGCAATGAGATCCGCTAACGCCTGCCCTTTAACTGCTTTTGCGGGTTGATATCGGATATCAAATTCTGATAATGCAAACATCCATTTTCCCAATCGGCCTGTCAATACAGGAGCCAATAGCATATGTTTTATGACATCCGATTTGCAAATGATGATTACCTCAGCCGATAGCAGGATATGGCGAAGCTTGGTGCACGTAAAAAATAAACACAGACAAAGTTTCTCCATATCGGGGTACCTTGTCTCTGCATCTAACATCCTCCTGCTGAGATAAAATACCACCCTCTCTTTGCCATCATATAATTGTACCACCACTGAAACAATAGAAGTATCACCGACTGACAAATATATGAAAAATGGCCTATCCTGTTGTGGTGGTACCAACACAGGTGGTCTCGTCAAATATTCTTTAATTTCTTCGAATGCCCGCTGCTGTTCTGCCCCCCAGCGGAACTCATCATTGGTTTTGGTTTTTACTAACTCCATAAAGGGTTCAATTCGCCCAGATAGGTTAGAAACAAACCTTCTGTCGAAGTTAATCTTACCAATAAGTTGCTGGAGCTCCTTCTTGGTGGTGGGTGGCACCATAGTGCGTACGGCCTCCTGGCTTTTTAGGCCAATCTCTATTCCTCTTTCATGAACCAGGAATCCCAAGAACTGCCCGGCTGACACACCAAAAGCGCACTTCTTTGGGTTCATTCTGAGCCCGAACTTTCTAGTTCGTTCCAGAACCTGCCGTAGATCATACAAATGTCCCTCGACCGATGCTGACTTTACCACAACGTCGTCGATATAAATCTCCACCAGATTTCCGATTAAATCATGAAAAATATGGTTCATAGCACGCTGATACGTAGCACCAGCATTTTTCAAGCCGAAGGTCATAACCACATACTCAAACAGGCCCACCGCTCCAGGCACTCTAAACGCAGTCTTGTGTATATCTTCAGGGGCTATGAAAATCTGATTGTAACCTGCATTACCATCCATGAAACTTAAAATCTTGTGGCCGGCAGCAGCATTGATCAATGTCTCTGCAATAGGTATTGGGTATTCGTCCTTCGGAGTGGCTCTATTGAGATCCCTGAAATCCACGCACACCCGCCATCGGCCGTCTTTCTTCTGTACGGGCACAACGCTGGAGATCCATTCAGCGTACCTGCAAGTCCTGATAAATCCAGCTTCTAACATCTTTTCTACTTCTTTCTTTACTTCAACCAGGACTTCGGCTTTCATCTGCCGTGCCCGCTGTTGGAATGGTTGAAATCCGCTCTTAAGAGGGAGCCGATGCTCAACTATACTCCTATCCAGCCTAGGCATCTCTGTGTAATCCCAGGCGAAGCAATCGGCATATCCCTTCAGCAAAGTTATCATCGGCTCTCGTAGAGATGGGTGCAACTTCCTACTTATAAACGTTGGTCGTGGCTTATCCCCAGGACCAATATCTATCTCCTCAAGTTCATCAGCCGATGTGAAACCATATCCTAACTTCCCTTCCTCTGTTAGATCAATGCCGCAGATGGAAGACAGTATACAGAATCCCGGCCGATTGTTAAGATCGGCCTTTGCACGCATCCCATTAGTTTCCAAGTTTTTACAAAAAGAACAAGGCCGGCTGCCAGCGCTGGCCATCCCATAACAACTATGTAAAACACTTGTCCTCACAAATTCGATTTTTCGGGGCCGATTGCAGGAACCGGCCTCTATGGCTTCGCTATAACGTCTCGCTCCTTGCGGCTCCTTTATTCTGTAAGGCCGGTGGATAAGACCAGCCTTACTCCGTTGTTTGTAGCCTCGATGCGGTCACACCCTTCTAGGCTCATCCCTGAAATCGGCTCTTGATCTTCTGCATCCCAGATGCTCATGGCAGCATGTGAAATTTCGATCGAGTCGTCTGCCTGGACCTTCCACCTCGTCTCCATCCCACTGGATCAAACATTGATGCATTGTGGAAGGGATGCAACAGTTGGTGTGAATCCAGTCCCTGCCAAGTAAAACATTGTATGTACTTTTGCTGTTGACGACGAAGAACGAAGTCGGGACAGTCTTGTTTCCAATGGTGAGATCCACACTGAGGACGCCTTGAGCTTCTGAAGTCTGCCCATTAAAGTCACTTAGCGTGACGTTGGTCTTGATTAGATCTCCGGTGGACCGCCCCAAATGGCGCAGAACTGAGTACGGCATGATGTTGACTGCCGCTCCCGTATCCACCAACATTTTATTAACGGGCTGACCATTAATATACCCTTTAAGATACAAGGCCTTTAGGTGCTTATAGTTCTTTGCTTGTGGCTTTTCGAATATCACCGGTCGTGGTCCCAAATCAAGCTGGGCTACCGATGGTTCCTCCTGGGTCCGAGCATGGAACTCTGCAGGAAGTACAAAAACCATGTGTGCATCAGCCGATACCTTTGTATCGGCTTTTGTTGACTTGGGCCGCCATTCCTTCCTGGGTGGGCGCGACTCCTTTTCCTGCACATACTGGACTTGTTCTGCCAGATCTGGTCGCGCTTTCCTTAAAGTCTCGATGTACTTGGCCTCAGCCTCCTCCAAGCTACGCAGCCGCTGAACCCTGCGCTTCTGGGAACGATTAAGTCCATCGGGGCACCAACGTGGACGATGATACCTATCTTCTTCTTCGTCTTCCTTTCGTGGTGACCGAACCCGCACTTGCCGGGTTGGAGCAGGTCCTAGCCGCTGGAAAACCGAATCCCTTGCTTCTGACTTCATTGGTCCACACTCTGGGCAATCCCTGATAGTAGGCAGCCGGCTCATACCTGAATCCCAACAGTATCTGAAGAACGGGCAATGCCAATGATCGCGGGCATCTTCGTGCTTCCTCAGGCACTTTCCAGTGCGGCGCTCATATTCCTCTTCCTCAGATTCCCGCTGGAGGCGCTGCTGGTACTGGTATTCGTATTTTCTGGTTGGCCGTTGATTCCTTACGTACCTTACTTGTCTTTCTATAACGTACTCTTTCTTCTCTTTTTGGGGCCGATCGCTGGGATCAGCCTCTCCATTCTTGCCCTGGCGGCGTGATGCCATCCCCGCCATGTTGATGCCAAGCGCGAAGTCCAGTTGTCGCCTTGCAGACCGATCGTAATTTTCCACCATGTTGACACCAGGGAATGGCTGAGTGTCGACTTTCATGGCGGTCTGGCCTAGGATCAATCGGCCCTGCTCAATAGCCGATTGGATTTGCCGACGCAGCTCCTTACAGTCACTGGTGCCGTGGGTAAAAGAATCATGCCATTTACAATATGATCTTCCTTTTAACTCCTGCGCCGTGGGGGGTTTGTATCCTTCTGGAAACTTCAACTGCTTTTCTTTTAATAACAAGTCGAAAATTTATTCCACTTTACTCACATAAAAATCAAACCCCTTCGCCGGCCCTGTTTGCTTTACCCACTTGTACGATACGGGACTTGCACCACGAGCCCATTCTGCAACCGATACTTCCATCTCCTCCCCGGAGTCATCGGCTTCTTCTGTATCAGCTAGCGCTACTTGGCGCTTAAATTTTTCTTGGTACAACTCAGGGTGACGCTGCTCATGCGTCGTCAATTTCTGGACTAGATGCGCCAAGGAAGTAAATTCCAATTGAAAAGCCAGATCTCTGATCGGCTTCAATAACCCCAATGATACCAATTCAACAGCTTCCTTTTCTGAGATCCGTGTTGAATAACACCTGTTCTTCGTCTCCCTGAAGCGTCGAATAAACTCTGCCACAGTCTCTCCACGCTTCTGTCGTACCTGCGCCAGGTCGTCAATCCCTGCCTCTGCAGCTTCTGAATGATATTGAATATGGAATTGTTCTTCCAGCTGCTTCCAGGTTCGGATAGAGTCAGGACCTAATGATGTATACCACCCGAAGGCCGGTCCTGTGAGCGATTGTGAGAAGAACCTTACTCGCAACGGATCCGATACAGAGATCATACCCAACTGTGCCAAGTATCGGCTCACGTGTTCGATAGAACTAGAACCTTCTGCCCCACTGAACTTGGTAAACTCAGGGAGCCGATACTTGGGCGGCAATGGAATTAGATCATAATCACTTGGATACGGCTTGGTATAGCCGATCGCTCTTCTCTTCGGTAATATGCCAAACTGATCTCTCAGAATGGCGCTAATTTGCTCCGCTGTTTGTAACCCAGGGGCCAAGTGCATACTGTCGTGACTCGGCCCTGTAGCATAAGTTGCTAGCCATGCTTGCTTATCCGCGTCGGCTCCAGAAACCCCTCCAGCTACTTTCTGTGCGGAATTTATCGGGTTACTGCTGTCCGGTATGTATGCACACATGTAACCATGTGGGATTTCCTTGGGTGGCTCGTTGAAGAACTGGTGATCCTTGGGATCACCCCCCACTTTGTAAACCACATAAGCTGGAGCACCATGTGATTCCGCCGCTGTGAGCGCATAAGGTAATGGAGGTCTGGTCTGGAACGGCAATTCTCCCTTATGGCTTCCCAAAGTAGGCCCAGTTGGAGAATGTTGATGTTTCATAATTTCTTGGACCACTCGCAAAGCCACACGCTCGAAAGCGTTGACCAAACTTTCAGAATGCCGGTGCAACGAGTGAGCCACCGCATAATTCACCTCCTGCCGCAGAGCTCTGGTACGATCTTCAGATGGGGTAGACAGATCTACTCCATCAAGAGCACCCTCAGGTGAAAACCCTCTCCACCTGACACCGTGGCTACGAGTCCTTTCGAAAGAGCCGATGAGGTTAGCTTCAAATTGAGCCTTGATTTCGTCATATCTCTGCTTATGCTCGGCAGAGAGCTCCTCGTAGGTGTTTGGATCGTCTCTTGCCATTCCGCCGTCTGCGATTGACGAAGTCGATGGTAATGATGGAGTCGATGCAGATGGTGTCGATGATGATGACGAAGTCGATGAAGATGGTCCCACTAGGCGTGCCAGAATGTGTTGTCGGCCAAAACCCGCCGGCGGGCAGTGACTGGCAACACGAGGAGCCGGGAGGCTTCCGGGACGGCTGGTGGGCCCCGGTCCCTCGGTCAACGGCCCAGCGATCCGGCGCGCACCCTGGCTTGAAGTCGCTAGGCGTGCCACCTGATCCTGCACCTGATCAGGAAGGTGTGACGTGTCGAACTCCTGCGTGCACAGACATATATAAAGATTAGTCCGAGCCGTGATCGGCTCATCACTTCCTCCCCGGTATCGGCTATAGAGAGCCGATTGCATCAATACCGGATCGGATCTTTGGAACAGGCAACATACAAACATATATATATTTAAATAAGATTTGCTTCATAAATATCAATCTAATCAACCCACGATAACTAAGCCCTCATTGCATGATCGGAACATCCTACACATGATTGAGCCTAACACATACACAAAAGCATCGGGATAAACAACCTAAACAGATATTAAAGAAACAACCGAAAAGCCGATTCCTAGAGCAACCTCTATCTAAGTTACAAGCCGATACTAAAGCGCGCTGCCGGAGCATTCAACTCGTTTGCAAGGCCTAATCATGCACATATCGAACCAAGCTTCTAAGCAAACAGAAACTAGCCATAACAGATCGGATCTACTGATAAAGACGAAACAAGATACAACCATCGCATCCATGATCGAACACGACGATTAAGCACACGAGAGCAACAAACAAAGCATGATTGAAACACAAAGGAAAAATATTACTCTAAGCATGCTAAGATAACTAATGCTACTCGCCATCTACAAGGCTTCAGAACAAGCAACATATAAGCAAACGAGCAAGGGCAGTGCTACCTCAATCACGCAGAGCGTGACCGGGGTCGCATGGCACTTACCCGATGAAAACCCTAGAACAGGGGAGGCGATGCGCCGAGAGTTGTTGATGAATGATTCTCCCTTTCTTGTTTATTCATGGTACATATTTATAGTCCGTAGACTTATCCTCTTTAACTAACCCTAACCTAACACGACACGAATCTTAACTGCTTATTCCTAACTTACACGGCCTTTCTGGCCTCAATCACCCGCATAGGGCCCGATTCACAAGCTTATCATGACTATCCTCTAGGCCCATCTTGCTCCATAGCCTACTTCTGACCCGGTTAGATTATGGTGATAACACGAACACATAATCTCCCTAGCTCGTTTCTCTTAGTAGTTTTGCTTTTTTATGTTTATTTTAGTTGAATCTTTGAAAAATTATAGTAAATTATAAAAATCATAAAATGGAAAATCCAATTTTTTAGACTTAACATGAGTAGATCTGTACGGTGAACATATGATATGATATGATATAATTTATAAAAATATTTTATTGTACTTTTGGTATATATATTTTTCTATAATTAATTTATAACTACAGTTCTCATGGTCCAATTATGGTGAAACTTTTATGGTGGGCTAATTATTATATGCTTCAGCTCTAGTAAAAAATTTATGCTCATTGGATCATGTATGCTTGAACAACTGAAGAATCTGTGATATAGCTTGGAATTTAGTTGCTCAAGCAAAAATGATCAAATGAGCATGAAATTTTTACTATAACTCAAGCATAGCCCACCTTAAAATTTTTACCATAATTGGACCACGAAAGCTGTAGCTATGAATTAATTATATAAAATTATATATGTAAAAGTAAAATAAAACTTTTTACTAAATTATATCATATTATATATTCACTGCATAGATCTATTCATGTTGAGTCCAACAAAATTGGATTTTTTATTTCGTGACTTTTTTATGATTTACTATAACTTTTTAAATATTCAGCCAAAATAAATATAAAAGAAAAGGAGCAAAACCATTGAGAGGAACCGGTCAAGGAGATCATGTGTCCGGTATCGCGAGTTCAAGAAGTTTAGATGGATAGTTTTATTGTTCATGAAGAAAATACGGACTCATCCTAAAATTTAGGGAGGTAAAAATAATTTTTTCAAAAAAAAAACCTTCTACCCATGCGGCCCAGCCCAAAGATCCAAGCCAGCTTGTCCATCAAAACGTCTCGCACAAGGCCCAGTTCTCACGCTACCGCCTGGTTGCGTGATTCCGTGAGAGAGAAAAAAAAAGAAAGCGAAGCTTACGCACATGTGGCCCAAACACCGTCTCCCAAGATTTTCTCGTGACCAGGTCAAAAGGGGAAAAAGGTTCAAGGTGAACTTGTTTTGTCAGACCTGAACCAGACTTCAGACTCGAGGATGAAGTCTACAGGCCACATCGTCACGGCTGAGACTGTCACCAGTAGGCGCACGATGATTGTAAATAGAGGGCGCAGTTCTACTTCTACAGACCAGAGTAACGACCCAGACTTTCAACGTCTAATTGGGATTCAGGGACTAATTTTTAAATACCGGAACACATCAGATATTTAGATGCTAATTAAGAGATTAAATATGAGCTATGTGTAAAACTAATTGTATAAATTAAAATTATTTTACAGGATAAATATATTAAGCCTAATTAATTCATTATTAGCATATGTTTGCTGTAGCACAACATTGCCAAATCATGAACTATTTAAACTTGATGGATTTATCTCGCAAATTAATCTCCATTTATGCAATTAATTTTAAAATTAATCTATATTTAATACTTCTAATTGGTATTCAACATCCGATACAACGGAAGTAGAAAGAAAATAAACAGGATCTAATAAGAACAAGATCGAGGTATTCATTGTCAAAGGAAAAAGTCAGGCTTCAAGCATGCCAGACAAGGGACCCATGTGATAGGTCAAAACAGCCCTAATCTTTAAACACTGGACGACGCTCCAGCTCGATGGGCAGGGGCAACCCCACCCCCGAAAGCAACGTCCCATCTATCCGAACGATGCATGTATGGCGATAGCTGACGCCACTAGCAGCAGCTGGCAGCCTGAGAGGACACCGCCTTCCCGTTACGTACCCCGTACTGGCCAGCCGGGCAGCCGAGATGCCATTACGGCAGGTCTTCATCCCAAACCACCGAGATCACATCGATTCGTGACTGATTTGGCGGCGACCTCCACAGGTCGCGTGAAGCCGCGTACGCGCGCGCATCGCCTCCGGCCGTCGGCAGCGCGGCCGGGGTGGGTAGCCTTGATCGCGAAGCCCTTGTGGTGCTAAAGCCGGCCGGGCGCTTTGAGGAGAGTTGGCGCCTCGGCGGTTGGGGTTCAGCTATAGCCCCGCGATGGTGACTTGGCCTGTACTGTACTGCTCCGGCAAGCTCCCAGGGCACGCGGCACGCTTGTTGCTTCGGCCGTCGGCCACGGCGCGCACGACGCCACGGGATCGGTCACCGGAGGCATCAACCAGCTATCTTGGCCGGACGCCGCCAAAGAACGGTGTCCGACCCTTCAAGCTACGTCTTGGCCTTGGATCGACCCATGCGCATGCGCGCACGCCCATCTGCTGCACTGTGCCGACGGTGCCGCCGCGCCATTGGCCGGCCGGCCGGCCCGGTCACGCCTGGCGGTTGGGCGGTTGGCGCCGATGCATCCACCCGCCCGTCGCCCCTTCGCTGTCCTTCTGGTGCCCCCTCTCCCGGTGCGTGGTGCGCCTCACCAACCCGGCGAACCCAACCGGCCGGCGGCCAATGGCCACTGGCCAGACCAGCTGCTCGCGGCAGCAACTAGCATCGGATTCCTTGACGACGGCCCGGGCTCTGGTTCATCAAGTCATCAGCTCATCCCATGCGTGGCCGGCTGTTGCCAAGGGACCAGCGCCGGGCCATCATCTTTCCCGGAAAGCGATGGCGGTGGCCTGCGCTGCGCCTGGAGTATGAAGCGAGAGCTCCCAGTCCTCGCGCGCGCATGCATGGCTGTCCCTGTAACCAACGTTGTTTATAGATGGCCAAATAGGCCGGGTCTAAGGGCGGCACCGGATACGACGCTATAAACACTAGGTGAACATGGTCACATAGTGGATATACTACCAGTACTAGCACGGTACAGATACATTATCGTGCGTGGGACGAAACCCCGGCACGCAGTAACGGCACGGGCACAATGCGACTAATTGGCCTGGTATGGTAGGCACGGACCAGCCCACAACCTCGTGTGTGTGTATATATATACTCTCCACTTCTCACTTAAACCCTAACCTTCCTCCCTCCCTTGCCTATAGCCAGCCGCCACCCTCTCCTCCCCTCTCTCGCGCGCGGCACGCCTTCCTTCCCCGCGCGTGCCCCGCCCTGCCCTCCCCGGCCGGTGACCTACCTCCTCCCCGAGTCACGCGCCGCCGTGGCCTTCCTGCCCCTCATCGTCCCGGCCGTGGGTGCCACGGCCTTCCCCGCCCTTCATCGTCCATGCCGCCGCCGTGGCCTCTCCTCGGCTTTGGCTGCCAGGCCCGCGGTCTCCCGCGCCCGCCACCGTCATGACCTTCACTGACTGCGACGCGGTAGCGGGGGAGGCGGCCGGGCAGCATGGCACGCCGGGCTGCTCGTATCGTGCTTGGGCTAAGGAGCCCGCACACTAGTATGACTAAGGTTTAATGTCGAATCGTGTCGTGTCCGGACGTGTATTAGTGCAGTGGCGTGCCGTGCGGCTCATTTGGCCTATCTATAACCCTGTTGCCGCATGAACAAGCTTGGAATCCTAATCTGGAAAGCAGCGAACCTGAGGCTCGCAGCTCGCTGGAGGCTCGTGCAGCCGGGGTGAAAGTTAAAGGTCGTCAGGCACCCTGCACACAGCACGCACAGACTGTGTTTGTGACCTGCTGGCTCGCGCAGCCCATTCATTTCACTGACAGAGGCCTTGACTCTTGACCGCCGACATTTACATTCTGACAGGCCGTATTACCGTGGCGATCCCACACTGGTACTGATGCTCGCTGGAACCGTACAGTACCCGTGCAAATGCATGTGATGTTGAGGAAACAAACCTCTCCGGTTACGTCTTTTTTTTTTCCAGGCTCTCTACGTAATTTTTGTTGGTTTGTAGAACTGGCGCAGCGCAGTTGTTTGTTAGTGTTTAGACTGTTTAACTGAAGGTCACGGTACAAGCATAAGATCACATGATTTTTAGCAGCTAGTGGCCTGAGCAAAGTGGGTCTGTGGGGCTCCCTTTCCACCACGCATCATATGGCGGTTGGGCCAGTGATCCCGGTGCCTTTTGCTTGCTTTGCCCCCGTTTGGAGGCATGCATCTTTCACCTACGCAAACCCAAGCCCTCACTTTATGCTACGATGGTCGAAGCCTATGCTGGACCGAATACATCCCAGCTAGCTCCAAATGGCCTCGAAGCACAAGCACGCCACGTGCGATGCGTCCACCATCTCGTTTCCCTCTGTTTTCTTGTACATTATCCTGTTGTGCTCGATCTCTTTTCAGCCTGGGGTCCCCCCACGCACAGGTAATGAATCAGAGCTGGAGGAATGTGATTTGCGCTGTCACTACTGCTCTCCGATGACTGATTTGTGACGCTAACGACTGTCTCACTTTGGCCTGGAACCTTTGGTGCGTGCGCGTGTGTAGGTAGTCCGGTACCGATGGGCCCACGCAATCTAAGCAGGCGATCTAGTGCCGATGGGGAAAGTTTGTACCAGTACACCCACTGCCGAATTCATTATTCCGTCGATCGTGTTGCACCGGTGGACTGCGATTTAATTGGCAAATGCTGTCCCATTCCATCTCCCGTATCTAATCAACCATTGACCAGTACGACACGTGACAGCGCTGTCATGCATTCTGTACACTTTCTTCTCCATCCATCACCATTCTTCCTTTTCTTGAGCCTGTCCATTATTCAGTTTTGATGTGCACGCACCTAACAGGTTGAGAGCTACAACCACTGGCGCGGCAGTGCGCACCGATCGATACGTCCCGCGTAGAAGCCTTGAGTGGTGGACTGATAACATCCGTCGCAATCTCATCCTTGAGCATCTCACGTCGGGGATCCGGCTACGAGGAGCAGTCCCGAGTCCCCCTTCCTACGATGCGTCGGATCCCCTCCAGCTCGCACTGATGGTTACAGCAGGGTCCATTCTCCACTCTAGCCCAGTGCCCTCTCCTAGCTATCAAGAAGGCTCCTAAACTCAGCTCAAACCTTAACGCAGAAGGCAGCCCGGGCGTCTCGCTGCTATCACCTGCAATGGCCCCAGCCTTTTTTGTTGCTCCGGCCACGGTTTCTACAATTGGGGGCATCAAGCGTTGGTGCGATCGGGAACAGCGACGCCGCAACCGTAGCCCCGGGGCGCGGTGGACCGGTGGTCCTAGCCGCGCGAGCAACAGGCGGCACCTGCTGCCCGCAACGACCCGTTGCGTGCGGAAGCAAGGAACGCATGCGATGCGAGCCCGCGCCGCACCGGCGCATGTGGCCGCAGCGGCCGCGACAGCGAGGCGGCGGCGACCCGCCGCCCCGTCCTCCCCCGCTCCCTCGCTGGAAGGTCACGGGGAGCGAACAGCCCGCCTGGGTTCGCGCGCGGCGCGGGTCGGCGGGTGGGGTGGTGGTGGAGCGGCCGGCGGAGGGAGGCACCAAGTCAACATCGCATCGCGCGGGCCAGTTCGGCACAGCGCGGCGGGCGCGGGCTGTACCACCGCCCCCGTACATGGCTAGCGTGCGCGCCACATGCGGGGCGGCGACGCGTGGAGAGCCCGCGCCGCGGGCACGGAGGGCCACGGGCTGCGTACTTGGGTGGCCACCGGAGCGGCGGAGCGCGCGCTGCGTGCGGCCCCGCCCCCGGTCACGGCGCCGCGAGGGAGCCGACGGCTGAGCGCCCCATGAGAGTCCGAGGACCGCGCCGCGAATCCACTTGCTGCTGGATCGCTTCTTTTTACCGGCCATTGCCCATCGGAACCGAACTGGAGATACTGACGGTCTGGTACTGATCGCTGAAGCGCCACTTTTGCTCACGTGCTCGTGATGGCCATGGCCTACCTTTTCGTTCTCGGGCAGCGGATACTGCCAGATCGCTGTGCTCGACACCCGGCAGAGTCCCTGGCCGGCTCTGAAGACCGCACTCGAGTCATGGGCGCACGCCGCACGCCGACGCCCTGTGTGCAGCCTGCTGCTGGCTGCTGCTGTGGATGGAGCCACGGAGCCGAGCATCCAATGATCACGATTCATCGGCGGCGCGTACCTCGCAGCTTCACGCGGCTGGATCATGCGGCGAGCTAGCCTCATGTAAAAAAGGAGATCGAGGGCATCATTCGCGCATCGACACACGTTGCCATGAATTTCTTCCATAAGCAGCCACCCTGGGGTGCCCATCATTGCGAACGCGAGTATTCTCTACTCGGATCGCTGACACTCCAAGTTTGACCTAGCTACTACCATGTCCCGTCTCGTACGTGTCTTCCGGAGCACGCACACAAGCTCCGTTCCGTTCGTGGCTGAGCGCAGATAGCGACGCAGGCATGGAAGCGTGCATCGCAGTGCACACCAGGGCGACCATGCTTCTGCTGCACACTAGCCCTAGCGCCCTGCACCGCCCCTCTCGACAGCAACCACATGCTTGCTCCGCGCCGGTGGCACTCGCCGTCTTGAACAGGACGGCAGCCATTTCCTAGCTGCACGGCGAGCCGGCAAGAGGACACGGCCCGGTATCGATAGAAATGGCGTCTCCTTTCCGTATAAGAAAGATGCTGCTCCGTTTCTGGAAAAGAAAGGGGGTTGCGAGTCTGATGTAATGCAGCTGGCACGGGTGCAGTGAGTACAAGATTTTAGCTCGACATGATGTGCGAGAGGAACCACACGGGAGGACGCCATTGACGCGGGTAGCACGAGCATCACATCGATGGAGTGCCCGAAGGCACCGTGTTGATGGATGTGACGATCCGAGAGACCGAGACGACCACCAAATAGTGCAGCCACTGGATATAGAGGTTAGCCATCATCAAAACGAAGTGACTCGTGAAACAAAACCTTACGGAAGCTTGAGGACGGGAAGTACGGCACAGATTAGCCAAGAATGAATAAAAAAGATTAGATTTGAGGATTAGACGTCATGAATTAAGGGCATATTTTTCCAGCTGCAACTGCAAGTAGGAAGAGTTCAGATCCCAATCCTCAGATTTGTTCAAATTCGGACTGAAATCCAAAAGATCTAGAGAAATGGGCTGGCACGCCTGCGAATTACTGCCCCATCAATCACCTCCATGATTACCTGGCCGTACGTAATTCCGACGTAAACTAATGACTCCCGGAGCCCGGCGCTTTAAATAATCCGGAGACGCCTCCCTCCCCTTTCTCTCCCCCGGGTTTTAAACACGCTGTTGCGGGAGCAAGACAAAGGGAGAGCTAGTGGAGCAGCGCGCTCACCGCCCAAGCAGCAACAAAGCAACCGCCAACCGCCCCGACACCGCGGCTAGGGTTTCCGCCTCGGTCGGGCATTGCGGAGGCCGCAAGCCACGCCCTCCCCCCCGCGGCGGACGGCGGTGGTGACCCCCACGCGCGGCGTCGGCTGCTGATTTGGATGGTGGGTTGCGGCGCCGGGGCTCAGATCTGAGATGGCCGACGGCGGGGGCGAGGAGGGGAATGCTTCGGCGCACAAGGGCTCCGCGCGCCGCCGGGGGGCGGTGCAGGCGGGCCTCGACGCGGACGAGCTCCTCACGCTCATGCACGGCTCGGATCCCGTCAAGGTCGAGCTCAACCGGCTGGAGAATGAAGTGAAGGGTGAGCTGATTCGCGACCCTTGTTGCGTAGATTCGACTTTCGGTGATTTAGTTGCGGCGTTTTGAGGGTCTTATTGGGCAATGTTTGGCGTTTTATGAGGTTTTAGATAAGGATAGGGAGCTGGGTGAGGCGAACGCGGAGATAAAGGCCCTGCGGCTCTCGGAGAGGGCGCGAGAGAAGGCCGTCGAGGAGGTAACTTCTCACTCTTCTTCATGCTTGTGTAAAACCGTTGTCTGTATGCTCATCTCACTGTGTTTGGGGTTTGGAGTTGTGTCGGCGCACGAGATATTTAGTGCTAAATTTGGTGGAAGCCATTCGAGGGGCCTGAGACTAAGGTGGTTTTAGCCGGAATTTGAGGGCTAGCTATCTGAACTTGTTTTTGTTTCTCGTAGTATTTTTCAGCTGGATTGATGCATTCTAATGAATATTTGAAATTAATTTCTGGATGGCATGATTTTCTCAGTTGAGCATGTGTTTGCTGTTTGTTCAAAATTAGTACGCTTTACCTTTTTTATGGGCACCTAACAAATTCGCATCTCTTTCGCCTGAGCGAAAGCTGAGTGACTCCACATCAGCATGTTGTTTCTCTTATGGTTTTATTTCATTTTTTCCTGTAATGATCCAGAATGTCTACAGTTGCTGATTAGAGAAGTATAGGACTAAGTATATGTAGAGCGAATAGATTCAGGTTCCCTGATACTGAAACTTGTTTGTAGCTTTTGTGTTTTGATTCTCATCTCTTCCATGCATGGAGGGCCTTTTTTCCTTAAGCTAAAGATTGAGCCTTAAATCACCTTTAAAACAGTGTGCCTATAGTGTTCTCACCTTAAACATATGGTTACAGTTTAAACATTTGGTTGAGCCAGCCCAATTCAAATCAGAGTTTCATTCACGAGGAACCATGTCCACTAGGATCACAGTTTTGCATGTGAAATGATGCCGCTATTTTTCCCCCTGGAAATACTAAGATTACTCATCCATTGACCTTTATCTTTTCCTTTGTGTTGCCTTAAGATGAGATATCTTGTTTGTGGGCATCTATGATTCATCTTAATATAAGTTTCTCCCATTTTCTTCTCCCATTCGAACTAGCATGACATTAGTCAATATCAGGATTAGTATGATGTTCATGAAGTTATCTCGTCCTTGTTTTCATGATGGGAATTGGGCAGTGCTTTTGATATATTAAATAGATGAGAAATCAAGGGAATGAAGGAAATGTTTCTTTGTATTTTGCTAAAGATGCTGCTTCCTCTGTTAATATGACTATTAATATGTTTTTCTTGTGATGACAGCTCACTGCTGAACTAGAGAAAGTGGATGAAAAACTCAAGTTGACAGAGTCTCTCCTTGAAACCAAAGTATATATCCTATGAATCCCTTTTGTTGTTTGTGCCCCCTCTATTAATTGCTCTCTGATAAACTGACATTTTCCAGAACTTAGAACTTAAGAAAACAAATGATGAGAAAAAAGCTGCTATGGCAGCTCAGTTTGCAGCCGAAGCAACGCTACGAAGAGTACATGCAGCCCAGAAAGATGATGATATGCCACCTATTGAAGCCATTCTTGCACCACTTGAAGCAGAGCTAAAGCTTTCTAGGCAAGAGGTAATGCTGTACAACCTACCTCTTACCTGTTTTTGTATCTGTGATGGACTTGTCATGTTTTTCTCATACTTCTTTACCAATTGATTTCCTCTCTTGGTTGCATAGGTCAGATGTACCTCCTTTTAATCTAGAGGATATGTATTTGCTATAATTGACAAAATAATACCTGGTTGTTTCCAGATTGCAAAGCTCCAGGATGACAATAGAGCTTTAGACCGTTTGACGAAGCAAAAGGAGGCAGCATTGCTAGAAGCAGAAAGGACTGTACAGATTGCAATGGCAAAAGCTGCTATGGTTGATGACATGCAAAACAAAAACCAAGAGTTGATGAAGCAAATTGAAATTTGTCAGGTACACATAGTATGCTGTATGTTAAAAGGTCCTTACAATAAAATAACGGGTCACTTGTACTATTTTGTTGGTTATCTTACTGTTTTGCAGGAAGAAAATAAGATTTTGGACAGATTGCATCGGCAAAAAGTTGCGGAAGTAGAAAAGCTTAGTCAAACTGTGAGAGAGCTGGAAGAGGCTGTTCTACAAGGTGGTGCAGCTGCCAATGCTGTTAGAGACTACCAACGGAAAGTTCAAGAAATGAATGTAATCCACTATCCTTCATCTGTTCTAATTTCGGCAATTTATCATTAATTTTTTACAGAAACGTGACCTTTAGTCTTTTCTGATCATGACAAAATTAGGAAGAAAAGAAAATTCTGGACCGGGAGCTTGCTCGGGCTAAAGTTACCGCAAACAGGGTTGCTGTTGTAGTTGCAAATGAGTGGAAAGATGCTAATGACAAAGTAATGCCTGTTAAACAGTGGCTCGAAGAGCGAAGGTTCATGCAGGTAGGATGCTTAAGCTGTCTCATATAGCATATATGTTGTTATCAATGCAAAGTAAAATTTATGACTCTAAATATCTTACAATAAAAACTGCATCTGCAGGGTGAGATGCAGCAGCTTCGTGACAAACTTGCTATTGCAGAGAGAACAGCCCGATCTGAAGCTCAGCTAAAGGTGAGTAGTTGCAAAGTTCATTTTGAGCTAAACTTCTAAGCATGGGTCTCATTTATTTTCAACTAATCATTAAAATTCATCTGAACTCAGGAAAAATATCAGTTGCGCCTAAAGGTTTTAGAAGATGGATTGAGGGGTCCACCAAGTGGTTCTAGTCGTCCTCCTACAGAAGGAAAGAGTATAAGTAATGGACCTCCCCGACGGCTTTCACTAGGTGGTGCTGATAGTGTGTCCAAAGCTTCTCCAAACGGTGTGTTAATGAGGAGGTCTCCATCTTTCAATTCAAGATCCTCTCTCACAACCAGCAGTAGTTTGGTCCTGAAGCATGCAAAAGGAAGTTCAAGGTCATTCGATGGTGGTACCAGGTTGTTAGACCGGGGGAAAGTTCTTGGGAACGGACCCCATTCACTCAATAGATCTACGGATGCTGTTAAAGATTGCGAAACGGCTGATAATTGGAAGGCTGATGCGGAAGAAAAAAGCAATGAAACCACAAATAATGATTCAAGTGATATGGTCTCTGGTGTACTCTATGACATGCTGCAAAAAGAGGTAGTTTCTTTGAGAAAGGCATGCCATGAGAAAGACCAAAGTCTAAAGGACAAGGATGATGCAATAGAGGTATGATGCTGTACTACTATCTTGAAAGATGCTTCTTAATTAGTAGTACTCCCATTCTCTTGTAATTGTTGTCCTAGGATGTAGGTATTCAACATTTTACAACTTTGACAACTAATACATGAAAACGTTTCTAGATGCCCAAAGTGTAAATCAAAATGGGCGTAGTACTTGTTATTGTATTTGTGGGAACAACATCTGTGGTATTATGGCTTATCTTAGCACCTATTGTTTGCAGATGTTAGCAAAGAAAGTAGATACATTAAATAAAGCAATGGAAGTGGAGGCTAAAAAGATGAGGCGGGAAATAGCTGCTATGGAGAAGGAATTTGCTGCGGTGCGCCTTGAGAAGGAACAAGAAAGCAAAGCTAAACGACTTGGTAATTCGAAAGGACCTGGAACTTCTCAGATGGTTTCTGGAAGGTATGCCCTTTGAAATGCTTTATATGTGAACTTGATCTGTTGGAATGCTCAAACGTGTATGCCAACAGATATTGGAAGATTTGTTAGAATCTAAGGATGCCATGTACTTCTATTCCAGGGCTTCATATGTTGAGCTATTACCTTTCAATTACCGCGTTGCTTAATCTATAATTCTCTATGTGTAGACTGACTTATTGTGTTCATTGACGGATTCATGGTGTTGGTCTGGGAGTTGTCTACCGCGGGCACGACTTAGCTTAGCTTGTTTATGTCATTGTAAATTGCAAACAATGAGTTACTTCTTTTATGTACCGCTAAACTGGTCCTAGAACTAAACTAAAACTGTTTTAATATATGTATTTGGCTAAATAATATTACTACTAGCAACTCAAATTATTTGCTACATACAAATAACAATAGGACTGCATTTATTTTGGGCTGGTTTTTGTAGACTACTCTCTTAATGTTACATATTCATATGTTCACACCTTCCTGAATCACTTTGTATTCTGTTTTGATGCTGCAGAGCTGCACCACGGGGTGGATTGGTGCGTAACCTCCAATAACATACCTCTAACATCAGGCCGGCACGGAACTCGTCGATAGGCTTCATTTCCCATTGTATTTCTTCCCCTGTTCTTGTTCATTTTGTGATGAAATAGCACAGATGACCCTGCAGTACCTAGATTGGGGAAAGAGTAGGTTTGCATCTGACACGACTTGCTTTTAATGTAGTGAAGGTAATCCTTCGGTGGGTGAGGTTTAACCTTGTGGCGCGCTCTCATTTTGTCGAGGCAGTGCTGCTGTGGTTGTATAGGTTGGACGATCATGTGCCTTTTCTATATGTAGTTGACCTAGTGTGTTTGGTTTTGCATGTTCGGGTTGTGAATATCACTGTATTCTGCTATGGCCTCGTTTGATCGTTTCTGATCTGTTTGTTCGCCCTTGGTTGGGCCGGAACTGGTTTTTGGAAACCGTTTGTACCTTGTACTACCGTCTTGTTCCACGTCGAGCTGAATCAGAATGGAGTGTTTTGTCATTTGATGAAACCTTACGTCACATGTCACGTGCTGTGACCTTTTTCTTTTTTCCAAGTGAAATGCACGGCAGGTGTCCAAACTATTCACTCATTCCCATCTAGGTCTGTAAACTTTTCAAAGTGATCATCTAGATTATTCAACTTTTTAAAGTGAGCTTCAGTATGTATGAATTGCAAATTTGTAAAGGTGAACTGGCATTAACATTGTGAACCCCTAGATTGTGTGGTCTAGCGAACAGCCGTTCCATATGTTGGGAAACTAGTCATAGTCGGGATTGGGAGTGGGACAGCACATGGTGACACTAACAGGCGAGTTCCCTGCCCAGTTCCAATAATGAAAGTCCCAGTTTCGGTTAACATAAATATGCGAAATTGGTGTCAAGAAAGAAAAAGGTAAAAAGAAAAAAAACCCAGCAATTTATGAGGAGAGTGTTTTTGATAAAAAAATATCATCTGTTCTTTTACTACACAAAAGGGAGCGTTTATTTATCTTCACGAGTCTTGGCATCATTTTTCTGTTTGGTGATCATCTATAGGGTTCAGTAGAAATCCGTAGGTTCTAGGTTGAGAGCCGGAGAAACGTGTGTTAACATGTTCGTGCAGAGCCCTCTTCAACATGGTGATTTTTCCGTTTCATCATCAAAACTTAAGCAGTCGCATCTTTTAACAGAGGAAAACTGGCGGTCAGATCTGTCGTGTCATTTATGCCTAGATCTTCTATTTCTAGAAAAACTTTACTTGAGAATAGTGATGTCACGAACACGAATGGAAATAACAAAATTCTGTAGATAAATTTTCGAAAAAAAATGCAAGATACTTTCCTAGTGATCGGAACTCGGAATTCAATTAAAGAAACAAAACTCAGCCCAATCCGTGAGTAAGTATATTTCTACTGTTTCATACACAAATCCTATTCACCTGCTTCTAATAACATTTCAAATAATTACAGTGCTTGGGATACCACAGAGAAGCATAATGAATCACAGGTAACCCCTTTTTCCCTTAACAAAAAATCAATTACAAAAGACAATACAATATAATGTTTAATCCTTTTTGGAATCTTTTCTAGATTAATGACGATGATGACAAGAAGCGTCAGCAACACGAGAGGAAGAAGCTAAAAGTTGAGGAATGATCAAAGGTAAGCTAGCATTACATTAATTATAAAGTTCTAAGGTTTATCTTTATCCATTACCATTTAATTTGGATTAAACTTCCATCTGCTAATATATATATATATATATCTATATATCTATATGTTTCCTTATTTTTTCTCTGTGTAGCAGGTCTGCACAGCTAACAGCAAGGAAACCAAACGGAACGATATTTTGCTGTACAGGGCACACCAATGTGGACCGCTGCTTTTGATTATAGTTTTGGTTAACTGATGCTCTTACTACGTATCTTTTGGTCGAAAACATAGCTTTCGACAGCCCAAAACATTTATAGGCACCATACAACAACATAGATGATGAAATGATAGGTTATAAGGTACCTACCTTTTGGGAACAAAGATTAAGTTCATTGCCTCCGCTGAGGCGTACGATTTTAGTTTTTGTAACACCAACGTTGTAAGCAGCATACTCCTTTACCAGCGTCTGCCTCCCTACAGAATTGCTATGCCTCTCAATTGTTTGATGAAATGCCATGTGTGCTTGTTTAACTATGAAAGCAACAATACTGCTGCAGGACCTTACGATCAAACTGTAACATCAAATCTGCTTTCCAAATTCCAACCCATTGTGGATGCAATAAGTGAGACCACAAAATAATTGGCGTACGCTAACTGCAGCTCCTTTGTTGGTTTTCTTTCAAAAAGTTATTAACTTTGCTGGAGTTAAGAAAAATTCTAGCACTGTCCTAATGTTAGTTTAGTACAAACTAAAACGATTCAAGCTAGCTTGCACCATAAACCTTCCTCCAATATAGCTAAACTTACTTGTACAAATTTCCTTAGGTGCGATCAGCTTCCTATATCTGACACCAGTTATAATAGCAGAGTTCACTAAAAAGAACAAATCAGTAAAACATATGTAGGAGATCTCAGAATCAGCAGAAGCTGAACTACCCATCCCGATCCATAACTAGCTCGCTTCAGCATACGAGACGGAAAACGGGGGGACTATCTGCATTGGAAGCAGACCACACATGGCCATACGCGGCAACGCCGCGAGCATTTCTAGTTATTTACCTATTTGGTGATAACTCTTTTGTCAACATGTTTCCGGGAACAAGGATACTGACATAGGATGTTCATAATTTGGAAAGATCTGTCAGGAAGGACTTGTTCGAGAGGTCATTGTTAGCTCTAAGACTTTCAATGAACAGGAAAGATCAGGTCTTAATTACAAAAGTGTGTAAATCTTCACGTCTGGATGACCTGCATGTCCAAAATTCTGAGTCTGCCAATGATTACTATCCATGTTTGCGAACTCCTGAGTCCAACTCTGTAGTAAGTCTATACATTGTCTGGACTACGTCAAACATGATTAGCTCATTAGCATATCTCTGGTTCTGAATATTGTTTTGTGAATGATGAATGGGTTCTGTTGTTAATCACACGCTACTACTTTGTTTTGTGAACCAATTTGCTATACGCTTGTCTTTATCGGCAAGACATAGTTCAGCGATTATGTGCTCATGATAGATCTCCATTCTAAATGCTGTGCTCCTATCAGTTTCAGTATCTTGTCTTGTTTTGAAAAGAGTAGGTTGATAAACTGATGAACGATCAGGTGAAGGCATTTGCTGATGAACATCATTAGCATTCTGCCCTCAAGCATTCTGCCTTGTACTGGTTTGAGTAGTCTTCCCTGAACATATGTATCATGTTTCTTCAGTTTGCCGAACAAAGACTGTAATGGTCTCAGCTGATTGCTTGATCCTAGTCCGAGTACTAGGATTATGAATTATAAGTTACCTTCAGATTTTAAATTTTTGGACTTTGTGAATGGTTTTGGACATGCAGCTAGGTGTTTGATGTTGCAAAAAGGAGGTCAAGGATCGTATCATTGCTTTGCTAACATGATGCTTGTTGTGCATTCAACTGGTGCGCCACTGTTGCATGTCCGAATAATACACTTCTACGTCCCGTCCCCGGCATCCTCAATCTCTCTCCCGAGTCCCGGCTCCATGTCATCGTTGCCGCGAGCCGCGGAGCCATGCCCTGACGCATGGTTGAAATGAATCGATGGCCACAATGCCAAGCTACTCGTGTCCGTTCGTCTTCGGTCGCCCCATGAATCACCTTCATGTGCATGTACTTTTGACGTAAACTAATCACTTCCAGAAACTCGACGTTTTAAATAATCCGGAGCAGGGTTTCAGAATCGGAATGCTTTTTTTTTGAAGAAAAGAGTCGGAAGTTTTTCTCCAAATAGCATCAGATCGTGGGATCTGAATCCTATGGGATTTTGTTTTTAATTTAAATTTAAAATTTATATTATGTAAAAATACATTACCGATTATATGTTGTTATATTATGTAAGAAATTAGAGGAAATAATAATATCATGTCATTCAAATAAAGTGATATCTGTCGAAAAAAATCATACACTAAATCTAACAGTTATGATTTATGAATTTAAATTTAACATAACGTGAGATGTTGGATCGGAATCTCATTAAGATTTTACAGGATTGCATAAAGGATAGATCCATGAAAATTAGAATTAGGTGGGATCACGATTATTTTGACTCGGTTGGATCCATCCGGATCGGGATCCTACAGGCTACAACCTTGATTGATCCGGAGACGCCTCCCTCCCCCTTTCTCTCTCCCCGGTTTTTAAACACGCTGTTGTGAGAGCAAGAGAAAGGAAGAGAGCCAGTGGAGGGAGCGACGCGCTCACCGGCCAGCAGCAACAAAGCAACCGCCAACCGCCCCGACACCGCGGCTAGGGCTTCCGCCTCGGTCGGGCATTGCGGAGGCCGCAAGCCACGCCCTCCCCCGGCGCGGCGGACGGCGGGGGTGACCCCCACGAGCGGCGGCTGCTGCTGCTGATTTGGATGGTGGGTTGCGGCGTTGGGGCTCAGATCTGAGATGGCCGACGGCGGGTGCGAGGAGGGGAATGCTTCAGCGCACAAGGGCTCCGCGCGCCGCCGGGGGGCGGTGCAGGCGGGCCTGGATGCGGACGAGCTCCTCACGCTCATGTACGGCTCGGATCCCGTCAAGGTCGAGCTCAGCCGGCTGGAGAATGAAGTGAGGGGTGAGCTGATTCGCGACCCTTGTTGCGTAGATTCGAAAATTTCAGTGGTTTTCTCAGCGTTTTGAGGGTCTTATTGGGCAATGTTTGGTGTTTTTATGAGGTTGCAGATAAGGATAGGGAGCTGGGTGAGGCGAACGCGGAGATAAAGGCGCTGCGTCTGTCGGAGAGGGCGCGAGAGAAGGCCGTCGAGGAGGTAACTTCTCAATGTTCTCCATGCTTGTGTAAAACCGTTGTCTGTATGCTCACCTCACTGTGTCTGGGTGTTGGAGTTGTGTCGGCGCGTGAGATATTTAGTGCTAAATTTGGTTGAAGTCCTTCGAGGATCCTGAGACTAAGGTGGTTTTAGCCGGAATTTGAGGGCAAGCTATCTGAACTTGTTTTTGTTTCTGGTAGTATTTTTCAGCTGGATTGATGGATTCTAACGAGTATTTAAAATTAGTTTCTCGATGGCATGATTTTCTCAGTTGAGCATGAGTTTGCTGTTTGTTCAAAGTTAGTTTTTCAGCTGAATCTATTCACTCTATGTAACTTTTGTGTTTTGATTCTCATCTCTTCCATGCATGGAGGACCTTTTTTCCTTAAGCTAAGGACAAAGCCTTTAGTGTTCTCAATTCAGACCCTGTCTGTGATCTGTTTGTTTCTTAAACATATGGTTACAGTTTAAATATTTTGTTGAGCCTGCCCAATTCAAATCAGAGTTTGAATCACGAGGAACCATCTCCAGTATGATCATAGTTTTGCATGTGAAATGTTGTTGCTATTTTTCAGCTGGAAATACTAAGATTACTCACCCATTGACTTTTAGCTTTTACTTCGTGTTGCCGTAAGATGAGATATCTTGTTTGTGGGCATCTATGATTCATCTTAATATAAGTTCCTCCCATTTTCTTCTCCCATTTGAACTCAAAATGCCATTTGTTTTCTGAGAAAGTGAGCATTATATCTGGTTTTAGAGCATGCTTGCTTATTGGCAAGTCCAAGTAGTTCATGAAATGCTAGTGACTCAATCTTTGAGTTAGGACCAGTTAACAAAATCAATCTGTTAATTGAGGTTTTGTCCCATTTGGGTGCTAAGGTAAAGGTCTTCGTATCTTTGGTCTTTATTATTGCTCCTTCTCGTGTTGCATTTGAATGCATCTCAATGTAATGATTTCACCGGCTAAGGCACATTTTGTCAAATGAAAGCTACCTTTGTTCATGTTAAACTGGTGTGATGCAATGCTCTGGCCAGGGACATTTCAATTTAGTTTTGTATCTTTGCATGACATTAGTGAATATCAGGACTAGTATGATATTCATGAAGTTACCTCGCCCTTGTTTTCATGGTGGGAATTGGGCAGTGTTTTTTGATATATTAAATAGATGAGAAATCAAGGGAAAGAAAGAGATGTTTCTTTTTATTTTGTTAACGATGCTTCTTCCACTGTTAATATGACTATTAATTTGTTTGTATTGTGATGACAGCTCACTGCTGAACTAGAGAAAGTGGATGAAAAACTCAAGTTGACAGAGTCTCTCCTTGAAACTAAAGTATATCCTATGAATCCCTTTTGTTTTTTGTGCCCCCTCTATTGATTGCTCTCTGATAAACTGACATTTTCCAGAACTTAGAACTTAAGAAAACAAATGATGAGAAAAAAGCTGCTATGGCAGCTCAGTTTGCAGCCGAAGCAACGCTACGAAGAGTACATGCAGCCCAGAAAGATGATGATATGCCACCTATTGAAGCCATTCTTGCACCACTTGAAGCAGAGCTAAAGCTTTCGAGGCAAGAGGTAATGCTGTACAACCTACCTCTTACCTGTTTACGTATCCGTGATGAAGTTGTCATGTGTTTCTCATACTTCTTTACCAATTGATTTCCTCTCTTTGTTGCATTAATCAGATGTATCTCCTTTTAATCTAGAGGATATGTATTTGCTATAATTGACAAAAGAATACCTGGGTGTTTCCAGATTGCAAAGCTCCAGGATGACAATAGAGCTTTAGACCGTTTGACGAAGCAAAAGGAGGCAGCATTGCTAGAAGCAGAAAGGACTGTACAAATTGCAATGGCAAAAGCTGCTATGGTTGATGACATGCAAAACAAGAACCAAGAGTTGATGAAGCAAATTGAAATTTGCCAGGTACACAGAGTATACTGTATCTTAAAAGGTCCTTACAATAAAATAACAGGTCAATTATACTATTTTGTTGGTTATCTTACTGTTTTGCAGGAAGAAAATAAGATCTTGGACAGGTTGCACCGCCAAAAGGTTGCAGAAGTAGAAAAGCTTAGTCAAACTGTGAGAGAGCTGGAAGAGGCTGTTCTACAAGGTGGTGCAGCTGCCAATGCTGTTAGAGAATACCAACGGAAAGTTCAAGAAATGAATGTAATATACTATCCTTCATCTGTTCTAACTTCTGCAATTTATCATTTATTCTTTTCACGTAAGTGACCAGTAGTATTTTCTGATCATGACACATTTAGGAAGAAAAGAAAATTCTGGACCGGGAACTTGCTCGGGCAAAAGTTACCGCAAACAGGGTCGCTGTTGTAGTTGCAAATGAGTGGAAAGATGCTAATGGCAAAGTAATGCCTGTTAAACAGTGGCTCGAAGAGCGAAGGTTCTTGCAGGTAGGATGCTTATTTCATATAGCACATATGTGGTTATTGTTGCAAAGTAAAATTTTTGACTACTGAATTTAAATGTCTTACAACAAAATCTGCTTCTGCAGGGTGAGATGCAGCAGCTTCGTGACAAACTTGCTATTGCAGAGAGAACAGCACGATCAGAAGCTCAGCTAAAGGTAAATAGTTGCAATGTTCATTTTGAGCTAGACTTCTAAGCATGGGTCTCATTACTTTTCCACTGATCACTAAAATTCATCTGAACTCAGGAAAAGTATCAGTTGCGCCTCAAAGTTTTAGAAGATGGACTGAGGGGTGCACCAAGTGGTTCTAGTCGTCCTCCTACAGAAGGAAAGAGTATTAGTAATGGAACTCCCCGACGACTTTCACTAGGTGGTGCTGATAGTATGTCCAAAGCTTCTCCAAACGGTGTGTTAATGAGGAGGTCTCCTTCTTTAAATTCAAGATCCTCTCTCACAACCAGCAGTAGTTTGGTCCTGAAGCATGCAAAAGGAAGTTCAAGGTCATTCGATGGTTGTACCAGGTCGTTAGACCAAGGAAAAGTTCTTGGGAACGGGCCTCATTCACTCAATAGTTCTACGGATGCTGTTAAAAATTGTGAAACGGCTGATAATTGGAAGGCTGATGCGGAAGAAAAAAGCAATGAAACCACAAACAATGATTCAAGTGATATGGTCTCTGGTGTACTCTATGACATGCTGCAAAAAGAGGTAGTTTCTTTGAGAAAGGCATGCCATGAGAAAGACCAAAGTCTAAAGGACAAGGATGATGCAATAGAGGTATAATGCTATACTACTATCTTGAAAGGTGCTGCTTTATTATTAGTAATTAGTACTACTTCCTATCTCTTGTAATTCTTGTCCTAGGATGTATGCATTCAACATTTTCTACAACTTTGATAACTAATACATATAGACATTTCTTGATGCCCAAAACAACTAGTGTAAAACTGTAAATCAGAATGGGCGTAGTAATTGCTATTGTATTTGAGGGAACAACATCTGTGGTATTGTGGTTTATCTTATCACCTATTGTTTGTAGATGTTAGCAAAGAAAGTAGATACATTAAATAAAGCAATGGAAGTGGAGTCTAAAAAGATGAGGCGGGAGATGGCTGCTATGGAGAAGGAATTTGCTGCGGTGCGTCTTGAGAAGGAACAAGAAAGCAAAGCTAAACGACTTGGTAATTCGAAAGGACCTGGAACTTCTTCTCAGACAGTTTCTGGAAGGTATGCCCTTTGAAACTCTTTATATGAGAACTCAATCTTTTGAAATGCTCAAATGCGTATACCACAGATATTGGAAGTTTTGTTAGAATCCAAGGATGCCATGTACTTCTATTGTAGGATTTCGTATGCTAAACTGTTAACCTTTTCATTACTCCGGTAGTTAACTATAATTCTATATGGGTAGGCTGATTCTCATTGTGTTCATTGACGGATATGGTTGTTGGTCGGGGAGTTGCATTTTGCTGGCATTATTTAGCTTAGCTTGTTTACGTGTTTGTAATTTATAAACAATGAGTTACTTCTTTCAGGTAATCCTTCGGTGGGTGAGGTTTAACCTTGTGGCGTGCTCTTATTTTGTCGAGGCAGTGCTGCTGTGGTTGTATAGGTTGGACGATCCTGTGCGTTTTCTATATGCAGTTGAGCTAGTGTGTTTGATTTTCCGGGTTGTGAATATCATTGTATTCTGCTATGGCCTCGTTTCTGATCTTTTTGTTTGCCCTTGGTTGGGCCGGACTTGGTTCTTGGACACCGTTTGTACCTTGTACTACCATCTTGTTCCACGTCGAGCTGAATCAGATGGAGTGTTTTGTCATTTGATGAAACCTTATGTCACATGTCACGTGCTGTGACCATTTTTCCCCCGAGTAAAATGCACCACAAGTGCCTAAACTATTCCTGCATTCTCATCTTGTTAACTCTTAGAGTGATCTCAACCTTTAAAAGTGAGCCTCAGTATGTATGAATTGCAAATTTGTAAATTTAAACGGACATTAACATTATGAATCCCTAGATTGCGTGGTCTAGTGAACACTATGAGATGCCGTTACAAATGGAAGTGTTGCAAAACTAGTCAGTCAGGATGGGACAACACATGTTGCTGACACTAACAGGCGAGTTCTTTTCCTAGTTCCCAATAATGAGAGTCCCAGTTTCGGTTAACATAAATATGTGAATTTGTTGTCAAGAAACATAAAGGTTAAAAGAAAAAAACAGCAATTGTTTTAATTATTTACGAGGAGAGGTATTTTTGCTTAAAATGTCATCTGTTCTTTTATTACGCAAACCGGAGCTTTTACTTATCTTAACGAGTCTTGGCATCATTTTCTGTTAAGTAATCATCTAGGTTTTAGTACAAATCCGTAGATTCTAGGGTGAGAGCCGGAGAGACGTGTGTTAGCCTGTTCGTGCAGGGCCATCTTCAACATGGCATCGATTTTTCCGCCCTTCTAGAAAAGTTTTACTTGAGAATAGTGGTGTCACGAATGGAAATAACAAAATTACGTAGATAATTGTCGGAGGAAATCTCCAGCCGGGTGGCGGAATGCACCCGCCTAATCCTAGTTTAGGAAGAGTTTGGGGGAGACCTAGGAGCGCTTGATCGATGGGTGGACGAGCACAGGAAGGGTACGAGGTTTTAGAGTGATTCGGGCCGCCGGAGCGTAATACCCTGCGTCCACTTTAGAGCTGTATTGCTTGAGTGTGCTCGTAAATCTAGACCTTATGTAAGTCTGAAAGGGAACCTCCCCTTCTAACGAGTACACTCTCCCTTTTATAGACCAAGGGGAGTGCTTACACTGTGCGGGGCCCTAACAGGTGGGCCCGGCCAACAGGAGCATGTTATATGAAAGATATAGAGATCTTCCTCTCCAGCTCCTCTCTGTAGTCCTCTCGATCGGGAAGTTGATGTGCGTATCTACAGCCAGGATATGGCCGTGTGCCGCCTTGCCGGCACAGTGACTGCTGTCAGTGTTACCCAACAGTAGAAACCGTGCTGCCACTGTTGGGTCAGGACCCTCTAACAGACGAAGGAGCAGCGCTGACCCGCCGCGCCGTCGCCTCCGCGCACACTGTTGCAGCGCACGCCTCGGCACACCTGCAGCAGGCCATCATCACTCACGCGCGCGGCGCCGTGATGTGACTAGACATCGTCTGCCCGCGCGCAAAGCACAGTGACGCGCCGTCTTGGAAACAGGCAGGCTTACCGTGGTGTCAGTTGGGCAGACCATGCTTTGACTCGAGCACACCCAGTCCACCTACCCGCATTTAAGGTGGTAGTTGGGCTGGTGTCCCGCGGAGAGCCTTCTGTCACGGACACGTGGCAGGGCCGGCCATGGAGTCGCCACCTTGGTGGCACGTGGAGGCGCCGGACCCCTTCCCGGAGGAAAAGGGGGGTCCGGGTCCCCGAGGCCAGTTGGAGAGACAGGCCCATAGGGGTCTAGCTCCCACACGTGGCGGCGCCGGACCCCCTAGGGGGCCCGGGCTTGTGGTGGCCATCCCCGAGCACCTTGTCCTCATGGGCACGTGGGGGCGCCGGACCTATATGAGCTCGGGGGGGGAGGGGGGGAGAGGTCTGGAGACCACGATCCCAGCTGTCAGGTCCGGGCCGTACGTCCCGTCTCCCAGAGGACAAGGGTGAGGTCACGGATAACCTCGTGTCCATCAGGGTGGACAGACTGTCAGATGACTCCCTAACGGGCTAGGCCCGCGGAGATGCAGATCTCCTCGTAGTGGACTATTACGACCTTCTGGTCGTTGAGCAGCTCCTTGGCGATGATGGATGATAGGCGTCCGAGCATGTGGTGGCGCGCGTCCATCACGATGTGCTTGGCGCACACACCGGAGCGTGACACCATCGCGCCCTCTCCTGTGAGGCGACAGCGAGACGCTAAAAGTCTGGACACCCTAGCAGGAGGTACCCCTGTCCGTATATACCGACAGAGGCCCCCGGGCCCACCTCGGGTGGGGCCATATCCCCGCGTTGCGCCGGGTGGACAGCTTGTTCCCGCCGGGAAAGGGCAGGAATGTCTTTTCCCCCTTGGCGGGATCCCCATGGGGCCCGTCGTCCGCCCGCGCCGCGCGCGTCAGGCGGTTCAGATTCTTGTCTTATTCGAGGCCGTCCTGCGGCTCTGGCGGTTCGGATTCCGCCTTTTCCTCGTGCCTCCAGCGGCCACTCCTTTGACTGGCGGGCCCGGGCCCACCGGTCATTGAGTGTGAGAGGAGGGGGCCTGGTGTAGGCAGCCGTTCGGCTTCTCCTCAGTCACTGCGGAGCTTGAGAGGGCGAGCAGCTTTTACATAAAAGGTAGACGCCGAAGAGACCGGCTACCTTTTTGCTCTTGCCTACAACAGTCGCCGTAGCGCCCCTTCGTCTCCGCTCGCACATTTGCGATCAACTTTCTTGCACTCGGCATTTCTTCACCTTCCTGCTCCCTTGCGATCCATCCCCCGCAATCGCAGCGTCCATCACCATGTCTTCTCTTCGTCATCCCCGCCGCTTCCAGCGCGAGATCCAGCTGGACTCGGTGCGCCGCCTTTTGGGATGGACCACGCCGGAGCTCGTCGAGAGGATCCGGACCGGCAAAATCCCCCTCCGTGACTGGGCTGCGGGGGAATTCGTCCTCCTCAACTCGTACGCCATGTGCGGGTTGGTGCCGCCGATCTCCTCCTTCTTCCTCCTGCTCTTGGAGGAGTTCGGCCTCCAGCTTCAGCACCTCACCCCCACTCCGTCCTCCTCGTGGCGGTCTTCACCCACTTCATGGAGATGTTTGTGGGGGTCCGTCCCTGCACCACCATCTTCAGGCATTTTTACGCCCTGGTCGGGTCAGGGAGGAGCAAGCGCGAGGTCGGCGCCTACTACTTCCAGCTCCGGCAAGGGACTCCTACATCAGCGCCTTCTCCAGCGCCAAGTGGGAGGACTGGCGTGACGGCTGGGTCATCGCCAAGACCGACGCCAACGAATGCCTGAAGCTGCCAACAGAAAGGCCCCTCAGCGACCGGAGCACCTGGAAAGCCAAGCCTTCATTGCCAGCGGAGATCGGCCCGGTCCTGAACCGGGTCAAGGAGCTGGCGAGGGGCGGCCTGACGTCCATGATGGTGCTGGGCGACTTCCTAAGGCGTCGCATTGCCCCCCTGCAGCAGCGGTCCAGGATGGCCTGCATGTACACGGGGTCAAACGACTCCTGCAGGATCGCGCGCTGGCCCGGCTCCGATTTCACTAGGGCGGAGCTGGAGGCGTCGATCCGGGCGATGACCGGTGAGGCGTTCAGCCAGGAGTCTCTGGTCCTCCCGAGCGGGATCAAAGCCCTGTGCGAGGACCAGGCGCTGCGTTCAGTGGTCCTAGCGACGATGCCGACCCTCGACGAGGGCGGTCTGGCGGTTCGGCAGCTGGGAGGCGACCCCAATCGTGGGATCCACATCACTAGCGCCTCACCCGACCGCCAGCAACACACCAGCCAGGATCCCGGCGGGCCTAGCCACGGAGGTCCGGCCCCCGCCAGGAAAGGAAAAGGGAAAGAGCCGGAGCCCGAGCGCCGCCACAAGCAGAGTGTAGGCGCCACCCCAGCCCGGAGAGAAGACGAGGCGCGGGGAGCAGCCACCGCCCAAAGCAGCCAGGAGGAGGGGTCCAGGTCCTGGAGGCTCCAGCGTGGTGACGTCTCCTACGTGGGAGAGCCGGCACCGAAGCGCCAGAAGACGACGGAGGTAGAGGGGCAGAGCAGCACTTGGGCTCCGCCGCCTCCACCGCAACAGCAGCAGCCGCAGGAGATTCCACCACCGCCACCAACGATGCGGCGCCCAGTGATGCCGCCACCACCACCATCAGAGCTAGGGCCACAAGTCCCGTCCACGCCGATGGGAACGCCCTCCGCTGGAGGTCCCCACCAGAGGACCGGGGAGTCTCCGGCGGGAAAGGAGATCCCCCCAATCGCTCGGGGAGGTTGGGAGTGGTTTGACTTCGTGTAAGTAGCCTTCTTAGAGCTTTTCCTTGCTCCATTTAATTTCTGGGCCCTAACCCCGTTGGTGTGTGCCAGGCCCCTTTCCTCAGACGCGCCCAGCGCGCCTCTCGGCGATCCACCAGCTAGGGGGTCTGGCCCCCAGCCAACTCCATCCTCCCCTGCTGGGAAGTCGGCGACAACACCAGCAGGGGCTCCGCCCGCGCCAGCACTGGTAGAGTCCGGACCCGGAGGTCCGGAGCCGGAGGCCACACCCCCAAGGCCCGAAGCCGCACCTCACGAAGAGGCTGCCCGACCTGCTACAACGGCCGAGGCACCAGCAGCGGCTGCGGCGCCGGACGCCACGGCGGAGGCCTCTCCAGCAGAGCCAGCAGTAGAGGAGGCTGCGGCTGCGGCAGAGGCAGCAGCGCGGAGGTCGCGGAGGTCGCCAGCACCGCCACACCACCCGCGCAGGAGGAGGAACCGGAGGTGGTGTACGGGAGGCACCTTCTCCCAAGCCCAGCGGAGGTCCCTCTCCCCCGCCTCCTAGCCAAGGGCCAGCAGGCACTGGAGGAGATGGAGGCGGGCATCCGTCGGGAGTGGGAGAAGCTCGAGGCGGAGCGCCTCTGACTCTCCAACTGGGAGCACCGCCTGGGAGACCGCATCAAGATAGTCTCCGCCCGCTACGCCGGGGAGCGCGTCCAGCTCGCGCAGGAGCGCGATGATCTGCAGGAGCAGCTGTAGAAGGTCCTCGAGCGGGAGGCGGCGGCTGCCTAGCGGGAGAGGGCGGCCGTCCGGCTGGAGGTGAAGGCCGTCGAGCTGGAGCTAGCGGCGGAGGAGAAGTCAAGGGTAGCCCTCGAGCTGACCAACCACGCCAAGGCGGCGATGAAGCTGACCGAAGAGCAGCGCTGTAACACCCTAATGTAAAATTTCAAGATTTATAATGAATTTAATTTGGCTCCAGTAAATTTCTAAGGATTTATTTTGCCTAGCTTGCATCTAACTATAATTTATTCCACAAAGAATTAAAATTTATTTTAGGCTCGACATGTTTGTGCATTCATGCTGGTGCATAAGTTTTATTTGGTTGAGTGCATAGGAGATGAATTCAAATTTGATTTGAATCCAAATAGGTTTGAAGTTGAAAACCAGGAAAAGAAATAGAAAAGGGTTAGAAAACCCAGGGAATAGGAAAACAGCCCAGGCAGCCCAGCCCGGCCTGCTCCTTTTCTTTCCCTTGGGACGGCTCCCTTCCCCCCCCCCCCCCCCGCGGCCCATTCTCCTTCTCTATCCCGTACGCGGCCTGCTCCACTCGGCCCACCTCCTCCTCCCGCACTTAACCCAGCAGCCTGCTTCCAGCACGGGCCGCGCTCTCCCTCTCTTCCTTTGACACCCCGACCCCACCTGTCGGCGCCTATCTCCTCCTTTCCTTTCTTCCTCCTCGCTCCACCGGCCGCACAATGACCCGCCCACAATCTCCGGCGAGCCTCTGCGCCGGGCCCGCACGCCGAGGACGCCCCGCCGCCCTACAAATAGGGTCCCCAACCTCCCGAAACCCTAACCCTAAACCCTACGGCCGCCGCCCGAACCTTAGCGCCACTGCCCGCTCGCTCCGTCGCGCAGAGCTCCCTGCCTCACCGTGGACCGGCCGCCCCGCTGCACCCCAGCCCCGGCCAAGCCCCATAGTAGCTCCACGTCGGTGCCAGGAAGCTCCCCGAGGCCTTCACCCGCGACCCCGGCCCGTGCAACGGCCGGAATTGCACCGAGGACCGCCGCCGGTGAGACGCTCCGCCACCTCGATTCCTCGCCGCCGGTGGTTCCTCGACCGTCTTAACCCCCGTAGCACCTTCGCAAGAACACCACGAGCCGACCCGTTTGGATCAGAAGCCCGGAACGCCCTGCATCGGATCCCTCCGCGAGCTCCACGCCGACCTGCCGCTCGAACCTCGTCGCCGGCCATCCTGCGCTGCCAATCCGATTAGTTCGAGCCCTCGGTGAGCACCACGTGGTCCTGCTCTTCCTGTTGCGCTAGGTGCCGTAGCATCTAGGTCACCGCAGAGACCGGAACGCCGTCGCCGACATTCCGCCGCCGCCGCTCCGCCGTGGCAGCACGTCTGTAGCACAGCACGACCCCACCCGATGCCCGTTCTACCTTGCCTGTGCACTGCGCACGCGCACACGACCGTTTGCCACCGCTCATGTGCCCAGAACCGCGCGGATGCGCACACGCCGGTGTGCGCTGCCGTGCAGACCCACCCCCGCCGCCGCGCACGCAGCCCAGAGCACCCCCGAGCCCCGCTTTGGCCCCAGGAAGATCACGCATGACGTACTGGTCATGCCAGACCCAGAGCCCGGTCAATTTGACCCCGGAGCACAGTTTATAGTGAAGTCCGGCGAACCCCGAGCCGCGCCGCCGCGGGATTTGGTCGCCGGCGTTACAGCTCCGCTCGCGGTCGAGATTAGATCCCGTGTACCCCTTCAACCCGAGCCGTTAGATCCAGATGCAACAGCCCAGATTAGAAAGTACCCCTTCGGCATGGCAGCTTTGCTAAAGAGCCCCTGAGTTTTCTTAAAATCAACCCGCAGTCCACGTTAGTTCAAAAGTAATTCCAGTTGAGCCCCTATTTTTGCACCGAAGCCCCTGAGCTTTCTAGATTTTGGGTCCGCCGTCCAGCCCGGTAGTTTTTGCACCTTAGACCCTGTGTCTATAGTTTAATTGTGTATAAGTCCCTAGTTTTCGCGCAGATGCCCCTGGAACTTGTTATTTCCTTGCAGTTAAGCCCCTGGACCTTGTTTTAGCCCTAGTTTTCGCGTCTTAGCTCCGTTTTAAGTGGTTTTCGCTCCCACGCGATTGTTGTAACGTTTAGAATAGCTTTAGCTCGGTTTTGTGTGCTGTTTTATTGTATTGTTGTACTGTTTCTTATCTTTTGCCATTGTTTGCATGTATGTGCATGTGTGGACCATGTTTTGGCGTCGCAATCGTGAGTAGATGTTGAGCCATCGGAGGAGTACCAGGAGCCACCTTCTTCGGACGCGTTTGAGCAGCAGTCAGGAGAGTTTGAGGAAGGCTAGTATAACATGAACATGCTATCACTTTTAAACACAATTTCATACTGCATTTTAATACTGTATGCCTATAAGGATTTCCTAGCTACTTTTATCCTATATATAAATACCTTGGGTTGCATTTTGGTTAGTTGTGCTAGGTGCTACGCTCTCACACATTATGGTCCTCTTTAATTAAATTTGATTAATGGTATATGCAACTTGATTCTGAGAGTTGCCCTCTGTGCTGGGTACTTGAGCGGCTCACGTCTCGTTAAAATATATTTTTATTAGAAACATGGTTTAGGGGGCCAGCAAGATACTTAGTGCTTGGTTGGCCACTCTTCATAAGGACCGGTTCATAGAACGACAATCTGGGACAACCGCGCAACCACAAGATTGGAATGGGACGGTCTTGACTTACTAATTAGGGCATTTTGGTTTGGCAGTAACTTACCTGCGGGGCAAGAGGGGTGGTAAGCTTCAGTGGTCCCTGCTCCTCCGGCTTGGTCTGTGCTGTGTGCTTGTACCCTCGTGAGGTGGGCCCCATCGTCGCTGATCCAGAAATCTTAGCGGTTACACCTTACTAACGTGGTCCTTTGTAACGGTCTCGTAGTGCGCTTGCTAGTCATCTCACCTAAGGATGTGTGATGAACAACTAGTGTAGCTCACGACTTGTGGGTAAAGTTGTACAACCTCTCGAGAGTGTAAAACTGGTATACTAGCCATGCTCACCGTTATGAGCGGCCCAGATCCTCCGTCTGATTAGTGGGGTTTATCTTTGGTGGTTTGGGCTTGGTTTTCAGTAGATTCATGATTAATTTTTAACTAATTATTCTGTAACTTGGGTTACGGTAAATCATCCACTTGTAGTAAATAGCTTTAATAAAATTTGCCAAGATTAAAAGCTAATGCAGTTGAGTTAGCTAACCGTAGAGCCTCATCATTTGTGTTATACTTGTTAAGTACAAGTGGTGTACTCACACTTGCTTTCTCCACTCTTCTATTCTCTTTGGTACGTCTTCGACTGCTGCTCAATACCAGGCGATGTGGAGGACTACATCAGCGGGCTTGACGATTTCTAGGCGTTTGTCTCCCAGCCGACGTCCCTATGGCGACCTGTTCTTCATGTATTTACTTATTTATGTCCTTGTAAATCGGGTGTGACAAGCGCGCCACCCTGGGGGAACGGGAGGCAGCTGTGGTGAAAGGGGATGCCAACCTTGCCATCCACCAGGAGGAGCTGGCGAACCGAACCCGGGGGCTCCAGGAGCAGGAGGCATCCCTCCAGGCGAGGGAGGCCAAGGTGGAGGAGTACCTGGCGGAGCGGAGCGCCAGCATCGACCGGATCGTGAGGTGGGCCGGTGAAGTGGATCCCTCCCTGGATGCACTTGGGGTAAGTCCCATCCGGGTCACAGAGGCTCCACCCTCACTTGGCGCTGTCTTCCCGGTGCTGGACTCTGCCGCCGAGCGTCTGCGACACCTGGAGTCCGCCATCTTCGACCTCCTAGAGACAGAAGGGCGGGCGGTCGCCCGAGGAATGGCGGAGTACATTCTTACCTGCTTCCGGAGCCACGACGCAACCATCCAACTGACTCCGGTTCTGGTTGGCCCCATCCGGGCGACGGCGGCTGCAGCGCAGGAAGAAGTACAGGAGGCGGCGGATATGGTGGCGACCCGCGTCCGGCGCCGTCCCGGACCTGCAAGGAGGGGAGGCTCTTCCAGACCACCAGAACAATAGGAGTAGCATCTTTTTTGTTGTTTTTGTAATATAATTTTTGTGATGTAATGTATACTGTGTACATTATCAGTAATGCATTTGCTTTGTTAAAAGCAAGATTTAAGTGTTTCATGTGTCTATTTGTTGCGATAAAACTTAGCTGTTTTTCCAATTGGCGATTCTGTGATGTGTTCTCAAGCGTACCGAGGTCCCTTGGCCCCCTGGGAGGTAGTCGCGATGGGTTGGGACTAGCTACCATAAAACCGAGGTCCTGCACACGGCTTAGGATCGACGCTTAGTAGATGTCCCCACGAGGTCCCGGACTTCACCAACGAGGGTCCATTGAGTTGCATAGCGAGTCAGAGCACCAGGATCTGGGTTCAAGGATTAAAGGGGTCCAGGTTCCTAGGTCCGTGGTTCGAGGTACTACGGTACTCATCCTAGGGGGGCAGGGCGTGTAGGCTTAGGGTACGGAACTAGGCTAAGCGGCTACACGACCCTGGACCCCTGCAAAGAATGAGCACGTTTCCCTGAAGCCATTTCCTTGGTAGCCGGTTCCTTCTCTCCGGCGAAGCAGAGGTCCTGGAGCGGAGACGCAGCGTAACAACTCAAAATAGGTCTCGGGCACGTCACGGACGTGAAGGACCACGTGGGGGTTAGTGTAGCGAGAACCAAGGAAAAATAGAATCGCATAAGCCTTAATGCCATAATAAGAACAAATTTTTCCTTAATGAATTGGTACAGATAGATTGTGCGATGTACGCTAGGGGCCGGGTTTACGAGGGCGGACCTCCACCGCCCTGGTCCGCACAGGGATGCTACCAATTACAAAGAAAAAATTTCCTCTCAACTAGGCCCCTAAGGGTAGAACTTACGGAGGTGCTCAATATTCCACGGATTGGGTAGCTGCATGCCTTCCTCCGTAGCCAAACGAACAAATCTAGGTTAGCACACCTTTATTACCTTAAAGGGTCCCTCCCAGCTGGGGGAGAGTTTGTGCAGCCCCTCTCGGTTCAGGATTCACCTTAGGACCAGGTCCCCGACCTGGAGCTTCCTACTATGCACGAACCGTTGATGATAGCGCCGGAGCGCTTGGTTGTACCGTGCGATTCGGACTGCTGCTCGCCATCTTCGCTCGTCAATGAGGTCCACGTCTTGGCGACACTGCTGTTCCTGCAAGTCCTCATCAAAAGCTTGGACTCGTAGAGAGCCTATGGTGATCTCCAGGGGAAGGCATGCTTCGGCCCCGTAGACCAAGAAGAAAGGGGTTTCCCCAGTTGCCCGGCTGGGTGTGGTCCGGTTCCCCCACAGTACACTCGGAAGCTGGTCAACCCATTTTGCGCCATGTTTCTCAAGATCGCTGTAGGTCCGGATCTTGAGCCCTCTGAGGATCTCAGTATTAGCCCGCTCGACTTGGCCATTGCTCCTGGGATGCGCCACGGAAGCGAAATAGAGCTGGATACCAATGTCCTCGCAGTACTCTTGAAAGTATTGGCTTGTGAACTGAGTCCCATTGTCGGTAATGATCCGGTTCGGGACCCTGAACCGGCACATGATTGACTTGAGGAAGGTTGTAGCTGACGCCTTGGGAACGTTGACCATTGGGGTTGCTTCTGCCTACTTGGTGAACTTGTCAATGGCGACATAGAGGTACCGATACCCGCCGACAGCCCTAGGGAAGGGTCCCAAGATATCCAACCCCCATACAGCAAAGGGCCACGAGGGAGGAATCATCTGCAGTGCCTGAGCTGCAGTGTGTATCTGTTTTGTATGGAACTGACACGCTTTGCAGGATCTTACCAGCTCAGCTGCATTCTGGAGCGCTGTCGGCCAGTAAAAGCCATGCCGGAAGGCCTTACCGACCAGCGTGCGGGATGAAAATGACTTCCGCACTCGCCTCCATGGATCTCTGCGAGCAAGTCGTAGCCCTCTTCCCGGGTGATGCACCGTATGAGGACACCGTTGGCGCCACGGCGGTAGAGATCCCCTTCTACCACTATGTGTCGCTTAGCCATCCGGACTATAGGCTCAGCAGTTTCTTGATCTTAAGGAAGGAAATTGTCTTTCAGGTAGTCCCGGACCTTGGAGATCCATGCATCGAGACCTTCCTGAGAAACTGGGCGTGGCTCCCTGAGGTCTTCGGGACCCTCAAGGGTGCACACAACCCTTGGCATGCTCCACGGATGGAGCGACGCCGGGACTGCTAGCTTCGAGGTGCTAGTCCAACCCCCTTCGCCCAGATCGGCAGGCTGGGCGGAAGGCTTCAGCAGACGTCTTTGGAAAACACCCTCCGGCACGGATGCCTGAGTCGATGCCATCACGGAGAGTACATCAGCCACTGAGTTGCCTTCGCGTGGAACATGTTGCTGTTCCAGCACATCGAAGTCCTTCTCCAGCTTCCTCACGTGGATGAGGTAGGTTGTGAGCTGGGGATTGTTGCAGCAACATCCCCCGGACCTGCCTGATGATGAGTTGGGAGTCTCCTTTCACCAGGAGCTCCCAGACCCCAAGGGACAGAGCCACCGTGAGTCCAAAGATTAAGGCCTCATACTCCGCCATGTTGTTGGTGGCCTCAAAGTCGAGGTGCACCATGTACTTCACTTGCTCGCCATGTGGGTCGATGAGGACCACGCCAGCCCCAGCCTTCTTGCAGCGTGCGGACCCGTCGAAGAAGAGTGTCCAGTGGGGTCCGGTGAACACCGGAGCCCTGGCCTGAGGTGGGGGTCTGACCCACGGTCCGGACCCCCTGAGACACTTGGTGTTGGAGTCGATTCTGCAACGAAGTCCGCAAGGACTTGGCTCTTTATGGCGTGGCGTGGCTGGAAGTCGAGTTGAAAACCGGCAAGCTCTGCTGCCCACTTGGCGATGTTGCTCGTAGCATTGGAATTGTGGAGGATGGCCCTCAATGGGTAAGAGGTCACCACCACAATCTTGTGGGTCTGCAAATAGTGACAGAGTTTCCTGGACGCAATAAGAATAGCATAAAGGAGCTTATGCGTCTCAGGATACCTGGCCTTTGCCTCATAAAGGACCTCGCTGACGTAGTAGACCGGCTTCTGGACAGCCTTGACTCTGCCAGCCGGAGTGGGTCCTTCTTCCTGTGCTGGGGACTCGCCGGACCCCAGGTCACCTGATGCTTCTCCGGGCCAGGACCCGGCCAGACCGTCCGAAGCAGGGCTGGTTGTTAGACTGGTGGAGGCTGAAGCGTCCCCCCATCAGGGAAGACTTAAAAGTGATGCTTTATGAGTCCCAGGAGGCTGATAACACTTTTATTACATCAGATGGTACATCACCGTACAACTCTACGCGGTGATGGGCAGTGAAGCGCCACTATCGCGAGGATTACAACTAAAACCCACACTACTACACTAGCTATGAAAAGAGCGTCATCAGAGTCTTGTGCCAAGCGGAACTCCAGCGGTGGTCCTAACCGCAGGCAAGACTGGGTGCAGGACGAAACCCTACTCGACGTCTTCGGGGAGGTAGTCTGGATCTTCTGCTGTAAGAAGTAAGAATGGGGTGAGTACAAACGTACTCAGCAAGTCCAATCACACCCACGGAGGGGGTTATATCAGAAACCAATGCACAGGACAATCCAAGGATAAGGTTATGGTTCATTTGCGGAAAACTCGGTTGTATGCATAGATTCGTTTAAAAACATTTTCGAAACAAGTTTTCTAGTACCAAGAGCACGTGATATTGATCCACACAGGATCCAAGTTTTAAGCTGCTACCGGACTCCCCGTCCGCCGTAGCACACGGCACAACTGCCGGATACTTTCCAAACAACCCACACCAGTCCAACCATTCCCAGAGAGAAACACTAGTTATGTTGTTATGTGACCACACCATAACTTGCCCAATACCGTGGGCACGGCTATTCGAATAGATTTTAACTCTGCAGAGGTGTGCAACTTTACTCACAGGTGGGGTACTACAGCACGATCACCTTAGTGTCGGTGCAGATCCCACAAAGCCATTACCCACCTTAGCTAGACCTGACTAGCCACCACGGGATCTATCAAGGGGTCATTCGACCTATCTCCGAGGTTTAACCGAGGCATAAGTCACACAGAGCTTTATCCCTTCTCCTTGATCACCCGTTGCTCTCAGCTCTCCTGATGGTTATCAGACTAACTAGTGGGATTTATGCTAAGCCGTTGGCCATACAACGGTAAGTGGTTTGCACGACAGGAAGCTAGGTGAGATGACACATCAACTCGGTCCTTAGGGGTGACAAGATGGATATCTCCCTTCGTCGCTCAACCACACAGGTACGAGCACACCAACGGCAATTCACACAGAAATACCATCCATCCCGTCTGACTCGTCTTTTCAAAACTATATTTTTATCCCTTCCCACACACACACACTTTCTTTATAAAACCAGGTGGTCAAGGTATGGTTATCACAAACAAGGGTGGCTATCCTACCATGTTTTCAGCAAGCAAAACCATGCAATTTTATAAAATAGGCCACTGGGTTGTGTTTGTAAATCTAGGACAGAAACATGCATCAAAGGGCGGGATTGAACTTGCCATCATCAAATCCTTGCGGGAGGTCCTGATCGAAGCACTGTCCCTTGGGTTCGGGGTCGCGGAACTAGTCCTCGTTCGCTTGATCATACTCGGGACCTTCCTCGTTCACTCCGTGTCCTATGACGCAAACAAACGGGCACCCAATCAAGCGAAAGAACTAAAAGCTTTTATCGTTGAGCTTGAATCGGAAGTAATTTAGTTATGGAGATAGGGGTAATGTTTTTGGGTGGTTTCTTAATGGCATGATTAGAACTATACTAGAAAGAGCGTGGTAAAGTTTCGGGTCGATCGGAGATTGTTTAGTACATAAAATGATAAGTTAACGGGGTGTTAGGGTCTAAACAAGGGTCCGAGGGCCTATTTGTAAGTAGATATGGTGTGGAAAGGACTTGGCCGTAATTTCTAGAAACGTTTGGGGCACGTTAGAAAGAGGTAGGGGTTTATTTGATATTAAGCTCACATGGTGGGGGCTAGTTCCTTGAATAAACAAAGGTGGAGGGGCTTTTATGCAAGGTAACGCATAAGGGGGGTTTATAGGAAATAGAGTGAAGGGGGGGGGGGGTCCTTGGGCAAAATGCCCCTTCTTCCTCCTCTCCCCACGGGAAACAGAGGAGGGGGGGGGGGAAGCTCCTGCGCCGGCCGATTCCGGCGGCCCAGGGCGCGGCGGCCGCCGGGGGTAGGGGCAAAAGGGAGAAGGGAGCAAGGGGATTCCATCCCCGACCTCACCTTGGACCGGGATGTAGCGAGGGGGCGTGCCCACGGGAGCAGGCGGCGGCGGTGCTAGGCGGCTCGGCGTGGCGGCGTTGGGGCTAGGAAGGGAGCTGGGAGTGGTGGTGGAGGCCGTGGGGGAGGCGAGCTGCGCGCGGGGGGGGTCGATTTATAGGGGGGAAAGGCGGTGGGGAGGAGGGGAACCGGGTGGTGGCGGCCGGCGGGCAGTGCGGGGCGCCATTAATGGCGCTCCAGCTGCTTGCGGCCGTCGTCGTGCGGCGCGGGCGCCGAGGGCGACGTCGACCACGTGGGGGAGGAGAGGGCCGGGCGCTGTGCGGCACAGGGGCAACGGCGCGAGCGGCGAGTGCGGGATGCGGCAGCGGCGGGCGGCGCGGCGTCGCGGCTCGGCCGTGCGCGTGCAAGCGATGGGCGGTGCGGCACGTGGTGCACGCGCGGGGCGCGCGCGTGAGCGCGGGCGGCCGAGCACAGGGGCGCGTGTGCGCGCGCGAGGGGAGGGAGGCGGCCGGAGCCTGGCGCGGCGGGGTGGTGCTCGGGAACAGAGGAAGGAGGGAGGAACAGGGAGGAGAAGAGAGGAGGAGGGAAAAGGAAGGAAAAAGAAAAGGGAGGGAAAGAAAAGGAAAAAGAAAAGGGAAGGAAAGGAAAAGAGAAGGAGAAAGAAGGGAAAATGGGGAAAAAGAAGAAGGAAAGGGAGAAAGGGAGAAAAAAAGTGACGCGCGCCGGCGATATTCGCGGCGGCGACCGCGGCTGGTTGGCCACGCGCGCGCAACATTCGCACGCTGCGCGAGGGGAAAAAGGGGAAGTCGCGTCGGTGCTGATCGCAGAAAGGCGGTCGCGCGTGGTCGACAGACCGCCGAGCGGTGCGGGATGGGACAGTGGTCAAGTTCGGTCTCGGTCGGAGGGGGTTTAGGGCTCGGGCTTTGACGACAAGCAGTTTTTGAACGAAACACTCTAGCGCGTGATTTAATTTGGTAAATTTTCAGGGCGTCACAAACCTACCCCACTTAAAATGAATCTCGTCCTCGAGATTCGACTGGTTCTTAAACAGATGGGGAAACTCCTTCTTTAGAGCCTCCTCGCGTTCCCAAGTTGCCTCCTCTACTCCGTGTCTGCTCCATTGAACCCTGCATATCCGTACTTCGGAGTTTCTTGTCCTTCTAGTGACAGTGTCTAGAATTTTGACCGGTACTTCCTGGTATTGCAGATTCGGCTGCAGATCTATTGTTTCCACCGGCACGTGTTCTTCCTTCAAACACCTTCTTAATTGCGAGACATGAATTTAGCTAAATTTTCTAGGAGGGAATTTGATTCTCTAGTCTTGACAATGATGTCATCAACATACACCTCAACTATTTCTCTAACCAAATTACCTAAAGTGATGTTCATTGCATGAGCAAAAGTGGGTAGAGCATTAAGTAGTCCATATGGCATTACAATATAGCAAGAAAGACCATCCACTGTTACAAAAGCAGTATGCTTCCTATCATCTCTAGCCATTTTGATTTGATGGAAACCAGAATTGGCATCTATGAAGGCGAGCAAGTCACACTCGGAGGTGGAGTCCACAATCTGATCTATTCGAGGAAGTGGATAAGGGTCTTTTGGACATGCGTTATTGAGATTGGTGTAGTCGATGCACATCCGAAGCTTCCCGTTAGCCTTTGAGACAACGACCGGATTGGCCAACCACAGTGGGTGGTTGACCTCTTCGATGAAGCCAGCCTGCAGCAACTTGCGGACCTCTTCACGGATGAAGTTCTGCCGCTCGATGGACTGCTTCCGTGGCTTTTGTCGGACCGGTCTGGCATCAGGGCGAATCTTCAGATGGTGCTCAATCACCTCCCTAGGGATCCTGGACATCTGTGACAGTTCCCAGGCGAACACGTCAACATTTGCCCGTAGGAAGGCGATGAGCGCGCTTTCCTATATATCTCCTAGGTTCCCACCGATGCAGGTAGTCTGGGAGGGGTCCGCTCCGACCTGGATGGTCTTCACGGGAACATCATCCGTATCGGACGGACAGACCTTGTGCGCCTTGGCCGGAGCCTTAGCACGTGAGGATGAGGGGTCGGACCCCTCTGCGCCAGCTGCCGGGCCAAGCCCTGCTGCCAGCGCATGGAGCTTTTCAACCGCCACGACGGCAGCGATCCGGTCGCTCTGTACGGTGAGGACACCTGCCGGGGACGGCATCTTGAGGACCAAGTACCCATAATAGGCAACGGCCATGAACCGGTACAGGGCTGGTCTGCCTATGATGGCATTGAAGGGGAGGTTAACTTCCGCAACTTCGAACTGCACGTTCTCAGTGCGGAAGTTGACCTCCGTCCCGAATGTGATCGGCAGGAAGATGGTCCCTACCGGGTAAACGGGATTCGGGCCCACTCCGGAGAATGGGCGCGACGGAGCCAGCTTGGACTCCGGGATCTGCACGTGTCTAAACGCGGCATAGCTGATGACGTTGAGGTCAGCACCTCTGTCGATCAGCACGTGGTGGAGGCGGACGTTGGTGATGGTGCGTGCCGTGATGAGCGGCAGTACACCAGCGCCCGCCATGTTCTCCGGGTAGTCAGATGGCCCGAAGGAGATGGTGGTGCTCTTCCACCGCTGGTGCAGCGCCGCCTTTAGCGTCCTCGGCTTCACCGAGAGGAGCTCTCGGCGAAGGGTCTTGACGTCCCGCCGGGAGACGAGCTCCGAACTGCCGCCGTACATGACGTACAGCTTCTTGCGGCGCTCGTCACCGCCGGACTCGGAGTCGGACTGGTGGAAGAGACCCTTGAGGTCTTTGTTTGGGGTTTGATACCCCAACTCCCTCTCCATCGTGGCTGCATCGGCATCGGAGGCCTTCTCCTTGCTGGACCGCCGCGGAGGGGAGGAGCCTTCCTTGGAGGCTTGGTCGCGCCTCTTGTGAAGGTGCTCCGCGAGCTTCTGGATCTCGCGGCACTCGGTGGCGCTGTGGCGAGCCCCAGGATGAACAGGGCATGACCCGGGGTCGGTGCGCTGTTGACGTGGGCGCTTGCCGCAGGAGTTCTGGCCTCCGGCCGCTGCTGCTGCAGCGACCGGACCCCTAACTCGTGACTTATTGAAGCCACGGTTCTTCTTGTTCTTTTTCTTGCCGCTGCCTGGGGCAGCGACACTGGGCCCGCTCGTCTAAGCGAGTCCTCCCTGAGTTGCAGAGTGCCACACACGGCCCTCTGCAGCCCAGGCGCATTTGTCTGCCAAGGCAAACAAGGTGGTGACAGTTTCCACCTGATGGGTCGCCAGCTTCTCCAGTATCTTCTCATCACGGACCCCCTGATGGAAAGCCGTGATAATAGATGCGTCGGAGATACGCGGAATGGTTCCACGTACCTTGGTGAAGCGGGAGATGAAGGCCCGAAGGGTCTCTCCGGGTTGTTGCCTCACGGCGTGAAGGTGGGCCTCCACACTGTGTTGCTGGTACGTACTGGCAAAATTTTCCATGAACTATGCCCAGAGCTCACCCCAGGATTGGATGGATCCCGGAGTAAGGTTCATGAACCAGGTCCGGGCTGGCCCGGTCAAGGCTACATGGAAGTAACTCGCCATGACGGCGTCGTTACCCCCAGCCGCCGTGATGGCGGTGATGTAGATCTGCAGGAATTCTAACGGGTTGGTTGACCCGTCATACTTTTCCGGCAGGTGGGGCCAAAACTTGGACGGCCAGGTGACCGCGCGAAGGTGGTCTACGAGCGCTGCGCAGCCTACTCCGGACACCGGTGCCTGAGCGAGTCCCTGCGGCCTAGCCATGGCCGCATCGAGCTCGGGCGCAAGATCACGACCCTCAACGTTGAGTCGTCGGTTGCGCGCTCGCTCGATGGAGACGCGGGCATCCTCTCCCGCACGTCTACGGTTGAGCTCTGCCCGGAGATCCTCGGTCTGTGCATTCCTTACTGATGGAGAGTGCATAGAGCCAGATACGCCACCCTGGCGACGGCGCTGTCTGGACACAGATCCCCCCATTGAATCTGGGGAGGCCTGCGCCAGGTTGAGGACGCGGTCGACGTCGTCATGCCACTGCCTCTGAGCGTCAGGTGAGGCTGCCTCACCAGGAGGGTTGCGGAGCAACTCCCTGGCTGCCACGAGTGACCCGTTCGGTGCAGGCACCGATTGGGCCACGGAGGCCCGCTCCGCAGCATGCTGTGGAGCTGCACGCGCCGCCACCCTGGATGGGGGACGACGCACGGTGTGTGGCGTGGATGACGCCACTTCCTCACCCAAGAGGAGGTCGTGAGGCCTATTTTCCCGCACCATTACGGTCTTAAGCTTCAACCAGGCGCAAACCAAACCTAAGCCTCCTACCTGGTGCGCCAAATATCGGAGGAAATCTCCAGCCGGGTGGCGGAATGCACCCGCCTAATCCTAGTTTAGGAAGAGTTTGGGGGAGACCTAGGAGCGCTTGATCGATGGGTGGATGAGCACAGGAAAGGCACGAGGATTTAGAGTGGTTCGGGCCGCCGGAGCGTAATAGCCTACGTCCACTTTAGAGCTGTATTGCTTGAGTGTGCTTGTAAATCTAGACCTTTTGTAAGCCTGAGAGGGAACCTCCCCTTCTAACGAGTACACTCTCCCTTTTATAGACCAAGGGGAGTGCTTACACTGTGCGGGGTACTGACAGGTGGGCCCGGCCAACAGGAGCCTGTTATATGAAAGATATGGAGATCTTCCTCTCCAGCTCCTCTCTGTAGTCCTCTCGATCGGGAAATTGATGTGCGTATCTACAGCCAGGATATGGTCGTGTGCCGCCTTGCTGGCACAGTGACTGCTGTCAGTGTTACCCAACAGTAGAAACCGTGCTGCCACTGTTGGGTCAGGACCCTCTGAAACACGAAGGAGAAGCGCTGACCCGCTGCACCGTCGCCTCCGCGCACACTGTTGCAGCGCACACCTCGGCACACCTGCAGTAGGCCATCATCACTCACGCGCGCGGCGCCGTGATGTGACTACACGTCGTTTGCCCACGCGCAGAGCACAGTGACGCCCCGTCTTGGAAATAGGCTGGCTTACCGTGGTGTCAGTTGGGCAGACCATGCTTTGACTCGGGCACACCCAGCCCACCTACCCGCATTTAAGGTGGTATTGGGCTGGTGTCCTGCGGAGAGCCTTCTGCCACGGGCATGTGGCAGGGCCGGCCCTGGAGTCACCACCTTGGTGGCACGTAGCGGCGCCGGACCCCTTCCCGGAGGAAAAGGGGGGTCCGAGCCCCCGTGGCCAGTTGGAGAGATAGGCCTATAGGGGTCTAGCTCCCACACGTGGCGGCACCGGACCCCCTGGGGGGTCCGGGCTTGTGGTGGCCATCCCCGAGCACCTTGTCCTCATGGGCACGTGGGGGCGCCGGACCTATATGAGCTCGGGGGGGGGGGGGGGGAGGTTCGGAGACCTCGATCCCAGCTGTCAGGTCCGGGATGTACGTCCCGTCTCTCAGAGGACAAGGGTGAGGTCACGGATAATCTCGTGTCCATCAGGGTGGACAGACTGTCAGATGACTCCCTAACGGGCTAGGCCTGCGGAGATGCAGATCTCCTCGTAGTGGACTATTACGACCTTCTGGACGTTGAGCAGCTCCTTGGCGATGATGGAGGATAGGCGTCCGAGCATGTGATGGCGCGCGTCCACCACGATGCGCTTGGCGCACACGCTGGAGCCTGACACCATCGCGCCCTCTCCTGTGAGGCGACAACGAGACGCTAAGAGTCTGGACACCCTAGCAGAAGGTACCCCTGTCCGTATGTACCGACAATAACTTTTTCGAAAAAATGTAAGACAATTTCTTCTAGTTTTTTTCGTGAGAAACCGGTGGCATTAGTTTTTTTATACAAAAGTTTACATGCATTTCTTCTTTTTAGAAGGAAGGGTTGGATTCTTATTATTATTATATTAAAAGTAACATTACATCCATTCCCTTACAACGGAGCTCCCAAGAAAAAGGAAGATTACAATTCAGCCCTTTTGAAGAAACTGCATTGTCCCGTCGTCGCCGACTGGCTCCGCTGCTGCTCAGTATTCCTCCATCGCCATCGACGATAGAGAATCACCGAGGAGGAAGATCGAAGCCGACACCCATGCGAACGAAGTAACAACAGTTTTGGATGCCAAAATGGGTGGTGCAGTCAACAAGTAACTGCACACTTGAAGCATTGAACGCACTGGCAGACGGCCAGTGTCGCGACATTCGGGATCCGTCGCTAGTCGCCTCCATAGCTGAGCCGATTCGACAAACACCGAAGAGCCCAAACAGGGAATGGAGTAACCAACCCGAGAACCTAAGTCAGAAAAAGAACAAACCTCACAAGGTCGTAGGCGAAGAAGCCCTGGAGGTACACAAGCACCGGTAGTCACCATGGACACCGGACAAAAGCACCGGTGGTCACCATGAACACCGTGAAAGCTATACAACTAAGAGCTCCTTTAGCACAGCTTCGGAAAGAGCTAAAACAATTTTATATGAAGCTGTGCCAAAAAATTATTTTTCCAGTAGCTTCATCCATGAAGCATGACGCTATTTTCAGCCTACGCTAAGGAGGAGAAGCTGGAAACCTATGGTTCGCTCAATTTCTCTCGTAGATCTACGTTCCGTCAAACGATTTTAAAAATAATTTCAATTAGCTGTTGTTTTTTAAGAAATGGTAAAGCTATGCCAAACAAGACCTAACGTAAGCTAGCTATTTAGTAGAAACTTAACGAGCTGAACGACTCCACCGCCAATCCATCCAATCCTCTACCTCATTTGACGCCGACGAGGGCACCAGAGATGAAGAGGCGGACGAATCGGCGGCGGTGGAGAAGAATCGTGTGTGAGTCGCCGCTGAGAACTGTAGCTGGGGAAAAGAAGGCTCGGGAAGGTGGTACATGCATTTCTTCTAGTGATCGGGAACTCGAAACTCGACTTTTTAAAAAAAAAAGGGTTTTAAAAAAATAAAATTCGGAAAAGAGGTGCCGGTTGGGAATATTTTAAAAAATGGGTACCTCCCGCCCGCTGATAGGTACACCCGCGGACGATGAATTCCTCTCGTGCGGTCTGGTAATTCCTCTGACCGCACAGTTGAATTCACTTAAATTTACCCCATTCGGCCCATAAATCACATTTCCTTCTCCGTAATATATACTGAAAATACCCTTCTCGGAAGACATATCCGTCAATCATTAATAAACTAGTTATACTACATATTAATACACAACGACCCTAAGTTTTAGCGATTCCCAGATTATATTTTCCAGATTCTAAACTATTCAGAATATAAATTATACTAAAAACAATTAAAAATACTAAAAACTATTCAAAACATAGCTATTCTAAGAAATATTTCCTAGATTATAGTTATTTTCAAGTAATTATACGGCTAGAATGGGAATATACCTCCAAATCGACGTGTGAACAGGGCTTCGCCGCTTCCTCTTCTCTCTTCTTCTCTTCCCTTTCTTTTTTTTTCTAGTTTTTTCTGAATAAAATGGAAATTTAGGGGCAGGTGGGGGCTTATATAGCCGGGGGGGACCTCCCGCCCGACCAACGGGCGGAATGCCCCTCGGCACCACCTCCCGCCCGTTGGATGGGCGGGATGCCCCCGCAGGGATCTCTTCGCGAATAAGATAACTTTCTTATTTGCGAAGAGGCCCTCGGGGAACCTCCCGCCCGCTGGATGGGCGGGAGGTCCCCAGCCCCATGTCTCCCGCCCGATCAACGGGCGGGAGGTACCCATTTTTTGAATTTTTCCCAACCGGCTCCCCTTTTCCGAATTTTATTTTTTATCCCTTTTTCAAAAAAATTCCTCGAAACTCAATTAAGAAACAGAACTCAGCCCAATCCGTGACCGTGCAGGCCCGGCCCATTGAACGGTGGGCTTCCGATAGAATCAGCCGCCGCGGCGCATCCAGGCCAGGCCACCCCAACTGAACCCCCTCCGCAGCTCCTCGCCTAGCAGCCTCCGGGACTCCCGCAGCTCCGTCTCGGCCGCAACGTGCCGCTCGATGTCGTCCAGGGCGCGCCCTGGGCCTCCACCAGCGCCATGGTCACAGCTGCTGCAGCTCATGCACGCCGAGCTCCACCTCCGCCGTCGCATGTCTGATTACGTACGCTTCATCTCCCGTCCTCGGCCTCCACTGTCTGTCCGACCGCTCGTCGTCCCCGGCATCCTGAATCTCTCCCGAGGCCGAGTCCCGGCTCCATGCCATCGTTGCCGCGAGCCGCGGAGCCATGCCCTGACGCTTGAAACCGAATGAATCAAAGGCCACAATGCCAAGCTACTCGCACTAGCATGTCATTTGCTGCCATGAGGCTGGGCTGGCTATGGGCGTTAAAAAAAGGCTGCTTTCTGAAACTGGAAACGCGCTAAATAGATGGCCATCGATTCATGGACGATAAAAGCGTGCTTCTAGTGGACTGCATTCTTCTCATTGTTTCCAAGATTCTCTAGTGTTTGGTTGGTCTCGAGAGTTGCGAGATGAATTCGTGACGCTTCACCTTCACTCCCATCCAAACCCCACCCCACTCCATTCGATTTTATTACCCCAGTTTCAGTTTTTATCTCCACTGTCGCGCAGCGCCTCGAGATTCAGATAGCATCACTCGCGGAACAAAATCGACGGCGCCAAACCTCCGGCCCTTTCGTATTCCTACCCGAGTCGTGGGGCCCCTCCATCCCGTCACCTCTTAAATGTTTCGTGCACATTCATTGATCGACTCCAGTCTCCCTCCGCCGCAGTCCGGCGACGAAACCATCGCGCTCTCACTCACCGGCGAGCAGCGAACTGAAGGTGCGGTATCCTGCTCCAGCTCCCCCACTTCCCGCCTCCGGCTCGCCGGCGACCGCGCGCGGTCGCAGAACCTTGCCGCTTCCTCTTCGTGGTGCGTTTGGTCGTTGCAACTTTATAGGCTGCTCTCTTGGTGTCAGCGATTCTGTTGCGGAGTTGCAGGCCTTCCCCGAGCGAAGGGTTTTTCGTTTTTGTGTTGGGTTGTAGACCTGTAGTTGGGGTTGGGGGTTGGTTTAAGTTGGGATATGTCCTTGTTTACTTCTTTTGCTTAAAGTAAATTCTAACGCGAGGGTGTGTTTTCAGAAGAGTATCGCCTTATACCTCGAGCAATATCCCCTTCCTGATGACGAACTGATTTTGTTGTAGTTGTGACATGCATCATGGGCGGCAGGACTATTCAGGTGTCAGGTTTTGCTCTAACTGACAGTCCGGAGTTTGTCAAGGATTTTCTGGAACGAATTTCTGGCCCTGGAACAATCCTTGCTCTCAAGCTCAGGCCTCCAAAGAACATCTCTGCAGCATCAAAGGCGTTTGCTATAGTTCAGTTCGAGACGCAGGAAAGTGCTTCGTTGGTAGAGAATGCGGCTCAAAGAAAAGAACTCAGGAGGGGAAGCTTTTTTCTGAAAGTCAGACCTGCGGAGCGCGACATTATTCCAAGACCAAGAGTTCCAATGTTTTGTTTGGAGGATGCAGACCTGCATTTTGGTTGTTTGGTTAAGGAAAATGTACTGTGTTCTTTGGAAAGCAAAGGGAGTTGCAGTCAAGTTTGGATTTGATAGGAAAACGATTGTTTTTTACCTGTCCTACAATTACAAAAACTATAAACTTGAAATATCTTACGAGAGTAGATGGGAGGTGCAGCTTCACCGTCCACCTGCTCATAGGTCGCGGACAAAGTTCCTTCTGATTCAGGTAGGTTCTGTACAAGTAACCATCTTATACACTTTAGCTTGGTTCTTGTTAGGTGTCACCTTTTCTTTTATCATTTTAAACATAATTAACTGATTGAAGTAGGCATAGTAACTAATAACTATAATAGTTTGAGATATTTCCTACATTTCTTTTGTCGTCCCATCTTCCTCCTATTTTCCTTGTCTTCATGCTTATGAATTCTATGCCTATCCTATCTTTTCCAGTGTACTGCCGTTTCATACTTCCATGCAAGACTATTACGGAAGTTCTTCATATTTTTTGAGTTTTGGTGGAACGAAAATGATATGAACTGGTTTAACTGATTTCAAGTTTTGTTCTAAATCCTTAATAACCTACCAGCAACTGGTGATTCACCATAGTATTCCATAACCAATTCTTTAATTACTTATGATTGTTTCTGTTTGATGGAATTTTCAAACTTCCGAATTTACATAGACTTAGAAGTTTTATCATGTTTCAGGTTCAGGCGGTTCCTAAAATTTATGAATCCTCTTCTGATCTTATGTCTGAGGATCCTTCCTTCAGTTCCTTGAACTATTTTAGGGACGACACAGATGATCAGTGGAACAGAACAATTGATTTTACTCCATCAGCTAGCATTGGCAATCGTCTATTCTGTGTCTGGAGCTGCCGCAACTGTGCGATCTCACAAACATTGGTGAGTACTTTTTTTACTCCAAAGAGTACAATCTTGACTTTGAGTGTCAGAATGGGCGTTCATATTCTTGTGGCACTGGCATTGTTCCAATTGTGAAATCCCCTAATAACATAGATGTCCCCTTTGAGATACTCTTCCAAATTAATCATTTGGTTCAGCTTGGAACCCTCAGTGGGCCAACGCTTGATAACAATTTCTTCTGTCTGGTTAGCCCAAAATTTGTACCTGCTGATCATATAAAGCGTGCACTTTTTAACATGTCCGATTTGAAAAGTGCCTGCTTGAATCCAACAGATTGGTTATCAGCTGAATACTCAAAAATCTGCAAATTACTCTACACACTGCGAATATCACCTCATATATGTCCAGATGATGGATTGGTTTATGTCCAGAGGGTGCAAGTTACCCCGGCTAAAGTTTACTTCTATGGACCAGAGATAAATTTCTCCAATCGTGTCGTGAGGCATTTCTCTGCTGACATAGATAACTTCCTTCAGGTTTCTTTTGTTGATGAGGACTTTGAGAAGCTCCATTCAGCTGATTTGTCATCTCACTCTTCTTCAAGAACTGTTGCTAGGAGAACTTCTCTGTGCTATAGAGTTCTGTCAGTCCTTTCCAATGGCATCAGTATTGGCGACAAGCGCTTTTGAGTTTCTTGCCTTTTCTTAAAGCCAGCTTCAAGATAACTCTACAAGGATGTTTGCTTCTCATCAGGGATTAACTGTAAGTGACATCAGGAAATGGATGGGAGACTTCCGGAATATCAGAAATGTGGCAAAGTATGCTGCAAGACTTGGTCAATCTTTTAGTTCCTCAACAGAAACCTTAAAAGTTCCTCAACAGAAACCTTAAAAGTATACAAGTATGAGGTGGAAGAAATTCCAGATATAACAAATGGCACGAAGTACATATTCTCTGATGGGTAGGAAAGATTTCAGCTGATTTCGCAATGGAAGTGGCTATGAAGTGCAAACTGAAATGCTTTGCTCCATCTGTTTTTCAAATAAGGTATGGTGGTTACAAAGGTATTGTTGCTGTTGACCCAAGATCAAACTGGAAGCTTTCTTCGAGGAAAAGCATGTTAAAGTTCCAGTCTGAAAACATTACTCTGGATGTCCTTGCATGCAGCAAATACCAGCCGTGTTTCCTGAATCGACAGTTGATTACTCTTCTTTCAACACTTGGAGTTGGTGATAGTGTCTTTGAATTAAAGAAAGAGGAAGCCGTGAGGCAGTTGAACAGTATGGTAACTGAGCCACAGGCTGCTATTAAAGCAATTAAACTTATACCCATGGGAGAAGTAACCAATGTGGTTAAAGAATTGTTGTGTGACTACAAGCCTGATCACGAACCATATCTTTCCATGCTGCTACAAACTTTTAGAGCATCCAAGCTGCTAGAACTGAAAGCAAAGTCACGAATATTCATCCCACAAGGACGGGCAATGATGGGATGCTTGGATGAAACCCGCATGCTGAAGTACGGCCAGGTATTTATTCAAGCTTCTTACTGTGCAGATGATCATCGCAAATTCATTGTAACAGGAAAAGTAGCCGTTGCCAGAAATCCTTGCCTCCACCCCGGTGATGTACGGGTTCTCCATGCTGTCGATGTTCCTGATCTGCACCACATGTTTGACTGTGTTTTCTTTCCACAGCAGGGACCAAGGCAAGTATTTTAACATATACTATCATGTTTTCTAGTAATTTTCAACAAGCCCTTTTTTTGGTACATGTCAATTCTTGGTTACATATGTTTGTACCAATAGGAATATTTTGAATGAAACCTCATGTCAAGTTGAAGTTTTAGATTGCCATTAGATCCTTTTAATGAAATAACACTTCAATTTGAAATTTTAGAACCTAACCCTGCTCCCATTTTAGATGAAGAACCTTTTTACTAGTCAAGTGTGGGTACCACTTTTTGACATGTCTTGTTGTTCATTTTTTAATTCTTTGGTGGATGTTGTATTTTTATCTTCTGTCTCCTCAGTTTTCAAATTTGTGGTTCATGTATGCAGACCGCATTCTAATGAGTGTTCAGGGAGTGATCTTGATGGGGACATATATTTTGTTTCTTGGGATCAATCTCTGATCCCAATCCGTATGGTGGCGCCTATGGACTATACTCCAGCACCAACTGATACACTAGATCATGACGTTAAAATTGAGGTATTATAAGTTTCTTAGAAAAACATCTTCGTTGCCATTCATACTAGAAGCTCATTTACTGACATCACTGGCTCACTGCTATCATTTATTTGTGCTTTGTACTGTGTGCTGCTTTTTTATGGCCCTGGTTGTTCTACTTTTGAATGCCACTATTTATCCCATTTTTTTCTTGAGTCTTGCATGAATTTTGTTAGGAGTATTGTCCTCTCTTTCAAATGCAGCATTATTGCATCCTCCTTGCATTTGAGGGGTAGTGTAAGGAGCATAGAATTCTTTATGTATACGTTACTAGAGTCCCATGTACTCTATATACTGCCCTCTTGGGGCAATTATTTAATAGAAGTGCTTATTAATAACAATTATGACTTGTTTATTTGCTGGTCGAAATAGAGAAATTACATTGCAATATGTATGTCACTTTTTTAAAAACATTCAAATAAGATCCTTCATTGCTATCTGTTGATCTTAGTTACTCTTCTACTACCTGTTTTCTTCAATTCTGAGTAATTTGACTCAGACTTCTCAAATATTAGTAGAGAGAAGTCAGGGACCTCTTGCGGCACTTTTGACATGGTTCCTTCATAGTTTAAAACTATTTCTTATTGATTTATAAAGTTAGTCCACACATTTCCCATTGGTTGGATATATAAATAGCTTGTCATTTTTTATTTATATTTGATGTCATAGAGACAACAGTGTTCTGCTTGATTGTATTCCTCAAAATGCACCATGTTGCCTGCTTCGAGTTCCATGGTTTTCAATGAGTTTTCATGTGAAGAAGATGCTCAATTGCTAATTATCCTAAGTTTTTACATGGTTCTTAATCTCTCTGAGTATCTCTCCCTTTCCTTTTTTTTTGTGTGTGAAAACAATTCTTGTCCAGTAGATATATGATTTAGCAATCTTCACTTTCCCATTTGAATTAAATTATTACCTGCTCTGCGTTCCTGTGTTTTAGAACTTTACTTGCTGAGGTGATATTGCAGTTCCATGCATCACACAAAATTACCTTCAAGTTCGAACAGATCTCATACCATGCTTCGAAATCAATGTTATTATATCATACAGGAAGTAGAAGAGTACTTCACAAATTACATAGTTAATGAGAGTCTGGGAATTATTGCCAATGCGCATGTAGTCTTTGCCGATAAGGAATATCTTAGGGCTGAAAGTGCACCGTGTATTCAACTAGCCAAGCTCTTCTCAGTAGCTGTTGATTTCCCAAAGACAGGATTGCCAGCTCAGATTCCACATGAGCTACATGTCAGAGAGTATCCTGATTTCATGGAGAAGCTTGACAAAGCCACCTATATTTCGAATTGTGTAATCGGGAAGCTCTACAGGGAAATAAAGAAGCACACACCTCACATAAAGTACTTCACGAGGAATGTGGCAAGGCGTTCTTATGATTCCGATTTGATTATTGATGGCTATGAAGATTACATTACCGAGGCTACAGAATTCAAGCAAGAGTATGATTTCAAGTTGGGTAATCTTATGGACCACTATGGCATAAAAAGTGAAGCTGAGATAATAAGTGGATGTATTCTAAAGATGGCAAGAAATTTAACCAAGAGTAGTGATGCTGATGCAATCAGAATGGCGGCGAGATCTTTGAGGAAAGAAGCCATGTTTTGGTTCAGCGAGGTGGGCATGGACGAGAATGGAATCGGTCAAGATGACTTAGATGCTAAGGCCTCTGCTTGGTATCATGTTACTTATCATCCAGATTACTGGGGCTGCTACAATAAAGGATACCACCATGACCGGCCACATCTTATTAGCTTTCCATGGTGTGTGTATGACAGATTTGTATGTATCAAGCAGAGGAGAAATTTGAAAAGGAAGATGGTCCTGAAATGAAGTGCCGGCCTAGCTCCAAATGAAGCAAAATGTGAATACAGTCAAGGAGATGAAACAAATGGATGAGACCTTGGAATTCTGTTGAGTATTGCCAACAGAATCTCTCTTGTAGATATCTTAAATCGTTAATGATGAGCTTGTTGATTGTGGCACATGAATGATCTGATCGATGAATATGAGCGAACTGCTACTAGCTGACTTCAGGCGTGTATGTCCTGGAAATTTCAGATGCTCCCTTTTCACTTCATGCGTGTAGCCTGATTTTCATTGGAACCTTGCTGTTCCTCGTGTTTTACTGAACGGTGTAAAATGCTGATCTTTTCGTGTGTACTCCCTCCATTTTCTAAATATATCAGATTTAGGAAACGTGATGTATAGTCTGTTGATGTTCCTTCAGCCTTGGTTTATTGGCGACAGATACTAGTTGACCTTTATCAGTTCAAACAGCTTGCGCGTAGTCGGGTAGGACGCAGACGGGGAGCAGGAGGCATCTTGGACTTTCTTTTTTTTAACAAAGGCAAGAGCTCTGCCGTTCAATTAAGATGAAAAAAATAATGTACTAGCCAGCTGGAATGCTAAAAGGTACCGGATGGGCTAACCACCCGAATCGATACGGCTGAGTACGACACACAGCTATAGGTCATCGTTGCCGAGCATGGCCGCCAGCAGCTCCGACTTCCCATGGTGGGCCACGAAGAGCAGCTCCGACTTCCAATAGCGAACCCTCGCCCCGCAACCTAGCCATGACGACAAATCGAATGCGATGCTTTCAGGAAGGGAGTGCCCACCAATGGCGCCGCCGTCGCACGTCCGAGGATCAGGTTTTCACCCAATGAAGACATGCTAGAGAGGAAACACGACGCCCCCAATAGGGAATGGCACCCAACAGCATCGCCGTTGCCAAAGCTTTCGCCCAACAACCCTCTAGCATGGATGCGGTATCACGAAGCCCCCGCCAATCTACACCGCCAACGCCGCTGTCCCGCTGCCCTACAGAAGCCCCTTTAGAAGGGTGTCAACGTGCCGGGTACAGCTGCGTCACCCGCCACCCCCTCCAACCATGCCACGCAGAGCCGGACCTGACCCCACCGCTCATGTAACCACGCCGCACTTCGAGGGCGCCGGCCCCCGGTTGCCACCGCCACCAGCCGGCAACAGACCTCGGCCGGATCTACAAGGGCTAGCAGCGGCCACAGTTGCAGCCGCGGGAGGGCCGGATCCAGAGTACCTCAGCCGCCGAGCGCCGCGCCCCCAACTGGCAGCCTCCCCGTGCTAGTCCCGCCGCACCTGGCTGCCGAGCACCCTCCCCGCGCAGCGGCGCATGCGAGCCCCTTGGGCGAGAGCATCGTCACCGCCATCCTAGGGAGCCGCGCGCCACCGCGCGGCGCTATCACAGCCGCCGCCGCCGCCGCCGTGCACCGCTCCCGCCTAGATCTGGTGCACACAGGCGGCCCCTCTGTCGATTGGCCCGCCGCCATCCTAGGAGCCGCGCGGACTTCCGGTGAGCTCCTCCGGCGACGGCGAGGGCGGGGAAGGGGGAAGGTGGGCGGCAGATAGGGTTCGGCGGTTAGCCTCCCGAGTCTAGAGGGCGACGCGGGGGCTTGACTGGTGGGGATTCCTTTTTAGAGAGCATGAGGCATCTTGGACTCTTGGTCCCTCTTTTACATTTCTTTGTCCTGGCCTCTTCGCACCCAATATTTGCTTCCTCTTTTCCTGGCTTTTCCTGTCCTTTTTCCTCTGCTTCCAGTACGCAACACTGCATGAAGCATTGAAGCGAATGGGCTGTGGTTGCTTCGCCTGCAAGCGCCTCTGGCCCTATCCCTCTGTACAGTCAGCACAAGTCAAGTCAATGCTCTAGGCAGTGAGTGGAAGCAGGAATCTTCAGAATCCCAGCTGCTTCTTTTGGTGGCCCTTCGTCCTTGTTGTATGCAGAGGTTTTGGCTTTGGATCGGGGATCGCTGCTCGTTGCCTTTTCGTTGTCGATCTTGCATTGGTGGAAACACGCTACAGACAACACGGCCATCATGTCCTTGATCGTCTTCGGTTGCAAATGGGCGATAAAAGCTTGTTTTTAAGAGGACCCCACTCTTGTTGTTTTCCTTTTGGAATAAGATGCGACTTCTTGCCAAGAATTTGTTAGGTTTGTTACCAAGAATATATTTTCTAAAACAAAGGATCTTTCGAGGGAGTATACCAGGGACGCACAACGATTTTAGGTTATACTTGTTAGAGAGTGACTACAACCCATCCGTCCAATAAGTTCCGGACTGAAGTTAGGTGAAAAGTGAAAATACATGAAAACTAAACATGACCATTTTCATGTTTCGTAAACAAAATGTTACATATATGCCAAAGTTTCAAATCAACTCGGTGGTCTATCTAAGGTTAAAAGCTTAGAAAAACACAATCTCCATTTACAACATACATACTTCTTTAACGGTTTTTAGAAATGTCTTAACTTGCCTTTCACACATTCTTTTTTCTCATTTAAATGGTCTTACCACTTCATCCCTATATCCAATCACTTCTCTTTTCAAGCATATCAAATGACTATACATCATTTTAGCAATAAAATATTCCATAACATTTTAAAGTACGCATGTTACTCTATACTAATATTTATCCAGGGTGGTTGTTGTACATGTGACTCCTTAGTAGTACTCTCATAATAAAACTATTGGCTCCATTAGTTTTAGCTTCTGGTTGATTTTGAAAGTCCGATTTTAAAAAATTCTAATCATGAATTCTTGATGAATTCTGTAAGTCATCTATCTTTTAAATTTTTTAAAAACGAGCCTTTAAAATTTTATAGGCCCGATTTCCGGAGTCCCGAACTATCCAATTCACCCCCGAACCACCGGGCCCACCATCCCGTCAACGTTTAAATGTTACGTGCACATTGACCCACTCCACCGCAAGTCTCCCTCCGCAGTCCGCACTCACGCTGTCACCCATTGTTGTTGGCCAAAAAAAAAAAGACCATCGCGCTCTAATCGGCGGGCAGCGCAACAGAAGGAAGGTGCGATCTCTTGCGCTACCTCCCCACTTCCCGTCCCCGGCCGCCTCCGGCTCGCCGGAGAGAGCGCGGGGTCGCGGAATCTCGCCTCTCCCTCTTTGCGGGTGCGTGTCTTCAGTCTGCACTGGGTGCTGCAAGTTTTAGCCAATAGGAGTTTTAAGTTGCCCCTGTTAGTATCGGTGGATTTGTTGCGGAGCTGCGTGCCTTTTCCGACCTTCCAGGTGGCGCCAGGAGGGTGATCTGGCGGTAATGCCAGGTTTTTCCGTGGAGGTTTAGTCGTGGGAGGAAGGCTTTTAGGGTGTTTAAGTGGAGTTTTTTCAGCTACGAGAGGTGCTAATAATAGATGTGAATGTGATGACCCTTCTTATTTTTTCCTTTTTAGAATTTTCACAATTTATTTTTGAGGAGGATTGAATGCGGAGAAGGCAGCAGTGGAGAAGTTGGGGGTTACGCACGTGTCTGATCTCTGATGATGATCAACGATCGTTTTATTTGGTGAAAACTTTATTGCTCTGAACGAAACATGATCTGCAGATCAGTTACAGGAGTGGTGTCTGCTTGTTTTTGTTTACTGAAGAGGGGTCTTTCCGTGTTTGGTTGTCTCGCCATGATTATGCTACTGCATTGCCATGATTTAGGTTCCTGAGTTGAACATGGGACAATTTAATTTTGTAAGATATAATTATGTCCAATATAGAATCAGATACCCAAATATCCAAATACAGAGTCCCAGTATCACTAAACTCCAGTAAACCAGCGAGGGTTTTGCATGCTTATGTTTCTGCTTTTCATATGTCCTTGTTTGCTTAATGTAAAATCTACAAGGAGTAAGAAACAAGTAAAATATGTGGTTCCTGAAGACTAGGTCTGCCTTATATATCCGGAGCTATGTGTCCTCCCTAATGACTAATTGATTTTATCACAACTTCTGTTGTAGTTGTGATATGCACCATGGGCAGGACTATTCAGGTGTCAGGATTTGCTTTAACTGACAGTGCCGAGTATGTCAAGGATTTTTTGGAGCGAATTGCCGGTGCTGGAACCATCTATGCTCTCAAGCTCAGGCATCCAAAGAACATCACTGCAACCTCAAAGGCGTTTGCTATAGTTCAGTTCCAGACACAGGAAAGTGCTTCATTGGTAGAAAATGCAGCCCAAAGAAATGTTCTCCGGAGTGGACGCTTTTATCTGAAAGTCAGACCTGCTGATCGTGACATTGTTCCAAGACCAAGAATTGCAATGTTTTCTCTGGACGACACAGTGCTGCATTTGGGTTGCTTGGTTAAGGAAAACATTCTGTCTGGCCTTTTTAGTGCAAGGAATGTTTCGGTTCAATTTGGATTTGATATGAAAAAGATGTACTTTTACCTCTCCTACAACCTTATTAAATATAAACTTGAACTTTCTTATGAGAGTATATGGGAGATGCAGCTTCATCGTCCACCTGCTTATAGGTCACGGACAAAGTTCCTTTTGTTTCAGGTTGGTTTCTTGTACAGTGCATCTTTATTGGGCATTTTAACTGCATTTTTTTAGGTTCTACCTTCTTAATCCTCTGAAAGATACAGAGCATTACTGAGTACAAGAATGAGTTATTTCTTATGTCTGTCTTATCTTATACATCTTCCTGTTTTCTTTGTACAAGTCTATAAATTGTACACCTTTACATTTAGGCAACCTTTTCCTTTTTATAGCTATATCTTTTCTAGCATACTAACTTACTAAGCAATCCAGTCATATAAGATTTCTTAATCCTCTGAAAGATACAGAACTAGTTGTTAGAATTAATAGTAACAGCTCATATTGGGCGTACGGCCCATTGGCCTTGTACATTGTAACCCTAGCCTATTAGGCTATATAATGAAGGTCACCCCCCTGATTAGGGTGTGTGGTGTTTCTACATGGTATCAGACGTTGTTCCCGGTCCCTAATTTGGGCTCCTTCCTATCTTCCGCTTCTTTCCTCCCGGCATCCTCCTCTGCCCGGCGCGCCTCCTCTGCCTCGGGCTGCCCGACTCCAGTCGCGCCGCCGTCTTGTCAGCCGCGCCGCCGCCTTGGCCGCCCGCTCCCGGCGCGCCTCCTCTGCCCGTGCGCCCTCCCCGAGGGCGTGCGCCACCGCACCACCCGGCCGCCCGACTCCAGTCGCGCCGCCGCCTTGTAAGCCGCGCCGCCGCTTTGGCCGCCCGCTACTGCCACGCCTCTGCTCCGATCGCGCCGCCTCCGCCGCGCATCTGATCAGCTGCGCCGCCCAGTCTCCATGACGAGCCCTTGGGCTTCCCAGGCGACCTTCGGCGTCCTGGGCTCCCAGACCTCTGGCGCTTTGGGGGATGCCCTTGCTCCTCCCATCTTCGCCGCCTACGCCTCCGTCAACGTGAAGCAGCACGTGCCGATCGCCCTCAGTCTTGAGCGCCCCAACTACTCCAAGTGGAAGGCGTTCTTCACCGCCCTCTGCGCCAAGTACGGGCTGCTCGGCCACATCGATGGCACGGGGGTCGCGCGCCCGGCTGATCCCACGTGGTCTCAGTCCGACGCCTGCATCCGTGGTTGGATGTATGGCTCCGTCGACGACGCTGTCCTCGACCTCGCCATGGAGCCCGATCAGGATGCGCGCGCTCTGTACGTCTCCATCGAGGCCCTGTTCCAGGCGAACAAGGAGTCCCGCGCTGTCGTCCTCCAGCAGGAGTTCCACAACCTATCCCAGGGCGACCTCTCCATCGACGCTTACGCCCAGCAGATGAAGCGCACCGCTAACGCTCTACGGGAGGTCGGTCACACCATCTCCCCCGAGCAGCTCGTGCTCAATCTTCTGCGCGGCCTCAAGTCCCGCTTCGCCAACTCCGCCGACATCATCGCCAACTCATCGCCGCTTCCCGACTTCACGTCTGCCACCAACATGCTCCGCGTCAAGGAACTCCGCCTTGACACCGCGGGCTACGAGGCCTCGGCCTCAGCTCTTGCCACCTCCACCACCTCCTCCTGCACGTCGCCATCCTGCCGGACCACCTCCTCTGCGTCCACCAATCGTGGGGGCGATGGCAAAGGCAAGGGGGGCAAGGGCAAGGGTGGGCGCGGTGGCAATGGCAGCCGTGGCAGTGGCGGCAGCGGGCGCAACCAGCAGCAAGGTGGCGGTTTCGGCGGGTGTCAGGCTCCTCAGCCGGCCGGCCCTTGGGTTTGCTATAACCCTTGGGCCGCTTAGTGGCCACCTCAGCAGCAGCAGCAGTGGGGTGCGCCACCCGCGCCTCCTCCACAGGCACACACCGCCTTCGCGCCGCCTCAGTTCTCCACTGTCGGCGGTCCTCCAGCGTATGGGCCTCCAGGCAGCTGGGATCCGACCAGCCTGATTGCCGCCCTCAACTAGATGGCGGTTCAAGGTGGGTCTCCACCCTGGGTCATGGACAGCGGAGTGACATCCCACATGTCCTCCAACGACGGTATTTTTACTTTCCCGTCTCCCGTCGCCACCGTCCTCCATTACGGTCGGCAACGGCCAATCAATTCCTATTCTTAGTCGTGGCACTTCTCTTATACAAATAGCTAATCGTCCCTTTCATCTTGATAATGTTCTTGTCGCTCCACAACTCACTTATAATCTGTTATCTGTTCGCCAGCTTACTCGCGACAATAACTGTTCAATTGAGTTTGACGCCTCCGGTTTTTCTATTAAGGATCTTCAGACCAAGACGGTCCTCCTTCGGTGCAATAGCAACGGAGACCTCTACACCATTCCACATCACATGCCACCTCGCTGCCATGTCGCTGTCGTCTCCCCGGAGTTGTGGCACTCTCGTCTTGGTCATCCCGCACCCGCCGTCGTCAACACTCTAAATAAACTATCAGCTATCCAGTGTAATAAAGCAGCTCGCCGCATTTGTCATGCCTGTCAGCTAGGCAAACACGCTAGGCTGCCATTTGCTAGTTCGGTTTCTAGTACATCTGCACCTTTTGAACTCGTTCATTGTGATGTCTGGACCTCTCCAGTTTCAAGTATTTCTGGTTATAAATTTTATCTTGTGCTAGTTGATGACTATACTCATTATTGTTGGACGTTCCCTCTTCGCCATAAATCCAAAGTTCATGAACACATTGTTCAGTTTGTTGCTTACGCTCACACACAGTTCAGTTTTCCTGTGCGCTGTTTTCAGGCAGATAATGGCACCGAGTTCCTCAACACTGCCACAGCTACCTTCTTGGCTGGCCACGGCATCCTGCTTCGCACCTCGTGCCCATACACATCTGCCCAGAACGGCAAAGCTGAGCGGATGCTTCGTACACTGAACAATGCTGTTCGCACGCTTCTGATTCATGCCGCCATGCCTCCATCCTATTGGGTCGAAGCCCTCTCCACCGCTGTGTTTCTAATCAACCGGCGGCCCTCATCGTCCATACATAATGGTATTCCCTATCATCTTCTTCACCGCAAGATGCCAGACTACTCCATCCTTCGAGTTTTTGGTTGCCTGTGCTATCCGAACCTCACTGCCACGACTCCCCACAAATTGTCTCCTCGCTCAGCAGCGTGTCTTCCTCGGATACCCTCCTTCCCAGAAAGGCTACCAGTGTTTTGATCTTTCCACTCGCAAGATCATCATCTCTCGCCACATCGTTTTTGATGAGACTCACTTTCCGTTTGCGGCTTCCAAGCCCCGATCGGATTCTTTTGATTTTCTGTTACAGGATATTCTCCCCGCGCCTGCCCTGTCTACCTCAGACCTTCGGCACTCGCGGGCCTCGGTTGCACCTGCCTCGTTTGCATCCGACGATGCCAGCGACCCCGTCGGGCTGGACCCTGCCATTCTGTGGCACGGTGTCGCCTACCGGCTGCCCTAGGCGCCCCGGCAGGCTACGCCTGCCCCTTCGACTTCGGCATCTCCTCCGCCAGCAGGTGCCGGCGCCCCGGCTTCCGCCGTGGCTCCCGCTGCTGTTACCCGGCAGCGGTATGGCCTCCATTACAGCCGTCGTCCGCAGCCGGAGGTACCTCCGGCCCCAGCGCCGCAGGCGGCGGTACCCCAGGCTCCAGAGCCTCCTGCACGGGAGACTCGTTCCCGGACGGGTTCGCTGCCGCCACCTATGCAGCGGTATGGCTTCACTGCGGCGGCCTCCAGCCTAGCTTCTTCGCTGCCAGGCAACTCTCGCGCCGCGCTTGCCGATGCAAATTGGCGCGCGGCAATGGTCGACGAATACAAGGCGCTCGTGGACAATGGCACGTGGCGTCTCGTCCCTCGATCGCCTCGTGCCAACGTCATCACCGGCAAGTGGGTCTTCAAGCACAAGTATCGTGCTGACGGCTCTCTGGCTCGTCACAAAGCCAGATGGGTCGTTCGTGGTTTTTCGCAACGGTACGGCATCGACTACGACGAGACGTTCAGCCTGGTTGTCAAACCGGCCACCATCCGGGTCGTCCTCAGCATCGCCGCTTCTCGCTCCTGGCCGATACATCAGCTGGACGTGAAGAACGCTTTTCTTCACGGCCATCTGAACGAGACGGTCTACTGCCAGCAGCCGCCCGGCTTCGTCGACCCGGCAGCTCCTGACCATGTCTGTCTCCTGCAAAAGTCCTTGTAGGACTCAAGCAGGCGCCCAGGGCGTGGCACCAGCGGTTCTCCGGTTTCGTACAGCGGTCCGGCTTCACTGCTTCGACCTCCGACACGTCCCTCTTTGTTTACAAAGCGGGTGCCGACATCGCCTACTTGCTGCTCTACGTCGACGACATCATCCTGACAGCATCGTCGACCTCGCTTCTTCGTCGCATCACCGAGCTCCTTCACTCCGAGTTCGCCATGACAGATCTCGGGGCTCTTCACCACTTCCTCGGGATCTCTGTCACGCGGTCTGCTGATGGCCTCTTCCTCTCCCAGCGCCAGTACGCTGTGGACCTGCTCCAGCGCGCCGGCATGGCTGAGTGCCACTCTACAGCGACCCCTGTGGACACTCATGCCAAGCTCTCTGCTACGGACGGCGCTCCGGTGGCGGATGCCACTCAATATCGCAGCCTCGCCGGTGCTCTACAGTATCTCACGCTGACTCGTCCGGATCTCGCCTATGCAGTTCAGCAGGTTTGCCTCTTCATGCACGACCCGCAAGAGCCTCATCTTGCGATGCTCAAGCGTGTCCTACGGTACGTCAAGGGCACCCTGTCCACCGGGCTTCACATCGGCACAGGCAGCATCACCAGCTTGACCGCCTACTCCGACCCTGATTGGGCTGGTTGTCCAGACTCTCGGCGTTCCACTTCAGGCTACTGTGTCTTTCTCGGCGACAACTTAGTCTCTTGGTCCTCCAAACGACAGACTACGGTCTCTCGTTCGAGTGCGGAGGCTGAGTATCGTGCTGTAGCGCATGCTGTGGCTGAGACTTGTTGGCTTCGTCAGTTACTTCAGGAGCTTCACGCACCCATCTCTTCGGCGACGATCGTCTAGTTCATCATCGTCGCACGAAGCATATTGAGATAGATATTCACTTCGTCCGTGAGAAGGTTGCTTTGGGACAGGTTCGGGTGCTCCATGTTCCATCGTCTCATCAGTTCGCGGACATTATGACCAAAGGGTTACCTGTACAGTTGTTCACTGACTTTAGGTCCAGTCTCTGTGTTCGTGACACTCCCGCTTAGACTGAGGGAGGGTGTTAGAATTAATAGTAACAGCCCATATTGGGCGTACGGCCCATTGGCCTTGTACATTGTAACCCTAGCCTATTAGGATATATAATGAAGGTCATCCCCCCTGATTAGGGTGTGTGGTGTTTCTACACTAATTGATGTAAGCATTTCCTACTAAAAGAATGAACTGCACTACTGACTAATTGATGAGTTATTTCTTACTAATGTCCTTCTTGTCTTCGCATTTTCCTTTTTTTTCTTTGTATTTTTATCTATGAACTGCACACCTTTTCATTCAGGCAACCTTTTCTTCTTATGGCTCTATCCTTTCTAGTATACTGGGAAATCCAGTCAACAAAGATTATGTTTAGCATATTTCTAATTTCTAACATTACACCCATCCAATCAGTGATCCACCACACAAGTCACTAGCCAGTTATCAATTTTTCAGCTACTTAGAAATGCTGCTATTTGGTGAAAGTTTTGAGCTTTAGAGTTCAGATATACTCAGCTTTTGTCATGTTTCAGGTTCAGGCAGCCCCTAAAATTTATGAATTGCTACCACGCTGTTCAGATCTTATGTATGAGGATCCTTTCTTCAACTGGTTTAGGGATGACACAGATGAACAATGGACCAGGACAATTGATTTTACTCCATCAGCTAGCATCGGCCAATCATCTATTCTCTGTCTGGAGGTGCCACAACAGTGTGAGCTCCCAAACATTGCTGACTACTTTGTTTACTATAAAGAGCACAATCTTGACTTTGAATGTCAGAAAGGGTATTCATATTCATGTGGTAACTACTTTGTTCCAATTGTGAAATCTCCTGAGTACATAGAGGTCCCTTATGAGATACTCTTCAAAGTCAATAATTTGGTTCAGAATGGGACACTCAGTGGGCCAACAGTTGATGACAACTTCTTCCATTATGTTAGCCCAAAAGTTATACCTATTGACCATATAAAGCGCGCACTTTTAAAGATGTCATACTTGAGAAGCACCTGTTTGAATCCAACAAATTGGTTATCTGTGCAATACTCAAGAATTCGGAAATTGCGCTATGCACTGCAAAGATCATCTAATATTTCTCTGGATGATGGATTGGTTTATGTCCACAGGGTGCAAGTTACCCCTGCTAAAGTGTATTTTTATGGACCTGAGATAAATGTCTCCAATCGTGTTGTACGACATTTCTCTGCTGATTTAGATAATTTCCTTCGGATTTCATTTGTTGATGAGGACTGTGAGAAGCTCCGTTCTGTTGATTTGTCACCTCGTTCTGCTTCTGGAAATGATGCCAGGAGAACTGCTCTGTATAATAGAGTTCTGTCAGTCCTTTCAAATGGCATCAGTATTGGTGACAAGCACTTCGAGTTTCTTGCCTTTTCCTCAAGCCAGCTCCGAGATAACTCAGCATGGATGTTTGCTTCTCGGCCAGGATTGACTGCGAGTGACATCAGGAAGTGGATGGGGGACTTCCGCAATATCAGAAATGTGGCAAAATATGCTGCGAGGCTTGGTCAATCTTTTAGTTCTTCAACAGAAACTTTAAAGGTACACAAGTATGAGGTGGAAGAAATTCCAGATATAACAAATGGCACGAAATACATATTCTCTGATGGAGTTGGAAAGATTTCAGCTAATTTTGCACTGGAGGTGGCTATGAAGTGCAAATTGAAACGCTTTGCTCCTTCAGTTTTTCAGATAAGGTATGGTGGTTACAAAGGTGTCGTCGCTGTTGATCCAAGATCAAATCGTAAGCTTTCTTTGAGAAAAAGCATGTCAAAGTTCCAGTCTGAAAATATCACTCTCGATGTCCTTGCATACAGCAAGTACCAGCCATGTTTCCTGAACCGACAGTTGATTACTCTTCTCTCGACACTCGGAGTTAGTGGTAATGTCTTTGAACTGAAGCAGGAGGAAGCTATCAGGCAGTTGAACAGAATGGTAACTGAACCACAGGCTGCTATTGAAGCAATTGAACTTATGCCCATGGGAGAAGTAACTAATGTAGTTAAGGAATTGTTGTCATGTGGCTACCAGCCCGATCATGAACCATATCTTTCCATGCTGCTACAAACTTTTAGAGCATCCAAGCTGCTAGAACTGAAAACGAAGTCAAGGATATTCATCCCACAAGGGCGGGCAATGATGGGATGCTTGGATGAAACCCGCACACTGAAGTATGGTCAGGTATTCGTTCAAGCTTCTTACTGTGCAGATGACCATGGCAAATTTGTTTTAACAGGAAAAGTAGTCGTTGCCAAGAATCCTTGCCTCCACCCCGGTGATGTACGGGTTCTCCATGCTGTCGATGTTCCTGATCTGCACCACATGTTTGATTGTGTTGTCTTTCCACAGCAGGGACCAAGGCAAGTATTTTAACAATATACTTTCATGTTTTCTAGTAATTTTCAACAAGCTGTTTTCTTGGGGCATTTTAATTCTTGGTTTCATATGTTTGCACCAATAGAAATCTTTTGAATGAAACTGCATGCCAAGTTAAAAGTTTTAGATTGCTTAACCTTTTCATTACTTACTTTGATATTACTTATGGATATGATGCTGTCCATTTATGCTTACGTGGATGCTAATCCTTGCATTATATAACCTTTCTTCTCTAAACCTGTTTTGGATTCTGGTATTAATGGATGCAGGCCGCACCCTAATGAGTGTTCAGGAAGTGATCTTGATGGGGACATATATTTTGTTTCTTGGGACCAATCTCTGATTCCATGTCGTATGAGGGATCCTATGGACTATACTCCAGCGCCTGCAGAAACATTAGATCATGATGTTACAATCGAGGTAGTTTTTAATTTAAAACCATTCATCTTCCATGGCGTTGTTGCTAACAGTTAATCTAGTTGCATCAATGCTACCGCTAGGTTGTGTGTTGGTCTGAGTTACTTTCGCATTGGCATTGTTCTCATTCTTCTAGTATTTTGTCATATCTCGGAGTTTAACTTTCTGTGCTCGTGGTGCAGTTATATTCAAATAGACAGAATCATCTTCAACTCGTGAACATATCTCATATCATGCTTTGAAATGATCGATCTTGTTATATTGCGCAGGAAATTGAGGAGTATTTCACAAACTACATAGTTAATGAGAGTCTGGGGATTATTGCCAATGCACATGTGGTCTTTGCAGATAAAGAACCTCTGAAGGCTGAAAGTTTGCCGTGTATTGAACTTGCCAAGCTCTTCTCTGTAGCTGTTGATTTCCCAAAGACTGGAGTGCCGGCTCTGATTCCACCTGAGCTACGTGTCAAGGAGTATCCTGATTTTATGGAGAAGCTCGACAAAGTCACCTATGAATCGAGTGGTGTGATCGGGAAGCTCTACAGAGAAATAAAGAAGCACACACCTCACATAAAGCACTTTACAAGGGATGTGGCAAGACGGTCTTATGACACTGATTTGATTGTTGATGGCTATAAGGATTACATTTCTGAGGCTATAGAGTTTAAGGAAGAGTATGATTTCAAGTTGTGTAATCTTATGGACCACTATGGCATAAAAAGTGAAGCTGAGATAATCAGTGGATGTATTCTTAAGATGGCAAAGAATTTCACCAAGAGCAGTGATGCTGATGCAATAAGAATGGCAGTGAGATCTTTGAGGAAAGAAGCTAGGTCATGGTTCAACGAGATGAGCACGGGCGAGGATGGAATTGGTCAAGATGCCATAGAGGCCAAGGCCTCAGCTTGGTATCATGTTACTTATCACCCACAGTACTGGGGCAGCTACAATGAAGGATACGATCGACCACATCTTATCAGCTTTCCGTGGTGTGTATACGACAGGCTTTTATGCATCAAGCAGAGGAGAAATTTCCTCAGGAAGATGGAGCCTGATTTGGCATCCCTCCTGAATAATATGAATCAGAACTTGAGATTCCATTGAGCATTGCCCGCAGGTTTGCTATTGTACATGTTGCAATCAGCATGTTGATTGTGGTGCGTGAATGGTCCGATGGATCAAGGAAGGCAAACTGCTATGAGCTGACGTCTAGTGTATACGCGACCTGGAACTTTTGTGTGCTATCTTTTCACTTCATGCTTGCAGCTTGATTTGCATTGGAACCTTGATTCATTTCTCGCCTTCTGCTGAAGTTTGTAAAGTTTCTGCGTTTGATTAGTACGATTAACTGCAGATATGTTGCTTATGAATGTTTTTAACGTTCATGCTTCTGTTATTGGGTCAAATAGCGTTCCCAGTCCAGTAATAATAGTGTATCTGTGCTCTCTGGTTCTGCAACAATGATTGGTTGCTAGTCATGCTGCCATACATTCTGTTCATAGATTTTACAAACGGTTGCGCCGAACTGTATGGAACTTCCATTGACAAAAATAAAATGATACATCTCGTTTGCAACGTTAATTTGCTACCTTGCAGCAACATTCACAGTACTCTTACCATAGCTAAAACATGAAAGAATGGTTGCAAAACAAAAAGGGCAAAGCAAGATGCGTGCTCTTACAGTGGTTAGTTTTGAGCATCAGAAAACTGTACAATCTCTGGGTGAATGAACACCGTGTCAGGAAGCCGGGGCAAGCAGGGAAAACTTAACGTGCAGAGAGATCCTCCCGTTGTCGACGTCGAGCCTTGCGCCGGTGACGAGCCAGTACCCGGGGCTGTCCTGCGGCCCCATGGTCACCTGCGAGGTGTCCACGAGCCTCAGCATCTTCTGGGCGGCCACCGGCACAGGCGGCCCGCCGGCGAGCACGCCGGAGTCGATGTTAACGCCCTCCGGCTTACCCGGCTGCTGCCTGTCCTTCTGCGAACCGCCGCTGCCACCACCGGAAGACCCCGCGGGGGACACGGCCGACAGGAAGCTCGACTTCCCCGACAGCCTCGCCGCGCCGTGCGCCCACCTGGACTGCACGACGGCGCAGCCGGGGAGCTCGGCGTAGATGAGGCTGAGGTGCAGGACGTCGGTGCCGTCGTGCGCCGCGACGTGGAGCCGCGCGCCCGTCACGACCCAGGCCGCACGCCGGTCCCGGTCGCCGGCGCCCCGCCACCCAGGGTCGTACTTGACCGGCGCGGTGCACACGCGCGCGAACATCCGCCACTGGACCGGCTCGTAGAAGCGGTCGTCGGAGGCCGCCTCCGACCCTCGCCACGCCATCGGCTTGTCGTGGCGCGCGGCGGCGATGAACGTCGGGGTGGTCGACAGGTGCTGCAGGTGGACGGCTAACCTGATGGATGAGGACCACCACACATTGTAAGCAAGTGCGAAACCGGGGCCTTGAACAACGCGCACGGTAATCTCAACCGCGCACTTTTCAACGCTATTACCGAGATCGGAAATGGGCGTCGAGAGCTCGGCTGGGGAAGACGGACAAAGCGGCAGTGGGTGACGGGAGAGAGATGAAGGAGCAAGACGAATGAGATCCCATCTACCGCGACGACGCGGCCCTCGCCGTCGCCGGAGGGGAAGGGGGGAGCCACGAGCGAGGAGCACGGAGGATCGCCGGCAGCGGAGGGACTATTTTGAAAATACGTAGGGGATTTAATGCAAACAATCCGATCGCAGTTACTGATCGCGATCCGATTTAGGGGGTAATTGAAAATAAGTAGGGTTTTTTTTGCAACATATTGGATCGCGATTATTGATCGCGATCCAAATTAGGGGGGTTTATGAAAAATTTTCGTGACCACAGTAGACTTCAGAAGCAAGCTCAATGGCAATCTCCGGTCGCCCAGCCGCCGCGAATCCAGCGCTGGCGGCGCCGAAAACCACCGTAGCTTCTCACTTTGAGGACCTTGGTCACCGTATCTACTAATCACCCACCCTTCCCCCCGTCGCTCCGCCACCGTTCCCTCGCTGCGGCGGGCAGCTGGTAGTCCGGCACCTGCTCTTGTTCAGGCCGTGCTCCACCCCAACCCCGGCGGCCAACCAACCCCTGGCAGCGAATTCCTCTCCTAGTCTCCTCCAACTACTGAAAAGCTTGACTAGGAGTGTTTAGGAGATGACGACGGATCTCCAGATTGTTTTTCTTCTTTTTGCTTCGGAAAAAAGCATTCGGTTAACATTCAAAATAAAATACTCGTATTTCCATGGTCAGCAAACTGTCTTACCGGTTGTGTTTCTTGCCTTCCAGGTGCAGCCGCATCCCAGTGACCGGCAATTTAGGAACAATCACCTGCAATTTTGTCAGTGATCATGTCATCTTGCAAAGAAACGAGTGACCATCTCATTGGTTCGAAAGCCTGTAACTTCCATATTAGAATCTGTAATCTGTTAGCATTGGGTGCAGATTCCTCACCTGGCTTGAGCTGACATAGAGCTTGGAACCCAGCGGGCTGAAATGCAGCGCCGGGCTGGGGCCCTGCCGGTTGGAGCACGGGCCGAGGGGCAGCTCGCCGAGCACCGGCGCCCACATCTTGTGATGCTGGAAATCCAGGAAGTACTTGAGGTCAGCGACAGGAGGCTTATCTGTAAGTAACAATCATTTCGGCTGTCATCCATTTCGCTTGTGATAAACTACTAGAGCACTTGACTGATGGCCATTTGTCCGATCCAAATGTGCTTACGGCAATGGTGTCCTTACATCTGAGGTAGAGGTTGATGGCGTGCGAGAGGTAGCCGGCGCCGGCGACGCCCTTGACGAGGGAGGTGATGGGCACGGCCTTGACGTTGATCAGGTCGGGCATCGCCGGCACGGTGTGGAGCCACTCCGAGTGGCTGCCCACCGCCGTGCGGCCTCCCCTCTTGGAATATATCACGGTCACGCCCTGAAAAAGAAGAACAGTTCAAAACCTTAGCAAACTCCTCTCTGCCTGCTTTGATAAAAAAGATTGTAGCAGTTGTTACCTCTCTGGAAGATACCAGAGTGGTGATCCCTGCCTGAAGCCGCTGCTGTGCTACCTGGGCGTCGAACACGTTGAAGGCCTCCGGCATCTGCCACCATTTCAGTGTCAGAATTCTACGGCAGTAATTTTGGGGAAAATATTCTACTGCAGCAACTAACACTGCTAATTAATCTGAACCTTGTACTTGTCTTTGGACTTGCCGCGCAGGGGAGGCATGGCGCAGGCCCCGGTGAAGAGCTGGTCGCCGAGCCTGTCCAGATGCTCCTTGATCTCCGACGGCGACAGCGCCGACGACTTGTGCTGCTTCACGTACACCACGTCCTGCCCGCCCATGCTCAGCCCCACGACCACATGCGTCCCGTACTTCTCGATGAACCTGCACACTCACCCACCAGATCGGATCAAGTCCGGTAACGCCCACAAGATAAGTGTCAGTGTCAGCGTCAGTTCAGAGTCTGAAAGCTACGCGTCTGCCTGATACTGCAAATCAGGCAGTATGTTTATGTGTCAAGCTTCCTCTAGTCAATGCCGGACCTGTCGGCATGTTCGATGGGAGTTCAAACTTGTTCAGATTCAACAATGACGGACGAACAAATTTAAGAAAGAAAAAAAAGTGAGATCTATGTGTGTGTATACAGGTCAGAACATGATGCACATTCAATCAGCTGAAGAGCTAGCTGTCTCCATTCTAAAAGCAATCGGAGGTGATGAGCCGTGTTGTTGCAGCTAAAATAACCTGTCCCAGTTTGTTGCAGTGGATCCTGAACGTTGGACATCTGAACTGCTTGGTGCTTTCAGTTACTGACTCACTCAACTTCCCTCCAGAATCCAGACCTTGAACGAGTCCAAGTCCTGCAAATGCTCTCCTTCGCTTCGCGGTTCTAGCGTGTGACGTGGAGGTTTCGGAAAGGTGATCGAAAAACACTTGCTGCTGATCAAAGCCAAGCCAAGCAAGTCTACGTCGTCGCTCCGCAGGCGTCTAGCCCTTTCAAGCTCTGTCCATGTCACAACTGTTTCGTCCTCGGGCGTACTTGCGTAGCGTCACCAACGTTTCAGGACAACCAGCGAGAGCCGCCGCCCGCCGACGTGATGCGTTGTGAACAGGATTCTTGGTCGGGAATCTCCAGGAGCAGGAGTCTCGGGGCTCATCAGTTTTAACCTGTTCGTGGTGTGAACTTACTGTTTTGTAGCGATGCTACGTTCCTGATCGACTGTCGGAATCACGGCCGCAAGAACTTTGCCAACGCGGCAGGACTGAACCGTCAGTCGGCAGCTTAGTCGTTGCCACTCGAAACTGCTACGAGTTCAACACACCCGGAACCATTCGCATCGACTTGCTGGCTCTGACTCTGATGAATAAGCGACTTCCATCCCCTCTTTTCATGAAGTTTAGGTAGAAATTGGAGACACTGACAGTAGAAGTTCTTTTTTATGGAGCATTTTCGAAGGACCAAGAAAAAAACAAAGCCCAGCTCATAAAAATTACTGTGGCGCTGTGCTCTAAATTTTGCGCGTACGAACCTTGCGATGGCTGCGGGGTCCCAGGCGGCGGGGACGTCCCGGAGGACGTGGTCGGCGAGCGCGAGCGGGCGGCGGTCGAGGCGGAGGTCGAAGAGGGAGATAAAGTAGCCGTCCATGGCGAGGCATTTGGTGGCGGCGGCGTCCTGCGCCCAGACGCCGCTGTCCAGGTCGAAGCACGCGTTGAAGAGCCCCGACGGGATCTTCCCCTCCACCGAGCTCCGCTGGTTGAACAGCTCCGACATCTGCAACATTCTACTATGATTCTCTGAGAACTCCATGAACATTTTTTTAAAAAATAGCAGGATGCAGAGGAAGATGAACTGGATGATCTCTACGGCTCTCTTCTTGGGTCAAAGTCAAACGAGGCACCGTCCAATTCGACGTGCAATAGTTTATACATGGAGGGCTACTAACTTGCACGAAATTTGATTCGATCAAAAGGACATGGAACGCATAGTTTACGATCAGTACCACCTGGGCAAAATGTATACTGAAATAAGAAGAATACGTTTGACTCTCCCATAATATTTCATTATTTTTTTCTCTTTCTGGTTGGTGATATTCCACTCAACTGCAGACAGTTGGCACGGACAGTGCAGCACAATTAGGATAAATAAACGTTTTTTTATCCCTCCAAATTGCTAAAGATAAGTTGATGATTGCTTCTGCACGTGAGATCACGTAGATTTGCTCAAAGTCCACTCAACACATTTAGGGGAACAAAAATGAAAAAATATCTCTTCCGACCGTAAATGTTTCGAATCACTTGCTGAATTTGCAACTTTATTTCTCCATTTTAGTGAATTTATGTGACACTTGAATGCTCTAATAAGAATTAGCTCTCATGAAATTAGTTTCTATACTCTGTAATATGTCTGCAATTAGCTCTAATAAGAAATGAGATTCAGGGCTGAGGACTGAAGATAGCCGGAGACAAAATCAATGGAAACTCAACCGAAGTTTCAGAGACAAAATCAATGGAAACTCAACCGAAGTTTCAAAACTGCTAACTTCTAATTGAACAGCACGCTCCTTCAATAGATTCAAACAATGAACTTAAAAAACAAACAGCTCAAATTTACTTTTTAAAAAATATTTTCCTACAATTTTATAAACAGAACAAATTTAAGCAAACCTTGATCTTCCGATAATAAAAAGTCAAGTGCAACAAATGATCTGATGATGACAAGCATTTGGTGCATGGTATTGGTACGGTATTGCTAACCTTGTTGAACTCGAGCACGCCGGACTTGAGCCGGACGCGGTCGCCCTTGCCGCACTTGACGTCGACGGGCACGCCGCCGACCGTCCCGACGCCCGGCACGGCGAGCGGCGCCGTCTCCACGCCGCTCCGCTCGACCAGGCACCCGCCGGCGTCCTTGCAGTACTTGAGCCTCGTGTCGCACGTCATGTCGAAGCCCCGGCCGAGGCACCTCACTGCCTTCTCCGCCGCCGCGACGGCCATCGCGCGACTTGCCTGCTCGCGCGTCTCTCTGGCCTGGTCTGCGATACTATGCCGGCGCCGCAGCCATGTCCTGCTGGTAGCCTGCTACTGGTTGACTATATAGGCCATTGCTTGTGCCAGCAAGGAGCATGCCTTGGGAACTCTAGCGACATGTTGCTATTACATGCTGTGAGGATGTCAAGGACTTTGTTCTTGGTGTCAGACCAATCAAACAGGGATCTCTTTCTTTTTTTTTTTGGCCGTATTTTTTGTTTTGGAAATGAGGTTGCTTGTTCTTGTGGTGTGTATCATGAGTCATGAGTGGTTGTTATATATGGGCAGAGGGATGGGTATGGAGAGGAGAGATGAGTGGCGATGCTAGTGGGAACTAATGAATTTCCTTGGTGTGCTTACCAAAAGGGTTGAGTTTGACTGACGGCGTGGTGTTTACCTTGGGATAATTTTCAGTTTTGAGTTTTAACCCTTGTCAGACGGCACTTGGAAGGCACCAAACTGGTTCTTGCCCGAGTATGAAACGGGAATTTATGGAAAACATCAGACCAGCCCTATTTCCGTTTTTGGAGGCACATGCTTTAGCTCAAAGTACACCAGAAACCTGAACATATGATGTGAACTTGACTTCTCCGAGAGACTGAATCGGAGTACCTGTCGTCGTCAATGCCGTGTACTTCCCCGTCCTAAATTATTGGTCGTTTTGATATAATATATATCTAGATGTATAGTAAAATCTATACATCTAGAAAAGCTAAAATAACTCACTGAACACTAAAATAATTTGGGGCGGAGGGAGTAGGTTGCAATCGCAGCATGTTCGCCAGTTACGTGACGAGTGCTTCACTGAACAGATGAGTATTGGTGAAGAGTTGAAGTTGGACCTGACTTGAAGCTGAGGCCAGCATGTCCTCACACATCGCTCGGGTACACACTCCGGAGACCCCGTACTGGACTTCAAGTCTCGAAGCTTACCAGGTCAAGTCCAGATATTCCTCAGCTCAGTGTTGCGAGTTCGTGTTCACATGAAAAATACATCGCACAATGTTACCGGTTGACGGTTGTCACTGTTCACGAATCACCAGACGCTGAAAATGACATGTGAACTTCTCATGACTTGTTCTATAGATTGAGGGCCAAAGGTTCTGATCCATGTACAGATGAGGATTACATGCTAGGGTATGGCATTCTGGTACGCTAAATTTATTTAACAGGATGAAGCAAATGTTTTACAGTGTTTCCTCAAACACGATGAACGCAGTTTAGTCACAAGTTGAAGTATGCTGGGAGGGACGGGAATCACGGGCGGAGATGCATCAGTTGGATACCATGCTTTCGGTCTCCTTGACGAACCCATCCCCTGTCCAGTCCTTGTCTGATTGAAGGCCCTTCTTGATGGCCTTCCTCTGCTTGATAGCCTCCTGTTGCCGGTGAACCAAATCTGTGTGTGTCGTGAAGTACGGGAGCGAGGCACTGAGACGATGCAAAGACCGGTTTTAGTTTATGCTATTCAACAAAAACAGAAAAGCAGAAAATAACAGCATGGTTGTCTTCAACTTGGAAAGGGGCAGCCCAGGTATTTTCTATAAGTGGTGCGTGTATCTAGCACTGAACTAATGATGCTTCTGAGAAGCTTCCTAGTGAAAGGAGGTCAAATTGTCAAGGAATCAATCATCACATCAGTACACAAGACTTCGTTCCACTTCCACATCATTCACACAGAGTAGGGCCAGGGATGCAAACCAGGGCAGAAGGAATGTTTCTATAGGACGCATACTTAAGTTACGACTTGATTGCTACCAATTCCTTGTTTAATGATTATGTTCAACCCATTTACACCGCATCATTTTCTCTTTCTGGAAAGGGGCAGTCTTTTCTAAGACTTAAGGGGCGTCTTTGTTAAAGAACTCACCTTCCACTTAGTAACATCATGTAACCGCAAAAGATTACAAAGGAAGCAAAAGACGCATAGCCAATAGTCTTGAGCATTTAGTTTTACTACGGAGGGCCCTGCGCTCTCATGTTGATGATTTACTGATAAAAGTTTATTGCACGCTTTAGTGATGATTGGAAGAATGGGGCAAAGAGTTGAAATTTGAAAGGTATGAGTGACACAGAGGATGTACACCAAAAAGTAATTCCTCCAGTTGGTTTTAAACACAATATCAAACACTATAATCATGATATGGGAAATGGTTGCATACCCTCGAAACTCTTCAATCGATGAAAAGTTGTGCTCTCTCATGAAATCCTGCAACTCTGCGCAAAGCTTCTTCACAAGGGGATAACCATGCATCATAACGCCGGTGCATACCTGTGAGTTATGATTGTCAGTCATGGTTAGACAATTTCCAGGATATGCAAGGTGATAACTGTGAAAGTGCTATTTGTTAAATAAACAATACAACTCAGCACCATGTGCCAGAAGAAGCCATGAGTATGCACAGTAAAAGAACTAGGAATATTGCTCCCCAGATTACTAGGCAAATACACTGTTTATCGTTTTAAAGTTCACCTGTACTGTATCTGCACCGAGAAGAATAAACTCAGCAGCATCATTGCCAGTCTCAACTCCACCAATTGCAGAGAGAGACTGTCCATCAGCAAATTCTTCTTTCATCATCCTCGCTATCTGCATGACTTTAGCAAGTGCTATAGGGTGTACAGCTCTTGCAGAATAACCCCCAGGTGTAGAATACCTGTGAAACAAAATGATGTTTCAACTTTGTAACAAATAAATAAGCATGCTACAAAAATAACTCAGGGAATTGAATCTAACCCTTCCACGCAAGGTTCCGGACGTAATGTTTTGAGATTAATCCCCATTACACTCATAATTGTGTTAATGGCAGAAACTCCTTCACATCCAGACTTAAGAGCTATTCTTGCAGGCTGCAAAATGTCAAGTCAAGATGGGGGGAAAATGAATTCTAGTACTGAGAAAAATAAAAGAAAAAAATCCTACTTAGTAATTTAATGTACAAAATAGCAGTTCTACAGTTCAGTAAAGTACTACGGTACCATTGGGAAGTCGGTAAACCTATTGATGTGAAATTTGTATTCACTAATTAATACGATTTCAGGGGCTCAGAACTTTGTGTGAGATCCAAAAGGATGATAAGACTATTTCCTGGGAGATAAGTTAGCTGCTACATATGTTGTTTCATTTACAGAAATGGGGACAAAACTCACAACTTGATATAATCCAAAAACCATAAAAGATGTAACGGAAAAAACAGTACATATAAAGCACATTACTTATTTCTAATCAGACTTATTCTGGTCTTCTAGAGGATCAGCAAAAGTTAAATCAGAGAATCAATCTACTTATAATTGAAAACAAGCCAATGGTGTGAAACAATTTAGGGGGTAAATAATAACTTAGGAATTCCATTAGTTGTTGTCTTGTTGACACAGGTCAACAAAGGTAGCATGTGACTATTAAGTACTGCATCGATGCATATGGGCATAAATTAGACTGACCTGTGTAATATCTGTAATGTTAGGAGTCATCTTTGCCCAAACAGGCACAGTGGCCTTCTCATTTATCCAACCACAAACTTCCTCTAGCAAATCACAGTCTTGTCCCACAGCAGCACCCATTTTTCTCTCTGGCATGCCATGTGGACATGAGAAATTAATCTCAAGAGCATCCTAACAAAAACAAATATCAGTTGCATTCCATTATGATCAAGTATGCAGATACACCAAAATAAACAAGTGAAGAAAGGTACCACTCCAGACTCTTCAACACGTTCAATAAGCTCATGCCATGCAGCTTTGTTGTACTCCTCCATAATTGAGCCAATGAGTATCCTGTCAGGATACTCTTTCTTCAACTGCTTGAACTCATTCAGCATGGTCTCCAGAGGCCTGTCGCTGATGAGTTCAATGTTCTGCCATCCAATGATGCGCCCCATGGCAGCCCCATTTGGTTCCGCCCGAAGCTTTGCATAACGAGGAGTTACGTTGATAACTTTTTCAGCATCCAAAGACACCTAAAAATCATGCCAAAACAGCAATGCTTAGCCACAATGTTAATATATCAAAGGAACAGATTGGTGGTGAAGTGATGACCACAAGTGTAGTGCAGAGTGGGACCAACAAAGTTAAAGTCATGATTGAGAAGGTCCAATCCGATGCAGAACTGGACTAGCAGAGTGAAAGCTTCTTTCTTATATTTACTAGCAGCTAGGAGGATACAGGATTGATCTGAAAAACTAGGCTATCAAACTCCAAATGCCGGTCAATAAATTACCAGGGGAACAATGTGTTAGTCACATTTCACAGAAATGGCTTATCTTAGTCATTAGGAGTCCAGGACAAGTGATATACGTCAGTAGTACAGTGCAGAAAAAAATGCACAAAATGTATATGCTACAGCCAATTCTCTGATCATACGCGAATAGCAGTTTCTCTGCATTGTTCCATTTTTTATCAACTGCTATCAATTCTCTCTTGGGCACCCACCATAGGATTTGTCTTCACAATGAAACTAACGTGATCAGCACATCCACGGTTCCACGGTTAGATTTCGCTCAACCGGCCACACTGAGCAATACCCCCACCTGATCGACATCAACCTAGGAGCGAGCACAAAATCGGTAGTTCTCAGCAACCCAGAATTGGCCCTACCTGTACGTTTCACCCCCAAATTGGAATCATACTGTACGGCCAGACGGCAATGGCGTCAGCTCCTTTCGTGATCGAAGCAAACTAACACTGAATTTCTCAACAACGGCCCACAGATCGTACTCAAGTGCACCGCAACGACAACGGATTCAGAGCAAAAGATGGGTGCCAAACTTCGTGACGCAACCACACCACGCCGGAGCCACCGCCAAGGAGGGTGAGAGGGAGAGCGACTCACGGTCTTGGCGATGACGGCGCCCCAGCCCTCGTCGAAGGCGCGCTTCATGACGGTGTAGTTGGTGCCGGGCGGCCCCGACCCGATCACGAACGGGTTGGGCATCTGCAGCCCGTTCACGCGCACCGAGAGGTCGGGCTCGCCGCCGGCGGACGCACGGACGGGCGTCGCGCGCTGCCGCCCCGGCACCCGGCGCTGCTGCAGCGGCGAGGCGGCAACCGGCGAGGCGCGAGCGCGAAGCGTCATCAGCGACTCCATGGTGCGGTGGTTTTGGTTCTTCCGCGGGGGTTCCTTTCTTCCGATAAGAATCTGTGGGAGTATCACGGATGAGGGAGAAAGGCACGCCCATTTTTATAGCGCCAGATAAAGGAGCTTTGTTAGGCTGGGCCCACACGCAATTACCATTTCAGTTACCTAAAGCGATTACGGGATGAGGAAAACCAGAAAGTTTAGAGTGGCTCTGATCATGAGTGATCATGACTTAGCTCACGGTGTCGTGTTCTGATCAGATGCTGTTCAGTTGCCGGAGCACCGTACCTTTTTTTTCTCAATTTTAATGGATTTTAGTTTAAGGAAACTCTACCCATTGATCCAGTTTGCATTTCGTGCTTGCTCATGTCATCATGCAAAACAACAGGGTCTTGCACAATGCGAGATGATGATTAAAGAAGATAGCAGCTGCTAAGCTACCTCTTCTCCTTACGTTTTTCAACGACCTTTTTTGTGGATACACGCCTCTGACTTGCGAGAGTTCTCGGTTCTGTAGCCTGTGGAGGACGATCGCGAGTTTGCGATTGCGACGACGTAATTAAAAAGGTAGCCTGATTTGACAAGAAAGAAATTCTGATGACGTGCGACCGAGAGACGACGTTAACAGCAACAAAGATTCACGACGGTGGTGGTTAACCCCACCGGCCGAGCCTGATTGGAATATGTCGGCCGTGGCTCGGGATCACGTCCAGACGGGCGGGTGACAGGGGGGCCGGTGGCTTCGTTGTCCTGCGCTGGCGCCGCGAGCGGAGACACCCCAGCTGTCGCTTGCTCCCGGCAGGATCTGCGCCACGCGTTCCATGCAGAACGAGCTGATTCAGTTCTCTGTTATGAATGTGCAGATCAGATGCAGCAGAAGCATTAGGTGCTTCTCATCCTCCCAAGTTGGCTCAGCAAGTAAACTAACCAACAACAAGGCATACAAAACGGGGTCGACATGAGTCACATGGCAGATACGCAATCATCGGTGGAGGAGGATAAGATCAGAGACGAACGACCAACTCGTCCGTAACATGACAACTGGAATGGAATGGTAAGCCAAACCCGGCTCATGATCCAATCACGATGTGAGTACCAGTGTGATAATTGGAGTGGACAAGCCCATGGAGTCGTGAGGAACAGGCATACGCAACCAAAACTGGATAGATACGTAGCATTCACCCAATGATCCACGAACCCAGAAAGACGCACGTTCCTGGAAACATCCACCTAGAGGTAGAGGCATCTGGTAATCTACCAACCAGTTTCAGAGCCAAGCGTGCCAGGGGCACCCTTTCATATTACAACTGCCGGCCCAAGACAAGGGCACCTCGGCACAATGATGAAGAGCTAACGTCTATAGACGGCTCCTCAGCTGGACGGCTCCATAATTCCCTGTGGCTTTCTCGGCAGTTCAATCACCCTATCACATGCGCTGATGTGTTGCTAATGTTCTACAAATCGCCAACTGAATTAGTTCAAGTTGTCCAGCTCAAAATCCCAGAACATATAGACCGGGGGTTCCCAGAGTCAGTGGAGCAGGTCAATAATGCTTCAGTCGCGCTTGACGACCTTGGAAATGTATGATCTGCTGACGAGCACGGCACAATACGACGCGGCAGTGATACTGAGCCCGGCAAGAAGGATAAGCCAATCGTAAGTTGAATCTTGCACAGCATAGACCCTGAGGCCGATTGTGTTCCAGTAGCTTTCAGTCCACACAGGATCCACTACACCCATTGGATCTGACGAGTTTGCTGGAAGTACATGCCATGCATTGTCCTCAAACTTCACCCGTGTTGAATACGCTGGAACATACCTGGGAAGCGATGTTTTGCAATAATCAGTGAATTAATATAAGTTGGCTAAAAGGGAGAAAAGGAGAAAAATAAGGAAATCTTTTACTAAACCACAAGAATTATAAGTTGGCTAAAAACATAAAAAAAAATACTAAAGCCAGAGTTCCTCTGCATTCTATAAATTGTTTCTTCCACAGCACCTGAATATTACACAAAAGTTAACTGCATAACTAGTAAGAGAAGGTTACCTGGTTGTAGATAAAACACATCTACCTCCAGCCTCCACCTCTGCCCCTACGCATACTTCACCTTCATCACCACACTTCCCAGTGCAAGAGCTTTTATTACCCGCTGAGGTAGAAGTTCTGTCTGCCAAGAAGTTCCATACAAACCGAGAGGTGTCGTCTGCATATGAAGGAAACTGTGTGCCAGAAGGATCGTCCAGAAAAACACCAACATAATGACTTGGGCAGGAACTGCTGCTTGGAGAAATGAAGCTTTTCACAAGGCCGCAAGAAAGACCAGGATTGCAAGTAAGTAGACATCCAATAAGTTCTTCGACCAACGAAACATTAACTTTTATAGTGTTCAGTGTCATGAGATCGACAACTGAGTCAGCACTAGCAAGAATATACAGCGACCTGGCAACCAATGCAGCAGCTGCTGCTATTGATGAAGAATTGATGTTTGCTGCAGAAAAAAGGAAATGCCACAAGTTAGCTGATGGATTTTCATGAGAAATGTAGTCACATTTACGCTCTGTCAGCTTACCAGGGTTATCCAAGTAGCTATGATAAAATCTATTCGAAAAGTGGGAATCAAAGTCCTCCAATACGACTCCAGAGGTTGACATATTCTGCATTGATTAACTAATATCAGATCATGAGCAGAACTCTTCAAAAAAAACATATTGGAAACAATAATGTTATGATTGTTCAATAGAACAAAATTGTCCCTCAAGCAGATATTTGGATGGTGGAACAGCTACCTTTCTTACGAACGACATTAATGACGATGGTGGAACACCAGGATTTGATGAAGCTGCTTGTTTCACTTTAACATTATCAGAACCAAGTGACTTGCTGGCACGTTGCAGAGCATCTAATATTTGCTTTGAAGCTGATGAATTCTGTACAAATCGGGAACAAATATAAGCATGAAGGAATGGTGTCTATGATACCATTTTAAATCACTAAATATGCAATTTTAATCACAAATACATGCATGGTCATTGTTTGGACACCCAGTGTGCTTATGCCTTTACTCAAGAAAGGAACAACATTTACTCTGGTAGATCTCTTCATGTAAGTGTCTTCATAACATGATATAATGAAACATGCTTGCCTATAAATTTGGAGAAAAGTATTTTCCTTCTAAATTGAACAATCAAAAGGATATTAACAAATTCTCTAAAATGTACTACCTACCAGTACAATACTAAAATTTTTACTTTACCAGTCTCTGTAATGTCAATAACTAGCACAGAACGAATGCAATCTCCATGGTCAAGGTTGGCCAGCTTTTGTGTAAAGAAAATGGTATGGTTTAACATATAACAATGTACTAGCACTAAGACATCACAAAAGATATACTGAAGGCAATATTCTAATTGCACCATGTGGTAAATGGTAATCAGCCAGTTCAGTTCATAGAGTGCACTTCCGAAAATCCTTACCCCTGCAGCATGCACATAAAATGATGGATATTCCTCAATTACAGCCTTGCCAACAGAACCGATCTCCAGTACCTAAATCATGTCCAAAGTGAGCTCAGATAATTACACAAGCTAGGTTGGGAATGATATTAAAACAGATATATATCGCTTGAGATTCAAAGCCGCAAATAAATTTCCAAAGTGTATATTCATTACAAATTAGGAGCAGATAAACTCTGCAGAAAGCCAAAATAGACACATAGACCTAAAAGAAGTGCCGCAAATAAAGACTGTATATGTTTGAAAAATGATATCTAATAGCTTGAGACTGCCTGTGCAAAATTTAACTTGTTTGGCTGGAACTCACCTGGTCAATCATTAAGCTGTTAATCCCATTCACAGAATCAGCACCTTTATCTAATTCCTGTAAGAATTTCCGGCTACCAAGATAACCCCAGGCTTCACCATTAAAAACAGCGAACACAAGCTGTATGGAAAATGTAAAAATGTAAGGAAGAAGATGTTGCTTCAGGAACCGATCACAACAAAACCTCAATGACAGTGATACGACGAACCATGTTAGATCTAGCATTCCATGCAAAAGCTAAGGTATAAGGACATCAACAAAAGTACCAGTAGCTAGATGCTTACGACGAGTATAAAAAAAGACAAACAGGTGGAAAAGATCTGCTGGTTACCTGCTCTAAGTAAGAGAGGAAAGAACATCCAGTGTAATAACATGGAAACAACTAGCATACACAATTCCAGTGATCATATCATACCTGTTTCTTAAGGTTGCTTAGATCACGAATGTGAGAAAGAGCATCAACAGCAGTGAGCAAGGCAATCAATCCCTGTGAATAACTGAAAAATTAATTTTTTTTTGCAAAGAAGTAATATGAATTGGACAATATAAAACCAGTATCAACTTACAGATATGGGAGAATCTGAACCGATACTACGGTCCCGAAAAAATGATGCAGAGTCTTGCGATGTGATAGCCAATATTATTGGTTTATGATGCTCTGTAGATCCATTTTTAATTGGCGGTAATGAAGCCCATACACTGCCCTTCAAATACGAGGATTTAAACAATGGTATAAAAACTAAAATATAAGATATCGTACTCAACACGTACAGGTAGAAACTTCTGACAGATAACTTTGGACTTTACTGTATAGTTTATACATGATTATGCAAACATAAGAGCAGCGTTGCAAAATACATATGATATGAAAGAAAAAGCCCACACCTGTGTCCTCCTAAGGGCAAGCATGACCGCTCTTTGAGGCAGGATGCTGAATCATGTGTTTGAGCTTTAGTTGTCTGAAGTTCATGTTAATTAGAAGAGAATCATAATCCCGTTTAATCAAAGGTCATGCTTCTGTTGACACTAAGACATAATAATGAAAGACAGGAAGGACCATTAAAAAATTTTCAAACCTGCATAACAAGGTCGAATTCTGCAACGTTTGCTTTATATCCATTGTCAGTCTTCTTATTCTTTTCAGAAACCTTTTATTGACAGTCATCATCAATATATAACACAAAACTAGAGATTGGACAGGGGCTTTGAACATAAAATGCACATTACAAAGCAGCACGGAAAATACCTTTTGCAGGATTCGTGTGCTCTCCTCTGAGAGTAGAAATACAGGAAAGTCATATCTGTTCCACAAAATACCTGATCCCTACAAAATATAGAGTAACTGAGGCACGTTCAATGCGTGATGTAACTTTTGCATTGCAGGGAAGCAGCATCTTTGACTCTTGATAGGGTGATACCATTGTGATCAACCCTCTTACTTACAGCAGGATTCCAATCATGGCTGCGATTTGAGTAGGGTGCAAAAGCATCTTGTGGAAATTTTCTATCCGGTGACAACTCTATATAGCCATAAACAGCATATTCTTAGGGATGAGGCAATAAGGCAAATAACATAAAAGAAAATCAAGAGATGCTACTACTGACCTTGCAAGTTATTGTTGGCACCATTTGACTCGATCAGTACACCAGACACCTTCTGGTGAAATTCTGGATCATTGGATACCCTGGATAATAGAACCCAAATATTATCATCTCTTAGCACCTCAAGGCAATATGAATTTAAAAGACAACCACAAAAAATTGTGAATAAGCTTGATTCCTTTGTTTTCTACCAAGGAAAACAGAGACAAACTTCAACACCCCATGTTTCGCAAGGACATAAAAACTTAAAAACATGTAGATCGTACAAACTTAGAAACATGCAAATCATACAAACTTAGAAACATGCAAATAATCAAAATTGCGATCGCATGTACCTCAGCAAGAAATCTGACATCTGATCTAAGGGAAGAAGAACAGTGGATGGTTGAACCAATTGATCACTGCCTTTTGTTAATCTTACAATCGGTGCAATGATCTTTTCGCTTCCAGGATCTGACAGTATAAAAGGCATTCCCATAACCAGTTACTCTTAACAACAGGAAGACATCAGCTCTAAGTGATAACAGAAGATGCCAGACACCTCTATTTAAGCATACATCTAAGTGTAAGCTGTAGAATGGAGACTCACTTGAACAACCAATTTCACCAGAAAGATTCAGCAGCCTCACACAAGGGAAACTTTCAATGTTTAGGTACATTGCCTTCACAAGGTCTGGAACTGACTCCAACGTGGCACCATCTCCTATAAAATGAAATGGCCATAGCATCCTCCAGTTACAGTAGAACAAGCGAGTAGAGAAATATAGTTATGGAAGAGATGTATGCTCAAACATGTCACTCTTATCTCCCAAATACTGAGAAGAATGCACAGATACATCATACATCAAAATTGTAACTAATCCCTGGTAGATTTTCGTTTTCCCTAGGAGGGCATGGTCACAGTCTAACAATATGACTTCACACCAATTTCAATACTGGACTTTAATCAGAGCAGCAGTAACAATTCATAGAATGAGAAGTACAAAGCAGCGGGGAAGTCTCAAAGCGCCATCGGCGCAGCTCCAATCTCAAGGTTCCAGCACAGCAGCGAGGTTTGCCGAAGCTTAGAGCTAACTAGGTCTACTACTCTACTACCCAATTTAGCCAATTCACCTCGAAGTCGTACTGGACCTAACACCTAAGCCCCACAGATTTACCCTATAATCCGAGCATCGAGTAGCGTACTAGGCAACGGAAGTAAGCGAGCGTCTCGATTAGACTGAACAATTTCCGCATAAACAACTCGAGTAGGCGATGGTATGAATGGACCAACTCACCGGAGACAGCAGGCGCGAGGACGGCGAAGGCGAGGCATACAGCGGCCGCGACGAGGGCCAGCGAGGAGCCGGCCGCCATGGCCGAGCCGAGCGAGGGGCCGGCGATCTAGAGGAGTGGGAGACTTGGGGGAGTGGTGGTGGAGGACCGGAGGCAGAGGCCGTTCGTTTCGACGACCGGGACGGCCGGACGGGAAGGGAAGAGGAGACACAGTCGTGTGGGCCTTGTTGCGTGGGCGGGTGATATGGGCCGTGTAGTCATAAACTAGTGGGCCGGGTATATGGTGCAGGCTAAACAAACCTGGCCTGGGCTCCTTTGGTTACTGGATGCGCCCACGGGCCACGGCACATCTCAACCGTCCGTCGCCTCCTTTGGTCATCGCGGCTCCAACTCCCAACTCGGCCCTCCATTCGCCGCCAACATCTAATAGGGTCGGCGGCGCCGGCAAAACGCCGCCTCTGGTCCCGCGTCGACTCGGTGCCTGCCGGCGAACGGAACCAAGAACGCGGGAGCGGTCCCGTATACCTACAGGGCGTCGTCGGCTCGCTTCGCAGTCGCCGCCTTCACGCTGCTTCCCTTTCCTGGCGACGCCGGGCGAGCGAGCGCAGGAACAAGGTGAGTTCGGTCCTGTGCTCTGGTCGTCCCTTTGTGTGTGTGAGAGCTTTATCTGAGACTGAGGCCTTTGCAGCGCAAGAATGGAGGATAGCAACGCCCTGATTTTGCCCTGCAAGAGGAAGAACAAGGGGCAGGGGAAAGCCAAGGTAATGTCAGCTTGGCTTGGAGCCCGTTTATTAGCTTTCCTGTACAGCTCCAGAGCAACCCAATGTTATCATGTGCCTGTTTGAGCTCCGTAACCTCTGAATTGCCAGGATGGTAAGAAAGCCAAGAAGGAGGACCCAAAGATGAGCAAGACTAAGCTAAAAAAGCTGCAGAAATTGGAGGTGCGCCTACTGCCTTACCAATTGGTTCCCCTTTTTTCGCTGTTATTGTTTGGCATTTACATCTATTGCTGGTTTGGTTGCGCCCAGGAGGAGAAGCAAAAGAAGCTGCTACAAGCTAAAAGCATCGAGATTTTGCAGTATGCACCTGACCTTATTCTGTACAGAACCACACATGTTTAGTTGCTTGCTATGATACCTTTTCTGATGGCTGTGTACATCACTGATTCCATGCGATAGGAAGCACAAGATCTCAGAAGATGCATATTCACTGCTGCATGCTTCAGGGACTATTGGTCAAGTATGGTGGGCCAACCTATGACCCTCAGAATGTAGTTATTTTACCAATATACAAGTGCATTTCAAAGAACTCTATTATATTGCAGGTTGAGACTTTGAAAGAAAAACGTAGGCGAGCCATGCAGCTGTCCAAGGCTGGTTTGAATGTTCCTGAAGAACTCTCGCTATTCAAGACAAGCAGTGATAAGAAAATTTCTGAAAACAGTGACAACATGGAGCAAATTTTGCCAGCCGAGTTTGTTGAGCCTGCTAAAAGTGAGGATCCTTGTAGCGAACATAAGAATAACATGAAGAATGATTCAATGAAAGCTATGGAATGCCAACCTAAGATGGATGTTCGAGTAAGCATTTCAGAGCCAAAAACTGAGGGGCCTAGTGATAATGCTCACTTGTTGGCAAATCAGAAAATTCAATCTTCAATTCCATGTTGCTCTGGATCAGAGCTAGATTTGCAGGTGATCAATATACATTGGGCTGTGTTTAGCTCACCTTTATGATCATCAGTGATACTAACGTAACCTGTGTTGGGGGTTATTTTAGCAGTTCTTTGATCACAATGATTCCTTTGAATTGGCAGGGTAAAGAGCCAGGGCAAGGGCAACGGGAAGCTGCTGTGCAGGAGTGCTTCGGTCCTCCAATTGTTGTGCCTGTGTCAAGACCACATGAGGTTGAGAAGGCAAGGAGAGATCTCCCAATAATAATGATGGAGCAGGAAATAATGGAAGCTATCTATGAAAATTCTATAGTAATTCTTTGCGGAGAAACAGGCTGCGGTAAAACTACTCAGGTCCCTCAGGTGAGTATGTGCACACACATGGTACATCTTGACATGGTATTATCTGCTTGTGTTAACTGATAAATAGTTGCCAAATTTTTCATTGCTCCTTATGATATTTGTGTTCTACAGTTCCTGTATGAAGCTGGCTTTGGCACAAGTGATCGAGCTGACAGAAGAGGGATGATTGGGATCACCCAACCACGACGTGTTGCTGTTCTTGCCACAGCTAGGAGGGTGTCCTATGAGCTAGGGCTTAAGCTGGGGAGAGAAGTTGGTTTTCAAGTTCGGCATGACAAATTGGTGGGAAGTAATTGCTCCATCAAGTTCATGACAGATGGTATTTTGCTGCGAGAGCTCCAGGTTGCTTATCTATCTTCTGTGGATCTATTTATTTAATAGAGATGTCTTCTTCACTCAAGATATTCTTATCCTGGTAACCTATGTTGCAGTCTTTGAGATCATATCTTTAGTTTACTGCAAAATTATCACATATGCTGGCCCATATAAGCTATCATGTTAAGGTTTATTCATGGTGCCAGTGGTTTACTCTGTCAATCAGTTAGTTGTTCCATGATGGTGTGATCACTGAATCAGTTGTCTCCCATAATTTATGCATGCAAGTGATGATGATTGGGATCCTGAAATGTATATGTGGCCATATTGTGATGTTATAATTGATACGCGTAAGACATAATCTAAATCCTGCACATAATCACCTAAATATTTCTGCAGGATGATTTTCTGTTGAGGCACTATTCGGTGATCATATTGGACGAGGCACATGAAAGGAGCTTGAACACAGATATACTTATTGGGATGCTTTCTAGAATAATAAAGGGTCGCAAGGTTGAAACTTAACACTGTATTTCATTATCCGAGAAAAAAAATTGTATTTCACATAAATTAAGTAAAAGTACATTGCTAACCTTTGGGACATGGCAGAATTTATATGCAGATCAGCAGTATAAAATACGGTCTGGAGTGAAGATCGAGCCAGAGGATAGGATAAGTCAGTTGAAAGTGGTTCTCATGAGTGCTACTCTACAGTTGAAGGACTTCATTTCTAATAGAAGATTGTTTGATGTGATCCCACCAGCTGTTAAGGTACCTGTGCGACAGTTTCCAGTAACAGTTCACTTCTCAAAGAGGACACAAGATGATTATTTAGGTCAAGCTTATAAAAAGGTTATGTCAATCCACAAGAGGCTTCCACCAGGTGGAATCCTTGTATTTGTCACTGGACAACGAGAAGTGGATTACTTGTGTAAGAAATTGCAAAGAGCATCCAAGGCGCAAACTGCTAAGAAGCCTGAAAAAATTGATGGCGATGATAATGGTCCATGCCCAGAAGTAGGTGATAAGGAAATTTTGGAAGCATACGATATTGATAGGAACAAATCTGAGCACCAAGATGACATATTTTGCTCATATGATGATGATGATGATGATATGGATCCTGGGCCGGATTCTGGTTCTTCTGACAATGAAACAGAGGGCGAAATGGATACTGACACTGATGATGAAGAGTCTGTTACATATGAAACCACAGAAAAGGATGCTAAAGTATTAGCATTTTTGAAAAACACTGAGAACTCATCTGTGTTGAAGGCGTCATTTGGAGCTCTATCAGGAATATCAGGAGTGCCAGAAAGTGTTGAGAAATCAAGTGATGCTACTAGTGAAGAAAAGTCCAGTCCCTCTGTTCATTGTTTCAGTAAATGTACAGAACGTATTCCTGTATCTCATGGTAGACTCCATGTCTTGCCTCTTTATGCAATGTTGCCAGCTTCTCAGCAGCTTCAAGTGTTTCAAGATATCCCTGAGGGGGAAAGATTAGTTGTGGTGGCAACTAATGTCGCAGAAACCTCTTTAACAATTCCCGGCATAAAATATGTAGTTGATACTGGGAAAGAAAAAGTTAAAAAATACGACCATGCTACTGGAATGTCAAGTTATGAAGTCCAATGGATAAGCAAGGCATCGGCATCCCAGCGTGCTGGAAGAGCTGGAAGAACAGGGCCTGGGCACTGTTACCGTCTCTACTCAGCTGCAGCATTTGGTAAAGACGATTTATTTCCTGAATTCGCTGAACCTGAGATTAAGAAAATTTCAGTTGAAGGCGTTGTCCTTATGCTCAAGTTTATGGGTATCCATAAGGTACTGGCATAAAAGGCTCATTTCCACCATATAATCATCTATTCTTAGACTTTTTTTGTGCTAATATGTGACAAATTTCAGGTTGTGAACTTTCCTTTCCCTACGCCTCCAAACAAGGAAAGTTTGGTTGAAGCTGAGCATTGCTTAAAGACATTGGAAGCACTTGAAAACGATGCTAATGGAAAACTTACACCAATGGGAAAGGCTATGGCGCAATACCCCATGAGCCCACGACATTCTCGGCTTCTTCTGACAGTGATTAAGATTTTGAAGAGCCAGCAAGGCCTTGCTAGATCTAACTTCATACTTGGATATGCTGCTGCTGCTGCATCAGCTTTGAGTTTTACTAATCCATTTCTCAAGCAGTTGGATGAATGTGATATTAATGGTGAATCTGAAGAAAACAACGCAAATCCAGAAGCTAATGATCCATGTGAACGGAAGAGACAGAAGAAGCACAGGGCCATGGTTAGAGAGGCGCAGGAAAAATTTTGTAACCCTAGCAGTGATGCTTTAACCATTGCTCGTGCCCTACAGTTTTTTGAGTTGTCAGAAAGCCCAGTGGAATTCTGCAGAATTAATTCACTTCATCTCAAAACAATGGAAGAGATGTCAAAATTGAGAAAGCAACTTCTCCGGTTAACATTTCACCACACCAAATTTTGCAAGGAATTTGCTTGGAATTCTGGGGATTCTGATGATGTTGAGCAGGCCTGGAGGAGTGAGTCTAGTAAAGGACCATTGCAAATTAATGAAGAAGAAATTCTGGGGCAAGGAATCTGTGCTGGATGGGTTGATAGAGTTGCAAGGAGGAATTACACCTATTCCAGGTCAGCACGAGATGATCAAAAGGTTCGAGCTGTTCGTTATCAATCTTGCGCACTTAACGATACCATATATCTGCACCGATCATCGTCTGTTGCCCAGGTTGCCCCAGAGCTTGTAGTTTACTCAGAGCTACTTGAGACAAAGAGGTTATACATGCACGGTGTAACTAGTATAAAGCCAGGGTGGCTGTTAAAGTATGCCAGTTCTCTTTGCACCTTCTCTGCTCCTTTGGAAGATCCGAAACCCTACTATGACCCCCTGAATGACCAAGTCTATTGTTATGTTAGTCCGATCTTTTCTCGACATAATTGGCAGCTTCCCTTGCATAGTTTACCTATCCAAGACAACACCAGTCGCCTGCAGGTATTTGCGTGTGCTTTGCTTAAAGGGGATGTCTTGCCATGTCTAAGAAATGTTAAGGATTTTCTGGCACTATCACCATCTTTTGTCTTCGGGCCTGCCAGCCAAAGAAGAGTTGGAGATCTTCTTGCTAGGATGCATATTGATAAAAAACTGAAGATTGGTCAAGAGATCATCAGTCGAAAATTAATCGACAGCCGAGCAGCACTAAGAGATGCATGGAAGGCCGATCCAAATTTTCTTTATCCTGAGATAAAGGCGTGGTACCAGGATAGGTTCCATAGCCAGTTTGATGTAAAATGGGAGCAGATGCACCAAGAGGTTCTTCTTGAGGGGCATGAGCTTTTCCCAAAGAGGTCCAAGAAAGTTAAAGGCTAGTCAGGTGCAGTTGGTTGACTGACTGAAGCTTCTTTGCCGTGGTGACATTTTTTTCTGGAGGTGCCCTTTGCAGTCTCATCTAACATATCCCTGTACTTGTAGCGGAATAGATACAAAAAAACATGCGTCATGGTAACATACATTCTGTATGGTTGAGATCGCTCATCCTGAGCACACAATGTAAGGATAATTTTCGGCTGGCCAGTCACATACTGGATTTTCTGTTCACGGATTAGTTTGCAATAGATTATTTACAAGTTTATTTTAGGTTTTAGCATATGCATTATCTCTTTTGAAATATCAGTTGTGACATTGAATTGCAGAATGAGGGAGAGTGAAATTTTACCCATCAGCATATCAGCAAGAGATTGTCGTCTCTCTGCATTCAAAATTACAGTCCAGCGCAATGTGATTATGTGACTGTTCTATTACATGCTACTGCATAACTGCCAGTTATTGCAATCACTCGTTCCATGTACAGAAGTGACATCTCGTCGTGTTAAATTTAGAAATTACGAGATCTTGAAGAAACTTTTACAGAATAAGAAATATTGTCTGTAAGTGAACCCACGACCTGGACCTGTGAGATTATTGGCAAAAAAAACCATTTAGAAGCCTGATCATTTCCCATGGCATCTTCCTGAAGATCTTCCCGTGCACCTGTTGCTGCTCGTTGAGTGGAAGCTTGCACTTGCTGCTCGTCTCTCTCCGCATATACTCCCACCTGTAGAGTTCGCTCTGTTTCTTGTAAAGTTAGTACAAACGGAGTAACCCTCTGAATCAAGCGGAGGCGAGAACAGATTTGAGAAGCAGAGGGGACTAATTAAACAAAGTTAAATAGCTTTTGAATCAAGAACTTAAAACGAGGGATTATTACTGGCATACCCCTATGAGAGAAATAGCTTTTCAATCAAGAACTTTAAACCCTCAAGGATCGCTTAAGGTCATCTGCAGAAACACAAGAGAGCAGCACAAACAAGCAGTAGTTGGGGACTGCATAGAGATACGAAAGAACAGATTGCAACGACACAACAGCAGCACAACACAAAGCAGCACGGCGTACTAAACAAACATCAACGGACGGCCCAGATAAAAAGTCAGGCCGTGGCAAAGCCGATCGGCACCGCGGATGCACATGTTACCCACGCCTACAGCCTACTTCCCCTGCTCCGCGCCATCATCTCCTCCTGCTCCTACCTCGACCGGCGCCGGGCGCACGCGGCGGCCGCCGGAGCCCGCCGGCGCGCTGGAGGCGGGGAGGAAGCAGCGGAGCACGCCGCGGACGATCCCCTTCAGCACCGCCCCTCTCTTGGGGACGTAGCGCGGGTGCACTCCCTGCGGGGGCGGGTTGTTCTTGTCGCCGGCGCCGCCCACGCGACGCCCACCTCCCGGACTCATGGCGGTGCCTGGCTTGGAGAGCGGCGGGATGACGTTGAGCTGAGGTGGGGGGCGCGAGCAAACTGGGAAAGCGAGGCCGCTGCTGGAGCCATGTCTGCCCATTTATAGCACTACGCTGTGCTGCTCCTCACTCCCCGCGGTGGCGTGCGTGCCGAGGATGCACGTCGAGCCGGGACGGCAATGAAAGGAGGGGGAAAAGGGTGGGAACTGCAGTGGAAGTGGCGCGCGGCGCGATGGCGACGGACCCACGGCAACGGAATCACCGGATGGGGGGAGTCGGGGCAGGTGAACTGGTGAAGTGGTGAGCTGAAGCTAGTGGGAGGGAGGGCCCGAGGGGGAGTGGAAGCTTCTTTTCCTAGCGTGTCGTAGGCGTGCTGATGCCCGATGCCTCGTCAGTTCTCGGGAGTCGGAACGGGCCGAGGAGGGCAAGTTGCAGGGAGCGGGCGGCGGGCTGCCGGGCAGGTGCGCCACCTGGCCCCCCGCGCCGTGGGAAAAGCTCGCCGCCCTGGACCGCACGGGGCCCCTCCGGAATGCGGCTAATGGTGCCTGCCTGCCGCGCGCCCTTGTGTCCTCCACCCGAGCGCTTGCTTTTCCCCTTTCGCTTCCCTTTTCAGCCTGATGCGAGCAAAAGCGCCAAGAATTCGTCTGCGTCACCGTGGCATCTCAGCTAAATGCTACTGCTGCCTATGCTAATGTGTGTAGGGAGCTTCTATTCCAATAGAGGATTGGTTGTCTTCGCCCACTGAACTCCAAAACCGTTAGTTTTTGCGAAGTTTTTCGGTGCGTGCCACCTGGCCAGCCGAGGCGCGTCGCGATCGCGTGCCGCTGTCATCAGCAGCAAATGCGCAGGGAATTTTTGCAGTCCGCTGCCACTGCGAGAGCATGTAAGATCAGACAGATCACGACAGGTCCGTGCGCTGAACCTCGATCGAACCACCAGGCAATGCGTTTAGTTACGCGGATTGAAACTTGCCGTCCGCGCCACTGCCGCATGCCGCCTCGACGGGATCGCGGGCAGGCGTCCAAGCGACGGACGGTCCAGTCATCGTGGATTTGTCGCTTTCCCACTGGGCGCTGGCAGGCGCCGTGCTGGTTCAGAAACCCAGGGTGGAGGATGATCGGTGCGCCGTCACTCTCCCGCCGCCCTGCCACTGCCAGTGCCAGATGCCCCCGATAAGACTGTTAAGGACAGCAATTGGGGATAAAAATGATCAGGGAGGCGACAAAGAGACATACGCGAATTGCTGTGTGTAAACGGAATATTAGGACGCGAGGACTTTTGCTCTGCAAACACTCCTATAGGACCTGGTGGACTCAAGTGTAATGCCAGGGTTCCAGATGGGCTAGCTGATGACCAGGTTACTAGGTGACAAAGCCTTGCGTGGACTTTTGGGTCAACGTAACTGTCTCCTGTCGGGTTCAGACTTCAGATGCAATCGTGCTGGCTTCTTAAGCAATGCCAACGCTAGCTAACATGTGTACGGAGATCCTCAATTTATCGAACCTATCTGGCCACCCACTGCAGGCATGAGCTCTGCAGATCGATCCCGCCACCAAACCCCACCATTGCAGCAGCGAGAAAGGGCTAAAAACAAGTCCAAAAGGCCAGGTCTAAAAGCTGACTTTGACTTCAGGACTTTTCTCATCACTTTTTGCTTTGTCCTGTCCTCTGCAGCCCTTTCACTGTCAGCAAGTCTAAGACGGTACCGTCGCTGACCATTTCTCTCCTCTCCGTTCTTTCTAGCGGTTTGTTTTTTGTTATCAGGATCTGCAGGCCCGCAACCCGATGGTAACACGGACCATTTCGTCTGTTCCCTTCTCATGCCTCTGCATTCAGTCGAATTGAACGCCTGAAGCAGACTCCAGAAGTGCATCAGAGCATTCAGCAGGAGTGCAGGAAAACAGGTACTGAAAGAAGGGTCACGGTACAATTCAGGAGTCAGAACGGATGGGGCAAAGTAACAATCCTGGTTTATATACAATCGCAAATCTGGGCTCAAGCACGAAAGAGGAAGATCTCGATGAGAGAGGTTCTAGTCGAGCTACATTAGTAGGTACTAGGTACAGTACATTGATCCTTATGGATGGAGAAAGGGAAAATGTCAGCGTCATGGCTTCAGTTTCTGGCCCTTCGCGGTCCTCCGGGACGAGCTGTCCATGGCCTCCGTCGTCCTTCACCGGCCGCGCACGCTGTCGATCGATCGAAGCACCGGCGTTCTCCCCACCTCACCGCGGCAGAGGGCGGGTCTTGGCGGGGCGGAAGCAGCCGAACAGCGCTCCCAGCACGCCCCTGAGCACCTGCCCTCGCTCCGGCACGTACCGCGGGTGCACGCCGCGCGCCGCCGCGCCACCCGCCTCCCCGCCGACGCAGCCCGGCATTCCCGCCAGCTCCCGAGCCTCCTCTCCTCTCCTCTCCTCGGAGACCGCACGGACACGAGCGGATTCGCCGGCTCCGAAGCAAGGAGCTGTGGCGCCGCGAAGAGCTCGCTGTTCCGAGCGTGCCCGGCTGCCTGCGCGTGCGCTAGTGTGATCTCGGGATGGTTGCTCGCTGAGCTGGTTGCGATCTGCGTGCTCGGCGGGCGGGCACTGAGCTGTATTTAAGCCGGGCGCGGAGGGGCGACTCGGTCCGCGCCCGTACTCTGCTAGCCGCGGACTGGTTGGTTGGTTGGTCGCGGGCGCCTCGGCATCGGCGGACCGGGCTGTGTTGGCCGCGACCCGCCCGCCGGTCAGGTCAGACTCTCAGCCGGCGTGCCGGGCCAGGGGAGGGAGGCGAGGCAAGGGCGGGTTTGATTTTGATTGCCCAAGTCGTTAAACGAGGCCGCGTTTGGTTAAAGAAAAAAGGTTCTGCGGGGGAATTCTGCAGAGGTTTGAGTGGATCAACGCTCGGCCCGCTCGCCCCCAGCGCGGCGACTCGGTAGCCGCGGCCTCGTCGGTGGCGTGCAAGGGGTCAGCTTGGCGCTCGGCGCGCAGCCGATCCGAGTAGAACATTTCATTTCCTGTGATAACGTGTTGGAAATTTTCTGCAGGTGCTAATTTGAGCTGTTACCAGTAACGCTTCTTAGATCGATGGTCGCGTACTAATATGACACCGCATCTTTGACTAATGACCAGGGAAGACATCACACGCCAAATCAGAGTTTCAGCCTCCACCCGGTCCACGGCTCATTCACCATCATTCTCTGGGTCGACTTATTTAGTTCGTTTGAAGTTGAACCATCACCATCGCCATGATGGGTCGACGAGACTTATGGTCTGACAAAAGGGTACGCTAAGATCATCCTCCGTACTGGGCTGGGTTAGTTTTTTTTTCTGATAGTTCTCCAGGCCTGATCTCCAAACGGACATGCTTGAATGCACCAACCTAGCCCACCTAAGAGGTCCACAGAGGCCCATAACCTCACCACGTCTGCTGAGAGTGAGAGCCCGGGACGCCTAAAATCCTCTCAGCTGAGCATGAAAAAGGGGACGAGTTTTTCTCTGCAGTTCTTTTTCTAAATTTGGGTCACTGATACGTAGATTCGGACCTGAAGAGAGAGGTTGCATATCCGGATGAAAAATATGCGCTTGGAATTTTGCGATTTATTGACCCTCTTTTTTCTGTCAAAAGGTAAGAAACCGGTTAGGTGGATAAGCATATTTTTTAAATACCACAATTTCTCCCTTTTTTATTCTTTTCGATGGGTGTCTATTTTGCGTTGTTTGTGGTAGATCCTTTTCTCCTACTTAAAACTTAAAACAAAGGTACACGGTTCGCCTGCATTAATCTAGAAGAAAATACAACAATTTCAGCTTCCCTCTGAATCTTAGAAACAAAAAAATGTGGTGATTTTTACATGAAGTAGATATTTGTGTTGTGCAGTTGTAATCTCCATTTTAGCTAAGCATCGGCATCATTGCATTGCGCTGCGTGCATCCTTGAACACATAGTCGAATGATAAGCTCCTTGTCATGTCTGATCTACTTGTTGGCACAGGTTAGTTATGCTTTAAGACATTCGTGAGGAAGAGCGCTATAAAACAATTAAATGGGTTAGGTCATCAGTTGAAGCGGACAGGCACTGATGATTCGCCCATGTATGCTTATTATTCTGCCAGAAGCCGACGCATGAGTCGTTATTAAGACTTGACCTCCGCCTTCCATGGCGATCTCATCAGATATTCCACGGCCGTTTATGCTTTATATATGTTGTGATTGCCGTGCAGCGAGTTCAGACTATAAAGGGAGCTGGACTACTTAAACCACATGCATGGTGATGTGGCATACCCTAAGTGTCCTAATAATTTATCCTGATCCAAGCAAAGTCAAACATGAAGAAAAAAATGGCGCGCATTAGGTGGTGTTAGTACCTCTCTTAAAAAAAAATAGAATGAAGTTGGTGAATTGCACGCAACCCTAGCTCTCTTCCAAGATGTATATCCCATATATTTCTGCTACTGCAGCACCAATAGTCAAGGTACTTCGACCAAATCCATAATAACCAGGTGATTAGCTAGGGATAAAAAACTGAAGTAGTATCCTCTAGATTTAAGTTCACTACAACTTGGTTACATAATGATAAGCTTTTTTCTACTGACTCCGTGGTTACTACACAAGAGGATCTTGACTCTGTGGTCCAGAATTTGACCATACAAACGAGTTGTCGGATAAACTACAATACATTACATGATGATGGACCAGCAATGACGCACATCCCATGAAATCCTTTGTCATACAAAGGTCCAACAAGCTAGGTCTTCTGTCGATCTCTCACCCTTTGTATAAATCTTTCTTATATGCTTAAAGCAACGCAACCCTACAGGACCTGTAAGACTGCAGATTACCTACAATTAAATGTTTTTCTGACTGAACTGAAACGACTGATAAGTCACCAACCATCGAAAGCAATGTACTTACTGAAATATCACAAAAAAAAAGGTTACGATGATAAATTCGCGGGATCAGATCTTTGCACATTTCGCTGTAAAGTTCCCACTATTGACGACTTGGGGCGTTCTACTCGTCGATTTGAATTCAAATGCCGGCGCCAAGTCGTCCCACTGCACGCAAGGAGCAGGCAACTTCCGCGGACAACGCCTTCCTGTTATCCTGTATCCATGGTTCTCTATGTAATGGTTTCTACAACCAGTGCCTAGCGTATCCAAGCCTACATCTTGCACACATTTTGTAAAGGACATAGGTCATAGCTGCTAACTCAGAGGAGAGAGACGTCAAGATAGAATCTTGAGAATTCAGATCATGGCTGCGCTGAGGAACCTCGCTGGCCATGGCGTTCTGCATGGTGCTCGGCGCGGCGCGGCCTTCAGTGGGAGAACTGTCCGGAGAAGCCACGGCCGGCGAGTCCGTCGTCAGGTTTATCCGGCATCTATACTGGCAACGGCTAAGCGGGCCAGGTGCCTCGTGTTCAACTTGGGACCCAAACAACGGATGCCCATGAGTTGCAGAAGCTAACGCATGGCAATCCCAGCCATCACAAGAAATGGTTCTGTAGGTTATATTGGGGTCACAGTCGCATAAGTTTACGGATTGATGGATCGAAGAACTGGAATATGGTACGTTGTTTAAGAGTGATTTTAATATTATTAGGATAGAAATGTACCCACGTGTTCTCGGTACGGGAATGACGTTCTCCCGGAACGAGGAACTTGGCACCGTACCACGTTCCTGGTGACTGTGATTGGGGTTATTAGTTGTAGTAGGAACAGCATTCTTTGTGTGTTTTTGAGGTCAGGGGCTATACTTGCCATGTTAAAAGAACCACACCACACGATTGTAAGTGTGTTGCCACTTGCCACTAAGCAGTAACCAAAGTCAACATACTCCAGTCAAACTTACATGGTGTTGGTGGGAACCAACTGTATTCTTTCAAATTAGAATTTAGTTGCCATGAGCAAGCATCTCCTTGGAATTTGGAATATACATATTCCATTCAGTTCAAAATGCTTGTTATTTAGCCTCTTTTTAATCCAAAATACTTGCTATTCTTCTAGGCAACTTTGAACTATTTTTTCAGTTTTAACCTTTCTTTCTTACATTATTAACCAACTTCTTTCCCACACTTGCGAATTGAGGGCAAAATGGGCATTTTATCTATTTTCATATAGTTCTCTACCCACACAGCTAGAGGATTAAGCTTTAGTACCGGTCATGAACCCGTCTTTAGTAACAGGTCGGGGCGCCCAACCGGTACCACTGTGTTCAGTACTAAATAAGACGTCATTTAGTACCAGCCAAAATACCTGGTACTAAATGGCTCCATTTAGTATCGGCTTTGCGCCTAAAAAATAAAGAAAAAATTTGATGAACCCCTGGGAGGCCCCCGCACACGCGCATCACAAGTCACGCGAATTTCACGCGTGCGCGATCCGTGGGATTCGAACTCACGACCTCAAGCCTCGCGCGGACCTTCCTTACCATCCCCCTACGCATCGACTAGATAGGAGATGCTTTTCTTTTGAAATAACCTGTGAAGGACCATTTAGTGCCGGGCCAAGACACCACCTGGTACTAAATGGTGACATTTAGTGCCGGCCGGTGTCATGGCCCGATACTAAATGGCCGCGTCATTTTAGTACCGGGTTAAAACATCCGCCGGTACTAAAATGCGACATTTAGTACCATTGGTTTTATCGACCAGTACTAAATGGCCTTCGAGGATCGGAAATTTCTACCCGGTACTAATTTCGAGGATCGGACGTACTAAAATACGTCCGGTACTAACGCGTTGGACGAATGCTATTGTGAACTGTTGAGAGTATAGCTTGGCGATGATTAATCAGCTAGACGCTAATTATATCCTTTTAGCAAACCGAGCTTCCTAATTGCTACTCTCTCTATTCATGAGAACTTGTCGTTTCCGACGATTGTTGAACTAGCACCAAGAAAATTCCTCCAGTTGGAACATATATTTCCGATCGGAGGGAGTACATCAGAGTAGGATCTTGACTCGGTAAATATCTAAAAGTGTCACCGAGTCTCCGAGTCAAGTTCAATTCCCTGACCGTGTGGTACCTGTAATGCAGAATTGTATTTGGCTCTTGACGTCAGAATTGGAAAGAAGTGCATGTGACTTGCCCACCCACTTCAGCTTGGAGCTGCATTGCTATAGTTCAAATCTCATGCTCCGGAATTTCCAGAAATCCTAATCCAGATTGATGTTAGAAACAGACACCATGGTGGTGTAAACATGCAACTAGAGAACAAGGAAAAGAGTAGTCACGTGCTATGGAATTGAAGAAATTTGTTCTCTGTAGAACGCAAATAAACACAAGTTGTCAAATATGTTGAAATGCTGGAGCGTTGGTATATCGCTGAAAACAAATTGTAGGATACTAGCTAGAAACTACTAGACATATATGAATTATGGAGTTATGTTTTGTAGTCTTCAACTCCTAACTTAGGGCAAGAATAACTTTAACAGATTTCTTGGAAATTTTACGGGGGCTCTTACTTGGAAGGGGGAAAAAAAGACACAAAACATGACCAAGCAACAGCAGTGGAAGAGCACACTGTCGTATTCCATAAGAAATCAAGGTTTTGACCACCAAAACTAGTTGTGGAATAAACTACACATGCTGATGCTGCCCATTATGGTTGATCAGCGACGTACGTCCCATGGAATCCGAAGTCTACGAGGCGGTCTTGCTGACAACGACGCAACCATATACAACTAACACTTCATTTATCTTTCAATAACACTGCAAAACTAGTACGAATAAAGAATTTTTTTTGTTGATACACGTAATCTCTAAATTCTACTTGGGCTCGTGAAAATCCGCTTGGCTGTCTTTGAAAATAGGCTTCGACGCTTTCGCCCGATCATATTTGTACGGTGCCAATTTTGGTCGTCAATAATTTTGTTTAACTGAATAAGACTAATAATCTAATATATATAGATCTGTGCTCAACTGCCAGCAGTAGCGCACTGCTTTGGCCAGGGCTAGCCCACTGTTGAAAGCTATGTGTATTGCTAGCATCACACAAAAACCAACATTTTGCGTGCAGAAATCGCAGGCTGTATTACTGTATTTCGGTGTAAGTTCGAATAGTCGGACCATTGGCAACTTGGCGTCCTACCCTTGAATCGAATTCAAATACACGCGCCAAGTCGCTCATGTAACGCGCAAGCAACTTCCGTGGACAATGCCTGCCTGCGACCTCTGCATCCATGGCTGTCTCTATATATAGATGGTTTCTTCGGCCAGCGGTTAGCGTGTCAAAGGATACAGCTTCCACATTGTAAAGTTCAGAGCAGCCAGCTAGCTAGCTCCGAGCCGAGGTGAGAGAAGCCGCCAGAGAAGAGAGGAAACACAGAGGGAAGCTTCAGAGTTCAGATCATGGCCGCGGTGAGGAGGTTCGTCGTGCCGGCGATCATGGTGTTCTTGGTGTTCTCGGCGGCGGCAGTCAGCTCAGCGCGGCCCTTGGCGGGAGAGGAACTGTCCGGAGAAGCCACCGCCGGCGAGTCCGTCGTAAGGTTTCTCCGGCAGATTTATCGGCGGCGGCTAAGCGGGCCGGGACATTCATGCCAGACCTGGAGCCCAAACGGCGGATGCTGATGAACTGCAGAAGCAGCCAAGCTGGCCTAACAGGAAGCTAACTCATACTAGAGGTTTTTAGGTTGTAGTATAATTGTACAGAGAAGCTAGTGGCGCTGTTATTTTGCTCATACTTGGGTATAAATTTCTTGTTATTTTTTTATCAGGGGTTAAGTTTCCCTTGTTGAAATTACCTCCCTCACATAAGAGTTTCAGCCAGGTCGATATATAGCAATTGTAGACGAAAGCTTCGATTTTATGAAGAGAACATAGTGAATAGTACAGACGTACAGGCCTGTCCTTTTACTTGTTTTTCTCGTCTAGATTCTTTGTGGTCGAATTCATTTCTGTTTGTACAGCACAGAAATTCAAATAAAAATTGTGAAGTGCATAACCACACATAACATCCTAGTCCTAGAGATCAAACAGGGTTCATGGACTTCCATTGACGTTCGAACGATCACCGCACATCCTCTGCAGAAACCAGCCACTGCTAGCGCTGTTTTGCTTGGTTGACCAGGACTCTCTCTCTCTCTCCCTTTCAGATCTTGGTTTGGCAGCTGTTGACCCAACTCAAGAAACAGCTTTGCTCACGCATCTGCTCTTTGACTAATCGCGCGCACGCCGTGGCATGCTAGCTAGCTAGCCCGTTTTCGTTCGCTCGTGCAGAGATCTGCAGAGATGTGTGCGTGCTGGAAAGTCTCCGACCAGCAGAGCGTTTTCGGCGTCCCGTCGCCCTTTCCGCCAAACATTCCCTGTACCACCAACGCTAGTGTTCTTCAGAGCCGCTAGCGCCGCGATCGGTCCGGCCGACGGAGACGTGCTCGCGTCCGCCGCCGACGCGGCGCCGCCGCCAGCGCCCGGTGACGTACCCACTCGGCACTCGCGGTGCGGTCGTAGACGTGGGATCCTGGGCGCTTCTGGCGTCCAGCTGGCCGCTCTGCCCCGGTGGCCTGGTCGTGGCGCGGTCGCGAGGGCATGTCTCACGCCCGGAGGCAGAGGGCACGCCGGCGCGCCCTCGCCAAACGCCGCCCCGGCCGGTCTCCGGCGGCTCCGCTTACCGCGAGATCGATCGTATCTTCCCCTTGATCGCGAAGACCGTTGATTTGGAACCCGCGTACGAGCAGCGATTTGGGTTTGGGTCCCCCGCAGTCCGCGGCTCGTGTTTGATTATTTGCTGAGCACTTTGAAGTCACTGCCAGTCGAGTCGCGCACGTAACTGGCATGAGCATGGAATTTTCGGATCCTCCGTACAGGCAGCAGGTGAGCGAGCGCCGTCCATGTTTCCTCTGACTCCGGGCACCGTGTCTGAACTCTGAAGTCTGAACATCCTGCTGGACCGTGGACGCACTTGTGTCGGGCTTCAGGCTCACGGCCGTTTTCTAAATAGGAGAAGTGGCTCTCTGTGATCTGTGACCAACTGAAAGTGCCATTTTGTAACTGAAACAAATTTCGACTCGATCAGGAAAACTCTGGTCAGTATTTTTTTTTGAAACGAAAAGACTCTGGTCAGGGTAGTTGCGTACAAAACGTTTCTTGGCTTTTTCTAGGAACAGTTGGGCAATGCTCGCGACCCTTTTTGTAATAATCTGACGATAACCACATTTTCTGTTCAAAGTTACTGCAGTTCAGCTGTGCTATACTATCTCAAAGATGTCAGCACTGTAAAAGAATAAGCTCCTCTTGTAGACCTGTACTGCGGTACTACATTGAAAACTAAGTTGGAATCGGAGCTGCTACATGCATCATGAGGGTGAGACAAAGCTTCGCAACGATGTCATGTTTATTAGCAGGCTCTTTCTTGCGATTGTGTATCCATGACAAGCTGCCCCCTTCTGAGGATCTCAGCAGATAAGCTATTGTGTAATGCTCCCTCCGTTTTGGTTTTAGTGGCGCATATTAAATGAGCTGAACTAGTTAATTCACATGGTGATGTGGGATAGAATGAGTGTCAAATATGTGGCAGCTTAATTGTTCTGTTGCAAGCGCTAAGCCAGTCAATCGTGAGGAAAACTTGGTCTGAATTAGGTGGTGCAAGTGGAACCAATAGCACTATTTTTTTTTTTAAAAAAAAGATGTTTTATGACTTGACTTGCATGCAAATGCTTGGTCTCTGCCAAGATGGACACCCATATAGTTAATACAACCAGCAGCTAGAGTCAAGGTACTCGAACCAAACTTAATTATGACATGGTTGTCCTGGGAAGTCATATCATGGCATAGTATTTCTTTTTAAACTTTTAGTTATTACAAGTTGGTGCAAGGGTCATCCTAGCAATTTGGGAATAGTGATTATGAGGAATCCGCTATGCGTTAAATGTAAGTTTTTTTCCTACTCAACTTCGTTATCAGTACACTGTTAATGCAGAAATGTATGTGGATCTTGAGTCTAGACGTTAGGCGCATGGAGATTCAAGTGACCCGTTCATCACCTGTTTCAGTTTGGAGTAGCTTACAATAAGTCAAATCTGGTGCGCTGGAATTTCAGAAATCTTAGTGCCATATGCCGGAAACGAACATTATGATCATGTAACTTCAGCTAGAAGGCGAGAAGTCTAATCCCAAGCTATGTATTCAGAGAATTTATATTCTGCGCAGAAGAAAAGGCTGCCAAATATAATGCACTAGGAATCTAAGAGATTTTTACTTTTAGTTCCTGAACAAAATGATGAGCATTTGTCTGTCAGAAAATGTTGGAGCGTTCATATATCGTAGGAAGAAAATGAAGTTTCATGTGCTAGCTCCATAGAGCTAGGAAAATGAAAGGTCGATTATTCTTAACTCGAGCTCAGGGCAAAGAATATCTTGTGCACGGAATTTTCTTGGAAAATTGCTGGACTTTGACCTGAATAAGCTGGAAACATGAAACATTGACCAAAGAGTGGAAGAGCACGCTTTCGTAGTCCCAAAGATATCCAAGTTTTGACCATAGAAACGAGTTGGCGAGTGAATTTGCAATAAATAGCATGATGATTGACCAGCAACGTACGCCCAATGGAGTTCGAAGTCATACAAGACGCCAGAAGGTCTTCATTGCTTACAGCAATTCATCCATTAGGGGGCCACTTTAATTCCTCTATCGTAACACTGAAAATTGCGTCCAGCTAATGAAATGTTTTTTTTTTGGATAGCTAACGAAAATTTTCTTGTTTCATAGAAAATAAATATTATATTTTATTACAAATAAATCTTTTTCTCGATTAAAAGTGTGTTTTGGTTAATAAAATGCTGGCACTACTTATTTCACATTATTTCGGCCAGGGCACAAATCTACTGTACAGTTAGAGTTACTGACAATACCCAAAATTTTCATGTTGAGATACCGGCGACTTGGTCCTACACGAATATAATTCAAATCAACGCGCCAAGTCTCCCATGTAACGCGCAAGCAACTTCTCCGCGGACCAAATGCCTGTGTTCTCCCCTGTGGCTGTATATAAATGGATTCTTGGAGATGCGATCAGCAACGGGTCAAAGCAAACACATTGTAAAGTTCGAGCTAGCTCAGAGGTGAGAGAAACCGGACAAGAGAAGGGAGAGAACGCAGGGAGGGAAGGGAGAGAAGCTTGAGATCATGGCGGCCACGAGGAACTTCGCCATGCCAGCGATCATGGTGTTCTTGGTGTTCTCGGCGGTGGCTGTCGGCGCGGCGCGGCCTTTGGCTGGAGAGGAACTGTCAGGAGTACAGGCCACCGCGGGCGAGTCCATCGTCAGGTTTCTCCGGCAGATATATCGGCAGCGGCTTAACGGGCCGGGGCACTCGTGCCAGACTTGGAACCCAAACGGTGGGTGCTGAACTGCTGATGAGTTGCAGAAGTAGGCTTACCGGACGGAAGCTAAAGCATGCATGAGCCATATACTGCTAATGCTAGATTTTTTGGGGCTGTAATTCTGTAAATGGTACAGGAGCCCCTTTGTTTATCTTTCACTTAGATATAGTTCTTTATGTAATTTTTTTTGTCAAGGGTTCGATTTCTCTTGTTAATTACTTCCCTCAACATAGAAATTTTAGCTAGGCAGACAGCAAGTGTAGACAAAAGCTATACAATTGTACGAAGAGAATACAGTGACTAGCAGTTTTATACTCTATTTTGGTGAAGCCTTGCCTCTTGCCTGGGATAAGTCGTTATACTGTTGGGTCTTTATGGTATTCGGCGTGATGGTCTTGCTGCTCCAACCAGGACAGCATAACAGGACATCATTTAGCATCTTAGACTAGATTTTAGGATAGCATCTTAGACTAGTATCTTAGACTAGCATCTCGGCATATGCTTGGTTATCTTGGCCAGCTATAAATATGTATCCCCAATCCCTCAAGTTGGTGTGGCATTGTGTGAGAAGTAAACTAGAAAATTACCCCAACTCCTAGTGTCACCCTCTCGATGAGAGAAAGAGTTTCGATACTAATAACTGGTATCAGAGCCGTTCTATCCTGTAGCTTAAACATCTACTCCTCATCTCCTTCCCACGCCTCCCTTTGTCCTTAGCCGGGAGCAGGAACACCAGCTGTCCCTGCTCACCCCTCTTCCCTGCACAGACGGGCAGCAGCTCGTCTGAGGCAGCCTCTTCCCCACGCAGCAGCCCCCCACTAGCGCGCCATGTCCGAAGGATGGTCTCAGCGCTCGGTCGCCTCAAGCGTGCAGCATCGGTAGGAGGCCGAGCTCGCCGTGGCAGAGGAATGCGAGCGAGTGGCGGTAGAGACCGCTGCGACGGCGGCAAGGGCGTCAAGGCTGGCGGCAGCGGAACTGGTAGCAGCAAGGGCGGAAGTGGAAGCAGCGACAATGGCGAATGCAGCGCGTGCGGCGGTAGTGGAGCTCAAGGCTCTACGCGGCCGTAGTTCCATCAGCTCGGCCTCTGCCGATGGCAGCACCGACGTGGAACTCAAACTGGAGAGGGAAGCAGCGGGAGAGCGCGCGGCGCAGTGGGCAGCCGCGCACCCCCACGGGCGCGGTGGCGGCAGCCCAAACGGGCGTGGACGCGCCAGCGGCGATCCTGGTGGGGACGCACGCGGCGGCCGCGCTCCCGGCGACGGCGGCTGGGTCGACGGAGATCGCGGCCTTTACAGGCAGCGCGGCTCTCCCTCCCCAGACCGGCGCCATGGTCACCACGGGATCCAGGCTATTGTCAGGGACATTGGCCCTGGCGGTGGGTGGCCTACCCTCACCAAGACCAACTATATCGAGTGGGCTGTGGTGATGAGGGTAAGGCTCCAGGTGCGGCACATGTGGGAGGCAGTTCGGTACGGCAACGTCGACTACGACAAGAATCGACGGGCGCTTGATGCCCTCGTTGCTGCAGTCCCGCCCGAGATGCAGTTCTTGCTTTCCAAGGAGCGGACTGCCAAGGAGGTCTGGGATGCCATCGCTGCAGCACGCATCGGCAGCGACCGCGCCCGCAAGTCCACACTGCAGGCACTTTGCAAGGAGTGGGAGAATATGGCCTTCAAGCCAGGTGAGGACGTTGATGACTTTGCTCTCCGCCTCAACACTCTGCTGCAAAAGATGGTGCAGTATGGCGATGACACCTACGATAAAGAGATAGTTGTTGAGAAGCTCTTCCGCTGCGTCCCCAAGAAGTACAAGCAGATCGCTCGCTCGATCGAGTCTCTGCTGGATCTCTCCACAAAGTCGATCGAGGAGGCGATAGGTCTCCTCAAGATCGTCGATAGCGATGAGCCACAGCCTCTTTCGGGGCCTATCACCATTGGCAGGAAGCTCCATCTCACTCGGGAACAGTGGGAGGCCTGCCAGGGTGATGGGAGGAAGGGGGAGCCCTCCTCCTCGACAGCCACGATGCGGCCAGGCCCACATCGCACAGGTGGAGGAGGAGTAGCCGGCTCTGCTCTTGGCACATGCAAGCATCGAGCTACCTCCAGCGGCATCAGCCGCAGCGGATCTCCTCCACCTTGACAAGCCAAGGCACACGCCTTTCTCGGCGATGCATCCAATAACGACAAGACTGACGGGTGGTGCCTTGATACCGGCGCCACCCATCACATGACCGGTCAGCGGGAGTTCTTCACCGAGCTTGACTCCAGCATCCGAGGCTCCGTTAAGTTTGGGAACGCCTCCGGCGTGGAGATCAAGGGCATCAGCTCCGTCATCTTCACCTCCGAGTCTGGTGAGCACAGGCTGCTCATTAGAGTCTACTACATCCCCGCATTGAGGAACTCTATCATCAGCTTGGGACAGCTGGATGAGAACGGTTCGCGCGTGGGGATCAAGGATGGAGTCCTGAGGATTTGGGATCGCCATCATCGCCTTCTTGCCAAGGTAACCAGAGGTGCAAACCGACTCTACCTCCTTAATGTGCAGGTGGCACAACCCCTCTGCCTCGCTGCTCGTCGGGATGACGAGGCGTGGCAGTGGCACGAGCGCTTCGGGCACCTTCACTTCGAGGCCCTGAAGCGGCTCAGTGCCAAGGAGATGGTGCGAGGCCTGCCATGCCTCGACCACGTGGAGTAGTTCTGCGATGTCTGCATGTTGATGAAGCAGAGGCGGCTCCTCTTTCCCCAGCAGATGAGCTTCAAAGCCAAGGAGCGGCTCGAGCTCATGCACGGGGACTTGTGTGGCCCGGTGACACCAGCCACACTGGGAGGACGACGTTACTTCCTGCTGCTTGTCGACAACCTCTCCCGCTACATGTGGGTGATGGTCCTCGGCAGCAAGGGAGAGGCTGCGGACGCTATCAGGCGTGCGCAGGCTGCTGAGGAGGTGGAGTGTGGCCGCAAGCTGCGCGTGCTGCGCACCGATAATGGCGGTGAATTCACGGAGGCTAAATTCGCGTCGTACTGCGCTGATGAGGGCATTCAGCACCACTACTCCGTGCCTGCAGCCCGCAACAGAACGGCGTCATCGAGCGGCGCAACCAGATGGTTGTGGGGATGGCTCGGGCCCTCCTCAAGCAAAGGGGGATGCCGGCTGTCTTCTGGGGAGAGGCGGTGGTGACGACTGTCTATATCCTCAACCGCTCGCCTACCAAGGCTCTCAATGGCAGGACGCCGTATGAGGCTTGGCATGGGCGCAAGCCAACGGTCTCCCATGTGCGGGTCTTCGGCTGCCTCGCGTTCACCAAGAAGCTTGGCCACGTCGGCAAGCTCGATGACAGGAGCACTTCCGGGGGTGTTCATCAGCTACGCGGAGGGCTCGAAGGCCTACTGCATTCTCGACCCGGAGACACAACGTGTGTGCACGGCGCGCGATGTAGTGTTCAACGAAGGGCGAGGATGGGCATGGGACAAGGCGGCGGAAGACGGCTCGACTCCGACGTATGACGACTTCACTATCGATTATGTCCACTTCGAGGGAGCTGGGGGAGTAGGCAGCTCCTCTTCACCGAGCGTGCCTACCTCAGTCCCCGAGCCTCCACTGACCCCGGCGCCCGCTACTCCGGCAGCGCCACGCTCTCCAGCAACGACTCCGGCTGCGACTAGCTCTTCGCGAACACCACTATCGCCGGTGACCCCACGCACTCCAGCACCACCAGCCACTCCTCCGGGCATGACTACTCCAACACCAGCTCGTGTTGAGAATAGCCCGGTAGAGTTCGCTACTCCGCTCTTGAAGCGTCCCCTCATCAGAGGTGACTAAATGTGATACAAATATCAGTCCTAAGAGGCTGATAACACATTTATTACAACAGATGGTTCATTACCGTACAAACCGTCGAGATAGCGGGCACTGAAGCGCCACTATCAAGAGGGATAATATAAGGACTACAAACCAAACCAAAGTTCCAATGAAATCTAAGATAACATCAGAGTCTTGCGCCATGGTAAGCTTCTTGTGGAGATCCTGAACCACAGGCAAGATTGGGTGCAGGACGGCGACCTATTCGACGTCTTCAAAAACGAAGTTCGGATCCTCCTCTGTAAAAACTAGGCAAGAGTGAGTACACACGTACTCTACAAGTCCAACCACACCCGCGGAGGGGAATAATAAAGATCATGCACAGGATATATCAAGAATGAGGCTAGGGTTCATTTGCGATAAAGCGAGATTTTACACATGCAAGGGTTCATTTAATAAAAGAGTTTTCTCAAGTCATTTTTGCAGTAATCAAATAATAAATAGGGTTGATCCTACACAAAGGATCCAAGTTTTAATGCTACCGGACTCCACATCCATAGTAGCTCACGGCACAATTGCCGGGCACTTTCAAAACAACTCACGCCACAAAACCAACCATCCAAAAATGTCTATTGAAGTGACCATGCCGTAACTCGTCCAATGCCGTGGACACGGCTATTCGAATAGATTTTACACTCTGCAGAGGTTGTACACTTTACCCACAAGTAGGGTACCACACTACGAACACCTTAATGTCGCTGCGGATCCTAACAAAGCCATTACCCACCCTAGCTGAATCTAACTAGCCAACATGGAAGCAACCATGGGGTTAATGACCTATCAATAAGGTCATAACCGGCACATAACTCACACAGATCGTATTCCTTCTTCATGATCTCCCGTTGCTCACCCGCTCTCCTTTTGGCTAGCAGAACAACTAGTGGGGTTTATGCTAAGCCGTTGCCCACACAACGGTCGAGTGGTTGTACGATAAGTGGGTTAGGCAAGATGACACCTCAGTTCATCCTTACATTGAACAGATGGACATCTCCCAACCATGCTCAACCACAAAGGTACAAGCTCACCAGTGGTATTTCACACAGAAAACGCCGTCCATCTCATCAGGTTATATCTTTCTTTTATTTTTCTGAAATCCTGATTTATCTTTTAAAACACTCACACCCTTATTTTCGGTAAATCTCTTTGTGGTCATGATTAAAATATAATAAAGGAAAAAAAGGTAATAAGCATCTCTAGCAGTAGTTAACGTCCAACAGAGCAAATCCTATATAGACATTAACCTAGGTCATCAAGGAATAGTCATAGCAATCAAGGGGTGGCTATCCAACCATGTCTTGCAATAAAACAATGCATTTTATAAAACAGGCCAATAGGTTGCGTTTATAAAACTGGGATAAATATGCATCAAAGGATGGGATTGGACTTGCCGTCCTCAAAGCCTTCCGGAAGCTCCTCCTCAAGGTACGGGTCTTCGGGCTCCGGCTCGCGGTCCTGCTCCTCCTCGGTCACACCGTCGGCTACAACACACAAACAATCACACAATAAAAATAAAGTTCGCCGACGAGCTAAAAAAAGGGAAATAGAGAGCTTCGATTAAAAAGTAGAGGAGACTATTATATTTGTTGGATGTGGATCTTGAGACTTGGAGAGAATATTTGATGCATGGTGGAGTTTGGAATCGATTCAGAACATAATGTCGCATGAAATGGGGGGCTGCGGACTGCATAAGAAGGAAAAGTGGAGGGGGTTATGCACAAGTCTGTCTTTCTTCTTCCTCGAGACAGAACAGGAGGGGAGGGGAACGGTAGGAGGGGGGCGGCCAGGCCATGGGCGCCGGCCCCCTGGCGCATGGCAACACCCGGGGGGGGTGAATAGAGAGGAGGCCGAGGGGGTCCGATTCCGGCCCTCACCTCGTGCGGAGACGGTCTACGGAGGGCTGTCCACGGTGATGGGTGGTGGGCGGCAATGGTGAGCAGCGGCGGCAAGCTGCAGCGTGAGGTAGAGGAGGAGAGGTGTTGGGGCGGTGTGGGCGGAGTGAGGGGCGGCTTGGGGTCTGATTTATAGGCCGAGAGGAAGAGGGGAGATGGCCGACATGGGGGGGGGTCACGGGCAGTACAGGAGCTTCGCCATTAATGGCGGCCGGGATGCTCGGGGACAAAGCACGAGCTGCGAGGGCGAGGGGACGGGACGGAGACGGGCCGGCGCAGCAGCGGGCCGCACGCCGGCTTGGCGTGCACAGGCAGCAGGCACGTAGTGGCACAGCGAGTGGCAGCGGCCGCGGCGGCCGTGGCGTGACACGGGCGGCGTGATGCGAGCGCGCGTGCACGGCCAGCAACGGGGGCAGCAGCGGGTCGTGCGCTGGCCCGCGCGTGCGTGCAAGGAGCGGGCTACAGCTCGAGCAGGCAGCACAAGGGAGAAAAAGAAAGAGGAAGCCAGCGCAAAAAAAAGAGTCTGGGAAAAAAAGTTTTAAGAGAGAAATAAATGGATTTGAACAAAATATGAGAAAAGAAAAGATAGGACACGCGCGCGGCGCCAACGATCGCGGCCGGGTAGGCGCACACAGCCGACCGCGACACGATGGTGATGTAACGGGACGGCGGGGCTAGTGGAAAAGGAAAAGGGATGGGCGGCTCTGCGGAAAAAGAGGAAGAGACTGCGCGATATCGGAACGGCGGAAAATCGGGAGGTGGGCTTCGGGAGCTCAAGCGGCGATAAAGTTTTAAAAGATTTTTAAACGAGGGATTGGTAACGCAATTTAAATAAGATAAAAACACGGGCGTTACAGCTCTCTCATGATGAGGAGCACATCGACGCGTACCGCGATGGTGAGCCGTTGCGGTATCGTACGATGGAGGACCTTATCGACGACCAGCCGGTGCCGGAACTGGTACCTCACGATCTGGAGGCGCAGTTGCACCTTGCGTGCGGTGACGGCGAGCCTTGGTCTTTCGTAGAAGCTGAGAGACACGCGGCATGGTGTGCCACGATGCAGTCGGAGATGGACGCGGTTGAGAAGAACCGCACCTGGGAGCTTGCTGACCTCCCTCGTAGTCACCGAGCGATCACCCTTAATTGGGTGTTCAAGCTGAAGAGGGATGAAGCCAGTGCTATCGTCAAGCACAAGGCTTGCTTGGTGGCACGCGGTTTTGTGCAGCGGGAGGGGATCGACTTTGATGATGCCTTCGCCCCTATGGCATAGATGGAGTCTGTGCGACTCCTCCTTGCGCTGGCTGCCCAGGAAGGCTAGCGAGTTCATCACATGGATGTCAAGTCGGTGTTTCTTAACGGTGACTTGAAGGAGGAGGTCTACGTGCACCAGCCGCCGGGATTTGCGATTCCCGGCAAGGAGAGCAAGGTTCTACGCCTACGCAAGGCCCTCTATGGCTTCCGACAGGCACCAAGGGCATGGAATGCCAAGTTGGATTCCACGCTCAAAGTGATGGGCTACGAGCAAAGCCCGCACGAGGCGGCCATCTACCGGCGGGGCAATGGAGGAAACGCCTTGCTAGTGGGTGTCTACGTCGATGACTTGGTGATCACCGGTATCAAGGATGCGGAGGTGGCGGCGTTCAAGGAAGAGATGAAGGCTACCTTCTAGATGAGTGACCTGGGACCTCTCTCCTTCTACATGGGGATTGAGGTGCATCAGGACGACTCCGGGATCACGCTTCGACAGACCGCTTATGCCAAGCGCGTCGTTGAGCTGGCTGGGCTCCCCGACTGCAACTCAGCTCTCACTCTGATGGAGGAAAGGCTGAAGCTGAGCCGCGACAGCACAATGGAGGAGGTGGACGCTACGCAATACCGGCGTCTTGTGGGGAGCCTTCACTACCTCACCCACACACGGCCGGACTTAGCATTCTTCGTCGGCTATGTTAGTCGGTTCATGCAGCGACTGACGACGGAGCACCAGCAGGCTATGAAGAGGATCATCCGCTACGTTGCGGGGACTCTCGACCATGGTCTCTACTACCCGAGGTGTTCTGGGGAGGCACACTTCGTCGGGTACAACGACAGCGACCACGCCGACGACATCGACACCAGCAAGAGCACGAGCGGCACCCTCTTCTTCCTCGGCAAGTGCCTCGTTAGCTGGCGGTCTGTCAAGCAGCAGGTGCACTACGCCAAAACAGCAAATAGGAGCAAGCAATCTGAGACAAGCCTCTAAGGGCACGTCTCAGATTACAGAAAGAGAGTCGCGCTAAAAATGAGGGCGCGGCGCTGCGTGGGGTGGAGACAAATGCGAGACGCGCCGTGGGAGGGCACGTCTCCGATCATTTTGAGATCTGAGATGCGCCTTAACGTGGCTCGTCTCGCATTTATTCCCACCTCAATGCGCCGTGGGCGGGCTTGAACGTAATGCGAGACGAGCCTTAGTAAGGCGCGTCTCGCATAGTAATGCGAGACGCGCTTTAGTAAGACTCATCTCGCATTGATCCCAAAAAGGGGGTGGGGCGCGGTGGGGCGCGTCTGTAGCGTACAATACAATTACATATTACACGTACATGGAATCAATCCCTTGAAACCGAACGAACATTCCATTACATTGTCTCAAATACGAATAATGTCACAATACATTACAATGTCTAAGCTAAATCTAGCAATTATTATTACATCGACATCAATTATTACATAGATATTAAATCAGGCATTGGAGCTGGCTTAGGAGTGCTAGCAGCTTCGCGAGTTGAATCAACATCCTACCCCCTGTTTGCGTTGTTGTTCCCCGAGACACAGCAGTTTACGGTGACTGCACAGTCGCTGCAGGGGAGGCAGCCGCCGAAGCAGCTAAACAGCTTCGACCAGCTCGGAAATTTCATCCTGGACCAGCTCGTGTTTCGTGGGTTTCGTGAGACAATAGAAATCGATAGAGTACTACCACTAAAGCAAACAAAGAGAAGCTTCCTCCATGGGTTTGCTGATGCCGATTCAGGCAGAATGCGACGATTACAACAAATACCTGCAACAATGGGGGATGTTGGTGGTGAAGGGCGTTGTGGTGCCCGTGTCGCAGATCTGCAGCTGGTGGTGGAGAAGCCCGGGGATGTTGGTGGTGAAGGGAGCTGTGGTCCCCGTGTCGCAGATCTGCGGCTGGTGGTGGAGAAGCCCGCTGGAGGAGGCGCCGCAGATCTGCCGGTGGCGACCGCTGTGATCTCCGAAGCGGTGCACTCCAGGAGCGCGGCGGTCTCGGAGGATGCGCCGAGGAGGGTGATGCCGAGCGCCGCGGTCTCCGGCACGCTGGGGAGGGGGATTTTGGTGGTGGCGAGCTCCTCGGTCTCCGGGACGCTTGGGAGGGGGATTTCAGCCGTGCTCATCTCGTTCAGCGGTACATCTCGCGACTATTTTCTTTCGTTAAATAGCCGGGACGCGTCTCGCTTTACGAATGGGAGACGAGCCACTGGATGGCACGTCTCAGATCATGCGGATGGGAGACGCGCCATTTACAAATGGGAGACGCGCCGCTGCACGGCGCGTCTCAGATCATGCGGATGGGAGACGCGCCACTGGATGGCTCGTCTCAGATCAGGCGGATGGAGACGCGCCACTGGGCGCCACTGGATGGAACGTCTCAGATTGCGTCGTGCATTTGGTCCCGCCTCAGACAAGACCCGCCTTGGGGTCTGGAGGTCCGAACAAGCTGTCCGAACTTGCAGTCTGATATTTTGGTGGTGCGGCTGGGTGGATCTGGGGAAAGTGGTGCTGGCGGATGTGCGGCTGGGTGGATCTGCCGCGGCGGGCGGTGGAGATCTCGTGGGGAGCGTGTCGCGGTGGGCGGCTGGAGCACGATCGAGCCTCTTCTTGCTGTCGTGTGTCGCGGGGGCAGTGGCAAGGTACCTCCGACATGATATCGATTCTTTTGGTTCACCATGTAATAATTAAGTTCTAAGTTCAAACTTTTATGGCTAGAATAGGGCATTATAACTTATGTTCAAAAATACACCAAGATTTTTTCATGATTGTCTTCAGACGTTAAGAGCATCTAATACTAAATTAATCCGAGATAAATCATATAGCATGAAAAGTAAAGATGAAAATCTTAAAATATTTTTTCTAGCACATGATATCATGTCATTTGCCATCTAACAATATTTGAACTTAAACACTAGTTGTGCATGGCCTCAAACTATGAGAATCCTAACGTTTTGATTTCATATTCTATATAGATGTCGTATCGGCGTTGGATGTATGGTCCACGCCTTTGCAAGGAGTTTATGGATGGTGTTGAAGCCTTCATTAAGAACGCGAAGAAAGATATGGTGGACAATGGTATACAGTATCTCTATTGCCCATGCAAAAATTGCAAAAATGAGAAGCGATATCTTCAAGAGCACGTGTTGAAATCACACTTGATCAAACGTGGATTCATGGAGGATTATCGATGTTGGAATAAACACGGTGAAGAAGGACTTAATGAAGCAGAGAGTAGGGATTCCTATGTGGAGAGGGAGGTCCATAGCGTTGTCGAAGAAGAGGACGACGATGTGGACGAGGCGGATATACTAGGGTTGAGCAATGCCGACATCATGGAACAGGTACTAATCAAACCTGGCCCCATAATAAAGCTTACAATTAGTATAATAAGGTCGTGCTAATATGACTTTTCATGTCTAGCTTGACAGGTTGATAACATAGAGGAGATGGTTTGCAATGCTGACAGACACGGCGACGATGAGTTCAAAGGATGCGAATTCGGAAAGTACAAGAGGATGATCGAAGACTCTAAGAAACCTTTCTATCCTGGTTGTGGATTGAAATACTCAAGGCTATTTGCAATGGTGAAGCTTTTTCAGTTGAAAGCAATCCACGGATGGAGTGATGGCAGTTTCAAGGAGTTGTTAGCACTCCTTAAGGACATGCTTCCACAAGGCAACACCGTCCCTGAGACCGTTTATGAGGCCAAACAGATTATCTGCCCGTTGGGATTGGAGGTGGAAAAGATCCATGCGTGCAAGAATGATTGCATTCTCTATCGTGGCTCGAATTATCAGGACCTTGAGAAGTGCCCTGTTTGTGGACTCGATCGATTCAACCGTAGAAAAGATGGTGGTGATGATGAGGACTGCAACAGAACAAAGGGCGGACCTAAAAAGGTGTTTTGGTACTTTCCAATTGTTCCACGATTGGTGCGCTGGTTTGCAAACAAAAAGGAGTCAGAATTGTTGCGATGGCACAAGGAGAAGCATAAGGTGGACGGGTTGATAAGACATCCTGCTGATGCCACACAATGGCGGAACATAGATTTGCGATATCCTAAATTTGCGGAAGATCCGAGGAATATTAGGATTGCAATGAGCACAGATGGCATGAACCCATTCATGAACAATAGCACACATAGCACCTGGCCAATTGTTCTGACGATATACAACCTTCCGCCTTGGTTGTGTAACAAACGGAAGTACATTATGCTGTCGGGCTTGATACCGGGGCCACATCAACCTGGCAATGACATCGACACTTATTTCAGTCCTTTGGTTGACGATCTGAAGTTGCTGTGGTGTGAAGGAGTGGAGGTCTGAGCGTGAGTACTTTCAGCTTCGAGCCATTTTGTTCGCGACTATCAGTGACTCTCCAGCGGCACGGAACTTGTCCGGACAGAGCAAGAAAGTAGGTTGCGGGTGCCCACATTGTTTGAGAGAGACAGACTCTGAGTACTTGAGTGAGTCAAAAAAAATAGTGTACATGGGACATAGACGCTACCTTGGAATGAAACACCCGTTCCGGAACATGTGTGATCACTTCAACGGTAAGGCCGAGAAGAGGCGTCCTCCTCCGCATTTCTCAGGTCATGATGTCTACGAAATGGTTAAGAATGTCCATGTTGTCCTCGGTAAGCGGAAAGGAGAGAAGAAAGGCAAGAGGGGCAAGAAGGTCGTTGTTGAAGAAGATGACATGTGGAAGAAGCAGTCGATTTTCTGGGAGCTACCGTATTGGAAGGACTTAGACGTCCGTCACTCTATTGATGTGATGCACGTGGAGAAGAATGTCTGTGAGAGCCTTCTCGGCACATTGCTTAACATGGACGGAAAAATGAAAGATCACGCACATGCACGAGCTGATCTTAAGAAAATGAAAATTAGAGAAGAGTTGTGGCTCAATGATGACTCCGTTAAAGGAATGGAGCTGCCCACATCATGCATCACCCTGTCAAAGAATGAGAAGAAGGAGTTTTGCGAGTTCTTGAAAAGTGTGAAAGTTCCAACTGGCTACTCAACCAACGTCTCGAAGCTTGTATCAATGCCTGATCTAAAGCTATCTCCCGGCATAAAGTCTCAAGATTACCATGTATTGCTGACGCAAATGATTGCCGTAGGAATTCGGAATATCCTACCGGTCAATGTTCGGGAGGCTATTATGAACCTTTGCTTTTTCTTTAATGCAATTGGTCAAAAGGTTCTAAGTGAAGAAGATCTTGAGTCATTGGAAAAGAAGCACTATGAAACTTTGTGCGTTCTTGAGATGTATTTTCCACCTGCCTTTTTCGATATCAGCCTTCATTTCACGGGCCATCTTATCAAGGAGATAAAGCTACTTGGTCCTGTGTTCCTTCACCAGATGTATGCGTACGAGAGATTCAACGGCATCTTGAAGTCACTAGTAAGGAATCGAGCTTTCCCCGAGGGCAGCATGGTACAAGGATATTGTACAGAGGAAGCCATTGAGTGGGCTCTAAACTACGCTGACCCGAGTAACCCGGTTGGTGTTCCCAAGTCTCGTCATGAGGGGAGTCTCACAGGCACGGGGACGATCGGGAAGAAGGCTATAATTCCGGATCGAGATTTATTTCATAGGGCTCATTTCCACGTGTTGCAACAAATGGACATTGTGTCTGAGTACTTTGATGAGCACAAGGAGCTGTTGCTTAGAGAGAATCCTCTACACAGTGAATCATGGTTAGCAAAGGAACACATGAACAAATTCTGTGGTTGGCTCCGGAATCGAATTTCACGATCAGATACTCCTATAAGTGAACAACTCAAAATTTTGGCTCTTGGTCCTATATTCACCGTTATGACATACCAAGGGTATGACATAAATGGATACACGTTCTACACCGAACGACAAGATAAGAAAAGCATGTATCAGAATAGTGGTGTACGTGTTGATGCTTACGATGTTAACGGAGAGGACAAAACTACGTACTATGGTCAAATACAAGAGATATGGGAGCTTGACTTTCACGGTTTTAAAATTGCTCTTTTCCATTGCAATTGGGTTGATGCAAATAGAGGTGTACAAAAAGACAAGTACGGGTTCGTTAGTGTCGATCTTAGCCGTCACGGATACAAGACGGACCCTTTCGTCCTCGCACAACATGTGGCTCAAGTGTTCTATGTTTCTGACACCACAAACAAAAGACTCAAGGTGGTTATACCTAGAAAATGGCGAATCGTCGGTGTTGAGAATGCGGTCGACGAGGAAGAGTTTGATCAGTTTGATGAGATACCTCCTTTCGCCACCTCAATGATCAAGCCAAGAATACCATCGGCCAACGAAACTCCCTACTTGCGCAACGAACATAAAGAAAAAGTCAAGAATTTCAAAAAACCAAGGGAACAACGGAAAGTAGCAAAATAATTGGGCACACAATGTATATTAATTGTTCCTTTGTCAAGTATGGGAATTGTGTGACTTTAATTGTTCCTTTGTGAAATATGGTAAAAGTGTGACTTTAATTGTGCCTTTGTGAGATATGATAATGTGTGAATATTTGTGAAGTACGAATTCATATTTGTGAGATATGAATATGTGTGAATTTTCAGGTCCAGAACTGAATGGTTGTGACTTTAATTGTTCTGGACATTCAGTTCTGGAACTGAACAAGAAAGGCGAGACGCGCGTTACCTACGGCGCGTCACTCATAAATGAGCGACGCGCCGTAGGTAACGCGCGTCGTGCATTCCCTATGCAAAACCTAGAGGCTGCGGGAGCAACCCAGGGACCCTGGGGCACTTGTGCCTAAAGAGAGAAAACAAAAAAAAAAGTTACCCCGGTTGGGGGTCCGAGGCCACCGGGCTCAACCCGCATGGTACCACGAACAGATTGAACGGGTTCGACCGGCAAGGGAGCACCCGGGCCCCAGACCCACACCGCCAGCATGGGCAAAGAGAGGAAACTGCGGCTCAAAGATACATGTATTGTAATCTCGAAACGGCAAAGACCGCCCAAGCTTATAAGCTGGACGCTCTCGGCCTGCGTTGGCGAGGTGGGACAAAATCCCCTCCCAACGCGCGCCTGATCAGGCAACCATCTCGGGGGCATCAGAGGCGAGACGCGCGTTACCTACGGCGCGTCGCGCATAACGTCGTGCATATCATGCGCGACGCGCCGTAGGTAACGCGGGTCGCGCATAAGACCACGAGCAGATTGAACGGGTTTGACCCGCATGGAACCCTCGGGGCCCAGTCCCACACCAATGCGCGACGGGCCGTGGGTACCGCGCGTCGCGCATTCCCCGGTATCTGCAATTATTTTTCGGGTTCTAAGGGGGTCCGGGCAGAACCTAGAGGGTCCGGGCGGAAAACACTTGTGCCTAAAGAGAGAAAACAAAAAAAAAAAGTTACCCCGGTTGGGGGTCCGAGGCCACCGGGCTCAACCCGCATGGTACCACGAACAGATTGAACGGGTTCGACCGGCAAGGGAGCACCCGGGCCCCAGACCCACACCGCCAGCATGGGCAAAGAGAGGAAACTGCGGCTCAAAGATACATGTATTGTAATCTCGAAACGGCAAAGACCGCCCAAGCTTATAAGCTGGACGCTCTCGGCCTGCGTTGGCGAGGTGGGACAAAATCCCCTCCCAACACGCGCCTGATCAGGCAACCATCTCGGGGGCATCAGAGGCGAGACGCGCGTTACCTACGGCGCGTCGCGCATGACGTCGCGCATATCATGCGCGACGCGCCGTAGGTAACGCGGGTCGCGCATAAGACCACGAACAGATTGAACAGGTTTGACCCGCATGGAACCCTCGGGGCCCAGTCCCACACCAATGCGCGACGGGCTGTGGGTACCGCGCGTCGCGCATTCCCCGGTATCTGCAATTATTTTTCGGGTTCTAAGGGGGTCCGGGCAGAACCTAGAGGGTCCGGGCGGAAAACACTTGTGCCTAAAGAGAGAAAACAAAAAAAAGTTATCCCGGTTGGGGGTCCGGGGCCACCGGGCTCAACCCGCAGGGTACCACGAACAGATTGAACGGGTTCAACCGGCAAGGGAGCCCTCGGGCCCTAGACCCACACTGCCAGCATGGGCAAAGATAGGAAACTGCGGCTCAAAGGTACATGTATTGTAATTTCGAAACGGCAAAGACCGCCCAAGCTTATAAGCTGGACGCACTCGCTTTGCGTTGGCGAGGTGGGACAAAATCACCTCCCAACGCGCGCCTGATCAGGCAACCATCTCGGGGGCATCAAAGGCGAGACGCGCGTTATCTACAGCGCGTCGCGCATGGAGATGCGCGACGCACCTTAGGCACAGGAGCACGTCGCGCATTTAGAACGCGCCGCTCGGCCTTCTTGGGACTTAGGTCAAATTTTCAAATCGTTCACACCCGTTCTCTGCTTCCCGCCGCCGCACCGTCCTCTCGCGCCGCCCGTCGTCGTTGAGCCAGACCGTCACTCCCTCGCGGCCGTCGTCCCCGGCCCCGCAGCGCCGCTCCGCGCTATCGGCGCCCCCCGGGCCCGAGCTCCCGTCGCCGCGAGTGCCGCCGCCGTCGAGCCTTCCCCGAGCCATCGCGCCGTCGTCCCCGGCCCCGCGGCGCCGCCCCAAGCCACCGTAGCATCGTCCACTGCCGCCGTAGGTGAGCTTTCCCCCTTTCTAATTAGTCAGTGTTCATACCCTACATATGGATGTATGAGGCAAGAAACATCTTCCATGGACACACATAGTATGTTTTGCTACACAGAATTGAAAACAAATCAAATTATCAAGAGCAAAAAGAGACCAACCTAGCCAAATAAAAAAAAGAACGGTTAATGACCAAAGATTAAGTCATATATTTCAAAAAATGGAGATTACTTTGCGAGAATATGTATCACTAAAGCATTAAGCATGTCTAGGCCTAGGTATGGGATTCATGCGGTTACTCTATGGTTGTATCTGATTCGGAGCGTTTACTCTATGGTTGTATCTATTTTTTTTTCTTTCTCGTGTAGCACGATGTCCAGTGGTCCGGACAGTGTGCAGCAAGCTGCAGGCGGTGAGGATAGTGTGCAGCAACCTACAGATGACAGAGCATCATCAGGACGGCCGGCACGGTCACAGTCAGGAGCTAGCACGTCTGGTGCTGGCAGAAAGAAAAGGTCACAGACAACGTGGCCATCAGATGTGAAAAGTTGTGGCCGGCTCAATTCTGAGGCAGCACCCGAAGACCCATCAATCTTGGTGAGATTAGCACGGGTTTGTGGCCTCACTGCCCGGCAAAGGGTGCCACTCACCTTGGAACATTTCGATGACTTGTCTTGGGACGACAAAAAGAGAATCTTCGAAAACAATATTCAACCCTATGTTGAATATCCGATAGAGTTGCACGATAAGGCTACGAAGCATGCTATGAAGATCATCTCTAAAGCCTGGAGGAGCTACAAGAACAAGTAAAGTGTTGTCACTTACTATTGTCATTTACTAACATTTTTTCATTATCTACTGTCACTTATGCAGATTTATTGTTTTGTCGTGCAGGCTTTTAAAGTGTTGGAAGAAGAAAGTGAACCCTTTTGACAAGTATGCGGACTTGACCAAAGAAGCCTGGGACGAGCTTGTTCAAAAGTGGAATACTCCCGAGTTCCAACAGTCAAGTGAGTATTTTCGGGGTCTCCGAGCGCGGAACGAGCTTGACCACCACCTTGGCTCAGCGGGATATGCTGGAAAGCAACGCAAGTGGGAGCAGGAGGATGAGATGCTGGCAGAGAGGGGCATTGAGAATCCCTATGAATCGTTTGAGGGACGGCTGGCACCATTTATGCGTGCTAGGTCAAAGCTCACGGAGGATGGCAATATCAATTTCTACAGCACGAGCGATGAGGAAGTTGCTCAAAGGGTTTTGATAGAGAGCAGCCAAGGTTCAAATGAAGGAGTGAGGGAGTTTGATGCGCTCACCAGGGCTTTGGGAACCCGTGAGCAACGGGGTCGTGTCCGTGGTGTTTCCAGTCAGTTGACCTAGAAGGAGAGGTTCCCTGAACACAAAGGCAGATACCGGAAGCGGACTCGAGACTCCTCATCAAAGGTTGACATAGATGAGATCAAAAAGCAGGTGAAGATGGAGATGTATGGAGAGCTAAAGACTGATATCGAGTCTCAGGTGACGATGAAGATGTTTGGAGAGCTAAAGACCATCTTCGAGTCTCAGGGATTGTCATTCCCTGATTTTCCGGGGAGTACGATGAGTGAAGAGAGAAGGGACAGCTTCGCTTGTACTGCAGCGGGTGCTTCTCAGAGTAGAGGGACAGAGAGGGCAATTGTGCCTACATCAGTGGAGCCGGATACGATAGATGGCTTGGCTCGTCCGACCCGATGCAGTCTTCTCGTGCAGCTGGTCGGAGATTCATCTCGATTGGAGGTCGGGAACGGGCTTGTGTATCCCGGTATGTCCCAGCTTGAAGGTGTCCAGGTCAGTGCATTGGTCTTTGCCTCTCTTTTCTTTTCTCCTATTTCTTTTTGTTTTTTTTCTTTTGGTATGTACAACTTGCTTGAGATTTAAAGGCTTTGTTGTTGTTGTTGTTGTTGCAGGTCAGGGCTGATTGTGCTGTGGTCAAGATTGACTACGTGCATGAGTTTGCTAAGAATATCAAGCTGCAGGTGCCACCAGATGACATGACCACCACTTTGCGGGATGCAGTTGCGAGAAGGGTTCAGTGGCGGAGAGCTGGTATTCATATTGATCCAGCAGATGCAGATTCAGTACCGACCAGTCAACCTCAGCCACAGAGTCCTGCAGTGCCACCGACGTTTTCTGAGCCATGCCCACAGCTGCCGGATACATGGGAAGCGTTACCGGATCCGCATCCTCCTGTCCCTACTCAGCCTCAGATTACCCCCCTCCACCTGTTCCGACAGAGCCAGCTACCGCTCCCAAGAAGCCAAGCAAGGCTAATCCTGTGAGGAAGAAGCAGAGTAGGCCGATGCAGGCGAAGCGGGAGATCTCAGAGGGTAAGAAAAAGGTGGATCGGATAAAACAACCGGTCACAAGGGCTTACACTTCTGAGAATCCAAAGTACAGGGTTGGAAAGTCCTTGCTTAGTGTCCCTGAGCTTCGGGCAGCAGGTCAATATTGTGTGGAGCTGCACAACTACTACATGAGCAATGTCAATCAAGCCGAGGAAATCATGGTGTCATACGAAGAGCGGCACTTTCTGCAGCTTGAGGGCAGTCGTAACATCTTTATTGTTGCCTGGAGCGATTTGTTCGACCTTTTCAACCTCGACGCTTTGGATCTTTCTCTCATTCGGTGCTTTGCATTGTAAGTCGATTGAGACTTGTTTCCATTTCAATGCATTTGATATACGTTCAACAATTTAAGTCGTTTCTATTTCAATTCATATGGATCGTGTAGGCACATGCAACAAGAGACAAGGCGTCGAACCGGAAAGAAGTGTGGGTACATTGACCCACAGATGATGACGGTGACATTTATGAATTCAGATAGAGATAGCTTGGTCAGGTGTGCACATTCAACAATTAAACTTGTTTTCATTTCAACTTGTAGCCACATGTAGTCACTTGTTTACATTTAACACATGTAACCGCTTGTTTCCATTTCAACTTGGTTAGGTACATGGTGAAGTGCATGGGAGTACATGCTGACAAGGAGCACATTGTGGTGCCGTACAACCCAAGCGACCATTGGGTTACACTCATCATCAATGTCAGGAGCAAGCAAGTCTTCTACCTTGACTCGAGCATTCCATCAGATGAGTCGGGCGCGCCTTAGATACGTGATTATTCTCTAGTCATCTCAATCCTTGACGAGTAAGTTTGTTGTTTGCTTTAGTTTTTTATCATTTGCCCATTTCAGAAGCATTTGTAATATAACATCCGGATGTCTGTGTTTAGGTCTCTTGACAGGCATCTTAGGGCCTCAGAAGGATACAAAGAGCAACGTCAAGTTGCGTTTACACATCACACCGCGTGGACGGTAACTACTATAACTAAATCGCTTTACTATTACGATGTTTTCTTGGTTCTAAGTGTCGCAAAATGCTAATTTCTATCTATCTTTGACATGTAGTGCACACGGCAACCCTCGGGTAACTCATGTGGGTTCTATGTTTGCCACAACATGCTTCTAGTTGCAGAGAAACCGGATTTCATGGTAAGAATTCTCACGTGTTCTAATTAAAAAATATCTGTCTTCATCTTGTATTCTAACTGAAGGACGAAGATGATTATTTCAATCGAACGACGCTTGGTAACGTGCAGGATATCCGAGAGAGGCTAGCGGGGTTCCTCATGATGGAGGTGATCAACAAAAAGGGGGAGTTCCATTTATGATAGCACGGCAGGCGATATTGAGCTAGATTGAGAGACTTGCTTTGCATGTACTCTATTGTTCTTATCGATCATTGTTGTTTTGAGTTAGGTTGAGCCTTGTTTTGAGTTTTGGACGAGGCTAATTAATTGTACATGTGTTATATAATACTATCTTTGCTTGTGTGTATCGCGCTGTGTGAATTGTATGGATGCCTGCGATGATTGCGGTGAATTCTGTGAATTGAAATCTTTTGCAGGTATTTGAATGCAGCTGCCAAATCCTGGCTAGTTCCAGGATGCAGCTGGGGAAAAAAAGGCCCCTGTTGGGGGTAGACTAATGCAAGACGCGCCTCGCTTAGCGCGCGACTCTCAATAGGCTCCCAGGGGCGCCTGTGTGAAGCCAAGGCGAGACGCGCCGTAAGTGAGGCGCGTCTCTCATCTGTGACTAATGCGAGACGCGCCTAGCCTAGAGCACGTCTCGCATTTGGCTCTCAGGGAAGCCTGTGAATCCAAGGCGAGACGCGTCGTAAGTGAGGCGTGTCTCTCATCTGTGACTAATGCGAGACGCGCCTAGCCTAGAGCGCGTCTTGCATTTGGCTCCCAGAGAAGCCTGTGTGAAGCCAAGTCGAGACGCGCCGTAAGTGAGGCGCGTCTTGCGTTTTGGTAATCTGAGACGCGTGTGAGGCGCGTCTCAGATTACTTTTTAATCTGCGACGCGGTAATGCGGGACGCGACCCCTGCGCGTCTAGCATTTTGCCTAGGGCACGTCTCAGATTAGGGCTTCTGGCGTAGTGGTGGTGGCTCTGTCCAGCTGCGAGGCCGAGTACATAGCGGCCTCCACCGCTTCGACTCAGGCGCTCTGACTCGCTCGACTGCTTGGTGATCTTCTCGGCAGAGACACTGGAGCGGTGGAGCTCAGGGTGGACAGCAAGTCCGCTCTGGCCCTGGCAAATAACCCCGTTTTCCATGAACGGAGCAAGCACATCCGGATGAGGTACCACTTCATCCGAAGCTGCTTGGAGGAAGGGAGCATCAAGGCAAGCTACATCAACACCAAGGACCAGCTTGCGGACCTGCTCACTAAGCCCTTGGGAGGATCAAGTTCTTTGAGCTTTGTTCCCGGACCGGGATGGTCCAACTTTCCCACAAGACGACGCATAAGATCTAGGGGGGGAATGATGGGATAAGTGTTTGTAGTGTTGGTCTTTGTGGTCCTCGGCACGGTGGTCTTTCTGTCCCAACCAGGACAGCATAACCAAGATATAATTTAGCATCTTAGACTAACTTTTAGGATATCATTTAAGACAGAATCTTAGACTAAGTATCACTAGCTTTTAGACTAGCATCTCGGCATATGTTTGGATGTCTTGGCCAGCTATAAATATGTATCCCCAACTCCTCAGGCTGGTGTGGCATTGTGTGAGAAGTAAACCAGAAAATTGCCCCAACTCGTAGTGTCACTCTCGATAACTCTCGATAAGAATAAGAGTTTCGATACTAATGTCTCTTTACATGTTTTTCTCATGTTTCATTGTTCTGAATTATTTGTTTTTGAGATAGATTTTTTCTATTTTTGTGGTTAGACTTCTTTTACCTCGGACCTGAATGCCGTGATACTTGACATCAATTCCAAAATGTGTCCACTGCATTTTGGGATTAAGAAAAAGACACTAAAAGGCTCGCCACTGCATATTCAGACGTCCTGAGTTTTCAGTTGGGTATTCAGAGTGTCTATTGCATAGGCCCTACCCATACCTCGCATCCTAGAAATCGAACAGGGTTCATAGAGTTCGAATGGCTTCCTCGCTCCAAATAAAGCTGATCACCAACTATTCCTTTATCTAAGAAAAACAAAGCCGATCACCAACTGACGCAAATCTCAATCTCTGCCCACAAAACACTGTGCAGCTGTATCTTCTAACCATGCATGTTTGCTTGGTCGATCAGTGTTCTTTCTTGCTTTCTCTCCCCTTCAGATCTTGGTTTGGCAGCTGTTGTTGACCCAAGTAACATCTCGCCCATTCATCTGCTCGTGGACTACACTAACCGCCACACACGCCGTCGCGTGCGTTGAACCGTGGCGTCCTCAACGTCGTCGTTCGCTCGTGCAGGCCGTGAGTCGTCGGTGCGTGCCGGAAAGTCTCCGACCACCGGAGCGTTTTCAGCATCCGTCTGCCCTTTCTGCCCAACATCCCTGTACCACGAACGCTAGCTTTTCAGAAGTCAGAACCGCTGGCGCCGAGCAAAAGCTCCGGACGATGGAGACGTGCCTCCGTCCGTAGCTGACGCGGCGACGCCGCACGCTAGCGGCCGGTGACATGCGCGAGCGGCGAACCGGTCGTGGAGGGCCGGGGGCCCTGGGCTTCCTGGCATCCAGCTAGCCGCTGCCCTGGTCGTGACGCGGTCGTCCTCAGAAGGTGTTTCACGCCCGGAGGCAGAGGGCACGCCGTGCCAGCACGCGTCGCCCGCCGAACGCCGCCCCGGCGGCAAAGGAACCGGTCTGTTTCCGATCGACTCTGCTCGCCGCGATGCCGCGATCCATCAGATCTTTCCCCTGCGAAGACCGTCGATTCGGAACCCGCGTGCGAGCAGCGCTTTGGGTCCGCCGTCCGCAGCTCGTCTTTGATTATGTGTCGAACATGTAGGAGTCCAGAGGATGACCACACACTTCTATTCATGAGTTTGATGTACATATATACACAGTGTAAGGGCTGCAAGCCCGGACTCTCAGCTAACGTTTCTAACTGAACTAACAGTACATGCACATGTTCAGCTAGATACACGGAGGAGTCAATTCAGTTACTAACATCCCTCCCGGGCAGTCTGTAGTTCAGGTTTTGGATGAACGCATGGACTGGAGCGGAAGGAATTGAACACTGCTGTAGACAAACTTTTTATCATGATATCGGCAAATTGTTGATCTGTAGGAACATGAAGAACTCGTAGCTGGCCAAGAGAAACCTTTTCTCGAACAAAATGTATATCTAACTCAATATGCTTGGTTCTTTTGTGATGAGCTAGATTGCTTGCCATGTAAACAGGCTGAAACATTATCACAATATACTATTGTAACTTTGTCGTTGTAAATGCCAAGCTCATGTAGAAGCTGTTGAAGCCAAACACACTCTGCAACCGCATTTGCTACAACGCGATATTCTGCCTCCACACTTGATCTCGAGACAGTGGCTTGCCGTTTAGATGACCAAGAAACAAGAGTCTCCAAGATAAACACAGAAACCTAAAGTTGATCTTCTTGTATCAGGGCAGCCGGCCCAATCCGCGTCTGAGTATGCGTGAATGCCAAGTGGAGGGGAGTGATGCAGATGTAGACCGAAATGAGTAGTGCCACGGACATACCGGAGGGTACGCTTCAGAAGCTGTAGGTGAGAAGCCCGTAGATCATGCATATGCAAACATATTTGTTGAACGGCACGAGCAAGGTCCGTCCGTATCATTGTCAAGTACTGCAGGCCACCAGCTAAGCTTCGAAATTCTCCGGGATCAGAAACAGGAGCACTGTCATCTGCAGCAAGCTTTGCAGAAGTGTCGATTGGAGTAGATGCTGCTTTGCATCGAGACATGCCTGCACGATCAAGAAGTTCCTCGGCGTACTTCTCCTGGCAGAGAAAGAATCCTTGCGGCGATCGAGTGACCTGGAAACCAAGAAAGTAGTGAACCGGACCCAGGTCTTTGATGGCCAGAGAAGCACCAAGACGTGTGACAATGTCATGTAGAAGAGCAGCTGAAGATGCCGTCAGGATTATATCATCGACGTAGAGGAGGAATGCCGTCGCAGTGCCTGTTTGGGGAGAAAAATTATATACGCTGGGGGATTTCTCTATAGGGAATGAAAGAGTGCGGGCGTACCAGTGTACCAAGTATAAAAAATAGATAAATAACAAAGATTAAGGAAACACAAATTTTATTCATATTTTAAAAATACAGATCGGTTCCCTTGCATGTATGTGCGCTCCATAGTCTACCGTAGAGCAGATCCGACTTGGACGACGTGGTCTTCTGATTCCCGAGGTCTCGGAAAGCCCCTGGTTAATTACCTCCACAAGATGGCTTGCCGGAGTACCTCCGATTCTGCTGCTGTGGTCGTCGTCTCCGGTCTTCGCTTTTCGTTCTCCATGCATGATGGTGGTGGTGGTGTAGATGTGGGCATCAGCGTCATCCATGGCCACGTCGGTGTCCATGAGCCGATGTAGCGCAGTTGGAACATCAGCGGTGTCCGCCCGTGTCGTTCGGCCCCGTCGGTCTTGAACGGCGGAGTCGTCGTAGTAGGGGTATGTCGGCGATGCATGGTCCCGTGAGCTAGACCGGATCGACGTTGCGGCAGCTTGGTCGTGGTAGAGATGATCCTGGACGGTTACACTGATCGGGATAGGACCGTGAGAGCCTGAGGTATCTAGGCACTTGGACGGCGTGCTCCACTCGCGAATGCCTTCAAGTACTGGTACTGGTCCTTGCTTGCTTGCCTGACATGCATGTCCATGCATGAGCATGAACACATCAGCCACGCCCAGCGCCCGTACACGTCAGGGGCCGTCCTCGCCAGTTCCGAGCGGATGGCAGCGTGGCACCCTCCGCAGACCTCGGCCACGTCACCGTCGTCTTGCCGATGCAGTTCTCAGCCTGCCGCAGATGCTTGCCCGCCGTCGGAGGCGTAGCTCGCCGTTACACCGCCGCCACGAAGAAAGCCGTGCAGCCGTGCTTGTCGTTGGAGTTGTTGTTGTTCACGGATCCATAGCCTTCCGGCGTCCTTGCAGCGGCGCCATCTTGTTCGCGGCTCCATGTCTCTCCGTCAGCCTTGCAACGGCGTCGTTGTCGTTGGCGTCTCCTGGCAGCCTGCAGCAGTGCCGTTGTCGTTGGCGCCTCCGTGACTTTCCGGCAGCCTCGTCGCGGCGTTGTTGGTGACGGCGGCTGCTCATAGCTGAGCGTGCGAGAGCTCCCGGGCAAGAAAGCCGTGCAGCCGTGCTTGTCGTCGGAGTTGTTGTTGTTCACGGATCCATAGCCTTCCGGCGTCCTTGCAGCGGCGCCGTCTTGTTCACGGCTCCATGTCTCTCCGTCAGCCTTGCAACGGCGCCGTTGCCGTTGGCGTCTCCTGGCAGCCTGCAGCAGTGCCGTTGTCGTTGGCGCCTCCGTGACTTTCCGGCAGCCTCGTCGCGGCGTTGTTGGTGACGCGCTCCCTGTTCTCGCATCAGCGGGCAGCCTTCCTCGACCTCGTCGGACTCTGGTGACCGGCCCTTCCCCATCTTTGAGGAGATGGTCTGGTTTCCTGGGGCGCTCGACGGCCGGGCGCCGGCCGCGAGGGCGCCACGTGTGACCTCGGCGCGACCGCGATCCTGATGAGGAGGACCGCCGTGGACCTCGCCGGGATTGGCGTGACAACATCAGCAGCCGGGGCTGCCCTGCCAACGACCGTCCGGGTGCACTGCAAGAAAACTAGCTTAATTTCGACGGCCTGAAACCGACGAAAATAGCACAAAAACCATCGAAAATATATATTTTCGTCAGTCGGCCGATGGAAATAGACCAACAGAAAAAAAATCGACAAAAATAAATGAATTTTCGTCGGCCGACGAAAATAAGTTTATTTTCGTCGGCCACTCAAGCCAACAAAAACAAACACGTATTTTCGTCGGCTAAGCTGGCCGATAAAACTAAACGGAATTTGTTTCATCGGTCCTTGAGGCCGACGAAAATAAACTGATTTTGTTTCGTCGGCTTACTACCCGACAAAAATACTGGATATGCTCCATTATTTTTGTTGGTATTCTGGCCGACGAAAATATTGGGCAAAACAACTGCTGGCTGCACTTTCCCTAGTTTTCCAGAATTACGAATAACAGTTTTTCAGAATCACAAATAACAGTTAATTAACATAAAAATAGCCATCCATAAGCACAATCATAAAATACATCATCACACAATCATAAAATACATCCAATACCTGCAATGATGAAGTCCATAGTCTAAATAACATATAAGTGTCAACGAAATGCAAAAGCACATCAATGAAGGGTAATATTATGTCCGCTGCCGCCGTCACCTCCAGAAATGTTACGCGCTGTCGATGCTGGCGTGGACGGGCAACCAGAAACTCCTCGAGAATGAGTACTCGTCGAACCCTGATTATACGTATATATTCCTTATGTATAAAAAATGTGAGCATTGCTAGTTACTTGTGGAGATGGTAGATGCATGTATGGTGCAAAAATCGGCGGTGGTGTAGGAGGCGAAGGAAAATGTGGCAAATTAAATTGTGATCCAAGGGTAGCCGCTAACATTTGTCTATAACGGGCACACTTGTTATCTGCATACTTCCATCTTTGTTCACCACCTTCTTGTATATGCACTTCTTACAAAACAAACGGTGCTTGAGATTTTTATTATTCTTCCAAAATAACATGCAATTGTTCTCGCACACATGGATTTTCTGATACGGCATCCCTAAACCAGCTAACAGCTTCTTTGAGTAGTAAAAGTCTTTCGGAAACTTGTGAGATTTCGGAAGCATGTCCAATATTAAGTCAACAAGATTATTGTAACAACTTACTGAAAAGTTATACTTCAACTTACTAGCCATTAACCGTATCACAGTAGCAAGCTGTAATAAAATAGTGGCCCCATATAATGGCTCTTTTAATGACGCAAGCAGACCAAAATATTTCGGGACCTCAGCAGCATTCTCAACCTGCTCGACAAAATCATCCATCATTGCCTCCATCCTATCTTCATGTTCCGCAAAGCTATCCACTAGGTTGTATTCCCCCTGCTTCTATGACTCCCCATGCTCGTATCACCTCTCGTAATTCGGCATGAAACCAAACTTGCAGAGGTGACGCTCCATATCAATCTTGACTTGACGAGAACAATTGTGACACTTGTTACATGGACACTTTGCCAAACCACCGCCAGGAGACAATAAAAACACATGATCTACAAAAGTTTGTGTGTTGACCATCCACTCTCGCGGAGGCACTCCGTTACTTCTCCAACCATCATACATCCAACTTCGATCATCTCCCGTTTTCTCAAACTAGCTACTTTATTAACGAAATTGAGAATGTTACTTCCTTAACGATACTAAGCAAACAAAAATTATCAAGCATATCTAACACAAATCGTTTTAGATATCATTAATGCTATATATTTTCTAACAAATGAACCAGAAATCTTATAACAATCACAAATTTTATACGAACAGAATCACAAATATAGCTACAATAAGACCAACCATATTTCTAATAATATTAACGAAAAGATAACTACAATCAACAGGTTAATACCTGAGCTCGAGCAGGGGACGCCCGAGAGGAGCACGGCGGCGGCGGCTCGGACATGCGGGTGGCGGCAGCAAGGGGGCGGGTGGGGGGGGGCAGCAGCACGGTCATAGGGGGCGGCGGCGCGGGGCGTGTGGGGATGGCCGCGGGGCGCGGGGCGCCCGGGCAAGGGCGCGCGGGGGTGCACGGGCAGGGGCGCTCGGGGGCGGCACGGGCGCGCGGGGCGGCGGGCAGGGGCGGCGGCCGAGCGTAGGAACGGGAGGGGCGCGTGGGGCGGCGGGCGGCGCGGCCGGCGGGGCGGAGGGCGCGGCCGCGCAAGCACGCGCGGGGCGGCGGTGGCGCAACGGCAGGGAGTGAAAGGAAGTGAAGAACGGGCGGCGGCGGCTGAAGAGTTAGGATAAGATTAATTTTGTCAGTCAGGATGGGCTGACGAAAATACCTTTAGTCTTGTCGGCTTAGGTCAAACCGACGAAACTACTGAACAGATAATACCAACTACAATTTCGTCGGCTTAGTTGGCCGACGAAAATATAGTTACTTTCGTCGGCTTAGATCAGGCTGACGAAAATAGGTCATTATTTTCATCGGCCACTGCCAGGCCGACGAAAATAATGTATTTTCGTCGGTCCTCCAAAACCGACGAAATTATATATTTGTTTTCGTCAGTTTGCGGTGAACCGATGAAAATAAATGTGGCTGACGAAAATAAACTATTTTGGTGCAGTGGTGGTCAAGATCAGTACCGGTCCCGCTCGCCGGCTCATCACGGCCGCCAGCACTCGGTGTGTGGCCACGTTGCTTACACGCTGGACTCACGTGGCCGGTGTGGTGCACATTCTCCTCCTTCCCCGAGTCGTTTCCGCCAGCCTACTCGTCGTGACGGTGAGGGCTGGGAGCGTCGTCGCTCCAGGTCGCCGGAGTGGTTTCGTGCTTTGAGGCTGGATAGTGGCCTGGGGGCGCGCAACGTGGCTGCTGGTGCTGGGGATGGCGCGTGGTTCGAGGCGCGCGGGCGGGCTCACGGGCGTGCCTGGGACATGCCCCTTCCACCGCTGGACGACCCGGTGGTTCAGCATCCGGATCCTCTCTTATTAGGCTATCTCCAGCGGACGCCTGTAAAGCGTCCTGTACTCTATATTTAGAGGAAGATTCCGTTCTCTATTGCTTCAGCAGCGTTCTCTAAATGGTCCTCTAAAATAGAGAACGCTACAGGTTTCCTCTATATATAGAGATTCTCTCTCATCTTCTCTATTTTTTCTTTACGTTTCAAACACTGAATTAAATAAAAATAAAATATGTCCATAGCGTTTGAGGTATAATAAATACGTACGTACAAAAATTTGGAACAAAATACGTTTCTAATATAGGGTTTAATGTATAGAGAACGAGATTTAGAGAACGTTGTTGGAGAAAAATAAGATATAGAGGAGAGAATCTTGTAGAGAATTCTGTAAATGAAGGATGTAGAGGATGGGATTTGGAGGATATCGCTGGAGACAGACTTCCTTGCAGGCCGGTGTCAGGACCCGGGCTGGGTAAAAGTTTCCACTCTGCGCAGGTGCAGGACCCAATGGTTTGGGAGTTCGCAATTACTAGGGAGATAGCTACGCTACAGCGACCTCTGACTTTCTTCCCATCTTCACCTTCGCCGGTCGAAGAAAGGTACCCAGCTTCCCCAGCTTACGTTCCAGTTTCTGATCTTTGGATGGGGGTTTCTAGTGCTGGGCCGCTTGGCGGCCGGGCTGGCCCAAGCGGCTTTGCAGATGTCGGGCTGGAGGAGTCGGTGCTGTTTGGGCCTGGTGTGCAGCTAGGCACAGATGGGCCGACCGAGGCTGAGGGGCAGGGTCCGTTAGAGTCACTAACGGACAGAGTCCACGGCATGGATATTGATGGGCCGGATGTGGAGCAGCAGACCCCTGGTCTGGGCCTCTGGTGAGTGACTTCATAGACAACATCTTCGTCGACGCCCCCCCGCGGCGCTTGCAGAGCAGCCAGCCGCGGCTCCTGCCGTGAATGCTGACGCTCCGAAGCCGAAGCGCAGACAGAGCAACCGGCTCCTGGCGATGAGCCCGGTTTTCCAGCTGGGCCGCGCGCGAGCGTTTTGGGCCGGCTGAGACCTTTGCAAAGAGAACAACAGTGCGTCTTTTCATTTTCCAGACTCAGTTTTCCAATAGAATTTGATTGAATTTGATACATTTCAAATTCAAACCTGAATGAACCTTGATGCACTGTTTATAAAAGATAAATTTAGACACCTTTTGATAGAATTACTGCTTTCCGCTGCAAAGATTAAATGTTTTTATATGCTTTTGATTACTTGCCTTGAAATTTAAATTTGAACCAACGGAATAATTTAAATTCTTCGAGGCCAATAGATATTTTTCTGAGTCGTAATATTGTTATCTTTTTGACCAACGTTAACAAGTGACAATATTGCAACTTTTACTGAATTATCCGTTATAGATATTTTTCATGTATTATTTCTATTTATGCCCAACGGTATTCTAGATTTAATACAAAAAGAGATTATGCCTTAATTTTAATAGATAATTTTTATGTATTAATTCTAATTCTGCCCAACGGTGTTTTAGTTTTAATACACAAGGTTATTGCATATTTTAATTTATGACCAACATCGTATTTTACATATGCAATAAATTTTATTTGACCTTAATTTAATGTTTTCACCACTCATGGATATTTTTCAGGAGGAGTATCAATGATGTTTTCCATCAACGATATTCCAATATTAAAGGGAGATAATTACAATAAATGGTACAGAAAGCTGGAACTCTATTTCATCATGGGTGAATTAGATTGGGTCCTAGCTACACCGACTCCTACAGAGCCTGTGCTTCCTGAAAGGGAGGACACAGACACAAATGCTTCTTGGAAGCAAACAGAGCTTGCTTAAAAGAAAGCAAAAGCAGAATATGAGAGACTGTATGCAAAATGGTTCCCTGCCAACAAGAAATGTTTGGCAGTGGTAAAGAATACGATTGAGCCTGCAATTATGGGCTCAATCCCAGATTGTGCCACCGTCATAGAGTATCTTGAAAAATTAAAAAACCAGTACACTGGTTCTTCAAAGACTTATGCAACCCAGTTGATCAAACAACTGGTTTCAGAGAGATACAATGGCGGTGGCATAAGGGAACATATCCATCGCATGGTCAACCAGAATAACAAGCTAAAGTCATTGGACCTTGCCTTTAAGGAGGATCACATTGTCCATCTGGTTTTTGCTTCGTTGCCAAAAGAATTTGACACTTTTGTTATCAATTACAACACCCAACCACAAACTTGGGACATTGAAAAGACCATTGCAATGTGTGTTCAGGAGGAGGAAAGGATAAGATCCACTACTGGCGGATCTTTAAACTATGTAAACAAGAAGAAAAATACCAACTTCAAGGGTAATTTTTCGTCCTCCTCAAAAGGTAAAAGCTCTCAACAACACAGACCGCAGCAGGGACAGGCTCTCGTAGATAAAGATCAATGTCTCTACTGCAAAGAGAGGGGTCACTACAAGAAAGACTGTTCCAAATATTTAAAGATGATCATGGAGAAAAGAGGTGAGAACGTTATTTCATTTGTAAATGAATCCTTATATATAGAATATTCAAAATCTACTTGGTGGATTGATTCAGGAGCAACTGTTCATGTTGCAAATTCTTTACAGGGATTCCATTCGACGAGAACCACTCAAAGAAGCGAAAAGCAAGTTAGAGTAGCAAATGGAGATCAGGCAGACGTTGAAGCAGTAGGAGACGTTCATTTGGAACTCGACTCTGGCTTCGTTATAGTCCTTAGAGATGTTTTATTTGTTCCTTCTCTACACAGAAACTTAATTAGTATGTCTCGTCTGGACAAAGATGGTTATTCTTGTCTATTTGGAGATGGGAAATGCTTGATCGAATGTAATGATACAGTAATTTCCACTGCATTTAGAAAGAATGATCTTTATTTGATATCGTTACGCGAAAGTGTTCATTCCGTATGCGATAACAGTGCGAATGTATCCTCGCCTACACTCGCAAATAGAAAACGAAAGAGAACTCACGATACGTCGTCGAAATTATGGCACTGTCGTTTAGGTCATATTTCGAGGGGGAGAATAGAAAGATTAATTAAAAACGAAATTCTTCCTCCATTAGAGTTCTCTGACTTAGAGCAATGCATTGAATGCATAAAAGGCAAATTCGTAAAGAAAATAAAGAAAAATGCTAAGAGGAGCACAGGTGTATTAGAAATAATTCACACAGATATCTGTGGTCCGTTTAATGTAAAGAGTGTGGATGGTTATGACTCGTTCATAACATTCACAGACGATTATTCCCGTTATGGATACATTTATCCAATTAAAGAAAGATCGGAGGCTTTGGATAAGTTTAAAATATTCAAGGCCGAAGTAGAAAATCAACATGATTTAAAGATTAAAATCGTAAGATCCGATCGTGGAGGGGAATACTACGGTCGACACACCCAATATGGCCAAGTTCCAGGACCTTTTGCGAAGTTCCTAATGGAACAAGGCATAGTAGCCCAGTACTCGATGCCGGGCGAGTCTCAGCAGAACGGAGTGGCTGAAAGACGCAATCGCACTCTAATGGATATGGTGCGAAGCATGATCAGTTACTCTTCGTTGCCAGTGAGTTTATGGATGGAGGCACTGAAAACCGCCATTCACATTCTCAACAGAGTTCCGAGTAAATCGGTGCCGAAAACGCCGTATGAAATGTGGACAGGAAGAGTGCCCTCACTGAATCACCTGCGGGTGTGGGGGAGTCCTACTGAGGCAAAAGTATTTAACCCGACCATTGCAAAATTAGATTCGAGAATGGTATCTTGCCATTTTATTGGCTATCCAGAAAGGTCAAAGGGTTTTCGTTTCTACTGCCCAGACAGATCGACGAAATTCGTAGAAACGAGGCATGCCGTTTTTCTTGAGGATCAAATGATCCGGGGGAGCGGCACAGCAAGGAAAATTGATCTTGAGGAGAAGAGGATGTATACACCCAATCCCGTGATTCAGGAATCCTTTTTCTCGCTGCCCGTTGTGTCTGCACCGCCAGTGCAAGTCACTGCGATGCCGATACCTGTAACGACTCCTTTCTGTGGTGACGGTGAATGAGGAAGAGGAACCCATTCATCAGGCTCCTGACGAGCCAGTTGCTGCACAAGAAGAGGAGCACCAGCAGCCCCAAATAGATGAGGCACCGCAGGCTCAGGCTCACGGGAGACCTCAAAGAATAAGAAAACGCACTATTTCTAATGACTATGAAGTCTATAATAGCGAGGAAATTCAAATGGAGGATGATCCTACTTCATTTGAAGAAGCCATGAGAAGTGAACATTCGTCGAAATGGCTTGACGCTATGGAAGACGAAATAAAATCGATGAGTACCAACAAAGTGTGGGACCTAGAGGAGATTCCTGAAGGAGCCAAAACAGTAGGCTGCAAATGGGTCTACAAAACCAAATATGACTCCTAAGGGAATATAGATAAGTTTAAAGCACGACTCGTGGCTAAAGGATATACACAAAGAGAAGGAATTGATTACAACGAGACGTTTTCCCCGGTCTCTTGTAAAGATTCTTTCAGAATCATAATGGCTCTTGTAGCTCATTACGATTTAGAATTACATCAGATGGATGTGAAGACAGCATTCCTTAACGGGGACTTAGATGAAACCGTCTATATGGCACAGCCGAAAGGTTTTGTCGTGGAAGGCAAAGAAAAATTGGGATGCCGTCTGAGGAAATCGATTTATGGGCTAAAGCAAGCTTCAAGACAGTGGTACTTGAAGTTTGATAAGACAATAAAAGAATTCGGGTTTAAAGAAAATGTCGAGGATAATTGCGTTTACGCAAAGTTCAAGAATGGAAAGTACGTCTTTCTAATTTTGTACGTGGACGATATTCTACTGGCAAGTAGCGATGTCAATCTGCTACTAGAGATGAAAAAGTTTTTATCCTCGCATTTCGAGATGAAAGACCTCGGTGAAGCAAGATTCGTTCTAGGAATCGAGATTCACCGAGACAGATTGAAAGGGGTATTAGGACTATCGCAAAAGACATACATAGAAAAGGTCCTAAAGAAATTCAATATGCACAAATGCAGTGCCTCACCTGCACCTATAGTTAAGGGCGACAGATATGGGGAATTTCAATGCCCCAGGACTCAATATGAGATTGATCAAATGAAAATGGTACCATATGCTTCCGCTGTGGGAAGCTTACAGTATGCACAAGTGTGCACACGCCCTGACATAGCTTATGTTACCGGGTTGCTTGGCAGATTCCAGAGTAATCCAGGACCAGAACACTGGAAATTGGTAAAGAAAGTTCTGCGCTATTTGCAAGGAACAAAAGGCCTCATGTTAACGTACAGGAGAACAGAATCTCTGCGTATCGTAGGATACTCAGATTCCGATTACGCAGGAGATGACAGAAAATCCACGTCAGGATATGTGTTCACCCTAGCCGGGGGAGCAATATCGTGGAAAAGTTGCAAACAAACCGTCACTACATCGTCCACAATGTATGCCGAGTTTGTTGCATGTTATGAGGCTACAGGGCAGGTGAACTGGCTAAAGAAGTTCGTACCCGGTCTGAAAATGGTTGATAACATATCTAAACCATTACAGTTGTACTGCGACAACGAGCCCGCAGTAATGTACGCTCACAACAACAAGACAAGTGGTGCTGCCAAACATATAGATATAAAGTATTATGTTGTGAAAGATAAAGTCCGAGATCAGATCATTAATCTCGAGCACATAAGCACAGTGAAAATGTTTGCGGATCCGCTGACGAAAGGCTTACCACCCAACGTGTTCAAGGAACACGTAGCCGGCATGGGGTTAAGGGATAGCCTGTGATTTTCGGACTAGAAGGGCCCAAAAGGTTAAAGAATCGCTTTCTGAATAGAGGAGTATGTTGTAGCTGTTGAATCTATCGGCGATTGACCATGACGATAAAGCATGCTCTATGTACAAATCCATGAAGAAGCGAGAAAAGTAAAGGAAAGAAAAACACAGAGTGAGATTAAGGGGGAGACTGTTAGTTTGATCTCCTAAACCCCCTCGGAATCCCAACGGATCCGAGAGGGTCTTGCTCTCTCACGCGCCCTGATCGGGGGCGTACCAGCACGATCTAGCTGGTGGGCCCCCGTCGCACTGCGCCATATAAAAGGAGGTGGGGGCCAGCGGCACACGGCACGAGAATCACCGGCGCCGCAGCCACCCCACCTACACAACCCTAACTGATCTAGAGGAGAGGCGCAGCAGCGGCGGGAAGCTCCTCCGGCCATCGCCCGCGGGACCTCTGCCTCGACCCTCCTCCGGCCATCGCCCGCGGGACCTCTGCCTCGACCCCGGACACGCGAAGTGTACACACCGTCGGCCACCGTGAGCTTGAACCTCTACGGCCGATCTGCTCCGAACCCCGCGCTACACCGCCATGGCGGGAACCTCTGCATCCGCTGCCGGTCTAGGGCACGAAGGTATAACCCCGTGCCCTTCCCTGCTTTCTCTCTCTCTCAATCTCTCTATGACCCGTTTTTATCAGCACCAAAAGGAGATCTTCTAGTCTAATTAACGCATTAGCCGATCCTAATGACTCAACAGTTTGAACATTCTCCACAACAAGCTTTGTAACACTGCAAGGGCTCTCAGAGCTTGGAGCAGTAATTTATTCGGCGATGCGGTGATTCAGTTTCATATGGCACAAGAAATCATTCTGAGGCTTGATATGGCACAGGATGTCAGACAACTGACTCAGGAGGAAACTGAACTTCGCTAGGCACTTAAAATCAGAGTTCTCGGGCTGAATGCTGTGGAGCGTTCAAGGCGCAGGCAGTGCTCACGGCTAACTTGGCTAAAAGAAGGGGATGCCTGCACAAAGTTTTTTCATCTGAAAGCCAATGCACGTCGCCGGAAGAATTTTATACCGCATCTCAAGACTCAGGCGGGGCAGTTACTTTGGTCTCATGAAGAGAAAGAGAAGGAGATTCTTGATCACTTCCTCAACACTTTGGGAAAGAAGAAGATCGATCAGCTTCTTTCCATTGGGATGATTTGAAATCTGGTTCAAATTCAGAGAAGTGGGTTGGATGATGCTTTCTCTGAAAAAGAAATCGGGGGATGCTATTAACCAAATGCCATCGGAAAAGGCGCCTAGTCCAGATGGATTCACAGGCTTTTTCTACAAGATCTGTTGGCCCATAATTAAAGTAGATGTTGTGAACGCCTTTGCATGTATTCACAGGTTACACATGGGTCCAATGGGGAAGTTGAATAGTGCTTCTATCTCCCTGCCGCCGAAGAAGGATGTGGCTGATACAGTAAAGGATTTCAGGCCGATCAGTTTGATTCATTCATTTGCCAAGATTGTCTCAAAAATGTTGGCTCTAGCTCTACGTCTACAACCGATCATTGATGGGCTGATTTCAACTTCTCAAAGTGCGTTCATTAAGAAGCGGTGTATACAAGATAACTTCCTGTATATCAGAAATCTTGCAAGAGCTTACCATCACACAAAAACACCTGCACTACTTGAAAATGGACATCTCCAAGGCCTTCGATTCGGTTTCCTAGGAATATTTGTTTCAGCTACTGGAAAAGAGGGGTTTTCCGCCAAGGTGGAGGGATTGACTGGCTCTTATTTTCAGCTCCTCGACTTCCCTTTGTGCTTCTCAATGGGGTTCCAGGGCCTACAATTGAAAACAAGAGGAGCCTTCGTCAAGGCGATCCACTGTCGCCTTATCTTTTCATTTTGGCAATTGACACACTTCAAAATATTTTCAAGCTGGCAACAGATGAGGACTGTCTTTCACCCCTGCGTGGTCGACATGCCAAGCTTCGTTTGTCACTTTATGCCGATGATGCAGTTGTCTTTGTCAATCCAGTCAGAGAAGAGGTGCAGATGGTGTTGAGATGATGAAAAAATTTGGGATGCCACGGGACTGAGGATTAACTTGGAGAAAAGCTCGGTAGCGAGCATATGCTGCCAAGACCTCGACATGGATGATGTTCTAAGCTCCTTCACTGGCCAACGAGTGGGGTTCCCGCTGACTTATCTGGGACTACCCTTAGTTCTCGGAAGGCTTTGGCTTGTCCATGTACAGCAGGTGCAGGATAAGGCCCTAGCAAAATTATCTGGTTGGCAATGCAACCTATTGAACCCAGGTGGACGAAGAGTGCTGGTTCGGTCTGTGCTTAGCTCCTTGCCTGTTTACTTGCTGACAGTGATCAAACCACCGAAGCAGTTCTTCAAACTTTCGATAAGGTGCGCAGACAGTTCTTATGGGCCGGAAACCAGCGGCTGCATGGGGGTAAATGTAAAGTAAGCTGGGCGCGGCTGCAAAGACCAATCAACCAAGGTGGTCTTGGGATCACTAACCTGGAATTCTTTAGTCGAGCCCTCAGGTTAAGATGGTTATGGTTTCAATGGAGACACCCGGATCGGCCTTGGGTAGGTATGGAACTGCCAGTGGATGAGATGGACATTGCTCTTTTTGCTGTGGCCACCAAGGTGATAGTAAATAATGGTCACAAAGCAAGTTTCTGGCTGTCAAGCTGGGTGCAAGGCCTGGCCCCGGCACTCCTCTTTTCGGCTCTATATAAGCACAGCAAACGAAAGAAGCGGACTGTCGCGGAAGCCTTAACCAATGATCAGTGGATAAGAGATGTGTCTCATGATTTAACTGTCCCTCTCATTGATGAATTGGTCCAGTTATGGGGTATGATCGAAGATGTGCCTTATTAGGAGTGTTTTTTGAGCACTCTTGGAGATGCTCTAAGTGTTCTGTTAGTAACTGAATTGACTCCTTCTCCGTGTATGTAGCTGAACATGTGCATGTACTGTTAATCAGTTAGAAATGTTAGCTGAGAGTCCGGGCTTGCAGCCCTTGCACTGTGTATATATGTACATCAAACTCATGAATAGAAGTGTGTGGTCATTCTCTGAACTCCTACATGGTATCAGCTTAGCTCGCAATCCACTTCTTCCGCTGCGCTCCTCTCCACCAGATCGCCATGAGCTCCTCCTCCTTTTCCTCTAGATCTGCTTCTCCAGCCGGCTCGGCAGCTCCTGAACACGGCCTTCCCCTAGTCATCACTACTCCTGCTCCGGCATCTCAAGTCCAGCTGATCAACATCAAGGCCCATGTTCCCATGGTTCTCGAGTTCGATGCCGGAAACTATGGGCAATGGCGTCTCTGCTTCCTTGCTGTCTTCGCCAAATTCGGTCTTGTCGACCATATCAACTCCTTCATGGTGCAAGGTACTTCTGATTGGGTGCAAAACGATTACTCCATCGTCTCCTGGCTCTACTGCACCATCTCCACCGATCTGCTACGCACCATTCAAACCGGATCGGACACCGCCTACTCTCTGTGGCGCTTCATTCGTGGGCTCTTCCGCGACAACAGGGCCACCCGATCTGCGTACCTCGGCGCCGAATTCCGGAACATCTACCAGGGCGACATGACCGTGATGGCCTACTGCACCAAGGTGAAACTCCTCGCCGATCAGCTGCGCGATCTCGGCTCGCCAGTTTCTGATCCCGACCTCGTCATCACCCTCCTGCGCGGCCTCAACCCTCGTCTTCAGCACGTCATCCCCGGCCTAACCGTCAACAAGCTGCCCAACTTCCTCAAGGTCCGCTCCCATTTCTTCTTGAGGAGCACCGCCTCGACAATGCTGTCAAGATGGCCCAGGCTGCTGCCTTCTTCGCCAACCAGCAGGCGGCCGGTGGTTCGTCGTCCAGCGTCGCGCCGGCATCACAGTCTGCTCTCGGCCTCGCCATACACCCGGCGCCATCGGCCCATCTCCTCCGCCATCACCTGCCGATGGTTCCGGCAAGAAGCAAAAGTACAAGAAGAAGGGGCCGTCCACCAACACCACTCGTCCCGGTGGCTCTCAGCAGCAGCCTCCGTCTCCAGCGCCTCCGGCAAACCCTGGGCTGGCATGTTCCAGGCGTGGCCCGTGGTTCCGAGACATACCACTGCAAACATGGAAGGTTGTGTGTGATCTGATCTCACTGCAAGCTGTTGCGCTGCGTAGTGCAACCATTTCTGTTCTGTTCCCCGTTCCTTTTGTACGCCTGCAGATGCCTCTGCGGTTCGATCAGATATCAGAGAGCGGCATCGATGCCCGGCGACTTCGGTGACGACGGTGGCCGGTGGGCATCAGAGGTTGCGCCTCCTCATCTTTTTTTTCGAAGAAGATGGGCCTGTCTGTAACTTGCTCGACGTCGGCGGTCGGCCTTGTTAACGCAGCTCGATCAGCGATTCAGTGGTCAATTCAATCAGTGCACGCGTCAGCTTCACCCGCCACGGCAACAGCGGGAGCAGGTGACGCCTCCGAGGAAAGAGAGGCCCCTGCTTCGGTGTCCGAAGCACATGGCTGTTGCGCTTCGCCGCCGTGGCGCAGGCGGATGCGCGGCGCGTTGATTCGCGGGACGCCGTCAGTGCGAGGGCGGCGCCGCCCGGGCACACCTGCAGGCAGCTGTTCCATTCACGTCTTCCACACGGGCCGTCCCGTCCACGCGGCGGAGCAACCGCGCCGTGCTCCAACACCCGGCGAACGACGGTAAGGGTGGCAGTGACCGCGGCGGAGGGGCGGTCGGTGATCCTGTTCCCCGACCAGGGGTGGACGGTATTTCATTTACCGTCCACCCCCTGCAGCCGGCGGATCGTCAACGAGCGGCAGGATCCGAGCGGAGGGAGTCGAACTGGTGCGTCGCATGGGCTTAAAAGCCCAAGTAACAGCCCAGTGGTCAACGTGGGCCGTGTCTTGTGAGCCCAGTGATACGCTCGGGCCGGCCAACGGGTAGCGTTGGCGAACGCGGCGCTGCAGGTGGCCGGTGGCCGCCTCCACCATCGGAGGCCTCGACGACGGCCGCGGCGGCGCGATCGGGGCCTCGCGCCCTGTTCACGATCCGCTGTTCCCGGAATTGCTCAGGCCAGGTTGTCGCCGAGGGCTGAGAGAACCATCCCGAAATTGCTTGGACGGGGCTCCGCTCCCCGTCGCCCCCCCCCCCCCCCCCCCTCTGAATTGAAACTCCGGTTGAACAGCTCGCCCGGGCTCTTCTTCCCCGTCGCCGGCCTCGACATCCTGGTCAAGCTGTCGCACGACCCATTAGGTGCTCCATGCTCTGAAGACGTGTCATGATTACAGCTCGCTGTTCTCAGCCGTCAGCCTGCATGGCTGCATGCTGCTTCGCATCCAGTGCATCCATTTGCGTGTACGTTGGCTTCTGTTGTTTCGCATCCAGGCATGCATCGACGTCTGAAGAATTTGCGGTCCAAACATGAGGTACATTGGGAGATTGTAATCTTTCGTCTTTCCTTTGTGCGAATAGATTGTTGATTGCTTTCCACTCCGCCATAGCAGTAGATGATCTGTGGAGAGAAGTGTCACTGCACTCGCACGTGCACTGACACCCTGTAGCATTATCATCAACCAGCACGCAAAGGATGCTTCTCCAAAACCAAAAAGATTTTTTTTCCCAGAAAAAGTACTGATGGATCTGAAGACTGACTGTCATTCACCATGGCTTCTCTGCATGCCCTGTATATAATCTGGGGATCTTGGTTCATAGTTTACACCCTGGAGCTGTTTTGAACTTTGAGAACCGTGAATGAATTGGCCGGCCTGAAGAGAATTGTTAGCCCTTTTTAATCTAAATTAATAAAAATAACCCCTGTTTAGCGCGTACCCTTTGTATTGTCACAACCATATTTTCCATTAACCACTGAGGTTCTATGAGACTGAAGTATTGATGCCTCTGCGGCTCAGCAATTACAGATTTACACAGTAGTATCCTTTCATGTGTATATCATGCATGTCTCGTAGACGCACTGGACAGTAACTGGGTGTTTGCATCTCTGTGCATAGCATCAGAGGAGCAATAAGGTGGCTGGTGTTGGTTCATCGTCCCAATCCATGGAACATGTTGCCTAGTGCAATCGTTTCTGTTCTGCTCCTTCTGTACACCTGCAAGAGGACCTTATCTAGAATCTCTTTCCGTAGAGATGGCAAGACGCCAATGCAGTTTGATCCAGATACCCGAGAATGGTATCAATGCCCGGCGTTTTCAGTGACGACGGTGGACATCAGAGGGCCTGTCCTCATCTTGTTTTCGAGGAAGATGGCCATGTCTGTAACCTGCTCGACGTCGGGCTTGTTGACGCATCTCGATCAGAATCAGCAATTCAGCTGTCGGTCAGCCAGTGCACGCGTCGGCTTCACCCTCCACGGCCAGAGCTGCCGGAGTAGGAGATGCGTCCGTGGAAGTAGAAGCTTTTCTATTTTGCTTCGGAGAGCGCGTGTCCGTTGCGCTTCGCCGTCGCCGTGGTGAAGGCCGACGCGCGGCGCGTTCATCTGCGTGGCGAAGGCCGGTTCCATCCGCGTCTTCCGGAAGGATCGTCCACGTGTCGGAGCGACCGCGTTCTCTGGCCCGCCGGCGCGCTCCAACGTTCGGTGGACAGCGGCGCTGCGGCGGGACTAGCGGTGACAGCGGCGAGGGGACGGTCGGTGCTTTTGTTCCCCGACCAGGGGTGGACGGTATTTCATTTACCGTCCATCCCTGGGGTCGCAGGAGCCGTCGGCTCGGCAACGAGCGGCAGGATCCGAGCGGATGAAGGCGGGCTGAAGCGTTGTATGGGCTTGAGACCCAGGAAGCAGCCCAGTGAGCTGTCTCGTGATGGGCTGTGAGCTACTGAAGCCGCGCGCGCAGGGCCGGCTTTCTGAGACGACTCCAATGGGCGGCACTGGCGATTGGCGAACGCGGCGGAGAGGACTAAGGGCCAGCCGGTCAGGTGGTCGCCTCGCCGGCGGCCGCGACAACGATGGCCGCGGTGGCGCGATCGGACCCTCGCACCCTGTCCGCGATCCGCTGCTCCCGAAACTGCTCGTGCCGGATTGTTGCCTTGCCGAGGGTCGAGACTCGAGAGACAATCCCGAAATTTCTTCAACGAGCGGGGTTCCTCCCGTCCTAGATCAAATGCTCAATGAATTAAAATCCGAGGCGGACAGCTCGATCGCCAGGCTCTTCTTCTCCGTCGCCGGCCGGCCTCAACATCTGGTCCGCTGCCGCACGACCGATGAGGTTACCATTGTTACAGTTCGCTGCTCTCAGCCGTCGGCCTGCAAGCCCGGCGCCCAGCCGGCAGCCGGCAGCCGCTGCGCCTCTCCGTTCGTGTACACGCTGCTGTTTCGCGTCCATCGCATGCGTCGAATTGTTATCCCTCTGATTCTTTTGCATCCAAAGAACACACCCTGAAAAGACGGAGGTCCTGGGCTTGGTCGCTGGTCCTCCATGTTTCCCTTGGCGCGTCGCAAAGATAGCTCTTGATCATTCGGAACCCGCGTACGACGGCAGCAGCTCGTGTTTGATTCACTTTGACTCACTTCTGATTACTGTCGAGTCGCGCACGAGCATGGAATTCTTCAGATTATATATGCCCAGGCCCAGCAGTCAGCGACTGCAGCAGGTGCGTGTTTTTTTCTCTCCCAAACGAACAGCAGGTGTCTGAACATCCTACTGGACCGTGGACGCACTAGTGTCGGGCTGTCGGCCCACAGTTTGCCGCCTGGTCAAAAGAGGAAAATTAAGTAAAGGAGTGTAGTATTGCATGCGATGGCCGCCAGTTGGGCCTCGCGAAGATCCAACGGTTCTTACCATTTGCAACGCGGGAAACGTGTCTCATTTTCTAGTTGTGGTGATCTCTCTCTGTGATTGTGAACGACCGAAAGCGCCACCGTGTCTGACTTTTTTTTAAAAAAAAGTTAGATTAGACTTGGGCAGGAAACACTGATTGGCTAAGCTAGTTACTTCCCCGCAAGTAACCCACTTTCTATCTTTAGGATGTAATATATATAAAAAATCCTCTGTCCTCAATAATGACAATGAGGACGTTCAGTGTGGCTTCACGCCTACCGTAGTGTTGCTCGAAAAGACATACAAAACGTTTCTCAACTTTATCAATGGAAGACTTGGGAAATCCTTACGAAACCGCACAATCTGAAGAACGTGCAAAACAGAAATTTCTGAATAAAGTTTCTCAACGTGTAATGTCTAGCGGTAACTGTAGTAAGGAAACCCAATAATGCTACATTTACAAGTACGTACGAAATGTTTAAAAAAAGAGAGAAAAAGTGTCTATGTGCAGGTTATGCAAGACAAATGACAACCACACATGTACTACTAGATTTTGCACTTTTGACAAGAGTTTCCATTGAATCACTACCAGAAAATGAAATTTCCATGAGAGTGAAAAACCGTCACAAAAACTATAAATCCTGCCACGAAATTGTTCCATGGTGGCCGCCCCTCACGCAATAACCCTCACAAATGTAATGCCACGAAAATAGAGTTTTCGTGGGGGGTGAAGCATCACATATCTTTTTCGTGGCGGGCAGCCACCTCCATGAAAAAGGAGCCTCGTCAGGTTTATCAAATCCGGGAAATACGACACGGAAATGATCCATGACGGTCTAAAACACACGGGAATATTTATTTTCATGAGAGTTCAAAGCCGCCACCAAAAAGTGCTTGCACGCCACGAAATCTCATTTCATGGGTGCATGAACCCGTCACGGAAATGAATGTGCCGCCACGAAATATATCATTTTCATGAGAGCGCAAAGCAGCCATGAAAATATAGATGAACCGTCATGAAACATCTTATTTTCGTAAGAGTGAAAAACCCTCACAAAAATATTTTTGCACCCTCACGAAAATATGGACAGCAGATCCTCCAAATCAATCTAAATATAGTACAGATGCTTACACATATATGATCAAGAGCGTAAATTCAACAAAGATGCATGCACATATACAATCATACAGCTCACACCAACATGCATAAGAATGAGTCCTAGTCATTTGACTAGCTTGGTAAGGCATTAATGTCTTACATATATAACAAGTAGTCGCTGGCGGCAGCCTTGGGCGCGGGGCGGGAGTGATGAAGGGGAGCGTAGGCGCGGGTGCTCCGAGGAGAGGGGGCGCGGTTGGAGGCGTCCTCGGGAGCGGGGATGAGGAAGATGAGCACCGCCCCGCGGCCACGAGTAGGCTGGGCGCGGCAGCCGCGGGCGCGAGGACTCTAGCGTCGCTTCGGGCGGCGGCCACGGGTGCGAGGACCCCCACGTTGCTGCGGGCGCGGCCGCGCGTGAGACGCGGAAGGGGGCGGTGACATTTTTTTTATGAAGCGGATGCCTAGTTTGGGAAGTGCGGGGTTGGTTAGGGTTTGGGCAGGGCACGAGGGAGGTTGAAGCTTTTACCATTTTCATGGGCCAGCCCACATATTGCTACAGTGGGACTTTTTTTTAGGGAACTGGCAGTGGGACCTCTGCCCTTGGCTTGCCGGGTGAACGCACGTACGAATGAAGAGGAGCGCGAACCGAAAAAACATGGCGCCAAGAACAAAATTCTAGCGCGTAAAAAGATTTGGGGCGGCTAAAACTTTTTTCATGACGGGAACACCTAATTTTCATGACGGTTTGCACAACTACATCACGAAAACAGTAAATTTTTATGGCGGTGTATGTCGCACCTTCACAAAAATACGATTTCGTGATGGGTTTTGAAGCACCTTCACGAAAATAATTAATTTTGTGACAGTTTAATCATGCCTCTCACGAAAATAAGGCACCGTCATGAAATTTCGATTTTCTGATAGTGAATGGCCAACAGGAAGTCCATTAAGTATTACTTTCTCCTCTCCAATGGTGATGGTTTTTAGTGTCAAAGTAGTATTTTCCTAGAGTAAACAATGAATTCCCCACCAACAATTGCCGACCAACAATGCCAGACCAAGGGGACAAAATAACTCAATCCCCGTCAGCCACTTGCCCACAAACTCTCAGCATATATTACAAATCTTGTAGTGATAGAAAATGGCCAAGGCCATACTAAGCTCATCAACAACTATAGTCTTGTTGGCTAACAGTGTAACTATGAAAAATATAGTTTGTAATCTATGTTTAAAATAGACTATTTTTGTTATGATATATTTGTGACACACGGCATTTAATTTTGATATAAATCTACTCGTATCATTTTCTAATATCCAAACTCAACACATAAAATATATAGTAGTTTGTAGTCTATGTTTAAAATCGTTGACTTTGGACAACCCAAAAAGGTCATTTTAATTTTGCGACTGGGGGGAGTACGTATTATTAATCGAGGAGAATTGTTGGGTTCTCAATATCACATTTTGATAAAATTTTTCAATAATCTAAACAACACTTGTATCCTTAATTGAACTTACGGAGTAGACTTATCCTATGTTCTAATGAAAACGTTTTTCCTAACTTGCTAATATGTGCATCATATTGTTGTTGCCTTGCTGGCCAAGCTGCTGACGCAATATAGTAGGCCCTCACCAGTGACGCGTGCATGCACATGACTATCAGACTAGCTGACAGCAGCCGGCTGCATGTCGGCACTCGGTCGGCAACGCACTCGGCTCGATCCATTTCTTTCTAGTCTCGCGACTGCGCAGACTGCAGTTTGCTCTGCTTGCCTTCAGACCTAGCTCGTACTATTGCTAGTACTCGCGCAGTCTACACGTGCCTAGTCACACACCACAAACGTCGTAGCTCTTGCAGGAATTTTTCACAAAGCTTTAAGCTTGACCTATATATACCAGTGCAGATCGATGGCTAGGCATTCAGTGCAAACAATCAATAAGCAGCTTGTGAGTTCTGATCGATCGATAGCTAACAAACTTAGTCTTCTGTGGTCGATCCAAGCCGGCCTGTATTGGAGGCTGGGTAGCAGCAGGGATCGGAGCTCTAGCTAGCGTCCTCTTCGATCTCTCGTACGTAGTAGATGATGGCCACGATGAGCAGGTCCGTTCTGCCATTGATGATGGCAGTGCTGATGCTATTAGCGGTGTTGGCGTCGGCGCGGCGTCTGGAAGGCGAGAAGTGGACCGGCGGCGAGGCCGCCGCCTCCGGCGAACATCCTGTCATACAATTCTCCAAGCATCTGTACATGCAGCAACTGCCAGCAGGTTCCTCATGCACGAGCAATAGCCGAAACAACCCATGCCGTCCCTGAAAGGTAGCAGAACCAGCACACTACTTTGCATGGTACGACGTCAATAGATGGACATGCATATAAGTATTACTAATAGGTTGTTTGACTTATTCAGTAGCGGAGGGCTGATAAAAGCTGAGGTATGGCGGAGTCGATGATCTGCGTATCGGATACGATAGCAACTTAGTAAAAATAAATAAGGATAGCTTAGAAATTAAGAGTATTAAGCTGTTGTGGAAAAAAAATAAGGTATGACAGTTGCCATATCTTGCCATACTGCTCCTCCGCCACTGAATTTATTAGCGTGTAGTATACATATATTTTCTCCGTGTGATAATACAATCTATAGAACCACAATAATGTGATGAGAATAAAGTTTGTGTTTGATTTCTTATCATTGTGTAAGTGTGTGGATGAATTGTACTTTGCATTGCTTGAATAATAAAGTGTTTGGTTTGTTTGTAATTGGAGCTCCATATGTATGTGTTGCTCAAGCACTTCGACACATTTGCGATGGGTAATATTATGAACGGAAGTAAGTTCTTCGGATATGCATGTCTCTCGGTGAACAGTGAAATGGTGTTCTAGCTAATAAGATAGGTACTAATCTAATAATAATGATCACCTCGCCATTGATAAAAAAAAGGAAAATGGACAGTACAGTGAGTAGTGACCAAGAAAAGCTTGCAATTGACTGATTGATCATATATCTATTCAAGAGAATAGGTTTCGTTCCTACAATGTTACAAAAGCTTCATCATATCCTCGGTCGCCAGAATTTATTTGCACAGTTGCTTATAGCACACAGTGTGCAATTTTAGCTAAGATTTATTTCGACACCTAGACAACACACGTGCGCGAGCTGTTGGGTATTGCTCCAATAAAAAATAACTGAAAAGTAAGGAAATGTCAGTTTCTAAACATTAGGCACTCCTGACAACGCAGAAAGCAGGTTATTTTAGCCGGCCTAAATGTGGCAACGTGTTCTTTTACCACTAAGCGTCCAACTAACTTTTGCATGTCATTCTCTTAGCTTATATATTTCGCCACCTTAATTGCTTAACCTGCCTCTGTGTTGGCTGTTTCTTGCTTTCGTGCTGAGAAAAAAAAGGAGAGTGATACGAGCAGCGGCCACACTTGCGGTTGGCCTGCAAGCATATCTGAACATTTCATAGCAGACCAGCTGTAACAACAAATTAAACCAGCTCGTAATTTAAATGATTCTGCCCAACAACGTCCAGGATTCCGCCTGTGGAAGATCAATGGTGGATCCCTGCTGTAGTGCTGTTTGGGAGCCGAAGCATATCTTGCATTGGGTGCTCTCTGATGAATTAAGTCACTGTCTATGTGATTGTGAATGTGTGACTAATAGTGAGTGAGACCGTTACCTTTCAAAGACTGGCCGATAGACTTGGACCTGAGTAGGGAATTTTGACTGGGTAGTCACGTACAAAAGATTCGTGACCTCATCAGATTGCTGAGCTCATAGCCTACCGAAAAGTTTTTTTTAAAAAAAAATAACCTACAGAAAGTTACTAAACTGAAGCGCTTGCATGGCGTTGCCTCATTCCTGCAAATTAATAATTAGCTGATTTCCACGGGTCAGCGATAGAAAAGTGTCCAAGGTGGACTATTATTGATGATATATACCGCTACAACCTCGTGTCAGACAAAAAATGTTTCTTGAGGCCTAATAGTATTATTGGTACGAATATATAGTATTTAGAAATATGTTTCAGAAATACTCTTTGCATTGACCACTATGTAAAATCAGGAATTGAGACTGGGGGAGAGTCAGCATCATGGGGCCATGCATGCATATTCCGTGATTGTGAACGGCTCTGATGTGCGACTGACTGAAAGACTTTGACTTGAGCAGTGATCGCTGAAATTGAATGGGCTAGTCACGTACAAACGTTTCATGACCTCCATCGGACTGCTGATCTCATAAAGGAAAACAAAAGGCAAAATACATGCATCTAAAAAACTACGAGCGAGTAATAATTAGCATATACCTAAAAAAAGATACTCTCCTTTTGGAGATGGAACTGTCTGACCAATATTTGCTAGTATATAACAAATCTGAAGTGCATGAGTTAATAAGGGTATTTCTCTGAAACTTTCACTTCAACTTTGATCTCACCAACTGAAAAGAGTTCGATCCTTTGTTTCAAGCGCCGAATTTCATATTTGATCGGTCTTTCCTAATGGATCAGACGATTCATACTGTTTATTTGTGTTTCCTGAGTGCGCTTCACAGAAACTTCCCCTTTTGAGCACTTTCAAATCAACCTTCAGCGCATTCAGTACGCTGTGCTCACGCAAGGCGTCAGTTAGTAAAAAAAAAAGAAAACAATCAGGCTCCATTTCGAACCTTGGAATTGAATTCCATTCTAACAATTATAATTTAAACACAAATTTATTAAGCTATATAATTATATACGGAATATATTTATATATTATTATTAACCATACGAGGGAGATACTTATGTGCTATATTTTTACTATAGAGTGGGCAAAGAGCGTGCTATAAGTTACATAATAGAAACATAGCTTAGTGGTGTATACAATTAATTTTCATCTCCCATCCTATGAATTTAGGATAGGCTTATATCTAAATTTTGAAAAATTGTTGAAAAGTGGTGGGCTGTTAAATTCTAAACCAAATAGCCTAATTTATTAAATAGAATTCAATTCCTCCAAAATATGAGGATCCAAACGTCCCCTCGGTGTAATTTCGTGTTATAGTTTGCAATTTCTCTTATCATCAGTTTCTTTTCTTCGCTTGGGACGACCCAACTGCATGCCCGACCGTAACTTGGTGGGACAGACACATTGCTCACGGCAAAGACGCCAGCCTCGACCGAAAGCTGCACATCGATCGCAAGACTTTTTTTTTGTAGCGCTGGCTTTCGATTTGTCGTGGGTTCCGAAGAACGGATCGCCCAAGTCCCAACCAACTTGTTCTGCGCACAAACATACACTCGCGAAGTTGGCAGAGCTAGAAACCGCGTAGAATTTGTATGCGTTTGCATTTCTTGGCTGCGAATTAGTCAGTTCAACCTACCAGTCGCACACGTAAAAACCATGGAACTTTCAGAGTGAGCTGGACCCTGAACGATCGAGATATATGGAAGAAGATCGCTTCAAAATTCCCTTATAAATACAGCACTGACGATCCAGCCAAGCCAACTTGGTAGCTCCACTGAATCGCTTCCGAAAAGGAAAAAAAACTAAACCTCGAGGTAGAGCGAGAGCGAGCGAGCGGGAGAGAGAACACTGTGACCCCACTAATGTCGTCTACCACCTCCACGTCGACGATGAGAAAGGTTATGGTGGCCATGCTCCTGGTTCTCTTGGTCACGTCGGGCTCGGCCACCCGTGCCGCGGCGCGGGCGTTGCCGGCCACCTCCCCAGGCGGCTCCACCAACAATGCGTTGCCGCCGCCGCCGCCGCCGCCGCCGTCGGCGCATGGGCGTGGCCTGCACAGGCTGCTGGCGGTGGAGGAGAATAAGTCAGGAGCAGGCGCCTCCTGTGGATCTTCTGATAAAAATATCGGATGCCCCTCTCCTCACTAGATCGATCGACAGATGAAACAGAGATGCATGCTGTTGTTGTGTGTACGTGAACGTGTGTTGCGTACACAGGTCTTGCATGCATGGGAACAGCGCCTAGGGTCCGTAACGTACAGCCGTACAGGATTTGAAGGATACAAACTAGCTAGAGAGACGATGCAGAAGTCTCTACTTACGTAATACTAGTATCCGCTTGTAATGGTTCTTTAATTCTTATTAGTTCCGGTTCGAGCTTTTATATCGTTTTATTATTTTTCTAGTGTTGTTTAGTTGATATATAGTAAAGCTAGTTGCATATATATATATATATATATATATATATATATATATATATATATATTGATATACAATGATTTGTGTACAGAGCTACCTGTTCAAAACTTCGTACGCTGATGGTACGTATATAGTTGCTTGAATAAAAATATAGCTTCATTTATAATTTTATATGATTTTCAGTGCCGCTGAATGTCTTTGTTTAAACTAACCTGTTTAAGCCCCCCCCCCCCCCCCCCCCCCCCCGCGCGCACTGTACGAGAAAAGAGGCGATCCAATTTATGCAAGAAACCAGACAAACAATTAAAGCACGGTTTCTTAAAATTTAAAAGGAAAACAAACAAAAATTCTAACCAGCTAGCGTCAAACCGGTCGAACAAACAACGAAGTTTGGGATAGGTCCTTGCTGCCAAGCTCATATATAGCTACATAGCAGCTTCAACCCTCTACGACAAACTTAAGCCAGCCTCAATTGCTGCTCCCAGCCTCCCACGGATCCAGCTACAACCAACACTGCAAAGAAAGATACCCCACCAAAACAAACAACCGTAGTTTTAGGCCTAGGTCTACCGACGCCTAAACTCTCGGAATGAACTCAACCCAAAAAACTAACCTAGCCTAATGAGTAATAAGAAATGCCACCATTTTATTTGTTGTGCTGTCCTCCCAATATCAATTTTCGATACAAGCAAGCGACTACACTTAACATGAACTCGGAATGGTCTTAAGTTTCTAATTAATGAATGAAAATGGCCTTAAGCTCTTAATCAGCTCGTGCGCTGCGTGCTCATCAGCTTAGAGTCTTATTAGTCTACTGCACTGTGTCTAGTGCCACACACGTAAAAGCTAGCTTAACCGTCGCATGGTTTTTTCACAAAGCTTTAAAACTAAATTCTTGTGCAGATCATTCGACATTCATATCGTGCAGAAAATTAATCTTGTGGATTGCTAGCTAGCAAGTTGATTTTGGCTTCTGATGTACTCTCGCTCTGTCCAGCTATCTGATTATTGCGATTTGTGAACGTGCGACTAACAGTAATTAGTACCTGACGGAGACCTGAGAACTCTGGAACAAGACTGACCGTCAGTTGGACTAGAATAGGAAATTTTGACCGGGGGCTAGTTTCGTAAGCTTTTCGTGACTTCATCAGGTTGCTGATGATCTCATAAAGAAAAGGTGCATCTAAAAAGCTACAAGTAATTACTAGTGTGCCTATATATACTCTCTTTTTGGAATGTCTGACCACCAAATATATAAATAAAACTCGTCAAATTTGAAGTGAGAAAAAGGTAGCACTTTGCTCGAGCTTTCACTTCAGCTTTGATCTCGCCATCTATTTGTTTGAAGCGCCACATTTCCAACTTGTTGGTCGGTCTTCTCTCACGGATCAGACGGTTCATACCATTACATGTTTTTTTTGAGCGCTAGCTAGCTTCTCCGAAATTTCTCCTTTTGAACTTTCGGAGAATACATTGAATTGAGTTCAACGTCAAATCAGCGCACAGTCTCCCGCACGCCGTGCTCACAGGGCAACCAAATAGAAATCCAAATGATCATCAGTATACTTTTTTTTTTCGGTTTCAGTTTCTCTGATCGATCTGTTAGTTCGATCTCATCAGCATTCCTGACACTTTCAGTCCGTCTCCCATGCCGCTGTGTTGCCTGCTGCAAACTTGCAACTACCCTACCCGATCGAACTTGCACTGCTGAGGTAGACACAATGTTGTTCACGGCAAAGACGCGCCGTGTGCGCCACAGGAAGCTATAGCTAGGACATCGATCGATCGATCAATCACAAGAAGAATTCTGGTTTTCGTCACAAGCTCGTGAGAACGGATCGGCCGACCGGTTTCCTTTGCGACCTACAGACACACTCGTGAAGTTGCCAGCAGATCAAGCTACAAACCGCGTAGACATACATGTGTGCATTGCTTGCTCGCGAATTAGTAGTCAGCTCAACCTACTAGTCGCGCACGTAATAATAAGAAACCACACAACTTTAATTTCGGAGTGAGCCCTACCTTGCAAGAAGAGCTCCGATATCTAGCTCCCAGTTTATATATAAATAAATGGACAATGTAAGGTGATCACGATGCTTATAACACCCCATTAGCCATAACCAAGCAAGTTTCTTAGTAATTTGGTAGCTCGATCGAATCGCGTCCAACACAAGAGAGAGCGTCCACGATGAGAAAGGTTGTGGTGGCCACGCTCTTGGTTCTCGTGGTCACGTCGGCCTCGGCCACCCATGCGGCGCCGCGGGCGTTGCCGGGAGCGAAGCATGCCTCCTCCGCCGGCATCTCCACCTACAATGTTGACGATGTGTACTTGCCGTCGCCACCACCGCCGACGAGGTCGTCGTCATCGCATTGGCGAGGCCTGCGCAGGCTGCTGCTGTCATTGGAGGAGTCAGCAGCAGGCCATTCGTGTGGAAGTAATAGTAAAAACATCCACTGTCCGTAGAGAAGGCATGCGGACCTGTCCGGAAAATTATTGTTCATTGTTGTGTGTTATTAGTGTGTGTGTGTGTGTGTGTGTGTGTGTGTAGCTACAAACTACGTAGGTCTTGCTTGGGAGTGGATTTGCGGTGATGCAAAGTACAGTACTTAGAGAGATGCATGCAGCGGTTGTTTAGTTTTTTTAGCTCAGATTATTAGAGCATTATTATTATTATTTTGGTTTCCTAACCAAATAAATGCTAATGGTTAATTAAGCTTACTTGTATTTCTTAGGGAAGTCCCAATCTAGACACTGTCAGATTATTTCCATGCTTGCATTGGCTGCTTGCCATGTTGTCACATGGACACAACATATGGCAACTATATTTTCAGTGATGTTTTTTCAAAATAAATTCTCATCTAATCCTCTCTCTCTTTTCCTCTCCTCAAATTCTCGCATGAAGATGAAGGTGGTTTCTTGCATGAGAAATATTTTCTCCTTCTCCCTCATCATTAACTCTATAGTAACATAATTATTTTGTGTCCTAGTTAGAAACCAATCTTGGTCATCCCATTGGATTGGGACTGGCCTTAGAGGTGAGAGTGCATTTAATTGGAGTATAAGCTTTACAGTGCATAGTGTAGTCTCCTGTGTCCATATATGCCATGTCTATTTGACTTATCAATACTCCATTCCACTATATTTGTTCATGGCACAACATGCATACAGACCCGGGGATTACTATTTTTAAGAAAAAAATAATATGAAACCACCATCCGTACTGTTATAAAATATCACAATTACTATTTTTCCATATTGCAGTAACCACATTGATTATATCCGTAATAGACAAACATTAATATAGAATATTTTCTCCCAATTCCATAGACAAATATAGTGAAATGGAGGGGGAGTAGATAAATTGGAGAATCAAAATTATATATTGAACTTTGTTTTTGGCTCATGAATATGTAAATTAATATGACAGTTCGACACGCAAAAAATTAGTGTTCAAAATGAAAATAAATTCTTTTATAGTTCTTCTATTCTAGAAATATGATTTTTACTATGTATTTATATATAGCGTATATTTAGGTGCATAGCAAAATCTATGTACTAAAAAAAGCAGAACAACCTATAATTTAGAACGGAGGGAGTACCAAAACACACAGCTAATAAACCTACGACGCGGTGACAAGCATGGATTGCATGGTCCTCTCTCTATAAAAGCTAAGGTTACAAGCATGGTTGCTTCAATTCTCACCAAACAAAAAAGAGAAGGGAATTGAAAGCAATCGTGAGAAAGCATGGTTGACTTGACGGTTGAGCCTGACTAAGTACTCCCTCCGTTTCACTTTTTGCTTTTCTGGATTCATAGTATTTGCTATGTATCTAAATATAATATCTAGATACATAACAAATTTTATGGACCTAAAAAAATCAAAACGAACCATATTTTGGAGCGGATGGAGTAGCATAGTCCAGCTTAAGTACTACTAGGACTTGGAGCAGTGGAGTCGTACAACGAAAACATATAGTTTTAGGTATGAATACTTTTCATCAGCGTTGAACGAAACTGGTCTTTGTTATGACGGAGTATACGAAAAATACTGTGATTAATTAGATCCACCTCGCCTGTCCAGGACTCCGCGCGTGGCGGCATGGATCAGTGGATCGATCGAGTAGTGTCTCTCTCTCAGATGGCAACGCGCGCTGATGAACACGCCGGAGGCCGGCCGGCGGCGGCAGGCCGATATCTTAAGTCTCTGTAGCTGCATGCAGTTTTCCGTTCCGAAGACCCCGTTGTGGAACTTGAAAAACCCGCGTGAGCAGACTGCCGCAGTGTCCAGTCGCGCACGTCGCGTGGAAATTTCGCAAAGCTCTAAAGCTCTCCTATATATAAACCAGCGCAGATCACTCGGTCTGTATGATTCATCGTGCAGAAACCTCAAGATAAAAGCAACTAATCCCACCAGCTTGCACTGTATTTAGGGATCGGATGACCATGTCCAAGCCATTCGCTCTGCCATTGCTGATGGCGGTGCTTGTGCTGTTGGCGGTGTCAGGGGCGGCGCGGCGGCTGGAAGCCGATGGATCGACCGCCGCCGTCTTCGGCGCCGGCCTTCCTGTCATACAGTTCCTCAAAGGCCTGTACCAGCAGCAACTTTCAGGCCCAAGTTCCACCTGCACGACCTACGACCCAAACAACCCAGCATGCCATGGTCACTGAAAATACCATCAGATTTCTACACACCAAACATGGCAATTGATCGGTTCAACGGATGCATGCACTGGTCCGTCGTGCTTATATATGGTGTATATACTTCGACGCTATTGTACTTCTCATACTGTCACAGTAGTGATGATATTCAAACTCAGGTAGAACGATAATTTGATGCATGCATGGACTAAGTTTATACTATTTGATTAGTTTATTGTTAAGTCGGTGAATTGTGCTTGTCTCAATAAATAAAGTGATGATAGGCTTGTTTGTAATTTTCGAACTGCATGTAACTGCATGTTGCTCAAGCGTTTCAACGTTTTTCGTATATGCCATGTGTCATGTGAATGAATGGAAACTGAGTACAGGTGCTACTGTGAAACAGAGTGCGTACATTCATGTTCCTCTTGCTGATTGTTAAAGAATGGAAATAATGGAACAAAAATGGGGAGCTGGACAAGTGTTGTTGCACAGCTGGGTTGCCTGTACACATGATGAGATGACAAGATTTGAGTTTAGGAAAAGGCTTCCCTTCCCAGTGGACAAAAGCAATTTGCAGTTAGAAATTGCCCGCATTAACTGATTCGCGACACTAACATCAGATAATCCATGAGCAGCGCACAGAGTCAGAGACACAGACACGGTAGGTCTGTGAGCCTTGGTCGTCCTACCGTGTGATTTGCAGCTTGCGACCGTATCTGAACTGAACGTGTGCCACGATAGCCTAAAGCCTAGCATATATTTGGTCCTGCGATCTTGCCGCGTGCGATGGAGATCAAACCAGCGCTAACCACTGCACACTGCTTTGCATCTAACGTCTCACAGCTCCTTCCGTGGAAGATCCGAGGGTTCTTGATGTTTGCGAGTACGTAGCATGGGGCGTCCTCTCAAGCTGATAGATACAAAAGTCCATGTTTATCTGATCGTAAATGTGCGTCTCGGATTTTTACATTCAGTTCGAAGACTGACTGCTAGACTTTGACTTGAACGGGAATTTTGTAAATAAGTAGAATATTGACCGGCCCGCTTACGGTACCAAGTACCAACAACACCCCGTGGCTACTTTGTATGCCAGGAAATCATTCAGTGACTTCATCAGAGGACCTTATTGGCAGGCAGAAAGAAAACGACAGATACACAACCAATATAATGCTGACGAAATATTAATTCTCGACAAACTGGGAGCAAATACAGACTGATATAATTATATTGATATAAACTGGTACTTTCCGTCCAAATTACTATTGCATTTCCTTATTAAAATTGCCTTTCCACATTAGTACATCTATCATTTTCCGTCGGCAAACTCTTTGTCATCTCGTTTTGCTTCCCAACACTTTTCTTCTTGTTAACGAGAAAAAGTTTATATAAAAAAGTATCAATATTTGTGGAAAAATTCAGCATCCAAAATATATGGCATCATTGGCTAATCGCGTGCGGCCTTAACCTCAGTCTGTTTCCTGCTTTAACTACGAAAAAAATAAAGATAAGTATGAGCATTTCTGGACAGGCCAAGTGCGAGTAGTATACTACTCGGTCCACGGTTCTTGGTGCATCATCAGCTTAAACTAGCAGGCAATGTCTGTTGTTTGGGAGCACGAGCACCAAGCAGGTCCCACTATCTAACGGAGTCTGTCGATGTCACTGTGAATGTGTGAATATATATTGTAACCGAGAACTTTCTCCTTGGAACACTGACCATTAGCATTGGACTTGGCTGGCTACGTGCAACACGTTCCGTTGACTCCCAACAGTTGGCTGATGTCTACTACTCCTAGATCATCATCTAAGAAGCTACGAGTAAGACATACTTATTAACCTCCTTACAGACAAAAAAAATTGCATATTTAACCAACTATATTCTTTTTTATCAAAAATGGAAAAAGGGGCATGCACTTCTCCCGAACTTGCACACTTCAGCTGAAAAGTGCTACTTCTGTCGTCTCAAGCGCCGCATTTGCAAGGTCTTTCTCCCATGGGCATCAGGCGATTTTCCTTTGTACTATCTGTGTTTGCGAGCGCTTCTCGGAAATTTCTCCTTTTGAACGGTCATGAACAAACGTCAAATCGATCTGCAGCGTCTTTAGTTCGCACGCCGTGCTCACCAGGCAATTAGCTAGTAACCACCCAAACCATCGGCTGAATTTCTCTGGTCAGTTTCTTCTCTCAAGTCGCTTGGAACAGCGCACTGGTATTCCTGAAACTTTCACGCCGTCTTCCATGCCGATCTTGCGACGTTGCTACTGCTCTAGCTACCAGCACAATGTCCACCGCAAAGACGGCACCACCGAAAGCTACGTTGGTCACAGGGCGTTGTAGGGTTTGCCCGACCGACTTACTAGTTTAATTTCGAAAAATAAAGTTTGGCAGAGCCAGGGAAACCGCGTAGATTTGTTTATGTGTGCATCCCGTTGCTTTTGCGAATTAGTCAGCTTAACGTGAAACCATGGAACTTTCAGAGTAAACTCGACATTGACAATGCAGGAAAGAGCTTCGATCTCCCTATAAGTACCGGGTGACCTCACGTACTCTGATGCTTATAGCAACCTACTGCTTGCCAAGTCGTGTGTTTTGGTATCTCGATCGAATCACTTCCAAAAGAAAACTCCAACGTATAGCTCGCTCGGGGGAGAGAAGCAAGAACACCGGTAGCTCCTCCGAGCCCACGATGAGGAAGGCCGCAGTGGTGGCGATGCTGTTGGCTCTCATGGTCGTCACGTCTGGCTCGGCCACCCGTGCGGCTGCGCGGGCGTTGCCGGGAGAACAGCCGCCGGCCTCCGCAGGCGGCTCCACCAACAATGCGCCGCCGCCGCCAAGGTCTTCGTCGGAGCACGGGCGCGGCCTGCACAGGCTGCTGCTGCCGGTGGAGGAGGAGAAGTCACAAGCAGGCCATTCCTGTGGAACTTATGATAAAAATAGCCCACCATGTCCGTAGGTCTTGCATGCGAGCAACCTAGGGTCCGTATCGTACAGGATTATTTGCGGGATATAAACTAGAGAGACGATGCACAAGTCTCTACTTACGTAATAGCATTATAAGTAATATCCGCTTGTAACTGTTCTTTAATTCTTATTAGCTCTGATTCGAGATTTTTTATATTTATGTCCTAGTTATGTTTAATCGCTATTTTATATTTATTTCATAGTTTTGTTTAATCGCTATATAGTCCTAGCTAGTTGCATATATAGGTTCAAAACTTTGTAAGCTGGTGGGTATGTAATTGCTTGAATAATAAACATGTAGCTTTATTTATATCATTTTCACTGGCACCGGATGTTTTTATTTAAACAATTCTTTCAAAGAACATTCCGGGGTAGAATCCTGCAATATAGTATAGTAAAAAAAATGTGACCCAGTTTATTATGAAGAAAACCGGACCAACAGGAACAAACAAGATTCAAATAGCTCCAAACAAAGCATCAACAGCATTTTTAGAAAAAGAATACTAGTTTTGTAACTTTTAGATTTTTGAGATTAAAATGTATTTTTTTATTTTTAGAAAATAAAAACCCACATTTGAATTCAGCGAGACAACCAAATCTATCCGATTTCAATATTTGGATGGTCCTCTATATCCGATTTTGCACTTTAGGGGTGGATACTGAACTATTGTGGTAGAAGGTTGAGCTCCTTCGTGAAAAAAAAATAGGTCGATGTTCTCCCACCGGACAAGCTTTTTATAAAAGTTTCACGTATAGAGGTCGTCTATTACTAAAAAAAATAGCGCATATTAATTCTTAAAATAAATTAAAAAGAATTACGAACATTCGTGCCGAGTGAAAGTTTCGAACGGATATCAGGTTGCGTGGATCCTTACCAGCGAGTGGATCTCTTCTTGCTTGACGTACGCTATTTATAATTTATCTCGTCATCGTCCAGGCTTTGCTAACGCCGTGCGCTGCCGCTGCCACAGCACACGTCCGACACCTGTCCACACACCTCGCCGGTCCGGCCACCGGGCGCGTGATGACGTGCATATGGTGGTGGAAAATCGGTGGATGGAGACATGGAGTGTCTCGCGACCCACGGAGCACGGAAAAACGCGCGCGCGCGCGGCTGGGCGCGACGTCGGCCGGCCGCCGGCGACACTGACAGCGGGTTTCGTGACTGCACTTTTCCTTTCTGAAGACCCTGTAGTAGAGCTAGAAGAACACGCGTGAAGTCTGAAGATACAGTGCCGCAGCTCGCAGTAGATCTCGAGTCTACCGCACTGTCGAGTCGCATACGTCGTAAGACGAAGCTAGCTAGGTGTAGCATGGAACTTTCACAAAGCTTCTTTCAAGCCTATATATACCCGTGCATAGCTCTAGCCACAGTGAGCGAGCTCAGAGAACGAAGGTAGCACGTAGTACACTGTACAAGCTATTGTAGCGCTGCTAAATTGCAGCAGGTTGTAAGGATGGCCATGGCGAGGAAGTCATTCGTTTTGCCGTTGCTGATGGCGGTGCTGATACTGCTCGTCGTGTCAGGGGCGGCGCGCCGGCTGGACGACGGCGATAGGTGGGCCGCCGGCGAGGCTGCCTCCGGAGTTGGCGGCCATCCTATCATACAGTTCCTCAAGCGGCTGTACCTGCAGCAATTGTCGTCAGGTCTATGTCGCCACGACGTGACCAGCGACCCAAACAGCACCCCGGCATGCCCTCCCCCTCCGTAATGATCAGACGACAGACGGTAGGCACCAGCAGCCACACGCCAAATTGATGACCAGCAGACGATGGACAAGTGTTGTGTGTATAGGCCGGCCTTTCATGCTACATGTATACTTCTTTCCGTGATAGTAAAAATAGCCAACCACAATGTGATAAGTCTCCGTTTGATTTCTTTGTTGTTAAGTCTCGATAAATGCTAGTATCTTTTCTGAATAAAGTTAGGGATGGTCTTTGTGTCAGTGTTGGTTGCACATGTATGTTGGTTAGCTGATCTGTCATGTAAACGGATGGTTTGTTGAATCTTGAATGGTACAATACTAGTAACTGTGGAACAGAGTGCGCATTCACGTTCCTTATTACTCCCTCCCTTCTCAAATAATGTTTGGGACAATAATATCATAATTTGTCTAGCGCGGTGACAAGCTCAGCGAGTTTAAACTTCCAATCAGTTACGTGCTCTTATACTGCAAATAGATCTAGACGAGCGGTGTGGATATCACACCCTAAAATATTTAATTTTAGAATGTGAATATATTTTAGAAAGAGTTTATCCATCCTTAGAGTTTTTTAGATTTTTTCAGATTTTTCTGACCATTATTCTCTTTTCTTCAGAGCTAAATCCATTTATCGGAAAGTTCTAAAATCTTTTTCATGAATTTTAAATATTTTATTTGGACTCTTATGCCTCGAGCTATCTTCAAGAAATATTTCGGGAATTTTCGAAACTTTAGGATATTTTTTTTTATGGTTTAAAAAATTTATCTAGAATTTTCTAGAATTATTTTAAACCTGAAAATATGTTCTGGAAAATGAATCATTTTTCTTTTCTTCTCAGACTGGATTCAACCCATGTTTGATCCAATCCGATCTGAACCTAGAACCGTGCTGCATGCGAGCTTCAACTCGGTCACCACCGCTATCTCATCTTTTTCCGTCGAGACAATAGACCACAAGCTTTTCTTTGAAGAACCGTAGGCGAACCCCTTCGTTTTTCCTTTCTCTTTCTATCCTGGGTTTAATTGCTCGTCGAAGCTAGCGAACCGCCAGCTCTGACAACTAGAATCACCGCTGCAAGATCCTAACTCGTGCTGCCAACGACCCGACCAGATCCCTCTCTTTTTCTTCTATTTCGTGCTCTCCAATAGCATGTATGCCTTTGCCTTCGATCAGCACCGTCGCTCTACGATCCTAGACCCAATTAAATTTCCCTCAGCTACCAGCCTTTCCCCTCTCTCTCTTGACCCTTCTCTCCCTTCTTTCTCTTTCCGGTCCGCTGTCATGATTGGCCCAGCACCACTCGTCCGACCTATCCTACTCTCCACCCCGCGCCACTCTCCCTTTTCCGTAGACCCATTTTTGTTGTTCGGTCCATGACTGAACCTACTTCAGGCCACGAATGAACTCGTTTCGGCTAGACCTAACCCAGCCAGCATCTCGCAGCCTAGTTCTGTGGGGGCACCGTCAATGTCGTCGCCTGGAACCGTGGCGTGCGTGCCATGCTCACGCCAAGGATGCTGCGCCTATAAAACGCAAGTGCCCGAGGCCCTACGCCCCTCGGCTGCCGTCCCTATTTTTTTCTCCCGTGTAGCGCCGCCACCAGGAGGCCGTGGGGCCAGGCTTGCCCCGCCCCTTCCTGCTCGCGAGTCACTAGGAGTGCCGCCGCCCCTCGTGCCCCTGTTGATGCAGTGCCCTGCAGCTCTACGCTCCCTCGGCCCCGCGTGCCCCTGCACCACACGCCGCACGCCCCTGCGTCGCCCTCTTCCCCGAGCGCCGCCACCAGGGAGGCAGTGACTCACCTGTTCTGTGCAGAGCGCCGCCTCCTCCATGCCGGCAAGAATGCGGCCGCCACGGTGCATCCCCGCCTCCGGTAAGGAACGCCCTCAATTTTCTCTTTCTTTTCCCCCGCTTCTAAAAGCCTATCGTGCCCTAAATCACTAGGAATCTGGCAAACAGTACTAGCAGGTCGTCATGGGGCTGTTCCGAGCTTTTTGCATATTAGCCCTCAAAAGATCTTGTAATTTCAACTTCTTGTATCTTGTAAAATCTGCAGAAAATTCCTTAGTAGATTAGATCTTTTCAATCCATCCCCACCTATCATATTTTATAGATCTAACCCTAACCTTTGCTGAATATGCGAGCTCAGTTTTCAGGTCTTGTAAAAATCAGCAGCAAGCCCTCGCAGTCTGTAGTTAATCGCGACTAGGCCCCTGCAGCCTTGTTTTAGTCATAGTTTCCGCGTTTTAGATCCATTTCGACCCGTTTTTGTTGCGTTAGTCTTATTTTAGCATAAGCTATCGTTGAGCAACACTTTTGTATCGTAGTTCCTGTTTTAAAACTAAATATAGATTTAATTTGATTAATATTCTCTTATTTAGTTCTTCTTAATAAAATCCAATTAAATCTTTACTCCAGTTTTTATAATTAATGTAACTTGATTAATATCAACTCATGTGTTTGCAGTTTAATTATTTAGTTCAACATGAACCATAAAGTTTGACGTTTGGATGCTCTCACCAGTTTATTTTCTAATTAATTATTTAATTAGAATAATTTATAACTAGATAATTATAAATAAAATTGGACTAAATTCTATTTCATTTTTACAAATGGAAAATATAATACAAGTTAATTATAATTTTGAATATTTCTTTTAAATATCCTTTACATTTGTTTTCTTATTAAAATAAATGAAACTTAGAGTTTCTTTTTTCTCTTTTATAACATAAATCTTCTGATTGCCGTTTCTTTTCAACTGTAGCTCCTTCTTCCGCGCTTCTTATGCTCATGTGACTATGGCAACAAGCCCTATCCCGTAATATGCTCTTTTTAAAATTTTCTTTTGTTTGGTATATCCGTTCTTAGTTGTTTTTGTTTATTGTTGTGTTTCGTTCCGACGCTCGTTTGACGTTAGAAGGAGCGCGATCGAAGAGTTTTGAAGATTAAAAGTTTTAAGAATAAGAGTTGAAAACTCTGAGCAGCTATTCTTTGAAAGAAAGACAAGTATTTCTTGATCATTCTTTTGTTCTAGTAATCATAATAAATACAACTTTCTTTATGCATGCATGTGTCTTAACCTAATGGATCCTAATAGATATGCTTAGTCTTTATGATCATTCCTTGCTAATCTGGATTTTACCTTTCTGTTGGGTAGCTACCGCTTAGTTGCTATAACTGGTTCTAGTACGGAAATAATTACAACAATGGTGACAATAATGATGATGTTACACATGTTTTATTCATGTTCATGGATAATTTGTGTTGTTAATCACAATATCATATCTGTTTATTTGGAACATAGAAAACCACCTAGGAAAACAGTGTAACCATGATATTATATGGCTCTGGTCTTGACTAATTAATTAGAAACACTAGCTTATGATAATCTTACCGAAAAGGCAAGAGAGATTGTATTGTCGGAGTATAGGTCGGTCCTCTTGAGGTTATAATATGGTCCTGGTTAAGGCATTTTTCTCATTAGAAAGAGTTATGACCGCTTTGATTTGAAACCTTAGCGGATTGTCATAAGTTTGGGAATCTTATAAAGGCCTTATAGTGAATTCCTAACCACTCATCTTGAAAGTGTTTAAGAGGCTCGCGAACTCGGGCAACATGGGAGACACGAATTGTGGGTAAAGTGTACACTCTGCGAGGTGAAAACTGATATATTTGCCGTGCTCACAGTTAAGAGCAGCTTGGACCCTCACATGACTAATGAAGTTGAAGATGAATTAAATTGTGGACTATATTTATGATTGTGGTTATGCTTCTGATATATCTCTTCTATTCCTTTTAATGTGGGTTGGTATATACTTGTACCTTAGTAATCATGTGCTAATAAAATTTGACCAACTAAAATTGCATATCGCAGTAAGGCAGTCAGACTTTCCTTGCTTCTGGCCTTCATGTCATATAATTCTCAACACTTGCTAAGTACCAACCATAAGTGTACTCACGTTTATTGTAATTGCTGCTTTGAAGAGAAAGTTGATGTGAAGTCGATGCTGAGTTCTAGCACTACGCAACCCCCGGTTGATTACATGTGAAGTTTGGAGTCTTCGTTTTCAAAATAAACAATAAAACTCTGATAATCTTTATAATTTTTTATTCTCTTTTTATGATACTGTTATTTATTATTCACTTTACCTGCGTGGAACTGGAACTCGATCGATTTGCAACTTGGCGAGCATGTCTGAACATGCCACATCCCACGGTGGTGGATCAAATAAATCACCTGGACGCTGGAAATGTTTGCACCCAATGCCCAGAATTCCACGATAAATGGCTCTTGCTGTCCGGGAGCAAAGCAGGATAGACTGAGTGACCATCACGTCACGCGTCCTCTAGTCCATCTTTGTGATTGTGAACGTCTGACTGACAACCTTTTCCTTTGTTTGTAAACTGATTGACCGTTAGACTTTGACTTGAAAAGGAGATTTTGACTGGGCTACTTATGTACAAACACACTCCTTGGCTGCTTCATATGCAAAGAAAACAGTACTAATACAATTAATATATATGTGCTAGATTGCAGGAATAGTATATGTCAGAAATTAAACTTTTCTATACTTTCAGTATGTAGCTAACTATCGATTGCTTAATTGCGTCTGACTGCCTGGCATGAATCACATGCGAGAGAAAAAAAAACTGTATACCCTCACGGTCCGTTATACCTACACCTACTTACAACACGGGCTTGTTACCGAAAGTCTCTACTGGGCCGAATTAAATTTGGCGACCGGCCCGTTTGCGAAGATGTAGCGGGTTGACCGCTGACCTGGAATTGGCTCGCGTCCAGGTGGTCAACGGTTGTACGCGTTGTGCTTGCTCAGCAGCTGTACCGGCCAACAGATCCTAAAGAGCTTTTGCCGTTTTGCATGTGGAGCCAGAGCATAGGGACCGGACCACTCGACTTCAAATTTTGGTCGTCTTCAGTTACCTTTTCTTGTCTAGCTAAACAACTTAAACTCCCGATCTTCAGTGAAGCAGGTGCGTTACTCGGCCATTCGTCTGGAGGTTATGCTTAGTCTATCTCCCGTGCAAGTTTAGGTATTGCCGGCATCCATGCTCTCCGCGTCCTGCACGCGTATCATGCTCTCCGTGCAAAACGTTGTGCCCTTTCTTTATGTTGTTTTAGAACCAAATCAGATCATGATGTTTCTTGACTGGAGGATGGTTTGGTTTGTGCACAATGGCCAGTAAACACTCTTTTGGAGATGTTTGCCTTTGATTGACTCGAAGTCAATTTGTGTCCATTGTAGTTGTGTGGACATGATGATTTCAGCCACATCGCCAGTAACATCTCTCATGCTTGTAGTAGTGGGTTGCCTTGGGCACCGGGTCGTTGTTGTCCCTAGGATTTTTTGCTGCACATTTCTATAGCCCTTCTCCCATCGGAGAACCAATTGCGTTCTTACACACACACACAAAAAGAAGGAGAACCAATTGTGTTACTTTGTCATGCTCTGCTAGAGTCAATCCATACCAGTACCAGGAGCCCAAATTGCCAGCGTACGAGTCATCCATTGGCAATTTGGCGTCGCTGCCAAGAGGTGATCAATCGACATCCATTGGTTCTCCATCATCCGTCCACTGACATCGACAAAACATGCGTTATCAAGTACTTGAGTGCTGAACAGAAATTTCATTCTCAAGACCGGGGTGAAAACCGGAAAAGCGCTGACCAGCAGGCATGATGGATGGTTGACTCAAACTGCAACTCACTGTAGTTGTAGACTAGTAGCAGGACTGCAGTGACCGTAACGGGCTTCATGCTGCGCCTAATCTCTGCCTAAGGCCCAATATGAAACAGATAGCCCAGTTAATCAAAGGCCCGAACAGACAACAGGTATGTCCACCGTTGCCTGACCGAGTGGCTGACTGACTTGGCGTAGTCCAAGTCAGTGTGGCGCAACTGTATAAAACGACAAGTCAATAGGTGCCAGATGGCCACATGGAAGAGCTTGCCATTTGCGTCTGCACGCACTCGAGCTAGAGCAGAGGACCAAGCAAAATGAACTTGGAATTTTTCTGTGCACTACTTGATTCCATTTTTTTTTAATTTGGTCCCCCTTTGGAGCTTATTCCATCTCTTCATGTGAATCCTCCTGCCGTCTTCTTGTCTAGTTTATCTTCCGATTCTCCTTTAAAAAAGGAAGAAAAAGAAAGAAAGTTCCAGTTCTCCATGAAGCCAGCATGTTAGTGGCCAATCATTCTAGACCTCACCCTTTCTTTTTTATGGATAAACTTTAGTTTACCTAAGGTCGTCCCTCGGTCCAGAAATGCTACCGGTATCGTGCCTTTCTTCCTACCATTTAGAGACAGCAAATCCAAATATGCTGTCCTGCCGAATTCCCAGAGCCGATAATCATCACAGATGAGTCGCCTGGAACTCGAATTTCCAGAGTGAATTCCAGGTCATCAGTAGTTCAGTAAGAACCCGGGATCAGACAACCGTCAGTGCATGCCACTAGGCTCCAAAGACCGGCGACGTCGCCGCAAATCTCTAGCTAGTGTGCCAATGCCAACATCAATCAGCATCCGATCGAATCAGCAAAACGGATCGATGAAAACGGCATGCAATGACCCAATGAATGGCCGGCCGGGCCGGGCAGGCCATGTACAAGCAGGCGTATGAGACCTGCAGTGAAGGCGATGTGCCTTCTTGCTCCTGAATAGTATGCGATGTGACCGGCAGGCAAGATCGACCTGGTCCACCGTCTCCGTCTCCGTCTCCGTCCTGGTCCTCCTCGATAGCGCCATGCATGGATCGACCGGCGACCGTGTAGCTGCCCGATCGATGAGCTCAGACAGGCACAGTTCACTGGTTTATTAGCTGTTGGACGGGGTAGAAGTAGAATTCTGCCGCTCGCCGTTGGAGTAAGCGAAGTGCCGGAACCTTTCTTTGTTCTCTCCTGTGTGTAACTGTGCTCTGATTTCTACCTGCTTACGACCGGCCGGACCGACCGAGATGGCGGTAACTACAATTCAGGCGACAAGTCCACGGCGAGCAGGACACGGCCGGCCGGCGGCGACTGCGTCGTCCATCGGATCCATCGGTGCCGTGAACGATTCATCCGTCCGGCCGGGGACTCCCAAGTCGGTCGTGTGTACGTGCGTTCATTTTCTCTTTTTTCTTTATTTCTAGCTCACACTTCTGTTCTCCTTCGATTTCTTCTTCTTGTTCTAATCGGTGACGGAGAATTAATGGGACAAGTAGTCGCTGCTGATTATTGTTGAATGGTAGTACTATATGCGTAAGAGTGTCACGGAGATGACTTGGACTCTCACTCTCTCATAGCTAGTCTAGTCTACATTAATCGATATCATGGTACACTTGTACTCACAGAAAGAAAATTGGGACAGTTGTCCGGTAGTCTTTGTTGCTGATCGAGTCTTTTTAGCTAGGATCGATAACTTGTGCTGCGTGAAACTTTGACGGTGAAAATTAGGCGCTCAGGTGAAAGTGACTGGGGCTGGCTGGTCAAGTACGTGCAAGTAGGGATGAAAGTGAAAAGGGGAGAAATCCCGTTTACCACGCCGGCTAAGAGGGATTTATGACCGTTCCTGATGATCCTTACCATATATAATTTTTGGATTTTTTATTTTCTTTCTGCATCTTATTGCAACTATTACTGGAATTTTTTTTCTGAAAGGACGGCAATCCTTTTTCCCATAAATTTATTAGAAGTAGGAAATTCACCATTTATAAGAGAAAACCGGGTGCAAAAATTAAACAACTAGGGGGTAACATACCCCAGCAACAACTGACACAACTCGGATAGCAACACCACATAATTGTTGGTACACAATATAGAAAATTTCTGACCGAATGGTATCGCTTCCGGTCGAAAAGCTTTCATCCTTAATCCTTAATATGTGCAAGTATTTTTCTTCTTAAAAAGAATGAGTACGTGCGAGAGGTTTACTAGTATCAGCTACAGCTTGCTCAATGCTCATGTGAATCACGAATCCATGGTGCATGTGACGTGATCTTCCTTTTGTGATGTACTCGATCAGTGGAGATCATGCAACATGCACAGGTTGACGCAAAAAGAAGGCGTTTGTGTGTTCGGCCGGAAAAAAGCACGTTAAAGCAAGAAAGGAAGGTCCAAAATAACGCTGCAAGCAAAGGGAATTTTCTTTTCGGCGTGTGTGAACAATGGAATAGTGCACATGGATAACGTTTGCTCCTGGGACCAAAACCAGGCGAGCCTTCTTGAGCACACACACAGTCGACCGCCAATACAAACAAAGGTATGTGACCGACGGCGGCCGATGTCCATACCAAAGTTGGGCTTGTGCTCTCTCTCTCTCTTCATTTCTGAACGGAGATGTATGAATCACAGCTTGAGCCATGCATGCAAAGACCAAGACCTCCCTGTACACAGGTCGTCGTCTAAAGAAAGCACGAGTACGACTGAAGAACTGCATCGATCGCAGCACTGGAGATAAGATGGCACGAAAATTCAAGATGGAATAGCCAACTTAACATTGATCCGAGGCTTCGTTTTGTCCCTCATCTACAGTTCCGGTCAACCTAGTCCTTCATTTTTACTCTTGGTATTGTGCCGCATAGGATTAGAGGTAGAAAATTTGGAGAACTAGAAGAATGGCCTATTTGATGACGGCTGATGGACAAAATTTAACTTCATGAATAAAAAATCCGGGACCACTATTCCTCGAAAAAATTGGATGGCCCTAGCTGCTGCTCGTGTCTCTTGCCATTGTAGTCTTGCTCTTGCTTCTGTGACGCTGCTCTTCAGTTTTCAAATGTAAGGCCCTTTCCTTCTAAAAACAAAAAACGTAGCCCTCAACTACTTCACACCTTCTTCTGTATGTACTGTCTGGCCTTGCTATAGTAGCAGTATTGTATAGTAAAATAAACATAGTCTTTCCTCCCGTCCAGTCAAAAATTGTGTTCTCAGCTTTGAATTTTAAGCGGCTCATAGCAGTCGACGGCCGAAGGGGCATGGCATCTCTTCCGTGCCAGAAGCGCCAACAAGATTCAAAACCGGCAACCGAATTGTCAGAAACTTGGAGCCTTTTTGTTCTTGGCTGTATGATCGTCGTACAGTGTCACCACTGCAAAATGGCCATGAACAAGAGGAGGAAAAAAAAAGGTTTAATTCCTCCCAAAAAGAAAGGGAGAAGAGCTCCTAAATTAGCCTAACTATGTCTGTCTGTGCACCTTGTATCCACATCTTAATTTTCTTAACCTAGCCTCTGCACACTCACACGAAGGGTCTCTTGAGCCCCTTGAAATCCACCGACTCGATGCACTCGACGCCGCCTCTGGATCCGTTGAGGAGCCGGAGCAGCTCGCTGGCCCTCTCCTTGGTCACGCCCATGCAGCCGACCTGCAGGAGGAGGAGGAGCTTCTGGAACGCGCCCACCTGCAGCGCCTCGGCCTTGCACGGCCCCTCGCCGGGGAAGTTCTTGCACAGCCGCCATAGCGCCGACACGGCGAACTCGGTCGCCATGTCCGACACGTGCTGCATCTTCTTCACCAGCACCGGCACGGCCAATGCGTGCGCGTACGCCCTGCCGCGGCCTTCCTCCGTGAGGAGCAGGCTGTCCAGCACCGCGAGCGCCTTCTCCGTCGTGCCATTGTCGGAGTCGACCAGCAGCTCCACGAGGAGCTGCACCATGCCGAGGTCGACCAGGCGGGACGCCGCGCGGTCGGCGCTCTGGACGAGGTAGTAGGCGGTGACCAGGGCGGCCTTGGTCGCCTGCAGCGACACGGGCTTCTCCAGGAGCTTGACGAGCGCGTCGTGGATCCCGCTCGTCTCGGACATCGCCTCGAGGCATTGGGCGTCGGACGACGAGGCGACCTCGCGGAGCACGACGGCGGCGCTGACCCGTGCGGTGATCTCGCCGTGGGACAGGATCGAGACGATGGCGTCCAGGGACGCCGGGGAGGCAATGTGGCGCCTGGACTCCTCGTCGAGCGGGAAGAACACGACCAAGGCGGCCAGGATCTCCTCCAGCGCGCCGGTCGTGGTCAACGCCGTCACTGCCCGCCGGTCAACGAGTTGGACGAACGCCGAAGAGAGCGCCCGGGCGGCTCCGCCTGCCACAAGGCACCGGCGGTTGCGCTCGCTCTCCTTCCCTAGCGCCCTGGCTCTTGCCGCCAGCTGCCGGCACGCCTGCCCGTCCCCTCGCCTCGCGGCCGCGGACACCGCCGCGAGGAGCTCGGCCGCGTCGGCGGCGGAGACGGGGACGCGGGGCGTGGGCACGCGCTCCACCCCGAGTGCGCGGTTGGCGACGCACCACTCCTGGATCATCCTCCGCGTGGCGTGGTTCGGGATGAGGTCCTCCGCCCGGAGCGAGCGGCCGGTGACGGGGCACGTGGCGTGGCCGCGCTCCAGCCACCCCTCCACGCTGTCGCGGTCGTACGTGATTCCCGTCGGCGCCGCCACGGGGTCCTGCATCATCTCCAGCGAGATCGGGCACAGGAAGTGGCCCGGCACCGCCGCCTCCGCGGCCGCCGGCGCCGGCTGCCTCGTCGTCCGCCTCGTGGCGAGCGGGATCTCGGCCGCGGCCACCCGCACCGCGCGCGGGCGGTGGCGAGAACGGGACACCGGCGTGACCATCCTCGCTCCCGGTGGAACTGAAGACGTGCCCGGCTTGCTGTGCGGCTGCCGGCTGACGGGGGTGTTGCGGTGGTCGGCGTGGTGAAAACACGGGGATATATAGGTTGCGGGCGGGAACGTCGAACGGAAGCGAGAGGGCGTGCTGTGTGGTGTGGGCCTGCGGGGTTTGAAGAAGGGTGCGGGCGGGGACTGGAAGGTGGTGGTTCGTTGGGATCGGAGTTTGAATGTTGACCGTTGAACGCAAGTTTGAATTGTACACGCCGCAGGGGCATGGGCGGAGGGAGAATAGACAATGCTGTTTTTTTTTTCCGGCTGAGATGGATGGCTGCTTCTGTCCTGTACTTCACTTTTGGTTTCCGATTGCGTTTCTAAATTTTCCGCCCTTGAGTTTGGTTTGGTTGGAGTGGCACTTTAGTCATCCCACTTTGGAGTTCCACTAGTTTTCGGAGTAAATGATTCGAAGGAGTATGGATAAACCACCTTTGTTCAGAACATGGATATAAAGTAGTTAACCATTTTTATGCACAATTGTTTGGTTATGTTTGAACATCGTTCCTATTGGCGGAACATAGTGGAGGCTAAGCTGGGCCCCGCCCCACTCCAATAAAAATTTCTCTCTTGCATGCCTCCATGCATGCATATACACATGCAAGTGTTCTTTATTTTACACTGATATTTTAAATTCCCCCCACCCCCACCCCCCCCCCCCCCACCAAAAAAAATTTAGCTCACGTTCGGCCACTGATCGCCCCTGTAACGCTACTAACTAATCTTGATTTGAGTATCTGCTTATATTCATTTAAATTTTGCTTCCATTGACATCCTTCCAGAGGAAGCCATAAAGAGGAAGCACCCCGCACAAAGCATATTTTTCAATTTTATCAAAAAGAGATAAATTATCATTTCCCATTGAAATTATTTAAAACATCCAAATTTACTAAAGTTAATATTTATTTCCTCTATTATTTTTACATATTATATTAGATTTATTCTAATTCAAACTTGGTCAACTTTGACCAAGTTTATGAAAAAAAATAACAACATCGAAATATATGCACTATCGAAATATATATATATCATAATGGATTCAACGAAACAAACTTGGTATTGTAGATATTATTATATTTTTCTATAAATTTTGTCAAAATCAGACAAGTTTGACTTAGAAAAAATCTAAAACAACATGTAAAAAACGGAGGGAGTAGTACGCAGTGCAGTATAATTATTTTTAATCTCTCAAATCTGTTGTAAATATGCAACTTTCCCCGTTCAAAATCATTTTGCGTGTTAGGAATATATGATATACTTCGGTTAGTCTAGGCACGTGAATCATCGCTTAGTAACCTAATAGATAATAAATGCCACATGTGTGGACCTAACTCAAAGATAATGATATACAAATGATAAAAACTACCTCACGAATGCATAGAATATATGTGCCAAGATCCGTTCTCACGCATACGTTGAGATAGAAAGTGTAATATATCAAAGATAATGTTCAAACATGTAAATAAAAGGGAATAATAATATTATTACACTCCGAATATTATAAATGTTCTACCATTATCCTGAACGAAGTCTTCAGCAACATCTTCTTCCACAAGCAGTTGACCAATGAGCGCACGTCTAGAACTCTTCAAAATCGTCGTAGTTCTTCACTTCAATGTTCTCTTCTGAGCAGCGGTTAGGCAAGGTTAGGCAAGGGTGAGTACACTTATGGTTGGTACTCAACAAATGGGGGAACAAATACAAAGCCAGCAAGAGAGGCAAAAAGGCTTATAGCGGTTAGCATTTTAATTGGTCATATTTTATTAGCGAGCATCTATTTATCTAAGTATAAGTTTATACCAACCCACTTAAGCATAAAGTAAACAATATTATTCTAAAGCCAAGAACCATAATTTAATTTATTATTTAAGTTCTATTATCATGTGAGGATCCAAGCCGCTCGTAATCGTGAGCACGGCTGATATATCAGTTTTCACTTTATAGAGGTTGTACACTTTCACCACAATTCGTATCTCCCTATTTGCCCGAGGTAGCTAGCCTCTTAAACACTTCCAAGATGAGTGGCAAGGGATTCACACAAAGCCTTTACAAAGATACGCAGAGAAACTAATGGCCCACTAGAGTTTCAGTAGCAGTGTGGTACATAATCTTCCCTAATGATCAGCACCTTAGCAAAGGCTGCTATCCCAAGAGGACTGGGCTATACCCCATCACCGACCCCCTCCTTGCCCTTTCGGTAAAGCCACTAGTTCATTACGCGTCTAATTAATCAGTTAGGGTTAGAGCCATGTGACATTGTGGTTGTACTGTTTTTTTTTCTCCGTATGCCAATTAAATATAGTGTTCTTGCAATTAACAAGCATATAACAACATATAAAGTCATATTTAATATTCAAAATATTATAACATAACCATCCTAAGATAAAGCATCTAAGCATTTCTACCCAACATATTAAATTAAATCCCGGTGTTCAAGGTTTCAGGAGTAAAAGATCAGGTAAGTCATTAATAGACATCTCATTATTTTAATGCAATGCAACATTAAGGTAAAGTGGTTTATCATACTATTATTGGGATAAAATAGAATATGCAGGGGAAGAAGTCCACTTGCCTTTCTCGCTAAACTGTTGAAACTCTTCTTCGTACTACGGCTCATGTCTTTCCTCGAACGGCACGTTGTCTACGCGATCACACAAGTAAAACATACAACAAGTAAGAAACAATAAAGTAAATAGTACAAACAAAGCAGAATAAGGTGATAAAGATGTTGAGGAGCATGATGCAAGGATTGCATGAGCGCGAGAATCGCTGAAATTGGAGTTAGAACAAGAAAGATACGGGTAAAACAAGATTCCAGAAGCTTATCTGCGAGAATTTTGAAAGATACGAAGGCTAAAACGTAAGAAAAGGGTATAACTGTAAATATATTTGAACTGGATGGATTGAGGGTTGATTTCTTAGAAACTGAAGAGCCTTTTTGCAAAACTGCCAAAGCTGACCGGTATTGACTTTGTGCTGAACAGAACCGGGCCGTCTGATCGAAATCCGACGGTGGAGAGCGGTTGGGGCGGCTTGGCTCAGCGGCTCAGCTCGGCGACGGCTCGGGCGGGCGAAGCGGCTGCCTGGCGGGGCGGCGGCTCAACTCGGTTGCGCGGCTCAGCAGCGCTGGCGGCTCGGGCGAACAGCGGACGGCGGCACGCGGCGGCGGGCCTCGCCGGGGCTGCTCAAAACCGAGCGCCCAACCTCGGTTTCACGCGCGGAGAGGCTGGTGAGGACGAGGGGGCGACGAAAAATGCCATGGTGGTGTCGAGGGGGCAGGGACGTAGCCGGATGGAGCCGTCGGCGGTGAGGGACGGGCACGGCGCTCCAGCGAGCAATCGCCGAGGCGCTGGTGCGGGAGAGAGAGGGGAAAAGGGCCTGGAGGCTTCCTCACCATGTGGGGAAACTTCGGCGGCGGCTGGTCGTCAAGGAGAAGCAGCGGGGCGACGGATCGACGGCGGCGGCTCTCGAAGCTCTCATGCGGCAGCGCTGCGAGAGGGGGCGTGGAGCGAGGGGGAAATTGGAAGAAGGGAGCATGGGGCTCGGGCGTGTGTTTTATAGAGGGAGGGAAAGAGGAGAAGGGGCGGGGTGGTGGCGGCCGGGGCACGGTGGTGGCCGTGATGGCCATCAATGGCGAGCGGCCGGCCGTTAGTGGCGGGAGAGGGGAGGGGAACGGAATGGGAGGCAAGGAGGCGATGGCGGCGATTGATGGCGGCCTTCAAGGCGGGCCGGGGTAGACGGGAGTGCAAGGGGCGCGGGAGAAACAGCCGGAGAGAGCGGCGGCGGTGGGGGAAGGCGGAGCGGCTGGAGGTGGGAGAAGGCCCTGACGGGCGGGCCCAGTGCGTCAGAGAGAGAGAGAGAAGGAGAGAGGGAGAGGAGGATCGGGGCGGGGGGGAGCGGCTAGGCCGAGCAGTGAAGGAAAAAAATGTGAGAGAGGAAGAGAAGAAAGAGAGTGGGGAGATGGGCCGGGCTATTTAATTTTTTTTTCAAAAACAGGGTGTTACATTCAACAAGCCACACAATAAGTTAATTCCTGCATTTTGGACTTGTAGGGTGTCTTCCGTTATTTTCCCATAATAATAATTGGAGCATCTAAAATCTTTCGAGATTCTAGAAAATTATAACTCGAACGGGGGCACATGCCCCTGCAATGGCTTCCCTAAGTATTGTCCACTTCAAACTTTAGCAACTCCTTATTTTTCAAGCTCCATGTGACAACAAATGGTACACTCCATATCGCTTCTTGTAAGAACACACATGGTCATTGTTGATTTGTTGCGTGCTACCCATGCACCCCTGTTAAGTTGCGTAAGATTGTCATCTAAGAGCAGCCACAGCGTTGGGTAAAAGCGACGCTCCGATTGGAAAGAGAAGATCCGAGCATCGTTTTCAACACTGCAGCAGCCGATGCTCCGAAAGAAGATTCTGTCATGGAGGAAACTACATGCATCGACGCCACAACAATAAAAAACTTGTTCTATCTCCTCCGCAGCTTGTGCATGCTCCATTCCTCTGGCACGTATGGAGCAGATGCACTTCTTTATCATTTTTAATTCGCATACCAGGCCCGGCCTCGGTGCTCCTACGTTGCAGCCAATATCCAAATCAGGCAACGCTTATCACGTGCCGTCTGGCATGGGTCCGGTTCTGTGACATATATATATATATATATATAAAAAAAAAAATTTTTATCTACACTCGCTCGTAGCTACTCTCATTATCAGTATACCACCATGTGTATGTCTACATACTTATTTATCACTTTGAATATGTTCATATACTAATTCTAAGATACTTCGAAGGAAATATGTACGAAAAATTTCAAAAGCATCCCTATTTTTTAAATATATCATGATTATATATTAGTACTAGTATATAAAAATGAGTATGTCCATATACTTCACGTATAGTCACATACTTAAAATATATACCATCACAGATGGTCTAGTATGATCATATGCACCTCATAAGTACCTTTCGTTGGGTCGGATACACTCTACATCATGAGATACACATGTAGGAGTAGCTACGAGCGCGTGTAGAATGGATTTTTCATATATATATATATAATAAATGTAAGGGTGGAAATCAGAAAAATTTGGAGAATCATGCATAAATTTTAGCTCCTTTCTTCTCGTGCAGTTCAGACAATGTAGCTAGCTAGTGTGAGCTTAAGTATAAATAAGTACTATATTGTATGTTGGGTTTGACGCAGAAAATCCTTGCAACAGCTGGGGTGGGAAATGTGATCCCATCAAAGTTTGTTGAACGCTTTCAACCAACCTGGTTCAGACGGGTTCATTGAAGGACACATCCAAATCGAACACACTGGCGTGTGGGTACGGCGGTGCTAGTTACGCTAGCAGAAGTCTAGTCGTTTTACGGCAGGCGTGCGTGCGGCGTGTGCCGACGACCGGCGACTTTGACGCCCGGGTCCGCCGTACCCGTCGGTCGGTCGGTCGGTCGAGTGACAGTGCTTCCAGCTCGGCCGATCGAACGACGAGGCAGGAGGTAGTAGGAGGTAGCGAGTCATGAACGCACAGCTAATTTAAGCATCGAAGCAGGAGGCAGCGAGCATTTCAACAAAATCCATTCATCAAGGTGCGTGTCGTCACGAACCGGAGCACAGCCGGTCAGTCTAGAAGACCATCAAACCACTCGCTTGTCATCACGCGAATTTCCTAACCTTCCGCCTCGTTTTCTAAAGGTTTTATCGGTGGACTTTCGGACCTCGCGAGACCGGCCAACACGCCATGTTCGGGTTGGTTGCGAGCACGAAACTAAATTAATTAGCTAGGCGCGGCGCCGTGACTTGTACGCTTGGCGAGACTTGATAAGTTAGGGGACTCACGGGTCGAGTCTTCGTTTCGCCGTAATGGATTTGTTGCAGCAGCAAACAGGCCTGTTGGGAGCTGAAGCTGATGATAGCATCCTGCTATCTCTCTTCAGATTTTCTCCAAGACGACGTACGTGGATGTAACCAGTAGTAGTATCTAGTGTGTGTAGCACTGCAATTGCTATAGGGTGGAGCGGATGGACAAGCAGAGACGAGATGCATGGGCCGGGGTGTATGATTGATGAGCAAGCAGAAGATTCAGCAGCGGCAGCCATGTAACGTGCATGGCTACATCAGTCAGCATCAACGTTCAATCACAAGGGCCTTATACGTAATTTGACCACGTAGAACTAGCTGTACACAGATGTATGCTAAGCAAGGGTGTCCAAAATTTATGATAGATGTAGGTGCTTTATCGGGCAGTTGCTCTAAAACTTGTGAACCCTATTCGAAATGCTAAGATCTGACACATGCATGTACTGAAGGATATGATCAGTTTAGTTTACTAGCTGTTTCATCTGAAGATAATTGAAAGCTTAATAAGCGGCAGGTTGGAAGGATAGAGCTGCCAAGGAAATCGAACAGTCAAGATCATACACTCATAAGGTTGAACAAGCCACATCTTTGATTTGTGTTGTACACAGAGCTCAGTCAGTGACGTCCATTTTCGCCAACACTACTTTTTGGGTCAACGACGGAACGACGTCATTTCTTCCATGTTCCTATTCAGTTGGTCTGGACAAATCTACACCACAGATTAGCACTACTCTTATCTTGCAGGATTCCGAGCAACATGCACCGTGGGATCGGTTCCTTGTCTGCCATATAGCACAGGGAACCAAGACTCGTCCCCGGCCGCAATTGGTGATCTCTACAATCTTTACTGACGGGACTGGACATTGGCATGCATGTGTGCTGTGATCTTGGTTCAGTTCGTAATCTTATCTGACCGGACACTGCAGGTTAAGGATCATTACAAGGGAAACCTGGGCCTGATTGGCACAAGATGGCTCAGCCCTTCCATCTTGGGCTCGAAGAGCAAGCTGGGCCTGGTTAGCACAAGATTGGAGCGTGGCCCAAACAATCGAGCTCCTGGGCCAAACCAGCAGAAACCTTCCTGCAGTTTTCTGCTCTCTCCCTCCTCTCGCTCGCTGTCCTCTCCTCTTCCCGTCCGACAGCGCTGTGGCCGGTGACTTGGATGCCGGCGGCGCTAAGCCCCTAACACTGCAAGCCGCGGACCGGCGGCCACCGGAACCGGGGTGGACGAAGGTGAATGCAGATGGCTCGTTTGATTGTCTTTGACATGGCGAGGAGGTGCCGTCGTGATTCTGAATCACCATGGAACTGTCGTGAAGGAGCAAGCGAGATGGTACAATTTTCTGCTAGATGAGATGACAATTGAGGCATTGGCGGCAAGAGATGGCCGGTGGTTATACTCCAAGTTGGCTAGAGGTAGAGGAGAGGAGGTAACCAGCAGGAACTGTAATCCGGCCTGCTCATAGATTCATAATCAACAAAAGCTCTTGTGATTTTTTTCCTAAAAAAAAGAACAGGCGGCTGACGCAACTTACCAGGGCAGCATGCGGCCTTGCTCGTCTACTCGGTGTCCCAGTCCTGACTCCTGAGTCCTCCATGTGCGACGTGCTGCTCGAGATGGCCCTGATCTGGCGCTGGCAAGGTTGCACATCGTGCAGGCTGACTCGCAGCCTGCACAGCAGATGCGCTGCGCCTGGCCTGCTAGCTGCTAGATTCTATGCCCTTGGCTTGGATTTTGGCTCCCGTGCACGCTCGCGTCGCCCCCGTGAAACCAAAAATTTGAAATGGCACCATGGCAGGGAAGTAGCGTGCGAATTTCATTTGCCCGTGAAGTAGCAGTTTGTACCGTCGTGGCAGGTCGATGCAGATGAACCTCGTTCAGGGGGTAATGATTGTTTCCAAGATAGTCCACAGGATAGATGATTTGAGAAAAGAATGGGTTGTTTAGTCAGATAGCTAAAGAACCCTAATCATTCTGCGCATGCATCATGCATGTGGTTGGTACCTGGTTCGCCGACCAGCGACAATCACAAGCTCAGCGCACCACACGGCCACAAAGATGATATGTTTTCTTCTTCTTTTTTTCGATCTGAGCAGCCATAGACAAACAGGGAGTAACACAAGCGCTGTTGACCTTTTTTTTTTTCTTCTGGTGATAAGCAGGCTATTGTAATGCTAAACCTTGTTTGGTGCACCGACAGGTACCAGCATGGTGCGCAGGGATACAGAGCCATAAAAACCTGTGAAGTAATCTACTATTGTGCTGGCATCACAAATTTGGGGCAAATTGGACAGTAACCTGCTTAAGGGAACCGGGCTTGCTACAGTGCTCCAACCACCTGAGTGATCTTTATTTAATCCAGGGCTCCAGGCCAACAAGCAAACACGAACATTGTAGCCATACAAGTGCCAGAGCAGTTTACATGGTATCTTGTACAGTACATGAACTGTGCACGTATACACAGTGCCCAGCCATATCTTGCAGAGTACACGAACTGTACACGTAGACACATGTCCAGTCATTCTGACACTCACATCTCGACCATGGCAAGCACACTGCAGATTATACCGTCATTACACGGAGCGACAAATTAACTGCCCCGTCAGCCACGTTTTACATCCGGAACAGCACCACAGGAGTACAATGCTGAAGCAGAAAGAAGAAGGGACCACAGGTCGATCGTGTTAACAAGAACACAGGTTACAGTGCAGAAGAACTCAAAAGCTTTTCATTGTATCTAGCGGTTGAACAGAACGAGTCCTGGTGCACTTTCCCTACACAACGAACGAATGCAAACAGTTTCATGGAACATGAGGAGACAACAGGTATGGGCATGACCTTTTTCACTTTCCAGGTACTCTGAAACTAGGGGTTTGCAACAAGATGTGGTATTTCCAATGAACTGTCAGGACGTACAACAGCCTATAAACATCAAAGAAGAGAATTACAGGATGATCTACCTATACTCCCCTGGGCTGCCGCTCATCTGCGATGCATAGCTAGCTCACGGCACTTTCATCTTTTTCATCTAGTGTTGTGAGGCCATGTCAGATGATTGTTAGAGTTAGTGTCAGCTACGTTGATCTCAACATTAAACAGCCGAATCAGTCGTTCCCACTACTAATCTGGAGACTGCTTGGTATAGCTGCTCCTCATCGAAGGGTTTTGACACATATCCATCCATTCCCGATTTTATACACTCTTCATAAGTCGCCTGGATAACATCGGCTGTCATTGCCAGAACAGGCAAATGGCACTCAACAAATGTTGAGCCTTCAATCGAAGCCAACTTGTTCTTTCTTTCCTCATTAGCTTTCATCTCCATTTGCCTTATTTGTCTGGTTGCCTCAAACCTACAGAATTTAATCATTGAAATTTGATGGTCAGTAGGAAGATTTTAATTTCAATGATCAAACAATACTTGACACACATGCCCGGAGAAATGGAATATAAATATCCCTTGAGTTAATTTTGAAACAATAGCATTTTTTTTTTAATATGTAAGCAGGATGGAAATGGCAACCAATGTGTGAGTTTATTTAATTCATACCCATCCATCTCTGGCATCTGAACATCCATAAAACATGCGTCGAAACAATGTGGAGGTTGAAGTAGACTGACAGCATCCTTGCCACTTTCAACACAATGAACCTTAGCACCATACTTTTTTAGTGCAGCTGCAGCAACTCTGAGATTGACCTTATTATCATCTACAACCAATATGTTCTTCCCAACCAGCAAGCTACGAAGAAATGATGGCCGATTTTGATTCTCTTTTCTTTCGGGCATCTCTACTTTCAGCAGCTGCTGAATACACGAAGCAATTGTGCTTGCTCTTAAAGGCTTACACATGACAATATCGAATATGGATCCATATTTGTCCTTGTCGGCTTCAGAGGTGACCAAAACAACTACCTTAGGCGCATCAGACAACTGACCATTCTTGTGCTCACGTAGACGATTCAATAACTGAACATCCGTCTCAGGCCTCCAGAAGTCACTCTCGATAAAAAGCATGGCTGCTTTTTCCCTACAAAAAAAAAAATAAAGATGGTCAATTTACAGGTAATGCAAAAGAATATAAAGTGCCGAATATGCAGCTTTTAGAATGTTTTATGTTTTGTTTAAATCAATTAGTGATAACAGTACAGCCAGGGTCCTTCAGGTTTTGTGCTTTTTCAGTAAAGAGAAGACTCACCTCGAAATGGTTGCTCCATTTTGTCCAGAAAAAGCTTTTAGTCCCGCACTCATATTGTTCACAACTTGAACAATTATTCCCAACCTCTTAAGGTGATACCTGGTGACAGCACTACGTACAGGTCTCCCATCAACCAAGATGGCCTTCATTCCCTTAAAAGCAGTTGGAAGTGCCTCAGACAAGCTCCTACTTGAATCAGCTGAAGCATCTTTGCATGAGCGCTTCAGTGTAGCGGAGAATGTGAACGTACTTCCAACAAAAGGACGGCTGGTGAAACTTATCTGCCCGCCCATAAGTTCAGCTAGACACTTGCTTATGCTTAGACCAATGCCAGTACCACCATAGTTCCTTGAAGTTGAACTATCAGCCTGCATAAAAGGTGTAAAAACACGATCTTGTGCATGCAATGGTATCCCAACACCCGTGTCCTCAATGCTTATTGCCAATGTGACGCGTTCAGAATCATTTTGATTAGAATTTTTGCCATCAAGATCATCCAAAAGTGACTCCTTATCAGAGAGCAGCAGCTTAAAATATTGCCAATTATTTCGTCTGTCTGCCGCTTCAAACCCACTCAATGTATTGAAGGCACCATTAGCTGTTGACTCAACTTTACCATCTTTCCCATTCATGGTTCCATGTATGACCTGATTAGCTTCCACATTTGAGTTCTCAGCCAAACAGACCCGAACAAATACATGGCCCCGTTCTGTGAACTGGAACAGATAACACATATATTAGTACATTTTCTGAACGTATTTGATGACAGAAATACGTAAGACTTTAACAAACATTATTTGAAGTGTGTGTCAGGATTCAAAATTGGCTGCTTACTTTGACTGCATTGCCCACCAAATTTGTCAGTATCTGTCGGAACCTCCAAGGGTCCCCGAGAACAACCTTTGGAACATCATCACATACAAATACTGCAAGCTGTGGCAAGGAGAAGATTAGGAAAAGAGTATACTATTTGAAAGAAATTAACAGGGCTGATTGGTTTGGATGGAACTGCATTATTTGCTACTTGCTCAGCAACAAACTAGGATTAGAAGCAATCTATTTCAATTGCAATTGAGGGAACAGGAAACACCATTTCCTACTTTAAGCATCAACAGTAGGATACCTCAATGCACTTCTCCCGTGACTTTGAAGAAAATAAGGAAATAACATCATCCATGAGAGAACGCAGATCAAAAGGCACAGCTTCAAGCTCCAACTTTCCAGCTTCTATCTTTGCTCGATCAAGGACATCATTTATCAGTGTTATCAATGCTCTGCCACACATCTGAGCAGTCTGAGCGAAATCCTTCTGAGTCATGGTCAGATCTGTTCCCAAAAGCATATCCAGCATTCCTACATTAGAAAGAAGAATTTTTAGATTGCCGGGCCCATCAAAACAGAGATTATGGTGTAGGTATTGCAACAAATGTGTAAGTACCAAGGACGCCATTCATAGGTGTTCTGATCTCATGTGATACAGTTGCCAGGAACTGCAAGAAAAGATATAAACATGTAAATATGTAATGCATACATGATCCAAAACCTAGAATTCCTAGTAAAAGAGAGCGCTAAAGTATATGTTAAACCTGAGACTTTGCAACATCAGCAGCTTCTGCCTGAGTTTTGAGTTCTTCCATCTTTCTACAATCTTCTGAAACTTTGTCGTATCGAGACCATGCGGCACAAATGATATACCCCAGAAGCATCCATATGACAAATGTGCCCAAAGGATTAGTGATGGCCGACCATGGCGTAGGAGGCTTTTCTCTATACCTGCACATGTTAACAACATTAGTAGAACATCAAAGCAGACAAAGTCAAGAGTTACAGATAGAAGGTACCAACCTGCACCTCATTTCATGCTTCCTAAACGGATCTCCAAAATCCAGCATGCTAACATGTAAGAGGGGCACTTGATCATCCAAACTTGGAGGTCCATACAAAACCATAGCTTCCGAAGCATTTGTGACATCGTAGACATTTACCACAATATCCTGATTGCCAGCAAGTTTGCTCAGCAAATTCTCCACAAGTGACTCCACATCAAAGGCTCCACCAAGATATCTATTAGTAGGTAATTCAATTAGATTTGACAAAAATAACCAAACAAATTCATAATTATTGACAGCCCACTGCAAATTTTTTTCTTTAAAATTAGGAGTTTAATATGTAACTTTAATTTAATAGAGGCAAGTTGGAAAAATATATCATAATCTTATATCGTTAAATGTGTTTGTGTCATTGATACACTATCCTATTTTGTTAAAAGAAAATCGCTATTCCTATTATAGCCTCCTACTAGACATGTCAAGGTTATAATTGTCAACAGGAGCTTAGTGTTGGGCAGTTAAATACAAATGTTGCAAATTACATGACGACAATATATGGCTTGGTGTAATGTCCCTGCACGTCATTTTGTTCAGTACATTTGCCTACTATATACTCACACTTTACTAAAGAATGGATGCTACACAAGCCTATAGTTGATAATACTTGAAAGATACAATTTAGATCATCTCACCCAATAGTTGCATCCACACGTTGCTCAACTGATGCATCAGCAGGAAGATCAGGGCGGTACACAGCAAAAGTGAGAACTACTCCCAAGTGGTTTGATCCAAGCAACCGGAATGGGTTTGTTAACACTGCTTTCCCAGTAGTCCTGGCTCGCAAAATGTTTTCTCGGTCCTCCTAGATTGAAAATAAATGGATTACTGTCACTTTAGAGACATCAAAATGGCATAAATACCCCCAATGAATACGAAGGCCTTCATGTAGAAGTGATCTCACCTCCCCAGACATCATGTCGATGCGTGCAAGGTAGGAAACCGTATCCTGGGAGAAAATCACTGGGGCGTATTCAATTTGGGGAGGTGCAAGCTCCCGCTTCATCGTATTCATAATCCATCCCTGCTGGCTTTCAAACATTTCCCTCTCATGATGGAAGACACGCTGAGCATATGCCACGCCATTCAGCAGTGGCCGCTCAAATGATGTCCTTCCTGTGTATTTTGCAAAAGTTTCCTGTAGCGAGCACAATACAGGAAGCCAAAATAAAACACAAATTCTGTAAGAATCAACAGTAATGCCCCATATATTGTAAGAACCTACATGACATGACTGAGGCACCTGCAACTAAAGTAAAAGGGGCCATTAATCGGTATGGTTTTCACAAAGGCTACAGTGTTTTAAGTCATCAATGAAAAAGGAAGGCAGCTGTGGCCACGAATCAGATAAGTCATTACTTTCGTACCAAAACATGTGTTCAAATACCATGGCACGGTACAACTAAATCATAGGCAGACCAACAAAAGGGTGGAGGAACGAACTGTAAAATGAAGAGACGCCTTCGAGTATCAATGATCCAATCAGGAAAAGAAAAGGTAGAGACCCACTGCATATCGTAATTCATCTGTGCGACAGTGACCTTTCTAAGCATAAACTAAGGGATCAAAAGGTTGTAGAAAAAGCAACCAAATGGTTGTCAAAAGAGCGCCCAGATGGATTTCTAACGAACACACTAACCACTCTATTACTAACAAACAATGGGCCACCAACCTAATAGTTCAGTTCAGCGAGGTTTCTAAGCATAAAAAAACCCCAACCGCCGCAGGAATGGACATTTTTTTCGGAGATGATGAACAGCACCTGTCCCGCCAACCACAGCAATCATGTCGCGCTAAACGACTAGTGCCGCAACGACTGTAAGCGTCAACAAACCACGAGGCATCTTAATCCTTTATTTTTTTCTTTTCGTCCTTGAGAAAAAAAGCGAGCGACAGGAAGAACAGTTTCAAGGATCTCAAGGGCCCGCCGCTGCTAAACGATTTGATGTAGCAGCATAGACGAGCAATGGTGGAGAGGAGGGGCAAATGCTCACGAACCTGGTCGATGGCGGATGGGAGCTTCTCGTAGTGGAATGTGGAGATGAGGATGGCGAGCGCGTGGACGTGGTTGACGGTGACCCCGAACTGCTCCTGCAGCATCCTGGCCCTCTCCTCGCACATGCTGACGAGCCGCTCGTCGGCGCGGTCCATGCTCTCCCGTCGCAGGTGCCAGTGCATCGCCGCCGAGCACGCCACCGCCAGCAGCACCCACGCCGCCGCCGCCAGCCCCCTCCACCCCCTCTTCCTCCTCGCCCCGCAGTACTTTCCCCCCATCCCTCCTCCCTCCCGAATCTACTGCCGCTCCCGCGCGTCCTCTCCCTCCTCCTTCCCCCGCCCAATGCGCACCATATGCTTGCCGAATCGCGCCGGGCGAGCCACCCAGGCCAGACCCCGCAGGCTCTCCTCCCCCTAGCAGCACTACGACCAGCCCACCACCACCAAGCAGCAGGCAAGCGCGGGCGCGCGGCGCGGGAGACTAGAAGGCTGGAGCAAGGGGGGGCGCGGGGCGAGGCGTGGTGGTGGAGCTTCTCAAAAGAGGCGAAGCTTTCGCGAGTTCCCAGCGGCGACAGCTGCCTTAAAATAATTACGCCTACGACTAGCTGCTCGCGGGCATTAACTAATCCGGCCACGGTACCCGAGCGCCCTCCCCGCCCAGCTTTCCCTTTATTGCCTCCACTCCGCGGCCGCCGCAACACGTCGATCCACTGCGCGAGCTCGCGCTAATCAACAAAGGCCGCGGCCGGCGGACGGACGGAGGAATCCCGGCCGCTTTTTGCAGCAGATATTCGGGACAGGCGAGCGTGGCGCGCCCGCAATTAAGACGCCTCCCGCAACAGTGGAGCCGCACTAATCGCGGCGGGCTAACCGACGCCGGCGCGCGGCTTATCGCGGGGGGTGCCTGGGCCTGGCCTCGCTCAGCGGCGGCGGTACTGGCCGAGCTCGGGCGCGGCGGCGACCGTGGCGGTGGAAGCCGGGGGGGAGTAAGGAGAGAGAGGGGGGGGGGGGGTGGAAGCAGAGGCGAGGGCGTTTGAAGCCATGTGCATGCCGTGCGCGCCGCGCGGGGAATTGCCGCTTCTGCCCCCCGCGCGCCGGTTTTCCCTTTTGTTTTCTTCCTGCCGCGCGGCGCGGGGGGCGGAGCGCATCGGAGGGGCAGTTCGGGGAGTAGAGGCGGCAGCACGAGTACAGCAGGCAGCAGGGGGGCATCTGGAGTGGAGGGGTGGCGACCGGCGCGCCGCTCCGTGGACCCGGCGCATGGGCCCGCGGACTCCGCGGCCCGCCCCGCCAGCGCAGCAGGCAGATCCATGTCAGCCGTTGAAGAGAAGCCTCCCGGTCAAACTCAAACCCCGTCGTCGTTTCTCTCCACCGCGGAATTAGGCCCGGCCCACGCCTACCACTCTATTATCCGCAGCACGTAGCACTGTAGCAGCCACCGTTATTATCTTTGAGCAGGCTGGAGCCAGGATGCAAAGTCTGATGGCACCCAGAAATTCGGCCAAAATAATAAACTCCACTCTAAATTCTTTTGTAATGTTTTTTTCCTAAAAAATAAATGGAGAATGAACCCAACCAGCCGTAACACAAGTACAGGTACAGGCAGCGCCCAACCAGAAAATGGAAAGGATATCCTTACAAAAAAACACACGCGGGAATGGCAGCACATCGACGCGGACGAAACGGAGCCGTAGCAATTCCTGAGAGCGCGCAGTACTGGACTGGCGCCTCGCTCCAGAACGGACGCGATCCTGGATTTCAGGCAGCCTGTACGCGCTCCCTCCACTGCCACCACCACCTCCAGCTGCAACAATGGCGCATGGCTGGCTACCCCGGCAGAGCCTCTGGCCGGAGGCCAAGTACGCAATAACTGCTCCTGCTGCGGCTCCGCTCCTACTCCTCGCCGCCACTGTTGGAGAGGGAGCTGAAGCTGTGGTAGCTCTCATCATCGTGCGGGTACTGTGCTTCAGTGATCGAGGGCACGTACGCCTCGCCGACCCGAATGGCTCCGGGAGTCAACCGCGTGCTGCTCTCAGCACGCCGACGCCGAGCCTCACCTAGTCCACGCGCGTACGTGCGTGAGCTCATCGCCCCTTGCATATGCTGCTCTGCTGTCTGCTCGGTGCCTCAGCCATCAGCGGGTTTCAGTGATGACGGCGCTGATTATGCGGCTGATTAGCATTAGCTCTGCGTTTGCTTACGGTGGAAGTTAGCGCTTAGATCTCTCGAGACGGTTGGAAATTTCAGTATGGCTAGGGTTTTTCAATCTTGCCCAAGCCTGGAGTGCGTACGCGTCGGCTGGAACTGAACGTACTAGGATAAGTCGCTAGCTGGGAGGTTGGAAGCAGGGTGCACAGCGGCAGAGCCAAACACACATGGAATTGGAACTCATTAAGCTGTACTAGTATGATAAACAATTCAGGTGACACGATGCTCAGGTTCTCTTCCTCTTCCACCCTCTTTCTCTCTCACCCTCTGACCGAAGGGGTGTGTGCCGAGGCCTGACACGCTGCCAACCCAGTTTTAAATTTCCTATCGCCGAGCAAAGTGTTTACACCATGTACTACTATACTGTACTGTACTCCAAATTACTCCTAGATAGAATAAAATCTCCATCCATCTTTTCCCGGCCCTCACAGCCTTTTCCAGCGGCAGCTAGCTCCCCTTTTGTTTCTTTCTTTCTTTCTTTTCGGTGGCCTCCATTTGATTTCAGTTTCTCCCATGGCAAGCACCTGCCGCCGGGCGCGGGCGACCTGCTTTCCCGCCTTGGACGCGAGCAGTGACCTGATAAAGATGCACAGCACAGGGATGGAGCCATGGAGCAGCAGCAGCAGCAGGGGGTCATGATTAAAAAAGGCCCCTGCGCATGCATCCATGACTGTGTATGAGTATGACCCAGAGCGCGGCGAGCCTGTTTCGCCACCGGCGCAAAAGCTCCTCCCGGTTCAGGCCACGCCCTCCCTCCGTTTTTGCACTGAGCCCCAGCCCCCCAGTGGAAGGAACAAGCCGCAGCCACCAGCCAGCGCGAGCGGTGAGGGCAGGCCACTGTAGCGTGGCAGCTCAGGTCAGCTCAGCTCAGCCACCACTGTGGTACGATGCCCTGCTGCTGGCTGCTGCCATCTGCTCTGCTCAGGCTGGCTGGCCCATCAGAAGCGCTGGGCTTTCATGTGATGCCAATATAGTAGCATTTTTTTTTAACCTCCCCGTTTGCTTTCCTGCCATGCTGCTGCTACCAGTAGGTTTGCTGTACTGCAAGTATATTAATTGCCCGTGCCATAAAACCGCGCGCAGCGGCCAGCACTACTCGCTCGGTCTCGGACAATGCTTAGCATTTTGGCATTGACCTTAACCTGAGTGAGAGAGAACTGATCGCAAGGGGAGCGAGAGGAAGGACGGGCGGGCCGGCCGTGATGCTACGGCACGCGCTGCCATTTGCCCGAGACACACACGCGGTGTACTTTGTGTAGGGAAGATCTCGCGCATGTACCCGCTCGCACAGGCCACATCGCGTCCTGTCCATCACGGTGTGGTACCACCACTGGCGCCCGAGTAGTTGGGGTGCGACGTTACTTCGCCCTCGCCCTCGTCTACAGCGCCCGCGCGCGTCGCTGCCGCTGGGAAACACGCGCGCGCGCGCGAGAGGCACCATTTATCACAAGCGGAGACCGCCGTGGGGCGCGTCCGGTACGGCGGCGCGAGTATGCTACGCGCCCCGGCGGCCGCGCCGTTTCCCGCGTTGCTGCGGTGGCGGCGTGACGTCGCGCCGGGGGTGCCTCGGCGCGGCCAGTGCCCGCGGCCGGCGGCCGTAGCTGATATGTGAGATTACCCGGTCGGGCGGTGGTGGGACGGGGCGCAGGGTGCAGGCTGTGGGCGGGCATTGACTCCTGTCGAGCACGGCGGACTACGCCGCAGACGGACGGCAAGGCAGACTGCAGAGGCGACTGCGCCCATCAGGGGTCGCATCGCTGCTGCCGTCATGCCAACCGAGGAGGCAGCGTACTACTTTTTTAGGACCTCACGTGGGCTATGGATGGACATCTTCTTTTCTTAGGACGGTGGGCTATCGAGTTTTGAGGGATGGTTTCTGCGGGCGCGAATTAGAGCTGGGCGTGGGCCAATTTCCTGAACGGGCTGGAAATAAGCCCAATCCTGCAACAGGCAAAAACGTGCGTACATCGCTGTGTAACTTTTTTGGTTGAAAACTTGAAACAAGATCATCCTTCGGCCAACGAGTTGAGAAGACAATTTGAACTTTCGAAGTACAAACTAAACCTGCAGCTCGCTCAGGGCACGCAAGAAACTGTGCTCCCCTGATGTTGTCACAGTGACAGTTCTTAGGCTCCAATAAAATTTAACGAAGGCTGTAACTTTCGAGTAAAAATATAAAAGGTAAAAAACATTTCCACAGCCAACTCATAGATAAAAGGAGACTTTATAGGCACAGAAACTATCGCAGCGCAAAGAAAACAGAGAACCTAAACAACACGGGCAGGTGAAAATTCTCAGCTACATATGGCTGGCTGCGTAAACTTCTGTTGAAACAAGACTATGCTCAGCCAGCGAGCTCAGAAGACAATTTGAAGTACAAACGAGCCCTGCTGCTCGCACGCAAGACACTGCTCGTTTGATGTTGTCACACTGACATTTCTTAAGCTGCCATCAAATTTCGCGATGGCTTGTAAACACGCACTGAAATCAAACAGGAAACCCACCAATTCCACAGGCATATCATAGATAAACAGACACTGCTAGACACAGAAACTGTTGCAGCACAAAGAAAACAGAACCTAAACATCACGAGAATACAACCATGGCAGGTGAAAATTCTCAGTTCTTAGCTAGTTGATTCATTTTTAGAAAATATTGTGCTCATCTGGTCTGCAAACACTGACATAACGCTCTGCGCTTGAGAATACTAACAAAAAAGCCAGAATAAATATCTTATCGGTGACCCCCAGTTAAGAACATCCATAGAATGCTCTAAGCTGTAGCACCCTTGCCCTTCTTCCTTTGGAGCTTCTTCATGTAGAACTCAAGCTCTTTACCCTCAAGGATGTACCTGTCATACAAAAGTAAAGGCTATTGTAAGTAGCTGAATTAAAACAATATAGCTGGTAAAATCTGGTAGTGACACACAAAGCACTGTCAAGATCCAACAGTGATGGTTTTCATCATATGCTACAGACAAACATTCCGTTTTATGCCGCAATATTGATATTGATTATACGGACAGATAAAAGTTGTAAGAAAGAAAAACGGAATTCTGATATTCCATACCCGTCAGCTCTGCCACACTGCCCAGGGCGGGAAGCAATGCACGCCAACAGCCTTCCACTGCCAAATTGCTCTTCAATGTGGGGGTCAAGTGTGCGTCCCTGCTGACGCTTCTCAAGCTTCCTCACAACATGGTTGCTCTTCTTTGTTTCCTCAGCTGCAGCCTCACCCTCTTGTCCCTGCATTAATGCACCTCAAATAATAAATGATCCGCTGAGGGAACCATCACAGCCTCTAGATATAAGGAAAAGGAATTTACTTAAAACTATCACTCTTAGTTTTCTGGGAAAGACTAACAAAATATATTCATTGAAAATAATCAACTCTAATATTTTTCATACAGAAACCTAAAACAAGCAAAGCAATGCAGAAACAAGCCATTCACATACAACAGGTGGATAGAGGAAGAGGTTTATAAGAATCTGTATGACAGATGATGTGTCTGCTTAGGAATAAGTGGTATCTACATGAACTAAATTCAGAACCCTCAAAACAGAACAGGATGAGCAGTTATTTGTAATCTACAAAATAGTGTGTGAACTGTGACGCCAATTCCTTACAAAACACAAAGTCAGTAATAAAACTTCCAGTTGCAAGGAATCATACCTCAGCAGCATCCTTCTTGGCAGCAAGTGCCTTCTTCTTCCTACCGATGTCCACTCCATAGTGTGTTAGGTACCACTGCTTGAATGGGGCAGCATCAACTTGCACAATGGCGCTCTTCACAAGGGTCTGAGTCCTCACAAGCTCATTGTTTGACGCATTGTAGACCACATCAAGGATACGGGTCTTGCGGGTAACAGCCTCACTTCCCCATGAGTAGTTACCAGTATCCAAGCGGAGAGCCCTCCACTTCACATTACCTCCGCGGACACGGACCCTCCTCACCGTCTTGTTGCTTGACAACTTGGTGTTGGCTGGCTGGCGGCCAAGCTCATACCTTTAGGACAAATGAGAAGCTGAATAAGTCTCAGCACAGTAATATACAACTATTTTGATCTAATACTTCTGGAATGGGCTGCTGACATCAATTCCCATCATCAAAACCCCAGTACTGCATCTGATTTACAAACATGATCCTGACAACTGACAAATCATACGAATTTACTGCATAGATTACTTGTAACTAAATGCAAATAAAGGTTTAGGGTTCATTTAGTAGCAATAAAAATAAAGCTTACAAATCTAATAACACAATTACAAAGGTGAACACTTTCATCACAGGTTCTCCAAACAATTCCCAGAAATTCTAAATTAGTTTGCCTTCTGAAAAACTCGAAAACTAAACATAGAAACGACATGATACAACTGCTTCATTTTCACAATGACAAGAGTCCGCAGTTTCATCAAAAGCATTATGATAATCTATTTAACACTCAAAGATAACTCATTATGCTGGAGCTATAATTAGGGGGCACCAACCGGGTAAACTCAATAGAGTTCACATAGTCACGTCATGGACAAAACCATACACGATACAACTCAGATCAGCTCCTATAATCGAAAACACCTCAAGATCCACCAAGAGATCGAAATGCAAAGATATCAAACCCTATACAACCGATCTTATCAACCACTTAACTAAACTACAGACCTTTGCAAACCAGCACAATTCCAAATGAAAGAGCAGGAGAGGGAAAGAGTCGTTACTTTCGCTTCTTCCTCCAGGCCTTCTGCTTCCCACCGGTGGCCCGGCGCTTGTGCATCGAGTCACGCGAGATACCTGCACGGACACATCCAAAGCAACCGCCGCCGCAGCCATTAGCATCGCTCAAACCGCACAGCTTCCGGACACCACGGCAGCACAAGCAGAACGAGAAGGCAAGTCGAGCGGGTGCTCACCCATGGTGGCGGCGGTGGCTTGGCCCTGCTGCAGCTGCTGCTCCGCCTCCTCCTAGTACGCCCGCGGCGCCGCTCTTCTGGTCCGGTAGCACAGGGAAAGAGAGCGAAACCCTAGGGCGTGGGGTTAAATAGGGGTCGCGTCGGCCGCGGATTAGGGCTTATTCACGGATGGAGATGGGCTGATATGACGGGGGCTTCTGGGCCGCGGGCGGCCATGACTTTAAAGGGTGCGGCCCATCTGGACCCGTCTGTCTCAATAGGCCGGGCCGAAAGGAGTAGTGGTTATTCCTAGAGATAGGCCTAACTCGCTAAGGCTCGGTTTGATCAGGTCCTTTTCTTTTAGTTCTCGGAAATACTAAATCATACTCGTGGGCTCTGGACGATCACGAGGTTTTTGAGTGCACGGAATCATGTGATTTGGGAAATCATGGTATATTGGTATTGCACAAATGATAAGAACTCTACTTGGACTTTTATTCCCAACCTCAAGTCCAGCCATAGTACATCCACGCTGCGAATGGTGATGTGTGGGATTCGGGAACCCGGCCCTCGCTCGACGCCGACGCCGCCTATCTGCCTGCCGGCCATCGGCGGGCGGGCGGTGAGCCGGTGACACGTGACGATGCGCGGCAGCGGGCCCGCGCGGTTTCCGGCTAGTCCGATCGAGCCACACGCGGCATCCCGGCAGCGCGCGGATCAGCACGGCTCGTCACGTCGGAAGAGCGTGCAGGTCAATGCATTAGGATGAGCCATCAGGCCTTGGCTCAGAGGAGTCTCTCCAGTCTCCACCAGCACAGTGCGGCAGCAGTGCAGCAGGTTCCATTCAGTAGACAATGTATTGACTGTGCAGGCGTTTCTAGAAGCCCACCGTTCAACCAGAGCGAGCTAGGAATAACTTGACACGGTGATCGACTCCGTGACGCCGTTCGTGTACAGGTTCCTGTCAGCTTCCTATTCCTATTCTTTGGGCGTGGTCACTTTCACTCTTTGCTCGTATGGTTCTGCTCTCTCCTAGTTTCCTAGTCTTGCCTTGGTTGGTTAAACCAAGAAGAAGAAACCGTTGTTTTCGGTGAAGCCTGCGTCAGGAACAGCCTTGTGGAATACTGGTGCATCCATCTTCTAGCTCTTCCACACATCTCACTATTCATGCCCCAATGCGGCCCCCAGGATGTTTTCCCCCAGAAGCTCCAACTTGACAGTGCCTTCCAACCACACGCAAACATAAATCATCCTAGTACTTGTACATATACATCTCTGAGCACACTGGCGCTGTTTTGGCCACACCGGTTTCAGTAAACTAAGACTCGCATAGCAGTACGCATTCCGGCCTGTTCAGTTCAGACTTGAGAACAGTTGGTTTGTCCGTCGTCCTCGTCGGGCACCAGCAACGCTTTAAGACTCCACGGAGCACCAATCAGCCGGTGAGCAAGCAGGAGACCGTCCTTTGCAAGTGCAACAACAATAAGGAAGCCCATGACTAGAACTGCAGATCGCAACGAGTTGCTTCATTGCTCGCGTTAGGACGCTACTGATCGAGGACGAGGCACGAGAGGAGGAAAGAAAGGCGAAAGGCGACGTGCGCGCGCGCGCGCTCGCATCCGACCCGACGACGGTTCGGTGGCGGATGGCGGCGACTCACCTCACGGCTGTCGTGCGACCCACGCCAAGGAGGGGGCAGCGTGCCGGCGAGCGAGCGGGCCGCGCGAGGTCGAAACGAGCGGGTGCGACGGCGACGCCGGCGCGGAACTTGCCGGACCCCCGCGCCGCGGCGCACCCAACGCGCGCTGCCTTTTCTCTACCTTAGCCTCCGCGCAGATGCTGAGATGCGCCGTGCCATATGGGTACGGGACGAGCGGCGCCAGGACGAGAAATATTCGAGGGCCCCTGGCCTGGGGTAGGTGGAATAGGGTTTCGTTTACATTGGTGATGCTGTTTGCCTGCGTTTTTCGGTGCATGCTGCTGGGGGGAATTCTTGGGAGATCGTATCGCCGAGATCAGGTCTGCTTGCTGAAGATGTGTTCAGACTTCAGATATCGCCAGTGCAGGAAGTGGTTCTCCTTGAAATAAGTTCTCACTTTTCACATCTTCAGGTTAGGCCGTAACATTTTTTTTTGGAAGTATAAGGCTACCGGGCTAGGCAGTAGCAGTACCCTTGAGCTTCAGTTCAAAACTTGGCTTCATGTCAACTGCGTTATGGTCTTGATTGAGGTCACTGGTAAGGCGCAAGGTTACATGTCAACTGCGTAGCCACAGGACGACATCCTCACCATCGACCACGTTGCTAGTCGCTAGTAGCTCTCCGGTCTGGTCGCTATTGGGCGCACGCACGTTGGGCGCTTTGTTAGATCGGACTCATCTTTCCTAACCCCCCTGCTTTAGTTTCCTCCTCGTCATTGGGGACCGTCGCCATCAGGTTACCGTCGACCACCCCCAGCCACCTTTTCCGATCATCGCCTGCATCCCTGCATGCTAGGCAACCGGGATCGCGTCGCGGCCGGGCTTCGTTTCGTCACAGCCCGGGCCTCATCACAGGTCACGGTGATCCGGCCGGCCGAACCGCATGGGAATCTGCTTTCTGATCGAACCGCTGGTTTCTGTCTCTCAGCTCTCGACCCCATCATTTCTGTTCTTCCAGTGGTTCCTACAGCCGGAGGAAGCTGGTTTTCTGCAGGATTTCCGGTCTCCAATTCATGGGCATGGAGGCATGGAGCCGCCATGAGAGAGAGGCGACGGGATGAGCCCACGGCGTCGGGCGGGGTGTCACGCTGGCGTCAGCGGAGCGTCAGCCTGGCCAGCATCTCCAGGCTGACCGCGGCGTGGTCTCCGCAGCCCGCACATGCATGGTGACATGGATGATGGATGCGGTGGGTGGGTGGCCCGGGGGGCAGAGAGACAGGGACAGTTGGAGCTGACATGGTGGGCCTCCTTACCAGTGGACCTTTGCTTTGGTCGCACACCCACAGCTCGCTACATCCACATCGAATGATACACTAAGCTTCTCTAGAATATCATTGTCGCCAAATTTTATTTCAAAAAAAAAAACCATTGTCGCCAAATTTGTCTGTGTACAACTGCTATATCAGTCAACCCTCTCTTATTATTGGTATGGGGGGTGGCCGGTGGCGTACGTGTCACTGCCTCATTGGCCGGTCCTGTATGATGCGTGCTGAATGCACTGTTGAAACAATACAAGACGGGCATGGTTCTCTGAAGAAGGGCAGGGTGTGGCGTGCGATCAAGCAGCTCGGTCATTCGCGGGTAGCTGAACGGCAGCGGGAACCGGCAGGATTTCGTGCGCGTGCATCCGGTGAGAAATTAAAACTGGCCACGGTGGCGTTTCTTGTGATGTCACCGTAAGTATTATTGCTTGGTGATGTGTGATTGACTGATTGATAAGCGGCGTTCATGGAGCAGAGACCAAGATATGGTTGGCACATTTGCTACAGTTTGACCTGGATAGATTCGGCAAAGTTGGGTGCTGTTTGACTCACAGCCCCTCATTAATGGGTGGAAGAAAATACTGTCATGTGTCCATGTAGACCGACATGGTAGTGCTGTTGGCTCTCCATTTCTACTATTAAACACGCAGCTTAAAATGGATGATAATCACACGTTGGAAAAACGCGGTAGATTAAAACAGACGTCCAAATCAGTCAGGAACAGTATGTGTAAGATTTTTCCTTTTTTTTTCTTCTTGGCAAAGATTGACAAATCATGTGGCTAGTGTCCAACGCGTCCGTTGAATCTCCCCCCTCCAAAAGAAAAGGAAAAGGAAGCCTGAGAGGAGCATTCGGCCACTAATAGAAAAGGAGAAGACTTCCAGGCGAGCAAAAACAAAACGTCTGAATCTTCTGGAGTTGTCAACCTCTCCGGGTCGTTGTTGAGAATGCCTAACCTGACGAACTATTCCGCTCGCGAGCTAGCTAGCTAGTGCCACCCTACCTCCCTGTTTTGACTCCAGTTAGTTCTTCCGTGCCGTGCGTCCCCCCACGTCCCAAGACAAATATTCCGTGCGCCCCCACGTCGGCCCGGACACCCGGCCGGCCGGCGCGCATCCACCGCCACCGCCGCCGCCCGACACAAGTTGACAATGTGGCCAAGAGCATAGGCAGTTCGGTATCGGCGGCCGGCGGCGTGGTCAGAGCGTCAGCCCCCCCGCGAGAGGCGGCCGGACGCCACCGCCCACCGGTGGCGCCGACGGAGGGAGCCGTGCCGAGCCAAGAGACCGATCGGGTTGGCGGGAGCAAGGCGCATCAGCCCAACAGCAGAATAATCGAATAAAAATGTCACCTCGCCGCCGCCGCCGCCGCTCCAACGCGCTTTGAACTGACAAGGGGGTGCTCCTTTCACACACGTATGAGAGGGAGCATGGGGTCCGTATGGCACGCGCGCGTCCATCCGTCTACGTTGCCTCGGCCAGCCAGGCGGCCAGGCCGCCGGGTGGATACCAGCACCTGGAGGAGCTGGAGGATGGAGACGCACGCATCAGGAGCGTTATCCTTTCTGAGTTTCTGCTCTTGTCTTCGCGTGCCTTGTCACTTGCTCTGAGAGCTCACAACAGCTATGGAAAACGTCTATTTTCTGATTATTTATGCTGTGTGGAATATCACAGCAATTGCTGTCTAATAAAACCATAAAAATGATGTTAGAGGTGGAACAAAAATTTCCCTTTTTCTTAACAAATGCATGTCTTGCGTATGCGTATATATCAAGAGGCATAGTACTTACTATTCATCAAACAATAAATGTGAAGGCAAGAACCATAGAAGCATTTGGTGGCGCAAAAGGCACCATAATGATGCGGAGATTGGGATTCTAGGGAAGGTACTATAGCTACCAAACCAAAATCTGGCTACGCATACGTCTATGCAAATTAGGGTGCGAAGCATTCAAACATCATGACCTGCTTTAGGGCGCAAAGCCGTGTGATCATGCTGCACACTAGGTGAATATTGAATCCCTCTAATTGTTCATTTCCAGTTATCGTAGCTTGTTAATCCAAAAGTGAGAACGATGGGTAGGTGTACGGCAAAACTAAAGACCCACAAATCAAAATAATAATGTTTCCAATAGAAATGGTTTAATAAATCATTGCATATAAACCGGAAACAAACTATCAACCTCGTCCTTTGATTAAGTTATGCACCAGATACTTTCGTTACAAGTCTAAAGTCTTCACAACGGGGTGATCTCACAATTAAGGTATGAAATCATTATTTGCCAAAGTCAGTATGATGAAGCATCAATATCACCGGAGGTTTAAAATATGCACCACCATAGATCATAAGCATTGACCTATAATCTTTTTAAAAGTCACAAACCTTGAGAAAGTGCATGTACATATAGCTGAAGCGGACCTTCTACGCACCTGCGTCATACTAAACATGAGGACGGGACAGAAAAAAAATAAAGGCCGCCTCACGAAAAGTATTTCCACATAACAAAAGGAGAGAGCAACATACACTTTCATCATCATCACGGCTACTTCAACAACGAGAGGTAGTTCATTTGTTCAATCAAGCCTCCCGACACTCCATCCACAGAGAAGAAGTCTTTTCACAAGGAAAAAAGCACATAAGAAAATCTCCATGACCAGCTACCTAGCAAAAAAGAAAAAAAAGGTGATAACTAAACTAAGCAACACAAGGTGAGAAACACCGGTGATGCATATGCATCAACGTCTTCGATCATTGGCAAAAGAAACCACTGATTATTAGCCAAGCGATTTGATCGCCTGCAGAAAAGGGCATGTGCAATGGAGGTGAGGTGGTGCTCCCAACTCCTTAATTTCCCCCTTGCTTCACAAAGCAGTTTACGGAGAAAGGAGGACGTGCCAACAGCAGCACGGGAGAAAAAGACGAGCCATGAAACGCCTGGTGGTTCGCGTTAAACTATAATAAAGCATCTACACTAACAACACATGATACACTAATAACAAGAAGAATAAAGAGGGACGGAGACTAGCTAGATAGTAGTACCAGAGCACGGTCAAAATGTGGCTTAATTGGCCAAGGAGCAATGATGAAGCTTCGTACCATCAAGTGAAGCGAAGGAGATGCAATCAAGAAGCTTCCAAATTCCGGGGGACGATGTTAAACATGATAAATTTTGTGCAAACATATAGCAGAAATGGGCATCTGGTCCGGCCTGGCCTACCTACCTGCTCACCAGATTTGCGCCAACGGGGAGAGGAGAGGAAGGTGAATAACGTACGTGTTGTGCAGTGCCAATGGCTGGTTCCGTTTCGTCCAAACCAGAGGATGATGGATGGAGCAGCGGATGGGGAAAGCGATGGAGGAAAGGGGAGGCCAGGACGGGATCAGGGCGTCCAAATCGTTACCGCCGGGGAGTCGCTGCCGAGACCAGGGAAAAAGCTAAGGATCACTAGCCATCAGCAGCTAGAGTAGTTTCATGGACACGCACAAACAAAAAGGGGTAGCCGTGCAGGTACACGAGGCAAAGCTGATCGAGAAAGACGTGAGATTTCAAGTTACCACCAGATAAAAGATCAGAGGGCAAGAGGAGCGTCATGTGATTGTGATCCTCCTGTTCCCGCATCCGGTTCTTGAAGCAGAAGAGATGAGCTAAAACTGGTAGCACTCTACTCTACTCCTACATGTGAAGCCTCGTACGTGCTACAGCAACTGCAGCTAGGTAGGTAGGCCGTGGGGATTTTTTGCTGATGGCTGACACGGCGGCCTAAGGATGATAATAGCCGGCGATCTGGCGGCTAGATGCGTGTACTCCGCGTTTTGTTGTCGCTGGAAAGTCTGAGGATTGACCAGAAGGGGCAGGGCAGGGCGTGTAGCCAACTAATCCTGGCGAGACATGCTGGTTACCGACAAAATTTGCCGGAATCATCTCGGAACGACAGGGCTCGCCAGTAGCTGAGTGGAAGAGCCCAACCTACGCCTGCTGTATAATATTGCTCTACCGTACTGTCATGTGCCAATGCATATTCCTCTACCTACAAATAAGCTGCACATGAAAGTCTACCCACGCACAAAAAAGAAGAAGAAAGACTGGACCTAAAAGTCGCACCCTCGGACTAATCATCTGAACTGGACAGCAGCTAGGCAGCAGATAGCTTACCTGTTAAGACTGGGCAGTAAAAACGGGCCACCGACCAGCATCCTGGTTCTGCCTCGGACACTCGGACGCATGGTAGAATGTGCAGCTGTGGGAAGACCCGGCCCGTGCGCATGCCATGACTCGGTAAACTCGGCTTGCGTCGTCGATGGCCTACCTGCTACTAGCTACAGGGCAGTGAAACTGGTCGCCGAACCGGGCAGCGTCATGTAAGCTAGCCTGGAGCATGCGTCGGCCACCGGCCGCGATGACCCGGCTCCTCTTGCCGCGGTCGTACGCGTGCTTCTTCACCGCGCGGCGAGCCGAGCCGAGCAGTGCGTGTCCGGCCGGCCCCAACCGATGCCCAATCCAACCGAGCTCCCGAACCTCTCCGTCTCCGGCCGGCGCCCGGTCAATATCCGCCCCGGCTCTCCTGCTTGCTTGCGCGCGTCGCCAAGGGCAGCAGGCAAGGCCAAACCCAACCCAACCATTACCTCGCCACCAAACCAAACCCCGAACAAGTCCACCCCCCTCCAACCCCACGCCACGGCACCCGAACGCGACGCGCCCCCCGCTTGCCTCGCCTCGCTTATAATTTTCCGCGGCTCGTTTCCCCCTCGCTTCTCTCTAGTCGCTTAGCTAGCTTTGCCGCCGCGCCCGGCCCCCAACCCCTCCGCGCTCCCGAGTATTCTATTCCGTTCCTCCGGGGGGAGTCGAACCGATTCAACACGGTGCGCGCGTCCCGTGTCGGGCGGGGTCGCGGATATAAGCCCCGCGCGCGCCGCAGAGGGTGAGCCGCGAGTCACGGAGGACGGGAGGCCAGACCAGTTGATCTCTCTCTCTCTCTCTCTCTCTCTCTCCCTCTCCCTCTCCCCCCCGCGCCCACGCACACACAGAGCGCGGCGGCGGCAGGGAGGAAAGCGGCGCGCGGCAGAGCGGAGCAGGTCAGGGTGGACTGGAGCACAGCGCGGTGCGGGGCATCCCACGGCACATGCGAGCGGTCGCAGCGGCGCGGAGGCAGCAGCCGCATGCGAAGGCGCCGGGCGGGGGCTCTCCTCTTGCAATGAGCGGCGCGGGCGCCGCGTCATCGTGCCGGCAGCGGCGGCAGCTCGGGGGCGCGCTTCTGCTGCTGGTGGCTGTTGCTCTCGCGGGTGTTCTCGGCGGAGCCGAGGGGAAGGCGCACAACTACGAGGACGCGCTGCAGAAGAGCCTGCTCTACTTCGAGGCGCAGCGGTCGGGGCGGCTCCCGCACAGCCAGCGCGTCACCTGGCGCCACCACTCCGGCCTCACCGACGGCCTCGAGCAAGGGGTACGTGCATACATGCGATCGGCGAGCCAATATAATGGCACGGTGATGATCGTCGCGGTCCGCTAACATGGGCGCCCTTTTTCTCTTCCTGCGCGACGACGATCGCCGCAGGTGGACCTGGTGGGCGGCTACTACGACGCCGGGGATCATGTCAAGTTCGGCCTGCCCATGGCGTTCACGGTGACGATGCTGTCGTGGAGCCTGATCGAGTACGGCGGCGACGTCGCGGCAGCCGGCGAGCTCGGCCACGCGCTCGAGGCCGTCAAGTGGGGCACCGACTACTTCATCAAGGCGCACACCCAGCCCGACGAGCTCTGGGCCGAGGTAACACCATTACTACTCACCCCTACAGTACAACCCGCCGGCCGGCTCTCGATCGATCCATCATCCATCATCACCTGGCCACCTGGCCATGGCGAGACCAGTTCGCACGCCCTGACTTGGCCTCGTGCGGAAGCTAGCTGTTACACACACCACCGCCAACGTGGAGCAAGCTAGGGTCTCGAGACCAATTCAATTATCACCTTGTATTTTAGTCGCAGCTAGTTCCATTCTTCTCCCCTACTTTTTTCCAAACATTCCAAACGACCCAATAATATTTGGTTTGGCTACACACAAAGTTTTTTTTTATATTTTTTCTGGTGAATAACAACAACATCTAGCAGGTTAGGTTAGGTGGCCCGCTCGTTGAACGTACGAACACAGTAGCATTAAGTTTATGCAAGTTCCACATGGCATGGGGTTTTCCGATCAAAGCTGCTCGACCCCGGCCGGGTGTTGACGATTTTGTGCGCGCAGGTGGGCGACGGCGACACGGACCACTACTGCTGGCAGCGGCCGGAGGACATGACGACGTCGCGGCAGGCGTACAAGGTCGACCGGGACCACCCGGGCTCCGACGTCGCCGGCGAGACCGCCGCGGCCATGGCCGCCGCCTCCATCGTCTTCCGCGACGCCAACCCGCACTACGCGCACCTCCTCCTGCACCACGCCCAGCAGGTACGGTTCTTCGTCGTTTGATCTGAACCTAGCTGCAGCAAGTTCGTTGGACTTTTTTGCTATAATTCTCGCGCGTGAAAATTTTTGAAAACGAAACATGGATCATTGGAGAAGTGGTGGACTAGGGTTAGTACGCGTACAGTGCGCGTACCGAACTTTGGACTGCTGCGAGCACCTGCAGGCTGCTCTCTCTCTCTCTCTCCCTGTCAATGATGTGCCATCTTGGCAGGCAGGGGTGTGCTCGTTCTTTCTTCCTGGTGTCTTGCGCGGCACATGCCTGCCAAGTTGTGAACACGACGGCTTTCAGATGAGGGGTTCCTGTCGGTTCGTAGGGGATGCCATGTGGGGCCAGGGAGGCGGCACGCAACCTAACGCAGAGAAAAAGACTGCCCATGGCCAAAAGGGGGGAGAGCTACCATCTGGTTTGGTGGACGGGAGGAGAGCTAGCTTTCCATTCGCCTCGCGTTCCCATGATTAGGTCGCCAGTTCAATCGCATAAACTGCTCTGCTTAGAAACTAAGAAATGTAACGTCATCATCATGTGCCTCGCTGCTAATTCAACCAGTACTTTTCTTTTCTTTTTTTCCTTTTTACTTATTATATTGTATTAAAAGGAAAGAAAAACCAGAACTAGTCCATGTTGGTTAGCATCACCTGCTACCAAATACTACTTTAATTTTCCAGTGTCAATTATGAGGCGAGCGAGTGTGCTAGTTGAATAAGAGTGCACGTTAGCTAAATCATTTCTTGTATCCTTGTGCAGCTGTTCGAGTTCGCCGACAAGTACAGGGGCAAATACGACAGCAGCATCGCGGAGGTGAAGAGCTACTACGCGTCGGTGAGCGGGTACAAGGACGAGCTCCTGTGGGCCGCCCTCTGGCTCCACCGCGCCACCGGCAGGGCCGACTACCTCGACTACGTCGTCGACAACGCCGACTCCTTCGGCGGCACCGGCTGGGCCATCAACGAGTTCAGCTGGGACGTCAAGTACGCCGGCGTCCAGATCCTAGCCACAAGGGTAAGTGGAACTCGACAGTGTAATGATGCCAGCAAGCTAGATAAAGAGTTGCGAGGCTGACACGTGTGCGCTTGCTTGTTCCAGCTGCTGCTGAGAGGGGAGCACGCGGCGCGCCACCGGAGCACGCTGGAGAGGTACAGGGAGAAGGCGGAGCACTACGTGTGCGCGTGCCTGGGCCGGAACGCGGACGGCGGCGCGGACGCCAACGTGGAGCGCAGCCCCGGCGGGATGCTCTACATCCGGCAGTGGAACAACATGCAGTACGTGACCAGCGCGGCGTTCCTGCTCTCGGCCTACTCCGACTACCTGGCCGAGGCCGGCGTCGGGGCCGTGTCGTGCGCCGGCGCCGGGGAGGGCGACGTGGCGGCGGCGGAGGTGTTCGCGCTCGCCAGGGCGCAGGTGGACTACGTGCTGGGCACCAACCCCAGGGGGGTCAGCTACCTGGTCGGGTACGGACCCAAGTACCCCAACCGGGTGCACCACCGCGCCGCGTCCATCGTGCCGTACAAGCACAGCAAGGAGTTCATCGGCTGCACGCAGGGGTTCGACCACTGGTTCGGCCGCCGGAGCTCCAACCCCAACGTGCTCGTCGGCGCCATCGTCGGCGGGCCGGACCGCCGGGACAGGTTCAGGGACAACCGGGAGAACTACATGCAGACGGAGGCGTGCACGTACAACACGGCGCCCATGGTCGGCATGTTCGCCAAGCTGCACCGGATGGCGCGGCAGGAGCGGGAGCAGGGCCCGACGCCGGCGGCGCCGGTGACGTCGACGGCGGCTGAGGTGTAAATAGATAGGACGTAGAGGGGGGGCCTGTACAATTTTCCCCATTCTTTGGTTCAATTCTTTTGGGCTTTGGATTCCATTTTACACAGATCGGAGATGGTTGTATACAAAAAGAAAAAGAAAAGGGTGGAGGCATTGACATGCAAATGTAAATTCGCTACCAGTACATACGAGGAAAAGAAAAATGACACGCTTAATTTATTGGTGGTTCTTGTCTGTACCTTCCGTCGGGTGATCCCTGGCTCGTGCGCTCCAGTTCAGCAATGAGCAGGTCATCTTCGCCAACGTGACGCGATCCAGCTTTCAATGCCAACTTGGCGAGCCGTAAGATCACTAGATCAGCTGCAGAACATGAAACAGAGGCAGGAGCACATGACCAGAACCCAGGAGAATGGAATGGAAAGAATGCTCTGCTTCACATGATTGCAACTGAACCTTCATTTTTTTAGAGCGGCAGCATAAAACAACAAAGTCTTCGCACGCCTTTTGGTACTGATTTGATCATATGGTTTGTTTAGGCATAAACTAGGAAGTAGAGAAGCATGACCACCTGCGCTTGCGGCCGAAGAATCGCTCACAATATATGCAATATATATCTCCGATGTTGAAACAAATTATGCCACAGTTCAGCAGCTTCATTACGCACACCAGAGCCCACAAGAACACGAGGCCGGTATCAACAAGCATGTGTGTTCTCCAGCTCATCAAATAATCTCTTTTTTTCCCCGGGAACTACGGCGAATCCATTCGAGGCCAGCCCGGACATATTTCAAAGAATCGTCAAGTATATAGTCATACAGCAACATTAGCACCACAAATAACGAATGAGCCTGTGGTAGTTAAAAAGAATGGGAAGGAATGATACATTGCCAGTTCGATGGGATGACTTACAACAGAATGGTACAAAACCAAGATCAACCGATCCGTGGCAACAAAATCCACAGGATTTGAGCATCCAGCAGATCAATACTCCAAAATGATCAAGAAATGGCAATCATCAATAACCTATATATTTCTAATTTTCTATAAACAACTGAGGTTCTCTTGATACACACACACCGTCCATCCAAATCTCTCCAGCGAGCTCTCTATTCTTTTGACCCCAGACGTGTTCTTCCACCAATATCAGAAAAGGATGAGAGCCTGGCAAGAACTTATGTTGATTGGTCACACAGATAGATCAATCAACGTACTTAGTATCTCCCCCCACTCGGTGGTGCCGGTGGCAACCGGTTAGGTGTGCGCCGGCTGCCAGAGTTGGCATCCCCATTTTCATAGCGCCGGCCACGACTATCAGCACTTCTTGACCTTGTCTCATGCTGAGAACTGGATCTGTCAACAGAGCCATTTGCTGCAGAATTGAAGGCAGATTTCCAGTCCTCACCAGATTGGCCAGGAGACCGTGGGCTCTCTGCAAGTAAATTTATGTCCGCTCAAGGTTAGGTTCCTGAATTTTGCTACCAAAAGGCAGAACCAGAATGAATGGAAAGCGTAGCAAAATGGTCCACATATTTATGCCAAGCAATGTCGATCTAAGTATCTAACTAGTTAGCAGAAGTTCTAGACAAAACCAATAAATTTTTCATGTGAACTCGTGAACTATCATACTAAATTGTTACTAGCTCATTATTATATACATTTCTGGATTCCAAAGAAAAAGGACACTTGTCTGGCTTATGCCCTGGACTGGATCATATATTACCTACTACAGTAGCAATGGTTTTCCATCATGATTACAATCATAGACAATGGGACATTCATGCACATATTGTGGCAAGAAGGGACAGCAAATAGGCGAGGTCTTTAATCCTAACCACAATAGACAATGGACATTCATGCACATGTGTTGTGGCAAGAACGGGCAGCAAATAGGCGAGGTCTTTAATCCACCAGCTAACCATGATGTACCTAGAGGCTGCCGGCCCAACCCAGAAAAAATGGGCCCTAATTTGTGACTTGGTAGTATTGACAATCAAGAAGGACTTTGCTAGAATGAGCGACCTATTAACTTAATTTTGAAACAAAAAGAAAGACTTAATTTCAAAAGATATAAACCATATTCCCTGTGTAAATTAAGAAAGTTCATGAATAGATTTATATCACATTTGCAAGCATAATGCTGAATTCGAAGTATAGCCAGCTTACCAGCTCCAGAACTATCGTTCCCATACGAAGCTGCTCTGTTATCATGGATGCTGAGCTGCCGAGTAAGCTTTGACAAGAGGGATGATTGTTTTTGGTACTTTTCACGCCTACGTTTAGCATTGTGGTCCTCTTGGAGTAGTTCTTCGATCTTTGCATTGCTTTGTGCACTAGAAGTGAGAAAAATGCAACAGACTCAGCAAGAAACTATTAAAAAATTACAATGGCTATGGAACACAATATTTTCTTCTAAGTACTTTAAAATACCAGTAACACCTCCAACAATCACCCATCAGGAGTGTGAACAGTAATTAAGTGCGTATCAGTTTGCAAAACTCAAGCACGGATAAAGACACTATTTTTATCAGTTTCCTCATTTCTTTGAATGTAGTATGCGAAGCACTAACTGAAAGGATAATAACTAGACCTTCGCAAGGACAGAACCATAAAAAACTTTTAGTTTGTTGAAGTTCCATCTAGATGGTACATCTTCTGTTTCTCTTTATATGGCATATTGTTTTCGAACTTTTTTGAAAGTATAAGGCATCCATGTGAATTTATTGAAGTTTTCCAGGTTTTGCCCATGTTTATTGTATATTCCCTCACCTGCTTTCCTGGTGAATATCTCACTAATAGACTAGCTCTTCTCCCTCATGTTTCAAAGGTAAATAGGGATAGCATGGTTATCATCTCTTCTCTTTCTCTTGGTTTCATGGCAGTCTAAATCTTTGTGTTCATCCAATACATCTTATATTTTTTAACATAGTATCCTTAAACAAAAGAAGTGCCTAACCTTATTGAGCTGTACAACTGGTTTAGCATATCTTCTTTTGATTTCTCCACTTGGCAAAGTACGATAGCCTGATAATGCAAAAGACAATGAACATTACTCCACAAATCACAGGGTTCAAAGAATCAACTGAAGCTACAAGTATTAACCTTTGGAACATTTGCTGCCAAACTGTTCAAAACAGCCTCAACATAACCACGAACTTCTTGGGACATCCACCGAAGTTCTTCTTCAGGATCAGCAGGCCTCCGAGCCATTGTATCCTTAAGCAAAAAGAGTGACAAGGTGTCATAGTGGTCACCAAACAAAGCAGTAAAATGAAGTGATCTTGTGGTTGAGAAATTTAAATGACTAACATAATAAGGTGATAGCTTTAGGTAGAGCTGAGATCAAAGATTAAAACAATAAATTTCCTTTAGATATCAAGAAATGAGCATTATCCAGCTGATAGATGATCCAGAAGTGCCTCAGCCTTTCTTGGCCACACCTTCAGTTGATGCTCATGTATGCACATAATTTTTTTTAGCCTCCCAACTTTAGTCAGTTCAACTTGACAGGTTTGCTGTCGGTTCAGTCAAAAGCTGTCTGGTTCAACTGTGGTCGCACCATTTCACACAGGCTCGATGGTAGGGACGACATTTGCATTGGCCAAGGTGTTCTAATTTTTTCCAGTTTGTCCTGTCTTGTCTTTAATCTTTAATACTATAATAACGAATGCTAAGACTAAGAGCTTCACAAAAAAAAAGGGTACAAGGACACAGGTAGGGCTTCGGGAGCTTACAAGGGATCCATCAGAACGGCTTTGTCTCATAGAACCATCCTCAGGAGTATTTGGACCCTTAACAGAGCCCCCTTTGCTTTGAATAACACCTTTTATCTTCTTGATCCATTCAACCTTGTCAGCCATACTCTCAGCCTTCAATATAACGGCACTGTGAGCTGCAAACATGAAATAAACATTTAAAGCATAAAAGACTAAAAAAGTAACTTTAAGATAAGCTATAAAATTTATGTGCACAAACCTTTCAAGACAGTTTTGTAGGCTACCCTGTTAGTAATCTTAAAAACAAGACTTGGGCCTTTTTCTTGCCCATTTGCCTTCTTAGAATCCTTAGAACTCTTAGAAATCTCTTCCTCCTCAATCTCTTCCAGGTTACATTCCTAAATCAGACAGCAGATCATTTTATTATAAACAGATCGTATCACACTTCTCATAGGCGTCTACATGTTGTCTCTCAGTTCAGATATGAATTCCAACTTTCCTTGCAATGGAAGAATTAACCGTTTAAAGTGTGGACGCGAAAGTATACTGCATCCTTTTAACATATATGTAATTTTAAGATTTGTGCAATAAACATGTTAACTTTTGCTGCTAATATACACAAAAAGTATTAAGACTGGTTGTAGAAATTACAGTGCTTTTTGTCATAAAACTATTTCAGAAACTATATTTGGTACAAAGTGATGGTGAAGGTTTGAATTCTATCAAACAGTGATTGTACTATTCAGAGTATAAGTAGGATTGACATCTGAGCACACCTCCAGGACAATGACACCTCGAAAATGTCTCTCCTCTTGCTTCTTAGTGTATCCAAGCTGGAGCAGAAAAGGGTTGAAGTAAATCATGCAAGCCATCTCAAATTAAAGAAGGTGCTAAATATCAGCAAAGAATGTTAAGAAAATCATCAAAAGTTAGCATCCAGAATAATCAGGATTGAAGGGAATTGCAAAGGAGATTTATTAACCTTCCCACTCTTCTCATTTAGAACAAACCACCTTCTGCTCCATTTATTATCTTTTGCACTTTTCTTCAAAAGGTAACCTGGTGAGAAAAGAAGAAATATGTCACCAAATTGGAGTATGACAGCATACAATTGGAAAATAAATAATCGAATTTTTGGCTAGTTACACCCATTACACTTAAATCTGAATGCATGCATTGTATACAAGTAGCAAAAGGTTACATAAGAGTTCTGAACAAGTTAACAATCAGCCAAACAGATTGAATTCTTATGAAAATGGTTTTCCGTTCTAATGAAAACCAAAATTGACAAGGGAACAGCATTTTAGAAAAATCTGAAGTGTTCCCAAGTATAGTTGCATAGAAAAAATGCACTGCCAAATTGCTATGTGAAAACATGATGTTATTCCACCCCATAATTGTCATACCTGCAGTTATTTCACCACCAGGCCCAGCAACCTGCAAATTTGGTCCCTCTTTTGTATCCTTATCTTGCTGATTAGATTTATCCTTCATTGATTTCAGGCTACCACCAGCTTCGTCCGATCCTGTTTGGGGGCTTGAAGCCTAATATGAGTGAGAAAGAATGTCAACAGGGAAGACAAAACTGATACCAAGAGTCTAGAAGGTCTAAGTACATAGATTTGTGCATCCTGAGAAAAGAGGCAGAATTCATACCCTGTTCATCTTGGATTGATCTGTGTCTTGTCCTTTCTTAGATGATCTGCTATTTTTCAACTCATCCTCACGACGCTGTCTTTCCATTCTGCAAATACCATGCCAAGATAAAGATGTATACCACATGACACATTCACATGATCATAAAATTATGTAAAGGCACCAGTTGAGAAAATCATTTATCCATTCCAACCAGGTGATTAGACTTAATTAAGTGAGAAACACAAATGGAACTTTTTTGTGTGTTTGAGAGGAGGGGGGGGGGATGCTTCAGCCTTCTGGTAACTAAAATTTAGGTTGATGGTGCTATTTAGTTTTGTTGAGATTTTCTGATGGAAAACAAATCAAGAATAGAAAAGAGAAGGATTGCTCTAATTAATCTACACAGTACAGAATGACATAAATCAGGCGGCAGAACAGATTATTTGCTTAAGACTTGGATTAAAGTAGATGGAATAAAATAAGCAATGATTGACCTTCTCTGTACTAATCGGATGAAGTGCTGTGGAGGAACAAAAGCTCGCTCCATATCAACAAGTGCAACCACCATCTTTTTTGCGTCACTTTTGAAAGCATCTAATGCGTTAGATGCAATTGCAATGACCTTGACAAAGGATTATTATGTTCAAAAATTAGTCTTAACGTGAAGCATAAACGCAAGTAGAAAAAAAAGGGAAAGCTGGTTACAGCAAAAGAGCGAAGTGATACCTCACGCTTGAATGGAGGGTATCTTCCTAGTCCTGGTGTAGCATTTGCAGCAGCATTTACTATGTCTAACAAAACACGGTGTACCTGGTGTGTTGATAGACATAATAATTAGTTAGCATATCAGAAGCTACAAAGTCAGTTTAAATAATTGTAGAAGTATGATAGTCTAAAGATGCAAAATAACAGAACTGTCTTAAATATATGTTCGCCCAAAGACAAAGGAAAGTCAGATCTAGACATACCTCTTCAACACAGAGTCGTGATGGCTCCTTCGCCATTTCCAAAACTCCTTTTATTAAGGATCTTAAACCTTTCTCTGGAGATATCAAATAAGGTTGATAACCATCCGCTTCCAAGACAATCTATAATAGGAAGAGAATTTTATTCATCATAGGACAAAAAAAAAGCCCAATCTATAATTAAATATAGAGCAGCTTTTGAATTTACCCTCTTCACATTGTTCAAATCAAAATGCCTGTCCAGCGGAAGCTGTTTGATCCTATCTGGAAACTTGCCCTCAAAACTTGCAACAATTTTCCAACCAGACCCCTTTGAGTGGAAACAGTACAGCACTCTTGTAATCAGTTACTCCATTTAGCAACAACTTAGATATAACCAGAAAAATGCTAACGGGGATCATCACTAACCTCACCAGAAGTAATATGAGCAAGAAATTTATCTTCGAATTCTCGACACAGCTCCAGAGCAACTGCTCTGGTTCCTTCAGCACTTTGTACCATCGATTCTCCTAGCCTTGCAAGCTCAGCTTGCACTATCTGGGATTTACCCTGAAGTCTGAAATTGGAGCAGGGTGTATGCAATTCAATAATTATGACCTAATATAAACTCAATTGGTAGAATGGGTGATTAGTAAAAGTTGCATAGTTCATTAGTTCAGTGACTAACAGAATTCAAAAGGTGCTTTCGAGGTGATCATCAACTTAGTAGTCAAGTGGAACCTGTCTATGTATCTCTTTTTTCACATGGCATTCCTCTTTTTTTTCCCCTCGAATAAGCAGGAGAGCTCAGTATCTTTGTATTAAGAAGGAAAAGATTCAATTACAAAAACCAACTCCCCACCTTGGATCAGAGTGAGGAGCCGAGCGTTTTGACCGGAAACACATGTCATTCCTCTTAGCAGATGAATGTCAATCATGTAACTACAGATGCAAAAGTTGTTGCATGATCACCTAGGTGCCGCATGTAGATATTATGTTCATTTAACTAGAAGGTCAGCAGAGACAAGAACATTTGCAATCAAAGAATCATGAGATGATTTGCCAGATGAGAAAGGCCTAGATCCTCAAAAGCTTTTTGTTGACTGGCAGAAGAAGAAAAAAACCTTGAGAATATAACCTAAATGGTAGCTAGGCATTCATCTAAACTAGCAAATCCGTCGATGCCATTGCAAAAATATAAAATACACATGATTAATTTACATCAGCATAATCCAGTGCCAATAAAACAAGTGGTATATCCTTTCTATCAATAAATAAAGGATATCTGGAATTCTTTCTAAAGGGCCAACATGGAAATGTCTAGACATCAAAGAAGGGGAAGTGCCTTCAATTTCACATGTGTTCAGATCTATATAGATATTGATGGTTTTATTACAAGCATCGTGAGTAAACTTGAATGTCTACAGATTAACATTTTTCTCTATCTCCTGTTGGTTCTTATTGGGCAGAGGGCAGAGTTAAAATGCTTTTAGAAGTAAAACACAGGATGATCAGCATAGGATGCATACCCGCTCAGCAAGTTAGGCAGCCGAATTTTCATCCGTTTACGTATTTGCTTAGCAATGGTGTCCACGAGAGCAATTCTCCCCAGCTTACTCTGAGGTGCACCAGTTAGGATGGATTTAAGGGTTTCAGCCTCTGCTCGCCAAGCTGTTTCCAGTGAATTATCAGACCCAACTGATCCTGATTGAGCAGATGCAATTGAGACAGACTGTCCTATTAGAGCAACCCACTCAATATCAGCTGCTGCTCGTGGGGCACCCTTGTTGGACAAAATGGCCTGAACACAAGAAACAGTTTTTGCATCTGCAGCCGCTTGATCGATTTTGCTTAAGACACCTATTGTTCTAGTTCCTACAACAGTTAAACAAGAAGAAACATTAACTGATATTGAGAGAGTGGCTATGCTATTGAGGAGGATATGATCGAATTAGAATGACAGACCATCTGGATCAATATCTTTTGCTAGTCTAAGAGCTCGAGAAGATGCAACATCAGCAGCTTGCATTGCTGGTATCACAACAATCAGTATTGCATCATTGTGTCCAGCATATTCACTGATCTGAAATGAGAAAGTAGTCGCCATTATGAAATATAGCTGAGATGATACAATAAATGTAACAAGTAAACTAATAGTCTTGTTGTGTGGTGCACGCGTAAACGTGTTTCTGTGAAGATCAAACAAAAGACTCCTAACTGGGGAAACAAATATTATTGCTCCCAAAGGAGCAGCACTTAAAAGAGTATGAATTACATAAGAGGTGGCGATTTTGATGTTTAAGCTGTGTTTCAACCTAATGTTCAATAATTTTCCCAAAGGCTATATACATGGGGTCAAGCAAGCTAAAAGTTTCTTGGAAAAAAGTCACTGGTTTTCCTATGCTTAGATACTAGTCTCTCTAATTTTGACGGATTGGTCCCCACAGTTACTATTCTCTGTATCCACCAGCGCCGACATTCCATTAATTCAATAATATTCCAATTCACAATTATGAATAATTAGACCAACAACAATTGTTCTAGCGATACACTAAACCTTCCCAAGTAGTTGATGAAGAATGACAAAAAAACATTGCAAGAAGTACTCACCGTTGAATCATCCATAACACGTTGGTCTATGCCAGGTAAATCAATCAATTTCAGGGGAGGAGCTGGAAAAGCAGAAAACAAGAGATAATGAAATGTAAAGTCATTAGTAAGAGCCCAGAGAAAACAAAACAGTGTGAACAGAAACATCTAATGCACACTATGTATTATAACTATCACTTTATCAGATAATGAGCTCATTCAGTGTAGGGTTACAATCCAGTAGACCATTGCACTATCCTCAGTAAGTAATAACCGATCAGAAGAGCCTAGCTGATCACATCCCTCCTCTGAACATTATGGTCATACCATTCCAGCATTATACGGAACATACAATACAATGCAGAAGGCGTGTATATTCTATGACTAGAAGAAGAATTTGGAAACTTTCTCAATCCTTAGAAACATTCCCCTAAAGCATGGCCAGCAAGTAATAGGACATTAGAAGACCCTCATTGATGTGTCTCTCCTCTAAAATATGGTGGCTGTACCATTCCAGCATTATATGAAACATACAACACAGAAGACTCCAATGCTCTACATCCAGAAGAACATTTTGGGAACATTCTCAATCCTTAGCTACATTGTGCCCAACCCATTCCCAATTATTCAGCTCGTTACTTGATTGGCAACATTGCCCAGCTACTAGAGAAAACGTACAATCCAACAACCAACCTGTACTTGTCCGCAGCTTAAGGAGAATTTCATCGCTTCGGCCTTTCCCAGATCCACCGGATGCCCCTTTGCTAAGCCTATCCTGCAGCGAATGCCGTAGTGCACCTGCAGGTCACACCACAAACCAAAAACCGCCACCAAACTCAGCAAAACGACCAACCGCGCCCATTGCTAGATCTGGCTACGCGAGGCGAGATCTCACTCACTTGCCGACACCTGCTGCGACTTGCTGTCGATCTGCAGAACGATGGACTTGCTGCTGAGCCCCGGATCCCTCGCCAGGTCGACCACTATCGGCGCCCGCGTCGCCCCGTTCTCCCCCGTGGGCTGCAACACAGCAGCAACCACCACCAGAGGATCACATAAGCGAATGCTCATGCTCACAGCAGAAGAGGGAGAGTTAAGCGTGTCGCACTCACCAGCACAGGGTGGCCGATGAGGCTGTTCAGCACGGCCGACTTGCCAGCGCCCTGCACGGAAACCGAGCAAATCAGAATGAGTCAGATCGAGCGGCTGGGGCGGCCAGGGGTTCGGAGCTCGCGTGGCAGGGCACTTACGACGTTGCCGAGCACGACGGCGTTGAGGAAGGTGGAGGGGCGGCGCGAGGGGGTCTCGTCGGATGGGTCATCGTCGGCGAGGAGCGAGGCGGCCTGCCGCATGGACTCGGAGAGCTGGACGAGCTCGTCGATGGCCTCCATGGCTGCCGCCGACGACATGGCTGCAGGGATCTCGAGGACGGTCTGGGAGATCTCGGGGGTGGTGGGCTTGGGGATTGGGGAGGTGCGGTGCGGTTGCGGAGAAATTGGAGGCGGACTCGTGGAATCCGCGACGCGAGCCGGGGGTGTTTTGAGAGCCGAGACGGGCACAAGGGGCAGTCGTTGCCTGACTGCTTTTCAAGTGACGGGACCAGCGACTCACCGGTGCGGTGTGGTGCGGGGCGCGCTTCGTTTGTTCGGGCACGTCGGGTGTGGCTCAGATCTGGCTCGGCGAGCCGATCAGCCGACTTTGTAACGAAGTGGGCTCCAGGAGGCGGATTTTGAACGAAAAACTGAAAAAGGACTGGACGTGCGCGGGAGAGGGGCCTGTGTTTTCTGGTTTGGGTGCAACTGGGCTATGTGCGAATTGGACATTTGCTTTTGTGGAGGTCCATCCTTAAAATAGTCCAAAATCCTCTTGAAAACTACTTTTACATAAAGTATAAAAAATCACGTAGCAAACACGTTTGTGTTGATTCTACGTGTCAGCGACTATAGCAAAATTTGCCAGACAATAAAATAGAGTTAGTTGTCAAATTGTTGCTAGTGTGATGATGTACAATCTGCAATGTAATTAGTGTTATAAATACTCAACAGAAAGAGTGGATTAAACTAAATTATACGGATGTATACCAACAATTCCTTCAGTTAAAAAATATAACATAAACTACAAGAGTATTAGGATACACAGCATAATTTTTTACAGCATTCCTAAATTATGCTCACCTACTTTTCTCAATGAATTGGAGATGCATTCTTACCACTATTGAATGCAAAAGGCAACAGTAATAAATCAATTGATCCCTTATCATATTGTGGGAGATTCAGGAACCGTTAGTAATAGGTTCTAAACTTTTGATGGCGCTTTTCTTCGTAGTGGTTAGTAGGGGTGCAAATTAGTGACTTTTAGATGCATCTCCAACCCTCTTTAGTTTAAATATTTATGCTAATTTTTTAAAATAGAACTTTATTTTGAAGAAGTAGCACGAATATTTAAACCGAAGAGGGTTGGAGGTGCAGTTAAGGGTTACCGATTTGCATCCTAGTGGTTAGGTCCTGGTTAGTCCATCAACTACTTATGGTGATGCTAATTTGTATTCAGAATGTTTTGGCTGACATAAGACTCTTAACAGTGGATGTTGCAGATTTATCTGATTATTGCTCTCTAGTTGAATTTGATGTGTCTCATACTTTGATGTTTATCTGGTATGTATGGTGTATGGAGTATGGTGACGTGCCTGCTTGTGCACTGTCTGCGGCCGTGCCAAAGTTCAGCCGTTTTTTTTTTTATAATTCGCTAGCTTGCTTTGGCGTGCACTCGTGCTCAGAGACCTGAAGGATCTACTAGCCGCTGCTAGCCTGCTACTGTAATTCAAGTTTTGTTATAACTTTTAGATGGCGTAGGCCCCGTTTGGAAGAAGGCAGATTTTGGAATCCCAAAAGCTAGAGTCAAGGGAGAATCAATTAGGCTTCCAAACGCACCAGATTCTACTGAAGACTCTGGACGTGAGATTTTGGGATTCTTAAAATCCTGGAAGCTGGAGTGGAGCTGATTTTAGCTTCTACTACATGGCGAAATTACATTTTTGCCCTTGAATTCACGGAGAAATTAGAGCAATCTCTGCCCCTCTCTTCCCTGTCGGTCTCCCGTCCTCATCCATAGGCGACTGCCCCCTGTTCATCTCCCTCCCCGCGTCTCCTCGTTCGCCACCTCCGCCTCCCAGCCACCGTCGGATCCTCGCCGCCGCCGCCGGCCCTTCCCCGTGCTCTGTCGCAGAGGAGGCACGCCGGTCGCCCCTCCCGCGCGCGGACCGAGCATGGGGCTGGCGGGCCGCCCCGGCGCTGCGTGTCACTGGCCGCGGGCGACCCGGTGCGCACGGCCGCCACGGCGACGCCCTTCCCTGGTCGCAGCCTCACAGGCGCCCCTCCTCCCCGCACGCCAAACGCCGCCCGTTCCCTTCCCCGGCCGCGGCTGCCCCGGCGCCGCTCTTTCGTTCCTCGACCGCGCCCGCGCCGTCCTTCCCCTCCGCTCGCCGGTCGTCGAGTGGTGGCGCGTGCGGGGGACGTGCGCGTACGTGTACTACCTGGACCAAGAGAGCTACCAAATCAAGCGTGAGTTGTGCGAGTACGTCCAGGGCGAGGCCAAGGCGTCCTTGGAGCGATTGCTACTCTAATTACTCTACCAAATCAAATAAAAACTAATGGAGCGATTAGAGGCATTAATACGTGATCAATTTGTTTGCTTGCGCGAGAAGTACGGCATTTGGTGGTAAAAGAAGAGCAAGGGTATAAAAGAAATGCATGCATAAACATCCATAAAATCAGCTACTAGAATCTTGATATCCAAAGAGCACAATCTAGATTTTATGTAGAATCCAGGTTCTCAAAATCCATATAGAATCTAGATTCTTAAAATCCAGAATCCAATCCAAACGGGTCCGTAATCCCACTTTGTTGGCGTATTGTCTGTCACCGTGTCCGTGCTAAAATCTCGAAACAAAATCCGAGCATTATCCCCGTCTTCCTCGCGCCCCTCCCGCCCCGCCCCGAACCACCCATCCGCACCCCTCCCGCCATGCACTGCCTCGCCCACCATTTCCTCCTCCCACTACCCACCGCCTCGCGCCACGCGCTCCCTCAAACCCAAACCCCACCCCTTCCTCTACTACTACTCACCTCCCGCGCCGTTCGGCTCCACCTCGCCTCGGCGCGCTCGCCGTCCCGCGCCGCCGCCTCCGTCTCCGACGACGACGAGGATGAGGAGGAGGTCTACGTGGACGACGACGACGACGACGAGATAAGCATCCGCGACGCGGACGACGAGGACTACGACGAGTACGAGGACGGGGATGAGGGCGATGAGGTGGCGGTGGACGAGGAGAGCGGCGGTGAGGACGAGGAAGAGGCGGAAGACGAGGACGGCGAGCGGGAGGATACCTCGGCGCGGAGGCGGGAGTCGGAGGAGTACAAGTCGCGGCGGGTGGCGAAACTGGTTGCCGAGGTGCGGGAGTTCGGGGACGACATCATCGACTACAATGAGCTCGCCGGGATCTACGACTTCCCCATCGACAAATTTCAGGTATCGTTTCGGTTTGCTAATGCTGCGAATGTGCCAGTCTTGGTTCTATTCATCGAACTATCGGTGTGTGTTGGTGATCTCTCAGACTCTCGGGGGTAGTAGTGGTGCTACTCCAATGCTGGGCTGGGAAAGTTAAATACAGTTTTGAATTGTTATGGAGGTCTGGAACATTCCTCACACGTGTAACTTACTAACTTTAAATAATAGGTACAGAAGTTCTTCAGTCATGTGTGCTGCCACTTTCTAATTGAAGCATTCAAATTTGAGTTCGGAAAACACATTTAAATTCTGGGTCTTGGTTAGATGGTAAGATTGTGTTTTATTTGGGTGTTCGGACCATGGCCGTCTCATTCATTGTAAACATTACAATCTCTATCACCTTTTTCGAGTGAAAAACTGTCACTACATTGACTGACTTCTGATGGCATTGTTTGGGACGAGCTACTCTTGGGATGTTTCCTATATTAGCTATGAAAGTAGGCAACAAAAGGTCTGTCATTCACTCATTCCTTGATAAAATTTACTAATGTCGAAAATTGAATTGGTTTAATGGTTTTCGAGTTAATTGGAACTGAAGCTGTGATTTGTGAATTCCAACTAAAGTCATTGGGCACTGGCATTGGAAGGATAATATATGCAATCCCATCCCCCTCTTTCTGCAATAAAATGTCTGGAAGGTGGATGCATTTTTAAGCTGCATGCATATCTAATCATTGAGGACTAATGCTTTCCATAATTATTGAGCATTATCCCAAGGTCCACAAGATATTATGGGCGCGTTTGGTTCCTCACCACAGTTTGCCATGCCTCATCTTAGGTGCCGCCATAAAAACAAGGCTACTGCTTGGTTGGTTACTAACCTGCGGCACGCCACAAATTTCTAAGCAGCTCGTAGTAGATTTTGACGCCACACTTGTGGCGCCTAAGGTTCGGCTGCCACTCCTGCGGCGTGGCGAGTTATGGCTGGCTACCAAGCAGCCCCTATATTTCGTTTTTCTTACCCTGTTTCCTATCTTCTTACAGCGCTTGGCGATACAAGCATTTTTAAGAGGTTCATCTGTTGTAGTTTCTGCACCTACAAGTAGTGGGAAGACATTAATAGCAGAAGCTGCAGCTGTCGCAACAGTTGCTAGAGGAAGGCGTCTCTTCTACACAACTCCATTAAAGGCCTTGTCAAATCAGAAGTTTCGTGATTTCCGGTAAAATGCTATTTCATTATTCTCCTGATTTTTGCATGTTTATGAATAAATCCGGCAAAAATAACTGATGTTCAACCTTCTAAACCTCTATTTTGTTATTTTTTTTTATTTTGAGGCAGATACTGAAATAAACACATGAAATTGTAACCCCCATAGCTTGATTGGAATAAAAAGCAAAAGAGTGAACAATATCTTGTGAAACAGAAACACCCCATCAGTTTATCTAGTAAATTCATTTTGACACATTTTTTTGTACAATTATTTCAGGAATACCTTTGGTGATCATAATGTTGGTCTTCTTACAGGAGATTCTGCTATCAACAAAGATGCTCAGATCCTAATTATGACGACAGAGATTTTGCGTAACATGCTGTACCAAAGGTATTTTATGAGTGATTTTCTAATAATTGGTATGGATTGCTACAAATATTCACTCTGCGTTATATTAAATATTGCAGAAGCATTCTATGAGGTGATCTGCTTACAGTAGATATAGATTTGACTTTATTTAAAACTCTTGCCAGTTTTTCTCAAATTGTACACGCCCACTTTATGATATACACGGTTTCTTTTCTAGATACTCTTAGGCCCCGTTTGGATCCTTGGAATTGAATTCCATTCTAATTATCATAATTTAGATATAAATTAATTAAGCTAATATAGTTGTATTTGTAATATATTTGTATATTATTGTTGGCCATATGGGAGAGATACTTATGCACTGCACTTCTGCTATAGGGAAGCGAATCGAAAAGTGTGCTATAAGTTGTACATTAGAAACATAACATGAGGATCTATAGAATCAATTTCCATCTTCCACCCCCATGAATTTAAGATAAGCTTATATATACATATATATATATATATACTTTGGAAAGTTGTGGAATGCCACATTCCAAGACAAATAGCCTACTCTATTAAGTAGATTCAAATTCCTCAAAATGAAGGGATCCAAACGGGGCCTTAGGGTAATTTCTTTGGGAGATTCATCTTTTGCAGGTTGGTAGTTCTAGGTTGTAAGTTCTAACTGATGTTGCCTCTCCTATCTCTGAGATAACTCTTGACATCCTCTGTTTGTACTGCAGTGTTGGCATGACAGCATCTGAAGGTAGATTATTTCAAGTTGATGTCATTGTTTTGGATGAAGTTCATTATTTGAGTGATATCTCACGTGGTACTGTTTGGGAAGAAACTGTATGTATTGTATTACTTGTATTAATCATTTGTGTTCATGTTATTCTTTTATTTAGCTACTTTCATCATATCTTAGGTCATATATTGTCCAAAGGAAGTCCAGCTTATATGCTTGTCAGCTACTGTTGCAAATCCTGATGAATTAGCAGGCTGGATAAGTCAGGTAATTGCATATTTCATGTTTGATTATTTGTGAGCTGTTTTCTTTACAGTGATGTTTATGCAACAATGTGTATATAAGTTAGGCACACCTTTGCGCAATCATGGGCCTAGGATTTTTAGAATAAACTAACTGCACAAACATATGCATGCACAAATGTTTTGTTTCCACACGTAATAGTTAACCTTTATTTGCTCAGCATTGCAAAACATTGTTCGATTTTCTGAAGTATGGAATCATTCTTATGTCTCTTTCTTTGTAGATTCATGGTAAGACAGAGCTAGTAACATCGAACAAACGCCCGGTTCCACTTACGTGGCACTTCTCAAAGAAATATGCCCTACAACTGCTTCTTGATGGAAAGGGGAAGAAAATGAATAGGTATCACACATGCTAGACTATTTTTAAAGATAAAGAATGCAGTTTCGGTGCCCATGAGTTCCTGAGTACCACTTGCAAAAATGCATTATTTGTAAAATACCCCAATTTTTTTTGTGAGACATGCAAATCTTTATTATCTATTTTTCCTTGTTATAAGAACCAAAAAAATCTTACTATTACTAATTGGAGGCTCCTTTTGAAGTCTCCACGTGAAGCCACCTAAGATCCTAGGTGGACATTCTAAAAAAATAGAGAAATTCTAGAAATTCTCACAAAAATCAGAAACATCCGGCCGTCAATGTGACAACTCTAATCATATCGTCATTGGATCTGTTATCTTTCCTAATAAATTACCCACCTCTCCCATTATGAAAATAGACTAAAGTAACCCCCTAAACATGTATTTAAATTACCCACCTCTGCCATTATAAAAATTCTAAAGTAACCCCAAATCTTCATGTAAATTACCCACCTATGCCATTATAAAAATAATGCAAATAATCCCTAAATTTGCATATAAATTATCCAATTATGTCGTTATTAAAAGTTAAAGTAACCTCTAATCTGAATCTAAATTATATATTTATAACAAAATTTTAAAGTGCATCAATATAAAATTTTAAATTACTATTTCTATAATTATTAATATATTGTTTATGTTATTGTTTATATAAAAATACTACCCACGATATGTTTCACCATGTATTCATGTACGATGGAAGAGATAAGAATACCAATTCACAAACAAATGATTCAATTAAATATATATCAAACACACATGGAGGTGTGATGCAAAATGAAATCTATTGCAACTAGATGATGATAAATATGTATTTTGGAGTATGTGTTAGAATGTTTAATAGATTAAAGAGGGCATGAGATAGATAATTATAATTATTAGTTATAAGCTTTATTTTTATAATAATTCTAATTAGCCCGTGCGGGAGCACGGGTTGATAGGCTAGTACTCACAATGCATATGAATTATATGAGATGCATTTCTTTTCCTTTCTTGTACTATACAATACAACAACTTTCTTAGTGAAATTCATATTTGAAAAGGGGGAACACTTTACAGCTGCCCTTTCTTATTCTACCCATGCAGGAAACTGCGGATGTCTAACTTTCAAAACTTAGCATCTCCAAAGAGTGAGTTCTATTATGTGAAAGGAAAGAGGCGACTTAGGACAAATAAAAATGAGCAAGGTAATAGAAGCCCTTTGGACATATCAAAACAGGTTCAGTTGTCAAAGCATGAACTCAGCAATATGCGCCGCTCCCAAGTATGGACTAAAATCCCCTTAAGCTTCAGTTACTTGCTCCTCACATGATAGATTTGAACTGCTATTTATTTTCTAGACGATGTGCAGCCCAACATGTGACATGCCTAACTGATGCCATTTTGTTGGTACCTTGCAATGCAGGTTCCACTAATACGCGACACTTTATCACAACTTTGGGAAAATGACATGCTTCCAGCTATTTGGTTTATTTTTAGTAGAAGAGGGTGTGATGCAGCTGTTGAGTATCTTGAGGATTGCAGATTGTTGCATGACACTGAGGCTAGTGAAGTTGAACTGGAACTCAGGAGATTCAAGATGCAATATCCTGATGCTGTCCGAGAAAGTGCTGTAAAAGGACTCTTGCGAGGAGTTGCTGCCCATCATGCTGGTTGCTTGCCACTGTGGAAATCATTCATTGAAGAATTATTTCAGCGTGGCCTTGTTAAAGTAGTTTTTGCAACGGAAACCCTTGCAGCAGGGATTAACATGCCTGCTAGGACGGCTGTGATTTCTTCTCTCAGCAAAAGAATAGATGCCGGGCGCCAGCTCTTAACCCCAAATGAACTATTCCAGATGGCAGGTCGTGCTGGAAGGAGAGGGATTGATACAGTTGGGCACGCTGTTCTTGTTCAGACTCCATATGAAGGACCTGAAGAGTGTTGTGACATTATATTTGCTGGACTTGAGCCACTTGTCTCACAATTCACTGCATCATATGGGATGGTTTTGAACCTCCTAGCTGTATGATTTTTTCCTTTCCTTTTTTGTATATATTTATGCATTTGTTCCTGCTTTCTCCAAATCTTTAACTAATGGGTTGGAATATGTTGTTCAGGGTTCAAAAGTTACTCATAATCAGAAAGAATCAGATGATCTTAAGGTCAAGCGCTCTGGAAGAACTTTAGAAGAAGCTCGAAAGCTAGTGGAGCAAAGCTTTGGGAATTATGTTGGGAGCAATGTAATGGTTGCTGCCAAAGAAGAGATTGAAAGAATACAGCAAGAAATACAATACCTCTCTTCAGAAATTACCGATGAATCTATTGACCGAAAATGCAGGGAAGATTTATCAGAGGAAGATTATGCCGACATTTCCCTTCTACAAAAGAGACTAAAGGTAATATTGGTTGTTTATTTGTTTTGATCTATCAAACTTAATGATATACTGATCCATCCAATGGTCTACACACCCCTGTTCCTCAGGAAGAGAAGCAGATCAGAAATGAGCTGAAAAAAAGGATGGAACTAGAGAGAATGGCTGCATGGAAAAATCGGCTGGAAGAATTTGAAAGTGGCCATCTTCCTTTCATGTGCCTGCAGTATAAGGACAAGGATTCAATTCAGCACACTATCCCTGCTGTATTTATTGGAAACCTCAAATCGTTTGCTGATCAAAAGATTGCGAACATGGTAAGTTACTATTCAAAAAACTTTGTAGGGCAACTCTTTTTAAACTTTGGTGTAGGCATTGCAGAAGGAGAACCTAAATATACTTACTGCAGGTGGAAGAAGAAGATTCACTTGGTACAGGCAAGCATAAAGTTGATAGTGGGGAACAACTTTATTGCCCATCTTACTACGTAGCTTTAAGTTCAGATAATTCATGGTATCTGTTCACAGAGAAATGGATAAAAACTGTTTACAAGACAGGTCTTCCTGCTGTCCCATCTATTGAAGGGGGCACGCTCCCTCGAGAAACCCTGAAGCAACTCCTTTTGCGTGAAGAGATGATGTGGGATAAACTTGCGAAATCAGAATATGGTTCTTTGTTAAGCATGGATGGTTCTCTAGACACATGGTCATGGAGTCTTAATGTTCCAGTGCTTAATAGCCTTCCGGAAGATGATGAGGTTAGCACTTACTCCTTGACTATTCTGGGAAATTGTTGCAGAGTGCTTGACTTAACATACACTGAGTTGATCCAATATGTTTATTTTCATCTTGTACCTTCTAGAAGAAACAATACGTAGTTTTCATGAAATTTCACCACGTTTAACTTCCTGTTATGTAAAAAGATTTCTGCGAAAGTCTTCCTTTTTCATCTTTCTTATTATAGGTTGGTTAGCAATAAATTGTAATGGTAGATCCTTAGATAGGAGCAGACGAGTAGTGTACCTTACCGTTGGCAGTCCTATATCTATTGGTAATATAAAAACCAATCAATAATGTCAAATAAGCCATGTTCTATTAGCCTCCAACTTATCAGTCCCCATTACGCAGTAGACATACTTAAATTAGTTCGGTAAGAATGATGTCCTGCTTCCACATGCCATTTGGTCATCTGCAGAATAATGGCAATTTTCTGTGAGAGCCTCATCTGGACTCAACCCTGTTTCCTCTGTATATGTTGGTTAATATTACTCAAATAATCATGTCTGAAGTTAGGAGGTCCTTTCGAATTTAGTAGCTTTTTTTAAACCTTAACTTCTTTTTGATTAACATTCACAGGTGGAACGATTCTCCCAAGAACATCAAGATGCAGTAGAATGCTACAAGCAACAGAGGAGGAAGGTTTCACATTTGAAGAAAACAATCAAGAGTACTAAGGGCTTCAAAGAATTCCAAAAGATTATTGACATGCGAAACTTTACAAAAGAAAAGATTGAGCGCTTGGAAGCTAGATCCAGACGCTTGACTCGACGGATAAAACAGATTGAACCAACTGGTTGGAAAGAATTTCTCCAGGTTACCATGCATCTTTTGTATATTCATAATTTTTTTCCATGTATCTCTTTGTTGACTCAGTGTAATTTTCATATTGTTTGATGTTGTATTAGTAGATACTGTAATGCTGATCAAATTGGCCCATTACCTTTTCCATGCATCAAGTTCCTTATCATATGTCTTGTCCTTTTTTTTTTCTCGAACGTGCAGGAGAACTGCGTACATTGTATCATATGTCTTGTCCTGATATTGTTGGTCAACTACATTTTAGGCATATGAGCTGCTGTTGCCAGTGAACGTGTCCCCCCAATCCCCTCCCACCCCCTTCAACCAATCATTCCCAATTTGAGCCCCATCCAATGGTGCCTTGCTCACTTACATCCTCGCAACAGAACTGGCACTTGATAATTCTGAAGATTTGATGGTTCCTACCATATCTCCATATACATAGGTCACTTAGGGTGTTCATGGTTTTAGATAACTAATATATGATTTTCATCTTGCTAGGTATATCCTTATGTTTGCCATCAATATGAATATTAATTTGTGGTTCTCTATATGAATATTTACCAGATTAGCAAAGTTATACAAGAGGCTAGAGCATTAGATATCAACACTCAGGTAATCTATCCTTTGGGTGAGACGGCAGCAGCTATACGAGGAGAAAACGAGCTCTGGCTTGCTATGGTTCTTAGGAACAAAGTCCTCTTGGATCTAAAGCCATCTCAATTGGCAGCAGTTTGTGGAAGTTTAGTGTCCGAAGGGATCAAACTTCGTCCTTGGAAAAATAGCAGGTAAAAAACTATTCAATGGTTTTTTTTTCTTTTGTTTATAACCTCCTATATATATTCTCTTGCTTACTCTCCTGTTATATATCATGTTGGTATCTACATACTTGAGTTCATATCCTTTTTATACCTGCTGGTTCAAATGTGCTTGCATTTAATAAAACAGATCAATGGTGCAGGTATCTGTCCCACGAGGTGTTCTAAAAATGTGGACCAGCACATTGTCTGTCATATATGCTTTCCACTGTAACAATTGAAATACTTCACTAACAAAGATACTGGCAGCTCAACCATGCTGTTTTACTAATTGGACATGTCTATTCAAAGTTGCCATACACCACCAAGCCCCATTAAGTAGTGATTTACGCCTGCCCTAAAAAAAAGTAGTGATATACATTGTGCCCACTGTCAACGTCTTTACAAGCTTTTGTTTGCAAATCTATTCCTCATGACAAGATACGGAAAGATTTAGAACAATTTCCAAAGCACGACTTGCCATATGAGAAATTTGATGTCAAAGAATTACAGATATCCTACAGGCTGTGGCCTTGGCGTGTTTTTTCCTCTGTTGAAATGAGAATTCCTGTAGGCTCTAGTGCATTTTTAGCTGTATATGGTTGAATTCATTTTTTTGGCAAAAACTCCTTTTGGTCTCTTTCTAATGATGTCCTGCTAACTCATGACTGTTTGTAGTTATGTATACGAACCTTCTTCTGTTGTCACTGGTGTTATAAGCTATTTAGAAGAGCAGAGAAACTCGCTCATCGATCTCCAGGAGAAGCATAATGTTAAGGTCTGGCATATCATGTCCCTATTTTCCAGTGTTGTTCAACCAATTGTTGTCCTTGTCTCATTTGTTTGTTCCTTTGAATATAGATACCCTGCGAAATAGATGCCCAGTTTGCTGGGATGGTTGAAGCCTGGGCTTCAGGGTTGACCTGGAGGGAGATAATGATGGACTCTGCAATGGATGACGGAGATTTAGCCCGTCTGCTCAGGCGCACAATCGACTTACTAGCTCAGGTATATTATGAGTGCAGATCCTTTTATAGGGTAAAACAAGCATGCAGATTCAGTATACCTGATGTTTGATATGGACTTACAGTACCTCTTTTTTTGGGCACAAGACTCTAATGATAAGCATTTCCATTAACAATATGTCTTTTGCTTTATCTTCCAGATTCCGAAATTGCCAGACATTGATCCAGTTCTCCAAAAGAACGCACAAATTGCTTGCAGCGTCATGGACCGAGTACCCATTAGCGAGCTTGCCGGTTGAAGGCCAGAAGCACGTAAGTACTACAATTGCAGAGTTCGCTTCTCTGCCCGCTTATTCTACATTTGTTATAGGTAGGAAATTCTTTGTTGTACAATGGCAAGTTATTACCTGATATTAACAAAGATATCATTTTTCCAAGCGATTGATATCTTCACATCAAATTTTGTACAAATTTCTAAGTAGAATTCTATTTACTCCTCTCGATATGGATCTTGTATAAAGAAATGGACAAAATAACCAATGAAAACTTTGCTTTATGTACAGTCTGCAGCTAACCTATACCTCCACAACAACCAATTCAAAACAATGCAAACAATCATCATTTACACTTTCCCATCCATTCTATTCCTCGTCGCTACTTGAATCAGAATCTGCACTATCCTTCATGAAGTGCGCTGGCAGGTTTGGAAATCTTGGCATGACCCTCTTCCTTTTGCTGTCCGCCTCTTCCGGTGTTTTCTGAGCTGGTTCTGATTTAGCATCGGTTGCTTCCTTTGTCACCGCTGCTGCTGCCGTCGACACCGCCGCGGGCACAGCAGCTGTAGTTGGTTGTGATGTCGTTGGTGGTGGTTTCTTCTGCTGCTGCAATTTCCTCTTGATGTCCACACATGCCTGATCAACCATACCCAAGAAGTCCCTCACTACAATGAACAGTTGAAGCGGATGCGCGTTCCTGTCCTTGGTGGCGCCTGCATGGTAGTACTCTGTTGTCTTCTGGACCAGCTCAAGCACTCTCTCTTGCTCTCCTCTCAGTGTCTTCAGCTCCTGTTCTGCAGCCTTCACAAATCCTCGCAACCCTCTTGCAAATCCATCATCGGTGCAGGTCTCCAGAAGCTTCTTGATGTCTGTGAGTCGGCTGCCTAAAATTGAGCACTCGCTGACAACCGCATCATAGTCCACCAATGCCGCCCTCTTCACGTTGGCAAACTCTGTACTGAGACCTCCAACAATTGGAAGCCCCAGGTTCATGTATTCATTTTGCCTCTCCTCCCTTGATGGCCCCTGGCCTGCTGCTGAACTGCCGCCCTCGTGGCCAGACCTGGCGAGGCTGCCAGAGCGGCGGAGACTGTAGTTGCGGTTGATGGCAAGCCGCTTTCCCTCAGAGCGAACAACCTCCTCAATGACGAAGTGCAACAACGTGGTGCTCCCATCAGTGCTCTTCACGTCAGAGAGCTTGCGGAGCGCGGTAAGGTTGAAGGCCTGCGCGTTGCCACGTGCTGTTCCAGCATTCATCCTGTTTCCTGCCTTGAGCACAGCCTCGAGCAGCTTAAAGAACAGACCCTTTGTCCTCAGCTCCTGGCTTGCCAATTCCAAGGTCCGAAGCGAGTGCTTGAGCTGCGCAACCTCAGCGCCATAGTTCACCTTGAAAAGCAGTGCATTGACACGAGCAAATGGGTTGGGCACGTCAAGGAGGAGGCGCAGAAGGAAGAACTCAGCTGGGGCAAGCCTCTCGGGATTCCCAGAGAACTTCAGAATGGTGGATTCTTCTTCCTTGGAGATGTTGAGCCGAGATAGCTTCTCCAGGACCTCAGTGCTGAGTTCTGTGTGCCCATCGCGGAGGGCGTCGATGATTTCATCCCGCCCCACAGTGAGGGACCTCAGGATGATGGAAATATTATGCGATTTGCGGGGCTCGAGCAGGAATATTTGTTCCGGTGTGTTTGAGCGCCCAAGGCCGGCCGAGGATTCAGCGGAGTCCTTGGAATCTGCAGATTTCGGCTTGCGGTTTGCAGCTGCAGTGCCGAACAGAGCCTCGATGATGCCTTCATCCAAGCTGAAAACACACCAGAATTAACACCGTTAGAAACTTGAAATGGCCTCAATCCATCACAAGGGAATGTTGGGAAAAGCATGAGTTTTCTGAGCACTAGATAATACTAGCAAATCCATGTGAAATTGCTCGTGTTAACATTGCAGTAACTAATAGCGACACCAGGTAGATTCTCCAACCATGCAAAGGGATGTGGTATTGTGGCGAGTGGCGACAAGCTGACAGAGACAACTCGGTGCCCATCTTGACCGAGTTCAAGCCAAGGTGGAGCGGGACACGCGTTCACACACTCACTCTAACTGGGGCACATCCCTTGTAAGTTCGTCGAAGCAATGATTCCAACAACAAAGTTCATGGGACTAGGGGAGCATATAGCGAACCAATGTCCAACCACGGACCATGATTTGGACTACAAAGTCTTGATCATAAAATTAAATTTGTACCTAAAAGACACATCACAGAAGTCGAGAATAGTACTGCTAAATTATGCAATAGTTGATTCTGTCAACTAAAAAAATCATACTTGTTCAACGAAAAGCATGAAACACCAACTCGTATACTCGTTCCACGAAATCCCCTATACCAATTCTACTACTCATTTCTTAATGAGCAAGGTCATGTTCGACAGAGAACGCGCTTTATATAAAAAGCAAATCTCGCCACCTGTCTTTGTCGTAGCTCGTATGTAAAGTACTCCAGATACGTACGCGCACAAAAAGGCACCAGAGAGCCTGGATTTGGGCATCCGATCGAGGATGCTGCGACGTCAGTCCACCGAAAAAGCGACATCCAGGGTTTGCGATCCCACATAGGAATGTGCAGTGCTTCCTACTGAAATGCTAGCGAAAAGGCCTTTCACTATTTTACTCTTTACCTGTGTCTTTGCATATTCTGGGACTATTCTTCTTCATGCATCTCTGATGGGTCTGTGGCTTCTCTACTCTATTGAATCAAACATTAACAGAGCTAAATGCTGCTTACGAAATTCAGTCTACGCGTTTCCAAAATTCGCAGTGCCTAATTGATTCGCATGGTACCCACACCTGAACTCTAAAAGTTCAGGTCCCTGACTTCACTGTGCGTACTTGGTACTCCATTCGACCATTCCTATGCGCCTCATTACTGTGATCCTCCTGATCTCAGTGAAATTAATGTCGTACTAGCACGTTCATGAAGCACCGAATTCTGATGCCTATTTCGATCGTATAGTGCCAGTACTACAGCAATGGAAATGAGAAGCGGTGTTAAAATTCAGGAGGGACTTACTTGAACGAGCCGGCGGTGATCTTGTCCCACACCATGGAGTGGTCGGTGGCCTGCACATTGACCTTGTCCCAATGCAGCGGCTTCAGCTTCGCCTGCTGCTCCCCGGCCCCGGAGGGCATGCCCGGCGCTGTCGGCGGCCTCGAGGAGGACGCTGATGCGCCTCCCTTGGGAGGTGGCGGAGGCGGTCCTCCTCTCTTTCCTCCTGGCGGCGGCGGGGGTGGCGGGGATGGGCCTTTGGGCGGTGGTGGGGGAGGCGGGCCGCCCTTCGGAGGTGGCGGCGGTGGGCCACCCTTGGGCGGTGGGGGTGGAGGTGGAGATGGGCCTCTGGGCGGTGGTGGCGGGGGTGGCGACGCGGCTGCTGGTTTTGGCGGTGGTGGTGGAGGCGACGCGGCTGAGGCAGCAGCGATAGATGGAGCAGGTGGTGGGCTTGCTCTTCCAGGCGGCGGCGGCAGTCCCGGCGATGCGCTTGGTGGGCCGGCGGGGGCTGGCGGTGGAGATGGGCGGGACACGGAGCTGACGGCGACCGCCTGGGCCGGCGGCGGACCCGGCGGCGGACGCGCGTACGACCCGGCGGCGGCCACGGAGAAGGATGAGCTGGAGCCAGCGCTAGGCGGGCGCAGCGACTCGTCGAACACGTCGGACGCGGAGTCCAGGGAGCCCACCGGGATGAGCGGCTCCTGATCTATCTTGTTCCTCCTCGACCGCCGCGGCGGGGAAGGCGGCGACGACGTCTGCTGGGGCTCGGGCCACATCTCCACCCGCTGCTGCTGCTGCCTGGGAGGCGGCGGCTGCGGCGGCCGCCAGCTCTTCCTGCCCCTGCCATCCCCGTCCTTCTCGAACTCCCTCCAGTATATCGCGTCGAGCCCGTTCTCGTCCACCATGCCGAAGCCGCCCCCTCCCCCGCCCCGCGGCAGCCGCCTCGGCTCCCTCTCCGGGCGCTTCCCCGCGAAGGCACCCTCCTGCCGCCCGTCGGGGTACCCATTCCCGCCCGCGGGCGTCAGCTCCTTCTTCCTCCCGTGGCGGAGGAAGAGGAAGAAGGCGACCCCCGAGACCGCGAAGCTGCTCAGCGCCGTGCTCACCACCGCCACCGCGATGTCGCTGCGCTTGACGGACGACGACGGCGGCGGCGGCGGCGACGACCCCGGGGTGGAGGGAGGGGCGGTGGTGGGGGACGCGGACGGGGGTACGATCGCCGGCGGCGGGGTGGCGAAGGCCGGCGTGCGGACGGAGGGGAAGGTCGTCAGGATGTTCCGCTGCGGCTGCGCGGCGGCCGGCGGGGCGAGGGCGGCGGCGGTGGCGAGGAGGAGGAGGTGGAGGAGGAGGAGCGGGCGCGGAGCCATCGCCGTGATGAGGTGGAGGTGGTGGGGGGGGGGATTGGAAATTTGACGGGGGGCGGGATGTGAGAACGAGGTGGGCGTGATTGACTTGCTGCTGCCGCGGGCTACGTTATTGTTGGGTTGCGTGCGGTGTGTGTTGACTTGGTCGGGTTCGGGGGGGTGGGGTGGGGGTTTTGTGTTTGTTTTTTTTACCCGGTCCGGCCGAGCCGGCAGCCCGGCACGAGGCGAGGGCGAGGCAAGTTCGCGGGTGGGTCGGCGAGGAAAGCCGAAGCGAAGACGCGTCGCGGGCTCGCGGCCGTGGTCCCTGGCAGTGGCGGAGGAGGGAATGAACTGTTGGGGGCGGAGGCCAGGCGGAAGGAGCCAAGGCGGAAACCACGCGGCCGGGCGCCGCCGCCGCGCGTCCGCGTCGCTGCCGTGCCGTTGCATGCGGTCCGCCGGGCCGCTCTGTGTTGGCTGCTGGGACGCGGGGTTGACACGGCGGGTTTTGGCCTTTTGGGTCCCATCCCACCCCATCCGGGGCGTCGGTTTCAGATCGAGTGGTCAAGAAAGGGGATTCGTAATTCCGGAATTTGGACGGAAAATCCGGGAAGCCATGGTACTGCTTCCGGCGGGCACGGGGGTGAAAGGCTCCGATCTGTACAGCGACAGCCGACACCACTCATCAAGCGCGGCGCTTTCTTCTCACTTCTCAAAAGTTGCTGGGATGATTAATAAAAAAAAAGTTGCTTTTCATTGCTGATGAGTGATGAGTGAGTGCTGCCTGCAGCAATTCCATTTCCTGATGAACTGAACTGATCAACTGCCAGTGGATTTGGTTCGGGCGCACATGGCCGGCGGGGCGGGCGCCCTTCCCCAACCCCAACCCGCGTCGTTGGATTCGGCCGCCAGCACCAATGAGCTGGTGCTCGATCACCTGCCGGGAGCGCTCGCCGCGTCCAAAACGCCACGGCGGCTGCTGCCTGTCTGCTCTGGTGCATGCTGCCACCAGCGTTAATTTCCCATTCCACTCCGGCTACCGGAGTTGGGAGGACCGTCGACGCAGGCAGAGGTCAGTGGATTAGGATCGTCACGCGGCCGGGGAGCTGGCTGTCGCTCGCGTTCAGTAGGAGTGACCCTACTTCTGAATGAGTCGTGCACTCAGCCATCCGTTATTGCAAGCCTCGGTTCTCTGTAGTAGTTGCAGGTTACCATTTGAAGCAATTTTCGCATCCACATTCCCACACATGTCGCTTTTGGGCACACAACTATGGTCCTGTTTGGTTTCGCTTACCTGAGAATCGCTTATCTGATAATCAAGATTTTCTGATAATTCTCTGAAGATTCTGCTGTCTGAAGAATCTGGGATGTTTGGCAATCCTGATTATTTCTACTGGATTGTCTGTTCTGACTGTAAAATGACCTATGTGCCCCTGAGTCCTGTAATAGCTCATTTTGATTGGATTTCTCTACCATTTTTAATTCTAAGCATATTATTAGTACCAGAATTTTGTTATAGTATAATTATAGTCATAAAATATATAATAATGATAAAATAAACTAATAAATAATAGTTATGATGAATATAGATTAATAAATAATACAATTTTACAATGATATTCAAGACATCGTAGAGGCAGCAATAGCGTCACGAAAGGCACCCATATCAATATCATCTCCTGGAGCACTAGCATCGATCATGGTAGGTTGGCTGCCACCGGTAGCATTATCTTGCACATCGAAGTTAAAATCTGGATCTTCATTGGTATTTTCTCTAACAAAATTATGAAGAGCCATACATGCGACTATAATTTTTGCTTGTTTGGTAATAGAATAGCTAGGCAAGTGCAACAAGATACGCCACTTCATCTTCAACACTCCAAATGAACGTTCAATCACATTTCTAAGTGATGAATGTGCTTGATTGAACATTTCTTTTTGTCCCACTGGTTGGTGATGTTGCCATTCCGAAACATGATACCTTTGTCCCCTATAAGGTGCAAGATACCTTTTTCTATTAGGATATCCGGAGTCTACAAGATAATACTTTCCATTGGGAGGCTTTGGGAATTGGTTCTGGTATGTGAGTAAAGTATCCAAAAATACACGACGCCCTTCAAGCTCTTTTACCTAATATATGTTTCAAAGGCTGTCAGGTACAAGTGAAAGACAATAACCAAGAAACAAAAGAAGAGTTTTTGCCTCATCAATTATATACCTTTTCTTGCAAGTTTTTGCAAAGTTGCTCTTTCCCTTTAGCTTTGGTCTCCAAATTATGTAAGTTTTCTTGTAGCTTTCTCAAAGAATCATCCTTAAATCTGCCTTCTTGCTCAGCTCTTTCATGCTAACATTCATTCAGCAGGAAAAATATAAATTATCAGTGTCAAAAGGCATAGAAAAAAATTAATCATTGGGCTAAGTGGGAAAAAATAAACAGAGGAAATGGTTAGACTTCAATCATGGGAAATGGTTTTCCTTGAGCAAGCAGACCATCTTACCTAGAGAATCTTGGGCGCGGGCGGCGGCGGCCGCGCGCGGGCCGCGGGCAGCGGCGCACCGGGGTGGGCGCGCGCAGGGGAGGCGGCGCACTGGGGCGGCGGTGCGGGGGCCCGGGGCGCGGGGCGGCGGTGGCGCGTGGGGGCGCGGGGGCGGTAGCGGGGCGCGGGGACGGCGGCAGCGAGAGGGGGCGGGGCCGCAGCGACGCGCGGGGGCGGCAGTGGGGAGCGGGGGCGGCGGCGGCGCAAGGGGTGGCGGCGGCGCAAGGGGCGTGAAGAAAATGCAGTCGCTTTCCTGCGAATCGAGGGGAAGGACGCCGACCAGAAAAATCGGTCGCTAGTTGTATTTTGGATTGTCGGAGAAGCGACGGTGGAAAAAATCAAGCTTCCGTTGGAAGTGTTTGGCGGGATTCTCGCAGTTTTCCACCGAGAATCCGATTTTAATCGGAACGAAACAGGCACTATACCAAATTGCTCTTGGTACTCATCAGGCTAGTCTCGAGTACTAGGCACATCAATTAGGTGACACATGACATTTTTCTTATTGAACTGACAGTAAATCGTTGAGGACAGGAAGAAAAGCTATGTTAACGTGGAGATACACCCTAGCATGAGATCGAACCATTGGAAAACGCACGGTAGTATTGTGGTGTAGGAGTATGATGTGTTAATTGGGTAGCTTTGGAGAGAAAGTGACTCAATATGATGGATTGGAAACATCGTTACCAGTTCAATTGTGGTCCTGATCTTCTCCCATTCTTTCACATAAGAAGATGATAATTTTTTAAATTGTATTTTAGATAATGTAGGGACATCCTTCTAGTTCTGTACGAAGCTCATCATGTTTCATTAGAGTTGACCTGAATAAGAAAGAATTTCTTTTTATTTATTTATTTTTTTCGTCAAGGCATTTCTGGCGCCCATTTTCTCTTCCTTGCTTAATTTACTTTGCGAAATGAAAAACATAATTCAAGTATTTGTCTACCTGTCGGTCGTTGTACCAACAATAAGTTTGCTGAATGCATTTGCTATGACGAGTATTTAGTAATATTCATCACATGCTTCTCCGGAAACTATGTTCACTAATAATCCCACCGAATCACCCATCATATTATCAGCCGGGTTCAATTTAACTTTTTTTGTCAAACAAAAATCAAATGGAAGTTTGAAATTACGCATTTTCGTTGCCACTAGGACGTGCCTTGACTAGATTTTGTCCTTTCTAATTTATCATGCCATGTGGATGCTCATTCATGGGAAAGGCCACCGTTCCTCCGATAGTGACAGAAAACCGAACCAAATAGACCTGGCTACCTGAGCACTCGAGAAAAAAAACCCGAATAAATGAATAAGTGGGGAAAAACACTCGTACAACAACAGAGCCGCGTTCGTGGTGCACACGGTAGCTCTTCTTTTTTTTTAGATAAAGGATTATACACGGTAGCTCTAACCTTCCATCTGCCCGGGTGTCCTGCGGAAGCAATTTTCCCAAGCACTTTGTTGACCTGGACAGAGTGCGAGAAACATTCTCATGCATACGCTCCAACGTGGTCGTGGCCAAATGCCCAAATGGTGTCTGCTTGCCAACATTAGCCAGCAGAGTCCGTTTGACCCTGGCCCTTCTTTTTTCGATGCTTTCTTTTGCCGTTGGAAGTTAGGCCAATACTAGTCTTTAACAATTAGGGTGATTTGTGAGTGCCGGCATCGACCGCTGGGCTGGGCTTCGGTCACATGCTTGCAATACAAATGTGAGAGTCCTACTAGGCAAAAGAGACTTTGACATTTTTATGGGAAGCCTTTATTTAGTTTCCACCGCCAAAGTGCAGAGCAGTTAGACCATGGAATTTCTGACATCCATTTCGCGAAATTTCGAAATTGGGTATCAATTTTCGAAATTTCTTGGGAATTTCTATTAGCAAAGTACCAGTACCAGGTAGTCTGAAAGCACGTTCAGTGCTTTCCTGCCTTGGGGAACCGCGTGTGGAATAGCCGTAGCGACCAATCATGGGGACTTTCCTTCTCGAAGCTCATGTTTCAGTCTTCAGATGCGGCCAGTGGAAGCAGAAATCTGTGCTGGTCATCGCGTGGGCTTATTTCTATTAGCCGTAGTTAAGTTGCTGGATCAGCAATTTAGGAGCCCAGATCAGAACGGGCCCAAGTCCTGCGCTGAAGGGAACATTTCACTTTACTGCATTTGGGCCAGGGCCAGAAATAAATGGGCCATATTATCATGCAGCATTGATGTGCGTGGTTGCAGTGCAGTCTTGCAGATGCGACGGCGCTCTTCTGCTTCGTACTCCATTATTAAGGGCGTGTTTGGCACAACTGAAATTTATTCTGAAGCCAGCTGGTGGCTAGCTGGTTTGAGAAGCAGCTTGTTAAAGAAGCAGCTGGTCACAGAAGTTAACTGTTTGGCTGACTGCTTATTGAATGGGCTGAAATCCTGTATGAAGTGAGGAATGACTGAAATACCCTTGCTGTTTGCTGAATACATGTATTTCTTATGTATAGATATATATTTATTTATTTTTATAACAGAATAACAATAGAATTATTAAGAACATAAATATATCAAACAATTAATCATAAATTACTGTTAAATAAGATAATGATAACTTAATTATAAATTAGATAATATAATTATAAATTAGATAATAGAGTGTCATTACATCATTTTTTTGCGCAAATTACATTATCAATATCCTCCGGCCAATGCTTGCGCAATAGCATCTCGTACATCTCCCATATCTTGCTCATCATCAACATTACTAGTACTAGTTCCCGCATCCCCATCAACATATGTCTCATCAGATGCAAGTGTATCAAAGTCATTATCACTCAAATTGCTATCTCTAATAAAGTTGTGCAACGCCATACAAGCAATTATAATCTTTGATTGCTTCTCCATTGAGTAGCTCGGCATTTTTAAAAGAATGCGCCATTTCATTTTGAGCACCCCAAATGAACGCTCAATAATATTTCTAAGCGATGAGTGAGTATGGTTGAACAACTCCTTCAACCCAATTGGTTGGCCAGCATTTTGAAATTCTGTGATGTGGTACCTTTGACCTTTATAAGGTGCTAGATAGCCCTTTCTATTTGGATAACCTGAGTCAACAAGATAGTACTTCCCGTCGGGAGGATGTGGAAAATTATTTTTGTATTTATTGAACACAGTGTCCCTCCATATGCGAGTATCATGAGCGGACCCAGGCCATCCCACTACCACAAATGTGAACCTCATGTCAAAATCACAAATAGCCATAACATTCTGACTGCAATATCCATGTCGATTCATATGCACTGCCTGCTCAGATGGTGGAACAATGACTTCAATATGTGTTCCATCTATTGCACCTATGCAATTTCTGAAATGAGGCCAGGATCTATGCTCTCGGATTTTTGGATGCACCACAGCAAAGGTCTCATCTACGGGTTTGATAGTTTTGGCAGCCAAAAGATTCACAGCTTCTAAGACATCATTGAACCTACTACTCACAGTTTCTAAATAATGTGTAAAAATATGCTTTGCTTGCCGAACTGATTGAGGTGCACCGCACATCCATAAGAACATACCAAGTGCTTCAATCGAGCACATCTCATCCGAGGATGTCAAACCATAATTGTTAACTAATTCCTCATGCAAGTTATAGAACACTAACCTTCCCATTCTAAACATGGTATAGCAGCTCTCTTCATTTCTAAGTTGCCTCTGAATAAATTGATAACCTGATTCTTCTGGCACTTTTCGTGGCTTCTTTTCTGAAGAAGATATCCCAGAATCAAGCATTGCATAAGCTGCTATTGCTGCTGCTTCATACATCCAACCACTTGATTCACTTGAATTACTTGCCATTTCAGAATCATTAGACTCACTTGAAGTAAAAGCCATCTGTACAGATAACTAAAAACCGTGTGTCAATAGATTCGAAATTCAAAACTGGTTCAGCATACAACACACTAAATTAAAACATACAACACACTAAATTAATTTAGGTACAATACAAATGATAATTTGAAAATACAATACAGTAGTAATCTCTAGCGTTTCTTCCTCTCTTCCCAAGTCCTCTTAAGCCATCCAAGCTTCCCTTCAGGGGTTTTAAGAGTGACAAACACATCTCTAAATTCCTTTTTGATCAGGAGTTGGGTGGCATAAAAATATTCATCACTTCCTTCACATGCCCCAGCTTCAATGACTGATTGCAACATTTCTGCTATCTCTTGCCTAACATGATCAGTGGGTGCAGAAATTGCAGAGCTTGAACTAGCTTTCTCCACAAATGAGTCCACAAAACGCTTGAACTGCACATCTCTAAAATTTTTCTTTGGCTTCTTTGGAGATTTATAAGCAGCACCTCTTTTTGCAGGTTGTTTTTCAGCAGAACTTGGATGCACCTCTTGGACATCCTCACTACCATTATCTGCTGACCCCTCTCTTGCACCTGGAGCCACAGCATTTGCATTGGTGCAGGACGCACCACTAAACATGATTTCAACATCTTCTTCATTTTCCAAAGGGGCAAATCTAATTTTTTTGCACAACGGCATGGCCTGAAACACAAAAACTCTACAAGTTTATATTTATTATACAACAACATAAAGAGATACACAACAAAATCAAACACAACGTACCTCAATTTTTTCTTCCCACCATTCATTACTGGCCGCAATTGTACCGGTCTTTGGGTCTCTTCCCAGTCCAGACGCACTAAGAAGTAGTGTCTTCCATGTGGTAAAATCAGCTTTCAATGCATCCCATCGGTTTTTCATTTGAACACGGGTGTAATTCCTACCCGTCCGTTGATTGAATTGGTTAATAAGGTTGGCGTAACCTTTGTTGTTCAAACAACCTTATGGTCTGTTATTTGCCAAGACTTGTTCCACACATATCTCATTAAAAATTTTTGCGGCATTTGAATCCCATTGTGCATTGGGTTTCCTAGTCTTTGTTATTGGCAAATTCTCCATCTATGCATTCATCAAATTCAACAAAGAAATTCACTCTCAAGTTCGCGAAACAAAAAAATTGATTGAGATTAGGATCAATATGGTGCGTATCCATGGGTTGTCATTTAATTATGTTCGCTAGGAGGTAATAACACAAAGCGTCAATCACTGGAGTTCACGGAATAAAGACCTTTTGTAACACTATTGAATGCCATTCATGTTTTGCCAATCAACAAATAAAAGAGGGAAACTGATGTCTTGTCAATCAACAAATAAAGTGAACAAATAAAGTTAAAAGGAAATATTTAAAACTTACATTGCCGCAGCAGTGGGAGCTGGACCAGCTGTTGCAGTTGGGGCAGGTGCGCTAACGGGCACACTGTTTCAGCAGACACCAGAACAATGTTAAAAGGATGTTATAAGGTGGTCGAGGAAAAATGAGCAAATAACATACAATTGTATCTTGTGAATTATAAATGATAAATCCAGGTTGCATACAAATATATGGCATAGCATGAATGGACCACCAATATCTAATGGTTCTTGTAACTGCAGGGAAAGCATGTGATATTATACATCATACATCACATTTAGGATAGGAAACTTCAAATGCGCACATAAGTAGTTTACTATGTAGTATTAAGGCTACTGCCTTGCTAGATTTCTATCATGTAATTACACTGACACCACATGTTACATCACAGAGTGATAATATGATTGCCTTATCTTCCAAAAGCCATTCCAGTGTCTTCAAAAAAATTTGATGGGCCCAAATTTGGCTTTCTCATCCTATAGCTGCTAATCAACCAATCAGGCCTTAACATAAATTATTTGAACAAGGTAACATACTTCAGAGTCTGAGCTTCTTAAGAACTAATGACTCAGGTGAACAAATACTAGACATCATCGACATAGACGGAGTTATAACTGAACAATCATCTTAGGATGGCAAGCTAAATCCATTCTATGTGGTTGCTGACAGCAGAGTGGTTGTCTTGTCAATTGTCATTTAAGCCTTAGTACATGATATCACATAACAATAAATTTACTTCAGGAAGATTGATCTGAGTAGGCATCTTACTTTTGAACTAGAAATCAAAGAACATGAAAAAGACCGCAATCAAATAAGCAAGGGTTTTTTTACAAAAGAAAACAATAACAGAAGCAGCACCTGATCCACTTAAGATGGTTGCTAACAGAGGATATGGCTGTCTTGTCATTTGAGACTTCCAGAACTCGTTTTCAATACCACAAGCAGGAAATGACAAATTTACTTTACGAAGATTGTATCGGGTAGGCATCTTTTCTTTTGAATGCTACCTTTCTTTTCTTCCATTGCACAAACAGAAATCGACATGGATTCAATTGCTAATTGCTACGTTATAGATGGATTACCACATAATGTGACATCAATTGTTTACAGTAGTGCAAGCATAATAATTTTATATATAACACTCGATCATTTCTGCTCAGTTCAAACAAAGAAAACGGATGAACAACAAAAATTTCTGATGCATAAACAACTAAGAACACATATTAGCACTTAACATCTAATATGTTTGCATGGTAAAACAACAAACTTGTTAGTCAATCTGCTTTTACAGAATGCAGACATCTGATAATATATCCGATACAAAAGAACCTCTTAGCTGAAGCTAAAGCGCATTTCACTGCATTTGTGTATGCAAAGTCCAGGAATTGATACTGTTCCAGACTGAAATGGAAACTGTTTCCCCGACGAGATAGGTGCAGCAGTTTGTTCCATTTCTATCTCAGCCATGGCACCGCACTACCACTACCACTGAGGCAGAGTAGCTGCATATGTAAGTCAAAGCTCGGGAAATACAAGCAGTCAAGCAGAGCATCAAGTTGGATAAACTAGATATGGGACAGGCAATTGGGGTGTAGAGAGGACGGAGGAGACAGCAGCCGGCGACAAGAGAGCAGAGGACAGTAGCAGCTTGGGCGAGAAATTCTTACCGCGGCGGGGGGGCGGCGCTGGGCGGCGCCGCAGGGGCCAGCGCTGGGGCGTCGCGCGGGCCGGCGCTGGGCCGTCGCGGGGGCCGGCGCGGGGGCCGGCGGGGGGCGGCGCCGCGGGGGCCGGCGCGGGGGCGTCGCGCGGGGGCCGGCGGGGGGCGTCGCGCGGGGGCCGGCGGGGGGCGGCGCTGGGTGGCGCTGGGCGGCGCCGCGGGGGCCGGTGCTGGGGCGTCGCGCGGGGGGCGGCGCGGGGCGGCGCCGGCCGGCGCGTGGGGCGGCGCAGGGGGTGGCACGGGAGGATTGGGGATCGGGGAAGAGACGGGTGGAGGATAAGCGCGATAAGCTGCTCGGGTCCGGCTGCGGGAGGAAGCGCGGATAGAAGGGCCGTCCACAAGCGCTGCTCGCGGAAGCTGGGCGGAAGCGGACCGTTTGGCTACCCCACAGCTTAAAATTGTGCAGAAGCTGCCCTACAAGCGGCGCCAAACAGGCCCTAGACACAAGGTAAAGACTGCTTGTTCGATTACCCCACACGGCCACACGCACGCACTCCTCAGCAGCTCGTTGGGTTGGCTTTCCTAGGACAATCCGGCTGGTACCTTCCTTTCTGGCATTTTTTTCCAAGCATTTTGTTGACCTGGACGGAGTGTGAGAAGTTGGAGCAAATTCTCGTATATTTCAACACGGTGCTTGTTCTCCAACACTGCCGTCAGTCCTCGCTACGTTAACCAGCAACCTTTTGACCTTGACCCTGTCATTTTTTTTCGATTTTTCCTTTCGCCTTTGCAAATTAGGTCAACACTCTAGTCATTAATAATTGGAGTGCTTTGCGAGCGAGACCGTGATCACGATTTAGTCAATACTCCCTCCGTTCACTATATTTATTCATAGCAGATCGTGCCCACACTACTAATCTCAAAAAAAAAAGTTGAAATGATTATCTGTATCCCAATCACATATCGCTATGAAAGTTCTCACCGCAGCAAGTCCAGGCCTCCAGCCCAATTCCTCTGTGGCCTAACTGGGCCACAGTTCTGTTTGAAGTAACGTTTGATCTGCTGGCTATGGGCCGGATGAAGAAGAAAATGGGCCATTTTGCTCACGGGGGCGGTAGGATGGAAGGCAGAAAAGAGAATGGAGACCACTAGATAGAGCTGTAAAACGCATACAGCTTTTGTCCAAATGACCAAACAAATCATGTGCTAACGAAGCCCCCCGCTGATGGCCCTCCCATGCTGATCCCTTTCGCATTTCTGCCCATGCTGGCTGTGCTTTTGGCCGTGCAGGCAAAGAAGGCCCTTTTCTTTTCGACAACGACGCCTGTGCACGCAGCTGGTCTCGGATCTGCTGCTCTCTCATGTTCTCGAGGGATGCTCGCTAGCTTCCTTTCCATCTGGGTCTCACCCTCCAAGCCTCGACCCTTTCTGATCCATTGTGCCTAGCGTGGTGCCTATCTCTGAAACTATTCCCCGGATTGTTTGGGTTTAGTGTGTTGTGCAGGAGCAGGACCAGCCTTGGAACGCGAGGCTTGCATCTGTGTCTGTTCCACAAGCTTAGGACACAAGCAAAGGGTGCCCCGGCCTCCACCCCAAGTAGATGCCTTGGAGTAGACTACTTCACTAGACTCTATACTTTGCCCGGCCTCTGCCATTTACTCGTTGTCTTCTGTGTGATCTCACCTGCAGGATTTTCGGCAGCATGATGCTGATGCAGCAGCAGCGATGAACCGGCACCGATTGTTTCACATTTCAATACCCTCTTGGGGGAACTGAATTTTCTTGAATGTTATGTAATTTTTCTTTCCTTGCCAATGCTGATGACAAGGAAATGCTGATGAACTAGGCAATTTGGACAGTATCTCTCTCACGTCGAGTTTTCGCAAGAGAGTGAGGTGTCACTGGCACCAGCCGCTACTACCTCACCAAATCCTTCCTTGCTGTGTCATGGAAGACTGACGACAAGTTTCCTGCACTCCCAGACTCCTTTGGAGCAGGCCTGTTGGTGCGCACCGAATGCGAGCAGAGGACGGCCGGCAGCCGGCGGCTGTGCTGTACTACTCACTAACCCGGGCCTGTGATATCCCTTTCGTCCCAGGGAGTAAGCTTACCTGCACGCATTTAGGTGACCCACCGCGCTGTCAGATTCCTGTTCGATCGTTGCTTAACAAATCAGCTCACAGACAAAAGCACAAGTGACGAGCTGAAATCATTGCGAGATATTCCAAGGTTTTCACACTCGGATTGTCGGACGCATAGCCCCACCATCCGTTGTTCTTGCGCTACTTAATCGTTACATTGACAACGAACGGGAAGAAGTCGTTGGGAGCTGTTGGAAGCAAGAACGCACGATGCTTTAACCATATTTTTGACGAAAATGCTTTAACCATATTGCATTCCCTGTAGGAATTTCCCCCCAATTTACGCGGAATTTAGAGAACAGAGGGTAGATTAGCCTCCTACCATCCCGAGGAACGTGGCATAGGAACCGAGATTTAAATCCCAACCAGTCCGTCCTTCACTCTACTGGAGACATGACTTGCGGGATTTGAACTCTGATTGCCAACCTCGCATCCACGCGGGCTGACCAACCGAGCTAAGCTCCGCTCCAATTTACGCGGAATTCAAACTATTTATTTGAAAATTCATCAAAAATCTCGACGTTCGGCAATAAGCTTTGTATTCGGCAAGGAGGACTGAACGAGCCAAAGTCTTGGTCAGCAGGACCCGACGTCAATGTCGCCAATGCTTGCCGTCACGGTGTTCTCGCTTGACGTCGATCTCGGCATTAGCATTAGAATAACGACGAGAGGGGCTTCGGTGGCCACGGCTGCGCGATCGATGCCTCGCGGTGGTTGGTTTTTAGGTGCCTGATGATCGAGTTTGTTATGCTGGCCCCTATCATTACTTACTCCCGAGTGCTGCCCTCCACTTTTGATCGAACAGAAAAGTTCAAGCTACTTGTCCGATTGTCCCCCTATAGTTTGGCGCCATTTGCTGCTGCCATCCATCTCCCTCTCCGTGAACGATGATCGATCATCTCCTAACGAAACCCTGGCGCAGCCTAAACACTTTTCCGTTCGTCACAAATGCTACGCTCCAAGCGACCACCGAATGCCATCTCCCATTGGTCCGTTCCTAACAATGGCCAACACATCACGCCGTCAATCTGAAAGAACTCGCACCGGCTGATCACATCACCGTCTCCGAAGCTTCCAACGTGTTCGGTGTTGTGCCCTCGCCGGCCGGCCGACACAGCGGCGGCGGCACCAACCGGACCTGCCAATAATGGTGGCGGGAAGCCGGTAGCTTCCAGGAGGGAGGGTGGCCTGCCTCGCCTCGCCTGATGATGTGCATGAACCACGGCGATCTTCTCAGGATCGCAGGCCGATGTCGTTGGGCCGTGCCCATCATTGGCGTGGCGTGGCGCTGGCGCTGGCCGCCGGCCTAAAAGAACTCGTGCGCTTGTCCGGGCGGGAGGGCGTACGGGCATGAAGCATGTGAAAGGAATTGAATACGATCGATGGCGTAGGGTGGTTAATGACCGGCAGTGGGTGTGGGTGGATGGAGTTCATCGCACCCACACAACTTCACAAATCACAAGAGGTGATGGATACACAGAGCGAGAGGGGGGGGGGGGGGGGGAGGGGCCATATGTGAAAGGGAAAGGGAGGAATGCAGTGGCCAAGGAGGAATACAGGCAATCATTAGGTGCACTTGCCTCGCGTTTCCATCTCTCCAGCTGGTCACCGCCGGCGTCCAGCCTGGGCGGCTGTGCGTAGTGTAGTAGCCAACCGATGTGGGGAACAGATACCGTGCTCCAGAGCCGTCCGATCAGGGCCCGGCGGTCTCAGTTTGTCCCTGCACATTATCGGCTCATGGCACTAGTAGGAGAGCGATTTGTTTTGTTTTTTTCAGAATCCTACTAGATATCACAGTTTATTGTTCTGTAGTCTGTACTGAAAGCAAGATGTTCAGTCCAGCTGCAAAAGTCTACAGCTAGTCAGGAAGTTATCATCAGAGATGCCATTGCACATGGAAGATGCCTATTCAGCAGTAAGCTGCTGCATTTTCAGCCTTCACCAATCAACACAGAACATATTTGCGATGCTGCTACAATTTCAGAAAACGGCCTTCGGAGTTGTGAAATGATGTTTTATGTCAGGTTTCAAATGGGCAGGGTATCCTTTCTTTTTTTTCGAAAAACTGGTTTCCTTTCCTACTGCATGCACTCCTGATATCTGCTTTCAAAGATTCGGAGGCCCGTGACCGATAATTTAAAGAGAGGTTATCTGTCTCACTGGTTTTGTGGAGATTTAGGTGGCGTTAGTTGGGGGATTACAAGTGGTATTAACACTGTATTATGAGTCTGTTGAGAAGTCCCCGTCTTACGCCTCCACTTTCTGATATAAAAAAGTTCATCCTAACTAACCAAAATATAGTTGCTGTTTTCCTCCATTCTTTGCAGCTCTCTAGGTGCACATCCATCTGTAAAGATCCTCGCATAGTCTAATGCTCTAAATTCCAGATGCTCCAGGTAATGTGTAATACTGAAGAAACACTATTGGCCCCAGCTCACAAGTCAGAACAAACTAGTCATCACCAGAGCAACAGGGACTTCCAGAACACAGGAAAGCAACATTTGGAGCTCAACAGCAAAACAGATGGACAAGGAAAACATGCTTGCAATTAGGGGAAGAGGTTGAAGAAGCAAATAGAGTGTAAAGCTACTAACAAATGCCAAAACTACAGAACCTTTCACATGCTTGCCCATTCTTGATGAAGGAAGGAAGACAAGCACATCAATGGGTTAGGCCATTCTTGATGAGCATAAAAAGCAAAACAGAAACAGCTATTATGCCATCCAATCCTAGATCAACATAGCAAGGAAAATAGCAACAGCAGGAGATTAGGCCATTCTCGGATGGGCTGTGTCTCAAATACAACAGTAATTTGCAAATGAATTGTACACCACCAATCAAGTAATTCCTTCCAACCCCTGATAGTCACCACCAATCACAGCCTAATGAATCAATCTGAATCGTAGTACAAATGAACAAGAATTTGCTCTCCCTCTATTCACTGTCTTCACCCCCTTGCCGCCAGCGCAATGTGCATACCGCCCCTCCCCTCACTGTCCTGTACAGCCGAAGGCGGCAGCTCGCTTGCAGCGGCAGCAGCAACCGTGGTGGCCAGTGGCAATGCATTGCAAGGCAATTCCATTACCAGCCAAGAACCACGGCACCCCCAAACCAATGAATTATTGTGCATGTCTTGACCTTCTTCTACCAAGAAAACACCCCTGCAGGCAATGCCGCCGATGATGACAGGGCAGACCGGGACTGCCCTGATGCTGATGAATCATTCTCTCCAATGTAGAGGTCGTACGACTTCCAGGTGTGGTCGAGCGGGCAAGGCTTGCCGGCGTCGAGGCGGTCCCATGGCTTGCCCTTCCCGGACCAGTGCATCAGGCTGACGGGACCGTTGTGGAGGGGTCGGCAGCTGCCGAACACGTTGTCGCCGCCCAAGCCGTGCTGGTTCCACCGGTGGTCGACGGCCTCAATCTCGCCGGCGAATACGAGCAAGAACGGAGGCAAGGAGCCAAGCTCGTAGATTCTCTTCTCCTTCTGCATCTCCATCCACCACTCGATGCGCTGACGGTAGTTGCCGACGCGCCATCTCCGGAGGTCGATGACCATGACCCCGGTGTTGAAGTAGCAGGGCGCGCGGCGGCGCCCCGCGAAGACCCGCGCGCCGAGGACGGGGTCGTTCCAGAAGGCCTCGGTGAAGTAGCGGGAGAAGTTGGCGTGGCAGTACTCTGGCGCGGCGACGACCGCCGCGGCGGGCAGGCGCGTCTCCCAGAGCCTGCGCACGTCGTCGACGGCGAGCACGTCGGAGTCGAGGTATATCGCGCGCGGCACGCAGCGAGGGAGCAGGTCGGCGAGGTGGTTCCGCGCGTAGTTGAGCGGCGCCTCGAGCGCGGCGCGCACGGACGCGGAGATGAGCCCGGCGACCGCGTCTGCGCGGAACGGGTAGATCTCGAAGCGCAGGGAGGGGAACGAGGCGGCGACGGCGGCCCGGAGGTCTGCAACCGCCGGCGCCCCGCCGCCCTCCGCGGCGAGGAAGTGGAAGAAGAGCGACTCCGGGCAGGAGGCGTGCTTGAGCAGCGAGTAGATGGCCGCCATGGAGCCCCGGAGGTAGTGCGCGTCGAGCGTCATGGCGATGTGCACCAGGCCCGGGTCGCACACCCCCGCGGCCGCCACCGGCGCCGGGCACCTCTCCCCGTTCCGGTACTCGGGCGCCTCGGCGAACCTCGGCAGCGCCGCCGCCGCCGGCGATTGCGCCAATAACAACGCCGCCAGCACGAGCCCGGCCCACATCGCCCGGGAGGCCGCGCCCATGGCCGCCCCCGCCGCCGCCGACGAGGGGAAGGATCCCCTCCCCGCCGGCTCGCCGCTCGCCCTCGCCCTCGCGGGGGTCGGGTCGGTCGGGTCGGGTTGTGTGGTTTCTTTCTTTCCTCCCTGGAAGTGGTCGGCGTCGTTGGTGGTGTACGCGTTCGTTGGGGTGGTGGCGCTGGCTGGCTGGATGGATCGATGGCAGGCAGCCTGGTCGATCGGTGGAGTCGTTTTATCGGGGACATTTATATGTGGCGTTACCAATAAAGCACGCGTGGGAGCTGTGGGCCCCACCTGCGCTGCGTTGGCTGGCCCCGCTGCTCGGGGCGCTGCTTTGCTTGCCTACGCGTTCACCCATCGCTCGGTTGGCCGGGCCTTTTAATTAGGGCTAAAATGGGATTAGCGCGACCCGCTGTGTAGATACGTACGGCGACGCCACTCTGCTTCGACGTCGTTCTAGTGCTTCTTCTTCCTCGTCGTCTTCTTCCTCGTTAGTTTTTTTTTTTTATCTCCATAGTTTTCCTTTCTGGGGCTTATTCTTGTGTCGTTGGCAACGGCCACGGGTTAGGTTAGCACATGAGCGAGCCCGTGACAGGGGTTAGTGTTTGTGGCAAATTGCCAAGTGGATGGCGCACGAGCATCTTGTTTCGTTTGGAATTGTCCGGCAAAGAAATTTAAAAAGTTTCACGCCTGCTGGATGGCCAATTCGAAGCGATCATGAACAGATGGATGTGCCCATTTTGGCCTGCCGCACCTGCAGGATCACGAATGCGCAAGGCGGCATCTGCGGCCTGCGGGTTCCAAAGTTGGAGGAGCGAATCGGTAACCAATCGCCCATTACCGTGGGGATGGGGTGCTACAAATAGTCAGCCTTGATAGGGAGATTACCGTGACCCGGCCCGGAAAATTCACGCTGCACGGTAGTAGCATCACTTCGTGCACGACGAGTTGTATCCCGCTGGCATGACCCTGGACAAATAATGCTACGGCTAATCTTAGTTCAGACTTGCCACATAAACTAGAAGAACGGCCTGCAAGTCAGCTTCATTTGCTTGAAAAGAAAAAGGAAGAGACATGCTATTTGCTCCAGTGCAATTTTGCAGCCTAGCAGCTGATAGCAGCGTGTGCCCAATGATATGGTTTCTGATATTTTTGTTCGTATGCAGTGACCGCTTTTAGCTGGGCTGACCTACACGTGGCGCCATGTGCTTGGTTCCACCTCCGTGGTCGTTCCCCCGAGGTAGCGTGCTAAAGTGCTAACCAAACGTGCACATGTATAGTAATGTTTCTCTCTCTCAGAATGTGAATTTCTTTTTCGAATTATTGGCTTCGCCATTTGCGAGATGAAAAATGTTTTTCTTTGCTTTTCTTCGCATGCAAGTGTTTGTGGGAATCTTCTGTATGAACACTAAGTTGTTTGTGTTTGATTGCTTCACCATTGGAATAATAAAGATGCCGAGTGCCCTTTTGTGAACGTAGTATTTCTAGAAAAGGGTTTCCGTGTTGGAGAGTCCTAGGCGCAAAGTAGAGCCAACTCGATGGTCATCAAGCTGCAAGGACCATGTCGCACCACATAATAAGCAGAGCATTTCAGAATCCAGAGACCATTCTTTTTTCAGGGAGAAAATTCCAAAATTCAGAGACACTCACCTTCTCACCCATCCCACGTGTGCTCCGGCCTCCTCCCTCCCTTCAACTGTGCACAGTGCACCAACCCCACGGCACACATGAGCACCTCGTGACGCACGCGGAAAATTTGTGCGCTATGGTTTTCGAAGGCCATGTCGTCGTGGGGTCGCGAGACGCAACCGGCAGGCAGCTCCGCGGCATCTCACCTCCTTGGACTGCAAGGCAGGAGGGCAGTGAAAGCTTGACGTCGCTGCCAAGCCATTCCATTCCTTTTTTTTATTTTTTTTTTGCTGCAACCTGACATCCTGCGTGACCAAAACCGTCGGCGAACAATTCGAACTCGCCACGTATCGAGGATTCCTTTTTTCCCTGCATCTTTCTGGTATTTCTCGAAGCGCCGCGCGCTCCGAAAACGGGAGGCGAAAGCGGCCTTGTCTCTTGCTGTGCACAGTGCACGACGCACCGCGAGTTTGGGACGCCGAGGGGGCTGCATGCTTTTTTGTTACCGGTTTTCCATGTGGGTTGGTGAGGAAAAGTACAGGCCAGCTGCTCGACCAAGCTGCCACATGGCTTCCAATTCGTTTTCGCGTTTCTTCAAGACAAAAAGGATGCTCCATCTCCTCTATTTTCTGTGCACTTGTTTTTTTAGAAAAAAAACTCCACCCAGTGGCATCTTTCTACAGGGTAAAGTGGCGTACACGTTCACATATTTATAGAAACCTTGACGCTCCGCGTGGGACCAGGAATACTGAAGGCGTACTTAGAATACGGGTTAGTTGGTGCTGGACGTGACTGACAGGTGGCTCTGCCTACTTGAATTTTCTATACGCGGCAAAAGTGCTGGTAAGTTGCCGGGTAATCCACGTCGAACCCGAGTCCTTTTCACGGAAAGTATGTGGTAGTATATCCACGTAGTACGTTGGTAAAATTGGCAGCATACCCTGGGATTCACGTTGTCGCGTCAGAGCTTTGCTGCGTGCGCCTCGCAGGAACCCCGTCGTCCATTGCTTTGTCGCATGATGAGCCTGACAAGCGACAAGCTAACCGTACCCGGTTTTGCTTTGCCGGTAATGGCTCGAGTCCTTGGATAGATACTCTCCTTAATCACTCACTTAACTGTACCAGAAAAAAAAAGGTTGTTTGCTCGTATGATGATGCGTTACGTCTCGAAAAGGTGCCATCTGAAGAGCCTTCTTTCGTTCTGCAGGCGTGCACTGCGCGTTGCGGTGACAGGTGAGCAGTCGTGCTGCCAAACACGTACACTTAGATATCCTAAGCTGCTTCTCGCAATTTCCTTTCCCGGTGCTGAGAAGTACCAGGTTCCCAACTTCTCCGTGCTCACGCAGTGCGCGTCAAGCTCTGAACCGGTCGTGAAAAATATGCTACTGGGATTGTCTCCGTCACCAAGATTAGAAAGAATCAGACCGTACCCCCATCGTCTCAGCACATCGTTATCACCACTGCATTATAGACCTCAGCTAATATTTACCGAATCAAACCAGCAAGTTATTGTACCTTTTTTTTCCCGTACCAATATTTCGTCAACGTCTCTGTCTCATCAATCAAGTTTTTTCAGTTGCAGTTCGCCACTTGAGAAAAAAAAGGCGGTGCACGGCAAGTCTGGTGGCCGGACAGCTCGGCCGCTGCCCCCTGAGACGTCGGCTTCGTCATCAACGTCCAAAGCAACCCGCAGTAAAACGACCTGACCTTGACATGATGGATACGGGTCAAAATCCAAGCCTTAACGCGAAAGCAAGAGAAATTTTTGCCCAAACCGGGACGGGGCGTACGCCTCCCATCCCGAGCAGGAGAATATCGAGAAATTTTTGCCGGAACCAGGACGGGGCTGCCTGACGAGAGAACACGGTGGATCCTGGGGGAAAAAACTTGGGAACGGCTCGGTCGTCTCGGCTTCTAGACACGGACAGCGACCGCGTCCGCGTGAGAGAGTTCAACACGTACCCCGGACGCTCACAGTGATCGGACTAGGAAAGCATCCGAAGCTAGGCGAGAATGGAGGACGAAGCCAAATCAAACCGCAGCAGCTGCACAGGCGGCTCTGGTTCAGGAGGCTCTGTGCCGTGTCGCAGCAAGCCTGAGATCAGCAGACGATCAAAAGGTCTTCTCTTGTTGACCGTGATCTGCGCCGTGGGTGCCTGGTGCATCACCAGGGGGGCGTGTCCTCGTGTTGAACGTTCTGGGTTTCTTCTGGCCCCAGCCCCAGGCGGCCAGGGCAGCACGTGTGTACAGACTACAGGGGCGAGGCGGCGTGCCGGCGTGCGTGTGGGGGCGGCCGTGGCCCGTGCCTAGAAGGTTCTTTCCCTTGGCGTGCTCCTCCGCTCAGTTCGGACCAGAAAACGAAGTGTCGGCTCCGGCTCGCGACGCCGCGGCATCCACGACCAGGCCTCGCCGGTCTCGTGGTCGTGGCGTCCGTGCAAGCAATTGACCGCTTCGCGTGCGCGACCATCGGCAGACAGGAGCTGCTGGAACTGGCGTGCGTTGCGTTGCGTTAACGCGCCAGCAAGATTTCTGGAGGGAATTTTTGTACTGCAAGCACAGAATACAGACATATGCGCGCCAAAAAGCTCGTCGCTGAGGAGAGGGGCAAGGAATTGCTAGCCCTTTTCCCTGTCTCTCCTTATCAGCCAAAGTGTTTGCCTATTTGGATTTGGTTTCGTATCAGATGCGCTGGGAGGCTTGTTCGTTGCCCTGTGCTCCTGTGCTGGCTGCTGAGGAGGGAGGACTTCAGAATATGGCCGAGCGCAGGAGAGGAGCCTCGGCGCGGTGGCGGTGCTCCTCCTTTGCACCGACACGACACCGTTCGTTGGCGTGCTTCGTAGTGGCAGCCTGGCAGCTGCCGCGAAGCCGTCACTCGTTTCGTCCCCGAGCAGCCAAGTCCGTTCGCCGCGCCGCATGGGACAGTTAGTTCGGAAGTACTAGCACTCTCCCGTTCATGCGAGGTTACGAGCCAACCGGCGCCGGACGCGCTCGCCGCACGCGTCGCCCTGGTGCGCGTACGCCGAGACACGCGTGCCCGGCGGCGCACGGGGGGCGGGACTTGGCGGCTGGCCGGTCGGGTCAGGGGAAACGGTGAAAAAGCCTCGCCTGCGGCCGGGGGCGTACGCGGTCAAGCGGCCGAGGCCGCGACGCGAGTACAGCGACGGCCACGCACCGGCGTTTGTGCACGCCGCGCGCTTTTCCGTTGGCTTTTGTGTGCCTGTGCCCTGCCTGACCTGAGAGGGCTCGCGCGTGTCGTCAGCTGTTCCGAGAGCGACGTGTGGCGCCGCCGCCGGCCCTCCTCCTATGGTTTGGACTTTGGACCAGTGCCGCCAGATCTGATCCCGTCGAGCGAGCGGGCACGCGGCTCTCTCGACGCAGATGCAGCGGGTCGGCGTGTGCCTCTGGACTTTGAACGGGTCGCGCCACGCGGGTGCGCGACGAAGACGACCACCTGGAGTTTGATCCCAGAGGCGGTAGCCTCGGATCGGGCAAGTGTTCACGATCCGCGCTCTCCAGCGTGCAAGCTTCGACGGCCCAACGGCTACTTTCTACGTACAAGGATCGGATTGGTCGAGAATTACAGCGTACTTGTACTGGTTCGTATTCGTACTCTATGTGCTGCGGTTTATGTGTCCTCCGTAACTAACGTTCAATCACGTGAAGATTTCGATCTTACTGATGATTTGTATGGCACCGGAGCAGCGAATCGGGTTCGGCCGTACAGGCTTGGGACTCGGCCCCAAACAAATCGTCAGAAAGGCCCACTCCAACTGAACCAAGGGACTCGATAGCGAGCAAGCCCGACCTGGGCCGTTTCCATCATGTCCTCAATCGCAGAGTTAACTCCCGCAGCAGTTAATGAAATAAAAAATAAAAAATAAAAATCAGAAGCACACCCTGCTGCGCAATTTAATTTCCGCCGCAGGTAAAAAATTGATAGAACATCGTCTTTTCCGAACAGAATCAAGTGTTGGGCAAGTTAGTCCCAAGCGTAAGATGACAGACGTGAGCAAATTATATCCCCCAACCTGGGTTTCATTTTCATTGGAACGGACCAATTTGCGGGCCAAATTTCTAGCTTCAATAAGAAGCCAGCCAGCAGCAGTTAAACTGAATTGGAAATGGAAAAAAAAAATGAAGCAAAACAAAGAAGCTGATCCTCCTGACAACGCATCTCTATACAGGTTCCTTTCCCAACAAAAAATTCGAGCAATGCTTGAGGGGTCTTCTTCGTCAACATTTATTTCTCCCGGCTATCATATCATATTGCGGCTAATGCCCCATCTTGTTGCCAGCCTACGGAAGGGTAGCTCTCAACTCCTTCCTGTCTGGCCCAAATGACTGCACAGACAGAGATAGGTCAAAACTGGCACCATATGATCAAAGTGCAATTTGTAGTTGGGAGTATGATGATAGCATCAACTGATAAAACAAAACCCACCCGTCCACACACTTGTTGAGTTTCTTGGAAAAATAGGAATAAGCACTACTAATATAATGGGACTAATGGTACCAATTTCTGGTCATAAAAACTGCAAACATGGGCATACAGCATACCTTCAGCCAAAATTTTAAAATTTTGACTATTAACATCTTTTAAATATTCATAATGGAAACACGATGCACATTCATAGTAATATTACACAATCAAAATTAGTGATCAAGGTTGCATTTCAAGGCTATGCCTGTCAGAAACAGCAAGTTTTTGTGACTGGAGGTAGTTGTAGTAGTTCCCAAAAGAGACATACTCTCAGCAAAATATTTCAAATGCAAACATAGTTAAGTGAATGCAGCTAATTTCAGGCTAAGAAATGTAAGCTGGTGTTATAACCTACACAAACTTGCTTGGGACAAAAGGCTCTGTTGATGTTGCAAATGCAAGTTAGGTGTTATGCACTTCAAATGAGATTACTTTTTGTTAAAAGTATCTAGATGAAACAGATTTGACAACTTCTTACCTCCACACCAAAGCCCTTCTTATAAACATTTGTGAAGAGCTCAGAAGTGCCAGGCATAGAACTTTCCTGTAGATATAGACAAGAGCATATGCAGTGGTAAGCATAAACAATTTGAAGCAAGAAAACTACAAAAGCATATCTGAATGCAATGGGACCTTTGCTTTAGCAATGGCGTCATCAACTTGTTTCCTGATTTCTTTCTCCATATCCTGAGATAATAATCATGTTAAAAACTAGATCATGAACTGATTGAAATAACGTTTTGCTATTTATTATTGCCCTTATAAAAACATCCTTATTCCCGTACCTTGAGCTCAGCAGGAGTTGCCAGATCGTGAGCAAAGATCAACTTTCTTACCCTCTCAATTGGGTCACGCTCCTGATTATATTGTAACACAGTTAGTTGAAATTCACTATAGCATGACTTCAATTCCAAATTGAAAGATCCAAATATCTTTACCTGTCTTACACCTGAAATCTCATCCCTGGTGCGGTAAGTGCTTCCAGGATCTGACATAGAGTGGCCATGGTACCTGTAGGTATCCATCTCAAGAACCTAAATACATAAATAAGGGAGTTTTAGTAACACCATCATTCAGCATGTGAAATGAAATAATTATGGGCACACAAATATGCCTGCCAGTTATCATAAACAACACTTGAGAATATGCACTTATCTCAACTATAGGTTAGCATAACAAAAGCTCCAGGCGCAAGGCAAATCAGTGCCTCATGCACTTGACGGCCTAGTCAGGATAGATTTTCCTAGCCCCTAGGAGCTAGGGCAACAAGCCAACAACACTAACATCGCAATATAGTTATTTTCATATTTCACAGGTGAACAAGGTCAATTCTACAGCAGCTTTGATCAGAAATCATAACACTCATATGAGTTTGGTAATTAATGACTTGAAACATGGCCCACATGAATTGTTGTTTTATTTGCATATAATTTCTTTAGTATAATTTTTTTAATTAAACCCTGCATTGTTGGAATTGTTACTGTACATAGACAAACGTGAGCATATGGGTAGATTCAACAATAGCAAAGCCAGTACCAGTGAACTATAAATTAGCCGGAGTATTGCAGATAATTTTTCCGGTATCATCAAAAAAATAATAAGCTAGTGAGGGGATATCTTTGAAAAGATACCGTATCCATATGCCTGCATTCTGTATAAACATTATGTTTTCCAAGCATAATAAAGGTGGATGCAGGGCTACCGAGTTAATTATGGTCTAGCAACATCAAAACAGCCAAGCCTGACCCGAAGCCCCTAACAGTTATCCTACATGGTGTGCATCCAAATAGCAGAAAGAAGCAAAGATTCATCCTACTCACAATTGGTCCATTGGCAACAGCATGATCCTTTGCAAATTTGCAGGCTTGCTTCACAGCAAGAACATCCATTCCATCAACCTGCACCGAATATAATTTAGTTTTGTTAATAGCAAAAAATAGGTAACATCAACATGAAATCCAAACTTGAGCCATCCCCCTACAGTCAGAGCAGGACTCAAAATAGGGGGGGGGGGGGCATACATCAACATTTTATAGTTATATAAATTGATACAAAATGCATTTTACACTTAAGGGAACACTATAGCTTCCACCTGCAACTATATTTACTCAGGTCAAACTAAAATTGATGTTAGGTTGTTAGAATAAACAATTGAAGAGACTGGAAGAGCTAGCATAAGCAGAAATGCCATCCTAACTCTGCTGTATCTTTTGATCAAGGAAAACCTACTTCAGCAAATAAAGGGTACCACGCAGAGAATCAATAGAGTCAAATGCTCCATCTAAAAACGACCATAAGCAATCAAGCGAATCAGAAATCAAGTTCATGTTATCAGTTCACTCTTATAAATTCAGATACCACATGAACAAACACAAGAATTATTCGAAATCACCTTCAATCCAGGCACATAGTCACCACGCTTGTAGTAGGCAGGGCTCTTTGCTGCCCTCCACTCCGCTGTTCCCATGCCATCTACACAACAGAAATCAAAACCAGACCAGGTCACATCAGATGAACAATCAGATTTGTCACGATGTAATCCCGATTCTCAGAATTGATGCACGAACTCACAATGGTTGTTCTCGCAAACCAATATGGCGGGCAGCTTCCAAAGGGCCGAAATGTTGAGCGCCTCAAAGAGCTGTCCCTGGTTAGCCGCACCGTCACCATAGAGCGCGAACGTAGCGGTGTCCTCCTTCTTGTACTTCTGCGCGAAGGCGAGACCGCATCCGAGGGGCACCTGCGCGCCGACGATGCCGTGCCCGCCGTAGAAATTGGCATCCTTCTTATAGAAGTGCATGGATCCGCCCTTGCCGCGGGAGCAGCCGGCCTCGCGGCCCATGAGCTCGGCGAAGGCGGAGACGAGATCCCCTCCGCGGGCGAGGTAGGTGCAGTGGTCGCGGTAGGCGGTGATGATGGAGTCGGAGCGGGTGATGGCGGCCTCCATGCCGACGGCGACGGCCTCCTGGCCGTCGTAGAGGTGGCAGAAACCGCGGATGAGCTTGGCCTTGTAGAGGGAGTCCGCCGCGATCTCCATGCGGCGCATAACGGACATGTCGCGGAAGAAGGTCATGAGCTCGGCCGGGGTGGTGGTGACGTCGCGGGAGGGCGGGTCGACGAGGTGGGAGGTGAAGGGGACGGATGTCTCGATGGTGAGCGCGGCCGTGGAGTCGGAGATCGGGCGCGCCGCCATGAAGGCCGTGGCCGGGGCCCGCGCGGCGGGGAGGCGGCGGAGGAGCGCGGCCGCGGCCATGGCGACGATCCGCTAGGGTTTCGGGTGGAGGCGGCGAGGTGGGGTGGGTGGGGGTGGAAGGGAGGGAGGGAGGGAGGAGATAGACGAAGAGATTTTTATTATTCGTGGAGTTGTTGCGTTCTTATGAAAGGGGGTTGGTTGGCATTTGTTCGGCCTGCCGCGGCTGGGCTTGGCGGGCTGGCGGCGCGGACCGGAGATAGACGTGCGCGGTGCTGTAATTTAATTGGTTCCGCGAGTTTGGTTGACAATCGATCAGACGACAATTGACAACAGGATTTTATTTGAAGAGAACAAGCGCATCCGATGAGCCTTTTAATATCACTCTCGTATAGTACCTGATGCCCCGCTAAGTGGACGATTATAAAATATTGCTCGGCTGGCAGAATTATGGTTGGAGCCCGACAGTTTTTTCTATAAAAATGTCACGGCAAAAAAAAAATAGCACATGCGGGCAAGCGGCTGCAAACAGATTATAACTTTCTTAATCCACCAAGATCTGAAATTTACTTAGGGCCAAAGCAGTTCAGCTTGATGGTGCCAAAGTGGTATGCTCAAAGTTGAAGTTATATCGTAGCCAAGGGAACAGCTTTGTAGTTGGGATGACTTCCATAATCCAGGTACTGATGATGAATTGGTTGTTGGATAGAGTGTTGCTTTCGATGACGTTGGGGAATATTTGGTTAGATTATTAGGCAGCCAAAGCAAAGGCAAGTAGCCAACTAAACATTTTAATTCGACACAACCCAAGCAACGGCGAGGGGCCAATCACTCGGAACAATTTGTCCACATCAACCATCCTTTTCCTAGCCTTTTTTTCGGCGCTGGGTGGGTCAAAACATCTTAGCGCACGATAGTGACAGAGCTATGCACTATTTTGGTCAGATCTATTTGCGCAAAATTATAAACCCCATCTCCTTTTTTTTTGCATGAACTGGTCAGCATCAATCGCTTTCAGGTAGTAATGTATAATATAGGCAAGGGTTTCAGGTAACCCCGGAATTGTGATCATCCAGGCAAGACGATTGGACCGGCTGTCTTTGCATCATCTGGACACAGGCCAGTCCAGGAGAGATTCTTTGTTTTGTACTTTGTAGCATCTGAACTGTGGCAACTGAATTAAGATCACAACAAAAAAGATATCTGAATTGGAATGAGTACAATCAGCTATCCCCAGACAGATATGCAAAAGATATACCACATTCTTAGAAGTTTCCGCAGCACAATCAGTGACACAAAGTCAGAAAGTTTTAGAACCCACATAGGTAAGCACATAAACAGCAAAAATTGACAAAAGAGAACCCAGAGGTGAGGTAGTAATGATGTGTTTCAATCTCGTTTTCTGCCTGAAATGGCCTAAAGACATCCTGCATTGAGTAAATACAATGAACCTTAGGCCAAGCTACCAAGTCATGTCTTTGTTTTCTCCACCTTTTAACAGATTGTACAGGTCAAATTCTCAAGCGTGCACTAACAACTACAGTGCTTGAGCCTATAACTTTCCTACAAAAAATGGTTAACAGCAGACTGGCCGAAGTGTTGTTGCATGATGTTGCTGCCTTGAGCAAATTCAGAATACCATGTCTTCCACGCTTCGACGTAATGGGCAAAAAGATCACCGAGTGCTGCATTCATAAAAAATGTGGAAAATTCTGAGTGTAACAGAAAAATGTGGAAAATTCTGAGTGTAACATATAGCTGAGAGCATTCTGTGTCTAGCAACTATTCCAGTCCAACTTCAGACTTCTAACGTTAGATTTTGCATAAACATGCTAACAAATGTCAAATGGTCATGATGGACTATTGGCAAGTGACATTATTTGTCTTGGCTGGAGCCTGCTGGGACCTCTAGTTCATTAGGGACAAGACAGCCAAAGAGAGGATTCTGTGTCAAGCACATCAGATGCCATTATTAGCTTTTTCAAAAGCCTAATTATATAAAACTACAGCTGCAGATACATGCTATACGTGGGGGGTGCGAATTGGTGTAATCGAGCTAAAGAGGGTCAGTGCCTCGGTGGTTACCCATAGGACAGCACCAATTCACACTACTACTATACTCATACTTCTAGACTAAACAAAATGAACTAGATGGAAACAAGATTCTAATACTTAAGAAGCATAAACAAACTCTAATTCCATGTAAGGAACAAAACAAGGATAAAGAAGTATTGAACACACCTTGGTTCTGGTACTGTGGTCGAAATGAGTCAGAAAGGCTCTCCCAGTCTTCAGCCCTCTCCCTTTGCCCAGGTTTATTACCACCATCAAGTTCATGTTTCCTTGCACCAGCAGGGTGGAAAGGACCATAAACAAAACCACTCTTTTTACCCTGTCCAAGCCGACTCTGCACAACTGATTTGCAGTTCTTCAAGATGTCACCACCACTCTGTGCCAGTTTCGCTTTCTTCTGTATACTCGAATCTTGATTGCTTCTATGCACGCCAATGTTAGTTATATCAGTCCCAAATGCTCTTTTGTTAGATACAGTCTTCCCTGGTGGGGGTACAGCAACTGTGACAGCATTTTCTGCATTTGGTCTCGCTGCCCTACCCAACCATCGGAATGCAGGCTTTCTCGAGTCCCCTTGCTGTATCTGGAATCCGCAGTTTAAGAATGGAAGTTAGAAACAGCTGCTACCATAATCTTGCAACTTAATCATTAGCAAGCATCGAAAGTCTACCTTCTCAATCAGATTCAATGAAGACAGCACATTGGCAATGTCATATAACCTCCGAACTTTAGCTGCATTACCAATGAATTAAAAGATTAAATTATTTTTATTAGTCATGGTGGTGGTACTGCATGTTTAGAAATGGAGGGCGAAGTACTAACTTCTCATGTTGGTCTCCTCGTGGCCTTCTCCAAGGAGCAGCTTAGCAGCTTCGTCAAGTGAGACCGTATCGACCTGCTCCAAATATAGAATTCATATAGATGAACTGATGTGGCATGAATTTTCAGGCAGAAATACAGATATTAAGAATTACTCACCTCCATGGTGAGGAAGAGCTTCACGAAATTCTGTGTGAGCAACCCAAGCGATTTCTCTTTCCTATGATCTGAAATTGTAACAATCAAAATCCTGAGCCTGGCAGACAGAATGAAACACCACGAGCTAAAAACGTGAAGGAAATATCAATGTACCAGATCTAAGCCGGCAACGGGGTGCACCAGGTTTGTCAGAAGGATTGTCCACAGTCTGACTCAGTTTCTCATTTTCGATATCACCATCTGGATTGCCCAGCTTATCATCATCTTCGTCGTCAGACACCTTCACAAAAGGACATAGGAGAAGAAACACTTCACTTGGGAACTACAGTTTGTGGGCCAGAAGCAGATACATCGCTTCAAATGGAAGGGGTCGATAAGAAATAGTACAGTGGAAGCAGATTGCTGCTCAGTTTGCAGAGGAGCCAGACCAGACTTCTCTCTTAACGCCCTCTCCTGACAAGAACAAGAGAACAGAAATCACGGCTCAGATACATGGATGAGATCTACAGTTCTTGATAGGAACATCACACGGGGGACTAGACGCAAACCTTGAGCTCTCGCAAAGCCATTGGGACACCGTCGAAACCTATCCAGGTGTAGCGATTCTTGGCCTTCCTCACAAGAATCTTCTCACAAGGGGAAGTTGAGTCAGAACTAGAAGTCTAGGACCACACCCATACAGACCGTACAGCATTGTGCCCAAGAAAAGCAGAAGAAGGAACTAACCCCGACGCTCTCGAGCACGTTGACAATGTCGTAGATCCGGCGCCTCTCCACGCCGAGGCTCTTGGCCGCTTCGTCCAGCCCGATGGACTCCACGTCGTCTCGGTTGTACAGAACCACGAAGCTAGAACCAGCACGAAAAATTTGGTCAGAACAGCAGAGATAGACAACAGCTCAGGAGATTGCGAATCCCCAAATGCGCTGAGGCTGCGAGGGGCTCACTTGGAGCAGAGGAGGCCGAGCGACTTCTCCTTGCGGCTGTAGGCGTGGTGGCGGCTCTTGGCGCCCCCCGCGAGCATCGGCCGCGGCCGCGCCTCCTCCTCCTGCTGCTGCTGCGGCAAAGCAGACTCCATCGCCGCCGCTGCAGCCGCAGCCGCGGCCACCTCGGCGACGGAAGAGGAGGACGCCGCCATCGCCATGGACATCGCCGATCCACGCGAGGGGATTCCGCAGGATTTGTGGTCGCGTGGTGCGGGTCTCGGGGAGGGAGGGGCGAGGGGGGAGGGAATTCCTGGAAGTATTATAGGTGGATGGATCTGTGCGGGAGCGGGAGGGAAGGGGGAGGCGCGGCCGTCGAGTGGGATCTGGAGGGACTCGATTTGGCGCGGCGGAGGCGGCCTCGCCCGCGTTTCAAAATTTCTACGCTCCCGTGCGGCTCCGGCCGGCCGTTTCGCTCGAGATCGGCTCGGCGTGGGAAGCGTGAGCCGTCAGGGTCTCTCCCTTCCGGCCGTTTGAAATTTGAGCGGCTGACGCGCGCGGCTGAGCCGAAGGGGGAGCGGGGCTGGCCCGCGGTGCGCGTGCGGATTTGAGGTGGCCGTCGGATTTGGAGGGTTTTTGCGCAGTTCGGCTCGTCGTCGCGGCGGGCGCGCGTCTCGATGGGATCTTGTTTTATTTTTTTTTTGAAAGGAAAATGGGATCTTGTTTTATGGGGCCCGGCACGTGGAGGAGCGGCGCGAGCGCGATAGCGCATTGGCGCGCGGAAAGCTGGCGCGCCACGTGAGTCCGTGACGGACTGACGGTTGGTGGTTTTGGCTTCGGTTATCCGCGGCGCGGCGCGCCCGTGCAGCAGCCCAGCAGCCCTCGCCGGCGTTGCAGCACCGCGCTGTTGTAGTGGCGCTGCCGGCGTTCCGACGGGCGACGACCCATGCGTCACCGCGACAGGTGGTACATGGGCAGGGTGTTGGACTCTGAAAGTTTGCTGTCGACGAGACGAGTCAGCTGCTTGCCTGGAATGCCTCCTGACTCCTGATGGCTGACGTGAGCAAATGAGATGCAGCTGCAGACCTGCAGTTCGCTAAAAAAAAACAGAGAGAGAGAGAGATGCAGCTGCAATGCCGGTGGCTCCAAGCGACCACCAGGTCTGCTGCTGGTGATGCGGGAGGCCTCGGCCACAGGTTCTGTTGGGAAGAGTATAGTTGACGCGTGCTTGCTTTGGAGGGTGATGTAGGTAGGTAAGTTGAGCATTGGGGATGACTGATGACTAGCAGGTGTCTCTGTCTTGAGACCTGTAATGTTTTGAGGCTGGGGCGAGGCTCTTTGCTGGTGGATTATGTGTTGTAAAACGCTGGAACCTGTTGGTCCTGTACTCCTCTTGCAACAAAGCATACGGACAGGGGAGATCATCCCCGTCACTCCAAAAAAAGACAACTGAATTTTGAAATTTTGAACCAGTCTCAGTTGTACAGTACACGTTTTCCTTCTGCAGGTGGGTACTCCTTTTCTTTTCTCCTGTATCCTTGTTTTGTTTGTGCATCGCAATTCGCAGATCATGGGCCGATCCATGCGGTCGTTTTGCAAATTCCATGCCTTCTTGGGCCGTACGGACAGGCCAGATCGTCCCAGTTGTGACGTTGTCCCTGGTCAGTTGTATAGTAGGCTACCAGTGAGTCCATGGCTCCATGGCTTAAGCTGGTTCGTCTGACAATTGTAGGCTCGTAGCCTTGTTACGGTGAATACTGACCACGGCAAGCAATTGGGGCAGTGGAATTTCTCCCTTAGCCATAGCTGTGGCTGTCAGGCAGCTTATTGGCCGCACCATCAAGATCAAGCATTCGAGGTCGACGCACAGATTCACAGTCAGCGCACACTGGAAAGCATGGTAAGCACAGCACACAAGCGCTTTATACGACCTATGTACAAGACGCGTCCATAGTTCCGTAGGATGATGGTACATTGCGATTACGTTCTATTACAAAGCTAGCTGTTTCTCGAAGTACTGTATGATGGGACAAAACACAGCAGCTGTTGTTCTCATGCCAAACTGAGCGCACTGCAGTCTCCAGGGCGCCGTTGCTTCAGTCTCAAACAAGGCTGTATGATCAAGAAGCCTCACGCCCTCACTGATGATCCACCTCAAGGAGTCCAGCTTTGTGGTTTAGCATAGTACTCTAGAGTTTAAGCTTTGGAGTGGCTCCCATAGAACTCCATCGTTCACGTGTACAACACCGTTCTTTCATCTCTGATGGAGGAAAGGCTTCCGGAAATTACAGTGCAAATTCCTTCAAAACAAGGTCGCAGCGGAAAAGCTGAAAAGGGAACTCCAGCCGCCTCCATGACCCTTCAAACAGAATGTCTTCATCATGCCTAACCCACCCACCCTGAGTAAATTATGATGATATTAGGTGCCAAGTAGTTGAGCAGAAGGAAATTATGTCATGCAAAATATAGTGGAAATTTAAATGTAGGTTGGTGGGAAATGAGAGGGAAGCCCTACCGGCCTTAAAAGAGAAAGATTCTTCAAGATAACAATGAGAATATAGAATATCAATGCATTATTATGTATGAAAAGTACCACCTTTTTGCTGCATTGTTATTATCAGCTTCTAACTACAGTAGTCTAATATTTGGGGGTATCTTATTGTCTTAACAACTGTATCTGGCGCATCAACTGAACTATCTTGAGAAAGACTATTAGAGTTTTAAGTTAAAAAATAATTACCTTCACTTTTGTAAAGTTGTATCCTTCCTCCTGCCTTCTTGAGTAACCATTGTTTTCCCTACAGATGAAATGTTTGGCTCGGCTAATGGGTTGGTGACAAATCCACCCTGAAGCCCGAACTTCTGCCTCTCCCATTTGTAAGAAGTTCTGCTCTCCTCTGAGCTGTTTGCTGGGTCGGAGGCAGAAAACCTGGAGGAAGACCTACCGCCACCATGCCTTCTCCAGAATTTTGGGCTCAGAATGCAGCACGTCTTCACATCAGGCTCCCTGTTTGACATCCTTCCTGAAGAGAAGGCCAAATCACGAGAGATCTCGTCCAAAGCCATCTCCAGCCCATGCACCCTTGTCTCCAAAGAATTCATGCCATTTTCAGACTTCCCCATAAATTTCTGGTAAACAAAAGAAATAATAAATTTCAGGTGTGCTTCCAACAAATGGGAGGTGTCAGAAGGTCGCTACATGACAAAGTATTCATAATGCCCACAGTGCTAATACCTATATGCCTTATAATATGAATTATGATTTAAAACATTGATTGCACCATGACAGGTGCATGTAAATCAGCAAGATGATAACATGCATGCCTTCATGTCACTACTAAAATCAGTGTATAGTTTACATTTAGCAATGTCATGTTACGTGGGGAACTTGGAAAGCAACATGACATGTGCTGCTATATGTATATGACAATGTCTTGACTTGCAGATATCATGTTCAAATCTGACCCTACATGTCACTGATACTGAGAAGTCGATGCTGGATGTTAACAGCATTTTTTTAAAAAAAGATGTTAATAGCATTTTTCAGCAGCAGTCCCTTTCCACTATTTCCTGAAACAACAGCTAACATTACCCTCTTCTTGCAATAAACATAGATGTTGCGCCCGAGTATTCAGAAACCAACAACTCCCAGCATGGACTAACTTACAGATATTTTTTTCTGGTAGTTTAGTAATCAGCAGAGACGTTTATAGTTATTTATTTCTGGAGAAGTGTTTAATAGCTACAAGCCTTATAAGCCACACAACGGAACTGCAAAATACCAAAAAAAACAGAACAAAGGAAAATTACCTGGAGAAGATCTAGTAAACTGCTTTGCTGGTTTTCAATCTGAAGCAACTGTGTCCTTATTTCTGACAAGCTCTCATCTTTGTGAACTGCAAATCTTTCTGATCCACCCTCAACTTCTGAAATCTCTTCCAAATCACCACCGCCCTCGTATGGAACAACTCGTGATCCTGTTTTAAGTCCAGCCAGCTTGGCCGACTTATCCTCGCTGCCTTGGAAGAGTGCCCTCCTTGCCTCCAGTCTGTCTCTCACATTGCCTCCTTTGAGAAGCTTCTCCTCTGTCACCATTTTGATTGGGGTAGCATCCGGAGCAACAGCAATCACAACTTTATAGTCACAGTTCTTTGCTTGGCGCCCTTTGTGGTATGAATGCGGCGACAGCTTCTTGTTCCTGATTGATGAAGGACTATTGGTTTTGGTGGCACTGGGTGACACATCAGGCGGAGATGATCTGCTCACAGGCAATCTGCTCCTCCTTGTTGCTGATGGAACTGAGTTTGAGCCCAGTGAAGCAGCTGGATATCGCCCGTCGCTTACACTCCCTGATTGTTACAAGATAATATGTCAAAAGAAATAGATGCATCGCTTGAACTACTATTCAAATTTTTTATTAGCAAATTACAATAGAATCTTCCTCTACAGAAAGAGCCCCTTTAATACGGTTCGTTACTACTCGCAACGCACAAGAATTTATATGGCTCTTATACCTCTTGCAGGGTACAAAAATAAATTTAACAGATCTGTCCATGCAGAATTAGTAGCACAAGTAGCAACTATAAAGCTACAAAAGAGAATGATCCTTCACCTGTAAGAGAAGATCTTCGTTGTGACTGCGACGCTGGTGGCGCAGCCGAGGAGCACTCGTCCTCTTCAGCATCCGGGATCTCCTTCCACGCCTCGATCATCCTGTTCATCGACTCCCGCACAATCTTGACCTGCATTGGCCCATCATAAAACTCAGCTCCCATAGTCAGATCTAAAAAAAAAAAGATGGCATCAATAAGATCGGAACCAAATTGGCGACCGACCTTGTCAAACTTTCTGGCCTCGAAGAAGGTAACGCAAGAGGATTTGTAGGTCGTGAGAAGATCCGTGTGTTCTAAGGCCAATGCGGCAAGCGCCTCCGCCGCGGCCTTCCTCGCGGCCCAATCATCACTACCGATTGCATCGCGGAGGCACGGAATGGAGGCGGTGACTTCGGCATCGCCGCCCATAACCGCGGAGGCGCCGATGAGGGTGATGAGCGCGGGCTTGGCCTTGAAGGCATTGCTGCGGAGCAACTTAAGGAGGCGCGGTTGGAGCTTGTGGAGGTAGCAAACGAGGTCGGCGGTGAGGGCGGACGCCTCGACGGCGGCGGCCGTGGCGAGCGCGGCCGCCAGCTGCGCGCACTGGTCCTGCTCGTGGAGGAGCGCGTCCGTGAGGGGCCTCAGCGCGGCGGACGCGGAGGCCGAGGCCGCCGCAGCGGCGCGCGCTGTGTCGACGAGCGCGGCGCGGACGGAGGAGTCCTGGTCGCGCACGCGGCGGAGCGCGGCGGCGAGGATGCGCGGGACGAGCGGGGCCACGGCGTCGCGCGGGTGGGACGCCGCGACGAGCGCCAGGGCGCGGAGCGCGTGGCGGCGGAGCGGGGTCTTGTCGGTTGGGCGCGCGTCCGAGACCGCCGAGACGAAGGCCGGGAGCTCGTCCGGGCCCAGCGAGCGCGCGATGGTCTCGAGCTCGGCGGCCGCCATGGCCTCGGTGTCGCGGTCGGCGAGCTTGAGGAGGCAGCGGTTGACGCGCTGCTTCAGCGGCTCGCGCCGCGCTGCGGTGCCCATGGCTGGCGCGCGAGGCACGGGCGGCACCGCCGTGTTGTCGCTCGGCTAGTTATTGGCGTGCGCCGGGCCGGAGTGGCATGGAAGCTGCCTGGCTACTGGCGCGTGAAGTGGTGATCTCTCTCTAATAGGTGCCGGTGCCGGGTCGGGGGTAGGCGAGTCGGTTCTGCTACTGCGCGTTTATTTATGCGCTTCCCTTTTGTTTTCTTGCTTTTTAACTTTTCCCTTTTTCCCCTTTATTATCTGACTGACATGGTGGAGCTCAGCAGCAGCTTTGAGCGTCTGTATGTAGAATCAGGTTAGCCATAAAAAAGGACAATAAATACTAATGCCGTACTCGACTTATTTGCGACCCTAAGGCTGTTCCCAGTAGCGAGCGGGTTCGGATCGGGAAATACCGATCGAATTGGTATTGGGCCCACTTATTCCGCTTCCATCTCCGCATCGTGCCTCCAGCAGATTCCCGAAATAGCACTGCAGCTGGCTCCCCCGCCGAGGCGGCCGTTTGCTTCCCGCGCGATCTGGAACTGGGCAGGGGCGAGACACGGACCGGCAGTTGAGATCCGAACAGGAGAGAGGAGGTGCGGAAATAGGAGTCGAAAGAGATCGCTCGGATTCTGGGATCGTACATGGGACAGCCGCTGGGTGACACAACAGTAACAATTCGATCGCATAATCGGAATAAGGTGACATACCGTACCTGCTGGGAATAGCCTAATAACGTCTCCCTGCGTGGTGCGTCTTTTGGTAGTTGACACGACCAAACGATACCACAACCTCCATTTCTTCATCAGAGAAGCTGGGAGAAAGGGATCTGCTTGCTACAGGTATTTACCAGTAGCTGGGCACACGACGACCCTAGAATGGATTACTGTGTTACTAGTTGTAATGCTGCTGATTACAATAAGGCATATTAATCGAACTAGTGATTTGGTTTCTGGACCGAACCAGAGGCTTTATGATGCAGGAATCCGATTAGGTTGGAAAACGCAAGGGGTTGGGAAAATGCCAGCCAGCTCATGACGCCACAAGCAGTTTAGACGCATTCACCAAATCTGTAATTTGAGGGTGTTCTAGGCCTGATTTGTACCTGGGAGCCCATAAAGAAACTACAGTCCACAGAGAGGGTGCGACAAAATAGACCGGTAGAATCAGGAGGTGTTTATGGTCTGACAATTTGAGGGGGAATTTTCGGGGCCACCCTGGTCTGGTCCCCCGACGCACAAGGCACAGAGGATCTCTACTAATTGAGATCCTCCATGGCAAATAGGGCAGGTACAGCAAAAATCCTATATTGAGCAACACTTAATTACCCGTTCCCGCTGTAATTCCTCCCTGGTAATTTCCGAGGATCTGTTTTTTCCCCCCTCTCTGCGGCTGCTGGCAGCCTGGCAGCAGTGCGCCAACACGCGCATCGCTGGTCCGTTAGGATTACGGACTTGGGTGCTTTACATGTGTCACCAACCAACCTACCGGGGATTTACATCCCACCACGGCTGTACATTAATGCCACGCTACTTCACCACTGCTCTACACGGAGGAGGAGGAGGAACAGTAATTCCCCGCTCGTCATGCACGCAGCGCAGTGACGCAGCCGAACCAACCGACCGGACGGCGCTGCCGGCAGCTAGCTTCGCGGGCGCGGTGAAAAAGGAAAGGCTGCCGTTTCAGCGCGCGCGACGGGCGAGGGACTGGGGCTAGGTGGCTGGTGGCTGGTTACTGGTGAGTAGAGCTGCCGAGCTGGTGCGCCGCGCGCGGCGGTGGCCGGTCTGCTTGCCGCCCGGCCGGCGTCGTCATTGCCGTGCCGGTGCCGGTCCCCGGAGGACGCGTTGCGGCCGGGCGAGAGAAGCAGGCCTGCCGGGTGGAGCGGCGGCCGAGCTGGCCGCGGATGGACGAACCGGGAGGCCGGCACGTGATGGCACGCCGCTGCATGCGTGCCAGCTTTGGCTTTGCGCAAAGCCGGAGCGCGGAGCTGGCCTTCGTCAAAGCTAGCGAGGCGGAGAAAAGAGAGGAAGCGGCACTGGCTTTGTGTTGTACGTACGCCAGTATGCGGCAACAAAAGCTCTACGAAGAAATCGTCTTCCGAACGCCCGCTTTAAAGCTGCGAAAAAATGAACTGATCGGTGTACATGTGCCCGGATCGTATAACAGGTGGAAGAAAGGTTATCGTCGTACGTTCTCTGGAGGGTGGAGGGAGCTGAAAGAAAATGACCTGCCAAGCTTCTACCTCGGCAAACGTAGCAGCATTTTTTTTCTTATGTTGAAACACTGCAAGTTCTTTTATCACTTCGCACTTCTTCCCCCTAGTCATTCCGTACGCAACAATGCTCAAGCAGGCAAGAGCTCACGTGATATTCCATGGGACGACACCACATGGGGATGGGATGATCGAGGTGGTGGTGGTGTAGTACTGTAGTGTAGTACAGCCTAGAGAAGATTGAGCTGGATAACTGCCATGCACTTCGTGTCTTCGTCCGTGATTACTGATTCGACCTCCATTATTTCACATGGCGCTGCTTCTTTCAACAACAACAGGGAGAGGGTCAGAGGAGGTACAGACTGTGTAGAGAACCATCAAGACGCGCGCGTGACTGTCAGATTCTCGGCACCTGGCAGGTTGCCGTCGATCAGCGGGTGGAATATATGCCCATGACCTGAATAGCTCCTGATCCAGCGTCAACCTCCAGCCGATGAATGACCCGGCGGAGCCCAGACGATACCGCGCGTCCAAATCGGCATCAAGGCGCGGCCGCGCCCATGGCGCACCACACAACTGTGCGACCCTGAGGCCACCGCCTGCGTTCTCTGCATCGGGATGAGATGAGACGCACGGCGAGCCCAGGACAAGGAGAGGCACTGGCGCCGGCGCATGTGCCGTTGCCGCTGCGCACCCCTCTCGCGGGCGCGGCGCATGTGACCGAGGCCGCCTCTTTTGCTTGGGACGTTTACGCGTGGGACGGGGTGTTCCCTACTTCCATGCGTCCGCCGATCCGCGCATGCGCTGTGCATCCTCCATGGGTATCGATCAGCTCGGGCACTGCTCAGCGCGACCTGGCACTGACAATTCGTGCACCGGTCGGTTTCAGCGAAATTAAGGAGCGTTAAGATATATGATGGAGAGGCATGCGTGCGCATGCCGATTTTTTTTTTAAGAAAAAGGTGCTCAGGATTTCGTCAAAATCAATCAGGTGTGCGTATACAAGCATTTTGTTTCATGCTCTCTGAAAGGATCGCAACAAAAGCTTGGTCATTGCTCGATGCTACATGCACGCACGGCTTAGTAGCAATGGGCAAGTGCCAAGATCAGTGGATCGCATTGAATCGCATGGGATCCACGTCCACTGCACTGGCCTGTGTGTGCTGATAGGTGAATCTAGGCAGAGGTTCAAGGGACGCCACTTGGATGCTGGCCTCCAAATAAAGAGACATTTCCCAGTGCGGCCAGGAGATCGATATGAATGAACAACCTCAGGTCCAACAGCAATTTGGTGTTAGTTGTCTCGGGGTGAGATGATAAAAGAGTTTGGTACAAGAAGAAGCTCCCAGAATTCACTTGGACAAACTAATATGTGAGGTAGCAACTCTCCTACGTGTACAGCGCAGAATTTGGCAGTAAAAGTTTATCTCTACGGAATCGAATTGTTTCATGTGATTTCCTTCTAGTCCTCAGAAGCAAACAAGCCTTATCAATCATAAGGTAAACATGCCTAGTTGTGCCTTGAAAAGCTCTACTGACAATGCAAGCATGGATACAGGTACATCTCCCCACCTAGCTTAACGCAGACGGTTGCCGGAGATTAGAGCTCTTTGGCTCTTCAAACTGCAGAATAGATTGGGTTCCAAGAGAGAGAGACCACTGCTCATCTGCGGTTGCCACTCCATAAAAAAAACAGCGTTAACTAACCACCGCATGGTACATCACGTGAGGGCGCTGAAAGAAAGGAATGCGCTTTATATACGCCGGCATCAACACGAGGACCACCGTTCCAGCGTTCCTTGGCTTAAATGCTCACTACACACACAGCTTTTTTAGATTCCCTTGCCGTTTGGAAATACCATGTACTCAGGAACAAACACGAATAAGCTGTAAGTATCCTCGCAAAAGAAAAAAGAATAAGCTGTAAGTAAATCCACCGCCATGCACCATGCACCATGCACAAAAAGCTCGGTTAAAATTACAGGAAACTCTTATGCCGCTGCCTAGGAAATCAGCTCGTGTTCCATGCACTGCACGGTGCAAGATCTCAGGACATCGACACAAAGTAGTAAAGGGAAATGCAGGAGCAGGCGTCAACCGTCGAGTGCCAAATGGCTCGGTGCGTTTGGACTTCACGCATGGGGGGCATTGTCAGCGAGAGGGCTGCCACTGCCATGCCACTCAATAAGCCAGTGACAGCTCTGACCGCGGACGCTTGTTTGGTGGCGCTCGCTGTCCCACAGGCCACACAGGCGCACCGCCGTCCCCGGCAGGCCGGTGGCATGTGGCTAGCTTTGATGGTGTGGTGCCCCCGGTCCTGGCATTGGAAGGCCTGCCCAATGGAACGCCATGTCGCAGAGGAGGGGAGCCGCTCAGAGCTGGGGGACGAAGGAGAAAAGCTAGCGCTGGGTACAGTACTTGGGTTAGATTACATCTACGCGCCGCTCCGGATTAGAATGAGCACATGCGCCGCGGCACAATCATGGGTGCCTGCTTCCCACCCGTCACGCTGGCCATGTGCTCGCTTTCTCGGACCCGGGAAAACAAAAAATCCCCTAGCGATCATCACACCACCCCTGCCACTGCCACTGCCACGGCGCTCCTCCACGCCGAGGCCAGTTGGGATCGGGGGGCGCCCTTCTTTTTATCTTTCCGCTGTAAATTTCAAGAAATCGCAGCAGATTTTAGGAGAGGTCTCATCGGTTTCCTGCGGGTAATTTTAGCCCGGATCATATCGAATGTCAAATAGAGGGGTTAAAAATGAGCTAACTATAAAACTATTAAAACTATTTGCATAAATCGATGCTGATTCACGAGATAATTCTATTAAATCTAATTAATTCATCATTAGCACATATTTACTGTATCATAACATGGTCAAAACATAGAGTAATTAGGTTTAATGGATTCGTGCAGCGAATTAGCTTCGATTTATGCAATTAGTTTTGTAATTATAATATTTTTAGTTAGTATTCGATGTAATGGGATTAAATTTTAGTTAGGCAGAACCAAACATGCCCTTAATGGGCTGCGACGAGGCGCAGGTTGGTCCGGAAATCAACTCGTTTTGTCCATGCTCTCGTGGGTTTTGATAGTATCCACGATGCACGCTGGACCACGGGAAGCGTTGGGAACATCCATTCCGTTGGCCGGCGGCGTCCGTGATCCTGCGGCACCTGTCCTTGGATTTTTAGCGTGTAAATTAGTCAAAAGCAGCTGTGTTTTGTTTTTTTCATGGTTGTCGCGCGTAGAAAATTAAAAAGAAAATTGAAACCGAGTCGTCGATGATTGCGAATTATTGAGATGTGGAGCTGTCTAGGGTTCTAACAACCCTTGCTAGGCGACACGCTTAGGAGCAAAGCAATGCTCTGTCGGTCCAGGTGTTACGGCCTGAGCTGAGACAAAGGACACTCTTGACTCTCCTCCTTCCTGCCAGTGTTTCGCTTTGCTGCTTCCTGCTTCGCCGGCCGTAGAATCCAAGGTTCAGCCAGCGATCCTATACGGCGTCGCCTGGAGCTTAGGATGCGTGCACATTCGTAAAGCTCTGGACACATCGTACTCGTGACAGCCTTCTCTCAACCGAAGCTGCTGAACTGACATACATGGAGACTGAAGGCACTGTGCTCATGTGCTGTGCCGTCGCTCTTCGTTCGTGTAGGTAGCGAGCGATCACTGACTCATTGTTCACTGTTCATCGTCATGTATCCTGTATCCAGTATCCTGCGTAACTAGAGTTGATGAAGATAACCGTGGTATGTAGGTGGTGCAGAAGAACTGTCCAGAAAAAACACATACTTGCATTGTAAGAGCGCAAGCTACTGGCTCCATTAATCGATCAAGTAACGCAGAACATGGATCATTAGGACAGGAACGTACTGATACTGATCTGATGATCTCACTTTCGATCTTAGGTGAGCTAATGGGAGGTTATGGAGGTGAAGTCCTTGGCGCAGTAGGTAGGTTGGTGCGTGCTCCTCTCACCTAATATGCGTACGAAGAGAGATTAGGGGCCCGTCGAAAGAAGAGTCAGTTTTTGACATCCTTTTGGTGATGCGGAAGATGAGCTAGTAGTGACCTAGCGACACCAACCAGAAAGGCACAAAAGTCTTGGTTTCTTCAGCACTCCGGGAACTTTACTTGGCCTGTGCAGGACAAGCTCAATTAACGGCGTATCTTAGTGCTGAGTAAGCGTGAGACCTTTGCTTGCTCCCAACTCAATGAGCTGAGAGCTGATTAAGTACTAGCAGTACCCTTTTACTCCTCTTTACTAGCACGTCAGTGTGTGAGAGACAGCTTAACCAAATTTTTGTCGATCTAGTAATATTTACTACACAGTAAAAATGCAACGCCAATATGAGCTCTAATATTAGACAGGTTTCTGTATTTACCTGGCGTCCGGGTTAAAATGGTCCCCTCTTGTTGGTATGACTGTGTACTTGCTCACATCACCTCCAAATTTGTACTGAGAATACTGAAAATTTAGGAAAAAAAAGTTACCGGTTTAAGGTGAGCCTTTTGCAGGCAGGCAGACCTAGGTGACCATCCAACTAGGGCCAGGCATGCTACCCTGTTTACTACACGGTACGCGGTAGTAAATTCGGATTCAATACGTTCAGGAATCAGGAACCAGGCGGGCAAGCACTTTAATGTACTCGTGCGCTCTTTCACCACTCCGTGACAAGGGCGCGACGGGTTGAAGGCTCTTGCCGTCGCCGCCCGTGACCCTCTCCTTGGTCTCGAGCGATCAATGACGCGAGCTCGTAGCTCGGACCGCCACCAGCCCGGCCGGGCCCGGACGCGCACCCACGACGCCACGCCGCCTGTACTGCCTGCGGCCAGAGCAGGACAACGGAGAAAGATCGCCGCGCATCTGGAGCTCTGGAACGTCCGGCTCCGCACGGCGGTGGGGCGGGCCGAGTCGAGCACCCGGCGCGGAGCCCAGCTGCGACCGGGTGCATTTCGATGCCGTGGGCACCACCGCGGATCCGGTGCGGCCTGGAGGAGAAGCGCGGTGGCGGTGGACGCGGATGTCGTCCGCGCGGCGACCGGGACGCGCCCGCTACACGGACGAGCCAACCAAACCCAACCCCACGAGCGTGCCGTGCGCAACCCGTCGCGGACGACGGATGGGTGACCGCGGACGCGTGCTCCAGCCCTCCCTCCGCCCGCCCCGCCCTCGCCGGCCGGGACGCGCGGCGGTGGCGCGGGTTTTCCCGGTCGGATGGGCCGTTTCTTTCGATGGCGCTGCACATTCCGCGGGCGCGCGTGTGGCGGGGACAGCGGCGTGCCGGCCCGGTCTTTCGCCAAATCGTGGCGAGGCGAGGGCATCATTGGGGATTTGGCACGCTAGTGCCGCCGCTCATCATGTGCCGGGCCGGGGACCGGGCAGTGGAGGCTAGCTCGCGCGGAGGACAGAGCCGTCGCCGTCGCTGTTCGTAGCACGTAGCCGGACGTCGCCGTCGTCTTCGTCTGTTCCGGCCGGGCGGCCGGTGGCGTCGCCTCCGCAAGTGGGCTGTACCACTCGCGCAGGACGTGTAACTCCTCCAATGTGCTACCGACTGCGGAGGGGAGTAGAGGCAGAGGGCTGGTTGCAGGATGGAGGAAAATTGTATACGGTTGGGTGCACCGAGGAACGCTGGATCATTCGGATTGCATGTCGGTCACCTAATGTGGTGTTTAAGTCAGTGGCCGGTAGGCGGTAGCTTTCTGGTGATTAGTGTGGGACAGTGGGGGTGCTCCGTTGCTGTGTCCTCGCTCATGGCACCGGACGGATCGTCAGATCCATGGAATATATTTTTTGTGTCTTGTGTGCACACAAGAAACACACACACCTCCCGTAGATTTCGAAATAATTTGGGAGCTGCGGTTAGAAATTTTCTCCACGATAGAATACAATAAGAAGGCCAAAAACACCATTAATTTCTACGAAGCATTCATGTTAAAAGATGGTTTTGGCACTTGGCACGATATTCGTGTGTGCTGATAATCTATGTACATCAGTCTAGAAAGATAATGCAAGAAACATTTACCCTTTACTAGCACAACTCTCCAAACTTTCAGGTGTGCTGATATCAAAATTTGGATACCCATTTCCTAAGTATTAGCATCTCCGCAAGAAAAAAAAATGTTTAGCAAAGCCTACATACATTTTCATTTCAACTGCATTTCGTACTATGTAATGTAAGGGGCACAGTGAAGAAAGTATATTCCTCATGCTAACTTAAGGGCAGGGGACCTGGATGTCCATCTCGTTCTATCAGGCCAGGACTTTCGCCTCTGTTCAGCACAGGAAACATATTCATCGATTGGAGGAAGACTCGGCTCCCCCTTCTCATCTTTTGGAACTTGTCCCCTTATTAACTATAAAATAATATAAAAATGACAAGGTGGAACACTAATAATAGAAAGCATCATAAGGAAAAACGAAAATTCTGCAGACCAATTTACATACCTTTGACGCCCAGTGTCTTTCAGCTTGTTGGCAAACATCCCTGATATCTCTTCCCGACATCCTGCATTCAGTTCAGAACTAGTCACAAATGAATGACTGCAAACAGGGCAGATGTCTCAAATTATTATTCAACAGCTTGAGTAGCAGTCTGACTTCGGCAAATGATCCTTTGAATCAACCAAGTAGACAGGTAAAGTTCCTTGGAATTAGTGGGATGGTAGACATCACATTATAGGGGCAAGAACTTTCTCTAGCAAATAACAGTATTTTAGGGGGTAGTCCACAATATAAATTCCCATGGCTAAAAAGTTAAAAGCCTAAGAACATATAAATTGAAAAACAATATAGAAGCGAGATATAGAACTACTGTACAGATCTATAGTAAAGCATTAATCCTCTGAATTTGACATCAAGTTGTCAGCACATCCCATTTCTTTCTACTGTCTTTTAATCAGATCATTCAACACATAACTTTAGTATTTGGTCAAGCACAAAGCCAGAAATAGCTGGAAACTAGAACTGAGTTTTCTGGACAGATTCTAATATGGGTAGAGAAGAATCTGTAAAACTGTAATCAACCATCATGATTTAAGAGTCTTATCCAATTATCTAGTATAAGCTTGAAAATGTAACATAAACATGTAAATCCTATGCTCAAAATCCTAGTACTTACTCTTCAGTGGCCGACGAAAATTGGAGCAATTCAGATTTAGTCAAGTGCTTGGCATACTGGGCAGCTATTTCCATACGAGTTTGCTGATCCGGCAAGCCAAAACAGATGATTGAATCAAAACGGCTGCAAATGTCAACCATAAAAACAAACAAGTTAGGGGTACTTTTCACTAAAATAATATGTATTAGCAATATGATCACAATGGTCGGAATGCTAATGCATCTTAGACTCTTAGTTCAATGTTGAACTATTGGCTCATTAGTAGCTTATCAGACATTGATATATCTGCCTCTTAGGAAATAGGTAAAAAAGAAGGTGAAAAAGAAACACAACAGAGCTTTTGTTAGAGAACAAGAACTGCGACACTTCTTGCAAGAAAGGACATGCCAGTAGAAAACTACACCTGATGAGAGCTGGATCGAGGTCCTCCTTTCTATTTGTTGCAGCAATAACTACCACCCGTCTATCTTGCTCAAATCCATCAATCTTCACAAAACAAACATATTTAGTATGATAGAAAGATGTACTGTATGGAACTAACAACAAAAGCATTATGGTAAGAGACCATGTCCACAAGAACAATAAGCATCATAGTGGGAAACCATGTTCCATTGTATGTTAGAAACTGCAGGGCATCAAATTAAACACACCATCACACCACGAATCAGCAAGGAACAGTGACATTACTATCCACTGCTAGGTGATAAACGGGTGCTTGAATGGCTTCTAATGAGCCACAATGGATGATAATTTTTCGAAAAAACGACAATGGCTTTGCAGGTGGATGTCAACAGACACAAGTGACTTGTGGAGGTAAGGTAACTGACAAAGTCCAACAGAACAATAAAATTCTTTTTGGTTTCTTCTCGATCAATAATTGCACAAAATGTGCATATCAGGAGATATTAATAGAAGCAGTTTATGATAACCTAAATGGAAAAGAAACAAAGGACCCTACCTGTCGCAGAATTACTGACAAGATTCTTCGTGTAACTTCATGCATTTCGCTGTCTCGAGCACTAGCAAAAGAGTCCACCTATAACAAGGATATCCAAATTATGAAAAAGAGGTAAGTTGAAACTTCAGAATATTTTGAAATAAAATTGAAACTTCAGAATAACAAGAAACTCACAGTATAATACCCAACAAAAGGAAACATTGCACTTGAGTATCCTTAAATAGTTGTACACTTCAAAGAGGAAGACATATACCTCATCTAGGAATATAATGCCGCCATCAGGAAGATCGTTTGCAAGTGAAAAAACAGATCCCAACAGGCGCTCGCTTTCACCATAATATTTTGACATAACAACTTCAAGCGGCACATATAGTAGTGGAACTCCCTAGCAAAAGAGACAAGCAAGCAACAAATTAGTTCTGTTAAAATCATATTTGGCATCAGGTATAAATTTATAGAAACGAAATCAAATGTTAATTGAATAAAATAGAAGCCATATTTCAGAAGTACTTATTGAAAACAGTCCAAAATATATACTACTTACTGCTTGTTTGGCAATAACTCGAGCTGAAGATGTCTTGCCCGTCCCTAAAATGATGAGTGGTAACTGGTAAATGTGTGAACACAGAAGCCAGAGGGCAGAAGCAATCATGCCAGTGGAACGTAACAAAGAATATGTGGGTTTTCCAGCATCAGGTTTTGCATGCAAGGAGCACTTGTGGTTTCTTCTTACAAAAATTCAGTGTAACAAAATTCTTAAGCTTTATTGCGAAATAACTGCAATGAAATTCTCTTCTAACGCAGCTCTCAGCATCATGAACAAGAGGACTGCAAGAACTTCTTTTTCTAGGCATAGTAAATCAAAGTCAGACTCAGCAACTCACCAGGTGGGCCTTCAAACAAAACAGCTCGAGGACGGTTTGTCTCAAATTTGCAGCGCGTACCGCGAGCAATGTCATCATACACTTCAGGACTCTGTAAAGCCAAAAGTATGGTATCCTCTATTTCCCTAAAAATGGAAGAGGAAACATGTTGAAGTTTAAAGACCATGATTCTACAATGAAGTACACAATCATTTATCTATTAAGTTATAAGGCTAATAGTATGTCCCAACTGGCTGCGGTTTAAAATCTTCAAAACTCAGCAATCAAAATGTGTCAAGAAAATGTTACTTCTGCTTCTGTAAATACATATTTAAATGGATAATGTTTAAACTTTCCTGTTCTCAAAAAAATGTTCAGTTTTTTTCCCTGCAGACCACAGCTGATTTTGACTATCGGGAATTTGTCCGTTATTCTAACGCTCATTGTACACTAAGCACCTGGTAAAGAAAAAGGAGAAACGGCAAACTGATTGCACATACCTTTTCTGAGGTTCATATCCCGCAAGGTTCTCCCAGATTACAGTACCATCCATTGGAATACTAGATGTTTCATCGAATCCATAGACTCTAACTCCCATAGCCTCTAAATCAGATATAATTTTCTCCATAGAGGGTATATGTTTAGATCTCTGACCACTTCCTTTTCTCGGTGTGTTTTTCTTGCCCTTCCCTGATGACCCCTTAACATCTTTTTCGCCAGCTACTTTTAATGCACTGATCAAGGCTTCAAGTTCTTTCAAACTAAAACTCCCACGCTTGATGAATTCAATTTCCTGAAAGATTGATCAGGTATGACATTAATTATGATATAATGAGAAATTGCAGGATGAACTCCAGTCTTCAAAGGATTGAAAAATACTAACAGAATAATCCGATCCAATAAGTGGCTCAAATATTAAAATACAGAGACCATCTTCATAGAGATCTCCAGTGCTATTCTTCTTGGGAGGGTTCAATGTGATTTGTCGCGCAGCTGGACTGGAAAAGAAGCACTTGATTAAACACACATTATACTGGTATAAATATGCAAAACCAGGCAAGCAATATATCTACAAAATGGACCAAATTGCAAAGGCCATTTGCAAGAAAAAGATTCAATTGGAGACAAGTAATGCAGTTCTCACAACTGTCCTATCCTACTAGCATGGCCAAACACTAGTACACTACTGAGGAGAAAAGAGAGGGAGAAAAGTGCAGGTATTAGGATTTTGATGGACGGGGAATTCACCAACAAAGAAGTATCGCAGCATGTAATAGAAACCTCTTCAGTCGGTCAAAACAGTATGCCAGTATAAGCAGAAGGAAATCATGGCCTAGACATGAGCTTTATCAGAAGCAAGAAAAAATATCAATATGCATATAGCATATATCTCCACAAACAGTTGATGAAGATTAAAGCTGAACTGTTCTGTTTGGGATTTGTGCTTGCCATGAATAGCAAAAGGTAATTGTATAATATACTGATGGGATAGAAAAACACGGCTTTATTTGCTAACCTGTCCCAAGCACGCACTAGCACCTCCGAGCCACCACCATGTTGTTCTGCCTCAAGTCCGATGTGTGTTACAAGATCAACAATGAGGTGTGATACATTGCAAGTAGATGGCATGTCGAATTTAACAACCACCTGTTCGGAAACAAACCAAATCGGAAAAATATAATCATGGTACTCAAAGTCATATTGCATGCCGTATCTAGAAAACAATCTACTGCTGTGCTCTAATAGCAACCATTCATAATTTCAAAAGCTTCCTACGTACTTGGTAGTTGTACTGACACTCAATACTTAACTCAAATGAGCACACCTGTTTCAACATTTACCACTCGCTCCAAGTCCTCCTAAATTTCTTCTTTCTACCATTAGGGGTTCCAGCAAACCATTAGTTATGGATTGCAGATAATCAATTTCACGAAAATGGGAGCAAAAATGGGACGATTTTTCAACACTGGCTAGACAAATTTGGGGAAAGAACAAGAACAACCTTTTGGCCCTTCACTGCAACATCAAACTGCGGGTACGACCCGCGCTGCATCCCTCGGCTCTGGGCGAGCTCCATTATCCTCTTTCTCTCCTTGCGGGCCAAATCCTCCCCCTCGGTGGGATCAGTACTCACAGCCGCACCGACCGGGCCCTGTAAACACAAGCGAAGCTCAAGCCATGACAACATCATCCTCCGGAAAACACAGAATTTCGAGTAGAAGAGAAGCCAAAGATCACAACCTGATCATTGCCGTCTGCGTAGGCCACCGGAAGCGACGCAAGCGCGGCGGCCGCGCCGATAGCAAGATAGGCGGCGGAGGAGAACGATGCCGACGCCCCACGCGCAGAAGCAAGGGGCGTGGCATTGAGAAACCCTAGGCGGCGTGATCCGGGCGCAACGGACGGCGAGGCGGCAGCGTGAGGCTTCTGGAGAGGAGGGGGAAGCGTGGAGGATGAGGAGGCCGAAGCCGCCGATTCAGTGTGCAGCTGCCGGAGGAGGCGGAGCAGCGGGAGGCGGCGGCGTAGGAGCATGGCCATGCCGGGCTCGCCGCCGGGGAAGAGCGGCTCGGCGTCACGTGGTGTTGGGCTCCGAGACCGTGGGACAGGGTGGCTCGAGGTCGTCGGGAGGAACCTGCCCGAGTGTTCGCGGCGGGGGTTCGTTTCGCAGTTGGGCTTTGCCTTGCCCCCTGTCCACGAAAGAACAAAGCGTCATGTGGCGATACGTCTTCACGTGACGTTTACGTATAGTCGTAGTCGTAGAAGTTTTTTTGGGCCGTATTCTTTCAATGGGCCAGTTGAAATAAACAGAGGTGAACAGAGTTCCAGCCAGCCCTCCCAAATATGATATTGCAACCTGCCTGTTTATTCACGAGCGTATATGGCGAGAAATTTGCCTCGCTGAACTCAAATGTTGTGTATCCTTGCTCCCTCTACATTACATTGTAATCTCTACTGATTTTTCCGTAAAGAATCAAAAGCTCTTTAATAATGCTAGGCTGCTACGTAGCTAGTAGTTACGATCACCATGGAAGGCTCGAGATTCTTGCGTTGAGGCATCAAGAAGAGACCAGCTGCTTGAAGTTGATGGGGGCGGCGAATCCCATCCGCGGCGGCGCGGAGAAGATGGCCACGGCGCCCTTCCTGGACGTGGCCTGCGTGCCGTGCACCCCGTCCCAGAACAGGTAGTCGTCGCGGTCGGAGCAGTAGGTGGCGTTGGGCGTGCACCCGGTCTGCGCGTTGAGCCGCCCCCCGCCGCAGCACGCGCCGGCCACCTCCCGGAACCCGGCGGCGGCCGGGTGCGCCGTGAAGTAGGACACCACGTTGTACGAGCTGCCGACGGAGTAGCGCGCCCCGGGGAGCGCGCCGGAGGCGGTGAGGTTGGCCAGCAGCGCCCGGAGCGCGTCGTTGAAGCCCCTGGCGAGCGCGTTGGCGCCGTCGACGCACCGGGCCGCGCCGTCCGGGGAGGTGACCCGCACCGACGGGACGCACCCGAGCGGCGGCACGTCGACGATCCCGAACCGCCGCGCCCCGAGGCTGTGGAGCGCCCGCACGTGCCGCGTGTAGTTGGACAGCAGGTCCGCGTAGAAGGACGGCACCTCGCTCGCTGACCGGTTCTGGGTCAGGAACGCGAACATGTCGTTGCCGCCGTCGCTGATCAGGAAGAGGGACTTGGACAGCAGCTCGTCGACGGACGACGAGCCCTGGCCGCCGCTGCTAGCCGCCATCTTGGACTTGGTGTCCGCGAAGTACTCGATTTGCTTCGTCAGCGTGATGGTGTCCCCCTGGTCCATCGACATACGCGTGCAAGGACAGTTAGAACACGGATCGAGATGAGCTAGTATGGCGACCAAATGATCAAGAATTGACTTTTTTTTCCTAAGACGTGTTCTGGCACGACCAAATTCGATGTACTAACAGTGGTGTCGAGGATGCCGGATCCCCCGGACGCGTAGTTGGCGCCACGGAGGCCTCTCAAGATCTGACGACTCGTTCTTGGCGTCAGCGACAGGTAAGCCGGCGGGCTCCTCTTGAAACCCAAAAGTTTCGCTGCATTTCAGTTTGCACCCGTGCATTGTCAATTCACGCGTGGCTACAAAGTATAAACAAAAACACTTTAAGACACTTGAATTCAAGATGACTTGAACTGACCGACGAAGTCGGCGACATTGTAGCCGTTGCTGAACCGTCCGGTGGGCCTGGAGTGCGGGAAGTCGATGCCGTAGGGGAGCTGCAGCGCGGCGTTCCCCGGCAGGTACTGGTTGTTCCCCACGTCCACCGTGGAGTCGCCGAACACGTACACCGCCGGCACCAGGTGCACCTCCTCTCCCCCAGCCGCGGCCGTCGCCGGCGAGGCAAGCAGGCCGCTGATGACGCAGACAAGAAGCAGCACTGGCACCATGATCGGAGACTTGTAACCGGTAATGCTCACCCTAATCATGGCGCCTGCAGCTAAATGAGTGGTATCTAGCTAATAATTATATGTATATCCAGACAGATGGGATTTGCCGCAGTGCCTTTCAGCTAGCTAACGAAGCTATATAACTGTTGGGGGGGATTTGCTGCTGCAGCAGCAGCTGCTGCAAGAAGATGAATTGCAGTACAAGGTAGTTGGTGAGCTGCAGGGGAATATGTGCTTGGAATGGCTACAAGGCAAGCTCCCTGTTGCTGCTGGAGGCAAGGCCATGCTCCCAGCCTTTTTATAGAGAGAAGGAACACAGTCGCATATGCATCCGTTATGGTCCTGCATATGCGCCGTGACCAGCAAGCGATCGATCCGTTGAACAAAAGCTCCAGCGGCCAGAACCATGCATCATCTGATCCTCTCTTTTGCATCAACTGCTCTCTTCTCCTCATTTCTGACCTGACGAGGGCGTCGATCTCTTCTTCTCACAAAAGTTCCCTTTTTTAATGGATGGAATGGGTGGATTTGAAAGCCACTTGGCCTCGTTGTTCCTTGTCAATCTCTCCCACTGCCTGCCTTGGTGGCGATAGACAGATGTCGACCCGCGCATGATAAACAAGACCATGACTGTTTGTCCATGATCAAGTGCTAGGAGTAACTCTGGCTACATACCTGCAGCATGCGCGTATCTGGCTGATTGACGCAACAGTGGATTGTCTCTTCCTCTATGTGAACTCGCACTCGCTGACTCGCACACATGGATCAATTATGCTGTTATTTTCCTGGCTGTTACTGATTGATCTGACGATAGCTACCTAAACTATGGATGCATGACGGTAAGTAATCTGAGTATTTCGCTATGCAGCATGGCTATCGATGACCTGTCCATTTCCTCACTACAAGTCTACAACCGGAGTACTACTGAATACTGATTGATCAGAAAATGGACCCAAAGTTGGAACCAGGCATTGTTCAACGGTTTTTGTTTATGTGCGTGTGCGTAACTGCCCTGTTATTGATGAATGAATAATGCCACGTCTCCCTTGACTTTGATAATTCCTGATCCGGTCAGAATTCTGGATGCAAATAATCTCCCATGATCTTTCACTAATGCTTCAAAGCCACTGTACAGCACTAGGCCCTAGCTCAATATACAGCTTCTGAATTGCTCATTGCTCCATACATATGTGAGTGTGGCTGCGGGGATCGTGTCCGATCATGGAGGGAGACGTAGTGGAGTGCTCTGCACTCCAACCCGGCATGAGAAAGCTAGCAACCAAGTGGAGCGAGCAAAAGGGCTCCCGCATCCTGTAACGAGATAACAGATGGAACGCAATCAAAGCAAATGATAGCGCGAGCATGTAGAGGGCATAGAGTCGCCATTGGCCGTAGCCCGTAGGACTGGAGGAGTCGAGGCAACCCGACGCAAGAGGGCAGAACAGAACGACCTCCTGGCCCCGGGCCTTTTGGTTGAGTGCCCGAGTGGGCGTCGTTGCTGCTCCTCGCCTTTTTCCCGTCGGGTTCAATCGGCAGGTCATGATGGGCCATTGGGTTTGGTTGGCGCTGTGGCGATTCTATCCCGGGCAAAAGTTGGCCGGCCACAGCCGCCCGGGCCGGCGCGGTGGCAGCACCTGGCCAGCACTGCCGGCCTCGCGCTCGTGCTGCTGTAGAGCCCGTTTGGGAGGGTTTCCGCAGCGGCTCCGCCGGCAGCTCTTGCAGAAGCCCTTCCAAACGGGCAAAGTATCCTATGCACGCGACGCCCTCCGTGCACATTTGCACGCCTCAAATCCAGCCCGTCAAATGAAGATCCAACGGCCCGAGCACGTTTTGCAATGACACCCTCCCGCAGCTGTCCTTATGCTGCGAAACCTTTTTGCGAAAACCCCCCCGGCGCCATGGCCTTCTTCCCAGACCCACGCGTGGCTTCTCCCAGAAGGACACCAATCGCCGCCGTCCAGACCTGCCGCTACCGTCGCCGGTGACCGGCGCCGCCTCCGCCAGGGACTACACCCGCCGCCGCCGCTGCCTGTTGTGTCAAGGGTCGAGGCCGCTGCGGCATGGCAGAACCGCCACCGGCATGCCCTAGCCCTACCCATGGGGGCATGATGGAGCTCCTCAACGCCATGAATGCACGACGGGTACCTGTTTCTAGTGGCGACGCGGATGTTCCCGTTGAAGGCCCTGCCCCCGTTCAACCCATCGCTCCTATTGAAGCCGATGCTCAGGTTCAACCGACCCCGCCCCTTCCTGTCTATACCCCTGTTCAAAATCAAGCCTTGCACCCTGTTGATTCTTGTGGGGGATTCAGTACACCTAAAAAAGGTCCAACATCGGTGAGCAATTTTGTCCCTAAATTAATTTGTTGAAATTCATGATATTTATGTCACACTTGGACTTGATAAATCATTGGTATTTCAAATTGCAGTCATCGTGGTTTTTACCTCATTGCGAGGAAGAGAGACTCAAGCCAAAAGTTGGAATGTCCTTTGATACCCTTGATGAAGTGGAAGAATTTTACAAGGCATACGCACATGAAAGCGGGTTTTCGGTTCGTGTTGGAGCTCAAGCCAAGAAAAGTGATGTGGTTGAGAATAAGAGATTTGTGTGTTCAAGAGAAGGTTTCACGAAGAGACGTGTTGAACCAAACAAGCAAAAAAAGCACTCCGAGACAAGATGTGGATGTTATGCACGCATATATGTGAGGTTGGGTCAGGACAAAAGGTATTATATCGCTTCTTTTATTGAAGAGCATAACCATGGTTTAGTATCACCCGATAAAATTCCTTTCCTCCGATCCAACCGTACAATCAGTCAAAAAGTCAAGACTACCTTATTCACATGCCACAAAGCTAGTATCGGTACCTCGCAAGCATATAGACTTTTACAAGTTAGTGATGGATTTGAAAATATTGGATGCATGAAGCGGGACGTGCAGAATTACTATCGGGGACTCAGGGATAAAATAAAGGATGCTGATGCTCAATTATTTGTGGCACAATTAGATAGAAAGAAAGAGGCAAATTCTGCCTTCTTTTATGATTTTGTTGTGGATGAGCATGGAAAGTTACGCTACATTTTCTGGGCAGATGCTACAAGTAGAAAGAATTATAGTCATTTTGGTGATTTGGTGTCGTTTGATGCAACATACAGCACAAACCAATATAATATGATATTTGCTCCTTTTACTGGTGTGAACCATCATATGCAAAGTATTTTCTTTGGAGCTGCTTTCCTTGTAAATGAGAAGATTGAGTCATATGAGTGGTTGTTTCGTACTTTTCTTGAGGCAATGGGAGGAAAAGCACCAAGGCTTATCATAACAGATGAAGATGCTAGTATGAAATCAGCAATTAGAACAATTCTCCCAGATACAATTCATAGGTTCTGCATGTGGCACATTATGGAGAAGTTTTCTGAGAAGGTTGGTCCTCCCATAAATCATGATAAGGATTTTTGGGCTGCTTTGAACAATTGTGTATGGGGTTCAGAAACTAGAGAGGAGTTCGAGATGCGGTGGAATTCTCTCATAATCGCTTATGGTCTTGAGCGCAATGAGTGGTTGGCTAACAGATATCAAATTCGAGAGTCATGGATTCCAGCATTCTTTATGGAAATATCTCTTGCAGGAGTCCTAAGAACTACTTCAAGGTCTGAAAGCTCTAATTCTTTCTTCAGTCGCTTTATCCATAGAAAATTATGCTTTGTTGAGTTTTGGCTTAGATTTGATACGGCTTTGGAATGCCAACGACATGAGGAGCTAAAGGCAGATAATGTTAGTATGCATACCACACCTCTCTTGCGTACCCCATGGGATGTGGAGAAACAAGCAAGTATATTGTACACGCATAACGTGTTCTACATATTTCAAGAAGAAGTGGTTGTTGCTAGAGACCATTGCTCTATTCTAGGTACTACACAATATCTGGATGTTAAGTTAGTTATGGTTAATGATGGGTCGATGAAGGATAGAGTGGTTGAGTGGAGCACATCAAATAATTTTGGCCGTTGCTCTTGCAAGTTATTCGAAAAGATAGGAATTCCATGCCGCCATATTATTTTGACATTGAGAAGTGAAAAGATATATGAACTACCTACATCTTATATTTTGAAGAGATGGGAAACAAGATGCAAGAGGTAAAAAAGAATCACACTTTGCTTTACTTTTCTCATCTTTTTTGTACATCCTACTTACCTATCTTTTTTAAATGTTACCTTAGAGAGATTTTGTATGATGATGAAGGCAATGTATTGGACGAGAAGCCAAAAGATCCTATTGAAGTGGAAAAAAGGAAAAAGATAGCAATGGTGCGAAACAAGGTTGAAGATGCTATTCAAAAAGCAAAGAGTTCGAATGATGCTATGAATTTCTTACTTTCAAGTGTCTTGAATATAGATGCTTCTTTGGGCAATATGATACTTAGTGCTGTGCCACAAAGACAAGAGGAATATGAGAATTTTGTTGGTTGTGAAATTCCTGAAGAAATACAAATACATCCGCCAAATGATGTTCGATCAAAGGGAAGGTGTAAAAGAATTAAGAGGGCTAAAGAACTACCGAAGCCTCGTAAAGGAAACAATGCAAAGAAGTTGATGAAGGAGGCACTTCAGTAGATTAATTTAGCTCTGTTTTACTTTGCTATTTTGTGCTTTTGTCAAGATGATAATTCTGAACTTTATGCTCTGTTCTGGCCTGAATGTAAGCAAGATGACACATTTGTGCTATTTTGTGCTTTTGTCCTTCTGGTACTCCCCGTACTACCATGCTCTGTACAAGAGGAGTAGTCGCATTTGCAGTACTTGGTGTCATAGCTAGCTTTCCTGTATGAAGCAGCATATACGGTACTTGGCATATGTCTGAAGAAAGATAATCTGTATGAAGAAAGATAAGCAAGATGACAATTTCCTGCATATGTTGGCTCAATTTTGGCTCAATTATGGTCCTGTATGAATTCATCAGCACAATCACAATATTGGCTCAATTTTTGTTCACTAAAACGCTCAATCATTAGCACAATCACTATATTCTTTACAATTTGCTTACAATCACAGAGTTCTTTACAACAAAAATGAACTAGTTGCCTCTCTGTTCTCTTCTCTGTTCTCTGCTTGCTCGGCATGGTGGGAGGAACCGCAGGCCACCATGGGAACCACAGGCAGGCCGCCAACCCCCAGAGCTAGGAACCGCGTCGTCGTGGGAACCGTCGTCGTGGTTGTCGTCGTGGGAACCCAAGCCCCTCGCAGGCGCCGCGCCCGGCTTGAGGAGTGGATGTAGGCGGCGGGAACCCTAGCCCCTTTCGGCGAGGTGGCCGCGGCGTTCGGCGCACCCGGTGTCGCCCGTGACGAGGGACAGAGGCGGCGGCCGTCAAAGAAGGAGGTGGTGCTCGGCAAGGGCCGTGGTGGAGGCCGGCGATGCCGCAGGCAGGGGGCGGCGGCGGTACCAGGGCCATGGCGCCTCTGTGGCCGGGAGAATAGGCGCAGGCGCGTCTGGGAAGAAGGCCAGGCGCCGGGGGGGTTTTCGCAAAAAGGTTTCGCAGCATAAGGACAGCTGCGGGAGGGTGTCATTGCAAAACGTGCTCGGGCCGTTGGATCTTCATTTGACGGGCTGGATTTGAGGCGTGCAAATGTGCACGGAGGGCGTCGCGTGCATAGGATACTTTGCCTTCCAAACGTCCGCTCCACCGAAGCACTTCTGCCGATGAGGATGCGAGAGCCGGAGCCCTTTTGTGCAGCAACCAGATGGAGCCCGAAAATTCAGCTCCGCCTGCTCCGGCTCCGGCTCCGCCCTCCCAAAGGGGGCCGTAGTGCTGTGCATGCGCGCGTCTTAGCTCGGCCAAGCTCCCGTCATGCGTGCGTGCGAGTAGCAAGCTGGGTGGAACGGGAAAAGAATTGGCTGGAACACGGTTCTAAACTTACAGCGATGGAGCCCCTCACGTCCCTATCAGCAGGTCCACAAAAACAGATCCTCAGCACTGGAACTCCGATCGGCTTCGGCTTGCAGTTGGGGCTCCGTCGTTCTTTCGGCTCGGTCACAGGTTAACGTGATTTACTCGATGCCGGCCCTAGCACGTGTCTGCAAGCCGAACTTTCCATCGCCTCGCAGTTTTCTTCCGCCGCCGTCTCACCACCCGTCCATGCCTGCGCCGCCGATCGGATCTCGACGATCCTCCTTGATGATTTGGAGAGGTGCTAGGGCCGGCAATAATGGATGGAGGAGGGCCTGAAAACTCCGTAGCAACCGACGAGCAACAGATTACACAGGTAGATAAAACTTTCTTTTACACGTAATGTAATTACCATCGACCTGTATTCTAATTATTATCGATCTGATTCATCATATATATACTAGACGACGCAGAACAACGAGTCCATGATTATGGAACCAGTGGCTGATCCGCACACATCATCGTTGTCCGTCGGTGCAAACACCCAAGTTGATGACGACATGGTAATAAATTAAATTGTATTATCATAATGTTTGTTTTTTATTCTAAACAAAATTTCACAATAGGTTGTTGATAAAGATGGACCACCTGTGATTGTTCCCAAAGTCGGAATGTCTTTTGCGTCGGAGAATGATGCGTATGAGATGTACAACACATATGCTGGTATGATTGGATTCAGCATTAGAAAGAGCATCATAAAGCGTCGAGCAGATAAAACTATATATAGCAGAGTTATAGTCTGTAACAGCCAAAGACATGCAGAAATAGGGTCATCACATGCCACTACAAGGACAGGTTGCAAAGCTCTTATTAAGTTCAGTGTCAGCAGAGAGGGAGTTTGGACAGTACAAAAGATTGAACTTGATCACAATCATGTTTTAGCCACACCAAAAAAGAAATACATGTTGAGGTCCCAACGACATGTTATAGATGCACACAGACAACTCATTGCTCAAATACGGGAAAACGGAATGAGGCCAACGCAAGTCTATGAGTTTATGAAGCAGTTTTATGGTGGGGCTGACAAAGTTCCCTTCTTACGGATGGATTGCAACAATGAGATTGGCCGCGAGCGGAACAAGTACCTAGAATCCAATGATACGCAAACATTGTTGGAATACCTGAAGAACAAGCAGATAGAGGATCCTGCATTTTTTTTATGCCATGGAAATTGATAAGCAAGATGGAAGGATAGCTAATTTCTTTTGGGCCGACGATCAGTTTATCATGAATTACGCATGCATTTGTGATGCAGTGTCGTTTGACACCACATTTCAGACAAATAAGTTTGAGATGCCTTTTGCTCCACTCCTTGGAACCAACCATCACAAGCAAACAATAAATTTTGGAGCTGCATTGTTGTTTAATGAAACTATTGAATCATTTGTTTGGTTGTTTGTCACACCCGATTTATAAGAACATAAATCGAGCAATCATACATGCGCCAGGATCAAGTCACGCATATATACAACAGATTATCAAGATATCACAACACATGTCACGAATAACATGAATATAAATCGTAAATGAATCATAAAAGGAATTATTTTATTACAACCGAATCAAGAATCGGTTCAAGAGTTGCGGAAGCGTAAAAGAGATACATGAAGAGCTGGGCGCCACAGGGACGTCGACTGGGAGACAAACGCCTAGAAGTTGTCGAAGCCGCTGACGTAATCCTCCACGTTGCCGGGCACTGAGCAGCAGTCGAAGATATCCGAAATAGAACAGAAGAGTAGAGAGGCAAGTGTGAGTACAAACTCGTACTCAACAAGTATAACACAAACTATGAGGCTCTAGGCTGGCTGACTCAACTGCATTAGCTTTTAGTCTTGGCAAATTTTATTAGAGCTAATTACTACCAGTGGATGGATTACCATAAACCCAATTGCATAAGGATTAATCAATATTAATTAAGAACTACTGAGAACCATCCAAATCAAAACCACCCGGGGAATCGCCCTCGTCAAAGGTTGATAACCCCACTAATCAGACAGAGGATCTGGGCCGCTCATGACTGTGAGCACAGCTGATATATCAGTTTTACACTCTCGAGAGGTTGCACAACTTTACCCACAAGTCGTGAGCTACGCTAGTTGTTCATCACACTTCCTTAGGTGAGATGGCTAGCAAGCACACTACGAGACCGTTACAAAGGATCACATTGGTAAGGTGTAACCGCTAAGGATTCTGGATCAGCAACGATGGGGCCCACCTCCGGGGGTACAAGACACACAGCACAGACCAAGCCGGAGGAGCAGGGACCATTGAAGCTTACCACCCCTCTTGCCCACGCAGGTAAGTTACTCCCGAACCAACACGACCTAATTAGTAAGTCAAGACCGTCCCATTCCAGTCTTGTGGTTGCGCGGTTGTCCCAGGTTGTCGCTCTATGAACCGGTCCTTATGGAGAGTGGCCAACCAAGCACTAAGCACCGTGCTGGCCCCCTAAACCATGTTTCTAACAAAAACATCTTTTAAGGACGCACAAACCACTCAAGCACACAGCACAGAGGGTCGGCTCCAGAATTAAGTTGCATAAGACCATTAATCAAATTAATTAAAAAGGACCAAATGTGTTATAGCGCAGCAACCTAACACAACTAACCACAATGCAACCCAAAGGATATATATATAGGATATAAAGTGGCTAGGAAATCCTTATAGGCATACAAAATTTAAATGCGGTATGAAATTGTATTTAAAAGTGATAGGAGGTTCATGTTATACTTGCCTTCCTCGTACTCTCCCGGCTGCTGCTCAAACTGCTCGGAAGACGGCTGCTCCTGGTACTGGTCCAAAGGCTCCGCGTCTACTCACGATCATCAAACATAGTCCACACATACACACATGCACAAACAATAGCAAACTATAAGAAAACAGTACACCAATACAATAGAACAGCACATGAAACTAGCCTAGAACTATCCTACGCGTTACAACGATCGCGTGCACATAAAGAACACCTAAAACGGAGCTAAAACGCGAAAACTGCGCTTAAAACAGGATCCAGGGACCTAATTGTAAGACAAACAGGACTTCCAGGGGCTTCTGGACAAAAACCGAGGACTAAAACGTAAATAAAGCATAGACTCAGGGGCTAGCACGTGAAAAGACATGGCTTGGACGGCGGGTTCAAAATCCAGAGAAGCCAGGGGGGTCCGCGCAAGATTCTGGGTCATTCTGGAATTATTTCTCAACTAACTAGGACTGCGGGTTGATTTCCCGGAATCCCGAGGGCTCTTTAGCAAAAGCGGCAGGCCGAACCGGTACGCTTTAATCTGGAGCGTTGGATCATGACCTGATGGCTCGGATTAGATCTGCTACGCGAAGGGGTACGCGCGGATCTCACCCGTTGGATCTCGATCCTACGCTCCGGACTCTATCCTCCCTCAGATCTAATACCCCCCGCTGGATCTGAGATGGGCGGCCGGGATTCAAAATGAGGGGCGAACCGTTACGCTCTAACCTGGGCGCTTGGATTTGGATCTAGCGGTTCGGGACAAAGGGGTACGCGGTTCTAATCAGGCGCGTCGATCTCGGATCGAACGGCCCAGGGAAAAGGGGACAGAGGGGGAGGCGGCGCTGCGACGCCGGCGGCAACACCCGCGGCGGCGCGGCTCGGGGCTCACCGGAGCTCGGCGTTCCCGCCGCTCCGGGGGCCAAACTGACCTGGGCTTGGGTCCGGCGTGACCTGCGCGACACGCGTGACTCACCTAGGGCCCTAAAGGAACGCAGGGAGGACTCTAGCGGCGAGTTCGACGGCGGGGGCGGCTCGGGGCGGCGGCGCATCGGCGGCGCTCGCGTTCCGGGCGTTTCAGGCGGCTAGGGACTACCGCAGCTGGTGCAAAAGGACCAGAGCGCGAAGGGGGAACTCACCGAGGGGCTACGGTGCCCGGAGTTGCAGCGGAGGAAGGAACCCGACGGCGACCGGCGGCAGCAGGACGACGGCGCTCGCGGGGAAAGGTGCTGCAGGGGTTCTCCTAGCTCCGGGTCACCGCGGATCGTCGTGTGGGGGTCCTGTGGAGGTTTAAAGGAGGGTCAGCGGGGTCGTGGCGCGCCGGCGGTGAGGAATTGAGCGGCGGCGTGCGACTTACCCGCGGCGGAGGGGAAAGAGGCCGGCGGCGCTAGGGTTTGCTTGACGGCTAGGGTTAGTGCTTAGAGGGTTGGGCGGCTCTTGTAGGGTGGCGGCGGCCCCGTTGACGCGCGGGCCCGAGGAGCGCAGCTCACCGGAGATCTCGGAGAGGGGGTTGCGCCGGGGAAGAAGCAGGGGAGGAGGGGGCGATCGGTGGGGCCGACCTGGCAGCGGGAGAAAGGAGGGGAGAGCGGTGCGCGAGCGGGAGGGAAAAGCGGCGCCGACACGCGGGCCTAGGTGATCAGACAGAGAGAGGAGAGAAGGAGCCGGCGCTGAGGGAAACTGGGCCGGGGCTCCGCCCACGCGGAAAGAGAAGAAAGAGGGAAGAGAGAGCTGGGCCTCGGGTGGCTTGGGCCAGGAAAGAAGAGAGGGAGAGAGAGAGCCCGCGGGTGAGGGAGAGGAGAGGGAAAAAAAGGAATTGGGCTGGGCCAAGGGTTTGGGGTTGGGCTGCTTCCTTTCATTCCTTTTCCTTTTTTTTATACTCCACTCATTCAAACAAACATCATTTGAATTCAAATAAATTTGAATTCAAATCCGACAACCTTAACACAAGAAAAATAATGCTGCAGCATGAATGCACAAACAATTTTGATCCTATGATAAATTTTATTTTCCTGTGTTATAAAATTACTTTAAATACGAGATAATTTAGAGAGAACCCTGGAAAATTTATTCGAGCCCAAATAAATTAATTAGAATTTAAGGAAATTACCTTAGGGTGTTACAAACCTACCCCCCTTACAGGAATCTCGTCCCGAGATTCGGATAGGCTAGCTAGCAAAGAGATCGGGATATGTCCTCCTCAGCTCATCTTCTCGCTCCCAAGTAGCCTCATCCTCCGTGTGATGACTCCACTGAACTCGGCACATTTTGATCTTCTTGTTTCTAGTAACTCTCTCCGATATCTCCAGAATCTTCACCGGATGCTCAATATAGGTCAGGTCCTCCTGCACATCTAACCCTTCTATCGGTGCTTGCTCTTCTGGCACTCTCAAGCACTTCTTCAGCTGAGACACGTGAAACACATCGTGCACTCCCGAGAGATTGAGTGGCAACTCCAAACGATATGCCACCTCACCTTTCCGTTCCAACACCTTGAACGGACCAATGTATCGAGAGGCTAACTTTCCTCTTACATTAAACCTGCGGATCACTCTCATCGGCGAGACCTTCAGATATACATGATCACCCACTGCAAAGGTCAAATCTCGACGACGCACATCCGCGTAGCTCTTCTGACGAGTCTGAGCGACCCTCAGATTCTCTCGCACCTGCTGTACCAGCTGTTCTGCCTCTTCAACAATATCTGGACCAAACACCTGCCTCTCACCGATCTGATCCCAATACAGCGGAGTCCTGCATTTCCGACCATACAGAGCCTCAAACGGGGATTTCTTCAGACTGGCCTGATAACTGTTGTTATAAGAAAACTCTGCATACGGCAGGCATTTATCCCAGCTGGTACCATACTGGATAGCGCAGGCTCGAAGCATATCCTCCAACACTTGGTTGGTTCTCTCTGTCTGCCCATCTGTCTGAGGATGATAAGCAGTACTGAAGCGCAGCTTCGTATCCAACGAATCATGCAACTGCTCCCAGAACCGTGAAGTGAACTGAGATCCTCGATCAGATATAATCTTCTTCGGAACACCATGCAGACAGACAATCCTGGAGATGTACAACTCTGCGAGTCTAGCACCGGAGTAAGTAGTGTTCACCGGAATAAAGTGAGCGACCTTCGTCAACCGATCCACTACTACCCATATGGAGTTGTACCCTTTCTGAGTACGAGGCAAGCCAACAATGAAGTCCATAGTGATTTCCTCCCATTTCCACTCTGGAATCTTCAACGGCTGCAATAACCCTGCTGGCCTCTGATGCTCTGCCTTGACACGCTGACAAGTGTCACAGATAGCCACGTACTCCGCAACGGAACGCTTCATCCCATACCACCAGAATCGTTCCTTCAGATCGTAATACATCTTCGTGCTGCCTGGATGGATAGAATATGCTGTATCATGAGCCTCACTCAGAATCAGCTTCCTGAGATCGTTCACATCCGGCACACATATACGACCCTTGTACCACAGGGTACCCTGATCATCCTCTCTGAAATGAGGAGCCTTGCCCATCTTGAGCAACTCACGAATCTCCTGCAGCTTCTGATCCTCCTTCTGATGCTGCCTAATCTCAGCCTCTAGAGTGGGTTCCGCCTCGAACGATGTACCCGAGGTGTGATGCAAGAAACCCAGACTCAACTGCTCAAACTCCTCGCATAACTCCTGAGGCATCTGAAAAGCCACGGCCATGTTAACATAGCTCTTCCTGCTCAGAGCATCTGCTACAACATTGGCCTTGCCCGGATGATAGTGGATCTCTAGGTCGTAATCCTTGACCAACTCTAGCCATCTTCTCTGCCGCATATTCAGCTCACTCTGAGTGAAAATATACTTGAGGCTCTTGTGATCGGTGTAAATATCACACCTCTGCCCAAACAAGTAATGCCTCCATATCTTCAGAGCATGCACAACTGCGGCTAACTCCAGATCATGAGTGGGATAATTCAGCTCGTGCCGGCGCAACTGCCGCGAAGCATAAGCTATCACTCTGCCTTCCTGCATCAGAACGCAACCAAGACCATCCCTCGAAGCATCACAATACACTGTGAACCTCTTGCTCTGGTCTGGCAGAGTAAGGACTGGTGCCGTAGTCAACTTCTTTTTCAACTCCTCGAAGGCCTTCTGACGCTCATCAGTCCAAGAGAAACCCACGTCCTTCTCCAGTAAGGAAGTCAAAGGCTTCGCAATCTTGGAGAAATTCTCGATGAACCTCCGATAATAGCCTGCTAAGCCCAGAAAAGAGCGGACTTCCTTCACCGTCTGCGGTACAACCCAGTCAAGCACATCCTTCACCTTTCCAGGGTCCACAGCAATACCTCCCTTGGAGATAACATGACCAAGGAATGGAACCTCGTCAATCCAGAACTCGCACTTGCTGAGCTTGGCATACAGCTTGTGCTCTCTGAGCCTCTGCAACACAAGTCTCAGATGCTTCTCATGCTCCGCTTCTGACTTGGAATATATCAGGATATCATCAATGAATATCACCACAAAGGTGTCCAGATAATCCATGAAAACCTTGTTCATCAGATGCATGAAGAAAGCCGGAGCATTAGTCAAGCCAAAGGACATGACCGTATACTCATATAACCCATACTTGCAGGTGAATGCCGTCTTCTGAATATCCTCAGGACGAATCTTCAGCTGATGATAACCCGAACGCAGATCAATCTTCGAGAATACACAAGCACCCTGGAGCTAATCAAAAAGATCCTCAATACGGGGCAATGGATGCTTGTTCTTGATAGTGACTGCATTCAGATCCCGATAATCGACGCACATCCTCTTCGCACCATCCTTCTTCTCTACAAGCAATACAGGAAAAGCCCAAGGAGAGAAACTGCGACGGATATAACCCTTAGCTAGCAACTCGTCGACAGTCTTCTTAACCTCCTCATGCTCGACAGGAGCCATACGATAGGGCCTCTTAGCAATAGGAGCTGTGCCAGGCAAGAGATCAATAGAAAACTCAATGTCGCGATCAGGCGGCATACCTGGCAAATCATCCGGAAAGACATCCGGGAATTCAGACACCACGCGAATACCATCCGTGGGTCTAGCCTCCATCTGATGAAGAAATCCAGAAGGCTCTGTGGCACCAACAGTGACTTCCTGACCATCCGGTGCTGACAGAAGAACCGTCCTCTGAGCACAATCTATCCGGACTCCCCACTTAGCAAGAGTCTCCATCCCGAGGATCACATCAATACCCTTGGTGTCTAGCACCATCAGATTTGCACTGAAATCTACCCCCCTTATGGCCACACTGACTCTGGGACAGAAGACATGAGACCTCAACTGCCCTCCCGGTGAAGATACTATCATGCACCTCTTTAATGTGCTAGTAGGGATGCCATGATGCTCAACAAAAGACTGGGTGATGAAAGAATGCGTAGCACCAGTATCAAAAAGGACTGTAGCAGGATGGGCATTAACCATGAACGTACCAATAACCACGTTGTGAGCCTCGGCCGCTGACTCGGCCGTCACGTGGTTCACCCTGCCCTGAGCTGGGGCCTTGGGCTGAGCTGCACGTCCCTGCTGTCCTGCCTGCGCCTTCCGAGGGCAGACGTTGGCGTAGTGCCCCGGCTCGCCGCAGTGGAAGCACACTCGAGGAAATGCAGCGGCCTGCTGCCCAGGAGGAGGAGTGGGCGCTCCCTGCCTCTGAGCTGGTGGAGCCGGAGGCGCTGGAAGCCTCTGACCCTGTCCCGCCTGCTGTTGCTGCTGAGGACGAGGCGGAAGCTGCTGCCGCTGCTGGTACTGCTGGGGCGGCCTCTGCTGCTGCTGCTGTGGAGGGTACTGGTAGCGGGGACGGGTGTTGCTGCCCGAAGAGGATGGAGCCATCTTCCTCTTCTTATCCTCAATCTCCCGGCGCTTACGCTCGGTGTTGAGGGCCGCATCAACCAGCTGGTTGAAGTTGTCGAAGCGGTGGTTCAGCAGCGCATACTGGATGTGATCATCCAGTCCCTCCTTGAAGTACTCCTGCTTGTCGCTATCACGAGCGACGTCAGCAGGGGCGTAGCGGGCAAGCTGAAGGAAACGGTCACGGTACTCCGTCACCGTCATAGATCCCTGAAATAGCGAACACAGATAACAAGGATGGAAATTGCTCAATTGGTCAGGTTACAAAAGAAATCAAGGATGGATCAAGCTCAAAAGGAATGGTAGGGAATTCCGTTAAATTTTTACCTGCTTAAGAGCACGGAACTCCTTCTGCTTCATCTTCATAATGCCCTCAGGAATGTGATGGTTCCTGAAACGCTCACGGAACTGGTCCCACGTGAGAGCCTCACGATCCCGAGCTGGGTAGGACTCCCACCAGTCAAGAGCGGAGCCTCGCAGCTGCCCTGCGGCGTAAAGGACTCGCTCCCGGTCGTCGCACTGCGCAACAACCAACTGGCGCTCCACCGAACGAAGCCAGTCGTCCGCCTGGAGTGGGTCCGTGGCGTGAGAGAAGGTCGGCGGGTGACCTCTCAAAAAATCCGCACGCCTGTCACGGGGCTGAGGCGGCGTAGGAGGCGGTGGCTGAGCATGGATCTGCTGCAGAGCCTGAACGGTGTTGTTCAGGGTAGCCATCATCTGCATCTGGAGCTGGAAGAACTGCTCCGGGGTCAGTGGTGGAGGCATCGGTAGCGGCTGACCAGTACTCTGGTTGTTCTGCTCCTGCTGGTCAGAACCGGAACCGGTGCGCCTGGTGTTCACCATCTGATTGCAACAACCGAAATTTATGAGAAAAAGATATCGTGCCACTGCGGAAATGAAACTTCGGAAGGAGATGTCAGAAAGAAAGGAATATAGGTTTGACCCCCAACGTTCTAACTCAATTTTATTATTTCGTTCAAGTTGGGCTAGGTCGATTTGCATGAACAAGTTTAACTACTAGCCTATGCAATCAACCAAAAATCCAAATCAAGCATTTGCACAATAACAAACATTCAACATTCACAACTTAGTCGAGTTTTTCACACTACTCGACTAACACACTCGTTCTAGCGTATTTCCATCGGGACATCTTAAACTTATAACTTATAGGATTAGGCGACTCAGGCCAACGTCTACGGAAAACTCAAGCTACTTCTCAGAAAGGCAGGGAAGACAGCAAATCGAGGGCATAAGACTCAAGGAATAGAAGCAGAAACATGATGGTTGAAGATTTGCGGAGGCAAGCAAGAGAACCGAAGCCCTAAACTCGACCAATTCTATCTAGGCTTCGTCCTACAGTCGACACGGCTCTGATACCAATCTGTCACACCCGATTTATAAGAACATAAATCGAGCAATCATACATGCGCCAGGATCAAGTCACGCATATATACAACAGATTATCAAGATATCACAACACATGTCACGAATAACATGAATATAAATCGTAAATGAATCATAAAAGGAATTATTTTATTACAACCGAATCAAGAATCGGTTCAAGAGTTGCGGAAGCGTAAAAGAGATACATGAAGAGCTGGGCGCCACAGGGACGTCGACTGGGAGACAAACGCCTAGAAGTCGTCGAAGCCGCTGACGTAATCCTCCACGTTGCCGGGCACTGAGCAGCAGTCGAAGATATCCGAAATAGAACAGAAGAGTAGAGAGGCAAGTGTGAGTACAAACTCGTACTCAACAAGTATAACACAAACTATGAGGCTCTAGGCTGGCTGACTCAACTGCATTAGCTTTTAGTCTTGGCAAATTTTATTAGAGCTAATTACTACCAGTGGATGGATTACCATAAACCCAATTGCATAAGGATTAATCAATATTAATTAAGAACTACTGAGAACCATCCAAACCAAAACCACCCGGGGAATCGCCCTCGTCAAAGGTTGATAACCCCACTAATCAGACGGAGGATCTGGGCCGCTCATGACTGTGAGCACAGCTGATATATCAGTTTTACACTCTCGAGAGGTTGCACAACTTTACCCACAAGTCGTGAGCTACGCTAGTTGTTCATCACACTTCCTTAGGTGAGATGGCTAGCAAGCACACTACGAGACCGTTACAAAGGATCACATTGGTAAGGTGTAACCGCTAAGGATTCTGGATCAGCAACGATGGGGCCCACCTCCGGGGGTACAAGACACACAGCACAGACCAAGCCGGAGGAGCAGGGACCATTGAAGCTTACCACCCCTCTTGCCCACGCAGGTAAGTTACTCCCGAACCAACACGACCTAATTAGTAAGTCAAGACCGTCCCATTCCAGTCTTGTGGTTGCGCGGTTGTCCCAGGTTGTCGCTCTATGAACCGGTCCTTATGGAGAGTGGCCAACCAAGCACTAAGCACCGTGCTGGCCCCCTAAACCATGTTTCTAACAAAAACATCTTTTAAGGACGCACAAACCACTCAAGCACACAGCACAGAGGGTCGGCTCCAGAATTAAGTTGCATAAGACCATTAATCAAATTAATTAAAAAGGACCAAATGTGTTATAGCGCAGCAACCTAACACAACTAACCACAATGCAACCCAAAGGATATATATATAGGATATAAAGTGGCTAGGAAATCCTTATAGGCATACAAAATTTAAATGCGGTATGAAATTGTATTTAAAAGTGATAGGAGGTTCATGTTATACTTGCCTTCCTCGTACTCTCCCGGCTGCTGCTCAAACTGCTCAGAAGACGGCTGCTCCTGGTACTGGTCCAAAGGCTCCGCGTCTACTCACGATCATCAAACATAGTCCACACATACACACATGCACAAACAATAGCAAACTATAAGAAAACAGTACACCAATACAATAGAACAGCACATGAAACTAGCCTAGAACTATCCTACGCGTTACAACGATCGCGTGCACATAAAGAACACCTAAAACGGAGCTAAAACGCGAAAACTGCGCTTAAAACAGGATCCAGGGACCTAATTGTAAGACAAACAGGACTTCCAGGGGCTTCTGGACAAAAACCGAGGACTAAAACGTAAATAAAGCATAGACTCAGGGGCTAGCACGTGAAAAGACATGGCTTGGACGGCGGGTTCAAAATCCAGAGAAGCCAGGGGGGTCCGCGCAAGATTCTGGGTCATTCTGGAATTATTTCTCAACTAACTAGGACTGCGGGTTGATTTCCCGGAATCCCGAGGGCTCTTTAGCAAAAGCGGCAGGCCGAACCGGTACGCTTTAATCTGGAGCGTTGGATCATGACCTGATGGCTCGGATTAGATCTGCTACGCGAAGGGGTACGCGCGGATCTCACCCGTTGGATCTCGATCCTACGCTCCGGACTCTATCCTCCCTCAGATCTAATACCCCCCGCTGGATCTGAGATGGGCGGCCGGGATTCAAAATGAGGGGCGAACCGTTACGCTCTAACCTGGGCGCTTGGATTTGGATCTAGCGGTTCGGGACAAAGGGGTACGCGGTTCTAATCAGGCGCGTCGATCTCGGATCGAACGGCCCAGGGAAAAGGGGACAGAGGGGGAGGCGGCGCTGCGACGCCGGCGGCAACACCCGCGGCGGCGCGGCTCGGGGCTCACCGGAGCTCGGCGTTCCCGCCGCTCCGGGGGCCAAACTGACCTGGGCTTGGGTCCGGCGTGACCTGCGCGACACGCGTGACTCACCTAGGGCCCTAAAGGAACGCAGGGAGGACTCTAGCGGCGAGTTCGACGGCGGGGGCGGCTCGGGGCGGCGGCGCATCGGCGGCGCTCGCGTTCCGGGCGTTTCAGGCGGCTAGGGACTACCGCAGCTGGTGCAAAAGGACCAGAGCGCGAAGGGGGAACTCACCGAGGGGCTACGGTGCCCGGAGTTGCAGCGGAGGAAGGAACCCGACGGCGACCGGCGGCAGCAGGACGACGGCGCTCGCGGGGAAAGGTGCTGCAGGGGTTCTCCTAGCTCCGGGTCACCGCGGATCGTCGTGTGGGGGTCCTGTGGAGGTTTAAAGGAGGGTCAGCGGGGTCGTGGCGCGCCGGTGGTGAGGAATTGAGCGGCGGCGTGCGACTTACCCGCGGCGGAGGGGAAAGAGGCCGGCGGCGCTAGGGTTTGCTTGACGGCTAGGGTTAGTGCTTAGAGGGTTGGGCGGCTCTTGTAGGGTGGCGGCGGCCCCGTTGACGCGCGGGCCCGAGGAGCGCAGCTCACCGGAGATCTCGGAGAGGGGGTTGCGCCGGGGAAGAAGCAGGGGAGGAGGGGGCGATCGGTGGGGCCGACCTGGCAGCGGGAGAAAGGAGGGGAGAGCGGTGCGCGAGCGGGAGGGAAAAGCGGTGCCGACACGCGGGCCCGGGTGATCAGACAGAGAGAGGAGAGAAGGAGCCGGCGCTGAGGGAAACTGGGCCGGGGCTCGGCCCACGCGGAAAGAGAAGAAAGAGGGAAGAGAGAGCTGGGCCTCGGGTGGCTTGGGCCAGGAAAGAAGAGAGGGAGAGAGAGAGCCCGCGGGTGAGGGAGAGGAGAGGGAAAAAAAGGAATTGGGCTGGGCCAAGGGTTTGGGGTTGGGCTGCTTCCTTTCATTCCTTTTCCTTTTTTTTATACTCCACTCATTCAAACAAACATCATTTGAATTCAAATAAATTTGAATTCAAATCCGACAACCTTAACACAAGAAAAATAATGCTGCAGCATGAATGCACAAACAATTTTGATCCTATGATAAATTTTATTTTCCTGTGTTATAAAATTACTTTAAATACGAGATAATTTAGAGAGAACCCTGGAAAATTTATTCGAGCCCAAATAAATTAATTAGAATTTAAGGAAATTACCTTAGGGTGTTACATTGTTTCAAACCTTTTTGATAGCAATGTCAGGTAAGCATCCGAGTATAATTTTCACTGACCAAGATGCAGCCATGGCAAGAGTAATTACTTATGTATTTCCTAATACAAGTCATCGACTTTGCTTGTGGCACATTTATCTTAATGCTGCTAAACATCTTGGTCATGTAATTCATAAGCATCCTGATTTTCTATATGCTTTTAAAAGATGTGTCTATAAAGATAGATCGGAGGAGTTTTTCACAAAGAAGTGGAATGAATTGTTGACTAAATATGACCTGAAAGAGAACTCATAGTTGCTAAATCTATATGACTTGAGAAGAAAGTGGGTTGCTGTTTATCGTACCTCTTTTATAGCTGATATGACCACAACTAAAAGGAGTGAAGGTATGAATAATATCTTTAAGAAAAGATTTCGTAGGAAACTTGGTATTTTCTGAACTCTTTGTCGAATGTGACAAGGTTTCTGCTTCTCTACGTGAAAATAAGTTGGATGAAGATTATCAATCACTTATAAAGATCCTAGTTAATTATATCTCCGATTTACCTTTGTTGAAGACTGCTACTGAATCATACACTAGGAGGATGTATGCAGAGTTCGAGGCAGAATTTTGAAAACGACATGAGTATTCATGTAAGTTGTTACAGACCGAGGGGTCCATATCGACATTCATTATTACACATATGCATTCAGATTATGGAGCAACAGTTATATTCAATATTGCATATATGGCCATTACATACTCTTGCAGAATGTTTGAATCCATAGGTATGTACACTAATTTTAAAATAGAGTTTTTGTTGTCATGTACATCGCTAACCACTATCTTATGTATATTATCGGTATATTATGCAGGTATACCTTTAAAATATTCAATAAGAATGATATTTTCATTTTACCATCTCAGTATATACTAAATAGATGGACAAAATATGCAAAAAGAGGGCATTATGTTGAGAAGAAAGGCAGGGAGAATTTAAACTTGAAAGCACATGCTGCACATATCTCTCGAATGGCAACATCTATTGCATTGAAATGTTCAGCATCAGAGCCACTTCTTGATGATTTGGAGAGGTCATTAGAAAAGTGGGAAGTAGAGGCTGATCGTTAACTAAACAAAATGCGAGAAAATGAAGCTCCTGTAATGATCTCAAATGATCACGTTACGGATACAGAAAACAGTACAATTTCATTTAGAGTTCCTCATGTCATAAAAGGCCCCAAAAGTAAACAAGCAAAGAATGTTGTGGAAAAGAAGATAAGAAAGAAAAAGAAAAGTTGTGAAGAGAAAGGTACTAATTTAGTGCTGCATGTACTGAATTGTTTATTACCAACTCATATTTTTAATTGTTGCAAATATATTTCAGATATTGTAGGAGAAGAAGTGAGGAACAGGAGACAATATTGGTGACAATATTGCGGTACCAAACACTTCTAGCAATATCTTGATCAACTTTCCGACTACCGCGCCTAATTTGATGCAAGGAGGATATACAAGTCTATTGCTTTGTTTTGATCAAAATGCTTCAGCTGCACGGAAATTACACTTTGATACAAGAGCAAATGATACAACATTTGAGGAATAGGCCATCTTAGTTTTTGTCCTCTAGTGGCTGCACGCCTCATTTTCCTGTTAGTTACACCAGCGTACTTGCTTAAGTTGCTTTTATTCTGTTTCGTCTTGCTTACATAAGAGCTATATCAGAAAACTGAATTCCTTTACGTGTGCTTGTTTCTGGTTCCGATGGTAGACAATAGACATGTCATTTAAATTTCCTTATTACTCGGAAAATATTGAAACATTTGTTCTTCCATATTGACATATTTGTGTTACAATTTATTTACAAACACACAGACGCAACACGATTTATTTGCTCAGCTACTCTTCCCTAAAAAATGCGTACACCTCTGATTCCACCATACATATTGCAACACTTTGCATACATAGAGAGAATTGGAGACGACAACAGCTTGAATCTATCCACGAATCACACAAACTGAATGCAGACGCCTCCCATGGCTAAAACCCATCCTGCTGAAGCAATTAGAGCAAACAGATCAAGTGTCATCTCTCATCTGATTCAACAGCTCATCAAATTCATAGAAAATACCCATATTGCAAGAATCCTGCAATGAGAACAGTCCAAGACACACTTGTTCGGCTCCCCTTGCCCTGCATCAACACAATCGTCATCAATTGTCATCACCCATCATTCCATCAAGCAAAATACGCACCTAATTTGCTCTACCAGCAACGACAAGGAACGAAGACAATCCATCAGTCTGATGGCCGTTGGCCTTTCCAACACTACAAACCAGTCTGATGGCTGAAGACAATCCATCAGCAATTGTCACTCCTTGTCGACCATGGACTGCAGTCTGATGGCCGACAAGGATGAGTGAGGCAGCAGCGGCAGGACCAATCTCCTATGCCTAACCATTAAAGAAATTAAAGTTAACCAAAAGGGTACACTCTATTAAAAAAACGAATACTGACCAATTCTCCATGGCTGTGCCTCCCTGCGCCGCCGGCCGATACCCCTTCTTGCGCATCGAGTAAATCACGTGCTAGGGCCGGCATCGAGTAAATCACGTTAACCTATGAGCGAGCCGAAAGAATGAAGGAGCCCCAACCGTAAGCCTAAGCCGATCGGAGTCCTAGCGCTGAAGATCTGTTTCTGTAGGCCCGCTGGTAGGGATGTGAGGGGCTCCATCGCTGTAAATTTAGAACCATGTTCCAGCCAATTTTTTTCCGGCGGACGAGGGCCGGCGCCGGGAGAAGCGTTTGGTCGCTCCATGTTCGGCTCTGCCGTGTGCCGCGGAGAGTCCTGCCTGCGTTCGGGCCCACGGGGCGTCCTATCCATCCATCAACGAACGGAAGATAGGCTGCACATCTTTCGGCCCATCAGGTTCACACGGACTACACGGTGGGAACGAGTTCTGTGTGCGTGAAGAATGTGACGAGAATTGGGCCCAAATGACCCTTCTCTCGGCCCATGGGCTAAGCTTCCCTTTCTGGCCCACTACTTATCCAGATACTTCGACAGGAGCCCGCGTAACCCGGGCCGCGAGAGGCGGCGCCGGCCCAGCGACGATTGCCATTTGCACCTTCCTTCCATTCCAACACCGGTTGACGGTGCACGGCGACCACGGAGGAAGACGGCCACGCTGACGCCGCTTCCGGCGGCTTCACCGCGCGGCGGCGCCAGCACCCAGCAGCACGTGCCCTCGCTTCCGAATTGCTCGCAGGCTCGTGTGGAGTTCCAGTTCAGCTCCGGACTCCACGTCTCTTCAGCTCCGGACTCCACGTCTCCTCCCACAGGCGCTCTTCTCGTCGCCCGCGCTGTAAACTAATGGCGGAACCCCGCAAAGACAAACCGTAGCCGTACACATCCCGAGAGGTAGGCACCCGATTGGCAACAGGCGGCCGCCCGGTGCGGCCTCGCATGCGCCCTCGGCTACGTGCCCAGGCGCTCCGGCGCCACGTCGCGTGGAGGGGATGGACCTGCCCGGCCCCCTGCCTTTACGCCTCCCGACTTGTATATACTGCCGGCATCCGATGAGAACAAACTGTCGTCTCTACCGGGTTGCTTCGAGCTTGAGCATCGGATCTCTTCTCTGTGAGGTCAGCCGTCAGGGAGTCGAGGCTTTGCAGGGGAGATGAAGAGGCTGCTTGTTCATGGCCACTTCGGTTGCCCTTCCAGGGGTTTGGTGGAGGGCAGATCCTGTGCTCTCCCTGCACTCTGCAACAGTGTTCTTCCCCACTACAGAGTGAGTTCACCAATCGCCACCTCATTAATCCTGCTAGCACTCACTGCTACTTCCTAACTCTTTGAATCTAGATGTCCATTTATTACAAGGAACATGTAGTAGGGTACCTTAAGTTTCTGAATCTGTTTTGTTACAGTTTACTTGCTTATATTCCATGATTGTTTCATAGGAAATATTTCAGAAATTGCGAGTATGAAAGTTGTGGTGTGCAAATGTTAGCAGCTCAAATATGTAGTTGTAATCAAAACAATTTCTGCAAATGATTTAGGCACTTCTGATCTGTGTTCTTTATCATTCATTTTCCTGTGAAAATTGCCAGTACTATTCAGCCGAGAAACATAAGCATGATGACACACTAGGTGAGATCGGAGAAAAGGCAAGATCAACTGCAGAAGAGTTCCTGAGAGTGGCCAAGGAGAAGACTGACGAGGTCACCGAGGGCGCAAAGGAAACATTGCACGAGACGAAGGAAGCAGTGGTCGGGGAGTCGGATGACGAGAAGGAGAAGTTCAAAAGGAGGGTTGAGGATGGGAGGTACCATCATCAGAAATAAAGTGGCAAGTGTTCTCTTGTTAAGTTACAGAGCCTGTAGTTTATGGAAATGCTAATCTTTGCATCTAGGCATGTCTAGGTGTGTTACCCACTTTTCACCTTCAATAATGTGATCTTGAGTACTACAAATGTTATCTCCTGTAGAATAAATAAGATTTGGGTTTCGTACTTCAATGATCTTTGGTGTTCTACATGTCATTTCCCACTGGATAAGTTTGGCCTCTTGAAGAGAGTTCTTGTTGTCACTTTGGAATGCTGAAGCAACTTGGGTATGAAACAATTATGCATGCATTTAGTTAAAAGGTAACACAAAACTGATGTTGTGAAGATGAGCACATCCTCAGCTGCGAAGAGTGTTAACACATGGAATGCCTTTCTTGCTGATTGTTTCGGTGATCTTTATTCTGACGTGCCTGTTTCATCGTTGCTATACATAGAGAGATCCTACATCTGTAGCTTTTGTCTTTCTGATGCTGCTTATGTGCAAATTGCAGTTCAGAGTAAACCTATAGTTTTGAGCAAGCAGTAGGATCAGAACCTTTCAGACACACAAGTCTAACCTTTTCTATCATTTTCTTGGTTCTTGATCACTGCCTTGTAGGTTTAGCCTCATGGGCAGTGATATATTCGTGGATGACACGTTCTTTGTTTTTTTTTTGGTCACTATACTTGATCTCAGTCGGGCAGGGTGGATACAAACCTTCGCTGCAAGCATTTGTGGCTGTCCAATTACTGATTCAAGATGACATGGGATCTTCTCTCCCAGCTGAAGAGAAGAACCAGGTGAAGAGCTTGTTCTTCCAGCTCTGGTATTTTGGCAAATGCTGTGGTAGCCTCTTGGGGAACTCCATCCTGTCATACGTACAATATATATTTATATTTAGCTCATTTACAGCGCACAATACTGGGTTATACTACCGTTTGATAAGGACTAAGACTAGTATATATATCATACACTACTAAGTAGTGGTATTGTGCGTTAGTATTGTGCATTGTGCGCTGTAAAAGACTGTAAAAGGAGCAGTGGTATTGTGCGTTAGTATTGTGCGCTGATATTTGGCTGGGGTCCTGGATTCGCCATTCCTTGCGGTGTCATGATCTTGTCTGTCATCGCGTTCTGTTGCGGAGCTGCGCTGTGTACGCATAAAGAACAGAATACTGCTAACTAGCCTTCAGAGAACATTTTCAAAGTATTGAAGCTCTTACATATATCATCACTCGGAAGCTCCGTTTGCGAAGCCAGAGGGCGAGTCGTCAAGCAAGCAAGAGAGTTTAGGATGATCCCATTCTGATCGCGGTCCTCGGTACAACGAGGGCAACTTTTGGCTGCTGCTTCTACCAACTACTAGTAAGATTTTTGCTGGTTCCTTGGTGATCCACGGCAAGGGCACCTGGATAAGTACTAGTGCACGGGTTTTTGAGCGCCTTCGGCTTTGTATTCTCCACACGTCTCACGCAAGTAGCGTGAGGCCTCGGTCAGCTTTGCTCTTGCCGGTTTTGCAGCTTGCCTGCAAACAATAATATACCAATCAACAATGATCATTCCTTCTAATCTTCTTTTTCCATTATTTTTGTGCAATTTGCACTGCTGCTTTGCCAGTTTTCAACCACTGAATCCAGAGTCACCTGGGTATCCAATGAACTCATAAGGGAAAAGAGAGCAGTAGATTTCAAAACAATGAACCAATGGCAATCATCAATAATAGCAGAGAACCAGAAATCCATCTACACGAATGAAGGTGTCGACGACAGACACTACCATCATCCAACAGCAAAACTGTACACACATGGACGACACAACGAGCGGAGGAGAAACAGAAATCGCCTAACCAACCAGGCTTCCATCCGAAGCAGAGCCAAGCTATCTACTAGTAACCGGCGATGCCGGAGCCCTCATGGGCGCCCTGCTTCTTGCCGCCGCCGCTCTTCTTCTGGCACTTGTCCTTGATCCACTGGAACCCGCTGGCCGTGCCCTCCTTCACCTTCCTCAGCCCCGTCGCCGCCGCCGCCTTGGTCTTCTCCACCCCGCCCTGCTTCTTGCTGCCGCCGCCGCCGCCGTCCTGCCGCCCGCGCGCGCGGGGGCTCGGGTCGCCGCCGTAGTCCCACTGGTCCGCCCACGACGTGCCGAACGAGTTGCTGCGCTGCATGGTTCGCCGGCGACACGGACGACGACGAACCCCTCAGGAAGAGTTGAAGAATCGGAGAAACCGCGCGCTTATTTCTTGCGGTCGAGGCGCAACGAGAAAGCCGGCCGGGGAGGCGGAGAGGCCGCGGCCTTTATAGGAGCACGCTTCGCTCTGCCGACGCCGAATCGATCAACAACCAGAAGGTTTTGTTGATTAATCTGGAGAAGGAAAGGAAGCAGCGCCGCCTATGTACCACGCGTGGAATGAGAAAAAAGGGCGAGGAGTCGCGTGCCGGGATATGTCCGGAACGCGGTGGTTGGTCGGTCCGTCCGTGTTGGCGCGGCGCAGAGTTTTGACCAGCCTTCCCGGCTCGGAAGCTTCTGCCCCTTGGCGAGACCGACTGGGAGGCGGTCGGATTGGACGGACACCGGCGGAATATCAGAATGGTTTTCCAGAAGTGAGATGGAACCGGTCGCCTAATTTGATTACTGATTACTGGTACCATCTTTTATGACCAAGTCTAGTCTGACCTGTTAAATAGTGGCTTGCTTGATTTCTCATCTTGTTGTCAGCTCTAACACGGGTGAGCGTACTTTTAGGGCCCAAGTTGGTTAAACAGCAGGCGCGGCAAAAGCAAGGCATGAGTGGTTCCACGGCAGATTACGTATGAGCTTACGTGGAGACCGTCTCCAGTGATGAATTTTAGAAGGTGAGTAGATGGTTTCGTCAGTGCTTGTAACTACTCCATGTCGTGTGTTGTGAATTGCTACGCAAGTCATTGTATCTGATTATTCCGCTCGTGGACCAAATGGGATACGGTCATACGGACGACCTGACGGAGCATAGAAGCTTCTGATGACACCCGGACAAAAATAGTGCAGGCGCCGCCATACTAAACTGTGATGAGTCATGGCTGTACCTGGAAGTTGCTGACCAGCAACTGGCAAGAACACCGCTCCACGTGTCAGCAGCCACTAATTAATATCCTGGCGTGTCAGCAACCAGTTCATGATCCATACACAAACGAATATGAAGAAAATATAAAGAAACATATAATCTCTGTGGAATGCTATCATTCTGTAATAATCGTAGTTATGTACACAAGAATCTATCCAAGAATCAACTAATCGACGCAAACGGAGGACGTGGCGGCCCGGCTGCAAAACTGACGAGGACCAGAGGTCTACGGCGCTAGGAGCAGGCCAACTGCCGCAACTACTCCAACGAAAACGCTGTCCGGGCGGAGCCCCGCGCCGGCGCCGCCGTCCATCTCGCGGCTGCTCGTCGCCGGCGACGTCGGCGTGACGCCCTTGAAGTTGGGGTTGCTCCCGTACAGGCTCTGTATCCCCTGCACGTCGTCCGCCTCCAGCTCCACCTTCCTTGTTCCCGTCCGGATCGTCGGGTACATGATGGCATCCGGCACCGACGAGTGGCCGAGCCCCAGGAGGTGGCCGATCTCGTGCACCGCCACGGACTCCAGGTCCACCGCCCCGGGGGAGGACGCGCGCGACACGTCGCTGCCGGCCACCCACGCCTCCGCGGCGTCCAGGTGGAACCGCCCGTCCGTGGGGGAGAAGGCGTGCGCGAGCGTGCCCAGGGGCCCGTCGAACGGCTCGCCGTCGCCGTGCGAGCCCGCGTGGAACCCGATCGTGATGTCGGCGTCGGACTCCGACGCGGTCTCCGTGAACCGCAGGTTCGTGGCCGCGGCCCACCGGGAGAAGGCGCGCGCGAACACGTCGCTCAGCGTGGACCGGTCGATGGACGTCGCCGAGGTCGCGGTGATCGCGTACTTGAGGTCCCGCCGGAACGGCGGCCACGTCGGCGCGCCGGGGAAGTAGGCGTACAGGTGCCTGCCGTGGGGGTCCGCCGACGAGCTCCTCGCCATGGTGGACGTCCCGTTGATCACGTCGGCCACGCCGCAGCGAGGGGAGACCATCTGCGCGACGGTGGGCGTGTCCAGCGCGCCGGTGGCGTTGAGCCCGAAGTTGCGCTGGTACGTCGCGATGGCCGCCTCCAGGTCCTGGTCGAACGCGTCGCTGAACGGGGACGATGGCGGCGGCGGCGGGAGGTAGCCGAAGTGGCTGAGGTAGTCCTTGAGACCCGCCAGGCCCTGCCGCTCCTCGCCCATGTGGCAACCGGAGAGGTTCTGCAACGCCGCCCACGGGTTCGGGAACGGTGGCACCCCTGGCGGCAAATCGGTCGGGAAGGCCGACGCCGGCGAGACCGCCGCGAATACCATGACCGCCACGACGGCGGCAACTCGCGATACAAGCGGAGCGCCCATTGCCGAAGTCATCAGAAATTCAGAAGCAGAGGAAGCTTGGCGGGCTGAGCAGAGAACGTGCAGCTGTCGCGTACGCTTTAAGGCGTTGCTACCAAGTCGGCCACGGGCAGCGTGGTCAGCCGGCCGGCAGGTACGCGGGAGCAGAGAGCACTCCGTTCGAGCCGGGACGTCGCAGTTTTGTCTCCGCGTGTGGTTTGGTGAGTTCCTTTTGGTCAAGATCGAGAGAGATGTGGCCTTGCGTTTGTTGCGAGCTGCTGTCGTGCTACGGCTGTGATCTGCGTGATGTGACGGGCTCAGAATTGAAAACAATGCGTTTTGCTTTTGAACATGGATCACCGGCCGGAGCAGCTTCTGCGCGATTGGTCTTCCGGTGAGCTGCCGTTGCACGGGAAGGATGATGGCGAAGCCTGTGGTCGGAAGTCGGAACGGAGAAGGAAGAAGGGTCGTAGGCTGCTCAAGTCCGGGTAACATTAAACAAGCCAGGTGTGGGCATGACCGTTGGAAGGACGTCATTTCTTCCGACTGCAACCGAAATCAAAAGGGGCGGAGGCGGAGGTGAGACGCCTCTGAATTCTGAAAGTCTGAATCAGCAACTTGTCAATCAGAAAACAGGAACCACATATTCAAGTTGGACAGGACAGGCTTTAGTTCTATGCTTCTTTTAATCTTTTTGCACCATTCGCAAAACAAGCAGTTGAAGAAAGATGTGCTATGCAAGTGAGAAAGCAGGTCGTTCGGTTGGGCAAAGCGAGATGCCAGGTTGAAAAAGTAGAAGCAATTCTTCGACCTCCCAGGAGAAATGCGGTTAGAACTTCCGTCTACCTGATTCAGCTGAGCTCTATGGACGCATGAGAAAAGAATAGTTCTTCTATACTTTATATGAAAGGACATTCTTGACGTCCAATGTCTGCGACTTTTTCAACGCGAGCTGCACATATCCTGTTTGGACAGTTAGCGAAATGATCAAGCAACTGACTCCTGTCTGTTTCAGACTTTCAGCCTGGAGCAGTTGGAGAAATATCTGACAGTTTGTCATCAGACATCTGGTCGCCTTCAGCTGAGAATAAGTTGGGTTCAGACTGGAGCTTGTGTTTTGCCGCGATGCATCCACACTTGTTATCAGCTGGATGACGGTGGCAAAGCACAACAAACAAACGCAATGGAACAAGAGGCTCGAACGAGAAGCATCGGCATACGGGCCCTTTAGGCCCAAGTCAAGTTGCTCGTCGCAAGTGCGATCGTTTCTGGGCCTTATGGGGGACTACATACCATGCTGGGCCTCCTTTGACAGTGCCTTTGCTGGGCCGGAGAACTTTCGCACTTGACCGAAGATCACGACACATCATCATACGTCAGCAGCTGGATCTGTCAGTTATCACCCGCGCACTCGCGAAATGGCGATTCGAATATGTCCCTCTCTAACCTCCAATACAAATACTACGGACAATCCTCTTGACCAAGCAAGTGGTCTGACTTATCGGCTAGAATCTCCCAGCTACAATCCGATCAACAGGCCATCGCTGCAACTTGCATTGCTTTGCAGCCATCGTCTGAAACTCTGAATTTTAACGAACGAAGACACACATGAGAAACCAAAGGTTCTTGCTTGGCTTTCATGTGGAGAAAGTGAGCATCCAATAGCTGGAAACAGGGTACTTATCACCTTATCAGCTTGAGCCCCCACAAAATAATGCATAGGGACTTCCAATTCGAGTTGGAAGATATAGGCGGCCCAAGGCTGTCGACCTGTCGCCTGTCGGCTTCCCGTAGCTTTAGCCTGTCTAGAAGCAGATGTAGTCACAGTTACAGTGACAAAGCTGGCTTGTCCTGTGCTCATGCTAAACTTTCTGCTTGTCTCGTCATGCTCCCCGAGCTGGCTTGGCTTCCAATGATCCATTGAACACTGAGCGCGAGTTCACCACTCGCGTTGCTGTTGATGCGATCGGCATACCCTTGCTCATTTACACCGTCCTTTCTGAAGAACATAATAGCCTTGTATTCCACCATGTGTTTTCCAAGTCTGAACTGTTGTTATCGCTTGTGATCTCAGCAACACAGTGCATCTCGTGACCTATGCCTCTTGAGAAAGCGGCGGCGGTACCAGTCACCAGCGCCACTTCTTGATTTCACTTGGAGCAGATGGCTCAACGCGCGCAAGAATGCGTGTACGGCGAGCATCGCAGCGAGATCGGACATCGGAGACAGCAACCTTGGAATAGTTTCCGGGATGGATTGTGTGACAGCGTGGGGGCGGTATATCGTCCTGCAGATCACAATCGTGAAAACTACATTCGTACTGCGTTGTGATGTTGCCATTCAGAAAACTGCTTGGGAACTGCCTACCAATTTTACACCTAGTTTAGTGCAGGATTTTTTATCCCCTTCTTTCTTCAGATGCTAGTTTTCAAAATCCTGCTTCGATTCTTTTTGAGCTGCTATGCACATGAGTGAACTGCACATGCTGCCCCCTGCCGGAACAGATGGCGACGAGATGAAGCGATGCCATGAACCCAAGCACCGAGGTATCATTGCACGATGAACTTTGTGCACGCAGAAGCAGAAGAGGATGTCTATGCTTGCTGAAAAAGTAGACAGGCAGAAAGGGAACTCGCTAGGGCTCCAGAAATGGTAGGGCAGATGCTGGTGTTAGGTAAACATCGATCTGTTTACCCGCAGCGGCACGCAGTGCCCGCTGTTTCCCCACTTCGACGATCTCCTCTCTCTGACAACGCCGTCCGTCAACGCGCGGATAAGAACATACTACCAGCTTTAGAGAACTTCACCTGAAGTATCCAGCGAAAGATCAAGGGGGCTTATGATTTTACTTTTGACCGTGGTTAGTTAAATTCTCGTTATCTGATCCAGACGCTTTACCGGTGCAAGATTTTGCGGTCACGATCTAGAGCACTCTCGTCTGTCCCTTCTCCCTTTAGGCGAGGCAAGTTGGTGCCATTTGGATTTGGTTCCTGCGCTGCACAAGCGTAATGGGGCCGGGGCATGCTCTCTTGCTCAGGACCAAGTGGCAAGTGTGCGAATAAAGGAAATCCTTTGCACCTTTCTGGATCAGAATCACTACATATACAATGAAACAAAGCCGCAATCTTTTTGTGTTTCCTTGCCGCTATCTTTTTGGCTCGTTAGGTTCTTCAGTTCCATGAATTCTGCCGGTGAGCAAGAGCCGAGCCAAATCCAGCATGAGCCTGCAGAAGCTATGCTCTCTCAGGCCGTGTCGCTCTCGTCGCAGCCAAGCCTCCCTTCTCTGCCGTCGCTAGGTCCCCGGGACCAAAACGTAAGCCCTTCCCACCACCAATGCCTCGCCACCCTCAGAGGCCACTCCTCCTACGTCTCCGCCCTCGCCGTCGACGGCGACTCGCTGTACAGCGCCTCGTCGGACGGCCGCATCAGGGTGTGGCCGTTGGAAGAGGCGAGCGGAAGGCAGGAACAGCAGAAGGGTGACGATGGCTGCAGCGCTACGGTTGTCGCCGCCGCGTGCGACAGCTCCGTGAAGTGTCTTCTCGCCGTGGGCGACGGTCTCCTCCTCAGCTCTCACCAGGACGGCAAGATCAGGGCGTGGCGTGCCGGCAGCCGGAAGGACGGGACCCCGCGCCTCGTCCTGCGCGCCGTCCTGCCGACCTGCGTGGACCGGCTGCGGACGTTCCTGCTCCCGTGGAGCTACGTGCAGGTCCGGCGGCACCGGTGGCGCACCTGGGTGCACCACGTGGACGCGGTCACCGCGCTCGCGGTGTCCCCGGACGGCGCGCTCCTGTACTCGGCGTCGTGGGACCGGAGCCTCAAGGTGTGGCGCCCGCCGGGCTTCCGGTGCGTGGAGTCCATCGCGCCCGCGCACGACGACGCCATCAACGCGCTGGCGGTGTCGCCCGACGGGCACGTGTACACGGGCTCGGCCGACAAGAAGATCAAGGCGTGGAGGCGGCACCCGGAGCGGAGGAACAAGCACGTGCTCGTGCAAACGATGGAGCGGCACAGGTCGGTGGTGAACGCGCTCGCTCTGGGGGTCGACGGGAAGGTGCTCTACTCCGGCGCGTGCGACCGGTCGGTCGTGGTGTGGGAGCGCGCCGGCAGCGGCGACGGGCGCATGGAGGCCACCGGCACGCTCAGAGGGCACAGGAAGGCGATCCTGTGCCTGGCGGCGGCCGGGGACGTGGTGTGCAGCGGCTCGGCGGACAGTACGGTGAGGGTGTGGAGGAGGGGAGCGGAGAATACGGACTACACTTGCCTAGCCGTCCTGGAAGGCCACTGCGCGCCTGTGAAGAGCTTGGCGTTGGTGTACGGACGTGACCGCGGCTCGTCCGCCGCCGCCGGCGGCGGTTCTGCGCTTGTTTGCAGCGGCGCAATGAATGGGGAAGTGAAGATTTGGAGCGTGCTTGTTCCTTGGTTGCTTGAAAGATAACAACAGTAGTAGTTCATGTACACATTATACCTTTGCATGATGCTGCTATGTTCTTCGAAGCTCGATGGCTTACACAATGGCTTAGGCCGGCTATTGCTCGAACAGTCGAACTTATCATGGATTCTTTTCCTTGCTGTGTGGGTTTTCGACGCGTGCAGTCACACCAAGACAGCCTGGTCCAACACCTCAACTGAGGCAGGACCTTCCTGGGCCTACTCGGGCTTATTACTCTCAGCGCTGCAGGAATTTTTTATTTACCCTTTTCCTCTCCCCCGATCACCTCTCGTCCTCGCGTGCGTCCGTGGCTCCGTCCATCCTTTTCTCCCTTGCAGCGAGGACTGGCCGAGCGGCGCCGCCCTTCGCCAGGTCTTCGTCGGTCCCTTCGCCGGCTACGAGTATCGACAAGGTACGCCCGCCCCTTCAAATCCCTTTCCCGCTGTGCGAAACCGAGCACCCGAACCCAAACCCCAATGCAAGCTATTTGTATTCGGATCTGACCCGGTCACACGTCCACACATGTATCGTGCCTACTAACTTCGGATTTTGGCGAAAATTATCGTGGTCTTGGTGCGGATTTGCTGCGTTTTCTAACCCGCTGTTGCTTTCTGTGTGCTGCGGCGTGTGATTTGGTAGGTGCCTCTAGTCCGTTGGCGATGGGGAGCACGGGGTTCTCGTGGACGCTGCCGGACCACCCTAAGCTCCCCAAGGGGAAGCCGGTGGCCGTCGTCGTGCTGGACGGGTGGGGCGAGGCCAACCCCGACGAGTACAACTGCATCCATGTTGCTCAGACTCCCGTCATGGACTTGCTCAAGAATGTACGCACGCTTTTCTTTGTACCTGTCTATCTGCTTCATCTTGGATTGCACAGTCGCAGTCTGCATTTCTGCGATTGCAAAGATGCATACTTTTGTGTGTACTTTATATGACATATCATGGTTGTGAATGTTTGCTTAGGCATCGGTTGGATAATATTGGTCACATTAATCTTGCACTTGGAACCCTTCGGTCCATGAATTTGCGGTGCTCCAGTTGAGCATGATGATAGATCTAATGTGATCATTTGTACTTTTCACCGTATTACTGTCAATTCGGATATGTAGTGCCATCCAGGATCTGGATTGATTCTGCAGATGAAGAAGTTGACATGCTTTGTCCAAACCAATACCACTGCATCTAGGGTTCTAGGTTCAGTAGTAACTGCTAAAAATTAAGGTCAAAAGTTTCATGTACTGTCTAAGTGTCTATAAATGGTTGTGCACTGTGGTTACTGATGCTTAAGTATATTCTTGGTTGCTCATTGTCTCTGATACTTAGTGTTAAATAACTTGATGTTGCATGAATCCTGCGCTTGTTTCTTCTTTATACAACTCTTAGATGAAAGATTGTTCTGTCTGCATAATTTGATTGCAGGCATGCAGTCTTCATGCTTTAACTCACCGCTTTTGTGCAATATTAGGGTGCTCCAGAGAAGTGGAGACTAGTGAAGGCTCATGGAACGGCTGTCGGTCTTCCATCGGATGATGACATGGGCAACAGCGAAGTTGGCCACAATGCTCTTGGTGCTGGCCGCATTTTCGCCCAAGGGTAGATCTGTTTTTGGAAATGAGGTTTCTGATGTAGTTAGTGCACTGTGTGTTTGGATATTGCATTGGAACATGAATTTTCACAGCTGTATTTTTTGCACATACATGCCAAACCGCGAGAGTCTAGATGTGATCTGCCAACGAATAATCTGATCATAAGATTCAGAATACGTGTACCATCTTGACCAGGATAGAGTCCGTAACTATGTCCATAATAAGCTACTAATTTCATTGATATATCAACCAATTTTATTGATTTACTTTGAGCAATTGCCAACTAGGACACACCTCTTGCATGTGCTGGTTTGTGCTTTCTTTCGCTGGTGCTCTGTGCTTTTTGGCTCAGCCTTTGTTTTCATATGCAAAGAAATCTCGAAATTGAGGCTATTGTGCTATTTTGTCTCTGTTATACATGTATATAAATACAACCGTTAGTCTTTATAGTTCATACTATATGTTATCTGACTTAAATGAATGTTGCATTCATTCTGTCTGTAGCGCTAAGCTTGTCGATCAAGCTCTTGCCTCTGGAAAAATTTATGAAGGAGATGGGTTCAACTACATCAAGGAGTCTTTTGAAAATGCTACTCTTCACCTTATTGGGTTGTTAAGTGATGGTGGTGTCCACTCGCGTCTTGATCAACTGCAGGTTTGCTAAGCTTTTGTGATTTATCTTCAGTTACGTAGCATACTGATTACCCTTTGGGTGCTATCTTGCTCCCAAGATTTACTCCATTTGCTTTGCCCATTTCAGCTACTTCTGAAAGGTGCCAGTGAGAGGGGAGCAAAAAGGATTCGTGTGCACATTCTTACTGATGGGCGTGATGTTTTGGATGGCAGTAGTGTTGGTTTTGTAGAGACCCTAGAGAATGATCTTTCACAGCTTCGAGAGAAGGGTATTGATGCACGGATTGCATCTGGTGGTGGAAGGATGTATGTTACAATGGACCGCTATGAGGTAAACACTTTTCCTCGCATTCAACCATCAATCTTTATGTCTAGAGGCTCATAGTTATTTTTTATTTAATGCTTTCCAGAATGACTGGGATGTAGTTAAACGTGGGTGGGATGCCCAGGTGCTTGGAGAAGCACCCTACAAATTCAAAAGTGCACTTGAAGCTGTAAAAACTTTGAGAGCAGAGCCCAATGCTAATGATCAATATTTGCCCCCGTTTGTGATAGTTGATGATAGTGGCAATGCGGTTGGGCCTGTATTAGATGGTGATGCAGTTGTCACCATCAATTTCCGGGCTGATCGCATGGTTATGCTTGCAAAAGCACTAGAGTATGCAGATTTTGACAAATTTGACCGTGTTCGTGTCCCAAAAATCCGATATGCTGGGATGCTTCAATATGATGGTGAATTAAAGCTTCCTAGCCGTTACCTTGTTTCTCCACCAGAGATAGAGAGAACATCTGGCGAATACTTGGTGAAGAATGGCATCCGCACCTTTGCTTGCAGGCAAGTGTTAACTATTTGTTAAATTTTACTAAACTATTGCCTTTTTTATGTCAAATCACTTTGGTTTTCACAGTCATCTCTGAACTAGAGATACTTGTTAATGCCTTGGGCAACATGGCTCATTTCATTTTAACCTATCATATCAAGTGTACTTGGTAAAACTTTGTACATACCTATCAGGGTCACTTACCTTCTGGAAAGATATTGCTGTTCATTATCTTAAGGTTTGATGCTCAATCTTTAAAATGTGAAAAGGCAGTTATTCTAAATTAATGGAGGCATCAAATGCAGTAAGCTTTATGTGTGCGGTCATACAGAGTTCTTGGGGCAGATTACTTTGTTTATTGATGGTTTGACATTTATATAAACTGTAGTTTTTCCAAGGTATAATCTTCTAGCTATAGAGTAGGTTCACATTCTTTATACTAAAATCTTAGTTTGCTGTTCTTGTGCTAAGTTTGGCTGATAAAATGGTTGCCTTGTTCTATGCCTGATTTGTTAATACTCATGTTGTGTATTAGAGCTGCTGCATTATATTACTTTGTGGCTGACTGAGTTTTGTATTTTCTTGTGCTTACAAAAGCATGTTCTACATCTTGATATTATTTTTTGACTAATATGGTATCCTTGATTCACGTGTAACAGTGAGACAGTGAAGTTCGGTCATGTCACATTTTTCTGGAATGGCAACCGCTCAGGATACTTTGATGAAACTAAGGAAGAGTATGAAGAAATTCCCAGTGACAGTGGTATTACATTCAATGTTGCACCCAAGATGAAGGCACTTGAAATTGCGGAGAAAGCCAGGGACGCTATCCTTAGTGGAAAGTTTGACCAGGTAGACGATTCTTCTATTTGTAGTTGACGAGTCTTCAAATTTGCTGCTGCTTAGTGTATTGTTATTACAGGTACGTGTCAACCTGCCAAATGGTGACATGGTGGGTCACACTGGTGATATTAAGGCCACTGTAGTTGCTTGCAAGGCAGCTGATGAAGCTGTTAAGGTGAGAATGATCAATAAAATTTTACTTCATTATCTGCACATGTGTGAAAGATTAGATGGTTGGGAAGAAAAACCTGTTTTTGTTTCCATTACACACTTCACCTTATTTACACATTTTATGTGCCTTTACCTTGTTTAATCACTGCACCTCCCTTTGAACAGATTATTTTGGATGCTGTGGAGCAAGTTGGCGGCATTTACCTTGTCACTGCTGATCATGGAAATGCGGAGGATATGGTGAAAAGGAACAAATCTGGCAAGCCGCTGCTCGATAAGAGTGGTGATATCCAAATTCTCACCTCACATACCCTTCAGCCGGTGAGTTCAGTGCCATATGACCCTAGGCCCATGATAGGCTCCCTGAGAAAGCCACATGAGGTACATGTTGATTGCCTGGATTTTAACGCCTCCATAAAACTTGCAGGTCCCAGTTGCCATTGGAGGCCCTGGTCTGCACCCCGGAGTGAAATTCCGGACTGACATTCAGACCCCTGGGCTTGCCAATGTCGCCGCCACCGTAATGAACCTCCATGGCTTTGAGGCCCCTGCAGACTACGAGCCATCCCTCATTGAAGTGGCTGAAAACTAAATACTGGGCATTTGTGATGTCCAATTTTGTTGCTATAGTTCTTGAGGATGGATGGATTGATGCCATTCAATAATTAGATGCTCTATTTATAGATTCTGAGCTTGCTTTTCACGGTCTGGTAGCCTCAGCTATATGTGAGGCAAACCTGTGACATGCAGCGTTTGAAACTTCTGTGTGAAAAAAAAATGCTCGATGTGGTATCTGTTGCTTTTGACAAGTTCATTTGGGCACTTTCCATTTGGCTTCAGTCTAGTAATGCATCAGTCCGCATAGTGAGTTGGAGACCGTTCAGATAATGTTTTCAATTGATGAAAAAGAACAAGTGTGCACAGGAGCCATTGCCATATATATTTGTCAAGTAGGAGTTTCTTGTCCATCAGATCGCAAAAAAAAAAATCATCTATACTTATGGGCATATACAGATCATCGGTGTCCAATGAGTGTCAGATAGCTCGATGAAGGTGTGTCCCCTGAACTTAATTTATGGAATTCTTGTATTACCAACATGAAATGATGCTGAGCGTATGATTCCCGGAAAGTAATACTCGAGCAGTCTGGAATGTGGATATTTACTATGCACCCTAAAGCCTAAACCGACGAACAATCCATTTATATTTCAAACAATAATGATCTAAAGCTACTACGTTGTATCCATTGCAAATTCGCAACACCATTTTTAGCACTCTTTTGTTGTTCTGTAATGGCGTTAAATAAGCTTGTACTTTTGCTGAATTTGCCGGGTGCGGTGCCATGGGCTCACGCTATAGAACAGGCTGCTCCTGGTAGCAAAATGCAGATCTACTTGCAGTGACAGTCCCTACCTTGTCTAGCTACAGAATGGTCCAGCTCATTTCAGTTTCAATCAAGAGACAAGTGGTGATTACTTAATGCTGACCATGATGATGTGGCCCGGGGAAGAACACCAATTGTCAGTCAGACCTAGATGTTGATGATACTTGTGTCAGTTTCCAGGTGCATGCATAATCCCAGCATGGCCTTCACATGGAAGATTAGCTGACGACACGAGACCCTGAAATCCGATGGAGTTGAACTCGTCCCTTGCTACCATTGCCAACCACCACTGTGCTGTGCAAGCTCATTTGGAGCGTTTGTTTTATCCCATTTGCCTGGAGGGGAGATGCAACCTGCCCAGCTGTGGGCCAGACTGATGCTCAATCATTCAAGATAGATTGTGATCTGTTGTTGAGCCCATTTTAGTTTGTAACCCGACAATTCTACAGGCAAGCAGTGGGCCCTTGAATCCGCTATGCAGCTAAGCAGTACCTGCTGTATGTTTATCAGATTTCTCTGTGGTGCACTATGCTTACAACTTGTCGTCTGAACTTTGCATTTGTATCGCATTGCTGGGAACACCTGTTTGGCTGCCAGGAAATTTGAACACCAACTTGTCCTTCCCTGGGAGTTGACTGTTAACCGCCCTTTTGAAAGACATCTTGTGCTTGTAATGTTGAGCATGGTATCGGTGAAAGAGAGTCAGAGTGTGCAGTTCAAATCGAGCTGCTTCAGAAATCTGAGCATTGGAAGATGCTCACCGATGTGTTTCATTGTAAACACATTAACCCCTTCCGGTGGAAAAGGGAAGCAAAGATTGTTTTTTTAAGAAAAAAGGTTGATTTTTTCAGCACCTGGGCAACTGTGCGTACTTGTACGTTGCCAAAGGCAACTCTAAGATTGTTCAGTCTGCTTTTGCTGAAGCGCTGAGCTGAATTAGCTGAAGTTTATTCCCGCAAAAAAAAATAGTTGAAGAATCCCGCCAATTCTGATCAAGTGCAAAGGTGCATCAGGCATCAGTGAAGCTATCCTCACACTTTTCGACTGACGTGTGGCCCAGACCACCGAGTCCATTGACCTTGGCCCCACCTGTCAGCAGACGACCACACCAGCCCATTTGACTAGGACCGCAGTAGTTTAACGGTTAAACCTCTAGGGCGGCAAAGACGGCGCCGCGGTAGCCGGTACAGCTCGAGCCTAGCACCGCAACGTCACTCTCCCCGACCCGCTGTCTGGTGGGCCCGGCATGTCGTAATTTAATTCGTCCGTCTCTCTCACACGGTCGCGTCTCCCTCCCTCGTGTCCCCCACCCATTTCGTCGGCCGCCTCTTCTTCCCCCCGCCTCGCCACCCCCGAATTAGAAGAAGCCACGAATCCGCCGCGCCTCGAGGTCGGCCGCCGGCCTCCCCGAGGGCGTTACCCTAGCGGCTCTCGCTCCGCCGTTGACAGGGAGCTCAGCTCCGCCGCCGCCCGGCTGCGGCGGGCGGGCGTGACCGGAGCTCCTCGCTGCCGCTGATAAGATCCGACGGGTTCCTAGGTCTTTTGGGGGCGGGGGGACGCCTGTCCCGCCAGGTGGTCCGGTGAGCATGGCGGGGTCCAACTTCGGGTCGTTCAAGGGAGAAAAGGGGGAGTCAGCTGCGGCTGCCGGCGCTGCGGCGCAGAGGAGGGACCCTTACGAGGTGCTCGGGGTGGGGCGTAATGCTACTGAGCAGGAGATCAAGAGCGCCTTTCGCCGCATGGCACTCAAGTAAGTAACAGCTGTAATGCTCTTGGATTTGGGCACTTTGCGTTCTGTTATCGTGCTCATAGGTAAGGACGGTGTTCAATTTTTTTTTTTTGTAAAATTAGTTCGCGTTTTGGCTTATTTTGTTCCAACTATGAGTAGCTGTATAATGTTTGCTAATTTTGGATATATCTCCTTCTTTTGCAACCACAGAAGAGCAGTATTAGGGAGCTTCTGAATAATTAGATTTGAACAACGAACAAGGCTTTGTTCCTATGTGTAGATTATTTGTAGCTTAGGCTTTTTAGCTATCCTGTTTACTGGTAAATGGATGGAGGAGACAATGCAGCTGTTCTGAGTATTTTTCTGGTAAAAACTTCCCTGCAGGTACCATCCAGATAAGAATGCAGACGACCCTATAGCCTCAGAGAAGTTCCAAGAAGCTACATTCTCTTACAACATCCTGTCAGATCCAGATAAGAGGCGTCAATATGATTCATCTGGATTTGAGGTGATTGATGGAATGATCGAGGAGCTTGAGCTGATTGTTTCTCGTGCAACTCTAATGCTTTTGTTACTGTTCAGGCCATCGAAGCGGATAGTCAGGAACTGGAGCTGGACCTATCAAGTCTCAATACTGTAAATACAGTGTTCGCGGCTCTGTTTAGGTAGCTTGTTGCCGATATATCTGCTATTACTTTATTCTATATTATTTGCCTTGTTATGCAATGTAATATCTTTGTGCAGCAAATTAGGTGTTCCAATCAAGACCACTGTCTCGGCAACAGTTTTAGAGGAGGCATTGAATGGGTCAGTAGAGATTTCTCAGCTTCAGCTGGGCAAGTCTGTATGTAGGAAGGTTGACAACTACTTCCCATGGCTCTTTATCTATACTTTTTTTCTGACCAGCCAGTAATGTTTCATATTTCTACATGCTGGCAGGTAGAAAAGCAGACAGCTCACTTCTATTCCGTAGACATAACAGACAAAGAAGCCAAAATGGGCTTAGTGTGTAGAGTTCATTCAACTGCTAAAAGTAAATTTAAGGTTCGTTGCGAATTTACTGTTCATCCATCTTCTATGATCTTTTGACCATGTAACTACTCCATTACATCAGTTATTACCTTTCAGCTGTAAACATGATCATGTAACCTAATTACATCAGTTAACTGATGAGCATTGTATTCTTTCAATTGTAAATGTAATATTACAGAACTAAACTCTTTTTTTTTTGTTATTCTACCAAACTAATCTACCCTGTTGTTTTAGGGAAGACATTACTACACTTCCATTATTTTTAACTTATGATGATCGATAGATGATTAGCTGATTCTCTTTATGTATTTTATATATTGTGTAACTGCACTACAGCAAGTTTGCTGACACATAAACTTATCCTAAGGCATTTTATTTTGTTTTTGTATTTACAGCTGCTGTATTTTGAGCCTGAGGACAATGGTGGATTGAGCCTTGCTTTACAGGTATGGATGTTGTAGCCAGCTTTTCATTTTGTAAGTCCAAACGAACAAACGAGGCTTGTCCCCTGACAAGCATGCCCTGCCAAACATGTGAAAAACAAAAAATTTCTTATCAAGTTTAGATCTTCTTGATTTGCTGTACCCTTGAGGGCATAACCAATAGCTATAGTGCACTGTACTGTCGTAGCTGTAGTAGGAGAATGGCAATGATGGTTTGTTTATCCATATAGATGTGTTTGGCAACCGTTATTTCTAATAATAGATTGTGTGAAACTGAAGTGAGTTCCCTCAACATGCTTAATGACAGTGCATACAGTAATGTTGTTCCTTGGGAAATTTCTCATTGTGACATAGTGAGTTAATTTTGTTTCCTTTTTCTCAATCTCATGGCGTCAATATTGAATTGGATGACCTGTAGGAACTCCTTTTGTGGTACCACGTAATGCCGAATATGTTCCTTTCATCTACGATCCATCTAGAAGCTTTTATTGGTCCAGAGATATTACCAAGGGTCTCAACCGTACACATTTTCTGGCATAATCTCCCACTCTCCCAGGGGATAAACTGCCTATACCTCAACTGACTTCATATTAAGTATTGTTCTATGATCCGTCTAGAAACTTTTCCATTTAAATTACCAGAGCAAACTCTGCTGTTGTGCAATGTTGCCACTATGAAAGAAATAGAAATATCTGCCCCTTGCAATTCTCACTACTGTGTGAATACTCCAACTGGGTACTAGAGCCAGTTCTTTTTGAGTGAGGCTACACAGCTATCTATGCATGCTTTGCTGACAATGTACCGAGAGAGTTAGGCCCTTCATGTATGTGTATGCTCTTGTGGAAGTGTGGGCGAGTAAGGAAATGTAACAATCTACTGCGGTTGGATTAGTCTAGTTGCAGTATTGAATCAAATTCAAATATATTGTCTAGGGGACCAATCCAAGTAACTCAGTTGAGCCCTTTGGGGTAAAGGAAATCCATAAAATACACAGTTTGCATCTTGTGGATGCATATGGGGGATACAAGAGCATAAGACACATGCATCTTTACAAAGGCGCTTCATAGTTTCTAACTTACTTTTTGAAGTTTCTTCCTTGTTTGAATAAAATACCTGCTGTTTGACAATGTATTCTATTCAGAAGGAGATTTTGTGATTTTGCCATGTGATTGTTTGCGCATAATTTGCACTGGGTATGTTTTTTATTGTTTGAGCATGATTTCAGCTAACATCTATTAGCTTAGTGCAGGAAGATAGTGCAAAGACTGGGAAAGTTACTTCTGCAGGGATGTTCTTTCTAGGTTTTCCTGTGTATCGATTTGAACAGAACAATTCGGTGAGTATACATGTTAGTGCCTTTTTGTATGCCTCTCTTTCTTTTTCTTTTTGGGCTCTCTTTCACAAGATCCTATTACTACTAGGCTGCTGCTGCAAAGGATCCTGACAGCGCATTCTTTAAAAGATTAGATGGCTTTCAACCATGTGAAGTAAATGAACTGAAAGCAGGAACTCACTATTTTGCTGTCTATGGTAAACCATTTTCTGCTGCACTGTATGTACTTATCCATGACTATGTACAATCTATTGAAAACCAAATCTTGTAGGTGATAATTTCTTCAAAAGTGCGAGTTATACTATAGAGGTTGTATGTGCTGAACCCTTTTCTGCTGAAAAGGAGAGGCTACGAAGTGTGGAGGCAAAGATAATTGCAAAACGATCTGAGCTGTCAAAATTTGAGTCTGAGTATAGGGAGGTATGCCCTCAGCTATTAAATAGTTTGCTTACTTGTGCACTGTTAATGCTCAACACACAATAAGAGCTAAAATTGACAGGTTTTGGCAAAGTTCACTGAGATGACCAGTAGATATGCTCAAGAAATGCAAACGGTATGTGCATTCATGAAATTGTTATCTGTGCTTCTCATTGTGGTCTGACCCTTTTTTTCTGTGTTTTATAGATCGATGATCTTCTAAAGGAAAGGAATGCAATTCACGCATCCTACACCAACAACCCAACTCTTCAACTGAGTTCCAGTAGCAGCAAAGGGAAATCACCATCTAAAGGGTCCAAACGTGAGGATGATCAAACTGTAAAGAAGGAAAAGAAATCGAAGAGCCAGCCTATGCCTATGGATGGATCTAGAGGCGATGACGAGGGTACAAAAAATAAGAAGGAAAAGAAACCTAAAGATCGGATTCGCAGGAAGAAGTGGTTCAACATTCATTTGAAAGTGGATAAGAGAAGGCCCTGCTGAGAACTGTAACATATTATACCGTGTAACTGCGTTATTTTGTTCTGAAGATATCGCTTGATGCAATCACTTATCTTTTTTCTGCTGGCATTCTCAGGAAGCATGAAGGAATCTTCATTTGATCTCTGGAAAGATGCAGCATTGCTTTTTGTCGATTATTACCGTGATCGTACCATTTTGTTTCCTGAAAAGTCAGGCGCATCGCCAGTTTCAGAAATGATGTAAAGAAATGTACTACGTAGTTTGGGGACCCTTACTGTTAGCGGACACTGTTCTCTGTCAGTCTCAAGTTAGATGGTTGCTGATGAATGTACACAAGAGGTCTTAGTAGTGTGTGATGTTGTACACTGTGGCCAGAATCCAATTCAGATTCATTCGATTTGTTTTATGATGTCTGTGTTGACATTACTGTCCAGCTTGACTGTGGACCATCCTGTACTCCATGAGACAATCTGAACGTCGTACTTGCATGGAGGAGCAAGGTTTGATGGTTCTTGCGTTTCAATGACTGAAGCATCGATGCAACACATTTACAACATGTTACATGCGTAGCACCTTTTGGAAAACCAAATAATAGAACCTCCATATGAGAGGTTGTCTAACACTACTGGCTACTTGCATCGCGATACTATCTCTCTTAGGCCTTGTTTGGTTAATCACCTCCCCTTCCAAAGGGGATTGGAGAGGATTAATCAAAGGTTAACTGAACAAGGCCTTAAAGGTTGTCCTTAATCACACAACCCAGAAAAATGGGAACTGTAAGAGTTCTTTCCTTTTAATATGCCTGCTAGATGTATCAATCATTCAATCTTACATTTGTTGTTTCAGTAACCTGTTCTGTACGGTTTTCCAGGCACAAATCCACTGCATTTGAAGGTTGGCAGCTTGCTAAATGTAGAGCCAGGACGAGAGACACACGTTAGAAGCAGCACGGCATGCGCGCACGCAGTGTTTTCCTCCATTGACACAACTCCTCTTCTTCCGTTCTTCGCCCCGCGAACCTCTCCCCGCCACTCCCTCTGCTCCGTTCGCTCCCCTCCATGGCCTCCAAGAACGGTCGCTCCTCGCATTTCTTGAACCCAATACACTCGCGCCTCCACGTTAGGAGGGAACACCCATCAGCCAAGAGCCATACGCACAGCGACGTACCCGCACGAGATATCAGCCATGCGCCTGTCCCTCCTCCTCCTCGTGGCCGCCGCCCTCTCGGCCGGCGTGGCGGCGCAGATGCCGCCGTTCTTGGGCGGCCAGGGTCCACCGGTCGTGCCCGGCGGGCAGGCGCAGCCGGTCGTGGGCGGCCCGCTGTCGCCGGAGTTCTACAGCCAGTCGTGCCCGCGCGCGGAGCGGATCATCGCGGAGGTGGTCCAGTCGAAGCAGATGGCGAACCCGACGACGGCGGCGGGCGTGCTCCGCGTCTTCTTCCACGACTGCTTCGTGAGCGGGTGCGACGCGTCGGTGCTGATCGCATCCAACCAGTTCGCCAAGTCGGAGCACGACGCGGAGATCAACCACTCCCTCCCCGGCGACGCCTTCGACGCCGTGGTGCGCGCCAAGCTGGCCCTGGAGCTGGAGTGCCCCGGCGTGGTGTCCTGCGCCGACATCCTGGCGCTGGCGTCGCGCATACTGGTGACCATGACCGGCGGGCCCCGGTACCCCATCTCGCTGGGGCGCAGGGACTCGCTGTCCTCGTCGCCCACGGCGCCCGACGTGGAGCTCCCGCACGCCAACTACACCGTGGACCGCCTGATCCAGATGTTCGGCGCCAAGGGGTTCACGGTGCAGGAGCTGGTGGCGCTGTCCGGCGCCCACACGCTGGGCTTCTCCCACTGCAAGGAGTTCGCCGACCGGCTCTACAACTTCCGCGACAAGGGCGGCAAGCCGGAGGACTTCGACCCGAGCATGAACCCGTCCTACGCCAAGGGGCTCCAGGCCGTGTGCAGGGACTACCTCAAGGACCCCACCATCGCGGCGTTCAACGACATCATGACGCCCGGCAAGTTCGACAACATGTACTTCGTCAACCTGGAGCGCGGCCTCGGCCTGCTCAGCACCGACGAGGAGCTCTTCACGGACCCGCGCACTAAGCCGCTCGTGCAGCGCTACGCCGCCAACTCCACCGCCTTCTTCGACGACTTCGGCCGCGCCATGGAGAAGCTCAGCTTGTTCGGCGTCAAGACCGGCGCGGACGGCGAGGTCAGGCGGCGCTGCGACGCCTACAACAACGGCCCAATGCCCAAGTGAGGCGCGTGCCAGCAGCCAGTATGCTCTGACCGATCGAGAGCAGACCGACCTGTGTGACACGACGACCATGCCGTTGCTCGAGGACTTGGCGCCTCCTGCGGCGGGCGGTCACGATGGTGCTAAGAATTGCGCGGAAATGTATTATGTTTCCTGCTCGATCAAGTAATTTAATCTCTTGAACAATTTAAATGACTGTCTTTGAAGTGTTGCTTGTACGAACCGAACGAATTCGTTTCTTTGATCGTCTTGGCCAGCTTATTCTATATGTATGTATTATACTACCTCCGGTCAGGTAATAAATGTGACTAGATACCAAGAATTCTTTCTCTGTTTTGCTTATTCTCTTCTCTGAAGGTACAACTTCTCCATGCTTGTGATCTCTCTTTCTCTTTCACAAATCAGTAGCGGAACACAACTTTCAGAATAGGATCCAGCCATTGTGGCCGGTTCATCTTCAGTGTCACTACACAAAGAACAAATGATCGAATTTATCTTGAGCTATTACAATTCCAAATGACACAGTACAACCCACCACTGTATGTTGCTTTGACCACAGACCACCCTGCAGATGCTGAACCTCCCAATGCTTCTGACGAACCATCTCTGCTCGCCATGATTGGTTGTTTACCTTGCTGAATCAGGAGCGAGCAACCCGACGAAGGTGGCAATGGCTAGTCTGACGAGGGAGTTCCAAAGCTTTCCAGGCACCAAGTCTGACCAAGACCTGCCGACATGCCAGCCGCCATCCGAACCAGCCCTGTCGTAGGACAGAGCGGGTGTGGCAACTCCGCATCTCCTCTTGGAACCGCCAAGTCCCAGAGGAGCTTCCGCGCCTGCGCTACTCGCCTCCGGGCGGCGCTTGGTGCCGGCGGAGGGCGGCATCAGAACCTGTCCTGTTGGAGGCCGAGCGGGTGCGGCATCGGTCTCATAACTGTCACTGCTCCACCGTTGGAGCTCTCCATGCTCGGCCGGTGCGAGCTCAGTCTCGTCGCCAATGGCGTGCGCCTCTGGCTTCAGAAGACGTTGGGTGGGCAATATGGGGCTTCGAGGCTATGGACGGCAACCCGGGCGGGGACGGCGCCGGCGGCGGCAACCGGCGAGCGGCGCAGAATGGTTGGGGAGGAGACGATCCAAAACCAAAGGCCTGTATAAAACTTGCAGGGGCTTTTTTATAAAATAATCGGATCGCGATCAATAATCGCGATCCAAATTAGGGTGTTATTTGAAAATATTCAGGAGTATTCTTTAAAATCCTGGATCGCGGTCCATTCCATACCTCCCGCGGCGGCTCGTCGGACGTCGGACGTCCCGTGGATAACCTCTTCTTCCTCCAGGGGATCTCGCAGCCCGAGATCCCGGCTGACAGAAAAACGCCTCTATGCTTCATGCCGGGGCTCACCGAACTCTGTCAACTGTTTAGTTGGTTTCTGAATTCCGATGATGAGCCGCGATGGTGACATGGAAGATGAAGGCCTCGTCGTGGGCGAAGGCGTCGCCTCGGACGAACCTGGCGCGCGGAAGTATGGAGAACTAATGAACCTGATGTTGCAGTGAAACAAACAAAAAAAAGGAAAAAAAATCAGACTTTGTTCGAAACAAACACCTCTCGGGAAAAGTGATTAAGAAAGGAGATAGCTGGATAACAATATCGATCGATGAATCGATCGTAAGACTACCATTCCCGGCCGAACTTCATGGTGCTCATGGCTGCTGCCTGATGCTTGTCAACCGCAGTCACAATCTTGCAATTTTTCAGATGTTCTCATGTCCACACATGCTTATTCTCTGAAGATACAACTTCTCCATGCTTGTGAATTGTTCCCTCCTTTTCAAAAATCAGAAGCGGAACAGGGACTTTCAGAATTAGACCTCGGCCATTGTGGCCGGTTAATCTTCAGTATCACTACACAATAATGCCTGGTCGAATTTATCGAAGATTTTTGAGGGGTCAACGGAGGGGCAGAGAATCTCCCACCTGATTCATTCATTAATTGGCCCTCATCGGCCTGATGCTAGAAAAGGTACAGTTTGTTGAAGGTTTACATTGCCAAACCACTGACTGCCCAGAGTTCTATCCGTGCTTGGTAGACGATAGCTCCACGTTTTGGCTTCGTTCTTGCAGGCTTGCGGGGTCTGCCATAAGGACAAAGTTTCTCGATGGAAGATGACGTCATTCCTTCATTTCCATTGTTGCCAGCAGCAGAGGAGAATGGAATTTATCTTGAGCTATTACGATTCTGGGTCAGCTCAGAGCTCACCATTGTATGTTGCTTTGGCCACAGACAATCCTGCTGATGCTCAAGCTTACAATGCTCCAGATGAAACGATCAATGATCTCTATCTCACCATTATTGATCGTTTAACTCGCCAGATCAGGAGCGAGCAACCCGATGACGGTGGCAATGGCTAGTCAGACGAGGGAGCTCCAAAGCTTCCCGGAGACCCGGACACCAAGTCGGACCCTGACATGCTGACATGTCAGCCGGAGCGCTATGCCGTTCTGCGCCACTTGCCTCCAGGCGGCGCTTGGCGACGGTGGCGACCGGCATCCAAACCAGCTCCGTCGCCTCGTACCACCCCACCGCCCCACCGTTGGAGTTCGCCATGCCCGGCCGATGCGAGCTTAGTCACTCGGCGAATGGCGAGCGCCATTAGCATCTGGTGCTAGGTCTCCATAAGATCTTGGATGCGCAGGATGCGGATTTGAGTCTCTGTATGGTGCGGCGGGTGGGGACCGCGGCGGCGGTGGCAACGGCCGGCGACTGGCGGCACTGGACGGGTGGGGAGGAGAAGTTCCGAACCTGGGGTGTTTTTGAAAATAATCGGATCGCGATTATGAATCGCGATCCGGATTAGGGGTCTATTTGCAATTTACAGGGGGTATTTTATAAATATTCAGATCGCGATTATACATCGCGATCCAAACATGGGGTTATCTGTAAATTGTTAGGGGCACTTTTTAAATTTGGGATCGCGATCCAATCCTTACTGCGACTGCGGCTCGCCGGAGCGGCGCCTGACGCTGGCTGTCCCTTGGTTACCTCTTCTTCCTTCTGCTTGACTCGCATCCGCCCCGGCTCGTGTGGACCGACGGTGTTCGCAACCCCAAGGAGCCATCGGGGTGTGGTCTGAGAAGAAACGACGCCTCTGCTTCGTGCCGCGCGCGACTTGCCGGAGCGGCACCGCGATCCGACCGCCCCTTGCTTCCAACCCCTTACTCCTGGAAGACCCGCCGGCTTGCATCTAGCCATGGCCAGGCCCGTGCAGCTGCCCGTTTCCGGCCTAATGCTGGCTTGGCCGCCAAGTGTGGCACACATGGCGGGCGCCCAAAGATCTACAACTGAACGAAATTCTACTCACGGACTCACCTATCCATTGTCATTGATCCCAGAACATTGCGTGAATTTTGAAGTCCCATAACAAACTACCCGTCGCTGAACAACGACGCAAGAACAAAGATCTCTTGCTGCAAGTCACAACACATCGACGAAGCAGATGAACATTTTTCTGTTGCCTTGCAGCAACCAGCTAAAGCATTGCGCCATCACTTCAGTCTCTCCATCGGTGGTTCTGGTTGCAGCAGACGAAGAGCAGCGTCATGCCTTCCTCGCTGCGCCAACAATCCAAGCATGGTGGCTCACTGTTAGGCCTGAACTCTCAAGTCTGAACCGACTGAAGAAGACAGGAGAGGAATGATGCTGACTGGAAGAAGACGGCCTCGCCGTGGCCACAGGCGGCGCAGCGAACGGACTTGGTGCGCGGCAGCATGGGGGCGGAGGCGACGTCCTGGAAGAGCACCAGCGTGAACTCGCCGGCGGCGTGATCCACCACGTTCCGGTACAGGCAGTCGCTGTCGGACACCTCCTGTTGATTCAGAGTGCAGAGTTTCAGGATAACTTGCAGGGCCATGACAAGTTCAGAACACGAAAGCTGAGCGACTACCGTTAAATTCAGATGCTATAGCTCCCTGGATGACATTTGGATACCCGCGATAGATTGGATGGAGCAGTCGGCCAAGGACACAGGCCACGGCAGCAAGTCAGCGCGCTTCTGATTGGCTAGTTCCGTGGGCGCGCACGTCATAGGTGATCGTACGCCCGCACATTGTTAAGTGCACATCCCCTTGTGTACACAGGTTACCGTGCCGTGAATTTTGCTGCACGTTTTGAATGTACAGCTCTAAATGTTATTTAGAAAAATTAAGAAGAAACTAAAAAAGATTATGTATGAACCGTACATGTTCTCATTAACAACTAAGTGTAGAGCTTTGGCCTTTTCTGGTAAGAATTTTATGATACCATTAAAATAATTAGGAGGGGGCATCTCCTAATATTACAGTAGTTGGTAACATATAACAAAAAATATGTACAGAATCTCACTTAAGTCAAGACAACAATACATCTGATTTATGCGGGAGGAAGTGACATCAAAGGTAAAAAAAATTATATGAAGATGTAGTGCTAGCCAAGGGACTTAGCCCCTCTACCATCCGAGCAATCTACGGAGGTCCTCTGAGCCCTCCATTTTTATAGACATGGAAGGGATGAAGAGGTAGATAGAAGCGGATCGAGCGATAGCTCAGTGGTGGGTGCTCCCGTCGTGGACGCCATCCGCCTAGGCTCGAACTCGGTGCGCCGTACAATAAAAATCCCTCTTGCTGGTGCCGCCAGGATTTGGATTCTTTTTTTTGCGACCGGAAGCCAGTATCACTTCCTCTTAATCATACCTCCGGTTGTGTTTTTTTTGAAAACGTAGATAGAAGAGGAAATTAGCTCTCGCGTCCTGCCTCTTGTATTATTATTATAAATCTTCCAGTAGTTACATAATTGATCCCACGCATATTAACTAACAAGTGAATATGAATACATACCATGTGCATGCGAGAATATTTAGAATATTCAAGCTAGTGTTCACCCAAATTTTAGAGGCACGTGAAAAAATATCATAAAGGTACCGATAGGATTGTAGGTACAATATCAGGGGCCTCCTAACAAAATCCCCACGCAGCGAATAATCCACGCTCGATCGGACCCGCCTGAAGTGAGCCCGATCCCCACCACCGCTCCACGGCTCCACCAGCCTAGCCGGCCAGCCCCCTCGTGCTGTCGCGCGTCGTCCCGTCCCACCACACTGCGGGAAGCCTCCATGCGATCCCCTGAGCCGAGCCTCCCGGCGCCGGCGCGGCTCGTCGTGGTCGCGCTCCTCCTCGCGGCTCTCACCGGGGGTGCCGTCGGCGTCGATGGGTACGGGCGCGCGAGGAGGCTGCACATGAAGAACAAGGTCCTGGAGATGTGAGTATCCAGCCGCCGTGTGCTTCCTCCCTTCCGTCCTCGCTGTTTACGAACTATCACCTGTCGGATCTTGTCGTGGGTGGTATCGTAGTGCTTGCGTGAGTCGGGAAACAACAAGCCAAGCTCTTTAATTCTGTCTCGTCGCATAATTTCGTGAGTTCTGAACTGAAGCCGTAACAATGCCAAATTTGTTCGATTTGTTCGAGCAAATGCCCACATTTCGAGCTTGGCTTGTCTCTGGCGTAGGCACCAACTCTGCTGTTGTACTGGTTCTATATCGACAATTTTCTATAAGAACCGAGAATTAAGGATTGGGGTAATAAACTTGGCAACAAAATTTTTGTGCCCAATTGGTTGGTAAAATCCGACAGCTCTTTGAGCGTAAGCTCTTGGTTAACCATTATATGCCTTTTTCCTCGATTACCAGTTTCTTATGAAATGAATTAGACTTTAAGGTTCTTCCAGATTGATGTTATCAAAGTATCTAGAGTGTAAAAAGTTGTGATGTTGGCACCTTCAACTTTATGCTTCCAAGGAAGAGCACTGTTGCATACCCTCTAACAAAATATCTCTCCTTGTACCATCAATTCTGTTTACAGTGATATGTGTTAGGCTGGCTGATATAGTGTTGTAAATCAAGATCTCTAGGGCATCACATCTGCCTAATAGAAGAATCGAACATATCCTTCTTTTGTAAGGAAGTTCAGCATATACTTGCTAAGTTTCAAAGATGCTAACTTTTAAGACTCAAGGCTGTTTGATAACCCACAAAGGTGTGTGAAGGGTGTCCACTCGCTAACAAGTAAACCTATTGCATGTTTTAGCTCCATTGCCATGTTGAAATATGTGCTGGTACTGATATCTTTCCTTTCCTTTCAGGTTTTATCATGCTTATGACAACTACATGACTTATGCATTCCCTGTATGTTTATCAGCTACCTTACTTTTGTTCAATTGCTCATTGGGTAGTACAAGCTGATGTTCTTTCTTGATACCTTCTCAGCATGATGAATTGAAGCCTCTTACTAAAAGTTTCACGGACTCACTCAGTGAGCTTGGCAACCTAAATGTATTAAAGTAACTTTATGGGTTTCAATTCGTATTATAAACTGATAAGATACACAACTTGATGGCACCTCTTTATTCTTTCTTGTAGCTTGAGCACTTGCCACAGGATTATAACGGATCAGCATTGACACTTGTCGAGTCTTTATCAAGGTACACTTCATGAAGTTGTAATGTTTCTTGGTACTTTCAGATTTATACTGTCTTGTGTTGTTCGAAATGCGAACTCCTGTACTGTTTCTTCCAAAGACACATTTATTTGTAAGGTTGATACGTAATGTCTTTCTGTTTGGCTCATGCAGTCTTGTTGTCTTAGGTAACTTCACAGAGTTTGAGAGAGGAATTCTCTGTCTTTCAGAAAATCTGACATTTGATGTTGATGCTCGGATTAATCTTTTTGAGGTAATGATATTTGATTATTGCTACTGTTATCACATACTACAAGATTTCAGGACTAAAAGCAGCACTGCCTTTTTTCTCATTGTTTTTGATTTTGTTATGCAGTGTAACATAAGACTTCTTGGGGGGCTTATTTCTGCTCATCTTCTTGCAAAAGACTACAGCAGCCACCTGAAAGATGGACTATATCAGGATCAATTACTTCATCTTGCTGAAAATTTAGGCAATCGTTTTCTACCAGCATTCGAGACTCCTACTGGATTGCCATATGCATGGATTAATCTTAAGGTTCATACAAAACTTTGGATTTTCTCAGACTTCAGAACAGATTGTTGTATGCATGGATCAATTTTACGGTTCCTTTACAATCAGTACAAAATAAGACAAATTTTGAAATCATGTGGCCATTTGAATAGCATCATTTACTGTGTGTAAAAGTCTGTGTACATTCAACAGATCAAACAGAAAAGGAACTTCTGCACAGAGTAACTACATTTGTCCGAAAGCAGACTGTAGCAACCTGATGTTTTTCCTCCAATAACTTTTTGGAGAGGAATTGCGTTAAGACAAGCATGCTCATTAGGCACAACGTTAACATGTAATTTTCTTTAGGACAACTGGGACATTGAATGCTAATAGCTAAAGGATAGAGGACATGTGGCGAATTGTAAGCATGCCATGTGGAAAATGGAGAACCGTCAAATAATTACTGTGTTTCAGTGTTTGGAGAACCATGTTTGATGCTGCTACTAACAAAACACACAATTCACACATATTACTAATCTGCTACTCATTACTTGGCTTAGCTGTTGAAATTACGTTTTGTCAAAATATTTCTATTGATGATACAACTCTCTTTTCCAGTATGGAGTAATGGAGAATGAGACAACTGAAACAAGCACATCAGGGTGTGGTGGGTGGTTAGAACTTATGTCTATTATTCCTGGGTAAATGTATGATTCTGTTGTATAATATGGGTGCTGTTTACTAATCTACGCTCTTACAGGTTCACTTATACTTGAAATGGGTGTACTGTCACGGTTGACTGGCGATTCCAGATATGAAGCTGCAGCTCTTCGCGCTCTCCGCAAGTTATGGAGCCTGAGAAGCTCACTGAATCTAGTGGGCACAACACTTGATGTTTTAACTGGCAAGTGGATTGAATATTCATCGGGAATTGGTGCCGGTAATGCTATTGATACTTACCCATGTGATTTATTGATCGTATACTGATTTTAGCATTGTGAGAGCATCTGTCGTTCTATTGCTTCCACTGTCACATTTTAGCATCTTCATTTCTAAAAACAGATAATTATGGCCACTTTGTGGAACTTCATGTAATTAGAAAATATTTTCTATAAACAGATAATTATGGCCACTTTGTGGAACTTCTTCTAATTAGAAAATATACTTGTTTGAGACTTAATAGTGATTTCTAGTAACATTTGCAGGTGTTGACTCATTTTATGAGTATCTTATTAAAGCGTATATTCTTTTTGGAAGCGACGAGTACTGGGACATGTTTCATTCAGCTTACCTTGCGGTGCAGAAGTACTTCCGACATGGTCCATGGTGAACCCTTCTTCCTGGCACTTCATTTCACCCAACTTGTCAGTCTCTGGAGTATGCTTATATTGAATAGTGATGGTTGTCAATTTAATTTGACAGGTACCATGAGGCTGATATGAGGACAGGAGAAGCAACGCATTGGCAACTAACTAGCCTTCAGGCCTTCTGGCCTGGTCTTCAGGTTTTCTGAACTCCATGCATAGGATGAGTTATTACCTTACTTCTGAATCTTAAATGTTTTTTTTGTTTGCTTATTACTTCTATATCATGAACAGACGCTTCTGGGAGACGTTGCTGCTGCAAATCTGTCGCACCGTGAATTTTACAATGTATGGCAAAGGTTTGGTGTGTTACCTGAAAGGTATGCGAACAAACACGTGTAACAAGGCAAAACTATTTTACGTGTAACAAGGTATGTTTTATGTCTTGTAGATATCTTTTGGACTATGGAATATTGCATCCTACAGAGAAGTACTATCCCTTGCGTCCTGAGTTTGCTGAGTCTACATTTTATCTTTATCAAGCTACTAAAGGTGTGCCCAACAGACTTCTAATGGATATGTACATTTCAACTTTGCTAGGTTTCCTGTCCTCTTGGGATCATCATATGTAGTGTTTTATAGATTTTTGTGTTATTTTTCTGATCATAGAAACACTATTCACCTGCAGAAGTATTTTTTCTACTGCTTTTCCTTGCCATTTCTTGATTTCTGAAACACTTCTCTCATAGATCCTTGGTACCTAGAAGTGGGTGAAGCTATTATTGGATCACTGAATTACTATACCAAAGTGGATGGAGGTTTTGCTAGCGTCAGAGATGTTTCAACAATGAAACTTGAGGATCATCAACACAGCTTCTTTCTTTCAGAAACGTAAGTTAACAGTCTTCCTCTTGTTTGTTTGAAACACTTAGCAGGAAAATATTCATGCCATCAGAAAGTCATTTTGGGGGACTCAATGGTGCGGCACAAAACCCACATCGATAAACTCACTACTACTGTTAATGCTTCAATGAACATCTTGCAGGTGCAAATATCTTTTCCTTCTGTATGATGATTCATTCTTGAGGAATCAAAATTATATATTTACAACAGAGGGACACCCCCTCCCGATAAGAAGCACATGGCATGAGAAATTTCTGACAACACATGTTCCCAGCAACTGGACATTTGTTAAGGTGCCTTTCTTCTTTCTGACTCCATACCTTATGGGGGTGTTTGGTTTTAGGAATGGGGTGATCCATCACCTTCTCGCTCACATTTTTGTTTGGTTTGTAGAATGGTATGGGTTGATCCATCACTACCTCATCGCTTACAAGCACATGGTTACTTTAATAATGAGAAATATGTTCATCCCACCAAAATTCATAGGATTACTTCACGATGGACCATTCCATTCAGATGAAGTGATTTCTCAAACAAAACATCCCTAAGTGGTCATGTCCTAGTCCTCGTCTGCATGAGTGTTAGTCTTGTGATTAGTTGCTCTGGGGTATAGTGGCTTTGCATGACACCTGGAACTTTTCTGCAGGATGAGAGCCAACCAATTCGCGTGAGTGCGCTATCGTCCCAAGTTTGTCCGGAGACAGTTTTCCAAAAAAGCGTTGGATCCCCATGGGAGAGTGCGTGCCATGTTCCAGATGTGCACGCTAGCCACAGATGCAGGACTGATGACGACTGTGGCATAGAAGCTGTAACATGCAAGAAGAGAACCTGTAGTATGGCTGGCTACTGCGGCTTATGGCTGGTGATTTATTAGCATCTTCAGAGCTGGAGGATATACTGTTTTGGCATTACGGGAGGATGAAGATATGGTGGGAAGGTTTGAAATATAGCGTTAATTAACAAATGGCCTGTGCATAGCATAGTGGAGTACCATGATAGCAGATTTGCTGCGTCTGAATTGTTGTTCAATTTTGACCTCGTAGTGCTTTTGACCACTACATGCAAGCTGATGAAAGTGCCTTGACACAATTCTGAATCCAATTTGATTCATTTGTTGGCAACTCAAAACCAGGTTACTTCCGTCATAAACCCTATGACACAAATACGATCGAGTAACGCTTACAAGACGTAATTTGGATATTAGTAATTGGTATCACAGACCATCGGAACATTCAACATTTTTTTGATAGGTTCAACAAAATTTTTGAACAAATAGAGCAAAGGGTTCAAATGGAGCTACAGCCAATGACAGCCGAAACCTAGGTCAATACTTGGCAACTGAAACCGCCAGCTGCTATGTTTACCCCGTAACCATTTCAGGAATCAGTATGAAAACTGAAGTAATTTGCCTTCAAACACTAGTCTGGATTGAAAGCATAAGGTGCTGCAAAACAATTAGGGCATAACTGATTTGTATGGGATTAATCCCTCTTCAATCCTCTTCAGCCCACCAACCGAACAAAGCCATAAGAGGCACAGAGGGATTCACATACAGTTAAGGCACATTTAGTATGGGCAGAGTCTCCGTGGACAAAAGGTATCCCTGCTCTTGAGGAAAAACAACCTACTTTCCTAGGTTTGACGACCCCCACGCCCCCTGGATCCTCGTCCAGCAGCATCTTTCTGCAAAAGAACAGTAGCCTCTCGATCAGCTTTAATGCTTGATAGAAGCAAACAGCAACGGGAACTAACATGAAGAAAGTAGGCAACCATACCCTCTGGGAAGCAGATTGCTGGCCACGACCCCTGGCAGTGGCAGGTTGTGCGCGTAGTTGAAACCTGGCTTGCCTATTTTGTCTGGCCCTCTCAGTTAAGTTGATTGTTCTAGAACGAGTTTCAGCAGCCTCCGTTACAGTACTGGTATTCCGCTGTTCAGAAGATGCACCAGCTTGGGCTGGGTTAGGGGAAGGTTCACGTGCCTCTGTTGTAGTGCCGGTATTCTGCGGTCGAGAAGATGCACCAGCTTGAACTGGATTAAGGGAAGGTTCACGTGCAGGAGATGCATCGGCAGTTCTGCTAGGTGAGGCATCAGCAGCTCCTGACTGTGCTACCGGACTTTGGTCTGGTTCCACCGCAGCATGATCAGCTGTGGTACCACCCTCAATCTCTGACATATCAACATCACTCTTCTCTGTCAGCCCTCCTGGAGATGCCGCCCTGAAAACATTACCAGCTTGCTCACCAATATCTGAAGTAGGCTCCCTATTAGTTTCTCCGAGTGCAGTTTCTGAAGGTGGTTCAGGTTCCTCCGGCAACTCTCCCTCCTCCATCTCATCATCAACATCAGTTGCAGTAGTAAGCTGAGCATCTTCCTTCGAATCTTCAATTTTTTGGTCCTCATCAAATGATTCAGTTACTGCATCTGACTTTGCTTGCGCATCTTCTACGGGAACCGCATTTATGTCAATACTAACATCAGCATCCTGGCCTTTGGTGTCCAACGATGCATCCACATTTGTTCCGGAGTCATCTTTATCACCCACATCATCATCCTTTGTTGCCTCAGCCTCTTCAATTGGCTCCATCTCTTCTGTAGACTGTTGTCCATCTTGGTCATCAGTGGACGGAAGCACACCAACCTGTGCTGCTATCTCCCCAACAGGTGGCTGATCACTTTTGACCTCGCTAGTCCCTTGTGAAGATTCTTCCTCCTTGGGCTTCTTGGATGGAGGATTGGCATCGTTAGGCTCACCTTGTGAGGCACTGTCTATTGTCTGTGAAGAAGATATGAGACGTTTACGACTTGAAGGTTGTAGCACAGGTAGACTGCCAGAAGCATCACGCTCTAGTGATGGGCCACCTTTGTCCTGACCAACCATCGAGGCGTCAGCAGCTGATGTATCCGTATCAGCCTGTGGTTCTTCAGTTCGTTCAAGAGTAGGACGAACAAGAGGTCTTCTTCCTCCAGGTCTACGTACTTCAGTGCTTTGTTTGGACAAAGTAGCAACTGCTCTATCTTCCATCATTTTAGCTTTAGTCAGCCTTGGTGGAGTATCTACCAGTCGACCTGCAATTAAATGACTTATGAGCTCCCACATTGATCAGAAAAAGGGTAAAGGATTCAAATGTCCACACATAGGAAATGGAATCAAACACTGTGTGAGAAAATTTGAAATGAGTTCATGTGCCAATTATATTGTGACCACCACTAAACTATCCATCGAGATCTGTCTGCTAGTAAACAGGATGCCATCAATGTCATATAAGAAAAAATGAACAAGTACCTGAAGCTGAACCAGGTGCATCCGTAAGGGCAGTTTCAACAGCTGGGCTCTGAGTCACTGCAGCATCACGGAATGGACTAGATTCCTCCATATCGTTAGCCATGCGGAAGTATGAAAGAATTTGCTCCTCCAGTGCAGAGACTGGTGGGACCTCAGATGATAGTCCAGGATAGTTCTGGACAAGAATGAGGTAACTTTCAGTTATCATATAGAAGGTATTTCAAGGATAAATGCTTCATGCTCTTTTGAAGTTAGGGGAACTTCCAATTAAAGGAGGAAAAGATGAAACTATGCAAAGTACCAAGGCACCAAAGATAATGGAGGTATAAAACATAAAAAATGCAGTCAAAAGTATACCTCAATCACCTCTTTCACAGCCTGCTTATGCTTCTCTATAGACTCTTCCACTTGTTTCTTCTCCTGTAAACCAATACTTGCAATCAGTACTTAGATCAGAGGGGACCCACCAAATAATCAGGAACTCATTTACAACTACTTCCGTTCATCATTATATGATGATGTTTTGAACATGAACATTATACAATTTGCAACTTTGGACTATACTTCTTAGAAAATTAGTAATAACAATTTTCAAATTAATATATTGTGGAATTACTTTTCACAACAAATCTAGCGATAACACACCCACAAGACCAACCTAAATAGTTCTCAAATCAATGGTCTAAGCTAATCAGGTTGTGCATGCTATCTAGGACATTATACATTTTTATGACCAGACATAGCACTTAACAAGCCAAGAATTTGGAGCCTTTTTTTATTTACAGTTCCACCTAGCTCCTCCTAGGTTTGTCAACGCAAATAAAACTTTAATCACTTGAAATCAATCCTGTTGTCCGAAAAGGCGTAAAAAAAATAAAAAACATATTTATACATAATATGTTCAAGTGCTAATGAGAATCTGTACTGAAAGACTACATATGTATGTACCTGTTGAACCCTTTGAAGAATATTCAGTTGTAATTTCTCATTCCTTTTACGGTTTGCTTTTTCTTTCTTGTTATCATCTCTCTCCTTCTCCAGGGTTCTTTCCAATGTCTGTTAATCCATATTTCTGTAAAAAGTTCAAAGAATATCTTGTGTATTATTTAAGCATAATGTTCTAACCTGTATCCTGAAATCCTTTTCTTTTATAGCCTGCTCAAATGTAGTTTCTGACGTCGTCTTCTGACCTGCAAAAGTATAGCAGATTTGCAATTAAGGTGTGAAACTATTCGAAAGGCCTGCTCAAGTGGGAAAGAAAATGATGCATTTGCATGAGGACTAGTGTGGAAGTACTTGATCTAAGATCCTCCATCTGCTTCAGAAGGCTTTGGTTTTCTTTAGTGACCTCTTCCTTCTCTTTTACCACGTTGTCAAGCTTTCTCTGGAGCATTAGAAAATGAGATAAGGGACATGAATATACAAAAAAGAGAGCAGATATTTGATATTGCAACCGGAAAGTGAAAAATTCTGACCTTAATGGAGAAATTAATCTTCTTAAGCCTGTCCATCTCAGATTTCATGGATGACTAGAAAAGGAAAAGAACTATTAAGTACTACATGGAATAAGCTGACAAGTAGGTTAAAAGTTTCAATCATTATCACCTCTACATCGTTTAGCTTCTTTTCCCTGGAATCCAATTCAGACTGGCAGACAGCAAGCTTCTCCTCCAAATTTCTTATGGCAACTTCTTTCTCAGAAAGAAGTTTTTTTGCATTTTCAAGCTCCATAGAATTCTCTCTCAAGGTTGACTGTTCAAAGCATTAGTTATGATGTGATTATAAGCCACCTAAATCCACACCCCTCAAAAAAAACCCAGGAAATCTAATACCAAAATCACTAACGAAACTGCATACTAAATGATTTGTGCATAGTTGCATAGTTAACTTGTGAAACGTGCCAATTTTTCAGATAATCCCATTTCCTACCTTCACTTTCACCCAAAGCAAGCCGCCATTAGCAAACAGTAATACCGAAAAAAGTGCACATGCCCCCATACAATTTGTCACAACAAAGGAGTTAAAGTGGCACAAAAAACTATTGACACAAAATATTAGGAAAACATGCCACTAAAATGATTCAGCAAATGACAGACATTAAACTGTTTGTGCTACCAAATTTAATTGTCTAAACAACATGTACCAAGAAACATACGGAAAGAATGATACAGCATATCAAAATGTCATCCGAAAGAAAAGAGAGAGAAATAGATGACTCACTTTGATATTTTGAAGTTCATTCTTCATGCCTTCATAAGTGTTCAAATCAATGCCTTTGCTATTTTCAACCAACTACAAAGAACATTAATACATGAGTACAGATCTAAACATAAGAAAAGTTAAATGTAATAATCTGTATATTGCTATGCATATATTGTTTTTTCACAATGTTAGATTTTTTGTAATACTATACCTGTATGAAACCTGATACGCTGCCCATAGGTAGCAAAACAGGGCTCTAAATTTTTCACTGAAACCTATTAACAGTTATTAATTCTGGCATGCCATTTTCAAACTTCATAAATAACCTCCAATTCACAATGGCCAATGATCTCAAGAACACACCCAAGGCACCAACTTCATAATTCTCAAGGAAATCATGCCAACTGCCAAGGGAGGTTCCCGCAGGTTACACCTCCTCCTTACTAAACAAGGGTTTGGTGGGGGTGTAAATCATGCCAATCACCAAAGGAGGTTCCTACAGCTCAGACCTCAAGCTATACCTATGTGAAATTCTCAACATTGCCCAGAATGAAAAAGACGAGTATATGTGTGCACACACTTTCTGCACAAAGCTGCAGATGGGTATTCAAAGGTCGAAAAAGGAGCTTATTTCATTTGGCCTGGTCACTATTGCAGCTTTGATCATTACATTCTGTCATAATTTACCAAAGCAGTAAATAGTACCAATGATGCTGCCGTAAATAAAATCTGACAATAGGTATGTCTGTCATTTCTTACGGGAAAGTAGCAAACAGAAATCGTTAAAAATCAAGATGTTTGATATGCATATATAAAACCAATACCCTTCAGATATTGGTTCTCTTGGGTCTCATCTCCAGCTTGGACTAAAAGTCTAAGTTGTTGACTTGTTATTCTTAAAAAGGCCAAAGGTATTTCATGGTATTCTGTCATTACAATTTTAGAAGATGGACAGAAAATTACCTCAGAAATCTTTTGGTTGAGATTTGCTATTTCCACCTTCTGCATTTCTAATTCCTTTTTGCACATTTCAGCATCTACCTCCTTCTCCAGTACAAGACTCTGCAACCTCTCAGATTCCATTTTGGCCTTTTGAGCTTCATCGCGGAATTTCTGGATCCACAAATTAAAATAAATTAGAACTAATCACAACCAGATACAGATCAGAAACAAGACATTGCCAAATTCATATACATTGCCAAATTCATATCTCACCTGGCATTCTTCAAAATTGTGCCTATTCTCCTCTCTAAGCTGTATGTTGCTTTCACGAAGCAAGTTAATTTCTCTGACCTGAGGTAAGCCATTTCATTGAAAAAAAGAATAAATAAGGTACACAAAAGAATAAGACTAAACATCACTGAAGAATCCAGTTAAAGCAGCATCCAAAGGCAACAGACCAATTTAATCCCAATAGACGATAGAATCGAACCTGGAGCTGCAGTGACTTGAATTCTTCATCCTTGAGCATTAATGTCCTGGCACTATCAGTCTGACTGCGCAGCAAGTCCTGTGCCTCCTTCGCAGACTTTAATGCACTTTCCAGCTATATTAACATGACAGAAACTAGCAATTAAGAAATAATGCATTCACTTGGGATATAAAGTTTTCTAGAGCAGACTATAATGCCAGTTTAATAACAACTATTTCAAAGTTCTAGACAGAAGTCCCAACCAAATATCTCGAATCCAGTCTAGAAAAGGAAAACAGTTCGTCCTATGAAAGAAATGAAAGACAAACGAATTTTTTTAGAAGTTCTGTAACTAACACAGGTCACCACCCAAAAAAAAGAAAAAGAAAAAAACACAATTCTCACTAGAGTTGATTTAAGAACAAAGGTCATCAATTTTGGTAGGCAAGAAGTATAGCGACATAAATAAGTCAAGTTGAACAAATAATTGCTAGGAGAGTTCGCGGCAAGACCGTGTGAGCGTAATGCCAACTGGATGGCAACATGATGCACAGCAAAATAGCATATAGGATGTACAAAAACAGCAGCAGTGGCTGATAATGTTCACTGTGCCAACGCACAATTTACAAAACAAACGTGGCACAACTATGATCAACATGGAACATTGAATGAGGCAGGTTCAAGCAGCACTGCTCATTGTCCATAATGTGCCTTAGTTTCAAATGCATTTTGAACAAGGACAAATGTACACAAGAGTTAGCATAACATACTTCTATCTGAAGCCGTGACTTCTCCTGTTTAAGCAATGATATCTCTGTTTCTGCCTGAAATAGTCAACAGAGTGAATAAGAACCACATGTAGTGTAAACTGAATACTGCAAAAGGAACACCAGATATTATACTTACTATTTCTTTTGATCTGCGCAGATAGCTGATTACACTATGAAGATCATCTTCGCCATGCGAGTCAGTACGTTGTGATGAAAGCCCAGCAATACTCCGTTCTTTCTCAGCTAACCGAATGTGCAGAGCTTCTAACTGATTGTGTAGAATTCTATTCTGCACTCGTCGCAAAATGAATATAATGAACAAAAATGCATACTAGCCAAACTCAGAACCATTAATGATGAAAGAGGTAGCACTAAGAAAGCATTGATGCCAACACACCCTATGATTCTCAACATAAAATCAGTGGAAGAAAATTTTAGATAAGTTGAATACCCTTAAACGTGCTGGTAAGATGGAAAACACAAACTCCAAAGATGTACCTAGTTGAAATAGAAGCTGAACATAAAATATATGTCTAGAATCGCTAATGTCCAAGAAGCATGCAATTACAATTAAATGTTAAATAACTAGTATCCAAGCTTTCAACCTGGTATCCCAAAAAAAGTTACAAACAATCCTTTTCCCCATCGCATGACACACTCAGTGACAATACAGCAATGAACCAGGCTGACAAGCACAAGTCATCTCTCAATTTTAATGATAATCCCTAAATAAAGTCTTAAATATATATTGGCATTGAAGTTCTAGATACCAATTTACAAAATATATGCCCTTCAAAAATAAAAAAGCTAACTTTTAAACACCCATTCTTTAGTAAACTATTAAATGCAATGATGGAAACAATCAGCTCTGGTAAGACATCTAAAACTAATTGTCAAAGGTACAGCCAAAGGTACAGGTGGAAGATTACTCAATCAAGAATAATACAACATCAAATATAATAAAATGCTACATTGAGAATAATGATAGTGTAGGTGTGAATCATGTCTTGAAGATGTTAAAAACCAGTGCTCCTGGGCTAAAATCATGCCATATTCAATACAGGAACAACTGCTAAATGGAAGTTTGAATAATGTATTCAACCAGAAAATTAAGACAATTATATTACACAAGCAAGCTTTAACCTGATCATTCAGCTCATTATACTTCCGCAGGGCGTCATCCTTTTCTTTCAATAATCCTATCTTTTCTTGCTCACCAAGTGTTCTTAGCGCATCCTGAAATGATTGAATAAACGCGAATATGGATGAAGGGGCAAAATTTGATTTTCTTTGTCAATTGCTTTACCCATTTCTCACAAAAATAGGACACAAGAAAATAAAAAGGGTGAAAACAGAACATTTGGTGCTAGCAATATATCAAGATTACAAGTACATTTTAATACCTCTTAATATAAAGAAAACACAGAATATAAGTGGATACAAAAAAGTTCACCAATCAAAACAAAGATGGCATTCAGGAAACTTTAGCCTGCTATACAACCATGAAAATGGGAACTGGACAATGCAAGACGAGATAGGGACACCAAGCAATTGAAAGGAAAAGGAATGTAAAAGAATATGACCAAGATTGGCCACATTACATATTAAAATCATCAATTATAGTGATCAAGAGTATGGTTATCCAAAACACTTGCACGAGAATGAAATGTATCTATATACCCGCAATATGTATTTGCACCATATTACCTAGAACTAGAAAACAAAAATATACAACTTATCAGCAGCCAGTCCCCTATGCACAAGTAGTTCAGTTACTAGTCTTATATCTTGAGAACATCCTTGGCCAGATCTTGAAAACTATAACATTTTTGCCAATTCAAGTTTACTTTTCAATATTGATTTATGAAGGGCAGGCCAGGAGCTATGGAAGTGGCATGCGCACAGCGGAATAAAAAACATAATGCTTGCTTCAAAAATCAAAAGACATATTAGCATGACTGAAATATAACCTAGATTCTGGAACATTTTAGGCAAAAAAGGACACACATTGTCACATGGGCAGTGCAAATTACATTTTCAGTTTTTTGCGCATCTGCTGTCTGGCGAAGTATAGCTATTTCATGCTGCAATGAAGATAGCTGCTTAGAAGTATTTGTCAACTCCTGTATTGTTTCAGATTGCAGAATAACCTGCAGAAGACAGATGCAAAGATGATAAGAAATCAGTATAAATCCTTGCATTCATACACTTGCGACGTTCACAATAAACATAAAACCAGATAGATGAATCATGAATCAATCATGCCTATTCAATAATCTTCACTACATGAAAATCTGAGTTGGTGGTTGTGGTGGCTGGTGATAGGTTGCACACTTGTGTTATCTCCACCTTGGAGGACCTTCTGTGGGCAGATCTTTGTATTCATGTCTGTGTGAGAGGATCTATACATGGAATTTGTTGATTGATGACTTGAAATTCCATGGCTAGACTAATGGGAGTAAGTAAACGATTACTAGGTTAGTGGATTTATGACTTGTCATTTATTTCAGAATCATGGCAATCCACGGGCTCTCGACTAGTGGCAGCTAGTACACGACTATAGTTCCGAATGCATTATCCTACTGTGGATCTTCCCAATACCTAAGCCTGAATTCGGCTATTGAGATAGCTGGTTATAAATGATTAGCAGCATAAATGAATAATTAAGTTAAATTGCTTAAACTTAAGCACCAATCATAAGCAGTAAGAATCAAAGATGAGTAAAAAAATTCTACCATGGATAAAGAAAAATGGGAGGCTTCCCTTGTTCTCCAGCCAAGAAATGTGGTGCTCACAAAAACTGGGGGTACAAGTAAAGAAAAGTACCTGCCGTTCATAATTGTCTTGGGCAGTTCGCCAACGCTTGTATTGTTCATCTAGTGCACCTTTTGAGGAAGCCAATTCCATTTCTAAATGTTCTACCTGTGGTCTGTTAAGAGGAACAAAGCAACAACAAAAATATGTAAAAAAAACTCAAGGAGTACAATACAAAAGTACTCCTTGCCTAGTTTTGGGTAAATAAATGCTTACAATCTCTCAGAAATTTCTGTTCTTAGAACAGAAATCTCATTCATGAGAGAAGTGATTTGCTTCTCTTTAGATTCAATCGCAATGGCAGTTTCTTCACACTTCATCACATAGCTCTTCTCCATGTCAGATAACTTATCCCTCAATTTAGCAATCTCATCTTCCAATGCTTTCTTGACAACCTCGGCCTATAAGTGAAAACTAACAAAATCAATGTTCATACGAAATAAAGGTACATAGGCGTCACTGTAACATATATAAAATGTTGGTACCTCTGCCTTGTAGTCCTGATGGGCAGATTCCAATTGCTTTAGTGCAACTTCATTTGAGTGCGCAATTTCTTTGTACTGTACAAGAGTTTATGTTGTGTGATTCAAAAGAGTCAGGATTCAGGAAATCAATGCAGTGTAAATATGCAACTTTACTGATTGCAAAATTGTACTAGAGCTTCTCTTATAACTTTAGATAGTATCTGATTCTAAATTCTAACGAACAAATAATCAAGTGGTTAAGAGAAAAAGGTGGTTTCGAGTTTGGCATTGCTTTTCCAGTGCAAATAAAACATACCTACATCTAGGTAAGTGTGATCTTATCCAAATTAAGATTTAACACAGTGAGAGATAGGCACCTGAACCATGTAGTTCTTATTTGCTTGTGCTTCCTCCTTGTATTTTTCTAACTCCTCTTTCAACTGGAATAGTTCATCATTATCCTATGGGAAAACAAGAAACCGTCATGTATCATGGGATAACTTTATGTGCAAAGATTCAGTGATGCTCCGAAAGAAAGTATGCAAAGACAAGAATACAAAAATTCATATAGATGAAAACATCAGTACCATAGTCCTTAGCAATATCCCACACTAAATATGAATTTAGATGCATAGTTAAAGAAAGTATGAAAAGACAAAAATACAAAAATTCATTTAGATGAAAACATCAGTACCATAGTCCTTAGCAATATCCCACACTAAATATGAATTTAGATACATAGTTATTTGACAACAACAAATACATAGACACGTAGTTAATGGCATACGCAGCAAATGTAACTCACCTCTGATGTGGCTGAGATTTCACGGCCAGCGTCCCTAAAAATGACCTGATAGAATAACAGCACAATTATTATCCTCCATGATTATGATCCATCTATCACAGCATATAATCAGATCTCTTAATTATGTATGGTGCAAACTGGCCATTTTTTAAATTAAGCCACAAAGACAGACATCTCATAATGGGTATATGTCCTATATCATGTACTCCTACACCTACCAAATAGATAACATTTTTACTATGGTCCAAATACGAAGTTTTTTTCATGAACTGGCAGGAGAGCTGATGCGGGATTTAGACAACTAATTCAAATACTTTTTCGAATATAATCATATGAAAGTAATTCTTATGAAAAATCTATAAGTATTTGTATAAAAATATTCAGGAAGAGGAATACATCAGTAACAACACTCCAAAAACTAAACCAGGTTATTTCACTGTTACGGTATCTTCAGAAACATCCAGGTACCCTAAAAGGACAGCAGCTGCGTACTGTTGCAGCAATCAGTGTAATATTTAATTACTATTATTATGGATCTCATTTTTAACAGAATATATATGGTGCTTTTACAGGAGTAAGATCCTCACAGACACATGCAATTTGGTCACTGCTACAAAGCTCATGTAGGCTCTTTACTAAAAAAGCATAGATATGTAGAAAACTATGAAGAATGATCAGCACCAAAAATACAACCTTTCTTGATTTCAGCTTTGCCTCTAAATCAGAACACTTGGCCTGCAGAAAGAAAAACAAAACAATAGCTGTCACAATCTCCCATATAATGCCATCAGTCTAGCATCAATAAAAAAGATTCCAACAAACCTCCGAAATGGCAGCCCTTGATTCAGCATCAGAAGCAGCTTTCCACGAGCTCTGCAGTTCCTTTCTCATATCCTCCACTTGCTTCATACAGCTGTCAAACGCATTTTTCTTATCAAGGGTCAGAATACGAACATGGTCTCGCTGCTCCTGAAGCTCCTTCTTAAGCTCAGCCCAATCCCTCTGCAGATCAACTCAGAAGGTGAATAACAAGAAAATGTATAACTGGGTATTAAAAAGAAAAGGCAAGGAAGATAACCCATGCTTGAACACAAGATAAGTGATCTTAAATATTTAATTGAAAAAACAAAATAGAACAGTAGTGGCCTACGATGCACGGATACTTGTGAACCCTCACGTATCAGATACTGATACTCCTCTGATACTTACCGGATACCGATACTCCTCCGGACAAGAATCGAATATTTTATTAATATGTAAATAAATAAAAAAATTTGGATCCTTTGTTGATACCTTGCTGATTCTTTCCCGACACCTTGAAACCCTATCCCCTCATTTTGCCTATAAATATATAATCTCTATACATATAAGATGGATAAATTATTATATCAAATACTAAGCAATCAGACACTCCAAAAATATTTTAAGCAACGTTTATGAATTATGTATGCATTTTTATTTTATCTCTATTATATATTTCTATAAATAAAAATATCATATAACATATATATCCATGTATCCCCGTATCGGTGTTTTTGGAAAAATGGCGTATCGGAGTATCACCGTATCGCGTATCCGTATCACAGTATCCGGGTAACATAGGTAGTGGCAAACCAAGAGAACAGAAAAAATGCTAGCTACAAGTAACCATGCAAAAACAGCAAAGAATGATAGTTTCCGATGAGGAAACTTACTTCTAGTCGCTTAATGTGCTCCTCATGATTTCTCCTTTCCATAGACCTTGCATTCTAAATTATACACGGATTAATGTAAAGGCAACATATATTCCAAGCCTTATCCATGAATAATCAAAAGTCCAAACACTGTGTACCTCTCGAACCTCCTCAGTGGTATGTATGGTGTCAATCGTAGCCTGAAATGCAATATATCTAATGATACATATATATAGCACAAAACAAATCATATAAAATGACGACAAAAAACTAATGTGGTAATGCACTCAAAACTGTACCATGCACATAGGTAAAGCAAGTGTCTCACAATCAACTGTAAGATATAGCAGATGGTTTTGACAGACAACAATATAAATTCTTACATTATTGCATAACATGCAAGAGATAAAAAATCAAAAGTTGTCCACTACTTCCACAATCTCCAACTATAAGGTGTGGTATGACTTGGCAAGGTCTTCAAAACTAGCATTTGACTCTGGATTCCTCTTATACTAATGTTTGCAGGAGCAAAATCATAATCATAGGAAAGTATTTTTAAGTGTTCTTTTTTTACCATATTAGAAGCATGCACATAACTAAGAACAAAATAAAGGATGACACTAGTGAAAAAAATTTAGATGTGCAGTAGCCAGTATCCCAAATTGTCACCATGGTAAGAACTCATAAATGTATGTAAAAAGTCACCTAATCCATAGCATTCTAATATGTGGCGATGAGAAGAAAAAAAACCTGCAGACGATGCACTCGCTCTGTTAAATCATGAACTTCATCCAAAGCTCTTTTCTCTGACTTCTCTAGAATCTCCTTTCCACCCTTCAAAACGGACACCTAAAATATTGGAAAACCGCGTCAGGATTCTGCAATATTATAATTATTTGTCTGATGCACAGCTGTAAACAAACCTCCATCAATAGATTCCTTGAGTTCTCCTCTAAGGCTTGCTTAGAATCCGAATCTTCACGAAGTCTACGTTCGTAATCAACTATCAAATGCATCAACTCCGCATTTCTGAGTGAAATGGAATTAGTCTCCTTCCTCTGTATTTACAGGAGTATAAACTAAATCAGCATGAGGAATATTACATAAGAATTGTCATCACCAAATAAATGACAAACCAAGAATTAACAGTGCAGACAATAACTGGAAGAGAAAACAGTATATTAATTTAAAACACAAAGAGAACCTGGTGCTCAAGCTCCGCTGTAAACCCATTAAGCCGGTCCCGAGCAAAATCAGCTTCAAGCACTGCCTTATCACGCTCAGACCGCAGAGACACAAGCTCAGTCCTGAATTGACAACAAAAAATATGAAACGGTATAGTCCAATCCAGAAAGAGTATAATATAGCCAAACCTTGATAAATAGGCCATCACAACCCAACAAAATAAAAGCAAGTGAAAATGGACGGACATGCAAACTCAACAGCAAATCTCATTCAACGTGGACAAGGTATGTTTGAAAGCTCCTTCGACATGTTACCAGTTCGAGACTACCACATAAACGGCTATTATCAAGGGTAAATAAGTAACTGAGTTTTCACAACAAAATCTAAAAACAGTAAGTCATCAAATGTTACAGAAAAGACATTGACTCACAAATTGTGACTGTTCATATAGGCTTACTACAAATTTTGTACAATGAAATAAAAAGAGAATTAAGATACCATGATTATTAGATTTAAAACTATCGCTTATGATGTAAACCAGATAAAACAATAAAAGAAAAGACAACCTCAACTTTGTCAGCTCTTCATCGAGGCTCCTGGCTCGCTCAGAGACTTGCTCATAAGCTTTCTGTGAGACTTCCTATAAAGAGAGATCAGAAAACACAAGATGGCATGGATCAAACCGCAATATAACGACTACATGAAAAGTACAATTCAGAAAACTACCTGTGATCCTTCAAACAGAACCATCAGGTCCGTTCTGCCGCTATCTAGAGGACAAAAGGAATAGCATAAGGTATAGTTAACATGTGAGAGCCTCTGTGCAGTCCAAGTGCCTTGGTAGTTAGACACCACCACAACATGTTCTCAACCCCACACAAATATGATAGCCATCCAAATAATGTCAGCACAAATTAGATTAAAAAAAGCATAATAAAACAAACCTTGCAAATTATTGGGTACTGATTCAACATTTGAACGAGTCTTCTGCTGCTCCTCACAAAGCTTACGATACATCGCCACCTACACATAAATACAATACCAATGAGCTATCTTAGAATTCATGTCACATGCAGCAATCAGTAGAATTAAATTCTTATCACAGTAGGATTTTCTGTATCCTCAAAAGAAGAATATGTACGACATACGGATCGATGAAGAGATTCAATCATTATTGCTTGTTCTTCAGATTTCTTCATTACTTTTTCAACCCTGGATGCAGCATCATCAGTAATTTTCTTCAACTCAATTTGGAAGCTCTCCTACAAAGGCACGAATTAAGTTACACGTCTGATCGTGCAATTGAAATCCAGAATATGACTAGCAATTAACAAATGGCACGGTGAAATTTTGCAGCCGTGAAGAAAACAGCCATATTGATCTTTTACCCGTAGTTCCATGTCCTTTTTGTCAAGCTCAGCTGAGAGCATGTGAACTTGATTTCGAAGTTGAATATTTTGCTGAACTAACCCATTGATATCTTTAAAAGTCATCTGCTAAAGATTATGCTATGGTAAGACAAAACAGCAGCGTGATGCAAAACAGCAGTGAAATAAAAATAAGGAATAGCCACAAGAGTATGAGACTTACATTGTCCTTGATATTGTGCTCTACATTGGAAAGAACACTGCCTACGCTTGCAGAAAAGGCACCATTACCTACATTAGGAAGGCTAGAACCACAACGAAGCTGTATGTCTTGACATTCTTTTAGAAGAACAGCGACCTACAAATTATTATATACGTAAAGCATAAATCAGAACTAGGATATGCAATACCACACAGCCATTTTAATGCAGAAATGATGCATAGAAAATATAGTTCATATGCCTCCACACACGTTTTTTTCATTAGACTTGAATGTCATATTTGGAGAAATTTCGGGACAAATGGAAGGACATTTTGTGGATAATCACCACATCATAAATATGTACGAGGGCTAGGGATGGCAATGGGGCGGGGCGGGGCCGGGTGGAGGATTCACGTACTCGCACCCGAACCTGAGAAGCAGACCCGAACCCGCCCCGAACTATGTTTCGGGTGGAGATCCACCTCCCGCCCCCGAACCCGCCAGGTCCCCGAAACCCGAAGGGTTCCCCGAAACCCTAGGAGATGGCCTCTCTCCCTCTCCAGTGCCTCCATCCGCCGCTGCCATGGAGGCACTGCCCGTCACCATCGATCTCCCCACACATACCGCTATTCGCCTCCCCGCTTCCTCCTTTGGCATCGCAGGAGCCTAACACGTCCGCGGAACCCTTCCTCGGCGCCGAACCACGACTGCAGCACCACCTCCCGTGCTCGCCGTAGCAGGGCGCCTGCCCTTCACCATCGCCTGCCCGTCCATCTCATCGACCACCACCACCTGCTCCAACCCCCCACCAAATTCTTCACCGGCGAGTTCGCCGTGCCACCCTCGGAGTGGTCCTGCCATCGCCGGAACTCCCTGGCCGCCGAAGGCATGCGAGGCACAGGGGATGGGGTGCGCGTGGGCGAGAGACGGAGGCGCGCGCATGCTGTGGTGGGCGGGGGCGCCGGTGTGCGAGGTGCGGGCGCAGGGGCGCGCGCGTGCTGCGTGCAGTGGTGGGCGGGGGCGCCGGCGTGCAAGGTGCGCGGGGGGCGCGCGTGCGGTGGTGGGCGGCAGCTGTGAGGTGAGGGATAACCGGATAAGGATGAGCTGGGACCTAGGAGCAGTTCGGGAGAGGCGGCGGCTGTTCAGCCCCCGCAGGGCAAAACGCAGCCCCAACCCCGAACCCGATACCCGCGGGGGCAAAAGCAGACCCGCCCCCGCACCCGTCGGGTCTGAAACCCGCAGGTTTTGGGTCCAGACCAGCCCGATTGCCATTCTTAACAAGGGCTTCCACCACCTAAAGTTGCTCCAAATTTCACACAAGACACCTACCATCACATTGAACAATCCATTTGAAACTATAGAATCCACATGCTCTCATGCAACTTTAATTAGAAATATCAATAATGAAAACAAGCAGAGAGAAACATGGATGACAAGTTAAAGTGCTCACTTGTTTCTGCAGGTCATCTATTTCCTTTTGTGCCACACTATGATCACGTTCCCGCCTTTTCAGCTCAGACTGAAAGGTATATGAATGTTAAACCTAATTCTATACAAATAATCAACATATAATAGCTGCATACTGTATACCTTTAGATTCCTAATAGTATTTTCAAAATTATCGTGCTCCAGCAATGCTTGCTGCAATTTCTGGTCCATAAGAGCATAAGCTTCAACCATTCTCTCATGCTCAGCTGAGGCCAGAAGAAAAAACAAAGGAATGGTTAAGCCACAAAGATTAGGCATCATCATATTGTAAGGAGTATTGCAGTGTTTTCATCTGTCAAGCAATACTATTTCACTTCTGTAGTACTTCAAGTGGCTAAGAACCACAAGTGAAAGCTTACCTCGTTCATCTAGGATAAGTTCAGCCTTCTCTTCTATTTCATGCAAGACCTGTTGTGCAAGGTAGATTCAGATACTTGACAATGATTCAGATAATAAAACAAAGTTCATCATGAACAAACCAGCTTTTGGTTATCTTTAACTGAAGAGTCAGATAGTGGATGTTGATGCTTTCTTATTTAGCAAAGCACATTGAATGTTAACACTGGCTTGAATTATTAAAAATACATGCATGACAAAGTTTGAAAATAATCACAAAATAATTGGCAAATAGCAAATGTTTTCGGTTGCAAGTTCACTAACACCACTTATTCCAAAAGCCAGCCATGCGGATAGGGAAGGTGAGTCAAAATTATGGAAGAGCAGAATTACTGATAACCCTTTTAAGAAAACATAAACCATAGCCAAGCCCTTGCTATTTGCCTAAGTTTCTTCCATTTAAAAAACTCTTATATTAATGGATCAAGATCAATTATGACACTTTAGCTCTGTGACAAAAAAATGTAGGCAACAAAAAAATAATGGACATGTACTTGCACAGTCAAACAAAAAAGGATGTGAAAAATTGATGGAACCAAATTTTCAGGGTGTAGGGTGCAAATGCAGAAGGATACCACTAAGAGCATGCACAACAATGGAGTACTACCTCTGGTCCAATTGACTTATTGCTACGGACACGGATGGGGAAAACACCTTTGCTTATTGCTTTTAAAAGTTGATAGTAACAAATACAATAAATTATGAATGGCACAAATTATTTTGATGATGAGCAACTGATGCAAGCATTCTAGAATGACCCAAACTTTGCCATTGTTACTGAAAACAAGTAGGCTGTGTACCAATGCTAAAAGATATTGGCACAGTTCTTTAGTGTAGCATTTGCATGATTGAAAACAAGTGTTTTCCATGTCATGCAGAATCTAAAAAAGGCAAGGGAAATCTAAACAAGCAGTTTGGTACTCCTGACATACTTGTGCACACAGGGTCTCCAAAGAAAAAGGCTAATCTATTTCTGCCATCCTTTATAAAAACTAGTATACTTCTTTCTAACTCCCATCAGACCTAATGATCACTTCAAATTACTTCGCATTCAAGATATATAAAAATGATGATTGAAAGGGGAACACCAAATGTCCATGGGGCAATTCCTTATTTGCCATTGGACCATTGCAAGATTCTGCATCTCTCATTTACCATCAATTTCTCAATGACACATGGGGCCCACCTGTGTCACTGACTGGCAAATAAGGGAATGAACAAAATTGCGATGGCTGGAAGGAAATTTATCCAATGTCCACCATTTGGGTAAAATAAAGATGGGATTGTGGACGGGATTAAAATTGAAAGATACTAATAAGCATAATAACTTACCCTTTCAAGAACTGCTTCTGCGTGTCTCCTCCCCCGCCTTTCATGAAGTAAAGCGTCAGTAGCTTCTTGGTATTTCTCATAGATCTTAGCAAGCTGAGAAGCAATGAATATTATCAAGCAACAACTTGAGATATGGAAACAAGGAAATTAGGACAAAAGAGGTAGGACATACACTCCAACCGTCACGAAGAAGAGAAGCAGCTAATGCAGTTCCAGAAACACCACTAGGTACCTTTGGAATAACCATTAGGTCATTCTGATTTAAATCATCAAACATAGGCCTGTAAAATAGGAGCTAATGAGGTTTGATGAATGAGATTATTGGTAGGAAAATCCACTTTAATTCACTCATTACTTTGCCCTTTTCCTTGTTACATTACTACTCCCTCCCTTTAGAAATGTGACAATACAGAAAACGTGCAGTCCAGTTTACCTAGATTTGAATTATATAGTAGATTGAGAAACAACATCTTGATGCATCAAGTGGAAATGGTATATATCATCATATTTTTCATGATAAATATGTTCACAGCATAATAATTTTATTTGTTAGCAAAGATTCTGACATCCAATTTTCTTTTTTAAAAAGAAGACAGTACTACAAAATACTCGGAAGTGATGCTTTCTTTATTTCTTTCTTCTATCTCTCTCATGCACGACCACAAAAGTCGACAAAGAAATGACGGCCTAGAGATATAAGAACTACAAGTACACCAGAAAGGTTTAGGTGGTGCTACATTCTCCTTCTGTGTCCCTAAAAAATACTTCCTCTGTTTAATTATATGACGTTTAGCACAAGCTAATTAGCTTGTCCTAAACATCATATATTAAAAAAGGAGTAACTTGGACAGCACTCAAGAGACCAACTGAAGACAAACCGAGCTCCTGAAAAGTTTCAATCTTATCCGAAAGTCTTGTTCAGGAATTCCATTTCGATTCAGGAATTCCATTTCGATATTCATAGCTCCTATGGTACCCTCATCACAGTTTGCATAGCTACCACCACGAAAAGAGGCTGCAGCAGAAACAGAAGCCATTGGGCCTTTCATCTTCATCACCATTGAGACATCCTCACAGAGGGCACTACAAGTTAGGCAAGCAGCAGTGCCATGGGTCTGATGCAGGTCGAGCAAAGCCGAAGGCATAGCACAGGCCAGTAGGCCACAATCGCCAAAAATGGGTCAGCATGCTAGGGAGATACAATTTTTAATCATTGGAAAACGTAGGTATCAGCTGGTGATATGATAATATTTCACAATTTTGTTTCTCCCACCATTTCATATTTGTGTGATGTTGTGTTAGACATGACCCCACCCAATTTAAGGTCTTCCCCACAAGTAAAGATCCAAAATTAAACAAAACCCCAATAAATGAAAAAAATTATGATGTTCCAATTAGAAAAGCAAACATAAATGGATATGATAATGTTTGTAAAAATAATGCACTACACAAAAAAAAAGAACAAGTGTTAGAAATCATACAGTTCTTGTCTTCTTGAGTCTACTAAATCAGTGGAGTCTGCTGCAACGTTGGTCAGTGGAATGAGGCTCAATTCACTGGACTTCCTTGTATTCTCCAAATCAAACTCACACTTTTCAAGCTTCTGCTTCAAGTCGGCAGCTTCCTGCCGTAATAAGATCACATAGCCAAATGAAAGAACATCCAAGATCTTGGTACTCATCCAAGTCGGCAGCTTCCTGCAGGAAATGTGAAAATATAAATAGATATACCTTTTCAAGGTCTCTCCTGGATAAGGTCTCCTTCTCGAGCTTTTCCTTGTACTCATCTTCAACTTGGGTCAGATGCGTCTAGTTTGTAGGAGAAATTGAGTATGAGTTATTTACTGTTCAAACTGGGACAAAATATGCAGCTGTTGTATATAAGAAAATTTGTTACCTCTAATGCTTTAATAACACCTTCAAGCTCCCCAGCCTTCTTTGACCATTCCTCAGAACTTTCTTTGTGAAGTTCAGCAAGTTTCATGACCTAAGCACCGGAAGCTTCAGTAAATCAACTCGCTAAAGAAAGCCGAAAGATATACACAATAAAGGATAAAATACTCCTAGCATTCCCACAAGCATTGCATTGCATCAGCTATGCATAATGAGTTTTATCAAGAAACAGGTCAGATATTAACAATTAAAATGCGACAAAAAGTCTCAAACTATCAGAATGGCGAGTAGCCGCGGGACATAACGGGAGACAAGTGGAAGAATCTCTTGGTGCTAGGCGGCAATCACATACACACAAATAGCAGCGGCAGTGGTCTTGGGAAAACGAACACAAATAGCAGCAGCAGAGGGAAAACACACACAATGCAACAGCAAGGGGAAAGACAATTAAGAGAGAACCATACAGTTGAAAGTTCAGCACCCAGACGTTGTTCATTAGCAGCTGCGGCATCCTTTGTTGAACACAATTCCTTCAATCACCAAAACATAAAGAGCAGAAATTAGATGCCAAAAAGTAATACTGCAACCATCTGCATGAAAATTTACCTTTTCCATGTAAGATACCCTTTGCTCCAGTTCAGAGATACGTTCTTTGCCTCTCCTCAAGGAGCTAGAAGATTCAGAAATCTCTCTTTCAAGCTGAAACGCAAAATTTACGTCAGGGTATATCTTCTAAGTCTTGTCTGTCACATCATGAGTTAGATCACAAAGACTCACCTCTGCAATCCTAGCTGACATCCTAGCCTCCTCATCCATATTTGTTTTCCTTAGTTCAGCTAAGTTCTTCACTTTTACTTTCAGTTCTTCATCAAGCCATAGATTATGCTTTTCAAGCAGCTCCTTCTCCTGATAAAGAAAACCAAACCACATAGATTCAACAGGTGCACCATGAAGATGCAGTAGGGCTTATATTAGGCGGTATTAATACAACAAAGAGTAAGGGATGTCACAACTAAAACAAGAACTCTGCATCTCGGTGCTAGTTCATCCATTTTATGATCATACCTGGGTAATGCGGTTGCACATTGCCTGACAATGGGTAAACTTGGCTTCAACCTCTTGTATCCTAGCCTCTTTACTAGCAGAACTATCTGCCAGATTGACCTGAAAAGTCGATAATCTCAATATACTTATACCAAAATTGCAGAATATATACCCGACACCCAAGATAAAAAGGACATTAGAATCTCAAATTGAAAATGCAAAAATATAGAGCTTGTTTGGCTGGCTCCACATCTAACATGGAAAATGTGGTAGAAGAGGGCATGTAAATAGACTGTGGGCCATAGGGCTACAAAAGCAGTGGTGGGGCTTGGTGGAACAGAGGGCACTAATCAAAAGGATCCATGCACATATACTTTAGAAAGAGTGTTAATTAAGTACAATGTGGTATTTAAGCGGTATAATTGAGCACTCTTCAACATTGCAAAGTTCAATATTGATAAGATAACTCTACCAGCATCCTCACATAGCTATAGCTGCAAGTGTCAAACCATCCTACCGTATCCACATCTTTGTTCTACATCAATGAATTTTTTAAGGATGGCCATATTCAGTTGCAACGAAAAAAAATTTATTCATGTAATACCCTACATCCACTATGTATATGGCTGCCAAATGGACTGGTTACTGAATATCTTAACAGAGGAGCTCACAATTTTATCATAATAGCTCTGGATGATGCCATCCTTCTCTTTTATTTCAGCATCTCTCTGCTCAATCAACTCCAACGACTGACACTTCGACTTGTGCAGCTCCGAGATTTCAACTTTCAACCTCTCCACCTCGCCATCCTTAGCAATCTAAGCCACCAACAAACATCGAGTGATCAGTGCACCGAACCAAACCAAACAAAGCAATCATCCAACTGAAAACTTAAGAGCACGTACCGCCTGGATCCGAAGCTGATGTATCTCCGCCTGGGAGGAGGCAAGCTCGGCGGCACGGCGCTCCGCGGCGGCGGTGAGCTCGGCGGCCTCGGCCTGGGACCGATCGAACTCCGCGGAGAGGGAAGCGTAGCGTTGCTCGAGGAGGGCGCAGGTCTGCTCGGCGGCGATCGCGGCCGCGTCCGCCTCGGCGCGGACGGTGTCCACCTGTCGCCGGAGCTCGCGGATGGCGGCGTCGGCCCGCTCGGCGACGGCGGCCGTGTCGCCGCCGAGGAGCCGGAGCTCCTCGTCGGAGATGAACAGCGGCATCGCCGCGGGCTGGGCACACGGAGGCCGGACCCTATCCCGCGCCCGGGGACGGGTCTACGAGGTTCTAGGGTTTGCCGACCGCCGCTGGGGGCCAGGTCGGGTGGTGGTGGCGGAAGGGCGGAAGCGGAGGGAGTCGAATGGGGGCAGTGGAGGAGAGACGGTGCGGGACGCGAAGCGGCGTGAGCGGAGGCAGCAAAATATTACTAGGTGGAGAAGCGTGTAGGGAACTGTGTGAGTTAAGACACGGCCCACGACCTCGATATAATGGGCTAGTTCAACATGGGCTGGAAAACAACTCAGCTGAGCTTGCCTCCTCCTCCTCCTCCCAGGCTGAGTTGTTTGAGCCTGTATAACTTGTGGGCCATATTAACAACAGAGACTGGCTTCAAAAAGGAAAGCAAAATGTCTTCATAATTGCGTGTATTAGTAAATTCGGCCTGAAATAAATTGGCGCATCGACTCCGGCTGGATAGGATGATCGCGGGCAGTGGGCTGGAAATAAACTGTCTACTGGGCTCCGTAGTCTAGGAAATCGATGAGAATTCAGAGAAGCGAACGTCCAACCCAAAAGAGATGAGAGAATTGTGCAAAATTTTGTGCAATGATAAACAAAAAAAGAGAGAAATTCACTTTGTCTACAGTTCACAAGTTTACTTAGTCTCCGAGCAGTTTTTTTACTCATTTAACGCCTCATACTATATATATATATATATATATATAACCAGGCCACCTCATTTAATTACATGATAGATGAAATCAAATCTAATGCTACAGAGTAGTCAAAAAGAAAATTTCATGACATGTTTTCCAAAGGGTTTAAGCAGACCCACAACTTTTTCCCGATGCAAAAACGGTATCTTGTGTGTGCATTTAAAGTGTATATTGAATTTTATATATAGAAAAAATTATATCCACACCACTAAAAGAATCAATCTTTGGATATATATCATTAAAAAGTTTAATTATAGATATGTACCATCAAAAGATGGAAATGTATAGATATGTACCATTATGTTTGCTTCCGTTAGTTTCACCGCTAGCTTTATCTTTTTTAGCAATCCAGTGCACCCTTTTGCCAAATAAAAAAACAATGTCGTCCGGCAGCCCGACCAGACCACACGAGGGAAAAAAAACGCAAGATCTCATCCTCGCGCATCTGCTGCCTCCCCTACGCGCGCTCTCCCGAGGCCATGCCGGCGGCACACTCCCCGGTGGCCGCTGCCTCCTCCTCCTCCGTACCCTCCGGACAGCGCGGCGCCCCCGCCGCGCCTCGGCCTCCACATCGCGATGGCACTCGCCTGCTTCGCGATTGTCGGCACCGACTTGCTTATCCACCAGTGAGTCCTGGCCAACGCAACGGTGGCTTGGAGCGCCATGCGGCCGTGGTCCTGTGCGCGATGAGAAGAGGTCGCGTGGCCAAGGGCCCCTCCTCCGTCTTAGAGCCGCGGCTAGGGCGACAGCAGCAATGAGCCTAGGGCGGTCGTGAGCGCAGTCCCTGCGACAACGAGCGGTGGCAACGTAGAGACGAGCTCGGTCAGGCGACGAGGTACTCAAGCTTAACAGAAGTTAACGTGGAGTTGATAGAAGTGCTAAGTTGCTAAGAAGTGTCATCTTCTGATGATATATATCTCTGTTGTTGAGGGGATTTTTGGTTTCAAGAATTAAAGTTTAAAGTTTAATTTTTGTCACATCAAATCTTCGGATGCTAACTAAGAGGATTAAACACGAGATAATTATAAAACTAATTACATAGATGGAGGCTAATTCGCGAGACGAATCTATTAAGCCTAATTAATCTATCATTAGCATATATTTACTGTAGCACCATATTGTCAAATTATGGATTAATTATGCTTAATAGATTTGTCTCGTAAATTAGTCTTCATCTATGCAATTAATTTTATGATTAGTTTATATTTAATATTTCTAATTAGTAACCAAACGTTCGATGTGACAGGGACTAAAATTTAGTCTCTGGAATCAAGCACCCCCTGAATTTTTTGATGGTACATATAAAAAAAGTGGTTCTTTTGATGCTATAGATCCAATTTTTCCTTATATATAAGTTGACATGCACCGGCCATTTCTTATTTGTTCTTTCATTGACTCCAGCTGGTATGCAATTGCTGGCGTGAAAATTTCATAAAACAATTTAACCACACTCTGAGTGATGTCTGTGATAGTGTGATGTCCCCCGGCCCGGTATCTACATTGTTCCTCTGCTTAATGCCCGTGTTGTGTTTACGTGCTACATATAGGACTACTATTATTTTTGGCATGAACTCCCAGGGACATACTTCCCTTATGAACCTCCAGAAAAGTGTTAAATCTAAACGGGGTGGAACCATACTAGATACTGTACTAGCCAATGTCAGGTCATATGTTCTTATTGTCGAAATTGACAAGTTACTTAAGAACTTCAGGTACAGCTTAAAAACATATTAATTTGCCTCAACCCTCCACTGGAAGTTCCACCATTCTTCTTCCTGGAGCAATTGATGCCAATGGGCGTGCAGAGGTGGGCCTGTTGTGTGTGGAGGAGTCATTGCAACCACTGCACTGACGAAGGAGAGGGAGTCAGCTTTGAGGATCGGTGAGGAGCGGACCAACCAGCAGCGCAGCTAGCAAACACTACTTCTAATTCAATTTATGTCCTATTGCAGACTACGAAAATGTACAGTTGATCTATGCTAATATGTTTTTTATGGGAAATGTTAATATGTTTACATAAGTGTAATTCACAAAATTAACCATTGTACAACTTCTCTACGAATCCCAGCTGGTAATCCCTGACTCCTGAACATGTATGGAGCTAGCTAGCCGCCTCTGTCATCTGCCGAGGTCACGCGCCTCCTTGCAGGCGTTCGCCACCGGCAGTTGATCAACAAGGACAAGGCCATCGTGAACCGGCAGCATCACGGGGATGACGAGCGTGGCCTCGGCGGCTACCGCCACCGTGAGGAATCCAACGAGGCCGACCGTCGGGGACGTGTACTGGTGCATATCCCACACGGAGGGTCAAGGCGAGCGCCAGCACCTGCACGGGCAGCGGCATGACGACGAGCGCGTACGCCCTCGCGCACAGCTGCCTGTTGATGGCGGCACCGACCAGGCCACGTCCCAGCACGCGGTGGCGAGCAGCGGCGTGTAGTCGCCGGGAACTAAGCCGATCACCGCGACGACATGCCATCGCTGACGGCTGACGCCGACATTTCAGGGCGCGGCGCGCAGGGCAGAGGGCAGGAGCCAGGAAGCCTCACTTGCCTGCGACCGCTGCCTTCCTGGTCGGTTCCTTCGCTAACCTCGCCGGAGCTCGACGCGGGGAATCATGGAGGCCGGAGGACGGAGGTGGGCACGGTGGTCTAGCTCCCAGAGAGAGTGGTCTCGCAGGCTCGCGACCCGCGCGTTGATCGCGGCCCTGCAGATCCGATATGACGGTTACCAGACCCCAGAGGGTGGACGGTATTTCATTTACCGTCCACCCTGGACGGTAATTCAAACAACGACCACCCTCTAAGCTCGGGCCACCCGCCGCCACCAACGGCAACCACGCCGTCGTGGCTTCCCCGACGAGCTATCGCAGCTTCGGAGCAGAAGATGGAAGCCACGGCGCCGTATAGCAGTCTCCTGACCCACCACGGCTGCTCGGAGCCTCGGATGTACACGCCTGCGCGTGCGCCTAGTCCACGGGCTTGCATGGAGGCGCTGGCGGCGAGGCACGACCACACGAGATGACAGGTTGAACCGCTGTGTGCCGCGACGCCGGCACGCGTGGCCGCGCCGCGCAGGAGCAGGTGTCCGTCGAGCGTGGCGCTGACCAACCCCGCCGTTATGATCGGAGCTGCGCCCGCGTCTCGCCACAGACCTCTTCCTTCTTGCGCTGACGATCGTCGAGCCAGCGGAGCGACGAGCAGCCGAGTGCGCGAGGAAGGCGGCAAGGCCTCGCTACCTCGCAGGCAATCGAGGCCGCACAAATGCAAACGAACGGACAAGAGAAGCTCAGGGGGTGGACGGTATTTCATTTACCGTCCAACCCTGAAATACCGTCCACCCCCGGGTTCGGGCTGCCCGGCGCCATCGATGGCAGCCACGCGCCCCCGCCGTGCAGACCTCTACCGCGGGGGTTCACGGCTTCCGCGCAGGAGAAGGACGTCCTAGGGCGGACAAGCTGCTGCCTGATCCACTCCAGCTCGCCGGTGAGGCAGCACGCGCGTCCTCCTGCTCCTGTACGGGCTCGCCCGGCCGGCCGGCGGCAGCCCATCGCACATCGTCGGCGCTCACCGCTACGGGCGAACGTCCACGCGATCCGGCTGTGGACTTCTGTGTTGATTTGGAGCGCAGTGAAAGAAGGATCTCGCCGTGGTTCCTTGTGTGGAACAGCGAGGCCGCTCCGGCATTGCCGGTGTGCATTGCCCGTGCTGTGCAGCGGGAGGTCGGCCGCCGACACAGCCCCCGTGAAGACTTCTCCTCTATAGCTCGCGCTCTGCAGAGAATCCATTGAACCATGAAACTTTGCAGTACAATGCGGCCCCATAACCCCGAGCTCCCAGAGCTCGAGCTGTAGGCTGCAGCCATGGGATGGGTGGGGGGAGTCGTCTGAACTTGCATTGCTGTCCATTGTGATTCCATTTCCGTCAGTTGACTCAGTTCGAACTTCGAACTGCGTGGGCTAAGTGAAATCTCTCTGCCGCGAGGGAGAGGCCATGGGCTTAGGCAGGGCCGGTTGTTCGGGTTGCGGCCTGGTGCCATTGTGTTTGTTGGGAAGGCCCTTTCGTTCTACTGCTTTGACTCCTGGGCTCCTAGCCCTGAAACTAAAGTGATACTGCAAGAAAGAAGAAGCTGACCTAAAAAAGCTAGACACTGATGGAGATGATCGGTGGAAGCTAGAAGCAAGTGGTGACAATCGGTGGAAGCAAGTGGTGACAATCGGTGGAAGCAAGTGGTGACACGAACAACACGTCGATACAGTACTGAGCAATAGAGATATCTAAAACAATAATACAAGTTCCAACGTATGTATATGAATCAATTTCGAATACATCGAGAGTTCCCTCTTAAAAGCTACTCCATCTGTCAATATATATAAGTTGTAACCACTTTTTATAAGACGCGCTCTCTCTATACTCATGTACATCGACGCAGTAATACTGGTGTTGAGAGAGAGAATTAAATACGTTTGTTGATCTTTAAACCAGAGAACCAGAGGTAGTCATATCTTATATACTGGGACGGAGGGACCTAGAGAGAAGCCTGGTTCAGACTTCTGAATACTAATGAGAAGAATAGTGTGCTACTCAGATCATGAATACCCATGGCAAGACACAAATCAGAGGGTAGATTTCTGCATTTTAACAGATTAATAAGCATCAAGTAAACATAACCATTTGTGTAGTTCATGAACAATATCAATATAATGGAGTACTTCACCAAATGGATTTTATCAGAAATTGAGCCCTTTTGATCACACCATCTATTCTATCTTAACTTGAAGAATCCGTTGGCTAAACAGATTTATTTTGGGTACTTCTCAACCAAGACTCTACTTGCTAGTGTTCAGCCATCAGCTCAGCTCTGGTTTTGCAGAGAAAATCGTCCGATCTGCAGTCAGCAAGGGCACGTGCCGCGCCAGCTTTGTCACGTCTCAATCCTGAACATGACCAGTAAAGCGAGATTAGAGAGACAAAGGATCAACGGCAACATGCCATGACTTGTCGTTCGCCCCTTTTCATTTCCTGCCCAAATGGCGTCGGAATGCCTCGTAAATGGAGCCTTCAGTTTCCGCTCTCCACGCAGAACGCAGGCAGCTCCTTTCGGCCAAAAAGACACATCAAAGGAGCAGGACAGAACCGTATGCTTGGTGGCTGGCTCCAGCCTTATTGAGGAGGGTCAAAAGCTGGCATCATACGAACACCACGGTGAAGCAGGAAAGTTCTGGAATCTTGAGACGTGGAGCCGATTTGTTTTGACTGTTTGCAGGTGCTGCAACTTGCAAAGCTGAACTGCTGGGTGCTGGAGCTTGAAGCTGAATACTCGAACGGCCGATGGCCAGCACCGGGCAACCGAGCTCAACTTGGAGCTGCCTGCCTAGATTAACACAAGTGGTTAGCAGATAGGGCCATTGGCCATTCATTACGGTGAGCTGTGCTCAGCGCAGTGGGCTGCCTACACCAGCAACTGTCCATTAATCTACAGCCGAACAGTCAGGCAGCTCTGTGTTCTTCAGCGCAGCGTAGTAGAGAATTGCAGGAATGCAGGATTCAGACGCATGTGAAAACAAGTGTTTTTTACGAGCAACTAACCCAGTTTATTTAGGTATCGTGGCATCTGTTTCGAAACCCCTTTGCCGTTTGTCCTGTTCTAGCACAACATCACCAGCGGCTTAAACAAAGGGTGCGTGAGCCTCTACTCTAAGCATCCGCCGACGCGAGCACGCATGATGAGCTTCCAACCCAAAAGGCTCCGATGATTCCACCAACTGCTGCCGGCATCTTTGGCCACTGAGTTTATGATTGAGAACCTATTTGGCATCAACAGCAACTTACATTCTAAACACTACTAAAGAAACGCAGAGATATCCTCAAAAGCTATGCGCTTTGATTCCCATCTGCGAGAGCAAGAAAGTATAGCAAGTACAGGACATCTCTGGCTCTAGATCTAAGCTACTTCAACTTGTTCCGATTCCATGTGCAAACCGTATGGAGAAAGCAAGCAGTCTCACTAACAAACGCCTGACCAAGACCTGAAAATTTACACTGATTCGAGGCTGTTGCATCTCAAGCAGGCAGTCCTCTCATCCCGGGGGTGTCAAACCCTAACTCACACAGTCACAGTATGCAAGCAAATGTAGCAGCCCTTGTGATGTTGGGCTAACTGAAGCCAGGTGATCACCGAAAATACAGGTCCACCGGTCAATGATTACGGCCCTACGATTTGTATGGTATGGGGGTGTATGAGTTGACATCTCAGCTGGTGGCCTCGTCGATGCTTTGCAGCGACGGCCGCCATTGCCGGTGCCGCGCGCTGGAGCTCCGGTTGCCATTGTCCTGACGCGCCAACTGCAGTCAGATGGGAAGAGCAGCAGAGTAATCAGAAGATGGAACCTTTGCATGTTGCCATGGTTAAAAAGAAATGGGAAGAAAGGGGAAAGATTCTCGGAAAAGATTCTTCCTCCTGACATTAGTTGAAACTCACTTATTAATCTGTTCCTTAATCTAATGTGGTACAACTTCCTTCTGGATGCTATAGTAGCATCAGTTAGTTAGTTATTTACACATCTTTTATTTTTCTCTAAAAAAAACTCCTACAATCAATAATCCTCTGGAATGCATTTCTCCTGGAATTTTGGTAATTTTGTTTACTAATTGATGATTACGTGTGTCAGTTGTCAGATTTTTTTCTACAGTGGCAGAAATTCCAGTGACAGGAACAGGACACCATAGTCACGAGGAGATGAACAACTAACTACGCCTCAAGAAGCAAATAAAGGCGTATGGATCATGGCGAGAGCGTGCATGGTGGGCATCGGAAAGCAACTGATGAATTGAAGAGGCAAAGTCTAATCCATGTAACTCACACCCACCTGATCAAGGCTGGCGTCCAGGGCCGCCTCGTCGTCGTCGTCGTCGTCCTCGGCGGCGCCCCTCGCCTTGCTCTGCCTCGACTCCAGCAGCTGCTGCTGCGCTTTCCTCTGCTTCTCCTCCTTCCTCGCCTGCACCGCCTTGGTCACCTCTGCAGCACCGCACCGCAGGTTAGCTTCCTGTTCATCGATCCGCACCAGGGCACGGCGCGCGTACACTGGGATTTGGACGGAGACGGAGAAGAAGGATTGCTTTTCTTTTTTACCCTGGGTGGTGATGAGGCGGTAGACGTGGCCGATGAGCAGGGTCTCCTTGGGCTTGAGCAGCTTGACGCGCGTGAGGCGCACGGTGCGGCGCTCGCCGCCGGGGGCGTCCTGCCGCTCCTCGGCGACGCGGAGCGTGACGAGCGCGACGTAGTGGCCCGGGTTGGCGCGCATCACCTCGGCAGCGCTGGTGGACCAGCAGAGCCGCTCCACCCGCCCGCCCGGGTGCTGGAGCAGCACCGCCGCCGCCTCCGCCGCCTGGCAGTTCCCCATCCCGCGCGCGCTGGCTGCTGCTACTGGGGTGGCCCCCGCGCTCGCGTAAGGGAGACTTGGGAGCGGCGGCGGCGACTCTGCGCTGGGAGAGCGGCGGTGGCGAGGCGGAGCGAGTGGGGCGAGAGCAACCGCTCGAGTGCCGAGGTGGTATATATGGCGACGGGCCAGCCTACCCACTGCTCCTTTTTCTGTCTACCCCGGACCGAGCCCCGCCACGCCACGTACGCGACGTGCGTGCTCGGATGCCTGCGGCTCGCACGGTAACAACGGTTGCCGAGGGGCGAAGCGGTGAACTGGTGGTTGGTGCCCCGGCGCGCGCGCTGGCTCCCTCCTCGGCGAAAAGATCTAGCGTCCGGTGCCGGTGATCGACGGGGGTTTTCGCCTGGCCGCCGGGGGAGGGAAGCCGGCCGGCCAGCTGAAACTAACCCCGGCTCGGCCTCGCTGCCTTTTCCCCGGGGTCGCACGTGAACGGACGTTAGGACGTACGTGTTCGGGGAGTTGTTTGTACTCGTCGGGAAGTTTGCAGTGCGGCAACAGTGCGGCATGCGCCATCATCAATTGGCGTTTTCGCCGGCGTCGTGCGGACCAGGGCGGCCGGATGGGATCGGCCATTGGGTGGGTCTCGGCGCTCTCCCTGCCGCGTACGTCTTGTCCTCCGCCGGCCACCGTGAACGTACGCCGAAAAACCATGGCCTAGCTAGCACTAGCAGCTGCAGCAGAGTCCATGGCGATCGGCAGCAGCTACCGCAGCCTACCGATCTGCAGAAGTTTCCACCTGCACGGCTTGGCCAGTAGGGGATTCTCAAGTCGCGAGAGGATAGATCAGCTGACAGCAAAAGCTTGTCTATATTCATTATTTTTCTTTTGAAAGATCACCGATTGGTGGCGCTTCAGCGTTTCCATTCCAAAGTCCCTGTCCTATCCCATGCATAGAGGTGAATATTAACAGGTTGTGGTTTGGATCCACTCCACTACCTACTGGGTCCAGGTCAACCTTCTGTTTGGTGATGGGCCTGCACCTTCGCTAGCATCCAGCACGCGATTGTGCGGTTCCCAAGTACTTTGATTATAGATGGCCATTCGAGTCGCCCGGCACGAGCCGGGCTGGCTCGGCATGAAATGACCGGGTCAGGCCCGGCACGATCATGCTAACAAGCCATGCCGTGCCATCCGTCGTGCCGCGTCCTCATTACAAGTATGAGCCCGCGAGCCTATTTCGTGCCGGAGCAGCTTGAAAAGCACGGGAACTCCATCGTGGCCGTGCCGTCCGCCACCCGTGCGCTTGATGAAGGCCGCCGCTCGCCGGCTTCCGCGCCTGCCGACGCCTCCGCGCCCATTGGTCGCCGCCCACCAGCCCCGCGTGCCGCGCCTGCCGACCGCCGCGCCTGCCACCCGCCGCAGAAGCCAAAGCTCGGAGCATCGGAGGGGAGGGGAGGGTTTGGGATAAGGAGAGGATAAACCAAAACTCGACGAAGAGGATAAGGAGAGAGAGAAAAATGAGGAGCGGGGAGTCACTGAGTTAGAGTTTCGAGGATGGTTTTTTGACCATTGGGATTGAACTATTATACGGGTCGTTAACAAGCTGATCATAAATATCGGATTGTGCCGTGCCATCTGCTGTGCTGCACCGGCGGCCCAAGCATGACGCATCATACCGGGCCGTGCCGTGCTTGGGCTGGGCAAAAAACTCAGACCTCGGGCCGGGCTGTCGGGCCTCGAGCCTTTTGGCTATCTATAACTTTGATCGAGCACCAAACTCCAACCAAACTATGGTATTTATTCAGCTGGAGCGGCTAGGAATAGTTTTGTGTGTTGGGTTGTTCGATTGTTTGGGACTATTCATGTGTATGAGAATCTTCTGCCTTTCTTGTTGTGCAATCCTCTAACATCTGCCACAAAAGATGCTCCAAAACGAAAGCTTCAGGATAGTACATTGATGATGTATGTTGTAGGCTTAGAATGAAGCTGTATTGTTCCTCGCCAGGATCATTTGATACCAGTACTACTGCATATGTGGAAAATTAGCTGATCATTTCTTTGAAAAAAGGAAGATCAGTTCATCATAGCTAGAGAAAAAAGCTTTGCCATCATGCCACGCATCAACATTAAATATTTCCACAGTATAAAAGACCCATTTCAAATTAAGTCCAGACAGTACGAGCAGTACAATGCGAAATGCAAGCGCACCTGCTTGAAATATTTTTTTCTTCTTTTTTGGGAACAACACTTGCTTCAAAACTTTACAGCTGCTAATTTATAAATGCCATCACTTTAAAAAAATGGAACGCAGATGCCCCCATAAACAAATTTCACATATCATGGCACAATGCTACTTCAATCAGTATCATACTGCGATGACTTGCTCATCATTTTTCTTTCTACACCCTGCCTGCGATTGCTTCCTGGTAATGGAATGTGCCGAGTTAAAAAATTCCGACGACCATTCTGTTGCTCGCCTTCCAACCAGCAGCCTCCTGAAAACAAGCCAGTATCAGAATCGTGTCAAACACCCTTCGACCGGAAGAAAACTAAAATACAAAAATTGTCTAGGTTAGGTACTTACAGGCGCTTAGATGTCTATACTCTGCCGAAGATCGATTGGGACCTGGCAGAGTCAGCTCCCCCAATTGCCTGGGCAGTGCGCGGTTCATGTCTGCCTTTTCCGGTGATCGTCCGACCCCTCCCAGCTAGGCAGCTACCGTTAGATGGCCGAATCGATCAAGGTCCTCGATCGATCTGGTCAGCAATGGTGAGGCGACCATCAGCACCAGTGCCCAGTGCAGTGGCTGGAGGGTAGCAAGCTTAGCATCTGCGCGTGCCGGAGGTTGTGTGGCGTCAGGGTCGCGGTCGCCGCCGTAATCCCACAGGGGCATGGCAATGCTCGCGCGCTGCGTGCATTGATGAGACCATGTGCACCGGCGCGCGGGTGCCTTGCGCGAGTTGGCGTCTCGCTCGCGAGCCCTCGCCGGCATGCCACTTGTACTCTCTGCTGCGTCCGGGGGCTAGAGAAGCTGCCGAGGGAGGAGATGGTGGTGGTGTGATGGCGTGTTAGCTAGAGGCAAAGTCTTTGCTGCAACAGATTTCTGCAGCGTTTGTGATGCCGATGTGTGAGGCGAAGCGAGGTCAGTGTCGAATTTTTCATCAAGGTGACCAACCCTAACGCACGTCCAAGAATTTGGCATGCTTCAGAGTTCAGACTTCAGAGTTCGGAGAGGGAAATTAGTGCTTGAGCAACTGCTACCGGCCTGCTCGCTAGGAACAGTAGATACTGTATCCTGCATCAACAAAAGAGGAAAAAAGAAATGAGAGCGATAGGGAGAAGAGATGTAGTTATTTCTGATTCTCATGCTTCACAGGAGGAACAGTTCCTGCCATTGCTGTGAGCTGAGTGCCGTGCAACTGCAAGTGGGGGGTTGCGCTGTTTGCCATGCAATGCAAGGCCATCCGATGGGCCAGTATCGGAACAGGCCCACTCGAATCATTTCCCTAATAATTCGAAGTCAGCACAGACACGTACCTGTCCGTTTACTGTATTTATCAAGGCCGATTCCGCTGAGTAAACCAGAAAAAAATGCAGCAGAAAACATACCCGTCGTAAAGGCTTTCAGGGACCATGCAAATTGCAGCGCAATTTAACGGTTGAAGAAGCGTCTTGGCTGCGTAAAATTGGGTCGACGACTGCAGATTGCAGCATGGGTGTTGCTAACCCTACCTACCCTCATCATCGCTGTCGCCTTTTCTGCTTGATGTTCATAGTTCATTGCCGGTGCGCGCGCGCACCCGTGTTCGTACATTAACGCTTGGCAGCATCCCCGCCAGTGGCGGAACGTGAAGCTAAAACAAGCAACAAGCGGATGCCAGTTGAGCACACTTTCGTGGATTTGTGCTCGTAAATTCACAACACTCGTGGATTTGTGCTTGTAAATTCACCGAACAAGCAAAGATACAGACTTACAGTGGGGCAGCGCGTGGAGAAAGAAGAACCGATGCCCAGTTTCACCTCCACGACGGTTCGCCCCTGATCCCAACCCTTCTTTGTCAGGTCTCCAGGCCATGAGAACATTACCTAGCTGTCGATCAGTGGACAGAAGCAGGCAATGATCGTGCATGCTGCCGTGGTGGTCCTCGATCGGTGCCATATGGGCCAATCAGGCTCTGGCGGTTTAGCCTGTTCTGCTCGATGCTTCCTCGTCGGTTCCGTGAAGACTGAAGAAGTTGTTGAAGCCTCGCCTTCCATTTTACAAAGATCCATCTACTCGTCGAGCATCTGGATTGCCACTATGAATCTTATTTGTTTCTTCTGGGAAAAAAATCCGTCTTGGCCCACTCTAGCATGCACTGATAAACATGAGAGGCGACCGACTTCTGATAATGGTCAGAATGGCAAGATCAAGAGAAGTATATGCCACAAAGATTTGGCACCACCAGCTGCGTCAACATGCCGTTTATATACTAACACCAGCCCACATGATTTCACATGGGAAATGCCATTCCTTGTTTTGTATGAGCATTAGTTATCTCTTCCCAGCAATTCCAAGGACAACACAACAAACAAAGCCAGAAAATCATGTGGCAAATCCATATAACAAACAACTTGACATGCATCGGAGGATCACAAAACGCCCCACCTGCAACAGTTCGCTTGGTGGCAGCACATGGCGCAAGGGGGAAATGCTATTGTTTATACGAACAAAATCGCAGGCGCCGACCTTTAACGACCGGAAGAATGTTGAGAATCTGATCTTATGTGTTGAATGATAGAAGCAATTATGCACCAGCACATGTAAACAGTAGCTGAGTCACGGGTGCAACGACTGCAACACCATACTGTAGGAACTTGAACCAAGTCTCCAAGCTTGAAAATGTTTGCAAAGAGCCAAACCTAATCAGATTTCTATAACTGCTGAATAACATGAGCAGAACAAAACTATCATGGCATATTGGCATCATATCTGTTTTTCCACCATCCCAGAGAGCTATTCGAAGGTTGCCAGTAGAAGCGCCGAGAGTTACGAAAATACAGAAGAAACATTCTAAACTTAGATCCTGGAGAAGTAGAACCCAACAGCAGAGGTGAACTAAAGATCCGGGAGCCTGAAGCTTGAGCTCTGCCGCAAATCAAATACAGCGATCGCTCGCCAGAGCTAGAGCTGCCGCGCGATGTGCCTAACACGCACCTTAAGCTCCACCTTAATGATTTCCTTCCATGTATTTACGTTCATTTCCCTTTTCTTTTCCTTCATTTTCTATGTTGCTTTTACTTCTCAACACGTGGTAGCTACAATCATTAGCATGGGTAAATAATTAGTACACATAATATTTTCTTCCATTTCTTTTTCTTTCCTTTCATTTACCCGTATCTTCTTATTTAACACGTGGGTAGCTACGATCATTAGCTATATGGCTAATAAATTCATGTGTTTGAAAAGTTTTTCTAGAAAGAGTTATGAAGTTGTGCAGAATAAGTTGTGTGTATAGATTTACAATGACGTTGATTACTTGTATAAATTATTTATAAAAGTTAGGTTAGAAAAATTATGCGGAGAAATTTCTATTATAATTTTACCCGTAAACTTCGTTGGCACTAGTCTCATGCGAACTTGTGATGAAAGATTATCATTAAAAAAGTTTATCATCAAAAGGTTTTTAAAAAAATTATAAGGATAAGTTATGCCTAAAAGTTTGTTCAAAACTTCTCTAACAACAATTTTACTGAAAAGATATTCTAAAAAAGTTTGGACATAAAAGTTATACACGAAATTTATATATACAACTTTATAACTTTTCTAAAAATAGAAAATTGCGGAAAATAAAATTTTCCAAAAAAGGAAAGTTCTGCCTGGTCGGAGATCGCTAGCTCGCAAGCCTCCTTGCGTGCGCTCGTGATTTAGAAACCTCCGAGCTCTGCTTGACGGAATGGCAACCGGACAAAACCTAGGCAGGCTGAAGCTGGCTCCAATTAAAAAATAATTCGAGTACTGAAGCTGCACCTGGCATAACGGGCAAATCCCATCTCAAGATCTCCACTACTCCACCAGCAAATTCTTTTTCTGCAATAGGACAACAGGATAGTTGGCTTAGAACAGCAGATGAACAAGTTGGTTAATTTGGGTGTTGTACTTGTACAATTGGAAACGCAATGGTTGCTGTATTGCAAGATTCAGAAATAATAGGTGAAAACAACACCAGGACACACAGAGATAGCATGATTGAAACCAACGCATAGGATTAGCATGGAAAGCATTACTGAAAAGGATTAACTTCTGTAGCCATAGTTTTACAAGGAAGATAGAATGCATAAACAAATTCCCCTGCGTCTTCTTGTCACAAGCTGCACTAAGTTACAGTGCAGACACTGCCATAAACTCACAGATTTGACCAGACAGGTTTCTGAGTTTGCATTGCGGATTTGGTTGAGATTCACATTCACTTTGCCTTCTCATCCTTCTCTTCCTCATCCTTTCCCTGTTCGAAGTCATGGTCACAGGCATGAACTCCATGTCGACGTAGCCTTTGGTCTTGTTCTCTTGGCGGACCAGCGCCTCTGCGCGCCTCAACCCCTCCGCAACCGCATGGACCACGAGCCGCGCGCTTCATCTGCCTCACGGGGACTCGACCGTGCTTGCAATCCGTCCCCCGGCCGAAGCAGCGCCGAGATTCCTAATCCAGCGTGCCCATGCATGATCGCCATGAGCACGCGCATGTCGTACGGTCGATCGGCCGTCGAACCCGTCCGTCCATCCATCCGTGCCAGCGCGCGAGGCGCCTCGTCGCCGGCGCCGCTCCTAGCATATAACCGCGCCGTCCGTCGTGACCGGCCGTGTCCACCTCGTCGAGGAAGAAGGTCGCTGCCTCGCTGGCGCAGACGCCTAGGAAAGCTAAGCGCCGATCTGATGCCAGCAACCAAGGTACGGTCGGGCGCATCGATTCTGGAGCACAGACGGGATGACGCTTGGGTCGAACTAGAGCCACCGGCGTCCTCGGGCACGCGGCAGCGGGCAGCCTCGACGGGCACGACGACACATACCGCTCCGGATCAAGCCGGCGGATGGACGCGGCTGGGCGAGATCGGACGGGGAAGACGACGGCGTGGTGAACATGGCCTTGCCGCCGGTGAGAGCACGAGGACACGACGTGGGGCGGACGGGGGCGCTCCTCCATGCTGACGCAAAGTGCAAAGCTTGAGATTGTCCGGCCGCAGCTGCTGGACCTCCCGGCGGACGTCGGGACGGCGCTTGTCATCGACGAGGATGCCGGCCTGCCGGGCGGTGCGCGGTGACCCAGGGGGGTGGACGGTATTTCGCATACCGACCGGGTGGACGGTAAATGAAATACCGTCCACCCCTGGGGTCCCCGCAGCCGTTGGATCGTACTTGTGCGGCTCAGATCGACGCCGACGCGTATCTCTTCCCTTGATTTGTCGAATAGCGTACCCACTTCGTCGTTCCGCTCGACGGTGAGTCGCGGCACAACCCAAGAAGGCAGCTCCTCAGCAAGAGTGTCCGTGCACAGTTCCGCGCGCACGGACTCGCGCCGTTCACGCGTATCGAGGTGCGGTGGCGGCGGCCACGGCGAGCATGGTCTCGCCGGTGCCGGGTGGTGGGCTCGTGAACGACCACGACAGAGGGCTCCCGTTCCTGATCTTCTGCGCGTAGGAACGTCGGCTTTACTGACGGCGCGGCCCCCGGCTTCATCCGCGGCGAGGGCACAGGACAGGCGTGTTCCTCGAGTGCGGCCAGATTGGCAGTAACGGGAGGTGCCGCCGGACCCTTGGGGTGGTCGACGGCGAGGATCGAAGACCCTTCCCCCCCTCTCAGGGACCGTTGCTCGGTGGCTTGCCGGCCCCCCTCCCGGTTCGCCGCGCGGTGTGCTCCGGAGTCCGGACTCCGGCCGGAGAGCCGTGGCACCGAACGACAAGCTAGGCAGCCGCCGCCGGCGGCGGCCGCATGAATCTCTTCCAGGCGGCAAGCTAGTCAGCCGCCGGTCAGCTGCAATGACGGTCTGAGGAGGCCGGGAGACATCTACAGCAGTGTCGAGAGATGATTCACTTGCCAAGCAACCAAGTTTGCTTTTTTTTTTTTGCGAGTAACCAAGTTTGCTCTTCCCAGCAAGGAAAATGTTGGATGTAGAAATCGTGGTAGACGGTGAGTGTGGCAGGGTCGACCTCGTGGTGCGTGGTTTGCATGCCCATGTCGTACGCTTGATCGGCCGTCATCAGGGCCAGCGCGCGAGGTGCCTCGTCGCCGGCGCCGCTCCTAGCATACGCGACCGGCCATGTCCACCTCGACGAGGAAGATGTCGCTTCTTCGCTGGTGCAGACGCCTAAGTAAGCTAAACGCCAAACCGACACTTGCAAGGGGAAGGAGGATGCTGGTTGATGTTGCAGAAGAGCTGAAGAAGAGAATGGCACATCATCAATTCTTGGGCACAGACGAGATGACACCACCTGGGTCGAACTAGAGCAACCGGCATCCTCGGAAACGCGGTAGTGGGCAGCCTCGACGGGCATGACGACACATACTGCTCCGGATCAAGCCGGCGGATGGACGCGGCTTGGCGAGGTCTGACGGGGAAGATGGCGTGGCCAGCATGGCCTTGCCGCTGGTGAGAGCACGAGGGCACGACGTTGGGCGGCCCAGAGCGCTCCTCCGTGCTGACGCGAAGCGCAAAGCTTGGGGTTACCCGGCCGCAGCTGCCGGACCTCCCGGCGGACGTCGGGATGGCGCTTGCCGTTGAGGATGCCAGCCTGCTGGGCGGGGCGTGCGGACCCAAAGGACTTCGCATACCGATCGGGTGGTCCACCCCCTCGGTCTCCCGCAGTCGTTGGATCGCAATGCGGCTGAAGTCGACGCGTATGTTTCCCCTTGATCGCGTGTGATGCGAGCCTTCTGCGTCTTCCTCCCCAACTGCCGTTCCGCTCGACGGCAAGTCGCGGCGTAACCCAACACCCTAAGATGGCAGCTCCTCATCAAGATATAACAATATTTTAGAACAAAATAAAATATTTCAAAATAAGATAAAAATATTTTAAAATATTGTTATTCCTAGCCTTTTATTTTATTCTAAAACATTATTATCTCCAGCGGACATGTGCGATGATACGGCAGCCATTCGCACGTGCTATGAATAACATCTTCCTTTTGCTCGACGGCAAGTCGTGGCGCAACCCAAGACCCTAAGACGGTAGCTCCTAAGCAAGAGTGTCCGTGAATGATCACATGGCTGCGCGCGCATAGACTCGCCGCCATTCACGCGTATGGAGGTCCGTAGTGCCGGTTCCACTCCCATGCCCCATGACCTTGATCAGGCGGTCACGCAACTCCATCGGTCTTGATGTCCCGGACTCCCACGGCTTCAACCTCCGCACAATTCGCCTTCCACGCTCTCAGCACCCACGGCACATTCTCATCTGACGAGTCGATCTCTTTCTTCAATGGGGAGCAGGCCGAGCATCAGTGCGGTAACCACCTTCCTGCCCTCCCCCTCTAGTTCGCCCGCCAAAGACTTCACCGTGGCGGATCAGAACTAGCCATACCTGCACGGTGTTCTTGACGAGATCTGTGCGAGAGGCCGCACAAACCTTCTTAGTACATAGGAAGAGAACACAAGGACACTAGGAGAGGTCCAGGACACCAGGAGAATACAAGCGCGCTGTATCGCTTGAAGAGCATCGCGCCTCGTTTCGGCCTTTTATGGCCCAGCACACACATGGGCTTCTTTCTCCTCCGCTACTTTCTTCTCCGCCTCGCCGTCGAGTTTTTTATTATTATAGTACTCAATAGTGGACTGCTTCTCATTTTTGGTACCCACCTCATGGGCTTCTTGATTTTGGTATTTAATACTTAAACCTTTTATTAAAATAGTATCAGCCTTCTAATTTGATTGGATTTTGATTTGATTTCCAATCCCAATCACGAATAATTTTTTAACAACCGATCGGCCCACCTTGCTCTCCTCCTCTCTGTATCTCTCTCCTCACACGAGCGCTCCTCTCATGCGCAAGAACAGGACGGAGCGGCACCAACCGGGGCGGCGCGCTTGCCGGCTCCTCCACCCGCGGCGGCGGCGGCCACTAGGGGTGGCGTGCTTGCTGGCTCCTCCCCCATCAGCTGCCTCGGCCACCAGGGGCGGCGCGCTTGCCGGCTCCTCCCCCATCGGCCGCCTTTCCACCAAAAGGTAACTCCGAAGCCTCCTTCTACTTCCCTCCCCATTCTATTACGGCAGACCCTAGGTTAGCCAATTATGTGGTTGAAATTTGGGATTTTTGTTGCAATTCTAGGTGAGGCATGAACGGAACAGAGCCTGTTGAGATGAATACTACCATGGTTGTGGACAACACATGGTTCGTATTTGTGACATTGTTCTAATTTCAGACTATTATTGCTCTAATATATTTTTATTGACACAAAATCTTACTCAATTTGTACCAACGTAGGCTTATTATGGGCGATGACAATCGCTTAACAATGGTAGAACAATCAGTTCTAGCAGTAGATTGGGATTCAATAGAAATTGTAGAAGAAAGGGAGGAGGAAGGAAGGATTGAACTTTGCAGTGAAGAAAGCGTTTATGCGCTGTTGGGTTTGAGACAGGAGGATGAAAGGGAGGAAGAAATGAATCGGGCGGGTGCATCTATACTAGTGGATGACTATATACCAGAGGAGACATCAATGGTGTATGATAAGGATAATCCTATTATGTCTTTAGGCACCATATATCCTTCAATGGAGGAATTTCGATTGGCCGTGAGGCAGTACGCTATAAATAAGGAATTCGAATTGGCTATTGAGGCAACAAACAAGTCAAAGTTTAGAGGGTACTGTAAGGGTGGTGATTGCAATGGTGGTGACTGCCCTTGGTCTATTGTTGGGTTCAAGAAGGCGAACAGTGTGATTGTTACGGTACTTAATTCTAAACTGACATGTTCATGAATAGCAACTATATTTCATCTACTTGTACATATTTTATTTATACATTTTCTTGGACTGTTTATGCAGGTCACGGTGTTGAATGATGTACACACATGTACATCTAGTAGTAGGAGAAGGACAACTACACCTACTTCCAAATGGGTTGCTTCCAAGGCTGTTGATATCCTTCGTAAAAATTCTGAGATGGGTACTAAGGATCTGCAGGTGAAGCTACAAGCTGATCACAATTGCACAATTCGTATGACACAGTTTGGAGAGGACACCAGAAGGTTTTGAAACAGTTGCATGGAACATGGGAAGATAGTTTTCAGCTGCTGTATAATTGGAAGGCAGAGGTCATGAAGAGGTCACCAGATAGTGTTATTGAGATTGATATCAAGTTGGTTGATGGCAAGGTTTCTTTCCACAGGTTCTTTTATGCATTTGGACCTTGTATCGAGGGTTTTTGATCAGCTTGCAGACCATGGCTTGGTATTGACTCCACTGCACTAAATGGTAGGTGGAATGGTCATTTAGCAGCCGCAACTGGTGTGGATGGACACAATTGGATGTATCCAGTTGCTTTTGGGTTTATAGACTCAGAAATTGATGAAAATTGGAATTGGTTTATGCTTCAGCTGCACAAGGTTGTAGGAGATCTTCTTAGGCTTGCTATTTGTTCTGATGCGTGTAAAGGGCTACTCAATACAGTTAATTGTGTGTTTCCACAAGCTGATCAAAGATAATATTTTAGACATCTAATGCAGAATTTGATTAAGAGATCTTCTGGTGAAAGTCTTGGACACAGGGCATATGAGAAGGACGTTTATGAGAAGCACATGGCTGCAGTTTATGCTGGTTACCCTGCACTTAAGGAGCATCCGGAGAAGCATCATAAGCAAAAGTGGCAGAGGTCTAGCTTTAATTCTGAAATTAAGTGTGATTATGTCACAAACAATGTAGCTGAAGTTTTCAACAATTGGATCAAAGATATAAAAGACTTGCCTGTTGTTGATCTTGTTGACAAAATAAGAGAGATGATTATGGTTCTCTTTCATAAGAGAAGAAGAATTGGAGAAATGTTGCATGGGAGGATTCTACCAGCAGTACTACAAATCTTGAGAGCTAAAACTAGAGGGTTGGGACACCTATCTGTTATCAAAGGTGACAACTATGATGATGGCGTCGGACGAGGGGAACGAAGCAGAGAGAAGAAATGACAGCAAAATGTCTGTTCCGATGGATGATTAAGGAAAAGAAATCAAATTGAATCAAATTAGAAGCCTGATACTATTTTAATAAAAGGTTTGAGTATTAAATACCAAAATCAAGAAGCCCATGAGGTGGGTACCAAAAATGAGAAGCAGTCCACTACTGAGTACTATAAGGCTGTTCTCAGCACTTGTCCCATTTCGATAGGGAAAGAGCGCAACAACAGATCTGGGGCCCGCGTGGTCCGCACTGCTATCGGAGAGGTGCTCCCAGTACTTGCGGAGGGTCTCCCGCATGCAGCTTCCCATTGTACCACATGATGCCCACCTCCACATGTCGTTTGATTACAGGTCAGAACAGATGGGATATAGGAAAGAGAAGGTGTGGAAAAGGGAGCAGGAGAGAGAGGATTCCATGTTTCTGATGCGGGATGCGGTCGCTGCTGGGGGGAGCTACAGTGGCCATCCTGCCTTAAATACCGCATGGGGGCCAGTTTAGGGGAGCTGCTGGGAACAGCCTAATAATAAAAAACTCCTCGCCGTCGCCGCCGCCGTTTCTCCTCCGCGTTGCAGCCGGGACTCGGCGTTCGGGAGTTCGGGCTGCCGAAGGAGGGGTTTCTTCGGGGAGGCACTAGTGTAAGGGGAGGGTCTTGGGGCGGCGGCTACTGGCGGTGTCGACGGGTTGTGGGTGGGGATGGAAAGCCAGCGGCGCGCCGCCGGCCGTGGGTGGTGGAGGACATCCGTTGGATGGTGGAGGCGGCAGGGGCATCACGGTGAGAGTCCTGATGGAACCGGGTTAGCGCGGCGGCGGCGAATCCTGCGGCGGGATCCGTCGGAGGAGAACAACATGGGGGCAAGGACTTGAACTTGCTAGGGCGGGCACCGGAGCCAAGGAGGACGACATCGCAGGGGCAAGGAAGACGATCAGGCGTCGCGCCTCATTTCGGCATTTTATGGCCCAGCACACACATGACCTTTTTTCTCCTCTGCTGCTTTCTTCTCCACGTCACCGCTGCCGCCGCCGCCGTTTCTCCTCTGCATCGCAGCTGGGACTCGGGGTTCGGGCTGCCAAAGGTGGGGTTTCTCTGGTGAGGCACTAGTGTAAGGGGAGGGTCTTCGAGCGGCGGTGGCAACGAGTTGTGGGTGGGACGGCAAGGCAGCGGGCGCCGCCGGTGGTGGAGGACATCCGTTGGGCGGTGTAGGCGGTAGGGGCATCAGGGCAAGAGCCTCGACGGAGCCGGGTTAGGGCGGCGGCGGCGAATCCTGCGGCGGGAGCTATCGGAGGAAAACGGCATGGGGGCAAAGACTTGAACTTGCTAGGGCGGGCGGCGGAGCCAAGGAGGACGGCGGCGCAGGGGCGAGGAAGATGATGCTTGGTTGGTGGGCGCAGGGGCGAGGAAGATGATGCTTGGTTGGTGGGCCGGCGGAGACATTCTTAAGGTGAAGAAGATGAATGATGTCGCCCACGGTGACATCTAATTCCCCTAGTCCAGGAGTCCAACTCAGGGTTGTGTTCCCCCCTGTTTTTACACTGCGCGCACTAGAACAACCAAAATCGCAATTCACTTGGTAGAAAGTCAATTTTTCAGAAAGAAAAAAAAGAACCCTTCGACAGAATAAAAGCTTACCCCTATTCACATTCACTGAATCATCAACAACTGCTAAGACAGAACAGATTGAGAAGAAACAACACACAGAATTTGGTTCCTCGAATAAAACCCAATCACAACTCCACAGGACAAGGCTACGCTGGAACCAGTTGCTACGTAACAAAGACCAGTAACCACCAAAGTTAACATTGCCGAAGACTCAGTGGTGGATTCCTACAATATTAGCATAGTGCACTACAATGGCACTGTCATTGATCCCGTTTGTGGATGAGAATTTACAATAACATATATGATGAACGGGCTAACACTCTAACAGGGCATTCTCAACCGCAAACGGGTAACCAAAATTTCCTACTTTTGGCACCAAAATAGAGTATGAAATATACAACAGCAACTTGACATAACGAAGGCAATTGCAGTGCACCACTGTAGGATTTTGCATCTTTTAGGGGCATAACATTTCCATATACCAAGACAATCCAGATCAACAGTGCCACTGCCAGAGAATAGGGGGGTAGACAGTTCGGAGTAACAGAGTATCTGTCATTAACCACAGCAAGCTCAGACTGATGGGAAGAACTTGTTCAGGTTGAATGGCAGGGAGTAGAACTCCTCACTTCTTGTGTCAGTCCTGTATGAACGGAATTTATCCCACCAATGGTATCCTCGGTCTTTTCTGACAGAACTTTCATGCCTATGAATAGTGTTGTCCAGTAGATATGCAACAAAGCCAGCAACAAACGCCTTGGACGAGAATAACACATTTATCATGTCATTGAACTGTAAGGTTAGACGAGACAATGATCAGTTCCCCTCCATATAACAGTTAGGATATGTAAAAGGCTGTGCTGTTGCATACCCATCTTGAATGTGTGTGAACAGGACCATAACCAGCAACAGATGTGTACTCGTTGAAGTATTGAGGAACCGAAAAGCCCATGAAAACTGAGAACCCAAGGATGAACTTGGTCCTAAAGCTGTTGAGATTACAGAACTGAAGGAAGCCAAGCCCAGCAGAACCTGTTGGCAGAGTACCAGCACAGTTGATCACAAATACACATATATGTGATGCACCAATCATTATAATTTAAAATAAGACTAAAAAATGTAAGGCCAGAGATTTCTACTCACCAGCATAAGCAAAGAAGATACAGTACAGAGCTGCAAATATGGGTGCAGGTATTGATGCGAACACAGCTCCAAATTTGCCTGGGTAGTCAAAATGACCCAATAGTACAACGTAAGTATTGATGTTCTGAAGTGGCCAGAGCATGCAAGATCGAAATGCAGATGCTAGTTATTTCCATTGAATGCCAATTTAGGTTAAGTAGATTCCTCAAAAAGGAAAAGGTTAAGTAGAAGTACTGTAAACATCATTGGTGCCAATTACTGAGTGAACCACACACAGAACGAGAATGAATTAAGAAAAACTGCACATTGCATTTTCAAAATAGTTTGATTTAATTCTCTTTTGGGTCCAATAAATTGTTATTAATACTTGTGCTTTACATTCACTAAAATGGATGTCCATTGTAGTAGAACACGCACAGATTCAGAACTATATCAATTGACCATCATATTCCATCAAGTTACCGTTAGAGTCGCACTTTCTAGATTTAAAAATGAGAAATCATGACCTATCACGGACAGGTCCATTCCCATTCTATAGTTGTAGATAGTGTTATAGGTCATCTAAGAAGTCAGCACTACACAAGCTACTGACTGGTCTATCACAGTAAATAAAAGTCAAAGACGATTGTCTTTTAATAACAATGGTCCATTAAATTCATCTAAAGAAAACATTTAAGCACAAGCTTTCGACTCTGGGGTCAAGTAGAAGCTTAGGTTATGAAAATATGTTCGTCACAGTTCGGTTTCTTCGGAAAACTACTGCAAGATATCTCCTATTGACAGGCCTGGTTCTAGATCTCATGTGGATACCTGGTCTTGAAACTTCCAAATGAACACAATCAACTATCTATATAATATGCACCACCAACATCTTAACAACCTCATAAAGAAAAAAAAGGAAGGTCCCTATTCAATAACTAATATCATAGCAGGCTTGTGGGGCAAACAAAACCAGACCAATTTCAAAGTTCCATCATATGTGTAGGTTGGTTTTTTAAAAAAAGCCTTTGCTATCTCAAATGATCTAGTAAAGAATCAAATACTAGTTTCATGAAAAGCAACTTACCCAGAATAGAAAAGAATATCATGAAACCAGCTGATATCTGAACTACCCTTCGGCTACCAACACGTGTCAAAGCTAGCAAACCAGCATTTTCACTGCAGAAAAGGAAATGATTGTTGTATCAAAACCGAATTAGATTTATTCCAAAAGAGAATAGTTGTATAAAAAAGGAAATGAGACGCATCACTTAAAATGAACTGTCTGGTCCTTACACTGATACAGAAGACCCATTTCCTGTCCCAAATAGCCCATCCAGAAGAATACCGATGCCCTAAGCATGAACAAGTACATGGTCTAAGTGAGTTCAAGTTTACAATTATCTAGTAAAATTTGAACATGTGGTAGACAGAAAAATAACATGTACCTGCCAGCCAATACCACGGCTAAGAACAGAGGGTGGGATTGGTGTGGCACTAGCATACCTAGAAACAGCAATGAACGCCCCAGTAGACTACAGACATAAGAGTTAGTCAGTTAGTGAGATCATTATTATATCACTATACAAACCCACATATTGCAATTATGTGCAGGAAAATTGGATTCTCCTATGAGCATGGAGCCAAACCTCCACAAGAGCAACAAATGATGCAGCCATCATAGCAAATGCTTCACCCGCATCAAAAGTTGGAGCGCCCCACTGAAAGGGATATGGCACTCTTATCCTGTCATTTAATTTGTGAAAAAGTTGGGAACTAATCACACATTTTGACAGCAAGCATGGTAACAAAATGGACAGTTGTATCTTCAGAAATGCAAACAGTACCAGGGTGCGCCACCAATTAATCCAGAACGGTCAGTGCGGCAATGGAATTGAGTCTTTGGTGGTGCATTCCTGTATGCTCCTCCAACAGTGAGAAGATATGCGTAGAGCCACACTATGGGAATAGTGAACAGGACAGCAAACCGGTCGAAGATAGACTTCAGCATGTGTACAGTGTGTGGCAGGTACTGCAAAAATTGAACAGAAAGGAAAATTGCTGTTGGATGACACGAAAAGTGCTAGTTAGCAAAATGGGGGTGATGGACACATGTATAGAAATCCAATCATACCATTGCAAAGATCACCAGTAGGATAAGTTCAGGGAGACCAATCTCAACACACTTGGCAATCTGGGTATTTATAGTTCAAGCATAAGCCATATCCTTGAATTAATAGTAAGTGCAAACACAATTATCAATTCTTACCGAGGGAAAACCTAGCTCATAGAGTCCAAAGCCAACTAGTGCCACTAAAGGAGCAGCTGAAAGAGGACTCAGATACCTGAAACAAAACCAGTACATACAAGTATACAACCTCATGTGAGACAAGAGTAACATGTCTCCTGCAAGATTCTTTCTTGCTTGAGTACCTCTGGAGCAGATACTGAAATTAGAAATACAATTACTAATTTGTACACCTTCCTACCTGGCAACATTACGCCAAAGGCCACTGAAGCCAACTATAATCTGTAAGGCTGAAGCAACAATCAATGCACCTTGTGTTCCACGCATGATGCGGAGAAATTTCTTCACGGAATAACAGGAAACATCAGGTCCAGGTCTACACAGCTAAGCTCAGAAAGCAAGTAGATTGTAGTACTTTTAACATACAGTGTGTGGATTAGGTTCATTGGCGTAACGTCCAGCAAGGATGATTGAGATGGTAGGCAGCACAAAAGTGTATGACCCGCCAATCACTGCAGGCAGCCTGGTACCAAAGAAACTCTGCAGGAGGGTGTTGATCCCTGCCACGAACAGCAATGTCTGGATAACCACTGCTTTGTCCTCCTAACATAAGAAGGGACTGTTAGTATTCGATTGACAACTTAAGACCACCGCAACATGAATAACTAAGTTTGAAATCTCACATTGTTTCCTCCCATTTGTGGAACTAGTGCTGTTGGGATGATCACAGTGGTACCCAGCATGACCAGATAATGCTGGAACCCAAGAAGAATGGCCTCGGCTACAATGCAGACAACCCCATAGTATCAAGTTAGAGCAAAAAGTTCTTCAAATAATATCATATCAACGTATTGAATAGCACAAGCATGTGCACGACAGAATCATAGGTATACCACGGTCAACTATGTTTGTAAAGTGCATGAAGCTAATCCAACAGAGTATATGACATCAAGGTTAAAGCAGTGAATTAAAAAATACAAAGGATGTTATGGTATGCAGCAAATGGATCATTTTTTTTCCAAAATGCTGGTGTCTTTCACTCCCTCCAGCCATGGAGGGGGCAAACTCAAGCCAGTAGATACAAAATTGTAGCAATATGCCATAAAACTACACGGCATAAAAGGCGATAGTGGGATTTTACAGCAACACAGCCAAATCAAGCGTTACATCCGCAACAACATCACGACAACACGTTCGTTAGCATGCTGAATAGACCAATGCGTCAGTTCATGCAACACGGCAGAAAGCCCCAACTCAATAATACAGAGAATCAATGCAACTCTAAAGTAACAACGACATATCCATATGGTAAGTCAGGTTGGGAGCTGGCTTGTAGCCACTGTCATAGTGTATACCAATTCAATGATGTACATGTACCATATATTACGCACAAACTAAAAATGGATTAGCCACAGTTGAGTAACCAAAAAGGCCAGGGGGGCATGTGCCTAGGACTGAAAAGAGTCAACGCCAGAGTTAATTAACACCAAAATTACCCGATAGAACTCTAAACCAGCACTAGGTTTCCTGAATATTCCATCCACACAACCGAGAAGTCTCAATCCCAGGAATATACCATGGCCATCAATCAATGTGACAACAAACCGGGATGGCAGATTCGGGAGCTGTGCGCAACTTGAGCATCAAGAGCAACAACAAACACCCTCATTTGACGATTCCTTTGGAAGCCCATTTGGCGGATATACGCAACTAGCAACAACAGAAAGCTCAGGCAGAAAGTATATTAGGATGGGAAAGGCGAACAACTTTTCAGAAGTATATTAGGATGGGATTGAGACGGGGAAAGCTCAGGCAGATCTCGCAAATCCCCCGCAAATCCCACTCGCCACTCGACGATATGTGAAGGCCACACCGCACCGACGCCACGGACCCTCGACAACGACGCGCGGAACTGCGACGTCCGTGGCAGCACCGCAGGCATCGCTATCGCAACCACCCTCCCTACCGGCCGGGACCGAACAAACCCCATCGAAATTGCGCGCTCCCCCGCGCCACGGAGTCCGTTGCTCCCCAACAGCGACGTGCGCCAGCGGAGGCGGCAACCGAACGGGAAAGCACCCGTCCCGCCGGTAGCCGGGAAGGAAGCGGAGGTGGGGGAGGGAGGGGGTGGATGGAGACTCACGCCACGGCGGAGGGCTGGTGATGCAGTAGGAGACCCCCGGGAGCTGGTCCTTGACGGGGTGCGGCGTGAGGTCGTCCTGCTTCGGCGCCGCCCCGCCTCCTCCCCCTGCCATCCCGCTGCGCCTCCGAGATCACACGCACGCCGCACTGGGGCACCGCTCCCTTCCTTCCCCCCTCGCAGGCCGCAATGCGAGCGCGAGGAGCAGCAGCAGCGGTGGCGTGGTGCGTGCGGGAGTGGTGGTGGTGGTAGCGCGCAGCAGTGGAGGAGGAGTAGAGTGTTGTAGTGGTGGCACTGGATCAGAGGGAGGGAGGGTGAGGTGAGGCGACAGGGGGTAGAGCCGTAGCGGTAGCAGAGGGCGAGGCGGACGCGGTCAAAAAAGCGAGCGCTCGGGCGCTGCAGCGGGGCCAGCGCAGGGACTGGGAGGGGGCGGTTGTTTTGTCAGTGCGCGTCCGCGTCGTCGTCGTCGACGACTCGTCGCCGCCCCGCCCTCCCCGGGCCTCTGCCGCTGCGGCTGCGGGAGGACAGTTCAGAGTTCACGCCCCGCCCCCGCACGGCTCCAAAACCGCATTTATGCGGGCGTTGTTTTGCGTGTGTGCGCGAGCGAGCCGTCCGAATCTCTCCTGCCTGCCCTCCCTTCCGCGGCGCGGTGGGGGCGTCGGGTGGGCCTGCCGGCTGCCGCCTCCGCGCTCGCCTCGGCGGCCAGCACGGCACGAAGCCACCACTCCCCAGCAGCCCGCCACGCCGCGCTGCCGCGGAAGGAACGAGCCCAGTTTTTCCTCGGATCCTCGGGCGCGTTTCGCACGGCGGATTTGACCACATTTTGAGGGTCGCTCGTTCCCGTCCCCGTTTTCCGCTGTGGCGTCGTCCGCTGCGCGCGTTCAGGGTTTTCTCCGGGCGTTGGGAACGTGGCGGCGGTGGATTATGCGTGAAGGAAGAGGCGACCTTTTCACCGGCTGGCTGATGGCGTGGTTGCAGCGGGGGGTTTGTTGGGCACTGGGAGCACTCAGCAGAGCGCGCGCACCCCTTTTGCATCGGGGCGAGCTCAGCTCGGAGCTGCGTGGAATTGTTGTGGCGGTTACTGTGCTGCGCGTTCAAAAGATAGTGCAGGGAGGACTGGAGGAGTAGGCGCTGGCAGAGGAGGCGTGTTTTTTCGCCTTTTCTGTGCCTGTGTCTCGTTCCGAGGGGGTGAGGTGAACAGAGCACAGAGCAGGCAGGGGGGTGGCGGGGTGCTTTTGACCTGTACGCAAAGCTGCGCTGCCGTACCGCTCCCTATCATTGTGCTCCACTGCCCCCTCTCCGCTTCGCGCTTCGGCAGCGCAGCGTTTTTTGCCCTCTTCTGCTGGTGTGATCTTACCCCGGCGAGAATGATTAGTCACGGGCCGGCAGGGCTCGCAACGCAGCCAGCGAGGATCACACGCACGCACACACGCTGACAATCTTCCAGCACCACTTGTTTATCCGCTCGTTCGTAATGAGTAGTGACCCAGGGATCCTACTGGTTTCTTCTCGGTAACTTATCGGAGGGAGCTTCTAGTACCGCACCTGCAAGTGGTTCGTTGTGACCTTGCATTAAACTAGGAAAAGGAGGGTGTGCTTGATGGCCATGGAGATCTCGAGCTCTCGCCGGCCACGAGGAGGGAACGCATGGGCCTCGCCCGTCTGGGGATTTGCTAACCGATCCATGATGAAGCAATTGGCATGTGGGTGGGGGAAGAAGTCCTCGCATGCGTACAAGGGAAGCATGTGGGACTGTGGGAGCACTGGCCAGATGTGATGGTTGCAAGTGCATGGGAATTTCCAGGGTTGAAATGAATGCATAGTATCTCAACGACTCAACACATGGATTCACTCGTGCTGCCGGGCTTTGCATATTTATTGTTCGTGAATCCGCGAGTAGATTTTGTGCAGTTATTACGGTTTGTGACTTGACACCTGAGGAAGTCACGGACGGGGACAAAACGCGCGGCGACTGCCACGTTTTTGCATTTATTAGCGCTGCCGCTCCGACATGCTTCTCGCTAAAAAGCCTGATCGGCAGCTCGATACTATTACCCCTAAGCTTTCATTTACCCGTACTATTTATTTATTTTAAATTAAAATTAGCTAATTTTGATCAAACCTATAGTCTATAGAAGATACAGCAACAATTATACTATTCAATATATGCACTATCAACGTATACTTCATGGTGGATTCAATTAAATAAATTTAATATTATAAATATTATTATTTTCTCTATAAATTTGGTTCAAATTGACCAAATTTAACTTAAAAATTAATAGTACATAAAAATAGAGGAAGTAGTACACGTGACTAGCAGTCATTCAGGTAAAGCGCTGGAGCGGAAGGCTGAAAGCACTGACAGTGGATTCCTTCCCATCCGTAAGGTGCGCAGTTGTACCGGTACTCGTACATCTTTCCACACTCATGCAGTGTGTCTGTATTGAAAGACAGAAGGAGCGAGGAAGACGGTGGCGAAGGCGGCGTCTGTCGCATGAACTGATGAACAATCGTAGAGGTCGAGACCCAGCGCGAGACGGGATTTTGCAGAATCTGTGCAAGAAAATAGTGCGATCTCACGACGTAAAGCAAATCCAGCATGTAAACCCACTAATCAACCTCGGTTACAACAACATCCGGCTTAATAAAAGAATTAACGGGTTTCGCAAAAAAAAAAGAACTAACGGGATCTTAACCCCCGTACGCGCAGGACCGGCAGTGATTTTTTTTTTCTTTTGAAGCTGCAGTGAACTCTGAGCGAGCGGACTTGCACGGACAATAGCAAGACAATAACCCCGGCACTGTCACATTATCGCCAACCAGATCTTTCTCTAAACTGGTGACTGGGAAATATTAAATGAACTCCTATGCTTGTGCCCATGTTTTCTTAACTGGGAGGTAATTGATTTCCGTACCAAAAAAACGTTGTTGTGACAGGGCAAAGTAGAATTACTGGCAACCCAGATAAAACAATAAACTCTAGTGGATGAATTTTCAGAGCAGCACCCTTCTTTTGCTACAACCACCCATCAGCTCTCCAAGTGTGCTGCTTCAGTCCAACTCTCCCTAACGACCAGCGATTAAACAGCAGTACAATACGATGCGCTATAATCCATTCAAAGCGCACATGCCGTCTATCAAGGAGTACAGAACTCGCTCATAGTCTCATATATGTAGTTATTATTATGAAAATGAATCTTGCTGAAACATTTTTTAGAAAAGTTCGTTGAGGATAATAAGAAAAGTGGCTGCAGTATTAGAAATACAACACGGGGTTAATGTAAAAATTAGTTAAGCCTTGTAAGTTAAGAGAATTGGCCAGGTACACGCGCATGCAATCTTTTCCTTTCAAAGTCAATCTGCAAGAAATAAACACACCCAAAAACAGAATGGTGATAAAAAAACTTGTTAGTCCCTTCACTGCTTCAATAGTGTAAAAGTATGAACAATGACTACAAGAGTGAAGTATTTACCACTTTCTTAACACGTTCATTTGCTGCAGCTGTTCCTCCGCTAACATTTTCAGGCAGGTAAGGACTGCGAACACGGACCTCCTTCATTACAATAATGTCAGTCTTGTCCCATTGAACTGGAAGCCTGATGGAGTGGAATAATATAATTTGTTATCCGTACACACATGCCATATGCACAAATAGAATCTCCTAACAGAGATAACGAGCAAGGCACAACAAGAGAATCAATTTGCTCTAATAAACTAGAGCAAACCATAACAAGAAAGTAGAGAATCAATTTGCTCTAATAAACTAGAGCAAACCATAACAAGAAAGTAGGAGGTGCTGAATTCTCCCCAAGTGTATAGAGAACTTTCACATTTTCATGACCTTGCATCAACAGCATCCCTTGCCATAAGCCCTTAATTGAATATTTATCGAAGGTATAACTTGATATTGATCCAGTTGTCCTAGTCTTAAACTCATTCTGGTAATTTCCATAACTTTCGTAAAGTTCCAGTCAGTTGCTTTTAGACTATACTTATGGAGGATGTGTTCTATGTAAACTTGGAAAAGTATCAAAGAGTTCATTATCAATTATGCATACAGAGAAACCAAAAATACAGTTGCAGCGAGAAACATTAAAAAATGATAAAGAAAATTTGACCAGAGTAGAGAATAAACAATGATGTCTGGCCTAAAATTTGGTGTAGAATATTCTCAAAAGAAGATAAGTAGAGGTTAACTTACGTCTTGGACAGTGCATCGAATATACTTTGAGCTTCTGGGGTGACACCAACACCAATTCTCTCTGCTTCAATCTCAGCTTGCCTGCAAATCATCACATGTGCTGTGAGAAGTGATTTGGCTGAGTAGAAAGTAATGCCATAAAGGATAATTCTTATGTTGATAAAATATAACAATAAACCCACAGTTCATACAAATGGTTAGTCAAAAACATTAACCTCTGAGAAACTTCTACAATTAAAACCAATGATCAGACAACTTCCCAAATTGAGTAGCCTAATTTTGGGTATCAAGTTGAACATCATCCATCAAGATGGTAGCAGAAGAAAAATGCTGACAGAAGAAACTTAAACTAAAAATATCTTCATTAAACTAGAATTTGCCTTGCTTCATGGTCACCCTGATTGCCCCTTAAGACCATACCTAATGTTTGAAATCTAATAGTCCACTGGGCATATGCATCACATACTCACAGTAAAACCAGGACAAAGGTGAATATATAATTTAGAGACCTCACTTCCTCAGAAAATACAAGCCTAGCAGTTTCTTTTTCTTTATTTCTTTTTGCAGGTCAGTTACATGTTGCATGCTTGTACTTCCAAGGAAGATGCTAACAAAGCAGAACAAAACAACAAACCATGCACACCTAATTGATACAAACATGAAAAAAGGCCATGTTCAATGCTTAATATTCTATGCATTGTGCTATGCTAGTTAGGTTGGCCAGTTTTCTTTTTCCATAACAGGGTATCCCGAATTTCATTACCAAGGTAGGAAACTACAAAGTTCTGATTGAATCTGAATATCCATGATCTACCAACATAAACGCTAGAACTGTCACAGCACAGGAGATGCTTTATTTATTACATCCCGAAAATACTTCCAGATAAACTTTGAAAAAACCATCACTACTAGGAACCCCAGCTTCCAAATCGAAAGAACGATACCAAACTCCTATACACAGCATGACTATCATCTAAAAGTAGACATCAACATTCATATCCATCGATCTTTTCACTAATCTGGAATGAACATTGCCCGTGTTTCAGACCTTGGCACTTCTTATGGATGGAAACTCTGCACCACAGCCTTCAGTTGGCCAGGTTTTGATCTGCCCTGACTATAATTGCCAACAAATGAAATACAACTCTGACCAGATTGTGAAGCTCACAAGTATGCATCTTTCACAAGATATAAAATCTTTTATTAAACTGAAATCTTTACTACCATGTGTCTATAACAATTAAGAGCAGCATATTCAATATGTTTCCTTATTTTCTTAGTTGACATATCTTGACGCAGCCATTTGGTCTAATGATGAAGGCCAGGATCTGCAAACCAAGACAAACAGCCCTCCTATCTCCAGGCATGTACGCTTCCCCTTCACTTTGATAAAATTTTGCGTTTATACTGGTATTGATGTTTCGACATGGAAATAATTGATCACTTTTACCAGCTAAAAGAGTCAGGTCCAACTGGGAGGCACAGCTTCAGCAATAGTGGATTTAGGCCACACATGGAAAGATGAGTCTAGATTGCATTGCTTTGCTCTGGACACGAGTTCACATTTACACTAGCTAGTATTCGAAAAAGTTAACTGCCAATTAATACTTGTTTCTCCAAGATTGACGCCTTATACATAAGCCCTTATATATAAGCAGCCCAAATCGGCATATTATGCAATCACAGTGATTGACGCACCTGAGCGCGGCCTCCTCCCGCGCATAAATCGCGTCGAGGTCGAGCGTGCAGCCGGCAGGATCTAGTGGGTCGTCACCCTTGCTGACCACGGAGAACTCCCGGATGTAGTTCGCCTTGAGCACCCTCACGTTCCGCCGCTCCCCCCTCTCCGCCCTCCCCACGCCCTCCTGTGATCTACGCCGTCATGGAAACAAAACAAACAACTCGCGCAATATGAACAACCAGATGGGGGCGCGGAACACGAGCGATTTGGGAAGGATATGGATGACGAGGAGGTTGGATGGGCGGTCGAAGGCGACAATCTGGCCCTCGAACTCCTCCCCGAGGGTGGTCTTCGCGGAGATCACCACGCCGATGGCGAACTCCTCGCCGCCGGCCTCCATGCCGCCGCCGCCGCCGCTCGGTGGTCGATGGGGTGGAGGCGGAGAGGGAGCTCCGTAGGGGTTTGGGGTATTCGGTGAACTCTGGGGACTCCGGCCGACGCGAGAGAGCCGGTAAAAATCTTGGGAAGCAGGGGAAAATTCTACGGCCTGCTGTTAAGACAGTGGGCCTAACAGTTCAGGGCCCGTTCCGACATCCTGGTGTCTCCTGTGTCCATACGGCCCGGGCCCGTTACAAGACGCCTCCTATAAACCCTCCAAAACCCTGCCCTATGGGCTGGGCCAGATCACGAAGGATCATCATCAGCGGCGCACAGGGGGGCGTCTATTCCTCGCTTGTGCAAGTGCCAGCTGAGCTATCGCTCGCGCCTCTAGCCCCCACCGCCTTCATCTTTCCCGTCTCCAGTGGCTTCCCCCGCCGGATCCACCGCTCGGTGCTGCTCCCGTTCGAGAAAACTGCACTGCTGTCTGGTATTTTTACCATCAGTCTAACTACAGATATTCTTATCTAACGTAGATGATTATTTGGTGAGGGATCGTCGGATCTAAAATTTGAAGATGAACGTAAGGACACAAAATATAAATTTAGACAGGTTTAGACCGTTAGAGTAGCGTAATACCCTACGTCCTATTTTCAGGTGTTGTATATTGCGCTCTGCGCTTGGGTATTGAGTTGTCTGTTGGCTGCTCTCTGTTGGTTCTCTCTCTGCCTATCTAGGTATCCCTACCCTCCTTTATATATCTTAGGGGACGGGGTTCCTAGTAGGATTACAAGATAGTAGTCCTACTAGGAATACAAGGTATCTTTTTTTCTTACGAGCAGCTTCCTTATGGTACCCAGGGGATCTATCCCTAACAATCCCCCGAACTCTTCGTAGCCGAGTACTGCAGGCATTTCGAGTACTTCTAAAGTAGTCTTCGGCTTCTTCTGAAACTCCGTCTTAAAGATCTTCTTCGAGTACTTCCTTGGTTGCATCGAGGCTATGAGGTGCTCATGCACTGAATAGCTTCAAGTCTTCTTTTGTATAGGGTGCGATGGAAAATTGCACTCTATATGGAGTAGCCCCCGAGCCTTAGGTTGAATCGAAGAATCAGGCTGATGGTCATATTAGTTTTGAATCTTCCTTACTTACTCTTCGTATATATTCGAAAAATAAGTAGTCGATGCCACGTATCCTGCAGCCCCCGAGTCTTAAATCCAAAACCCTTAGATTCGGAAAAAGGATCTAAGAATCGTGGTATTGGTGTTATTCTGAAATCCCGAGAAAAACAATTCGCCTTCTGCATAGTGAAATTGAGCCTCCCACTGGTTTATTTAACCGCGCGGTGACTTAAAGTTTCTTCTGCACCCTCAGTCTTCATATGAGTCGTCTTCGAGTAGTTTTGCGGCGTCTAACCCCCGAGCTTACGAGTCAGGAGAGCCGAAGGAGCCATGTCGAGTAGTGTGCATCGCCCAGCCCCTAAGCCTGGGAACTAGCGGAACTGTAATGGCACACCATGCTGCCTGAAGGGTTGTTGCCGAAGTTTGATCTGAAAAAGACAATACATACATTATGTAGCATAATGTAAAGATACCGAATATTACTCAGTAATAATGTGAAGACACCAAAATTTATTTGGTGTAAAAATTGCTGTGTCGAGCTCTATTTTAGACCATTTAAATCTTCCGAATAGTCCACCCTTTACGTTCACCCGGTCCCAGTTTAGCCTTCGCCCATAGCATGTATAAGTCGCTTAGGTCTCTTGCCTTCGCTCATACAGGACGGGTCGCTTAGGTCATGACTGGAGACTCGAGATTTCACGGATTAAGTCATTTGCTACTCGAGTAGATTAGCGACCGTTAGGAGGAGACAACAAGCAGAAAATAGTCGTCATGCGACAAAGAGGATACGCAGTGCGCAAAAGGTAGTCGACGAAGTGTAGCTCTGGAGGGTTTCAATACCCGTCGAGAGACGTACACGGATAAGTAGTCGGCGAAGTGTAGCTCTAGAGGGTTTTATGCCCATTGAAAGATGAACACAGATAGGTAGCCGTCTTGTGAAGAACAAGTCGAAAAAGGTATAAGTCACTTAGCTTGATTCGTGGACGAATGTCGACGAAACCGTGGAGCTCGTTGATGGAGCTGTGATAGTTTGTTGATGAAGCTCGACTAGTCGGAGTCGATTCCGACTAGTTTTCAAGTCGAGACGAGTAGTTGATGTAGTCGTCGGCGGGCCGCCGATCATCCTCGCGAAGTTGAAGTAGTCGAACTCGTCGTTGCTGCGCGCGGACATTGCGGCACAAGCCGAAGTTGAACCGGGTCGTCGAGGTCGGCGGTCGCGGCGCATCGACTTTGTAGCGCGAGGTGAAGTCGAGCCGAGTCGTCGAGGTCGATGTAGCCGTTCGTTGAAGGATTCGATCTCGAACTCGATGAATCGATCCGCCGATGCATATGTACGAAGTAGCAATCCACCACCTTGACTGGATTGATGTTGATGAAGAGGTCCTTCAAATTCGCTCAATTTCGCTCAATGATCGCGATGATCGGCCCCACGGTGGGCGCCAGCTGTCGGTATTTTTACCGTCAGCCTACCTAGGGATACCCTAAGCTAAGTGATTATTTGGTGAGGGATCAACGGATCTGGAACTTGAAGGTGAATGCAAGAACACAAGAATAAATTTAGACAAGTTCGGGCCGCTAGAGTAGCGTAATACCCTACGTCCTATTTTAGGGTGTTGTATATTGCGCCCTGCGCTTGGGTATTGAGTTATCTGTTGGCTGCTCTCTGTTGGTTCTCTCTCGGCCTATCTATGTATCCCTGCCCTCCTTTATATATCTCAGGGGACGGGGTTCCTAGTAGGATTACAAGATAGGAGTCCTAGTAGTATTACAAGGTATGAGTCCTACAGTGGAATCCTAGTAGGAATCAGACTTCTTTTTCCTTATGAGTAGCTTTCTTGCGGTACCCAGAGGATCTATCCCTGACACTTCCCACTCGGTTTCTGACTCACCAATTGTTAAGCTGCCACCCTGCAACCCGCTGGCGCCGGTCTTCCCTACCACCCCTCCTCCCTCTTCAAAGTCCGGCGGACACCACAACCCTAGCAGCCCCATCCCCTAGGCCCGGCACACCATCACGAGATCGGGGAGGAAGATGAACAGTGCTCACGGGCCCACCTGCAGCAACTACTTCGTCCTTCTGCGACACGTCCGCGGCCCCTCGCGCGCGATAAATAGATCCGCCGCTCCTTGGCTCGTATCCTAAAACTACGAGAAATGAAATGAACTGATGATGTGATAAAATATTTGGTGTGACCCCTGCGCCATACATGATAAAATTCATGGCAAAAGTAGTTATGAATGAACACAAACACTCATGTATTAGGCAGTATTCCCTCCGTCCCAATGAATTGTAATTTAGGATGGAGGTAGTACTACTATCCAAATATACGTTATAATTATCTATTACATGGGAGCACATTATCCAAAATGTCTCTCATTCTTGCTTCCCTTCCTGACCTTCCTCCTATGGCTCTATCATGATTTTGATGTACTCGTTTGCATCGTCAATGATGTGTTGAGCACAGTCATGAAATTCAATCGCCACGGTAATATATATCAAGTGAAAAGAGAACAAATAAACCAATATTGAAAAAGTGATAATCTCAGTAGTAAAGTATACAAAATAGGATGATACTGGAATTGTTCAAAACATATAGCGGGGGACCAAGTAACCAACCTGAAGACAGCATACAAGGTATAGTAGCATCAGAAACTGATGCAGGTAACAGAACATAGAGGATATAGTAGCATCTGAAGCTGTTGCAAGAATGAGCAGATAAAAATGACGAGATGGCAAAAAATTATAATAACATGACTTACTGAAATTCAGATTAGAAGAAAATGAAGCCTCTGAAGATCTGAACCCTAACAACATCTCAACTCCCTACACTATCTGGACATCTCAAGTCTGAAGTATGAACTCTGCAATGTCTGAACATTTGAACTCCCCCATAATCTGAACATCACAAGCATATCTCTGAACTTTCTCACAAAACTCAAACGAAATTGGGAGGCTACACATCCTAAATGCACCTGAACTGCATCAACTTCGTTAATTTAGTTTCCACAAAAGGAAATAGTGTTTCTTTATCCTCTCTTTTGTGAACTTTCATTGCAAAAGTAGCTTGAATCACTGAAAATTCATTTACAATTTCGTTCTTCAATTCAATCTGTGGCTGGCTGGCAATTTTGATCCCAAGAAGAACCATTGTTGTGCATATCTGCAGTAAAAGAATGTTCAGGGTAGTTTTCTAACCGACTCGGAAGTATTTTATTTGTAGTCGTAGCAAATCAATCGTAATCATAATCAAGAGAAGAAGTAGAACTCAATGCGCTCATGATTCAAACACCACATCTGGCATGAAATGGCACTCTGTATTTCCCCTTCACTGCACTGACACCTCACCCTAATCTGACCTGACGCAGACGAGCGCGAATTCAAAGATGGTGTCCAATGGCCTGACCCAGTCTGACATCGAGGCCCGCTGCATGCCAATAGCCTGTGCAAAGTCTGGGTTCCGAGAGTTCATGCCGTAAACGAGGGGCCAGCGGCGTCCTTGCCGTTGCCGGGGACGAACTGGACGGGGTATATGCACGGTGGTGATCCTCGGACCTCGGCTCACCGTTCGCCAATCACAAGTCGTTGTTCCCCTAGCGGACCACTCGAGGAAGACACCCTTCACCATGGCACATCATGCGCCGGCAGAAAGGCCATCCCTGGTCGAAGCACGCCTGGCGTCGCGGCCCTCGAAGCCGGCGGAGAGCACGTCGACGCCGTCCGCCACCGCGGCCTCTGTGGCCTGAGGATGTCCGCCATCCTCTCCAGGCAGGCAGCGCGCACGAATCACACCTTCTCCGCGCGGCTGGGCGCATCCTTCTCCCACATCCTTCTGCCAGATGGTGCCGCGAAGTGTACCACGGTGGGTGATAGCAGGGCGGGCGGTTTTGGAGGCCTGGAATCAGGTGGTTTGTTGTAAAATTTCGGATCACGGATCTGAAATTATTACATTAAACCCGATCGCGATCAACGGTCACGATCCATTTCAGGGATTTTTATATAAATATTCCGATAGTGATTAATAATCACGATCCATTTGAGGGTCATATGTAAATGTTGTCATCAGATCAGGAGATTTTCTATAAAATGTATTAACTACAGTCTTCCCTTCTCTCCGTCGGCCTCATTCTTCTCCGTCCCGCATGCCCGCGCCGCCGCGATCGCCATGGCTCCTCCTGCCCCCTCCCGCCCGGCGCCTGCCAACGCCGACGGATTGAGCGAATACGGCCGCCTCTTCTTCGCGGATACTCTCTGTATCTCAAGGCGTCCTCACGGATAGACTCTTCGCGCTCTTCATGTTATCGCAGCGGTCGGCGCCCGAGCACGCCGGCACCACGGCCCGCGGGCACTTCTTCGTGTGCAGCAGCAGCCAGTCAGTGCTCGCCCCGTCCACGTCGCGCGCCCACCGCACCGCCGCCACGCAACCCACCGACCAGTGCGGCGCACCGCCCAGCGCCAACAGAAGGCGTGGCCCCACCGGCACGCGAGGTCGCTATCCTCCCGTTGTCCGGGGCGAGCTTGATGGCGGAGCCACAGCCGGTCGCCGCCGCACGGCTTGAGCCACGGGCGGCGCGCCCCGACGTACGCCCGAGCGTACGCGTCCCTGCCGGCGCGCGTGCGAACCGCTCCGCCATCCCGTGGAGGCACGGAGCACCGTGCGGGAGCTCGACGTGTCGGGGTTGGTGTCACGGTCCTAGCGCTCAGAATCGATAAGAATGGTAGCTGGGATAGGAACAGAGGAAGGGGATTCAGAAGTTCAGAGAAGGAAGAATAGGTTCAGAGGAAGAAGGATATAGGATCGAGTTCAGAGTTCATTTATTTAGGCTGTCTCCACCGGCCTCCTCCATCGCGTCTGGTAAAATGGGGCATGAGGTCTCCGTCCCGCACAGAAGGAGGCCACGAGCGCGTCCTCCATCCCGGTCGCAGTCCAGCGGATCTCCACCAGCCGCTTCCGCGCGGGAGGAAACAGCCGGGGAGGGGCGACGCGCTGCGGGGCGGGGCGCGAGGCGGCTCCCGCGCGCGGGCCGGGGGGGCGCGGGAGGGACGGGGGGGGGGGGGGGCGGCGGAGGGCGGCGGGGCGCGGAGGGTGGAGGCGCGGCGGAGGGCGGAGGGCGGCGGGGCGCGGGCGGAGGGCGGCGGGGCGCGGAGGGCGGCGCAGGGCGGAGGGCGGCGGAGGGCGGCGGGGCGCGGCGGGCGGCGGGGCGAGGAGGGCGGCGGAGGGCGGCGGGCGGCGGAGGGCGGCGGGCGCGGAGGGCGGCGGAGGGTGGGGCGGCAGGGGCAGGGGCGGCGCAGGGGTAGGGCGCGGGCGGCGGGGCAGGGGCGGCGCGGGAGGGGCTGCGGGGCGTTGCGCTCGGGGGAAACGGCCGTTGGAAGAAATGATAGAAAAATAAGATTGTGGAGTATAGAGGATGGAAATAGAGGATGTTGTTGGAGTTAAATTTGGTATAGAGAATGAAGTTGATATGGAGGATGGAAATAGGGGATGGAATTTGGAGTATATCGCTGGAGATAGCCTATAACCGGATACCGTTCCCCAACAGAATTTATATAGCTATCCTTTACATGGGCCACGGTCCAGGACAATATCACGCCTGACCTAAGATTCGTATCTCCAGCTCACGCGCTAGCTCAACTCACTCTGATTTGGCTTGCTTCGCTGGTACGCTCCTCAGGACCATAACACTTCCCCCTCCTTGAAATTTAGCTTGTCCCCAAGCTTGAGCATCAGGAAAACGGCGACCAATATCGTGAACTTCCTTCCAGGTAGTCAGTGAAGTGGGTAGGCCCGACCAAGTAACCAGACAGAACTGATGAGCCACGTGATATCATCCTGTGATCAAGAACAGCTACAGGAATTGCCTCTTGCATCGGATCAGAGGGAATGTCGTGCTCGGAGCTGACCTGAATGTGAGGAGCGATGTGACCCTTCAGTTGTGACACATGCACAACTGGGTGAATTTTGCAGGTGGCCGGCAGATCCAATTTATACGCCACACGACTAATCCGCTGCAAGATCGGAAAAGGACCATAGAACCGAAACGATAGCTTCTGGTTGCTTCTGGTGGCCACAGAAGTTTGAATGTAAGGTTGAAGTTTCAAGTACACGAGATCGCCCACTTGGAATTCCCTTTCTCACCGATTTTTGTCGGCCTGTGCCTTCATGCGTTGTTGGGCCCTAAGAAGCTGTTGCTGAATGAGTCGAGTGAGTAAGTCCCTGTCTTTCAGCCACTATTCCAAATTCGGCACAGAGCTTGAACTGAGGTTTGCGATGGCCAAAGTGTCGAGGTGGGTGACCATATAATACCTCAAAAGGAGTGTGGCTCAGAGCAGACTCATACATAGTATTGTACCAAAACTCTGCTAGGGATAACCATTTGCTCCATTGCTTAGGGCATGAGTGCACAGTACACCTTAGGAAAGCCTCCAAACATTGATTGAAACGCTCAGTTTGGCCATCAGTTTGGAGGTGGTAGGACGATCTCATCAGCAGCTATGTGTCAGTTAATTTAAACAGCTCCTGCCAAACTGAACTCGTAAAAATTCTATCTCTATCAGAGATTATAGATTCTGGAAGACCATGCAATTTATATACATTACTCATGTAAATCTGAGCCACTTGCAGAGCTGTAAAGGGGTGAGATAATGCCATAAAGTGTGCATACTTGGTGAGCTTGTCAATCACTACCAAAATAACATCGTGTTTGTTGGAAAGAGGCAGACCCTCGATAAAGTCCATACTGACCATTGTCCATGGCTTATCAGGAACAGGAAGAGGTTCTAGCAAACCTCGAAGTTTCACATGCTCAGATTTGGCTTGTTGGCAAATTGTACAAGCTTTAATATAATCTCTGATGGTCTTCTTCATTTTAGGCCAGCGAACAGTGACTCCACTCTATGATAGGTGCCACAAAAACCATAGTGGCCCCCAATTCCACTATTGTGTAATGCCTGGATTACATGTTGCTGGGCCAAGAGATTGTTTCCAATCCAAACTGTGCCCTTGTACCTGATGATGCCATCCACCAGTACATAGCCTTTACTGTTATTGCCTGATAAGGCCAGCTCAGAGAGCAACTGTTTAGTACCAGTATCCTGTTCATATCCTTGAATTAAATTCTCAACCCAAGAAGGGGAGCAAACTGACAGGGCAAATATTGTCTTCCCAACTGGACATCTAGACAAAGCATCTGCAGCAGCATTAGTGATGTCCTTCTTGTACACAATAGAGAACTGCAAGTCCACTAATTTCAACAAAGCGTTCTATTGTAACTTGGTGTGAGCTCTTTGTTCTGTCAAATACAACAAGCTCTTGTGATCAGTTCTGATAGTGAAGTGCTGATGTTGCAAATAGGGCCTCCATTTTTCCACTGCCATCAAAATAGCCATGCATTCCTTTTCATAAGTAGAGAGGGCCTGGTTTCTGGGACATAAGGGTTTGCTGAGATAGGCAACTGGGTGTCCTTCCTGCATCAGCACTGCTCCCAACCCAAGGTCATTAGCATCAGTTTCTAAAACAAATGGTTTACTGAAATTGGGAATCTACAATACTCGAGCTGCCACCATAGCCTACTTAAGCAACTGAAAAGCTTCCTCAGCGATAGGTGTCCAACTGAATTGAGTTCCCTTCTTCATTAGCAACGTGAGTGGCTTACTGATCATACCATAGTGCCTGATGAACTAGTCCAAGAAAACCTCTGAGCTCTTTGAGATTGGAGGGAGTTGGTCACTTCTGCACAGCTAGAACTTTAGATGGTTCAGTAGACACACCCTGAGAAGAAATACAGTGGCCTAGGTACTCTATTTCTTGCTTAGCAAAGGAGCACTTGGACAGCTTGATTTGAAATTGATGTGTCAATATAACATCAAAGACTTGTCTGAGCAGTTGTACATGAGCATCCAAAGAAGAATATACCAAGATGTCATCCATAAAGACCAGTACACCTTTTCTCATAAGAGGCTCAAAAATGTTGTTCATGACACTCTGAAAAGTGGCTGGGGCATTTGTGAGCCCAAATGGCATCACCATCAACTCATAGAGACCATTGTGAGTTCTAAAATTTGTTTTGTGCTCATGACCTTTAGCCATTCTGATTTGGTGGTAACCAGACCTGAAATCCAGTTTTGAAAACCACTGAGCTCCAGCAAGTTCATTAATTAATTCTTCAACAATAGGAAGTGGGTGCTTATTCTTGACAGTCAAGTTGTTCAATTGTCTGTAAACAACACAAAAACGCCACGTACCGTCCTTTTTTCTTACTAACACCACCAGAGAAGCATAGGGACTGGAACTAGCTCTGATTGTGCCATTGGCTAACATCTCAGCTAACTGTTTTTCAATTTCACTTTTCTGTGCAGGTGCATATCTATATGACCTGGTTGAGCTCCTGGGATAAGTGGAATCTGGTGGTCACAGTTTCTGGAAGGTGGTAGCACGGTTGGCTCCTGAAATAACTGATCAAATTCAGTTAACAGTTGCTGCACTTCAGGAATATCGATGAAGTGGTTACTAAATGTAGCTCTTGGGCATAATCTGGTTCTTGTAAGCTAGAAGGTCGGCATTTCATCTGAATACAGTGAGACATAGCTCCTCTCCTTAAAAGTCCTTTCAACTTGCTTGCACTTATGGAATAGCATTTGGAGATTTCGGGTTGAACCCCTTTCAGACAGATTCTTTTGCCCTGATATGTGATCTTCAAGATCTTTTTCTTCCAATGCACCCACATTGGGCTACATTCTTCGAACTAGTCTTCTCCTAAAATCATGTCATAACACTGAAGACCACATCAGAGGAGAAAGTGTGATTCTGAGTTAGCCACTGCAGATTAGCAATCCTTTTATCACAAACCATTGGGCTACCATCTGCTGAAACATACTGAGATGCCTAGTAGGTTTGAGTAGTGTATTGGAGCTGATCAGCCAAACTTTTGCTGATGAAAGTAGCTACACTACTCGAATCCACCAATATCAAGACATCTTGGCCACCCACATGACCCTGAAATCTCATAGTCTTTCGTTTCATATTGTTCTTCGAGTTAGAAACAACTAGAACAGTGTCTGGTTCAGAGTCTCCTTCACTGTCATCGTCCTATGTTGGTGCTAAGGCATCAAGCACTTCTTCAATCACATGCAATGGAACTTGGGGTGGACATGTATGGTTGTGGCCCCACTTCTCGCCACACTTGTAACACAACCCGTTCTTCTTGCGGTAGGCCATGAGAGCTTTCAGTATTTCATCAGAAGCAGGCTTCTCTGGTTTAGCTTTGTTTCCAACAGACTTATCTATAGAAGTAGTCTTGATCTTATTTGTCTGAACAGCAGGCTGAAATGAAAAACTGCCCCCATCACGAGAAGTCACCTTTCTACCGGAATGTTCCAATTCCTCTTCCTAGAGCAGAGCCAATGAGCTTGCTGACGGCACATCCTTGGGTTGATGCAGAGATATGGCTGAGCGAATCTCCTCTTTCAGACCACCCAGAAATTGGACCACAAAATAAGTGTCATCGTAGGCTGGATTGTAGAGAAGAATCCCATAAGAGAGTTGCTCAAATTTCTCAAGATATTCAGTCACAGATCCCGTCTAACAAAGTGCATCCAATTGACGCAGCTGGAGTTGGTACTGATCACGATCAAATCTGCAGCTGGAGTTGGTACTGATCACGATCAAATCTGTCGAACACCGCCTGACAGAGTACATCCCAATCCAGCACGCGGCCGCGCCGCTCAACAGTCTGAAGCCAGGATGCAGCAACGCCCTTTAAGTTCAACACCGCGAAACGAGTCTTCAGATTATCCCCGACCGAATACACCTCGAAAAACATTTCACAGCGATCACGCCAGAGGCGCAAGTTATCGCCGTCAAATTTGGGGATCTCAAGTTTAGGAACAGTAGGAGCACGAGGCAAGTAATCGTGTCTGGGTCCGTGCTGACTCGAATGAAATTGGGGATTTCCAGAGGACATACCCTTGACCGGGTGTGGCGGATGGGAGCCAAGGATCCCACCGCCAACATCCCGGTGGCCAGTTTCAGAACGGTGCCCGCTGGGCCGCTCCATCGTCCACGCAGGTGGGCGTGTCACCGCTGGTGGAGCCAAGTTGAGGTGGAGGAGTTCGACCCAACGCGAAGGTGGTGGAGGCGGAGGTCGAGGCGGGGTTTGCGGCAGTGGTGCTGTTTCCAGGCGGCGGAGTCGCAGAGCGGCCTCATCGAACTTTGTCAGTAGTAACGCTCCCATGGACGTGTCCGTCACGGACTGCCATGCCTCCATGCCGCTGACCTTATCCAAGGTCTCCTGCATGATCGTCTCGAAGCCCTCGAGCTTCTTCACGATGTCTTCGAACGATGCCGCCATCTGAAGCTGCAACTTCGTCGGCTTGCGCGAAGGAGCCAGATCGCAGCGGCGTCGGAGGAAAAATTTCGAGTGGAATTTGTGGGGAAGAGGCTCTGATACCGATTGTCACGGTCCTAGCTCTCTAAATCGATAAGAATGGTAGCACGAATAGGAACAGAGGAGAGGAAGGGAATTCAGATTTATATAGCTATTCTTTACATGGGCCACCGCCCATAACAATGTCACGCAGGACAGGTAAACGTGACCCAAGATTCGTATCTCCAGCTCATGTGCTAGCTCAACTCACTCTGATTTGGCTTGCTTCGCTGGTACTCTCCTCAGGACCATAACAGCCGGGGCACCGGGCACCGCAGCCGCTGTCCAGCGCCGCGGCGACGTAGCCGCGCCAGCACCGCCGGTAGCGGTGCGCGTACGGAGTAGCAGCAGGTGTGGTTTGGTTGGTTGCAATTGTGGACTCGCATTGACCACTCGGACGCCTTCCTTACCTTTGCAGTGTAAATTAATGGCAGCATATACCCAAGGAAACGAACCCGGCCAGACTCGGTCTCACCGTAACGTTATGCAGAGCTAGCTGCTGGAAAGAGGCATGGCCAAATGGCGAACGTACTCATAAATCCTCACCAGAATACACCTGAATACCTAATGCCTTTTCTAGCTAGACTCACTAAAATATGACACTCGAACAATTCATCTAAAAGAAGCTTTAACAATCAGCTTGAAAGTATCTCTGAAAGCTTCCACTACGACTAGAATATTTCACATATGCTCAAGACAAGCAAAAACTCGGATGTTGCTATGGATTCTGACATGGAATCATGGGATAAGCTAGTAGCTAACAGATAATACGACGAGATCAGATTCACAAAAGCTGTGACTTCGCCATGAAAGAACAAAATCTCATTGTCTCTTTGGCCTCTGTCGAAATGCCTAATTCAGAGAGAGAGAGAGAGAGAGAGAGAGAGAGAGATCTAACCGCACCAGCAGTGCACAAAGCTTAAGCAGACTAGTTTCAATCATCTACCTCTAGTGATTAATAACCAAAGGTGCAGATATACACATGTGCAACAGGCACATTCAGGTTTCAAGCTTCACGAACTTGTGGTCATTCTCCTGATATTTCGTCATGTATAAGACCCTCCTCTTGAATCATTCAGGATTTGAAGCATAGCATTTTCCTTCCACAGAAAATGTCCCTGCAATCGTAACACAAGTAATCTGGTGTTAAAAGGTTGCAAACCACGTCAGCAAGAAATTACTTGTGTGCATTTCTTAAAAGCAAACCAGATGTGTACATTTAAGAGCAAGTAAACTTCGATAACAATGATGTTTCTTAAAAGCAACAACAAGCATAGCAAGATCACAGAGGTAAAACACCAAGCAGACGGCTGAGATATAAATTACAGTGCCAATCCTGATATACTAGTATAAAAATCATTGCCAATCCTGACATACTACTGTAGTCACAGTGGACCAAGAGTACATGCTTTTGCATATTCACTTATTTAGTGGAAAAATTCAGCACCCACTAGTCCTCAGTATAAAAATGTACTAGTAAATATATTTCATCTCAAGAAAAAAAATACTAAAACATTTGAAGGAGGACTACTAACTAAATGAGTAGACTCCCCTTAAATGATAAATTATGATTGTAGACATTTGCTAAGGAACACTATCTTCATCATGTCAATGATTCTGGGAGCAAAAAGAAATATCTTTTGCAACCTATGTTAAAAACAAGAATAACAATGACGTCTATTTCAGTAGGGCATACAGTTTCCATGCAGAAAAGCAATAGTAACAAAAGATGTGTTTACTTACAGCATGGAACATCCTTTGCGCGATTTCTTTTTCTTCTTTTCTCTTAGTTTAGTTGGAGGCTGGATAACTACCTTGATGGCAGCATCAAACACAGCTTTGACATTCTACATGTCAGTGAAATATTTCAATGTAGGCCGATTGTCTAGGATGCATCTGTGAGCTACAAGATCATAATACAAAGAAAGGAAAAATGCTAGAGCAAGCACACATGCTCCCCTTACAACAACTTTACGTCTTTACCTGCTGTGTCTTTGAGCTGCACTCAATGTAATACATAGCACCAATTTGTCTACGAAGTTCCTCCCCCTGCAAGGTCACGAAAAGTTCTTTAAGGACGCAGAATGCATTAATCTCTGATTTAACAGATACTGAAAATATATAATTATATATACCTGCGCTGTGGTAACAGGCACCAACCCAGGATGGTCCATCAAGTAGTGCTTGTCTTCACGAAGATCTGTAGGTAACATCATTTTTTGCAAATATTTAAATCCACTCCATAACAAGTGATTTTTCTTTCAAGTATTAGGGTTCCTCATCCCAGCAGTAATTGGACGAGCATTGACGGGAATAAAAATAGTGAAAAGCAGCTAGTTCACAGACTAACAAAAATTATGGTAATCTTTTTTGCTTTATGTTAAAGGTTGTATTTATGGTATCAAAGTGTTGATTTATTAAATATAAACACAACATTCCTTGCACTACCAAGCATAACTTAAAGCTTTCCACATTTACTAAGTTGCACTAGAAAGATAAATTCGTGGTCAGTTCCATGTCAACCGTTTGGTCGGCAACTACACAAATCATAACATTGTTTTTTCTTTTTTACAAATTTGCAAGGATCACTATCAGTGGAGCCAAAACAAACTAATTCCAACAGTGAGATGCTAACAACTTAAAAGGATAGGATGACAAAACAGACAATAATAAACCAAAGCCCCCCAACTATATACAATAAGTGAAATAAAATTCTCTTTTTGTCAACCGAACTCACCCAATTTGGTGCCTACCAAAACAATGGGCACCCCAGGTGCATAATGCTGAAGCTCCGGTATCCACTGAAGAGGAACACAAAGAATAAACATTCAAATCTCTAGGAAATTCGAAACCATGAACTGTTAAGAAAAAGTTTTAAGACAGTACGAAACCAAGATAGATCAGCACCTTCTTCATGATGTTCTCATAGCTAGCTCGGCTCACAAGTGAGAAGGCAAGCACGAAAACATCAGCACCACGGTAGCTTAGAGGCCTCAGTCGGTTGTAATCTTCCTGCCCTGCAAGGGATGTGAGCTTTAAGTTATCCAAAGAATCCTCCAAAAGCAAACTTTTCGGCTACGTTTTACTGTTGAGTAGGAGTAGAACAAAACATAGAATTGACAAGTACATTAGAACAGATAAAAAACACTCGAAATTACCCGCAGTATCCCAAAGGCCCAAATTCACCGTGGTGCCATCCACAACTACGTTTGCGCTGAAATTGTCGAACACAGTAGGTATGTAGTCCTGCGCGACACAAATTCGATAAATCAGCGACAAGTAATCGAACATTTCTCGTAGAGGTCAACGAAATAACCCACTACATGAGTCAAGAATGCAACCAAAATAAGCTGAGAAAGTTCGGGCGTTTGCACAGGAAACAGTCCTCAAGAAAACAAGAAATCAGCAAATATACTGAAAAACCATGGCTTGCAATGAAAGCTCCTAACTTCACGAGAAATCAAATAAGAACCCTTTTGCCGAGGGAGGGGGGAGAGGGGGGGGGGGGTAGTGCTCACGGTGGGGAACTTGTTGCTGGTGTAGCAGATGAGCATACAGGTCTTGCCCACTGCGCCGTCGCCGACTGTGACGCACTTGATGAACCGGGAGGCGCTGGACGCCATGGCCGCGCGCGCCTCTCTCCGGTTCTCCGAGCCCAGAGAAAGGGGAGAAACGGGAGAGGACGGGCGATGAGACGGTACCGGAAGGGGGAGGGGAGGGGAGGGACGGACGGACTGCGTTCTTGCCTTCTTGGTGGCGTTTGGTGCGTGACTTCTTGGCAAAGTGAGTGAAGAGAGTCACATGTCTCTCACCTCAGTACCTCACCACTGCCTAGAGAAGCGCCCCTCCCCCTCTCGCTCTTCGTTTTACGCCTGGTCTCCTACTCTCCTCATGCTATTGGTACAATCAAGCAGCTCCATCTCTCTCTCTCTCTCTAGGATGGGTCCACAAATTTCAACCTTTGGGGGGCTATATTATATTATCCACAAATTACAAGGGGGCGACAGCGGTTGTTATCAAAAAAAAAAGAAGAAGAAGAACTGGTTGATATTTTGTGAGGGAAGGGAATCCTTTTTATCATATGGGAGTTTTTGGTACAACAAAACGGATCCTAAGAAGTTGAGAGAACATAACTTGGTGATTTCTTGAGACATCTTTGGCTTTGCTGAAAATGCTAATAATTATATATCTTACATTAAAAATCTACATTTTTTTATTGAACTCTAGCGAGAACCTTTGAACCTCTAAAGCTTGAAGCAGTTGCAAGATTTATATAAAAATATTGATATAGGTAGAATCGGTTAACTTTTGCAAGGTTTTCTTTTGAACGGTGCCATGCATTGCATTAAACCTAGTACCATGCTTATCTTCAAACAAGTAATTAATTTGTGATTTTTAATGCTGCAAGAGATATGTTGCATCTGCATGTTTTCACTATAGAGAAAAAAAAAGATCTTGACACAATGCCTACAATGAGAAACTCCAACTTGTGCAGAGGTGCCCAATAATTTGTGCAAGTTAATACTCATTTCACCAAATGGAGGGCTCGGGTATCTCGTTAAGATATTGGGGGTGACGGGAGCTGATACAGAATTTTGCAGCAGCCGCCCCTCTTTCAACTGTCAACTAGTCTCAACATAGAAAAGGTTCAACTACTCCACTAAAAGCTCTTAGTAGGCAAAAGTTGGAGGATCTCTTCTCCGTTTGGTGATGTTTGCACCCTTTGTTCTTCTTTTCTTCAAGAAATGGGCGTGCATAAAGCAGATTATGTTCAGGATGCTATGTTTTGCAATTGAAGCAAAGAAACTTACACCCTTGTACAACACATAAAGAAGAAAGGCGGCAAAGGAAAATAAAAGGTAACACATCCACCAAAACCAACTATTATAATTTTTTCGCTAATTTGGTGTCACTATAAAACTTCGCCGAACCAGAAATCGAATGCCATCTCGAAATTTGATTTTTTTTTCTTTTCTTTTCTTTTCCAACCAATCTATATATGCTGCCCTATCGTGTTATGCGCACTAAAGTTAAATCGCTTGATTTACATCAGATATGGACCGCATATTTAGTCTTGGGTCCAACAACTCAAAGCAATTGGAAACGAAGTACCAGGTCGCCCGGCCTGCCCTTGCTTGCTCAGCGTTTGCACGGGTCGTTCTGGCATTTTGCATCTTATTGTATCGTTTTCCCCTTGAATGTTTGCCACCCCGGCCCGCTGTACGCACCATGATTGCATCCTTCCATTGATCAAATCATTTGTAAATGAGACCTTCATTATCACAAAAGTTTCGCTCGTACTACAGAAAAGCTGTTCACGAATCATGACATTCTGTTCCTTTCCCTTCATTTCCAACTCACCTCTCACGAAAAGAGTAGTGATGTATGGATCATTTTCTTTCGTCTTCACAAAGCACCATCTTTCACAGTCGTGTCATGAGATTAAAAATAACTCACACGACATTTCGAAGTCAAATCATGACAAATGCATGCGTTCACCATTTTACAAGGTCAAATCATGACCAAAAAAAAAGCCTCATGGCTTTTGTCATGAGGCGATGGCGTGTCTCTTAGACTATCTCCAATAATGACACCTAAAATACAAGATCCATTCTACGTTTGCATAGCACTACACGCAAAGGGTTCAGTACCTATTTTTCTTCTTCTCCAACAATAGACCCAAAAGAGAACCCTTTCTGCAAATGGATTTTCAAAGGAAAGGATACTCAAATTTAGTTTGTGCCTCTCCTAGCATGCAAAATGGATCTTCAGTATAGGTATTCTGTTGGAGGCTGAAACAGTACCGTCGGAGACCCATTTTAGGTTTGGATGCCCTTATATATATACATATATATATATATATATATATAAGCAGCGCAGGCTGACAGTGGCGCTAACGATAATCAGGTGTGGACAAAACAGCCACATCAGCAAGAAGATTGTAAAACCCCAAACGCCAGATCGATGTGCATTCTGTCTGTCTGTAGTAGGACTCCGTTCTTTTGCTGATACACTGAACTCGCAGCATTTTCCGAGCAAATCCCAAGGATCAAGTTTCGTTAGTATATATATAAATATATAATATAATTGCATGTGTGTGTAAAGCATCTTTCTCAGCCTCGCAAGAGGATAAAAATCGCCTGATGCTGCTGCTGCACGGCGACAAAGCACCAGACGCCGCCTCAAATGATGGCAACGTGGGCGCTCGATTTCCTTAACGCAGGACGCGCCCTGCTGCCACTGTCACGGTGCACGCTCCCTTGTTCGGTTCCCCGGCCACCTTGATTAGGATGAACGGAAAAGGTTTTGGCTCTACGTGCCAGGTGGTGTTCTTCGCGGATCGGCAGCGCCATCTGTTGATGCGTGAGTCCCCAAACCGCCATCATGGCTAATCAAGCCGACGTGCAGATTGATGATGCCCCTTTGCAATCATCCTCTTCTCCGGCCATTCCTTCTTTGCCAACACAAGAATTGTACATGCACTCAAAAAAAAAGCACAATAATTGTACATGGATGTTTGCTTTAGATAGGAGGAAAAAGGAGTAGTTTGTTGGGGAAAGAACAAAGATTGTTTGTTTACTGGTGAAAGAATGCCGAAAGCTGGCCTCCTGATGCAAGATTTTTGCCGCACTTGCTACTTGTACTACTTGGTTCCAGTTCACACGATCTTTTCGCAGCTAGCTAGCATCATTAACACAGCTCACATCCGATCATTACGCTTGGTAGGAAAGCTGGCCCAAGTGGCGTATACTTTTACTCTGACGAATTAAGTGGGTATACACTATATACTTCCGTGTCTCTTCTCGCAGCAGCAGATCCTATGCACTGGAGTGCGCTGCAGCCTATACGGGTACAGCCGTGCAGAGGCCGGCTCGGCTGATCGAACTTGGTGGTCGAGTTCGGTGAAGGCTTCCAAGCCCCTTCGCTCGCGGCACCTTCCCGTAACGCGGCAGGCAAAAATCCTCTGCTCTCAGCTCTCACCATCAGACCGCGCCACCTCGACGTAACGTCCTCCTTGCTGGCGCGCGCCATTCACGGCGGCATCACGCGTGCACGGCGGAGCGGGGCGTCCTCGTCGCGCCCGCGCCGAGGACGAGGAAAGGCCGGCCGGTACGTGCGTACGTGACAGCGTCACGTGGCCGGCCGCGCGGCGCGTGCCGAGGCCGGATCGAACCAGACCCCACCACGTACCCGCCCACCCGAAAAGGCCGCGCCGAGCCCGCGCCCCGCCCATGCCGGCTGCCTGCCGCTGCTACCACCAGCGCGTACCCGCCTCCGGCCGCCCCCAGCTACCAGCAGCAGCGCTCGAGTAACTGAGCGCGCGTACGCGTACGGCGGCCGGCCGCTCCCCCGGCTGCGCTCGCTGGCGGCTGGCGCCGCTGCTCCTCGCGTCGCATCCTCCTCCCCGTGCGGCGCCGAGGGGGACGCCTCGGCGGGCACCAGGCAGGCAGCTTGCCTGGCTGGTTACGCCCACGTGACGTTTGTTTCCTTCCTCCGCTTTGCCCCCCCGCCTCGGCGTGGTGCCCCGGGCTCGCGTGGCGGCATGCGACGGGGTACGGCTGGCGCGACGCGCCTAGTTAATGGCCCGGCCCACGTTCGGCGCGCCTTGGAATGTAGGACGTGTTGGTTCGACTCGACCTCTTGGACGCCGTGGTAGCAGACTAGCAGTAGCTGCTGCTTGCTTGCCAGTGCCATCGAGAGGGCAGAGGCGAGAGAGGGTAGAGAGGGAGAAGGGGAGTAACGTCGCCGATGCACGGCCTGTGAATTCATTCATCACGGGCGCGTCGCCATGCTCCTCCTCCTCTCCGACTTTAAGGTCGAGGAGCGAAGTGAAGGCAGGACGCCGCTCGCCACTTGGTACGTGAGCTTTTTTTATGAAGGGGAAAGGCTACCGGAAATTGAATCCGGAGTCTGAAATTTGTTGCTTCCGGTGTAGGAGGAGCCGTCAATTCCACCGGTACGGTTTGAAAAAACGGCCATGTTACTACCGGGTGCTGGTAGGTCTCGGTTTTATCGCTCCAGCGTCTAGACTCTAGACTATAGTACTACGATTTTGAAAAATATAGTGCTGCGCAATGCAGTACACTGCTGAGAGGGCTGAGATCGATCAAAATCCCTGGGGTTTTCAATTTGTTGGGAGCCCCCTGCTTCAGCTTCACCCATGTGTTCCGATTCAGGATGAACTCAGCCACCAGAGCATGCCATTGCGTAGTGCCAGCAGGACTGAACGAACCCAACTGCACCCGGCCACCGGACCTTACCCGTCAAACATTTCGACATCCAAAGGCGGTTGCGATTTGCGAAGCACAGCGCCGTGCAGGCCGTCACGGTCCTGGGATTTCCTTTCCAAAAGGCACGCGTCAATCAACCAGTAGCAGGAACTAACGGCTCACCAACGAACGAGGGCGACACAAGCATGCCGGAACGGATCGCGCGCTCGTGAAGCTGCCAAGGCCTCCCTGCCCTGCCCAATGAGACTGGTGCGTCTGGATGGCTGCTCCAAAAGACATCGGAACCGGACGAGCTACCAACCAAGCAGGCAGGCATAGCGCGAGAGGGAAGAGGCAAAGCGGAGTGAACGCTTGGCTTCGCCCTCCAGCGGAATAACGGATACGGCCGTGGCAAACGCATGAACGTGAAGGTGGCAGGGGCCCAGTCACGGAGAATCCAATCCTCCTCAGCGCAGACGTGAAGGTGGAAGCCAGCTGCTCATCTTCCATACCGATCGAGAGGACAACTACGGAGTGACAAAGACAAGGCAGACGTACCCAAGCAAGTACATGCCGAAGCAAACAAAAAGTTGGGTACACGAGGCTTAAATTTTTCTAGTACCGTTTCGCCGGAAACAACTTTCTTAAGTCTATCCACAAACAGAGCGACTGTACTCAAAGCACAAACGAGAGCGAACTGACAATGCGAAAGATTGAAATGCTATAGCATCAGAGTGTTGTGATTTCTTTTCTCATTCTCTTACCAATTTGATGTAATTGTAATGAAATCATGGAATAAAACTCCACTTCTTACTAGCTACTATCGTCTTTCATGTCGACTCTCTGCTGGTAACAGCTCCAGCTTATGTTATCTGACGATGATACTCCCTCGGAGCCTCCAATGATGCCGCAGCTAAGACACCAGTCTGTTCTTTGGCACCAAGAACCCCTCAAAAAAACATTTCATTCATAGGATGGGGTTTCTTTTTTGTCACGGACTGGGCCCTATGCTAGGCTAATCAATTCAACAAAAAATTAGGCCCAAGCTTTTGGGCCACCTGATGGCCCAGGGCTGCATCATGCCCCCGTTAGGCCTTCAGGTCATCCGACATTGCAGAAGGTATACAGTGCGTCGTCAGAATGTCCTGGGTAGCAGCCTTTGCAGTTTTTGTCTCCAGGACAACAATCTGTCAAATCATATAATGGTCAATAAATATAAGCAACAATTACGGCTCCGATTTGGTTAATTTTTGTATTAAATAAGCCCCGTTAAGTATTAAATAAAATCTGTTTAATTTTTTCACAAATGGATGCTAATTTGTGAGACGTATTTAATAAGCTTAATTAATCCATGTTTGCAATAGTGATGCTACAGTATCATCCACTAATTATGGATTAATATATCTTATTAGATTAGTCCATGGTTCTACAATTAGTTTTGTCTAATTAGACAGTTGCTTTGGAACAGTTTTTCATCATGCGATGTGATGGCTAACTATTTATTACAATCGTCCAGTATATGATATAATGATAAGACCAGTCTGGCTGTCTAAGGCCAAAGTGGCAAGAGATATTATCTACGAGATCTGAGTAACTATGAAATATCTAGGAGTGCAACTATAATTCGAGGGTGAAATCGCCTACCCAATATCAGCAATTTCCAAGTACTTTAAGGTAATGTGCATGAGCATGACAGATGCTTGTAGCAGGAAAAAGTCACAAAAGGAAGGGGCCAAGAGGATACCTGGTCATACTCCAAATCAAACTTTAAGAATTCATCCTTGCAATTTTCCACCATGGTCACTAAGTTCTTCAAATTTTTTACAGGTTGACCATTGAAAGCAAGAACCTACAGCATAAACAGTTTCCATCACCACAATGGAGCAGAACAAGCATTTAGGAAGAGGTCCTAGTGTGGCTAGATTCAAGCCTCCAGCAACAATATATCTGCAGGAAATTGCTCAAATGACATGCTAGTGACACATAACAGGAAACATTTATTACCTGGGTATTGACAATTTCTTCATAACCGATATTGATATCTGCCACAAGCACCTGCCCATACAGTGCGCATCATCAAAATTGAAATCTAAAGAACATGGAGAAAAATGACTAATCTCACAAAATTATTCATGAAGAACTTCAAACCTGTGATACTACCACAAGCTGTTCATCAGGTGATTCTGCCATTGCATGTAAATGCTTCACCAACAGCTTGACAGGCGCATCATATTCATAATCTTTTCCATACTGATATATAAGAAACATCAATCAGCTTAAGGTATGGAAGATAAGCTCCTCAGTTAACATTTTCACAAATAAGATTACATCCAAAGGGATGTAAGAACTAGTTGCTGAAGCATTACAATTCATATTAGGATTTAGACAAAGTCCCGTGTGATTTCAAAATCTTCTTGGGATGAATCAAAAGTGGCAACTAGGGGAACTTATAAGAAACTGTTCGCCAAGCATATCACTAACACTAACTGCTTCATGCGTGGTTAAAATATTATCTCAAGGGGCTTGCTTCACATGATTATTTGTGTCATTAACCAGATGATGCAACTCCTAATGACCTTGGCATTCGCTACTACATCTAAGTACATGGTGATTATCATAGCTTACACCCCTAAAACAATTGCTTGCCACTTCAACACAGATTTCCATGGGGTGGGGTCCAGAGAATATATTAAATGCTAAATGTATCCAGGAATAAATATCAATAGAGAATATACAGCTTAAAAGCTCTAAATAAATTTTCAAATCAAGGAGCTTCTCAGTGGCTGCTGGCTACATACATCAATGAGTACATGCACTGTAGCACTGATCATTGTTTAACCATACAGCATGTGGCCACAATGTACATAAAAGTGTTTGAAGTTACCGAGTAAAGTTGAGACATCAGTATTTGGGCTACTAGCTCTGTAGAGTATTAGACTTTCCATGAATTCATATTCAACAAATCATATTAACACTAACAATGAATGGATGATATACTATTGTTTGCTGATTCTTTAATGCATTGCAAGCAAAATGAGGAAAGAAGCTATATAAAACCTCAGATCGAAGATATGGGACAGAAACAGCCGCAAAAACAAAGCCAGCAACAATGTAATATGATGGTGGCCTGCCCTTTACGTGTGCAGCAACTAGTCGCTTGTGAGTTGCTAGCCTTATTTTAAATTCATGAACTTTTGAGTCACGCAGAACTTTAACAAGAGCTTTCTCTCCAGTATATTTCTGAGAAACCAGGTAACTGAAGCCAATGCGCTCACCATGCCGGAAAGGAACTGTTCACCAAAAAAATGATTAGAAACAAATTAGCATGAGAAACTCGCCATTTCTATTTGATTTGGCATAGCTTACAACAATACTCTCGGGTTTTTCTGGTTGAACTTTGGTCATCAATATCTCTTTAAACATTTCATATGAACTTTCGGAAACGGTATGGCTATATTTGCCTTCAAAAGTAGTTTAAAAAATACAAAATTTGCAGCATTTAAAACATGCATTATATTATTAATGAATGGTCAAACTAGTGTCTTGGTGACAGTGTTGCTGTCTGAAATGAGAAGTTATTTGTGACGAGAGGGGGTACTTCCATACACAAGGTACAATGTATGTAAGAGACAAACGCAACATCTAGAGCAAACAACACTAGAAGTACCGTACACACAAAATTACAAAACAATAACAGTGACATGCATAACATATAGGTTCACGTGTGTACATCAAAATATAGTGCACTGCATGCTAAAAGTTGAGTTGAAACAATATTTACTCATAAATTATGAAGTTGTGACTAACCTGTTCCATCATTGGCAATGTCAACACCATCAAAGCTAAGAATAATATCAGATGGTTTTAGGCATCCAGATTCGGGAGCAGTGGGCTCCACCCTCCTAACACGAACACCCTTTTGATCTGGTTTCATTCCCATTGATTTGCGGAGATCAGGATTCTCCATTTTCTGCCATTCAATTCCAAGTATAGGGAAGCCTAAAATAATAAAAAAAAGAAGATGGTGAAAACCATCAAGGAATATGAAAATTTCCAAAGAGATAAATATGAACATCACAGTACTAATTATTACATGACATTACTAACGACTTAAAGATTGTCCTCATAAAATAAGTATTGATACTGTTACTCGCATAAAAAGATCATCAAGGACAATAGATAAATCAGCCAGCAGAGTGATAGGTGGCATCAGTGATATATCAACAGACTGCAACGTAATAGTAGAGGAAATTGTAATAACCAGATGGTTCTATTTGACTAATGGCTCTAATCTGGTGATACATGATGACATTAACGGTAAAAACTATAAATTAAAGTAACAGTCAAGCCTTATCAATCAGCACATTGCATTATGGCAGGTTCTACCCGAGGTGAAAACAATCCTCATTTGATACCCCATGATAATAAATAATAATGATGCAGGAATGACAACCCATTCACTTGTATACAGCTATAGACTGCAGATGTCAATATCATCCAACTAGTTTTTTTACCTGTGTATTCTCCAGATTTCTCGTAGTCCTGGATGAAATGAGTAATAACTGGGGTGGGTATCACATAGCCTATATTCTCCGCATCTTCATGTTTGAGAGATTGAAAAGCTATACCGACACACTTGCCTCTATCATTAAAAGCTGGGCCACCTGAATTTCCTGAATTAATAGCTGCATCTATCTATCAATAAGACAAGGTCCATATTAGACAAATTGGTAAGTGTATAGGTTATGATTTCTCAAAAGGGCAGCTTCAGCAACATCTTTTGAAAAAGGTTTATTTGAAGCGATGATAGTTTCAGGAACAAAAAGTTACCTGCAAGCCTAGAAGTTCTGTAGAACCATGAACATATGAAAGTATTTCTATCCTCGAGACCACTCCACTTGTCACAGATATGGTATCTCCTCCAATCGGATAACCAACAACAGTTACTGCATCCTGAAGAGCTGGTAATGTTCCAAACTCAACAGGTGAAACTCCTTCCCAGAATTCATCGTCACTGACAGTTAAGAGCGCTGAGATTGATAGAACAATATCAAGTTAGATTGCAGAACAAATAGAAATGACCTCAAGTTACACTGTATGAAGTCTCGAGACATAATTTCATAAAAAAACGCTCTAACATCCACAGATTCATAGATAAATCTCAAGTTTCCTTTCTCTAAGAACACAACAGAGCCATTAATATGCATTTGGCATTACGATTACATTGGATAAACTCAGATAAAATAAAGATATTAACCAGAGAAAAAAAATAAACAATGCAGACAGTGGCAGGGAAGGATAGAGCGGGCGCACCAATGTCGCACTCCGTGCCGATGGCCAGGACGGTGGCAAGGTACTTGGTGTCGGAGCCGCGCTTCTTAAGCTTAACCTGGGTATAGTGCTCGACGGAGTGGGCATTGGTGAGGACACGGCGGCCGCCAATGATAAACCCGCTGCTGCTGGAGCTGTACTGCCGCTTTCGCTGCCACGGCAGCGAGAAGTTGGGCTCGGTGTGCACGCAGAACACCTTGACCACGGCGTCCATGCACGGCACCACCCGCACAACCTCATCCCAGCTCGCGGGGGCTGCCTCCGACACCGCAACGGCCACCGCGTCGCCTCCATTGGCCACGGGCTTCGGCTCCCCTCGGCGGGGCGGGGACGGCGGGCGCGCGGCGTCCGCGTCGGCGGGGGCCTCATGGCGGCGCGGCTTGCGGCCCCGGCGGCCCGCCGCGACGGGGGCGGGAGCTGGAGAAGGGGAGGACCGGTCAGGGGAGGGCGGCGAGGCCTTGGCCTTGCGGCCGCGCCTGCGCTTGCGCTTGTTGGAGGCGGAGGAAGGGTCATCCATGGAGGCGGGCTAGGGTTTCGCGGCGCGGAGGAAGGGGGCCGAATCGGGGAAGACTGAACAGGACGAAATGATCGGCCCGGTTGGAATATTATGGACCGGTCGAGCCTCAGATGAATACGGCGGCCCGAGCCGGCCGTGGCGGGTACTACATCTTTACGCTTTTGGGCTGGGTTTACGTATCGGTGATGTTTGGGGTTCAGAGTTTCAGACTTGAGTATCTTCGTCAGAGTTTGCGCGACGTCTGTTCTTAAGAAGAAAAACTGGGAGGTCTGTTCCACACTATCCACAAGCTTTGTGGTTGCGACTCAAAAGAGATGTGAGAGCCCTGAAGGCTGAAGCTGTACTGTGCCAAGTGTAATTCAGTGTACTGACCATGGCTCGTGCCTAACTTTGTCAGCATGGCACCGACTGATGCTTCCATTTCATGCTGCTCTGAAAAAGGTGAGAAGGTGAGTAAAACTAGGATACTCAAGTTTCCATGTGTTTGTAATTATGGAAGCATAAGATTATTACCATGATCCTGCGTCGAAATAAATTTACAGTGCCTTAAGGAATGTCTTTCCCTGACCAATTGGACGTCTGTAGTCCTAGCAAGAAACTGTAGAGGCGATACTGCTGCCTGTCATTGTTGCCTGAATAAGTGAATATACAGTCCAACAGGTCCGCACTGTGTTTACTACCGAATGACTTCTCTAAGCTTGACCCATTCCTAGTCTGTGCCAGTATCTATCCAAGACTAGTGACCACATGCATGTTTCGTGCGCCGGCAGAAGTCCATTGTCATGATGCATACATGACTCAGGTTTAGTAGCATTCTATGCATGCGTAGCATATGTCTACCTCTCTTGATTTGGATGGGGCACTGCAGAACAGAAGTGTGGTACTTTGATGTTTGCATATTGGAGCTCTAGCTTGTCACAGGCTCATAGCTGAATAGCCTGAAATTGAACCGATTGGGCCTCTTCCTGGGACTGAGAGTGACTTGTGCCAAATAACCCACATCAGATGTGTCACGACCCACAAATTAAACCACATGGTTAAAATTTAATTACATCATCATGAGCATCATCCAAGCACCAAGGAGCATCATATGCACTAAATTACATCATGAGCATCTATTTTTCTTATATGATTTATGTGCAAGTTGTGAAGGAAGTTTAAAAACTGATATGTGTCTGTGCCCCCAAATATTTTATTCAAATACTAGATTTCAAATGAAGAATTTTGGATATTTTTACTAAATTTTTGGGTGTCTCTGCCGAGCCATAAAATTCTTAGAAAGTTTGAAAACTGCATTGTTGTTTGAATTTTTGTGAGCAATCCATATTAGATTTTTATGATATTATTGTTGCATTGTGTTCTTGGTGATTTAATCTAGCTTCAGTAAAAATTTGGTGATTTTTGGAGCCCGCGAAATACATGTTTTTGATTTTACAAGTTGAACCGTGCTTCTTTCTTTTTTTTCCTTCTCCCGGCCCCACCTGTCAGCCTCCTCCCCCTCTCCTCCGCACGCCCGGGCCCGCGCGTCAGCCTCCCCCTCCGCGCCTCCCGCGCCTCCGCGCCCGCCCGTTGGGCGCCCGCGCGGTGGCGCACGCCGGCGGCCGCTGGCTCGTCCCGCGTGGCCACCGCCGCCCCTTCGAGTCCCGCGCGCCGCTCTCTCTTCTCTCCACCGCCGCTTCGCCTTCCTCTCCCCGCTCCCCATTTGAACCGTACGCCCGAACCCTAGCGCCGCCCCTTCCTCTCCCGAGCCGCCGCCGCCGCCGCAATTCCCCCACCGTCGCTCCACCTCCGCCCGATTCCGCGCGCGCAGAGCTCCCCCGCCACCTCCTCGCTCAGCCCCGACCCTCAATCGCTCCTCCCCTCAGCCGCCCGAGCCTCCCCACGCTCGCCCCCGCCCGCCGCCGCCGCGCTCCCCCGTCCCGCCGTCTGCCGCTCCGCTCCGCCGTCGCCCCGCCGCGGGTGAGCCTCGCCGCTTTGCCGCGCTGCTTCCGCGCGCTCCTCCCTTGCGCGTTCGCGCCCGTGGGCCGCGGCCCCGTGCCGGCCGCCGCGACGTCACGCGCGCGCGTTCGCGTGCGGGCCGCGCCACGGCGCGCCCTGGCCGCGTCCGCGGCGGGTCAAGGCCGCGGCTGGCCTTGACTCGGCCCCGGTCCCCGCGGGCCCACCTGTCGGCGCCCGCTGGGTGCTGGCCCGGGTGGCCCTAACCCTTTTGGGGCTGTCGTGTTTTGTTTATATGTGCTGCAAGATTGTAAAATGTGTAGAAATTGTTCTAGAGCTCTAAAAATTGTGAAATTTGTTTTGTTTGAATCCTCTGTAGTAGATCTGCTTAGATATATTAATTTTATGCATGTTAGAGTCCTGTATTTTAAGTTGTAGTTTATTCTTGTTAAACAAAGTTAATTGTTAATCTTATTTTATGGAGCTCTAAAAATGTCAAACTAAAGTTTGTTATATTCCCTGTAAAGTGCTTTTTCTCATAGTGCTAGTTGTGTATTTGTTCCAATACTGTTTGATAGGTTTTTAATGTGTTTTTAGTTTTGCTGCCTGCAATCTTATAAAATGAATATCTTTTGGTAGGAAATTGATAAAATGATAAAACCACTTCTGTTATCCTTGCTATCATGTATTGTACCTCTGGTAATTTTATTAGGATTTTTGAAAATGTTTTGAGTAGCCTTTAAGATTTAAATTAATTCTAATAGCTGAAATTTGCAGAAATCATAAGTATTTCCACAAAATTAATTTAGCTGCAAATCCAACTCTTAGGATTTTCTCTTGAGATTCTCTATGTGCAGAATTAAATCCATGAATTTCTCTTGCCATTTTTTTTGTGAGTAGGTTCGCCTTCGGGCTTAGATTTACGCTTTAATCGCGCTTCGATGTGTTCTTGCTAGCTCGCTTCCTTGCTTTGAGTGGTGCTTCATTCCAATCCATATCATATCATCTCATTTCATGTCATCGGCATCATTCTAATGCACGCATAACATTCATGCATTTTAGTGACCGAGACTCCGGAGGACGAACCCGTTGAGCCTTCCGCAACCGTCGAAGCCGAACCGGGAGCCGAGTGTGTGGTTGAGCAAGAAGAGAACCAAGGCAAGCAGCTAAGCATGATTCCTTGACCTATTTAACTTGCTTAAATTTAGTTATTTCACTTGGGATATCTATGCTTATATTAAATATTTATCTATTGCATCGTCGGTCCTACTTTCATGCAATGCCCTCTCTTGATTTGTTTATCCATGCCCTTGGCACACGTAGTCACTTGCAACTCATTTAACTAAATGCTTAGTCGTGTCTAGGGTTGGTGCATATCTTGTAGGGAAAATTGGAATAGGATCACTTGTTTCACCCACTTTGTGTTATCTTAAACGTGTTGTCCGGTGTCGGAATGTTGGGTCGGATCGGTCTAGTTGGAAGTGTGGTTTTGGGTTCGAGCGGAAGGTAGGGCCTAGAGAAAGGAGTCTCGGAGGCTTAGTCCGCTTGAACCGATTAAGGACCGTCCGTGGATGACCTTGGAAATTGAGCACTTATCGTACTACCACATATCCATTCATGGGGTGGATAAGCCGAATACCCTCTAGTTTTAATCGTTGATGCACGGTCCTAGATGCGTGGCCGTGGGGCTTTGTAGAGAGGCTTAGGGGTGTCCCCGGTGGACCTAGGTTACTCTCCGCGCAAGTTAGGCGTGATGTTCAACGGTTATAACTCGTCGGAAATGGTTGATGCAAGTACCCCCTCACCCAACGTGATCGGTTGGGCGAGTCGCATGGTCCTTGTGTCGTGTGGGTAAAGTTGTACACCCTTGCAAGGTTAATGAATCAATTCGAATTGCCGCGCTCTCGGTTATGAGCAAGCTCAAGTTTCGACGAATTCTTCGTAGTTGTATCGGTCTTGGTCGCACGTGGTGTATGATGCTCATGTCACCTCTTATGGTTGGTCAATATTTAACTAAAATTTTATGGTGGGTTGGGCAAGATAATAAAAATGCTAGGATTGCTAGAATAGGTTTTGGTTAGGAAGTTCATGCTTATGCTAACAACTTAACCCTAAAGCTTTCTTGTGAGCCCTCATTTGCATACTCCTTGTTTATTTATTCGCGTAAGTCTTGCGAGTACCTTTGTACTCATGTTGCTATATTTCTTAACTAAGTTGCAGGTGAGCCGGAAATTGTTTTTGGCCACTTCTACCCCGCCGATCCCGGTGCGGGCGAGGAGTAGGTTATTGTGGTGTCGACGGCGTCCTTGAGCAAGGCTCCGTCTCGTTGCGCGCTTTATTTTTCCGCTGTGTACTCGTCTTTTGGAGAATTATCATGTCACACTAAACTTCATGATTCATGTCCCTTTTAATTTGAATTGTGAGCCCAAGGCTTGTAACTTGTGTTGAACCTTAATATCAAATTTGGACTTGCTATTTAAAATTGCTCCTTGTGGTACAATGGCGAAATACTAGATTGTGAACGGTATGTGTATATGCATGATCTTGGGCATATGGTGGAGCACATACCGGGACTACTGGATTTAGCCTCATTTTGGGTGAATGTCGTGTTGGTCGTCGTGATTTAGATGTGGGTTAACACGTGGCACGCCGAAGCGCGAGCGCGTGTTAGCTCTCCTCTTAATTATAACGACCGGCGATTCGTCTAAAATGGTGTTAAATTGGGCGGTTCTCACAAGATGCATAAGAAATTTTCTGTGCAGAACTTCGTATCTGAAACATATCTTCCTATACAAATACAAGGTTCAGTTCTTCCAGACCTGACACTTCAATCGTCATCCAACGTTTTCATGATTAAATGATTGATGTGGCAATCTCTACTGTCCATTGACAACCTGAAAATGCCTTGATGCACCCAGGAATCCTCTTCTTTTGCATTTCTCTTCTTGCGAAGGAGGTGAAAAGGGAAAAAGAAAACACCTTAGCTTAGTGACGAGGCATAATGAAGAAAGGGGGGCATATGAGAAACCATGTAAGTAGTAGACATCTGATGATACTGTCTTCTGAAACTCTTAAAATGCAAGCCTCCCGGTGACTTGAATCAAATAATAGATGAGAACGTTTCAGGCTTAATCTTAGCACAACAGGAGTTGTCAGAGCGACTTAACTTTATGCAAAAACTTTTCATTGTCGTGTGATATTTGGTCAGAATTTTTGGCACATGTAAACTTTTCATTCGCCCGGCGATGCTATACGGTGCTGAATGTTAGCCTAAAAAAGGCGACATGTCCAGCAACTGAGTGTAGCAGAGATGCGTATGCTGCGTTGGTTCTGCGGGCATACAAGAAGGGATAGAGTCCGGAACGAAGAGATTCGAGATAGGGTCGGGGTGGCACCTATCGAGGAGAAGTTGATTCAACATCGGTTGAGATGGTTTGGACATGTACAACGGAGGCCGCCCGAGGCGCCGGTGTGTAGTGGAGTTTTAAAGCGGGGCGATAATGTAAAGAGAGGTAGAGGTAGAACTAGACTAACTTGGGACGAGACGGTTAAGAGAGACCTTAAGGAGTGGAATATCGCTAAGTAATTAGCTATGGATAGGAGCGCTTGGAGATTAGCAATTAACGTACCTGAACCGTGACCTTTGTTACTTTTTGTTTAACCCCTAACTCTTCCTTTGGCTTGTGCCCTTTTTGTATTTCTTATTCTTGTTTTCTGTGGGTTTCATCTCTAGCCTACCTCAACTTGCTTGGGACAAAAGACTAAGTTGTTGTTGTTGTTGTTGTAAAATATCTGTCGCTCTTTAATAAAGTTAGCACTGTTTTAGTACGCAGTGTTCGGTGCTCAATGCTAATGCTCACCAAGTCAACGATATCAGCAGCTATCTATTGTGTGATGAATTCAGCATGAGTATCGAGGTACAAAGCCATGAGTGGGGAATTGAACTGAATCGCAACTTGGTATACTGCATCTTCACTAGCACTAAGATGACCTCATCTGCAGGATACAGGGTTTACTTCAGTCTTCTACGAGTATCATCTTTTCAGTACTGTTGGTTTTCTGAAGAGAAACTTGTCATGCTCCAATAGTCCAACGCATTAAGAAGTCTATTTCTGCAACTCGGAGAGCTGCAAGTCGCGTAGACACGCTAGCTGTGAATGGCTGTCCATTTGTGCCCGGAAGCATCTGTCCGTGCTCATCTATTCTCTGATTCCTGAATAATGTATTGTAATCCGTGGATGTCAACAAAGGCTGCGCGCGTGTAGTATCACGATCGAGCACGCATATATGATTTGACATTTACAGTGTTGCTAGAAGTGCTCCGAGTTAACTGTTGGCTCTTTCTTCAGCGTGCCAAAGCCAAACTGCTGCCGACAGTTTGTGTTTTCTCATCCTGCTGTATGTGTTTTCTTCAGTTTCGTCAGACCAGTCGTAGAGCACGGTCATGAGATGGAAATACTGTGTCGCAGCATATATGTTAGCATCGGATGCCCATTGCAGCTCAGCTCCATCATATCATTTCCAGCCGGATGCCTGCCGCTAACAAGGCCATTTGGATCGTGGCATGGCAGTGAGAGCATATCATGCCATTGACTGACAGAAACACACCATTTGTATGCTGGCTAATGATGTTCATTTGGATCTGTAAACCATGCATCCTCTGATTCTGAACCTCTCGAACTCGTCTCAGACTGTCAGGCATCTCTGCTCTTATCCACGAGGAATCAAGCTCGATCGGCTCGGATCCACACGCAAAAAAGATGCCGCCGACTGACGCGCCCAAGCCCGGCCTGAGAAACAAGCGAGCGATCAATCCAAAACGCGACACCTGCATGCAGCTGCCAATCCTCTGGATCGCCAACTCTAAAGCCGCCTGCTCTTCCGAAACGGCAGGCGGATGGGTCCAATCCAGTTGGTAAAAGGCCTCGCTAGCTATGCATGCTCCTCCTGCAGCCACGTCCACGTCCCGTCATCGGTCGCCACTTGCCGAACACCATTCGCCGATGGCGATTCCGTGATCCCCTGTCGCGCGTAAGACCAGCACCTGCACCTGCACTGTCGCCGTCGTCGAGCCCCACCGGCGACGCCCTCGTCGATCGCCAGTGCGGAGAGACCTATCCGTAAGAGTGAATTCCTCTGAGAGGTCAGGAAACCTATCCACAAGATCGTCCGGCGGGGACAAGGCCGCCAGCGACATGCCCAGCGGCGGCATCTACACTGTGTGTCCTGCGATCCTTTGGTGTCTTTTGCTCCGTATTTCCTTGTGAAAGCAGCAGCCACATTTAAGAGTGCAGCCGGGGATGGATGAACAACTACTGGGGCCGCCACGTCACGTGCGCGAGGAAGGCCGCGTACGCGTAGAAATACCATCGGTCTGGATAGGAGTAGGGCTAGCTGTGGATTGCTCAATTAACCGTGGAGAAGGACGGCGGCCGGTCAAGCGGATCCGGCCGGGTCCCCTCCGGATACGCGGGGCTCGTCGTCGCCGTCGTTTACTGTTTCCTCGCTCTCTCCGGGCTCTCCGGCCGGCAGCAGATCCGATTGAGTGCGAGGCGAGAACGAAGGGCCATCGTTGAATCGAGCCATGGAAATGATGAGTGCACGGCGGTGGCCAGTGCGAGTTGAGAGGTCGGCGGGGGTAAGGCCGTAAGGGTAAAGCATGGCCGGCGCGCCCGCCGGCGGCGAGGAGGGATCGAGTTGCTTCCGATCACCTGGTAGCCGTCGCTGCACGCGCGCGTCACACGTATCGATCGATCGATCGTGTTCGCACTCGCGAATCGCGGTCTAGAATGATATGATGGGTGGGAGCCATGGTCACGTGACCATTTTGGAATTTTCTTTTGTTCCGATCCATGCATGGCGACGTTGATTTCTCTATTGGCCCATTGGCTGCATGCGAATGCTAGCTACACGCTCCCTTGGCATTGCGACCTGCCGTTGGGACGATCTGTCGAGTGGTTTGTCAGGTTGACCAAGGAGGTCTCTTTCCTGCCGTGTATTTGTTGCAAGCTAATTCTATTTCAGAAACTAAATTTCCTTCGTTATTTCGTTGCAATAAAAACATCCTCGTGCTTGTTCGTTACAAAAAAAAAAGAAAAAAAGAATTTCATTTCTCATGCCAAATTTAGGAGAGGTGACTACTAGAAGTTTGTGAAACAGGAATATAGAGAGAGAACAAACTACTAAATGTACTGGCATGCATACAGTACGCTTCTCAATTCCGAACAGTCATGATCCTTGTTGAAAATTAATGGCGCAGATTCTGGCCGTACGCAGCAGCGACACAGCCTTGAATCTGGGCCTAAATTTGTCACAGGTCTGCCATTCTGGTCCGACCCCAGCACAGCTCCCTTGGATGATTGATTACAGTCCAACTGGCAATCCAGATGTACGGAGACCGCTCTCATTCTGGTGAACAACAATGAATATGATCCCAAAAGCATCTTACTTTCATATTCCATTCACAGAAAAAAAAGGACTTTTTTTGAGGGAAAGAGCAAGAAACAAAAAATATTGTCTCGACAAGAATTGAACAATTTCTGTAGAGAAGGACGCGGTTTTAGTCCCCGTTTCCGAACTGAGACTCCTTTTAGTCCTGGGTCCAATAACCGGGACTAAAAGATTTGCAGGGCTAAAAATAATCGTCGCAAGCTAACCAAACTCTGCAGTCCGCGGGACTCAAACCTCAGACCCCTTGCCTCGCGCACAACTTCTTTACCATCTCACCTACACAGCATATATAACTTTGAATGGTATGCATTCGTTTTAAACTAACCCGTGAAGGATCCTTTAGTCTTGGTTGGAGACCCGGGACTAAATGTTTAGAACTTTTAGTCGCAGTTGGAGCCACCAACCGGGACTAAAGGGTGACTTTCAGTCCTGGTTGGTGGTTCCAACACGGACTAAAGCTCCCCGCCGCCCTCTAGCCGTTGAACCCGGAACTAAAGCCTTTATTAGTCCCAGACCCAACAGTAGCCGAGACTAATATCAAGAATCAAAATCCATTTCTGTACTAGTGCATACAAAAGCTTTCATGAGACCTCATCAGCACTGTTGCATTCAGTTTTTCACGGGGAGGGAATGGTGACACTGATCGAGAAGACTCGTTGTCGGTGGATATAAATTGTCGGAAAAAGTCCGGTTCACGTCTTTAAACTATAGTAACTTTAAACTAAAAAATCGAATAAGATAGGATATCCAACTGTTGAAACCGAGTATATTTGGCCCTTAGGGTGGTTTCGAAGGTGGTTTTCTATTTTTTTAAATAAAAAAATTAGATTAAAAACAAAAGTAATTTATTTTAAATCAAAAAAAATATGAAAATAGTACCAAAATTTTTCTAAAAATATAACCTATCAATTATTGCTCTATTTGAATCTTATTTATTAAAAAATAATAGGCATAACTATAAGCAACCAAATACTATGAATATAAAAATATTGGATCCGAATAACTAACAAGTATAGTGCCAATAGATATGTTACATTTTTAGAAAAATTTTGATACTCATTTCATATTTTTTGGATTTGAAATAAATTACTTATGAATTTTTTAGTTTAAATTTGAATATTTTTAATTTTCACAAAATGGAAAACCACCTTCAAAACGACTCTATGGGCCAAATTTGCCCGGTTTCGGTAGTTAGGTGACCTCTCTGATCCAGTTTTGTAATTTAAGGTTGAAAATCAGATGTTTGCGATAGTTCAAGGGTATAACTCAGCAGTGCCTTGTGATCTTGGCTACTATCCATTGCCATCTCTCAAGCCCATACCTTCACCACCCCTTTTTCACTCCCACAGGCACAGCATCTGCATTCCTAGCTCCCATGCATTGCAAATTTGGATGGGGAGCAGTCAATGGATAAGGAGTAGCAAGGGATCACGGAAAATAAAAATGCATGTGATCTTCAATTTGGCACCATGTATGTTATGCATGAGCAACGTACACCAAGCATGCATGACTCTTTCAGCAATTTTTTGGGTCTCTTTCAGCATTAGTTCCTCTTGAAGGTGTAGACAGGCAGACGGCTACGGAAAGAAGTATGGAAGGATTGCACGTACACTTTTACTCCATGGAAGCCGTGCCCTGTTTGGTCCACAGTATCTGTCATGAAAATTGAGATCTTGTGAGAGTGATAGAGCTTTCATATATTTGGAAATTTATGTACTAGATATTAAGAAAAAAAAGCGACGTATGCCAGCAAGTTGCGTCCTACTAATCCGTACTACGGAGCTAAATGGGCTATTTGATCTGAGGAATGGAAATTTTGGACCAAAACAGGTGTATTGTGAGCTTATTACTTCTATCATCCACTGCCACGCCCTTGAATGAGTTGATCTTGACCATTTGATCACAGTTTGCCTGCGCCTAACAGGACTTCTTTCTTATCCTGATATTTTGTTATTTAATTATTTTCCTATTTCAAGACTGCTATTTCCTTTTTTTTACCATTGTACCGTGAGGTAGCAAGTTTGAAAAAGAAAAGGCAGAGCCAGTAAAATTCCCACAGCAAACATGCATACGAGCAACAAGTAGGGCAGGAGGAATTATTAAGTTGGACTAGTGGCCATCCTTGTCGATGATGACCAATGCTTGGCCATGCTTTCTGGGGTTTCCTGGCCTTGCTGATCATTAGCTCTTTGCAGGATGCGCCCCATTTGCCATCAATTCCAGATCGAGATGAGCTCAATCCTGCAGCAAAGCGTCATGCATGCAATGATGCAAGCTTAGGACTCGTAGGCTTCTGCTGTGATTGACCCATGGATTGGATGCAAGGTGCTTGTGTCGGTCAAAAGGATGGTGCTGCTCTGATTGCTGGGATTTTTATTTTTTAGAGTAGCTCAATGTTCACTATGGTGTAACTAGATAGGGAAAAAAAACTAGCTTGAAGTAACCTGAATAACTTGCATTCTGATGCACATGGACATGAACAGCTTTCACTCGGCCTACATGACTTGCATCCCAGTGGATGCAGATTCTGCAGATCTGATTTGGTCCAAACAACAATATTATTGGGAGAGAGTGGCGGTCCAGCTTGTCAGAACAAGAGGGAGCAGCAGCCACAGCAGGCAATTTCCCCATTCCCTGCTCAACAGCGGCGGCAGCACACCTTGCGTCTTTACTGGCCTCCAGGGCCACACAGCCACATTGGCGCCGCAGAGGCACTGCTAGCACGGTTCAAGGATGCGAGTAGTGGAGCCTGTGCAATTTTTTTCTGAGACTGTGTCTTCCAGTCGTCTCGATCGCTCTCGTCGGATTAGAGATTAGAGAGTGAGCCATCAGTGAGGTGTAGGGCCTGTGCCCCTGTGCCCAGCTCCATGTTGTTCTGTGGTGGTATGATGCTGTTCCATCCAGCAGAGCCTTTCGATTCCATACGAGCGTCCGGTGCGTGCTGGACGGATCCGTCTCCATCATTTGACCTCGGGAGCAAAGGTGAGTCCAGGCTCCACAAACGCAGAGGAGAAGCGTGCCACAGTAAACTGGTCGCTGAAGCAGTCCCAACTCAAGCTTCAGGTCTGCAAAATTTCGTGATGAAATTCGAAATGAAAAGTCCACATTCATGTGAAAATCATGCGAATTCACTTGAATGCTGAAGGAATCTGAACCCCTGCCCGTTCTGCCCCGGAGCAGAGGGGGCCTGGTCACCGGAGGCTGGAGCGCGCCTCCAATTCGCCTGTTTCCATGGCTTGTGGTCGCCCGTCTTCCCTTCCCCGACCGGACCACGCTATATATGGGATGTGCTCTCGGCCTCACCTCACCTTTGACCTCCGCCATGGCACACTGCCACACTAGAGAACACAGTTTTCTGAATCCGGTGCTATGGAAGAGACGAAACCGCATGATATTTGACCAAAGAATAGGTACCTACAGCTACTAATTCGGGCCTATTTTTTGGCTGCTAAGCAGGCACTTAGAAATGATGCGAGCTGATATTGGTAAGTTTAGAATTTTTTTTGCCAGATGATACCATGAATGTGCAGGTTTTTAAACATGGCACTGATTTCTTTACTTCGCTGAAGAGCCCTTTTACAAGACAAGTTGGAGCAAGCATGAACGCTGCCGTCGTCAGAGACAGGCGAGCAATCACCAGCGCATTTTGGTTCCTTTTACGAAGACTCCATTTGGGGTCTGGTGCGGGCACCAAGGAGACAGCGAGGACCTGTGCTCACGGTCTCACGGATGATAGGATGATCCCCCACTAATGATCAGAATTCCTATGGGGAAAAAGATAGAAAGTTGTGCGACATATGGTCCATGCCTAAGTTTGTGGGAAGAGAGAAGCAAACGTACCAGCAGCACTAGCACCTCATTAAAGTGATCACTGTAGCACGACGACTCTCGCTCTCTCTCTCTCTAGAGAGAGAGAGAGAGGAAGAGAGAGAGGGTCATGGTATGGTAGCTGTATAAATCAGGGCAAGTGTGGTTTGCTCCCCCGGTGGTGGACTGGTGGCCTGCCCTCACAAGTCGCAACCGGCCGATGGCAGAGCGATCAAAAGTGGAAGCTAGCAAGCAAGAAAAGGAAACGCCTACTCCTCCACGAACCTCCTCTCGCACGTCTAGCTACCTCCATCCATCTCTCTAGATTCTAGTCGCTCTTCAGCTACCATAGCTTGAAATCGAGTGCAGCTCCTCCCAGCAGCATGCAGTGAACCCATCTTGATCATCACTGATAAGAAGTGAAGGAAGCCAAGCAAGCTGCTCGCTCATATCTACAAGGGGCACAACACAACGCAGCAAGCTTCCACTGCTAGCTGGTTCATCAAGAGAAGGCGTGTGGAGCTGCTGGTTCATCGGCCGGCTGCGGCTGCAATGGAGGAGCAGCTCAGCCCTCTGGCCGTGACGCACCTGCTGCAGCACACGCTGCGCAGCCTCTGCGCCCACGACGACGCGCAGTGGGTGTACGCCGTCTTCTGGCGGATCCTCCCCAGGAACTACCCGCCCCCCAAGTGAGTCCTCCTCCCTCCTCGCCGTGGTCGTCGTCTTCCTCGAGCATGCGATCGATCCGCGCTTGGTTCTTCTCGTCGTATGTACTCGACGCACGCGGCATCTAATCTGTTTATCCATCCGCTGTCCAGATGGGATCTCCAGGGCGGCTTCTATGACCGGACCAGAGGGAACAGGAGGAACTGGTACGGCCTGATGAGACCAAGCTAGCTATTCTTATTATTCCTCTCCAATTTCTTATATATATGGATTGATTTGCGTTTGCTTTCACGTGACCCCCCTGGGGGTGCAACGTCCAGGATCCTGGCATGGGAGGATGGGTTCTGCAACTTCGCGGCGTCTGGCGGTGACCACGAGGGCGCAGCTGCTCCTGCCGCCGCCGCCGCCTACACGGAGTGTGCCGCCGGGCAGGGGGCCAAGCAGCAGCAGGGCCTGCAGCCGGAGCTCTTCTTCAAGATGTCCCATGACATCTACAACTACGGAGAAGGGTAGGAGACAGTGCTTGCTGAGGCTAATGCTACTAGCTATTCCATCAGTCACAACCTGCTAATAGCAGCTTTGACTAAAAACGGCTTTGATCACATGCTAATCAGCGAGCTTATTAGATGCCGCGGTCCCGGCCCGTTGTTTGGTGATGCGTTGCAGGTTGATAGGGAAAGTGGCAGCCGACCACAGCCACAAGTGGGTGTTCCAGGAGGCCCAGCCGCAGGAGCACGAGATCAACCTCATCTCCTCATGGAGCAACCCTGCCGATTCTGTAAGCGTCTCCAACAAATTAACATGTCGTTCAACGCTCCCAACACATAGCAGCTAGTGAAAACTTTTTTTCCTTCAATTTTTTTTTGCCTGTGTGCGGTTGGTTTGCAGCATCCGAGGACATGGGAGGCTCAGTTCCAGTCTGGTATCAAGGTACAACCCGTAGCTAACAATCCCATTTTTGATTGAAAAACGAAGAGCTCCGCATGCCAAAGCTGATCTCCCTTGCAGACCATTGCACTGATCGCCGTCAGAGAAGGCGTCGTGCAGCTCGGCTCCATGAGGAAGGTACCCTGGTTCCTGATCGATACTGTTCCACACCAAGCTGCCGCGCTACTGCCGCGCGTGACGTGCTGCTTGTGACTTGGTGCATCCATGATTCTCGCATGTGTACCAGCTTAGCTTTGCTTTGCATGCATGCATGCATACACGCAGGTGGCGGAGGACCTGAGCTACGTGGTGATGCTGCGCCGGAAGTTCGGGTACCTGGAGAGCATCCCGGGGGTGCTGCTGCCGCACCCGTCGTCCGCCGCGTTCCCGGCGGACGGGTGCGTCGGCGGCGGCCCCGCGGAAGCGGCATGCGGTTGGGCGCCAGGCCTCGTAGTGCCGCAGATGGACCTCTGCTATGACCCCTACGGCCAGGCCACCGCCGCGGCGGCTGCGGCGCAGATGCACATCGTGCCGTCGATGAGCAGCCTGGAGGCACTGCTTTCGAAGCTGCCCTCCGTCGACCCCGCAGCGCCGCCCGGCGGCATGGCCAAGGACGAGGCGGACCGCGGCGAGTGCCACGGTGCGGTCGACGTCGCCACGGGGAGCGGCGGCGAGAGCACCAGCAGCGTTGCCGCCGCCACAGCGTCCTACTACGTCAACGTTGCCAGCAGCAATCCCGGCGAGGGCTTCTAGTCCGTCCCCGTCTCCGTCCGTCCATCCCAAGTCGGCGCGTGCATGCGCCGGCCGGTCAGCTAGCTAGCTGCGCGTAGGCGTCATGGCAGGCGCCGTGGTAGTTAGTTGCGGTGTCCCTTTTCCGGGGAGGCGCGCCGCATCGCATGATTGCTCTACGCGGAGCCAATCATGCGCCGTGCTGTACGTGTCCCCGGAGTAGCCGTGCCGTACCTCGACGTACGCACGTACGTGTGCCCGGTCGAACGATCGATCGATCAGACAGGGATATTGAATGTGTGCGTGTACGTGTTTTGTGATGCAGTGCTAGCATCACCTAATTGAAGACATGCATGGCATGCTGCACCACTGACGACGAGTGATGACCATCCGATACTTTGTGTGTGCTTGGGTGGCAGGCAGCGCTCCGGGGTCGATCGACAGCAGCAACTTTTCTGGGCGCATGGAGAATTGCAGCTCCTGTTGATGATCGCGTCCCGACGTCCGGAAACCGACGTGGTTTTCCTCCGAAGCCGGTTGCGTGCCAGCACCCAGCGTGCCCCCCCCCCCCTATTGAAAGGTCGCACCGAACTCGCGCCGTGCATTGTTCTCCGATCCGCTGACATCTTTTTCCCCCCGGGGCGCTGTTCATGTGCGCGCAACAGTGCGCGCGGCGTCCGTCGCTGCAGGCGCACAGGAACTCTGGAACCCGAGCAGTCCCCTCCCCTGTGTCGATCGAGATTCGAGAACAATCATGCCCGGGAGACCCTGCTGCCTGCCTGATTGCCCCGGGCGGCGTACGGCCGTTTGTGTCGCGTGACGGGATCGACACGAGTCGCGACGAGCTCGGTCGGGCGTGCCGGTCGTCGCTCCCGTTTGTTTCTTCAACGAAACCTCGCCGGCCGGCGGCCGCGCGTGCTGCTGCTGATCGAGGCCGGGGCGGCGCCGGGCAAGCGCGGATCCCGCGGCGCCGTCGACGGGGTTCGGGAAACGTGGCCGCCCGATAGGGGAATCGCGAGGGGGTACGGTCCACGCATGCGCGCGCGGAGGACACACCTGTTCACGTCTTTGACCGCACAGGGGCTCGAGACCGGACATGCCGCGCTCGGCTACAGCGACGGGCCCGAGTGACGCGCCAACCTCCGATCCTCCCGTCTCTCGCGCGGCCGCCGCTGGACCAGCCCGGGCGGCCGGCATGACCCCGAGGCGGCCATGTTCCCGGCCGGCGGATGGAGTCGGCTTGCGAGATCGCCGCGCGCGGGATAAGGTTTGACCCGATGGACGCGCGCCACGCTGCTGCTCGCGCGGATAGGCGCACGCGACGGCGGCAGATTTCGCCGAAGACTCCCGCGGCGAATCCATCGCTGGGGCGCTGGGGGTCGTGCGGGCGGTGCGCGCGTCAAGGCCGGGGTCGCGGACTCGCGAGGCACGGGCGGCCGGGGTTCTAGTGCGGCCTCGGGGTTTGACTAGCTGCTGGGCACGGGATGATTAACCGGTCTCGTCAGCTTTTTGTACGGAACGGTCGTTGCGACACCAACGTCGTTTTTATGATGTGCGGGCTGCGATCTCGCCGGCGTGTGAAGAACTGGGAGAAGCAGCGTCACGATGGCAGTTAAGATTGGGCCCATGGGCGTGTTCGTCAGACGACAATCGATTTTGAATAGTGTGAACGCCGAACGGAATGGAAGCGAGAATCCTGTCGCATGGTCCAGCTGACCAGCTCCCTGCTGAGATCAAATCCTTGTAGGGTTGCAGATGCATAGCCATCCGAGCATAGTTGGCTCCGTGTCAACGATGCAGATAAGATGCAGATATGCAGATAAGGTGCACGAGCACGCCGCGTCGACGGCCACTGTAAACGATCGCCGCAGTCAACAAAGCTGCCAAAACCCTACCCTGACACGAGGCGATAAGGTGAAGCGGCAAAGGCGTATACGTCGGCTCCGTGCATAGATTGCTCGGAATTCACCCTTGCTATATCGTTGCACCATTTACCAGTAGCATCTGCATCGATCATTGTCCACACCGAACAACTCGAAAAACATCGCAAAGGAGGCTTAACGGACTAAGGCGGTGTTCAAAAGGAGCGGGCACAATTTACGAGATCGGCATAAATTAACCCACTATGTTACTGCACCATTCCGTACAAAAGCGTTGTGTTCCAGCCAAAGCAGAGCTAAGGCACGTACAAGGCACAACAACATTTTGCAATACAATGCGACATCCCCTTCCTTCGAGAGTCGAAGGACGCCAAGGCGGCCTCCCCCATCTTCACAACCACAGGCTTCCGCAGCACAGGGATCATCGCAACTGGTTCTCCTTCTCGGTGGTGGCGTTCTTTCTCAGCTGAGACGGCGGCCTCGTGGCGGCAGTGCTCTCCTTGCTGCCGGCGCTCATGGACTCGCCTGGCTTGGCGGCATTGCGGTCCGTGAGGGGAGGAGGGTTGCCCTCAGCGGGCCCGGAGGACATGGCTCGCGGCAGCTTGAGGGGGATGTCGGCTCTGTCCCGCGGGGCAGCTTCGGTAGTCTCTGGCACAGAGGGCGTGGGAGGGGCTGGGACGAGCTGAACAGTCGATTTGCGCCAGTTTTTCCTTGGTTTCTTCTTTGTCTCTGCAGTTTGGTTAACCTGAGAACAGAACAGTTGCAAACCAAGTCAATGCATCAATGTCAATGAACTGTTAGCTACAAACCTGCAGATGAATGCAGTGATTCTAAGCCAAACTGGGGATCACAGTACTTACCGTATTATTACCAATATCAGCCAAAGGCTTTCTTGGCTCTGCATCCTGCGCATCCTTCTCACAGAAAGCATTCTCGAGAAGCATGATTCCCTGATTGACTATTTCTGGGTTATCTGAAGAAGAATCCCTATTAGAACATTTGATGTCCTTACAACCACAGCCTGGACCGCATTGTGCACCTGAGCCTCTGCACTCGCACTTGCTGGTCTTGCACGAGGAGAATTTTGAGCATGAGCAGCCGCCTGATGGAACATCGTTGGGCGAAATGCACTTTTCATCAGTGGGCTTCTCTGGTTCAGCACTTTCTTGTGTGTTTGGATAATCCAGATTAGGGTTTGTATGACTGGACACTGTTCGCCGGTGCTTTCTGACTTTCCTGGTCGACTGTACCCAGTCTGCATCAGACTCCTCACTCATATTTTCTAATTCTCCTGAGTATTCAGAGTCTGATGTGTCCATATCGTCCAACCAATCGTTCTTACTATAACCGAAATACTGAGAAGGTCGAACACTCTACAAGTAGAACAGACGGTCAGGCATATTTAACAAGTGCACATTGACTACGATATCAATAGATGAGATCTAGAAGAACTTTAAGTCGCAAAAATACCTTGCGCAAGGCATAAGTCTGACCATCTTCTGAAACGCAAGTGCCATTCCTTGAAGAGCCAACAGATTTCTTTGCATTGTTCAATGCAGTGAAAAGCTGCCAATTAGTTAGCATGTGAGCAATGAAAACCAAGTTATATCTAAATATCAAAATGCAAAATATTTAGGTATTTCGTACTTTGGTATCACTAGATCTTTTTACCTGCGTATTTTGGTGGCCTAGATCTTTTACTTGCATTTCTAACTGCCTGATCCCGCTATTAAGCACAACCACCTTTTCCTTCAATTCACTAATGATGTGTTCTTTTTCATTACAAGCCACCTCTTTATCCTGTACTTGACACCTAAAAAGAAAACAAAGAAAATAAGAACCCACGAATCAGGAATGGGCATCCATAAGATCCACCACAAAATGCATTGAAGGAAAGCAAAGTACAGCATACCTAGCAGAAGATGCTAACTGAAAAAGGTAGTTCATAATGTTCTTAGCCTCTGGGAGGGACCTGACATGGTACCATCTACCTTTACCATTGAACAAACGCTCCCGCTCCTCTGCTTCTGACAGTTGAGAGGCCATAGACACCATAGTACTAGATGACGAGGATAGCATGTTCTCTAATGCTGAGATCCTAGAACTTCTAGCACTAGGAGACATAGCTTGAGGACAGTCACTATGGAAATAAAAATTAGTAAGCAGCATTCCAGAGACTGAAACAGATATAACAAACTAACATTCACAAAAAAAATGAGATGTAAATCAACCAACCTCATCTTGTGCTTTGTTTCCTCCTTTAGTTTGGCTATTTCCTTCGATATCGCCGCTCTCCTATTTAAAAAGAAAAAAAGGCCATGTAAAAAAGGCGTAATTGTACAAAACATATGCAGAAGAGACATTGTACAAAACTATATTAGAATTACAGGTCATATATTACACAGCCAGATGTATAAAGGAAAAGGGGTGAATCATTAATATAGCCATATGGGTACATCAAGTCATAAGGAACTTTGGAGACAGTAAATAACGCCAAAATTTGGTCAAGAATTTCAACATATTAGGTCAGTGCAAATCTTAGATACTCTCACATTATTTCCCTTCACAGAGTTATTTGTTGGAACAACTTTCTACAACTGTACTATCAATGAAATGATGTTATTCAATTTGTATATGCATTGTCCTACTAATTGATCCCTAGCTAATTCTGTAGTGGTCTGGGAGTACAAGTTTACAGCAGCAAATTATTTTCAGCGCATGTTTACAGTGAATAACTACAAATCTATCTGTCACATCATAAAATAATGCTCTGCATATAACTCACCACAAAACAACAAAAGCAATAGAAGATTAGGGTCTACCAACTATGAACAACTTAAACAGAGACTTACTCTTGCATTTGTCGCTCGTAATATGAGCGTAATTCATGTGCTCTTACAGTTACTTCAAGTTCATCATCGATGGCTCGCATTACAGCCTAGAAACATATAAAAAGAATATTTCAGACATTGTATAGGTGTGTGAGAACCAGTATTTGCATTTCCTAACAAATGTTTCTTAAAGCACACCTGCATCCCTGAACCATTCCCACCTCCTGAAAAAATAGGAAACCAAACAGGTAGTAAAAATATCATCAGCTATGATTAATGAACACACATCATCCTAAGTTTCATGAATTTGAAGCCATCGGATGTAGCTTCCTACCATATGTTTCACGAGATGACTTCTTTGCTTCCAGCAACTCCTTCAATCTTTTTGTTGCAGCTGCAGCTTCCTCAGTTTTCCGCTGTAAGACCTACAGTTTCAAACAGAACGTTGTAGGTGACAACCATTTTATTTTAAAGCAGAAAGGGGGGAAAAGAAACTGACCATTTTCTGCTTCTGATTTAAGGCCAAGAGCTTGTGCATCTCATATTCATTTCTTCTCCCCTCCTTCTTGAGCTAATTAATGCAAATACAGCACTATCACATCTAGCTCGCACGAGAAAGGAGTTTACAGGAAACAAGTGCCTGCCAGAAAATTACCTGAAGTACTTCCTTTTCACGGGCAGCCTTCCAAGATCTAAATTGCTCGGATTCCTGCTTGATCTTTTGTTGAAGTTGAACCTGCATGAATGAAAGGAATATATGTAAAAGGAAAAAAAAACTTAATTGCATTCGGGAAACTTGGGGGGGAGAAAACACCTTCTGAGATTTTATGCGCTGAATGTCTTCTTGTAAACGTTTTGCTGCCTCATCACTTTTCTGTTTTTGCCTTAGAAGCTGTTGTTGAGCTTCCTGCTTTTTCTTGAGTTCAGAGACCTGCAAATGTTGTGCAGTTAGTATATGAAGAATGGAACAAGCATTCAGCTGAAGTACAAACCTGAGATTCAAGTGCGTTCAGCTTCTGAAGATAGTTTTCTTTCAGTTTTTGAGCACTCTCATCCGTAGAAGAAGATATATTGGTTAATGCATGGCGAAGGTTTTCTATTTCTTTCTATAAACAAAAAGAGTGTTACTAGCGTGTCCGTAAAAAAAGCATAATGTCAGTAAAGTAAGCTAGTAAAACCTGAAGAGCTTTCTTTTCTTGCTCCAACTCAGTTAACTTCTTCTCATAATGTTGCTTGAGAACAGAGGTATCGCTCTTGGCGAATTGTTTCATCTCTGCCTTTTGAAACATGAAAAGGAGGTATAATTATACGGTTCAATGTGAATCAAAATACAATATAATGGGCTAGCAGATTGAGTGATACATAACAACATCTGTACATGTAAAGCAGAACTAAAATGCTAGTGCTAGTAGGGGTTACCAAACATGATGCTGAGAATGAATTTAATTTTAAGAAACCACAATAGTTGAGATAGAAGAATAGTACCTCCTTTTGCTGAAGTCGTTTATCCAGTTCCTGTAGCTCTTTATCCAGTTGGTCTTGCATGGATGAATGTTCTCTCTCCTTTTCTTCTTCATCAACTTCACCTAAAGATAGCATAGTTATTGATATAGAGTCTGAAAAGGACAGGTTCCAGGATGGAAAATATGCAACAGTTTTAGGAAAAAGTTTGGTGAATAAAAAATCTGATACAGAGGTTCAATTTCTGAAATCGAAACTAGTTAATCATAGGCACTTGGTTAGTGTGCTGGTAGCAGTTAAATGTACTAAAAAGGGTCAAGTGGATGAAAAAATGGAACTTGTTTAAGTGATTTCACGAAATTTATCGGTGGCTCACTTGAAACATCAGGTGTTCCTACTTCACATTCAGAACCCAGGTCATTTAGAAGTATGTCTCTTTCCATGGCTAATTGGTCATGTAAACCATGTCTGCAAGCATTGGAGAAGTTTTGCCGCATCAAGTCACTCTCTAACTGCTGGATTTTTGATATGTAGCTCTTCATAAGGTCCACGTCCTTATCAGGAAAAAAAAGTTGTAGTAAGATTTTATAACAAGGTGTATATAAATCTTTATTGAGCATATAAATGTAACTTCACTTACTTGGCTGAGATCAGCATTTTCAATAGCATCCCATGACTTTCCATTCCTTGCTGATTCAATCTTCAGCATTAACTGATCCCTTTCCAACTGTGTCAACATTTAATTAATTTATTAATTTGCCACAGTAACAGCAGTTTTCATCTAACTGGCTAGCTCAAGTGCTATAAACTAATTCACGTGATTCTGAAACCAAACATATACTACCATGTTTCAAAGACATATATTTAGACCAATGAAAATGTTACATAATAAAACCATGAGTTTTGAGCAGAAGGAATGATAGATACCTGAGCAGCCCGTGCACGTTCGGACAACTGCTCACATGACAATTCTCTTTCCTTAAGTTCATGGTTAAGCTCAGAATTTTTTAGCTCAAGCAGAGAGACCTTTTTCTGCAGTAACTGATAGACACAGGAAACAAAATCAGATGATAAAATCAACTAATTGGACCAGCCAATCAAGAAAAGACAAACCTACCTGAAGTTCTTCTAACGCTGCACTCCCACTGCGGGAGAACAACAGTTCAGTTTGAAGCTGCTCCAGCTGGCTCCTCAGTTTTTGCATCTCAGCTGTAGCTGGGTCACGGTTCACCACAGCTTTGTTTTGGATGTTGCGTGCACGATTCGCATATTTGAGTGTGTTTATCGTTTCTTCTGCATTTATATCAGCAGGACTAATGCATGCTGCGGGACAAAATTTGCAAAACAAAAGTTATTAAGAGCCTCCAATGCTAGGATATGTCCACAGGGGGGGGGGGGGGGGTAGACCTACCAATCATAACAGTTTTGCTATTTCCACCTAGAGAATCCTGCAGAAATGATTTAAGCCCTTAGACATGTCCCATGTAAATCTAAGAAGGCTAGTGATTTCTAAACAATATCTCACAAAGAAATTGAAATGATGAGGTCTGCATATATTACCAAACAATAGCATGGAAATTAGTGCTGAGACATTACATTTACTATAAACATAAAAGTCTTACCTGTAGAAGGCGGGTTAATTTGCTATCCCGATATGATACAAATGCCCCTTCTTTCCTTTTCTTTTCATCACCTAATGCACTTATAACATTGCCAAGAGCTAGAAGGCCTTTATTTATGTGTATTCCTGTGGACATGAAATAGACAACAATCTTAAAACCAGTTGCCCAATTATCTGATGAACTAAACTGACATGTACAAAGGTTTGGAGAGCCTTCATTACCTTCTTTAAGTCTATGTCCATCTGCTCCAGTACGTTTGGCCCTTTCAGAACCGGCAAGATCAACTAGGTGAAACTTTGATGATAATATATCATAGTCACTGCTAGCTGACTTGTCAGATGTACCAGATGTTCTCTTTTGTTCAACACATATTGTAAAGATGGCATGAGAGCGACTACAGATAAGCAGCACCATTCAAATAAAAGTTATTAGAACCTAAGATGGTGAACAAACAGAATAGAAATGTACTCCACACTAATGGTCCTGACAGAAAGAGACTTCATGTATGCACATTGTACCTTGACTGACTATTCATATTTGTGCTTGCTGTTGCACGTGACGAGGAACCACGTATCAAATATGATGCCATTTCTTCTTTAGACTTCACCTCAGCCTCTGTGACGCCAGCAAGGGTTATGCCTCCTGTTGGGGTCTCTCGAATTTGAATCGGCACTCTGGCAGGTGCTGATGATTTGGGTACAGAGACTGAATCAAGTCTTACAGCAGCATGATTTGAATCGAGCAAATCAAAGACTTCTTCCTTGAATATCTGAAATCCATAGCAACAAACCACAGAATGATAACAAGCTAACAGCTGCTGGTACAAATAAGAAAGAGGCAAGTGCTACTATCTTACCTCAATAAAAGACACCCTAATTAAAAACTCTGCACCATCCTTTGAGGTGTCAACTTTTCTGAAAATTGTCTCCATAACTTGAGGAATTATCCCTCCACAGTTTCCTTCACCACTATAATCAGTACCCATTGTATACGTCTTGCCAGAACCCGTCTACAATTTTCAAAGACCAGCAACTAAGTAACAGAATAATCATCTAAAAGACAGTCAGCCTACCAAGACACAAGTAATTTCATCATACAACAGTATTGCACCTGTCCATATGCTAGAACAGTAGCATTGTATCCACTGAATAATGCGTCAATCAGTGGGTTCACACATTGCTCGAAAATTAATGATGATGGAGGGCCCGAGTTGCCATAGACGTGATCAAAAGTGAACACATGCGGCCCAATTTGAACCTGAAATGGCACAGAAACAAACTATCATCTATCTGAGCGACTGAGCCTACAAGCCATTTCAAAAAATGGATATCGTAACAAAAGTGGGAAATGCTGAGTTCATATGCGTCAAGTGCTGTGATCCAACAGTTATAAATTACATTTCCGGAAAACTAATTACTACCATCGAAATTCTTGAATACCAACAGTCTCTAAACCAGCAAATACGATGGTCCTGAGAATAAATCCTCCACTACTCATCTCGGCACCCAAGTCCCAGAAGCATCAAATTCTCCCCAGCAGATCACACCGGATCAGACACCCACCCGCCGTCAAACAAATCGGTACCTGCGGTTCCCTGGGCGTGACGGTGACGCAATCCGTGCAGCCGTCCTGCAGCTCCACCGTGATGAGCGGCCTTATGTTGACGGCCACCTTCACGCTGTCCTTCTGCTGGTGCGCGGCCGCCGCCTCCTGGTTCTCCATCGGAACCCTAACCACAAATCCTCCAAGCTGATCAGACCAGAAACAGGAAAAGACCCCAAAATCGCCGCCCAAAATGCGAAAGAAATCACCTCGAACCGGCGGATCTGGCCGGATTGACGACGCTCTGCGACATACAACGACGAGCTGCGCTTGGGTCGGGGATTGGGGACGCGGCGAGCCTAGGATTGGGGATCGATCGCCCCCTCTAGGAGATTGGGGGGGAGGGAGGGAGGGAGGGAGAGAGAGATGGGCGGAATGGCGAACGGGTGAGAGCGAGAAGCGCCCGCCCGGAGGATTTCGAAAAATTAGGGCGTCGCCGTCGCGTGACCTGCGGGCTGCGGCGGCTCCCTCCTCTTAACGCAGACCGTGTCTATGGACCGGTCTCTTAATGGTGCGACGGCCGTGCGGACCAACATGCTGGCGCTGGTGTATGAACTAGGTGTATGAAAGTTCTGTGTCAGGTGACAAGAAACGGGGCCGCACCGATCCGGAGAAGGCTCGACGAACCTGGTCTATGTGCATGGGGCATCTGCGCCGTCGATTTGCGGACTGGATTTCCGGATCGACCGCACCGTGGCTGGCTGGGTCAGCGGTGGTCCAAGGACGTGGTCTATGGGTGCAGGATGAGGTGGTGGCCCCAGATGCAGCTGCAGACAACTCGACCTCTGGATGCGATTTCGAATTCAAACCAGAGGAAGTGACGACTCTGCCCATGAGAACGGCTCTTTTTGTTGGCCACTGCCTGCCTTGTTGGAAGGGAATCTCAAAACTTAAATTGGATCAACAACTTGACATTGAGCCATCCGTAGGGTCAAATCCCCTTACTATTAGCTCAGGTTTAAAATGGGCTCGATTGGGCCAAGTACAATTCCAAGTCTGGAGGCTATGTCACCAGTGCTGTACTGCTGTTTGTTTGAGCCTAGTTTCACTCAAGTACTCGGCACTTCAACTTCAACTTCAACAGTTGTCACTGAACTCGCACAAACATACTTTGAGTTTTGGTAGAACCAAGGCAGGATTTGTTATGCTTCGAACTCAAATGATTACTTGAGCTAGGCCTAGCGTAGCTATGCTCAAGCTTAAGATCTTGGTACCCATATATAAATGTTAATTCTTCTTTCTTTGAGAATTCACACTTGAACCTTATATAGCACAATTATCTGGACACGGGAATATGAGATATTGCGTTATTTTTAACTCTTTGTTACAAGTTCAGCCTTTTCAAAATGCTTAGCATTGTTATTTGTTGGTCGAAACCATCCCATCAAAAACACCTTGATATATAGGACTAGGCACAATTTTCCGAACCCGAAAATTGAACCTAAAATACTCGAACCTGTTTCCAAAATACCGGAACCCATATTACCCGATTGATATCTTGGATAGGACATCGTGAAACCCAAAATTAGTTCGGAAAATTCGGGTACAGAGCTCCGGTACCCGAATATCCTGAGATACCCGAAATCTGGATGAGGCCCAGTATGAATAGAAGTACTCAGCCCATCTCTACCGGCCCACAAACTTTCTCACCCTAACTCTAAGCCATCCTCATCCAGCTCCCTCGATGCCTGATAGCCTGATTCCCCGTCCCCGTTCCCCGTCTCCCATCCCGTCCGCCGCCCAGGGACCTACGAGGCCGCGTCGCAGGCAGCGGACCCCACCTGCTCGCGAGTCGCACCCCAAGCCACCCGCCGCCCCCGCGCACCTCGCCGGCGGTCGACTGCATCCACCTGCTCCGCCCTCGCAGGCTCCCAGCCGCCGCGCCCGCGTCGCAGGCCGCCGCCACCGGCGCCGCCCCCGTGCACCTCGCGGGCCGTCGTCCTCGCGGTGTCCCCCTGCTCCGCCCTCGCAGGCTCCCAGCCGCCGCGCTCGCGTCGCGGGCCGCCGCCGACGGCGCCTGGCGACGCCCGCCGGCCCCGCGCACCTCGCCGGTCGTCGTCCTTGCCTGCGTCCACCTGCTCCGCCCTTGCCGCCGTCGCGCCCGCGTCGCAGGCCGCCACCGCCGGCGCCCGGCGCCCCCGCTGCCCCCGCGCACCTCGCCGGCCGTCGTCCAGCACCCCGCCACTCACGCCACGCTCATCGGGTAATCGGGATTACCCGGTACCCGAACCTGAATTTTCGGGTATTTCTTTTTTCGGGTAAATTTCGGGTAGCAGTTCTCATTACCCAAAATTTTAACTACCCGAATTACCTGACCTACTTTTCCCGACTTACCCGATGCCCAGGGCTATTGATATCGGTCAAGATTCGATAATTCTTAGCTAAAACTCTTAAGCACTAGCACAAGCACATGCATAGGAACAACCATTAATATTTCACAAGTCACATGCTTGATATCCCTCCGTCCATCAGTACATAGCACATTTTAGAACTAGGAGTTTTCAAACGTAGCTTTTGGCCATTAACTATTCATTGTTTATGAATTGCTATAATAAATAACATCATCTTAACAGTAGTGGTTTGAATTAATCCATGCAACTTTTTTATACTAAGCATGTATATAATTTGATTTGCAGAGTTTGAAAAAAGAATATGAATTTATTGTCGATAATTATCGTCAATTTTTTTGGGAAACTCTAGAATGATCGAAAGAATCTACATTGTTTCTGCTTTCACCATATTACTTCATCTTTGTTTTGTGCCTGCAATTATCAAATTCATTTCCTGTCTTGCCGCAAAACATGAAGAAACCAAAAAAATGAGCCATTATAAAAGGATTTTCTGTTTTTCACTTTCATCCCAGCGTGCTAATGAAGTACATCATATCACAACACTATCCATGTACTAATCAAATTGTATGGAAGGGCGCATCTACATTTTATCCGTTTAAAATTTATAAACGATTTCCACGATTCTTAACAAAAATTTAGGTGAACGTGGGTTCCTCCTAATCTTTTGTCAATACGCTTTTGTGTAGCATGGACGTGTTATAGCCTTTAGAAGCACATCCATTCCTGGATCTTGCACCGCTATCGACCTCCTCTTGAGAAAATGAGAAGATCAGCCCTGCGGCACTGTTCACGAATTTTTGGCTCACTCATTTCCTTTGGAAAAGTCCGATCTTCCATATGGTTTTGGAGGACTTCCCCCTCTCACAAACACAGAAATCCAGTTTTCGTTTTGCCATTCATTTCTACAATCCAAATGGGCCATAGCCCATAGGAGCACTGGAGTAGTTACAATTAGATAGGAAACCAGGGCAGCCCACAGGAGCCCTGTGACTGTGAGTAGCGAACACTCCTGAGCTTCAAGTGTGTGGAAGTCTAGAGCTTCGACTTCGACCCAGCTCTGATTTCTTCTTGTTTTTCTTTTGAAACGGCGACCCACTTGTTCTGGGTCCTCTACACATGACGCTCCTCTCGTGCTCGCGATGAATGGCCACGGCAGTTACATGTGCAGCACAGCGAGGCCGCTGGCGCCTTGCACATTCTCACGGCAAAACGGCCAAAACTCACTCACATGCCACGAGCTCAGCCGGCTGACCCCTCCCGTGCTGCCGACCAGAGAGCTAGGAGGTCCCAGGCGACAGTGACAACCGACACCCGATCAGACGACATGGCCCCCTATAATGAATGGCTCTGAACTCGCTGTTCCTGCCATGGTCCATGGCTCCAGAGGCAGAGGGAGTCAAAATTCGTTGACAGGTTGCACGGATCTCTTCCCGGTGGACGAGGTCACGAGGCCTTCTATGGTGGCACGCAAGGCTTTGGAGTTAACTAGCCAAACCCAATTACACGCAAGAAATCTCCAAAGCCACCCACAGGCGCCGGGGCCGCTGCGAACGCCGGGCGCCGGGGGGCGGATGCGTGGTTGGTTGCCGCCGTGCCGCTACGTTTTGGCGTCGCGTCGCGTGGCATCGAAGGCCGCGATCCATGAAGTCAAACGGGAGCTGCACGTCTGCCGCGGCTTGCCACCGCCCCGACCTACAGCGGCTACGGCCTACGGGGTCCATGTATTTCCCCAGGGGCACCGAGACCTGTGAAAGGTAGCAGCCGAAAGCGAACGCGCACCCGCGCCCCCCGGCGTCCACCACACCACCACCCGAAACACGAAGCCAAAAGCCACGCTCTCGCCACCGCCGCTTCCTCCTCCGCGGCCACCGCCCCTTTCCCTCCCCTGCACGTCCGTGTCCGCCGTCAACACCGGCCCCCGTCGCCACCACTGTCAGCACAGCGGAGCCGCCCTCCTCCTCGAATTCGTGAGGCGCGTGCCTCGCTGCTTCCCTTTCTCCGCGGGCATCCCGCTGCTGCTGATCCGGGCTCCACCCCGGAAGTGTCCACGCAGTTTGGTCTCTAGTGCTTGGAGCCTTCTCGGTTGCACCAAATTTGGCCTTTTTAGGTGGGGAGCTCCGATCTTTTCAGCTACAGATTTAATTTCCTGGGTTCTTGGCTGGGTTTGTGCTACAGATTTGCTGCACCTTTTGCTCGGTCGATTACCGCTGAGCCGTCCTCCCCCCATCAGATCAGATGAGCTGTGGGTGTCTCCTCCCAATCCGAAATTGCAGGAGATGGTTGTAACAGTAGCTTCGTCCCAATCTCCTTCCACGCCGCCATCCGCTTTCCCATATCCTTCGCCCAGCCTCCGCGGCTTCATCAGGGATGCGCCGCCATACAACACTCAGTCCCCACCGCAGGTGCAGACGGCTAGTGTCAGCGGCAGCGGCAGCGGCAATGGGAAGATCAGCCCTGCGGTGCTGTTCATCATAGTGATTCTTGCGGTCATCTTCTTCATCTCCGGGCTGCTCCACCTCCTCGTGAGGCTACTGATAAAGAAGCAGCACGGCCGTGGTGCCGCCATGGGAGAGTCTGCTGCGTCGCCGCACCGGACAGGCGCGCGGGACGCGGCGATGGACCGGCAGCTGCAGCAGCTGTTCCATCTGCACGACTCCGGGCTCGATCAGGCATTCATTGATGCGCTGCCTGTGTTCGCGTACCGCGAAATCATTGGTGGCAACAAGGAGCCGTTCGACTGTGCAGTGTGCTTGTGCGAGTTTGATGGGGAGGACAGGCTCAGGCTATTGCCGGTGTGCGGACACGCCTTCCACCTGCAGTGCATAGATACATGGCTACTGTCCAATTCAACATGCCCGCTTTGCCGCGGTACGCTCTTTATTCCTGGGATGACGATAGAGAACCTGTTGTTTGACTTTGATGAGAGGTTGGAGGAGGAGCCTCTACCGGAGGACTGTGAGGATGGATCCCAAGTTTCCAGGCAGAAATCCATTGGTGAGGAGCAGCCAGTGGCTGAGAAAAGGGTCTATCCAGTAAGGCTTGGGAAGTTCAAGAATGTTGGAAACCAGGGTGCGGTCGATGGTGTTGTTGGCAATGTCAATGCAGCTGGTATGGTGAGCAAGGAGCCAGGGGAGAGTAGCAGTAGTAGCTTGGATGCAAGGAGATGTTTCTCCATGGGCACTTACCAGTATGTTCTTGGGGCTTCTGAACTTCGAGTAGCTCTCCAGCCAGGTCGCGGCACAAATGGTGCAAGCAGCAGGTTTAAAGGAAGATGTGCTGCTGGCTTAAGTTCCGCCAATGCTGACATTATGGAGGGCAAGCGGATTTGTGCGAGGAACAAAGGCGAGAGTTTCTCTGTGTCGAAGATTTGGCAGTGGTCTAGTGTGAAGGGCAAGCTGCCAGCTCATCCAGACACTTGCTCAGATACTGGGAGCTTACCATGGATGAAAAGAAATGCTGCTGGAGATAAGTTAAATATGTGACTCTGTCTATAGTCCTACGTTTTTCTTGCGCCTGATGTTAGCTGCTCAATTGCTTAGCTCTAGCTATTTCATCTGATTTAGGGTGTCTCAGCGCTTATCAAAACAATCGTTCTCATCAAGGGATAATTTTTGACAGGCTTGCTATATTGCACATAGTTGTTTGTGATTGTTCACAATGGTGTGTTTATATTCTCATGTTGTTGGTATTCCAAAAATTCCATTCAGAAGCCTAAACATATCACCATATATGAAGTATCAATTTATACTCTATTTCTGTTCTTGATTCTGCAATTTCCTTGCGTGCAATTATCAAACAGGAGACTGTATTAATCTACAGTGTGATACATGTGTAGGCCATTGCAGTTGTTATTTCCTTAAATAAACTTCTTGTTTTTCGAAGAAACAATTTATTCGCTCATAGAGCGTGTTCCTCTTATTATACCATTTGACATTGTGATGTGATGTTATAGACCTCACTTTGGGGTTCTACATTGCAACCCTATATTCCTTAAGCACAAACCTCTGAGGTAGTAGGGTAATTTCTTCTGGCATGGATGTCATCATAAATATCACTGCATGTACTAGGACCCTTCTATGATGGTACGATCGACAAAGGTTCTCATTAGTACAAATACATGTTTTACCTCATTTCGTGGTTTAGAACAAGTTTTGAGGGATATGGCAGTAAACTTGGATTTATTTACAAGCTCACTGTTATTTGCTCCCTTGCCTTCACAAACAAGTAGAATTTTAAGATCTCTCTTTAGAATCTAGGTGTAATGATCTCGACCATGGTAATCCTATTAATTTCTTTCAAAGTATGTGTACAAAGTATTATTATGGCTATAAGTTGTTAGAAGGACGGCACATGCATTGGAAGTTAGTTTGGCGTGCTTCTTGAAAACATATATTTCTGAACAAGGAGTCTTCCTTAAAAACAACAGCTATAACAAGAGGAGTTTGGTATCACATCTATATTTGAAGAAGGAATATGAAGTTCTACAACATCATTGTTAATTTTTTGAGTGGTGCTAGGGTGGGGTGGGGATGAACCTTTTAGCTTGTTTACCTTCTAAAAACTGTGGCTGATTGTAAAAAATTCTATATTTCTTAGCACTTGCTGATGTGATAAGTAATATGAATGATGCCCAGATACATGCAGGGACTTCACATAATTCTTTATACCAGTGACTTTACATCCAAGTTACCACCTCTTTTTTTCTTTATCACTTTTAAGCTTTCAAATATAAACTTCCAGAACAACCTTATGGATCTTCTAATCCCCTCTTTCCATAATCAACTATTGCTAACATGGTAGAACAGCAGCTTCTTTTGTTATTGTAGAAAGCAAGGCATGATGCTTTTCTTCATTCCTGCATTGTCTGAAACACTTTCGAGTGGAAGTTACAGATATATATTTTTTTGGAAAAGTCCAGTTTACACCCTCGAACTATCACAAAAGTCTGATTTTCAACCTTCAACTACAAAACCGGATAACATAGGACATCCAACTGTCAAAACCGGGCAAATTTGGCCCTTTGGGTGGTTTAGAAGGTGGTTTTCCATTTTATGAAAATTAAAAATTCATAAGTAATTCATTTTAAATCAGAAAAATATTAAATGGGTATCAAAAGTTTTCTAAAAATGTAACCCATCTATTGGCACTATACTTGTCAGTTTTTCGGATCCATTTTTTTTATATTCATAGTATTTGGTTGCTTGTAGTTATGCCTATTATTTTTTAATAAAGAAGATTCAAATAGAGCAATAATAGATAGGTTACATTTTTAGAAAAATTTTAGTACTAGTTTCATATTTTTATGATTTAAAATGAATTAGTTTTGATTTTTTAGATCTAATTAGAATTTTTTATTTTTTTAAAAAAAAATACAAAACCACCTTTGAAACCACCCTAAGGGTCAAATTTGTCCGGTTTCGACAGTTGGATGGACTCTCTTATCCGGTTTTATAGCTGAAGGTTGAAAATCGGACTTTGGTGAGAGTTCGAGGGTGTAAACCGGACTTTTCTCTATAATTTTCAAAGAATACTTGTCCATTTCGCTTGAACAAATGAGAGATATTTGAGATATGACTACAGTAACACTTCTAAGATTAAAATTACCTTTCGCCCTACTATTCTGGACTTTGAAAGCCTTCTAAATATAACAATTGTAAGTTTTGCAGCTGCTGGATGCTCCTTAACTGTTTTCTCTTTTTCTTTCATTTGTCAAGTAACAGTTGGTTCGATTAGTTTGCATGTGGAACTTAGCATAGATGCTGCTATGATATTGCTCTTGCTTTTGTTCAATTTTAACAATCAATGTGTCTTAGTTTGTTTTCCTGGTCAGTGCATCATTCAAAGTGTTGTGCTTCGACTCAAAGATTGCTCCACCTTTGCTTATTGCACCAGGTGGTGGTGACTAGGTTTCTAGGTGGACTGAAGGTTTGTCATCCTACAATATTGGTATCGTAATGCCGGAGTAATACCAGTAGCCGCATGAAAGCCTATGTAATGTCATATTTTGGTATTCTCACCTCTGGATTGTTTAATCATTGCGTAAGGAAGAAGTGCTAGCCATTACATACCTGCACTAACTAAGCACCAGGCGTTACCGACAAGATTCCAGCATTCGGCTTCAGTGATCCGAGCTAGTAAATCATTGCTTGCAAATGATTAGCGTCCTTGATAGTAATATACAGCTCATGCAATCATTAGCAAGATGCTAATCCGGCAGCATTATTGTTGACATTATTACTTTGGTTGCTGCTATTTGATCTCGTATCTGATACTGTGATACAACTAGTTTGGGATTGGTACCTGGGAAAGCCAGATCTGGGCCGATTCTCAGATACTTTTGTTCTTCTTCAGAGCTTCAAAGACCATGTCCTACAGTGATTACGTCTCTAAAGTAATATCTTGTTGGCAGATGAAATGCAAATGCCAACTCCTTTTGCAAATGCCAAGCTGCCAAGTGCCAACAAACTATTTCTTCACAATTTGTTTTTTGTGTAAACTGAAGTGTCTGCTTTAATTAAATAGCTGTTATGATGGACTTTTGTCAGCTGTATCTTCTCATGGTACAGCACTGAATTGAGACACCAGATAAAGCATCAAGGACTGGTTCCATGCATGATTGGAATGGACAGAACTTGGCATGAAAGCAGCAGATGTGGGTCATGAAGGAGATAGGAGAGTCGCTACTATATACACTCAGACCACGATCGGCCTATATAATATTGTTCTTCTTTTGTCTTAGTGACTTAAAATCCAGGAGGTCATCAGATGGGCAGGACGGGTTGTCTGGCTGGCCTTTACTAGCTGGCATTCTATCAACCATCAGGTACGCCACGAAAGACTCGATGTATCTGATAACGCTTCGGAGAAGCTGTGGGCTGGATGGTCATGGGTTGGCATTGATCAAGACTGTCAGGGGTTCCATTATTTTAGCCCGTGATACTCTGAAATCTGAATCGCAAGGCGATGGCATGATCCCTGTGATTATACACAGTAATGAAGGTTATGTTTAACCGTCAAATCACAGCCCGAGTCAAAATTTGAGCAGGCAGATTGACGTCACCATTGTTGCAGCGATTGGCCGTTTACGCTGAAGGCAAGATCGTGGCGAGGCAACTTGTGGAAGACCTGTTCATCATCAGTTCAGAAGAAAAATCGGCAGGTGGGTGCGGGGAAACAACTTGGGAAGAGACGCGCGCTACGCAACCGCGGTCATGGGTAGGTCTCGTTGTTTTACTTGTTGGACCAGAAACCGGGTGTGCACGGCCGCCCGCAGCAAGAGCGTCTAGAAGAACGCCTCCATGCAAGGTTTTCCCCATCCGTGCGTCGCAATCAGTCACAGCTGGAGCACGGCAAGCTTCCGCAACTAGAATTAGAATTCGAATTCTTTTGCCTCGTCTTGCCAATCATGCAAGTTTCCAGCCAGGCTCTCTCAGCTCTGAAGCAAAACAGTGCTGGCGATCGCAACCGCGACGTTTCGTCGATCAATCAAAACTCATGGTGTGGCGTTCATTTCAATCGGGGCAAAACTGGGACAGGACGAACGAATCCATTACAGCAGCAGTAAGAATGTAAGATGACAACGAATGCGGTAACAATCTCTTCTTTACACAGTGGCCAACCAACCGATCGACGGGACGGAGGAAGAGGATGAGCGAATCGAAGCAGCGATGAATCTGTCCATGCCACCAACACGGCCGGGGAATCGAATCTGTCCAGGATGAAAAAGGGCACCATCTTTTCTGGTTCCGACGTCCTTTGACCGATCAATCAGCGTTCCTCGTCTCCTCCGATCCGGCGACCGATCGGCGGGGTGGTCTCTTGGAGGCCCACGGAGCGGTCAGGCCCGTCCGGCTCCGTCGTGGGGCGGCTGGGGCGGCGGGTTGAAGAGCGGCGGCGCGTCGCGGCCGCCGAGGTCCATGGAGGACTTGGCGGAGGCCGGCGGGCCGACGAAGCGCGCGGAGAAGTCGCGGTAGCCGGTGTAGTCGCCCTCGGGGCTGGCGCCGTGGCCCTCGTCGAAGTTGAGCGCGTAGCTGAGGGCGTCGTAGTTGAGCTTGCGGCCGCCGAAGTGGTGGTGCGGCCGCGTGGGCGGCCCGGTGCGGCCGAACCGCCGGATGAAGGTCTTCCAGCGCGGCCCGGCCACCAGCTCTGACCACTCCCGCACCTTGAGGACCGCGTCCGCCGCGCGCTGCCACCAGCTCTCCTCCTCCGCCAGCCCCGCCGCCGCGCCCACCCGCTGGTGGGAGGCGGCGGAGGAGGCGGGCCAGGGGAAGCAGCAGCACCGGCGGCCGCGCCGCGCGAAGAAGGCCGCCTCCGCCTCGTCCATGCCCGCGGCCGACGCGCCGCCGAGGTCGGTGTCCATCGCCCGCCCGCCGGGGTGGTGTCTGGTCTGGGGCCGGGAAACCCTTCTGCGGCGGCGGCAGGAGGGCCGCGACGGCTGGGAGTTTCCGGGTGGATCTTTTTTGGAGGGCTCTTGTGGTGGGCTTGTGCCGTATGCGGGCGGCGGGGATTTTATTGGGAGGTGGTTTCGACGCGGCCGGGGTGGAGTCAACGGTTGGCGCGGCTCGCTGACGTGGGCCGGGAGCCGCGGGCCCGGGGGCCTTGCAACGTTCGTGAGAGGCCCCTGCGCTTACTTTTTCTCGATGCAGGTTCCTAGCGGATCGTGCAGGTCCTAGAGGAACATTCCTGCCGATGTGCTTGCAAGATGGCATGCGGCGGCGGCCAAAGCTTCGCCGGCCTCGACGCGCCACCGGCCGCAGGGGGGCCTCTGCGGCGTGGATTGGAAGGACAGCGCGGGCACAGGTCGGCGACGAAGCTGGCGGTTGCGCAGCGCGCGTCAGGTACAGTTGTTGTCGCCGGGCGCGACGTGCCATTTGCCTCGTGTGAGCCCATCGGATGCGGGGCCGTGCCAGGTGCCACCTGCATGATCGGATAGCTGGCTGTACCTGTACGTGGTTGAGTGACAGAATACGCGATACTGTTAGCTCATCAGGAAAGCTAGCCAGCTGCTTACTGCTAACAATATTGCACCATAACTGCTGTATTCAGCTGTCCAGGCCAGCGCGATTAAACAGGCCAGTAATGAAGGCTAAATTTTCTTGGTTCAAATTTCAAAAGAAGCTGGGTTTCTCAACCAATGTTTCCGCAGTGGATGAGCAGCTTAAGTTCAGCAGTAGGGAAAGGAAAATCGGGTCCGCAGCAGAAGAGAAATAATCCAGAGGCTTTCAAGCAAAGTCTTGGAAGGCGACTTATTTCCAGCAGCAGATATTGGCCTGTGTGAGGATTCCTGATGCGGACGGAAGTAGAACGCGTTCGTCTCGCATTTTTCGTCACAAACATATAAAATTTTTTGACGCCGAGAGGTTGGCTGGTTGGCCTCAAGACGGTCTGAACTCCACAAGTCCACGCAACAAGGCCCATTTTCTTTCCAGACCGTAGCTCATGGAGAACCAGTTGGGTGTCACGAGTTTGAATGGAAATCCGTTCAGACTCGGGAAACGTACAGTACAGGGCCATCGTCGTTTCTTCAAGGCAACAAAGAGGCCCATCTGTTGAGCGGCGGCCCACATGTAATCACGCAAAACCGACCCAAAGAGCCCTCCGGATGCAAAGTATGCAACTGCACGACGAGGCCAAACCGCCGCCCGCATCGCGATCCGCAAGTCCGCCATGGCCACCGATTAACTCCGCCGGATCGCCATGGGCGCCGATTTTGTTGTTGCCCTCGCAGTCGCTCCGCTGAGCCCGCCCTAACAATTCAGTCTTGCCGTCTTGACCTTCTTGGGCGCTCCAGGGTGCAAAGGCTAAGCGCTTGATCTGTCGAGCGCGGACAGTACATTTAGGGCTGAGGCCTTGCAAATGTCACCTTGCACTTGCTGACTTGCGTATCTAATAGCTTCGCGTTGATTTTTTGTTTTTTTAATTCCCCAAGATTTGCACGCTGGATTGTCTCTGAACTGAGGTGATGCTTCCGCTGACAGTCTGAACGCCTGGTCAGAGATTTCGTCTCAGGTGCGGAAGCCATCTGATATGATTGCATCCACGATCAGAGTTCTGATTTTTCACAGTCGCATATGCAGCCGCACACTATTCGCACAAATAACGACGTGATCTCCGTAGCATATAACACCGATCGTTTCAATAGGAAAGAACTGGTAGGAACCTTCTTTTGGCCAATTGCCTGCCTCAGCTTCATGTCGTCGAACAAGAGGGAGAGCAGTTTGAATTTTGGAGGCTTAGGCATAATAGCCAATACTGAGATGTATTTGCTACAACTGTTGATTCAAAATCTCGTGCGAGATTATCGTTTTTTTTTAAGATCCGGACCCTGTCCGGCATATATTAATAAGAAGAAGCAGAGTTTGTGCGCCAGAGGCGCAGCAACAAATTACATCCCCCAAAAGAAAGACATTCTAAGAGGGGCACAAAAAGTAGAAGGAGCTAGGAACTTTGCTCCCGCAGTACTCCACGACCGAACCTCATCTTGAATCCAGCTTACTAGCTGATTCACTCCCCGCTCGCCACGGTCAAAAATCCTATTATTTCTCTCCTGCCAAAGACACCAGATAACCAGGATGGCAAGCGAGCGAACTCCTGTGTTTGTCTTTCCGTGTTGACGGGTGGTGGGGAAGGCACTGAACCAATCCAACGTGCTCAAACCATGCCAGCCCTGTGGCCTGTAAGCCTCACAACCCGTCCAAGTAGCCACTTGAGACCAGACTTCAGTTGAGACCGGGCACTCTACAAACAGATGATTTGCCGTCTCTAAATTCCTCATGCACAAAGGACAGTAGTTGTTTGGCCATTCCCGGCGCTGCAAACGGTCAGCTGTCCAAATGCAATCCTGGAGAAGCAACCACAAGAAAAATTTGCATTTAGAAGGTGCCCACGGCTTCCAGATCAGGCTAGAAAAAGGATACCGAAAGCTGCCTTCGAATTGCAACTTATAAGCCGAAGATGCTGTGTACTCGCCTGTCGAGGATCGTGTCCAGATAATTTCATCCGGAGCCTCATTTTCCGGGTCAAAATATTCACCTTCTATGAGCAACCAAAGCCGGAAGTAGTCTGCCAGCAGTTTCTTCATTTATATGGTGTGCGACATCTTGTACCCAGCGGTTATTCAACATTGCATCCGCCACAGTCCTGTTCTTACGGTTGCTGTGAATGTACAGCAGAGGAAACAGAGTGGCCGGGGACTGTCCATCTATCCAACTTGAGTGCCAAAAAGAAGCCGTTCGTCCATTTTTAACCTGGACTCGTGTTGCTGCCGCGAACAAAGCTCTGTCGATGTCATCCACTGGCGGCTCCATCCCAATCCAAGACCTATCCCGATTGGTCCAGGAGTACCACAACCAACGCAGCCGTAGCGCCCTGCTGAACCTCTCAAGATCGAGGACTCCGAGTCCTCCGAATTCAACTGGACGGATCACTCGCGGCCAGGCTACCTTGCAGTGTCCCCCATTTAATTCTTGATCACCAGCACATGGAAACGCCGGCGAGCTTTGTCAAACTCCTTGTAGAATTGTTTTGGCGCTCGCAAGGCTGTGAGAAGGTAAGTGGGCAGGGAGCTCAGAACTGAGCGGACCAGCTCTCTGCGACCCGCCGGCGATAACAGTCGTCCCTGCCACCCAGCCATTCGCGCTCTTGCTTTGTCCAGTAGAGGCTGCAGATGAACTAAACGTAGGCGCCCCAAAGTGAGCGGGAGGCCCAGGTAGGTAGGACAGCGGGAAAGTGCAAGATTATCGTTGAAACTTGCAACTCTGAGCTATCCTTCGACCAAAGAAAGAATCCTTTCTTTCTGAACTGTTTATGATGAAAGGAAACAGGGGGTGTTCTTGGCCTCGTTGATAAAAAGCTTCAGGTGCCCAGACAACACACTTTGGTAAGACTGTACGGGGATAAGAACACATTGAATTAGGTCACTCTTATCATGCCACTAATCATCGTGCAAACAGGGCGCAAATGATTACTTTCCTTGTCATATCATGGCAATGTTAGACACCTCCTTGTGGCTTCAATAGATTTACAAGAAAACTGCGCAGTGCAAAAGATAAGTCTGTGGTTACTGCAGGGACACAGTATTGCTACATGCAGGTGTGCTTCCAGGCAGATCGACTGTCCACGCAGGATTTTTTTTGAAGTAAAATCCACGCAGGATTTTCAACCAGTACTATACTGTATTCGCTGAGCCGACAGTTACAGTGGTTTCTTCTGTGCCACTGTTCGCAGGATCCCACAGGGTGACACTCCATTGAAGCCGGTTGTGAATGTCTGTAGGAGAGGCTGGAATCTACCATTGAAATGAACATTCGAAGCAGCGACAAGTTCCATCATCGATCATTTGCTCACGTCGATTCTCATGTGCTGCAGCAACTTTTAAATGTGGATAGGTGCTGCCTGTCCTGCTATTTATCTTTTCGTTATGATGGAATTCATCAACTGCTACATCGAATGATTTGTCATGTGACGATGCACTCTTATCTTCTCCGTTAGGTGAGGCGTGGCTTTCAGAGGATCTGGATGCGGTGTAGCTAGAGAGGTCCTCAGTTATGGGAATGGTACCAGGCTTTCTGAAAGTTCCAGTGCAGAGCGTTGTGGGTATGTCTGCTTCATCTTTCTGCCTTCTCTGACATAACAGCCCGTTCTTTGTTCACATCGATTGTAATATAGGCCCGTGGGTATCGGTATCTTTTTGTCAAAAAGAGTAAGGAAGTTAGGCTTACCATAGCTGCAAAAGTGATAGTGAGCATATAACCAAACCCCATCTAGATTACGTGGCAGTTACCGACCTGTCGGCATATTTCCATCGTCGATCTACACATCAGAGAAGATGAAGAAAGATGACCAATCCATTCTGTCGGACCAGTTTAGCTTGCGACGTTGTGAGTCCAGTCCAGCGTGACATTTGCAGGGACACTGAACCTTTGCTTAAGGTTCCATTCAGCCTGATGTTGCGAAGATTTGGTCCCGCGCCTGAAAGATGCCACTGAACACAATACGCAATGTGCTAACCTCCAAGTGCGTCCGGGACTTCAGTGGAGGGTCCACTGGGTTTGTTGCGGTTTTCGTTCCCGCCAATAATATTTTTTGAAAAAAAAATCCGTATCGCTTCCACACTTGCAGCAAATAGCCTCTCAGAAAGTTGCAGTTACCACTAACGATCAGCAATGATTGACGCCAAAAATGCACTGGCATCACTCACGGTTGATCCTCCCGGCAGGTGCTACATCACGAGCCTTTTTACCTGCACTTTGCTTCCGAAAGCGCAAGCTTTTGCTGTGCTCATTGCCAAATGACAGACCCTTTCTGAAATGGTTTCCCTTTGCTTTGAAACATACGGCTGACATCTCATCTACCTGACAACAGTCCGTTAGTGCACTACATGTAAGCAGTTTCGTTGCCTTCCACCAAAGGCTCCCGACAGAAAGAGCACCCGCGCCTTAAAAATACCCGGCGAGCTCGTTCTTGATCTTCAGAACAGAACATGTGCTGATTACACGGAGGAAAGTTGCAGTACTAGGATTAGGATAGCTCAAGTGGCGGCAGGCCGGGGTTAGTGTCCACTTGCTGTCTCGCACCCGCGAGGGACAGGGCGCATAATCTACGTCCCTTCACGCCATCTTTTGGCTATTGCGATGTATATATGCCGCGTTAGTGTGTGTGTGTGTGTGTATAACGATGCCGTTGCTTCATTCGTACTACGTGTGAGGCCTATGGCTATTCTTGTTGTAGTATCATTTGCGTGCATCCCATCCTATTCAGATGTCGTATGGGAATACGGATTCGTGGGCGTGCCTCCATCGTGGAGAACATGGAAACCCACCACCACAGCACGACGCGCTCCCCCTGTCTGGCCAGGGCCTCCAGCGGCACCAGTATCGCCTTGTCTTCTAGCAACTGCACCGGCACAGGATATGGTTTTCATTCTGCAAATTGCAAGATCCTGCCCCCGTGACGTGTGCTCTCGCTAACCTCACATCACATACAACGTCTCTGCAACCACAAGTTGATCCAGAACAGCTTCAGATGAACCTTTGGAATTTGGATGATTTTGCTGCACAGTCTGAACATTGGTGTGTCTGAAACTGGTAGTTCATGGAAGCTGTTCTGGCAGCAGGCCAGCAGCCCCAGCGCAACGATTATTGTTGCGCAGATGACGCGGTCCCTCTCTGAGATCGTCCAGTCCAGAACATGGAGCTAGTCCTCATTTAAACCCGCAGGCCCGTGCGCGCGCCATGGGCACCACACACCGGTTGCAGATCAGAGGAAGGCGTGGCCTGCTGGTTGATCAGTTACTGCAGCAGCGTCTGTGGCTCACCTGATCAGAGCGACAGGGTAAAACCGACGATGGGTCCAGCTTCAGCCATTACTTACTCCCCGGCGTACGTGCGTGGCTGAGGCCGCGCTCGTGGGCTTGTGGCCGCTGTTGGTGCTGATGCATGCATGGCTGGTCCCGTGCGTGCTTGCTCGGGTTCGGCTCCCCTCGCGCTGTCAGCTTGCCTGCTCGCCCGCGCGCGCGCTGTTGCTGTCCACCGTGTTGTGCCACTGGCCGCGCGACGGTACGCCTGGGCGCCCGGCGCTCGCTTTCGGGGCATTAAATCCGCGCGGACGCATGCCGCGCCGGGGCGACGGCGACGCCGCGCGCACGGACAGGCCGGCGCCCGGAGCGCGCCGCGCCCACCTCGTTCCGGGAAAAAGCCTTGAAGGCGCCGGCCGGCCTCCACACGCACGCCTCGGTGGTGCGGCGTACAGTACGCTGTCGTGGGGCGCCAGTCGATGGAGACGGCTCGCCGGCACCGATCGTCCACCAGCGGCCCTGCCGTGCGTGTGGCCGTGAGAGTTCGTTCTGATCGAGTTCCCCTGATGCATCTCACTCTGTAGCAAGCTTAACCTGAAAAGAACGAGGCGCGGGCCGGTTTGCTCCAGGACTTCTCTCCATCTAGCTCGAGAGTTTTATTGATTGCCGGGGGGGTGGCGGCCATGGGCCAGGCCGGCAGCCAGCTCGCGTCGTTGAGCCATCACCACACGGGGGCCATTCATGGCGGGCGTTAATGCAGGGGCGCAAGTAGCGGCGACAAAGGCTGGCATGGGATGCGACGGGTCCTGTACCTGGGGATGGAGATGGAGGTGAAACTGACGCCGCGTTACTGCAAGTGTTAACGTTCGTGTGGTGCGGAGGACGAGCCGGGCGTTGCGTGGTCGAAATGCTGGCCTCCTGTTCGCTTTCACCGTTGCTCTCGGCGGGTCATGTTCGTGTGAGCCCTGGGGCCTGGGGGAGCAACGGGTCATGTACACATCTACCACGGAGACGCCTCAGGTTAAGTGTCATCCGATCATCCAAAAATGTAGTGAAACTAGTTGCTGTAACTCTGTAAGATCATATCGGTTGCGTCGCCAAGAACAAACACTGCCATCGCCAGTCCCTGGTGGATTCAGGCAGCAAGCTGAGGTCAGAGCAAAAGTCCATGTGGGGCTACCCGCTTCCTGCCCCACCCACCAGACTGACTGTTCGGTAGGCCGACGGCCGGAAGCTCCGGGCCCAGGCCCACGTGTCCCCCTCATCTTAACCCGGGGCCCAGCACTGGGGGTCCATATCACGATCCAAGTCGACCGCCTTTGCCTCGCGCCCTGGCGGCCCCTGGTAAGTTCAAGCGGGCCGGCCGTGGCGTTCGCCCGCAAGGCAACGGCGCGGCAGCATGCGGGGTTGCACTTGCACAGGCATCGGCTCCGTGCCTCCGTCCTGTGGCGCCGCGCCGCGCGGCACTCGCTGTGTGCTGCAGTGATCGTGGGCGCCACGACAGGGGAGAGAGGGAGAGGCGACGGCAGCGGCCGCGGCGCCTACGCGAGCCACGACTCCGCGAGCGCTCGCGTCCAGCGGCTGCGAGCGACGCGGCCGCCGTCGCCGAGCGTGCCTCGTCGTGACTCCTGTGTGTAACGACGGACCCTGGCCGACGGACGCCGCCCGCCGCGACCGCGTGATGGGATCCGGATCGCAAGCCCTCCGGTGGCGGCGCCCCTGATCCCGTTCGAAAAAAGATCTGTAATGCGATGCCGACATGGGCTAGCGACATCATAGGCAGGCGATCGCGCCGTGCGAGCACTGGATCATGCCTGCCAGTCGGCACAATCAGGAGGGGATAAATGTCAAGCATGTCTGGACGATCCGGCACCACTTCTCGGACTGGGGTTTAGGGGAACATTAGCCAAACCCTACGTCCGGAAGCATTTGCGCAGGCGGTAGCTTAGCTCTTGCCGTGTTGCGACGGAGAAGAGATAAGGAGGCAGGCAGGCTCACGTCCTTTTCGTCGTCTCCTGATCTCTCGCGTCCCCCGGCGCCCATGGCCATGGCCCCCCATGGTTCCGCGATCGTTCGGCGGGTACCCGGCGACCTGACACCTCAGAAGCCGCCGCACGCTGGGGTGCCAGTTTGCCCACTGCTCGTCCACAGTTGCGCCTGCCGGCCCCGTGGAAACTGACACGGGCAAACGGGCACGGCAGCATGGCGCGGCGCGGACGCCGTGACCGCGACATGTCGCACTGACACCCCCCCCCCCCCCCCCCCCCCCCGCGTTCGTGTCAGGGGGGAGCGCCAGATCGAGCCGGCCACCCGTCGTTCGACGCGCACCACGGCAGGCACGTCCTGTCATTGGATCATATGCCGGATCGGGCGAGCGCCACCGCCGTTCTCCGCATAGACGGATCTGTGGCTCAGGGGCCGCGACGAACAGCCTCCGCGCGCTGCCGATGTGCGCGACAAGGCGTGCGTGCGTGGCGCCGGCCGTGCTGGAGCGAGGCCCCGCCGCCGGCCTGGCCGGGCATCTCTGACGAGGACTAGCGCGTGATGCCAGCGCGGGACGCGGCCCCGCGTGCCGGCGCTCTTCGGGCACCGAAACCTTTTGCGGAAAAGGGAAACGGAAGATGAGCCGCCGGAAGGCCGGCATGTGCCGCGCGCGCCCATTCCCGGCGCCGCTCGTGCCAACGGAACCGCGGCGGCAACTGTACGACGAGCTAGTTCCTCGCCGCCCCCGGCACGGCGCGCGACGAATCGAGGACTTGAGACGGGGCACGCGTGCGCGGGTATGGGCAGCGCCAGCGTCCGGCTAGCACTCGGATTTGCCGCGCCGTTGCCGGATCGCATGCGTTGGCCCTGTGATTGTGAACCAGCCCACATGCCCGCCCGTGGCGTGTTCCTGCTGCTCCGTAGTTTGTACGTGCGCTTGCAGTATTGCAGTATTCTGTACGCGTAGCGCTAGCGACCAAGTGAAGAGAGCAGAGTAGCTGCTAGCTAGCACGTACCGATGCGGCAATGTACAGTTTGATTAAGGATGGAATCGGATCGGATACGCATGGTAACAGATTTAAATATTTAAGTTTTCTTCCGGTTTCCATTCCTAAGATGGAAACAGATGAAATACGTATAGAAACAGATTCAGATATCTTAAATATTTATTTTTCTGTTTCATTTTCGTTTCCATGCCTGGTTCGGGTCGCCTTTGCTCTTTCTCTTTCGCCATCGATCGTTGCGGCCACGATGAGCGCCCTCACGGGCTACCCATCTCCCCCTGCTCCTCCTTCCAGGCACACCATCATGAGGCCCTGACAGCGGCCTCCCCTTCACTCGCTGGCCTCCTTCCCCTGCCGACTGCCGTGCATGACTCCGGCAGTCGGCACGCTGGTCGCCTTCCCTCTGTCCGATCACGTCGCTCACTCTCGTCGCCGGAATCCCCGACGAGCCGTCGTCCGTCCTTGTTTGATGACCGTTCCACTGCCTCTGCAAAGCAAAAGCTCGTCGATTGGCTTTGGGGTGGCCAATGAGCACGTAACTGTTGGAAAAGGGGCGATCGGAACTGATGTCGATCCCTGAAGTGACGTTGTGAACTTGTGATCAGTTGGAGTGTGTGTTCGTTTTCTACTCTCTAAACTTTAGACCCGTCACATTAAAGAGAATCTTATTATTTAGAAGTATTAAATAAAGTCTAATTATAAAACTTTTTGCACAGATGGGTGCTAATTCGCGAGACAAATTTAATGAGCCTAATTAATCCATAATTTGCCACAGTGATGCTACAGTAATCATCCGCTAATCATGGTCTAATATACCTCATTAGATTCGTCTCGCGAATTAGCCCTGGAGTTCTGCAATTAGTTTTATAATTAGATTTTATTTAATATTTCTAAATGACAAGATTCTCTTTAACGTGACGGGTCTAAACTTTAAATTTTAGATCCTAGTAAACGAACGCACCCTGAACTCCAGGAAAGCGAGAACCTTGAAGTTTCAGTGTCACGAACCATACATTCATACCTCACATTTCTCTGAACAAAGTCTTCGATTCCACGCCAGCTATCACAATGGCAGTGGCAGACGATACAGATACACGGTCGGGCACGAGCTCTGTTTGATGCATGAGCCAGTTTTTTTTATCAGGGAAATGAATGATGGACGAGCAATGCCAATTGCCAAGTGCCCAAGTCGATCAAGCTAGGTTGGGTCAGCAAAGATGGCGGACGACTGTTTGCAGCCAGCAAGTACGGCCGCGTGCATGCCGCGAGACGGCGAGATGGCCTGTCGCGGCGTCACCTGTGGTGTGGTCACCGGCAACTTTTCGTACACGGGCAAACCGGCAAAGCAGAGAGGCAGAGCCCAAGCATCTTCCCCAAACAGTGCATCAAGGGCTTCTTGTCATCTCACGGGTCCCAGCTCCCATGACTCCCAAAAAGGCACTCGATGTTTTCCGGCAATTTTCCCTCTGATTTATTCTTGTATGCCAGGATCAGCTGCTTTGAAAGGACTTTTGAATCCGATACAATGAATTTTGTTTTACTGTCAATGTTCACTCGCGCAAGATTTGGGCCATTCGTTAGCCCCATAAAGATAAAATATTCTTATATTCTACTAGTCTTCCTGTGCCCTGCCCATATTCCATAATTACATAAAACAAAACCTGTCTAACATGATTCATCCCCGTTCAAATCGGATCCTGCTTGCCACCATCTTCGAGTAGTTTGCTGCGGCTACCTTAAGCTACTGCACTCTGCCTAATGGAATTTACATACGGACCAATTTATATTTTAAACATTGAAGTGAATCTACATGTGGAAACAACCAGTTTTCGGAGCTAAAAGGGAATTTACGTTTGGAGCAGGATGAAGTAAGTTTGCTCTTTTCACGTGGATGAAAGTAACCTTTGGTGGGAGAAAGCTGAAGATGTAGAGCAAGCATGTCCTGTAAAGACTGCAATCACAGCCCAACTTGAGAAGAGATTAGGCAGCAGATTAGCCAGGAGGGGAAGGAAAAGAGAGTAGAGTAGGGGAGCACAAGGACCCAACAAAGCACTTAATGCGACAGCAACCTAGCGGGCCCTGCTTGTCGCTGGATATGCTCCACAGGTCCACATCAAATCCCACATTAGCGCATAATGCCCTGCACCAAACGCGACCCCACTTAGCCTTTCTATGATTTTTTTTGTCAATCCGGATGAACTAACTAAATCAACAGGGACTGTTCGGGATGAGGAATCTCGCGGCTATTTAGCAGAGAGCGGAAAGTTAGGGTGTGCAGAATCACTAAACAAAACTGTGAACTTTTCTTTTGAGAAATGGTCAGGTTTTGCACCTGGACAATTGGCAGCCACGTGTACAGCAAAGTAAAAATGGTTCAGGTTTGTGAACGCCTGACGTGGCGAAGGCACGACGGTAGGTGGCACGAGGCACCCAGGGTGATAGCGTATCAGGGCCCCGATGACTTGCTGTGGATGAGATTGTTTGAGGGATCAGAGAGATTTTGAGCTCATAACACACAACAATAGCTCATTCCTCCAATGTTGTGGCTGGAAGATGGTAGAGTTTGTGGTGTAAGATGATGAGAAGATTTGAATCGTCATCAACCTATTGTAGAACAGTAGGATGTTTCATAAAAATATAGCTAGGTTCAATAACAACAAAGTTCGCACATGTCGTGCGTACTCGACCTGCTTCGTTGCAAAAAGAAGAATACTTAACCAGCTAATAATAGGTGAAGTGGGGCACAATTTTTTAGTTGAAGACATACTTTGATTCAATAATCTCCCCTAATCATCCGGAAGTTAGGCTTCACCTGATTTTGCTCACCCAAAAGCGCAAAGAAAAAACGCCATGATTACTTACGGACTCGCCAATTTGCGGTGCCATCTCCACGTGTGCAACAAAACCCTACTTATCCAACAACTACTAGGTGAGCTATTTTACTCACTGAACCATGGAAACGTAAAACGGTTGTGAAAACATTCGAAAATTCGGATGGAAGAGGAACCGAGGAAATAGACATCCTGCACGATCTAGCTTGGGCATTGGATCCATTCGAGAAAGTATAGTTACCAAGAAAACTGATGACAATAGCATCTCAATCCATCAAACTCGTGAGATGAGCAAAGCAAGACCGACCTCTCGTCAGAAACGGCGTCCATTTTACAGCGGTCAGCGCGGCCAACCAAAATCCCCAAAACAAACCCGCTGAGAAACCTCATCGAACCCCCCGCCCCGTGGCCTGCTGAAACCGGATGATCCCCTGTTGCCTTCAAGCTTTGTACTTGTACCTGCTTTTGGTGCCTTTTGCCTCACCATTGTCGTCCTAGCTAGCTAACGTCTTGTCCACCTCCACCCTTTCCCTCCTCCCAATCCCCACACCTACTTCTAGGAAAAAAGAAAGAAAGGGGAAACAAGAAAAAAGAAAGAAACAAGTCACTCATTTTGCAAGCGCCAAGCAGTGTCGCTGCAGCTCTGTCGTCCTTTTGCCTCCCCCGGATCTTGGGTGGTGGTAGTCTTCTCTTTTTTACAGCAATGGCGGTTGGCGCTTACAGCCCGAGCAGGATGTAGTAGACGAGCGTGATGGGCAGGGCGATGAGCATGCCAAAAATGACCCTGCAAGAACCAAGCAGCGAGCAGAAACAAAGGGGTTAGCAACAGGGCGCCTGTGTCAGCGGCGACTGGAGAGGAGAATCTTTGAACAGATCGTGGTGTTCTTGGTTTCTGTCCGTGCTGGCGTCGTGTTCTCCGACACGGGGGGAGGGGAGGGGAGGGGAGGGGGACTCACGCAGTGCTGAGAATGTCAGGGTGCACGTTGTACTCCTTTGCGAAGACGAAGGGGACAATGCCCTGGGGCAGAGCTGCCTGCTCGTTCCGCCATTTTGCAAAGCAAGAAAACAAACAACAAGCAGAGCACGGTGAGAAAAAAAAGGCGAAGCTTTTGTGCTGGCCGCCGCGGCGGAGAGAGAGAAAGAAAGAGGCGAGCACGAGAGGGGACCGGGAAAAGAAACAGCACAGCGAGGATGCCCGGCTGCTGGCCGCGCGCGGGCGGCAGCAAAAGACTTTCCCCGCCGTGTGTGTATCCATCCCCTCCCCCCCTTTTCCCCACCCAAAGTACCTGGACGATGGCGACGTGCAGAAGCGTGCCCCGGAGGCCCACGGCGAAGGACGCGGCCGCCATCACGGCCGGTCCGGTCAGGAAGCGCACGGCCATGGCGAACGTCGCCACCTTGTTCCCGCACGCGATGATCCGCGGCTGCAGCGCCATGAACAGCCCTGCATGTAACACGCAGGTGGGTCAGTAAACGAGCCGACGCCCGCGCAATCAATTTCTACTGTTGGATCGAAGTAGGGGACTAGGGGGGAAGTTAGGCGGCGGCAGCGGGTACCGACCGAGACTGAACATGGCCATCCCAAGTCCTGCGTCCGACAGGATGGAGATGGATTTCAGGACGATGGCAGGCATCTCGAAGTTCCACCTGCAGGACGCCAACAAATCCAACAGCGAAGCTGATCAAACGGCTGCTGCCTCGCTAGATCACCCGCGTCGAATTGGTGGTTGCTAGTAGTACGGACCTGAAGCAGACGAGCGACCAGATGAGGCCGATGAGGCTGGAGTAGGTGTTGGGGTTGCGGATGAGCTTGCGCCACACCATGATCAGGATCAGCCGGGTCATCACGCTCGTGGGCGGCATCGCCGTCGGCGCGGCCACCGCGTTGGGGTCGGCGCCAGCCCCCGCCGCGGCCTTCTCGTCCCCTGCCTCCGCGTCCCTGTCCATCGCGCCCCTGTTCCCGAAGCTGAACTCGTCGCGCTCCACGTAGTCGTCCCTGTCCTTCGCTCCATCCACTTCAATAAACAAAGAAATGCGAGCGGGAGCAAACAAATTAGAGAGCCCGAGAAACGCTCCCCGAGGGGAAGGGGGGGGGGGGGTACGTGGTGGTGAGATCGCGGCGAGAAAGATTGCTACTTTTGCGGGGGGACTTGACGGCCGCGGCGTCGCTGTAGTCCGGCGCGCCACCGCCGAAGACGTCCGAGACCGGCGACGCGCTGGAGCTCCAGACGAACATGTGGAGGTCCTCGCCCTTGGCCTGCCCGTTCGTGGCGGCCTTCTTGGCGCCCTTGGGCACCGTGGCCACCGCCGGGTTGGGCGCGGGGTAGTGGCCCGCCCCGGGCGCCGCATTCACGACGGGGAGCGGGTACTTGGTCTTGGACGCGTCGTCCTCGTAGTTGGACGGGCGCGGCGTGGCGCCGGTGCGGATGCCGAAGGCGTCGGCGGCGCCGAAGTTGGAGCTGCGGCCGACCATGGAGTAGAAGTCGTTGTGGTTGAAGCTGGAGCCCCGCGGCGTCGGGTTGCGCGACGACTGCAGCGAGTAGATCTCGGCGTTGGTGAGGTTGCTGGGTCGCGGCGTGGTGCTGGAGAAGCCCATGGAGCGGCGCGAGTAGATGTCGGAGCGCGAGGCGTTGGAGCGGCGCACGGTGACGTGTATCTTGCCGTCCTCCTTGACCTCCGCCTCGGTCTCGATGGCGTCCCTCCGGCCGTCGAGCGAGACGACGTCCGGGTCGACGACGATGGAGGCGATGGCCCCCGCGTTGTCCGGAAACTGCTCGGTGATGAGCATCCTTGCGCCACGGTACTCGAACATGAAGAGCATGAGCGTGTACCAGATGATGCACTGGAGCACGACGATCTGCACCATGAGGCTGCCGGAGAAGTCGCCGTACATGCCCTTGAGCAGCGGGATGCCCATGACGAGCGTGTTGGGCAGCGTGGAGAGGGAGAAGAGCGTGATGGTCCACTCGAGGCTGCCCCGGCGGCTGAGGTGGCTCCAGGCGGTGAGCATGGCGAGCACCATGAGCTTCTGCAGCGTGTCGGCGGCGATGAAGCGCAGGTTCATGGTGTAGGGGTTGTTGGTGGAGATGAAGTGGAAGGAGAGCAGCGGCACGGCGAAGAGCGCGACGAAGCGGTTGATCCCGGAGCACTGGTCCGGCGTGAAGATGCGCCACCACCGCACCGACCCGTACGCGAGGATCATCGCCACGTACAGCGGCACCATGGCCGTCATCACGTGGTAGAAGTCCGCCCCCGTAATCATCTTCGACGCCTCGCCTCCCTTCCTCCTCCGCCTCCTCCTTCAAGCTCCCCCTCTCACCTCCCAAGTTCAGCTCAGCTCAGCTGATGAGCTGAACGCCGCCCTCTTACTCTCTCGTTCTCCCTGGCGGCCTCTGCCCCAACTCCTTACAGCTGAGCCGAGCTAGTGAGCAGTCCAATTAGCTCCGCTAGTGAGGAGGGACTGGGACTGGACTGAGGAGGGAGGGGCAGCAGGGGGCGCAGTGGTGGGTGGTGGTGTGCGTGGGAGAGTGTTTTATTTAGGCGAGGTGGCAGCGCGGCCCAAGCTTTCTTTGGACCATCCCTTGTTGGCTTGCCTTTATCATCCAAGCAACGCCGCTTTGTGAGGGGAGGCGGTCGAGCCTGGTTGGTTTGGTGAGGGGCGGAGCGCGCTCGATTAGACAGCGCGCCGAGCCGAGGGAAGCCAATCGCCCGCCGGGGCCGAGCTGCGTAGTAGACTGTAGAACGGAGAGGGGTGGCCTTGTTTATACCGGGCATTATTCTACGTAGCAGTACGCTGGGCCGGGCTACCTCTGAATCTCTGATCGATCGGATTCAGATAGATGTATACGCTCTGCACTGCACGTACACCGCGACATCGAGGGCCGGACAAAAGATTCAGGGCGTGGTCGGCTGGTACTCTGATAATGTATTGCAGTATTCTGCCACCCCCATGCCGCGATTTGAATACGGCGTGTATCGGCTTAAATTATACGGTATCCTGCGACTGTACACGCCCGGCCGTATGCACGCCCAGTAGATTTAGGGCAGTAGTAAACTGGGAAATACAGGAGCTGTCCGAGCTGTACGTCTGGTCGAGCTCTCAGCTGATGATGTGGTGGTCACTGATCCGTCGGACAGTCACTGACTTGGGATCGGTTTCTTCCATCTTCCATTGCCAAGGTTGCTCCTTGCGGTGCTCAAGGAGCGTTGGAGTGGAACGCACAGTCCCTCTCGCTTTTGGACGTGAGGTGCAGCGACGTTGCTTTTGCTTACTCCGTTTCCGAAGGAATGGTGCTCATCTGGGGGGAATAGTTACTGTACTCTCTCCGAAGTGAAAGGACCGGACCGGCCGGGCGAACATGCTGGGTTGGGTGGCGGCTGCCCGGACGGAATGGCCCCCGTCCGTCGCCTTCCGCCAAGTCTCCTCGTGCCAACCCGTAACGGAATCCGGAAAAGGGCCTGCCAGGAATTACCACAAATGTCCCTGGGGTTACGAGTGCCAAAAGGACGAAGAACGAATCTGCTAGTGCTAGGGGTAGGCGAGGCAGGCAGAGGCTGCGCGCCGGCGTAGCTGTGAATATTCCTGAAACGGCAGAGCAGCAGCTCACAGGTCGGTCTCGTCGCCATCCCCGACCATATCTTTCGTCGTCCTCTTTGCTCTACCGGGCACGGATTACAGTACCCGGCCAAGTGCTGGAGTCAAAGGAAAGCTCCATTGCGTGAAACACGTACTTGTGGCAGTGAGGTGAGGTGAGAAGTGGCCATGAAAGCTGGTTCCCGATGCCAAAGGTTTCGATGCTAAAAAAACAAATTAGTGTTAACGTTAAAGGTACCAGTAGATTCTACTAGCAAGCAAGTAGCACGGGTATTTCATAATTTCATCACCGGAATGTCCGAGACCCACACATGCCGACCTGCCGTTTCCAAGCTCGCGCGCGCGTGCACGGCGACCGAACCCGCATCGTGAGGAAGGAGAACACGAGTCCAGAGCGACAAATTGCCACAAACTTACTCCGTTCCGGCGTCGGGACCCGCGCGTGGAACGGCGAGCAGGACCGTATTTTAACGGCGCCGCTGGCTCGTAAAAAAAAGGGGCGGGGGGACATGAGGATGGGGAGAAGCGATTAGAAAACGAGCGAGAGGTGGCAGGCTCGTCATGCCCCCTCCCGACGCCGCGCGTGCACCGCCCCGCCATGATCGCCGCCTCCTGTACCCGCGCATCGAGCAGCTCGGCGAGCACCGAGAGGAAAAGGCGATGGTGGTTTTCCTCGTCTTTTTCGGCGACGCCGACTCTGCGCAACCGGAGCAGCCTGCGTAAACAACCGCGTCCTTTCAAGAGGATTAGGCTGGGATTAGGGGTTTATCATGAGCAGGAAGAGGGGGATTAGCTTCTCGAGCTGTTGGCCGCCTTTGACCACCACTTGATGGAATCGCGCACGAGAGCAAGCAGTAGGGCCGTGTGCCAACACACGCGTGGCTAGCTCGTCGTCGCGCTGGTCCAGGGCCTCATCAGTCATCATCATCAATTGTGCCGTGCGTTACGTACCGATCCTAACTCGCTAGGGTTATGAATGCGCCCACATGCTTCATCTCATCTCGCAGCTGGTTAACGGTAACAAATGAGGAAAAGGACGAGGAGCTCCGGCAAAGTGTGCCCTCTAACACACCCACAAAAGCTGCTCGTGTGTCAGATTTTTATTTTTTATTCTATTTTATTTTTTGCGTGTGTGTGGGCAGATACTGTCTATAAAAAAAATCTCAATTGCTGGACCTTTTACCCTGTCCCTTTGCTGTTCGCGAGGGAATAACTTTGGACAAATTCCCCGGCCGTGTGCCCCACCCCACCGCCCGTGCTGACGCGCCGCTGCAGGGAGAAAGATGTTCACTCGTGCGCGCTCTCTCATTTTTCAAGTACCATCACCGGCTGCGACCCCTACTTACCCAGCTAATCAGGGCACGGGTGTGCTCGTACTAGGCTCGCCGGCGAAACGCTGTAAAGCGCCCTGGCAGTGGCGTCCGCACGCTGCTCCATATGAAAGCCACTACGCCATTTACGAATTTAAAACTGAGGGGAAAGGAGGCAGAGTTTTGGAGAGAAAGGGAAGGGGAAAGGGTTCTTGTGCTTGTGCAGGCGCTTTTTTAGGAGAAGATCGGGAAACCAATTGCTTATTTGATTCCAAACGTTCTCTGCTTCTCTTATCTCTTCCCGCGCCTTGGCTTCTCGCGAGCGAACGAGCGATCTCTCTTGGCTTTGGGGCGCTCTCCCGCTACTGTCCAGAGATCAAAGGAAACCATGCGCTTGGGCAGAAAGCAATGCTAGAATGCGTGGTTGTAGGGTGCGGCATGCCACTCGTCGCCACCGATCCATGAAACGGGGGATTTGGCCGCCCAGGCAGGTGAAATCCGCCCAAGATTAGCTCGCGTCCTAGCCTGTTTCCCGGAATGAAATTGCCCCTACTCTAAACTTGCGTAGATTTTTTTTTGAAAAAAATCTCCTGGGGGCCTGAGCTGGGATTCTCTATTTAGCTGGCTGGAGCGGAAAACCGTGGCCTCCATTTCCGTCCTCTCGTGTCCGCATCGCCGTTCTGTAGAAGATCCGAGCGGAGCGGAGGCAGCCGTAGCCCGCAGGGCAACTCGCCATAGACCACGGATCGCGAAGCGTCCCGGTAGGCCGTAGGAACTGGAGCAACCAGCTGAGCAAGCGTCGACGACGCCACGGCGGAGTCAACCGCCCCCATGCCTTTTCCCCGGGCCGTCGTCTCCGCGGCGCGGAGGAGATCCACGGGCATGGGCTCCCGGCGGCGTGACGCTGACCGCACGCTCGCTCGCGCCCCCCGCTGATAGATTCAAACTTGCCACGACGCGGCCGATCTCCCAATGATGCGGCGTTCCCGTAGGCGCGCGCGCGTAGGTAGCTGTCCGTGATCCGTCGTGGAGCGAGCTTACCCCCCGCCCCCCCCCCCCCCCCCGAACGTGCCGTGGCCCCTCGCCCACGCGGCGGATACGGCGAAGTAGCGGAGGGCCGGCGGACCACCTGGCGCCGGGGAGGCCCAGGCTGGGAATCGGCCCGAGCGCCGAGCCCATCGGGGGAGGGGTGGGCGCGACCCAGGAAAACCGCGCGCTGGTCCATGCCGCCGGGCGCACGCTTTCGGCGCGGGGGGACAAAACAATCGAATTCGATGCCGGCGGCGACGCCACCCCCTCCCGTCGTCCGCCGCGCGGTTCCGCGCCGGCGACGACGCGAGGCGCCGCCCGATCGCTCGCCACCAATCGGACGCACCCCCACCCCGTCTCGCCTCGCTCGGGCCATCCCGATGAACGAGCAACTCGACCTGCTTAACCAATCCATCAATGCGGTGTCTGTGGTTCCCAACGGCGCTCACATGTGCTCCGGAGTCCTGAGGATTAGACCGGTCAAACCTCGTTCGGTTCGTCGCCGATCGAGGGGGACCAGTACGTACCCGCGCGCGCCTTGAGATGAGAAGAAAGAAAAGCTTCCCCCCGTGCGCCCACCGCCCAGTGGTGCCGCGCCGCACGGCGCACGGGCTCGGGTTCTCTGAACCCGGGACGGTGCGCGATTCGCGTCAGGCCCAGCAGCAGTGCAGTCACGGTGCCGTGCTTCTGAAGTCAGGCCGCGGCGGCCACAGCGGCCTCGACGTCGCCGCTGCGGACCTCACGGGCTGTCGCCCCACACGCTGTTGCCGATCGCGCCGCGCGGCTGGCGCCTGGTCCCGGCGGGGCGGCAGAGGGTAGAGGGAAAAGGCGTCCGGCGGAACGGAGCCACAGGAGTCGCGGATGATTGCTCGCGATCGATTGCCGGGCGCGAGGGTGATCGATCGCGAGCGGCACGTGTGCTGCCGAAGCGAACGAGGCAGACCAGCGCGGGGAGCTTCTTCGCGCCGGAGCTACCCCTGATCTTTTTCGATCGTCCTTGCGTATCGCCGCTGCTCGCTTTCCAGCCGAGTCTGCCGCCACTGTTTGTTTCTCTGATGCGTCACGACTCCTTCTGCCGATCGAGTAGCAGTTAGCTCCGCCGCTGCTCACTTTCCAGCAGGTCTGCCTCCATTGTTGCTTCTCTGATGTGTCACTGTTCCTTCTACCGATCGAGAACCAGGTACTAGCTATCTGCGCTATCGCTAGGTACACGACAGTTCAGGGGGGCGCAGGGATCTGCTATGGAGGCTGTTGGGCGCAGCGAGAACGGTGTGAGGGAACTGTTGAGCGAGCATAGCTTCTGTTGATCTGTTCAGTCCTTTCAGATCACAGATTCACAAGTCTTTTCGGGGGCTGTGTAGGATGGCGTGCGCATCGCGTACGAATTACGTGGAGCCGTAGACAGGATTACAGAATTCCTGCCAACATTCCTCGGTGAGAGTAGACCAGGGTCGTTTGGGGATTCCCGATTCGAGGTGAGCACGTCCTCTCCCCCAAAGTTGCGGGGTGGTGTCGAAGAACTGGCCCTCCGCGCACGTTTTTAATTGGAAAAACCGGTGCGGGTCGCCGCGAGGCTTGCCAAATCGCCCCAGATCTTACTCCTCCTTCTAGAAGGAAGGAACGGTATCGCCTTTAACAGGTGTTGTTTGCTGTTGTGGAGTTTGTTGCTGAAAGCCTGAAAAGCACATGCTAGAGATCATCAAATTAGAGTGCAGATGATAGCAAGCAGCACAAAGCGATGGTTTGGGTCTCTGGGAGGGGAATGTCCTGTACGGGAAGGGGGCGGCCGAAACGAGAGAGCCTAGTTGCAGATGCAGCTCCTGGAAACCAACGGCCTAAAGCTGCGCACGTTTGAGTGCTGGTCCTGCTGGCTGTCCAGCTTTGACATTGACAGTATGGCAGCAACGTACGGGACACGACGCTCGTATGTAACTGTGTATGGTGAACTTGTTAGAATCTGTGTACAGTTTGGTTTCTAATTGTTCACCTCATCTCAGCCCCAGCGCTCGTTGTAGCCGAAAGGATCGCTGGACCAAACAGGAATTCAGGAGTGCAAGACAAATTCAGACATTACCAGGAATGGAAAAATCAGACTAGTAGGCGCATAAGTCCTGACTCCTGAGCACCTGGTGCTAAGAAAATGAACGTGAAAATCCTGAAAACTTGAACTGTATATCGAACGGAGAAATGTTCTACGTACAAAGCAACAACAATACAGATAGCGCAATCTCAAAAAAAAAAAAAAACAAAAACAAACAATACAGATAGCGCGTAGTCGGCAAACAACCAAACAACAAGGCTGCACCGAAGTATCGGCCCATTATCTCTTTGTGGCCCAACCGAACTGACCACAGGCAAGGCTGAAATTCTAAAAAGGCCCAGATAGACCATGAAAGCCCATTCAGTGTATCAAAGACAGACTTTTTTTTTTAAAAAAAGGATAAAAAAATAAAATTAGGAAAAGGGGTGCCGGTGGGGAAAATTTTGAAAAATGGGTACCTCCCGCCCGCTGATTGGGCGGGAGGCGTGGGGCCGGGGACCTCCCGCCCATCCAGTGGGCGGGACGTTCCCTGAGGGCCTCTTCGCGAATTTTTTATTTGCGAAGAGGTCTCTGCCGGGACAGGCGGGGGCATCCCGCCCATCCAAAGGGCGGGATGTTGTCCCAAGGGGCATCCCGCCCTTTGGTCGGGCGGGATGTCCCCCCGGCTATATAAGCCCGAACCAGCCCTAAAAATTTCATTTTATTCAGCAAAAATCAGAAAAAAAAAGAAAGAAAGAAGAGGAAGAGAGACGAGAAAGCGGCGAAGCCCTGTTCACACGTTGATTTGGAGGTATATTCTCATTCTAGCTGTATAATAACTTGAAAATAACTATAATCTAGGAAATATTTTTTAGAATAGTTATGTTTTGAATAGTTTTTAGTATTTTTATTTGTTTTTAGTATAATTGATATTCTGAATAGTTTAGAATTTGTAAAATATAATCTGAGAATCGCTGAAACTTAGGGTCGTCGTTGTGTATTAATATGTAGTATAACTAGTTAATTCAACTGTGCGGTATTTTCAGATATGTCTTCCGAGAAGGGTATTTTCAGTATATATTACGAAGAAGTAAATGTGATTTATGGGCCACATGGGGTAGATTTAAGTGAATTCAACTGTGCGGTCAGAGAAATTACCAGACCGCACGAGAGGATATTTAAATCCTTATGCAACTGGTTAATGAGGGGATTAAGGATTAATCAGGAGACACACACTGTGAGTGTTCAATACGTCATTAATCGTACCACTCACGTTTTGATTTGGGAGCTGATGCCACTTGCAAGCAACGAGGACTGGTTAAATTATCTGCAAAATGCAAGTCATTGGCAATGGCCACTGGTACTCCTTGTCAGTGTGCATCAGAACCCTTTGATAAACATTGAAGCTGCTCCGGGGATGAAAATATTGATGAAGGAGTTGAGGGGGCAAACATTGAGGCAGGTGGGACCGCAGCACCTCAATGTGTGGCTAATGAGGGGGAGAACATACCCTTGATTGTTGAACAGCTGCAAGACGAAGAACGTGAATTGGACGAAGCAATAAATGCTGATTCGTCTGATGATGACGATGATGTGCCTCAAGATTGGGTAAGCAGCGACTTCAGTCACCTTGTCGTAGATGACGGATCTTGCTGGCCTTCGGATTGCAGGGAGAATGAAAATATTCAGGGTGCGAGGTACCACTCAATTGAAGAGGTGAAGGAAGCGGTTAAGTGCTGGTCTCTATCTCTTATGCGAGAGTTTAAAATAGTCGAGTGCAAATCTCGTAAGTACGATGTGGTATGTGTGAAGGAGGGCTGTCCATGGCGGGTGCATGTCTATAAGGGTAAATAGAAAGATTATTGGGAATGCTCCATTGTCACTCAGCACACTTGTCATTTGCCTGGGATGCAGAAGACCCATCACAACCTCACGTCGCAATACATCGCAAATGAGATGTACGGGACGATAGTAGACAACCTGTCATATGAATCAAAGTCTATTATCGGGTACATTCAGGAAAAATACAAGTATACCATCTTGTACAGCAAGGTGTAGAGTGCAAAACAAAAGGTGTTGGAGATGAGATTTTTTACGTTCGAGGCTGCATATGATAATGTTCCTCGATTGCTGGCCGTCCTATGTCAGAGAAATCCTGAAAGCTATTATGACCTGAAAACTCTAGACAGAGGAGAAGGTCCGCCGTACGCATTGCAACGGGTCTTTTTCAGCTTGAGTCCATGCATTAACGCATTCCATCACTGCCGGCCTCTCCTGTGCATCGCCGGGACCTCTCTCACAGGAAAGTATAGATTGCAAATGCTGACAGCTATTGGAGTAGATGGAAACAATCAATTGCTGTCTGTTGCTTTTGCTTTTGTTGAGAGTGAGAACACGAACAGTTGGTATTGGTTCGTGGAACGGGTTAAGCTTGCAGTCATTCGGGATAGGGAAGATGTCTGCCTGATTCATGATCGTCACGCCGGCATACTGAAAGGATCGATGGACCAAGAGGGGGGTGAATTGGGCCTTTTTCAATTTCTAAAACAAGATAAAGCAACCTTAACCTATGCAAAACTAGAAAGGCACCAATTCACCAACCGGATAACTAAAAAACCTACACAAGCTAGATAAGATAAAAAGAGATAAAGCCTAGCAAGGTAGAGCTAACTAGTGATCACTAAATCAAGCACATGAATGAATTGCATGAAAGATAATGCTTGAATAAGTAAAGTGGACAAGGGACAACCGGATTTTTCCCGTGGTATCGATGTGTTGGCACACACCCCTAATCCACGTTGTGACACTCACAAAGAGTATTGTCACCTTCCAAGTCACCAAGACGAGGGCGCTCACTAAGAGTCTCCGTTCACCATCCCGGTGTGGTGGAGATCAAGCCACGTACAAATCTCTTCTCCGGGCTTCCACAATCCTTGGCAAGCTCCGCGAGAATCACTTCGATCACCAAGATCGCCTAGGTGATGCCAATCACCAAGAGTAACAAGCTAAGGCCTTCACTTGAGCAAGAACCAATCACCAAGAATGGATGCACACAAGCTTCTCTCTACTCAAGTCCTTAATCTTGCTTCTTGAATGATTGAATGAACAAGTGTATGAAATGTTGAAGCTCAAGGTGGCTCTTGACTAAAGTATGTGTGTTTGGGTGTAGCCTGGTGTCAAGAGTGGTAGAATGACCCATTGGAGGGGTATATATAAGCAGCTCACACGAATAGAGCCGTTGGAGAAAAAGCTGCCAGAAAACTGCGTAGCGTCGGTTAATCCGACGTCCCTCGAATTGTCATCATCGGTTTAACCGGTGAATGTAAACTGACTCTTCTGAAAACTAGCCGTTACAGCTTGGGCAGATTAACCGTCGCTGCATCGGTTTAACCGGTGAGTGTAGTCATCCATTGATCAACTGAAATACCAAGTCACTGGACAACTGCACCGACGTCCAATTTCAAATAGCGTCGGTTTAACCGGTGAGTGTAGTTGTCCACTGATCAACTGAAAACCGAGTCTCTGGACAACTGCACCGACGTCCAATTTCAAATAACGTCGGTTTAACCGGTGTATTGACTTGTCCTGACCTGTAGACCATGTTTAACCGACGTATAGAAAACTTGAGGCGTCGGTTAATCCGGTGATAAGGATTTTTCTGATTTTGCCTTTGCTGACTTGAGTCTTGAATGAAATCCAAATATTTCTTGAGATATAAGTTAAGAACCACTTATTTGAGCTTCTAGAAACCTGAGTGACCATTGTGTGCATCCATTTTCAAATGACCAAGTCCATGCTCAAGTTACTAAGCCTGAACCCCTCTTAATAGTGCGATCACTACAAAACTATAAAACCTATACTAACCTAAGTGTCCTGCTCAACCTTATGACACTTAGGACTAGAAAGATACTTAGTCTTGACATATTATTGAGTTGAATGCCGAGATCGCCTTTTTGAATAATGAAAATTAGGGTCCTCTTTTGACATATAACCAAATGAGCGATAATGATCTATAAAGCTGCACAAACTCATTAGTCACAATAATGGTTGTCATTAATCACCGAAACATACCTTGATGGCCTAGATGCTTACAATTTCCCCCTTTTTGGTGATTGATGACAACATAAACATAGATAACGAGAGAGCGAAAGAGATAAGGCACGAATAAGCACAAGCAAACTCGAAAAAAGAGAATCAAAGAATTCAATGGCTCAAACGAAATCCATAGATATGTCTCAAAAGCTCAGCATGCTCAAATGATAAATGTACATATCCATGAACTAACACCAAATATAATACAATAAGAAACATCAAAGGTCCTGATCACGAGCTCTCTCTAGTGCTACCCTCCCCCTGACTCTCACTCCCTCTCCCCCTTTGGCATCAAAGCCCAAAAAGGATAGCTACTGATCTGGTTGACGAGGGACGGCGAGGAAGCGATCCGGGTCATCATCATCGTCGTCGTCAGACGGAGGATCCTCGGTGACGGAAGGGAGCTGCTGATCTGATCTGCCGGCAGGTGCTGAGCTGACTGGAGGTGTAGCTGTCGTCGAGGCTCCGGTGCTAGCACTGCCGGGGAGAGGATCCGTGGAGGTAGTAGCCGGCTCAGCAGAGGATGTGTCAACATCTGAAGTAGTAAGAGCTGATGCTGCCGGCTGTGACGACTGCTGAACTAAGGACACCTCTCCGCCTCCCCCTGAAGGTAGTGGCTGTGGTATGACGGGGAGGCCAACTGACTGCACTGCTGAAGGTGATTCCTGGAAGAGTGAGGTCGTAGGCAGTGGAGAGAAGAGAGGACGACTCGCAGACCCAAGTAATGCTGACAATGAGAACATGATCTCCGGGGTCGCGGAAGAGGCTGGAGCAGTGGAGGCCGGAGCTGGTGTAACTGCAAGTGGTGGTGCTCCAGCACTCTGAAGACCTGTCTGTCCTGGCTGCTGTGGGGCGAGTCCGGTGTGAGAATATAGCTGTGAAATCATCCCGAACATGGCCATCATGCCCTGCTGCATCTGCTGAAACTGAGCGTCTGTCCTCTGAGATACTCGGTCAATGAGGCCGACAAAGCGCTCCTCTGTAGCAGCTCGCTCTCGGGCGGCCTCTCTCTGAATCTCGGCAAGCTGGGCCTCATGGGCCCTCCTGGCCTCCTTCTGTACACGGCGGTCCTCCCTCTGCTGTGTGACCAGCTGCTGCAGAAGTGCGGTGAGCTCAGACGGCTGAGACACCTGTGACTCTAAGACAGTAGTAGCAGCAACTGTCACTGGAGCTGGCTCTTCTGAACCCCCTGCCTCGTGATCATGACTCGCTGGAGCAGGTGCAGGGAAGTACTCCTCGTCCTCGGAGGAGTCTGACTCTAGGTCTGACCAATGAATCTCATCATCTCCTCCGGGAAGCTGTGCCTCTGCAGCTAGTAACACCTCATCCTCCTGAGCCACTCGGGCCTGTACCTCGGGTGACAGCCGTGCCATGGCAGCTCGATCTGCCTGTCTGCCTCTCCTTCTGTCTGAGGGTGCTGTCAGGCGGTAGACGGGGAACCAGGGAACCTCGTCCTGTCTGTAGACTGCACTGACGGGCGACTCAGCTGGCACTATCATAGAGCAAATGAAACTGATCCAGTGAGCATAAGGAAACTGTCGTACTACGCCCATCCCGTCAGTGATAACATCCTCAATCTCAGCCAAAATGAAATCAACAATATCGAACGGCTCGTGAGTGAGAATGTGAAGAAGCAGTAGCTGCTGGAGACCTGTGAACCCCTCTGGGTAGCCACTCCTCGGGAGTAAAGTCCTCCGAAGTGCCATGTGAACAACGTAAGCCTCTGGGGTCAGCAGGCTCGGTATTCTGGCGTAAGAAGCTGGAAAGGGCTGGCGGAAGCACTGTGAGATCGCCTCGTGTGAAGGTGCAATCCCGCCAATCATGGCCCTGCGAGGTGGATCAGCATCACCGTAGACCATCTCGTGCAGAGAGACGTCAACTAGGTCAACTCCTAAAATCCCAGCAAGTGTCGCTCTGGACAAACCAAACACTTGCCCCCCAAACATGAAGTGAACAGCTCTGCGCTCTGGGGCTATCCAAGCTGTGGCATAGAAAACTCTGACCCAATCCTCAATGTATCTGTTCCTCTCAATCGAGAGCAACCTGGGCAGACCCCTGAAGTGATCAAAGTGTTCCCTGAGATCGGCTCCCCCTGCAGTTGTCTTCAGTGAAACCCAGTCTAGTACTCTGTGAGGAAAGATCCTGTGGCCCCGCCTCTGATAGGTCTCGTAGAAACTGGCCTGAAGGAGCGTCCAGAATCTGCGATCAACCCTGCTGTCTCGTGTCACGGGGAACCACTCCTCCTCCTGTACACTCCACCTGAGCCTCTTGACCTTTGCCGCATTAGCCTTGGTCAAGTTCTGGAGCAGCACACCTGGCTCCAGACGCACGACAGTGTCCATGCGGAACACTGCGCGCTCGGCCGCTAGGACCTCGGCTCGTCGAGCTGCAGCTGCTGCTGCGGTGGACCTGCGAGGCTCCTGTGGCTGGTGGACTCCTCGCAGGTGAAGTCTCCTCTGCGGGGGACGTCTGCCGGGTGCGGCCAGAACATCGTAGAGCTGGTGACTGCTGTGTATCCTGCCCCTGAGACTGCTCTGACTGCTCTGACTCTGAATCTGAATCGGACTCTGCCGCTGAGAGTGACTGCGCTGACTCTACTGCTGCTGCTGCGGCTCTGGTGGCCCTGGCTCCTCTGACTCGGCCCATCCCTCTGCCTCTGCCTCTGCCCCTGGCTGGCGTGTCCCTGATAGCGAACGGACGAGCACGGCCTGACGCCTACTCCTCGGCGGCCTTAGCCACCATCTCGGCCCTCTCGGCCTCTCTGGCTGCGCGAGTCCGCTTGCGAGCGGGCTCCTCGACCACGATCTCCTTACCCTTCCTCTTGTCACGACCCATCTTGATCACAACTGGAGCACAAGACGCGGCGCGACGAAATAGGGCTAGCGAAAAGGAGCGTGGCGTGAATGCGGTGCAATGGTGCGTGGGTGGTGGCACGGTGGAGCTGCAGGGCGTGCGGAGCAAGAAGCACTGGTGCGGGCACGGTGACGCGCGGCCGGCGGATGGCGGCGGTGTGGTTGCAGTGCAGGCGGCGCAAAGGCGCGGCTGGGGTGGCGCGAGCGAGGCGACGGCGCGGAACGGCGGTGGCGGCGGCGCGGGAGCGCGCGTGAAGGTGCTGGCGCTGTGTCGCGCGGGCGGACGGCGGCGGCGTGGGCGCGTGCGTGCTGCAGACAGCGGCGCGGGTGGCGGTGCGAGGCGGCGCGGGCGGACGGCACAATGCGGCGCGGTGGCGGTGGTGACGACGAAGGCGAACAGGCGGCTGAAAAACACGAGTGAGCAAATGGGTCGTGAGCCGGCAAGAGAGAAATATGACATGTGGACCCCGCAATTTTTCTTATCGCCGGTTGATCCGACGCTTAGGTTTTGAACACCGGTTGATCGCGTCGGTGTAGTTGACCAGAAACCCTGCCAAAATTGTATCTGTACGCCGGTTGAACCGATGATCTGAAAAATGAACTCGTCGGTTGAACGATGCAAATAACAGTTGATTTACAGGTCAAAATTGTGTTCTGTTCATCGGTTGATCCGATGCTGCAAACTTTGTATACGCCGGTTGAACGCCTGAAATGACTGAGCTGTGGCTGACACTTAGTAACGCCGGTTAAACCGATGGGTATAGATCCATTGAACGTCGGTTTAACCGGTGAACCCAAAAACCCTCTCTCAGCTCACTTTTTCTATGCTAAGTCCAATGAACTTATAAGATTCAACTAAACTCAAGTTAATGGACTTGCATAGGCGACTTTACCCCTCAAATTAAATAGGATAGCTTAATAACTTAAATAGTTTTTCTTTTCAAAATCAAGGATAAGTCGCAAGAGAGACAAAGCTCCAAATTAAAATGTATGAGCCATGTCATAGGAATATTGAAGGAGGAAGGCTTCAAACTCACCATGACATTGCTCACTAGGCAATAACGCACCTAACACTTTACTCTTTTCACTTCTCATGAATTAAGATCTTGCAAGTAAAACAAGTCTCATCTTCATCAAGTGATCTCCTTTGTGACCCTTACGCATGCAATGATAATGCAAACTACAACCACATGCAAAGGAAAGGTAAACATGAAGTGCACAACTATATGACAAGAAATGCATAGCAAGAATTTAAAATCTACTTGTCAAGTTTGATCCCACGGAAAGCTTCATCATGATGGGCCTTTCTACAAGCCTAGAGGAAAACAAGTGGATCACCACCTCTAGCTAAACCCTTGCTCATCACTATCTTACCATGGTTAGACAAGTGTCCTATATGTATGCATTTTTCTATATGACATGGCAACTTACATGACGTTTGCCGCATCTAACACATTTAGCTCATTTCTTAGCCTAACAAAGGTACTCTCGTCTAAAAGTTTTGTGAAAATATCCGCCAATTGCTACTCGGATCTCACACCTTGAAGGGAAATGTCCCCCTTGGCTTCGTGATCACGCAAGAAGTGATGGCGAATATCAATGTGCTTTGTGCGAGAGTGTTGAACCGGATTCTTGGCAATTTTTACGGCACTTTCATTGTCACAAAGGAGTGGTATTCTTCCTAGTTTCACACCAAAGTCCAAAAGGATTTGCTTCATATATAGAATTTGGGCACAACATGCACCGGCAGCTATATATTCCGCTTCCGCGGTGGACAAAGCCACGGAATTTTGCTTCTTACTCGACCAATAAACTAGAGAACGCCCAAGCAAGTGGCAACCCCCGGAGGTACTCTTGCGATCGACACGGCTTCCGGCAAAATCCGAATCCGAGTATCCCAAGAGATCTAAGCTAGCGCCTTTGGGGTACCACAAGCCTATGCTAGGGGTGTGCTTGAGATACCGAAGGATCCTATTTACAGCCGAAAGATGTGATTCCTTAGGATTAGCTTGAAAACGGGCACACAAGCACACGCTAAACATTATATCGGGCCTAGATGCGGTAAGGTAAAGCAAAGACCCTATCATTAAACGATAGAGGGATTGATCAACAGGTTTACCGTCCACATCCAAGTCGAGATGTCCATTTGTAGCCATGGGAGTCTTAATTGGCTTACATTCATCCATCTTGAACTTCTTCAAGATATCTCTAGTATATTTTTCTTGATAGATGAATGTCCCTTCCTTCATTTGTTTAACTTGAAAACCAAGGAAGAAAGTCAATTCACCAATCATGGACATCTTGAATTCCCTAGACATCATGGTTGCAAACTTATGGCTTAGTAAATCATTAGTTGAGCCAAAAATAATATCGTCAACATAAATTTGACAAATGAAAAGGTCCCCATTTACGTCTTTTGTGAACAAAGTGGTGTCCACCCTCCCGATCTTGAAACCTTGCATGATTAGGAAGTTACGAAGTCTCTCATACCAAGCCCTTGGAGCTTGTTTGAGTCCATAGAGTGCCTTGTGCAACCTATAAACATGGTTAGGATTCCTCGGATCTACAAACCCGGAAGGTTGCTCAACATAAACAAGTTCGTTAATAAATCCATTTAAGAAAGCACTTTTCACATCCATTTGATATAACTTAATATTATGATGTGAAGAGTAAGCAAGAAGAATGCGGATAGCTTCAAGTCTTGCGACCGGAGCAAAAGTTTCACCAAAATCCAAACCTTCGACTTGAGAAAACCCTTTTGCCCCAAGTCTTGCTTTGTTGCGTAACACCACCCCATGTTCATCTTGCTTGTTTCGAAAGACCCACTTTGTGCCGATGATGTTCTTGTCTTTCGGTGGAGCTTCGAGGACCCATACTTCATTGCGGGTGAAATTATTCAACTCTTCTTGCATGGCCATCACCCAATCCGAGTCCTCAAGTGCTTCCTCTATGCTAGTGGGTTCAATACAAGAAACAAACGAGTGATGTTCGCAAAATGAAGCATGCTTAGAACGAGTTCTTACTCCTTTGGAAGGACTACCAATGATTTGACCAATTGGATGATCCTTGGAGATGCGACCATGCTTCACTAGCGGTATTTGCGTGGATGCTTGTTGGGGTGGATCATGAGTGACTTGTGCTTGTGGTGGAACATTTTGCTCTTCTTGTTCTTGGACTTGGGGTGTTGGCGTTGACACATTTTCTTGAGGTAGTGGATCAACTTTATCTTGATCTTTATTCACTTGGGGTGCCGTGGAGGTGTTTGGCAAAGATGAGGAAGTTCCTCCCTCTTGATCATTGTCTTCATGCACCTCCTCCGGCTTGATATCCCCAATGGACATTTTCTTTAAGGCTTCTTCAATCTCTTCATCCCCTACATTTTCATAGCCAACCACCTCCTCTTGGGAGCCATTAGATTCATCAAACTCCACATCACATGTTTCTTCAACTAACCCGGAGGTTTGATTGAATACTCTATATGCTTTGGAGTTTGATGCATAACCAAGAAAAAAACCTTCATCACATCTACTTTCAAACTTACCGAGACTTTTCTTCTTATAAATGAAGCATTTGCAACCAAAGACCCGAAAGTATGATATATTTGGTTTCTTCCCGGTGATGAGCTCATATGGAGTTTTCTTGAGGAGTCGGTGAGGATACACACGGTTGGATGCATGACACGCCGTGTTGATTGCTTCCGCCCAAAACTTCTCGGACGTGCCATAATCATCCAACATTGCTCTTGCTAGGGTGATGAGTGTCTTGTTCTTTCTTTCCACCACTCCATTTTGTTGAGGCGTGTAGGTAGCGGAAAACTCATGTTTGACTCCTTCTTCATCGCACCATTCTTCAATCTTCATATTTTTGAACTCGGTGCCGTTGTCACTCCGAATCTTCACGATTGGGGAATTATATTCGCTTTGAGCTTTTCTTGCAAATGACTTGAAGATTTCCGGAGTTTCACCCTTATCGCCTAGAAACATGACCCAAGTGTAACGTGAAAAATCATCAACAATTACTAGGCAATAGAGGTTACCACCAATGCTCTTGTATGAAGTTGGACCAAAGAGATCCATGTGTAGTAGCTCGAGCGGCTTGGAGGTAGACAACATCGTCTTGATAGGATGATGAGTTGCAACTTGTTTCCCGGCTTGACATGCTTTGCATAGCTTGTTCTTTTCAAAAGTGACGTCCTTTATGCCGGTGATCATCCCTCTCTTGTGGGCTTTCTTGAGGTTGCTCATGCCAATATGAGCAATTCTTCTATGCCAAAGCCACCCAAGAGACGACTTGGTGAAGAGGCAAGTCATGGTGGTTGTTTGCTTTGAAGAGAAATCCAGCAAATAGATATTGCCATGCCTAAACCCCGTGAATACCAATGACTTGTCTTTTTCATGAGTCACTACAACACCATTCTTGTCAAAGGCACACGTTAGTCCAAAATCACACAATTGTGCAATAGAAATGAGGTTAAAACTAAGTGCTTCTACAAACAAAACATTTGAAATGGATAAATCTTTTAAAATTGCAATTCTACCCAAATCTAAGACTTTCCCCTTTGAGTTATCACCATAGGTAACATGTTCATGATCGCCGGGGTCTTCAAGTGAGGTGAACATGCTATCATTGCCGGTCATATGTTGAGAGCAACCGCTATCAAGTACCCAATATTTTCCACCGGCTTTGTAGTTCACCTACACACATGAGAATTTATTTTTGAGTTTTCGGAACCCAAACAAGCTTTGGGCCTTGCACATGTGTGACAAGAGCTTTTGGGACCCAAAATTGCTTGGGGAGCTTCTTCTTCGACTCCTTAGCAATTTTGCCAATGAACTTGGCCTTCACCTTGCCCTTCACTTTACTCAAGAGAAAATGATTATTTTGGAACATTGATGAGTAATTCTTGGGTAATTTAGTAAGAGGACGTGATGGTAAAGTGCACTCCCTAGTGTGGTGCCCGGTGACTTGGCAATGTTGGCAATATGAGCCAACTTTCTTGATGAAGCTTGTCTTGATCTCCGGAGAAGGAGTTGTAGCCATGTTTGGCTCCGGAAATGAACCAAGACCTCTCTTACCATAGTCACGGGCATTGTTAAAGAGAATCTCCTTGTGGATGTATTCTCCCCTTGAGAGTTTCTCCACACTACTCTTGAGGCTAGCCACTTGATCCATCAATTCCTTTTCCCTAGAAGAGGCAAGCTTGGGCACAACATTAGTGGCATATGCATCAATGAGTAGGTCATCACATGAAGTAGAAGCATTGACCTTTTCATGAACAACTTTCTCAAGACTTGGGTCAATTACTTCATAAGCAAATTCAAGTTCTTAATACTTGTGAGCCAACTCCCTATGCTCTTGTTTGAGCTTTTTGTGTCTCTCTTCAACTTGCTTAGCAAGTACAAGTGACTCATTGTGCTTTTGAGCAAGTCATTGTACTTACTAAGTAAGTCGGAGTGGGCAAGATCTAACTTGGCATGAGTGCTCTCAAGAATTCTGACTTTGCCTTTTTCCCTCTTGATGACGGATGTATACTCATTGATGAGGTTAGTGAATTCATTAGGATCAAGCTCTCCATCACTATCATCTTCACTATCCACCTCACATACCTTGGTGTTACCTTTTGCCATGAGGCACATAGGAGGCGGTGGTAGAGGTGGTTCTTCATTGGTGAGGGCGATAGTGACAATGTCTTCTTCATCACTTGAGTCTTCGCTTGACGAGACATCGGTCACCCACTCTTGTTTCTCCACCAAGAAACTCTTCTTGGTGTGCCCTTTATTATTTGGGAAGAGTTTGGTCTTCTTGTCATGGGTCTTCTTCTTTCCAAATCTCTTATTTTTGTTCTTTCTCTCCTCTTCTTCATCATCGCTTGAATCGTGGCGATGCTTATTCTTGTTGTCCTTGTTTCTTTTATCCGGCTTGGGGCAATTTGGACGGATGTGTCCTTTTTCGCCACAATTGTAGCAAATCTTGTTATTGACATCCATTGGCCGGAACATTCCCTTCTTGGAGTCAAAGTTGAAGCCCTTCTTATTGATCTTCTCATTCAAGCGTGTGAACTTTCTCATCATGAGAGCAAGTTCTCCATCATCTTCAACATCGGATGAGCTCTCATGATGATCATCTTCTTCATTGCTAGAGCTTGAGTCTTGTTTGACCATTTTGAGCTTGCGGGATTTGTTTGTCTTGGTCTTTAGAGCAATTGATTTGCTTGATGTTGGCTCTTCGGTCATACCAAGAATGCTCATTTCATGAGCGCGAATTTCGCCCACAAGTTCTCCTACTTCCATTGTGGCGAGATCCTCCTTTTGAAGCATAGCATTGATAATGTTATACTTGGGCTTCGGGAGGAGCATGAGGATCTTGCGGTTGATGGATGCACTGTCAATTTTGGATATTTCAAGTGCATTAATGTCTTTGACAATAACATTCAAGCGAGAATACATATCATTGCAATTTTCATGAGCTAGCATTTTGAAGGAATCATACTTAGCTCTAAACAAGTGATATTTTTGCTCACGAACTTTGGTGGAACCTTCATGAATCTCAATGAGCTCCTTCCAAATATCACTTGCTAGATCCATACCATTAACTCTAGCAAAGACCTTCTCACTAATAGCTTCGAAAATTGCATTTCTAGCTCTAGCATTCCATTTTAATTGGTCGGGGGTGGGATCTCCGGTGAACCCGACTTTAGTTGCCAACCATACTTCGGGGGCAATCGCATCAAGGTATGCGGCCATGCGAACTTTCCAATCGGCAAAGTTCTTGCCCTCGAAGTGAGGCGGCGAACCACCCATCTTGGTCATAGCTCTAGGCGGTGAAACCTAATGATCCAAATGAGCAACGAGGCTCTGATACCAATTGAAAGGATCGATGGACCAAGAGGGGGGTGAATTGGGCCTTTTTCAATTTCTAAAACAAGATAAAGCAACCTTAACCTATGCAAAACTAGAAAGGCACCAATTCACCAACCGGATAACTAAACAACCTACACAAGCTAGATAAGATAAAAAGAGATAAAGCCTAGCAAGGTAGAGCTAACTAGTGATATCTAAATCAAGCACATGAATGAATTGCATGAAAGATAATGCTTGAATAAGTAAAGTGGATAAGGGACAACCGGATTTTTCCCGTGGTATCGATGTGTTGGCACACACCCCTAATCCACGTTGTGACACTCACAAAGAGTATTGTCACCTCCCAAGTCACCAAGACGAGGGCGCTCACTAAGAGTCTCCGTTCACCATCCCGGTGTGGTGGAGATCAAGCCACGTACAAATCTCTTCTCCGGGCTTCCACAATCCTTGGCAAGCTCCGCGAGAATCACCTCGATCACCAAGATCACCTAGGTGATGCCAATCACCAAGAGTAACAAGCTAAGGCCTTCACTTGAGTAAGAACCAATCACCAATAATGGATGCACACAAGCTTCTCTCTATTCAAGTCCTTAATCTTGCTTCTTGAATGATTGAATGAACAAGTGTATGAAATGTTGAAGCTCAAGGTGGCTCTTGACTAAAGTATGTGTGTTTGGGTGTAGCCTGGTGTCAAGAGTGGTAGAATGACCCATTGGAGGGATATATATAAGCAGCTCACACGAATAGAGCCGTTGGAGAAAAAGCTGCCAGAAAACTGCGTAGCGCCGGTTAATCCGACGTCCCTCGAATTGTCATCATCGGTTTAACCGGTGAATGTAAACTGCCCCTTCTGAAAACTAGCCGTTACAGCTTGGGCAGATTAACCGTCGCTGCATCGGTTTAACCGGTGAGTGTAGTCATCCATTGATCAACTGAAATACCAAGTCACTGGACAACTGCACCGACGTCCAATTTCAAATAGCGTCGGTTTAACCGGTGAGTGTAGTTGTCCACTGATCAACTGAAAACCGAGTCTCTGGACAACTGCACCGACGTCCAATTTCAAATAACGTCGGCTTAACCGGTGTATTGACTTGTCCTGACCTGTAGACCATGTTTAACCGACGTATAGAAAACTTGAGGCGTCGGTTAATCCGGTGATAAGGATTTTTCTGATTTTGCCTTTGCTGACTTGAGTCTTGAATGAAATCCAAATATTTCTTGAGATATAAGTTAAGAACCACTTATTTGAGCTTCTAGAAACCTGAGTGACCATTGTGTGCATCCATTTTCAAATGACCAAGTCCATGCTCAAGTTACTAAGCCTGAACCACTCTTAATAGTGCGATCACTACAAAACTATAAAACCTATACTAACCTAAGTGTCCTGCTCAACCTTATGACACTTAGGACTAGAAAGATACTTAGTCTTGACATATTATTGAGTTGAATGCCGAGATCGCCTTTTTGAATAATGAAAATTAGGGGCCTCTTTTGACATATAACCAAATGAGCGATAATGATCTATAAAGCTGCATAAACTCATTAGTCACAATAATGGTTGTCATTAATCACCGAAACATACCTTGAGGGCCTAGATGCTTACACATACTGAGGGCAATACTAGATTTGCAGCAGGGGTGTGTGGAGACCGGAGAGCCGCCCAAGTAGCGTGATGTTCGCAGTAGGTGGTGCATGAGACATATCGGTGCAAACTTTTTCAGCCAATTCAAGAACAAGCACCTTATGGATATGTTCAAGAGGCTATGCAAGGAAACGAATCAGCAAAAATTTAACAAGCAGTGGCAGAAACTTGATGAACTGACCGGGAAGAAAAGAGCCGAGGACGCATCAAAAAATATAACTGCACATGATGAAGCAGAGGCTTTGTACCCTTTGCCAACAGATACTGCACTTACTCGCAGAAGGTCTGGCTTAGTGGTGAAAAACTTTTCTGAATGAATTGAGAATGAACCTAAAGAGAAGTGGGCGTTATTTTATGATACCGATGGTGCAAGGTACGGCATAATGACCACCAACTTCGCCGAGGTTTACAATTGGGTGCTGCGAGGTGTTCGTGGGCTTCCACTGGTTGCAATTGTGGAATTAATCGTCCGGGGATGTACCGATTAGTTTAGGGACCGGTTCATTAAAAATCAGGTATTCATACGAGATTCTGACATAAATTTTGGATTCATGGTAACACAATATATGACTAAGAAGGCAGAAAGCGCCCGGTTACACCACGTACGGCAATGTGGAACACAGGTCATGCTACAGATGGAAAACTTCCTGTTGCATCAAGGAGTGAGAGACGTCGCCGATCGAGTGCTAGTACGTCATCTGGCATCATTTAGTTGCAATTTTATTTGAACGTTGTTTACTCATGTGTAATATTTGCCGGGTTGAGATTGTATCACACCTGGATGTGTATTTGTAATATTTGCCGCATTGACTGAAGACAGAATATTTGGATTCTACGTTGCAAAACGTTATCGTTTAACTATCTTCGTACGAGTTTTAGATACCGTAATCTTCTTCGTAAAATTGAATTAAAATTTTATATGCATACATAAGAGTATGGTGAATAAATTTTGTATTTGAAAAAAGTCTGAATTTCAAATAGCCTGTGAAACATAAATTCTACGAAGTATAGAAGTCTGAGTTTGAAATAGCCTGCGGGGGGACCTCCCGCCCGCTGGCCGGGCGGGTGGCGTCCCGCCCACTGACCGGGCGGGATGCCTCCCGCCCACTGGCCGCCCACTTTTCTTATTCGCGAAGTGGCCCCTGAAATTTTTCTTCGAACCTCCCGCCCGATGGGTGGGCGGGAGGCTCCTTTCCGCCCGTTCAGCGGGCGGGAGGCACCCATTTCTCAAAATTTTCCCAACTGGCACCCCTTTTACAAATTTTAATTTTTTTAATCCCTTTTTTAGAAAAACTCATCAAAGATAAACCCAAGGAGACAGTCCAACACACAGTGGCCCAGCCGCAAGGTGAACTGGCCACCGTGCGGGGCCCACCAACTAGCTTATCTGCCACCGTACGAAGGATATGCTTTCACGTGGGAAGTGGGGCCTGAAGCGAAGCTGCGTACAAGATCCCACATGGCAGTGACTCCGTATTACCAGGGGCGGGAACATGGTTGCTCCGGTTCCGATTATTTTTTATTTTGAAGGTTTGATTTAAAAAATTTAAAAATCGGATGACTCCAGAATCGAGAATCGAGACTAGATTTTCTAAAATCAAACCTTTAAAATTTAAAATAATCGGAATCAAACAGCACGTAGAAGCACGCTGTCCACTACTCCACTCGCAGTGCGCGGCAAGTGGCTCGCCAGATCAGCGTGTCAGTGGGAGCACGAAAAAGTTGCCAGGCGGGGTCCACGCGGTAGTGTGCGAGCCTCAATGGCGTGTGGGGCCCGAGGAGTGGTGCTCATCCGACGTGGCTCCGTTCGACGGCCGCCGCCACCACTTGGGCAGTGGTGCGGGCCCGCACGTCAGGGGGAGATGTAAGCTGACGAGGGCGGACGAGCTTGTCTTGACCGTGATCCGCGTCCACGCGGGCTCGAGGCGGTGGTGGTGTGTCCGTAAGCGCGCTTTCTTTTCTGCTAACTGACCACTTTCTGCTAGCGCGGAGCGAAACCGTTGTGTCACCAACGTTGTAAAATGTGACGGCCATGACATGCGGGCCATGGTGTCTGATGTCCCCACTTGTCATGGTGAGAGACCCTCAAACGTAGCCGGATATCTGCGAGACTGTGACCAACGGAAACCCCTGGTCCATGCCTATCCCGTGGTCTACGAGACATGCGCACGCCTTTCCTAATTAATTCCACACACTGTCGCAGGCGGAATTGACCTACTAAACCACGCCTCATTTGGTAATTAACCGCAGACCCCCCAATTCATTCTCTTTTGGGTAAAACCCTCCAATTCTCTTCGCCTAATCCTCGCCGAGCCGGGGTCATCGCCGAGGGGTCGGGGACGGAGGGGACGCGAGCTAGCTGGAAGGAGTAGGCAACTAGTAGTCGCTTGCGATTAGCGATACCGACTAAACTAATGCCGTTTCGGCCACTCGCGGACGAGTCAATCGCTGCCAGTGCCAAAAGCTAATCAGAGCCCTTCCGCCTCAGCGTCAGTGGCCATGTCGGATCCACCCACCCACCACCAGCGCCAGTAACAGCAGGCGAGGCGATAGCTTCGACGGCGACCTCGGTCTCGGAGGCGGCGGCGGCGGCATGAAGAACTTCCTCAGGAAGCTACACATCGGCGAGGGCTCCAGCGACGGAGGTTCGTCGCCTTCACCGCCGCCCTCACGCAAAGGCGGTAGCGGTGGTGGTGGGGTTCATCATCATCATCATCAACCGCAACACGACCACAGGCAGCAGCCCTCGGCGGTATCCAGCTGGCTCGACTCGGTGCCTACCCGCCCCCCGCCCCCGATTCCCGTGGAAGCAGAGGTGCCGACGTCGGCGTCGTTTGGGGTTGGGGCAGAGGAGAGGAGCGCGAGGCAGTCCGCGGCGGCTGAGAGGCGGCGATCGCAGCAGGAAGAGATGGAGCGGAGGCGGTCGCAGGAGGAAGAGATGGAGCGGAGGCGGTCGCAGGAGGAAGAGGTGTTGAGGGAGCGGAGGCGGTCGCAGGCGGAAGAGATGGGAAGGGAGCGGAGGCGGTCGCAGGAGGAGGACGAGGTGGAGGAGAGGGTGATAAGGGAGTCGTCGGAGGCGGAGGAGAGGAAGCGGGAGAGGGAGAAGGAGGAGGACGACCTGGAGGCGTACCAGATTCAGCTGGTGCTGGAGATGAGCGCGCGGGACAATCCGGAGGAGATGGAGATTGAGGTCGCCAAGCAGCTTAGTCTGGGCTTCTGTCCGCCTCAGACATCCCCTGCGGAGGTCCTCGCGGCCCGATACTGGGTAAGTTTCCCAATTCAGTACCCTGCACGTTCGATTTCGTCTTCCAGTAGCAGTATTCCAATTGCAATTTTGATTTGTGATCGTGAAGTAGATTGCATCACGTGCGACTGCTTAAGATTACAATACCGTTTGCTTGGTTGTACTACCAGCTGCCTGCATTACGGTGTTCTAGTGTGTAATTTAGTTTATAAGAACAGAATGCTATTTTCTCACGAGCTTAGACAAAATTTCAGCAGCATGGATTATCATCTCTGTTTCATGGAGTTCTCACTGTATAGAAGTCCATTGTTCATAGTACACTTTCACTCTGAATTTCAGCATATGCTTAAAACACCGCAGGATCATGGTCATTGCTTACGTAGCTTGTTCAGTTTGCTACCAGTAACCAAGTGTATCCTTTATTGGATTGATGACAACAAGAATTCTTTCTTTGGAGCGAGATCACTATTCTAGGTGGATTTTTCTGTAAATTTGTTATTACACCATTATTTTGTTAGGTTGGTAATAAATGTTGCGTTGGCTTGGTATTAGAGATGACTTGACTTGTAACCAAGCCGTGCCCGGCTATATATACAAAAGGTTACCCAACCCTAAAGGTGTGTGGTGTTTTCCCATCTTTCTCTACCTCTCTACTAGTACATGCCATTGACATGAATGACATCTATTGTACCTATGATCACTGATCAATCTTAATCTAGATTACAGTAATGTCTGATAGTCTGGGTGGCGCTGGTTATTCCGTGAAACGAGTAACTGACTTATGTTTCCTACTTATTTTTGTCTCACCATGTATCTGACATGTCCATAATATATTTCTTCACGGCTGACAGAATTTGAACGCCCTTACCTATGATGACAAAATATCGGATGGATTCTATGATCTCTTTTACGTTGGGAATGGGCCGGCATCAGTTACTATGCCCTCTTTTGCTGAGCTACGAGCCCAGCCATTTTCGCATAAAGTCAACTGGGAAGTTGTGTTGGTTCACAGAGGTGAAGACCCTGAGCTCATGAAACTTCAGCAGGAGGCCTTAATCATTTCTCTTGACCTTCAATCAAGAACTTCAGAATCTGTGGGAAATGCTTTGGTGAAGAGACTTGCCAGTCTAGTTGCTAGACACATGGGTGGAGTTTTTGATCCTGAGAGCATGTCAGTGAAATACCAGAATATGCTTAACTCCTTAAGAAGTAGCATTGGAAGCGTCGTTGTGCCACTTGGTCAACTAAAAATTGGTCTAGCTCGCCACCGTGCCCTGCTATTTAAGGTCAGTAACTTTATACACATGTTTAAACTGATATAGCTAACCTTGGATCCTGTAATTCTTGCACCTGTTCTGAACTTTATTACAAAAAAAGATTTTTCTATTAAAAATGAACATTGGGAAATATCTTCCATAATGTGTTATGTATTATTCTCAACTTCAAATTGAACAGTACTAGATACATGTTGCTCTCGTGTTATACCCTACAAAAATGGATAGCTCTGATTTTGTGCTGTTCGATTAACATCCTGAACATGTGACATGAAAAACCATTGTTAGCAACATTTGTTGAATTGAAAAATGCATCACTGTGGTAGCAATCATATCTCATCATGCTTCATGCAGGTTTTGGCTGATGGCCTTGATGTACCTTGCCGGTTGCTGAAAGGAAGGCAGTACACTGGATCAGATGATGGAGCATTGAATATTGTCAAATTTAAAGGTGGAAGGTATTGCACCCTTTACATGTCCACCATCAATGGGATTTTGTAGGATGGCCCGACATAGCATAATTGTGTTATACTGCTATGCGCAGACTTCTTATGCCATCTAAATGTTGGCAATGAGAAATGAAATGTGCATTAAATATGCATTTAGCTTTATAACCATCTATACTATGTCACATTTTGCAGGGAGTTCATTGTTGATCTTGTGGCTGATCCTGGTACACTTATTCCTTCAGATGGTGCTGTTTTATCTTCAGACTTCGATGAAAATTTTGTCGCTGATAATCATCACTTGAAGAAAGATGAGACTACCAACCTGCTGGGATCTTCTTTTAGCAGAGCATCGAGTTCAGCCTATGGTTCTTTTGATTATGAGTTACTAGACAGAAGATCCACTTCAAGCAATGTTGGTCCTTCTGATACAGATGGACCTACAACTAATCAGACAAGCAATCAACAAAGTATGCTATCAAGTTCATTCGAGAAACTATCAGTTAGCACATGCACTAGTGAAAGTAGGCCTATCAGTAATGAATCTACAAACGCAGACTACATTACGGTTGCAAAAAACAAAGAGAAATCAATTGCACCCGTCGATTCTTCATCAAGTTCACCATCTGCGTCAGATATGGGCAGCACTCCAGCTGTCCGGAGAATGAAAGTGAAGGACATTTCAGAGTACATGATTAATGCCGCCAAGGAAAATCCACAATTAGCTCAGAAGATCCATGAGGTTTTACGCGAAAATGGGGTCGTGGCACCACCTGACTTGTTTTCAGAGGATTCCATGGAAGAGCCTAAGGACCTCATCGTCTATGACACCACGCTGTTTCAAAGCAAGGATGAAATGAAAAGGACGATGAATGAGTTCGAGTCAAGGAAATACACAGATAGTGGTCACGCTCCATCATTGCCTCATCATCCTGGGCATGAACTCCAACCAAAAGTTGTTCCTCACCGGACATCTCTGGAATCACTTAAGCCTGTTGAGGGTCTGGGTGTTTACCAACCCCATGACATCAGAGATATTGCATCTCCCTTTGTCCCTCAATACGAACCTTCTGCACCTCCTCAGGAAGCTCCAGCACCACTTACAAAGCAATTGCCTGTTACAGCAGCTGCAGTTGCAACTGCTGCAGTGGTGGCATCCTCTATGGTTGTTGCTGCAGCTAAATCTAATAGTGACGTGAACTTTGACGTGCCTGTTGCTGCAGCAGCTACTGTAACTGCAGCCGCAGTTGTTGCCACAACTGCTGCCGTGAGCAAGCAATATGAACACTTGGAGCCTGGTAATCAGCTGCTTAGCTTACCAAGTCCCTCTAAAGGAAACGAATTAGTTGAGAAAGGTGGAGATGATTTTTGGGATAAAGACATCCTTGAAGCTGATCATTCCCAAGATAATGCGCTGGATCAAGAAATTCCTCAGGAAGCTGAACGGACCTCAGACAAATCAAGTGGGACAGAGAGTGCAAAATCTGATCTTGCTTTGGAGGACGTTGCAGAGTTTGAAATCCAATGGGAAGAAATCGCTATTGGTGAACGAATAGGCCTCGGTACAATTGATTTACTACTTAATTATTTATGAAATTGACGGTTCTCTTAATCATACTACTTTTCCGCTGACTGTGGGTACTATTGTTTCCAGGATCATTTGGAGAAGTGTATAGAGGAGAATGGCATGGAACGGTATGTCTTCCAGTCAACAAGTTCCTTATTTATCATCTGAATCAGCAATTTCCAAATGAGAAATGGAAAAGTTGCGAAACGAAGTCAACCCTTTTCGGTATATGAAGTACTCAACTAAAGATGTGAAGACATATTAATTTAGATAATATGATAACATAATCTATGCCAACACTGAAATGTAATGGCTCTGTACTTGTCTATTTTACAGACATTTAGCAATGAGAAAATCCAGCTAGTAAAGGGCAATGTGAAACTATTGCCATTTGGTGTACTTTCTCCATTTACATCGTGAGACTTCTGACAGAAAAGAAAACATTTTACATGTACACTTAAACTGCACAAACTTTTTTGGTCTGTTGATTTAGTTTCGCCCTAGAACCTTAGGTGACCTCAGATATCTATAGTGACAGGCCTTAGTATCATTTGGAGAAACAGGTTTCAAGAACATGCCTAGCATCAGTAGTTTTGTTTAATTTGAAGATCCATCCATTTTTGCATTCAGTCTTCTGTTATAAACTTCTAGCTATGTTATTTTTCATTGTCACCATCTCTGTATTTTGCTTCTTTTTCTTTGTTTTCCGGTACCTTTTACAGGATAATAAATTGTTTTCTCTACAGGAAGTTGCAGTCAAGAAGTTTCTGCAACAAGATCTTTCAGGTGATGCTCTCGAAGAGTTTAGAACTGAGGTATATTCCTCTCTGGATGTCATTCCACTGGCATAAATAGATTGAAGTACAAAATTTTGGCTTTGTTATTTCTATTTATGTTTTTCATATTTTCTGAGTCACAAATGTCTATACGCATTCTGTGTATTTCTCTTCAATACATATAACTTACATTAATTTTTGTTAGGGTGTGACAATTGATAGATAATGCTTCATTTAACGATTGTTTCTTAATTAAAACGCAAATTACAGTGTCTATGTCTCACAGCATGGAGAATATGCCAGCAGCTCCAACAATTGTTTTGTTATTTGAAAACTTTACTTTTTAGATATGGGTTTGGGGCCGGTCGAGTTTCTTCCCCAGTTGCTCTTGCACCACCTGATAATGCATTATTTCATGCCTAGGTGCGAATAATGAAAAGGTTACGCCATCCTAATGTTGTTCTCTTCATGGGTGCTATCACTCGCGTGCCTAATCTTTCCATTGTCACCGAGTTTCTTCCAAGGTGGGTTTTTTTCATTTATATTGTTTCCTTCATAGCATATGGAAACAGGATCACCAGTGATTGTACTTTATGATTCAGAATACAATGTGTTACTGACACAAGCTTTTCTCTAACATCTTCCATGTTGCAGTAAGTTTATGAGCAACTAATGATGTGTAGAGATAAGAACTTTTTATTGATAATTATTGTCTTTAGGAACAGTACATTAAGTTAGGGACATGGGATCTGTACTCAAGTTCATGACATGAGTCTACATAAGTTCAAGAAAGAAGAAAAGGTATAGGTGGGAGTAGGGACGCTATAACAGTATTATTTAACACATGCATACCAACAGTATTATTTGACACATGCATACCATTCGTATTATATAGGAGGCACATATTCTTTTTAAGCTTAGTTCATGCATACTCATTTCAATACCATTCACCCTTTTATGCACAACATGCGGCTGCAGTTTCCAATACTACTTTAAATTCAGTATTATTTATTAATTTTACTAGTGCTACTATTATTGGTATTGCAGAGGCAGCTTGTTCCGGTTGATTCATCGACCTAACAACCAGTTGGATGAAAGGAAACGCTTAAGAATGGCACTTGATGTGGTATGACAAATGAATAATTTGAATATCACTATTGCTAGTTGCCGATAAATTTGGAGAAGCATAACTGAGATATTATCTACTAAGCTTTCTTTCAATTTTATAGGCTCGCGGTATGAATTATCTGCATAATTGCTCACCAGTTATAGTCCATCGAGATCTGAAATCTCCAAATCTACTTGTGGACAAGAACTGGGTTGTGAAGGTAACATACAAGCTCGTTTATGACATTGACATTTCGTGTAATTTATATTGCAAGTTGCTCCATAAACTTTTGCTATCAGGTTTGCGATTTTGGTTTGTCAAGAATGAAGAACAAAACCTTCCTGTCATCAAGATCAACAGCTGGAACAGTAAGCTTGCATGATCGTTGGCTATTCTATTATAAGTTTATTGGTCTTCTGCACTCTCCCAAAAAATATTATGCATAATCTTAAAGCATTTGTGGTTACTCAGCAGGTTTAAATTATGCTGTCAGTTACCATCAAATTGCTTGAATTGTGTGCAATTACTTTTTGGAGAGTATAGAAGCACTATGTCATTATGAATATATTTATTCTAATTTTGAGTTCTCTAGCTAAGCACTTATGTCATTATGAATATATTTATTCTAATTTTGAGTTCTCTAGCTATGTAAACTGTAAATTATCTTCTCCTTTTGCTCTGAAAAAAGTAGCAAACATGTGCTGCCGGTTCTTGTCTAGTTAATATTAACATCGATTGCATCAGGTATTAATAAACTTTCTCCATCGTGCTCCTTGCATATGGAAAAGGAATGAAATATTTGAAGGTATATATTTTTCCTCAAACATGTAGGAGAGCTATGTGTCATTACATGAATAAGGAGTTGTGATTACTGAATACAAAAAATAAAATGACCAAGAGGGGATGGGGGGCTACTAGCAAGACAGCAGGTTCCTTAGCTCCTACGCCTCAGCTGCACACGACGAGTTAGAGCCTTCAACCTCCATTGCCTGGATCACCGCGTTCATGGTCACTGTAGCACCATTTTGTTGTGGTGCTTCTATAAAGCTCCATATGACGAGGATTACCAGGGAGTTGGAGTCCTTTTCTGAATTGTTTCTCAACTGAGTGACACTACCAGCTTGTGAAGATGTCTGGGTCTGCCTGTGGAGATACCCCTGGAGGTCAATCCTTTGGACTTTAGAGCAGGTTGAACCATACCTGGCAACCACACAAGAGAGACCAGTAGGTATTGGATGATCTCATTGGCCTGATGACACGTCGGGCATCTAGCTGGGCGTGGTAGCCCACGCCTGGTTTATATCCTCCATCCAACATCTAGTATGGATGCTGACCCATAAGAACTTGCATCATAAAGGAGCATAAGATTTCAAAACACGCTTCCATGGTGCAAATCTGATGCACACAAAGAAAGCTCAGTAGTCTGACTTGGTAGAGCAGATCTCCAAAGCTGGTAGTTTCCAGACATGCTGATCTTGCAAACTATGCTCTGCAAGGACACTTGCTTTAGGAGGTCCTGGACCTGCAGATACTCATCCAGTGCGCATGCAGATAGGGTTCCCTGAAGGTATAATTTTAACTACCCTGGTATGGAAGGAAGATTGGTGATGATATTTACAGGGTTATGAATGGCGAAGGTCAAAAATCTTGCACTATTCTTCAGTGCATACTTAAGTTCTCTATAAACTTGTCTGTTAGTTTCAATTTTCTTGTGAAGATGCTATAGTCATAAGATAACCAACACTCATTTCAGTAATTACTATCTTTATATAACGGCGTGGAATGCTATGTAGCATGCAAATTACAAGTTTACTTACCCTGATGTCCTTTCCATTTCCCTTTTCTTTTATTTGTAATTCTATGTTAAGGAGCTGAGTGGTTTGGCTTGAGCTCATTCTATAAGCTTTTTTGTTGTACTGCAAGTGCATAATAACAACTACCGTTTATTAGATAAAGTTAAATGCTGTTCCAGTAAACCCTATTCATAGAGCTCTGCAAACTCTCATGTTCTACAAGCAATCCTCTCCTACCTTAAGCTTCTGCATGTGAGATTTCAGTCAAGTCCAAAACAGGTAGCTGTCTACATTCTAGAGACAAGTGTAACTCCTGATAAGACTAGCTGGGTGAACACTGTGTGTTTAGGTTAACTTGTGTTATCTGTTTGTACCACTTTAAAAGTTACTAGTTGGTTCAAGGGCTACCTTAAATCATTACTGAACAACTGTGCTGATGTGCAGGCAGAGTGGATGGCACCAGAAGTACTTCGTAATGAACCATCAGACGAAAAGTAAGCTCTACTGGTTAAAGACTCGGTTCCAATATAACCTTATCTTGAATTATTTTGTGCTGCTGAAACAGTTTTATGTGTTGGCAGATGCGATGTTTTTAGCTATGGAGTCATATTATGGGAGCTTTGTACACTATTACAACCTTGGGAAGGAATGAACGCCATGCAAGTTGTTGGAGCAGTTGGGTTTCAGAATCGTCGCCTTGATATTCCAGATAACATCGATCCTGCCATAGCAGAGATAATAGTGAAATGCTGGCATACGTTAGTATTCTTAACTTGCTTGGTGCATTCTAAAAATACTTCACAGTCCTTCCGCATAATTTGCATCCTTCTAATTGACATATGCTTTTTTTGATAGCTAAATTCACTTTCTTATTTGTCGTAGGGACCCAAAGTTGCGGCCATCATTTGCAGATATCATGGCTGCATTAAAACCATTGTTGAAGAACCTAACAAGCAATCAAGCACCAAAGGCAGAGAGTACAACAAACAGATGAGTAAGGCAAGGAGATTAGCAACTGCCCAACGTCCGAACTTATAGGATTATTTCTGTACAGTAACAGCAAGCATGTGGTCAAGGATGACAAAGCTGTGATGTTGGTCTGTTTGCTACTCTATCCAAAAACTGGTCTAAATTTTAAGGGTGGCAATGTCATGTCAAGCTTAAGCCCGCTTGCCATTGATCCGGATTTGAAGACCAGCACTGATATACCCGTGAAACAAGGCGAAGGTCTATGATCTAAGCAAGAAATTGTGCAGAACAATAATGTTTTGGCACAGTGGAACGCTTGAATCAGGAACTGAGATGGCAGGCGGAACAAGGGCCTTTGTTCATACCTTCTCTTCCTTTTTCTTTCGTCGTGTGCCCCACCAAAAGGTGGGTATTTATATGTAAATGCCAACAGATGTAATGTGCTGTCAACCAGGAAAAAGAAAGAGAAAAGGTTGCTCAGCTTGTGCAGCGAGTTTGGACTCATCTAGTGCCTGATGAAGTTAGCCGTGTTGGGGCTTTCCGTTGCATACCATGTCTGGGGTTTTTCCCCCTCACTGAATGCTTGCTCACCAGCTTGAAGCCTGCTCTCATCAAGCTGATCTGCTGTCGTTGTCGCATTTTGCCTGCCGTCGCCATCTGTTGGGTTCGAAAGCAGAGCGTGCCGTGACTCGACCGGAGCTACGGCAGATCACGATGTGAGTGGTGGGCAGGTTAGAGGCCTGATCATTCTCTGACCGGACGTCACCCCTCCCAGAATTGGCAAATGCCGCGAGCGGAGCCCGAACGCACGACGTCGCACTGCCAGCGCGCCCGACGCCTCCGCGCACGCTTCGACCTGACCAGTTCCCGGCCATGGAAACTCCGCAAGCCTCGCACCCACGCACGTCGGTGCGCATGCCGGGCGTGCGCGTCGCGCTAGTTAACCCGATCGCCGTCTCCGGAGCCAAGACCGATCACCCGATCCGAGCGCGAACTCGAGTTCCGCACCGACCGACCGGCCGACGGCGAGCAGCCAGAATCAGCAGGGCGCGCGATGGCGGGCGTCTTCTGGGGAGGCGGAAGGGCGGACGAGGTGGCCGACTTCGACGAGTACGACCCGACCCCCTACGGCGGCGGCTACGACATCGCCCTCACCTTCGGCCGCCCGCTGCCGCCCTCCGAGGAGACCTGCTACCCGATCTCCACCGCCACCTCCTCCGCCTCCTCGTACGACCGCCCCCAGCAGCACGGTGGCCGCAGGCCCGGGGCCGAGGAGTCCCACGGGTCCGCTGCAGGGTACGGCGGCGGCGGCGGCGGCGGCGGGTACGCGAGGCGGCCTCAGCCTCACGAGGAGGAGACCCACGGCTCTGTGGGCTCTGGGTACGGCTACGGGAGGAAGGGACACGACGACGACGACGACGAGCAGAAGGCGTACCGGAAGCCCAAGCCGGCGTACGACGGGGACGAGAGGCCCAGCTACGGCCGCAAGAAGAAAGTGAGTGTAGGACGTTGGGCCTTAACTCATAGTATGGGCCGTCGCGGACCCTGTTTGCTGGCAGTATTGATGGGCCTTTATTGGTCTAAACGTGGGCTTGGGCTGGAGGCCTAGATTGATTTACAAGAGTCCCCCCGTGGTAACGGTTTATCGATCTGCAGGGTGACGACGACGACTCCGATGACGACGACAAGAGGAAGCCGCGCTACAAGAAGTACGACGACGATGACTCCGACGACGACAAGAAGAAGCGATACGAGAAGAGCAACCGTCGCCGCCACGATGACGATGATTAAGCCACGCGATAATGTCAGACCGATATGTATCATCCCTTGACTGCATCGACTACTGGTAGTAAATAAGGTTAGGGGATTAATTCTGCTTCTCACAATCAGGCATCCCTCATTTCTTTTTGCTTTTCTTTTCAACTTTTCTGCTATTCTGGTTCTGGTCACCCCGAACTTTCTTTTTTTCCTGAGGGGAGTATGCATCGATCCGATTCTTGTGCTTTCGATTCTTTTGGAATAAAATTACGATAATCTGATTTGCATTTACTTGGATCATGGCAAAGGGCGTCGAAATGCAGCTGAAAATGGCACAATTATTCTTCCATTACTCGTACTTCTTCCGTCTCAATTATAATTTTTCTATACACATAAATATATAGTGTACATCTAGATGCATAGTAAAATATGTATTTAGAAAAGTTAAAATGAATTGTAATTCGCAACGGATGGAGCAGCAGCTACCGGAGAATATCATAGTTGCGTGTTGCATAGGAGATGCGTTCGTGTATGTGTGCTGTGGTAGGGATGTGTGCGTACGTCATCTGTAATCGTAAAGGAAAAGGGAAAATAAAAATAAAAGAAAAACCCAACAGGTAGAGTTGTACTGAGGACAGCTGCTGTGAGCCTGCTTCCCGTGGTAACTGGAGTACTGTATGCGTATTGGCAAGGCTTCCCAGGTACAAAAACTTACAGGCAATTCAAGCCCCTGCTCATCTTTTGAGCTGGAAAGCATTGATTGGCTATCGATGGTATCAGTGTCATCTTCTACGTGTAGTATCTCACGTACGTACACTTGTTTGGCCATTTCTCGTGCCAAGTTACCTTTGCACCTTTCGGTTTCATGCGGTGCTCGCATGGTCCTAGCTATTACGATGTTTCTTTGTTTGCACCCCACCCCCACCCGGTGGGGCATCGAAGCTATCGGCTTAGATGCACACAATGAGTGTGTTGAAATGATGCACCTACCAATCATCAGTCAGCCAAACAAACCGGTTACCCCAAAAGATGCTACAAGCGGTGAACCTGGGCACAATCCCTGAGATTTTTCGAGGCTATGGATGAAACTGTGGCCTCATTAGCAGATCGGTGGAAACTTCACAAGATCATAACATCATAAGATGCAATCATTTTGCTCATACTTTAGAACCAAACCGGCGGTACGGAAAGATTCTTCTTTATAATGCATATGCGTATCACTAAATCATTTGAGCAGGTCAAAGTGGCCTCTCTAAACAAGGCCTGGCTTTCAGCAATTTTTTTATGAAACAGGAGGGGATTAACCCCCTACTGGTTATATATATTAATTTAAAAATGAAACAAAACAGCCAAACAATGGAGTCTGTCTCACGAAACAAAGAAAATTAAAGCATTGGGTTTCAGCAATTGGTAGGATTCCATATGAAAATTGGAGGAGAAAAAAAGGTACACAATCAAGTTGGTTCAGTGATTCGGGATCTTTTATTCAGGCAAAGCATTGGCTTTAAGCTATTATTGGCAAGTTTCCATATGAAAATTGGATGAACCCAAACTGATGTAAAAAGAAAAAAGGAAGTTCACAGTCAAGCTGGTTTCAGTGATTCAGGATCTCATCTGCGGGCAGAGGCACCGAGTGATGAATTACTTTTGTCTCTGAATAAAGCAAGAAAACAGTAGCTAACACAATTCAAATATTATATAAAACCAGAGTAATCCCTGCTAGCCTATGGAAACTTCACATTTTCTGTTTGAAGATCACGGCGTCATGTGTGGTTTTTGTCGCATTTAATCGAACATTAGCACAACTCACCCTCGTACACCCATTTTCTATCCCCCGAAAGGTGATCTCGACTCGACCGTGGCGAGAACCGACGGTTGCTGATAGGCGATAGCAACGAGGACCGCGTACCGGGACGTGCTGCTTTTGGCTTAAGCTGCGACGGAGGACACGGGGTAGTGTGGCGTTCAGTCCTGATGTGACTGGTAGTTGGGTCGGATCCTGTGCTCCTGTGGCTATCCCAACTTATTGTAACAAACCAAAGCACCGATCGCAGGGAGCCGGCCGGGAGCACATCACATCAGGGCTCTACTACCGCCCATGCTCATCGAGATCTTCTGGCAACTGGCATCCTCGCTCGTGACTCGCAAGAATTCAGAATTCTTGCCTTGGCATGCATGCTAGCAGAAGCTGGGCAGGAATAGGACGTGATGGGCCCAGGAATCACCGACGAATCTGCACCAGGGAAGAAATCCCCTAGTCCAGTAATCAGTGTCATCTGCAGCTACCTTGCGTGAACCCTAATCCCAGGCTTTAGGAAGTAGGAACACATGGCACGTAAAGAACGAAGTCGCTAGAGGCTAGAGCTAACAATTATGAGCACCTAATTCGAAGAACATGCAGCCTACGGTTTCTTTTTTTTAAAGAAAAAATGCAGCCTGCGATCGACATGGCGGCACGTTGCCATCCAGTCCGGTCGCGCGGTCGCCCAGCCAGTGGCCGACGCTGACGCCGCCGCGGCCGCCGAGACTCGGAGATCCGGAGATCGTCGGCGCCAGACTACAGAGCGGACGCGGGCGGGCACGCGAGAACGGCGAGCTCACGCGGGCCGCGCACGAGGGGAACGCCCACCGCACGCGTACGCAACGATCGGACGCGTGAAAGCGACCGCGCCCCGGAGCCTGGAGCAGCGCGGCCGCGGCAGCGGGCGCGCTCTGGCGGCGAGCGGAGGCAGCGGGCGCGGCAGCTCTGGCGGCGGGCGCGCGGTCGCCGTCACGGGTGATAAACACGCACGGTCGGCAGACAGCCCGGGATGTGTTGCTGAGCCGGGGATTGAATGCACCGCATGGATAGTTTCTATCTTCTTCTCCAGGATTGAAGGGCACACATGGGGGGGATCGCTGTTCACGATTGATATCTTTGCGGTTTTGTCGATCGACCGAGATCGATTTCTTTCTTAAAAAAAGGGGGGCTTGGTCTATCTGCCTTCGATGCTCGCGTCCTGGGGTCACATGCAATGCAAGGCGTCATTGGTGCACGGCTCATGCTCGGCAACACTGTAACCGTGAGGGCTGAGGAATTTCGCAGGCTAGCTGGTTTCCGGATTAGTCAGTTGTCCCCTAAATCCTTCTCTAAGTCGAACATCAGAAATACAATCCAGGAAAAGCCTTGTGTCAGTGCCGTGACATTACCGCAGCGGCCAAGGAGCAGGCCAGAGGGCGGGTTTTTTTTATCTTAATTGTATATAAAAAAAATCGTTTTTTGATCTTTGAATCCTGAAACACATGCAACTAAAGAGGTGAAGTTGCTGAAGCTGTTTGTCAGCACTCTGGCCTGCAAGAAAAAAAAGATCCATCCTCTGCTTGCGTTTGGTACGAGTCATATGTCACTGATTGCCCAGCTGAAGGTGCTGCCCATCCATCAGTGCGAGGTGGAAAAGAAATAGACAAAAGTTCTCAATACTGCGTTTTGTTCTCATTCTTCCATGAAAAAAACCTCTCACCACCCCTAAGGTACTCCGTACAAAAGAGGAGAGAGCCCCCCCCCCCCCCCCCCACAACAAAAAAAATGAATCGACACGCGAACCACGAAGCGAAAGCGACCGAACAAAATGATTTCACAAGCCGCCCGCTAAAGCCAAGTCTATTCCATCCCTCTCTATCTTGATCTCTCTCTTCAGCCTTCATCATCAGGCAGGGACGCAGGGGCGCTGCAGTGCACCCTCGCTCGCCTCTCCCGGAGAGCCTCTCGCCTCTCCAGCCCTGAGCTCCCCTGCATTCCTCGCCACACCGACGCAGGCGCCAAAAATAAACGCCACCGCCACTACGTGGCGAGGGGGCGCTCGGCGTGTCGCCCCACCTCTAGCTTGCTAGCTTCCTCCGCGACAACGATGGAGGTTGCCGAGGCGGTGGCCGCGCCGGCGCCCGACGAGGGCGCGCTGGACGAGCGCGGCGCGGCGCTGCACCTCCCCAGGCTGCTGGCCGGCGTCGTCTCCGGGGCCCTCACTGGCATCTTCGCTCTCGGTACTCGCGCTTTCCACCTGCTCTGCTTCCTTCTCTCTCTCTCGGCGAGCGCGCTCGCTTCGTGCTCTGTTGGTTGCCCTGTCCTGAGGTCGGTGTCCCCCTCTTGTTTCCTGCGCGCGGCGTGTACGTCAAGCTGGGGCTTTGACCGGAGCCGTCACCGGCGCCGTCGCGGGGAGAGCTTCGGACAGCGGCGTCCTGCGGGGAGCTGGACTCGGGGCGTTCGCCGGAGCTGTCCTCTCCATCGAGGTTCTCGAGGCTTCGCGAGCTTACTGGTGCTCCGACCGGCTGGGCTCGCACGGCGCATCCTCCATGGTCAGTACAATCAGACCTCTTCCCCGCCCCTGTGACCCTGTCGGTGTTCTGACATTCACTATTTGTTTTTCAGTTTCTGATGATGCATCTGCGTAGACTTTCAGCTTGGATAATGCTTTTTCCTAATAACACGCGCCACGCTTTGCCAATTGAAAACTACTCGATTTAAATTATGATGCTTGCTTGCGCCAGGTGTGAACGATGTCGGTGTTAGGTGTGAACGATATCATCTAGTATATGCTATCTGCTATATGCTAAAAGATGACGTCATCTTGCCCCTGTGAGACAGTGACTGTTACTTCACGAGCTTGGTTTCACTTGCACTTATGCAACCCAGCAAAGATTTCACTTACACTATTGCTAGGTCGTTTGAGGTCTAGATCCTAAACGTGATTTTTTTTTACAATGGTAACAGTTAGAGGTATTTTTCTAGACGTGCTCTCTCATGAAAATTCATGGTTTGGTGTGCAGGCTGATTTCATCGAGCAGCTCATTCAGGCCCGGTTTGTGCAAGAGCAACTTACATCTTCAGGATATACATCATCCCGCTGGCAGGTCAGTAGTCAGTAGCTCATTCATAGTGTTCTAGTGACATCTCTGTCTATGCTTCTTTTGAGTCTGTATATCTCTCATCTCTGTGCTGTTATAGAAATTGAATGCTGATGCTGCACAAAAAAAAAATTGAGACAGTTAATTGGTTGGTTGTGTGTTTCTACTTTCTACTAAGTTTTAAATATTTTTCATTGACAGGTCAGCATGTCAGATTTTGGTCATGATGACCTGTATGACATCTTTGGAGACATTTCATCTAAAGGGCTCTCACTAGAGTCGTTGAAGAAACTACCACATTATGTGGTCACTGACCAAATGCGGGACTCCTTTGGGGAAATCCTGTCTTGCCCTATCTGTCTACAGGTAGGATTTATGGAAGTGTAAAAATTATCTAGCAAACCTTGTTGCACAGTACACACTTTATTTTGGTTAAAAGCAGTAGGTATAGGAGCAAACAAACAATACTAAAAGTAATAAATTCCTCTCATAGCTAGTGATCTTGCTCCTTTATATAAATCTAGCATACTTTTAAAAACATGAGGCCAACCATTTTGATCACTAATGTTATGGTGTCTTCTATAGTTCTTTTTGTCCTGATAATTTTGTTTTTATCTTACTCAAAGAATTATGAAGTTTATGTTGTTTCTCCGAAGAACAATATTAGACTTATCTGCAATCCTTCAGTACAAGGTGAGCGCATAGACTACCAATTTATTCTGGGGCTCACAGTTGACTGTTAAATCAACGATTTTCCGAACCATTTTGTTCGAAAAAATTTCTGGGCATTATTCAACCAGAAAAATGGCCTGATAGTGAGATCATGAATGCGATAATGAGATAGTGAACGCATGGTACGAGTGATACACTGATAGGAAATGCAGTCAGATGCAACAACCTCAATGGGGCAACTGCAATTAGCAATGCTCATACCAAAACTTGTTTGCTACTAAATGCAATGTGGCTGGCATCTGCTTTCTGCAGTTTCTCTTCTCATCAAGGCCGACCTAATTGCGTCCTTCTTGCAGGACTTTGTAGCCGGCGAGACAGCGAGGAGGTTGCCCAATTGCTCTCACACTTTCCACCAGCCTTGCGTGGACAAGTGGCTTGTCGATCATGGCTCATGCCCCGTGTGCAGGCAAGAGATGTAAGATAGGTAACCTGCTTATTAGGTGAAGGAACTAGCTGGGTGAAGTGAAATGTTACTTCATATAGAGATAACCCTACAATACGGTGATGTAAATTACTAGTAGAATCCTGCTTGTTTTACTACCAGTGAAAGCTTCCCTGTACATCTGACAGTCTGACTCTGTTTCTTACGCCCGGTTACGATGTGAAATGAAATAAGATTGGGCGATGCTTGGCAATTAACGAAGCGGCGATCACGAGGTAGGCCTGTTTGCCCCATTCCCCATCTACTATTGTTGCTCTCATTCTCCTCCGCCCAAAAAATTATACGGCCCAAGAGCCCACCAATCAGCGAACTGACGCACACGCATGACGCACGGCCTGCCCAGCGCCCAGCCGCCCACCACACCACACACACACGACACACAGCAACAGCAAGCCGACGACTGACGATGCGAGCACCGGCGATGGGCAGTGGCGGCGCGCATGGCAGCAGCAGCACCTATGTCAGGAACTACAAGTTCAATCAACGAAAGATAGGTAGGTTCGAGCAAGAACACAAGAGGCTGTAGATAACTGAATCGAGGCAACAGCCGCCGGCGGCGAGACGACGAAGTCCTACAGGCTACAGGCTACAGATGTTCTAAACTCTAGAACTTTACTGGTGGTTCTTCACGATACCCTCCAATCACTCCCTCCAGATTTCTATAACAAATTGGAGTCATTACAGCTTAAGCAGCCAAGAAGTTTAATTAACAGGAATTAGAAATAGACGCTCTTAGGCGCGCCTAACAACTTAAGTATGAAGCCTCCGATCAAAGATGAACGGCTGGTTGAACGCTGAAACGGTAAGCCTGAAGAAGCACTCTGCTGACTGAATGCACTTCTCTGACGAAACTGAATCAGACCCTCCATGGCCCTGATAACCGAGGGTGAGTTCAGCGCTGTAATTTCAGAGGGTTACTCTTTCGTGGGATCCTCTCGGTCCACCATTCCACAGGTCGATGAATCCTATGTTGTTCACATATCTTGCGTGATCGAGCAGAAACAGTCTAGTATAGTTGTGGACTCGTGATTGCCAACGACAGATCGAATCCATTTCATAGCTGGAGTCATCTGTACACACCTTTAAAATTACTTTTTTTTTAGATTAAACCTTTAAAATTACCTTGTTTTAGATTAAAATTACTGACTCGCTACTGTACATCAATTTGCCCCTTTCGTCTGTGTAATTCCTGTTCTCGTTTCTTTTCTAAGATCAAACTGATGAGCATACTGAGGATTTCAGTTAACCAATGTTTAACTGTGATTAAGTTGTGATTCACATCTGACTTTCTTCTGTGTTGCTGACACACAAAGGAATGACAAAAAATAAGCAGTTTCTTGAGCAAGTGTCAAGGATCTTTGGCAAGGATGATGAGATCATCGCTGTACGTCTACCGAATACATCACGATGTTCTTTTCAGTTGTTTTATCGATATATTTCTGAAACTTCCGTCATCTTATTTTAATGGTGCACATCTAATTTTCCCTTCTTCCAGCGATGCTAGCGACTCAGCTCTGATTTTCTGTACGCATGATCGGGTTGGGCTTCAGAATCTGAACTGGCTGTGCTTGAGTGGTGAGATGAACTCGCAGTCCGGCGTCCAAGAGGCCCCTGCCGTGCAAGAGGGATCCCTGCTGCGTAGGAAGCAAGATGAGCGGATGGTCCCACGCCCAAGAGCATGCGTGACCGCCGCCGCCCAATACCAATCCGCTTGAGAGTCATCATCCACCGGCGGGTGAGCAGCCAACGGCTAAGGCCAACCCTGAACTCGGACCACTGCTTCGCTTCCCTTGGCATTAGGAGGAAGAGGACGCGTACGGAGGGTGGAGCGGGTGACGATGCCAGACGTGCGAAGTGGGGTGGTGGAGGTCCAAACGCTGCGGCGAGGTAGCCCGCGCCGCCGCCGGGCGGGAAGGAGAAGACCAGGACCAGGGTGTCTTTTGCAAAATTCAGGATCCAAATTTTACACAAAAACCCCTAATTTGGATCGCGCTTATGGATCGCGATCCAAATCAGGGGGTTTTACATAAAATTCCGGATCGCTTTAGGGATTTTTCTGCAAAATATGTTGGCCGCGGCCAAAACAGCCAGAGCCGGATGCGGCGGCGGCCATGGACACTCAGGCGATGCGCAGCGCAACACACGGCGTCCGCGCCCAGCGATTCCGCCGCGCGCATTTGGTTGGAGGTTTTCCGATCCGGAGGGAGGCGAGGCGTCAGGCAATGGCTGTGGAGCAAAGCTGCGACGCGATTGCATGGTGGCTGCGGAAGCTGTCAGCCAGTGCGAGGAGGGTGCTCCCAGCCGTTCATCACATTTTCCTGGTAAATCAAAATTCCCCATAATGGGCTGATGAAGATTCCATTCCAGCTCCACCTACCGCTTCGCCTACGCTCACTCATCGAACTGAAGGCCCCCTCCATTAGTTTGGACTGCTAATATCTGCAAACACCAGGATCCAAATCCAATTGGAAGATTGCGGGTTGATAATTAACCTGCGCGTAAACGATCCGCAGAGTCAGTGAGCGATTCAGCATTGCAAATCTGCACCGCCCAATCCGCTGTGCCAGTAGCAGTGCTATTTTAATAGGGAATTCAGATGAGCGCGTGCCAAATGCAAATGCAGGCAGGTCGAGTTGATGGATCTCTGTGTCTCTCTTGTGAACAGGCTGCAGGATGCAGAGGTGCACCCGTATCCATCCACCCTGCATCCATTTTCACCACAGTAGTGTGTCATTGTCACTTGTCAGCACGTAATTTGTAGTTTAGTTTAGGGTCCGTTTGGTTGGGGAACCAATTTGAATGGAATAGCTCCATTCTAATTTCTGATAATAGAGCCGTTCCGTTCTACGTTTGGTAAGGAGAATGGAGCCGCTCCATTTTTTATTTGGTTGGAGAGTGCGCTAGAGTAGAACCATTCCATTCTGTGTTTGGTTGGAGAGCCATGTGAATGTGGTTACCTCCTGTTTTATTTGGGTAAACTTACCACCATGTCAGTTAAAATGCACCCGGGGGCACCATTTCAGTTAAAATGCACCGGGGGGGGGGAGGAATGGTGGCGCGCTCGCTGGCCAGCGCCTGGCCACCGCCCGGGGGTGGGGGGCTCGCACGCGCGCTCGCGGGCGGGGGGAGGGGCGCCGGGGGGGGGGGGGGTGTTCGCGCGCGTGCTCGCCGGCGGGGGAGGGGGGCCTGGCGTGCTCGCTGGCCAGCGCGGGGGGGGGGGGGGGCAGATCCGTGCCGCCGCCGGGGGGGTGGGGGCCGGCGCGCGCTCACCGGCCGGCCGGGGGGGGGGGGAGGGGCAGAGGGGAGAGGGGCGGTGCAGGCGGGCGTTGGGGGGGGGGGGTGACGGGCACCGGTGCTCGCGCGCGCGTGGGAGGTGAGCGTTCACGTCCGCTCGTTTTTACCGAGCCGCATGGTTCCGCATCTCGAAGGCATATTCCCATTTTGGAGCCGTTCCGTTCTACCCTTCCTCAACCAAACAATGGTAAAAATGGAACCGCTCCGTTCCATCTCCACTCGTTCCACCGACCAAACAGATCCTTAAAGTACGCTTTTGGTGAAGCTGAAGGTGTAGTTGCACCCTTAGGTCCTATTTGACATAGTTTTAGCTTTTCCTAAAACAGCTCTTAAAGCATCTTTTCTGGTGAAGCTGGAACTGTTTTCAAAATTGTTTGGCGAAACGTGGGCCTGTAGGAGAAGTGGGTGAAGCTATGATTTCCAGTTTCTCCTCCCCAGTGTAAACCAAAAACAGATTCACCAGGTGCTTCATTGATAAAGCTGCAAGAAAAATATCTTTTTAGCACAGCTACATGTGAAGCTTTTTTTGAAGCTCTTCAAAAAGCTGTACCAAAGAGGTTCTTAATTGATCAGCTTAGTTCATTCTCTGTTGGGTAACCATGCTCGTTTTTCTCCTGAAATGGAGTGCGATACATCACGGGACTACGGAAGTGTGACTAATTCCCTGATATTATCAGCTGTCTTTATTTGATGTTTTTGCTCAGATCGTGAATGTTTGAGATTTTTTTTCTAATAATAGAGAGTCATTTGCTTGCATTGGGTTATACTTGTCTGACTGAAGAAACAATCAGGAGTCTTTTGGCTCATTGGGATACCATAGATTTCTTATTATTTTGTGCAGGCACCATCATCTTCGTGGTTTTCCCATTAAGTTCACTGCAAGGGCTGACAGTGATATAATGCTTGGCATATTCCTACTAAAACTTTCAGCTATAAATTCTGCTGCCCTGCATGGGATTGATGATCGTGAATCATTTAGCACAAACTGGTTTGCTGACGATTGTGCCTATGTACTTGGTTTCAAGCTTTAGTTGATATTTTTTCCTTTTTTGAAAGATTAGGCAGGAGCACTGCCGGTGCATCTAAGATAGAAGAAGCAGGAGTTTGCAGTTATTCAAGTAGGCAGCTATTACGCATAAAACCGAGAGAAACTCCTCTACTCATTTTTTTAAAAAAATAATCTACCACCGGGTAGCCACATGCCACCCTTCTTAGTAGCACCTCCTCTCTGATCAAACTGAAAACTTGATGAGGTTGCAAAGACTTGGAATAAAAAACGCGCCAGTTTCTTTCCTTCCATAAGTTCCAGGTGGTGTACATCAGTAGTGCTGATTAGTTGATATATGTTGTGGGAAATAATTCAGTGTGTGTTGCTTTTCCTTGTGAAGTTGTGATCCCCTTGTTCTGCTCGTGTCGCCCATAAGGCAAGACATCATCACTTCATCAGACTCGCTTTCCCCAGCCGCAATATGTATTTTATTTCATTTAAGAAGAGGACTGGCAAGCCATGATGCCTTTTCTTTTGGATTGATGTTGCACGAGGTTTCGTCATGAAGGACTTGCAACCGGCAGCAATACGTGCACATTTCTTGGAAGGCTATCTCGATTCTCGAGATAGTTTTGGACGGAAAATTAAGTATGATGTACTCTCTCCGTTAAAAAAAATACAACTCCCGATTTTTGAGGAGTTAGATAATTTTAATTTGACAAAATTTATATAAAATGCTATGAAAATTTATGTTATAAAATAAATATCATTAGATTACTTATATAATATATTTTTATACTACATCTGTTTCAAGACATAAATGTTACTAATTTTGTATATAAATTTGGCAAATATAAAATTGTTAAATTTCTGGAAAAACGAGAGTTGCATTTGTTTTGGAACACAGGAACACAGAGAGTATCAGCTATTTTTTCCCAAAAAAGAAGAGATACCGCTAGTGCATGGTCAGAATTGTTACAAAATTCCATCAGACCGTCACGCTAATTTCAGGTTCAAGAAACAACACCATGTAATGCTAAATTTAGGTTAAAACACTACAAAATCAAACATTATGTTAGAGCAACTCCAGCAGCAGCTCTTAAATTAGACCCTCCAAATGCTAAACAGGGTTTGCCTCTAGTTTTCAGAGCCCTCCAAATTTACTCCAACTCTAGCAAAAGTTCTCAGTTCTAACTTAATAGAGAGCTCCCTAAAGACCCGGACGGGGGTACTGGGAGAGAATTTGAAGACCTCTCCCCCAAATAGAGAGTCTGGTAGATGGTGTGCTGTGGTGCATCTTTTTAGCTTAATACTTTAAGTTTGAGATAGGGAGCTGTTGAGAGTCCGCTGAAATTGCTCTTAGAAAAAGGCATATACACCATGTTAACTTTATCATGGAACTAACGTGATAGGTCAGCACCTTTTTACATCTAACGACATCTAGTCGAAAGATATTTATATTTTCTATAATACTTTCTAATAAAAAATATTTTTTCTATCACCTTCTAGGAGGTAATAAGAGATCATAGTCATCTATATCTAACTAAATGGACGGTTCACAGTTAATTTGGAGGTAGCAAAGCCTGGCCAAAACCATGCATCATGAAGCCAGGACTAAGAACCATTGGCATCTAAGGGACACCCTAAGTTAGTAAATTGTTTAGTGGGGGATGGCCGAATTTGAAATTTGATGGTAAAAGCGAGGATACAAGATATGGATTTAGACAGGTTCGAATCACTAGAGTGGCATAACGTCCTACATTTTGTTTGAGGTATTGTATATTGCGCCTTGCGCTTGGGTGTGTTTCTCTGTTGAGTCTGCCGATCTAGATACCTCTGCCCTCCTTTATATATCCTAAGAGGCGGGTTACTAGTCGGTTATAAGGTAGGAGTCTTAGGATTACAGGGTAGAGTTCTAGTAGGATTACATAGAAATCCTAGTAGGAATTTAACTTCTTATTTCCTCGCGGATACCTTTCTTGCGGGCACCTGGGAATCTATCCCTAACAAACCCCCGAGCTCTTCGTAGCCGAGTATTGCAGGCTTCCAATTACTTCTGGAGTCATCTTCAAGTTCTTCTGAATTTCACGTCGAACGTGTCTTCCTGAATGCTTCCTTGGGTGCTTTGAAGCTGTGAGGTGCTCTTGCCCGAGTAGATTTTAAGTCTTCAGAAAAATAACCTTCATATGTGGGGTGCGATAAAATCGCACCCCACATGGAATAGCTCCCTACGCTTAGGTTGAATCGAAGAACCAAGTTGAGGGTCCATTTTGAATCTTGAATCTTCTTTGTCTTCCAAATGAATTTGGAAAACAAATTGCTAATGACACGTGTCCCGCAGCCCCTGACCCTTTAAACCAAATCCATAATTTGGAATAAAAAAGGTCAAAAGAACGTGGCAGCATGCGTTGTAGAATCTTTAAATCATTCCTAATTTAATGGTTAGATTAGACTTCTAGGTTAAAAATTTGAAAAATCTCTTATTTCAGGATAAAACCCCTAAAATAATAGTTAAACAATTATCTTCCCAAGATAAATTCTTAAAAGACTCTTAATTCAGATTCTTTTGCGAGTCTTCCGAGTAGTTTTGCGGTGTTTAAACCCAGAGTTTATCAGCCAAATGAGCCGTAGCAGCCATGTCGAGTAGTTGTTGGTGCCCAGCCCCTGAGCCCAGGAGCTAGCGGAGCCGTGATGGCATGCCGAGCGGCCTGGCGAGTTGTTGCCTAAGCTTGATTTGGAAGAAAAATAATGCACGCATTATATAGTATAATGCGAAGGTACCGAAATTTATTCGGTATAAAATTGAACTTGTTGTGTCGAGCTCTTGGTTAGACTATTTGAATCTCCCGAGTAGTCGACTCTTTACGTTTAATCACCTGGTTCCGTTCTAGCATTCGCTCATAGCGTGTACAAGATCTTTGTCCCGTGTATACATAGAGTCGCTGAGGCATGACTGAAGATCTGAGATTTCACGGATTAAGGCATTTGCTACCCAAGTAGATTAGTGACCGCTTAGAGAAGACAACATGCAGAAATAAGTAGTTTGTACTGTGACAAAGAGAATGCGCGTTGCGAAAAAAGTAGGCGGCGAAGTGTAACTGATGGTACGTGAGTACCGCAAGCAGGGATTCGTGGGAACCCCCGTTTAGAGATTCAGCCAAGGGTGTAACACGCAGTAGGATTCCGGCCGTTTGATGATCAGGAAATAATGGGGTTTAGACTGGTTCGGGCCGCTGTGAGCGTAACACTCTACGTTCTGTGTGGAGCTGGTCGTTGTATTCAGTTGAATCTGAATTCGGGTCCTTTCCCCTTCTTTTTACACATTGCCCATCTATTCTATTTATAGCATTCCCCGTGAGCCCCGGGAAGAGGCTTACCGGCTTAAGTCTGAATGCGGCGCCTGATGAGGGGCGCCAGCCTGCAAGTGGCGCCCGCCAGTCAGTCACGGTCCTGCGCCGTGGGCTAGGACTGTCATCTCCCGGGGTCCTCCTTGAGAGACCCCGGGATGCTCTGAGGTCTCTCCTAGGCTCTATGCATCTTCTGGGGTCTTTTCTGTGCGTTGCCTGGGGCCGCAGGCGCTCCTCTCCATGTCCACCTGATGTGACGGGAGGTGTGAGTGGCGGGGGCCACTCCACCGTCCATTGCCAGACGACGCAACATGACCCGGGCGGGGAGGCTCCCTTTGTCCCGGTCGTCGCGCCGTCTGAGAGCACACCTCTCCCATTATCACATGGTTTTACGGGGAAGGCACGCCGCCCACGGGTCTCGCCTGGTTGTAGTAGGGTAGGCGCATTAAATGCGCCGTCAGGCAATCCTTTCCCTGTAAAGGAACCACCCCATCTCAGGGAGGCACTTGGCCTACCACGGTCTCATGTCCTACAGGAGTAATAGGCCAAGAGGATCTTTTAGCCCACTTATCCTGGATTTGTCCAGAGCTGGGGGACCCCGTTACTGTGGCGCTGACAGCAACTCTGAAGGGTTTTATGCCTATCGAGAAGCATACACAGATAAGTAGCCAATCATGTGGAGAACAAGTTAAGAAAGGTATAAGTGACTTAGCTTGATTCATGGACAATTTGTCGATGAAGTCGATTAGTTTGAGTCGATTTCGACTAGGTGTAGAGCGTGCGACAGCCATCCCCGATTAATTTCTAGTCGAGACAATTAGTCGAGATAGCCATCGGCAAGTCGATGCAGCCAAACGTCGATATAGTCGATCGCTCAATATTCCGGTGTCGAACTCAACAAATTGATCTGCTGATTCATATGTACGAAGTGGCAATACGTGTGGCAATACATCATCTTGAGTGGATTGATCTTGATGAAGAGATCCTTCAAGCTAGTCCGATGATCTCAACAACCTGCCCTACGGTGAGCGCCAGCTGTCGGTGTTTTATCCTCTAGGCTACTGAGGGGATACCCCTAAGGTGGTAGATTGTTTGTTAGGGATCGCCGAATATGAAGCTTGATGGTAAAAGGGAGGACACAAGATACGGGTTTAGACAGGTTCGGACCGCCAGAGTAGTGTAACGCCCTACGTCCTGTTTGGGGTATTGTATACTGCGCCCTGCGCTTGGGTATGTTTCTCTGTTGAGTCTGCCAATCTAGGTACTCCTACCCTCCTTTATATATTCCAGAGGATGGATTATTATAAGGTAGAAGTCCTAGTAAGATTACAGGGTAGAGAAAATTACAGAGAACCTAGTAAGAGTTTGACTTTTTAGCTTCCTTGCGGGGTAACTACGATCTATCCCTAACAATCCTAATGCTGGTTTTGCGGTGGACCGCGCAGAGCGCTCCGCCCGGTCGACCCACTGCGTGGGCCACATGGTGGGACTGTCCACTCCACCCTATAATCTGACTACATTTTCTCCACTTCTTTTTCCCTTCCTTTTCTATTTTCTTTTCCTTGCTTAGTTCCAGCAGGTGACTAAGTTTGTTCACGAAATTTTTCTTCCAAAATTTTTGCTTCAGATTTTTGTTCTCCAAAAGTTGTTTTAAAAATCTTTGTCTCCCAAGTTTGATCTTAAGTTTTTGCTTCCAAATTTTTTGCTTCCGAATTTTTGTTCCCAAAAATTTTTCTCCCAAATTTGTTCTTAAGTTTTATTTTTCAAATTTTTTCTCCTGAAATTTTATTCAAGATTTTTTTGAACTTTCACCCAAAAGTTTGTTTCAAAATATTTTCCAAACTTTTTTCCCAATTTTTTCACAATTTTTTTATTTCTAACCTTTAATATATTTTTTCTACATAATTTTTCTTTGCGAGTTGATCAACCTTTGTGTACATAAATGTTTACATGTGGTCGGAAAATTGACTGTACCTCCGTACCATCGACCGTAAATTAGATAGCCCCGTAAACATTGCGCAGAGTGAGAAGAGATTCAGCATGGCAGATCTGCACCGCCCAACCCCCAGAGCATGTTTAATTCGGAATTCAGGTGAATGCAGGCAGGTTGCTCCAAGATTACATAAATGAACACAGTAAACAGCTGCACACACAAGGCGCATGAAATTACTAATCGTCATGCCCGATCACATGGGAGAGATCGATCGATCCATTTTATTCAAAAAGAAGTACTTATGCAAATGCTTACATACATGTTTACATACACGCACGCATAGGGACGGAGCTAGGTAGGTTTAAGTGGGTACGGATGCACCCACACCAAAAAAAATCAGTGCTAATCATTACATTTCAACCTAAACAAACAAAGGGCTAGTAGCAAAGTCATGAACGGTGCACCCCCTCGATTCAGCTCTATCTTCACCCCTGCGCACGCACATTCGCCATTATAAATACACGCATGTAACTTTATCCATGTGAACATCTTCGAGAGACTGCCGACAGTTTCTTGAGATTGACAAAATCATAACAGACGTCTCGCTGTTGACAGGTGCGCCTACCAATAAAATAATAGCGCCAGTTAAATTCTAAAAATAAATCTAGAAAATGCAAGCACATATGTTGCGTCAAGGATTCGAATCCAGATGGGATGGTTCCACCAAAAAGAGTCTTACCAGCTGAGCTACATTTAGTTCGCGATTGATCAAGTAGCTACACGTTGTGCTCAGATAGAAACAATACGTGCTAGACCTGCGGGCTACCATGAAATGAAATCCTCACCTTTGAAAATATAATGCATACTTAAGAAGATTCTAGAAAATTTTGGAAATAGCAAGAGAATAGAGTTGTCATGCTTCATAGCAAAATAGAAAATTCTCTAAAATTAGATATTTTGAATAGGTAGATATGGATGAAAAAATTCTATAGCTAGATATTTTGTAAAGAAGAATGTTGAAGTTGCCACATGGCAACACCATAACAACCACGAGCATCTTTAAATAGAGATGATCCTCTCCCCCTCATGCCACGTCGCCATATTCGGGCACAGGAGGTCTCAAGTAGGAGCAGTGGCGGATCTGGCCAAGAGATCTACGGGGGCTAATATCTTCTTCCCTCCTCTTCCCCCCCCCCCCCTCTCTCTCTCTTTTCTTGTTCTCCCCTCTTCTCCTTCCCTAGCTTCCCTTTGCTTCTAATGGAGGTTGCAGGCAGTAGGGGAGCTCGAGCTCCTCTAGGGACCCCCCCTAATCCGCCACTGAGTAGGAGATAGTATGGTAGCCATGTAGTGTGGCTATATCATAATATAATAGTCATATAAAGAGTATAAAACTCTTATGTTATATCAATTTATAATGAACAAAGATTTGAGTTTTCTTTTAGAAAGTTGATCTCCCGTGTTGGTGTCTAAACGAATATCTTCTTGATGTAACATGGGTTTAGGATCCATTGAACAAGTGGTATCCTTTAGTATCACTTTTTGAAAATCAGTATCAAGTTTAAGGCACCGATTTCTCAACACTCATGAATTGGGTTACAAATTAGAACAAAAGATAAGGTAGCGTCCTGTATTAAAATAGGGTTGTAGATATTTTAAATTTAGAGACTCTTTTGCTAATTTTTAAGAAAAGTAATTTGTAATGAATATTCAAGTAGAAGAAAATATATTAAGTTAATATTCTATGGTTTCTTAGGGTTTAGCCCTCTGATGTGATAGTTGTTGCACCAAGAGCCGAGTCAGCTCGCATAGCGCTATGAGCGTTTGTTCCACGTGAGTTTGGAGTTCAGATGCCGGTTAGCCAAAATATATAGAGACGAGAGTAAACTAGTCGCCTAGTCCCGCATCGGAGACTAATCGGGATTTGAGATTGAGTCGGAGACAGATCGAGATCCGAGTCAGCAGAACCGCCCTCCCTCAAAAAAAATTTAGTTATGGGAAGTAAGATATGGGCCATGTCCCAGAACAATGCAGACTTAGGTTGCAACCGTCCAAGTTAGTTTGGTCGGGTTGTACATAAAATGGGTTTATTATATATATTTCTATAAAGATTCAAAGCTTACAAGTGGCAGAGATCAAACCATACCTTCGAGATAGAGAATTATAGCAGATGCTAAAGTTGCGCAGTTGGCATCGATATGACGGCAGAATCATCGAAAACCGGCGTGTGTTGTTCATCCACTTGCCATGTTTGATCAAGTTCTTTGTTGCGCACCCTCACCCCTCACCTAGATCTAGCAGCATGTGCCGTCCGGGATGCGGGTATCATGCATGATCGCACACGATCGCAACGCAATTCCAGTTCGTCGAGGTCGCCATGAAATGAAAAGGGGGTAAAGGCACGGCGCATCGAGAGAGGAGCGTGTCTTACCGCATCAAAGAAGACCAAGACCAGCCTGCTATACTTCGCCCGGCTTCTGATGATGAGCACGATGGACAGAGGGATCGACAGGACCAGTTAGGCGGCGATGATGGAGTTCACCACCACTGTCAGTGAAATGTAGCAACCGGAATCATAGCATCTTTTACCTCCTTTTTACCTTTCTATCATTTTGTTTTTTTGTCTTTCTATCATTTTTGTTGTTGTCTGTGTAATTGTATTGCCTAGCATTCCATTTTAGTGCTAGAGTATCTGCAATTCATACACTAGTTATTTTGGTGCTATGAAGTATCTGAAAGGAGAGAACTCATTGGGTGTTCAATAGAGATGAAAACTCCTTAGTGGGTGTAGTTAGTGTTCTGCAGAACAAGACAATGAATTCACTAATTATTTTTGTTTATGTATTATGTTTGTATGTGCTAAGTTTTGTACGTTACTTAATATTGTATCATATATTATTGTTGGGGTTAATATACTTGTTGATCCGGTTACTAAGTTATGTGTGAGTTGTTTGGCTACTTGTCCAAGTAACGTGCATCATGGTGCTGGTTTAAAAATTGACTGATTTTGTGCTGGTTTAAAAATTGACTGATTTTGTGACAGAATATCTGTCGCGGGACAACTAGCGTATTCCATCAGGCAATATCTGGATTTTTCATAAAAAACATATTTAGTCATACTTTGCCACTGATTCAATATGTGCTTATTAGGAACGAGGACCCTTGGTTTAGAATTACTGCAATGGAATATGTGTCCTTGCAGTTTTGCACGAAACATTGAAGTCGATGCAGGAGAAAGAGGTTGATAATCAAATAAAGAAGAAGGAATTGGAAGATATGGAGAAGGAAGCTGTGGCGAAGGATGAGGAGCTCCAAAGGAAAGAGCTACAACTTCAGCACGTACGAGATGAGGTCGACACAGCACAAAGGAGGTGGTTCTAAGTGGTATGTGAATCCACAGTTTGATTATACGGAAATTTCGATATATGAATATCTGACATCACTATTCGCTACCTGTTTCTGCAGATGGAATTTTCCTAAAGAGAAAGGTTTTGAGTAGCTGAATCGAAGAAGTTTCACGTCATTAAAGGATGACAATCTTCCGTGCACACTAGAAAAAATAATAGTCCATGTAAAAAAGCTAAATTATAAGAAAAATATTGGAAAATTTTCAGTTTCAGTTGATATTTGGAAGCAAATTACTTACATAAAGAGCATACGTACCTAAATTTTCTATGCTATTAACAGTACTGGTACAACTTCTTTGCTGCTTTTATAACGTAAAGGAAAAAAAACTAGCTACCCGCGTTATTATATTAGCACGGGCCACCTTACTAGTTTTCATAAAGAGAAAGGTTTGGAGAAGCTGAATCGAAGAAGTTTCACGTTATTATCTGCAGAGATACGCAAATTCAAATACTGAACATCGGAAGTTCGCCTATTTTTTTTCTTTCCGGTACCGTATACTCTGCAGTAACCCTCGAGGTTGCATCCTGATAGTCACAAAGTGACTGGTTTAAAACGTGTACCTGAAATCTCTCCATCACTGTATTTTCTTTCAGTACTTGATAGAACTAAGGGCTGAATTGCGGTAGTGGTATTCTATGGTTGGGCATGGATATGGGCATACGACTATATAGCGCCTGTTGTATTGTAGCATTGCGACTTTGCTGCTGTTATATTTCTCTAAAGGAACACTTGTTTGTGGATTCTCTTCTTCCAACAAAAGAATCTTGGTTCAGCAAACTGGTCTAGATTTCTGTAAATACGAGCATCCCCGCAGCATCACACGGTGTCTTCGGGCGTCTAGACGCGTAGGCGTAGCATTCTGTTGTTGACTGTTCAAAACCACTTCCCACAAATGGTAAAGTGACCAGGAACACGATGCACACACACTCGCAAGAACGACGCCATGTAATTGTGACGACTGCACACGGACATCTCACAAAAAAGATCACAGAGCCCCACCACGAACGTGTCAGGGAGAAGCTCGCCGCGTCGGTTGCCCCTCACCACCAGGTCCAATGTCCAATCCACCCACCACCTAGCGCCGCGCCAGTGCGGCGGCGGAGAGGAGTACGAGCAGCACGAGCAGCGCCATGGCCGCGAAGGAGCCGATGAGGGAGCCCGAGATGCGCTGGCAGAAGGCGTCGAACTGCTGGCAGATGGCGAACCAGTTGGCCTTGGCATTGCCCTTGTGCGCAGGTACACGATCGCCGCGGCCGCTGACGTCACCAGCGCCAGCATCGCCTTCGTCAGGATCGCCAAAAATTCAGCAGTGAATGCACATTCGGTTGCAGTGTGCTGTGCAGAACGAAGAGCATGTCTTACACTTACTGCATCGAAGAAGACCAAGACCAGCCTACTGTACTTCGGCCTGCTTCTGATGATGCGCACGATGGAAAGGGGGATCGACACGACCAAATAGGCGGCAACGATGTAGCTCACCACCACGAAGAACCTGGCAGGTGAAATGTAGCAACGGGCATCATAGCATCTGAGTTGAAGACTCGAAGTGAACACAATCAGAATGGTCGGTTTGGCTGGAAGGATCGGGCCACGCACGTCAGTGTCGGGAGATCATCGTACTGCGCCTTGAACCGGAGGAACTGCGTGAAGAACGGCAGCGTCTGGTTGGTGGTGCCCATGGCGATGGCGCTGCCGACGGTGGCGACCACCGCGGCGAAGCGGAGGATGAGGTCCAGCACGCCCAGCCCGCGGCTCGCCGTCCTGCCCCCGCCGCCAGCCACCTCGAGCGCCGCGGCGGCGGCGGCCTTGGCGGAGGTCTCCCGTGCTCCGACGACACCGGGCCTTTGCCGCCGCCCTCCATCGCGAGCGAGCGCGTCGACGCCTCGAACTTTTGAGTCCGGCTAGCCGCGCGCGTGAAGTTTTCACCGCTCCGAGTGTGTTGTTGGGTGCTGCGCGCACGTGTGTATTTGTACGTGTGCGTGCACGGGAGGCGGCTCCGCGATGTGTGCGCGCGTGTGGATTTGGTGGCTCTGATGTGGGCACGTGATGGGCGCGTACGTGCCGGGGGAATGCAGTTTGGTTGGCACCAACTCTCACTTGCTCCATCATCAGGAGGCTAACGACATCAGCGAGCTTTGTGCCAGTGGACGGCCGCGTCCGCGACGACACGCTCCGTGCCTGAGCTTCTACGTGCTACCAGTACTTTTCTGCTTTTAAGGAAACTCGGCAGATTAACCATTCACCTTTTTTTAGACAAGATTAACCATTTTGCTAGCATGTCGATGAGCAGTTGAGTCATGCACAATTTCAGCTCATGTTCGCCTTGGGATGGCCCGAATAACTTCGGTTCCGCTTCAAGGGCTGTAGTGGGCCTACAATTAGCCGGCTCGTTTGACGGCCTGCTGGGCTAGGCAATTTCGTCAGGCCCACAGGTTCTGCTCTTACGTGTGTCTCTGCCCACCAAGATGGAGAAAATACTCGGCCACCCATTACCCACCTTATCCGCTGAAAAATTCCCGTCCTACTATTACAAGCCATATCTTCCAAGCAGAAGAGGATGAGCCCGCCCAGAGCCACTTCCAAAGCCATCAGAGGTGCAAGCTGAACCACCATGACGTCGCCGTTGCTCAAGGCACACTCTCACGCCGCGGCCGCGCTGCAGCCCCGGAGGAGAGCCGCCGACCTCCATGGCCGCTGCCCTGCGACCGTCCACGTATCATTCTCTTTCACATCCACTTCCGAACCTGCTTTCTTCAGTTGCTCGCAGTTTTTCACGTGTCCCGGTGCTGTTTCTCTGCAGCTCGGCAGGTCCCATGACCACGGGTTCACGTCCAGCCGTTCCAAGGTACCTTATCCTGAAACGAAAATTTTCCATGTTCAGGTAAATTTGAGGATGTGAAAACCATGAGTAAACAGAGTCGCTGCTGCTGCTGCTGCCTTTGTTTCTATGCAAATCTGAAGAAACCGAGAGCAGTAGTGTATTGCGTTACGTAGCGTTCGTTCTGCCCATGACCATGGATAGACAGAGAGAGTCCAGGAGCACTGACGGACGATTCGGTAACGTTCAGATCGATGGACCTTGTGTTGCAGAGGTCGGGGTCGGCGAAGGTGAAGGCGTTCCCGTCGCTGGACGTGGTGCCGCTGATGGTGACGATGGTGGAGCACGTGGAGCTGTCGCGGGACTACGTCGTCACCAAGTCCATCTGGCACCTCAGCGACGCCACCCTCAAGAGCGTCTGTGAGTCCCGCCGCTGACGACGCATGTCTCGTCCTGAACTTAGCAGTGCCAGTGCAGGTTTCTCCGAAGTCTGAATCAACCTGTCGTTTCTTTTTTCCTTCTCTCTCGCCGAGCAGACACCTTCTACGCCATGTTCACGGTCTGGGGCGTCTGCTTCTTCGCGTCCATGAAGGTAAGCACGCTTCGGCACTAGTCACCACTCAGCAGAAAGCATTAATTACACTGAAAATCTCTTGGGTTAAATCTTGACACGGTGCTCTGTGGACTGATGAACGCAGGATCCCTTCTACGACAGCGATGCGTACAGGAGCCAGGGAGGCGATGGAACCGTGCACTGGTACTACGACAGGGTAAGCATGAAGGATGGAGAAACTTTCCCCTGCCCTGCACTGCAACTGCATGCAGGAAGAATGAAATCAAGCCTGGATTAGTGCTAGATATAACTTGCTGAAATCTGGTGCGATGTCGCTGTGCAGCAAGAGGACCTGGAGGCGTCTGCGAGGGAGGAGCTGCTGAGGGAGGAGCTGCTGGAGGAGATCGAGCAGAGGGTCGGAGGACTCAGGGAGCTGGAGGAAGCAGGCAGAGAGGAGCAGCTCACCAAGTGAAGAAGACGGGTGGATGCCTGGATGGGCATGGATTGCAAATTAGCTATCTGAACTCTGTATGGATTGCAAACTTACTGTGCTGCGCGTGTTTGTATATGCTGAAACACCTGGACTGCAGTGTAATAGCAAGATATATACAGTTATTAGCTGGTACGTGTTACTGCGCATTATTGGCTAGTGTTCGCGTCAACGTGCAACGTGTTCGGCAGATTGAAGTCCAGAGCATGATTGGATCCCATTTCCTTTCTTCATTTTGGCTTGGTTTCGTCCAGGAGTACCACCACGCATGTGCCAACATAGATGAGTTATCCAAAACAAACAAAAAGAAAGAAAAGAAAATAAAGAATGGAAAAAAGAATAGATGAGCTAAGCGACGAGTCCTTTCCATCTTTAAAAAGGAGAAAAAGATGAGTTCTGGTGTAGCTACAGCAGGGCTCTGTGTGCACAGTACATGGCGAACTAGAACTGTAGCGTACAGCACCGATCGCCGCTCGGCACAGAAAGTTCAGAGATACCCAGAGGCCTGCATCTACATGCAGGCCTCTCGGTATCAGCAGCAGCAGCGGAGAGCCGTGCGCCGAAACATGCAGCGGCGGGCCGGGCCTGGACGCACGAAAAGGGCGTATGGCCCCGCCGCTGCTGCAGCCAAGGAAGCCGAGTTGCGTACCGGCTCGCTCTTCCCTGTTGCTGCCATTAACCTGCAAGGCTGACGGGTGGCCGTGGCCAGCAGTCAGACGACCGGACGGACCCCTACCGGTCTACGAGTTACCCGACCGAGGCCAGCGGCGGCGTCTCCGATGTACGGCGGGGGGATCATCAGTGGCCAATCGTTCGGCGGCATGGGAACCTGAGCTATCAGGTGTGGGATTGTTGTCCTCCGGCTGCCCATACATGATACATTCTTAATTCTCCTCTGAACTTTAGTAATAAACTCTAGCTTAATATATACAGTAAACCATACATTTTACAGGGGTAACAAACGGAAAAAAAATACCAATATATTTTGACGAACGGCCTTTTCAAAAAAGATATTTTGACAAACGGACAACAGCATATCAATATGTATCTCTAGTTCATGAGCATGAAAGGAACACAAACTAGGTACACAAACTTATATTAGACTTCAGAATGCATTCTCATTCAGGGATCCTAATAACCGCCATGTCCTAAGCTGCTCAGGATCTTCAGTCCGCTACTATTCTTTTCTTGGGCGGCTTGCAGAGTTGCAGTTGCAGTCTTGCACAGCGCAAAGAACAAGAAGAAGACAAAGGAGAGCCCGTACACGTTTCAGAGAATGGAAACTCCACATCAGGCATCTGAATCCTGTACGATAAATCTGCAGCTCCCTCCAAAACGCATGAGCCACCAGGTCTGGCTGCTACCTGTCACAGAAGCTTAAAGAAACTCACAGAAACAAAGCATCGTCAAGAAGAAACGGGAAACAACGCATACCATAACCTAACTGAAGAGCAAAACAATGAAATGCCCGGATCACACCATCTGAGATCCTGCATGAGAAGACGAGGCCATCGTGTAGCCAAAGCGAAGAACCTGCCGGTCGATGTCTCGCATGCAGTCGCACCACATACACCCTAAACACACGCACGAACAAACGCGTGCATGCAAAGCAGGCAAGCGTTCGCTGCCAGAGAGACAAACGGCCGGCAAGTCATCCTTGGCTACACAAGAAAACACAGCCTCCTCCCCACATGCAAGCCCTCAGACGGCACATGTACACACACTGCAACGAGAACTGAAGAGACCAACACGCGACGAGATGAACACGAGATCGCCATTGCATCGCTAGCTGCATTCTACTAGCAAAGACGAACACACGAAGTGGCGGTGGGACGAGGAGGGGCATCAGAGAGGAGGAAGAAGTCAAGAAGAGAAGCTAGCTCCCACTGGGTAACATGTGAAGCTAGCTCCTTCGGCGGCAGACACGCTTGCAAAAGCGCTGCTATATATGTGGAGGAGGCGAGGAGCAGATCAATCTCTGGGTTTACTTTGAGTTCGTATGGAGGACTGAAGTTTGGCGACCGTCTATAAAGGAAGCGCATGTGGCGCTGACGAGATGTGTCTTTAAGAGTGTTGCCGCGCAGCACGGCGCCGGGCCTGCATGGATTTGACGCTGCGGCACTGACAGGTCTACCACGAACCCTAGGCAGGCTGCTGCCGTTCATTGTATTTTTCACTCTTGTGAGAGATGAGAGATCGATGGACGGTTGCCGCCTACAACTACAAGGCGAGGTCTGTCTGGTGTCTCTAGGCCACTCTTCTTCTTTTTTCCAGGTTCATCATGCATGTGAAGCTGTCTCATTCCACTGCCGCCTCGTCTCAATCAGAGTCGAGACGTAGAAACTCAGCAAATGAAATGCTCTCCCTTCTTCAGTCTTCGAAAAAAAAAGTACTATATTGTGCACGGAAGATTGTCATCCTTTCTGTCATTTCGAGAGCGTTTGTTTCACAGTTTACCAGCAGCTCAAACAATGGAGCAGATCATTCTTGTGTCCGTACCAGTACGGTGAATGTAAAATGTGGCAGCGGTAAAAGACGAAATGAATGCAGAGCGACGTACATACCTGTCCCGGGCAAGGATCAGCTCGGATCCAAGCAACTTTTTACCCCCCCCCCCCCGGGTACCGTGGTACGCGAGTACAAGCCCAAGTTTCACATCGCCAGCGGCACAAAGGACTCTCGAGGCAGTAACCCTGTAAAATCCGAGGCTACGGACATGGCGAAAGGAGGGAGGAGGGAGCCATCCAATTGAAAGGCCAGCGTGAACAGTGCGCCACCAGTCCTCTCGCCAAGCCGACACGTGTCACGTCATGTTCGGCAACAGACAGGCTACGTACGATCGGCACATCATCATGGATCTATAGCTCTGCTGCAGGGCACTGTGCCGCCCCTGCCTCCGCGGACACCTTTTGCTTTTTTTTTTGCTGTCAGGTTTTGATGAAACAGTACGAGAAATCTGACAGTGCGCCAGCAGCCAATTGCTGGAGGGTTAATGCATCTGCAGTACAGTACGCACTTCGACATGGCACGAAGTATGAACTACTTTTACCTTGCAAGGTTCATGCATCATGCATGCGTGGGCAAAGCTAATGGTTTAATTGCACTGCATGACTCTCTTCTCTAAACATGACGAGATACACCAAAGAAATTCAGGGAAAAGATGTGATTTGTTTTCTATGGAAATTGCTGTTGAAGAACTACTACGCATCACATGAGCAAAGTTTCAGACTTGTCAACGAATAGGGCAGCTAGCAGTGTATCCCTTTTTTTTTCTGAATTAGTCATGTCATAGTAGAGTACTAGAGTAGACGATAGTACACAATCGAGGTACAGCGCTAGTCGCTAGGGTATGGCGCCATGAGCTAAGCGAACAGAAAACAGCACGGCCGTGCCCAGGGATTAGGATATCCAGTGAGATGCTCAAGGAAAGAATGTTGACAGCCGTACACGGCTTTGGCAGCCTGCAAAAGCTTCCAGGCACTGGACATGTCCGACCGGAGCTCCGGAACTGAAACTGTCAGCCTCACACACGTACGCTCCAATGGGCAACAGTAACTAACAGACTAGACACGCATGAACACAGGAATTAAACCTGACATGAGTCAAGACACCGTAGTCAGAAGTAATTTGGTCTGCCTTGTTTTGCAAAGTGCTGCTGCTTCTCGACATCAGTCCTGCTTCATTCAACTACCGGTGTGTTCATCTCTGCTGCGCGCTGCAGTATTTGCCAGATGATCTCCTAATCCTACTGAAGAGAAACACCAGACACGGACTGCCGAATTGCAACCTCCATCGTGCAAGGATCCACGCATTACCATTAGCAGCGATCGCCTGAACTGAATATCTATGCAGCGTCTGCGTTCGATTGTTCAGAGGCCGAACCGATCGGTTGCCAGGTCAGGTGGATCCTAATTCCTACGAACGAAAGCCCATACACTAATGGGCCCGGCCTGCTAGGACATTTTGGAATGATGGGCCCATTGGCCTTTGTAGTCTGCCGTCGAATTAAGCAAAATACGCTTTTGGAGTAAACTTTACGTATTTACGTGCCATCCGGATTAGCCGCGGAAGCGGAAGCGAGAGCGAGACGCCGTCACGCCGACATGCCGTGCCTGGTCGCGCTCCCGCCGATGGCCCGGCCCGGCTGGCGGCGGCCGTCGACTTCAGTAACCCGCCGCGGCCGCACCCTCGCGGCCCTCCCATGCGGCTGCCGCTGCGCCCGGCGGCACCTCATCGGTGCCTCCTCAGCTGCCGCCCTCCTCCCTCTCCTCGCCCCTCCCTCCCCGGCCGCGCCGCCCATCGACCCCGAGGTGAGCTTCTCCTCGTTTACGTTCTCCTCTAATTGTAGTCGCTCTGATTGCTCCCTAACCTCTTTTGGTTTTGCTTGGTTGGGCAGGTGATGCTCGAGCGAGTGCACCCGTCGAGGCCGGACTGGTACGAGGAGTTCTATGCCACGGCCATGGACCAGGGCATGAAGTCATACGAAGCGGAGGTATACAGTTTTGCCTCTAATAATCTAACTATAATTCGGCTTTCTCCAATTTACCTTCCGAGTCATGTGTTTTGCGCAAATAAAATTAAAGTTCCTGAAAAAATAAATCATCTGCTCAAGCCTGAAGGCTAAACAGTTAGTGTTGTGATTATTAGGAACAGGTTCTCACCCCTACCATTCTATCTGTTCTCAATAGAGCAGAATTTGCAATTGGAAGCCTCACTGCATTCAGTGCTGACTGCACATAATTCGGCTGTTACTCTGCCATATGTGAACATTACATCTCTGTGGACTGTGGCTACTTAGTTCCTCTAATTATTCCTGTGGCTGGGTTTCAGTCTGATACATATAACAACTTAGCATGGAACATTTTTGCCAATGCTTGTTAATGCCTTTGATTAATTATTCTAGTTTTGCTGCTTCAAAGAATAAAAGTTAAAAGTTAATGAGTACTGGAATAACGATGTCATCTTTTATGATCTGTTAATAGAAGATATGGGATTGGCACTTGTGTTGGTATTGTTAAACTTGTTAGTGCCCATCATAAACAACTCCAGTGTTTATTTTTTTCAAAGAATAAAAATCGCATCAGTACTGAAATAACGATGTCATAGTCATGATCCTGCTAAACGTTTCACTTTGTGAAGATTGCAGATTGCAGGATATAAAGCAAAGCTCTTTTCTCAACTGTCGGCTGAAGGAAAGAACATTCTGGAGCTTGGCGTTGGAACAGGCCCTAACTTCAAGTATTATGCAAGCGGCAATGGGGTTAATGTAATTGGAGTGGATCCTAACAAGCACATGGAGGATTATGCCAGAACAGCAGCAGTATCTGCAGGACTTCCATCGTCAAGCTTCACTTTCAAAAGAGGGGTATGTTGTTGCCTGTTTGCAAAATTAACTGTGTTTCCCTATAAGTATAAGAACTGCATTTGTTGCACAATTGTATTTAGGTTGCTGAAGCTTTGCCAGCAGAGGACAATTCCATGGATGCGGTGATCGGCACGCTGGTATTGTGTTCTGTAAATAACATTGACATGGCCTTGAGAGGTAATACTTGATCTTCTTTAGCCTTTACAATATAGGCTATTTTCTTTTGGATGACCACAAATTAGAGAAATGCGAACATGTTGAAGTGAATTGCTGGTTAAATCTCATGGCATGTCAAAATTCCATACATGTCAAAATGGCTATAAATAGTGTTTAACTAACAAAGCAATTCTTAGTTTCATACCCCGACTTGGAATATATTTGCGCTAGAAATCACCTGAGTGTTTGCATGCCATAAAGACTCAAATTACACTATGCAATTAGGCAGAGACTACAGTTGGGTCGACTTTTATTTCAACATCCTCTATTCTTGTCTTATTTTGAATTCAGCAATGTGGAAATGAACAAAAATAGAATTTATCCCTAGTTGAGGCTGCTGTTTTCTGTTTACAAAATTAAGACTGTTTTGTAGCTGATTCTTTCTAGCACCTTGCGTCAACCCTTGTATTTCTATCTGCATTCTTCTGTTTCATTTCACCATCTGTTAGCACCACTATACTGTCATGAACAACATTTTCAGCCTGAATAACCAAATGATTTGTGCAGAAATATATAGAGTCCTAAAGCCCGGCGGTCTCTATCTGTTCGTTGAGCATGTTGCCGCACCAGGTACTCCAGGTTCCAGAATGGACAGCAATGTTACTACTAACTCAACAACTAATAATCCAAAATTCTAAAGTTATTGATTGCCCAGTTCTTTCTATCTGCGCTGCAGATGGTTCCTTGCTCCGATTCGTACAAAGTGCCTTCGACCCGCTGCAGCAATTCGTTGCTGACGGATGCCACCTCACCAGGAAAGCTGGAGAAAACATCAGAGGCTTGGGTTTCTCGAGCCTGAGCCTAGACAGTGTCCGACTCTCAAATGCATACATCATTAGCCCTCACGTTTATGGCGTAGCCTGCAAGTGAAGTTTTCTGCTGTCTTTGAAATAACTGTGAATGATGCATCTTCCAAAAGCTGCTTGTGATAATGCGACGGAGCGAGTCATGCAGCGGCACTGATTGTGTCCTGTTGGTGTGGCCCGTGCTGGGCTTGATTTCACTGGACCAGGCAAGAGCTAATGGGCTTGTCATCGAAGATTTTGGGTGTGATGTGGGCTGTGCAGGTCCACACTTCAGAAAGTCGGTCTCCTGCCGTTCGGTCTCCTCCCTGCTCGTTCGCAGCCGGTGTCGGGGTTTAATGGCGTTTAATGCGGGGGAAGTGGGCGGACGGTACCCAGGATTCACTCGACGGAACCGGTGGCCGGCGACGGCGAGGGCGGGACCACTGGGGCAAGGCCGCAAGGGCCCTGCAAGGCTGCCGGCGCCCTTTCCTCCCCGTCTGACGCCGCGCGCAGGACCCTTGAACGTTTCGCGGCGTCGCGCACGCGACACGTCCCGCATCCCTGGGCTTGGAGAGGCACTCCATGTGCCTCTCGGAGGCTCGGACGCAGGCCCTGGACCGCGCCCGTGTAGCGTCCGTTGGGGACGTGGCCTCGCGCCACGGCCTCCATTCAATACGCTTCGCTGGCGCAGGAGGGTCTGGGTCACGGGTCCCTCTCCGGTTGCTGCAGAAGCCCGCAACACCGCAGCCTCCACTGTTTTCTGTCCGCAGAATTCACTGGTGCTCCTGTATATTTTTTAGGAATGGAACAGTTCTCCTGTATTTGCCAACGCATGGATCTACGTTTGAATACAATTGGCACGCACTGGTTTCTCTTCCTGGGGTTTTAGTTTTTTAAAAGGAATCCCTGGGGATTTTTTAAAAAACTCCCTGAGGATTTTACAACCCTTGGAATCTGCTCCAATTTTGTGGGCGAGGTGCTGTTCGTCCGTGTGTTCACGGCAGCAGAATCTGAGTAGAGAAGGCATGCTAGTTCGGACAAACGATTTTTCTGGGCAGAGGTTCCATGTGCGTCCTGATTGCCGTCTTGCTGCTGCTCGCAGAATCAGAGTGCAAGCCTGCAACAGTGCAACTCCTGTGCGTTGGGGTAGGCGCCGTTAAGACCTGCGGAAGCAACTGTGACTCTGTGAGCTCTAGACCAACGCTAACGGTAAAAATGTATAAAAAAAATTGTCGAGCGAGTGACAGAGTACCGAAACACCGTAGCGATTAGGCACAAAATTTCAGCAACATCCAAATATTTAAATCAAATAAAAAATAGCAGGTGCTAAATAATGTTAATTTTCTTGTTACTGATGTTAAGTCAGAAGTGTTTATTTTTCAATGAAGCTAAATGGAGCGCACATGAGTACTTGCGAATGGCAGTGGGGCCCCAAATCTTTTTTTTCAAAAAAAATAAAGCCCCAAATCTTTGGCTGTCGAGCTGTAGCGCATCCTGACAGGGGAAATTGAAGGCCGCACCAACCAGTTTGTACAGCGCAGCGCTAACAGAATTCCGGGCTACGCGCCAAGGGCAGCAGACCACGGTCCCTTCGGCGCAGCGCCGGGTTTCTCCTCCCCGTCAAGGCCTGAGCACGCACATGGCGTGTTGGTGGGGATCCTCAACGCGTGCAGCCATCGGCCATCACTGCTCACAAGCTTCAACCGGGTCTCAGAGGTTGGTGTAGCTTACCTCATCTTTTCTTTTTTATGCCCAATCTAAGGCTACAAGAAGGCAAAGCAAAAACCTTTACGTATGTACATGTACCAAAGGAAAGCCTAAACATTTCTGCTGACTGTACCTGCAGCAGCACAACTGCGCAAGCAGGTATATTAATAGGCAAAGCACATACTAACTCGGGTTGAAGTGTCAACTGTCAGAGTATTACGCTCGTGTTTCCGAAACTGCAAAGACCTTCAAGCAGATGCGTGGCCCATTAGATACGGGTGGCCCATCAGGGCGCGAGCAATGTGGGCTAGGGCCTAGCACTGCGCCCTGGGATCACATTGAATGCCGTACCCGGGGGGGCATTAAACACGGCTATTGTAGTACACTGCACTGTTGCCATTGCCGCCGTACCATGTGCCATTGCAAACACTTGTCTACCCTTCACCAAATCTGCCATCACTTACTTGGGGGCCTGTTTAGATCAGGGCGCAAAATGGCAAAAAAGTTTTTTTAAAAGAATCTTGTCAATTTAAAGTACTAAATGAAGTCTATTTACAAAACTTTTTGCACAGATGGGTTGTAAATCGCGAGACGAATCTAATGATGCTAATTAATCCATGATTAAGCAATAATTAGCGGATGGTTACTGTAGCATCACTGTTGCAAAACATAGATTAAGTAGGCTCATTAGATTCGTCTCGCGATTTACAGCCCATCCATGCAAAAAGTTTTGTAAATAAACTTCATTTAGTACTTCAAATTAGCAAAATTCTTTTGGCATCTTTGCGTTTACGGCTTTTTTGCGTTTTTGCGCTGGGAACTAAACAGGCCCTTGCCCTGGCGGCTGGCGCGAGGACAATTTGAGGACCAACATACTAGCTGACGCTGCGTTACGAAATTTCCCCTTGTTAAACTAGTACTACCTTTGCCGGGATCCTCCTGGAGGCTGGCCCTGACAAAGTTCGTTAGACCACCATCACATGCATGTGTTCCCACGGAGCCCGGACGCCTGCTGGTGCCTAGTGATCGTACGGTAGTTGGGGAGTACCAAGGCTGACGAGTAGGAGCCGCATGCTAGCACACGACTTCGCGGCTGGTTTCTCACCGGCGGTGGGTAACCCAAGCAAACGAAACGGAACGGAGCCCCACGCCGAACGGTGTGCTGCGGACCACCGTTCGCCGCGCGACCACCCTCGCCTCCTCCACCCGCCTTTTTCCCCCGTCCGTCCGTTTGCCCGGCACGCCTCCCGAGGGCGCCCGCCAGGAAACCCGTGTCCCTACGCGGCGGCCCAGCGACTTTTGCAGGGCATGGCGTGCCCCGCACCACTCCCCCCGTCCTCCGCCGCGCGCCCCACACCCACACCCGCAACCACCGTCCCCGCCCCGTCCCGCCGCGCGCCCACGCCCTGCGCGCTCTGGCACCACGCGCACCGCGCGCGGCAGTTTGAAACCCTGCCGCCGACGCCCCCCTTCTATTTATCCCCACGCAGCCCCACCTCGCTTCACTCCACTCCACTCCACTCCAGCCCCCACCCTCGCCGCGCCGCAGCCCCGCCCACCGTTCCCCCTCTCGCCCTCCACCCCCACCGTCGCCCCACCCCCTCTCCGCGCCATGGCGACTCGGCAAGCAACCGTCCTCACGGCCCTCCTCCTCGCCTCGCTGCTCCCGCTGGCGCTCTCGCGCGGGCTGGGGCTCGGGCGCGGGCATGTGCGGCCGCACGCGCACGGGGTGGGGCTCGGGCGCCGTCACGCCCAGCCGCACCCGCAGCCGCACGGGCACGCCCCGCTCGGGGGCGGCGGGTGGTCCTCGGCCCACGCCACCTTCTACGGCGGCGGCGACGCGTCCGGCACCATGGGTACGTCCGCTCTAGGCTCTAGCTAACCACTTGACCCCCATGCTCGTCACCTTCCGGTCCTAGATTACAAAGCTCGCAACTCTCGTTTGGACTAAAATTTTCTATCTGGATTCGTCTGTGCAGGAGGCGCTTGCGGGTACGGCAACCTGTACAGCCAGGGGTACGGCACCAACACGGCGGCGCTGAGCACAGCGCTCTTCAACAACGGCCTCAGCTGCGGCGCCTGCTTCGAGGTCCGGTGCGAAGCCGCCGGGGGCGGGAGCCACTCCTGCCTGCCTGGCTCCGTCGTCGTCACGGCCACCAACTTCTGCCCGCCCAACAACGCGCTCCCGTCCGACGACGGCGGCTGGTGCAACCCGCCGCGCGCCCACTTCGACATGTCGCAGCCCGTATTCCAGCGCATCGCGCTCTACAGGGCCGGCATTGTCCCCGTCTCCTACCGCAGGTCTGTAGTAAAGCTGGTTCCTTTTTATGCTTGAATTTCCCTTTCTCCTTTGGATAAACAAGAGGAATTTCGCGCAGATCTGACAATGTAGTATCAATTATTTTGTTTGCTCTGCCCTGCAGGGTTGCGTGCAACAAGAAGGGCGGCATCCGGTTCACCATCAACGGCCACTCCTACTTCAACCTGGTGCTGGTCACCAACGTGGGCGGCGCCGGCGACGTGCACGCGGTGGCCGTCAAGGGTGACCGCTCCCCGGGGTGGCAGGCGATGTCCCGCAACTGGGGCCAGAACTGGCAGAGCAACACGCTCCTCGACGGCCAGGCCCTCTCCTTCCGCGTCACCACCGGCGACGGCCGCTCCGTGGTCTCCACCAACGCCGCCCCCCGCGGCTGGTCGTTCGGCCAGACCTTCAGCGGGGCCCAGTTCAACTGAACCTCCACCCACCACCATCGCCGCTGCGTCCTCGACGCGCGAGTAGTAGCAGTACTAGTAGTGGATGGTCGTAGTAGTTCCTTCTACGTCTCCCCCAATTGCAACTTGCTGGGAGGCGCCATGGTTTTATGAGTGGCGCATCTCACATTGGTTCTTGGGAATTACCGGTAGTTTAGGCCGAGTAAGCATGGGTTTTATCGTGCTGGTGTGAGCCTAGAGTCAGTGTTCCTTGGTTGTTTCGGCTAGGGAATTGGAGGTGGTGGTAAAGGCTTGGCTTGGAGATTAATGGCGGCCGCCTTGTATCACCCGCCAATCAGCGTTTTGGGCCTCATGGTGATGGCCAAAACCTCTTGGAGAGATGAGATGAGATGTTTTGTGTGGTGAAAGTGTGCTGGTTGTTGTAATGAACCTTATCAAGTTATCCTTCAGAACGGCTTAATTTGTGTTGGTACTTGATGTGTTAAATCTGCATCACCTGTGCCGTTTCCATGGCTCTGTCACGGCTTGGTGGTTGGTAGTCGTACTATGCCTCTTTGTTTCAGCTTTGAGTCAATTTTGAAAGACTGATTCTAAGAAATCAAAAGATCAGATGACTCTAGAATCGAGGATTCATTATCAGCTCGATTCTCGATCGTAGAAGTCATCATCGGCTGGAAGCTAAAACAAATGGAGCCTATGTAATCGTCTGAGAATTCTAGATCGTTCTCATTGTCCCACCGCTCTGTAATGCAAAGGTAGCACAGCGTTAGACATGAAGTGGGCCTTTTGGTGCATGTGCTGTCGGGCTGTGTCAATATGAGCAGGGCTCGGATTGGAATTGTACTGTACTAGCAAACTACAACATATTTCATGGTCTAAAAAAAAACTACAACATAGTATTTTATTACCACTACTACTGCAAACTACGCAATCAACCGTGTGGAAGCTGTTAACATTCTGTGAAAGTGGAAGTAACCAACGCTGGGAACTCTGACGCTGATCCAGGACTATTTTCACTTGCGACCTATTTCTCCCTCCTTTTGTGCAGAATTTGTTTTGAGAATCCTGAATTTGTTTTGAGAATCCAGCAGTCCTACATTCCCGCAGTTTATTGGCTTCACAGCAAAATTTGCTTTCGAAACTTAAACTTTCAGTACGAAAAAATGTTCGCTAGTTAGATTTTATAAAAAAAATACATGACAAGTATTTTGCTGTACCCTGGGCTCCTGGCATAGAGATTCTTGCTACCTGTACTGAACCCTCCCCTGAAGTTACCGTGCATTCCCGACGAGGACCGGTAAAACTCGTGCCTGGTGCTGCTGCCCCACCACCACCATGCGCATAGCTGCACTGCTCGAGGAAGCGAGGCGCCAAAAGTAGGGGTCTAGTCCTAAAATAAAGCCATGGTCAGCAATCAGGTTCTGCTGGGTTTTGGATTTCTAGAACAGTCATTCCCATCTCTGACCACCAATTTTGACCGGAGACCACCTGGTCATCCTCCAAGCCATCTTCTACCCATTGGATTCTTCTGATGGCGTCCGACAAGCATCAGTGCTGCTCTGCCTGTGAGAAAACAAGTTTAACATTCCTAGAAAACAAAGAGACATGGTGTGCCAGCTCCAAGCTGCACCAAGAATAGTATGGAGATGATTGGGAGCCATGCACTGCCACACTGGGCTTCCAGCAGTATTTTTGTCTAAATTTGACCGCTGTTCCTGCTCGACGAACACGAATTCCTTTGCTCTCTGAATTCTTTACACGAACTCAGCAAGATTGGCCTTAAACAAGAGAGTTAACAAATGAAAAAACTGAAGTAGTAGCACAGCCTGATAGGACGTTGCATCGCAGAGCATCCACATGTCCCTGTGCCGCGAAGAGAGTTCGCAATTGCAATCACCTTTCGCCATGTGCGGCAGAAGCCCAGGCAGTTTCAATCGGACAGCCGACAGCATCCCCTCGCATGGGAAAAAGGCTACCAGTCTCGCCTCCTCCGGCACGCGAATGGGGGGCAAGGGGTCGGCAATGGCCATCGATGCGTTTTCCCCTGCTAGGGCAGACACGGCGCGAAAGGCTACACGCCTCCTGCTCTCACGGACGTGGAGACGGTGGTGGCGAGCAACGTGCGACTGGTGCGAGCGTCAGTGGTGGCCGCAGCGCAGCCATGGCAGCAGAGATCCGCATGGCGGGGGCGCACATGGAACTTGACTGTTGCTTTGAATCTCTGCGATATCTTCTTTGCAGTTGCAGCGTCCTGTACCTGTGCCCGGGGACTGGGCGGGGAATGGACGGCTGGGAAGGATCAATCTTTTTTTTCCTTTACCTTTTACTTGCTTTATTACTTTACTTTTGTTTTTCAGTTTGAGTGAGCGTCTTCTGGATTGTTCTTCGCGCGTAAAATTTGAGTCCTCGTTCGAGCGGCACTACATTCTCTGACACTTTGCCCAGATTTCAAATCGTACAGAATGGAAAAAACATCCAGGAGAGAAATGTTTGACTCCAGAATGAACTGCAACAGCATTTGGAAAGGGTATCTCGTTATCTTTTTACACTAAACAAGCATATCGCTCGTATAGTATACTAGTACTGACAGTAGCCCTGATAAAGCATGCGCAGTCATGCAGATCGACCGGGGTCCATGGACATGGGAGCACCATGTTAAAAAAAAACAAAACTGCTGCGGCTTTGGATTTCAAAAACTAGCAGACAACTAGAGCACCAAGCAGACGGTATTTCCAGATGCTTTGGAGTAGGCACTATTGGCAAAGATTTCAGTTTAGCAACGAGAACGAAATGCTAAAAGTTTTTTAGGGTTCGAGTTCAGGAAATGGGACAGAGCTGAAGGGAATTCCGGACGGTTGCGTACGTTGCCCTGGCGTATTTCAGGGGGGGCAGTCGGCCAAACGCCGTGGCACGGGAGCCGAGACGGACGGGAGGACTCCGGCGAGCCGAGGCGACAGGCGACGCCCCGTCCGGCACCATCCGACCTGACGGATGCGTGCTGTCGCCGCCTTGCCCGCTTGGTGGCTTCGTTCAACGCGAGACATCAGTGGACGCGCGTTTTTCTCCTCTCCGCCGAACAGCGTGCCGTCTGCTTCCTCGGGCTCGCCGACGACCGGGAGCTGCCTGGACGGCCCCGGCGGCGGCGTTCCCACGCACACAAGCAGTGGGCGGCCCAAACAATGGCCCACATCGCGCGATTGTGCAATCGTTTTGGGCTTGACTACTAATTGGGCTTTCGCAGGACTAGTAGATTGGGCCCGGCAGCCCATTTCCAGGAAAGCCCGTCGTCAGCAACCCAGACGATTCAGTGTTGCAATCTCGCCCTACTGCATGTAGCAATCACACAGTATCAGTATATCAGGCTAACAGCGCCCTTAAGTATCTCACCAGAACGCAATCGTGTGAGCTCAACCCAGCGATAAATACATAACTTATGTTTTAGATGCACCAAGAGGTTCACACATGAGGCTGGAGACAATAGTTTTTTAAAAAATAAACAAAAGAGGTTTACATGCATCTAGGGGATTGATACATGATTCAGTAACATCTTGATCGCTGATTAATTCATCTCGACCTCCCATATGCTTTAAACTTGAAGTATGTTATCACACCTACTTCACTGCGGCAAGTCTTTTCCTATTGGGAAATGCTGGACTCGAACCATCAGAGCAGCAAAACAAGCAATTGATTTGAATCCACTGGCGTATCGACCCGTGCTCCCACACAAGTTAATTAGAATTAATATAAAAATAAATTTTATAGCTAACAATTATAATTATCTATCTCAAAACCCTCTCATCTATGAAATATTCTAACACATACTCTAAAACACATATTTATCATTATCTAGTTGCAATAAATTTCATTTTGCATCACACCTCCATGTGTGTTTGATATATATTTAATTGAACTATTTGTTTGTTAATTGATATTCTTATCTCTTTCATCATACATGAATACATGGTGACACATAGTGTGGCTAGTATTTCTATATAAACAATAACATAAATAATATATTATTAATAATAAAAATAGTAATTTAGAATTTTATATTGGTGCACTTTAATATTTTGTTATAATTGTATAATTTAGATTTAGATTTAGAGGTTACTTTAATTGTTAATAATGATATAATTGGATAATTTATATGCAAATTTAGAAGATTATTTGCATTATTTTTATAATGGCGTAGGTACGTAATTTACATGAAGATTAGAGGGTTATTTTAGATTTTTTATAGTGGTAGAGATGGGTAATTTAGATACATATTTACGGGTTACTTTATTGTATTTTTATAATGATAGAGTTGAATAATTTATTGAAAATATAACAGATCCAACAATTATTATGATTAAAGTTGTCGGATTATGATTAGAGTTGTCGGATTGATGACCGGATATTTCTGATTTTTGTAAGAATATCTAGAATTTCTCTATATTTTTAGAGCGTCCACCTAGGATCCTAAGTGGTTTCATCTGAAGGCTTTTAGAAGAGTCTCCAATTATTAGTAATAGTAAGATTGGAGCATGACAATACAAGGCAGCGGTGCCTGACAATACTAAAACCAAGATTGCAAAATTAACTCTGAAGCTTTGTTTACAAAGGGTATCTGCTGCGTTGATTTACATTTTTTCCCCCTCAGAATTACCTATCAACAAAACCACGATTACCTCACACTCGCAATGGATGTCTGCTTCTGGGCATTCCCAAGTTTTTATGAAATACTAGGTAAACTGACAATGTAAAACCAATATTGGTAGATTTATCATAATTGTAGAACGTATCGATATACCAAATTTCCTATACTTGTGATCGGAAAGTGCATCAAATTTCACTATCTCTGTCTAAGAAAAAAGATGCCGAATCATGTCCTGTAATCAGGACTTAAAATCTTGATTTTTCCGCCATTAAAGTCATAACTGCACTTCAGAGTGCCACCAAGATGTGATCATGTGAACACAACTCTTCTCTAAATACATCGGTTGTGTTTCAGATGCATCAATAGGTTTTAGATGCATTTTGTTGCACCAATGGGATTAATAGACGGCACATTAGTCTCTTAATCATCGTATAATTCTTCTCGACCTCCCACGTGCTTATCCTATCTTGAACTATATAACACCTCTACTTGACAGTCTTGACTACTTGATTGCACAGCACAGGAGCTGCCGAGCTGTCCTTCCAGATCTGTAAACCTTGAGGCCTCCATTTTTAACCCTTAACATCTGCAACCATTTTTTTCGATTTCGTCTTGCAATTGGTCAGTCTTCGGATACACTGAGACCGATGAACTGAAAACCAATCGCAAAATACATGATGGATTGAGGAAGAACGAAGAGGTAAAAATAGTCATCCCTGTATATGTAGTCAAAGCACGCAGACACCAGAAGGAACAGGCCAAAAAATATCTCAAGACAGTGGAACCTGACAAGAAGCAGGATAGCAAATTAGCGACAAGGCCCAAGGCTATGATACAACGAAGTGTATCTGATAAATATATTCTTCTCTAAGAATTACCTGTCTTTGAAACGACTGTTCCCTGGAACACTGGCAATGGACTTTAGCTTCTGCAGATTCCCCAGCTTTTGTGTGACAATCCATTCATTTGCCCTGTCAGCTTCGAAAAGTCCTATCAAAATGGCTTTAAATCGATGCAATGCCATTACATTCTCAAATAAGACCCACAGTATTATCAGATGGATAGACCTGCATCACAATAGGAATTCAGCGTGTGGAAAGTTCAAACATAGCATCTTGTACTCCCTCCATCTCCATTCAAGTACACTTGATGTCTCAGACAGGGGGAAAATGGGTTGTTTACACTTTTCAGCTTTTCTTTCTTGTCTGAATCGTCAAGTAAACTTGACTGGAGGTAGTACTAGCTACGAAAACTCAGTGAAGCAAGCACTGATCTAACCTTGGAGTCCCAACAGAATTAAGGAGAGTGATAGCTGTGGGGATACAGATCAGCGCCCACACAGGGATCTGCGCTTCCGGGAATAGAATGATCATTGGAATCAGAATGCTGAAAAAGAAGAGGGTGAAGAATGTGCCGACAATTCTCCGGGCAATGAAAAAGTCATAGATCATGTACAACTTCTTCCAAACCGACACTTTCTGCACGAGAAAACAAATAAACTTATGTTATAAACATGTTGACAAAGAACCACTGAACAAAATGGGGGCACTACGATGTTCATACGCCAAAATCTTTTTGTTACAGCATCATGCCTTGTACCGGGGCGCAGTGTACAAGACTAACCTTGGCTGCAATAATTTCCCGGAACATTTTCTTGAACAGCAGCGCAGGGCCGCATGACCAGCGATGCTGCTGGGACCGGTATGCCTTCAGAGTGCTCGGCAGCTCACTCTTAACCTGAAACCAAATTGAAACGCCCAATCTTGGATCAGTTTGATAAATCTATGCGCCTGACATAATGGTATCTCGGATCAATTTGTTGAAGCTCTGAACCTTTATGCTGCCAACGTAAACGAATTCCCAGCCCAAGAGGCCTGCTCGCAGGGCCAAGTCCATGTCCTCAGCAGTGGTTCGGTCCTCCCAACCACCGGACTCGACAATCGCCTGTGTCCTCCACACTCCAGCGGTTCCTGCGTGCATGAATAAATTCGGTTCTGTTTCTTGAGCACGACTGAAAATGACAGCGTGGCATGAACAACTGCGCCGGCGCAGCGGAGAAGAGAGAGCGGCTGCAGGTACCGTTGTAGCCAAAGAAGTTGCAGAGGGAAGAGCCAGCTTCCTGCTCCACCTTGAAGTGGTAGTCCATGGACATCTCTTGCATTCTCGTCAGAAAGCAGTCGTTGGCATTCACTACGGGCAGCTTAAACAAAAATTTTGTCAGCATTAGGAAAAATTGCAGCAGCTTGATCTCAAAGCATAACATTAGCTGGAATTGAACTGGCTGACGAACGTATTTTCTTCGCCTAAAAAGAACGTGTTTTCTCGAAGAATTATTTTTTTCTAATTTTTTTGGAACAATGCTAACGGACGTATTTAAATCCTCAGAAGCTGAAATCTTGTTCCTGTGTCCTCCAGGTTGGATCACGTGCATCTGAAGCTCTGAATAATAAGCTGGTTAATAGTTGGGCCCTAATGTAAAAACATATGGGCCTCGATGTAAAAACGGTGGGCCTCGATGTAGAAACATTAATGGGCCTCATGGGCATCTTTTTTTCTTTATTTTAGACGACGGATGCTGAAAGCTCATTAAAGGCCTGGTAATGGGCTACGAATCTTACTTAGCAAGCTGGGTTTTTGCTGGGCTGAACCGTTATACATACCAGTAGGCCTGCTTGAAGCCCAAGAAAAAAATCAAGCATGGCGAGAAGCGGTATAAATATCAAGCTAGCCAGCACCTACCAGCAGCAGCAGCCCCTGTCTGGGCTGCACTTGAAGTGCAGGCAACTTGCTTTCGTTGCCTTACCAAAAACTAAATAAAAATAAAAAACAGTGGCGACCTTTGTCGGTTGCCAGCACGGCACGGCGTGGTTGAGGACTCACCGAACTTCCAGCGCGTCTGCACGAGCGCGAGGCTGGGGTTGTGGAGGAGGAACGGGACGGTCTTGGCGAGGAAGTCCGGCGCCGGCTGGAAGTCGGCGTCGAACATGGCGACGAACTCGCAGCCCCGGACGTAGGCGTGGCGCATCCCCTCCTTGAGGTTCCCGGCCTTGTACCCGGCCCTGTCCTTGCGCGTCTCGTACCTGATGTTGATCCCCTCCGCCGCCCACCGCTCGCACTCGCTCTTCACCAGCTCCTGCCGATCCAGATCAACAAAGATTCCCGTCAGGCTCTCTGATGCCCAACTGCTCGCCGTCGTGCGGATCGAATTGCAGTGAGCAAACGGCCAAACGTTTCAAAACAAGGTAAAGAAATGGCAAGTTTTTTGTTTGTTCACACTCCAGGACCATGCTTTCCTGCCGGCACCCGATTCTTGTGCTGCATGTTACCCCGGCAAATGGCAGGGGCATTCAAGCTGTGGAGCAGCGGGTGAAAACGAAGGCCGATCTCACTCACCTTGATGACGGCGTCGGTGGAGTCGTCTAAGACCTGCACTATTAATCGATCCACCGGCCATGTGAGCCTACAAGCTGCCCCTATTGATAGCTGGTACACCTGCGTGTTTTCAAGAAAAAATCCTGTCAGAGATGACACTGTAATTTGAGCATCTGACAAACACCCCTTGTTCTGCATTATAATCCACTTTTGGCAGTAACAGAACTATGGCTGCTGCAGCATAGACAGTAGCAATGCAATGCAGAGTTATTGAGTTCAATCCAAAGGACTCTTAACAAGGGTCAAGATGTTGGACTTAATACGCATGAGAATAGTGGTTCAGCAATTAGCTCACTCTGAAGTCTGAACAACTGTCAGAGTTCACCAAGAAGGCAAGAACACTTGATCCTGCGAGTAGCAGAGTCCGGGAGACACAGACCTCCTTCTCGTTGTACATGGGGATCTGGACGAGCACCATGGGGTAGGCCTCGGAGCCGGCGTCCTCCTCGTCGGTGCGCGCGATGGGGTCGCACCTGTACATCCGCCACGGCCGCCGGCGCAGCAGCTTCATCACGGAGCTGACCGTCCCCAGGAACACCTTCTCGGCCAGCACGATCACCGACATGATCATGCACAGCGCCACCGCGGCCCTGAGCAGCGGCACGAGGAGCTCGGCCCTGACATGCCCCCACGCCCGGAGCCACCACTCGACGACGGCGGCGATCACGGGGGAGATGGAGAGCTGGTCGCCAGGCGCGCGGAAGAAGAAGAAGACGTCGCCGGCGGCGCGCAGCGCGTGGCCACCTGCATTATTGGAAACGGTGTCCATGAGCGGAGGGACGATCAAAGATCAGGTTATCACTCCTAGCAGGAACAGGGCAGGAACAGGGGTGAAGTGTACCTTCCATGGCTGCTGCGTTGAGTGGCGTTGCACTTCAGGCACTGCTCGTTTTAGGAGGCAATGGTAGTGGTGGTGGTTGTGGCATGGAGACCACAAGGCGGAGGAGAATGCGCGGAGTTATTACAAGCTCGGATTGACTAAATAGGCGTCTCAGATCTGTAGGATAGACGACTCTCTTCTCCCTCCCTCTCAGACACAGATTCGGCTCACTGCAGTTGTTACTACAGTACCAAGCAACTTTACAGCAGATGCGAGTAACAATGCAAGATAAAGTCGACATCCCAGTTTGTCAGGACCTGCGCGATCGCGAACCTATGGAGTACTATACTTGACGGATCCCTACCAGTTTCGCGCGCAAGAAAAAAAAATCGATGGTGCAAAGTTTCCTCGTCACACGTTGCCATGTGAGCCCTGCATGATAGAGTAAGCGTAGGGTTTTGGACGCTCTAGCCAGCGGCCGGATCCAATGGACAGTGCGGTTGGTTGCCCGACCTGTGTCGATGGTCATGGTCGATGGAGGCCCATGCATTTGCTACGACCTTGCAGCTAAACACCACCAGGATCGTTTTCCCTCAAATTAAAAAAAGAGCATCACCAGGAGTAGTTGCAGACGAAGCAGTAGTTGCATTGGCATGTGACAGCCTGTGGGATAGCTACGCCCAATTAAAGAGGCGTCGGCATCACCCTGTTTGGTGCACGAGTCATCGGATTCATTGCGGCGATGCTTTAAGCTTAGCTAGTCGTAGAAGCCACAGTGAGAGAGGTGAGTCTGGTCTGTAGTCGTGTACTTTTTTTATGCGCATCTTTGAGCGTGGCAATTATTGGGGGGCATGTCTGTGATGTGCCGTCGTAGCAAATCTATGCCGTCGGCGTCGATGGCGACGGCGTCTTCCTCCAGCTGGCGTCGGCGACGCGCCGCCCACGCGGGGGGATGGTGGCTGAGGTAGGATCTGAAGGTAGGGAGCGATTCCTGCATGAAATTTATTGGGTGTGAGAGCTACTTTCGAGTTCGACTGGTAACAACTCTTGGGAAGATTCCAATCACGAGAGAAATATACTGCCCATCTGGTAGAAGTTGAAGTTCAAGGATTTGCCAGCATAAGGTAGATACAAAAATGGCGATGTAAAGAGTAGTACAGCTTCTACAACTCCATTTACCGGCGGAATGCACGCGCCTCGCCTCCAAAACTCGATAATTTTACATCACCTGGAACCGGATCAAAGTGATTCAGACCATGAGCACGGCAGCAGCAGAGGTCACTTGCATCGCCGTCGGCCCGTCGCTGTCTAGCTAGTCCCCTTCGCCCGGTGGCATCATCGCACGCACGCCCGCCCACGCTCCCCCGGCACGCCACGCCAGCCACCGTCGCCCGGCGCAAATGCGCCGCGCGCACCGCCTGGAAGAAGCACGCCCGCGGCCGCGCGTCCAGGGTCCCGCGACGGGAGGCGCGCGTCGGCGTCGCCAGCCGGCTCGCTCACCACTGGTACTTGGCCTTGACGAGCACGTCCTCATAGAGCTCCGCGGCGTGGTCCCAGCTGAGGTCCTGCGCCATGCCGCGCGCCTGCAGGCCCCGCCAGCTCTCCTTGTAGTTCCGGTACGTATTGAGGCAGTGCCCGAGCGCGTCGATCATCCGGTTCGCCTCCGCGCGGTCGAACGTCCACCCGAGCCCGGCGTCCGCGAACGGGTCGAAGGGCGCCACCGTGTCGCGGAGCCCGCCCACGGCGTGCACCACGGGCACCGTGCCGTACGCCATCGCGTACAGCTGGTTCAGCCCGCACGGCTCGAACCGCGACGGCATCAGCAGGACGTCCGCGCCCGCCGTGATGCGGTGCGCCATAGGCACCGAGAACCCCACCCACGCGCGCACCTTGTCGCTGTGCTCCGCCTCGCACCGCCGCAGCAGGTCCTCCAGGTCGGGCCGCCCCGTGCCCAGCATCACCAGCTGCACGTCCTGCCCCGCGATCCAGTGGATCGCGTCCGCGATGATGTCCACTCCCTTCTGGTGGTCCAGGCGCCCGACGAAGCCGATCAGCGGCACGTCGTCGCGGACCTGCAGACCGAGCTGCCGCTGCAGGGCCGCCTTGCACTGCCGCTTGCCCGTGTCCAGCGTCTCGAACGTGTAGTTGGTGTAGCCGTCCGAGTGCAGGTGCACGTCCACCGCGGGGTTCCATTCGCTCATGTCGATGCCGTTCACGATGCCCTGCAGCTTCCAGTCGTTCTGGTTTATGATGTCGTGGAGTCCCCACCCACCTTCCAACGTCTTCAGCTCCCACAGATACCCGCTGCTCACGGTGACCACCCGGTCTGCCATCTTCAGCCCGGCAGCAAAGACGTTGCTGTGATCGCCACCAACAGGATCGTACAACTTGAAGTGATCGATGTAGTGTTCAGGCAAGTCGAAACTGAAGAAGTCATCTACAGGGCCACGACCCTGCAATGGGAACAGTAAGCATAACTGCATCAGTAATTTTGGTCTTGGGTGTCAGGTAGCAAAAGCTAACTGAAAATACATTAACCAAAGCAATAATTTTATGTCTGAGGTACTATATCAGTCTTCATTGTGTTTCATGAACTACGAACTAAATTGACGCCTGAAAGTTACAAAGAACCAAATTGATCCCTGAAAGTAGCAAAGAACTGATGCCTGAAAGTAGAAAAGAATTCATGCCGGAAAGTAACAAATGTTTTGCATATCCAGAAAAATTATTCTTATGAAGCAAAAGCATGTTTCTAGATATCCGTCACATTCCTGTCCGACAAAAAAAAATTATCGTCACTTTACTAATATACTACTGCATTCTGTCCTGCGACTGAACTCTAGTTTATTTCATCTGAATATCAGATCACTAATCAAGTGGAGGAAACTAACTAGTAGCTTAACAGCCTTTCAGATTCACCAAGTTGTGAAATAATTGATATCATTATGTACATCTGAAAAATCTGCATGACAAAAACCTACAGAGATATGAATAGCACAAGTACAGGTGATTCAGAATGAAGTACACTACTGGGTCAAGTCTCATAGATAAAAGAGAGGCAAGCTAAGATTAAGGCGCAAAACCTGATGAGCAATGTTGTGTATCACAAGAACGGATCGAGCATACTGCATCAAACCATTGTCTCGATAATAGGCCTTCAGATAGACAGGCAGAAGTGCAGTATGCCAATCATTAGCGATGAAAACTAAATTGCCATCACCATAGACGGTACCACCGCATGGAGCATACCATGGAACCTGCAAATGTCCAGAATAAATTTGAAAACAAACATAATGGCATATTGATTCACGATAACAATCATAAACATATATGAGCTGCCACTGAGTTGTTATACAAAACTATTCAATGAGGTGCATATACAGCTTGCTGCGAGAAATTCAAAAGCAATACACAGATTTCTGCAGATTAATATAATCCTGCTGGAAATATAGAAAAATATATAATGGCTAACAAGTACAGAGTACATATTGTACAAGTTTGTGGGGCCAGGACACAGTTGCATTTCAAATACCACCAGTAATGAATTATCTTCTCATGGATCAGTAATCAATTAGATATCAAAAAGTCAAAATTAGTTCTCATCGTGAAATGCTTAGAAATCTATAGCAGTTAGCAGTACAATAGGGGAAGGTACCTCAACAGCAGCCTTGCAGAACAAAATCATGCGCTTCAAAACATCCTGCCATCAAATGACAAAATGTACAAACATAGTTTAAATGAACGTGGTAGGCATTCAATTTAATTTTCCACTGTTAAGAGAAGCCCTAGAAAATTGGGCTTTACCAATCTTTCTCCTCCATAAATATCATTGTGCCGGTGCCGGAAGGGAGGGGCTTCTATAAATACGAAATCAACTCCATCAATGTAAGAATGAAAATAAGTCACTTCTGAATCCTGCAAATCAGAGCAAGGAGAACTTCAGTTCTACTATTATCCTTCTCTTTCATACAGGAGACTGCAGCCTTTTTCCTTTTTTTTGTCCATACCTGTCCAGCTACCCTGTAACGTCTGCGTACACCTAAATCCCGGGCTTCTGCATACTCGCCATACCTTGGTATCACTACCTGATATTGGCATGCACATTTGCATTAATTTTCGTCACATATGCATTCTAATTTTTCTCCCTTTTTTTTTTGGACCTGTACTATATGTCTATATGAGGTAGTTTTTCCATGTTGCATAGGTGCATGACAGCTTAAGCAGCATCTGTTATATCATTTCATCATATCTCCTAGCAATGTAAGAACTAGTACTCTTCTGCAACGTACGACATGTTTTTAAATTTTTTAGGACTACAGAAAAATTAAACGAGTGTGTACCATAACACGGTGTCCTCTCCTTGCTAAAGCCTTGGGCAAAGCACCCACAACATCTCCGAGACCACCTATGCGGCAGCAATCGTCAGAGCAAATAATCAAAATAGTAACTTAGAAGCAGTACAACAGTGTACATGCGAAGGCTTAGTTTGGATTCAGTAACACTAACACAGCAGAATGCATTTACCTGTTTTGCAGAAAGGAGCACATTCAGAAGCCACCACCACGATATTCATCACATTCGGGCCAGCCAAAGGTCCAGGTTCCTTGTCCTCACTGTCATCGGCAGCACCCGCCGCCGCTTCCGTAGCCGCAGCAGCATCAGCCTTAGCTTCCACCGTTTCAGCGATGCCAACGCATTCCTTAGCATCATCCAATGCGGTCGGCTTCGGTTCTGAAACCTTCGCCCTGGCATCCGTTTCTGTCTCGGAGACAGGAGCTGGCGACTCGGCTTTGGGTTCGGACACTGGCGCGGCAGATTTGCTCGCACTGCTGCTCTCAAGCGCCCCATTTTGCTTTGCAGCGCTGCGGCGTTGCTTCGGCGTGGATGTCACAGGTTTGGGAGGTGAAGCAGAATCTGCAGCCTGGATGCACGATGGATTCGGTCAGAAATTCAGCATCAGTGAAGCGGAGCAAAGCAACTTGCACAAAACTCAGCGATTCAGCAGCTTGAACTTATAATTTCAATTTTCAAGCGTGTGTCACATGTAGTGTTACAGCAAGTAAAAATAGACGCATGGCTGAAACTACACGTGAAGCTGCATTCCGAAAGAAACGGCGACCAGCTGCGCAGTTTGAACTAAATAATTCTCGCTTCTGACAAGCAAACTGCGCACTAATCCGACATAATTTTATACTATTTTGTTTAGGCGAAACAACATGGAATTTTTCATGTTCCAAGTGTCAACTGTGTTGGGAACAACCTTGTCCTTGCTGCCCTGCACGGCGACCCCCTTCAGCGTGGAGCTCTCTAATGCCGCCGCGGCCTCCTCACCCTCGCCCCCGCCCGGTGCCGCCGCGGCGCGCACTGCTGCCGCTCCATCCCGAGACGGGCCCCGGTGCGCCCAATGCAAGCGGAGCCCCGCGCCGCCGTAGCCGTACGAGCGCAGAGCCGCGCCGACCCTGCTCCGCCTGCGCCGCGGCGAGGATGACGCGACGAGGAGGAGGAAAGCCGAGGAGGAGGAAGCGATTGTCCCCGACATCGGATCCCAAAGCACAACTCCTGCTGCTGCTGCTGCTAATTCTCCCGATACTACCAGAAGGATTCGAGACTGGAGAAAGGAGGCGAGGATGGCGAGCGGCGTGGCGCACGAGGGAGGTCTGCGCGAGTTTGTGAGGCCGGCGTTGAGGTTGAGGCGGGGCCGGTGGGCCTTGCAGGGGGAGGAGGTGGGGACTTGGAGTTGGAGGCCAGGGGCGAGCCGATCGAGTGGCTTGGGTGGAGGGGAGGACGACGACGGCCTCGGTCACTGCCCTGTTTTTGCATTTTGAGTGGGAGATATTTTTTCTCCAAATATTTATCGGCTTTATTGTGGCTCGGGGTGTGGCTGACCTGTGGGCCAGGGACGGCTATCGCGTGCACCACGTGGAGCAATGGGTGAATGCTATTGGTCACTGCATAAATGGGTCCCAGCGATGTCGCGAAGCGTACGCGAGAGATTCGTTCTATTAGATCGCTTGTGGCTGACAGGTGGGCCTGTGAACATGGCGCGTGTGTTTCCGTCATATTGTTACCGTGTGTTGTTTAGAAAAACAACAGATTTAGGAAAAAGAGAAGCGCGGCAATAGTTGAACGACAACAGTTGATAATAGTGGAACGACAGAAGTGGAGCACTATCATTATTCTATTAACGCTTGGGGAACTTTCTGATTCCGTTTATTGGTTTACCGAGGTGCCTACGTAACTACATTAATCTAAAAAATCGATACCCCAACTTCTTGGATATTTTCATAGATGTAGCATGTAGGTTGTGCGTGTGCATTCATGTGTGCGCGCGTGTCTATATATATTAGGGATTGGGAGTCAAAGACACTTGAATCACACAAGGTTCGAATACTAAAAGAGATTGTAGTCTCACCGGTGTGTTGGGTAAAAAAAATAGAGATCTTTTTGTTTAGGGGAAAAGACATCTTTTTAACCCTCAACTATTACTCTAGTTCATAAAAAAATCTCCAATATAATATTTGAGATGATTGAATTTGATGATGATTTTTACAAGAAAAGAGAGATGTGGCAAGATCAATCATGTGGGAAAACATTTGTTCAAAGCATGTTATTTTAAATTATACGCATTTTTAAAAGATTATTTATGGTTGGGTCTATGAGGCGCACATCTTCCTTTTTTGAAAGAAAACGCATGAGGCCTTCAAACACTCTTCGAATTTCAAATCTATGTATATGCAATGCCTAACTCTTTCTGGGAATAGCGCGATGGTGCAATATATCTACACATATCTACATGATGGTACGCTGACAACAACTGGCCGGTAACCCTTAGGACAAAACCAGTTATTGCTGACAAATTAAAGTTTGGTCTGAGTAGTTTGATTTAGCCCTTCTCCTCTTTTTTTTTCCTTTTGGGCGTGAAGCCTTGCAATCCTTCGTACATATCCACCCTTTATATATTTATGAAAAAAAAGATAACGAGCTCCACAGCCGATTTTCCTAAAAAAAAATACCAAGTTCATAATATACTATATTACATTCAGAAATCAGAGTACCTTTGATGTTATGAGATGTCTAAAACTAATAACGAAAATCTCCCAGCCATGAAATTCTAGAGGTTCACACTTTACAAAGAACTATAGCACCATTAGGTTGTGCATGCACACGTGTTAACGTATGTCGTTCCACGTGGATGAAGAATAGCACCATTGATGACTGGACAAGCACAAGTTACACATGTTAACACTATCGATGCACATCTACGCAACATGGTTTCCTGCATGCTCGTCGACCTCAGTCCACAGATTATAGGAAGAAGTTTGCAAAGCTAGCTTCTGTAGCCACGCCATATCGCCTCCGTCTAGCCCAACTCTTATTTCTTTTATTGCCAATGTAGAACAGAACATAGTATAATCGCCATATTTTACCCATTTATTTACAAGGGAGATAAGAGATCGTGCACAAGAACCAAACTTTGGAATTTATGACCAGCAACAAACAAGTTTGGATAATAGATAGATTGGCGCCGGCTATTTTGCTAATTGCTAATCCGGCTGTTGATTCTCCCTGGAAACTTGTCTTTTCCCTTGTGAAAAAATGACATGAGTTCATGACCAGGTGTAAAGATCTGCAGAGAATACGACGTGGCAACGCACCACCCACGTACTCCACACAAGGGTCCAAGAGTTCACCGCCGGTGTGACTTGGCACACATCTCAACCACACGCCCGGATCCAACAGCAAAAAAAAGCGGAAACAAACAAAACCTGATCCTTACCCGATCTGGACCGTCCGATTGCCCGATCCGACGGCTAGAGCCTCCCGCAATCCCCCCCTCATCCTATCCATCCACTCCCGCTTCACTACTACCCGTGCCACGCTGAGCTCGCAGCTCGCACTCGAGCACGTCGAGCTCAAACGAAAGATCCCCCCTCCCGAGGCGCGCGGCCGGGCCGGAGCCAAGAATCCTCGCAACAATGACTTCCCTCTCCTCCGCCGTGGCATTGCCGTCGTCGTGCCGGGCGCGTCCGGCGAGCGGCAGCCGGCGGGCGCGGCTGCTGGTGACGCGGGCAGCGGCGTCGAGCCCCAAGCTGCAGAACGGGCGGCGGCTGCGGGTGGCCGTGGTCGGGGGCGGCCCCGCCGGCGGCGCCGCGGCGGAGGCGCTGGCGAAGGGCGGCGTGGAGACTGTGCTCATCGAGCGGAAGATGGACAACTGCAAGCCCTGCGGCGGGGCCATCCCGCTGTGCATGGTGTCGGAGTTCGACCTGCCGCTGGACCTCGTGGACCGGAAGGTGAGGAAGATGAAGATGATCTCGCCGTCCAACGTCGCCGTCGACATCGGCCGCACGCTCGCGCCGCACGAGTACATCGGCATGGTCAGGCGCGAGGTGCTCGACGCCTACCTCCGCTCGCGGGCCCAGTCCGCCGGCGCGGAGGTCGTCAATGGCCTCTTCCTAAGGTATGCATCGGAAACCAAACACCAAGATTCAGATGAACTGAAGTGAGTGATATTCATGCACTGCCACTGATATTGGCAGCAAGAAAAATAACAGGACTTGCTCACTTTGGTAGCTAATGCAAGTTTTTGGTCTTAATTTGTGCATGCATGATTTCTTCAAAAGGAAATGGTCCATGCATGTCATTTTAGGTAGTCAATTTGTGCATGAGCGTTGAGACCCTCAAACTACTAGTACTATCACAATTTTTAGGAAATTCGATTCAAATTGAATGAACCGATGAATCAAAGGAACACATGGAAAATGGATCTGAATGCATGCTGCAGAATTTGAGCTAGAAATCCAACCCTGAAATCCCTGAATGTCAGTGCCTGTTTGAATGTAGAACGCATGTCAATGAACGGTGATTTACCAATGTCTGTTCTTCATTCTCAGGTATGAGGCGCCCAAGGAACCGAACGGCTCGTACGTGGTGCACTACAACCACTACGACAGCAGCAACGGCAAGGTGGGCGGCGAGAAGCGGTCGTTCGAGGTGGACGCGATCGTGGGCGCGGACGGCGCCAACTCCCGCGTGGCGAAGGACATGGGCGCCGGCGACTACGAGTACGCCATCGCGTTCCAGGAGCGCGTCAAGATCCCCGACGACAAGATGGTGTACTACGAGGAGCGCGCCGAGATGTACGTCGGCGACGACGTCTCCCCCGACTTCTACGGCTGGGTGTTCCCCAAGTGCGACCACGTCGCCGTCGGCACCGGCACCGTCACGCACAAGGCCGACATCAAGAAGTTCCAGGCCGCCACGCGCCTCCGCGCCAAGGACAAGATCGAGGGCGGCAAGATCATCCGCGTCGAGGCGCATCCCATCCCCGAGCACCCAAGGCCCAAGAGGTAGTACTAATGAACTTGAGCACAGACAGTCCACAAGCCAAGATTTGCTTTGCTTTTGGTCGTCCTGCATGAAGATGACACGGATCCATGGCATGGCAGGGTGGCCGGGCGTGTGACGCTGGTGGGCGACGCGGCGGGGTACGTGACCAAGTGCTCAGGCGAGGGCATCTACTTCGCGGCGAAGAGCGGGCGGATGTGCGCGGAGGCGATCGTGGCCGGCTCCGCCAACGGGACGCGGATGGTGGAGGAGAGCGACCTGCGCAAGTACCTCGCCGAGTTCGACCGGCTCTACTGGCCGACGTACAAGGTGCTCGACATCCTGCAGAAGGTGTTCTACCGCTCCAATTCGGCGCGGGAGGCGTTCGTGGAGATGTGCGCCGACGACTACGTGCAGAAGATGACCTTCGACAGCTACCTCTACAAGCGCGTCGTGCCAGGCAACCCGCTCGACGACATCAAGCTCGCCGTCAACACCATCGGCAGCCTCGTCAGGGCCACCGCGCTGCGCCGGGAGATGGAGAAGGTCACCTTGTGAGCCGCCGGCTGCGACGTCGCCGCCGTCGAGCTGTGCCATTCACTTGAGGTGTTCGAGTCGCAGCTGGTCGGTGTATTAGTAGAGATTCGCGGCTGATCAAGGGGGCAAATTTAGGCCAACGAGCGTAGGCACGGAGAGGAAGAGAAGGAGGTTGTGTAAGTTGAGCAAGTCGATCCAAGTGCTGTCTGCTTCTATTGGTCGACCCTGCCCTGTTCTTGTAAAACATAGCATCTGGTGATGTTGAGAACTCGGAGCAGTTCGATTGGAACACTGAAGACGATAAACTTCGACGTGAATGGATGTATCATACATGAAACTAAAACTTTGTTTTGATTACTGTATGCCTACATTTTCATCTTTCTGAACTCTGATGTGCAACCAATATCAGAACTGTTGGGCTCTTCCTGTAACAGAAAATAAATGACCATACAAAGTTCATGGCAGAACAACTCTGAAATTCAGAGTACGAGAATGGCAAGAAGTGAAGCGACATATATAGCAATGTTTTAGACAGTGGTGGCATGAGCCTACCTAAACATTATAAAAGTAATGTTAAGAAGGCACAATCCTAGTTTTCCTACAGTAAAATGATTCTTGCCCTGCTTCCTTCCTGATTTACTTTTCACAAAAAATAAGTCTAACCTTAATGTTACCAGTTACCACTATCACAGACTCACAGTACACCAGGAGCACCTGAAGAATTTTTAGATGGTAGTTTCTTCTCTTATTGATCCATCTAGGTCTATTCATGTAAACATCTGGTGATGTTTCATGTTTCCACAACTTGTTGGGTTACTGAAGATGGCAAAATACACTAGAAGAAATGAAACCGTTATTGTTTCTAGCAGAGAAAAAGCTTGGTAACGAAATTCTTTTGAACAATGTGGACCTTCAAAATGGGAGGTTAGCAAGGACCAATGAGCCAAGGACAGTAACATACAGCAAAACGGCTCTTGCCCTGCTGTCCAGGTTAACTTACGGCTATGACAAGCCTGACCTTAAGGTTTAACAAGTAACAACACACTATGGGCTAAGTGGCTAACACCACTACTAATTAGTAATTACGCTAGGAGACGGCTAACGCTCTGCCATCAGACAAAATTCTTATGATCAAACCAGCAGCTGCACAAAATCTGCAAGCAGAGTCATCTGCTCATCTTTCACCAATATGTGCCATGGCTCAAGAGCCTCCTCCTCTTGAAGGCCTCCTTGAAGCACGCCTGCCTGAGCCCCTTCGTCTCCTCATCCAGCATCACCTCGGGCCTCTCCTCGATTAGCTTCTTCGTCCGCTGCAGGCTTTCCACCAAGCTCCTTGTCAGGTGCCCGTCCTCTTGGGCAGACAGCTTCCCGTGCTCCTGCAGGACACGCACTCCATGTTCGTCGTCAGTTCTCGCATAGAAATATTTTTTTAGAGAATAGGTTTCCCCTCTTTATTTCAGACAAACAAAGCCACGCGTTCGCATAGAAATCTTAATAGCTGAAACGAATTTGATTGGTCTTTTGGAAAGGAAAAAAAAGGAAACGAATTTGAGGCAGTGCTCGAGCGAGAGATCAGCAGAGACCTGGACGTTGTCGATGAGCGTCTGCAGGCTCTTCACCTTGCGGTGCGGCCACCGCGGGATGCCGAGCTCCCTGCACCGCTTCTTCAAGACCGTGAGCCCCACGTTGAGCTCCCGCGCCGCCTGCTTGATCGGCATGGAGAAATGCCGGGACACCAGCTCGAACGTCAATCCATTCTTCCCTGGTCCACTTCTTGGACCTTCCTCGCTCTTGCGGCGCGCGTCCTCCTCCTCCACCAGAGCCCAGAAACTGGCGAAGTCGACCTCAGAGAGGCAGCCAAGATCGTCTGCATTTACAGGACAGAGCAAGAACATGAACTCTAGAAATCTGTGTACTAGTGCTAGATTCCTTGCACGCATCCTTGTTTACAAGGTCATTGTACCTTGAGAGAAGCTGCTCTCCGGACAAGAAATGGCACCGAAATGAGTTTCCTCTCCGAGCTGGTAGTCAGCACTGGAGTGTGGGAGAAAGATTAGTAGCTTCGATCAAAATTTCTAGCACACTCACGTGAGAACCGATGGCACCGCCAATCGGAGAGTGCTTACCTGAAATCCTGGAACTGAAAGTAGCCCTCGTCCTCGTGGAGTTTGAGCCTCTGGAAGCAGTCCCCTTCCTCGTACAATCGGAGCTCTTCCATGGCGAAGTCGTTGAGGATCAATGCCGTCGTGTGCCTACCGCCGCTATGTGGGAGACTCAGACGATGTCGTGGGCGTGGCCGGCGCTGGCGTTCCTCGTCGCCTTCTCCCTGATCGCGCTCTCCTTCACGCTGATGTGGCAGTTCGTGTCCACCGGCGCCCCCAAGGCCGGGCTCCTAACGGTTGCGCCGCGGCGGACGTGGCCGCGGTCTCGCCGCGCGCGTTCCAGGCGCTGGTCCAGCAGGCCCGGGCGGCGCCCGAGCTGTGGGTTCCTCTCCGTCGCCGCAGTGCTCGTATACGTGCTCTACAGCGTGCACGACCAGCTACGACGCCGATCGAGGAGAGCGGCGCCCTTGACGGAGGACGGGGTGCCAAGGTGCAGGACGAAGGGTGGTGCTAGGTCTATCTAGGAGATGGCTCACTAGGAGAGACACCAACAATGCTTTGTGCAGGGGGATACTGGAGTGTTTCGGTACATGCGTGGCAGATTGCAGAACGAGAAGTACACTGCCAACCTGACCAATCGCTTCATTCAATTTGGCAATGTCATTATTAGAAAATTCTCGGTTCCCAACACATAGCCATTTTTGAAGCCTCATCTCTTTTCTCTCGCCTAGATAGGCGCATGCGTTTATATACTTGTACGCCGAACATAAAAGATGCAAGTGGTCATGCACTGATGCACAGGTGAGCATACTCTCAATTTCCCTGCTTCTTCCCTTGAAAGTTTCCTTTGTCCGAAAATTTAATCAGCACTTACAAGGGTAAAAATACACAAGGTAGCCTTTCATACCCCATCCATTCTTTTTTAATAGAACTATATCCAGAACCGAAATATTCTCTTTTGATAGGTCTATCTATTTGAGTTGCCGTCTCGAGTCTGATACGGATGACCCTTTCGTTCTCGTGCAAGTAACTTATCTAGAAAAAGAAGAATTGGTGCATGCATACGATGATGATGATGATGATGATATCAATATCGAGGAGTCATCGCGGAAAATCGTTTCCACTAACAAGAAGTACGTGGTGACGTGATTAATTGGACGATAAGTAGGGTTCTTCTTCTTATCATTGTACTAAGGTGAAATAGATTTATTAAAAGAGAATGGAGGGAGTATCATCGTATGCTTGTTCTTGTAATTTTCTTTAGCACATATATGACTTTTGGCTAGCAATGAAGAACGAAATGAAATCTTGGAAAACGTAGCACATACGAGTGCGGTGTACACAACTCGAGGTAGGGGCATCACCTTGAAGAAGTATATACATGTCGCTTCACGATTTTGTAAAGAAAATACCCTTCCATTCCTATACAGTACCAGTCACGCTGGTAACAAAAAGAAACAAGCTCCATGCTTAAATTATACATTGTTGGCTGTGCGCGGTTGCAGAGGCCGGAGATGTTTCATTTTTGTAAAGAAAATGCTTAAATAATTCAAATATGAGCATACAGATGAGATGAATCTCTTTGTATGATTGCAGGGAGTACTTACTTCCTCGTGTTAAAAGGCAAGAAAATGAAGGCCTGGCCGCTACTAGGGCATTGTGACGGGATACGCCTCAGAGGAATGTTTGTGCAATTGTGTGTAAATAGGGCAACATGCACGTAACATTTAGTGCACCACAGTGATTATGCCGTTCTTCTGCTTCATGATTGCGCACGGGTCTAATCTGATTCCATGGCAGCCATCTTTGAAGGACGCAATGGCGCCTACATGCACGAATGGCAGAGTACACATTAAGACCGACAAGACGCAGGAGCATGCTCAAAGTTCTCGTTTTGCTTGCAGAATACCCCATCCCCATGCATGAGAGAGCATGCTCAAAACAGCTTCCAAATGCAACGCTGAATCGATCCCCTTGGTCCTCACGGGTACCGCGAGAAACCAGTATCAGATTGCGTGCAAAGCTCGGAGATGTCATGCAGCGGCAGCAGACCAATAGCAGTGCTGCCGAAACCGGCGGCCGAAAAGCTTTTCGCTTGCAGTTGCAGAGCTCACTGTGGCTCCCGGATCGGCGGCTCGCACGAGGAACGGCGCGGCGCGCGGATGCATGCTGCGCGAATTCAAGACCCGCAGCACGCCCAGCCCAAGTGGCTCAACAGCAGGCCTGCCCCTGCAGCGTGCTGCGCGCGCGTCTTGTCCTTCGCCTCGTGTTAGATCACATTAATGCAGCCAGAATTACCGTGCCTAAGCAAAGCATTGCTCAGATGGTGACCCGGCCGGCCGGCTAAACAAGTGATCCCAAATCCTCAAGGCTCTAGGCAAAGAAACCAAGGTTTAAGGATCCTGAACAAGTGCAACAGAAAAAAAAGGAGGGAGAAAACTCATTCCTTGTACAAAATTCACAAGGTCCATATAGAGAGACAAAGTTCTTTACCCAGTTATGCAGCCAGAAGGTCACATGCGTCGTTATTTCTTGCACGAAATTTACAAAATCCTTATAGAGAAACAAAAATTTTACACAGTCATGCAGCCAGAAGGCCATAAGCATCGATTCGTTATCTAAGCCTCCAAGGAATAAAGTGGCAACGCTACGTATCTCGGCTCGGTTGACATAATCTGGATTCTGGAGATGAATCCAATCCAGAGTCAATGTTATATGTAACAAGTCACCACACGCTAGTGCAGCAAACCCCTCCAATTCAAGGCCACTATCTCAGATTTAGGGCATGGGCATATGCTACCAGCATCCTAACTGTAAAGAACTGCACAAGCTGATAGCTATAGCGTGCTCACACTTTGAAAACAGTTCGATTGGGCAGCAGCTCTCGACGGGCTAACAGTTAAATTGAGCTATTAAGCACCCTCAAGTGATTTACTTTCCTTACTAAAGTTACTTCCACACTATATCACCCAAAAACTTGAGAGCTGGAACACCTCTGATCTCCATGTCCACAAGTGGTGCTTGGATAATGTTCAACCCCATCAACTCTGGATCATTCCGTATCATGTCCAGGGCACGTGTTTGATCCTGCGTGAAAGAAAACACATGAATGTCCCTGCAGGCTGGTAGTTTCTAGAAGAACCAGTTACTAAGTAGAAAATCTAAACTGCTGTCCAGTACCTTTCTTTTTATAGCACAAAATTTACAGTCTGACGTTGAAGGTGGTAGAACTTGGTTCACGATGAGTCTTCTTACAGGCACACTTTCCTTTTGCAACGAAGAATGCAGCCTTGATGACTCACTGATTGCCATCACCTGAAAAATGCCAAACCAAACAAAAAGGGAAGGGTGTAAAAAGCATAAACATATGCAAGGGGGCTGCGGAATTAAGTGAACAATTATTACCGTTGGGATTGTCACGATTATAAACTCCGTTGATTCTGTGTCACGAAAAAGCTCTCGCACTTTTATCATCCTTTCTCTCAATTGCTCCAATTTGTTGGCCTTTAGCAGTAGCAGTATGAGTTAAAGGTTTGCAACACCCATGAAGAAGCAATATGCTATTCCATAGGAACCGGGCAGAACACTTACTGCATCCTGCTGTTGAACCTCTTGTCCAAATACTGATTTAATAGCTGATGTGGCAGAAGCAATCTTGCTCCTCAGCTGGGGGGAAAAAGCACCATGATAGAAACGTCATTTCAAGTTGTAAAATACCACGAAAATTCCTAATCTGATGACATATATAACTCTCAGAAAGAGTTCCAGAGAGTGGCTTCACAAAAAATTCTAGTTGAGCTGAATGAGGTAACAGAGCGTCATTATGGAAATTGCAGGAACAGCTACAAATAGATAGTGCCATAACAGCAGAAGATGCAATCACTTTGAATTGTATAGCCATCAAAGTAAAACAAGATGATTCTGAAAAGGCAATACAAAATCAACTGTTCTTCATCCAGCAATCAGTATATAGTGAGGGTCATAATCTTAGCATGATAGCTTAAAACACAGAAGCTAATAATACCTTCAGGATCTTCCCTATGGATGCATCCAGGAAGTCTGGCAATGATAGTAACCGAAGTGTATGCCCCTGTCAACAAGGAAAGCAAATAACAGATGATATAGCAATTGGGTATCTGGAGTCAACTCTGGATACAACATGACATATGATAATTACCGTTGGGGCAGTATCAAATACAATGCGGCTAAACATGCTGTACTCCTGTGCTTCAAGAAATTGGATAACCTGAATGACATGACAGCAGCAAGTCAGAAACTACGAATGGAAGAATAAGCAGGGAAACCGTAAGCACACAAAGCATGTTCTTACCTTTGAAATTGCTATTGCTTCATCCAATCCTGGTGGTGGTGTGTCCAACAGCTCCCCCAATTTTAACTCTCCAAGCTGTACTGAATAAGATCACTGTAAGCCAATTACAGAAATGAACTCGGACAGATAGATTCATGCTACTCACTAACATCAGAAGTTCAGAACCAATATGACTGAACAAGATGGTAGGACGTTCACCTGCTCAACAAGCACCCCGAGACCCATGCTATCCATGAAATCCTTAACCCCAGTTCCTCCATTCTTTTGACTTGCTGTCCGAAACTCTTCTCGAGCCTTCTCAGGATTTATCTGCATTGGAAGTCCACGCATGCCACACTTAAGAACTATCCACGCCAATCAAAGAGTATGTCATATGTTGTTAGCGCAGCCTTCAACGCCTATCATACCATAGAACATTAGCACTTGTGATTTCTTAACATATGGTCAGATTTTTTTTTGAAATAAATTGTCAGATTTAATAGTTTGCAGGATATATCTGTATTAGAATTCCCAGCATACCACGCTTAAGAACTATCCACATCAATCAAGAGTAAGCCATATATTGTTAGTCCAGCCTTCACTGCCTATGTACCATAGAACATTAACACTTGCGATCTGTAAACATATTGTGATTTAACAGTTCAATATTTTCAAAAAAGTACACATCAGATAGTTGCATTGGCCTTCCTGTTACCATTTCATAAAAACCAATATTGTGCAACTTGTGCAGGAGAAACCAATAATGTGACTAATTGTCTACGTAATTTCATCTTGCACAGATTAAAGCTGCTGGAAATCAGTTTATATGAATGCTTATATTATCGAAACCAAAACACTAGCTACTGCACTACCACTCTGTTGTCTGCGTGTTTGAAAGCTTCTTGTCACGGTTCAGATTATGATGTTACTAACCTCGAGCGCAAACAGGGGCGCATCAGGACCCTCTACCTGCACGAGCGTCCCGCCACTCAAATCCTGAACCGCCGAGGAAGTAAAATGAAGCAGTTCTTAGAACAACAAACTAAAGAAACAAACACATCTCAAAGCAGAGTTGTTCGGCGGGGTGAGCAACCTGCGCGAAGGAGTCGCTCAGCGAGTGCGCGGGGTCGGTGGAGACGACGAGGGTGGGGTGGCCGTTGTTGGCGAAGCGCACGGCCAGCGACGCCGCGCAGCTCGTCTTCCCGACCCCACCCTTTCCCCCGAGCATGTAGTACCGCCGCCGCGTCCCGGACGTCATCTCCAGGAACCCCAGGTCCTCCGCCCCCTCCTTCGCGGGCGGGGCAGCCTCCGCCGCAGCCGCCGACGCCGCCGCGCGCAGCGATGCGCGTCGTCCCGGGCGCCGCCGCGGGAGTCGTACGACACAGCGGGCCTGGGAGCCGGCGGCCGGCGCCGGCAGCGTGAGGCGAAGCGCGGCGGCGTGGAGGCCCGGCGAGGCGGTCGCGAGCATCGTGGCGAGTGGGGGATGAGGGCGGATTGCTTGGGTTCTCTTGTCTTCGCTTCGCTTCTGGCGACTAGGCTCTTCTCCGCTCTCGGTCTCGCAGCACCGCGGACCACCGGGGGCTCCTATATTGCTGCGTGGTAGCTTGATCAATCTTGAATCCTGAAATCTTCAGAATTTGACCGTTCAGACTCTCCAAGATATTGCGTGTCTGAATTTATCAAAATAAGTGTACGTGTATATTTGTGAGCGTCTGCATCTGTGTATTTTAAAAATAAAATAGAGACTCTATATGTATTATATATCTTATGCTGTGTGGGAGATGGTTAAATAACTCACTTATAAAATCCACCAAAACCTAGCTGATATTCTATTCAACATTTTATTAAAAAATATTGGACCAACATTTTGAAAATGTGGAACTAATATTTTTATATATTGAATCTTAATATTTTTTCCCACCTTTTTCTTTGGCGCCGGCGGACGGCGGCGGTGCGGGGTCTGACATGGGCGGTGGCGCGCAGAGCCGGTACTGGTGGGGACGCTGGCTGTCCAGCCGCGAGAGAGGCAGCGCGGGTAGGGGAAGGCTAGAGGCAGTGTGATGCGGCGGCGGGGTAGCCGCGGCGGCCTTAGCGCGAGCAGGGTAGAGCCGGCGACGGTGCGGCGCGGCGGCCGCGCGGGCACAGAGAAAGGTGCATGTGAGGAAAGATGAGGGTTAAAGTTTGAGTATATTGATTTAATGATTATACGTATTTACACGAATCCCAAACACTGGAAGCAAGAAGAAAAAATCATATATAAGATTCCCGCGGAGCACGCCGCAGCCAGAGGTGCCACGCCGCCGATGTGGCAAGGCAGCCCAACCAACAATTCAGCCCGCGACCTCAAATAAAAAACAAGAAATACAGCTCGCCAATCTGGGCCATGACACGAGCCCACATGAGCCGATCTTAAAGCCCAAGCGTGGCGGCAATTCAGCCCATAGAGCCACGCCTAGCCAGCCCAACCCATACCACTCGTAGGTACCAGACCCATCAGCAACTTGGCCCATGATGTAGCTAGCAATTCTCAGTGTGTACCCAATCTTCTTCTTCCTCGCAAGAGACTGTCAACAAGCAACAAAAAACAAACACAAAAAAACCCCATGCTGTCTAGTCGTTTGTTCAGGCAGCCTGGCCAATGGGAAGGGTAAACGGCCAAACAGGACACATCACGAGAGATCTGACCACCGCACGCGACGAAAAAGAAGAAATGCTGAACGGATGAATCTACCATTGCTAGCTTTAGAGCCGCACAGTAACCCTACCACACTGTGGCTACAGTGCGGAATGCTCACTCATCGCCGGATCAAATCAAGCAAACGCCATTCCTCAACCTGTAGCTAGTCAAACGCAGCAGCGCCTCGCATCCATCGGTGACGCCACTCCGTATGATCCGAGCTCATCGACCTGTCCGCCGCTAATTGTTCACAAAGCTTCCGTTAACCACCCTCTCTCTGCCAGCGCCCGCCCGCTCTCCTTTCCTAATCACGCGATTCGCACTCCTAAACCACCCTGCAGCTGGTCGTTCTTAGTCGAACGCGAGGAGGAATAGAGAAATCAGAAATGGCAATGGGCGGTTGGGTCCGGGCGACCACTTGATCCACTTGGCGCTCCTCCCGACAGAGGAAGAAACAGCGCTGTCGCCAGATTAATCGCGGATTCCGTCGGTTCGAGCTGACGGGATTGGTGACTTGTGAAGGTTTCCCTGTCGTGTAAATGTCGATTCCTTCTGGAATCGAGGCCGAAAAACAAAAGGCCGGTTTAGTCAACTGACAGGTTCTTATTACAAGATGGCTTCCTGTCATGGTCACGAGCGACCTGGAGCGGCTTGTGGCTGCTCCTGATTGGGTAATAGCTACACGCAAGCGTGATGCCATCGTGAATAATTTATTACGGTCTTTCAAAAAAAAATAACATATAATGCACAGTTGCATGGAAGCACGAAGCCCATACTACTAACTGAACATTTTCTGATTTCGTTAGATATTTTTTACGAAAAAGGCGACTATTGCTACTTCTTTTAAGCTTGGTTGGATCTTCAGAATTCAGATACACAGTAATATGTATGATGCAAATGATCTGTAACTAGCCACAGGGGCTTTAGGAGGAAGGACTGATATGATTGTAGAACAATGCAGTCACAAGGACCAAAGCTGCAGGCAGAGCCAAAAAAAAAAAAGGGTTCAGACTTCAGACTTCAGAATTCGGCAAAGTCTCCTCTGCGTTCCTATCACAAAAGGCACGCATCTCTTGACAATTTATTCAGTCTTCACTTCTCACTAGCCACCAGGATGGATGGAAGCTAGCGAGAGCAGCCAGCCGGAGCTAGCTCCAGAGAAATCATTGGCCGGAATGATGAAGCAATCAGTGTGGCCGTTCCTCCATGGGCGCGAGAACGGCGTCAGGATCAGGCAGGTCCTCCGGCTTTCAGGTGTCCTCCTCTTCAGTCCCAGCCGGCCGCGAAGACTCCTCCTTTCCACCCGTAATTCGGTGCAGCCGCCGATCAACTGACGCATTCACAGCCTGATAGACAGGCTAGCGTTTAGGTCAAAAACCAGCAAGGTTCTCGGCAATCAGGCCTCCACTACCCATCACATGTCAACCTCTCTCTCATGTCGACATTGCTCGTACCCTCTCGCGGTGCACCGAATCATATACGCCTACACGGCTATGGCGACGGCACGGGCGTGCAGTTGCCAACATGTACCAATGCTTCTGCTGCTCTGATCTAATCCAGGAGGATGCTAACAGGCACGGTGATGGGACTGATCACTCGCTTGCTGGATCAGTAGAGAGAGGGTGCCATGGAGCAGCATACCTGTCAGGGCCCCGAACCTGGATGCCAGCTCTCCTTCTCAAGTGAACGCCGCTATATCTCCTAGAATTATTTCAAAAAAATAGGTACGGTGATTTGCTTGATCTACTACCACAGTGGTGGTTTGGCCTAGTAGAGTGACCCTGTGTTTCTGAAGTCTGAACACTAGAACAGTGTGCTAAGACGCTTAACGCCACGATTTTGGGTGATTTAACAGGTAGATGGGTATGGTTCTTGTATGTTGGGATCCAAATTCTGGGGTCAGGCGCGAGCCAGTACAGCTGCAAGAACCTACCTACTAATTGGACCTGGGAAAAGCAGGTAAACCATGGATGGTGATTCTTAAGCTAACGATGCTTCTTCAGAATAAGACACCAGGTGAGGAACTGATGACCAGGAGACTACTGTGACCAAAGCAGATATTGGATGGCACACTGTGACAGATGACACAGGTGTTATGGTCAGGTTGGAGCTCGAGCTAAGAGCAGTACAGTTTGGAACTTGAACTGGATTTGGCTCTAAAAATCGGGCTGATATGGATGGCTGCAGATCGACTGATTACAGGAGCATGAATGGACAGGAGTGACGATTTCTGAATCTCTGATGCCTGTGCAGTGCAGTGCAGACAAAGCAAAGCGACGATCAGCAGAGACATCAATAATACTAGTGTGTGTCTTGATGGATCTGCGACTGATCTGATCGATCTATCGTCAGCTATCATGGTTCGGTTTCTGTCGACAGGGGGCGAAGAAGCGTGGTTTGGTATTTCCTCTTGTGGCTTCATGCTAACGCATTGCTAGATTCAGTTTCAGCGGAGCCTTCTGTTTCACACGCATGCGCATTCTAAACGTGTATGGCTACCTGAAAGTGTTTCCTGTATGCATTGTCTTTGTACAGTCTCTCTGCACATGCTCACAAGAAGTTTCAGAAACACAGCCTCTCTGTACTCTGCAACCTCCTTCCTGATCGAGATATTCGGTAAGTGGGCGGCCGGCCTGCAAAGCCAGGCTGCCGTGGCTCTAGAGGCTTCGGATTTTCCCGAGTTGAGTGGCTGCCTTGCAACGAGCTGTAGTGATCACAAAAGCCGTCTCCTTTTGGAAAGCACAGTGCCACGGCCATGGAAGACCTTGCGCCTTGCGAGACATCGCAATCCAGTGCCGGAGTGCAGGTGCCTACCATCTACTTCCCCCATCAAGGAGCTTTGCAATTGCAGTTGTCCACCGAGGGAAGTGGCACAACTGCCATACACTCGTAATGAGGGTGTAGTGGCACTGTTGACACATCATGTGGTGGTCCATATAGGCCTACCCGCAACAAATTAGGCCTGAAAATGCCAGGTTCCGAAATCTTGAAACTAAGTTCCGTGAGTTTTTCCGGTTACAGCGCTATGTTGTTGTCTCTGCACTGACATTAGTATCTGATAAAACAACTGAAATACTAATATGCAAACCGAAGGAGAGAAGAGAAATATCAGTTGCTGAAGTAACGTCGGACTGGGAATTGCTGAAGTAACGAGCATGATATTTTCAAAAGTGGCAGGTTGTTCTTTTCTTTTTTGAAATCAGTGGCAGTTCAGTTTCTGACAGGGACCATCCTAGCAGTAGCAAGCACTGGGCGGGCCTGAGCTCACTCGACGCATCTGCAGCGCTGCTCACCGGAGCAATGCGCGTGCCGAAGCGCAGAGTGGTTAGGATAACTCCATATTGTAATGGCGCTCTTAGCAAATCTGCAACTGCTCATCATTTGAATTCCGTCGCTGGGCACGCCGAGCTGGCGCTCCCCGCAATTGAAAAACTGCTCGCTTGCTGCAGCTCCATCGCTGATACGGCAATGGCGGCAGCGCCATGACAGCGACGATGCCATGCCCCCCGACCAATGGTAACTTTTGGTACGGTTTGTCCTCCGCTGCCTCGCTCACTCACTGGCATAATACGCGAGGAGACGTCAACTTACACAAAGCCCGGCGTGAGGATGCCGCCGACGCCAAAAATATCCGGCCCTACACTAGCGTTTCTCCCTTGGGAAGGAGCGCCCTGCCCCCTCCCTATTTTAGAATTTGTTCGTCATGACCTCGACGTCGCGCTTTATCCCGCGGCATATTGTACGCACTTGCGAATTTAGAACGCCAATTATTTTACCTGCAGACGGGTTTAACATGGTTTTATTTGCGATCACGGGGTGACGCGAGTTTCTGTCCTTGGTAAGGTTCAGATAAAAAAACACGCGAGTTCATACATCTCGACCAATGCCCATCCGACAACGTGGTCGAAAGGGAGTATACTATGGAAACGCAGTGGGGGGAATTGTTTGAGGGGCGATGATCCTTGACTGATTGGGAGCTAAACAACACTGCGCGCCTCCCTCTGGTGATCCGACAAGTAGGCCTAATGAAAAGGCAGCGGGTACCTGCCATCTCTAGCTCACTCGTTGGGGACTCGGCTCTCCCTATAAATACCTCCTGCTCATTGCCTCCGAGAGCAAGCAAAGCAAGAGAGCTGCGAGCCTGCGAGTTGCTGCTGCTGCTTCTTCCTTCCCCACCCCCTCCCTCCTCCGTCGCGCACGCACGTAGCTCGGTCGGTCGTCGGAAATGTCGACCAACTCGAGATCCAACTCCAGGGCCAACTTCAACAACGAGATCCATGACATCGCCACGGCGCAGAACGCCACCATGCCCCCCATGTACTACAGCGACCGATCGCTGGCGGACTTCTTCCCTCCCCACCTCCTCAAGAAGGTACGGGAGCTGAGTCGTCTCGTCGATTCTGTTCTTGTTTCGATCATGGCTGTGAGCTAGAGAGCTGTGGGCTAATGCGTACGTACGTGCTGCTGCCATGGCGCGCGCGCTGCTCCCTGCAGGTCGTCTCGGAGGTGGTGTCGACGTTCCTCCTGGTGTTCGTGACGTGCGGGGCGTCGGCGATCAGCGGCAGCGACCTGAACCGCATATCGCAGCTGGGGCAGTCGGTCGCCGGCGGGCTCATCGTCACGGTGATGATCTACGCCGTCGGCCACATCTCCGGCGCGCACATGAACCCCGCCGTCACGCTCGCGTTCGCCGTCTTCCGCCATTTCCCATGGATTCAGGTACGCACGCGTGCAGCACCAACAGCTACAGGCTGCATACATACTTCTTGCATCAAAGTCGAGCCATAGCTGGCCACACGATTCATATTCAGACGACAGGCACTTGAGAGTTGACATACACAATTCGTCAGTGACATGCTAACAACAAACCCGCAGTTCCTCTCGCTTTGTTGAACTCCTCTTCTTTTGACATTCATATTTCGATGCTTTTTAAATTCATAAACTGAACGTTTCAATCTATTCTATAATTTCTGTCACAGAGGAAGATAGATGCAGGCAAACTTATATACAACTACTTAAATGCCAATAAACAAACTACTTGAATGCCAATAGGATAGCTAAGTTAAACAGGAATACTTCAGCAGAAAATTAATTAAATAGCCTGTTCCGACCAAAAGGTCGTACATGGATATAACCGGTTCTCTCTCAACTGGTTCTTCTGTCATAGCTAAAACATATTCTAAGGCCATTTTTTAAAACTAAGCAAACCAAAATCACGGCATAAACACATGGCTTAGCTTGAGCCGCACATACTTATCAAAATGTGGCCATGGGCCCGAATTATTCAGTTCTGCTTAATTGCACAGATGCCAAATTCTGCAGCTTATCTTGTGTTCCGAGCTAAAAGAAAGTCAAAACCCAAAAGCCACGGATCAGTAGCATATGCCCCTGTAACTTGCTGCCCCGGACCAGCCGATCGCATCCCTTTCATGCTCATAAGCCAAATAATGCCCACGAGGAATTTAGAACCTCGCGCGTCCCTTTCGCTGGCCCATCTGATTGCCCAGCTAAAACCTGGAGAACCAAGCACAATTAGCAGCGTTGGCAGCGCACAAATAATGCAGAGTTCTAAATAATATGTAGGCAGGCAATACGATACGTTGGGCACAGCATGTGAAGACGACGGGGTCCTAGCTGACATCGAACGAAGCCAAGCACGAAACTGCCAATGGTCGGGGAGTTGTAGCAGAGTTCGTTCCAAGTTTGTGACGGACAAGGACATGCCGGTTGGGTTACTGCTGTGAGTCCGTGGCAGTTTGGGTAGTACTTACTCGAGCTAGTGGGTGGCCGGAAAGCACCTGCATCGCCATCCTCAGGGCACCAACCGGCCGCCTCGGCGTCGGCCGCGTCGCTCTCGGGGCGCGATCCCCGCGTTCCCACGGCCGGAGACAAGTGCCCCGGGCCTTTTTGGCCGCCCCCGCGGCTGGAGTTTGGCCGTTGGGGTCGCGGGGCCGGCCGGCCAGGTCGCCACTCGCCACGCGTGCGGCGCAGGCGAGAGGTGCCGTGCGGGGGAGTGGCCGCGGCGCGGACGCTGAGCCGAGGCATGTGCACATATATTCGCCCCGCCCGGGGGAATCGATCGATCTGCCGGAGACGGCAGCGCGGCCGGCCTCTGGTTCAGGCACCCTATTCCGATCCGGCAGCTGGCTGGCCCAGTTGCCTGCTGCCGAATTCACGGCGACGGGGGACGGGGCGAGGCTGACCCGGACCGATTCGATGTGCCGAGAGCGCACCGCGGCCCGTGCCCGCCGGTGGGAGATCACGCGCGGTGCAGCGCAACCTGCTTGCTGCTCCGGAACAGGGGATGAGGGGCGGGTCCAGGAATATCTATCGACCTGATTATGTATATCTTGGGAAGGGAATTTGGACGCGATGCTGCTTTCCTTTACCTCTTCCTGACGTTCCGTGTTTGGCATGATGGCAGGTCCCCTTCTACTGGGCGGCGCAGTTCACCGGCGCCATCTGCGCGTCGTTCGTGCTCAAGGCGGTGCTGCACCCCATCACGGTGATCGGCACCACCACGCCGACGGGGCCGCACTGGCACGCGCTCGTCATCGAGGTCATCGTGACCTTCAACATGATGTTCGTCACCCTCGCCGTAGCCACGGACACGAGAGCGGTAAGTACGAGACCTTCAACATGATGCTCGCCGTCGAGTGGTTAATCCCCCTGACGCTGATCTCTGCTTGTTCCGTGCTGTTGTGGATGCAGGTGGGTGAGTTGGCCGGGTTGGCGGTTGGTTCCGCGGTTTGCATTACGTCCATCTTCGCAGGGTAAACAAATCATACATACGCGACGCTTAGAAATTAAACTGACAATAATTCGTTTAATTCAGCGTTGAAAATAGCTGAGAGTTCCACGTCAATCTGATCACTAAACTACTGCAACTTGCCTCTTGCTAGCAGCTAGTAAACAACAGCAAATTCAAAGACATGAATTAGGAGACAATGGCGATTCTTTAATTCAGCATGCAAATCAGCAGTAGCACTAGCTAAGCACGCCAGCCATGACCACCTCTAGTTCCTTGCAAATTTGACCCTGTCCTGTCGTGTGTGCCGGCCGGCTCCTCAGCGATCACATCGACCGGACACAGTCACAGCACGTCACGCACTGACACAGCAACAGTAGATCGAAGTGGTAGCAACTAGCAAGTACTAGCATGAACACGAATGAATGGATGGATGAACGAACTGGACACGTACTGAGACGCGAGCGAAACCCCGAGTGGTGATTGCAGGGCGGTGTCGGGCGGATCGATGAACCCGGCGAGGACACTGGGGCCGGCGCTGGCGAGCAACCTCTACACCGGCCTCTGGATCTACTTCCTGGGCCCCGTCCTCGGCACGCTCTCCGGGGCCTGGACCTACACCTACATCCGCTTCGAGGACGCGCCCAGCGGCAAGGACGCGCCGCAGAAGCTCTCCTCCTTCAAGCTCCGCCGCCTGCAGAGCCAGTCCGTCGCGGCGGACGACGACGAGCTCGACCACATCCAGGTCTGATCGTCATCGATGCAGCAGCAGCTAGACGACGCGTCCGGCGGAGCCTTGAGATCGATCACTCTACCTTCTACCTATGCTGTATCAGTACTAGGATAGTAGCTGTAATGTCTCTCTCTGTGTGTCGTCCTCGCCGCTCTTGCAGTAACGATTGATCGATGCACGCATGCGTACGCACTGGCACGAGTGTGTGCCACGGTAGCAGATGGCTCGCTCTGATAATGTGCCAAGGAGCTGGAGCTTAATTTTGGGACGAACAGTCGAATACTGTGGGCGTGCCAATGCAAGTGTGTCTCTTCTGCTGTCACTTGTTCCAAAAGTTTGGTGGTGCCTATATAAACAGTCTCTTCTGCTCCTCCTTTAGTTTCTTTGTTGCCTGCGTTGCATGCATTTTGCCACTCCTGATTCCTGAATGAATCAGTGAAAGAACATTTCACCAATCATCATCGACGCTAGCTTTTTCATATGCTTATATAGATCGTTTACTTCTTGAGGCCGGGGCGGTCCTCAGGTGTAGCTTTCTGTCCGTGACGATGATGATTCGGTTCAAGGCTTCAAGCCGGCACCAATTGGAACACTTGGGTGCTATCTCGACATGCTCTTATCTAATCCAAGCTGGTTAAAAGGTACATGCTCATTCCTATATATATATATATATATACACTACCATATCCGTAACAGAAAGATTATTAGGCATATGCTCTGCTTTATAACCAGATCGCCTTTTGTCATTGTCTTTTTGGATTTCAAATTTTTTGCGCAAATTTGGTTCCCTGGCCCAAGGGAGTAGCTTAGGTCCAGGTGATGATCAAGTTTGTTACCCAGCCGTCATTGTCCTTGCATGATAGTTTTAAGGATGCAACCCTTGTTGAGAAAGGCGGATCGGTCGCTAGATCTCCTTCAAAAGATGTATAAAGAAAATTTAAATAAGAAAAGCTGGAATCAAGAACTAGCGGCTTAAAGTAAGCCATCTGTAGGTGGAGCCTGATGATATTTGGGATGCAAAACCATCATCATTACCTCTTTCTAACAAAGCTAGAGGCTCACAACTTCAGGCCGGTGGGCTCTACATTCATCTTTTCGCTAGATGAGACAGCATCACGCAATCATGTCGGAGATGTAACCCTTGCAACAGGCACACCAAGAAATGGTTTGTGTGTGTGTGCCGTGTGCGTAAACAAAAAATCATCAGCCATTTATTGGTCAGTTCCCCCAAATGCCTGTCATACTCTTCTCTGGGAATGTAAAAAAATAAGAATGCAGATGAAGAATAGTTCTAGTTCCAGAATCTATGCACCATCTCAGTACAGTGTAGTCACACAGATGGGACTTAGCTGCACAATTCACTACTCGTTTTATCGACATGGGATCCGAGAAAAAGATGACCACAGAAACAAGCCGGCATGCCTGATTCTTCGTCACGCTCCAGAGGGCTCGCACAGTCGCACCCACTTGGGACGAAGAATACAATGATGCCCGTCAGTAATGCCCCCAAACCATGACCTCACGCCGCAGAACGCAGAATCCAATCGCTGATCAGATGCGAGCCTTTGTAAGACGCTCGGCATTGGCCATGGCATGCAGGGCCCCAAGCATCTGAAAACAGTCGGTGAATGGCTTCGCTGCTGTCGTTGCGGCTGCCGTGGATGGCCTCCGAGCCATCAGTGCAGGTTTGTGGCCGTCGCCGATCGACCTTGCAGCCGGGACACGGTCGCCGTGGCTAGCCTACCATCTGTCCGTCCGTCGGCGTCGCCACTGAATTCATGCCACTGTTCGAGAGAGAAAGGAGCATCATATCATGGCGTGCTCGAAGAATAATCTGGACATCATTTGATCCGTGACCACACTTTTTTACCGATAAGAAAGAGGATCGTGCTTTCCATGACATAGCAGTGTTCCATACATCAACATGTGCTCCTGCAAATGCTACAATTTTAGGTACCATAAATAATATTAGAAGTTAGTTGGTGACATAAACGTTAAAGTTAGTGGAGAGCTTTAGCTATAGGACCCACAGCTGATCGCAATTGCTTGCCTTAGCTCTATATCCTTGTTAAAATTTTCTAATACAATACCATATAGCTACTCTGTAATCTCCATCCAATTGTGATGATAAACTTTGGTTACCAGTCACAACATTCGCTTTTCCATCTGTATTTATATTTTTCATCATTTTTTCTTCTTCTTGAATACGTAGGAAATCTGCGCACTTTATATTAAAATAGAAGTTTAGAGTTTACACAACACGCCACGACTTCGTGCGATAGGTTACATATTACAGCCCGTGCCAAAGGTTTACAGCAAATGCGACTACTCACTAACTAAACAACCAAGCTTCACGGCTCCCGCTTCGATCCACAGCTCATGCTCCCTCTCTCGCCTTAAGCTAGGTTACATATTTTTCATCATCAGTGCCTCAAACCACCATTTTGTTCGATATGTGTTTAGTTGAAACCATAACTAGGCTTATGACAGCTCTTATTGTAGCCATGTATTGCTAGACTTCTAAATTTTTTTATCTTTTTAATTGCTGTAATTTTTTCTTACGTGTTAAGTTGAAATTATAGCACTTGTTGTGCCTTTTATTCAAAAATATCTTTTGTATTTTTATTAAAAATATAGATACAGTACACTTTTAGTTACTCTTAGTAGCATAAACAGACACTTCAGCTTGTGCTCAGGATGTTGAATTTCCTCTACAAAATTTTTTTAATAAGTGTAGTAATATCCTTTTTTAATATAAAAATGGACTGCTCACAATTGAACTATTAATGCATATATGTTGCTAGCATAATTTAAAATGTATTGTGAGTGTCATTGGTACATAATTAATTAGGAAAACATTTTTTCATTAACTATGAAAATACATACTTATCGCTTGTTTTGCATGGGGTGGCTGTGTGGCACACAACATCCATGTTGAGTTAATATTTGCTTTTGAGGAGGGTGCTATGCTATCAAAGACCTACATGTCTGCGCCGCTACAATCCTTCAATCGCTACCAGTAGGCTACTGAAGCCAACGAGACTGGATCGTGCAGAGAAGTCTCAGTTTGCACACGGGCCCAGCGCATTGAGAAAAAGTGCAGATGGATCACAGATGCATTGGATGCATTGGGCACTGGCTAATAGCGAGGTGACGGTAACGGCAGTATGACACTGAGCCGGCGAGAGCTACAGCTACTCATTGCGCCGAGGTCCGAGCTGCTGCCATGGAGTAGGACGACGACCCCCTGGCGAATGGGGCGAGTCGTCGACGGCTTGGATTATGGATCGGAAACTTGGAACCTTGCAAGTCAACTTAGCTGGCCGGCTTTGTGGATAAACAGAGGCTAGAGAGAGAGAAGGTTGCTGTTGCCTGCAGTCAATGACGATTAAGATCGCAGCAGGGTTACCAAGTTGCAGACTTGCCTATCTGCGATGACCAATTTAGTAGGATAGGAATAGGGATGGTCTGCTCTGGAGACTGGAGAAAAAGCGCCGCGCAAATCAACTGGATCGAGGACGACAGTCGCGACGAAGGGGACCAAGGAGAGGTCATGGAACACTCTGCTAGCTATGCTATCGTGATGGACACCAGACGGTCTGACGCTGATCCGGCTCCAATTTGGTGTGTTCGTCGTCGACCCGAACCGGGCATGGGCAAGGTAGTGCGCGTAGGCGCGCATCGGAGCGTATCACGCAGTGCCAGCTTTGCCAGAAAGATCGATGGTCTGATGAGACCAGCGCAGACTGCTGACACTCTGACAGAGATCAGCTCATGAACATCCTAAACCTCATCTCGCATCGCATAGGCGTATGCGTGCGCCACGAGTTGCTGCGGTGCCGAGACTGGAAAGGCTGGTGTCGCTTGCTGAAATGCATCGGCCAGGGCTAGGCGGCTAGCGAAGAAAGCAAGAGGCAGCATTGGCTCCTGAATCTTCCGCGTGCACGTACGGGCAGCATAGGCACGTCGATCAGTTCGTCGGTAGATGTCACGTAAACCGATCTGACAGCGAAAAATCCACCGCGTGGTCAAGAAACCCGAGACGTGGAAAAGCAAGCTTTCTCGTCGCCTAACAGGTGCTTGCCCTGACCAGCTCCGATGTGCTTTCAGCCGGCCGTCTTCGGGAGCTTAGCTTTTAGTACCTTCCATCAGCGCGGCCACCCGGCGGCGCCTCACCGGCGCCGACGTCTGACGGCCCGGCCCTCCTCGCCACTACGCACGCCGAAAGACACCTCGCCCCCGCCAGTGCACCGGCGTCGCCGTCACCGCGACCGCCCATCACGCACGCACACGGCCGCGAGACGGAAACCTGCGTAGCGACAAGCTTCCCCGCGTCGCGGACGCGGCGAGATCTCCCCGAGCCCAAAGGCCGAGCACTCCCGCCGTGCCGGGCGGCCGGGGCGCGACGCGTGCGGCGAGCCCGCGCGCACTACCAGCCAGCCGCTGCCCCCTCCCCGGGTGCGCGTCCCCATCGCGCTCACCCGGGTTAAACTCGTGCCCGCACCACCGCCGCTTTCCCGGACGAGGTAGCGAGAGCGGACTCGCCACATGATTGATCGGTCACTCGGTCTGCTGGTGATCAGGGCGCGCCTTTCGATCGGCAGCGGGAGGATCTTTTCGGCCCGTCCATGGATCCGTCACCAGCTTTTTGACGGATCTCCGGAGGAGGAAGAAAGGAGACGCCACCGTGCGTGATCACTGGCGCACTACCACCGGCTGATCCATCATCCATCCATGTACATGCACAGCCACAGCTCGGCCGGCCGCTCCCGTGTCCTGTCCGTGCGGGTGCAATGCTTGTTTATACCGGCAGGTATCCAGCGTCGCTTTATTACGTGACGCCACAGGGGCAAAAATAATCGAGGCCTTTTGCTCCACGCCGGAGCTGGGGGACGGACAGTGGTGGCTGGGATCCGAGTTTATCTCACGGTCTGCTAATGCAGCCCCTTTTCTTTTCCTGAAATATCAGGCGGTCAGGGTTCAGTACTAATCTAATCCTGATTGGAAAGCAGGGGGGCAGTGGCAGTGGCACACGCGTTACACGCCTTTCTACACGGTTTCACTCGCTTTACGACTGGTCAGGTGCGCAGCAAGAGGATCCAAATCGACCAAGAGCGACGCTAGAACTAGAAGAGACGTTGCATCAGAGCATGAGCATGCTGAACGTGCTGCGGCCAGTCCTTTGTTTATGGCAACCAGTGGACGCATCAGGCAGGCAGATTGCTCGACCTGGCACCTGGTGATGCACCCAAAGTGCCGGTAGATGTAGATGGGCAGTTGCGCGGTTCCTCAGCGCAAAACTTGCTTTTCCATCTGCATTTGCATCACGCCCATCTGGAACGAGAAGCAGGCGATGCAGTTTGTGCAACCCCACCATTATTAGGTGCTTTGATGCTCGATGTGGTGGCATCTATCCTGATCCTGCGCCCTTTTTTCCGAAGTTAGAATGGCCGTGCGTTTTTGGGTGGTCGTTTTTTGATGTTCTTTTAGTTTATCTCACATCCGGAAAGAAAAGATATCTGGGCGCATGATTGGGATGAGACGGATCAGGGTTACTGCGACCTGAAGTAAACGGAGCGCATCCGTATCCCTGCCGCGACAAATTTGTCATGCGATAAAGGGATTAGATTCAGATGATCGTGTCACCTTTTGTGCTGGACGTAAAGTACCTGTGACTTGCATCACCAGCTTTTTAGGTTCCAAAAGCTCTCAGATGCAGACAAGAATGTAGGCACCCTTGTTTCTAACACCAAGCGCTCAGTGCGGTACTTTGCAGCCTCTCCCTGGTTAAGCTGGGAAATTGTTTTACCGGACGATTGCTCATTGCAGATGCAGCCCACCAGCATAGGTGGGGTACAGCTTGGGGAGGCCCATTAGGCCTACGGTCATTGAGTTGCTCTGTTTTCTCATACAAGCCTTACTTCTGTGAGCCTAAAAGAATCACTATGAGCGAAAGGGCCTGTGACAGGCTGGTCAACAGGAACTCAGTAGAACCCCAGGCCAAGAGGTCGCAAGTTCAGATACCCGGTGGGGACGGATTCTGAGGTGTGTTTTCCAGTATTATTTCTAGGTGGCTACAGGTACATGCATGCGCGTTCAGTGGTACTGCGCGTTCTAGTATGGACTCTCTTAAAAAAAAGATAAAGTCACAACGATTCAGAAAGAAACAGATGAATTCACTAAGCCGACAAGGAAAAATGTTTCTAAGTTTGACGTTTGCATCAAGAAACCTTTGTCATTGTACCGCAACACTGAATGAACAGCTCACCTCTTTTTTGCATTTTCGCTAGGACAAATATTTTAAATTTGCTGCCGAGAACCAGGCTTAACCCCATGCAATAGTAATACTACTATAGCACTGTTAGTAAGCAGTCTCCAAGGCCTGGACTCCGTGTGGCGTGGTCTGAACAAGAGGAGTCGAATGATTTAGAAGTTTGACTGCATGAAATCTTGCAAAAACGTACAGCACCTAGAAGTACTGCAAAAGTCATGCACATACACGGGTGACTTATAGTAGAAACGCGGCCTTTCTTTGAATCAGGAGCACTTGCTTTATACTCAAGCAACGCACGCATGAAGCCGGTCGCAGCGTTCCCAGTGCATCGTACATGCATGGTAAAAACACACTGAGACACGCACGCTATCTTTGTGCCGTTCCGTGTCCAGCATTCTTTTTCCTCGCTCGCCTCGTTCCCACCCGACGCGAATCGGTTCCCGGCCTCCGTGTTTCCATGGCGCTGTTCTTGGTAACAAGTGTGGAGTGCGGGCTACTCATCGACCTCTTTGGTTTTCCCCAGTTTGGGAATCGGAGAGCGTAGCGTGACTTCGTTTGCAGATGTACTAATTCTGGCTAAGTGTTGGAGTGCAGTCAAGGAGCCGCAGAAACAAGCGACAATATTCGATGCACTAGTTGAGTTTCAGGAGTACCTTGAAGCTGGAAAGTCCAAGAGGCCAAGAGATCCATGATCCAGCAGAGTCAATCTGTCCTGAAACTTCCTTTCTCTCTCTGTAGCTTTTCAGTAAGTGCAGTGAAGAGTGAACTAAGGTCATAACTGATAATATTCAGCATAGAACAAACGCATGTGGAAGCCTGAAATGCTGCCTGCATTCTGATCTGCAGGCTGCAACAGCAAGTTTAATTAGCATTTAACAATGAACTCATGAACACCACAGCCTACCCTTCCTGGGACTAAAATGTTTCGTTCTCGTTGTTGTTATCGCCGACAAACACTATAATTGTTCAGATGCTTAAGCCTGACACGCGCCTAAAACAGATGTAGCAGGTTTAAACTGATGCTGGGCATTTCCTGAAACCCCAAGCATGTTTATTGGGCCCCAGGAGCCACTGTCCCACACCACACGTGCACGGTCACAACGCCGATGTGCGAGGCTCGGCGCACCACGCGGGTGGCAGCGTGTGTGTACACGCACAAACACGGCTTGAGCACATCGAACAGCCACGGTAAGAGCACAGGGGGATTAAATTGGGAGTCTGCACCCTGGAAACATGGGATCCTGGATGCTAACAAACTTATTACCGCAAGGGGGGGGGAGGGGCCGCGCATGCCGAGGCGGCATGAGAAGAAGAAAACTTGAAACCTAAGGGTTTGACCCACCCGATCGAGTAGGGGCGTCGCAGAGGCCGCACGAGCGGGTGTGGACGGGCGTGCGTGTGGTGTGGCACAACAGCCCGATCGAGGTCAAGCAAGCAAGAGACGAACCACATACCTTTCGAGGTGAGGGAGGAGCTGCAGCTGCATTTGGCCCACCCGTCAGTGTCACCAACTGTCATCACCATTTCAGTCCTTCAGGTTTCAGACAGCTTATGTATGGCATTGAGGTCAAAGCTGGCAGATGCAAATGACGCCACTGAAAGTCTGTAGAACAAGAGTATTAGCATGAGCTCAGTTAGGCATTTACCAGATGCACTGGCACATAGCTAGTCAGGTCAGCAAAGCACTGTACCATGAATCAAACTCCCCATATTCGGGACAGGCCAGCCATAGACCATGAGCCTACCCTTGAAGACACTACCTGACCTTCTGACAAGAAGGAGCTTTCACGATTTGTAATGCATTTATCAGAAAAAAAAGAGTATTAACATTTTAAAAATAATCTGAAAGATTTTGGTAGCAGTGCTACTGACAGCAATTAAAGAAACACTGATAGTACAAGAATGAGTATAAACTCTCAATACAGTAGAAAATTGCGTCGGTTACCACAAACCGACCACTGGCCTACGTGCTCAGAGATTTGACCCTAGAACCCTCTATAAACCCCTATTAGTGACCTCTCATTTCATTAATCCTAAGCTTCTTACACTGTTGGGTGCTTGGAGGACAGGGTTTGGAAAACATAGCCCATGGGATTTTGGGTTCCACATTTTTTTCCCTCGTTTTGTTATTTCTGGTTTGCAAGGGAGGAATGAGAAGGTAGCACTTGAATCCATGCAGGTTTTTCGCATCAATGTCTGTAGAAGTTCTGTTGACAAGCCCAATGCAGCACCTCACCTTATGCACGAATGGGCAAGTCTGAAACTTTTGGTTAAAGAATTGATGGCATGTGACTATGATGGTGACCTAGTGATCAGTGAGGTACCTTGGATTTTCTCACACATTTCTTGGTAACTCAGCCAGCCCGTTTCATGTCATCCCTGGCAGGCTGGCACCATGGTGCACTGCGCACATAAGCTGTGAAGTTAATCCCATGACAGAACGGTTTCTTCAGAAGAACAAAAGCTTTAATGGATAGATAATAATTAAACCAAAACATATAAAGGTTGCCAAGTAAGTAATCCTTGTTTGAAGCATGTATCGGCTGGCGATAATCAAGAAAGGTGTGCATCCTCGTTCATAAAGGTTGATGGTCTGGCAAATTCAGAAATTTCGGAGTAGCCACAGCCAAATGGATGCAAAAAAGCATCTCTAAACGACAAAGGTAGTTAATAGGTCATGTTTACAACCACGGGATGCCGGCACATTCGACAGCAAGGATATAGAAATTGATAATCTAGGGATGAGCATCATCTTAAGTTCTTGACAAACCCCCTTTGGCCGTAATACCTTATCAGCAGCGAATATGTCACTATCTACACAGTAAAATAATGATGGGGGACTGAGGTTAGATTTCACAAGAGTTTGACTAATCACAAGCTTACAAAAGCCAGAGACAATGGCTTGTCCCATCAATGAATGATAAAGAAATTTTGCAAGACATGACTCCGGATTTTAGCTGTATCCCAGGGATCTACACTTCCCTCAGCTTAGCTGACTTCCATTTGATTAGATGGCAAGAAGAGCAGAATGCCAGTTTGGCACTTCATTTCCTGTGATTCATAATTGGGTGGCATGCATAAGCTTTTCTACAAGCGGTTTCATGGCCTGATTTGTTTTCCCCATATCTGATTCTACAATTTAAATAAAAAGGGAAAACAGGTTTTCCTTCTGTGGAAAATAACAGAATAAGCCATGTGCTCGTGCCACAGAATCCTTTTTGCTTTGTGTTCAGAAACATCTCCTTCAGATTTAAACTATAAAGGTGAAAAAAAAAGATATGAATGAAGGGGAAAGGGTTGGACCAAAAAGGATTTTGGGATCATGAGAGAATGAAAGGTATACATGCACATACCAATGTGAATACATATACATATATATATATATATATATATATATTATCAGAGGGAATTAGACTCTTACTGTCCCAATATAATATTGTATGTAATTGGAATTTGCAAGTCTCTTAGTGCCTTGGGAATTGTTCTTATAATTGACAGATAGAAAATTCCAGGGAACACAATTTTAAATTAGTAAGATAGCCATCTAGAGAGCTAGATTATTCTCTGAGCAGGCTTAATTATAGGCAACAAGGCATAAATTAGATGCAAAGTACTTGGCATTCAATTAATTTATTAATTAAGTGAGTATTAAATCTAAAGATTGCTAATCCCAATCTTACCACGGAACTCGAACATCTCATTGAGATACTCATCATGGAGGTGGAGTCAAGTCTAATAAGACCTTACGTGAGTCACTTAGGTAGGGTTTCAGAAGTTCTGCTATAAGTAACAGTTCTTTAGTGCACGCAAGGGTGCAAAAGATTAGCCAACTAGTAGGAAGGCAAACCCTACAGAGTGAGAAACCAAGAGAGTTAAGACTGCAAGTCTGGCCTCCCTTCTCTTTGAGTATCTGCATGCCATAGTTCTCTTAGAGATTTTGTGCTAGCTTTGCTCCAAATTTAGCTCCTTCTAGACAAGAGCACAAGCAGTGCTTAGAAAGCCACCTCGTTAGGTCTGAAGAAGTCAGTGTTACATGGTGGCCTTACATTAAATGGAAGAAAGGTTTCTGTTTACCTCCAGTAATCAGTAGAAATCAAAACCTTTTAGCTACTGCCTACCGAGTGAAGTGCCTACCGAGTGAAGTTTAACCATATTAGAGTTTGTAGCTGGTAACTTCTTGTAACTTGTAACTAGGAGGTGAGCAATGAGCACCACCTGAGACACACAGCATCCAGCCAGAGATTTGTTTTACTGTGGTAAACATATGGATGAGATCAGAAGTGATGACATGGAGAAGCAAGATGAAGTTATCTTACCTGGCTTTAGATTTCATCCAACAGATGAAGAGCTCGTCAGGTTCTACCTTAAAAGAAAAATCCAGCAGAAGTCTCTCCCGATTGAGCTCATCAGGCAGCTGGATATCTACAAGTATGATCCATGGGATCTCCCAAGTAAGCATCGATGCATCCCTTCCCCTTCTTAACTGTGTTCTGTTTCTCTGCACAAATCATTAAAGAACTAAGAAACCTGTTTGTTTTAAGATAAGGTCATTTTGCTACATGATGCTTTTTTTCTGTACGAGAAGCGTGGATCATGTATGATTTTATCTTGCGCTCTTGTAGATACTATGCATCTTAGTAAATCTTCAGAAACTTCTACATGCAATTGTTGCTTCGTCTGTATCGTTGAGGTTTTGCCTACTTGAAATACCCAGGCACTGTAAAACGTACATGTATATGGGGTAAAACTCCTAGGATTAAACTAAATCTCATTAACACGAATAGTAAGGTTTGCACAGACCCAACATAATAACAGCTTACTGTCCTGATGTATCTACTACGTCTAACCTGCATGTTTAAGCTTTATGTGATCACATGATTCCATCTCTGAGCTTACATAATCCTGCGTGTTCTTGCCGAGCTTATGCTTTCCCTTGTATGTTGCTGTGCTGCATAACTGATTTAGGATTAGGCTATCCTAGATTCCTAGTTTAAAGAACATGCAAGCACTACATAGCTTATATTTGCATGCATGAACGCTAGTTCATTTTATCTGTTGAACTTCCAGGCTTCAATGATGAAAACTAATTTTAACTGGATCTTTGGTTTTAAATAGTATTATGAAAAGGCAGCATGAATCTAACACACAGTTACTTATGGAATCTTCTTCCTTTTTTCATGAAGAACTAGCGAGTACTGGAGAGAAGGAATGGTATTTCTACTGTCCAAGGGATAGGAAGTACCGGAACAGCACAAGGCCGAACAGGGTAACTGGAGCAGGTTTCTGGAAAGCCACTGGAACTGATAGGCCAATCTACTCTTCTGATGGGAGCAAGTGCATCGGCTTGAAGAAGTCTCTTGTCTTCTACAAAGGTAGAGCAGCCAAAGGGGTCAAAACTGACTGGATGATGCATGAATTTCGGCTGCCTTCACTCACTGACCCATCATTGCCACCGAAGAAACCACTTGAGAAGACCATTCACCCAAATGTAAGCACCTTGCATGCTGCAATATTTGATAGAAAAAAAGTTAGCACTAAACTACTTGACCCTAGAAAGTTATAATTGTAGCTTTTGTGATATACACTATATCATTCATAACATCACCAAACGATATAGGTCCTCCAAAGATTACACTGTGATAACTCGCAGTAAGAGCTGCATAAGGCCTAGTGTTTATAGCACTATTGAAATGGTTAAAACATAGCACATTTTAGCACAATTGCTGCAGTTTATTTGTATCATCCCCTGTGTACATTGTCCAAATAGAAAATATAAACTATGAAAAAATGGAGACATTTTCAAAAAAAATGTCTTGCATATGAAAACCAATAACAAACTTATTTCCTTTTCATAAGCAGGATTCCTGGGCGATTTGCAGGATTTTCAAAAAGACCAATTCAACAGCGCAGAGAGCGCTCTCACACTCATGGGTGTTACCTCCATTATCCAGCACAAATGAGAACTACATGCGTCCTTCCTCGCAGGCTACACAGAGAAGTCATCACAGCTCAGAGAACACATCGTCTACAATGACTGACATCGTTTCCTCCACTATCCAGTTCAATGGCAGCAATTACACGCCTTCAATACTTTCCTCTAGCCGCAACCCTCTGAGCATCATTGGCAGCAGCAGGCCGGCTGCATCCCTTGTGCTTCCCCCATCAGGTGCAGAGCATCACACCATGAGTGTCCTCTCAGCAATCCCGCTTGATCTTCCAGCGGGGATGGACATCACATCCATGGTCCTCAATGCATCGCCCACTACACTCCAGAACCAAGATAGGATCCCCACAAACATCGAGTTTGGCCAACCACACTGTACCAACAACAGCATTATCATGGCCAACAGATGCACGGTTGATTTGCCTGACATCGGCAACAGTGCCAACAGCTTTCCACGGTCAATCAACTTTCCGTTCAACCTGCAAGGAGCACTGCCTGATGACTGGAGGATGACATTGCCTTGGGACTCTCTCCCTTGCACAACTGAGGTCTCAATGAATAACCAACCGACCAAGTGTTATACTTAGTTTGTACTCTGTTTGTAGTCAGTACTAATGTAGGCTTGGTTTTACAGTGTATCAGTGTAGTGCCTAATTCACCATTTGGAGCTTCTAACTCCATCTGCTAGTATTGCTGTTAGCATGGAGAAGTATTAGAATTTCGTTCTGCTAACAGTGAAGCTAGCAGAGTCATTAGGATGTATCCGTGACCTAGTACCTTCTGTGCAATGTAGGAGCAGTTGCTATCTTCGCATTTCATGTGTAACTCTGTAAGACTGCAAGTCTAACTTAGCTTCAGTTTTGTTCATAGCTTCATGCACTCAAAGTCTCAAATCGTGTCCAGTGAAGTAGATCCTCTGATCTCCACCAGTTCTCTTGTCTACTCTGGTTGTCAGAACATTAGGAATTATCAGTGCACGTAACTCAGAGGGACGACTGTCACGAATCAATCTCTTGTATGGTAGTATTCACTCAATGAAGCTTACTTGCCAAGGCGGCTTGCCGGGAGGCGTGCATGCCCAGGCCGTCGACTCGGTATCCTCCTCCAACGGTTGGGATTAGTTAGCACCGGTCATCGCCGGCAAGCCGGCCGCCGCAGCGCCTCGATGAATCGCTGGCGCCGAAACGCAATTTCGACGGATCACACGGAGTCTTTAGGCGGCAGATGAGATGATCGAAAAGCAGTTGGTGGCGGCGCTATGGACTCGCGCGCGCTGTCGCGCTCGCGCAGAAAATTAGTAGAGCTTCGGGGCGGTTCGGGCGGGGCTCTTTGTACGGCTTCCGGAAGATGGATAAGCAATCCATTTTCCAGCCTATTAGGCCCACGGCGCCATCTTCTTCCACCCACATGCCGCCGACCGCTCCCCCCACTTCCCATCTTTCGCCGACGGTCGCTCCACTCCCTCCTCTACCTCGCCGGCGCACGCGCAGCGTTGGCCGGAGGAAGAAGACGGGACGGAGAAAGGAGATAGGCACCAGCGACAGCAGCTGGAGGAAGGAGATCGTGCGGCGTTGAAGGCCGCACGAATCTCAAACATCGGAAGGTGGATGAAAGATGTATAGAATTGACGGATTCGGACCAATTCCGTCGTACGAGAAAATATTTGTTTTGGGTCTGGAAGAGCGTTCCTTTTAACGTGGGCCACGACGAGTGTAAGATCCAATTCGCTCACAAATCAGCACAGTACGGTGGAATCCATGGGCCAAGTCCACAGCTGTGACCGTAGTAAAGCATTTTTTCAGTATTATAAATCTTAATTATTCTCACCATGTTCACCCACTAAAATGTTATATTAAATTAATAAATTTATATACAGTTATACACAGGCAATATTTGTATAATAAATAACACCTCCAAACCGCATCCATCTAAAATAGCGTGCAGAGTAGTTGGCATGGTCCGGCGGGAACCCATGGAGGCCTGGAGGGGCGTTGACAGTGGCCACTCTCCAGCAGTGTTGTTGATGTTAGGCAGTGCTGAACACGCCACTAGGAGCCAAGTAGACATCCGGGAATGCGGCCAAACCAGAACCCACTGTTCCCTAATGTTCTAATCACGCATTGGTTAAGCCGTGCAAACTGACAGTCGGGCCGGACAGTGTCAGCACTCGAGCACCAACTCGCTAGTGCTCCACTCCAGACTCCTCCAAGTGCAAGGCAACCGGACAGGCCGGGCAAAATCCACTCCGAAGTCCACACATACGATCGATCGGTGACGGCGCCACTAAATCGAGTGCCCACCTGTCAGCGACACGACTCCCCTCTCACGTCAAACCGTTCAAAACCCAAGTTATAACCGGCTTTTAGTCGCTGACAAGCGGACCCACCACAACACAATAGAGCTCTTCTAAAAGTCCAAACCAAACCCACCTGGTGTTGGACAGCACTGGGCGCCATTTCCTCGCCGCGGCCTCGGACCCGCACGACGTACGCGCTCGCCTCGCGCCATGGCCGGCGGCAGGGCATCCGCACGGCGTCGCGCGGTGGTCGCGGCCGTCACCACGCTGATCCTCCTCGCCTCCGTCTCGTTCCTCCTGTCCGCCACGGCCACCAGCTCCGCCGCCGCAAACTCCCCAGCCTCGCGCCTGGCCGTCGTCCAGCGGCACGCCGAGGACCACGCGGCCGTCCTGGCGGCCTACACGGCCCACGCGCGCCACCTCAGCGCGCTCTCGGCCTCCCAGACGGACGCCTTCCTCTCCATCTCGTCGCGCCTCTCCGCCCTAGCCTCCCGCCTCTCCGTCTCCACCGTGGGGGCCCTGGAGAAGGAGGTCAAGGCCCAGGTCAAGCGCGCGCGCTCCCTCGCCGGCGCCGCCAAGGAGGCGTTCGACACGCAGTCCAAGATCCAGAAGCTCTCCGACACCATATTCGCCGTGGGGCAGCAGCTCCTCCGCGCCCGCCGCGCGGGCGTGCTCAATGCCCGCATCGCCGCGTGGTCCACGCCCAAGTCGCTCCACTGCCTCGCCATGCGCCTCCTCGAGGCCCGCCTCGCCAACGCCTCCGCCGTCCCCGACGACCCGCCCGTCCTGCCGCCGCAGTTCGCCGACCCGTCGCTCCATCACTACGCCGTCTTCTCCGACAACGTGCTCGCCGTCTCCGTCGTGGTGGCCTCCGCGGCGCGCGCGGCCGCCGAGCCCTCGCGCCACGTCTTCCACGTGGTCACCGCGCCCATGTACCTCCCGGCGTTCCGCGTCTGGTTCGCGCGCCGCCCGCCGCCGCTCGGCGCGCACGTGCAGCTCCTCTCCGTCTCCGACTTCCCGTTCCTCAACGCCTCCTACTCGCCGGTCCTCAGGCAGATCGAGGACGGGAACAGGGACGTGGCGCTGCTGGACTACCTCCGGTTCTACCTCCCGGAGATGTTCCCGGCGCTGCGGAGGGTGGTGCTCCTGGAGGACGACGTGGTGGTGCAGAGGGACCTGGCGGGGCTGTGGCGCGTCGACATGGGCGCCGCCGTGAACGCCGCGCTGCACACATGCTTCGGAGGGTTCCGGCGCTACGGCAAGTACCTCAACTTCTCCGACCCCGTCGTCCAGGAGAGCTTCAGCCCCCGCGCGTGCGCCTGGTCCTACGGCGTCAACGTCTTCGACCTCCAGGCGTGGCGCCGGGAGCAATGCACCGAGCAGTTCCACCGCTTTATGGAAATGGTAAGCTTTGCCCTTGATGATCTTTGGCAATTGGCAGGGCTTAGCCGATGAACCAAGACACTAATTTTTTTGCTCAATTTGCTTGTGTTCGCGTGATTTTGGTTGGCAGAATGAGAATGGGACGCTCTGGGATCCGGCGTCTGTTCTGCCGGTCGGGCTCATGACGTTCTACGGCAAGACGAAGCCGCTGGACAAGTCATGGCACGTGATGGGGCTCGGGTACAACCCGCACATCAGGCCTGAGGACATCAGCGGGGCTGCCGTGATACACTTCAACGGGAACATGAAGCCATGGCTGGACGTCGCGTTCAACCAGTACAAGAACCTCTGGACCAAGCACGTCGACACCGAGATGGAGTTCCTGACGCTCTGCAACTTTGGACTCTGAAAGACTGACGAAACCAGATTAAACTTGTCTCTGTGTCTGAACATCTCTTCAGTGCTGATACCTTGATGATGTTTGTTTTGCCTGCTGAGCCAAGCATGCTGCCAGCACGAGTAAATCCTCTGATATTTAATTATGTAGCTTTTGGGTTCTCTCTCTGCTGCAACCAAGTGATGAAGTGAAAGTTGCGACCTTGTTGCTAGGCAGCATTTTGCCTGTAGATGATGTAGGGCTCTCCGCAGGCTCCACTGATGTTTATGTGTGTATCAAATTCTCATCTAGGATATATAGCTAGTGTCACCATATCGTTCTTTTGCGCGGTGGCAGTGTCAGTCATTCTATTGATCTGCATGGTTAAGACACCTAAGAAGTGCCATGCTTGTGTGTGTTGTTTGTCTATAAAACTGTTAAACTATTTTGACATTACTTTTGAGAAACCGCAAGTTTTTGTCTAGTTTAGAGAGTTATAGCTACCTTAAGAGTAGATTGGACAAAACTACAGCTTTGTAACCACACCAACAACTGAACTGAATATTAAATAACATGCAATCTTTTTGTAAAACTAGTTTTGTGCCACATACTAATGTGTAAAAAAGTTTGTAGCCCTTTGAAATAGGCTAAATATGTGGTTTTTAGTATTAGGTTAAATTGCTCCTAGTTTTTCAGAAGTAACATTTTTGTTCAGTTTGGTCGTGACAATTATGAAAAATCTTCCAATCCATCCGTTCCAAAATGTAGGTTGTTTTGACTTTTCTAGGTTCATATATTTTACTATAAATCTAGAAAAATTAAAACGAACTACATTTTGTAACGGAGGGAGTAGGTCTTTCAACGAAAAACGTACCATCTGGTGAGTCCTACTCCTCCTTCCGTTCCGAACTACTTTGCAATTTTTAGCATTGTTCCAAGACAAATATCTCTAACTTTGACCAAGTTTGGAAAAATATATGAAAATTTCACAATACAAAATAGATAATATTTTATAAAACTAATTTTGATGTTGTAATTGTTGTTATATTTTTTCTATAAACTCTTTGAAAGTTAGGCAAGTTTGACTTATAACAAAATTTAATGTGATAGATAATTTGAGAAATGGAGGGAGTATTCTATTTATCTCAATTGTTTGACACTTCGACTCAAGTTCACTTTGTTGAAGACGCTATTTTCTTTGTTATGGTAACGGTACATCTGAACAAGTGCCACATTGCTTGGGGATCCAATGGATAGCGTTTCCTGCTACCCCCTCTAGCCTTCTTCCCCTTTGTGTTCCGGGTTCCTACACAGCCATGTCAGCCATACATGCTCCTGCGTCCCACCCTGACGTCACCACCCCGTATCAGGAAAAAGTTTCGCTCCTCACCTGAATCCGAACCGCTACTCCCCAGGTGAGGTTATATGTTGCTAGAGGCGACAATCCCATCAACCATCACTTACAAAGATTAAATAGAGCGGAGATTAAATGGACCATCAGTCTAATAATGTAGTGCTCATAGACTCTTTGAGCCATTGCATGCATGTTACCACCTAAATAGGAGAAAGAATCTGTACTTGCACGCAAAAAAGGCAACAATGATGATGAAATGAACCGGATTCCCGAATTGAGGAATCCGACTCCCTGTATCGTCGTGATAGTACCTGGATCAAGCGCTATCACATACAGAACTCATTTCAGACATAATATCACAGTCATACTCATTAAGAGGTCAATCACGGGTTTAATTATTACATAAATCCAGAGGATCTGTAGTACGGAATTTATTACAAGCCTCTCGGCTAAATCGAACAAGCAGAAGGCGCATAGCGGTAGCTAGGTCTTCGGGCGCCCTCCATCTTCGGGATCCACCTCCACAGGCGACTTGAGCGTAGCTCGGGCCTCAGTCGTACCATCCGTCGTCGTTGGGGTCGAATTCCGGGTCGGATCCTGCATCGAACCAGGCTATCCCTAAGGAATGGGATAGGTTCACGTCACCATCTGTATGCAAGCTTTATTGTGGTCTATACTACGGATATACAAGAGTTCAAGGAGTAAAGCTGGGGTTTCCCTATGCATGCATTATATATATATATATATATATATATATATATATATATATATATATATATATATATATATATATATATAAGAGTACACATCTCCTTTCATTTCCAACTCGGGCTCTTCCGGCATTCCGGACTCCCGGTCACACACACCTTCCAAAGCCACCAAGTCGATGCGAGGACTCCCTCTCCTCGCATCTCAACTGCCCCCTAGCAGGACGATATTCTAGAGGGAGGTAGAAATCATGAGTAACACTAACTAATAAGAGCAACAGAGGAGTAGGAGTGTCCATAACCGAGGACGCGGCTATACGTATAGTTTTCACCCTGCAGGGGTTGTACACCTAGACCCACTCGAATCGACACTAGCCGGAGATCAGCCGACTAGAATACGAAACACCGGTCTACTGAAACGGAAATAGGAGCCACGGCACCATCCGGCTTTCCCGGGTCTTGGGCGCATCCTCCCGCGAGAGGTCGCCCCGGGACTGTGAAGCCTCCCATGCGTCTCGGGGAACGTGAGGTCAGCACCTCCTTCCCCTGCACCGATACTCGATCCTCCTACCGGCTTGGTACCGCACTTGCTAATTCCGGACCGGGCCCACCCTCATAATGGGTAAGTGGTGTGCACGCTTAACAAAGTCCCACAAGTCATGGTTACTCTCACCCGGTCCTTATCTGCCGGAGCGGGCATCATCGTCAAATGCGTATCCACCACGGTGGTCCGCAACCGCACCCTTAGCGGGTGCCACAAACACCTCAACACGTAACCAAAACTGTACCCGCCACAGGTACTCCGTAGGGTGTGTCAAGATACACACCCCAAGCCCTCGATCCACGATCGAGTTAGGTTGCCCACTCCCGGCTAAACCCTAATCACCAACTCCTGATGGGATCCACTTCACGCACGCCAAGACTATCCAACCATATCCCACACATACACATTCAAGGGTTTACAAGGCATTTCATATAATAAACGAATAAGATAGGTTGACAAGGAGTATGGTTCGTAAAGAGGCCATGCAGGTTTATCTCGATATACATATATACACATACAGCAAAAGCATATCTACAAGCAAATGCCTAATAGGGATTCAAATCGTAGATGGGCGTGAACCTGGCGTCTCCTCGAAGTCCTCCTGAGCTTCCGGGTAGTCCCGGTCGTCGGTCAGCTCCTCGCGGACGGGTCCTATTCGTAAATACGAGTAAGAGTAGGGACTAAAGTGCAAAAGTGCACAAAAGGTTGCAAATAAGATCCAAATCACCACAATACCTATTCTAACAGGTGGTTCATGATTTTAGAAGAATAATGAAACTGGTTTCATAATTTTCGGAGGTCAGGATAATTTATTATGAATTTCCTAAGGAAAAACCTATTTCTGAAATTAATAAAAGAGTTTCAGAAAAGCAGGCCTGAAAACAGGGACACGTGGCAGCACCAGGGCGTGCCACGTGGCATGCTGACGTCAGCAGGGGGGTCCGGGATGCTGACGTCAGCAGTGGGCCCTGCCGACGTCAGCGTTGACCGGTCAACGTTGACAGGTCAACGGTCAACGGTCAACGGTCGTCGGGCCCCACTGGTCAGCCTCGGCACGAGGCTGACAGGCGGGCCCCACGGGTCAGGTCAAAACAGGAAAAGGGAAAAAGGGTTCCGGTCTGGGTTGGTTTTGGGCCAAAAGAGGTGATGGGCCGGCTCGAGGCCCATCGGCTCGGCTTAGGCTCACAGGGGCAGCTCGGCCTGCGGCTCAGCAGGCCGGCTCGGGCGGACAGGCTGGCTGGGTACGCGGTTTGGCTCGGCTCGATTCCTCCGCGGGCCGACTTCTTCTCCTCCATGGACCGGGCCTTCTCCTCTTCTTCTTTTCCCCCACGCTGGCTGCTCCTTCGCCTCCTCCTCCTCGCGGGCCGGCGGCGACTGCCCTTCTCTCCTCTCTTACTGACAGCTCGGGCCCAGACGTCCGTCTCCGTGGGATCCGGTGTGGTGGCCCGGATCCGGTGTGACAGAAGGGCGTGCGTGTGTGTGGCGCCCGAAGGCGTGTGCGGTGTGAGCGCCCAAGGAGCGCTCGGGGAAATGCCACAATGGCATGGCCGCGACGCGAACGCGACGTCGCGGCCGCGTCGCGGGGCGGGCGCGCACGGCGAGGCCGTGGCGCAGGCGTGGCGAGGGTGGCTGCGGCTCGGCCTTGCGGTGTGGGTGCGCACGCACGCGCGCGGAGCCTGGCTGCCCAGGGCCGCGGCGTGGCCGTGCCGTGCGCGGGGCACCGGCACCCCGGGCCCGCGGCACGACGCGGCGGCGGTAGGGCGACGGCGGTTGCGGGGCAAGGAAGCGGCGCGTCGGGCTCCTGCAAGAAAGGGTGGCACGGCGGCCGGAGGGGAGGTCCTACGGCTCCTACAGAGGGTTCATCGACGGCGCTAGGCTCACGCCGGCAGCATGGGGGAACGAGAGGGACGGCGGCAGCGATCCTCACCGGAGGGGCTGAAGGGGAAAGGGGCTGGTGCGGTGGCGGGTCGAAGCCGGCGGGTCGTAGCCGTGCAGGAAGAACCGCAGCGTTGGTGAAGACGATCGGGGCGCCGGCTCGGTGAAGCTCCGACGTGGCGGCGACCTGCTCCTCGTGCGGCTCCGGGTGGCGTCCTCCTCCTCCTCGCGCGGCCCTTCTCCTTCTTCCCCTCCTCTCCTCTCACTTCTCCCGGGTGTGGCGGCGGCGGCGGAAAGGAAACAGAGGCGCTGGTGGCTAGGGTTAGGGCGGCGGCCGCGAGGGTTTTTTGGCGTCCGCGCTGGGACGCGTGGCGGCATCGCGGCGCGGCTGGGGCTAGGGCTCGGCTGCGCGGGCGGCCGAGGCGCGGGGGAAAAGAGGAGCGCGCGCGGGCGGTTGCGGCGGGCTGTCGCGGAGCGAGGACAGGGGCGCGCGCTTGGCAGGTGACGCAAGGAGCGGGGCCGCGGCCGGGGGAGAAAAAGAGGAAAAGGGAGGCGAGCGGTTAGGAGCTCCTGTCGCGGAGCGGCGTCGCGGCGGAGGCGAGCGAGCGGGAGGAGACCGGGGTCGCGGCGGTCGGGAGGAAGGGGAAAGCTGACGGGTGGGTCCCGCCCGTCAGCTGCCTCGGGCGGAAGAGGGAAGGGGAGCCGGGACAGTTCGCGAAGCTGGGTTGGGCCGGCTCTCGCGGGCTGGTTCGCGTGCGGGGGAGAGAAAAAGAAGGGAAGAAGAACAGCTGGGCTCGGGTTGCGTGGGTGGTGGGCTGGTGGCCCATTAGGGGTGTTAGGGTTTATAGTTTGGATTTGAATTTGATTGGCTTAATCAAATTCAAATCCCACACATTTGAAGTAGCACTTGGAGAATTCCAACCAAATAAAATCCAATAATAACTCCAACTCAAATTTATCCGTAAAAAGTTTTTGAAATTCACAAATTTTGTTAAACAAACCCTATAAACTCTAACATGGGATGTTACTGATGATGTCACCCACGTGCATACAAATCTAAAATTAAAAAAATTATAACTATTAAACCGAGCATCCAAATTAAATTTGGATTACATCATTTTCTTTCTTATGACAAGATCTTCAAAATAAGATCACACTTGCCTATATTTGCATAAAATTTTTCAAAAAATATTTTTTAACACTAAATAATTAATTTCGGATCCTGGGAACGAAAAATTTAACAATACGAACAAATAATTATTTTTATAAACCAAAACTTAAATATACCGAACAAATAATAATGTACAACGAACAAAATATTAAACATCACGAATATTCAGTACTATGAATATTGTGAACAAATAAGTCAAAATCACCAAATAAATTTGTCTACAAAAATAAAGAAAAGTTCAATATTGTAACCAATAATTTTTCACTTCAAAATAATATAATAGAGTATATATTTGTTAAGATCGAATTAAAAGAAATAATAAGATATTAACAAATACTACAAATTATACAACGGAGATCAATTAAATACATGACAAGATAAAATTATATTAACAAATATTACAAATCCTACATGGAGATCCAACGTGTCAATACCATCAGCAAGTTTTTCTAACATGCAAACAAAATATATACACATGACAAAGATGTCATAGTACAAAGAAAGAGAGAAAAGAAACGAAAAGAAAAATAAGAAGAAAAGAAAGATGAGGACAGTTAGTATATAAAATAATAGAAAAGAGAAATAAAAAAATAAGAATGGAAAAAAGAAATTTTGATATTGAAAAGAAAAGGAAAAAAAGGAGAAGAGGAAAAGAAAACAAAAGGAACTAAAGAAAATAATATCTAAAATATACAACAATGTATGTAACAGAATAGACCTTAGACCTATCCAACATCAAGTTCGCTCAAATTCGAAATATATTTTAGTTTTATTGAAACCAAAACCTTTCCCACAATATTGAATATCAGTATTTTTTTGAGAGGATATTGAAAATCAGTATGTAAGTCAAAATGACTCTGGGCCGGCTATGTCTGTTATCTTGATTTTTTTTCGCGAAATTCTACAGCGCATTGGAGCCCATCAACCACCTCATGTATCCTTTTGCATCCGGATCTGGACCAAACTCCAGCCCAGCTCGCTACTCAGTAGCGCGTGGGCCAATAAATATAATAGTCGAGCAACAAGAATGCGGCCCAGTTGGGCGGTCGCGATGAATATCCGTTCCGGCTACCTCGCCCGCCACGCCACCGCCCCCCCACACCCCCCCCCCCGCCCCCCGGCCGGCGCGCGCTGCCCACCACCACGCGTCCACGCGCGCCGTCATATTACCCCTAATATTACCCCGTCATCTCCCTCGCTTCGCACCCGTTCGACCTCCTCACCTGCCTTCAATCCCCACCCAGGGTTTATTCCCCTCAGCCACGCTTCGGAGACAATCTGCCGCCTGCTTCTCGATTACTACTAGATCGTATGAAAGGAGGCGCACGGATCTAGCTCGATTTCTGCGGGTTCAGGGCAACCATCCGTGGCGATTCGATTCGGTCTGGTGATTCGCGGGGTCGTCCCGATCAGCCATGGTGAGGAAGCTCAGGCGCAAGGGCGCCGCCTCCGCCGCGCCGACGCCCAAGGCCGACGCCCCCGGGCCGACCAAGCCCGACAAGTTTAAGAAGAGGGCGGTGAAAACCGATCCGGAGAAGGTGAAGGCGGCCGCCGCTGAATCCGCGGGCACCGCCGAGGCGTCTGCTTCGGCGCCGTCACCCGCGCCGAAGCCGGTCGAGGCGAGTCCGGCGGCGGCCTCAGGGGCTGACAAAGGTGGGGTCGCTCCGAGCAAAAGGGAGGATAGGAAAGCGAATCGAAAGGAGTCGATGAAGGGGAGAGAGGAGGAGAAGGGGAAGGGGGAGGACAGGAAGACGAACAGGAAGGAGATGAATAATGGGAGGGAAGAGGAGAGGGTGAGGAGGGAAGAGAAGAGGAGGAGGACGACGGGGAACGAGGAAGAGGAAGATGATGATGAGAAGGGGTTTATATTCATGTGCAGCGCGAGGACGAAGCCGGAGTGCTACCGGAGCGGCGTGTTTGGCCTGCCCAGGGGGAAGATGGATGTGGTGGAGAAGATCCGGCCAGGAGCGAAGCTGTTCTTGTATGATTTTGACCTCAAGCTAATGTACGGGGTGTACAGGGCGGATACGAGGGGAGGCTTGGATCTTGTGCGACATGCATTCGAGGGGAAGTTCCCTGCGCAGGTGATTTGTGTACCTTGATGTTTGTTTTGCTTGTAGTGTAATTTAGTTTTGCAGTTGAGCTCAGTAGTGTTTGCAGGCCAAAAATTTTTCATTGAACAGAGGTGATAAAACTGTAAAGATGCCATACACTGTTGTTATGATTGTGGACGTCTATAGGACCAAAGAGTTTATTGGTTGGGTCACTACTATAGTGTTCATGATCAAGAATTCAAGGGACAGAACTTAATCGAATCATCAAAGTATGTTCTTGTTTTCTAATACACTCATATCCTTTGCTCTAGCTTTCACTTTTTTTTTCCTTGCGTATATGTAGCAGCAGCATCTCTACTAATGACCTAACTTTGATTCCCATGAACCAGTAAACCACAGATATGGGTAGTTCTTTTTGTAGATTTTTCTAATGTGTTTTTCAAGATTTGAATACGTGACGTGCAGGTTGTTGACCTTAAGAAACTGCACTAACCAGTGTTCCCATACTCCAAAAAAAGAGGGAAAATAAACTAGCACCTCCATTCATCATCTCACACTATGTGCACCTTTATTATCAGGATCTGATTGTGTTTTATCGTTTTGCGCAGAAGCCTGTAGAAGAAATCAGCAAACATGTGTCCAATTGATATAGGCTTTCGCTAGCCATGTTAAAGCCTCTATTAATATGTGTTGACCTCAAATGTTATAGGACATATATCATATATATTTGTTAACACTCAATAATGTGATTGAACAACGAATTTAGCTTCATAAAATGCTCTACCTACCTTCGTGGCATAGAAAATAAATTTAAATATGACAACAAAAAGTGTTTGGATAGTTTTAAGTTTTGTTTTGCTCACTGTTTTGATGGTACCTAGAGTTAACATAGATCACTTTCTTAGCGGTAGAATGTAAAAATGCAGGGACCATGTTGTGCTTGTAATATTCTTGATGAAAAGCTTTTGTCCAAACTTAATGGCTGCAAAAAATCATGTGTCCTTTGCTTTTCAGGTCATCAAATTAGAATTTTGATTGTAGATGGATGGCAAAGCAAAGTGGATGATGTTTGAACTGTGACATTGTTATTTCTTAACTAATTTGTATACTTGATGCAGGTCAAATTTAGCATTGACATAGATTGTCTTCCTGTTCCTGAGAGTAGTTTTAGGCACGCCATTAAAGAAAACTACAATTCAAAAGGCAGGTTCACCCAAGAGCTCAGCCCTAAACAGGTGAGTCATGGGGAATCTTCTATACTGCAAAGTTGTATGTATAAAAATGGTTTGAGGTTTTATCTCATGCTCTTATGTGATGGCATTGTATTGTAGGTTCATAGGCTATTGGAAACTTTCAAGCCTATTGGCCTTTCTCAACCAACTCCACAACATATTGAAGAAACACGCCATCCACGTATTGTTGAAGATAGGCGAGAACTGTATGACTACGAAGAAAGACGAGTACCACACCATGTTGAAGAAAGGGGCACACCTGTTCATGCCCTTGCATATCCTCCTGAGGATCATTACAAGATTACACATTCATTACGCCCTCCACTTCTTGATGAGCCTAGGCATATTATGGTGCTAGATCCTTATCATATGCAAGAGCCTCAACATGTTCCTCCTAAGTATTATCACCAAGTGGCTACTGGTTCTTTAAACCGTGAACCTCATATGGCTATTCTGCATGAAAGGTAAGTCTCATAACTGTATCTTGTTGTATTTCTAAATTTGGGTGCATTGACCAGTTTCCAAAATCTTAGCCTTTTCCAAATGGTCTAGCTTATTGCAGGCTTCAAATTAAATTCCTTGAGAGCTCATTTCTACCGCCTTGGCCATGTTAGGCTTTTTATTTCTGAACTTGAAGCCACGGCATAATTATGCCCCTTACAACTTGAAGGCTATTTTGCACTGGAGTTTTTTTTATTTGCAACTCTTTTGCGATTCTCATTCCTGTTCAGCACTTTCCTCTTTTCCTAGTATTCCATTACAGTGTTTTTCCTTTCCTTTCTTTTTTCTTTTTCTTTCCTTTTGCAGTTCCACTAAGTCAACATCCATGTATCATCATTGCCTTGCCATAATCTTTTGGGAAAGCTAAAATACCCTTCTGGACTTATCAACAACATGTGTTTGATTGATTTTCAGTTGTTCAGTTCACTAACATATCAACCCTATGTGTAAAATAGTTGGAGATGGTCAGACGATATTAAAACAATTATCATTGGTCAATATGTGTTCATTTGACAGTTCCGGCTAGTGGACAAAATCACAAAATAACTAATGAAAGGACAAACAGGACGAGCAATTTATGAGGATAGAAAGAGAATTAGCCTTACATTAATGACCATTAGAATATTGAAATATAAGTACTCTACACTAGCTTCTCTGGCTAACCATCTTATGAGGGAAGCTATTCTTAGTCTGTTTGAAGCTTTTTTTTATATATAGATTTGTGGGGGTTACACTACTGCATGTTACAATCGTTTCAAGGGGTAGCATGTTCATTCTCATTGTTGTCATCTCAACACGAGATCCTTTTCCAGTTAGATGTTTTGGACTTTAAGATAGAGAATTGGGACTTTTAAGATTTTCAATTATCAACAGGAAAACTTGAAATTTTTTTCAAATTTGAACTCTTAAATTGGAATGGAGTTTGAACATTCAATTTGAAGATTTTTAAAACTTAAAACTAAAGTTTGATTATTTAATCATAGGTTTCAACTTTCATCAAGGGATATCAACCTCCTAGTAAAACTGCTACTTTAATTGTGGTTTCTCAGCTTTGACTGTGATGAACACTGGGGCAAAATTCGGGGATCTATGCACTGATGGGGTTTGCCTTTGGGTGGTTGTGGTGCTTCGCGCACCACTAGTGTGCATGCATGTATTTGTGGTGCAATGAAGGCAATGGCTTGCCATTATACATATTGGGCATGCATTATTTCCTGGAGATCTGCCCTTGCGAGTATGAAAGGAAAGTGAAATGTGGGCGGATGAGGATTTGGGAATGACAGAAATTAACTGAAGGGGGGCAGGTGGGATGGTATAGAGGATCATGAACTGACAATTTGAGTTGTTTTGTACCTAGCGCTAACAGTTAGTCGAACTCCCCTTTCTAATGTTTGCAGATCACAATAGGCATATCTAAAAGAGTCGTTTCATAGACTTGCAATCTGACCCTGTGGAGATCTGACAGATTTTGGCCTAGGTCCACCTTCAAGTAGCCTATATGTGTGGCTAAAAGCTTGCCAAACTTTGCAGTGTAGCAGCCGATTCAATTGAGTTGTTAGTTCAGCTTGATTCTTAACATTGCTTATTGAATCATGACTTATGTTTTATGAAAGGAAACCTTGAATACAGTCTATATTTTAAAGTCTCGTTTGAAAATATGCGTAAAAGTTGTCGCTTGGTGGGAACTTCTGTGATGTTTACGGCTTTGCACTATTAATGGTCCTTCACAAGGTAGTGACCTGCAACTATTGCAACAATCCAAAAGTTCCATTATACAGGAAGCACGATTTCATGTTCAGTGTCAGTTTGCTATCAAAAGATTAAATATCAGGATTGAAACCTGAAAAGAATTGGCACATAGGTTATTCAGAAAAAGAAAGGAAAAGAAGCATTGGTGTGTGTATTTGTTTAAATGCATGAGTTTATAGATGAACTAAGTGTGCTTTAAGTTTCATCTTTTTGTATAATGTTCACCTTATTGTTTTTCAGTGGCGTGCCATAGTCCTTATTGTTTCTGTCATATCTTGGTTGGGTGACATTTTTGTTTGAATTTAATTTAATGTTGTATTGGAAGCCATTTTTTATGTATTAATTATATTTTCTTTAATGTTTTATGATAAATACTGAAATTCTTGAACTTCACTGTTGCTTACAGAACTGCAGCTGAGCCAACTGCTAGAGATCCAGTTCTTGCAAGAGATTATGGAGCACTGCCAGGGGAGCTTGCTGCACGCTCTGAATGTGTGGATGAGCTATACCGTTCTTACAAACTTTCTACACGTGCCATGGACCTCTATCAAAGACCATCCTACGCGAGTTCTTCTTATGAGAACTCGGCAAGTCTTTACAGCGAAAGCCCTCAGAGGCCTGTTGTTACAAGGGTTAGGGGGCCTAGTGTGCCTGTGTCCACCCGTTACTCCTTCCTTGGTCCACCAACATATAGATGATCACCCAAATGCACAGCTCCATTCATTCTTGCACCCCTTTGCAAGCCAGGATAGAACTTGATGGTAGTAGCTACTGCAGTTTATCGATGGCTTTTGATTTCTTCTGCAAGATTAATGTATGGAACGTAAGTTGCTGAACAATAATGCGAAACTCCAATTGTCTTTCTGTCGACGTGCTGTGGGCTCGGAGTTTTTGTTGTTGGGGTATTGGTTGTGCAGTCTGCATACCTGTCTTCTCTGTGAATCTGTATCTGGGCATTGGTTGTGCGGTCTGCATGCCTTTCTTCTCTGTGAACCTGCATCCGGTTATATGTCGCCGCAGTCTTGTTGTATATCATGGTCAGTTTGTTTGACATCATTGCCGCTTGGCTTGGAAACAAGGGGTGGGTGGACTAGTACTTGTGAAGCTTGGTCCGCAGATAGAAAAATTCTTCAGAAACATTTCTTTACAAATAGTTTTGCACGAAGTTTGCTGCATCTATTGCTGGGAATCAATCACTGCAACATGTGCTCGGTTGTGTCACTCGGTTCCGAGCAGGTCGTCTTAACCACTGGCTCACTCGACAGTGCAGTAGGTGCCCTTTGATCGAAGCAAGAAAACTGGTGCACTGCGTGATGCCAAGCTGCAGGCCTGCGCTTGTGGAGACCGTCCACGAATAGCATCCACGGCAGTGAGCACCAGCTCGGGCCGGCTCAAACACGGGGGTGCTCCAAAAATCCGAAAACGACGTTGGGCGAGGCATCAAGCAGGAACCTGCAAACGTTAACATCACAAGGTCTCGCCTCTCGCAATCTAGACTTTTAGAGTCAACACATGGCTGCTTTTGCGTCTCTAAAATCTGAAGGCCTTGCTGGCTGCTTGTTGCCCATGTAAGTAAGCCAGACGACATGTCAAACAAGCAACCCTTCATGGAAAAAAATCTAGCTACTGTTAGAATGGGAAAGGAAAAAAAATCTAGGAGTACCCATACATCCGTGAGAAAAAAAAAACTGGTGATGGATTTGGAGCCAGTGACTGAAATATTATGCGTGATATCGACTTGTGTTCGTAAAAAGATGCGAGCCGTCGTCCGTTGCCGCGCATCAGACGGCCAGGAGGGAAGGCAGGCCTATCTACTACGCTACCCGTGGCGTCCTCACCGCACAGCATCGTCCGGCCGGGTTCGTCGGGAAGCGACCGAACCCCCTCCCTCCGCGTTGCAACCAAACCAACGCCCCGCCCGCCCGCCCGCCCGCCGGCCCCCTACCTCGTTGTGACCGACGTCGACCGCCGCGCCACCGCTATATATCCGTCTCCCCCTCCCTCGCCCCCGTCGCGGCCACCAACCTCCCCCCAGGAAATCCAGCTCCGGCTCCTCCTCCCCCCTCCCTCCCTCCCCGTCGGAGAGATCCGGGTCGGCCCCGCCCGCTCGGTAATCAATCCCTCGCGCTCGTCCCGGCCGTAATTTCGCCTCCTGAAACCGGGCGCCGGGAGCCGCGGCGGCGCGGGGGTGCTCCGTGCTCGGGGGCGGGGTGGAGAGGGGGCCCCTTCTTCTCCCTGGGGCGATGGGGATTGGGGCGGCGTCGGACGAGCTGCTGGGCACGTTCGTGCCGATCGCCGTGTACTGGCTCTACTCGGGGCTCTATGTCGCGCTGGACGGGGTGGGGCGGCTTGACGGGTACCGGCTGCACACCAGGGAGGAGGCCGCCGCCAAGAACGTCGTCTCCAAGGCCGCCGTCGTGAGGGGCGTCCTCGTCCAGCAGGCCTTCCAGGTCGCCGTCTCGCTCACCCTCTTCGCGGTAATCTTATCCTCCTCGCCGCCCCCTGTTCCCTTATCTTTACCATGAATTTGCAGAATTGTTTAGGTTTTAGATGAGCCTCATGCTCAACTGGTGCTTCCTTTGGGCGTAATCATGCTGTGGAACGAAGCAAACTAGACGATTTTAATTGCAGAAATGATCGATTGAGACAGAAGATACTGGCTTAATCTGAAGCAAAATTGCTTTTCAAGCTTCCTTGAGTGTTCTCGCGTCCCGTTACCACAGAGCCCTGAACATGCTTCCTTTTTTCCTTCTAGACTTGGCTCTTGACTCTTGAGCATCTATCCTAACCAGTGAAGTATGAAGAAAAACAAATCAGATGATGTTTAAAGCTGGTGGTGCTAACATGTCTTGTTTTGGTTGGTGATGATTTTCTTTGATCTTTGCAAACATGTCTTGTTTGCATACATGCTTTAAATATTCAGAAGCTGAACAGGACATTCAATACATTTGTTGCTTGTCAAGGGGGTTAAAATCCTTGTGTTAGTAGTGGGTGGTTGTAAGGTTGATCCATGTTGATTGGAATAAAACTAAGAATTCAATATAAACATACATCAGCACAGGGTGACAAGAAAATAAACTGATGATCAAATTTTTTTTGGGAGAACCTGCTTGGTACCGTAGTGCTTTTTTTGGGTTCCTAAGAAAAGATTTCTTCAGTAATTTATTTACTCGTTATTAACCATCTATATTCTGACATTTCCTTAAACCCACAGGTTATTGGTGATGAGAGTGGTACTGGACAGAAACAACCTCCTGCTCTTGTGATAGTGTTGCAGTTTATAACTGCAATGGTTGTTATGGACACATGGCAGTACTTCATGCACAGATACATGCACATTAACAAGTTTCTGTATAAGCACATCCATTCAAAGCACCACACTCTTGTAGTCCCTTATTCCTTTGGAGCTCTTTACAACCATCCTCTTGAGGGCCTTATTTTGGACACCATTGGTGGTGCACTCTCGTTTCTCGTCTCTGGTATGACTCCACGGACATCCATATTCTTTTTCTCCTTTGCTACCATCAAGACAGTGGACGATCATTGCGGGTTGTGGCTTCCTGGTAACATCCTCCAGGCACTGTTCAGCAACAACAGTGCTTATCATGACATTCACCACCAGCTCTATGGCAACAAGTACAACTTTTCACAACCCTTTTTTGTGATGTGGGACAAGATACTTGGAACTTACATGCCCTACTCTATCGAGCAACGAAAAGGAGGAGGGGTCGAATCAAGGCCAGCTAAACTCGACTGAGCTGATTAGTACATGCATGCATAGTTTCTGATTCTCGTTTTGACCTGTCCAATACCCATGCCACGTGGCGCTGCTGACTACGCAAATGATGTAAAACTCTCACCCTGGTTCATAACTTCATATAGTGAGGCTGTTCATGTTCTCTACATTCTTTTTTGTTTGTTTTTGGGGTGTTCCATCTTGTAACAAGTACAGTGAGTAAAGTATTGTAACGTACCAAAGAATGCTCAGACCACTTCGGTTTGCGTCCTGTGAAATTACCTGTACTTCCATCGATGCTGTAATTAGCAAAGACAGTTGATATTGGCACTTCATGTAGCGTTTGCTCATATTTTTTTCTCGTTATGGTGCATTTGATCGTTAACTTGCTCTTTGGCTGTCGCGGGCTATTGGTCACTAATTTAGCGTTCTGAAGTTTTTGTCAGGTTATGCTGCCTCCGGAGTTTCGACATACATAACCTGAAAGGGGCGGGGTGATGAACCATAGGATTGATTGGAGTTTCTAGATACTTGTCTTTTTCTTGTCCTACCAGTGATGTTGTAAGGAATAATAGTGAGAGACCAACTCATTCGTTGAACTAAACAGCATGTGGATGACAAAAACCAAACGACTCTTGGACAGTTCGAGTCTGCCCTGCGGGTTTGCATGCACTAGAAACGAAATACAGTCTGAAAATTGCCAAAAGTTACCTTGAAATTTACCGAAAGTTATGCTTCTGAGGAATGAAATGAAATATCTCTTTTGAAACGGGGTAATTATTTATCTTTGTTAGATTTGTATAAGTCTAACGTGTGTCAGAAATCCTTACTATCCAACAGGTATAAAGAGGATAATCGTATGTGTTTGGTCTTAAATTCCTATATAGCCCTTCAGTGAAAAAAAAGAAATATTCATGTTGACATCAACAGTGTTACAAAATACAATGTTTTCACCACTGTCGCTAGTATACAATTTATACAAATATAACAGAAGTATAAATTCAAATTAATTCGAGATGAATACTCTAATTCAAAATATAGGTTGTTTCGAGTATTGACACGGTCTATATAAGGCTTTGACCAATAATTTCTATAAAAATGTGATGTTTTCGATAATAAGAATTTAGTTTATTGAAAGTCCTTTTCATTGTGAATCTAGAAACATCTAAAATATATTGTTATTGTTTCTAAAGATACATATTAATAACTAAAAGTTAAAAGTTTGGAGGACAGAAATCATAAAACTCCGATATTTTAAACCATCACTACCAATTCGGTCTGCCTTCCTCAAAGCTCTTATAATTTGGTATTCATGGATAACCAATATCCCATTAAAACGCCCCTTCCTAACCCTCCGAACCCTCATCCCTAACCTCTTCCTGATTTTGATGCCGACTGAAAAGTTCACAAAATTCAGGCATATGATATTTAGGAGGCGTTGTAGAAATATCCTAATGCGGAATTTAAACATGTTAAATGCATACAACCCAAAACAACACTCATTTATGACCGGAGAGTATACACATAATTAATAAAAATAAATTTATACAGCAGTGCTGGTCTAAGAAATTTGGCATTTCATGTTTTTCATCTGAAAAAGGAAATCGGCATTGAGACACCGAAAGAGTAGGAGAAAAACAAAAGGGGCAAATTTTCGGCCGCTTTCTCGCGGTGCCGTCTCTACACCTCGCCGGAGCGCGCGCGGCGCGGGGCATGTCGGAGCGCCGCCTACCGATAACTGCCCCGGCCGTGGCCGGATCCCGCCGCCATTGCCGGAGGCTGAGGCGCCGCTGCCGCCTAATCCTCCTCCCGGCCTTCGCCCTCGCTCTGCTCTACCTGGCCTACCTCTCCTTTTCCTCCCACGCCAACCTCCCCTTCCACGGTAAGCGTTTCCAAACAAACAGGCTAGAGATCCGTACCTTCCCCCCATTTAGAACTATCATTTTGCTTTTGAATTGCAATGCTGTTGCAACTGGCAAAGTTGGCGCGACGCAATCTACTCGTTCTGGATGCGCGCGTGCGTGCGGGGTGGGCTGGTGGCATCCCCATGCTTTATCCACTCATTTTCTTATGATGTATCTATGGTCGCGTAGAATCACCTGAGTTCACAAATCTTTGGATGCGTTCTGGTGCTAAATGTATCTCTTTACGTACATTCTAATTTACAAGTTCCAATTCTAATAGGTACAGGCATGATGCATTAGCATTGTCACCTGAAGTGAATAGGGGCCTAGGTGAAATGTAGGTTAACAGGTTCTGTTTTGTTCAATGACGTGGATTGCACGTTCAGGTGGGCTCCTTGCCTCACTGGTTCTATGAAAATAAAGAGTATTTTACAAAGGTGTTTAGTCACAAAAAATGAAATCACTTTCCTTTTGTCTCAGTGAAAAAGATTTATACTTCATTGATTATGTTCTCATATTTGAGTCACATTACTCTCCAAAGAAAAAACTCCTTAATGAATTCGAATGGTATGCTGGCAGCGATGAATCATGGCCCATCAAATAGGGAGAACCTTTTGAAGCGAAAGGACCTGGAATACAGCCCATATTTTACTAATATCTCTATGTAAGCTCAAAATGATATCTATACGTACAGTTGCTTGTATTAGTCGATGCCTTTGACTATCACTAATTACCAGTCATCAGATTTACTTCTTCTGACAGGACTAGGTATGAATTGGAACCTCCCAAAAGTCGAAAGAGACCACGCAAGCGCTGTAAGAGATCTTCTCTCTACACTCTGTGCATAATGCACTTTCAAAGATGGACCTTTTTAGTCCTAATGCAACAAATAACTTTGATCAGCTTTTTTTAACCCTAGATGCACTTATTTGTGAGATACTTTTTTGGTAGGTTCTGTATCTATATGTAGTGAGTGCGTGCCTCTGCCTTCAGGTTCTGCCAACAGAAAAGAAAATACCTGCAGCCTTCAAGCCTGATCATCAAACAATCCTTCTACAATCAGAATCCCCAGTTTTCTTTCTAGGAACAATCCTTGGCGTCCCTTTTTTATACAAGAGTAACAAGTGTTGTTTGTTACAACTTATCATCAAACAAGACAATAGGCCCTCGTTAGCTTATATTAATTGTGCTAGATGAAGCACTGTATAAAAGTGATGTGTTTTAACTGTCCTTTGACTTACAGAATGAAACATTGCAGATGCACTATGTGAAATCCAATTCTTGCCAGCTGTTGATGATCTTGTGGAGCCTGCTCACTATGAGAATTTTACACAGTTCTCTTTGAACTATATATTGAAGGAAGAAGTGCCGGGTAATGGCTTCTTTAAACCATTGTTTGGTGGACACCAGAGCCTTCAGGACAGAGAAGATACATATCATGCAAAAGACCAAACCCTCCACTGTGGTTTTGTTAGAGGCACAAATGATTACCCTAGTACTGGATTTGATTTGGATGCAAATGACAGAAGGTATATGGCTACCTGCCATGTTTCTGTATCATCATGCATTTTTGGAAGCTCTGATTACTTGAGGAGACCAACCAAAAGCAGGGTGATTTTCTTATCTCTATCTGGATGCATGAGCTCAAGTGTCCGTGTGTTATAACAAATACCTTATTTTCCAGTAGCAAATGGCCAATTATAAGGTTTATACCTCTAGTTGGTTTTATGAGCCTGATTGGTTGAGTACCAAAATCTGCCCAGCCAAAATGTGGGCAAGCCTAAAATTTTAGCACTCATTTGGTTGGAATCGAAAAAATAACCCACCTACTCTAAAGTTGCCAAGGTTTTGGTAAAAAATATTTGCATACCCATGATTTGGCATGCCCATGTTTTGGTATGCCAATATTTTGGTAGCCAACCAAGCAGGCCCTATGTTCCCTCATGATAATATATTATTCATTAGCCTTTACTCCTCATCAGTTTTTTACAATCATGAATGTTTGGTGCCTTTTTTTGCAAGTTCTATCATAATTATATAATGTGCCAAAAACTCTCACAGATTGGATCTTACGCTAAGAAGAATGTGTGCTTCGTCATGTTCATGGATGAGCTAACACTAGCAACCCTTTCCTCTGAAGGACACATGCCAGATGAAAATGGATTTGTTGGCCTATGGAGAATTGTTGTAGTTAAGAACTTACCATACAAAGATATGCGAAGAGCTGGGAAGGTGCCAAAATTTCTATCTCATCGACTCTTCCCATCTGCCATGTAAGTATTTGAGGAAGTATCTGTGCATATTATCTAATTACACAGTAAATAAACCCAACAATGTCTTTGCTCTGACAAATTAAATTATTGTAAATCCAAAATGCCTATTAGTGTTGCCTACCAACTGGTTGATGCATGTCATCAGACCAGCTCTGGTTGTAACTAGGGGCTTTGTATTTTGGTCTTTGTTGAAGCATATTTTCTTTTTCCTATTCGAGTTACTAATACTGTGATGCATATACTCTGGTCTCGTGTCATTGCAGTCACACACGTGGTTTGTACATAGTGCCTGAAATGCAATCTGGTTCTAAAACTTTCTTTAGAGGAAAGTTGTAAAGCCTTTTAAATTTCAACATTATGAAAGTACTTTTTAAAAATCTACTCACATAATTTTTATACATTTAATGCTATGGTTGATATAGATATCAATAACCTATCTTTTTTAAAAAAATGAATCCTCTAATCCGAAAATGATATTGTTTTGTGGCTGGAGAAAGTTTATTTTTCCCTTTTCATTTTGCAAATGAGGGAGTATTTTCTCACCTTAGTTAACAGAAGGTATATTATTGGTTTCTAGGTATTCTATATGGCTGGATAGCAAACTACGTCTCCATGCTGATCCAATGCTTATCATTGAGTATTTCTTATGGAGAAAGAAAGCAGAATACGCCATCTCAATGCACTATGATCGCTCTTGTGTATGGGAGGAAGTGCTCCAAAATAAGCGCTTGAACAAGTACAATCATGCTGCTATTGATGAACAATTTCACTTTTACCAGTCCGATGGTCTTGTCAAGTTTAATGCCTCCGGCCAACTGCCCGTTCTTCCAAGCTGTCTGTATCTTGTCATATGGTTTAACAAATGGCTTCCGAATATATTTCTTTATTGACCCAGGAGTTGACCTTGTAAACGATTTTGCAGATGTGCCTGAAGGATCGTTCATTGTGCGTGCCCATACACCGATGTCTAATTTGTTTTCATGCCTTTGGTTCAATGAAGTCAACCGTTTTACCTCACGTGATCAATTGAGTTTTACGTACACTTACTTGAAGCTCAGGCGAATGAATCCAGGGAAACCTATTCACCTCAACATGTTTAAGGTAATAGCAATGCTCACTGCATTTCAGTACACGCAGAGACCAAAATCACTAAATCTACAAAGTAGTTGAGGACATCTACCTACACTGTATGACACTCTATGGCTACTCGCACCATCAAATTAGGGGTCTGGTGTGTACATAAGAGTTACTGGCAGAGCCTTATTTCTTTTCTTGAGTTCCTTCTGATGTGGCAACATATATTAATAGATAATAACTGGGTGCAGCAGGCCATGCTTTTGCATATTGATTTGCTAGGACCATATATAAGTAGACAATAATTGTTTATCCTTTTGGGTCCCCAAAAGGTAAATCTACAGAATGAAGTAATCACCATTGCATTTGTTAATGGCCTTGCGTAGAATCTCTAATACTGTGGATGTGGATTTATTGTTGAAACAGGATTGTGAAAGAAGAGCAATAGCTAAACTGTTCCATCACCGAACTAATGAGACTACAGATCCACCACCAGCTAATCTTAGATTGGACAAGACTTCAATACAAGGCTGAGACTGCTATTTGAGGAATCAACAGCAATGTGACTTCAATACATTGTGCCAAATGTATCATGCATCCAGCTATTGCATACAGGGTAGATTTTGATCTTCTCCTTGCTGCATCCAACTTTTTACCCTTTTTTGTGGAACGAACCAAGCAGGAGTTGATTGTATTATAAACAAATTAACCAGACAACCCCTTTTAGGGCCACTGACATACAGCATCCACTAGAAGATCAGTAGGCAGGTCAGTCATGCACAGCACTATCATCTTCTGTTGTGGCCACTGACCAGAGGACCAGAACAGCGCCAGTGTGCCTAAGACGCTTGGAGAGAAAAGAAATGCAGTAGCCTTTGCACAGTTGTTGGTGGAATGGTGGTAGAATTGTAGATTTGCCAGTTGCAAGTGGTCGCTTCCTCGGAAAATTCATTTATTTCAAATAATTGTTAGTACGACTGTATGAGACCCTTTTTTTTGTGTGCCCATCGCCACATAGCAATGCGTATCATTGTCAGGCTTTGTACGTGCATAATTGACTCTTTATTCTTTATTCATAATGAGTCCATGGTATTGTATATCCTAATTTTAAATGTGTCATTCCGCAATTAACAATCGCATGGCCAATGCAGACTAATGAATCATCTATGTAATTTGATTCATTTGACGTATTATGTTTCAAGCAGCATTGCAAATCTTGCTGGTAACAAGTTGGTACTATCTTTGTTTATCACCAATGCAACATTGAACATTGTCACGAAAACGAAATACAGCTGGATACAGCTTGCAATGAAAGTCGATGGGACTGAAGCATACATGACACTCAGAAAAGCGAAAAGGTGAAATGGATCCAAAGGCAACAAAGAAATTCTCAAAGGTCAGACAATGCAACACAGCGAACAGATAGTATGGCTTCTTGCAGACCTGTCACAGCACCATCAAACGAATCGAAAGGGGACTATGAAAGTGTTGGAGCAGTACAATTCAATACAACCCCCAGTACCAATGTTTGATACCATCTATAACCCCAGTGGCCAATGCAACTGATAAAACAGAACTTAAGCATAACGAAAACTGGTTTACAAGAGCTGAAGGACACCAACTGCTCATGATGGTTTTCTATGCAAGGTAACGATATAATTTTCTATCTACTTTGTCTCTTTCCAAGAATTCACGTTCAATTAGAGATTCAATGCGTTTCTTTATGACAACAGGGTTTGGCAAGAACCGGGCCTGCAATTGCTTCGTAACCTCAGCTACAATGCTGTTATGATCCAACACCCTCCGGGATTTCATGATCCTGACAATGGCCGCTTCAATCTGAGGTTTCCTGTCCTCCTCAACCCGTTGGCGAGTCTCCTGTTTCTCTGGCTCAGATTCCTTTTGTGCCACCACTGTCCCAATCTTCACTTTAACAAGCTTGCTTGTGAACTTATCATTAAAGTAGAACGTGTCATCCTCTGATATATCTTTGCTCATGGGCTCTTTACGGAGAACATTCTTCCCCTTGACACAAGCAAGAGATTGTAGACATCTCTTTAGGTCTGAGGCAGGTATCTCAGTATCCCGTTCAATGTCTTTGTAGGTCAATCCATCAGCATTGTTAAACAGCATGAGAACACACATCTGATAAGTGGATACATTCAGCTCATGCTTCTGGCCTTTTCCGAATGTGGCTTTTATGTCAGCTGTGCCCATGTTTGTTTGCCATGTCAATCTCCGGCCATTGTGAGTTCCAAGATAATATGACCGGAATTTCTCACATACTGTAAGGATTTCAGTTGGAAGGTTGCAAGGAGGACTGGGCTGTGTTGGCCAAGAACCAGTTGTCAAAATGTGGACATCAAGCGTAGGGCCATCCCCAAGTTCCTCAGACTTCTTGGCATAGAAGTCTTGCATGGTGTCCTGAGAGGTTTTCATATCAGTAAACATGCCCTCTAGTTTGGAAGTGAACTGGTATCCACATTCTGTCTTGAGTTTAACTATCATACTTCTCTCAGCATCATCAGAAACAGTTTTGCCAGACAGGAGCCTTTTCGCCAAATGCTGCTTATAGTACTTCTCAAACACATCCTTCTCTTGGAGGTACCGGAACAGCATCATGACTTTGTCCAGTATAACCTCCACATCTTCTTCTGTAGCCCCTTTTAGTCCTTTTCGAAGTTTGTCATCAACATATAATGATATGAATTCAGGTGATCTATTGTTTAAGTTGATGAAAAACTCAAAGGATGAATTCAGAGCATTCTGGAAGGTTTTGTCATTGCCAAAAGCAACACTGATGATCTTATCATGCTTGTCCTTCTCGTCTAACAATCGCTGAACAAATTCCACTGGGTCTTTCAACCTTTCTGGATCTGTCACTAACTGCTTCCCTGTTTCCCTCAGGTAAGAAGTCATCACATCTCTAATCCTTGATAGCCCATCAGGAACCCTTCGGAACAAGGCATACATCCGACCCAAATCTTCATACTTGTCATCTACTAGCATGTTCACAAGCCCTGAATTTTCCATGTCAACCAATCTGTGCATGTGATTGGCAATCATTTCTTTCTCCACCACACTAGTTATCTTTGCCTCACTGCCAGCATCCAAGTAGTGTGAGACACGCTCCATTTCCTCATTTAGACGCCTCTCGGCCTTCTTAAGGTAGTTCCCACAGTCACAGCACTCAATGAATTCTTGAGACTCCCCACTGTAGAAGCTGGCCGAAACTTCCAGAAATGGTTTCTCAAAATCATCTTGATATACAGCAGGACCAAGATCCATCAGCATCTTCGTTATGCTCCTCATCAGGCCTCTGTTAATCACTTCACCCATTCTTTCCCTGTCTATAAGATCCAGAAGGGTGTCAAGCAGCCGACTATGGATCATGGGGGAGTGAATAATATGATCCCTCCACAAATTCAGACCAAGTTCATGAACAGGTGTCCTATGAGCTGTCGGGACATATGTCCTATCCATGTACATTAGAATATCTCGGATCATCTGTAGTGCCTTGTTGTGATCCATCCACTTTGCGTTCAGCTCCTCCAGAAATAAACCACCCTGTGCAGTCTCTATCGATTTCGATATTTCCTTCAAGCGCCATGTCATTGTGCTCTGAAGGCCATCATAGAGCTTTTCTCCATACTTGTGAAGCACCATGTTGTAGGCACTCCTGCGATAAGGGGGAAAAAACTCGCAAGTTACAATCAGGCAAGACCACACTATCTCCTGGTGGAATGCACCTACATGCCACACCAGATATTATTGAACAGTAATAAGTAGTGGTGACATTTTTTTTCCGATATTCCTGCAACACAACAGGTCCTGATTTTTGCAGAGACTATAACAGCTCAACACGAATCATACTGCTTACATGGTGAATTTTAGGTGAAGTGCAACGTCAGTTCCTAGGCACAACCCAGTCTCCGATAATCACAATTGTTAGCTATCAAATCCGTAGAAATGGGTAGAAAGGATCACAGGAACTGTTTATCTAAACAACGCACAATTTTGCCCGAATTTGCACGAAATCTCTACTCCGGAATCAAATGGTTCTTCAAATCAACACAGGTCAGGATAATCGCGGTAGTAGGATGATTATTTAGATAGGCAAGTTCGTAAGTGGTTGCGGCAGCGGAAGGTCGAAAGGCACGGCGACGGCAACATGGCGTTGGGTTGGGCGGGGAGGGGAGTGAGGTGTTGGACCGACCTGTAAAGCTCCTCGAAGGAGAGGCCACTGGCGTTGTGGTTGTAGATCTCGTGGATGGCGTGCTCGAGGACCTTCCATGTCCGCTCCGCGTACTTGGGGTCGAGCTCCACACGGTGCTTGAACGCCTCGATCTTGAAGTTGCGCTTCCTCGGCGGGCCGCCGCCGCTCATCGTCGCCGGCGGATAGGTCTGGGAGCGGGGTGGGGTGGGCACTGGATACAGGGCAGAGCGGCGGCGGGGAAGAGAACCGATGGGGAAAAAACCAGGCAGAGTACCAGACGGCTCCAGGCTTCTGTCTCTTCTCTTTCCCTTTTCTTTTGGTTATGTTGTCTGGCTTCTCTCTCTAGATCGTGAGACTCCAGACGGCTATCTTCTACGCAATGGTCTCAATGTTAGAAGAAAACCTTAAGATACTGCGGTCACTGCATGATTGCACCAATTTTACTGCTACCACTCTAGTGACATGTGATATATATACCATAGAACTTACAATTTTAATATTTTTATCCTATTATATTAATCCACCTAGTAAAATAATTGGTATAAAATATTATATAGCTTGAATGCTGAATCATAATAGTTACACGTAGTGAAATATTATATCCCCACTGTCTCTCTCTCGTATGTCCACTCAACCAATTTATTTTGATATACCTATAACTTAGCAATTATACGATTTATTTTCATAATCGGCCATCCATATTTAAAATGTCGTCATCTAGATAGCACCTTTTCTAACTTATGATGTGTGATCCCAATGGTAATATCACGTTTTGAGCTCGTCGCGACACTCTTTTTCAGATCGAGGACTAACTAACTGTTGGAGGAGCATTATTTTTCTGAGGAAAAGCAGCCTAGAACTACTGAATATTTTATATCCTCTTATAGCTTTTCTTTATGATTCTCTCTTATCCTTTCTTCTTGTTCTTTGCTTGATTCCCTTAAAGGAGCTGATCCTGTCTGGGGACAAAATGGTATTATTCCCATATGGATTTGGTACTAACTAATCACTTACGAGCACAAAATATTGGATGAGAGAGATACTGGTATAGTTTCACGTTCAGAATGATACTCCTACGCTGTCGTCGTGATAAATATGCCTTGGAGCTCCCTAACTAATCCGTCGGATAAATAAGAGCACTCGTGTATGACCGCTCCATGTCACATTAAATCAAATTCAACGAAGTAAATGCAAAACAGTTGATTTACGTTGTGAAATTTGTACTGCATAATCTTTTTATTAAAATGGTAAACATAGGAGGTTGCCACAAAGATCAGAGTGGCGCAGCGGAAGCGTGGTGGGCCCATAACCCACAGGTCCCAGGATCGAAACCTGGCTCTGATAGTCTTCAGACGATCTTTTTTTATTTTGCCTTTCTGACGGTAAAATCGTAGCTGGGGAGGCGAGGCCCAGGCCCAGTCCATATAGGAATGCAGCGCGGCAGCCTTTTTTATTGGCAACCACGCTTTTGTTGACGAGCCCATTGGGCCACATCTTTTGGTCCGGCATGTGTGTTGTCAAACACTTAACCTTGACCCGTCATCTGGCCTTTCACACTAAAAAAAAAATCTGGCCTTTTCTGTGATCTGTTACTACCTGCTGCCCCCTTCGTTTCCCCATTTCCCATGCGTTCAATTCTTCCCCTCAAAAAGAAAAAAAAATGCGTTCAATTCTTGGCTGCTCGCCAGTGGCGCCACGGCGGTGTGCCGCTCTTGGCAGCAGGCCGCCGTACACGGCCACAGCGAGAAACAGCATCACTGACCCTAGATCACTGGGCCACCGCACATCTCCTCGCACGTCGGGGCCCGTGCGTCCGGCCCTAAAGGTTCCCTTCTAATCCCCCTCACTTTTCCTTGTGCGCATGCATGCGCGCCCGGCCCTCACTATGCGCGCGCAAAAAGGCAGCAGAACCAGTGAACCACCGGTCGTCGAACAGCAGCCTCGGCGGGTCGCATCGCATGTGACCATATCCATGCACGCGCTGTGCCAGCCACAGTGCCGGCACTATGCCACGGACGACGAGAGCTCGCTCGAGCCACCCATGGAGATCGAGATAGATCGCCAGAGAACGGCCGGTCGGTTGATCGCGACGTGCGCATAAGCCATCGCTGCCGGCAATCGGGCACTTGCGTTGCGAGCTCGATGGACTCCTCCGTCGGAATTGAAAGGCTAGCTAGGTATTCTTCTCTTTACGCCGGCCCTGTAAAGCGCCAGCAGGAGCAGTGTGGAGCACGACGCGCATGCAGCTGTTGTTGGACGCATTACTTCCTGTGAGCGACAGCCGTATATGCACGCATGCATGCGCTATCCCTTGCCCTTTCCCCAAATAAAGCTACCCCAAGTTTGCTTTGGAGAGGCCTGATTAAGCCAGCCCTGCGTGCAGCTGTCCTGGGCTCCTGGCTGGAGATAAATTAAATCGAGTAGTAGGAGTGTTAACTTGCTCTGTCAGCTGAGCAGAGCTCTGACAAGATGCACAGATACGTATCCGATCCTCTGTGCGGCGAGCGTGCGTGTGCCGGCCGGGGTCAGCCAGCCCGTACCGGTCGTAAATCGCGCACCGTTGCATGCATGTCGTTCGCGGCTGCAGGCTGTGCAGCTCCCAGCGCGCACGCACTGCCACTGGCTCCTTCAGAAGCTCTACCGAAGCGTAGTTTTCTAAACATTAGCTTTTATAGAGGTGAAATTATTTTTTTTATTGATACAGTGAGAGCCGATGAAGCTGCAAAGGCTACGGAGCGGAAGCCGGAGCCGAGCCGCGCCAAACGGACCTCAATACCCGCAGGGTGGCACGCAGCTCTCCGACGGACGGTCGGTCGGTCGGTCGGTCAATCAGCCTGTAATAATTGGACACGCGTATGGTATACGCGCACCGTCAGAGACTCGGACGAACAGGCTTAACCGCGCGCACGCGTCGGCTGCGCGAATGAATGTGGAGCGCGCGGCGCCGCGCTGCAACTGGCAATGCGGCGGCGGCGTCATCATTCCGGCCCTCCGGCGGCTAAATGGCTTGTCCGATCTACCTAGCAGCTCCCCGCCCGTGCGTTTGTCGTCTGTACCAATATAAATGGGGTCGCTGATCGATCTCGTGCACAGTAGTAGCAAATTGATTTGGCGGTCGCTGACACCCGATTTTTTTTGCCAATCGATGAACGCCGTGGATCACGGGGAGCTTCGTCTCGGGCTCCGGCGACCTCCGGATCGTACAGTCCACCATCGTATTTCAATCGAATCGTTTAAAAGAAAGTGTGTGGACAAGGCTCTTATTTACACGCAGTGCTTGCGGATGGAGGAGCGGCAATGCGACCACGCAAGTAGTGGCCGTCACTGTGACCGCCCGGCTAGGTGGCCTGGACCGTAGGTCCGACTCCGAGAACGAGATCGAACAGGAGATCGAGGATGCTCGGCTGGCGCCTTGTCCTTGGCCTGCTCGCCTGCCGGGCGCGCGGCACCGATCTGCACCCGCTGTTCCTGCTTCAATTCGCACAGTGCTAGCACGGACTGGCGCCACTGTAGTACGCGGTGCGTGCCTCCTCGGGAGCATCATAAGCCACGCCGCCGTACGCGCGTACGGCACCATCGCGAGCGAGCTGAGCCGTCTTGTTGACCACTGTAGGCATGCTACTGTCTCATTAGCCAGCTAGATAGCCTTAGGAGTCTAGGCTCTAGTAGCTCGCACGTGAACCATATGCATGGCCTTGTACATCCTCGCTAGCCGTTCGATCGGAAGCCTGCACGACACGGCTAATCGGACGGGTCCATCAGCAACGAATCGAATGGAAACGAGCCGGCCCTCCACCGGCCGCCTGGTGTCCATGCAAAGCATCGAGCAGAACGCAAGCGTTTCATTTTAGCAGCCGTGATCCGGCGGTGCTGGTGGGTGGCATGCCGCATGCATGGATAGCCTGACGCTTTTGAAAGCCCCTCTGGAGCCTGGAATTCCGGGCACCGGATGATGGGCGGACGCTCTGCTGGTCCTGCGGCGTACGGCGCCGCCCCGCGCCCCCCCACCCCCACCCCCTGCGGCGGCGAATTGGTGCATGCATGCGCTCGCAGGCGCGCACCAATCGGGCAGCGGCGGCGGCCGAGCGCCACGCCAGAACTGAGCTGACACGCGCCGTACGGGGCCACTGGCGCTGGACCTGGCCGGACGGGCCACCAGCTGCGCTGCGACCGCATGCGCGCGCCCACGCCCACACACACTTCTGCTGGCTGGGTGGGCCAGGCCGGCGCTGGGCCGGATTCCGAAACCTGGAGAACTGGTACGCTGTACGCTACAGTAAGTGGGGGCCTTCAAAAGGGCCTGCCTCGCCTCGCGCAGCCAGCAGCAGGCCACGCGTATGCGTACAAGATACGGACGCCCCGGGGGCCGGGGCCAGCCATATACGACGGGCGGGCATGCCATGCATGCGCGCACTGCTGCGGAGCCAACGGCTGCAGGGGTATATCTCCCGGGGCCCACCGGGCAGGAGGTGGACCCGCGGGCCCTGAGCCGGGCGCGGCCAGTCCACCAATTGGGACTGTCCAGACAGCAGCAGCTGGCTGCTGCCGCTGCACATGTCATCGTCCAGCTCTGCCCGTTTTGCCTCCCGAGCCTGGCTCCAGAGTTTACAGCCCAAATTAAATCCGAACCCAGCCCAACCACCCCCCTTTTTTACATGGACCAGCTTGGTGTGGTCTCCGACTTCCTTTTTTTTTCCCGTCCTCGTGAAAACACTAGTAGGCTCAGACCGGCCTGCATGCAAGCATGAATTATTTTAGTGCGTTTCTGCCGGTGTGTCCGTGAGACGCAGGCGTTGTTCTTTGTGGTAAATCCGCACTCGATCGATCCATCCGTCCGTCCGCCCGGGCGGACGAACTGGACCTCTCTTACACACGGAGTTAACGCGCCCTGGGGCGAGCACAGATCTGTAGGGACGACGACATCCAATGATCCAATTAAGCTGCAATAGCTTGGATATATATATATATATATATATATATATATATATATATATATATATATATATATATATATGTATATATATGTATGAAAAATTTAATCTACATGTCCTTGTAGCTAGTTCCATGTTACCTAGAGACTGGTTGATTATTGGATGATCTAGGGATGGCATGCATCAGGGTGTAGTGTGTTGGATTACTCACTAGCTAGTAAATAATAAGAAGATGACTTGACCTACGACACACATGTACAGGTCAGGGGGTGCATGTTCGATGTGGGTCCGATTTAAAGAGCTTTTGTCTACAGTGCAACAAGAGCTAGCTACAACAATGGAGTTTAACAAAGGGACATTGTTGCGTGATGGATCTCACTACTCTACCTCGCTGATTACCGCTTACCAGTCCTCCAACAAAAACCTAAGAGACTACGACTGGACCAGCCATGTACCCGCGAACCCAATCCTAGACTCTGATATACCACCGTACTCTCTTATTTCTCCCCTTACACACTACCTAGGGACAAGCGTGCAGGTGCTACTAGAAAACGGCTTATCGGTCCCGATCAAAAATATTGGGCAGCCGGTTCTGCAACGGCCGGTACCAGAGAGGACCTTTAGCACTGGATCGTGGCACGGCCCGGTACTAATAGTGTGGAAGACTGAGATTACTTTCAGTCGATCTCGTAGTGGCGGTTTAAGAACCGGTGCTAAAGTCGATCTCGTAGTGGCGGTTTAAGAACCGGAACCGGTGCTGAAGGGGTTTTTGACCCGGTGCTGATGGACTTTTTCCGACAGTGAGGCTTTAACCCCATGAGGTCCCCAAATTAAAGACATTTTGCATCCACACGCAATAAAAAAAAAAGATAAAGAGTACTCCAGGTCTTAAACAATATACTTTAGTGATGACCAAATTTTCAAAAGTTACCAGGTCTTGGTCAAAACATACCGGAGGGAGCGCCGTTTATTTTAACTGCACCATTGAGACAATCCTATGGATGGAATTTATTGCTCCAGGGATAGAAAGAAGTTTCCTTGCAGTGAACAATTTGCTGCACCATAGAAGCAAATTAATTACTGCGAGATTTCAATGTACAATTTGCACGAACCAGACGTATGCATGCCTGCATGGAGAATTTTAATGTGAGTCAAGTGTGCAGCCGAACTTTGCATCACACCTCTGCACGCATGCGGCAGCAATTTGTTTTGGTCAGCACCCAACCGGCCCGTTTCAGAGACGTCCTGCTGCATGCACGCGTTACTCAGTCCGTAAGACCGTAACGTAATTATTGCTGCTCCTCTTGCTTTTCGATTCTGTGGGTCGAGGTGGCATGTCGGCCTCACTGCCAACTGTGATACAACATCGATCACTAGTGCTAATCATCATGAGCTTATGCTTGGATCAGGAGTGAATTACACGAAACTCTAGCATGAGCTTACATGGTCTGGTGGGCATCTTCTCTAGGTACCAAAACACAGTCTTGTCAGACACACACAAAAAAAAAGGCAATGTGATCGCTCCGGTTAGGAATATAAAATTGTCATTGCACCTTCATTGATTGGAAAATAATTGGCTAGATGACCGACACGTTAGTAAGTAAATATCACTTTATTTACTGTGGGCTACGATCCACGCAAATATACTACTATATATCTCTTACGCTTATTGGGATCAACCAGTCACTAGCTCCTTTAATTTACCGCTTTTCCAACAGTTACACCACCTCTCGATCTGACCTCTTTCTTCATTTTTTTTTAAAACATCCAGGAGCTTCAAACCTTAATTGGTGGGTAAATTAAACAAGGGGCGGGCGCGCAATGGCGTCTCCTACCATCCAACCATGCATAGGCCAGACGGCAGTTCGTCCACCGATGATGAAAATCGAAAATCAAGGAGAAAGGGACAAAGAAAAAAAATCTAACAGATAATTATGCATGAAGAACTTCCAAATCTTGACACGGCCGGATGGGAGTACACATGCATGCAGATTAGAGGACAGGCGACTATTTGATTAGCTACCTTAACAGTTCAAGTGAAAATCAGGAAACTTCCTTTTGATGATTTAATCCACGCATGCGTGGGGGCGGCATTCAAACTCACAGCTGAAGCCAATGCCCAACAGTATCAAGTTCGTTTGAACCGGCCGTCCAGCTGATGGTAAGCTTCAGACGACTGATCTGATCGAGCATGCAGCACACTGGCCGGTCGATCGGGTTGTCGTCCAAGGCCGGCATGCCGCACCTACCACAGGATCACATCCCACAAGATATCCAGCCAGACACATGGGGCCTCTGAATTGATAACCACAGACGCCAACACATGGCGATGTTCAGCTAAAGCTAGCACGTAGCATCTCTCTCTCTCGCCCCCTCCCTCCCCCCCTCCCTCCGTCAGAGGGTTCCATTTACACGGGCATGCATATATTTTGACACACACTGTTCTACATGATGCCGATGCGTGCATAGTTGCGCACTGTGGTGGATTTGTAAGGTTACGCAAGCTCACGCGTCGATTCTGAGACGTTTGCTAGCACCACAGGTAGCAGCCCAAGATCTCTGTGAGGTAAGCACTTGTCTCCTGCACTTATGCAAGCCGCAGCTACCGCTACAGAACACGGACTGTGAGCCCGGAACGATCCCCTCTTCCAAAAAAAAAAGTGCAACTTTTTTTAAAAAAGAAGCAAGAATCTAGAAACGCCCGGAAGGCTAGCCCATCATCAAGCAGATTAGTATTTATTTAGTCCAGTTAAATAAAGCCAGGCACGTCATGGGTCATATATGGCCGTGTATGGCTAGCTCGTCCATGGTTGGAATTTGTTTCCGGAGAAAGAAAGATGGGCGGCGCCGGCGCGTCTGCAGTTAAGATGGTGCAGGGGCACCACATGTGTGCCTGTTTGGAATTGGCAATTGGACGTTGTCATTGGCAGCTATCACCGTACGGTTGCCGTTTCTCCCGATCGGTGACCGAGAAACAACACGTTCTCGGACAGTCGGATTTCATTCTTCTTCTTTCTCCCCGCGCCCCCCTGAAACTGTCGGGTTTCATTCTAGGTATACACCAATTGCAATCGATCTCCAGATGTCCATGGTACTGCTGAAAAGTGTAAAGTGTAAACTGCTGCATGATCAAAACAGACGGGTTCAGGAAACAGTTGGAGCAGCATGCTCTACTGCACAGTAACAAAATGTACACAGAGAGACAGTCAGAGAGTTCCCGGTCGACGCGAACTGGGGATGTGCGTCGTGCGTGCGCGCACTAGGCATGGCGCTACGTACGGCGGCGCCCGGGCGCGTGGGCGCAGGGGCAGGCAGGTCGCTCGTCTCCCGGTCAAATCAGTGCTCAGCGCAACCATCCGATAAGCCCCAGGCGGGGGCGCGCGTTCGTCCGGTCCGGCCGGGCGCGGAGGGGCAGCAACAAAGACGCGTGCACCTGCCGGGTCGGAGGCACGCGCGCGCGCACCCTGGCCGCCTGGCTGCCGCATGATCCCTCGGCGAGTGGTGGCCTGTGGGGATCGTTACCGGCCGGCCGGTCGACACGCTCCACCTGCGCGGCGCGGGGGCCGTGTGGGAGAGGGAGGTCGCCCGCCGGCCCACACATGCCGCTGGCTGGATCGTGCTGCGTGGGGCGCGCGGGCGCGGCAACGGGCGCCACCTGGCTGGGCGGCCGGGCAACGGGTTCATCGATCCCATCCAGCCGATCGGAGCGCCGGTGGGGGTGCCCGGCGGCGCGCCGGCCGGCCGGGCCACCCCGGCCGGGGGCCTCTCGTCACGTCTCTTTCGCCGTTTTTTCCCGGCTGCACTGCATATATGGCGCGGATCGACCCGGTCTGGCTGTTTGGCTGGCCCGTGACGCCCGGTCACTTCGGCCGGTAGCTAGGGTGCCAAACGCTGGACCTGGACGCCGGGCACCCCACCTGACCGTGCAGTACTGTACTGATCTCTAGCCGGTAGCTACTCCTACTTGTGCAGAGTACTGTGGTCTCATTCAGTACCTCTAGCCGGCCGGCCACTTCGTTCTGCGCGCGGATAACGAACCACCTGGCGATCGCCATGGTTTTCTGCTGCGCCGAGCTAGAAAGTGAAGTCGATCGACGGACGGATGGTGTACGTGCAAGTTGTGGGGCGGATTCCGGAAATCGCTCGAGGACAGCGGCTTGATGGCCTGGCGGGGTACGGCCGGCCGAGTTGGATGGATAGGCCCCTGAATTTATGAGCTGCTGGATCATCGGACGCACCCCCATGCAAGACCACACACCTTTGCCAAATTGCCAGGGGAAGCCAACCTACCATCAGGTGTGGCAGCGAGTGTCCGGCCTGCAGCCAAAATATCCGACCCGGCCTGGATGGACCATCTCAAATGGAGAACGGTAAAAGGCAATCAACGTACGTGATGAGCGATAAAGGAATACCCGAGATCGTCCGTGCAACGAGGTAACGGCGGTAAAATGGCCGGACAGTCGCGTTGCGCTTGCTTGCCTTGGCTAGTAGATTACTCAAAACAAATTTAAGGGAGCCCTACACTTTGATCAGCTGAAAATGGATATATTATCTAAGTTCATCCAACAGGTAAAATATCTGGAGAGATGACCGTAAGAATTCTAATAAGAAGCGAAGACAACTCGAATTTCAAATTAAAGCTACTTCACTAGCTATGCAGTTAATGAATAAAAAGGAGGGGCTGAGATAATAGCAAATCGCACCCAATCATCGTCTTGATATGCCATAATAACAATCTTAAAATAGTGTAACCACTTCAACTGGAGTGAAGACATGAAAGCTCATTAGCACCAGATTTTAACTAGTTTTTGTCATGGAGCTAATCATGCGTTTCTTTGAATCAAAATGCATGTCCTGGTAGTTATACTTCTAACTTCCAAGCAGCATAGACTTCTTTAAAAAACTTCCAAGTAGCATACAAGTTGACCTTCACGCAGAATCGATACAAAAATCAGCCTAAATTTCAAAATACTAAACACAACAGATAACCTTTTTATAGGCAAACATGCAGGTAACTTTGATGCATTGTCTCCATGTGGCTGCAGTCTGACCACATTCCTTTATGGACATCAACGGGGATCAGCGCAAGAACCGAAGAAAACAAGAAGCTTTGTGAGGCGCAAAAAGAAGCTCTTGCCTCCAGGCAACATGGTAATAAATGGCTAAAGGCAATGGAGAGATCGAGGTCATGGAAGAGGATCGGAGCAAGAAGAAGAAGATGTCTAGCCACTCTTGCTACCGTGCTAGGGTGCTGCTGGAGCGCAGCTGGTAGCTGGTTACCGTCCGCAATACACGGGCTGGGCCCGCGGCGCAGGATGTGACTGGACCCGGGTGGCCCACATGGCGGGGTGACGTCCGGGGAAAGTGATTGATTGCCATGGCCTAGGGATCCAGGCGGGAAGATTCCAACTGCTTGTATGACGTGGCGAGGCCCATCCGATCCCAATCACGCTCCTTACAGTTCTACGGCCCGGCCTACCCCCGTCTCCCTGGCCCTGCTGCGCTAGTGGTACTCCTCCTACATGCCATGCATCATGAGCTTTATCAGTGTTCGGTGATCATCCCATGGCCTGAAATTACATTCTGTCCTCCATTCGAGGCATATTGTAGTACGGTGCTATCGTGCTAGGTACTCTAGTATCACCTGCAATAACTACATTATTGCTTGGTTACATCATTCTTAAGGTCCTAGTAGGTCCTAGCTAGTATACTGATTAACTAGGCACTATCAAATCTGTCGAGTCTTTATTATGAATTGAAAGGTTTCATGTTTGTAGATAAGCATAACTTAAAACATTGTTTGCAGGCTTAGAAAATAATGAGAGACATTGTGGTGTGGCCAAAATTATAGAAATCAGCACGGCATATTCCCTTCAGTTAGAAATAATTAACATTTTGAGGTTGTTTGAAGTCCATCCTTCCAAACTTTTACTACATACTACTTTTTACATGTTCCGTTTCAATGTGTTGCAAAAGGTGATATCAGTATACATTTTACTTGAGAAATAGTTTCATTAATGTATACATTTGCTATATGTTAAAGAAAAATAATAAAAAAAAGTTAGTAGTCAAAGTTTGAAATGGTTGACTCTAGGTAGCCCCAAAAGATCAGTTACAGGTTTTAGCGAAAAACTACAATGTTGAATTGCACTATTTTTTTTAATGCAACAACTCAAAACCAGGCAAACCTACATTTTTTCTGCATGGATAAGATTTAATTTCTTTTAGTTTAAAAACTATCAACAGTTTATTAGGAATAATTAATATTTTTTCCTTATAGCAACGGACTAGATTGACCTTGAGCTTTGCCGATGCACATTATGGGCACAACGTCTCTAGCTAGTCTCCCCATAATGTTTCAATTCAGAAATACATGACCAATTTGATGTTCACTCAATAAGGAATATAATAGCGATTCCTCTATTATGTTAAAGGCTTTCTTTCCTGAAACTTCTAATAGCAGGCCCATCCGTAGGGACTTCCATGCTGGACGACGTTCAATAGAGATAGATAACAGCAAAAAAATAAAGGAAAAAACAGTCATGTATGGGGATAAGAAATGAACTGTAGCTTCTGAACTCTTATGTTTGCTTTGACCGGTTGGTTGGTTCGATTGACATTGTATATAGTCTGCCAAATGCTTATCTTCACCTTGTATATAAATGCACCAAATCGGCTGTAGACAGAAAAGTTGTAGTGGGGCTGGATCTGTCTCTTTCATGATTTCTATTCTGCATGCTTGTGAAACAAGATAGACATATCTTGTTGCTGGTTTCTCTCAACTCCAATATTGAATAGTCAGTCAATTAAAAGCAGAATTTTTTAAACATCAGTGAAATACTAAAACAAAACTAAGACAAAGATTTAATCGATTGTACAGTCCATTAACAAACATGTGGAGGCATCAATAGTGTTATTGGGGGAGCTTATGGGGGTCACAGATGGAGAGCCTCAGCCCATCGAGTCCATGATCGCCGTAGGCTGAGGGATGAGCCTTCTCTCTCAGGGATACACACTTGTTCAGGCATGCATTTTTTGCCCAACAAATAGTTTGATGACTAGTAAAATGGCTGCCAAGCAACTATACATGACATTTGAACCTAAATAGTTAACAGAGAAAATAATATGGCATAAAACTGAATAATGAAATCAAGCTTTAACATATTTTTCACTTTTTTTGTCTATTTTTCGAATGGTTTATTCATTCATACTCTTTTTTAAAACAGAAAAAAATTAAATTGCCTAGAACAGTGGTGCAGTAATATCTATGCATGATAACATTGTAACCAACGATTCCTATTTAGAATAAATATATATGTTGTTCGAGACTCGAAAGAGAAGTTAATTGTACATTATGGAAAGTATAAGCTCGGACACACAATCATCACTAGTGATGTCAATTAGTTAATGGAATCAATAGTTCAATACACACCCTCCCTTTCACAAACCATAATCATTAGCAGGCCACGAATTGCAGCTCTGCATTGGCCATTTTTAAATTGATTTGATAAGATTATCTACACATACCATAATATACAGTAATTAGGACAGCCCACATTTTATATGCACACCCTAATTAGTACCTTGGCGCGCATTAACAAACCTAATCATTTGTTTTGTTAGCTTCTCAATCATTTGATATCTGAAGTTCATGCTCTATTTTATTCCCATGCCCCCATTGATTACACAGCTAGCGAATATTTTCTTTGCTGGGACAATTGTGAACACCTTTGCTTTCAGTACCTGCACATATGCGTCTTCTACATGCAAGTTGAGTCTTTCTCAAAAAGAGAGATCTTTTTGGGTCAGTTCTTTGAAACAACAATGTTCTAATAAGGACCATATATAAACAGCCAACAGTAGTAGATATATATACCCATGCCTATCTTGCCAGTAGTCAGTCGGATGTCAATTTCCTATGTATTTTGCTGTTTTATAATATAGTTCTACGTTGCGAAAAATAGAAAACCCAACGTGCATGCTATTCGCTGAGAACAAATTAGTGGCAATGCTGCTGGTACTTATTATATATATAGTCATGAAAACAAAGTTAGTGGGAAGAATAATGGTTAGACAATCACCACCCTCGCTACCTGGTGGCTTTTGCTTTATTATTGCAGAAATAGCTAGGTTTTCAATTAATCTTGTTTTGAATTATAATCATGCTCTGTGCGCCCGCGTGCGTGTGTGAGAGAGAGGTTACTGCACGATGCCCGTGTTTTCCTAGATTCTATTTTATAGTAGCACATTTTTGCATGCATGTGAAAGATCCTCCACTAGCTCACAATTTCAGGCTCCTCTTCCTGCTTAATGCATCTTAACCTGTCCATTTACACACTTTCATGTTTCCTACCAGGGAGGTGGTTGACCCAAATCACTCAACTTTATACCACCACACACCAGTACCCTGTTGCTAGGTCTCAAAAAGCTGAGGATTGGCCTGCCCTCCACTCTTTTGCACCCCTTTGATTCGCATAGTGATCCCATATTCAACCCTTTTAGGTCTTTGGCACTTGGTGTCATCCAACTTTAAACAGAAGAAAAGTGGATTATTGCTATATGCACCAAATGTGATTGGATATGCGCTGAGTATTAGTGCCAAAATTAGGTGACGTCTGCAAGTAGACCATACCCCATGCGTGCAATCTTGCTGGCCTTTGCACTGTTCAAAATTAATATGCTATATTTTGATGGAACTGTGAGCATGCATACAAAAGGTTGTGCCTGGCTGAGCTGCACTGAAAAGAAGAGATGCATGTAAAGGAAAGGCTGATCTCTTGGAGCATTGTTGTCTGTCTTACCTGTAACAACCAACAACTTTTGCTTTTATCATTCATCCATGTGTTAGCCCCTATTACACACTAATAACCTAATGGTGATTAGCAGCCATGGTTTTGTTCACCACTTTGAACACTGTCGCATGGCATGGGGAGCAAACTCCCTGTAATTAACCATATGGACCCGGTTCAAGGATTATACTAGGGGTAATACATGTGGTTGGTAACAGATGTATTTCTTCTGACACCATACTAAGCAATTTCCAAAAACTGAATGGAGAAGTAATAGAGTGCCGTGAAGTTGCACGCGTAACAGAGAAACTGCATTTACATAAAGAAAACAAATATGAGTGCTTGTTCCATAAGAATGCCTTTCGGCTTTTGATTTGTCACATCCACCTTAACCAAACCCCCTCTACCAAAAGGGAGGATTCAAGAGGTTATGTATATCTCGTTGTGTCATTTATTTAACTACTACCAGTAACAAATAATATAAAAATATGGCTTTCCTTAAAAGATTAATATAATATCCATGTACTCCCAGCTCCCTCCATCCCATAGTATAGCTGGTTTTAGTTTTGTCATAAGTCAATCCTTTTTACTTCGACTATGAATAGCAAAAATGCCATAAAGATTGAAAATATAAAAATGGTGTTAGTAGATTCATCATGAAACTGACTATCACAATATTAATTTAGACCTAGGACAAAACATAAAACTAGCTATTTAAGAGACAGAAGGGGTAACATATATCACCAAGCACGCACCAACGCATCAGCACTTCAGCAATAAACATTGAGAAAGAGGCCTTATTACTTTTTCTTAACTGAGAAACCTAATGCAAAAGGGTCTAATTTATTCGAAACAGACCATCTAAGTATAATTCCAGTGTATACAATAATGTCGATTGCATTGTGATCAATATAGAGTGCAAGTGTCCGAGTACCTACTTGAAAGAATATTCCGCCAGAATAACCAGAAGAAAGAAAAACAGAGAGCTGGAAGACAACCCTGTACTACTTGCCTGCTTATAACAGAAACACCAGCTGGTCATATTTGGTACTTTTTAATGATTCAATGTGGACTAGAAAGAGGAGAGAGAAACGTCAGTCAATGCAAAAGGTGCCGATTTTTTTCGGGTAATTTCTATCTACCTATGGCCAGCCATATCTCTCCCATCCATCTTCTCACTACCGATCTTTGTGATCATGTGATGTATATATTATTGTTGTGGAAAACACAGTTGACAGGAAGGTGAGAGAGATGAACTAGGCCCACTTTAGATAATGGTCGGAGAGGAAAAAGATGGGGATTTGGCAGGCTCTTGGTTGGGGCCCTAAGGAAAGTAAAAAAAAAATGAAGCTGCAATTAATTTATGTCGCTAAACGACATGATTTTGCTGGAACTTGGTCAGGGTTGTAATTAAATCACTTCAAACAAGGAAGGTAATGAAAGGAACGTTTAGGGGCCTTAATTTATCGAGCCATTTATTTTACTAATTACCCCTCAAGAAAGGATTATTAGAATTAAATGACCGAACTCTTTTGATGGACTGGGTTTGGTTTAATTTAGAAAGTGACAAGAACTCATCAAGGGTCACTTGCTGCATGATGTAGTTCTCGCTCTTGAGAAAATGACATTAGTCCGATATAGCCGCTCTTATGTTAGTTAGGCTATTCATTTATATGTACAGATAATATCGTTTCTAGCTATAAGTAGAATGTTTCACCTATTAAATTGCTGGTTTTAGATATAGTATGTACTGCTGTAAAGAGCGTGCTATAACATTTAGCAGAGCTGGGCCTGGTCACCTTTTAATAAATTCAGAGCCAAACTTTACATAGTAGGCATAAATTCCTTCTGTTGTTGCTTTTTCTGTAGCAATTCTGTTTCAGTTTATCTAACTCCCAGCCCAAGTGGACTAGTGGAGCAGTATACGACATATGAAGGCAATACTGAATGCTGTAAGTGCACCACGTCCATGGCAGCAGAAACTAGGGCACCACGAATTCTAAGGCTGGCAAACAAAGGAGGAACAAAGGCTAATACAAAAGGCAATAGAATGATTACTTATTGAGCTGGCCCTACTTTATTATCTCTCTTTGCTGTTGTTGCGTGCTCCCATGTTTTTTTTTCCAAATTAAACATACTCTTTTAGTGATCAGCTTCCATTTGGAGAGAAGATATGTAGTACTACTCTGAATATGGACAACAATCTGCAGTTTAAGCACAACAGCATGAAACAGATAACCACATCAGTTAAAAAAACATGATGAATATGGACGACGTCTGTGAAACAAAAAGATTACCAGGACCCAAAAGGAAAAAAAAATGTGGCTATCTTCCTTTCCTTGTGTATTTTGACTTGAAGAGTGGCGGCTACAGTGTGCAGTGGAGTGCAGTCTTTGGGGATCGAATGATAAAGAGCAGCGCACGTGGAGTCTCTGAGCCACTGACTGCCTCTTCACAGTTTAAAGATTTTCCTTTTGCCCAAAAAAGAATAAAGAAGGAGATCGGAGCAGAAAAAAGAAACACATTTCAAACAGCAAAAGGACCGGGGAGAGAAATTAGGAGACTGAGGGGTGCTCTCAAAAGCAGCCCATCCACAAAGGAAACCTTGCTTTCCATTGCCCGTGTTAATCCGCAGCGCAACGCTAGCTGCTTCATGAGAGAGAGAGAGAAGAGAGAGTGAGAGAGAGAATAGTGGCGTGGCATTCTTTTGCTGGTTGGATGGGAGATTCGTCTGTTAGCATCAGGAGAACATACCACGTTACGTTCTGCCACAGTACTGATGCGCACTGTGCATGGAGTTAGCTATCTAGGTGAACCTAATAATTCCCCCTCCCCATCAGCTAGCTCCCCTCTAGCTTCTCCGCCTTATCCTCGTCTCACAAGCTCACCACCAGCTAGTCTCCGTCCATGTACACTCGTGTAGCACCAGACTACCAGCGCTCTCTTTCTCTCTCACTCTTTCTCCAGCTTCTCTCTCTCCCCCCTCTCTCCGAGCACCAGGAATCCATTTAATCCGTCCATCTCTCTCCTCAACCTCAAGCCCTACAAAGTACACCATCCTCTTCCGGCGGCCGCCTTCCTCTCCCTCTCCCCCCTGGCCTCCTAGCTAGGGTCATCAGCTGCTCCTGCTTCTCCTCTCTCTCCCCCTGAAATCACAGATGAACCACACCAAAAGGCCATAAAATAGTGCGTGTGATCTCCCACACGCACACACAAACACAAGCTCGCCACTCTCCTCCCATCCATCCATCAGCCATCTTCTCTCTCATCATATCATATGAGCAAGGATTCTTTCCAACCTACAATCTTCTTTCCCTGATAGCTAGCAGTCCAGCTCTTTCTTGGACTCTCTCTTCTTCTCTCCCTACCACCACACCTAACCTTCTCTCGAGCTTGACCCACAGCAAGAGAGAGGAGGCTAGCCGCTGGAGACATCAAATCCTTTCCGCTCTCTTCCAAACAACTAACCACTCCATCCATTTACCCAGCTAAAAAATATACACGCCAAGATATATACTTCTATCTCTGTATATATACAATGGCCTAATTCACCATGGACGTCGCCGGTGACGGCGGAGGCGGCCGCCGCCCCAACTTCCCTCTGCAGCTCCTCGAGAAGAAGGAGGAGCAGCCGTGCTCCAGCTCGGCTGCCGTGGGCACATCGGCGGGCGGCAACGCCGGGAATGGATCGGGGGCCGCCGGAGGTGAGGTGCAGGTGCGGAAGGCGGCGCCCAAGCGCAGCTCGACCAAGGACCGGCATACCAAGGTGGAAGGCAGAGGGCGTCGCATCCGGATGCCGGCGCTGTGCGCGGCGCGGGTGTTCCAGCTGACGCGGGAGCTGGGCCACAAGACGGACGGCGAGACCATCGAGTGGCTGCTGCAGCAGGCCGAGCCGGCGGTGATCGCGGCCACCGGCACCGGCACCATCCCGGCCAACTTCACCTCCCTCAACATCTCCCTCCGCTCCTCGGGCTCCTCCTTCTCCGCCCCGGCTCACCTCCGCGCCGCCTTGCCTAGCCCGGCCACCGCCGCCCGGTTCGGCCGCGCTGACGCGTGGGACCGGGTTGTCGGCCTGGGCTTCCCTTCGGAGGGCCCGGCCTCGTCGTCATCGTCGCCGTCCCCGTTGTTGCTTAACTTCCACTCGGGTAGCATCGGCCTTGATGTGCAACCGTCGCCGTCTGCCGCCGCCGCAGCCGCCGACATCTCAAGGAAGAGGCGGTGGGAACAAGAAATGCAGCAGGCGCAGCAGCAGCAGCAGCAGCAGCAGCAGCAGCAGCAATATCAGCAGCAGATGGCGGGGTACACGCAGAGCCAAATGCCGGGAACCGTGTGGATGGTACCGAGCAGCAACAGCACGCAGGGTGGGGCGCCTTCCGGCGGCGGTGGCGGCGGCAGCGGTGGAGGAGGCAGTGGAGAGTCCATCTGGACGTTCCCGCAGATGGGCAGCGCTGCGGCCGCGGCCGCCGTGTACCGGGGGAGCGTGCCGAGCGGGCTACATTTCATGAACTTCCCTGCACCGGTGGCGCTGCTTCCCGGGCAGCAGCTGGGGCTCGGCGCCGTGGGAAGCGGCGGCGGCGGAGGCGAGGGCCACATGGGGATCCTCGCCGCCCTCAATGCATACCGGACACAGGCGGCGACGGATCCCACGGCGGGCCAGGGCGGCGGAGGAAGTACCGGAGGAGGAGGGTCCGGCCAGCAGCAGCACGGTGGCGGCCGCGGCGAGCGGCATGAGAGCATGAGCACCAGCGACTCGTAGCCGACGGGTGTCTCCGAGGATCGCATGCATCGCTCTGGTGTGGCTTTGATCTGTTCTTTGTCTTGGTTTCATTTTTTTTCCTTTCTTTTTTGTGGTTTCCTTCCTCCTCCTCCTCCTAGCTAGACACCGCCTCGAGGATTACGCTCAGCTCCATACCATGGCATGGCTGGCATGCGATAGGATCAGCCACGCACCATCCTAACGCGAGCTGTGCTTGTGACCTGTGAGTGAGAGAGCGAGGTGTGCCATGACCCATGGGAGAAGAAGATGAGGGAAACGCAGCAGCAGCAGAGAGATTGTTCATTTTGTTCTTTAGTTTTAGGGTTTGCATTGATCAAGTGCGAGCAGAGAAGAGATTTTTATCGAGCATGGCACCATTCATCCGCCGTGATGGTTCGATTTTTTTCCCATCCAAACAAGCAGTGCTAGATGCTAGTTCGACGCCACTCTAGCTCTTCCATTTTTCTGCAGACTTACTTGTCTATTAGTAGTTCATTGCTTGATTATATATTGTGCTAAATATCTTTTTCAACTAGTAACATCGATCATGGAGTGTTTCATCAGTAACTACCGCTAGGTTTTCCGATGATCCGGCGGCCGGTTCGTTTCCTTTTGGTTCTCGGCTACATCTGCGGCCATCTTAAATTAGCCTGATCACGAAATGAAATGCGGAACAGAGGTGGTTGGGAGCGTACAAAGCATGTCCCGAAACCAGCCATTAGCCAGGCGGACGGCGACGGGCGATCGGCGCGGTGATGAGAGGGATAGGCGCCGCGGCGAGGCTGTCCAGTCCAGTCCGGTCCATCTGCGCGGGCGTAGGTTTTTGTCATCTGATGAGCCAACAATCTGCAGGGGCGCCACGCTAGCAACCAACCGGCCGGTGCCGATCGATCCAGGACCACGCAGCCACAGGACTGCTGGAGAGAGAGAGAGAGAGAGAGAGAGAGAGAGAGAGAGAGAGGCAGCGCGCGCGGAGACCGACGTCGCGCTGGCGCGGACTCGAGTCCAACAGTGCCGACGCACGGTGGTGGGAGTATTTCCCATTTTTTCTATTGGCGCGGTCAATGATTTCACACACGCGCGCGCGTTATGGCGCGGTCGCCTCCCCCCGCCCGGCGAGCGGGCAGGCCAAGCTCTCGCGCGCACCAACCGCGCCGCGCCAGGCGCCAGGCGCGGCGGCACGGCGCCTTGTGCCGCGCTACGTACAGCCACCGCCTCCGGCCCCCGGCCCGCGCGCGGTAGCGAGGCGAGCAAGCGGGCGGGGGCATTGATGGCCGGCCGTGTAGTCGCCGCCTCCCACTGCAAGCCCGGCCGGGAAGCCCTCTCCGGCCGGCGCCATGCCGTCATCCTGGTTTGCGTGCCCGGCGCGCTCGCGCGCTGTGGCCAGTACGCAGGCGGCCGGGCGGCCAGCCGAGGCCTGGGCAATGTACCCGTCCATATAAAGCAAGCGGGGAGGAAGCCAGTCAGGGTGTTCGTGGTCCTGCGCTCGATCCAGGGTTGCCATATTGGTCGACGCCTTGGTTTTCTCGATCGCATGTGCGAGCCCTTTCCATATCCATGTATCGCGCTTGTTCCCTTGCTGCTGGGGGGCGGGGCGGGGCCAGCCCAGGGGGGGCTACGACGTGGCTAGTAGGAGTAGTAGCTGGTTGGTGGTTGGCGCTATGCCGCTGTGGTTGGTCTACGGGGGCGGATGGGCGTGCAGTGACCGCCGCTGCCATGCCCATGCCCTGCCGCCGCGGGCGTCGTCGTGAGCGTGTGCGAGTGCGACCTGAAATTCTGAATCCCCGTGGAGGGATTGGGCACGGCCCGTCTCCCCGTTGTGGGAAGGCACGCGGCATGCGCGAGGCAGGTAGTAAGTAGCTCAGCTCTGATCCGAGAGCCTCTTCGATCCCCGGCGGGCTTGGGCGTGCAGTGCATGCGCTCCGACCGATCGGTCGCTGACAGATGAGCTGTAGCTGCATATGAGCCTGTCGCGCGCGGTGATCTCTGCAGCTGGATGGAGGAGCTGCTGGGAGCAGCCTCTGAACCACTGATTAGACCGTCGTGTGTTACGTACTATTCCTACTAGCTAGTGGCGACTTAAGTGGGACGTACCAGCTAATTAAGCTTGCTTGCTTGCTGCACGTGATTAATTAATACTGCAAGTGCGTGCCGGCCGGACGTGTTGGTATATACATACATATATTAATTAACGTGTTCATCGATCAGCTGGGCTGGTGTTTCAGTGATGCGATGCACGGTTAGCTGTAGCTCCGAGTGACGCTGTCGCGCGCTGGCTAATCAGCTTGCTTGCTTCTATAACACTAACCGGTAGTAATAAGCTTCCCTCTAACAAGCCGCACCTGATCGAGCGGACACACGTGAGTGGGCTGCGTTAATGTTCTGGGCCTGGGCACACGTGTCAGTGACGAGCGCGCGGCATGATAAGGTTGCGAGCCAGACTGCGCCGCGCGCGGCCAGCACAGCACAGTGCGTGCCCCCAGCTAGCTGCGTATGTGCCGAGTCCTCCGGTGGGAAGGAGAAGAGTGGGATGAGGCCAACGCCGTGCTGGAGGGCCTGTCGGTTGCTGGTTGCTCTCGCTCCGTGCCTTGTTGGAGCCGTCGTCACATGTTGAGCTAGCGGCGGCAGCGCCCCAGTTCGATCGGGCCGGCCCTAAACACATGTGCCCTTGTCCTGTTTGGGCGCTGCGTCATGGAGAAGCAGCTAGGCGGCTCTCTCTGGCCTGGTCGATCGATCCGGAATTAAACGCAAACGTACATGCGCGAACCCACGCTACTGGAAAACTAAGCATTTATCTAACGCGTTAGTACATAACGATGATGTACGTCCGAAATTAGTATCGGGCAGAAATTTTCGGTCGTCAGAGGCTATTCAGTACCGGTCAATAATACCAACCGGTATTAAATGGTGATGTTTAGTACGGTTGGTGTTAGTGATTGTACCAAATAGCCTCGTCCATTTAGTACGGGCAATAGCACCAACCAGTACTAAATTGTGGCATCTCTCTGCATATTACTTCAAAATAAAAGCATATCCAACCCTATTACATGTGCTGTGTAGGTGAGATGTAAGAAAAGTTCGCGCAAGACTTGAGGTCGTGAGTTCGAATCCTTCGGACCGTGCATGCACATATTACGATGCGCGTGTGCCGGAGCGTTCCATAATTTTTTTCTTTATTTTTGGGGCGCAAAGCTCCTGTACTAAATGGCCCCTTCAGTAATTTTGACCGGTACTAAATGGTATGGTATTTAGTACCGATCACGCTATACCGATAAGCCGTTCCGTCCGGTACTAAATGAGGTTGCTGACCGGTACTAGAGGTCAGTTCTCTAGCTGTGACAGGTTTAGCTTAGCATGCACCAGTACTATTGCTGGTTTACGCGCGCTGCGACAGCAAGTAGGGAACATATGTTTTTGGTGGACGCAAGTAAAGCAAATGCAAGTCATTTCAAAGTTCAAACTCCTTCCCGTGTGTGTCTAGTTGTCTCCGGCCGGTCTGGTCTGTCCTTATCGCTCTGTTGCCTGGCCGCCCCAAAAGCTCAAGGTAAGGTGTAAACAAGGAGATGGCGGCTTCAGAACACAAAGAAAAGTTGAGGCACAGACTAATAATCTTCTATATACATGACTGTTCAACTGTTCATGATTAGTAGCAGTGTAGGGGGCAGGCGAAAACATTTTCTAGTGCATGCATGCGCCATCAGTGGAACCTGCTTACCTCGTTACCTCGTCATTTTTTCAGCTGCAATAGATTATATATATACACAACGTCATACTTGCATGTATTTCAGCAACCGGATATATAGTATGAATTGAATAGTTTAGTTTATTACTTACTGGTGAGGGTTAAGCTTTTGAACGAAACGAGCTCTCATTTTGACTTCGCTTTTGTCAGGGCTAGCTGTGTGCGCGCATTCTTCTTTTCAAAAGATAGCTGTGTGTCTGTGCGTGCTTGCCGAGGTGACGGCAAAATTACAAAGAATTCATAGGGATCATGATCAGTGTAAAATAGGAGCAACTAACTCATCGCATTGCATCGGTTTTCTCAACGAATAGCTACAGACTATTATCCCTTTTTAGTTTTTTTAATCACATTCTTGCATATTTTCTTCACAGAGGAATCTGCTGCTGCTTGCAACACTGGAGAGGACCTCCTCCTCCCAGCTGCCTCTTTATCGCTTTATGGCTGGAACGAAGCAGTCTCCGGCCTCAAAACACCAGCAGCTTTTGTGCGACCAGATTTTAAGCAGCATAGTGTAGTGATCTGTGGTAGATGCACATTACTTGCTTTTTTGCAGTAGTGTGTGCATGCTTATAATTCTTTTGCTCCCCGGCCTCTCCCTCTCTCTGTAGCCCTTTTTCAGAAAGGTTTTGGTGTCTCTACTTTCATCCTCCTCGCCTGTCGCGCTCCTGCTGCCCTCGATCTCCTTTCTGCTCCTCGAGATCGACTTCTGCGCCATGATTTACGTTTGATGGACCGATGATCGATGGTTTGCTGCTCAATGCTCATTGCACGCAGAACTCTGCGTGCTAGCACTCTTTCAACCATCATTCCAGCTTGCCCTATTTTGTTGTTTCAGACTCTTAGCGAACGATCTGGTACGCATATACAAGTGGCAAGTTTAAATGCGGAAGCAGATTGTTGCTAGCCTGCTACGGTGTATCAACTAAAAAAAATGTCAATTAAATAGTGAAGACCTGCAATAATGCGTGGTGCCAAACATGCATGATGGAATAATCAGGGAAGAATCTCATCTGCAGCAGTAGTTAGCTGTACTTTTAGTTAGGCTGTAATTCATGTACGTCCATGCTGGATCGATGTTGGCTGCATTCTAACATTCCTAGGCAGGTTTGTCTTCCTCTAGGCCACTATAATGAGATGGGTTAGAAGGCTCTAATGGTTTTAAATTAGGTTTCAGTGGTCCATGTCGCTCTGACGTTTGGTGCGGTTGATACTCTACGAATAGAGGCTTAATTAAATTATGCGAAGAATATCAGGGGCTATGTGTATAAGATAAGATCTGTTTGCTTACGCGTGCACTCATACCCGGAGGAAAGAATCTTGACCCCTGCGCTGCGCGGACAGAAATATATACATTTGCCAATTGCAACTGATGATTATGGAGTAGACAGAATATGTTAAGCTATATATATATATATATGTAGGTGGAATTATTAGCCCTCCCATGTTATTATTTATAAAAAGGAACAACGGCGGGCGGTGTCTTTAATTCTTACTTTCAGAAGCACAACACTTCCTTTCTAATGCTAAGACCAAAGTCCATCGATGGATCAAAAGTTCTTTCTTGAACTGAAAAAAAAAGAAGTCCTTTGGTTTGATTTCTCTCTTGAAAAAGGGAAGAAAACCTTGAAACCTTTATATGCAAGGCACTTGAGTTCACAAGATGCAAAACTAGTACTGCTGTATTAAATCTGAGCCAATTAGATGAACTGGTTATTGTTGAATTTCCCCATTGCTCGCAAAGATAATGGGTTTGAACTAAAGCTTCCTTCCCTGGAAACTAATCATTACCCCCCCCCAGATCATGAATATGTCCTTAACCAACTTTTTAGAAAGAAGAAAACAGTGCAAGCCAATCCAGCTGGATCAACAATAAGTGGGCTTAACCTTTTCGCTAACACCCCATCTTAATCAGTCCTTTATGGATGAATTATATTGGCCTCATGCATATGTCTTTTTCTCTGAAAAAATAGACCCCATGCATGCATATGCAGCTTTAGTCAAATCTGCAGTGCATTGCATCTATATATCGATCGGCGCATATGCAAAAAAGAAAAAAAAACTCCGTTGGTGAATCAATGCAACTATCATTTGAAGAGTGCAGCATCCTTTGATCATTCATACAGCTTAGCTGCATGTTCATTCTAGAACAGGATGGCCGGGTGCATGCATGGGTGGTCACTCATCAAGCCGTCACGGTTTTTAGACGGGAAAAGCTCCGCTCGGCCGTGCTGGATCGTACGCACGTCGCGCACTTAACAAAAGCGGCATGATTACCCGCGCGCGCCCCCCGGGCCTTTGCCGAGTTTGGAACACGATCATTGTTATTAGCAGCAGCAAAAGCAAAAGCACGACGTGAGCGCATGGTTCGTACGTGCCGCCCTGGCGCGCTCCGCTCGATCGCGCGCGCGATCCATCCATCTCGATCGAGATAATAACTAGCTTGCTAGCTAGGCGAGATGCAGATGCATGCACGGCCGGGGATGTTCCTTACCCTGCTGGCGTGCCGGCGGCGGGTCCCGATGGATGGAGCGAGATCAAAGGCAGCCGCGCGAGAGGGCTATAGCCAGAGACGTCGCCGTCGACCCAACCGGCGGCCAGCAGGCAAGCACGCATCATGGGACGGCCATGGCCAAGGCGGCACGGCCAACAGCGACAGGACGGCTGGGCTGGTGCGAGGCACCCATGGCCATGGCCGTCAGCCGCTGCCGTGCCCGTCGTCCTCTCTCGAATCTCCCACCTCCCGCCCGCGCACCACGCATGCGCTCATCATTCCGTCTGCTGGCTCCCCCACCTGGGGATTGGGGATTCGCCCGGCCGCCTCCGCCCGTGTCGGAACCGGCCCGCGCGGCGCGCGCCCCGCCGCCCGCCGCTTTCGTACGCGCCCAACAACAAAGGGGAGAGACGAGCCGCTGGGCCTCGGCGCGCGCCCGTGCGGCCGGAACCCGGCGCGGCTTTTGCGCGAAAGGTCTGAGGAGTCGGTTAGCGCGGCCCGGCGGGAGCGGGTCGGGGGCCGGCCGGCCGGTCGCTTTCGCTTGATCGGTCCGGTCCTGCGAATCCGCCGCCTTTGTTTTGTTTGCTCGGTAACGTTGGGTGAGCGGATCCGTTGTGCTGTACGTGCACGCATCGTCCCGGCGCCCCTGGCACCTGCCTGAGTCAACGTGTTGGGTACTTGGGTCAGCAAACCGGTCGCGTACTTTATGCTTGGGGTTGCAGAGATACGTTTTCCTGCCTGCACACAACTGACCGGTGACTACTCTTTCTTTTTCAAAATGAAAGAAACCCTTCCTAATTCACTACTCGATTTCAAAAAGGTTTCAGAAGATATACCTGAAGTGAATGGTGATTGAGTCCAAACAGGGCCTTGGTGTTTCTCCACACAGGCGGTACCTCCCCTCCCTGTTGCTGAAGGATGGATGCATCGCCATGTGAAATAATGGAGGGCTAATCCCGGACGGAGACACCAAGTGCATGGCAATTATCCAGCTCAATCTTCTCGAGGCTGCACTACACTACACTGCTACTACCTCATTCCCATGTGGTGTCCCATGGAATATCACGTGAGCTCTTGCCTGATTGGGCATTGTTGCGTACAAAATGACTAGGGGACATCGTTCGCAGAATTCCCGGAATGCATCTGCTGTAAAATTAGAGCCCAGGTCGGTGATAATAGTGATAGGGAAGCCAAATTAGTAGAGGATGCTGCAGATGAAGTCGATGATTTTGTCTGCACTGAGAGTAGTAATCGGCTTTTACTCGATCCATATTGTGAACTTGTCAATGGCTACTAACACGTGAGTAAATTGTCGGTGTTTTACCGCCACACCCGCTGAGGGATACTTCCGAGGTGGTGAGTTTGTAGGTAGCGTACCGCCGAGATCAGAAACTCGAAGGTGCAAGGAACACAAAGTTTAGACAGGTTCGGACTGCTGAGAGTGTAATACCCTACGTCTTGTGTGGTGGTTTGTATTGTTTTAGGTGTTGATCGGGTTGATTTTGTTTGGAGGGGGTCCCTGCCCGCCCCTATATAGTTTGGGGGGACAGGGTTACATGGAAATCCTATCTAGATACGAGCTCATGAGTCTTACCCGAGTACTATTCGGCTAGTTTTCTTCTGTTCTGACTAATTCTGCTACGATATGAGTAGTTCTACTATGGTACGAGTAGTTAGGACTGATGTAGGGCATGGGCCATATCCTATCCCTTATTCTAGAATATGTACGTCATGTGTGCAGTTCCATGGCCCTGAGTCTGATAAGCCCCCGAGCTCTTCGTAGTCGAGTACTGCAGACTTCTGAGTAGGCGTCTTCGAGTTCTCCTGAACTCCATCTTGAAGATGTCCTCTGAGTACTTTCTTAGCTGTATTGAGGCTGTGAGGTGCTCATGCCCCGAGAGTTGCCAAGTCTTCTTTTATATGAAGTGCGATTAAAAATCGCACCCCTTATGAATTAGCTTCCGAGTTTTAGATTGACTCGAAGAATCAGGCCGAGACTCAAATTAGTCGTAATTTCTGAAATATTTCCTATGATCAATCTTGGAATTTAAGCAAGGAAAATGTAACAAAATTTCATTCTGACAGCATCAGAAACTTCAGATGCCCTGCTACATATTCCTTGCAAACGGACATCTAGATCCAAAGAGTTAGGAAGTGGCAGTGGTAACAGGATCAGTGAGGTGGCGATTGGTGAACCAACTCACTCTGTAGTGGGGAAGAACAGTGTTGCAGAGTGCAGGAAGAGCTCGTACAACGTGGTGTCGTACTTCACGGCGCACCCGGCCGCCGCCGGGTTCCGGGAGGTGGCCAGCGCGTGCTGCGGCGGGGGGCGGCTCAACGCGCAGGCCGGGTGCACGCGCCAACGCCACCTACTGCTCCGACCGCGACGAGTACCTGTTCTGGGACGGGGTGCACGGCACGCAGGCCACGTCCAGGAAGGGCGCTGTGGCCATCTTCTCCGCGCCGCCGCGGATGGGATTCGCCGCCCCCAACAACTTCAAGCAGCTGGTCTCTTCTTGATGCTCCAACGCAAGAATCTTGAGCCTTCCATGGTGATCGTCACGACTAGCTACGTAGCAGCCTAGCACTACTAAAGATCTTTTGATTCTTTACAGAAAAAAATCAGTAGAGATTACAAATGTAATGTAGAGGGAGCAGGATACACACATTTGAGTTCAGCGAGGCAAATTTCTCGCCGTATACGCTCGTGATTAAACAGGCAGGTTGCCATATTTGGGATGGCTGGCCGGCCGGAATCTGTCCACCTCTGTTTATCTCAACTGGCCCATTGAAAGAATACGGCCCAAGAAAGAACTTCTCGGCCCAGCCTAGAAAACCTAGCGCGTAACGTCTACGAGCAAAACGTGAACGTAAACGTCACATGAAGACGTGTCGCCACATGACTCTCAGTTCTTTCGTGGGCAGGGGGCAAGGCAAAGCCCAACTGCGAAACGAATCCCCGCCGCGAACACTCCGGCGGCTTCCTCCCGACCTCAAGCCACCCTGTCCCACGGTCTCGGAGCCCAACACCACGTGACGCCGAGCCGCTCTTCCCCGGCGGCGAGCCCGGCATGGCCATGCTCCTACGCCGCCGCCTCCCGCTGCTCCGCATCCTCCGGCAGCTGCACACTGAATCGCCGGCTTCGGCTTCCTCATCGTCCTCCGCACCTCTCCCTCCTCTCCAGAAGCCTCACGCTGCAGCCTCACCGTCCGTTGCGCCAGGGTCACGCCGCCTAGGGTTTCTCAATGCCAGGCCCCTTGCTTCGGCGCGTGGGGCTTCGGCATCGTCCTCCGCCACCGCCTATCTCGCTATCGGCGCGGCCGCCGCTCTCGCGACGCTTCCGATAGTCTACGCCGACGGCAATGAGCAGGTTGTGATCTTTGGCTTCTCTTCTACTCGAAATTCTGTGTTATTCGGAGAATGATGTTGGCATGGCTTGAGCTTCGCTTGTGTTTACAGGGTCCAGTCGGCGCGGCTGTGAGTACTGATCCCACCGAGGGGGAGGATTTGGCCCGCAAGGAGAGAAAGAGGATAATGGAACTCGCCCAGAGCCGAGGGATGCAGCGCGGGTCGTACCCGCAGTTTGATGTTGCCGTGAAGGGCCAAAAGGTTGTTCTTGTTCTTCCCCCAATTTGTCTAGCCAGTGTTGAAAAATCGTCCCATTTTCGTGAAATTGAGTTATCTGCAATCCATAAATAATGGTTTGCTGGAACCCCTAATGGTATAAAGAAGAAATTTAGGAGGACTTGGAGTGATTGGTAAATGTTGAAACCGGTGTGCTCATTTGAGTTAAGTATGAGTGTCAGTACAACTATGAAGTAGGAAGCTTTTGAAATTATGCATGGTTGCTATTAGAGCACAACAGTAGATTGTTTTCTAGATATGGCATGCAATATGACTTTCATTACCATGATTATGTTTCTCTGATTTGGTTTGTTTCCGAACAGGTGGTTGTTAAATTCGACATGCCATCTACTTGCAATGTATCACACCTCATTGTTGATCTTGTAACCCACATCGGACTTGAGGCAGAACAACATGGTGGTGGCTTGGAGGTGCTAGTGCGTGCTTGGGACAGGTTAGCAAATAAAGCCGTGTTTTTCTATCCCATCAGTATATTATACAATTACCTTTTTCTATTCATGGCAAGAACAAATCCCAAACAGAACAGTTCAGCTTTAGTCTTCATCAACTGTTTGTGGAGATATATGCTATATGTATATTGTTTTTTTTTTGCTTCTGATAAAGCTCATGTGTAGGCCATGATTTCCTTCTGCTTATACTGGCATACTGTTAATTAACCAACTGAAGAGGGTTCTATTACATGCTGCGATACTTCTTTGTTGGTGAATTCCCATCCATCAAAATCCTAATACCTGCACTTTTCTCCCTCTCCTTTCCCCTCAATAGTGTTTGGCCATGCTAGTAGGATAGGACAGTTGTGAGAACTGCATTATTTGTCTCCAATTGAATCTTTTTCCTGCAAGTGGCCTTTGTGATTTGGTCCATTTTGTAGATATATGGCTTGCCAGGTCTTGCATATTTATACCAGTATACTGTGTGTTTAATCAAGTGCTTCTTTTCCAGTCCAGCTGCGCGACAAATCACATTGAACCCTCCCAAGAAGAATAGCACTGGAGATCTCGATGTAGATGGTCTCTGTGTTTTAATATTCGAGCCACTTATTGGATCGGATTATTCTGTTAGTATTTTTCAATCCTTTGAAGACTTTGGAAAGGAGTTTATCCTGCATTTTCTCAATATATCATAATTAATGTCATACCTGATCAATCTTTCAGGAAATTGAATTCATCAAGCATGGGAGTTTTAGTTTGAAAGAACTTGAAGCTTTGATCAGTGCTTTAAAAGTAGCTGGCGAAAAATTATGGTGAAAGCGAGCGCCTGTTGGGATCTGTTTTTTCACTTGCAAACGATCTTCCTGATGGAGTTATTATATTCCTAGATGAGGTAAATGTCTTCCTCTTTGTAGCGTACAACTTTTAGGATACTCAAGTGCAATGTTTCCTTTTGTTGGGTATTATACTGTGAGTTTCTTGTTATTCTGAAGTTTCAACTTACCTCTTTTCATAACTTGGATATCCTTGTTATAGGTGGACTCTTTTGCTATTGCTCGAGACAGCGAGATGCATGAAGCTACACGAAGAATCTTGTCAGTAATTCTGCGACACGTAGGGTCCTTGTTTCTTTTCCATTTAGGTGATCATAAATTGCTTCTATTACTATCTCTTTTCCATTTAGGTTATCATAAATTGCTTCTATTACTATCTCCTGATATGCACATTTCGTGCAATTATTGATCAAGAAGAAACCAAAAAGAATTTTATTATTCTGTTGGACTTTGTCAGTTACCTTACCTCCACAAGTCACTTGTGTCTGTTGACATCCACCTGCAAAGCCATTGTCATTTTTTCGAAAAATTATCATCCATTGTGGCTCATTTGAAGCCATTCAAGCACCCCTGTATCAACATATAGTACATCTTTCTACCATACTAAATATGTTTGTTTTGTGAAGATTGATGGATTTGAGCAAGATAGAAGGGTGGTAGTTATTGCTGCAACAAATAGAAAGGAGGAACTTGATCCAGCTCTCATCAGGTGTAGTTTTCTATTGATGTGTCTTTTCTTTTACTGCAAGCAGTCCCAGATAGTTTTGGCAGTTCTTGTTCTCTTGCAAAAGCTCCCTTGAGTTTTTTTGTCGCCTATTTCCTGTTATATCAATGTCTAATAGGCTACAAACGAGCCAGTAGTTCAACAACAACTAACTAAGCTGCATAACCTTGTAGCATTCTGATCGTCGTGATCATATTGCTAATACATATTATTTTAGTGAAAAGTAACTCTAACATGTTTCTTTTTATGGACATTTGCAGCCGTTTTGATTCAATCATCTGTTTTGGCTTACCGGATCAGCAAACTCGTATGGAAATAGCTGCCCAGTATGCCAAGCACTTGACTAAATCTGAATTGGTCCAATTTTCATTGGCCACTGAAGAGTAAGTACTAGGATTTTACATGTTTATGTTACACTTTCAACATCCCTGTAATTCCAAGGAACTTTACCTGTCTACTTGGTTGATTCCAAGGATCATTTGCTGAATTCATACTGCTACCCAAACTGTTGAATAATAATTTGAGACAGCTGCCCTGTTTGCAGTCAATTCATTTGTGACTAGTTCTGAACTGAATGCAGGATGTCGGGAAGAGATATCAGGGATGTTTGCCAACAAGCTGAAAGACACTGGGCGTCAAAGGTATGTAAATTGGTCTGCGGAATTTTCGTTTTTCCTTATGATGCTTTCTATGATTAGTGTTCCACCTCGTCATTTTTATATATTATTTTATAGTTAATAAGGGGGCAAGTTCCACAAGATGACAAGGGGGAGCCGAGTCTTCCTCCGATCGATGAATATGTTTCCTGTGCTGAACAGAGACGAAAGTCCTGGCCTGATAGAACGAGATGGACATCCAGGTCCCCTGCCCTTAAGTTAGCATGAGGAATATACTTTCTTCACTGTGCCCTTTACATTACATAGTACGAAATGCAGTTGAAATGAAAATGTATGTAGGCTTTGCTAAACATTTTTTTTCTTGCGGAGATGCTAATACTTAGGAAATGGGTATCCAAATTTTGATATCAGCACACCTGAAACTTTGGAGAGTTGTGCTAGTAAAGGGTAAATGTTTCTTGCATTATCTTTCTAGACTGATGTACATAGATTATCAGCACATACGAATATCGTGCCAAGTGCCAAAACCATCTTTTAACATGAATACTTCGTAGAAAATAATGGTGCCCGAGACACAAGCAATGCAGACAAAGTGGCTTTTTTGTTGGTGATTTTTTTTCCATTGCTCATTCCACCATTGCTTTTCGTACTAACAAGAATTAGCGAAACTCCAACGTTTGAAGTTTTTCTATGATAATAAATCTGTCGATTATTCTCCTGACATCTAAATTCTTTATCGCTCCACACATTGAATTTTACATCCGGCGTACTAGTATTTCTGTATTCGTCTATTCCGTATCCTAACACCCGGGAGGGGGGGGGGGGGGGGTGCTGTTGGAGGAGGAACTCAACCACAGATCCCAAATTATTGCGAATTCTACGGGAGGTGTGTGTGTTTCTTGTGTGCACAAAAGATAGAAAAAATATATTCCATGGATCTGACGATCCGTCCGGTGCCATGAGAGTTGCCACTGTCCCACACTAATCACCAGAAAGCTATCGCCTACCGGCCACCCACTTAACACCACATTAGGTGACCGACATGCAATCGGAATGATCCTGCATTCCTTGGGTGCACCCAAGACCCAACCGTATAATTTTCATCCATACATCATGTTGGGGATCGTCACCTTCGGTATAGGCAGTTGGAGGTTGTAGGTGAGTCGAGGGTGTGAGGAGACCCAAGCTGATAACCTCCGAATGGTTATATAACGATCGCGGTAACCTGGATCGCCTTTTAATAAGTCGAAGGTTCCCGGAGGACCAGTACCGGGAGGCCGTTGAAGACGATAACCTTGGGTCTCTCTTTTATGTTGTCTACAGGGGTCGAAGGTCCTCGTAAAGCTCCGGTACACCCATTATGAGGGACATCGAAGGTCGCAGGCGGGCAGGAAAGAAGCTGACAAGGAGTGTGATGACCTTCGGTACTGAAGTCGTGTGCGACGCTCTGTACAAGACGACGATGAAGTGTGAAAAAGCATCAGAGGTTACCTTCAGGGTCACGGCAGAAACGTGATTCAGTAACAGTAGGCAAATTGTGCACTCCAAACACGGAAAATTCCTTTCAGGATGGAATATTTCTCGAATATTCCGAGCAGGTAGGGGCATTCTAGAATTATGTAACGGAGGTAGGGGAGTATAAATACCCTCTCTTCTTTTACTGTAACCGGGATGCTTTTTTGAGTGTATCTAAGGTTCCATCGCAGCACAAGAGAACTCCTTTTACTTTTCTGTTTGGGAGTAAGTCTTTCTAACCCGCGCCCACCGTGCTCTTAGCTCGATCAAACAACCTACGATGGCACCTGCAAAGAAGAAGACAGTGAGCTCCGGAGCAAACACTCAGTCCGAACCCATGACTTCAAACACCAACCACCAGAATGAAGAAGCCGAAGGCCCAGCCCAAAACCAAACTCCCTCAAAGCAAAGAACTGTCACTTTCGATGAGACAGCTGCACAAGACACAAACAACCTCAAATCCACCAAAGAAAGGCTGCGACCAACAATCAGCAAGAAAGAACCGAGGAACCCCCTTTGACCCGCACTCGCCTTTGTTGATGGCACTGCAGCAGGTCCCATGACCTCAAGGGTACAAGCCTGACCTCAAGGGTACAAGCCTGTTCAGCTCCTAAAATAACGGTTCCGCAGACCCAACTTAGTTCCTTATGACCTACGAAATCACCGTTGCATCCGCAGGAGGGAATGACCCCATCATGGCAAAATCATTCATCATGGCCTGCGAGGGTCCAGTAGCTAACTGATACTCTTATTTACCACCGAGGTCCATTCTAAGTCGGGATGACCATAAGAACAAGCTGAAGCAAGACTTCCAAGATTTCAAGAGGGACGACTCAACTGCAGCTGACAACTTCCAATGTCTACAAGAAGACAGAGAACCCCTCTATAACTACTTTCGAAGGTTTGTTCAAAAAAAGACACACACACACATAACTTCACGGAGGACATGGCAATCTGGAAGTGCATCGCTGGTCTGGTCCCTAGGCCATTAAATTGGCACCTCACTAGAGAGCCTCCCAGATCCCTCAAGGACTTGTACGCTGAAATGGAGAAGTATGGAAAATCCGATGCTGACCACAAGAGGAGGGTCGAGATGAGAAAACTGATGAGGCAAAATGCAAACAATTAGCAAAACTGGCATCACACGGGTCAGTACAACCCAAAACTTCAGAGTCAACACTATGGAAAACAGTATAACCCCAGGAGGAAGATACTCAAAGCGCTCTATGGTCATTCATCACTCCACCACCAACCCAGAAGAACACAACCTTCGATCAACCTCCGCAAAGAGGTGGGCGATCATACAAGGGCAGAGGCCGAGGCCGAGGCTGCGGTCTGGGACCTCCACATCAAACCAACCACCCTTCAAATGGGCCGAGAAAATATTTCTATCATTTTCACGGAAGAGACTTAGACCATGGCACCAACTATTGCCCTTAGAAGAAAAAAAATCTTACAAAGGATGAAAGCTAAGAAGAATGCAGAAAAAATAGTCAGCCATTGAAAGGACTTCAAGATGTCTAGAGAGAGGTGAATAGACTAATCTGCAACTTTAAAATACTTTTTCAAACAGTTAGTAACCCAAATATTCGGATACTCTGGATATATGTCTAGATAGTCCGGAGTTTCTGGATATTATATCTGGAATATCCGGGTATGAAATTTTAGTGACAAACTACAGTACAGGTGCAGAAAATTTAGATCGAGTAAATTTGCAAGTACCAGGAGTTCCTTCTAAGTGTTTCTCACCTGTTGTTTCAAGCTAGAAGCTTGTAAATAAGTAGATCAAGCTTAAATTCTAGAAAGTTAGTCTCACAAGTAAATGGATAAAAGCTTAAATAAAGAGTACACGGAGAGATAGAGGTTTGTTTCCTAAAATTCACTCCCAAAGGAGCTACGTCTCCATTGAGGAAGAGTTCAAGAGATGGTGCTCAAGAACTTCTATGCTCCTCACCCAAGAGCAAGATCAATGCTCAAGTCCAAGATCACTTACTATGAGTTTCTCCAAGAGGAAAGATGATTATAAACTTCCCGTGATGCTCACAACTTTAGTTGAGCATTCACGAGCACGCCTAGCCGTCTAAGAGCTCAAAACTCAAAGAGTAACAAACTTGAATCCACCAGCTTGACAAAGATTAAGTGCTCAAAAGGATATAATGGCAGCTCACTAGCACGGGTTTCTTCTCTTGCAACACTCTCACTTGAATCCCTTAAGAAAATCTCTCAAGAAAGGAAGAGAGAGAGTGAGAGAGCTCTTGAAAGGCTTGTGAGGCTGTTCAGCTCAAAAAATGGGCAAGATAGTGCTGGTTGAAGGGGTACCGGGGGTATTTATACCATCACTCACAAAAACTAGCCGTTGGTGGAAGGGTATCCGGATACTCCGGGTATATGTCCGGATAATCCGGATATTGTTCCCGGATATTTGGGACGGAGATCTGGAAACTCCTCCGTTGGGGAAAGGGTACCTGGATACTCAGGGTATATGTCCGGATACTCCGGGCATTGTTCCGGACATTCCGGACAGAGACCCGGAGACTCCGATTTTGGCAGAGAAACTCTTAAAAAAATCATTTTGAAGTGGTTTTTATGGCTCATAAGTATTTGCATGGGTTCTCTTAAGCACTAGTTATAAGTCAAAACCTGCAGACCAAAGTCAATCTTGATAGTACGAGGTTCCTATACTCAAAAACAAAATAAAAGTCTACTCTTCGAGTAAATTTCAACCACCGCTTTTCATTTCCTTTAGAGGGGTCGGACTTCGTCATATGTTTTTCTTGTTCAACTTTAGCACGTGCACACATGCTAGATAACGAGATTAAACGTACATGTGTTTTATCGTCTAAACACCAAACCACTTAGGGGTCTAAATATCTTTCAACCATACAGCTTGGGCACCACAACCATCCTTCCCAACATTCCTACACCGAACTTCAACTACCAGCCATACCCAATACCTTTCCCGAACCCCCTTCAATCCATAAGTGCAGCACCCTCGCAAGCCGCTAGCCACGCACCGCTCCAACCATCCAAAGAGGATTTACCCCCAACGCCACCAGCACCAATACACAAAGAAGAAAAATCAAGCACCCAAACTGCTCTACTCACCTTCGGCATGATAATGTCCATAGTCGGAGGCTCCTCCCTTGAGTTTGAAGACAAGAGACAACGACGAAACTACTTCAGACAGGTGCACAGCATCCTACTGGATGGACCGGTGGTCAAGACCCAATGATCCCATATGCTAATAACCTTTTCCGAGCAAGACATCAACCTAGTCAGCTACCCACACGCAGATACCATGGTGATAGAGGCAAATGTCCAAGTATGGATAATTGAAAAAAAATCCTTGTGGACTTTTTATAGCTCAGCCGATATCATCTTCTCTAGCATCTTCGACAGGTTGAATATTGACACAAACCTGCTCCAGCCTGTAGAAATTCCGCTAATAGGCTTCGGAGGCAAAAGGGTCAATGCCCTAGGAAAGATTTTACTACCGGTATCCTTCGGAGACCAAACCAATCCAAAAACAAAAAACATCACCTTCGATATAGTTGAAATGAATTATCCGTATCTCGCAATCTTCGGATGTGGATTCTTGAACAAGTTCGAAGCTATCGTCCATCAGCTTTACCTTGGCATGAAAATACCTGCAGCAAAGGGGGGGTCATCACTGTTTATGGTAATCAACAATTGGCCAGAGATATAGAAAGGAGCATCGCCCCAGGTCAAAGAAACGTCCAACACACAACCTCCGCCATTCAAAGAGCCCAAAAGAAACAGAAAAGGAAAAAATCGAGAAGGATTGCCGAATAAAATAGTCCCTCTCGATAAGTGCACACTCGACAAGATGGTGACAATCAGTGGAACCCTCAGGGAAGAAGAAGAAAAAAAGCTCCTCGATTTTCTCTGCAAAAATAAAGATGTATTCGCATGGTGCGCCAGCGACGTCCGCGGGGTCAGTAGAGACATCATTGAGCACGGACTCAACATGGACCCTTTGATCAGACCTAAAAAACAAAAGCTGCGCGAGATGTGTGATGATAAGGTTGCTGCAGTCAAAGTGGAGGTTCAGAGGTTGCTAGACGCAAATGTCATCAGAGAGATCAAGTATCCAACATGGCTGGCAAACACTGTGCTAGCCAGGAAGAAAAATGGAAAGTGGCGCATGTGCATCGACTTCACTGGTCTGAACAAAGCTTGCCTAAAGGATGACTTCCCACTTCCTAGAATCGACGGAGTGGTCGATGACGTAGGCAACAGTCAGCTAATGTCCTTGCTAGATTGCTTCTCCGGATACCACCAAATCTGGATGACAAAAGAAAAATGGTAGGGGCGAAACTACAATTAAAATTTCTCTTACAAATTAAAATTTTATATAAACTAAATAAGAAACATGACTCAGCAGAAAAACTAAATAAAAAGCATGACTCGAATCCGAGATCTAGGGGGTGTTTGGTTCCTCAGGAGCTTATTTTAAACCTCGTCACATCGGAAGTTTGGATGCTAATTAGGAGTATTAAACGTAGACTAATGATAAAATAAATTCCATAACCCCTAGATTTATTCGCAAAACGAATCTATTTAGCCTAATTATTAATTATGCCAAATAGATTCATCTCGTGAATAAATAAACTGCTTAAGAAGGTAGGGTTTAAAACCCCCTGGACCATCAGCAAAGGATGACTTGCCACTGGACTACTGGCCCCGCTTTGATAAATTTCGGCTATCAATCTTTATTCTCTGTTGCACCACCAAAAAATTTGTGCGGAGGCGGGGTTCGAACCGTGCCCATGAAGCTGATGGCGAAGACGTCTACCGCCAGGCCACCACCTCGTTTGTGTCCACATCTGTTACTTAGTTTTAATTAACTCTATGGGAGTGAAGACTTCTTTTGTGAACAATGTATGATCATATTTTACTAAAATTATTTAATTTTTTTATAGCAAGCTTATGGATAAAAATATGTTGTTATTTCAATTAGTAGAATTTTTTGATCAAATTTAGATATTGTTCTAATTATTATATGGTAATTTGGAGATAGAAGTTTGAGTTGTTCCTAGAAAACAATTGAATTTTTCATCCATCTCCAAGATACGGGCTAGAATGAAACATATAAGTTTAAAAATAACTTTTCTACAATTTTTAAATCTTTTTGGAGGTGCCATGTCGCGGCGCCGCTTGCTCACGCTAGACACATATGGAAAAGATCATTTTCTTTTTTAATCCGAAATAAAAAATTATAAATAGTATTTCTCCCAACAAAATTTTATAAAATCAATATATTTCATTTAATGGCGTTTTCTTGTATATTAATTGCTATTTCTTGGATCAGTTTTATATGGCTTATTTTCTTGCACTTTAGTAGATAATAAAAAACATGTTTTTGAAGAACAATTGGTAATGTAACTTCATATTTTCTAATACTATACTAAACATAAGGTTGTGTTCAAATTTGAGGAGCATACAAGGTCCAAAATATTGTGAGTTATTCAAATCTTAAAGTTTGACTTGAGTTATAGGAGACTATGTGAGAGATGTATCATTTTGTGAACAATGTATTATCTCACTTTATGAAAACTATTTAATTTTTTATAGCAATACTATGGACCAAAAATATGTTGCCATGTCAATTTGTAGAGTTTTTTGACCAAATTTAGATATTGTTGTAATTATTATGTGGTAATTCAGAGATAGAAGTTTGAGTTGTTCCTAGATGACAGTTAAATTTTCCATCTATCTTCAAGATATAGGTTAGAATAAAACATATAAGTCTAATATAATTTTTGTTCAGTTTTTCAAAATTTATTCGAGGTACTCATAATTCAACTTGGAATTGCTTTCAGTAAGCATGTAGAAAATCATTTAAATGATAGAAAATACCATATGTGTTTAAAGTTTCTTGAAACTCCTACATTACAACCTAGAATTTTTCTATTACATTTAAAAGAATATATTGGCGTATTTAAGATAATTTATTTTACAAATTACATCACAATGATGAATTAATTAGTTGAAAATGAAAAAATGAAAAAAATGCTAAACAGGCCAAAAACCCTGGCTCTGGGCCGGTTTCTCAGCGCGCCTACACGCCCCAACAATTCTCGTCCATTCATCCTTGATCTGATGGTTAAATGCTGCATGCTCCGTGCTCCTCATGCAGCCCTCCCAACCCGATCCACTCGGCCACTCCTCTCCCCGCCTGCCGCCTCCCCTGACGCTAGCGGCCGCTCGGCGCTCGCCCGCTCTCCCCGTCCCTTCGCGCCCTCCGCCTCCCACCTCTGCCGCCGCCGCTTCTACAGCCTCCTCCCCAACCCCACCAGGTAGGCACCCTCGGCCCACCTCGCGCGGTTGCGCGTCGCCCCGCCCCCGTCCACGAGCCGCATGTTTCGTGGGTGGGCGGGCAGGTGTGAGGCAAGGCGAAGCGATGCTCGCGTGGAAGGAGAAGGTGGCGGACCGCCTCGCCCGCCTTCGCTGACTCCCCGGTCTCCCATTCCTGGGCTGTCGAATGGGCTGTCGAATCAGGGCTGAAGAATCGATTTTTTTTGGGATTTTATGTTCGGTTTTCTTCCGAATCCGCGATGTTTACTTGAGCCTTTTTGAATCCACTCGTTCGATTCGTCGTGTTTTTAGGAAGTAATTTTGGATCAAAGTTTGGAGGGTATTGTTCTGTTCGTGCTGTTTATTTGTGTGTTCTTGTTATCGGTAGAGGAACCGAGGTCGGGGGCGAGCGCGAGGAGCAGACGAGGCTCGTGCGCACACCGGCCGCACCAGCAGCCCACGCGGCGGAGTCCAGGTGCGGCCTGCCGACGGCGCATGTGTGCTGGCTGGAGGCTTGCTTGGCTCGGTCGGCTCGTGAGCATATGTGGGGCGCGGAGCAGACCACCAGGTGCACAGCTGATCAGCAAGCAGCAGTAGTCAGCGCGGCCAAGGCAAGCTCAGCCCAGCACTTCCACGCGAAGGTTTGCTCAAGCCCAGCACCTCCAGGTCCGTCTCTCCTTCTCTTCCTCCTGCTTGGTGTGTTGTTTAATTAGTCCTGCCTGTAGTAGACTGCTAGTGCCCTGTATGTTCTAATTTCTGTAGCTGTCAGGCTCAATGATTTTGTGTTGTGCTAGTGTCCTGAATTGTTTTGAACTTAAACGGTTTCAATAGTTGGGGGTGTTTAATATTCGTTTTTTCGGTTGAGGGGGTAAATCAGATTATATTGATAGTTAAGGGGGTTGAAAGGACTTTTTCCCTTTGTTATACTACTAGTAACTAGTAAAAAAGGCCCATATTTCTGCAACCTTTCCTTGCCGTCTCTCTCTAGTTGCCAGACACATCGAAGCGCGGAAGCAGGTCGTCCAGGCGTCGGCTCCCCGCTGCCCCCGCCGCCCCCGAGGGGAACAGCAGGGAACACCTGGTAATCTCGACCCTCCCTTGTTATCTTGGCTCCCCTCCCCCTATCATTTGATCTGTTTGCCGCGGTGCTCTATCTGCTGTTCTGCTCTCCATGCGCCATCTAGGGTTTCTAACCTTTCAATGGCGATAACTGTACGCCCCTGAATTTGGGCAATCTCCGATCTCTTTATAAAGTGATTAGCTTCGAGATTGTAGTCGCTTATCAATTGAAATTGCTACCTTTCACCAGTTCAGTGTAATCTTTGAACTAATCAAGATTAGTGTAATCTAGAACCGTGCTGGCATGTATGCGCCACTCAGATGCGTGTTTGCGCGTCAGATTATCGTGTACATCAGGTGCTGTCTTGCTTTATTGAGCTAACTTTCTCGGTTCTCCTTGTCCCAGCGAGATGTCGGAGTACCAAAATGTCGTTGGGGGGAGGCTGAAGCTGAAGGGGAAAGCACTGGATGTCAAGGAAGGCGGAGTCAAGAAAAAGAAGAAGAAGAAGCAGCAGCACCGTGAGGAGTCGTCTCAGATTGAGCATGATGAACTTCATGAAGGTTTGGCTCATTTACACTGGCTTTTCTGAACCTAAGCAAACTATTCAAATTTCTGTGAACAACTGAACGTGTTAATGAGCATTATTGTGTATGTTAGCGTTGACCGGTTAATTGCTTGGTTGTGCCCACCCTAGCTGTTGGTAGTTCCTGGTTCTCTATGCTCAGAATAATTGGTTTGGTTATTCTCTATGCTCTGAATAATTGGTTTGGTTATGCAGTTACTGGCTTGTCTTGTCTACCTGAACTCCTTGGCTTGTTATATTTGTCTGTGCAATCAAATACAGTGATTTCAAACATGAATAATTGCTTGCTGATGCCACTTTTTTTCCTGCTATGTACTAGTACTTGATGTCAAATTTGTGCATTCTGGACACATTGGTTCATAGTTTTACTGCTGCTGGCAGCTGCTGTTGTTCTTTTTCTTATAGCGTTGTAATAGATAATGGTCTTGGTATTATTACTCATTGCAAGAAGGATATGTCATTTAAAGTTTGTTGATAATCGTGACTATAGGCTATGCTAACAAATTTTAATGCAAAACAAACAAGAACTAGGCACTGTAGCCCTTTTTAGTTGTTATTATTGTTATTATGAGCACATGTGGTGACAAGTGACAACATATTTGTTTGGAGACTTGGGAATTAAGGTACAGTCAGGTTTCCACTTTAGTTTGATACGATAGACTGACATTTTTCTTCTGTAGGTGAAGACCAGTCTTACTAGAATGATATGGGAATATGGGATTCTGGGTGCATTCTTCTTTATATGGTGATTTTGCTGATTTTCTGAACTGTTGAGAGAAGTTGCTCACTCATTGTTTGTAAATCATAGTCAATACATGCTTGACTTGGTTTAATTTGTCCAACAACTTGCTTCTTTTGTACACATTGTTTCACCTTGCTGTTTGGCGTAACTGAACTCCATGACTGCAAAACTGTTTCCTCCTGATGCCATTATGATTATCTGATTTTAGGCTTAGAGAAATTGCTCACTAGTTGGTAAATCCATACTTACATACGGAGTAGTTATGCTTGTTTCATTTGCCCAACAACTTGATTCATTGCATACATTGTTTATCCTTTCTGTTTGTGTAATTGAATTTCATGAATCTAAAATTGCCCTCTGCTGAATATGCAACCTTCATATCGAATCCACTGGTTATTGTTCAGGTGGAAGCTCTGAATTGCCAACCGATCCTAACAGTGAGCTGACTGAAGCTGACAAGATGGGAGAGGAGGAAGGGAACCCACACCCTGACTACGACCACCTCACACCAGCCGAGCGACGCTACATGGAACAGAAGCAGAAGATTGACATGCAGAAGCTGGCCAAAGTTGCCAACAAATCGCACAGGGACCGGATCCAGGACTTTAACCAGTACTTGGCAAACCTTAGCGAGCATTACGACATCCCAAAAGTTGGTCCTGGCTAACATGGCGAGAGTGCCGTGGTTCACAGAAACAGTTGTATGCTTGGCCTATTAAGCCTTCTGTTTCATGTTATGCGTTATCAGTGTGTTGTAAAACAAATCGATTGCCATTGTGTAAACTATTTTATTTCAAAGCCATGTTCCAAACGTGGCCATATTTTTTCTTTTGAAACAAGCATTGGCCAATTGAGTCCATCCTGACAGTGGTTTATTTACATGCGACCTTGTTTGTTGTTTACTGCTGTGATCTTTCCAGGGGTTCCTTTACTTTTAGGTTAATTCCTGTTTGTTTGATGTGATCATCCCCAGACGTTGTTTGTTGTTTACTGTTGATCTTCCTGGGGAATTCATTTACTTTCAGGTTAATTCCTGTTTGTTTCTGATGGGATCATCTCTATTCTCTGGCTCCTAGCGAGCGAAGGGAATCAGTGATCACAATGTGATTCATTTCCCTTACCGTTCACAACATAGGCAGATGGTTAATTCCATTACAATTGTCCGAGTTCACTGATCTTTAAAATAATTTTTCAGCTTTTCAAAACATACCACTATTTATCTATTTTTTATTTAAAATTTATGGATCAAAATACCACCATTCATCTTCCTCCCGTCCCCTCTCTCCATAGCGTCCGATGTGCTCACCCAGCACATCAAGGTGGAGCATCCCCTCTCTCCTTTCTCTCCATAGCGTCCGACGTGCTCAGCCAGCACATCAAGGTGGAGCAGAGATGGCGGCCGGCCTCGGCCCCGCGCACGGGCGATGCTGCTGCTTGAGGCCAGTGGGCCCGTGGTGCGCTTCGCCTAGGCCTTGTCGCCACCATCAGGCACGCCGGCTCCGGCTCCGGGAATGGCCACCAGCAGACGAGCAACGGTGAAAAGGTGCGCCTCAACCACCGCCACGTCATGAGGCTACAAGGCTTCGTCGAGGGCCACCACCCTACTACTTCCTCGGCTCGCTCGCCTCCCCGAGCAAGCGGCCATCGAGCGCCTCCCTGTTGAGCGCGACGGTGCCGCGGAGGCTCTCGCGCTAGATCCAGCCCGAGAGCATGTCGATGAGCGTGCTCTTGCCGGCACCGCTCGCGCCGAGCATCGCCATGATCTCCCCCTCCCGCACCTCTGCGGAGATGGCAAACTGCACGGTGTTGGATCCATCCACCGTCGTGACGAAGGACCCAAGGACAACGAGAGGGGGGCGTGGATTCCCGACGGCCGCGGGTGATAGCAGCATGAGGTGGTGCAGGTCGTCGACGGCGCGGAGGAAGTGGTCCGCCTGGGCCTCGGCCTCTGTCGGGTAGCGGAAGTAGCACCTTAGCACCTGCTCCCCGCGCGCGCCTCCGTGCCACCCGCGAGGCCCACGCCTGCTCTGCGCCCGCACCGCCACGCCCCGCCCATGAGGCTGCGCCGCGCCGTGGAGAGAAGGGGAGGTGGCGTCGCGGAAGGGAAGGAGAGGGGAGGAGGGGATTCGGCGGTGGCAGAGGAGGGGAGGAGGGGATTTGGCGGCGGCAGAGGAGGGAGCAGGGGCGGTGGCGAGCTGGAGAGAGAGAGGGGGATGAGAGGAAGAAGGCTGCAGGTATTTTGGTTCATATATTTTTTAAAAAAAGGGTAAATAGTGATGTGTTTCGAAAAACTGAAAAATTATAATGAAATGGTTCCAGTACGACGAATTGTAATAATAGATAAGTGAATTTGGACAATTGTAATGGATGAATCCAATTAACACTTAAAAAGAACATAGCCAGAGATAACAACGAAGGGAAACTATATGCTGCAAATTGGTGTGCATAAAAACTTTTAAAAAAACGCTGCATGAATGAACGATCCCTTTACAAGTGTCATATCAGCATGGACTATGATGATAAATTAGATGGTACACCAATTGACACATCAGCCCAAGTACTTGAAAAAAATATAAAAAAATACAATATCGTCTCTGGGCGTTCTGATCTGATGTAGCTAGTAGGCCCTTGGATCAATCGCAGAGCAGAGATCATCAAATCCGACACAAAACTGTTCAATGGCCAGTCTGCAGAGAACCCTGTTAAAAAATCTCAAATATAGATTTTTTTTAAAGTGTAACTAGTTACCCAATTTTTATATAATCTTCAAACTATTTTGTTTGCAGTATCAGTCATCTACTGCAAAATGATGACAATGCAGAACAATCTGTTTCACTCTTCACCAGAAAGGATGAAACAGGAATGATGACGATCCTATACTCGTCCACGAGACCGTCATAGTCACAGAGATGAAGAGATGCAAAAAGTATGAAAACAATACAATAAGACACCAAGATGGAAAGCATAAAGTGCAAAAGCTTAGCTAGAAATATAATTCAAAGGAAACAATCAGAGAACTTTGAAGACCATGAATCATGTATCAGCATTAGATACTTCAGATAATACAGTCTCCTCATTTCGCTTCTTTTGACATCTTAAACACTACTACAACTTTGCTCAAGCATAATTAAGAAAATACTAAAACTATAGCAATAAACATAACAAAAGAAAATGAAGGTAGATGAAGCAATACACATAACACATAGTTAAGTATGATTTCAATAAAGGCGATGTAGCATGTAGGTAGATGAAGCAATCAGAGAACTTTGAAGACCATGAATGGATGTATCAACATAGATACTTCAGATCATATGAGCTCCTCATTTTGCTACTTCACATCTCAAAAACACATGAGAAGGAATAATTTAGAAATTTAGAAGTGTTTTGAAGCTATATCTTCAAATACAAAAGAAAATGAACATAACAAAGTATCATCTGGATAAGGTGTAGGCAAAGGAAGCAATCAGAGAACTTTGAAGACCATGAATGTATGTATCAACATCAGATACTTCAGATCGTATGACCTCCTTATTTTGCTTCTCAACACCTAAAACTCTACAGTTCTGACTCAAGCATCACTAAGACGATATTCAGATGCCATACTTAAAAAAATCTTGAATACTACTAAACAAGCATCAATTGGACACGAGAACTTTCATATAAAGAAAGCAAAAAGAAAAGTTTGAAGACCATCCAGGTATTGAAAATTTTAAAGATAATCCAAGTATTATTAGCAGTACAGTTTCAGATGGTACAGCTTCCTACCGCATCTACTCTAGCTACACATGAAAGAATATGACTTCCAGATGAAAGAAAATATTTTAACAAGAAGAGATCAGAGAACTTTGAAGACCATATATGTGTTATCCACATGAAAACTTTCAGATGTTTCAATCTCCTCATATCACTTCTATAACCAAAGTCAGAACATGACTACTCAATAAAATGAAATGAAGGCAGAAAACATATCTGAGAGCTAAAACATCAAAGAAAGCAGCAGCAAGTGATGCAATGTGGACAGAAGATATGACCCTGAGGTTATTTACTGGCCTCCCCAGAGGTATAGAGCCCCTGCCGGATCCATAAATCTTGCACCGATATACACTGTTCTCGCATTTTTCCCTACATCCAACCTCAACAGAGCAGGGGGCTAATGGTGCGACCTAACCAAAACAAAAGCCATCGATCTAACAAGGGTGAACGCATCTACAGGAAGATCAGGCGAATGACTGCACTTCATGATTTCCAACAAGAACTAGCAAAGAAAGCAGCAGCGATTAGCGGTCTAAAGCGAAAGAAGACAAAATCATTCAAACAACACACCGATCGAAGACAAACGAGGAACAAAATCGCTCAAAAATGACTGCATAGATCGGGCTATAAACATGTGAACCGGGGAGCTTGGTACTCGCTCCCTGGACGCCTGGTGGCTAGGGTTTGCCTCCGCCGTAGCGGTACGCCGCGCCGGTACATATCGGTGTAAGTGCAATCAAGCCCTAAGTGGGTTTTGGTGATGTTGACAGTACAATTAAAGGACTAATGATTTTTGACAAGTGCTTGCAGTGTATCTTTGATCATGAGTACAGTTAAGCATTGGAGGAGATCCCCCCCCAACTCGAATGGATGGCTTTCAAGGACTCAAGTGCTAGTTTACTTCATTTTCTATTTTGAATTTGAGTTAGGACAAGCTGTACTATCAAGGGGGATACTAATGGTGGTTAGGGATGGAACCAAGTGCACAAAACATCTTCCACATACCAAATTTTCCCATCCACAAATTGCCAGCAAAGGTCAACTCGTTTCTGTTCTGGCAAGCGCGGAGGCTCCGCGGTTGACCGCGGAGGTTCCGGGGTCTGCAATGACCCGACCGTTATGTGGGTGACGGGAGGTATAAAAACCTCTCCACCGTCGCCCCCAACGGTCATCTTCTTTCGTCAACCTCCAGAATCGCGAAAAACAGAAGCTCTCTCTCCCAACTCCATAGCTCCCAAGCTCCTAAACTCAAATCTCAGTGATTCCTTGAGGGATTAAGCTTGTGAGACCGTGAGAAAGCTCAAGAAGATCGTGCTCCTCCATTCCCGTGCACTTGGAGAAACCCTAGCCACTTGGTGTGTCTTTTACTCTTGGAGCTTTGCTCCTAGTTGGCTAGAGGTTGCCCGGTAGCTCCCAGCTCGCTGTGGTTGAGCACTGGAAAGTTTGTATTACCCTGTGTTTTAGTGGAAACTCTTGGTCTATTGCTTTGGTGATAGGTTTGAGAAGAGGGTTGAGTTGAAAGAGACTCGGCAGCCTTTGTGGCGTGCCTCAACAACGTGGACGTAGGTCAGATTTGGTGGCGAGCCGAACCACGGGAAAAATACCTGCATCACTTGTGCTAGAGATTGTTCTTGCTATTACTTGTTCTTCACTTGTTTTTAGGGTTTGCATTCGATCTATGAAGCTTCTATCTTCTTGGTGCAACCTGCTGGTTAGAAAGGTCGACATACTTCCCAGGAACTTTGGTATCACATTCGATCTATTTTTCATTCATTGAATTCCGCAGTAGATCGATTTGTAACTCTGTTTTCCGGAGGCTCCTGGCATAAGCCCGGAGGTTCCGTGCCCCCGGAAGCTCCGCGCTCTGGCTCGGAGGCTCCGCGGTCTGACAGTTCCGTGAAGTTTGTTGATTTCAGAAAAGACCTATTCAACCCCCCCCCCCCCCCACTTGTTAGATCCTTTCAATCGGACCAGAGGTGAAAGAAGGAAAGATATGATTGGGCTGGGCCTTCCTATCTTGCCATTCTGGGCCATATGCGCCCACGGCCTACTTATATTTCAGCCCATTTACATTTAGTACACAAATTTCACTACTAAGAAGCCTAAACACAAGTCTATTTTTTTTAGAATGACAAACACAAGTCTATTTCATTTCATTTTCACGAAAGCTTAGATCCTACCATGGTGATCTTCCCGAACACCAACGCCGGCGGAGCAACCAGGCTACCTGCTGCCCCTCTGTTCAATGCTTCTTACGCTCTGATTTTCACAGGTCGCGCAGTATGCTGCAGCTAATCCGGCTCAAATCGCTGGAGGTCTTCAGGCTCGAACCATCCCTCATCGGCACCTGCGACGAGACCTAGGCTCACCAGTAGCAACCCGCCGAAAAAGAGCGCAGCCCCAACGGTCTCCGTGGTGGTCATTTGGTCCGGCGGGCCTTGAGCATGCGCGACGAGAATGCACAACACCACAAAGCCGACGGCGGAAAACACGGCGCCCACGACCACGGCGACGACGTAGGGCAGCTCGCCGAGCTAGGTGAACAGCCGCTTCTCCCTGAGCCGCCGGTCGGCCGGACAGAGCGACATTTCGATCGTGGTGGCGCCGCCGCCGTTCTCCAGGTCTGCTGCCACGGCGGCGTGCTCTCCGTCCATAGGTGCGGCGATGATCTTCGTCCGGCAGAGCGAGATTGGACCTCGGCACGAGTACGTTTATAGGAGGCGGTTGCTCTGTAATTGGAAGCACACTCGGAATCTCGTCCGTCTTGGTCTCGGAAAATTCGAGAATGAAGCAGAATTCGACTCGGGGTTGCAAGATGTTGCCAATTGGAGTCGTGTGGCGTGGACATTAGTACACGATACGACTGTATTGAGCATGCGCACAACCTCTTCCGTGTCCCCAAGCGAGCTCCTGCCCCTCCACCACAGCCCCCGCCGCCTTCCGGCCGAGCTCTGTGGCGCGATCCCTCACGGGCTTTCCCTCCTCCAGTAACGCCGTCAGCCATCCAGCGTCAGGCATGGCGTCCGCACCCTCCGCCACCGGCACGAACACGCCGGCCTTCGCCAGCAGCCATGCCGGAGACCACGGCCTCGAGCTCCGAGTTCCAGCCGCAGTGCGTCAGGAACCAACCCACGGCACGGTGGCGCAGGATCTCCACCTGCGGGGTCCACCCGCGGATGACCACGCTCCGCGAGGCCGTTGCCGCCTCGAACCTCTCCGGCACCGCGGCGCCGCTCCTCACCGCCTAGATGCCCAGGCCCAGCGGCGGGCAGAGGAGAGATCATCGGCGACGGTGCGACCTCGTCTAGTTTTGACTTTAGCGAAGACACCCCCGGATATTTACAAAATAGCCCCTTAATTAATAATCGCGATCCGTATATTTACATAATAACTCCTTCTATTTACAAGTACCCCTTGGTTCGGATCGCGATTCATAATCGCGATCCGAATATTTACATAGTAAGCACTACTATTTACAAAATACCCCCTAAACTGGATAGCGATTCATAATCGCGATCCGAATATTTGCAAAATGATCCCTAGTATTTATAAGTTGCCCCTTAAAATGGTTTGGCCCCATTGCAGTCGCTCCGCCCGCCGTCCGCCGCCACACTTCCCTCCCTCCGCCCTAGGTGGAAGAAGCGAAACGCCGCCCTTCCTACCCTCCGTCACCGGCAAACCGCCGCCGCTGCCGTCTATCTACAGGAAAGCTGATGGTTATTTTGCAAATTGACGGTAGACTGCCACGGATGATGGGGGCGCCGCCGGCGCAGCGCCGTGGCGGCAGCGGATTTGAGTGATTAGGGAGCAATGTATGATGGTGGGTGGAATTTTGTGCAATCACCGACCACGACAGCGCTGCTCCTCTCGCCGCGTTCCAACCGTCACGCGACGACGGAGCGCGTGGTCCAGAGCACCTGGGCGGGCCGCTAGCTCCTCCTGCTTCTAGCAGCGGGCACCGGACGAGGACGAGGCGGGCGGGCGCGGTGCTGGCCCTGGAGGCCTTCTAGACGGCGTCCTGGAGAGGCACGGTGTGGAGAACGACATGCATCGGGGTCCTCGCGTTTGCGGGGATGGCTGGGGCTCGTGAAGTCGCTAGCGATCGAGCTTGGCGTTGCACAGAAGCGGGTGGTAGCCCTCGGTGACAGCAGGCAGAGCTAGCTCGGCGCGGGCTATGGCCCGCGGAGGTCTCATCGTTTGGCGCTTTTGCTGTGCGGTTAACAAGAAAGGCTTCTGATTTTCTGAACTTTGATGAACATTTCAGTCAGGAGCGTCAAGGGAGGATACTGTAACAGGCGGACTTCTTCTTGCTGAGTTCAGGAGGATTTTCATTTTTCTATTCAGAAAGTTCAGGACAAAGTGTTTAAAAAAAATTATTTTTCGTTTTGAATTGGTTTACAAGCTGCAAAGTTGTGCGAGCTAGTAGTATTACTCAAATGCTTTGCAATTGAAAGAATGTCTTAGCAGAGATAATAATATAAATATAAATGTTTAGCTTTTGACCACCTCACATGTCATTTGGATAATCATCCATCATATCGTAGATGAATGTTTCAGGTTGTCACTTTTCTTAACCCTCCAAAAAAAAGAGTATGGTCAAGCTATACGAAATGGAAAGGGGAGGAACGGTTGATCTCTCAGTTGTATTGCCACGTTCTTGTTAACTATAGAGTTGTGTATCTTTAAAAAAAAAACTATAGAATTGTGTACTTGTGTCGCCCTCTTTTCACACATCAACAAAACCTACAGATTGATCCAAAACTGGTGAGTTCTCAGCGGATTAATACAAAACTTTGCATTTCAACTTAAGCAGCATTTTCAAAATGAACTTGCGCCACTAATCGTCTCCATTCACTTGTTCAAACACTCAGCAGGATCAGAAAATCACAGTTGTGGGCGAAAAACAGAGACTAGCAAGCCAACATTCTATTGTGGTCATGGACTTCTGTAGTTTTGTTCAAACAAACGAGTAGCATATGCACAAATTTTACACTGTTTAGTTGTTCTCAACGAAGATAAAATCACTAGAACTCCATGGACACATAGGTTGCAGAGTAATCGGGCATCTTGTGCAGTCGCCGGAGGATGCTCTCGGCGGCCTGCTTGGTGCTCGGGTCCCCTCTGTGGAAGGCGCTCACCAGCGCCGTGGGCAGCATCCGGTCGCCGGTCACCTCCCTCAGGCACCGGTCGTCGCCGTGCTCCAGGAGCTTCTCCACCACGCAGAAGCACTTCTGCCACAGCACGTTCTGCCGGTGCTGCCTCAGCGCGCCGAGCACGCGCCTCGCCGCATCGAGCTCAGAGAGGGCAGCCACGCTCTTCTCGACGTCCACCCTCTCGTCGAGGAGAGTGCACAGCGCCCCGAGCGCGGCCTCCACCACCCGGACGTTGTCGTTATCAAGGCAGCCCAGGAGGCCCTCCACGGTGCCCGCCTCGAGGAGGCAGAAGGTCGTCGCCGGTGAACAGACTCCCCGGTGCACCAGGCAAACGTTGACCTGGTGGTGTGTGCTCTTCTTGTTGTTGCTGTGCGCCTTCGAGTCCTTCAGGAGCTTTAGTATGGCGTTCTTCTTTGACAGCAGCTCATCCGGCGGCGGCTGGGACAGTTTGATGGATAGGTAACTCAGGTTCTCGAGCCCCACGCCAGCAAGGCGTTGTACCTCGTCGCTTCCAGCTGGTCCGCTGAGCAGCTCAGTGAGCACAGAAGCCAGGTTGTGGTCCATGGCCACCTTCAACACTTCAGGACTGTACAGAGTTGCGGTAAGCCGCACAAGTGCACCCACGAGACCCTCCATGTAGGGCACTGCATGCTTACTTGATCTAGCAGCGCCATTCTGCATCTCTTTTATTGCACTCAGTATGGTCGGCACGGCGCCCTCCTGCACAAGTGCGACGTTAAGCGAGGTGTTCCGGTAAGGCAGCCTCGCGAGGAGCATCGCCAATGCAGCTTGCCGTTCAGTGATGCGGCCGGCGTGACTGATGCTTTTGACCAGCTTGCGTGGCTGCCCTTGTGTCTTGCAGAGCCTCTCTACAATGGTGTGGCCAATGTGTGGGGACAGTGTGATCAGTAGCCTCGTCGCAGCGAGGCTGAGCGCCTCCGTCGGGGAGCTCATGAGCTCGACAATGGCATGGCCGCGGTGGTTCTCCCTGATGACCGAGACCACCGTGGCCAGCGGCTTGGCGAGCGCAGTGAGCGCTAGCAGGACACGGATGATGCTGAGGTTGAGGTCGTCCGGCATGAAGCACTTGAGCATGTGCACAAAGTTGTAGATGGAGTACTTCGATGTAAGAACGTGACCTTCCTTGTTCACCACCGTGGTGTCTGGATCAATTCCTGACTCAACAATGTTGGCAAGGACAGTGGCAGCACTGGCCATGGAGTTCACTGGCTCATCATCTACCTTTCGGATGAACAGTTCCTCAATCATGACAGGGACAGCTCCTGCGTCAACAAGCATCTTGCTGTTGGGGTGGTGCAAGGAAAGCTGGACAAGGACATCGAACGCTGCCTTGCGGACCCTGGGGTTGCAGCTGCGCGCCATCTTGATGAGGATCTCCGACGTGCTTCTGTTGATGTCAATGGTGAGCTCCTGCTCTTGGACCAGCTCGCTGAGGAAACTGACCATCTCCATCTGCATCTCTTCTGAGCCTGTTTTGTAATCTCATGTCAGTTTAAACCACCAATTTACTACAGGAACATGTCGCGCTAAGTGAAATATTTCAGTTATTATGCTTAGCAAACCTTTCTGATGTTGTACTGATGAAATGTTCATACAAAACTGGACATGTACAGCTGCATTCTAATAGGTTTTACTGAAGTACTACCTTTGTCCCAAATATAAGGGATCCTGAGTTTGTCCTAAGTCAAACCATTCTAAGTTTGACCAAATTCATAAAGAAGAATATCAACATCTACCAAATTAAAGAAGTCAACTATAAAAATAAATTTCATAATTGATCTAATTATGCTCATTTGATATCGCAAATTCATAAGTATTATTGTTCTTTTCTATAAACTTAGTGAAACTTAGGAATGACTTGACTTAGGACAAACTTGGAATCCTTTGTATTTCAGGACGGAGGGAGTACCACTTGGCAGTTTTTACATTTTCAGAAACTTGGTGGATTAAACATAACCAAACTTGCAAAGATAACAACTATCATACTTGTAAAAAATGCTTTCCTAATACTCTGCATCTCACCTTCCACTAGATAACTCTGAAGAGGTTCTAAGTAGCCACTTTCAGCCATGTACTTGATGTTCTTCGGACACTTCTCCAGGTTCTTAAGGACAGCTCCAGCTTTCTCAGCAGCAATTGGATCATCCGTATTGTTGATCTTCATTGTGGTGAGGATCAGAATACCTCCAGGCGTTGAGCCAATATTCTCCAACAGTAACTGTGACTTTGAAAGCTCCAGCAAGAAAGAGATGGCTGCATGCCTTTCACCAGTAGTATTACTTGACAGTAGCTTTACTGTCCTGGCAATGGCCTTAGTTTTTCCAATTATATCCTGTATGTCATGCAGAAAACTTAATTCATAATTTGAAGAACAAGGCCAAGATGTTGAGCAGTTCAGTATAAACTGTTCTAAATTGCAGATGGACTCTTTTAGGTAATAAAGTTTCCTACTTACCTTTCCTTCTTCATCTTCAGCTAACAAGCACAGAAGCTCCAGTGCATCACATTGAATCTGCGCATTGTGGTTGTCCAACAGCCGTGCTAAGAACTTGGTGACCCCGATCTTATGCATCAGTTCCCTGTTCTTCCCCCTCAACTTGGCCAGCAACTTCAGCTCATGCATGGCTTCAAGCACCATTGTGTCTGCAGTTGACAGGGAGAGGGCAGTGCGAGCAATCCTCACACGCATGGCCTCATTCCTCATTGTCCATTCTTCAATTACACTCTTCAGGGAAGCATTGCTCATCACTGTCTTACTTTGCATTGGCATTTTTGTGACAGGGCAATAGATAGGTTCAGAACTGTCTGAAAACCTCTCAATATACTCCTCTATGGCTCTCCTGTCACATGTCACACCACTCTCAGTTGTCACAGGATCAGTCATTATCTCATTTGTCAGTGGACAGAAGAAGGCATCATACAGTGGCTCGATGTATTCTGCAACCTCCGGGAGAGTATTGAACATCTGGCCACCATATTCATGCAATTCATGGTACATTCCCTGCAGAAAGTCCACCAGCTTCGGAGTATCATTACCACGAAGAGACCTCCTAGGCCTGTTGCCCATTACATTCATGTATATATCAGCCTCAGAGTAACCCCTCATTGATTGTGATTTGATAAGCACATCCATGTAAGAATTACTGCCAAATGCTGATGCCGGTATCCTGCCAAGCTCATCATATATGTTCTGCAAGACATTGTCCAGATCTTGTGCTATGTTTTGTATCTCATCATCCTTGAGTTGCAATGATCTTCCTTTGCACCTTGCAGAAAGATCTTTAGCAAGATTGACATTGGCAAAAAGAGATTCTATCATCTGTGTCACATCGGTCTGGGTCCTGCGAGCTGTTTGACGCTCCATTGTTGCCCTGACTGATTCCATGGAGTTCTCTTGGCTGACATTGATGGTAGCTACTGATAACATGACTGCACGTACAAAAAGACAACAAAAGTTGAAAGAGAAAGAAATGTAAATGATTTTTCAAACAGGCATTCCCAGTGAAATTCGTCATGAGAAGGCTGAAAAACAAATCATCATAAGGGCATGAAAAGACAAGCTTCTAAACGGCTGTACAAACCTATGCGGTTAACAGAATTATCATGTTGTGCACTTGTGCTTACTTGCAAAAAGTTATTAAACTAAGAACCATGACAATCAAATAACCATTAGGCTGAGGCACAAATGGAAAGCCTTTGTACTCTTCTTGAACACAGGTTAATACCTTTTCCTCGGAAGCACTTATTGCTACGTTCTTCTACAAAGCCTAGGCCTCTAGATAAAACAGTATGGATAATTACAACAGAAAAGGAATCTTTATACGCAGTACCTGTATAGCTCTAGGCTCTAGCGAAGACCTCCAAGATCAACAATAGAACCGTGTGCAGAAGAGTTATAGATGAAGTATTTTGCCTTCAGCTCCAGCAAAGAACCTGGCCTTGGTTCACTGCAGTGCTTATGTGTACTCTTAGATAGATGAATGTAAATAGAGCAGACCCAGCAAGATGAGTTCAATATATAGTCTCTTCTATTTGGGTATTGGTAAACCCCCTTCAAACATCGCAACTATTTATCACCAAACAGGCCTAATGTGTTGACTTCTGGTTCCATCAGACTTCTACCCACATCAACGGGAGAAACATGACAAATCTCAGTCTTGATGACAGACTGGGATCCTTCCAGCAACCTTAGTTTAATAAGCCTTTAGGAACTTCAGACTATAAAACAAGAAAATACAAATGAATAATAGGAACAAAGTTAGGCGATGGATAGATTGGTAAGCTACCCTAAAAAAAACACAATGATACTGATGTCAAGGAGGTTACCGAAAGCTGTTGGCCCAATAGATAAAAAGAGGATTGGAGGAGATATGGTATCACTTCTTAGGTCATCATCGAAGCTGTTGGAGAGATCAAACTACTAGGAAACCTAAAGGAGACTGAAGTTTAAGCATGGATCAAAAACAGGAACCATAAGCACAAATATCTCACCATAAAATTTGCTACCTTTAAGTTTGTTCGTCTAATCAGATTTTAGAAGAATGATTGTATGGTTCAGAAACCTTTACTATCCAGAGCACTTCTTTAAAATTTCCTTGTTCTGAGACCTTGAAGCTCACAGTCCCAACCACACAAACTAATTCCGTGCGTAGTTTGGTTTGTGAAACTAAGGGACAAACCATGCTGACTATTTACTATCAGTGTTTTATTATACTCCCAAAGAGTGGTTAGGATTGGTAGCACAATCAAGACTATTAACAACAAGAGCACAGAAAATTGAGTAAGATACGAGCCTAAAAAATATAATAATACAAGGGAACTAGGACACCTTTGTATGTTGATTGTTGAACAACCATATAATCAGGACGAGTATGGTATGACAAAATGGCTGATGCTTCAAGTTTGGCTTATCAGTGCAGCACTGACCGTTTGTACGCATCTTATGATCTAATCCAGTCCAAATTGTGGCAGTCATAGGCTAAACCCTGGGTCAATGTTTTCCCCAACCAAAAGAACCAATGACGTGCGTCTGAGTGAGACAACTACCTGGCACCGAAAAATGCGTGGCGCAGTGACGATGTCCTTCGACAGCAGCCGCCGATGTGCCCCGTCCCCGTGTGCGGGTCGGGCGACAGCGGCGACGACGGCGAGGACGCACTGCGATGTGCCGAGTATGCAAGAATCGACTGCTAGTGCGCATGGAGACTGGAGACGGAGGTCAAGGAGAGGTACCGGCATGTGGCAAGGGAGGCGCAACCGGACATCGCCGGCGGCGGGGAGTTCATCCTGCTTCCTTCTTGCCTGACCAGGAGAATTGGACGGATTGCGCGATCCATCCCTGGGCAACCGTGAGCCGTGAGATCCAAGCTGAACGAATCAGATTGAGCGAGGCAAGAAGCGTTGGATGAGATTTTTACACGGAAACCCCTATAATGTCTGCAATTATCATGTACACTCTTTCCAGATGGATCGTGGAAAATGGTCCGCGATCAGGATTCAGGCCCGTCCAGTCCAAACATTTGAGTCGGTCCATCTGTCTCAATGCAGCCCATATGAGAGCTAGGATAAGCCATTTCTAGCCCATCAGAGGCCCGAATTAAAAAAAAAAGTTAAAAAGTTAAATTCGAAAAGGGGCGCCGACTTGAAAAATTTTACCTCCCGTCCGACCAACAGGCGAGAGGCGTGGGGCTGGAAACCTCCCGCCCATCCAACAGGCGGGAGGTGCCAAATTATTTTCTACTTCGTGAATAAGAAACTTTTCTTATTCGCGAAGAGCCCCCTGACGTGGCTGCGGGGGCATCCCGCTCGCCCAACAGAAACTCCCGCCCGTTGGGCGGGCAGGAGGTTCTCTATATAAGCTCCCACCTGCCCCCTAAATTTCCAATTTATTCAGCAAAAATTAGGAAAAAAAAGAAAGAGAGGAGAGAAAGCGGTGAAGCCCTATTCACACGTCGGTTTGGAGGTATATTCTCGTTCTAGTCGTATAATTACTTGAAAATAACTATAATCTAGAAAATATTTGTTAGGGTAGTTATATTTTAAATAGTGTTTAGTATTTTTAATTGTTTTTAGTATAATTTATATTCTGAATAGTTTAGAATCTGGAAAATATAATCTGGGAATCGCTGAAACTTAGGGTCGTTGTGTATTAATATGTAGTATAACTAGTTTATTAATAATTGACAGATATGTTTTTCGAGAAGGGTACTTTTAGTATATATTACGGAGAAGGAAATGTGATTTATGAGCCGAATGGGGTAGATTTAAGTGAATTCAACTGTGCGCTGCAGTGCATGTAACCAGAGTGGACACACGTATAAACGTTGTCCTAACAATGATGCTGAGCCTAGTTCTGCTGAAGCTGGCCCTACAGGTGATGCAACAGATGGAAGACCTCCGGTTGCATCAAGGAGTGGGAGACGTCGCCGATTGAGTGCTACTACGACATCAGGTACCGTTTAGTTGTAATTTTATTTGAACTTTATTTGCTCATGTGTAATATTTGCCGCGTTGAGTTTGTATCAGACCTGGATGTGTATTTGTAATTTTAACAGACCATTATGTGTATTTGTAATATTTGCCGCAATGACTTTTAACAGATCATTATATGTGTTTGTAATTGTAACTGTGACTTAGCATTTGTATACTCTCTGTTGTATTCGTTATGTATGTTTCTAATATATGTATCGTACTTAATTTTTCATGCAGATATTTGTAATGGCTTGATGTATCGTACTATCGTAATATTTGGATACATTATCGCTTAACCATCTTCATACGAGTTTTAGATACCGTAATCTTCTTCGTAAAATTAAACTAAAATTTTCAAAAGAGTATGACGAATAAATCTTGTATTTAAAAAAAGTATGAATTTTAAATAGTTTGTAAAACATAAATTCGAACAAAAAATAAAAAATTCGCACTGTTGGGCACCTCCCACTCTTTGCCGCCGCGGGAGGGGTCTCTTCGCGAATAAAAAAGTTTCTTATTCGCGAAGAGACCCTCAAGAGGGGCCTGCAAAAAGATTTGGCACCTCCCGCCCGTTGGATGGGCGGGAGGTGTCCGGCCCCACGCCTCCCGCCCGTTGATCGGGCGGGAGGTACTTTTTTTTTTTGAAAATTTTCCAAATCGGCACCCTTTTCAAATTTAATTTTTTTAACCCCTTGTAAAAAAATTCTCAGAGGCCCTCCAGTCCAAACATTTGAGTCGGTCCATCTGTCTCAATGCAGCCCATTATGAGAGCTAGGATAAGCCACTTCTAGCCCATCAGATGCCCACACAGTTAGAGGCCCAATTATAGCCCATCAGCCCACCACTGAGGTTCTTCCATCTTGGCCCGGAAAGGGCTAGCTCGGATGCATGGCCATGGCTCCAAGATTTCTAAATGAGGAGCCACTCTAATTATAAGACGCCTCGTCTCCTCCGACCAAAGCTTCTCCACACTCCACTCCCCACATTCTTCCTCCGTGCGCTCCATCAAACAGGAGCAACTCCAATCCTCGCGCATTTTCTTTTGTGCAAACAGGGATCAGCAGAATTTTAGAAGCTGGAATTCCGTCCGCGCAAGCCTCACCTCCCCAGGAACGAGCCGAGCTTCGGCGCCACCATCGCGAGCGACTCCGCGAGGATGGTGATGCCGATCTCGAGCGGCGGCGATCACGCCGCCGAGACCGAGAGCACCGAGTCGCTCCTCCCCAAGAACCAGCATCGCGGGGGCGACGGGGACGATGGCGGCGACGACTTCCACGGCGCGTCCTTCGCCGGCGCGGTGTTCAACCTGTCCACCACCATCGTCGGCGCGGGCATCATGGCGCTCCCGGCCACCATGAAGGTGCTCGGCCTCGTCCCGGGCCTCGTCCTGATCGTGCTCGCCGCCGTGCTCACGGACGCCTCCATCGAGCTCCTCGTGCGCTACAGCCGCGCCGCGGGCGCCAAGTCCTATGGCAGGGCCATGGGCGACGCCTTCGGGTCGTTCGGCAGGGGGTTCCTCCAGTTCTGCGTCGTCGTCAACAACCTCGGCGTCATGGTCGTCTACATGATCATCATCGGTAAGCCGTCGATCGTCGCTGAAGTAGTGAAGCATTGCCTCTCCTCTTGATTGCTTGCTTGCTTGCTTGCATTAGGATTTCTTTTTTTTCCCCTGAATCGATTAACAACTCCTTCCTCTCGACACAAAGGTGACGTGCTCTCTGGAACCTCCTCCCACGGCGTGCACCATCATGGCGTGATAGAAGGATGGTTCGGCCCAAACCGGTGGAACGGACGCTTCGCAATCCTCACCATCACAACTTTCGGCGTGTTCGCTCCGCTGGCATCTTTCAAGCGCGTCGGTAAGCATGCGAGCACTGTCATGGTGCCTCATCTTTTTTTATTCTCTCTCAACATTTTGTTGATCATTTCAGACTCGCTGAGATTCACGTCTGCTGTGTCGGTCGCTCTGGCCGTTGTGTTCGTCGTGATCACCGCCGGGATCGCCATCTTCAAGCTGGCGAGAGGACACATTCCGATGCCTCAGCTGTTCCCCGATGTCCATGACTGGCCGTCCATCTGGAGGCTCTTCACAGCTGCCCCAGTTCTTGTCACCGCTTATATTTGCCACTACAACGGTATAGGAACTACGAACTGATTAACTCCAATGTGCGCACGTCGTTGCTGCTGATTGACTGAAACTTTTGCAGTTCACCCCATTTACAACGAGCTCAGGGATTCTCTGCAGATCAGGCCCATAGTGCGCACGTCGCTGCTGCTGTGCTCCGCCGTGTACATCACCACCAGCTTCTTCGGCTTCCTCCTCTTCGGCGACGCGACGCTCGACGACGTCCTCGCCAACTTCGACGCCAACCTCGGCATCCCCTACAGCTCCTTCTTCAACGACGCGGTCAGGGTGAGCTACGTGCTCCACCTCATGCTCGTCTTCCCCATCGTGTTCCACGCGCTGCGGCTCAACATGGACGGCCTCCTGTTCCCGTCGGCGCGGCCGCTGTCCTGCGACAACCGGAGGTTCGCTGTGCTCACAGCGGCGCTCCTCGCCGTGATCTTCCTCGCCGCCAACTTCATCCCCAACATCTGGGACGCCTTCCAGTTCACCGGAGCGACCGCCTCTGTCTGCGTTGCCTACATCTTCCCCGCGGCGATCACGCTAAGGTGACTTTGACACCTTGTTTGTTACAACGAACAGCACAAATTTCTCGGTCATGGCTTTAGGATGTTTTGTAGCTAGTCGTCTGATGCCGTTTGTTCCGCTTGAATTAACAGGGATCGTCATGGCATAGCAAGGAAGAGAGACAAGCTCCTGTCGGTGTTCATGATTGTTCTTGCTGTGGTGGCAAACGCAGTGGCCGTGTACAGCGACGCTTGCTCATGATATGATACTAATGGCGACCAGGGCCAGGTCAAGCGAACGCCGTTAACTAAATTAGTCCGGATGAAACCACAGTAGCTGTGTATAAGAAGCATCACATTTCTTTCTTTTTTAAAAAAAACGCCAATTTTCTATTGATAGATAAGAAAATAGTTACAGCTTTTTTCGAGGACATCACGTATGTGAGCGAGTTCGCCTTTCTTGTTCGGATATCCAGGAAGAGATGGATTGAGAGGTCCGGTAACCATGGATTGGAAAGGAGAAATGAACTAGTTTCCCAACCAACTCAATGGGAATCGCCTGAAAACACAGACCCAAATGCACCCAGCCCGTGGAGCGAGTACGGCCGGCCGCGAGGCCACCGGCCGGCTCGGCTCGTCTTCTTCTTCTTCTTTTCTAATGAGACGCAGTATCGATTTTTAATTTCTTGGATGGTGAGCTATTGACGAAAGGTACGCCGCCCAATCCGTCTCAAAGCCAACAGCGTTGCCCCACGAGTGGCCCTCGTCGGCCAGCTTCTCCACGGTTCCTTCCTGCAGGTTCAGCGCGTGCGCGCCTCCGCCATCTCCCATCGTGAACAAGACCAGGCCGTTCTTCTCGCCAATCCACCGCAGTTTATGCGTGCGAAGGTCTCGGCAGTTCATCTTCATGTGGTGCACCGTGATCGCCTCCTCATCAGAGCTCGATTCCTTCCTGCCGTTCTGGAACTGGAAGTCGTCTCCATCTCCACCAGGGATGTCGAAGTACGAGATCTTCGCCACGAGCGTGCCATCGCCACCCAGCATGCCGAGGTAGACGAGGAAGAGCCGGTTGTCCGGTGAGACGCCCAGCAGGCGCGTCTTCAGCCAGTCGTGAGGGCAATCGTACGGCAGCAAGCACGCCCATGGCCTGCTCTTCCCGGTCATCGGCGTCGAGGCGCACCCCGAGCGCGTCGTGGTCCAGCTGCCAGAAGGCCACGCCGCGTAGCACGGCGGCGCCGCCAATGTGGCGCAGCTCCCCGTCCGAGACGCTCACCGCAGACCTAGCCTCTGCTCCCCAGCGGCCAGTGTCCGAGCAGTAGCACCGGAGCGCGGTGAAGCCGCGCCGCCGGTTGTTGTAGACAAGCAGCAGCTGGAATGATTTGGTGCCGCGCCTTGGATTATTTGGATGGAGGTCGTCGCCGGTGAGCAGTGCGCAGCCGTAGTCCGTTGGCTTGTCCTCGCCGGAGAGCGGCGGGAGCACGACGGCGTCGCCCGTCATCGGGCTGCAGACGCACAGCGTGACGTCGTCGGCGCGGGTCTCGCGCCGGAGCTCCAGCACGAGGCGGCCGTTGCGGGAAGCGACCGGGCGGGAGTAGTCGAAGACCGCGCCGTCCAGCGCATCGAAGAAGGAGCCGATGGAGGCTGGTATTGTTTCGCAACCCAGGAGGCGACGGCCGGACGCCATGGCGAGGAAGCGCGGCTGCGGCGCAGCAGGCGTGCACCGTGTACGCGCGGTGGTCCCGGCCTTCCGCAGGTGGAAGACGCCGACGGCGAGCTGGGGAAGGAAGCGGCCCACGGGCGGCGGCAGCGAGCGGGAGATGGCGGCGGCGCTCGTGGTGACGACGCGCCCCCACCGCGCGCACGTCACGGCACAGCGCACGACGTCGGCCGGGTGTGGCAGCCTGGCAAAGACGCCGGCGAGCGCGTCGTCCGGAAGGGACGTGCCGTTGTCGTCGCGGCGGCGGGCAGATTTCCTCGTGTACGGCGGGGCAACCGAACGGCGCCGGCTGCGCTGCGGCCGCGGCATCGTGGGGAGTGTGCGTTGTCGTCGTCGCAAACTCGCAAAGCTTTCAGATGTGCACCGCCGCTACTTTTATGGACCAGAAACAACCGCCATTCAGGCCGACTCCGATCTGATGCCTAGTTTTGGACCGACTCCGATCCGGTGCCAGGCGACTCCGACGCACCTGATGTCTTACGAGGACGTGCCGGCCGCCGCGTTCATCTCCCGAAGCTGGCCGGCGAGTCGGGGACCCGGTTGTCTTCCTGCCCGTGTCCATGGACGCTCTGGCCTCTTTCCATTGACTTGGGGCTGATTGAGCAATGATATTTGGTCATTCCAGGGGTAGCCGATTACACCATCTGAAATGAAATACTGTAACTGAACAGGAGTTACAGGCTGGTGTGCTCGATCACAACATTCTTTTAACCAGCAATGAGGTAACCACATCTTTGCATTAAGGAGCTGAATGCTGAAGTGCAAACAAGGGACGCTGTTATGTTCAGTTCAAGTCTCAGAAAACTGGGAGAGCAGCTAATCAAAAGGAATAACAGGTGGCAACGAACATTCACTGAGATGCTCTGACAAGGGACTGAATTTCACACCAATTCCTGCAGCATGACCTAGCCACAACCGTGGAGCTCCATCTCAGAAAGCACAAGGAGTCAAGAAAATGTGATCCAACAGAAGTATGATAACATTTTCTTGACTCCTTGCATTGTACACTCCCAATCTTACGTTGAAAAACAACTGTGCTGCCACAAACGAACAGCAAGAGAGTTCTGCTTCTGCCTCTGATGAGTAACATTGGATAACTTTAATAGTTGTGGATGCTGATATGATCAAGAAGTACATAATGAACCATGGCATGAATGTTTGAATGTTTTGCTATAGTCCCCTAAGTTGTTGTTGTGTTAAAACATTTTTTTTATCATGAAGGGAGAGCGGCTCTCTAAAATTGCTTGGCATGACGGATAACCATTGCAAATTCATACTTGGGAAGTGTCTATTACTATTTACACGTAGTCCAAACGCTTGAGCTCATCAAGATGATGATATCCATAAAGAAAGGGACCTGCAGATTGGCCCTGAAAATTTCCAGTAACTAGAAGGGGTCTTGATTTCTCTAACTATCAAGGTGCTAGGCTGCTAGCTAGTGTGCCCAGCATTCTACAGCAAAATTACATTTCAGAATGAGATGCGCTCCAAAGACTTCTCTGAATTAGTTCCACACATGACAACTTCCTAGTGCTTAATCTATCTTTCAGTAGCACCTAGAAAAAGATTTTGTGCTTCAGCTGACAAGAGGATTTCCATAACCATCTGAATGCCTGATATACTTCTCTGTGTCCTTCCATAACTTTGTAAGGCTTTGAGCAGGAGTAATAATCTGCACCCCAGATGTAAACCTATCACTCTAGCTCCTCGGATGCAGTACCATCATCCAGTATGCTCTGAAGTTCAACAAACTGACTGTAGGCCTCATCTGGGATTGGAACATGGAACAGCCTATATAGATGGTTGTTCTGAATTGTCTCATGCAGTTGTATCTTCTCGAGCCTCAGCATAACTCAAGTCATAACGTAAGCACTTGAATTCTTTAGCCTCGGCAAAAATTCTCCTTCTTAGATACTTACAGCGTCACCTTGACGTTGTTGGGAAAATTGTAATTGTGAAAGCTTCCATGTTTGTAACGTGAAACAACAAGGACATGTATCGGCCAAGGATTGCTATAGATAGAACTGACTATAGATAGAATTATTCTTTCTTGTGAAGCAATCCTTGGCCGGCTCTCCTGTTGGTTCTCACGCTATATATGTAAGCCATGAGAGGGGCTTTTCCTCGATCAATACAATTAACAGTCAACTGACCGAGAGACTCAAGATCGGGCTCCGTCGTTCCTTCTAGTGCGCCTCTGAGTTTTACATGGTAATCAGAGCCTTCAAAGCCTAAACAGATCGAATCCCCTTGATCATCTGTCATGGCTAATTCATCCTCCTCTGCCGCCAATCCACTCCTTGGTCAACCCGTCACTGAGAAGCTGACGAAATCCAACCATGCGCTGTGGAAGGCCCAGATCCGTGCCGCGGTGCGCGGTGCTCATTTACAAGGCTACCTCACCGGTGCTTCCAAGGCACCATTGGCGGAAGTCGTCGTCAAGGGAGCGGACGGCAAGGAGGTGACAGTGCCGAACCCGGCACTAGATGATTGGGAAGCAACGGATCAACAGGTCCTTAGCTACCTACTAAATTCTTTGTCAAAAGACATCCTCTCGCAGGTTGCTACATGTGCGACGGCTGCGGAAGCATGGAAGATCATAGAAGACATGTTTGCGTCACAGACGCGAGCACGAACCGTGAATACACGGATTGCTTTGGCGACTACCCAAAAAGGGAGCTCGTCCGTTGCGGAGTACTTCGGGAAGATGAAGACTCTAGGCGACGATATGAGGGCGGCAGGCAGATCGCTTGAAGATGAAGAATTGATCGAGTATATCATCACTGGATTGGGCGAAGATTTTAATCCCCTTGTCACATCTCTCTGCACTCGTGTGGAGCCGATCTCTCTTGGTGAGTTTTATTCACAGCTTCTCAGCTTCGAGACTCGTATGGATCTTGTGTATGGAGGAAACCAGGGAGGCTCCGCCAATTCTGCTAGTCGCGGCCGTGGTCGCGGCAGGAACATGCGTGGCAGAGGCCAATCGCGTGGAGGAGGCTACACCTCTGGAGGGCGCAGCAACTCAGGAGGTCGCGGCAGCTCTGGAGGGAATTTTCAGCGCCAAGGTGCAGGACGTGGTGGAGGTTACAACAACTCCAACCGCAACTACAACAACAACCCAAGGGCGTCATCTGATGGAGAACTGCTCTGTCAGGTATGCTTCAAGAAAAGACAAACTGCTGCAGAATGCTGGCACAGGTTCGACGAAGATTACGTTCCAGATCAAAAGTTGGTTGCAGCAGCAACAAACTCGTATGGGGTGGACACTAATTGGTACATGGATACCGGTGCCACTGACAACATAACAAGTGAATTGGAGAAGCTGACGGTGAAGAACAAGTACCACGGATCAGATCAGATCCACACGGCGAATGGTACAGGTATGGATATTAGTCATATTGGTCATACTACCGTCCATACTCCTAGTCGTGATATTCATCTAAACAATGTTCTTTATGTTCCACAAGCCAAGAAAATCTTGTTTCCGTTCACCGCCTTGCTACTGATAACTCCGTCTTTCTTGAATTTCACCCTAATTTCTTTTTAATCAAGGAGGCAACGAAGAATATTCTTCTTAAAGGAAGGTGTCACAAAGGCCTCTACCCCCTTCCTGCGTCATCAGTCAAACAAGCCTTGAGCGCCACCAAGCCATCTGAGTCGAGATGGCACAGTCATCTTGGACATCCGTCCTCGTTTATTGTTAAACAAATTATTAGTAGCAATAATCTCCCTTGTTCCGGAGAAAATTCAAATGAGTTAGTGTGTGACGCATGTCAACAAGGAAAAAGTCATCAGCTTCCTTACCCTACTTCATCTAGTATTTCTAAATATCCATTGGAACTTGTTTTCTCTGATGTTTGGGGTCATGCGCCGGAATCTGTTGGTAGAAAGAAATACTATGTGAGCTTTATTGATGACTTTAGCAAATTTACTTGGGTTTATCTTCTGAAATTCAAGTCAGAAGTATTTCAAAAATTCCATGAGTTCCAAGCTTTAGTTGAACGCCTCTTCAATAGAAAGATCTTAGCCATGCAAACTGATTAGGGAGGTGAATATCATAAGCTTAATTCATTCTTTAGCAAAGCTGGCATAACCCATCATGTTTCATGTCCTCATGCTCACCAACAGAATGGCTCTGCCGAAAGAAAACATCGTCACATAGTAGAAGTTGGCCTCTCTCTTCTTGCTCATGCATCCATGCCCCTTAAGTTTTGGGATGAAGCTTTTCTCTCTGCAGCCTACTTAATTAATCGCACGTCTAGTAGAATTATTGGAAATCGAACATCTTTGGAACTTCTCTTTCAACAGAAACCAGATTATGCATCTTTGAGAGTCTTTGGTTGTGCTTGCTGGCCAAATCTTCGCCCATATAATACCCACAAGTTACAATTTAGATCTAAACAATGTGTTTTTCTTGGCTACAGCACTCTTCACAAAGGATACAAGTGTTTCGATGTCTCTACAGGGCGTATATATATTTCACGAGATGTGATTTTTGATGAAACAGTGTTTCCTTTCTCAAAGCTTCATCCCAACGCAGGAGCTAAACTTCGCTCCAAAATTTATTGCCTTCATCCTACTCTATCAAATCCGACTCATGGAGGAGAACGTTTAGTAGGCCAATTTACTAATTATCCACCTGATATTGCTAATGATCTTCTTGAAGTACCGCAGGAACAAAATCAGGACCAAACTCAGGAAACAAGTGCAGGAGACATGCCAAATATTGGTGGTTCCCTGCACACAAGACATGAGGCTGATTCCGGTCCTGTTAGCGCTGCACAATCCACTCCGGGATCTGCATCGCCCAAGGAATCAACCCAGGCGCCTGCAGGCCGCTCCGAGCCTGCTGCCATGCCGAACTCGTCTTCAGCGCCAGGCCAATCCGCGTCTGGCACCGCGACCAGCGCCGGCGCGGCTTCTCCGACCAGCGGCCGGCGAACGGGGGAGCACCTGCCACAACGGCAGCATGGGAGTGCGTCTGCATCAGCGCATGTGGATATCCCAGGATCATCTGTCGAGCCTGCAGAGTCTACAGAGACTACAGATGTTGATCCTCCTCAGGAAATTACAAGACCACGAACAAGGTTGCAAAGTGGAATTCGCAAAGACAAGGTATATACTGATGGCACTATTAGATACAGTTTATTTTCTTCTACTGGTGAACCACATGCTGTTGAGGAAGCTATAAATGATCCACAGTGGAAAGAGGCTATGCAGACTGAATATGATGCTTTGATAAAAAATAAAACTTGGCACTTAATTCCTCCACAAAAAGGCATAAACGTGATAGGCAGCAAATGGGTATACAAAATTAAGCGCAAAGCAGACGGAAGCTTAGACAGATATAAAGCTCGTCTAGTAGCTAAAGGTTTTAAACAAAGGTATGGGCTTGATTACGAGGATACTTTTAGTCCAGTGGTAAAAGCAGCTACCATTCGTACTGTTCTATCTATTGCTGTTTCCAGAGGATGGAGTCTACGACAGCTTGATGTTCATAATGCGTTTTTACATGGCATATTAGAGGAAGAAGTGTATATGCAACAACCTCCAGGCTTTGTTGAACGAGGTAAAGAGAATTACATTTGTAAATTGGATAAAGCTTTGTATGGATTGAAACAGGCACCAAGGGCTTGGTATTCGAGATTAAGCACTAAACTTGTGGATCTCAGGTTCAAACCTTCAAGGGCAGACACGTCCCTTTTTATCTTCAACAGAGGAGGTATAACTATGTATGTTCTTGTTTACGTGGATGATATCATTGTGGCTAGCTCAACAGATCAAGCCACATCGGCACTACTCAAGGATTTACAGAAAGACTTTGCTTTAAAAGATCTAGGTGATCTTCACTACTTTCTCGGCATTGAAGTAAAAAAGGTACGGAATGGAATTGTTTTAACTCAGCATAAGTATGCTAATGATTTGTTGAAGAAAACTGGTATGGTCGATTGTAAACCAATGAGTACACCACTGTCTACTAGTGAGAAATTATCTTTGCATGAGGGGTCTCTTCTGGGTCCAGATGATGCTACTCAGTATAGAAGCATAGTTGGTGCATTACAGTATTTGACACTTACAAGACCTGACATAGCTTTTCCGGTTAACAAAGTTTGTCAATTTCTTCATGCGCCTACTACAGTTCATTGGGCTGCTGTTAAGAGAATATTGAGGTATATAAAACAATGTACTCAGTTGGGATTAAATATACATCGGTCAATGTCGACTCTAGTAAGTGCTTTCTCAGATGCTGATTGGGCTGGCAATGTAGATGATAGAAAATCTACAGGAGGTTTTGCTGTCTTTATTGGGTCAAACTTAGTATCATGGAGTGCACGCAAACAAGCTACGGTGTCGAGATCTAGTACTGAATCAGAATACAAAGCTATGGCTAATACAACTGCAGAATTGATGTGGGTACAGACTTTGCTGAGAGAATTGGGAGTTAAAAGTCCACAGGCTGCAAAACTGTGGTGTGATAATCTTGGTGCAAAATATTTGTCAGCCAATCCAGTGTTTCATGCTCGAACTAAACATATAGAAGTTGATTTTCATTTTGTCAGGGAAAGAGTATCACATAGACTCTTGGAAATTTAATTTATCCCTTCTGGAGATCAAATTGTAGATGGCTTCACGAAAGCTTTATCAGTAAGGTTATTGGAGAATTTCAAGACCAATCTTAACCTAAGAAGGTTATGATTGAGGGAGGCTGTTAGGAAAATTGTAATTGTGAAAGCTTCCATGTTTGTAACGTGAAACAACAAGGACATGTATCGGCCAAGGATTGCTATAGATAGAACTGACTATAGATAGAATTATTCTTCCTTGTAAAGCAATCCTTGGCCGGCTCTCCTGTTGGTTCTCACGCTATATATGTAAGCCATGAGAGGGGCTTTTTCTCGATCAATACAATTAATACGCAACCGACCGAGAGACCCAAGATCAGGCTCCGTCGTTCCTTCCAGTGCGCCTCTGAGTTTTACAGTGGTGCAAGTAATCAGTTCGAGAGTGATTTATATAACCCATTTTTACTTTTACGCGCTTGACCTTGACCAATGAGTCTCCAATCCAATCAGAGCAATCAGATAAAACTACAAGTTTCTTACTTCAGGAAGAAGGAATCGTGCACGCAATATCTCCTCAGCGTCTCAGCCCAACTACTTAGCGACAGACGGTCCCTCGCATTTCCGATCTTGCCTACAGGTCAAATGGAGTGAGTGCGAGTCCAAAGCCCCAAAGGACCCCTTAATTAGCAGGTGATCATGGAGTGCAAACTGGAGGACGGATCACCGAGCTGGTTCTCGCCGGCAGCGCTGGCGTCGTGGTTGGCGCGCTTCTGCTCGGGCTCCATCGGCGGCGGCGACGACCACGACGACGAACCGGCCGCCGGCGGCAACGACGACCGCCCGATGGCGCAGATGGCTGCAGCAGCCGCTAAATACTTGACTTACAGTCCTCACAAGATAAAGCTTGCCTGATCATTGTTCCAGCTCGTCGTCTCAAAGAATTGTCCCATACTCTCATGTTCCTTGTTTTTCCTCTCGCATGTTCATGCTGCTAGTAGTAGATTGCCTCTCTTTGTAGCGTGCCAGCACGGTACTCCTACACCTGAGATGCGACCTGCAATAACTTTGCATGGCGAGCTCCGACTACCGGCTCTCACTCTCGCTAATCAGAATTCAGAAACCCAAATCGTCGGGATCGGGACACGCTGTTGCGGCCTCACGTGCCGGCACCCACGCCGTGACGGCGACAACTCATCGGCAAAAGCCCCAAACCCACATGCCCCTCCCCTAGAAAACAGATCCGTGTCCCGTAATCTACCCCGAAAAGCAGCCCAAATCATCAGCGCCCCCGCCCATCTCGGCGCTCTGGCCCTGTTACCGGCGATCTGTTACCCCCGCGGCCAGCAAACAAAGCAGCAAGCTTGCAAGCGCTGCCGTGCCGCCACTGCAGTGACTTGATCGCTTGACGCCGGCGGCCGGCCGCCGGGATGGGTGGATGGATGCGTTGGCCACGTGATGACCCCGTAGCCCCGAGCCTGATGATTAGCCTCAGATCTGAGTGACGAGCACCGCTATTATATATCTTAATCCCCCGGCCGGGAGCCGATAAAACTAATCGGCGCCGGCCGGGGAGTTGTTTACGGATCCCTAAACGGATTCCTCAGCTAGCTTGCAGGGAGTGTGGCAGAGGGGAATGTTCCGATCAGAGCAGAGCAGAGCACGACGCCATCCACTGACCCCTCAATGATTTGATTGATCCATCGGATCCCATCATTTTTCTTTTCTTTTTCCTTTAGCGTCGATCGCTCTGAGCCGAAGAAGAATCATCCCGCCCATGTTTTGCTAAACGGCCGCGAAGCTTCCCGGGTCGTGCGCGACACATGCGCCTTGTCGTATCGGCCGGGCGCGACGACTTGGAGAACCAGCAGCCTAGCCTCCGCGCTCACCTACTTGTGCTACAGCGCTGCGCAGGTGATGCCGATCAGGGCCGCCCAGGGGGACCGTGCGGTGTTTGCTGGGTTCGTGCACGCGCCGCGGGTCACGCGCCGGTGGCCGCGTAGCAGGCGTCGCGTTGCGCCCACCGGCGGCACGTGCGCCGTGGTACCTGCGCGCGCGGCGGCGGGGTCGCTGACGGCGACGGCCGCGCGCGGCCGGGCAGTCTCACATCGTACACGCGGTGATGATCCGCGGTGACGTGACGCGCGCCGCGCCAACCCGTCCCGCCACCGCCCGTTTCCGCGCGCGCGTCGCGGTCGAACGTGCCATGTCGCGCCCGGGCGGCCCGATCCCGCCCCCACGATGCCACGCGATGCGAGCTCTCGTGCTCCAGCCAGGTGGGCGCGCGCAACCCCCCCCCCCCCCCCCCCCCCTCTTCCGAACGCTCTCGGGGGGCTCGTGGGTGTAAAGGCCACCACCGGCACCCACCGATCCCGAGCGCGGCAGCAGCAACGTGGCGACGCGTGCTGGCTGGCTGGCCGGGCTGGCGGCATCAGGGTGGGTTGGGCACGTACGGCCAGGTGCGATGGCGCGTGGGTCGTGCGTGCGTGAGGCCAGCCAGTGAGCCAGGCCAGGCCGCCGTGGTGGCGGTGTCGCTCTCGATTGGCTGGGCTGCTAGGCTAGCACGACGCGCCGGGCACATGAGCACGAGGCGACGTGACCGCGCGCGAGAGCGGGGGCGTGGGCACGCATGGCGCGCACCGGCTCGTCCTGCCGGAAAGCGCGGGTGTCTCGCCGCGGCAGCACAGCCAGCGGGCGGCCTGGTTGGCCGGGCATGTGCGCGCAACGGATGGGGAGGTGGTGGAAACAGAGAGAAAGGGTAGGCAGGGAGGCCCACCCGCGAGGCGGCGTACAGCTTCGTCTCGCCACCGGTGGAGCACGTGAGCCGGCGAGCTAGCCTGGAGGGAGCCCTCTCTCTCTCTCTCTCTCTCTCTCTCTCTCTCTCTCTCTCTCTCTCTCTCTCTCTCTCTCTCTCTCTCTCCCCGGTGTTCTCCTACGTGAGCAGTGTTTTTTCACTCCAAGAGCGTTGGATCATACCAGTACACCAGTCGATTATTCCGTAGTCGTCTGTGCAGTAGCTACCCGTACGTTCAGAAATGTGCCATCAGGATTCGAAGCTCCCGGACATGGTGTATCGCTTTGCCGACATGCATGTAATAACCCTGCGTGCTCGACACGCTAATGCCTTGGAATCTCGTTGATGTTTATATGTTGTAAACTTTTGATGGCACCCCAAATTTCAAAAGATAAAAACATGGAAGACAGAGACACGAACACGACCAGACAGGCAGGCAGGCATAGCTCCCCCCAGGCTCTTCTCTTCTCCCCCCTGGCTCCGGCTTGCCTCCACCTGACTATAATAAGCTCAGCGGAGTCGACAGCCGAATTCGCCACATTCCGTCGGTACTGGAGTAGCTAGCAGGCAGCAAGATCCAGGCACCGTCTTTCTGCTGCAGCGCCAGGCGCCAGAGATCTCTCGGGTCCCGTGCCAATGCAGCTCTTCCAAGGTACCAAGCCAGGCAGCAGAGAGACCTCGCCGACCGAGTTCGTTTGCTTCGTTGCTTTTGCCGTCGCCGCTCGGCCCAGCCACCTCTCTTCTCTCTCCCACTTCAGTTTCCTCCGACGAAGCTGACGGCTGTGCTGTATGTGCCCGTAATTCGCAGGGGAGAAGCCGGCCCACGATTTCCTCTCGCTCCACACCGGAGGCGGCTCGTCCTCGCCGGTGCAGCACTCCGCCCAAGGTGAAGCGCCATGGCTCGCAACTCTCGCCGGAAACGCGGCGGCCCGTGCCCCTCGCAGACGGCAGGGGGGTCATCTCGTGCACCGATTTGCTAACCCACGCAGTTTCACCGCGGTTGCAGGGTACGATCTGGGGGTGCACACTTCGCTCAAGCCTCTCAAGCTGGGCAAGCGGCGCGGCGGCGGCAGCGGCGGCGGAGCGGTCGGCATGGCACCGTCGGGCCTGGAGGCGGACTCGTCGGAGCACCTCCTGCCGGGCGGCGTCGGGACGTTCAGCATCAGGCAGGCGCCGTCGACTGCCCAGCCGAGGGGGCAACCCGCTGGCCAGGTCGTCGTCGCCAGGGGCGCGTTCGCGCCCGTGCTCCATGGCTCCAGAACGGAGGCCGCGCACGGAGCGGAGTCTGGCGCCAGGGCTCACTGTGGCCCCGCCACAACGTGGCAAGATTCAGGCACCGATCAAAGATCCAGAGGTGAAACTCTTTTCGTCATGGAGTGTTGAAAAAAAATTACAGTTGCATTGTTCTCTAGCATGTTGAGACCCTGACTGTTGCTCTGCGTGTTCAGCGACGAGAGGGGAGGGGAGAAGCAGCGGCAGCAGCGGCGATCAGGGGCCCAGCACGCCGAGATCGAAGCATTCTGCCACCGAGCAGCGGCGGAGGACCAAGATAAATGACAGGCAAGCTCGTTCAGGCCAAAATTGAATTCCATTCTGTTTTGGAACAATTGATAGTACATCGTTACATGGAATTTGACAGGGGAAGTGTGTTTTGACAAGTATCTGTGCATATGCTCTCGTTTCAGGCTTGAAATACTTCGTGAACTTCTGCCACACGGCGACCAGAAGAGGGACAAAGCGTCTTTCCTTCTCGAGGTAAGCAGAACACCAACTTTGCCACGGCTGTCAGGCGATCTCATAATGCCCTGTTGCCCCTAAATTTGGGTCGGCATCCTCCTTGCTGCACGCTCAATCATATGCAAGCAACATTGTAGGAACTAGAACGCTTTTCAGAGTGAATTCTGCTATAGAAAAAAAGATCTAAGAACATCGCACTAGCTATGCACTATATTTGAATCCTGATCTGCTCGTTACAGCAAAACTTTTTACTAAGTGTAACAATTTTTCTCGCAGGTTATCGAATACATAAGGTTTTTGCAAGAGAAAGTCCAAAAGTACGAGTCGGCCAACCCACAAAAGAATCACGAGGATTCCTCCATACCATGGGTACTATACTAACATTGCCATGTTACCATGTTCACAGTAGTATTCTACAACAATCATGCATCTCTTTTAAAATGAAAAAAAAAAGGCTGCGGTTGGATTTTAATTTCCATTCGTCTTTTCTTTTCCTGCTAGGCAAAAGTTTACTACAGATCATGCTGGAAAAACACAGAGGTAATTCATCACACACGCGCACCAAAAAGGAAAAGTAATAGACTAATAGCACATGGAAGTGCATTTACTCAAGATATATCAATGATAAGATCTTTCTTTGTTCCTTTTTCATGGTCTCTCAGAACATTACTCAAGTCCAAGGAGGAGGATCATCAGCCCCCACACAAGATATGAACAAAGAACAGTACTGTTCCAATAAAACTACAGTGGCGCCTACTCCTCTCTTCAGCACACATAGTGCTGGAGAAACTAGTATAGACGACGTTTCCTCCCAAAAGGCAACAAGCACGCCACAAAACTGGGCAGGTAAGTTGCCTGTTTTACCTTTACATTACTTGATCACTTTTCACTAGCCACAGCTGGAAGCACAAGTTATAAATAAAACAAACCTGAATTAACAACCCTAACGTCGTCAAAATGCAGATGACAGCACACCTAGCAAACGGTCACCATGGTTGAGCATGTCAACCTCTGATTCAGACAAAAGAACACTAAGCAAGAACGAGAAACAGACTCTTCACGAGGATACTCATAGTCTTTCTAATGCTTACTCTCAAGGGTCTGTTCCTAAACTATTACTGCTTACAGAATGCTAGTATAGCCATATCTACAACTAACAGAAGATTTTTTTTAATCTGCGGCAGGTTACTAAACAGGTTGACACAAGCACTAAAAAGTTCGGGAGTAGACCCATCTCAAGCTAGTATATCAGTTGAGATCAATATGGACAAAAGAGCAACAGAACCTAGTAATATACATGGCAATTTGAAGGTAATAACAACGCATGAAAGTACATCAGCAAGTTAATGTTTACAGAGTTCCTAGACTTACATCATGGGTTAATCAGACAATCGGTCATTTCTTTACCACTTCTCTTCACCCTCACTTGACAGGACAATAAATGTGAAGAAACAATCCATGTGACCAAGAAGCTCCGGTGCTGACAGAAGCCAGATCCCTACCTCAAACTAGAAAAGTTAAACATCCCCCAGTCCAAACCAGGACTTCACAGAAGCAAACCACAATTGATGCAATTCTTTTACTTATATTGCAACCACATTTACTGACCTAGGCTTCCATTCGAATGTAGAGGAAGCGCTTAGGGAGGGTAGTCAGGAACCTTCCCAATTCATTCATTCCTCATTTGTAAATGCAGTTCAGATTGTAAAACAGTGTACATGTATTAATCTCTCAAAAATTTTCAATTCAACAAATATGGTGGTACATTAGGTTGCGACGTCACTGTGTCAACCTTCCACAATTCATCCATTAAATTGGTAGCTAGAGACATGGACAACGTAAAGTATACTAAGCTTGTGATTTGCAGCAAGCACCAGCGAAGCATTGAGAAATTGAGATGTTACTGTGAATCACAGATCCCCTTTCCCTTTCCAACAGCATGACTCAAGGGAGCTGTAGTCACATCAAACATTGTCTACAGTCCAGATCAGGAACAGAAGCAAACCACAATTGTCGCAATTCTGTTATTTATATATTGCAAACACATTTACTGACCTAGGCTTCGATTCGGATGCAGAGGAAGCTGCTTAGGGAGACTAGTCATAAACCTACCGCTTCATCCAATTCTCATTTGTAACTGCAATTCAGATTGTAAAACAGTGTATATGCACTGCTCTCTCAAAATTTGTCAATTCCATAAAGATGGGAGTACACTAGGTTGCAACATCACTGTATCAACCTTCCACAATTCATCCATTAAATTGGTAGCTAGAGCTATGGACAATGTAAACTATACTAAGCTTGTGATTTGCAGCAAGCACCAGTGAATCATTGAGAAATCGAGATGTTACTGCGAATCACAGATCCGCCTTTCCCTTTCCATCAGCATGATTCAAGGGAACTGTGTAGTCACATCACCTGGCGCTCTGCCGCATCAGCGACGATGGGCAACCGTGGCGTCTTGCCGAGCAGGCAGGCGCCCCCGCCGTACACCAAGCAGACAAGCAGGAAGAGGAACACCGTGCTCTCCATGCTCTGGAAGATCTCGAAGCCGACCCCGCCGGATGGCGCGAAGGACTGCGCGAGCAGGTCGGGGAAGATGAGCAGGACGTCGAGCGCGACGGCCTGCATGGCGTTGAAGCGCACGAAGCGGGAGAAGGCCTGCTGGTTCCGCACGACGGCGAAGTAGAGCGTGAGGAAGAGGAGGAAGGGCGTGAGCGGCGAGGAGTGGAAGAGGCGCGCCGCGGGGGCCAGCGGGCGGAGCAGCGCGCTGAAGAAGGGGAACTGGGCGAGGAGGAAGCGGCCGTGGTGCGCGCCGTCGAGGAACGGGTAGAGGTAGGCGACCGCGGCCACTAGGCGGTCCGGCGCCTCCACGGCCCCGCTGTTGTCGTTGTTGTTGGAGGCGCGCGGCGGCGGGGGCGCCGCGAGGAGGCGGCTCGGGGCCCGGGCGGGCCCCGGTAGCGGCAGGAGAGCGCCACGGCGGGGGACGCGGAGGAGGCCGGCGCCGTGGAGCGGGCGCGGGGACGAGAGGAGGAGGAGCGAAACGGCGGATGCCATGGGGGCCGCGCGTTTCGGTCGGTCGGGATGGGTGGCGGCAGGTGTGGCTTGTTTCCGCTGGTCGGCGCGGGTAGGGGGTGGAGATTTTTGGGGGCGCTGGAGGCCTGGAGGGGGTGCGGCGCGGGGGCGGGCGAGGCGAGGAGTTTGGGTGGGGGCAGTGGCGCCGCGCGGGCGCCGGCGGCTGCTGCCTCCTCCGCGCGGGTGGGAGTGTAGATTTTTGTGGAGTTCCGGGGGATGTGGCCGTGGCCGTGGCCGAGTGGGAGACGGAGAGGATTGGTTGGTTGGTTGGTGGTGCAGTGCGGGTGCGGCCGGCCTGCCGTGCCGTGGAGAGGACGGACGAGGCGGGGGGTATCACATGGGCCGGATGGGCGCGCGTTGTCCTGCAGCGAGGGAGTTCCATATGGGCTTTTTTTTATGTGATGATATGATGTTAAGTGTGGCCTGCGAGATGCTAAGCTGGACCGCATCCCATTTAGGGCGAAGCCTGATCATTGCGATGATTTTGTTAGGCAAAGATTGAGATTGTAATGGGCCAGAAGGGAAGCCGAGTGTATGGGCCTCTGAGGACCAAAAGGTCCCATTTTTCAGTTACCAATTTTTTATAGACTTTTTATAATTACATCTATCTTATAAAAGTTTAACAAAATGTCATCTCTCCATTACAAGCACGCATGATGACTTCTTGCCTCATTTATAGCAATTTAAGCATTTCTCACCACTTGGTATGGTCAATGGTGATCCATTTTGTACACGGTGGGCTACTTTAAAAAAATCATAACTTCATCATATGGACTCATATAAAGATAAAATTTATATGAAAAATGTAGCTCTCTGGGAGGTCTACAACTTTTATAGCTCATCACATTCTCATTCGAAGCTATTTCAATACCAAAAAAATTGCTACAATGTTTCGAATCTATAAATATCAAACCAAGCAAAACAACCAAAACGTGAAACAAATCAATACTTAAGAAAATGAGAGAGTATCTTAATGGTGTAGCTGGCCGCCACGGCGTGCCGTAGCGGCGGCAGGCGAGCGGGCCTCATCGGGGTGCTGTGGCGGCGGTGTGCCTCGGGTGGAGTCGGCCGCGTGTAGACGAGGAGGCAGCGTACGGGCCTGGTGAGGCGCCGCAACGGGAGGGCTATCTTCTTAACTCGTTCGAGAGGTGGGCAAGCACCGGCGAAAGCCATGTTTCATCTGCCAGCAAGACGGCGATGATACCCTCGGACGCCGTTTACCTTCTTGGAGGTGTTGTTATGGTGTCTTTCTACTCCGGCCAGCTGCAAGGGTGCGTCAGCTACACCGTGGTGGCATGGCTGGCGGCAGTTTTGCTTCATGAATATCGGTGACGCTACGGTAGCTTGGCTGGCAATAACCAAGCAGGGCACTAGTGCCACCATGGTGGCGTGGCTGGAGGCGCTGATTGCTTCTTTGTGCTGCAAGTCGTCGAGCTTGGCTGGAGGCAATAGCCGCGAAAGGAGAGCTTGTGTCGATGATCCAATCCGACCGAGCGGAGTTTTCCTATCGAGACTCGTGTCGATGTCCTAATCTGATCGGCTGGTGGTAACCCAACGCCAAGGGTGGATAGATGGGTTGCGGTGGTGTGTTGGTGGTGGTCGTTGGTCGTTGTTCTTGAGTTGAGTGGTGTGGTCGTGTTAGATGTTCCAATCCAACCGACCAGTGGTTGTTCGGCTAGGTTGCAAGTCGGAGCTGCTTGGTCGTGTGTGCCACAAGCTTGGCAACGTTGAGTATTTTGGCCATGTTTGCTGGTAGCATGTGATGTAGTTGTAGGTGCTGCAGTTGTACAGTTTTGGGGCCCAGTTTATTTATAAATTGGATCACTTCTTTTCTTAGTATTAATATACGTCCAACTAGGTTTAGAATCTTTTTTTTAAAAAAGAAACTGACAATCTGACCGGCCGGGGTAGTCGCCGGGAACTAAGCGGGAGCACCGCGACGTGCCGTCGCTGACGGCTGACGCCGACCATGGAGGGCGCGGCGCGCAGGGCAGAGGGCAGGAAGCCCTGCGGCTGCTGCCTTCCTGGGTGGTGCCTCCGCTCACCTCGCCGGAGCTCGACGCGGGGAATTGTGGATGCCGGAGGTGGGAACGGTGGCGAGCGGTCGAGCGCCCAGAAAGAGGAAAGGGTCTTCCTGGCTTGCGGCGTTGATCGCGGCCGTCCAAGTCAAATCTGACGGTTAACAGACCCCAGAGGGTGGACGGTATTTCATTTACCGTCCACCCCTGGACGGTAATTCAAACGAAAACCACCACTTGAGCTCGGGCCGCCCGTCGCCACCAACGCTGACCACGCCGTCCTGGCTTCCACGCTGAGCTATCGCAGCTTCGGAGCAGAAGATGGAGGCCACGACGCCGTATAGCTTTCTCCTGACCCACCCCGGCTAATCGGATGCACACGTACGCCGCGCCCATGGGCATGGATCGCCGCCGGTGCGGCTCGCTGCCCGCGTCGCTGTGCAGTCCCATCCGCCCCATCAGACCTCGTCGGCGTTCGTCCGCGTGAACGTCCACGGCGGCCGGCCCGCGTGCGCCTAGTCCATGGGCTCCCGTGGAGGCGCTGGCGGCGAGGCACGTGATGACAGGTTGATCCGCCGTGTGCCGCGAGGCCGGCACGCGTGGCCGCGCCGCGCAGGAGCAGGTGGCCGTCGAGGATTGGCGATGACCCACTCCGGCGCTATGATCTCGGAGCCGCGCCCGCGTCTCGCCACCGACCTCTTCGGCTCTTCCTTCTTGCTCTGCTGGTCGGCGAGTCAGGCGGAGCGGCAAGCGGCCTCGCGCGCGAGGAAGGCGGCAGGGCCTCGCTACCTCGCAGGCAATCAAGGGCGCACACGTGCAAACGAACGGACAAGAGAGGCCCAGAGGGTGGACGGCATTCGATTTACCGTCCGGGTTGGACGGTAAATGAAATACCGTCCACCCCCTGAGCTCGGGCTGCCCGTCGCCATCGATGGCAGCCGCGCCCTGCAGACGGCTTTCGCGCGTCCTCCAGCTCCTGCACGTGCACGGGCTCGCCCGCCCGGGCGGCGGCCGCCCATCGCACACCGTCGGCGCTCACCGCTACGGCCGAACGTCCACGCCACGCCCACGCGATCCGGCCGTGGACTTGTGTGTTGATTTGAAGGGCAGAGAAAGAAGGATCTCGCCGTAGTTCGATGTGTGGAACAGCGACGCCGCTCCGGCATTGCCGGTGTGCCCGTGCTGCGCAGCGAGAGGTCGGCCGCCGACAGCCCCCGTGAAGACTTCTCCTAGCTCTCGGTCTGCAGAATCCATTGGAGTATTGGACCATGAAACTTTGCAGTACATACAATGCGGCCCATAACCCCGCATCTGTCTCCACCACAGCTGTTCGAGGTAGCCCACGATGACGACACCATGGATCTTCGGTGACGAGGCAGGCTAACTGCTGCCGCTGCCGCCAAGGTGTGTGTGCACAGCACCATGGCTACTGCCAGCGTACAATGTCCGGACCGTCGCATGCTATACTTTCTCTCAGCGCAGGAGGCAATCTGGAGGTTGATCAAATTATTTCCAACTTTAGTTCTAAAGGTAAATTACAAAACTAATTGCACATATCGTTATACCCGGGTGCGAATCGTTTGCAAAGACATAGGTACGCCGGGCCGGGCCCGGGCTCAGGCTTGAGATCGTTAATGGCCTACTAGTAGACGGGAGGCCGAGCATGGTCACACTATCAAGTTACGCTCAACAGATGCTGAACTGGGCTACCGAAAAAGAGATGTTTTCTGAACTTCTGATCGCTTCACCAACACTGTACTGCATCCGCCGGTAACACGAGCGTCTGTAGGTGTTGGCGGCACAAGAGCCGGTGCCGTTCCTGCATCGAGCACTGCCCGCAATTCACCACCACGCACTGACGCGAATACCAGGCCACTGGCAGCGTACCCGATCCCAAGACTGCTCTTGCGTGCTTCAAGGTCAATCCTCACTGAAAACAAGGCGCACGAACTCGCGAGCTACCGAATGTACTCCCAGTCCCATTCGAAGCGCAGCGCCTCGATGCATCTAGGGATCGGAGGAGGCGCGTTGACGAGCACGGTGCGCGACGTACGTAAACAGCACGCGTCGATCACCTTCAGAGTTCAGAGTTACGGTGGAGAGATTCACAGCCAGGCTGCGCGAAACTCGGATCTTAACGGAGCCCAAAATGACGTTGCGTCTCATCGAAACGACTAATCTAGCAACCCCAGGGCGGATCTGGCCAGCGACGCGGGCGTCTGGATACTCGCCACTGCTGACGGTGTGGTGCGGTAAGAGTATAAGACAATGCCGTTAGGAAGCGGATCAAGGCTAATCCTACCCTAATCATCGCTAAAAGCAAGGCGCACGTTAGGAAGCGGATCTGCTCGGCGACCTTGAAATTTCAACGATGTTTACTGACTGAATTTTCCAAGCTAGAGACCATCCCATCCTGGGTGGAGCACTGTTAGTGCAAAATATTTTTTGTGCGCAGATGATCTTAGAAACGTTAACAGGTTCAGAGGCATGCCCTATTCTGTTATCCAATTGTTGAACCAACATTTGCATAATATAATAGTGATATCAATATAGCTTCATTTTGGGGGTAAAAAACATCTATTCTTTTCTCATTCAACAACTTCCCTTCTTACAATGATCATTCTTATGGGACTTACACCATCTAAACATGAATTTCAGCTCTACATTTGCTGGTGTAATCAAGAGACTTGCCTCGCCGTGCCAGTATTATGCCTATCACCTATGTACCATCTACATTCAAGTATCAATCACCCTTTCTAGTTTCTAAACCAATCGCAGACCTTCCATGGCGCTGAACTGCTACCAACAGCATGCTAGCTCTCCATTTGACGGGCTCCGAGGATTGATGGATCATCTTAGGTTCAGCCACGCCAAGTTACAGAAAGAATGGCAAGGGAGTGCTGAAAAGATCACGATGTTCGAAGCAGATTGGGATCTCGCAGGCATTCTTGAGGGTTGGCATAGAAGTAGTCCTCTTCTTTGGGTCTGTCAGGGATCACAGTCCTGGTGGCCGCTGATCCCATCCGGTTGGCATGGACAGCCTTGATCAACGAAGAGAACTCATCCCACCGCAAAGATCCACTGGTGTACTGATCTACCAGCTCAACTATAAGTTTTCGATCCAACAGGATCGTTTTCTTGAAGCCCATGTACCTGGATTAGCAAACAACACTTAAACATGTTACCGTTTTCCTACAAGTGAAATACTTCTGATGCAGAACTTCCTCGGTGAAAAACAGAGTGCAAATCTTTAGCGCAAAAATTTAGAAATGACTGGCATTGATCAACCTTAATATGCTGGTCGTGCAATACGATACAGATTAAGTTGACATAATAGATACCTGCGGTGGCCCTCAACAACTTTAGCCATGTTGCCATCATATGTTGGAACAAAGATGTCACTTTCCAATGATACCAAGTAATCCATCGCTGCCATTTGCGATGAATGGTTCTGAAAGAACATGAGATCAGAAGGCTCCAGAAGTGTCTCCTTCCTCACCTGCACATCATCGTCAGAACAACAGCCATCAGCGAAAAATGGACAGAGCCATGCTGATTGATGACAGCACAATCCAGCAGTGTTGTCACAGGTGAATTTAGTCATTTGGTCCATACCACGTTAGGGTAAGCCGAGGTAAGAGAAGCCATTCTGCGCTTTCCACCATATATCTCACCAGCTGCGATATATATTTGCATATTTTGGTCGATATCCAATGCTCTAAGGACAAGAGCAATCTCCTCTGGCGTCAAAGGGCAAAGGCCGTCTTTTCTTTTCACAAAAGAGTTTATTACTTTCTCTTTCCACCATGGGTAAGCATATCTGAAGTTTGAGTAACTTCACTGTCAGTATGCGGAAACATGCTGTACTTATACAAAGACATCAAAAGTGGCGTGAACCAAGAGACTGGAATAAATGGTAAGAAGAAGAATTTTACCTCATTCTTGTAAGCTCCTCAGCTTCTTTAGGAGTGCAGCCTTGAGTACAGCCAGAGAAAGCAAGCATATCCATCTCGTATCGTAAATGAAGAACTAAGAAGGGACCATTCTGGCGGAGTATTCTAATAACTCTCTTGCCTAACTCTTCAATTTGGGGCGTAAATTTCAGTGCAGCATAATTCACCCGGCAACGCAATCTCTGGATCTCCAGAGGCAGACCATTATTTGACAACCTAGCATCAGTTCTATTCAGATGGAGGACCTTGTACTTCCAAATCAAAGGAAGAATCTGCACAGGATGAAGAAACTGATCATCATCAAGTGGCAACATTCAGTGCAGTATGGAGTAATGAGGTAAACATCAGACATATCTGACCTGCTTATGGTAGTAAGATATATCTGACCAGCTGATAGGAGGCATTGAGTGAAATTTCCCTAATTCCACTCTTCTCTTTATTCTTGGTGGCAATTCTCTAAGTATACGAACCTCATCTCTAAGAGAGGTTATAAAATGCTCAATATCAAATATATCCTGAAATTCGCTGAAACAAGGAGAAAATAGGGTCTGTATAAATATATTGTAACTTAATAATACTATAAAATCCACTGCTGGTTCAAGAAAGAAAATGTGAAAAGGAAAATTACATGCAAAAAGTGAACAAACCTCGGGTCATTCCAGAACGATGTCTTATCCAACTCGGGGACTATTAAAGTCACATTCAAATATCTTGCAATTACAACCATATCACATATCTGATTCATCAGGGCAAAGGCAGGAATGCTTCATATTAGATACTAGAAAGCATTGTTTTTTCTTTAGCAAATGACTACATGGAGAGTCGTAAAATTCCTTACAGCGGCTCGCATTTGGTTAAGCCCACCATTGCATGAAACCATCAAATAACCATTGTTTATATAAATTCCTGACAGAAAAATGGACAAAACAAATATTTAGGAAAAACAAGGAACTAAATCACATGCCCTGATGCACATGAAGAAAGGTTATCCTGCAGTTAATACTGCCAACATTGTGATAGAGTTGAGGCTCACAGACCTTGGTAACAGCAATGCTCTGTTTTTCTTTAGGCAAAAGTGAAAGAGATGCATGAAAGTCTATCAAATAGTGGAATGTACAATGGTTGTACTCTTAAAGGTGCAAAATTAAGTCTGTCGTCACCCAACACCATAGCGAAAACGAAATCAAGTACTGAAATGCAGCATAATTGGTACCAAAAAGGAAAATTATAGGCCATAAGTTCTGTGTACAAGCTAAAAAAAGGTCAGTACACGTTACTTTCCCGCCTGTCTAGAAATGATTAACAAATTACCATCTCAGGACTTCGAGCAACAGCTGGAAATTGTGTCAAAAAACCTTCAACTGTAAACTTGCAAAGCCTGCTACCCATTTTGTAGTAAACGGTATTACTGTATGATCGCTAGGTTACCGTATTCAACCAAATGAGTGGCTGTCACCGATGCAAAAAATCTGAACAAAAACTGATGATCATAAACGCATTTTCGGTTGGTCTACAATTGGCGTATGCAATCCAGCGAGAAGCAGAGCGGTAGCACTCACTCTTGGGCGGCAGCACGGCCTTCTCCACGACGGGCTCCGGCATCGCCAGCCGCGTGGTGGTGGCCGCGGCCGCAGCGGCCGCCTCCCGCGCCGTCCGGCACGACGGCCACCCCTTGAGCACGCGGGGCCCCCAGATGTTCCCCACGGCCGTGAGCTGCACGACGCAGGTCCAGAGCAGCACCGTCGTGGTGGCGCGCAGCATCCACGGCGTCAGGCGCGACCGCGCCGCTGCGGCCACCGAGGGCGGGCACCTGAGCTTCGCCGCCGCCTTGATCCCCATCGCCGCCTTGCAGACCATCGAGCGAGGCCCCCGCGCGATCAGAGGGACTCCGCCCCACGAGGCATCTTCACCCGCGCACGTCAATAATCCACCGGGAACGCCAGGGGGTGGGGGGACCGCCTCGCCTCCACTCAATGCACCACCAGCGCCGCGCTGGCAGCAGAGCTTCTCCCACCCGCAGAGGCGGAGACGCCACCCCGCGCGCCCCCAATGCGAGCTATATAGACGCGAGCTCGCGCGCCCAATGCGCGCCCGCCCCGAATCGGCAAGAAATCAGTAGGAATCCCAGCCCGACGCGGGATTGAGCGCCCACCAGCGGCAACCCAGCAGTTATTTCCAATTCTCGGGCGCCCCGCCTTATCACCTTGCTTTCGCAGCCGAATCTCGGGCTGCGGGGGGACCCCGACACGGCACCAAACGACGCCGCCGCCGCCTGCCGCTCGCGCCGCGCCGGGGCCAGGAGACGGGACGAGCAGCCGCGAGCCGGGGGCGGAAATGGCTGCCGCAGCGCGCCGGCTGGGGAGCGGGTGGATCCGCGCCTCGGAAGCAGGGGGAGGGGAGTGGGCGGGCGCGTGGAGGGAGAGGAGGCGGAGCGATTCGCGTGGGGAAGTGTAGTTATTTTTGGAGCCCCTGCGTCGGTGGCGCGGTTAATAACCCCGCGGACGTGTCCGATCAACCCGAGGGCGGTCGTGGTAGGCGGCACCGGGGAGGTGTACACGAGGAGGGATGATCGCACGTGGACGGCAGGGATCGCGAGCCGGAGGCGGATGGGACGGTCGGGATGGTGGGAGGCGGCGCGGGAGCGAGAGTTAACGCGGCCGGGTCGGGGAGCGGAGCGCCGCGTGCCGGAGCGATCCCACGTGAGGGGTGGCTGGTGGCGCGGACGCCGTTGGTCGCGCCCCGGGCCTATCGAACAGGAGACGAGACTACGGGAGGACTGGAGCCTGGAGTGAGAAGTGAGAGGTGTGCTGTGGATAAGTTGCCAGTCACTAGAGCTCACGTGCCTTCGTATGCCAACTTGCCAAGCAATGAAGCAAGCCTCGATCACAACTCTCTCGAACTCTCTCGCCCAGCTACAATTGAGAGAGACGAAACCGAGCGATCCGGTCTCCGCCGGCGGGGCCGGCGGTCTTCCTCGCCTCCGATGGCCCATGGGGCTTCGCGAGGTGGTGGAGAACGCTGGCCACTCGCCAGTCGGTGGTAGTACTAGTAGATCTAAGGTTTGTTTCCCGGCAGCGCGGTCAAGGCGGCGGCGGCGCCATAGAATAATATCCTTTTCGGTTCGTTCTCGTCCTGTTGGTGTTCCGCTCCGACGCCGGCGGTGAGCCGGTGGAGGTGAGGTTCCGTCGGTGATCCCTCTGTACAGGAGTCCGAGCCCATAGCTTCGCCGTCTCTACCAGGCGGCGGGGTTGCTGGCCTTTTGTTTCAAGGCTGCAGAGCAGGCTGCGGGTTACATGAAGGTGGTTTGTTAGATCAGGCTCGAGCTTCCATCGACGGTGGCGGTCGTCGACGACGAGCAGTGGTCCAAGAGCTGTGGAGCTTGGGGCGTAGCCCCGGTCGATAGGCGACCGCCGGCAGCTATATCCCGTGGCCCCGGTCGATGGGCGACCGCCAACGACTACATCCCGTCTCTCGGGACGGGTGTTTACTTCGACTCCTTTCAAAGTCACGGGGCTCTTCCAGCTCGGAGTTTGGCCCGACGTCTTCCTCGGCGGCGGCGGCCGGCGACGAGGATGTCGAGCTCCTTCGGTTTGCAGAGGTCCTAGGGTCCGGTTGTATTTTCTTTCTCTTTCAGGGTCCCTGCTATGTATGGCTGGGACAGCTGCCTTTGTATCTTTTCCATACGTCTTTGTATCCGTACGAGTGCATGTACGTTTTCTTATCTAGAACAGAAATGTATTATAAAAAAAGGAAACGGTCAATCGCCTTTTTAGTTAGTCAAATCAGACGAGACAAAAGCTCCAAGTGCCAGTACATAGAGTTGCTAAAACTTCAGTACCAGTTCATCTAAATATAAGCGCTAATATATGGGTTAAATTTTAATTAAATCTTAAAATATGTCTCAATTTTAGTTAGAAGAAAAGAGCTAATGGATGAAAATGAGACTTCTCTCATTTATCAAGTTTAATTTTAGGCACATATCCAAATAGGCATGTGCTAACTTTATCAAGTACTATACTTTAGCTCAACGATTCAAACGGGATCAAAGTCACATGTCAAGTTCAGACGCTGTTAGTGATCCGCCTGACGTGAATGTATCATTGTATGACGTGCCCATGCATCACTTTATGTAAAAGGAATAAAGGATTGATACCACGAAGCATCTGTGAACTACACGTATCATACTCTGTATAGCAATTTTATTTCTTGGCTGATTACCTTGCTCGAAGGCAATGCAGACGGGCACCACACCACCCTTCACCCCGCGGCCTAGGCAAGAGGGTTTCACTTTCACATGCATGGCGTCCGCCGCTTTAAGGAGAAAGGCAGCTGACAGATCACAGATTCTCCAGAGCTGCACATCTGCCAAACTGGGACGGCCTCGATCCTTTCCGGATTAAATTACCATCGCTTTTTGCTTGGATCGTGCTGGAAAATCTGCAGAGTGAACTTCAACTTCAAAGGACCGAGCACGTCGCAGGGCTTCAGCTGAGTTCAGACTTCAGCTGCAAAAGGCCAAAAACTGCAGCGCGGCGGGCACACGGTGTGCAGCTGCATTGAAAATGATAACGCAAGAAGCAAACAAAGCAACGCCAGGCCAGGCCAGGCGACCAGCCTGGGTGGGAGTGGGACCCCTCCTTCCAGTTCCATGTCCGTGGCTCACGAGCTGTCCGCACCTGAGCCCAGTTGGGCACCTGACTCCTGACTCTTTATCCGCGGGAGAGAGTACGCGGTAACATCAGATAGCTTGTGAAGAGAGGAGTTAAACAAGGCAGAGTGAATAGGGAAAGCTTGATGCTATACGTACCGTTTCATCCCGAGAGCTCATCGCGCAAAAAAAGAAGAAGAGGAAAAATGGATGGGCCGCTGCTCTCAGGAAAATAGATGCACTCCTCCAAAAAGATAAAAAGAAAAATAGTGATCATGGATGGAGTGCTGATTGATGAAGCGGATCGTGGGCCGTGTCTTGTATTCGCATCAGTGAAGCGGGCTATACAGGCCGTGTAATCCTAAAACCAGTACGAGGCCCAGAAGGCCAGAGCTTGCGTTGCGCCGGCATCTCCAGGAGCAGCTTGGAATAATCCCACATCGGGGAGGCGAGGAGGAGCGGAGGCGAGCGGTGTGTTGAAATAGGAGCGGGATGGCATGGGAGAAATCAAAAAGGGCCGGTTGGCTATGTATGCCACATCCATCCTCGATTGATGGGTGCTGTATGGCTATCAAGACATATGGCCGGCATAATTTGTGGAAAACAATAGGGTTGGCTCGATCTGGCCGACCCTCCAGTACAAAAACAGAAAAACTGTGTACGAACGAAACTTTGTACTGTGCGCCGATGATTCAGTTTCACTGGAAAGCCAGGGTATGCATTTTTAAAGCATCTGTATCAGAATGGTAGCGCGTGATGCTTCGGATGCAACTGGTTCCGAGAAACTGAAACCATATTGTAGGTGGATTTTATTGAACGCGAGACGGCATAACGGGGTAAAATTCAATTCACCAGGCTACAAAGAATATCGACCTATGCAGATCACCTTGACAAGAAAAGAAGAGTCACACCATAGGTACAGATTTCTAGAGTTTGGTCAAAATCGAAAGTTGCAATAAGATGACGTTGCTTCATTGGGAGATAACAAATGAACAGATGGCGTGCGACCAACTAATGTACAATATCATTTGGAATTCTAAAAGTTCGCTATCATCGTCATCATCTCTCAAATTGTGAAACCATCGCGTACGACCCAACTTATCTCCGGCAACTACTTCGCGTCTTCTGCCTTTCCTGCTGCTGGGTTTTTGTCATCATCGTCACTTTCCAATCCCTACAGTAAGTGAACACCATTGTTGTCAGCACAAACAAAATAGCAGCAAACAAAACCAGTTATCTCACTTTTCTAAACGTGTCAAGCAAAGTCATCCACCATAGCTTGTCAAGGAACGTGTACACATTCCATGGAACGACAACGATGCTCCATATTGACCGCACTAATGCAATAACAACACATCACACTCCAACTCCACATTCTAGATGGTATAGATGTGTTTTCTCAAAGTTTGTATGCAACTAAATCATGGTTATAGCTAGTGGATACAGTAATTCCTATCCTAAGGGAACATGTGTACTTACTGAGGTAGCATCAATCTTATCAAAGTCATCATCTAGCCCGTCATCACCAACATCTGAAAACGATCAATCAAACAAAAACTGTCATCAGTAAGAATTGGAGAAGAAATACATCCAGGTAAGTGAATAGCATACCAGGGCCCTCATCGTCACTGCCCAGATCCCCCAGCAGAAATACATCCAGATCATGTTCCGGATTCGTTGACGTAGAAGTCTTGCTTGGGGCTGTTGTGTCCTTCTGTTCTGCAGTTGTAGCTTGTGAGGCCTGTGACTGGGATGCTTCCTTCTGGGAATCCTTTTTCTCTTCCTCTGCTTTCACTTTCAGCTCCTCAAAATATTTATTCTCAAAGCTGATCAGATTATATTGAAGTCGGTAAAAACGTTAATGTGCAGAAGAACTAGGTCATAACTAACATAACGGCATAATATAAGCAGCCCTTCCAAATCAACCATTTATGTGAAATTTGAAGCTATCAAATGTGATAATAAATGCATTCAATATAAGCTCCATTGCACCTATCATGAAGGCACAACTAGACAACTAAATGATCAAACCCAAAACCAGAGCAGCAGAACCAAAAAACTCATGTAGTCATCATCTATTTTAACGCACCAAATAAAAGTCATGACTAGATCAATCCAAATAAAATTCTATAAATTCCTTGGACAAGTGTGGCATGAAGAGTAAACAATGAAACCATCCAGCATCTAGTACACGATTTCAATCTGCAAGAGTCCATAAAAAGGGAACATAACTCCTGTAAGTAAGCCCATTTGGTTTATATAAATTAGGACAAGTACTCACCAGTCTGCTAAAGATAGTGCATCATGCACAGGTTTGGGAAAAAAACAGTAAACACATATTAAGATTACACAGCAGTAGCTGACAAAGAGAGGGGAGAAAACTTACGGGGCTGTGTAGCTGTTTACTAGCAAAAAATATACCCGCCAGAATTTGCGTTCTTTCATGTATCTTGGACATAGCTCATATCTGAACTTTGATATTTCCTGAACTTAAGATGGAACTAATTAGTAGAAATATAACATTAGGTGGTCGGAGAGTAGAGATCTTTGCTGATCTGCATTACAAGCATACACCAAAAAACAACCCGTACACAAGCATATTAATAGCAAAAGTTCAGAGCAGAAGTCAAGTTATAGTGATGAGACTGGTGGCCAAAATCAATCCTTTTAGACATCTTACTAGATAAGAACTAAGAAGCCAGCTCAATTCAGTATGAAAATGGTAACTACCAAAAATTTAGACAGCACACGTTTAACACAAGTTACTTAACCCAGTATATCCCAAGTTACAACTCCCTGCAGATTCTAAGCACAACCATAATTGTATGCTGATGCTCTGGGATAGATCTAAATTCCACAAACATCTACACGAACAACCTTCGGATGAGCCTACACATTTTTATGTCTTCAGTCTTCACTATTGAAGAGCCTAATTTCATGGTTAATAATATTTTATCTCTTGGCAGTTGACCACAAACATGTAAATGTATGTATAGGATATCTGTAGATCCCAATTTTACATATAATCATGTTAACACCTTTTGTTTTCCAACATACCCAGTTATGTTCAACTTCATTTCTTCATCCAAAGGGGGAATATAAATGGCGGTTTGTCAATATATTACTGTCGCAAATGAAATGTGCAGTTCGGTTACTCCATACGTCCCAATGCTATAAGCACAGCATTCTACAACATTTATGATCTAATAGTCAATATACGCACACCTAATCATACTAGCAAATCTTATACTATATTACCCTTTCATACTTGGATTGATCACTAATCTATCAACCCCAGCACATACTGAATCCCCACGGAAACAAATGCATCAAGCATTGTTTAGTGAATGAAAATTAGTTGATGATGACAAAACCTTGACCGCCGAGAGGACTAGTGTGGCGTGCTTGGCCTGCCACTCGTTCAGATCCTGACGCACATTCGACACTGTGGGCACATCTGACATCTCCGGCTCATCTACAGGACCAGAAACCCGATCAGATGCTTGAGTGCCTCGAATTCTCTAAACCCACCCAATGGAAAACGCCGCACCTTGCAGGGGGAAGTCGCGGAAAGTGCTTATGGTCATGCCCTTGACGAACTCGCGGAGGTCGTCGGTGATCCCGTAGCGCTCGAGCTCCGCGGCGTCGGGCTCCGCCGCGGTGCCGGAGGGGATTGGCGGGATCGCGGGGATGGGCGGGATCGAGGGCACGGGGAGGTCGGAGGCGAGGTGCTTGATCTGGCCGGCGAGGAGGTCGGCCTGCTTGGTGGCCTCCGCGGCGATCTCCAGCGACTTGGAGGCGGTCTCGGAGAAGATCTCCTTGGACTTCTTCGCCGTCTCCGAGACCAGCGCCGAGGAGCGCTTGGCCGCCTCCGCGGACAGCTCCTGCGACCGCTTCGCCGCCTCGCCGGCGAACGCCCGCGCCCTCGTCCAGAGATCCATTCCGGCCGGAGGGAGGGAAGAAAAATCTGGAAGGTTCTGGGGTCTTCTCACCGCCGCCGGTGACACGTCCCCGTTGACGTCGGTGCGCGACGGGAGGGGAAGTGTTTTAGCGCTATTTAGTCGAGGGGTATTGATTGCTTCCAAATGGAAAGATAGGCAGGTATTTTTGCAAGAACCACCCTTGTTTGCTGGGATAATTTCTCGAAAAAAATAAGGGTTCATTCGAACCAAATCATGAAACGTGGTGTCCGTGCAAGAGAATGATGACGGGGGATGGATGGTTGCTTCATCACTGTTTTGACGTGACAGCCAGCGATTTAATTTGGGTGGGTTGAGGCCGAAGCGATTCCATCCATTCCCGCGTGCACGAACAGGTAGGAGTGCAGGTCACTGTGCCCTCAGTTGACTGGTTCAAAGCGCATTGGTTTGGAAGGCAGCCTCAATTGACTTCACCATTGAGAAGATGGAAAGATACAGCATCTTCTTATCCTTGTAGCTGCTACTTACGATTCATAATGTTGCTTGCTCTTTGTTTTTGAAAAAAAAAAAGAAGAATGCTTAGGATGCGCAGGATCAAAGCATTCATAATGTTGCTGCTCGACTCACGATTTTTCACCGGGGTTTTTGTCCAGTTTCTCCTGCAAGTGCGTACTACAGTTACCTCATGCGATGTTCCACAATGGTCAGGATGATGTACCCGTTACGTGCAAAGCCTGGTGACTTTGGATACTTGTCAACCAGGTGAAGTTCCTGCCTTCCTAGATATAGATTGTAGGTCTAGCTCACGTGCAGCATGTGTGCGCGCGCGTGAGTGTGACGGTGTAAGTTAGTAATAAGTGAGTTAAGATACCACACATCTGGTACTTGAAGAACGGTTGGGGCATAAAAAACGATACAGCTGGCCCGGCTTTCTTTAGAGAGAGAGAGAGCGCGCGATGATACTGTGACGCCGAATCGGATTGTGCAGTGCAGTCTTTGCGCGGCGTACCCAACGGGTACCACGGTGCCAGGCGAGGACCAGGGAAGGGGGGGGGGGTGCAAAAATGATTTCGGGAGGAAGTGGGGTGGGTGGTCAGTTTGTAAGTTGTAAACGAAATGAGTTAGGGCCTTTTTGTCCGTCGGTGTCATGGGCCTTTTTTGTGGCTGCGTAATACGATGATGATGAGCTGAGAGATGACGGCCCGCAGAAAACAGACACGGCGAAATCAAATCAGTCGCTCGCAAGATTGGGCCGTGCGTAAAATGGGCCCTCCCGTGCATTTCACGGGCCGCCCCTGTGGAATGGCTTGGCGGGCTGATCGTATTTATGGGCTGCGCAGCAAACTGAAGAATAGAGGCGACGGCTGCACTTGGGTGGGCCTTAGTAGGCCACTAAACGACGACTGCACTTGCGATCCATGAGCGCGACTTGCGTGAGTGCAGGATAGCCGGATAGGACAGCAGGTCCACCATATTACAAGTTGCTTGGTTCTATTCAAGCAATTTTTTTCTCTCACGGATATAGTTGCATACGCGTGCCTTTTCAGATTGGCCGCATTCAGAAGCTTTCTCCATCACCGGGAGAGCCAAAGATAAGGTCACTTGTCAGCACCGGATTCTGTCTCGACAGAAGCCTACACATGCGCCCACGAATTCCGGTTCCGATGCTCCGGAATCAGACATCAGCGCAACGCCACAAGGGCGAAATCCATGCTCACGCCTGTTCCGCGCTCTGCACCCGCGCATCCCATCATCACGCATACGATTCACGAACTCACCAAGCGTGCAGGCCGCGTGTTCGCGTCAGGATTCCGGCGAACTCCTTGTCCGATTGTCCGTCCCCCTGTTGCGCGTCCACTCGCCGGGTCGGCCGGTCGGCCGGCCAGGCGCGAGTGCCTCCACTATCCGGGCCACTGTTCTGGCTTCAGACCACGGCATGGCCATGGCCGGCTAGATCTTCAGGATCTCGGCTGGCTAGCCTGACGACGAGAGGGGGGCAGGGGGCGGCGCCTACCGCCCGCCAGGCCGCCACTCTCTAGCTCTAGCTCTAGCTATTAGCTATAGCTAGGGTCGCCGGAAGCGTCCAAGCGCCGGTCATCTCTATCGCCCGGCACTTGTCAGTTCTTCACAGCGCCCTCGCCGTCGCCTTGCATTGACTAGAGTTCAAGATAGATACGCCCTACGCGGCTATGCACTTGCCTCCGCTGGCGACATGGACTCGCTCGGCGGGCGGAGGGGAGGACAAATCCCTGGGCGCCAGGGATGTGCCCGCCCGGTGGCTCGCGCACAGCCGCAACGCAGAGCCTCCAGGGCTAGCTAATTAGCTCGTCTCAGTCTGGTAATCCTCGTCACCATCCAATCCAGTCTGCCGGTTGCCTGTCAGTAATCACTGCCCTGTCGCCACGGGCATAATTCCAGACCCTGATCGATCGCCACGCCGTACCTGCAGTGCTGGACTGTAACCATGAAGCCCTGAACTGCCCCTGCTCCCCTCCAGCACGGCCCCCCCGGTTGGCATGCACACACGCAGGCTCAAAACTGTTGCAGCTGTGGACTGTGCACGACCACAGGGATCGAAGCGAGCACTCACGCTACCGCGCTAGGTTTGGTAGATGGTGGCCCCATGCGTGAGCAGCCATTGAATCCCTAAAGGCCTCCGTCACCCTTATCCCCTCGCCGCCGTCCCGATCCTCGGGACCTCACCGGCCGCCTGTGACCTCCGCCTCCGCCCTTCACGGTTCATGCCAGCACGGTGGCTGATCGATACGCGTCGTCGCGCGCGTGATGCACCTGCTAGTTGACGCACAGTATATAGCTGTACTACGGGTGCGTACGGGCAAGAGTGGACGTACAGTGAGTGAGAACGAAGTGTGTGTGCGAGAGAGCCAGTCAATGGCGAGTTTAAATGGGCAGGTATCTTTGGGTATCCAACCAGGGTGGCGCGAGAGGGACCGGGCTGCCGGGGCGGGCCGGGAATACCGTCACCGCGTCGGGGATGGGCAATCCCCGTCGTGGTGCCGTCGGGAGCCAAGCATTAAGGCCTCCCCGGAACGGGGAGCTCGTTAGGCGGGGGACAGCTCCGGCGGCACATGGACCGGCGCGGCGCTGCCGTTCGGAATCTGAGCACCGCCGCCGCCGTCGCTCTCCTCCCGACCACCGTGCGCTGCGCCGCCTCGAGCAGGGAGGCAGAGGCAGAGCTGAACCGTCACCTGCTAGCTGCTGCTAATTAATAACGGCATCGATTAACTGAGAGCGCATGAAAAGGGGAGGACGGAGGAAGAACTGTGCGTGTTGCGGCCGCCGTACGTGCTCGCGCGTGCAGTGCACAGTCGGGAGGGATTGGCGGAGGGGACGGCCGGCCTGGCCCTGGGCGCGTGCTGTAGCGCCGTGCTGCGCCGTGGCGTGGCGTCGCTTTCGTCCATCCCCGCAGGCCACAGCGCCGATCCATGTCGCGGGGATCGCCGAAAGCAACGGCTAGGGGTGGGGATACCCCGGCGCGCCCTGCCGCGGCTGCTGTCACCTTCCTGTCATGCTGTCCCGCTCGCGGCTCGCCCTAGCTAGCCGTCTACCCCTCCTAACCCTCGCCGTTGCTCTAGTTCGCGATGCCAACGGGCAGCCCATGCCGTACGTCAGAGCGCGCCGCGGCGTCCGGCCGGCACCTCTTATCTCTTTTTCTCTCGAGTCAGGTCAGGTCGGCAGCCAACGTGACGTCCTCCGATCGACCGGAACGGTGGTACAGTCTAGTGGCGACTTGGGGCTAGACCGATTCAAGTCGGCACATACATAATCGTCAGAAGAAATAGGCAAAAGTACTGTGCGACGCGACTTGGTCCTCATCACTTGCTCCGTCCATCTCTCTACTAGGGCGTAGCCTGTTAGGCGTGGGCGGCGCTGCTGTGCTGGTTCATCGACTGGCCGTCCGTCAGGCAGGCCCGATCACAGTTTCACCCAGCAGTCATTAAGCCTACTTCCTCTACTCATCTAGCTTGGACTCGTTGCTTAAACAGCGCTGGATCCATGGCCGGATCCGTCTGCTGCCACGACAGATCGATCGATGGACAGGTACCGGCCGGTGGTACGTAGCTAGCTAGCTGTTCAATGTGACCAAACAATACAAACACTGCATTCCAGTCGGCGTTTCGATGGTGTTTCCTACTAGATCAGAGAAGAAGACCTGTTGCGTCGACCATCCATCCGATCTTGATCACAAGGCACCCAGCCCTGCTCTGGCCCATGACGTTTAGTCAGATCGGAGCCCAACATGAGACGTCGGGGCTCGGATCGTAGGAGTAAACGCGACCGGGACCCGTCGACAACCGGGCACGTGGCGCCCGGGGTCATCCATCGTCCTGCCGGTGCTCGATCACGCCGGCCGGACTCCCACCCAAAGCTACATGCTAACCACCCGTAAACCAATCAGCGGACGCAAAGCCACTGCCTAATCCGTCGCCTCATCGGCATCCTTGTCTGCCAAGTTGCTGCCCCGTCGCGTGGCACTGTCCGGCGCGGTGGCAGGGCCGGGGCACGCATGATTACCATCCGTATCGGATGGTGCTGGCTGGTACTGTACGTTAGAACTTAGAAGACGCGAGGTGGGGCCGCGGGAGCTCGCGTACGTCGGCGGCCGCGCGCGGTGGGTCCCCGGGCGGCCGGCGTGCCTGCCGCCACGGCGCTGTCCGTGTCCGGCGACGCCGGCCGGGCCGGTCGATGGCGTGGCCACCCCTGGCCCGGCGCACAGTGGAGGCCATGGCAGTACGCGCACGCACTTTGCACGTACGATCGAGCAAGGCAAGTGCAGCGCAGTCTTCCTGCTCCTGCAGACCTATGTCATGGGCGCATGCCAGGGCGGGGCCACGGCGAGGAGACGTGCCGGCGCACTGTGGCGCTGCAGTCGCTTCGGCCCTTTGGACGGGGACGACGAATAGTGCACCGCGCAGCGCGGCGGAAGCACGGACGTGCAGCGTGCGCGGCAGGAACGCCGAGCGCGGCCGTGCTCCTGACGCGAGCACCGCCGGTGGTGCCCGGGGCAATGGACCCGCCGATCCGACCGGACTGTCCTGCACGTCTCTGTACGCCTGTTCGTCTGCGCAGTGCACGGGCCGGGCAGAGGAAGCTGCGACAGTTCCTACTCGCCGCCAGACACACGCCTCTGGATATGGTAAGCTCAACCTGGGTAACTGGAATTTTGACACTTGGCTGATTTGAGCGAATTTTGGCTGAAAGAGAAAGCATTGGGCACTTGTTTCGGTAACCTGCCAGATTAGCGTACACACGTACGCTGGGACGCATACAGCGATCAGGTACGAATGCCATGCAGGGCAGACTTAAAACGAAGTACAGGTGCGCGTCCCTAGTGTAGACAAGGCCACACGTACCCTGATCTGATACTCCTACCCTAGCTACCCGGCAAGACACAGACGGCCGCCATTCGCTCGTGCGTGCGACGGTGTACGTGAGCCCGCGCGCGGCACGGCGACGGGGTAGGAGCCGGACTGGCCCCGGCTGGGGTTAGGCGGGTGAAAACGATCGCACCCGCCTGCCGCCACCGCCTTGAAGGCGCGACGCGACGGGCGGGGGCGTACGTGTGCCGTGCGCGGGTGGACACCGAAGCGCACGGCGCGAGCCCTCGGCGCCGTGGCTCCCACAACCCCCCGGCCCCGGGCGCATCCTCCTCCGTAACTGATACTACCACCAGCGATGTCGAAGAGCACGCCATGGCACCGGTGGCCAATCCGAGCCGGCCGTGACGCGCGCAGCAAGGTATACTAGCTAGCTAGCGCACCCGTCTCCACGGCGTGCGAGCGTGATGGGCTCTCGATTCGGCAACGCCGCAATTACTAATCCGGGCAAGGCGCGCCCAGTCCCATCCTGGCCAGGGCATCACCACGGCCGCGTGCGTGTGCGGCCAGCCCAGCCCAGCGGAGCGCGACGTGCCGGACGCAACGACTGACCCAACCGGCGGCCGGCGGGTGTGGTTGCCTTTACTGAGCGGGTGACCCGCGGCGCGTCCTCGTCGCCGTCGTCGCGCTCTGGCGGTCGCCTCGATCGGTCGCTTCCGGAGCGCGGGGCGCTAACACGGCCGGCGTGCCGTCGCCGCCTTGCGAGGTCCTGCGACCCTGACGGCGACTCGATCTCGGGCGACGACTGTTCAGCGGACCGATGGGCCACGGACACTGCTTGCTCTTCTAGTCTTCTTGTTGCCGCGCCCTGCGGACAACATCGATCTCTCCACAGCCCGTGTCTCGGCTCGCCGCTTGTAACCCGAGGCCACTTCTTTGGATCCCCGGCCGGCCTGCGGGTGCCCTCACCGGTTGGTAACTCGCCTCGACAGAGATCAGCCTGGGACGCCGATCGACGCAGTACATGAGGCTACAGGCACATGCAGCAGCATGCCGGGGCTGGCACAGCGATCTCCCGGGTAGGTCGATTCAGATTCGTTCGTTAAGAATGTCCTGCCAGCGTATGGTGACAGCCGGCGCTCAGAAACGGAAGGCCAAGCGGTTGGTTCGACGTGCCCATCTCGAAAGAAAGCCCGGAACGTCAACCCGAAACAAGAGGCGCCGCTTCGTCCACGGCGCGCCCTTGCCCCTTCCGGCCAGCGTGTCGAACCAGTACCTGCAAGCCCTCGTGGCCTTATCCCCCGAAAGTCGCCGTGCGCACATTGCGCAGATCACAAAGTACTCTGTTTCGAATCGAAGGATGCAGATTAGGAGACGAATAATTTAGATACAAATCTATTAAGCTAATATAATTATATACAAAATATATTTGTATATTATTGTTGGTCATACGAGGAGATATTTATATGCTATATTTCTACTGTAGAGAAGTGAGCCAAAGAGCGTTTTATAAGTTACGGAATAAGTTACGAAATAGAAACATAGCTTGGTGGTGTATAGAATCAATTTTTATCTCTCACTCTATGTATTTAGAATAGGCTTATATCTAAATTTTGAAAAGTGGTTGGAAAATGGTGGGATATCAAATTCCAAATAAATAGTCTAATTTATTAAATAGATTTTTATTCCTCCAAAATAAGAGAATTCAAACGGCCTATAATGAAAAATCAGCACGCAAGATGCTACTACTAATGATCTGAGCACTAATCCAGTGGCATCGTAGTTATCAATGCATGCAGGACAGCTTGATCGCCGATCGAGCACACACCTGCACATACACGATGAGCAACAGTGGGGTCAATTCGGTCATAAAAAAGTTCAGGGGCAGTCTCGTAACTTCGTTATGCAGGACGGCAGATAGGACGAGGGTGAAGGGTAGATATTTACCCGCGATCCGTGTGTGATGCAGAGGCGATGCCGAGCGGGTGGAGCTAGCTCTTGCCGCGCTCCCGCGTCCTCGGCAAACACACACCCAGTGAGCTGAGGCTGAGCCAGCAGCCAGGCGGGGATATCCTAGCACGTCGTCGCAGAGGAGACCAACACCGCTTGCCGCCAGCATGCAGGAGTTCCAGTCCATCCCGGGCCTGGCGGGGCGGCTGTTCGGCGGGGCCGCGGCGGCGGACCTCCGGCGCGCGCAGGCGCAGCAGGGCCCCGGGGCGCGGTGCGGCGGGGTGTCGCCGGCGTCCGCGGCGCCCGAGGCGGTCAAGTGCCCGCGGTGCGAGTCCACCAACACCAAGTTCTGCTACTACAACAACTACAACCTGTCGCAGCCGCGCCACTTCTGCAAGAGCTGCCGCCGGTACTGGACCAAGGGCGGCGTCCTCCGGAACGTCCCCGTGGGCGGCGGCTGCCGCAAGGCCAAGCGTTCGTCGTCGTCGTCGTCCACGTCCGCCTCCTCCGCGCCGTCGACCCCCACGTCGGCTGCGGACACCAAGAACCCGCGCCGCGCCTCGGCGTCCTCGCCGCGCTCCAACAGTGGCAGCCCCACGGCCGCCACGACGACGGCCCCGGCCCCAACCCCGACCACGCCGTCGTCGAACAACATCGCCTCCCTCACGAGCCACCACGCGAACCCCTTCTCGACGGTCGACGTGGCGCCGCCGGCGCCGATATTCGCCGACCAGGCCGCGGCGCTGGCGTCCCTCTTCGCGCCTCCCCCGCCGCCGCCGATCCCGGTGTTCACCTTCGCGCCGCAGCCCAAGGAGGAATCGGCCGCCGCCTCGGCGCTGCAGCTCGCGGGGCAGGCGGCGCCACCCGAGGCGCCCTCCTCGGCCTCCGCCGACATGGCCCCGTTCGCGTCCCTGGACGCGTCCGGGATGTTCGACCTCGGCGACGCGCCGGCGGCGGCGTACTGGAGCGCCGGGAGCTGCTGGACGGACGTCCAGGACCCGTCCATGTACCTACCCTAGCTTGCCGGTCTAGTTATTACCTACCGCGATCCCCTAGATTAAGCCGTGGTGAATTGCTTCCTAACGACGACGGCCATCCACGAACTACGTCCACTACCCCATCTCCTTGCTCCACTGCCTCTCCCCCACTGTAACTTCTTCCTCCTCCTCCTCGTCTTCCTTGATTTGGCTGCACAGGCCGCGTGTAAGAAAGCTAACCTCTGCGTGTGTCGTGTCTTCACTTCCCGAGTGGATCATTGTCGCTGCAATGGAATTAATCGCAATGTTAATTTCTTTTTTCCTCGCTCTTAAACGTTGAACCATACTACTAGTATCAGTTCTCCTGGATGAATCATGAATGCATGCATGTTTCGGCAAGACGAAGTGTTGGAGGAAGAACGGTCAAAGCCGATGGCCTGGCTGTCTATCAGCAGAGGCGAGCGTGGCCGGGGATGGGATGATCGACCAGTGGTGCGCACGACCTTCTGGTTAGTGGTTGGTTTGTTAATTTCGGGTGGGGGCGCCCCCCGCCCGTACACGCCTCTCGCTCTCCGGGGAGTTCGTGCTGACGGCGACGCCACTTGCTAGCAGCTGGCCGGCCCGTTACGTACGTTTGCTTCTCTGCACCCCGATACGCCTCCCCGTTGGCTCGGCATGGCCTCCTCGCTCCTGGCATTATTACGTACGTGCTCCGATCCCGTCCCGTGCCGTGCGCCGCCGAACGCCGCGCCGCGCCATGTCGCGTCGCGTGCCCGGCCACGCGATCGAGCCTGGCCAGTCCTGCCGTCCCGTGCGTCGCCCTGACACTGCTAATGGAGTTGCAGGCGATGGCGATCCCGGCGGAACCCGGTGTCCAGCCAGTGCGCCGCCGTCCCGGTCGTCCGGGCCTGGTTGCCGCGGCGGCGACGGCGAGGCGCGCGTGGCGGTCGCACGCGACGACGCCGTTTTTTCTGAGCTGATTTTATGGTCGGGGACTCGGGGGCGGGGGCATCGACGTATCGCAACCGTACCTCAGGAGTCGTCGTAAATTGACCGGCGAGTGCCGATGCTCTGCACTGCCATTGGGCCATGCGGTTCGGTTGGATTGACGACCAAGTCATTGCACTCCCAAAGTCCCACCGAAGAAAATTGCATCGAGGTCACGGGGTCGCGATGTCGACGGGCAACTGAATCCGGAATCGTGGCCGTCCAGGAAGCTGGCAGATAGCGGCCGGCGGCTACGCTCCTCCGACCCCTGGCGGCCTGATGACGCACATAGAGCGAAGCTTGCTTGGGCGCTGGGCCCTACCGACGGGCTGCGTGCGTCACCCTTCACCGAACGCACCGCGCCCGCGGCCGCCGTCGGATGTGTATTCATATGTGCGGCTAATCCTCGTATTATCGCACATATTCACCGGAGATAATCAATATTAAAGAATAAAATAAAAGATTGGAGATAATAATATTTTAGAATATTTTTATCTTATTTTAGAATATTTTGAAATATTATTATCTCCAGCGGAAATATGTAATGATATAGCGGCTAGTCACACGTGCGATGAACAGACGCCTCCGCGGCGTGCCACGACCTACCCTACTCTACCATGTCCGCCGTTGGTTGCATCATGGACAAATCGATTTGTCACGTACCTGCCGTTACCCAATTCTCCCGCTGCTGCTTCTCCAATTCCCCGGGTCCCCGTGCAGTTTCCCGTGCAGTGCATCATATTGGTTAGGTGTGCAAATAGGTGACTTTAAATGGACCTCCAATCTTTTGTTCACATATTATGCTATTTAAAAAAATAAAATTCTACTTTAAAAAATTAGTATAAATATTTGGATTAAAGAGTATTGGCGAGAAAATTCAGCTGCTCGGGGTTAGCTAGTTCGTCTCTCTGATTGAATGGCACAGACATGATGCGTAATCCAAGAACCGAACACGACGCCGAATCTGTGCGGGGCGTCGTTTCAGATTGACTAATGCCGATCTCCCCGACCCTACTCGGGCTATTCGGCGGCGATGATTGCTTCGGGCTAAAGATATGCGAGATTTCCTTGTCCGAGAGGCTACGGGCCTACGAGATGGACAATCGAGCAGCTGCCCCGGGCACGGCCAGAGCTTATCCGAGGGGAGGGGGAGCGCAGCGTGGGCGTCCATGGCACAGGAACTCTCGCGTCACCCATCGCCGCTGCTCGGCTCCGTCGCTGTTGCCTGACCCATGCTGAAAGGCGCAGAAGACGCGCCTGCGCGAGGAAGCAGCCCCGGCCGGCGTGACTGTGCGGTAAGACTGGTGCGGTGGGCGCCGTGGCCTACGCGATCGGCGTCGCTGTCGGTCGCCGGTCGCATCAGGGACGAAATCTTTCCGGCGACTGCTCCGCCTCCGGTTCGTCAGGCTCCTAGTTCCTTTTCCAAGTCGAGTTACATCCGGGTTAAGGAAATTTGACTCTAGGGGTGTTTTTTGCTGATTGGTACGCTGTCACGAGGTCATTGAACACGTGGTCCGCCGCCGGGGAAGTGGTTGCAAGCGAGGACACGTGGTCGCGGGTGAGGAAGGGATCCATCAGCTTTCCTTTGGCTGGTTGAATTCTTCTTCAGGAAATTACTGTTTTTCTGATCATTCTTCTTTCACGTATCTAGTATCCAAGAAAGAAAGTGCACAAAATTCTGAATACCACAGCATAACAACTCTGAAGATCCAATTGATGCCCTGCACTATGCAATCAAGACACTTGACTTCAGAATGCAGGGGAGCAGGAATTCGCTAGCGCGCCCCTGGGAGAACAATGCTGCGGCCTGCAGACACGTTATCCCCGCATGGAATTTATGCCTCCGCTGCGCAGCCGCTGGCACAGAGCACATCACATCAGCAGGCAAGCAGCACAGATGCCCAGTGGCATTCACTGCGGTGCAGCAGGATGGCAACAGGGGAACAGAAGGAGATTGCTGGAAGCGGCCGACAGGGGTTCGGAAGTTACTATGATCCCTGGAAAACCCTGCGCGCTCTGCCTCTTCCTGGGCAGCAGTAATAGTCGGTGACTGTGGATCCATCGGCTGGCTCCCATAACTCTCCGGCGGTGCTGGCTGCCGCCCATGCTTCCATGCTCGCAGGACGAACAGGCCAGCGGATATGGAAGTCCCTGGGGTTCTTGTAGGATGCTGCTAACTTGTACTGCCTCTGTATCGTGTTTATGATCTTAACTGGCGCCGACGCCAATGGTAAATCTTTTTTGAAGCATGTGCGTCTTTTTTTCTTGATAATTACTCCTATGTGTATGCGTTTTGTAAAAGAAAAGGAAATAAAAGCAGTGTTAATGCCTCTGTCGAGTCGGAGTCGGAGAGGCTGTTGCCCGTCGCGCGTCATTCTTCCTTCAAACCGGACGAAGCTAGACATCACTTCAGCTTCTGGAAATGATTTCCATCGTCTGAAAGACAGCCCATGAAAAGCGATCAACGCCCCACGAAATCCCCTTCTCCTTCCTCGCCTTCCCCTTCCCCGCCCCCGCGCCTCCCACAATCCTCATCTAGGCGGCTCTGGATCCGCGGCCGGCCTCTTATCCCCGCCCTAGCAAGCACTTCGTCATCCCCGCGCCCTCCCCATCTCCGTGAGGCCGCGCCGCCACCCTCCTCGTCTCCAACGGCTCCCACCGCCATAGCGCCGCCAAATCTGCCGCCACCAGCTCCACCACCGGCGAATCTTACCACACTCCCCCGCTGCCTACCCCGCCCACCGGATATCCCTCGCCACCCGTGGCCGGCGGTGCCACCCTGTCCATAATAACCCGTCGCCACTGTTGGTCCGCCGCCGCCCAAGATCCCTCCTCATTAGTTGGGGAGCAACACCGACCTCAACCCTGACCCCGAAACCCCAAAACCGAAGATCCGAACCCAACTCGCAAGCGCTAGGAAGAAGAGGAGGAGCTCGCGAGCGCGAGGAAGAAGGAAGAGGAGCAGCTTGCAAGCGCGATGGAGGAGGAGGAGGAGCTGTTGGGCCGCTGCGTTGGGTTGAATTGAGATAAATTCTTGAGATAATTTCTCTTCAGGCGATGGCATAACACGGGCGATGCATAGTCGCGGCGCTTCAAACCAGCGGCAGCCCAGTCATATGTTTTTCCTTATTATTGTCATGAACATTGGTCCAAATGCGTTTCCAGTCTGGGCTAGATCGAGGAGTGGCCTATTGACGTCGAGTCCAGATGTGTTTCCAGTCTAGGCTTCGGCTAGATCGAGAGGAGTGGCCTATTGATTCAAATTCAGCCCACCTACAGTACAGAAGCCCAGTTTGAATTCAGTGGACTAACATTTTATTGGGTCGCATACTCTCATGGTTTCCGAGATCCAAAAAAGAAATAGAATAGAAGGATCTATGGCACGATGCACTGTTCCAGATTTTGCTGTTAGCTGCCAGGCAACCCATTCAATATCGAAGTGGCGCAATTCCACTGTCTGGGTATTGATTTTCTCGTCACTGAATCAGATGCGCAGCGTGTCGTCTAAGCAATACAGAGATGAGAGGGTGATGCATCACCGATGGATGCATGATTCCAGCAGGGTCTGTAATTCTGCTGCCCATGAGCTACCTTAGTTTAGGAGAAACCTTGGTGATCACCAGTTGGATGGGATGAATTTAATGTTTTAGGCATCTGACCCATGTTTCTTCTTTTTCTTTTTTTCTGACAAGCGCTCCTCTGCACAATTGCACTTGCTAGCACATACAGGTCTTGCTGCGAGCTGCCATGTGCCAAGCAACTCCAATGAGGCGGCGAGTCCCATTGCAAAGTGGAGCAATGGCTTCTTTCCCCGTGTGCACCCTGCAGGGCAGGGTGTGAAGTGTTAAGCATACCAGAAACACCGAGGCACCAGTGGGGGGCAACGTGCCCCTTTGCCCGCAGCATTCACTTCCGGTGTTTTCAGCAGCAACAATTTTGGGGGGCACCGGGCAGTGCTCCAGAGCTGGCCCCGGCCTCACTCGTGATCTGCTCGCCTCTCAACCCGAAACCCTTGCGTTCATCGGCTAAAACCCCGGGCGCTACTACGTGGGATGCCTCCTGCAAGCTTGCCATTTCTTCCCCGGACGCAACGTGCGAGCTCTGCACAGACTCACAGTTCAGGGGCCGAGGCCACCCGCGCGCCCCCGCGAACCCCGATCGATTCCGCCAGGCGCCAGCCATGTGGCCGCCGATCCGGTGATCCGCCGTTCACGTCTCGCCTTTCCCTCCACCGACCGCGCTGCGGCACGTGCCTCCTGTCCGGGTGAGCCATTCCGGGCATGGCTAAAGCGACGTCGCCGGCGAGGGAGGACAGGCTCCCCGAACTGTCTGTGACCCTGGGCTGGAGGAGTGGGGGCGACGATGCGCGTTCGCCTAGGCATGTGCCGTGTGGGCGAAAGGGATCGGCAGAAACGCTGCTTTAATCGTACTCGTACGCGGTTACATGGACACGGAACACCTTCGGTGCTCGTCTCTCGCGAGTGGTCTAGCCCAATCCAGGGAAAAAAGTTATCAAGCCTCGTCTTTGGATCTGTTCAAGTGTAGGACCATTTTTTCCCCTCTATCTCTGAAATTGGACCTTCAATGAATCACTCCTGGGGGTCAACAAGCGAGTTTGTTCCTTTTCTTCAGGAAAACCTCACGATTATGTACAGGATAGTGAATAGCAGTAGCAAGCGAGAAGAGCCAGGAATGGGCTAGATGAGGTTTCAAGGGGGGATTCTAGTTTACGGTCGAGCGCAGGGAGGGCTCCCTACGGTCGATCTTCCAACCGTATTTTTTTTGTCATTTTCTGATAAAAAAATTTCAGAAACTTTTTAAATAAAATATTTGGAGAGAGCGAAAAACTTTGATGAGGAAAAATTTGAAAGAAAAAGTTTTGAGAAAAATTGAAAAAAAATTGAAGAAAAAACTTTTGCATCCAAAGTTTGGGAAAAATTTATGAAAAACTTTTGCAAAAAAACTTGTGCAAAATGTTTTGTAAAAGAAAGTGTTTAGTGAAACATTTGCAGAAAAAGTATGAAAAAACTTTTGCAGAAAAAATAAAAAATTTTACAAATGTTTCATGAAAAACTTTTGTATAAAAAATAGAAAAAACCAAAATGTCGCTCCACCTCGGGGGGTGGGGTGGGGGGTCCACCGTCACTCCCTCAAGGAGCGTGCCGTCGCCGTCGGGGAGCTCGCCCACTGCTGTTCCCCTAATGAGCGCGCCGTCACCGTCGCGGAGCTAGCCCGGGGAAGGGTTGCCGCCGCTCCTCCCGGGGAGTGTGCTGCCACCGCGGTGTCAGACCCGGAGCCACCGAGCTGGGCACGTTACGAAGTTTAAGAGATTAAGCCCGTCTTATCTCTTATTCATTTTGTTTATCTCTTGTTTATCCCGTTTAAATAGGAGATAGAGCTAACCAACACGGAGAGGATCTACTCGAGATGTGTTCTGGTGTGATCCCTCGACGGGAGTTGGTTAGCATCTTTGTAACTCTGACCTCTCGGATATATAAGGGAGGTCAGGGACCCTCTCAAAACAGAAGATCATTAGGTCATTCTACATCAAAGGCAATACAAACTATACAGGACGTAGGGTATTACGCTCCGTGCGGCCCGAACCTGTCTAAGTCTTGTGTTCCTTGCACCTTCGAGTTCCTGATCTCGGCGTCTCCTCACCCAAAACTTACCACCTTGGGCATATCCCTCGGTGGGCAGCCGGTTAAACACCGACAGCTGGCGCGCCAGGTAGGGGTGCGCGTCGAAGATCCATCGGCGAGCTCGATGGCATCGTTCAAATTCATCAGGTCAGTTCACTCTCAGGGCACGACATTCGTTTTTGGTTCATGGGTCTGCGTCGCAGATGGTGCGGGCAGTTTCCGGCGATTCCTCGTCGACATGAAGCTAAAAACCCCCGTTGCGGATCTCCGCAGCGACCTCGACAAGTTCGTCGACGGGCTCGACAACTTGCCGCTCCACACTTCCGCAGCACAGATCGAGATGGAGTCCGCTCCAGCCTCGACTTCTTCTGGTGTTGCGGCAATTCCCCCTGATTTGGACTCGTTCCAATCTAGGGATCTGCATAACCGATCTCAACTCGGCTTGTGCGAATCGGCCACTGATCTTCAGGAGGCCAACGCCTCTGGGTCCCTCTCCATGTTAGAGAAGGACCTGGACTTGCTACTCCAGGTCGGAAAGCTTGAAGCCACCGCGTGTCGGGGGGCTTCGGGTTGTTCCGGTACCGGTGATTTGGTGGTCACCTCTTTGTCGGAGGGGCACGTGGAGCACTGGAGGGGCATGCCGCTCCCCAATCTACTCGAGGCAGAGGGTCGACTCGTGGCCCACCTTGAGCCCTTGCCTTTTCAAGAGGGCAGGCCGTTGGCCACCGGGGCGGAGGGGTCGACTGAACTAGTCGGCGAAAGTTCTCATGAGCTCTCCTCCCGCCAGGTGCTGATGGCCGAGGAAGGCGAGGGCGATGAGGACCTCCTCATCGTCAACTTTGAAGCGATCTCTGAGGATGAGATCACAGCCGACGCCGCTGACGAGAACGATGCCGATCGCGAAGCGCGGAGGGCCAGGAACAGGGCCCGCGCGATCCGGCGGAGGAGGGCCAACGAGCGAAGGCGATCTATGCATCGCGAGCTCGACCCTGAGTTTGCCGCCGTAAGCGAGCGGGGTTTCCGGACTCCGGTGGCCAACATCGCCAGGGTAACGGCCATCCTCGAGTGCAGCCATGATCCGGAAGTGCGTCAAGCGCTCCTTTATGCACAGAGGGCCTGGATCCAGTTGGATCAGCACAACCCGGCACCCACCATCAGGGAGGAGCGCATGGGTGAGAGCCGGAGCCAGGCTCACAGCCGAACGGCTGGCGGCCGTCCCTGATACCAGCCCAGCAATGACAACGCTCGCGGGAGCCAGACCCTTGGCGGGAGGCAGCAGCCACCGCAAGGGGGTCAGCCACGACAAGCCAATCATCGACTTCCTCCGGAGGATCTGCGCCAGCACATCAATGAAGGCCGCGATGCGCGGATCGTGATTTCTTCCAGGCGCAAGACCCGCGAAGAAGTCGAAAACGAAGGCACTGACTGTAGTGATCGATTTCCAGCTTTCTCTGCACGTTTCAGCAGCTACAAGTGCCCAGAAGGTTTCAAACCCATTGGCATCACCAAGTACGACGGCAAGCAGGCTCCTCAGCAGTGGCTCCGTTGTTACTCCACGGCTATCGAGATAGCAGGGGGCTCTAACGTTACCAAAGTCGTCTACTTCCCGATGGCTTTGGATCCTGCGCCGCTCACTTGGCTGGAGAGCCTCGGCAGTAACTCCATCGACTCCTGGGAACGACTTAAGAAGGTCTTCATCGACAATTTCCAGGGAGCGATTGCTCGTGTAGGTACTCGACATGATCTTGCCTAGTGCAAGCAAGAACGCAACGAGCTCCTGCGGTCCTACACGCGTCGCTTCTTCGACGTCCGCGCCACCATCGTGAACATCTCGGAGAAGGACATCATCGACTGTTTCTATAACAGCATCACCGACCCGAGCATATACAGGGACTTCGGGCGGAACAGGCCGAAAAATGTTGCGGGCCTTCATGATATGATGCACGATTGGTCCGAGCAGGAGGAGAAGATGCGGGAGCGGTTCCCGCAGCGCCACGATAGCAATCTGCGGCGCCCAAACGACAACCGCAGCGATAAAGGCCAGCGGGACTTTTCCGGGCCACCCCGGAAACGAAACCCGGATGATGTCATCGTGGCTATCGATCGTCCTTCGTGGGGCAAGAAGTCGACGACGCAGGAGGAGTTCGAGAAACTCCTGCAGAAGAAGTGCCCATGGCATCCGGGCGCTAGCCATGCCGCCATTGACTGCTACCACCTTCGGAGGACGTTCAGCAACACCAGTGGTGGAAAGAAGAATAAGAAGCCTGCTGACAAAGAACCCGAGGATGACGACCACGACGACCAGGGGCGCAATCCGAAGTTCCAGGATGCCTCGAAGGTCGTCAACATTATCTTCGAAGGAGATGAGGATTTCGGTTCCAGGCGGGACCAGAAGCTGCTTCTTCGGGAGATCTTGTCCATTGAGCCGGCGGTACCATGACCACTCCGTTGGTCGGAGGTCCCCATCTCGTTCTCTCGTGATGACCAGTGGACGAGCTTTTCCGAGCCCGGTAAATTTCCCCTGGATCCTGTGGTGGCAGAGGTCAAGCTTACCAAGGTCCTGATCGATGGCGGGAGTGGGCTCAATCTCATCTTCGTCAGCACTTTAAAGAAGATGGGTCTGGATTTCAAGGATATGCTGGTTCCCAGCAAGTCCCCCTTCTACGGCATCATCCCAGGTAATGCGGCGCATCCGCTTGGTACGGTGGTCCTCCCAGTCACCTTCGGCACGCGGGGGAATTATCGTACTGAATTCATCAAGTTTGAAGTGGCTACTTTTGACTCTTCTTATCATGCAATACTGGGTCGACCGGCGCTTGCCAAGTTCATGGCAGTGCCGCATTATGTCTATCTACTTCTTAAGATGCCAGGACTCGGTGGAGTGCTCACCCTCCGCGGCGACTTGAAGAAGTCGTACGACTGCAATCAGGAGGCGATCCAGTACGCTTCGACTGCTCGCGTGCCAGATGCTTCGGGAGAAGTACTCGCGGCCGCGCAGCAACTCTCCCAGACCGGGCTGGAGATCCCTTCCAAGAAGGTCAACAAGTCGAGCATCCAGTCGACTGATGATGTGGCCCTCAAGACGATTCAGCTCCAGGAGGGAGATTCATCCAAGACCGCCATCATCGGTGCGGGCTTGGGTGACAAATAGGAACTCGCGCTCGTCAGCTTTCTTCGGGCTAACCGAGACATATTCGCATGGAAACCAACGGATATGCCAGGGGTTCCCAGGGAGTTGATCGAGCATGCTTTAAATGTACAACCGGAGGCCACGCCTAAGAAGCAACGCCTGCGGAGGTTTGCCCACGACAAGCGTGAGGCCATTAAACGAGAGATCGCTAAACTTCTCGCGGCTGGATTCATTAAAAAAGAAATCCATCCAGAGTGGGTAGCGAATCCCGTCCTTGTAAAGAAAAAGAACAATGAATGGAGAATGTGTGTCGACTACACCGATCTCAACAAGCATTGCCCAAAAGATCATTTTGGGCTGCTGCGCATTGACCAAGTCGTCGATTCGACGGCTGGATGTGTTCTTCTTTGTTTTCTTGATTGTTACTCAGGGTATCATCAGATTGCGCTCAAGGAGGACCAAATCAAGACTACATTCATCACGCCGTACGGGACTTACGCGTACAAAACAATGTTCTTCGGGTTGAAGAATGCAGGAGCAACATATCAGCGTGCGATCCAGATGTGTTTCGCGGATCAACTGCACCGGAATGTTGAGGCCTATGTGGATGACGTGGTCATCAAGACCAGGGATTCCGATAACTTGATCGTAGATTTGGAGGAAACATTTAGCAGTCTACGCAGATATCGGTGGAAACTCAATCCCACCAAGTGCGTTTTTGGAGTACATTCGGGGAAATTGCTCGGGTTCATCGTCAGCAACTGGGGCATCGAAGCCAACCCTGTAAAGATCACTGCCATTACTGATATGGAGGCTCCGGCCACAATCAAGGATGTGCAGAAGATGACAGGTTGTATGGCGGCACTGAACAGGTTCATCTCCCGACTCGGGGAGAGAGGACTACCTTTCTTCAAGCTCCTAAAACGCCAAGACAAGTTTCAATGGACGGAGGAGGCCGAGCGGGCTCTACAAGACTTGAAAATTCACCTGCAGTCGCCTCCGATCCTTACAGCTCCACTACCGGAAGAGGATCTACTACTCTACATCGCGGCGACAACCCACGTTGTCAGCAGTGCTATTGTGGTCGAGCGAGGCGAAGAAGGCCATGCGTTTGGAGTGCAGAGGCCTGTCTACTTCGTCAGCGAGGTCCTCTCCGAATCAAAGGTACGGTACCCAGCTGTTCAAAAGCTCTTATATGCAATTCTAATTACATCAAGAAAGTTGCGCCATTACTTCGACGAGTACAAGATCACTGTGGTTACGGATTTCCCGCTGGCGGATATTCTCCATAATCAAGATGCCACGGGACGCATATCTAAGTGGGCAGTAGAACTGGGGGCTTTGTCAATCGACTTCAAGCCACACACTGCAATCAAGTCACAGGCTCTAGTCGACTTCATGGCTGAATGGAGGGAGAATCAAGTCCCAACCCCAGTGGACAAGGCAGAGCACTGGACCATGTATTTCGATGGGTCCCTCAAGCTCGATGGCGGGGGCGCTGGTGTTTTGCTTATCTCCCCACGTGGCGAACAACTGAAGTACATCCTTCAGATCCTATGGAAGGTATCCAATAATGAAGCCGAGTATGAAGTCTTGCTTCACGGGGTTCGTTTGGCGATATCACTAGGGATCAAGCGACTACTCGTATATGGCGATTCTCTTCTTGTTGTTCAGTAGGTCAATAAGGAATGGGATTGCAACAAGGAGACAATGGACGCATACGTACAGGAAGTGCGCAAGCTGGAAAGCAAGTTTTCCGGCTTGGAGGTTCACCATGTGCTATGGGAGCACAATGTTGGTGCGGATATCCTGTCCAAGTTGGGGTCAATGCGCGCTCAAGTCCCGCCGGGAGTTTTCGTCCAGGAGCTCGATCAGCCATCCATCAAGCCTTCTCCGCAGGTAACCACCGACTCGGGTTACTAACAACCCGATCGAGAGGTTATGGTGCTGGGGGAGGGCTGGCGAGCGGCCTTTATCGACTTCATTCAAGACCAACGGCTACCAGCGGGAATTGACGCCAAGAGCGCAGAAGCGGTACGCGTCCTGCGAAGAAGCAAGGGCTTCGCCCTGGTCAACGGCAAGCTCTACCGGCGTGGCGCTCGGTCAGGAGTTCTCATGAAGTGCGTCATGAAGGAAGATGGTTACGACATACTGCGGGAGATCCACGAAGGCGTCTGCGGCAACCATGGGGCTTCAAGAACGCTGGTTGGGAAAGCATACAGGGCCGGCTTCTGGTGGCCTACTGCAGTCACCGACGCGGAGGATCTCGTGCGCTGGTGCCAAAATTGTCAATTCTTCGGCAAACAGACGCATGTCCCAGCTCATAGCCTCATCACCATACCGCCATCCTGGCCTTTTGCCTGTTAGAGCCTTGACATGATCGGGCCCTTCACGACGGCACCAGGCGGCTTCACCCATGTTCTGGTGGCTATCGACAAGTTCACTAAGTGGATCGAGTACAAGCCGATAGCCAAGCTCACGCCAGACCGGGTCGTCGACTTCATCTCAGATATTATGCATCGCTTCGGCTTCCCCAACTCCATCATCACGGACTTGGGGTCAAACTGCACGGCGAACTAGTTCTGGAAGTTCTGCGATAATGCTTGCATTGAAGTTAAATATGTCTCGGTTGCGCACCCCAGGGCTAACGGACAAGTCGAAAGGGCGAACGGCGTGATCATTGACGGTCTCAAGAAGAGACTTTATGATGAAAGCAGCAAGAAGGGAGGCAAATGGGTGCATGAGTTGCCACATGTCGTCTGGGGGCTTCGGACTCAGCCGTCCAAAGCCACAGGACAAACACCCTTTTTCCTCGTGTATGGATCCAAAGCTATTCTACCAGCCGATATCATGTGGAAGTCTCCAAGGGTCGAAATGTACAGTGAAGGCGAGGCGGACGAGGCGCGGCAGCTAGAGCTCGATTCTGTGGAAAAAGCTCGCTGTACCGCCCTTGTTCAGTCAGCCCGGTACCTGCAGGGGATCCGGCGATACCATGATCGCAACATCAGGGAGCGGTCATTCAGCGTCGGTGATTTGGTCTTGCGCTGTATTCAGGACAAGTCCGGCCTCCACAAGCTCAATTAAAGGTGGGAGGGCCCATTCGTCATCAAGCAGGTCACAAGACCAGGGTCCTATCGACTACAATTCCCCGAAGGTCGCTGTAAGCATCTAGGCCCTCAAGGTATGTTTCGGTGATTAATGACAACCATTATTGTGACTAATGAGTTTGTGCAGCTTTACAGATCATTATCGCTCATTTGGTCATATGTCAAAAGAGGCCCCTAATTTTCAAAAAGGCGATCTTGGTATTCAACTCAATAATATGTCAAGACTAAGGATCTTTCTAGTTCTAAGTGTCATAAGGTTGAGAAGGACACTTAGGTTAGTATAGGTTTTATAGTTTTGTAGTGATCGCACTATTAAGAGGGGTTTAGGCTAAGTAACTTGAGCATGGACATGGTCATTTGAAAATGGATGCACACAATGGTCACTCAGGCTTCTAGAAGCTCAAATAAGTGGTTCTCAACTTATATCTCAAGAATAATTGGATTTCATTCAAGACTCAAATCAGAAAAGACAAAATCAGGAAAAATCCTTAACACCGGTTTAACCGACGCTTCAACTTTTCTATACGTCGGTTAAATGAAGTCAGTAGAGTCTGAACAAGTCAATACACCGATTAAACCGACGTATTTGAAATGGGACGTCGGTGCAGTTGTCCAGAGACTTGGTTTTTCAGTTGATCAGTGGACAACTACACTCATCGGTTAAACCGATGATACGTCGGTTAATCTGCCCAAGCTGTAACGGCTAGTTTTCAGAAAGGGTAGTTTACATTCACCGGTTAAACCGACGATGACTATTGAAGGTACGTCGAATTAACCGGCGCTACGCAGTTTTCTGGCAGCTTTTTCTCCGACGGCTCTATTCGTGTGAGCTGCCTATATTTACCCCTCCAATGGGTCATTTTACTACTCTTGACACCAGGCAACATCCAAACACTTATACTATAGTCAAGAGCCACCTTGAGCTTCATCATTTCACATACTTGTTCATTCAATCATTCAAGAAGCAAGATTAAGGACTTGAGTAGAGAGAAGCTTGTGTGCATCCGTTCTTGGTGATCGGTTCTTGCTCAAGTGAAGGCCTTAGCTTGTTACTCTTGGTGATTGGCATCACCTAGGCGATCTTGGTGATCGAGGTGATTCTCGCGGAGGTTGCCAAGGATTGTGGGAGCCCGGAGAAGAAGATTGTACGTGGCTTGATCTCCACCACACCGGGATGGTGAACGGAGATTCTTAGTGAGCGCCCTCGTCTTGGTGACTTGGGAGGTGACAAAACTCTTTGTGAGTGTCACAACATGGATTAGGGGTGTGTGCCAACACATCTATACCACGGGAAAAAATCCGGTTGTCTCTTGTCCACTTTATTTATTCAAGCATTATCTTTCATGCAATTTATTCATGTGCTTGATTTAGAGATCATTACTTTGCTCTACCTTGCTAGGCTTTACCTCTTTTTATCTTTCCTAGCTTGCGTAGGTAGTTTAGTTATCCGGTTGGTGAATTGGTGCCTTTCTAGCTTTGCATAGGTTAAGGTTGCTTTACCTTGTTTTAGAAATTGAAAAAGGCCCAATTCACCCCCCTCTTGGTCCATCGATCCTTTCAGTCGCGAAGTCCCAAACTCCTGGAACGTTCAGAACTTGCGCAAGTTCTACCCTTATGTCGAGGCCCGGTAATCGCTAATTCCCCGGGGGCTCAGAAGATCTTCTTTTCCCGAATCACTCCGGAGGCCATGAGCCACACGACTCGGGTTGTACATGCCTTCTTACTTCCACGATGGCCAGTGTCACGTGCAAACATATATATATATATCGACTTCTTATCGCGCATGACGCGGGGGCTACGGCCACGGTCATCCCCCTTCGACTTTCGTTTCCCACAGAGCCCTCGGCTCCGGCTAACTCCTCGGCATATCGAGTTCCGCCGCGACCTTCGATGGTCGCACGCGACAGCAGTCGCACTTTTTCCAACACAGTCGATCCGCTCGACTGGCTTACACCTAGTACGTTGGAAAGGCTCGCATAAAGAGCCACATCGACTACATCCTGAGTGGCTGCACTCAGAACAGTCTTGTTTTTGCCAAAAGGAATGGCAAGCTCGCGGCGCAGCCCGCACTCGCTCCTTGCAAGCTTGATCCGTCCGTCCGGGTCTTCTCCAGCTTACGGAGCACGCTCACAGCAGGAGCGACTTTCGACTACACCCCGGCCACCGCACTCGGGATAGTCTTATTTTTAAGCCCTACGCACGGCAACCCCGCGACGATGCTCGCGTTCTTTCCTAACAAGTTTAGACCCGCTCGATCGAGTTGTGGCTATTCTGTTAGACGAATACTAGCTGCCCTTTGGGTCGTTGCACCCAGGGAGGCGTCTACTACTTGAGTCTCGTAAGCCTGGATCCCAATTCAGCTAAGACACGTAAACAAGTAGAGATGTCGAGTAAAGCATTTACATAAGAGAATGATTAATTGTTTCATACACCCTAATCCTGCAGTACATTGTGTACAATTTGCTCCGCTACAGGTTGGGCCTCTTGCAAGTACTCTTCGAATCGCTCGTCTGTGCAGTCCGCCGCCATCTCTTGCGCAAAGATGCTCAGCTGCGCATTCGGCATGAAGGACTTTACATAGGCGAGGGCATTACTCACGCACACAACTGGAGCTTCGGACAGGAACTTCAGCATTTTCTTCGGGGCCTCGCGGAGCCGCTCCAGCAGGGGCCGCGGGCCTGCTTCGTCTTCTTCTGGCGGATCCACCATGTCCACCAGCTCCTGGGCGCCCCCCCGGAGGTCCTCCAGCTCCTTGCGCAGCTGCTCGTCCTTCTCGCCCAGCGTCTTGACTTGCTGAAGGCAGTCGACGAACTGACGTTCAGTGTCGCCGATCACCTTCTGCAGCCTTTCGACGTCATTTGTACGACGATACAGCATATTCTTCACGTCAGTAAGCAGCTCCTCTTTGTGTTTCGTTATTTTCCTAAGCTTGTGGTAAGGGTACTTCAGCATCTAAGGGAAGTAACTAAGGAAAAGTACTCGAAGGGAGCGAGGGCCTACCTTGGTGCACCTTTTTCTCTGCCTTGAGCTGCTCCTGGTACTCTGCTTGTTGCTCCTTGAGCTGTTGTTGGAGCTCGGAGTTGGCCTTCTCCATGTTTTTCAGGTCATTCTTGAGCAGCCAGGTCTCTCGAGTCCTTTCTTGCTTCAGTATATCAAGCTCTCGCTGCAGATAGCAATTCTTCGTGATTTCCTCGGAGATGCGCTTGTTCAGGGCAGCTAGCTCTCGCGCGTCACTCACGACCGCGCGGAGTTTCTCCGACTTCTTCTGGGATTTGGTGATCACATGCTGCGCAAAAGGGGGAGAATGAGTCCTCAACAACTCTCTAACGTGCACATCTGGAACATTACCCGAGTGTTACCATGGAGAAGTCGTATAACTCCTTGAAGGTGCTCTTGAAGGTCTTCAGGTTCTCTGCCGACAGCAGGAGGTCATCCACCAGGTCGGTGGTGATGACGTTCTGGTGCCCTGGCCCGGCCCTCAACACCTCACGGGGCCCCCCCGAGGGTCCGGCGGCATCTCCAGACGGCGGCGGCTGGACACCTACAAGCATACAAAGTGGTCAACACATTATGCCCAGACCTCGGCAGCCAGTCACGGGCGGGTAAGCGCATACCTGTGCCATCGGTATGAGCGGCGTCAGGGATCTCGACTTGTTCTCCGCCACTGGGTCAGGCTACCTCTTGCCGGGGCTCGGGGGGCGGCAAGTCGGGGAGCGCCGCATCCGCCTCAGGGGCCACCTCCGCGGGTACTGGCCCCCCAGGCGCCGAGGGCACGGAGGCTGCAGCAGTCGAGGCAGGCTCCGCACCAGAGGGATCAGCGCGGGTCGATGGCTCTGGGGCCGCTACAGCCGTGCCCGGCTCCAGCTGCAGTTGCACGGCGCTCGCCGCCCTGATGACATCAAAGACATTGTTATCCAAGTGGGCAAAAGCAAGATCTTCAAGCGACAGGAGGATAACTCACAGTGTCGACTTCTTTTTGGTGGCCTTCTTCACCCGCCAGGCCCATCGAGGAATGCCCGTTGATGACGGCGAGGCCTGGCCGGCCGATGGAGGGGTCCCTGCCACGGCAATTGTCACCACAGCGGCGGCGGTGGGGCCCGTTTCCACCCCTTCGGGTTCAGTCCCGGGTGGCGGAGCAGGAAGACTGCAAGTGGATACTGTCAGTATTGAGCACCATTGATACTTGGCAACTAGCCAAAACAAAAACTTAGTACCTGGAGGACTCAACTTCTTGGGCCTTGCGTTTGCGCACTTGCCGCTGGCCCTTTGGCACCGGAGGTAGAGCGCCAGCCAACTCCACGCTCTGGTCGGAGGAGTTGTCCCGGTGCGGTTCGCCTACGGCTCCTCCTTCCGCATGCGAGTCCACGCATTCGGCGGACTCGCTGCTGCCTTGGGCCGCGGCAAGGCGAGCCTTTTTGGCCACCGTGGCTGCAGCAGGGCGCGGTTCTCCTTCGGCTTCTCCTCCCGCCTGCGAGTCCACGCGCTCGGCGGACTCGCTGCTGCCTTGAGCTGCAGCAAGGCGAGCTTCCTGGACAGCAGAAGGGAGGAGATGATATGCTCGGGGGAGGTCAGGCTGCGGCGGGTAGTTGCAATATAGCTCCGTGTGCCCCTGCAGAAAGTCCTTCAGTTCAGCGCCGGTGCAGTAGCAGATTTCTTCAGTGAAAGAAGTCGAATACTTACCGGCGGGGGCGGATTTTGCGCGGAGAACAAGGTGGGCACGTACGGCACGGCGTTCACGTCCAGCAGCACCCGCTGAACTCGCTGGAGCACGACTTCGTCTGGCACCTCCTCTGTGCACATGCGAGAAGGGTCAGCGGGGCCGGTGTACTCGAAGCCTAGGCAACAGCGCTGTTGGATGGGTTGGACGCGGCGCTTGTAAAATGAGAACATGACGGAGGCGCCGGTCACCCCCTCCTTCTTCTGTGCCTCGATGGCCTCCAGCAGCTCTCTGACTTGTATCATCTCCATGCCGGAGGGTTCAAGGTTCCATTCCCCTCTCACCACTGGCGGTCTGCTCGACTTCGTTGGCAGGTGGGGAGCATGGTTTTCGATGTGAAACCATAGGTTTTTCCATCCAGGAAGGTTTGAGGGGAATTTATATGAAAGATATTTTTTGCCGGCCTGCTGTCGCAGTTGGATGCCGGCGCCCCCCACCACGGCTAGTTTCTTTGTGGTAGGCTGGGGTTTGACGCGGAAGAGGAAGCGGAACAGATCCCAGTGGGGTTCAATTCCGAGAAATGCTTCGCAGAAATGGATGAAAATAGAAATATGGCAAACGGAATTCGGGTTGAGGTGATGGAGCTCAAGCTCGTAGTAGTAAAGAAGGCCACGAAAGAAAGAACAAGTGGGGAGGGCCAATCCCCGTTCGGCAAAATGGAAGAATGTGACGATTTCGTCGACATTCTCCATGGGGAAGGGCTCACGGAACGAGGGGCACCAGTTGACAAGATTCTTCTCTTGCAGCAACCCCTCGGAAACCAATTTTTTCAGATTGTTGAGGGAGCACTTACTGTGTGTCCACCCCGTCGTCAATGGCTCCGCATCCTTCTTCATTTCTTCGATCTCTGATTTCTTGGACGCCATCTCCGACGCGCCGGCCACGAGATGCTCGGGGGCTGCGGGGAGAGGGGCGGGGAGGTCGGAGTGGGAGGTTTTCTTGGGGGGAAGGCGGCGGCGTTTGGCTCAGATTGGGGTTTTGGTGGTTTTTGGCGGAATGCGGACTGAAAGCACAATTTTCCCTCCTATTGCCGCGGGGTTAAGTAACCAGCGGGATGGGGAAAGTTACTGTTATGAAGTTCAAGAGTCGTTTTGTGGAATATTCCGAAGGTGAGCGGTCGGTTTGTGGTCTGATTGGATTAAATATTCAATTAATCATTTTTTCAGTGCTAATTAGCCCGAAAAAAGGGGTTTTTCGAATCTTTGGTCTAATTACATCATTTGTATCATCACTTTGGTCTCCCTTAACGTGTCATTGTTTAGCCTGTATGCCACGATTTTTGGACCCTTATCTCCAATTTTGTGGGATTTGGATTCAAGGCTCGGGGGCTGCGGGGTACGTGGCATCGACTACTTATTTTTCAAATTTCTTTGAAGGATAAGGAGGATTACAGATTAATGGGACCCTCAGCCTGATTCTCCGATTCAACCTAAGGCTCGAGGGCTACTCCATATGGAGTGCAATTTTTAAATCGCACACCATAACAAAAATTCGGGGCATGAGCACCTCATAGCTTCGATGCAGCCAGACAAGTACTCGAAGAAGGACTTCAAGATGAAGGTTTGGAAGAAGTCGAAGACTGCTTCGAAAGTACTCGATAAACCTGCAGTACTCAGCTACGAAGAGCTCGGGGGCTTGTCAGACCCGGGGCCACCGGGCTGGGCACGTTACGAAGTTTAAGAGATTAAGCCCGTCTTATCTCTTATTCATTTTGTTTATCTCTTGTTTATCCCGTTTAAATAGGAGATAGAGCTAACCAACACGGAGAGGATCTACTCGAGATGTGTTCTGGTGTGATCCCTCGACGGGAGTTGGTTAGCATCTTTGTAACTCTGACCTCTCGGATATATAAGGGAGGTCAGGGACCCTCTCAAAACAGAAGATCATTAGGTCATTCTACATCAAAGGCAATACAAACCATACAGGACGTAGGGTATTATGCTCCGTGCGGCCCGAACCTGTCTAAATCTTGTGTTCCTTGCACCTTCGAGTTCCTGATCTCGGCGTCTCCTCACCCAAAACTTACCACCTTGGGCATATCCCTCGGTGGGCAGCCGGTTAAACACCAACACGGGGAGCTCTCCCGCTGCAGCTGGCTCGCCGCCGCCGCACCCCGCGCACTCCGGTGACCTCCTTCGGGAAAGAGAAAGAGAAAGTACAATGGGATCTGAATATAAGAATACTGAGAGAAGAAAATGAACGAGAGGAACGGGCGGAGCTTGTGAAATAAAGACGTGGGTAGTGAACCCCACCATGTAAGGAGCGTTGGGTGAATTGACCGTTGGGAAGAAACGTTATGAACGATTGCAGAATGAGTACTGGGGGTTTTAAGTGGGCCGAGTCATTCCACTCTTCCAAAGCGAAAGAACCTGCTTGTAATGTAAGGGCAAGTTTGGTTCATTGCTAAGGCGAGCCAGGCTCGCATCTACGAGCCAGGTTAAGTTGGGATAGGATCAAGACATGCAATATATTGATGTTTGGTTCAATGAACCAATACGTACAAGATAAAGACAATAGCTATTTAGTTAGCTATATTAGTATATTTTGTATGTCTATTTTGTTTGAATCTACGGTATATTACTTATTATTATCTTATTAAGATTTAATCTACTTTAGAATTACAAATACTCCTTAAAATATACTAATTATTAGCTAATACTATCATTAAATTACTAATGGACTGCATCCCGTGAGCCTGCCTCCGGAGAAACGGATTTCAATCTCGTTTCCCGGTAGCCAGGCTCGCTGGCCGCTTTTGCATGCCGCCAGCCAGTCTCACCCCTCCACCAGCCAACCAAACGTTCACCTATTGCATCCCTGGAGCCTAGACACGGCAGATGCAGGAAAGCAAACGCGCCCTACCTTCCGTGGCTAATCTGCACCGCCATTTTTACGAGTTACGAGTGCGGCAACGTTCAGGTTCAGCTTTTCATCCAGCTTTTCTAGGCTACTAAGACTCTGCACTTGAGTTCGACTGAATATCTGAAATGCCAAAACAGTTGCCCTAGGTGACATGAATGATAAATCGCTATTGTCCGAGGAAATCTCCAGCCGGGTGGCGGAATGCACCCGCCTAATCCCGCCTAATCCTGGTCTGCGGAAGCCATGCCGGAAGGCTTTACCGACCAGCGTGCGGGATGAAGAATGACTTTCGCACTCGCCTCCATGGATCTCTGCGAGCAAGTCGCAGCCCTCTTCCCGGGTGATGCACCGCATGAGGATGCCATTGGCGCCACGGCGGTAGAGATCCCCTTCTACCACCGTGTATCGCTTAGCCATCCGGACTATACGCTCAGCAGATGCTTGGTCTTCAGGAAGCAAATTGTATTTCAGGTAGTCCCGAACCTCGCAGATCCATGCATTGGGACCTTCCTGAGAAACTGGGCGTAGCTCCCTGAGGTCTTCGGGATCCTCAAGGGCGCACACAACCCTTGGCGTGCTCCATGGATGGAGCGCCGCCGGGACCGCTAGCTTCGAGGTGCTAGTCCGACCCCCTTCACCCAGATCGGCAGGCTGGGCGGAAGGCTTTAGCAGACGTCTTTGGAAAACGCCCTCCGGCACGGATGCTGAGTCGATGCCCTCGCGAAGAGTGCATCAGCCGCTGATTTGCCTTCGCGTGGAACATGTTGCAGTTCCAGCACATCGAAGTCCTTCTCTAGCCTTCTTACGTGGATTAGGTAGGCTGCGAGCTGGGAATTGTTGCAGCAACACTCCCCTCGGACCTGCCTGATGACGAGTTAGGAGTCTCTTTTGACCAGGAGCTCCCAGACCCCTAGGAATAGGGCTGCCATGAGTCCAAAGATTAAGGCCTCATACTCCGCCATGTTGTTGGTGGCCTTAAAGTCGAGAAGCACCATATACTTTACTTGCTCGCCATGTGGGTCGATGAGGACCACGCCAGCGCCAGCCTTTCTGTTGCGTGCGGACCCGTCGAAGAAGAGTGTCCAGTGGGGCCCGGTGAACATCGGAGCCTTGGCTTGAGGTGGGGGGTCCGACCTATGGTCCGGACCCCCTGAGTCACTTGGAGTTGGAGTCCATTCTGCAACGAAGTCCGCAAGGACTTGGCTCTTGATGGCGTGGTGTGGCTGGAAGTCAAGTTGGAAACCAGCAAGCTCTGCTGCCCACTTGGCTATATTGCCCGTGGTGTTGGAATTGTGGAGGATGACCCTCATTGGGTAAGAGGTCACCACAACAATCTTGTGGGCTTGGAAATAATGACGGAGTTTCCTGGACGCAACGAGTATAGCATAAAGGAGCTTATGCGTTTCAGGATATCTGGCCTTTGCCTCATGAAGGACCTCACTAACATAGTAGACCGGCTTCTGGACAGTCCTGACTTTGCCTGCCGGACTGGGTCCTTCTCCTTGTGCTGGGGACTCGCCGGACCCTAGGTCACTTGAAGCTTCCCCGGGTCGGGACCCGGCCGGGCCCTCCGAAGCAGAGCCGGTTGTTTCACCGGTGGAGGTCGGACCTCCCTCTCCTACAGGGGGACCACGGGGGCCCCCTGCAGGAGTTGCTCGGACCTCTCAGTGACCAGCACCATGGTGATAACTTCGGTCGTCACTGCAAGGTAAGGAAACAGTATCTCACCTGGGTCCGGGGCGACCAGGACTGGCAAGGAGGTGAGGTACTGCTTCATCTCCTGGAAGGCTTGTTCCGCCCCTTCAATCCATACGAACGGACCAGACCCCCTCATCAGCTTGAAGAAGGGAAGAGCCCTTCCTGCCATCCTCGAGATGAAGCGGTTGAGGGCTGCAAGAGACCCCGTCAACCTCTATACGTCCTTGAGACGCGCAGGGGGCCTCATTGCCTCGATTGCCCGGACCTTGTCCGGGTTTGCCTCAATCCCTCGGTGGGACACCAGGAAACCAAGGAGCTTCCCCGCTAAAACGCCGAAGACGCATTTCTCGGGGTTAAGCTTTGTAGAGGTGGCGTGTAGTTTGTCGAAGACTTGAGCTAGATTTTCTAGTAGGAAATTCGATTCTCTAGTCTTAACAACGATGTCATCAACATAGACCTCAACTATATCTCTAACCAATTCTCCTAAAGTGATGTTCATTACACGAGCAAAAGTGGGTAGAGCATTAAGCAGTCCATATGGCATTACAATATAGCAGTAAAGACCATCCTCTGTTACAAAAGCAGTGTGCTTCCTATCATCTCTAGCCATTTTGATTTGATGAAAACCAGAATAGGCATCTATGAAGGACAGCAAATCACACTCGGAAGTGGAGTCTACAATCTGATCTATTCGAGGGAGTGGATAGGGGTCTTTTGGAAATGCCTTATTGAGATTGGTGTAGTCGATGCACATCCGAAGCTTCCCATTAGCCTTTGGGATAATGACCGGATTGGCCAACCACACCGGGTGGTAGACCTCTTCGATGAAGCCAGCCTACAGCAGCTTTCGAACCTCTTCACGGATGAAATTCTGCCGCTCAATGGACTGCTTTCGCGGTTTCTGCCGGACTGGTCTGGCATCAGGGTGGATCTTCAGATGGTGCTCAATCACCTCCCTAAGGATCCCGGGTATTTGTGACGGTTCCCAAGTGAACACGTCGATATTTGCCCGGAGGAAGGCGATGAGCGCGCTTTCCTATTTGTCTTCCAGGTTCCCACCGATGCGGGTAGTCTGGGAGGCCTCCGGTCCGACCTGGACGGTCTTCACGGGTACATCATCCGTATCAGACAGACGGATCTTGGGTGCCTTGGCCGGGGACTTGGCACGTGAAGATGAGGGGTCGGACCCCTCAGCGCTGGCTACGGGGATAAGTCCTCTAGCGCATAGAGTTTTTCAACCGCCATGACGGCAGCGGCTCGGTCGCTCTGGACGGTAAGGACGCCCGCCGGAGACGGCATCTTAAGAACCAAGTACCCATAATGGGCAATGGCCATGAACCGGTACAGGGCCGGTCTGCCTATGATGGCATTGAAGGGGACGTTAACTTCCGCAACTTCGAACTGCACATTCTCAGTGCGGAAGTTGTCCTCCGTCCCAAATGTGACCAGTAGGGAGACGGTCCCTACCGGGTACACGGGATCCGGGCCCACTCCGTAGAATGGGCACGATGGAGTCAGCTTGGACTCCGGGATCTGCAGGTGCTTAAATGCTGCGTAGCTGATGACGCTGAGGCCAGCGCCTCCGTCGATCAGCACGTGGTGGAGGCGGATGTTGGCAATGGTGGGTGCCGTGACAAGCGGCAGCACTCCAGCGCCCGCCATGTTCTCTGGCAGTCGGATGGCCCGAAGGAGATAGTGGTACTCTTCACCCGCTGATGGGGCATCGCCTTCGGCATCCGCGGCTTCACCGAGAGGATCTCTCGGCGAAGAGACTTGATGTCCCGCCGAGAGATGAGCTCCGAACTACCGCCGTACATGACGTCCAGGTTCTTGTGGTGCTCGTCACCACCGGACTCAGAGTCGGACTGGTGGAAGAGACCCTTAAGGTCTTTGTTGGGGGTTTGATACCCCAACTCCCGCTACGCCGCGGCCGCGTCGGTGTCGGAAGCCTTCTCCTTGCCGGACCGCCACGGAGGGGGGAGCCTTCCCTGGAGGTCTGGTCACGCCTCTTGTGAAGGTGCTCCACGAGCTTCTGGATCTCGCGGCCCTCGGTGGCGCTGTGGCGAGCCCCTGGATGAACTGGGCACGACCCGTCGGTGCGCTGTTGACATGGGCGCTTGCCTCGGGAGTTCTGTCCTCCGGTCATCGCAGCAGCAACGGCTGGACCCCCGACCCATGACTTGTCAAAGCCACGGTTTTTCTTGTTCTTTTTCTTGCCACTGCCAGGGGCAGCGACACTGGGCCCACTCGTCTGAGCGGGTCCTGCCTGGTTGCAGAGTGCCACGCACGGCCCTCTGCAGTCCTGGCGCATTTGTCCGCCAAGGCAAACAAGGTGGTGGCAGTTTCCACCTGATGTGTCGCCAGCTTCTCCAGCATCTTCTCGTCACGGACCCTCTGACGGAAAGCCGTGATAATGGATGCATCGGAGATACGGGGAATCGTTCCTCGTACTTTGGTGAAGCGAGAGATGAAGGTCCGGAGGGTTTCTCCGGGTTGTTGTCTTACGACGTGGAGGTGGGCCTCCACACCGTGCTGTTGGTACGCACTGGCAAAGTTTGCCGTGAACTGTGCGCAGAGCTCTCCCCAGAATTGGATGGATCCCGGAGTGAGGGTCATGAGCCAGGTCCGGGCTGGCCCGGTCAAGGCTACATGAAAGTAACTTGCCATGACGGCGTCGTTAGCCCCAGCCACCGTGATGGCGGTGATGTAGACCTGCAAGAATTCTGACGAGTTGGTGGACCCGTCATACTTTTCCGGCAGGTGAGGCCGAAACTTGGACGGCCAGACGACCGCGCGAAGGTGGTCTGCGAGCGCTGCGCAGCCCACGCCCGACACCGGTGCCTGAGCGAGTCCCTGCGGCCTAGCCACGGCCGCATCGAGCTCGGGCGCAAGATCTCGACCCTCAATGCTGAGTCGGCGGTTGAGCTCTGCCCGAAGATCTTCGGTCCGTGCACTCCTCACCGATGGTGACAGCACAGAACCGGATGCGCCGCCCTGACGACGGCGTTGCCTGGACACAGATCCCCCCGCTGAGCCTGGAGAAGCCTATGCCAGGTTGAGGAGGCGTCGACATCGTCACGCCATTGCCTCTGCGCGTCAGGCGAGGCTGCCTTGTCAGGAGGGTTGCGGAGCAACTTTCTGGCTGCCACGAGCAGCCCATTCGGTACAGGCACCGATTGGACCACGGAGGCCCGCTTCACACGACGCTGCGGAGTAGCACGCGCTGCCACCCTGGATGGGGGACGGCGTGAGGCATGTAGCGTCGAGGATGCCACTTCCTCACCCAACAGGAGGTCGTGGTGACCATTTTGTTGCGCCATTGTCGACTTGAGCTTCGACCGAGCGCAAACCAAACCTAGATCCTCTACCTGGCGCACCAAATGTCGGAGGAAATCTCCAACCGGGTGGCGGAATGCACCTGCCTAATCCTAGTTTAGGAAGAGTTTAGAGGAAATCTATGAGCGCTTGATCGATGAGCGGACGAACACAGGAAAGACACCGGGATTTCAGAGTGGTTCGGGCCGCCGGAGCGTAATACCCTACGTTCACTTGGGTGTTGTATTGATTGTGGAAGTTTGGGAAAGCTTGTGAGTCTAGTCCTTGTGTCAGTCTAGGATGGAACCTGAGACGCGAGTTTCTAACGAGTACACTCTCCCTTTTATAGCCCAAGCGGAGTGCTTACACTGTGCGGGGCCCCGACAGGTGGGCCCGGCCAACAAGAGCCTGTTCTATGAGAGATGTGGATATCTTCATCTCCAGCTCCTCTCCGTAGTCCTCTCTATCGAGAAGTTGATTTGCGTATTTACAGCCAGGATATGGCCGTGTGCAGCCTTGCCTGCACAGTGACTGCTGTCAGTGTTACCCAACAGTGAAGCCGTGCTGCCACTGTTGGATCAGAACCTTCTCTTAGGCGAAGAAACAGCGCTGACCAGCCGCGGCGTTGCCTCTGCGCGCACTGTTGCAGCGCACGCCTCGGCTCACTCGCGGCAGGCCATCATCACCCACGCGTGCGGCGTCGTGAGTAGGCTGTACACCGTTTGCGCACAGTACACGGTGATACGACGTGCCGCCTTGGAAACAGGCGGGCTTACCGTGGTGTCAGCATACCTGCCCCGTGTGTCAGTGGGTAGGCCATACTTTTGATTTGGGCGCGCCCAGCCCACCTGCCACGGGCACGTGGCAGGGCTAGCCCGGCAGTCGCCTCCATGGCGGCACGTGGCGGCGCTGGACCCCTTCCCGAGGGAAGAGGGATCCGGACCCCCGAGGCCGGTTGGAGTGATCGGACCCGTGGAGGCCTGGCCCCTCACACGTGGAGGCACCGGACCTCCCTGGGGAGTCCGGGACCGTGGAGGCCACTTTAGGGTATCCAGCCCTCGTGGCCACGTGGAGGCGCCATACCTATAAGAGCACGGGGGAGGTCCGGAGACCGCGGTCCTAGCTGTCAGGCCCAGGCCGTACGCCACGTGGCCCAGAGAACGAGGGAGAGGTTACAGATAACTATGGACACCCTGTCAGAAGATTTGCTGACGGGCCAGGCCCGCGGAGAGGCAGATCATGGGTCCATCTTAACACGCCTAGCCCACTTGTCAGGGCCGGACACACTAACAGGAGATACCCCTGCCTGTCAGTACATGTACCGACAGCTATGCGTATAGATGAAAGTTTTGAACACTGGTTACACTATTATAATGCTGAACAGGTTCGAATTCGCTGCCCTCAACCATACCGGACACAAGACAACGCGACGCCGTCGCGCCCATTTCGCAGCCACTTCACTCCCATAAAACCACGAGCAGCTCGCGCCTCTGCGAAACGCTTCTTGTCCCGTCAACATCTCCTGCTCTCCTCACAGAAACCAAGAAAACCCCCACACCACAATGCCGCTCGTCGGCGGCCGCTCCGCTCTCGTCCTCTTTGTCACCGCGGCCGTCCTTGTGGCCACTTCCGCGCCGGCGTGGAGTGCCGCACACAACATCACCGCCATCCTCTCCGGGCACCGCGACCTCACCGAGTTCAGCCGCGAGCTCACGGCGACCGGGCTCGCGGACGACATCAACGGCCGGAACACGATCACGGTCCTAGCCGTGGACGACGCGCACATGGCGCCGCTGAAGGCGCGCGGCCTCCCGCGCGGGACGCTGCGGCACGTGCTCTCCCTCCACGTCCTCGTCGACTACTACGACGACGCCAAGCTGCACGGCCTCCCCGGCGGCTCCGCGGATGTGTCGACCCTGTTCCAGGCCTCGGGCGACGCGCCCGGGAGCGCCGGCATGGTGGAGATCGCCGACCGCCGGGGCGGGCGCGTGGCCTTCGCTCCCCAGGACGCCGGCGCTGCTCGGGGCACCGCCGTGTTCTACGTGAAGGCCGTGCACCAGGCGCCGTACAACATATCGGTGCTGCAGGTGAGTGGTGTGATGTCGTCCCCGGCGGCCGAGGCGCCCTCCTCGTCGTCGCCCGAGCCAAGCAGGCTCGACTTCTCGGACGTCATGTCCAAGAATGGGTGCGGGCGCTTCGCCGGCCTCATCGCCGCCACGGCCGGGGCGTCCGCGGCGTTCGACAAGCACACCCGCGACGGCTTCACCTTCTTCTGCCCGGCGGACAAGGCGGTGGAGGCGTTCGAGCCGACGTTCGAGAAGCTCCGCGCCGACGCCCGGCTCGCGGTGGTGCTGTACCACGGCGCGCTGGGGCACTACTCCCCGCAGGCGCTCAGGGCAGGCCACGACGACCTGGCCACGCTGGCCTCGGACGACGCCGGCACCACGGTCGGCTTCGCGGTGCACAGCGCCGGCGGCAAGGTGACCCTGGTGTCCGCGACGCACAACGCGGCCAGGGTCACCCGCACGCTCGCGGACGCGGACCCCGTCGCCGTGTACATGATCGACGCGGTGCTGGTGCCGTTCAGCCTCACGGCGAACGCGTCGTCGCCGCCGGATCTCGGCCCGTCCGAGTCCGATGGGCGTTCGGGAAGAAAGGATGGCGGAGATGGCCGGAAGACGAGCGGCTCGGCTCCGGGCTGGCCACGGCGCGGATGGGTCGCTTCGGCGCTCGTGTTCACTAATCTGCTGACAGCATTTGCGTCTGGCTGAGTGATCGCCTGATCGTTTGGTTCGCCGTCAATTGTTACTGCTAGGTTGTGTGTGTGTGTGTGTGTGTGAACTGTGATTCTGGGAACCATGTCTCTGCTTGAGTTTTCGTGGACTGTGTTAGTTTCATTGGGGCCTGCTTGTTATGCTTTTCAGTTAAGTGATCAATGGTCAGCAGAAGTTATCTCTTGCAGATATGTGGTTTGGAATTTGCTAGAGCCTTGCTATGCATATGACGAAAACAATTTCAAAGGATCAACATGGACATGCAAGATAGAAAATCACGCCGAGGCTCCACTGTTCTTTTCTGTGCAATTTTGCTTGCTTTTTCTCATACTAAGCTGGCCAGGACCCAAAATCTGACGTGGAAGTTGTTGAAACTTGAAACTGAAAAGGCAAAGAGCGGCCGGGATTTTCCTCCTTTTGCAGCCAGGTTGAGCACGCAGATCTGCGAGACTCCAAGTGCGACGCAGAGAGCCCCCGGCCCCAACGATTGCGTTTTGCTTGACTAATACGTTTAGGATCCTGTAAAAACTTGATGAAAGAGCTGCAGAGTACAGCACGGTAGGCAGGGCACGTACTCTTTGTCGATGGAAGAAGCGGTGCGGCTCTGTTCAAGTGCTAGTGGTAAAGACAAAGCCGAGGAGCAGCAAAGGGGCTTCTGCAAGCTGAGCTGGGCTCGTGCAGGTGACCAATTGGCCATGTTACCGGGGTGGGGTTTTTTTTTTTGGAAGGTTGGGTACGTACTAAAGGGACCCGTGCTGCAGCCAGCGGCTTTAGCTTTAGCTTGCTGCTGCTACCGCTTTCTATCCGATCTAAGGTTACCATGGTTACTTGTATCCGGGTTCATTGAGCTGGTACTGATTGACCGGGCATCGGCATCTCCAATGGGGGTGCAGTTTTGATGCCAACAGTGGGTGATTCGGCCACGTACGGCCGGCTTTGGATGGTGGCCATGCAACTCGGCTCGGGGACCATCTTCTGGATCGTCGGCTGGTGCGTTTGGTTTTCCTACAAAATGCCTGCCTGCCTGCCTGCTGCATCTCATTCATTCAGATGAGCATCAAACGATCGCAGCAGGGCAAGGCCAAAGCACACTTGCTGTTGCTAATAGACACGCTCAATATTTGCTCGAACTAACACAGTGAGCATCCATCATCCATGGTGCCGACGATGCTACCCAGTCCTTGCGTGCTCTAGCGCACGGTCTGCACTTCTGCAGAGAAAGTGTAGCTCCGCCGAACAACTCAGAGCTGCTGCCCTAAAAAAAAACTCATTTGTCTGCTGCTGCGACGACGACGGCGGCCTCCTATCCCCTCAGAGGCCCAGATCCTTTTTTTTCTGGGCGACGCGGCGGACGGATGGACCGGCTCGGCCTGTCCGCAAGGCCCGTTCTGCCTCCTGTGGGCGGCATTTTTCTGGCGACACCGGCCTCTGGGCTCTGGCTCTCCCAACGCGCGACGCGGCGGGCCCCAGCTAGCAACTCGAGCGAACGATCGAGTGCGGGCTCCGTGAACCGACGAATCTCTCCACGGCGGCGCGCGGGGCATTACGCCAGCACGTTCAGGTCAGCCCTCTGCCTCTCTTCTCTCTCCCCGTCTTCCACCCCCTCACCCCCCAAGCGAGGGTGCCTGGCATTGTGCCTGTGCTCTCGTCGGCCTTCACGCCGCCGCCGCCGATCCGCATCCCGGGTAGGAGATCGACGCTGGGGATCCTCTGCCCGGGGGAGCTGATCCGCGCGCTCCTCCGCTCCGCCGATTCCTGTGCTGCCGCTGCCGCGATCGCCGGCGAGCTCGGCGGGTGCCAGCTGAGCGGACGGAATATTTGCAGAATGCACCCTAATCACAATCCAAATATTTACAAAAGAGACCCTAATATTTCCAAATAACCCCCTAATTTGGATCGCAGTTAATAATCGCGATCCGAATATTTGCAAAATAAACCTTGATGTTTGCAAATAACCCTCTAATTCGGATCGCGATTAACATTCGCGATCCGAATATTTTCAAAAAGGATCCTAATATTATCATATAACCCCCTGGATGGATAGGAACTTTTGCAGCCGTGGAGCGGTTCAGTTCAGACTCCAGAGTTCAGGGAAGACGAAGCAACACGAGCCGAGCAAGGCGGCCATGGCGGAGCTCGCCGCGGACCAGCACGTCCGCTATATCGTCACCGTGGAGAAGGTAATGCACCCATCCTCCTCGCCCTCTAGCCTCCGTCTCCTCGGCTTATCCCGCGCTTTCAACGCCCGCTCTTCTCAGCGCGGAAGGACTCGTTCGAGTCGCTGCTGATGGAGCACATGCGGCTCAACGACGCCAACTGGGGCCTCACCACGCTCGACCTCCTCCACGAGCTCAACGCCAGTAGACGCCGCCGAGGTCGTCGACTGGATCATGTCCTGCTACCACCCCAAATCTGGTACTCCGCCTCCACCAATCCCCTATCGATTTTTCGCCCTTGGTGATTGGATTGTGCAGAGATAGTTAACTGTTTTGTATGCGTGCAATCCTTTGGACGTGTGCGTCGGTACAGGTGGATTTGGAGGGAGCGTCGGCCACGATCCTCATGTCCTCTACACGCTCAGCGCCGTGCAGGTCCTCTGCCTCTTCGATCGGCTCGATGTCCTTGACGTCGACAAGGTTGCTGATTGTATCCTTTTCCCAGATCTTGAATTGGATTCACGCTGTTGGAGTATGTTTATAAATTTGAGATTACCAATGCCCTAATGAGCAATGTGAATCTTGCATCCTAGTTTGTTAAACTGGCTGAACTTGAAATCCAGTTCCTTTTCCTTATCTGCATCATGTTAGATGTTGCTGCGCTGCAAAATGAGGATGGATCATTTTCTGGTGATATCTGGGGTGAAATCGACACTAGGTAAAAACCCTTCAAATGATTCTTTTGACCTCCCACTTTCTTGTTTCGAACCTAATGCCTTTTCTGTTCCCATAGGTTCTCATATATTGCCCTATTTACCTTATCATTACTGCACCATCTGCATAAAATTGATATGCAAAAGGCTGTAGATTTTGTTGTTAGTTGTAAGAACTTGGATTGTGGATTTGGAGCTATGCCAGGAGGGGAGTCTCATGCTGGGCAAAGTATGTCTTACTTTGACTTCACTGGAAACACTGATCTGTGGTATCTTTTAGTACTCTTGTAATTTATCATAAATGGGCACAATATGTGTTTCCAGAGGAAGCTATGGAATGCAGTATACTATCTTCAAATGAATATTATTAAAATTCTATGCATATAGTCTTCTACTATTGCAGCATCACAACTTCCTCTGGTTATTGGTGGCATTTTGATTGACCTGTTGTAGTATCACCCTAATATTTGTTGTCATTGCCTGAAATTAGCTTTGCTGGATGTGATTATTTCCAAACTCATATTTTCTGCAAGCTATCGCTTTTACAGTGGTTCAAGAACCTGAACCCATGCATTTGCATGCAGTATTTTGTTGTGTCGGCACTCTTGCAATTGCTGGGTCTCTGCATCACATTGATAGAGATCTCCTCGGATGGTGGCTTTGTGAGCGCCAGTGTAAAGACGGAGGACTTAATGGGCGGCCTGAGAAACTGGCTGATGTGAGGTTTCCTTTGTTTATCATAAGTAGTTTACGTTTTTGCATTCCTCACTAAACTTTGCCACTATGTATTTAATTAAACTGTTAAAAATTGTTAAGGTTTGCTACTCATGGTGGGTATTATCAAGCTTGATAATGATTGATAGAGTGCATTGGATTGACAAAGAAAAGCTCACAAGATTCATCCTAAACTGTCAGGTGCCTATTTATTATTCCCACAAGTGGCATTTGGATAACCATGCAGCCCTTGACTCATAAGTATCAGTTCCAACGCTTCTCATTTATGTTGAGCGGCAGGACAAAGAGAATGATGGCATTTCAGTTTCAGATAGACCAGATAATGCAGTAGATATCTATCACACATACTTTGGAGTTGCAGGAGCTTATTTTCTTTCCGGACTGGTATTTTTAACGTGTGTAAGGATCTTGTACATCGCACATGAATGAATTATAATTATGAACTCTGTGCATAACCAGTTAACCTCTCTTGCAAGCAGGGCTTTCATTGATGGAGTTCCCTGGGGTGAAGCCTATGGATCCTGCCTATGCGCTGCCGTTGGATGCTGTTATCAATCGGATTTTCTTGAGAAAATAGAACTCTACATGTATGAGATTTGTTCCACGGATGATGTTGTCTAATGTGGATGCTTCTCTACAGAATCACTGTAGTTAGCTTTGGAAAGAAAGTAGCTGAGGTGTCAGGTGTAGAATAAACCCTGCTGCGATCGTTTGATGCTCGTCTGATCCGAAGATGGTGGCCATTTCAGTTATGTGATAGCTGGTGTTTTTGTTGGCCCATTGAACTTTGGCTGGGCCCAAAATATTATTATCATACGAAGGTGGATAAGCCCATTAAGTATTTCAAATGATGTTGGTTTTTGTTTCAAGTGATGGCACTAGCGCTCTCTTCAATTTTCCCTAAGATAATATCACTCACTTAAATACCACTAAAAACACCACTTTGCTGAGAACACTTATTGCTTGCAAGATATGATATCTTTCGGCATGATTTAACACTTTAAAGATTTTCTTCAGATGTTTAGAATACTTGGAAGATATCCTACTCAAGAGAATTTTAATACTCAGGGGCATTTAACTGTAGTATCTAATATTACTTTTTATTAAAAATTCAAGGAAATAGCATGCAAGTTATTTATTTATAACTAATTGCTTGGATATCTGCATGCGTGCTATGAGATTCCCCACTGTTAATAGTACGGGCATGCTACTTGTTTAGGCCACTATTTTTTTTCCAGATTAAAGTCTAGAGACTAGTAGCACAGTTAGGAAAAAAGCGAGCTGGCTCAGATCTGAACGCGACCAGATGTTTCGGCTAGTATTCTACGGTACGGCAGCTCTCCGTGGCCTGCGCCAAACGGACGCACGCGAGCAAGCTGAGCGCGCCCGACGTCCGCCGCCTCGTCGCGCCTGCGCTTCGGACGCTGCGCTCTTCGCGCGGGCTGCAGCCGTACAGCGGCGGGCGGCGGGCGAGATGCGTAGGCATTAATTCATGAGCGAGCGGTGCTCTCCGCTCGGACGCAGGCCTCGCGGCCAGGGCCAGAGCCGGGCCGGGTCTTGGGAACGAAGCGCATCCATGCATCAGGAAGACTCGCCGACGCTGCAAGCCTGCAACCTGGCCCGCGCAGCCCCGCGACACGGCGCCACCGTCCGACGTGTGGCTTCGTTCTCGGCGTCGGCGCCTGCGCGTGACCAAGCAGCAGCAGACCATATCCCGTAGCAGAAACTGAACCCGGCACGGCCACTATAAATCGGGAGGATCCCATGGCCATGGCACTCCCCACAAAGTTCCACAAGATCGAGAGGATGGGCCGCAAGGCAAAGCGCGGCGGTATGCAAGTGCTACTAGTTCTGTTCTTGATGGCTGCATGAAACAGCGCTAGCTGAAACAAATTTTTTTCTTGTGTTGTGTACGTCAAACAATTTTTTTGGGGTCCAGGTGCGAAGAAGGGCGTCCGTGACGCCGAGAAGACGAAGGTCGCGCCGGCTGACTGCGCCTCGCCGGACGGGGAGGGAGGCAGTGCCAGTGCGGCCGCCGGGCTGCCGATGGCCAACCTCGTGCGCCTCATGCGGCAGGTGATCCCCAAGGGCGTCAAGGTCTCCACGCGCGCCAAGCACCTCACCCACGACTGCGCCGTCGAGTTCGTCGGCTTCGTCGCCGGCGAGGCGTCCGAGCAGGCCAGGGCGCAGCACCGCCGCATCATCTCGCCCGAGGACTTCACCCGCGCGTTCCAGACGCTCGGGCTCGACGACTACGTCGAGCCCATGAGCACCTACATCCGCCGCTACCGCGAGCACCACAACATCGCTGCCGGCTACGGCGGGTTCGTGACGCGCGCTCCTCCCGTGGCTGCTACGGCGGCGGCGGCGCCCGTCACGGCCCCCGGCGTGCCATGCTTTTCCGATGAGGAGATGCAGCACCTGAGCTCGATGGTGCTTCCTCCCGCGCATGGAGAACACGATGGCGAGGGGAGCTCCTCGGCGTACACGCCGACGCCGGCGGGGCGCTGCTATAGTTACACTGGATACATGTGAGAATTGGATCTGTTGCATGTACCAATGTATGGCTGTCCGCTCTTTGCCATACCATACCAACACTACTTGTGTAGTAGTGTTTCCTCTCTTTTTTCAACTATATTGCAAATCACTAATAATAGAGCAGCCTAACTGTGTGTCTTCTTATGTTGTCACTAATATGCCGTGACTCTTTCATGACACTGAAGTTACAAGCTATTGAGTCTCTTTTTCCAAGGAGAAAAAGAAAAGCTATAAAGCATGCTGTTTTTATTAACTTTGTAGGTGTGGTTAAGGAATTCCCTTTCCTGGTTATTTGGTTAAAAGTCAAGGAAATGAAAATCTAATTATCTAGCGAGAAATAAAATCTTACGAATCACCCACCTTCATCTCAACATATTTACACTGGACGTCTGGAACCTATCTCCGGGTATGCCAACTTCGCCATGGACTGCCACGGAAAATTTATTTAAAATTTTCCTGAAAATACTTTCTATAAATCTCCTAAAAAAATCTTCTAGCAAAATTCCTTTGAGATATTATCCTACAAAGGCTCTATTAAAGCAATTTCAGGAAAAAAAATAAGTTATCTTGAAAAATTCAGAGAAAATATTATCTGAAAATGGTTTTGATTTTTTCCCCAAAATGAAATGCTGTGGTGGAGAAAGTCTCAAAAAGAAATGTGAAAAGGCCAGAGCTAACGTGGGGGAATTTTGTTGCTTCCTGTTGAAGATCATACACAACTCATGCTCCTAGCACACGTTCTAACTAGTGAGGCCCTAATCATAGCCATGAGCCAATTCACTATTTTTACTTGTGCCTGCATCTAATGCTTCGGCTGATCTCTATCAAGTCCCATCCTCCCCTCTTACGCGCCTGCGCCACTGCTGGCCATACAGTTCATGGCGGCTCCCTGTGAAAACCGCCTCCTCATGCGTGTGTGTACATGTGCATGTGTGTAGCATCGCCTCCTCCACATGGACGCAAGTGCATCGCCCACAACAGCTCAGGTGATCAGGCTGTAGCAGCTGCCAATACTACAGGAAAGGTAGTGAGAAGTTGTTACACGTTAGTCTGATCAGGATATAAGAACAAGAGGAGGTTGGGTTGTAGGCAGTATGTAGCGCTTGCTCTGACATCGATTCGAAGACGACTCGCAGGGGACATGATGGCTCAATGGCCAGTACTAACCTAACTGTTAGAATGTAAGATATGCCCTCCTTTGACTAATTAGAGTCTTAAGACTTGAGATAGAGCAGATAAGTGTGTTAACATGGTGGAATAAGAGGTAATTTGCAGTTCATTTTAATCCGAAACATAGGATAAATCATGACAAATATGATAATGGAAACAGAAGCATTGTTCATTATATTTACAACATTGACAACAGATTTTGACATAAAATTTAGCAAGTATCTAGAAGTAGGGCCAGTGTTGAAGGCACCGGATGCGCTCTTACTCAGATAAGTCGATATTCTAATCGAGTCAGTTTGATGTAGTCGGTTAAAAGCCGATGCAGTGCAGATGTTCATAATTAATACAGATGTGCCGCCGGGAAGTAGTTGTTCACAACAGATCATTGGAGAGTAGGTGTAGCAGGCAGCCGCGCAGATGTGCTTCTAAAAACTTGATCATCCTCTACTCAATGCAGAGTCTTGAAGAGGACGGAGTTCTGAAGGCTTGCACTTTCAGCGAGTCTGTGCGCCCAGACTAATGTAACGGAGATGTAGAGGAGCAGCAATGGCAGTGGCAAGTGTGTGTTGTTTGTGCCCGTAGAAGAGGAGAGGAATGCCATATATGTAGCCACTGGCACTCTTTTGGATGTCCAGGTTAATTGCTGCAATAGCAGCCATCAAAATGCCAGTTAAGTTACTATTCACCAATTAACTAGTCATCATGTAGAGATTGAAAAGTGCAAAACATAGCTGGCCTAACCCGCCATGGCATGGTGAGGTGAGTGCACGCATATAGCACCTTTCGATCCCTTCTTCGTCTTCTTAACACTTCTTAACACGTGTAGACTGGCTGTTCCTTATAAGTTGGTTGGAGTTGGTTAGAGACGCTCTAAACTTTCAAGATGGTTTAACTACTAATGTAACTATCACCATTCTCTATGGAACCTTGAAATTATCCAATTAGTTAACTTAATAGGTCTAGATCCGATTAATTCAACATATATAACACATACGTGTTGTACACCCGTGTTGATTTATGATTTCCCATTATTTGCCGGCATGACATCGACGCCATGGAGATTGACGAAGGTCGGACCACACGGTGGGACCTTGCCGGACCTCGTGTCGTCACTGCTCGAGTTCGAAACGCCACGGTGCAATGATACAGATCTCTCCTCAAGTGTGTGTGCAAGACACACAATCATTCAATCAGCTGGTGCATCATCGAGGCCACGGGCAGGCTCGCCTCCGCGGCCGGCCGCAGACGAGGGCGCCCATGGAAACCGGCGTGTCATCTCGACCGACGATATGGAGCGCGCCATGGATGGCCTCAGGCCTTCAAGGAGCAGGGCCAGACACGGTCCCCGGCGCGGTGCTACTGGATCATGTCTGATTGCCCGTGTGGAGGATAAGAGGGTGCTCGACAAGATGATGCGCCGGCAGGAGATGGATTAGGGAGGAGGAGGCGGCGGCGGCAGAGCGGAAGGCCGGGAAGAGGGGGCGGCACCGGAGGCCGGAGCAGGGCCGAAGCGGCGGTCGCACTAGCAGGCGGTGGCGCCGCCGTTCAGCCTCCGCCTGTGTTTCACGCACCGCTTTGGGCACCCCTCTTTCTCACTACATGTGTTACCCACACACACACAAATCAACTGGTTCATTTCCGCGCGCGGACCCATGGGCCATGGATTTACGCTGTGGTGATTTGTGCTTATACGAGCTCGGGTGTGGACGTATGGTCATGGAGGCCGTCCCATTCTGTTTGCTGTTGCCCGGGGACTCCGGGGGGAGACGAGCTCCACGGCGAGGCGTTAGTTGCCGCCTTGCCGGGTGCGCGAGGACGACGACACTGCAGGACGGGCTTGTAATTTTCCTTTTTGCTAAGGGCGCCGTGGTGTTGAGAACTCCTCTCCTGTGTACCGTTGCTGTCCTTATCCTTATCTAACGAAAGCAGTGACCAGTGAGGACAGTGCACACGCATGCATCTGCTAAGCAAATTTGCCACGTAATCACGCAGGCTCGTGTAGTCGTGTCCTAGGTTCAATTCATGTATCATCAGATGGCCAGATTATTGCGGCGGTGTACATAGTTTTTACTTGCGTTACTGAGGTAGAAACAGTGGAGCAGGGAGTCAGAAGAAGCATTGAAAGGTATTGGAAGTATGTGTTGGGAAGCAGCAAAAACGCTTGGTTGGCCGCTGGCCTTTTCAATCTTCAGCAACGGCCCATTCCATCCATGCATGCATGCATGCTTAACCCATCCACATCAGACACGTCTCGTTTTCAAAAGTTTGATCTTTTTTAAAAAAATTCAAAATGACGCAATCTTGAAATACAACTGAGGCCATCATATATAGCCGTTAGTTAGAATGAAAAATGCAAAACAGCACCATCATCCGTACGTTAGAATGAGAACGAAAAATTAGGCACATGCGACCTCTCAAAGAGTAGATTGAACCAAGCGTGCGTATCTTCGAGACTGTGACCATGGCGTACGAAGATGAAACAACAGTACTACCCGATTCATCCATTTTCACGTTCCATCTCCCGCGCGTGACAACTCGTATCGCCCACGCACGCCCGCACGCCCGCAGGCGACGACGGAGCAGTGCCATCGCTCACAGAATCCTCCGCCACTTGTCATGAACAGGCGCCTGCCCCTGCCTGTACGGTGCATGCCTGCCATCGTCCACAAGCTGCTACTCCGCCTAGAGTAGCTGGCTAGCTCTAGCCTGTGTGTGCTTGCTAGCTACTACTACCTGGTCAACACCTCGTAGCCTCCTATTTAACGTATCCTCACACATCACAAGAACGACACACCGCCAAGAAGGCAAGCGAGCAGGTAGCAGCCCCCCACTCCCTAGCTAGCTCCCGGCCACTACGCCATTCACGAGCGAGCAACCCTAGCTAGCTTGAGGTAGCGAGCCAATGGACTCCGCCAGCGGCTTCCTCCCTGCGGCCGGCGCGGCGAACGGCTCGGCGGCGGGCGGCGGCGCGCAGCAGCAGCCGATCCGCGAGCAGGACCGGCTGATGCCGATCGCGAACGTGATCCGCATCATGCGGCGCGTGCTGCCGCCGCACGCCAAGATCTCGGACGACGCCAAGGAGACGATCCAGGAGTGCGTGTCCGAGTACATCAGCTTCATCACGGGGGAGGCCAATGAGCGGTGCCAGCGGGAGCAGCGCAAGACCATCACCGCCGAGGACGTGCTCTGGGCCATGAGCCGCCTAGGCTTCGACGACTACGTCGAGCCGCTCAGCGTCTACCTCCACCGCTACCGCGAGTTCGAGGGCGAGGCGCGGGGCGTCGTCGGCCTCGGCGCCCCGGGCGCCGCGCGCGGCGGCAGCGGCGACCACCACCACCACCACCACCCCAGCATGCTCAAGTCCCGCGCGCCCGGCGCCATGGCGCCGCACCACCACGACATGCAGCTGCACGCCTCCATGTACGGGGGCGCCGCCGTGCCCCCGCACCACGGCCACGGCTTCGTCAGCATGCCGCACCATGGCGGCGGCCACCAGTACCTGCCGTACCCGTACGAGGCCGCGTACGGCGGCGAGCACGCCATGGCCGCGTACTACGGATCCGCGGCCGCGTACGGCGCGCCCGGCAACGGCGGGAGCGGCGACGGGAGCGGCAGCAGCGGCGGGAGCGCGTCGCGCACGCCGCAGGGCGGCAGCTTCGAGCACCGGCACCCCTTTGCGTCGTACAAGTAGTAGCTACACCGATCATTAGCAGTTCGATCGATCGTTCAGGGAGCGTGTTAACTAGGCCTTCATCGTCCATCTGCACGTACGCATGCGTGCGATTCGTAGCTAGTAGCCATGCTTAATTTCTGTCGCCAGCTAGAAGTAACCTATTTCCGTACGTGTTCGGCACATCGATCTCTAGTTCTTCCTACTACTCATCAGTGTTTGCTAGCCAGCTAGTGTGCTATATGATGGGGTGACGGTCGATGAGATTATTTCCTGCATGCTTTCAGCCGCTTAACTGTTCGTGTATCTTCCTATTCACGCAATTGCCATTTACAATGTGTAACAGTACGCACAATGGTGTCGTTTGAGCACATGCTTTCGTTGTTTGGGCGATGGCTGATGCATGTACAGGCATATGCAAAAAATGCATTTTTTTTGTCTCGCACGAACTATCATTGCCGTTAGTATATGCAGCCTCTCTGATCCAATCCAATCCAATCCTGGAAGCAGAAATACAAGGCCCGTCCGTACGCCGTGCTAGGAACCAAGCTAGCTACTCGATCTACCAGACTACTCGTGGGCACGCGTAGTCGATTGCTCGATCGGTGACTATGCGCGCGTAGCCGCGTACGCACGTATTCGTGGGCCGATGACCACGCCCCCGCCCGTTGCCGGCGGCGGCCTGCTCGCGGTGGCTGGCTGGCGCTCCATTGAGTGACTGGCGTGGCTGGTGCGAGGCGCGCGCGACAAGTGCCGGCGAGTGCGCAGCTTCCGCCCAATTCTGCCGGGTTAATTAATCAATGCCTGTACTCTGGCTGCTCAGCTCCTGCATGCATGTCTCGGCAGGTCTTCGTTTCGTTTCCCCTGCTCCAGTGCATGCCCTGCTCGCTGCCGCTTCGGGAACTGCAGACCCCAGCTCGCCTTGTTTTGTGAGCGCTCTCTCTCTCTCTCTCTCTCTCGCCCCTACTAGCTCCTCTCCCCCCCCCCTCTCTCTCTACTGTACGCACGACCGCGTGAGGTCAGGTCTATTTTTGTTGCTGCCCGGCTGCCCGTACAGCCCGCGTCTGCGCGCGTGACGAAATATCTGCGTCCCCTGTAGCCATGCATGCAGACGCAGCGCCATGCCGGAACACTACCTTCACGGCTTCACCCGAAATTTAATTGTTACTGTGGGCAGTACAAAGAGAGCGCTTGGCTCCAACGTGCGAGCGTACTCCTGCGTACGGTTCATTGTCAAATCCCAGAGTTCATTTCGTTCTAGCATCTTTTTGAGACAGCATGGGTGTTTCGCTTTCCAGTACTGCAACACCTGCAAGACATCACGTATTCCTTCTCTCGAAAAGACCAGAGCAAGAGGCTACCGGCCGTTCTCCAGGTTGCGAGGCGCGTTGGGCCCGTTAAATCTACCGACCTAGAATGGCCAGGTCCAAATACACAAGGGAGGTAATTAATGTAAATTACATGGATATCGGAGAGAAGAACGCCCAAAATTCCGAAAAATAAAGCTGCCTGCAAAACAGTGACAAACGTGGGGTTCACTGTTCTTCAGTCCTCGCCACCGTCGTTTGATTCCTTGGCCTGCTCAGCCTGAGCTGTAGCCTCTACCCCGGCTGGCGTCGCCTCTGCTACAGCGCCGGGGTGATCCTGATCCCCAGCTCCCGCGTCCTCGCGTCTAACACACTGCCTCTTGTTGGACATATCTGTTTCTTCGTCTTCCAGCTCTTTGTCCCCACCATCGTCCAATTCTCCATCGAAAAACTTTTTCAGGTCTTCCTCGGAAAGATCTCCATTTGGAGTTCCTTCGGCTGCATCGCCATTGTTGTCCAAGCTTACTTTGGCCTCGTCATCTCCAGCTTCAGCTTCTCCTCGCTTCCTCTGTGGGATCACATGGAAGAATGCCGTCTTCCAGTCCCTTGTTTCCACAAACTTCAGCATTATCTCAAACACTTGGTTAACTGTAAGAACCTGCATGATTCACACACAAGAAGATCTACAGACTTCACCAGCTTTGCAGATTCAGATCAGATATCCTAATGGCAGCAATTATTGCATTGATGAAGTAAAAACTAAGACAACACATATTTAGACAGTTACATGAAAGTACTCTAGCAGCTTGTGCTGTAGCTTATACAAACTCTCACTGGTTCAGTGCGGCACATTGAAGTCTGAATTTTCAGAAAATCAGAAAAGAGCACAACTGGGTTACTTTTTTCCTAACTATAATGGTTACAGATATTTTAACAATGATGCACACAACAAAGACTATAGTAAGGCAAGCCAACATTTTCTCTTATGAAAGGCAGAAACATCATGCTCACCTGGGAACTTGACATCTTTAGATAGTTTACAATAGGAAGCTTCGCAGATTGAATGCCCTGCTCAGCTGCCTTTTTCAGTGTTATGCCTTTCCATCTGTTTCGATCCACCAGGCCACCAATGATGTATATTTTCGACATGTCTAGATCATCAAGCACAGTCTCAGCATCCGCTGTAAGATACACTAGGTTTCCTTTACGATCTTCAAATGCTTCAAGATAAGGCTTGGCTGCTTTTTCAATGGTCCACTTATCATACCCAGGAATTCTCTGAAGATGGGTCGCCATTTCTCCACTGCAACCTGTCAACCACAGGTGAGCTGGGTTTGCAGATCTCCCATTCACTGCATAGCAGTACATAATCTGCAACATGCATCAATTAATAGGTAAACTATTTTCTCAGGGTATTATAAATTTTATGCTTGCAGAAGATATGGAGCATTGGAGCTTGACAGAGATATTTTACAATGCTATGCAAGGCGATGCAGGTATAGGTACTAGTGCCCTTTGATCCACTATCACAAGCGATGCTGTAAAAGGTTTGAAATAAACATGGGCACAGAACCCAGCTGCCCATGCTGTAAAAACTAAGGGAAACTGCTAGCCTAGGGAACTCGCTGCCCCCTTTTGTGAGAATAGAGTTATTCCAACATGTTGGAAGGTTTCAAAATTTCCATAAAAGAACATGTACACAATACTATTAAAGACATGCAGAAATTCTATGCCGAATTCATCTCTAATATCAAGAACTTTTTTTCTGGGGGAAACATCAGTGAGGACAGGCCCCACCTGTTCAATTCCATTAAACATGTTGATCAGAGGTCAAATACAAAGGATTTCCTCCTACTAAGCACAAGTGCAGGTGAAAGGAGAGCAGGGGCAAGAAAGACTGTTTAAGAGATTAAATGTATTAGATTACAGCATCATTCGGAAGCAAGGTGAGGGAAGTCAAGAGTCAAGACTCTTTGCATGGCAGGCCCCAGAGCAGCATGATCCACAAGTATGCTGTCAGTAGCAGGTTACAAATGATACTGCTACTACATGATGAACATCCTGGATTGACTACTTGTCTTTTTTATTTTACACCTAGGATGAATTTGAAATTGAATTTTTGCATGTTTACTTAACTTACTACAAGCATGGTTTTCTATGACTTTTTAAATAAAACAAATTTGGAATCTGCTAATGGGCACGCAGGAAACCTGCACACAGTCAGCGCTCTTCTAAGAACTATCACGGGTTGTGGCCAGAAATTCAGTATATACTATAACTGCTACAAGGTTAATTTTTTCTCTAACAAGTCCACACTCTGTAGTCATTTTACAGCCTTCACACAGACACCACAAATATGATTTTAGCAAAAGGGCATCAGTTCAATTATTCTTAACTATCATTTTTTTACCAAAATTAAATGCTCCTTCAAACACGTTTAACAAATACTTCCATAATGTCCGTATATCAAAATGGGTCATTCCTGGTTTTCGGGGGACAAAATCAGACAAACTACTCAGGTATTCGCTCCTTCAAGAATCATACAGACTACTGACTAACTAGTGTCGTCCCAACCACACAATAGTGACTTCGTTTCAGTTGAGAGAATATACTAGCCAGAGAAGGGCAATTTTCACCTGCTGCGTGAGGCTATGGATCTCGTTGGGCCGCATAAGGTCTGCAAACTCGAGGTCCAGCACCACCTTCTGGCCCGCGCCCTCGGCCGCGCGCCGAAGCCGCTCGGCGCGGGCCCCGCGCTCCTCCGCCCGGCGGCCCACCCGCTCGCGCCGCGTCTCCCGCCGCGCCGCCACCATCTCGGCGCGCGCCTCGTCCGACGGCGCGGCGGCAAGCGCCTCCTCCCACTCGCGCCTCCGCCGCTCCACGTCAGCGCGCCGCCGCTCCTTCTCCGCCGCCTTCCGGGACGCTTTCCGCTCCGCCTGGCGCTCCTGCTTCTGCAGCTTCTTCCTCGCGCTCTTCGACAGCGCAGGAGTCTGCGCCCCTTCCCCCGCCGGCACAGCGGGTTGCTCGACCTCCGCTTCGTCAGCCATCTCAACACGCCGCCGCCGGAGCAGCCGCTGGGTTGCGAGAGGGTTTTGGTTTCTCAACCGAGACAGGCGACTTGACCGAAATAACCTTTGGCGGTTTCTACGTTAGCCCGTGTCCTGGTGGAGATTACGAATCACATAGACCCCGTCTTCTTCACCCGCCAGGCAGACAATCTAATAGCCCAAGGTATGTTTCCAGCCCAACCCATACTGCCGTGTCGAAGAGGCCCAAAAGATACTCAGGCCCATCTGTGTGCTATGTGCGTGCTGTTTGCTTCAGATGCCTTTGACTGATTGACTAGTCAACCTCTAGCCCGGCGGTTACTTAACAGTAGCAGATAGAGCCAGCAGATACCGGAGATCCGAAGCACCTGAACGCCTGGACGTGCGGAACGCCGGTGCATGCGCATTTCGCCAGCTCCCCACTCCGCCCTCCTCTTCCGCCGGAGCCGGAGCCCGCGCCGCTCCCTTCCAGAGCCGTCTATATAAACACCCCGCCGCCGCACTGGTCACCGCTCACTCGCCGATCCAAGCATCAATCCAAAGCGGCTCCACTTCCTCTAGCGCTCCATCCCGATCGAGTTCGGCCTCGAGGTGACCCGATCTCGCAGTGTTCGTTCCATCCGCTGCACGCGCGTCAATGGCCAGCCTCCGAGTCGCCGTGTTCGCCGTCTCCTGCGCCCTCCTCGCGGCGTCGGTGTCGTCGGCGCCGCCGCCGGCGATGTACAAGGTCGGCGACGAGCGCGGGTGGGCAGTGCCGTCTGCCAACGGCACCGAGACGTACAACCACTGGGCCAAGAGGAACCGCTTCCAAGTCGGCGACATCCTGAGTAAGCGCACCTGATTGTTCGTTCTCTCATGATTCTCTCTACTTTTCCGATGGAATGCGGATGTCTGATCGATCGCGTGTGATGCGTGATGCAGATTTCAAGTACGCCAACGACTCGGTGCTGCTGGTGAGCCACGACGACTACAAGCAGTGCAGCACGGAGACGCCGGTGAGCCGGTTCACGGGCGGCGACACCAAGTTCACGCTCGACGGCCTCGGCCCCTTCTACTTCGTCAGCGGCGTCCCGGGCCACTGCGAGAAGGGGCAGCGGATGATCGCGCGCGTCAGGATGCCCTCCTCTCTGACGGCCGGCGTCCCGGCGGCGGCTCCGGGGATGCCGCCCACCGTCAGGGCCGGAGGCGCGCCCCGTCCCGCCGCCTCGTTGCCCGCCGTGCCGTCGGTAGCGGGATCCGGATCCGCCTCCACTCCCACTCCCGCCCCGAGCCCGCTGCCAGAGGCCAGCGGCGCGTCGTCGAGGCGTGCGCTTAGCGTTGTGTCGTCCGACGTAGTAGGGCTCGCGGTCGTGGGTGTCGTCACTCTGTTCGTGGTGGTTTGAGCTCATGTGTCTGGTTTCTCGATCGATACTCGATAGTGTGCAATCGGTTTAGGGATTAATGTTAGTTTTTGGAGATCTAGCAGGTGTGTCAGGGATCGTAAGGGCCATGGGCCAGTTGCTTAGGTGAGAAAATTAGACTTGGTGTAATTTATTTTCGTCAATAAACGGTGGTTAATCCACCACTGTCGTCAACTCTGTTTGAATTTGACCGTGCAACCTCCAACGACGATCTGCATGAGAATTACGGTTTTTTCCGTCAAAAGGAATTACGGGTTGAACGGGTCAATTCCAGTTCGACCGGCAGCCGGCAACCGCCATTGGGGGAAACACGACTGTGCCTGCAGCTTGACGGTGTTCAACGTGCAAAACTGCTCCGGAGGGTACGCGAATCGTGGCCAGCGATCCGTTGTTTCAGTTCTTCTTGACGTGCGCGCGTCGTCGGAGTTTCGATTTCAAGCGCATCTATCGGTCGTGCTCGAATTTGTTTGGCTTGTCAGTTGCGCCGCGGCCGCAATCGCAGGCAGCGGCCGTGCTCCCCTCGCCGGCGACCCCGTCGGGCTGGCACGCTGCAAGCGAATCGGACCAGCGGCGGGTGGACTACGTACTCATGTGATGAGGAAAGTGTGGCGGGAGGGGCGCGCGCACCGTGGCTACGAGGATCCAAGGCGGCGGCGACGGTGCCGGCGAACTGGTGGGGTCTGGGGTGGGTACGACACCGGGAAGCTCGGCTCAACTGCGCGAGGACGGCGAGCCTCGGCACGCCGGGCGGTGCAGGCACGTTGGACGTGGAGGCCGGCAACGACTTGTCGCGGGGTTCGGTGCAAGCCCGGCGCCCCGCCGTCGTGCTACAGCCAGACGCCGTGCTCTTCGACGGCAGCGAGACGGCGACGAACGCAGCCGAGCGCTTGTGCCGTCGGAATCGGGAAACAGAGGACGATCAATCGATCAGTGCAGCTACCAGCTAGGGACGTATCCAGAGGCGGCGTGTTAGGGAATACGCAGCAGATGAGGGAGGACCGTGAATTTGAGCGAGGACCGCGCTCGAGCAGGAGGCATGGCGACGGGCTGGCCGCCGCCGACCTCTGTCGACGCACTCAAATATTCACAATGAAGCCCCCAAAATTTTACAAACAAACCCTTAATTTGGTCCAACTATTTACATTTAAATCCCTATATTTTACAAATACCCCCTAATTTGGATCGCGATTCGTAATCGCGATCCGAATATTTACATATAAACCCCTAGTATTTACAAACACCCCCCTAGTTTGGATGGGTTTTCTGCTCCCGCGCTGTTCGCCGCCGGCAATCGCCGCCCATTCCACGGTCCGTCCCGGCCGCAAAGCGCGAGACCCATCACGGTCAGACCATGCCCTACAACTAGCTCCGCGTCCCGCTTGAGTCCCGCAGCAAGGTGTCATGGAGTTGGAGGAGGCGGCCCCGATCGGACGAATCGAGACGAGCGAGTAGCCGCGCCATCGAAGCTCAAGCTCGCCAGCTTGGCCGTGGCAAGCAGGCCCGCCTTCTCCTTCGCGGACCATGGCGATTCGTCATCCTTGTTCTGTTGCAGACGATGGAGAAGTGGATGAACTGTTGCGCGGAGCTTCACCCCATTCAGATGCCGCTGCAGGTCGCCGCCGGACGGTGGGTGGAGCCGGCCGCGACCAATGGACAGGCAGGACACTAGCCAGTAATCTAGTTCCTCTTCGTCTGTTTATTTGCAGAGTAGCTTGCTGCCAGCTGGTAGCCTTTTCATTTCGTGTACGAACAAGAAAAAAGCAATTATACAGTATGCTTCTAGAGTTTGCATGGTCCTTTTGTGTTTCTCAAGTTAAGAAGAAAACTGTTGAAATGACAAGAACAGTTTTCGACCCAGGAAGCCAGGAGCCCAGGAGTAGGAAGTGCTTACGTGCTATTATACAGTATCTTTATGTTTCAGTAATTGTTAGTCTGAATTTTTTTATTCAGTAGTATAGTTAGTCTGAATTGACTCAGTTAAGCAGTTGGCCGCATAACAATCGGAGCAAGCTATGCACTGCCATTAGAGACATGAGCGTGCTTGTCCAACTGAAGTGCGCTAAATGATTGAATGCTTTCAGCTAAAGCTTGTAAAAATGTTTAGTCTGAACTTTACCTTCGTTCAAAGCAAACATCCCAAACAGCGATGATCCCCTGAGGGCACGACCTGATTCTGAAGGAACATCGGTGGCAGTATTGCTGATGAACAGCCCGAAAGACCCATCCCCAATATCAGCATGACTGTTCCGGCAAGATACAAGTCTGCAAAAAGATCGAGCAAGTATGCGGCAAAGCAGCAGACACGCATTGCCGCGCCAAAGACCACGCTCGTGCTGACTGACTGAACAAATAGGCTGGAAGAACATCTCACCAATGGCCTCTACGATTTTGAGGACCATCTACCCCGAATGAACCCCCTTGATACAGCCCGACTAACAAACTTGGTATGCCTCTTTGATGTAGGCACAACCCTGATCACAAGTAGATGTCAGATAAGCAGATCCATGAGCCCCGCTGTTCAGTAACAGTAGTAGTAAAGCAATGCATAAGAATGGTCATAGAGTCTGTCAGCTCGTAGGGCTCCAACTGAAACTGTTGGATTACACAAACTAAACCGTCGAAGAGCAATACTATAATATATGATTAATCTTCGTTTATAACTATATATCAGGAGAAAATTACATTGGTTCGTAGCTTGCACACTTGCTTCACGTTATTTGCTATAACTGATGGTTGCCAGTTGCCACCACAATCCTTGTGCGCGGCGATCATCAGCACGCGCCGGCCCTGAAGCCCATAGCGCCCCCGCCGACGTCGTGGAGCACCTCGAACGTCCGCTGCTGCACGTTGCCGATGATGCCGAGGGACCCGTCGTCACTGTTGCCCGCGAAGGCAAGGCAGCTGCCCAGAATGATCCCGTTCGCGTCGAGGTTGACGACCGCGCCCCCGGAGAATACCAGCGCGACGGAAGGTATCGTGACGCTGCTCTGGCCGCTGAAGTCGAAGCACGTGTCGAGGATGCCGCTGGGCGGTGCCCACGGGTACTGCTTCATCCCGGCCTTGAACGCCGACGACAGCGCCGAGTAGGCCGTCCGCGGCAAGCGCGTGATGACCGTGCCGGAGTCCATGATCGCCCCGGCGGAGAAGGCTGAGGTGGGTATGATGAGCTGTCTCCCTCCCACCCTGATGGCCTGAAGGCGCACGCCGTAGAACGTGGGGACCTGGCTGCTCCTGAGCATCGGCGTCTTGACGAAGCCGGAAGTTCCGGCGCCGAGCGTGAGGAACCCGGAGGAGCTCGGAGTCGGCGGGAGGCAGTAGGAGAAGGCCCTGCCGAATGTCCCCGCCGTCTGCGACACGAGCGATTGCGCGCCGCCGCCGAGCCCCATGAGGCCGTCGGTTTGGTCGTCGAAGCCCGACTCCACGTGGCTGCACCCGAACTGGAAGTTCCTGACGGTGTTGGAGCCCAGCGCGAGCGTGTCGGAGCTGTAGGTCCCGGTGGTGCTGGAGCCGTCGCCGTAGGTGACAATGTACTGGCACTGGGAGCTCGAGCAGCCGTTCCCCTCCTGGCCGAGCTGCGCGCAGGTGGCGTCAGAGCTGCAGGAGAACGGGTAGTAGGTGCTCGAGGAGCTGGGGTCGAAGAGCGGGTTCGCCTGGGAGTGGCACAGCGAGCACGGTTTGCACTGCACCCACGACACGTCGCTGCCGGTGTCGATGAGCACGGTCTGGGTCACGGCCGGCGAGCCGATGCCTACGGTGATCAAGTACTCCAACGTGTTCAGGGACGTACCCAGCGTGGTCGGCACGGTGGCGTCCGATTGCTGGACGTCACCAGCGCCGCCCTTGCCGTCGCCGCCAGAGAACTTCCGTTGGATGTAGGCAGCCCGGAGCTGGTCACGCCGGAGCATCTCCTCCAAGGTCGGCATCTTCTTGGTGGTCAACGGCGAGCATGGGCCGTGACGGTGGTGCAACGGCACTGTGGCGGCGCCGGACAATGGAACTGCCAAAAAATCAAATCAAGAGAAACGTGCAATTCACAACCGTGCACAAAATCACCTAATGGAAACCGCAGATACGTGCACGGACAGTACGGCACCTTTGGGCTCGGAGCATACAGCGTCAGAGTTCAGAGAGTCAAGGGACAGAACCCTGTAGCTGCGATCATCTCCTGCGTGAGCAACGAGAGAGTGACAACTCCAAAACAAGAGGAGGAGGAGAAGCAGCTTCGGAACAGAGGCCATGGCACTGGTCCAGTGCTCCTTGCTTCCCACTCCCCCAAGCAATGCAGTGAGTCGCAGCATCAGAATGCCAGCCTGCTTATATAGAGAAGCAGCACGCGCGGGGTGCCCGGGCACGGACGCAACCATGGTTCACGCGGAGACTCGTGGTGGACTAGGCAACGGTGGCGTGCGTACATGGGCGGGCGACCCAATCGGACCCAAGGCGTCTGGTCTTCTTCTAACCGATCGTGTCCGCCGCCTTGATCAGCGCACAAAACTGCCGGTCCTGAATTCTTCGCGATAAGCAGATTGGGCGTCCTCGGGATGCAAGATTAGCTACTAACGTCACCTGTCCTTAACAAAATCAGCCTCTTTGAGTTTGGACTGCTGAATTTTAGTTTAGGTGGCCGAGTTTAGGACTGAAAATCATGATATGTCAATAAGTTTTTCAAACTGAATTTGTTTTCGGAAAACGGAAAGAACTGTCTTACTATTACTATTGGAGGCTCATTTTGAAGCCTCCATGTGAAGCCATGTAGGATACTAGATGGACATCTAAAAAATAGAGAAATTCTAGAAATTCTCACAAAAATCAGAAACATCCGACCATCAATCAACAACTCTAATCATAATAGCCATTGGATCTGTTATTTCTACTAATAAATTACCCACCTCTGCTATTATGAAAATAGACTAAAGTAACCCCTAAATATATATCTAAATTACCCACCTCTGCCATTATAAAAAAATCTAAAGTAACCCCTAATGTTCGTGTAAACTACCCATCTATACCATTATAAAAATAATAAAAATAATCCTCTAAATTTGCATATAAATTATCCGATTATTCCATTATTAAAAGTTAAAGTAACCCCTAAATCTAAATCTAAATTATATAATTATAATAAAATATTAAAGTGCACCAATATAAAATTCTAAATTACTATTTCTATCATTATTAATATTACTATTTATATAAAAAACTACCCACGATATGTGTCACGATGTATTCATGTATGATGGAAGAGATAAGAATAATAATTCACAAACAAATAGTTCAATTAAATATATATCAAGTGTGATGCAAAATAAAATCTGTTGCAGCTAGATAATGATAAATATGTATTTTAAAGTATGTGTTAGAATATTTGATAGATGAAAGAGGGTGTGAGATAGATAATTATAATTATTTATTTTTATATTAATTCTAATTAGTCCGTGCTGGAGCACGGGTTAATAAGCTAGCACATAGAAAAATAGCAATTCAGATGCTACTTCAATCTAGCTCTTCGTTATAGAAACAAACAAAGCCCGACGATCTGAATACACAACATAAGTCTACTTCATTTATATATTTTGGACAAGCACTTTGTGTCGTGAGTTGGCCACTTGAACAGTGTCACTTTGTCTCTTTGCACGGGAGGCATAAAGTCAAACTAATCAAGCTTGCATGCCAAGTCTTTTTTTTTTTGGCAAGCCACAAATTATTTTCTATACCTTTCTTTTACTCTCTGTTGTAAACGCTTTACTTTAAACCTCTCCTTTTGTATCTTTGATTTTTGCGGCTCTAGCTTGGTAAGCTTTCTATTGAATGCTCTCTCTCTCTCTCTTAGCTCGACGGCGTAGGGTCTCTAGAACTGCTCACCACAATATAGTGAAGAAAAAACTACTTAACAAGTAGAATGTAGGTTGTTTGTTTGATGTCGCATTTTGTAGAAAGTCTTGCTGGTTCGGCAACACGTGAGTTTTCACAAATAAAAATACCTTTAAAAAAGTCTCCGTCATGTCCTCCTCCGAAGAACAGGTTTATGAGAACTCCTTAGCAAACCGCCATAATTAAGTTAATTAAGATCAAAACTTAATTAATTCTTGCAAATTATAAATAGATATGCTCATCCCTCTAGGGTCTGTTTGGCATGGCTCTGAAGCTGAACTCCACCAACTTCAAAAATTTTATAGCCAAATATCCTAACTCCAAAACTTCATGAAACTATAATTTAAATAGACTTGTTTTGAAGCACCTCTTTTACAACTTCAGAACCATCAAATATACGAAACTAGATATGAAGTTTGGATGAAATTATCCACCAATATCACCCGTAAAGAAACGTTTCCTTTGTTTCTCCACCCACTCGCTAACCTTATCCTCAGCGCCTCCCTCCTCTCCCCTCTCGAGCGTGTCTCCTCTCCTGGCCGCCACCGCCTCCTCCTGCAGAACGCGAACCCCCTCCTAACCTTTTCCCAGCGCCGCTCCCCTCCTCCCCGCGCCGAGCACCGCCCCTCTCCTCCCCCTTGCTCGTGGGGGCGCCCTCGGCCGGCCCCCTCCTCGCCACCTAGCTGTTGCCGTGGGGGGCCCTTCTCGCCGCCTCCCTGCTGCCTGGGGGCTGAGCCGCTGAGGGTTGCTGCCACCATCGCCAGCCCCGGCCCTCGTCGCCTCCCTGCTGGAGCAGCATACCTTGGACCATGCCGATCCCGCGGAACGCGTTGGTCCCTTAGTATAGATGGTTGTACCTCCTCCCTTTAAAAATATATCACTATTGATATATTGTATGTGTCGCTGATATGGCTATATGCGTCCCTCAATAATGAGATATATATGATGATATAGTAAATTTCAAAATTTGATCTTCCGTAGGCATTCACATGTCCGAGTGAGTTTGTGCATGTGATATTGTGTCTGAGAGCGTTCATTTACCACGTTTATAAAAGTCAAGGTTCCATGCGATAATCTTAGAGAATTGGATTCCTGGATTTGTGCAAAACTCATCATTAACTTTATTTTTGAAATATATGGATAGAATTCTATCAATTATTTTTAGGAATACATGTGCCCAAAGAGATAATAGCAACCCAAACAATACACCTAGAGAAATGAGCACCTCATCAGTACGTATAGCTTCCTTCTATGACCTTTTCTAATAAGTTGGCTGACTGGAGAAGCTTGATGTCTGAAGCATCTACTGGCTGGATAAACTAGGTGCTACAATAGTATTCTATTTTTTATGTGCTTTATTCTAAGTCAAAAATTTTAAAGTTTGACAAAGTTTATAAGAAAGAAATTATCTTGTTACTGCATTTATTAGATACCCGCATATGTTAATATATTTGTCGAAAACATAATAAAAAATTATAGCAGTTTAGTTTAGAACAAAACTTATAGTAGACTTTAATCGTATACTAATAAATGCACTAACAAGATGCCCCGGCTGTTGATCAACCGTAGTAAATGACACGGGGCATCTCTGACCGTTGATCTCACCAGCCCGCCGCCGCCGCAGCTATTCCTTTCCTATCCGATTCGACCGTTGCTAAGCCGCCCCCGATTTAAAGCTCTTCTCCCCCACTCCCCCCTCTTCCTCTCTCCGAGACTCCGACCCGCGAATCAAAAAGTAGCCGTTGCCCGCTCCCCTTGCCCTTGAGCAGTGCATCTCGCGTCCCATGGACTCTGCCACCGTGGCGCTCGCCAGCCCCGCCTCCGACGACCGGCGGTTCTGGGACCGCCTCCGCACCCGCGTCGACACCATCCTCGACGACCGCCACGTGCTCCCACCACCAGCCGCCGCCGCCAAGGTGATTGCTTGTCTCTGATGATTCCTTTTTCTTTTTTTGTGGGATTGAATCTGATTTTGAGTTGCTCTGTATCATGATTCGGGATCGGCTCAGCGCGGGGTGGAGTCCGAGCGGGGGAAGCGCCTCCGGGAGGACTCGCTGATGCTCGTCCGTGGCCTGGACTCCGTCGCCGCGTCGCTGGCGCAGCTCTCCGACACCCTCACCGCCGCGCAGAAGGTCCGGACTTTCGGAGCCCACCCAGCTTCACTGACTTCAGAAATCGAGGATATATTTCTAGAGATTTGATGGTGCCCTGTGATTTTTGCCAGGGAGTGAGTGCTCTGGCCACGTGCTCTTCTCAGGCGAGGGAATGCGAGCGCAGCGCCGGCGTAGATGAGGAGGTAGAGGAGCCAAAGGCAAAGCGGCTGTGTGGCGACTCGTTGGAGGCCGCGGGTCTGGATGGCGATTCTCCAGCCGCCGGAAAGGAAGCGGCGGCTGGTTCTGATGCAGAGGAAACCGCAGGCGTCAAACTGCGGCGGGGGACGGGGGGTGCGCAGGCCTCCGCGGAGGTCGCGCAGAGCACTAACCTGAAGCGGGCCAGAAATGTAGGTTGCCTACAAAATTTCCTTTTTCTCATGTGGTTTCTGTGGCTGACTGTTGCTCGATTTCGTGTTGGATCTGCAGCTGGCAGTTTCAATGGCAAGCAGAGCAGCTGCGCTCGCAAGGGAGCTCAAGAACATCAAGTCGGAGCTGCATTTCATGCAGGAGAGGTGCGGTTTGCTTGAGGAGGAGAACAAGAGACTCCGAGAGGGATATGACAACGGAGCTGCCCCTGAAGAAGATGACCTGGTAATAAAATAGACAGGCTGATTGCTACATCTTGTGCTACATTTCGTCTTATGATGGACTTGTTAGTATCTTGGGATGGCATTTGTGGATGTTCTTGCTTGGCTAGTAACTCACTTGCATAACCTTGTACAGGTGAGACTGCAATTGGAGGCTTTACTCGCAGAGAAGTCGCGGCTGGCGCAGGAGAACGCCAACCTGACGAGGGAGAACCAGAGCCTGATGCAGCTGGTGGAGTACCACCAGTTGACCTCCCAGGATCTGGATGAGTCCTATGAGGATGTTATGCAGGGGATGCGGCTTGACTTCTCGTCGCCGCTGGGGAAGATCAGCGATGACGAAGAAGGCGAGTACGACGATGGAGTCCCGGTCACCCCGGCTGAGGTGTTGAGCTCCCCTGATGAGTAGACGAATGGATGGTGGAATAAGATGGGTTTTCCAATGGTGGAATTCCTGTGTACCAGGTGCAATAGCAGTATTCCATTATTGCTGCTTTCGTGTACGTGCCACAACAGTATTCCTAACAGACCACTCTTGGTGGTGGTTTTGATTTTCTTGACTGGCAATAATAGAGTTTTCCATTCTATTTACCCTTGGTGCTTAAGCCTGAGTTTTTGGGACATGTTAGAAATGGCATCAATACATCCTGCGTTTGCAAATTAAGATTATAATGCATCTTGCATTAAGAGAAATTGCATGTTTCTCTGCTTTATGAAGCCATGTCTATAGAAACAAAATCTGGATACTTGGATTGCAAATTGACTTTTGGATGTGCATTTTTTCATACATAAACCTTTATCAGAGACTACCTCCTGTCACTAAAACTTGTCATTTAAACAAGCAGACAGTTGTTTGCATGCCATTTTTTTCTCACCGGCTACTTAATTTCCAAATATAAAGTGGCACCGACACATTGTTTTTCCCTTCCATCAAACTGAAATGGTAAAAGCTGATAGCTAAAATCCTTGGTAAAAAGATAGAGGAAAACATCAAGCTGGAAAGGGAACGAGTGTACGAGACATCAAAAATCGGCATCACAATTGAATTACTATTGTCCAACTTACTGAACGTGTAAACAAACACTAAGCAAATACTCTGCTTTTGATAGTCAGAAACTTTGATTGCTCTTGATTTTGACCACCTTTTGCTTTTCCGGACCACATTTGGTATTTCTCTCAACTTTTGTCTTGATTTGTTCAATCACAAAATTAACAAAAGAAACAGACTTGCCGTTGTTCTTAAGAAAAAACCTTACAGTATGAGATTAAGGATCTTCTACCCAAGAAGAGAAAATCCAGAAGCAAAAAACTGAACTCCAACCTTCTACAGGCTACAGCACTGTAACAAAGCATACGTATAGGTCGCCCTGTTCATGGTCCGGTTTTAACGGTCTCTGGTTTGTTTCCGGCCCAAGCCAACGAAAAAATATCGGTCTGGTGCGGCTTAGTTTAACATGGGTTGTGACGGCTTGAAAACTATACCGGACTGGGTAGGGCTGGCTGGTCTAAGCAGTTATCACGGGTTGGACACGGGGCACCTTGGTCGTCGGCCCTGGCAGCTTTGTGAAGTCTGGCGTGAGCTATACGAGATGACACTAGAGAGACGTCGTCTTCCTTAGCAAGGCCGCGGCGCTCGCGACGAATGGCTTGGTCGACTGCGACTCCGCACGCCGCGGTGGTGGGACGAAATGAACGTGAAGAGCTCAAGGCTGCGGAGCCCGTCGCGGCGGCCTCCAAGAACACGAGGTGCTCGCTGGCGGCGTCTCGCTGCCGCCGCCGGACAGAAGCTCCGCCGCCATGGCTTGGCTGCTCTGCATCCTCCTGCCGGCGCCAAATCGGAGAGAAACAAGTTGAGGGAAGGCGAGCATGGTTTGTTTGCTTACCGGCGCCAGATTAGAGAGAACGGGGTTAGGGAATTGAACCATGGTGGTTTCATCGCTGCCGCCGTCGTCTTTTTTTTTTAACTCGTTAATTTGTGCAGTCACCAGGTTGGACGGGGCTCCCAGGTAAACTCGCAAACCGGTTAATGGGACCTTGTTTTCTCCGGATTTAGACTGGTTCCGATCCAACCCGTGTTAAACATCCAGGACGGCGGTTCTAACTGATTTGGGCACGGTCCGGCAGCTGGTTTTGTGAAACCGATGAACAGGGCGACGTATAGGAGGAAATTGAAATTGATGTGAATGCATAAACATTACTATCTATGCAGTTCATAATCCCTGCCAGGCTGCCGCATTGTTCCTCCCGTGGAAATTCTGCGCGCATGCACTACTGAGCTTTCGCCTTAGCTGTCTGGTTGTGTGTTGGGCGCGGTGGATTTGGTCTGCACCGGGGATTTCTACACAGTACAAGAGGGTCTAAACTAAAGTTCAGTCCTCGTCACATCGAATCTTCGAATATTAACTAAAAAGACTAAATATAAGGTAATTATAAAACTAATTACACGGATGGAGGCTAATTCACGAGACGAATCTATTAAACCTAATTAATCCATCATTACCACATATTTACTGTAGCACCGTATTATTGGACTAATTATGCTTAATAGATTTATCTCGCAAATTAATCTCCATCTATACAATTAATTTTATAATTAATCTATATTTAATATTTCTAATTAGGGTCTAAAATTTAATTCTTGGAACCAAACACCCCCGAGCAGATCTCTTGTACGCTGCGTGTTGCTTTGTCTCCGCGGAAGTTTGTGACTATGATCGACGAGTATCTTCTTTGCTAAGTGAACGCTTTTAGTTTCCTATTTGCCCTTGGCCCCCCTTTGAGATGGACAGGACGATCCAGGAGGCGTGCTAGCTTCTACGGGCACAAAAATGCCGTCCCCGTCTCCGTAATAGAAATCGCTGCAGAAGCTGATGCCCTCTCGCTATATGTATGGCTGTGTCGTGCACGTTTCACTTATTCCGATTGAAATTATTGAATTAACACCGGTTTTCAAAAAAGAAAAAGGGAATGCAACGGCGGCGAGGTGTTTTGTTGACGCTCCGCCGGGAGCAGCGTGGAGGAGGCGACATCAGCTCTCGCGGTCGCTCCCGGTCCCGGTCGCTGCCACTTGGCCGCTTGCCGGAGCACGCGCTGGGTGGCCGTGCCGCACTGCCGATCGACGACGTCGATCCTCCCAGTCCCGAGAGTGCGCGGCCTACGCGCTAATGCTCGTGTCCTGCCCGGACGAACTCGAGCGTGCCGAGGCCCGCGGGCCGTGCCGCCGCCGTCGAGAGGGACACGGCGGGGAGCGGCAACGAGGCGGGGTCGTCCGTTTCTTGCCCACGCCGCCTCCATGCACGCGGCGCGTGCGACGGGTAGCGTGCTCCCTCTGGCGCATGCCGCGACACATATGTACAATTCGCAGTACATCCTACACTGACATTTGAACATGAAATAGCAGGTGATGAACGCTATCTCAAATTCCAAACTCACCGGGCCGTTTAGCCACGGGGCCATTTCCCACGCCGGCGGAGCGGCGCCGAAGCCCAACCCAACCAAGCGGCCCATCCACCATCCCGGCCCTCTCTCTCTCCCTGGCCAGCAGGGCAGAGCGCGGCTGGATGAACAGCTCGCCAGCGCCCCTGGCTTTGCCGAAACGAAACGAACCAAAAAAGGAGAGCGGAAAATCGTTTAAAAAGCTGATTAATTTTAGGCAGCCGCTGCATGCAAAACATGCCATGAATAGGTATATAAGATGAGACTACGCGCCGGAGGCTCCGCCGTTGCGCTCCGCTCCGTCGCGTCCTGTTGTCTGTGGCCAACCCTTCACCTCTCATTCCGGGGAAAATTTTGCCCCACAAACTCTAGCGCGACGGATCACAAGAGAGGGCAAAATTTTCTGGGCGACTCCGGCTGAAGGGAACTGCGGTATCATCATGTCGGTGAGTGCAAGTCTCCTTGCTGTCCTTTTTCAATGCGGCATCTGTCTAGCTCTTTGAATTCAAATTGTTAAACATAAGGAACAATAACGCCTGATCCCTCGGATTTTGATATGAGCAATCCCATTGGCAAATGATGCATACGGCGGAGAAACTCAGGAACAGATGTTCACATTGGGGGTGAACATGTGATCATCAGCTCTCTGAATTTCTGCAAACTTTAGCCGCACAATTTGTCTTCCATTTCCCCCATCGCGATAGATCGACAGGAACAATGACTCCTCGGAGCAAAACAATGATGAACTCGATGCTCTAATCAGGAGAGGATAGCATTAGACATTCGCATTAGCATCCATAGCTGTGCTGATCAGCTTGCATGATGTCTGTGAAGGACGACACCGGCCGCACTCTACCCAAGTTCGGCGAATGGGACGTCAACAACCCGGCCTCCGCCGACGGGTTCACGGTTATCTTCAGCAAAGCCAGGGATGAGAAGAAAGCCCCCCCGGCCAAAGGCCAAGGCCACATCAGCAACAGGTCGGCGGACATGAAGGACTCCAGGGCCGACAAGGTGACCTCCTACAACTCCAGGAACAACGCATCGGTACGCATACCCATCTCGTAATTTTTTTTGGGCATTCCTGTGCTAGTCACCGATCGATAACCCTGGCGGTGTGTTCTCTCCAATCTGCAGAAGAAATGGTTCTGCTGCGTCTCGCCCAGTCCCACACAATCCTGAGGAAGCTAATGAGCTGTGCAATACAGAACGAAGAGGAATGCAATGCTGCAGCTTGGTGTCATTCTGTGATGGCTATGTGTAGCTCTGTTGCTGGCAGGCTGCCCATGAGCTCTTCAGATTCGGGTCCTGCCAGCCAGTGACACGAGTGCTATGTGTAGCCGTTTCATCATATAAGAAATTACTCTGATGGGTAATGCTTATGACGTTCTTAGTTCTGTGCACCATCAATTCAAATCGATGTCTGCTTGTGATTTTCTTTTGTCTGCCAGCGTGGCGCTTTACTTTGTTCAGTGATTGCAATTGGAGAATTTGTTGCCCTGGTCCGGTAAAATCCGAGACCAATTCATCCTCCACTGAAGTTACAGCAGAAACCAGAACCGGACTGGGCATGACAGTTTTTAAGGAGGAATTTAGATTTTTGCAGGTAAAAAATTAATCCACGCCACTACTTATTAGTTTTCGTTCCAAGGGTGTAGGATTTGGAGTCCTCTTTCCAACAAAACTGGCAGCCCTTGATTCTGAGTCCGCTGGACGAAGTTAGGACAGTTCTACGGAACATAGTAAAGTCTTCGAGGTTTATCGAATCCGTCCTTTGCCCCGTGGCACCCATCGTTAGTGAGAATGTTGCCAAGTTAGGCCGATAGCGGGGAAGACGACGCATTTGGGAATCCTCCATTTTCTTATGATGTTCTGGTCCCGGAGAATCTTTCGGGCTCGCAGTCGGGAATTTTTCATTGCGATGATCGTAGAAAATCACTTTTAAATATTGACGTGGGTGTGATTTTTGCGGGTAAAAAATTAATCCACGCCACTACTTATTAGTTTTCATTTCTAGGGTGTAGGATTTGGAGTCCTCTTTCCTTTCCAACAAGACCGGCAGCCCTTGATTCTGAGTCCGCTGGACGAAGTTAGGATAGTTCTGCGGAATATAGTAAAGTCTTCTAGGTTTACCAAATCCGTCCTTTGCCCCGTAGCACCCATCGTTGGTGAGAATATTGCCAAGTTAGGTCCGATAGCGGGGACGGCGACGGATTTGGGAATCCTCCATTTTTTTACGATGTTCTGGTCTCGGAGAATCTTCCCGGCTCGCAGTCGGGAATTTTTCATTGCGATGACTGTAGAAAATCACTTTTAGATATCGATGTGGGTGTGATTTTTATGGGTAAAAAGTTAATCCACGCCACTACTTATTAGTTTTCGTTCCTAGTGTGTAGTATTTGGAGTCCTCTTTCCAACAAGACCGACAACCCTTGATTCTGAGTCCGCTGGAGGAAGTTAGGACAGTTCTATGGTAGATAGTAAAGTCTTCGAGGTTTACCGAATCCGTCCTTTGCCCCGTGGCACCCATCATTGGTGAGAATGTTGCCAAGTTAGGTCCGCTAGCGGGGAAGATGATGGATTTGGGAATCCTCCATTTTTTACAATGTTCTGGTTCCGGAGAATCTTCCGGGCTCACAGTCGGAAATTTTTCATTGCAATGACCGTAGAAAATCACTTTTAGATATCGACGTAGGTATGATTTTTACGGGTAAAAAATTAATCGACGCCACTACTTATTAGTCTTCGTTCCTAGGGTTTAGGATTTGGAATCCTCTTTCCAACAAGATAGACAACCTTTAATTCTGAGTCCGCTGGACGAAGTTAGGACAGTTCACGGAACACAGAGGTTGCTGGTTCAGTCGGTATATCCAATGCTGGAGAAGCAGCTGCTATGAGGCAGACTCAAAAGGATACAATCTATGGTCTTGGCTGTGGTGGAAATGTTCCTGTTGGTGTTCCCAATAGGTACAGATGTGGAGGAAGAGGAGGTTGATGTCGCAAACAACTTCAACGGAGGAGTTTCAAATCCCCATGGCCGAGGAAGCAGGGGTGGCAGGGGTCAAGGCAACCACCCTCCAGAGGATAATGAGAACCCTAGTGGACAAGGCTACATCCGCGGTGGTAGAAGAGAGGGACTGGAATCAAGGCAGCCTGGCTGAGGAAAATGGGAACCCTAATGGTCAACAATGATTTGGCCGTGGTGGTAGAAGAGGGGGCTCAAATCAGGGCAATCCAGCTGAGGAAGATACCAACTCTAATGGCAGACAACAAGATTTTGTCATCTGATGACAAAGAGGGAGTGAAATATCATTATTCTTGTAATCATTTGGACTTGGGCTTATAATAAAACTCTATCGGTTTGTATCGCACTTTATCTATTTATCTTTTGTGTAAAGACTATGTGTGCTAGTTTGTGTCTTAATCTGCTTAGTTGTTCAGTTTGAAGTTGTTCTAAAGCTTAAATGATAGTGTGATGCTTATTTGAATTGTGATGACTTGTTATTTTCTGTGTTCAGTGTAGGAGGTCCGGATACTCTGGTTATTTAGCCGGATATCCGGACATATACCCGGAGTCTCCGGGTTTTGCTGCCAACACTAATTTTTTTTTAGGTGAATAACCTGTCATGTGCATCACACATTATCTTAGCACATACTTGCTCACCCCACTGTAAATTGTATAAAGAGTTTTCTTATCTTTGCCCTAATGTACCAATATTGACATTTGAAAAGTCAATTTGAAATTCAAGTTCATAGCATACATTAAGGGGGAGCTCTTTATATCATAGATATTTACAGCTTTATGATTATCAAATGAATTATATGTGTGTTGTCATCAATCACCAAAAATAGGGAGATTGAAAGATATCTAGGCCTCTTAGTGGATTTTGGTTTTAGATGACAAAACACATGTACATTTAATCGCGTTTATCTAGCATGTGTGCAGGTGCTGAAGTTGAGAAAGCAAAACATATGATGAAGTACGACCCCTCAAAAAGAAAATGAAAAAGCGGTGGTTGACATTTACTCGAAGAAGTAGACTTTTGTTTTGTCTTTATTATAGGAACCCGTACTATCAAGAGAAACTTTGATCTGCAGGTTTTGACTTAGAACTAGTGCTCAAGAGAATCCATACAAATACTTGTGAGCTACAAAAACCACTTTGAAATGATATTCTTAAGAGTGTCCCTGATGAGTCCGGAGACTCCGGGTCTGGAATGTCCGGACACAAAGTCTGAAGTATCCGAATATATATATCCGGAGTCTCCGAGTAACTGTTCCCCGTCCGTAAATTTCTTTGAGTCCGGAGTGTCCAGAGTATCCGAATACTTTTTAACCAATGACTAGTTTTTATGAGTGGGGGTATAAATACCCCTGTACCCTCAACAGTCACGACTCTTGCCTATTTTCGAGCTGAACAGTCTCATAAGCTTTCCAAGAGCTCTCTCACTCCCTCTCTTCATTTCTTGAGTGATTCCTTTGAGGGATTCAAGTAAGAGTGTTGCAAGAGAAGTAATCCGTGCTAGTGAGCTACCATTCCATTCTCTTGAGCACTTAGTCTTCGTCAAGCCAGTGGATTCAATTTTGTTACTCTTGGAGATAAGTGCTTCTAGATGGCTAGGCGTGCTTGTGAGTGCTCCGCCACTTTCTGAGCTCCACAAGAAGTTTGTACGGACCCACATGTCAGCCCGCGCTATTCCCCATTCCCCTTCCTCCCAACGCCACGCTGCCCCGCTCCATCCTGCACCAGCGCTGTCCCACGCTCGACCGACACGCCCACGCGTGTCAGGCCTTGTCTTCCCCCGCCTGCCCGCGCCGCGCCCCGCTCTCGCACCGCGCGCGCTAGCTACCAAAGCAGCGAAACCGCCTAGACGTGCCCCGCTGCCCCGCCAGCCGCCACGTGTCTTTGCACGGACACTGAAATTCGCCGTACCCCCACGCTCGCCCTCACCAAACCCTAGCCACGGCGCCTCTATAAAAAAAACCCCCTTGGCCGCCACAAAAACCCTAGCCACCTTAGGGTTTTCCCCTTTCCGCCGCCGTGAATCGAAAAAGGAGAAAAAGGGAGGAGCGCTACCAGGAGCTCGATGCCACTGCCTACTGACGACGAGCAAGTCGAGGAGGACGCCACCGCCGGAGCTCCTGTGCCACCAAGCCGGCGCCTCGATTGGCTACACCAACGAAGCCGCATTGCTTGCACCGCACCGCATCGCCACGGCCGCGCCTCCCCGCTGCACCAGCTATTCCTTCCCCGCACCGCTGGTAGGTTACCATCACCGCCCCCGACACCCTCCTGCTGCCGGCCGAGTCCGATGAGCCCTCCTTAGTGAGCCTAAGACCACCGTCCCATGTTTCCCGGCCTTCGTGTCGCCATCATCTGTAGGAGCTCGTTGCACCACTTCCATTCCCCGCAATCGCCGTCACACCTCGCCACCGTGTCATTGCCGCGGCCGAAAAGCTGGTGCCCTGTGAGCACGGCATGACCAGGCGCGGCCCTAGGCTGCCACGGGCCCGCGCGTGAGCGCGCACCACACCGCGGCGAGCCAAAGGCTGAGCCTTTGACCTCACTCATGCTCAACCGCACCGCCTCACCGCCGTTCTTCTCGCCTTGCCGTTGCCATGACACGGCGCCGTCGCCCTAGACTGCTAGGTGCACACGAGCGCGAGCCATACCCTGCACAGCCGAAAGGCCACACCACGACACCCTACCTTGCCACCACCCGCCGCGGCCTCGGCTGTGCCGAGTGCCCATGCGCGCGTGCGTGCCCAGCACCACCCAAGGAAGCACCTTGGCCTCCCCTTGGTCGCCCCCAGACCCGGCCGCGCCAAGACGTCGTGGCACGACAAGCACCAGCCCCTCTGGGACGTTCCCATGAGCACATGCGGCGCACCACACGCACACAAACGCACCAGACTCACACACGCGCACGCACACAACGCGCCCCACCAAATCCGGACCGTGCCACATCAGATCCGGCGCATCACTGACACTCGGGCCCCGCCTGCCAGTGGGCAGCAGGAGGCGCTGACCCGTGGGTCAGCCTTGACAGAGAGAGAAGGAGGAGAAGGACGGGCGATTCGGGTCGAAGCCCACCTGAAGAGCCAAGCCGGCCTGTTGATCGAGTCGGCCTATCAAGCCGCTGATCCGAGCCAGCTCGTGCGAGCCAAGCCAAGCCATGAGCCTGTTGGGCCAGCCGAGCCGGCCCAACACTTTTAACCCAGTAACCAAGCCGCCGTGTCCTTTTCCTTTTTCTTTTCTTTTTATTGTGCTGACCCGAGGGTCCCACCTGTCAGCCTTTGGGTGAGGCTGACCAGTGGGACCACTGAATGGTGGACCCGTTTGACCCTTTGACCGAAGACTAGTCAGCGTTGACTGGTCAACGCTGATGTCAATTGGGTCCACTGCTGACGTCAGCCAACCTGACCCTTCCGATGACATCATGCTGATGTCAGCTGCCATGTGGCACACCCAGGTGCTGACACGTATCATTGCTGTGTGTTTTTCTTTTTCTGATAATCTTTTATCTATTTCAGAAATAGATTTAAGCGTAGAAAATTTATAATAAATCAACTGGGCCTCCAAAAATTATGAAACCAATTTCATAATTCTTCCAAAATCATGATCTACGGAGAGCCTGTGGCGGGCATAACTTTGTGGATACTTAGTGAGGAGTTGGGGGCAGCTGTGGACCACTGTGGTGGATACGCATGTGACGAAGATGCTCGCTTCAGCATATAAGGACCGGTTGAGAGTAACTATGATTTGTAGAACTATATTAAGTGTCCACATTACTTACCCATTATGCGGGTGGGTCCGGTCCAGGGCTAGCAAGTGTGGTACCAAGCTGGTAGGAGGATCGAGTATCGGTGCAGCGGGAGAAGATGCTGACCTCACGTTCTCCGAGACGCAAAGGAGGATTCACAGTCTCGGGGCGATCTTTTGCGGGAGGATGCGTCTAAGACCCCGGAAATCCGGATGGTACCGAGGCTACTAGTTTCTGTGTTAGTAGACCGGTGTCTCGTCGTTCAGTTAGGTCGCTCCTGGCTGGCTTCGATTCGAGTGGGTCCAGGTGTATGACCTCTGCAGATTAAAAACTATATATATAGCCGCGTCTTTGGTCATGAACAACCCTACTCTTCTGTTGCTCTTATTAGTTAGTGTTACTTATGTTTCTACCTTCCTCTAGTGATGACTTCTTGCCTAAGGCAGCTGAGGTGCGAGAAGTGAGAGTTATCGCACCGACCTGTTGGTTTTTGAAGGTGTGAGTTGGACTGGGAGTCCGGGGTGCCGGAACGGCCCGAGCATAGAGTTTGGATGATGATATATCTTAATGCTGCTTGTGCATAGAAAACCCCAGCTTTATTCATTGAATATTTGTTATAGCTTTAGTATAATCCATCTTAAAGCTTGCATACGGATGGTGATGTGGACCTATTCCATTCCTTAGGATAGTTTGATAGATACAGGATCCGACCAGAAGTTCGACCCAAAAAGGATGACAAGATTAAAGCCCGTGCTACGCTTAGGATTCCCTGTGGTGGAGATACCAGATGGTCCAGAGGCCAAATTATCGCTTTCGATTTTCGATTTTCTGCTTGTTCAATTTAGCCCAAGAGGCTTGTATTGGAACCGTACTACAATCATTTGAATTATGTAATAAATATACCCATGTTTCGACTTTTCGCGTTGTATGATTCTAACATGTATCTGGAATGAGTTCTGTACGTGATAGCGTTTGATCCACAAACTATATCATGTACCGACATAAACATCAGATATGGACTAAATAGCAGGGATCAGGGAAAAAATGCCGGCCAGCTCCTCTCGTAAAATCTATCTTACAGGCTTACATGTAGAATTTACTCTTACATGTATGCCAAGCTATGGGCTGTTCAATTACAATTCACAACTATCCTTTGTTGAACCGTAGCTCCTTTCTAGCATTCAGATGCTTCTCCAGATAAGAAATTTGCCGCTGAGACTGCGATCTGATTTGGTAACCAAACATCGGAGGCTCCAGCTGCAAGGTCAAAGCACCTGAAACTGAACCAAGCAGTGCCCAGTGGAAAACGCAGTATTCAGCAATCCAAAAGTGATTAAAGGGATATGTAAATTACCGTGTTATCAGGGAAAGCAAACTATCCAATAAGATCCGTTCCACCTAGAAATGTAGCCAATCCATTTATTTGAAGAGCTTTCTGAGCCCATTGAACAATGACAGAGCTCTAAGTTCGCCACCTCTCATGTCCCTCAATCTTCTACGCAATATCTGCGCAAAACAATTGGAGGACATGCAAACCGTTAAGAGTTGAAACATGGTGCACATGCAAAGGCAGCAGCAGCACAAGATTTTCTGACTTACATATTGTGTACGATACAAGATTCTCCGCTCACTGATGCACAGATCTTTTGCTAGCTGTTTTAGCAGTAAGGTCCTGTTGGCTTGCTTTGCATTTATTGAAACTTGTGGAGAGCCATTGCCACCCTGAAATTATGGATCCACTTACTGACATCGTCAACAAAATACTCAGGATGGACAAATTATTTTTGACAAACGACATCATAGTGATTTGTGCATAAAAGAATTAATCACAGGACAATAAGATCATAAAATTAGTAGGATGGCACGGTGTTCCAATCTCATGAGGTTAACTAGTGTGTTCTGCAACAAATGACATGAAACGGACGTCACCTCTAGGTACTTAGAATAGTTTGATATATTAGATTCACAGCAGTCCAGGATAAACTGAAGAGCCTGTTCTTCCAATTCAGGATAATTAAATCCAGGTTTGGTTGAATTTTTATTCGATGCAGCAACAGCCATCTGCAAGAAACAAGGCAGAGATCATTTTTAATAACTAACATAATCTCAAGCTGTCTTGACCATCCTCCTAGCTCTAGCTCTACTGATAATTTTTTCAACATTGAGTGCAGAATAACAGCAACGAACCTCCTCAAAGCGTTGACTCATGTCAGGAGGACTGACCACAAGGAAGGCATAAGCCATCAGCTCAACTGGCCATCCAGTAACCCGCAAAGGGAAACTTTCAGATCTATAAATGGTGATCAAAATCTACTTTTGTCAATACTGAGTATATAAATCTGATAGTATCAGAATGTACGCAATAAGATGATCGCAGGGAGTTAAATACATAGAAAAGAGCGATATGCATGATTCTGAACTGATGGTATGTTAGGTTTTTCCAAAGAAAACAATGTGGCATGAATTGCGAATCATGTACAGATCTATGGAAAGCTGTGCTTTATTATGAAATTATTTATTCTGGTAAAACTTCTCGTTTCCATTTCAATTTATTGCATTTTACACCCAATATGCAATCATGCTTTGTTACCATAATCTGTTCTCAGTACTATATGGAAGTAACAACAAGAAACCAATGATGCCAAGGAATGTTCTAATCCAATCAGTAGTCGTTTACCAAGATTACAACAAGGGATGTAAAGTTAAAAAAAACATTTCTTGTCTTGACAAAAAGATAATAGCATGTGACGTTCCACATAGAGGTAACAGGTAAGGTACACTTTTGCCCATAAGTATAGTGAGCACTTACGCTGACAAACCATTTCGCTTTAGTGCTTGTAGTTTCTCTTTGTAGCACTTGTCAGATTTATCAAGAGCCACCAGCAACTCAACTGAATCATTTGGGTTTGTTCCCTCTTTCGGAACAAAACCATATGAAAGCAATAGCTCACCACTTGATTTCTTCCCGTAAGATATAAAAACCTGAAGATTTTCCAAATCGTACCAACAGTTTAATAGATAATATGTGATGGAACAACAGCAGTTACCGCCAGACTTGAGACAAACAAAAAGAAGTTGGCAAACCAAACAAATTTCACATAACTGCATTTTCAAATAAAAAAGTATGGCCATTCATGTAACCCTGCTGGAGCGAACTATGTGATTTATGTACTAAAGAAAATAGATAAATGGATGGGAGTGCTGAGGTTTAGTTGACATAGCCTGAACTTATTTTCGAGATTGAAGACTAAAGATGACTCAACCCTTAAAATGTCAGTACATTGCTAGAGAGCAATATGTCCAATATGATTAATAGTAACTAGATTTCAGCAAACCACAAATAAACATGCAGACTTTACTACTGAAAACAGCAATACCATACTGGTAGACTTTTGATGATTAATTTGATTGATATATAACTGAGAATAGAGCTAAAAAGCATAAATGAAAATTGTTACCTGCTCACCTGGTTGATATGAACGGTCTGTGGTGAAAACTATTCCTTGCGATGACTTATCGAAATCCAAGAATGTTTCCACCTGGAAAATATAATAACCAAGAAGTAAATGTCATGAGCACTGTACTGTTAGGGAGACATAGAAGAGCGTAAAAAAGGGTGCTTAATTTTGAGCACTATCAAGGATGGTTCTTTGTAAAAATATAAAATGTTGTACCTCAGGGCTATGGTTAAGCATATCTGCCCAAGGAACTAGAGCAACCCTTCCATCCATTGATGGCAAACGAACCTGCACAATAGACCAATGCACATTATTGGTTAGCCAAAAATGACAGCAATAGCAAGCAAAGGAATTTGTACTTATCATGAAAAGGGGCCATAGAAAGAACAACGAATTTGTACTAATCATGAAAGAACGAGGTTTGAATCATATTAACTAGATCCAGCCTTACCAGGCGCGAGAAGAGAATGCCGAAGGACCATAGAAATGTCTCTATGTTATAAACCTAAAATAAAAATTGAGATATACTGATCAGGTTAAGTATAAATGAAGAATTAATAAAAAGACAAGCATCGACATTCAAGGTGTAGTCCAGATTAATATATATAGTCAGTGACAGAGCTAGTAGGGGGTACTCATGTTCCAAAATTTTCCATTGGGGCCTTTTAGAATCAGGGGAATCCTAGTTCATATTACCATGCTATAGGATTTGGTCCCTGCTATAAGGTCAATCACATTCATTAACTTTTCTGCCCTCCCTAATCTTCTGATCCTGGTTACGTTACTGTATATAGTTGCTAATATGTGACCCAGTCCCACGATTTTGTTTCAAACTCAAAGCCAAACACTATTATGCTCTTTGTTCTCCTTCTGCTATACTATAACCTCAAGATTTGAAGAATTGTATCTATCTTTGCATAGGATTGAAGTTGGCTAAGCAGTCTTGTACTCGTAAAGTCGTAAGAATAAACAAAAAATATATCAGTGTTTGCACAACACACCTCTTCAGGGAATAAATCTGAATGTTTAGAAAATATACGGTCTCGAAGGTCGTTGTATCTGCCAAAAACCAACAGAGCAAAATACCAATGTGAGCTCCAACAGTCAAGGAACTTAATTTGTTAAACTACCACTAGTAGATGTATAGGTAGACAATCTTACGTCCCAATCACATCAGTTATCCTCTGAATTGCACGTTCCCTGATTGGCGAAGCCACCAGGTATGTATCTAGCTCTGCACGAGTCCTGCAATAACACATAAAGGCTGTACAAGATTGAGAATGCTATGCCATAGCCTCTCTCTCCCTTCCACTCAATACAGCAATAAGCCGACTATAATCCTGGGCCATACCAGTACAAAAGCGAGTAAGGCTGCCTTGGCAAAGCTGCTATGTAGCTGCTCCACCTCGACGAGCCCTCTAAACTGGCTTCACTTATGAGGTAAGTGGCAATAAGCGGCCAGTCCGGCACGGCGTTCCTCTTCATCACCTCCCCCACCTCTGGGCGGCTCCACTCCTAGTATACACGAACACAATAGAGTACCAATTGTAACAGCACTATTTGAACGAAAATAAACCGCGGGCAGTGAGAGGATAAGGGTTTTGCTACCGAATCGGCGGTGATGACGAGGGAAGGCGGCACGAAGAGCAGCTTCTCCCCCTTGCGGATGTTTTTGAGCGCGACAAGGCCGCGCTCGCCGACATCCACGCGCTGGATGGCCAGGCGTTGCTCTGGGAGGCCCGAGTCTATGAGCCATCGCTCCAACAACGCCGCGCTCTCCAGGGACTCGATCTCGCAGCCCCACGGGACGCCCGCGACGGCCTCCCGCTGCGCCGGCGCGGAAGCGGACGCCGCTGAGGCTCGGATGGTAGTTCGAGGGCGAGCGCGAGCGAACGAGGAATACGAGGAGTGTGGAAGCGGGCGGTGACGGCCGGCAGCGCGCAGCGGCGGCCGGAATTGTGGGTGGAGCGCGGTGGTGGAGGTGGCCATGGCGGAAGCGCGGAACTGGCGTCGACGCGTGGTCAGTGTGCGGGCGCCGGACGGGGGGCTTATCCGCAAGCGGCCCCAATCCCCCATGAGCCGTGGTGGGCTTGCTTTTTTTTTCCTGGTTCTCTCATATTGGGCTTCGAAGAGTTTTGCTTAGCGGGCTTCACTGTGTGGTGGTGTTGGCTATGGGCCAAGATTCTTCTGTTACTTGAATAGAGAAAGACTAAGAGTCGCTGACAGGTGTACCCAGGTAAATCAAAGCCTTCTCTAGTTGACGTCACCCTCGCGGAGTCTGGATGGGTACCCAGCAATTAATAAATTGATTGACAAAATGGAAACTCTCACCGACAAGTGGGGCTCACAACTACGTCGTGGTCCCGCCTACCGTGGCCGTGACTTTTCCCCTTCAGCAAGAACAACTCCCCTCCTGCTCGCATAAAACCCTTAAGAGATGCTGGCCATTTTCCCCAAACTCTCCACGCAATTTCCATTTCTACCACCACTCTTCTCCTCGCAGCGCGCACCAACCCGCCGCCGCCTACTACCACTCTGCCTCCTCATGGCCTCCCCCACGGCCGGCGACGCCCCCCTCGCGGCGCCCGCGCCGGCGGCCGACGCGACGGACGCGGCCCCCGCCGCCGCAGCCGCTGTGCCGGATCCGGACGAGGAGTTCGGGTTCCAGCGCCCGGAGCTCGGGAAGGAGAAGCTGGCCGGGACGGTGGGGTTCCACGAGCGCCACGTGTTCCTCTGTTACAAGGGCCCGGAGGTTTGGCCGTCCCACCTCGAGGCCGCCGAGTCCGACCGCCTCCCACGCCTCCTCGCCGCCGCAATCAAGGCCCGCAAACCCAACCTGAAGAAGACCGTGAGCATCCGTCTCTTCTCCGCGTGATTTTTGTTCTGCTCTGAAATTAGCTGGTTAGGTACTGCGATTTGGTGTTTCGTACGTCTTTGGTTGGATTTTTGGTAGTTGATTTTTGCTGGAAGTGTGTACTGGAAGCTGGTGATTTTGATTTTCGAGCTATCAGGTGATTTAGTATAGTTCGTTTGTGACTTTGTATGCATACGGCAAGTCTCTTTCATGTGGGGTTTTACTTTCCTTGCTCACTGATGGGTCGATTTGACGAGTGCTTTGACGGATGTGTTGTTTGCTTGTTATTATGATTTTTGTTTTTGAATTAGCCAGAAGAATCTGGATGGATCTATCTTCATGTAGCTTAGCGATGCTGATATTTTGATGCTTTATGCCAGTTCTAAGTGCAACTTATTGTCTGCATCTAGAAGGCCTTAGTTCTTTTCGCCTCATCTGTAGCTAGGAAACTAGTGAATATTGGCTCTTATTGATATATTAGTATATTCTGTTCGGTGTCTGAATTGTGGCTTGGGGTTTGGACTTGGCGCAGTATTCATTTTGTGCTATTGGACTTTGCGAGTCTAGATTTAGTTGCAGTTTGCCGCTTTTGCTTTAAATGTATATGTTCTGGTTTTGGTTTACTGGACACAAGTGCTCATGAATTATTTGATTAACACATATATTTGTCTGGATCCCATCTGCCAATTTGAATTGTGCTTACATGTTGTGTATCCATTTTTCTATTCAGATCCTAAACTTAAAAATGTATGGACATGAAACGTATATGGTTCCTCTGCTTGTTGATAGGGTTATGTATGGTTATTTGCTAATGCTATGGTTCCTTCTGGATCCTTGTCATGAACCGTGTTTTAGTAGTTTCTGCAGGACACGTGAAATGCTTTGAGCATTTTTGGACATGGCCCAGGAATTTACTTGAACACTAATGGCTCTGTGTGTCTAGATTTTGTTCTGTTTTAGTTTTTATTCTTTAAATCTATATGTTCTGATTATGTTTAACTGGATAGAGCCCAAGTGCCCATGAATTTTGTACTTTTATTTAGTTTTGCTATGATTCCTCACTTCTATGTAACTTACATTTTGCTTGCAAGTTGTGCACCCGTGATCCATTTCCATGCTTAAGTTTAGGGGGCTAGTTATATAAATGCTATATATTTTTTCTCCTCTTTGTAGGGTTCACACACAAACACAACCCCACACCACACACGCATTTACATGTGATAACTATCCGTATGCGATATTCTATTCTATGTCTTATGATACATGTGCACATGCCATCTGTCTATGTGATTACTTAATTTAGTTGGTTTAAAAACCACGCTCATTTTCCTTTGTGGGCATTGTTGATATTCCAAATGTTCTTCTATCCTAAACTGTGATGTGTTTTTATCCATGATTTGAATGGTGTAAAATATATTTGTTAAAAGCTAGGTTTTATCGTTCCTGATTGAATGCTGTGTTTACATTCACATTTAATTTGTTATGCTTTCTGCCTTTGTGTAGTTGGTAGAATTTGTAACGTGCATATGAAACTTCACGATTTATATGCATCAGGGCCTCCCTCATATGTCTTAGGATGTTACTCCTTGTGTGGCTAGCATTTTAGCTCTAACTATAAACTTTACTGTTATTATTTTATGAGTGTTGCTGTTTGTCATATGATATGATGTACATAGCTGATGTTCGGAAGAAAGGTAAGAAACAAGTTTCATTTCTCTAAGATGTTGCAGAATCAATTGTCGCTGTGAAAGTGTTTTTCTGCTCTGTTATACAAAGTGAATGGTAGGATTTGAACTGTTTTTACCATGAAAGAAACTGATAGAAGTTTCTATCGCCCCATATAATGATTTAGGCACATTTCATGTTGCCAAGTTATTGAGAAGTGCACCAAACTGATTTTGACTGTTGTAAGCAAATATTCCTTTTCTTATATGGGCACCTTGAGTGGGTATTACTTACTGTACGAGCTAGTATTGCCTTTAGAATAGTTGCAACTTTCGGGAGATATTATTCAGTATTAAGAAGATCTCTTTGCTTACTGCGTGGCTTGCTTATGTTCTTTGCTAAAAAACGTTCGCTCCCAGAAAAGGTTGTAATTCAATTAGGTAGGTTTTTGCTAATTTATTCTTTTTATTGCTAATGACTGGTATATTCTACCATGACACAGACCAAATTGACCATCTGTGAAGGAGAAGATGGCACTGAGTCATCTAATGGAGATTTGTTGATTTTTCCAGATATGATCAGATACAAGTAAGCTGCAAGCCTGCTAACTAATAAGCTTGTTTAGGCTTCAAAGCCAACTGCTTCTTATTTTTTCAATCTGTAACATAATTGCAGAGGTCTGACTCATTTTGACGTCGACAACTTTGTTGAAGAAGTACTTGTGAAAGATACTGAGTGGCTTCCTGGATCTCCTGAGGCTATCAGTGGTTCCTATGTCTTTGTTTGCTGCCATGGAAGCAGGGACAAAAGGTGTGGTGTTTGTGGACCTGCTTTGATTAAAAGGTTCAAGGAGGAGATAAGTGGGCTGGGACTTGATGGTCAGGTGGCTGTTAGTGCATGCTCGCATGTGGGAGGTCACAAGTATGCAGGAAACGTCATCATTTTCAGGTCTGATGACAAGGGAGAAGTGACTGGTCATTGGTAAGGACTGTTACTGAAGTAACATTAACTCCTCATTCCCTCTGCATTGTGCGACTATTTGGTTTTGCTTTTGCAAATGCATATTCTTGCTTTCTTATAATCCAATTCATACTTACTACAATTACTATTCTAGGTACGGTTATGTTGTTCCTGATGATGTGCCTGTCTTGCTGCATAAACATATTGGACAAGGAGAAATTGTGGACCACCTGTGGAGGTATGCTCCTTGAACTCTTGATGTACTCCTTTCTGTACACCATGGGTTGAGAACTTGAATGGTTGGGATGTTTTTACCCATCATTTATATCTTATGACGTGTAGTCATGAATGACTAGAAACATGTCAGTTTCCAGCCTATTATATAGCTCTTTTTTATCCTGGGAACTACTTGCTTTATGCAAACATGTGTTACAGATTAGCGTTCTAGTTTAATTGGAGTCTTAAAATATTACTGTTATTGTCTAATCGATCTTTTTAACAATCATTAAAGTAGTTTGAACATATATAATAATAAGGTTTATTATTGTAGTCTTCATTTGATTCATTTGTTGTGCATTAAACTAAAGTTGTTCAAGACAATGAACTATTAGCATGCATGAAGTTATGTTCTTGTATAGTGGATTTTTTGTTCAGGCATGCTCATGGACAGGAAGATGACTTCCTATATTATTACATTTGTATTTCAAGTCCTTACTAAATTATCCTTCTTGGTGTGAGTTTATCATGAATTTAAATGTTGAACTTGTCTGCACTATGTCTAAGCATGCGCTTTGTATGAGTCAATCTGCTCGTGTGGGTAGCTGGTAAAGAATGATATTTCGTTCATTCTTCATTGGAATTTCCAATTGTGTGGAACATTGTAGCAAGTTTAGTTTCAATTTGAATTTCTTACATCTGTAAATACCATTTTACGTGTAATTGCAACAATTTAAGAACTTAAAGAACGACCCTTACACGGCATCTATTCGCAGTTGTTGCATTGAACGATGGCGCTTTCTAATTTCAATTATGCAATTTCCTTATTCCTGATATATCAACTTCAATGAATGTATGAAATCCTATAGTGTGTGCTTGGTTCAGATTTGAACTAAATTCGTTGCAAACAGTTTAGATATATACCTTTTGAGTTTTTGTGCTTGTGCACCAGGCATAGGGGCCACCAAATTAATGCTTTACGCATCTGTTGCTATGTTCAAGTGATCCTACAATTTATATGGCTGAATTAGCTGAATGGCCCTCTTTGACCCGGGTTCTTATGTGTGCTATGGTGCCTTGCAGGGGGCAGATGGGTTTATCTGAGGAGCAGCAGAAGCAAGCTCTCGAGCTTAGGAACATGACAAATGGTGCCAAAGAATCTCTTGAAGAAACTGGAACAGATGGTGCTTCTTGCAACCCTGCAGCAGCTGGTGGATGCTGCCAGGGCAATGGTGGCTTCACTTGCTGCCAAACTGACCTACCAAAGGAAAAACAGGACAAGAGCGTTGCAGCTGAGCAGAACCAGAAGGGCTCTCAGCAGGAGAATGACAAGGAGAGCAGCACCGGCAGCAAGAAGGGGCACACAAAGACATGCCCGATGCCCACCTGGTTCGAGACCTGGGAGAGGGCTGACACCTATGCCGCTCTTGCTGTTGTTGCAGCTGCTGCCTCGGTGTTTGTCGCTTTCAGAATCTACAAGAATCTCAACTGAACTTGAGATCCTTGGAGAAGTACCCGAAACAAGTACTGCGGTAAAACAGTCAGCGATGTTTCATAAAAAAAAGAGTGTCAGCGATGAGAATAATATACTTGTGCATAGTAATGCAAGGGTTAGAACCTTAAAGTAGCTTATCTGGAGATGGTGATGAAAAGGTGCTGCGCCTACTGTTCTCGTGCTAAACTCCATGTGAAACTCCACTGCGACCAAAGTTTCGATTGCCTTAGCTTCTGTCTATCTTAAGCATGGTGATGGCCTGGTATCAACATTCACTCTGATGATGTTATACTTTGTTTGGATTTTGGATGTTCTGGAGCATATGGGTTGCTAAAACTATTTGTCAGGTTGATTGGCAGATTGTTCATCTTAAGCAGAAGTTAATGCCTTTCTTACTCTCTATAGGCATCAGGAACTTCCTCCTCTATCTGTGACCTTTTGTGCATGTTTGATGTTTCAATGGTGAACCTGGTGTTGTTGCTGCTCTGTTGCCTCTCTGGTGTGAGCTTTTCCAGCTCAGTATTCACTTTGTGCTTAATAGTGGTGATTTTGTTGCGAATGGCTTGGATTCTTAGAATGAACAATCACACAGATTCAGATAAGCTAGATAGTAACGCTACTGAGTTAGGAGATACATAACTTTATCCACTTGTTACACAAGCTGTGCATGCTAAATGCCGGCAAAACCATTGAATCACATGACTTGTTGGCATCTTTGTTCCACCCAAGAAATGTAGGAGACGAGTTGGCATGAAGCCACGGAGGCACCCAAGTGCTGAATCTTGAATCAGTCAAAGATATGGTGTGTTAGATTGACATGCTTATCAGTAGCCTTTCACAGTTGACAATAATCAGTGAAGCTTTTGATTACTAGTCAGTCACCTATAGGCTATAAGCACAACTATGATTCAGTTGCAATGTGATCACCAAACCAATGACCCTTAGGGTTACTGTCCAGGCTACTGATGACATGGCATCATGAGCAAGAACAACATACTTTGAGTTGAAGAATCAACAGGTCATAGCAACGGAAAATGATGATGTTAGGCAAAGCAATGCAGAAGATCAGCATAATCAGAACTTGTTGAATTACAAATGTAAACTTTAAAAGGTAGCAGAGAAGAGAAGCAGGTTGAGACAAATCTACAGCACCAACCATTTGCTGAAAACAAACATCTGAAAACCCTACATCCAGTGGCACAAACAATATAGTAAAACCCACATGTTTGCTAGAAGAAATCAAACTCCAAGTAACCGTCAGAACCTTTCTGGTGTGCCCCACTGGAACCACCGGCAGCTCCCGATGGTGATGAAGGCAGCTTTGATGGCCTCTCAATCTCAACGGGCTTTGGTACCTCCGGTGGGCTTGCACACCGAATCAGTGCCCAGTTCACGCCCTCGAAGAAAGGATGCTGCTTGATCTCCGTGGCGCCACGCTTGTAAGCTAACCGTTGCTGGGGCTCCTTCACAAGAAGACCCCTAATCAAATCTCTTGCCGAGAAGCTCACAACTGGGTATTCAGGAAAGCGCAATGGCTGGCCGATGACATTGAACAGTGTAGCCCTGTTGCCGGATCCCTTGAAAGGTGTCTTCCCAAACAGCAACTCGTACAAGAATATCCCAAAGGTCCACCAGTCAACAGCGCTGCCATGGCCCTCGCCTTTGATAATCTCAGGGGCCAGGTACTCGTGTGTTCCGACAAATGACATCGATCGTGCATCGCTGGGCTCTGCTATGAGCTCAGGCCAGGGGTTGATCTGGGTGGCAACTTCAGTTTTCGGTTTACGATCTTTCTTGGACTTGGAGAAGAAGCGTGGACCAAAGCAGGTGGTTGGGGCTGCACATGGTGGTTGAATTATGCAGGACGGCTCCACACAGGCTGGCTGAACACAGTAGCCTTGGCTGTTCTTCCTGAGTGCTTCTGCGTCAGGGTTTGAAGACTTAATCAGTGTGGGACTGACTGCACACCGAAGGGAGAGGTCGAAATCCGAGAGCATGATGTGCCCGTCTTCCCGAACAAGGACATTTTCAGGCTTAAGATCACGGTATATGATCCCAAGCATGTGCAAGTATTCTAGTGCCAGGAGAACCTCTGCTACGTAGAATCTGCAACATCAGAACGTTCCATTAGTTAACCACCTATTTAGATAGTGGAACAAGGCAGCAAGCTACAAACTTTATTCGGTCATGATGATTTCACAATTAAGGTAGTTCATGAAAAGCCATAAGTCTTTTAGGTAGTGAAATGTGATATGCACAGAAGATAAAATACAGATAACACATACTTGACTGCTTGCTCTGGAAAATGTTTGCCAGGCTGCCTCTGTCGAAGGGTGTGCAGGTCTCCCCCAGGGCAGAACTCCATTACTAGGCAGGAGAACTTGTCGGTCTCAAAGTGAGTGTAAAGTGTAGGAAGGAAGGGGTGATCCAGGCATTGCAGAATCTCCTTCTCCGTTTGAGCTCGAAGCAACTTTTTACGGCTTGCTAGCGATGCCTTATCCATAACCTTCATTGCGAAATAGCTCTTTGTCCCATTCAATTCAGAGAGATACACACTGCCAATGTCACCACAGCCTAGCCTCTTCAACAGCCTGAAATGACTCAGCCCAAGGATCCCATCTCTAGTCCTGACCATCTGAATCGCCTCCCATCGTGAATCGTTCGCTTTGTGAGGCTTCGTGCTGCTAGTCATGCTGCTACATGAACTTTCATCACTGACATCACTGCTAGTGCTAGGCCTGCATCTTCCACTATTGCCTCTGTCACCAATCTCTGATGGCTCGGTCAACCTAGCACTTGCACTAACCTTCGGTTGATTACTACCTTCATATGTTTGAAATGAAGTGGAGCTTCCATTCATATTCCCATGCTCCACAACAGATTCTTTGAGGTGGTGGTCTTGTTTCTGCTCCTTCGGCTCCAGTTTATGACTCAATTTGCTCAGATTAGCTGTTTCTGATGAAATTGTTGGTGCCGAAGCACAAGAATTGTTTGTCTGGGGGATCTCCAAAGGAGAAGGGCTCTTAGAACAGTGCTTCAGCTCTGGAATGCTTGAGATTTCTGGGAGAATTTGAGGCATCGCTTTGGAAGCCATTGCTGCAATAACTGTCTGTTTATCAGACAAGACGACCAGAGACTGCAACTAGCTGAATGCCTGAATCTGGTCAGTCAGGAAGCAACCTTGGCATCGTGGTGGACTACTACATTGTAGGCTTCATTCACGGCCTGCAAAAGGGGAAGAAAACCTTCGATCAGACGCAGTCATGAACAAGGTCTCGCTAAGTGATTGAACTTACAAATTACAACAAATATTTACCCACCCCAAAAACAAAGAAACAGGAGAACTGAAGTGGCCAAACAACAGACTAATAACCTGATTGTGACATATTAAAGTAAATAATAAATCAAGAAAACGGCCGCCACATCCAGCTCCATCGACCTCCCACCATGGACGCTCATTATTGGGCGCTCAATGTGCGGCGCACTTGGGGATTCATCTGTCCAGCTAGGGAAGCTGAAGCTGAGAAGGTCTCATTCCGATGACCATCAACTGTGTCCAAGTCCAACCCCCCACTAAGCCCAATCATGCAACGCTACAGATCTAGCATCCTCTTTGGCAATAAACAAGTGTTTGATCAGCAGAGAGAGCTCGCGAAAGGCGCCATCATTGCTGCTCAAAAAAGAGAGTCGCCCCCAAAATGAAGGCCTTTCCTTTCTCGCAAAAAAAGAACATGTTGCCGATTAAAGGCGTGCCGCGTGCGCAAAGCTCGCCGGCTGAAATCGGGGCACATTTCGAGCAGTTTATCATTTCAAGGGATGATGCAAAAAAGAATGTCAATTTATATTTATCGCTTCTTTTTGCGCTGGCTGCAGAAAGCTGAGGGGAGAAGGAATCAATAACCGCCAAAAGCAAGAACCTTCTTATCTTTCTGCGAAATGCAGAACAGCAGAAGACGAGCAAAATAATTCTGGAATCCAGGCAAGACAGATCTATATGACCAAAGCACAACCTCACGAAAGGCAGCCAAATCAGGAGCCAGGGAAACCAAAAACAGCGGGAATATGTGCTGCGACAGAACTCTCACCAGATTGCGCAGAGCCTGGAAGCCCCTGAAAAGCTGAATCTTTCTGCTCCCAAGAACCAAACAAGCAAGAAGGCGCCGAGGAGACGGGGTTCCGGAGCCAGCGCTTCCTCCCGAGCTCTGGCGCGTGGGGGGGCTGCACGACGTGTACTTGGGGAGCAATGGCGGAGGAGGGGGAAGGAGGAGATGAGGGCAGGAAACGGGAGGTGTCAAGTTTTAATGGCCTGCCTTTCTGCTCCCGGGCCCGTTAATTGGCCTTCTTTTTCTATCGTTTCTGGTAATCCATTTCGCAGGCGCAATGATCCTGTCTCGAGGTTTCAGTTTCGGGGTCCCTGGAGGTGACGCCTCCTATTTCTCGAAAATGACATAGCCACCTCAATCCTCCGTTGATCCCTCCCTACCATAAGAAAGTATATGGAATTAGTAGTTTACAATTTCTCTATGATTTTACAGTATTAATGGAGCATGCCTATATCAACAAATCTTTCTTTTGTCAAAATTCAGCATACATGCTGAGATCCTGAACAGATTTCAGAAATCAATTGGCTCCCGATCGAAGAGCAAATAGCTGCACCTTCATAATTAATGATGTGAATCAAGGCTGCTCTGTGCGGTAGTAGTACAAGATCGTTTCAACCCTGTACAAATCGTCCTGTTGCCATAAGGCTCCGTTTGGATTGTTAGAATTGAATTACATTCTAATAATTATAATTTAGATATAAATTAATTAAGTTAATATAATTGTATACAGAATATATTTATATATTATTATTGATCACGTGGAAGTGAGGGCCTGTTTAGTTCGTTGCGTGTAAACGTAAAAAAACTTTTTGCAAAAGAATCTTACCAATTTGAAGTACTAAATGAAGTCTATTTACAAAAATTTTTGCACAGATGGGTTGTAAATCGCGAGACGAATCTAATGATGCTAATTAATCCATGATTAAGCAATAATTAGCGGATGGTTACTGTAGCATTACTGTTGCAAAATATGGATTAAGTAGGTTCATTAGATTCGTCTCGCGATTTACAGCCCATCCATGCAAAAAGTTTTGTAAATAGATTTCATTTAGTACTTCAAATTAGCAAGATTCCTTCGAAAATTTTGCGTTTACGGTTTTTTTGCGTTTACGGTCTGGGAACTGAACAGGACCTGATACTAATGTACTGCAACTCAGCTAGAGGGAAGCGAATCGATAAGTGTGATATAAATTGTACATTAGAAATATATATAAGAATCTATAGAATCAACTTTTATCTTCCATCATATAAATTTAAGATAAATTTATATATACTTAAAAAATTGTGGAATGTAATATTCTAAAATAAATAACCTAAAATTCTAATTCTTTAAAATAAAAATGAAGAAGGAATGCAAACGAAATCTTAACTTGCGATGGCAGCCTTACCCTATCACAGTAAAGAAGTCACATCAGCAATCAATTGGACGTGACAAAACAGTCCTCTCTGGAGTCACTTCAGTGGAGCGAGCCCCAGTCAACTTTTTCTTAGATTTTCGAGAAGGAATCGCCATATCGGTGCGAGAAAAAGGAAAAATTTACTGCTGCTACCTGGGCCATTCAGCCCAGCCGCTGCATAATCTGCTTCGGAGTCTGGGTAAATTGGAATTAATAACAGTGTGCTGGCCATCTTTTTTTTTTATCTTCGGGCTGCCAAACCGATGACGTGAGGACCGGTAAAATTTTGTCTGCAGGAGGCTAGCGGCGTTGGCTTTTCCCACGGCTACATTGTGATTAGACTAATTAGAAGGCCTAATAATACGCATTAGAATCTTCGTTTGGCTCTAGATAAAATAGAAGGCCACAATTTGAGGATACCACAAACGACCAATGAGCTAGTAGACAACATTGACTTTGTGCATGAAAGTACTATTCAAAATTCATGGCATTCTGTCCCTAACTCTCTTTCTTTTTTTTTTCCTTGAAAACTCGTCTCTTCATCAATTAGTCCTTACGCGTACGATGCTTTTGAGATCGTCTAGGACAGTGAGGCAGCTCAAATACGATCAAGCCTTTATAACCATCCCAACCGTTCTGAGACGTAGCGGTACAACTAGCGGTTTTAATTCGAAACTACTATCTGTTGCGCTCATAAAATGATGCCAAATACAGTACGTACGTCGTCATTTGGTGCCTTTTTTTTTCACCGATGATTCAGTTTCAGGAGATTGACGTTCAGCGGTTCAGGGTAGCCCATCACTACCAGATCACCTCAGGCCTCAGCCTGCGAAGATGACAAGTTCACGGCCACGGGTGCCGGCGAACCCACCGTTCTTCTTCCCAGAGTTGCTACTGAATTCCGGTGGATCCCATCCATCTCGTCCCGAAACGAGGCTCGAGATGGCTGCGATACCATACAGCATGCGTCCACGAAACGGGACGGGTTCTAGACTTTTGTAGGTGGTGGTCCGGCACCCGCTGGGGGGGACGGGCGTGGACCTGCATGGCTGGCCGCGGCCGGTTCGGCGTCGGCGTCTGCCGTGCGGAGCAGTCGCCGTCCTACAGCTACGACGGCCGCCGGGCCGGGGGTCACCAGTTATGGGACGCCATGAAGGGTGGCCGTCTGCCTCGCTGTCCTGAGCGCGTAGGCACCCATCGCAGCGCAGGTCGCCGGCTAACCCCAAATCCCAGCCGCGCCGTGTTGTCGTCCTGGAGTCAGCAAATCACCGTGCAATGGTAACGGACTAAGAGGAAGTATAGTGAAACCGTCTTATGTAGATACGTCACCACAAGACGACTGAACTGATAACCACTACAATAGATCAACACTTTTCTTACCTCGTAGTACTACCATACCTCTTAATTTGTAGAATAAAAAAATATTATGAGTAGTATGATAATAACTCGTACAATAGTGATTAAGTTGTCTTACAGTTTTTAATTTTAGTCTATGAGGTGGTTGTTTCACGAAGCAAACAGTTCTCTCTCATCCCTATCTCTCCTCCGCATCATAAAAATCCTATATAAATCTATATAAAATAATCTATAAGACCATGACATATAGCAATGTACTTGATCTAATGAGAAAGTCCGCGAAAGCCCTTTGGTAATGGTATGCCCTTCGTTGCAGACATCTCGTTCCAGGACAGGATAGGGAGAGAAAAAAAGCTTTCTTTTCTTTATCTTCTTTATTTTTTCATAAAAAACTATGTGCATGCCACGAAGTCAAGGTGTGTGTCCACGAACACCGGTGTTAGGAAATAGGAATGCGTCCACGATGTCAGGGCGAGATTACCGGCGGCGCATCATGCATGGATGCTAATCACCTCCGGTATTTGGGAATCCAAGGCAAACGGCTGGCGATTAGCATAGACAATTGCGCTAGCTTAGTAGATGCAGATGCAGCCCGGCGGGCAGGCCCCTAGATCAGATGCACACACATGCTTGTTCTGTTCCGCCGATGCCATCTCAGAATCCATGCGTGCAGTGCCTCCGAGTCCAAGATCTCAGCGCTGCAAGTGCTGCAATTTCTCCGGAAGAGAGCAGGGGCTGTCCATTCTCCATTCGAACAAGCTGCTCGGCTTTTGCCAAGCCGAGAGGAAGCATGTGCGTGGCACATGGCGCGCCGCTCTCTCAGGAAGCATCCGCGGAGCAACAAAGATCTGCCACACTGTTCTCCTGTCACGGCCAGAATCTCATCTCAAGCAGGGCGGCTCTGCACATTGCTCTGCAGACCAAGTTCCAGGTCCAAGCCTCCAGGGTACGTGGTCCGGTGCGATGCACGTTCCGACGAAGCTCGCGGCAGCGCCGCGGCGTAACAGGGGCCGTGCGCGTGCCCATCCAGCCCGCACTGTCGAGCGTCGCCGTCGAGACGCAGGAGGGGGCGTCCCACTCCTTCGAGCTGAAATGGTCGTCGTGTACTCTTACCCATCAGCAATGATCGCGGCTACAGTAAGCTGTAACCGTCTTCATGTGGTGCAAGTAATCCAGTCTTGCCAATCGATGGATGCCCGGGAGGACAATTATCGCGGCAATCATTTGCACATGACAAGTGTAGCTAGACACTACGCGGATGGCTGACAGTCTTGTTGCTCATGTCTTTCTGAACTCTGGACTGGACTCCTCTCCATCTGGAAGCTCGGCTTGCTTGTAATTGGCTTGGGAATTTGGAAGGAATTTGCAATGGAAAGTTTTTCACTCGTTGGAATTGTCTAAACAATTCGCTTCTCCTCCTGGGGAGCAAGTGCCATAACTGGTCAGAAAGAACATGCACCTTGTTTCTGTGAGAGGGGCGGACCTGGGCCAGAAATTGAGTGGCGGCCCGTTACTTGTGGACCTCTGTTTAAGGAAAAAGAGGCCCAACTCTATAGCAAATGTGGGCTTTGAGTGGCGGCCCGTGCCACCGCTGGGCCTATGCTGGTCCGCCCCACCATATTATATTAGTACAATGAACTATGAAGGCCCCCTCAAAAAAAAAACAATGAAGGATAAAAGTAACAAACAAAGTATTTCAACGTAATCAAAAGGGGCTACCATGTAATGTCTTGTCCAGCCGTATATTCAGTAGGAGCGCCGGCAAGAATAGAGCCATACTCCCTCTATTTTTATTTACATATCATATTAGGTTTGTGCTAAATTAAATTTGACCAACTTTAACCAAATTTATAGAAAAAACTAATAACATTTATAATACCAAATTTATTTCGTTAAATCCACCATGAAATATATTTTGATGTTGCATACGTTGGGTAGTATAGTTATTGCTATATTTTTCTATAGATCTAGATAAAGTTGGCCAAATTTAACTTAGGACAGACTAATACGATATGTAAATAAAAATGGAGGGAGTACTGGACAACTAACCTAAATGGCATTTTGAATAGCAGGGAAGTTGTAATTTTTTAGTTTGCCATTATTATGATGTAGGGGAACATTAATTGAAGTATACCTTTGACCATTTGCCTATCGGGTCCAGATTAAATCCTCTTGGTATAAGAGCTAAAGAGCAGCAGCAAGCTCTCTCCTCCTGTTCAGCAAGGTGCAAAAATTGCCATTGAACTTAAAAACAAAAACCTTTGAGTCCCAAGCAAGTGGGTTAGGCCACCAATAACTTAAATAAATAAGGTACAGGTAAATTTTATCAAGAAGAGCAGAGACTAGGCAGATATAAAGCAAATCGATAACAACAGTAAGCCAATAACTGTGTGGTACTGGTACCATTCATGCATATTCAGATTGACCACAGGCAGTATACCTTCAATGAATTTGTTCGCAAGCGCTCAGGTGGTCTTTTCTCAAAAGCTTCCAGTAACTCAACTAGCTCAACAGCAGGAAATATCTGCACAGTTATAGCAGGAAATATCTTAACTGCAAGAACAACGCTAAATTGCAACAACTATCTTGGGTTGTTGGACAGCTACACAACGTATCTTAAAGACATAAAGTTGACTTAAATGAGAAAATCGTTATATCCATAGTATGACATGATGCTAGTTTTAAGCTAATAGACATAATCTTTCGTAGGACATCTTTCTGCCTCAGCTTGTTGAAGTTTGAGAGAGCACTCGACAACTAGAGAAGAAAATCAGTAGATATGGAAACAGTCATAAAGGTCAATAGACTGCTGTCCATGAAGAATGCAAAATATCAGCTCAATATGCATAGGGTAATAGTACTATACGCCCTGGATTTTACCATTCTGATAGTGGCAGGGTGGCAAATATGGAAAGCCACGAAACCTGGTAAATACAAAAGGTGTTAGATGAACGCACTTTCTAATATCGTCCTTCTGACATTCAGTTTGGTTTGGTGGTAAATGTGCCCCTTTCTCCACAAGGTCCAATTCCTGCGGTGAGTTAAGAAATGTTGCAATTGTAGAAGGACCGGCATAAGGCGCGACGGCCGCGCTGGGGTGGAGCGTACGACCCCTTCCACTCTGCTACGGTCCGTACAGAATCGCCCGTAACCCACTCCACCTCGCGCGTCTTTCCCAGGCCTTGCTTGCTCTCTCTCCCATCCACGTATAGCATGCTCGTGGGCTTTTTTAACATGCAATTTGTTCAGAAAAAATATTTTATCTTCTTGGTATGATCTCCGATTGCACCGTTGTGTTCTACATGATAAGATGAATAAAACAAGATCCCACTTGCATATATTTTGAAGATGTTTTGCGCTAGTAGCAACTTATGTGTAAATTTGACTTTGATATTATTGAAGGATTTGCTACAATATACATATATAAGTTACCACAAAAGTATAATTTATTATAAATATAAGTTGTCACAAACCGTATCCGTCATATACATAATTTATCACAAACATAAGATATCATATACATAAGTAGTAAAAAAGAAGTAAGTTGTAGTACTCATAAGTTTATATATAAATTATCATAAAATAAAACTTGTTACACATGTAAAACAAAAGTTGCCACATACATAAGATATAAGTTGCCGCACATATAAGATAAAGGTTGTCACGAAAATATTTATAAGTTGTCATAAAAACAAAGTTGCAACAAAAAGCATAACCTGTTATAAGTAGAAGTTGTCAAAAAATAGAATCTGTCATATACATAAGTTGTCACACACACAAGATGTCATACACATAAGTAGTAAAAAAAGAAGTAAGTTGTCATACACATAAGTTTATATACAAATTATCATAAAAATAAAAGTTGTCACACATTTAAACAAAAGTTGCCAAAAAATAGAATCAATTATACACATGAGTTGCCACACATATAGGATACAAGTTACTAAAAAAATGTTCATACACTCATACATATAAGTTGCCACAAAATAAAAGTTGTTATGCACGTAAGTTGTTACTACAGTAAACCGATATTCACATAAGTTGTTGTAGAAAAGATTTTTGTAATGGCGTAGCATTCATCCATTGCCTTTTTCCCCCTTGATTTCTGCTTTTCTTTATCGCCCATAACGATACTCTCTTGTTTGCCGCATCTTGATTTGGCATTCTCTTGATATTTTTGTAACTTGATCTTGTCACCATCTTCAACGAGAGGGCAGTATCACTATCATCTTGTGGCTGTGAGCTCCAGTATCACTATCATCTTGTGGCTGTGAGCTCCCTTGACATTGTAACCTTGACAATGATCTTGACCCTAATGTGTTCATGGAGTTAAAAAAAAGTGCCTCTGTAACTTGACGCATTCTATAACTTGACACTAAGCTGACACTATTTACATGGAAAAAGTTCACACAACTTGTCACAATTCCATGGATGTGCATCATTTAAAAAATCTCCAGGATCTGTCCAGAATGAGATCACTAGTACATCAATATAACTTGACACAACACTCGCACTCGTATGACCAGTTGTACTACCCAAAATTGCTACTTATATAGAGATGTGTCAGTAACTTTGGGTTTCCACTTCCGAGCCATGCTAAAAAAAGGCAAAGAAAGGTATCAAACAAAAATGCACATGATAACTAAATAAAATTGCTACATGGTTGTACATCTGTTGCTGCATGGATGAATAAGTTGCTACAAAGAAAAAAAAAAGAAAAGTGCGTATCGTTGCGGTACCCCTAAAAAAATTGAAAATGAACTTGCTACAATATCGTAACTTGTACATATAAGTATATATGTAGACATAGCAACTTATATTGTATAATGTCGTAACTCGTATAATTTATATAGAGGTTTTGTATCAACTTACTAATATAAATTTATGTATAGAATACACGATAACTTTTACTTTGTTAAAACTTATATAGAGATGATATTTCTTTTAAATTAGTTTATTTCTCTCATCAAGGATCCATTTTCAAATTTATCTGCACCATTGCATCCTTTACGCTAATATCTACAATATAAGATCCATATTTGATATGTTTTGAAACCATTTTATGTAACTACTACTTATGTTGAATATACAATAACAACTTATATATATAGTGACTTATATGCAAATTTTATACATGGACAGGTACCAACATTTTTTGTACAATGCAAGAGTTTGTCTATTAGCACCTTAAACTAAATAGATACTTTGTATCAACTTATTAGTATTGATTTATGTAGAGAAAGTGTTACAACTTCTATTTCTTACCACTCATGAAAATACAGTGTAACAACTTATGTAGAGAAAATGTATCAATTTACGGAAAAGATGAATATCTAGTAGCAAAAATTAACAATCTAAATGTTGTTATAGGGACCCTAAGTAGCAATTTATATTGAATTAAATACTACAATTTATATAAAACCTACGAAGTAACGTGTATTGTATAAAAAGATCTAAAACATATGCAAAGTCAAGTTACATAGAGATTATATGTCAACTTATGAAGTATGTTAGCAACTTATCTACAGTAACACTTTTTATTTATTACAATTGTATCCTTATTCTATTGTTTAACATTTGGTCCTCCATTAATTCTCATGTATAACTTCTAGGCTACATGAGCTTCCTCTCCGGTCTCTGAATTCTAAAATAAGCACTAGTCCTTGTACTTGGGGAGGGAGCTAGTTCACCAAGTTCGAGTTTGTATTTCCCCACCATGTTGAAAATTAACATCCTGATAAAAGAAAAAGGTGCATAGAAAGTAAGTTAAGCATGAAATAGTTTTTGCTGGTGGGAAGAAAAGGACCATGAGTTGCCACATAATTTGGTACATAAATGCCTAAGTACAAACTATAACATGCTACATAGGTTCTTACATAAGTTGCTGGTAGAAAAAAGATAATAAAGTTACCACATCTACTGGTTCTGTATTCAAGTCAAACCCTCTCTTCAGACGGCATCTCGAGCTGCAATAACGTGTTTGTAAAAAAAACTCTATCATCCACACATGATAACATAGAAGTTGACACGATGATAACACAAAAACTAATGACTTAACACACAAAAGATAACATAAACATCGAACCAAGTTGTCATTTTAATTAAAGGATACAAAATTATGATATTTTTTTTGACATCCATACAACTTTTTAATGTTTACAATGATACAAAAGTTGTATCTAAAAAGAACTTTTTTGACATCCACACCTGATATGTACAAGTGTGACGCCCTAAAAATTTACCAAAATCAAATCACGCGTTAGAACGTTTCGATTAAAGACCACTCGTCGCCAGACCATAGCCCTAACCCCTGACCGTATCGCCATCCCATCCCGCGCCGCTCGGAAGCCTGCCGTCCGCGCGCGGTCACCGCCGCGAATAGCGCCGGCGCAAGTCATTTCTCGCGCAGCGCGCGAATCCCGCGCGCGCGTGGCCGATCGGCCGCGGCTGCGGCCGCGATTGGCGCCGACGCGTTTTCTTTTCCCTCGCCGTTCCCCTCGCACCGCGCGCTTCCCCGCGTGGCCGACCGGCCGCGGTCACCGCCGCGACCGGCGCCGGCCCTTCTCCCTCTCTCTTTTCTTTTCTTTCTTTCCCTTTATTTCTTTTTCCCTTTTTCCTTTTCTCTCCTTTTCCTTTCTTTCTTTTCTCCCTCCCCTCCCTTTTCTTCCTCCTCCCTTCCTTCCTGTTTTTCCCCTGCTTCCGCCCACAGCACGGCCGTGCGCCGGCCTTGGGCGCCGCGCCCGCGCTGCCCCGGCCGCGCCGCGTGCACGCGCCCGCCCTGCGTGCCCGCGTGCCCCGCGTGCCCCGCGTGACCGCGCCCCGCGCCGCGCCGCTCGTCGCCGCGCCCTCGCCCCGGACCCGCAGCTCGCCGCGCCGCACGCGCCCTGCACCCGCGCGTGCCGCGCCGCTCGCCGCTGCCGCGACCTGCCCGCGCGCGCGCCGTCGCCTCCCGTCCCGCACCCGCACCGCACGCCACGTCGCGACGGCCGCAAGCGGCCGGGACGCCATTAATGGCGCCCGCACCGCCCGCCGGCCGCCTCAATCCCCCCCCACCTCACCGCCCCTCCCCTCGGCCTATAAATAGGCCGCCCGCGTGGCTCACCACCACCACGACCACCACCACCGCCCTATCCACCTTCCCCCTGCCCCTAGCGCCGCCGCCGCGCACCCCATCACCGGCCGCCGCCCCCCCACCGTGGGCCCACTCCCTCACCGCGTCTCAAGCCGAGGTGAGGCCGGGAACCAGTTTCCCGTGACCCCCTCTCCCTTTTCCCCCACACCCCCGAGCCGCCCTGGCCCTGGCCGGCCGGGATTTGGCCGCCGGCGCCCCCCCCCCCCCCCCAACCCCTCCTCTGTTCTGTGCGGGAGGGAGGAGGAAGAAAGGGCCTTTTTGCCCAAAACCCCCTCCTTTTCTTGTATTTTCCCGAAAGAAACCCCCTGTCCACTCCTTTTTGCAAAAGAAACCTTACGCCTTCCGTTATTTCAAAGCGAACCCCTCGATACATAAACCAAGATATATTTGATACTTTTTAGCATGCACAGGGTATTTCTAGGATTAACGAATAAGCCCTTACCCCTTTAGATAATTACGAACAAGTCCCTAGACCCCCGTTTAAGCCCTGAAACCGCCTTTAGCGCGTCATTTTATGTGCGAAATGACCTCCGATTGACCCGAAACTTTACCACTCCGCTTATAGTATAGTTTTAGCTATGCCATTAAGAAACCACCCAGAGATATTGCCCCTAACTCCGTAACCAAATTATTTCCGATTCAAGCCTATCGGTAAAAGCTTTTAGTTCTTTCGCTTGATTGTGTGTCTGTTTGTTTGCGTCGTAGGACACGGAGTGAACGACGAGGTTCCCGGCCGCGACCAAGCAACTGAGGACCAGTACTGCGACCCCGAACCCGAAGGACAGTGCTCCGATCAGGACTTCCCGCAAGGGTTTGACGATGGCAAGTTCAATTCCGCCCTTTGATGCATGTTTCTGTCCTAGTTTTTATAAACACAACCCAGTGGCCTGTTTTATAAAATTGCATTGTTTTGCGTGATGAAAACATGGTAGGATAGCCACCCTTGCCGTGATAGCCATACCTTGAATACCTGATTTTATAAAGAAAAATGCGTGTGTGTGGGAAAGGGTAAAGTGTGGATTTGAGAAACGAGTCGGACGGGATGGATGGCATTTCTGTGTGAATTGCCGTTGGTGTGCTCGTACCTGTGTGGTTGAGCGAGGAAGGGAGATGTCCGTCCTGTCACCCCTAAGGACCGAGTTGATGTGACATCTCACCTAGCTTCTTGTCGTGCGAACCACTTGACCGTTGTATGGGCAACGGCTTAGCATAAATCCCACTAGTTGATCTGATAGCCACCAGGAGAGCTGAGAGCAACGGGAGATCAAGGAGAAGGGATAAGCCCTGTGTGACTTATGCGCCGGTTAAACCTCGGAGATAGGTCGAATGACCCCTTGATGGATCCCGTGGTGGCTAGTCAGGTCTAGCTAAGGTGGGTAATGGCTTTGTTGGGATCTGCACCGGCACTAAGGTGTTCGTGCTGTGTGAAGCGTCCCCCCCATCAGGGAAGACTTAAAAGTGTCACTTTATCAGTCCCAGGAGGCTGATAACACTTTTATTACATCAGATGGTACATCACCGTACAACTCTACGCGGTAATGGGCAGTGAAGCGCCACTATCGCGAGGATTACAACCAGAACCCACACAACTACACTAGCTACGAACAAAGGATCGTCAGAGTCTTGCGCCATGCGGAGCTCCAACGGTGACCTCACCCACAGGCAAGACTGGGTGCAGGACGGGACCCTACTCGTCGTTCCCGGGGATGTAGTCGGGATCCTCCACTGTAAAGTAAAATGGGGTGAGTACAAACGTACTCAGCAAGTCCAATCACACCCACGGAGGGGTTATCACAGAATTACATGCACAGGATAATCCAAGGGTAAGGTTATGGTTCATTTGCGGAAAACTTGACTTTATGCAAAGGTTCGTTTTAAAACATTTTTCAAAAACAAGTCGTTAAGCATCGAGAGGCACACGGTGTTGATCCACACAGGATCTAGTTTAAAACTGCTACCGGACTCCCCGTCCGCCGTAGCACTCGGCACCACTGCCGGATACTTTCCAAACAACTCACACTGGATCAACCATTCCCAGAGAGAAACACTAGTTATGTGACCACACCGTAACTTGCCCAGTACCGTGGGCACGGCTATTCGAATAGATTTCAACTCTGCAGAGGTGTGCAACTTTACCCACAGGTGGGGTACCACAGCACGAACACCTGAGTGCCGGTGCAGATCCCATCGAAGCCCTTACCCACCGTAGCTAGACCTGACTAGCCATCACGGGATCTATCAAGGGGTCATTCGACCTACACCGAGGTTTAACCGGGGCATAAGTCACACAGAGCTTATCCCGTCTCCTTGATCACCCGTTGCTCCCAGCTCTCCTGATGGCTATCAGACTAACTAGTGGGGTTGAGCCAAGCCGTTGCCCATACAACGGTCAAGTGGTTCGCACTACGAGAAGCTAGGTGAGATGTCACATCAACTCGGTCCTTAGGGGTGACAAGATGGATATCTCCCATCCACGCTCAACCACACAGGTACGAGCACATCAGCGGCAATTCACACAGAAATGCCATCCATCTCATCTAACTCGCTTTTCAAAACCCCATTGTATCCCTTCCCACACACACGCATTTTCTTTATAAATCAGGCAGTCAAAGTATGGTTATTTCAAGCAAGGGTGGCTATCCTACCGGGTTTCCAGCACGCAAAACAATGCAATTTTATAAAACAGGCCATTTGGTCGTGTTTATAAAAACTAGGACAGAAATATGCATCAAAGGGCGGAATTGAACTTGCCATCGTCAAACCCTTGCGGGAAGTCCTGATCGAAGCACTGTCCTTCGGGTTCGGGGTCGCAGTACTGGTCCTCAGTTGCCTGGTCGCGGTCGGGAACCTCGTCGTTTACTCCGTGTCCTACGACGCAAACAAACAGACACACAATCAAGCGAAAGAACTAAAAGCTTTTACCGATAGGCTTGAATCGGAAATAATTTAGTTACGGAGTTAGGGGCAATATCTCTGGGTGGTTTCTTAATGGCATGGCTAAAACTATACTAGAAAGGGCGTGGTAAAGTTTCGGGTCAATCGGAGGTCGTTTCGCACATAAAATGACGCGCTAAAGCGGGTTTTAGGGCTTAAACAGGGGTCCAGGGGCTCATTCGCGATTATCTGAAATGGGTAGGGATCTAATTGCAAATACTAGAAACATTCAGGCATACTAATGGGTGTCGAGTGTAATCAGGTTTACGTGGTGGGGGGGGGCTTGGTTCGAAATATTAAAAAGAGCGGGGTTCCCTTCGTAAAAAGAGGTGAATGTGTGTGTTAGAGGGAAGGGGGGGTTTCCTTTGGAAAAACAGGAAAGGGGGAGGGGGTTTTGGGCAAATAACCCCTTTCTTCCTCCTTCCTCCCGCACAGAGCAGAGGAGGGGATGGGGGGAGGCGCCGGCGGCCCAAATTCCGGCCGGCCAGGGCCAGGGCGGCTCGGGGGTGTGGGGGGAAAGGGAGAGGGGGTCACGGGAAATTAGTTCCCGGCCTCACCTCGGCTTGGGGCGCGGTGGGGGAGTGGGCCCACGGTGGGGGGCGGGCGGCGGCAAGGCCACAGGCGGCGGCGGCGCTGGGGACAGGGGAGGAGGCAAGCGGCGGCGGAGGGAGTTGTGGGGGAGTGAGGGGCTGCGCAAGGGGCCGTTTTATAGCCGGGGAAATGGCGGGGCGGTGGTGGCCGGTGAGGGGCCATTAATGGCGCCTCGGCCGCACTCCGTCGTCGCGACGCGGCGTGGCGGGGAGGGCGCCGAGCTCGCACGTGGTGCTGGGCCGGCACAGGAGCGGCGCGAGCGGCAAGGCGGGGTGCACAGCGGCGAGCGGCACGGCGAACGGCGGGCGGCGCGGCCGCGTGCGCGCGCGGGGCGGCGTGGCACGGCCCGGGGCGCAGCGCGTCGCGCGGAGGGCACAGCACGGCGCGGGCCAGAGCGGGCGCGTGCGCGGCACGGCAGCGCACGGCGTGCGCGCGCGCGGCACTGCCGGGCGGGGCCAGCGCACAGCGGCGCTCGGGCGCCCGGGAGCAGAGCCAGGGGAAAGAGAGGGGAGAGGAAGGGAAGAGGGAAAAAGAAAGGAGGAAGGAAAAAGGGAAAGAAAAAGGAAAAGGGGAGAGAGGAAAGGAGAGAAAGAAAAAGAGAGAGAGAGGTTGGAAAAAGAAAAGAAAAAGGAAGAAATGGGGGGGAAGAAAAAGAGAGGGGAGAGAAAAAAAAAAGGACGCGCCGGCGCCGATCGCGGCGGCGACCGCGGCCACGCGCGCGCGGGGTTCGCTCGCGGCACGAGGAGCGTCGGCGCATCTTGCGGCATTGGTCGCGGCCGGTCGGCCATGCGCGCGGTACGAGGAGAGGAGAAAAGGAAGGGGGTCGCGTCTGCGTTAATTACGGCGGACGGTCGCGCGTGAGCGGTGCGAGATGTGACGGCGGTTAAGTCCGCTGTTGGACATGAGGGGCTAGGTTTAGGGTTTCGATGACGAGTGGTTTTTCATTGGAACACATTAGCGCGCGATTTAATTTGGTAAATTTTAAGGGCGTCACACTGTGGTACCCCACCTGTGGGTAAAGTTGCACACCTCTGCAGAGTTGAAAATCTATTCGAATAGCCGTGCCCACGGTATTGGGCAAGTTACGGTGTGGTCACATAACTAGTGGTTATCTCTGGGAATGGTTAAGCTGGTATGAGTTGTTTGGAAAGTATCCGGCAGCAGTGCCGTGTGCTACGGCGGACGGGGAGTCCGGTAGCTATTTAAACGTGAATCCTGTGTGGATCCACATCGTGTGTTCTTTGACACTTGAAAACTTATTTTGAAAATGCTTTCCAGAACGAACCCCTGCATATAAACGAGCTTTCCGTAAATAAACCCTAACCCCTATCTTGAATATTTCCTGTGCATTTAATTCTGTTGTATCCCCCCCGTGGGTATGATTGGACTTGCTGAGTACGTTTGTACTCACCCCGTTCTTACTTTACAGTGGAGGATCCCGACTACATCCCCGAGAACGACGAGTAGGGTCCCGTCCTGCACCCAGTCTTGCCTGTGGGTGAGGTCACCGTTGGAGCTCCGCATGGCGCAAGACTCTGATGATCCCCTGTTCGTAGTTAGTGTAGTAGTATGGGTTTTTGTTGTAATCCTCGCGATAGTGGCGCTTCATTGCCCATTACCGCGAAGAGTTGTACGGTGATGAACCATCTGATGTAATAAAAGTGTTATCAGCCTCCTGGGACTGATAAAGTAACACTTTTAAGTCTTCCCCGGTGGGGGGGACGCTTCAACAAGTTGCCACGCATGATAATGCACAACCGACACATCAACGCATATAATTTGACACACAGCTGATCCAAGTTGCTAGCTTAACATACAAAAATACATGTAAATCATACATGCCATTTTTTTTCCATATTCTTGAAAAACAAATTACATAGCATTAACGTCTAGATTTTTTTCAGCCGCACGAAATTGCATAATTTAATAAATGAATCTCGCAAGTTATGGCTTGATCGAACAGATAAATAATGTAGAGAGGAAGGTTCATCAATGTTTTGAGTTTCCGTTTGCTTACCATGATGGAAAAATATGCATATATGAAAACATTGATGATGATCATGCACATAATATGAACAATAAAACAAACATTTTGAAAATAATTAAATAAACATAGAGGAATGGCACCGAAAAAGGAGGTAGCATATAACTTGTCACTTTATATTGTCGAAATTGACACATGTATAATTTATGTACTAGTATATATATTATTAGTCGGGCCGGACGTGGGCGAATCGAATTCCAATCAGACTGGACCAACGGGCCTGTAAGATCCGTGCAGAATTGATGGTGATCATGCACATAATATGAACAATAAAACAAACATTTTGAAAATAATCAAATAAACATAGAGGAATGGCACAGAAAAAGGAGGTAGCATATAACTTGTCACTTTATATTGTCGAAATTGGCACATCTATAATTTATGTACTAGTATATATATTATTAGTCGGGCCGGACGGGGGCCGAATCGAATTCCAATCGGACTGGACCAACGGGCCTGTAAGATCCGTGCAGTGAATTTTCTTTCCTTTCCTTTCTTCTTTTCACATATAATTCTTATTAAATTATTGCAATACCGACACGGATTCAACTGAATTCGAGAGCTTAGCTCATCATCCATCACACCGAAGCACAGCAGAAGCAAACACTAGTCCATTATTCGCAGAGACAAACGTCACCTGCTTGGAAGCAGTTGCAGTGGTTGCATTTGTGCAGGCACTAGCGGAGCCCTGTAAAAAATTCTGAACACATCATGCTGCAGCCCAGCTAATTCAGCCCAGCCCAATAGCCCACCACAAGCACGTTAGCCCATGAGCCATGACCTGTAGCCTCAACCAGAAGCCAACTCAACATTGACTCCTCGTATCCTCAACCATCGTACCGTCAGCGGCGGCGGCCGGCGATCGGGCGATGCCTCTGGTCCTCCGCGTCCATTACGGTTGATTCATCATCTCCACTCGCCACTTTGCTAGGAGCAGGGCTAGCGCTCAACGCCTCGACGGCCTCAAGCTCTCATCGATCAGGCTGTCAACATGGCTATGCGTACAGGTATGCTTTTGTTCCTTCTATTTTTCTCCTAATTTCTTAAGATCCGTAGCCAATGCAGGCTAGAAGTGGCTAATTGAGTAATAATTTATTGTCAATCGAGATCTGTGTTGTCATTTGTTTTAGACAATTTGAGATGTATCGCTAGTTTATTTACCCTAGTTGCACAGTTCTTACGATTTGCTACTTTTACAATTAATAACTAGTGTCTACAATTTTATAGGTACAAATGGTTAAAGAGAAACTCATTTATTCATTTTTTTAAAAGGAAAATAGAAACCAGTTGTGGAGCAACCTTTTGTTCCTGCCTCCTTAATTGAATTAGAATCCAGGCAAGATGAAGCACAAGAAGATGAACAAAGGCAAGATGGACAAGTAGATGAGCCTGAACCTGTTGTATTTCGGGGAATTGAATTCCTACAGCGAGATCCAGCATTAGCTTCGCAAATTTGGGAGTATCCAAGTAACCAGCAAGATGAAGTACGACAGGCATATTTGAAGTTAGGGCCAATGCAACCCAAACTGAATAAATATAAGGGTTTTGGACCACAAGGACATCAACGCCATTTCCAGTACAATTGGTTCAGTGAATTTCCATCTTCGTTGGAGTACTCGGAGAGTGGTGGCCGTGCATATTGTCTTCTTTGCTTCGTGTCCAGCAAAAATATAAAGAAAAGAAGTGGCTTTGATGTCTTCACAGCACAAGGTTTTGACAACTATAAGAAAGTTCATGATGGCAAAAATTGTGCATTCTTGGTTCATATGGGATCTGATCCTTACTCAACACACAACAATGCAGTGACAGAATGTCGTAATCTGTTGAATTGGCCGAATCATATAATTAACATTATGGTGGTGGCAAGCGATCGAGACAAAGAAAGAAACCGTCTACGGCTGAAAACATCAATTGCAGATGTAAGGTGGTTAACATTTCAATCTTGTTCTTTTAGAGGCCATGATGAGACACCTCAGTCAAAGAACAGAGGAAATTTTATTGAAATGTTAAAACTTCTTGCTGAATTTAATCCTGAAATTGCAAGTGTTGTGTTAGAGAATGCTCCACAATTTGCTAAGTACACATCACCTGATATTCAAAAGGAACTCTCGAGTATTATTGCAATGAAAATCAGGAAGCATATCCGTGAGGAAATCGGGTATTCAAAGTTCTCTATTCTTGTGGATGAAACATGTGATGTTGCAAAAAGAGAACAAATGGCACTTGTTTTCAGATTTGTTGATAGTGATGGTATTTTACAAGAACGGTTCTTTGACTTGATACATGTGAAGAACACCAAAGCATTGACATTGAAAAAGGAATTGTCTAATGTATTGTCAAGCTGTGGCTTTGATGTTCAGAACCTTCGAGGCCAGGGCTACGATGGTGCCAGCAACATGAAGGAAGAGTTAAATGGATGGCAAACACTTTTTCTCAAATAATGTCCTTATGCATATTATGTTCATTGCTATGCTGTTAGCATCACGGGAACGGAGGTCCCCCTAGCCCTGGACAAACTAAAGGTAAACAGGCCGAAAGGCCCTCCTGGCCCATTAGCAGTAATAGGCTAAACTGAAGCACCTTCTAGAGGATCCAAGCCCGCGGGAGGCCAAGCACCTCCCTAGAACATGGCGGTCCCTTCGTGGAGAAGGGATTCGCCTGTCAGCGCATTTAATGCGCCCGCCCTGCTACGACCGGACGAGTCCCAGGGGCGGTGCTCCTTCCCCGTAAAACAATAAGAATATGGGGGAGGCATGCTCACAGACGGCACGGTGACCAGGACCGAGGGAGCCCCCTTCTTGGGTCACGTCCCGTCGTCCGGCGATGGACGGTGGGGGGAACCCCTTCACTTACGCCTCCCGTCACATCAAACCGGCGTGGAGAGGAGTGTTGACAACCCCGAGCGGCGCATAGGAAAGACCCCGGGCAATGCATAGAGCCTAGGAGAAACCTCGGGGCATCCTAGGTCCCTCGAGGAGGATCTCGGGCCCCGACAGTCCTAGCCCACAATGCAGGGCCCCGTCTGGCGAGCGGGCGCCACTTGCAGTCCCGGGCGATGCGTAGAGCCCGGGAGAGACCTCAGGGTATCCCGGGATCCCTCGAGGAGGACCCCGGGCAATGACAATCCTAACCCACGGCGCACGACCCTATCCGGCGGGCAGGCGCCACTTGCAAGTCAGCGCCCCTCATAAGGCGTCACATTCACACTTAAAGTGGTATGCCTCATCCCGGGATCCACGGGAAAGGCTATAAATAGAATAGATAGGGTATGTGCAGGGGGAAGGTGACTCAACTGAATACAACTACCAGCTCCACACAGGACGTAGGGTGTTACGCTTACAGCTGTCCGAACCTGTCTAAACTCCTTTATCTCCTGATCTTTACATGGCCGGAATCCTACCGCATGTTACACTCCTGGCCGAATCTCTAAACGGGGGTTCCCACGAATCTCTGCTCGCGGTACTCACCCACCATCATATTCCCATCATTTACAACTTGCTCTTGTTGCTGCATCAAAGGATGTTCCTGTTACCCACTTTTTTTCAGAAATTGGTCTTTATTGTAAACACAGTTGACTCATCATCAAAGCATCATGCTGAGCTCCATGATGCCCAAATGTATGAAATTGCACGCTTGCTTGCTATTGATGAGCTTGAGACATGACAAGGAACAAATCAGATCCGCTCCTTGAAACGTCCAGGAGAGACCATATGGGGTTCACACCTAGGTTCTATTGCCAGCCTTATGGATATATTTAATCCATTAAGTTCAGTTCTACAAAATTTAGCAGCCGATTCATCAGCTGGAGCAAACCGTGCAGATGGAGATACTGCTTTCAACTACCTAACCTCTTTGAGTTTGTATTTATCCTGCTGATGATGAGAGAAATAATGGAGATCACATAACAACTAGGTCAGGCTTTACAGAAGAAAACACAGGACATAGTAAATGCCATTCGTCTTGTTCAATCCGCAAAAGTTCTACTTGAGCAAATGAGATCAGATGATGGCTGGGAAACTTTTATTTGTAAAGTTGTCGAGTTTTGCGTGGGTCATGAAATTGACATTCCAGACATGGAATGAACATACATTATGCGTGGTGGTCGAGCTCGTCGTCAACCAGATCTTTTTTCCAATGAACATTATTTTCGAGTGGAGATATTTCGGGCAACAATTGATACTCAGCTGGCTGAATTAAACCTGAAGTTCAATGAGAAGGTGCTTGCTCTTTTGTCCATTAGTGTTACATTGATACCAAAAAATAGATTTGCATCTTTTAGTGCTTCTGACATATGCAAAATGGTTGAGAAGTACTACCCAGCAGATTTCAACCAACAAGAAAGGCTTGGATTGGAGTATCAGTTGAACTATTGTTGATGCCTCCAACAGTGAAGAGCTAAAAAATATTGCAACCGTTGCCGAGCTATGTCGATGCCTTGTCAGCACGGGACGCGATAAAACTTCTAAAGTGACTGATAGATTGCTTCATTTGCTTCTTATTCTCCCAGTTTCTACAGCTAGTGCCGAGCGTGCTTTTTCTACCTTGAAGATCATTAAGACAAGGCTACGGAATAAGATGGAAGATGAATTCTTGCCAATAGTTTGGTTGTACACATCGAAGGTGACATCGCAAGAGACTACACTTATGAAGATATAATTGCTGATTTCATGGATATCAAGGATAGAAGAGTGGACTTTTAACAAGTCTTAGCTCTATAGGTCACTTATCTTTTGGTATATATATGCTAATATGGTATTGTGATAGGTCTCCATGAACTATAGACCATGCCATTCGTATTTTGTAAATCGTAACCTTAACTATCAGTACAGTAGGATCAACACTTATTTCTATACCCTCTTGAAAAATGACCCTCTACATTTTACTTCACGCTCCGCCACTGTGTGCAGGGTACCTTGGTCGATCAGCTGCCCACGAGCTGAGCTGCGAGGCTGCATCAACAACGTCCTCGCCACGCACGACACCCTCGCTTCAGCTTCGCGCCCCGCGCCATCACCGTGCTCACCGACGACCGCCGCGTGCTCCCGACCGGCGCCAACATCAAGCGCTCGCTCGCCAACACGGTGGCCCGCTCCTCGGCGGCGCCCGGGGACGTGCTCTTATTCCACTGCAGCGGCCACGGCACGATCGTCCGGTCGCCCCGCACCGCCGCGGCCACGACCACGACGCGCACCAGGACGAGGCCATCGTGCCCTGCGACTTGAACCTCATCAATGGTTGATCGTCGTGCTCGCGATCTTCTCTTACGTGCATCACCATCGCGAACGTGCACGCGCGTCGTTCTGGCACGCATGAACGCATCCATGCGCCCGTATCGCAGACGTGGATTGCCGGCAGCTGGTGGGTCGGGCCCTGTGCCGCAGGGCGCGAGCTTTACCATGGTGTCCGGTTCCTGCCACAGCGGCGGGTTGCTTCAGCTGTCAACGCATTCTCAGCCCCTGCATAATGTTTTGATTAGATCGGCCCCTCCATCGGCCTCCCCGTCGATAGCCGCACACCACTAGCTACTTCCGCCACGCGCACTGTCCGCGGTCGCTTCCTCCCGTACGACGGCCACTTCTCCAGCGCCTCGGGCGTCGACGCGCCCCACTACGTCGCCGACCACCTCCTCGCGCTCTTCGTCGCCGACCTCCCTGCTCTCTCTGACGAGGCCCCGCCTGCCCTGGTTGCCAGGGCCGAGAGGAAGGAGCAGCTCGCGGCGGCAGCAGCGACCGTCGGTGGCCGGGAGTCGAGCCGTCCGAGTCCAGGGGGCTTTGCAAATATTCAATCTGGAAACTTTCAAAAGAACCCCTGAATCAGATCACGATCAGTAATGGCGATCCGAATCAGAGAGTACTGTGTAAATATCTCATCCACTATTTTATAAAAGAACCCTCAAATCGGATCGCAACTATTAATCGCGACCCAAACCGGGAAGGATTTCGCAAATTGCTGTGGGGCGGCGCCGGAGCAGCCGGCAGCCCGGCACAAGCTCGGGCCGCCGCCGGCGATCTCTGCTCTGCTAGCCCCCCGTGCCGTCATGCACCCCGCACGAGCCTCCGCCGGCCTACGCGTTCCCCTCTGGCAGTGCCGCTCGCGAACCGAGCTGGCGAGGCAAGCGCGAGGCTGCATCAACAACGTCCTCGCCATGCGCGACACCCTCGTTTCAGCTTCGCGCCCCGCGGCATCACCGTGCTCACCGACAACGACGATGACCGCGCCGTGCTCCCGAACGGCGCCAACATCAAGCGCGCGCGCCGACATAGTGGCCCGCGCGGCCCCTCCGGCCCTCCGTCGGCCTCCCCGTCGATAGCCGTACCGTCCCCGCCCGCTTCCTCCTGTACGCCGGCGTCGTCGGCCACTTCCAGCTCCAGCGCGAATACGAGACCCGACAGCGGCATGCTCAGCGGGTGCGAGCCGGGCGAAGGAGCTGCTTTTTGAGCAAGAGCGTGAGCCGCACTACCCCCGTCTCTGCTGCGATGCCAACGCCGACGCGTCGTTCCTCTACCAGAAGGATTAGGGAGGACTCCGAAGGGGAGCGATTACTGGTAGTGTCAGACTAGCTACTTCTGCAGTTCTGCATGGTTTCATAAACCCCGGAGTTCAGAGCTAAGCACACAAGAAAACAAGTATTCGAAAACAAATGCTTTCACCTTATAGCACATATCATAGAGCCAACTTTTCAGCGTCATGTGACCTGCTCAAGCAGCAGGATTGACTCGGCTTACATAGCATTCGTCACGATAATTTGCTTCAGTTTCCATGCCAGATGGCAGATGTCACTCATTACAGATACAAAGATGCCTACCCGTACATTGAATCAAGATTAAAAGTAACAAATGACAATCGCTACTTCGTACACAAAACTTGCCATGGCAGAAAACTCATGCTCGCTCAAAATTTTAGTGTATAGCACATCAAATTTCACTAGGATGTGCTAACGTCTGATTTTCTATATCTGCTTCATACTTTCCTCCTCTTGTCAGACTTCTTTTCAGCTTCCCTGCAAGTTCAATGCCAATCCCACATGAAAAAAAAAACAGTTGGGACAAAACACTGACAGGAAGTGGAGAAAAAAAATGTCAAGTAGGAAGTAGAAGAAAATGCATGCTTATCTTACCAGTCTCGCCTCAGCTTGAATTGCCACTTCTTTTTTCGCTTCTTGTCACTCACTGGTTTCTTCTGTTTTATACCCGAGGTGCTCTTGGGGCCTAATTTCTTGGTTCTATCAGGATCAAACTTCCTTTTGTGGCCTTTCTGCTTTGTCTGCTCAAGGTGCACTTCTTTCCCATCTCCATTTGTTTCCGTGCTTTCAGGGCCATCAGTTTCCATTGCATCCTTCTTATGGTTCTTAGGATGCTTTGCTAGCCTGTCAGGTACACCTTTAGTCTCTTTCGCGACGCTTGTTCCTTTATTAGTCTTCTTAGTATCTTTATGATTTCTCATCGGTACAGCTTTCTCATCTTTATCAGGGACACCTTTCTCTTGTTCATCAGGAACAGCTTTCTTGTCTTCATCATCCCCACTAAGATCAGCCTTCTCAGCTGCTCCTTCAGATGCTTTTGACGGCTCAGATGTCACCGGAATTGTATTGCTCAACTTTTTCAGCTGTATGAAATGGCATAACGAAGTCACAAAAACATCCAGATCAAGCATTTCATATTAAGATATACTCACAAAATACTGCCATCGGTACTATTTACTTTGTGTTCAGGATATGGAGTCTCCCCTATGCACAACTTTCGCATTACTTTCCCAAAATATATATTAACAACATTCATAAAATCAGAATGTGATAGAAATATACTTTGCAATGATTCTATCAATATTAAATATTTAAAAATTTAATATTTAAATATTTTCCGTACTATGGCGGTCAAAGTTCTAAAAAGCGACGCATTATATATAGGATGGCAATTATTTTGGATAAGCAGTACCAATTTGCTAAGACTCAGTGCATTATAACCAATCCAACGCGCATGTGGCAGTCGAATTATTTGCGAAGATAATACACCTAATAGAAAAGATATTTCAACCAGAATGTTCCAATTCCAACTCACTAGCTTTGCAGTCTATGGACAGGAACAAAATTCAAGAGGTCAAACATGCTAGCTTATCCTTCGAAAATGATTATAATTTATCCTGGAAAGCAGTAAAATGGAAAGTACCTTAGCCACAAAAAATCCATCCATATTGTTGACATGAGGATAAAACCTTCTTGTTTTGTCTAACGAAGTATGAAACCGATGCTCCCGGTACCGGATGAATCTGAAAGATAAATAGAAAAACATAAGAAACTGACCAAAACATTCTTTGTTTGGTGAAATGTGAAATTGTCATACCCTGGGCGTCCAAAATCCAACCCACAAGGCACAAGCTTTACATTTCTCTTTTTAAGTGCGTAGTCTATCACTGCCTCGTTCTGCAAGAGTAGAGAGACTCAGGAACACAAGTGGAATCAGCATTGACCAAACAGGAGAAATTTGAATACCTCCGGGATCATTATTGAACAAGTTGAGTAAACAATGTAACCACCAGTTTTGGAGTTGGCATCAACCAAATCAATAGCAGCAAGCAGCAATTGCTGCAAAACAAGGCAATCCGTTAGTATAGTAAAATGAAAGGTCAATCAAAGATCTCATTAAACACCAGCTTCTATAACCTCTCTAATGTAAGAGTCGCAAAGGTTTAAGCACCAAATCATATTATATGCAAGCAGGGCTATGAATTAGGCACATAATAGGTGAGGATTATCTTTCCTTTTTTTTTAATTAGATGTTACTGGGTCGAGGTTCGATTAGATAAATATAAATAGGTAAGTCTTTGTCAGATTACAGGCAGGTATTCACACATGATTTCATAGAGTAAAGAATTAACCTTCTGAACAAAGGCACAGTTCCTGATGTCTTCAATGCCCTTTGATGTTTTTATTTGTGGATCCTTCCAAATGGTCTGAAGAAAGAGTCATATGTTCAAGCGATATAACAAAGAAAACATATTTGTCAAACAGCTTACATGAATTTGATCATACTAACCCCAGTTCCTGTGCAGGGAGCATCCAGCAATACTCTGTCAACCGAATTTATCCCGAGAACTTTGGGTAACTGTAAGAACATCAATGTGTTATGGAATGATATTTTCACTGGGGACATGATATGCCCAACTGAAACACTACAAAACTACCAGGACTCCAAAAATATTTAGTTTAATCGAAAATGATGAATTATTAGTTGTGTTTCCCTGTAAAAACAACAGTGACTTGCAACAGATTTTAACATTCAGTATTAGTTTCCTAGAAATAATGATTCATCTAAGTTACAGCACACTTGACAACTCCAGCAAATTATGAAACTATAGTTATCGCACAAAAATAGTGGATTGCAGTATTGTGGCGAAAGTAAGAATCCGAAGGAGTTATGCACCCAGGGATAGTAAGCATATTATCTTCTTACCTCTTTACCATCATAGTTACAAACTATGGTATTTGTCACACCCATGCGATGGATGTTTCCCAACAGTCCGTGCAACCTTTTCTCATTGAACTCATTTGCATAGATGATTCCTGCATACGAGATATGAAGAAAGCAGTAGCTTTATTTAATTTATTATTGATGGTGCACATCAAAACCAGCTAGCCAAAATTACTCTATTGGAGTGATCACACAGTATTCAAGTCAGGTTCCATGAACTAACCAGTATTCTTCATAAGAGCACCAATATAAGTAGTCTTGCCACCTGGGGCAGCTCTGTAAACATGAAAATAATCAATTCTAATTATCGGATATGACAGCATAACCTATAAGACTAATTCCTAATGAACATTTCAATCGAAGACTAATCTGAAACAAGTACAATATCTTAGGATTGTAGCATGGCAAGGCTTACAGTTACAGATGTTAAATTTGATTTCATAAGAGAAATAAACTCTTGCCAAAGGAAAAGGTAAACATCTTACGCCATATCAACAATTCGCTCCTTCTCCTGGGGAGCAAGTGCCATCACTGGTAAGAAAGAACTTGCACCTTGTTTCTGTGAGACCATATTATTAGTACAAAGAACAATAAACGATAGAAGTAACAAACAAAATATGTCAACATAATGAAAAGGTAGAGAGAGGGGCTTACCATGTAATGCCCAGCCATATATTCAGTTGTTGCACCAGCAGAAATGGTGGAGTCATAGACAACTAATCCTACCTGCCATTTTCAACAGCAGGGAAGTTGTAAGGTTTTTGTGGTTTACCATTATTATGATGTAGGGGATAGACTAATTGAAGTATACCTTTGACCATTTGCCTATCGGGTCCAGATTAAATCCTCTTGGTATAAGAGCAGCAGCAAGATCTCTCCTCCTGGTCTGCAAAGTGCAAATATTGCCAATATAACTTAAATACAGCAACAACAAGCAACAGCGAAGCCTCCAAGTGGGTAGACCACCAATAACTTCAATAAATAAGGTACACGGTTAATTTTTATAAAGATAAGCATAGTCTAGGCAGATATGAAGCAAATGGACTGATACCATTCATGCACTGGTACTGGTACCATTCATGCACTTTCAGATTGACCATAGGTAGTATACCTTTAACGTATTTGTTCGCAAGCACTCAGGTGGTCTTTTCTCAAAAGCTTCCAGCAACTCAACAAGCTCGACAGCAGGAAACATCTGCATTACCATGCTAAATCGTGATCAATTCTGAACAAGCATGTCAAACACCAAATTTGCAACAACTATATTGAGCAGCTAGACACCTACACAACATATCTTAAAGACATAGAGCTGACCTCAATCAATGATTCAACAAGAAAATCATTATATCCATAGTACGACATGATGTCAGTTTTGAGCTGATTGACATAATCTTTTCGTGGGACATCTTTCTGCCTCAGCTTGTTGAAGTTTGAGAGCACTCGGACAACTAGAAGAGAAAATCAGTACATATGAAATCAGTCAGGAAGGTCAACAGACTGCTGTCCATCAAGAATGCAAAATACCATCTCAATATGCAGAGGATAATAGTCCTATACACCCTGGATTTTACCACTCTGATAGTGGGAGGGTGGTAAATAAAAAGTAGAAAGCCGTGAAACCTAGTAAATACAAAGGGTGTTAGATGAACGCACTTTCTGATATCCTCCTTTTGAGATTTGGTAGGTTAGGTGGTAAATGCGCCTCTTCCTCCAGTTCCTGCGGCGAGTTAAGCAATGGTATAAATCCCCAAGGCAACTAACACTGAACAAAGAGAATGGGAAAAGCAACCTCGGCCGTTGGTAATCTGAACTCATCAGATTCTGATCTTATGTTGGTTTTAAGTTCCTCATCTGCATCTTTTTCCGCCTTCAGCTTCCGCTCATCAATTGCTCGTGACTTGGCCTCGAGGTCATCAGACTCCACTCCAGAGTCACCACCCTCTATGGACCCAGCATATTGTGATCAGTAGAACGATTCGCAAGGTGCAAATTCCAGCATTACAATTGTATTTATGTATGCACAAGCTCAGCTCACACGAACGAATTCTACGAAATACTGGATTAATGCGGAAAATCGAAACTGCTGAAGCTAACTTAATTCAGTGCATGTGCAACATCTAATAGCCTAGTGATCTGAGCAAATTACCGCTTCCTTCGTCACTATCAGCAAGAAAGTCGTCCGCAAGGGGGTCATCATCGCTATCATCATCTCCCTCCTCCTCCTCTTCTTCATCCTCTTCCCCCTCGTCGCCGCTGCCGCTGCTGGAGCCACCGTCAGCATCGGCGTCCGAGCCTGAGAGCTCAGCGTCCGACCCAGAGAGCTCCTCGGCGTCGGAATCGGAGGGGATGTCGATGTCGGAGTCCTCCTCCTGGAGGTGCTGCTGCTCCGTATCTGAGTCGTCGTCGGACTCGAGAAGCATCTGCTTCTTGGGCACCCTCTTCGCCGCCTTCGGTGGGGGCGCCTCCTTGCTCCCCTTCTTCCCCGCGGGCGGCGGCGGCTGCTGCAGCTTGCTCTTCGGCCCCTTCTTCGCCATGGAGACCGTCGGGTAGCTGCGTTGGGACAGGGGGCGTGCGAATGGGGGAGGCGGGGAGCGGAGAAGAAAACCCTAAAACCCTAGCCGCGAGAGGGGAGAGGGGAGGAGAGCCGGACGTTATAACCCTGGGCCTGGGCGAGAGCAGCCAGAAGTGGCGCTTCGGCTGGGCTGGACCGTTAAGGACCAGTAGAAAATGTGGGCCTCCCGCTCCAGCACCTGAGCCCGTGAACCCTTTACTGGGTCCCCGCGGCCTTGCGGGGGAGCTCAGCCCATCAAGCAACAGCTGGGCTTTGGGCTGTTTTCTTGCCGCGCTGCGGTTCTCTCCGCCAAAATCGGCAGACAATTCGTCGGAGCTGCATCATTGTAAACCGGTGGTCGACGTCAAGGAAAGGAACGAACAGACGCATTTGAAATTCTGACACATCACTAGGAGATCATGCGTACATTGGCATGAATTGCTGCACGAATCTCAAAGGGTACAAATTAGGAGCAGCTAGTACCTCTCAAGTCTCAACTGTCCAGCAAAGCAGCACCCGTCATTCACACTTGCGGACCCCCAGCAGTAACCCAACCTACTTGCCACTAATATATAGCAGTAGACAATCCGTAAACCATCAAGAATGATACTACATGTTCTTCTATGTACAATGGATCAGGGCAGTGACGAAATCACCTGCTACATGACAGTTTCCCAACCTACACGTTATCTTCCTGTTCTGAATCCGCGTTATCATTGTCTGCAGCGGCTTTAGGCTTCGCCATGAAGGAGTTCTGTCTCGACGGCGCTTTCTTGCCGCCGGTCGCCGCGTCTTTCTTCAGACCCAGGTAGGTGTAGAACGACATGCCGCCGAGCGCGACCACAGCCCCACAGATGCTGGTGATCCCAGGGTCGGAGCCGAAGATCAGGTAGCCGGAGAGCATGATGACGATGGTCTTGAACTGGCCCAGCACAACGTGGGACAGAGCTGACGTCGCACTGAAGCCATACAAGATAAATTAGTCACTTGTACAGCTAATATTACCTAGAGGGCATCATGGTTACATGGCAAGGACGAAATGATTCTGTTGCATCGGTTGCAAGTTAATTGATCCTTAGTTTTTTCAATTGTTTGTGATGGCGCAGTTGCCAATACCCGGACAGTGGAAAAGTCTTATTGAAAATTTATGCTTTTTGCAGTTTCTTTCTTCCAAAAATAGTGTGTTTCTGAGTAAACCCAAAAGAATTTAATGTAAATTATCGATACAAGCTACAATCCATAATAGATTCTTTTTGGGTTGAAGTACGAAGAAATTAAGTGGGAAGATTGCAAATTTAACTAAGAGTTCTTTCATTAAGTCATTTTTATAAGCCACTATCCAACCAAGATACCAAAACTGTAGGTACATTTTGCCTAGGGAAAACAAGTAGCCACGCATATTTTTGTTCACTTCTGTTTGTGCATCAGCAATTAGCCAGTTACATTTCGTCCAGTATTAACTTGTCAAAACTTGTATGGAGAAATGGCAATTTGAGTGTCATAACTCACCCGAGTGCCAAAGCACCAGACCACTGAAGAAGGAAACCAAACAGAGCAGAGATGATAATAGCACAGCTGTTTCTGAAGTTCCAACTGAACAACAACAAGCCCGGGGGATCCAGCAAAGGCATCAATGTCAATAAGAAAAATATCGTAATTGGAGTAGTCTTCCACATCAGCCTGGAACAATAATGTACGATCTTAGTTACAGGAAAACTATAGAGCGTGCCCCTTTAAAGTAGCGAATAATCTGTAAAGGGAAGAAAAGGCAGAACTTACGCAAGGGCGGTCCAATTTCCACTTTGTTGCAAACTTGACCAAAGGATTTTATTCACAGCACTAGGGACAATCCATGCTAATGCTACACAAGCACCAAAGAAGTTGAACTCTAAATCGGTAACTGTTGCTACAGCCACTCCAAATGATACAACTGCCAGTGTGGTAGCCTGTAATGTTAGAAAAAACAGTTAGGAATTCCATAAGCAAATACACCCACACAGGACATGTGAGTAGTCATCCGGTAGAAGGAGGAAAAAGCATGCGCTCTGCAATTTATTATAAAATCTTTCAAATTTATGCTTGCTTATTGGAGACATCAGTTATTCTGGGACCATGTTAGATAAAAAAAATAAAAACATGCGAAACACATTTTGTAGCAGCAAACATACCTTCTGAGTGGAAACCTTCTTCTGGAAAAGCATGAATTCTGCTACCACAATTGTTGGGGTTACAGCAATCTTAGCCATTTGATAGAAACCTACACTGAATAGCAAAAATATTGAGAAGACATGGAACCAATATTAAAATACTTCGCAACTATACCTCACTGTACCTATTATGCTTCAAGCTCACGTTGGCCAGCCCAGTGGAGAGGGACATTACAGCACCCAAAGCAAATATAGATGAGAAAGGAGTGGATTTCGATGGCGGGGCGACCGGTAACAAGGAAAGTGTCTTAAAAGTGGCCATTAGAACAAATGCGACAGCATAATGAATTAACGAAAGCGCAATCGGGAACTTAAAGCCTACACTCCCCATCACCTGCAAGACAATAGATAATCCGTAAAACTACTAGAAAGCTAACAAAGGCACGGCATAAGTACAATCACTTATCTTGAGCAAAAGCCATACCATTTTGTTTGCCATGATGATCCCAACAGCAACAGCGAAATTGAATGTCAATGCAACACTTGGTCCACAGAATCGCATCTGCTGCCGCTTAGCGCTTTCTGAACTATGCATTTCATTGTACAAGGAGCTCCGCAACTCCTCTAGTGCCCGGCCTGGTAAGTTCAACAGTATGTCTCACTATTCAGTCACTCACACTAAATCAGTATCCATAGACATCATAATATAAAAAAATGGTCAAAATTGTCTTAAACGGATTAAGATTTTCTTTTAATCACATGAAGGGCTTTTTAGTATCAAAAGGAGAGAGAGAAAAAAATACTTTTTGGTACAATGAACAGCAGACACCTGATAAGCACAGAGCCAGATTATGATCCTTAATTTTCTGGGACATAAGTTCTAGTCACCAATTGATGCCAGTATTTTAGAGGAAAAGTACCCATGTTTCCTAAACCATTACTACAAGGCAAGCAATGAATCCGTATTCCCGGCGTGTCAGATACACAAGTTCACATGCCAAACACTGCTGCTGTCTGTCCTTCCTGCAGGAAAACCATTCATCGCGTTGCGGACTTCAGGGGGGTGACAGCAGAAGTTCAGCTGATTAGTGTACATCTGGCAGCAGAAGTTGGAAGCAACAGAGAGGACAAACTATGAGATACAGATCAGTATGGCATGTCCTAGTTCCTTGTCCTATCGATAACATCCATGGAATATGATGAGTCATTGAAGAAGTGTTTTGGGGTCGATGGGAGAAAGGAAAACACACAACGACGAAGAAAATATCCAGCTACGCCTACATGAGACTAGCAAATGGAGTTCTTGAAATCCCAAACATGGTAAGAATCTGAAACAAGAAAACATCACTCGGGGACGTATGGCACTGAAAAAAAAAGGCAGCGACTAAGATGCCGACGAACCCGGCGTTCGAATTGAAGAATCCAAGCAGAACATGTCGAGCAACACCTTTGCCGTTCGCATGGAACGATAGGAAAAAGCGAGCATCTTTCATGCCATTTCCCGCACCAAAAATCGTCCAAAAGGTGGCAACAGCTCTGAGCAAATCGAGCGAGTAAGGCGGTAACTGCAAATGCAAAAAAAGCGGGAGCAGTTTTTACACGGCATTTCACCAAACCGACCTAAATAATCTCTTCGGATGCGGAGGAAAGGGACCGGGAAACCGAATTGGCACGAACACTAACCGCGAAGAACCAAGGAAAGGAAGAATATTTTTCCCCCTTCCCTATCAACCCAACAAACCCACCAAGACCGCGGAAATGATTTTGAAAATTTTAAAACGAGGAGGAGGAGGAAGAAGAGTGCGATGTAGATGCGAATTGAACGAACCTGTCTCGCCGGCGTCGCTGTCCTTGCGCTTAATGAACCTCCTCCCGCCACCGGCGAGCACGGCCTCCCACACGCCCATGGCCGTCACCGCCATCACCTCCGACGCGTCGGCGCGCCACCACCGCATCTTCATCATCCCGCCCGCCCGGCGGCCTTTCCCCTCCACCGCCTCCCGGTCGCGGTAGAGAGAAGAAGAGGGGGGATTGCAAGTTTGCAACTGGACGCCAGGAACAGCAACAGCAGCAGCGCCGCTAGCACACCACAAGCGGGGGCAGAGAGAGAGAGGCCAGGAGCGGGTGGTGCCTGCGCGGGCGCGCGCGGGCGGTACCTGCCGTGCCGGGCTATTTTAAGCGCGCGCCCTGCCTCGTTTAGCCGGGCCCGTTGTGCCGCCGTGGTGCGCTCGGGCCAGCGGTGGCGACGACGGGCGGTGAGTGGCGAACGAGGTGGCGCTCGCGAGGGGACGGATCCGGGTTAGTGGCCGTGCCGTCGTGGGCTTTCAGCAGGTGTGGCCGTGTGGGTGGTTGCTCGCTCCTGCTCTCTGCTCACAGAATTTCAGGAGCGTCCGTCCTGATGGTTAGTTTCAGTTTTTTTTGAAAAGAAGTTTCAGAAGTTATTCAGAGCGAGATTTTGCCAGAAACAAAAAAATGTTTTAATTGGAAAAAAATTGATGATTAGCTGTAATTTCCGTTAGGGCAAGTGCACTGTACATCAGAGCATGCACGTAGCGATCACTCGGGTAGGTAGTAGCACTAATCTACCAATGACAGTCCATGGCTTGGCTTGCACGTAGTACAAAGCGACGCATTCATTCCGGCGTACCACGGCCGTAGAAAAAGGGAAACGGATCTCGGACCTTTTTGGACCCGCCATAAAGATCGTGCACAATGGCTCGCTTTGCCTACAGCTCTGTCGCAACGGGCATTTAGTGTGGTCGTAGCGTAGGATCGTGGGAGCGTACGAGACGCGACGAGGCCGAGTATGAATCGGCTGCGGAATGCCTCGAGTAGTTTCTACGACAAGGAGGAAAGGAGTAGCTGCTGAGCTTCTAGGTTGCTTGGTGCCCGCCTCCATGGCGGCTGGCATTTCCATGGGGAGGCCGGACCGCCGGAGGCATCACGGTCTCATCGGCCAAAATCGTGCGGCGCGGCCGGTGAACAAGCAAGTGCGACTGGTCTGGGAGTGAGTTGCCTTTCTGAATCATTCAGCATTCCTTTGCTGACATACTGGCTCTGGCCAAATCATTCAAGCACGGCCCAGGAAAAACGAAACGGCAGCACAGGAAGAGACAATTTCCCTCTTTCCGGCCTCTCTCCCTCGGCACTCTCAAGCGTCCTGAACTAGGTCTGCAGCACACAGCACCAGCAGCAGGCGCCCACCGCATCACTTCCTTCCTGCCCACGCCGATCAATAATCACAGAACAAATGCAGGAAGGAACAGAATCCTGCGTGGTATTTTCAGATGAAATAACCACAAGAAGGCTTATCCTGGCACAAAAAAAAAAAGCTTACAGGGGTTCAGTGTCTAGAACGTGTGGTTCTGTATGCGGCCTAACAAGAACAAACTTTACAATCACCACGGCATTTTTTCTTTACAAATGGTAAGTCAATCTACAAACATACACGACTGAAGAACAATCCCCTCGCAGCAGAAGATTGCGCTTCACAAAATAATATTACTGGAGGAAACTTGAGAGGTACAGTGTATCCTGTTAGGCTGTTACCCAGAATGTACAACCTGGCAGCTCACCGCAGAACACCATAGCAGAAGCAGGTATGGTCGCCATGCATGGAGCGGTGGAGCTGGAGGACGATCGCCCATGACTGCATCCGATCGATGCACAGAGGGGCAGAGCGCGATTCAGACCACTCATCCACAAGCAACTGAAGATGCATGTTCGGTCCAAAGAAAATGGAGCGGTAGCAGCATCAACTTCCGGCATGTATGCATCTTTCTTTTTTTGGCATTTTCGTCCCAACATTTGGTATCTCTTTTTATCCCTTTTCCCCGTATTTCAATTGCAGGCTCTGCTGCATGCAATTGCTTGTGCTCTCCAGCGATCTTGCCTGTAGCGCAACCTACAACAGATGAGCAGTTGAAGGTTGCAAGGCTGACACTGGAAGATAGCCAGTCGTATTCAGGGTTCAGTAGCTTCTTGTTTGGTTTAGCGGATCGTAGTCATACGCTTCGCCAGCCTTGATAAAACGTCCCTTGACCCTTTTTCTCACGTCTGCCCTAGCCTTGCGAGAAGCATATCTGATCTTCTTGTCAAACCTGTTGACCAAATTCATGAAAATAAAAGGTCAATTCACAACTTTCGTGAGGAAATCAATAGTGAAATTAAAAATAAGAGACACCAAAAGTGGGAGACTTTTTCCTAAAACATTAAGTGTGATCTATAATATAAGTTCTAAGACAGAGAAAAAACATTTTTCGGAATTTTCCTAAATAACCCACAATTAGATGTGCTTACTTCCGTCTCTTCTTCTTCTCCTTGTATCGTGTGAGAGCACTATCTCTGCTGCCTCCAGCAACTGAGCCCTCAGGACCAGGAGGATGCCAGGGTGCTTCACCCATGAGGAGCATTGGTGATACCCCACAATCTTGGTGATCTCCAGCACTGCTTTCACCAGTCAAACCAGAGAAGGATTGGGATATACTGGATCTAACTTGCCTAACAGGAATACAAAGGCTGGAATCAGCCTGTGCTCCTGGGTTTGACATCGCAGAATCAGCTGAAACAACATTGCTACATTCCAGCTGCATATATTTGTGCTCCTGAAAACATAAAGATGACCCCAAATATTTAGTAAAGCAACAACATGTTTGACTTTCCTATGAATAACAATGAATTCAATACAATGGAGCAATTGTCCACTATACAACCCTTTTAATGCAAGAGCAAGCTGTGGGGGATACATCATGCATGGGTTGAAAGTTGCAAAAAAAAATGTAGTGAAAGAACATGAAGTTGTTATTAGTTTATCAAACAAGCATTGTATTCCATGGATGGATAAAAAATTTAACAAATTTAAACACCAAAAGGTCCTGAACTGAAACCGAGTGAAATCAATGCAACTTGTAGATAACGACTAAGGTAGGAAAATAAACTGATCGTAGCTAACTAGTAGCTTATGGGGAATATGGGAAGCCTCCAGCACAGTAGTTCTCTTTCCCACAACAAACATTACAAATGAAAATATATACTCTAACCATCAGCATGTGATAATTGCGCGAATTGACATTGTAAGATAAAGGTTCTAGAATTATCATGCAAAATGCTTTCATAATATTTAATCATCTTTGTTTCAGATGTCATTTTTCATAGAAATTCATTGCATATTGTCAACTTGTAGACTGTGTCGATGTCCTAAATTTATATTTTGAATCATAAGGAGTATAGAAGAAAAGTACAAACCTCATTAGAATCAAAAGGTGGCATTTCCTTCATTTCAAAGTAACTGTCAATTCCAGCATCGTCAAAGAGTTGCTCTGTTTGAATATGAGAGGTACCAAACAGTTCTTCATAATTCTCGAATGTCAGGTCAGTATCATCCACACATAAGTCCTCATACATGCTACCATCATTGAACTTATCATCGTCTGCAGCATAAGGTACCTGAGAAATGTAACAAAATGTTTCATAAGCATACAACAATGACAGACATTATTTCCTTTTTAAAAAAGATATACTCATGGTAAACAAGCAGATCCATACTGATTCAGCTTGCGATTGTTCAACCATCCAGATTAGGATGTCACCAATACAAATGCATCAAATAACTTGTTACAGGAATAAACTTTTCATTGTAAGGTGAAATTATTAGAGAAGTGAGCCTTGCAGGAAAGGAAACAAGAGAGGGAACTTTGGATAGCCACACAGCAATAGTAGCGACAGAAGGATCATCACTTAGGAATAATGCATGTACAGTATCTTCCAAAGATGAGCAGTATAGGAATTGAGCTGCTGCACGACTGGAACTGTAACCATGCACAGTTACTATTGTTGTGCTATATTCATATGAGAGCACTCTTTATTATATACACTAAGTAACTTTGCATGCAATAAGCAAAAAGTCTTATGACATAAAGAAACTTGGAAGAATATTCAAACGCATTTTGGAGGAAGATACGAAAACCACAGCACCTTTTGCGTCATTGAAACTGGTCCAGCAGGCTGATTAGTGGCTAGTGGCAGAACATTGAATCCATCACCTGAAGAAGAGCCAATCAGAGGTTTAAGCTTGTCACCAGTGGGTGGATCACTCATGAGTGCTGTGCTAGCTATTTCCAACAATCTTTTATCATCTGAAGCACCACAATGATTAGTCACATCACCATCATCAATTGTCATCATGCTCATTCCATCCTCACAGTTGGGCTCAGCAGCTACAGTAGGGATATCCATAACAAATGACCAGATTCTCGAAAGCTCTGCCGATGATGGGCACCCGGAGTAACAGTTTATGGCCTGCCTTTTATGCCCAGTAGCCCCTGATGCTGCATCATGCCCATTCCAATCACAATTTTGGCAAAGTGATGTGTTCTCTTCAATACAGCGGACAGCTGCAGGCTGTGAGCAACAACGATCACAAAGAAGGGTCCTTGTGTGACGGCGGGACAGCGCATTAGCTGAATGAACATTACGATCACATGACAAGCACAAGGATGCCGCATCTGATCTGCAGTAGATCATTGACCTTTGTTTCCCACAGAAATCACAAAGGGCAGCCATGATCCTGGGCAGTACTTGGGAAAAATTCCACAAGCTGGTCACTCCCACTACCAACGCCACCTTCCTTGGCTTTCTTCAGTAGTTGAATTCAGTGGAATCCTATGTGATACTGGCATATAGATGTAAAAAGTCAGTAACAACTAACAATACAGCAAACTTATAGTTATATCTGACTGTTTGGCATATAGATAAAAGTTTGAGTATCAAAAAGAACCCAGCAACGTTTCCCCGTGATCATGAAAACAACAACCTGTTCTGTTCGACCAATAGTAATTTAAAACATATACACCAAGCAGCAAAAATATGCATCTACTCTCATCCTGTCATCAGCTAGTGTCAATCTAGAATAACATATGACCACTTCCTGATATGGCTACATAGGACGCTTCCACTTGGAGAAATTTGAGGTTTCAACATAGTCTTCCTAGATCTGCCAGCCAGGGCATAGATAACTCAAAGTTTAAATACAGAAGACAGAACACTAATATAGGAACTTACACCATGAACTAACTGGAAGTTTAAGACTATACCACTGTTGCAACATGTTGCATCTGTAAAGCTAAGGGAGGGAGAAAACACAGTAGATTCAAAACACTTCCGCCTAGAGTGACCATAATGCATTTGATACCACCAAAAGATGCAGGGAATAATCAACTTGGGGCTAAACAGACGCTAATTGCAATTGGCAGCATTGCTTTGAAGAAGTAAAAGCCTCCTCTCCTGCCAGCTTATCGCAGCATATCAGCACACAAGCGTGAGAGACAAAAAGGATGAAGTGCAACCGAAACTTTAGCAACCGCCAGTGCAAATGGCTACCTAGTTATCGTTTCGTTGGCAAGTTAGTATTTTTGCATATCCAGAAGACACCTTTCTAAGCACTTGACGTGTAAGCGCCGCGTCGTACTAAGTTGCCACACGCCAAACTTCCATTAGAACAAACACAGGTGTTAAGCAGCACTAACCTTCACTTTTCTTTTTCCTGGTCGCTACCGCACATATGCGTGGATAAAGCCAGCGGACTTTCTGCGCCACTAAAATAAACGAGGCAAATTTCGCTCTTATCTTTCAAAAACAGACAAATTCAATCCTTTTGACACCAATGAATAGTTGCGGCTAAGAAGAGAAAGAACAGCGACGTAGAAGCAAAGCGCAAATATATGATCACTAATTCACTGTGCGTCAGTATGCAAAAGCAACTTTTCAAAAAAGAGGGAAAAAAAGGTTCTTTGCTGGCTGAATTGTCTGCGGATACAAGCAAAGCCAGAAGCCACGGTGCTTCGGTGATTAGACGGGGTAATCAAGACTAGCAACTGAGTCCGCAGGCTCAAGGACAAAATCAAACAAACTAAACCACTCACGTACGCTCTACGCAACACGGGACAAAACGTGAAGTGTCCGCAAAGAGGAAAGAAAAAAATCACAGTTCAGACCCGTCAGTCCGACACATATCGAACTCCCTGGAACAGCGGAGGACTAAGCAAGCAGACTCGAAATCGAACACTCAAAGTCCCCGATCGAAGAAACAATCCACTCCGCCCGTCGAAATCCAAGCCACCCCTTGCAGGTACGGAACGGAATCCAATCCTACCGCGAACGAACAGCTCGCGCGGAATAGCAAATAGCGAGAGCGACTCACCGAGGATCGCTGCGCGGCAGCTCGGGGCTCGGATCGCTCCGGCGCGGCGCGGAACCAGCCGACGGCGGGGCAGCGGTGGAGAGGTCGAGAAGCTTCCGCCGCTCCGCGCGATAGCAAACGGCCTCTCTTTTGCGTTGGGGGAGGAGGACTAGGAGGAGGTTTTGCCAACAGGGCGAGCAGGGGGCGTGGGGGGGATAAGCGAGGAGAGACGCGGGGAGAGGAGGGGAATGCGATGCAAACAGGTGGGGAGGGGGAGGTCGCGAGGGGAAGAAGCGGAAGGGATGAGGGCGGGGCGCGCGGGGAGGGGCCCCACCCGGGTGCCAATGTGACGCGGGGCCCGCGGGGGTGGAAAGGTCGCGCTGCCGCGGTGCCCTTTTTGCGCTTTTCGCGGGGCAGGACCGTCATTTGGCCCCGCGGCCAGGATAAGGGGACGCCCCGGCGGGCGCCACGTGCGCGGCGCTTTTCGACAAGTGGCAGGTGGGGCCTCGCGGCCGCTGGTCGTGGCTGGGTGGACCTGTGGTGCGCGCGCCCTCACCCGCCGTTCTCGCGCGCGCGCGCTCGCTCGCTCGGTTTCCACTTGTGACTTGCCGCCCCTGACAGGTGGTTCGTCGCTGCTGCCAGCCACGGCGGCCCGCCGAGCGTCGACGCGCGGCGGCGCCGGCGACCATGCGTCAGTGCTAGGATTCCGGTCACCCGCACGCGACAAGCAACATGGAAAGGGAGGCTAAAACGGAGATGGCCACCGCGGCATCAATTCAGGCACCTATCTATCCTGAGAACAAGCAGCTGCGGTGTGTGTGGTCTGCGGATAGCTCGGGACTTTCCAACGGGTCTTATCAGTCCCCACTCCACAACTAGAGAAGAATTTTGCTTACAAATCTGCCCCGACGAGGTGATGACCTGAGCCATATCCAGGAGGAATCGATCAACCAACACGAGGGGGACAGAGACTTTTACCCGGGCCCGGTGGAGCGGTCGAGTGGAGGCTCGTGTCACGACCAGCGGCCAACCAGAGTTGATCGTTGTTCCGACGGCACCCGGCCTGCTACACCAGGGGCTACCGGCGGCACCACCGAGGTCGAGCGGATCAGACAGGCGGTCTGTGCTGCCTGCCTCGTCGTGGGCAGGCGCGCGAACACTCCATTGGATATTTGGATATCTGCCAGCACTGACGAAGTGACGAGGCGGGGGCGAACGAGGCATGACGCTCCACGCACGGCGATGTGGTGACACCTGCCTGTGGGCGTGAAACAACAAAGCAATGTGCATCCTATCGTGGACAGCCGCCGAACCCTGCTCTTTTTTTTTTCCACGCGCACGGGCACGGCATGGCTGCTCGTGTTCTGTTCGGAGTTTCAGACGGAGCGGGAGCAGGCGCGACAAGGACGGGCGGCGACTGGTATTTCTTCAGACCGTTTTGCCTCCGAATTTTTCGCGTGTTTGCCAGCCACTGTTCGCCCATCGCATTCAGCATTCATTCAGACTCAGGGGCGGCGACCGGAGCGGAGAAGTACACTGCATCGCGGCTCGGATGCATGTCGTGTCGTGTGAGGCAGGCAGGCAGGCAGGACTCCCAGCTCCTGAGAGGCCGAAAAGGGCAGGAAAGGCACACGGACACGATAGGATCGCCAGCGGCGGCAGCGCCGCTGTGCGTATTGCGACGTGGACTCAGGCAGCCCAAGGGATCCAGCTCCAGCGCAGTGGCATGCTGGCATGTAGGAGTAGGACCTGCTGGGACGTGGCCGTCGTCTGGGGCGGGGGAGCAGCTGCCGCCGTCGACGTGACCTGCCGCTTCCGGCGCCGGCCAGCTAGCGTTCCGCGTCGCTGTCGCTGTTGTCCCGTTGGTACACCGGCGGGATCGGAGGACGGAAAGGGAGGAGAGGAGGAGGTCGCCGTCGGCGTTCGTGACAAAAGGAGGCGTCGCTGCGTGCATCGATTCGGCTGTGATCGATGCGATCCGTATATGCAGGTGGAGGTGCCGATTCCCTCGTGGAGAAGGAGAACCCTGTGCTCTCGGCATACGGCCAGCTGCCTGGCCGTCTGAGCATGGAATGGAATACATGCTCTCAGCTTTGAACTTCGAAGCTTGCTATCGCAAACGAATACGGCGCGCGCGATCGGTACGACCCAGGACCGTACGTCGACGCTCGACAGCATCCATCTTTGGGGAGTCGAGTCCCTTTGAGATCCATGTTTTTCAGGAGCCTCGGCCCAGGGATCGGGTCCCTCTCAAGTTCTCTCCAAAACTAACCTTCTCAAGTTGAGAGTTTTCGGATGGCATGTCCAACATTAACCGTACAGTGACAGGTATCTCCGACAAAACCATATCTGGCTTGTGTAGCCTATAGTTTCGTTGGCCAAAGCTTCAGGTTGAATTTGAGTCTGCGGGAAAATTTACAAGTCTCCATTAGGCACAGAGCTATACTATAGGTAGAGTCTAAAAAAAGCTTGGTGGGGTTGGGGGGGTGGGGGGGATGGGATGGATCTGTATGTGCACAGTCGCAGGCTCATTGCAGGTGCGGCAATTCATCTCTGAACCCACCACAATCCACTACTATTCACAAGCTAGTTAAGCGTGTTATCCTTCTCCCAAATTTAGTTCGATCTTGCTCTTGTAAATCATGAAATACCATCCTTGTATTTTGCAAGAATAAATGCGCAGAACATTGGAGAAACCACAATCTGCTCTTGCTAACGTTTAAACCCGACCAAAAGATGTTCTTTTGTATACATGGTAAGTAGGTCAAGATTAGAGCATGTGAAAAATATCAGGGTCATGCCACTTTTTGTTTTGAGAAAAACTCATGTCATTTGACTGTGATGTGGCACAGCATGCCACGTTTGACTTCATCTGATGGGTATCCTTTTTCTTCATATATTTTTGCTGATCATTTCACTAACTAGGTATCATGGATACCCGCTATCCATTACAAAAAGTATTCCATGTGCCTGAAACTACTACATGCTAGTTTCTACTCTGTCAATGACTCAATGTATTCGGCGTCATGCTGAAGAATTGAAGAATGATAACTTTGCCGCTCTAGTCTTACAGAATTTGGCAATAATTTTCATGCCGAATGATTGTTCATCCCACACTATTGTTTTTCTATATGGTTGTATATTGGTGTGTGATGATGAGGAAGAAGCATGATAATACCCATGAAATCTGATATTTAATATAGAAAATATGCAGCCTGTTATGGTTCTATATTTATCTGAAGTTTTTGCAATTTGGTCGATATCTATTCACTTGTTTTAACTTTTTTTTGTACGCACCTCATTTATGTCAGTTTATGCAGTTTTTTGTAAGACGTATGATCTGAATCTGATAAATACATAATTCGAGGGTTTTGATGCATCTGAAACACCCGAATCATCTTCTGTAAAAAATAATTAGGTATTTTAAACAACCGAATGCCTTACAGCATATTACAACCTTTCTATCATATATTCTTATCTATGTACTCCTAGTCACCACCAACTAACACCAAATTATTCTCATCACCGTATAATAAAAAGAGTATTTACACTTACCAGTAGGCAGCGAAACTAAATTCTTCTCCACCAAACTAAATTCTTCTCCACCGCTCTGACGGGAATCAAAGTCGCATCATCCCCTTGTACGAGGAAGTAGCTTGCAATACTCCGGTGTGCTAGAACCTCGATGATGATGCTCCGGTGTGCTAGAACCTCGATGATGATGGGTATCAGTTCAACTTCCGCGAGAAAAGGAGCTGGGTGTACCCTCTGAAGTTGGAGGAGCTGCCGCTGCGGACAGGGGCGAAGGTACGTAGTACCTAGGGGGTGCACATGCACCCACAAGAAAATAAAGTACATAGGGGGTGCACATGCACCCACAAGAAAAATGACAAATCAGTTATTTGGATCATTTTTTCACCATATATGTATCCTACATCCTAAACTTATGCACTCACAAGGTAAATGCACCTCCACTACTTTGCTCTAGCTTTGCTACTGGCCTCGGAGGAGGAGGTGGACATTGAGGACGCTGGATGGCGGAAGCAGATGCTAAGGCTGTGTCGAGCGAAAGGTGAGCGGTCTCCAGAGATGAGCTAGACATATACCCTTTATCGTTAGGGTTGACACATAGACGGCGTTCGGTAAAATTGCAGGAGCCGCTGCCGCGGGAAAGGAGGAGTTAGATGTTAACTTGCTGCTCTTGTGCCATCGGTGTCGACAGGACAAGTAGCACACCAAAAGTCCTACTACCAATCTAACGACGGCAATGCTTCCAGCAATCGTACCTCCTATTTGGCCGCCAGTTAGGCACTTAGGCCATGGTGATGGAGCATACCATAGGCATGGGGCGGATGGAGATGGTGGTGGACAGGCGCGGATCTAGGGTTGCAGGTGGGCTGGAGCCCCACCCCAACCCATCCACCCCCACAACTGGTGCATCAATGAAGGAGGAAGAATGATTGGAGAGAAAAAAGAGGTAAGGAAAGAAGAAAAATAAAAAGATTGAGGAGGAAGAAGGAGCTTAGACCCCTTCCATATTCCGCTGCATCCGCTACAGGTGGCGGAGCAGTTGTCTAGTATATTAAAAAAAATTGACTGTTCTGCTCGGCGTAGTGGAGCGAACCGGCCGGATCCTTCACCCAAATCCATACCATATTCGTAGAGCGACGTGTCAACATATGATTTGCGCGGCCAGCATATACATGCTACGTGTCCTTCCACGACCACGACTCAATGTTCAAGACGCTATCTCACTTGCCTGATCTACATTTCTAGCTACGAATGAGGCTCAATATAGGTGCTGCTCCGTATCAATTTCACGGCACGCTGACCATGTTCCTCAAGCTAGCCTCTCGAGCCTTTCCGATCAATCCTTATGAATGAAGCAAGGAAGGTTCCTCGCTCCTTCCTCGGATGCAACCGTACTTATATTGATACGTCACTTGAAGCATTGCTAAGGACATTAGTACCATGAGTAAAAAGAAGAAAAGAGGTGTGCAACTTAAGCGGATTCTATATCCTTCTCCTAAATTTAGTTCGATCTCACTTGTAAATTATAAAATACCATCCTTATATTTCGTAAAAATACAGACACAAAACACCGTAGGAACTATTATATGCTTTTGCTAACGCTCAAATCCGATCAAAAGATGCTCTTTTGTATACAACAATTCTCCGCTCAGATTAAATCTCAGAGCGTTAGACCCAACCAGCAGCGAAGAACAATACAAAAAATCCAGAATAAAATACGAATTAATTGATCATAAGCTATCATACTTCATACACTTTTACGGTACAATACGCAACTGCGCATCGAAAGAGCCGAGTAACTCATTTCAGCGGAAAACGTGGGAGTACTTGCGCGGGACACGGGCGGGCCGCCGCGCATCACTCAGCGGCACACTGTCATTTAAGCTGGGAGAAGCACTGCACGAGCAAAATGACCAGGAACGCTAGACAGGATAGCCCCGCGGCTGCACTGCACCGACACCGAAGACCGCCGTGCTGGTCCTGCCCCACGTGTCGGCGCGGGCATCCACCTCCCCGTCCGCGCCACTGTCGTCGCTCACGGCTCAGGGCCTCAGGTTCATCTCCTCCCTCTGTTTCTTAAACCTTTCCCTTCTCTCGGACTCTCTCTCCCTTGCTGTTCCTTCCCTGGCGGCGACGATTGGGCGGCCGGCGGCGCCATTTGTCACGTCTTCGCCCAGCCCTTTGCCGGCGACGAGCGCATCCTCCAGGTATGCCCGCCCCTTCTCTTTCCTTCTGCTGTGCGACACGGAGCACCCCAAACCCTAACAAAACTATTTGTATTCGGATCTGAATCCAGTTACAATATATTACCTACTAACTTTGATTCGTTTGCAAAAATTATCGGGTGTACATGTCCTATGCTGGGTCCGCCCCTGCTGTCGTGTGTACTCCATGGTGATTTAGGGAAGGACTGTATGATGGGGAAGATTCTTCACTGAAGGTTCTAACAACTATTCGCTTTGCAATTTTGTGATTAATTTAAATATGAATAATGTAGGTTTTGAGAAGCAGAACTTGTGCGCATCTTTTGGTTAAGAGTCTCAACAAGTTTTTCCAATGGATCGAGTACCGAATGGAAAGCACAAGGGTTCTGTCAACCGGCCAGGAGTCGTTGTGCTTGATTCATCAGATTCTGGCTCTGACTCTGAAGGTAACGGCGAATTCAGTTTTCATGTTACAAATTTTGCCATTCTATAACTCATGAAATGCTCCAGCACCCTTTTAACACATGTATTTATGATTGAACTCTTGACATTCTGGACATGCCATGTAAGACATGTTTGCTGTTATCTTGTATAGCGTTTATTACATGTAAGGATGCCCCTAGGACTAGGACATTGAGGGGAGCGAAAAAAGTACCTCACATTATTGTTTGTGTTTGGTTTTAATCACTAGATTCCAAAATTCTATGGTGGTGCCCATCAGCTTTTATTGGCAGGCTTCATACAGATACAGTTGATATACTACTAAAGAAAAATTGGCGGCATACGAATAGGAGCTGTCCATGTTTTTTTATTCACATAGCATGCATTCGTGGTCATTAACACCAATTAAATGTGAATGCACATATCATTTTGATTGCAAGTGCACTACAGACTACTCTTGAATCATGATTTGTGGGTGCGCTGTGCACATAACAGCTACCAGGTGGTGATAATTGAGCTCAATATATGCTGTATGATTGTATTTGATCTTCAGTATTATGATAAGAGCAAATATGGGACATTGGAACCCCATTACATCAAGAAAATTCTGAAATATATGGCGTAGCTGATTGTTACTGCCCATGAATAACTTGATGTATGGTTGACATTAAAACCTGCAGCACTCATAGCACTGCCTGTTTTTAGGTTTTGTAGAAGAGCTTACTCCTGTTCACTCCAAGTCAAACGGTAAGGCTTCATCTGGGAGCCTAAAAACTGGTGGAAAGGGTTCGTCTTTCTCTAAAGGTATGCACGCACAATGCTACTACACATGATCCCCTTAGAAAGTTACTTAAATATTTGTGCTATAGATCAGAGTGTTTACCTCTGTACTGTAGTTACATTAATTTTTTTCTTTCACACGTTATGTTCTTAGTGTTAATTTCTCCCTCCCTTTTTAGGAGAAGCAAGCCATGGAAAGGCATACAGTGGTGGCAAAGGTGGAAAGGGCTCTTCATCAAATGTAGTGCCTACTAAGTCTGATGCAGAACTAAAGCTGGAGCTTGGTCAGTTCCCTTCAGTGAAATTCTTAAAATGCAGCTTATTTTGATGCTAACTACTCAGTAATGCTGAAATAGACTATTAGTGATTGGGCGCTAAGGTTTTTGGGCCATTCTAGGAATCTAGGCTCAAACTTTAGCGGTTCATGTTGTGAAAAGAAGGCTCACCTGTGCCTGGTTTGGTAATTCCCTAGGTGTGTTTTTGGTATCTCAAGTTTTGAGCTCATGCTGCTTCTTGGCGTTGGGAGTTCTTCCCCACTTTATTGTATATGTTCTTCACCTTGAGAAAACTAGGGTTAGGGAGGGTCTGTATAAGGACTAGTGAACTAGACAGTGGCTTTTTCCTCAACATATCTTCATAATCAAGTTACAGACCATATGAAGATTAGACGGTGGTTTGTGAGTGATTGGAATGTGTATTTATTTGTTGCCTACACTTGTATAGTTGTATTTTGTTATCAACAATGGATTAAATGCTCTCACTGGCCCCTTGTTTTTTGTCCCGCATAATTTTTCATTTTCCCCTCCTCCCATTTGTAAATCTGGTCATTCTTCTCTTAAGTTGGTCAGCTTGATCTGGTTCTTGCATGTATCTGTTTGTAGAAGTGTGAGATAGTGAGTGGGTGTTGTTATTAAGCAATCTTTTGCTTGTTGATGTATGCACACAAGGTGTTTGTGAAAATGCATTAAAAATTAATATTTGTGTTGTTCTGGCATGAGTTTTGAGCTCAAGTGTCATCTTAGTGGTATATGAGAGTATGAGACGTTCCTATGGTCATGTGATATTTTTTGTGTGTAAAAGGGGCTGGTATGTTTTATGCCATTGTGAATGTGGTATGTTGACACTATTCTGAATGAGCAGTAGTCTGATTTCCATGAGCCCTTATCTCTATGCAAATCGTATAACCTTATCCTGCGACCTGCCCTTGTAATCACAAGAATGGAAATAATTTTTGCTGTTATTGGTTGCAGATATCCCTCCAAACTCTAAGATGCTAATGAATTGTGAAGCAGCTGAATTGTTGCAAGAAATTCACGAGCATATGGCTATATTATCAGAGGATCCCAAAATCAAAATTCCTGAGTAAGAATATTGCTGTTTGTGTTTTGTTCGGCCTGACTAATCATTCTCTGTGCTATGTTCAAGTCTCTTAGCTGTTCAGCTTCTCTATACTCCTCGTTGTTGCTTGTGCAGGTCATTTGACAAAGCTTTCCAATATGCAAAAGATGGAAACCATTTCAGAACTGCTAGCTCTGTAAAACAAGCTCTGGAGTATCCTTTATTTATTAAGGCTATAGAGCAGCTACTAGAAGTAACATCTTATTATAGAGTTGTATCAATTTGTCAAGCATGCATGTTAGCAGTTCAGTTCCTTGACTTGTTGCTGTAGACCACTTAAAAAATGTGGTGTTAATGATGGCGAGGTTGGTTACTTAATTTCTTCTTCCTTTCTTGACTTTTCTTTATGTAGCACCACCCTCATCTAACTCCACTTTTGTGTGCTTGCAACAGATATGCATGATAGCAAACATTGGGCCAGAGACCGTTGAAGAGGTATATGCACTGGTGCCATCTCTCAAGGTCAGCCTCTTTCTTGGCGCTTCAGTACTCTTATATTCTGAACCTACCATCATCAAACTTTTGTAAAATCCAAATCTGTTTCTACCCAGGCCAATAGGTCAGTTAACGAAGGTCCAATCACCGAAGTTCTTGCGGCTCTTGCTAACATAAAAGCAGTCAAGTGAATCTCCAAGGGAGCTAGGCAGGTAAACCCCTGCAGATGTTAATTTGAATAACACCTCTGTCCTGATTGAACACCTTTCTTACTGGCCTCCATTGCCTCCTGAATCTGAAGCAGCAATATTGCTGATCAAGGAACTTGGAATCTGCAAACGGACCGTTTGATGTTTTGGATGTTCTGCGTAGTCGGGTTATGCTTTACATGTAAAAACCGTAGCACGTGCTGCATGAACTCCTCTAGGATATCTAACTGCTGAAGTGCAGATTCAGCTGAGTGGTTGAACTAGTCTACTCAGAACTGTTAAGCACTGTCTGCACTTGTGGCTACTAGCTTGAAACAATGAAGCTGCTGACTTGCTGACATCTGTTTATCTGTTGCCATCCGTTGATTCGTGCCTCTCGACGTATCCGTATCTGTTTGCTTCCGAGTTTATGCGCAGTGCTCATTTTTACGAGGGCGGTGGATCCGAGTGGTAGGGTGGTACCCACCTTAGGTCCGGTTTGGATCATCTAGGACTAACCTGTTTGGATGTTTGGATCCATAGACTGAACTTTAGGTGGGACACTTATAAAAATATAGAAATGTCTTGTTACCCTTAGATTATACTGTTGTGTCTAAATGCGCATAGTGAGGGATGGTTTGGTCTTTTCACAGTTCGAAGGTTGAGGTTGGTTTATTCCAAATTAGGTGGATTGTGAGGACTAGTGGATTAAACTTCAATTGGGGTGGAATTAAACGGAATTACTTTAATCTATATTTTAATCTACCTGTTTGGATCACCTAATGGACTAAACTTAACTTTAGGTCTAAAGTTTAGTCCATGGATCAAACAGGATCTTAATGTTCTGCATTCTCATTGAGAATCCGCCGCGAAGGCTACTGTTGACTAAGTACACGTCTTAAGTTATGAAGCCGAGAGAATTACAGCATGACGTTTTGCGTAGCTAATAACAGCTGCGGACCTCACGTCGATCAGCCACACCCACAGACGCTTGACTTGCTGGTCACTGACTAGCAGTCGCGGGGTAATCGAACGGCAGCGGCTGCACGTCGTCGCTGAGCGGCCCGGCGTGCCGGAACCCGTACGCCCTGAGCACCTGGTCGTCGGCAAAGTTGAGCGCGCGGCGCATGCCCTCGTCGCAGCTGGCCCCGGTGTAGTGCTCGTTCCGCTGCCCGCTGCAGGGCTGGCACCCCGTGAAGTGCGTCACGAAGGGCCGGCGCCACCCGTTCACCCCGGCCTCCGACAGCCCGGCCCCCGCCAGCGCCGCGTTCCTCGCCGCGGCGTGCGCCGCGTGCTCGACCTCCGCGCGCCGCCGTCGCAGCGCGGCCGACCCCGGTCGCCGCTCCATCGCCTCGTAACGCTCCGTGATGTTGCCGAGCCGCCCCACGATCTCCAGCCAGTAGCCCTCGAAGTAGTAGTCGCTCTCGAGGAACACCTTCTCCCGCCACGGGCTGCCGCTCTGCAGCAGCATGTACACGAGCGCCGACTGGTCGTCCGACTCGTCGAACACCTTGTCCCCGAACGTGGACTTGAGCACGGTGCCCCAGCGCCGGTAGTCCGGGGAGTCGGGCCCCATGGCGGCCCACGCGTCCATGAAGTCGAGCGACCACTGGCAGTTCCGGATGAGGAACACCCCGGCGTTGAGGCTGGTCCAGGACCTGGCCTCGAACACGAGGCGCGGCCAGCCGTGGACGACGAGGTTGTGGCCGCGGTACCGGCGCAGGGGGAGGCGGAAGTCCATGTCGGTGAGCACGGCGTCCGAGTCCACCCACCACACCCACTCCGCCTCCGGGTGCGCCACCATGGCGGCGCGGATCGCCGGTATCTTGGCCCAGTACCGGTCCATCGACGGCCGCAGCAGCGCCGTGTTGTACAGCAGTTGCACGCCGTGGAGCCGGCAGTAGTCCGCCTTGTTCTTCAGCAGCCGCGTCAGCGTGTTGTCGCCGCCGGGGGCCCCGCACGGCGCCGGCTGCGAGCCGGACACCATCAGGACGCGCTCCTCGCCGCGGGAGAGCTCCGGGCGCGCGCGCGCCCACCCGGCGCGCTTCTCGTCCCACCCCGCGATGGGCCGGTCCACGGTGTACGCCAGCACCGGGTCATCGTAGAACGTGCGGCCGCCGCCGCCCGGGGAGGAGCCGGCGTGCAGGGCGCCCTCTCCCTCGTCGTAGTAGGCGAACGGGTTGGCGAGCGCGAGCAGCAGCACCGTGGCGACGACGCCGCCCGCGGCGAAGAGGAGCGCGTCGACGAGCAACGACGGCTTCGCGGCGCGCTGCGGCATCGTGAGCTCTTGCTCTCGCTCTCGGGAAGCCGGGATGCTCACTGCGCACGCAGGCGAGTCGCGCCACATACATAACTGACGTTCTGGCCGGGGCGGGAATAGTAGTGGTTTTGGCGGCGGGGCCACGAACGCCAAAGGCCCTCCGGGTCCTGGAGCGGTTGCAGCCGTCGGCCGAGAGCCCGGGTGGAGATGGGGTCGTGGATGGGCACTATGGCAGCTAGCCGCGGCGCCGGCGCGAGGCCAACCCCCGTGCTGCCGTGTTGGCGAGGCCACGCACACGCACTAGGTAGCGCACGGGGACGCACACACAGCGGTGCAGTCCCCGGCAGCTTGCAGTTTCGGACTTGGCGACTAGTGCTGACAGCCTGACACCGATCTACAGTATCTAGAAGCCTAGAAACAGGATATTATGCGAGAGCAAGACAAATCTGCAGGATGCAGCTTGTGAACAATGATTGTTTTTTGCGGGAAAATGTTGCTAGTTTTTCTAAGGGATACCCTAGTCACTAGACACTTTCTGTTCACTTTACTACATGCGGTAGATAGAAAGCAACCGTGAGTTGCGGATGGCTTCCTTTTCTTTTCTTTTCTTTTTTTTGTCTTCAGAAATGTACCGTACGCTGCTTGCAATTCAGAGAGCGGACAGAACAGCGAAAGAGTGATGCATTCTTGACCATGAGTCCATGACTGGAGGGCTATCGGAGTGGCCTGGCAAGTGTTCTGCTGCTGCGGTGTGCTGCAACTGCATGAGCTTGCTGTTCTCGCGCGGTACGAGGAGCTGCTGCAGGAAAGCCTGCGCAGCATGCGGATTGGGCAGTCAACCACGGCCCAAGCCTGCACAACACAACACTGAGGCCCCGTTTAGATGCACTCCAAATTCCAACTTTTTACACTCTCTCTCCATCACATCAATTTTGGAATACATGCATGAAGCAGTAAATGTATATAAAAAAATAACTAATTGCACAGTTTAATTATACATCACGAGACGAATCTTTTGAGCCTAATTAGTCCATGATTAGATAAAATTTATCAAATACAAATGAAAGCGCTACAGTGTTACTATTGCAACTTTGTTGCAATCTAAACAAGGCCTGAGTCACTGACCAGACCCTTTCCAGGCACACATGCCTAGCGGGGACAGTAAACCCGTACGAGCAATTGAGAATCCCTGTTTCTCTTTTCTCAATCGGGAGCGGTCTGACCATCACCCTCGAACAAGGAACGACACGAACAACTCCGCTGTTCAGTTCAGGGGATGCCAGTGACGCAGAGTAGAACCGAGCCCATGAGCTTGCCCCGCGGCTTGCTCGATGCACGAGCACGACGCGCTCGTTGCCAACGCGTAGAAGACGAGCGGCGGGGTGGATGCTGGTTGGGGACGAAGGTCCTGCTTCAGCTCCACCGACCCGTGGCCACTTCCGCCGGCGACGCCCCACCGGCCACCGCGCCGCGTCGTCCTCGTCGCCCTGTTGCGGGCTGACAGCGTGGAGTGGCTGGCCAGCTGGGGAACAATCCGAGACGCCGTCGTAGTTCTCGTGCTGGCTGGCATATGGCCTCGTTTTATTGGGCCACCACCCAACTACGGCCCATAAACTGTAGATTCACGTGAGGATGATACTCTAGGTTTGGTGATTGCGACATAGCTGTTGTTACCCAAACAAACATAGTAGCTACTACCGTCCATTCAGAATGGCTATGGTTCCTTAAAAAACTGGCTAATGATTACTTTGTGGATGGTTCGGCTGTAAGTCTGCTACAAAAAGTGTTTACTGTCGCCTTTTTGCGATTCTGATGATTCGACAATGTAATCCACAAGTAAATAAATATTGATATCGAACCTTTTGTTCTTTCACACGTGAGAGCAGAATCCCTCCCCTTACGACCTAAACAAACTGTTGTCTAGTGAATTGGCGACACCACCCATCTTCTCGAACAAACTGCTATCCATCCAAAATGGCCACGATCAAGGTGGTTCCGCTGTCAAGTCTAGGGCTGAGTAGTTCACTGTTAACTTTCGGCTGTCATTTTTTTTTCTTTTGCGAAACGGCTGCCATGATTTGACATGCATCCGATATACTATGTCCCAATGGAGGGTATCTGTTCTTTCACATGTGAAAATGAAAATACTCTCCCGCTACTGTCCTGAAGAAGGCTCTGTCCCCATCAACAGGCAGCTGTTGTTTTCATCGTATTATTCCCTTTTCTACTCATGTTTTGGTGACTTGGCTCTGTAAACTCTCGCATTAGGCATTACCCATTACCCACTCTGACAATTGCTCTTCGTGAGCCACCATCTCGAGGGACATGCATGAGCATATAGAGCATCTAGCTTTAATGATGATGCAGCCCACGCATTTCTAGTCACAGTGGATCTGAGAGAGAAGGCGTCACATCTGCTTGGATCACCTTGAGACCCGGACAGGAGACTTCGACACGGCAGACTTGCTCTACCTTCGTTGACGCATCGCCCGTCTTACAGGTCCAACCTGCCTCCGTCTTGCTTGATTGCACGCCTAACCATGATTTTCTTTTGAGGAGGCTGGAGTTCTCAACCGATGAAGATAGATCTGCTTTGATCAGCGCTGATGGAGGAAAGGAAAAGCTGATTCGTCAGCCGTTCTTCACGAATCCTATCACGCTTGTCGTCACTGCCGATGATGTCGCAAACAGAAACAGCCTCTGGGCGCCTGAGCGGCCGAATGGGGAGCCTGACGAAGATAAGCCAATCATATGGCCGGGGGGAATGGACCATCCATCAGAATTGCGACCACGCTGAAATTGGATGGGCTTTTGACTTCGGATGAAGGCCGACCCACCCTGGCACCTGCAGACAAACGAGCATGGCAACTTCCTTCTATCGTGCGGTGTGGGCCACAAAAAGCCGATGGATCCATGGGCGGCAACGTTCTTGCTGAAATGGCTGCGTCAAGATCCAGCCGCGGCCAGTGTCACCGCGTCAGAAACTGCGTGCCTGTATCTGGAAGATCGGAGCTGCTACTGCCAATTACACCATGAGAACCGTCGTCCTCCGGCGGACGAAAGGCGAGGCGCGTTGCGATCCTTTGTTCCGGATCACCAGATGGGAACAAGACCAGATCAGGGAGACGCCGCTGCCCTGGTGCTCGCCTGCTCGGGGAGCACACACCTGATGGCCTGAACCTGGCTGCTGCTGGTGTGCGCTCGGCAGGCGAGGCCGGATCGTGTGGCGGCTTCGGGAGGCAGGCCGCATGCCGCGCACGTGTTGCCGTACCGCCCCACCTCGCCGCGCGCCGCCATCTGCGAGCGAGCGTCCCCGCCGGCGCCCGAGCGGATCGACGGCCGCGGCGTGCCTGCCCTGAGCGGCCGTGCGCATCCACGCCGTCCGATGTGGCCTCGGAATAGTTAGACGAGCGCGGAACACCGCTTGACCCAAGCAAATCTACGCGACAGACGTTTCTTTCTCTATGCCCATGGAGATCAGAAAACAATATCTACTTGGAAAGGTGACGAGGATTGCAGCTCGCCCCTCGAGTGCCCTGCTAATTCGGCGAAGGTGCAAAGTGGAGGCTGAGTCAATGAGACAGACTGGTACTATGTACTTTCAAAAAGACATACTATTTGACGTCCTTTTCATGTCTCTTCAATAAAGCAAATGCCTTAGAAGGTGAATTCCTGAATTCATTTGTCTTTTATTCTACAAACTACATGAGCAATACATTGTGATAGTATGTCATATATGGAATTGGTTTACAATATCATGTATGCAAAGTATTTTTTGGCTCGCCATTTCCTCAACTCACATGTGTGAAAAAGGTTAGCCTTTCCTTTTTGGTTCAATTGTATCATGCGGGAGATTCCTTCTGATGCTCCATAGGTTGTTCAAACTAAATTATCCAATCATTTCGATTGATCACTTCATCATCTTATCTGTGTCTAAAATTAACCTTTATTTTCTTTTCATTTCACCACATGAAGGAAATTAATTAACCCTTATCTACTCCATGGTCCTATAGATAAGAGTTTCATGCAAAAGTTTCCACTTCAATGTCATTTTGTTGCCAACATTACAGTACTAGAATTAGTAGGCTCACAAGATCTAGTTTCGTTACTTCAAAGCAAGTGATTTAGACTCTTGGAATCTGTTTGAAACATGAAAAATCCTGATCTACATGTGATTTATTTTCAAATCTGGATTCTATCTTCTAACCGTAGGTGTTTTATAACCACTTTAATAGCCTTTATCTATTAAGGTTCGTAACGGTCGTATTACTTTTTTTTAATAAAATATGTGCTCCGGCACGTTGGCGAAAAAAAACTTGTACTTTCTGTAGGGTAAGCAGATTATGCGATGAGCACTAAAAAGACTGTAAGCCCGTTGTTGCGTTAAAGGAAAACAGCGAGGGCAAACTCGAAAAGTCAAGCATCACCTCCACCTCGACTTGCCCTTCCACGCACCCTCCGCTTCGTCCTCCACTCCTCCCTTCCCCAGTTCAGATCTACTCCACTGCCACCTCCTCCCTCCCGTGCCGCCTCCCATGGCGTCTCCCACCGGAAACCCTAACCCTAACCCCAATCCACCATTCGAGCTGGGGAAGCTCTTCAGGCCACCGAACCCCATGCCCACCGCCACCGCCGCGCCCATCTTCCCCGGTGCCGCCGGAGGCCCCGCGGGCCCGCCGCCGCCGTCCGGTCCCTACTCCTACCCTCCGGTGACCCCGCCCTTCCACCGGGGACCCTACCTGCACTATCCGCAGGACCCCCACGCCATGCCCCGCCCCGTCGTCTCCTTCCCCATGCCAAACCCAAACCTCAACCCCAACCCGAGCGCTAACCCCAACGCCGCTGTCCCGGGCCCCAACCCCGGCGTGCGCCTCATGCAGCTGCTCGGAAACTCCGGGCCGACTCAACTCGAGACCGCCGTCTCCATGCCCCCGCCGACGTCGGAGTTCGCGCAGCCGCAGCCTCTACCGGCGATGCCGTCCGCGGCGCCGGCGAGGATGCTGAGCAGCACCAGCAGTAAGGTGCCCAGGGGACGGTTGCTTGGCGGCGGGGAACGAGCGGTGCACGATATTGACTCGAGGCTGCCTGGGGAGGCGCATCCACCACAGCTGGAGGTGACACCGATCACCAAATACACGTCGGATCCGGGGCTCGTGCTGGGCAGGCAGATCGCGGTGAACCGAACGTACATCGTGTATGGGCTCAAGCTCGGGAACATCCGTGTGCTGAACATCAACACCGCCCTCCGCTCACTCCTCCGAGGCCACACACAGGTATGCACTTGTTAGATTAAGAGATGCATTCATTGGCTAGTTTTGTGTAGAAATGTTTCGATGGACTACTGGCTAGTGGGCTTTTCTGATGTATATGCACGATCCAACTGAGTTGACTTGGTTCTGAGTTGAATTTATAATTCAACATATTCAATCATTCCTTTTATCCTCTGCCATGCTCAGTTGCATGTGCTGTATAGGATTTCACATAAGAGAAATTGTCAGTGTTTGTTTTGATTCATTATTTTTGTGCTTGATGGCACTATGAGATTGAGAAACTAACCATTAGCTGCAGACTAACAGAGAGGCCAGATATGCTTTTATTTGTGGGTCAGCTTGTTGTAATAAGGCTTTAATGATTTTGTTTTATGAGAATACTTTGTCCGATAAAAAGTGCATGCTTGTTTTCTTTTTCTGTCCTAGAATCTGTCATGCACTGAACTTCATCCTCAGAAATCTTTTGTTAAAAACATAGCTTATGTGATGTGTGATATGTCTTGCAATTCATCCACAGAAATCTTTTGTTAAAAACATAGCTTATGTGATGTGTGATATGTCTTGCAATTCTAATTGCTGAAAGAAGTATTGGTTTTGCATATCAGAGTTTGTTAGTTTTGCTATATGGTTAGGTGCCCCTCTTTTTTCTTGTGGATTCATGAATCTTTTTTACTCAGCATGTGACTGCATTTGTTTGATATATCCTGTTGCCTTTCTGTTTTTGCTGCAGAGGGTGACGGACATGGCTTTCTTTGCTGAGGATGTCCATCGTTTGGCAAGGTACTAATACAAAATGATGGGATATTCAGTTACAACCGCACAAATAATCGATCTGTGTACTACCCCTGCTGGGTTATTATCCTGTTCTTTAGTATTGCATTTAGGAATTTATCTGGTTGTTTCCGTATATTTTCAGTAGAGGCTATGTCCTAATTTGCTTCGATCTTCTGCAGCGCGAGCGTAGATGGGCGGATATATGTGTGGAGGATTGATGAGGGGCCTGATGAGGAAAATAAACCACAAATTACTGGAAAGATTGAAATTGCCATCCAAATTGTAGGCGACGTTGAAGCTTACCATCCCAGGATATGTTGGCACTCACATAAGCAAGTAAAGCCTTTTACGTCACACTTAACCCTTGAAGTTCTTTTTGCATTTTAACCTACAAATGACTTACACCTATCCTGCAGGAGATTCTGTTTGTTGGAATTGGGAACTGTGTGTTGAGAATAGACACAACTAAAGTAGGAAGAGGAAGAGACTTTGCTGTGGAAGAACCTGTTAAATGTCATCTTGAGAAACTTATTGATGGTGTTCGCTTAGTTGGTAAGCATGACGGTGATGTGACGGATTTGTCCATCTCTCAGTGGATGAGTACCCGCTTGGCCTCAGGGTCAAAGGATGGCACGGTTTGTATTAAATCATCATACTTTCGTCATAAGCTACTTCACAAAACTGCACTCTGTTGAAGTGTATCCTTAAACTTTTCAAGCACTGTATCTGTTTCAAGCTCAGATGTGAATATGTAGCTCTCTAGTTCGATACGATTGGACTCTAAATGCGTCTTTTGTGTGACATGGAAATCTTCTAGACACTGACTAAATAAACATTACGTTCTACCATAACATATCCTCCAATACATGATTAGTAAAATTGGATTCCCGTAACATTTTTTTTACTTGTTCATTCATACCTTGGTTCTAGATGGAACAACTTCACTTCCGCTTGGAAAGGCAGAACACAGTACATTTATCTTGTGTATGTCTGCAATGTTTTACATTGTAAAACTATTATTAGGAAACATATGAAAACACTTATCATTTTGTTTTTGATACGCAACTGTAGACCGTGTAGCCTCGGTACACCAGGAAATCAACTTTGCAGAAAACAGCCTGGTGCTATTAGGTTATTGGTAGCAATTAATTGGAAACAGTGCCAGCTGCTGTCTTATATCCATTAACAAAGCTGTCGACAATTTTATGTCTGGTGGTCAAAACTTTCCCTTTTAGGAACAATGTTATCAAGAGAAGTGCAATGCATTAGACCTGGCCCTGTTATGATGTATATTGTTTCTGTTTGCAGGTAAAGATCTGGGATGATCGCAAACCAGTTCCTTTGTCCATTCTGAAGCCACATGATGGTCAAGCTGTTTACTCAGTTGCTTTTCTTACAGCACCTGAGCGGCCAAATCATATAAATCTAATTACAGCGGTACGTAGTCAAATGTTGTTTGCGAGTGTGGATGAACGCCCAGACCGTCAAAGTTCAAGTCCTTGTTGAGGCAAATTTGGGAGCCCTTTTTCTTTTTAATATAAAAGCTAAATAGCAGGCTGGTCTAGGTTTTTTTTTAGCCATATGTTTGAACTTAAAAATATATATGTTCGTCCTTATTCTGGTCGCTTATTCTTTTAAGCTCGTGTTCTTTTGTGTCTTGTAAACTTTTTTTTTTGGCTAGCACGCTATGGTGAGCCAACATTATTACATCCAATCCATATAGACATTGGGCAACCTAAGATATGACCAAGTCGTATTTCTTGTTTCGATTAAAAGGTTGCCTCATAGCAGTGTCGTACTTAGTTCAAATAAGAATAAACTCTGAATGGGTAGTAGCTGCCTAAAATCACTATAAACCTAAGACTGCTCAGTGTTGTATAATCTATGAAATGCTTGGCACATTGGAGAAAATGTTTATCCTTGGTGTTCCTTTTTAGTAAGACAAACCATTACTGTAATTATGCTCTTGAAATATTCGATGAAGAAAAGCTTTTTTTTTGTTTTTGTGTGTGTTTTAAGGAGATATTTTCACTATGCATTACATGCTACTCTTTTGTTGATGGCACAGGGTCCTCTGAACCGAGAAATTAAAATTTGGGCTTCTACTAATGAAGATGGTTGGTTGTTGCCAAGTGATTCTGAGAGTTGGAACTGTACCCAGACCTTGGAACTTGTTAGTTCTCTGGAGCCTAGAGTGGAGGAGGCATTTTTCAACCAGGTTGCAGTACTGCCTCAAGCGAGCCTGATTTTGCTTGCAAATGCTAAAAAGAATGCTATTTATGCTGTCCATGTTGAGTATGGCCCAGATCCTGCCTCTACTCGCTTGGACTATATAGCAGATTTCACCGTTGCAATGCCTATTTTAAGCCTCACTGGGACACATGAAGGCCAATCTGATGGTGAACAAGTTGTTCAAGTCTATTGTGTCCAAACAATGGCCATTCAACAATACGGATTAGAGTTATCACTCTGTTCGCCTCCTACAGCTGATACTACTGGGTTTGGAAGAGATCCAGCTATTTCCCGTGTTTATGAGGCACCTCCGGAAGTGGCAGGAACAGAGTTGTCTACAACAACTAGTAAACCACCGGCTGTTGACCAGTCTGCAGGTAATGCAGCTACATATTCTCCTATAGTTGCTTCAGTTAATTCAGAAGTAGTTATTTCTTGTTATTTATCTGCAGAGTTTGATCCGAAACCATCAGCTTCGCCGCTTGCATACTCAGAAGGTGATGGTTCTGTGCATCTCCCATCTGCACCTCTTGCATCAAAGATGGAGGTTCCTGTATCGGGAGCAGCACCTGGAACTCGTGATATGGATCAATCAGCTTTTGACTATACAACAAACAGGAACATGGAGCGTGATGCTTTGAAAAGGCAAGATACACCCATGCCCATGAGAAAGGATATCTTAGGAAAGGATGAGCTAAGAGATGGTCACGGTGATGTTGCAATGCTTCCAAATCCCCGTTTGATGTTTCAGGTTGGAGGGAATGCTACACACTTGGTTACTCCATCTGAAATTATATCGGGCACTCTCTCATCTACTGAAAACAATGATGTCTCTAAATCCGATGGAGGAAAAATTCAAGATGTTTCCAGTAGAAGCTCTCGGATTGCAGAAGTGGAACCAAAACAAATTGATGAGAGTAAGCCAGATCAAAATTCAGGACTTGAAACTGTGAAGGAAACTCAGATTGTTTGCGAGAATATGGAGAAAACTCGTTCCTTGGAGCAAACTGTTGAAATGATCAGTGAGCGCTCAGTGACAACTGACAAGTACAGTGTGGAAGAATCAGAGTTACCATCTGATAAGCCAACGTTGGACCATACTGGTGTTGCTGATGAAAATGTCATTAAAAAGTCTGTGGAAATGCCTGAGAAAAGTGATTACTCTGCTGCTTCCAGGGAGCAATCATCTTCGTATACGAAGGAGGAGAAAGTTTTACACCCTCAAACATCTGGTCAGCCATCTCCTCCTGTTAGTGCTTTCAACTCAACTGAGTCACATGAGCCTTTGAGTTCCGCATATCCTCCTATCAGCTCCTTCCCAGAAGTTGCTGCCACACAAGGGATGCTGCAACAGGTGATCACCTTAACTTATTAATCATACATCCTTATTAATTCTAGACCTTACTCAGCCTCGCTGAGACGACGGCATTTATAAATGTTTTGACACGCCATCCTGGCTTTCGTGCAACTTGCAAATAAATAAATTTCACTATGGTGAGCCCTGAATTGACCTAAAATGAATGTGTAGCTAAATCTAGTTTCTCAATCGGCACCGTGCTAGTTTTTCTCCCTTTTGGTTTTGTTCAGTTTGACCAAGGTTTTGCTATCTGCCAATGTACTATATTTGCACCTGGTCATTTTCTCTTGATCCTGTCCTGCATTGCATTACTGCCCACCTTTATTAAAATGGTTCATTTCAGATTAATTGAAGCGTTGCAGAGCTGGAATGCATTGAAAAGCAGAGATTTTCTTTTTTGCTTTAATTCAGTTCCATGGAATCATGTGTGTTTTGGGCCATTCTATCCATAAGCCAATCTTGAACCCTGAGCTAGACTTGATTCAGTATATACTCAACTTGTTTTTTTGTAAGCTTGCAAAATTAGCAAAAATTTTCTTGTTTTTAGGAAGAAAGAATTTAGAATCGGCACTGCTAGCGTCCGGACGTCCGATCAGAATTTTTTTATCAGATGGTCCGTCGCAACATTGATAAATAACAGTTGCAACATCAGAAATCAACGCTTGCAACATAAAAAGAATATGTATACAATGACTTTGTCACTCTGATATCCGATTCGAGGATGGAAAATTCCCACCGCAACATTAACATCATGTTTCATGCAACGTCCACTGCGCAACATAAGGAAACAATAATTGCAACATCGGTACTTGTCTCTTGCAACATGGATCGGAGCGTCCGATTTTTTCTGCACGTCGGACGCCCTAATCCTAGCATTACCGATTTAGAATTTTACTTGTGATGTCACTTGTGTGATGTCACTTGGTTAATTTTGTAACAGGCTATCTTTTCCAGCGGTACAGATGGACTGGAGAATTCCCAGTTAACTACATGGTTTTCTGTTTCACCTAAATGTTACAATGCTTTTTATTATCAACCACGTAAATGTTACGATGTGATAACACTATATGATTATGAGCTTTTTTTATTTACTGTGCTTCTATGTCTTCCAGCTCATAGGGATGCAGAAGGACATGGAAAAGCAGTTGAGTACTATGATTCCTGCCTCAGTGGCAAAGGAAAGCAAAAAACTCGAGACGTCATTAGGGCGCAGCATGGAGAAATCTATCAAGGCTCACATTGATGCCATTTGGTTTCGTCTCCAGGAGGAAAACACTAAGCGTGAAAAGGCTGACACAGAGCGAATGCAGCAATTGGTTACTCTCATTACAAACTCGATAAATAAGGACATTCCTGCTAATCTGGAGAAGTCACTTAAGAAAGAAATCTCATCACTTGGGCCTGTTGTTGCTCGAGCAATTTCACCTATTATTGAGAAGTGCCTAGCCTCTGCGGTTTCTGATTCAGTTCAGGTTAGTTAATTTCCTTCTGTATTAGTTATGTTGAAGTTGGTCATGCTTCCTCTCATTGGTCATTTGTTTGTAGAAAGGGGTGGGTGACAAGGTGTGCAATCAGCTGGATAAATCTATTAGTGGAAAACTTGAAGCTACACTTGCCAGGCAAATCCAAATGCAGTTCCATACATCTGTAAAACAGGCTCTTCAGGTATGGATCCTTGTTGGTTTCCTTTTATAGATGATTGTCAAGCAGCACATTATTCCCATCTAACATGGCAGGCTCTATCTGTTTGCTAGACATAATATCTTTGCAGCTTGGTTCAGTTTCAGGAGATACGATATTTGATGTTAATGCCTTTTGTTTTAGCTATGCTACATTTACTGATTGGTTATAAATCAATGCATGCAGGATGCTTTGCGCACTAGCTTTGAATCATTGCTGGTTCCAGCATTTGAACAATCATGCAAGACAATGTTTGAGCAAGTAGATGGTGCATTTCAGAAAGGAATGTCTGAGCACACAGTTGCTATTCAGCAGCAAGTTGAGGCAGCACATACCCCATTAGCGTTAACATTAAAGGTGTGTTTTGACACTGCTTTTGATATACTTGCGTATTAAATAACGGGTAACAAGAAGTTGTTGGATACTCATTTCTTCCCAGCCATCTACTAAGAAATGATTGCTATATTTTGAATTTTTTTTCTTCAATTCCCCAGGAGACCATCAATTCTGCATCATCAATCACCCAGAGTTTTTCATCGGAGTTACTTGATGGCCAGCGCAAGCTATTGGCACTTGTTGCTTCTGGGAACACCAAGGCACATAATACCAATTCTTTGCAACCCATTAATGGTCCTTTGAGTGGCCCCCAAGAGGTGAATGCAGACAATTTTTCTTCTCCAGTAACACTGCTTATTGCAATTTGTTTATTCTATTTCATTTCACAATTTGTTAACATGCCTACAGGTTGTGGTACTGATATTCTTATTATCCGTGTCTAATTAGGATATGAAGAATGAAATAACAAGCATACATTTGAATCCTTACCTGCCTTGCTCCCTTACAGGTTGAGGCTCCGTTAGATCCGATGAAAGAGCTGGGCAGACTGATATCTGAACGCAAGTTTGATGAGGCATTTACAATGGCCCTACAAAGGAGTGATGTTTCCATAGTGTCGTGGCTATGCTCTCAGGTATCTTCCTCCCACTGAGTTGATCAGCTAAGATCCACCCTACTTGATCCTTATTAGGACAACCTTGTTTTGGCTTTGTGATAGTTATACCCTCTTGTACAGGTTGATTTGCGTGCATTATTGGCAATGGTCCCAGTCCCACTTAATCAGGGGGTTCTCCTGGCCCTCTTGCAGCAGCTAGCAGTTGACATAAACAATGAGACATCTCGAAAAGTTCAATGGATGACAGATGTTGCCATGGCAATAAATCCAGCAGACCCGATGATTGCCGTGCATGTGCGGCCCATCTTTGAGCAAGTCTACAGCCAGTTGGCCCACCAGCGGGCACTCCCCACCACGAGCGCATCGGATGGCACCAGCATCCGTGTGATAATGCATGTAATTAACTCGGTTCTGCTTAGCTATAAGTGATACTACCATTGGTGGCTGTACAACCGTGGGAAATAGGCCTATCTATCTTTGTATAGAGAAATTTTGAAACGGAAAGGGAACCCACAGCCCAAGGGTTGCTGCTGTGACAATGTGGCCGAGGGCACTTGCAAGACGTTGGAGGCGTTCTCCCCGGGTGTAAACTAGGCTTGAGTCACTCTTGGAATTGCATTATTGTAGTATTTCGGTGTCCTCGAATTGTCTAGATCATGTTCCTTCGTCATGTGGTCAGTCGTTGTCCCTGTATCTAGGACGATTTGAAGCCCGTAGCTGGGTGCTTGTGGTGGTTGATTCCCACAAAATTTTGGAAGTTAATGGAGAATTGTTTGATGCAGCTAGTTCTGTTTAGATATCTATCTCATGTTGGTGCTTTTGATGGGTTAATTTCCTTGGTTCTGTTTTGCTCGCGGAGGCTGACGGTCCGAGCATCCACCAAGTCACCGAGGCCGGGACCACGAGATGCATAAACGCTTGCGCTCGGCCAGAATTCAGCATATCGAGGCGTAACGCCGTTCGACCCGAAGTAGGCAAGCTACGGACGAAGGCTGTGTCCAGTGCCCATGGTGCGGATCATAGATTGGCTGTGCAAACTAGCGAGCATCATTTGAGATCAGATCAGCATTACAACATGAGTATATTACCGGAAACAGTGGTATGATGAACAAGCCGTCAAAATAGTAAGACTGATGATATCGACACAGCTGAAGAATCCCTATCCCTGCCTGGATTATTCCGGATCAGCAAAAAGCAGCATCCAAATTGACGACGGAGATCGTAACAAACTAGAATTCTGAACAAATATCACAAGCCAGCATGCTGATCTTGCACAGAGTTACGCACACGAGTTACAGCATCACATCAATCCCAAACAGCATCCTTAAATCAGTCTTCGAAAGACAAATAAATACAAGCACGGTCGGAGCTTTCCAAAGCTCCGTTCACCAGTTCACAGCTCCAAATGAGCAGTACACAAACCACATCGCTACAAAACCCTGCACAACCCAATGTATGGCACATCAACAACCTATGTCGCCATAACCAAAGCTCCCCAGTAGCAGGAAACACAACTCCAGATATATGTATTTATCAGGTACGGGCCGCCCGATGCTGGTGGCACGAGACCGTATTGGGCCGATAGCCAGCAAGGCAACCCCATTTTCGTACTCAGGATTGGTCTCGGAACAGATGATTTGGTTCTCCCTTCATGATTTTTGCACCTTTACCCCCTTGTCTTGGCTCTCTTCATTCCAAGGCTGTTGTGGAATGGGGAAGCCGAGCCGGACCTCTGCATTCCTTCTTCGCGGAGGGTGCCATTGAGCATCGCAAGCTCCCGCAGCTGCTGTTTCTTGAAGAAGTCCTGGGATTCATCCTGCGTGGGAACAAACAAGAACTATTAACATTGGTTCTTCAAGATGGACTAAAAGAGAACCGATTTGTAAGAGTTTAAAAAGGATAAAGGTGATGATGGCATACCACAGGCTTCAGAAGATCTTCAAGGATCTCACGGGCTTGCATCAGGCGTGCATCAATAATTTCCACAGGAAGCTCTGCCTCAACCAATATATGAAGGGGTTCATTCAGGTGTTCATATCCTGGCTTCCCTCGCATCATTTCCTCCTGCAAAACAATAGTATAAGTGACCTCAATTCCATAACACAAAACAAACAGAGGTACACATGCATAAAGGTATCTAGGACGCTTAAGGATTGATGATCATGGCTTGGTTCAAGTTCCAGCCAGGAAGTGGATTTTGAAGAACCACCAGGTGGTATGGGTTTTCATATCAATACATAAACTGGAAGATACATAAAAGGAAACAATTTTAAAAAGCAAAGAATTAAACAGCCATTGTTCCCTAGCCAGTTAGCAGGGTTGGTCTGGCTTTGAATGACATAACTCAAGTTTATAACAATATATATACTCCAGATTTCAAAGTCCATCTATTTACCAATATTAAGAGGCACTGATCTGGATATTTACCCGAGCTGGATCTTTAATGCTGCCCCGGCCCCTTATTAGCACGCGGCAGTCTGTATTTGCCTCCACTCGCTTCAAGGAATTTCCTCTAGGACCAAGGATGCGACCAACAAAATTGTACTATGAAAATAAACATAGAATAATGATGAGGATATGGCATCTCAAGAGTATACAACTAAAGAAATAGCATACTTACTGTTGGATATTTGTCTACAGGTATTTCAACCTTCATTGTTTTCTTGACAATCAGTCCAGAGGAGCTGCCTTGGGAACCTCCAAGCCAGCTATAAGCTGGTGAACTCTGCAATGGTCACAAGCTGATTATATTAGAAGTTCATAACCTCTCTCCTCACTCAAAAAGCACTGGAAATGAGACAAAGATGGGAGCTAATGTAGTAAGTGAAAAGCAACAGAATTCAAGCCAAAGTAAAAACCATCATGAGAAGCGTACAGTTTATAAAGGTCCATAAATTTATAGGATTATGCTGAAAAGTGAGAATACTCTATTCTTGAGCACATGGGTTCTATTTTAGCTGTCCTGTTGTTAAGGTAAGGTTCAAAAGAGCAGCGATATACTCCCTCTGTTCCAAAATGGAGGACTAATTGTCCCAAGTCAAACTTCTCTAACTTGACCAAGCTTATAGGAAAATATATTAACTTTTGTAATTCAAAATAGATGTACTGACGAAATATATTTCAAGGTGGAATTAATGAAACTAATTTGTAATGCTGCATTTTTCTAAAAACTCGGTCAAAGTTTAGAGAAATTTGACTTAAAACAAAACTAAAAGAAAATGACCTGCCTTTTGGAACAGAGGGAGTATTTATGACCAACAGGCATAGCTCTTCTGCAATTCCCTTGATACCCATATTATATACCAATAATCTAAATATGATTTCAAGCACATCTACCAGCATGGAAACACATAATGGCTAGCAATCTGGTTAGACCAATCAGCAGATTCTGATGTCAGGATGGCCACTGACTATAATATGGCCAGATTTTTCAACATATGGAGCCAAATCAGTAAAATTAGTGTCAGCATGTTATCCAAACTCCATCTTATAGAATACAGAAAAAGAATTTAATGGCATCTTGGAACCCACTGCCTGAAAGGGATTAGTATAGTTAGAAGTTAGCAAAAGGGTCAAGCAGTACGAAGAATGTAAGCATTCAAGGTTAAGTCAAAATCAGTTAGAGAAAACCTGATCCAAGCTTTCAAAATGGTAAATTAGGCATGAAGAGTAAGTCATGTTAAATGGTCAGTATCCATACTTCTGATTGAAACGCTGATGTCCACCCGTTCATGTCAGTAGCTGCTCCATTTGAATATAATCCTCCCGTTGTTAGTGGACTACCATGTTCAAGGCCACTTTGATTTAAAAGGGACGCATTCTCCAATAGTGTGGAAACACGTAAAATTTCTGCTCCAACATTGCAATTGCAAGCACAAGATGTAGAAAAAGTTAGCAGTTAGAATTAGTGATCAGTAAATGAAGTTAGATTAGTGATTAGTAAATGCAGTTAGATTAGTGATTAGTAAATGCATATAACCTGGCGTTGTTAGTGTTAAATCACTAAACTGAAAAGAGCTTCTTTCTCTCTTTACAAAGACAACTTGTGAACTCATAACAGAGTCAACTTGTCTTATCTAAAACATTGATGTTGACAAATATGCAAATTATAGTAAGCAACTAATATGGAAATCTGTCAGCACCAAAAGAAAAGGCAGAAGAAAAACTTAGTACGATAAAAACTCATCGAAAACAAAACAAGCAGATATGAAAAGCACCTAAATGAAAACACAGCAAAATAAGAGTTTGTATAGGATAAATAATCCGCCTCATTCGTTAGAGGAATCAGTTTCTCAGGCTCACTCTCTGCACAACATCCTGCTCATATATTGTTTCTACTGTACAGTTATCTATCTACCTACTTATCACTCAAATCACACAAACCGTCAGATCGATGCAGGTCTTAAATATGCTAATCAGAAGCATGTATGTTATTTGTCGCAGTAGGCACAATAACAGTTGCTTATTATTGCACCATCTAGATCTCATAACTTCGTGCCGCCTAGCCCGAAATGCGAGTCACGTACATTCATATGTTACAAATCAAATCGCGATTCTACCAAATTATTGTTATCTCCCATTGATCATATTCTAGCATGATCACAAACATTCACTACTGCATACCCAATGCTGAAAGCTCCCATACAATGTGGAAACTGGGAAAGGAAATTTCTAGGTAGCTTAACCCTTGGTTACTTTGTAAGGAAGATTCAAAGCAGAGGCGGAGCTGGCTGGCCTTGTGACTAGGGACACTCAATGGGTTTGCTTCATGACTGGGCTCGATCACATATTCACATCAAAAAGAGATTGAAGTCATGACTGGGACTGCTTATTTTCTTTGTAAAGCTGGTATCCCCAGTTAATCAGTTTGGATCGTCGGTTTCGTTAAGCTTTCTAATAAAGCCAGGCAGAGGCCTTTGATCCAAAAAGTCAACAACGGTGTCAAGACTAGGGACATGGTCTTAGTGGCCCTAGTTTGAAATCCACCACTGATTTGAATCCAGGACCTTGAGGACACAAGTGAAGAGACTCTACCACAGCACCAGGGCCACCCTTCAAATTTTCACTACCGCACAGAAATAAAATAATCTACTGCAAAAAAGAAAAAGAAAATCAAGATCATCTCAAGAAATGTAATAGACACTCGCAAAGGCACTATGGTGTGGTTTCATTGCTGTAGGCTATAATAACCTCCAGAGAACTGGTACCCATCCAACAGCTCCTGGGTGAACTTGCCATAGGAACTTATGGCAACAAATGGCAACAACAGAGAAATGAAGGTCCCTAAATTGCCACTAAATAGCACAGGCCTTGATAGAAAACAAAACAAATTCAGACAAATTAAGCAGCATCTTCAGAAGGCATCTTTATAAAAACAATTCTTTGAAACACACCATATGAATTCTTTTTTAATAAGATCAAAGGTAAGCGTAATTCAGAATGCATAGACCAATGCTACCAAAGCCATTGCCTTGGGGCCAATTTACAATAACTCAATAATAAGGCAATCATTTAGAACATTCAGGCCAATTCTGAACTGATAAAGAAAAAAGTTGCAAGGTAGCAAAGGTGTAGGAGGGGATGGGGCGTTGGATTCACACAATGACCACTAAATACTGCCACTGTAAGGACTAGGGATTAGCAACAATTTCCAAGCAACAATAACTGATTTTGTGGTAAATCTAGCTAAAAGAAGCAAATAAAGAGGTGGAGAATCAACACAAGCAGCAATAGTCAAAGATTCCTACATCATGACAGAATATTCTGAATGCGTGGCAGCAGCGGCAATGCATCCAGCTTAGAGTGCACCGCAGTTGAAAGGGCATGATGGCATGAGATCTGACCTTGATTTAGCAGCCGTACACTATGCGGGATCACTGGGATGAAGGGGCCAAGCTTGTGCCTCTCCGCGAGCAGTTCAGCAAGGTACCTAGAGAAGAATCGCAACATACTCATCAGTCATCATCCATCCCGGGTAGTACAGCATGCAAGTCTTACAAACATAAAATTTAGTAAAAACAGAATAGCATGAAAATCCAGAAAAATCCCCCAAATCCCGCCGACATACACATGGAAGAGGGCCATAACTGGATCACAAACTCAAGCAAGTAAACACTGAGCTTAGCGACTGCCGACTGGCTTATAGTTCAAAAATTCGAGTAAAAGTACGGCGAGAAGCAACTTTGACCCATAACCGGAGATCTCAACGTGGCGAATCAGATCCGATGACGAAAGGCCATAAACCTCGTCATCGTACTACACCAGATTCAAACCGTAAAAACCTCCGATGCTCCCCAGGACACACGAAAATCACCCCCTCCCCCCCAATCATGTCCTCCCGGGATCGATCGGGGCCGACACGAAGCAGGGAAGCAGGAGAAACGGGTGGGGGCGAAGTGCGCTGCCTAGCTTACTTCTCCTGCTCGGCGACGGCGGCGGAGGGAGACCGGAGTCCGCCGATGCGCGGGGAGTGCGGGGTGGTGGACGGCGAGGGCGAGTAGGCCATGTACCGCCCCGACGACATCTCTCCTGCTGCAGCTGCTGCCGCCGCTGCCCTCCCTCCCTCGGCGAGATCTCGGCGGCGCGGCGCGGGACTGTCGAGGCGTCGGGGCGCGCGCCCGCTCGAGCTGGCCTGGCAGGTGGCGGCGGCGGCGGCGGCGGCTGGGAGGGAGGGGGCGGAGAGGGGGGAGTGGGAGGCCGAGGGGAGGAGGGCTTTTATGGGTGCGCGCGTGTCCGTCCCCGGGGGAGTAGTGCTAGGCGCGCCGCGCCGCGGTAACTAGTGAGGCGAGTGAATAGTGGCCGGCGCGTGGGAGGCGAGCGTGGACGGAGGTTGCGGGCGGCGCCCGGTCTCCCGGTGGTGGTTGGTAAATTTGCCGGGAGACTCGGGGAGGAGGGTGGGAAGGAAATCTGGCAGCTCATCAGGTACGGATCGGACGAGGTGGCGCCGCGTCTGCGCCGTCCGATCGGCATCCGACGGCCTCGGATCGAGCACGCCGCAGTAATCTCTATATCCGTTTAATTACGACGACGCTAACAAATATTCTCCGATCGGAATAATTGTGTACCGCCGGTTGAGGAGGTAGCTAGGAAAGCTTGGCATCACCACAGCGTAGCTCCCTCGACCAGTTGCTATCGCCCCTTACGTGTTTCTCTCTAGCTCGCCAATGAAATGAAACGTGTAGGATCGGAGACATGGTGTGGTGATAGGGGAGGACAAGCCAGTACAAAGATGACTTGTGAAGGACATGCTACGCCCAAGCTGCTTGTCCCTCCTCTCTTTCTTTTGCTTGCTCTCGTGTTCAAGTTACGGCTGCATTTACCGATCGAGAAATACCATGGGAACGAGTTTGGTAAAGTCTCATGTATGAACCATCGATCTATTGAATTGTTTCTTTCTAAGAGTAAGATATTATTGACATAGACATTCACGTACACGCAAGCATATCGTATTAGATCGATTATTTTTTTTAACAAATAGCTCGAGGTACACACCAATATGCACTATGAGCTGTAACTATCAGAGAGAAATTAGAGGTAATTGTAGGACATTCCGTACCGTAGAAAATACATACGGAGTGCTATATATAGATTTTGTTTTTTTAGAAGTCATAAACACGTATTTCTTGTTCCATCCTGAATGTCAATGCTGCCACACGCTACGGAATACTTGCCTTGTAGAATACAATTCTACAAGAGCGATGACGACTCCCATGATTTCCAGCATGTCAAGCAATTGCGAGATAACATAGAAATAGTGCTGGAAAGAAATTAAGAGCATCTTTAAGATCCTTTCTAAACTTCGCTCTCTAAATTATTATTTGGAGACCCTTCTGCATAAAAATCGTTTTTAATTTTTTCCTTCCCAACAGCTTTCTATATCTTGTGTATGCTCTAGAAAGTCATTTTCGTTATCTATCTTTAGCTAGCGATAAATGCGAAATAGAGGATAGCTATATTGGATAACCACCTAAACAAACCGTTGGAGGATATTTTTCATCAAAATCTTTGTTAAAAAAAACTCTTAGAGTTACTCTAAGACTGGCTCTTCCGGGGGAAAAAACCATACAAGGTAACCAACCAAACACACCCTCCATATCGCATGCCACCTGTGTCCGCCATCTGCCAAGAAATAAGCTGGAGATGCACACTGCCACCGAGCACCACCATCATCGTCCGGTCGGAACCGGCCCGGGAAGGAGGATGAGCAGATAACCATTACCCGGAGGCCAGGCGGACGAAGACGACGGGTTCAAAACTTCAAATCAGAGGGCACTCGTCACGGCAGGCGGGGTGAATGGCGATGACCCAGCGGCGCGTCGCCGTCAGCCAGGCTGTCGCCGCGAAAGGGAAAGGCGCGCGCGAGGCGAGGGGAGAAAAAAAAGCGAAAGCCCCCCCGGCCGGGGCGTGTTTGATTGCGCCGCGAGAAAAGCGGGGCGGGCGATCCACCTGCCAACGTCTCCTGATGGCAACGCCAGTGATTTCTTCTTCTCCCCCACCTGGTCCGCCGGCCGCTCCACGTACAGGACCTGAAGATTTCGCGACGAATTCGTCTCATTTTCGTTCGTCAGCCTAGCTACTATACTAGTGATCAAGCGTCGTGGTGAAATCGCAGGCAGGTTTGAATAGAATTTTACGGTGTTTGCGAGATACTTGGTTTGAATATGAATATATGATGCCTCTTACTAGTTAGGAGTTGATCCGCGGGATTCAAATGCAATGCCTGCCTTGGCACTCGTGATTCAGTAGATTCGGAGCAAACGAACGGCTAGCTACCTCCCTGTGCGATGGAGATCCCGACCCCTCGTCACAAATTCTCGCAGCAGAAAAGAAACGGACACAATCGTCGGCGCAAGCGTCCAGGAAGGCGCCAACGCGGAACGAATTGGAGGTAGTTGTTGCAAGTTGCGGCACCGCACCCGGAGCGCAGCGCGGAGCAGGGATCCAATGCCTACCAATTCTGGTTGGTAGTTATTATTCTAGGCTTCAGACATCGGGACCCAGCCCCACGTAAGCTGTCACTTGCCTGCCTGTACTGGCCTACTGGGCCAGTGGGCCTACCGATTTCTCAAGAAATCTGAGCGAATCGCCGATGCGGCGGACGCTGGAGTCATGGAACATATATGATGATAGTGTAGAGTGCGTTCGAAGAAAAATTACTGTACAGAGTAGCTTTTCAGTTTCAGGTGTCATACTGAATAAATTTCCGAGTTACCGTGAGAGCTTAATTTAGTTACTTTTACCACCAATGATTGCACCTCCAGTGGCATTAGTGACCTAACCAGACAGACTAGCGATGTGGTGCTGGTGACTTCCTGAGTCCCTCAACCGCCACATTCTAGTGCTCGCCGTCAGCAATTTCAGAGCAGCACCACAGTACATCGGCCTCTCTGTTGCTGCAAATTTTGCTGTTGGAATTGTGGATTCTAGGGACTCGAGAGATTCGGAAAACATTTTCTGTTAGCTGCCCAATCAGGAGCCAAACAAATTAAACGGCAGCTGGATTTTCTGCGTTCTTTTCTTAGTCATGCAACAGTGCATGATGGGCTTAATATTCTTTTGACAGAACATTTGTTAAAAGAACAGGACCACAAAATAAGAAAGTAAAGAATATTCGCGGTGAGCGTTTCCAGAGTATAGTGTCATTAGATAAGGTCTTTGGTAATTGGTGGTAACAGCTGTCACTTGTAAGCACATATGACGGCTGATATAGGAAGCTACTTGTCAGCAGACAGATCAGAAGCTCAGCACAGTTGTTACACAAGCATTTCGTATGATTTGGAAAACACAGTTATGAAAATAATCCACAGACTTGCGTCTGTCGTTGCAGGAAATTCCATGTAGAACAAATCTGCATCGATTATTAATTTGAAATATCTGAGGAATGCAGTGGTTGAACCGTCGAAGCCACATCGAGAAATGCAGCGCGGCCGTGCGACATATGCAGGAGCGCCTAGTGAGTACCAATGCGCAGTGGTAACTTGTTGCTGCCCCTATCTGAAATTCTGAATGCTTCAAACATCTTTATGTGCCTTTGTCAATAAACTTCCAAGGACTAGCACCATCAAGTGCACTCGGTGTGTCAGTGTGTGACCATAGCATGGCATGGATGCAACAAGACTGCCAGTGCCAAGAATTCCAATTCCAGTGCCTGGTTTTTACGCGACACATGGAAAGCAGCCAGCTCTGCTAACTAACGGAGGCGGCTGAGATGGAAGCTAACATGGAGCTTTCGATACCAGTCACAGGTGCCTGTGAAACAAGCTCACACATAACGTAGTAAAGCTTAAGGAATATCGTGAGGTATGGAAGGGATCGCCAAACCTTCCAATGCTCCCAGTAGTACCAACAGCGGAGCTCCTCTTTCGGAATCCACTCTCATACCAAACATGAGGGTTACAAGCAATTGATATTGACGTTCCACTCACAGCATTGGATGGTGTATATTTCGCAAAGTGGTAAACCAAACCTCATGCTTAAAGGTTTCATGGCCCCTTTCATACCTCACGATAGTGTTTTTGGCTTTACTACGCTATATGTAAAATTGTATCACAAGCATTTGCGAGTTACTGATATCACGAGTAGTAATGATATACTTACTATCTTTGATGCGTGACAACTACAGCAGTACGTATCTAATTAACCTATTTCTACTGTGTTACAGGTTGATGAATCTTTTTGCAAGAACGAGCATTCCTATTCCATGTCCCCGTAGCATCAGGCGATTTCTCGGACAGGCACCGCAGAGACATCAGAGCCGGCCGGCCCAAACCCAAACAAACGCGGCCAGGCCAACGAGCGAGTTCGACCGGCTCCACCGCTCCCTCCCTCCCCTCCCTCTGGCCGCAGGCGCGCCCCGTCGCCATGACCGCGAGCGAATCCGCCACCACCACCATCTGACAAAGGTTGGCTACAGAAATAGGAGGAGAATAGAATATCCGCCCCATATAATCGTCCCCACGTCGCCGTGCTCGTTCTGCGCGTCCACCAGCCCCCCAACCCGAGCCAGCGCGACGAAGCCGGGGGGCGATCGCTCCAGCGCCGCCGGCGATCTCACCCCCCGGGAGCCGCCGGCGGTACCCCCACCCTTCCGCCGCCTCGCCGATCCCCTCAGGTTGGTTGTTTTTTTTTTCTTTTTTCCATCTGAACATTTTCGGCCCGCGGATCCTCTGATTCGGTCGCGCTCAAGCGCCGATGCGGTCAGCTCGCTGATCCGCTAGGGAGGGGGCGATAATGTGCCGCTTCGCCGGTTGCGATCGTCTCGATGCGATCCGATGGTGGTGCGCGCGCGTTTGGTTCGTTTGATTTCGCTGGGTCCCGGGTGTTGGTCTGACCGCGCGATTGGTCCCTGCTGCAGAGTTTGATCTAAGTAGGCGTTTCATGCGATTTTGACTCGGACGTCAATACACGCTGCATAGAATGGAATCTAGGATGATTCGTATTGGAGAGTTGGGACAATCGATTGACATCTCAGCTCTGATTGTATGCAAATCTAGAATGTTTTTTTTTTCATGCGGTGAAATCGAGCTCACCCCCCTTTTTCAGTTTCTAATCCTGCCTGATCTAGGCCGATTTCTTTCTGCCATGCTCCAGAACACATGGCATTTGCAAACCTTTGGGGTTGGGTGATCACCGTTATTGGGGTAATGCGGTGGCTGAGGCTAGGCAGCGGTAGTCTGGTACATCATGTCCTTGCAGAGCTTACTAACGGGAGAGGAGCTAACCACACATAATCATCAGGATGATGATGAGTTGTCTGACTTGGTTAAAGTTTCATCTAGGTGATAAATATGCAGCAGAAATTTCACGAACCAACTCTGTGAGCTTGGTATCCAGGATTCACAAATACGTTCCAGCTCCAACATTAATTCTTCTGTATGCTCCATATTTCAACAACCAGGTTACTGTAACATGAAATTTTTTATGACCAGTTGACTACTAAAATCTTAAATTTGGCTCGATATTGGCTGGGCTAGTGATACCTCATTTGTGGCAATGGAGCAGCAGCTGTACAGTGGTTCTTGTGCATGATGATGTTCTTATGAGATGAAAGATGGGGATTTTTTTTTCCTTATTTGCCATGGTTCTCTTCCTTTCATTGTTATAAGTTAATTTCAATGAACTGTAACTATTTGCGCTTAACTGTCAAGGAGCTACAACTTTTGCGTTCAGTTTCACAAAACTACAGACTACTTTTTGCCTCAGTTTCACAGAGCTACAACATTTTCATGGGCCCACATGTCAGCCACACAAGTTATGTGTAGACTCACATGTGAACTTCGTGTGGCTTACTTGTGAGTCCATGTAGAATGCTGTAGGTTTGTCAAATTGAGGGCACAAGCAGTTGTAGTTTCATGAAACTGATCCTAGAAGCTGTAGTTCCATGACAGTTAGACACAAATAGTTGTAGTTTTATGAAACTAACTCATAAAAGAATGATATTTGACTTAGGCTAACCCTTATGTTGTCTGCAGGTCTAAGTAGTTTGTTTGGTTCTGTGAGTTATCCAAGGTTGCACTGCAAAGATGAGTACCGCTAATCGTTATCAACACATCAAGTCAACCAAGCCTGTTGTAGGTAAATAACATATTACTTGCTACATACTAATATATGCTGCGTGTCATGCACTCATGCTTCTGTAAGTGAAGGGTGCATACATCCAGTGCTAAATATGAAAAATACATCAATGATAAGAATCCAATAAAAGAAAACTTCGGGCACAAATTTCACTATATTATGAGTAGTATATGCTGTGTCTCATGCTTAACTTCTGTAAATGATAACCCTTATGTATTGTACTATTGTGTAGCATGATTTACCAATATTACTTTGCTAAATTCTCTTTTCTCATTTGATAGGCAAAGCAAAAAAATTGAAGGATCTCATGATAAAAAGTGACAATAGGATATGTGCTGATTGTGGCGCACCTGATCCCAAATGGGCGTAAGTGAAGTCATCATCTCTGTTTAAACATGTATTACGTTTTCCATTCCAGAGGAGAGATACTTGCATGGCTTCTTTACAAATATTTTCTTCCTTTTTTGTGTTGATAAATTGGATCATTGACTTTACTGCCGTATCCATTTGCAGTACTTTCTTTGATTTCTCATCTCTTTGTACACAAATTGTAGAACACATATTTTTGTGCATTTCAGGTCTGCTACTATTGGAGTATTTCTTTGCTTAAAGTGTGGAGATGTTCATAGGGCACTTGGACCTGACATTTCAAAGGTTATTTGAACCATGAAAACTATCTTATATGTTCTTTTCATTATACTGTATACAATATGTGATACCTTCAAATTCATCTAGATTCTTTAGACTTGTGATCTGTAATCTGTCATAGCTCATGCTTCATGCTTCCACCTGTTCTCTATTAGGTTTTATCTGTAACTTTGGATGATTGGTCCGATAGTGATATTGACTCTATGCTTGAGGTTGGTGGAAACTCATATGCAAATTCAATTTATGAGGCTTTTCTTCCAAAAAATCACCCAAAACCTAAACCAGATTCGACGATGGAGTATAGAACAAAATTTATAAGGTCTGGTAACTGTTCCATTTCCCACTCTACAATGTCACCAATGTTTTCTCATACAGTAATCCCTTCACTTTTCTATACACAGAGCTAAGTATGAGACTCAAGATTTTTTGAAGCCAAGTTTGCGCATTTCTTCAAGATCATCTTTTAAATCTACCACTTCTACAAAGAGTGTGGATAGCAGTTTCTCTAGCACTTCAAGAAAGGATGTCTTTGTAAGATGTTATGCTGAAACATAGATTTTACAATTTTTTGATATTTAGCTAACTCTTCTATTTCTGGCCTGACAAGATTTCTGCATAGCAGTTGCATGTCTATGATGGAGCAATTCAATGAAACTTGTAAATTGTAGCAATATAGTCCATCCACCTTATCCTTGTAAATGATCACAGGAAGATACGAGAGAATTTGTTGGTGAGCTGAACATTACCGTGGTGAAAGGTACTAACTTGGCCGTCCGAGATATGCTAACAAGTGATCCATATGTTATTTTATCACTTGGAGCGCAGGTATATCTATCTCGCTTTTATATGCATATAATTTATTTGTGATGCTAATCTCGCAATTAAAACATTCAGTGATCACTCGTAATTGCAGAGAGATCAAACGACGGTTAAACCGAGTGATCTGAATCCAGTATGGAATGAGGTGCTTAAGATATCTGTACCTCGAAATCATGGACCTCTAAAACTCGTAAGTTTTTTCATTTGCACCCTTTAAATTTTTCCCCTCCTATTCAAGGAATTCTAACTCAAGCAAGAGTATAATACGTTTAAACTTTAATGAATTATAGCTCTGTTGACTCAATCACACAATAGCAAATGGAGTGAAACAACAAGAAAGCCACTTGAACATCATTACACATATAATACTTTATGGCATGCAAAATAATATGCATGATCTCGATTTCCAGGAAGTGTATGACCATGATACGTTCTCTGCCGATGATATCATGGGTGAAGCAGAGATAGATCTCCAGCCAATGATCACAGCTGTCATGGCCTTTGGAGATACTTCACGCCTTGGCGACATGCAGATTGGAAGGTGGTTCATGACCAAAGACAACGCCCTGGTTAAAGATAGCACTGTCAATGTTGTGGGGGGCAAGGTAAAACAGGAGGTGCACCTAAAGCTGCAGAACGTAGAATCAGGTGAGTTGGAGTTAGAACTGGAATGGGTCCCGATCTAGACTACCAATGATACCTTACCTGATCGTTGTCTAAAAGCCTACCCTCAAGATGCATCGATATTCTTCACTTGAGCTGAATGCCTTGAAAGCTATCCACTTGCTGGTTTTGGACCTTTATGCTGGATGGCTTGGATCTGTAAAAATGTCATTGTAGAATATCCTGGTGTAACTGTTGGATATACTCGCGGCCTTTCATTTTTTTTTCTTTGGTCACTCGTTATGCCTTGTAAGTACTCTCGATTGTGGTTGTATTGTCCCATTGAAAGGACTTGTGTGTTATAAGAGATGACAATTACTGGTAGTGAACTCTTGTGCTAAATGCCATGTTGGTGCTTCAATAGCTCTCTCGATGTTGTCTTTTCCAGAGCTTGCCTGGTCAAATCCGATTGCTTGTATCTCGATGAAGTCCACTAGTCCAGGTCAAGTAACTGGAAAGTGACATTTGCCGCTGCTGCTCCATGCACCAATTTATACCCCAGGTCAAAAAATGGGTGCCTCCCGCGAGTACATGTCAATCCATAGTTGAATTCAGAGCTGGCAACTGCTTCAGAATTCAGAGCACATACATCAGGTTGCTACGGAATTAGAATTAATGCTGTGAGTCAAGACCGTTTAGAAATTATAACGGCCTTTTATGGGTATCTGGCGATATCATATGTTCTTTAAAGATTTGAATTTATTTTTAAAGTTGCAGTCAGTCAAGTAACACGAACACATTGTTTCCAAAAAAAAAAAGGTAGTACGAACACGAGAAGGATTTTAAAATGAAAAAAAAGAAAGAACACCATTCAACTAAGAGGACCAGGGCATCGTGCATACCTGAGAGCGGTGGGTTCGCGGCGGCGCCAGGGTTCGTGTTCGTCTGGAAGCAGCGGCGGCTGTTTTCCACGGCAATGGAGGAGGTACCTGTTAGTTTGATCTCCTAAACCCTCTTGGATTCCCAACGGATCCGAGAGGGCCTTGCCCTCTCACGCGCCCTGATCGGGGGCGTACCAGCACGATCTAGCTGGTGGGCCCCCGTCGCACTGCGCCATATAAAAGGAGGTGGGGGCCAGCGGCACACGGCACGAGAATCACCGGCGCCGCCGCCACCCCACCGACACAACCCCAACCCTAACCGATCTAGAGGGGAGGCGCAGCAGCGGCGGGAAGCTCCTCCGGCCATCGCCCGCGGGACCTCTGCCTCAATCCTCCTCCGGCCATCGCCCGCGGGACCTCTGCCTCGACTCCGGACACGCGAAGTGTACACACCGTCGGCCACCGCGAGCTTGAACCTCTACGGCCGATCTGCTCCGAACCCCGCGCTACATCGCCATGGCGGGAACCTCTGCATCCGCCGCCGGTCTAGGGCACGAAGGTATAACCCCGTGCCCTTCCCTGTTCTCTCTCTCTCTCAATCTCTCTGTGACCCGATTTTATCAGCACTAAAAGGAGATCTCCTAATCTAATTAACGCATTAGCCGATCCTAATTGTACAACATTGGTATCAGTCGCCTCTAGCTTCTCGCGTTGATTAGAATTTGGAAGATCAAGAAGAAAAGCACCCTAGAAAAGATCCTCGGAGAGAATCCCAGTGCAAAACCCGCGAACCCGTGAATCCCTAACCCTAAATTTAACCCTAGCACACACACAGAAAAGGGGCGGCGGCACAGAAGGACTTACCTGGGTCTTCTTGCGTCGCCCACCGTCGGCCACCGTAGGCCGACCAGATCCAGCGAGATCTTGGATCTCGCGTGGACAGAGGCCGCGCGAGCCGCCGTGGTGCTGCTCGCTGCGCCGTAGATCTAGGCGCCACGGAGATGCCGCTCGACGGCGGCGCGCTCACCCTGCGGTGGACGCGCGCGCCGGCGAGGGGGCTCGCCGTGGCGCCGCCGCTCCGTCGCCTATCGCCGCCTCGCTCGCTCGGGTGCGGGAAGAAAGAGACGTCGGGGAGCAGAGTGTGGAATGAGCTAGGGTTTCGGGGGAGGAAACGGCGAAGGGTTTTTGTCCCGCCGAGACGCACGCGCGTCCGTTGATCGTAATCGGACGGTCGACGACGATCCGCGCGCTACCAGGCCTCTTTTGGCCCAGGCGGGTGAGCGGAATCGCGGCCCGGGCCCAGGTTGCCTTGGCCCGAGCGCGAGCACCCGCGCGGGGATGCACGGGGGGGGGGGACGCGGGCCGGGCCCTTAGCAGGCCGAGCGCAAGTTTGCGCGCGCGCGATGAGCCCGGTTTTCCAGCTAGGCCGCGCGCAAGTGAGTGGGCCGGCTGAGCCGTTTTGCAAAGAGTACAACAGTGCGTTTTTTAAATTTCCAGAATCAGTTTTGCAATAGAATTTGATTGAATTTGATGCATTTCAAATTCAAACTTGAATGAACCTTGATGCACTGTTTATAAAAGATAAATTTAGACACTTTTTGATAGAATTACTGCTTTCCGCTGCAAAGATTAAATGTTTTTATATGCTTTTGATTACTTGCCTTGAGTTTTAAATTTGAACCAACGGAATAATTTAAATTCTTCGAGGCCAATAGATATTTTTCTGAGTCGTAATATTGTTATCTTTTTGACCAACGTTAACAAGTGACAATATTGCAACTTTTACTGAATTATCCTTTATAGACATTTTTCATGTATTATTTCTATTTATGCCCAATGGTATTCTAGATTTAATACAAAAAGAGATTATGCCTTAATTTTAATAGATAATTTTTATGTATTAATTCTAATTCTGCCCAACGGTATTTTAGTTTTAATACACAAGGTTATTGCATATTTTAATTTATGACCAACGTCGTATTTTACATATGCAATAAATTTTATTTGGTTTTAATTTAATGTTTTCACCACTCATGGATATTTTTCAGGAGGAGTATCAATGATGTTTTCCATCAACGATATTCCAATATTAAAGGGAGATAATTACAATGAATGGTACAGAAAGCTGGAACTCTATTTCATCATGAGTGAATTAGATTGGGTCCTAGCTACACCGACTCCTACAGAGCCTGTGCTTCCTGAAAGGGAGGACACAGACACAGATGCTTCTTGGAAGCAAACAGAGCTTGCTTACAAGAAAGCAAAAGCAGAATATGAGAGGCTGTATGCAAAATGGTTCCCTGCCAACAAGAAATGTTTGGCAGTGGTAAAGAATACGATTGAGCCTGCAATTATGGGCTCAATCCCAGATTGTGCCACCGTCATAAAATATCTTGAAAAATTAAAGAACCAATACACTGGTTCTTCAAAGACTTATGCAACCCAGTTGATCAAACAACTGGTTTCAGAAAGATACACTGGCGGTGGCATCAGAGAACACATTCATCGCATGGTCAATCAGAACAACAAGCTTAAGTCATTGGACCTTGTCTTTAAGGAGGATCACATTGTCCATCTGGTTTTTGCTTCGTTGCCAAAAGAATTTGACACTTTTGTTGTCAATTACAACACCCAACCACAAACTTGGGATATTGAAAAGACCATTGCGATGTGTGTTCAGGAGGAGGAAAGGATAAGATCCACCACTGGAGGATCCTTAAACTATGTAAACAAGAAGAAAAATACCAACTTCAAGGGTAATTTTTCATCCTCCTCAAAAGGTAAAAGCTCTCAACAACACAGACCGCAGCAGGGACAGGCACTCGTAGATAAAGATCAATGTCTCTACTGCAAAGAGAGGGGTCACTACAAGAAAGACTGTTCCAAATATTTAAAGATAATCATGGGGAAAAGAGGTGAGAACGTTATTTCATTTGTAAATGAATCCTTATACATAGAATATTCAAAATCTACTTGGTGGATTGATTCAGGAGCAACTGTTCATGTTGCAAATTCTTTACAGGGATTCCATTCGACGAGAACCACTTAAAGAAGCGAAAAGCAAGTTAGAGTGGCAAATGGAGATCAGGCAGACGTTGAAGCAGTAGGAGACGTTCATTTGGAACTCGACTCTGGCTTCGTTATAGTACTTAGAGATGTTTTATTTGTTCCTTCTCTGTACAGAAACTTAATTAGTGTGTCTCGCCTGGACAAAGATGGTTATTCTTGTCTATTTGGAGATGGGAAATGCTTGATCGAATGTAATGATACAGTAATTTCCACTGCATTTAGAAAGAATGATCTTTATTTGATATCGTTACGCGATAGTGTTAATTCCGTATGCGATAACAGTGCGAATGTATCCTCGCCTACACTCGCAAATAGAAAACGTAAGAGAACTCACGATACGTCGTCGAAATTATGGCACTGTCGTTTAGGCCATATTTCGAGGGGGAGAATAGAAAGATTAATTAAAAACGAAATTCTTCCTCCATTAGAGTTCTCTGACTTAGAACAATGCATTGAATGCATAAAAGGCAAATTCGTTAAGAAAATAAAGAAAAATGCTAAGAGGAGCACAGGTGTATTAGAAATAATTCACACAGATATCTGTGGTCCGCTTAATGTAAAGAGTGTGGATGGTTATGACTCGTTCATAACATTCACAGACGATTATTCCCGTTATGGATACATTTATCCAATTAAAGAAAGATCGGAGGCTTTGGATAAGTTTAAAATATTCAAGGCCGAAGTAGAAAATCAACACGATTTAAAGATAATAGTCGTAAGATCCGATCGTGGAAGGGAATACTACGGTCGACATACCCAATATGGCCAAGTTCCAGGACCTTTTGCGAAGTTCCTGATGGAACAAGGCATAGTAGCCCAGTACTCGATGCCGGGCGAGCCTCAGCAGAACGGAGTGGCTGAAAGGCGCAATCGCACCCTAATGGACATGGTGCGAAGCATGATCAGTTACTCCACGTTGCCAGTGAGTTTATGGATGGAGGCACTGAAAACCGCCATTCACATTCTCAACAGAGTTCCAAGTAAATCGGTGCCGAAAACGCCGTACGAAATGTGGACAGGAAAAGAGCCCTCACTGAATCACCTGCGAGTGTGGGGGAGTCCTGCTGAGGCAAAAGTATTTAACCCGACCATTGCAAAATTAGATTCGAGAACGGTATCCTGCCATTTTATTGGCTATCCAGAAAGGTCAAAGGGTTTTCATTTCTACTGCCCAGATAGATCGACGAAATTCGTAGAAACGAGGCATGCAGTTTTTCTTGAGGATCAAATGATCTGGGGGAGCGGCACAGCGAGGAAAATTGATCTTGAGGAGAAGAGGGTGTATACACCCAATCCCGTGATTCACGAATCTTTTTTCTCGCTGCCCGTTGTGTCTGCACCGCCAGTGCAAGTCACTGCGATGCCGATGCCTGTAATGACTCCTTCTGTGGTGACGATGAATGAGGAAGAGGAACCCATTCATCAGGCTCCTGACGAGCAAGTTGCCGCACAAGAAGAGGAGCACCAGCAGCCCCAAATAGATGAGGCGCCGCAGGCTCAGGCTCACGGGAGACCTCAAAGAATAAGAAAACGCGCTATTTCTAATGACTATGAAGTCTATAATAGCGAAGAAATTCAAATGGAGGATGATCCCACTTTATTTGAAGAAGTTATGAGAAGTGAACATTCGTCGAAATGGCTTGACGCTATGGAAGACGAAATAAAATCGATGAGTACCAACAAAGTGTGGGACCTAGAGGAGATTCCTAAAGGAGCCAAAACAGTAGGCTGCAAATGGGTCTACAAAACTAAATATGACTCCCAAGGGAATATAGATAAGTTTAAAGCACGACTCGTGGCTAAAGAATACACACAAAGAGAAGGAATTGATTACAACGAGACGTTTTCCCCAGTCTCTTGTAAGGATTCTTTCAGAATCATAATGGCTCTTGTAACTCATTACGATCTAGAATTACATCAGATGGATGTGAAGACAGCATTCCTTAACGGGGACTTAGATGAAACCGTCTACATGGCACAGCCGAAAGGTTTTGTCGTGGAAGGCAAAGAAAAATTGGGATGCCGTCTGAGGAAATCGATTTATGGGCTAAAGCAAGCTTCAAGACAGTGGTACTTGAAGTTTGATAAGACAATAAAAGAATTCGGGTTTAAAGAAAATGTCGAGGATAATTGCGTCTACGCAAAGTTCAAGAATGGGAAGTACGTCTTCCTAATTTTGTATGTGGACGAAATTCTACAGGCAAGTAGTGATGTTAGTCTGCTGCTAGAAACGAAAAGGTTTTTATCCTCGCATTTCGAGATGAAAGACCTCGGTGAAGCGAGATTCGTTCTAGGAATCGAGATTCATCGAGACAGATTAAAAGGGGTATTAGGACTGTCTCAAAAGACATATATAGAAAAGGTCCTGAAGAAATTTAACATGCACAAATATAGTGCCTCACCTGCACCTATTGTTAAGGGCGACAGATATGGGAAATTCCAATGCCCCAAGACTCAATATGAGATCGATCAAATGAAAATGGTACCATATGCTTCCGCTGTGGGAAGCTTACAATATGCACAAGTGTGCACACGCCCTGACATAGCTTACGTTACCGGGTTGCTTGGCAGATTCCAGAGTAATCCAGGACCAGAACACTGGAAATTGGTAAAGAAGGTTCTGCGCTATTTGCAAGGAACAAAAGGCCTCATGTTAACGTATAGGAAAACAGAATCTCTGCGTATCATAGGATACTCAGATTCAGATTACGCAGGAGATGACAGAAAATCCACATCAGGATATGTGTTCACCCTAGCCGGGGGAGCAATATCGTGGAAAAGTTGCAAACAAACCGTCACTACATCGTCCACAATGTATGCCGAGTTTGTTGCGTGTTATGAGGCTACGGGGCAGGTGAACTGGCTAAAGAAGTTCGTACCCGGTCTGAGAATGGTTGATAATATATCTAAACCATTACAGTTGTACTGCGATAACGAGCCCGCAATAATGTACGCTCACAACAACAAGACAAGTGGTGCTGCCAAACACATAGATATAAAGTATTATGTTGTGAAAGATAAAGTCCGAGATCAGATCATAAATCTTGAACATATAAGCACAGTGAAAATGCTTGCGGATCCGCTAACGAAAGGCTTACCACCCAACGTGTTCAAGGAACACGTAGCCGGCATGGGGCTAAGGGATAGCCTGTGATCTTCGGACTACAAAGGGCCCAAAAAGGTTAAAGAATCGCTTTCTGAATAGAGGAGTATATTGTAGCTGTTGAATCTATCGGCGATTGACCGTGACGATAAAACATGCTCCATGTACAAATCCATGAAGAAGCGAGAAAAGTAAAGGAAAGAAAACACAGAGTGAGATCAAGGGGGAGACTATTAGTTTGATCTCCTAAACCCTCTTGGATTCCCAACGGATCCGAGAGGGCCTTGCCCTCTCACGCGCCCTGATCGGGGGCGTACCAGCACGATCTAGCTGGTGGGCCCCCGTCGCACTGCGCCATATAAAAGGAGGTGGGGGCCAGCGGCACACGGCACGAGAATCACCGGCGCCACCGCCACCCCACCGACACAACCCCAACCCTAACCGATCTAGAGGGGAGGCGCAGCAGCGGCGGGAAGCTCCTCCGGCCATCGCCCGCGGGACCTCTGCCTCAATCCTCCTCCGGCCATCGCCCGCGGGACCTCTGCCTCGACTCCGGACACGCGAAGTGTACACACCGTCGGCCACCGCGAGCTTGAACCTCTACGGCCGATCTGCTCCGAACCCCGCGCTACATCGCCATGGCGGGAACCTCTGCATCCGCCGCCGGTCTAGGACACGAAGGTATAACCCCGTGCCCTTCCCTATTCTCTCTCTCTCTCTCAATCTCTCTGTGACCCGATTTTATCAGCACTAAAAGGAGATCTCCTAATCTAATTAACGCATTAGCCGATCCTAATTGTACAACAGTACCTTCTGGCCGTGGCGGCTGTCCGAAAGAGTGAGAATTGGTGCTAGGGTTTGACAGGGAGGGGGGGCGTTGGCTTGGGCCGAGGCTCGCTCCTAGCACAGGGCGGAAGATGAGGCAGCCGTCGACGCCGGCGGATCGTCGAGACTCGAGAGGATGGGGGGAGCAGAAGCTGCTCAGGGAGGAAGAGGATTTATTTTTGAAAATTTCCAAACTAGGGGGTCTTGTGTAAACTATCGGATCGCTATTAATAACAGCCATCCAAATCAGAGGGCTTTGTGTAAAATATAAAGGGGTCCTATGTAAAATATCGGATCGCGATTATTAATCGCGATCCGAATTAGGAGTGTTTCTGTAAAGTTTCCTCCCTGCGATTTTTGGGACCGGCGTGGCCGCGCTGCCACCGGCGACCGCCGCAATCGCCGACTGCGATACGTTTCGCGGCACCATCTGTCTGCACGGCACTCCCAGGCTCTCAGCCACGCGGAGAAGGTGGAGTACGCGCGCGCCGCCTGGCTGGGGAGGATGGCGGACATCCTCGAGGCCGCGGCGCCTGGCGTACGTCAACCATCGAAGGCCAATCCGCCGGCGCGTACAGCGCCATTAGAAGGGCGCCTTCGTGGAGTGGTTTGCTGAGGAACAAGGGATTTGCATGTGATTGGGCACCGGCACACTGTTCAACGACGAACCAAGGAAGCGAGGATCACCGCCGACTAGTTCGTCCTCGGCAACAGCGCCGCCGGCGCCTCGTTTTGCGGCAAGAGCTTCCGGAACCAAGGCTCAGCACAAGCTTCCGGATGCCAGCTCAGGCGCTCAGGTCCTCCGGGCCGGCGTCGTCCTCCAGCTACGAAAAGAGCATGGCCGCCTTGGCCAGCATTGGTGGGTCGCCGAGGCGAGAGCTCGCCTGATGGAGGCGGCGGGCGAGTAGGTCATCGGCAGCGTCTTCCGATTGGCGCTCCTTTGCTTGGCGTCATGTCAGACAGTCAGGGTGAGGTGCAAGCGCAGCGAAGGGGAAGCCAGAGTGCCATTCCATGGCACTCTTGATTACGAGTGGTGCTTGGATCTTGAATGTCATGATGCTACTTCTTCTCTTGATTATGATTGATTGCTTTGCCAAGACTAGAAACAAAAATGATTCCTAGTCAGATGGTTACAAAAACTAGTCTGGACATTCTTTTGCTTCAGGACATGCACAGCAATGATCCTTTTGGAAACCAAAAGTGCTAGCAACTGGATGACGAGCAACCAAATTTATGTAGCACTGTATACTAATATATACGTTCTCAGAAGCATCATCATCGGTAAAAGAGCACAATAGTCTCTGGAAAAAAGAGAGTAAAAGAGCACAATAATAACGAAAAACATAAGAGATGGAAAGATGGTAAAGCTGTTTACAAACATAATACAACTAACCAAACTCTTCTCATCCTCATACACGCATCTTTTTTGTTTCTCCAGTACATAACTCCAACCTCCAGAGTCCAGAACTGAAGGGTACCACAAACTCAGCGCAACAACCATGTCATTAACCTTCAGCAATCAGTTCCTTGCACTTCTAGCATCACAAAACACATAGAGCACATACAGTTGCAAAATTGCAGGAATGGATTCAACATATAGGTTAGTTGCTCCCCACTGCCAATTCCAGTTCTGAACATTTAATTTTGAACACTAGACTGTAGTCAAAGAAAACCTCGTCTTTGTCCCTAGTTCCTCTCCAGCTTCATCCATTAGATGCAGAGGATCTCCTGGATGCCGCCAGTGTAAATGGTACATCTTTCCTTACGAACCTGAAGCGAGTATTGGCATGAATCAGATCATATGCACTATCTGATATTCATCATATTCCTTGCAGCTAGGTGAGCAAGTTCCTGCACCAGAGAAATCAAGGAAACTAACTTATTGAGCTGCATGCCATGAACAATGATCTCAACCAGTTACCACAGCACACATTGTTTGCATTTGGTACCTTCTTCTCCATTTTTTGTTAGGAATTTGGTTGTAAAATCGATACAGCAGGATTACTCTCTATAGTTTTTTTTGTCGTCTATTTGTCCACATGATGTATACACTGGATGATGTGTCGATTCTAAAGCACTGTATGCATTCACAAGCACCATCATCAGTACAAGAACACAAAATAAACGAAGAGCACAAGCAGGTGGAACTGTGGAAGATCCAAAGCAACTCGGGGAAGCAGTTTACGAACAGGCACACAATCAGCCAAGAACTATTATCACCCTCAAACTGAAGAATACCACACACACTCACTGCAGTAACCATGTCGTTTACCTTCAGCCATCAGTCCTGCGTCACAAACAATTAGACAACACAGTTGCAGGAATCAATTTAACATACAAGCTAGTCCTATACTGCTATCTGCCAGCTCTGAAGAAGAATAAATACTGAACACAGGCTCTAGTCAAATTTTGGGCATTGAGTCCTGCAAATACAAATGCTAGTTCAGTTCAGATAATCCCGCACCATTGCCGTCCGTCGCCGCAGGCACGACGCAATCTAGGCCCCATTCATCTCGCCCGGGTGATCCCATTGACCAAAAGCGAGCGGCCGGATCCGCGATGCCGCGCCCATCGAAGGCCGCGAATCTAGCAATCCTCGTTCCTTCTTGCAGCGGTGGCCGGCAGATCTCCTTCGGACCAGAAGAAGAGAGAGCAAGGGACAAGAGCTGGCCATCCAAATGCGGAGGGTTTATTTGTCAAACTTTACCAGGAATCTAGGGGTTTTTTTACAAATACTCGTAATCGCGATCCAAAATAAGGTGGTGGTCTATGCAAAAAATTGGATCGCGATTAATAATCGCGATCCGAATCAGGGGTATCATGTAAAATTTCCAGGCCGAAGACTCGGACGCCGGCGTCAGCGTCACCCCGCTGTCCCCCGCCGACGGCCCGCTATCTCCGATCATCCAGCTTCGTCGCGGAGCCAGCCAGCCATGTATGTCGACTCCATGAGCGCTGTTTCCCGCCGCAACGGCCGGCCGAACCACTGGCTTTCAGGTGGAGGTATTCTCGCCTCGGAGTGCCCCCGCCGCCATGCCGGACTGGACCAAGTAGCCGCGGTCTCCGCGCGATGGCGCCGGACACGGGAAAAGGACGGGGGTGTCTTGTGGGGGCAGCGCCGGGCTGTGGAGGATGCATGGCGTACATCCTCAAGGCCGGCAATGGAGGCCGCGGTGGCCGGCCGACGGCGTCGACGAGCTGATCTCCGCCGATCTCCACCGGCGTCGAGGTCCGTAACGCCACGGCATCGGCAGCAACAATGCATACACAGTAACACAGACTGGTTCTTTTGGAGTACGTCGTCTTCAGCGTCGATGGTTGATGGAATATTTGTAGGCGAGGCTGATGAGCTTGTAACGGCGGAACCCGGCGGGCTGGTTGCCTGGGGTGCGCGCAGGTGGCATCCGGAGACCTCGGCAGCGGCGCGAGCGCCACCAAGCAGTCTCGGTTTGGAGTCGGAAGGCGTTATTGTGGAGGCACCACCACCGGCGAATTCCGCCATGAAACCAGCGAAGAAGAGAAGGATACGGCGGAGGGCTACATCCTGCCGTTCACCAACTTCCACTTGAACGGCCGCCCGCCGCCATTCCAAGCCTTCCCGCGTCCAGGTAAAAACATGGCATCCTAACTGTGTTATTTTCCTTTTGAATTCGGTTGAGCAAGACAGGCATTTGCTTACCTGCTCTGCCAGATCAGGTGAGTGCGAGCGCCTTCTCCAGGCAGGGTGGGGAACACGAGTGCCGTACAGAGAAAGCAGCACTGTACCTCGGGAAGACTGCTCCAAGCTGTTGGAGGAGTAGGACAGAGCCTCTGCAGCATCCGGTGAACACAGGGCGGGCACAGATTCTGATCCGCCTGCTTCCCTTTCAAGTTTCAGAGGATGAGAAGAATTCCGCAGTGCATGGCAGTCTTGAAGAGAAGAAGAAACCACTGTCTGCACTCTGCAGAACGTGCAAGGATTGTAACAATATTGCCATCTCTCTCGCTCTTAAGACTCACCAGTATCTATATACACTGAGTTCTTAATATGCAGAAATTAACCTGATTGCAGATAATTATACAGTAAAACTTTTACTGTAAAAAGTGAAAATTTGGCTGCAGTCCCCATCTGAACAAAAAAACATAACACCCACTAGAGCTGCCTTTGCAGCGTTGCTCAGCTCGTTTCCGACCCAAACACCCCCACGGCGGATCCGACCGAGGCGAACGCGCAGATGAGCAGGCAGACGGAGCTGAAGCCGTGGATGGCGAGCCACTGCCTGGTCCACGGCGTCACCTTGTTCCTCTTGAGGTACATCTCCACGGGGAAGTAGATGGCGAGTGGCCAGAAGGTGAAGGCGCCGAGCAGCCCGATCACCTCGTTGAAGTACGGGAACCACACGGCCAGCGCCGTGGTCGCCGCCACGTACGCCGTCCGGAAGCACAGCCGGAACACGTTCACGCGGCGCGCGCCCAGCACCGGCACCTCGGCCGCGGCCCCGCCGAAGTGCCGGTCGGCGAAGCCGAACACCGGCTGCGTGTACACCTGGTAGCCGCCGAGGAGGTGGAGGACGATGCAGAGGTTGGCGAGGTCGATGAGCCAGTAGGGCTCGTAGAAGCCGAAGCCGGTGAGGAGGTTGCCCGGGGTGCCGTCGCCGAACGCCGCGTAGCCGAGGCACCCGCAGCAGAGGTAGAAGAAGGCGGTGATCACGATGCTCGTCCTCGTCGCCGTCTTCATCGTCTCGTTCTCCGGCGGCGGCGACCTCAGCGTGTCCTTGTTGATTGATCAATCGCAGTCAATAACCACACGAGTAGATCAGCAGGTAGCACGAGATCACAAAGACGGGGGGCTCTGCGAGCGTGCTGTACCTCTATCTCCAGCAGCACGAGGGAGAAGGGGTAGGCGAACAGGATGTCCCCGAGGGCCTGGGAGACTCGCCACACCTTCTGCGTGGTGGACACCATGGGGATGCCTCCAATGCCGCCCATGATCACCCCGTTCGCTGAAGTGATCGGAGGTTTACTTAATTTGCAAATCAGATGCCGACGAACGAACACGCACGGCGGCCGGCCGGGCAAGCACGTACCGATGACCTTGGCGACGCCGAGGCCGACGCCGACGAAGGCGTAGAAGAAGGACATGACGGCGGCGAAGACGGAGAGCCCCGCCATCTCGTGGAATCCGGGTATCTGCGACAGGACCACCTGCGCCAGGCCGAAGAGGAGCATGTAGTAGCCGTCCCCTCCCACGGAGCACGGCGCGTCGTGGCCTTCCCTGTGGTAGCAGTTGGCTCTCTGGATCGCCCTGCGACGTACACGATGACAGAAAATGAGTCCTCCGAAAGGTTCGACACGAGCATCCAACGTTATTGCCTTCATGAGACTTTTCATTGTTTATATTAAAATCTGCCAAAATTAACCAAATCTCGTAAGATTCATCACAATTTTTTTAATTAAAATTCATCACAACTAAAAGCTTGTATGGCGGATAAACCGGTGACCCAGTGAGGCCCAACTCGGCCTGCTATTACTCGGATAGTTCATCTTTGTGGGCCTGTTCGACGTGCAAGCAGTTCATCGTCAGCGGCCCAATGTTTCATGGAGCTTTGCATCAGCCTCACGTCGTATTTTTTATTTTTGGCTGCAGCGACTATGAGTAGACCATGGTGTGCGTGCGCCCACAAGATATTCTATAATCTGCTAATCTGACAGTACCCGTCTCTGCAAGCAACGGTTGCCGGCAATTCTTCTCCTCTATAGCTTGGCCTTGATGAGAAGTAGGAAGGCATATGACTATAGAATGTGTTGTGTGTTTCTAAAGAAGACAAACTTTATCTACCAGAACAAATACTGGGTGACCAAGATAACCCAAAAAGAATAAAGTAACAGCATTATGCAATGTCCAAGCCTACACGCAAGGTCCATGCATATGAGCATGACCTCATTCAGACTTTGATTTGGTCCATCCAACAAGAAATTTCCGAGTTTTGCATCGTCCAACCTCATTTTTTTAGAAACAAAGGTGCCCACTAGCACTGCTAGTTACTAGTGCAATTAGAAATCGGTCTAGCACTGATGATTGGTCATTAAAGGACAAGGCCATGCATCACTCTCCATTGCGTTGACAGCCCTTTCTTTCTGAATTCCTATCACGTTTAACCTCCTTTTCTAGCTAGGCCACGCCAACAAGTTACAACTGCTACCGCACAAGTGACAAGCTTGTGGCTGGCAGGTTGCCACGCAGGCAAGTGAATGAGATGGATGAAATTGATGGGCACATATAGTAGTGGGATCCTACCTCATACTGGTGGCGGAGGTGAGCGTGTACACCACTCCGGTGCCAAACAGGCTGAAGTTGAGGAAGAAGCCGCAGAAGCCGCAGAACAAATGGCTCTTCTCACCTGCACACGTGGCATCCACCGATTGGCCGTCAGTCGCATCAAAATGTAGCAGCATATTTAATCGGATTACGGATTACCATTAGATGCATCTGCCACCTGATCGGTTTTCCTTTTTTTTTTTAAATCGGAGCCGTAGGCATAGACTGAAAGCAACCTGCCCAGGCTATACATCTATGATCCTGACATGATATCTAACAAGTTTTCAGAGTCGTGACTCATGCTTGCTCGACGGAAAGCGAGTCATCTTGTTGCCAGATTCCACGCGCTATGTAATGTATCTAACAAATTTCATCAAAAATATGTAGATTGATATGCATACATCATATTGAATTTGTTACTGAAAAGAAAAGGATATTCATGTAAGGTCAATTTCAGACGTTCAGTCACTGTTCGTTCTTTAGACTACAAAAGGCTTGCATAGCGACCTACCGTGCTGAAAAAAGCTCTTGTGTTTACGGATAACAGCAACGGTGCTGTCTGACTGGTAGTGTCACTCAAGGCGCGCCTTCTTGTTCAATCGGGGTGGTGCGTTGCTATCATCTAGATCGTCGTGTTCACAACAAATTCTTCATGCGCTCCGAGTTCATCTCGTCAGAGATTCCGCGTCGGGAAGCAGCGATCCATGGACGGATTAAAGCTAGCAAAGGCGAAATCGATCGACGGCTCACCTAGGTAGAGCCGCACGGCGTCCACGTACGAGCGGTTCCTGACGACGCCGCGCTCCGGGTCGTGGGAAATGTAGCAGTCGGCGATCAGGGAGGACTGCACCGCGGTGACGCCGGCGAAGAACACCATGGCCGCCGGCCCGCCCACCCAGCCCAGCTGCGCCACGCTCCACGCCAGCGACAGCACGCCGGACCCGATCACCGCCGTGATGATGTGCGCCATCGCCGTCCATACCGTGCCTGCGCGTGCAGAACAGACCACAAGAACGGATGCAATAAGCTGAGGCTGCTGATGAAGCGACGAGGGTCACATGGAGGTCTAGATGACTAGATATCAGATGATCTTGGCCGGACTCACCGGTTCTCTTGACCAGGTGCTCGCCGGACGATGACTCCGAGAGCTTGCCGAGCAGCGGCTGCGCTTGCCGGCCGCCGTCACCATCGCCGCCTCCTGACCCCATAGCTGCTGCTTTCTCCCTCTTTTCTCTAGTCTCTACGCTATGCTGTTGCCCAAGGGATCAAGCTAGCTAAATCCTACACGATAACACAAACACAACTGCTACTGTATATAAAGAAAGCTTTCCTGCTACGAAATAAATCATCGCTCGTTTGGAGGCATCTAAAGCCCATCGTTCTCCTAATACCGGTTGCCGGGTTGGTTGGCCGACGCATACGTCATGTCAGGGGTGCCGCCGGTGCTGGTGGGGGCGGCGGTGCCAGTCCATATCTGAGTGAGTGAGAATCACTTCCCACTCTTGTCACCCTGTGGACCGCGCCACGGTTCGTGTCCGGAGACGGCAGAGTGAAAATCATTGCGGAGAGGAGGATTTGCAGAGGACACCGCGCGCACAGGCTAACCCTGTCACTGCTACGAAAACGATCGTCGCAGGACGCCTCAAAGCTCACCTCGCTTTTCACGGACGGCTCAAATTCTCAGCTGCCCGTGGAGACAGCGAGAGTCGCCCCAGGTCTCGAGTTGCCCAGGACACGTATTTTCCCGGTTTGTTACAACAAAGCTGTGATGCTGCGTCACCAAAACCCCAACTCGCCGGCTGCCTCGAATTGTACTCGGATGAAGCATTTTCCATGCATGTGATGAGATGCTTTGAGCAAAATTTAGTTTGTTGTGTTTATCAAGTCGATTACTTTAATTTGTGTGTGCAGGACGGGCTTTGCTGCTTTTATCTCGTTGAGAAAGACATGTCATGACGATTGTTTGAAGCTTGTATCTTATTTACAGTTCTGCTATAATACATTTGGAGTCATTTCGTTGGAAATATGAATTTGAGTCAATTCTGCATTGTTTGCTTTTAGTAATTAAATGGGGGAAAAAAGAGGAAAATGGCCCCTCAAATGTGTAGCCAGTTATCGATCACTTCTAGGCCCATTGGGCCAAGCAACCGGGCCAAATGGTGTTCTGCACATTTTCTCCAAATCTAAAAGATTGGGATGGAACCAACCCGTCCCACTTGGTCTCCAAACTAAACACATACTAAAATTTACCGTGTTCTAATGTTTGAGATTATTACTGTAGGATAGGAAATGAATGTTTAAAGAGATGAGATGGAGGAGTAAACCTACTAATCATGTTCATGTCATAGGGCATAATTCGATTAGACAGAGGTGGGTGAATGGGTGATTAGTAAGTTTGGATCCCACGGGCCGGCCCCTCGCACGAACCGCCAAAAAGGAGCCTAGGCGCCAAGGCACTCCGACACAGTGTTGATGGCTCAGCTGTTTCTTTGGCAGTGGGGCTTAGTTCATGTCTTGTCCCTTGCAGGATGTATTCCGAGCAGCAGCTGCGGGAGCTTTTGCAATGCTCAATGGCACCTCCGCGAGGAAGGGATGCAGAGATCACAACAGACTTGGAATGAAAGAGAACCAAGACAAGGTGTAGGAGATGCAATCATCATGGAGGAGGAGCAAATCGGCTATTCTGAGAACCAAATCGTCCAGTCTTCAGATAATTACACTGATGTAGTAACCCTGAAGGCATTTGTAGTCGTCGTATGGCTGCGCGCTTTGGTGGTATTTCATTTATAATATTTTACTGGTAACTCTAAATTCTTAAAAAGAAGGGAATACAGGCTGGAAAATGTGGAATGCGAAGGAATTTAATTTCTCAAAGCCTTCAAACGTTCAAGCTAGTTATCTTGGCTGCCCTGGCTTGGCCGCTGCTCGTCTGAGCAACCAGATTCTGTACCAGCCGAGCTTGACCTAACTTGATTGAATCCAAGCCAAACGTCAAGAGCTCGATTAGTACGTTTCATCTACGGTAGCAAGTAGCCAAGTACAGTGGTACAAATGAATGAATACCGATATATGCTACTACATGCTAAAGTCCATGTAGCGTATTTCGTCAGGCTACAGCCGAGTTGGATCCAGAAACAGAGGACCGGCCAAGAGGCGATCGGCGATCCTCGTCCGTCCGTCACATCGCCTTTGTGTGCATCATGTTTCATGAAGACGACGACGACGACGACGACTGAGCACGGATCGAGGTCACTATTACCAAACATCCATTGCTCGACATGATGAGCAGCATGTGAATGGTTCTCCAAAAATTCAGTCCTTGATCACAACAGAGATGAAGTTCTGCAACTGCCAATGGAATTCAGCAGACAACAGTACAGGTCAACTAATGGCCTGGTTATACAAGTTTAGTACCAGCATGCATATCGAGTAAATAGCCGCTTGGGAACATTTGTAGCAACAAGGAACCGCTGAACGACTCAGCATTGTGCAGCAGAGTAATGTCAAATTCCAGTAGCATATATAATCTTGACTCAATATTCAGTAGAATTAACAAAATTTTTTTGAAACAAAGCAGTATCAGTTCTACCATCAACAGGCTACAGGCTTCACAACTACTCGGAATCAAAGTACATTATAGACTTGCAGCATAGCCTTCTCAGAATCTGAACAAATTGTAAACGAATAAGCTTGTTTCATATTGAATAGATCCCGAGTGTTCCAACACCAAAGGCTGCTCACAAATGCCCAGAGCAAGCAAAACTGAATAGTATTACAAAAGGTGATAAAACATAGCTGAAACCTTACAAACATGTCTAAGAAATAAGCTTCAACTCGAGTAACTGTGCTATCCTAAATGATTGAATTAATCAGGGCCAAAAGCCATGGGCGTTGCCATGTATCCAATTTTTTTCCGTTTGATATTATTGTGTAGTGTTTCTAAGGGGTAACTGTCACCATGACCAGGTGACTCTATTGCAGCAGGAGGGAGCAGGCGCACCTCTAGTCAATCTTAACAGATGAGAAGAGGTAGTGGACAAAGTAGAATGAGAGCAGGAAGCCAATGGCACCAGTGGAGAGCATGATTGCAAGAGCCATGATCAGGGAGTAGCCAAGGTAGAGTGTTGCAGAGACTGGTCCACTCAGGCTCCTGAGGTCGAACACCAAGTAGTTGATCGAGTAGAGGAAAACGTAGAATGCTACAGAACCTGAAGCAAAGAAGGCCTTCCACCACCATTTCCAGTCCTCAACGCATAGGTGCATGTAGGTTAGGACAAGAGAAACCTCACCACAGACTATGACCAGCAGGAAGAGGACAATGAACAGGAAGCCAAAGACATAGTAGAATCTTCCCAACCAAATGCTGGAGAGGATGAAGAAGAGCTCAATGAAAAGAGTACCGAAGGGTAAAGTTCCTGCACCGAGCACAAGCAGCCATGAGGGGAACTTGCGCTCAGGGATCTCCCGTGGAATCTGGTTGGTGCGGACAGGGTAATCAATGCTTGCTGCACGTGTGCCTAGCAAGCCTCCAATAAGTGTGAGTGGCACAGAGATGCAGAACCACAGGGCCAGGAGGGTGAAGAACAATGAGATGGGTAGAGCGCCAGTGCTCTTCTTGCCCCACAGAATGGAGTTCAGCACAGTGAGGATGATGAAAACAATGCCAGGGAAGAAGCAGGAAGTCAGCCAGGCAACAGATTTCCACCCTTCTGAGGTTCCTTTGATAGTCCTCCAAACACGGACACCAACATATCCAGCAATGATACCAAGGAAGAGGTAGAGAATGATCATTCCAGTCAGGAGCATTCCCCTGGAAGCAGGTGAGAGGAATCCCAGAGCAGCAAACACAATTGTAACAACTGCCATACCGGTGATCTGGATACCATCAGCAACCATAACACACAACAGCTTTGAGCAGCAGGGCTCTCTGAAGACGTCACCGACAACAAGTTTCCATCCTGAGAGCTCCTCATTCATCTGAGCTTGTGCTTCCTTGTCCATCTCCTCATACCTTGTCAGATCTCTGCGGACAGTCCTCAAGAATATGACAAACACAATGCCAGCCAGGAAGAAGACGACCATCATTGAGTTCATGATCGAGAACCAGTGCACCTTGGCACCATCCATCTTCAGGTAAGCATCCCACCTTGATGGCCACTTGATGTTGCTCTTGACATACTCAACCTCATAGGTAAATGTAATCCGATCATTCTCATGGATCGCCTGAGATTTCTCAAGCTCCAATGGGCAATTCACAGAGTCAACCTTGTCGTACATCTTGAGCTTAGACATGGCCTCAGGATCACGCCTCACACTGCAAGGCACGACCTCAAATCCAACAATCTGGAACCCGCTCTTGCGGTCAGACTCAACCATTGCAACACCATCCTCACTTGTGACCACCACATCACCCTGCGCCTGGTATTGATGGACCAGGACTCTGAACTTGAGGTGGTTAATGATATAATCCTCATTGCTCCCTGTCGGGTTGTAACCAACTGGGAACCCAGTCCACTGGATTGTCACTCCGTTCTGCTCGGTGAACCTCATGACTGGTAAATTGTCCAGGATCATGTTGACCTGGTACAGATTCCGTGCCCTCTTCTTGAGCAGCTCAGCCTGCTCCTTGGTGAGCGGGTCCGTGGTGCAGAGGTATACAGATTCATTGACATTGACGCGGAAGCGGTATGGCGAGTTGTCGATCTGGTCACCCATGAGGATCTCACCAAGGTTCTCAGCACTCTTCTTGACGCCTTCCGGAGGCTTGCAGTATGGCAGGCTGTAGTAGCTGAAGGGCAGCTCAGTCTCGATGGAGGTGAGCGAGTTGACCTTGGCCGAGATCGCCTCTCCGGGGGAGTAGGTGTGCATGAAGGTGCCGGGGAGGTAGAAGGCGTGGACAGCCGGGTGCAGGCTCAGGAGCAGGACGAGCAGGGAGGCCGAGATCCATCTGGACGACGGCATCCTGGCTACCATCGCAGCGATAATTCTTGAGATCGGTCAATCAAGAACCTCACGGCCTGCAAGCGAGTGTATAAAATAACAAATCAATTCAATTCCTAAGAATGGCCATATTTTTTTCCCTTCAGTGCCCCTTTTCGCCGTGGAGATATCAACATACAGCATAAGAAAGATAAAACTCAAGGATGGAATTAACATGTGACACGGGGTTCAGTTGAAACCCCATAAACTTCTGGAAATAAACTGGTATCAACAGTCCACCGCATGGATAATGGTGGAGACAGCGGTCAATTCAAATGTAAGGGATCTAAACGCAGCAAACGAATCCGCAGCAAAACCGCGCGGATCGGACATTGGAGCATCCATCCCAGAATCAAGTACTCGTATTGCAGGGCGCAAGAGTCATAACAAAGAAACGATTCTGCGGGAAACAAAACGAGCCTGCATCTAAGCGAACTAGTGTTCCCTTACCAACGACCGATGAAATGAATACAGGTCCTAGCGAACGAGACGCCTGGATCTGGGCCGAGGCGCGAGGAGATGCGGGGCAAGCACGAAGGAAGGCGCGGAGATCAGGCGAGGGAAGGGAGCTCACCCCAGATCTGGATCGCGGCCGGGACGACGCAGGCGAGGTCAAAACATGGGCGCGCCCCCCTCCCCGCTCGCGCTCTCCTCGAGATCGCGGAGGAGGAAGAAGAAGAAGTAAACGCTTCGCCGGCGGAATCGAGGAGCGGGGGGAGACGCGGCACGAACCCGCCAAATTTTATACCCGCCCTCTTCTTCCCCCTTCGTTGCGTGCAGCTTAGACTTCTTTTTGCCTGTTAGGTCGTGGGCCATTTCGTCGGTGTGTGAGTGGAGGGTTTCGGCGCTGGTCCACGTTGTGGGGATCCGTGCTTCCTACTGGGCCTCCGCGACTCGCTCACCACGTGTAGGGCGAATTTTTTAGCGGACTATTTGATCGTTGTTTGACCTGGGCTGGTTCGGCAGCAGGTTGGTAGGGAGCCTAACACTGGGACAATGCCATGTGGGCCATCCAGGACCGGACCGTCCGTCATTTTCCTCTTTTCTTTGAGACGAGGTTCATCCTATTTTCGTCGGAGCAGCTGGTAGCCTACCTATTGATATAGGAGCATACAGTGCGTTGAAATCGTGGCGCCTGCCTACCTGTTGGCACTTTGGCAGCAGCATCGACGGCTCAAACCAGGCCAAAATTAGCTGGTTAATCGACGGCTCAAATGGACCATGGAGATCGACAATGCTTTTGCGCAGCCACATTCGAGGCTGTCAGCGTAGACGACATGAGCCCCATAGTCAGTCCCCTGCCCCCATCGCACACACCATGCATGGGCGCATCGTGCCCCCGCAGATGCTGCTCCACTCCATTCCAATCATGCACGAATTGACTTCGAAACAAGGAGACAACCGGACACCAAACCCAAACACAACCCCGCCAATGGAGATCCGATGAACTTCAGAGGTAGCAGGCGCGTCCTTTCCCCGGTCCGGCCAGGCGGCAATGGCGATGGATCCCCAACCTGCCGCCGTGACCGCGACCGCGGATGCCTTGCTTGGCCACCACTCCCTTTCCGGGGCCAGCAAAAAGGCTTCTCGATCACGATCACACGCACACCCTCCCTCCATGCCTGCCGCTCATTAGATAGATCCCCCCGCGTTTCTTAGCAAGGAAACCACGTTTGGTGGAAAAAGGGGTCGGTGGAGTGGGGATCGGTCGGAGCACCCGCGACGTGAACCGGCGAACGATCCGGGAGGGGAAAAGTTGGGAATAAACAAGGGAACCATGGCGACTTGCATGAGCACGGAAAGGGGCACGTTCCTTCGAGAGGACACAACTGCCTGCGAGCACCTTTCACATGAACAGCCAGGTCACGTCTGCCAAGGGAAGAAATCAAGAGGACCTGTGCGTCGAAAGCAAAGATGCATTGCAGGCACATGCCCCTCTGAACTGCCACGTAAAATATTTCCACGCAGCAGAAGGGGTTGGCATGTAGATCGTAGAACGGTAGAAGACGGAATCACGGCAGTCAACTTCAGCATTAGGTTTCCGGTACATCTTGCCTGTCTGGTTGTTATGAGTTGAGGGTGAGAAGAACAGCACAACGCCAAGTGAAGAATTATTGAGCAATAAGAAAAGCAGCAGCCGAGAATGGGACTTCCTTCCAGAAACAAAGAAAACATAACTAATCACTGAATAAAGCAACCTTCAAAATGACATTTCAGCTGCCGTCCAAGACACTTGTCAGAAGTGCATGATAAAGAAAGAGGGCTTAAGTCGCCTAACTTATAAATTTGACTGGCAACCCATGAAAATGGGCTCAAGTAGCACCAAGGACCTCACATTGTAACATGTTCGCCTAACAAAACATGGGTGCTCGGCTTGGCATGCCGAGAGTTGAGAAGTTTCAGTTTCACAGCTAAGTAGCAAAGGTTGAAATGAGATATTCTAGTATCATCTACCAAGCAAAATGTGGTAACATCTGCAGATCATTCCATTACTGTACCAACACACACATATATGTCACATCACTTTGAGTAACTTATAAGCATTTATACAGTTAAACAAGAGAAATGTGAGAATAGAACCTGGAAATTTTCATTTGATATTTGAAAACACACAGAGTAAATTAAAGTGCATTCCAAAAATATCATAATGATGCGTGTCACTGATTTCAGAATCAACATAACTAAGGGAAAGTAACCTGATAGAAACAAATCTAATGAAAGATAAAACTGCGCAACTTGAAATAATAGTCTACACCTATTTTTTAAAAAAAAATAATATCGCTTTCATTCATAAAGGATCAAGTAAAAAAAGGCATGCTTAATTATCAAACATATAGTGCTCTATGAAATTGGTGTGCACGGGAAACACAGGAAAATAGTTTCCCAGTTGCAAACCTACCTTGCAGAGCAACCACTTGACAAGCCACCAATGGTATTGGTACAGTCAGGACCTTTTTCGAGAGCATTTGCCCTTCATTCTTGAATGTTTGCCATTAGTTTAATTCTGAACTAACCAACGTCAAACATATGAGAATGGAGGTACTAGCAAATAAGGGAGCAACAAGCTTAAAAGCGTATATGCTGAAATATACTGTTCATAACAGGTACAATAGTCTCAGTGATAAGCTACATTACAAACAGCACAAGTCTGCAAAAGGCCTCAAGATGAAATGATCAAACCATTTGAGCTTGCAGGTCATTTTGAGTAGAGACATCCTTGGAGATTCCACAATATAAGGTCTTCAATCAATTTTGACTGATGAGAAAAGGTAGTGGACAAAAGAGAACGATGTTAGGAACCCAACGGTACCAGTAGCTAGCATAATGGCAAAAGAGACGATGAAAGAGTATCCAATGTAGAGCATAGCAGAAACTGGCCCACTCAAGCTTCTGAGATCAAACACCAAGTAGTTGATAGAGTAAAGGAAAACATAAAGGGCCACTGTTCCGGAGGCAAAGAAAGCTTTCCACCACCACCTCCAATCCTCCGCACAGAGATGCATGTAGGTAAGAACAACTGATACCTCAGCACAGACCACAACCAGCAAAAGGAGCACAACAAGGAGGAATCCGAACACATAATAGAACCTTCCTAGCCAAATACTAGAAAGAATGAAGAACAGCTCTATGAAGAGTGTTCCAAATGGTAGAGTTCCAGCACCAAGTATGAAGAGCCATGAGTACTTCTTTGCAGGGATTTCTCTTGGTATCTGATTTGTTCGAACAGGGAATTCTATTGGCTCAGCCCTTGTGCCAAAGAAACCACCTAAAAGGGTAAGTGGCACGGAGACACAGAACCATAAGGACAAAAGACCAAAGAAAAGTGAGATGGGAAGGGCTCCAGTACTATTTCTTGTCCACAGCATGAAGTTTAACACGGTGAGGACAATGAAGACAATGCCGGGGAAGAAACAAGCGGTTGACCAGGAAACAGACCTCCATCCCTCAGATGTTCCTTTTAAAGTCCTCCAAAGCCTGACGGCAGCATATCCAGCCACAATTCCAAGTAACATATAAAGGACTATCATCCCTGTCAACAGCATTCCTCTTGATGCAGGAGACATGAAGCCAAACGCAGCAAAGAAAATGGTGACAATTGCCATGCCCAGAATCTGAACCCCATCTCCGATCATGACACAGAGCAGCTTTGATGAGATTGGCTCTCTGAAGACATCTCCAACGACAAGCTTCCAACCAGAGAGCTCCTCATTCATCTGAGCTTGGGCCTCTTTATCCAACTCTTCATACCTAGTCAGGTCCCTCCTCACCGTCCGCAAGAATATAACAAATACAATGCCAGCCAAGAACAGAATTACCATCAATGAGTTCATGATTGAGAACCAGTGAATCTTCGAACCCTCCATCTTCAGGTAGGCATCCCACCGTGATGGCCATCTGATATCACTGTTTACAAATTCAACCTCATATGTAAAAGTAATCTGCTCTTTCTCCTTGATCAATTGAGATTTCTCCAACTCCACAGGGCAGTTCACAGGATCGACTTTATCATACATCTTAAGCTTCGACATGGCTTCAGGATCACGCTTCACACTGCATGGAACCACCTCAAATCCCACAATCTCAAAGCCAGAGTTGGCATCACTGTCCATCTCTGAGATCACTTCCATTCCTTCCCCAGTCCCAACTACCTTTACTTTGCCTCCTTCATACTTATGGACCAAGACCTTAAATTTCAGGTGATTGATGATATAGACATCATTGGTGCCTTCTGGAATATAACCAACTGGATATCCCGTCCATTGAATGGTCATTCCATTCTGCTCAGTGAACCTCCTCACAGGAAGATTGTCAAGAATCATGTTCACCTGGTACAGATCACGGCTTCGCTGCTTGAGGAGCTTCACATCAGCCTCATCAAGTGGGTTTGTGGTACACAGATACAGAGATTCATTGATATTTACACGGAAACGGTATGGGGAATTATCAATTTGATCACCCATCAGAAGCTCCCCCAAGTTTTCAGCACTCTTCTTAATGCCATCTTTAGGACGACAATATGGGAGGCTGTAGTAGCTGAAGGGCAGTTCTGTCTCAATGGAAGTGAGGGAGTTCACCTTCGCCCCAATTTCCTCGCTTTGCCGATATGTGTGCATGTAACTACCTGGCAAGTAGAATGCCCCGCATGGTGCAGCAAACACTAGAAACACCACTAACAGAGTAGAGAATACCCAGCCTTTCACCATGATAGGCAATTCAGGACAAACTTTGTCAATAACCTGAAGCAAAAGAACATCATCATCCATGCTCAGTATCTCCACATAGACATGCACACATAGTAAATGCGCAGCACCAAAGTTAAACAGAAAAACACAAGACATCATGGCTTCTATTTACAGAGACAAGTTTTATAATGAAATAGCAGCAACCTACAGCCAATCCGACCCAACAAAGCAAACTCTTCTTAGCCAGGCTTTCAAGATTCATGTTCACGACTTAGAGGGCATGACACCATGAAGATATTGGCTACATAGAAATTACACGTATATCAGCTGAAATAGTCTGCATACAAAATTAACTAATTGCACAAGATGTTTGCTCGCCAAAACCATCCTCGGAGTCAGGATGGGAACCAGGCTGCAGGGGAAGCCTTAACGGCATGGGGTTCAGTTCAACCTACAGGATTTTTGCAAATAATTACACGGTTACAAGTTACGCCCTAAATACGAAAACCTAACAGGGACGGTCTATTGGATTGAGTTAGCAGGACAACAACAGCAACGTTCCAGATCCAGAAATCAGCACCAGATCTAGGCACCTCCCTCTCCAGCCATTAACAACAGAGACCAGCACCGACTGGATCTCCACCCTACGCTAGCCCCGTTACCAGTAGAGGGCCAGGAAAAGGAGGGCGGCGCTGCCTCGAGGCCTCCGGTCTGGTTAGCCCTGGCTTGCTGTGTCCCTTTTGCCGGCGCGAGGTTCCCGACGGTGAAGCAAAACCCAACAATTTGCGACCGCAGTAGGGCAGGGAGAGAGAGGGCAACCGACAATCCCAAATCGAAAGTCGTGAAGAGACTAAGGAGAAATCGATCCGTACGCACCTGGCACAGCACCGGAGGGGCCGGCGGCGAAGCCGACGAGGAGGCGCTCGTCTGCGTGAGCAGCGCCGACGCCGAGCACGAGGCAGTAGAGCATCCAACTCGAAGTCCCACGACACGTCGCGCTACCTGCACTGGTTCGCGAGCTTTAACTGGGCTGATTTTACGGATCCGCCAGTAGTTTGCACGGGCCGTCAATTTTAACCTGGGCTGCAATTCTCAGATGGGCCATTTTGGGCTTAACTTGTTTGTTTGCATTGGCCATGATAAAGTGCCTTTTACCACCCAGGTTTTAGTCCCCCCTAAAAAACACGCAGGTTTTAGTGGGTATTTTTTTGGGGGAAAGCAGGTTTTAAGCTGTTTGTTAGTATGTTGCAAGTGACTTACGTAACCGGTGATGCATGCGGCAGCTGCAGAGTAACATTCTTCCAATGGCAAAGCCAATCTCAGTATAGAATGTCAGCGTAGGATCGGCTTCACCAATTCAATTACGATGTATTGTCTTTATATTCTTTCCGGCCTAAATTGTATGCTACCTTGTAAATTTAAATATATAAGTTTTAATACATATCTAAACATAGCGTATATCTATATATCGAAAAAAGTTTGCCGAAAGTACCTCTCCACTGTAGTGTAGATAGAAAGAACAAGAACAAGATTCAGTGGAGGACTTGCCGGTTGCCACGGTGCCATTGTCGGCTAGTCACCGTGCAGGTTCCTTCTGCGCAACGCAAGGTGAGAATCGAGAAGATGATGATGGAAAAATAAAAATAAAATGTTGCTAGATTAGACTGCACCGTAGAGCAATAAATAAAATGTGTTTATTCTATAGGCTGTGGTGGGCAATTTACATGAATGGCAGATTAGATAGTGACGCGTCTAGCTGCTGTTTTGCCGATATCAATCGCATTTGGGCGTGTTTAGTTCGTAACCTGTAGACGAAAAAAGCCGTAAACGCAAAATTTTTGAAGAAATCTTACTAATTTGAAGTACTAAATGAAGTCTATTTATAAAACTTTTTGCATGGATGGGCTGTAAATCACGAGACGAATCTAATGAGCCTACTTAATCCATATTTACAACAGTGATGCTACGGTAACCATCCGCTAATTATTGCTTAATCATGGATTAATTAGCATCATTAGATTCGTCTCGCGATTTACAACCCATCTGTGCAAAAAGTTTTGTAAATAGAGTTCATTTAGTACTTCAAATTAGTAAGATTTCTTTGCAAAAAGTTTTTTTCGTTTACATCTACGAGAACTAAATAGGCCCTGTGTACTGTATGTTAGATCACGTAATAAATATATGAGCAGAACTTACAGTCGAGCCGTCGATGTCAGCTGATGCAGACGGTTGCACGTAGCTCCGCCCCCTGCATTCTTCATTGTGCCACTCTCTATCGAGTACTTCGTGGCCCGATTTTGTTGAAAGTCAGAGCGTAGGTTGCACGGGGAAACTGAATTTACTTATACACAAATTTGGTAGGCCATCCAAACAAAGATTTAAAAGTAGTTAGGCTAGAATAAGGTTTAAGTAAACCAATGTATAAAGGAGGCCTGTCCCAATGTATAAAGGAGGCCTGTCCCTGGGCGAATATCAAGGCAGCGGTAATTGAGTGTCCCTTTACCTGGGATTTGCACCTGCTTTTGTTTTTGCAAAAGTTATAAGCCAACTAAAAAATTTAAACGGTCCAGATGTTTTTCTCAAAAGTAGCTTTCACCTTAGTACAAATGCAAAAGTACATCCCCTTACTTTCAGTGGCTTTTATGTAAAAATTACTCAACTGCCACTAATTATGAAAAAACGGTCTGTTCTATCTACCTCCCGTCCCCATCCACTCTAGTGTCCCCATCTCGCCCCGCCTGCCGTCCCCCGCTCCCCGCCCGACACCGCCCGACGCCGCTCGGCCCGGCTGCCGCCCCGACACCACCCGCCCCGACGCCGCCCGCCCCGACGCCGCGCCGCCCAGCGCTGTCCGATGCCGCCCGGCCCGGCTACTGCCCTGACGCCGCCTATATGGATAAAAAACTTAGAAAATTTAATATTTTTTCCAAAAGATACATTCACATGCGAAATAGTGAACATATTATGTTTGTACGAGTATTTCGGTTTATATACAGTCTCATAAATTTTTAGGGGTATTACAGGTATTTCACCCATTCCCACAGCTCACAGCTGCTCTAATCAAACGGTGTTGTGCTTTTTCCACAACAGCTTTTTCACAGCAGCTTTTCTACAGCCCACATCTTATAGCAGCTTTTTCAAAAACCACAGCCAACCAAACACATCCTGAACTGATTATACTATCTTCCGCGCATAGAGCAAAATTCTCACCTGATTAATACTCCTAATCAAGGAGTATATGCTAAATGAAAAACATTAGCATTTCTGACATCGTTAAGAGTGGGTGCCAGTCTCCTCAACCGACACGTGGGGCCCACGCTCAGCGCCCGCGGTGACCCTGCACGTGAGCGTCGGCGCCCGCTGGCTGCGAAAGCAGTCACGCAACGCGGGCGCGGGCGCGCCGAGCGGAGGGAGCGAGTCAATCGCGACGCGCGCGCGCCCCCCCTCTGGCGTACACGACGACACCACGGCAGCGCCGCTGACTCCTGGCCCCGGAGCAACAAGAACTGGGAAAAAGAACGCCGCCGCCCAGTACCCGAGCACTAGCGGCAAGGCAGGAAGTAATAGGGAGGGAGGAGTAGGCGGAAACGAAGCAACGGAAGCGTAAGCGTCAGGAGACAGGGGCGCCGAGGGAAGGGAGGCAAGCGGAGGCCCCGCTCCGATCACACCAAACGCTTCGTTCGTGCTGCTGCCCCTGCCTCCTCTCGCCGTGATCCCAGGGCAGCGGCTCGACCTCGCCGCGGCCGCGGACGCGAGCTTTTTAGGCGCGCCACCGCCATCCGACGCCGCGATCCAGATCCAGGTACCCCCTCCGTGGACCGCCCCTGCGCCTCTCTTCCTCCCCCCCGCCGGCGTCGGCGTCGTCCCCGGCCCCCCGGGACGCCACCGGCGTGGACTGGAGATCCGATCCATGTGAACCTGAGTGATCCTAGGCACCCCGATCGCTCGTTTTCTCCGCAGAATCTCTCGCCCTTTTTGTTCGTTCTGAGCTCTGGAAGTCGAATATTCGTCGTTGCCCCCAATCCATCCAGTTGGCTGCTTGTTTGCAGCGCGGTGGAGTTCGTACTGATGTATAGGTGGTTCGCTTTATATTTTCCAATTTTATTTGCGTGTTCCACTGAATCCGCACAGCCCTCGTTTAGTCCGCCGCTGGCTTTGTACCTGAGAAACGCACTGCGAAGACACCTCTGTGAATTCTAACCTGTATATCTGTACTGTTTATGGCAGTGTGGGGGTTCGTGCCACTGTATCTTCTGTATACACGGAATCAGTGATCGGGCAGAGTAATACGAAGAGGGAGGGTCTGACCGTTTGAGCTGCTTTTGTAGAGAATGTCAGGTACGGGCGAATGGCCAAGTGCTCGTTGCTATACGCATGTAGTTTTAATGAATCCATCATGGAATGCAGCTAATGTTCTGGGGTTTGCCATGCTCTGTTGCAGAGGGGAATGCGGATGTCATCGAGATATTAATCAGTAATGATGAGAGGAGGGACAGAGCAGATGTCGAGATCTCCGAGGACGAGCCGAGGCACACGAAAATGCGGTCACTGAGGAAGAAAGCGTTGCATGCATCGACAAGGCTGACACACTCGCTGAAGAAGAGGGGGAAGAGGAAAGTGGACTGCAGAGTACCAAGGATAGCGATAGAAGATGTCAGGGACGCTGAGGAAGAGCAGGCGGTGAGCTCGTTTCGGGAGATTTTATTTGCTAGGAGCTTGTTGCCAGTCAAGCATGACGATTACCATATGATGCTTAGGTTGATATCTGTGGAAATATGCTCATAATGTTGGTTTCAGTTGTGACATACCAGGTAGTGATCGTGTGACCAATCTGTGGTGCAGATTTTTAAAAGCGAGGAAGTTCGACTTTGAGAAGGCAGTACAGATGTGGGCAGACATGCTGCAGTGGAGAAAGGAGTTTGGGACAGACACAATTTTTGAAGTAGGATGCTGTTCATTGTAGAAATTTTGATCTCAGAATTATATGAAACTTTGCAGATATTTTGATGCATAGCTGTATGTTTTCTAAGATTGTCCAGCATATGATTCTGCAATACTATGTGATGCATATTAATGTCAGCTAACTCTACTCCTTGAAGGATTTTGAATTTCACGAGCTAGAGGAGGTCCTGCAATACTATCCCCATGGTTATCATGGGATTGACAAGGAAGGAAGGCCTGTATACATTGAGTTGCTTGGGAAAGTAGAACCCAACAAGCTTGTACAAATTACATCAGTGGAGCGATACATTAAGTATCATGTGCAAGAGTTTGAGAGAGCTTTCCGTGAGAAATTTCCTGCATGCTCAATTGCTGCCAAAAGGCACATAGATACCACAACTACAATATTGGATGTCCATGGTGTGGTATGTTCGTTGCCTAAACTGTTCTGTTAACCTCATTAATTGTCATGATTCTTGAAAGAGACACATGCAATTAAATTGAAAAAGAACAGCATTCCCTGCTTTCCTTTGCAATACAATCCTAGTAGATTCACTTTCTTAATCTTATTTTTTCGACTTATTTGTTATTCTTGCATGATATATCTCTAGTTCAGAAATCAGGGGATTCAGAATAGTTCTTTTCCCCCCTTCAGTTACAGTTCTGACTTCTGACAAGATAGTTGCTCAGACAAACATGCAATCCTTGGTCATGTTGTTTTACAAATACAGCAATTGTGATAAACCTCCCTGTAATTTGATGTGACTTTTGAGCAAATTGACCCTGGATTGAAAAATGACCAACTTTTGTAGGTTTTTCAATCTCCATAGCGTATATGTCTATAGTATCAAACCTACTCTTTTTTGAGAAGAAAAAAGCTGCAGTAGATTTGCTTCTAATATTTGGTTGACATTTTCAAATGCCTGGGGTATAAATCCACCTATCAAAAAAAGAACCATCAGTAGAGCTGCAGGTTAAGTTCCTTTGTACTGCTGATGCCGACAGAACTGCATTAATTCATTACCTCAGCTACTTCATTCCTTTTCCGTTTGGCATATCTGAATCTATTATATTTCTGGTCAATTATCTTTTCTTGTTTAGCATCGTTGTGCTGTATGTACAATTGTTTAAAACTCATCTTTAAGATCACACTATTTTCTTTTTTTATGTTCTCTGTGATATAGGGCTGGAAGAATTTTAGCAAGATTGCGAGGGATCTGGTGCGTTGCATGCAAAAAATAGATGGTGACTATTATCCTGAGGTTAGCCTTAATAATGAGATGATTAAATATATCTTGTTTGAAACCATTCTGATTACAAGCATGTCACAAAATTATGCAGACACTGCATCAAATGTTTATCGTAAATGCTGGACCTGGTTTCAAGCTGATATGGAGCACTGTGAAGGGTCTTCTTGACCCCAAGACATCATCTAAAATCCATGTACTGATTTTGCAACCATTTGTAGTTCACTATCCATGTTTTCATCTTTGTGTGCCTTGATACCAAGACTTTGATTTCAGGTTCTAGGAACAAAATATCAAAGCAGACTTCTTGAAGCTATTGATGCAAGGTTGGTCATTGCTTCTTTAAAGATTTGTTTTATTGGTGAGCTCTATGCAAAGCTTAAACAAATTTTATCTTCAGCCAATTGCCTGAATACTTTGGTGGATCGTGCACATGTCCTAACCATGGAGGGTGCCTGAGGTCCAACAAAGGCCCCTGGAGCGATCCTTCAATCATGAAGGTAAATTCAGGAATCATCTGATGCCCTCTTACTGTATCGTAGTCTGCTAGTTCTTACGGTACAGCAATAGTTTTAACTTATCTATCACTGCTGTTAATGACCTTATTTTCTATTGTAGCTTGTACATAGCATGGAGTCATTGAGGGAAATTGGGCAAGTATCTGATATAGAAGAAACAATTACAGGTTCTGTAAGATTGCGTGCTCTCAAGGCAAGTTTACCGATCTTGAAGTCTCATATTGCTCAATAAGCCATTCTGTTCTCCAATTTTGACGTTGAATGTGGTTCTCCTGCTTCTTTCAGTTACCAGAACGAATTAGTGACACATCAAATGCTGAATCAGGTTCAGATGTCGACGATCTTGGATCCCCTGTGGCTCCTGAAGATGTTGAATATCCTAGTTTGGCGCCAGTTCGTGAGGAAGTAAAGTCTTGCTCAGTTCTGCACCCTTTATTTTAACATCGGGCTGTTTTCTTGTGTTTACCTCGAACTATGTAGCTTTTAGTTTGCACATTTAGACTGGCAAAAGAAATTCCTTTCGACACATGCCTCTGTATTAGCATGTTTTATAACTTTGTTGTTAGTTCATCTCTGAATATTTACCTTGTAGGCGAGGGAATCAGGATCTACAACTTACAGTGGTTCTGATGGCACGTCTCATATGGCGGATAAAGTAGCAAGATCCAACCAAAGATACAATCCTGCTGGAAATGAAGCTAGACAGTTCAATACAGAACAACGTTCCTTAGTAAATGGGGCTTTGCCTGCGCCAGGTATCCATTCAAAATCTACATGATTGGGTCAAGCTATATAAAAACTTTATTATACACTATGATTTCTTCAAATCAGTTGTATCACAGTTGATAAACAGTCTGTCTGATGCTTAAAGTTGTGCGTTCAAACCAGCAGGTCGGCGTGCCCTGAACGATGGTGTGGCTGTGGGCAATGCTGATGATGGGGTCTTGAAACATTTATCAAGAACAGTTGTTGCTGTATTTATTAAAGTACTCTCTCTTTTGCGGTTTTTCATTCGCCGGCGACAACACTTGGAAAATGTCCGTCCACATACTGCAACTGTGCCCAGTAATCAGGCAGATCTTCAGATAATTAGGGAAGATCGTGTGAACCCTTGTCTGGAGCGTCTTGATCGACTTGAGTCAGTGTTTAATCAGCTGAGCAAAAAGCCTCCAGAGCTTCCACAGGACAAGGATCAGGCCATACAAGATTCTTTTGACAGGATAAAGTCCATTGAGTTTGATCTGGAGAAGACAAAGAAGGTAAACCTCTATAGCTCCATCATACCTTTATAGCACAATTTTTATCACAAACAAAATCTTGCTCAGTCTCAGGCATAACTTTGGACGTTGTTAATTGAACTTGTATAGGACAGTTGCTTATACAAATTTACTAAAAATTTGCCAGTTTGGATGCTAAAATTTGACATAGCTGAAACATTGCTGCTCATAGTACAAAGCGAACTGCAGGGACCATGCTGATGTAAGCTTTAGTCCTTGTTGGGTCATCTTTCATCTGGTCCTACTGGATATATCTTTAGGACAAAGTTGTGGGAATCCAGAAGTTTGTATTTTATTAACACCTCTTGGAAACACATGTTCTGATTATCTCGAGTTTTCCTTTGTGTATGTATCTTATGTCCTGCTATTGTTCCAGACTACCAGTGTGTAGTGAGGGTAGGTTTTTGCTATTATTCATCAGATACCTGTTTATTATTTGCTCTTGACTTGGCTGATAACTTATTTTCCTTTGTTCTCATATTTCAAATGAACATGTACTTAGGTGATCCTTTTTTTGGTCTGTGCCTGCAGGTATTGCATGCAACAGTTATCAAACAAATGCAGATGGTTGAGACTTTGGAAGCTGTGAAGGAGTCTGATCTTAGGGTAAGTATAACATAATTATGTACTTTCATTATGTCCACATTGTTTTTCTTCAAATCCGTATGATGCAGTTTAATTAGACTTTGATAGAGCACTAATGTCTGAAAGTGACACAACCACATCATGTGTACTCATGCATGGTTCACATTTTTTCTGCCTGAATTATAGCATATAAAATATATGGTTCTGGAACCATCCTGCAGAATATAATAATTTTATTTGTCTAGACTAATCTTTCTTTGTTGGCATTTTTTTGGTGCAGAGGAGGAAATTTTGTACATAATACACCTAATTGCAATGTACAGAAACAAGAAAACAAGTTGGCGACTTACTAATATCTGATACCCGACAGAATCAAACAACATTGCTTTGTACATGGCTGGCCTGGTCTACAGAGATGAGCAAATAGCGATGGCATCTTAAGCCTCAATAACAACAGATAGTTGTCGACCTGTACACTGAGGAAATAGTCAAAAACAGCATCCTGGAAAGTGCCCAGACACCGTCCAGTTTCACTCATAATTCAATCCATTTTTTGGTTGATTACTCCATACATCTATCACACTTTAATACATCTGGTTCGACATGGCGGTGTTCACCGGAATTAAGCGGTGAACACGTCCGAACCTATTTCCGTCACGTCCGATGGTCAGGTTTTTGCAAGTTTGCATTTTTACACCGTCAGCATGTCGAGGAATGATGTTCGTCCGCATCATGAGCTGGCTGGCAGACGAAGATGCAACGAACTGAGCTGACAGGTAGACTACAGCCGGATGCCAGATGGGAGACGCCGTATTCTGGCAGAAGAGGAGACCTGGGCAGCGAGGACGAGGATTGGTGAGCCGTGAGCCGTGAGCGCGCGAGAGCGCACATGTCCGCGAGGAAATGGTCGCGGGAAAGTCCAACCACGAAGCATCTGAACCTGTCGATGATGTGAGAATTTGTGTAATTTGGTCTTGCCCTCTGACCCAGGGTGATATCAGTGTCCCATTGATTGGCACTCTAACATAAGATTAAATGTTTAACGCTTCGCAATTGCAAATTGCCCTGCGTTGCCTTCATCTCTTTTGACTAGGAAAAAGAGCTTTATTATATGCTCTTCTTGCAGACCGGTTACAGCATCATTATAGAGTAATCCGCTCGGCTCAATGTGAATAGAAGCTCTCGGCTTGCCTCTTTCGCTGACCTCTTCAGCTATCTACCCCATACAGTAGCAGGTAGCCCTTCCTCTCGCCGTGGCTTCGCCGTCCCTCTCCAGCGCAGCTAGCCCCAACTCCCAGCGTCACCGACTCGCCGTCAGACAGAGCGAAACAGAGGGAAAACCCACCGAACAAACCGCGTCCCTGCCCGGGCCCCCAGTCCCGTCTCTCCGCTGTCTCTGGCGGTCTGGCCCCTTCCAAGCTCAGCTCCACCACCCCGCGGCGCGACACTAATTTAGTTGGAGCAGTAACACCCTGGGCTCGAGCTTGCAAGCACGACCAGCGCGGACGTCGTGGCGCGCATGTGGGCGGCCTCTACATCCCGCGTCCCACCTCCACCGCCTTCGTCGCCGTCGGCCTAGATCCAGCGCGCTCCCGAGCTTCCATCTCCTCCGAAGCCGCCACCCTCCGGCGGACAAAAGCGTCGGCGGCCGCGAGTTCCCGCTTGCGGTGGGAAAACAGGCGCCGCGATGGCTGCGGGCCGCGCGCTTCTCCTGCTGCTCCTCTCGGCCGCCGCCCTTGCCGGGGTGGCCTCCGCCGCTGGCCCTTTCGTGTCCGGTGAGCGCGAGCGTGTTCCTGCTCAGCTGTTTCTTGCCGACCCTCTGGCTTTTCCGTTGCGTAGCTGCATCTCCTGATGGGTTGGTTTTGTGCAAATGCTTGGCTAGCAGATGGCGTGTTCCAGGCGAGCGCCGGATCTACGGGCAGGAGCTTGCTGCAGGCCAAGAAGAGTACGTTCCCATGCGTTTCTTGCTCATCTTCCATCCCTCAACGCGTGATTGATTCGAGTCAAGGTGCCTGGGGGTGAGGTAGGAGGGGTTCGATCTGAAACTGGGAGCGGCGCCGTTAGATGCGGTGTTTAGATTATTTGCTGTCCGCGCTAATCCTCACGACCTCACCATTTCCTGCGCAAAGCAAATCAGCATTCGTTAGTACAAACTAGTTCAGGAGATCTTAGGCACAAGTAACTGGCAATTGAAGCAGCATCTAGGTAGCTCTTGCTAGGTTGCCACCTTATGGGCAATGGCGTTATCCAGTTAAGCTGAAAAGGGGAAAACATCATACTATGAAGCATTTGCAGGGAAGCAAGCAAAAAACCGAAGGGCTTCATCTTATCAGTCGCGCAACTATACTTGGTACACAGCATTGGGAAGAATGGGCATCTGACAACTAATTAGTGAATGGCACTTCTGCGAAAAAAAATGAGAGTAAATCATACATAGAACAACTCTGGACAGCAACACAAATTAATTAATTTAAGAGGATGCCGCACGGCCTTAGCAAATGCAACTGATGGTGATGGTCTGAAGGGGCAGGGGGCGCATTGATCTTGGTCTAGAATGTTACCTGCATGCTGCTCAGTGCCATATGCCACTTTCTCCAGTGAGAGCAACATGCAGGCTTGCCAACTTGGTTGCACTGTTGCAGGAGGCATCTCAGTGTTTAGTATCACCTTGAAAAGAACAGGATATACACCACATTTAGACACCGGGGATCAATCTCTCTCTGGTGCAAAAGGTCCATGGTTATATCGTTCATAAAGGGTGTGGGGCTTCTTGACTTGGAGAACAAAAGGAAAGCTACCCATTGAATTTATGATCCCGTTACTCGGGAGTATTTGCCAGGAGTTCTTTCTTTTTGTGAAAAAAAATCCCAGACACTAGGATTCAGGAGTAGTCAAAACATTATTACCTGAACTTGCTGATGCTTGATACTAGGATGCTTTCCTTAGACAATCTAAATTTATATCCATGTATATTCATCCCCAGTCCTTACCATAATACCAATAAGAGGTCCTGAAATGAATGAAGCATATCACCAAGCTTGTGCCCTGTGATGGTGAAGCAGGAACACCTTTTCTTGTACAAATGACTCCCGAGAAACGCCATCATAAAATTCTACATGACATAGCTTTCCTCCAGATGGCTATGTTGGTCCTAGCAATAATTTGCAAAAGGACCAAGTTCTTCAAGGCAGGTCCTGAACTCCTGATTGCATATTTTTATGACCTCAATGCAATTAGCAATACATATATATTGTTGGCATTGAGTTCTGAGTAAGATGAGCCCATCTCATCATCTAATGTATTCTGCCCCTGACACACTGCTAGTCATGTTCCATACTTTAGTACTTGGTTTTAATTTTTTATTTATTTTTACCTACACATGTCAGATTGCGCCATGAACTTTGAGTTCCAAAACTATACAATCATCACAAGCAAGTGCAAAGGGCCAAAATTTCCTGCCGACCAATGCTGTGGTGCCTTCAAGGAATTCGCGTGCCCATTCCTTGATTACATCAATGACGACAGCAGCGACTGTGCATCCGCAATGTTCAGCTACATCAACCTCTATGGCAAGTACCCCCCAGGCCTGTTTGCCAACATGTGCCGTGAGGGCAAGAAGGGGCTTGCCTGCACAGATGCCCAGAGGGCCACCACTGCCAATGGTAGCCAACGAGCCCAAAGCAGCTCGCTTGTTTTGGCTACCCTTGTGTGTGGATTAGTAGCATTGTTGTTCCATTGAATGATGATGCCTTGGATTTCGCCAAAGATGGTGTTTTTTGTAGAGGCTCAAGTTCATTCTCTGCTCCTTATGATGCTAAAATAGTAAAATTGTGGGTGGGTCTCAAGAGTGTCTTTCTTTTTTGTAAAATATTTCTTAATGTAATTTATGAAAGACTGCATATTCTATGGGGTTCCATCTGTCGATACCGAATTAGAGTGTTGAAACTCAACTCACTGTACCATTGTATTGTGACCGTTACATTAAATTAAATCGAATCCATACCATTCATTCATGCGTATGATTATATCTTTGATCATTTTTTTGGGTTAGATGAAAGAAATTGATCATTCACCAGCTTATGCTTACGTCCCTCTGCAAAATGCTATGCTTGCAACTTAGAGACTATTTGTTGCCATCTTGTCAAATAATGACTACAGGTTTCTCAATTTCCTCGCCACATGACACTAATTTAACACACCTCATATTCATCAGTCGATGGTAATCCAATGACCGCACCATTACTGGGCCCGGACCAAGGGTCTGCTTGGTTGGATGCCAAGATATGAGCATGCCAAAATATGGGCATGCCAATTTTTTTTTACTAAAATCTTGGCAAGTTTAAAATAGTACATGGTTAGGTGGCTATTTTTCGATCTTTAACCAAACAAGTGCCAAAATTTATGAACCTGCTCATATTTTAGCATGCCAATATTTTGAAACAAATAGGCTCCAAATTTGCATGGGCTCCCGCAGAGCGGGTTGTGAGAGAGGCTGCAATTATATATATGTAAATAAATCGTTGGATGTTAGAAGTTTTGGTAAATTTGATTAGAAATCCGTTGCAGCTATAACGGGCAAGTGGCAACCAGCTAGCAGCCTAGCACGAGAAGAAAGCGACCCCATGGTCAAGTTACGGCCGAGACGCGTCGAGGAAGCCTCTCATTTCAGGCGCACGCGTATGAGCAACAGCACCTCCATTAGCTTGCCAAACGCCACAAGCGAAGGCGTAGTGCGGCCTCGACATCCCGGGTTCCACCTCCATCGACGTCGGCCAAGTTCGGACAAGCTCCCGAGCTCCACATCCTCAAGGCCGCTACCCTCGAGCAGTCCCGCTGATAAGTCTCAGGGTCGCCGGCGGTGGCAGCGAGTTCTTGCTTGCTTCCGGTGGTGGGAGGACGCGTGGGCCATGGCGGTGGACCGCGGATTCCTGCTCCTCTACCTCCTCTCGGCGGCCGCCGCCCTGGCCGGGGTCGCCTCTGCCGCCGAGCCTTTCTTGTCCGGTGAGTGCGTGTTGGTGCTTCTTGCTGCCAATTTTGCTTTTTTCCGTTTGTAACTACTAACTTTTGCTCGTGCTTGGTGTGCAGACGGCGTGTTCCAGGTGACCGCCGGATCCACGGGGAGGAGCTTGTTGCAGGCCAAGAAGGGTATGTTTCCTTCTCTTTCTTGCTCAATTCTTCCACCCCTTTAATCCGTGGTTAATTCGAGATGGGGTTTGGTCGGAAATTGAGGTTGGATTACCTGACCTAGCGCTAACCCTCCTCCCCATTTACTGCACAAGGCAACCTGGGTTGGAGAAACTAGCTCAGGAAATCTTAGGCGTAAGTGATTGGCAGTTAAGTCGTCATCCAGGTCACACACTGCGACACCCGGTTGCATACCGAACCTCTCAGGGCTTCGGTGTTTTAAGCTGAAAAGGAAAATCCATCCTTGCTGTGAAGCATTTGAAGGGAGCAAACAGAAAACTGAATACACCGAGTTTTCAGCCTTGCAACTTCATTCGATAGATGCAAAGGGGAAACAGACTCTTGGCAGTTCAAGGTTAATGGTGCTGTGCTGTCGAAAATGAAAAGGATGGTAGCAAATCATACATACAACAACTCTGGACAACGAACCCCAAATTAATTAAATTAAGGGGCACTACCCTGCATTTGCATCTAAAGCAGGTGGCCTGGAAAATCACAGCGTGCAGCTGACCGGTGCCATTCGCCACTTGTTTTGGGGTTGGTAGAGCTACATGCGCATGCCTGCTGACTTGGTAATCGGGGAGTATCTCATATTCTTGTTGACAGAATCACCTCGAAAGAATAGGGCATGATGCACCGTATTGAGAAATTAGGGGTAATAAATTAGCTAGTGTGAAAGAGCAATTTCTGCAAGGAACTGAAACTCAGTTAGGTTGCTTGGTCCTAGCAATAATCTGCAGATGGATCAAATTCTTCGAGGCAGGCAATAATTGCATACTTTTGTAACATTAAAGCAATGAGTAATACACATACATTGTTGATATTGAGTACCTAGTAACATCAAGTCACGCTCCATGCTTTCGTTTTCAGAAGAAGAAGATCATGTCCTGTACTTTTGGTATCTACATGTGGCATATTTTTTAAATTGATTACTTTCTATGCTTATCAGATTGCCCTGTGAGCTTTGAGTTCCAAAACTACACAATCATCACAAGCAGATGCAAAGGGCCAAAATTTCCTGCCAGCCAATGCTGTTCCGCTCTCAAGGAATTCGCCTGCCCATTTTATATGTACCTCAATGATGAAAGCAACAGCTGTGCGTCGACAATGTTCACCTACATCAATCTCTACGGCAAGTACCCACCAGGCCTGTTCTCCAGCGAGTGCAAGGAAGGCAAGTTGGGGCTTTCATGCGCAGATGTCCCTCAAAGAGACATTTCCACTGCAAATGGTGGCCAACACGCTCAACACAGCTTGCTTGGATGGATTACTGTCATGAGTGTGGTAGTAGTGTCGTTGTTCCACTGAATGATAACTCCATTCATTTCCCCAAAAGATCGGGTGTTTCAACTGATGAGGCTTTGAGTTTGATCATTGCATTGCACCTTATGGTGCTCCTGGTGGGTTGGCTGCCAGATTCTTCCTTTCGTGTGTAAAATCTCTTCTAATGTAATTTATGACTTATTGTGTATTCTCTGGAATTCGACTTGTCGATGTCAGTGTTTAGCTCAAACTCAACTCAACTCAACTTAACTCAGCGATATCATTGTATTGTCACTGTTACATTACATTATGATGCATACATATCAATTATCATTCATATGATAGTGGCCTATTTTTGTTGGGTTGAGGAGCGGAATCAATGGTTCACCAGCTTATGTTCCTCTGCAAAATGTTGTGCTTGTAACTTGGAAACTATTGTTGCCATCTTATATTGTCAGAAAGTGACTCTACAAGAAGTATGAACTATTCTGTTTGACAAGAAAATGGTGCCGAGAAATGCGGTCGTTTTCAACGGACAGTCACAACAGCGTAATCCTTCCGGGTGTTCTTGCATCAACAGATCAAGAGATAAAAGCATATATTTTTTGCTTTCAGTTCAGCAATGCTTGGGCCCGAAATGTCCTGGGATCCTTTATCCTTGACTGATTCGTGTGTCAATGTTATCGGCCATACGGACATTCCTGAGAAAATCCTGATGCTTGTCAATTACTTACATGATTACATCTCCATCTAGGCATGTGGTCACAAAGTTTCAGGAAACATTCAGAATCAAAGAATTTTACAGAAAACTGCTACCATTCTTCTATAGTTTTTCAGGGCTCTGTGTTCTGAAAATTGCCTGTATGTCTGTACCCCTTTTCTGCAGGTGCTAGACCATTTTTTGACCATGAGCACACTTTTCACTCTGCTTTTCTCTCGGATCGACATAAATCTATTAAGACTCCGGTTTACTGCAAGTACATGCTCCGTCTGGACTCTAACGTCTAACCCCAGTGCGCCCGCCGGACGCGGCAATAGGAGAACCCAGAACCGTAAGGAAGGAAAGGAGAAACAGAAGGCGAAAAGGGAGGAGGAAGAGAACGTGGCTCCCCTGTGCAGGGTTCCAGCTCCGCTCCTCCGGCTGCCGGTTCGCCGCGTTCCTCGTCGGACTAACAATTCGTTGCCATCTTATTTCAGAAAACAAGATTCGTGAGTTGCCATTCTCCGGGAACTATGTTTGACAGGGAAACGGCGACGAGAAATGCGGAGGTTCTCCACCACCGACGGTCGCGACAGCGTAATCTTTCCGTGTTTTCCTAGCGGCCGATCGGGGGGATAAAAAGGCATTTTAGGTTAAGCGGTGCTGGGCCCGAAATGTGCTGGAATCCTTATCCCTGGGCCGGTTCGTGTGTGAATGTCATTGGCCACGAGGACTCGCTGCCGGTCACGCTGCTCTGTTCTGCAAATCCTGATGCTTGTCCACTGCATCCCCCGTCTAGTAGCCATGTTATCACAGAGTCTCAGGAAGGTTCCAGAACGAGTGAATGAGCTTTGCAGAAAATTGCTCGAATTTTCGCCGTTCGCTGATGATCCAGGACACGCATTCGACTCTACCTTTTCTCGGATCGGCGTAGGCATTTGGACGTGGAATCTGGGTTTACTTGTATGGGACAGTACGGTTTAGAGTCGGACTGTGTTGCCTTTCCAGTTCGGATCAAGAAAGTGGAGTAGCGGCTGCTTGGTGGTGTTGGGCGGAAGGTCTCTGTCTCTCTAATAGCAGTTGGGAACGCAATCCATTAATAATCTCTCATGATATAGTGCAACGGAACCACGACACGTCGGCATCGTCTACTAGTTATTTACGGAACTACTCATGCATGATTTTTTTATGTGTAATAGATTTCTCGCAATAATTTAAAGAGCTTAAGTAATTACCCAATTCAACGGCGAGGATTTTTTTCTGGGCAAATTTAGTTGTTGTTGTCCGAAGTCCTAGGGCATATTTGGTTACTCGAGGTTTATTGTAAATCCATGAACCTTTCATATGAAGAGGCTTATAATAAATACAAATAGGTGTGTGGTTGCTCTGTAGTAGCAAATGACTTTTGTGCTTCTCATTAATATTTTTAATGGGGTTGATTGCATAGGTTGTGGAGGGGTAGAGGTTGAAAAGTACTATTTTTCAAGTGGGGCCCATAGAAAATAAGCATCATAAGCATTCTTAAAGAGCTTATGGGTTTAAAAAGAGATTTATAATAAGATTTACCTTTAAGCCTAGATGTTTGGATGAATCATATTTATTTAGAATTTATTGGGTGGGGCTTGCCTCATGTAACTAGTTATTAATCTTGCGAGTTAGGACCTACTAAATGCATCCAATAGAGTTTCAAGATTTTTTTTTCAAAAAGAAAATAAGCCTGGCTCGTTCCATTGCCTCTCCATCCTCGTCTATTTTAATTGGTGCTTTTGCTATGGAGCCTCCACTGTTGGCTGGCACATTTTCTAACTCGAGAATGTCGAGTCATTTCATATACTTACCCGCTCATGGTTCCTATTCCACAGATAGCATTGTTGTTGTCTCATTGCATTGTTAAACCACAGTCACCTTGGAATACCTTTTTAAGTCTAAAGGTCTCGCCTGTAAAATATAACTCATCTTCTCGCTTATCATTATTACTAAAGATCTTGCCTACGAAACAGAAAACGAGTTCTATTTCATAGGCAATTTTTGCTTATATGTTACTACTAGCTTTTATGTTGATATAATTTCCCCACTTCTTGTACGCCTTTGAATTCAACTCCATATTCATTTTAGTCTATTTTTGTGCTGATCCATGTTACTAAGTTAGTACTAAGAAATTATATACACTCCACAAGTTGCATATTTACCTGCAAAGGTGACACAGTATATTTTTAAATGGTGATGATCTTTTTTCTTATGATGTGGCTGCTAGATTTTTGTTGTTGTTATAACTCCCCACTTATGATATATGTCTTTGAAATTTTCTTTTCCCATTTAGTCAAAATTTATAATTTTTATCTCAATGTTAAGGACATCTCGGCCTCAGATCGACCTCGGCTCGGGATGCTCCGTGGCAGGCTCGCTCGAGGTCGGCTCAGTGACAGCCCACCCGCTCAGGGCTCAGGGCCTCAGGTTCATCTCCTCCCTCTGTTTCTTAAACTTTTCCCTTCTCTCGGACTCTCTCCTCCCTTGCTCTTCCTTTCCTGGCGGCGACGGCTGGGCGAGCGGCGGCGCCATTTGTCACGTCTTCGCCCAGCCCTTTGCCGGCGACGAGCGCATCCTCCAGGTATGTCCGCCCCTTCTCTTTCCTTCTGCTGTGCGAGACGGAGCACCCCAAACCCTAACAAAACTATTTGTGTTCGGATCTGAATCCAGTTACTAACTTCGATTTAGTTTGCAAAAATTATCGGGTCCCATGTCCTATGCTGGGTCCGCCCCTGTTAATTATACCTACCAAGTTCGATTTATTTGCATAAATTTATCGGGGTCCGCCCCGGGTTACGTGCTAACAGAAACTTGGAAGAGCGCATATTGATTGTTGTGATTGGAAAGTAGTCAAAGTACTGTGGAGTGGATTGGGTTAGGAGGAGGTTGTAGAGATGCTCGCTCGTATGATATGCAAATATGCAATTGATTTCCGTGAGGACATGGTTGCTCATGGTGGTGCGTGTTTCGGTTTGCAGGGAAGAGTTGCATCTCTCCTATGAGAGGATCAATGTCCAACTATCACGACGACCACGCTGAAGAGATGGAGGATGATTATGATTACGACATGGATGATCCTGTTGATGACATGGTCGATGAGCATCAAGAGAGAGGGTTTAGGGACTCTGATTCGGATGATGATGATGATTATGTCCGCTCGGTACGTTTCCCTTTTATTTTGTCGCCTTTTGTGATGCACGCTTCTTATTGGGTGAGTAGAATGTTATGTGGCTGACAACTAGAAACGTATATTGTAACTAATAGTGTTGCTTTCTCGTATTCTTTAAATAGCCCACGTACTACTTGTAAGGGTAGCGTTTGATCAGTCACAATATTATGTGTTGCAACACAATTGATCATCTACAGTTTACACTTAATTTAATCTAAACAATCCTTCGCATAGCATATGATTTGTGTTCAACTTTAACATTTGTCCAGTTGCTTCACTAATCACTTGAATGCTCTAATGGTTGTCATTTTTATTTTTTCTGTTCAGAATGCTGATATCCCAGATACTTCATCAGCAGACGCAAGAAAAGGAAAAGACATGCAAGGAATAAACTGGGAGAGGCTAGCTGTAACTCGTCAAAAATACAGGCAGACCAGATTAGAACAGTACAAAAATTATGAGAATGTGCCTAATTCTGGTGAAGAAGCAATGAAGGTGTGCCTTCTAATCTTTTAGGAGGTTCAACCCTGTAAAATATCCTGTCTCATGTGGTTGACACTTGTCATGGAACAGGATTGCAAACCAACAGAGAAAGGTGGCATGTATTATGAGTTCAAACAAAATACTAGATCAGTAAAATCAACTATTCTACATTTTCAGGTGAGCTAACTCCCTTTTCTTTCATTTTTGGCCTTTGAGATATGCTAAAGGGTAAGTATATGGTGCAATTGTTAGATATCGTGTTGATAGGTGGTACAAATTTCTGGATGTTTCCTCATGAGTGGGTGTTCTAGAATTTCATAAAAAAACAACTTGAGACTTGTCAATGTACTATTTCTCATTTGCTGTTATAATAAATTTGCTGAGTGTTGAATACTAACATATTATGAGAAGTTGCTAGATTTTGTCAAATTGTGGCTTAGTTGGTTTTCTTGGTTGTATGATGAGACACCCAAAACTTAATGAAACATGAAAATTTACTTAAAGTTTGCATGGATACTTCAATAGTGACACTTATTCCTTTCTAAAGGGCGCAAGGTACCCCTGTTAACTCTGTAAAGAATCGTGTTACCTTTTTCATTAATTCATCTCTATATCTGCTATCTGGAGATGTTCTACTGAGGTAAAAAAAAATCAATATATTCAGGGACCTGGGGCTATCTGCATGGTCTGATTATGTGGTTCTGCCTATGCTCTCCTCTCAAAACTAAACAAAGGTTCCACTGTGTTTGAGCTGACCTCTTGCAATTGGTGTTGAACTCCTTATCAATATCCATCCTATCTTATGTGGTTTTAGTGCGTAAATGTTGAGAGAAACCAATGTGTCTGATTTTGTGCCTGCAGCTGAGAAATTTGGTGTGGGCTACATCTAAGCATGATGTCTACTTTACGTCACATTATTCAATTCGTCACTGGTCAGCATTGAGTGGCATCAATACTGAACTGATGAATGTCGAAGGACATGTGGCACCAAGGGAGGTATGATACGTTGTTGTATTTTCTTTTTCTGTATCGGACTTAAGGTCTCTCTTGCCATTCAACTTATATTATTAATGACCATCTTTGTACAGAAACGCTCGGGAAGTTTATCAGAGGGTTTTTCTCAGACTCAAGTTAGTACCTTGGCGGTCAAGGACAATTTGCTGGTAGCTGGTGGTTTTCAAGGAGAGCTAATCTGCAAAGTAAGTTATGCAAAATGATTCAAGTTCTTTTGAAAATGTTGATGTATGAGCTAATGGCACTGTACTAGCTTTGACATGGTCACATTATTTTGCTATTCACTTATTCAGTATGTATCAATTCACTCTTTTACTAGATGCTCATGGCTCACTTAAAGGTCGTAGTGCACTACTTATTCGTATCACTGGAGTTTCTCTCATGGAAATTGGAATGTTATGGTCAAATATGAGGCCAGTATAATAGCTGATTTTTGATATATATAAAAATGAACTATCCAATGACTCCCACTCTTTTTACTACCAAATAATAAACTGATGGCTCTTGTGCTTGTGTTCATATGGTTAATCTGTTTATTTGTTCTAAATAACGATCTTTTGTTCAACTAATTATCTTCTGTCGATGTGCATTGCAGCACCTTGATCGGGAAGGAATTAGTTTTTGCTGCCGAACAACTTATGATGACAACGCTATTACCAATGCGGTTGAGATATTCAATACCTCTAGGTAACTTCCTATCTGTGCTACTAAAGATTCTACCTATGAACGTATGTATTCATGTGAGTTCTGATTTTACACCCCCAGCGGTGCCGTTCACTTCATAGCATCAAATAACGACTCTGGTGTGAGAGACTATGACATGGAGAGATTCCAACTCTGCAAATATTTTCAGTTCGAATGGCCAGTGAATGTAAGTTACTTTGGTTTCTTTTACCTTCTGCTTAGTTTGGAACAACACATTGGTTGCATCACTACAGTTGAATCAGACATCCCTTTTTGCTCACATGTTATCAACACTGATATTTACAATTTTTATTTATTGGAATAACTGGTTTAACGACATCCAAAGTTGCCGGTTTTAGAAATATACCATTGAACTGACATGGTATGCTTTGATGTGCCATTGAAAGGTCGCGCCGTTTAGAAATATACCACTCCATCCACTTCCATTACAGTGTTTTTTTTTTCTGAATTTTCTGTTTAGGCTGGGAAAGGTGAAATTGGGGGTGGGGGGTCTGTTATCATTTGAGAGGCCACAAGAAACCTGCTGCTTTGTTGGTACCATTGATGCCACCTCATAGAAACTCCCCTTCTGGCTGTGGAGGTCAGTGTCAGCAACCTAAACCTGGTACTCAGCAAGACCTTGGCAAGCATCACACTGGTTTGCGCCTGGCAGCAAGCCATGGGGACCACAAATCTGTTTGCTCTGCCAGGAGCCACTCACCCAGCAACAGCGCCTGAACCAGGAGGCTGATGAAGGAGTCCCCTTCTGGCTGTGGAGGTCAGTGTCACCACGGCATAGACGAGGTGGTTGCCAGGGAGCTGTTCTGTGACTTACCCTGGTGATGGACTATCAGTGTCACTCATCAGGTGTCCAACCAGCCCAGAACACTAGCTGTGCAGTTGACGCGGCCTAAGGAAACATGCACAGGGACACGGAACATTGCCCATCTGACAGCTTCTGCTCCGAGGCTCCGGGTTCCATTGATTAGAGCCCGGTGGTGAAATGTGTGCCTGGAAGCAGCTCATGGTTGTTTGATGGAGGAAGGGAACAGTCCCTTCGAGGGCAAAAAGGTCCGAAGTTTCATTGTTATCATGCAGTTCACCCGCTGAACATTGGTATCATGGGCCGCCACAGCTGTTTGCAAACCTGAGCACCTGCCATTCTGGAAGCAAAAGTTTGTTTTTTAGCTTCCACGAACTCCAATGACAGCATAACTGATCATATTCAGCACAGCATGTTTCTTGGCACGAAGCCAATAGTTAGCTAGAGATTCAAAAATCAGAATCATATTGAGCAAATTCCCTCAGTGCCATGAAAAATTTGATGTCTTCCCTGTGTGCTAAATTTTCTTTTTGAATTGTTTTTTCCCTCCTAAGTTCGAAAAAATGAAGAGGCACACAGAGATACTTCATAGGCAAGCTCCCCACTGCCCACTGGACACCCCAGGAGAAATTAGGTGCACTTGATCAGGTCCCAAGTTCATGGCTATGACTTCACTTCTATGAAAATCAATTCTCATCCCTGATAGCTGCTCAAAGCAAGATAAGATGCATTTAACCTTTCTCAGTTCCTCTACCCCAGCAGATGAGAAAGTGAGCGTGTTATCTGCACATTGCATCAACACAATGCCAGCTGGACTAGTTAGGAGCCCTTGGATTAGCCTCTGATTTGCTGCTCTCTCCAACGCCCTTGAAGTACATCACCTACTAAGTAGAACAGAAGATGAGAAAGAGGGTCTGTCTGCTTTCCTGAGGCCCATCCCAGTCTTGAAGTGCTGCTTTTCTCCAACCATAACTCCAATTGGTCCACCTTGAATTTAGTCCATAGACCAATTATATGTTGATATCTGCTAATAGCTTCTTATATTCTAGATATAATGATTAATAAAATAAAGAATGGCATTGCCCCGCTGGCACCCTTCAAGGCACTTCACATAGCAACCATGGAATCCTTTACTTTCCTCTTTCTTGTCGCTACGAGAACGAATTGGTCCAAGATCAATATGAACATGATAGGTAGTAGGTCAAATTCAGTGGAATGTTTCCATACTTCTATTACTGTATCTGTTCTTACTATGTATATTTTGTTGATGCAGCATACTTCATTGAGTCCTGACAGAAAGGTGGTTGTTATTGTGGGGGATGATCCTGATGGTTTACTTATTGATGCCAGCTCTGGAAAGGTATTCAGTCACCATGAGGATGCTAACTAAGCTCAGATCAACAGATCCTTCACATTAAATTGTTGGTAGGGATACGCGATTGAGTGAGTTCACCATTTTCTCTGGTTCGCTTGCAGACTCTTCATTCCATAAAAGGTCATCGGGACTACTCATTTGCATCGGCTTGGAGCCCTGATGGGCGAACGTTTGCTACTGGTAACCAAGACAAGACATGCCGGATCTGGGACACGAGGAACCTCTCAAAAGCCGTCCATGTTCTGAGGGGTAACCTCGGCGCCATCCGGTCGATCCGCTTCACCTCGGATGGGCAGTTCATGTCGATGGCTGAACCAGCTGACTTTGTGCACATCTACGACGTGAAGAGTGACTACAACAGAAGGCAAGAGCTGGACTTCTTTGGCGAGATATCTGGCACGTCCTTCAGCCCCGACACCGACATGCTTTTCGTCGGGGTCTGGGACAGGGTGTACGGCAGCCTGCTTCAGTTCGGCCGCCTGTACAACTACGCGTACCTTGACTCCCTGTTTTGACGTGGGAACCAACCAAACGGGTGTTGGGGCCTGATGTACCGCGGCTGCGCTGGTTGCTGTCAGCATAAAGTCCAGGTGGTTATCCTTAAATCGGAACTCTAAGTTGACCTGATAATTGAATTAATAAATGTTGTACCCTGCTCGATGTGTATATATATAAAAAATGTACAGCAGATAACTATATAGGTAGCCTTCATGAGGATGTGGTGCGGCCGTGCAGGTCATATGTTAGATTCCGGTGAACCGGGTCCTGTTGGCTTGGCTGTACAAGTCATTGCCTCGGATGTGAAGCTTCGGTTGGAGCTGTACTCTGCCCTCGTTGCCTCGCTCTGAGGTGCCCGAGTGAAGAAATGAATTTCGTGAAACATGTATGCTGGGATGCGATTGAATTTGTTACTCCCTCCACTGTCTTTTAATAGTCCTATTTTCAAAACTGTGAATTATTTTTCTTTTAATAGTTCTATTTGAGTTGACATCTCGAAAATAGTAGAAATGGTTGTTCGATTCCTGTGTAGAGTAACTTTTCTAGAAAGAAGTTTGGTGCATGTATAGATAACATCAAAATTGAGGAGTTATAATTAATGAGATGATAAGCAAAGTCTTTCTTCCTAATCATTATACCAAGATGAAATAGAACTGTCAAATAGAAGCATGGAGGGAGGCTCTCCACAAGTCAATCAAACACCGAATACGTAGAGCGGGTAATGACGGACTATAACGGTGCTAATAACATTTCTTTAATCCTACCACTTAGTGTTATAGCCCGCTAAATAGCGTTACTCGCGGGTCGGATGCCGTGGACCTCGGGACGCGATCTCTCCAGCGCTAGCCGCTAGCACGTCTGTATCAAGAGTACCAACGCAGCCTTCGCCTGAACGAATAGGGTTTCTCCACAGGCGCAGCACCCGCGACACGGCGACTGATCAGAGCACACCAGGGAGGGAGGGAGGATCATGAGATCGGAGCCGTACAGAGAACGGATCCGGAGGGAGCTCCGCCAGATATGGGTCGACCCGCCGGCGTTCTGCCGGCCCGGCGCGTCGCCGGTGACGTACCTCCTCCACTGGGAGGTGGCCATCGACGGCCCCGACGGCAGCCCCTACGCCGGCGGGACGTACGTTCCCCGTAGACGTCGACTTCGGCCGCACTACATATCCCCTGAGGCCCCAAAGATCACCTTCAGAACCAAGGTATGCCGTTGCATTGGTAGCTGGTGCTCGTACTCTAGCAATTTTTGGGATTAGTTTATCGTATTTTTTTTCGCTTTGATTCAATCGATTCGATCGTGGTCTCTTATTGTGCCATCCATCGTCCTCGATCAGGTGTACCACCCGAACATCAACTCGGAAGGGGAGATGACGCTGGACATCTTCCGCTACGAGAACTGGAGCGCGGCGATGACCGTCCGCAAGCTCCTCCTCCTCATTGTATCCGTCCTCCGCGACCCCATGCTCGACGACCACCCGACCAACGACGAGGCCAGCGATGTGTACGAGAGCGACCTCGAGCTCTACGAGCAGATGGCCATGGCGTGGACCTGGGAGTACTCCTCCACGCCCATCGTCTCCTACTACCCGCCGGTCGAGAAAGACGAGCGGCGGTGGCTGGACTGGTGGGAGGCCGACGAGGCGGCGGAAGCGGAAGAGTGGCTGCGCCGCTACGAGGCGGAAAAGAGGCGGCGCCGCCAGGAGGAAGAGATGTTGGCCGCGTCGTCGCCTGCACGTGACAGGAGGATCGCGTTGCCCCGTGTGACGTGGAACCGGGCGGTGGCGTTTCTTCAGGGATGGGCCGTCGCGTTACCGTTTCCAACCTTTAGGAGGCGAATGTATTCTGCCGTAGTCCCTTTGTCAAACCATACCGGTCGCGCTTGCTCTAACCTTTCTTGGACTTTCTATGGACCTAGTTGAGGACTCATCAGCCACCCGCATGGTGCCCAATTCGCATTAGCAACTGCAGCCTAAACTTCAGCAGATAACAAACAACAAATGGCTGAAAGCTCGACGATGCTCGGCCCGAAAAGCCCACGACGCCACACGCTCTGAACTGAACTGCCAACGCGATTACGCGAGTCATCGGTAGCCAGGAAGGTGACCCCACATTTCAGTCAGAGACGCCAGCTATAAATGGATCCCCCGCGGCCTCCACGCAGACGCGGTCATCCACGTCCTTCGCAGCTCGATCTCTCTCGCGAGCACTACTAGCAGTTCGTTACACTCCCGCGCAGCCTTTCCACCGGAGCGGAGAGCAAATAGGGTTTCGGAGCGCAGCTGCAGCGGGGCCCCGATGGGCGCCTCGCCGTCGTCGCCGACCAAGGAGGAGGAGGAGCCGTGCGAGCGGCGGATCCGGAAGGAGCTGCACCGGGTGTGGGTCGACCCACCGGCGTTCTGCCGGCCCGGCGCGTCGCCGGTAACGGACCTCCTCCACTGGGAGGTCGTCATCGACGGCCCCGCCGGCAGCCCCTACGCCGGCGGGGCGTTCCCCGTTGACGTCCATTTCACCGGCGATCATCCCTACAAACCCCCCAAGATCACCTTCAAGACCAAGGTAGGAGGCTTAGCTGCTTGAATTTTTTTGTCCGATCGATCCAGAATTGCCTGCATGAATCCAGCATTCTCATGTTTGTTCCCACGGACGCCCTGAACATGACAAATTTCCCTCCATTTCACCCCGCCTTTTTAAAAGTTCAATCTGTTAGCTCTTAGTGATCGACTAAGTGCTAGATTCCTCAAGGTTCGATATAAAAGATTTAGGTGAAGCCTCGTTTGTTTTAGGAATTGAGATTCACCGAGAAAGAAGCAAGGGGGTTTTAGGATTATCGTAGAAAGCATACCTAGAAAAGGTATTAAAGAAGTACGGTATGCATGTGAGTAAGCCAACACTTGCTCCTATAGTCAAGAGCGATAGTTATGGGAAATTTCAGTGTCCCAGAAATTAGTATGAAATCGATCAGATGAAAGCGGTACCATATGCTTCAGCTGTCGGAAGCCTGCAGTATGCTCAAGTATGTACGCGCCCTGACTTAGCATTTGTCACCGGGGTACTTGGCAGATTCCAGAGTAATCCAGGGATAGAACACTGAAAAATGGTTAAGAAAGCCTTGCGTTATGTGCAAGGAACGAAAGATCTCATACTAACATACAGGAGATCTGAATCCCTAGTGATAGAGGGTTATTCAGACTCAGACTTTGCGGGAGATAAGGATGACAGAAAATCCACGTCAGGCTATGTGTTCACTCTCGCAGGTGGAGCTATATCGTGGAAAAGCTCAAAACAGACAGTCACTGCATCATCTACGATGTATGCAGAATTTATAACTTGTTACGAGGCATCGGGGCAGGTTAAATGGCTAAAGAAATTCATACCCGGATTAAGAGTGGTTGACAGCATAGAAAAACCACTAAAGATGTACTGCGACAATGAGCCTACAGTATTTTACGCTCACAACAACAAGTCAAGTGGAGCTGCCAAACACATTGATATAAAGTTTTATGTTGTTAAAGAGCAAATCCAGGATCATACAATCAATCTTGAGTATTTGAGCACAAAGAAGATGTTGGCGGATCCGCTCACAAAAGGCTTACCACCCAATGTGTTCAGAGAACACTTAGCCGGCATGGGTTTACGGGAAATCCTATGATTCTTGGGACAGTAAGGGCCTAAAAGTAAGGTTCTATTTCAAACAGAAAAGTGTGTTGTGGCTGTTAATCCAACAGTAACTGTTGAGATGAGGCATGCTCAATGCACTGACCTGAATGAAATCGAACGTAAGAAGTGAGTAAGTGAGTTGAGATCAAAGGGGAGAATGTTAGTTTGATTTTATCCCCAGATCCGTCCAACGACCGATCCGGAGCCCGTTACGCGCCCTGATCGGGGGCGCACAGCCAAGCCAATGGCATGTGGGCCCCCGTCGCGCAGCGCCAAAATAAAAAGGAAAAGGTGGGGGCCGGGGCACGCGTGACGAGGTTCACCGCGTTGCCTGTAGCTCCACCTAAAACCCTAGCCCGATCCGATCTAAGGGGCGCTGAAGCGACGGGAAGCTCTGCCGCCGCCGCACTGCATCACCGCCGCACTCTCATCCTCGACCTCGACTACGGCTCGGCTTCATCCCGTCATGGTCAGCAATGGCGACTCCGGCTCATTGACCGGAGGTACGCCATATCACTATCTCTCTCTGTTTTCACTCTCGGCTAGTCCCAGATACTATCTTGTTTAGCTAATCACCGAGCCATCTAGCGCTTAGTCGATCACTAAGAGCTAACACAATCGAGATGCGTCAATGATCAGTTGTGCCATCCGCGCGCAGGTGTACCACCCGAACATCGACTCGGAGGGGCGCATGGTCCTGAACATCTTCCAGAAGAAATGGAGCCCGGTTCTGACGATCGAGAAGCTCCTCCTCTCAATCGTCTCCGTCCTCTACGACCCCATGCTCAACCGTCCGATCAACGGCCATAGCGCCCGTCAGTACAAGAGAGACGTCAAGCTGTACGAGAGGACGGCCAGGGCGTGGACCCGGAGTTACGCCTCCACGCCGGTCGCCTCCTGCCAAGCTTGCCTTCTGCTACCCGGAGAAGGGGGACGAGAACTGGGAGGGCTACTGCGACGCCATCGCCGCGCACAACGCCGAGCTAGAGAAGGAAGAGAGGCGCCGGGAGGCTCAAAGGCTCCGCGCTGCTGCTGCTGCTGCTGCGTCGTCGGAGCGCCGCCACAAGGTCGCCGCATCGCGACGTGAGAAGGGACGGAGCCTCCTGTGGAGGAGGACAGTAGCGTTTCTTCAGGGCCGCCGGCCCGTCGCGTTGCCATCTACCGTCAAGGCCGTAACGCGGGTTAATTAGCACAAGAGGAATGAATTGAAGTTGAGGAGGAGACGATGGCTACTTCATAATTGTGTCTCGTATTAGCTCCTGATGCTTCGAGAAATCGTGGAGATTGTAGCCTAATTCAGCTGTAGATTCAAGTCAGGGTGTGCTTACTTCTGATCTGTACGAGGAGTTGTCATGATAGCTCGCTATCACTCCTCCCGTTATCTTGTCATATTTGGATGTTGAGACTTGTGACTCTGGCCTTTTCCACGTTTATGTTAAGCAAGCACTAGTGGTCATCGTTTTCATGTTAAAAATGTATATGTGCTATCTTTTTTATGTATGTTAGTGGTCAGTTATACATGGCCGGTTATTTACATTATATAGTTCTAGACGAAATCTATTTCGAGAATGACGTGAGGTTTCAGTGTTACTGGTCCTCTGCGTACTAAATTGATCTCCATTTTGGCACTTTGGTTTTGTTAAATTTATTTCCACTCTTGGCACGGCACAGATTGTTCAGTTGACATGGGATATTTTTGTTAATTTTTGTTTTGTTTATGAGTGTGTATGAGATCATGCTGTCCATGCCTACCTAGTTAGATGCAATTCTTCATGTGTAGATTCCTCACTTTTCTGAATTCTACCGCGTAGCTTTAGCTAATCTGGAGGTTGTTACGTTCTGTCACAAGCCACATCCATCTTGATCAGTGGGAGCATTTCTATGCATGATTGAACATTTCTCTCAGATCAAATAGATCCCATTGATTTAACTGCTATTTCGGTGCGTGCTTTGGAGTTCGAATCCATCTACATTTCTTTATTCGGGACGCATGCCTGTTCCATTTCCATCCCATAGTGGCGTATTGGGGTATCACGTATGGTAATTGGTATACCTCACGCAACTACTTGTCGATCAATGGAGGCTCCTCGGCCAGTCACGGGCTCACGGCATGCCACCACGTACGCAGTGGGAGCTAGCAAGAACTCACAAGCCATCTCGATCCATTCCTAAATCCTCCATCTATATAATGCCTACTCCAACCCACAAGTTCGTTCCATTAATTCCACGTTACTGATCTCTGTTGGTAGAGGCGACTATCCATCACCGGAATCATCGATCTCCAGGCTGCTGATCGCTCGCTGCATCACCACTCACCAGCCCTGCAGCTAGAGGCAGAGGCGGCCACCATGGTTCCCGGCGGCGGCGCTCTCCGGGGAGCGGCCACCGGAGCGCGGCCAGACAAGTCTCGCCCCCGGACGACGCGGCTCGAGAAGGAGCTCGAGGGGCTCTGGGCCGACCCGCCGGAGTGGTGCGTCCCCGGCGCCGACGCGACGGACCGCCTCCGCTGGCAGGTCGTCGTCGTCGGCCCCGAGGGAAGCCCCTACGACGGGGGAGTCTTCACCGTCCGCGTCGACTTCCCGCGCGACTACCCCTTCAAGGCTCCCAAGGTCACGTTCGCGACCAAGGTGATCTCCTCCCTGTCTGAATTCTGAATTTCTGATCGTCGAATTATCTTCGGTTTTTTGGGCTGACGCGCGCATCCTTTCCATGTCCTTGTGCTGCTCCGCGCTTGCGATTTCAGGTGTACCACCCGAACGTGGATCCGAGGACCGGGCTGGTTTGCCTCGACTTCCTGACTGACAAGAACTTGTGGACGTCTGCGTGGTCGGTGGACAGGATCCTCCTGGTCGTGGTCTCGCTTCTGCACGAGCCGGTCATGGATGGCGCCGCCATCAACAGGGAGGCCGCGTACCTCTACAAGAGGAAGAGGCTAGTGTACGAGGAGATCGCGCGGGCCAAGACCCGGGAGCACGCCTCGGCGGCGTCACCGGGTGAGCCGGCGTCTTCGTCAGAGAAGAAGGAGCGCCGCCCGTCGTCTCGCGGCGTTTCCCAGCTGTGCCGTCGTCTCTTGAGAAGGGTGGCGTCTCTTCGGACTTGATGGGGGGCAGGGCCTGCAGCTGCAGGACGCCCTTGCCTAAAAGTTGTGCAATGGATGCTGCTGGAGCTGGAGTGCTGGACACGCAGGTGATGAGTCTTTCATCTTCAGGCCATTCTATGCTTGCTACTACCTTATCATTCGTAGCTCAACAACTAGTGTTCAGTTACGGAGAGATTTGTACGTCGTTGTTTGGATGGTTTAGAAAAATGATTGTACGAATGATGACAGTAGACATCGATGAGCTTGTGGGCGCTTAATCAGTCGCTTGGTGTTCTGAATCGTACCCCACTTTTCTTATTTGGGTGCTTTGCTTTGGCGAGGAGGATCAGGATCTGTGATGCATTGTGCCACAGAAACCTTTCGATGGAGACGCAGTTATCTTCGAAGGCGACGTCCTGAACCTGTTTTCCAGCTTTGAAAGCGTGGAGCCGTCCAAATAAAAAAAGTTGGAGATAACCACCGCTATAGGTTAACCTTTTCTAGAGTTCCAATTATAGGTCAATCTTGTGTACTAAGCTTTTCAAGTTTCTACTTTAGCAGTATCTGTTTAGGGAAAAGGGTGAAGCTAGCACACCGGTTGCTTACAGCTGGAAGGGCAGTTTGCGGTGAGTAGGCGTGGTGACTTCCTGACAAGGATTCCTACAACCAAACTTAGGAAAAGATACGGAAAAGGCAGGCGCAAAACGCGAAAGAAAAGTCCTATAGTATAGTTCAGTGACTGCTCAGACTGCATCCATGCGTGACAGCGTGAGGCAAACTATGGGGGAAAGCACGGGCGCAGCTGAAAATGGACTGTATGGGCCTGATTAGCACCACGAATACACACCTCTAGCAATTTCGGCCCACAATTCACGCAACACCAATAGGCCATAGCAAGGCCCCACGTCCGTCCACCGACATCATAGAGCGGGTCCTCCACTCCGCCGCGCCGGCGCGGCCTGCAAGTTTCTTCGCCTCGCCGGCATCGTGTACGCTGCAGCTGCTGCTGCGCACGCCGTTTCTCTCCGCGCGAAGGGGGCCACCCGAGCTGGCCGAGACACGATGATAGCTGCAGCGACCGTTGCTGGTTTCCGGCACATGATCCCATCGTCCTCCCGCACAAATCGGCAACCGTACATCAGGATGGATATTGGCAAGCACCCCGTACCGCCGTACCCAAAGCCGTAGCCAGCTACGGACGAAACGAATCCGCCGGTCTCAACCTGCGAGGTGAGCTGGGTGGGCGGCCTTCAATACGACTCCTTTCGGCACAGCTACGCCCGATCCGATTCCCCCGGCGGGTCCGACGGTGGGGTGGGGAAGAAACTGACCGCCGTGTCGTGCGCGGGACCAGCGGACGCCGACGGAGTACCGAACCTGCCCGCGCCGACGAGACTCGCAGGGTAGTACCATCACCCCGTCATCCCCCAAAAGATATCATGAGCCCCCGGCCGGCGCGGCGACGACGTCGCGCGCACCTCGCTGAGCGGATCACGCGAGGCCCCCTGGTCGCTAGCGCAGCAGGCGTTGTGCCGGTGGGAGGAGCGGCGCGCCGGGGCCCGCGGCGCCGAGCCGGCCGGCACGCGCGCCCCGTCCGTTCGCGCTACGTTCCCGCGCCGGCCGTCCGACCCCGTCGTCCCCCCAATGGCAATGGGGCCACCGCGCCCACCAGGAGCGCACCGGCCAGACGCTACTGCACAAGCTGAATCGCTGAGTACGTGGACGGCTCATCGGCCACCGTTGGCAGGGCTAGGAGGCCTCGCCTGCCTGCCAGAACGACTGTGCGCTCAGGCCCGTTCGCTTGCAACACGAACATCATCTGAGAATCGAGGTGTTCAAAGGAAGGGGCCATCAGTGTCCTAGGGAAAAGGTTCCTACGTGTGTCGTCTCGGCTGCGCAGGTGCAAGTCTGTCGTCCGCTGATCGGATCTCAAAAGGCAACCGATCGATGAACATGCTTCGGCGTAAAAGAATGTCGCGTTGGACATCTTTTCGGTGCATAAGCATGACGGAAAAGCACTGGCAAAAAGACTACGCGGCGGCACCGCTTTCCTGTGCTACAATTATTGGAGACCCAAACATTCGAGCAACTAAAGCTTCTCTCTTTATTCTCCTACTATATAGTTGTACTACTCCACTGTGCAACTTTGCAAACCACTTGTTGGGCCCATGTCCGTTCATACTCTCTTTATTGATCTATAATAATAGTAATAATAATGATGATTGCAAGGTAATAAAGCCAGAGAAAGATATTTTCATTTCGTTAATGCAGTAATGAAAATCATCTTTCACATAAGTAAAATGCATACATATCATATCTTCCAGTTACAATATTTTCCACTGTGTACAAGGGAGGAATAATCCTTGGAAGTTGAAAGGAGGAACTCAGAAATATACAGTCCTTTAGTTTACCTGCAGAAAGTAAACTTTTGACCAGTTGTACTTGCCAAAGAATCACATGAGAGTGGCTCCATGCTATCTGTTGGCTATGTGAATTTTAATCTTCTTTTCGATTGCTGTGTTTTCACTTTTCACAGATCTGGCCTGATGAACAAGCTAAGATAATAAATAGCCTGCTACTCCTATAATGTTTTTGTGTTTCTTTTATGTAACGACGATGCACACCAAGCTAGGTGCTTGAGCAACACTTTCTTCTTTAATTTACCAGCTTTCCTGTACCTTGCCTCGTCGAAGTGATGGGCTACCAAGTCGACCGGTCCGTGTGCACGCGCGTATAGCTTCGTTCTCAGCTGCACCCGCCGGCGGCGAACCCGATCTTGTTGCTCTTGACGTCGTAGACGACGCTGAACGTCTGCTGCTGCGTGTTCCCGATGATGGCGGCGCTCCGGGCGGGCGCGAACGCCAGGCACGTCGTGGCGCTGTCCACGTCCACGAGCAGGTTCCGCGCGGCCAGCTTCAGGACCGCGCCGCCGGCGAAGGCCATGTTGACCGCCGGCGCGCGCACCTGCGAGGCCTGGCCCTGGAAGCACGTGTCGAGGATGGAGAAGGCCGACGCGCGGGGCGTCCCCTTCATGGCCGCCGCCACGGCCTTGCTCAGCGCCGAGTACACCCCCGTGGGCAGGCGCGTGATCACCGTGCCGGAGTCGATGATCGTCGGCAGGCTCGAGTAGGCCGACGACGACACGGAGAGCGGCCTGCCCGCGACGGTGATCCCGGTCAGCTTGATGAAGTAGAGCGAGTCGTCCAGCGAGCTCGATGCCATGGGCGTGTACGAGTACTGCCCCGAGTTGTAGGAGCCGATGGACAGGTACCCGGACGACGACGACGTCGGCAGGCAGTAGGAGAAGGAGTAGCCCAGGCTCGGCGCGAGCTGGTACAGCAGCGACAGCTTGTTGCGCGCCAGGCCGATGAGCCCCGCCGAGTGCCCGAAGAGCCCCTCGTTGTCCTGGCCGCACCCGTAGTAGAAGTTGGGCATGCTGCTGGAGCCCAAGGACACGGTCTCCTTGCTCAGGTACCCGACGGAGAAGGAGCTGTCGCCGTAGCTGGCCTGGTAGACGCAGACGTTGGATTTGGAGCAGGCGGCGGGGTTGAGCGTGGCGGAGGTGAGGTCGCCGCACTGCGGCTCAGAGCAGGAGACGGAGGCGTAGGAGCTGGACGCCTTGGGGTTGAACACGGGGCCGGACTGGCGGTGGCACGACACCACGCAGGGGGAGCACTGGAGCCACGTGAGCGAGGAGCCCGTGTCCACGACCATCACGTACGACTTGGCCGGCGTGCCGAGGCCCATGCGGGTGACGTAGTTGCCCACGCCCACCGAGGTGCCCGGGCCCAGCGGCACGGACGCGAGGGACTCGTCGGGCGCCGCGGACGACGACGACTCGTCCAGCGCGGTGGGCCGCGAGGACGGCGTCTTGGCGAGGCGCGCGGCGAGCGATGCGATGCGCGCGTCGTCGTGGGTGAGCACCGCGGAGAAGGGGAGGTCGGCGGGCAGCGGCGCCGGCGAGCAGGGGCTCCGCGGGTGGTGCAGCGCGAGGTGGAGCCCGGAGCCGTTCAGGTGCGGGAAGTCTGCAGCTGCAAGTAGTATTTTTTTTTTACCTCCGTCAGTGCGTGAAAAATTACTGCGACCGTGACAAAAAAAGAAGAAATTGTAACGTTTTTTTTTTGTGCTGCATCATGCACACCAAGAAAAAGGAAGGCAGCATTATCGCCGCCACGACGACACCGAGCACGTACGCCATGCACTAAGCCTACCGCACCAGTTGCTGTCGTACAGTTTTTTAGTAGTGCTATGATTAGATAGTGATGCACAGCGTATGGACGTCTTACCAAACGTTGCAACGTGGCCAATACAAATTTAAGGCGAATGCAATCGTACAGTTACGCATTGCCATGCTATTTCTTATTTTTAAAAAATAGATTTGTACTAGTGTTGCGGTGAACTTGGACTAGCAGTAGTGTTGTTTTAGTTTGTCTTGGAACATGCAGAGCAGTCAGTCAGATCTGGAACGAACTGCTGGCCAGGCTAACTCTCATTCCCAAGGAGTTCAGGATCACATGGTCGAACAAACACTTTTTTTTTCTTCAAAAGATGACCGAACAAACACATGCAAGAATGTTTTTTTAAAAAAGTAAATAATCCTTTTATTTTACAGGTTGGGACGGCTTTGCTGGCGGCGATCACATGACGTGATACAGCCATAGAGGGTGTATGCATGTACCATGTACGTACACCTACAGCTCTTGGTGATCACGAGAAGGGCCGCCTTAGAGCGTACCCATCAGCTGGTTGTAATCGTATTAATTCCATCCAAGACGTGATAGAGGTAGGAGCTAGTAGTTGGCAGAGAAGAAGCTATTATGGGCATGAAGTTGCGAACAGTACGTACGGCGCCTACCTCATGACTAATGAGACGCATCAAGCTTGTCCTAATACATTCCCACACATGCATGTACTAGTAGTATCTTGGAGGCAGATTGGGCAATCAAGTGTTAAGGTTGAACACATGCTCGATTCATAGAAAACATATTAGCTCTAGCCACCTGCTAAGAACAGTCAAGTTGGTAGGTACTCATGGCCACTGAAGATTTCATTCCCACCTCTGTTTAAATCAGTGTGTGATTTTCACTAACGAACATGCGACACGAGAAAAAGAAAAGGGAACGGAGCCAATGAAAAATGTTTAGTTGGTAGTTAACAAGGTATTAATGAGGTCCTAACAGAAAAAAAAAAGAAAAAGAAAACGTCATGCTAAATGGCCACCAACAGGATAACTGGAGTGGTTGTCGGCTTGTCACAATGGACCATCCGTTTGAGCACGCCTTATGTGACTTTTGCGCCCAAGTAGTCAAGCACAAACCTTACAATCATATTGCTCTCCCTCTATATATTTTTTTTGCAAGGAAAAAAAACAGAGAACGCCACCAAAAGATAGTTTTCCCAAAAGGAGAGGATTAAGACTGTGTACTGCACTGCCACACTGGACGATCGGAGGGCCCATTAGTGGCTATTCTCACTCACTTGCAGTCAAGGAGTTTTTGCAAAAAAGGAAGCAGGACCACCGCAACCCCAGGGGCGGCTACGCGCGCAGTACATTTCCGGCAGCCACGGGCTCGTGCGCGAGGAAAGGAGGACGGCATCTCCGCCGCGATCGGCATTGAAAACCATGCCTGCCCGGCGGCGGCGCCCCTGGCGCGGAGCGCATTGGCTGGCCGCCCATTCCCGCGGCCATCCTTGGCTTCGCGGCCGTGATAGATACGGTGGTGGTTGGCGGTGGGAATCGGGGGAGAGCGGTTGATTGGTTTCACGGGGGAGAGAAGAAGCAGACGCGTGCACTGAACCTGAACTTTGCCGAGATTTCACCTCGTCAGGATTAAGTTAAGAGTGGCAAATTGCCAAAGATGCGTGCAGTGCCTGCCTGTGTGGTTGTGAGCATGTCGGCAGACACAAACAACGAACGGTGTCAGCAAATCGGCGTACGGCGCGTCGTCTCCTCCACTGTTTCGAGTCAAAACAGAGAATAAACCCGACCCCAGCCAGAGGACAGAGACTATCAGCAGCAGGACAAAGGGTGACCACCAATTGGCCGTCAGAAAGTACACGCACCTAGCTGGACGCTTTCGATCGAGCAGGTGGATATGGAACCGTGAAAGTACCCGTAATCTATGGATCGTACGTGCGGTGTACCTAACATACTATTCTACTGTTGCCGATACCAATTTTCCTGCGAGTGCTGAGAAGATTCGATCTCGGTTGCGAGCCCTTTGGCTACCGTCCTAGCTGTCAACTTTCATTCAGTTATTAGTTATTACCCACTTTATGCCTGTCGTGGACACGGCAACAGGTTCAGCATCCGTGCTTCAAAAAGAAAACTGTGTTTTTTTACACGAAAAGAGATGAGCTAGAACCACGATATTTTTTTGCCATCGTAGTTTCAGTTCCGCGTAGAGATTGTAATTCTAGTGCCGGCGATGATTTTTTGCTTCGAAAGAGAGAGAACAAAACAGGGATGTCTAAGGTCAGTAAAGCTTCACAAGCCCGATCGATCAGTCGTTACATGCAGAAACATACCAGACCTGACTGACGGCAAGCAAAACATGAATAGTTAACGGAGGCCAGGAGCAGTACCCTTGACTTGAGACGAGCACGCATCGGTGATGTCCCTGACTGGAGTGGCCACTGCGAGGAGTAGCGAGAGGGCAGCAAGTCGAAGCAGCGACGCCATTATCTCCATCTTATCTGAAAAGCAGCTTCCTCTCCTCCTCCTCGGGGGTGTCTGGCTGTGGCCTGTGGCTCAGCTCTATAGCACTCCTGAGCCCGGCCACCTCGCGGCCTTTTTATAGGGATCCCGACGGAGCGCCCTTCCTGCTTGGGAATCCCAGCGGTACGGTAGCCTTTCACTCTCGGCGGTTTTAATCCACTCCAACCACCTGATCACTACCACTGCTTCTATAACTGTTTTTTTTCTTGTTCTGATAAGGCTCTACAGGGATTTGATCAAGGCATGAATCTCCTTTCAAAATTCTATTTGTTTTTTTTCCTGCCTGAAAGCTTCTGATGCGAGTACTTTGTACTGGAATTGTTGCTCTCAGAGCTAGGGCTGTTGCTCTCTGATGTACGCAGCGAGATGGTAAGGTAACGAAGCAGATCGAAGAGGCAGCTGCTTTTCTGCAACCCGAAGCCAAGGTAGGTGCACAATTATGGAGCCGGCTTCTGCTAACCAGGCCCAATTAAGCCGGCGGTTAAGCGCACCTGTCAATCTAAACAGAACTCCCGTCGGGTATAAATGGCTGGCGACATCAGTCGTACTAGCTTTGACAAATGGTGGACCGATCGGCCGGTGGTTACCAAATGGCAGATGATATGAACTAGCTAGCTCTTGGTGGTGGATCGGTGGATGCTGTTTTAGAACCCACAATTTGTCCTCGCTTAATTTCATCAGCAGAAGTCCTACCACATGCGTGCGGGAGGGAAAAAAAAAGAAAAGAAAATGAGTAGTGGCTTGAGCCAGAGCCAGCATCTACATGTAGGCTTGGCACTACCGCATGTATAGATAGCCACTTGGTTAGGGCTGCGGTTACTAAACCTAGTGCAGCCTCACTCTCTCTTCAGATCAGAGGAAAAGGAGAAAGTGACCTGCTATCGTATCATCCCATCATATTATCATGTTCCTGCAGCACTAATAATCGAGCTTCAAGTTTCAGTCATCGAAGAAGGAAGTAAAAGAGAATCTAGCTAGGCGGCATCTGCATCTGATTAGCCGGCTGTGGAATCTTTTTCCTCGGAAGCTTCAGCGTGACGCCTCTGATGGGGCATCACCACCAGCAGCAGCACCGGAACACGCTGCTGCCTGGAAACGATAGGGGAATGATCCGAAGCAGCACGCACCAACCGGCGACACGAGCACCAGCAACGGAGGCGTCCATCTCACCAACCACGTGAGCTGTTCTTGTTCCGCCGCGCGCGGCCTCACCGATCCATCGGCGGCGGCAGCAGCAGCTCGATCGGCGCCTAGCTAAAATTCGTGCCCGCCCATCAAAGGCGAAGAAGAAAATGGTGCGCGCTCGTACGTGGCGTCGAGGGAGAGGGTCGCCGCCGGGGAGTTTAGGTGGCGCGATGCATACATGGTGCGGCGAGGCTTTATGGGTTCAGGCAAAGGAAACCTGCACTTGATTATCTATACGCTGCTCCTTTTGGGAAGGAACCTGAAATTGTGAATGCCCCCCGGCTGGTAGGTACGGGCGAATGTGCGATGATGATAAAGGCGACGAGCTTCTCCATTCGACCGCGGATGAGGACGTCGTCCTGAGTTCGATGAGGTGCGTGTAGGTGTCGTGCTGAGAGCCTGAGATGTTTCGGCATGGTGCAAATGGAGAAGAATGGTGGTGTGTACGAAGAAATCTAAGAGATGAACCGATGCAATCTTATCTCCAAATCCAAGTAGTCTTCTTCAGTTCTTTTTCCTTTTTTTTCGTTTGGAAAAAGTGCAAAAGTGAGGAAATACAACCAGCTCTGTTTTTGAAGAGAGAAAAAAATCGATCTGCCTCGGTTTTGAGCCGTATTTGAGCAATACAACCAGCTCTGTTTTTGAAGAGAAAAATCGATCCGCCTCGGTTTTGAGCCGTATTTGAGTCCATGAGACGTTCAAAGTTTGGGCCAGTCAGGTATGCAGGAATTTTTGGCCCAATCTTGTCGCCATTTGGGCTATTACTTCTTTAGAGTATATGGGCTATTACATCTACACAAAGGCCAAAACTAACTGGGCCAACTGACCTACAGCCACCATATCCGTGCGACCGGGGGCCTACGGGGAGACTATACATCGTTTATCCTACGAATATTGGATCCATCGCCTGAAGGACCGTGCGTCCGCTGGTGGGCTATTCTGTTACTTTTTCGGCCCAATAATATTTCAGCTGCCCCTATAGGCCTAAGATCCTGGTGATTAGATATACTATTGCTATGCACTTCTAAAAAAAATATACTATTGCCATGCTGTCACAGTCATAAGATAAAATGGAGTGGTCTACAGCTTTGCAGGCGTAGGGGTGCTGCTGCATGCATGCAGCGCATAGCAGCAGGTAGAAGCCTAGAAGCTAACAGTCAGCTGAGCAGATACTCTTCGGCATTGGCTAGCGCATAATTTATCTTTCTTCTCTAGTATATAAGTATAATTTATCTTTCTTTTCATTCTTTATTCTTGTTTTCTTCCATCATTTTCTATTTTTTCTACGGATTAAATTTTGTGATTAATATAAATACAATAATATTTAATATTTTTTCTTATGTTCTCTTCTGTTGTGCCCCTACTCCCAATTTGATAAATTTTATTTTATTCTTTTATTTCTTATTCTATTATTTTTCTACCGGTCCTATTATTTTTATTCTTTGTTTAATTTTATTTTTTTCTTTACTTATAATAAATAAATATATCCATTTACTTATATATTATAAGATATTATTTTGTTAAATGGATACGGTGAGAGCACTAGTAATAGACTATTTGTTTATAGTTATGGGCAGATCACAGAAATATCCGTTTCACCTATTCCCTCCATTAGCATTTATCCACTGTTATTTCTTTATTTCTTTCTATATATTTCTATCATGCTACAGATGGAAGCGAGTTGCAATTTACATACTACTATAGACACATTCAAGTGCACACGTTAAAAGAGTTAGAATTTGAGTTGCAATTTACATACTACTTTGAACACATTCAAGTGCACACGTTAAAAGAGTTAGAATTTTTTTCTTTCCATTACTTTCCATTTCTTCCCTTTTATTCTATTTCCTTTTCATATAGGCAGGAGCAAAAAATGAGTTTGTGTTAACACGTGTATATATAGTTATAAGAATATTTTTTTCCGGTTGTTCCTCATGTAAAGTTATTTATCTGCATGTAACTAATTTGTTCCCAATGTCAAATTATTTGTTCGCTTTATAGATTAAATTGTTCCGACATGTTGACTCTTTTGTTCGTGATATTTATTTTCCATTATTTAGCCTATACAATTAAATGTTCGTGATGTTTAATATTTTATTCGTGATGTTTAATATTTTATTTATTGTACATTATTATTTATGCATTGTGTTTAATTTTATTGTTCATAAAAATAATTATTTATTCGTGTTGTTTAAATTTTTGTTCCCAGTCTCCACAATTAATTATTTAGTATTAAACAAAATGTTTTTAAAAATATCATGCAAATATAGTTAAGTGTGGTCTTGTTTTGAAAATCTTGTTATATGAAAGATAATGGTGTAATCTAAATTTAATTTAGATGCTCGGTTCAATATATTTATAATTTTTTAATTTCGGATTTGCATACACACGACTGGTGTCAACATCCTTGTTTTCTTCTCCACGCATGTACAACTCCCCTATTTAGAAGGCAACGTGCCGAGACAGTTCATGGATGATGTATTATTGGGCTTGCGGCCTATCTAAAAACCACTTTTGATTAATCTTTTGAGGTGATGGGTGGTGGAACCGTCGCCTCTTGTGATGCCTAACCGTATCTGGGACCTACGGAGTCAAACCAACCACTTGGGCCCTATTCAAAGGAAGAATAAGCCGAGCATAGGTTAGCAAAGGCGCTTCGGCCTTGGCCCGCTGTCTGAATAAATTGCTCGTTTGTCCAGTCAGATCAATATTTGTGCAGACAGTTTGAATTTTGAAGTTGGAACTATTTGAATCACCCCAGCTATGTATGTTTCTTTAGGCATCTAGCTTTTAAATTTTGATTATTCGAACTATTTGGTTCACTTTAGCATGGTTTAATTACCTAACTTTTTAGTTTTGCAATATCCGTGGATCGCCTCACACCCACCATTAGATACCATAGCTGCCCAAGAAAAAAAAAAATGGAAGAAACATTTTGGTGCCCGGGGCGAGAAATTAGACTACTACGTCGTAGACTCGTAGCTACCACGTTCTCCCTAGAAGCTGTCCACGCCCAGTCTCCAGCAATCAACTCGCGGTGCGGGCTTTTTTTTTTTAACGTTGCTTCGGTCAAACATTGATAACCAGTTAACCACCACCATCACGTTCCTCTTCCCACGAACGCGATGCTCCCACAACCAGTTACCATCACGATAAAAAAAATAGCGCAACCTGGATATCCTTGCGGATCCTCGCCACAGATCCGCACACATGGGTACACCAACAGAGTTTCTTTTTTTTTTCGAAAGTAAATTAGAGTTGTTTTCCCAACAATGAAATACTGGTGCTACACCAAAAAAAGCTTCACAGCTTCAGGGCGCAGCTGCTGCACAGAGGTGTGGTGCTGGTGCCATGCCGGCACGGCATGCAAGATCCGGTCCGTTCCTCGCTGGGGATCTCACTCGCATCGTCAGATCAGATTCACACACGCACGCAGCTGCAGCAGACAGCGGCGCTTGCCGTTGGACTTTGGACGGCAGGCGCGCGGGTCGCAGGTCCGCGCGGCCCGTCGGTCGGTCGGCCGGGCCCCCCCTGCCTGTCTCTGTTTCTCTGCCACTGCCACTCTGCCGTGCTTGTGCTCGCGCTCGCAGTCTCGCCCTCGTGGCCTCCTCACCCCGCTGCCTTCCCGCGTCGGCGTCGCCGCCCTCCCCCGTGTAAGAACCGCCATCTGAGCACGCACGCCTCCGCGCTCGTCAACCTCTCCGCTTTGCCTCCCCGGCTCGCATCCGCCACTCCAGATCTCGATGCGGCGTGCGCTCCCCTGACAGACACACCCCCGGCTGCGTGGCGCGGCGTCACCATGTCCGCCTGCGACGACGACCACGCCTCGCTCCTCAGATCCCAACCGGCCGGCGCGCCGCTGTCGCCATCCGGCCCCTCGCCGCGCGGCGGGGCGGCGGGGCACCACCAGCAGCAGCAGCACCACGCCGACGTCGAGGCCGACGAGGCCACCGTCACCGCCTCCCCGAGGCGCGCTGGCGGCGTGCGCGGCCTCCTGCGCCACCTCGAGCGCCGCATGTCCGCGCGCGGATCCGGGCCCGGCCGCCGCCCGCACCAGCAGCATTACCAGCAGCTCGACCGCCCCGTGCTAACCGAGGAGCCGTCGCAGCGGCAGCGGGAGAGGCCGGAGGCAGGGGAGGACGACGAGCTCGGGGACGGCGCGCCGCCCGAGTGGGCGCTGCTGCTCATCGGCTGCCTCCTCGGCCTCGCCACCGGCATCTGCGTCGCGGCGTTCAACCGCGGGGTGAGTCAATGCTTTCTAGTTATTGGGATGGTTGGACGTTGCAGTAGTAGTAGTGCAAGTAAGTTGGTTTTGGTTGCGGAGTCGTTTGGTGTAACATTAAGTAGCCTACTTTTGGAATGTGTAACTGCTATGCAAAAAGCTACTGGATCATATTCACCACATGCTGCAAATTTGATTCCATTTATGTCTGCCCAACTAACAATTTCGTGCATCTCCCTAGATAAGGTTACTTGTTTTTGCACTTTAGTAGTAAAACAAACTAATGTGGAACTAAGTGACTGTTATGGGGACTGAAGTGATGGATGTCCAAACACAAGAAAATTTGTTTAAAACCTGCTCGGTTTGAAAATGGAGTACCACATTATGCTAATGTGTAATTATCTCTGACGCGAACACTTCGTTTTGAAAATAGCCGATGTTTTGTGATTGCATCTTGAAGAACTGATTCCATATACAGCTGCCTTAATGGCTTTGCTAGGTTCATGTCATCCATGAATGGGCATGGGCTGGTACTCCCAACGAAGGTGCAGCATGGCTCCGCCTGCAGAGGCTAGCTGATACTTGGCACAGGATATTACTGATCCCGGTGACTGGAGGTGTGGTTGTAGGAATGATGCATGGGTTGCTCGAGATATTTGAGCAGCTAAAACTTGTGAAATCAGGGCAGAGGCAAGGAATCAACTTTCTTGGAGCAATCTTCCCAACCGTAAAGGCTATCCAGGCTGCTGTTACTCTAGGGACTGGCTGTTCTCTGGGGCCTGAAGGTCCTAGTGTGGATATTGGCAAGTCATGCGCAAATGCATGCTCAGAAATGATGGAGAATAACCGGGAAAGACGCATTGCCCTCGTTGCTGCTGGTGCTGCTGCTGGCATCGCATCAGGTATAGTTTCATTCAATGACGGGTTACAAAATGCCAATGTCATCTAAGACCTGGTTGTGTTGGATATGCGAAAAGAGTTAGATGCTATTGACATGCCAACTTTCATTTTCTTAAAAAAATGGCCTTTGGTTATTCAACAACTATATTGAATAGAGTAAACATAGAGTTGCAATCATTATAACAAGAAACCCCCTAAATAGAATAGCTAATGACTAGCAGTCACAATGCTGTTCAATAGCCTTACGCAGTTTTGACTTCCAATCTGTTATTTCACTCTTTTTCGTGATACAGTTTTGCTAACAGACTGCTCCTGGTGTGTGGCTTTTCAGGCTTCAATGCAGCTGTTGCTGGGTGCTTCTTTGCCATTGAAACTGTATTGAGGCCCCTTAAAGCAGAAAATTCGCCTCCATTTACAACTGCAATGATAATATTGGCATCTGTTATATCATCTACTGTATCAAATGTTTTGCTTGGAGCAAGACCAGCTTTTATAGTGCCAGCATATGAGCTAAAATCTGCTGCAGGTAGCTGCTCTGATCCTTTCTTACAGTACTTTTAGTAGTTACCCCTTTTTTTATCAAGCTGTGGGGCACCCCTTGCAAATTCCTTTTTTTTCTGTTGTCAATTCATCAAGCCCAAATACACGGCTTCATTTTTTTAGGTTATGGGTATAACATAGAACTGATTTTCTCATAAGTTCCTGGATTGACCTTTTCTGTAAATCTTTCAAGTTCCATTCAGAAATCTCAATATCCTGTGATATTGGCCCTCCTATTTTTGTCATTTGAATGTGAAAATGTGTCCTTTTATGGTTGTCGTAATTTTTTTTATATCTTCAACCTGTCTGCAGAGCTACCCCTGTATCTCATCTTAGGAATGCTCTGTGGCGCAGTCAGTGTGGTATTTGACCGACTGGTAGCGTGGTTTTCAAGGTTATTTGGGCGCATAAAGGAAAAGTGTGATTTTCCTATTATAGTGTACCCTGCTTTGGGTGGGCTGGGGGCAGGCCTCATAGCTCTGAAATATCCAGGGATTTTATACTGGGGTTTCACAAATGTTGAAGAAATATTGCATACTGGGAAAAGTGCTTCTGCTCCTGGTATCTGGTTGTTAACTCAACTCGCAGCTGCAAAGGTAGTTGCAACCGCCCTCTGCAAGGGATCTGGCCTCGTGGGAGGGCTATATGCTCCAAGCCTGATGATTGGGGCTGCTGTTGGAGCTGTATTTGGAGGCTCAGCTGCTTATTTAATAAATTCAGCTATACCTGGTAATGCTGCTGTTGCACAGCCACAGGCCTATGCTCTGGTAAGTTTTGCAACCCACTTTCCTTATTCTACAAGTAAATGTGCACGAACACTGATTTTCTGAAATGTAGGTTGGAATGGCTGCTACACTAGCTTCAGTCTGTTCAGTCCCATTGACTTCAGTGTTGCTTCTCTTTGAGCTGACGAAGGATTACAGGATTTTGCTTCCTCTCATGGTAAGTGTTAACCGTTAATTTGGTCTTTCTATATTTTCATTACACAATGTATAATCATAAATTTCTCTAGTTATTTCTATTACCATTTTTATGCAGCGGACATACCGGCCATTTTCATCTCCTATTACATGTTTGAACTAATACACATTCTATTTCCTGGCAATCTTCTAACAGGGAGCAGTTGGGTTGGCAATATGGGTTCCTTCTGTAGTAAACCAACCAAATGACAATGAGCCTTCTGGTTTTAGAACACCAAGACGAGGGTATTCTTCAATTTCATCAGAAGATAGAAATGGCAGCTCGAAGCGAGCTGATGGTGCGGATGACCTCGAACTCAGTATTATACAAAGTGATATTAATAATTATGGAACTTATAATGAAGAAATGCTTCTGGATGATTTGAAGGTTTGTCAACCTCTATTCTGGCAACTTTTACCCATATCCAGTTCTTGATATCATATATAACATGTTTAATTGACTTATTTTATAATGCTTGAGAAATGCAAGTTTGTTGTGCTATTGTTTATGTTTTTGTCTATACTTTTTTAATCAGGTCTCCCAGGCCATGTCAAAGATTTATGTCAAAGTGTTACCATCTGCAACAGTAACAGAAGCTTTTAAGCTATTGCATGATAATCAGCAAAATTGTGCCCTTGTTGTGGACCCTGAAGATTACCTTGAAGGAATTATTACATTAGGGGATATTCGGCGCATAGGATTTGAATTACATGAGGAAAGCTTCATTGATGGAGACTACCCCAAGACTGATGTATGTTTACATGGTGAAAGAAACTTCTTCCTTCCCATAAAAAATACTGCCGCATGTTTTAAAAATATGGCAGGATCACTGCTCTTCATTAAGAAAGAATGGATTTTTTTTTACTACATAAAAGCCTTAGCACACAGATTTGGTCCAACATTGGCAATCTAAATAATGAGCTATGTTACTTTTTTCAATGAGAACAACTCAGTAACAAATTATTAATGAGTACGACATAAATACGCCTGTGCTAACAAGTAACAAATTAGTGTGTGCCATTTTTTCTTGGCTTAAGCTAACCACGTCTTTTAAGGAATCGGTAAAAATGTGATTCAAATTTTGATGTCATGTCTATTACATTTGCATTCATCCTAGCTTCTAAAGATAAACAAACATTTTTCACACTTTTCTGGTTGGAAAAATGTATTAACTCAAGGGTTATTTTGCAGAACTCATCCTCCATTTCGTCATGTGTTACTCGAGGTTTTCAGTATCGGGGGAGTGAACGAGGATTGTTAACATGCTTTCCAGATACTGATTTGACCACTGCGAAAAATCTTATGGAGGCCAGAGGGATAAAGCAGCTGCCTGTAGTTAAGTGTGGTGTTGGCCATAGACCTACAGGAAGGCGCAAGCCAATTGCCCTTCTACATTATGATTCTATTGGTTGCTGCTTGCGGTTAGTCCTAAGCTTATATCCTTTCTCTCAATCCTTGCATTTTCTTTGTTTTATTGAACTTTCCTTGACCTACTAGTATAGGTTAGTTAGTACTGCTGCTCATCTATGCTAATACAGTTAATTTCATTTGCTTGTCAAGGGAGGAGATCGAGAACTGGAAGACCATATACCAAAGAATGGCTTGTTAATAATACAACTATGATGATATGATTATTCATTCGATTGTCAAGGGAGGAAACTGTAAACTGAATAGCATACATAAGAGAAAAGAAGACGCCCCCCTCCTCCTATAGCAAGTGGGCACTGAAAAACGACAGTGCCCAATGATACCACAGAAGCAAGTGATTACTTCAAGACATCTCTACGAAATGCAGATACACTGATACAGTTACCATACAGGCAGTTTAACCTGTATCGTTTAGATGCCATTTACTGTAATCTTAAGGGAAGCTGCACGGGCAAAGCCTGACAAACTTTGCGAAGATTTCTTCTGCCGGTTTCATGTGGTACCCTGCCTGACACGGGAGAGGGGTTCAGTATGGATGTGTAGAGTAAGAAGGCGGTACTTTTTACCCTCGTACTGCTTGTAAATTGTAAGCTGTAGTACAGCCTGGTCTCATTTCTTTTGCTGTGAAGCAGCATAAATGTGCTCCAGTGTGGCCACACGAGAAAAACTGCTTGTGCAGTAGAATCTTCAAGATGCAAGATAAAGAAACGCTTCAAGATGTATTTGCTTAGATATGCTGGCAGGAGGACCCTTGTGCCATTTCTCGTGTCTTGATCTAGGATTCCAAGTACCAGGGTTGCGAGCGTGGATGGTTAAGATGCTCGATCCCCAGGGCGGTCAGCTTCTGCACTCGGCTGCTTCTGCTGTTACGGAGACGGCACGCACGCTCCATGCCCGGAGAAGCCAGCCCACCTCCTGAAAACTGCGTACACACAGGCCGTACCCGGCCCCGTAGGCCGTAGTGGCGTAGTGGATGAGACGGAGAAGATGCTCGTCGATCAATCACGATTCAGAACTAAACCGCCGGAGAAGGAATCTGCATCCGCTCCCCGATCGACGACGACGCCCGTCGCTGCTGCGGAAATGGACGCTCCGCTGCGGAAGGAAGGAACGGAATCCCCGGGATCCCGACAACAGCCGCCGAACACATACGTACACCCCAGCTGCGGCCAGGGCAGGCGAAAGCTCGGTGCGCACTCGTTTTCCACGGAAACAGCGACCGTTTTCCCACGGCACTACGGGCATCACGCTCGCACACAGCGCGCGGGAGGAAATGATAACGAACACCGCTGTGTGGTGGTAGGGTGGGAACAGACTATTTGGGCTCATCCTGCAGAGCCGAGCCACACGATGGCTGATAGTACGACGTGCGCCGGCGCAAGCAAATTCCATCGCGTTTCCAGGCCGCGGCCCCCCATGCCGAGAAGCGAACGAAGGGATCGGGTCATCATCGGGAGAACGCCAACAGACAAGAGGATTACCAGTCGCATAACATTAACGACAGACGGGGCCAGTTGCAGAGATGCATCCAACGCAAGATAGAGAGATTCCGTGCAGCTACAACGCAAGCATCCAATGCATCCAGCTAGCTAGCCATGGTTGACACACATTGACCTGACGTCCTGACCCACTTTTCTTTCCTATCTATATAAGCAATGATTATACGCAGCCTACCTCTAGTTTATTTAATCTATAAACAAACCATTGGAGCCTGCTTCCTTGCTTGGTCTTAACGTGTGGATGTCTGTTAATAATTAAGGAGTTCTTTTGAGCGGATAATTAAGGAGTTTTATCAGAGACTTTTCGTTTGAAAGGACACAGCAGGAGACTCATCCATTGTTAGCGAGCGTGACGCCAAGAAATTCTACGACTAGGATGGCGAGCGAGCGAGCGACGTGACGTGCGCCGAACCGGCCGGGTCTTTCTACGAGCTGCGACCTCAAGGGGGATCGGAAATTCGGAAGAATGCCATGACGCAACGGGACAAGAGAGAGAAAACGATGGAATGTGCATGCTAATGTAGTTTACAAACAATTCTACACATACGCCAGCTAGCGGAAGCGCCCAAGTTCGCAGCCCTAACACGTACCTGTTCTCACTTGAAAGCCCCATTTGAAGCACAGCGACTTCAAAAAGAAAAAAAAGATCATTGTCAAGCTAATTCATGATTAATTACTATATCGACGTCGATGATAACCAGAGACTTCATCATTTCATGATGGATGTTGGATACCTCAACCGCCGCGAATAAGCAAATAAAATCTTGCGTCACATTATTACAAAATAAAATACCAAAGTTGGCGTATTACTAGTATTTTTTATTATGGGTTAATTTGTTCTGTGCCGTTACAAATATGCAAGTTCAAAGGTCTACCATTAAACTTCATCTATTTCGAATGGTGCCATTAGAATTCACGAATACACCACCTCGTGCCATTTTCTACGGCTGCCGCGCTCTTGGGCCCATGTGCAGGCTTGGGTATTTCCGTATTGCTGCTTTTACCCTTGGCCGGCGCGGATACACGTCTGACTCCGGCTGCACCTAACCAGCTGGCCTCCATTCCTCCCCCTTCCCCGGAACCCTAGATCCCCAAATCGGCCGACGGCAGCGAGAGGAGGCGGAGGTCGCCCGCCGGGCATATGCATCGGGTGACGGGGACATGTCGGGGTTCAGTCCTGTCGGCAGTCCGATGAGGTCTGCATCGTCCTTGGTTAGCAGAAGCTGGAACAGGGCTGAAGGTGAACCACTTCCGTTGATCGATTGCCCGAAATATCAGATTCCGGTTGTTCAGCTTCGAAGCAAGAAAACTGAATCTTACGGGAGGATCTTCTACAAGTGTCCTAACAACTTCCCGGTTAGTTTGATTTGAATTGTTAGCAAAGACAGCTTGAGTTTGATTTCAGGTTGATCTTGTACAAACCCTTCTTTCTAATTTGTATCACGATGATGAAACTTGTGGTTACTGCTGGTGGGAAGCTGACTATGTGAAGTTTTCTCGAGGAAGGAGGATGAAGGAACTCCAAATGGCCGAAGCACATGAAGTTGCCAGAGATGGAGCAGTTGAATCTGAAGAGCTAAAACAGCAGTTGATGGAGATGAAGCAGCAAATATGGGACGTCAAACAACAGATAGGATATCTGATGCAACATATTGTAGAGCTGAAGCAACAATTGTGCCAGGGAAAAGTGTTTATAGCGAACAATGCAGTTTTAGCAGTTGTGGGTGTTGTAATTGTTCTAGTTGTGGCTATATTTTGCAAGCAAAACCTGAATCCTATCATTGTATCTTGTGGCAACAATGAAATGTTCATTTTCTGGCAACATTATATCTTGTGATTTGATATGCAATTGTTACTTGAGAACAGGTTCACAAATACCACTTAACAAGTGGATCAGAATAGCATTAAAAAATTCATTAACAATTGGTTCACAATAGCATCAACAACTGGTTCATAATATCCTTAACCCAGCAGGTTTAGAGTACCCTTAACACATCAAGTTCACATCAGGTTGAACTACAAAAGCATAGATATCAGCAGGTTGGCATTATTACACAAGGTTCACAGCCTTTCATAGAACATGAACAACATGCCCAACCAATCTCTCAGGCTTCTAACTGCTGTAGGAGGTGGAGCTGCTGCTGCTTGAGCCTGCTTCTTCTTCTTAGGTGTCTTTTTTCTTCTTAGGAGTCTTCTTTTTCTTAGGTGGCCTCTTCTTTGGTGTCTCCTTCTTCTTCTTTTGTTGAGTAGAAATGCCTTCATCTTCTGGCTGCCTCTTCTTACAAAAAAATATCAAACATCTATGTATCAGCTACAATGTTATGAAATATTCAAGAAGTTTATCATGAATGCCATACCTCTTGCTTGGCGTTTCTGCAACATCTTCTGCTGGTTCTACAAGCTTGCAAGACTTGGCAAAATGTCCATATCCTTTGCATCTACCGCATCTAACCTTCCTTTTGGGTCCTTTTTCAAGAGTTCCTCTGATTCTCTGGACTTCTGGCCGGCCTGCTGCTTTTTTCTGCAGTGGTGGCCATACTTTGAAACCCAGAGCAACTATAGGCCATTGGGACCTATCTGGCATTGTAGTGACTTTGCCTTCATATGCTGCCTTGAACTTAGCCACAAAGTAGTAGTCATGTACAAATCCAGAGATCTCTACACCTCTATTAGACAAGATCCAGGCCAGTGCATGATGACATGGTTTTCCAGTTACCTTCCAAACTCTGCGAGAGCATTTATGATTCTTCAAGTCAACTGAGTGCCTTCTAGTGTTGTCGTAGGCATCCACTAGAGTAACCTCTGCACAGTCATCATCACTTCTTGCAACCTCGACAACACTGAGGTTGCTGCTCACTTGATTCAGCTCCTTTAGCATATTTGGCAGTATCCCATCTGCCATCTTATTTGCTATTGCTTTCTAAGCTACCTCTTCTCCATTATGAGCTCCCTTAACCCATCAACTAACTCATGAAGCAACAAGCCCTTTAAGTGTCTAATCTGGCTATTAAAACTCTCTAAAATATTATTTGTCAGGTAATCACATTTGCTTACTTCTGAAAACCCACATCTGTACCACAACTGTTGTGATGTTCTTCAAGGTACTCAATAGCATATGGGGCAACTTCATATATCTTCCCAATATGCCATTTAAACAACCATTCAGTGTAAGCTCTTGCTGCTGGATATAGGTGCTCAGTGAAAACATCACTTTGGTAATGCTTGAGGAAATTTCCATACAGGTATCTCATGCATTTCCTATGTTCTGCTTTAGGGAACACAACACCAACAACAGTTTCCTAACCTTTGCATGCATCAGTTGATATGACTAAACTAGGTGGGGAGCCTATAGCCCTTTGCAACTGCTGCATGAACCACACCCAATTATCTTCTGTCTCAGAGTGAAAAATGCCAAAAGCAACATAGTATAACCAATTGTGTCCATCTACTGAGGTGGCACTGACCAACTATCCAGTGTACTTGCCTTTCAAACTAGATACATCCACTCCGATGTATGGTCTACAACTAGCTAAAAACCTATCTATACAGGGCCTCAATGCAACAAATATTCTCTTGAAACACATCTTTTTTCCTATCTTCTCTACATCTATTTCAACAAAATTTCTTCATATTTACCATGAATTTTCTCAAGGGCAACCTTGATACCTGACCAGGCTTTGGAATACTTCAACTTTATTTCATAGTCTGACTCTAACTTTTCCTTTGCATCTTTTGTCCCCTTGTGAGGGTTCTTCTTCACCAGTCAGACAGCTTGTCTGCAACCTAGTCCTATGTAGCCATCTTGCCTTCCACAAGCTTGGTTGTTGGGCAATTATGCTCTGCCAGGTAGCACTTTGATCTGCACATGAACATATATCTTATCAGGCTTTGCACAACAACAAAAAAGGGTAGTAGACAACAAACAAAGAAGCCAACTAACAATTATACCTGAATTGCTCTTTTACCTTGTACCCTAGAAGCATGGATGCGCCATGGGCAGCCCTTATGTGCACACTTGGCAATGAACCTTGTTGGGTCTGTCTTCAGGTCAGCAAACTCAAAACCTTTTACAATGGCATAATGCCTCACTGCTTTTCTGAATGCTACGATGTCAGAAAATAAAGCACCTTCACAATATTTGGATGTTCAGGGTCATGAAGCACATGAAGCTCCTCTGGATCTGCATCATTCACCTCTAACTCAGGATTAGCATATGGAGGAGGACTGTCATTGTCAGCTGGCTGTGTGGGATGTGTGGGCCGCGTAGGCCCATCTTGTGTAGGAGGTGGAGCAGGAGGTGTTGGCATATAAATGTGTTCATCATCAACACCAACGTACTCCTCCTCATGGTCAAATGGGTCAGGCATTGAAGCATCTGCCTCTTTAGCTGCAGGAACATAAGATGCAGACACTCCAGCACATTCATACTCTGTGCTAGTTATGTTAGGTCCAGACTGTCTGGTAGCTGTGTTAGGATCAAGCTGTGTACTAGTGGGTACATCAAGAGGTGGATCATCAAGTGGAGGTATCATACACAAAGATGTTAGATCATTAAGCTCATGTTCTATTCGGCTCTCCACAACTAATTTATCAAAGATTCCTACCACTATCGTGCAGCTCATCTCGGTCTTGTACATTTCAAACATGTCAATCATCTGAATCTCATTATCTAATCTTGGCATCCTCTCCCATTCTCTTGTCATAGAACCCTATTTCACCTCTTTCACTAAGCTTAACATCAGCAAATTTAGAGAAAAAGAGCCTATCTCCATTTCCCATCGCATCACTGTGCCTTCGGTGAAAGTTTTTCTACCATTCGAGTCTGTCGTCACAAATCCTTGGACCTTAATCTCTAGCGCGAACAACTCATTCCCACCACCAACACAGAACCGCAAAAACTAAAGCTAAGCAAATCAATGATAGCAAATCCTTGCGCGGAAAACTTCAATTCAAACCTACGCCAAGACATTAATCCAAGGTGATTCGCAACCACATGCAGTCACATACATGGATCGAGAATGCGTACCTCTCCTTGTCGTCGTCCATCTCTAGATGCCGTGAACCATACATGTCGTCGAAGGCCTTAGCTCAACGAAGCACCTCATGCAGATGCCCAGCGGGTGACCTCCGCCTCCTTTCGCCGTCGTCGGCTGATTTGTGGATCTAGGGTTCGGGGGAAGGGGGAGGAATGGAGGCTGGCTGGTTAGGTGCAGCCGAGTCGGGCGTGTATCTGTGACACCCTAGGTGTCTAAAAGACTAAATAAAGATCCATAACATGAAATCAGGCCTAAAAGCGTAAGAAAAGTATAAAACAACTTATCAAAATCTACCTTTCAAGCAAATGAATATGTGTAGCTGAATATATGCATATACATATGAACCTTTGCAAATAAATCGTTATAACTTTCAAAGTTGATCACATCTGACTCTAAAAAATTAATGGCACATCTGACATAATAAGAGCAACAAAAGTCTAGTTGAACTCAAGGGCTAAAAGTGCAAAAATTCACATAAAATGACGTGTCATTTAAATACTAGTTTTTGGAATTTCAAAATAACTTTTTATACATTGCTCAAATAAATATAGTCATAAAAGAGAAAATGTACATCTTAAAAAGTTGACCAAAAATGGTATTCAAATATTTGTTATTCACCTTAGGAAGAATGAGTTTTCACTCTTTTTCATCTAGACCCCTGCTATTTTTGCTTCTCGCGCATAAGTCCCATCACCTTCTCCCTCCTCTCTCCTCCCACTGCTCTGTCCCATTGCTGGCAGGCCAGCTGGCCGGCGCACCCGGCGCAGCTGAGCCCGCCCGGCCAAGTGGGCCTACCAGCACCTGGAGATCTTCCGCTGGCCCACAAAATCTGGCCCTCCCCCTTAGGAAGCCTCCACGCGGCGGTTTTCTTCTGCCGCGGGCGCTGCTGCTGGCGCCAGCGAGGCAGCTACGCCCCCGGTTTTGCCCCCATGGTCGGGCTTTCCCCTGCGGCTCGTGCCTAGGCCGCAATCCTCCCTCCCGCGCCTATAAAAGCCCCACTCGAGGCCCCTAAGCTCGCCGCCCCAACACCAACTCCGGCGAGCAAACATCCGCGCGTGGACGCGCCACTCCGCCCCCACATTGCCCAAACCAATCCTCCCACCACCTCCTCTTCCTCACCCCGAAGTTGCACGGCTGGTCCCCATGCCCTCTTCCTCAACGGAGCACTGCCACCACGACCGGCACCTGCCGCCGGCTCTATGCCACCGCCGGCAAGCCGCCTCGATCCACTCCTTCCCCATCCAAGGCCTCAAACAGGTGCAGTTTGTTCCCTTCTTGCCACTCCCACCTTCGCCCCTCACTGCCGGCGACCCTAGTCGCCGAAATTTGGCCAGCAGTCACTGTTTCCCTACACAAAGGACCCTTATGTTTCGATTTCAATCTTTCCGAGAAGATTTCTGTAAAACATCTATGGGACTCATTTGTAAACCAGAACTAGAACTTTGAAAATCAATCTATTAACTTTGAAGATGCAAAACAACTCACAAAAAAATCCTAAAAATACAAACTAAGATGTTCTGGACTTCTTAAGTTAAGATCTACAACTTTGTAAAATGATCTTGGACTGTTTCCACATATTTTTAGCTATAGATTTAAATCAAGTTGAAATGTCTTTTAGTTGTTGCAAGAGTTTCAAGAAAGAACTGCTCATGAGTTTTGGATGGTAGCTTCAGTGCTAAGAGTAAAGCCTTTCATAAAAATTTCATGCACTGAATCCAATCACAACTAGATGTTTCGAGTACTTTTGTTATATACTAGATGCAGTTAAACTAGAATTTTAGCCTCTGATTCTTGCATAGGAAAAATCTACAAATTTTACAGTAGAATAATCATGCAAGTAAGTTTGTTCAGTAAAAAGTTGAACACCAGTTCTTGCATGGTTTGTTCTGAACAAATAGATCTTGATCCTAGCAGGAGCTGTTTAATATAATTTTTCATGATTAACCTGCTGAATAAAAATAGCTAAAATTTTTACATTGAGTTTATACTTAAGTAATGTGCTCTGTATAAAAATCTCAACCTCAGAAACTACTTCTACGAGTAGTTTTGTTTAACTCATACTTACTGTTGAAAATGACCGTTTACAACATGGCAAAACCACTCGCTCACTTAATGAAGTTAGTTAATCCAGATAAGTACTCAATAAATGACTACCCAAGGAAAAGAAAATGAAATGCTCAACTACTTAACTTAACTTTTGTTGAATGACTACTTTTCTAGTGAAATGATTATATCTTGTATCGGTAAAACCACTCATACTTGTGCATTCATATAGAATCGACTACTCTCGCCGATGGAACCTACGAGCTGGTGTCCGAGTCTGAGAGTAAGTAGCGCGAAGCTCAAGTTAATCTAACTGAAGTTGCTGAAGATCCAAACCAAAGTTCGGAAGAACCCCTAATTAGTTTTGCCCAAGAAAGCAAGCCTCGGAGCATAACCCATATTTCAAATTTATTCAATGTTGTTATATTATGTATTTGTGCATTAAGTTTTAGGAGTCGAATGAAACCTTAGATGCATGATCCAAGATACCCATGCTATGAATACTAGTTGAAAGGTACGATAGTTGCCATGCTAATAGGTTCGGTAAAAGTCGAGTGATTGTCTGTCACTCGCGAGAATTATTGGAGTTAAATGATTTACCATATGCTGTAATTATAAGATCGACGGGTGGGGCTATGGTACAATGCTCATGGCTAAGGCCCCGTCTGAGTAGAGGAAAATGCTAAGGCCGCAGTATGTGGTAGTGATGGTTAAGCGTTTGAACGTACTAACCACATATCGAAAATATGGTACTCGACAAGCTGAGTACATGATTGGCTCGGCAAGTGAACTTTACTCTCACTCTACTTGAACGAAATTCAGATGCGTATACACATGCGAGTAAGGTGACCCTGATCCATGACCCGGAAACAAAGGGGAAAAGTTGCTTGGGATGACCTTTGGTGCTCCAAGCATGTGTGTTAGGTTTACCTTGCAAGGTTAAGAAATTCGATTCGAATCATCCGTTTCTCGCGGTAATTGAGACTGCTTAATACTTCTGCCACATAAAGTAACAAGAGGAATTATGGCTATGACGAAACTTGTTGGATGATTAAATATTTTCCACCATGTTTGGTTAGAGATAGATGCTCACTTAGAATGGTTAAATAGTTAAATAAACTAGAATTGAAAGCTAAAATATGAAATTAAGGACTTACTCTTTGTTGCTTTTCAGTAAAAAAAAACTCTAGAACTAGAGCCATGCATGCTTAATAGTCGTTATTTACATACCACTAGTCGGGTAAGCCTTGTTGAGTATTAGTATACCCAGCCTTGCTTGTGGCTATATTTTCATATGTATCTTTTGAAGATATGATAGCTGGGTTGATTTGGCCGTGTACTTTGCCATCTGGTTGGTCCGTGGAGTGGGATCTGTCCCCGGCCAACAATGACTCTGTCGAGTGATACGACGTACGGGCTTCATCGTGGTATCCGAATCGACGATAGATGAACGTGTTTTCTTTCCACTGCTTTTAAACTCTAAATAAAGTTTTTATGTTTAAACTCTGAAGTTCTCGGTTGATGAACTCGGTTTGTAATAAATAATTGTCACACTTGTGAGATAAAAACTATAGAATGCTGTAATCTCTGGACTTGCCTTCGTGCAAGTTAAGTGTACGCTTTGTTTCGATCGAAATATTAAGTGGTCGCATCGGCATTTACCCGACAGGCTGTTGGATTATTGCGTTTGAAGTGCATGGTAACTGGTTCATCTTATGGATGATGGTTAGTGCATTTGAGCCGGATTAATTCGGACGGTTCTGCCACAATATCCGCGCCGGCCAGGGGCAGAAGCGGCAATACGGAAATACCCGAGCCTACACGTGGGCCCAAGAGCGCGGCAGCCGTAGAAAATAGCACGAGCTGGTGTATTCGTGAATTGTAATGGCACGATTCGAAATAGATGAAGTTTAATGGTAGAACTCCGAACTTGCATATTTGTAATGGCACAGAACAAATTAACCCTTTTATTATTGTCTCAAACTCTAAAGTCGCAAGCTATCTATTCCATATTTTATATGTAAGAAGCCTAATGGTTCGTAGGTTCAAAATAAATTAAGTTTTTCAATACATGTACGTAACCTGAAGTGAACTTAGTTAAGTTTCTTGCGGTGAAAATTGTCCACCTATACTCGAATACTCAACTTGTGCTCATGTTTTTCTAGAATATTTCAGCAATTAACGGCTCTATTATTCCACCGGTTGCACCTATGGTGATTTCGCCAAACAACATGTCTATCGGCAGCCGTGGTGAATTCATCAATTTTAATATTTGCAAGACCAATCTCTAGGAGGCACTTACGTAGATAGGGGTAAGTTAATTACTTAAGTTTATTTATAGAAATGAGTATGCGTATATTTCGGAAAAAAAACCTAACTCGTAGGAAAGATGACATTATTACCTAATCTTTGCTTCCCGAGGATGTCCAATCTTACCACAGCGAAGAATTCAAAACTGGCGCTTTTGTGCGCTGATCAAGGCGGCATTCATCAGCTAGAAGAAGACCACACGTCTTGGGTCTCCGATCTGGTCGTCCCCCCATGTCTGCACGCCACCCTTGCCCAGTCCACCACGAGTCTCCGTCGTGAAGCTTGGCTGCGTTTGCCGGGGCACCCCGTGCATGCTACACTCCTCACTCTATATAAGCCGCCTGGCATTCTGCAGCTGCAACTCACATCATCTCAGTAGCTGAACCTAGCAAGTAGCAAGGAGCAGCACGCCATGGCCTCTGTTCCGAAGCTTCTGCTCCTCCTCCTGTGCAGCTACCACACTCTCGTTGCTCACGCAGGAGTTGATAGCAGCTACAAGCTTCTGTCCATTGGCTCTCTCAAGTCAGATTCCGTCTGCTCCGAGCCCAAAGGTGCTGCACTGTCCGTGCACGCAATGCGATTTCATTTGGTTATTCTTGTGCACGGTCGTAATCGATCGTTTCCCCTGCTTTGATTGTTTCAGCGACTCCGTCGTCGTCGGGCGTCACGGTGCCTTTGCACCACCGGCACGGCCCATGCTCACCGGTGCCCTCCAAGAAGGTGCCAGCCTTGGAGGAGATGCTCCGGCGTGACCAGCTCCGAGCTGCCTACATCCAACGGAAGTTCTCCGCCGCCAAGGGCGTCGCCGGCGATGTCGAGCAGTCGGACGCCACCGTGCCGACCACGCTGGGCACGTCCCTGAACACGTTGGAGTACGTGATCACCGTAGGCATCGGCTCGCCGGCCGCGACCCAGACCATGCTCATCGACACCGGCAGCGACGTGCCATGGGTGCAGTGCAAACCGTGCTCGAAATGCCACTCCCAGGCAGACCCGCTCTTCGACCCCAGTTCGTCGAGCACCTACTCCCCGTTCTCTTGCAGCTCTGCCACCTGCGCGCAGCTCGGCCAGGAGGGGAACGGCTGCTCGAGCTCCCAGTGCCAGTACATTGTCACCTACGGCGACGGCTCGAGCACGACCGGGACCTACAGCTCCGACACGCTCGCGCTGGGCTCCAACACCGTCAGGAACTTCCAGTTCGGGTGCAGCCAGGTGGAGTCGGGCTTCAACGACCAAACCGACGGGCTCATGGGGCTCGGCGGCGGCGCGCAATCGCTCGTGTCGCAGACGGCGGGGACATTCGGCAAGGCCTTCTCCTACTGCCTCCCGCCGACTCCGGGCTCCTCCGGGTTCCTCACGCTCGGCGCTGGAACTTCCGGCTTCGTCAAGACGCCGATGCTCAGGAGCAGCCAGGTGCCCACGTTCTACGGCGTCCGCCTTCAGGCGATCAGGGTGGGCGGGAAACAGCTCAACATACCCGCCTCGGTCTTCTCCGCCGGGACGATCATGGACTCCGGCACGGTCATCACGCGCTTGCCGCGGACGGCCTACTCGGCGCTGTCGTCGGCGTTCAAGGCCGGGATGAAGCAGTACCCGTCAGCACCGCCCAGCGGCATCTTCGACACGTGCTTCGACTTCAGCGGCCAGAGCACCATCAGCATACCGACCGTCGAACTTGTGTTCTCCGGCGGCGCGGTCGTCGACCTCGCCGGAGACGGGATCATCTTGAGCAGCTGCCTCGCGTTCGCGGGCAACAGCGACGACAGCTCCCTCGGCATCATCGGCAACGTGCAGCAGCGGACGTTCGAGGTGCTCTACGACGTTGGCGGGGGCGCTGTGGGCTTCAAGGCCGGGGCGTGCTGATGATCGCCGATCACAAGAACATTATTGACACTACGGGGAGGAAGCAAGGTAGGCTTCTCTCTCGAGGTGTTTGTGGCTGCGAGGTAACAGACATGAAGTGGGGTCAAACCATCAACTATTCAAATATAGTACTCCGATTTTGATTATTTTTGTGATTGCGACGTGATGCAAGTGTGCAAACTACCAACCAAAAGATAATTGTAATTTTCTCCTGATACTATATGAATAAAGATTAATAAGATATTATGGTGCTTTTCTCAATGATTGATGATACTAGTTGTTGGTTTATTTTTTCTGATGAATATGGGTACACATCAAGTCGTACCAGACGTCTGCCTTTTTTATGAGCTACGCCTCATATATTACAAGAAGCCGTCTAAATTTCAAAAAAAAAAGAGGAACTCGTCTAGATCTGATGAATGTTCGTCTAGATCTGATGAATGTTCGTAAGATACCTGATTAGTGACCATTCAGTAACTAATTGAACTATTTTTGACTCAACAGTTTTGAAATTGACTCGATTTTTGAAACTTTCATCTTGATGTAGATCGAAACTTCCAACTTTGTTTTTCTCTGGCAACCGTCAAGCTTCAATTCAGCAATTGAAATGTTAACTTTAAATGGCTTGAAAGCAAATTGTTATACTGTGTCAACTCGAAACCCAAACCTTGTAACAAATGCATTTGAATTTTTCCAACTAGTAGTAGTACCAAATGGTTCTATTTTTCATGGAGGCGACGAATTATCAGCTCTATCCAACCATATGAACACTCTTTTGTATGTGTAGAAGCTATTACAGTAAGGCTATTTAACTTTAACTAGATGTATATGCCATTCCACACAAGCTTAATGTGTGCGCATATGAAATTACCTGATCTCTATACATCTTAGACCGTCCTTTATCTAAGAAATACGTCTTAGACCGTGGATTTTCAACTGATAACAATTACAACATCCCTTCGCCCTCCAAACGCGATCATCCTCTACTGCTGGAAACCAAATTTTCTCCACGCCCTAGAGGATTTTTCTCTACTGGAAAACCGCTCGTCCACGATGACTTTGGCCCCTGTCATATCGCCACAAGTCCAAAGTCCAATCTTAACTTACAGAAAGCCGCCACTACCAATTATCAAAAAGAAGCGAACAAACTAGGTCCACACGCCCCTCCTAACACTGCACTAACTTGGTCACTTACAGCCAAGTTGCGCACCGAGACATCGACCACCTAAAGCAACGCCGAATTGATCGGAACCTGTCATGCGCCAACACGTTTACTTTCACCGACAACCAACACGAGTTTCACCGACATGCATCCAACTGTCGTGTATGCTGTCATGTATACTCTGTAAGTCTGTATGTATACTGCTGTCATGTATGTATCTGTGTACTCTCGTGTGCGTACACGCATACTTGTTTCTACTAGTACTAGATTGTAATTAATCAGAAGCTAATCGCCGGCCGGCACCGGCTGTTAATCGATGAGCGAATGGGTGAGGATCAGCAGGCGCCGGGCCTGAACCCGACGGAGTCGCCGTCGATGCGCACCTCGAACGAGCGCTGCTGCACGTTCCCGAGGATGGCCATGCCGCCGTCGCTGCCGCTGGCCGCGAACGCCAGGCACCCGAACGACAGGATCCCGTCCGCGCCCAGCGTCAGGGTCGCGCCGCTGCTCAGCACCAGCGCCACGCTGGGGAGCGTCACGGTGCTGTACCCGGATAAGTCGTAGCACGTGTCCAGGATCCCGTTCGGCGCCGCCGATGGGTACGCCGTCATCCCGGAGCGGAACGCGGACCGCAGCGCCGCGTACGCCGCCGGGGGCAGCCGGGTGACCACCGTGCCCGTGTCCACCACCGTCCCGCCCGCGAACGCCGAGGCCGGCACGCTCAGCGCCTGCCCGCCCACGCTGATGCCCGTCAGCATCACGATGTAGTACGTCGGCGCGCCCGGCGACGTCAGCAGCTGCGTCGTCGCGAACCCCGGCGCCGCTGCGCTCGCCGCGCCGCCAAGCGTAAGGTATCCCGTGGTGGACGGCTTCGTCGGGAGGCAGTAGGAGAAGGCCCCGCCGTACGCGCCCGCCGTCTGCCCCACGAGCGACACCGGCAGGCGGCCGAGGCCGAGGAGTCCGTCGATGCCGGTGAGCAGCCCGCTCTGCGCGTGGCCGCAGCCGAAGAGGAACCCCTGCACCGCGTCCGTCGCCGTCAGCGTCAGCGTGTCGGAGCCGTACACGCCCCTGGTGTTGGACCCGTCGCCGTAGCTGACCACGTACCCGCACTGCGCCGCCGAGCAGCCGGACGCGTACAGGCCCAGCCCCGCGCACGCGGACCCGCCGCACGGCACGGCGGCGTACGACGACGACCGGGCGGGGTCGAAGAGCGGGTCCTTCTGGCTGTAGCACGACGACGCCGCGCACGGCTTGCACTGCACCCACGACAGGTCGCTGCCGGTGTCCACCTCAAGCGTCTGCGCCACACCCGGCGTGCCGAGGCTCGCCGTCACCACGTAGTTGAGCGTGCCGATGTCGTAGCCCCAGCTCGCCGGCACCGTCGCCGCCGCCTTGGATCCAACCAGCTGCTGCGCGCCGGCACCGGACACCCTCCTCAGTATGTACTCCGCCCGCCGCTGGTCCGCGCGCAGCGTGTCGGCGACCGACGGGGCCGCTAGCGAGGACGCCCGCGCGGGGGCGCACGGCCCGTGCCGGTGCGTCAGCCGCAGCACGGCCGACGTGCCGTTCCGCCGCGGCGCAACTGAAACCTCACCGAATTCCGTTCCACCCGACGAATCAGCAGGATTGAAATCGAAGCTCACATGACGAACTGAAGCACCTGATCGATCAGATTGCCAGTATCCGCGTACCTGGGTCCGGGTCTCTGCACGTCGACCCCGGCTTGAAGCTGGCGGCGGAGACGGTGACGTAGCGGGGCGCCTCAGCGTCGCGGGCGCCATGGCAGCGAGACAAGAATCCGAGCGCGCCGGCGCACAGGAGCAGTGGCAAGAGGAGGCGCGCCACGGGGGAGGAGCTCATGGCGCCTTGGCTCGGCTCGGATGGGGCCAAAGGACGGTGCCTAAACAAGGAGGACCAATCGGGCCGCCGCCCCCGGCGGCGCGACGCGCGAGACAAGGGCAGCGGGTGCGCCGGCGGGCGAGCACATCGCCCGTGGAAATTCCCGGCCCCCTGTGGCGCGGCTCGCGGTAGGCGGAGTCGCTGCCCCCCGTGTCTAATACGGTCTTCCTCCCCCACTTCTTCGCCGGTTCGCCCCACCGGCACGACCAGACCCAGCTATTGGGCGAACGCACGATGCGACGCGACACCGCGGACCAGATGGTCTCCTTTCGGTACGCCGCCAACACCGGGACCCAAGTGCACACAACAACTGCCCTGAGTTCAGCCGAATTGGCCTGTGATCGAACGTGGAACCAGTCGATTTGGATGGACTCGATCAGGCCAGTCTTGTATGCGCTTGGTAGGGTCCTCGCAAGTTTCAGTAAAACTCCTCGTCGGGGTACGAATGAATGAACGAACTCGCTCACTCAACCTACCAATCTGATTCCTTTCCCCATGAGGCCATGACATCCTCTTCGCCGAAAAGAAGGCTCAAAGCTGTGGCACACGATTCGTTACGGCACCTGGGGACCTTGTCTCCTCTCCTCCCCTGACGCAGACCTTTATCTACCGCCCCGCCTCTTTCCAGAGCGCGCGGGTCTGGGATCTTGCTGGAGCCGCGGGGCCAGGGCGTCAGGATCCGGGCCGTGACCGCGACAGGACTGGTGCGCCATCGCCGCGTCGTCGCGGCCGCCCCAGTCCTCCGCCGACGCGCACTCCGCGTCGTCTCTTTGGCCGGCGAACGCCAGCGCGGCAGCGCCCCTCCTCGAACCGGTGATGCGAGCGTGCCGCGAGGCTGACATGCGCCATGTCTCGTGCTCTGTGTGTGTGTGTGTGTGTTTCTTTGCGGAATTTGCCCGAACGCCATCCAGGTGCAGTGTGGAGTCCTTCAGCATGTGGTGGAGCTGGGCCAAACATAGCTGACGTGTTTGAGCGTGATTTGCCTGGCCATTCCTGGTAACCAGGCTTGGTTGGAATGTCTTGTTCGCAGTGGAGCCGGCACTAGCAGCTAATCGGCAGTCAGGCAGGCAGCCAGGCACCCACGTTTTGTTTGGTGCTTACTACTGATGAGATCTGCAGAGACTAGAGCCAGAATAGAAGAGTCCAATTGCGTGCTCGTGACGATTGGTTTCCAAGTCAGCTACTGTAGTAAAATACATTTCTTGTCTGCACTATAGGCCAGAGCACAATCTTTGTAAGCCGACTTGGTTCTATTTCATTTCAAAGGAACCCAAATTCCAAAATGTACAGTTATGTGCAATAACTTTAATATGGTTTTGTAATTTTTCTCCAACCACATGGGTCGTGCCAATTGAGCACACTCCATGGCCCAAAAGAATACTGCTACGAGAAGCAAAGAGGCCTCTGAACAATCCTCGCTCCCGCGCCCACCCATGTCACTCACAATCCTCGGAACAAGGGCCTCACGCTCACCAACGCCTCCCTGCCCATGGCCACCTCCCGGCGCCCCATCTCCATCCCGCAGTTCTTCCGCCCGCCGGGCCGCCGGGTGCGCGCCGCCGCCCTCGCTCCGGCTTCCGGCCGTGGCCCCGCCGCGGCCTCCACCCTCTCGAACTGGCCGGACCACTTGGCCTGCGCGTACACCGCGCGCCTCCACGGCGGCACGTGCATGCCCGCGCCGCGGATGGACTCCGCCGCCGCGCCGCACATTGCCGCGGCGAGCTCCCTCATGGCCTCTGGCGTCGCCACGAGCACCGGCGGCAGGGACGAGAGGAGGTCCTGGTACTGGGCGCTGGGCCTCGCGATCTCGAACTCGGCTGCGACGTTGACCTCCACGATGTAGCGAGACGACGCCGACGGCGAGAAGCCCGCCGTTGTGACCTCCACGTACTCGTGCGAGCCCGGCGCGGGGACCCTGCTGGTTCTTTCCCACGACGACCTGCAGAGACCTGCACGTACGCCCAAGCACGAGCGAAATGTTAATGATCTAAGAGTTGGAAACAAGAGTGCCAATTATGCTATTGAAAACTGAAGAGCAGTGGAACACTAACCGGCGTTGAAACCCCTCGCCCGGAGCCGCTCCGCGAGGTGCTTCCTCATCCCGCCGCCGCCAACGACGACGGCTGACCCGGCGTCTCGGACAATGCGCTCCGCCTCGGCGCGGATTCGCGCGGCCGCCGCGTCGGCCGCCGCGCCCGCCAGCGTGAGGCGCAGCGTTTCCTTCCACTCCTTTGCCCGCGCCGCCACGGCGTCCTTGGCGGCGGCGCCGTCGGCGCCGTGCTCGCCGTATCCGTTGTAGAACTCGTCCACCAAATCCATCAGACCGTCGTCGGCATCCGCGCGCCGGGACGGCGCCGGCGAGGGCGCGGTGTCCCTGGTGAACGGGCCCCGTAGCCGAGCCCTCGCCGCCTCGTCCAGCGCCGCCGTTGCCTTCTTGTACGCACCCAAGGGCTCCATCGTCACCATGGCGATTGCCGCGCGCGCTGAACAAGACCTTGGTGGGGGCGTCAAGAACCAATTGTTCGGCCGTGGCGCCGCGCCGCACCGCCGCCGTGGCCGATCGCGTGTGCCGGCGAGCCAAGTTCCTCTCGCGTTTTGCGAACTCGTGGTGGTTGGCGTGTAGTTGCACGAGGGGGCCGGGGCGGTGTAATATATGTTTCGATGAGCGGCCGGAGGTAGAGCCCCCGGATCGCTAGTGTGTCCAGGTTCGACTTATACGCCTTTCCCACGTCCAGATGCGATGAACCGGGCGCATCATGCCAAGTTGTGTTGAGCAGTACTTCCTCCGGTCTAAATTGTTGATCATTTTTCAAATCTGAATATGTAGTTAATATAGTGTTTATCTAGGTGTATAATAAAAACTATATATTTAGATTTATCAAAATAATCTATAATTTAGAATATATATAGTTGTACGAAGTCTTGACGCGTACACTGTCAGCGTCAGGATTGCAGATTGCAATCCCTCGAGGAAATTTGGGAGAAAGGTTCAAGCACCGAAACACGCCCTCCCTGGTCATCCATGTACGAATGGATCTTCTCGGGTTTGCTCTACAAGCCAACATCGGTCGACCATGCGTCCAGATACATAGTGCGTCATGCATTATCGTAGCAGTAGAAATTCCTTACTACCTCCTCCACTTTAGCTTTTCCTTCCTTAGTTAAGAGCTGACTTAGGACAAAACTAAAATGAATTGGTACAATTTGATACACGAGTAGGATGGATCCCTAATTCCACGACGACAAACAAAGATTTGTGTCGCCGCTTGATCAGCCAATACTTCACGAGTATGGGACCGGCCACGCGTAACGGATCATGGCAACATAACGAAACAAAATAGGATGAATTGCAGAAGTTGAACGCGAAGGAACTGAGATACGAGCCACCATCCAGCTTGTCAAACATCATTTACTTAGACTAATGCCAGTCACTCTACAGCACGGGGCAGTTACCAGAACCATTTCCCAAGTGCACAAAAGGCAAAATACCCCTATGAAACTGAACTCCCCGGTGAGTAACCTAGCGGTTGGTTACTTATTCAACATGGAGATCCAACAGCGTGAAATCATCTTAAGAGCTGTCCATCACGTTATCAGTTGAAGCTGGGTTGGTCCCACCATTGTTATCACTATCTTGAGGATTGACTCCCACCGTCCTCTCAGCTCCAAAAGCGAAGTTGGCAGGAATGTCATTCGGGCCGACTCGCTGGAATATGGATGGCGCGGTCATTTGGTTGAACGCAGGTGCTTGGGTGTCATCTGCTGGTTTTGTGTAACCAAATCCAAGAGAAGCAAATGATTCAGTGGGAATCACGGGTTCCGCACTGAGCCCAAAAAGCTTCTGCTCGTACTCCAGAAGCTCGTTCCGAGAAGCTGCACAAAAGAAACATGTTACAGTTAGCTTAGGATAATATATTTGAATCGATCTTGAATCTACAGCATTACGTGGAAATGGAAATGCATCTGTGAGAATAAGAGGGTTAAGTGTGGGCTAAACAAGGTACCATTGACAACCTTCATGGTCCTTTTTTCAATAAGAATAATAATAACAATCAAATGGTTCCCAAAATTCTCAGAAGAACTCCCCTCAGAAACTCTGTAGTCTGTACACTATTCTTAATAAGGGAACTGATTACCAGTTTATGTTGTTGGCTGTTGTGTCAATTATGTCACAAGCAATAAGGGTAAGAGGTCATCCCATTGCCTCTAGTGAAACTTGCAATACTCAGGATATATTAACTTAGCTCCTAAATTTTGATAAAAAGCATACCTCTGATTAAACTAAGTATGAAATTAATTGCTTCCACATTGTGTACCAGTGCCTACTCATTGATTAAAGGTAGTATATCTACTTCAGGTAATAAAACTATGAATTGTTGGTTAGCAAGGACCCAAGGATATAATCATAAATGCATGAGAGACGATATCTTCAATTACTCAACAAATTTTAAAGGTTATAGAGCTAACCATCTGTCAGTTGAACCTGAGGCCGACGGTCTTTCACCCACTGTAAAGACTGAGCAAGTCTCCATGCTCTAGAGTTCATCAAGAAGGCTGCAACAATAGCTGCTGACCTAACAAACGTTCCAAAGAAGTATTTATCAATCAATGACAACATTGCTGACAGTGCCAATGCTAACGAAAAATTCTCCACAAGCAAGTACCTGTTTTTTCCAGACATGCAATGAACAAGAACACGTGATTTATCTCTTTCACATTGTTCTGAAATTGCAGGGAAGGAAATCACAATTTCCTATTAGTGACAATAAAGAGGTCTCAGCTCAGTACATGAGAAGTAAAATACAACCCCTTTTCTTTTACAGGAAAGTACATTTGTGAAAACTTCAGAAAGAAGCACTAGGGAAAAGGATTTTTTGCAACATACAAACAGAAAATATCCTGGAGAAAGACAGTACACATACAAATGTTTATTCCATCTTAACAGAGACATGAACCAAGTTGAATGGAAGCAAGCATTAAAAAATAAATTTCTAACAATTGTATAATGAGCATATTACTACAATGGGTAGAGAGGAAATGGAATATGTTAGGATGATGCAGAGGATATTTTTCACAGGGCCATTTCTAAGAGGGAAAGTAGTCCATGGCTCACTGCACTTAATTCCACACCAAAATGCTGATAGAGTAAAAAGAATAATACCTAGAAACTGGATTGCCCCATCAAAATCCAAAGGCCTGTCACGCTGTAGACTGTGATATGTGAATGAATTCTGGTACAGATTGTAGCAATCAGGCACAGTCTGTTGATCAATAAACACAGCGATTAATCTTCAACATTGAAGGATGCACAACAGTCAAGGGTAAACATTGATTTTAACAGTCTATAGCAGGAGTATACTAAAAGTTGGCTGCCAAGTAATGTCAGCCTACAGATTTACAGGAAAAATCATATTGAGAAACTAGGCAGAAAAGGCCATTGATGTGCACATGATCCATATGACAGCAACATAACTCATACTGAACGCAAACAGGTGGAGCACACATCCATCCTACTATGAATATTAGATGTCGAGAGCTATCGCAATGTGCTTAAACAACTTTTATGGTACGAAGAATGGTACATATCGCTGTGCAATGGAAACTATTTAAGAGCATTCCATAGACCGTGCCTTTGGAATTCTCTCAATAAGCACAACCATCTCAGCTAAACTATCAGGTTCTATAATTTTCAAATTCCATAGGAACACTTAGTCAGTTAAGAAGCCAATTATGAGTAATAATCACCACAGGCTACTCCTCATTCCATCAAGATTCGCTAACTATCTGTTCCAATTATCACAAGCGAATCGAGTTTATTCTGTGAGTTTCAATCAAGCTGCAGACCATTCCCTTAGAAAATAGCCGTACCACCAGTACACGAAACAAAAACATTCGCCGTTTGTTTGCAATAGGCTAAACCTAGCTAAAAACCTGCCTAGACGACCGAGGCTTCACACTTTTACAGCATCTAAATAACCTTTCAAGCTACAACCGTACAAATTGGGGATAGCGTGTAGCCTGTCCTATGGATGAAGACAAACCACAGATGGATCAACAATATCATCAATACACCATGAGTTGTCATAGATTACAAAACCCTAGATATCGCCAGTACCATCCGTCCCCGACTTGTTTATTTTTATTTTCATGGGGAATCATTCTCCAAGTTTACCACGCGGGATCAAAAATCGCAAACGAGGAATCAAACGCGCGCCGGGGGGGGGGGGGGGGGGCGCATTACGTACATTGAGGATGCGGGAGATGCCGAGCGTCTTGAGGACCTCGGAGCGGGAGGCGTTGTCGTAGCTCCCGAGGAAGAGGAAGTCCTTGAGCACCTCGGTGGGGAAGGCGGACTCGTGCCTCGCCGGGGTGCCCTCCCCGTCCGACGGCTTCCAGCGGTGGCCGCACACCCCGCAGACCTCACCCTCCTCGAACTTGTGGTAGTGCCCGCAGATCCCGCACGGGTTCTCCCGCTCCCGCTTCCTCATCTCCGTCCCCTTCCTTCCTCTTCCCGCCGCCGCGGCGCTGCTCGATCCCCGCGGGAGATCGCAGGCCGAGGGATCGCGCGGGTGATTGGAGTCGGAGGAACAGGCAGAGCAGGGAAGGCGATTCGAGATGTATTCCCGGATTTTTCGGGGGGTTCGGGGTTTGGATTTGGACCGGCTCGACGGGAGATTGGGGTTTTTGAGTTCGTTGTTCCGTCGCGGCGAGCCCACGGATCAGGCAGGGGTTCTTCAGTGTAAATATTTAGAGTTTAATGTTTGCAAAATACCACCTAATTTGGATCGCGATTATTTATCGTGATCCGATTTAAGGATATTTTATAAATGTAAAAATAAATATTTACAAAATATTTGGATCGCGATCATTAATCACGATCCGATTCAGGAATTTTTTGAAAACTTGTGGATTAAGGGACTGTTTGGGACTGCTTCACTTCACGAAATTCGACTTCGCTTCGCGAAACTATAGCCAAACATCCTCAACTTCACCAGCTCAGCTTCACCAAAAAATGTGAAGTTGGCTCCAACTTCACGAAATCCATGAAGCAGCTAAAAGGGTACTTCACGAGTAGCCGTTTTGAACTCCCTCGTTAAGTTGGAGGAAAATTACCGACCAATACCACTTATTACACATCTGAAACGTTTTTCTTCTATCCGTTCTATCCCACCCGCGCCCCCCACCCCCATCTTCCTCCCCCTGTCTGCTCCCATCCATCAAAACCCTAGCGCGGGCGGCATGTCCACGGGCGGCACGGGCGGCGCGGTCGGTGCGGCGGGCGCGGCGGGCCACGACGCGGGCGGCGCGGCGGGCGCGTGGGGCGCGGTCCACGGTGCGGGCGACGGCGCGGCGGGCGCGTGGTGCGCGGGCGCGGACGCGGGCGGCGCGGCTGGCAGGGGCGTCGCGGGTGGCGCGGGCGCGGGCGGCAGCAAGGGCGGCGCGGCCCAGGGCCTGGCCGGCGCGCGAGGCAGCAGGGGTGGTGCTGGGAGGGGCGGAGCTGGCAGGGGCGGCGCGGGAGGCAGCAGGGGTCATGCCCGCATCTCCAGTCTTCCGAAATCGGTATAATTTCTTCGCTCGATTTCTTCTATGGCTGCTAGTCAATTCCATTGCTGCTGAGTGTATGTATGCTAGTGAATTACATAATTTGTCTTGTCATGTATGCTTCAAAATATTACTCCATATAATTGTTGATTAGGGTGATTCTATGGAATGGACGGATGATTACAATCACATTGTATGTGAGTTATTCGCTGAACAAGTAAGGAGAGGGAATAGGCCAAATACACATTTGAACACTTTAGGTTACACTGAAGTGTCGGAAAGATTCTACCAAATGACCGGAATCGAGTTATCAAAGACACAAATCAAGAACAAGTGTGAAACTATTAGTAGAAAATTTACTGAGATTCTAGAATCTTTGATGGAAATGGCAAAATATTTTCTTGTTCCAAAAGATGCAAACTTTCGTACCATCCATAAAAAGATAGCAAATGATAGAAGGGCATTTCCACACTTCAAAGATTGTATTGGTGCTCTAGATGGGACACACGTTAGGGTATCTCTACCCCTAGTGAACAAGTAAGGTATATTGAAAAATAGGGATACCGACTCAAAATATCCTAACAATTTGCGACTTTAACATGAGATTCACTTATATTTCTGTGGGGCAGTCGGGTTCTGTGCATGACACCACTATGTTGTATAATGCAATGAAGTTGGATCGAGATTTTTTCCCGCACCCTCCCAAGGGTAGGTAATTTATGGCTGGTTTCTACATTTTCAATTTTGCAACTCTAATTCTTTATTATCTAAACATATCATATACTTTTTATTTGTAGGTAAGTATTATGTTGTTGATGCCGGATATCCTAATAGACCGGGATATCTAGCACCATACAAGGGTGAGAGGTATCACTTTCCCGAATGGCATAGAGGTGTAGAACCAAGGTCTGCTAAGAAAAAGTTCAATCGTATTCATGCACGAGTTCGTAGTATTATTGAGAGATCATTTGGAGTCTTGAAAATGAAGTGGCAAATTCTCCATAAAATGCCGATGTATCCATTATGGAAGCAAAAGATGATACTGATAGGACTTATGGTGATCCATAATTTCATACGTGAGCATAACAGTGGTGTTTTAGACTTTGAACGTGTGGAGCGTGATGAAAATTATGAGCCTACAATACCGGAAAGGTATAACAAGTATGTAGTGCCCTCGGATGGATCATCTCCAGTACCCAATACGCCTACTATGGATATTTTTCGTGATGCATTAGCAACGGCTATTTCTCAAAGTTGGATATAGTATGAGTAGTAGATCATTGAGACTTCATATGTAATGGAATTATTTTGGAATATTTGTACTTTATTATCTATTTATTATCTATCTATAATGTACTGTTATTTTTTAACTAGGCGTTTACATGGAAAATCATAAATGAAATCCTCTCATACATCATTCAAGGGCATAAGGGACTTTTTCCATCCGAGTTTTTTTTTCTGAAGCTGAAGTTGGTCTGCTAGCCAAACACTTTCAAAAACTCTACAACTTCAAAACTGAACTGCTCTGCTGTGAAGTTTATAAAGCTGAGCTGCGATTTATAAAGCAGAGCAGTCCCAGACAGACCCTAAATATTTGCAACCACCCTGCGTTGGACAGTTCGGCTCCCAACCCCTCCGGTGGTTGCGGCAAGCTCGCCCCCGGTCCAACAGACGGCGCCAGTCCGCGTGCGGCCCCTGAAGGTGACGGTGCTGCGCCGCCGCCGGCGGAACACGTCGCCATCGACATCCCGGCCGTTGCCGTCACTCGGCCCGCTCGTTCCAGACGCCGCTGCTACGCCGCCGCCGGAACACGTTAGTTGCCGTCGACATTCCGGACGCCGTCACGCAGCCCGTCGTCCCAGAAGCTGATTGCGTCTCGACGACGCGCCGCCCCAAGAATCCGACGCGCGCGGCCCGTTCGTCAGGGCGCTGCTCAAGGCCGTGTGGTCCGCGTACATGCTGGCTGGCTGGCTGGCTCCGGGGCGCGTCCCGTTCCTGCAGCTCATGGTTTTCTTCGCTGGCGTATTCTGTGTTCACGGCCGCGCGGTTCCTCGTCCGGGCAGCAGAGAAGGAGCAGCAGGAGCAGGCGCAGACTGAATCGAAGGGTTAGCTGGCTGGCTGGCTGGCTGGCTCTCTCGGCGCAAGAATAATCAGCATGGTCACCAATCCACTCGGGGTCAGCATGCTCGCCATGCTGAACTGTGTGTGTTGTTAGCTCCTCTGCAAAAATTTCCTAACGCAGCTTCATGCTTGTCAAAAGTAAAAAACAACGGTATATTTAGTCAAGCAGTCATGTCTCATTTAGGCTTGAGATGCTGAAGCAATGTTTGTTTGATTGTTTTGGAATATTTGCTTGTTATCAAATTCAAAGTTTTTTTGGCTAATGAGAATTCTAAATGACTGGTAGTTCTAACCGGATGATTATTATATTATGGTGTTTGAGATGCTGAAGCGTGAGCGTTGTTAGTGCCCTCTGTAAAAAATTCGACGGCAAATTGATGCTTGTCGAAAGAAAAATCAACCATATACTTGTTCCAGGCTTGAGATGCTGAAGGGTTAGCTTAACACTGGTTGTTAGTGCACAAAAGCACTAGGCAGCTGAAGTTGAAAGGCTCCTAGCATTCAACTGAGGCAAGCCAGCATCGCCCAAATTGAAAAGGCAAACGTCCAGAACACTGATCACATGGCCAGCAATCCTGTCAAGAACCCACGGCGTCGGCGTCGTCATCAGCCCCGGCGATCCAGTCCTGGCAGCTCAATCCGTGCCTTGCTCCCGCCGCAGCCGCTCTTCCTCCGCGGCCTGCCTGTCCACCCTCATCACTTGGAAGCTTCACGTAAGGTCGCTCTAAGCCTCGCTTCATGTTCATCCCCGGCTGCTTCAGCGTCATCTCTCTTTCGCTTCGCGGCCGCCGCCAGATGCCGGCTGCAGCAGAAGCACAGATCGATTCCAAGGGAGCTCAGAAAATCAAGATAAAAAAACAAACACGGTAAGACGAAGATCAGGAAGTCGAAGTAATCCACAGCGCCCCCCCCCCCCCCCCCCCCCCCCCCCCGCGACCTCGCACTTGCCTCGATGAGCTGCTCCCGTGTCTCCAGAAGATGGACACAGGTCCTGGAGATCTCCTCCTCCTTGTGGAGCAGGTCCGCGCGGGTCTTGGCGATGGCGAGCTGCTCCGCCCTCGGCCCTGGCAGCATCTCCGGAGGAGCTCGGGCCGTGAGTGGCGCGCGCGGTGAGCAGGAGGCGAACGCGTAGGATAACAGACGTCGAAGGAAGCTCGCGCGGGTCACTTGGAGGAACGGGTCTAGCAGAGCAGAGGTCGGCGGCGGCGGCGCGGGCTCGGCTCTCCGGCTGCTCCGGCGCCGCGCCGCCGCCCCAGAACATTTGCGGGTTTTCTTTTAAACAATGGTGGATGAAATATTTACAAAATACCCCCTGATTTGGATCGCGATTATGGATCTCGATCCGATCCAGGGGTGTTTTACAAATACCTATATGATTATCTGATTAATTATTTACAAAATACCCCCTTGATTCGGATAGCGGTTATAGCTCGCGATCCGATTTAACGGTTTTTTTGAAAACTTCCGGATCCAATATTTGCAAAGGCCCCCCTTGAAGTCCGACGGATCGAATCCCGGCCACCGACGATCGCCGCCACCGCCGCCCTCCACATTGTTCGGTCAAGCCTAGCCCTACGCGCATCTGCGTCCGCGACCAGGGCCGTCGCTTTGTCCTCCTCCTGTGCCTCCAGCAGATGGGCATGCGTCCTGCCGTCGAGCTGCTGCTCCTTGAAGAGCAGGTCCGCGGGGGCCTTGGCGAGCTGCTCCTCCCTCTCGGCCCTGGCAACCAGAGCAGGCAGGGCCTCGCCAGAGCGAGCAGGAGGTCGGCGAGCATGGCGATGGGGGACCTCACAGCTTGAGGTGGAGCCAGCCGTTTGCAGGTATCTGCCTGCACCTCAATTGGGACTTGAAGCTTGTTCTGCACCTGCATGTCGAAGGTGCCAAAGTTTTGTGTTCATCACTGCAAAACGATGGAGTAGAGAAGTTTGAATGCCTTTTCAATCTAACCGCAATCTGTCTGTGCAGTTTCCTTCGAATTTCATGTTGAATTGTTGATACTTCAGTGCATCCACAAAACCACGAGTGGGCGTTTCTCTGGTCAATGTTCCAAAATGGTAAGCCAGAAATGACATCATGAAACTGAGATAAAAAAATGCTCATAAAAACTATATAAATTGATAATACCTAGAAATGTTGCGGTATTGATTTAGACCCATATGCTAGCAGACCAGCAAAACTTATTAATTTTTTGAAGTAAATGTTTATTTCCATCTGGGACTTCTATATTGCTATCTGCTTCAGCGGTGTGTCAGATTGAACTATTAGGTATTCCTGATCGGCATTTCATCGGTATCTTTTCATTACTTGTTTTCTTCTAGGTTTTGAAAACACGTAACCATTACGATGGCGCTATATTCAAATTATTAGTATATGATATGTACCTTTCATTTCTTGAACGAAGATAGCATTTAAATTACTGAATACTGAATGATACTGATAACTCGTTCTATGCTAGTTCATGGTCATTATGTTGTTTTGACAGCAAATTCTTTATTCTACTGAAGCAACAGAATCTATGGTGGTGTTGTAAAGCAGACATGAATGAATCTATGGCTGATGATAAAGGAAGCAAGCAAGATACGGTGGTGACTACTTCTCACCCTGTATTGTTATTACCAGCTGACGGGATGGTAGGAGGTAGTGGAGTGCAGAAAATTGATGCCTGGTGCAGCTAATGCTGTGAAAAGAGCAAAAGAATGAAAGGATTTAGAGCAGAAAACTTGGTGCTAATATCAGTGCTTTGTCCTTTTCATTTTAGCATATTCAGCTGGCTTCCGAGCATATGTATAACTTTTTCTGATTTCCAAGCCTGTATTTCTAAGCACGAGAGACATCGTTAACAAGCACGAATCAGCACCAGAGAAAGCAATTGTAACTGGATGGCAGACAACATTTACACCGGAGTTCATAGATTCCTCTTTCATGCCTCTAAGCCTCAGCACCGGACAGCACGGGCAACTCGAAATCACAACTAGAGCAAGCTAGGGCTCCAACAACTATTAATGAACAAAGAAGCTACTATTAGTTAGAGGGGCGCTATGCAATAAGCATCAGGCATGAAGTTCGATCAAGTATTTTCATGGCATCATCCTGTATGCACCAGCCAGATTTATATGGGATATAAAACTGGAGTGTGCATCATCAGTTCAATAAGAAATCACAGGTCAGACAGTAGCCGGATTTGAAGTGTTAGGACCTATGGGCATGACTATTGCCTTCCTTTTAATTTTTCCACAAAACAAATCACTTTTTTCCCCCACAAAACAGTCGCCCAACTGAGATGAAGCGTTGATTGGCTTCGGCTCCAAAACGGGTGAGATGCAGCGGAGGACCTCCACGGCAGAGGACATGAATTTGCATGACGAAATTAAATCTTCGTCGCCTGGTGCTCGCGGGCCGCCGGCCGCTGCTGCGACCATCGCAGGTTGAGACAACAGAAGAAAGAGAAACGACGATGCTCATCTGCAATCGCTCGCCTCGGCAGCCAGCCGCGCTACGCTCCGTGCCATGACTCATGACGCCTCATCTGCATGACTGCATATCTAGCATTCTGACAGAATGGAACAACGTTTGACGGCTAATGGACCAGTTAGCAGCTCAACGATCATAATTTGTAGGGTAGACGGTACCACATTGGTAACTGACCCCAGGAGATGGCGAAGAAAAGTATCATTATTGTGACATGATAATCCAGTCCTCACTCAGCTAAACCCTACTATCTAATTACAAGACTACAGATAAGCACGGAACAAACAAATGGGAAAATGGAATTAAATAGTTAGGAACTCAAGATTATCAATCTACATAAAGTACAACATCATGGTTGGGGGGGGGGGGGGGGGGTCACGTTTCCTGTGTTCTAGGCTTCTATAGCTACACCAGGAGGTAGTAGATACCTACAGAGTTAAAAGTAAGCCTCACGTCAGCAGGAACGTAAATATTTTAAAAAAGCAAATATGGTCAAACTACTAAATATGAAAGAAATGCCTCATGAGCATGTTTCCAAGGGTACTAACTTTTAAAAGAGGTTATCTTAAAAAAAATTGAGGTAGGGGCTAGGGGCATACCTCCTGGAAAAATGGTTGGCGGTGGCTAAATGTATAATGTCATCCAAGAGAATGCAGAGAACACAGTTGATCATGACGCTGGTAAAATTAATGGTAGATTCAGCATAGTTCCATCTGACAAAATATAAGGTCAGATACAAATGTTAATTCAGAAAGGCCCGCATATATGGGTTTCAGTTTTCGGAGTTTGCACAAAAACTTGTACGTCAATAATATGGGTCATTGAAGATCTCCTGAGTATGCTTGTACCATGAGTTCAAAAAGACTAATGGTGATAAGTTAGGAACAGCTCAGAACTACAAGCATTATTTTCAAATATGTTAAGTTTAAGAGTCACTATCAATCCTAAATAAAAGATTCAAAGAACTCTAGAGAGTTTAAATTTTGACTGGCATAAAGATTTGTAACAACTGGTTTGATTAGAAACACACCTGAAAAGGAAAATTGGACGCAACCTGCTAATGGATCTAGTTTGCTTCTTTTGATTCTGTGTTGCAACCCACAGCTTCATTTTCACTAACACATGAAGTTTCATCCTTAGGGTATAAGATGCCATTTGAAGCTATTTTTTGGGTAGAAACACAATCTGAGACTATATTACAACCTAATTTGTCTTTATATGGTTCTCCATTGGGAGGTTGTTTTACTGCATTTTCAGTTGACCCATTCGAATGCTGTGTTTGATCTGTTGGTATTACAGCATTAGCAGTGACATCTGTATCACCAATTGAAGAGGTTTTTTCTGACTGGGGCATTTCTTCAGAAACAATATTGCTGCTTTGATCTGCTGGTGGTCCATTGCTGGTACTCATTTCCATATCTTGGATCCTATGTGGATCAGAGGCTGCATCAATCTGGAACTTTTCTTCAATAGTAACAATGTTGCTTTGCTGTACTGGTATTCCAGTATTGATAGTCATTTTCACATCATTGATTGTGAGTGCCTCAGAAGTTGCTTCACTGGGGAGTTTTTCTTCAGTAGCGAAGTTTCTTCCTTGATCTGTTGATGTTCCAGTGTTGGTGGTCATCTCCTCATCTTTCAATTTGTCAGTCTCGAAGGTTGCTTGTGCCCTGGGCTTTTCTCCAGTAGCAACAATCTTAGTTTGTTCAACAGATGTTCCACTACTATCAACCAATTCCTCATCCCTGCTCACAGGGGGCTCAAAGTTTGCTTCGGACTTGATCTTTGCTTCAGCACCAGACATTTCTGCGGTTTGCTCACTATTCATGGTATCATTTCCTGAACCCACAGAGTTCAAAGAGGAACCACTTCTCAACCTTTTGTTAAGAGGGGATTTCACATCAGGGTGTGTCGTACTACTGCCCTGCTGCCCAATTCCTTCCTTTCCATTAGAGGAAGGTTCAGCTTTAACAGTATTTACTATTGGAGGTCTCAAGGTAGAAGCTAATTGTGATTGTGAACCAGCCGCCATGGCACCTAGTGCCAATACATTTATATTATGTATAGTGCTGACACCTTGTGTGGAGATTGGCTTCATAAGATTTCCATTTGCAGCCAACTTTTGGTGATTCTCCTTTGCGGCCATGTTTCCTGCTGATCCCTGCAAAGAAGCTTGTGCTCCACCACCAGGTGGTGCAACCTTTGATGCAACAACAGTTCTTGTAACCTTGCCATACTTTGGTGGCAGGGGTTTGCCTTTACTCTGTGTCAGGCATGCTGAACAATGCCACTCAGCTTTAGGAACACCCTTATTACCATACTGCTGAAGGCATTTCAAGTGTACTCCCCTCTCACAGGCATCACAAACAAGTAAACTGTCTGTATCAGTGATAGCAACTTTGCATATTTGACAGCCCAAGCGAGAATGCATGTACTCAGTTGACGGTGGAGTCCAACTAGGATGGTTCGTAGGTTGGTGCAGAAATTGTTGAACAGACTTTGCAATCTCATTGTGGTTGACAAAAGTAGGTTTTGGGGGAACAAATGCCACGCCTTGTGTAGCACGATGCCCCACAACAGTATTACCTGTTGCAGCTTGAACTGCCACTGGCTTTGTGTCCTGGTTTTTCAACAACTGATTGGAACTCTGTACAGCATTTACATTGGGCCTAGCAGATGTATCTAGAGTACTAGACTTGTTTGGGTGGACAACAGTGGCTGCAGAAGCAAGGAATGCACAAATTAGTTTCTGAGCAAAGCTGATAAAAATGAAACCATCCTTTCTATAATCAGGGTATATTATACATATAAAATAAACTACCCCTTGTATGTGAAAGAGAACGTAATAATAACAGTTTGATCAAGTAAGCATGATTTCCCAAAGCAAGAGTGTTCAGAAAAAGAAAGACAGAAATGCTACTGTAAAATAGTTTCACCAGTTTATATTAACCACAGTGGCTGTCGTACAACTGCTGCATTTTACGTTATGTTCTTTGTGCGTTCCTGAACAATCCACTAAACTTTGTGCAGATGAAGGATTTACATGTGAGATAATATCCAAAAGCTGTCAACATGCATCCAGTGCCAAGTAAGCATCTTATTTTTGATAAGCTAAAGTAAGAAGTATATATTTTTACTCAAAAAAGCAGATAAATAAATAACACTGGATGCTGCAGGCAGGAAGTTTGGGCAATACCTCCACTGCGTGCTAAATTCAGCGGACCATTAACATCTTTGTCCAATTTAAGGTGTGACGGACCAATATGGGGTAGGGCAACACCTGAGGAGTTGGCAACTGGTTTGACAGGAGATGATCCTGGTGGCTTCAAGATAACAGGGGATGTCGAGGTTAATGGGGCAGTAGCAGCTACAGCTGCAACTTGTGGGTTCCTAGGAACTCCAACACCAAACTTGGAAGCCCCATTAAAACTATGGAAATCAGACATTCCACTGACGACCGTTTGAGGTGTGCTAACTGTTGGTTGGACTGGAGCTTCCTTGACTTCTTCCATCTGTATGTAAACAAATAAATGAAATAGTCAAATGGTGTAAATACATAGTGTTTTTTTGCACACGGACCATATGTAACCAGATTGAATTCATCATCTCAAAACTGGTTAGACAATTCCATAATAATTAGGTAATATAATGATAAGTGATTGATTTTCAAGTCAAAATTGGAGATAATTCATAACCGAAAACCCATATGAAACCACCTAAGCTAAAATAAGTCATGTCAACACAATAATAAATTATTTCAGAGAGATCCATGAACACCAATAGTAAGTTTAACGGACGCAAGCAATGGGTGACACTGAAGACAGAGACATGCTAATTCTACAACAACAAGTAACATAAAGCTAAACATTTGCTCAAGTGCATACATGCAAAGTAAATATATGCAACACTCCAGTAGCAAATAAAACGTGTCAAATTAGAATACGACAAGCATAACAAAGCATATACACAAGCAGTGGTCCAAGAAATCCCTCAGAATCAACTATTCGGTAACATATCATTCAGATGCTATAGCTTATGCCGTGCAAGCAGTAGTGTCATGTCATACGAACTAATAGAGTTCAATAGTCACACGAGCATACTCACATCGCAATAATCACCACTTGTTCAGATTTTCGCAGCTCATACCAGTTCGCCACAAGGCTATTAAACAGAGCGGGAAGGGATCGATAGCGGAGAGAGTTAGCAAACCTTGCGCTTAGTAAGTATGAGCCTATCGGCGATGGATGCCTTCGGCGGGCGGAACCCCATGGCGGCGGGGTCCTTGGCGCGGTTGAGCCCGAGATCCTCGACGACCGCGCGCACCGCCTCCCCCGGGAACAGATCCTTGGGCCGCACTGACCCCTCGGCAACGGCGGCAGCCAGCCTCTCCCGCGCCTCGGCCGCGAGCGCCCGCTCCGCCGCCGTGGGCTCCCTCCCGCCCCGCATCTCCCCGGCCGCGGCCAGCACCATCACGATCTCCGCCACCCGCCTCAGGCCTGCGACGTCATCACCGCGCCGCCGCTTCCCCGCGAGCGACGCTGCTGGCGCCGCCGCCGCGGCGGTGGGGGCGTCCCCCATCCCCGAGGTGGACGCGAAACCCTAGGGGGGAGGGGATAGGGCCGGGCCCGGCCGGCGGCGCCTCCGGACGGTACGAGGCCGCGCAGGAAGCGGAAGCTGCGGGGAATTCAAATGTCCCCCCGCTTTGGCGCTCAATTAGACGCGGGAAGGTAAAGGATGGCGGTGAGATGCGCGAAGCGGAGGGCGGGGGGAGACGAGACGAAGGGGAGAGGGGGATTAGTCGCAGGTGGGAGTAGAACGCAGCAGAGCACGGGGAGATCTCTTCTTTTTCTTTTTTCTTTTTTCCTCTCGCCGATTTATGAGCGGTGGGAGTCGGGGTTGGGTTGGTGGGTGGATGGACGGCGGGGATGTGGCGGACGGGACAAGAGGTCCCAGGATGGACCTCGGCCTGCGTGAGGCAGAAGAGATTGGGCCGGGCAGGTGGATGACGGAAGCAGGCTGGGCTGCTAAAAGATACAGCCTGGGCTTTGTCGGAATTATCCAGCTTGCGTACATCATCATGGTCTGTGCCGTACCTGCTTTAATACCATTTATCCTCGTCCAATCATCAATTAAGGAAATTACATTAAAACCAACTCCAGTTCATAAGGCTATTCACAATGAGAGTTTCATAGGGTGTTTTATGGCATTAATTAGCCTGCCACATCAGCAATTTGAATGACATGGCACATCATTTAAGAAGTAAGAGTTTCATGGAGTTTCATGAGGATGAAACTATGTCAACCCATTTCCAAGAACTTGGAAACCGTGTGAAACCTCCATTGAGAGTGTTTTGTTTCATCTTCACACAATTGAGTAAATCCTATTGGTTATTTATTTGCAGCATTTAAGTAGTATGTTGGCATATGAAATAGTGAGACGAAACTCTCTATTGAGAGATGCTGTTTCATCCTTCTACAAAGTTGACGTGGCATTCTTGGAAACATGGACATGAAACCCCCATTGTAATTAGCCTAAGTTTACTCTGCTAAAATCGATATCCTTCTACGACTGTATGACACTTTCAATTACATTAAAATGATACGAAATTAACTCGGGATGGGATGGCATTTGGCATTGAAGATATAGCCTTGAAGATATCCGAAATTGGAGTTTTAGCCATATACTGTCACACCATCACCAGGTCACAGTTGTATGTATTCCTTTCACGTTCGGAGATCACTGCAGCATATACTATACGTCCACAAAATACATGTACAAATGAGTACGTATCACGCTTGGCACCTCCTTGTACCGAGTAGCAATCCTGCTCGCTACACTCCCCCGAGAAACCTCCCCCAGCTTGTCCCGCTCCTCCTCACTTCCTCCTCCGCCGCCACCGCCACCGGCGGCTCTCCGGCGCCCCAGATCCCTTCGAGGACCTGCTCCAAGCTCGCCGGCACCCCGCACGTCTGCGCCTCGGGCGCCGCGACCACGGCGTCGAACACCTCCTGCAGGCCGACGACGCGGCGGCTCACGGCGCGCCGCGCGTCCCGCACGGCCGGGTAGCGCCCCGGCACGGCGTCGAGGCGCAGCAGCGCGGCCATGAGCGCCTCCGAGAACCGGGCCCGCTCGCGCTCGTCGCCGCGGACGGCGTCCACGGTCTCCTGCCGCCGGAGCAGCCGCTCCAGCCGCGTCGCCTCGGCGTCGGCCGCGCGCACGCCCGCGACGTGCCGCCGGACCTGGTGCCCGCGGAAGGCCGCCTGGATCTTGGCGGCCGCCGCCGCCGCGTCAGGCGGCGGCCCCTCCTCCGAAGGGGACGCGATGGGGATTTGCACGGTGGCCTTGGGCTTGTGGGCCGGCTTGGGGTTGGAATCGACGGCGGCGAAGACGAATTGCGAGGTGGAGGCGTAGTGGTAGGATCCCATGGGGACCTGGGACCTGGGAGTGAGCGCAGCTTTGGATCAGGCGAGCAAAGAGAGTTCTCTCTGCAGCTTGTGCAGTTTGCATTGGCCGATATCTGGAATAGTCTAGTGCACAGTGACGCAGTCGTGGTCCACGGCGCCGCCTGTTCCTTTGCCTCCTGAGGTCAGGATGTGCTTTCCGCACCTGCATTTTCCACTTTCGGTGGCTGCTGTAAACGCTCATCGCTGCTCTGCGTACACCACTTCTGGCTACGGAACAAGCATTTGAATGGTGCATCCGTGCATGGCTGGAACAGAGTTTTCCGAAAAATATGACAGAGCTAAAGCAATGACCAAAATGTTGCTGATAGTTTCATTGTACATCCACGGCTTATAGAGAACAAAGCTTCAGAAACAGCAGAAAATTTCAGCAACAGCTACACATACCACCTGAAAGATAATTGCCCAGAGTCTTTGATGTTCAGTGTAGAGATTCGGAGTCCTCTTAACGCTAAATTCGTTGCAATTTGAGGCGTGTCTTCCCCAAGCACGAAGTAGTGCTTTGCACTAGTGAGTGGGCACCCGGGCAGTGGAAGGCAACTGGCGAGTGTGCTGTGTGCATAGCCGAATCAAACCAGCACAGCCCAAACTAGGAGCCGTAGCGCCGACAGAATCAACAGCTCGACCCACCGAGAAAGGGGGGCCACCGGAACTATCCGGAAACGTGATCAAAAGCGCGCGCCACCCCTCGGCGGAATCAACCGCGCACGCCGCACCCGGACTCGCCCCGGCGCGCGGAGCCAAAAAACTAGTCCAACCCAAGGTTACCGGCGACACCGTTACCAGCGAGCTCCGGTAACGATAATCGGTTAAAAATTGGTAAAAAATCGCTAAAACTGATCGGCAAAGAGACCTAAATTCAAAAAAATAAAAAATAACAATTTATCGTCGATAATCGATACAAACTGAACGATTTATCACTTCGCCTACTGAAAATATGTTTTGGCAGTGGAGAAAAATAAAGGTTTGATAGCATTTAATTGTTTAGGTTATGTATTATATTATATTAGAATTGCCTAAGAAATAAACATGTTTACATATTTTGCCTATAAATTGCATAAAGCACATGAATTTGTACGTGTATACAAACCACGAAGTGCATAGTTCATATAAATAAACGAGTGCATAGTCCATACAAACTTCATACTTTACAGAAATAAAAGAGTACATAGTTCATACAAACCTCATAGTGTATAGAAACGAGTACATAGTCTATAAAAGCCACATACAAACTAGCAAGCACATAGTCCATACATGAAGGCATTCGGCATATCACTTTAATCATTCTTCGGTCTCTTCTTACTGGTACGTGTGATATCCATAATAATATTCCTAAATATTAAAATGAACTCAAATAAGAGGGGAATACATAATGATGTAATGATGAAATTGTAATATATATACATACATACCTGTAATTCACCAATCTAACCATTAGTGCTCATGCCAAGATGTACTGGTAATTGAATGAAGTGGCTTGGATATGGTGGTGGGTGTGAATATGGTTGTGGGTATGGATATAGGTAGAAGGGTGGACGTGGATAGCTGAAGGTTGAACTCACTGAGCTGGAGCTATCACCTTCCCGAGGATCATATAGACGTCGGTTGCTTGTCGTCCTCCGTTGTGACATGGGTTGACCATGATCTTGATCTTGTGTGGCATGGGTGAAATCTGTCTCCCCGGTAAATCTAATAGGCGACATACTACGATCACTCCTTCCTCGTGAGGCCACAGCGTGGTGGAAGAGTTAACGGGTTAACAGGTTAGTGGATGGTAACGGGTAGTTAGATAAAAATATTTTTTCCCTAAGCAAACAATTGTTGCTTTCAACATGTGATAATATTCTGGAATCAAGAGAAGGTCTAGTTTTTTATAAAAATAAGTTTTCTATTTTTTATGAACATTTTTAAATTTTTGAATTTTTCATTGAAATCCAGCGAAATTCCAGTCGGTTTACGTTTTCAGCTAGCATCGGTAACGATAAATTTCACCGATAATCGTGATTATCGAGTGGTTTTGTATTCCATGGTCCAACCTACCGGCCGGCCAAGAAAAGTGTGTGAAGTGCCGCGCGGCATGGCATCGTCCTCGCCGCCCTGATCGATCTCAACATCTGGTGGAGGTGCGTTGCATCTTATTTATACGAAAGATGCCAGGCTTGTTGAGATATCTTCTTTCTTTCTCCATAACTTGGTGAGATGTGGATCGAAAGTTGATGCAATTGTCAGTTGCTTAGTTGATCCAAGCTTTGAAGGTTGGAGCCCAAGAGGTTCAGTGTCAGTAAGGCATGATGGCTACTGTCCGAGGAAATCTCCAGCCGGGTGGCGGAATGCACCCACCTAATTCTAGTTAAGGAAGAGTTTGGAGGAGACCTAAGAGCGCTTGATCGATGGGCGGATGAATGCAGGGAAGACACAAAGATTTTAGAGTGGGTCGGGCCGTCTGAGCGTAATACCTTACGTCCACTTGGATGTTGTATTGATTGTGGAAGTCTGGATGGAACTCGAGCTTGAGATTGAGATGTGTCCCTAATGAATACACTCTCCCTTTTATAGATCAGGGGGAGTGCTTACACTGCGCAGGCCCCGATAGGTGGGCCCGGCCAATAGGAGCCTGTTCTACGAGAGATATGGAGATCTTCGTCTCCAGCTCCTCTTTTGTAGTCCTCATGATCGGGAAGTTGATGTGCGTATCTACAGCCAAGATATGACCGTGTGCCGCCTTGCCGGCACAGTGTCTGCTGTCAGTATTACCCAACAGTGGAAGCCGCGCTGCCACTGTTGAGTTAGGACCCTCTGACAGATGAAGAAGCAGCGCTGATCCTGCCGCGCCGTCGCCTCTGCGCGCACTGTTGGATCGCACGCCTCAGCTCACCCGCAGCAGGCTATCATTACTCACGCGCGCGGCGCCGTGCTGTGACTACACGTCGTCTACCCGTGCGCAGAGCACAGTAACGCGCCGCCTTGGTAACAAGCGGGCTTACCGTATATCAGTTGGGCAGACCATGCTTTGACTTGGGCACGCACAGCCCACCCACCCGCATTTAATGCCGTTGGTGGGCTAGCGTCCCGCAGAGGGCCTTCTGCCACTGGCACGTGGCAGGGCCGGCCCTGCAATTGCCTCCGTGGCAGAACGTGGCGGCGCCGGACCCCTTCCCGAAGGAAATTGGGGGGTCTGGGCCCCCAAGGCCAGTTGGAGAGACAAGCCCATAGGGGGTCTAGCTCCCACACGTGGCGGCGCCGGACCCCCTGGGGGGTCCGGGCCTGTGGAGGCCATCCCCGAGTACCTTGTCCTCATGGGCACGTGGGGGCGTCGGACCTATATGTGCCCGGGGGGGAGGTCCGGAGACCACGATCCCAGCTGTCGGGTCCGGGCCATATGTCCCGTCACCCGAAGGGCAAAGGCGAGGTCACGGATAACATTGCGCCCATCGGGCTGGACACCCTAGTAGGAGGTACCCCTGTCTGTATGTACCGACAGAGACCCCCGGACCCACCTCGGGTGAGGAACGAACCCGCAGGTGGGGCCATATCCTTGTGTTGCGCCCGGTGGACAGCTTGCTCGGATGGTAGTAGACCAAGTCCTGTCCTGCTTCCGGAGCCACGACCCCGCCATCCCCTTAACTCCAGTCCCGGAGGGTCCCGCACCAGAAGCGGAGGCCGCCGCCCGGGAGGGAGTACAAGAGGCCGCGGAGACCGTGGCCGCCCGCTTCGAGCGCTATCGTGGAGCCGGACCTATAGAAGGAAAAAAGGCCCCTCCGAACCGCCGGAGGACTAGGAGCAGTAGCACATATTATAAGTTATATAAAGTTTTGTATACAATATGTAATACAAAGATATGCAATACAAATTGTTTTTGTATACATGATAAGTAATGTAGTATTCTGTGGATGACAAGCAATAAAAACTTGGCTGTTTCTGTAAAAAACTTAGCTGTTTTTCCATTTGCTTGTTCTCCTTCTGTCGTGTGCTTTCTGACTACCGAGGTCCCTTGGCCCCCTGGTAGGTAGTCGCAAGATTGAGACCCGCACATGATTTAGGATCGACGCTTAGCGATCGTTCTCACGGGGTCCCGGACCTTGCCGGCAAGAGTCCTTTGAGATGTAAGACCGGGCTTAGTGAATCAAAGCGCCAGGACCCAGGCTCTTGGATCGAAGGGGTCTGGACTTCCGGGTCCGCGGTTCTAAGTACTACGGTACTTATCCTAGAGAGGTAGAGTGTGCAGGCTTAGGGTACGGAACCAGGCTAAGCGGCTACACAACTCTGGACCTCGCTGAGGACAAGTACGCTTCCCCAAAGCCGTGATACTTATCCTAGAGAGGTAGAGTGTGCAGGCTTAGGGTACGGAACTAGGTTAAGTGGCTACACAACTCTGGACCTCGCTGAGGACAAGTACGCTTCCCCGAAGCCGGTCCCAGAAGACCGGCCCCTTCCTTCCTGTGAACGAGAGGTCCTGGGTGGAGACACAGCCCAGCAACTCTTTTCGAGCCTCAAGCACGGCACAGGGATAAAGGACCACGTGGGGGTTAGGGTAAGCAGTAGACAAGAAAAGAAACTGAATTGCATAGACCTCAAAGGCGGGCTCAGAATAGATTTTTCCTTAATAAATTGCTTCCGATAGATTGTGCGATGTACGCTAGGGGTTGGGTTTACGAGGGCGGACCTCCACTGCCCTGGACCGCACGGAGGTGCTACCATATTATAAAGGAAAAAATTTATTCTCGGCTAAACCCTTAAGGATAAAACTTACAGAGGTGTTCGATATTCCATGGATTGGGTAGTTGCACGCTCTCCTCCGTAGCTTATGCGAACAGATCCGGGTCGGCACACCTTCGACACCTTGAAGGGGCCCTCCCAGCTAGGGGAGAGCTTGTGGAGCCCTTCTTGGTTCAGGATTCGTCGTAGGACTAAGTTCTCGATCCGGAGCTCTTTGGTTCATGCACTCCTCACCGTTGGGGAATGCACAGAGCCGGATGCGCCGCCCTGTCGGCGACGCAGCCTGGACGTAGATCCCCCCGCTGAGCCTGGGGTAACTTGTGCCAGGATGAGGAGGCGATCAACGCCGTCACGCCATTGCCTCTGCGCGTCGGGCGAGGCCGCCGCGCGCTGGCGGGTTGCGGAGCAGCTCCCTAGCCACCGTGAGCGGCCCATTAGGTGTAGGCACCGATTGGGCCACGGAGACCCGCTCCACAGGACGCTGCAGAGCAGCACGCGCTGCCACCCTGGATGGGGGACGGCGCGTGGCGTGTGGCATGGATGACGCCACTTCCTCGCCCAAGAGTAGGTCGTGATGCCCATTTTCCTGCGACATTGCAGTCTTGAGTTTCGACCAAGCGCAAACCAAACCTAAGTCCCCTACCTGGCGCGCCAAATGTCGGAGGAAATCTCCAGCCGGGTGGCGGAATGCACCTGCCTAATCCTAGTTAAGGAAGAGTTTGGGAGAGACCTAGGAGCGCTTGATCGATGGGCGGATGAATGCAGGGAAGACACAAAGATTTTAGAGTGGTTCGGCCCGCCGGAGCGTAATACCCTACCATTTAGGTGTTGTATTGATTGTGGAAGCCTGGATGGAACTCGAGCTTGAGATTGAGATGTGTCCCTAATGAGTACACTCTCCCTTTTATAGACCAAGGGGAGTGCTTACACTGCACGGGCCCCGACAGGTGGGCCCGGCCAACAGGAGCCTATTCTACGAGAAATATGGAGATCTTCGTCTCCAGCTCCTCTTTGTAGTCCTCACGATCGGGAAGTTGATGTGCGTATCTACAGCCAAGATATGACCGTGTGCCGCCTTGCCGGTACAATGTCTGCTATCAGTGTTACCCAACAGTGGAAGCCGCGCTGCCACTGTTGGGTCAGGATCCTCTGACAGATGAAGAAGCAGCGCTGACCCTGCCGCGTCGTCGCCTCTGCGCGCACTGTTGGAGCGCACGCCTCAGTTCACCCGCAGCAGGCCATCATTATTCACGCGCGCAGCGCCGTGATGTGACTACACGCCGTCTGCCCATGCGTAGAGCACAGTGACGCACCGCTTTGGTAACAAGCGGGCTTACCGTGTGTCAGTTGGGCAGACCATGCTTTGACTTGGGCACGCACAGCCCACCCACCCGCATTTAATGCGGTTGGTGGGCTGGCGTCCCGCGGAGGACCTTCTGCCACGGGCACGTGGCAGGGCCGGCCCTGCAATTGCCTCCGTGGCGGCACGTGGCGGCACCGGACCCCCTGGGGGGTCCGGACCTGTGGAGGCCATCCCCGAGTACCTTGTCCTCGCAGGCACGTGGGGGCGTCAGACCTATATGTGCTCGGGGGGAGGTCCGGAGACTATGATCCCAGCTGTCGGGTCCGGACCGTACGTCCCGTCACCCAAAGGGCAAGAGCGAGATCACGGATAACCTTACACCCATCGGGCTGGACACACTAATAGGAGGTACCCCTGTCTGTATGTATCGACAGCCACAATGATCGTAGCAATCGGTTTTTCGGAGCAGGCACATGGAGATTTATCACAGCTTTACATGGCGACATTACGGGTTGCAGAATCATTTTGTTCGCTTCTCTGCGCAAGTGAGGATTGAACCCGGGTGGAACTAGACCAGTGATAGTAGGAGCAGTTTCAGTAGACGTCATGGTCTAAGACTTTTTTAGTGCGTCAGGTGCAAGCGGCCGATGGACCCTATGTTCTGATGATGGAACTCGATGACTGATGATTTCCCGTCGGTCTTTGGGCTACTTATCGTAGCCTCGTTGCTGCTGAAGATTGTACGTTATGCATTTGTTTTTGCTGAAGGATTCTTTGGTAGTTTGGTTTTATAGTATAGATAAATCATAGTAGTACTTACTATTTTGCATGCGCTGTCAGCTGCTCGCCGTGCATTTCATTTTTTTAAAGGAACGGCGAGAGATTTGGCGTAATCTTGAAGTTTGAGGAAAAACAAACAACTCTAAAACCCCCACACGACTGAAGTTATTTCAAACTTTAAGACGACTACCAGTGAACAAGAAAAACGGGTGCGGAGGAAAATCATCAAGAAAAAAAGAAGCTCCAGCAATAACTATGCTATAAAGCCACAACAAATTAGGGCAATGATCCCAAGCTCCTTCTCAGATTGGTGGCCGCTTGAAAACGACGGATATCTTTTTTGATTAGGTAAGCCAGGTCTACAACTTTCTTGGACTCTTGTTGAAAAATTTGTCGATTTCGCTCCTTCCAGATATTCCACCAAAAATACATCATTAGACCATCAAAGGTGGGGTTTTTTCCTTACTAAAATCTTTTCAGCACCTTTTCCACCATCGATAAATTGTGCTTGCGGAGTTGTTGGGCAGCATTTGTTGAAAACCAAACCATATGACCACCTGTGTCCAAACTGCACAACTATAAGGGTAATTGCAAGATGAGTAGGTGTTTCATGTGCAGAGTTGCACAATTTGCACAATAGGTCATGTGGCCATCCTCTTATCTCTAAATTATCTGTAGTGAGTATCTTCCTGTGGAGGAGGATCCAGGCAAAAATTTTGCATTTTGGTTCAGCTTTTGCCCTCCAAATTGGGGAGATTGATAATTTTTTGAAATGGCCCTTAAATTGAATGCGGTAAGCGCTGCTTGTGGTATATTCTCCTTCCATTGTCCATCTCCAAGTGATCTCATCCTCAGCTCCATCTCGTGACAACAACCTAATTTTCTCCCAGAGAGTTACATGTATGCCATCGCTGGTCTGGAGGGCGCAAACATGTGAAATCCATGTGTTGCTCCGTTGCGTTTTAAACACGGTCACATTCTTCCTTTTAGCCTTCAAGAAAAGGCTTGGGGTTATGTTTTTCGGGGCTGCCCCATTGATCCAACTCGAGTGCCAAAACCTTGTCTTGTCTCCTCTTCCAATCGTGACAATCGCTGAGGCGTTAAAAAGATCCCTGTGCATGTTGTCACAGAGGATGTCCAAACTTGCCCACGATCTGCCATCATTTTTCCATTTGTACCAGTACCAACAAAAATGCAAGGCTCTTGCTAGACGCTCTAGGTCGAGTACTCCAAGTCCTCCAAGGTCTTTTGGTGTACGGACTATCGGTCAGATTATAAGATAGTGACCACCACTCACTTTTTCTGGTTCTTCTCCTTTCCAAAGAAAACTTCTTTGCATCCTGTCAATTTGCTTGATGAGCTATTTTTGTGCCGGAAAGACCGTCAAGTGATAAATTGGCTGTGACATTAGCACGCACTTGACGAGTGTGTCTCGGCCAGCCATGGTTAGCATCTTTCCTTTCCAACCTGGAGGACGCCCACCAATTTTATCGAGCAGGGGTTGAACATTCACTCTCTGAAGCTTCCGCGTGTGTAGGGGAAGGCCCAAATATTTGCCAGGAAATTTACACACTTTTCCAGGAAAATCCAACAGTGCCTCCGAAACAATCTCCTCGCTACATCTAATTGGGGAGATCTCAGTTTTGTTCAAATTTACTTTGAGCCCCAAGCAATTCTTAAAGATTGTGAGCACTTAGCTGATGTTATTTAACTCTCTACGGTCTGGATTGGCAAATACGGCCATATTGTCCGCGTACAGGGAACAATGTAGTTTAGCTAATTTTGGAAGGACTTATGCAGCAACCCTCTACTTGCCGCCACCTCAATCAATTTGTGTAGTGGGTCAATTGCGAGGATGAATAACATCGGCGACAATGGGTTGCCCTGGCATAATCCACGGGCATGCTTGAATTTTCTCCTTGGCACTCCATTAAGCAAAATTCTAGAAGTGGAAGTGGCCAGCAAGGTGGCAATCCAGTCACGCCATCGTTGGCCAAAACCAAGAGCCTGCATCGTCTTTAAGAGGAAAACCCAACTAACTGAGTTGAAGGCCTTTAAGATATCCAATTTGATGAACAGAGAAGGACGTTTAGCTTTGTGTAGTGCTTGGATCACATTTTGAACATAGACAAAGTTATCGTGTATGCATCTCTTTTTGATGAACGCATTTTGACAGCCAGAAACCAGTTCATGGAGTCTTGGAGCTAGTCTTTCCGCAAGAATTTTCTAATGATCTTAGCTAGGCTGTTAATCAGGCTGATTGGCCGAAAGTCGCTGATACTAGTGGCTCCATTCATTTTTGGAAGAAGGACAATGTTGGCTTCGTTTATTAGATCAAGCCGTCTGGTTTTGAGTGAGTGGAACGCCTGTAGTGCTTCTATTAGGTCTTTACTGATGATGGGCCAACATTTTTTTAGAAAAGTCCAATGAATCCATCCGGACCTGGTGATTTCTCAGCCGGCAGCTGCATTATAATCTTCTTGATCTCAACTTCATCAAACAGTTCTTCTAGTTCGCTCGGATCATGGGGTTGGTATCCCAGGTTTGTCCAATTTAGGCTCCTGGTACGCTCCTGAGTTCTACCCATCAAGTTAACAAAGTGGTCGAATACCAGTTCCTCCTTTCTTTGATGACAGACTACTATCCCTCTCACGGTGTCTAGAGACGGGATAAGCAATTTCTTTCTTCTATTACTTGCATGCAGCATGAAGAGTCTGGTGCATGCATCCCCTTTGCGGATCCAGGTCAGCCTTGAGTGTTGCCGTGCGCGTGAACGCTGAATGGCGGCGAGGCCGACTGATTTTGCCTTGAGGTATCGACGGAACTCGAGCTCATCCGGTGTAAGCAACCGTTGTTCTTGAGCCGTGTCAAGGAGAAGTAGCAGCTGCTGCGCGATCGCCAATCTCAAAGGCAAGTTACCCAGGTTTTGCCTTCGCCAAGTCTTGAGAGCCTTCGCTGTTCTGATTAGTTTTACATGCATGCGCAGAATGGCATCCTGTGTATTGACTGGTTGTGCCCAAACATCCTGGATGACCTCTATGAAGCCCGTCATATTCACCCAAAATGACTCAAAACGAAAATCCGAGTAGTTTTGTCTGGCAACGTCCCCAGTAAGCAAGAGTGGAGAGTGGTCCGAGCCTAGTGTTGCCAAGGCTTGCAGGTCGGTGTTAGGAAATAAACGGTGCCATTCCGGTGAACCAAAAATGCGGTCCATTCGAGTGAACGTGGGGTCATCTTGCTCATTGCTCCAGGTAAACTTCCTACCACGCAAATCCAGCTCTATTAATTGGGTCTCATCTAAAGTTTGTTTGAACCGGGTCACCATGCGCCTGTTCAGTCGATTATTGCTTTTGTCCTCAGCCTGGTAGATGAGATTAAAATCCCCCACCACTAACTAATCATCCCTCCCTCTTGACTTTAAATCCCGTAACTCATTTAGGAAAGAGCATTTCTCCCTATCGTCTTGTGGCCCATAGACACTAGTGATAGTCCAGGTGGTGTTATCCGCCCTCATGACGATGTCTGTTGACGACATGTATTCCGTAGCGTGGTAGTTTTGTAGAGCGAAGCATTTTTCTGAGACAGCAATAAGAATGCCTCCCCTCGTATCATTAGCTGGTAAGGCCGTGAAGTTGTGCGCAAAATGTTGCCCGAGGGTATTAGCAACTAACTATGAGGTCCAGTGAGCAATCTTTGTTTCCTGTAAGCAGACGATAGTTGCACCTGATGAGAACACTACATTTCTGACGCTAGCCCGTCTGGCCGCCGCATTGAGACCACGAACAAAAGATTACAGTTCTGTTGTGTCGCTGTGCATTTCATACAAGCTTGAATCTCATGTAATGTGACAGAATCGTGTTCTTTTTAGATCCTTGCAAACGATGAGCTAAGGAAGCAGAACAAGCTGGAATTTTGTGAGATGGGTAAGCCTGCTGTCAGGACTGCATCGTGACCAACATTCAGTTTCATCCGTTAAAAATCAATCATCAAGAGGCACATGATGACCATCCAAGGTTGTCTTCAAGCTCTTCATTTACATAGCACCAAAACTTTGCTGTTCTCTCTGTTATTTTTCGATGCACAAAATTTACTCTTTTGCTTAATTTTTTTACTCGCCAATACCTTGAACTATAAGGGGCCTAGTGGCTGTTGTACAAGGTATTCAGATATATAAGAACTTGAAAATCATAGCTAGCAGAATAAAGGAGCTCTAGTTGTATATAGATCTTTTCAGTTATCAATGGATCGCAGAAAATCACCCTAAGTTCGTGTTGTTCAGGTGATCTCGTTCTCCAATTGTTGGCACCTATAAGCTCGGCACTAAAACTCTTGTGGCTAACAACCCAAAATCTTTTTTGAGGGGAAAAGAAAAGAAAAAAAACTTGCAGCGAAGTACTGCAAACCACAGATGAGCGGCTGATTACACGGGTGTAGGCAGGAAGGAGGAAGCCTAGCTGTCCAGGTTGGACCTCCTTCAACAACGACGGCAACACCGCTTCCCATCCAGCACCCAACATATGCTCGAGGAGAGCCCCTGGCACCGGTGTAGGAAACGACGAGGAGAACTGGCCGAGACGTCCGCACATCTAGAGGAGGGTGTTACTTCCTTCATCGGGAAACGGCAGCTGCTCGTGGCGCGCCCGAGGCGCCGTCGACGCCCGGCGGCGAACGGGCGGGCGGCGGGAGGATGAGGAGAACGAGCGAGCATCGGGAGGGGTAATCTGTAAAGTTATAGGGGTTAAAGTGTAAAACATCGGATCGCGATTACTAATCGCGATCCAAAACAGGGGGTAAAATGAAAATATCCAGGGGGGTAAAGCATAAAAAAGGATCGCGATTATTAAAATGCAAATAACCGGATTCAAACCAGGTGTAAATTGAAAAGGGGTAAATCGCGGCGGCGGAGTTCCGGCGAGACCCAGCTGCCGCGGACGCGGGGGTGGAGATGCTCCGGAACTGAAATCCAGCAAGGATAATCCCCATTCCCCGCTACCTCAGATTTGATGCTCCAGCCCATGAGAGGGCCAGGTGCTGGAGTCCGCGCTTCTCCGGTGTGGCGTCGGCAAGGGCGAAGCAATCGCACGCGGTTCGATCTCCGGCGAGCGATGGTGTGGGCCCTGGTTTCACGCTCCACAGGCAAAGCTAATGGTGCACGGTGACGGATTCCTAGCTGAGACACCAAGCGGCCTCGTGCTCCATGTGATCTGCAGTGCAAGCTCAGCCGAAGGGAGGCAACAGATACGCAGGTTCTATATATAAGTTCATGTTTTGTTTTGTTTTGTTTGAACTGGGCAGGAGCACTGCTAAGTTCATGGGATTCAATTTCATGGCGTGTGAGATTTGAAGCTGATGCTAATCTGATCTGATCGGAATGGTTTCATTCTGTCACGCCGTGGCTGAAGAAAGTAGGAAGTCTGAAACATTGGCGACATTTGGGGTTGCAGAATCATTATATTCGCTTTTGTGCGCAAGCGAGGATTGAGCCCGGGGCGGAGCCAGTGATAGTAGGAGCAGTTTCAGTAGACGTCTTGGTTTCAGACTTTGAGTGCGTCAGGTGCAGGCAGCCGATGAGCCTGAATGCCTGATGTCCTTTGATTATAGTACTCGATGACTGATGATTTCCCGTCAGCCTTTGGGCTACTTATCATAGCCTCGTTGTTGCTGAAGATTGTCTGTTGTGCATTTGTTTTTGCTGAAGGATTCCTTGGTTTTATAGTTTATTTGGACCTTGAGGGCACAAGACGGCGCTGATGATGGTATATTGTGCAATTTTATTTTTGCCCCAAGTTGAACCAAACTATAGAGAAGAATATAATTTATGATACCAAATATGTATGCTATAAAAACATATTTCTTGATAAATTTAATGATGCTTATTTGGTATCATAAATATTTGGAACTTTTCAATATAAACTTAAGATTACTATACAAGGATTACCTAGATGTACAAGCGTAGAACCAAATCATTCGAAAAATATTTGCTTCAATTCCACTTAAGATTACGGTACATATTTAACCGGATAGATCGACATTTTGGTAAAATTGAACCAGCTAGATCCAAAGGAAGCAGTGGAGGAACTATTCTCTGCCACTAGCAGTCCCTGAACTACTTCAATTATTTCTTCTATTGACTTCTAGCTTAGGTTCTGATCTTGTTTTTTATTACCATAATTCGTTGGACCTCAAAGCTATAGTACAAGGGATAGATGTTGGGGATGTTACTCGCAATTGTTTTACACACACACACACACACACACACACACACACACACACCCCATAGCTGCACTTTTGTATAAGTAGCTTGACACCATATCTATTCAGATATTCTACATAAACTGGCCGTGTGCGAAAAGCGAATAGCAATCGCCATTCGCTTGGTACTTCGGCGCGCGCCTCGCCGCCAAGGACAGGACGATGACCGGGTACTTGGTCTTCACTTTCCGGAGGTGCGCCGCGACGTTCCGCGCATAAATCTCGAAGAGATCGTCGAGTATGTGCTCGCCGAAATGGTGCGCGACCAGGGGCTCGATCACAGCCCTGATGGACTGGGCGACGTTGACGCCGCTCTGGGCGCTGTCGAGCACGAGGTCGCTGTCGTCCAGGTCGTCATGGGGATCCCAGTTGGACTCGAAGAGGTGGATGTGGTTGATGTCGAACGCCTCGCTCTGCCTGATCACGTCCCGCACCTCGTCCACCGAAGGCGCGTAGAACGGCAGGTTGAAGGAGTCCAGCTTCTCCTTCTCCACACGGCGCTGCCATGCATCAAGAAGCAAGCAGATCATGTCCAGGATTCCAGGTTCATCAGGTCTCTAACCCTTTTTGGAAATTAGATAGGGTTCATCAGTTCATGAATTATGGACTGAAGCTGAGCGATAGACATTTAGATCATCTTCAGTTGATGTTGCACGAACGACAAACCTCTTTGACTAGGGACTGAAGAGCCTGCGCAAGTAGCCCCCACATGTAGCTGACCTCGCCACGGAGCACGTCTTGGTTCTTCCTGCCCAGGAACGCCAGCACCATCTGGCCGTTCGACGCGAGCTCCTTGTGACGCAGCTTGAGGAACAGCGAGAAGTCCTCCTGGAACTGCTTCCGGTACAGCTTCACCACCGACGGCGGCGTGGCCTCCCAGATGTAAATGTTGCCCTCGTTCAGAACCGTGCCTCTCGCGAGCTCCTCAGGTACCTGTATCGATCAGAACTGCTCAGACGGTGGCAAAGTCGTTTAACCTAACCTAACATAAGAAAATTGCATGCACACTTCACCACTTGTTGATTGGTTAAATCTGTGCGTGCCTTGGATCGCCACATGAGGCAGTAGGAGGAGTGGAAGAGGTGGACGGAGCGGTCGGGGAAGAGCCTGGTGTAGAAGGATCCCGGCAGCCCGGCGACGTAGTACGGCGGCAGGGAGTCCCCCTTGTCCCTTGCGGCCAGCTTCTTGAACAGCTCCAGGGACTGGAAGACGAGGTTGAAGTCGTTCCCGGGGAGGTCGTTCAGGAAGAACTGCACGTGCTGCACCGGCGGCGGCGGTTGCTGGCCGCCCGTCACCAGCAGCTCCGCCTCCCGGCGGCCGGCGGCGACCGCGTCGAGCACCTCGGAGACGACGAGGAGCGTGTTGGGCCCCGACGAGCAGCCGAGGTCCGCGACGACTATCGCGCCGGCGGAGGAGAGCGACGCCGACGCGCGCGCGGCCGCCACGGCCTCGTGGAGCACGGGCCTCGTCTTCAGTATCGACTTCTCCTGAAGAAGAACAATTTTCTTAACATGCATGCAGTCATCCTGCAGGTACAGATGCTGATGGGGAAGCACGGACCTGAAGCCTGGAGTTGGAAGCGTAGCTGGTCTGGCCGTCGCCACGGCTCATGTGGAGGTCGCGCTCTACCTTCATGGCTGCACTGTCGGCGAGGTGCTGGACAATCCCAGGCCTTTCTTTGTCACTTGGGTTTGTAGTTTCGCGCTGGCACGTTGTAGTTGCAGAACACGAGTAGTCAGTAGAGCTTAGCTTCTCGACTTATAGGGCCATCCAGCACGGTCAAGCGCCAGGCAGTAGGCCCGTATGTAGCAGCTGAAAGGCTAGTGAGTCCAAACTCACGTAGCTCTAGCGTACGCCTTTGGTGCTCCTCAAATCCGGTGGAGCTCTCGTGGTGATTTCCTTATCCAGCTGGGCCCTTTCTTGTGATACACCGCGAAACATGATCATTACTTTCGACCCGAGGGCATCCCCCATTTCCATTAAAGATCAACGGAAATACAAGAAGTTTGTCAGAGACTAATCTTAAGAGGAGAGCGAAACATGATTGTTGAATTGTTGAAGTATAAATGAATTGTCCGTAGTATCAGTGTAAGAAATCTCTTGTTCGAACTCTAATGGACACACACTCAAATAAAACGATTGCAACTGGCTCCTATATATTTTAGATACTTGAGGGATCGTTTAAATGACAAGTGAATTGCTCAACTTTCCCATCAGCTGAAATTTTCAGGTTGAACTTATAGCCACAAGATTATCTCATGATTTGCGCTTGAGACTTGGCTGGGAATAATCACTGGTGTCTGGCGATGAGCATGAGAGGTAAGTTGATTTGGCTCCTGTGGTGAGCGTGGGAGCAAGGCCTGGCGAGGCGGCAAGTGGGCGACGGATGGCTGCTGGATGGGCGAGGGCATCACGGCGATGGGCTTGGCGTTGTGTTAGCGTGAGCGTGACGGGGCATGGGTGTCCAAATCGGGCGGTTTCCTTGTTGCTAGAGATGGAAGTGGACATGTTTGCCAATGGTTTTTCGTACGCTGATTGAGTTCACCGGCCACAAGAAAAAATGAGAACCATATATGCACATAGACAGCGGCGGCAGGGAAGAGGGAAAATGGCTAGATCTACTTCTTTCGTGCTACACCTTTTGACGATTTCTTCAAGATTATGAGTAAGCTGTGCCCTGTTATACCATCCCCTTCTGAACGTATGTGTGTCTAGCAAAAACATGCTAGCTAGATGTGGCCTGTGTGGACGCGAGATGCGTACGGTGTGTTCCTCATGCAGCGTGCTAGGATCCACATGTTTCTCTCATTGCAGGCGCTCACATGACATGCGACGGGAACCTCCGGGCGGCCAAGGTTTGGCGCGCCTTGGCAGCGTCGACGTCGACTCCTGCGTGTTGTATTTCGACGACGTCGACACAGGCCGGGCGCGAGTAGCACCTCTCACCAGCCGCGCCCGCGCGCCGCCGTGCTGTCGACCAGGACAGCAGGACCCCTGGAGGCGCCGTGAACGGTGCTGGACATGCGCCGTGCAAGATAGATAAGTGGTCGCCGCGCGGCGCGAGAGGCAGTGCGCGCGTTCCCCTTCTCCTCGTTTACGCGATCGTGATGTCCCGCGCCGCCGCGCGGCGGCGAGGGACGCCGCCGTCTCCAGCGTGCCCGGGCGCGCTCGATGCCCTAAGCGGCGCGACGCCAGCAGAGATGACGCGGCGGCGGGGCGGGGAGCCAGAGCCAGCAGAGCCAACAGCTCTCTCGCCTTTCCGATCGGCAAAAATTTCACACGAGCACGTGCGGCACGGTGTGTTATTTTTTTTTAACGGAAGCGGTTGTTGGGGCTCTCTCCATCCCAACCCAGTCGATCTGTCCCTCGACTTATCCAAGCAAAGTTAAAATAAGCCAAACCTTTTCACTACGCTACGCACGGCGCGCGAGCGAGCCGTGCAGGCATGCCCTGATGCCGTAAGCGCTGTTACGCCAGCGGGTGACGCGCGGAGAGCCGTGGCGACTGGTGAGGCTGGCATTTCTCTCCGGCTGGTCAGGAGCTGAGCTAGTCCCTTTTTATATAAAAATAAATAAAATGAAATAAAACGGCGGCGCCCAGCTCTGCCGATTCAGGTTGGAAGGGGTGGTCGAGACGGGTTACGAGCAGAGTTAGTTTAAAACTACGAATAGGAGGCGCCTGTAAAACCATGATCAGCAACGCTTGCCAACAGCTAGGAAACGGACTGGCATGCATTGAACATTTGCAATAATAAGCTAATAGCTGTACAAGGTAGATGATGCAGTCGACTAGTACTTTTTTTTTCTTTTTTGAGGTACGGTCCACTACTGACTCTGTCTACTGGTAAGATGGGCCAACTCTGGAAAACGCCCCTTTCGGCGGGGAGTTTTTTTAAAAAGGGGATAAAAAAAAATAAAATTCGAAAAAGGGGTGTCAGTTGGATAAATTTAGGAAAATGGGTGCCTCCCGCCCGCTGGGAGGGCGGAAAGGAGCCTCCCGCCCAACCATAGGGCGGGATGCTCAAAAAAAATTTCCAGGGACCTCTTCGCGAATAAGAAAACTTTTTTTATTCGCGAAGAGGTCCCTGAAGCATGCCTCCCGCCCGGCCACTGGGCGGGATGCCTCCTGGTGCATTGTTATTTCATGTGTGTGTGTTTTCTGGCTTCCAAAATTCGTAACAATTCACAGAAAAATCCAAAAATAGCAAAACTAGTTTTGTTAGAAACTAGATTTCAAACTCTATAACTTTTGTTAATGGAGTTTAGTTTGAAACAAAATACTTTTACCCCTATTTTAAAACTAAGATTAAGAAAAGTTTATGCTTAACTTTAGGATTTCATGGTTTGTTGTTTATGAAGTTTGGTATGACTATTCTATAAACTCTAGGTACCTTTGTGCAAAGTTTTAAACTCAAATTTGATGTAAATTTAACTTCTTTTGTCTTGAATTTTTCAAATTTGAAATGTTAACTAAACCTAATTATAACCCTTTTATAATTAAAATCTATTGTTATTCTCTAATGTGATATTATTTAATATCTAATATATAGTCAAAGTTCTAAAACCTATAAAGTTCTAAAACCTATAATCTTATGCTCCTGGTCCATTTTTGTTATATTTTTTCTTAGATTATTTGTTTCAGAAACTATTTGAAATTCAGAATTTTTTCAAATATAAGATTCATTCGCCATACTCTTATGTATGCACATAAAATTTTAATTCAATTTTCCAAGGAAGATTACGGTATCTAAAACTCGTACGAAGATAGTTAAACGATAACGTTTGCAACGTAGAATCTAAATATTACGATAGTACAATACATGAAGCCATTTAAAATAAAATAATATGATAATAAACATTACAAATATTACAAATACATGAATCCAAATATTGTGTCTTCAGTCAATGCGGCAAATATTACAAATACGTATCTAGGTCTGATAGAATCTCAACGCAGCAAATATTACATATGAGCAAACAACGTTTAAATGTCCTCTCGTGCGGTCTGGTAATTCCTCTGACCGCACAGTTGAATTCACTTAAATCTACCCCATTCGGCCCATAAATCACATTTCCTTCTCCGTAATATATACTGAAAATACCCTTCTCGGAAGACATATCTGTCAATCATTAATAAACTAGTTATACTACATATTAATACACAACGAACGACGATCCTAAATTTCAGCGACTCTCAGATTATATTTTACAGATTCTAAACTATTCAGATTATAAATTATACTAAAAACAAATGAAAATACTAAAACTATTCAAAATATAACTACTCTATCAAATATTTCCTAAATTATAGTTATTTTCAAGTACTTATATGGCTAGAATGAGAATATACCTCAAAATCGACGTGTGGACAGGGCTTCGCCGCTTCCTCTTCTCACTTCCTCTCCTCTCTTTCTCTTTTTTTTGATTTTTGCTGGATAAAATGGCATTTTTGGGGCAGGTTGGGGCTTAAATAGCCGGTGGGGGGACATCCCGCCCGACCAAAGGGCGGGATGCATCCCGCCCTTTGGTTGGGCGGGATGCCCTCCCAGGGACCTCTTCGCGAAGAAAGTATTTGCGAAGAGGCCCTCGGGTGACATCCCGCCCGCTGGGTGGGCGGGATGTCCCGGGCCCCACGCGTCCCGCCCGTTCAGCGGGCGGGAGGCACCCATTTCCCTAAATTTTCCCAACGGCCACCCCTTTTTCGAATTTTTTTTTTATCCCTTTTTTAAAAAAAATTCTTTCGGCGGCGCCAGCGCTCCCCCTTCTCTGGCTGATCATAGATTTCGAAGATTCTGCATTTTGCCTTCCCGGGCCATAAGCATCTACCGGGCCTCTCATGGGTCGTCGCGGCATTGCAGCCTGTTCTCCTTCTAGAGGGCTGGCCCGCTGGAACTGCTACTACCTCTCCATCAAGTTGGCCTCGACCGTTGGGTAAAGAAAAACAACATCAGGCACCTTGTGATTTTGAAAGAGAACAAAGGCCTCTAGATCCGACCATTGCGGGCCGTCCGATCCCATCTCGAGACCACACTACCTCACAGCTCCAGCAGCGGCAACAGCGCCTGAGCCTGTCCCTGAGCAACAGCGGCAGCGGCTGCCGCTCGAAGACAGCAAGGTCAACCCTGCACGGCTGCACCGCCCGGTCGCATCACATATTCGCATCACACGTTCACATACCCAAGGCCATGGCACCGCCAAATTTCCCATTCCCCTCTCTCTCGGTCTCGCCGTCTCGGGCGCGACGCGAGACGCGTCATCTTGGGGGCCCTGCTGGCGAGATCCCGAACAGAGGGCGCACGGCACACTCCACCACGCACGCACGCGCGGACACGACCGCGCGGACCCAGACCGCCAGACGACGACGACTCCACGAAACGGCCGAAGCGCCGATCCGACAGGGCCATCGGATACCACCCCTCGAGGCCTCGAGGCGTCTCGTCAAGCACCTGTGTTTGTTTAACCCAAGCGGCCAAGCCGAGGACGTCCATCTCGCGTTGGCATCTAGCGACGAGCTCCAGCAGCGCGCGATGACTTGAGGCGGAACTTGCCAAATGTTGCCAGCGCCGCGCCCGAAAACCAGGTGCTGGCCCGGCGGGCCGGCGGGCTACACGCTCGCAGCGCAGGCCGAGGCTGGCTGCCGGCGCCGTGTGGGAGCGGACAGGCCGGCCGGTCCTGCGCTGCCTGCACGCGCGGCGCCAGCGGGCCGACCGCGACTTGTGGGGGAGCCAGACCGCGACGGCTGCATGTGCGGCCGTGCGCGCCGCGAGGAGTTTTTGGTGGGACGCGGCCGGCAAGTGCTGTGATGCTGCCCCGGCGCCAGCCGTTCCAGTGCTCCCCAGGCGTGGCGGGCAGTGACCAGTGAACGGGCGAGAGGCGCGAGGGGGACGCCACACTTGTCTCGTACCCGTGCGAATGTGAGGAAGCCATCCCGAGCGACGGAAGGTTGCGGGCTGCTGCAATGTCGCTTGCCAAAGCAAGTCGGGTGCTCAGGTGAAGTTTTTCGACACTGGTTTGGCGGTGATGTACACAGAGGCAATGTCTCGAATGTGAACGAAGTACGGCAGCTCCATTGCCGATTTTGACATGGTTTGGCGGTGATGTGCTCAGAGGCAATAATCTAATGTACGTGTGTTTGGACGTCAATTGCAAGGCAGAAGCAAGAGCTAACACACATCGAGAAGAAAAATCGTCACAGCTCAGAACGAGACAGCCATTCCGATTCAGAGCAAGGAAACGATACAGAGATGAACCGAGGCAACACCCTCATCAGAAAAAAACTGCGAGATTATTCACAGCCCTCTGCAGCAATAATACAATGTAGTTTCGGAAGCAAAAGCTAAGCAAAATCGAGAGCAAGAGAATGATCAATTGCTAGCTACAGCTAGGAGTAACGCACGAAGGGAATCGAATGCCTGGCCTGCCCTTGTATGCCGCCACGCCGATACGTGTAGGCCCGGCTGAACTCCTTGACCACCGCCGGGTTGCCATGGCCGGCTACTCCCCTCCGCCATTCGGCGTTGATGGATAGGCGGCGGAGCTGGCAGCGGCGGAGACGACGGGGGGAGCCATGGCTTCCGGCTTGGCTTGCATGGTGCCCGGGCCGTGAGAGAGGAGAGGGTTGAGCGGTTGAGGAAGGGAGGGGGAGAGAGGGAATGGTGCAATTTGAGTAGCAGTAGGGGGAGCAGAGAGCTATGTACTGAGCGATGGCAGGGAGCAGTCTCTAAGCCTGCCTGTTCAAGGGCAGGCTTAACCCTGTAAGTACTTACTTAGTTACTTATCAGTTATCTAGAATTAGCAAGCACGTGATGTAAGATTCGATCACTGCCTAGTGCCTAACAACTGAAGTCATCTTCCTTTCTTTCTTTCTTTTTTTTTTTAAAAAAACAACTGAAGTCATCTTTATCGTGTTTCACCGGCGGAAGAGCACAAAACTAAGACTTGGTGCTGCTCGCATGAGGAAACCGTCATCACAGGTGAAAGAAGCGTGATCGATGCAGTTAGTCATTTTGGCTCCTGCGTAGGATATGATATTAAAACGGGTATTGAATTGTATTTCAAAAATGCCCACAAGGCAAACAGTCTAACCAAATCGAATTCTCAGATTGAACTGCGCAAATCGCATGCAAAGAATGAAAAAAGAACAGTATTTACAAAAGCTCCTGGGCAAAGACAAAACCTTTTTAAAGTATGTTATGTACAGGTATGGTTCAGAATAGCAAGACATTACAAGAGATGATGGCCACCAAGTAGTACATAATGACTAGTCCATGGAACAGATGAACGAATTGGCCGCCCAGATGCAGAAGAGCACTTAAGATTTGCATGGGTCTATACCAACACCACAAAAAAATACCCATCCCCCCCCCACCCCCCCACCCCCCAACCCCCGCCCCTATAGTATCATATATGAAGCGAATTCAATGAACCAACGGCATCTATATCTATCAGCATTTGTTGTATCTATCAAGCTACCATACACAGGAAGCAGAAGTAGTAAAAAAATTCACTTCTGGTAGCGACGACTTTGGGAACCACGAAAGCACTATTCCCTGTATAAAAAAACAGCACTATGTGGAAAAAGAAGTGCAGATGCATAATCATCAGGAGTCTGCCACGACGTTTCCATTTTCGGTAGATGGGGCGTTTGAAGTAGCATCATCCATTGTCAAATTGGATATGCTATCAGACAGCGAGTTCACCTCTTCAGACTCGGATGGTGCGATTGTTGAAGCACCATCCTCTGAGCCAACATCAGAGGCTGCATCTGAAGCCATGCTAGATGGGTCTGATTGTTCTGGCGTTTCAGATAGTGACTGAGGTTGTCTCTGTAGGCTCCAATACATAATGCTAGCAGTAAGTGCAAGGATCATCTTCTGATTCACCTGTTGAACCAGCAAGAACGTAAGAATGATAAAGTAATGGCATGACTAAGTAACAATTCGCAAGTGAGAATCAGCATCATTGTTTTAAGAAGAGAGATAAAACTGCACACGATGCAGATACCATAACATTTCAGTAAATAGTGGTGCTTTCTAGGCATTTAATTTATATTTGGTGGCAACACTACTGGAAGTTTCATATTTACTAGCAATAGCGGTTTACCTCTATGATGTCCTCTGGCAACAGAAACACAGAGCATCCAAGCTTCCTTGCAACACTAATGATGTAGGTAGCATTCAGCTTCTTGTCCTCATCTGACAAATCGAAAAACAAATTGTAGATTAGTTATGATTCAGTTTTGACGTCAGTTGTGAAGAACGCAAAAGATTAGTCCAATGGTCAACTGAATGCATATGGGCTGAGAACAGACCAGCTTCCCCCTTTGTAACAACTTTCCAGTTCACAACCCTTGGCTGTACTGCGCTAAGAAGCTCAAGGAAGAACAATCCATTTGATAAGCTCTTGTCCTGAAGAGAAAAATAGGAAACTAAGCATCCAGAGTTTTCTGACAAGAAAATAGGACTTCAATCGATGGACATTTAAGCACCTTGAAACTTTCCATTCGAGAAGTTCTTCCTGATGCTTTCACTTTGTTGTTGGCCCAATTTAGAATATCAGCATCAGTAATTTCTTTTCCTTGGGACCCTTGGGAGTGGAATCTCAGTTTGTTTAACAGCTGAAGGATATTGAATCTCATCAATTGCCACAAAAGTGCTGAAAGACAACACCCAAAACCTAAGTTACATGATGCTACAAACGAATATTAAGAGTGTGTTCCATTAGTTCCACTAGAAAAATTAGACGCGGACAAACTCACCAACAATCAATTTCTTGTTTCCCTGAACAATATCATTCCCAGCTAGATTTACTAAAGAAAACTTTAACTGCTTCCCAATGTTTATAACTTGATTGCAATTCTCCAGTTTTCTAAATGGCAATTTAATTGGAGGTTTTGTTGCCAGCTTCCAATTGACAGATCCAGGAGAAACCTTGTCAAGTACTTCAAGAAGTACCCATCTGCATCAGGATGGACATTAATAACCAGCTCATTTAGAGAAAAAAAATATACCAAATATCTTATTACCCATTGCGAACATCTTCAAATACATTGTTCACATATGATTCAACCCCAAGGCTGTTGATCCACATCCGAAAGGCTCTTTCTTCTCTAGACAATAGAACATCATCACGTGTTGCTGTCTGTGTGAGCGTAACTTGTTTGATGTCACTGGTTAGACCATTCCTGCGCGGCATAGGACAATAGCATCCAAGTGAGGATCAGATGGCAATGCCGAATCCTTAGTGGTTTATCTGTTGAATGTTTTGGTGAGATAAGTCACATATTGAATGTTTTATGAAACCAAAGTTAGTCATATTTACCTATGTTGGAATATTTGCGCAACAAATGCAAGATTTAAATTGGCAGATCCCTCAGTGATATCCTTTGGGGTCAGGTATCTTTTACAGTCCAACTTCTCAGCTTGTTCAAGTACCAGTTTTGCCCTCTCCTCCGGATCCTTGGTATCCAATGTAGTTTCAGGGGAATGCTCTGGAGCAAGAGCTTTCAGAAGGTAAGCATAGGCTTCACCATCCTGTACAGAACTAACTTGTGTGACCATGGTGGTTGAAAAAAGTAAGCACATGAGCATGAAAAAAAATAAACCTATTTTGATGGATCGAGCACATTCTGACACACTGTTCCTAACTCCTATATTGCTTAAGGTGGTAACCACATCCAGCTAAGGGTATAACAGAATAAAGTAGTCTTTAACAACTGTCGCATAACCTTAGTTTGTCAATATAACTCAAATGCAGTGACAATATAATCAAGTGGCATGTATCAACAAATAAACAGTGACTGATATTTTGGCGGCATTTTTGTTAATCATATGCACCTTCACATCTGAAGAGAAATTGTTAACGGTTTTCTTGTAGCCAGCTTTTTTCAGATGATGGTTCATCCACCGAAGTAGCATTTTTTCTGGTGACAAGCTCAAAACCTCATCTATATCCTGCACAGTAAGGGTTAAAATGAAATTTGTTTCAAGAAAACATCCCGAAATAAAAATAAACAAGTAAAACATGCCTGCATTTATTTACCTTGCTGTCATCAAACAATTCCACCAGCTGCGGTGTCTTCTTGAGGTTCAGATCAGCCAAAAGTTGAATCTGATGATAAATACAAACAAATCTTTATTCAATGAACCAGACATCTGACGATAGTCTGTCTGTTGAATTGCCCAAAATGCAAAGCTTGATTCAATGCTTACCTTTATGATTTGTGATATCAATCCAAGAACTAAATGAGGCTGCATGCAAAACAATATAAGTTTGTGTAAGCCATGGCGTTTCCAATAGCTTGGATAAAAAACATGAACTGAGAGTAATATTGAGCCCATGCAAGAAGGTGACTGAATGTCTGTAGCATCTAGAGAAGCAGATAGGAAAAGAGCACAGCAGCAATCAGCAAAAGGCAAGAAAATGTAGGGAGCACGTGCTAATAGGTGATATAAAGAATATAGAGATTGGTACAAAGTGGTAAACGTTGCAAGTTTGGTACCCAAGTTAACAAGCACGGTACAACACATTGAGGAATTGGAGGACAGATAGTTCCGTGAACATCGTCACCTAACTTTTTAAAATAAATTAAACTGCAGCATTCAAGGAGGGAACAGATAACATACCCTTCCCTCCACCAAATCCTGTGTACCAATGTTGACAACAGTGCATCCAATGGCCTTGGCAGAATTGAGGCAGAGTGTATGATTTTCATTTCTCTGCCATGGATTAAGAACTCTTTTCTTATTTATTGCTCTCTCATCGATGGTCCCAGGTACAGCTACATTGATCAATTTGCTGAGAAAATGAGCCATAAATGAACAACCATCAGAAAGGTCTAGCTTTGGATAATTTTTTGTTTAACAAGTTAAAGGAATGCACTCTGCTACAAGCCAAAAACAAGAGAGCCATCTCACCAGAGCAGAACACCGTCCCTGATGAGATCAAACAACTGGTTTCCAGCCGGGTCGATTGGCAAGTACTTCTTCAGAAATGGGTCGTCGCGGAGATAAGTGTTGATGTGCGCCACGTACGACGATTTCTCTGCCTGATTCAGATTGTGCAGCAGCGTAGTGATGGTGGACTTGAGGAACGACGTCTTGCCGCCCCCGCCACCAGCACCGCCACCACCTTCCTTGGCACTCACCCTCGCCTGCAGATTCAGATACTCCTGCGGAGATAGAGCCAGATTCCACAGTCCCATTAGAATAAATTGAGAATAGCGGACGATTCCTGTCATGCTGTCCACATTCCAATTCAATAGCTCAGAGAAACGCCGAGATGCACGTACCCGGAGGAAGGACTCGAACTCAATCTCCTGATCGCTGTCGGGGTAGGAATCCGACAGGAAGGCGGCGATCTCCTCCTCGGAGACCACCTCATTGAGCCCCCTCAGCTTCTTCATCAGCCCCGGCAGATTCTTCGTGGTGACATGGCCGGAATCCCTCTTCAGAGACACGAACTGCGACACCGGCAAAACAAAATAACCAACCGGAACGGAACTGACGAACCACGCGCGAAACAACTGCGGTTTCCAGCGCAGCAGAGGGGAGGGCGCAGAGATTCGGACATCACCTTGGCCTTGAGCGATCGGAGCTCGACCTGCGTGAACTGCCCCTGCAGCGAGGGGTCGGACACGACGACCCCGACGAATCCGGCGGACATCTCCCCACCGCCGCGGCCCGATTCCGCCCGCGCCCGCAGCGCTGCAAGAGGAATCCAGATCAGAGAGGTTCACGGCCCGGACGGAATGGAACCCCCCTGCAAAAAAGCAGAACGAGGAGAAGGCCCGTCCCGCCGCCGGCGAAGCGGCGCGGCGAGGAGATACCTTTCGAATTGGTCACGGCAATCCCTCCCCTGGTGCGCGCGGGTTTCCTTGCGCTCGACGGAAAAAGGCGAGCAATGGCGTCCAGGTCTCCAGATTTCGTGGGGGCCGGGGCGCAGAGGGAAAGTGGTGGAGACGAGGAGAGGAGGTAAGGGCAGAGGTGGGCCCGGTTTTCTTCTGTTTGTTTTTTCCGTTTCCTGTCGCCGAATTAGGTTTCCCCCGGGGTCAAGACATTGGAAAAGGTAAACAAATCCAGGAAACTGCTTCTCTCCTCCCCCTTCCTACTGCTTTCTTCTCAGGGACTGCAGTTTTTTCTACACCGAAAGCAGGTTCCATTAACCATCAAACCCGTTACAGACGCAGGGGCTTATAATTCAAAAGGCACATTCGAATCAGCGGTAAATAATCTGCCAGGTTTTCTTTTGCAGGTAAAATAATCTGTCACGTTGTTACAACTGTCCGAACTGCAGGCAGAAAAACCGTTCAGAATCGGTGGTGGCAGGGCAGCCCTGCTGCCGGTGGCGCACGAGTTTTGAAGACAGAAAAAAAAATTCAGACGCCAAGAACGCACCGGCCAGCGCCGATCCCAGCACCGGCACGAGCGGGCGAGATACCAGATCGGACCGACAATTCGGCACGGCCCACCGCGGCCGCGCGCCCTTTGTCCCCTTGCGCTTTGTGCTGCTGCCGAAAGCGTCACCGGCCTCACGGCCTGGCCTGGCTTGGCGCGTTCCGACCTCGACGCTGTTCGCGTCGGATACGCGCCGGCCTGCGTACATGCACGCAGCAGCACACGTGGCTCCGTGTCCCTGCGCGCGCCGCCCCCTGGCCCACCGCAGCGACGCGCGTGGCTCCGTTCCGTTGGTGGTCGTGGGCACACACGTATTGCACCCGGACACGTACAGCTCTTCCGCAGCAGCAGAAATGGAGAGGCACAAATATTCAGAATGCAGAGAAAAAACTTGTGACTGCCCGTGACTACTTTTCGATTCCCAACCAGTAAAACAATTCAAGAGAAATCACCCAAAAAAAGTTCCAGTAAGGTTTTCTGTGCTCGCGGTACGAGCTGCATGAGCGATCGAACAATTCGGGCCACTCCTGTCACGCGTCGCGCATGAAAGGGAAGCGCCCTTGGGGAGATCGCCGTGAAGCGGACGGCGACCAAGCAAAAATTGTCGCGCGCTGCCGTTCCGGCGTCCGGCTAGAGCATCCTCCGAAAGTTCCAGATCGCCAGGCTTGCACGCCACACGTTGAGTTACCGGCCAAACCACAGCGGTGTGGCTGTGCTCGCGCCGATCGGTGGCGCGGCGCGGGCGTCCAGCGGCGCCGGTCGCCAGTACATTCCTTGGCTCCAAGGCTTTTGTACATTCAGTGGACCTCGGGTGCCTGCCGCCGAGCGTTGCCGCGTGTGATCCGACGGCAAGAACAAGGGAGGGAGAGGAATGGCAAGCGGGTGCCAGTTGCCGAGTTCGGAGGGGAAAGGGGACGGGAGTTCTTCCGATTTCCGGATAAAGTATGTATGCGCCGGGCTGGTGGTCACATGGCCCATGCGACCGAGGTGGATCGCCGCGGGCGTGAACGTGCCCACACGCCTTTTGTGGCGTGACGGGTCTTACTCCGCTCACGTGAAGCGGCGTCCTTTTTTCTTTTAGCTCGAAGTGGCTGTGGCTCGAACTCGGTTGGCATGTATCCAGCGTTGGGCTTCCAATCGGCTGCGGCTCGAATGGTTGGCATGTATCTAGCGTTGGGCTTCCAACCGGCTCTGGCATTCGAAGAAAGCCAAAAGACAGCCAAAAGTTTTGGTTGTGGTTGGAATTAATGTTTAAAAGTAATTTTTCCTCAGTTTAAAATTAAAAATAGGTCTGGAGGTGCTTTTCCTGGCTGTGGCTGCGGGGAGTTCGAAAAAATTATCCACCGCCACTCATTATGTTAGTGCCGGTTTGTTTTTCCTTTCCCTTCCTCCTTTCCCGTCCGCGAGCTCCGTTGCCTCGTGACCCCGCCGGTGCGCCACTGCCCCGCCACCACCGCCACGGGCCCGCGACCCCGCCGCTCCGCGAGCCCTGCCGTGAGCGAGCTCGAGCACGCCGGCGTGATGGCGCTGCCGCGAGCGAGCTCCTCCGCCGTCAGCTCCTCGATCCGCCGCCACGAGCTCCTCCGCCGCGAGATCCGCCACCATGGGCTTCGTCACCGTGAGCTCCTCCACCGCCACGAGCTCCTCGATCCACCGCGGGCTCCTCCGCCGCGAGATCCGCCGCCTTAGGCTCCACCGCCGCCTCCTCTTCTGTCGCCGCGAGTCCGGCCGCAGCACCCAGGCGGGCGAGCCCCCGGCCGCCGCCGCTCCTTCGCGCCTTGCCCAGTGAGAGGAAGAAGAATGGGCTGACGAGCGAGGTCCGCTCGTCAGTGAGAGGGAGAGAGTTGAGTGGGGAGAGCCGTGGATGACACGTGGGTTCCCTTAACACTTTTTTTTAAAAGTGACAACAGCCTAACCAAACGTCTTTCAACTTTCTCACGGCCCGCACCTTACGGCAGCTTTCAGCACTACAGCATACAGCTACTTTTTTAAAAGCCACAGCTCAACCAAAAGCACTCTCAAACCATCGATCTAGAGGGGAACCAATCTAGGGAGGATTCCTCCCGTGTCACCCAATCCCTGTAGGGTATAATTCCCTCCTAATCCCGGACTCCACTTCTTGTTCAGTAATGAAGTTGTCAGTTGCAAGGGATTCACAGGTTCCAAAACACAATAAGAATATGACTGATAGAAAGAAAAAAAAAGATAAACAAGAACAGATGTGTGACTACCAACAATGAACATCTGATATTGTTTAAATATCAATCTGAGCTCCTATCCAGCGACCATGACCAGCTTTCAATCGAGAAAACATCACAAACAAATAGAAACTGCAAAGAACAGTGGGCAGTTCGTTTGTACGGTGCCAGAGTCAACAGCATGCAAACACTATGACCCTTTGCCATTAACAGCAAGCAAACGATCCATACATTGATGAGATGGGAACAATTACATGTATAGATGAACTATGAGCCATCTGACAGATTACAATGGTTATTATTTATTGATCCATACATCTGCATCTGCTTCACCTTGGTGATGTAATCAGTCACCGCTTCCTCCTTGGACTTTCCTGTTCAGACCAAAGTTGCAAGGATACGTAAGCGTCAATTAGGAGTTTGGTCAGAGAAAGATTGCACATTTAAACAATTTCTCATTAGGGACAAGCTTACATCTAATATATTCATATGATCAAATATTAGTGGATAGTGGAAAAGGGGCATCCAACAGCTGCAACACTTATATATATCAGCCAAAAGGAAAGGAACCTGAATATAAATTTCTGCATATGAATGTCAATAAGCCAAGATTGCCTTGAACAAACAGGACATGCATTCATGAAAGTATACAGCTAGCGCATGTTGAGACCATGGCAAGACGACTAGTACATTGACCTGCAAGTAAGTCTACATAATCAACAAAAATTCTGACAACCAAAGTTTCTAAGATTGTGACAAGAGACATGTTAAATGCAATTGCAGGTTATCCTGTTACTTTGCTATGATAAGAACAGATGAGAACAAACAGGGCATGCTTGCTACTACTGCATATGAACCATCAGTTTGCTCAGCTAGTAATGGACTTATAGATATGTACTACAAGTGTGGTTTCCTAGAAATGGGTGATGACATCATAATTAGGCTTACTAATAATTACTAAGCCATGTGCATACCTCTGCTCATACAGACAGAGCAGAGGTCTGCACAAGGTAGTGCATCTGTGAAGCTGTTTGCTCATTTGTAACAAGGTATTTATTTTTGTTTCTCATAAGTTCAGAAACATCAATCACCTCAAGCCAAAGTAGAACCACCCTTCAATACAGAATTAACATCTCCCTTTCCGCTGCAAAGAGGAACAAACTGGTTACATCAGGAGCAAATGTCATTACTAATCACAAGGACTGAACCAATATATGTTAGTAAGCATATCATTTCCTTCCTCAGCCATATTAAGCGTGTAATAGGTTCCGCAGTCATGAAGATCTACCTGTTTTGTGCATCCTTGAACACGTCAAAAGCTTCAGCCTTTTCATTTTACTACTTAAAAGGTACACTGCAGGTAATACAAAGAGCATAATCTCATCCTCATCTTCCGCCCTCCTCCTAACTAGATCATCCACCCTCGAATTCATTTTTCTAAACCTTCAAATGTTCTACATGTACGAAGAAACAACAGTGTAAGAATAGAGTCCTTTCCTTCAGGAAAGTGACAAAACTATGCTCAAAACAACACAAATTCAGTTTACTAAAATTCATTTTTCTACAACAAAACAAACAGTATTTCAGGGTAACAATTGGTATAGCATAGTACAAAACATAACAATATTCAGTTTACTGAATGACTAGAAACAAATTGTTAGTAAATATGGATAGCTAGATGCTAGCGTGATCACGTGTGGGCCCAGCCCGTAATCTCCTCTGATTCTGTTTCTATAAGTTAGAGGAGGATTACCCTGGCTGCTGGTCTATATATATATATGTAATTGGTGTTCATCAATATATCTATCTATTTACGCGTGATTATTTACGCTATCATGGTATCACGAGACTCTCGATCCGTGACCTAATCGCTTCCACATCTCATCTACTACCGCCGCCGCCACCCACTTGCCCTCGTCATCCATGGTGCCCGAGTCGCCCAGGACGGCGAAGCAGCGCGAGGAGGATCGTCTTGCCGCTGAACAGGCCGAGTAGGCCAAGCGCGATGCCCTCCTAAGCGCCGCCGACGCCGCGGCCAAGGCTGCTACCGATGCCCAGGCGCGTGTTTGCACCGCCGTCGAAGCCCTGGACCACGAGCGCGCCCGTGCTGCTGACCTGGAGCACAAGGCCGTCGACCCTGCTGCCAAGGAGGACGGCGACCCCGACGACGGCGACATCGCCTTCGAGGCTGCATCCATCGCCCACCTCCTCACCCAGGCCGCGGCCATCCAGAACATCAAGGCCGTCGTGCCCATTGTTCTGGATCCCTCTCCACCAACTACAATCGCTGGCGCAATCTCGTTCTCCTCACGCTGGAGCGCTACACCCTCACCAGCCACATCCTCTCCGACGCGAAGTACCTTGGACATCCCTCCTGGCGCTGCATGGACGTCGTCGTGCTGTCTTGGATCTTCGGCACGGTCACCGGTGACCTCATGGACGGCATGCGCGAACACAACGACACGGCGCGCGCCACGTGGCTCGCCATCGAGGATCGGTTCCTCGGCAACCGCGAGACGCGAGCTCTTCACCTCGACGCCGAGTTCCGCATCTTCGTTCAAGGCGATCTCTCCGTGAACGACTACTGCCGCAAGATGAAGGGGATGGCCGACATTCTTAGAGATCTCGGTGAGGTCGTTCACGACCGCACCCTCGTTCTCAATGTCCTCCAGGGCTTGAACGAGAAATTCGCCCACCTGCAGGTTCACTTCAAGCGCGCCCGTCCGTTCCCGACCTTCCAACAGGTCCGGAACGACCTGCTTCTTGAAGAGCTCACCTCCAGCAAGTCTTCGCCGGCGCCTTCAACTGCCCTAGTTGCTACGGCACCCAAGAGCCCTGCTCCTTCCACGAGTGTTGCGTCCTCCACCGCGGCTCCCAGCACCTGGTCCTCTGGCTCTGATCGCCGGCGCCGTCGCAAGGGCAGGAAGGGCGGCAACCCAGGCACCAGCAACACCGGCGCCCCCTGGCCGTCCCTGTTCAACCTATGAACCGGCAAGATCACCATGTGGACGGGGCCGCCGCCGAAGCAGGGTTCTCGCGGACCATCTCAGCAGCAGACGGCCTACTTCGGGCTGCCACAGCAGGCCATGCAGCAGCCGGCTGCTGCGCAGCAGCAGGCCCTGATCATGGCCATGGCTCCCTACGGCGTCACTGGGCCTCAGCAGCTCGGGCTCCCTGGTCCATCCATGGCGTCCTATGGTGCCCTGCAGCAGCAGCAGCTTCAACCGCAGCAGTACCAGCCTCAAGCGCCTCTCCAGCAACACCAACACCCTGCCCCTACGCAGCTTCCGTGGACACCATGGGGCTCCTCCTTCAGTACGGTGTCTCTGAACCCGCAAGCCACTACTGAGTGGGTTGTGGATTCAGGCGCCTTCAGCCACATGATGCTCTACTCTGGTAACATCTCCCTATTGCGTCCTCCTCGTTCATCTTATCCTTTGGTAGGCAACGGGTCTACTCTCCCTGTTTCATCCATTGGTCACACTGTCTTACCCGGTCCCTTTTATCTTAGTATTTGTTGCTCCAGATATTATTATTAAGAATCTTATATCCATTCGACAGTTCATCATTGATAACACCTGTCCTATTGAGTTTGACCCTTTTGGCCTCTCTGTGAAGGATCTGTGTTCCAGGACCACTCTCGTCAGGTATAATAGTTCCGGATTGTTATATTCATTGCATCTTCCGGCGTCAGCTTCTGTGTCACGTGCCCACCTCGCTGCGGCTTCCACCACCCTCTGGCATCGACGCCTTGGACACCCTGGGCATGAGGCCCTGTCCAAACTTACTAGTGTTTCCGCCATTCATTGTACCAATAATGGTCCGGTGATACTTTTTGTCATGCTTGTCAACTCGGTCGTCACACTTGGTTGTCGTTGTCTAGAGCTCTCAAGATTTTCGATTTAATACATTATGATTTGTGGACTCTCTCATTGTGAGTGTGTCCGGGTACAAATATTATCTTGTTATTCTTGACGATTGCTCTCATTTTACTAGGATGTTCCCGTTCGCCTCAAGTTGGAGACATTCCCAACACTGGCTAACTTTTTCTCTTATGTGACCATCAAGTTTGGCTGCGCCATCAAATCCGCCCAGTGTGATAATGGCCGTGAGTTCGATAACTCATCTTCCCGGTCCTTCCTCACTCACGGCATTCTGCTTCAGATGTCGTGTCCCTACACTTTGCAGCAGAACGATAAGGCCGAGCGCATGATTCTTTCTCTCAACAATATTGTGCGCTCCCTGCTGTTTCAGGCTTCCATGCCAGCGTCTTATTGGGTTGAAAGCTTGATGACTGCAACACATTTGCTCAATCGCCTCCCTTCAAAGACCCTTGCGTTCGCCATCCCTCACTTCGCCCTGTTCGGATCCCCGCCCTCATATGAACACCTTTGTGTCTTTGGGTGCACTTGCTATCCGAACACAGCAGCCACCACCCCTCATAAATTGTCCCCTCGATCCGTTCGCTACGTCCACTTAGGCTACTCCCCTCATCATAAAGGGTATCGGTGTTTGGATCTCTCTTCTAATCGTGTGCACATCTCTCACCACGTCGTGTCTGATGAGACCTCCTTCCCGTTCTCCACCTCACGGACGCCAGCTGCTACTGACCTTGATTTTTTGGATCAGTTTGATGTTCCGGTCCTCCCGATCAGACCTCCTCCACCTGCAGGTTCTCGACGCTCCTCGACATCATAGGGTGCTCCGCCGCACGTTGCAACTGTGCCTTCGGGCACGCCCGTGCCCACCACACCTCTGGCCTTGGCGCCGTTCCACGCGGCCCCCGGAGCTCCAACGCCCGTGCCACACGCGGCTCCTGGCGTCCCTGCGCCCACACCACGCGCGGCCCCTGGAGTCCCTGCGCTCATGCCACGCGCGGCCCCAGGCGCCCGCGCCATCCACAGCCTCTGGTGCCCTTGCTGCTCCAGGCCAGTTTCGTCTGACTCGGCGCCTACCTCCGGCCCCAGCGGTTCCGTCGTTGCCAAAAGGAGCGGTTCCCATCACCCCCGTCGTCAACCAGCACTCAATGGCAACTCGTGGCACATCGGGGTTCCGACAGCCTACTACTCTTCACGTTGTCACCGTCTCACCAATTCCCAAGATGTACCGCAGCGCTCTCGCCATCCGAATTGGCGCGCTGCCATGGAAGATGAGTACCCTGATCTCCAATAAAACTTGGGAACCTGTTCCGCGGCCTCCTGGTGCTAATGTGGTCGCAGGCAAATGGATTTTTCACGTAAAGTATCATGCTGATGGCTCCTTGGATTGATATAAAGCTCGCTGGGTATTTCGAGGCTTCACACAACGTCCTGGTGTCGATTATGACGAGACCTTTAGCCCGGTGGTGAAACCAGCCACACCACGGTTCGTATATTCTTCTCTCTGGTGCTCTCACACGACTGGCCAGTTCATCAGTTGGATGTCAAGAACGCCTTCCTTCATGGGACCTTGTCCGAGACAGTCTACTGTTGTCAGCTAACCGGGTTTGCCACCTCAACAAGTCACTGTATGGTTTGAAACAGGCTCCTCGTGCGTGGTACAGCCGTTTCACTACTCATCTGCTTTCCATGGGATTTGTTGAGGCTAAGTCCGATACTTTGCTGTTCATCTATCGCCAAGGATATGATACTGTATATCTCCTTCTCTACGTGGGTGACATTGTCCTCAAGGCATCCAGCGGACCTCTTCTTCGTCGAACTATATCAGCTTTGCAGCAAGAGTTCTCTATGAAGAATTTGGGTGCTTTGCATCACTTTCTGGGCGTCTTTGTTCAGCATGGCTCTTAGGGCATATTCATGTCCCAGCGGCAGTACACCTTGGACATCTTGGAACGTGCAGGTATGAGTGACTACAAGCCTTGCTCTACCCTTAGTTGATACTTGTGCCAAGATCTCTGCTACAGATGGTCTGCCGGTCATTGATGCCACGCAATATCTTAGCTTGGTGGGTGCCTTGCGGTATCTCACCTTCACCAGACCTTACATCTCCTATGCAGTTCATCAAGTTTGTCTTCACATGCATGATCTGCGGGAGCCTCATTTGTCTGTAGTTAAGGGCATCATGTGCTACTTGCAGGCCACGCTCGACCATGCATGGTCTTCTTCTTCACCAATCTGCACCATCAGAGCTCATCGTCTACACGGATGCTGATTGGGCTGGTTGCCCTAACATGCGCAAGTCTACCTCTGGCTATGCCATGTTCTTTGGTGACAATCTGGTTTCCTGTTCCTCGAAGCGGCAAAGCACGGTCTCCCCGATGTAGTGTAGAGGCTGAGTATCGTGCTATGGCCAACGGTGTTGCCGAGGCGTGTTGGCTTCGTCAACTTCTGCAGGAACTTCACTGTCCCTTGACCAAGAGCACCTTGGTAAACAAGAATGAAAATCTGAATTGTATATGCTCGGCTGTCCTTTGGGTTCTATGGAAACTAAGGAATGGTTTTTGTTTTCAGTGAAAATGCTGGCATGGAGTGGAACCGGTGCTGGGATCGGTGGCAAGGATGCTGGAGAGATGGAAAATTCTGCTCAAGGAGGACAAACGCACGGAGATGGACAGCTTCATTGGGGGACTGGAGCGGCTTGGAGCAAGGATGCCAAGGATCATGAGCGCTATGGAACAATCAGATTTGGGAGCGTCTTCATCTGCTCAGTCCCATCAGGACTCCAGCGCTGCAAATCTGGGGGCACGAGCTCCTTCTACCGCGAGTTGATGACCCGTCTTTAGTCCTTTTGCCGGCTGCTATAGACAGTGGCCTGGTTGAACCCTCTTGTTGTGCGGGCGAGCGTATTAATACGCTGAACTAGCACGCTTTGGAACTTTTTTTATGCTTTGTTCATGCAATAAAGCGGGAAAACCTTTTCTCTAAAAAGAATATCAGCTCTCAGCAAGCAAGAGGCAACCTGCAGCTGCAGGCCCTGCCCCTATCCTGAAGTCCGCAGAGACGCCACCCTCCTCATGAGACGGCAGCACAGCAGGGAAACGCCCCGGGACGACGGGCGGCGCTCCTTCTCCGATGAAGACGACAGCTCATCCGGTGACGCCGCCGACACGTGCTCCCGGGTCTTGGCCCGCGCGATCTCCTCGTAGACGAGCCTCTTCCTCGTGTAGAGGTTCGCGGCCTCCCGGTTGATGGCGCCGCCATCCATGACAGGCTCGTGCAGAAGCGAGACCACGACCAGGAGGATCTTGTCCACCGACCACGCAGGCGTCCACCAGTTCTTGTCAGTCAGGAAGTCGAGGCAAACCAGCCTGGTCCTCGGATCGATGTTCGGGTGGTACACCTGAAATCGCAAGCGCAGAGCAGCACAAGGACATGGAATGGATGCATGTGTCAGCCCAAAAAACCGAAGAGAATTGGACGATCAGAAATTCAGAATTCAGACAGAGAGGAGATCACCTTGGTCGCGAACCTGACCTTGGGAGACTTGAAGGGGTAGTCGTGCGGGCCGTGCCAAGAGTCAAAATAACTTTAACAAAACCAAACTGCCAAAATGGCGCTCAGTTTAGTAGGCAGTCGACCAGTAGTAGTAACACCAAAACCTCACATCATTCTCGAAATAGATTTCATCTAGAACCATATAATGTAAATAACCGGCCATGTATGCTGACCACTAACATACATAAAAGGTAACATATGTACATCTTATCATACCGGCGGCCTAGGTGAACAAACCAATCAATTACATCAGAAACAATCCAATTCTACTCACACCGGATTTATTCATGTAACACGATTCCCAGTCAATTACTACATCTTATCATTTCTAATCCACTCGAACAAATCAATTCATCAGAAACACCAAATACTCACACCGAATATACCAGGCGGACCCTTCACCTTTCATCAGAAACGAGAGATAACTGTCACACCGTGTTTCCTCTACCAGGCGGGCCAGGCGGCATCAAACTCTCAAGCTGCGAAATCCTCTCACGCTGCCAAATCCAAGTCTCCATGGGAACTGAAGTCAGGTGGGTGATTTCCTCACCTTGTACGAGGAGGTAGCCAGTTATTCTTTGATCCGCTGGAATTTCAACCGCAACGGGAATCAATTCGACTGAAGACGTCGGCATGACCGGGGAGGAGGAGGCGGCGCCGGAGGTGGACGTCGCGTCGGTGCGGAAAGAAGACGTCGCCGTGGCCGTGGAGGAGGGACTGGACGTCGACGACGCGGCGGCCGCGGGAGACGTTGCCGTGGCTGGGGGAGGAGGAGGCGGGCGGAGGAGGTGGACGTCGCGGCCACGGAGGAAGAGCGGGACTGTTGGAGCTGACCACCTGATCAGCCTCCCCTCACGAACTCTCTGCACAGCAAGCAAGCACTCCTTGCTAGCTACACTCGGTGGATGAAAAAAAACACAGGCTAATAGAGATCACTGATACACACATGAGAGCACAGCACACCAGTGCTCCTCTTTTCATTCTTTTCACCACCCAAATAGACGCGGATTACAGGTCTTAAATAAACACATCCGGACCCATGTTTTGGCCGCATGATCCGGCCAAACGCCGCATGGCTTAACCACTAGGCACTTCCCTACATGCAGGCCACATCTCCTTGCATGTAGAGCACCACTAACAGCACACACTAACGACTCTTCCAACAGCAAGCTCTGATCCAGTCCATCAACCATGCGTGCGCCCATGCAAACAGACTAACTTTATCTTCTTACTCCTAGATTAGCGCCGCCACGACTCGATCGACCAAGCACCTGACCGCACACACACCTGCAAGCCTAACTCCAATGACACACGTGCACACATAACATCACGCCTGCCGATGATATGCTCGCACTTGCAAATCCTGACCACTACGCCATGCTGCACAACAGATAATGGACACAATTAACATCTAACATGGACCCAATAATGCTAAACTGACACACACGCACACACCTAACAAGATTATGTCTAACATGGACGTCGTCGGAGGAGGAGTCGCCGCGGACGTCGAGGACGCGGAGGGAGATCTTGATGCTGCCGTGGCGAAGGAAAGGCCGGACGCGTCGATGCGGGAAGGAGACGTCGCCGTGGCCGCGGAGGAGGAGGAGGAGGAGGCGGCGGCGGAGGTGGACATCGACGGGGTCGACGCGTAGGCGGCGCTCGTTGAGGACGAGGAGGAGCTCGACGACGACGACGACTCGCTGCTCTTGCAGCGGCGACGCTGACAGCAACAGTACAGGAGGATCAAAGCTCCAACTAGCATGGTGAAGAAGAAGGCAATGCCTCCACCGATCGCGCCGCTCTGGGCCATGGTGAGGGCATGGCGCTGCTTCATGCCAGCGGAGGCGGTGGTGGAATGGCGCACCTTGATTCTTGTAAGTTTGATTCTTGGGTGTCTTCTGCTCATTGGAAGGCACCGAACCAAATTTATAGTCCAATTAGCACAGCAGCTTGCCAACAGACTGCACGGGCAGCAGCACATCCACATACGAAGGATCGCGAATGGACTATGAACTACGAGGCTAGCCATAAAGGTGCTGCAAGCGTGCAATGGAGTTCAAGACATGTATTCCTTTAGAGCAAGTATTATGGGAGGCTGCGTGCCGGCTGAATCCTATGCAGAGGAGAGAGAGGAGAGGAGAGAGAAGAAAGCGGCGTTCCGCTTAGGCTGTCTCCAGCGATATCCTCCAAATCCCATCCTCTACATCCTTCATTTACAGAATTCTCTACAAGATTCTCTCCTCTATATCTCATTTCTCTCCAACAACGTTCTCTAAATCTCGTTCTCTATACATTAAACCCTATATTAGAAACGTATTTTGTTTCAAATTTTTATACGTACGTATTTATCATACCTCAAACGCTATGGATATATTTTATTTTTATTTAATTCAGTGTCTGAAACGTAAAGAAAAAATAAAGAAGAGGAGAGAGAATCTCTATATATATATAGAGAAAATCTGTAGCGTTCTCTATTTTAGAGGACCATTTAGAGAACGCTGCTGAAGCAGCAGAGAACGGAATCTTCTTCTATCTATAGAGTACAGGACCCTTTACAGGCATCCGCTGGAGATAGCCTTACCGCCGGTTGAAGAATCTCTGCTCGTGGGTCTGGATGGATTCCACCGCCAGCATACAGCCTGCAGCGGACCCAGAAGCGGGCGTATAGCCGCGCATGCAGCCGGTCAGCCGGCTGCATTATAAGCCTTGCTCTTAGGGTCCTTTGGTTAGATTTCCAACCGGTTGGCATGTAGTCCGCGTGTCGGCTTGGCATGTATCCAGAGTTTTTTTTTGGAACGCATTTATCCAGGGTTGGGCTTCCAACCGGTTAGCAGTATCAGAGACAGCTAGATCGATGGTGGACTGGATGGACCGTTCCCCCACCCCACCCCACCTGAATTCCGGCCAGTGGGCGCCCAGAGCTCCATGTGGCATCTTTAGTTTCAAGTGAGTAGTCTCTCTAGTTGGTTTGTTTGTTTTATGTAATCACAACTCTGTAACCTCCCGCTTGCTTCCTTCTTAAATGCAATGCAGTGCTCCTGCTTTTATTTAAAAAAAAGTTCCGGCCAGTGATGGGCCAACCAAACTTGACCGGTTGGGTCGGCCTGGCCCCGTGTGTGACCAGACCATTCCGTTTTCGTCAGCCTTCCCCCAGTGCCTGGACAGTTGTTGGACCTGTCCTGTTTGTAATTCGGCCCTCTGGGCCCTGCCATGGGGCCGATTTGCGCCTCTAGAATCCGCGCAGAGACCACCACACGCTTGTCACCGGCAGCGAGCGCGCGCGCGGCCGTGCCGAGCTCAGAGCCAGGCAGGGCGTGTCGGTGTGCGCGGGAAACGCGGCGCGGACCTCGACACGAGGTGTGTAAAGTAGGGCGCCTTTGTTGGTTCCCCAGGCATCTGCATCTTCCGCGATACCGTCCTGGTCTCTCTGGTCCTGACTGGCGTCATAAACTGACGGCTTCATCGAACCCTCCCAGACTGGTGACGATTCCGGGTTCATGGCCTGAACTGAAGAATGGTTGTTCGCGGTTGAGACGACGCTGATCTTTTACGGCATGGCTCGGTGAAAGCAAATAGAACGGCTAAAACAAGTGCGCTGAAGAGCGGCACGCGTTCAACTGCTGAACTCTACTGCCTTCAAGATGTCATGTTGCCAGGGATTTCAAAAGTTAGTGTCAAGTTACTCGACCTCCAGTATAACGACCGAGTTACATTTACGAAAACAAAACCAATTCACGAGTGCATTACGTAGAACGCAGCTTCATTTCATTGCTCTGAACTCAACAGGCAGTTTGGAAACGAGACCCCGACACAACACCCAACTGACAAAGTGAAAACGATATTCACACACACACAAGCAGTCACATGACGAATAAAAACCTAGGGACGGGACGAACAACCCAGCAGAAGAGCAAAAGGAAAAAAAAACACAAATGAAACGAGTGGTCTGCTCAGGCACAGCGACATTGAAGCAGCTAATCAAGCAGGCCGACCCCGTCGCCGCTGGCGGAGGCTGATCAGCTCGTCGACGGCCACTCCCGGCGGATGTCGAAGGTGTAGTTGATCTCCAGGTAGCACTTCCGGTCGTCGTCGAGGAACTGCCGGAACCAAGATGTCAGATAAATAAACCTTCTGAAACTCTGAAGACTGAATTTACCGCTTGCCGGTTACCACCCCTGGAATTAACTGAATGATCCCGTTCTCGACATTGCAATTTACCTTGGTCCTGGCAGAGTAGGAGCCCCGGGCGAACATTCCCGACGGGGTGGTGTCCTCCGGCGTCACGTAGGTGTAGGGCTCCAGCTGGGGGCTGAACGTGCCGAGCATCTCCTTGGCCCTGTCAACTGCGCCGCCGTGTGACAACCAGCAGAGAGCAGGCCGTGAGCTGTGCGATCATTGAGCAGGCGACGACCGGAAACGTGGTCGTGCGCAGAAATGGGAGCACGGGGTGCTCGGTGACCGAGATCATGGCGGTTTGGTTCCAGATTTTCGGTGTCGTCTCTCACCTTTGAGGCCGGTCTTCCAGACGGTGTTGGTGTAGCGGAGGCCGGAGACGATGTTGTTGCTGACGGAGAAGGTGAACTTGAGCCGGTAGGGGGAGCCTTCCTTGAGGGTGAACCACACGCCCTTGGCGTTGGGCTCCACCGGCAGAGGCAGGAAGATGTCGGGGCGGCCGGGGGACAGGATCGACAGGCTCATTATCTTCACGTCCGGCTCCAGCGTCTCTGCAAACATTCAGGACGATGTTCAAAACTCAGATCTGCTCATTACATCAAATTCAGATAGTACTGATTTTCTCCCCGCTTCAGGATCGAGATACTTGCATCTCCCACTCAATTGGCCAAAAAGGTTTTGGCCGTGCTACTTGAATTTACAACATGGATTACTCTGAATTCTGTATTCTGATGGAGAGTATGCCGAATGGCTGATTCTGAATTTGCAGTGAATGAAAATGGGTCCAACACTCTTACTGAAACCAGGAAGGTGTTTAACGACATTAGTCTAAAAAGTCTAAACCAAAAGCAAAGGCTCCTTCAACAATGCCCTTCGAAAATGTGCTGACCTTAAAAGCAGCAAAAAAAATGAGTATGCTACTTGATCGAGATACGATTAATTTTCTCCTTTAAGATCGAGATACTTGCATCTCCCATTTAAATGTCCGAAAACGTTTTGAAATTTGCTACTTGGATTTATGACATGGATTGTTAAGAATTCTGCATTCTAATGGAGGGCAACCTGATTCTGAACATGAACGCATGAAAATCTGTCCAACAACCTAAAACAAGGAACGTGCTTAACATTAAACAAATGTGCCAAATGCATGAAAATGCGTATAGCATTCGTCTAAAAAGTCTAAACCAAAAGCAAGGGCTCCTTGAACTATGCCCTGCAGAATGCACTAATCTTAAAAGCAGCAAAAGTGCCGTTCAACTATATCAGCCCAACGACAACAACCAGCATGCCACTTTTCAGGATTGGAAGGTGCTGATCTTAATCAAGCGTTCAAGGAAAAAACTGGTGCCCCTTCACCCCCTTTCCTCAGAAAACGGTCGGCATGAAAAGACAAGCAAGCCGGCGACCGGCCGGCCGGCCTGTCCAACGGAGCCCACCACCGGCCACCGCCTTTCTTTCCTTTACCCCCAGCGCGTCTTCATTTTCTACGGCAGAACGCAATACGAGCCCCAGGTACGGTACGGGGGGTGTGGCCGGCGGTGCATTAGCGAGGACACGGGTTAAGCAAGGGAAACAAACGAAACGAAGGGCTCACGGCCGGCGTCACGGTCACGGGACCATCTCGGCGAGCATGGCGGTGCTCTCACATGCGCACCGCGGCGTGTGCCAGTGCCCCCACCATGCATTAAACTAGGCGGCAAGGACGGGCGCGCGAGCCAATCGAACGCACGCAACCAGCAAATTCGCAGAAATTTAGTAGCTCGTTTTAATGTTTGCTGCGAGTTTACCTCCGACGGAGTTCAAATCCACGCTGCCGAGGAGCTGCTCCTTCCACCGCCGCAGGCTCTCGTCGTCCTGCGAACAACGCACGCGGCCAAGCCAGGAAGTGAGGAAACGCGCCGGAAGCTAAGGTGACCGTTACCGAAAGGAAAGAACGGCAAGATCATCGGCGTGAAAAAGATCGACGGGAACGTTATCCCGGCGGCAATGGCGGCGAGCGGGGGGACGTGTAGCAAGTACCTTGTCCTTCTCGAGCTGGTCCTTGATGCTGACGCGGGGGCCGAGGTCGATGACCTTGGGGGCCTCCTCCTCGTCCTCCTCGTCCTCGTGGCAATGCGGCGGCGGCGTCGCCTCGCCGCACTTGCCGTTCGCCGCGTCGCCGCCGTGCTCCGCCGCCGCGTTCTTGGCCTTGGACGCCGCGGCCTCCTCCGGCTCCGGCGCCGCGGGGACGTCGACCTTGGAGCAGGAGATGGCCGCCTCCACCGCCGACGACATCGTCACGCTCCCGCACACAATGCCGCCAGAGCCAAGAGAAGCGAAGCGGAGAGGACGGCCGGGGGAGCACGCAAGACAAGAGGAGAGGAAGCGTGGCAGAGCCGCAGAGACGAGGAGGAGGGGCACGGGAGGCGAGCACAGATACCAAGAGCGCACCAAAAGGCGAGCGCACGGGGAGGGAGAAGAGGGAGGCGGCGGACACGTCGAGGCGGATTCGGACAGGGGGAAAGGACCGCGGCGCAAGGCTCCAAAAAGAGGGCGCGGGCGGGCGGCGAGGGGAGATGGTTGGATCCGACCAGAGAGGATAAGGGGCTTTAATTCTCTCCACCCCCGCGGGGAGGCGACGGAGTGGAGACGTCGTGACGGGCACGACCTGCGCCGTGATGCAATGCAATGCAGCCCCTCTACAGGTTGTCCAGCCGTGGTGGCGTTGGTTAGGAGTTTTAATTCTCCTGTCGATGCGATCAGATCATTGGTGGCTTTGAAGTTTCTATAACAGCGGCTCAGTAAATCGTGCAGGTTTGACAGTACGGTGACGGTAGAAGGTAGAAACTTCCATGAACTGCGTGATTGACCCGGCGCAAGTTTTTATCCTGCTGGGACATTCACCCGGCAGGTAAAGATCTGCCCGGGTGCCCTTCCCTGTCCGCGCGGGCAGCTTTGTCCGGGGCCTTGTCCGGTAGCAGGGCCCGTGCCGTCCATCACGCCCCAATCACGGATCTGCGCCACAGGCAGCGTCAGGCCACCCGATGCGGCGTAACGCTCGAATCAATGGGGCACCTGACGCCAACTCATCTCGGTGGCTCGTACTACGGCCCTCAGCGTTGCCAACAACACTACAACAGGCAACTGCTGCGCCGAATTTTCCGATCCATTCAGCCTGGTTGGGGTCCAAAATGCATGCAAACTTTCTGCCATCTGAAGAATCCTGCCGTACCACTTGCTGACAATGTAACTATGCTAGTATGCTACCAAGGAACTACTGTGTGACATGCAAAGGAAAGTTGGCATTGGCAATGGCAACCTTTCGAGCTGAAAATCTTCATCGAAAAACAGCTTCCCAGCCAAATGGATGAGGGTTGGCAAGCCAATGGCAAGCATCTGTGCTCATTGCAGTGACCATGGCCCTTTTACCGCCAAAACTGTAAAAAGGAAGTATAATTTTCTGTAAGAGCTGGTAACTACGCACAAATTTCTTGGATCTCGTCGTGCAGCCTACGGTTGGTAATTTTCTTTCATCAGAGCACAGGTGCTGTGTTCTTCTACGAGCAGGAGATCTAACGCTCTACAATATCACCCGCAGCTAGCGGATCGAAAAATGTACAGCAAAGTTTTGCGCGGCAGCAAGTTGTGTCTTGCAACGAATCTGCCATGAGGGAGAATAATCATTGATCAGGATCAATTGTAAAGTTGGGCCTAGGCTCGGGACTAGCGGGCCACCGCAAAAGCCCGGTCGGCGCAGCCCCCGAACTCAACTCGACCCGGCCCACTAAGAAACCGCCACCGGGTCGGAGTCAACCGCGCACGTCCACACTCGACTTGCCAGCGTCGGCGGGCAGCACACGGAATTCACACCGCCGGCGCCGGAGCCGCGATGCTGCGCCTCCGAAGCCACCTCCTCTCCGCCGTCCGCGCGGCCTCGCCTCTCCCTCCCACTTCCTTCCTCAACCGCCACTCCACCGCCACCTCGCCGCACCCCCCGCTCGCCCTCCCACCATGGCTTTCCTGTTGAAGCCAGAGCGTATCAAGGAAATTGTAGATTGTGCCCGCAAGCTTGTCGCGCCATGCACCTCAGCCATATTGAAGCTGGCCTTAGCAACCACCTACAGCATCAGCCCTCGGAGAATCGGCGTGGAAGTTGGAATTCTTGAAGAAAGCTCTTGGATGCTCCGAGGCTGAGCTGCGCATTGCAGTTGGCAGGTTGCCTACCATTCTGAAATTATCAGAGGTCGACCTGACCCGCACGGTGGAATTCCTGAAGATGGGAGGTTCGTCTTGAGGCTCAGTATACGGCGCATACGACAGCAAAAAGGTACGATTTGCTGGTGCTAAAAAATTGTGTGTTTATTGTTGTTCTACAAGAACTAACTGTTGACGGAGAATCTGAAACTAGTTCCCTGCTTTAAAGTTTTACTGAAGATCGACAAAGCACCATCAAACGCAGATCCAAATCAACCATACCAGAACACGGGCAGAGAAACGTCCAACAAGGCAAATACTCTCACGAACAAAACCAATGATACGATTAAGCGTTGCAACAAGGAGAAAAATCAACTGCATCAACTTGACTCTCATCCGATACTTAATCCAAGGCAATGTATGTAAGGAAAATTGCCCCACTGATGAAGTCGGGCAGACTCGACTGAACCTAGGACGATAAATGTTTTTGGGGACTGATGCCGCCATCTAGGATAGTTACCATAGTGTTTGGAGATCGAAGTCTCCACACAAAACGAATGCTGGAAGAATCCTCCCTCTACATGAATTATTACTTTTTTGATATGAAAGGCAAAAACTTCACCAGATCCTGATTGGGCAGGACCGGGAACAAACTGCTCTTGTTCGTCATCATTTTTTCTCCATTTAAGCACCGCCGGAGCCGTACTTCTTCCCGAAGAAGAGGATCTGGAGCTGATCGTAACCAGAAAGCACACCAGCACCAGCAATGGCACGGAGGATGTTGGCACCAGCACCCTTGAACAGAGACTTGGGGCCTTCCTTCTTCAGGATCTGCTGGAATGCATCCAAGGAGCTCTTGTACTTGACAGCCTCACCAGACGTCATCATCATGCGTCTACGGACAGTGTCAATGGGGTAAGATGCAAGACCAGCACCGTTGGTGATCAGCCAACCCAGGGCGAAGCTCGCAAAGAAGTTGTCCTACAAAGAACAATCTTACTCATATCACAGAAACAACTTAATGTGCTCATATACAAAGCAACAGAGCACTGACGAGAAGAAGACTGAAGTTCAAACAAACCTGGAGGTTGCCGGTGAGGACAACTGGCTTGATAGAATCGTAAAGCCCAAAGTACAGACCACGGTACACAATGATTCCAACACAAGAGATGTTAAACCCACGGTAAAGCCCAGCAATACCATCAGACTTGAGAGTCTTGCGGTAGACATCGACAAGACCATTGAATTGCCTTTCACCTCCTCCCTTGGCTGCCTTGGCATCATTGGCCAGCCTTGTCCTCGCATAGTCCAGGGAGTACACGAAAAACAGGGAGGAAGCACCAGCAGCACCACCAGAGGCAAGGTTGCCAGCAAACCACTTCCAGTAACCATCCTTGTCCTTCTTGAAGTTGAAGAGCCTCTTGAAGTAATCCTTGAATGCAAAGTTCAAGGCCTAGGAGAGAAAGACAAATGTTAAGACATTCAGTATGAAAATATTGTGTACGATGACTAAAACAGGACCCATTTGAATTGAATTAAGGACCACAATTCTAAACTGAACTTACACACACAGCTAAATAACTGCCAGTAACACCACATATACAAAAAAGGCCAGGTATCTAAAACATCACTAAACAACCATCAAGCATTGCTAAAATACAAATGACTGCTATACAAAAAGACAACTCATCATTGAAGCACTGAACGACTATGCAGTTTCGGTATATTTCCAATAGTTTCTGATAGAAAATATAATGAAAATTCTGTCACCAAGCATAAGGAATTTCAATAATGTGAAGTTTACCTGAGTAGGGAAGTAGCGAATAACATTAGCTGTGTTACCCCTCCACAGGGAGGAGAAACCCTCATCCTTGATGGTGCGCTTGAAGCAGTCACCAATACCCTTGTATGGCTCAGACAGCCTACCAGCCTTAATCATCTCATCCTGGTTCTGAATAAGCAGCTTCACACGCTCAATGGGAGCAGCAGCAGTCTTTGAGACAGCAGCTGAAACACCACCCATCATGAAATCAATCATGAAGTTCTTGCCTCCTTTCCCAGCTGGAGCATTAGCCAAAGCCGGGGAGGATGGGGAGGATGAAACCACCGGGACATTGACGCCACCACTGACGGACATTAAAGGGCCCCAAAGAGTCTGGGTCATGTAATTCCTTGTGGCAAAACTCCTTTCATAGGATGAGACAGAAGGGCAGATGATACGGGCCCGTACACCTTCAGAGAAGCTGAAGCCCAGGTGGAACTGGCCACCTAGCTTATGAAGGACAGTTGGTTGGTTGACCTGGTCCGCCATCACCACCTCAAAACTATTTCCTGCCACAAACATCAAGAAATGATTTGTTAGGACAGTACAAACAGAAACAGAATAAGACCTCCAAAGTTTTACTCCAGGCTTTCTACCAAAGCTACAGTAGTAGCTACATTTCAACAGAAAACAGCAGGTATATTATATCAGCATACATTGGCAAGCACACAAATTCATAACTAGATGCCGTTCTCTGAAGCAGAGGGCCTCCAAAGACACTAACTACAGAGAATTTTGAATCAATCATGCAAATACTTCTTAAGAATTAATCATCTATGTGCCAGCATCATGTGAAGATACAGATCAGTGCACAATGATGATATAACTTTACATTTTTCTGAGTCTTGAAAACAATTATCAGACAGAGCATGATGGGTGCAAACAAATAAACTAAGCTACTAAAATTACAGTAAGATTATCACATGAAGCATGCTCAAACAGTTCCGGAACTATAAAATACTCATCCAAGTTGTAATCAAATGCCAACTATCCTGACCTCCAAGTCTAACTACACTATGCATTGAAAAACATCATAGCAACTCAACAGTAAGCATTGAAAAACATCATAGCAACTCAAACAGTAATGAGCACTCTAGTTGTATTTCATGAAAATAATAAAGCCAAAGCAGGGATGATTGTTTGCAGCGCACATAAATAGAAAAGAAAGGTTTCACTGAGGCTGGGCGTTTAAATGCAACTGGTTGACGTAAACAGTTTATCTCCACATAACAATACTAAATCAGCTGTGCCCACAAAGGTGTTCATAGATTGTGACAGCCATTACATACGCAAGGCAGAACTGATAACAGATCTACGGCCGAGAGCATGCTAACCAAGATCTTTATCACATGATTGGTAGATCAAGTCTAAAGAATTCAACATTTCAACCGATCTATTTGGGACGGGCGCCTGCCGTCAGATCGCCATCGGCTGCACACAGCAGAGCCGGATCTAACGCGCCACCGTCACTATCACGGAACAGCGGTCAAAAAAACGCCATATTTTTCTCCGCCCTGTCCCACTTCCCCGCCTGACCAACCGATAACCCGGCGATCTAAAGATTCCACTGAGATCTCAAGATTCCGAGCCAGCTAGTACATGAGAACCCCGCGATGCACACATCTAGGAAGAAACGAAGTAGATCTCAAGCACAGATGAGCTAACCACAAGGTGAGCCTCCACAGTCCTTACCAGAAGAAGGAAGCACCGATCTGTACGAACCCGAAAGGGGGAGACCACCACACGGACAACCCAAGGGAACACAAACGAAAAGAATGGATCTACGGCACGAACAGAACAGCAGATCTATATATAACACCACGCTGGCGGACGGATCGCCACAAATAGGAGCGGGAGAGCACGAGTCACGGGAGGGAAGCTAGGCGGGGACGCGAGCGAGGGACTCACACTTCGGCACCGGAGGCGGGGGAGGGGGGCAGGCCGGGGCGGCGGCTCCGATCTTTCAGAGGCGCGTCGAGTTGGGAGGGGGAACGAGGCCTTCTCGGGGAGTGCCCTTTTATCTCCGTCGCGCCGCCACCGCGCGTCGCCCCCAGTCGCGTACCCCCGCCGCGCGGGGCCCTCCCGTGCCGTCACCCGCGGCCCCTGGCCGTCCGATCGGGCGGGGACGGTGGATCCGCGCGCGGTGGCCCACATAGGGGCCGCCCCGTTCCATGCCGGGTTTTCTGATTCGCTCGACCGCGTGGATCCGCTGCGGCTCGATCGAACACCGCGCGGCGGGCTCGGCCAGTGGAGGCGCGCGAGGGGTGGCCGGGTGGGACGTGGTTGGTGGGGAACGCGGGGAGCGCTAGGGTTTGTTTAGGGCCGAACGGACGGTGGATGCGAGCCGCCATGTGGGGTTGGTTGGTCAGATCGGGTCCGGCGCGAGGGAAGTTTGGGGGAAGGGGGGGACGGAGTGTGAAAGGGCAGCACGGAACATATGGGCTGGCGGTGCGCGAAACGTGCAAAGTTGGTTGCGGCCTTTTGGGGATGGGATGGATGGTCAGCACACACACCATTTCCTTTCTTTCCGATTTTTTTTAGGGACTCTTCGTTGTGATAGGGACTGGATCAAAATTGATTGCTCAATTATGCGGTTGTTTATTGGTGTATTGTTTTCGATTTTAGACCGGAGTCTCGACCGTCCGTTCTCGATCGCAAAGGGGCAAGGGCACCGAGAAATCGTAGCTTTTCCAAGTTGGATGGCTGTGGTGCGGAAGAATGGGCGATTTGGATTTTTTGGAGGGGGTGGCTGATGGGGAATAAAGGAGGGTTCTTTCTATCTCCTCGTGGAAAGTTCAAATATGAAAGTGACAGCATAGGAATTAGGGAGTAGGAAACATCGAATTGGAATGGTCCATGCATTGTATTTTCTTGAGGTCAACGATGATATCATGTTTTGTTCACGCCGATGCGTTCAGGGCGGGGCCTGTACAAATATCCCGGTGACAATAATTTTAAGATAGCGTAGGTATAAAGCACAATTATTTTTTAAAATAAGGAAAATAACAAACCAAATGCTTGTTAGCTAGGGTTTTAGATACCACATGCATCTCACTTTCGTACGACCTAACACCTATAAAAATTGGTGTTTGGCATAATCTGACTGGACTTCATGTATCATGAGAAAACGCTGGAGATAGTCGGTGCATTAATAATTGTGTCAAAAACTCGATCGAGTAGGATAGTTACATGCACGTTGATGGATCTAAATTCGAGAGACAAAAAGAATCTATCTTCACTAGGAACATACCAAACTCTAGAAAGCTATTTGGCAAACTTGCGGGGGGAAATAAGATGTATGGTGGTTTTCTCTTTTATGGACACGCCTTCGCGTGACCATGACCCGGAACTAATAAAGAAAATCTTAAATTTTCCAATACATTTCATAGTGAAGCAAAAAAAAAACACCCCATACAATGTACAATTAATGAAAACGGGATAGGAGCAATTGAACCCGGTTGGATCCAAGCTGGGATAGTGGACCCATTCTTGACCAGTTTGAAAAATGTACACTTTAAGGTAAGTACATTACTACACATCAGCGGCGGTCTCATAGGTCATCTCATATAAGTTTACGTAGGATTTTTTATTAGGTGGCGGAGAGAGGAGGAGGAGAGAGAATAAGATGATTATTTCGCGAAACAACCGCCTCATAGACTAAATTTGGGGACTATGAGACCACTTTCTCACAATTGTACGAGTTCTTATTGCCATGCAACTCATAATATTTTTTTATGCACAAATTATGGAATTATATATTTACAATGAGATAACTTATAAGATCTTATAAACTATTGTATGTATTGCCTGTTACATCATTTCAAGATGACGTGGCGATGCATGAGACCGCTTGTTAGACTAGACCAATATACTTGCTCTAACGAAAATACTAACTACGTAGTTATCAGTACCCTAGTTAATGCAAATTCAAAGATACTGCACATGCATGAAAAAAGAAACCTATATGTTGTATGATTTGGCAAGCTATTTAATCGTCAATCCAAATCTTTTCCTCTAAGCCATCAATTTGTTTTTTTATTGTAAAGAGTCTTGGACCGTCTACTGTCATAACACCACGCAAAAAGGAGAATTAGCGTTGTGAAGCGTTCCCTCATCAGAGGTGACTAAATGTGATACAAATATCAGTCACAGAAGGCTGATAACACATTTATTACATCAGATGGTTCATTACCGTACAAACCGTCGAGGTAGCGGGCACTGAAGCACCACTATCATGAGGGACAACATGAGGACTAAAAGCCAAACTAAAGTGTCAACGAAATCTAAGATAACATCAGAGTCTTGCGCCATGATAAGCTTCCTGTGGAGACCCTGAACCACAAGCAAGGTTGGGTGCAGGACGGCGACCTACTCGACGTCTTCAGGAACGAAGTTCGGATCCTCCTCTGTAAAAACTAAGCAAGAGTGAGTACATACGTACTCAACAAGTCCAACCATACCCACAGAGGGGGATAATAAAGATCATGCATAGGATATATCAAGGATAGGGTTAGGGTTCGTTTGCGATAAACCAAGGTTTTACACATACAAGACCTCATTTTATAAAAGAGTTTTCTCAAAACATTTATGTAGTAATCGAATAATAAGTGGGGTCGATCCTACACAAAGGATCCAAGTTTTAATGCTACCGGACTCCACATCCACAGTAGCTCACGGCACAACTGCCGGACACTTTCAAAACAACTCACACCACAAGACCAACCATCCCAAAATATCTATTGAAGTGACCAAGCCGTAACTCGTCCAATACCGTGGACACGGCTATTCGAATAGATTTTACACTCTGCAGAGGTTATACACTTTACCCACAAGTAGGGTACCGCACTACGAACATCTTAGTGTCGCTGCGGATCCTAACAAAGCTATTACCCACCTTAGCTGAATCTAACTAGCCAACACGGAAGCAACCATGGGGTTAATGACCTATCAACAAAGTCATAACCGGGACATAACTCACACAGATTGTATTCCTTCTCCATGATCTCCCGTTGCTCAGCAGCTCTCCTTTTGGCTAGCAGAGCAACTAGTGGGGTTTATGCTAAGCCATTGCCCACACAACGGTCGAGTGGTTGTACGATAAGTGGGTTAGGTAAGATGACACCTCAGTTCATCCTTACATTGACAACACAGACATCTCCCAACCATGCTCAACCACAAAGTTACAAGCTCACTGGTGGTATTTCACACAGGAAACACCGTCCATCTCGTCAAGTTATATCTTTCTTTTATCTTCCAGAAATCCTGTTTTATCTTTTATTTATTTTCGATAAAACACGTTGTGGTCATGCTTAAAATATATTAAAGGGAATAAAAGGTCCTAAGCATCTCTAGTAGTAGTTAACGTCCAACAGAGCAAATCCTATATAGACATTAACCTAGGTCATCATGGAATAGTCATAGCAATCAAGGGGTGGCTATCCAACCATGTCTTGCAATAAAACAATGCATTTTGTAAAACAGGCCAATAGCTTGTGTTTATAAAACTGGGATAAATATGCATCAAAGGATGGGATTGGACTTGCCGTCCTCAAAGCCTTCCGGAAGCTCCTCCTCGAGGTACGGGTCTTCGGGCTCCGGCTCGCGGTACTGCTCCCTCTCGATCACACCGTCGGCTACGACACACAAACAATCACACAATAAAAATAGAGTACGCCGACGAGCTTAAAGAAAAGTAAAGAGAAATAGGGAGCTTCGATTAAAAAAAGTTATATATATAGAGAAGACTATTATATTTGTCGGATGTGGATCCTGAGACTTGGAGAAAATATTTGGAGATGATGCGTGGTGGAGTTTGGAATCGATTCGAAACAAAATGTCGCATGAACTAATGAGTTAAAGGTTATTTAGGGAGTAGTTTAAAAGGATAAGGACCTATTTGTAATGAAATAAAGAGATAGAAGGGGCTCTGATTAAATATTTGAGAGAGGGAGGTGGAGGGCTGCGAACTGCATAAGAAGGAAAAGTGGAGGGGGTCATGCACAAGTCTGCCTTTCTTCTTCTTCGAGACAGAACAGGAGGGGGGAATGGTAGGATGGGGGGGGGGCAGGCCACGAGCGCCGCCCCCCTGGTGCATGGCGACGCCCGGGGAGGAGGGGAAAACAGAGAGGAGGCCGAGGGGGTCCGATTCCGGCCCTCACCTCGTGCGGAGACGGCCTACGGAGGACTGTCCACGGAGATGGGTGGTGGCCGGCAATGGTGAGCGGCGGCGGCGAGCTGCAGCGTGAGGTAGAGGAGGGGAGGTGCTGGGGCGGTGTGGGCGGAAGTGAGGGGTGGCTCGGAGGCTGATTTATAGGCCGAGAGGGAGAGGGGAGATGGCCGGCATGGGAGGGTCACGCGCAGCACAGGAACCTCGCCATTAATGGCGGCCGGGATGCTCGGAGACAAGGCGCAAGCTGCGAGGGCGAGGGGACGGCACGGAGACGGACCGACGCAGCAGTGGGTCGCACGCCGGCTTCGCGTGCACGGGCAGCAAGCACACAGTCGCACAGCAAGCAGCAGCGGCCGTGCCGTGACGCGGGCGGCGCTATGCGAGCGCGCGTGCACAGCCAGCAACGCGTGCTTATTTAAATAAAAAAATAAAAAAATTATTATTATTATTATTTATTTTAAATTTTCACTCAGTAGCTCCACAATTTAAATAAGCAAAGATATGAAATTTAAATTGTTGCGTTACTCAGCAATTTAAATAAGCAAGCGGGAGAATTAGAAGAGAGAAATAAAATGGATTTGAATAAAATATGAGAAAAGAAAAGAGGGGACACGCGCGCGGCACCAACGAGCACGACCGGGCAGGCGCACGCGGCCGACCGCGACACGATGGGGATGCAACGGGACGGCGGGGCTGGTGGAAAAGGAAAAAGGGACGGGCGGCTCCGCGGAAAAAGAGGAAGAGACTGCACGATGTCAGGACGACGGAAAATCGGGAGGTGGGCTTCGGGAGCTCGAGCGGCGGAAAAAGGTTTAAAAGATTTTTAATCGAGTGATTGGTAATGTAATTTAAATAAGATAAAAACGCGGGCGTTACACGTTGCCTAACAATTTTACTAGCCTAAATATCAACACCACGAAAAAGACCACGGTTGTCTAACATGACTTGGAATGTTAACACAAGCCATTTTTATTATAATAGATTGAACATTTAGCTTTATAGGTCCACTAAGAATTGAGTGCTAGATAACCCAGAATTATCGTTTTAGATCTTCGCTTCTACATCTAAATTTATCTTTTCTCCATCCACTAACCCAGCTTAAAATTGCGTTTTGTCTATGAACAAGGCATTTTCAACAACCGCAACACCCCTTGCCGTGGGAACCGTAAGATCTTCATTCATAGAGGTATAAGTGGAGTTACGTATAAATTGTTTTAGTAAATAATTTGCATCTTAGTGCCTCTCATCTCAGTACAGCTGTCGCATCTGTTCATCAGTTCATGTACATGCACACACACCGACCTCTCCACATACGCACGCCACGCTCGAACCTCACTCACACAACCAGACCTACGACTCTACAGACCGTGTCCTTCTTAGCATCACCAGAAATTCCGTACACGACGGGCGGTGAGCGCTCCACCGAGCGATCCCACCACCGAGCTACGCGCTCGTTCGCAGTATGCGTAGTTCTTTCTCCACGTGCTTTGCCAGCCTTGCCTGCTGCGCCACACATTCCCCTCCCTCCCCTCCGCCAGCGAACTGCTCCTGGCTGTTTACCTCCTCCGCGACGCGCGAGCAAAGGCGGTTGGCCACACAATCCGGCGGGAACATAGCTCCAGGGTGGAGGCTCCCCACCTCCCTCCCGCGCCGAAATTCCGCTTCTGCCCGAGGCCCCACCACCTGCCCCGCCACGTCGCGGGGGCGGAACCGTCGTTCCGCGTACCTCCCGTTTTTAGGAGGCGATTCCCCGCTTCGGTGCCCACCACAAAGCTGACCTGCGGAGGCGCGAGGACGACGAAAGGGACCGAGCGGGAGCCGCGCGCTGCACCGACCAAACCCTAGGCGTTCGGCGGGCGCCACCGCGGCGGCGAAGACGGGGGCCTCGCGTCGCCTTGGTGTCCCCGGTGTCGTCGACGGTGCAGCTCGATCCCGGCTCGGCAGGCATGTCGAAGAGGTAATACTTCGGATGCCCCATCACGCCACTGCATTTTTAGCGATTTCGAGCTGGGTGCGACGCTGTTAAGCTTAGAAGCGGATCGCGTTCGTGCTGGTGTGAAAATTTTGGACTGGATTTAGCTTGGATTTCAGTATGTGTATAGCATCGCAGCGCGGTCATCCTGCGAATGGAGCTGGGTGTTAGCGCGGAGGGTCGTCTTAGATTTGAGCGAGATGCTGCTTCTCTTCGTCTATTTATGGTAAATTGGCAATTAAGATAGTATTTGGCTTTTGTAAGGCTGTAATTTCGAGTTCAGGAAGTTTGTTATCATAGTGGCGACTAAATTAATCTCCGAGGGATTGTCATTCTAATTCGTTTGGTTGTGGTCGTGGAAAAACTGGTCTAGTGGAGCGTCGTCAAGAATTTCTTCAATTTATCTAGGTCGTGGAAAAACCTGAGTCACGGAGTTAGTTGGAGTGGCACAGAAATGTCCTCTAGAATTGCTGAATGCAATATATCTAGGTGGAATTAGAGGGGCAGTGGTTGTACCTTTTTTTTTTATTTCCTTGCCATTTCCCCCAAAGGCCCAAGCCTATTCTAAAGTGAAGGTGGAGTTGTAATTTTTAGAATAAAAACAGGACAGAAGTCAGGGCCGTAGAGGCGTAGAGGTAAACTCTGAATAAAAAGGCGTATTGGTACACCGGCATCTATAAAATAGGATGCCTGGAAATGTTTGACAGTGCATCTCCATCCGTGCATGGTTTGGATGATGGTGAGACGAGCAAACACTTCAAAGTTCAGTAGAAAATTAGGAAAAGAGAACGGAATTAGACATGCCATGTTGTCAGTTCGCTGATACATGAGAAACACACTGCTGGGGATGTTTATTTGAAGCCCTGAAAAATTGCAGCATCCAATCTTGCACTCTTTGTATGATTTTAATGATGTTAAATGTCTCTTATGAGGATTATATCTGTTGACATAGCATACCGAAAATTTATGGTGGTCAGGGCGGACCTAGCCTAAAAAATCAGGGGCAGCCTGCTAGTATACGGGCCTTCAAAACTTCACTAAACAGGGACTATGTCCATTGAAAAACAGGAAACTGAGTGGCGGCCTGGGCCCTAGCTGGGCTCAACGCCTCAACATAGGTGCGCCCGAGGTGGTGTCCATGTACAACATGTAAAAATTTAGAATTATGAAGATCTCTTATGTTATCTCTTTCTTTTATTGATCAGGGTCCCTTGCAAATTCTTCTTGCATGGAGCTTGCTTCAAAGGAGATTACTGTGAATTCTCCCATGACTGCAATGATCGACCAGATAATGTAACCTACTTACTTCTAACTTTGTACTAGTTTCCTTACACTACCCGATTTACATTTGCATGATCCAGTATTTTTTACTGTAATGCTCTCACCTACAGGTTTGCACATTTTACCAGAAAGGTGCATGCTCCTTTGGTAGCCGTTGCAGAAATGAACATGTTGAAGTTCGTCGGAACCGCCCCCAACCAGCAACCACTGCAGCACGTGTATCCTCCAATTCTTCTCAGCTAGTCACTTCTTCTGGAGGTCCTCATTGCAGTGAATGCCAAACGGATCAATGTGACCAAACGCAACAGATATGCAAGTCTACGACAGCACTTTCTGCACCAGAACCTGCATGGGCAGATGATTATCATGAACATGACACTCCGGAGGATGCCAGCAGCTCGTCGTCCTACCAAACTGTGGAAAACCAAACATCTCAACATCCTGCTCATATGCCAATCTCCTCTTCTGCTGCTGCTGGCACTTGCCCTTATGGGAAAGACTGTTCTCAGATGCATGGAGATCTATGCACATTCTGTGAAAAACAATGCTTGCATCCTCATCGTCCTGATGAAAGTGGTCTGCATGTCGAGCTATGCAAGAAAAACAACAGACTTCTTGAGGCCTTGAGAAAAAGTGAAGACATTGAGTGTGGTGTGTGCTTGGACCGTGTGCTCTCAAAACCTACGGCAAAGGAAAGGAGGTTTGGGCTGCTGTCTGACTGTGACCATTCCTTCTGTATATCATGCATTAGAAATTGGCGTAGCACCTCTCCTACATCTGGCATGGATGTCAACTCTACACTCAGGGCTTGTCCAATATGCCGCAAACTGTCATACTATGTAGTTCCTAGCACTACATGGTACTCCTCAAAGGAAGGAAAACAGGAAATCGTTGAAGGCTACAAGGCTAAGCTCAGGTAAGATACTTGATTTGAAGATCTGTTTTATCCTCATGCACATTGTGTTTATGATATGTTTCAAACTCCTCAGATTAATAACAGCAACACATCTGTATTGTTTAGTTTGTGTTAAGTAATACATATGCTGTATTCTAAGATGGATTGCTGATTTGCTTGGATTAAACTTTCTCTGAATTTTTTTTGCCAAAGCAGAAGGTGATTCACTAGCTGCGCATATGTTGTTGCAGGTCTATTGATTGTAAGCACTTTGACTTCGGAAAGGGCACTTGTCCCTTTGGGAGCAGCTGTTTTTACAAGGTACAGTTGTACTTCATTTTCTTGGTTGTCTAAATGACTCGTATTGTGCATGTCTGCTGTAATGTTAGAATTACAACTAAATTGATCTAGCTGCCTACTTCCTGCGTTTTTGTTCGGTTACATGCTTCGGTTACTTCCTGCGACTTTTAATATGGACATTTTCCAGTTACGATGCCAGTTTTATTGCCAATACATCTTTGTAATGTGAAACTGGAATCTTCTATAGCAATTTGCAATTTTAAGCTGCTTGCTGTCCGTACTCGAATTCGATTGTAGGTTTAAGCTGAATTGTGCTCCTTCAAAAGTGCATGCCCGCAGCAAACTGCTACCATTTCATAGTACAATAGGATATCTTGTTTGTTTATTTGAAAACATCTGCCGGATTATTATAATATCTTTTGATTTTGTGGAAAATGATATTGAAGGAACAACACATGTTTCTGCTAATTGATACCGTCCAGTAGTGACTGTCATATCTCTTCAGAACTTGGAAGAGAAAATTTACAGTGTGTAACTGCTTAATGGTCTGCTGGTTTTCCTCCACAAGGGCTCACTTCTGGAATATATACCCATAATACATAGCCCCATATGGGTTTCCTTTTGTAGTAACCGTATATTGTGTCTCTTCCCTTGGCGTTACACACTACTGTTCTCACACCTGTACCTGCACCTTTTTCAGCATGCCTACAGAGATGGCCGTTTGGAAGAGGCTTTACTGAATCACAATGACGCTGACGGTGCAAGTGCAGCGATTGCCAGACTTATGAGGTGGGTATCCTATATCCTACCAAGCGTCTTATGCAATGCTGCATTGCTTTTACGCTAGCCGGTAACAAACTCCTGCTTGTTTCCCAGGTTGTCGTACCTACTGACTCGGCTGCATGTCTAGGGAAAACCCGATCGTTATTACCTCACGTACACGCCTCGCGTAGTATCTTTCACCAAACAGGCTGAGTTGATTGGAGTGAGTTATTTGACCAGGCAGGCATTCCTGGATTTGGTTTTGTACTGAATATTTCAAACATCCAGAAAAGAGGGCGGTCATTTCTGAATTTTATCTTCTGCTGAATGTTCCATGGCATCCAGAAGGGAGCAGTCCAAATCGAACCAATTGGAAGCTTTGCTAGCCCTCGTCCGGTTGGTTGTTGATCGGTGGTTGTGACCAAACTAGATTATACTCGTACGCTGCTCGCTGCAGCATCTCTAGTATACCGCTTTTCCAACCCAGTATTAATTGTGAGCTTGGTTCTGGAAATCTGAATTCTGAAACGACCTCACGGTGGTGGCTCTGTAACTGGAGGCGAGAGATGATATCTCGTTCCGCAGAGCAGCTCTGGCGTTGGGAACTAAAGATGGTATCCCTTCGCCACGGTAAATGTTTCGCCGCCGCGTCTTTTTGGTTGCCAACGCACCTATAGAACATTAGATCATTGCCCCATTTCCTCATATTTTGAGGGGACAGTGTATATACACCTCTCATCTCTCTAACTTCGTTGATTCTGTTTCAAAAAAAAAACTTCGTTGAAAAAAATGCTAGATTTTCGGACGAGACGGTTCAGGGTAAATCTTTTGTTCGTGTAACTCCAGAATGAGATCTTGCTGCCTATTCTCAAGAACTGCATGCAAATCATAGAACACGGAGTACAGAGTGTTGTCTGCAAATGTTAGGAAGACTTGGAACGCAAAATGAACCATGGTAAAAGAAGACATGGAACCAAGAAAGTCAATTGACGAACGCACGAGATCCATCGTCTTTATTCATAGAAGAACACACGCCTCAACAGGAGATATACATCCAACAATGCGGTATGGTACAAAAGAATAAGCAATAACACAGATCAGATCACGAACGGCGACTCAGGCACAATCACACAGCCCATCACTGCTACTGCTACTGCTAGCTAGCAAGACATAAACAAACAGGGTCCTGACCTGACCCCGAATCAGCCAGGAACCACCGCCGCAGCACCTACTGCATGAGGCCACCCGCGACGAGGATGGAGAACACGGCGGAGCACGCCACGGCGAGGGCCGACGCCGCGGCGCCCGCTGCGGCGCCCGTGACGGGGGCCGGCGCGGGCGGCACGCCCCCGTCCATCTCCTGCGCCGACGCCGCGGCGAACAGCACGGCCGCCACGGCCACGAGCAGCACCGCGGAGCGGGACGCCATCGCGAGCGCTAGCCGAGCGAAGCGGGAGCAGAAGGTTGGCTAGCCGCGGCTAAGCTAAGCGAGGCAGAGGCAGAGAGAGGTCGGAGGTCAGGCGGTGGTGAGGACGGGATGGCATGGGCGGGCGCTGCCTGTATATAACGAGGTGGCGCCGGTTCGCGGGTTGCGGTCGCGGGCCTCGCGCGCACGGGGCGCTCCCGTGGCGACGCGTGGGGGCTCACGGCGGCCGGCGCGACACGTCGGGCGCGCGCGCCCGCGGAGGTGGCGCGGCGCGAGGGGGTCTCGGCGCGCGCACGCGAGCGCGATTCCATTCCATTCCATCCCACCCCACCGCACACCACACCTCGGGTCTGGTGATGCCCACGGCCCAACCGGCGTTGATCGGCGCGGGCGCAACCGCGACGCGTCCCGCGCACGCCGCCGCCTCTGGCGGCCCTGCGAGACCCGGGCTACGCCGACCGACACGACACGGTGGCCATCTGGCCACCGCCACGCTCCGCGACGTCACGGATAGCACGCCGTCGCGTCACTCTACGGCCGCAACCACCGCTCGCGCTGATTGGCCCATCGCTGCTGCGCCGACTAGTATGCTGGCCGATCATCACGTAGCGTATCACCTACGTCGCTGGGGTTGGTCAATGGCAGCTGCCGTACGCGTACACGCTGTACGCGCGCGCGTACACCTGCCCGGGCCTGGGCGGACGCCGTAAAAGTGTAAAACTCGCGCACATGCCAATGCCAGCCGGTGCCGGGTCAGGTGGCGTAGGACGCCGGCTACGGGCGGCGTCGGGGCCACGTACCGTAGGTTTCGCCCCTCCAAAAGTCTTCACGGTTACTTCAGCATCAGTGCGCGCTCGGCGCCGTAGACACGCCGCGTGCCGGGGCGCCGAGGCGAGCGGCGTGTCCGGGCGTGGCGCGGAGGATGGCACGTACTATGTCCGTCGACAGGGACCGAGCGATCGGAGATCAAATCAACGCACAGCTCTGTATCATTTCCTTGCGGACTCGGGCAAGCTTGGAGACTGTGGAGCCCTGTAGGTGCACCTGAAAGAGGAGTTCCTGACCGATCTGGCAGAGTTCCATGGGAAACGGATGCATCCTCTGTGCCTCTGCCGGCTCTCAAGAAGTGTGCGAGCGTGTTCCTGCTCTCTCTGGGCCGCGGTGCTTCGGCTGTCGAGGTCGTCAAGGCGTGCGTATCCGTCCGGTGTTCCAGAGTATGAACAGGAGCCGAGCCGCACCAAGCGAGACGAGGGCGTGGCAAGTCAGGTCGGCGCCGTCTGCGTTGCAGCGCGGTACGGAGGCGACGGGACGAAAGGGAGGGCTCAGCTGCAGGCAGGGAAGCCGTCCGTCTCATCCTCACCGTCCGGTCGACATGCATGCCAGTGGCGAGCCAGCGCGAAACCGGCGGCATTCTTTTCCCACTCCTCTACGGCTCCCTCGGTGCGGGCGGTTGCCGGAATAATCTCCTAGTAGTCCTAGCGCGCGGGGATGTCCCCGTCGCCGGAGCTGAAACGACGATGGTGTTTCTGAACCCGATTGGTTCAGACTTCAGATTCAGAGTTCAGAGATCGCAACTCGCAAGGGCGCTCTGAATCCCGCTGCGTCCTTCTCCGTGTAAGTTATATCGTTGTCGATCAAGCAAGAAGCAAGATCCTAATCGTGTCGTGATCTGTATGGAGATGAGGTTCGGAGTTCATGAGCTACTCCTAGCTGGAGCGGCAGACAATAATAATTCAGGCTGTTGGCGTAGCGATACCGTAGCACAGACTGCAGAGGGGCCCTGTTAGTTGCCGATAAGCTCCTTTTGCTCGTACACAGTGATTGGGCAATTCATCTGATAGAAACAGGATTCCAGGTTAACGATTGACTCGCCGTATCGTCGTTAGGTGGGTACCTAATGCTTGGAGAGCGTCGTAACATTATTCTGCTTGTTCATTCCATTTCACGGAATCACGGGACAGATGCTTCTGGAATCTGACGAGCAGATGAGCTCGCCAACCGTTGCGTCGTCAGGCTGGCAATTCTGTCCGTCAGTGCAGGCGATCCATCGATGTGGATTTTTCAGTCCAAACCAATGAACTCTTCAGTTAGTTAACATGTTTACAAGTACTAACACCAGCCAATTATCGGCAGCCTGGAAACGTACAAAGCAAATTCGACGAGCTAGAACAAGTCGACAAAACTCGATCGCGGACTTCGAGATGCCTTCCGCTGCCACGTGTGCTGGGCCTTCTTGTACCAGAGCCGGCGAAATCATTGGCGAGAACGTGGTGCCGGGCCCGACATCGTTGCTTGGCGAGCCGGCGCGCCCGCGCTGGCCATGGGCCCCATGCCACCGGTGATGACTGATGAGTGTGCCTCAAGCTCGATGATACGAGCGGCGCCATGGGGGAGGGTTTGAACTGGCTGCTGCTTTATGCCTGCAAGGCCGCAACGAACCAAGCTGCTAGCGCAAGTCTCCTCCCTGTCATCGCGCTCGCAAGTTGAAGCAGATTGTCGATCGCTTTTCCGCCAGCTTAACAACACATGGTGTTGGGCATTATCTAGAGGATTAGAAATGTGCTAAAGCGGAGCGGAGCGCTCGAAATGGACCAAAGGATTTTTTAAAACCCCGGTCGGCAGCCTGCATTTTCATTTGGAAAAGTCTGAACTGAACAGCTCCCCTTTCCCTTTCATCCAGCAGCTGGCAGGCTAGCTACTTGCTGCCTCCGTAGACTAAGCGCTGATGGTACCTTGGGGATTCATCATTCCCCGGGTTTTCCACGGTTACATTTGGTCTTCTTCCCCTCCTCGGAGCAACTAGCTAGATGGTCTCCGTTCTGAACCTTCTCGACAACCGGATGCTGTGGCGCAACCGCGCAACAGTACAGAAAATCCAAGCTGCCGCGCTGTTTCGCCGGCGACGAAGACGAAGGCGGCGGACACAACGTTTTGGACCTGTCTCGAGGCGAGACGTGACAAACATTTGACAAAAATAGGCACGCACCGCCGTCAACCAAAGCCCATTTTTTTTCCAAAAAAGAAAACTAACACGCAGCCACAACACGCGATTAAACGTGCGCGCCTGACCAGTAGAAGAAGAAAGGGACTCGTTCAATAACGAAGCTCAACGAGCCACGCCACGCGACCCGTTCGTCTCTTCCCCGCGCGAGACGGCCGGCCGCCCGTCCACTCGCCCGCGCCCGCCTCGCATGCACATGCGGGCACGTAGCGGGCGCCACCACATGGCGGCCCACCCACACCCACTGACCCACCCGCTCTGGCGATCGTCGCGGCCAAAGCTTCCTTCCCCCGCTGCGACTAGCCCCGCTATAAATCCCCCGCCCCCGCCCGTCCCATCCCTTCCCAGGCAAGCAGGCAAGCAAGCTCGGGGCGACAGAGGCAAGCCAAGAAAAGCAGCAGCTAGCCAGCCAAGCTCGCCGCGGCTCTTCTTGCTCGCCTCCGTTCCGTTTCCGTTCCCGTCCCTCCGAGCTTCGCAGAAGGGATGGAGATGAAGAAGATCGCCTGCGCCGTCCTCGTCGCCGCCTCGGCCACCGTGGCGCTCGCCGCGGACGCCCCGGCCCCGGCCCCCACCAGCGGGTCCTCCGCCGTCGCGCCCGCCGTAGGCGCCGCGCTCGGCGCCGCCGTGGCCTCCTTCTTCGCCTACTACATTCAGTGAGCCGCCGGCCCGCCCGCCCGCGGGGAGGAGGAGGAAGAGACCACGGGGAGACATGGCCGCGCTGATTCCGAACACCGCGCGCGCATTCCGATGCGTGGGTGGGTTTCGATTTGACGCGGCTTCGTCTTCTTCTTCTTTCTTCTTTCTCCTTAATTTAACGAATTGATGGATGTCGCTGATGCACCAGTTTAACTTGGTGCCTTGTCATTTGTTCTCCAATCCCTTCGAGAGAGGGACAGACACCTGTACCATTGCTTGCCATTTGTTTGGATCAATTCAACAATTCGATTTAATCACCCCCGTCGTCCGTCGATGTGTGCTTAACTTGCATAAATGTTGCCCCTACGGCCCGATGGCTGGTTTTCCAGTTCATGGCATCTTGTATTCTTGTTATGCTTTAGTATCCGTGTGTTGAGGATGTGCTTGGCGTGTAATCCGTCTACGATGCTACAAGTGCTCTGCATCTGAGTGAACGCCGCTTCATTTCAGTAAGCATTAAGTGCATTACGGGCTTACGGCACAGTAAGTTCATAGAGAAATGAACGGCTTCATGTGAGAATAGCAAGCATTTTCACCAAACAGGGTTACCTTCTAGTCGAAGTGACGGTGCATGAGGCGTCAGTACACCGTCCACAGTAATGACTGAGATTAACGAAGTCGCAAGATGGTACTGCTGTGGAGGCCCAAGGTTTAGTTCAAGCAATCGAACTCCCCACTGTACTTCGCCCGAAGAGAAAGAGAACTGCACTGCAATTTCTGAATTGTTTGTACTCTGCTCGCGGTTGCAAAAATAAGTAAAACATGCAACATGGTGGTGGTTGTATCTCTCGGAATTACCGCGCAACCAGTAAAATTTAGGCAGTGGCTTTGTAAAATTTATACCGTCCATTACCGGTTCACCCGGGATCAATGGTCTGCACCCAAAAAGTATGGATCGTTGTCCAGATCGAGTCTCTGCAGGGTCCCCAATTGCAGAATTACAAGAACGCTTCAAGGAGTAACTATCACAAAAAGTCGTAAAGAGCAGCGCGCCGTACAGTGATCTACAGAACCGAGAGAACAAAATTGGAGAGGCGAGGAGCAAAGCAACTCAGATCCAACAACTGCTAAAAGAATGGAAAGGTAAAGACGAGATACTCTGTCGCCAGAGACAAGCAGAAGCATCTCACTGCAGCATCGACATTCCAGGTCATCTCTTTCAATTTGCAACTTGCACGCGCCGGAAAGGTTCAAGCTCGCAAAAAAACTCCAGAAAGGCTGCAAACCTGCATCCCCAAGTGACCACCAACACTCAACTTTGTGTGATGTTTCTGAATGTTGGTGTAAGGCCAGCATGTGATCGAGCATGGCCGCAAGTGATATCTAAGCATTCACTTCAGTGGAAATTGGACACAACCAGATTCATAAACAAATACATGTTATTTAAGGCACCCAGGCTGATTTTTTTTTCCCGACCAAAGGCATTCAGCCCAGCTTTATTAAAAGCTTAACATGCGATTACACACCCATGCTGAATTTACCAGCTGGAAAGGAACAAGACACATTTACCCAGCACACAAAGGAAAAGATCAATCCATAGATGCAAAAGATAATATACTGGTCTGCCTGTTGATCAGACATTAAGCTGAGAAGGGAAGACACTCAACAAAGATGAGTCTCACTTTCATGGACCAGCCACCACACTTCAGCTTGCAGCCACTAAACCTCAGCCTTGCAAGGTCAAGAATGCTATGGTCATAACATAAGGATTTCCCCATCCGGGTGCAGGAAGAACATAGCAATGTTTGCATAGGCTTGATCCTATGCTCAAGGAGGTTATCACAAATCAAAGGGTTGAAGAACTACATGCACAATGCATGTTTCAATGAGGGAAAAGAGACTTGCAACTCAGTGGACTATGAAGTTGAATGAAACGGGTGTGCATGCTCCTTTCATTACAGGTGCCTATTTATAATGGCAAGAACGACCGCCAATAATTGCCCATTCTTATCAAGCAGCTCAGACAAGGCCTATTGGTGGTGGACAATGCTGCCGGTGAATCTGTATATCCAAAGGCATGGTGACAAGCTATTTCACAGTGTTGTCCAGAAGATGCATAAGGGCTACGGAACCTACACAATAGAGAATGCCTGGTGCATATCCTCTAGAAAACTGTTCTCCTTGACCTAGGCTAACCTACAAGGTAAACACAGTGCAGTATTAATTCATTAGGCTTGCTTTCCGGAAATCAGATGTTATAGAACTACAAGACTTTTTCTATTTCTTATGCTTGTCAGGTAACTAGAGACCAGTAAAGGAGGGTGCGAGAGGTGGGGCTCCTAAAATACAACATCGCTCTCCGTTGCCAACAGGAAAGATAAATCTCTATTTTATTAAACAAGTAGCAAATCCACAGCTTTTAAGAACCGGCAGGCAAGAGTGATATACTATCATGTATTAAACTACATGCATAAAGCTAGAGTGCTAGACCACGATGTATCCGTCATGAAACAATGGACAATGAGAAAAGTCCAAGTTATACAGCTCAAGGATTTCAAAAGCATTTAGCAAAAAAGAAAACCAGTTGCTTAGTTCATGTGAATATCGCTAAAGACCACTATTAAACAACTAATCCATCAATTCAAGTTGTTATCCCTACAACAGTGCGAACAAGAAACTTAGGTAAACAAACCCAAGAAGTATCTGGATTTCGTTAGTGCATTCGTAGAAGACCAAATTGATCTGTGAACTGGAGCTGCAGTTAGACACTAACATTACACTTCATGTCTAGACTCTAATAACTCCATAAGGTAATAACACCATTGATAGGTTATTTGGGTAGATTCATCAAGTGATTCATAATCACTAATTGTTGCAGCAGGTAAGATAGACCTACAGAAAAGGTAATCTGATCAACAGGATATCAAATTTAAAGTTGATTTGTCCTTTTTTCCATGGAAACTTACCTATTAAAAACCAAGATAAACAAATATTTTCTAACATACTTGGACATAAAATCACCAAGGCATGATAGAGACAACAGACGAGAAAAATGGTACTTTGGAACATAGATGCTTACAACGGTGCTATTATAAGAAAGGACACAGCAAGTGGAGAAACTGTACTACCAAAACAAAGATCCAGCAAGTAATAAAGATATGTCTCCTTCATTATCAAGATGAAACTCAAATCTATAACTGCTACTACAGCTGATTAAAAAACAAACTATGTGATACCCACATCATCTAAATGACTAGAAGTTAGGTTTTGATATTGGGACCATACAGCCCCCTCCTTATAAAAACTGGATCCAAAAACAATACTACATAAGGTAAGACAGGATTAAAAGTGGGAAAGAGATCCCACAAAGCCACAACATTTTATAATATTATGATAAAGCAAGGATGTTTACCTTCCATCTAGTTTTGTTGCTAAAAATATTTTTTTCTCCAACACAAGGCAAACCCCATTTCCATTACTTAGAACGGAAATAATTGCTAAAAATATATGCCTAACTAGACAATCAACACCAAGATAACTGACCTTAACAAGCAGCAAAAAATATTATGAGCCCTGTTTGTTTAAACTATTTTTTCCCATAACTGGCAGGAGGGCTGTCCATCATTAAATTAACAAGAGATAAAAGAACCAAATACAAGATCTTAAGTCCAGGGGCCCAAAAACAAAAGAAAGAAGAAAAGAAAAGGAAATGAACGGACGACCAACCACAAAACAGAAAAGAGAAACTGAAACAAGATTAGGCAAAATTATTGAAAGATTGTGATAAATCCATTTCTTCGTACGAAGGTAATCCTCGCAATAAATCACCAGCTCTAGTTGACTCCTATTACTGTATTTGATACTATGCTAGTTCTATTTTTCTTGACACCTTATAAAACCCTACCTACTCCTTGACATCACATAAGCCAATCCTGGGGAAAACATCTAACCGGCCAAATCTGAGTTCTGAACTGAGCACACAACAAGACTGCCAACAACATAGGTTCCAAAACTCAGTTCACACTGATCTCAGTATCAACTGAATCAGTAACGGTAGCCTTCTAGCATACCTTGCCAATTCACAAAGGTTCCAAAACACAGTTCACTCTTCTCTCAGTATCAATTGAATCAGCAACTACAGTATTCTGGCGTAAAGCCACCATATAACCTAGCCAAATCACAAAGGATCAAAAACAGTTCAGTGTTAAGAGAGTAGGCGATCCGAAATGTTGTTATAAGCACGTTATTAATGTACAAGATATCAGCATGGAGCTGGTTCATCTAAAATATAAGGAAGATGCTAAACTTCTCCAACTGGTTTGGCCGAGCTGAAGATGAATATCATTGTACTAGGAATATTTCAAACAATCACAATCATATTGTAATCTCCTTTGTCTCGTGTACAATCACCAAAATTAAGCATAGCCAACATCCAAAAGCACCAAAAGTACAAACTTCGAAGTCCATTTACCTACCACCAGTGCATTCTTATTCCTCAGTTACTGACACTAACCATCCTCCTTGCAGAGATCTGAACTCAAAACTCACCGCATCAATATCGCAGCAACTGACGCGACAGACACCCCGAGAGCGCAAGAGATGGCCATCACCCGCGTCCGGAGCAGCATGAGGTTGACGTTCTTCGTAGCCTGGAGGCACAGAGTGAGCACCTGCAGCCTCGCGTTGGCCTCCATCTTCTGGAAGAAGGCGATGGGCTTGATGGCGCGGCGCAGCACCAGGGCGACCGTGAAGGGGAAAGCGAACGCCGCCACGCCCTGCACCGCCGCGGCGGACTCGACGCCGAGGGGCGGGGCACCGTAGGCGATCCACGCGCCGGCGGCGAGGTGCGCCCCTCCGAGCAGCGCAAGGGAGCCGCTGAGCCCCTGCACGGTGCGGCGAAGCGCGTCGAGCTCGCGGCGCGTCTCATCGGCCAGGGGCGATGTGTCGCGCTCCACCGTGGGGCCCTCGATCTCCTGGTGCCGCATCTCATTGGGCGACGCGGGCGCGGATGCAGCGCCGGTGTTGGGCTCTGACGGCGTGGAGGAGGAGTCAGGGCTGGGGTTCGCGGACGCGGACGCGGAGAAGAAGCGGCGGCCGGGGTGGAGGAGGACGAAGGGATCGCGCCGATAGGGGAATGCCTTCGGGAGGTGCGCGGCGGCGGCGGCCGTCGGGCTCAGGAGGCGGCGGGAGAGCTGCGCGAGCGCCATCGGAGCCTGACGAGGTAAGGTCGCAGGTCGCGGTGGCTGCTGCTCGCCTGATCCGGGGTCGTCTTTCTTCTGTTTCCCAAGTCAAGCTGAAGGCGTAACAGTGGAATACGTTTCCTCCCCTTGGATGCGTTGAAGCACGCGTACGCTTTGGCAGCACACGTGGCAGCACAAGGAAACCGCTAGGGACACGCGGGAGGCGGGACGGAGTCGGGGGTCACGTGCCGACCGCACCGCTCACGCTCGCCGGCTGGTTCGGGCTGCCTTCCTCGTCAATCCAGCGGCGGCCGCACTGATCGGGACCGGGCCGGGCCCTACAAAAACCGCCTCTCCTCCACCACTCCCCCCTTTCCAACCTCCTCCTTCCTCCTCCCCTCCTCGCCAGCCACCATCAAACCCTCGCCGCAAGAAAGGAGAAATCAAATCAAATCAAGCCAAAACCCCCCTACCCCACAAGGCCGAGCCCCGCGCCATGGTGGTGTACACGCAGGAGCACGTCTACCGGCACCCGTGGGACCGCGTGACTGCGGCGGCGTGGCGCAAGTTCACGGACCCGGCCTCCCGCACGGCGCTCTCCCACGTCGCCGACGTCCACACGCTGCACCGCCGCCTCGACTCCGACACGGGTCGCCTCCACGCCGCGCGCTCCATCACGGTGCGGTCCCCGCCGCTCCCCTTCATCCTGCGCCGCCTCCTCCCGTCCGCCGCGGCCTCCCCCAACGGCGCCGCGCTCTGCCACTGCGTCGAGACCTCGCTCGTCGACGCCCAGCGCCGCGCCATGGACGTCGTCGTGCGCAACGTCAGCCTCCGGGGCCTCATCGAGGTCGAGGAGCGCGCGTCCTACAGGCCCCACCCGGACCGCCCCGACGAGTGGACGCAATTCAAGCAGGAGACAACGATCCGGTGCCGCCCGCTCGCGGCCCTCGCCGCCGTCGCTGAGAAGGTCGAGACCCGCTGCGCCGAGAGGTTCCTGCAGAACAGCGCCAAGGGGAGGGAGGTCGTCGAGCGGATCTGCCGGTACCTCGAGGCCGAGTCCGCCGGCGCCGCGCCCTCCGCAGTCTGATCTGACCTGATCTGGTTTGCGCCTCTTTACTTGATCTGATTGGATCGCAAAGGGTTCGCTCGATCTGTACTGCGTGCGCGCGGACGAATCGAACCTCGCCTCCTAGGCGCTTGTTGTTTTTTTTTTGTATGATATGATGAGCTAAATCCGGAATGGAATAAAGCTTGAGGTCATAGACTTAATTGTTCTGTTGTCTGTGGAGCTGTTTTAACCCCTGATTTTGGTCATATGCCTTGCTAAATTCTACTCTTATGAAATATCTGGTGCTTATCGTGCAAATTTGACAGATTTGTTAGTGCCCATGCTTCAGTCAAGTAGATTTGTTTAGTGGTTGTCATTATTCATTGGAAAGGGCAAAATCAAAGGCTATTGCTGTGTTGATTGTTGAAATCGGTTGCATAGTTCTGTTGTTCTAGCTCAGACTGTCCACTTGATTGATTGGTAAGAATAGCACGATGTTCCACTTTATTGATTGATTGGTAAGAATAGCACGATGTTCCACTTTATTGATTGGTAAGAACAGTATTGCATTGTGAGGTACAATGTTTTTTTGAAGTACCTTGACATTTTTCATGGTCCTTCTAAACGTTGTACCTATTAAGTGATAGATACTGTGCCTGCAGGTTTGCCTGTGGAACCATTTTGAGCCTCCTATTGCGCTTGCACCTTGTGAATTTGAGCTATTGGATAATATCAGTGTTTTGATCAATTGATGTCTGTGCTGTGGATGAGAGGCAAAAGTAATAAATGTATCATTCTTGAAGCTGGGAGTGTAGTTCTATCGTCTTTGCACAAATTGTCCATTTGGTTTATTGATAAGAATGGTATGGCATATATAGTGAATTCCATTGCATCCTTCTATTACAAATCTACAGACTGGATCATGAGTTTCTTCATGGTCTTTTGAATCCTGAATCTATTCACTAACATACTGCCTGCAGTTTGCCACTTTGTACACCATGTCCTGTTGTCATTTGTGGACTGGCCTTTTCTTCCTCGATGCTGCTTTGGTTATGAACTTATATTATTAGTCTGCTTGTGCTTCAACAGGTTTCGATTAGTAGTTTGGTGCAACTACTTCAGTTAAAACAATCAACTGACATAAATTAAGAATTGAGTTACGCCACTAAGCCAGTTATTTTAAGCAGCTAGAATGCCTTTTTCCAACTGTTCCATTATGGGGTGTTCTTAATTTCAGAACAAATAGCGTAGTCTGTCTGTTTGTTTGCACGTCAACAATTTGTTTGATGTCCCGCAATCAGATTGTTACTTAATAGACCAAGCCGTTGAATGCTGCATGTCAGCATCTTCCATTAAAGCTCCAACTTTCTTCTAACTGTTTATTTCACTCCATAGATCCTGAATATACTTGAAATGATTTGATCCGCCATATTTCAGACCATAGATATAGTATCCTACACTCCTAGCTAGTTCTCTACTGTAAACTAACAATGTGGTTCTGGGCAAATGCTATTTCTGGAATCTGGAATTGTTTGTGCTATATTTTCCTTGTTCTCTTGGCAGGAAAGTGTGAAACTAAAACCTGCTGAATTCCTCTTTATGCTGCTGGAGGCAACTGTTTTTTTACTTGTTCGTTCCCTGCCTGCGAATTTTATGGTTGCAAGAATTTCTCAGATAACTAAATCTGTCCTCTTTTGCTTGTTTGTAAATTTGTGGCCAAGTATATTCGATCCTGTTCAGAAGGGCGTGACATGAATGATTGGTCACTGTTATCAACATGTGTGAACTGCTGTAGTGTTGTGCCCGAAACATTTATAGAAACCCAAATGAAGTTTTTTCTGCGGTTACAGTTGTCAATGCTTCAATGCAACCTTTGGCTTGACTGAAGGATTCTCTGGTCTCGGCTGATGTGATTAGGTTATTGCCGCCGCCGGTAGTGGTCATGACTCATTGAGGTCATCTATAAACTTTTTGGTTCAGTATTTTCTGAAGACCGAAATAGACCTGGCTGATATTTTTCAATAGCTGTTTTTGTCTGTTGAACTGAAATGCTTATCAGTTGCTGCTACTTGTGACATGACGCGCAGACTCCGAGGGTTTATCTGTGAGGAACATGTTGCAGTTTGTGTGAAAGATTAGGGTGCACAAAAATCAGGTCGTGTTGGTGTCACTGGTATTGAATTGCTCAGCTGATGGCAATGAGGAACTGAGTTATCAAAAGACGTACTGAAATCTCAATCTACTAGCCTCGAAAGAGAGTGCTTTAAAAAGAAAAACCCGGACATCATCTCTCGACCTACACTGTCGCAAGCCTCGCGAGACCAGAAGGCTAGGTTCGGAATGAGAGACCATGGCTATGTATGCATACATAAAATAAAATGGAAACGGAGAGGGTCTACCCCTAGATGGGCCTAACTCAGTAGACATGGGCTGGTCAAGTATTTGCGAGGAGAGGCCCAAAACGGTAGGGAGCCCTAACTCGCGCCGCTATAAAACGGTGTCCCTGGCGGGCGCGGTTAGGGTTTATCTCCTCACGCCGCAACTTCCCTCGAGCCCCCTTGCAAAGGAAAAAGGCGGCGTTCGGCAGCGGCGGAGCGGAGATGTCGGAGAAGAAGCGCGGCGCCGGCACCCGCAAGGACGAGGTGGTGACCCGCGAGTACACCATCAACCTCCACAAGCGCCTCCACGGATGGTATCGTCCCCTTCCTTTCCTTGCCCTTCTCTTCCATTCCCAAGCTTTGCGGTAGCTGCTCACCAGATCCACATGTTGGAGAGTACTATCGCGCGTGACGAAGTTCCGTGGCTGCCTTAGGCTTGTCCGTGAGTTGCTGGTGCGGAGGGTTGCAGCCTGCGAGCACTTTGTGGGCTTGCGAATGGTTGACACACCTGTTTGGATCAGTATCCATTACCAGCTAGATTACAGTCGGAATCATCTGACCGAGCGGGATTAGATTATGGTGGATCCTGCTCTTGTATTTGATCCCACATTTCATCTCATTTTTCTTGTTTAGACTGGTGACAAGTGGAATGTAATAGCTAATATTTTTGTTGGCACCGTTCTATTAGGTGCTAATCGGGTATAGTCAGGTGTCTGCTTTATTATTCTGTGGCTGCACACAGTTACATGCCCGGGAGATGTAATCTGCTCATCGTTACACGTTTTGCTTCTCATTATGCTATGATGTGTTCCATTTGGGCAGTACATATTTTTTGAAGATGTATATGTGGTACATTAACGCCTTTTTTGGTTAATACAAAGTATCCACACAGAGGCTATTGCATTGTCCCGGACATAGTCAGGTATCTGTCTTATACAATTTGTGGTTGATACAGTTACATGCCCGGTACAGAATGTCACTCATCGTTACACATGTTGCCCTGTCATGCTGTCATGTGTTCCATTTGGGTGCTACATCTATATAGACATAGTAGTACTATATTTCCTGATTTATGAATGTCATGCCATCAAATGTTGAAAATTATATCTGATACAGTAATTTGGTTTGTATTGTCCGGGCATAGTCAGGTATCTGTCTTATACAATGTTGTGGTTGATACAGTTACATGCCCGGTAGAAAGATGTCTTTCATCGTTACACATGTTGCCTTGACATGCTGTCATGTGTTCCATTTGAGTGCTACATCTGTACAGTAGTGCAAATGATGTATTTGAAATCAAGCTGTAGTTGATCTGTCATTGTAGTGATTGCTAATTGGTTGATAATTGTCTACAGCACCTTCAAGAAGAAGGCACCAAATGCCATCAAGGAGATCAGGAAGTTTGCACAGAAGGCCATGGGCACTACCGATGTCCGGATCGATGTGAAGCTCAACAAGCACATCTGGAGCAGTGGTATCCGGAGCGTGCCAAGGCGAGTCCGTGTCAGAATCGCCCGCAAGAGGAACGATGAGGAAGATGCCAAGGAGGAACTTTACTCTCTGGTCACAGTTGCTGAGATCCCTGCAGAGGGTCTGAAAGGTTTGGGTACTAAGGTTGTTGAGGATGAGGATTAAACCCTCCCATGGATTCAATCAGCTAGCACTTAGTGCATATCATGAGAGCAAATTTGAGAATGTTGCCTTAGATTATTGTTATCTACTGTTGAGATGACTTATGTAATAGAAGATTCGAGACTTTGCTCATTTCTTTGAAGTGCTTGAAATTTTGACTACTTTGTCAAATCGTGGTATCTGCGTGGTGTGTTATCAAACTTATACACGGTGTGTGATAATCTTCTGCCCATTTTTTCCTGTATCAATGTATGAGTTCCACTTCTCGTTAGCGACTATGCATTGCTCAATATGGTGCCATGCGGCGCTAGTTGGTGCGCGTGTTTGTTTGTTTCAGCTACATGTTGTGGTGTCTTGTATTGAATTCTTACGCTTGAGTAGCCCTGTTCGGTTGATTTTCTGGCTTTGGGACTGGTTCTCTCCCGATGAGCTACTACAGTACTACACCTGGGCAACCGTCTTCTTGGGGCCGATTGGTTTCAGGATGAGGCATCCTAGCTTGCATCAGCGCAGCCTGGCTGAGGTGGAACAGCCTCTCCTGAGCCAGGCTGCGCAGAAACGCGGATGGATTTTGTATCCCACGAGCCAGGTTTGCTTGCTATTTTTGCATCACCTGAGACAGACTGAACTAGAGATGCAGGCCTCCAAACAAGCGCAGCTTACATAACACGAATCAGGCTGAGCAACCAAACACGCTGAGCGCATAAGATGCTGCACCTTGGGAGCCTGACTCAGCCAGATGCAGGAGACCAATCAGACCCTTGATGTGTTACTACAGTACAACAGGCAACTGGACAATTGTGTTTTAGAGAACGTGCAATGAAATAATTTCATTTACAAGGAGAGAAGGGGGTGCAACGAACAAAACGCCGATAGCCTGTAGATTAAACGCACACTTCGATCCACTCCCTAGTATCTCCATTACGAGCCATGATCGGCGACCCACGACCTAAACCAAGACCAGCAATAGAACCTGGATGAACGAAATAGGAGGGAAAAGAAAGACTACTACAACTGTTACGATCTCGTCTTTTATTCTTTGTGCTGTTATTATGATCTGATCGGTTGCCGCACTGCCAGCGTCATGAGCTTTCCCAACCCAAGGTGTGGCATCTTAACATCTCATATTCTGATGCAATCATCTGGATAGAAACTGGGAAGCATTTCAGTGACCTCCTAATAATAATATAAAGTGAACGCTAGCGGGCCTGATAAGTTGTAAGTTTTGAAAAATTATTGTCCTCATCAAGAATTAAAAGCTCCAACGAAGCTTCTCAATGGTCAAAAACATCAGCAAGAAACACATGCTGCCATGCCGAAATCAGAAACTTTGGGGCGGGTCTCCAGAGCAGAACGAGCGCATATGCCCATCACTCCTCAGCAATGAAACTGCGACAGAAATGGGATGGACTGTAAGATCTCAAAATTAACGAGGGAACAAATAATTCTAGCAGCAGAGCGAAGTTTCCAAATTTTTAGTATAGATTTTTGATTAATGACACATGAAGGAAATGTTGTCAATTTCTATTAGCATAAAACAAAGGTGCAACTGAACCTATCGGTAGCTCTAGTAAGCAGAAAAGAAGTGATCTGAGATCCACTCCAGTAAACATAAGCTGTTGATAACAGGGCAGAAAGACGCATGTAACACATAGTAATATATCATGATATACGAGTTAGGCAGATGATTAAAAAAACATTAATTCGTGACTGCATAGCTTGAAATAACATTTTGTATATGTAGCAAGACATGGACACATAGTCACATACATGATAGGATGTTCAGATGCCTGTCTAGTGGTATATGAAATATAATGGACTAATGGTAAAAATGGCGACAATCTTAGGTTGGCCATATCAGATATTGGCCAAACTGATTGACAATAACTGCATGTAGAGAGCATAAGAACTACAAATGACTATGCTGCATCAAACACTCGATTGGTTCAGTTTTGAACTCAAAACTCAAGCTTAGCTCCAAAGCTAAATTTACTCCAATGCCAGCTACTGTAGTTCTTCAGATGGCGACAACTGTAGCAAGGTAAATTGACTCCAGATACAGAAATGTTATGCACATGACTGTCTGGAGTGTTTGGGCATTTGGTTCAAATGCATTTGAATCTTGATACACCTAGGCTGCTCTACTACAAACCAAATGCTACAGTATTTTACCAACGATCAAGTGTGGCATTTCATTCAGCACTTAAACAGAGGAACAGGAACCATATCAATGCAAGGTATATTACCTCTTCAGAAGTAGACGGCCATCTGAACCCCCTTCTCCACAAACCCGCACTTGGCGTAGTAGGCGCGCAGCTCGGGAGTGCAGTCGAGGATGACCTTGTAGCAGCCGGCGTCCCTGGCGATCTCCACGAGGCGGCGCACGATGCGGAGCCCGAGCCCCCAGCCGCGCGCTGCGGCATCGACCACCACATCCTCCACGTGCCCCGCCTTGCCGCCGCCTCGCAGGAACTTGCGCTCCACGAAGAGGCACCCCGTGGCGAGAATCCGCCGCTCCGGGGCGGAGGTGTCCTCGGCCACTAGGATGACGTGGTCGTCGCCTTGCGCCGCGAGCTCGGCGAAGCGCGTGGCGAACTCGGACGCAGTGAGATCCGGGCAAGTGGAGAGCTGGGAAAGGAGGGCGACGAAGCCCCTCTCGTGGTCGGATAGCTCTAGGCGACGGATGTGGATGGGATCGTTGGTTTCCCCGGCGGCGGCGGCGGATTCCGGCGAGGTGGTTGCCATTTTGGTCCGCGAGCTTAGGTGGGGACACTGGCAGCAGTTTCCCTTCGGCTTGGCCGCTTGGGGGATCTTCTTTTTCCGTGCTACGCGTCGCACGTGCCGTTGATGTCGTATCGACGTTCCGGACTGACCACAGAAGAAAGCAAGGCAAATGGAGTTTGACCATGGTGAAAAAAAGGATGGCCGAGTAAATCCTTAAAGGGAAAATTTGATTTCGAAGTACCAAATAGTATAAAAAATAGATACTATTAAAATGTAAGTTGCATCTCAAGACACATGAAATTCGTATCGATTTTTCATGCACCAATTCAATTATGTAGCAATAGTAGAAAAGTGTCCCGGACAAGAAATTGCTGGGACTATGTTCCTAACACTCTAAAGGTCAATCCAGATCAATAATTGTATTATAGGCAAAACCTGCACTGGGTGTGACTTTTGCTCATTTTTGTAAGCCTGCTCTTCAAATTTATACGAGTCGGAAATCATCTTCATCGGCAGTACGCAACGAAACATGTCACCGTCGCAACTTGCATTGGACGTCAACGAAGATGGCTAATTTATTTGCTTCTCCCCGATCCTAGAAATGGAACTGCCATGTTCTCTAGTACTTCTCCATTATTTGCCACTTGCACGTGGAAGTGAAACTTGACCCAGCAGCAATTAGCCAATTACGTGTGGAAATTCTTGGTTACTGCCTGTATGGAACGGTCGCCGAGAGGAATACGCAGCTAACTGCTCCGTACTTGTTTCTTTGTCATGGCACGAGACTTTTAACAGATCCATACTAGTAGATCAAGAACAATAGTTTAGCCCGCTGCCAATTATAAGAGTTTGTTATGTCATCTAAAGTTAATATTGTAGTCAACAAATATAATAGATTGGCTATTATGTTGGCTAAAAGAGTGTTGCGTAATTAATATTAGACCCACCTGCATACTCTCATTCTCTCACCTCAGTCTGGGAATTTGTGCTATAGCCAGTTATGAGCTGGCTACTAACCTACAGCCAGCTCCTTCTCTCTCTTCTCTCTTCTCTCCTCCACCTCAGCATAAATATAATAAAATAAGATTTATAGCCAGCTGACTAGATTTTATTGTACCTGCTCGTATACGCTTGAGTTGTCAGGCGGCTGCCTATGATTGGCGCATCTACGAGCCATCCGTTTGAATATCCGTGGACCTGGAGAAGGAATATTTAGATTCACCGGCACTGTTCGGAAAACTGGATTCGGTGGTGGCCGTACTTACGATACAATTCCTCAAAAAAGAAGCTTCCCGGGTCTCCGATGAGAGCGTGAGCCGTAACAGACAGGTCTTGGCCAGTGGGTACGGTTGAACTGGCTCAGGAAAAATGGGAACCCTTGGAACCAGGGGCACTGCACTTCGCAGCGCGTGCTGTTGGTCTGGATTGTTACTACGTGTGGGATCTGCCGGTCAGAGATCCAGAGCCACTCTCGCGTCGAGGTCGAGCACTCGAGCTGGCGTCACGCCCGGCGAATTCCGGGCCCCGACTCTCCCCCACGCCACCCCCTGCTAGCGTCAGCCAGATTTTAACAAGTTGCCTGGCAAGTGGGCAACTGGCGACGGAGGGCCGGGCCGGGGCTTGTTGCCTTGGTGTCCGGCCCGACGCGCGGCCATCGCACCGGTCGGTCAATCCCCGCACGGGCCGCACCATCCCGGAACCCGGAAAGCGCCTCCTATTTCTACCGGCCGCCGGCTCGGAGGAGGCCGAGGAATCTGCTTGAGGGAGCAGGGCTTCCGGGTCGCGTCGCGTGGCGTTGGTGGTAGGGCGGCGTGACGGCGCCCCGCACGGGTCACCAGCGCGAGCTGCCCTGCTAGATCCTCCGGCCCCCTCCGTAGATAGGCGACGCTCGAGCGGGGGCATGCCCATGGAGAGCGGGAGGAGGCAGGGCGTGGTGGTGGCGATCGAGTGCGTGGCGGGCGGGTCGCGGGCGGAGGAGTGGGGGCCCGGGAGCAGCGAGGCGGTGCAGACGGGGGACGTCGTGGAGGAGCTGCTCATCGGGGTCGGCGGCCGGGGCGGGCCCGCCGCGCACGCCGCGCCCTTCAAGGGCGGCCGCGCCGCGCTGCAGAAGCTGCTGCACGCGGCCTACAAGCGCGGGGACACCTCCGTCGAGGTGCGCGTGCGCCGCCACGCGCAGGGCGGGGGCAGCGGGGAGCTGGCGCCGGCGGGCGCGGCCACCGCCGCCAGGATGCAGGCCTGCATCGTCCCGCAGGAGTCCGTCGGCGGCGGCGGGATCGGCCGCAGCGGCCGCCAGTACGTGCTCCGCTCCATCCGCGACCCCAACTACGCCGTCGGCCTCGTCGACCGCATGGAGAGCGAGTGCATCGCCATCAGAGGTAACAACTAACACACGCCACCGCCATCATCCTAGCTGTTATGTTACAACCAGTACTTCCAAGCATGCTTATCCTCTTCTCCGCGCAGAGTGAATTCTAGATATTTTTGCATCATTTTTTGATCCGCTTTTAGTCCGTACATCAACTTGATTCGGTTTGCGCTAGCTAGCCCTTGGAGGAAAAGTAAAAGTCCGCGACGTTGTTTTCGTTACATGCCGGGTTGGACTTAGAAGAAAGGATAGGGGGTGCTCGTGCCCTCTGCATGCGGACTTCCGTGCACAAAAAGTTGAGCGACTAGGCTGGCTTTGATAGGTGACATGTGCTGTATCGTTCCCTAAATGGCGTGTTCACGATAGTGATTTTGGTAGCTTGGCAGTGTGTGTATAGGCATATGCTTGGATCGGTACAGACTACGACAGTCAGAATTGCTCACTTCGAGTAGTACAATGCATGATCTGATCGTCGTATACATGAATATGTTCAGAATATCCTGTCCTGGGTCTGGTGGGATAGGATTGTAGAGGGTGCTTGGCATTGTTGCTCTTGTTGTGTTGACTGTTGAGGTCTGCTGGTTTGTTGGGAAGTTTCTAGAGTAGCTTTGGCCTTGGCCAGCAAAAATTACAATGAGGTAGTCTATATAATAATCCAGATGATGCATACAAGTAATGCTATGTAATTAAGCGTATTCTTTGGAACATTACAAAACAAGATATAGAAGACCTAACAACACAATGTTCTTGTTACATCTATTTGCGAGCTTGTTGCCAAATGCAGATTCTGGTGGAAGTCTAACCCCGGTGATTAGGTTACTGCAAATCATGGTAGTAAGTAGTACAACATAGTAACATGACCGATCATAAGATATTGTTAATAAGTAAGATGAAACCTGGGAGGTCCGCATGCAATGTTTTAGCTCCTGTCAGTCAAAAAGAGAGTACGTACCTAATTGCTTTAGGCCTTGTTTAGATCCCTTCAAAATTCCAACTTTTTACACTCTCTCTCCATCACATCAATTTTGGGACACATGCATGGAGCAGTAAATGTATGTAAAAAAAATAACTAATTGCACAGTTTAATTGTACATCACGAGACGAATCTTTTAAGCCTAGTTAGTCCATGATTAGATAAAATTTGTCAAATACAAATGAAAGTGCTATAGTACCAAAAAGTGCCAAAAGTTATAAAAATTTGGAATCTAAACGGGGCCTTAGTCTAGCTCAAGATGCATACTTCCAGGCAACAGACATGGTGATGCACGTTCCATGGAATCAGCATCTAGCCAGATTCATTACTATGCCCCGCAAACCACTAGCTGGTTACTGAATATTCATCTACCTAACTTAAAAAAATTACTATGTCTCGAATTCTTAATGCAATTAGGAGATTCCGAGTTGACTTTTTTTCTGGTCCCATCATTCATTTTTCCTTCTCAACCGGAGCTAAAAAAAAATGCATAATTGCAGAGATCATGGAAAAGCATCGATCTGAGTTCTGTAACTCTTCTGCATTTCTTCAGGTTCGAGGAGCTCGAGGGTGGTGTGCGCGCTGAGCAAGGCACAGCTGCAGGACGGCTACGTGTCCTACCCGTGGGAGAAGAAGATGCGGGAGGTGCAACCGATTCCCAACTCCAGCAGCTTCCTCTCCTTGCTCATCCTGCCCACGGCGCTCGACCGCGCCGGCTCCCGCTACAACTCCGTCGAGGACACCCTGTCCCGCGCCAACGCCTGGATGCTCTCGTCCCAGGCCTCCGGCGTGCCCATCGTGTTCTTGAACGTCCAGACCGAGGCCCTCCTCACCAAGGTATTAATGATTAAGATTTTGTTAGTGCTGCTGGTTAAATGTGCGGCATTTCCGATGATCCGAAGTTCTTTTGGCGCAGATCTCCGGCGAGACAGCCTCCGCGACGGTCAACGCGGGCTCACTGGCCGACCTCCCGAACCTCGCGAACGCCAGCCTCTACGGCTTCGAGGACTATCACGGCGTGGACATTGGCGTCGTGAAGGCGGTGCGCGTCTGGTACACGGCCGAGGCTGGTGAGATGCCGGTGGAGATCACTCTCGAGGAGAGCGACGCCAGGCTTGGCTTCGCCATTAGTCGTACCGAAGAGGTACGCGAACACGTCCCGCGCGCTATACCTTCTCCCTGTTCTAATGCGTGCGCGTCAATGTGCCTGAACTCTCGAATCTCTTGCGACTTTGAGCAGGGTTTCATCTACGTCTCGTCGGTCATGGAGGACGACGGCGACCTCCAGGTGCCGTCGACGCGGTCGGGGCTCCGTGACCTCTACCGGGAGGCGAAGCGCGCGTCCAAGCTGCTGGTCATCTCGAGGGTGTCGGGCCAAAAGGTCCTGCCGTGGATGGTGTCGACGTCCGGCGCCATCCGGTGCTTCGACACGGTCTCCCTCAGCCAGAAGCTGTCCCTGCACCGCCATGCCCTGAAGCCGATCCTTCTTCACGTGATCATGTGGGACGGCGAGTCCGAAGTGCCGGCTCGGCCGGGGCGCGAGCCCTGCCCGCTGCCGCTGCCGCTGCCGTCCCCGGCTTTCGCCGAGTTGCCCCGGCAGGACTCGTTTGCGTACGCCGAGCAGCGGGTGCAGACGGAAGGGGACCCCGGCATCATGAACGAGAGGGACACCGCAGGGGACGCGTCCTTCAGGTTCCATAATTTCTCGCTGCCCAACAACTGGGTCTGATGAAAGCGGTACGCGCTTGGATATCCGAATTGGTCGCTGTACATATGTAGATTTCCGTGAGTCACATTGTGCACGGAATGAGCAGCTTGCGGTGTAACTTATTGCTTGAGGTGTAATTTTGATAGATGGAAAGACTTTCCTCTTTCAGAACTACTTTAGACACTAAAGACAATGCGCTAGGACGAGAATAACAGTCTCCAATTGGTTTTCCTGGAGGTCATTCCTGATCAGCAAGGTAGATAAACACTGGCACACTTCATGTGCAAGTTAAAAATTTGTTTTCTTCATTTTTCACAAGTAATATCAGTACGGTACAGAATATGGTATTCACCATCTTATCAAGAGGAATGGTCAAGCATAGTTTGCACTGACATAACAGGGTGTATTCGGAACAACAGAAGCACACCCTCAGTATAGCTGTATAGCAGCATTTGGAAACGAAGACACAAATGTCAGCATGGACAATTTAATTTTCCATTCTGATATCTGTCAGTCATAAGATATCCAGGCTTGTCCGCTGCACAGGACCTATAACCCATCCTTTCCTTTCAGGTTAATCACTGAAAGCTCCTGTTCAACATAATCCCCAGCACATATTGGGGGATATGAGTTGGCATTGGGTGTTTCAGCAAAGTGGCCCAACGGCTTAAGAATTGCATCTGAAGCAATGTGAGAGAACAGCTGTTTTACAGAAACAGACAACACGTTAGTCGATGAAATGTCAAACACATAGGGTTCGACATGATGTCACAAAGCCCTTGATCAAACTAACATGGTATGGGGGTAAATGGAACTTACTGTTGAAGAAACCCGCCACAAGCTTCTATTTTGCTCCTTCGCTAATGCTATGGCCTCTAATGTTCTCTTCGTCACCACCACCTCGTGCATTCCAGCCAAACACTCACCACCAGTGAGCCATTCCAGCTGTGCAGAAAGAAACAAATCTAATCAGGGAAGAGTAGTATGTTAATTCTTTTCTTTATTTCAAAGCCACATCAAAGATTCCAGAAATAAGCCCCAATTAATTTCTATGCTGCTAACATCATGGACTACAGAAACAGGTGCTCATAAGGTAGAACAAAACAAATATGATACGACCAAACTGAAAAGGTTGAAACCCAAACAATTCAAGAAGCCAAGTTAATTAAAAGGCAAGACTAACCTGCTTCCCCGATTGAATGAGGAGGCAACCAACAGGGACCTTCACCTCCATCTTTTTACCATTCCTTAACCAGATGTTCAGGCCTGGAAATCTACTTCGACCATGTATCGTCAGGAAATTAAGATCATAATGGAACCCAGCGAAAACAGTGCCCTCAGAACCATGACGCTCCAGATCACTTCCAGTTGGTGCGAGAAGGTGTGGTCCCTAGTGTCCACAAGAATAATTGAGCAATAGCAATCAGATTATTGAAGAACTTGAATATAAGATTATTGAAGAACTTGAATCCCATACTGCAAAATTTTGAGGGGAATATGGAGTAGACACTAAACCTTAGAACCCAAGGTAGTTTCAAGTTCCTAGGTAAACACAATGAAGGGACTTGGCGTTTTTTAAGAGCGTGCAGTTCAAGTAGATTTACAAATCACAACAGAATTAGAAAGTGCAGAGAATTAAAGTAGAATAGTACCTCCTTCATCAAAGAAGTAAATGCATCCTTTGGCAAGCCGAACCCAATTGCAGCCATCTCAGCAACGACCTACAAAAACCATATGACACACAACTATGTATGATACAGCGGCACCGTACAGTGTGCATAGAATGCAGAAAACATAGATTTATTCAGAACAAGTTGATAAGCATATATGTACCTCAATTGCAGAAATCATTTTAGAACCCCAGGAATCCATTGTCTCTTTCCACTCTGGCAATCCATCAGGGATAACTGGTTCAGAGTTCAGCTCCTAAACAAGGATACTTGCAGTTCAGTAACCAGAATAACCAAATTACCAGTTGACCATCCACGATACATGGGGTATGCCAATTTCTAGACTTTGACAGCACACAGAAAAGATCACAAAGGAATCATGACCTTAAAACGGGTATTTGCAGGGCGAGGACCAACTCTCCACATGTACCGCCATTTGGGGTCTGGCCCTTTAGGGGTGGCTGGCTGAAACTCCTCGGGCATACTCCTAATCTTCTCCTGCATGTCCTTGTCGACCAAGCTGCGAGGAACCTCCACCCCTTCTGGTGTCACACCAACCTTATCAGGAATAGGGACAAATCAGTTTTTTTTTTCAGTTTTCACCACATACATTGAGCAAAATTTTAGGATGGATTAATAAGGTCGTAGGACGGATCGCAGTCACGGAGATCACAACTGGTGGTCTTGATTCACCACAGGCAGTGACGATCCTTGCCAAAGGGGATAATTTACGGTTCAGAACCTTCCGAATTCCCAAACCTTCGCCCCTCCGATCCGCATCAAACCGAATGCAGAGTCTGCCTAGGCTACAGAGAAGCAACAGTAGGAAGGAGCACCTGGTAGTGGAGGTGGGGCCGTTCCTGGAGGCGCTTGGCCTCCGCGGATCGGGCGAAGTAGCGCTCGACGACGTCGAGGAAACGATCGTTGTCGGCGGCGGAGCAGCGCGGATCCTTCACCAGCAGCGCCCCCGTGTCCCGCAGGCTGGCGCTCACCGTCGCGCACAGCGCGCGCACCTCCTCCTCCTCCTCCCCGCCGGCGGCGGCCCCGAGGAACGGCGCGAGATCCACGACGGGTAGGTCCATGGGGCTGCGACTGCGCGGCGCGGGGCGGGAGAGGCGAGTTGAAATCGCTACAGCATGGAAATGCGAGGAGGGGGATCCGGCACCCGCGCGGCACAGCAGCGGCGCTGATTAGTGTGGACTGGAGCGGGGAGGAACCGAGGAACGATGCGTCAAGTAACGGATCGGAGAGGGAGAGTCGGGGCCGGAACGGCAAACCGGGTGCTCACGCCACCGGTTTGGATGAGATCCGGCGGGGTGCAGCCGCGGGATGTCTATTTACCGCGCACACGCGCGACGCGGTGGGACTGTACAGCGGTTCCGTTAGTCGCACCCGCGATGAACAGACGCTATCGTACAGCTGCGCACAGTAATACTAGCTCCGTTCTAAAAAATGCAACTCGAGGAGTTAAATAATTTAAAATTTGATCAAATTTATGCAAAACAGTATTAATATTTATGTTACAAAATATTATTAAATTAATTATGAAATCTATTTTTCAATATCAAATCTATTTGAAGACACAAATATTAGTATCTTTTATAAATTTTATCAAACTTAGAATTGTTCGACTCTTCGAGAAGTGAGAGTTGTATTTTTAAGGATGGAGGGAGTACAGCACACCAGCCCACGCGATTAGAGATGCACGTCCAGACTCCGTGGTAGCTTTCCAACATTAAATATTTTTTTCCAAGAAAGCAAAAGTATGTTGAATGCCTGAATCCAAGAAGAAAATGCGATAGATTTGCTAAGTTTAAACATTTCATTTGAAAATAAATATATAAGTACGGTATCGATGGTCTAAACATATTAGTCAATTTTGCTATGAAGCATATAATTTTATCTAGTTAAATAGATGGAATTGTCCATCTAGGTTATATCGTGGAGTCAAAAAAATATTAATAGAGCTACGTGTTAAGGAACCCTATTCGCCTGCCTTTTTCCCTCAAAGAATAAAATGCAATCTAAAATGGTGGTGGAGAAACAAGAGGTGGTCAAATTATCAATATTACGTAGTAGGTAGATTCTAAAATCAGCACATTTAGGATGGCATGATACCTCAAATCAAGTACCTATTTTTTCAAATAAAAGTAATAGAGGATAAAACTCAGTACCATAGTTTTCTGGCATCGTAACTCCCAAGCTAAAAATATTTCTATTGTGCCACCATGGAGTAGCGACACTGAACACTATGATAACTTTTTTAGGGTGTAACTGTAACCTATGTTCACACGCCCTACACTACACACGCATTTACATCATCCATATGTGCACCTAAAATTTATAAGAATAGTAATTTAAAGATCGTATTCTACTGCAGCCAAAAAAAACATCACACGAGCACAACACAATTTTCTTATGGCTCCACGCACGACAAGTAACGGAGTTTATTTTGGATTCCAGAAATCAACCATGGCATAACAATTCACTGGTAGTGTTCGCTTCACATCCACCATCCATTATTATTCTTAGCATCTCAATTTATCTCTTCTTATATTTTCCCTATCCGCACAAGTTCCTTTTCATTATGCATCAAAATTTACGTGGCAGTACACCAATGATATCCTAAGGTCCATCATTTTTCAGAAAAGTTTGCATTTAAAAGGTATAACCACAACGTGCTATTAATTTTCCGAACACTAAATACTAAATATATCTTTAAACTACTTGAAATTTGCTAAATATTAGAGTAAAGACACCACTCCAATTGAGGAGAAAGACGAAAGGTAACCAGATAATTTGTTAAAAGATCAGCCTCGTCATACGTAAACTCGAGCATGCTTTTTTAAAATTAAAGGTTTTACCTACAAGTTCTAAGTCATCTGGTAAGTTCACAACTCAATTTGACTCTTATTATTTTTACCTTAAAATTGTATAAGATTAGAGTCCAGATCTAAAAGGGTTCGGATCTTAGATTATCTAGGCTAAATTTTAAGATTCTTTATCACTTCTGCTGTCATGTAAAAAAATAACGATTGTATTTCTCAGCTTGAAAAATGATGTCGAACAACGCCAAGAAACAAACATTGCGCTCACGTGTGACAAGAGATTAAGTACGCTAACATATAAGAAGCCAAGAGTTACATGTCATTTGCGTCGGCCGCTAAACCCTTGGCAAACCCTAACAGGCCCCCAAATTCCAAGTTATACCCAAATTACCCCTACAAGCCCATCGTCCACCGGACGCCAGAAATATCACCGCCGTGGCGCCGTGCGTGCGCAGCTCCGAGGAAAAAAAAGAGAGAAAGAGAAGAAAACCAACCAACGCGACCCGAGCGCGCCTCACCCAGAGCCCCAAAGACCAGCGCCCACGGGGGGATTAGGAAGGTCCGCCCACCCGTATAAAAGGAGCGGCCGGCGAGGGCAGCAGCCTCCCTCCTCCCGCTTTACCCAAACAGCCCCTCGCCCAATCATTCCCTCAGCGCCTCGCCCTTGCGCCGCCTCTCATCTTCGCGGAGCCGAAGCTTCCGCGCCGGCGGCGGCGGCGGCGGCGGCAGGTCACTCTCGCTCCCCACCGGTCACCCGAATCCGATTTCCTCGCATGCAAATTCGATCGAATCCGTCCCGTTCGGGATTCCCGCGGAGCCCGAGGGGTCTCGATTGGTGGGAAGGGTTTAGGGTTTTGATCCTGCTGCGGATCGTGGGCTCGGCCGGGGCTTGGTTCCGATGGGGGTTTAGTCGAGCTGGCGATGTTCCCCGGGCGCTTTAGAGAGCCGCGGTGTTTGTTCAGCGGTGGAAATTGTATTTTTTTTGGACTCATTAGATTTGCTGGTGTTGGTTTCTGGCTTCAGCAGGAATATGGCGGGGAAGTCCAAGGGTGGGAAGAACAAGGGGAAGGCGCAGGGGGCGGGTCAATCCGTTTCGGCCGAGCCCGAGGTGCCGGTGACTGACGGCGCCGAAGTGGTTAATCCAGAGAACGGGGAAGTAAGTGACCCCCCTGCCGCGGAGAGCAGTGTGGCAGATGCCGAGAAAACGGACGGGGATGCGCCAGTTGCTGCACAGCCGGTGAAAAAGCCAGCTGAAGGTGAGGCCATGGCTTGTTTACTTATTCACTGATGATACTGACATACAATAGTTTTTTTTGGGTTGTGTGTGTGTATGTGTTGGGGGGGGGGTACTGACATACAGTAGTTGTGTTGTAAAACTAAATGGGTACAGCTTTACAGGTGGCCCAAATACTTTTGGTTTAACGATTATGTGATTTGGACTGGAGCTATGGTAAATGAGTGTCGTGTTTTGTGCTGTTGCGATGCTTCACATGGCTGTGCCTACACTAATGATTCTGGATGTATAAATATTGAAAATAGTAGAAAGAAGTATCTGACACTAAGATAATGTCCTAAAAATTTTCTGGCCTATCACTGTTAAGAGTCATTAATCACACACTTCAGTTGATGAATTGTGTGAACTTTTATCTATTGAATTTTAGCATTTTGTATGTGTTGTTTTTGCTTTAAATTTCTTGCTTGCATGCTTTTGGAATGGAAAATTTCTGCAAATATGTTGCTTCTTTAACAAGGAAGCATGTTGTCTGAAGCAGGAGAACTCCATCTTTTTCCCGTTCCTGTCAGGACACAATCCGGTGAAAAGCTCGAGTTGCAGGTACTGTGTAAAAATTGTCCTTTGTTCCTCTAATTTCTTTACTAGTTCAATGTATTTCATGTTATGCTATTTAATAATTTACAGCTAAGCCCAGGAGATTCTGTCATTGATGTCAAACAATTCCTCTTGGATGCTCCTGAAACTTGCTTCTATACATGCTACGATTTGATCTTGCATTCTAAAGATGGTTCAACTCATCAGTTAGAGGACTACAATGAAATATCTGAAATTGCAGATATAACTTCTGGTGGCTGTTCATTGGAGATGGTTGCTGGTATGTAACATGTTTCAGTTTCCTCTCTATTTTTCCATCACTGTTGATTTCATGGAGCTGAATTAAATCTTCTTTCAGGAATATATGATGAGAGGTCTATTAGGTCGCATCTCCGACGTGTTAGGGAGCTACTATCTCTCTCAAGTCTTCATGTTTCTCTTTCCACATCCTTAGCTCTGCAGCAGGAGTCTGCTCAGGGAAAATCTGCAGGTACATCAGCTCCCACGTTTTTTGGTCTGCAGGTTTACTTATATTTTCCATATTTGGTGTTTGTCACTTGTAATGTTTATTACTAATTCTTGGTTTGCATGCAAGTTGTAAACAAACCTGATGTAGATGTTGACTTTGATTCTACTCCTGCTGAGCAGGTTCTGAGAAAACTGTTATTCAGGAGCTTGATGGTTTAAATTTTATGGAGGATAGTGCTGGTGCTCTCACTAATTTATTGGCATCTGCACCAGCAGAAATAAAATGCGTTGAAAGCATTGTTTTTTCGTCTTTCAATCCTCCACCAAGTTACCGGAGGTAATTCTGACTTCTGGCATCGTTGTCATTGTTAGTCTTGAATATCTTTTTAGCCACATTGTATAAAAATCAGTCAGCTACGTTTCGTAATTGCCCTTATGCAAGGGCTACTTACTACCCCATTTCAGTTATAATCAGTAAATATATGATCTGATCCTCTCACTTTCAATGTAACTGTGCTGTTATCGAGCCACATATAAGTTCTAAAAGGTAAGCCTTTTTGTAGAATGCTGGAAAGAGTACAATTATATTTTGTATAAAAAATGGTTACATTGCAATGAAAAGATTATAGCTAGTAATTTAGTGTTCTATCCTTTCTGTTTTCCATAAATCTTGGAGTGCTTGATGAGTTTAAGTATAATCAACCTTTAGCTTGTCTGCCTGTGCTTCAAAATTGTATTAACTCAAAGGATGAAACATACTGCATATTAAGTTTGGCCAACTCTGGGCGTGAGGCTAAATGTTTCTTATTGTACCTTAGGCTGTATTGCTTTGCCTATATTTGGGCCAGAGTGCTTCACTTTTCCTTCTTTTTCTTTAAACTTTGATGTTGCGATTCTAGATAATGTAGGATTTTGTTCTGTGTATTCCTTATTTGAGGATGCAGTTGTTTCTTGCTAATATAGATGTATATATGCCTAATGGTCTTAAAACCTGAACGCCTATAACATTGTTGTAAGCTTATCACCCTCGAGCTGGGGTTTTCTTGGAATTAACACTTGCTGATGGTTTGCTCAGGCTGCATGGAGATCTCATTTATATTGATGTTGTCACATTAGAAGGAAATAAATACTGCATTACAGGAAGCTCCAAATCTTTTTACGTGAACTGTAGCAATGGAAGTATATTGGACCCAAAACCTACAAAACAAAGCCTGGAGGCCAGCACTCTTGTAGGCCTACTACAGAAAATCAGTGCCAAGTTTAAGAAAGGTTTGCTATTAATCTAGATTTTTTTCCGTAAGGTGTTGTTCTACTACACTACGTCCCTGCTGACAATTGGACAAATCTTTTGAAGGTTTTCGTGAAGTATTGGATCGCAGAGCATCGGCTCATCCATTTGAGAATGTTCAGTCGTTGCTTCCAGTGACTTCTTGGTTAGGTGCTCATCCTGTGCCAGGTAATTTTGTCAGCGGATTTCCCTGTTGACCGTGTTATTAATTACAACTCTAAAACAACCATTTGATACTATATCTTTTGGTGCTTTGGTGCTGGCATGGCTTAACTGTGATATCTTCTTGCCTAAGGTTACCTTTTCTTTTCACATTCTGTGGCAAGAAATTGGCCAGATAGTCTTAGGCATGCTTCAGCTAAGAGTATACAAAAAGTTCAAGCAGTGTGTTGCTAAATGCCTGCCGTAAACTACATAGGCATTGCTACCGTACTGATTCCTTTTCAGCTCGTCCCTGCTTTTTCATGGAACCTCTTATCCTTCTAGTTTCTTTTTTAATGAATTTGATATTGATTGATATATGTTTCTTGATATTTACTGTTAGTAATCTGGTATGCATGAGATCTGAAGGCACTCCAAATTCCTTTTGTGTAACAGAGCATAGAAGGGATGCAGCCAGGGCTGAAGAGTCTGTGGTGTTATCGTATGGCACTGAACTGATTGGCATGCAAAGAGACTGGAATGAAGAATTGCAGTCCTGTCGGGAGTTTCCTCATGGCAATCCTCAAGAAAGGTTCTTTAGTTATAGTAACTATTTCCATTTATGAATTGCCTGGTTTATATCGGTAGCTACTCAATTTTTTTTGCCAATTGCAGGATATTGCGTGGCAGAGCTCTCTACAAAGTAACATGTGATTTCGTTGATGCTGCAGTGAAAGGGGCAGTTGGTGTCATTAATAGATGCATACCCCCAATTAATCCAACTGATCCTGAATGTTTTCATATGTGAGTAAATATAATGCCCTGCAATTGTATTAGCATAATATTTCTCATAGCACCTATGTACCTGCTTTCTGCCTTAATCAGACTGCCTGACAAGTGACATCAAAAGGTTATTTGTTGTATTGGAGTAGTAAGGGTATGTTCCGTTGCTGGCATTATATTTTTTTATACATGATGTTTGGATGTGCGGAGGTTTTGGATTTATCCCAAATACTGATACATTCTCCAACTGTTTATTCTGCCAAGAGCTCAATGGCAGACAAAAACAAGTGTTTCTGGGAAAATGTTGATTTGCAATTGGGCAAACATTACTTTGAAAAGAGTTATATGGGGTTCCCTTTGCGACGGCACAACAAATTAAACAATTTCATTTGTTAACGTAGTTAATGTGAGATGTGAGAATAATGTAATAACTGATAAAACATATAGATTGCTACTGCCTGCTGCTATATGCATATGAAATAAGACAAGAAATTCCCAATAATTAGACTCAGGGGAAAGATTGGGCAAGTAACCTGAGGTTTAGGGGCAGGGGTGTGGCAGTGGCAGTCACGCCATCACCACCAACTGGAATGTTGAAGTAGTAGAGACATGTAGCTAGGGACATCATGGATACTTAATTTGGCTGTTTGATTTGAATTCAGCATACTATTTTCTTCAGCAAGTCATTTAAGAGTACATCCAAATGTCACCAACTTCTTTTTAACGAGTGTGCTTCTCTTTTTAAGTTAAAGACAGACTATTGTTCCTAGATTTTATTTTCAACCATTTCTCAGTTTATGGGTGCTAAAACTATTTTTAGTTCTCATGCTATACATTATTCTATTATTTTGCCTTTTAAGGCATGAGAGGCATGTGCATACTACCATTCAAAGTTCATTTTTTACCACGTCTCCTTTACACCACCGAGTATATTGTTATTTGTGCTATTGTTCTAGCTTCGTTAAATATTTTAGATGTTTTGCAATGGGATTTTGGTACCACAGTAATGTTGAGCTTGTTTCATTTACGATGATGATAACATGGATTGCGGTGGGAACAAAACCATTACCACCTTGTTCCGATGTATATATGCCTGATCAACTCTTATTTGAGTTACTTGATAAGATTGTTTTACTATATATGCCTGATCAGCTCTTATTTGAGTTACTTGATAAGATTGTTTTACTTTCATTTCCATCTTACCCCTGTTTTTTTGAATGTTTCAGGTATGTTCACAACAACATTTTCTTCAGTTTTGCTGTTGATTCTGACTACGAACATATTCCAAAGGACCGGAAGCCAGACTGCCAAAATGGATCCAGCAGAAGCACAAAAGTTACTTCCTCGGGTGTGGAGCGTAAGTGTGATATGAACCATGCTGAAACCACGGAAGTATCCAACAGCGTTTCAGACAATAGTTTGGATGCATCTGCAGAGGCACAAATTGCAGATAGTGAGCAGGCGACCTATGCTTCTGCAAACAATGACTTAAAAGGAACTAAGGCTTATCAAGAAGCTGATATTTCTGGCCTTTACAATCTTGCCATGGCAATAATTGATTATAGAGGTCACAGGGTTGTAGCTCAGGTTTGTGTAGTAAACATTTTTCTGGTATATAGCAGTTTTAGAATATTTTGCTGCTTTGATCATGGATTCTGTCATTTGTTCTTTCGCTGGTAACATTTTAATGTATTTATTTTAAGATGCCATAAATGGTAGCTAAGCTGGTACTAATGTTTCTTTCCCAATTATTCTGGACTTGTAGAGTATTATTCCTGGTATTCTTCAAGGAGACAAGTCCGATTCCCTTTTGTATGGTTCTGTTGATAATGGCAAGAAGATATCTTGGAATGAACCTTTCCATTCAAAGGTTAGTTTAATACAAGAGTGGAAATTTTTTCTTGGTTGAGATAAGGCTGAAGTCATTCTTATTTTCTTTACTAGGGGACTCAATAGTTTTTTCTAGTGTGAGATATCTATTCCAGTTCAAATATATGTTAAGTAATGCTGCAATGACAAGTATTCTGATTATTGATAAGAGTTGGTTTATTGGTTTACTTAAGTATCGGCAGTGCAGCTCAAATATATGTTATATTGCTTACTGAATTACTATTTGCATGTTTCAAAATTGTCGTTGATGCACACGTGATGCATGGGTAGACGGATATTTCTATCTAGGTTTGGAGTCTTTACACTTTAGGTTTTGTCTGAATTTCTGTTGAAGGTCTTTACTAGAATTTCATTAGCGAGTATTAGAAAATTCCAGTGATCACACTTGATTCTGAATGTATTTGTGGCAGACTTTCAGTGATGAACTTAAGCTATCTGTTATGATACGTCACATTTGTATTCTATGCTGTGTGCCAGTAAACTCAGCTTGTGGCATTAGTTATTTCATTCAACATTTTTTTTAACCCAAACTTACGCTAATACTTAGTTAGCTTTTTTATCGTCCTTGTCCTTCAGAGCAACTTAATTCTAATTTGGCTATTGCTGCTTTAGGTGGTCGAGGCTGCAAAGCGGCTCCATTTGAAAGAACATGTGGTTTTAGATGGCTCCGGCAATCCTGTAAAGTTAGCTGCTACAGTCGAATGTAAGGGCATTGTTGGTAGTGACGACAGGTAATTTTATTTTTGAAGTCAAAACACTGGTCTCTGTTTAAATAAGCAACGATAGCACTTGTTACATTTTGGTTCTCAATGCTTGAAACACTCAGCACTTGTAAGTAGTCTTACAATTTTGTACCAATGCAAGGAGCATGTTTAACTGTGTTCCTGGGTTCTGGCAGTCCTGTAAACATTACATGAACTGCAAACATTCCCAAATACGGTTTCTATGTTTTTGCTTTTCTTGTGAGCTATCATTTTTCCTTTTACACTAATAGCCTGAGCCCTTGTACTCCTATAGTCCTATCAATATATTTATCACAATTGTTTGGATTTCTCTATTCATGTAGGCATTACATTTTAGATTTGATGAGAGTGACCCCGCGAGACTCTAACTACATGGGACTAGAGCACCGCTTCTGCGTGTTGAGACCTGAACTTGTAGCCTCATTTGTTGAGGTCAGCTCATCACATACTCTTTTAACCTTATTGTCAAGCTGTTGCATGGTTTCATTTGTGGAAATTATAATTGTATTTTATTTATATTTGCGCAGGCTGAATCGACCAAACAAGCCACTAGGCAGAAAGTTCCAGATGCTTCGGAAGAATCCAATGACCAAGTTGCGAGTACTTCTGATGCTAAGGTTTGTGCTGATATCAAGCTCGGTGTTTTTGCTGTTTGCTCAGAAGCGTTATACTTAAATAAGCTACTGACCTTTTAGTTCTGACTATGCCACTCCAATAACGCAAAATTGTTGAATTTATCTTATTTTGTGGCATTCATATGTCCCCCAGTTTTGCATGCATGGTCATAATTATCTAAATGATTTTGAATTTGACGCCCCCGTGTAAGGGCAGGGGTTCGTGGGTTTTCTCGGTCTGCGTGAGAGACCTCTTATACAATGCTCGGGGGGCGGCTTGCCCCCTGAGGACCGAGTTTTTAATTGGTGGCATTCCTATGCCCCCCCCCCCCCCCACACACACACACAAAGTTTTGCACGCATGATCATAATTACTTAAATATCATTTATGTAGTCATGTATTACAAATTACTGTTGCATTTTTACCCCTCATGATTATTTGATTAGTTTGTGCACACATAGGCCGAAGCGACTAACAAGATAATAAGGTTGAATAAAACAGGTTACCTTTTCCCATTTGTAAGCTGGAAATTTCTTCCCTTCATTTCAGGCTTCCTCTGTTGAAGGAGATGACAAGTCTGAAGAAAGCTCTGCTCCTACACTTGAGGAAAACAGCAACTCAAATGCCGAGATCCTTTTCAATCCTAATGTGTTTACAGAGTACAAGCTTGCTGGCAGTCCAGAGGTTAGTCTTCAAATCTACTCTTTGTAAAATATCCATGTACCAATTTGATAACATTCAACTGTTTGCTATTATTAGGAAATTGCTGCAGATGAAGAGTTGGTAAAACGGGCTGGTACATATCTTTTGGAAATGGTGATCCCAAAGTTTGTTCAGGATCTTTGCTCCCTTGATATCTCCCCTATGGATGGACAAACTTTAACCGATGCACTGCATCTTCATGGGATAAATGTTAGGTACCTGGGCAAAGTGAGTCTCCAAGCTGATCCAGCTGAAATTGACATTATATTTCATCTATTCTGTTCATAATACAATTCTTGTCTCAGATTGCAGGCATGATCAAACATTTACCACATTTATGGGATTTGTTTTCTGCCGAGATAATAGTTAGGTCTGCAAAGCATGTGATCAAGGTAGTATATCTTTCTCGGTCATACTAGCTTCTGAGTTTGTTTCTTTATGGTGGGACTTGTCAGTTGCATGACAAGGTTCTCTCGTGTGTTATATGAAAGCTAAAATGTGGTTACAATCTGTAGAAAATAAGGTAGAGAGTATGGATTGGGACCACATTTTTTTGTAAACCTAGGAGTGTGTAACATTATAATAAAATGTGTTGTTTTCTGACTGCCATACTTCAAAGTAATGGGGTCTTCATCCTGTAACATGAATGATTATTATTTCTGCACAGTTTTAGTGCAGGACGCAAGATGCATTCAATTGTTGTACCAATTCATTCAGTTCATATCATTGTGTTATGAAATAGTTATTCATGTACCAGTCCATTCAGTTCCCATCATTGTGCTAACCTGATTATTTTTCTGTCACTCAAGGAAATATTGAGGCAAAGCCCGGATCATGATATTGGACCAGCTATTGCTCATTTCTTGAACTGCTTTGTTGGGAAAGTTTCGGGTGCTTCCACTAAGGGAAGCCATGGCAATGCCCAGTCAAAAACTCAGAAGGTATGCAATCCCAAGCATGGCAGCAAACTCTACTGTTGAATTTTGATATATCATTGGCAGATATGTTTTTGTGTTTTTGCTCGTATTGTAATTGTAAAGCTTCATAATTTTATACTTTATTTTCAGGGTCATGAAAGTAGCCAAACCCAAAAGTCTACGAAGGGCCAGAAACTAAACAATACTGCTGCTTCAAGAAAGGGCTTATCAACATATTCCCATCTAACATCTGATGGAATTTGGTCTAGTATTAAGGAATTCGCAAAATCTAAATATCAGGTATTTCATTTCTTTCAGGTCTTAAAACTTTTCTATTTCAAGAACACACTAATGGCTTTGGTTTTCATTTCTTTAGTTCGAAGTGCCAGATGATGCAAGGCTTTCAGCCAAAAGGGTATCTGTTCTCCGCAATCTTTGCCAAAAGGTTAGTACCATTCTGCCTTGCATGGTACTTCTGTTTGTAGCATAATTATTCTACTAGCCGACAAATTGAAGTAGTTTGGGCATTCATGGTGACCTGCATGTAGAAGGCAGACTATCACATGTCACTGTTTGTGCATTCACTAATTTCTGTCACTCTACATTTAACAGGTAGGGATAACTATTGCAGCCCGCAAATACAATCTGGATGCTTCAACTCCATTTGAAGCCTTAGATATATTAAATCTCCAACCAGTTGTCAAGCATTCAGTTCCAACTTGTACAGATGCAAAGAACCTTATGGAAGCAGGGAAAGTCAGGATGGCTGAGGTATACCTGTTGTGGTTTTGAGATTTTAGCCAAAATTGACCTTTGGTGGTTATTGTTTACTCATCATCTGTGGAATTGTTATTAATTCATTTGAGCATTTCAGGGTACCCTGAATGAAGCCTATGCATTGTTTTCTGAAGCCTTCTCACTGCTTCAACAGGTACACACATAAGCTATTTATATGACATGATCTGTTTGCAGAACATCCAGTATTTACTTGACCTTTGAAATTACAGATAACTGGTCCCATGCACAAGGATGCTGCAAACTGTTGCAGGTAATGTGCTAACTTCTTGATACATGACTATTGTATTGGTGTTGTTTCATCAGGCACACATTACTAGAATGTCAACTATCTTATGGATATGTTACGCTGCATACTGCGTTTTGTAGATCGTGCTATATTTCACTATAGTGTGTACATGAATACTATTTTCACCTATATGAAATGCTATGTGCATGTATGTAAGAGGACCGTTACATCAGGGATATGATGTTCAATACATGTTTAATTAAAATGGCATGTAAAATATGTTCAGGACTGGAGCAGTTACCGCGATTTGCTCGTATCTTCATGTACATTAATATTCAAACCCTAAAACTTTGTTCTCGTTTTGTCATAGGTACCTTGCTATGGTTTTGTACCATGCTGGTGATACAGCTGGAGCAATTGTGCAGCAACATAGAGAACTCATCATAAACGAGCGATGCCTTGGTCTTGATCATCCGGACACAGCCCACAGGCATGTGCTGCTTTTGAATTCTTTTTAACTTTATTGCCTCTAGATTTTGATATTGTCTTTCGATCTCACATGAACTTGATGTTGTCTTTGGAAAACTTGCAGCGAATGCTAAATCCAATCATTTATACTCAATTGTGAAGAAACAATTGAAGTTTCATCTAAAATTTTCTATCAAGTTTGTTCTGAAAAATGGACATCTGCTAGAAAATTTGAATGTGCAGATTAGCTTCTGGGCTAGTAGGTCATATCAGATATTAAGTCGTTGAATATTTTTCAGCTTCTTATTAGTGTTAGTGTATGTATTCGATGTTATATTTTTAATGTTGATTAAACAAAAATATAATTTTATTTGTTCTTTGATTTCTCACATGCATTTTACTGTCTTTTATCGGGAAAGTCCTATCTTTTTACCTATATCTTTTGCTTTATTTTGCAGTTACGGTAACATGGCTTTATTCTATCATGGGCTCAACCAAACTGAACTCGCACTACGACACATGTCCCGCACACTGCTGCTTCTCAGTTTGGCGTCAGGTCCTGATCACCCGGATGTTGCAGCAACCCTCATAAATGTCGCAATGATGTATCAGGATGCCAGTAATATGAACACTGCTCTTAGGTATCTTCAAGAAGCACTTATGAAGAATGAGCGACTTCTTGGTCCTGATCATGTTCAAACGGCCGTTTGCTATCATGCTCTTGCCATTGCATTCAGCTGTATGAGCTTATACAAGCTTTCAATTCAGGTTAATTCTGATATAAAACATTGGCAAGAATTATTATTAGAAACTGTCAATCTAACATTTTGGGTTTTTATGACAGCATGAAAAGAAGACATATGATATACTGGCAAAACAATTAGGGGAAAATGACTCGCGGACTAAGGACTCAGAAAATTGGTTGAATACATTTAAGCATCGAGAAGAGCAGGTATAGTTTCTGGAATTGTATGATTACCCAGCAATCTACTTTTTAGAATATTGCAACGGATTTATTGCAGATTATCTTTACGAGAACGATAGATTGTGATTTTGGCTGAATTGTTTAGTGTATGTGTGATGTTGAGGGTTGGGCATAATTACATTTGACACAGAACAACTGAACCAAGCCAGCCACTGAACTTATCAGCTTTCTCGTTGTTCGGTGATTTGTTGGTTCCATGTTCTGTTCTGTTTGGAGTTTGGTATCCCAAGTACTGAGACAGCCACAGCTTATTCTGATTCTATCGCTACCTTGGCCCATCATGGACCATCACCCTCACCAGCTAAAAGTTTTCACCCTTGAAAACCCAAGCTCCGCTTCACCTCAGCCCACCCCACACCAATAGCTCACTGTCGCACCTCACAACTTTTAGCACTCCAGACCCGATAACCCTAAGCCTAGAAGTGTCACATCTGGCAGCGGTTGTGTCGGGACATGGTGAGAAGTTGCGTGTGTGTCGGAGTTCCAAGTGGCTCAAGATGTGGGCTGCGGAGGGAGCGAGTGAGGCTTGCCAACGGCGATTTCAGTGCGTCTTGCTTGATTTCAGTGCATGTACATTTTAGTTGCTGTGGGTTGTTTACTGGTGATTTTCTGTTGGCTTGTTTTATGACTACTGCTCGTGAAAGGTGTTGTTACCTGTGAGTTTTCCTCTTAGGAACCTCGGTGCATTTGTGTTACTGGTACTGCAGTATTTGGGATTTTTTCCCCAGCTGTTTCAGGAAAACTGAAGTTTACAGACACTGAATACACTTTATTAACCATCTAGGCTTAGTTATATAAGATTTGCAGTCACCACCGAGAAATTTTACCGGTACTGCAAAATCTTTCCAGAAAAAAAATGCATTGTTTTTTTGTCTTATGTTCTGTATACCTTTGATATTCTTGCATGACCAATATTTTTATGTATATTTGCACAGGTTAATGCCCAGAAGCAAAAGGGCCAGGGAACCAATGCATCTGAAAATGCTATTAATTTCTTGAAGGTAAGCTCAAATTTCAACATTCCTTCTGTGCCAGTTGATATTCGTCCGGCTTTAATGCCTTGATCCGTTTGCCTTAGAGAACTTGGACTGTTAGGTTAGTATTGTTTTACCATGCATGTATGCTACTTCTAATTTTTGTATATTATCTCGTTTCACAAGGGTTTTTAGTGTTACTGGATGCAGATATCATATCCGATATTTTGATTTATTGTGGCATTGAATTCTTGCATTTTGCTTCTGCAGGCAAATCCTGCATTTTTACAAGCTATGAAGGCTGCTGCGATCCAATCAGGTGATGGATCAGCAAATGTCAACAGGTCACTTAACGCCGCGGTTGTGGGAGAAGGTGTACCTCGACTTAGAGGAGTTGATGAGCGAGCTGCTCGAGCAACCGCAGAAGCTCGGAAGAAAGCTGCTGCTAGAGGGCTTAATGTGCGCAGTGGGCCTGGTGCAAACAATGCATCTGATGAACTAGCTCAAATTCTCAAAATTATCAACTCAGCTGCTGCAGTGTCTTCCACCTCTGCCACTGCGAACGCTCAGCAATCAGTATCTGAAGGGCAGGCGACGAATGGACCTGCTCAAAACGGAAATGCTTCGGAAGGGAAGGCCGCAGATACCAACGGGCCATCTGTCAAGTCAACTGGCAACACGCCGGTCGGATTGGGAACGACATTGGAGTCGAAGAAGCAGAAGTCAAAGCAGAAGTCGTAGGGGCTAGAGATGTTCTTTTTTCTGTAACAGTTTTGTTGGGCTTCTAGGGTGATTTCGGTTTTTACTTCCATAGGGATTGTCACGTCCACATGGTGGCCAAGAGTGAGTTTATTTATTTTTGGCGGGGTTCCTAGGAGGCTTCAATAATCATTACGAGGAAGAATACAATTGTTTCGACATTGATAGACTACTGATGTAATGGCTAATCAGTGCAACTAATAAATTTTTAGTCGATACATACTCCGTACCAAGGATTAACCTTCTGTGCAAGGTTTTTTACTCCAATTTTTAATCAAATTTGTCATTGAACTTGCTGGTTTGTACTGACTGTGCTTGTGCAATTCCAGCTCTTAGTGAAATAAAACTAATATTTAGCCGCCAGCTCTATTTTACAGTCGCCTGAATTTTGGAGGCATTTCAGGCGACGCGCTTGTAGTGGTGGGTTTGCCTTTGGTCTGTTCCGAGCTTTAAAATGGAATCGGGGGAGGCACGCAAGGCGGCGGAGGGCGAGGCGTTCGTTGGCGACACCGGTCATGGGCGGTGGAGGAACGGTGGTGGGCCAGGGACGGGGCGAGGGCACACCGCACACTGCAGAGAAAGGTTAGTGCGGAGGAGGCTGGTGGTGGCAGGCATGGCGGCGGTGGAGCATGGCGTCGGAGTTAAGCGCGTTCACGATAGAGAATGGATGAGACGAGACGAGAGGAAGAAGATAAACAGTAGATCCAGCTTGTTACTATTTAACAGGGTACTCACCCTATAGTGACTGAATTTGTGGCCTATAGAGAGTTGCAGTTGGGTTTGCTGAAGGAACATCTGCTGAAGGCTCAATTGCTCAAACTCGAATGGAACTCTACGCAGACAAGAAGAGAGAGGAGCCCGAGGCGGCGGGGGACGTGGCCGTGGTGATGGTGCACCCCTACACCATCCTCGGCGGCGTGCAGGGCCTGCTGCGGGGGATGGCGGAGGGCGTCGCGCGGCGGGGGTACACCGCCGTCACCTTCGACATGCGCGGGGCAGGGCGGTCCACGGGGCGGGCCTCGCTCACGGGCTCCACCGAGGTCGGGGACGTCGCCGCCGTCTGCCGGTGGGTCGCCGAGAACATCAAGCCGCGCGGCATCCTCCTCGTCGGATCCTCCGCTGGTAGGTCCACTCCGCGAGTTCTCCCCAAGGCGAAACCTTATCGCGATCCGTACCTTTTCATTTTCAGTTCAGGGAAGGGGTAATCAGTCGAATTGACCAAACAGTTTCAGCTCTACTGAAGCTGTGTTTGGTCAAATGGAATGTGCAAATGACAATTCACTTTATACTAGTTTGGATTGAATGTGCTGCACTAAAATTGAACCTCAAACGTTTGCCCTGATGAGACTTCTGTGTTTCAGTCAGTATACTCCAAACATGAACCTGGAATTAGCAGATAGGCATTGATTCTTCATTTAATTTTAGTTGGGGGTCTGAAACTCTGTCAGCTATCCTTAATGAAAAGAATAGTGGCAACCTACTCTATTTGTCAGCAAATTCTCCTTGTAGAAATTGTAGTTGAATGTCTAAGTAGTGGTTGCCACTAGATCTGCTTTCTTGTAGACGAAAGATAGTTTCTGACCTCAGAGGTATGTGGTCTATTTTACTGTCTTGGTAATGCTGTGCTCACTCTCTAACTGATAGTTTAGATTAAGGAAGTGTGAGCTTTAAATCAGTTTATTTAGCTGGATCGACTACGGGAGTGGTGAACAAGTTACTGTAACCTCTCAGTCACTTGTTTCCATTTGCTATCTTAATGAAATGCCTGCCCTTTCCTAGAAAATCCATTAACTGACTTGTGCCAAATACAGGTTTCTTAAGCCTCTGTCAATATTTATTTATGTCAATCCTGTGCGCCGCGAATGTGACTGAAGCACTGCACAGAGATCAGTGAGATAGTTTTTAGTTTGCATACAAGGATCAAGATGGAGTATTCAAATCATTGATGCGGCTATTACACTGTGTTTGGGCATGTATCTAACCGTAATTTATTGATGCAGGGGCAGCAATTGCAGGGTCTGCAGTTGATAAAGTTGACGAGGTGATTGGTTATGTTAGTATCGGGTACCCATTTGGTCGTATGGCCTCAGTTCTATTCGGCAGGCATCATGATGCTATACTCAAGTCTCAAAAGCCAAAGCTATTCATCATGGGAACCAAAGACGGATTCACAAGCGTGAAACAGTTGCAAAACAAGCTCAAATCTGCAGCTGGACGGGTTGATACACACTTGATGGAAGGAGCTGGGCACTTCCGAATGGTGGGCCCTGCTTTCGATGCCCAGAAGGTAGATCTTATTGTTAAATTCATTAATTCCTTGCCAAAATAGCATTTACTGCGATTGTATGAGAGTTTTGAAATCGTAGTGATGAGCAGAGCGTGATGTTTGGTTAGTGCCGTCATGGTGTGTATTTTCTTATGTTGCACATGTGCACTATCTGTTGTTTCTGAGATTGTCTACAGTTGTACACCGCGTGTTGTATTCTAATGTAATCTTTTTTTTATTTAAAACCGATGTAATCTTGACTTTGAAATTCTAAATGGTAACGTCCTGAACGGTTGGATGATAACGGAATGGCTGTTGTTTGTCGCATGAAAAAAAAGGGAAAAATGCCACAGGATATTGGATAACGTGGAGAAGGGGTGAGATAAATAGCTACTATTAATGATAGATTATCATAGAGACTAGTCTATATCACTGTTATAGCCCACTGTTTCAGGTTGTTGCAAACTAATGATGAATTGGCTAAGTCAGTCCCTGTCCTGAGGCTTTTATCACAAAAAGAAACGGACCTTCTGCATTTCATGCTCTATCAAATGGAAAATAGACGATTACACAGTATACTGCGCCACGTGCGTTTATTATCATCGATGATCACAAGAAAGGAAATCAAAGATTTATTTTGAACGTTATGTTCGTTCCTCTCGATCAGAGGCAAACAAGTTGCCATGGATTTTCAAAGGAACCAAGTGCATCAGCAAAACAGACATAAAAGCGCGTATCAGCTTTAAAATTCAACGAGCTGATGGCTTGCAAGATTTGTGCTCCTAGTACACAAGCTTAAATCAATGAGCGGGCTTCTTCTCTGTTGTGTAGGGATAGTACTCTTTGCCGTTGTCCACTCTCGTTGTATTGCCACCAATGTCCAGCACAGCAGATGTGAACGCCAGGCAGGAGCCTCCGATGAGGGCAGACTGAATGCTCTTTCCTGCCAAAGAGGCATTTACATATTAACGTAGACATCAGACTTGATAGCCATCATAATAGATACAAGAACACACATCGGTCTGGACAGTTACTTGGATTCCATCTTGACAAATAACTAAGTAATATCATATGAGAATTATTATTAACCAGTTACAAAGTTGTAGCGTACCAAGGGCACAACACTAGATATATCTAAACAGTCCAACTGTTCAAATGTCAAGCTTCCGTTAAGGATCGGTTGATTGGAATTATTTTATCAAAACAGGGAGCTAATCAAAGCATAAGCACGGCATATGCCAATTTATCACCACACAGTGCTTATACAGGCATTTAAAAGTGCAACTCAGGACTCCGCAGTGAAGCACTTCAGAATAAATAAATATCATACAAAATCAGCACATGCTATCGTTTTATTGTATGATAGATTAATATGTAGGCCTGTTAATCAAGGAACCTGTATTGTGAAAATAGAGCAATTATTATGTGAAAGAAATTTCTGACCCGTATCTGTCCACACAATAACTCTTACTGTGTAGTCACCAGAAGTCACTTGATCTAGGAGCACAAACTATGCCATCATCCAAATTTAGGATGAAACAATCCAAAATGCTCCATCATATAAACCGTATCGCTCAGTCAAGAAAATCATTTTCAAATCACATATTTCTCTGTCATTTACAAAAGAAAATCAGACACTCTGGATGTGCACAAGATTGAACCACTGGTCTAGACAGGCATAATTTACCAGCTAACTTCAATTGTTAGTTGTTATCTATGGACGAAATGGAACTGTAGCTAATATATATAGCTACATGAGTGTGTGTGTTTCATGAAATTGCTACAAGAGGTATGCCTATTTCAGTGACATGAGTAGAACATCTTTCCCGCAGTCACACGTAAAAAAAGGTATAGTTAACAAATTAGTCCCACAATCCCATTCCCTGTTATTTGAGCTTAAGATTCACTAATTAAACCCAACAATCAACAAGAATCTAACTTATCTATATCATTACATTATGTCAAACATAGCGCAATAAAATGACGGCAATCGCAATTCCCAGTTAATTCCCACATGTCTGCAGTCTGCACACCAATGTCCCATAAGCACGAAGGGTATCGCATTGGGAGTGACCAGAAACATAAAACCAAGGCTCTCCCAGGCGCATTCGTTGCAAACGGTTCGAGTTTTTCTAACCTCTGTATCCGCAGACGGAGGCTCCGGCGACGAACGCGCCGACGGCCCCGTTGACGAAGTCGCGCTTCTTGCGCTGGCTCTGCACGAGCTGCTCGACGCCGATGTAGAGCCCGCCGATGGTGGCGAAGGTGGCCCCGTAGGTCCCGCACATCTTGAGCGTCCGGATGAGGCCCGGTAGCGCGACGTGGCGCTCCACCCGGGGCACGTCGTACCAGGTGGCGACGACGGTGCCCCAGATGGTCCCCGCGGCGAGCCCCGTCACGGCGCCCTTCACCGTCCTCGTCAGCGGCGAGTCCTCCTCCATCGCTCGCTCCTCCGGTACCTGCAGGGAAGGCGCGGTGGATCAGGGCCCCGCGCGCGCGACGCTCGATCCGGCGAGCCCCAGGCCTGGGCCGGACGAGATCGGGATCTAGTGACAGCGCGCGTCCGGTTTGAGGTGGGGCTCGGGTGCGCCCCCCCGTGCTTGGGAGGGGAGTCGAGTGGAGACGAGAGCGGCTTACCTCTGGAGACTGCGCGGTGCGTGCCGGCGGCGGCAGAGAAGGTTGGGGATTCAGGGGCGGACGGCTGGAGGTTTCGAGGTGGAAATGGGGGAATCGCGTCGTGGGAGACTGGGAGGAAGGAGTGAGCCGGGCGAGGTGGCCTCCGGTGGTGCCCGGCCGCGACGTTGGTGTGGGCTATGGGCCTGGTCTCGCGAGTGGGCTGATTCGGCCAGCCGCGGTGTTTGGGCGCTACATGGGCCTTTTAGAAGATAACACACTGCTCAGTTAGTGAAAGTTCCGTAGATTAGCAGCCCAACTGCTCCGAGCGAGAAGGCAATCACGCTGTCACTCTCCATTGTTCACTGCACTCAGTGCAAGTATTTTTACCATCCCAACAAAAAAAAAGAAAATGAAAAAAGTGTTTCACGAAAAAAAGTCTTTTACCTGCCATGTGCACGCAGTTGCATGCACTAGTGAAGTATTGACCTGTATAGTTTAGTAGCTGGTCGACGAATAAATATACGAGCTCACAAGCTGACCGATGAACTGATTCCAGCTCGTGTGGACTCCGGGACTTTGCTGGCACTGGCCGGCCGTCGTGTGAGAGTGTGACCCAGCCACCCAGGGCCCCCGGGAACGTGTGGTCGAAGCCCCGCCCTGGACGACGACGCGTCCACCCCACTCCACGAGCCTAGCGCAAGGTCCCCGCTCGATCGCGCAACTCCCGGGCTCCGGGCACGATCCGCGCCGCGACGCGCACTGGCCAGCCGCTCGACCTCCGCGCGCCGGATGCGGTGGACTCGCCCGTCGCGCTCACGGCGAGCGCCTAGTGATTTCACGCTGGAACTAGCGGGCGGGGCCGGCGGCCGGCCCCGAGCAGACAGGCCGTCGACCGGCTAATGATGTCGCTCGCCTGTCCGCCGCGACCGCGCCGTCTCGCGTCTCGTCTGCGCTCCTATCCTAGGCTCTCGGGGATCCTCGGCCGTGGCCGAGCGCCGGGCGAGACCCCATGTGCCAGCCAGACTGCCAGGCGCGCGGCGGCAGCGGCAGGCCATCACCACCGGGGACGGGGTCGCCAAGTGGCGCAGCTTTTGCCGAAAAGCCCTCTGCCGACCTCGTCCCGTGTCGGGTTCGAGCAGGGGGGAGCGGGGATGGATTGCTGCCAACTTGTGATAAGGTGATCCAAGAAATCCATAGGCTGATAGGCATCGAGTCCTGCGGCAGTCGTGCCATACTGCCATGCCACTCCATTCCGTGTGCCAGGAAATCAGGATCACTATATATGTTCTTGTGTGTTTATACTGTGATGAGACTTAAAAAAAAGGGATTTCATAAGGAATCATAACATTCAGATTGCAATGCAAGCCAACAGAAGCTATTTGATATAACCATAGATCGAATTCCGCTAAATACGGATACTCTTCGGTCTTATAAAGCTTGAAACAAGTCATCAAATCGAGCTGCCATTACGGATGATCAAACCTGACTGTAATTCAAGTTCAGCTAAATGTGCCCAAAGTGCACAAAATCCTTATCCAAACGAGCTATTTCCATATTAAACAAACAAACTATATTCGTATTCATATTCACTCTGGATGACCTAACAGTGTTCCTTTTTCATTTCCAGAAGTTGACAAACTACAAAGAACTACAGCAAGAGCAAAGAAGAAGATGCACCAGATGAATCAAAACTGCACGAACACCTCCTAGTATCACCAGCTGTTGTAAACTGAAAGGTAAATCAGTGCTACAAGCAGCTCAAAATCGAATCAATCCTAGGGCAGCTGAACAAGTAGGTGTACTATCAGTTCATACACTTTGCAGCAAACAAAAAAATTGAGGCATGCAAACAGAACATGCTAGTTTACATTTTTTTTCTTCTTCCAGCAGTGGGGAGCTACTAAACATGAGGATACAGCAAAAATTTGGAGGCTACCTTTTCTGGAAACTGCAGGGATGCTTCACTTGCATTCTAGCCCTGCCTCTGCCGCTCGCCGGGGTTTGCTCTTCCTCCGGCTTCCAATCTGCCTGAATCCGTTAGTCCTCGTTGATTCATCACTGCTTGATCGAACACTAGAGTTATTCTCTTCTAGGACAAGGTTAGAGCCTTCTTTCGGCGGCCTGCCCCTCTTGTTGCCAACAGATGAAGTGCTGTTCTTCAGCTTCACGTCATCAACTTCTTCACCATCTCCATCAACCTTTTCAACAAAATTTTCAACATCTGTTTGATCAATCTTATCGGCGAAGCGCTTTTGGGGCCTCCCTCTCCTCTTTCTTGCAGGCACAACTTCCTCACCACTGCTTCCTTTGTCTTCATGGCTCCTGGCTATGGTTAGCTTCTTCCCTCTGCCTCTTCCTCTACCCATTGATTTGATATCAGCAGTGCCAAGATTATTAAGGCAGTCACTGGAGCTACTGGCTCTGTCGACGCTAATGCTTCTCTTTACCTGATTGCCTTTTGTTGGAACTTGGAAGAGGAGTATTCCAAAGAGATGACTTGTGACTGAATAGTCCCAGCCAAAAAGATATGCTAGAAACCTGCATCGATAAAATTTCAGCAAGAGCATGCAGTGAATCTAATTAGTTCAGGACTAAAAGTACTATTGGAGCGTTGATGCAACAATGAACTTATTTATCCTTTGCAAGAAAAAGGAAAAAAAGTGGCCGTGAGATTGTGAGAATAGACTACGAGGTCGGTTGAGATCCATGTCAATCAAGAATCGACAAATTCAAATGAAACAGCATACATATATCCAAATGAAAGCTATACAAAACAGCAAGTAATACGCATCCAATCAGATAAACTGAAACAAAAAAGAGACAAGGTTTTTTTTAGTTTCTGGACGAAAACATGAAACAGAAACAGGGGCCGATTCAACGGCCGACCGTTCCAAAGATTGATGGATTGCTGACGAACAAGAATCTGACCTTCCATAAAGCTTGCGTCGACTCCAAGCAGCATCATGCACCCCATTTCTCCAAGTCTGTTGGCGAAAAGATGGATGCTTTGCTGGTGCTGGGGGAAAAGAAATGCCGAGCACCCAATGGATCGGTGGCAATCTTCGGCTCGCGATGCCGGAAGTACCGCGGATCGGGAGGTCGCAGCAAAGATTGAGATGTGGTCTGCGGGAAGGGAAGCGGGAGGGTTTCTATCAGCGAACAGCTAGCGCTCTGGAGTTCTGGATGGTTGAGCTCCAATAGCGGCTGGGGCAGCCGCAGCAGCACACCGGCTTGGGGTTAGGGAGGAGAGAGAGATTTGGTTCCTGCTTCAGATTTTTTTTAAAATATAGCTTGTTGAGGGGTCATTAGCTCAGCTGTTTGTTTATGCTTTTATTTACAGTCTACCAACCGTTGAAAAATAAGGGAGAGGACAGTGCTTGGCCCGTTGCTCATTTATAGATTAAAGAAAGGATGGGAAGAAGGATCCCTAGGGACGCGGCTAACTTTTTTACCATGATGGGATTTTTGTTTCATGTTGGTGGAAGATTTTTTCACCAATAGGACTACTAGTTGCCTCAATGCCTGACAATCTGACATCCTAGGCCATTGCTTCGTTCCAAGAGAAGATGCCATCCACAGTTTTCTCTGATGAACTGGCTCCAGCCTCCTGGTCCAGGTGAACCATGCTCCTTTTTTAAAAGAACAACCTTTTTCCAAAAAGGAATTGGTCATGGTCTTAACAAGTAATTTTTTATTGGCATCGTTCATTTCTACAGCTCAATAACGGCTAGGATTTTAATTTCGAAAACTATCAATGGTTATTTATTCGGTGTTTATTATTTTAAATATAAACTCTACCTTCTTGGGTAATGCATTGTTAGTCCTGATCAATGTACCATGCTGCTAGTGTTGAACTCTACCTCTAGTGTAACTGATCTGATTCAACAGTAATAATAAGTTATAGCAATTAGACAAAGCAAAGCCCACTTCAGCTATTGCGGCAAGTGGTCGTATTAAACTGTACTGGATCCTGACACTAGGTCCTGCCCTTCACTTTGAATCTGAATTCATCTTCTTCCTTTTCACAACTGCTGGCTCTGGTACACGGATTCATTTTCAAACATGAAGGGTTATTTTATCCAGACCAAATGCCCCCAACCAGACGAGCTCTGTGCCTGTGGCCCTATACCACTGCCAACTGCAATGCCACGGCCGTATTCCTGAATGAATATACTGTATGACATACTGTATACATCGATACGCTGTTTTAAAATCGTCGGAGAAAATGTACTTGCTGCCCATGATGTCAGGTCCTTGCTCCTTTACTGAGCTATGTCCGTTTCTCCTAACTCTTTCTTGTGGTCTGATGTTCTGCTCATGCTTGTTTGGACAGCTGTTGGTTGACCCAACCAGATTTATGGACATCTGTACATCCTGCACTAATTCAGTTCTGCAGCAGAAAGATGAAGTAACTTATACGAAATTAAGCATTGCTTTCTGCAGCCCTTGTTATTTTTTTTTCCTTTCTAGACATTTTGATTTTCAGACGCATGCCAAATAAAAAAGCCTCTCCATTTGGACCCATTTGTTGCATTAGGAATTCAGGATACATTGGATGAACAGAGAAAAGCCGGCATGTCTCACCACTTTCTCTGTGTGCATGTGCGTTTCATCAGCGTGGCATCAGCTGGGCGCAGATTACGCTGAGCCTGAGAAGCAGATTTTCCAAAATAAAACGAGACAGATTTGGACCACACCCTTGAAGGCACTGCATTTTCTCATCAGCGTGGTATCTGCCGACACAAGGATCTGGGAAATGATGGACATATTACAGAGGGGACACATTTATGCAGGCTGGGTTTGAGCAAACTAGATCCAGCTTGGGTAGCCTATGCTCAATTCAAATGCAGGACGTTACCATTTAGATTTTGATCATGTGCTTATGATGGAAGAATGGCATGCTCAAGAACAGCAGGATGGCAGTAATAAAGCTTCCCGGCATTATCCGGAGCTCATCATATATGTTTCCGTGTCTGATGAAGCAATCCCTGAAAACCAACTTTTTAGCTGAATATATCACTGTCCGGCCCAGATGGTTCTGAAGAATATACAGGGTTCTGTGCATCTAAGTTCTTCAATCCTCCTCCTCCATGAAGAGAACTTCTCACCAGCTTGAATAAAGGAACAAATCATGAAAATACAGTAGGATAGCTATGATAAAAGATCTCAGGTAATGAAGGGTTTTGGATTTCAGAGTGGCAGATGGTCAGATGCCATACCTGAAACACGTAACATGCTCGTATCAATTACCATAACACCGGTACGCAGATTAGGACCGGTAATGATAGTGACTACTAACAAGTACAAGCATGGGCTCATAAGCATCTTGGCCAGGAAATATCTGGAAGAAATTGATGAGAATGATAGTATAGGAGTACAAATAGCAACAAGATCACTATGTCATGATGAAGATGAGATTTTTGTATAACGCCTAAATTGCAAAGTCAAGATTACATCGGTTTTAAATAAAAAACAGATTACATTAGAATACAACACACGGTGTACAACTGTACACAATTTCAGAAACAACAGATAGTGCACATGTGCAACATAAAAAAATATACACCATGATGGCACTAACCAAATACCATGCTCTGCTCATCACTACAATTTGAAAACTCTCATACAATCACAGTAAATTCTATTTTGGCAAGGAATTAATGAATTTAACAATAAGATCTACCATCTGGGCATCGAAAGCAGGCCCCTCCATTTGGAAGTGCCCAGCTCCTTCAATCAAGTGTGTATCAACCCGTCCAGCTGCAGATTTGAGCTTGTTTTGCAACTGTTTGACACTTGTGAAGCCGTCTTTGGTTCCCATGATGAATAGCTTTGGTTTTTGAGACTTAAGTATAGCATCATGATGCCTGCCGAATAGAACTGAGGCCATAAGACCAAATGGGTACCCGATACTAACATAACCAATCACCTCATCAACCTTATCAACTGCAGAACCTGCAATTGGTGCCCCTGCATCAATAAATTACAGTTAGATACATGCCCAAATACAGTGTAATAGCCGCATCAATGATTTGAATACTCCATCTTGATCCTTGTATGCAAACTAAAAACTATCTCACTGATCTCTGTCCAGTGCTTCAGTAACAATCGCACTGCACAGCGCACAGGATTGACATAAATAAATATTGACAGGGGCTTAAGAAGCCTGTATTCAGTACAAGTCAGTACAAGGGCAGCCATTTCATTAACATAGGAAATGGAAACAAGTGGCTGAGAGGTTTACAATAACCAGTTTACCACTCCCATAGTCGATCCAGCTAAATAAACCGATTTAAAGCTCACATTACCTTAATCTAAACCATCAGTTAGAGGTCAGAACTATCTTTCGTCTACAAGAAAGCTGAAATATGATGTATGGCAGATCTAGTGGCAACCACTACTTAGACATTCAACTACAATTTCTACAAGGAGAATTTGCTGAAAAATAGAGTAGGTTGCCACTATTCTTTTCATTAAGGATAGCTGACAGAGTTTCAGACCCCCAACTAAAATTAAATGAACGATCAATGCCTATCTGCTAATTCCAGATTCATGTTTGGAGTATACTGACTGAAACACAGAAGTTTCATCAGGGCAAACGTTTGAGGTTCAATTTTAGTGCAGCACATTCAATCCAAACTAGTATAAAGTGAATTGTCATTTGCACATTCCATTTGACCAAACACAGCTTCAGTAGAGCTGAAACTGTTTGGTCAATTCGACTGATTACCCCTTCCCTGAACTGAAAATGAAAAGGTACGGATCGCGATAAGGTTTCGCCTTGGGGAGAACTCGCGGAGTGGACCTACCAGCGGAGGATCCGACGAGGAGGATGCCGCGCGGCTTGATGTTCTCGGCGACCCACCGGCAGACGGCGGCGACGTCCCCGACCTCGGTGGAGCCCGTGAGCGAGGCCCGCCCCGTGGACCGCCCTGCCCCGCGCATGTCGAAGGTGACGGCGGTGTACCCCCGCCGCGCGACGCCCTCCGCCATCCCCCGCAGCAGGCCCTGCACGCCGCCGAGGATGGTGTAGGGGTGCACCATCACCACGGCCACGTCCCCCGCCGCCTCGGGCTCCTCCCCGGACGCGGGGGGCTTGAAGACCCGCACGCTCAGCTTCGCGCCGTCCCCCGTCTCCACCGTCGTCCACTCCATCTCGCTCGCCCAGTCCACCTCGGTTAGCTCTCAGCAAGCTCCCTGCCCTGCCTGTCTCGATTTGATCTGTCCGCGGGTCGGGTCGCACTCCCGGTGGTTCGTCTCCCTTCACTCCTCCGGTTGGTTTCAGGTGGGTGGGGCCGTGCGGGTAGTTGCCGCAGTTATTGCTGCATGGGCCGTGAGCCCATGATCCAAGTTTGGTGGCCTCTCTCCTTTCCTCTCTATGGGTGCGTCTGTTTGGCGGCGTCCGGTGGCCCAGAAACGGAGAAGCGGGGGGAGTAAGGAAGGAGGGGCGATCATGTAGTCTGCTTCAGGCTAGTCCGCGTTTCCTTCCCCCCGTGTTCCCCTTTCTTCCCCTGTTGCCTGCGGTGCTGAGCAGTTCACTCTTCCGGACCGCCCGGGACGAGTCTTCCCCGACTTTGGCCAACCGCTTGGCTGAAATTGCAATGGTGAGGACGACGAGGTGTTTCCGCGGCGATCGTCCCGCCTTGACGGGCTTCGCCTCCGCCGCATCGACTCCTTCCTCAGGCGTCACCGCCTTTACGACACCGCCCACGAGTACGCCCTTTCCTCTCTCGCTTTCTCGCCCACTGTGATTCTTTCGTTTGTGATCGATCAATCCCGATCTCCTCCACTGAGGCAACAATTGCAACAGGCTGGAGAGGCAGACGGGCGCCTTCTTCGACGCCGCGCACTTCCGCCGCCTGCTGGGTGCCCAACGCTGGGCCGATGCCTCGTCCTACGCGCTCGGCTTCGTCACTGCCGGGCACTGCAGCCGCGAGGCCGACACGCTCATCGTCCGCGTCATGGCCGACCTAGCCGCTGGTCGGGTCCGCGCCGTTGATGCTCTTTTCCAGCGCCTCTACGCCTCCCTCGACGCCCACCCGGACGGTCACCACCTCCGCAGGATCCTGCTCTCCATGCGTTCCGACCGAGCCAGGTGGATACGCGTCCTCCCTAATCTCACGAATCATCTCCTTTGTACACCTACTTCTCCAGCTGATAGAAGCTAGTATCGCCGTACTAGAAATTATCGATTTGCTAGCTGCACTCCTTAATTTGCTTCAACCTACAGGCTACAACAACTACTTCAATAACATACCCGCAAAAAAAAACTAATTCAATAACAAGACGAATTGATTTTCGAGCAATGCAATTTGTTTGCATATAACTAATCCTGAATTCCTGATTGTGTGACTTTCGTTCTTGCAGGGCCTCCAGGCTCTATCATCGCATCAGGCCCATGGCAATGGTGGTCATTTTAAACTTGGCTGCCAAGTGTCCTGAACTCAAAGCCAAGGCACAGTTACCACGATGCACCGCCGATCCTGCTTACATCATGTCGCTTGATCCAGGGTATACATCTCATTGTCAAAGTCCCAATTTTAGGTCTCATCCAATGTGCCCTTCGTCAATCTCATTTTCCTTTATGATACCACCAAGTACAGTACCAACTATGTATCTCGAAGGTCGCGGGGATACAAGGTGCATAACAAGAATAAAGTTGGTCACATTCCAGCAGATGTCCTCGCCCGTTCCTTCATGCTGAAGAGGTGTTTACCTCATACAGAAATTCTGTTGGGATGTTCTTTCTCCTAGTATCCTCACAATGAAGCTCCTTGCTCTGTTCAGGCCTCCTTCGGTCAGTCACGACATGAACTATCCAGGTGTGTGATGTTAAATTCAGCAGTGGTACCATATATCCTGTGCAACAATAATGCAGTTTATGGTTCTTGTGCCTTTATTTACGAAGCATGTTTTGGTGTTATGAGTTATACAGCCTAATATGAACCAGGGGTTTCCTCGGTGCTAGTATTATATTTCTCGCAAGCATCTTGCTGCAGTCTGATTGCACGATATGTATCACAAGTAATTCACCAAGTATTAGGTATTCTAACTTTGTAGTTTTGTGCATATGGCATTTGCATTTGCTTTCAATAATGACATATGACACGTTAGATACAACAGATCAGTGAAAGCCAAGACCAAGTATTGCATACAACCTGATAGAATATGTAATCACTTTAACTTTATTTTCGAGAAGTAGGTATATTTCCCGTTTCTTGAAAATGGAGAACATGACTGATCTATTTACTCTGACTGCTTCCTACAACTTCTTTGCTTAATAAACTTTGGAAATGTGTTACCTTTGCTTTATTTTCTTTGCTCATATATCTTCTATGATGAGTTGAATCATAATTGTGACAGTAATGATTTCATGTGCTTTTAGTTGATAGTTCACGTGATGCAAACCCTTTGATGCTGAACCAAGGAAGCTTTTCAATTGTTCCTCAGTTTTTTTTTCTTCTCTATGAAAGCTTCGGTTTAGACTCTCATGATGAATTTTTTCCTTGTTTACTCACCTTCCGCTGCTATTGTGTTGTATAGTTTTTGTTCAAATCTTGCGGTCCGCATTTAAATTGGTACCATTTTGTTCCATTACCCTTTATCTTCTTCATACCCCTTTTGTTTTATCCCATTATCCATGGACTCGTGATCTTGATGCATATGAATTTCGGCCTCTGCTTTCGTTTTACCTAGTCACATGCATACAGTGTTTGTTCTACTTTATAAGTATCGTATTTTATTTGTAATGTAACACTATGCCCCCACAGGTGCTCCAAGTGCTCCAGTCTTGGAAGCTATGCTGGCTACATCACCTAGACCTACTAAAATGGCTTCAATGTCATCCGCTGCTAACGCAGGTAAAATATTAGAATATTCATTGTTTTCCAACAGAGAGAAGTTTTCATGTATACTTATGTTGCCCCTGACGTAGTGTCATAGCTCAATGTTTGGAACAGGTTACACATAGAGGACACTCTTGTACCTAGTATCTAGTAAATATATATTTGATGATGCTGAGCCTCATGAATGTTACCTATTGCAATTTATTGGAGAAGCTTGGAGAAGCTGCAGGAGTTGCTTCATTTACTTCCGGACTGCTTCCGAATGCGAAAGGCACAGCGAACGCCCAGGCCGTTGGAAATAACTCCTCTTGCGTACCGCTCTTTCGACTTCTGAGCTCGTACCATGTTCAATTACTCCTGTTTGAACGAGAGGGGTCACTCTAGTAGTTTTAAGATGCAACATTATTCATACTTGCCGTGTCCAATCACGCCGCCTTACTGTCCTCTTGACATTCTTTTTGACTTCCTTTACATGACTATCTTCCACATTGTGCTAGTTTGCGGGGCTCTTGGAGGCATAAAAAAAAGAGAGTGGACAGGAATCCAGCGCATGAACTCGCACTTTTCCTCCTAAAGAAGAGGTAGCACATAGTTCTGTCGATGTTCTCTGAATTGTCAACATTGCGCCACCCCCCCCCCCCCTTTTTCGGCTGTCAATACATGCCTCAGCGTGAGTGTTCCTTTGTGTTATATTCAGGCTTCCCTCCTGTCAGGAGACAAGGCACTCCAATGACGTAGGTCTGCATTCAGTCCATGTCATTTACATACAAAAATGGATCCGGTTGCCTATTTTGTTAGACTTCATAGTTAGTAGCCAAACCTCATTTGTTTCTTATGCATGTTAATTAGACTTCATGGTTGCCACCCTCCTTATTAGTACCGGAAATGATCAGCAACGTTATACAACAGAATGTATCAAAAAACCACGAACAACTGGAGATGTTGAGGAGGTATGTTTTCTAAATGCTGAGATTATGCTCATACTTTATTTAGCATCATTTACATTTTTATTTAAGGCTTAGTACATAACGTAGTTGATAAAATATATAAATAGAAGTCTTATATATCTGGTCGTGTTCATTTCCTAAATTGCTTTGATAGATGGTTGTTCGAGGGCCATTTTCCCCTCACTGATGCATGCCAAGTAAATGTAGATATTGAACAATGTATTCCGAACAGTAAGGAAAAGAATTAGATATGGTGAATTGTTAACATTGTCCCCCCACCATTTGCCTCATTACTAAGATTTTGACTTTAAATTTCAGTTACAAATGTGGGAACCTTGAATCATCCTTGTGCAGAGTTGTGACCATTGTTCATGTTGTTGTATTCTCGTTGCTAATAGGTGATCTGGCATGGACCAAAGGTCTCGTTCGGATCCATCTAGCTAATCCATTAGCTTGTTAGCTAGGTTGAACCATATAATTGGATAGTTGCTATTTAGCTAGTTAGAAGGGTTTTAGCTGTATATTAGCCGGTTCCTTTTGGATCCACCCCAACTAAAATTAGCTACATACCAATTAGCTGATGGATGCAAATAGGTCCCAATATTGTGTTTGTATTCGTTTATAACTGACAAATAAAATAGCTCTAGGTTCTCCACTATTTTTCATAACAGATTTAGAGGAGCCTAGGCTACTTATATTTAGCATTGCAGAATTTTATATAGTTGATTATATGTTAATTCTTTGTTGAATGCCAGCATTTATGTAGTAACTTTTGTTGTTCTTATTAATATATTGTGCTCTATTACTCAAAGTTCTAGTAATTTCATTCAGTTGGCTATTCTTTCTTCAAGCTAGAGAACAGTAGAGATTGCTACATGAAAGTTTTTCATAGTATCTTGCCCTCTTTTGTTCCTTTTCAGCCTGCGGAGAACTCCCCGAGTTTTGGCATCAGCTGAAGGTGGGGCGGTAGCGTCGCCGCTTCTACTGAGCAGCCTGAGGCCTTGGAGTTTTGATCGAGATGCTATATCTGAGAACAACACATGAATGCATGATGGAACAATGAAGCTCTTAGATTAGGTTCAATGCGCTTAGTATCCTGAAAACGTTTACATGTTTGACCTGATTCAGCAATAAATATTGTCGATTACGTCTCGTTCTAGTATTGCTTAGGGGTGCTGAGGCGCAATGTGGACATTGCTCAGGGGTACTGATGCTGTAGATTAGTTTGTAACCTCCTCCTTCATGAAATACGTGCATTGCACGTTCTAGAGAAAAAAATACATTAAGGGCATGGATTATATATACGTATATTCTACATTTCTATTACATTATCTGTTTTAGAAGGGGGTGACTGCAAATGAACAATGACCACCACAATTTTGTTTAGCTAGAATATTTTGCTTGCCTTCATAAGCCACCTTCTAATCTTTGGCGGCCCAGCATCTGCCCCCTCTCTCTCTCTCTCTCTCTCCCCCTCCCTCCCCCTCCCTCCCTCGCTCTCTCTGGTCATATTCTTAGTTTCTTTCTTCTCTTTGTTACTTTCTTCTTCTTTTCTTTTGGGTTGACCAAATTTGGGGCTCTCCACTCTCCGTAGAATTTAGGCTCTAAATTTTGATAGCCCAAGGCTCAGTAATCTTACTCGCAAAAAAGAAGGCCCAGTTTCTTATTGCTCAAGCTCTGTTGCTCGTCTGTCTGGTACGTTTGCAGAAAATGAATCGGCACAGTCTATGTCATTCGCCTTAGGTGTGTGTTTCTTTCGGACTTCATGTTGTGAGTCACGATTGGTGATCCCGTTGGCTGTTGCCGCATCGACGGTGAGCCCCCGGCCCCTGCGTCGAGCCCTTGATGCACAACCTTGGCATCTCAATTCTCACATACGCAAAGGCTGAAGGGCGGCATCCAGCACCTATACCTTCAACAAGAGGGTGATCTCATTGTCGCGTTCATAGGCATCTCTGCCAAGCCGGCAAGCAGCCAAGACCCTAGCCCTAAACAACACTGCTAATTCTTTTAGATATGTACATGCATATTAGAATTAATTCAAATTACTTTTCTTTAGTTTATGAAACAAACATTTGTTTCCTCGATGATGATTATTATGTCTAAAAAATAGAAAGTACGATTCTTTATTTTATTTAGCATTAATATTAATATATTTCTAAACATTGTATGAAACGGCAGATATTAAAGTTATATAGTTACCTCAATTATATTAAGAGCCCGTTTGGCTGGGCTTTAGCCGACTCCGGCTCCACCGCTGTAGTGCTACGTAGCACCAATGGAGCCAGAACTGGAGGAGCCTTGTAGGTCCACCGGTTCCTTGTAGTTTTGTGAGAGAAAGAGAGAAGAATAGAGAAAATAGGCTTCAGTGAATAGCATATGAATAGTGCTCTGCAATATACGCGTAAGATGGAGCCGGAGCTAGCCCGAAGCCCATGAAATAGGCTCTAAATGCATCGATCACCAAATTCCAGGACACGGACCTGGCCACAGACTACCGGTGCAGAACTGCAGACTGCCATACAAACATGGGTTGTCAGTTAGTCACACGTACAGGTGTCAGCCACAAGTTAACAGCTGCTACCTCGTGTCTCACTTTCACAGCTGTGAGTCTGTTATCTGTGAGGCATTGAGGTCACAGTAGCAGGACTGCTGACAGTGTACTTTACTTGCTTATCTCTGCCTCTAGTCTCCCCATCCTTGTTTGAGTTCGAGACAGGCTCCAGGATTTTAACCTCCAAATCTTGGTTGCTCAACCACATCACACGCAGGCATGATGTACGCACACACAACCTTAGCACCTCAAAAATATCAAGTTCGTTCCGTCTAGTCCTCCTCTTCTTTTCTTCTTGTCGGACTGTTCTCGGCCTGACGCTCGAGCTCAACCATGCATGCACGATGGTGTTGTCAACATCTTATCCACTTCGATCAGAGTCTCTTCACAGTGAATTCCTCTCTCTCACGCACACACCTCCGCCTCAGCCCTCAGCGCCGCCCCGGAAAGTTCAAAGGCAGGGGCAACAAAAGTTAGGCATGAAGAGAAGAAAACACACACCGCGAAAAAAGAGTAGTACGTCCAAATGCCGTGCACACTAGCTACCAGGGTACTACCCGTCACAACACCCCACAGCTGCGAGCCACACAACCCCTGTACGATAGCAACAGCACAACACAGAGAGGGAGGGAGTGATCTGGATCCAGTGATAGCTTATCACTTTTGGCCCTACGCTGCAGCGATCTTTTTGTTCCAGCTCGCTCGGTGACGACCACCACACACTCGCCAACAAAAGTGCCGCCTTTCCGCCGGGTCTAAAGCGCGCGCGACGACAACACAAGCAAGCTGTCGCACGGCTCGATCGATCGTCGTCTCACGAGTCACGACCGCTATCCGCTTGCATTTTTTTTTTGTGCAAGATTATTCCTTGTACCACCACCACGGCTAAGCTGGTGCCACGCGGATTGACCTCTCGCTTGCGGAGTTTATTTGGCAGTGATGGGTTTCGCTTAGGGCTAGACACTGCACGCTAGCTTCCTGGTGTCCAGCGTGCTGCACCACCGCCTAACGCCTCCTAGCTAGAGCCCTAGGCCACACCGTGCCGTCCGTGTCACCGACACGACGCGCGCCCCCTGCTGCGGCGATGTCGGCAGCGTCCGGTGTCCGTGAGCTGTGCCGCGCAACGCAGGCGAGAAATAATAATAATAATAATAGTAATCCTAGTTACCGGTGGCGGCGGCGCGCGTGCCGTGTCGGTATATGTTGTGAACCGCAGAGCAGCATGCATGGCCGTGTGATGTGCCGGGACTCGCACGTACGACGTTTGGTTTGGTTTCAGAACACAGCCTGGGGTCCAAGCGTACACCGCACCTGTTGACTCCTGGCTAGGTTGTGTGCTTGGGTGCCATGCAAAGCAGCGTGAAAAGGAGATGCTGCGATGCGATACTCCACCGATGCATCGGTATCACCCCTGATACGCCTCCGGATCTCGCCGAGGACCAGACCCAATGCTTGACAGGGATACCCACTGTGTGTATGCTGCCTTGATTTTGAGACGTTACAACGACGAGGCATGTATTAACCAAGCGAAAGTAGATGCCATACGCTCGGTTGGTTAGGTTTCCCATGGTAGAATGAGTTTCAATATGAAATGCAATAAGGGTGTTTGTATCTTTTTTTACTTTTTTATTCTTAGATTAGAATATAGCAATTCAGCTGTGGTAATTTTATCAATCTTAATATTTATCGTGCAAGTAAGTACATGCGCATGAACATCTATGTTACCTCGAAAGAAAACGAGTCCAACTAGGTAGCGTGACCACTCAGTCGCGATCGCGCGCACATTGTGATACCAAAGACATCCACAGCGACGTGCGCCCTTCAACTCATTTCTTGTTTGGAATCATTAGCTAGGGCTACTAGGGGAAGCATCTAGCCCACCTTATTTTCACGTGCTTAGGCTTAGCTAGTGCTTGCGTACTGTACTGTCGCAGCCGTCCTCTATGCTTAGCTTCAACGGCTCAGGAGAGATCGACGAGGTAGGCCGCGGACAATCAACTCGGCAAGAAAAAATGCTTGACGGCGAGCAAGAGCAGACAGCAGTGGAGCATTTTCTCCCGGACCCTTCTTTCGTAACCTGCGCGGGCCGGACAGTGACGATGGAGCCCCGGCTCACAAGATCTCCGCTTTTCCTGGGGGAGAAAGGGGTCAGAAAACAGCTGGCACGCCCCATGCACGCTGCCACATGTGTCGGCGCGCGCGCTTTACCCCTCGCCCAGCAGGAGGAAACGAAAACCGCCACCAACACCTACGCGCCGCTGCCTGCCGGCCGGTCGCTGCCTCCCCGTCCGGCTCCCGGCCGGCGTCCATAAATATGCGGCCGCGCCACCCCCAGGAACCCCGCACCTGCTACACATCTCTCCTCCAATCCTATCCCCTCCCCTCCCCTCGCATTGCCGCCGGTGCACGGTAGAGAGGTGATCATCGTTGGCCGCGGGCGCCCTTGTGTGTGTGTGTGTGTGTGTGTCTGGTGCACGTACGACCCTCGCCGGCGGCGGCCGTTCCTGCCGTTCGTCTGCTCCGGTAAATGACTGGAGGCCTTGCCGGCGTCGTCGAGGTCGAGGTGCTGGCTCCGCTCTCGTTCGTGGCGTGCCAATCGTCCCCGTCGCCGGAGTCGACGTCGCTGCGCGCTCGCACCGGAGGGTTTATCAACGAAGGTATGCATACGTAATGTCCACAGCCTCAGCGGCCACCGCCCGTGCGCGGTGCGCCGCCGCCGCTCGCGTATCGATCATTTTGCGTCCCACGCATCGTCATGATCCAGTTCTTTCGGTCCTTTGCACGAGCAAAGGTCAAGATATTAATAAAAGACTACTTCCGGAAGAACTTGTAAAGTTTCTAGCGTAGGGAACCCATGAGTAACAGCCCCTACCAAATAAAGTTTGCTGTTGTTGTACATGCCACGACACTTTTTCTTTTCCTCTCTCCTTTGCACGGCCTCTGGGACGTCGTTGTTATCAGGCCCAGATGCTTGCTGGCATGGGTGTACGAAGCTTTGGCCTGGACAGCTTAGCTAGTTAGCTGCCTGTATCAGCAGTAGCGTCCGATTTTGATTTCTGCGGACTAGATCGTGACAGCGCACGCCTCTGTCCTTTGACGGTCCATGATGGCCGTCTCTACTTGTTTTTACACTATTAGCACTTCAAGATCGGAGCAGAAAGCCAACTTTTGCATGTTCAGCTGTTACACTTTGATGATCTTTGAGGATATACAAAAGAAAAATTATAAGCTATGCTTTTGCAGTGGATTGCCTGTTCATCCCTAGCTAACACGAGGTCCTATATATCACAGGCTAAATCCTGCTGGCAATACGATCTTTCAACGCCTCCTTACAGGAAGACTGAAGAAATTCCTGAACAAGCTGCAGAGAGTAGATAATTAAGAAATCAAGGTATGCCGTAGTACAGTAGTAGGATATATGTATATCAGCATCAGCAACAAATTATTAAGAAACATTTTTCAGATAAGGTCCTTTAACTAACTGTTAGAAGGTCCTTAATTTTCTTAATCGTTGATGCAGCAGGCTGAAAGTGAAGGTTCAGAAAGCCCATTGAACAAGGTGATGGATCCCACCACTGTTGAGCCGAAATGGATGTCTCCCACCACTGAAGATGGGTCTATGGACAGGCGAGGAAACCCAGCTGTCAGAGCAGCAACTGGAAGATGGAGATCTGCCATCCTGCTGCTAGGTAAAAGTTACTCCGTACTGTATTTTTTAAAAAAAGAAAAGGATATGAAACATCTCACATGTTTTGAAATAAGCTGTGTAAACTGTAAACACAGGCAAAACATCGTTGGGAATGCTTGTTTTGCTGATGCCTAGTGACTTCCTCTGTAGTCTGTACATGGTTGCTAGTTACTAGATACCAATTTGTAAAGTTACTCTGGAACGGATCGATCGATTCAACAGTGTAATTCATCGATGTACAGTTTGCCATTTGCTAGCAAAGATCCATGTATTGCCTGCCCTTGTTGAGTGCACTGGACCTTCAACAAGCACCCTTCAATTGAATAGCGTGCCAAAATGAGATTTACAACATCACTTGAAAGCAATCAGCATCCCTGTTGTACTCTTCAGGTTTTCTACTATGTTTTGCCCTCTTATCGATTTACTCTATGAGCAGTAAATTCTGTTATGTTCTAGACCTGACGACATTCAGGTGTCACAAAGATTGGTTGCTGTGAAGTTTTGTTTAACTAACCATGTGGTGAGCTACAAACAGACCACATGAACCTGCTTGATTCTGTCAGAAAACTGGGGATCGAATTGATGATTGAAATTGACTGGAGATCACATCTGCTGCAGCTAACTATGGGCTCGTGACGTGCGCCTTCTTCGGCGTCGGTGTGAACCTGGTGGTGTTCCTGCGGCGGGTGCTCCACCAGGACAACGCCGAGGCGGCCAACAACATCAGCAAGTGGACCGGCACCGTCTACATCTTCTCGCTCATCGGCGCCTTCCTCAGCGACTCCTACTGGGGCCGATACGTCACCTGCGCCATCTTCCAGATCATCTACGTGACGGTAAGATACTTTCATCTTCAGACAACGATCAATCATCGTCAGTCTCCCCAAATCCCCTTCTGTTGCTGCACTGTTCTTACTCGATCGATTGTGTTTGTTCTTGATCATCAGGGCCTGGTGATACTGTCGCTCGCGTCATGGTTCTTGCTGGTGAAGCCCTCCGGCTGCGGCGGCGTCAATGCGCGCTGCGACGAGCCGTCGGCGCCCGGCGTCGCGCTCTTCTACCTGTCCACCTACATGATCGCCTTCGGCAACGGCGGGTACCAGCCTTCCATCGCCACGTTCGGGTCGGACCAGTTCGACGAGACGGACCCCAAGGAAGCTCGCTCCAAGGTCGCCTTCTTCAGCTACTTCTACCTGGCGCTCAACGTCGGGTCCCTCTTCTCCAACACGGTGCTGGTGTACTACGAGGACTCGGGCCGCTGGGTCATGGGGTTCTGGGTCTCGGCGGCCGCCGCGGCGCTGGCGCTCGTGCTCTTCCTGCTCGGCACGCCCAACTACCGGCACTTCAATCCGAGCGGCAACCCGCTGACGCGAATCGCGCAGGTGTTCGTCGCCGCGTTCCGCAAGTGGCATGCCGAGGTGCCCCGAGAGGAGCTCCTCCACGAGGTGGAACGAGAGGACCCCAAGATCTCTGGCATCCGCAAGATCCTTCACAGCGACGAGCTCAGGTTCCTCGACAAGGCGGCGACGGTCACCGAGGAGGAGTACGGCGCGCCGGAGAAGATGAAGGACCCGTGGCGGCTCTGCACGGTGACGCAGGTGGAGGAGGTGAAGTGCATCCTGAAGATGCTGCCCATCTGGCTGTGCACGATCGTGTACTCGGTGGTGTTCACCCAGATGGCGTCCCTGTTCGTGGAGCAGGGCGCCACCATGAACACCAACATCGGGTCGTTCCACTTCCCGGCCGCGAGCATGTCGCTGTTCGACATCCTCAGCGTGCTGGCGTTCATCGCCATCTACCGCCGCGTGCTGGTCCCCGTGATGGCGCGGCTGTCGGGCAACCCGCAGGGCCTGACGGAGCTGCAGCGCATGGGCGTGGGGCTCGTGATCGGCATGGCGGCCATGGTTGTGGCGGGCGTGGTGGAGGTGGAGCGGCTGCGGCGCGTGGCGGCACCGGACCAGCCGAGCTCCCTGAGCGTGCTGTGGCAGGTGCCGCAGTACGCTCTGATCGGGGCGTCGGAGGTGTTCATGTACGTGGGGCAGCTGGAGTTCTTCAACGGGCAGGCGCCCGATGGCGTGAAGAGCTTCGGCAGCGCGCTGTGCATGGCGTCCATCTCGCTGGGGAACTACGTGAGCATCATGCTGGTGAGCGTGGTCACCAGCCTCACCGCTGGGGAGAGGCGGCCCGGGTGGATCCCGGGGAACCTCAACTCGGGCCACCTCGACAGGTTCTACTTCCTCCTCGCCGCGCTTTCGCTCGTGGACCTCGCAGTGTACATCGCCTGCGCGGCGTGGTACAAGGGCATCAAGCTCGACGGCGGCGGCGAGACGAGGAAGGCCTCCGCCCACGTTTAAACACTGGGCCTGGGCCTTCTTCTGGGTGTTCTGGTTTGGAGACGTGCCGGGCTGGCCCGTAGAAAATAAAATGTCAAAGAGCTGGCATGTGGCCCGTGTTGGATGGCCCATGTTGTTCTGTGTCTTTGGTGTAGCTCCAAGAATCAGTCCCAGAGCTCCATGTAATGCTGCTACTCCCTGCGTTCTAATACGTAAGGCGTAACCATCTCTGGTTTAAAGATTAATAAATGTATTTAATTTTCTCTAATAACACTAAATATTACTATATCGATATATGTATATCGATGTGCGTACATATAAAGAGATACATCGATGTACATATGTATAAAGAGAGAGAGCGCATCTTATATTATATTATAGAATTTAAGTAAAATATGGTTACGCTTTATATATAATAGGACGGAGAGAGTACTAGATATGAATATAAAATATTGAATATAGTATAAGTAAGGATGTCGGCTGAACTGGCATGCAGCCATCCTGTCAACGACAGACTTTTTTTGTGTTTGTGATCGATCCAAAATTCCAAATGGAAATTGGAAGCAAAGCTACCTACTAATCCATATCAGACTGTCAGCTTGAGAGGCACTGCTGCAGTACCATTTTTCTCGATTCGGCCGTGCGCCGACGCCGCCGAGCAGCCAGTGCTCGCGCGTCTCGCCGTCTACGGAGCCGAGGGCGACAAGGTTACACGCTTGAGCAAGTGGTTTCGGTTGCCGGCACGTTACGCGCGCGGTGGCGCGAGTACATCCACCGGTCTTTCACCGCGGCTCCCCGCTCCCGGGGGCCGCGTCCCTCCGCGCCACCGCCACGGCTCGCGCGCGTCCGAGCACCACCGCTTGGGCGCTCGGCGTGCCGCCGCTTGGCTGCCTCGCCCGCACCGGCGCACCGCCCCGCCGCCGCCTGCCACCCGCCAGCGCGCCCCATCATTCTGAGCAGAGCATCGCGACTCATCACACGCGGCGTGGCCGCCGGTGACGCCTGCAGAGCATGGCCGCCACTTGTCAGTTCTCTCTCCGCAAGGCGCCCGCACCGAGCTGCGCCCGCCGAGGCAGCGGTAGACTGTCTGGTAGTGGTAGCTGAGCTCTCATCATGGGACGTGCGCTCAGCTGCTGCTCAAAGCCGGACGATTTTTTCGGAGAGCACCGCGCCTCTTGCTTGTCTAGTTGTTTCAATTGTTTGCTTGCTGCTAGTATGGAGGACATCATCTGACAGATCCGGGAGGCGCCATGCTGCGCGTAGACGAGTATCTTTCGGTTCTTGGAACTTGATTCACGGGCGGGTGGTCTGCAGGACGGTTGATGTCGCTGGCGCACTCGGATCGTCGGCGTCGGCAGTATGCGCCGTCACCTTACTTCCCCTGTACCTGAAAGAAGCGCACCAAACATCTTCTGTTGCCTGTACACTGAAGGACTGAAAGAAGGCACCACACCAAATATGATCTCTCGAGTCCCACCCTCGGAGGAGGCACTGTGATGATGACTAAGGTGATGATGATGGAATAAGATGAAAGGCATGGGGAACACACATCATCACAGGCACAATGACAACAGACACCCGAGAACGGAGGAAACCAAGGGAGCCCGGAGAGCATGGCGCAATCTCTCATCCCACTGCACGGAGGACACGAATCAAAACTGAATGCAGAATTGCAGACAAAACAGACATTGCAGAATGCTGCATCTGCATTGCCTCAAAATAAACATGCATTGTTGTGAAGTACTGGGACAAAAGAAAATGTTGGAGAATCCAACCAATCCTTCAAATCAGCAAGATCGCTAGCATCGTTTTCCTTTGTTTCTTTTGAGCTGGCTGTAGAATCGTTTTGGATCAGAAGGGCTGGACCATCGCATGTTTGTGGTCTGTCTTGAGTTTCTCCTCGCGGCTGCAGGACGCACACATCGGCTTGTGGGAGCCTGGACGCCTTTCCCTGCCACAGTTACGTGGCTCTTGCATTTGGAGTACTGAAACCAATTGCATCTTCTTCTTTTTGCAACGGAAACGGGAAACCAATCGCATCTTTGGTTTCTTTGCCGATCCTTCGAACGTGTGTGATTGGCTGCAAACATTCCCGAGTACATTGATGATATGGATGCATTGCGCGCCACCGCCAACCATGTATAGCGGCCCAAACTGCTGCTGCTGTAGCTGTTTTTTTTTCAGATTATGTCTCCTCTCCCTCTGTCTCCAAAGAGAGTGCGAATTCTGGGTTCAAACATTTTCAACTACATCAGGGAGCAAAGGCCAGCCACATGAATTCCATAGAACCAAAAAAAAAAGCAAAACGAAAATTGCATGTCTCTAGCAGAGTAACGGCGTGCCACAGAGCCGAACGTTGGCTTTCCACACTAACGTTCGAGAACATAGCCAAACGCAAGAAAGAAATAAAACACATGGATAGAAAAGGGATAGCACAGTCCTTGCATGTATAGGCAGCCTACGGCCAGGCCTTCGCGTGCAGTTCACTGACCAAGCAACGCCTTCTTGGCTTCTTCGTGCCTGCTCGTGGTACGGCTTGCTCCGATCCGCCCCTCTCCGGTCGACTATGCACCGTGCACGCACGCGTTACGGCGTTAGGTTGATGAACGACGCGCACCAAACCCTGAAGAAACCATGCATAATAGTTGCCAGCACGACTTTCTCCAGGGCTTCAATTCAACCGCTCGCACCGTACTGCGTGCTGAAGCTGGCTCTGAGCCTCTGCCCGGTACTGCCCGGCCGGCCATCTGGAGAAAAAAACACCCATCATCGATCCGTGCGAGAGTTCGCCAGATCCTGCGTGATTTTTTCCAACCAGTTGCCCGGTTAGCCACCTAAATCCATGGGCTAACTCCTGCATGCCTCGTGACCCGTCTCTGTAGATCACATCGGGCACATGCTGGACCCCCGTCACGGGCTGTAAAACGCCACGCCTCGCTCCCTGTTTCCGCCGCTCGACACTGTGGGTGGCAACCGGTGTTGCACTACCGACCGAACGTGTTACCCCGCATCATATGCAATGCAATGCAATGCAAGATCAGCGTTTTTTTTTAAAAAAAATGCAAGATCAGATCAGCCAAAAAATCACAGGAATTGAAGCTGCACAAGCACAAGACAAGAATCTCTGCATGTACATGTAGCACAGCCGACACTGCCGATGCGAATTTTCGTGACACAAGTAGTGGCTGGTTGATGGGCAGTACAGCGGCGAGGTACATGCGGTCGTGGTAGGCTGCGTGTGCGTGTGTGTGGTGGTGGGTGGTCGTAGTGTATGGCAAGTTGCGCCGCATGATGCGTACAAGTTGCAGACAAACTGGATGCTACATATAATAACTCCGCGATGACCTTGTCCGGCCGCGCGCGGAGTGTATGGAGTTCGATGTCGACGAGCAGTCACGCACTGCCATCGTCCGGTAACAAAAAAAAAGAAAGAAAGAAAGGTTAATTACTTAGCAGAGGAGGGTTTCCTTTTCGCATCCCTGCACCTCGCCGCAGCATATTCTGGCGCTCGCGCCGGTGTTATCATCGGGGGGTTCCGATCACCATCAGGCGCTCTGAATTTTCTGACGGAATGATCCGCGGTGTTTGCTTCGGCGCCGGTGAGAACAGGAGCGGGCGGATTGCCCGAGGGCCGACGAGGATGCCGACCTCCCAAGGATCGCGCAGAGCTGGAGGTCGACGGGATCTCTCTCGGGCATGGCCCATGGGCGCGCGCGATCGATCTGCTTCGTCTCGATGCCTTCCGATCCAGTTCGAGGCACGCCATCACGTGCTCACGTTGGCTGGCGAGCTCGGTTCCCTCTGCGCGAGGACCGCACGGCTAATGTAGCAGCCTTACTATAATAGGGGCATGGCTTGGTCTGTGCAAACATGTAGGAAGTACGTGTGTGCAGCTAGACCAACCGTATATCTAACTGGGATTCCTTCTTTTGAAAGCTCCATACGACCATACCAAACACGGTTTGGGCTGACTGGTAGCTGCAAAAATATCAAATGATACGTGTAGCTCAATGGCCACCAGGTGACGCCGCATGACCCATTATAAATCTTGAGAGAGAAAATAAAACAAAAAAGCCTTGAGGAAAAAGGAAGTGATGATCAAGCGGCGATTTCTTTTGCGAAACCAATGGTTTCACGAGAGAACACAGGAGATCCGAGGAGTACTATATCTCCTGTCGTCGTCCCCGGTTGCCCTGGGCCGAGCCCGACCGTCGGATGCGCGCCACGGACGGCCCGCGCCCGCCGCCGCGCGATCCGGGTCACGCCCAGCCGGGAGCCAGCGAAACAGGGCGCTCCACGTGTACGGGGGGCCAGATTTCCCCCCTCGCCTCGCCGACGTGGGTTGGTGCGCCCCACCTGGCCAGAACCGCGGGCCCACCCGCCAGGGAGGCTCTGGGGCTTGCGGCGCAGCGGCGGAAGGGGTGCGGGGGCGCTTTTAAATAGCGCCTCTCCCCCGGCGGAATCGGAGGCGGCCAGGCTCCTCCTCCCCCCTGAAATCCCTGCACCCACACCACCACTCGTTTTCCTCTCCAGGAGAGGAGGGGAAGAGAGGGGACAGGCGCCAGCCCGATCTGCTCCGACCCGGCGTGCCGTCCTCCTCGGTCTCAGGTGCCCACCGCATTCGCCTTCCTCGATTAATTCCCCCCTTGCCACTGTTTCATAGATTGCTCCGATTCGGTGTGGACTGGTGAGGAAGGAATCGGTTGCGCTTTCGTTTGTCCGGAGTTTGGTTTTGGGGGGGCGGTGTTGCTCGGGGACATGCTGCCGGTTGGTTCGCCGGCGATCCGCCGGCCGAACCCGCTCGCGCCGGCGTTGGCGGGCGGCGTCGATCCGTAGCGTCCGGTTTGGGGTATGTAATGGGGATGCGGTAGTTCGCCGCGGCGCCGGCCGTTCGAGCTCGACGTCGATCTCACCGGCGGGCTCCCGTGAGGCCTTCCGATGTAGATTGGCGCGAATGATTCGTGACGAAGCGCGCTTGTTTCTCATCAGATCTGTAGCCTGTGGGATTCAGTGAGCCATGTGGGATTCAGCGAGCCATGCGCCCATGCCGCTCCTGAGATATTTCCCCGTGCTACGGGACCATGATCTCCGGCCCCCTCGTGCCGTTACCACTCGTTTTGGGAAACCTGACATGTCACCTTTCGCCCACAAGCTTTTCGCAGTTCCCGTTAATCCGGTGGAGGAAAGCAGCAACCTTTAGATGATTTTTTTTTTTGCCTCCAAAGGCAGCCCTCCTTTCGGCTTTAGGCCCCTCCATGTTGGGCGTCGCTGCACTGGCTGCAATGATGCTCTCTGCATTCGATGGTCAGCTGCTCTGATTATTTACTGATGACCGATGAGCTAAGCTCCGAGTTGGCGATGACTGCACTCCAGAATTGACCTTTCGGCATGTGCAATCGACGTTTCGGCGAAGCAACATGTTGCTTTGGTCACGTTTCTGGCATAAAGAAACACTATTTTTCCGGATGGAGAAAAGGCATACGCTTTCTCGTGCTCGAGGAACCGAGGGGGTAGGAACTTGAATAGAAAAAATAAAATAGGGTGCATTTCTTTCCATCTCAGTCACGCCGCTCCGGGGCTGGCGGCCGGCCGGCGCGTACGGTGGCTCTTGACCTAGGAAAACGCATAGTGATTAACGACGTGCCGCCGTCAGATTCCGTTGGATGCATCTGGACGGTGGCGATTGTCTCTTCCTCCCCCACGTAGGGCCAAAACCGGGATATAGAAAAAAAGATTCACCTACCCCGCCTCACTGCTACAGACAATGGCGAGCAGCGTGCAGTATGAAATTGTGCGGCGTGCGTCAGGCCTCTGCCGCTGTGTCTGCGCAACGGTACAAGGCGCCTGCGAGGCCGGCAGGGCGGTCAGGGGTGGCACCGAATCCCGGGCCCACATGATGGCCCGGCGCGCCGATTTCCTCTTTGGAAATTGTGTAACAAAAATTCCCAGCCGTAGCTGGACTCGGACAAGTGTCCAGGGGCGTGGATCAGCAGATCTGGGCGCGTGTGAGGTTTGGTTTGAAGCCTGCAAGGGCCCTCCGGTAACTGGTCCTTCACCTTGGCCTGGCCTGCGACTTGCTGTGCCCTGATGCTGCCATTGTGCCATGCTGGTGCTCTGATGCTCTCTACTATGCTAGGAGATGGCCATGCCAGCCGATTTGCACGTTTGTCTCGCTCCCGCGGTCCAATCAGAAAGTTAGGGATCCAAATCAGTCGGGCGCACTCGTCTTGTCAGGTTTAATGCGTAGGATCAGCACAGCCGAGTCTCCTTCAGCGGATCTGAATTGTCTCCATCAGGACGGCATGGTTGGCCGGTCCGAGAGGACACGCTCGTATCATTTTTGCCAAGGGGGGCAGACAGCATCCGAGCACACCTTGTGGGGCACATGTCTAGCTGTGCACCAATGCACCATAACCATTAGTGGGTACCGCACTACCAAGGTTTTGGCGTTACAAATTTGATGAAGCAGAAAGACTAAAAACTGAAATCCTTTCATTTTTTTTTGGCATTGACATTTAGTGGATGTTCCTTGGTGTCAACCACTGTTCAATAGCTCGCCGTGAATAGGCGCGCGCGCAGATGAGTACTAGCTGTCTCTGAGCCCTGAATGGTAGGTGCATAGAAAGATGAGAGTCTTCAGATTTCTTTTTTTTTATAAGGACTTTAGAGTTCAGATTTGCTAGCTTGTCAAAACTGACCACTCGTACAGGGCATTGCTGCTGGATGGTCATTGGATAGCTTAGATTTGACCATCCAATGAGTGTGGTAGGATGTGATGACCTTATCATATCAGATATTCAGATGAGGTACCATTTTCTTTCGTCCCACCTTGCCATGAATCTCTTCCCCGCACGCTTCTGATGCTTGCAATCTCTTCTGCGTGCTGCTTTCCTGGGGTTCATTATTACTTTGACAAAGCAAGCCGTCCAATTATGTGCGCTTGTGCAGCGCATCACATGTGTTTCTTGAGGGGATCGTATAGGATTATTAGTTAGTGGCACGTAACATCACAAGTGAATAAGCCTTAAATCTACTTTCCACTTATTCAATCGATTTACCATGGTTTTTTTACCATCCTGGTCTTGGCGTAAACCTTTTTAATTTTACTAGTTTTGTTGGTAATTCAGAATTATAGCGTTATTAGGCAGATCTGAAGCAGGGCATGTGAACTCATGATACACTCTGAAAGCGAATCTGAATTCTGAGCAAGTTTGTCGCGGATGCCATTGGGCTCGCACATGCTGCTGCGATCGATGCTATCCCATCCTGTTATCCTATGTCACGTGGGAATATTTTTTAATCATGTTTAGCCAAGAGAAAGCATCGCATCGCATCGCATCATGCCCGGCACCCGCCACCTTTGTGGAAAGAGACGTCCTCGTGCCGTGCATTTTTTTTTCCTTTTTATGTGTGGTTCATGCACTCGCAGAATCTAAGCCAATAGTAAGTGCCAGCTTGCTAGATATTTTTGGTTCATGACAGTTTCGGATGGGTTCATTACAAAATTGTTCTTGATTCACACTTGCCTGGGCATATTTTAATGTGATCTTGTCGGCTGATCGTCTATGTTTTTTCCCCTGCAGCAAAATGGGTGCCGGCGGCAGGATGACGGAGAAGGAGCGGGAGAAGCAGGAGCAGCTCGGCCGTGCCGGCGGCGGCGCGGCAATGCAGCGCTCGCCGGTGGACAAGCCGCCGTTCACGCTGGGTCAGATCAAGAAGGCCATCCCGCCGCACTGCTTCGAGCGCTCCATCATCAAGTCCTTCTCCTACGTGGTCCACGACCTGGTCATCGTCGCGGCGCTTCTGTACTTCGCGCTGGTCATCGTCCCGGCCCTCCCGAGCCCGCTCCACCTCGCCGCCTGGCCGCTCTACTGGATCGCGCAGGGCTGCGTGTGCACCGGCGTGTGGGTCATCGCGCACGAGTGCGGCCACCACGCCTTCTCGGACTACTCGCTCCTGGACGACGTCGTCGGCCTGGTGCTGCACTCGTCGCTGATGGTGCCGTACTTCTCGTGGAAGTACAGCCACCGGCGCCACCACTCCAACACCGGCTCCCTGGAGCGTGACGAGGTGTTCGTCCCCAAGAAGAAGGAAGCGCTGCCGTGGTACACCCCGTACGTGTACAACAACCCCGTCGGCCGGCTTCTGCACATCGTCGTGCAGCTCACCCTGGGGTGGCCGCTGTACCTGACCACCAACGCGTCGGGGCGCCCGTACCCGCGCTTCGCCTGCCACTACGACCCCTACGGTCCGATCTACAACGACCGGGAGCGCGCCCAGATCTTCATCTCCGACGCCGGCGTCATGGCCGTGTCGTTCGGGCTGTACAAGCTGGCGGCGACGTTCGGGTTCTGGTGGGTGGTGCGCGTCTACGCCGTGCCGCTGCTGATCGTGAACGCGTGGCTGGTGCTCATCACCTACCTGCAGCACACCCACCCAGCGCTCCCCCACTACGACTCGAGCGAGTGGGACTGGCTGCGCGGGGCGCTGGCCACCATGGACCGCGACTACGGCATCCTCAACCGCGTGTTTCACAACATCACGGACACGCACGTCGCGCACCACCTCTTCTCCACCATGCCGCACTACCACGCCATGGAGGCGACCAAGGCGATCAAGCCCATCCTTGGCGAGTACTACCAGTTCGACCCCACGCCCGTCGCCAAGGCGACCTGGCGCGAGGCCAGGGAGTGCATCTACGTCGAGCCCGAGGACCGCAAGGGCGTCTTCTGGTATAACAACAAGTTCTAGCTGCTGCTTGCAGAGCCAAGATGATCGCCCGTGCTTGCCGCAGGAATGGGAGGAGAAAGTCAGGAAGAGAAGATGGTAATCGCCCTACCAAGTCCCCATCCACCTATCTATGGTTAGTCATCAGTCTTTAGGCAGGAAAGAGAGCATTTGGGCACAGTTGAGACGGCCTACTGCAGTGCCATTGCTACAGGTGCCCATCAACTACAAGTAGGCGGATTTGTCAGTGTAGTGTGTGTGTGTGTCCATGGACCATGGCGGCGAGCTTTGGGCAGTTCGTTCCGAGTTGTGTTTTCTTCTCCGTGTTTTAGTCGTCGCTGCCGGTGTAGGCTGGCCGGCGGCGTCCGCTGTGGTTGGCCGTGCCTGGCCGCGCGTGTCGTGTGCGTCTGTCATCGCGTCGGCGTCTTTCCCGTCCCCCCCTTGCGTGTTGTTGTAAAACCGTATCCCCTGGTGCTTTTGGCGGAAATAACAGATCGTCGAACGGCAACTTTTTGGGTTCGTTGTGGTGGTTTTCCGACTCGGCGCGCACACGGCTCTCGTGTGGCGTTGATCGTTCCTGGCTGCCTGCTCGCTGGCTTTCCCGGCCAGGAATCCAAGGTTGTCCCGGCTGATGACTCCCTGCAGACCCATCCACGCAAAAGATGTGGCGAGCAAGAGCGAGCACGCTCCTCTCTTTGCCGGGACATTCTGCCTTGGCGCTGCCTGGCTCTAGTGCCAATTTGCAGCCTTGTGGTCCAGCGTTTTTTGTGTGGATGGAGAGGAACTGCTCTCCGTGCCAATCGCCGATTGCCGGGGACTGTGAGGAGGACCGGTGCTGCTCTCGGCACCGTCTCAACTGTCCCTTACGGACGGCGGCTGAACCTGCACATCATGTACGACCCCATCAACGTCTGATGATGTGTGTGTGAATTCGTTGCTGCACCACAGTACGTCTAGCTGGTACTTGACACAAATCATGAACCTTGGCATGAGATCCAAGCAAACAATCAGGGCCGGTCTCCATCCGCGCGTCTTCTCCGCAGGAGGACCCGCTGAAACCGAGGACAAGTCGCCAGAGGCGCTCGACGTCACCGGCGGCCGGCGCCATCAGTGTCCCTCTCCTGGGTACAGTCCGTAGCAGTGTAGCGCCGGTGGCCAGTAGCCCAGCAGCAGCGGGCGCAGCCGAGCCGTGCGTTCCCTCATGTGAGCGTTCGGTTCCACGGCACGAATACGTGGGAAAGGCACATACAGGGCCTGATTGGATACAACGGAAAGAGAAAGAGCAAAACTTTTACTCTTTTGCACTTTTTTTCACTTTCGGATCCAAACACCCAAAGTGCAAAAGGGCAAATGCTACCATAATTTTGCTAATTATGGATTAATTAGGCTTAATAGATTCGTCTCGTCATTTAGTCCTCATCTATGTAATTAATTTTTTAATTAAACTATATTTAATACTTCTAAGCGTCCAAACATCTGATGTGACAGGAGCAAAAGTTTTACCATTTGCCCTTTTACTATTTGCCCTTGGATCCAAACATAGCCTAGCTTCTCCTTTCGGGTACACGCACGCACGGGCGAGCAACTAAAACCTCCTCCAATCATGGACTGTCTAGAACACGGATCCGCCCGGGACCACCTGCCCGAGCAGAGCCGTGTCGAGCGGCTAGATATTCTAGTGGCGCACGGGCACGGATCGGTCGGCGACGGCGACGCGTCAACCAAACGCCGCGCCGGACACGAGGGTTGTGTCCGGGCAAGCTGAAACCGTCCGCGGAGCAGAGGACCCCAGCCGCGCCGCGCTGAGCGCCTGAGTCCGAGCGCGTCTGCCAGGATGGGCACGCTCGCCCGCCCGCCCGTGCGCGTCGAGGGAACGCGACGACGAGACGGGTTCGGCCGGGCATGGGTGCGGTATGGGCATGGCAGCGGCGGCGAGCACAGGCCCGGCGGTGGGGGGTGGCGCTCCGGGCGTTTTGTGTCCTGGCCTGCAGGTGACACGGTGCGGGTCTGTGGTGGATCAGAGTGGTGGTCGCCGGTCTCCGCATGTCGCTCGCTCTTTGTCCTTCTCTGATTCTCGCGCCTTTTCGTTTTTGCCTGTGAACGAATGGCAGGGTTAGAACTTGGAGCTCTGTCCCTTCCTTGCATCGGAGGATTAACCTTTCATGTGACTTTTACGCGACGAGAATTGCAGGTCACGTGCAAGCAACGTTAGTCTAGCTGCTTGTGCCTGGTAGATGCAGATCGATGGGCTTGATGACACAGGTACAAGTACAGGGGCTCCATCTGATGAACTGAAGCGCTTGTACGTCACGAACTCGACGATGACAGATGCAATACTAACCCTCGTACCTCAAGCTGCCGGTGGTCTGAGACCCGGACTATAACCGCACCAAATTATTTACTAATGTTCCCACTGATCAAACCGCACCACACCAAACTACATGCCTAAAAAACTAAACCCTATCCGTTTGCCGTTCAAACCAAACCCAAACCGAGTCCTTGGCCAGCCGTCAGCGCGGCCGTAGTCCTTGGCCAGCGCGTCCTTGAACCCGCACGCGCCGCCGTCCGTGGTGCCGGGTCCGTCGCGCCCGCCGTAGAACGTCGCGTGCCCGACCGTCCACGGGCCGTCCTTGAACTTGCCGTGGTTCACGTGGGGCTTGCGCTCCGCGACGCCGGCGGCCAGCAGCAGCGCGAGCCCGGCGAGCAGCAGCGACGCGAGGAGAGGCGGCGGCGCCATTGTCCACGGCGAACCTGCAGACATGAATGGCTGGGCGATCAACGAGCGAATCTAGCAAGCTAGATGATGCTATATACTCGTTCGGGGGCGCTGGCCGGCCATCTGCCATTTTTAGATGCATGGTCGTGAGGTGAGGTGCAATGGGAGAAGGGGAGGGGGATCGCTGCACCTAGCGGATGCACGGACCGCCAGACGGAGGTGCGACGACGGCGAGCACCCTGGTCGCGGCCTGCTGAGTGCCGCGCCACGAGCCCGTGCGGCCGCGCCATGAGCGAACGGCAGCTGCCGGCTTGCCGCGCCTATCAGCGCTCTGATCTGACCCCGACCTTGCCGCCGCTGCTATTGACGAGCTGGTAAGGGCGACGGGGATGGGATGTTTTTGTTGCAACATCAACCTGTAGGAAACCAATCGCGAATCCAAACCGAACCAGCCCACTAGCCATCTCAGCCCGATTACCACCAAACCAGGTAGGCCCAAATGAAAAAACCAAACTACAAAGAGCAGATTGACTCGTACCCGTGCATGTAGACAAAGGCATAACTCTGGGATTTGAAACGCAGCAATTCCTTCACGGAGATGATCCTTTTCGTTCCGCTCTGAAGAGAGAAACTAACGAGCGCGGGCGTCTGAGAAATGCTCACTGTTGGTAGCTAACTGTGTTTCTCTAATTTCGGGTGCAAGAGAGGCGTCTGTCAATCTCTTTCTCTAAGCGAAGCAATTAGCTGCCATGCCTCAGCTGTTCATGAGGGGGCAGAGTTTCTCTTTCTCTCTCTTCCTTTTGAATTTTGAGAGTTAAGCACACACATGCTCGGCCACGGCCCAATTTGGTATTATGTCTGTAGGAGGAGATGCGCATGAAAGCACTAGGTCCAATTTGGTTGCTGTAATGATGTCTGTAGAGTTGGGCTTTCAAATTTCAATGTTCTTGTGCTTTCTCAGATGAAAACTGGATCAAATGGGCCGCAATGGAAAAAGGCCGTCTGCACAAGTATCCAACCAAGCCCACCGTCTTGCCGAAATCCGGAACGGTTTAGAGTGAGGAAAATATGTATGTACACCGGAAGTGGGGTAAAAACATTATCCAGGTTACATCTCACGGTAATTTAATGTCGTAGAGGTGAACAAAAGATTTAATGTGTTATGGGCTGATCATATTCCAAAAATGAGAGTAAACAATAATGCATCAAACACTCAACCCAAATGTTGATCCCACAAAGGTGGAGTAAAATCATTGTCCAGGTTACATCTCACTGTAATCTATCACACCTCTGTGTAACTATGCATGGGAAATAAAGATATTAAAAAGAATCCACCCAAGAACAGCAATCCACGTCATCTGAGGATTTCTCATGAGCATATCCAACGAAGTAACTGAATGAACACATAACAAATTGAGTGAAAGTATCAAGTTAAATTCATGCTTGGTAGTGACATTAGGCGTTGTACCATCTTTTTTTTTTGAGGAAGAGTCGCATTATCTGGTCCACTTTCTTTTCATCTGAACCCCAAGATTAGCACCTCAACCGTTACAAAATTTCTTCGACTCTATTTTGATATATCTCCAAAATTATTGTAAATTAACCACTACTTTTCCTTGAAGCTTTGCCAATTATACAGTTTCAAATATGAAGCTAGGTGGTTTCCTTATATTCTCATGTGTCCGCTAAAAGTGTTATAATCTGAGGCAAGCCCCGTTAACCACCAAAATGTTGATCCCACAAAGGTAGAGCAAAAACATTATCCACGTTACACCTCACTATGATCTATTACTTACTAAAATGGCTAAACCACCTATGCGTAACTCCTTTAAGAGAGATGCATCGCAAATAAAACTATTAAAAAATCCACCCAAGAGTATTTCGCCTCATCTGAGGACTTCTCACTAGCATATAAAATGAAATAAGTAAAATCACCATATATCAAATTAAGTGAATATCTATGTTTGGTAGTGAGACTTTAGGTGCAGTACCACCTTTAGAGTGCGTTAATAACTCTTCTTTTTTTTCCATTTAAACCCCAAGATTAGCACCTCAACTGCAATACAATTTCTTCAACTCATTTTGATGTACTACCAAAACTATTATACATTCTCTGCTACTTTTGTTTGAAGCTTTCCTAATTATTATACCATTTCAAATATAATACGAAGCTAGGGTTTTTCTCTCATATCTCTCCTAAGATTGTTATATCGGACCCAATATTCAATAATGTATGAACTGCCAAAATTTTGATCCTAAAAAGGCTTCACAAAAACTTTATCCAAGGTAGATCTCACTGTGATCTATTACTTACTAAAAATGACAATGCCACCTCTGTTTAACTCTCTTAAGAGATGCATAGGAAATAAAGATACTGCAAAATCCATCCAAGAGAATTCTGCCTTATCTGATGGCTTATGAGAACATCCAACAAAATAACTGAATTTGCCACATAACATATTAAGCGAAAGTTCATGTTTGGTATCAGATTAAATTCATGTTCAGTTGTGACTTTAGATATCTTTAGAGTGTATTTTGGTTGCAACTAATGTTGACACCATGTAACAACTTAATGGGTGTTTTATTAGTAGTTTCGCTGAATGCAGCAACATTAGATATAACAACTTTTGTGCATATTTTGTAGCAACTGCAGCAAGTTTGCATATAATTTTATAGAACCATCACATGTAAGATATTTGAACACAGAAACATCTTTGAAATGTCGCAATATAGGTACCACTTTGTTGAGCTCATCATAACGAACTAGACCTGAGCATTTTGCGGGCCGGTCTGAGAAAAAACCTAAATATTTTCAGGCCAGCAAATTTGATCCTAAGTTGGGCCGGGCTTGGGCTGGGCTGGCCACTATTTCTCAGTGTGAAAATAATTAACTTTAGTGTTTAAACCGGACTTGGGCTGACCTGATTTTTTTGACTTGCAAAACCAGCACGGCCCTAAATGAGCATCGGGCCGAGCTTAGCCCATCTCATTTGGACCGGGTCGGGTTGAGCCAAGCTCATTCTGCTCGAGTCTACAATGAACGTACTATGGTACAGACGGTTTGTCACCCACGATCTGTATTGCTATTTATTTAAGTGTACATACAATCATATATCACCATGTGTTTCTTGTGTCATGGTCTATTTGGAAATGTTTCCTTAGGCGCAAGCTAATCATCGACACAATTTCAATGAAGTTTTTCCGCTTAATAATCAAAGTTGCACAAGTTTAAAGAGAGTACGTCATCATGAAGTAGTTCAAAGAAACTAAGAATCAAAATACTCGAAACAACGAGCATTCATGTTACTAAATGAGGCTTGGGAATGTTAATAAAGCTAGAGAAAAGGGTAGAAGCCTGTGATTCTATTGCGATAGACTCATGATGAATGAGGTGGCTCTATGGCTGTTGTCAAGAATACTAGGACGCTTCGCCGCGCCGGTAGATATGGTGTTTGCCAGATAGGCAATACTTTGGACCATCCATAATGACACAGCAAAGAGCCTTAAAGCTGCTATGGCAAAAGTATATACATGTGCAAAGACTATCTGTATGAAACTTCACATGTGTTTTCATGTCTAGAGCTCCAAGCACCTTATAGCAAAAATAGGCAGTGAGCAGGAAACGCAAAGACAAGCACATGATCTCAGCCATAAGCTAGATAGAGCAAAAGTTGTAACCGGTAACAATCTTTTCATTTTTTTTTGTTTTGTGCTATGGAGGTTGATCCAACAATTACTTGAACTCCGATGGAAGCTGTAATTCTAGAAATCCCTGCCGCTATCCATCAACCGCAAGATAAAAAGATTTGAACCTAATAGAGCATTACTGAGTCAAGAAATATACAACATAAGATTGGGTGCATGGAAACAAAACAAATGTGCAACCAAACTCTGTCATGTAGATGTTCTTAATTTTACTCATAGAGCTAGAACGTGTGATGGGTTCAGGACACTGGTCCCTTCCATGATATGCTGACGATGAAAATGCGCCTCATATTTCCCATCAGTGACCGTAGAAATCAACGTAGGGGAAAAGGCATAATAAACGAACCACGGAATCAGCATGTTTGAGAAAGGACTCAGCAGGGCATCTTCTTCATCACGTACGCTACAGCAATCATGTAATCTGAGAAAGGAATAGATCCACCCAGGTTAAACATCGCAAGTGCTTATTAGCAGGTTTGAATCAAACTGGAATTTAGTTAATTGAACAAAAAATTAAATGGTAATGCCAAATTCGCTGCAAACCGAACAAAACCAGTGACAGACAAAGCGAACTACTGACCACACCAGAGAGACATAGACTCGAGCACAAAGTATGCAAGTGCAAATTAGCCTGCCAACGCCGCCCAACATGTGAATATATATGCGTTGTTTGCATGGTGTTTACCTCTCCAACGACTTGATGGACGATGAGCTCCTAAGTCCTAACCTGCCATCCGTTGACGACGGCAAACACTTTCGCCGCCGCAGAGCTTGCCCAGCCCCTGAGGGGTAAGACCTCATGCTAGTTATGAAGCTCGATGCGCTTCCTGCGGGCGTCGAGGCATCGGCGGCTGCATCGATCTTGCACTGGCCGCAGCGCTCCTCCTTGGCCACGCGCCGCCACGGTTGGGCAGAGAGCCAGCGTACGTGCACGCAGCTGCAGTGTCAGAGGGGACTGCTTGCATTGGCACCGGTCTCGCCGTCGAAGGAGATGGTGTAGCAGAGGGAAGCAATGCAACGGAGGAGTGTGCCGTGTCATGTGTGGACGCTTGGCCTCGGTCGACTTGTTTGCGAGGCAAGGACGACATTATTGCGTCAGGCTCTGTTTCACTGCGTGAGGCAGGCGCACAACGGCCACGTGCCGTGAAGCTACTCACGCACGATAAAAAAAAAGATCTTTTAAGCACTGGGCGCACAGTAACGCATTGGCCTGAGATGCCTCGCTTTCTTCCGATCCAGCGATATTGAGGACCTCGTATCTCTTGCGTAGCGCAAGTAAGATGATTGCTGCAACACGCATACATCAACTGGCGGATGAATTCTAGAGCTCAACAAATGCACACGACAACAAAAAAGATAAGTAGAATTATGTGTAGCCTTGTAAGAACATATGGACACAAACTATTGAAGTGAGCTGGATATATAGGTCATCACATGAAGAATTCAACATCTAGTTCGAGGAGGTTGGGCATTGACTGAGAAATGGATCTGGTAGCCTTGAGGGAAATTAATCATACTACACAAACAAAAGAGTCTAGTGACGAGTAAAAGATGAGATTCTCAGTGTTGAAGAATACAAACTGCAAGCGTTAGTGTCAAGGATAGCTTATATATCCTCCAGTAACAAATGGGGCGAAAAATTAGATTTGTAGAAATGTGGAATTAATGAAACACTTTGAACTTATAGATTATATAAGTAATAATACGAGACCACATCTAAAGATTTTATTTTATTATCCTTTTTGCGAAATGCAGTACAAACATGACACAGCCGTTACCATACACGCACGATCATCAGATCTAACACATCGAGAGAGAGCGCGTCGCCCAAAGTAAGTTGCTCGATCATCAGCAACGAGCTCACTCCTCATCCTCGGACGAGTCGGCGTCATGGTCCGCCTGGATCCAGTCCTCGAAGGAGGGTGACGGTGACGCCGGCCTCGGCCTGTCGATGCTCAGGTACTCCACAAAGGGTTCCAGGCCCGAGCGGTACCTCGCCCAGAAGGCAGGGTTCGGACGAAACGGAACCATCCGGATCGTATTACCGGGACCGACGAATGGCCCCGGCCCCGGCGGCGAGGCAGGACGCTGCACGGGCGGTGGCGCGGGAGCCGCCGGCACCACCACCGCCATGCGGCGGACGCCGGCCGCCGGCGTCGGGCGCGGGGGCGCCAGAGACAGCATCGTGCTCATGAGGAGGAAATGCGGCAGCAGAGGCAGCTGGGCCGGAGCCATCGCCGGTGGCGGCGCCCGGAGTATGGGTGGCATCACGGGGCGCGGGGCTGCAGCCGGCGGCATTGCGAAGCGCCGGTGCGCCCACCCGTGCTCCTGCTTGGCGTGCACCACGAAGTGCTCGGTGAGCAGCTCAGCCGAGGGCCACACCACGCCGCAGAGCCGGCAGACGAAGGCCATGGCACAGGCAGCGAGATCTCAGAACCTGAAGGCTAGGGCGGTGGCTTTCCTCCGCTGTGGGTGGGGTGGGTTTATATAGGGAGCGGAGACGGGAGGGGGACGGGAAAGGGGCACGCCATGCACGCAGCTTTGCATCATGAAACGCAGGACCACCATATTTTAGCAGCTAGCCAGAGCTGTGATTATTTGCTGCGTGAGAATTTAGCAGCTTTTGATGTTCGGGTTTATCGTTTCGCCAGCATTGATTCATGCCGTTTTGTTTTTCTTTCAGAATTCGCGGACGGTGCATGTTGCGTGGATGTCGTGTCTGCCATGTCTTCGATATGATCAGACCGTTGGCGCGGCTCCTGCCTGGCTTTGTTCATCGATCAGTTCCTGACCAAAGGGCTGTGGCCCCCAAAAACCTGCGTCGAACGAGTATACGTGTCGATGGCAACCAAGTGAGGTAGTGTTCCTCTATGCAGGAGCAACCTTACTTAGGAAGAATTTGCATCTCATTTTTTGTGTTCCAAACTTGGTGCCATCGATGCTAACTAATTTCTGCGATGTTTTGCAGTCGAAGAGATTTTAAGATGCGGTGGTATCCATGCCTGGAGGTCCAGGGAACATATATATATATATATATATATGAACGGGGTGGTGATCTTGTTGGCGTAGACAAATGTTCCTACTTCTCCTAAAATGTTGAAATGTTGATACTACACGAATGAAGGAATTTAATTTTCAAAGGGGTACTTTTTCCTGCAAGCAATTGGCGATGCAGGAATAATTCATAATAGTTTCTCATCTTTTTTTGATATATTTTCACAAGGAATATCTTGGTATAATACGACGATGATGTTTTGGCGGGGACTTAAGACGCAGTTACTATTAGAAACAAGTGTTGCTAGAAGATATCTGGTCGGTACTTTAGTAATAGTAATTTTACTATTATATTTAGTGGTGATTTTTAAATGCCTTACTATCTATTGCTACATCCGTCCTGAAATATAAGGGAGGGATTCTAACCATACAAGCAGACATGTACTCATCCACGTGCATATATAGGCGGAATCTCTTTAATTTCATGGAAGCTGGAGTATTTCATTTCAATTTGAATATATGTGCAAGAGAGAAAAAAAGATGACTTCATTAGATGTTATCTTCTTTATATCTATCTTATACTCTCTCCGTTCTGAAATGTAAGATATTTTAGTTTGTTTTAAGTCAAACTGTTCTAAGTTTGACCAAGTTTATAGAAAAGAGTAATAATATTTTGAATATTAAATAAGAATAATTAGATCTATTATAAAATATATTTTCACAATTTACTTATTTGATGTGTTAGATGTTAATATTCTTCTCTATAAATTTGATCAAACTTATACCACTTTAACTTAGAACAAAGCAAAATGCCTTACATTTTAGGACGGAGGGAGTAAGTAATTTAACAACTAATGGCACATTTTCTGAACCGCTGTAGATGCGGAGCTATAATTAGCTTTAAACATCTAATTTCTGCAATGGCTCTTGAGAGAACTAATTCAATCGTCAAGAACATGAGCACATAGTTCTTTTTCTTGCCTGTAGTTCAGTAACTTGGTACATAGGTTTGCGTTTGATTTTGGGCAACGAATATATGCCGGTTTAATTTCATGAGTGAGGTACGTGAACTCCGCCTATGCTGCTTCAACATAGCTAGCCGAACCTCGTTGATATTATTTCTTCATAATCGGCTCGATGCCAGGGAAAGGAGGAACACATATGCTTGTTGAGGCTTCCCCTCTAAAAAAGGGACCTTTTTCATCTTGTTGTTTCACGACCTGGGCCCAAGCATATGTATTCCTCATCGTCAAGTAGTCTAACAACACTCTAATCACATGATGATTGGAATGGCATATCAGAAGTTTTATGCGTACATCACTCATTAGTGTTTTTGTCTGTATGTGCTGTTCGTCTCTGAAATTTCTTAGGTGGACGTCAAATAGATCTTTGTCACCGGATCTGTACATGTATAACTTGATGTGCCATGCCCATTCATACAGTATTACAGCATACTAATAAACAGACAATGACTCCAGCTAGTGGTTTTCATTTAGAAGCCCAGATCAATCCTTTTTCTCGACCGGAGAGGTATATAGTACCAATAATATTTCATCGATATAAAGCTGATAAGCATCATGATAATAGATATGATGTTGCTGATATATAGTCTGATACATGCTTGATAACTCTCTCACAAATCACGATTCGACTGGAAGATGACAACACACACATTACCATATACTAGCATTAAATTAAAGAAGAACACACAAATTGAAAGCTTAATTAAAATGCTGGAGATACTGCAGAGACGAACATGATGCTAACACTGAGATTACCATAGGATTGGGTTCTGGATAGCTAGCTAGCGCGCAGGATGTTGATTTCATGCATGCGTTCACAAACGCCACCGGCCGACGACGACGACTCCGGCCAGACGCCGGCCGCCTCTTTCACCATCAGCCAAGAGTTAATGCTAGAGGATCATATTTGTGGCGTAAGCTGAGTTGGACCATGTCCTCGTCCCCGGGCGTCACGAATTTCCGTTTAGCGCCAGCGGAGGCCGATGGCCCCGGAGGCGGCGCCGATGGTGGCACGACGGCGGTGGGCAGGATGCCCAGAGAAGAAGGACGACGCCTCCACACCAGCGACGGCGCGTCGTGCGGCAGCCTCAGCATGCCCATGCCGACCATGAAGTGGTGCGGGTTGGAGCAGACAAGCAGCACGGACACCGGCGGCGGTGCGAGGAGGTCAGCGGTGGCCGGCACGGGGGGTTCCGGGTAGGGGTACCCCGGGGGAGGGATGAGCGAGGGGACGTCGTACACGCCGAAGCAGAATCCGCGGTTGCAGTGGGCGCAGATCACGGGGAGAGGGAGCACGCCGCGCTCGGGCGGGGGCTGCGCCACGGCGGCGTTGAGGTCCAGCGAGCCTTCCGGAAACACCAACGGGATCCGGCCGCAGGCGCGCAGGTAGCTGCTCATTGTCCCCACCACCAAGCCGCGGACGCGCCCCCGGGAGGCCAGCCGCAGCGCCTCCTCGGCGCCGGCCGGGTGCCCGTCCTCGAGGAGCGGGATGGCCGGCGCGCCGTGGAACATAGCACGGACCACCTGCAAGACGGAGTAAGCAGTCCTCCTCCCCGGCTGCACTAGTGCGGACGGGGAGCAGCGGGAGCCGGAGCCGTCGAGCGCCCGGATCAGAGCGACCGTCACCTCGGCGGGCGCGGGGTTGCTGCTCATCTTCCTCGGCTCACGACGACGACGACGGCTTGCACGGAACCAAGGGCTCCTCGGCGAAGGAGACCGTGGACAGCGGTGGCGCTCATGCACGTATAAAACGCGAGGTCGGGGGCACGGGGCGCGTGGTGCTCATTTTTGCAAGGGCGAAACGGCGGCCTCGCTCTCCGATACCAGATATCTGAATGTAAACCAGCAAATCTTTGCAAGTTCAGCAGGCATTAATTCGGACCCAGCAGGATGCCCAAGCATCCAACGGCCGGCCATATCTTTCTCCTAGCTGTATGAATGAGCTGGGGACGATACAGATACGTTTCGGCTCAGAGAAATGAACTGTAGAGGCCGCCGGTTGATGACAGCGGTGGACGCCAATCCAAACGGGAAAAAAAAATCCGTTTCCCTCCTGGTAAACGGTGGGTGGTTTGAAAACAAATTGTGCGTATCGAATCAGACACAGCACGTCATCAACATTATCCCGCTCCTCTTTTTCACTCTGGTGTTTCGTAGCTATCATTTTACGTAGAAGAACATGTTGTCACCTGGAAGGAAAAATTAAGCACAGGCGACAGGTAACGGGATGACCCGTCGATGGCAAGGCGACTAGGAATCGGCCAATCGGGTGTCGACTCCTTGTTTCAAGGAGAAAAGGCTTGAGATTTGAAATATCGAATGTTTGCAACCATCCATGAAATTGTACACACGACGCGTTACTGCGTAGTCCAATGATCTTTGGACTCCATAACCATGTTAACCAAGTGAGTCCGCATATTTCAATACAATATTCAGGCCATATCTAGCATGCCGTAGTACAGGTACAAAAGCACATGAATTCGCAACCATGAAAAAATTCTGGACACTGCGTGCCAAGACAACGATAGGACTAATAAACCATTTAATCAGAATGATTAGCAATAGCACAGCTCCACACAACAAACTGTAGTAATCCAAATTTACAAATAGTGCAGAACAGATAACAAGATGCTCTCTCTATACACCAATGATGGGAAAACGCCATCATACAAAATCGACAGAATACATTTATTATGAAAAAAACTCCTAGAATATCACCAATAGAGTTAACAATTCCTAGCATTTCCCTAGCATCTTCTACAAAGTTAACAATGATCACCAATAGAGTTCACTAAATAAAAAATTCAACAGAGTGCAAGTCCATAAAATAAATAAAAAAAAGGCAGCAATCACAATATAGACAGTTACCTCCATCTGGCAACAATCTCGAATTGTTGGCATTGGAGAATCTAGCTATTTTCACAGCGACAGCATATAACATGATGATACAAGTGCAAAGAACCCCAAAAAAAAAGTATATACAGCAACATCCAACAGGATGAGACAAAGACTAACAGCTTTTTCTGCTTTCAGCATGGAAAAGACTAAGATAAATTGAATCAACATGGAAAACATAACTAAAATTCAGAACTCAGCATATATTGATATTTTTGGCAAGATTGACCATATTTTACGGGATTGTATCTTATAAAAAAGAACACATGACAGTGAACATATGCAAGTATTAACAATTTCTCTATAAAACTGCCATCAATTCCCTATGGGCTTGTACCACCTTGTGGGCATATGCATGCATTTGGAACAATCACCGCATGTTAAAACAGAGGAACCAGAAATCACAAGCTGCAATACAAATCAAACGAATTTATCATTTACCACAATATGCAAAAGTCAATGATTAAGTTTACAATAGTGCTACATGAATTAAAAAATGCTAGCATGATTCTTTGTCACGACATGCTTAACTGATAAAATAAAATGCCAAAACCACACCTATCTGCCATGTTTTTATAGTTCTGCGTACTTATGTCGCATGTAAATCACAGTTGTGAAACAATTTATGTGAAATTTCACAATTCAATCATATTGTTCTGAATCTAAAGCTTGCATCTAACTATCCATACAATTTTCTTAGGAAAAGATCATTAAAGTGCAACATTTAGGATTTAGAGGCCAAGAGCATCAGAGTCAGAGACAAGTCCAAGTGGGAAGTAGAAACCACCTGACAATCTGACATGCTAAAGCAAAATGCAAACTGCAGATGACCAGCACCCACATCAAACAGAGGAAGATGATTCCATGACTGGAATAACCATACTTAGAGGCAAACTTCCATATCAAATCGAGTCACAATCATGTTCCTTGATCGAGTAAAATATTGAGTTCCTTTGTTTAACATAATAACACTATTTCACTTTGAAAACTTGACGTTTAGCATTGCAACATAATGTCAATACATGTGGAGCAGAGTAAATGCAGAAATATTAGAGCCTCACAAAAACTGAGTGACAGTGGATTAATCTTAGAGAGACATGAGCTATGCATAAAGTCCAAAGTTATGGCTTATGTCAATAACATTTTCCTGTGTTTTGGCTTTTGACGCCACATCCAACACAACTAGTGCATAACACGAACTAACAATACAGATTAATAAAGTTACTAAAAGAATGCCGCTTCAAATCCAAAATTTAACATCTAGAAACTAGTATATATTGATTGGGTGTCCGCTGCTCTGTATTTACATTTATAAGTTAACTGCTCTAAAAAGCAGAAACCGTCATGACTTTATCAAAACGTAATAATACAGAAATTTTAATTCCAGATATGCTATTAATGAACAATACGTTACGCACGAAGCTATAACACAAGACCTAATAATAAATGTGATCATGCAATAACGTAATATACCTGTATTCGGCTGCCATATCCAATAATTAGCAAATATAACCCAGGCAGTTCGCAAGAACAAACTATAATGAGGTAACTATATTTATATAACGTTACTTCCGTTGCAAACGGAAATGTCTAATGTCTGCAGCATCTTAATCACAACACAAGCTTTAGCTTGCCACATGTATAATGATATAAATAATGAGTGAATCATGGCTTCTGTCTCAGTTATCTTTATCCACTGACAAACTGTGCCCTGTGCGTGACAGTGCAGGCCTGGTAAGTTATCTCGCATTGCTTGTGATTCAATTTCATATGTATGGCATGGAACTATCAGCAACTTACATGAAACTTGACCACTATCATCTTCTGCGCATTAGTACTTAATCCTTTAGCCTCTGTAGGTGAACTTGCAAGGAAAAAATTAAGCCTATTTCCAAGCATCAATAATATGTATAGACATAAAGGATCACAATAATAACATGAACAGAATCAATAACATGGGGAAAACACTAATATAGCCAGCAACCACACAGGCAAGATGAACTTAGTACTAAATGCGCATGGTGATATTTGAATTTACACACTGCAATTTGCATCATCCATGGCACACCACAAAACGAAACAAGCATAGAAACAGAACTAAAGGGCAACGAAGAACCATTCAGAAAATCAGAACCAAAGCTAGTTGGGGCTTCATCACCTGAAGTACACAGCCAGGATGACATTACAAACAAAGCAAATTGCACATAGATCTCTAGCATTTCTCTTACCATTGGACACACCAGATCGGAGAAGTAAATAGAGGGTCATTACATGCAATCACCGCATACTAGCATAGCAAATGATATGAACTAACTACATTTGGTACCGAACCTCTGTACCGAGTCGAATCTTAATCTCCGTGCTTAATCAAGTAATAACATTGAGAACCATTACTTGGTTTAACACAAATACTTTGCTTTCAAGATTGTTTAGCATCCAATTGAGGAAAGATTACAACTTCGGTAAAAACTGAGCAATAGAGTTGTTCAATCCTTTAGAGCCATTGACCATGCACAGTGCATGAAGCTCGAAGCTTATGACTCAATCATGTTAGTAGCATAGCCTTACCTGTTTGTGACGTCAAATCCAACACAACTAATTGAATTGCAGCAATAACTAAGGAGATCAATTATTAGTTTACTAAAATAATGCCACTTCAATTTCAAAATATAATATCTAGCATATACTGTCTATTGCTTGGATGCATGTACAATCTGCTCCTTTGTACTAACACCGATAACTTCTGTAAAAAGCAGAAAGGTCACAACTTTATAAAAATGTAGGGCCACAGAAATTATGCTTCCAAATATGCTATTGATGAACTATGCGCTATGCATGAAGCTATAATCTTATAACGTAAGAATGCAAGAAACGGATATTAAAATGATCATGCAATGGCTCAATAGTCTTAGGATGCCATATCCGACACAATCAAATGTATTAATGGAGCACAGGAAGTTCATGGTGACAAAATATAAGCTTACTATAATAAGCTAATTTCCATTTCAAACTTTAATATCGCCTGTTCTGCATCCTAATAGAACAACAGCTTTACCCCGGCACATATAGTGATATAAGTAAAAAGTACATTATGCCTTCTGTCACTAGTTATCCACAAATTGTACTTCAGTAATTTTAGTTCCATACATGCTAGTGCAGCTAACATATTATGCCCTGTGCATGAAACTGCAGTCCAAACATGCTAAAGTTATCTGGCATTACTCACGCTGTAATTTCACATGTAAACACTACGCTGTTAGCAATCTACATGGAAATTCACCGCTCCATCACCTTATGCACATTAGTGATACATCCTTCTACCCTCAGAGGTGAACTTGCAAGGAAAGAGGTAAGCCTAAGAATCAATAACATGGATTATAAAGGATCAAATCAATAACATGTAAACACTAATATAACCACCAATCACATAGGTGAGCTGATAGTACTATATGTGGATGCAGATATCAGAACTTAATTGTTACAATTTGCACCACGAGACATCATAAAAAGAACAAAGCATAGAAACAAAGTTAAAGAGCAACAAAGTACTAGTGAGAAAACATAAGCTTCCAGGAACTTCTTCACTTGGAAAAAGTAGTAGTGCAAATAAATGATGATGCAAAAATAATAAACCTCTAGCATTTTCCCACTAAATGGACATACCAGATCAGAAAAATTAAAAAAGTAGTAACAGCACGCAATCATCTTACACTAGCACGAATAAACCTGATGCAGCAAGCAGTCAGCGTTCACACAGACAAGCAACATCACATCAAGCCATCAACATGTACTAAATGGTAGCAAAAGGCCAAAAACTAATGCAGCCACACCGGTAAACAGAAACGATTACTGAGATGCAGGTGCTGAAATTATATGGTTCAAACTTTGCATCATCCATGACGACGACAAGCTCCCAGATCACAGAACAGATTCACAGAACCAACAGGCAACAGCATATTCAGAAGGGTAACCGGACAGGGGCGCATCCCCTTCACTCGGCCTTGTCGGCGGCGGCGGTGGCCTCCTCCGCCTTCTCCTCCAGCTCGGCCACCTTCTCCTCGACCTTCTCCTCCACTACGGCTGGGGCCGGCGGCGCGGGCGTCTTCTCCTCCTCTGCCTCGGCCGCGGCGGGGGCCTCCTCCTGGTCGGGGTCGCGGGCGGGGTCGGTGTTGCGGGAGACGGCGCCGCGGAGGCGGTCGAGGAAGGGCCTGAACGCGGTCTCCATGGTGACCCACGCGAGCGCGAGCCCCCCGGCGACGATCACCGCCGTCTTCAGGGCGCCGCCCTCGCGCGCTCCTCCTCCCTTCGCCATGGGTGCTCGCGGGCCGCTGGTGAAGGATGTGGTGGGGCGGTGGCGTGACGCGCGTGCGCTGTGTGATGGGTGTTTGTTGGCCGCGCTCGGGGTTTTTGGGGGGGGGGGGGGGGGTGGGTGTTGTGCGCGAGCGGGGGTGGCGGCAGGGGCAAGCCGACGGAGGGGAGGGGAAAGCTTTTTGGCTCGCGCTGTACTGCACGAAAAGGAAAGGGGAAAGCCCGAGGAAGAGGACAAGCCGGAGGGGAGGCGTCAGGCGTGTGGCTCGTGAGCCGTGGCCCTGGATTGTGGTGGACGGCGGGCTGCGGTGGGCGGCCGCTCCCTGATTGCCGCCTGGTGTGCGGTTGTGCCCATGGGCTTGCCTGGGTTGTTGCGAGGTGACGTCCGCGTGTGGAAGAGAGAGGCCGCCCGTCGCTTTGGGGTAAAGTTGATGGGCCGGATTTAGCAAAGGCCGCGAAGATTTTAGGAATTGGTGGCCTGGCCCGATAAGAAAGCGTCGGTGGCAAGATTGGGTTACGCGTTCCGTTGGACCGCGCCGCCGGCCGCCGAATTTATTCTCATGGGCGCCACTCATTTCCCATTTTCTCGTGGTGCACACTGCACAACCTGGAGGGCCCATCCGGCTCGTTGTCGTAGGTGACAGAATTGACCGTCTACCTGTTCACATGCGACACTTCACCTTCTCTTCTGCTTCCTCCTACTCACAACGCACAAGGGAATGGTATGCGACTATGCGTCGTTCTAGAAACGAATCTGGAGCGGAATCGAAGGCCATGCCAACCCTTGCTACGACGAGTGTTTTGCTACGACTATGCGTTGATGAATTCAGGCGTCAAACTGAATTGTTGGTATTTGCACTGGCAACCATTCTTCGAAACTTCTTTTCCAGCTGTTTTCGAGCTGCATTGACCATTAGGCATTAGCTTCCAGGTTCCAGCAAACGCGTGCACCGACACCGATAGATGGCAAGAATGTAATAAGGTTACAAGGTTGGTTGGTAGCCACCCAGCCCACTGAAAGGACGTGTCCGATCTGAGCTGAAACTCTGGAGGCCATCTTCTCAAGAGCAGAGGAGCACGATTTTGCACTAGTTTTATTTACCGCGGGGGGGCAAAAAGGCAATACAGGATCAACCATACATTTTACATTTACAATCTCCAGCGAACCCAAAAAGAATGTAAAGAACGAAGCATACAAATTCACATCTACAGGGGGCACTAGATCTACACAGAACGGAACGGCAACGCTACATTTCACTTGAATCATTCATCAATCACCGGGCTAATTTTTTCCACTTATATTCGTATCGCGACATCTTCACCATCGATCTCACGCACCTGGAACCTGAATCTTCTTCTTCTTCTTCTTCTTCTTCTTCTCCGGCCTCTCCTCATCCCCGTTTGGATCTCATGGAGACCGGTCGCGGCGGCCGTCCGCAGCCGGCGACGCTCCCTAGTGCGCCATGGCGTGGCCGTTGTGGTGGAAGCTCTGCCTCTGCGCGTAGGCGAACGCCGCCGCCGGCTTGCACTGGACGCTGTGCGGCGCCGCCGCCGACGGCAGCGACTGCTTCTGCGTGGTAGGGAGCGAGTGCGCAGACATGACGAGGCGCCGGACGCTGGCGCGCATCTTGTAGAGGATGTGGCCCAAGCTGCCCCGGCTCTGGCGGCCGAGCGCGGCGACCTCCTCCTCGTTCATCTCGAGGTCCCCCGCGAAGCCGGGCTTCTTGGACAGCAGCCAGCCGACGCCCCACTCCCACCACTGCCTCAGGGAGCCGCCGCTGGCCGCGAATGCGGCGCCGAGCGACGGCGCCGACTTGGAGCGCCGGAACGCCCACTCGGCCGACGCGGAGGAGATGGGCTGGATCTTGCCGGAGAAGGAGGAGAGCCGCTTCCTCAGGCCCATGAGGTGGCTCTCCTTGCCCCCGCCGCCGCCGCCGCCGAGGCCGCCCTGGAAGGTGGGCAGCTCGTCCTTGAGCGGCCTGGTCGGCAGGAACCTCGTCTTCTGGATGTTCTCCAGGATGGTGGCCATGGCCGGCGCCTCAGCCAAGCGAAGCAAGAAAGCAAGCGAGAGAGAAGAGAGAAAAGAGCAGAGAAGCTCAAGCCGTCACGGGGCGATGGCCTTCTCCTCCTCCTCTCTTCTCCAGATCTCTTCCCCCTTCTCCTTTTGGTGTGGACAGGAGGTGGATGGAGGAGGAAGGCGCGGTATGTGTATGTGATGGCGCGGTGTTTGTCTCGCAGCCACAGCAGCCGCGCGCGCCCCCGCCTGGACAGGCTGGCTTTATTCATGCATGAGGGGGACACGAACGAGGTGTGCAGTTGAAAGTTCGCGGTAGCTTTGTGAACTTCTGCTACTAGAACATCATTTTTTAAGGGGATTTTCTTTTTTCTTATTTTTTTTTCTCTCCCTCCAACTCTCCAAGTCAGGCAGCTCAGATATACTGGAGCCGTGTTGGCAAGATGATGGGTGGCAGCTGCCGGTGCGGTGTGTGTGCCTCTACAAGGCCATCTGGCATGACACTGGCTACGACGTCCACCAAGTGGCGTGCTGTCCGACCAGCTCTGACCCCGTTCGTTCAGCATCTCCCAGGCCCAATGCCACCAACTCATGTGAACCCACCCACAGCAGCCGTCTGACTATCGTGGTAAGAAACCTTGTTCATTAGGGTAATAATATGAAAACTGGAATTGTTACTGTCCTTCTATGGAATAAAATGCATAGGCTTTTTTTTTCTTTATAAAGAACACTGAGCACCACCACAAGGAGTTCCGAGACAATTTATCTCTCTTTCCTGAAGACGCAGTGTCTCCAGTTCTGCAATTGCTAGTCTAGTTCTACCGAACCCTTTCAGGATTCCAGTTACAGGAAAATAAAACAACTGAATATTCTGACGATTACCCCATCGATGGAATGAGGGAATGTGGCTGACCTGTGGGTGTCTGATTAGCGTTTACTTAAAAAGGGGTAGCTGCCTGCGGCCGCACCAAAAGGATTCACATGCGAACATGGGGGGAGGAAGAGAAGCCAATCATCCAAACGGCAGCCCGGTGGCGGCCCTTGAGACCTTGTCTGTCCGACCGACCGCCCCCGCCTCCTACCGGAACATTTTGTCATGATTCGGCTGCTCATCATAGGCCAGGCTTTAAGGTAGAGCTTTTCAGCAAATGCACGCCAATCTACCTTCAGAAGAAAAACGCCATCCAGGGTTTCAGACACTGAAAACCTGAACTTTGCAAGCTTTTTACACTCCACGGCTACTGCTACTGAAACCGCCTGCTCAAGTTTCACGCATTGTTCTTTACAGAACTGAGTTCCTGTCAAGATTGGCTGTGGGAGTTGTTGGTGGTCGAGAGAACGGGGTTAGGATTGCTGATGCAGAAGCTCACAGGTGCCAACTCGTCAGTTCGTGCGGCCTCATGTACATGGCTGCGGTTCAGCAGTCCAACTCGGAGCCTGACACAGCACTCGGCGCTCACCTATTCTCCTCTCCTCCCTTTTCGGTTGCTTCCGCTCGCCGACACTCACTTTTATTGAATGCACGGCATGGTAGGTTCGGGGGTTGGTGGAAGAACCAGCAGATGAGCGGGGAGTGGTGGAGCACAACTGAAGCTCAAGCTCATGTTCTTCGTGGCAGTATTCTAGCCCCGTTCTCGGTTGCTCCGTCGTCAGTCTGTGAGACCGTGACATACTGACATAGCATTCCAGTTCTCAAGTCTCAACAGATACTAGTGCAGATGTACTTGTACTGCTTGCTGATGGGCACGGGGAAGGAGGTGTATTTTTGGCTTCCAATTATTTTACAGTTCAGACTTCAGAGGATATACGGTGCTAGATGTGCGACAGCCACCAAATTTCTGCTGGGGGAATGCTCGCGTTCCGCTCTAACAACGACTTGTCACGTTACAGCTCATCTAAGAAAAAGACCTGCTAAAATTTCGTCATTGCATCAGGAAGCATATGCCACCACTGTTCGGAGCTGCAGCAACAACAAACAACTCGGCCATGTGTTGCACGCTGAGACCTGCTCCCGTCAGAAACAGCGATCATAGAGGCGGCTGGCTGCCTCGCTCCCAGGCTCTGCCTGCTCCGATCACTGATCACTGCTGCCGCCGCCGCATCTCGATCCGCCATGGGTGGAAGAGGAAGCATTATATTTTGATTGCAACATAGGCACAGATCGGTGCCTCGCCCGCTGGCACCTCACCGCCGGAGGGCAACGGGCAAGCAGGCAGACGACGGCAGAGGACCCTGGCGACTGGCGAGGTGGTGGTGATGACGCGCGGCGACAGATGGGCTGCACATCGGCTTTGTGGGCTGCGCCTGACCACCCTCTACGAGCTCAGTACGCAAAGTCCACTAAAAAGGGCCCACTATGTGGAGTACGGGAGGCCCAACTAGGGTTTGTCTGCTAGGCCACCGCCGCCGACTAGAGCAGGCGGGCGGGCGAGGCTCATCTGCTTCAGGTGATGATTGAATCAACCATCGCCTGAAGACCGGCCGCCACGTCCCACGCCCGTTCGCCCCCGCACCGCCTTCCTGCCCCGTATCCGGCAGCTCCCGCCGCCGGATTTGCCTCCACCGGCCGCCGCCCAAGGACCTCCTCTACAGCCGGGGGACACACCCCGACCCCCGAAATAAACCCCGAACCCAAAGTCCCGAACCCGTCTCGGTGAATCGCGGGCGCGAGGAAGCTGCTGGACCGTTCTGGGCCGTGTTGGGCCGAATCGAGGGGCGTTTTCTCTTCAGGCGATGGCTCGCGCTTTTGTAGCGCGAGCTAGTCATGCCGCAGGAAGGGCATCCCGCATTCAATCTCGCGCCGCCCGAACAAGTCTTTTTCATCTGATGGTGGTTTACTTTTGCAATTGAAAAACTTGGACTCGGAGGTGCGCACAATACCGGGCTCTTTCGTTCTTCAATTCAGACTCGAATTGGATCTTAGCAGCGTAGGAGCAGGGTTGGAGGCGACAGGGATTGGTTGAGTTCAGATACGAATTGCGGGACTCCAGGATCTTCAATTCCATAAGAGGAAGGGACAAGGGAGGACGGGACGGAGAGGATCATCAGATAATAAAGAGCTGAGGGGACAACCAAAGCTACGGGGAAAGAACAAAGAAAGATGTCGAAGCAGCCGTCTCCAGCATCCGCAAGGTAGACTTGTCGTCGGGCTTCGATTCCGACGAAGCAGACGGCGGCGGCGCAACCAACAGGACCGAGCAGTGCCTGCCGCCGGTGGTCTTCCGCCTCGAGGCGCCGCACGCGTGCTCCGGGCAGTTCGCGGCCTTCGGCACCAAGATCATGTTCATGGGGACAATCCACAATCCTTGGCGCACCGTCCCAATGTACGATGTCCGCACACGGGCTCTCACCTCCGCCCCTCGGCGTGACTCGGAGCCCAACCCATTCTCCCATGCCTATGTGCAGGTGGGTGGCAAGCTTTTCATCCTGGATAATGGTATCTTCGAGATGCTCCAACCCCCTCCACCACCACCACTAGATGGCGCACTCTTGGAGGTCAAGTTTGACTGGTCGTGGTCTGCGCTTCCAATGCCGTCGTACCACGACGATGTGGTCTCCTACGCCGTGCGCCCCGACGAACGGGCCATGGTCTTCGGCGCCATGGCGAAGCACTCCCTGAAGAAGGGCAACGTCATCAAGCACGCCACCTTCTCCTTCGACATAGAGAGCTCCCGGTGGACGCGGCACGGCGCGTGGGGCCGGGTTGCCGTTCAGAGGTCGCGGGTACTTCGACCGGGACCTGGACGCCTCGGTAGGGCTCTCCGGCGACCCGGACACCCTCGGCCACCTCTGTGCCTGCGACGTTTTGTCGGCCGGCAACGGCGACACCTGGCAGCCCCCGGCCTGTAAGCTCAGCAAGGAGAAGCTGTTCCGCGTCGACCCTGCGGAGAAGCACATCGGCGCGACCCTCGTGTACGTGGGCGACGATCGGGCAAGGTTCTGCCTCGTGCAGTGCCTCTCCGTCGACGATCGCCGGGGGGGGGGAGGGGGGGTTGCATTTGGAAGGAATCCATGCCCGAACAACGTCGCTATGTGCTTCGAGTGGCAACGTTTTCTCTCAAGTATGACAAGAACATAGATCTGCGAGCTACAAACACCGCCTCGTTGGGTCCTATCGACTGCCTGAAGTTGCAAGCGTTTACCGGAACACCTCGAGAGACCTGTGGCGTTCTGGATATAATGGGCCTTTTTTTTGCGAGGGGATGGCTCTATTTTGCTGTATATCCCAATTCCCAAAAGCCTAACTAATAAATTGGTAACAGGGCTAAAAGGTGCTATTTGGTTTGCAAGAGCTTGTACGATTTTTTATTTTTGAAAGAAATGGTGTTTGGATGATGACCAAGCCAAAATGTTTCAAACCTGTGAGCATGACATGGAACATTCATGCAAACATCGATTACACAAGTGGCCGGCTATGGCGGCTCTGCTCAATCGGATCACGGTTCACGGGTCTCAGAATGGGAAACTTTCAAAAGCAGTAAAGAACCATTTGGGGTACATCTCAATAACAAGCATGAAGCTGGAAATCACTGTTACAGAGTTACAAATACAACGTGTATGCGAAACAATTTACCCTCTTGCTCTCTTGAGCAGATACCGCAGAGAAAAGAACCCTAGAGCAAAGGTTTGCCAAAACCACCCTGCAGCATTCCTTGGATCGACCTTTTTCGCCAAGAACCAGGCATAAACGGCTTCGCCAACATGCGCTGCAACTGCTGCTGCAAAGACTAGCTGAATCACCAACAGTGAGCGAAAAAAAAATAAATGGATGTCAAGCACCCATTTCAACGGGCCGACGGGTGGAAGGCAAGCAGCAGAGAATGTAGCCAGCATCCCAATTGTAACAGCTAACCAAGTGAATATAGTCGGGCCATCTAGTTCCCTTCTCTTCTGCTCCTGCCAATACGAGATAGTTGCAGCCAGGCCTTCCTGAGGGCTCACCATAGGTACATAGCCGAGTTCATTTCTAGCTTTCAAGAACGAAAAGTAGTGTGTAACACCAACCTGCCACAGTTTGCACGCAACATCAGATGTACTATTTACATATCCTTGGCACTAGGACTAGTATCTTAACTTTTGTCCAACATCAAATAGAAGTATTATTTTGCAAGTCTGATGGCATAGTCAAGAGTAGTTCAGTAGAGATATCCCTTGAAAAAGACTGATTTTTAAAATATATCCCTTGAAAAAGACTGATTTTTAAAATAAACGATCAAATTGGAATGACTGTTGCACTTGCATTTGACCATTAAATTCATATTTCAAATAGCCTGAATTAGGTAAACTGGCAACACAAAAGATAAGAACAAAATTGAACATGACAAAGAGGCTGACCTTATATACTTCAGCAGGAAGAATTAGAGGCTCAGGTATCCATTTGCTATCAAGCCATGGATAGAACAGCGTAGACATGAATAAAAATATTCTTGAAATGGCAAGGGCGACAGACGTATCCAGCGTCACTCGAGGAACTGCATAACCCAAACTTCGAAATAGGGGGCTGATGATAAATTCAAAAGTGTTGCATGGTGATCCTGTGAAACAGTTATAGCTCAATGAGTAAATGAAATGTATAATTGCGTACATAATCACCGTGCTCTACATCACAGCTATTTCAAGCCAATAAATTTTCAGAGGATACTTCCCTTAAGGAGGAAAAGTCTAAGTACTAGCCTTGTTCAAAGGTTCAGAATTTACTGGATGTAAAGTTGTAAACATAACTCAGAACATTGTGTACTTGTATTGCAAGTAATTCTGTTATTAAAGCAATGTAATCCTGGGATACCTCAATATGGAAAAATATGAATTGTCCACAGTCTCTATAAAGCATTCGACTTCAAGCTTTCAGTGTTCAAAACAAGTGAGAAGGAAAGTAGCTAAAATAATTACTTTTTTTATCTATGTATATATGAGTTGAAAATATATCGCTAGCGATGGCATTACTGCAAAATTCAAGACAACAAACCACAGGTGTCTTCTCTACTGAGAATAGGCTTGCAATTTTCCAAATTCAAGTAACTAAAAACTGGCAGTATGACTAGGCAGAAAAAAATGACACCTGCATGAGTGTCATTTAGTAATAACATCACAAAGGCTAACAGCAATTACCATCACAGATGAAATATGCCTGACCAGCTGCTACAGGGGTTCCCTTCCTGTCAGGAATGTCATCTAAAAGTCCCATGCTTGCCAATATCAGAGCAAGAACTAGATTATCTATATAAACCCAATCTGTCTTGACATCTGGGCCCCCAATCCTGAAGAATGCTAATCCCAACTTTGCAAGGGACAGGATTCTCGGAAGATGACGCTCTTCACCTGGCCCATATATAGCAGCAGGGCGAATTGCACATGTATAAAGACGAGTACTTTTATCACTCCTGTAAGATTTCACCAAATCAGTAAGATAGGCTGCATAACATCACTAACGTTTTAAAAAGAAGATGCCACAATATAAGAAATTGTGCAAAGATAGCATAAAATATTTCTGTCTTTCTAATTGTCGTTATGGATGCCAACATGATCTTCAACAAAATAAACACATTGTGCCAAAATTTTTTTGCAATTGTGCACCACCAAAAGGACATAAAAAATATAATGACATGGAAGTATTTTGATGGTGAATCCATTGTTATAAATTAATTATTTCAATGCTGCAATTCTATATACATGTTTATATTTGGTATCGGTTTTACAACCTTGGCTGCATGTATACTAGGGTATATCTATTCTGAGTTAGCTACTGTCTTGTGCCCATGGCATTCAAGTGTAGCAAAGGAGAAGAGAAGAAAACTTACTTAGCTGGCCGCCCATTACTCTTCAGCACCAACTGTTCAGCAACTGATTTGCTGCGCCCATAAGCATCAACATGGTCTTCAATTGGAAAATAAGGCGACGCCTCATTTCCATTGACAATCGGCTTTCCTCCAAACACCACATTGTACGTGCTTACATACACAAGCCTTCTGACACAATGTTCATGGCAAGCGTCAAGTACATTGCAGGTCCCGTTTATATTAACCTCATCTGCTCTACCAGCCTGCACCATTTCCTTTCCGGACATGCCATAAGAAGCAAGGTGGAAAACACAGTCCACTCCGCGTAAAGCCCTCCCCACATCGTCCTTCTTTCTAATGTCCCCTGCAAAACAAGGCCCTATGAAACTGATGATTCATTCCACAAACCATAAATTAGTCACCAATAGTGCTCAAAACAATGTGGGAAACGCAAGCAAAAATTGAGACTGATTGCAGGCAAGACCTGATGAACTGACGATTGATAGTGCTAGTGCTACTGTAACTATATCCAGAAACAACTATGCAAGAGGCACTACCTACTTAGTTACACACAGATATGAATCAAGTGGTACGGGCACAGTAATAGCACTCTCAAGCGTCTTGCTTCGAAGAGCAATCCAATTCTGTAACTCACGACACAGTAAATCACGTGAAGCAAGCTCTTCCAATCCAGCAAACCGCGAGACACTAAATTCCGCAACCACTACATTCGCAGAGCACATCCACAGCGAGAGCAAAGTAAAATCGCGGGTGATTTGGTGATGCAGCGATCTGAACTGAAGACGGCGAGGGGAAGACTGTGACCTTGGATGATGCGGACGCCGGCGTCGAGGAGCTGCTGGGACCAGGGGGAGGCGGCGCGGAGGTCGAGGGAACGGACCTCCCGGGCGCCGCGGCGGAGCAGCTCGAGGCAGAGGGCGGCGCCGACGAAGCCCTGCCCGCCGGTCACCACAAACCGCACGCCCTCGATCCCCTCGTTCGCGCTCAGATGCATCTTCTCCGGGCCCTCTCTGTGCTTGCGGTTGTGGCCGGAGAAAACAAAGGCTGGGCACAAGTCGCCGGCGACTGACGACAACCTGGGCAGTAACGCTCGTGCTACTCGTGATGCCTGACTACCTGTTGAGGACACGCCGTTTCGGAGAAAAAAATTGGGCACGCCCAGAGACCTCGGACCGGGTGACAAGAGTGAAGCGCCGCCACGACCGGCACGTTCGTTGACGCTGAACTCTGAATTCCTTTGGCCAACGCTAACAGCGAATTTAGACATATTATTCATCAAAATTCAGCGGAAAAAAAAGCACGTGTTCGGGGTCTTCAGGCCAGAGTGATTAGTTGGCGCCCGTTAGCCGCCACACGGAAAAAAAAAATCAAATGCGAAAGTACAAAAAAATGAGAGGTCCCACCGAGATTTGAACTCGGGTTACTGGATTCAGAGTCCAATGTCCTGACCACTAGACCATGGGACCTTTGATGCAAGTTTTTACAAAAGGATCTATTTATTCATGCTGTTTCAAAATGGTTTTGGCACAGAATAGTTCCTAGATCAATCCTCTTAGTCCAAGTAAGTATTCCGGCAACGTCAAAGTTAAGATCTTAGGATTTTGACCACCCCGTGGCACGCCATCGAGTAAGGATTGATTAACATGTTGTTGAATTGAGTAGCGATGCTTTCGTGCGGATTACAAGATTGGTTACAAAATTACGCCCCCCAATGTGTCGCATTTTTGACAGGGTAGGAGGCCATCGAGTAGATTCCGCAGACGCCGTCCGGTTTCCCGGTGCCCCTCTTCATCCTGACGTACCCTTGGTCTCCCCAGTTCTTGCCCCACGAGTTCTTCATGACGATGTAGTCCTGGCCGTAGGATGAGCCGTATCCGACGGCCGTCAGTGCGTGGTCAAGCTCGGCGCTGCAGGCCCCGTCAAACACCCCCTGCAGCCAACCAGTCAGACGACATACGCAAGTTACAACTATATTTCTGTGACATCATCTGAAAATACAGGCAAACAATTGTGCTTACCCCTTTGTAGAACTGGAAGTCCTTGCTCCCAGCAGCTATCCCAACACTGACAGGCTGATGAGCCAAGGCTTTCAGCAGGCTGACCTCGCTGTTCTCCGGGACATCCTCGTATCCAGTTATGGTGACCACACTAGCATGAGGCTAAACACGCCAGAGCAAAGACGAAACCTTTGTTAGAACTGCACGCGATGCAGTTTACATCTGAAGGATTTGTGTCTTGTGCGAACCTGTTTTTCTTTGCAGTAGCCCTCCTCCATGAGGTACGGGTAGTCTTCGTCTGTGTGGATGCCCTGGTTCCCCATTATGAAAGCGAATGCGAAGTCCATGATCCCCCCTCCGCAGCCATGGTCAAACGTTGTGTCGCAGTCCATCAGCTCCTGCTCTGAGAGCGACACCAGCTTGCCCGTCGCGATCTGGTTGATCCCTTCAACTGCTGCCACCGTCGAGAAGGCCCAGCAACTCCCTGCAAGCATTTGCATTCTTGTCACCATTCTATTACTGGGCAGAGTGCACCATAATTTCTGTTGAATTGGTACTGACAGTATGCTGAGATGGGATTTTGTGCATTGTTCAGAGACTACACTCACCGCATTCTCCTTGGTTCTTGACCGGCGTCACAGCTCCCTTGTACCTCCAGTCGACTGCCCAGGGCAGGTCAACCGCATTCGCATACCTGAATGTTGTTGCAGGGCGTGGTGGTGCACCCATTTTTGACAATCCTGGCTTCAATCCCAGATAACTGGCCTTGAACTCTTCGTGAGCGATGTCAGCAAACTGATTCAGGCCCAGCCAGTAGCTCCCATTCTTTCTGTTCGTTTCTGCAATGTGCATCAGGTTCTGCTTGAATACCCTATACCTCTTCACCTTCTCCTTCGGGCTGGCGTAGATCTTGCTGTGCTTGACCGACCAGGATGTGAAGAGGTCAAGAAGTTTGTTCGGCGATGCGAGATCCTCCTGCGAGTATCCGACAACGGAGGGGTCGTGGTGCTGGTTGGCAGAACAGGCTGCAAATGCTAGGCACAGGAAGAGCACTGGGAGCTTGGATTCCATGGAAAATGGCTGCTGCTATTTGCCTATTTGTTGTCATGGCAGGTCTGGGATCCATGAACGCATTTATACTCGTCATCTATGTTTCTTGCAAGTAACTCACTATACCTGATATGGCTCTTCTCGCTGAAGCTTTGGAAGAGCAGTGCCTTGCTTTACCAGGAAGCTGCTGCTGCTGCAGGTATGCTTCTGTTCCACAAGTTCATATGAGAACGCTTGCAGTGCTTCTCCAATGCCTGTTATGATGTTTACATCATGATTTAGGTAGCACAATGCACTAGAATAAGGGTGTCTTATGCTTGCAGCTCTGCACACCTGTTGGGAGATAACTTGTTCGACCATGCGAAGCAGCTGCAGAGTAGTTTTTTAGAAGGATGGCTAAGTATCTTTTGCTTGTGTGCTCAAGTCATCACCAAAGGGAAGTACCTCATTCTATTTTATTCTCTAACCAACTACTTGCATTTTTGCTTTCACCCTCAAGAAGCAACACAGGAATCTGATAATGGAATGGTGCTCATGTAAATGCATGGACAAGTTGGGCTGGATGGAATGAAAAAGCTGCTGCTAAATCGTGGGTGTTAATGTTTTTTTTTCTTTGGGAGTATTTTGCTGAGGATGAGGGTCGTCAGGCATCTTGTGTTCTGTTTGGTACTCTGTCCTGAGAAGCTTTGCCTTTGTCTTCTTTTTCTGAGATTTGTCTGTCTGTAGGTGTGGTATCTTAATCAGGTTCGCCCCTTGGTGATGCTTTCCTGATTATAGGTAAGACTCTTTAGTGGTTGGACCTGGAATTACAAACTTTGGAGGTAACTCGCTGTAATTTCGTTGCATGAAGTTTGATGTAAATGCCTATAGGTTGGTGACGAGATGCCAGATGAACCTTGTCTGAAGCTTACAGTTGAAACCCACAGTTTGAGGAGACTCAAATTTACCACCCGGCTAAATCACCCAGAAAAATAGAAGCATGTTCTGCAATAACTTGGATACCTTAAGAAAGAGCCAGGAGCATCGGTAGCTCTGTTTATGCAGGCTAGCTCCACATACCAAATTCCTCCATGCATCCCTCGAACAGTAAATTTCAGGGCAACCAGGAGGTTTTGATTGCAATTATATTGCGCCAATCTAGTAGTTCACAGCAACGCCCAATAACTGAAAGCTTAGGATACAGCACTCAGACTTATCACGCGCCCTTGAAACAGAATTAACACTAAAAAAATACACAGATGCGAACCATCCAACGCCTGATTTTATTATCACACCACAGGGCTGTTCATGGAACCTTCAGGTCTTTACACAGTAAACTTACTCCATATTATTTGTTTTCCAGAAACCGCAATGGACTCTTAAAGTCCGGTAAAACAGGAGCAGCCCATGTCCTAGTACAAGTTCAATCTGATGGGCAATTCAAGCCCATCTACCAGTGCAAGCTCATATCTGAAGAGCATCCGCAATCGAGCCAGCAAGGCTCAGCACCTCAAATGGAGGCCTTTGCCCTATGGCTTTCACTGTGTGAGGGCATGAGTCCGTGATCCAGAAATAAGCAAACTGGTCACCTGGCCCAGCTGCAAGGAACAAAAATGATAAGCAACAAGAAGTCTGCATGGCTGAAAAAATTAGAAATTGCTAATTTGCATGCACTGCCAATTACCAGAATTAGATGTCATGAAACGTTCATATGACTGCTTAGGGAAAACAGCATGAGTCACATAAGCACTAACTTTTGCAGCACCATGTGAAGCCAGAACTTTCTGAAAAGTACGAAATAATTTGGGGAAAAAAATCAGTGGCAGCTAGAAGAAGCAGCATATAAAATTCGTTAAGAGCGAAAAAAGGAGCATATGCCACTAAAGTCCTACTGCAACATCATTAAAACTCAGAATTTATCATCTGAACAAAAAGTGAGTTCAGAAGTAGTGAAAAATGGGATCTTGTGAGATACATGTTTGACAGAAGAAGACAATAATGTTTCTTTTAGCATATTTCAGAACTCTTAGTTTACTGGCTGTAGTGAGGAATACATTTTTTCCCCCTTTTGCCAGATGACTCAAATAGAATGGCACAACAATGTGCCCCACTGCCATATCAATTATATGACACAGTATCTCCTTCCAAACCGAGTAAAACACTAAGACAAATACCTATTTTAAGCATTGACATCTACTATCATGAAGAAGCAAGAGAATAACATATCCATCATACCTGGCATTCTCTAAGAGTTCCCCCAGATTGCACTAAATCGTCAACAATAACAACATGGCGCCCTTCAGGATTTCCTTCCTTTATTCGAACTATTCTCTTGTCGCCTTCACGAACCTTGTTACAGACTATCTATACAATCAAACAGCCCAACATGAAATCCATGACAAGAAAACACAAAAAATGGGCAATTTCATGACTATATGCATCCCTCTTTGCAATACAAGGTATGTGAAACTCGAGCTAGACATATCCAAGCATGAAAAGGAAACCACTGACCATTGGAAAGTGTTGCAACAGCTTGTGGAACCGCTTCCACGCCCCATCATCTGGGAAGGCAATTGTAATCTGCAAGCAACATGCCAACGGTCAGGACTGCCATAGGAATCTTTTAGCACAAAAAGTAAATGTTCGAACACAATCATGGATGCCACAACGCACATTGTCTGCGTCCGGGAGCTGGCGGAGGCGCTGCAGCAGGAGCGGGATCCCTGTCTCGAAGCATGGCAGGACGTCGTCCCCGAAGTAGAACCTCTCCTGGAGCGCGTGGATGTCGTAGATGACGACGCTGGTCGGCCCGCCGCGCGACTTGGGGATCATGGAGAGGATGCGCGCGAGGGTGAAGGCGGTGGCGACGTCCCCTTCCTCCTCGACGCGCTCGAAGGAGCCCGTGGGGAAGAAGGGCAGCACGAGCGTGAAGGAGGCGATGAAGAGCTTGGGCAGCGCGAAGATGACGGAGATCTGCTCGAAGATTACCGCTGGCGAGCAGAAGGAGGCCAGGAACGCCACGTGCTGCCCCCGGATGTCGTGCGCCTTGTTGATGAACAGGTTCGGGAACCCGTCATCGAAGCTCCTGGAGAGCGAGGTGCCGTCACGAGAACATGAGGAACCAGTTTGCGCCACGAAACCGGTGAGGCGGGAGGGGGACGCTGAGGGGGCGGCTTACCGCCAGTTGATGGACTGGAGCTCGATGGCGTCGGAGCTGGCGGCGATCTTGAGCGCGAGCTCCTCGCATTCGGAGCAGTAGAAGAGGTGTATGTGCTTCTTAGCTTTCTGATTGCCGGCGGCGGGGACGACCTCCATCTCGTGCCGGCGGTTCCCGGCGGCGGCGGCGGCGGGGACAGGGACAGGGACAGGGGAACCCAAAAAGAACTGCGCGGGGAGGGGCGGGCTCTGCTCTGACGGGACAGGTAGTGTCGGCTTTATCGAGACGCGAAGCGGGCTGGGCAACGAATAATTTTCCTCGAATTTTTTTGGGGGAATCTACCGCTCTAAACCCTAGACCCCGCGGCCGCACCCGCACAGCCGCCGCACTACGAAACGGCCCGCGTGATGTGAACACGGCGGGGCGAACAAAATAGGGAAGAAGATGATGCGATGCGACGGCACACGGGGATATGCTACGCCGAGAAGGATTTCGGCATGGAGCGCGCCGCCGGCTGAGGGCGACGCGCCGCCGGCTACTTGCTCGAGGACGCGTTGTTTTTGTTTTTCTCCTCCACGGCGATCTCCTCCACCGCTCCACGGCGACCATCATGAAGCACGCAGCCATCGTCATATGTCAGAGTCGATCAAAGTGCCCTAGTACGTCATGTTGATGTTCAAAGCAGCAGCAGCATGAGGTATTGTTTGGTCCGGTACGAAATTGCTTTAGACAAATTAGAAATGGTGTTTTGATTCAAAGAAAAACGATGTGCAAGGCGGATTCAGCGGAAGAGGCACAATCTAGTTGACCAAACAATGTTACAGAAACAACAGAAGCAATCACAAGCATCAAGAACTCACAAAGAACTAAACCTTGTACTTGAGACATGGGGCTGTTTATTCCCCACTTGACTGGTGGGATATGGTGATTTACAATAGCCCATCCTGTGTAGTATATGTATTATCCTTGGGCCAAAAACAATGAAGCAATCATAAGTTACAGACATGTGGTTAATCCAAAAGGACTACAAAATCGACAACTCAAAAGAATGCCAAAACTTTTGCAAGGCCCCAATCGCTTTTCGCCGATGGGAATCTGATTCTAGTCTCTTCAGCATCAAGGTAAAACTGATGGTCTTCCCAGTACCATACCTCCTTCCATCCTGGAGCCAAGCTACTGAGTCAGGAGCGCGGCCCAAGGTTTCAAGTCTTAACTCACACACGCGTCGGATGTCGAACAGCTAGTTTCCAAATTGAATTTAGGCTCACTGGGATATACAAAGACAGTCGCTGCTGAGGTTGACGGGGTCAATGCAGCAGAATACCTCACCGAAGTTACTGTGATCCGAGGCAGCTGCTGAGAGCCGGAACCAAGCGGTACGAGCTTATGACTAACAATGTGCTCTGATTTCGGCAGAATGAAAGCAGCATGATTGTGAGCACCAGAAAAAACGAAATTCTGGGAATCAACAAGAGAGTACTTGATTTCTTGAAGCAAAGAAGTTGAATTGTGGATCTTAACATAGAAGGTGAAAGGGATTCCAAGGATAGCATAAGGAGGGCATTCCATGCTCACAACAAGCGGCGGCTCTTCAACGCTGGCCTCAGGTAACATTTGTTTCATAATAACATGGCTCTCTTGATCACCAAGGCTTGAATCTCTTGACCAGTTCAGGCAAATTTCACCTAAATGGAAGTTTGAATTGATAGCCCGTGGATTGACTGAAAATATTCCTTTGTATTCTTCACTAGGAGCAATAACCACATGTCCGCTGGAAATTCCGCTGACCTGTTGCACTGAACAGAGCTGCTTACCTTCATCATCAGGTTCAATAGTCATTGAGTGCAAACGTAAGGGAATCTCAGTGCAATTTCTAGCATTCACAATAAACATATTAGACTCATTCATAGCAAGAGAACATCTTTGATCTTCGCCACCTAAGGATCTGATTTCAGATATCAACAAAGGTTCTCGCCTAAATGGTCTCAAAAGCTGGTGAGTGACTAACAAGGGGATCTGCCCTTCAATTTGCAAGCTTCTATGCACGTTAAGCCGGTGCAGTGCTTCTTCCTCACTTGAGCCTAGGGAGTAACCAAGTGAAACATAGAGCATGACTGATTTTGCCCGATGCCATTTGATTTCTAGTTTGCATGACCAGGAATCACCCACACTCAATGTGGGAACAGATACAACCCCAAATGAGGACTGGATCTGTCTTATGCTATCAACCTCTTCCTTTGACTCTTTGCCATCTGACACAGTTGAGACACCAAGAAGTTCGACGTGATGACTTTCAGATTCTTCTGCTTCCCTCGGACTCATCAACAGACCACCACCTCTGGCATCGACAAGGTTAATTTTCAGCTCACCAGAATGAACTGCATGCCCTTTTGACAATATGGTCACTGGTAGAATAAATATCTCTCCAACTAATGCAGGACCAGCAGAACTTAAAACAAGATCAACTTGAGAATCTGGCTCTTCAACTTGGATAAGTTTCTGCCCAGAAAACGCAAGAACATTGTCCTTTGTGGGCATGATCTCCACTTGGTCCTCAAATTTCCATAATGGGAAGTCTTCCATGGAAGCAGGACTTTCAGCGTGGCAGCAAATCACTAGGTGTTTGTTTATTGTGGCCTTCACAGACAAACATTCTAGCTTTCCACTCTGTCCTGTAGAATGTACCCATAATGTTAGCTCCATTATGGAATTTGTGGTAGGAAAACTATCACCAAAAACATACGCAAGGAAAGCTTCAGGTCAAATATTCGAGTACAAGGAGCAAATATGTGAACCCCATGAAAGCCAAACAAAGCAAAAAAAGAGCCATAACTGTGATTTTTCAGCTTTCAAGATGGCATATAACAAGAAAATCCTTTTTAGACAATGCCGCCTATAACTCAAAATGGATGTACCCCATTTTTACCACAGCTAGATAAGTAGGCAACGTATCGTATGGATAGTTCCTACATAGCTAACGGTTTGATTCTATTTCCTCTGATTTTCTCATTCTTATATAATAATGCCAAGCACTTGTTCTCACCAGATTGCTTCCAACGTAGGTATACCTTAGCATATCAGTACATGCATACATCACATCGCAGGCTAAGAGTACACATAGATGATATACCTTTGTTTACACAATCATAATATACCATGGGCATGGAGCATGTTATTTTAGTTGTAAGGAAATATCTCATTTGACTATTAACCTACCTTCTATCACAAAGTCCATCTAGGTCTGTCCTAACTCAAGACTTTTTTAACTTGTCTCAATCTAGTAATGTCAATCTTATGTTGTCAGTCTATATAAATTTATTGACTTAGGACAAACCTAGATGGACTTCTATTTACAATACGAGGAAGTATGGATTTGATCTTTCTATTCAATTGACATTATATTATTTCCTTTCCCTGACTTCTGCTGATTTTTAGGATTTTTGTTCTTCCATTGACATGGGAAGTAAGATCCCAAAAGAAATAACTTTTGACTAAAAATAAATCAAACAATATTTGTGGGCTTTCTGATTTTCATCGACTAATGCTAAAATACACAAAGTATGTGGCTTTTGCTAATCCAGGTCCCCGCATGGAGATTCTAGTCTCACCTATTATATTGAGATACAGGGCCAGGGAACCAGCACAATTCAATTTGCAATATATGCTACCACAGCAAGTGGATAAACGCTTAATGAAATGAAGCATATATACTGATAGTACCTGATTTTATTTCATGTGTCAACCGCATCCATTTATTGGTGAAGAGTGTAAGAGAAGTGGTTTGACCTTGGCCATGCAAATTTGAATCTAAAGGAGGAGAATCTTCTTGTGTACTATGTATCACAAAGTTACAGGCAGATTGATTGAACTGAACCTCCAGCTGATCAACCACCACTGGGGAAGGAAGATGAGATAACAGTGACACACTCACAAGCAGAGGTGAACCAGGTTTTACAGATTGATCATGAAAAGCGACAGATGCAATAAGCACCATTCTTAGTGGACTTATTTGATCAATTTCAAGGTGAGTAGTTTCTTCCATCGCATTATTAAATCCATCATCGTTTCCTTCTGGTGACTGTTTTCTTTCCAAAACATTAATAACTTCCTGCTGTATATTTTCCCTCCTGGAAATGGTAGGAGAACCTGCAGGCCCACTCTTAATTTTGTTTTCTTGATTTTCCTCTCCAGTGCCAGAAAACAAAGGTAATGCAGACATCTCTAGGGAATAACTGATAAAATCCTTCGGAGAATTAAGTTTCCTAGAGCACTCTCTCAAGTACCCTAGGTTTTCCCAAAGCAAAGTGGTCCAACCCTCTTGGCGGTATAGACCAGCAACACCATCAAAAAGTTGTTTTGCATTGCTAAAGTCCCCAGCTGCATAATATTCTATGGCCATTCCACGACTACAGGCAGAAGCCATTCTTGTAGCACCAAGGCTCTGAAATGATTCATAAGCTTTTCTGAACAATGCTATTATCTCATAAGAATCTTGGAACCTTTCCGCTTCTGACAAAGCATAGCTGGTGTATTCAGCATCAGAAAGGCTGCAACCAGTTTGAGGTATAAGTATTCATATAAAAAAATATGTTATAATTTTCTGAGAACAAGTATCAAGGAACTTACGGTAGCACACTAACTGTATCTCCTTGCTCAAACAAGCGCACATATTGGCCAACATACACAGAAGGCATTACTGACTCAGGTATTCCATTAACTTCTGTTGTAAGGTTTGCCATTGACGATGAGCACTCAATGGCATACCTCTTCTCTCTCAAGTAAGTTGCTGCTAACTGTCAGAAGCAAATGCATGAGAAACAAATTATTAGTGCAAATCAAGTAAATGGGTTGTCTCTCTGTAGTAGTACTGTGCAAAGATGTAGGATGAACCTGATAGTAGTAAGCTGGCTGAAATTCCCACTCAGTCAATACATTGTCTGCAGTACCAAATCGAGGAGATAATGTATCTGGAACAGTAGTAGATGTTGTTTCTATCAGCTCACCAAAGACAAGGAACTGCCTGCTAAACCATTCCCAATGAAGAAATGCAACTTCTGGTGTTCCGACAACCCGTTCATAGCTTCTGATATGCTTACGGAACCATATGATTGCTTCTACCACTTTCCCGGCATGAAGTAGCAAAGTTGATATCTTAAAGTGAAATTGCTCAGCAACTGCTTTTATCTCAACTAGGCGTTGGGTTGGAGGCAACCTCGTTGAAGTCCCAATCATCTAAATATGAGCACATTATCAATGGACAGTGCAAATCCAATAGAAACTGCTTAAGAAACGTGGCGGATCAACCAACAGTTAAACAGTTTTTTTTGAACAAATGATAGCCCTAGTTTTTTAATAAAAAAATCTGAGAGAAGTGATTTGGTATGTCACTTGTTGATAAGGAATAGAGATAAGGATATATGATCAGACCTCACGCAAAACGCGAACACCTTCCTCATAGAACTTTAATGCTTCCGGCCAATCCCTTCTGAACTCCGCATAAACAGCAACCTGGTGCATCAGAGTAATGGAGAAAATGGATAGATCAGAGTAATGTGGAAAAATAATTGATTAAATTACCAAGCAATTGCAAATAAAAGTTCTTTGTGTTTCAATGTTTTTACACTGAACCTAGAATGATTAGCAGCACTAAATAGAAGGAGAGAGTGGCTCTTACCTTGAAGCAGTAGCGGATGCTCAGCTCAACAGAAGAAAAGTTCCTCTTCTCAATGCGAGCCTTTATCCTTCGCCCTTCCTCTTTATAGAATGCTGAACATAACTCCGCAAACACATTCTTCAATCTACAGATACAAAATATTACACCAATTATCATGCACACCTCCAAGAAAATTGGCATAAACAAACAATGGTTGCAGTTGGTCTACAAAGTGCAACACAGAAAAAAAAAGTTACAGACTTGCTGAGAGATCTGTTCCATTCTGTTTCATCGCGCTCAACCAAAATAACCAGGTGCTTAGAATCAATCTCCGCACGTTTCCTCAGGGCAACAGTTACATCCTCACTCAGCTCATCTGCAACAATATAATTAGGCTGCAACTTAAACCTTCACCATAATTGGCATTCAACTAGCCAGAAATAATCACACTGTATGTTAGTCATTGCACAGAGAGAAGAGACAACCCCAAATGCTCTATGCAGGTACTCTGTAGTCCATACTTACCACTAGCTTGAGCCTGTACTAGGACCACCACTAATTTAGTGTTTTTCCCCTGAATTGCAGACCTGTACAACAAACGAAAATTACTTTTTTTTCTGATAATTCAAACGAATGTCAACTTCGGTTATACTAGCTCACTAATTTTTATTGTTTTTCCCCTGAATTGCAGACCTGTACAACAAACGAAAATTACTTTTTTTGATAATTCAAACGAATGTCAACTTTGGTTATACTAGCTGCTGCCAATAAACTGAGCAATGCTTCCTAAATCCCAAATGATTGATAAGCCATCCATTTGCATCTTAAGACTCGTAATTAAACATATCATTATGCAAAAGTAAATTTGGGATCAACAATGCTAAAGATTCAGATAACATACTTGAGGTTCTCGAGATCGGAGCAGGCCTGGAGCCACTGGGCGGGGTCACCTGAGACCTGGTCGGCACGGAACAACGCGGCGACGGCGGCCGGGACTCGGGTGCGGTGCTTGAGGAGCCAGTCCTTCTTGAGGATTCCCGCTGGGGCCTGCGGCGGCGCGAGCGGGTCGCGGGACTTGCCGCTGCGGGCCAGGATGGAGGCCTTGGCAAAGTCTGGCAGGGCCAGAGTATTCATGGGCGGCTGCTGGGAGCTGAGCGCCGCCGAGATCGAGGGGTGCAGCTCTGGGCACCCCACGATGGACACGAGCGACAGCGGCGGCGTCCGCAGCTCCTCCGGGTAGTCCTCCATGGCCACCCCGCCCGCGGCCGAGGCGAGGCTAAAGGTTGAGTGGCTCAGGCGTGGGTATGGGCGGCGCCGCGGCGGTTGTGATCGCCGTGGCCCCGGAGGACACAGGGGAGAGCTCGGATCTGTGGTGGCTGGGGACGAGTCTGCGAGGACGCTGATTCCCTGAAGAGCAAGATACGTGTAATAATGAGTTCAGTAGGGGTGTTTTCTGCAAAGATGGAAGAACCGTCGTGTGATTTCAGCAAATTACTGGGCAATATAGCCAACTTGGTAAGCTGAAAAGTGTCGGCCAAAATGAATCCAAACTAGGAGTAATTTGATCAGAACAGTTCACCTTGATAAGTAAATTTTCACCTCCCGAAAACTCAGACTCAGTTTATTTTGTAGGATAAGAAACCTTTTTGTCATACAAAGTAATATAACTATCTGTAGATAATGTTCATCCCGAGACGGGAATCAAATAGCTTGAAGTTTAGCTTAAAATCATTTTTTTAACTTAGATGTTTTGGATTCAGAAACTAATTGTTAGTCCAAATCACATCAGTTGTTTGATGCTAATTAGAGGGACTAAATATAAGTTAATAATAAAACTAATGAAGACTAATTCACGAAACGAATTTTGCGTGCAGGTGCCCTATTGCCTTGCGCTCAACATAATTTGCTTGCGGTACTTGGAGCATATGCCCATCGTATCCATCGCACCTTCATATTGAATTCAGTGACTTATTTCATTAATCGTTTATTTAGCATGTTAGATCTTCAATTTTAAACTTTAAACTCATCTTATTTTGCCGCTCATTTAGTTTTATAATAACAATATTTTTGTTCAAAATTAAATATGTGTCATTAGCACTTCTATCTCTTTTACCATGCTATAAATAAATAAAAAATATTTAGTCTCAGGGTCTATAGTTTCTGGTTTGGTCGGAGGCCTTTGAAATTAGAGCCAACCATGTCCATCATTAGCATAACATATGTTATTGTAGTATAATATTGCTAAATCATGAGCTAATTATGTATAGATTCGTCTCACGAATTAGTCTCCATCTATGCAATTAATTTTATAATTAGTATATATTTAATATTTCTAACTGATATTAAATATACAATGTGACGGCACTAAAGTTTAGTGAGCCTCAGTATTTTATACCTATCGAGCGTGCACGCCCTTGACGGCCTTCCACGACCAAGGGCTGCTGAGAGCAAGTCACATGAGACTCAGCTGTATAACCTGCTCCAGGCCTGCGTACCCTTCAGATGGCCACTGCCGACGAGGACGAACTGCAGAATGGCTACACCGAAGGTCTGCTATCCAAGACCATGGCGTCTCTCATCTCAGATCTCAGACCAAACTCCACAGGGTCAATCATGATGAGTGGCCCAGCATAGGCATTCAGAGGATCCAGAGGAATCACTGAAACTCTTGAGGTAGCTCATGGCCACATAATCATTCTTGTTAGTTCTATTTTTTTCGAGATGAAATATCCTCTGCCATTGCAAGCGTGTATAGAACTTGTATGTGCATTAGCTCACTAACTCATTGCTGCTGAGTATTGCCGTCAACCTGTCTGGTTGCATACATGTGAATAACCATGATCCAACTCCGAATTTCCAATAGCATAACATGCGCAAACACTACGGGTGTATATTTATTAGCCTTAGGTGCACCTCCAGTCCTCTTTATTTCAAATATTTGTGCTACTTCTTCAAAATGAGATTCCATTTTAAAAAATAGAAAAGTACTACAAATATTTGAACTAAAGAGGGTTAAAGGTGCACCTAAGGGTCACACATTTGCACCCTAGCAAACACACACATGCATGCATTGTCCAGTTGATTCAACCATTGCAGTATGGGTCTATGACCATCAGTAGCAAGCTTCTTTTAACTTCCTCCACAACAAAGGCGAATAGTAATTTGATTCTGCTTCATGCTCAGCATCTGAAATACAACCAAAGCTAACAAATGGCCTGTAATTTTGTTGCCTGTATTCAGTGCATGACGTTACATGCAAATGTGAGGAAGAAAATGCTCCAGAACAACTGATGAAAGGTTTCAGTTGCACAGATGCTCAACATTACAAAAAGAGCATCCCGATGAAGGGTAATATATACCGAAACTGTCGACCGATGAGTTAACTTGCTACACCAAACTAAACTCATATGCTCATACATGGCCCCATGACTAAAGTTGAACAAACACACATTCAATACAGATCTCACAGCCATCAGCAGAAATCACTCTACAAGCCAAGGTGTTTGAACTGATTCCCATTGGCAGAGCTCGCCTTCTTCGAACCACAGAGCTGCAAATAGAGAGTAACTTTAGTTTGTCATCTCATATTATCAATTATAGTAACTAACAGACGCAAAGAGATTTAGATCCAAGCCTATTAGGAATGCCACATCGCTAAGTTCGTGACACCATTTATCATAGGACAATTTAATCCTGCTCCTGATTGCCAAGTTAACTACTCCAGTTCTCAGTATACTCCTTAATGTTTGAAGATAATCAGTTTACCATTTCATGTAGCTTGTCAATTGTTTTAAATGATTATTGATTCAGAAAATCACCTAACAGCAACATATAACCATACTCAATTATTGCTAAACTTACCAATTTCACGCTTGCCATTATCAGGACTATCACTTCCATGAACAACATTCCTGAAACGTATATTCCATCATAATTGATTTGATATATTGGTAAAATGAAGGTACATTACAACTAAATATCAGGGGCCATGGTACATAATCACATATAACAGCATAAAGACATGAAAGCGGGTGGGTGCCGACCTTCCTGTTTGAACTGCGAGATCACCCCTTATGGTTCCTGGTTCAGCTTGAAGGGGATTATTAGATCCGATTAATTTGCGAGCTGATGCAACAACACCATCACCCTCCCAGGCCTTACAGGACAGAATAACAAAAATTGTAGCTGTGAACTATGTATCTGGTCAAAGCATAGAGCTGCAGGTATGTCTAATTCGTAACGAAAATATATACCATGCAAACAACAGGGCCAGAAGTTATGTAATCAATCAGAGTTGGAAAGAAAGGTTTATCTTTCAAATCCTTGTAATGTTGGAAAGAAAGGTTTATCTTTCAAATCCTTGTAATGTTCCTGAGAGAAAAGGAATGGCAAATAAGACAGTATATGATCAGCATTAACAGCTAGTTGATTCAATATAAAGAAAGGTAAACTAGATTTCTTTGATGTTTCCACAAATGTCAAGAAAAAGATGAATATGTGAAGATAATGCAGAAGATAAATGTGACTAATGTCTTTATCAATGATTAGTAAAAAATGAACAAAAGAAAAGGCCCAGCCACTTAAAAAAGGAGATGTTTTGATGTAAGAATGAGATGGTTGAGACAGTAAATATTTCAGTCACTTAAATATTTGATGTAAGAATGAGATGGTTGAGGTAATAAATCTTTAAGGCAGTCAATAAGAGATTACTGCAGATGAATAGCTCAATAGAAATCGGGAAGTATTTCTATGCAGAAAGGATAAACATAAGGACCCTAAGCACATATAAAATGTGGGCACCGGAAGGTATATTTGACCATAAAAGATGATAATTTGACTATTCAAGTAATCAAGAAATGGATACAAATGCAGATAAGAGACATGTTCCTTTAGAATGGTGTTGCCTAGAACAGGATATGCAACCCCCCCCCCCCCCCCCCCCCAACAAAAAAAACCAACCAACCACAACCACACTAGTTTTCCCAAGTTCAGTACATTTTGAGAAGCAAACCTGAGCCAAGTCCGTGGAACACTGAAAAAGCTTTAAGCCCTTCAACAAAAAACCTTTCTTCTCAAAGCGAGAAATGATCTCCCCAAACTATATGCATCAGGCACGTGTTGTATTTGAGATTGAGATTAAACTTGAAAGAAAGAAAGAAAGAAATTAACAGTTGGGAAAAGCAGGAGCAATAAGGTGTACCAGGCCACGCTGAACACCATCAGGTTTTATCATAACGTAGCTTTGCTCAACCTCCTGCAGATAAATTTCTTGTCAACAAAGATTTCATTTTAGATGAATGTAGGGTACTTGACTCCTCTTAATTGAGGTCAAGGGATATTGATATAATTAAAATTTTATGAAATTGCATGAATCCTAAACTTCTTTGATGAAAATAGAAAAGATGACTGAGTTTCATTAAACGAAGGGGTAAGTGTGATACCTTCAAGCCTCATGCACAGTATGCCATATATATGACTAAAGAAATCAAAATTTGGCAGCTTCACGATAAAGCTGCTAGCAAACAAAAGTTATGACAATGATTATGGCATAGGGTTATTTTGTGTGGAAGCATGCTCACTAAGTTTGTTTCCCTGGGTATCTTTCTAGCTAGAGTTCAACAGCAAAACTGAATTAACTGCCCCCCATGAACTATTGATGGTCTGAACCTGGATTTTCAGGGCTCAATGGATGATATTACTAAGCAATATTTATCTAGTCACGTACCTGATATTGTTGCAGAGAAAATGGTTTTCCATTGTGCCGATGGAAATTTGTGGAAGGACTAGACTATTTAAACTTTCGAGAATAACTCAGTTGCCTCTGCTATGTATTGAAGAACTGCTAAAACAACAAATTAAATAATCTCAACATAATTCAGTATTCCACCAGTGAAGTTAATAAGCTGATATCATGCTTCAGTTGAGAAAAAGGTTGGAAGAGAAAAGTTGCATCCATTGAATGTAAAAGTAACACAATTTTTCCAACACATGGTTGGACAATTTCAGCAATCCTGCAGTCACTCGAGCGGTACATTCACCAGAAGGAAGTAAGGTCAAACTTTGAATGGAAACAGGGAGACCATAACACATATAATAAATCCTCTCAAAAGTTAAGCTTGTAAAATCAGAACGGAAGGCACATTATGACTATGCATCCATTAAAAGAAAAAGGTGTGGATGATTAGAATGCCATTTTGTAAGTATTGACTGAGACAAGAAGACCCAAAGCTTAATTTCACTCCAATATTCTTCCTGCCACAGTAATTGCAGAGAATTTATGAAAGGACACCAAAATTTCAGCCTAGAGCAGGTGAAATAAACAAAATTGACACATTCCGCGGCGCGTTTTCTTCAGTTCTGATGTTCTGCATAACCTACCCACTAGGCTTGCAATCAAAAGGTTTAGAGAATTATGATTTATGAATTAGCTTATCATTTCCTTTGCCATTTCCAATTTCCCCCTCACGAATCGAGCTCAGCCACTACAACCTTAAAGTATAACTATCAAAACCATGCTAGACCACTCTCACAACAGGCCATGATCCTCGAACGGCAAAAGGAACAGGGAAAAAAACATCTTCTTGCCATTTCCGCACCCCCAAGCAAATGCAAGTAAAATCCAACAAGGCATGCGGGAGAACCAACCGAGGAGGCAACGATGCCGCGCGGAACGGCGCGAGCCCTGGCCGCGCTCCCACTCCCCACAGTCGTCGCGCTCAGCCCACGCCCAACCCGGCCGCGGGCCCCCGTGGAGGCGACGGCAAAGGAGAGGAAAGCCAACGGCCGCACCGCGGCGGAGGGCCGGCGCTCGGTCCCGGCGAGCGGCGGCGCCGTCCTCACGCGCACGGCCATGGTCGCCATCCTTGCCGCGAGTCCGTGCGAGCAAGAGCACGAGGCAAAAGACTAGCAGCGTTGGCGTTGTAGTTGTAGTTATTCCGTATTCAAGTGGTGCAGGAGAATATCATATCATTTTTTATGAAAGTTTTCTAATTTCCTTAAAACCGCTTATTTCCTCATTTTTGGTTAATGAAACATTTCAGTTAATAGTATTATAATTAATCTACAAACATGTTTGAGATACTTGGCATTTTGGATTTACAGTACTATCTCAACTTGCTGAACTGAATATTTTACTTGTCAAATTTTGAATAACAAAATTGAGAATAACAAGTTTTTCTTTGACACCTAAATAACAAGTATTTTGAAAACGGAGGAAGTATGACTTACGAGGTCCTCGCAACAAAAGAAAAGCATATAAAAGAAAAATTGGACCAGCCCAAAAAGGAGTAAAGCATAAAATGGCCCACTCAAAGGTGCCCACTATTAACATACCACCCCATGATGCCTGAAGGCCCAGGCGAGGCGGCCCGTGGGCGCGAAGCGGCGAGAGAAGAATCCCTTCCTCCGCCGCGAGTCGCGAGCCGTGGGGATCCATCCCACTCCAACTCCAGGCCATCCCCTCCGCCTCAGACCTCGGTGCAAACCTGCCGCGAAAATAGCAGCCGCCCGTTCGCTCTCTCCCCCTCCTCCCGCGATGACCGACCCGCGGGGCGGCGCTGCCGATCCCATCTGCGACGGGGCCGACCCGCACGACCTCCCACTCGCCGAGGACGCTAACGGCGAGGAAGCGCGGCAGGCGTCCGATAAAGAGGCGGTTCCCGTGTCTGAAGGGACGGCCGCACGGGGTGGGGACACGACCCCGGACGCCGAGCCGGAGAGCGACGACGGAGAGGGAGGAGTGGGCTCCCCGGATCAGGCGGAGCCCAATGCGGGCGAGGACCGCGCAGCGCCCGTGGCTGCGGCAGAGGAGCGGGAGGGGATCGTTGGCGCCGCCAAGGTGGAGACGAACGGCGAGGACGCCATCAGCCACGACGCCGACGGGGAGGAGGAGGATGACGACGACGGAGACGAGGAGGACGACGACGATTCCACCCCGGATGCGTCGCCGAGGGCCGAGGTGAAGGTGGAGGGCGAGAGCTCCACCGGGATGGCCCAGAGTGGCGCCAGCCACCGCGTGGAGCCGGAGCCTGACCCCTTCCTCGACGGCGATGACTCTGGGACGGAGGAGGAGCAGGCCGCGTTCATGGCGGAGCTGGAACGCTTCCATAGGGAGCACAGCCTCGAGTTCAAGCCGCCCAAGTTCTACGGCAAGGGCCTCAACTGCCTCAAGTGCGCATCTTTCTATTCCTCTCGCTCTGTCAGCCACGCCACTACCATCTCTTGTCGTCTAAACATACTCGCCGTCTGTTCGCTCGGTTCAAATCCAGGTTGTGGAGGCAAGTCGCACACCTCGGAGGCCACGAGCAGGTACGGCTGATTTCCTTATCACGCACAGGCACCTGATGCTGTAGATACCGCAGAGTGAAATTTTCTGCAGTATCAATGGTTTCCGTCCACTAACGGTCTCACTTTTCATGTTTGCACAGCACTTTGTTTTCCTTCTTGTCATTGATTGCTTCCCCCCTTGAATGTGGACAGCTGTTCCAGTTTGATGTTTGTTTATTCAGGTAACCGTTTGTAAACTATGGCGTCAAGTTGGAGAGACTTTCAGGCCGCCGAAGTAAGGGTCTCTTTTCAGAATACATGTTAAGTGGAGGATTCTTTTTATGCCATGTAATTATTCTTTTGGGTCACATTATTTTCCAGGACCTGCACTACTGTTTCTTGGTCATTTCGAATTTTCTACGAGAAGGTGATACATTCGCTGCAGGATTTATTTTTTTGTACTTGTTCAAGGGAGGCTTCTGTTTACCTTGTCCTTGTAGTGTAGCTAAGGAGCATTTTATCCATGAAATGAACCTTAGGCACGCTCAACCTTACATCAGTTAACTCCAGAACAAAATATTTACACCACTCAGACTTAGTTTGGTTTGTATAAATATAAATCCTTTCTGGACTGTGGAGTCTGGAGTGATCTAGCAAATATGAATATGGAGCTAAGAGTTACTGTGTTTGTTAGTGAATAAATTTTGACCTTGAAGTGCCACAGATTTTTATTCATTTTCTGATACTTTTTGCTCTTAATAGTTTACATCGAAACAAATATAAGTGTTTCTTTTTTCTTTTTTCTTTTCTTGTTGTCCTGGAACAAATATGACAGTAGCTGTTTGACATGCTTAGATGCTAGATTTACTTCTTTTACTCCTTTAAATCCTTCATGCCCTTAATGCTTTAGATGCTAGATTTTCGATTGAACATAGTAATAGTACTTGCTCTAAAGTCTAAACCTATGGGTTTCCATGTTTTATTTATTCATTTTTCCTTGGTCTGTTAAATGATTAATTTAGGCACTTCTTGAATACGAAAAATACAAAGTTCGGACTGGTCAGCTTCAGATACCACCCCCTGGTTTACCACAGCCTAGTGGTACTGACCGCGAGGTAAACCTTTTTTCTTTTTTAAGAAAGAATTTACAGGGAAGTTTTAACTTGTATAATATTTTTATTACTTTCTAGTTAGCTTGTTTACTGGGGTTCATGTTTTTTTCCTCGAACATGCAGGAGAGCTGCATATATTTCACTAAGAAGTAACGGTTCGTGATATTGGTTTAAATATAATAGACACATTTATCATCTTATACGTACCCATTTTTCATCAGACATGTAGATCTAGTACTGCAGTATAATTAAAAATTAATGTCAGAGTCGATCTGTATTCAGATAAACCTAGCGAATTTATTCACCGACTAGCTGCCTTGTTTCTAGCTGGAAACCTGGTGTCAGTTATGAATCTGTATTTTACTATAATGCAAGGTTCCCATCAATATGTGCGATACTACCGAAAGTATCCTGTTGTTGGAAGGTGCTGCTATTTTTAGTTCATTTTGATAAGTTTCATGATGGTTTTGTAGGTGACTGTGAATCAATCATCTTCCGCCAGAGTTAGAAGGGATGCTGCAGCGCGTGCTATGCAGGGTTGGCATGCTCACCGCCTTCTTGCCAATGGTACTTATGGAGACATTTTGAAGGTAAAGGAACTTTCACTGGCATTCACTTTTACTTGCTTACTATTTTCATTTAAAATGTTTGCCTTTCTACAGGACAAAGATTCAATGCCACTTTCAAGTCGTGATAAAAACCTAAAAGGCTTTGGTATGCTTCGTGATTTTTCTCTTGCTACTGTGTAACTATGCTATTTTTTTCTCTTATATTCTTCATTATATGTTTAGGGGTGCTCAAGAGAAAGAAAGCATCTAGTCCGGAGTATGCTCTCAAGTCATCCCGCACGAAACTAAATAAGTCACAGTTAAGGCTTCCTATCCAGTCATTTGGTTATCATTAAGTATTGGTAGACAATATGTTAGATGAAGAGCGGGTGGCCACTGAATATGTTACCTGTGCAATTAACAGCAGAACCCTAAATCTTGTAGCACAATTTAGTGCAACTGAGCTTGTCAGGATGCTGTATGGCCGTATCTCTGGTATGATGGTTCCTCTCCTTATATGCATTAGAATGCTCAATTTCAGGGAAGATTCTATGGTCATTGACGTTGGAGAACCAGCCGACTGGGTGAAGATCAATGTACGGCAGACTGTAAGTTCAACGTGTTTATTTTATTTGATCACATGGTGTACGGCATTATGAATATGTTTCGGAGCCATAACCTGAACCATGAAATAATTGTGCATAAGGTAGTTCTGCTAGTGAATTTCCGCTGGGTTTTGAACTGAAGTTACTTATTGCTTTCCTGCAGAAAGATTGTTTTGAAGTCTATGCGCTAGTTCCTGGGCTTCTACGTGAGGAGGTGAGGAAATGGTGCTGCCATTCATTTTGCTAAAATAAAATATGGCAGATAAGCAAAAGGTGTTTGCATTATGAAATGAGGTTATGCTGCAGAGGAAATTGCCAACTTTTGTTCTGATGGTATCAGGTGCATGTTCAGTCCGATCCTGCCGGTCGTCTGGTTATCACGGGGGATCCGGAGCAGCCTGATAATCCTTGGGGGATCACTCCATTCAAGAAGGTGATGATTTGTTTTGAACACTAACACAGGCACATTTTGGAACTCGGTTTAATGGGAAGTGAATTTTCTATCTCAGGTGGTTAACTTGCCATCGAGAATTGATCCTCACCAAACATCAGCTGTCGTCACGCTTCATGGTCAGCTATTTGTGCGTGCACCATTTGGGCATGCTGAAATGTAGATACGGTATCTTGTTTACTTCAGTTCCCTTCGAATGTGGTACCTCTTTGCCAGTGATATTCCTTGAGATTTCTAGGTCTGTGATCTGTGTTCTTTCAGCCATTTATGTCTTCAAAAGTCATCTTGTTTTCATTGATTCCAAGTATTCTGTTTATTGTGCAGGGTTTATAGCAGTTCTATTGAGGAAATAGGATCTCATCTGAGCAGATACATGATGCCAAGCTGACATAGTAGAACCTCTGCAGCTGGAGTCCGGTGTTGATCTGTTATCATCATGTTTATTATTACAGTATTATTAGTCATAAAACTAGCTGGTTCATGCGTGTATTTTAAATTTTATGGTGAGATTTTTTTGGATAGAAAGGAGAGAAGACGGTGGCGATAGGGCTAAGTTAACATTATAGCTACTTGTTATTCTTTATTATTTTCCTTCTATCTATACTATAAAAGTTAAAACAATAAAAACCATTTCTCACTGAGATTAGGTCTACCTTACCCTTACACAGAGGTCTCACTTGCCAGCCCGGTAAGTTTGACGAAAGGGGTATAGACCCATATTTTTTATAGAAAAAAATATTTCTGCCAAAATTTTAATTCTTTTGTTACTCGCCTCCCTCGCTTACCCACCCTATGGACCGGCCTTTTTTTACTTTTGATAGTCACCGTAACTTTCCATAACCTCCGTCTCTACCATCATTTCCGAATATGGCTCCTCGTGATTGTTTTACACATACCATATTTGATCAAAGGCTTGATCTCCTCACCTGATTGGTGATCAAAGATTCCAAAAAGTGTTTGCACCCTATGGGCCGGCGTGGCGCCATGATTGAATCAAGTTGATGGAAGGCTTCCAAAAAATATCTTTCCATATGCATGGCACTAACTGTTGTGTTTCTACCTGGAATGTGCATGTCTATCAAATTGTTGGACCGTGATTGGCTTTCCATATTAAATATTCCAAATTGATGTCAGTGTTACCTCACCGTGATTGATTTCATATTCACAATTTCAAATTCCATAAATTACTCCTCCTGTTATTTGGTAACTGTTTGTTACATACCATTCCTATTAATAATAAGTCTATAGCTTACCAAGCACCAGATCCACCTACGTCATCTCCCTCATCCTATTTACTTTGGATCCAAGCAGCCTGAGCTCCTCCCTCCCTAATTCTTTGCGATTCTTCTTTGCGACTCGGCGACTACAGTGACCCTGGCGCACGTCTTAGTGGAGGTTTATTTCCCCTTCGATTGCCGTTCCCTACTTATATTTTGCATGTAGTACTCTGTTTCATGTGTGTGTGTGTGTGTGTGTTTTAATAATTCAATAGAACCGCTGGTCTACTATCATTTAGAGTGGCATGTAAGCATGCAAAATTCTTTAGGCATTCATATTTTAAAACCATTGTTGATGCTTTAGCTTGTAGAGAAATTTTAAAACCTAATTTTTTAAGCAAAAAGCCCAGGATCTGAATCTGTTCAAAGCATCAGCTTCTTCTCCAAGAACCAGAACTTTGTTAGGAGCTCGTGCTGCCGTAAAGTTTGTTATACTATATATGATTCGCTGGCAGATCCGTTGAAAGCATCACCCTTTTCTCCTAGAAACCAGAACTCTGCTAGAATCTCGTGCAGCCATAAAGTTTTTTTATACTATCTATGGTTCGCTGGCATTTTTTCGCATCGTATTGTAATTAGTCAGTAGGTATTGTAGTATTAATATTTATATTAATTATTTATATCATAAATATTACAAAACAAGAAGGAGAATATGATACCAGCACATGTCGACCTACTTACGGTGAGGATCCCATCGAGCAGCACGGTGTGGCGATGACGGACTGCGGTTTCTCGGCAGCACGGCGAGGGTGGCCTGCTGCCCCCAGACGGCCAGAGCATCCCCTCCAGCACCACGTCAAGAGCAGTCTGCTGCCCCTAACAGCGAGGATCCCCTCCAGCAGTATGGCGCGGTGACGACGTGCAGTCTCGGGTCCCGATCTCCTTCTGCCGGTCGCGCCACCGCTGATCGCCGCCGCCTCAGCGATCAGGCCAGCCACGCAGCCAGAAGTGAAGAGTGCAACAACGGAAGGACTGAAGCTGTGGACCTACTCAATCTCAGGTCCGGGCATAGAACCGTGCACGTGGTATATTTTTCGTAGGATAAGAGATGAGATATGATCCACGCTCTATATCTGTTGTAACTACTCGTAGTCTAGTAGAACTACTCTTACAATAGTAATACTAGTCGGGTACAGTAGGGAACCATTAGAAAAGTTCTCGGATGGGACTCTAGAGCATGTATGCGACTAGAACTTCCATGTAAATCTGTCCCCCAGACTATATAAGGGCAGACCTCCAAAAGGGAATCAGCCAGGAGATCACCCGATCATCACATAAGGAAATACAAACTACACAGGACGTAGGATATTACGCTCTTGGCAGTCCGAACCTGTCTAAACATTGTGTTCCTTGCACTTTCGAGTTCCTAATTTTGGTGATATCATACCTACAAACTTACCACCTCGGGGGTATCCCTTGGTGGACGTGACGGTAAAACACCGACACTCATCGTGATACTCTTTCTCTCTTGATCACCCTTTGTATGATGCTCCCCTCTTCTTTCTATTCTTAATTCAATTTGCTTTGTAAGCAATCATGAACCTTGATGCAAGCGGATGTGTTATTTGTGATTCACTACGATGCTGTATGGTAGAAGACTATTGTAGTAGTATTATTCATTTGGTTTTTGTTGTACAGATACGATTTCATTGCATTGAAGGATTCATGCAATGGATGGTCGTTACCCACCTGAAGACATCAACACTTGCAACGTCGTAAGCGACCAAATTATGAAGGATCTAATATCCAGGTACTGTTTTGTCTAGAATTATTTTTATATAATGGTTTGATTAGTCTTGCTATGTATATAAGCATGGTCCGTGGTTATAGGTGTTACCGCTGGAGGAGATCTTGATCAGAGGGAACTTAACGGTATAAGGCAAGAGAGAAGTATGTAAGCCTGCCAGCTAAAAAAGTAGAGCTTAATGTTAAAACGAGGGAAGCCTACCATAAAAAAAAGACTGAGAGTGCAGTTGCTAACATCAGTATAAGATCACCAGGTATATTGTCCTTTAAAATCACAAATATGTGAGGTTATAAAGCTGCTGACTCAAATGCCTTTAATGTAGGATTCGAGGTGGGCGAAGATAGACAATGACTGAAATACCCTTTAATTATTTTCAATTTATTTAATTAATTTATCTCAGATCAACGGTTAGAAAAAGTTGAAGAATAAAGTAACATCAAATACTCGTACCTTCCAATCACTAAAACATGCCTCAAATAGATACGGGGAGACACAAATTAGAGTATTTGTATGTTTACTGATATAAAAGAATTTATTTCATCCCCACCCCCACCTCCCTGACAATCAAGATCCAAATTAATTGGAACATAGACGTGATGATGATGGGGCTACAAAATTTTCATATATTTTATATTACTTGTATCTTACAAAATTAATGCTGAAAAAAGTATACATATATTCTAGGTTAAAATGACATAGAAATAATAAAAAGAATTTTTTTATTTATTCATGATATTTTTTTAGTAGTAGTTCTATGTAATTCAATTAGTTTAAAATAATTTAACTTTAAATACTTACTGTGGCACGTACATCTTTACTAGTATTATAAATGCCTGGGTTACCCCAAGGCGTCCTATAGCGGCACTCCGTATTTCTGTGCATAACGCCGATTCCTATTATCATTTTTCACTCCCCGGATTGTATATTTGTGTTGCGTTTTCATCAGCTTTTGGTTCTTACAAGAGCTTAGGTGCTGTTTGGATCCAACTGGCAAAAGAGCAAAATTGCAAAATTTTTGCCATTTGCCAAAAGTGGCAAAAGTTTTGCCATTAGGGGTGTTTGGATCCAAATGGCAAAATTTTTGCCCTTTTGCTTTTTTGCCCGGCAACGTCTCCGCGGCTTCCCGCTTTTCCATGCCCGGTCCAATCTAATCCCATCCCGGCCCAGCCATGCCGACGCCGCTGCCCGCCGCCCTCGACGCCGCCGTCGCCTCCGCGCGCCGCAGAGCCCACGCCCAGACCACCTCCCTCCACCTCATCTCCTCCCTCCTCGCCCCCACCGCCGCGCCGCTACTCCGCGATGCCCTCGCCCGGGCCCGCAGCGCCGCCTACTCCCCGCGCCTCCAGCTCAGGGCGCTCGAGCTCTGCTTCGCCGTCTCCCTCGACCACCTCCCCTCCTCCTCCTCCTCCCCAAATCAAAATGATCCCGCCTCCGAGCCCCCCGTTGCCAACTCCCTCATGGCCGCCATCAAGCGCTCCCAGGCCAACCAGCGCCGCGGGGCCGAAGCCGCCGGCGGCGGGGGCCTGGAAGGGCGCGAAGGTCGGGCGGCGGAGGCGGAGGCGGGGGCGGGGGCGGAGGCGGAGGCGGAGGCGCCGGGGCGGAGGCGGAGGCGCCGGCGGCGGGGGCCGGGAAGGGCGCGGGGTCGGGCGGCGGAGGCGGAGGCGCGGGGGCGCTTGCTCTTTTCTTTTGCTATTTTGCTACCTGAACTTGCTCTTTCCCTCTTGACAGGGAGTGTTTGGGTGCTAATGGAAAAAAAGAGCAACTTTTTTCCCTTTTGCCCTTTTGCGGTAGGATCCAAACAGGCCCTTATTTAGAAAACTGAGTCCATTTGTTTATTGAAAAGCTTATTTCTATGGCTACACAAAGTCACAAACATCATGGTAATCGCGAACTGATGCGATGCCGTATGAGAGAGCAGCATATCAGATCAGTTTGTTATCTGTTTTTTTTTTGTTTGAGTGGACAGATCAGTTTGTTCTCCGTGCGTCTTCCAGTCGCAGCACATCTTTCTTAAAAATAATTGAAGCACCCAGTGGGCGAGCCCAACGAACTATTGAGTGGGCCGCAAATTTTACGTCTGTGCACGAGCACGCAGCTCCCGGCCCAAAGCCCATTACGACTGCTTGCCGTAGTACGGGAAACCCGGTCGGCCCGATCCAAGGGGTACGGACCCGATGTCATCAACGCCGGGGGAGGTAACTCTCGGGGCCGAGACCACCGGACACGAGGGCGAGGCGAGAGCGCATCGCATATTCGCATTGGCCGATTGGCGTGGGCGAGGGGTCGCCTCCGGTATAAAATCCTCCCGCTCCGCCCCCGCATCGGTCCCCATTCACAGTGCGCCACCCTCACCACCACCACCGTCACCAACAAAGCTAATCGGAAGCTAGACCGGCGACGAGGAGCCGCGCTCGCCGGCGATGGATTCGGACTACGGCGTGCCGCGCGAGCTCTCGGAGGTGCAGAAGAAGCGCGCGCTCTACCAGCCCGAGGTCCCCCCATGCCTCCAGGTACGCCCCGCACCCCCGCATTACCACTGATTCGTTGCATTGCGTGCGCCATTGCGTTCTCTGCCGGCTCGTCGGCCCAGATCTGTTTACCGGCGGGTCGCGCGGCGCCAGATCCCGCCCTGTCCTCCTGCCGGATCGGCTCGTTCGGTCGGCGCTGATGTTGACGGTCTACCGTTCAGCTGCTCCTGATTTGTTTTGTCGGGGTCCGGTCATAGCGTGCGGTCGCCGTCACAGATTGACGCGGCCGTCGCTTTCGTGGCGAGACTGGATCTGGGTCGTGGTGGACGTCACATGCGAAGTGCGGATTCTGTCCCGCTCCCCCGTTGCGCAGATCGTTCTGCTTGCCTGTCTTCTGAGGGATTTTATGCACCGGGATTTGAAAAATAAAGCTAGATTCGCTGTTGTGATGGTGTCGTTGTGTCGTCAGTGCTGCCACTGGGAGTAAAATGATGTATTCTTCTGTAGCAATTACGGACCTGTCTGCTTAGTTTTTACAGGTCCTGGAATTGTTTATGTTTAGTTTGGCTAGATGATTGGTACCAAATAGACATTTATCCTGTTTAGGGGTAACATTTTTTACTCGCACCTTGATGGGATGAATTCTCAATAGCTTTTTGGACGAATTTCTTGTTGTTTTTTATTGTTAGTAAGCTCAATTCACACAATGAAACATGATTTATGCACTTTATGTAAATCAGGGTACTACTGTGAGGGTAGAGTATGGTGATGCTGCAATTGCTGCTGATCCAGCAGGCGCTCATGTGATCAGCCAGGCATTCCCTCACACCTATGGGCAGCCCCTTGCACATTTTCTCAGAAAGACGGCTGTTGTCCCTGATGCTAAGGTCATATCTGAGCACCCTGCTGTCAGGTATTACTCTATTGTTTTCATGTGCATGTCCATGAAACTTATTTGCCTTGCAAAAGTTATCTTTCTCGCTTTTGTCTCGCCACAAGTACAAAAAAATATAATCATTTTGCTCCGGGTGCAGGGTTGGCATTGTCTTCTGCGGTAGGCAGTCCCCTGGAGGCCACAATGTCGTTTGGGGACTCTATGAGGCTATCAAGGCTCACAACCAAAGCAGCAAACTCATTGGTTTTCTTGGTGAGTAATTTGGTCTTTTGCAGGAACAACCTAGGAGGATACAAATATACAATCATCGACTTTTCATCCACTTGTTATTTGCAACTAGAACTTTTTCTGATTAGCATGTGCTAACATGTGAGCCCCGCAAGCTACTTAGCTCATTAGGGTGTGACTGAATTTTCCTGGCAATTGCTGATGTTTTCGCTTGTATAAATTACTTTGTACTTTTGTTATATTTCATAGTTTGCATTAGATTTGCAGACGATCAAGTGCTCAGCACTAATGTATCATAATGGGACTTTGTTATGAGTGTAATGATGTTTGGAGCTCTTTGACTAAACATTGCTGGGTTCATTTCATCCAAATTATTTAAGTGTACAATCCAAAACGAAATAAATTAGTATACACAACAAAATACTGGGAAACACCTTGTGCCCTGACCCTGAGTTTAGACCTTGGTATCTCTTGCCCTTTCTTCCTCTTGCCTGCCAGATCTAACATTTAGATGCATGAGACAGACTGAGATTTCTTGAATGTTTCTTTTTAACATATCTCTTTATTTTTTCGTTGAAACAGGTGGTTCTGATGGTCTTCTAGCACAGAAAACCTTGGAGATCACCGATGAAGTTCTTTCTTCATACAAAAACCAAGGTGGTTATGACATGCTTGGTCGGACAAAGGATCAGATTAGAACAAAAGAGCAGGTTAACGGCGCGATGGCTAGTTGCCAAGCTTTGAAGTTAGATGCTCTGGTAATCATTGGAGGTATGCAATGCTACATTTCATAAATCCACAGATTCTAGTACACTGTACATTTGTCTCAATAACATCAAATGTCAACTTATGAAGGTGTCACATCCAATACTGATGCTGCTCAGCTTGCTGAAACTTTTGCCGAGGCAAAGTGCGCAACAAAGGTACATTGGAAGTTTTCTGTTATATCACCACCTTTCCTGAATCCGTTCTGTTAGTGCCAGTGATAGGTTTCTCTGTATGCTGATTAACTGATGCTATTGTTTTTGAACAGGTTGTTGGTGTCCCTGTAACTTTGAATGGGGACCTTAAGAACCAGTTTGTTGAGACTACCGTTGGCTTCGACACTATATGCAAGGTAGGGATTGCTGAATTCACACAGCTATGCATGTAGTTTATGCCTTTATGGTATCATTATCTCTGTAGTTTGTATAGGGCATTATTGTGTGTTCTGGTCAGTTAATCTTACTTTTGAGTCATCTTTTACTTTGCCTTCATATTTCATTATCAGAAGCAAGTATTGGTTGTTACTGTGTTTGTCACTCATAACATCCAGTTTATTGTCATGTTCCTTCATGTAGTATTTAATCTTTTGTTTTGAATTTGTAATGGTCCCTTGAACTTATTTTTTGTTCTATCAGGTGAACTCTCAACTTATCAGCAATGTCTGCACTGATGCTTTGTCAGCTGAGAAGGTAATTATAACACATAATGCAGGCTTCTGTTGTACACCTTATTCCTGGCCAGATGCTACGATTTACATATGGTCCATTCTTTTTTCTTTTGTCTTGCTAAATGTTGAGGCAATCCATACTTTAGCACTAGTTAGCCTTAACGGAAGGGAAATATATGACGTTCTGGTCGATGCTGTTAAGTCTTAATACAGCCCCACCCACCCACCCACCCACCCACCCACCCACACACACACACACAAACTCTTTATTTCAGCAATTGAGCCTGGATGTGAGTTGTATGCACAGACTTGACATAGGTTCTGAAGGATGCAATGCTGGCTGAGCATCCAGCACTGCAACACTCCAGATGTTATACAATGATGTATTCGCATTACTGAATCCAAATCCTGATCTTTGTTGTGTCTGTATTTTAAATGACAGTATTACTACTTTATTCGCCTGATGGGACGGAAGGCTTCTCATGTGGCATTGGAGTGTACTCTTCAATCACATCCTAACATGGTTTGTACTTGCTTTCAGCCCATACTTGCTTGGTACCTATGTCACAAAGTGTGCTTATGCTCTTTTGAACTTGTATCTATGCTCAGGTTATTCTAGGAGAGGAGGTGGCTGCATCCAAACTTACAATTTTTGATATTACGAAGCAGATATGCGATGCAGTTCAGGCGAGGGCAGAGAAAGGTAGGTCTCTATCTCTCGTCTATGAGATGGTGGGACATCATGTAACATTACTATATTTTAAATTACCATTTGTTGATGTTCTCCTAATACTTTTCACAGACAAGAATCATGGGGTGATTCTTATTCCCGAGGGCCTTGTAGAGAGTATTCCTGAACTATATGCTTTGCTTCAGGTATGTTGCTTGTGTCTTCTGGCAACCCAACAGCAAGAAAGCCCCAAACAAGTTGGGGTAGGCTAGTCTTATGGTAACCAAACAATTTTTCTGACTTAAGCTACTTGTTGGTAGGAAATTCATGGCCTTCACGGCAGAGGTGTTTCCGCTGAGAATATCTCTTCTCAGCTTTCACCTTGGGCATCTGCTCTATTTGAGTTTTTGCCCCCATTTATTAGGAAGCAGGTATGTATTGTTTCATTTGTTAACTCTAGCATAGCTATAGTTCACATCAGTTTTCAGTTGCTATAACATCATTTTTTTTCTCTGATGCAGCTGCTTCTCCATCCTGAATCCGATGACTCAGCTCAACTTTCCCAGGTACAGTAGAACATGAAATCTGTAAATTGTTGCTTCTGGTTGGTCTCAACTTGTTTCTCTGTGCAGATTGAGACTGAAAAGCTTCTCGCCCAATTAGTGGAGACTGAGATGAACAAACGCTTGGTATGCTTCTTTGGACTTTCTTGTAACTTCCAGTTTAATTAAGAGGCATTAGGCATGTCTTTTTGCGGAGCTAGCAAATGGTGTTTTATCAGTGCGTCAGTTGATAATGTTCTTGGCTACGTTTGCAGAAGGAAGGCACTTACAAAGGAAAGAAGTTTAATGCAATCTGTCACTTTTTTGGCTACCAAGCTAGGGGTGCACTGCCTTCAAAATTCGACTGTGATTATGCCTATGCAAGTCCCTGCTCAGTTTTTTTTTTCTTTTAAAGCAAATTGCCTGTGGGTGATTAATCATGTAGGTTGTTGGTTTCAGGTGTTGGGGCATGTGTGCTACCACATCATTGCCGCTGGTTTGAACGGTTACATGGCTACAGTGACAAATCTGAAGAGTCCAGTGAACAAGTGGCGCTGTGGTGCGGCTCCTATTTCGGTAAGATTTGTGTTAATATGCCTATAATTTAGGATAAATATGACATTAGCAACTAACTTATGTCCGTATCCCCTGCAGTCTATGATGACTGTGAAGCGATGGTCGCGTGGCCCTTCTGCCACTCAGATTGGCAAGCCTGCTGTTCACATGGCTAGTGTTGACCTGAAAGGAAAAGCATTCGAGTAAGTTTGAGAAATGCCTTGTTATACTTATGTTAATGGATACACGCACCATGTGATTAAGAAGCTGGTTTTGGGCACCTGCCATAGTTGCTTATCTGAAAGTATCTTATGGTCTTTGATCTCAAAAACTCTTGTATTTTCAGGCTGTTGAGACAGAGCTCTTCCAGCTTTTTGTTGGAAGACATCTACAGAAACCCAGGCCCACTCCAATTTGAAGGACCAGGTGCCGATTCAAAGCCTATTTCGTTGTGTGTTGAGGACCAAGACTACATGGGTCGGATCAAGAAATTGCAGGAATACTTAGAGAAGGTAGTTTTAATGTCCCTGATTCATTTTTGGTCCAAACCCACAGAAAACTGCAAATACAACAAGTTTTGCCTTGGATGTGTCTAATTCTTTTTGCTACGCCGTGCAGGTGAAAAGCATTGTGAAGCCTGGATGCTCTCAGGATGTTCTTAAAGCTGCTCTGAGCGCCATGGCTTCTGTGACGGAGACACTGAACATCATGACTTCGTCGTCCACTGGCCAGACACAACTCTGAGTTAAACAAAACCATTTTATGAAGTGGGATTCATACTTTCCATGGTGATTGTTGGGCTTAGAAACAGTAGCCCTGCTATCCCACGGGTTATTTTTTTCGTAGTTTTGGGGGAGTTCTATCAGTTTTGACTTCGGTAGTTTATGAGGGTTTGTTGTCGATGAATTTGCACTGAAATAATTTTTCAAACAGACTGATTCTGTTGTGATCACTTAATAAACCAATTTTGTGGCAACATAAATATTTCTGTGGTGCAATCAGTTGAGAATATGGTAGAATTTCAAGAGCGACCCCCCTCGTTCAACGATTTTACTGGTTGCTCTGTTTGCCACGTAACTTAACTCGTAAGACTAGGCCAGGTATGGTGGCTAACGCCTGACAACGTCTCTAGTGACTGATGAAGGTTAAGAGGTTGGTGCTGGTGAACAGCTGTTCAGTTGTGAAGTATTTCGATCCTTTCTATGTTGGCGAGCCTGTTTCATGCCCCCTCGCAATGCCCTCTCGTCTGTTTGCTAGTGCTAGCTCTTCAGCGCGGCTGTTACTGGTGCTGTGGTGCGTGCAGGAACCGTGCATCCGATCCTTCTCGATACCCGGAAATGGAAATGGGCCGAATGTGAGTGGGACGGACACGCATCAGGCCCATCCGTGCCAGGCTGCAAGCGGGAGCGCGAGTGAGTTCTGCTGCTGACTCAAAAAACCTGCGTCGTCTGAAATCTTGCCGGTGAAGGCCTCGCTTTTCCCTCGCCCTTTCTAGATGAACCTTTATCAGGAGCTAACTTCGTTGCAGCAGGTAGCCGCTCAAACAACATCAACCTTTCAGTTACTTGGGCGAAGGATCCTTCCTTGCCACAAGTTTTAACCTTACACGTGCAGTTTGCAGCTAGTCGTCCTTCACGAGACGGCACCACTGTCTTATACGTACATCCAGCGGTGAATCCAGCGGCCAAGTGAAAAGAAGTCTGATCTCTCTCTCTCTCTCTCTCTTCTTCTTTCTCCCCTCTTCTTATTCATTCTTTATTCCATTTCTAGAAATGGAAGAAGAATTTAAAGGAGTATCTATTAATTTTGGAGAAGTAGCGGGGGTTTGATCACCCTAGCCCCCTTTAAATCCAACCCTGCGTACATCACGGTCACGGTTACGGTTACGTTTACATTCTCCCACCAGGAAAAGAATACGAAGGAAATTTGGCGAGCGATCGTTTTCCCTTGGATCCGAATGATGGAGCCGTGGTTATGTTGCAGATAAGGCCATGACGACAGCAACGGATGTCCAACATCTCCTGCCAACTCTCTTATTTGTCCCTCTCTGAACATACCTTAACCCGTGCAAATTCTTATTGTCCAAATAAAGTAGTGCCGTTTGTTCACTGCGGCACGGTTCATCACTAGTCCCGGCACGCTAGATTTGTACGGGTGGAGCGTGCCGGGGAGCAGTGCACCCGGGCTGCAGCTTGCCCCTGCTGCCGAGTGGCCGCGGTGATGAGTTTGTCCGAGCGGTGCCCATGTGCTCCGCGAGCGTCCCTGCTGCCCTCGCGTGCCCCGCGTTACGGAGGACAGCTCCGACGCGACTGGAGCTCCATCACTGTCCCCTGTGAGACCGGGTGTGCCAGCCAGCCATGGGGACGGGCAAACCTGCAAGGCGAAGCTACTCGCTCTTACCGAGCCATAGGCCATACAGTACGGTCCACGTGGCTGCCCGTAACCACGAACCACCCACCACCTCTCGCTCTCTCGCGACGGTGCCGAGCAGCGAACCGACAGAAAGAAGTTTCGCCCATGCCGGAAACACCGAGACGCGATGCGACGGCCACGCGCGGGGAGCCACGACTTCCCCTCCCGCGGGATCCCCGTGCGCCAGGGCGCCTGTTGGGTTCGGTTCGGGCACGGCGGCCAACGCCCGGTCAGATCAGATCGGCTTCGATCCGCCCGCTCGCCGCACCAACGCAGCGACAGTGCGAGACCGCTGCGCTGGCAGGAGGCGCGGAGTCCCGCCCCGCCACCGCAGAGACTGGAAGGAAAGAAATCCCGGGGGAACACGTCGGAGCCAGCAATCGAGTCGGACGCACGCGAGCGAGGGAGGGAGGCGGACCACGCTAGAACCCTCTCTACGGCTCTACGCGCCCACCAGCGCCCCCTTCTCCGTATCTCCGTCGGCTCGTCGCCTCCGCCCGCTCGACGTCTAGGGGCTCCCGCCGGCGGGCGGATCGATGGGGGCGGGCACCAATGGCCTGGCCAACGGCGCGGCCGCCGCCAAGGGGGAGCGCGCGGAGGACGGGACCGCGGTGTTCCGGGGCACGGCGTACTCGCCGCTGCGGACCACGGTGGCGCTCGCGCTCTGGCTCGGGGCCATCCACTTCAACGCCTTCCTCGTCCTCGCCTCGCTCTTCCTCTTCCCGCGCCGCGTCGCCGCGCTGTACTCTCCGCCCCCTCCTCTCCCTCCTCCGCGACCCCCTCTCGATGTTAGCAATTCATTCTTTGTTGGTGCTGCAGGGTGCTGGCCACGCAGCTCTTCTTCATGTTCGTGCCCGTCAGTGACAAGAGCAGATTGGGCCGCAGGATCGCCAGGTTCTCCCCCTCTACTTGACCGATTCGCTTCCTGTTGTATATTCTGTCCACCCTGGATTGCTGAATCGGAGGACGCGCGCCGCATCTGCAGGTTCATAAGCAGGTACGTGATTGGGTATTTTCCCGTCACTTTGCACGTGGAGGACTATGACGCCTTCGATCCCAGCAGAGCTTACGGTGAGCTCATCTTGACCGTTTCATTTCCGTTTCTGTTGGTCGAATCCTCGTATCTTGCATTTTCAGTAGATTCCTGAAGCCGTATAAGAAAAAAAAAAGAGCAGAGAAGTTGGGCGTCTTTAACAGAACCGCTGGATTGTTGGTTTACTCTTGTGTTGTTTTCAGTGTTCGGTTATGAGCCTCATTCTGTTTTGCCCATCGCTGTCGGGATCCTCGGGGACCTTGTTGGATTCATGCCGCTACCGAAGCTGAAGATTCTTGCAAGCAGTGCGGTGAGATTCCCACCAATGTTAGCTTGCAAGAAGTACATTATCAATGTCTTTCTGAATTCAATCACTTTTTTTTTGAAAGACCTGAATTCTATCACTTGGTGATAGGATTGTAGCTCTGTTCTCACCTGGTAGTTGGTTGGCTTTAGGTGTTCTATACCCCATTCCTAAGGCAAATATGGACGTGGTTGGGGTTGGCTCCTGCGTCAAGGAAGAGTTTCTACTCCTACCTTGGAGCTGGTTATAGCTGTATCATAGTGCCCGGAGGTGTGCAGGAAATACTTCATATGGATCATGATTCAGAGGTTTGCTTTGGATCATCTTGTATTTTTATTAGTATTTTCATTCTATTTTTTATTCTGGTAATCTTGTGCAGCACTACTTAGTGCCGAATGAAAAAGTATCATATTAACTGAATAATGAATTATCCTTGCAATTGGCAGGTTGCTTTTCTTAAATCAAGAAAAGGTTTTGTTAAGATAGCTATCGAGATGGGTAGCCCTGTAGTCCCTGTTTTTGCTTTCGGACAGGTAACAGCATTTCTTTTAGCTTTGATATGCAGTATATTGTAATATATATTACTTAAACATAATCACCCAAGCAAGCAACTAATGAAATATGAACTCTGACAAACTAAGAGCTGCTTTCAATGTTAACCCTAAATGGCCATTTCATACCTTTCATTCCTTCCAGTAAATTCAGAGCTTCAATTTATGTCCACGATTCAATTTCCTGTTATTGGGACAGAGTTACGTATACAAATGGTGGAGACCAGGTGGCAAGTTAATTGTCAAGATTGCCCGAGCAATCAAATTTTCTCCAATCATCTTCTGGGGCAAATTGGGGTAACTCTATGCATTACAACTCTCTTTATGTTTGCTCCTGCATATTTGATTTATGTAACTGCAATAGATTTTCTGTTTAATCGCCATTCTGGTATTAAAGAGTTTTAAAGAGTCTATGCAATCTAATGCAGAACTCCCATCCCTTTTGCTACACCAATGCATGTGGTTGTTGGAAGGCCAATTGAGGTTGTAAAGAACCCTCAGCCTACCCCTGATGAGGTAAAGGAACTAGGAACCTTTGGAGCAATCTACCAAGGAAAACTTTCCAGGAAATGCTATATACAATTTAGATGTGGAGAATTTACTGATACAATTAGCAAAGGTGTTCTAAAGTGCATTTTGCTCTGGTGTTAACAGATAAATGAAGTACACAAACAATTTGTCGTTGCGATGCAAGAGCTGTTCGAGAAATACAAGGCCAGAACTGGATACCCCGATCTTCAGTTAAGAGTTCTATGATGACATGCTGTTCCAACCAAAAGTTCTTACAAGCTGGGTTTAAAGGAAAAATGGCTATGCAGGCCCATCAATTCAATTCCTCGTAGCATTTGAGCTATAATGTTTTCAACCGAAGATCCCTCATCAGAATTCAGTAGCACCAAATGTACAAGTTTGTAACGGCAGCTTAGCTAGGATGCTGCGTGGTATTTTGGTGCTCTCGTGGAATGCCTCATGAGGCTTGGATGCAAAGATACGCGTTGGTTTGCATCTGTTTACTAACAGAAAAACTGAATAGTAGTATTAGGTTCATTAAACCTCGAAGCCTGCATGAGAAGATGAAATTATCGTTTTAGTATGGCATGTTGCTTCAGACTGGGGCATCACAAAAGACCTGAACAACGCTTTGTACATATTTCATTTCACAAAGCTTTCACGTACCCTGTTGCATTGTATTACCACTGGGGTCCGAAAAGAACAGGAGTGTTCCACAAAACACTGCCACGCATTAACAGTTTAGCACGCATCAATTGCGCTAACATCATGGGATTCTCATCCGGTGATTTTATTTTGGAAGTATGAGAAGAGCGCTCTACGCTCGGAACCACCAAGCACAGAGCAGAGAGCAGTACATAACTAAACCACACCTTCTGAACGTCTGGGACATACAACACTAGAAATTTGGTACAGACGAATGACCAAGCGGAGGGAGCTCTTAGGAAAGCACCACAGCTAGGTCCTCCAGAGTTAGCTCCAAAGGCTGGTGAATGCAGACGACACGACGATGACTGCAGACTGATACAGGACTGGATACACTTCTTGGGCAAGTGCGCGGTGACTTGGGACACAGAAACTTGATGATGTTTTTTCAGATGAATAGTCATATGAAGGCCATGATGGCTAATCCCCAATGGATTAATCCATCTTACAGATGCTGGACTCCATTCCAGCATACGCTATATCTCCATGACCATGAGACGTCAGATACAGGATCAACATGGCTGCATCTGTCGCTTCATGCTCCATCACAATCACGGACACATTTCCACATAGGATGTAAACCGAGCGAAACTGCAAGAGCAACCGTTGCTCTTGGACCATTTGCCCCCACCCATAGGGACAACCTCATGATTTCCAGGTACATCTGTTGACCATGATAATGACAACCTGCATGTTTTTTCATCACAAACACGAATCAGTAGTAGTCAATTGCAGGAAATAAGTGTCTGGAAATAGAATGACAAATTGATAATTAAAAATAAAAAGGAACAAATCATTGTGGAAGATCTGTAGTCCTGATGAAGAAAGTTTCCATTCTTGTGGCAACAGATTCACATAAACAAACTGATTTGTTAAGCTTCAATTAGCTCCACAGGCTCTCTGGGGAATAATTAATATAGTTCTCAGTAAATAAATTATACACGATGGATGGACTATATCTATCAGCAGCTAGGAGAGATGGGTAGCATTATTGAACTCTAGTTCCTTTTCCTCATCTTAGCTGAGTTAAATGAACTTTTTCTTATTTCCATAAATAATCATGATAATGGAAATGGGATATAACCTCATTTTTTTCCTTAAAAAAGGATATAAAGAACGGATTTTCTTTCAAATCAATTTGGATAAGCATCCCACATCTTAATTTTGTAGCTAGTAAGAACATTTCTCCTTTCCTTTTCTTTTGCGGGAGTTCCATCCAACTTCCATTGAAAAGTGAAAACGGAACAAACAGATCCCAAACAAGACTTAGTCCAGGACTTTAGCGGATTATGGAGTACAGCAATGAGCATACAAGGAAAGACATGCCAAAAAAAATCTATGTATGGTACCTATGGTAAATCACAACTGGCCCATTTCGAATGGATGTGCGTGCCGCTAAGGAGTAAGGACACGAAACCAGATAAGACAAGGTTGGTACCTTATGAATGCAAGGATGATTTCTTGCCAGGTAAGAGCATATGCTGCGAGTAGGGCAACACCGCTCTTTTTAGTCCTGCTGCAATCTAAGGGTACCTGCCAGGAAAAAAAGTCTCAATCATTGTCGAAAAAGAAAGATGACCATAAAAAAAAGAGTAAAGAAGATGATAAAGTGCAGATAAAGCAAACCTCAAGGTACAAATGTTTGGGTGCACAGTTCAGCTTGCTCTTTGGTCAGAAACACTAGCTTGTGTAAACTGAGATGTGTGGGCTGGAATGATTAGATGTGGGTGTGCGGGAATAGGTGCCGCTGCAAAAGCCAATTAATGCAGAATTATTCACAAACGGAGAAAATAGAAAACCAGAAAACATTAAGAAACATATTCAGCTTTGTTTACGTTAGCATGATGATCCCGGTGTAAGAGAATATATGGGTATCTTATATCTACAGGGTCATGACTTTTTCCAATTAAATAAACAGGCACTACAGGTACAGGAAATCTTAAATCGGAGGGGAAGTTCTAAGAGCCTGATGTCATATGGTAGAGAACCAACTTACACCCTAGGGATGCAATGAAACCACAATGATCTTCCTGTGCCAAGCATTCTTGGCCTTTCTGGACCTTATGAATTTAGCTTGAAAACTGTTAAGACTTGCAACCTTATTTTTCAATTAACTATATGGTCCCGAAAGATTGAAAGCAAAGAAGCATGTTAAGAAAACTGTTCAGAAAAGACTTAACAACCTTATTTTTCATGTAATTAGTCAAACAAAGAATTTGCAGAACAGCCATAAAATATTTTTTAAAAGGTATCTGACCATAAAATGACAGAATGTGGACAGGTACAGCTATTTTCTTGGTCCAAATAAAACTGCAATCTAGCTAACATGAAATATGTCTAGGATGAGCATGTGATGTTGCGCATAAACTTAAAACTATCAAGGATGCACACGGATAGCACAAGCTTTTTTAAAAGGTGCCAAGCATATCATATTTTTCTAAGACACAAAGCCTACTGTACTGCAGCACAAGATGAAGAAGAGCACACTACCTACTAATAAGGGAGTCTGAATGGAAGGCCGAGCTGTTGGTGATGCATTGCTGAAGTTCGATCCAGTGAGCTGCACATATTGATTTCCAGGCATGTTGTAACCCTGAACCGACAAATAACCATTGCCCCCACCAGAAATGGATGGGCTCAACTGGCTAAATGGTTGGTTGGTTGCATTTGCTGCAGCTGAGACTCCATAAATCGGAAGATATTGCTGACCGGCGTAGGGGTTCAATGTACCCTACACAGAATGAGAGAACATGTGTCAGAACAGGCAATGGTTTGTGGGCTCTCTTATGCTGCACAAGAGCATCAAAAGGTGGTAATTTTTCACACTTCAACCTGTGGATAGATGTATTCGGCCCCATATGAAGTGTAACTGCAAAAGGAAGAAAACGGAAAACTGAATGCACTTCTATTGGCTTTCAAACAGTCATATTGTGTTCTATGAACATAGACAGATGAGATTAGTTCATCATTTCAAAGGGGAGATACCATGTGCACAAGCTAAGTAAATAACACTGTATACCATACATACTGTCCAAAAAAGTGCAAGATATTTCAACGTTGAGTTACAATGAATGTTACATTGGGAAGCTTAATGAGTGTTGAGTCATGTGACATAAAATATCTTACCTGTACTGGGGAACAGGGAATCCTTGGTAGTAGCCAAGAGGAAGCGGCCGGTGCTGGCCATAACCCCCTAGATAAAAGCCCCTTGGAACCGAGACACCAAAGTAGGACCCAGCTGACCTTGGCCGCCCTATAAAAATAATATTGCAGACTGTCAATACCAAAGTTGAAATACTAAACATGGTCACCTCCAGAAGAGTGAATCTGTGAATTGGTTAATACGCAGCTACAAGGAAATAATTATACTCATAGTATGCTTCTGAGAATAAGCATGTCATAACTAGTAAGTAGTGACTTAATACATGAAGACCGCAGTCCACAGGCATAAGTCACAATTGACATGTGCGTATTTCTGCTAACATGAATGCCTGCTCAGTACTGTTTGCTGCTTGATCTGCAATGTGATGGTGTTAGACAAGGCGAGAAGGCTTAGCTCTTTCCTTCAATAATTATGTTGCTTAAAATGGACAATTGAACTCCACAGTAAGAAACTAAGAACCATGGTGCAGCTAATCAACTCAGTTCATAGATAACGGCAGTGTGTTCAACTTGTCAGCATGCAATACTTAAAAGTAACTTCGAAATGTGCTTGCAAAAAACAAGCAAAGTGCAAAGCAGTAGCGAGTAGAAGAATACCAAGTGGCACGGGATGCTGGGCTCGACCAAGCGACGCCAGGTTACAATTGGCCCGCCTGCCGTCGATCACCGGCGTGGAGTCCTCGCAGGCCTTCCTCGCCGACTCGGGTTCACGGAATGTCACCTGCGGAGGAGGGTGAGCAAAAATCAAAACACAACTACTCCCGCGATACCAGCAAAAACCACCACCCAGAGGCCAAAATCAACAGCGTGGAGGAGCGGAATCGAGGCACCGACGAATCCGTAGCCCTTGGAGCGGCCGGAGTGGCGGTCGGTGATGACGACGGCCTCGAGGATGTCCCCGAAGCGCTCGTAGAAGCGGCGGAGCCTGTCGCTGTTGGTCTCCCAGGCGAGCCCGCCGACGAAGACCTTGGTGTGGGTGGTGTCCGCGAACGACGAGGGCGACGCGAGCGGGTGCAGCCCCGAGCTGGAGCTCGACGCCGACGCCGACCCGGACGCCGACCCCGCGTGCTGCTGCTGCTGCAGAGCCATCATGAGCGGATCGGCAGGCTTGGGGGGAGAGGAATCGGATGGAACCTTCGCCACCGAGACCCCCGCCTCCTCCTCCCTGCGGCGCGAGGGGATTTGGGGGGGGGGGGGTGCGGGGGGAAAGCCGCGAGCGGAGTGAATCGGCGGGTGGGAGGTGTGGGAACGAAAAGGTGGAGGGCGGAGGCGGCGGCGAGGGGAAAGGGGGATTGCGACTGGGGCCCGGGTTTTCGCGTTCCGCTGGCGCGCTGGTCTGCTGTGCTACGGGAACCCAGCGCATTTTGGCTGACGGGACCCGGGGCAGCATTATTTTTCGCGGAACGGCGACGACGACGACGTGATCTTCTTTGACGCGGATCGCGCGGTTGTTGCGAAATGGGGTGCGTGCGCGCCTGCGCGGTGCGGTGGTAGTTTCAAAAGGCTAAAATTTGAATCACACTGGGCACGTCAGAAGTATGCGTGATCAGTTCGGTGCTTTATTTCAATCAATTACGTAGAGGTATAAGTGTGTATACATGCACAAGGATTATTGATGGATTCATGAAAATATCTTGAAGGGTATGGAAAGATTATATAGAATACGCTAGGGAAGCTACGCTTTTTCCGGATAGAGTCACATTTATGTAGCTGCAAAACTTTAGAAAAAATATAATAGTTGCTTGGGACTATTAAATGCAAAGAAAGCCAATTTAGATTTTTTTTTTGCATTTTTCAGCCAAGTCTTCTTTAGCTTGGCTAGGCAGACTAGCCCATTCGAGCAAATTCTGCACTTTTTTATGGCGTTAGTTCTTCTAAGTCAATTACATATTGATTGCCTATTAATACTAATGAGAGTGAGCTATTTTGGGGCTTGGTTTAGCTTACATCCCGTGAAGGTTAGGATCAGCGTAAGATCAATCTTAATAAAATATTTTATATTGTTATTTTTAAGAGCGCCACATCAAACAAACTAATAGTGAAATTATCATTAGAACTCATCGATACATTATTTCGTTTTGTTATTTCATATGTTGTATAACATTTAATTCCACAACTCATCAAGAGTTAGAAAATATATAGATGGTTCTATCTAGATGAAATTGTTCTCTTTTTCTCTCCTCTTTACTTATTTGCCGTATAATAAAAAAAATACTACGTTGTAATGTGATATGCAATTAAATGGAACACGTAAATTTAAGTGAGGGTAGCAACACGAACAGATGGGTCTAATAATGAGCATCTGCCTTGCGTAACAAGGATTAAGCATTTGATAGGAGTCTAACTCCACTTGGCCAATGTTTACTTTATCCATGAATTAGTACTTAAGGTGCTCTACTTTTCCGATGGTTTTGAGCAGGAATAGGAGACCAGTTATATCTGGTAGAGACATGATGTAGGCAGGGGTGGATCTAGCGGTGGGGCGGACGGGGCTCGAGCCCCTCCTACTGTCTTCTAGGCAATGGAGCCCCCCACCATTTTCCAGGAAGAAGAAGAGAGAGGGAGAGAAAGAAGAAGGGAAGGAGAAAGGAGCCCCTCCTTGACTCGCTGGCTGGCTCTGCCACTGGATGTAGCAGGCAGGCATGGATGAAGAAGTCCAGGCAGGCAGGCAGGCCGCTGGCAGTAGCATCGGGGGAAAAAAATCCTAAACCTGTATCTGTACCTGTACCAGCCAGATTATTATAGCTACGCTGAGAACAGTCATGCGTCTTGCGTCATGCGCACCGGACGCCCGGGCCCCCCAACAGCAACAGATGTCACGTAGGACGACCCGTGGCCATGAAGGCGAGGCCGAAACGACAAGTCTGACCAAACCACCCCCGCCCTCTGCTTGCAGGAAAGAAAGGAAACAGCCGGGCTCCCCGGGGCGGCGGCGCAGGCCCCGTGCCCGCCCCCCTGTCCGCTCGTCTCGTTCCCCGTCACGCCGAACATCTGAGTCCGAAACAACCCCCGTCCGCCCGCCGCTGCGCGTTCCGTGCACACCAGCGTGCGAGAACCCCGCGGCCGTTCGATCCCTTCCCCGCCCGCCGATCAACGAGTCCAGCCGACCGCGCGCCCCCCCGCAGCGCCGGCCCCGCACGGCATGCGACGCGCCCTCCCGCACCAGCAGCAGCACGCGCGGCACACAACAAGATCGCACGCGACCCTCCCCCGGTTCGCAGTCGTAACCCCCCCGGTCCCCCTCCCTCTTCCTCCGACCACCGCGGCGCCGGTTGCCGGATAAGCTCGCGGCGGATGGACGCGCGACGGGTCGGAGGCCGCATCGCGGCGGCGCGGAGGGCGCTCGCCGCGGGGGTCTCGCTGCCCATCCCCGTGCTGCGGATCACCAACGGCCTGGCGATGATCTCGCTCGTGCTCTCCTCCTGCGACCTACTCCGCCTCTGCAGCGACAGGAGCCGCCCGCTCCGCTTCCCGCTCGGCGGCCGCGAGTTTGCCACCGTGCTGTGCCAGCTCGCCTCCGTCGTCTACCTCCTCAGCCTCTTCGGCGTCCCCTCCGGCTCCGGGCACCCCAAGGCCCCCGCCAGCGACGACGAGGGTGGCGGCTCCAAGCGCCGGGCGCGCGCGGCCGCGGACGCGCCCGCGGCAATGCATGCCGGCGTGGAGGGCGGGGACGAGGAGATCGTCGCGGCTGTGGTGTCCGGGACGCTGCCGTCGCACCACCTGGAGTCGCGCCTCGGGGACTGCCAACGCGCGGCCAGGCTGCGGCGGGAGGCGCTCCGGCGGGTCACGGGGCGGGGCGTCGAGGGGCTCCCTTTCGACGGGATGGACTACCAGGCCATCCTGGGGCAATGCTGCGAGATGCCCGTCGGCTACGTGCAGGTGCCGGTGGGGGTCGCCGGCCCGCTGCTCCTGGATGGGCGCCAGTACCACGTCCCCATGGCTACCACCGAGGGATGTCTCGTGGCCAGCGTCAACCGCGGGTGCAGGGCCATCGCTGCTTCCGGGGGCGCCGTGAGCGTGCTGCTCCGGGACGCCATGTCCCGCGCGCCCGTCGTCAAGCTGCCATCCGCCAAGAGGGCCGCAGAGCTCAAGTCGTTCATGGAGGCAGCTGCCAATTTTGAGACTTTGGCTTCTGTCTTCAATAGGTACGCGTCCTTCCACAGTAGTTGCATGTAGATTCTAATGCTTACTTAAAATGGGATATGAAATTGCTTGGCTATTTATATACATGAAGCCTGTGAGTACTGATACCCTGATAGTTAAAAATGTATTCTTTCGGTGCATCTTTAAGTTTCTTGTGTGCTGTTTGAGTATTGTTCTGATGTTGATGGTCCGAACTGCATGGCATCTGTATTTTAAGGTCAGGTGATTGCCCACAAAAGGAGGTGCCCTTTTTCTTATTTGGTTGATGGTAGGAGGGAGTCCACAGGACCACAACTTATTAGCTTACTCCAATTTCAACATGCACTGGGGCAACAGCAGTTGCCTCCTATTATGGTATCAACAGCATTATGATTCCTAATTTTAAGGGATTTGTTGTCGGTTACTTGCGAATGATGCCAGTTTATGCTTTCTGAATTGTTGTCCTTGACTTGTCGTGTTGCGTTCACCCAATCTCAGGATATTTGAGAATGATGCCAATTTATACTTTCTGAAGTGTTGACCTTGAATTGTCGTGTTGCGTTCGTCGAAACTGTAGGGAATGTCAAACGGTTTGTCCATCACGCTGTTTGAACTATTGGCATGCGGGCTTAACGTCACATGGTTACGTTAGTAAATTCAACAATGTCCTTAGAAGGGCTTTTGATCCTTGAAACTGGTTCCCTTACTTCCTAGCCCTAAATTATTGTCGGTTTTGGCAAGTTATGATGAGCTTTGCCATCTGTCGTAGTGCGGTGTTCAAAAGCGCTGGTTAATTGCTGGTTCGTGTCACTAGAAGCTTTTGATTCTGTTGTTTTGCACACCTGTGGAGCTTTAGGTTATTTTTTGTTTACATTAGTCCACATATAACTCAGGTCCTTATTTATGTTGTGGTTCCCTGTTGTTTCAAAATATTGAGAAATTATGGAGGGTATTTTCTCAATTTTGCTTCAAAAATTATGGCCATGTAGACATCCTATCAACATATTCTACATTAGTATTTGTTGCATGGATAAGCATGCACGATTGATCTGGTGCTTCTATAACATTTAGTGATTAGCATCTCAAGAATGTTGTGTTTTAGTATTTAAATTGCCACATCTTTAGTTAAGAATGTATCTCATTCTCTTTAATGTTCTTCCTCACGTTGCATTATGCCAAATATGGCATTTCACTGCTACAAAACTTTTATTGACCCATTACATTTTCCTTCACTTCTCTATATAATCTTTTTACTTCAGTTTTTCAAAGTTAGCCAAATTGACGCATGTTCCTCTGGTCTAAAGCATAGGTTGTAATTGATGTTTATTCGTCTTGTATGATTATTTTCATCCTTATATTGTAGCATGCTCCATGATTTTCCTAAACAACTTGAACTAGCTGTGCATCCAAAATTGCATGTGTCTGTAATATGTATGTGATGTGGTCTCATGGGTTACACATTTTTTCCACTCTTTTGAAGTATACATTGAAATGATGCATTGTAGGTTTGCTCTTTTGAGATCGCAGATATTTTTATCATTCTAGCTGTGCATTTGAAACTTAGTGTAATAATTTCATTTTGTGGTCGTAGCAGGTGATTGACAACCTGTTTGTGACATTTGCTGATTTGTACTTCCTTTAGAAGACTGGTTTTACTATGAAGCCTAGCTGTTGAGATTTCCCTGTTAATAGCTTCTCATATGTTATCAGACATTTTTCATATCAGACTTCCAGTTCTACATGAATCATATGCATGGTTGTCTGAAGGATACATTCCTTGTACAGTTTTCCAAAAAATAAAAAGGAGATAACTATTTTTCTTGTTTAATTGTACATACTTGTTTGCATCTTTGCAATATTTATATGTCACAGTGCTTGCTTTCTTAACAAATCCATTAACAATTCATATAAAAGGTAATCGTCTTGTTAGAGGTGACATCCAAATTATTTGATGTCCACAGGTCTAGCAGATTTGGCAGGCTTCAGGGTATTCGGTGTGCACTAGCTGGTAGGAACCTTTACATTAGGTTCGCTTGTAGCACCGGAGATGCTATGGGAATGAATATGGTGTCAAAAGGTGTTGAGAATGTCTTGGGCTACCTGCAGAATGATTTCCCCGACATGGATCTCATCAGCCTGTCTGGTTTGATTCTTCCCTTCTTTCATATGGCAAAGAAAAGCTAGTTTTGCACTCTTTCGATAAAGCTAGCATATCTTTTGTTACACAACTAAACACAACGTCAGTTTGAACTCCTTACTAGTAATGTTACACATGAATTGCTGAAGGAAATGTTTCATCAATGGATGGAAATTGGAAAATACATTTTTTTTGTCAGTTCTGTGAAAGTGTCATGTTACCTAAGGAAAGTGAGATTGCACACTAGATTGTTTGATAAGTTTCCAATTTGCGGTGCCCTCTCTAGAGCTCAAGTTTAGAATACAAACCGCTCTTCTCACGAGGCAGTAGTGAATTTATTAGTTTGCATCTGCCTCGGAGCAAACTTGTTCTGAGGCTGAGCACCTTTAGTTATTATGCCACTTTGTCTTATTCAGTGCAACCATAACCTGAGGAAAGTAAGTTTCTGTACCAGATTGTGCTGAATCTAGAATTTTCATGTTGCTATCTATATTTTTCTATCCACTCTCTAAAGCTCAAGTGCAAAAGGCAAACTGTTTTACGTACAATAAAACAGTAGTGAGATAGTGAGTTCTGGTTTTCATCTGACATGGAGCAAAATTGTTGTAATCATCATGAGCTTATCAGCATTTTCCCCCTGTCATGGTGCCCACCCTGACGTTTTTGATAAACACCAGGCAATTACTGTTCAGACAAGAAGCCTACAGCTGTAAACTGGATAGAAGGTCGTGGGAAATCTGTTGTTTGCGAGGCTACAATCAAAGGAGGGGTTGTGCAGAGTGTTCTTAAGACCACTGTTCAAACACTCGTCGAGCTTAACATTATTAAAAATCTTGCTGGATCAGCTGTAGCTGGATCTCTTGGAGGTTTCAATGCCCATGCTAGCAATATCGTAACTGCCCTATTTATTGCTACGGGGCAGGATCCTGCACAAAATGTTGAAAGCTCACAATGCATAACCATGTTGGAGGCAGTGAATGATGGAGACGACCTTCACATATCTGTGACCATGCCTTCCATTGAGGTACTATGATTTAGTGTGTGCTCTGTTTATAGCATAGCCTATCACTAGTATACAGTTTCACTAGAATTATAAAATCACCAACCGAATGATCCTTCCAGATAATTTTATTATCTCTTGTGCTTTTAGATATGCTGTTCGTTTAGGTGCTGTATTTTGTATTAATAGCCTGTCTTAGTAACCTTTCCATGTTAATACGGGTCATATTTTTCTCAGGTAGGTACTATTGGAGGTGGCACTTGTCTTACCTCACAGGCCTCTTGTCTGAACCTGCTCGGTGTCAGGGGTCCGAATCGTGACTCGCCTGGGGCAAATGCTAAGCTTCTGGCTACCATTGTCGCTGGCAGCGTGCTCGCGGGCGAGCTCTCTCTCCTGGCGGCCCTTGCTGCTGGCCAACTTGTCAAGAGCCACATGAAGTACAACCGATCAAGCAAAGATGTTGCCAGTGCTGCTTCTTGAGCAAATATAGCAGCTCTGCTGGATCCTCCAAGGCTCCATATATAACAGCAATTGCCGGAGCGAGGTCGTCGACAAGCAAATCAGACAAGTCAGAGACTGATTGTACAGAGTGCTGATAAGCGAGCAGGTCCTAACAACAAGCGCAACCTGTTCGACTGCCCTGTTAGAGAACACCTAACAGATTATGCAGCTTCTGACTGTAAACATCTAGTTCCTTTTCTGTTTCTTTTGGATAGCAGAAGATCAGATTAATTCTCTGTTCTCTTTTGTGCAGTATTGTAATTTGCCTATTATGTTGCAGTGTGAGAATTGGCGCAAATTCTCTGCTCGATGTCTGCAGTTTTGCTTCCAGACTCTGGTTTCCTGAAATGGGTGCTTTACACCTGTCGAGGGCACGCTCCTGGAGTTCAGGTTGAAATCAGAAGTGCCTCCTGTTGCCACTTGCGAGGCACTTGCTTTCCGCAACAAGCCCAACATGCTCCAGTTGCTTCAGCACACGGATTTCAATAGGGAAATTAAATATGCTCTAGCTCATTCAGCTCACTGAATTCTAGAGGAATTCTTATCTATTTCGATGCTTCCTGTCCTTGTCAACTAATATACTCCGCACATCTCAGTGTCCATGTTCCTTCTCGAGCAGCACAAAGAACAAGTTGAGCGATTCTTCTGCTTCTTTTCTCCTTTATAAAAAAGAAAAGAAAAGTAAAGTGACCAGGAGTGCACGTAACTTGCAAGAGACGCCGAAAGGCGGGATAAATCGAGCCAGTCAGGCTCAATCACGTCTATCTGCGAGCAAGAGAATTTTCATGCTGTTCCAGAAGCACACTATGCTCGTCATCCTTCAAAGTTCGAATCGCACAACTGTCCATGTGGTCATGTGGACTGAATCGGGCTTTTTCCCGTCCGCGAAGTGCAGAGAGGAGCCGACTGGCGAAGTGCAGCCCCACAAAGAAGCTCGGCCCCTACTCAGTTCCCTTGCTTCTATCTTCAGATGCTATTGGAGCCGCCTCCTATGATCCTATCTACGTCGGCGCGCGACCGCGTGATCCTCGAGGACGCCGGCCACCGGACTCTCAGAGTTGGGGGCTCCGCCTCCGCGCCGCGGCCGAGCGGCGGTGGCGGCAAGGAAAAACAGCCGTCACTTGACGCGACGGGGCGCGAGCGACCGCGGGCCGGCACCGTCACGTGGCCGCGCGGCCCGCCTCCGCGCTGGCCCACGGCCCATGGCGGCATCATCAAAGATTCGACGCGACGTCTCCGGGTCATGGCGCCAGTGCCTGCTGCTTGCTGCTGCGGTTTGCGGTGGCCGGCTCCCACGTGTGGGCGCGGCCCCTCCGCGCGGCCCGCTCCCCTTCCCACGTGGCCAGCCTCCGGCCCCACCCGACGCCCGCATGCCGCATCGCTGCTAGCTAAGCTGGTGCAACCGGCTTCGCTCCTCCCTGGTCGACACGTGTCTCCCTCGGCTCCGCCTTAACAGCGTGGCGCATCATTGCATGTTCTTTCCTCCCTTTCATCTGCTGGACTTCCTTTGGCTGGTGGCATCGTCAGCTAGATTAGCTACACTACTATGCGTACATGCATTATTACTTAATCAAAAAATGTTTGCATTATTACGAATAAAATTATAAGACTATAAGTAAATTATTAATCCAACCAAGCCCCTGATGATGAACAAACAATAATTATCCAAATGATGCTAAGTTAACATTGACATCTGAGACAGGGAAGCTTGACGACAAAACTCTATGAAACGACTCTGAAAGCTGCAAATGGGGTTAGCCATAGCAGCACTTCTAACCGCAAGTTGCGAAATAATGCGGCCCTCTGCTGATTGTGCCCGGCCGGATTACGTGCACCTAGCCCCCGTTAGGTCACCGCAGATTAAGACCGGCCGGCGGCAGACAATGCAACTGGGCGAGCGAGCGAGCGCATCATCATATCATTTCGATCGAGTCCCATCCGATAAAGCAACGGCCGAGAGAGAGACTGCTTAATGGCAGGTCGTTAATAATTAATCACCAAAGTCAGACGCCACGCCTCCCCCCCCCCCCCCCCAACCCCTTCTCTAGTAGAATTTTTTTCAAAAAAGAAAAAGAAAAATATCATCCCTGTCGACAAAGGGCGGCGGCCGTGGCGCCATGAACGGACGGATCGGAGGACGCGAGCGAGCTCACCGGCCACCGCTGAGGATCGGAGCCCGTCGGTCGCTGGAGATCGCAAGGCGACAAGCGCGGGGGCGAGCACATGCCCCGGCGACGAGCTGAGACAGCGCGCCGCTCGGGGGGTTATCTTAATCCCCGGCTAATCTAATCTACTCGCGCCTCCCCACTTGCATGCGCGCTACTTTAATCCGTCTTTAGCCCGCCGCCGATTTTTAATTAGCCGGCCGGCCGGCCATCGGATGCTTTGCCTCTCTGCAATCAATCAGCAGCAGCGGCCAAAGCTATATTTAATCAGTACGGGAGCCAGTATAATAATCTCTTGCTGGCCTGTCCCTAGCTCGAGCTGATCGATCGATGACCTAGCTAGCGCACGCAACGCACCTCGCCGAAGTGAAATTCGGATTCGTTTCGATCGAGTAAAGCCGGCGATTTCGTGCCTGACGTCCTTGATCCGGCGAGGAAATTTACCCCGAAACGGAATCGCGTTCTTTAATTTCTTCCCGGAAAGATCCGAATCCGGCCGTGATGTCAGGAGTTAATGAATGTCGATCGTAATCCACTAGTATAGATTAATATTTATATTTGCATCCAGTACAAATTCACTCTCTGCTACCTGGATGAGCATGCAAGCGCGTACGGAATTGAAGGAATCGGGCGTCGAGGGAAGAGATGAGCTAGGGAAAGCTATGAGCTTCGCCTTTCCAAAGACTAGTATTATTCTGCATCGCAAGCTAGTGATCGCTTTCCGGGCTGGCTAAAGAGCCGGAGGCATCATGCTGGCGAGCTTTATTTCCTGATGTCTTCATTGATTACTGCTCTCGGCACTGGCTGCATGCTCGCCGCTTTTAGGAACGGCGGCGAGGCAGCAGGCAGTCTGTAAAGAATGGGCTTCCCTGAGATGGATGTCTTGATTGTATTGGGCTATTGGCAGAGACCTAACTGAGCAACGTCATCCCAGATTGCGAAAAGTAATCGTGCTCGCTCTCAACTTGCATTGGGGCGATGCGGATTGTGTGAATTAATTATGTGTCGAGTTCCTCGGTACAATAATATTCGTGGTAGTGGTATATCCATGATCCATCTGCACACCGGGATAATTAGTGGGTATGCTTCCTGAAATGGTTAGCAGACTTTAATACTTCTGATTCTGTTTGGAAACAAATATGCAAGGCCTGGTTTTGTATATATGCAGCCACTGGACAAATTACATAATATTCAAGCTGTTCGATCATGTCATGGCCTGGATAGATTGTTGTAATCTTTGATAAAGCGACCAGATCGAGGCAATCATTCGTCGGAGGAAAGAAACCAAACCTTTTGAAACAGGCAGGATCGAGGCAAACTTAAATTAGGAGCATCACCAGTAAATTAAACTAGCTGCACGGCTGCATCTCTGACGACTGATGATACAGTTATAAAGGTGTGTACATGACCTTTGCCCCACACATGCTAAGCTTGAGCTGTTCACACAGCATGACAGCACGCATCTGCATGCACTGCTGGTAACCCACAACACCCCACTTGGGCCATTTCTCCTTTAATCAATCGTACCATGACGAGGATTTGGTTATCATTTCTCTTGCATTGTGGCTCTGAGTAATTTACAGTGAGAGAACTGAGATTAAATATAACCTGCCTGGCATCATGGTAACATGCATGCATATTATTCTGTGATACATCAGTGTTCCCGAATTATATTGGTGCACCGTACGCACACAATCATCAGTAGATCGCTGATCTAGCCTACAGAAATATCCATTTTGGCGGGGCTAGCTGTGCATATGTGTAATCTTATATATACTATGGCAGACGCCAGGTAAGTTTAGAATACTAGCTAGCCCTAGCAACTTGTTACAGAATCCATCAATAATCTGCTACGTTGTTCTTCCATATGCATCTTATTCGACGTATGTGTTGCAACTACCAGTTATGCTTTTTTTTTTCTTAACTGTTGGCTGGGTTTAAATGTTGAATCTTTGAGCGACAACAGTACGCGCAGTTTTGAATATCTGAACCGACACGTACGTCACTTTTGAATTGGAAAATTAATTTGGAGGCTTATTTATGCTCCATGCATGAAGGCGTGTTTGAAGCTATGATAATGCTCCAAACGACTCTTAGATCATGCCTTTATCCATCCAATCCAAGTAGTTGACCTTACAACTAACTGACCGAGATAGCTCATCATACGCTAAACTAAAATCCTGTCACACACTGTCAGGTCGTCTCTCGTATCCCTGCGCATCCAAAAAAAGAAAAGAAAAATCAAGCACCTCTCTCTAGTCTCTACTATATACATCGATGGTACACCTGTACATCGTTGCTCCCCTCTCTAGCTGAGTTGTTTTCTGCTTGACCTAATGAACCGGCAAGGAATAATCAAGCAAAGGCATCAAGCTGCAGCGTAGCTATATACAATAATAATGCAGAAAGAACCAACCACCAACTGTGCACAGTGAGGAGAGTTAGGTCATGGCATGGAAGGCATAGCTTGTCGCCACACGCCGGGGGCGTCACATCATCAAGGCCGGGCTTCTTCCAAGCGTAGGCGACGGAATTGGCCCGGCCCCCATTATGTACTCCCCCCGGATAACATAATCATAGATAGGGTTCCAACACATAAACAAATGGGGTTTAGTTAGTTGAGGAAACCAACGCCGTCAGGCTAGCTTTTGCAGGAACTGCTAGCTCGCTGAATATTTTACTGCAAGCAGAGCCAGCCATCCCACTGGAATGAATATCAGATCATATATATCGTTCCCGCGCACTCTTTTAATTTGTCCACCCAATGCGATCTTTTGGTCGATCTGCTCCCAAACTTTTGCTCTCTAGCTAGCTCTTTGTTTGCTCTGGTGCTTCCGTTCAATCGCCATTGGCTCGGCACTTGTAATACATGTAGCTCCTTAGTTTAATTAGTTCCTGCACTGGAAGGCAACAAAGAACTAGAGATCGATCAAGAGGGAACGCATGAGGTCACGTGCTGTTTGGAGCTAGCTAGCTTGACAAATCAACAATTAATAATAATCACTGCGAGGAGCCGATGAGAGAGAGAGATGCTGCGAAGGATAATATAAGTTTTGAGCTCATCTGATCTCACCCACACCCAGGAGGCCAGGAACCAACAAAGTAAAAGCACAAGGACGGCGGCGACGACGACGACCTGGATAGCACGAACGGAACTAAACAAACTTGTACTCCTCCGTATATAACAATCCAGACGTCGCTGTTGGCGTTTTGACTTGCCGCGCGCGCTCCCGGCCGGTTTACATGCAATAACTCTCCGCACGCACGCGCGCGCGCGGCGCGCCCTCTGAGGCTCTGAGCGGCCGCGGGCCGGGCGGGCTTTACTGGCAGACGGCGTACCGACACGGATCGCTGTTTGTTTAATCGCCGGTGAGAGCGTACGTGCTCAGCTCCTGCCGCCGCGCTGCGCCTGCGCCGCAGAGATAAAATACTGGCGCGCGCGCATGTATGCATGTGTGAGAGCGAGAGGGTCATCACTCATCAGTGGGTGGCGAGCTAGCTAGCGGCTACTAGGATCGCCGATCAGAGGAGCGTGCGGTGGCGACGATGATGTGTGATGCGATGCGCGCGTTGCTTGTGGCGGCAGGAATTGAAGCAGGGGCCATGGATGCGGCGATCATCGATTGGGTGGGAGTGGGAGGGCGACATGGCGGCATGGGGCGCGGGGAGCGGGGAGGAAGACGACATGCGTGCATGCGGGCGGTGGCGCCATTGATCGGAGAGAGAGGAGGCCAGTGAAGAGAGGTGGGTGCCCCAAGTGGAGCCTGCCGCAGCTCTCGATCGATGATTCATCGCGTTGCGTTTCTGCTTTTTGGGGCCGGCGGCGGAATGGGAGGGAGCGAGGACGCTGGGATAAGCCGGGGGGCCGGGCCGGGAAGGCGGTCAGGTTCGTTTGACCACTGACCGCACGTCCCCTCGGCGCGTTCAATCAGATCGTGGCATCGTGCGCCGGTGCGGTGCGGTGGGGGCGGCGCGGCGCCGATGGAGGAAGCGAGCGATCGGCGAGCTGAGGCTCGATGGCGGGGAGAGAGGGAGGGAGGGAGATCACATCTCACATGAGTCATGATGCAGCAGCGGCTACCAGCCGTGTGCATGCGTGTCGCGGTGCAGGCATGCATGGGCGTAATTGCCGCGCGCGTGAGCCGACGGATGGACGGATCGATGACCCACCCGCTCGATAGATCGCGAATGATTTGCGATCGAATCGCGGGGCCGGGCCGGGCGAGCTGCGGGTACTCCACGCGCCCGGCGCCACCACCACGTGTCTGACAGCTGTACGGCGGTGGGTAGCGGCCGGCGCTCTTCCTTCCCTTTGACCGCCAAAAACCCAAACCCCGCCTTGACCGCACGTGGCGGCGCGCGACCACCGAGCCCGCCGGGCCATACGTCCCCGCCTGACCGTCGGATCGGAAGCGCTGCTCGTAACCGGCCGTCGATCAGGCGTCTCCCCGCGCGTCGATGTAATTTGCGTTCGCCCGTTTCGATCGAGGGCGACGATTGCATGCAGATTCTGTGTTTCTTACCCGTTGACCCGCCGAGTAGTGATAATATCACTGCAGCACTGTACGATCTCTGTGAACAGCAGCACTACTAGTAATTGCCTCGCAAACGGCACGGGAGATGCGGATCCCGTTGGATCAGGTTGCGGTGCAACCGCACCGGAACGTACGCCTGCAGGCAGCAGACATCGAATCCTAGCCTTTGACCGTCCAGATTTGCAATTCATCAGTAAAGAGCAAGTAAACCTTGCCAAATATTCTACATCCAGACTGCCTATGGTTTCAGGTTTTCAGAGTAGCTAGCATGCATCATCAACTTTCCGATGCAGTAGGTTCTTTAAATGTTCTTCTTCTAAAAAAATTACAGCGGCAACGACATACCAACCTCGAGTTAAATTAAAAACTGTTAATTACGACGTCAACGTCCTCTTTGAAAGGGAGAAGAAACCAGAAAGAGTAAAACCGTAGAGAAGCAAACGAGAAGACAGTGGAAGAAATCCCTATCATGGGCTGAGCTTCAAGCGTACTTCAACTCTTGCTCCGACGGCGAGAGCTAGCGATGGAGCCACCCTCGTTTATTTGTCGCCATCCCGATCATTGCTCGCGGTTCCGGCCGTATATATTAAAATTTAAATCCCCCCGCTGTGCCTCGAGATCCAACCAATCAGGGCCTAGTCATTCAAATTTGTTTCGCTCTGCGTGCGTCACACGATAACGACCCGCGGTTTCAAAATGTTATTAGCGTCAGCCTGTCAGGTCCAGCGAGGCGCCAAGGTCAGCCGTGTCCACCCAGGAAAGCTCGATCACAGACTGCAAATCCCTGGTTTCCTCATTGCCCATTTTGCATATCGCTGATGGGACCCCCCCCCCCCCCCCCGGCACTGACAGTGCCATACTGCCATGTAAAGAGAGCACGCAGCTGATGATCATGCCGGTAACAATAATTTTTGTTTTTTTAACAGACAAGAATAATTCTGATGGTCGGAGTAAACATGCTTTATACACCCTACGCGAAAGTGATTTATCGTACCTGCCGAGGCGGTGAATATACGAATGAATTTGCCATGGTTATGGATAAGCAAAGAGCAAGCTCTTCCCTAGAATAGTTGATTGCATTGGCTGAACAATATTATGCAATTTTTAATTCCTTTTTTATTGTAAATAAATCTTTTTATTTTAATATATAATAAGTAAGTGATCACACCCCTCCTATTTTATAAAAAAAATACTCCATCCGTTTCAAAATGTATATCGTTTAGGCAAATATAGATGCATAGATTTTGATATGCACTTAGATAAATATTGTATATAGATACATAACAATTATGTATCCAGAACATACATGACTACAAAATCTTGAGGTAGTGACACCGTAATAGTACCTGAAAAAAATTGACACCGCAATAGTGGCGGTCCAGAGTACTAGCAAAATTTGTGGGTGCCGGCACGACCCTCCTTTAGGTTGTTTCTATACTCGGTGGTTGTATCTATACTTTGGTTAGGATAATTCCATATTTATGAGAAAACCCTAGGTTATAAAAGTATAGCATCAAACTACACCTTGCATTTATTTATATATATATATATATATATCCACGTCCTTGAAACTTGGTATATTATATATAATACCTAATATATACAAATTACAATGCATTAAGATGATGACCTTGCTGTTAACACTGGCATGATTACTGGACAATCGGGTGCGGTTGGAATGAAGATCGCCCAACCGCAGCGCCGCATCATTGGAGTATTAATAGGTACGGGTGCCAGGATGATCACGCATGGAACGCGCGGGCGCGAGCGAGGCTTAGCTCCTCCCTCCGACTCCCAGAGGCCCCTATTTTCAAACACGTGCGCGCATCACCTCCCAACTGCAACCGGCCGTACCCGATCGTCAATTGCACACACGGATCGCACGCGTAACGTCCCTGTTGTTAGCATCGTCGCGTTCTTCCCGGAGCCTCGCTCGCTCCTTCCTTGCCCGTACGTGCAGGTTGCTGCAAGCTAGCTAGCGCGTCGTCCACATCGCCCGCGGCCATGAACAGCAAACCGCCCATCAATAATCGCTACCGGCCTCCTCTCGCTGTGTCCAGCGACCTGACGTGACGTGACGTGACGAGCACAACCCCTCCTATCCCGCGCTAGTAGCTGTACACCCGCTCGAATCGCCGGCGAACGATCGCGCCCGGCTCGCCCGCCGCCCGCCGCCGGGGCCGGCCGCGCGCAGCCCGCGTCCGCACGTATGACGCTCTCGGCTAGCTAGCGGCCGGGCTGCGCGCGCGGTGGTCCACCCGGTACCGAGTCGTACGCGCTGGTACGAGACGCCTCGCGCTCGGTCGCCCCCGTCGCGGTCGCGGGCGCCGCCGCCCCCGGCCCGGCCCGTCCGCCCGGTCGGCCCCGCCGATCGCGTCCTCCTGTCTTTCCGTTCAACTAACGCGACAAACGAGTCCGCGGCGTGTTGCTTTGCGCGCGCGGGCGGGCGGGGGGCTTCGGCCTCGGCGGGCGCTGGGTTTTTCCTTGCCGGTGGCCCGCCACCGCCTGGCCTACTTACGCCACCGCGGCCTCTGAACTCCGTTGCCCGACCCCGGCGCCGAGTAAAAACGGGGGGAGTTGGTGGGTGGGAGGGGATGGGATCATTGGACCCGGGCCGGACCGGGAGGCGCTATACTAGATAGAGAGAGAGGGAAAGGCAGGGACCTTATCAGCAGCGCCACCCCCCATCCCTCGCCGTCCCCCTCGGCTCTCTCTCCCCTCCTCCCTCTCCTCTCGCCCTGCCTGCCTTTAATTCGGGGGCCGCGCACGCCGCACGCCCTCCTCCCGTCCCGTCTCTCCCCCCTCCCTCAGCGGCGCCGGTACGGTGGCTACTCTGATCCTCCCCGTGCCTGCCTTATAGCAGCCACCGCATCCAGCCTCCCGCCGCCACGTCTAGGCCCTTCTCCATCTAGATCCCGGCCGCGCGCGACTAGCTCCTGCGCCTAGCTATAAACGCACGCACGGCCTCTCCTACCTAATCAGCATCCTCTCGCTTACTGCTGCCGAGAGGCGGGTTGCGTTCAACTCGGTTTAGGAGGCAGCGAGCCGGCCGGCGAGGTTGCTAAAGCTACAAGCTTCTGCAGCACAGCGTCGGCGTCGAGGAGAAGCTCGCTCGCTTCTGCAGGAGGTAAAGAACTTTACCGGTTAGCTAGTGCATGTGCATCACTGCATCTGCAATTCCATCATCATCATCATAGCTAGCGGCTTGTCAAGACGAGTCAAAAGGTCGAGGGTAGAGGAAAGGAAAAGATCTCTCTCTCATTCCGTGATGTTCCATGTCGAGCTGATGCTCGTTTGAGTTTTGACTTGGTTTGGCGCTTTCCTGATGCACTGTGGCATGCAAATTAAGCTGCTTTATGCTTGTGTCCATGTCCAGGCAGGTTTAGGCAGCGGTGGTGTGGTGGTGAGGGCGAGGAAGGAGCTGCTTCTGCACGCGAGGAGCGCGGCCGATCGAGACCGTGAAGCTGGCGGCCGGCAAGTGGTGGGAGCGGCCAGATGACACGGCCATGCCCGGAATGGACCCCGGCGGAGGCGGCAGCTCGCGCTACTTCCACCAGCTGCTCCGGCCGCAGCAGCCCTCGCCGCTGTCGCCCAACTCCCACGTCAAGATGGAGCACCACAAGATGTCGCCCGACAAGAGCCCGGTGGGCGGCGAGGCCGAGGCGGGCGGCAGCGGGAGCGGGAGCGGCGCCGGCGGCGGTGACCAGCCGTCCTCGTCGGCTATGGTCCCGGCGGAGGGTGGCAGCGGGGGCAGCGGGTCGGGCGGGCCCACGCGGCGGCCGCGCGGGCGGCCGCCGGGCAGCAAGAACAAGCCCAAGCCGCCCATCATCGTGACGCGGGACAGCCCCAACGCGCTGCACTCGCACGTCCTCGAGGTCGCGGCCGGCGCGGACGTCGTCGACTGCGTCGCCGAGTACGCGCGCCGCCGGGGCCGCGGCGTGTGCGTGCTGAGCGGCGGGGGCGCCGTCGTAAACGTGGCGCTCCGGCAGCCGGGCGCGTCGCCCCCCGGGAGCATGGTGGCCACGCTGCGGGGCCGGTTCGAGATCCTCTCCCTCACCGGCACGGTGCTGCCCCCGCCAGCTCCCCCCGGCGCGAGCGGCCTCACCGTCTTCCTCTCCGGCGGGCAGGGCCAGGTCATCGGCGGGAGCGTCGTGGGCCCGCTTGTGGCCGCGGGCCCCGTCGTCTTGATGGCGGCGTCGTTCGCGAACGCCGTGTACGAGCGGCTGCCGCTGGAGGGGGAGGAAGAGGAGACAGCAGCGGCCGCCGCCGGAGCGGAACCGCAAGATCAAGTGGCGCAGTCGGCGGGACCCCAAGGGCAGCAGCCGACGGCCTCCCAGTCCTCCGGCGTGACCGGAGGCGACGCGGGCGGCGGCGGCATGTCGCTCTACAACCTCGCCGGGAATGTAGGGGCCTACCAGCTCCCGGGAGACAACTTCGGAGGCTGGAGTGGCGGCGGCGGCGGCGGCGTCCGGCCACAGTTCTGATCCATGCCTTGCTACGCCCCAATTCTCATCGACGACATGGAGACGTACATCACCAAGATTCAAATGGTGCAGAAGCTAGGCTTGCTATCCAGAACTGAGACATGCATGCTGGATTGTCCGTCCATTGGAGAGATCGACCTTTCATCTGGGTGCTAGAATATAATGCATGTGTTTGCACATGAGGAGGATGCATTGGAAATCATCTGGGCGTTTTAAAAAAGAGAGTAGTGGTGGTCAATCAAAGGGACAAGAAGGAAAGCTAGAGATGGGTTCATGCAAGGGCCAGCTCAATAAACTATAGGTCAGTGAGATCCGATGTTTTGTGTTTCCAGCGTTTTCTTTTCCCCGTTTCGATTTGTAATGTGGTATTCTATCCTGATTGTATCTTGCTGTAGAATGGTGTTTCTATTATAACCATTTGCTTCTCTCCTCTACATACCTGCGCATTAGCAAAACTCTTCCGTGGTCGCTTTCGCATGCGTTTTCAGTTTCACACACACGACTTCCTGGGGTGGATAGTTTCCGGTCAAATATTGAATGGTTCAACCTAGTCAAAGTTTCAATCTTTACATAGGTCGTCAAATATGTTCACTTATTCCACTAGTAGGTCTGCACTAGAGCTGTCTTGAGCACGCAGCATGTGCTTGGAGCATTGTGTTTTTTCTCAAGAAGATGGCCTGTCTCAGTCCGTTTAGTTCTTCCTCCCATGTAGCTAGACCAGAGGTTAGTTTGAGCACTGGTTCTTGTACCTGGTTTGGCAGGGGAGAGAGAGAGAGAGAGAGAGAGAGAGAGAGAGAGAACAAAAGAGCCTTCTGTCCCTCTCTACATTTGTTTCACCTGCAGTACTTTAATGGCTCCTGGAGTCATGTGTGTGAGATTACATGTAGAGCCAGGAGACTATGGGGTAGCTAGCTGGGGGCAAGAAGAGAAAGAGATAGAGATAGAGATGAAAAGAAAAGTGGCAGCGACTCAGTGATGCCGCTGCAGTGCGCCACTGTATCGTTAGGCTGCAGTGCAGTGGGGGACACTGGCCACAAGACGCCAAGCCCAAAATTGACGCTGCCTGCGACCACATCTGCGACGGTACGAGAGATCCTGCGCCTTGCACCCTCCAAGTACAAATGCACAATTCTGGAAAGGGGGGTCCGTCCGCTGCAGCGCCTTAAATGGAAAAGGGGAGGAAGCTTTCGCTTTTGCATAATTTGTGGGGAGGCAACGCCCCCCTCCGGCTTTGGAACTTGCTCATGGCTTTGGAACTTTTGTCGTTGGAGCTGGAGCTGGAGATGGGGATCAGGGCGTTCTCTCTCCTCTCCTTACCTCTCTCGTTCCCAATGTCCCTTGTCGACCCGGTACGGTACATGTACTTTCGTATGTCCCTCTCGATCAGGCATTATTGGCAATACATGCTGCAGAAACAGAAAATATTATGCTATTTTTAATTGGTTTGGTGTTCCTTGGTTAATTTCAAACTTTGCCAATATAGTCCTTCATGAAGTTGTGCTAGCTGCCCTCTTGAATTCCATTTATCGATTTAAATGCAATCCAATATTGTAAATCTTTATTTCTATTTATTTGTAATACGGCAATTGTTTACATGCAATATACTATGGTCAGTTTTGTCACAGTATCGTTTTTTATTATATCATTGAACAACTAAATCCAAATAATGTAAAAATGATGGCATTTGAGTTGAGTTGAAGGTTAGCTCGCAAATAGAACACACGATAGAGGTTTTGGCACCATAGAAAATATTAATTAGTGCTGAGTTTCCCTCATAATAAACTGAGCTAATCCTTTCTCATAATACACACCAAAGCTCTTACTGTCCATTTGGGGGGGTGGGGGGGGAATCAGTGCTAAGCTTATCTTGTCGGCTAGGGCCATCGTCATGAGAATCTAGACTAATGCTACACCTATAGCCATTGGTCAACTACTTTTGCTTCTACTGATTGTATAACAAAAGCATAAATTAAACATAAAATATCAAGCTAATTTTCATATATATAATAAGTTCTTGCTTCTTAATCAAATTCTAAAAATACGTAATTTGATCTGTTCAGCCTTACTCTCCAGCAGTCTGAAACATATTGTTCACTCTGTCTATGGTTTGCAAGTCAACTTAGTCTCCGAGCAGTTTTTTACTCACTAATAGCCTAAGAGTAGTATATATAATAGGGTCCTGAGGCTAGAATAGCTCCCTGCGTCGCAGGATGCTTGGAATTGGTTCTCTTTATGATACGCTCGACCTCGAAATTCTAGCGAAAATGGCACCGTCAGGATTTGAACCTTTGTTGTCTACTTTAGAGGCAGGTCCAATGACCTCTAGGGTTCTCCTCCCCTCCCCAAACTAGTATATATAACTAGGTCACTTAATTAAGTTGAGAATATTTTAATTACATGATAGATGAAATCAAATCTATTGTTACAAACTAGTCCAAAAAAAATTTTCATGACATGTTTTCCAAATGGTTTAAATAGACCAACAACTTTTCCAAAAAACACTATCTTGTGCTTGTGAGTGTATGTTGAACTTTATAAGATGACATGCCGGCCCATTTCTTATTTGTTCTGTCATCGGCTCTAGCTATGATATACAATTTTTTTGACCGAAGTCAGTAGAGGAAGCCCCAACCTAATTTTTATATTTTTTATTCCAAATCTGTTTAATTCGCTTCTACAGGGAGTCAAACCCAGACATGCTGGATGCGGATGCTACACAGGTGCTCTAACCACTAAGCTAGAGGTCCTTTCGTAGCTATGGTATACAATTGTTGGATTGAAAATTTCATAAAATAATTTAACCACAGTTTGAGTGATGTCTGTGATAGTGTGATGTCCCACGGCCCGGTATCTACATTGTTCCTTTGCTTAGTGCCCGTGTTGTGTTTACGTATACGACTACTATTAATTTTGGCATGAACTCCCAGGGACATACTTCCCATATGAATCTCCAGAAAAGTGTTAAATCTAAACGGGGTGGAACCATACTAGCCAATGGATCGAATCCAATGTCGGGTCATATGTTTTTATTATCGAAATTGAAAAGTTACTTAAGAACTTTGGTGCGTTTTCAAAAGAAAGGAACTTTAGGTACAGCTTAGAAACATATGGGAAGTACCACCATTCTTCTTCCTGGAGCAATTGATACCAATGGGCGTGCAGAGATGAGAGATGGGCCTGCTGTGTGAAGTCATTGCCACCACTGACGAAGGAGAGGGAGTCAGCTTTGAAGATCGGTGATGAGGCCCAGCAGGTAGCCAGGCATATAGCACACACTACTTTTAAAGTTTCAAATTTATGTCCTAATTCCAGACTACAAAAATGTACAGTTGATCTGTGCTATATATGCATGCTTGTATGAGGGTGTGTTTGGATCCTCTCATTTTGGAAGAATTGAAATCTTCTTAATAAACTAACTATTTGGCTTAGAATTTAATATCCCACCACTTTCTAAAGTTTAGATACAAACATATCCTAAATTTATAGGATGAAAGATGAAAATTGATTCTATACACCACGAAACTATATTTCTATTCCGTAACTTATAACACGGTCTTTGACTTACTCCTCTACAATACAAATACAGTAGATAAGTATCTTTTCATATGGCTAACAATAGTATACAAATATATTCCGTATATAATCATATTTTTACTGTAGAGGAGTGAGCGAAAGAGCGTGCTATAAGTTACGGAATAGAAACATAGCTTATGGTGTAGAATTAATTTTCTTCTCCCATCCTATAAATTTAGGATACGCTTATATCTAAACTTTGAAAAGTGATGAGATGTCAAATTCTAAGCCAAATAGTCCAGTTTATTAAGTAGATTTCAATTTCTCCAAAATAGTCACTTCCTCTAAAAATTTGTTTGTTGATTTAACCAGCACCAAGTTAACGCTTCAAGTTTATTAGAACATGTAAGACCAGATTTCAGTAAACAAAGATTCTGATTTCTATGCTGCACATAGCATGAGAATGGCCCTTGTCATCCACGTAGAAAACAACAGAGAGGAGCAGACAATCAGAGCCGTCGTCTCTCCCCATCGGCCTGCCATGGTCGCGTTCCCTGAGCTCGAGCTGCAACCAGGGCATGGATGGGGGTGGGGGTGCGTAGGGCCGTAGGGGAATCGCCTGAACTGGCATTGCTGTCCATTGTGAATTTGTGACTCCATTTGTTCCGTCAGTTCGAACTGCAGGCACAGCCCTGCTGCGAGGGAGACCGTGGGCTTAGACAGGGCTGGTTTGGTTGTTCCGGTTGCGGCCTGTCCGGGCAATTGTGTTTTTTGGGAAGGCCCTTTCATTCCACTGCTTTGACTGCTAGCTTTGAAACTTAGGGCTTGTTCGTTTCTTAGGTCTAAAGTTTAGAGGTGTCACATCAAAGAGAATCTTGTCATTTAGAAGTATTAAATAAAGTCTAATTACAAAACTAATTGCAGAACCCCAGGGCTAATTCGCGAGACGAATCTAATGAGGTATATTAGTTCATGATTAGCGGATGATTACTGTAGCATCACTGTGGCAAATTATAGATTAATTAGGCTCATTAAATTTGTCTCACGAATTAGCACCCATCTATGCAAAAAGTTTTATAAACAGATTTTATTTAATACTTCTAAATAGCAAGATTTGATGGGTTAAACTTTAGAGGGGAGGAAACGAACACTCCCTTAAAGTAGAAGGGAGGAAACAACACACCCTTAGAGTGATACTGAAAGAAAGAAGAAACTGACCTAAAAAAGCTGGACACTGATGGAGATGATCAGATGAGTTTTTGTTTTGTTGAAAAGAAGCGAGTGGTAATTCATCATTCAGAAATCATAACCGGACATCCTCAACACTGAATCTAAGGATCATGGCAGCTGAATATTCTCTAAAGAACGAAACCTGGCCGAAATTCTCTCTATTCGTGGCACCAAAAGGAAAAGTTAGCTACAATTCTAAATCATCACAGGTCGTAGTAACCATTTAGTTTCATTTTAGGCAGATTAAGGTTCACAATCTATGAACTTCATGCAAAAAGAAGTAGAGTCTATTATTTTGTAGCATCGTTGTGGCTGGGCTGGGCCTTGACCTTGAAGCGGACAAACCGGAGGCGGACGTTCGCTGGCACACGCCGATCGAGCTTCGGCTGCATTGGCTCTGCAATTAGCGTCGTAAGCTTGCAATTGTGACTACCAGGTCCTGGTTCACTTGGTTATCTAGCTTTAGCTTGCCGTGCAGAAATGCCGTCATGAGAAACTCTGACATTGTTAGCTAGAGATGAATCTTGCGCCGAACGGCCAATCTGACCGGTGTAGTCGCCGTCGCCGCCTCGCCGGGAACTAAGCCGAGCACCACGACGGGCCATCGCTGACGGCTGACGCCTACATTGGAGGGCGCGACGCGCAGTGCAGAGGGCATGAGCCAGGAAGCCTCACATGCCTGCGGCTGCTGCCTTCCTGGGCGGTGCCTCCTCTCACTTCGCCGGAGCTTGACGCGGGGAATCGTGGAGGCCAGAGGCGGGCACGGTGGTCGAGCGCCCAGAGAGAGGAAAGGGTCTCCCAGGCTTGCGACCCGCGCGTTGATCACAGCCGTGCATATCCAATCTGACGGTTACCAGACCCCAGAGGGTCCCCTGGACGGTAAATCCAAACAACGACCACCCCCGAGCTCGGGCAGCCCGCCCCACCAACGGCAACCACGCCGTCGTGGCTTCCTCGACGAGTTATCGCAGCTTCAGAGCAGAAGATGGAGGCCACGGGGTCGTATAGCTTTCTCCTGACCCATCCCGGCTGCTCGGATGTACACGCCGCGCCCGCGCCCATGGACATGGAACATCGCCGGTGCGGCTCGCCGCCCGCGTCGCTGTGCAGTCCGCCGGTCCGCCCCCTCAGACCTCGTCGGCATTCGTCCGCGTGAACATCCAAGGCTTCCGGCCCCTCGCGTGCGCCAGTCCACGGGCTCGCATGGAGGCGCTGGCGGGGAGGCACGTGATGACAGGTTGATCCGCCATGTGCCGCGAGGCCGGCACGCGTGCCGCGCCGCGCAGGAGCAGATGGCCGTCGAAGTTTGACGACGACCCACTCCGCCGTTATGATCTCGGAGCCGCGCCCGCGTCTCGCCAAAGAGGCACGGACCTCTTCCTTCTTGCCCTGCTGATCGTCGAACCTGGCGGTGCGGCAAGCGGCCGAGCGCGCGAGGAAGGCGGCAGGGCCTCGCTACGTTGCAGGCAATCAAGACCGCACAAGTGCAAACGAATGGACGCGGGGGGGGGGGGGGGGGGGGGGGGGAACGGCTGCCCGGCGCCATCGATGGGCGATGGCAGCCAAGCCGTGCAGACCTCTACCACGGGCGCTCACGGCTTCCGCGCATGAGAAGGAGACCAGGGCAGCCGAGCTGCTGCCTGATCCACTCCAGCTCGCCAGTGAGGCACGCGCGTCCTCCTGCAGTCCTGCTCCTGTAGAGGCTCACCCGGCCGGCGGGCGCCCATCGCCCCCATCGTCGGCATTCATCGCCACGGGCAAACGTCCTCGCCACGCGATCCGGCAGTGGAATTTTGTGGTGATTTGGAGCGCAGTGAAGTGAGGGGAGCAGACTAGAAAGAAAGGAGGAATCGGCTCGGTGGCGGCCATTGAGCTCGACGCCTGCGAACTCCAATCAGAGCGCCGCTGCGCGCCAAAATGACCAGCGACGCCAGTGCCGAGTCTGGAGAGCCGAGCCATGGGAACTCGGTTCGCTGCGCCGATTAATGCGCGACGCCGATTGCGGGCGCGGCTGCTTCTGGAGTCTGGACGGACGGGAACGGGTGCGCGGGGGCCGGGGTTGGGGTGAGGAAAAAAATTCCAGGGTCGTCGGCGTCGAGCCCGCCGCTTTCGGGGACAGATGGCGGGTCAAGGAAGTCAGGCGGCGTCGCACGGTGGGGCACGGCACGGCTCGGCGTCCAGGCTCCCTCCAACGCTAGTCCACGCCGGGGCGACGGAACCGAGCGGCCCAGCGCTGCGTGACTCGTCGTCGCTGCATCAGGAGATACCGACCGCACCGCGCGGCGCTTCCACAAATTTGCCCCTCGGCCGCCGATCCCGATCAGGGGTTCTCCCGACGCCGCACGGCATGGCGGCATGTCGCGACCTCGCCGGAGCTGAACAGGAAGACACGAAGGAGAAAGCGCGCGCAGCGGAGGACTATTATGGAAATATCATAATCCTATTTATGGGGGGGGGAATGCAAATATCCGGATCGCGATCCAAATTAGGAATGCAAATTAGGGAGGACTATTAGGAAGTCGAACGCCGCGTTGGAAACTTGGAATGCCGGATGGAGGAGAGCTGAGCAGTGAACACCATGCCGGTATGCAGAGCAGGTTATTGAAAGCAGAGAGGCACTTCATACTCCTTTTGATTAATTTCTGCTAACTGCTGCCACTGCCGCCAAGGTGCACATTACAATGGCTATTGCCAGCGTACAATGTCCGGACCGTCGCTTACTTATACTTTTCTCAGCGTAGCAGGCAATCTGTAGGTTGACTGGATTATTCTCAACCTAAGTTCCATTGGTAGATTACAAATATAACTGCACATATCGTTTTACTCAGTGCATGAGTAAAAGTGCTTCAGTTATCTTTTTCAGGATGCGAAATTGTTACATTCATCTTAGATATCTGCCTGTTGATTTAACCAGCACCAAGTCAAGTAAAACACGATCAAGTTGATTACAACATGTAACGCCAGATTTCAAGAAATAAAGATTCTGATTTCTATGCTGCACATAGCATGAGAATGGCCCTTTTCATCCACATGTGGAGACCTTCAGAGAGGAGCAGACATTCAGAGCCGTCGTCTTCCCCCATCGGCCTGCCATTTCCGCGTTCCCAGAGCTTGATCGAGCTGCAGTCTGCAGCCAGGGGATGGGTGGGGGTGGGTAGGGGGATCGTCTGAACTGGCATTGCTGTCCATTGTGATTCCATCTGTTCCGTCAGTAGGCTCGGCGTGAAATCTCTCTGCCGCGAGGGACACCATGGGCTTAGACAGGGCCGATTGGTTGTTCCGGTAGCGGCATTCGTGTGCAATTGTGTTCGTTTAGAAAGGCCCCCTTCTACTGCTTTGACTCCTAGCCCTGAAACTAAAAGTGGCACTGAAGGAAAGAAGAAACTGGGCTAAAAAAGCTAAACACTGATGGAGATGATCAGATGAGTTGATCATCTACAACTGGTGGAAGCAAGTGGTGACACGAACAACACGCCGATACAATACTGAGCAATAGAGATTTCTAAAACAATAATACAAGTTCGACGTAAGCAAATATGAATCCAATTCGAGTACATCAAGAGTTCCCTCTATAAGAGCCTCGTTCAGACTTCTGAATCCTAATGAGAAGAATAGTGTGCTACTCATAAGCAGCACAAAAATCTAATTCGAGTACATCGAGAGTTCCCTCTAAAGAGCCTCGTCCAGACTTCTGAATACAAATGAGAAGAATAGTGTGCTACTCACAAGCAGCACAAAAATCCAAGTTCTTCGATCATGAACAGCCATGGCATAACACACATCAGAGGGTAGATTTCAGCACCGGCAATTGCCCTTTTGATTGGCTGGTGGTTGATACACCCAAATATAGTCAATCAGACTTGCCCTCCTGCGCACCAACCTCCTGCAGATAGTGTTCAGCGTCCAGAGCGGCCATGCACCCTGCACCGTCCACAGGTAATGCCAAAATTAGATATTGGTCATACTCATCCACAAATATATGATCATCTGAAACCACTAAGATCCAGTCTCCTAGATTGATCTCGTCATGAGACAGTGAGTCACAACCACAACCTCCATTCATAGTCTGCCACTCTAGCTGTAGGATCGGGAAGCCATAGCTTTGAATCACACTTCTGAAACTGCTAGCACAAAAGATAAACCAGACCAAAACCAAATGCGTGCATTTCTTTTTTAGGTTAAAAGATAACAAAAGCTTTGTAAAAGCAGATGCATCTCGTATGCGGACTTTTCTAGACAAAACAGGTAATGGTTTAACTCTTTCTGAAGTGTTTGATTCTGCATTTTAACAAATTAATAAGCATCAAATAGACATAATCATTTGTGCAGTTCATGAACAATATCAATGGAGTACTTCGTCAAATTGATTTTATCAGAAATTCAGCCCTTTTGATCACAACATCTGTTCTATGTTAACTTGAAGAATGTGTTGGCTAAACAGATTTATTTTGGGTATTTCTCAACCAAGACTCTACTTGCTAGTGTTCAGCCACAGTTCCAGTTTTATTATTTTTAGGCCCTTCTCTGTTGAACCTCATCCATGTATGCAATAAGTTGAACCTGGACCTTATCTGTTAACCTCATCCATGTATGCAATAAGTTCCAACTTTATTGTCTCATATGAATTACGGTAAAATTATAATGCCTACGGGCCTGCTAGAACAAGTGAACAGGATAAAACTCATCAACTCAGAAGAATTACAATTGCAAATTCAAATTCCAATTCCTATAAATCACAATAGCACTAACAATATGCCCAGTTGCTCTAAATTCAGAAATCTTTTGGTTAACTGCAGCACTGAAAAGCAGTGGCGGAACTGAGGGGGCGCTGGCAGGGGCCATGGCCTCCCCTAAAAAATAGAAAATCAATGCATAGTATATAATTAGTTGATAATATTAGATCAAATTTCTATAGAAAATCAATGCAAAACTAAAGGAAAGACTGGTTTTTCTTTGGTAGAATAGCCTATTTCGTTCCCGAACTTTTAGTCGAGGGTCAACTTCATCCCTAAACTTTCAAAATAACTGTTTCAGCATGCAACTTAATTTAGTCCTTCCTTCTACGTGTCTGGCCATGTTAGCATACCATATCAGCATCCAAGTGTTCCTATTTGTGTAGCAGCAACATATATTGGTTCACACATACTTAAGGAACTTTTGTACGTGTATAATAAATGTATTCGGATCAACCCCCTTCCTTAAAAACCGTACATTATTTTAGTTTCGTCAAGATGAAATTTTTATAATGACCAAATTTATAGAAATGTTAATTTTTTTATGAACCATAGCTGACTAGATGTGACAAGGCGTGCCAACATGGCATGCCATATAGGACAAAGGATTCAATTGAGCCTGATGGAGAAATTTGAGCACTGAAATAGTCGTTTGGAAGTTTAGGGACGAAGTTAAGCTTCGGCTGAAAATTTGAGGATGAAATTGACTATTCTATTCTATATGTTTGTCCCCCCCCCCCCCCTAAATTTTCTCTCCAGGTCCGCCACTACTGAAAAGTAACTTTTTTTCTCTCTTTTTGATTTGATGTTTTTAGAACTCGTATGTGTAAAGCTATCAAGAATGGACATATGGAAATAAAAACACCATATTTGTCATTAAACTACTTTATAGCATCGTATGGTATTAATTTCTAGTATTTTGAAGTTACAGGGGTAATTATCAGAGTTACATCTTGGATAATATTGTTATATATAGAAATTGAAATGCTGCCAATTATCAAGGGATGCATCTGATTGTCACTGGAAAGCAAGAATAATTCCCACATTGTACCTTAAGAAAGTTCCTCTTTGAAGCGTCATACTCTCACTACATTGCTAAAACATAAACTAAGCTACTGGCCATTGAACTTTCATGGTTTCCATTGCAGTTCAGAGGGGAATTTCTATCCTGATTGATATGTATGAACATGGAATCACTTGCAACACATAATGATAGAATCACATAGCAGTAGAGTAATACCTGACCCAGCAGCAGTAATGGCCTGGCGATACTTCTTATCCTGCACGTCGCCAGCAGCGAAGACCCCCTTCACATTGGTGTGAGTGGAGCCCGGCTTGGTTGCCACATATCCATCTGAATCGAGTTCGAGCTGCCCACCGAGGAACTTGGTCGCCGGCTCGTGCCCAATTGCAAAGAAGAGGCCGGCCACCTGAAGATCCGAGACGTCACCACTCACCAGGTTCTTGACCTTGACGCCAGCCAATGGGCCGCCGCCTTCGCCGCCATAGGCCTCGACAACCTCCGAGTCCCAGACGACCTGGATTTTGGGGTTCTCGAGCGCCCGGGCCTGCATGATCTTGGAAGCCCGAAAGGTGTTCCGGCGGTGGATGATGTAGACGTGGGAGCCGTACTTGGTGAGGAAGTTGGCCTCCTCCATGGCAGAGTCGCCGCCGCCTATGACGGCGATGGGCTTGTTCCGGAAGATGGGGGCGGCGCCGTCGCAGACGGCGCAGGCCGAGATGCCGCGGTTCCAGTACGCATCGGAGCCGGGGAAGTGGAGGCGTCGGGCGACGGCCCCCGTGGCGACGACGACGGCGTCGGCGAGGACGGTGGTGGAGTCGGAGGCGACGCGGAAGGGGCGGGCCGAGAAGTCGACGGCGGTGACGGTCTCGGAGAGGATGTTGGTGCCGAAGCGGAGGGACTGCGCGCGGCAGCGGTCCATGAGGTCGGCGCCCATGATGCCGTCGGGGAAGCCCGGGAAGTTCTCGACGTCGGTGGTGGTGGTGAGCTGCCCGCCCGCGGCGATGTCGTTGGCCATCCAGCCCTCGAAGAGCACGGGCTTGAGCTCCGCGCGGGCGGCGTAGATGGCCGCCGTGTGCGCGGCGGGGCCGCTCCCAATGATGCAGACGCGCGTGCGGAGCGGCGCGGCGGCGGATCCGTCCATGGCTGCTTGCTCGGCTTGGCGGCGGCGGCGGCGGTCAAGGGGGCGCCTCTGAATTCCGAAGGGAAATTACGCTTCGCACCTCGTCGGTCCCTGGTCACTGGTCTGATTGAATTTCTGCTTCAGGAAGCCGATTAGCCAATGGCCACGTTGTAATTGTCTCAGGCTATCAGCGTCGCCCCCAATGTTGATCTAGTACTATATGCTACTCCTAGCATGAAACAAATTAACACTTCCATTGAAATTGAAATACCACGACATTTTTACTTGTTTTACAAGAGGAATGATGTATTTGCACGCACGTACACCACGTTTCATGCACCCATACGAGAAAATAAGTACTCCTTGCATTCTGAAATAATTACATTCTATTTTAAGTCAAACTATTTGAACCTCGACCAAATTTGTAAAATAATATTAAAATTTATAACACTAAATAATATGTAGGAGTATACTATAAAATATACATTACAAAAGATCTTTTTTTTGGAGGGGGCATTACAATAAATCTAACTATGCTTACTTGGTATTATGATTGTTTTATATTCAACTTAGGGAAAAATATAAAAGTGTATATTTTGGGACGGCTGGAAAGCACATAGTCGCATGGATTTGCTCAGGTTCACACATATTGCGCTTCTTGTTACGACGGGTCATTTATTTGTGATATTGTCTCCATGCATCCCTGGTAGTGGTGGGACTAAAAGACTCGATAGGGTGGGGTATAGCTGTTCTAAGTATTTTTTATTAAAAGGAAGGAACAGGCATCCCGGTTGAAAGAATTCTCCAAACTCTCGATCTAAAATTCGCTTCCACGAGGACTCAAACATAATTTGAGGAGTGCTGCTGGAGCCATCGGAGGCCGTTCCCATAGTGGTGGGACTACAGGTGGTGCGTTCCTTCGTCTTTCACATGGAAATCCAACGACGTCAGCAATCAGAAGGTTCCACGGCATGGCATCAAAGCAAAGACACTCGGAAGATACTTGCCATCGTACATTCGATCCGTCTTGCATGGTGCACTCCATTATTACGGCGATGTACGGGGCCTTCCAATGATGCCCTGCAACTTCGTCGAACGAAGTAGGTCGTCACTCGTCCAGCTTTTTTATTCAGATGCGAGAGGCACGAAAACGCGCATAGGAACGCGCAGCCGACTGCCCACTCTTCCCTCTTGGCTCCATGGAGCAGAGAGTCAAAAGGCTTCTTTCCTTTTCTGAAAGAGATTGGTTGGTTGGGATGCAGCGTTTTGTTGGAATGGACCGAGATAAACAAGACGATCCCGTGGCCCGTTTGTAGATTTCACCTAGCTTAGCTGTGGGCTTTTCTATTGCTTGTGGGCCTGAACTCGCGACCCACCCGGAAATGGCACACCTCGTCTCTAACACAGTTGGATAGTTCGCATATTTACCATGCGTTTAGCACTTGTAGAAACACAGCACCACACTCGCCTACCGGTTCTGGAACGTGCAGCACGATGGCACCTGATGAGTCACACCAGATCACCAACTAGAATCCTGATGTGCTCCCGTGACCCATAGAGAGTAGCTAAGACCAATGACAGGCCAGCGTTATCCACGACACTCACAACTAATCATTTTTAATGGTCCAGGAAAACCGATAAGAAAAACAGCGTGCTACTACCAGGGAGAGTGGCGCAGAGATATGTTTGGCCAGACTTGTTATTCCTTCCTGGAATTGGTCGGAAGCCAACCCAATCCAATTTCTAGCTCGGCACTAGAATATCAAAGAAGCTTCGTCAAACTAGCTCTCTCCCGTCATCAGTTTGCCTGACACACCCTCCGTGTTAAATAACTAATAATTTAAAACGGAGGAAGTACTGTTTAGCGAACAAAAGGAGATTATAGAAATGATCGTGCTATCTCCAATCCTTCGCACGGCGTTGAGCTCGCGAAACTCTGTTTGAATAATCATCTCGATTATTCCAGTCCCGTCCTTTTCTCTGAAATTTAATCGCCTAGACCTCAACGATGGTTCGCTGAAATAACACGCGGAAAATGAAAGATACGGTAACATGCGCAGATGAACATGCCAAAAAAAATTCAACATTTGCAACTCTAAATTTCAAACGGCCCTATTACATCCGTGTGTACGTGTATGTATCAGGTTCACGTCTCTAGGCTCCATTTGGAACAAATGTCACGCAAAATCGAGCAACTTTCTGATTGCTTCAATTTTGTTTGGTTCCAAACGGAGCCTCGAACGCCTATTGCCTGGCGCTGACGGTGCCGTAGTCCTCGACGGGCACGGAGTTGCGCTTGATGAACTCGAGGCAGTCGGCGATCGCCTGCGAGTAGAACGAGTTGGACCGCGCGAACGGCGCCGCCCTCCGCGGCCCCTTGCTCGCCGCCGCCGCGTCCTTCCCACCCCCGACGAGAACCCTCCTGCTGCCGCTCCGCCCGCATCCGTTGCCGCCGCCCGAGGTCGATAGCCTCCTGACGAGGTGGCGCACGTAGCGGCCGACGATGCCCAGGAACGTGAGCAGCTCAGCCCGCAGCCGCCGCACGGAGAACCGGTTCCTCGGGCACAGCCGGAACCCCCTCGCCCCCGCCCGCCGCCACCGCCGACCCTGCAGCCTGACGTAGCTCTCCTGCGACGGCGAGTACTGCAAAGAACCCATCCCTGCCGCAGCCGGAGCTCTCGTGCTCCTGGGTGTGGCACGCGGCGATCGATCGATGTCCCTGCTCTGTCCTCTTCCTGAGTTCGTTCCTGTCTCGTGCGAGCTCTGATGCGCGCGTGCGGCCGGTGGTGTTGCTGCTGGTGCTGGTGGCGGTCAAGTGGCCGGGGCGAGTGGCTACATATAGAGCGCGCTCGGGGCCAAGGGAACACGGCAGGAAGGTAGGTTAGAATCGGGCCTTTTTTTCTCTGGAAGTGACGGGGGATCCCGGGGGCACGACAGGATTAGCTTACGGGGGTGCCGGGGCGAGCGCATTACGGACAAGCAAAAAGGCCAGGGACAGCGACCTGGCCGTGTAAAATGTGAATCGGTCTCGTGCAGCCCTGCCGCTCCGCCCAAATCTGCCGCCGCCGTCGCCTTCCGCGTAACTGGCTGGTTGGGTGATCGTCGACCAACCCCTGCACCGAGCAGTAGACAGTGTAGAAGACATGCCTGCTTTTGTACAGTTGCTTTTACGCGCCGGCAAGCACGCTGCATACGTAAACGTATTGAATAGTGATCGCAGCTTGTTCGGTTGCGTGGCCAATGGAGCACTGTTCTGACAGAAAGTTAGGGCGCCGAAGCAGCTAACCACGGTGGACTACCAGCGATGGTCTGGCAGAAGTTTGTTTGGTGGCTGACCGGTTATGCTGAGCTCGATTTAACTAGCACTAACCATTGGGGATTTGTCACGAAATCGCCGGGCATACGGCGTAGGAGTACGTGGTTTGGCGCTGAGAAACAGGAGCCTGCGTGGCTGCATTGTGCCGCCTGCCCTGAAGTGCCGCACTGCCGAAGACAACCTAGATTCCCTTGCCTGATCGGCTCAGGGATGAACTGGATGCAAATTAGAAAGCTCATGAGCATCTGATGAAGTGGAGTGTACGGACACGCGATTTTCCAGCTGGGTTGCTGCCCTTGTCCAGACCGGTAACCCAAATGTTTTGGCGTGATCGCCGCCAGCTGCTGCCCCTCACTGTCAGCAATATATTCCGCTCACCGAATTTGACACCAGACAGCGCACACGTCCGGTCTGGTACCTGAAAATCTCCAGAATTGACATTTGACGCCCCGCTCTAGAATTTTTGAAGCGCATGGCGAAATCCTACGCGAAATCGGCATTGGTCAAAACCGCAAATCTGGAGGTCACGGGAGCGCCACCGCGGCTCGGGAATTGTCGCCGGAGCGGAGGAGGGTGGGCGAGGGTTTGATGCGGCGAGGCTGGAACACATGGCGCCCGGCGCGCGGGCGTGCCCCCATCACACGCAGGCGAGCTGGCGAGCGCGAGGAGTTCCTTTAGCCTCGGGGCCGCCAGGCCGCTCTGCTCTCTCCCCCTCTCTCTCTCGGGCTCTCAGCCTCCCCATGCGCTGCGCCGGAATCTCGCGGCTCGGCACGACCGCGCGTGTCCCGGTGGCCGCTCACCTACGACCGCGCCGGCGCCCGTGTGAAGGGGACACGCCATCTCGGAATTCGGGGACGACGAAAAAAGGAGAAGCGTAGACGCGTCACGCGTGCGGCGCTGGCGCCACGTTTGCCGCTCGCTCGCTCGTTCGTTGTTCGGTGTGGGTTGGTGTCTCATTGGATCGAAGTTTGTTAAATGCGGCACAAAAGCATCACGTGTGCTTAAGGGCACGTGGCGATGTGCGATTACAGGTTAGGCCCTCTTTGGCAGGGCTTCTTGAGCGGCTTCTTCACCGGCTCCTCAAGGAGCCCTACCAAACGGTTGCAGAGCAAACGGCTCCGGTGGCGAAGCCCCAGGAATCCCGCACTCTGGAGCCGTTCGGAGGTGTGGGAGCCGAAAAAACTGGCTCCCCGCAGCTCCTCCCGTCATTTTTCATCCGTGTCCTCGCGAGGCGGCGACGGACCGAGAGTGCCATGAGGTAGCCAGCCGCAGGCGCGAAGGTGGAGGCGGGCCGTCGGCGGGAGCAGCGAGAGGCGGCGGCGGCCGGCGGTGGGCGCGGGTGGCGGCGGCGAGATAGCGCGGCTGCACGGGGCGCATCGACGTCGGGGCATCAGTGATGGATGAGGATGCCGCACGGCGAGGCTAGAGCTAGGCTGTGGGGGTGGCGAGGCTGGAGCGGAGCGCCGCATGCGGCATGGCAGGACCGATGCGGGCCATGGAGGGAGGAAACGGTGCCGCGCTCACCTCTAGTGCGAGCGTCAACTCGCCGGCGAGGTGGCCGCGCAGCAAGGCTCCGTCGGTCGCGGGCGTGGGGACTGGCCTGGCGATCTGGAAGCCGCGCAGCAAGGCTCCTTCGACGGCGGCGGGCACTGAGCTTGGAATGGGCAGTCACATGTCACGGATGAAGCAGCTAAACGATAAGGATGAAGCAGCGAAGGGATTAGGATAGTTTGTTGTGGGGCTCACATAAACCAAAAATAAAAAGAAAATGTGCGAGACTAATTAAAATTAATGTTTGATTAAGTATTGTTATTTTTTTCATTTTATATGAAATCAAAATATAATCCATGGGTATAAAACTAAGTCAGATAGTTAGAGATATATTGGATATTTTACTTCTTTAAACCATCCATAAAAGATATAAAAAGTTGGTTAAACATTTTTCAAAACGATTTCAGCTCCATCGGAGAAGCCTTCTCCGCTCTACTAAAAGATCTGCAGCTGAAGTTATTTTAGGAGGAGCTACAGCTCAGCCAAACAGATCGAATATGAAATAATAGATGCTTGGCCACTTTTTAGGAGAAGATACTAGTTATGCCTGAAAATATCAAAAACGATCTATAAATGGAGGGGTGGAACCTGAAATGTTTACTTACCACTCGGCAGAATTGCTAGCTCATTTACACGGTGAAAAATGAAATGTAACCTGCTTAGAGGGTATTTGGTTCCAGCAGGACTAAACTTTAGCCCTGTCATATTGAATGTTTGATACGAATTAGAAGTGTTAAACGTAGACTAATGATAAAATTAATTGTATAACCTCGGACTAATTCGCGAGATGAATCAATTAAGCATAATTAGTTCATAATTTGATAGTATGGTGCCACACTAAATATATGTAATTATATTTAATAGATTTATCTCACGAATTAGCTTAGAATTATGTAATTAATTTTATAATTAATTTATATTTAGTTCTTCTAATTAACATTCGACGTCCAATAGGACGGGGCTAAATTTTACCCCTTCTGCGGTAACATCGACGTCCAACAGGACGGGGCTAAATTTTACCCCTTCTGCGGTAACAGGAGAACCTCTGCGTTCTTCGGCGCTGAATCATTGACCACGGGCAGGTTCTGAACTTCTGATCCCCGACTCTCGCGGGTCGCGAGCAGCCATGCTACCGTTGGAAACGGTCCTCATGGTGAATTGGTGATGGATCGTGCCAGGCTGGTTCCGCCGAAATGGTAATCTACGCTATGGGCCTCTGGCACCTAGCAGGCCGTCAGCGCGGACAGACAGAAGCCAGTCCACCGAAAGAGTAAGAGTTTAGGCCTTGGGCCGCTGTCTGAAAAAGCCCACGAAACTGAGGCCTCGCACGGACCGACTGATTTTTCAGCGGAGCGGAGCGATCGAGCCGGGAGTTGCGGCGCCCCGTCTTCTCCAATTTCGGCGACCCTGGACGGCGGGGGGATCCGGTTCGGATTATCCCTTCTCCCGACTACGGCTACACTGCAGGATCTACCTGAGGCGGAGGAGGTGTGCCCGAGGCAGGCGCAAGATTTAATTAAATTTTTTCATGTACAACTTAGTTTTTAGGTTCAGCTATGACCCGTTATAGCCGGTTATATTCTATTATAGCCAAATACCTTAGTGGACTATTTGAAACATTCAGCGGGCGTGCTCAGCCGCTACCACCCCCCACCGCTCCCCATCCTTGCTGTTAGGGTCACGGAAGCACGACGTGTGCAGCTTGGTGCCATGCCCCTTCGGTGTTCGTCGGATTGTCCCAGCGGGGAGGCCGTGCTTCTCCGGCCGCGTACCAGCACGTCAGTCTCCTCTTCTGTCCTGCCTCTTCGATCGATCATTGTTTATCTGTCAGCTTTCCAAAAAAATCATTGTTCATCCTGTCCAATGGCGCCGGCGGCCAGCATATGACAGTGTAAGCTTGTCCGTATCGACCGAACTCTCTACTCTGATGCCAGGCTATCATACATCATTATCGCTCAACCATACGAAATATGAATTCGGTGCTCAGTACTAGAGCATTTTTATCTTATCTCTGCATTTTGAGGTTGGTCGCGCACATGAGACGTTGACGAACGTCTTTGTGACTTTGATTCCTTCAACTTTCTGGACACAACTACAAATTGACATCGACTCTTATAAATTCAGAATAGCCTTTTGGCTTCCATTATTGGTCACTTTACTCAACTGCTCAGTTGTCAGTGATAATTTCCGTGTGAAGCAGGGTCGTACGCTGCAAATTGGCTACTAGCTGTTACAATAATACGAGCTGATGATGACTGCTTTTGTATTAACTGAGACATCATGTAATGCACCCGCTAAATGCTATTGGCCCATGCAAGATATGAATGCTGGCTTTGCACTCTAGCTAGAATCGTGACACTGGCACAATGCTCACATATCTTACATCAGTGTAACATCACTGCTTTCCTGGTCAAAGTTGATTCGTCGACGTTGAATGCACGTGCTTGCTCCCTATTCTCTTCTATTCTTCCACTTGACAGTATTAATTCCTTTCAAAAAAAATAATGACGATCTACCCTTATGTGACTTTATTTCTTCTCCCGAACACTTTTCAACTATAACAGATTGGAATCCTTTCTCCATGTTTTTCAAATTTGCTTCTCACAGGCTCATCGCCTCGTATCAAGGAACATCCATTGCCTGTTCTACATAGTTTTTTCTCTGTATTTAGCTTGTCACTAAGACCATCAGCTGATCTAAGGAGCGTTCTATTGATATGTATCTGTATTCTGTAGAACTTTGCATATTCAAACTGTGCACCTTTTCTTTCAAATCATTCAAAAAAGAAGAAAAAAATCTTTTGTACGTTCCATTTTTATTTCTCTTTAAAGTTTTTTTTCGGAAAGCACCTTTCGCAATCAATACTGTATGCTATCATCGCTGAAATTTTACTTGAAACTAAATGACTTGATGGTGACCGCATGGTCTGTACCTTTATTGTTAGATGCCAAAAATACTATATGACTTGCTGAGCTAGGTGTCCAATGAGTCAAGTTCACCACATAATTTCCCAGAAACTTAAGCTTGACTCATGGTGCAACCTTTTGTTCAATCAGCCTCATCCTGCACTGGGCGAAATCTGATGAATCTGAATATAAGGTTGTTTAGTTTTTTGGAAGTATATTAGGCTTAAAATGCAGATATATTCACATGAAAAAATGTGGATATATATTATTGAACACAGGGAAAGATGCTTTGTTAAGGAAAATTGACTTGCAAGCAGGAAGCTGGTCTTTGGCGTGAAAAATAGTACCAGCTTTGAAAAAAAAGAGAGACCTATATTGGCTGATACCTGATAGCAAATGGTTGTAGCATACTATGGTAGTTGATCATGTAATTAGCAGTCATCTAAATATGACTTGACCAGTGCTGTATTTAGAAAGGAAATTGTCCTTTAAAAAAGATATAATACGAGGCTATTTTCTGTATGTTAGGTGCTTCTAGTAGTGCTAGATGTCTGCCAGCAAAGCACGTATCATTGCTGTTGTTCCTTTGAGCTATTGATTCTTTTTTTAGGGAAAGATATATAGATCTCCCTTGTATTCTAGAACACTGTTAGTGATTTTGTTGAGTGGTAAATGATCTTGTAGTGTGTTGCCAATTCTCTACTTAGCTGGTGTACAAGTGCTTTGAGAAACCCTAGAAACTCTGTAGTTATTTCCTGATTTTAACTGAAGCTTGTCTTCTTTAAAAAAAAATGGAAACGAAATGTTTGCCTGACATGACCAGGCCGGTTGATTTTGATGTAATCAATCATCCTGATTTTAGGGGTTTGTTTGTTAGTATTGGAAGTTTGCTTGAGTAGACTAATTTAAAGCAACCAACGCATGTCTGAGTTGGCACTGGATTCTTATTATACAGTTGACAGACTTTAAATAGTTCTTTTGCTGTCATGCAGGAGAAGAGAAAATGATTTCGGAGAGTCCATTTGTATTTCAGCTGATGCTTTCGTGAGTCATTCATGAGTCATGGACAGTCTGAAATACGATAAGTTTACAGATGTATTTGCTCACCTCACCTAACCAACCAAATGGATCTTACCTACGTTCGGACCAAAGGTATGTTTTACCCCCTGATAGCAGCCTTACTTTCAGAACTAGATGAGAATGCTGTGGATTTTGTCAGTGATAGGGCTTTGCAGAGTTCTGTCGCAGAGAGTCGTTTTCCAAAGATCAGTGCAAAAGGATTTCCGGTCAAATTATTGTTGCAGCATAGTACCCTTATATTCTTCCACTTTATCAGTCTAGCCCCATGTGAAGTCGCATGCCTGCGTTGGTCCTGCCTGCAGCTGTGCTCTAGAATTGTTAACTGAAAAGGAAAAAAGGTTGTCGGGAAAAATATAAAAGGAAAATCGGTGAGTTCAGGCTAAACATGGTAGAAGTGTGCAGTGTGAAATTAGCCTCTGAAGATGCTTTCTATACAGCTGTTGCTGCCATCGTCCATTCTTCCTGCTTAAGAAATGGTATGAAAGGTTAGAAAACTGGATAAGCAAGCATCTGCCGAGAGCTACGTCATATTGCAATTTTGTGTGCAGTTCCGCTGACGCAAGCCCGGCCGCCCAAACCCAACCTGTTGTTTGCTCTGTGCCCGCGCCCGGTGAGAGTAACCCCGCACGAAAATGCCAGCGCTGCAGGCTTCCCAGAAGGGCCCTTGCAGTCGGTGTCTCAGGAGCTGAGAAGCTACGACCTTCCACCTATGGTCAAGTCTTCTCTGGTATGGCAACTAGCATCTCGTTCGTTTTCGTCCACGAGGACGACAGGATGAGCAGAAGGGCTATACGCCGTGTACGTCAACAGTGTATCCCCTGTTGTCGAAGCATCTGCGCCGCGGATTTCCAACTGGGTACAGGGAGAAAGGATATGGGTGTGATGAAAGGGGCGAGGTAATCTTCGTGCTCCGTTTTTCACCTCAACCCCCTCGTATCTCACAACCCAAACCCTGCCCTCTTTTACTCCTACCCCAACCCCACAGCCAAAAGTTCGAAACGGCCCCCCGGTGGCCGGCCGTTGCTTGCTCGTGGGGCAAGACCTGCTCTGATGTGGTTCTGGGGAGAGGGATGCAAGGGTTTGACCGCCGGCTTCGGGAAGCCGGAAGCCGCAGCGCAGCGCAGGGCGCGGCGCGGAGCGATGAGATGGGAATTCAACCATTTGACCGGGCCACCCGGGGATTAGAACAAGGTACGATTTGCCCATCCCTTCCGCATGGGAACAAAAACGTCGCTCAAGCACACACCTGCACCCCCCGTCCCATTCGCCTGCCGCTGCAGCGGCTCGCTTTTTTTTCCTGGGCAAGCTTCTGTCTGTAGTTCTGTTGATCTGTTCTGTTCCTCGTCGGTCCGAGATGATCGCATGGAAATTACCTCCCGTACTGTGTTCCCTTCCGTTAGTTCATCAGTTCCATTTCGCATTTGCAGGGTGGCAACACGGTGGTTATTTTGGTCCCGGACGTGGTCACTGTCTCGTGGCATCGGACCCTGCAAGAGGTGAACAGGTCCACAAGACCACAACTGTTTCATGGGACTTTTTGTCCGTGACCGGGCAAGGTATAACACAGTTCACACTTCACAAATAGTCGCCGCAGATCACAGGTTTTTTTTTTTTGATACTCCCGGCAGATCACAGGTTAGGCGCGTCACTAGGGAGGCCATAGAGTTCAGGGAGCAGAGAACCTGGCGTGGGGAGTAGATACATAAAGATAAGCAGATGACACAAAAAAACCAGTTCAAAAGCGAGGGAGTGTCCCGTCCGTTTTATAAGTTCAAGTCCAAGCTGAGGCAAGCCCCCCTTCTTTTTCTTGCCCCGCCCCCGGCACACCCTCCAGCCGCCCGCCGGCATCCTCCCCGGACATCGCCGAGCGCTCCGCGCCTCGGCGGAATCTCCCCGCCTTCTCCTGCAAGCTCAAGCCCATGGCGGGGCCTTCGCCCCGTGGCCGCCACGCCACGACCGGCCTCGCGCCCCTCCTCCTGCTGCTCGCGTGCGTCGCCTCCTGCTCCGTCCCGGCCGTGCGCGCCCAGGCCATGATGTACACCGGGCCCGACGCCGGCGGCGTCAGGGAGATCACCAACTTCTCCTTCCCCGGGTTCGAGCGGGACCTGCTGAAGCTCCCCAACCTGACGTTCGCGGGCAACACCAGCGTCAGCCAGCGCTCGCTGCAGCTCACCCCGGACAGCCTCAACGACCCGCAGAAGTTCCTCGTCAACCAGGTCGGCCACATCTTCTACTCCACGCCGTTCGTGCTCTGGGCGCCCAACGCGTCCAACGCCACCGCAGACGGCCGGCACGTCGCCTCCTTCTCCACGGTGTTCAAGGCCAACCTCTACCGCGGCGCCAACACGAGCGTCAAGGGGGAAGGGCTCGCGTTCGTCGTCGCGTCCGGCAAGGACGGCGGCCCGCCCCCCGGCAGCTACGGCGGCTACCTCGGCCTCACCAACGTGTCCACCGACGGCCTCCGCACCAACGAGTTCGCCGCCGTGGAGCTCGACTCGGTGAAGCAGTCCTACGACCCGGACGACAACCACGTCGGCCTCGACGTCAACGGCGTCCGCTCCACCGTCGCCGTCCCACTCCGCCCCTTCGGCATCGAGCTCGCGCCCAGAGACACCAACGAGACCAACGACGGCAGCAACTATGTCTGGATCGACTACAACGGCACGGCGCGGCACGTCTGGGTGTACATGTCCCCGACCGACGTCAAGCCGGCCACCCCCGTGCTCAACGCGTCGCTGGACCTCTCCACGATCCTCCTGGGAAGGAAGGGCTACTTCGGCTTCTCGGCGTCCACCGGCGTGGACTACCAGCTCAACTGCATCAACATGTGGAACATAACGGTGGAACTCCTCCACGACGATAGCGTCCCCAACAAGAACCTGTCCGGCTGGAAGCTCGGGTTGGCCATCGGCGTTCCGTGCGCCGTCGCGCTGGCGCTGGGGCTGCTCGCCGGCCTGTACGTGATGAAGAAGCGGAAGAAGGTCGGCGACGACCCGAGCTCGGTGTTCAACAACGCCCTCAACCTGCGGAGCATCCCGGGCGTGCCCAAGGAGTTCGACTTCAAGGAGCTGCGCAAGGGGACCGGCAACTTCGACGAGAAGATGAAGCTGGGGCAGGGCGGGTACGGCGTGGTGTACCGCGCCACCGTGGCCGGGGAGAACGGCCAGAGCGTGGAGGTGGCCGTGAAGCAGTTCTCCGGGGCCAACACCAAGGGCCAGGAGGACTTCCTCGCCGAGCTCAGCATCATCAACCGCCTCCGCCACCGGAACCTCGTCAAGCTCGTCGGTGAGGAATTCTTCCCCTTGCCCTGCTCACCATTACATCCTATCGCTTTTAAACTTCTTACTAGTATCATCATCTTCATCATCACTGTCTAATCTGCCGTAGCTGCTCTTATCATCAGTAATTCCAAAACTAGTTGCGTTAATCTAGTGCATATAGTCTCCAGAATATCTGTTTTCAATATCCCATCAATCACTTCACTGCACACGCCAATCCAAATCAGAATATCAGCACGGCGCTTAGCTTTCATAATGCGAGATGCTTAGCGCTTTTATGCACAGCGTTGTTACATGCTCAGCACCCATTTCTTCCTTGGAAGGTTGCGTGACAAACTGACAACGAACCTGGCCTTCCAGCCTGTCGGATTTTCCAAACGCAGCCTGTAAAATGCAGCGGCGTCAGATTTTCTTCGCGCGCGCCGATTGCACTTGGGGGATAGGATAGCCATGCCATGCCAGGGACGGAGCGACTATTTCAACTCGAATTATTCTACGAGGTTGTTAGTTAAGATGTAGTAGAAGTATAACATTTCAAGCCACCCGCGCACGTAGCCGGTGAGGATTAACAATGCTGCAGAGCCGTACGGTACCAGTTGGCGCCTGGCTACGAAACTAAACTAGGACTAATTCGTGGTGATGGAGTTGGGCCGTGTGTTGATATTTGTTTTAGTTTGGGATTTGCGGTGACGCTTGGAATCTTGGATCATGAGCAGCGTGGTGATACATGGATTAACTATAACCCGGGATAGCATTTTGACAACGCAAAATTTGACCTGGCTTGCCCACTGCTGTTTGTTGGGAGAAAAATATCTGGCAGTTGTAGAACCTTATGCCTGGCAATCACTCGACTGTCTGTCGTCTCGCTCTGCCTTCAACTCCTAGGCGGTTTTCTTCAGTTCATGTCACGAAACGACCGCACATTCAGCTTGTGAACCAACAAGATAGCTAGACTGATATATGATTGGATTTTGAATGCCACAGGCTGGTGCCATGACAACGGCGTGCTGCTGCTGGTGTACGACTACATGCCCAACGGCAGCCTGGACCGGCACCTCTTCGGCGCCAAGGACGCGGCGGCGCTGGACTGGCGGCAGCGCCACACGGTCGTCGCCGGCGTGGCGTCGGCGCTCAACTACCTCCACCACGAGTTCGACCAGACGGTGATCCACCGCGACATCAAGCCGTCCAACATCATGCTGGACTCCTCGTACCACGCCCGGCTCGGCGACTTCGGCCTGGCGCGCGCGCTCGAGTCCGACAAGACCTCCTACACGGACAAGATCGGCGTGCCGGGCACGCTGGGGTACATCGCGCCCGAGTGCTTCCACACGGGGCGCGCCACCCGCGAGTCCGACGTCTTCGGCTTCGGCGCCGTGATCCTGGAGGTCGTCTGCGGCCGCCGCATCTCCTGCAGCAACCCGGCTGGGTGCAGCCAGCTGCTGGAGTGGGTGTGGCGGCTCCACGGTGCGGGGCGCGTGCTGGAGGCCGTCGACCCGCGGCTGGGCGGCGAGTACGACGAGGAGGAGGCCCGGCGGCTGCTGCTGCTGGGCCTGGCGTGCAGCCACCCCAACCCGCGGAAGCGGCCCACGGCGCAGGCCATCCTGCAGAACCTGCAGACGCGCTCCGTGCCGCCGCTCCCCGTGCCCGCGTCCAAGCCGGTGTTCATGTGGCCCGTGCCGCTCGCCGACGGGGAGGTGGAGGAGGAGGGGGATGAGTACGGCGGGGAGCCGCCGTCGTCCATGTCGCACAGCGACGTCACCAGCTCCTCGTCGCACTACGCCTACGCGTCGTCGTCGGGGTACACCACCCAGAACTACCCGGTGACCAGGGACGCCGCGGCGGAGAGGGACGTGTCCACGGTCTGAGACCGGGATCGAGCAGGCAGCCGGCCGCCGGCAGCACGGACGGGTCAACGATGGCGCACGTGGGCGGGCGGGATCATCAAGCTGAAGTTGAGCGCGGCACGGTCGGATTTGGCGCACTGATGAAGGGGTCAAAGGCCGTGAAGCAGGTGGGCAACGTGCCAAGTGAATCGGAGACAATAAACATGTCAAAATGGTGCCTGGCAAAATTGTGGACAGGGTTTTCGTCTTTCCCATTGCTGCTCTGTAGGTAGTCGGTCCTTTTTGTCTGCAGCTGTTGCTTGGTTTGCTTCCTGGAAGCCATCACCTCCATGGCCGTGTTACCGTGTATAAATGTAAATAGAATAGCCGTCATCTCTGTGTTTGTCACTTTGCTGGGCATTTTTACCATTGGGGGACCTGTTATATTTCGGAGTTTCAAGTACCAACAGTGGCTACTATGTGAAGCAGAGCTACAGTTTTTTTCTTTTTAACCAGCAAGACGCCAGCCTGAACATTTGTATTACTATGTGAAGTTGAACATATCTGGATTTACAGCATGTGAGGATAAAAGGGAAACCGCTAGCGCAGCACGACACAAGAACATCAAAAGATAACATCCAATGTTGCAAGTACAATGCAGCAACAAGAAGAAGAGAGGCTACGTAAAGAGAAAAACATCTCTCGAATTGAAACAAGGACTAAGACATGCACATGCCAAAAGCAACCCACCATCCTTCGTCGAGCACTGCGACCAAACAACATGCCTGCCGGCTTCACCACAACAAGGGGAGCAAGCCTCGAAGGAATGAGGGACCGCCACAACGGAAGAGGACTAATGGTGGAAGAAGAACACTGATCAAAGCTTCACCAGAAATACCGATCTTCCTTCAATCTAATGCCATCACCTTTCATAGCACATCCGGATCCCCGCCTACCGCCATCCAACGCTCAACAAGGTAAGGAAACCTTGAAGGAGGGAAGGCCGGCAACAAAGCGCACCCGGCATTTGATTCGATGATACCACCACCAAGGAGAGCGATGGCGAAGAAGAGGTGCCAGAAGCGATCACAAATCGAACCGTGGATGCAGCCAACCACCACTCAAATCAAGGATCAAGCCAATGGGAGAAGAAGACCTTGAAGCTAGATGCTTGCCAGACGGTAAACCGAGCGGAGGGCAGGACCTTCCCGCGCACCGGGCGCGACGGTTTCGCTGTCAGACCGCCGTAAAACAAGGAGCAAGCGGGATTAAGAACACCGAGAAATTCACCGGATCTGCAAGTAGAGGTAGGGCACCTCCCAAAGTGGAGGTGGGGCACCTCCCACGCACCGAGCGTGGCACTTTCGTCGTGCAGTAATGGTGAATCTCATATAGTTTGCTCTAAAGAACCCCGCAACTGATGAGGGTAGATGCCGAACCAGCAAGCTGAACGATGGCGTCCACAGGACCCGCACCCCCCGCGCCTCTGGACGACCATGGCTGCTCACCCATGGATCGCCGCAGGCTGATACAGGGCGGTGGCAGGCCTCGCTGACCAGGTAGAAGCACATTCAGCGAGCCATCGAAGAACTGCATCCAGGGGGAAGCACCTGAACCGCGCTCTCCCGCAGAAGAGCAGCCACGGCCCGCAATAATCGGGGCCAGGGGCAGACGCGAGGGGGCGCTTAGATCGACATGGGGGAGCTCCCATGGTCGCCATGCAACCCAGCAGACGCGCAGCCACGGGCTACACTGGCAGCAGCGAGGGGTCGCAAGGTCGTGAGCGCACCCCCCCATCTCCAGCACCCGCGCAGGCCCGGAGCTCACCAACGCTGACGCATGAGCAGGCCCGAAGGCTGCCACGGGGCACCACGCCGCGAGCTGCGTTGGCCATCGCGACCCTCGGCTGATCTGCAAGGTGCAGGGCCCAACAGCCAGGGAGGCACCGGATCCGCGACTGTTGGCACCGGATCTGCACGCCGCCAGCAAAAGGATGGCAGCAGCCAGCTGGCACGCCAACACCGGCGAGAAGAGAGAAGGGAGAAAGGGGGAGGTTGTGGAGCATGGAGAATCTTCAAGGGAAGGGGAGGGATGCGCCCGCCGCCGCCCTCATCGCGGCCAAGTGGGCTTCCACCGGTGAGCTCCGGCAGCGGCGAGGTGGAGGCGAGGAAGGAGGGGGTGCTCAGGGTGAGGGGGCGTCAAAGAGTCTCCAGATCCAGAGCTACAGTGAGTGCGAGACATAAGATCAAGTTCAACTCAACTCAAGGCAGAGAGAAATAAGAACAAGAGATCGAGCATGAGTTACAACGCTGCCTAATTCATATTCATGTTGCTAGCACTAGCAGTGAGTATTCGGTAGAGCCTGCACTGCATCAATCCAGTGAGCCATTCTTACCCAGTGAGCTATTCATCTCTGCCTTTTTGAGCTGGGCCCATGCTTCTCGAAACAACGCAGCTTAGCTGATGCTCGAGTTTTTTTTAAAAAGGGATTAAAAAAATTAAAATTCGTAAAAAGGGTGCCAGTTGGGATAATTTTGAGAAATGAGTGCCTCCCGCCCGTTGAACAAGCGGAAAGGAGCCTCCCGCCCACCCATCGGGCGGGAGATTCGAAAAAATTTTCCAGGAGCCTCTTCGCGAATAAGAAAAGTTTCTTATTCGTGAAGAGGTCCCTGAAGCAGGCCTCCCGCCCGGCCAGTGGGCGGGAGGCCACCCGCCCGGCCAGCGGGCGGGAGGTCCCCCCGCAGGCTATTTCAAACTCAGACTTCTATACTTCGCAGAATCTATGTTTCACAAGCTATTTGAAATTTAGACTTTTTTCAAATACAAAATTTATTCGCCATACTCTTATGTATGCATATAAAATTTTAATTCAATTTTACGAAGAAGATTACGGTATCTAAAACTCGTACGAAAATAGTTAAACGATAACGTTTTGCAACATAGAATTCAAATATTCTGTTTTCAGTCAATGCGGCAAATATTACAAATACACATCCAGGTGTGATACAATCTCAACGCGACAAATATTATACATGAGAAAACAACGTTCAAATAAAATTGCAACTAAATGATGCCTGATGACGTACTAGCACTCGATCGGCGACGTCTCCCACTCCTTGATGCAACCGGAGGTCTTCCATTTGTAGCATAACCTGTAGGGCCAGCTTCAGCAGAACTGGGGCCAGTATCATTGTTTGGACAACGTTTATACGTGTGTCCAATCTGATTACATGCACTGCAGCGTTGTATCCTCGGACGGAGCTCTGACTCATCCATATCATTACGAATACGCCGTGTCTGACGGCGCCCTCTCTGAACCCGTGATGAACTTGGGTCTGGAATATATATAACAGGATTTGCTGTCTCAGTGAACGATCCAACCAAACAGAACCCATAGATCTCATACTGTCAGGTGCTGGCAATTGTCTCCTTTCTGAAGTAATGGGAAACATATATATCGACAGGATGTCGAATATCCGCACAAGCAGCCATTACATGAGAACAAAGTAAGTGCAGCAACTTGGGCCTCATACATGAGCAACAACAAGTTCCATCAAACTTGAGGATGCACTCCTTTACGGCAGTTTGACGTCTCATGCCATGTCACGCCCTGTCTTTACGAGATACCTCAAACTTGAGCTCCTGTGTTCCACATTGCCGTACGTGGTGTAACCGGGCACTTTCTGCCTTCTTAGTCATATATTGTGTTACCATGAATCCAAAATTTCTGTCAGGATTTCGCATGAATACTTGATTTTTAGTGAACCAGTTCCTAAAGTAATCGGTACACCCCCGGATGATGAATTCCACAATTGCAACCAGTGGAAGCCCACGAACACCTCGCAGCATCCAATTGTAAACATCGGCGAAGTTGGTGGTCATTATGCCGTACCTTGCACCATCGGTATCATAAAGTAACGCCCACTTCTCCTTGGGTTCATTCTCAATCCATTCAGAAAAGTTTTTCACCACTGAGCCAGACCTTCTGCGAATACGTGCAGTATCTGTTGGCAAAGGGCACAAAGTCTCTGCTTCATCATGCGCAGTTATGTTTTTTGATGCGACCTCGGCTCTTTTTTTCCCGGTCAATTCATCAAGTTTCTGCCACTGCTTGTTAAATTTTTGCTGATTCGTTTCCTTGCATAGCTTCTTGAACATATCCATAAGGTGCTTGTTCTTGAATTGCCTGAAAAAGTTTGCACCGATATGTCTCATGCACCACCTACTGCGAACATCTCGCCACTTGGGCGGCTCTCCGGTCTCCACACACCCCTGCTGCAAATCTAGTATTGCCCTCAGTATGCCGGCGTGACGATCATGAATCAGGCGGACATCTTTCCTATCCCGAACGACTGCAAGCTTAACCCGTTCCAGGAACCAGTACCAATTGTCCGTGTTCTCACTCACAACAAAAGCAAAAGCAACAGGCAGCAATTGATTGTTTCCATCTACTCCAATAGCTGTCAGCATTTGCAATCTATACTTTTCTGTAAGAAAGGTCCCGTCGATGCACAGGAGAGGCCGGCAGTGATGGAATGCGTTAATGCATGGACTCAAGCTGAAAAAGACCCGCTGCAATGTGTAGGGCAGACCTTCTCCTCTGTCTAGAGTTTTCAGGTCATAATAGCTTTCAGGATTTCTCTAACATAGGACGGCCAGCAATCGAGGAACATTATCATATGCAGCCTCGAACGTACCAAATCTCATCTCCAACACCTTTTGTTTTGCACTCCACGTCTTGCTGTACGAGATGGTATATTTGTACTTTTCCTGAATGTACCTGATAATAGACTTTGGTTCATATGACAAGTTGTCTACTATCGTCCCGTACATCTCATTTGCGATGTAATACGACGTGAGGTTGCGATAGGTCTTCTGCACCCCAGGCAAATGACAAGTATGCTGAGTGATAATGGAGTATTCCCAATAATCTTTCCATTTACCCTTATAGGCATGCACCCGCCATGGACAGCCCTCCTTCACACATACCACATCGTACTTACGAGATTTGCACTCGACTGTTTTAAACTCTCGCATAAGAGATAGAGACCAGTACTTAACAGCTTTCTTCACCTCTTCAATTGAGTGGTACCTCGCACCTTGGATAATTTCATTCTCCCTGCAATCCGAAGGTCAGCTAGATCCGTCATCTACGACAAGATGACTGAAGTCGCTGCTTACCCAATCTTGAGGCATATCATCGTCATCATCAGACGAATCAGCATTCATTGCTTCGTCCAATTCACGTTCTTCGTCTTGCAGCTGTTCAACAATGAAGGGTATGTTCTCCCTCTCATCAGCCACGCATTGAGGTGCTGCGGTCCCACCTGCCTCAATGTTTGCCCCCTCAACTTCTTCATCAATATTTTCATCCCCCGGAGCAGCTTCAATATTTATCAAAGGGTTCTGGTGCACACTGACAAGGAGTACCAGTGGCCATTGCCAATGACTTGCATTTTGCAGATAATTTAATCAGTCCTCGTTGCTTGCAAGTGGCATCAGCTCCCAGATCAAAGCGTGAGTGGTACGATTAATGATGCATTGAACACTCACAGTGTGTGTCTCCTAATTAATCCTTAATCCCCTCATTAACCAGTTGCATAGGGATTCAAATGTCCTCTCGTGCGGTCTGGTAATTCCTCTGACCGCACAGTTGAATTCACTTAAATCTACCCCATTTGGCCCATAAATCACATTTTCTTCTCCGTAATATATACTGAAAATACCCTTCTCGGAAGACATATATGAAAATACCGCACAGTTGAATTAACTACTTATTCTACATATTAATACACAACGACGACCCTAAGTTTCAGCGATTCTCGGATTATATTTTACAAATTCTAAACTATTCAGAATATCAATTATACTAAAAACAAATAAAAATACTAAAAACTATTCAAAACATAACTATTCTAAGAAATATTTCCTAAATTATAGTTATTTTCAAGTAATTATACAGCTATAATGAGAATATACCTCCAAGTCGACGTGTGAACAGGGCTTCGCCGCTTCCTCTTCTCTCTTCCTCTCCTTTCTTTTTTTTCTGATTTTTGCTGAATAAAATAAAATTTTTGGGGCTGATTCGGGCTTATATAGCCGGGGGGGGGACATCCCGCCCGACCAAAGGGCGGGATGCCCCTCAGGACAACATCCCGCGCTTTGGATGGGCGGGATGCCCCCGCCTGCCCCGGCAGGAACCTCTTCGCAAATAAAAAATTCGCGAAGAGGCCCTCGGGGAACGTCCCGCCCACTGGATGGGCGGGAGGTCCCCGGCCCCACGCCTCCCGCCCAATCAGCGGGCGGAAGGTACCCATTTTTCAAAATTTTCCCCACCGACACCTCTTTTCCTAATTTTATCTTTTTTATCTTTTTTTTAAAAAATCTCGCTGATGCTCTCTCTCCTCTTTCTGATCTCGTTTTCGAACTCTGGCATTCCTCTCCTTCCATATCACCATATGAACAGGCCAACAAAATTGCAGCAAGATGGGCCTAGCTGCGAGAGGATAACGACGCGTCGAGATGCGGCGGCCCAGCAACCAGAGAGTGAGAGGACTGGAGAGCCAGCCAATTGGCAGCTGTTGGGTCGTGTTAATGACAGAATGAATGAGAAAGATGGGCCTTGATGGGCTGACGTTGAATGGGCTCAAAAAGGAGGCTTTGCTGCTAGCTAGGATTATTTATCCCACCATATGAACTTGGGTGTCTTCTGTTTTGTTCAGCTATCAAAGCTGTCAGCCACCCTAGCTTTTCTTCGCTGCAAACTGAAAACGCGTCACCTTCATTCCTCGACGGGGGCTGAATGTGAATGCCGATACAAATGATTAACCAACGAACGGCTAGCTCCTGCGGCGCCCTCCGGTTCATAATCGTTGTTTTGACTCATCTTTCTCGATCTTACCTTTTCTCGGTTCCATTAAATAGTGCTACCAGAAAAGTTTGGGGACATTTGGATATCCCGAACTAAACTTTAGTCTATATCACATCCGGTATTTGAACATTAATTAGAAATATTAAATATAGGCTAATTACAAAATCAATTATATAAATGGAGGCTAATTCACAATATGAATCCATTAAAATCTAATTAGTTCATATTTTGGCAATGTTGTTCTACAATAAACATATGCTAATATGCTAATGATAGATTAATTAGGTTTAATAGATTCATCTCGTGAATTAATCTCTATTTATACAATTAGTTTTATAATTAATCTATATTTAATACTTATAGTGAATATCAAAATATTTAATATTAATGTGACAGAACTAAAATTTAATCAACTGATCCAAACAGATTCTTAATGCTTTTGACATTATAAATGCACATTTTTGAAAGAATACATATGGCTAAGGGCTTGTTTGACAGGATTATTTCGGCGTTAGATTCATCCGTTTCACGTAAATCGAGATACTGTAGTGTGAACATATTTTTTTAAGCTCTTGCTAAAATTGCTAAATGAACTGGAAGTCGAATGAATCTTTTTTTTTTACTTCACCGATTTCGGGTTCATCAGTAAACCCGTTTTGGAACAAGCTCCCAAACAGCCCATAAGATAATCCTCTATTTACCTCCTGTGCCCAACGGCAGTACAATTCGCAGCACTGTTCCACCTGATCGTGGAAGGACCAGGCATCGATCAGTCCAGCCGCAGGTAGCCACACAAACTGCACCAAACCCCAGGCGGTGCCCAATGAGGCAATGAGTATGGCCGCGTTTGCGCTTTGCAGCACGCAAAACCAGGAAAATATGCGAAACCAGCAGGATGGGACTGGACGCGAAAAGGACCCGTCCCATCGCCCAAGGAGGCAAGAATTTGGTGGCTGGCGCGCACCGGGGCCGGGAGCCGCCGTCACGTGCCGCGAAATGCCAACCGCTGCCAGTAGCCGTTGGGTGGGTGAGGACGTGAGGTATGGCGGCTACGGCCCCGCCGGTCACAGGGCAGTAGCCGGCCGTGGCTGCAGCCTGCAGGTTCCACCTTCCCTGACTCTGTGTCCGCGCCCGCGTCGCGGAAGAGCTGTAGTGGCCGGAGGCATTTGCGCGCCCTTGCACGGTCCCGTTCGCCCTGCGGGCGGAGTACGAACTCAAGATCTTCGGCGGGAGCCGTAAAAACCATCCAATTTAATAATTATTATAAACCAATCGTCGATCATTATTATTAAGATAAGAGCTCGTCTGAAAGCCTACCATGTGTTAATCCATATTTAGGAAATGAATAACGGACATATCATTCGTCAAAAATAACATCAAATCCGGTAGCTCCGGTATATACCCACCATATGCTCAATATCACGCACGCACATACTGTTTACAATCACATATATTGCCGATAACAAAAAAAGTAATTTTAAGCATTTCAAAAGTTTGACAATTAAACATTCCAAGTTCAACATGTGGATTCAAATCTGAAATTAAATGTTCAACAACAATTTACAAACCTTGCACTCACAGTTAGCATTAAAACGGAAATGAAACGTAAAGTTTAATATTTAACATGATATTCCAAAAGAAATGATTGCACAGCAGATAACTTGATAAACCTGATAAACTAATAGAGTGTTGCTCAAGTGCACCATCGAGATCACATCGACCTATCCCTCCCCCGCACCGGGATCGGCAGGGTAGAAGTGGCCAAACACAACTTTCAGCTCACTACAACAAAGTAACATAAGTACAAAGCTACTCGCAAGATTTACGCAATTTTATAACCAAGGAGCATGCAAATAAGAGCTCAACAAGATAAAGGCTTTTAGGGTTAAGTAAGTTTGCATAAGCGTGAACTTTCTAATCCAACATCTACTTTTCTAGCAATTTAATTATCTTGCCCAACCCACCTCATAATTTTAGTTACTTGAACTACTAAATAACATAAGGTGATATGAGCCATAACCAAGCATAAACGATACTTCTACAGAGAATTCCTTGAATATCGAACTTGCTCATAACCGAGAGCGCGATAATTCGAATTGATTATTTAACCTTGCAATGATGTACTTCTTTACACACACGACACAAGGACCATGCGGCTCACCCAACCGATCACGTTGGGTAAGGGGGTACTCGCATCAACATTTTCCAACAAGTCTCAACCATTGAAAATCACGTCTAACTTGCGGGAAGAGTTACTTAGGTCCACCGGGGACACCCCTAAGCCTCTCTACAAAGCTCTATGGCCATGTATCCAGGACGGTGCCTCAATGATTAAAACATAGAAGGTATCCAGCTCATCCATACCATGATTAAATATGTGGTAGTACGTTAAGTTGCTCAAAACCGAGGTCATCCACGGACAATTCTTAAACGATTCGAGCGGACTATACCTCCAAGACTCTTTTTCTCTAGACCCTACACTCCGTCCAAACCACGAAACCACTTCTCCAACTGGACCGTTCCAATCCTTCCAACATTTCAAAATTGGACAAGTGCGATCAAGGTAGCCAAGTCATGTAGTAAGCATAGTGTGATCCTATTCCTAAAATTTTCTTACAAGTTACGGACCAACCCTAAGCATGGCTAAGCATTTAATCAGTTAATTAGTTACTAAGTGGCATGGATATGAATATAAAATAAGAAAAATAAATGCAAGAAAGTAGGATCAACGATGCATAGATAAACATATAGCATAACCACATATACCCAACTGAGATAACTAAATTAAAACAAATTGAGTGGGTAAAAGGAATTATACTTAGCTGCTTGCCTTGGTTTTCTTCCAGTTCAACAATGAACTCAACTCCGGGCTCGGGTTCAACGGTCTCGGCAGGCTCAATGGGCTTGTTCTCCGGTGTTTCGGTCACTATAATGCATGAATGAGATGCATGCATTAGCATAATACCGATGATATGAAAATCACACGATATGAAATGAGGAGTGGATGACATACATAAACAAGGCAAGCAACGTGAACGATAACGACGAGATCTTCTTTTCTATGCTCTTAAACAAAAGGATCTAAAGTGAGGATTGATCAGGATAATTCAAACACAAGCATAAATCAAGATTTAATTAACATACAGAGAACATCATAAGAAATTCATAAGAGTTGGATTTGCAGCAAAATTATTTTTTAAATCACTTATGCATATCACATATTTTAGCTACTCTAAACAAGTTAAATCGTAAAAGATATGCAAATAATTTTCATAAATTCTCATAAAATTACCAGAGGATATAGACATGAAAACAAGGATAACAGAAGTGGTTTTGCCATTTTATCACTTTTCAAATAAAAATTATGAATTAAACAACTTTGCAGGCAGAAAACAATAAAACACACTAATCCTAGTGCTAATCCTGTCATTTCCCTCGCCGTGCAGGGCTCCCGGCGGAGCTCCGCTTCTTTTCCACTGTCGGCGCCGCTTCAAATATAGCTCAGTTCTACTCGCACGTTGAGTAAAACACGCACTCGCACCAACCCCGTTTACGCTTTCATTCTCGCTTCATGTAAAAAGGTTAATCTAGAGGTTGAAATGAATGTGACATTTAGATTTATATATTGGCGAGGCTCACTCTCAACTGGTAAGGTGGGACAAATCCTTACACATACCATACCACACTTTTACGCTTAAACCACCAGTGGATTCAAATTCATCTTTATTGGACCAGCGTGTCACGGGAGCGAGGCCGGAAGCGCCTATCGGACCGCATCGCGATCGACCCGGGCGCGTCAGGCTGGTTCCTCTTCCGCACGCGCGCTGCAGCTTGCGCGAGAGCCCCTTGCCGCCGTCGAGTTGACGACAGCTAAACGCCTCCTCTTCATCCCGCTTGAAGACAGAGGCCCGTTGCGTTCGCTTTCTCTCTCTCTTTCGGTCGTGGTTGGTGAGGCATCGAACATTCGCAATTTCGCCTATACGTACACAGCAATACAGCGTGCCGGTCTGTTGCTTTTCCATTCCCGCTGGTATAGCAGACAGACTAGCAGCGCGTTGGTGGCTCTGTCACTCTCTCTTTTCCTCGTCTCTTTAATTCGCCACCTCAAACGGGAATAGCTGGCTTCAGTTCAAGGACAGCAGCCGTCTAACTAAACACTTGCACAAACTGCCGCGCCAAATTGAGCCTTTATTACGAGGTCCATTTGCGTGTGAAGCTTGTGAGACGTGCGTCTCAGCTTTTCGTTTGTTCTTTAGCCATGTGGCACTGCAGACTAATCCTAGAACGGTCTCGGTTGTGGCATTGGAATGTTCTTTAGCCAACCAAGAACTTCAGTTTAGAACAGTCACAGGACACAGTCGTCCTGCCTAACTAGGAATATGTTGAATGATGAAGGGTTTTTCCCCCTGGCGAATCCATGAAGCCATTTGCCCATTTGTAATGTACTAATGTGGACACACTATGGTATCTAATAAGGATAATAAAGGGAAACTGACAAACCGGGCCATGCATGCATGTCCGTCCCATGCACGGTGTCACGGGCTGCTAGTGCTAACGGACACCGCAGCTCGTATAACCCCAAACGACCGGGCAAGGCATGCATGTTACCACGAATCTATTACGGCCCAAGGAGGCAGACTCCCTGGTGGCCCTCTCGCCGGCTTTCCTTGACCAGCGACGGAACGTGGCACCGCAGTACAGTGGCAAAGCTAGATTCCTCGAATGGTTTCTCCCTTTAGGAACCGGACCCATGCGTCCCTGTCGACATGGACGTCGAACCCACCGTATCGCCCGGTAGATCTACGCCGGCGGTCATCTTTTATTGACACGCCCCTCCCTCTAGATCTCTTGCTAGGCCGCAGCAGCCGTCTGTTCCGGGGAAAAAAACAGCATGTGCGCTTGCGAGCAAGTCAAATCGACTACGATTAGTAGGTCAGTGAGGCTACAAATAGAAACTAATCGCGTGGACTGGCTGGTAGCCAAATACATACTAGTACACGGAGAATCAAACTGACAGAGCACTGTTCTGTTTGCCATGTGTTATCAGAGTTAGGTGACGCTGTAGTTTGGATGAACTTTGAACACGCAAGCAGGTAGGACTTAGGAGTTCACGGCCATCATCATCCCCATCTGGGGCGAACTCTGCCGGGGCAGGCGGTTGCTGACGCGATGACGGCAGATGGGCACTCCAGATATATATGATACAGACCCGCGTGACACGCAGGTTTCAGAGGTTTAGATCGAATGAATCGAATCATTAGGATCCACATGCACACGCACAGGCCGGCTACATGCACCGAAATACCCCGCCAGTTGCCAGGGCCTAGGATCTGGCCTCCCCCGAACACGAGCTGCCAGCTCGTTTTTGTTAAGGCACCGGTCGCGCGGCGACTGGGCTGTGGCCTCCTCCCCCGAACACGAGCAGGCCGGCGCGTAGAGGTTGCAGCCTTGCAGTAAGGTTAGGAAAAGGAGAGATGATACCGCGACTGTCCTGGAAAGGAAGAAAGGCGAGAGCAATGGCATCCATCGGGGGGCCGGCCCTCGAGTGTAAAGCAAAGGCGCGGCCTTGATGGGACGACGACGACGACCTGTGCCCGTGCATGGTACAGGTGGAGGCGCGGCCGCGCTCCTGGGGAGCCCGCGAGGACGACGGGTGGACGGGGGTGACGGCGGGTGGCTCGGCTTCTAGGCGGAAGGAGATGGCGTACGTGTAACCCCCGCGCCGCGGCCGCCGGACACGTCGAGCTCGGCTCGAAAGGTGCCGGCGAGTTTTGTAATAGCCGCGGCGTCGTTTACACAGTTTGTTTACACATGTGCCGCCGAAGCGAAGCATCGGCCTGCGCGGTTGGCGACACGTCGGTGCGGCGCGGCCGGGTCGTGACGTGGTCCGCGGAGAGGCGTCCGGGTCGTCCCCTCGGCCGGCGGCGTCGCCGTTACACGAAGCCGAAGCCACCGGCATCCACGATCTCCGGTTCTCCATCCTCGGACCGGTGATGGTGGGTGGTTACTCACACTGTCTCTTTTTTTTTGTAAGAACTCACACTGTCAGTTTCAGAAACTACCGAGCACTGACTACTCCCAAGTCTCGGGCGGACTGCGTCGCTAGAACTAGAAGGTCGGTGGCTACGTAACCAGACGTGTGAAAGCTTCGTTCCCATCGAGCTGGAGCTGGCATCCATTTCCACCCGATCTCTTCTTCTTCGGATTTTCACCGGCACCGCCAGGCTGCCACCGCGGCTTACCTTACCTGCAACGCGGTTGGTGGGGACGCGTCGCGTTACAGCAATCGGTACCGCACGAAGCGGCGCGGCGGTAATCGGCCGCCCACCAGCCGCCATTTACGGCTGCCCGACCCGGGTAGAGCAGGAGGCCGCTGCCATAACTCGGAAGCCAACCGGCCCTGACTGTTGCTTCGCGGCGCGGCCCCCATCCTCGCATCCACCACCGCTCGGCGCGCGTCCAGAAGCATCCCTCCCCGTCCCGGCATCCCACACCGACCGGCCGATCCGACCCGATTCCCGCACCACCACCACCACCCGGCCTCATCACCTTCCTTCTCCACCGTCACCTTCCCACATTCTTCGCAGCCTCCCATACTTTCTCGCCTTTTATCACCGTCGATCCGGGCGCCGGTCCCCAAGAAAGATTGGGCGACTGAGGAGTGAGGAGCAGGGGAGGAAAGAGAGGGTGCGGCACCGAGGGGAGCTCCGGCGTGCCTGGCAGCGCATCCCGCCGGCGCATTCGTGTCACGAGAGGAGAGGAGCGGCAGCCGAGAGAGGAAGGCCGAGGTTAACCATGAAGTACAACGCGAGGAAAGACGCGGGCGGCGGCGGCGGCGGCGGCGGCGGCGCGCCGTTCGCCATCCCGTGCGTCGACGTCAAGTCGTTCGTGGCCTCGCTCGCCTTCCTCACGCTGTTCGTCGCGTTCTGGCAGCTCCAGCCCTACGGCTCATTGCTCACCGCGGCTCGCACCTCCGCCTCGCCGCCCTGCGCCCTCCTCGCCACAACCGCCGCTGCTGCCACCGACCTCACCTCTCCTAGCGCCACGGCCGCCGCAGCCGCTGACATGAAACAGCCGGCAGCGGATTCAGGTACCACCACAGCCGCCGCCGCTACTAATGCCGCCCCCGTGCGTCTGGCGAGGCCGGCGCGGCCGGAGGACCCGAACAAGCGGGTGCTCCGGCCGTACGGCAGCGCGGCGGCGCTGTTCGTGCAGATGGGCGCGTACCGGGGCGGGCCGCGGACGTTCGCCGTCGTGGGGCTGGCGTCCAAGCCCACCCACGTGTTCGGCACCCCCTACTTCAAGTGCGAGTGGCTGCCCAACCCCACCGCCGGCGACCCCTCGCCGCGCCCCGTCCGAACCAAGGCGTACAAGATGCTCCCGGACTGGGGCTACGGCCGCGTCTACACCGTCGTCGTCGTCAACTGCACGTTCCCATCCAACCCCAACGCCGGGAACGCCGGCGGCAAGCTGCTCGTCCACGCCTACTACTCCACCGCCTCCCGCCGGTACGAGCGCTTCGTCGCGCTCGAGGAGGCGCCGGGCTCCTACGACGAGTCCCTCTTCAGCCCGCCGTTCCAGTACGACTACCTCTACTGCGGCTCGTCGCTGTACGGCAACCTCAGCGCCAGCCGGATGCGCGAGTGGGTGGCATACCACGCTCACTTCTTCGGGCCCAGGTCGCACTTCGTGCTCCACGACGCCGGCGGCGTCAGCGCGGAGGTGAAGGCGGTGCTAGATCCATGGGTCAGGGCCGGCCGGGTCACCGTGCAGGACATCCGTGCGCAGGCCGAGTACGACGGATACTACTACAACCAGTTCCTGGTGGTGAACGATTGCCTGCACCGGTACCGGCACGCCGCCAATTGGACCTTCTTCTTCGACGTCGATGAGTACCTTTACCTGCCCAATGGGCAGAAGCTCGACGAGGTGCTCGGCAAGCTCTCGGGGTACTCTCAGTTCACCATCGAGCAGAATCCAATGTCCAGCAAGCTCTGCGTGGAGGATCCAAGCAGAGATTACTCAAGGTTTGTCCTCCTGTTTCCTCGTACCACATGCTTTAAATTGGTTCGATTGATACATATGCAATTTCATTTTGTATTGAAAACTGCCCCAGTTGCTTCCATCATCCTAAATTCACGCTTCTTGTTGGCATCATGTTAGGGCCAAAAGAAAACAATGGTTTCCTATTTGAGCAATCAAACAGACATTCTCAGATTGGTTAAGAAAGCTAGTCGGTGGCTATTTGTTTATGCAATTTGTTGACTAAGTTTGTAATGTGTTGTTGTTTGTGAGCTTGCAACCCTCACATGGCCTTAGTTAGATTCCCTTTTGGTCAAACTGTATCCTCTGAAGTCAGGTACAAACACTTCAGTGCAAGTGTTCACCACTGAACCAAAAATTATAGTTCAAATGTTGACAGTTGGACCAAAAATTGTAGCAAGACATTTGTTAGGTTAATATGTTTCAAAGTATCGTGTTATAATATGCTTATGCATAGCAAGTTGGGCATGAAAAGGGGCATCTTTTAGTTTTACAAGCCGAAAATGCTGTATATGAAACAATTGACAACAACCTCAATTGAAAAAAAATGAAAATAGTAAAAGCCCTGCTTAGGCGCCTTCTATACCACTTTCACTAAAAATGGATTACCGGTATACATTTCAGAATAGCCGCTGATGAGTTTCTGTAGCAGGTAATTGTTCGTTTCCAAAAAGAAAAAAACATTTTTTGTGCTGAATATTATTCTGCTATCTCTGCATGAGAAATTTTTATTGATTCCTTTGCTTCCTAATTGATTATCTAGTTGGCCTCTTATGCTAAAGCATCTTACATGTGTTCCCGTTGATGTGCAGAGAATGGGGATTTGAGAAGCTCGTCTTCCGCAACTCCATCACCAAAGTTCGTCGGGATCGCAAGTACGCCATCCAAGCTCGAAACGCGTACTCAGCCGGGGTGCACATGTCGCAGAACGTCCGCGGGAGGACAACCCACAAGACGGAGAGCCTGATCAGATACTACCACTACCACAACTCCATCAACGTCATGGGAGAGCCCTGCCGCGAGTTCGTCCCGATGCCGGTGAATGGCAGCACGATCATGTTCGAGAAGATCCCCTTCGTGTACGACGATAGGATGAAGCGAGTGGCGGGCGAGATCAAGCGGTTCGAGAAGGAGACCATCGGATCGGTTCAGACATAGTAGGGGATCGGCAACCGAAGGCTGGCGGTACATATACATTTGACATTCTTTGGATGCTTCTTGGTTCAAGTGGAGGCTCGCTCTGCTGCTGCTATTGTGCGGCGTCTTCACTGCATCCGGCTGGTGATGGGCCTGCTAGGGGTGGTCCAAATGGTGTAAAGTTTTGGTCTTTATCGGCGTGACCTCTCTACTACAAAGTCACTGCTGTTGCTGCAATTTCTTCTCTGTATCTTGCTCTCCTGTAATCCCCCAGCATCTGTTTATAGTTCCCTGTAGACTGATGAAGCTGGCTTCTAGCCTTTTACTAGATCCATCCATTCCAAATTCAGGAAGCAGAGGTGTTTCTGATTCCTTCTCGGCTGTGAGCTTTGAAAGGGCAGGCAAGTTGAGCCTTTTCCCCAAGCCTGACGGCCAGGGATGATGGCCTGAACCACAAAGTGCACGGCACTGTACGTGCTTTTGCTGCCTCTGGGACATTGGGGGCTGGCGGTGCCTCTGGGACGCTGGGGCGGGGCCAGTGCCGTGCTTGCAAATCATTATCGTGTCGTGCATGCCGGGAACCGGGATGGGCTAGGCCTAGGCACCCAACTGATTGCGCGTGATGGGAGGATGGCGTGAAACTGGAAGAGCTGGGTTGGGCGAGGAGGAAGCTGGAAGACAATCCAAAATGATCACGCGTGATGGCTGGGCGGCTCCATGTGCTCGCACGTTGGACTTGCCTCGCGCGCCGGGCATGGCGGCGGTCGCGCTGCTCCAACACTGGATTAACCCTCAGTCTCGAGGAATCGGCTTCCGGCTCGCAGCATGTATGTAATGGAGATGCGGACGTGAATCCTTCAGAGAATATCTGAGCTCGCGTGGTTAATCTATGTCGTTCTCTTTCTTTCTTTCCGGCAAATGCACACGGCCCACGCCGATACGCCTGGTACCTTACGATTTCTCACGTATTAGAAAAAATGATCCTGTGCAGAGTTTGGAGAAGCCAGTCACTCGAGATGGTGGTCATTTTGGATGATAAGAGATTGATAATGTTGTGTGGATCTGATGTATCTCTTGGTTCGTGACGTGCATGCGCATGATGCGATACGACGGTCAACCGAATGTGGTAAAGGTCCATCGAAAGATTCATGCCAATGGACCAAGAACGTGAAGGATGGCTGCAAGTACCGAGAAATCCGGGCGGAGTCATAGATGATCCACGTGATGCACGGAAGAGCATGAGTATATGGACGGATCAAGACAGCGTCGGAAGTCAAGAAGAAAGTTGATGGCAAGTTCGAGTAGGCTGCCTGTCTGGTTGGAGTGCACGACTTGAAGGCGTCGTGGCACTTGGCGGAGGCCGGACACGTGTCGATATCACGATCGTGCGACAACCCAGGGAGATGGACGGTTTGGGTGAGGTCTTCCGGTTTGGACCTCAAAACCAGGGACGTGCCGGCAGATGGCGGTTATAGAGCTGTGGAGGTCACGTGGCGCCATCTTGAAGCTCGCGTCGAGACGAAGCGAAGTCGTGAAGGCGGCGTGTCCGTCCGGTGGTCCGATAAAAACTTGGACTGTTTTACTCTGAGGGACATTTAGGTTGTTTTCTGCATGTAAGGCTGTTTCGGTTATTTACCATGCATATATATATATATATATATATATATATATTGGGCTGGTTTATAAACTATAACTTTTTTGCATAAGATTCTCTCGAGAAAGATTTGTCAGGGTTAGAGAAATAGAGAGATAAGACTCTTTGTTTAAGTGTTTTGCCATAAAATACTTTGATTAGGTTAGGAGTGGCCTGTAATCGGAACTCATAATCAAAGAATAGAGTTTTTCTTTTTCGCGATTTTCGGGTGATTTTCGGGTGAATTTTGGCTTGTCACGATTTCGGGGCGGATTCATGAAGTTGTTTTGAGGGGTTTTGCTAGGATAGCAACTAAGGGCCTGTTTGTTTCAGCTTATTTTAGCCCTAGGTTATATAATATAGCTTAAATAATCTGAAGAGTAAACAAACAATCAGATTATAGGTCCAGATTATTTAATCTGAGGGTCAGATTATTATAATCCCATAAGCACCTCAAGGGATGCTTATTCCAAACTATTTTGAACAAAAGACCCACTACCCTTATAATTTTGCACGAATTTACCCACCATGCCACTGGCCTTCCCCACTCGGTCCCTCCCGATCCCCCCTCCTGAGCGCCTCCCCCATCCTGAGCGCGTCCTCCTCCTGAGCGCGTCCTCCCTTCCTGAGCGCCTCCTCCCCTCCAAACCCTAGCCGCCGCCGGTCAAATCCGGCCGGATCCGGCCCCTTCCCAGTCGGAATGGAGCCCAATGACGCGGAGGAGACCCTCTCTCAAGCTTTGGAGTACCGAAACTCCCTGAGGCGCAAGCTCAACTTCGATTGGAGCCAAGAGGATGAGGAAGAAGCAGTTGGTGGCGGCGCCCTAGGCCGCGACGCGCAGGAGCAGGGGCGCGGCTCGGGCGGCGGCGCCCTGGGCCGCGACGCGCAGGGTTAGGGGCACGGCCTGGGCAGCGGCGCCCTGGGCCGCGACGCGCAGGGGCAGGGGCACGGCCTGGGCAGCGGCGCCCTGGGCCGCGACGCGCAGGTGCAGGGGCACGGCCGTGGCGCGCAGGGGCTGAGGCTGGGGCGCGGCTCGGGCATCAGTGTCCAGGCCACCGGCGACCCAGCTCGTGGACGTGGAAAGCGACCTGCGCAATCATCTTCAAGTGGTGCCGTGCGTCCTGTTCGTGGACGTGGTTGTCCATGTACGTCTCAAGCATACAGACCTCCACGATCAACTTCGGTCGATGTCGACCATGGCGCACAGCCCATCGACGTCACCGATGACAATCTGCATGACACCACACAGAATAGCATCATGGTAATTTCTTCTCCAATGTTCAATTTTCAATGTGCCATGCATTGCTTGTAGGTTTATTCATTGGTTGTTCATGCATTGGTTGTTGTTTCAATGAGTAGAAAGAAGTTTATGACGAAGCAGATTGGACTTTCGACAACACTAGAGTTTTTTGTGAATTATGCATCCAAGAGATAGATGCTGGGAATAGGGCAAATGGCATCATGACCACCAGAGGATACAACAACATTGCTGAAAAGTATAGTATAGCGGTCGGTTTGCATCATTCAAAAGTTCAGTTGAAAAACAGATTAGACTTGCTTAAGGGATTGTATAGCTTTTGGCTTCAATTACTTAAAGATACTGGACTTGGTTGGAATGAAGCATTAGGAACGGTGGTTGCATCGGAGGACTACTGGAATAAGGCAACAAAGGTATATATGAATCATTTCATCACATACTTTGCCTTGTTATTGCATTCAGATTTGGAGACATGATTCATTGTTATGTATGCAGGGCCATCCAACATGGAAACAATTGAAGAGAGGTCCTCCAGATCATGAGGATTTGTTACAAGAAATGTTTGGAGGCATTGTTGTGGATGGCTCTAGTGCATGTGCACCCGGTGAAGCGGTTGAAAGGAACGAAGATGAAGGGCTTCCAGCTGGAGATCAACAAGGAGATGATACTGATATGTATTCAACACCACCTTCAACTGCCCATGTTCCGAACAGAAGAAGCTCGCTGAATCGTGCAAGTGGTAGTTCAGCGACTAGTCCATTGAAGCAACCAAAGAACCAAATGGTGAAAGTCATGCAGAAAATTCATGCCACTTTGGAGAATAATTGTAAAATTGCAAACAAGGTCATGCTAGGTGAGCACTTGGAAGAAAAGATCAAGGAAGTTCAATCTATGGCAGTTCGATGTGGAGCAAGAGAAGGATCAGCTGAACACTTCATGGCAACGAGAAACCTAAGAATCGAGCCACTTTTAAGGCATTCGAAACCGATGAAGGGAGGCTTCTTTGGTTGAAGAGACATTGTGATAATGCTGGCTTTGTATAGAATCATTTTAGTTTCAGGATATGAACCTTTATTATGCATTGAACCTTTACTATGCATTGAACCTTTATTTGTGATATGTCATCTACTGAACCTTTATTTGTGATATCTTGTTCGTTGTAGATGAATGCTAGTTCAAGTGATGAGGAGGATATGTCCATGAATGTTGCACTCGATCGAGTTGAGACTTTGAGGAATTTTGAGACAGTTACAGCAGGATTTGGTATGTTCTATGCTGAAAATTATTTGACCAAATCTGCAAGAAAAGTGCCTATTATGTCTGGGTATGATTGGGTTATGATAACCCTTAATGATCCTAAAGGATGCTATGATATGTTTAGGATGAGTCGTCCTTTGTTTGACAGATTACATGATTTGTTAGTGTCATCTTATGAGTTGACATCTAGTTGCAAAATGTCATCTATTAAAGCTTTAGGGATGTTTTTATGGACTATTGCGGCGCCTCAATCATTTATTCAAGTGAAGAATAGGTTCACAAGATCAAAAGAAACCATTAGTAGGAAACTTGATGAAGTGTTGGATTGTGTATACTGCATGGCAAAAGATGTTGTGAAGCCTATAGATCCTAATTTTACAACACCTCATCCAAAGTTGCTAAGTGATAGGTTCGCACCACATTTTAACAATTGTATAGGTGCAATAGATGGAACTCACGTTCCAGTTGCTGTACCCTCGTCAAAAGTTGTTCAACATGTGGGACGACATGGATATCCGACACAAAATGTGTTAGCTATATGTGATTTCGACATGAGGTTCACATTTGTTGTTGCGGGGTGGCCCGGATCAGTGCATGACATGAGAGTATTCAACGACGCTTTGCGCAAGTATGCCAATATCTTTCCTCATCCACCACATGGTACGTATATATTAGCATAATGGATATTGTTTTTATTGTGCAATTATTGACCGTGACTCATAACAGTTTGTAAATTGTAGAAAAATTTTACCTTGTGGATTCAGGATACCCAAACCAAAAAGGTTATTTAGCGCCATACAAAGGTGCGAAATATCATTTGCCGGAGTTTAGAGCTGGACCACATGCAAGTGGAAAAAAGGAGGTATTCAACCAATTGCACTCCTCTCTTCGTAATCACATTGAGCGTTGTTTCAGTATCTTGAAGATGAAGTGGAGAATTCTTTTGGACTTACCAAGTTATCCAATGTTGAAGCAATCAAAAATAATTCATGCATGTATGGCTCTACACAATTTCGTTCGAGATAGTAAAATGGCCGATGAGTTATTTGATCAGTGTGATCAAGATAAGGATTACATGCCTATTCCGTCAACTCATAATGCCAGCGGATTGGGAGATGAGGAGGGAGCCATGAATGACTTTCGGGATCAAATTGCCAATGCGCTATTTGCAAGGAGAATGTAATTTTATTTTAACTATATTTTGTTGTGGACAAGATATAATTTTGGATTTGTCATTTTATTTCAATTCGCGTTGAACAGTATTTTATTGTCCGATACAATGTCATAAATGGATCGAGAAGGCCAAGTAAAACAACTAGAGGCATTATTGTCTTTACATGTCTAAAAAAAATAAGCTGAGTACTAATAATTTGGTTTGCCAAACAGACATCCACAGATTATATAATCCGGATCATATAATCCGGATTATATAATCCGGATCATATGATCATATAATCCGGATCATATAATCCGGATCATATGATCATATAATCCGGTTATATGATCCTTATAATCCGGATTTGACCTGGACCTAAGGTCCTAAGGTTCAATCCCCACGAACCTCTCTCGGATTTGACCTGGATTTTGAGTTTCCCCCCAAATCCGAGTTCTTGGTAGGACGTTTGGTTTTTCGCTCGATTGGCGATGCATAGTTCATCTTTTTGCGATCTTTTCATTGGATCTATTAGATCTTGTGGCCATGCTTCTATGGTTCAAATTTGGTTTGGATCCGTTAAGCATTAAGGCATTAATTTGAGTTTGAAGATTCGAGTTTGTTCTTGCTCTTCCCTCTTTGTTCTTGCGGCAGCAGGAGCCGCTTGCGTGAGGGAGAGCGGCGCGAGGAGGCGCTTGCGCAGGCGGCGCGTGGCCAGCAGCGCGGGGGAGCGCGCGGCCCCAGGCAAACGGGGAGCAGCGGGGAGCAGCCGGACCAGCAGCGCGCGGCGCGGGCACGGCGCTGCGGCCAGGTGCGCAGGCGCGCGCGCACGCGCGGCCGCGCTCGCGGCGGCCACGCGGGCCGCGGCCAGCCCAGCCCAGCAAGCCGCCACGCCAGCAGGCCGGCAACGCCAAGCGGCCGGCAGGCCGACAGCCGCAGGCAACCAGTTGGCCTACAGCAGCAGGTGGCCCGTGAGCATCATCGCAGGTGAGCAGCTTGGCACATTTCTTCTCGGTTTCAAGACAGCCACTTGTTTATTTACATGAACAGTGGTCACTTATTGCATGCCGGCTAGCTTGTATTCATTGTTTAATCAGTAGTTGTTTAGGCTAGCAAGTTAGTTTGCTTCTGATTCCTGCATGTGCTCGCTGAGAGCAAGTTAATTACTTCCCATTTATCTTTGTTAACCTTTTGCTGTGGATTTCCTAATTACTCTAGAAATTGCTTGCTTCAGCCATTGTAACTCAGATGCATTATCTGTTGATGTATTAGTGTGCTGGTCAGTACTTTCAAGCTGTTTCTGTTCACTGTTGTTATGCACTTGTCAATTGTTTATTTGGATGAACAGTAAGATGAAATTTGTTTGTGAATTTGCTTGCATGTTAGACAACTCTTAAATCTTGGTTAATCGGCTTGCCTTGATTGGTTCACTAGCATCTTGCTTCTGCAGGTCGGTTTGGGTTGATTAATGATCACAGCTCTTTCTCTTTGGCATGCCTGTAGTGTTTAGTTCGTGTCTTTTTGGAAAAGTTTTTACGGCATTTTGGTAAATCGTCGCTTCCGCTTTGTGTCAAGCTTTTTAACCCTTCCTAGGGTGTGGTGTGGTGTGGGGTGACAATCGGGACATAGACTTTGTTCTCGGATCGGAGAGAATTTTTTAAATACTCCTATTTACCTCCCTTTGGTCGTCCGTTTTGGACCTTCAGTTAGCCAGCTAATAGTTGGTAGGTGTATTCTTTCTACGTACTAGTACTCGTGCGGGTATATATAAAGGATTCAATAGAGGTTACAATTGTGCAGTCAAATAATTCTTATCCTAGAATAATCAAGGTTCAAGGTCTACCACCGATATGATGAATACAAGGGGCATGTGTGGAGGCTTGGCCTATGTGATGGTCATACTCTTGTTCCTCGTTGCATCGCCTGCACTACAATGTAAAGTGTGCCTACCTCGGTTTTTATCTATCATTGAATTGGATGTAGACATGCGTATTTATTTATACTTGCTGCCGGTGAACACAAACTGAAACAGGTCGTCTTCACGGGCTCGCAAGTGCTGGAACTGCTGCAAGGAGCCTCAGGAACACAACCAATAATGGCGCGCACTTGGGAGTAGATGAGAAGGTGGTCCTTAAATTTTGCGTCAAAGGTCGGTGTGATTCGGACGCAGGTCCTACATGCTACTGCTGCCAGACTTCAAAACCGCAACCTTTGTGTTGGTATACTTTTGATGAATGTACCGCCAATTGTCCTTCGTGCAATCCTGAGTGCCCACCCTAGCTAGATTAGTCCCGATTGTATGATCGATGAAATAATAATAATAATAATAATTAAGATTTACTCGTCAGATCCGATCTTTCTCTTCTTGTTGTTCTTTTAATTTTGCTAGTTACATGCTATATTTTGATATGGTAAAAAAAAGTTGTGCAGTACTAGCTGGAGGACGCATAGCTTCAATTTAATTTTTGTGCGGGATTAGATTGGTTTGGAGTCGGGTCCCAAATAATCGAGTTCCACTTGTTGCAGAGCTCCACAATTCCTTTATTTCTACAGAAGTTTCAATGCAAAAGTGCGGCCGATCATAATGTTTTTATTTTGAGAGGAAAAGACACAGGTTGTTATCTTTTAAAAAAACTGCTCGTATCTTGTATATTGTAGCTATGAACTTCTGAACTTACTAGGTTCGTATCCGTGCGTTGCTACGGACAGCAAAAAATTATTCCCGCAGCACAAAGATCGTTCACCAAAATAATAAATATTGTCTTACCATAGTATAACATGTAACATGAAAATAGTGGATTCAATAAACTTTTTTTGAGATAGTTAACCAATAAAATCTAGTCACGGATCCACGAACAACGAAACCTATTTTATATCTTTTTCTGTGATGCGCTTATGATAGTGTTTAGTGTTAGCAGTAAATAATTTCCAATAGTCCTTTAAAAATGTCCAATTACAATTATAATTAACGAATTATGTAGGCCATCATCGTTATGGGAGACATTATGGCAACATGCCTCCGACCAACGGAGTGCTTGACGCACGTTTGAATCGTTACTGTGCTCGAGTATAGCAGTTATCCTGACGATGTTGGCCACCGGAGTCTTGAAGCCCCGCTCCTTACGGCAGCGAATTCGGCGTCTAGCTCGCGATGCATAGATCGCATGCGCTCATTGACTCTCCTTCGGCGGGCTGCGCGAGCTCGGTTCGTGTTCCTCCGTGCCTCACGATCGGCGTCGTTTTCATCACCGACGTTGGCTGTGGCCTCATCTTCAGATACTGCATCAAATTCGATGATAGGCAAGTCGCCATCATCCTCGCCTTCTTCCGCCATCAGCACCTGGCGTGAGATGAGCTCATCAGAGCTTGTGTCGACTAGCTCGGTCGACTCCTCTGCTACGGTGGCTAATGGCCTGCCCTTCTGAAATGGCAGGGGCTCAAGGTGTGCCACAAGCCGATCTTCAGCCTTGAGTAGATCAGAAAGTTTCATACCCTTCCAATGCACGAAACGCCCCTCTGGAGAGGAGGTGATCATCAGACCGTTGGCACCAAAACAACCCGTAGCCCCCCGACGTGTGGTGGCTTCGGGCTTTCTGAGTTGGAGCAAAGAGTCCAAGTCCTTCTCCAATATGGAGAGGGACTCGGAGATGTTGGCCTCCTAAAGATCAGTGGCAAAATTGCGTAGATCGAGTCGTGAGCGGCTACACGAGACCTCAGATTGGAACGTGTCCAACCCAAGCAAGGTTGTTGCAGCACTGGATGGAGTCGCGCCGAAAGCAGACTCCTCCTCGGTCCTCGCAGCGGATCCATGGATTGACAAGTCGTCGAGATTATCGACGAACTTGTCGAGGTCGCTATGAAAACTCGTCGCAGGAGTTTTCGGCTTCATGTCGACGAGGAATCAATGGAAACTGCCCGTGCCATCTGCGATGCAGACCCACGAGCCAAAAACAAACATCGTGCCCTGAGAGGGTACTGACCTGGTGAGCTGGAAAGATGCCATCAAGTTCGCCGGTGGATCTTCGATGCGCACCCCTACCTGGCGCGCCAGCTGTCGGTGTTTTACCGGCTGCCCACCAAGGGGTATACCCAAGGTGGTAAGTTTAGGTGAGGAGACGCCGAGATCAGGAACTCGAAGGTGCAAGGAATACAAGATTTAGACAGGTTCGGGCTACGATGTGCGTAAGACCCTACGTCCTGTATGGTGGTTTGTATTGCCTTGAGTGTTGATTTTTATGTTTTGAGGGGGTCCCTGCCCCCCCTTATATATCCGGGAGGACAGGGTTACATGAGTCCTAATCCAATACTAGCCAATGAATCGTACTCGAGTACAACTCGAGTAGTTTCCTTCTGTATCGACTAGTCCTACCCTCATACGAGTAGAGAACAACATAATAAGAGATAAGACAAGCCTTATCTATTAATCCTGCTTGAACTATGTTATGTACACAGTCCCGTAGTCCCGGCTCCGACAGTGCCCTCATTCTTAGCTTTATGGCGTCGTTTACATTGATTAATCTAGAAGAGTAAAGCTTTAGTAAAATATAATATTTGTCATAAAATGAATCAAATCAAGTAAGAGGCTGCATTCACCATTATTGTCGATAATAGATTACGTCGGGTCTTCCAATTCGTTGGTGGCATCGGCAAAACACCCAATTATTCTACCTATGGTCGATTCAAATTGACGATTGCTCAAGCCAATAATCAAGCCAATAATGTTTGTCTCTCCCTTACGCACACGATGTTTTGCAATTGGGTAAGTGGTAGGCGATGCTGGGTTATCTTCATCTAGGCAGTTATGAGCAACTTATTCCGATGCTGTTCCATTTAGATCCAGAACAACCTAGTCTTCAGATTGGATTCTGGCCCCTACTACATCAGGGTATATAAGCTCAGGCCTAAACTGTTGATTCTCCATTACGATGGATTCCGGATGAAGATTGTTGGCTCAAAAATCTTTCTATCGTCTTGTGTAGGCTCTATTCCACTCCAAACCTTTCTCAGACTGAGGATTTTTCTAGCTTGCTTCCTTCCTTGCATGGTATGCTTCTCGGTCCCATTGATTTCTGTTAACTTTTTTGCTCTACATGAGACACTAATGATGATTGTCTTTTTACGTGATACAATTCACGACGCCATTTATTTTTACGCCCCTTTGTTTGTCAGTCATTGCCGTCATACATGCTTTGTCTCTCACTCCCGGGCTCTCCGCATGATTGGTTAAGTTTAGATTAACATTTGGATAGCATTTTCATTGCCTAGTATTAAAAGTATTAAATTTGGAACCAGTCATAATCCAATTGTGGAATCCATATTTAAACACAATTAAAAAATAACAAATACAATTTTTTAAAAAAGATCCAGACATAATGAACAAGATAAGTGTACAACAGATATTAGTTCAAACCCCCGAGCAACATCAGACAAATCTAGCATCCCCGTGTTGTCTGATGTTGTATCTGATCAAGTGATCAAGTACATATTAGACAAATACTGAACCCATAAATTTAATACATCAAATAAAGATAAGTGTAATTAAGAAGGAAAAGGCCACATATACCCGCAAAGTGTTCAATTCGGCTATGGCAGGAATGGCTGCGCTGGTTGTAACATCTACTCTAGTCGCCAATTCGCATTACTTGGATCTAGGTTTCCATCTATAGAAAGTTCACAGACGGCTTAAGACGACGATCACCTAAAAGCGGTAATGAGCTGACGCCAATGCTACAAGAAACAAAAAATTATCATTACCTGGTACGTGGTCAGTGGTGTTTGACTGAATTGATAGTAGACTGAGGTTGAGTGGAGAAGTTCTTGTGGATCCATTCGTCTTGGTGGTCATAACCATGGGGAACTATGCTGTTAGCTTGTACGAGTGCAAAAGTCCCACGTACATGTGTACAGCTTGGTGGTCAGAAGCTGGGCATAACGTCACTTTACCATGAATAAGAAATAATTGCTACAACTACTCAGCTAATTATATACCAACCTGACACATTTTCTTTGTTGTGTGCGTCATCCTTCTTCCTCCTATAAGAAGCCTCACGCCGCTTTTTGTTTCTTTCATTCCTTTGTTCATCATCAGTCACGGCGGCAGACCGGATTCTCGCTCGTTGTCTTCTAATCTCAATGGCGTCATCACTAATCTCGAAGGCGCGGCGCGGTGATGGCGTGTTCCCAGCGCGGCATGTCGTTAGTGTGGCGTGGCGACGCCGCGACGGTGGGCTAAATATAAAACGATGTGGGGTTTAGCATCATGGTTTAGCTCACCCTATTATCGGAAGGGCGCCATAATTATCGGATTTTTGAAATAAATTAGTAGCAGCGGGCGTTCCGAGGATCCATTCGCTGCCGTAGATGCTAATAAATTTGAAATGGACTATCAACGTTCACTGAACGATATACGATAGGTGGGGGCGACGTATGTCGCAAGGGGTGAGACCATAGAAAATTATGTCACCCTCAGCCTATAATAAGATTGACGAATTTACAAGTTACTCCCATGGCCTGTATAGTATTTTTTTTTTGAGATACTCCATGGCTTGTATAGTAAGTCCAGTACAATACGCCAGGGCCTGGAATTTGTGGTTTCGAAACAAGCCCACGGCCTGCTTGATTGATTCGAGCAAGAGTCATTTCAGCCCATTATGCTTACTATAGTCTCACGGCCTGCTTAACTAAATCAGCCCTTGAGCCCACGGACCGCTTAATTGAATAGGGCCTAATCCCGCGACTCTCGGGGGAAAATATCTTCTTCGCCACGCGAAGTCGCGCACCACCACGGGGGGCGTGCGACTTTGGCCGCGGTCTTCCCTTCCGAAATCTCGTGCAGCGGCCGCTACAATCGGCTATCGCACGCCAGCTGCAACCAGCCAAGCACCCAAGCCCAGCAGGCCGCAGCGCATTCTCCACCAGCTCCACTCCCAACTTCCGCTGATCTCACGCTCACAGCACCTCCCTCCCACCCCCCCCCCCCCCACCCCACCCCCCATCCGGCCACCCCGGATTCACGTCCCTCGCGTGATGATAAAAATCCTCCGAATCGGAGCCTAGCCCCTAGCACAAAACCCTAGCCCCCGCCGTAGAGCTCGCCCAAGCCGAGACGAGACGAGCCCGCCGGACCGGAGCCCCAGATCGCGGCCGGCGATGGAGAGCCCCGCCAAGGAGGACGCCGGCGGGGAGCTCGCGATGGAGATCGAGTCGTCGGTCACGGCGGAGGATTGGCGCCGCGCGCTCTCCCGCGTCGTGCCCTCCGTCGTCGTCCTCCGCACCACCGCGCCGCGCGCCTTCGACACCGAGGTGGCGGGCGCCAGCTACGCCACGGGGTTCGTCGTCGACACGTCCCGCGGCATCATCCTCACCAACCGCCACGTCGTCAAGCCAGGTAGGAACGGCTACCTCCAGCACCCATTCTCACGACCCTCGTTGTGTGCTCGTGCGACCTGTGGATGATTTTTTTTGCTGTTTTTTTGGTGCGATGCTCGCGGTGACAGGGCCTGTGGTCGCGGAGGCCATGTTCGTGAACAGGGAAGAGATCCCCGTGTACCCCGTGTACAGAGATCCTGTGAGTATATTCGGCTCGATTCCATTCTGTTATGTTTTATTTTGCTTTCCCAATGCTAATGTCATATGTTAATCCAAAATTTTCCCCTCTTCTCTCGAAACAGGTACATGATTTTGGTTTTTTTCGCTATGATCCAGGTGCCATTAAGTTTCTGAAGTATGATGAGATTCCATTGGCACCTGAAGCAGCATCAGTTGGGCTAGAAATCAGGGTTGTTGGAAATGACAGCGGCGAAAAGGTTCCCTGAATTTTATCTTAATTCTGACTGTTATGTACCACATTGTAAAGTATAGTGCATAAATGTCCTTGTTAGCCATGACAGCCTATAGCAGGTCCATATCTTTTGAATTGCTCGCGATCAAGCCTTACCGCCTTCTGTGAAACAAATCTTTTGTGCTTGTAATATTTAGGGAAATAATACCTTATGGAGCTAATGTCCCATCCATCATATACTCCATGAAAGCCTATTTAGTTAAACCTTAATAGCAACATGTTGACATTTCAATGAAAGAATTAGGGAAATGGTTTATGCACTTAAATTTCTCTTACAAATGCTTTGCAAACAATGATGTGGTAGATCACAATTAAATCCCATTTTCCCTTAACTTAGCCTGTGGTCGAGAGTTTTGTGACAAAAGTTTTTATTACATGTAACACCTCAAAGAATTATTGGTAAAGAGAAATGTTTGATAAGCTGTAAGCATGCCTTTGTACTTCTTATCAGGAAAAAGGATATGGAGTGACCCACCCCATTTTTTTTTTCCATCCTGATTTTAGTCATCTATTTTGCATTGTGACTGTGATGACATAGTTCTGAGAGCTTAGTATGTGAGCAAAAAGGACAATGCATGCAATGACCTGCTCATGCTTTGATGCCTGCACACTCTAGACCTGCCCACTTGCCCCGACTGACATGCAAATGTGTAGAAATCAGTTAGATGAATGACACATGGCATTCTGATACAAAATTGCTTTCCATCTTTCTTTTAATGCTAAGACAAGGCCTTTCCACCATGAAGTAGTTTTAACCCTTGAGCCAGAAGATGCTTATTTAACAAGTTGGCATGCAAATATAATATCAGCTTCTGCCAAAAAAACCATGCGAACAAATATAATATCTTTCACTGATGCATGTTTTCAGGCCTAGACATGGTTCACTCTTACAAGGATTTGGATGGAGATCTAACTGCCAAAATTTGTCTGGTAAATTTGGATGGTTCACTCTTTATGTTTAATGGATGCAGGTTTCAATTTTGGCTGGAACACTTGCTCGTCTTGATAGAGAAGCGCCTTACTACAAGAAGTACGCCTTCTTTGTATCTCTACATGGCTATCTCCTTTTCATAACTATTTATTTTATCACGGCATCCCTTTGCACACAGTACAATAGTACATAGAAAAAGGTATCGAGTTGCATGCACCAACCAATTCAACCCAAAAGCTTAAGCTGATGGGGAGAGGTGGGCAATTCACTTATACTTCAACAAAAGGAGACAACATATACAAAAGTTAACACTCCCATTTTTTTTTTGTTACTATATTTTGATGGCAACAAAGGAGATAGGGAATAATCATGCTAGTTTACACTCTATGCTTTTGTTACACCTCTTTTGCTCTCTGAGGTGACGAGATGTGGGTAGAAAGAAATGATACCGATAACCTTACTCCTGTAGTCCTATTATTTTACCATTATTTTTTGAAATGTCAAACTGGATGCTGTAGATTCCTTGATTTCTGATCTCTCCATCCAGTTGGAGCTGCTGGCTGTTCGAAGCTTGTAAATGATATGTAGGACAATTATAATATCTCTTGCTACTGATATTCTATCTTTATTTTAATTTCGTGTCAGGGATGGATACAACGATTTCAATACATTCTATATTCAGGTAACTTTCTTTGGCTACTTGATGCTGCATGCATCTTTAGATAGTTCGTATTGACCTGGTGATAATGATTTTGATCTCTATTTGACTTAATAGAATAGTCTGTTGATTTTCTTTTCATGTTGCTACTTGATGTCGCATGCATATTTAGGTAGTTCGTATTGACCTGCTGATAATGATTTTGATCTTCTATTGACTTAATATAATGGTCTGTTGATTTTCTTTTCATGTTGCTAGTGCTTGTAAATTAATGGATCCTTTGTTTCTTCAGGCCGCATCTGGTACTAAAGGTGGCTCTAGTGGTTCCCCTGTTGTTGATTGCCAAGGAAGGGCTGTTGCCCTGAATGCTGGAAGCAAATCTTCCAGTGCTTCTGCCTTCTTCCTTCCATTAGAACGTGTAAGTTGTTTATAATATACAATATCATGTCATGCTATATTAGATGTTCCAAAATTGTTGAGTTTAGTAGAATTTGCACGGAAATTGGAAGGCCTGCAGTAAGTAATATTTGAGTCTTACCCAATGTTCAAAAAAAAACGCTAGGCAGTGACCCACCGCCTAGAGCCTAGGCGTTTCAAGGCGTTTTTCTAGGCATTTGCACATACACACATATACATATATATCTTGTTATACACATACATGTACCTCTAAAAGAAAAAGGAAAATAAGAAGCTGATGGGCCTAACTTTGAAAAAAGCCCATTAAAACAGCCCAACCCACCTCCCAGCCTCCCCTCTTATCCACTCACCGCTCCCTTAGTTCCTCGCTCACCCACCCGTAGCCCGTGCTTCCTCTTCCTCCGCCGCCCGCCCCTGCCTCCTCTCCCTCCGCCCGCTAGCCCGCACCTGCCTCCTCTCCCTCCTCCGCCCGCCTGCCCCTGCCTCCTCTTCCTCCTCCTCCGCCGCCAGCCCGTCCGCCCCTGCCTCCGCTTCCTCCTCCGCCGCCAGCCCCTGCCTCCTCCGCCGCCGCACGCCATCCCTACTGCCACCGCCTCCTCCCGGCCGCGCCTATCCTCCGCCTACCCCCTTAGGCGAGGCGGCAACCCTCCGCCTAGCAGCGCCTTTTTGAACATTGGTCTTACCTTTAAGCGAGATGACATGGCACAAACTAGATTAGTAATGTGCGGCTCTACAGAAGCAGCCATATGTAATCAGACTAATGACAAACTGGATTAGTTGGCTAATTGGAAATTTCCTTCCAGTCTTTCAAGCGAGAGCAAATGTGAAGAATTTTCTTTAGTAATGTATTTTAATTAGTAATTAGTAATGCATTGCTACCTTTTAGTAATGCATTTTGTGCAATGGGTTTCCTTCGAAAAAAGACTAGGTAGCAGAGAGGTGGAAAGAGTGTACAGAAGTTAGAAATTACTAAAATATACGACATAAAGACAGGACATCATTACCATGTAAGATAATTCCTTTGTGGTGCCACTATTTGTTGTAAATTATGCTCTAAACTACTTCCAGGTTGTTAGAGCACTGAATTTGATACGCGATAGTTGGGATGGATTTGGTACCAAGCCAGAATCCGTTTATATTCCACGCGGTACACTCCAGGTGTGTATGCTGATCCCACTGTTGTATCATATGATGTGTTCAATTTCTCTCAAATATTCATGCATTCAACCTTGCAGCACTTCATATATTTTTGACATGTTTGATTTCTCTTCACTATTCTGCGATTCTTGGGCCTCATAGTATTCCTGTTCTTTTTTTTCTGTTGCTTTAAAAGGCGACCTTTCACCACAAAGGATTTGAAGAAACCCGGCGTCTTGGCCTCCGGAATGAAACAGAGCAGGTATATTCTTGCTTCATCTGTTGCTCGCTAATTGATTTGGTAATTTGTGATTGCTGTTTTTAGTTCTCCAACAACTTTCTAAGATTGTTTCTCCCTGCTATGATGAGAATATATTCAAATGTCAATCTCCATGTTCTAGGCTTAAGAACTGCAACTTGCTTTCTCTACAGATGGTGCGTGTAGTTTCTCCAGCAGGCGAGACTGGAATGCTGGTTGTTGAGTCAGTGGTAATTTCTGGTGCTTACAGTTCTAAGCATGTTTTTATCATACCACTTATTGTGCTACACATTGTATAATGCCACTCTATAACTTGTGACTTCTGAAACCGGAAGGCTGTGTCCATGCAGGTGCCTGAAGGCCCTGCTCATAAACATTTGGAACCTGGTGATGTTCTAGTTCGCATCAATGAGGAGGTGAGTACTGCTTTTAATTGCTAGATATATTTGATAATCCACCATATTTGTCTGTTAAGTACTGAAGACATTAATAAAGTAGCATACAAATTTTATGCCCAGTTTTCTGAATACCCTGTTCAAGCAGTAGCAGTTGAAAGTTAATATAGCAGGCTATGTTCAGAGTAAATTTATGCTATGGATCATCAGTTTAGAAAAAAATTATCCACGTTTAAAATGTCTCAAAACTGCCAATTTTATAGTACCACTATCAGTGCGATGTCATTCTACGGGTAATCTTATATGATGAAAAGCTGATTTTTTTAAGGAAAGAAAAGATAGGCTTTCACCTATTGTGCGCATGACCGACTGTTTATTTACTTTTGAATAAATCATGGGCCACGGTGTAAGAATTTGTGCGTGTGAATGTGTAATATTCCAAAGAATCAAAGATGTTTGTTAGGGCCAATCAGATTCTACTGAATTGAATTCTTAAAGTGCCAACACATTGCTATTCTAAACAAATAGATATCATCATTACCAATGTCAACCATACCATTTCCTGATATCCTGTGACTTCATTCATTTTACATTTGCAACTAATTACTGCTACTGTTACTGTTAACTACTCCCTCCTTTCTTTTTTTGTTTATCATTTTAGACTTGTGCTTGGGTATTAAGAAAATGCACAAACCTCAGTTCTTTAAGTTAGTTTGTCTCCTTAACTACCCATGCTGGCCATAACCAAGAAGCTGAGTCTTGGAAAATGTAGCAAACAATAAATGAGCTAGGGGCATATAGCTATTTCTCCTTGTTAGAATCCTATAATGACAAACACAAAAGAATACTTTTTTGCACAAGCTAGAACTGGAAACAAGAATATGTTTTGATGCTTATTTCATTTGCCATAGCACATATATTTTACTTTTGACTCTAGAACGCTGTTTAACCATTTTTTAACTAATTGCAGGCTGTAACACAGTTTCTTAGACTGGAGACTTTACTTGATGATAGTGTTGGCAGGGAGATTGATTTGCAGATAGAAAGAGGCGGAGTTCCTTTAACAGTAAAGTTGCAGGTATTTGGCAATTTTGACGCATCACATCTAAACTTTCATAGTAATATCTATATTACATCTATTAGACAATATGTTGTAATTCTCATTGCCACCTGTACCTTTCGTATATTTTAGTTAGCATCCCATGTTTTTGGAACCCTTTAAGCTTTACCACCTGATCTCTGCAGGTTGAGGATTTGCACTCCATAACTCCAAACCATTTCTTGGAAGTTAGTGGTGCTGTCATCCATCCACTTTCATATCAGCAGGTAAAATATGATTGAACCTTCATATCTCCTACCCTTGTTAAAGAACCTGAAAATATGGACAAGGACAACTGTTCCACTTGTTTTGAAATAGCAAGAGTTTTTTTTTTGTATAGTCTGAAATTACCATTATCTAAGTTAACTCAAACAGTTAGGCAAACGTGTATTGCTTTAGATGCTTCGAGTGTCTGCCAAAGGAAAATTACTATTTCTTGCCATGTAGGATGATAAGGTGTTAGTCGTATAGTATCACTACTTGATGAGGCATCAATTCTGTACTTGTACTTATGCATGCAACTACCTCTAGCTACTAGATAATGCAATGATTTAAGCATCTACAGGAGGTGCTAGCATTATATGGGGGAGGGATCTTATGTGGGTGCTTGAGTACTCTCACTGAGAAGCCGAATAGGGCACCTTGCATTGGAAATCATGAGCTCTTCCCACCATTACACCTGCAAATCCTGTGACTTGCTAAAGTTGAATAATTCTTGTAGAACTTGTTAGAAATGGTGGTCTCACAACTGTATTCATGCTACATAATTAATCAGTTGATGCTTACATGATTACATCACTTCCTCATGTTTGAACTTAGATTGGCAACATCATGTCTACATCTACAGTATCTTTTGAACTTCCAAAACATTGCTAATCATGCTTTCATCTTGTTTCAGGCTAGAAACTTCCGATTCAAATGTGGTCTCGTATATGTTGCGGAAGCAGGGTAAGAAATCCAACTGTAACATAGCCTCTGATGTTCCATTCCCTGAAAGAATGACTACTTATTTGCTGTAATTGCAGCCTTTCATTTATAGTAACGTAACAAATCCTTTGGAAGTAGGCTGTTGGAACTGCCTTGTAGTTAAAAATGGACTGTGAGGAATATCGTGGCAATAGTTTGTCAAATGTTGATTTGCTGTCCTTGTATAAGTTGCATTTGAATTCCTACAGGTTCCCAACTAGCAACTGATCATAATCTTTTGAGGTTTAAACAACAATAAATGCTGTCTTGTTCTTTGGGTCTTCATTATTTACCCTCACAGTTTCACCTTCAGTTTGCTAACTGATATCTTTTCTATTGTATAAGATTTATACCAAAGCAACCTGGTCATTTCTTCAACCTGTCTAACACATTGCAATGCAGGTACATGCTCTCACGAGCGTCTGTTCCACGCCATGCAATTATCAAAAAGCTTGCAGGAGAGGATATTGCAAATTTAGATGACCTTATTGCAGTTCTTTCAAAATTGGCTAGGGGATCACGAGTGCCTCTAGAATATGTAAAATACACTGACCGTCACCGGAACAAGGTAAGATTCTTGAATAGCAGGTTTATCACAATAAACAATTCCTTATCTCCTGCACATCCTTGTACAAATTTGATTTTGTCTTTCTTACTAAACTAATCATTTTTATTTATTTGAACAGTCTGTACTGGTGACGATTGATCAGCATGAATGGTACGCGCCACCTCAGTTATATACTCGAAATGATGCAACTGGCTTGTGGACTGCAAAACCAGCTATACCACCGGAATCTCCATTTTTAGCTTCAGCTCACCATGCTAATCATGTGGACACAAACTTGAACTCTGTTCCATCTTTATCCGAATCTAGTCCTATGGATCTCAAGTGCCAGTATGATTCTGAGAATTTGGCAGATGGATGCATCAAGATGCAAACTGACGATGAGATTGTCGTAGATGGATCTCACTCTAGCGAAGATTCTCTTGTTGAGAAAAAAAGGCGACGTGTGGATGAAGAGATTGCTGCTGAGGGAACTTTACCATCTTATGGAGATCTAGAGGATGTACAAGGTGATCTTCTGAGGCATCCTTCCAATGGAGAAGGCTCTGACCTTGCTCGAACAATATCAAGTAATGCGTCCTTGGCAGAACAAGTAATCGAACCAGCCCTTGTAATGTTTGAGGTGAGCAATATATACATTTTAATGGAACATGCACATTATAGTCATGATCTATCATTTGGTACTAGATTCCGTATTGCTGCAGACCAGCACATACACAATAGAAAATGCATAGGCTTTTCTATGAGCTATGCTCTGAAGTGCATCAAAAGGCCAAAAGCATGCTTAGCCTAGGCAGAGCTAGCTTCATTTATTTAACCCTTCATGGTATGCTGAAGTTCAAGTTACCTAAGATATAGCCTCAGTATGTTGGCATCTATTTTAATGTATGGGCATATGAATAGGATTTAGGTTTAAATAAGTAACTAGTTTGCATTTGTAGTGATAGGTTTAAGCTTTCTCACCTAGCTTTCCTGAAAGGTTCATCCTGATGTTTCCAGAAGAAGCTGAACCCCCAAAAGTTGGCACTATAAATTTACACTTGTGGAGCATGTTGTTTATACTTCAGTCTGGGGAAAAGTTAAGAGCTCATATGTTATGGAATATTGTGCTAATGTCATGTTTTTAATATGAATTTTCAACAATGGAGTGTGCTTTTTTGGCTGTATTGACAATATTGGAGCCAAAATAAGAGCGTCCCTGTTGTTTTTCCTCAGTGAACTACCAGTAAAAAACCTGTTGCTTTTTGTCACTGCTGACTGTTGGACTATTTTCTATATGATCTCTATTTCCTTCGCCCCATTATTTTCCAGGGCTTTGGGAGCATTAAATTTTGTACTCCTGCTAATTATTAACCTCCTTGCAATTTAAAAGCAACCTGTATTGTTTTGTTTTGACTTGACTAGTGGCTTTTGTGCCTGTTTCTCAAAACCTTCTGTCCTATCTATCTTTTCAGGTGCATGTGCCGCCAGTTTGCATGCTTGATGGGGTGCACTCTCAACATTTCTTTGGAACTGGGGTTATAATACATCATTCTGACTGTCTCGGTCTGGTTGCTGTTGATAGGAATACAGTTGCTGTATCTATCTCAGATATAATGCTTTCATTTGCTGCATATCCCATTGAAATACCAGGGGAGGTATTAGTTTGTTCTGTTCTCAATTATAAAAGCTAAGGCATACAAAATTTCGACTAAATGTTCTTATATGTATATTTGTTGTTTGTCAGGTTGTTTTCCTGCATCCTGTTCACAACTTTGCACTGGTGGCTTATGATCCTTCTGCACTAGGAGCTGGAGCATCTGTTGTCCGGGCTGCTAAGCTTCTACCAGGTTTGTTTCCTTTAGAATGTATCCATGTTTTTCCAATACTATCTGAAAAAAACTGACTTGTGCTTCATTTCACTTTACTGAATTAATGTTGAGCTTAATCATTTCATGCCCTTATATAGAGAGTAGATAGTCACAGAACCTTTTGTTTTCCAGTCAGCTTGCCTTTATTTATCAATGTAAAGCTTAATTATGTTATACCATTAAAAAAGAGTACATAGTCACTGAACTTTTCATTTTCCAGTCAGCATGCCTTTTCCACAAAATGGTCCATTTTCATTTGTTTAAAAACCCTTCTGTTTTCTGTGTAGAACCTGCTTTGCGACGAGGAGATTCTGTCTATCTAGTTGGGCTAAGTAGAAGCTTACAGGCCACATCAAGGAAATCAATCATAACTAATCCTTGCACAGCTGTTAATATTGGGTCAGCTGATTGCCCACGATACCGTGCAATAAATATGGAGGTCATTGAGCTCGATACTGGTACTTCCTATAGAACTTTCACTGCGTTGGATCATGTTTAAATTTTCCAGGTTGACTATATTGCAAATTTTTTGTTTAGATTTTGGTAGCTCATTTTCGGGCATCTTGACTGATGAACAAGGAAGAGTTCAAGCATTATGGGCAAGCTTTTCTACCCAGGTTGGTTTGCTCAAGTTCTTCGCTTTACCTGTTTCTTAAGTAATGATGCTGGCATGCTCCCAGGAACATGTACTCAAAAGAATAAAGAAAAGAACAAAACGGCGGCTTACACGCAAGGTTAGCTGCGTTTTATCTATAACATCAAGTAAACTAGAGTCTGGGGTGCGCCTCCGGCGCACCAATCTTCCAGTCCAATATAGAAGATACTACAGAGATTAAGAGACTTTATGGGGATGTCTTTCACAGCTTCCATATTGATCATGATTCTAAACCCATACAGAGTGAGACCACGTTCTATTTCTTGAGCTTGGCAGAAGTGTTATACGCAAATTTTTTGAAACTACAACATAATGTCTGTATGTAAGAGGTGCAATTCAGCTATGTAACTAACGATCTAAATAAGAAAGGGAATAGCTAATTGCCTATGAGATTTTACAATTGTTTGGAAAGGAACATAAGCAAACAAAAAATAGTACCTAAAGTAAACATTCATTCATTAGAAAACAAATCATCAAAAAATCTGATCCGCATTCCATTGTTAAATCTGAAGAATATAACATCCAAACATGCATTCGATGTGCAAAGCTACATGATCGTCTATCCACCACGCTCGCTCAGCATTCTAGGGCATGTTATGCAAATGACACAGAAACACATATCATAAAGAATCCTCATCACAGAAGAATATTTTCAAGATTTATTTCAAGGTCAATTTTATATAAGAGAAACAAGATGAAGGAGAGTGATACAAATTAATACCTTAAATTGAACCCAATCATGCCAAAGAAGGTCAGGATCTTGGCATCAAATCCTGGATCAGAAAGCTGTGACCCCCTCTTCGTGGTGCAAGCATGTCGCTGTATCACACTAACACACCAAGAACTAGTATAGTACCACTTGCCATAAACCAAGTTGCCCAGAAACTGCTAAGCAGCTAATGAGGAATTTTTGTAGAAGTAAATATAGAAAAAACATTAACTCCCACAAAGCCAAGAGCAGCCTTCACATCACGACTATGCAATCAAGTTTCCAAACCAATTAAAGATACTGATATACTGATATACTCATTCAAGTCAAAGAAAGAACGAATCCCAGTCCTGACACATATGCCATTCCAATGTCGGTCTTCTACCTATCTGGCACATTTCATCAACAAGGATTGGGAGAGGTAAGTTGAACTAATTTTTAACACAAAAGTGTTACATTGTTCAAAATCAACACTTATATTTGCGGTACGCTGAACTCCAAACATCAATATTTTCAGTCAGATCAAAGCCTCATTGAGTTATTGCCAAAATTTTAGCAGATATAAGAACATTATCAGAACTAACATGCATAGGTGTAAACCATACTGTATTTTAACATTAGCAAATAGATATAACCCAGCCGTGGCTTGCTGCTCGAGCGGCATTGGCTTGGGGAGGGGCACTCCATGTTGCAGGCAGATGGGCAGCTTGTTCGACGCGGGTCGCGCAAATGGGACTCGTGGAGACGATGCGGGAAGTGCGGACTGGAGACACGACACCTCTGCGAGCCCGGATGGGAGGGAGGCACGGGGCTGCAGTGGGTGGCATGGATGAGGCGCCCCAAACACTAATCTTGCCGGAGGCGGATCCGCCGGCGGCCTCGGAGGCGGTGGAGAGGCCACCGGAGAGCATGCGGTCGAGAAGGGGGCAGCCGAGAGGCAGCTTGGCCCCGCGGCAGGAAGGGAGGAGGAGGAGCGGGTTCTCTGGGCGAGGCGCACGCTGGCTGTAGGAGGACGAAGATGAGGCAGCACAGAGCTTAGGCGCCGGCGGCCGCATCGCCGACGAGCTCGCCGGCAAAGGGGATTGGGGGTTTCGGTTTCGAAGTGTTGCGGATACTTTCCCGCAGGCCAACCGCACCTAGGGGGCCGGCGGCGGAGGCCCCGGCAGCTGCGACAGGCGCGCGGCGGCGGGGGTGGCAGGGGGGGGGGGGGGAGAGAGAGAGCCGGGGGTTTCCCGAAAAAATGAATTTTCTCTTCTTCGTGTTGAAATATTTCAAACAACAGGGGGGTTTTCATAAGATAATTGAGCGCGTTTACTGTAGCTGGAGGGCGTCCATGGACCGCGGTTTGATTCCAGCAAACAAGGAGGCCTTTTTTTGCAAATTTCCACGTGCCTGCCTGCCTGCCTACGGATGGCCAGATCGCGATCGGATGGCCGCGAATAGGGGCGACGTAGCAGCGCTCCGGGGGCGCGATTTCGTGCAGGAATAGAGTTTTGATGGCCAAAAACAGTAACCTTATATGGACTACTAGTAAAATGTTTTTTAAACAAAACCAGGATTCTTCTATATGCTTAGTACTACTGCTAACAGGTGTATGACTAACACTTGTTCTCTCCAGCTGAAATATGGTTGCAGCAGTTCAGAGGACCATCAGTTTGTTAGAGGCATACCAATATATGCAATAAGTCAAGTACTTGAGAAGATTATCTCTGGTACTCAAGGACCTTTTCGACTTATCAATGGAATGAAGAGGCCCATGCCATTTGTCAGACTCTTAGAGGTAGAACTTTATCCAACTTTGCTGTCCAAGGCGAGAAGTTATGGATTGAGTGATAACTGGGTGCAGGTAATCTGATCTGTCTTTCTTTTAAAGTTTTAATATTCTGTATTCTTATTGATCTGCAAATATGGTTATACTTTTTTTACCTAATATCTTCTGAGTCTCATTGCCCAATACCATCACACATGTTTTACCAGATAATTTTTTGATTATGAATCTACTCTTTATTACTAGTTCAGCTGCATTTATCTGTTAGTGAGCAACTCAAGTAATTGTCAAATTTGGTGTATGGCCCCTTTTTTTTCTCGAACACGCAGGAGAGCTGCGTATCTTTGTATGGTCCCTTTTGTCCCGTGTTACCTGCAAATAGAGAAGTTTTTGCTCACATCAAACTTTTAATATTCCATTGTGATTATGCTTTCAGGCCCTTGCGAAGAAGGATCCTGTGCGCAGACAAGTCCTGCGGGTGAAAGGTTGTTTGGCTGGATCAAAAGCTGAAAATCTTCTGGAGCAGGGAGATATGATTCTTGCTATCAACAAGGAGCCAATTACATGCTTCCTTGACATTGAGAAGGCTTGCCAAGAGTTGGACCAATCCATTGGGTCAGATGGAGTGCTGAACATGACAATATTCCGTCAGGTTAGGATGACGCAACATAAATGAAAACAGTTTTGACAATAAACGGGTGCAAACCAAATCAGCAGTATAGATTGTAACTATCAACATTTTTGCAGGGCAAAGAAATTGACCTAATTGTTGGAACTGATGTAAGAGATGGCAATGGTACAACCCGAATGGTTAATTGGTGTGGATGCATTATCCAGGATCCTCATTCAGCAGTGCGTGCACTTGGCTTTTTGCCAGAAGAAGGTCATGGAGTTTATGTTGCGAGGTGAGGTTTCCTTACAAACTTGTGTATGCAATATTAGAAGCATCTCTAATCTATAATCTTCTCTTCGACTTAATATCTGAATATGAGAGAATTTAACTACTGAAGTTTTGGATTAGCCATCATTCTGTTCACTAGTATCTGACATAGAATTAGTTAAAACTTTGGTGCTGGAGTGCTCATCAAGTTCAGCATGTAGGGGCTACCTACAGTTCTGTTGTGTGAGCCTGAAAAAAAGAGGGGAGCTTAGAAGAGTTGTGAGTGGATGCCATGTGGTATTGTGGTTAGCGTACTAAATAAGTCTATCTATCATTTGGATAAAAATAAAGAGATGGCATCTAATTTCTGCTTTAGGGCGGAAGCAGCTGAAAACTAACCAGCATGCTTCATATTGCACGTTTCTCCATGATTAATGTGAACTGGGTGGACAGAATCTATAGTTTACATAGTTGTATAGATGTTAGACTATGAGCAATAGCACATTTAGATATGACTGGGAATGAACAGTTAGCGCCAATGATTTTATGCAGATGGTGTCACGGAAGTCCGGTACATAGATATGGTCTCTATGCTCTCCAGTGGATCATTGAAATTAATGGGCAGCCAACTACAGATCTGGAAACCTTTATACAGGTGGTGAAGGTACGTGATATGCATCAAGTGGCAAATAGCATCCTCTGTGATTTTCCTTTCTTTTCTTGTTTGGTTATCACTATATTGCAGTATATTAATGCTAGATATGGCTTTGCTTTGTTCCTTCATCATCCATTTGAATTAATATGGCTGAGTCATTCTTCTCCTCAGGGCCTGGAAGATGGTGAATTTGTTAGGGTAAGGACCGTCCATTTGAATGGAAAGCCTCGTGTTCTTACTCTGAAACAGGACCTTCACTACTGGCCGACCTGGGAGCTTAGCTTTCAGCCAGAAACTGCCACATGGCGTAGGAGAACAATAAAAGCGTTGCAATCAACTACGGCGTGATCAAGTCTATTTTGTCGTGAGTAACATGGAGATGAGGAAACTAGAGATCTTTTATTTGGCAAGCTGAAATCCTGCCTTATGCAGGATTAAGCTACCCTGGACTTTGGAGGATTAGTGGTGGGCATTAGCATAGGGGGTGTTTGAAGGACATAGTATTGATAAAAGAAACATATGGATTCATTGGTTCTGAACAACTGGACCGCGGGATTTACCTTTTGTATATCCTCTATTCCTATATTTGGGTAGAAAAAAAAATAAATCGTTAGCTTTCTAGCGGCCATTTCGCTTCCGCATTAAATACTTTTCTTAGTTATAAAGTTACCAAGTCACAGATTTCTGGGTATCACATCCAGGGAAATTGTTCTACACTGGTATCAGCTCGATTGCATAATTTCTATAATAAGTTTTTACTCCTGCTTCGTCACCTACTTATGGTCGGTTCATTACTTTGGGCCCATGTTTCTTTGTTTACTCTCAAAAATCGGCTTACCTTTCCACATGAAGCAGCTGAAGCCAAATTGCACGGTGAGACTCATCGAGACGGGACGGAAGTAGCCAAACTGCCCAAGTCTATCTCTGCAAGCTCACCGGGACCTTTGGACTTTCGCGCTGCGTATGACAAATGCAGGCCATGCCGTCACCGTCCTTCCCTCCGAAGGAATATATTCGGCCACCACTTGTTAGCTCAATCTCGTGTCCACGGAAACGAGGACCATCCCTTTACTTGTCCTGAGCTTGCGCCACTCCCGCCGATGCCTTCCGCCGAGGGAAAAAGGAGCGTGTTTTTAGGTACCCGATCATTGTTGTTGGATTCCTTCTTTCCTCGCCGCGGCACCACGGCAGCACCAGCCGAACAGGTGTGGCCTCCTTCTATAAGGGCATAAGGCCCCCGTCCGTTCCACTCCGTCGCTGCGAAGTGGAGGAGCTAGCATGTATCCCGGACGCGAACGCGCACGGGCACACGCGCGCCAACGGCACCACCACCATCACCACCCGGCGAGGTAGGGAGGGAGGGTTGGGAGAGACATGGGTTGCTATCCTCCCTTGGACAAGATCGTGTCCAAAGCGCTCGGAAAATGTAACGGTGCGTACAGAGCTCTCTCTGCTTCACTCGTTTTTGTTTGTATGCTTCGGTTCTTACAGCTGGTAGTTCTCGGCTTCTCGTTCTTGTAATCGAGGGTGCAATACTAGAATGTAGATTTGCATGGTTCAGGGTCATGGCTATGAGCAAGCTGCTGCCATGTTCTGCGTTCAGTGCTTACTGCATAGTGCTTTATACACAAATTACTGCGTGTCCAACCAACCGTAAATTAAATGTGTCGCAAAGTTTCCGAGTCTTGACAAATTACGGCTCGCCCACGTGCAGGGCGCGACAGATGGAGGAAGGAGAGGCTGGACTACGCCCTGGCCTACCCGCCTACAGAAATCCACTACATGCGGCCGGAAGCGCGCACGGTCACCTTCGCCAGCAACAACTCCGTCTACGTGATCCCACCGTCTCCGCCACCGCCGCAGCAGCCGCCGTCGCAGCAGCAGAGCCCACCGGAGCCGCCCCGGCAACCGCAAACGCCGCCGCAGCCCGAGCCCGAGCAGCACCACGACGCACCCCAATCCCAACCGCAACCCCAACCGGAGCAACCCGCCGAGGCCGAGGCACCCTCGCAAACGCAGGACGCGCCGCCACCGGCCGAGCCGAAGCCGCCGAAGGGCCCGAAACGGGGCAAGAAGAAGCAGTCCGGCCGCGTCCGGTTCGGCCCCGAGCCTCCCCCTCCGCAGCAGGAGGAGCAACCGCAGCAGCAGGAGGAGCACGACGCGCAGGGCCCGGGCGACAGCGGGAACGCGCCGGCGCCGGGTCGGCAGGAGCCTCAGTGCGCGGCGCCGGCGCCCGCGCCCGCGCAGGGGCAGGGGTACCTGCTCCGGTACACGCCGTCGCCGCTGCCGAGGTGGGAGGCGACGCCGCGGCGGCACGAGTACTTCTCCGGGGAGTACCGGAGCTACTACCCGACGCCGGTGCGCGAGGGCATCTACCGCATCGCCACCGACGCCAACAGGCTCACCACCATCTTCAGCGAGGAGAATCCCAACGCCTGCACGATCGCCTGAGGGCGACGGCGAGGGAATAAACCGTCTCCATTCGTGCGATCCCTTTCCTCTCTTTTCTTCGGTTCTTGGCTGATGATCAAGTGCAGGGATCGTGCGCCGAGAATCAGGTTCTTCTTGTAGGTGTTGTGTAGATAAGAAAAGTAAGGAGAAAACTTTCGGTTCGGCTGGCAATGATGTTGAGACGAAACATTCCTTGTGCTGCCTGCCTTGGATTGTCGTTGCCCTCTCCTGCGTTTTGATATTCCTCATCACGATGGTTAGTCTGACGGCCGCCAAAGAGAGACGATGAATAACAACAGGCTTCGGCGTTCGCCAGTGAGAATGCGTTGAAAGGAAACACAAACTCCATCGTCCATCCTCTCTTTCTTTTCTTCTTTTTCGAATGCCATCATTAAAAAGAGGTCATGCTAATGTAAGCCTGTCCTTTTGATTGATACCTCCGAAATAGTAATGAACTCCTCGCAAATACTATCATGGAGCTGAGGCGAACTGAATTCATCTCGCAGAGTGAGACATCAAGTGGGAAATCGAGAAACAACAATGAATTGAGTAGGCTAAGTGACGCTCAATTGGTTAGGTACTTAGGGATGAAAATTGCATATTCATGTTCCATTCTCAAATTCACCTTTGGTGCTCGCATTTATCGGCTACCTATTCATTCAACATGCTTCTTGGCAGGCTTTAGAAAAAAAATGCTGATATCTGTAAGACTGACATGCTAGGAATGTTTCAAGAATATGGAGCCGAAAATTAACAAGTTTCTACGATTCGTTTAGAAAATTGGAGAGCCCCAGGTTCATTGTGAAACCAATACAGAGTTCATATTCCATCCGTTCCAAAATATAGTTTGTTTTAGTTTTTCTAAATTTATAATATTTGCTATGTATCTAAATATAATGAATACTTAGACGCATAACACCATCCTTTTCGTTGATACCTCGAAAAATACTGATATCTCTAAGGATAGCATGCTATATTTGAAGTTGTACTAGATGAAGTATGCCTCGCATACAAGTTGTCAGCTCCAACGGAGAGGAAAATGGGTGCCCTGCGACCTGAAGTGCTGTGCGAGCGAATCAAACACGCACTGACCACAATAAGGCCTGTTCTACCGTGGTCTGAAAAACAAGCCGACGAAAATGCTTCGACCGTGCTACATGGGCCGGGCGGGACCGCATTGACCAAAGGGCCTGTTCCCACAGGCCATGGCATTCAACCCATGGCCGACACACAAGCGTCGCCACCATCCGTCCACTTACGCAGTCAGGCGAACAGCGACGAACGGGAACGACCCAACTCGAGACGATCTGAATCTGAGACGTTTAAGTTCAACCGGTCAACCATTACCAAATACTACTGCACTTGTGGTCAAGTCCAAAACCACTGTTCCTGGCCGTACACGAATAGAGTAGAGTAGAGTAGAGTAGAATGGACAAGATTGACTTGGAGCAGCTAGCTCGAAGTCGTATCGTACGTGGCCAGACCAAGCCAAAGCCAAGGAAACGCAGGACAGGCAACTAGACAAGCCTGCCAGATTTGATCGCGACTCCAGCAACACGCTCGGTCTGCGGCTGCAGACCAAAGCAGCCAGCCACCCTGCCCACCGGATCGCTCGCTCCTCGCCACTGGCTGGCCGCAGAATCCCGTCGCAGGCGTTGAGTCAGCGCCGGCCGGCCGTCACTGGCCATACCAGAAATTTTAATAGTATAAGCCTACTCTTACTCCAGTAAACATTTCAATCCGCACCCCAGCTTCTTCCTAATTGCTGCGCGCACTAGTTCCCAGCAAAAGATGGCGTTGCGTTGGCAGCCGTGCGCTCTCGGCCGATCGGCCGCGGGCGCCCAGGTGGTGCGGTGGCGGCCGCGCCGTGCTCGGTTTCGCGGCCTGGCCGAGGTCGGTCGGCGCACGCTGGGGGAAGTGGAAGGGCGAATCGCCGCCCGCTCGCCGACGGCGAGCTAGTGAGGGTGGAGGCACGGCGCACTGAGACCGATCTGGCAAGGGATGACACGGCCTCTACTCGACATGGATTTATCCGCCGACCACCAGACACCGCTCCCTGGTTTGCGCTTGCTAATTTCGCAGCCAACTCAAAGATTCTTCCGGGAAAAACACAAAGATCCTTACATTTTTCCCCCTGCAAACAAAAACAATGACATGGACTGAAGTTAATTAAATCGGGGGCAACGCGACGAGATCAAACGCGCACCGAACTCTGCCCATTCCATTACATGCACTGACGACGCACACTCGCGGCGACGGCATCCAAGAATCTCCAACAGCAGCATGCTCCAGGCTCCATCTATTCTCGGGAAGGAAATAAAGAGAGAAGGAAACCCCTCCAATCGCAAGTCCGTTTGGTTCGGACCGGGCGATGAATCGGCAACAGTTTGGCACTCCGGGCCGGGCTGTCCTTTATGAGCAACTGGCACCGTTTCAAATGCATGTTCATGTACGACGCTCGGTACTGGTCGCCTTTTGCTACGTCATGGGCATCAGGCTAGCTACCTCTCCTCCCCTTCCTAACAACCTAATGATTTCTAGAGGAGTTGAGAGTGGACTCACGCCTTCGTTTGTTTTGAAAACAGTGTCGGACTTAAGTTTGGGATGCTGATGGATCACCACACTGATGCTGGCCTGCTCATGCAACATGGTTACGTCCGCGGCCGCCCAAATGCATATCACATTTTTTTTATTTTCTTCTCCAAATAGTAAGACTGTGTCGCGAATGAGTATCATGGCAACCACCGCCTCGCCTGGGATCGATGGACATCGACCGTCAGAAAAATCAATCCAAGAACTATCTTGCTATGATCCGCTCATGCTTTGTGCTCCGCTCCGTGCTTTCACAGTCCAGGGCGGTGGCAACTGGCAAGTGCGACTGTGCGAGCAGGATAGGCACCACCAACGCTGCATGCAAGTGGAGCTCGCGACAACCACGGTGCTGTCACTCACTACTCGCCACACCACTTACCTTGCTCGGCGGATAGTAAGTACATCGATAGTGGACGACTCGCTAGTGCACTTGTACCCAGTTCCAGTGGGCATGCTAGTATAGCAATTGCCAGCGTGTGCACGAGCCACTTGTCGAAGCCAATTTGCGCATCAGATTGGTACACTCAATTTCGAGTCGATTTGTTGATGTGGTCTCAGAAATCGCCGGACCTACCTGGCGATCATTTCAACCCTTTACAGGCAGCCGGAATGATGGCCAGGGCCATGAAGGGAAGGCGGCGGAAAGATTTGCCGGGCCGCGAGTGCGATAGCAGGCGTCAGTGGACTCGATCATTCCTCCACCAGGCCAAGCGCCGAGCCCGCAGTGGCCGGCCGGGCAGGGCATCGCGTCGCAACCCCCAAACCGGATCAGATCTGACGCGGCGCTCGCCAACCCCTTGCGCACAAGGCCACAAAGTTTGCGTGGTGGTGGTGGTGGCCGCCGGCGCACTAGGCGCCACGCATTCTTGTCCAGTTCCCTGGAGGAGACGACCGGATCGGAGGCGAGATCAACTTTGGATTGCAGCGGTGACACTCGGGTTGACGAGCACCTAGCTGACCGCCCGCTGTCTTCCTGTTCCGACCGGCCTTGGACTTGTTTACTGCTGGCCCGGTGCTTCGACCTGACCGTCCGTCTCGAGCGCAAAGCTGACTCCAGCGTTCCTTCCTTCGCACTAGCACGCTCATCTTCTCCTCCTCCTGGTTGCTGCACAGGAGTATACATAACGTATAGACTAGAACCATGGATCCTTTTTTTTTGTGTGATGTACTCACGTGATATTCCCACCGGGAGAGTTAGTTAATCGGCTGAAAACGCCAGAGCGCGTCCCCCGGATTCCTCACGGCCTCCATGCAACTGCCTGCCAGATTACCCGAAGGCACTCGACAGACACCTCTTACAGCGAGATCCCAACCAATGCAGAAGCCCCCCTCCATCTTTGGAATGTCCAGCGAAACCACCCTCGCCCTCTCGACCGTCCCCATCCAATCTTTCAATTCAGCCAACAAATACTCGCATCTGCCAAGACGGCCACGTGCTGCACGTCGAAATTGTAGTTTGTACACCTATCGCCTTCGTCTCTTCATTGCGCTCGCAGTCGCGTGCGTTCCATGCGCAGATCCACTTCTAGACCGGTGATCTTGTCGTGCTCGCCCAGCCCGCCAGGGCGAGAGGCTAATCGAACCCGATGGATCGCCGTGGTGGCAAGATTAGTCGGCTTGCTTAATTTAATTAATCTAACCGTCCCGACCGGCGCTTCTGACTGACCCGCCCGCCCGTCCGGGCCGCCCGGCGCTACAAATACCCGCGAACCGGTGGGCGCAGCGGCCGGCAGGGAAGGGAAGGGAAGCGCGCGCGACAAGCCTCTTTCACGAGCGGAGCAAGAGACAAGGGGGGGTGCGATGGGGATGAGCCTGGCGCAGGCGGTGGCGGCGCTGGTGGGCACGTGCGCGCGGCGCCTGTCGCGGGCGGCGCGGCGGCTGCACCACCTGCGCCCGCGGGACGGGGCCGCGGCGTCCTTCTCGTCGCGCGCCATCGTGCCGTTCCTCGGCGGCGGCGGGGGCGTGAGGAAGGCGCTCTCGTCCTCGTCCTCGTCCTCGTCGTCCAAGCCCAAGACTAAGAGGAGGAGTAAGGCGGCGGCGGAGGACGCCGCCGGTGACGGGGTGTGGCGGAAGGAGATCATGATGGGGGAGCGCTGCCAGCCGCTGGACTTCTCCGGGGTCATCTACTACGACGCCGAGGGCCGCCGCCTCGCGCAGCCCCCGCCGCCGCGCTCGCCGATGCGCAGCCCGCTCCCGGCCTCCGTCAAGCTCGCCGCCAACGCCGGGGGGTACTAGCAAAACTAGCCGCCGCCCTCTGTAGTCCGTAGTGTCCCGCTACTACTACTGCGGTGTACATGTTCTTCCTGCCGGTGCTCTGGGTTTGCCCTGTTTCTCCTCTTCCTCTGCTCCGGCAAATAGTAGGCCTTCCATTGTTCTCTGTCGTTTCACGTGTGTAGTGACTAGTGAGCACGTACGCACAATGTAAAATTTCGTCGAAACCTAGCATGCAGCATGCTCTTCTCTAAAAGTTTAAGAACCTATCCTGAAGTTTTCGCTCCCATATCTTACGCTGTTTGCTTCAGCATCTCTCAATTATTTTCTTGCCTCCTCCTTTGTAAACGAATCAGTTTTTCTTTATTACCACCGTCTAAGGTCTTTGATCATATCCAGCGTCCACCCATATGAAGTTGGTGGACGCTAATCCAAAGGTCTTCGATGAATTTTCAGGTCCAGGAGTCTAACATTCTCAGTCCACATCCACCAAAAATAAAAAAGGAAAGAAAGCAAGTTTAGTACACTGACCAAGTTACCGGTCATAAAAGGAACATGCCACTCTCCTCTACGTTTGCCTGAATGGAATAGCACTACCTCATTTCCCTCCGCCATCATCGTCGTCGTCATCTTCTTTCCTCCCAAAACAGGAGGACCTTAACTTAGACGGGAAGAGTTGGTTGGCAGAACGATTTATATCAGATGGAAAGTGGAATTCGCAGCTACCAATACGTTCTGAATGTTTGTTGTGATCCAGCCGGCTCAAGCAAAGCTACCCACCATCGGGGACCTCAAACTAGTAGCACACCGCCATAACCTTTCCCCCCGTCATGTTTCAGCTAGAATTTTTCTTTTAATTTTTATATGCTAGCTGATACTATTATCCTCACGAAGCGAATTCTGCTCTTTAAAAATAATGTGCAAACTCTGATTATGCCTGCACTGCAAAAGGACCCTTTATTTGTGGGAAACTACGGAATGGGCTCGGTGAGTTTCTATCTGCGCCCAATCCCCAGATACGAATGTATCTTAAACATGTGTGACAAGGAGCCATTTTACTGCAGATCAAGTTCATCATTACTCTGCAAAACGGACGCTTAGGTCTAGACCTCACTGTGCACAACCAAAAAACACACACATGCATCTTTGGTACGAGTTGTTAGATAACTAGGCAATTTTCGGTATATTTTAATTCCAAATATTACTAGCAATTTCATAGCATAAATGAGTGATAATGTGTGAATAAGATATGTGCATGTGTTCATGTTATTCTTACTAATAAGTATGAACAAAAAGTTAAATCAGAATAGGTTTAGAGTGTACCCCAAGGCGGGACCAGTGCCGGAGGCACCGGTTGTGCCGTTACCAGCTGGAATAGACATGCTATTCGACTGGCATTGCCTGAAGTAGCCGAACGATGTCGATGCAGGAAGAGGTTCGCAGTGCAGTCCCACGAACGATCACCAGGAAGCAGGCGAAGTAGTCGTTCGCGATGGGAACGACAGAAAGCAGCAGAGGGAACCGCACCGCCCGTCCGGCCGGCCGCGCCGCGCCTCGCCCACGCCCACGGCCTCGGCCTCGGCGAGGCGAGCGCGCGCGCGCGCGTGGTTCATCGACCTCCTCTTATCGGCTTCACAAGTGGTGTACATGAAATCCACCCTTTAAGTCGGTTGAGATCCTCCTCAAATCCCGGTACAGAATTAAGCAATTGATTCCCTAACATTTAATAGTGGGCTTTAAATTCTTTTATTGTATTGATTAGAATAAATGGGCCAAGCCCATAATTCCAACAATCCCCACCAAGAAATTCAAACCACACTAAAAATGCCCTCATTCCCTCATTGATATACTAGTATTTGAGAGAGACTGTTAAGTTGAACTTCCATCTAGGACAAAAGCTACACTTATTCACAACTGCACAATGGACTATGCCTTGAATTGCTAGTCTTATGTAAACAAGTTTGACTAGAGCCCTACACTGGTACTAGACTGCAAAAGCATCCCCGCGGTTTGGAGCTTATAAGTCATACTCCAGGCCCTTCGTGAGTTTCTAGAGAATACCCAGTTCTTATAGACCATGACCAGTAGTCAGACTCATATAGGTGTGTTCCTTTCAGATGTTCTGTAGGACAACATCTTTGTTTCAAGAAAATAACTTATTTGTTTTAAACAAACCACCTGAAACACATTAAGATATAGACCAACCTGCCATACAGATTAGAAGAGAAATGCAACTTATACACGGAATGAGCCCTTTTCACAAAGGTTCTCTTCTCTCAGTCAGACTTTAGTTTGTTTCACCATCCTAATTCATGGGATCTCCGATCACATAGGACAGGTTTCCACTATAGAATGACTCACGTGGGTCTCAAGCCCAATTCCATAGATGCATTGTCTATCACATTTCGTGAAAGACCCTTTGTAAACTGATCTGCCAGATGTTTAGCCGTCTAAGCATAGTCCATGGCTATAACTCCGGAGTTTCTCAATTTTCTGACAGATTTTAACCGCCTTTTCATATGTCTAGATGACTTCATGTTATCCTTTGAACTGTTCACCTTGACAATCACTGTTTGATTGTCACAGTTCATTAGAATTGCCTATATCAGTTTTTCAACTATCGGCAAGTCCATAAGGAGCTCACGAAACTACTCAGCCTCAACAGTGGCGGTATCTAATGCTGTGAGTTCTGCTTCCATAGTTGACCTCGTTAAGATGGTCTGCTTGCAAGACTTCTAGAAAACAGCTCCACCACCAAGTGTAAACACATATCCACTTGTGGCCTTTATCTCATCAGCATCAGAAATCCAGTTTGAATCACTATACCCTTCTAGTACCCTTGGGTACCCGGTGTAGTGGATTCCATAGTTCATTATCCCCTTTAGATAGCGCATTACTCTTTCAAGAGCCTTCCAATGATCATCTCCTGTAACATTTAGGTATTTAGAATTTAAAACACTAGATCTTAGTGTTAAGTGTGCATGTTTGATTTTGTTTATGTGTGTTCAAATGAGGTGCAAAGGGAAAAAGGGTGTTTATGTAATTTTGATAAATGTGGGCCCTTTAGTGCTAATTGGGTAAGAATGGGAGGTAGCATCAAAACCTAGGAAAAATATGACACTAGGTGTCAAATTTATATCACCATAGGAAAGAAAGTGCAATAGATATGTTAAATTCTAGAAAAATTGGGTCTTTATGTAAAAATAAGGACCTAGATGTGATTAATGCAAAAATATGGGTCCTTTTATGCAAAATTATTGAAGTATAAAAGTAACTTTCAAAATTTACTTAGGGCCAAAATGTAAGAATACAAGTCATCATGACATTGCATGAAAACTTGCAAATGTATCCAAAATTACAGAAAATTTACCTCAGTAAGGACAAAACCTATTCAAATTCTACTTTTATTCAAAATTTAAAATGTAAAGCTATATACTTTGGCTTTTTGAACTTGAACCTTAAAGCAATATTGTAGGGCTTAAAAAACTCTACAACTTTTATTTTGGGCATTTCCTCATTAGACTTTTAGATCAATGAGAAATTTTACTTTACCGAGAGGTCCCTAAGATTCTTGAAATTTCCAAACAGCCCCCCGGACCCCCTTCCTTCTTCTTCCTCTGGCACCCCTCTGCCCCCCTGCCTTCTCTGCCGCTGGTGCAGAGCACCTCACTGTCGCCGCTGTGCAGGCCACCGCCGCTCCACCTCCTGCTGCCGCCTTCCCCACGTGTCGCGTGGACGTCGCCCGCCGCTCTAGCCCTTCCCTGCTGCCCTCCTTCGCGAACGCCACGACCTCCCGAGCCGTCCGCCGGCCGCCACATCATCGCCGCCGCGTTCTGCGCTCGCACCTACTTCTTCTCCTCCCCTCTTCTGCCCAACAGAACCAGGAGATCACACTGAACCCGTTTGCACCTCCTTTCCCCTTGTCGTGCACACCCCGAGCCCTAATCGCCTTCGCCGCCCGCTCTTTCCCTCCGGTGAACTACGGGCCGTCGTGGGCAGCCACTGTCGACCGCCCATTGCTCCCACCGACCCCCTAGCAAGCTTCTTCAACCTCTGCTTGAGCTCCCCAGCCCCTAGTATCTCTCCATTTTCGGCCGGAGCACCGTTGCCGACAACCGTTGTCCGCCGCCGGCTCTTACTCGCCGTGGACAGCCCACCTCAGCCATCCCCGCACCATGACAACCCCTCATCCAGTCTCCTTTCGACCCCGTGAAGCTCTACGACCCCTCAATTGGTCCCTTCGTGCACCACACCGGCTTCCCGACGTGTGCCGGCGATCTCCACCCGCCGCCGCTTTCTGCTCACCGTGGAATACCCTTCTCCGACCATCCTCGACCCTAATTGACTCTACCCCGAGCTTCCCCACACTGCCCAGAAGGATCCCGACCTCTTCTTCGCTGCCCCCGACCACCAGAGCACCGCTCCCGCCGTTCATCTCCACCACCGGTCGCACTGCTCTCGTCGCGCCGCCGCTACAGGTCACCCCGACCCGATCCCGACCGCCCCTAGGTGCGCACCAACGTGGTGATGCTCCCATGCCCCTTTCCCTTCACCGCCGGCGATCGCCGTCGCCGGATTTAGCCGGTCAACCATCGCGTCCCCTCTCTGACCACGGCCAAGGACCACGAGTTGGAAGAATCAAAAGCCCAGGGGGCTGTCTGTGAAACCCGTGACTCGGATGAATAGTGCCATATAGGGACCCCTTTGTTATTTGCTTCAGACTTTAAAATTTCCTAGCAATTCAAGGAAAAATCATAAAAATGCAAACTAAAATTTGTTGGATTCCTTATTCTAAGCTATACAACTTTTCTTATAGGTTGACTTTCAGTTTTTGAGTAGTTTCTACCCTAATTTAAATGTTAAGTTTAAGTAGTTGTAGGCTAAGAAAATGCATAGTAAATAGTAGAAAAATGGTAAAAATGTGAAACCAATTGTGTTAGTCTTGCTTTGACATGTAATACTTAGAAAATATAATTAACCTACTGTTTGTATAATATTTTCATAATGTGTGAGTTTAATTATGAATAATACCTATTTAACCTTGCATATTTAATATCTGTATATTTAAAGGGTCAAAAATTATGAAAATATTTGGAGATGTTGAACTTGAGTAGGGAGACCTGTGTACAAAAATTTAGAACAAAATCTTACATAGATATACAGTTTTAAATAATACCTAATGGATTAGTACTAATATTAATTATTTTTATAGCTCAATTTCTGTAGGAATAAAATCTTAATAAATTTACTATGGCTTAGACGTAGCCTAAGCTGTAGGTATCAAAATTTCAACCCCTGTGCTATGTTAATTTATTTTGTAACAACAAATCATGTTGCCTAATGGAGCTAACTAGGTTAACTCATACCCGATAAATGACTGCCCAGTAAAAGGATAAAGGAAATATTTGATAAGCATATTGTGTTTTCATTGGATTGCAACTTTATCATGAAATAAAATAAAAGTATATGCATCCGTTAAATTACATCTTTGCATACCATATAGACTCAACTACTCTCACCGACAGAGACTACGAACTGATCCCGGATCAAGGAGTGGAAATTTCTGAAGACCCCGGGAATGCCGTCGGAGATCTAACTGAAGCTCCGAACAAAAGTTCGGAAAACTTTGACACTCCTGCCCCCAACCCCACTCAAGAAGGTAAGCCCCAGTGCATAACCCAGTATTTCAATTACTACATTATGCAATCTTATGCTTATCTATTATATTTTGCATTAAGTCTAGGAGTTGAAATGGAACCCTAGATGCATTGGATTCAAGGAACCTATGTATTGTGCCTGAGTCCTTCTCGAATATATGCTCTGCTAATAGGACCGGTAGAAGTCGGGTGATTTCGTATCACTCACGCGACATAGGAGTTGTAATGTTTACATTCCTGTAATCACTATAAGGATGACGGGGATATGTGAGAGGTATCATGATTGGGATGATACCCCGTCTGTGTTGATGAATTTGATAAGGTCGCAATATGTGGTAGCGGTTGTTAAGCATTTGAAAGTACTAGCCACATACCGCGAAATATGGTAAGCGGTAAGCCTAGTAACCAATCGGACCGAGGAATGGACATACCTCCCACCACTCGTATTTAGTTTTTCCTGTTACTCGCTTCGACGTGTGGGAATACGTGTTGCCGGGCAACCAGGAGTACGGTCGTGTAGTCGCACTACAGACGTACGTCCTACATGTTGGATGTGCGTATGGTCCTGCAGTCGCTTGTGGTGGCTCTGATCCACAAGTCGGAATGAAAGGCAAACGGTTACTTCGGAACAATCATTGAATGTTCCAAGCGTGTGAGTTAGGTATACCCTTGCAAGGCTGAAATTCGATTCAAGAATCGTCCGTTTCTCGCGGAAATTGAGACTGCTTGATCCGTTTGCCACATAGAGTAAGAAGAGCAACTTTATGGTTATCAAAGATGATGGTTGACTAAAGATTCTACCATGCTTAAATTGCTATAGGTGCTTATCTAGAATAGATAATTACATAGAACTTGAAAGCTAAAAGTTGAAATTAAGGATCTACTCTTTGTTGCTTTTCAGCTGAAAATTATACTGTAACCATGAAAGCCTTCATAAGTCTAGCTACAAGCTAAGTATACCATGAAACGGATAAGCCTTGCTGAGTATTAGAATACTCAGACTTGCCTTGTGACTTTTATTCAGGTAATCCCCCTGAGGACTCTGCTCTGCCTATGCCATGGCCTTACCCGTTGCCCGATGGTTGGTCCGTGGAGTGGGACCCTACCGAGTGATATCATGCCAGGGCTAGCATGATGTCCATACTGGCAACGTGTACAGTGACCGTGTTTTAAACTCCGCTGCAATGACTTGAAACTTTAAACTGTTTGTAATAATTCCCATCAGATGGGAACTTAAGTTACTTTTGAACACTCATGTAATATACCTACCTGTGATGTGAAATGTGATGGCAATTGTATCTCTGGACTCGCCTTCGTGCGAGGTACCTTGTTTGATCCTGCATTCGGTGGTTCATCGGGATGTTACCCGACAGGCTAAGGGATTATACTGTTTGAAGTACGTTAGAGCCCTTGAAAGAGAACTTGCGTATTTGAGCTGGTGTAATTCAGGTTGGTTCTGCCACATCTCCCAGGTTTGAAACAAACCGGCTCAGTTTGCTTACAACAAACGAGATATCAGGTCTTGTAGCACTAGCTAAATACATCAATAAACCAATGATCTGAGAATATCTCAGCTGATCTCGCATTATCCTTTTGTTCTTCCTAAGAATTAAACTAGCATCATATGGTGTTGAGACAGGTTTATACTCGCTATAACCAAAGCGATTTAACACCTTCTCCATATAGTGAGACTGTGTAAGAATCATCCACCATTGCTCTCTTTAACCAGTTTTATATTAAGGATAACGTCAGCTTCTCCTAGATCTTTCATCTCAAAACTTTGAGATAAAAACTCTTTGACTTCCTTAATCATATTAAGACTAGTGCCAAAGATCAGTATGTCATCCACATACAAGCACAAAATCACTCCTTCAGCCCCACCATAGCGATAGTACACATATTTGTCAGTTTCGTTCACAACAAAACCAGTAGACATCAAAGTTCTGTCGAACTTTTCATGCCACTGCTTAGGCGCTTGCTTGAGACTATATAAAGATTTCAACAACTTGCAAACCATTCTTTCTTGACCCTTTGATACAAACCCATCCGGCTGATCCATATAGATCTCCTCTTCTAACTCTCCATTGAGGAAAACCATCTTAATGTCCATCTGATGAACGAGAAGACCATAAGAGGCTGCCGGGGAAAGTAACACTCGAATTGTGGTCAATCGGGCAACTGGTGAATAAGTGTCAAAGAAATCTTCTCTTTCTTTTTGGGTATAACCCTTGGCCACAAGCCTAGCCTTGTACTTTTCAATAGTACCATCTAGTCTAAGCTTTTTCTTGAACACCCACTTGCGTCCAACCGGTTTACATTCATAAGGATGTTCAACGACCTTCCAGATTCCATTAGACATAATAGAATCCATCTCACTCCTCACTGCTTCCTTCCAATAGTCAGCATCACGAGATGAATATGCCTCTTCAATAGTTCTGGGTGTATCATCTATGAGGTATACAATGAAATCATCACCAAAAGACTTTGCAGTCCTTTGTCTCTTGCTCTTTCTCGGAGCATCATTGTTATCCTCCTCAGGATTTTCCACAAGTGTATGTTCATTGTGTTCTATCGGCTCAGCAGAGCTATCATCCTCGATGAACTCTTACCTAGATGAACTTGTTTCATCTCTCATGGGAAAAATATTTTCAAAAAATGTAGCATCTCTGGACTCCATTATAGTACCAGCATGCATGTCAGGTACCCCAGATTTCAATATTAAAAATCTATACCCAACGCTATGAATAGCATAACCTAGAAAGATACAATCCACAGTTTTAGATCCAAGATTACATTCTTGGTTATTGGCACACTCATTTTTGCCAAACAACCCTATGTACGTAAGTATGAAAGTGTTGGCCTTTTCTTCTCCCATTCCTCGAATGGTGTTATCTCTTTATTCTTTGTAGGAATACGGTTTAGGATATGACATGCAGTCACTATAGCCTCACCCCACCATTCCTTGGAAAGTCCCGCTGTATTAACATGGCGTTAACCAAATTCATTAGAGTGTAGTTCTTTCTTTCAGCAACCCTATTTGAAGCGTCCCCCCATCAGGGAAGACTTAAAAGTGTGAATTTATCAGTCCCAGGAGGCTGATAACACTTTTATTACAACAGATGGTATATCACCGTACAACTCTTCGCGGTAATGGGCAATGAAGCGCCACTATCGCGAGGATTACAACTAAAACCCATACTACTACACTAGTTACGAAAAGAGGATCATCAGAGTCTTGCGCCATGCGGAATCCAACGGTGGCCTCAACCACAGGCAGGACTGGGTGCAGGACGGAACCCTACTCGTTGTCTTCGGGGGCGTAGTCTGGGTCTTCCACTGTAAAAGTAGGAAAGGGGTGAGTACAAACGTACTCAGCAAGTCCAATCACACCCACGGAGGGGGTATAACAGAAATTAATGCAAAGGACAATCCAAGGGTACGGTTAGGGTTTGTTTGCGGAAAACTCGGTTATATGCAGAGGTTCGTTTAAAAAAAATATTTCCAAAACTAGTTTTCAAACACCAAGAAGCACGTAATGTAGATCCACACAGGATCCAAGTTTTAAACTGCTACCGGACTCCCCGTCCGCCGTAGCACACGGCACAACTGCCGGACATCTTCCAAACAACTCACACCAGCCCAACCATTCCCAGAGAGAAACACTAGTTATGTGACCACACCATAACTTGCCCAATACCGTGGGCACGGCTATTCGAATAGATTTTCAACTCTGCAGAGGTGTGCAACTTTACCCACAGGTGGGGTACCACAGCACGAACACCTTAGTGCCGGTGCAGATCCCAACAAAGCCATTACCCACCTTAGCTAGACCTGACTAGCCACCACAGTATCCATCAAGGGGTCATTCGACCTATCACCGAGGTTTAACCGGGGCATAAGTCACACAGAGCTTATCCCGTCTCCTTGATCACCCGTTGCTCCCAGCTCTCCTGATGGCTATCAGACTAACTAGTGGGGTTAGGCCAAGCCGTTGCCCATACAACGGTCAAGTGGTTTGCACGACAGGAAGCTAGGTGAGATGACACATCAACTCGGTCCTTAGGGGTGACAAGATGGATATCTCCCCTCCACGCTCAACCACACAGGTACGAGCACACCAACGGCAATTCACACAGAAATGCCATCCATCCCGTCTAACTCACTTTTCAAAATCACATTTTATCCCTTCCCACATGCACACACACTCTCTTTGCAAAACCAGGTGGTCAAAGTATCGTTGTCACAACAAGGGTGGCTATCCTACCATGGTTACGGCACGCAAAACTGTGCAATTTTATAAAACAGGCCATCGGGTTGTGTTTATAAAAACTAGGACAGAAACATGTATCAAAGGGTGGAGTTGAACTTGCCATCGTCAAGTCCTTGCGGGAGGTCCTGATCGAAGCACTGTCCCTCGGGTTCGGGGTCGCAGTACTGGTCCTCGTTCGCTTGGTCACAGTCGGGACCTTCCTCGTTCACTCCGTGTCCTACGACGCAAACAAACAGACACACAATCAAGCGCAAGAACTAAAAGCTTTCATCGTTAAGCTTGAATCGGAAATAATTTAGTTACGGAAATAGGGGTAATATTTTTGGGTGGTTTCTTAATGGCAGGGCTAAAACTATACTAGAAACGGAGTGGTAAAGTTTCGGGTCAATCGGAGGTCGTTTCGCACATAAAATGACGAGCTAAAGGGGGTTCGGGTGGTTAAACAGGGTTCCAGGGGTTTATTCGTAAGTGTCTGGAGGGGGCAAGGGCCTATTTGCAAATTCTAGAAACATTCAGAGCATGCTAAAGGGTGTCGGGTGTATCTAGGTTTACGTGACGAAGGGTTCGGTTTGAAATAATAAAAAGAGCGGGGTTTCTTTTGTAAGAAGGGGCGAATAGGGGTGTTAGGGTGAAGGGGGGGGGGGCTTCTTTGGAAAAACAGAAAAAAAGGGGGGGCTACTAGGCAATTTGCCCTGTTCTTCCTCCTCTCTCCCGTGACCGAACAGAGGAGGGAACAGGGGCGGCGGCGGCGGTCCCTCGCCGGCCGGCCAGGGCACGGCGGTGGTCCGAGGGTGGGGGAAAAGAGGGAGGGGGGCACGGGGATTCCGTCCCCGGCCTCACCTTGGCTCGGGACGCCGCGGGGAGGTGTGCCCACGGGAGCAAGCGGCGGCGGGCAGAGGCGCTCGTGGTGGCGGCGCTGCGGGCTGGGGAAAGGGCAGAGGCGGCGGTGTGAGCTGCGGGGGAGAGGTGAGCCGCGCGGGGAGCCCATTTATAGAGGAAGGAGGCGGCGGGGCGGAGGGGATTGGGATGGGGCGGCCGGCGGGCGGTGCGGGCGCCATTAATGGCGCTCCGGCCGCTTGCGGCCGTCGCGACGCGGCGTGGCGCGGGCCAGGGGGGCGGGGCGGTGCTCACCGCGGCGCGCGCACGTGGGAGCAGTGGCGAGGGAGGACGCGGCAGCGGCGGACGGCGCGGCGCGTGGAGCACGCGCGGGGCGTGCACGGCCGAGCGCAGAGGCGTGCGCGCGTGGACACGGGCGGCCGAGCCCGGGGGCGTGCGTGCGCGCAGGGGAGGGAAGGTGGCCGCGGCTTGGGAGCCGGGGCCGGGCGGCGTTCAGGAGCAGAGAAGGGAGGAAAGAAAGAAAGAAGGAAGAAGAAAGGAAAAAGGGAGAAAGGAAAAGAGAAAAGAGAAAGAAAAGAAAGGGAAAAAGGAGAGAGAGGGAAAAGGGAACGCGTCGGCGCCGGTCGCGGCGGCGACCGCGGCCAGTCGGCCACGCGCACGGTATTCGCGCGAGGAGAGAAAGAAAAGGTGTCGCGCCGGCGCTAATCACGGCGGGCGGCCGCGCGTGAGCGACAAGCCATCGAGCGACGCGGAACGGGACAGCGGTCCGGTTAGGGTTAGGGTTTTGTCGTCGATCCGTTTTTACGAATTACTCTAGCGTGTGAGCGGTGCGGGATGGTCAGGCTCGCGTCGGCCGTCGGTGTGGCGGTGAAACGGAGGGAGTCAGGGTTTTACGACGGATAAATTTTCGGTCAGGGCACCTTAACGCGTAATTTAAATTCGAAATTTTCGGGACGTCACACTATTTGACTGAGGTGAATAGGGAGGCATCCTCTCATGAATAATACCATATTCCTTGCAGAATAAAGTAAATAAATTTGAGAAGTACTCGCCACCACGATCTGACCTAACTTTTTTGATCTTTCTCTAAGTTGGTTTTCTACTTCAGCTTTATAGATTTTAAAGTAGTGTAAAGCTTCATCTTTTGACTTCAACAAATAGATATAACAAAATCTAGTACTGTCATCAATCGAAGTCATGAAATATCTTTTACCACCTTTTGTCAACATTCCATTCATTTCGCACAAATCGGAATGAATTAATTCTAAGGGTGCCAAGTTTCTCACCTCCGCGGCCTTACGAGACTTGCGCGTTTGTTTTGATTGAACATATACATGACACTTAGAATTTTTGACAAAAGTAAACTTTGGAATTAAGTTCAAATTAGCTAAGCGCATCATACAACTAAAATTAACGTGACAAAGCCTCGAATGCCAAACATTTGTTTCATCAACATTAATAACATTGTATGCAACTTTATTACAAACATCTGACAAAGAAAGATGGGACAAGCCTCCTCTTTCATAACCTTTTCCAACAAAAGTACCAAACTTAGACAAGATACATTTATTGAACTCAAAGACTAATTTAAAACCATCTCTACACAGTAGAGAGCCGCTGACTAGATTCTTCTTGATGGTGGGGACATGCTACACGTTCTTCAGCTTGAAAGCATCAAGGCTCCTAAATTGTATTTTGGTAATTAATGACAACTATAAGTGGACTAACTGCTTCATTGAGATTTATGAGAGTATGATGGTCCATAGATAAATAGTTAAAAAGAAGCAAATGGCGCAACAATCTAAGAAGAGACTCAAAATGGACAGCTCAAGGCAAAGGTATAACATAGGGATTTTATTTTTGCCGGTCCAAAGAAGAGTAGAGAAGAACTCGACTGAGTTTTTAGGCTAGATAGCCGTACTATTAAGAGGGGTCGATGTTCGTTTGCTCGGAAATTTGCTAAGTGCCTTATGATCGAGTCTTTGCATTGCATACCTTGAGAAACATGGCACATGAGAGAAAAGATGCACACATAACGAGAATTTCTACACTTCACGCCTGAACCGGACAGTCCGGCTCATTAATCCGGACTGTCCGGTTGCTGACGGCGGACAGTCCGGTTTGTCTCCACCATCTGAGACAGAAGGTTTCGTCCAACCGGACTGTCCGGCCCTGTATGGCGGACTGTCCGATTAGGCTGTAACGGCTAGTTCAGACCACGCCGTTTTTGCAATAATTGACTGTTGAGGGAGCAAGCGGACTGTTCGCCAGTAGCTGGCAGACTGTCCGCTAGAGTCGCAGAAAACCCATCAACTTCTCCAAATGGCTAGTTTGTGTTGGTAGGCTATATATACTCACCCCTTGGCTGCATAAGAGCTCTCTTAGCACTTGAGAAAGATACTAGAACATCTTTTAGCTCTCATTCACTCATCTCTCACTCACCATTGCTTAGTGATCGAATTCTTGTGAGTTGGAGAGTGTTTAGTGCATTGCATCAAAGAGGTTGATCATTGAGGCACTAGTGGGATTCCAAGCAAGCGTTGTTGACTTGTTACTCTTGGAGGTTGCCGCCTCCTAGATGGCTTGGAGATCGTGTGAGCCACCGAGCACTTAAAAGGAGATTGTGAAGGTGTCGTGGCCAAGTTTGTGAGAAGTTGTGCTCGCCTCGCTGGAGCGGTGAAGAGCATCTTAGTGGAACCAAGGTTTGGAGAGGTTCTTTGATCGATTAGCTCAAAGACTAAGTGAAGACTTGGCAGAGGAGCAATCGAGTTCATTGAATCCACCTCAACGTGGATTAGGGGTGACCGGCAAGTCATCGATACCACGGGATAAATTCTTGCATCTTGTGTACTGTTTCTTACCTTGCAATTCTTTACCGCATCTACTCTTGTGCAAGTTTACATTTCTAAATTTTACATTTCTCTTGGTGTACTAATTAAATTTCCCCTAAGTGCTTTGTTTTTAGTTAAAACCGTCTATTCACCCCCCTCTAGCCGGTGTCCTTGATCCTACACAGCTGCACGGTCTTCCCCGAAGTAAACTTTAGATTTACCGTACCAATACCAAGAACACGCGCATGCGATCCGTTCCCCATCAGCAAGGAGGAAGTCCCGCTGGTCTGGTAAGAAGAAAACAAAGAAGCATCACCACAAACATGAATATTAGCACCAGTGTCAACCCACCATTCGGGTGAACAAAAAACTAAAAGAACTGTAGGTAATAAATTACCGTACCCCGATGTTCCTCCAGGCTTGCTAATGACCATGTTGGTGGAGTCGTTGCCTTTGCGGTTCGGACACTTTGTAGCAAAGTGTTCCGTACTAGCGCACACATAGCAAGCTCACTTCTTCTTCTTCTTGAAGGTGGTTGTCTGCTTAGTCTTTGGTTGGTTCTGCGGTGGCTTTTTCTTGTTCTTGTGGGAGTTGTTCTTCTGAACAAGATTGGCGCTAGAAGCACCAACAACTCCTTTCCCACGTATGTCCTTTGCTCTCGCCTTCTCCTCAACATCAAGTGTCCCTATGAGTCCATCTATGGTGAACTCCTATCTCTTGTGTTTTAGAGAAGTAGCAAAGTCCCTCCAAGAAGGTGGCAGCTTAGAGATAATACCTCCGGCCACAAAATTATTGGGTAACACACATGGGGTCTCTTTGCTACAATTTTTGAGATCTTTTGCCAGAGTATGTATTTCATGAGCCTGTTCCACCACAGAACGGTCTTCGACCATCCTATATTCAAGAAACTGCTCCATCGTATACAACTCATTGCCGGCATCAGACACTCCATATTGAGCCTCAAGAGCATCCCACAACGCTTTGCCAGTTGGCAGCCGGACATAGGAATCCACCAGATTTTCACCGAGAACACTAATAACCAAGCCTCGAAAGAGGGTATCAGCCTCATCGAATGCACTCCCTTCCTCTGAAGCGAACTGTTCAGGCTTACCCTCTTTTACATGGATCACTCTCGATATTGTTAACCATAGTATAAGCCGTTCTTGCCAACGTTTGTAATTTGAACCATCAAAAGGTGGTGGTTTGATTGATGCAGAAAAGCTAGATACCGAAAACCTATTAACAAATTCAGGTTTTTGGATTGTTAGATAACTAGGCAATTTTCGATATATTTTAATTCCAAATATTACTAGCAATTTCATGGCACAAATGAGTGATAATGTGTGAATAAGATATGTGCATGTGTTCATATTATTCTTACTAATAAGCATGAACAAAAAGTTAAACCAGAATAGGTTTAGAGTATACCCTAAGGCGGGACCAGTGACAGAGGCACCGGTTGCGCCGTTACCAGCTGGAATAGACATGCTATTCGACTGGCCTTGCCTGAAGTAGCCGAACGATATCGATGCAGGAAGAGGTTCGCAGTGCAGTCCTACGAACGGTCACCAGGAAGCAGACGAAGTAGTCGTTCAGGGAGCGAGCAGTCGCGTCAAGACGCTCCCCAAAAACCTGATTGCCCGCGAGACCTAAGCAGAAGGGGTGGTTTATATAGGCGTGGAGGTGCCTCAGGTTCAATGGATGTCGTAAAGAGCTTTGATGAGCGACAGTTACTGGTGTGATTCTCCAGTCATTACTGTCAACATTTATTGCACCGCACCGCACCTGCACGTCACGTCACGTCACGTCCGGCCGCGCCTCGCCACGCCCACGGCCTCGGCGAGGCGAGCGAGCGCGCGCGTGTGGTTTATCGACTTCCTCTTGCCTGCTTCACAAGTGGTGTACACGAAGTCCACCCTTTAAGTGTGTTGAGATCCTCCTCAAATCCCGGTACGGAATTAAGCAATTGATTCCCTAGCATTTAATAGTGGGATTTAAATTCTTTTATTGTATTGATTAGAATAAATGGGCCAAGCCCATAATTCCAACATGAGTGACAAGGAACCCTGTTACGTACAGGTCATGCTAAAACTATCATTACTATCTGAACAGAAAATTATCATTACTAAAAGAAATGGGGGAGCTCCTGGTTCAGACCACTGGGAGTATTGACCAGATTACCAGAGCTTCAGGAATTAAAAGGGCCATGAAGGGGTCATGAGTTTATGTTCAAGGCCCAAGAACGTGCGGTCCCGAAGCCTAGGCACAGCCCAGAAACAAGGGAAAGGTCCAGTTTTCGAACTCCAATTTTCAACCCTCAATTATAAAACTGGATAAAAAAGGCCATCCAACTTTTGAAACCGGAAAAATTTGGCTCTAAAAGTGGTTTCGAAGGTGGTTTTGTATTTTTTTAAATAAAAAATTATAATTAGATCTAAAAAGATCAAAACTAATTTATTTTAAATCAGAAAATATGAAATTAGTACCAAAATTTTTCTAAAAATATAACCTATCTATTATTACTCTATTTGAATCTTATTTATTTAAAAATAATAGGCATAACTACGAGCAACCAAATACTATGATATAAAAAAATAGATCCGAATAACTGACAAGTATAGTATTAATAGATAGGTTACATTTTTAGAAAACTTACCATTTCATTTTTTATTTAAAATAAATTATTTATATTTTTTTAGTTTAAAATTGAATATTTTTAATTTTTATAAAATAGAAAACCACTTTCAAAACCATTCAAAGGGCCAAATTTATCCGATTTTGATAGTTGGATGGCATATGCTATCCGATTTTACAGTTGAATATTGAAAATTAGATTTTTACGATAGTTTAAGAATGTAAATTAAATTCTTTCCCAGAAACAAACACTAGGCGTGCAGCCGAGCAGATGGGTACGAAACCCATGGATTCAGCCCGCCACGGGAAACACTAATCAGATCACAGCTGGTACGTAAACATATAATTTTTAAATTTCTCAAAATCGAACCTTCAAAATCAGCTATAAAATAAAATAAATGGAGTCATAGTCGGATCGATCAGTTCTTACATTATAGCCGCCTCCTGATTAGCAGGCGATGTTCTAAAAAAGACAAAAAAGAGAGAAAAAACCCACCCCCTAGTCGGATCGGTCGCAAAAGAGTGATTAGTTTGCTTAATCAATCCGGCCTGCGTGACCGAGCAAGCTCGTCTGCGTCGTCCACCCGCTAGGCGCTACAAATACCCGCGGAATGGCGTGTGCAGCAGCCGCACAGAAAAGAAAAGCCTTTCAGCCATCTTGGAACAGAGAAGCGAAAGCAAGGAGCAGGGACACGGGAGAGCAAGAGCCAAGAGGACAATGGGCGTGAGCCTTGCGCAGGCGGTGGCGGCGCTGATGGGCACGTGCGCGCGGCGGCTGTCGCGGGCGGCGCGCCGGCTGCACCTGCGGCCGGGCCTCGCGGCGTCCTTCTCCTCGTCGCGCGCCATCGTGCCGTTCTTCAGTGGAGGCGGAGTCATCAGGAAGGCGCTCTCGTCGTCGTCCAAGTCGAAGAGGAGGAGGAAGGCGGAGGATGACGAGCTGAGCTTCCGGTGGGAGGACGGGGTGTGGAGGAAGGAGATAATGATGGGGGAGCGGTGCCAGCCGTTGGACTTCTCCGGGGCCATCTACTACGACGCCGAGGGCCGCCGCCTCGAGCAACCGCCGACCCCGCGCTCGCCGCTGCGCAGCCCGCTGCCGGCGTCCGTCGTGCTCGCGGCCAACGCCGGAGGGCACTAGCTAGAGGGAGCCGTCGGTTTGGCTACAAGTGTACATGGATTCCCTTCCAGTTCAACTGCTACGTTCTCTTTTCCCCCCTGTTTCTCCGTTTGGCGTGTGTGGCGAGTACCATGGAAAATTTTATGGAAATTTGGCTTCCTCTTCTCTCCAAAAGTTGGCGCGCCTCTGACACAGTTTTTTCTCTGATCGACCATCGCTTACTTACAGCTTTATTTTGTTCTTTTCTTGTCTGCTCGTTTCATGATTAGTAAAAATTGCAGTTTTTATCCATTGTGGCATGGCATCTGCGTTTGTCGGACATGAGACTGTATACGGAAATAACTCTGAAAAAAGAAATAACTCTGAAAGACCCCTTCTGGAAACGCACTTTGTGCAATTTCAAAATTTGTAAAAGAAGATACATTTCGAGCAACCCTCGATCGTTTGCTCGTCCAGCGCCTAGATCACTGCGGCTCAGAAGTCGCCCTCCTCTACGGCCCTTGGTTGCATTGCATGAGTGGAATATGTATAGCTCTACCTAACATAACGGCCGTTCTAACCTCAATACAATCCAAGTTGACTTAAGCTTCCTCTATCACAATCATCATCTCCCCTGTCCCTAAAAGCAAGGAGCTTAACTTAAACGGGACGAATCGGTTGACGGAACAAATGAACAATTCCATCAGGTGGAACTACCTCATGCTTTGTGAACGTTCGTTGCGATTCAGACGGTTCAAGCAAAGCTGTCCAACGCCCGGGACCTCGAATCATTAGCACACCGCGGCGACTTTTCCCCCGACATGCTTCAGCTACAAATATTATAGCACTAGTCTTCCTGAGAACAAGTAAACTAGAATTATCTGTAGCCAGGTAAAGAAAACGAGTACTTTCGTCTGCTACCTGGTTAACACTAGAATTTTCGGCAAATCCATGGAGCTACCCATCTCTGAAAAGGAGAAGAGCAATGCCAAATCCTCATTATGCCAAGCTGTTTTTTTGGAGCAGTCACTGAAATTTGACACGTGAACAGTGGCCATTCATACTGTCTTGGCATTCAGGAAATGGACAAGGAGCAAATAATTCGTGGGACAACGACGGCGCCACCGCCACCACCCTCAGGATCTTGCATGGATCATGGATGGGGCGTCGCCAACCGTCTCACTGTCACGCCAGTCGCCCAGTACGGCGGGCTGCCCGAAGTCTTGCCTGCGGGGGCTTCCAAGCCGCAGCCTGCAGGCGACACATCAGTGGCCAGAGCCGGAGATGGAAAGCAATTGAAGAACAGCGTTCAATGTGGCGCCTACCCATCATTCTGCAGGCTCTATGTCCTCCTCCGCCCCCTCCGATCGTCAACTACCGTACGGGATTCTGATTTCGACACGCGAAGGAAATCTGACACAATAGCGAACTGGTCGTGGTAACAGAAACCTCAAATTCTCGAACGTGAATGACTGTACAAGGATCGGCGGCCGGGCTTCTCCGACTTAAAGGAATGGATGCTCTTACGCTAAGAGGGTGAGGAATGAATTATGCAATTCTAAAAGCCTTAAATTATGTTCAAACTATTTAGTATAAAATATAAACTAAAATATATAATATAAATATGTAACTAGGGTTCAACTAATCTAAAAATCTTATCCAATTAGTTTTGCAATCTATAGCCAATCATAACAAGATACAATACTAAAATACAAGATTGTAATAAAAAATACGGAAGTTTAAAGGAAGAGGATGAGAGGAAGCAAACTCTCGACATGAAAATTTATCCTGTTGTATCGGTAGGCACAAAGCCACCCCCAGTCCACATTGTTGAAGCACACACTAAGAGTATTGCTTTCCGGTCACCGAGTCACTTCCGGAACTCTTCTTGACTCGCCACCAAAACTTAGCCACCAAGGCTCTTGCCAGGTTCCCGGTTGCGTCGATGCCGTCTCCACTAAGGAGCTTCTCCATGAAGGAAGAGGATCTTCACGTCCCCCGTACAAGACCGTTGTCGCGGCTCCACACCAAATCGGAGGGTCATCCTAGTGAGACACCAAGACTCTAAGGGGCCAGCACACCAAGATACAACTTGCGGTTCACTTAAAAACTAGCACATAAGGCCACTACACCTTGCACTCCCACTCTAATTTAGAGCTAGCTTAGCACTCTCACTCACAAAGCATGTGCTAAACTTAAGGATGTGATCAATGAGCTCTTGGGTAGCTTGGAGAACTTATTCAGAGTGTGGGTAGCTTCTCACCAACTCCAGCAACCTCAAATGATCCCGGGTAAGACTTTATATAGGCTACAGATCCAATTCTAGCCGTTACATTACTTGATTTTCTGCCAAAAAGCTTAAAGAATCAGTTAAACCGGTCATAGCAGTCGGTTTAACCGGTAAGTCTGAATCTGCATATTAGCCGTTGAACGTCTCTCGGCCACGCCTGAGCTTGCTTACGTCATTGCACCAACGCAATGCACCGACGCACCGTCGGTTCAACCGATGCTGAAGACTTTGCTTGGAAACCCTTCTGGAACCAAAATATGTTGTCACACCCGGTTTAGGAAAAGTAACCGAATGCGTCCCATATGTGCGCCAGGATCAAGTTCCGCACATACAGTAGACGTCACGAGCGAATATCCGAAACAATGCATTAACGAAGAGGGGTATAATAGTACTTTATTACATGATCGACAGCCTTAATCTTAAACGAATAAATAAACGTCGATAAATAGCAGCAGACTTCAACTTCACAGGCAGTTGACTGGGAGACATACGCCTAGAAATCTCCAATATCTTCAGGAAACTCCGGACCATTATCTTGTTCTGAGCAGCATTGGTTTTAATAAAGCAAGCGTGAGTACACTTATGGTTGGTACTCAGCAAGTGGAGTAAATTATATGACATGCAAGGCCAATCAAGGAAAAGCTGACATGGTTTGACTGCGATAAGCATTTTTAGTTGGTCAAGTTTTAATTAGGCAAGCATTAGCTAAATGTAAGTATATACCAGCCCTTAAATAAACTATCAGAGGTGAAACAATCCACAACACAGCGATAAATAAACAGAACCAGCGATTTAGATTATCTTTAAGTTTAATTATCATGTGAGGGTCCAAACCGCTCTTAACCGTGAGTACGGCTGATATATCAGTTTTCACTCTGCAGAGGTTGTACACTTTACCCACAACTCGTGTTTCCCTTGATGCCCGGGTTTGCAAGGCCTTTAAACACTTCCAAGGTGAGTGGTAGGGATTCACTACGAGGCCTTTACAAAGATTCCCTAACTTATGACAATCCGCTAAGGTTTCAAGTCAAAGCGGTCATAACCCTCCCTAATGAGGAAATACCTTAGCCAAGGACCACATAGCCATGTGCCTCAAAAGGACCGAGCTATACCCCGTCAATGCAACCCCTCTTGCCCTTTCGGTAAGATCATCACAAGCTAAGGTTTCTAATTAATTAGCCAAGACAAGAGCCATATAGTAATTGTGGTTGTACTATTTTCCTGGGTGGTTCTCCATGTTCCAAATGATTCAATAATCTTATTTATTACCAAACAAAACTCCAAAATAAAATAAATCATTACCATGATATCCAGGTTATCCAACCAAAAACTATGTAGGAGCAATTAGCGTAACTACAACATTAATATAAAATACCCAGGTTTAATCAAGGAAGTTAAATTGAAACTAGGCATGTCCTTAACTTGAGATCCATCATATTCTAGACACATGCATGCATATAAAGTAAAGGTGTAATTGTGATATTAATAGGATTGAAATATGATCAAGGACCACTTGCCTTCGTTAGCAAACTGCTGCTGCTCAGGAGATTCTTCGAAGTCTTGACCTTGCGGATCCTCGAACTGCGCAACGTCTAACGTCGTACACAAGCACATACAAGCAAACAAGTGCAAATAATAAGAAACAGTACACCAATCAATATAAATAGAAGAAAATAATATTTTAAATTCATTTTATAAGTCGTAAGGATCGCGTGAGCGCAAGAATCGATGAAATCGGAGTTAAAACGGAGAAGTTAGGGCTAAAACAGGGTTCCAGGGGCTTATCTGTGAAAGATTTGAAACTAGAAGGACCTGAAACAAAGAAACCAGGGGCTAGATCAAAATTTAACCCTAGACAGAGGGGTTAGAATACAAAACCGAGGGATATTGGACGGCGGGTTCTATTTTGGAAAACTACAGGGGTCTAAATAGAAGAAAAAGGACCTAAACGCGATTACTTTTGAACTTAGATGGAGTGCGGGTTGATTTCCGGAAAACATAAGGGCTAATATGCAAAAGAAACCATGGTTGACCGGTACTCAGTTCTGTTGACTCGGGTCTAGATCTGATGTGGGCCGCTGGATCTCGATCCGACGGTGGGGGATGCGCTGGCGGCTCGGGGCGGTGCGGGAGCGGCGGCGGGGCGCCGGCGGCGAGGTGGAGGCGGCGGCGGCTCGCCGGGAAACACGAAATCGCGTCCCCGGCCTCGGTTTTGAATGCGGTCTGGGCGGGGAGGTAGAGGGAGACGAGGGGAATCTATCTAGGGGGTTTAGAGGCGGCGAAATTGGCCGGAGTGGCCGTGCGACGGCGAGCGGCGGCTCGGGAACTCCAGCGAGGCCGTGCGGGCACGGGAGAGCGGGAGGGAGAGAGAGAGATGGCCGGGAAGCATCCTCACCACGACGCGGTGCTCCGGCGGTAGTCGTGCGACGGCGGGGAGCAACGGAAGTGGCGGGGTGGCGAGCTCCCAAGGCGAGGGCGGCGGCGGAAGCTCCGGGTTAGGGTTTGTGGGGGCGGGAGGCGGCGGCTGCGGCTTGGAACTAGGGCACGGGTGGCGGCGCCTTTAATAGAGGCGGCCCCGGGTGCCTGGGCGTGCGGGCCCGAGGCGGAGGCGGCAGGGACGGCGCGGGGACGAGCCGGACTCAAGCTCGAGTCCGGTGCGGCGCGGGGGAACGAAGGGCCTGATAGGCGGGCCCCGCCTGTCAGTGCAAGAGCGAGAGAGAGAGGGGAACGGGCGCGCGGATGGGCCGAGGGGGAAGGCTGGTGGGCCGCGTGCGGGTGGGAGAAAAGGAGAAAGGAAGGAGGAAAGGAGGCCGTGGGCCGGGCTGCCAGGGGAAGCAAGGAGAGAACGGGAAGGGAGAGGAAGATGGGCTAGCTGGGCTGGGCCCAAGGGAGAGAAAAGAGAGGGAAAAGAGAGAAAAGCAAAATAAATGCTTTTGAGTTTGAACATGAAATTTAAATTCAAACTTAAATCCAAATAAACTACAACCAATGAAACAATGCAAAGAGCATGAAATGCACATATCATATATTTCCCTTATATTTATTGTTATACTTAAGGAAAATTGTTTATCAAGATCCAATGACCCCTTTAACCTATCATTTTATTCAATTTTTGTACTTTGCAAAATTTAGGGTGTTACATATGTGTACTGAGTAACCACAGTAAACTTGCACCGACACCTTCTTTTGCATCGTCAATTTAACCGGTCCCTCTGGTATTTCTTCACTTGATCACCATGTCTTCTCCATATTGCATCGACACCTCCCTTCATATAGCGTCGATTCAACCGGTGCTGCTGTCTTGGTCATAATAGCAATGCTCCAATGCATCGCTCAGTTCAGAACTAGGACCGTCGGTTTGACCGGTCACCTTTTCACTACAACTTGGACGTCTTGACAGCGATTTAGACTATCTTGTATATGGATTGGACTCTCTCCATGGGAACTAGAAATCCTACAAATTTGAGCTCACAAACTCGTTAGTCTCGTTGACTATATTATCATACAATCACCAAAATCACAAGGGACCATGTTCCTTACACCGACGCCGGCATCGGGAAGAACCTCTCGAGCAGCACGTGACGCCGCACCAAGGACACGCGGTTCTTCATCTTCTCACGGACTTTTCAGAGTGTCGGATGCACCACCTGCAGCCGCTGCGTGCCATCGTGCCATTCTTCAGTGGCGGCAGAGTCATCATCGTTCAAGTCGAAGAGGAGGAGGAAGCAAGGCGGATGATGACGAGCTAAGGCGCTGAGCTTCGAGTGGAAGGACGGGGTGTCGAGGAAGGAGATCATGATGGGGGAGCAGCACCAGCTGCTAGACTTCTCCGGGGCCATCTACTACGATGCCGAGGGCCGCCCACCGCCCCGAGCAGCCGCGGACCTCACGCTTGCCGCTGAGCAGCCCGCTGCCGCGTCCGCAATCCCTTTGTTTCCACAATTGAAACTGAGAGTCATTTGTGCATTTTCCTCCATTCCTTTTCTGAATCACCTTTATTCCGTAATAACCCATCGATAGAGTCGAATAGCACCCCCTCACATTGTGAATTAAGCTCCAAATCCAGAAGACACTCACCGCGACCCGCGAGAGGATCGCACCACAACCAAATCGAGAAGTCTCCCTCTCCCTCTCCCCCGCACCACAAACCCTAACCCCCAACTCCCCAAGCACCAAGTGACCTAGCTAGGCATGGCGGTGGTTGTGGCGACGCAGCCGCAGGAGATGCCATTGTGGGCAAGGGGCGACATCTGGGAGGAGGGCGGCAGCGACCTCGAATTTCCTCCTCTCGGCTCGCAGTTGATCGGCATCGAGGATGATGGCCTCAGTAAAGCGACTGAGGGCCGAAAGGTGATTGAGGACCAATCAGCGATAGCAGCAGCAAGGTGAAAATAACCTCCACTACCCGCGTCCACAATCTCCCGCGCTCCCGCCTCCCGAAACCATTGAGCGCCCCTCATGGTCCACCTCCTAATTCTAGCTTGCCAACCTGCACATGCAGCTACTGCACTAAATTTCTCCATGAGGAACTAGTGAGATTCCAATTTCATCTTACACCTGAGAAAAATACATGAGCTTTGCCACAATTGCCAATGAGCTCCCACTAGCACAATATGCATTGTTATTTTCAAGTACGCATCATTCCAGCCTCACCGCCAGTGCCGAGGCTGACTAGCTCGGCCTTGCCCTCTTGATTCCATAAATGTCATCCACAACCCTGTCAATGCATCTAGTTTGATTTCATACATAATGTTATGTGATAGTTAAATTTGTGAACAATATTGGGCTTTGTGAACAGAATGCCGTGGAACACATTATCCTAGCGTTGTGAACAAAACATTATGTTGAAAATAACAATACATACTTCTAAGGTTCTAGAAGAATTTGAAAATGGAAGAGAGAGGAGTTGTCATGCTTGATGCCAAGACAACAATTCTCTAGAATTAGATATTTTGCATTGTTGGATAATGATAAGAAAAATTCTAGAGTTGGATATTTTGTAAAGAACAGTATGGAAGTTGCCACGTGGCAATACCACAACACCCATGAGCACTTATAATAGAGGTGCTCTCCTCCCCTCTTGCCATACCATGGCAAAAGAGGTCTCAAGTAGGAGGTGGTATAGTAGCCATATAGTATAATTGTGTCATGGTAGGGTAGCCACATAAAAAATGTAAGAGTCTTGTGCTGTTCTAAGTTACAGTGAATAACGAGTTGAGTTCTCTTGTATGGAGATGGTCTCCCGTGTTTGTGTCTAGGTGAAAATCTTCTTGGTGCAGTGTGGGTATAAGGTTTGTAGAAGAACTACTATCGCACTAGTTTGGTACCACTTCTCGGAAGTCGGTGTCAAGATTAGGTGCACCGACATCTCAACATATTATATATGTGTTGTCGGTCAAAACCCACCGGCGAGCAGCGACAGGCAACACGAGGAGCCCGGAGGCCTAGAAATCTGGCACACGCCCTGGCGTGGTGAAGTGCTAGGCGTGCCACTTGACCTATACCTGATCAGGAATGTGTAGAAGTTGTTGTCAGTTATTTTCCTGCATGCACAGCCATGTCAAATATTAGTCCGAGCCGCGAGCGGCTCTCAAAATGACTCCCAAGATCGGCTAGAAGAGCCGATGGAGCCTCTGCACTAGGTCAGACCTGTCTTCTTACCAGGTTGGACCTTCGGGTACCTCTCAGAATCGGCTAAAAGAAGCCGATTGCCCCGTTTAACAGATCGGATCTATTAATATTTAAGCGTCTTGTAGGAATCCAATAGAAAAGATAAAAGCATGCTCTGTAATTACCAAGCTAATCCAATCTGCGACAGTAAAGGTTTTCACCGTATAACCGGAGCATCCTACGCGTTGTTAAGCCTAACGAACATGAAAGATAACAATACGCTAACCCAAAAGGAGGCCTAAAAACCAACTAACAAGTCGATTCACGGAACAATCCCTCGTTAGGTTACCATAAAGCACCGATCATGCAGCCGGAACATTTAACCCGTTTGAAGGGTCTAATCATACGGATTTTAAACCAATTCCCTGTGGAACAAAGAACTACCATAACAGATTAGATCTACTAAGCAAGAACAGAGCAAGGTGCTACCCTCGCACCTGGAATCGCGTACAAGGGCAGCTAAACGATTATGAACAGCAAGCAAAGCATGGATATACTATTCAAAACTAATGCAGCATCATAATTGTTCAAGATAACTAGTGTTACTCGTCATCAACAACGCTTCAGCACGAGAAACACAAAGATAAGCAGATAAACGCAATGCTTCCCCGACCATGCGGAGTATGATCGGAGCAGCATGTCAGTTATCTGGAGAAACCCTTGGGAAAAGGGGAGGTGATGCGCCGAGATTTTGTTGTGAATGCTTGATTATTTATTGAATCTCATGATATATATTTATAGTCCGAAGACTTGATCTTTTCTAACTAACCCTAACTGATTACGATGCAATCTCTAACTTACTATATTTAAATTATCCTTACTAGATACATGGCCATCCCGGCCCTTAACATGTTCGCACGGAAGCCGATTCGCAGACCATTACGATGATTTCCTTCAGTCCATGTTGCTCTCGGCCCATCCCTTGGCCCAGTCAAATTATGGTGATAACACATGTCCCTCTGGTTTTGACAATGATAATTCCGAAACCATCACCTCTTCGACTTCTAAGATTTGTACACGCATATGCCGCTCCCAACGCCATCGGATATGACCCCTCGGCTTCCAGGGCCTGCACGCACGCGCCGCCTCCCAATGCCATCAGGCGCGACCTTTCGACTTCTCCCTCGGGAATTGTGATAGCGCCGCTTCGCCTTCCATCTCTGCCTTTATAAACTAGCATCAGCGGATTTACTTCTATTCATCTTCTTCCTCCGCGCATTAACCGCACCAGCATTATTCTGCATCCCCCAACAATGGCTTTCTTTTCCTCTGCCTCCTCCAATTCCTCTTCTTATTCTTCCATAATCTCCATCACCTCTACTGACTCCGAAACCTCCAGGGAGGCAACGCCGGAGTTCGATCCAGTAGCTTTGTACGAGGCTCTCGCTCCTCCGCATTGGGACGTAGAGGAGTGGGACTTCAGCACTTGGTCAGAGGATGATGAGTCCCTGACCGACGATGAGGACCTCCAGATTCTCCTTCATGGGGACCTGGACAAAGGTGACAAAGATTTCTAGGATGATGACTTCTTCTCTTCCTCAGAAGAAGATACCAAGGACACTTCCACCGACGACGACTCGGCAGCAGGAGGTTTCCTGCGTGGTGGATCGTCGACTTCAGAAGACGACGGGGACACCAACGACGACGCCAGTCCTAGCAGCAGTGATGGTGGCAACAGCAGCAGCAACGGTGGCGGTGAGAGCGGCGATGATGACACCAGTGCGTCCCCCCATACAAGCGCCGCAAGTCCTTAGGGACCTACTGGTGGTAGTTCGTAGGGTCATCCACCGTTGTGCACAGAGGCGGTAGATCGGCTTCTTTTGTAATAATCTCTTGTAAATGAACCCTTTTATTTCAGCAAGCCAATGTCTGAAAATCTAATCTTAAAGTCCGATGGCATCGCATTGGCCCTTCTCCTTGAATTGTCCAATCCAATCCCCTGCTTTTCCTTTATTCTGGATCAGAAATCTCAGAGACCTCCAAAAACTCGAGTACCCTTCAAATGATCTCGCTAATAACAAGAGTACTCTATCAAGATTTACCCCTCCTTTTCTTTTGCCATCTGGCTATGTACCAAAGCAAGTTGAACCTGTTCTTTTAAGATCAAGAGACACCTGCAATCAACTTCTCTGCTTTTTTCGACATTCGGGACTTGCAGGTTCTAATTATTGCTTCTGAAGTCGATGGCTTAACATTGGCTACACAATCTTTAGCTCCGTGCACGGACCTGCATTGTTCCTTCTTTAGATATCTGACTTGTTTATCTCATTCTACTTTTACAGCCTGATGCACTGCACCGGCTTTTAAAGTACCCGATGGATATCGACCTGCAGCCTAACGCACCACCACGTACATGATCATGTCGACCTGCAGCCCGATGTATCACATCGACTTCCCTCACAGATACCCTGATTGTGTTGGTCCTAGCCTGAAGCATTACATCGGCTTCATCACTCGTCTTCCCACATGCTCGGGAAATATTTCTTGAGGTGTTGGCCATTGATGGCTACCGGAAATTTAACTCCGTCCAATTCTTCAAGCATGTACGCATTCCTTGGTAGGGCTTGATCAACTCTATAAGGCCCATGTCAATTCGGAGACCATTTAACATATGCCGCATCCTTAGTCCCCAATGGTAGCACCGCTTCCCATACTAAATCTCCAACTTGGAATTCCTTCGGTTTAACCTTCTTATTGTACGCGCGGGCTACCTTGGCCTTATTTTCCTTCATCTTTTCCAGCAACCAAAGCCTGAGTTTTGTAATATCTTCCACATTATCGCTCATTAGTGCAGTATACTCTTCAGCAGTCAAATCATTCTGAAACTCTATTCGTCTTGAACCGGCCGTAATTTCCCATGGTAATACGGCCTCCTGCCCATACACCAAATGATTTGGTGAAGTTCTTGTTGCCCCATGGCATGACACACGATAAGCCCATAACGCTTCTGATAATACTTCATGCCAACGCCGTGGGTATTCATTAATCTTCCTTTTGATCAGCTTGATCAAGCTCTGGTTGGACGCTTCGGCTTGTCCATTTGCTTGAGCATAGTATGGAGATGACCTGATCAATTTAATCCCTGTGTCGACAGCGAACTTTTTGAATTCATCGGATATAAACACTGACCCTCCATCCGTTGTAATAGTCTGAGTAATCCCAAAACTATGAATAACATGTTCTTTGATGAAATTGATGACGTCCCTCGACGTTACTGACTTCATAGGAACAGCCTCTACCCACTTGGGGAAATAATCTGTGACGGCCAAAATAAACTGATGGCCTTTACTCGATGGAGGATTAATCTTACCGATCATGTCCATGCCCCATCCTCTGAATGGCCAAGGTTTGATGATAGGATTCATTGCTGATGCTGGTACTATTTGTATTTTCCCAAACCTCTGACAAGCCTAGCATCCTTTATAATACTTGAAGTAATCTTCCAGCATATCAGGCCAATAATATCCCGAGCGTCTAATCAACCACTTCATCTTGTGGGCTGATTGATGAGTACCACACGCACCTTCATGGACTTCATGTAGAAGCCGATTGGATTCAATCGGCCCCAAGCACTTGAGCAATAACCCTTCTAGAGTCCTGTAGAACAAGTCGTCCCCTATCAAGACGTACTTCATGGCTTTGTAATGTATCTTCTTAGGTGCCCCCGAGCCGGATCTTTCAAGTAATTGAAGATACCGGCTCTCCAATCCCCCTGATCCAGCAGGTTTATTGGAAAATCAGCTTTATCTGCCGTGTCCTTGTAACCTGAAGCCATTTGAGCGAGATCATTGGCCTCGGAATCTTGTAATCTTGGTATCCAGTAGAAATTTATATATCTGAACCGGGCCATGAGCTCCTGGCATTGTCTCCACAAGGGAAACAACAACTCACTCTCACATCGTACGTTTCCGTAAGCTGAGAGATGACCAGTTTTGAATCCCCGAAAATTTCTACTGCTTCTGCTCCGGCTTCAAGAAGTAATTCCATACCTTTGTGCACCGCTTCATACTCGGCTAGATTGTTCGTGCAAGGTGTTGGCAATCTGATTGAAAAGGAATATGTTGCCCCCCGAGGCGAAACCAGCAGAATGCCTATGCCAGAACCATCTCCACAGACCGACCCATCGAAATACATTGCCCATGCGTGGATGGAAAGTGCTGCTATGTCTGAGCTAGTCCTTTCTGCAACGAGGTCGACCAGCGCCTGCCCTTTAACTGCCTTCGCAAGCTGGTACCGGATATCAAATTCTGACAAAGCAAACATCCACTTACCGAGTCGGCCTTTCAACACCGGGGCCGACAACATGTGTTTGATAACATCTAATTTGCAGATGACAATCATCTCGGCAGAAAGCAGGATCTGGCGGAGCTTTGTATAGGTAAAGAATAGACAAATGCATAATTTCTCAATTTCGGGGTACCTTGTCTCTGCATTTAGCATCCTTCTGCTGAGATAAAAAAACAGCTCTCTCCTTGCCGTCCTGCACTTGTACGATGACTGAAGCAATGGAAGTGTCATCTACTGACAGATAAACATAAAATGGCTTACCCTGCTGGGGTGGGACTAACACAAGCGGTTTGGATAAATATTCTTTGATATCTTCAAACGTCTGTTGTTGCTCTGCCCCCCAGCGGAACTCGTCATTGGCTTTAATTTTCACCAACTCCATGAATGGCTCAATTCTTCCTGACAGGCTGGAAATGAATCTCCTGACAAAATTGATCTTGCCAATGAGTTATTGGAGTTCCTTCTTTGTAGTAGGTGGCACCATTGTTCTTACAGCTTCTTGACTTTTTAGACCGATCTCAATTCCTCGTTCATGAACCAGAAAATTCAGGAACTGACCGGCCAATACACCAAAGGCGCACTTCTTTGGATTCATTCTAAGCCCGAACTTCCTAGTTCGTTCCAAAACCCGCTGGAGGTCTCCTAAATGCCCTACAGCCGATGCAGATTTCACCACCATGTCGTCAATATAGATTTTCACCAGCTTACCGATCAAGTCATGAAACATATAATTCATGGCCCGTTGGTATGTAGCACCAGCATTTTTCAGCGCAAAAGTCATGACCACATACTCGAATAACCCCACTGCACCTGGTACTCTGAATGCGGTCTTATGGATATCCTCTGGAGCCATGAAAATTTGGTTATAACCAGCGTTGCCATCCATGAAACTCAACATGTTATGACCAGCAGCTGCATTAATCAACGTCTCCGCTACCGGCATCGGGTACTCATCTTTTGGTGTAGCTCTGTTAAGATCTCTGAAGTCTACACAGACTCTCCACCGGCCATCCTTCTTCTGTATAGGCACAACGCTGGAAATCCATTCAGCATACCTTCATATCCTGATGAAGCCTGCTTCTATCATCTTTTCGACTTCTTTCGTGACTTCCTCTAGTACTTCGGCCTTCATTTGCCGCGCTCGTTGCTGAAATGGCCGAAATCCTGGCTTAAGAGGGAGCCGATGCTCCACAATACTTTTGTCCAACCCGGGCATCTTTGTATAATCCCAGGCAAAACAATCCGCATATTCTTTCAGCAACACTATCATCGGCTCTTGCAACTCTGGGTTTAACTTCTTGCTGATAAACGTTGGCTGTGGCTTATCCCCAAGACCAATGTCGACTTCTTCTAGCTCGTCAGCAGATGTAAACCCGTATCCTAACTTCCCTTCGTCCATTAGGTCGATACTGCAAATAGACAATGAATATGAAATAAAAGAATTTGGCCGATCGCAGGGACCGGCCGACTTGTTCTTTTCATTAATTTGTACCATTTCACAATCAACACATGGCCGGCTGCTCGAGCGGACCTCTTTATAATGTAACATGGATGACAAAAACAATTTAATTTTTATTTTTTTGGGGCCGATCGCAGGGATCGGCCTCTCCTGTTACCTTGGTGTAAAATAACTTTGGCAACCCATCTACTCCGTAAGGCCAGTGGATAAGACCAGCCTCACCCCATTTTTTGTAGCTTCCACGCGGTCGCAGCCTTCCAAGCTAATCCCTGAGATCGGCTCCTGGTCTTCCGCGTCCCAGACACTCATGGCAGCATGTGAAACTTCAACAGAATCATCCGCATGGACTATTTCTACTTCATCTCCATCCCATTGAATCAGGCATTGGTGCATTGTAGAAGGGATACAGCAATTGGCATGAATCCAATCTCTCCCAAGCAGGACGGTGTACGAGCCCTTTCTGTTGACAGCAAAAACAAAGTAGGGACGGTCTTGCCTCCTACCCTCAAATCCACGTTGAGGACTCTTTGTGCCTCCGAAGTTTGTCCGTTGAAGTCGCTTAATGTGATGTTGGTTTTAATCAGGTCCCCAACAGAATGCCCCAACCGGCACAGTACTGCATATGGCATTATATTAACCGTCGCTCCTGTGTCGACTAGCATCCTGGTGACAGGCTGACCATTTATGTACCCCTTGAGATATAAAGCTTTCAGGTGCCTGTAATTCTTCTCTCAGGGCTTCTCAAATATGACTGGTCATGACCCCAAGTCAAGCTGAGCCACTGGCACTTCCTCATGGCCTGGTGCATGAAACTCTGCAGGGAGAACAAACACCATGTGTGCATCAGCCGATGTCTTCACATCGGCTTTCGACTTCTTGGGTCGCCATACCTTCCTAGAGGAACTCATCTCTGATTTTTGGGGACGGTGAACTTTCTCAGCCAAATCTGGTCGCGCCTTCCTCAACATGTCCAAATATTGAGCCTCGGCTTCTTCTAGGCTGCGCAACCGTTGCACCCTCCGCTTCTGGGACTGGTTAAGCCCATCAGGGCACCAGCGTGGTCGGTGATACTTGTCTTCTTCATCTTCTGAATTTCCTCCTATGCGTGTTGGCTCGGCTTGTCCATGGCGGGGCTGTTCTGGTCCCAAACGCTGAAAAACTGAGGCGTTTCTTGCATCTCGCTTCTGGGACTTGCACTCCGGGCAATCCTCAAGGGTGGGTAGTCGTTTCATACCAGAATCCCAACAGTATCTGAAGAACAGGTAGTGCCAATGATCTCGCGTATCCTCCCGCTTCCTGAGGCGTTTCCCAGTGTGCCGCTCGTATTCTTCTTCTTCAGTCTCACATTGGAGATGCTGTTGATACTGGTACTGGTATTTTCACAGAAGATGAGAGGAAACTGGCTGTTGATTCCTAACGTGCCTGACCTGTTCTTCGGTGATATAGTCTCTTTCTTCCTTTTGGGGCCGATCGCGGGAACCGGCCTCTTGCTTCCTTGTATGCTGACGTGATATATGTCCTGCCATGTTAATACCGAGCGTAAAATCCAGCTAATGACACGTTGATCGGTCATACCCTTCCACCATATTTATGTTCGGGAATGGTTGAGTATCAACCTTCATGGCGTACTGCCCCAAGATTAATCGGCCTTGTTCAATAGCCGACTGTATCTGTCGCCGGAGTTCCTTGCAGTCACCGGTACCATGAGTGAAAGAGTTATGCCACTTGCAGTATGATCTTCCCTGGAGCTCTTGAGCTATTGGAATCTTGTAACCTTCAGGGAACTTCACCTACTTCTCCTTCAAGAATAAGTCAAATATCTGTTCAATTTTGCTCACATCAAAATCAAATCCTTTTGAAGGTCCTTGCTGTTTCACCCACTTGCAGGACACGGGTTTTGCCCCTCGTGCCCACTCCACAACTGCTATCTCTTGGTCATCCCTAGAGTCTTCGGAGTCTTCAGCGTCAACCATTACTACTTGATGTTTGAACTTGTCTTGATACAGTTCTGGGTGGCGTTGCTCATATACTGTCATCTTTTGTACCATATGCGCCAAAGAGTTGAACTCCAGCTGGAAAACCAGATCTCTGATCGGTTTACCAATCCCACAAACGCCAATTATACTGCCTCTTTCTCTGAAATCCGAGTCGAGTAGCACCGGTTCTTAACTTCTCTGAACCGCTGGACGTATTCCGCCACCGTTTCTCCTCGCTTCTGGCGGACCTGAGCTAAATCAGCAATCCCAGCCTCTGCAGCCTCTGAATGATATTGTATATGGAACTGTTCCTCTAGCTGCTTCCAGATACAGATAGAATTAGGACCCAATGATGTGTACCATCCAAAAGCCGGCCCTGTGAGAGACTGCGAGAAAAACCTCACTCGCAATGGATCCGACACCGAAATCATCCCTAGCTGCGTCAGATACCGGCTCACATGATCTATGGAGCTGGATCCTTCCGCTCCGCTGAACTTGGTAAACTCGGGCAGCCGATACTTGGGCGGTAGAGGAATCAAGTCGTACTCGCTTGGATACGGCTTGGTATAGCCGATCGCTCGCCTTCTTGGGAGAATGCCAAATTGATCTCTCAAAATGGCACTAATCTGATCCACCGTATGAACTCCTGGGGCCGAGTGCGTACCTTCGTGACTCGGCCCTGTCGCATAAATAGCCAGCTATGCCTGTTTGTCGGCATCGACTACAGATGTTCCTCCAGTTGTCCTCTGCGTAGGTTGCACCTGGCTACCGCCATCTGGTATGTACGCACAAACATACCCATGTGGTACTTCCTTTGGGGGTTCACTGAAGAATTGGTGATCAGCAGGGTCACCTCCTATCTTGTACATGACGTATATTGGAGAACCATGTTGCTCTGGAGCTGCAAACATGTAAGGCATTGGTGGCCTGGCTTGAGAAGGCAACTCCCCTCTGTGACTTCCTAAAGCAGGTCCTGTTGGAGAGTATTGGTGTTTCATAATCTCCTGCACCACACGTACCGCGACGCGCTCAAGGGTGTTCACCAAACTCTCAGAATGTCGATGTAACGAATGAGCCACCATGTAGTTGACTTCCTGGCGGAGAGCTCGCGTGCGTTCTTCCGTAGGAGTAGACAGATCCACTTTGTTAAGTGCACCTTCAGATGAAAATCCCTTCCATCTGATGCCGTGGTGACGGGTCCTTTCGAATGAGCCGATGAGATCGGCTTCAAAAGCAGCCTTTATTTCATCATACTTCTGCTTGTGTTCATCAGACAACTCTTCGTAAGTAATCGGGTTCTCGTTCGGCATCTTGACAACGGAAGTCGATGTAGCCGAAGGAAATGATGCAGTCGATGTAGTCGAAGTAGTCAATGAAGTAGTCGATGAAGTCGATCAAGTAGTCGATGAGGTCTCGCTGGGCATGCCAGAATGTGTTGTCGGTCAAAACCCACCGGCGAGCAGCGACAGGCAACACGAGGAGCCGGGAGGTTTCCGGAACTGCTGGTGGGCCCCGGTCTCTCGGTCAACGGCCTAGAAATCTGGCACACGCCCTGACTTGGTGAAGTGCTAGGCGTGCCACCTGACCTATACCTGATCAGGAAGGTGTAGAAGTCGTTGTCAGTTATTTTCCTACATGCACAGCCATGTCAAACATTAGTCCGAGCCGCGAGCGGCTCTCAAAATGACTCCAAGATCGGCTAGAAGAGCCGATGAAGCCTCTGCACTAGGTCAGACCTGTCTTCGTACCAGGTTGGACCTTCGGGTACCTCTCAGAATCAGCTAAAAGAAGCCGATTGCCCCGTTTAACAGATCGGATCTTTTAATATTTAAGTGTCTTGTATGAATCCGATAGAAAAGATAAAAGCATGCTCTGTAATTATCAAGCTAATCAAATCTGCGACAGTAGAGGTTTTCACCGTATAACCGGAGCATCCTACGCGTGGTTAAGCCTGACGAACATGAAAGATAACAATAAGCTAACCCAAAAGGAGGCCTAAAAACCAACTAACAAGTCGATTCCCGGAACAATCTCTCGTTAGGTTACCATAAAGCACCGATCATGCAGTCGGAACATTTAACCCGTTTGAAGGGTCTAATCATACGGATTTTAAACCAATTCCCTGTGGAACAAAGAACTACCATAACAGATTAGATCTACTGAGCAAGAACAGAGCAAGATGCTGCCCTCGCACCTGGAATCGCGTACAAGGGCAGCTAAATGATTATGAACAGCAAGCAAAGCATGGATATACTATTCAAAACTAATGCAGCATCATAATCGTTCAACATAACTAGTGTTACTCATCATCAACAACACTTCAGCACGAGAAACACAAAAATAACCAGATAAACGCAATGCTGCCCCGACCATGCGGAGCATGATCGGAGCAGCCCCGACCATGCGGAGCATGATCGGAGCAGCATGTCAGTTACCTGGAGAAACCCTTGGGAAAAGGGGAGGCGATGCGCCGATAGTTTGTTGTGGATGCTTGATTATTTATTGAATCTCATGATACATATTTATAGTCCGGAGATTTGATTTTTTCTAACTAACCCTACCTGATTACGATGCAATCTCTAACTTACTATATTTAAATTATCCTTACTAGATACATGGCCATCCCGGCCCTTGACATGTTCGCACGGAAGCCGATTCACAGACCATTACGATGATTTCCTTCAGTCCGTGTTGCTCTCGGCCCATCCCTTGGCCCAGTCAAATTATGGTGATAACAATATGCTTTGTGGATGGTATTGTTCCAAAATTAAATTAAGCTATTAAGCACAACATAATATTTGAGATTGTTCGTGATATGATGAAAATGCTTGAACCAAATAGTCATCCAACCATTGAACTCATACTGATAGCTGCTTGTTATTATGATGTTCCTTGTATCGGCAACACACTATATGATCTGCAGTCGTGTGACCAACCTGGTTTTTATGTCCTGCAACGGACATTAAACATGAGAAGCTAGTAAAGCTTTGTTATTTGTTATTCTTTTACACAATTGGTGTCATTTTGGGGGGTTTGGTCTTTTTTTATCTTTTTTGGGGTGTTACTTTCTCAATTATCTTTTGTTGTTGTTTTATATTTTCGGTAGATTTTGCATACCTAGTCAAGACATTGACACCATTACAAGATTATTTGGACAAGGAATTTCATTATCAGCGGTTTGAGTATTTGGCCGAAGAATATATATATATATATATGAAAAATTCATTCTATACGCGCTTGTAGCTACTCCTACATGTGCGTCTTATGATGTAGGGCGTATCTGACCCAACGGAAGGTATGTACAAGGTATATATGATTATACTAGACCATCTGTGATGGTATATACTTTAAGTATCATATATGGAGCATAAGGACATACTTATTTTTATATACCAGTACTAATGTATAATCATGATATATTTAAAAAATAGGGATGCTTTTGAAATTTTTCATACATATCCCTTTGAAGTATCTTCGAATTAGTATATGAACATACTTAAAGTGATAAATAAGTATGTGAATAGTGAGAATAGTTACAAGCGAGTGTAGATAAAACTTGTTATACATATATATATATATAAATTATGCACCAGCACCTGAAGGATGCATAAAGCACGTTGTTGTGCTCCATGGCTCAGGAATTGCAATGCTCTAGGAAAGCCTGTCCGAGTTGGGTGATCAAGCAGAATCTTCAGTATGTCAGGTATTCTACGGGGTCGAAATTCGCATGGTTTGGAAGCACATCCAAGTATTGAACATAAGGGAAATGAAGGAGCTGATTTCAAGATTTGGGCACTTCATATTGTTGGAGATGTCTACGGGATCAATTTGGTTTATTTTGACAACTAGAGGTTTGTTTCTCTCTTTGTTAACTCATATGAAGCTGTAGAATTCACCTGTGTACTAAGGCGGTAGTAGGATTCAGTCACGGGAATCTGTGACCTTCTGCATAATTTGTTCCCTTTCATTTCATCCGATCACTCGAAACTGCTCCTCAACATAGGGTGCACATGGGAATCACAGCTAGAGCCGAATCCTGCATCGTGAGTCTCCAATTCAATTCCAAATTCTCAAACTGTTGTTTTGCCTTACCCTTCATCTCTTTATTCCCCTTCGAGAAGCTGCAGGTTTCGATGATGTTGAAGTGTAGATTGTGTTCTTGCTTGCTACAATCTGGTTTGGATGCAAGGTTCTACATTATTAGAGTAGTGCTGGTGCAGTAGTTGCAGATTTGCGTGCACAAAGTTTCTTAGAAATATTCCACTTTTCTTGATTCATCAGTAGGATTACACTAACAACTTGTTTGCTTTATTTAGTAGATTTGCTAGTACCTAATCTTTATGTGCGTATTTTTTCTCAGGTAAACATCAAGTAAATATGATCATAGGGCAATGTGTCAAGACTCAAGAGTATCTTGTCCTTGCTACTATAGCTAAATATTTTTTGTCCGTTATAGCGTTGCGCTGCATAGATTGAACTAACATTGTTCACATATTAGGAGCCTTTTTTGTGTGTGCTTGGCATTCTTGGGTCAATTATCATACAAAACTACATGAGTTAGGGTCATATTTGTACCGTAATTAGTATGTTTTGAGGTTGGCTGCACTAATACTTTGTTCTATGTTGAGATACGAGTAGTTTTTCCAGTAGATGTTGGATCCATATTGAGTGCATGTTGATATTGAGGCTGTGTACTAGCTTCATATCATCTGGAACCTGTGAGCATGCTTCATACCTCAGATAAATGATGCATGTACCTGTCATTGTCCAAGGAAATCAACTTTACAACCCTTCTGCAGTGGGAGGAATGTCTGGCCTGGCATGTTAACTTTACCAAGCAAGGCTCTTTCAAGGCTGGGCATGTCGCACAACCTCGGGTGGTATGGTCAAGAAGAATAGGCGAACCGTAACAACTTCAGTTTTGTTGTTTGTGCTGAATTAGGAACCAACTTCTTTTTTATCTGAGATAAAGTTTTGATACGTAGTCTTGAAGGTTAAGACGCCGAATGATTTGTTCCCCAATCACTACTATTAAATCTTGTGACAGTCCTTGATATGTAGTCTGCGACTTGAATTTATCACTGATTGTGCATGTATATTACTTTTTTCCATGTGGGCCATGTAGCTAGGAGGTTCCCATATGTGAAAAACTAAAATTAGTTTGCGAATCTTTTTGGATTTTCTCAAGATTCGTATTTTTACCGTTATCTTATTGGAGTGCCTGTATTATTATTATTTTAAGTAATTACTTGAGGTTTAAAAAGTTTGAGGTTTTCTATATTTCTAGTGTTTTTTTATTTCTTACTGCAGTTTCTTTTTCTTTTTTTCTAAAAAAATGGCGTGTTGCTATAACTGGACGTGAAGTGGCTTGTGACTCCGTAGTGCCACTGGCACCTCATTTCGACTTGTCGGCACAATCCACCTATCTACATTGATGCACGCACCGACTCATTGCAGGATACACCACATTCAGCTGGAACCTCAAAAGCTTCATACCGATCTTGCTACAAAGGAAGCAATAGAATATACAGGTCGCCGCCACGATCACAAATCCAACGAAACAAAACTACTGTGTAAACACGCAAATTATACTGTACAGGCAAGCACACAGATCCACATCAACCTATGTACATTGACGCGAACACACGCACCAAACTTCGCAGATACCACCACAAGGATGATCATGCATTCATGCGTACGCCCCTGCGCGCTCGCGCACATCCGGATCGTGCCGGGCTCGCGGTCGCGTCAGGGCCAGAACCTGCAGCACGCGGGCTTGTTGCCGCCGTGGTGCCGCTTCTTGCCGCCGCCCTTCCGCTTGGGCACGGTCACCGTGAGCACCCCGTCCGCCATGGCCGCGCGCACCTCGTCCGCGGCCGCGTCTTCCGGCAGCCGGAAGCGCGTCTCGAACGCGCGCGCGCCGGGCCTCTCCCTGCAGTGCCACCTCACGGCGCCGTCGCCGGCCTCCTCCTCTTCCGCCTTCTCTTCCCCGTGGACCGCCGCCTCGCCGTCCTTGGCGTCGGCGTCGTCGTCGCCCCGCTTGCCGCCGCGGACGCGGAGGATGCGGCCGTCCACCAGCTCGACGGCCACCTGGTCCTTGGCCAGGCCCGGGACGTCCATCCTGAACACGTGCGCGTCCCGCGTCTCCTTCCAGTCCATCGGCGGCCGCCCCGCGTCGCCGGCGCCGGCGTCGGGGAAGAACCTGTCGAGCAGCATGCGAGACAGCGCCAACGACATGCTGGCCTCAGCCTTCCTGCTGGAGTGTGGAGTGTTGCTGGACGTTGACTGACGACAAGTGTCAAGCTCGATCAACAAGTGGCGTACTGTGCCTCGCGGAATTTGCAGAGCGCTCCTTTTATAGGCGCCGGGCCGACGGCGCGGTGGCCAGAGAAAGATCGAGAACGCGCGCCCGGCTTCCATGCTCCGGCTTTGCTTCGTCTGGTTCTCTCTAGATGGCGGGGCAAGTCGCCGCGGGGCACAGCGCGCTCGCGGGTACGGGCTTCTTCTGGAACCATCTCATCCTCAGATGACCTCCTCGTCCTAAGTCCTGACGATGGCGACGAATCCATGCCGCTGGGCCCCGGAGGTCAGCGAGAGGGCTCCTCGTGGAAGAAGGGCCCGTGGTGGGCGTTGAATGGTCAGCCTTCCTTGGACTCCGGGTTCACCCCCTGAAGGCGCGCGCGCCTCATTTCTCTATCAAAATCGAGGCCATAAAATCTGAGAAAAATCACCGAGGTAGGTGATACAATAGAGAAACCGCAGCGCACAATTTCAAGCTCAGACATAACCTATGCAGGGAGAGCTGAAAAGGAGAAAAATCTAGATGAGACAGTGGAGTTCTGCTGCTAGCCGGAGCTTCAGATTCAGCAACCGTTTGAACAGCGGCTCTGATGGATCAACGCTATGCGCGTGCGAAGTTCAGAGGAACGCCGCTCCTCCCTGATAGCGAAAGCTGTGCGAAATTTGCAAGATTACTCGAGTATCGCGTGCCTCTTTTTCAGAAAGAGTAGAACTGTGCAGTTTTACAACGACGTCTTTCAAAAAAAAAACTTTGCTACAACGAAGGAACACCACGAAATTCAGACTGGAACCAACACGCAAATCCGATCTAGTACTTCTTATGATCGGTGGTAACTGCCGATCTGAAGTGGCAGACACAAATCCGAGCCGGTGCCCGTTAGTCTGCTACCGGATGCTGACAATGAGGTTCCTGTCAACAAACTTGGCGCCTCCGACCTTCCCCTGCATCGCCGGTGGCAATTTTATGACGCGCCTCTGGTCTCCGGCTTCGATCAACAGTTCGGATCCGCCTCTATACTGCGTTTTTCAGATGAAACAACACATAAGTAACTCCTGAGTATCAGCATGAATAATCATAACCAATTATATTCAATGATTATTGGTGTTGTTTGACCGAGTTTCTGCAGAACATGTCTACCACCAAAGATTGTCTTTACTTCAGACGACTATGAGTGAATGTCCCAAAAATGCAGATAGTAGGCATTAGGTAACCACATGAAAAATATGCTTAAGATCATTCTAGCGCATGCAAAAGGGCATAAATACTTGCGCATGGCTCATGCAATTGAATTTTCTATAGGTTTGTAAAGACAGGTAGATAGCAAGATAGCCGCAGAACACTGAGATCCATTATGCCACTTAACAAACAGTACTCGCTGAAATGCTTGTTGATATAAGCATTCCAAATGAAACCACGTGATGACAATGTAAATGTAGCAAATGTAGGTCAACTTCTACACAAACGAGATTCCTTTAACATACAAAAATGTGGATAGTCATGTGGTTTCATCTAAATATTATCAGGAAATTCAGATCTCAGGTCCTCTTTTTTGTTGTTACTTTTTATGGTTCCACATCTGCATCAACACAAGGCATGATGGAACAATGCAACTTTACATCAAGCAGCATGATCTCTGGATAATTATAACTACTAATAATTTTATTGCGAGACAATTTAACCTAATTAATTTTGAATAGTAGTATAAAAAAACAGATGTGATAGAGAGGTAGATCAATGGTCTTACTTGATACAGCTTGATTTCAGACTTATCAAAGCCTGGCATGAAAAGGGTTACCGATTTCTGAACAGAATCAAAACTAACTGAAGGATACACACGGGTGGACGTATTCCTCAATTGTTCCTTTGTGTTTTGGCTCAATAAGCTTAGTGCTCTGCTCCAATCTACAGAAGAATCATTTGAGACAAATGGAAGAAGCGAGAAAGACAACGGCATGAAATTTTGTGCAACTTCTTGGTGCATTTCAGAAGGGTCTTCAGTATAACCAAATGCCCCACATATTTGACCGCCAGCTTGAGTGGTACAACCCCAATATCTTAATGCAGAGGATACAGCTATTGATCTCTTAGGATCCATGACAAGGAAGCACGCAAGGTTTGAAGGATTGGCAAACCAAACCGAGATTCTCTGCATAATTTAGTAACTTTTAGATAATATCAGAAAATGTATGCATTGGGTTTTAGCCAAACTCTACTGTGGAAAGTTACCTCAAGAAGTTGTTCGATTTCATTCCATATTTCTGTACTCAGTCTCCCCTCACTAGTTTTACCATTTGGCCTTGCAGCATCATATATTAGTTTTAGTAATGAAGGAGAAGCCAGCCTTCCCATGTCAGTCTTCTCAGCTAGGTCCCTCACATACCTCAAGTAAGACCTGTCTTTGTGTAGCGCAAACGATAAGTTTAGAAACTTGACTTTTCTTAAGGAAAATTAGAATTGTGACTGAAGCCAAGCTTGGCCAAGAAAGTAGAACCTATACCTTGCTCTGTCAGTAGCACCTACAAGCCGTAGAATTTCCTCTGTATTGTTGCAATCATATACTACCACATCAAATTCTGGTTGTGAGCCACTCCTTCCAGCTGAAAAGAAGTTAAGGAGCTTCTGAAGAGCTAAGACTGAACAGATCGAATCCATTCCAGGTAAAACTCCAAGCTCCTCTCCTACAATCTATCCCAAGAAAAAACAGCAACCAAATTGAATGCTTGATCCTCACCAGACATGTTATAGCAAAGTTATTCACCTACCCCTTCAAGGATTCCTTGAGTAAAATTGACCTGCGCATCTACCTTCTTCAACCGGTCAAGGGGTTCAAGCAGCATCTATGATTTAAGGAGAAAACATTCTTCAACATCAAGATATATTCCAGTACATAAGAGAACTCTTTCAACAAAGTATTTTACCTTACTAGTCTCTAGCTTTATGGTTGAGAGATTGGCTGCGCACTCTGTCAGTGAGTTCCCAATCTTACAGCCCATCAATTGCTCTGCGCTAGGATCCTGGGACTGTGTAACCAGGCATGTCTTGAAGCCTTCGCTTGCATAATACTACATGGGGAAGAACATAACACAGGCAATTTGTTGATGAGTCATAACCGGTATAGTGTGAGATGATTCATACAGCACCATCGAAAACAACTCCAATGTATGACCCTGACTTGTAATTTTACAGTATATTCAGCTCGATGCTGTTATCCACAGCAACATTGCAGATTTACAGTCCAATTTTTAGCATTGATCGACGCAGCAGCGAGCTCACACAAAAACTACAATTTGCCATCGACATAATGACGAAGACGATCACGGGAGAGAGCAATTTTTCACCTGAGCAGCGACCGCGGCCGCGGTGGTCTTGCCGGAGCCGCCCTTGCCGAGGAAAGTCACCAGCTTCGGTGGCGGGGCGCCGCCGGAACTGGCGACCACCATACGCCGCCTGCGGCCTCTCCGGTGGGTCACGGCGTGGGTATGCCTCGCCGAGACGACCAACGACGGCGACATCCGCCGTCTCCGCGCTCGCCTCAGCGGTTTGGTTGGGATTTCGGAGGTTCCAGCTTGGCCTTGACCTCTTCCGCTGCCGCTGTTTATAAAGATTAGCCTAGGCGGATAGGACTCAGAAAAACGCACAGAAAAAAAAGAGAGGAAAAGGTACGCCCACCTCGGCAGCCTTCTCCCCGATCCATCCCCCACCGAATCCTGCCGCAATGTCCGACCACCGGGCGAAGCGGCCGGCCGACGCGGCGGCATCGCCGGCGGCGAAGCGCGGCCGCGACCCGTCTGCACCGGCGTTCCCCACGTACAACGAGGCCCCCGACTTGCCGGCTAAGATTCGCATCCTCTGCGAGGCCCTGGCCAAAGTGGACTCCGCCCTTGACGTGGACGCCGCGCTCGACCACGAAGACATCAGCGTCACCACCCACGACGTTGAGCAGGTGCTCCGCTTCTCCTACGCGCACCCGCGCGCCGCCGTCGCCTTCTTCCGCTGGGCGGGACACCGGCACCTCGGCCACGAGCACTCCCCCTACTCGTGGAACCTCGTCGTCGACATCCTCGGCAAAAACCGCCTCTTCGAACCCATGTGGGAAACCGTCAGCTCCATGCACTCCCAGCGTCTGCTCTCGCTGGCCACCTTCGCCTCCGTGTTCTCCTCCCTGGCGGCGAGCCCCGGTGGCAACCCGCTTAAGGCGTTCGTGGACATGTCGCGCTACGGCATGACCCGCGACACGCCGGCGCTCAATTCGCTCCTCTCCGCCCTTTGCCGCGCCAACCGCCTCGACGACGCCCGCGCTGCGATCATCGTGGCTCGCGCCGAGGCCGGCACGCGGCCTGACGCCGACTCCTACGCCATCCTCCTCGAGGGCTGCGAGGCTGCAGCTGATCCGCGGGTTGCGCGCGAGGTGTTCGATGAAATGGTGCGCGCCGTCGGCTTTGATCCTGACAACGTGCCTGCCTATGATTCCTTCCTCACTACACTTGTTTCAAGTGACCCCTCCACGGCGCTACCGGAAGCTATGAAGTATCTGGCATTCTTAACTGAGCGTCGTTGCTCGCCAGGAGAGAAGTTCTTCCGTGCTGCTCTTGCTGCACACCTTGAGGCACGCAAATTGCATGGTGCAATAGTGCTTTGGAATGAGTTTGTCGGACATCGTGGGCTCGTCCCGGATATGGAAATGTATAACACAATGATCATGCTGCAGGGCAGTCTTGGGCATGCTGAGGTGATAGTGGAGTATCTCGATGACATGGCCTTCAATGGAGTGTTCCCTGACTCCGGCACATATAATTTGGTTCTCAAGTTTTTGCTCAAGGGGAGGAAGCTCCGGGAGGCAGCAGCGATCTTTAGCGAGATGGTCAAGAATGAGCTTTGGCCAAATGAGGAGAACTGCTCGCTTGCACTTCGCATGTTCTTGGATACACATGATTGGGAGATGGGGATCAAGGTCTGGAACTGCATGGTGGAGAATGGCCTGCCGCCATTGGAAGAGAGTGGGAACATGCTTGTATCAAAGCTGAGGGATGACAGGCTGCCTGAGGCATGCAAGTATGCTGAAGACATGATTGATCGGGGTATCAAGTTGAGCTCATCAACGCTGTCGAAGCTGAAGCTGAGCCTGCAGAAGATTAAGAAAGGTGAGATCCATGATCGCCTACTTCAAAAATGGAAGGCGCGCTAGTTTGTTGAGATCTCTTATATCAGTTATGTGTGTGTTAGCATGATTAAAGACATGTGAGATCGTTTCCTCTCTGTTTAGTGAACAGCTTTGTTGTGCATTTGTTGCTCAGAAATTTAGTTTCAGTGCAGTTTCCAAAAAATGAGATGCACCGTGTACCATGTAACATATCAGGAGAGAGTGGTTTGGTATCTTAGACTTGAACCTTGTATCTTAGACTTGAACCTTCTAACATGTCCTCTCTTTTGTCCTGAAAGGATCATTGCCATGACGCTTTAGTTAATCTTTTTCTTAACTAAATGATGTTTTGGTGACTAGAGAGGGTCATCAGTGAGCAAGATGCTAAATCCAGCTAGATCTGACAGTACACGTGTTTGGAAACTGCTAATGTTATTGTTAACATTCATCCGGGAATGGCATTGAGCTCCTAAAGAAGTGTGCCGGAATTCGCCTAAACGAATTCTTATGTACTGCTACGCCTAAACCAGCTGTGATGGACATTGTAACGTGAAATCGACAATGCAGGTGCCGAGGAAAAGCTGGTACAACCGGTACCGTTTTATCAAAGACGAGTGATGCTGAAGTGATATTCAGTAATGTCAATACAGCAGCATTGACAACGCGTTTTGTATTTTTGTTTCTTCAGATTGCATAATTCAGAGTTTGAAACACTTTGGAATCGAAAGGCATTACAGTTCTCCTGTACGGCCGCGCGCTACTTCGTCCGTCGTCGGCATAGGCTGTAACCCGCTTCAGCATCGCCTGAGCCTGGGCTGAGCTGAGCATCGCGGCATCGGTCGTCAAGTATGCTCATTTTTGGCAGGGGCTAGCATTAGCACAGGAAATGCCTCTTGCTCTCTTCTCTTCGTCATCCAGATGTTCTTCTCTTCCCAGTTTTTCCGTCATGATCTTCAAAAAGACAAGAACGTTCTTCTTGCTCTTGTAAAATAACAGTAGACGCAGCTATTCAAGTTGATCTTGAACCTTGAGGAGCTTATCGCGAACTCGAGCTTAGCTCTAGGCTCGGCATGATCTCAGGCTCAGATCGACCTCGGCTTGGAATGCTATCAAACTCCAGCTTGAGGTGGCAGGCTCGCTGGAGCTTGGCTCATTGACAGCCCTCCCCCTCACGGCTCAAAGCGGGAGCTCTCTCTGTTTCTTCCCCCTTTCGGCCTTTCCCTTCTCTCTGTCTCTCTCCTCTGTCTTCCTTCCCTGGCGGCGACGACTGGGCGAGCGGCGGCGCCATTCGTCACGTCTTCGCCCAGCCCTTTGCCGGCGACGAGCATCCACCAGGTATGCCCGCCCCTTCTCTTTCCTTCTGCTGTGCGAGACGGAGCACTCAAAACCCTAACAAAACTATTTGTATTCGGATATGATCCAGTTGCAATGTATTACCTACTAACTTCGATTTCATTTGCAAAAATTATCGGGTGTACATGTGTCACCCATGTCCTATGCTGGGTCCGCCTCTGACAGGATGTTCTTGCACCAGCAAGAGCCTGATTAGCATGCCCAGCTTCAAAACAAGGCCAACAGACTAGCACAATGGAGGATAAGGATAAATCAGACGGGTGGGATGAGGATTTGGAAGAAGCTGATGAGTTGGTGTGTGTGCACAAAGCTGTTAGCACCTCTTTCCTTGCTTCTGGAATAAGCAGAAGTATGTTCTCTCTTTTCTGGCTAAAATTTACTGCACTTCCTGTTATACAGATAGTCTTGGCTCTGATATTTCTTTGAGCAAAAGTGGACTTTGTTATGCTAAACTGTCCCTGGTGGGTCCTCTGTCTGTCTACTGATGCAGGGAGCAAAAGTGAAAAGAAGCCCAGATTCTCAATACTTGGACATGGTTTTGTTCCATATGATGTAAAGACAGAAATCTTGCATATTGCGGGGCAAGAAGGTTCATCTGGAGCTCCATCAACTAAAGTTTCACAAACTATGGTGGCTGAACAGTTGGAAAATATCGATGAAGAATCTGAAGATTTGGCACCGGAGTTTCCCCTTCGAACCAAGAATACAAATACTTCAGTTTCAGAGCTACTGGAAGATTTACAGGGTAGAAGTGGCTCTTCTGTGAGGAAACCATCTGCGGTGTGTGTCTTCTCGTGTTGTTATTTCACTGTTTGGAGTGCAGCAATTTTCTTCTGAGTATTTCAGTGCAGTTGCACCAACACATGCTGAATATCAGGGAGCAAGAAGTTTCGTCTAGGGTGCCACCAGATAAAGTTTCACAAGCTTTGAAGGCTGAACTTTTTGGAAATATCAAGGAAGGATCTGAAGATCTGCCATCAGAGGTTACCTGTCCGGCGAAGAAAGCAAATCTTTCAGTTGCTGAACTTCTAGAAGATCTACAGGGTAGAAGTAGCTCTTCTGTTGGGACAGTATTGGTATGTTTCTTATGGTATTGTTTCATTATTGGGGTTCCTAGATAGCAATTAACTTTCCTCTGAATATTCTAAATGTATGCAGTTGCACCAACACACGAGATCTAAAGATTGGAAGCCAAAACCCCCCAGTTCCGAGAAGAAAACACTAGCTATTTTAGGAGAGAGGAGTATTGACAGTGAGGATCCCTTGGAGCATATAATTGATGGAACATCTAGTGAAGAGGAAGTATGTTAACACAACCAGTTATTTAGCCATTGCTCTTTTGGACTATTCAACATCTTTTCCTTTTATCCTGGAATAGGATGTTACGGATAACCACTTGACTTTGGTGAACAAAGATGTGAAGCAGCATACTATGGCTGACCTCTTCCAAGAAGTTTTCAATCCAACAAACATGGAGGTTGCCATGCTTCCACTGAGATCAACAGGGTATAATCCTGAATTGCTGCCAATTCTCTCTGAAATGGCCATCAAGATGTCTATGGAATTCAGCTTATTTTTTATTTTGCTCTGTGGCAGAGCTGGTTATCATGGAAGGATGCAACAGATTATGCAGATGGAAAAAGACAGGCATGCAGAGTTCTTGAGACAGTTTAATATAGAGCAAGGTTGTTTAGGTGGTGCTAAGTTAGTTCTTATGAAACATATAAGATTTTACTAGTAATAGCAGTTAGTACCACTTGTATGCTTTGGAATAGGCTTCATCTGTTTGTATACATATATTTCAGAGGTACTGACAGTTCACTTTTGCAGGTGACTCAAAAGGAATTACTGTTCAGGTTATGTCAAGGTCGTTGGAAGGGAAGCTAACAGTCTGCTGCTGCTTGTTCCAGGAAAAGAGCAATGTATGTCCTCCATCTTTCAAAGGCTCTTATCTGCTCTATTTTATTTGGTCTTGTGGCAGAAGTCCTTTTAAATTAGCCATATTTTGCTTATCATGCTGCCAAGATGAAGTAACTTTTTCCAAAAGTGGATAGCATTTTCCAGATGATTCTGTGTCAGTTGCTTATTGGGGTCATTTGCTTTATGCAAAAATGTCTGTTGGATGACTTTCCTCATGGTGATAAACCATTCTTTCTAAATTGACCAACTATGAGGAGCTACCAAATTAAAGTTGAAAAAAACTATGTTGCATCTAGATAATTTTCCTTTTCTTTTCTCCTTTTGTCATCAAACCGAATGAATCTCTCCTAGAATTTCGCGGCATTGACTTTTTCATGGTACTTGTGTTTCATGCAGTCTACCATTAGAAGTGATGCCTCAACAGACCATGCTATGAATGAGAGCAGAACTAAGAGGACCATCATATTCAGTCCAAAGATATGTGACAATGTGGATCTTCTGGTAGGAAACATAATTCGCATCTTCCCACCATGGTATGCTTCTAATTCGTTTATGTGTTCTGTTTGTTTGCTTGTTGCGGCTAATGCTAGAATCTAGATTGTATTTTTGTCAGTAGCATTAAGTTTTCCTTTTCTGACAAAACTAAACTTCATGAATCAAAGTGGCAAGGATGAAAATTAACTGTGTTTGGACAAACTATCAAGCTCCACCAGGCAGTAAGACTACCTATAGTCATTTAGGAATGCAAAACTGTTGATCATTGGTTCGTGCTACACCATAATCTGCCTTCTTCTTCTTCCTCCTCCTTTTTTTTTGCATGACTTGGATCCAAGTAACATCAAAGTTCAGAGTTGAGAAGTGAACAATAATCGTTTTACCTTGACAGGAAGGAAGTGAAATTACAAGATGAAGACGTGATGCTATGCACCTACTTCTCGCATCATGGGGCATGATTGTGGAGGCTCTACTGTTCTGCAAGCTAAATAACTGTCTCTGAAGTCATGGCAGTCACCAAACAAACTGCATGGCCTGCCGATTGCTAGGAACCCTTCCTTAGGTGTTGGTGTACTAGGAGATTCGTCCGATCGTATAGTATACAATCCGTAGTTGTTGTCTTGAACATAGACGCTGTTGCTGTTCTCACTGTGCCAGAGCCTGTGTCTGGATGTTTTTCCTTCATCCTGCTGAATGCTGATACAGTAATAACTAATGAACCCAGACCCCTGGCAGGTCGAAATAGTTCGGAGAATCGGAACTGCCCTGCAGACAGCACAGCAGACGCTGGTCGGGATCGGGTGGCAGTGATGCCCTGCCCTCTGAGAGTCCCCACTTGTATCTGTTAGCGTGCCGTGTCTTCGCAATTCCGAGGCGAAGCTAGCATAGCGTGCATCCGACACTGGATCTAGATCTGTCCTCACGAAACATTCCGGAAGCCTCGGATGACCAGACCAACAGTCACTCCTGTGAATGTGAAGTTCCATGCTTCCAACGATGATCCTGAAGTTCCATGAAAGTCAATTCTAGCGAGAGACAAGCGAATTATTGAGTACGCGTTCGTGGCAAGGATTGACGTAAAATTTGTATAGCATTCATCATATAAAAAAATCAGATTAGTTCAGTACAGAAATGCAATTTCTTGATCCTGAACTACACCTTTGAGGCGCTAACGTACATCACCATAGAGCTGCTATACAGCGATCAGAAACTATAGATCAACATCTAGTGTTCATTAAAATCCTACATAGCCTTGTCTCTTGGTCACCAAAGGAAACTTGGGAAAAATTTAAGCAACCAAAATTTATCCTCAGACTGCCTTCTTGGAGTATATGCATATTTCCAACCTGTTCTACGGCTCTCCATGGTTGATTCAGGTACTCACAACTCATCGTGAGATTGTGGTTCTGAATCACTAGTCACGGGTGATGCTGACTGATCGCCTTCTGTGGCTTTAGATTCTTGAGATGTTCCGGTGGATTCAGTCTCACTGGATGCAGATTCTGAAGAGGCAGTTTTCTCCTTATTAGCAGGCTCTTCCTCTTTTGCAGGTTTCTTTTCAATCTTGGGTTTTGGTTTAGGAATCCTATTAATACTCGCAACCTGTATAACGAAAGGTTATCCGTTATATTGACTACCTGGAGAAGCAGTTGCTGACAGGCGTGCATAACTGCATATGGGCATATGGCTATATGATGCTGTACAAAAACACTAACCTTATCTTGTAGGTCCAGAATTTTGTCAACGACTTCTTCAGATGTGAAAGCAGGTTGACTGTGAGCTGGGGTACTGTAATGCCCAACTGGAGTTAGCCACTTAAAAGACTATGAACTCAAGAAAGAAGCGGGCACAAACGAGCATACCTTTTCTGCAGGGTTTCCTTCTCCTCCAACCAACTTTTTACTTTCTCCGCTTCACTTACAACCTAGAATCAGATAAGCAACGACCAGAAAAATGAGCATTACACAAAATCAATCAAAATCAGTCAACTTCATTAGGCTCACAGGTTTACCTCATCTACTCTCTTTTTTGGAAGCCATGGTTTGTTTGTCTCCCAGTTCTTGACAATCTGCAAGAATTGAGAAGAGTAACACATCAACTATGCACTTGAGCAGTCTAAAAATGTTAAACTGAAAAGTTCTACAACATTCATAAAACGGATGAAAAACAAAGGTTTGGTTCTTTGCTAGAATTCGTATATTAAATCTTTAACCTTTCTTATGCTGCAATGTATCTGAGTTAATTTTGCAATATAAAACAAGCATGTAGCAGCTGGAGAAGCATGATCTGCATATTACTTAAGAACTATTATAACTTGAGAGAATCAAACAAGACTGCAGCATAAGAAAGACAGCTAGGGAACATTCAAGAAAAGGAAATTTATTTAATTTCTTGCAGTATCGAATTGTTCGATCATGGCAGTGTTTAGTTGCACCATATTTCTCAAAGTTCCATATTGAACAACAATCTCCGAAAAACATTAGTAAACATGCTCGAACTATACAAACTCAACAGAGCTAATATTATATAATGAACAGAATGAACTGCCTTGTTTCTTGAAAAGGAACTCTTCATGCATGCTGTAAATAGCATAAACAGTTGTAGTTAAAAAATCATTTTTGGTTCTCTATTTCGGTACCTTTTGCAGCTCAGAAAGATACACTCGGGCATTTTCGCAGGCTGCTGGTCGGGCTTTCAATTCACTCAATCTGGAGAATGACAAAATGAACAATCTTAGTCATTCATCCATATGCATGAACTAAAGAGGGTAAATAAATAATTACCTGAAAAGAATCGGATCACCAATGGCCTTAAGTTGATCAAGGCGTTCTTTGAATTCATTTGCTTGAGCATCTTCGCCGTCCATATATAACCAATCCTGCACCTGCAATTGTCATAAAAGAACTTCAGGATAAGATTTGTACTAAAAAAACTGAAAATAAAAGCAAAACGAAAAAAAGGTAACCTCATTAAGTTTCTCCGCAAAGGATTCCCTCTCTTGTTCAGTAGAGACAGTCAAAATATCTGTGCTTTCTTCCAGCTGTCATATATCATCAAATGGTAAACAGGCAGCCAATATACAAATAAGATGTGAAACAAAGAGTAATCATGACACGTCCAACTTTGTTGTATTTGCCTAGTCTGTACAGATTAAATCAAGACTATCAGGGTAGCTTTGGGGTTCAGTTAATTCACATCCTCACAAAATTTTATATATTATACATATTATACAAAGAAATAGAGGGATCGCCAAACTATGGGGAACAATTGCCAAAATTAATGAGGCAAATGAACCTTCTTTATGAAATTTCAGCAAAGTTAAAGAAAGAAATGATAAAAAGAAAAGGTACCTTTTCCTTCATAGAGTATATGTATGATTCTAGGTTATTTTTTAGTTCAGCAGTCTTTCTCCGTTCAGCATCCTTCTTATCAAGTGCCTCCAATCTATTTTTTGCTTCAGAATACAACTCCTTTGACAGAATTGTTCCAGCACCAGTTGTTTTGTCCACAACCTATACATAATTGACATACAAATTAAACAATGCTGTGACAACATTAGCATCAAACTATGGAGCAACTATAGCTTACCTTCAGTGGGACCCTAAATGTTCTTTTCTTGAGCACCTTCTCTGTAATAGTTTCTTGAGCATTACTCTCATCAATGGGAGCGCTGGAATTAGCATCACTATCAGAATTCAGATTATCCTTACTATCTGGTGTACTAGTAGCTGCCCCTGCTTCAGAAGTTGAATTCTGATTGGTGTTGTTACTCTCTAGTGTCAAAATCTTCTTTGGAACCTCCACCCATTCAGTTATCTCAATCACTGCTTCTGCTCTATCAAGAGAAACAATTCCGCTTCTACTCAAAGAAAAATGTATATTTGCTTTTATGGGTGCCGATAAATTGCGGCTTGAATACCTGATTGAAAAAGGAAAGTGACTAAGTTCATGCAATGAAGTTACATATAGTATTACTGCTTGAACAACTGATTGAAAAAAGGATTATGATTAAGTTTATGCCATTAAGTTATATATAGTGGGTACAAATGACATGATAGAAATGACACTACCTTAATAAATATCATTAATTTATTATAAGTTTCGATGATATTATCAATATGGCAATAACACATATGGCTCCCACTGAAGGACGAATTTGGATGAGGTTGTTAAGTTGTTTATGAGCAAGACATCGAGGATAAATGAAGTAGTTGGCATGCTTACTTTTCGGTGGCATCTGTCAGGCCTGATACTGAATACTCTGCAAACTTATGTGATGGAATGCCTGGAGGTAGTTCGTAAGCTTTGTCATAGTTGAGAGAGACATCAAAGTCCTTGGTATGTCTGATGGATCTAAACATCTGTAGACAACAAAGGAGTATCAAGCTACCTTAGATATAGATCTTTCCAAATACAGGATGAAACAGTTCATCCAGAATTTGAAGAAAAGAGAATGACTAATTTACTAACCTTTATTGGCATTTTCTTCATCCTTGGCACCAGAATTTGATCAATGCTTTCATCCTTGACATAATCGGGGCCATCTATTTCAAGCATGAAAGCATACGTAGAGCCATCAATCATACCCAATTTACGGTTTAACTTAATCCCGTCACTCAGGTTAGCAGCATGCAGTGAGGCGCCCAGAACGATTGCTTCGTCAGCATCAAGATGCTTATCCAGTTCACGCCGACCCAGAAACTCTTGCAGCTTGGCCTGTAGTAGGAGAATAATATTGTTGTTATGAGACAAAATGTAAAGTCATATGGAATGATGGAAGATATAATTATTGCATAAATAGAATTATATGGAAAACATAATGAAGTCCTACATGTGTGACAACAATGGTTTACAACCCCTTTGAGGTCACAACAAATAGGAGACATACAAAACAATTAACAATTATATGATGAAAATTCTTATTTAAAAAAGAAGGTAAAATTAAAAAAGCAGGCAAATATTCATGTCTGCATGCATGTAACCGTGTTACTAGATTAATTTCTAGGGAGAAGAGGATTTGTGAAAATGATCAAGAGTGCAGCTATGCCGAATCCCAATACAGCCCCTTGCATTAAGGGAAAGTTTGTCGGTGGACGGTTGCACTGCAAGAATCTAGTTTGCTACGGGAATACTTACTGACATTAAGAATATGCTTCTAACTAACTCCAATATCCAAACATCAAAAAGAATAGGCTCTTTAATTTTTTTAAAAGCCTCCGCAATGCAGAACAGAGCTCAAGTAGAAGTCTAAAATGATAGACAAATTTATTAACCTGCAATTTCGGAACCCGGGTAGCACCTCCTATGAGTTCTACAGCATAGATATCATCAATCTTCATGTCAGAATGTGCGAGCACTTCTTTAACTGGAGTTAGAGCTTGTTCCCATAAATCTTCACAAAGCTCTTCAAATTTCTCACGTGTTATGGTGCTCCTGTAACAAACAAACTTGCATTAGGTCAGTAGACAACGAAGTGAAAAATGCTCCGATTGTTATTTAAGACCACATGATAACAATTCACTAAGGACTAAACTGAGGAAAGCTGAAAGCATGAGCTGTGAAAAATCTCAACTATTGTATAACAAAATATAAGCAGTAAACTGAAGAAAGTGGGTTCCACAGTATAAAGTTTAAGTCTCCCTATAAAAAACAAGTTCAACAGCGGACATGACACTTTTAGTGGAGTAGGAACTACCGGCCCAAATGGTGCAAACCCATAAACAGCACTTGTTTGCAACTCAAACAATTTTTATTTAAATGAAATTGTATTATTGTGCTTCAAAAGGAAAGAAAAATAATCAAATTCAATCTGACACGTGTCAAGACACTTGACAAACAAAGAGACCCGGCGTTCACGCTAATCCAAACAAAGGCTTGCCCCAGGCCACATTGTGCAGAAGTTTTAGTTAAAAGAAACATGACTTCATACTTTTTGGACTAATACTAATAGTAGCCTGAAAAATAAGGTTGGACAATGAATTATTTTTCAATATTTGGAACTGAGCCTAGCTCAGTTGGTTCAAGGTGTTGGTGCACAGCTACACCACCCAAGTTCAAGTCAACTATAATTTAGGTTCCTACTTCCTATTTCTTCTTATTTACAGTGCACCTAGTTTCTCCTAGTTGGTCAAGCTTTTTTTAATCTGTTTTACATATTGCGTCCATATGTCCTGACTAAAATGTTATGCATCCATAGTATATAAGAGAGAGCAGTGAAGAACCTGAAATCGACATCGTTATACAAAGATTCAACTGAAATCGGAGCAGCCGTGTTTGCACTCAGAATTTCTTTGGTGCGCTTAACTTGCTTCTTCATCTTAGCCATTGCCTTGGGGGACTGACGGATATCAACTCCATTACCAAGCTGCTTATTGAATTGATTGGTAAAATAGTTGACCAGGCGCATTTCCATTTCGACACCTCCAAGTTTGGAATTCCATCTAACATCCTTAACCTGCAGATAATTAGAGTCAGCCAGCGATATATTTTTAAGTCATCATCTCATCATAGCAGCGCAGCTAAAAAGATCGTATTTTCTTCAGATCTACTGTATCATTCTAACCATGAGAAATCACAAGTACCAGACAGTCCACGAAGGAATGCCAGCTGACATCTAAGAGAAGTGCAATTGAACAGCTCTTGGAGATGCTCGAAGAGGAGTTTACCTGGAACTGGTTAACAGACACTGTCTTCCCGTACTCCTTGGCGTTGTAGGCCGAGTAGTACACCAGCGCGGCGTAGGTGCTACCGGCGCCCATATCGTAAAAGATGACATGCCGCGACGCGTTGGAGAAGTCCTTATCAATCCCGTACTGAAGCGCTGCCCCAGCGTGCTCGTTGATAAGAGCGAGCACATTGATTCCAGCCAGCTGTGCGGCCTGCGTCAGCGCCCGGCGCTCGGCCTGCCCGAAGTAGGGTGGCACGGCGACCACCGCGTCCCGCACGGGCGCCCCGACCTGCGCATCGGCGAGCCCCGCGGCGTAGTGGAGCACCATCGCGACGATCTCCTCAACGGAGTACACCTGCCCATCGTCGCCGCGGACCGCGGCGGCGCCGCGCGCGTCGGGGACGAGGTCGTATGGGAGGAAGTGCGACTCCGCGAAGGACTGCACGTAGGGGAAGGGCTTGGCGAGGAGGTCCCGCGCGCGGGCGAACACCTTGGACGGGTGCCGCGCCGTGATTCCGGCCGCCTCCTCGCCCGCGAGGCGGTTGCCGTCGGCGAGCGCGGCGAGGGCCGGGGACTTGCGCTTGGACATCTCGTTGATGGCGACGGCGATCGGCACGCGGCCCGGGGCGAGGTGCACGGCAGCGACCTTGAGCCACTCGGAGCCCAGGTCGATGCTCGCCACCGCCGCGGTCGCCAGCGGTACGGCGACGGCCGCAGCGACGAGGACGGCGAGGAGGATCCCCCAGGTGCGGGGCTGCGCCATGGCGTGTGGCTACCGCTACCGGCTACTGCTCAGTGCAATGGCATGTGGGAGGGGTTAGGGTTCGGAGATCTGGAGTGCGGAGTGGCTGGAGAAGCACGCGGGGGAGGGGGAGCGGAGGAGGGAGAACGATCTCGAGGACGAGAGAGAGGTGGAAAGGGCGTGTTATATTTTTCCGATTCCAAAATTTTCGACTTCTTTGTTCTTTCTTGCAAATAGAGATTTTGTCTATGGGCCGCTGTATGTTTTCAGATTTCTGCAATATAATCTCTGCCGCTTCACAAGGATAGTGCTGCCAAGGCTTCTTGAGCAAATAAGTAAGTTAGCAAGGGTGCATGTGTAAAGTTTCCAGAAATAGAACGCAGCAGGACCGGCGCGAATTGAGTCATCGACCCAATAAAAAGAGGCCACGTGGAAAAGTCTCCACGTGGCATGCCATGGTGAGCACGGTGCGTTGGACGCGCGAGAGGTGGTTCTCAGAGGCGCCAAGCTACTCAGTACGGTTCCTCGAAGTCACTGACAAGCGGACCATGGCTTTACTGCGGCCTGCAAGTGGAAGACTAGGGAAGACTCAAGAGTGCTCACCTCACTACGAGGCGTCGGGGATCGTCAACGGTCAAACCTTCGCAGCAAATCATGCTGCATTCCATGCACTATTGCACTGTGTTTTCTTCCTCTTGTTATTTTGAACGGAAGTACACTAAATTTCAATCAAACTATCTAAAGATCCTTTCTCTTTCAGTCCATTGGTCAGGTCGACTTAAGAGTGACATGTAATAGAAGTCCTTAAACTTTATCCTGCTAAGGAAGTACTATTAAAGTGCACATGTAGTTCCATAAACTTGTTAAACGTGTCACTTGTGGTTAAAATCACCATAATCAACAAGTAACTACATGTATAAAACTTTACTTTCACATAGAGCCGGAAATGTCCCATGCTCTACTCCTTTCCTCCTAACTTGAACTGGCTTCAAGATAGGGCCGTTCACATGAAAGAAAAAAAATACTAAATTATATTTATTCCTCTAGTGCATACCAGGTGTTTTTGCATGCTTAACCTTAGATTAAATTTGTGTTGATAATGGTGATTTGGTCCTCGAGTGACATACTTAACCTTAGAGGCCTACATGTGCATTTTAAGAGTTGGACCCACATAACACCGCTGAACAACTTCAAGGACTAACTGGAACTGGAATTTGCACATTTCGGCCTTAGGGAAGCAGTAGGGGCAATTTTCCAAAGAGAAAAACATTGATTTTGCCATTAGCAATAGCCAACCATACACAGTGCACGCCTTTGCTCACCAGATGGCATGCCAGCTTTGCCAACAATGCGAGCAGTACTATATCTACATGCAAACTAAGGCTGCACTAGAGTATGTCTCCTCTTTAAATCACCTCTCACGGTTGCACAGGTCAATCTCCAAGAATGCACAATGGCTGCCTCATGCTGAGCTCCACCTTCAGACGTGGATACAGTGCTAGATCGTTGCTTGCAGCCAACACTTTCTGCAATGTAGCCCCAAAGAAATATGTTAACAGTACAGCTATTCAGTATGAGCAGGAATACGTTTACAGAATAATTCTTTTTAGAAAGTTCACGCCTTCACGGGAAGAACTTACCAATGCAGCATGATGTGCCTCTTGAAGAATACCACCATCGATCTCCAATCTAGCAATTGGAAACTCTGGAAGATGGCCAGACTGTTTTTTGCCAAGTAGATTCCCAGGGCCACGCAACAGCAGGTCTGCGTTAGCTAGGTAAAACCCATCAGCTGACTTCTCGAGCACCTTGAGCCTTGGCAGCGTGCTTGGAGTGGAAGCCAGGAATATGCATCTGGATTTCCTTTCACCGCGTCCTACTCTCCCTCGCAGCTGGTGCAGCTGAGCAATTCCAAATCTCTCGGCATTCATGACAACCATCATGGAAGCATCAGGAACATCGACCCCAATCTCAATCACTTGTGTCGATAGGAGAATGCGTGTTTCTCCGCTCCTAAAACTGCTGAGAGCTTCATCCTTCTCATCGCTCCTCATGCGGCCATGCAACAGCCCACAGGGATAGCCTTCGAATTTTTCTTTTATGGAATCAAATTCAGCTGTTGCGGCACGAAGTTGTGGCAGATGCTCTGACTCATCTATGATAGGATACACAAGGTATACCTTGCCCCCATCTATCAGCTCATCCCTCATCATCTGCAGACCGTAAAATTGAAATGAAAAATATAAGAAAGACAGAGCTGACTGCATCTACATACAACTAAGACACAGAACAAACAAAAGATTTAGATCCAACAGAAGAAACAAAAGGCAAAATCATGTCATCACCTGGAAAACAGTTTTGAACCCTGCATCATTGCCTTCAAGAGCAAGGGTTTCTATAGGCTGCCTACCTGGAGGCAAGTCCATGATCTATAAGAAAAGCAGGTGTCAATTGCGAAAATCAGTAATACCTTCGAACATGAAATTTACTAGCTGCAGTAAACCAGCTTTTGCATATGAACTTCTAGGTCTGATTTTTTAAGTTTTGAAGTAGCAGGCCCCAGCGGTCTGGATGTGGACAGAGTTGGCAGCTAATTTTTTAATAATATATTTGTATTTGTCTCGAATTACCAGCTTTATGTTTATTCTAACATGGTACCCTATGTACTCCAGATAATAACATCCAATTTCCTATATGTTGGGCAAGAACAAGTTGCGTGGAAAACTTAACATATCTGCAGCAGCATACCTGAGTAAGAGACATATCACCATATAAAGCGAGTGCCAATGTTCTTGGAATTGGAGTAGCTGACATCGCAAGAACATGGGGAGCCATAAATGTTTCAGAATCAGAAGCCTCATCTGAACTTGCATTTTCATCACTCAACTTCGATGAAGAAGTATATAGCTGTAATAAGATGAAGCAATTTGGCTTAGTAAACAAAACTTAATGTTGTTCAACTATAAACGAAAACTGAAAGGCATAAATCAACCCTTAACTAATCAACGGTAAGATTTTGATTTTGACAAATGATGGTAACAATAAATGCACGTTCACAATACCCAAAGACCAGAACATGTATCCATCAAGGCATCAAATAAGGTATAAAAGTACACATGAGAATCCTAGTAAGCCTACTTCTTAATCAAGAAACTTCTCCCTAAGTCCACCAAAGATTACAGTTTTCATGCCAGTACTTGAACAAAATAACATACAGAAAGGAAATGCATGGTTAACATTCAACGTGAAGAGCAAATTCTCAGCAATTTACCTTACTATTAAACCTGCCTCTCTGTACAACTCCAAAGCGCTGCTGTTCATCTATAACAGAGATACGTAAAGCTGAAAAATCAGTTTTATCAGCAATTAAGCTGTGTGTTCCAATGACCATGGCTATATCTCCAGTTTTGAGACCCTGTGATATATAAAATATATATAAAAATATATTTTAATATGCATATGGAACTTGAGTGAAAGGAATAGGGAGAGCAGCATGCATTTCGTATTATCCTTGACTCCCTTGTGGAAGTTGAGCCAGTAAGCAAGGCAATGTTTGGTTTGTCATCTCCATCAAACTTATTCAGCAATGAAGTCAAGTGCTCATAGTGCTGGACAGCAAGTACCTCCGTTGGAACCATGAAAGCAGCCTAGAAAGAATTGTAAAAGGTTTAATATATTGAACCATATCTCATGATGAAGAAAGTGCCACAGGGAAAATTCAAGACGGTTTTCCCATATGTTCTGTTTGTGTCAACAATTTAATATAACTCAGCAAGCAGGATGTCATTGATAATTCTTTGATATAGAGTAAACAAGGAAAGAATATTAATGTGGAGTAGTATCAATACCTGAAATCCTGAACTAACAACCTCCATACACGCCAGGAAAGCAACAATAGTCTTTCCACAGCCAACATCCCCCTGTTACCAACAAACAGAAACACTTGTAAGTTTTAGCAATATTCATATAAGCCACAATGAATGAGTAACACATTTGCAGCTGATGTGTGCAAAATTCCAACAGATCCCTCGGCTAGAAAACTACAGTAGGTTTCTTGAGTAACAATCAAAACAGATGCAGACATTTGGTAATGCTTCCCCAATCTTTATTAAGGGAAAAAAAAACATGACGCCACCCCACAAAAGCTATGTGCTCATTGTGACCAATGAACAAAGGAACGGCATTATGTAAATGTAGGGCACAAAATGAGGTAGCGGCAACTTAGCTAGGAAAGTGCAGCTAAGTCTCTCATTGAATTATTATAATATCAACTAAAAGGGAACAACTTTAACTCCTAGAACACCAAATAAAAAAGGGAGGGTATATCAGATATAGAATTTTCAAAAGAAAGATATAGTATTATCATACTTACTGTTTTGGGAATCATAAGATAAGATGGTATGCATATTTGGAAAGCATTTCAAATATTTCTATCAAACAACTCCAAACAATTCTTTAAAACAAACAAGACTGAAATAAGAAATACAAGTGATATGATGGCCAAAATTAGAGTTGAGTAGAACATATACACTGATGAACAACTCTAGACAAGAGCGAAATGTTTAGTTAACAAACTAAGAAAGGTGCAAACGACACTTACCTGCAAGAGTCTGTTCATGGGAACTGGTCTCCTGAGATCCCATATAATCTCTTTAACAGCATTCAATTGACTAGGAGTAAGTGAATAAGGAAGAGCCTTCAACAATTTCTTTGTACGAGGAGACCAATCGTCTACACCAACAGTATTTAGCTCATGATTTTTACACTTATATAGCAATTCCTCCTTTTCAACCCGCGTACCAACTGCTTCAAGCATTTGAAATAGTCTTCCCAACTGAAACAATAGAAAACGTTCTTGTGAGTGGCACATGTTTATTTGCACAGTTAAAGAACAATTATGAGCTCAAAAATAGGCATTTGCTGAAGCTAACAATATAGAAAAAGGTATTGATATCCGTGATTAATTAAATCAACATAATCAACCAAACATGAACAAGCAAGTTGCAAAGAAAGTAGCAAACATAATATAGCTGAAATTTCTACAAATATACAATGAGCTCTTGCACAGATGCCATAGCAATTTGGATTCCAAATTTAATATATGATTCAAACTTTTTATAGCAAATGTGCTGAAAGCAACAATGATACCTGGAGGTAAAAGAAATCATCAAATATAAGCCTTCTTCGAGCAAAATCAGCTTCATTTCGATCCTTAGGTTTGTGAATTCCCATGTAAGCCTAAAATTAATAAAAAAATGACATTCAAGACGTTATTTAGCAAAATAGAAACATAACAAAGACATACAATACTCCCACTAGTCAGAAAAAATGTGATGCCTTTTTGGCAGACCTAAAAAGATGCCATTTACACAGTTCACAGAAAATAACTTTTGCCATCAATCTCTATTGCAATATACTCTGTCCATCCATCAACGATAGGTGAACTTGTATTTGACAAAGTCAAACTGTAAAAGTTGCATCAATGTAGTCGCATTCAAAAAAGATAAAAGATTATATTGATTTCATAGCAATTGACATTATATTACAGGAGAAATTTAAGGTCAAAATCTACTTCTGAAGACTTCTTCTAAAAAATATGCCTGACATTAAAGGCTGGGTGGAGTACAAATAAAATTTTTAAGACAAATATCCTCATCCTTTTCAAATATCCAATTGATAAATTCATGGAATACACAATTTGTCAAGATGGAAATTGTTTGACTGCATGAATTCTGACAACATTAGATTTTAACAGAAGCAACTATAATGGAACTCCAAACTGGTAAAATACAGCTGTATCTGTTATTGCTCAGAATCCAGCAGTTCATTCTTATACAGCATTTTATAACAGCAGCAAACCCCCTTTCTCGCAATCAAGTTGGAGTAGAATAGAGATGAAACCCAACACATAGTCAAAAAAGGTTTGTATCTAGTTGATGAACATTCTTTTACAACATTTTACCGAATGATAAAAAAACTAGGTTTAGAAAAGGACATGTCTTTTATTGTTTAAAATATAGTTGATGAAGGTGAAGAGAACAGCGTGCAGACTGCAGAGTGGTAACACATAGAAATCCAAATACAATGAGGAGCAAAGTTTCATATATAGGTTCATACTATAGTTCAACGAAAAAAGGTTCCTAATATAGTTGGTGCAAGTAGAACAATTATATGAAGTAATTCATGGTATTACTTACATCAAAGAGATTAGGCAAGTTGAATTCAACGAGAACATCAGGAGGCATAGGATCAACATCTGGGGTCAGCAACTTCAAGGCCCTGAGCACAATTGCAATTTATTAAATAGCTTGATGAAAAATATAATAGTGTGTATGTAAATACATTACAAAGAAGGTAAAAATGGTTAACCTCTTACAGTTACCAGCCATCTCATAAAATGCTGACAATGACATGGTGTAAACCTGAATATTTGAGGGGCATTTTGATATTTACTAGACTTGGGCTAAAGTTGAGGAGATAAAATGGATTTGTTCCTTTTAAATTTAATCGTGAAGCAATTTATTGAGGACACAACCAACATTACACCTCAGCATTTCCCTTTTTCCATTTCAGCCGATTTAAATTTTTGGCTTAGTCATATTTGCAGGTGCAGAACCAACAGTGTTCAGCTTAGTGATAATGAACATAATAGCGTCAAAATTATGGTCTACTTAAAGGAAAATCCCTTCAGGCCTTACATCCGAAACTAGAAGAAAAACACACAGCGTGCACTTACCTAGAGATAGAGAGACCAAGCAGATTTGGTTTTAATCCAGCTTTTGATGGGTATATAGGATGTGGTCTCCTGTCAAGCATACTGCTTTGTTCCCCCTCTCCTTCAAGCCCATCAATAGTGTACTCCTTCAACTCATAATGGCCATTAGCAAGCGCCTTTTTTACCTGCAGACAGAATCAGTAGGTTATTCACTTATTCATATACATATTCTGTTAAACCTAGTTCCTTATTCGGTTCAGAAACTAGTTCTTTATAAGAAACAATATTTGGCTATGCTTACAAGTGCACTTGGACAAAGAACAAATGAGTTTTTACAGTTACATATTACTTTGCATCATGGCATTACCGAACAATATGAAAAAGAAATAAAGACCAAAAAGACCATCTGCAGGCATGCTTCATGATTAGGGAGAACCAACAGAAAGTGGAAATAAGTAGCATGCAACAGATAACAATATTTCAATTCACCAACCTTACCACTGACATAAACAAGATCCCCTTCTTTGTGCTTTGCTGACATACAGTTAAGAAAATATTGAGAAGAGAAACGTGTGCCACTGAAAAATTTCTTGAGGTGCAAATGAATTGTCTTCTGCTCTGCATCAGAGTGACTACTCTTAACTGAAGAGCTTAATTCGGTCTCAACTATGGAACAACCAACAACCACCTCAAGAAAACCTAATGTGGACTTAACCTTGATTCCCCTGAGAACACAAAGCCACAGTATTTACAAGAAAGCATAGTAAAATATCAATAGTTATGTACTGCTTTGTCCAGAAAGTGATGGCCAAAATGGAGATCTTGTAACCTATATGATTAGCGTATAAAAGAAACTATCTTAAGATTGTCAACACAGGGAATATGGAATTTCAGAATATTCCATAATATGAAATGATAATTCATTTTTTTTGTAGCGTACTTAAACAATCAATTGGGCTCTTCCAGTGCTTTATACATTTTAGTTAGAAACCAGCAAAAGTTAAGAATCAATTCTTCTTTCAAAGAATAACTATTATCTTATTCTTATCTGCTAGATCCACAAACATGAATTTGCTTGCTGCACAAAGCATCCTTTATAATTTATTGTTTTAACCCCTTCCAAAAAAATTGTGCTGTGATAGACTGAACAGCACTAGCTGAGCAAGAACAACGCCGTGGGGTTGCTATATTTCATAAAAGCTTCTTCCTTTCTCCATCATAATTCTACTTCATAATATAAACTTGTTCCAGACTATTTGACAGACTTTGTAGAAAATATAGCAACTTTAGATCTTCATTTTAAGTTTCTGTATAGATCTGAAAGATATTATGGATTAAATTGCTCATTACTTGTCTTAACTTTATGCACCTCCTGCATGAATTATATGGCTCTAAACCTCATATGTGTGATAATTAATTACCTGGAAGATATAACAGTACCAAATAACATAATGTACTGCCCATCTTCTATGGGACCTTGAGGGTTCTGCAGATCTGCATAGGTCCGAGGAAAATGCTGCAATAATTTGCGGACCTATAAAGGAGACAATTGATGTCAAGAACTTTATGATTTTACCAAATCAAAAGGACAATACGAAAGTAGCGACTGGAGTGCTTATACCGTATGGAAACCACCATCCTCTAGTTGGCGATACTGCCTACTAGTTGTTCCAGGCAAGCACCTGATACTTTTATCCAGCATGCTATTGTCAGAGGTTGTAGCATCAGCCAATGACTCAGGACGAGCTTCCTTATCAACTGCTGGTTCCTGAGAAATATGATGTGCCATGAGAGAGGTCTCTTCAGTGATTGAAGCATCATCTGCAGTTGTGGGCGTTTGCCTCAATGGATGACATTCATTAGGAAATTCATAAGCTGTCTTCAAATTTCCACCTGAGCCTCGGATGAAGTTTGTGAGGTTTTCAGAAAGTACAGTTTCTTTGCACGTCATATTAGTAGAATCCTCATATAGATCAATAGGTGATGCATCCCCAATTTTTATGCAAGGAAACTTTGCAGAAATTTCTGGGAAATCGATTTCTTTGAAGACACTAATCAACTCAGTAGCAGATTCTCTACGGGCTCTTTGTTGCTCAACTAAATCTTGTGCATTACTGTAACCCATCAAAACAGACACCTGCATAGTACATATTTCAGAGTAAGCTTGATGTTTGCAGAAAGTAAAGACGAACAGTAATAGTTTGTTGAGTGCTTTTAATGCTTCACTCATGAAATGGGAGTTGGGAAAATCCTAAAGAAATAACAAGGTTTAGTAGCTGGAATTGACCCTTGGAGTGTGCTTTAAATTTTGCAACCCTTAGTGTGCAACATACCAGAACCTCTAGGGAAAAGCAGAAACAAACAGGAAAATGCACAATATGCAACATAATTAAGTAGGGTAATCCCTTGGACCTAAAACCAAACAACAACGGCTATAGAAAACATATAGACATGGCAAAGGAAGGAGTTTTTTCCCTTGTTCTTAGTTGTAGATCTGATATATGCAGCTAACATCTCCCAAGCATTTCAAGCTAAAGATATAAGGATCAAAACTTCAAAAGACAGCTAGTGTAGAAGACGGATGTGGGAACAGATGAGTAGACAAATCAAACATATGAACGATGCATTGCAAAATTCGAAGGTTAAAATAAACACAAGTGACAGCAAAAATTGCTAGTGAGCTACGTACTTTCTTAAGGAGCTTTGATCTCTCCGACGTGCCATCTACCTCCAACAGCTTCCGAACAGATGTGTGATTCTCACGCGAACACCACTGAAAGAGTCTAGAACCGAGAGCATTCCTAAATCTGCAGTCCAAGAGACTCAGTAGATATCCTCATCGCTAATTTCTACTCACAAGTCATGTTTCAGGCATAACTTTGCAGAAAAGTAGTGGGAAATCCTAAATGTTGAACAAAGCAATACCTCATTTTGGAACCGAACCTTTTGGAGCGCCCCCTCCGAAACTCCAAGGAGATGACCCTCGCTAGATTATTATCGCTGCCACACTGACGGGAAACGACCAATTTCAGGTACGGATAGGGTTTAGGGTTTATTAGAGTTCACATAACACTTATCAGGGGAGACAAAACAGAATACCTTAAGCCAGGACTGCAAGGAAGAGGAAGCGATCATGGAGTTGGACACGCAGGTGAGACCCTTCCCAATTCGCCGCGGCGACCAATCCGTCAAGCGCGCACACGAAGACCATTAAATTTCCAGAGCACGAAGGATGTGGAGAAGCACGAGCCAGCGCCCGCACGACTTCCGAGCCGTCCAGAGACAGCACGGGGTGGGTCTCCACGGCACGGGCAGCGGAGGAGACCAGCGGGGGAAAGGGAGAAGTCGCGAGCGGGGCGAGGAGCCGGCACCGTCGTCTGATTCGCCTTTGCGTAGGCGTGGAACCGACGAACACACTCTCGAGGGCAGCAATGGCGGCCGATTGCAGTGGAGAAGGGATGAAACGGGAACTGACCAGTGACCACCCATTCAGTTGTGGGCTAGATTGATTCGCGAAGCCCATGACAGTCCAACACGTTCCGGGCTGATCAAGCGGACCCAATCACAACAACGCATTGCTCAGCCGGCCCATTCGGCCTGACCAGTTTGCACAAACCCCCTCTGACATTTACAATAAACCCCCTAAATTGGATCGCGATTATTGATCGCGATCCGGATATTTACCGATACCCCCTATATTTGTTTCTTATAGACCCTTAAATAGGATTGCGACTATTGATCGCGATCCAAATTCTTACATAAAACCCCCTGAAACTGGTATCATTGACAAGGCAAACGGCAAAGCCATCTCGCCGCGGCTGATCAGCTCCCCGTCCGGCTCCGGCGCCGTCGTTGTCGGCAACGGACTCCCGCACCTCCTCCGGATCTCCCCCTTTTCGTTCCCCGCAGGTTCCATCCTGCCGCGTCCCCTCCTACCTGCCTCTCCTCCGCCATTACCGGCCGGCCCCAGTGGACAGCTCGATCAGATTCAGACCTCCGGATGCAAGCAACAAGTCATCCATGGAGGGAGGAGGTGGGCGGCAGAGGCATGCCAATGCCGCTAGAGCGCATCAGGTTCCTGCGTGGTGCCGTTTTCTGCGATTAGTCGGTCGCCGGCCGGCCATTTGCAAGCTACAATTACCAAATCTGCTTGTACCCGCTGCTGACGCTGCTGCATTTCGCGAATCATCGTGATTGGTTAAACTCGATCAGGAAGTGAAGAAGGGCAATCCTCGTGTAGGACTTGCAATCTTGACACAATCGTACGTGTTGCTGCCCTCGTGAACAGCTACGATGAGTTCACATTGATCCTAGTTCTCAGCTGACATCATTCAGAGAATCAGAGGTCATCAGTTCAGAAGTACCATGCTGCTCAGCTCAGACAATGCATTCTTTGTTGGTCGCCCGGTTCCCTTGAGTTTTAAGCTTCTGATTGCGACGGCGGCGGCGGGGACGACGACGCATGACGCACTACGGAGGCAATGGTCAAACGGCAGGATCGCTGCTCAGCTTGTGGTGGTTTCGTCTGGCTCGAGATGACCGTTCGTGATTTTGTGCGCAGAGAAAGCTGCCTGAAAAATTTTGTTAAGATCTTGGAGCTAGTAGTTCAGAGCGAATGGTGCAGCGTAAACTGCATTCTGAAAATTGGAGGATCCAGGCGTCCAGCACATGGATTTGTGGCTGCTTGCAAGCCACACCTCAGCGTTCAGTCCCTCAAATTGATCATCGTGTCGCTCCAGCAGTCCTCAGGAGGCCACGACCCACGAGGATAGGTCGATATGCATCAGGAGGCTGTTAAAAACATAACTACTCCTATATAGAACTAACAGGGAACAACGCAAAACTCAACGAACCATATAACAAAATTAAATTGATTCGTCACAGACCCAATGCTACAGCGAGTAGGCAACACGGAAGCTCAGAACGGCAAGCAGGAGAACCAGGTGGAAGCAGCAGAGGCCGGGCTCGCCGCTGGCCCCGTTGAGCTGCGCGTACTCGGCCGGGAGGGGCATGTCGTCCACGGGGAGCGAGCACGCCGCGGCCGGCGCCGCGTCGTCGGCCGCCGCCGGCGCCGCGACGCCCGCGGCGGACGCCTCGTCCACGGCCATCAGGGCCCGGATCACGGCCGCGGCCGCCGCGCCGTAGCGCGTGGCGTTGCGCTGCAGCAGCCACATGAGCCCCATGAGCTCGCAGTCCCGCCCGTCGCTCTCGCTCGCCCGGCCGGCCTGCTTCTTCCCCTTCGCCGCCGGCGCCGCTGCCTCCGCGCCACCACCGGGATTGTTGGGCTTTATCTGCAATGACAAGAGACTTGCATGTTGGCGTCGAGTTTGTCACGGTAGGTAAAGACGGGTCTGCGCATGGCGTCCAAGTTACATGACCGAACACAACGTTAACGGTTAATCCACACTTCCACGGCGAACAGGAAAATGGTAAAAACTTAATTTACCTTCCGTTAGAAGACGGCATTTCGGTTTATGACGAATGCAGAGACGAGACAAGCCCGTTACTGTTGGCACACATGGATTTTAACTCGCCAAACATATTGCGACACAGACACCTCTGGAAGTAGCAGGACACTTGGACTGCTAACCTCCATGTGCATACAGCGACATGTCTCGAAAACCAAGCCTAACTCGTGTCCATGCATGCATGCATGGCTCGCGGCTGTTGTCTGTTGATAAAGATAGAAGCCACCCGAGATCTTAGCTAGAACGACCGGATGGTCTATCTGTCCACAAAGACGAAGCAAATGATTCTTCTAATGACTTTTCAGGGAAGAAAGGAGGAACGGAGTTCATCTCGGGGGCCAAATGCTCGGGCAATCAGAGTGGAGGCATGTTCCGGCAAATCATTCTCCAGGCCCTACGTACCCAACAGGCCCGGGTTTCAGATCTCATGATTTCCGGCCACTCACGCACTCGCTCACGCAGTCACACCCCAATCATGCTAACAACTATATAGGCAGTGCCGAGGATGTGCACCGAGACACCAGCTACTGTAGCCCCGTGGGTGAAGTGTCGATCCGTCCAAGACGTGGATTAGACGCCATGTCGCCTCAAAGCATGTCAGGCAAGCAACAGAATATCTGAATATAGACATAACTTATGGAGAATGCGCAGCGTGGTTGTGTCTGTCTGGTGCTCGTCAGTATGATCGATGAAGCTTGCCGAGTGTGTGTGCCCTAGCTACCTACTGCTACCTCCTACGGCATCGTTTTGTTGCTAGATCACCGAGATGAGAACCCTGCCCTCCATGCATCACACCGACTGTCATTCTGAAAATCAGAACTCGAAATGGAAGTGAATGAGGAAGCAAAATTTGTTGTAGGTTTCTGTGCCCAGCTACTGCCAGTTTGCGAGTAGTAATGGTAATGTTCAATGGTCATGCACGAAGCATTCAGGTGTAATTTCAGGAGATCACATCAGATGTTCGGGCTCACCGTGGCAAGAGCACGAAGGCATTTGGAGCAGCCGGGCGTCCCCCCCTGCGCGCAGTCCCTCTCCAGCCTCCTCGCCGCGGCGTCCGCAGGGGCCCACAGCCCGCCCTCCGCCGGCGCGGGTCCGCACGTCAGCCGCCTCAGCCTCACCCCGCAGTAGCAGAACGCCACGTCGCACGTCCCGTTGCCGCCAGGGGGGCGCGGCAGCGCGGCGCCCCCCGCACGCAGCGCGCGGTCCGCGGCGCCCGCGCACGCCTCGGAGTCGTCCGGCGGCAGCGGCATGTCCACGGCGGCGGCGGCCGGGGTCGGCCTCGCGGCGGGGGGCCGCTGAGACAGCGCGGCGGGCGCGTAGGCGGCGAACAGCCACGCGGCGAGTGCGGGGCAGCAGCGCAGCCTCGGCGGGAGCGCGCCGTCGTCGGCGTCGCAGGCGGACCGCACGGCCGGGAGGAGCGCCGGGGCGGGGGCGAGCGGGCACGTGGCGGAGGACCCCGCGAGGGAGTCCGACTGCTCCGGGAACGCCGGGATCGTGCCCCCGGCGGTGGCGGCGGCGGGCTGCACGGGGGTCGCCGAGGGGAAGACCAGCGCCGGGTCCGGCAACGGGCCCGCGGCGGCGCGCGGCAGGAGGTGGGAGGCGGCCGCGTAGTGGAGGAGCAGCAGGATGGCGCGCGCGCCGTGGCGAAGGGGAGGCATCGCTCGTGGTGGCGCGCGCGCGCGCCGGTGCACGCGCGTGGGTTTGGGTTGGTTTGAGAGGGTGGCCGAACGAGAGTGATCACTGATCGAAAGATGGGAAGGTCTATATGGAGGGCATGATGAGAGGACGCTGTGCGCTTTGCGGTCGTTTCTGAGCCAGAGAAGAGAAGGCATGATGGCACACGGTAGCGTATGGTTCTTATAACGCCCCCCCGGACGGCAAGCCAGCTGCAGCCTTTTGCAAAGCTCGTTCCAGTTTTCGGCTGTTTACTTTAGAACCGAAAGTTCAGTAATTCACATCGGGTAAGTTAAACTTAACAGCATACACGTTTTGGTATTTATAAGCCAGCATTTTAGCAACTTGATTCTCGTTTCGCTTCTCATTTTCGGCGGTTGGCAAAATAGGCATATTGGTCCTCAACTTTGATCTTAGGGTCAACTTTATCCCTCAAATTTTAAATTGGCCAATATAGTTTTCTTAACTTTCATTTTTATCAAATTTATCCTCATGTTGATACTATACTCCATAATAATATGATTGCAGTCCATAATAATACGATATTTAAAGTCCTTTTCACCGTTGGCTCCTTCCCCTTTAAATTCTGCAACAATTTATTTTTTACTAAAAATATTTAACTAGTTCAAGTCACACGTGTGGTGGCATCTATGCATTTAGAAGCTGAACATCACAAGTGTTTAATTTGGAATATAAAAGTTTACTTACCCATGCATCGATTTTTTGCGGACGCATAAAGAGTAAAATTAGACCTACTTGTTGCATAACTGTACCATCATATAAAATATTTACCCATGCATCACATTGTATTGCGGACGTATAGATAGTAAAATTAGATCTACTTGTTGCATAATTGTACCATCATATAAAATATTGCAGAAAGGTGAGCAAACATGATACAAACATTGGAAAATGAGGAGGGGGAGAATGAGCCAAGGGTAAAACAGACTTTTTGTATTTATCTCATGTTATTATGGAGTCTAATATCAGCACAGAACAAGTTTGATCTAAAACAAAAGTTGGTCAATTTAAACTTTAAAAGTTGAGGGATAAAGTTAACCCTCAGGTTAAAATTGAGGGACCAAAACTATTTTGCATACAGCATTTACCTTGGCTTGATGGTGTTTATTTGCATCGCGCTTCAGTTGTAGCCTGTAGGCCACACTGCTCTCTCATTTCTGAGGATCAATGCCCCATTTTGGTCATTAGCAGACCGTAGCCTTGTACGGGTATGTTCTATCGCTCTCAACCAGCCTGGAGGCCGGACCCTGGACCGCTGGACGGACACGGATATTGTTGTGGGTAGTATAAAAAAGAGGGTTCAGCCACGCGTGCCTGTTCTCAGTTCCTGCAGTATCAATGTATCATTCGCGCCTAAATACCTAAGCTGACAGAAAGCGAGCGCTAGAGCACCTCTCATAGTCTCATCCGGTGATAGTGCACGCCCCATTGCTTGCTTCCTCTCACTGCTTTAAGCAACACCCCTACTACTACTAATCATGGCACCCATCATCTACTCGTCGTCTGGTAGTATTCCGCGAACAAAGCGTACTCGCCACGTCTATAGAAAAGATGATGACGTTCGCCGAGGACAGTGAAAAAAAAGGGCTCCAGAGGGCAGGCAGATGGAGCGACAGGAAGAGACAAAGGCAACCCTGACTCGGAGGATGGAACGCGGCGCCCAAGACGGTCTCGACGGGAGCACACGCGAGCGCGAGGAATCGGAGCAGCAGGCAGGCAGCCAAGAGGCCGCCGCGAGCAAAAGGTGCCGGCGCGCCGCGCGCGCACCCAGTAAAAAAACCGCGGCGAACCACGCTGCCTGCCGCCGCAGGGCGGAGACACGCGGGCGGAAGCGACACGGCGGAGCGGCCACCGAGCCTGCGCCCCGCGGCGGATGCCGTCAAGCGCAGTGCGAACACTCCATCCCACCGCACGCGTTCTTGTCTTCTGGGACTGGGGAGCACGCGTGCGGGGCGTTCAACTGATCTGATCTCGCTCACCCGGCGCGCGTGATGGCGTGACTGCGTGAGCGGGGGGCGGGGCGGGGCGGGAGGCCGGCGTCGGCAGCCGGGGGCGGGCAGGCGAGGCGCGTGGCGGGTCCGTCTTAAAAGCCGCACAAGCCACGTTGCTCCCGGCTTAATTTTCGTGCGTGGACGCCTGCGGCGGCTGTCGGTCACGGGCGGAGGCGCCGGGCGCTTCAAGCGAGACGGGGACGAGGCCGCGACGGAATATTTTTGCTGCCTGGTTGCTGCCCTCCTCGCCCCTGCAGATTCCTTCGACTTTGCTTCCATCATATGACTCGGCTACTTCCGAATTTGCTGTTCCTTCCACTGCAAAGACAGAAACAACTAAGCTCATCTGGCTGCAGAGCACTGTCAGGATAACTGGTAGTCGGGTACCATGCTGCCATCGAGCACCGTCAGGGGACTCGGCATCACGATGAATTGCTCTCAAACTGCTGACGGTGACTCCTGAGCCGGGACGCGATTATACATTCGGTTATGTTTACGGCAACCATATTACAGGAAGCGGAATGTTTACCGCCGGTCGAGCGTAGGATTGATTGGGCTGCAATTAGACCCGTTACCAATTTCCACCTGCAGATTGATCAGGTTGTTTATACGCAGTTAAATAGGAGATAATATGTGCATGCATGCAGAAGAAAACAACAATACTTGCGTCACCCACATGCAAATCTAAAACTAAAAAAGCTATAACTATTGAACCGATTATTCAAATTAAATTTAGATTACATCATTATCTTTCTTATAACAAGATCTTCAAAACAAGATCACACTTGCACGATATTTTTTAAAAGTATTTTTAATACTAAATAATTAATTTTGAATACTGGAAAAAATATTTAAACAACACAAACAGATAATTATTTTTACGAGAAAAAATAAACATAATGAACAAGTAATAATGTACGATGAACAAAATATAAACATAACGAACATTTGATTGTATAGGCTAAATAATGAAAAATAAATATTACGAACAAATAAGTCAATATGATCGGACAATTTAATTCACAAAGCGAACAAATATATTATGCACATCGAACAATTGTATTATGGACATATAACAAAATATTATGTATCAAAAAATAATTGGATAAACTGAATAATAAGGAGTAAGAGAAGAATATAAAAAATATAAAAAAGAGGATAGGCATGGAAAGAACAGACAAAAAGAGCGGAACAAAAATTAAAGAATAAAAGAAAACACATTGAAGAAGAATATGATAACTGCGTGGTCGGCTCACGAGGAAGAAACCGCGTTGAAGAAGGATACACGTCGTCCAAACGGGCCACACCGCACCGAACCGTCCAAGTGCTATTGGGCCGAATAAGCAAACGGATAGCCTAATAGGGGCACGCATAAGCCTTCAGGCGATGGATCGCCTTTTTCCACCACAAGCGACAGCTAGTCCCTACGCCTGAACCTTGCACTGGCGAGTGAATGGAGCCGAGTCGTCCTGGCTTTTCCCCTTCTGCGGCCCATTGCTCCTCGCAGGGGGCAACTCCTGGTGTGCTGTAGCTGCGGCTGAGACTCGGCAGCGATGCCACTCGGAAGCGAGAGAATGACCCGAGATGGTGGCATCCACGGAGGAGCATTTTCTGGGACGGATGATGCCTTCCGGTCTTGCGTTACGAATGTGCGCCGGGCATGGTCTGGAGACTGGAGCAGAGCCAGCAGCCCAGCACTCGCCTCACAAGCAGCAGCAGTGGACCGTCGCCGAGCATGTCCCGCGTCTGCGTCGTCTCTCTCAGCTCCGCGGCAAGAGCTCAGGGTTGTGGTTGGAGCTGTTCGAGACGAGAGCTGTCGGGTGCCGCCGCCTTGATGCCTCTGCCCTTTCCGCCGCGTCTATGCGCGCCGTTGCCGCCGGGAGCATCCGTGCGTGGAAAAGACGGTGAACTACTTCGCGTGAATTTTACGAAGCCTCGCGTGGGAGGGGTATGGCAGCGGAGGAAGGGAAGTTCGCCGGCGGCCATGGCGTTCCACAGAAGTTAGTCCAAAACTGTGCAAAGAGCCCCTGATTTGGATCACGATTAATAATCGTGATCCTATATTTTTTAATAACACCCTATTTAGAATTATATATTTATATAAAATTTTAATTTTTAACTATACTCCTAATTTGGATAGTAATTATTAATCGCGATCCGATACATGTACCACCTGGTTTGGATTTGCAAAAAGAATCCCGGCGGCTCCTTTCCGTGTCTCTCATTGGCTCCACCACCCGCTCGCCGCCGCCGTCCTTCCCGCCCTTCGTCCCTGCTGGCTCCTGCAAGCGCCGTTCATCTAGGTCAGCTCTCTGCTCCAAACACAAGGACCGTAAGCTCTCATTCGCAGTCGCCGCCGCATCCGAGCGGAGCGAGGTCAAGGTCGTACCGGCAGCAATGGCGGGTTGATCCGCGAGCTTAGTCGCCTTCGCGTCCTACCCGGCGTGTCTCCCCGCTAGGCAACGGCCTTAAAATTCGCAAAACCAAGACGCACGAGCTGCCGGCGACCCGTGAGCTCCGGAACCCGCCCGAACCGGCCGTCGATGGCAACCACGCCGCGGTAAACGCCGGGGCGCTGCTGGCGCTCCTCCAGGCGCAGATCCACCGTTCCGTGCCCCTCAGCAGCGCCAGCAGCGGGAGCTCCATCGCCTCCTCCTCCACCACCACCAGCGGCGGCTCTGGCTCGGACGCCGCCTCGGATCCTGCAGCCTCCTCCGCCCGATGTTCAGGTGCGCTGCTCCCCGCCTCTCGTGTAACTCGAGATGAGCGCTTCCGCTTTAATTGCTCGCGGATCGCTGCCTGCTATGCTTGGCGCGGGGGCTCAATTGGTGGTTCTGCTCTTCCGTTGGGAGTAGCCCTTGTGCTTCTAACGCTGACCGGATCAAATTGTTGAGAAATCCCTGCTGTTCAGATGATCATCTCTCTGAAATGCTGTTCAAATTCTTTGTGTGCTTTAAGCAAGCAGTCCCGCCGTCCCGTGAGTACTGAACTGACTCTTTCAGTATTGCATTTCACAGTCTCGTTTCACTTCGCATTTTGCAGTTTCTAAGGATAACCGTAGAAGAAGACTGTCAGAGCTCTTCAGATAAGCAAATCTGGACTCTGACATTGTATATTTGCATCCGTGGCGCGATCACGTTGCTTGGCGTCCGCATGAACCAGTCAGTCAAAATCTGACCTTGACGTACTGGAGAAGTACTGCCACTAGTACACCGGCTTCGTGCGCCTCCCTTCTTCTGCTCCTGGAAAGGGACATGAGAGGTAACAGTGAAACAATCTACTCCTCCGGCTCCGGCGCTCCGCTAGCCTGGCCGCCTGGGCAGAGGCAGTAGACTACTAGTCGCCGTGGCCGTTAATCGCGGCACTCGTCGGCGGCCAAACCGGTCTGGATTTCAACCGGCAATCATGTGGCCGCCCCGCCCCGCCACCTACAAGGCAACCAAGCCGAGCAGAGGAAAAAAAAAAGAAGAAGAAGAGGCCGTGTGATTGGCGAGGCCGCGCGCACGAGCATAAAATTATCGATGCCATCGATCACGATCGCACAGAACGACGGGCGAGCTGGGTAGGTGCACGGGCGGCCAAACTGCCCTTGACGTTCTTCGCATCGTTCCTCCGCCTCTGCATGCCTCCGTGTCCCCGCTCGTGCTCCTCGCTCCGCTGCTCGTGCCCGGCCCGGCCTGGATGTGCATCCTGATCGATTTCTGATTGATAATAGAAGTCGCGGAGTTTTAGGCCCCGTTTGTAACGCCGGGATACCTGTCCAACTATTTCTGAAATCTGAATTCAGATGGGATCGAACAAACACTCAAACAGCTTCTCTGACGAGTGACGAGCTGTATCCCTACGAAGGCGAAGTGCAGTTAAGGCGCGCGGCTGAGGAGAACATGCGAGGTCCCTTTCCCTCCCCTCCCGCGTCGCGATCGCGGCCGGACAATCAGCGTGACGGGCGCCTGACCGGAGAAGCTTCCACGGCAGCGACATATGTCCGGACCCTGAGCGATCTCTCACACGCAGACAGGTCACGGGCCGGACCCATCCGGCACGAGCAGACGATGGCGCCGCTGATGACTCGGGTCGCCGTCGGCCGCATGCGCCGAGCAGATGCCGACGACGGAGACGCCTGAGCCGGCAGCAGAATTTTAATCTGAACTTTCTACACCGCGCAGCGCGCGCGCGTGGAGTGTGGACGGGCGGCTGGCTGGTTGGGGTAGGTGAGTGCTGGCCGCGGCGGCGGCGTCATGAGATCGTTAGGCGTGAGGGTAGCTCAACGATGGATCGCAACTGGCAAGTGCTAGTTGTGCAGCCTCTGATGGTGCGCGTGCTTGGATGCTAGCGGATTTTTCTTTGACGATGTGAGAAAACAAGGCCAAGTCGGCACCTGTCACTTCCTTTTCTTTTGATTTTATCCGTTTTTACTCGTATGCATCAATCAAAGACTCCACTACAAGCGAAAGGATATGTGTTAGCTCTTTACTGTTCACCTTTACGATCGAATGGAGTCCTTTTTCTTTGTGAATTCGAAGAATTTTCTTGCTGGATGTGTCATGGTTGCAAGATTTTCCTGCAATAAAATCTGAATGCTTTTCTGTTTCATTGCAGCTGCGAGATATTTTGCCAAGACCACACACAGTAGTATTTACACAAGTGTCCGTTGCCATTGCTCAAAGAATGAAACAATCTTGCCTGCTCCCAAGGATTTTATGTCGATGCTGCTGTTTCTCTCTCAACCTCTTCATCGTTCTGTAATCCTGCTTGTGTGTGGGCGTCTCAACTTTGAACTTCAACTCATCAAAAACTCCAAAAGGAAAAAAAGACAGAGAGAAGAAAGAGAAGGCAATTAAGCTCCTCGTCATCGTGGCTCGATCATGGAGATGGACACCTCATTGACGGACTGCGTCTTGGTCGTCTCGGTCTTCATGGCGAGCGAGAAATCGGACACGGACACCTTCTTGAGCCTCGCGAACAGCGGCGGCTGCGCCGGCGCCGGCATCTGCGCCTGCTCGCTGATGAGCATGAGCACCACGTTGGACATGGTGGGCCGGAGCTCCGGGTTCTCCTGCACGCACAGCAGCCCGACGTGGAAGCACCGCCACGCCTCGTCCCTCGAGTACGACCCCGCCAGCGACGCGTCCATGAACTCCGCCACCCTGTCCTCGTTCCACAGCTTCCACGCCTGACGTCAGTTCAGAGAGAGAGAGAGAGAGAGAATCGTCAGGATCGAAACGAACAACGTTTTGCCATTTAATTGATGGATTTGGGGAAGAGGATCTTACGTCTTGGATCAGGGTGTGCTGGTGCTCCTGAAGGTACATTGAGCCGTTCCGCTGCCCGCTGAGGATCTCCAGCACCAGGACGCCGAAGCTGAACACGTCCGACTTCACCGAGAACACGCCCTCCATCGCGTATTCAGGAGCCATGTACCCACTGCATTTTGGAACTTCAGGGTTAAAGTCTTGAACTAGATGGGTCATGAGAAATCGTTCTGATTGCTGCGATGCCTCGCACTTACTATGTGCCAACTACGTGCCCCGTGTTCACCTCGTTGCTCTCCTCCTCGAAGATCTTGGCCATGCCGAAGTCGGAGATCTTGGGGTTCATCTTGTTGTCGAGGAGCACGTTGCTGGCCTTGAGGTCCCTGTGGATGACCTTGAGGCACGAGTCCTCGTGGAGGTACAGGATGCCGCGAGCGATGCCCAGGATGATGCTCTGCCTCGTCTTCCAGTCCAACTGCCCACTCTTTCGGGTATCTGAACACACAAATTTGGATCAAGTTAATCGATCACGGTTTCAGTTTCAGAATTCTTAACTACGAAGACCTGTCAGATTTGTGACTAACCACCAACCGTATACAAATTCTGGCCAAGGTTACACGCATGACGCACATGATGCCACAGGATTTTTCATGCTAGTACCTAGCTTCCCATTGACCTATTTCGCATCGATCTAGTAGCGTGAGTAGACCTAATTGACTCAAAAACCGTAAACTACTGTGCAGAGTTGAGAGCCCAAGAGCTGAAAATTCGGTGCAACCATGTGCATCTCCCATGCGCATGCGTATCAGTTTCAAACCAGCGCATCAACCAAATCTGACAGTCTGGACATTCTGCCATACCAACCCAAACCGATCCCAGCCACATTCGTGCTCCACGACTCCAGACGCATGATCTGGCGCGAGGAATTCACGGGAAGGAAGAAACATCCGAGCAGAGTGACTGACCGAAGAGGAAGGCGTCGAGGCTTCGGTTGGGGAGGTACTCGTAGATGAGCATCTTCTCGTCCCGCTCGACGCAGCAGCCCAGCAGCCGGACCAGGTTCCGGTGCTGCAGCTTGGCGATCAGCTCCACCTCGTTCCGGAACTCCGCCGCGCCCTGCCGGGACCTCGCCGACAGCCGCTTCACGGCGATCTCCGCGCCGCCGACAAGAACACCCTGAACCGAACGGGCAAACCCATCAGCCGATGCAGTCAATCTCATGCAGAGAAGAAGAGTTTACTGCCGCCAAGCTGGAAATTGACAGTGTTCTCAGTTAATTAACTACCCGGTAAACGGGCCCGAAGCCGCCTTCGCCGAGCTTGTTCTCCTTGGAGAAGCTGTTGGTGGCCTCATGGATGGAGGAGAGGTCCATGACGGGCAAGTCCGAGTTGGACAGCGGCCGCAGGCTCTCTATCTGAGCTCTCCTGACAGCTGCAAGGACCATGAGCCGATCTCGTCATAACTAACACGACAAAAACCGGTACAGCTGTACAAGAACAAATGCAACAAATGCTGGATGAACTCACCGTTGCGCTTCCTCCATCTCCAGCAGTAGACGCAGTAGAAGAGGGTGCAGACGATGACCACCACCAGGATCGACACCATGATGGTCATCCCCTTGGAGCCGGAATGCCCTGCAGCAGCAGCAAGACCATCAGCAACTCAATCGCCCCAATTCCGGCCTTAACTGAACAACACTGACAAATCTGCAGCAACGAAGAACTCCTGGATGTTCATGGATGTACCTGAATCGCTTGGGCTTGCCGGCGCTATGTCCATGAGCCGGCGATGCCGAAGACGCCACGGCGGTCCGGCCATATGCTCCCCCGGCTCCTCCATCGATCTTGGAGCTCCGGCCGGGAGAATTAATGGCAGCTCAGCCCTGTCTGGATATCTCTTGTAGCTATGGGGTCGTTGGAGAAGTGCTGTAGCTAGACTTTCCGGGATCTGATAGTGCCACTGTTGTGCACAAACATGTGTGAAGGCATATATGTAGGAGCTGTGTGCAGGTTGTTGAGGGGAACAAGATGGGTGTGCAGCTGCAGGGAGGCTGGGAGGGGGACGGAGAGGGAGGGGGTGCTGATGGGCTGCTTGCTGGATGAACCGGTTTTCAAAGGTTCCTGCAAATATTTCAAGTTTGTCCTTTCAGGACTGACAAATGAGGGGTTTGACCATCCAAGGACCATAGCGTCTAAAAAACCCCTTTGCTTCTCTGGGTGGGGGGCCTTGCTTCTCTTTAGTTTTTCTGACACGGGACGGCAGTGGATGACTGGATACTGGCTGCTGGATACTTCTCTTTGTCGCTGGCTCTTGTTCCCGTCCCTAGCTAGTTTCTCAACCCAGTTTCTCCCAGCAGATTATTCTGATCCGGCTGCATAATCTAACGGCGCACTTGTCGTATGATGCGGACCAGTATCATTGTTAATAGAAACGAAAATGCTGACACCCGTGCTCTCTGGACCCCTCCAAAAAAAAAATCCACATGTCCTTGTCCGCAATTTGACGCGACCACGGGGGTGTAAATGCACTAGAGCACCAACGCAAACGCAAACGCATTAGTATCTTTTTTCCCGCTGCCATGCTCGAGACGTGCGCGTGTGAACTCGGCCGCTGGAACCTGAAAGCAGGGCGAGGCCAAGGCCTGTCGCCAATAATGAAATGCGCAGCAAGCGAAGGAACGGCAGCGCGTTCTGTTCCTTTTGACGAAACAGGACGCCGATCGCATCATCGCACGGTGCCGCTGTGTACGTGACGAGCGGGGGGGACCCCGCTTGAAGGCCACCTCATCATTCGATCGGCTCGGTTTGGAGCCTTGCGTCGAACGGTCAAACCGCCTCGGCAATTTTGTACTCGTGGGATCCAGGTTGTGGTGGTGCGGCGATGCCGGTGGGCTCGGCTCGGCTGGAGGGTGGGAAAACGGAGGCGGGGGACGGGGAGAGGAGGCGGCTCCTCCGTCCAAGAGCTTAGCGACGTCTACCCGATCGTGGGCTCGTGGCGGCCTCTCTAGCTGTCACTGACACGTGGGGCCGAGTGCGGTCGTCGGGCCCGCGCGCCGGTCGAGCCATAGAAGATTAGGGAGCTACTACGAACACGTCGCTGATCGTGGCTTCTGATTGTTTATTTGTTTAAACGGCTTTGCGTCTGGAGGAAGCGTTTCGGTAAGCAGCACGCGGCGGGTTTGGTTGGTCAAGCGAGGGGATCAATCGAATCCGCATGGTCCATGCGAGTCGCCCGCCCGGAGTTGGAAGCCGAGATGGGGGTCAGAAATGTTTTGACGATGGTATCCCAGAGCAGTTTAGCTGTCTTGTAGTAGAGTTCAGACATGCTCGTATTTCGAAGTGGCTGTATGTTAAGATGGGCTTTGGGGTGAAAGAAACCAATGCTTGAAGGCACACAGAAGACAAGAATGAAGCTGGTCCATGCATATTAGTGGCCGAACGAACGGATGGCAGGGCAAATCACAAACGGGGTCAATCGATCCTCTGCGGCCTTGCAGTTGTAGGCTGCTCACGTTAGCAAATAGTTTGGGCTGTGGAGGTTCCAATCGGGCCAAGGCCTCATTCCCATTTTTCTATCAGGGAAGCCCATCGATGCTTTCGGTTTTTTTTTTCTTGAGAAAAGGAAGGAAAGCCCATCTCTTTCTGTGAGCGACTCCTTTCCGCAAATTGGCCATGGATTCTATTGTTGCCATGGCAGGAATCCGATGGGCCTGTTTGTATTCCAAAGAGTACGTATATTTTGTGGCTCTGAGAACATGCACAGAATATCGAGACGCGGATTCTAGTATGCGCTTTGGCAGGACGTCCCAGGAGTGGGCACACTTGCATCTTATTTTTCATCCTTCGCTAACTGAACCTTGAACGTCACCCAGCAGGTAAAAAAGAGTGAAATGACGGGATATGACCAATCTCCCAAGAAGGCAGATGCTCAGTAATGCAACTCGACTACTAATTAGCAGTTCTTGGTCTGAATAGCCCAACTAGCACAGGATGAAGAAAAGGGGCAGTAGTAGCAGACAGGAAGAGAATCGCAGGGATTAACAGAATGTTAAGGGTGCGTTTGGTTCGGCTGTGAGCTGTGAAAAAGCTGCTGTGGAAAAGTTGCTGTGAAAAAGCTGCTGTGAGAAAGCTGCTGTGAAAAAGCTGAACGCCGTTTGATTCAATCTGCTGTGAAACCGTGAATTGCTGTAAAATATCCGTAATGCCCCTGAGATCCTGATATGCTGTATATATATATATATATGTAAAATGAGCGTAACGATGTAAACTTTGCATTGGCGACATGTTTTTCACGAAATTATATTACATATATAAATAAGTGTATTGTTAATTTCAAAAGAGTTGTGAGCTACGTAGCAATCTCATATTCCCCTTGCATTTTCTGATGGTTGATATTAAACCATAAAAAGCAAAATATATAATTGACTTGAAGTATTTTTCCTTAAGATTTTTTTTGTTTTGTTTTCAATGAACAAACGTTTTTCTCAATTTTTCGGTCATGTATCTGATCAATATCATAACAAAACGTTATCTCGAACTGCCAAGATATTACGGAAAAAATACATGAATATAAGATTTTCGAATGGCTGCACAGCCTAAACTCAGAATTTAGAACACAGCAGGAATCTGAAGAAAGCAGAATACATTTCTCAAAATTCAGACTTAAAACAAAATTGATAGGCGATTATCTTCTCCACAAGGGAGTACCATTACACTACAGGATCATAGGTCCAAGACATCACTTCCAACATTACACTTTTCAAACTCAAGCTTCATAATTCATTCAAACAAAACTCAAGCTCCAAGCGCACGGCAGTGCCACCACGGCCCGGTCGCGAGTCACGACCGGGAGGAGACGGCGGCGGCGGCGTTGAGCCCGCGGGCGAGGCCGTGGACGGCGCCGTAGCTGCGGTGGCCGAGCCCGATGCAGCCGAAGAGGAGCGGGGGCTGCGGTGGCCGAGCCCGGTGCGCGGGGGCGCGCGGCCGCCGGGGGAGCAGGGGGGCGGGGCCGCCGGGGCAGCAGGGGCGCGGCCGCCGGGGGAGCGGGGGGCGCGGCCGCCTGTGGAAGCAGGGGGGCGGGGCCGCCGGGGCAGCAGGGGCGCGCGCCGCCGGGGCAGCAGGGGCGCGGCCGCCGGTGCGCGGGGGCGCGGGCGCGGGCGCTGGGGGGCGGGGGCGCGGCCGCCGGTGCGCGGGGGCGCGCGGTCGCCGGGGGAGCAGGGGGGCGGGGCCGCCGGGGCAGCAGGGGCGCGGCCGCCGTGGGAGCAGGGGGGCGCGGCCGCCGGGGGAGCAGGGGGCGGGGCCGCCGGGGCAGCAGGGGCGCGGCCGCCGGTGCGCGGGGGCGCGGCCGCCGGTGCGCGGGGGCGCGACCGCGTGGGGAGCAGGGGGCGTGGCCGCCGGGGGAGCAGTGGGGCGCGCCCGCGGGATGGGGAAGCGAGAGGAGAACGAACGAAAAAAAGAATCGAACCGGTACGCTGTAACCGATGGCAGGCGGGTAAATAACTCCATCTTCCCGCCGCAACGCTACGGAAAGCTGGGGCTGACCGGCTGTGGGAGCTCAACGCAAAAACGCAGCTGCGTTAGGAAAAGCAGCGCGCAAACGCAGGGCGTTTGGTTCGGCTTTTGATGTTCCCACCGCAAACGCAGGTTGAGAACGCTGAACCAAACAGACCCTAAGCCTCTCTTCTACATGATCAGTTGTTGGGAAACTAAATAAAACAAGATCAAAGCTACAGTAGTACTTAATTATGCATTTGCCTCCTTATTTATCTCCGAACGAGGTGGTTCGTTATTACTAGTAACTTCTATCATATCATTGTGCGTTTGATCTAGAACTATCTCTTTATTCTCGTCAAGCTAATTCAGCTGCCCCCTCTGCTGGGACGCCGACGACAAGATGGCGTCGAGCGCCTCCCTCACCTGGGAGATCTCCGGCGGCTTTCCTCCCTGCGCCGGCCAGAACTCGTCTGTTGCGAGAACCTGCAATTATTGGTCAATCACACAGTTAATCACAGCGCTGATGCACTGGTATGCACATTATTGACACCATGTGCCTTCTAAATTGCTCATTAAGCATGCAGGTAGAAGCAGCACCTTGACTTGCAACTGGAGGAACTTGACGTAGCTGATGGCCTTCTCGAGCATGGTGACCAGGTCGACCTTGGTGCCGTTGGGCACCAGCTCCTGCAGCGTCCGAAGCCGCTCGCTGATCCGCTCCCGCCGATTCTGCAGCAAGAACGGCTCAGACCAACGGAGCTTTGCAAAGAATTGGAGTGGAGTATCGTACTGGAAGCGCCGAAGTGGAGAAGCTTCAATTTTGGCGACCGAATTTACCTTGGCCGCGAGGCTCTGCGGGTCCTTGGTCGGGACGGTGGGCGCCGACTTGGCCTTGCTCGTCTTCCTGCTCGCGCCGCACGGCTTCTTGGCACTGACGGCCTGCGGTACCGCATCCTGCGTGCACGCGCGATGAGCTACATGTCTGGCAGAGATCGGAACGGCCGACAAGCTGTACGGAATTTCCGAATCGTGCTGTGATTGCGGCACTTACCACGTAGGCCCGCTTCTGCGAGGCGCGCGCCGGCGCCGCGCGCTCTGGCGAGCTGCTCGACGACGACGTGCTCGGGAACAGCAGGCCGAACGGGCGCCCCACGCCGCCCGACGACGACGCTCGCTCCGTCAGGGTGAAGCACCCCGTGGCCGCGTCGAAGCCCACCGACGCCGCCGGCGCGTGGCGCGGCTCTGGCGCCGCGGCAGCGCCGTCACTCTGGTCCATAGCGTCGATCCACGCGTCGCACTCCTCGTCCCCCACAGCCGCCGTGGCGCGGTCGAACGCCAGCACGGACGCCGAACCGGAACACGCCCAGGTGTTCATCCCGCCGCCCGCCACATAGGCCGCTGCGCCGGCGAATCTCCCTCCCGCGAACAGCGCCGCCGCGTCAAGGCCCAGCAACGCGTCGTGGCCGGAGCCGAGCCCGTCGAAGGCCGCCGCCTCGGCGCTGTCGAAGCCTCCGTACGCCGCGTGCTCCCTCACTAACGCCATGATCACGATCGCTGACCTCTGTTTGTTAGTAGGTTGAGACGAATGAAGCGGCTACGCTGCACTACACACACGGACACGGTTGCTACGCTCTGGTGTGTTCAGTGTTCTGGAGGAGTGTGTTTCATTGGCGCCATGGGTTGTGGCTTTATATACGGGACTGGTGACGCCATGCACATGGGGGCCAAGGAGGATTTCCACAGATGCAGCTAGGTTCATTAATTGCGCGAGGTCGCTAGGGCGACCGAGCTGCCGATCAAATTAGGGATCCTGTTAGAGAGCTCAGTGGGGATTAAAGTAGCAGGACAATGCGCTTCGGATACTGTTAATCCCCTGGCTCCGGTGCTGGGTAAAATGTGCTTCGGATACTGTCGATTCCTTGCAGTGGCAGATCAAAACCCGGGGCCCGGGGGACAACTCCCTGCTGTTCTTGAGCTGCTTGTTCTTACCTTGTCTGCGAGATTAGAAGCTCGATGCTCTCCCTGCTCCTTTTTTAGTTCATGCACACGCTGTGATTAATGCAGCATCCGTGCGTGTAGTTAATGCTGTCGATGGGTAATTCTTCCCCTCCCTCTGATCAGGGGTTGATTTGATCAGAGAGCGACTAGCGCCTGGCGGCTCCCTCAGCTTAACTGCGAGTCAAGATCGTAGCTAGCGTGGATGCACGTCGACGTGTGGAGAGCGAGCTCAATCTCCTCGAGCATGCACCGATTCTCAGACAAAGTTCGATCAGCGCGTATATCTCCATCCGATTCTGTGCAAGTGCAACTTGTACTCCTGCTGGTTTGGCACATGACATGCATGGTAAACCTGTCTCCCATAGTATTTCACAGTGACCAAAGCTTAACTGATGAGGAATGTGCCTATTTGGGCAAGTGCAACTTGTGCTCCTGTTGGTTAAGCAGAAGCTACTGATGCCAGTGACGTGTGACGAAGGTCAGTTACTGTTTGTGTTACCGGCTGGTAGTCGTCACTCTAAACCTAGAGTGATGCAAATGACTTTTACCGGTCAAGCAGTAGATAAATTCGCATCAAACGGAAGGAAGAAAAAGAAAACGAAAAGTCCCTCCCGGCAATGTGTTGTAGGATTAAGCAATTAATGCGGCGAGATTATGGCATTAATGGCGCCCGTGCCAGCCCAGGCATGTGGAGTCCATTAATGAAGGCAACTTGCTTTACCCTCCTGATGATGACCAGCTAAACCCCCAGCTGCATGCTGCTGCTGCCTCGCTTGACAGTTGACGTGATCTTCCATTCTTCCCGGCCTGCCCTTCATGCCGCAGGTGCAACCGCGCAAGCGCTCATCTCGATCTCCTCCTCGATCGACCTCTAGGATTCCACTGCCATGGCGCATGGATAGAAGAAGAGGCCGGAGACGAACCGACCATTCGACACAAAACTAACCGTGCATGCAGCTCGGTAGGTTATTCATGGAGCGTGCGGCGTGCCAGCCTCAGGGCGTTCGGCGTGCACACGTGCATCGCTGACATTTGGGGGCTAGGAATAGGAGAGCGTAGCAGGACCACACGGGCGGGCATTGTTCGCGAGGCAATGCGACTAGGGTTGGATCTAGCTCCAAAAACCATTGTTATCATCTCTGCTACGCGGTGGATCTTGTTCATGTATAAAGAGTAACTTGCAATGCAATAGATAAAACCTCGTTGTTCTACTTGTGACGGCTAGCATAGTACAGGGCTGCCCCGACTGCATGGGATCTTGTTTGTTCATCTACAATGGAACCACTCAGATTGAAGTCTACAGTGACCGAGTGGCACACAGTAGGGTAAACAGTATCAAACAGTGAGCAGTTCTATACGCTTCGAGCGCGTCGTGCGACGCACGTTACGACGCCGCTGCTCATGAACTTATATTTTATTACAGCGACAGCTCTTGACTTACCCGATTTGCACATGAGCTATGGATTTAGAGTTGGTTTGTCTGTATGTGAAGCTCAACTCATTGCCCAATAAAGTATCCAAAACAAAACTCATCGCCCAATATGTCAACCTTGAAGCGCATCATTTGCCAAGCATCGTCTTCTCTAGTATAAACGGAGGCAAAGTCTTATCGTTTTTAGCAGGCGTGTAAGAATCTTTAAAAGTCCGACAACTTGTCAAATTATATGCAAGTTGAATATGTTAGAGTTGTATGGATACCTTCTAGCTAACTAGGATGAGATTGAAGCTACTGATCGACGGGAGAAGCTAGATGTTTCATTTATCATTTTTTTTCTTTTTAATGAGTTGTCTTACTACTAGAAGTTTTTCTTTTCAAAATACAATACACACATTTGAACTCACACACACATCCTATCCTTCCTTTTCAGCATCTGCGAGAGAATAGATTAGCACAACTTGTTGAATTACAACCCTTAATATATAGTACTGTAGTTCTTCTGCTGAAGTATAGCAAGTACAGCTCAACACGCCTCAACCAATCAAGCATACTACTACTGTACATGATAGCCACTACATATATAATGATCCTAGATGTTATCTGATTGAGATTAATGGCGTCAGTTGCCCATGCGGAATCTATCAGTTGCTCCTACCGTTAAGGTTAATCTCTGTAACCCTGCAATAATATTGCAGTTTGCAGCGGAGCTTAGATTAGTACACTAGCTATGCATGCAGCAGACGAGACTGGAATCATCTCAGCAAAATTCTCCCAGCTAAGCTTGCATTGTGGAAGCACCAAAATTCCATTAGTTATTAGCGGGGCTACTTCACAGCCTGATTGCTGCATCATTTATGAAGCTATTATCCTAATGTACGTGCACTCGGCAACAAATACTGGTATTATGAGCTCACATCGATCACCCGTGACGCGGCGAAAGAAGACAGTCCGCATGAGTGTCACATCAACAGCTGCAAGGGTTGCCACCGTTAGCTATTCTTTTTTCCTTGGTTATTAAATTTTGCAAGGTCGGCGGATCAGAAATTAATGTGCACCATCCGAAAAAAAAACCAGAATTGCTGTGCATCGATTATTCGAAAATTCTGTCCCGGCTCAAACAAAAAAAGTCGTCGTTGTTCTGCACAGTGAACGACAAACTGCGTAATTCTGCATTGTGAATGAAGGTCTAATAAGAAAAACAAAAACTTTGCACCGAACGAACGCCGCTGTTTCTGTTGCACGGTTAGTTGGCTACACGTGTTGTTGAGCCCTGGACCTGGAGCCTGGAGAACGAGGGCGCATGATGCCCTAGAGAAATTGAGCAAGCAATGCAAGGCGCGCATGCACGCAGTGTCCTTTCAGCTGCGGAAATGGCCGCCGCAAACTGCAGTGGCTGTTTGAGAGCTCCAGCTCCAGCTCAAGCTCAAGCTCCATTCGTGTGCGTGGGTATTTCTGCGCTCGGAAACCTAAACTACTGGGAGCGCCAATAATTGGCGATGCTGCTGGTGACTTCCGCCCGACAGTGAAACCGCCCGGGATCGGTCGCACGTGTGCGCTCTTTACTACCGTCCGTCCGGTCAACCATCTTACTTTCTTGCTGATTGAAGGTTCACGTAAAATCTTCGCGTGAAGCCACCTAAAATCCCATATGGACACTAAAAAAATAAAAAAATTCTCACAAAAATTAGAAACATCCGGCCGTCAATCCGATAACTCTAATCAGAATAGTTATTCATTGGATCTGTTATTTTTTCTAATAAATTATTCACCTCTACTATTATCAAAATAGACTAAACTAACCTTATAAATTTGTACCTAAATTACCCATCTCTGCCATTATAAAAAGATCTAAACTAAACCCCTAATCTTCGTGTAAATTACCCACCTATACCATTATAAAAATAATGCAAATAATCCCTAAATTTGCATATAAATTATCCAATTACTCCCTCTATCCCATAATATAGCTACTTCTATAGTTTTTCATATAGATTCAGGATGGAGGGTAAAAGTCTATATTACCCTCATGCACTAATTAAGAGAATAATTATAACTTTCCTATTTAGTTTGCATGCAGATCTGCATGTCATAATTAATTTGGATGCATGGAGGGGTATTTTAGACCTCTTATAAAAAACTCATTTGGGAACTCAAAAGTAGCTATATTATAAGACAAAATTTGAATGCTAGAAGTAGCTATATTTTGAGATGGAGGTAGTATGTCATTACTAAAAGTTAAAGTAACCTCTAAATCTAAATTATACAATTATAACAACATGTTAAAGTACACCAATATAAAATTATAAATTACTATTTCTGTCATTATTAATATATTATTTATGTTATTATTTATATAAAAAATACTATCCACGATATGTATCATCACGTATTCATGTATGATGGAAGAGATAAGAATACTGATTCACACACAAATAGTTTAATTAAATATATATCAAACACACATGGAGGTGTGATGCAAAATAAAATCTATTGCAACTAGATAATAATAAATATGTATTTTGGAGTATGTGTTAGAATGTTTAATAGATGAAAGAGGCTGTGAGATAGATAATTATAATTATTTGCTATAAGTCTTATTTTTATATTAATTTTAATTAGCCCGTGCAGGAGTATGAGTTGATAGGCTAGTTGATGGCTAATGGCAAGAGCTTCTGCCTGCTACATTTTTTTTAACGAAATCTGTCTGCTACATTAGCCCTACTCGAACCCATCCAGATGTAGAGATGAGCATCTCTTTATCCTCACTACCATGGAATGCATCATGGCCTGTTCTCAGTGTCAGCAGTTTCCAAATCTTGATGCTGGTGGTACTTGATCGCAGTTCCGGGTAGCGTCGTGGCTGATTTAATTTCACGGTCATACGTGGAGTAGATTAGTTGCCATTTGCACCAGATTTATGACAATTATCTAGTTTATCCACCGCCGCGATCTTCCCGGTCCGATAGTGTCCTGAAGGTTCTGATGGCTTCGCTGAAAAGAAGAGTCGATCATATACTACTTTACCACAACTCCACGACCAGAACCAGAGTAATGTACTGCAGAAAAGATGACAGCAGTGATACGTATAACTATACTTGTGGTGGGAAAAAAAAACTGACTGAAATGGTCATTTTATTTATTGGAATATATGGGCATGAACTCGTCCATAAATGCATTCATGGTGATCATCAGAGGCTTCACTTGATGGAGGTCTTCAGAAAAGCAGAGCACAAGAAAAACCAGCAATTTCGACGTTTCGCTAATTAGTGTGTTCCGTGAAGCACAACGAATCCGTAACCACTTCACCGTTTCATCGATCAGAGGAAAATGCCTTGCGATCTTTATACAGTTGTAAACAGCATGCAGTCTGGAACTCTGGATCCGTGCACCGATCACTTTAAATGCAGATTCCTTCTGATGATTTAGCGAATATACAGGATATTCAGATGCACAGGGAGCGATCATCATTTTGTGAGCACTTCGAGCTGCAAGCAGCAAAAGATACTGCAATTTGTTGCTTTGTGCCCAATTGTTAAGTAGCGAGTATTCAGATTATATACCAACCGCTCCACACGTACAAGCAACTAAAAGGCATTAATGCGAGCCCTAGCTATTCTGCATCATCCACAAGCGCCTTTTCCGGCTCTGCAGGAGGCAAATTGCATTAGAAAAAAAAAAGAAATTATTGGTTGCGCCCAGAGGCAAGTATCATCTCCCGGTTAGTGATATGACTGGATGAAAAGGAGCCGACGCTTTTATATGCATATGATTCAGTAGATATCTCTGACAATGCAGTGCAATCTTAATTCTTAAGTTAATACCGGCCTTTATTGATCATGGCTCTGCTGTCCGCGCGTACGTGTCGGGTCAGGAATTTCTCCCCGCTCGGCCGCTCAGACGATTCCTCGTAGTTCTACTTAAGCAAGGGCTTGTATGCATTTGTGGTTCTTCCCCACCACATGTCATTTCAACGTTAAATTTGAGTTATGTGTCCATGTAGTTTTCATGCATAGTCTCTTACATTTTATTATTTTTAGTGATTAGTCCCACCGTTTACCGGGTCTAGCTTAACTTTGATTAAATTTATGAAAAATGCACTATCATCCATGCGATCATGCAACATCAAATTAGTTTTTATTCGTACTGTATATTGAAGCGTCCCCCCCATCAGGGAAGACTTAAAAGTGTCACTTTATCAGTCCCAGGAGGCTGATAACACTTTTATTACATCAGATGGTACATCACCGTACAACTCTTCGCGGTAATGGGCAGTGAAGCGCCACTATCGCGAGGATTACAACAAAAACCCATACTACTACACTAACTACGAACAGGGGATCATCAGAGTCTTGCGCCATGCGGAGCTCCAACGGTGACCTCACCCACAGGCAAGACTGGGTGCAGGACGGGACCCTACTCGTCGTTCTCGGGGATGTAGTCGGGATCCTCCACTGTAAAGTAAGAACGGGGTGAGTACAAACGTACTCAGCAAGTCCAATCACACCCGCGGAAGGGTTATAACAGAATTACATGCACAGGATAATCCAAGGATAAGGTTATGGTTCATTTGCGGAAAACTTGACTTTATGCAAAGGTTCGTTTCAAAACATTTTTCAAAAAAATAAGTCGCTAAGCATCGAGGAACACACGGTGTTGATCCACACAGGATCTAGTTTAAAACCGCTACCGGACTCCCCGTCCGCCGTAGCACACGGCACCACAGCCGGATACTTTCCAAACAACTCACACTAGATCAACCATTCCCAGAGAGAAACACTAGTTATGTGACCACACCGTAACCTGCCCAGTACCGTGGGCACGGCTATTCGAATAGATTTTTAACTCTGCAGAGGTGTGCAACTTTACCCACAGGTGGGGTACCACAACACGAACACCTTAGTGTCGGTGCAGATCCCAACAAAGCCATTACCCACCTTAGCTAGACCTGACTAGCCACCACGGGATCCATCAAGGGGTCATTCGACCTATCTCCGAGGTTTAACCGGGGCATAAGTCACACAGATCTTATCCCTTTTCCTTGATCACCCGTTGCTCTCAGCTCTCCTGATGACTATCAGGCTAACTAGTGGGATTTATGCTGAGCCGTTGCCCATACAACGGTCAAGTGGTTCGCACGACAAGAAGCTAGGTGAGATGTCACATCAACTCGGTCCTTAGGGGTGACAGGATGGATATCTCCCTTCCTTGCCCTACCACACAGGTACGAGCACACCGACGGCAATTCACCCAGAAATGCCATCCATCCCGTCCGACTCGTCTTTCAAAACCACATTTTATCTCTTCCCACACACACACATTTTCTTTATAAAATCAGGTGGTCAAAGTAGGGTTGTCTCAAGCAAGGGTGGCTACCCTACCATGTTTTCAACACGCAAAACCATGCAATTTCATAAAACAGGCCACTGGGTTGTGTTTATAAAAACTAGGATAGAAACATGCATCAAAGGGCGGGATTGAACTTGCCATCGTCAAACCCTTGCGGGAAGTCCTGATCGGAGCACTGTCCTTCGGGTTCGGGGTCGCAGTACTGGTCCTCAGTTGCTTGGTCGCGGTCGGGAACCTCGTCGTTCACTCCGTGTCCTACGACGCAAACAAACAGACATACAATCAAGCGAAAGAACTAAAAGCTTTTACCGATAGGCTTGAATCGGAAATAATTTGGTTACGGAGTTAGGGGCAATATCTCTGGGTGGTTTCTTAATGGCATAGCTAAAACTACACTAGAAGCGGAGTGGTAAAGTTTCGGGTCAATCGGAGGTCGTTTCGCACATAAAATGACGCGCTAAAGGTGGTTTCCGGGCTCAAACGGGGGTTCGAGGGCTCGTTCGTAAATATCGGAAAAGAGCAGGGATCTATTTGCGAATCTTAAAAATATTCTAGGCATGTTAAAAGGTTGTCAAGTATATCTAGATGTATGCATTGGAGGGTTTGAATTGGAATACAAAACCGACGAGGTTTCATTTGTAAAACGGGAACGGATAAGGGTATTCTTAGAGGGGGGGGGTTTCTTTGGAAAACAGAAAACAGCAGGGGGTTTTGGGCAAAATGGTTTCTTCCTCCTCTCCTCCCCCGTGACAGAAACAGAGGAGGGATTGGGGGGGGGGCGCCGGCGGCCCAATCCCGGCCGGCAGGGCACGGCGGCGGTCGGGGGGTGAGGGGGAAAGAAGGAGGAGGGCACGGGGAACCCATCCCCGGCCTTACCTCGGGCCGAGGTGGAGCGAGGGGATGCCCCCACGGTGGGCGGCGGGCGGCAGGGGAGGCTGTGGTGGCGGCGGCTCTGTGGGCTCGGGGAGGAGCTGCAGGTGGCGGTGGAGGCCGTGGGGAGGCGGCTGCGCGGTGGTGGGGGGTTTTATAGGGAGAGGGCGGCGGAGAAGGGGGCCCCCGGGGGAGGGTGGCGGCCGGCGGCTGCACGGGGCGCCATTAATGGTGCCCCGGCAGCTTGTGTTCGTCGTCGAACGGCGAGGGCACCGAGGGCGGGGCGCTGTGCGGGCACAGGGCGGTGCAGCAGGGGGGGCAGCAGCGCCGTGCGCGGGCGCGCACAGGGGAGCGGGCGGCGGCGGACGCGGGGTGCCAGCGGGCGGCGCGGCACGCGTGGGCGCGTGGGGACAGAGCGTGCGCGTGCGCGCGCGGTGCGGCGCGCGGCGCGACGTCGCGAGGCGCGGCAGCGGAGGACGGCGCGGCGCGGCGCGCGGCCACGCGCGGTGCGTGCGCGCGTCGCGGCGTGGCCGGGGTGAGGCGGAGCGACGCAGCTCGGGAGCTCGGAGGGGGAAACAGGAAGGGAAAAGGAAGGGAGGGAAGGAAGAAAAGAGAAAAGAAGGAAGGAAGAAAAAGAAAGGGAAAGGAAAAGAAAAAAAAAAAGAAGAAAGGAAATAGGGAGAGAAAGAGAAAAGAAGGAGAGGGAGGGAGTGCCGGCGCCGGTCGCGGCGGTGACCGCGGCCGGTCGGCCACGCGCTGGGAAACGCGCAGCGCGAGGAGAACAGTGAGGGGGGAAAAGAGGACGCGTCGGCGCCAATCGCGGCCGCAGCCGCGGCCGGTCGGCCACGCGCGCGGCATTCGCGCGAGGAAAAGAAGTCGCGCCGGCGCTAATCCCGATGGGCGGTCGCGCGTGACGCAGAGCGATCAGTTAGAGTTAGGGTTTTGACATCGAGTCGTTTTTACGAACTAATCTAGCGCAGGATTTAATTAAGTGAATTTTCGGGGCGTTACAAACCTACCCCACTTAAATGAATCTCGTCCTCGAGATTCGGCTGGCTCCTAAACAGATGGGGAAATTCTTCCTTTAGAGCCTCCTCGCGTTCCCAGGTGGCTTCTTCTACTCCGTGTCTGCTCCACTGAACTCTGCATATCCGTACTTCGGAGTTTCTGGTCCTCTTAGTGACAGTGTCCAGAATCTTGACCGGCACTTCCTGATATCGCAAATCCGGCTGCAGGTCTATTGTTTCCACCGGCACATGTTCTCCCTCGGGTACTCTTAAACACCTTCTCAATTGCGAAACATGGAACACTGGGTGTATATCTGACATTTCTTCTGGTAACTCTAGTCGGTATGCCACGGCTCCTACTTTCTTTAGAACCCGATACGGCCCGATGTATCGAGGGGCTAATTTTCCTTGTACCTGAAATCTTCGTGTTCCTCGGATAGGTGAGACTTTGAGATAGGCGAAATCCCCTGGATCGAAACTTATTTCTCGCCTTTTCTTGTCCGCGTAGCTCTTCTGTCGGGACTGAGCTGCTTTCAATTTCTCGCGGATCTCCGCTACCTTTTCTTCTGCCTCTTTTATAAGTGCGGGTCCCACTAGGGCACGTTCTCCGACTTCCGACCACATTAAGGGAGTTTTGCACTTTCTTCCGTAGAGGGCTTCGAATGGCGACATACCCAGGCTGGCTTGGTAACTATTATTGTACGAGAATTCCGCGTAGGGCAGACTCTGTTCCCAGTCATTCCCATAGGTTAGTACACATGCTCTCAGCATATCTTCCATGATCTGATTTACCCTTTCGGTTTGACCATCCGTCTGTGGGTGGTATGCGGAGCTAAAATCTAACTTAGTGCCCATGGCTTTATGTAGGCTTTTCCAAAACCTAGATGTAAATTGGGTCCCTCTATCCGAGACGATTCTGCTGGGCACTCCATGTAGCTTCACTATATTTTCCACGTAAAGTTTTGCCAGCTTTTCTCCGCCATAAGTGGTCCTTACGGGTATGAAATGTGCCGATTTAGTGAGTCGATCCACAATTACCCATATGGAATCGTGTCCTTTCTGTGTTCTGGGCAGTCCCACTACAAAGTCCATGCCTATCTCATCCCATTTCCATACCGGAATAGGCAAGGGTTGCAATAATCCCGCCGGTTTCTGATGCTCGGCCTTGATCCTTTGGCAAGTATCACAATGAGCCACAAATCGTGCAATATCCGCTTTCATCCCATTCCACCAATATTTTTGCTTTATGTCCATATACATTTTGGTGGATCCTGGGTGGATAGAGTAGGCCGAGTTATGGGCTTCGTCCATGATCAATTGCCGGAAATCTCCATTCTGGGGTACACAAATTCTATCCTCGTACCATAATGTTCCCTTATCGTCCACTCTGAAACCCGGTGCTTTGTTTTCTCCAGTTTGTTTGCGAATTTTTACTAACTCTTGATCCGAGCTTTGGGCTTCTCTAATCTTATCCTCTAATGTTGATTGGACGTTTAGCACTTGGCTGGAACCTCGAGGTATAATGTGCACATTTAATCGTGCCATTTCCTCTCGCAGAGGGTCATTCGTGGGCCCATAGGATTTCCGACTTAAGGCATCGGCTACCACGTTCGCCTTTCCGGGGTGATACTGAATTTCCAGATTATAGTCCTTGACCAACTCCAACCATCTTCTCTGCCTTAGATTTAAATCTGGCTGAGTAAAGATGTACTTCAGACTCTTGTGGTCGGTGTAAACCTCACACTTATTTCCGATCAAGTAGTGTCTCCAAATTTTAAGGGCATGCACTACGGCCGCTAGTTCCAAATCATGGGTCGGATAGTTCTGCTCATGGGTCTTGAGTTGGCGGGAGGCATATGCAACGACCTTCCCGCCTTGCATCAGCACACACCCTAATCCTTGTCGGGATGCGTCACAATAAATGACAAAGTCCCGATGAATGTCTGGTAGGGTCAGCACTGGGGCGGTTGTCAGTCTTCGCTTCAATTCCTGAAAACTCCTCTCACAGGGTTCTGTCCAAGCGAACTTTTTCTCCTTCTTAAGAAGTTCCGTCATGGGTCGGGCTATCTTAGAGAATCCTTCAATAAATCTCCGATAGTATCCGGCTAATCCAAGAAAACTCCTGATTTCACTAACATTAGTCGGCTGCTGCCAATTGGATACCGCCTCGACCTTCTCTGGGTCCACTGCTACACCTTCCGCGGTTAGAATGTGACCAAGAAAAGCTACTCTCTCCAGCCAGAATTCGCACTTGCTGAACTTGGCATATAACCTATGTGCCCTCAGCTTTTCTAATACTACCCGCAGATGTTGCTCATGTTCCTGAATACTCTTAGAGTAGATAAGTATGTCGTCGATAAAGACTACGACAAACTTATCCAGCTCGTCCATAAACACTTTGTTCATGAGGTTCATAAAATAGGCAGGGGCATTGGTTAGTCCGAAGGACATTACAGTGAACTCAAACTGCCCGTAGCGGGTGACAAAAGCTGTTTTAGGGATGTCACTTTCTCTAATCTTGAGCTGGAAGTATCCTGACCTTAGATCGATCTTGGAAAAGTACTTGGCTCCTTTTAGCTGATCGAACAGGTCATCAATCCTGGGAAGAGGGTACTTGTTCTTAATGGTAACCTCATTCAGTGCTCGGTAATCTACACACATCCTCATACTCCCATCCTTCTTCTTGACAAACAGGACTGGGGCTCCCCAAGGCGACGAGCTTGGTCTGATGAAACCAATCCGTTGCAGTTCTTCTAGTTGCTTCTTTAATTCCGTCAACTCCGAGGCGGCCATCCTATAGGGTCTCTTGGCTATCGGAGATGTCCCGGGGATAAGGTCTATGATGAATTCTATATCCCTATCTGGCGGCATACCGGGAAGCTCTTCAGGAAATACATCTGGGTATTCGTTTACTACCGGGACTCCTTCTAAGGGCTTGGCTTCCATGCTAAATACCATTGGGTCATATTTACTATCCCGGGTACGGCAGATCACTTGTACTCCTTCGTGGTTGGTTAGGTGTACCACTTTATCAGTGCAGCCTATGAGACCATTGTGTCGGCTTAACCAATCCATCCCAAGGATCACATCTATTCCCCCAGGCTTAAGTACTACTAAATCTGCTAGAAAGTCTACCCCACTTAAATTGATCCTTACCCGGGGACAACCTAATTGACAATTGATGTCGCCTCCAGGCGTCCGGGTTAATAGGGGTGTTTTTAGTAGTACCGTAGGTATTTTGTGCTTCTCCACATAGCTCGAGGATATAAACGAGTGTGATGCTCCAGAATCAAATAACACTGTCGCCAGAGCCGAGTTGACTAGGTACTCACCGAGCACAACGCCCTGAGCTTCTTGAGCCTCCTGCGCGTCGATGTGGTTGACGCGGGCTCGTCCAAATGATTGCTGCCTCACCTGCTGGCTGTTGTCGTTGTTGCGGACGGGCACTCGGTTGGCACCGGTCAGGGCTGGTCTGGGCCCATTCACTGTGTTGGAGAAGGCCGACGTTGCCGGCTTATTCTTGGCGTAGGGGCAATTGGCGATGAAGTGCCCTGTCTCTCGGCAGTTGAAACAAGCCCTAACATTGTTGTTGTCGGGGGTGGCCTGACTTGCATTGCTTTGCGGGGCCCTCGAGGTATTCTGGCTTCTAGGCGGGGCCTGTGATCCCGTCACCTGGGACTGAGTTCTATACTGCATTGGGGCCTGAGTTCCTGGAGCAGTATAGCTGGAATTTCTCGGCCTCTGGAAACGGTCTTGTTGGCGAGCTTTACTTTCCAAGAACTTGCGTTTGTTGTCCTTTCTTTCTTCGGCCTTGGCCCTTTCCGTGAGGATGGCCTTGTTCATCAGGGTGTTGAAGTCTGGATAGATCTGGGGAGTAAGCAAGGTCCGGAGCTCCGGGCTTAACCCCTTCTTGAACATGTCCTGCTTCTTGTCGTCGTCGTTCACTTCTTCCGGCGCGTACCGGGCCAATTCTATGAACCGGTGGGTGTATTCTTCCACCGACATGTTTCCTTGTTGTAGTGCGCGGAATTCATCCGCCTTGCGCTTCATAGTGGCCGAAGGGATATGGTAGCGGCGGAACTCTCTTACAAATTCTCCCCAGGTGATGGTAGAGGCATCCTCGGCTGCAGCACAATAGTTTTCCCACCAGGATAATGCTGTTCCGGTGAGCTGGTGAGCCGCCAGAAGAACTTTATCCCGGTCCTGGCATTCGAATGGTTCGAGCTTCCTCTGAATTACCCGCAACCAGTCGTCAGCATCCAACGGGTTGCAGGATCCGGCGAAGGTGGGTGGCTTGGTCCTTAGGAAGGCCGTCAGCTTGTCGTTCATATTCTGCCCTCGTGGCTGCCGGTTAATGAGGGCATTCGCCAGAGTCTCCAGTATGAGGGTCTGGTTATGGATTATCTGCGCCAGGTCTCCGAGGGGTGGGGGCGGCGGTAGTTGTTCTCCTTCTTGACTCCCCCCTCGGTTCTGGCTTACTTCTTGCTCTTCCTGAGGAGGATTCTGCCCGGCAGGCTGTGCGCTGGCACCAGCGGCTGCGGGGTTCCGGCTACGGGAGGCCCTCGTGACGCTCCGGGGAATCATCTGTTAGAGTGGGTAGAGTGGGATTACGATTAGGTGATGTTTAAGTTGTTTAATACGTATATACGGCGGAATCTACTTCCCGCCAGTAGATAATTAAATAAGCAGCACACAGCACACACAACATCACACACAACAGGCACCAACAACTTTATTACTGCGGAAAGGGGGTACAACTTGGGGTAGGGCTAGGTCTCGCACTACTCGTCCAGGGTCACGCCCGAGGGTACGACTTAGACAAAAAGGGGCTGGGGTGTACACCGCTAGGGTGGCGTCAGTTACTCTACTCGCGGGGCAGGCCTTCTTCTGGGACGGAAAGCGTGAGTGATCCTTGCTCGCCGTCCTCTGGATTTCCATCGGTCAAGGGTTGCGCTGCGGCATCTCCCTCGTCGGCGGCAGCAGAGCTTTCAGGGTTCTCGGGTGGGGCTCGTGCGCTCCCGAAGAGTGATCCCCACCCAATGACGGGTGTCCCGAGTAACACGTGGTCTTCCCCTATCGCCGGGACTGGTGTTCCACTTTGGGTCCAATCTTGCATACGCCGGTCTCGGGCCTGTCTAAGGCTTTCTTGGGCGACAGCTTCGCTACTGACCGCGGCTGCGGCTCTTGCCTCGGCATGGGCGGCTCGGATCTGCTGTATCCTCACCGCGAGCTCTGCTTGCTCGGCTCGGTGAGTCTGCTCCCTCAAAAGGTTGGCTTGCTCGTCAAAGAGTTGGTCCAGGGCGGCTAGGTAAGTGGCCACTTGGTACAGGGGGCCTTCTTCGTGGCGACGTCGCTCCAGATTTCTCATGCGTGCTTCCCAGACTGGGGTTCTGATGGCCGGCGGGAAGAACTTCGCTGGTGTAGGGGCGAGGTGTTCTTCAAAAATCCGGCACAAGTAACGGAGCGCTTTCCTGACGGCCAAGGGGTAGGTGTCTTGGTGTCTAAACCCTGTGGCGGTCGCCCGCCAGGGCTGGATGTCGGGGTAGCGGTTGCTCCTGGCGATGACCAGGATCACCCTGCAGCGGAGGGTACCATGGTGCTCGTACTCTCGGCTGTAGTACCTTGGGCGCTTCGTAACGCCAAGGTCCTCCAGGGTGTTGATCAAGAGGCTGGGGAATCCAGGTGCAGCTTGGCAATCGCCCTGGGTCCATCCTTCCTCAGCCATCTGAAACAAAAGTAGGGTAAACAACATGGTACAGGTGCAAAAGCGAGTAGCTGATATTTATTATTACAACAAGGGTGGTACAGTTTTCATGGATACGTGGTCTTTAGGGTAGGGTTTTTGCTAGGGGTGCTAATCCTATCATGGGGATTCTTCCTCAGTCCTGATAGAGCGCTTCTTTATTGGAAGGAACCGATCCATCTCATTTTCGGTCTGAGTACCCTTATCCCAATGGGTTTCCATGGGTTCTTCTTCTTCTTCTTCGATCCATCCACCTATTCCGTTGCGGGTCTCGTATTCTTGCATCTGGACTTGGAGGGCGGCTAAGGAATACTCGGCGGTTGCAGCTCTTGTCCGTTGTTCCTCCAGCTCCTGGGTTAACTTTTCAACTCCATGGATTAATTTCTTCAGTTGTGCCGCCTGCTCGTTGCAGAGCGCATCTAAGCCCGTAAGGTAAATAGACAGGTGGGAGACCGTATCTTCTAGATCCTCTTCTTCTCGTCCGAGTCCCCTCATCCGGGCAATCCAAGTGCGCCCTCTACCTTCAGTGGGTGGAAAGAATCCCATAGGAGTCCGCTGAAGGTGGTGCCTATAGAGCACACGCAGTCGGCGTAGGGCTTTACGGGCGGCCTTTCGGTAGGTGTCGGGGAATCGGAAGCCCTTTGTGGAGATGAACCAAGGGTCCACCTCAGGGTAGCGGGGGCTTCTTTCCACAAAGATCATCGTGTCGCACCGAAGGGTGCCACCGGAGATGTATTCTCGGTAGGCGTACTCCGGCGTTTCCATGACCCCGACGCGTTCCAGGCTGAGCAATAGTAACTTGGGGAGGCCGGGCTCTGCGTGGCAGATTCCGCTAACCCATCCATTGCCAGCCATCTGGAACAAGGCAAAGACCAGTGGTGAGTGTTTGCGCAGAAAGATATCTAAACCAGGATAAGTTCTAGGGTCTGAAAAGGGGTCTCGCTCCTAGGGTTGCGTCCTACGGCCAGTCTACGGCTCTGATACCACCTGAAGCGTCCCCCCCATCAGGGAAGACTTAAAAGTGTCACTTTATCAGTCCCAGGAGGCTGATAACACTTTTATTACATCAGATGGTACATCACCGTACAACTCTTCGCGGTAATGGGCAGTGAAGCGCCACTATCGCGAGGATTACAACAAAAACCCATACTACTACACTAACTACGAACAGGGGATCATCAGAGTCTTGCGCCATGCGGAGCTCCAACGGTGACCTCACCCACAGGCAAGACTGGGTGCAGGACGGGACCCTACTCGTCGTTCTCGGGGATGTAGTCGGGATCCTCCACTGTAAAGTAAGAACGGGGTGAGTACAAACGTACTCAGCAAGTCCAATCACACCCGCGGAAGGGTTATAACAGAATTACATGCACAGGATAATCCAAGGATAAGGTTATGGTTCATTTGCGGAAAACTTGACTTTATGCAAAGGTTCGTTTCAAAACATTTTTCAAAAAAATAAGTCGCTAAGCATCGAGGAACACACGGTGTTGATCCACACAGGATCTAGTTTAAAACCGCTACCGGACTCCCCGTCCGCCGTAGCACACGGCACCACAGCCGGATACTTTCCAAACAACTCACACTAGATCAACCATTCCCAGAGAGAAACACTAGTTATGTGACCACACCGTAACCTGCCCAGTACCGTGGGCACGGCTATTCGAATAGATTTTTAACTCTGCAGAGGTGTGCAACTTTACCCACAGGTGGGGTACCACAACACGAACACCTTAGTGTCGGTGCAGATCCCAACAAAGCCATTACCCACCTTAGCTAGACCTGACTAGCCACCACGGGATCCATCAAGGGGTCATTCGACCTATCTCCGAGGTTTAACCGGGGCATAAGTCACACAGATCTTATCCCTTTTCCTTGATCACCCGTTGCTCTCAGCTCTCCTGATGACTATCAGGCTAACTAGTGGGATTTATGCTGAGCCGTTGCCCATACAACGGTCAAGTGGTTCGCACGACAAGAAGCTAGGTGAGATGTCACATCAACTCGGTCCTTAGGGGTGACAGGATGGATATCTCCCTTCCTTGCCCTACCACACAGGTACGAGCACACCGACGGCAATTCACCCAGAAATGCCATCCATCCCGTCCGACTCGTCTTTCAAAACCACATTTTATCTCTTCCCACACACACACATTTTCTTTATAAAATCAGGTGGTCAAAGTAGGGTTGTCTCAAGCAAGGGTGGCTACCCTACCATGTTTTCAACACGCAAAACCATGCAATTTCATAAAACAGGCCACTGGGTTGTGTTTATAAAAACTAGGATAGAAACATGCATCAAAGGGCGGGATTGAACTTGCCATCGTCAAACCCTTGCGGGAAGTCCTGATCGGAGCACTGTCCTTCGGGTTCGGGGTCGCAGTACTGGTCCTCAGTTGCTTGGTCGCGGTCGGGAACCTCGTCGTTCACTCCGTGTCCTACGACGCAAACAAACAGACATACAATCAAGCGAAAGAACTAAAAGCTTTTACCGATAGGCTTGAATCGGAAATAATTTGGTTACGGAGTTAGGGGCAATATCTCTGGGTGGTTTCTTAATGGCATAGCTAAAACTACACTAGAAGCGGAGTGGTAAAGTTTCGGGTCAATCGGAGGTCGTTTCGCACATAAAATGACGCGCTAAAGGTGGTTTCCGGGCTCAAACGGGGGTTCGAGGGCTCGTTCGTAAATATCGGAAAAGAGCAGGGATCTATTTGCGAATCTTAAAAATATTCTAGGCATGTTAAAAGGTTGTCAAGTATATCTAGATGTATGCATTGGAGGGTTTGAATTGGAATACAAAACCGACGAGGTTTCATTTGTAAAACGGGAACGGATAAGGGTATTCTTAGAGGGGGGGGGGTTTCTTTGGAAAACAGAAAACAGCAGGGGGTTTTGGGCAAAATGGTTTCTTCCTCCTCTCCTCCCCCGTGACAGAAACAGAGGAGGGATTGGGGGGGGGCGCCGGCGGCCCAATCCCGGCCGGCAGGGCACGGCGGCGGTCGGGGGGTGAGGGGGAAAGAAGGAGGAGGGCACGGGGAACCCATCCCCGGCCTTACCTCGGGCCGAGGTGGAGCGAGGGGATGCCCCCACGGTGGGCGGCGGGCGGCAGGGGAGGCTGTGGTGGCGGCGGCTCTGTGGGCTCGGGGAGGAGCTGCAGGTGGCGGTGGAGGCCGTGGGGAGGCGGCTGCGCGGTGGTGGGGGTTTTATAGGGAGAGGGCGGCGGAGAAGGGGGCCCCCGGGGGAGGGTGGCGGCCGGCGGCTGCACGGGGCGCCATTAATGGTGCCCCGGCAGCTTGTGTTCGTCGTCGAACGGCGAGGGCACCGAGGGCGGGGCGCTGTGCGGGCACAGGGCGGTGCAGCAGGGGGGGGCAGCAGCGCCGTGCGCGGGCGCGCACAGGGGAGCGGGCGGCGGCGGACGCGGGGTGCCAGCGGGCGGCGCGGCACGCGTGGGCGCGTGGGGACAGAGCGTGCGCGTGCGCGCGCGGTGCGGCGCGCGGCGCGACGTCGCGAGGCGCGGCAGCGGAGGACGGCGCGGCGCGGCGCGCGGCCACGCGCGGTGCGTGCGCGCGTCGCGGCGTGGCCGGGGTGAGGCGGAGCGACGCAGCTCGGGAGCTCGGAGGGGGAAACAGGAAGGGAAAAGGAAGGGAGGGAAGGAAGAAAAGAGAAAAGAAGGAAGGAAGAAAAAGAAAGGGAAAGGAAAAGAAAAAAAAAAGAAGAAAGGAAATAGGGAGAGAAAGAGAAAAGAAGGAGAGGGAGGGAGTGCCGGCGCCGGTCGCGGCGGTGACCGCGGCCGGTCGGCCACGCGCTGGGAAACGCGCAGCGCGAGGAGAACAGTGAGGGGGAAAAGAGGACGCGTCGGCGCCAATCGCGGCCGCAGCCGCGGCCGGTCGGCCACGCGCGCGGCATTCGCGCGAGGAAAAGAAGTCGCGCCGGCGCTAATCCCGATGGGCGGTCGCGCGTGACGCAGAGCGATCAGTTAGAGTTAGGGTTTTGACATCGAGTCGTTTTTACGAACTAATCTAGCGCAGGATTTAATTAAGTGAATTTTCGGGGCGTTACATATATATATTTAATATATTTTCTATAAGTTTGCTAAAAATTAGAAGGTTTCATTTAAGCCAAAACTAAAACACCTTATAATTTGAACATATTTTGAAACAGAGAACAACTCACAACTCTCACATCGATTGAATGAGATGGCCACTCAGGAGTCTTGCCTGCTCGAGGGAGTCTTTTAAGTCTTCATATGCATGTTCCACCGCGCTGTTTGTGTTGTGCTATGTATATAATTGGTGATCGCATACAGCTGTGCATTTTGGTAGTTTTTTTGGTAGTTCCTTTTTCTTCCCTCGAATACGCAAGAGAGCTGTACATCTTTGTACAACGAAGAAGTAAGGAAAATTCAAATTACAAAATGTTCAATGCATATGCATATGCCGGGATGCTCACTTCCTGATGGTTAGGGACATTATATTAACCCTCTTGAACCCAATCTTAGCTACAGGCAGAAGGTAGGTTCTGCTACTGTTGTAGCAACCTCAGGTTTGCCGATCGGTTCCATGCCCTCGCCCTGCGCTTCAAACCGCTCATTGTTTGCATTGCTGCGAAGAGATAGCGAGCACACCCTGTATATACGCCGCTCAGGACATCGGCTCCTTGCGCCTTCTTGGTTATTCGGACTTTAGGTGGAAGAAATGTTGTGGTTTTTCGTCTGGTGGTATACATTAGATTATAGATTGTGTAGGTTTGGTTCTTTGGTGGTATTAATGTGGTGGCAACACATCAATGATGAGATATAAGTCCCTTTTGCCTCTTTCCCATTGAAGCAATGCTGGATTAACCGCAGTTCAGTTGGTTAGGTTCCTGATAGTACGTAGTGGAACCCGTCCAATTGCTTATATGATCCTGGATTTATTATAGAAAGAAATGATACTATCCTTGTTAGGTTCCTGATAGTACTGATAGTACGTAGTGGAATCTGTCCAATTACTTATATGATCCTGGATTTATTATAGAAAGGAATGACACTATCCTTATAGCGGTAGACGGCGTGCCTATTGATAGGGAGATGCATGTACTGATATGTGCTGGCAGCTCTTAAAGATCCTCATACGTAGGATTTCATATGCGTGTATTTATATAGGTATGTGTGTGTATGTGCTAAATCGCATGGATTAACATAATGTTGTTAATCCCCTCCTCTGTTTGAAGTGCTATATGTTTCCTCTATACAGAGTTACACATATGTAGTGCTAATTACCAGTCGGGAAAGAGAATAAGATCAAAGTGTTATTACTTATGCATTTGCCTCCTTATTTATCTTCGAACGAGGTGGTTCGATGTTACTAGTAAATTCTATCACATGCGTTTGATCCAGAGCTATGCTCTTGTGTTCTAGCTAATTCAATTGCCCCCTCTGCGACGCCGACGACAAGATGGCGTCGAGCGCCTCCCTCACTTGGGAGATCTCCGGCGCCGTTCCTCCCTGCGCCGGCCAGAACTCGTCTGTCGCAAGAACCTTGACTTGCAATTGGAGGAACTTGACGTAGCTGATGGCCTTCTCGAGCATGGTGACCAAATCGACCTTGGTGCCGTTGGGCACCAGCTCCTGCAGCGTCCGTAGCCGCTCGCTGATCCGCTCCCTCCGATTCTGCAGCAAGAACAGAACGACGGCTCAGATCACCGTAGCAGCGGGGCAAAGAATTGTAGCGGTTCAGTGGAGAAAGCTTGGATTTCGGTCGCCGAAGTTACTACCTTGGCCGCGAGGCTCTGCGGGTCCTTGGTCGGCATGGTGGGCGCCGACTTGGCCTTGCTGGTGGCCTTCCTGCCCGCGCCGCAGTGCTTCTTGGGGCTCACGTCGGCCGGCGGCTCCACACCCTGCACGCACGCGCGCGAGCGAACCGTGAGGAATTCTGTGCGAGCTACATGTCCAGAGAGACAGAAACGAATTGTGATTGCGCGGCACTTACCACGTAGGTCCGCTTCTGCGAGGCGCGCACCGGCGCCGCGCGCTCGGGCGAGGCGGCGTCGGCCGCCGTGCTCGGGAACAGCAGGCCGAACGCCCGCCCCGCGCCGCCTGACGATGCCGCTCGCTCCGTCAGGGTGAAGCACCCCGTGGCCGCGTCGAAGCCCACGGACACCGCCAGCGAACGCGCCTCTGCCGCCGCGCTGTCGCCGTAGCTCCGGTCCGCGGCATCGATCCACGCGTCGCGCTCCTCGTCCTCCTCCTCCCCCGACACCGCCGCCGCCGCCGCCGCACGGTCGAACGCGAGGACAGATGACGCCCGCGCGCCCGGCGGCAAGCAGACGTTCCCGCTGTCAGCCACGTAGCCCGCGCCAGCGTGCGATCCGCCTCCCCCGAACAACGACGCCGCCGCGTCAAAGCCCTGCAGCGCGTCGTGGCCGTACCCGAGCGCGTCGAAGGCATCGGCGCCGCCGGCGTCGTAGCCGCCGTACCCACCGTGCTCCCTCACCAACGCCATGATCACACGACTCACGACAGGTGACCTCTGCTATAGTCGGTTGGAGACGAAGGTGTGGCTAATCTGCACGAGGAATTGCGCCAGCCAACAGATGGCTGCTACGCTGGTGTACTGCGGCGGAGTGTGCTTCCATTCGCGCCTGGGGCGCCGCTTATATAGACGCGGTTGCATGGTGACGCCATGCACATGGGGGCCGAGGAGGATTCCGCACAGGTGCCGCAAGGCGCATTAAATGCTCGAGGTTGGCTAGGCGATTGAGCTGCTGATCCTTGCCGAAGCCGTGTCTCCGGGCGGGGTGGATGGATGGGCGGGGGAGGAGAAGGGGAGGCAAGGTAGCAGAAGCCGCGCCGGAGCCGCCGGGGGCGCCCACGTCTCGAGATTCCGGACGCCTCTCCCGTCTCACGTGGCCGCTTGCAGGATGCCGCTTTGCCTTGCCTTGCCGCGCCTTTATGGCGGGCATGCAAATGGGTTTCATGGGGTTTCGATTTTTTTTTTCTTACAATTTCAATGCAGGAGGAAGCTACTGCCAACTTGTGCATGGGCATCTGATATTCTTGTGTTTTCCCTGATTTCCATGTACCAGTTTCTCGTTCTTTTATATTTGCTATACGTACGGTAGATGACAACACAATGATGATCTGATGGTTAAGCATTGTTTGTTTCGTCTTTTGTGCACACTACTACTACTAGCACTACTATTTAATTTTTCGTCCAATCTTTTAGGGTTACGTGTAATTAATTAGCTGAGCCAAACACAACATTGGGTACACACACTTTGCATCTCCACCCCTAGCACACCGCCTACCTATACTTGCTAAACCGATGATCGTGTTGGGTTGGGCAGCGCATGCATGTTCTTACAAAACTTGAGGCAACAAGTCAATCTCTGCTAACTGAATATATACATTATGTTTGCATCATTCGAGTTCAGTTTGGTTTTAGTGAACGATTAGTAGGTGCGCTGGAGGCGGATCCGAGGATGTCCACAACAGCATCATCAGAATCAGATACATCTTCGTCTGCTTGGTAGTGCGGAGCTTGAGGTTGATACTGCTGCTGCTGGTTGTCCATGTTCCATGTCCTCATCTGCTTGTGCTTGGGGCGGCGCACTTTGTGCTGCTGCAGCACCAGCACGGAGCCGCAGCCTACCATGTCGTCCGAGGCCAGCAGCTCGCCGACGGGGCCTAGCTCCGGGCACTCCTCGTCCAGATCTCCCATGTCGCTCGTCATCACGCCCCTGTCGCCGCCGGCCTTGCCGCCGTTGCCCACGACGAAGAGCGAGCACGCCCCCACCATGGAGCTCAGCGCAGTCACCGTCTCCGCGCCGTTGCTCACGTGCCTCTCCGTGTACGCTACCTGCCCTGGCGCCACGTACCTTCCGTACATGTCCGCCATGAACTCCTCGTCCTGCATCGCCTCCTCCGCCGTCTCTTGGTTGCCCAATAGGCCCTTCCCACTCGGGAGGAGGAACCTGCACAGGGTTACCCTCGCCGACGGCTGCGTCGCCAGCCGCGCTGCGAAGGCGACGGCCTCCCTGTCGTCTTCCCCGCCGAAGAACAACGCCATCACCTCAAGCTGCTCTCCCGTGACCTCCTGAGCGAAGGGGCGCTCCACGAGGATCCCCACCGTGCACTGAGACCTCTGCAAGACCCGCCGGTTCAGCTGGCGCCGCCCCTCGCCCCGGCACACCATGCGCCCGTCATAGCGCTGCTCCATGTGGAAGGGCATGATCACCATCGACGCGCGCGAGTCCTCCAAGTTGTGGCGCACGTCCGTGTCCATGGACGCCAGGTTGGAGATGGCCGTCATCTGGCGCACGTGCACGGCGTGGTCGAAGGTGAAGGTCGCCACGGCGGCGGCCACCTGGTCGATCTCACGCGCGTAGCCCCACTCGTCCTCGTCCTCACCCCCTTCGCGGGCGTGGTACAGCTGGTGGGTGATGGCGTACTTGCGTGAGGTGACGAGCTCGACGAGGTGCAGGAGGTACACGGGGAGCAGCGCGGCGCCCTTGGAGAGGTTGGCGAGCGTGAGCATGGGGTGCACGCCCGCGGCGCCGTGGACGCACACGAGCACCCGGAGCTCATCGTCCACCCTGATGTCCTGGAGGCAGCGCGAGCGGTAGCGGAAGGCGGCGCGCTGCTGGCGGACGATGGCGGCGGACGCCGGGCCGGCCATGAACGTGTTGATGATGGATGACATGAGGAGCACCACCTGCACGGGTTCGCCCCAGACATCGACCTTGTTCCCGAAGTTGATGGCGAGGATATCGGAGTAGCCCTTGACGTTGAGCAATGCACCCAGCACGACGGCCTCCCGCGTCGCCATGCCCAGCGCCCGCCCCGCCAGCACGGTGCCGGCCACCTTCCCAGCCGCGCTCAGCAGCGTGGTGACGGCGACAGCCACGATGAGCTGGACGGCGGTGAAGTTGCCGATCTTGGTGAAGTCGAGGCGGGCGCCGATGGCCCCGAAGCAGAGCGGCATGACGAGCTGGTGCACGGGGTAGGCGAGGCGATCCATGAGCGTGCGCGCCGTGGGGCCCTCACGCGGCATGGCGAGGCCGATGAGGAAGGCGGTCATGGAGGCGCTGTAGCCCAGGGCCTGCTGTACCAGGGAGAGGACCATGATGAGGAACAGCATGCCGCACAGCTCGTACTTGCTGATGTACTGGCGGCCGCGCTTGAGCCGGTTGAGCAGACGCGCGACCCATGCCACGAGGCTCACGGCCATCCACACCGCGACCGCCAGCACCGCCAGCCTCCCGGCCTTGAAAGTCGGGGAGGGCTCGTCCTCCTTGCGCACCTCGGCGCCGTACACGGTGTGGGTGACGATGATGACGCTGAGGGCGGTGAGGCTGGCCATGTCGTTGGCGAAGGCGGCGCCGATGGCAATCTGGCCGGTCTCGGAGCCCGTGAGCTTGAGCTCGGTGACGATGCGGATGAGGACGGGCGAGGCGGTGCTGGTGAGCACGAGCGCAAAGAGCGCGGTGGAGGCGAAGATCTTGTCAGGGTGGAAGGAGCCCTGGCCCGGGTGCATGAGGCCATAGCAGAAAGGCCCGGCCAAGACGGCGAGGACGAAGCAGAGCGCGGAGCCACCGCAGGCTATGGTCAGCGACCGGCGCAGGTTGTGGCGCAGGTAGCGCAGGTCCAGCTCGAGGCCGATGAAGAACATGAAGACCATGCGGACGAAGTAGATCGTGCCGCTGAGCGCGCTGCCGGCGTCCCGCATGCCTAGCTCCTGGAGGTCCATGGCACGGCCGAGCACCGTCGGGCCAACCATGATGCCGGCCTGCGTGCCGACGTCCGACGACGGCCGATTATTAATCAATAAAATATGCATGGCCAACCACTGGTTTACACGTGACGTGTGCATCATAGCATACCAGGATGTGGGAGATGATGCTTGGCTGGTCGAGGCGTCGGAGCGCGGATTGGAAGAGGCCGGAGAGCACGAGGACGGTGGCCATGATGCCGGTGATGGCCATGATGCTGGCCATGAAGTAGGCCCCCTCGCCGACCGCGGCGGAGCACTTGGCGCCGCCGCCGTCCGCCATCGCATCCGATTGACCGAGGATGGATCAGCGGGCTCCGGCCAGCCAGGCCTTCGATCCGCGCGCGCCCCGGCCCCCTAGCATGCTGCCATTTTACCTATATTTGCTCAACGTGCCGATGATCGCGCGGGTTGGGGTCATTAGGTGCTCCATGCCTCCATGCTTGCCCTTATTACAATGCAAACTGGTGGCTACAAAAGTCGATCTTTATCACCAACTAAATATATACATGGTGGTGTGTGTGGCGTGCGTGCATGCATCGTCATGCAATATGATGCACTAGTGCCAGTTCAATTAGGCTGTCACTTGTATTTGTGTTAAGAGGAGAATTTGAGGATGTCAAGAACAACATCAACATCGGCTGCACCAACATGGTGGTGGTGCTGAGCTTTGATAATCCTGCATGCTGTTGTTTGTCCATGCTCCTCCAAAAAGATTGTCCCAACTTGTTGGAGAGCATCCTTCATTTCTTGTGCATCAGCCGTGGATATGTTTTTATAGTATGTAATATTTTTGAAGTGCTTAGTGTTTTTGTATGATGTTCATTTTGTAACAGATAATGGACAATCCATTTGTAAAAGAAACTAAAAGTCAATATATATACTATTAAGATGTTTTCCATCAAAATACATCCTACTCCCTCTGCCCCAAATTGTAATTCACTTTAGCTTTATCCTAAGCAGACATCTTTTAACATCGATCGAGTTTTTATTAAAAAAAATATATCAACATCTATAATTCTAAAAAATACACTATCAAGATATAATTCATGGTGGATTTAATAGAAATAATAATTAAATGTTGTGAGAGTTGGTTCCTTTTTCCTATATAAATTTTTGCCTATTTCTAAAGCACGCAACGTTTCCTATATAAATATTTACCTATTTACCTATGTTGTATGCAGATTTGTAGGGAAGTTCTAACTTGATCTCCTTGAAACGCCGGTTTAGATCTTTGGTGATGCTGCCTTTCATGTATATCTTTCTATTGACTTTTAACAATTTGACTAAGGGAATGTTAGCGCAGTAGTACTAGTACTCCCTAGGGATCTACTTGATGAATCGATCGATGACGTACATACTTAGGGGGTTAAAATAGCGGGACAATGTGCTTCGGATGCTGTTAATCCCCTGGCTTCGCTGCTTCGACGCTGAACAATGTGCTTTGGATACTGTTAATTCCTGGCCTTGATGCTGGGTTGCTGGCAAATCAAGCCCTGCAGGCAATTCTCTGCTGTTCTTGAGCTGCTTGTTCCTTGTTTGTCTGTAAGATCAGAAACCCGATGCTCCTCCGCTCCTTTTTTTTTAGTACATGCACACGCTGTGATTAATGCAGGGCAGCGTCCATGCGCGCCAACAATATTCCGTCCGATCCTCTTCCCTGAAGTTGATCTGATAGCAGTAGAGCATAGCAGCAGGCCTCTTAATTGCGAGTCGAGAGTAGCATGCGTGCATGCACGTCGACGTATCGAGACTCGAGAGGGAGCTCAAATCTTGGCCGGCTTGCTAGGGGCATTTCGTGACTCTGTTTGGGTACGGACGCGTGTTGAATGCGTGCACGGTGCACTGATTCACGGTCATGTTCGGCGCATATGATCCCCATCCGATTCTGTGCTGGTTTAACTCGGCTGTTAATTTCTGTAATATTTATAACTCAGTTAGATAAGCAGCTTTTGATACAAGGAGTGGTGGATTTACCAAGTTTGTAAAAAAGAATAATAATATTTATAATATCAAATGAGCATCAGAGACCTATTATGAAAATATAGTTTCATAATTTATTACTACTTGAATACAGTAGATGTTAATACTCTTCTATGTAAATTTAGCAAACTTAGTATAGTTCGATAGGATAAACATGAAATACTCACTCACTCACTCCAATATGATGTGGAACCGTGTCAAATTTGGAGAATATTTACCATACTCGATCTACTGGTGGCCATGTTATCTATTAGGCTGATCCCAGGCTTGATATCCAAAATTAGAAAATTGTCTCATGTTTTAGGTTCGCTCCCATAAACACAAACGCATAATAACAAATTGTGTTGACTTACAAGAAGAAACAACAATACGAATGCACTGTAAAAGTTGTTTTTAATTAATGCTATCTTCGTGATATGGCAGTCTTGGATATAACACCATATTATTATGCACTATGATTAGCGTTATGCTATCCTTAGGTGACGTGTAGTACATGTGCATTCGTTATAATCAGTACTCTTAACTCCAGAGTGTGTTGAAAATTGCTTTAACGGGTCAACTAGTAGATAAATCCACCACCTCAAACAGAAGGAAGAAAAAAATTGACAAGTCCCTCTAGCCAATGTGTGGGAAGATTAGGCAATTAATGCGGCGAGATTACGGCATTAATGGCGCCCGTTCCAGCCAGGGCTGCTCAATTAATTAAGGCATGTGGAGTTCATTTATGAAGGCAACTTGCTGCTTTATCTTCCTGATGACCAACTAACCCCCAGCGGCCTCGCTTGGTAGCTGCCGTGATCGTCCTGGCCTGGACTGCAGCTGCATGCAGCTGCAAGTGCTCTCTCCTCCTCCATCCATCTCCATCTCTAGGATTCCGTTGCAATGGCGCATGCAACAATGACGAGCCGGGAGGAGGAAGAAGAGGAGGAGAAGGCTAGAAATGAACCGACCAGGCCACCAGCTGACACAAAACTAAGCATGCAGGGTTCAGCTCTGGTAGGTTATTTATTCATGGAGCGTGCGGCATGCCTGCCTCAGGGCGGTCCGGCGTGCGCACGTGCGTCGCTGACATTTGGAGCTAGGAGCCTAGGACCACGCACGCGTGAATGATCTACCAGTACTAAACACCGTCGGTAACGGCAGTTGTTTGTTATCACTATAGTAAGCTTGGTAGAGCAGACAGTAGTTGCTTGACCTGCCTAAAGTCTACTGTTACTTGTTTGGGCTTGTGAAGGACTAGCTAAACTATATATAGCATAACGCGGATGCTGGCTTTTCAGGTTCTATCACAAGGACATGTATTTGAAAGGGTCTAAAGATAGATCGAAGAAAATGGGGTAGATGTTGAGCGGGTCGCCTAAGGCAATAATTGCAGATGCATGGGGGGATTAGTAGCACATGATTATTGTTTTATTAGGGAAAATGGTTCTTGACTTACCCAATTTGTACATGAGTTATTAGATATAGAGTTGGTTTGTCTGTATCTGAAGCATGATTCGTTGCCCAAAATGTTAAACCTTTGAAGCAAAATCATTATTAGTAGAGCATCTTCGTTTGCTGCTGATAGTATGTGCCGGCAGGACTACTAGGAATATGCTTGTAGGTCGATAAGCTGAAGTGTTGGTTAACTACAAGAATTTGTGAGATGTTGTCTTACTGGAAGAATAATGAAGGTTTTTGCTACTAGCTCGTTAGTTGCTGCATTATCATAGCAAATCGATCTCTCTCTTGTGTACAACAGAGTTGTTGAATTCCAGTATCATGCGTAGGTCGGCCAATATGAAACATTAAGGAGCCACACAATGCTCCTAAATATCATTAGGAGCCTGTGTGGAATCTAACGGCTGCTCCTATTGTTAAGCCCTGCAGCCTGCAATATTATTCTCTCGTTCAGCTCGCAGCGGACGGAGCTATTTATTAGATCAGAATTACGATCATGAGACAACATGCCGCGCACTCATGAGTTCAATTCTGGCTCAATCGAATCATCTGATGAGTGATAAAATTCGCCAAAGCTTTGTTAGTGTCAGCAAGTGGGGCCACTTGGCAGCTAGATTATTGGTGCACCATTGATGAAGCTAATAGCCAAACATATAGCGGTGTAATCGGTCAACTAATACTCTACTGATATCATAAGTGGTCGTCATTTGCGATGCGGCGAAATAACCTAGCTGGTCGGCATCAGTACTGTCACAGCTACAGCTTCAAGGGCCATCTTATCACCTTTAACTATTCTTTTTTTCTCTGACCAAAACTATGCTTGGCAAGGTCGGCAGATCAGAAATTAATGCGGGCATCGACTCTGAAAATTCTTCGATCTGTCCTCGTAGTTACGCACAGTGAAGGACAAACCGCATAATCTTGCATGAAAATGTCTAGAAAAAAGTGCGCACTGAAACATCTACAGAATTGTAATAAGTTCCTTTCAGAGAAAAGAAGGAATTGTAATAAGTTTCGAGGGGCCGACAGGACGAACGCCGCTCTTGCTGTTGCGCGGTCAGACGGCCGCTGCACACGTGTTGAGTATCCTGGAGCGGGCCTGTAGGACGGGACGAGAAGGTGCATGCTGATCACTGCCCTAAAGAAATCGAGCGAGGCGCGCAGTGCCCAGCTGCGGAAATGGCCGCCGCACATTGCAGTTGCTGTTGGAGACATCCATCTCCAGCTCCAACTCCATTCGTGTGCGTGGGAATTTCTATGCTCTAAAAACTAAAAATACAGTGGGCGCCAATTATTGCCGATGCTGCTGGTGACAGTCCGCCGACAGTGTCACAGTGGGATCGTTCGCACGTGTGCTCTTTACTGCCGTCCGGTCAACAATTGACTGCTACTAATCTCGAGAGAATAGGGAGCCTCCATTGATCCATTGTAGAAGTAGGTGAACGGTCGGTCTTAAGACTCGATCGTCCCAGCTAGATGAAGATAGTAGCATCTCATAATCAGCTCAGCCCACTCCAACGGCAGCCATTTTTCAGTTGTTGGTGCTAGCTTAATTGAGGGGAAATTATGCTAGTGTGGGTACAACGGAATAAATAAGAAACAGGGAATGGAATTGATCAGAGTTCTCGAAAATGAAATCGCAGTGTCATGCAGTGTTCTGGTTGATTCCAGAGTCATATATACACGGAGTAGATTAGATTAGTCGCCATTTGCACTTAAGAAGATTTATGATTAACGCACCTTCTAGTTCATCCATGGCAATCTTCCCGGGACCACATACACTAGCTATAAAAAGACGGTCCATAAATTTTACCATAACCAGATTATACCACTGCAAAACAGAAATGATTGTGATGGTAGTTACAGTGGAGCTGAAAACATTGTCAGAAAGGTAATTATATTGCTGGTATACTCCACAATGCAGTATTATCGGTGAACCATACAGCCATTGATCATCGAAGGCTTTTGTGACACAGCTCTTACTAGAAGAACAAGAAAAACCTGCCACGTCCAAAAAAAAATGATAAAGAATCATCAAAGACCATAGCAGTTACATAGTTTTACTAATTACTCAGTTCTATGGGTCGCAATGCATTGGTGGCCACTTCAGTTTCGTCAGAAAAGAAAACTTAGTCTTTATACAGTTATTATGTGCTTCATGCAGTCTGGATCCGAGCAACGAGCACTTTAAATGCAGATTCCATCTGATGATTCAACGAATATACAGGATATTCAGATGCACAGCTAGCGATCATTTTGTGAGCACTTCTAGCTTCAAGCAAAAGATACTGCAATTTGCTTTGTATCACATAGTTAAGTAACAAATATTCAGATTACCAACCACTCCACGTACAAGCAACTAAAAGACATTAATGCAAGTCCTAGTTAACATAAGATGATTGGTCTAAAAAATATCATAAGCTGATTATAACTATTTTGTATCAATCCAAATGCCTTTTCCACCTCTACAGGAGGCAGATTCCAATTAGAAAAAGAAAAACAATTATTGATTGTGTCCAGAGGCAACTATCATCTCCCTGATTGATCAGTTCTTTGACTGAAGGAAGTTAACACTATGGTTTTTGTTGATAATACCTCTGCTGTCGGCAAGCAAGTACTCCTTATATTACTAGTGCATTTTCATCTCCTGCATCCTGATCTATGCCTTGACCGAAGGAAGAAAAGGGACTAATGGAGAAGATACTCTATCTGACTGGAACGCAAGCAGCTTAGGTTAATACTCTACTTAACGATGTGGCCTTTATTGATCATACCTCGGCTCTCGGCAAGTGAGTATATTAGTTCCACGTACTAGCAACTAAGAACAAGCATTGATTATACGCTAACTAAGTCCTGGAGCTTGGCTCAAGCCTGGTACTAGGAGACATCTGAAAGTAGTATTAGATATGGACCAGGTCCAGTAAGAGTCAAGGGCAGTGCAGTCTAACTCTGGGTATTTGGATAAGGGTTTTTAATTTTTGTTCTCTGACCGTGAAGTGCAATCTGCTTTAGTTAACACTATGGGTTTTATTGATCATAATTCATAAGTCTGCTGTCGGCAAGTATATTCAGAATCACAGCGATCATTTCTTGAGCACTTGGAACTGCGGCCAAAAGATGCTGCAATTTGTCAGGGAACCTACGGTTATCACAAGTTCTCAGATCAGTATGCAACTCCACGTAGAGGCAACCAAAACCACATTAATGCCAGTCCTAATTCACAGGCTCTATCTGATTCAGTAGCTCTATCTGACGGTGAAGCGCAAGCTGCTTCGGTTAATACTTCTAATACTCCTACTTAGTAATGTGGCTTGCATTGATCATGTATACCGCGGCTGTCGGCAAGTGACTAATATTAGTTCCACGTACTTGCAACAAAGAGCAAGCATTGATGATGCCTACCCTAACTATGTTCTGGAGCTGGCTCAAGCCTGGTACGAGGAGACAACCGAACGTAGTATTAGATTAGATATGGACCAGGTTCCATTATCTTATTTCTTTTACATAAACCAGAAATCGAAAAAAAATATATAAACGTGTTTCAAAGCGGAGCCTAAAAGTTCAGACGTTCCATTTAATTTTGGCCCACTTATGAACAATGTCAGCCCAGTTATGGCCCAGCAACTACCCAAACGTGTATCTATTAGAGCGTTCTCGAGAACCGTCGACTTTCCGGGCCTTCTAATCACAGCGCGGGCGCTAGGAAGGCCGCTCGCGCACCATCTCGGACAGCAGGCGAGTTTCATTTTTAGAAAACTTTCCTCATCCGCAACTTTTCTAGTTTTGAAAATTTATAACTTATACATATAAATTTTATATATAACTTTTTACAAGCAACTTCTCGGGAAACATTTTTCAGCACAACTTTCGTGATACACAATTTTACGCATAACTTATTTCAATCAAATTTTCAGAAGATATTTTTTAGCATAATTTTTCACAACATACAACTTACATATACAACTTTTTTTAGAAAATTTATCGGAAGATTTGTTTATCATAACCTCCACGATAATATTATCTGGAGAACATCTCGCGCAACTTTTACGTATAAGTTCACTATCCAACTTTTCGAAAAATATTTTTAGCATAATTTCAGTGAAACATTTATCAAACAAAAACTTCTCAGGAGAAAACAGAATAGAAGGTAAAAATACTGAAAAGAGAAAAAGATAACACTTGGTTTAACAGAACTCAAAGGAACACATTAAAGAAGGAAAAGAAAAGGAAAGAATGTAACTAATACATGTGCCCATCATGGCATCACGTGTGTGCGCACTAATAAAATAAATTGTATTAGCTCATAATAGACTTCTGTATTTCTAAGACCTTCACGCACGGACTCAAGCTAGCCTCTGTCTCAACAGAGCACGGACAGCTTGTCTCGCTGTCTCGTCACGTGTCAGAAGCTTGCTAATACGTACCGGTGGAATTGGATTTCCGCGCTCCGCGCCGGAAAAAAGAAAGGGAAGGAGCGCTCCGCGCCGGTCGCATCCAGTGCTGGGAAGAAAACTAGCGCGCGAGTGTGGCATGGAATTGCGCGTCTTTCCCCTTCCTATTTCGAGGGCGACTCGCTCTTCCCTCCGTCGATCCGCCGGTCCCCTCTCCTCCGGCATCCTTACCGGCGGTGGAGCTGAGAGGAGTGCCCAGCTTCTTGACGAGAGGGTCCTTGTAGCTTCTTTGTTCCGTCAACGTCTTCTATACCGCTGGCTAGAGTTAGATTACCTGTACATTTCTCCGATGACAATGGCATCGGCAGCAGCGTCTCCGGCAAAATGTGCGTTTCTCCGACGACGATAGCATGGATAGCAGCGCCTCCGGCGAGATCTGCACTAAGTTAGGCCCTGTTTTCCACCCCGTAAACGCAAAAAAGCCGTAAAGGCAAAACTTTCAAAGAAATCTTGCTAATTTGAAGTACTAAATGAAGTCTATTTACAAAACTTTTTGCATGGATGGGCTGTAAATCGCGAGACAAATCTAATGAGCCTACTTAATCCACGATTTGCAATAGTGATGCTACAGTAACCATCCGCTAATTATTGCTTAATTATGGATTAATTAGCATCATTAAATTCGTCTCGCGATTTACAACCCATCCATATAAAAAGTTTTATAAATAGACTTTATTTAGTACTTCAAATTTGTAAGATTCCTTTGAAAAAAATTTGCCTTTACGCCTGCCGAACTAAACACAGCTGTGCTCCTTTGTGAGCTTTCCCTTCCGGGTAGGTGGTGCTGCCGCCAGCTGCGGACTTTCTGATGGGCTCCGTCTTTGGACTGGAGGATGGCGCCATCCTTTTCTCTAGCAGTCTGGACGGTGGCTGCAACAGATTCTCTCGTTTTGAAATCGGGTTGGATCCTAGCTACCACGTGTTCCGGTGGTTTACCTCTCCTTTGGGGTGAATTGTCGCTTAGCGAGCGAGAGATGCTAATGGTTGTGGCGTTAGATATCTTGTTGTCCGGCGAAGCGATGGCTTCCGGCCATCCCGTTCGATCTAAGCGTTCAACGGCTACAAAAGCACATTGGAGTTTCTGATATGCTACTTTTGGTGCTAATGAAAATTTCTGATGTTCCTTCGTCGGAAGGGTGGTCGGCCTCAACGAGCTTGTTCCAATCGTCGGCCACGAGGACAATCGGGATTGTCATGCAAGGATTTGAGTGTAATTTTTATTTTTTTCAAGAGCATCTTTATAAGATGTGGGATGTAAACTATCGTAACTCTGTATGAAATACGAACCCGGTTTTTCTAAAAAAAAGAAAAAAACACAAAACGTCATCACTTCCACTTCCTCCAGCTCTCTGTTAGAAATTCAGTAGCTCCAAGAAGAGGCAGCAGCTCTGATCAGAAGCAGCAGTAGCAGCTGCACATTTCAGAGTCGAGACTATACAGACGAGTTAGAATTCTTGCTACTCCTGTGTCCTGTCTAGTTAGAATTTAGAAGAGTTTTTTTTATAACAGAATTTAGAAGAGTTCGCAACCTGAATTCCTGTAATACAAACTGTACAAGGGCATCACATCAAGACCAATCCATTTTGCGTAGGTGGTCATAGAAGTGGAACCAGCAAGATCGATCCATATGCATTGCTGACACTATCCATATATTCTATGAAAAATGCAGATGCCATAGTTATGCGTGTGACTGAATTCAGGCTCCAGAGTTGAGAATAGCGACGTTCATTCTTGTGCTTCAGTTGCTACACATCTACGCAGCACACGGACAAAGGAGAAGGGGTATAGTCGCCATTGTCCAGTGCAAGAAAATTTGAAAAGATAACAGAGAGAGGCAGAACTGCTGCTGAATTGCATTACATGAGCACCAAGTTCTTACAGCTATCTAGTCTTGCACAAGCAAGATGTGCCAAACAATGATCTGCTCTTTCTCTGCCAAATGCATAGCTAAAGATACAGTACTCGTGCCTAGCAGTGATTCAGATGAAATCTGGATGGTCACTTCTGCTTCTTCGATTTCTTCGGGGGGTTCTTGTCTGGTGCTTCACCGTCGTCATCAGATTCACCCTCAATGGAGTCGTCAGGAACATCATTGGAGCATTGCGCTTGGTGATGTATTCCTTAAGAATCACCATGCTCTTCTCCTCCATCGTGGCCAGCTGCTCGGACAGGATACCGGACTCGGAGCTGATAGCAAACGATTCTGCTCTAGGAACCAGGTTAGCCTTCTTAGCTGTCTGATCGGATCTGACAGCACAAGGGTCTCCCTGTCCGAACAAAACCGGCAAGGCACCGGAATCCTAACTCTAGTCAGCATTTATGTCTAGTCCGTCGCACTAGCTTGCCATGTCATGTCCTCAGTCCTCGCCTCTCATCAGGTCATCTGTCGTGTGGTGGAAGACGCAGGGTGGGCTCCCTCCACTGTCCAGGCCTAATTCTTCCTGGCCATGAAAGCCCATGACTCAGGACGGGCCTCCCTCCATTGTCCAGGCTCGGATCTCGACCGTGTGAAAGCCAAAAAGGCCCAATGCCTCCCTCGGTGGTGAGGTGACAGGTGAGGAGAACCTTGGCTTCGACTCCAGAGCATAGGACGCAAATCAGCGTAGGACGCACACGGCACACACACATGACCCATGTTCTCATCTCTCATCAGATCATCTATTCGCAGACGACAGGTTGTTGCATTGGAAGCCTGTGCTGTCGTACAGGTCTAAAGGGGGTCATCTTTTTCTTTGCCTGAAATTGCTATTTGTTGCTGTCGTGAGTTCTTCGTGAGAGGGGGGAGTACTCTACTTTACACCTAGACCGAGAGCGAGAGAAGCTTCGGAGGGTGCCCGTTGTTGTGTCTATCCAGCCAAGTCGTACAACCTGATAACATTTAGTTTTCTTTTTTTTTCTTGAACAAGCACTGAAAAATAGATACACTGTGTCAGAAGCTTTGTCCAATCACTAAGTAGGGGAGAAAGGGCACTAGACGCGTGTTGTCTAGTACCACTTCCTCCATTCAGATCTACATGACGTTTCGGATATCTGTAGAGAGGGATTGAATCAACCACACTTGTATTGATTCAGAGTGTAGTATTTATACACGTTACATGCATGCATGAGACTAACTAATCTCTGCTAGATTGCTAGATTACAGGAGAGTCGCGGGGAGCCATGCGGAGCGTGGCAAGTGCGCGCGGCGCGCGGGGCGTGGAGCGCATGGCGCGGAACGGAACGCGCAGAGCAGAGCGCATCAGACGCGAGTCGTTCGCGTGACCCGCGCCGTGCAGTTGCATGAGATCCAACACCCCCCCGCAGTCTCAGCTCGTCGATCCGACGCAGAGGCTGGACCTAAAATCTTCAAACAACACCGTCGGGAGCCCTTTGGTGAAAATGTCTGCGAACTGGCGAGCGCTTGGAATCTGTAGAACGCGAAGTTCGCCGACGGCCACCTTGTCCCGAACGAAGTGTATATCAATCTCGATGTGTTTGGTTCGCCGGTGATGAACGGGGTTGCGAGCCATGTACACACTCGAGATGTTGTCACAGTACGCCACCGTCGCCTGAGGAACAGCACATTGGAGCTCGCCAAGAAGCTGCCGGAGCCAAGAGCACTCTGCCACTGCATTGGCCACGCCGCGGTACTCCGCCTCGGCAGATGATCTGGAGACGGTGGTCTGTCGCTTGGACGACCATGAGATGAGCGCGTCGCCGAGGAAGACAGCGAACCCAGATGTAGAGCGGCGAGTGTCGGGGCACCCTGCCCAGTCGGCGTCTGTGTACGCGGTGATCGTTGGTTTCTTGTTGGCATGGAGATAGAGCCCAAGCGTCGTCGTTCCCTTGATGTAGCGAAGGATCCTCTTGAGCATCGCACCGTGACACTCCTTGGGCGCGTGCATGTGCAAGCATACTTGTTGAACGGCGTAAGCTATGTCGGGCCGTGTCAGTGTCAAGTATTGGAGTGCACCAGCCATGCTTCTGTACCAGGACGCGGCCTTCAGAGGTACACCTTCAGTGCTTGAACACTTGGACTTGGTGTCGGCAGGGGTCGCTGTTGGTTTGCAGTTAGTCATGCCGGCGCGTTCCAGGATGTCCAGAGCATAGGCGGACTGGGAGAGAGCGAAGCCGTCGCCAGTGCGCCGGACGTCGATGCCGAGGAAGTAGCTGACGGGACCCATGTCCTTGACGGCGAACGCAGACTTGAGGTTGGCGATGATCTTATGTAGCAGGGCCGTCGTGGAGGCAGAGAGGATGATGTCGTCCACGTACAAGAGTAGGTACGCCATGGATGTGCCTTGGCCGTAGACGAACAGTGAGGAGTCGGAACGACATTGCCGGAAGCCAAGGGAGATGGCATGCTCCGCAAACCTGGTGAACCAGGCACGAGGTGCTTGACGGAGACCGTATAGGGAACGGGATAGGAGGCACACGGCATTCGGATGCGCCATGTCCTCAAACCCCGTCGGTTGCTGGCAGTGAACGCGTTCCGTGATGTTGCCGTGGAGGAACGCGTTCGTGACGTCCAGCTGGTGCGCAGGCCATTTCTTGGAGGCGATCAGCGTTAAGACGGTGCGGATAGTGGCTGGCTTGACGACCGGGGAGAAGGTCTCGCCGAAGTCGATCCCCGGTCGTTGATGAAAGCCACGAACCACCCACCTGGCCTTGTAGCGTTCGAGGGTCCCGTCGGACCGGTACTTGTGGCGAAACACCCATTTTCCGGTGATCACCTGGGCGTCTGGGGGTCGGGGAACCAGTGTCCAGGTGTTGTTGCGGAGAAGGGCGTCGTACTCGAGCTGCATCGCCGCACGCCAGTTGGCGTCTTTGAGTGCTGCGCGCACGGAGCGTGGGATGGGAGAGATAGCTGACGTAGTACCGGCAAGGGCGTACTTGGGGTTGGGCTTGCGGATCCCTGCTTTGGCGCGAGTTACCATGTGGTGTTGTGGTGGCTGCGGTGCGTCTCGCACGGTAGCAGGTGGAGGCGACGGCGTGGCCGTGACTGCGGCCGGCGAGCAGGTGGGTGCCCCTGGAGATGACGGCAACGAGCCGGTGTGGACTGTGGGAGGCGATTCCGGCACAGGCCCAGGCACCGGACAGGGGCGCGGGTCATCATCGTCGGTGGGCGCTGCCGTGGACGGCGACGTCGGGGGTGTACAGGCCGGCGTCGCAAGCCGGAACGGGAAGACGGTCTCGACGAAGTTAACGTGGCGAGAGGTGTAGACGCGGCGCGTGGCGATGTCGTAGCAGCGATAGCCACGATGGTCGTTGGGGTAGCCGAGGAAGACGCACGCCACGGAGCGCGGGCTGAGTTTGTTCGCGGCCGTTGGTGTGAGGTTGGGGTAGCAGAGGCAGCCGAAGACGCGGAGCTCGTCGTAGAGGGGTGGGGAGCCGAGGAGGAGCTGGTGTGGCGTCATGGTTCCAGTGGCGCGGCAAGGGCGCCTGTTGATGACGTACGTCGCCGTGTTCAGGGCCTCCGCCCAAAACGAAGAGGGAGCTGCACTTTGGATTAGTAGCGTGCGAACACAATCGTTAATCGTGCGTAAGATCCGCTCAGCCTTCCCATTTTGCTGTGAAGTGTGCGGACAGGAGAGACGAAAGCTAGTGCCATGGGCAGCTAGGAAATGGCGCAGGGCATGAGTATCAAACTCGCGCCCGTTGTCAGTTTGGAGAGCTAGAATGGGGAGCTGAAACTGTGTATGGACGTAGGAGAAGAAGGAGCGAATGATATTTTGAACATCAGACTTGCTGCGAACGGGGAAAGTCCATATGTAATGAGTGTAAGCATCAATCAAAACAACATAATACTTGTAACCCGAATTGCTATAAATTGGTGATGTCCAGACATCCGAATGCACTAATTGAAAAGGGAAATAAACTGGTGTTTCTGAAGAGGCAAAAGGCAGTCTAACATGTTTGCCCAGCTGACAAGCATGGCAAGAATGAGCTGCTGATTTATTACATCGGAAATCAAAGGTTTGCAGGATCTGATGGAGAGCGCGCGAGCCTGGATGCCCAAGACGGTTGTGCCACAGCTCCACCGAAGGTGTTGACGAAGCAGTGAGAGCATGATGTTGTGGCAGCCGCAGAGGGTAGAGGTCGCCGGAGTTCTCACATCGGAGCATCACCGTTTGGGTGGCCAGATCCTTGACAGAGAAACCAACGGGATCAAATTCAATTGAGACATTGTTGTCGCGGGTTAGTTGTTTGACGGACACCAGATTTTTTATCAGAGAAGGAGTAACGAGAACGTTGTTGAGATGGAGAGGAGAAGAAGATGTAGGAATGGTAGCGACGGCTGTATGGGTTACAGGCAGCCGGGCGCCGTTTCCAACGGTTACGAAAGAGGGAAAGGGGAGAGGCCGAGGGGAAGAGGTGATACCGGAGGTAGACGACATGTGCGATGAAGCGCCGGTGTCGAGGTACCAATCTGCGGAGCTCGGCGGCTGGGTGGCGACGCCAGCAGAGTTCAGGGCGGTGTAGAGCGCGCTGGTGTCCCATGGCGACGCACCGTAGGAGGAAGAAGGCCCCAGAGCAGTAGGAGATTGGTGATGGGCCATCATCGCCTGCTGGGCCTGAAACGGCGGACGAGGACCCAGGACGCCGGAGCCGGGCGCGCGGAAGGGCACGCCCCAGGCCTGGACAAGCCCAGTCCACGGGTTGAAGTTGCCCATCCACGGAGCGGGTGGGCGCTGGGGTGCGCCGCCGGAGCTGTTGCCGCCGAATGTGGTGGAGCCGGTGGTGGGGCCGCGTCCGCGGCGCTTGTGCTTGGAGCGGGAGCTGCGGTTGCCGCCAGTGTCGCCGCTGGAGGAGCCTCCAGTGCCGGAGGAGGGGGCACCGTGGCCGGAGGCGCCGCCCTGCGGAGCGGATCCGGCAGAACCACCGTGGCCGGCGAGGAACGCCTGGCCAGCCTCCGCCTTGTCGTCCTGTTGCAGCTGCAGCTCTTCGAGGAGGAGGTAGGAGCGCGCACTCATGAAGGTGTGCGTCTTGGAGGTGAGCACCGGCTTGACATGGCGAAATTTCTTGTTCAGGCCGCGAAGCAGATTCAGCACCTGGCTGGGCTCGGAGACGGGGTGGCCGACGTCGCGCAGGCTGTCGGCGAGCTTCTTCAACTTGGCGCAGTAGTCGGAGATGCTGAGGTCGCCCTGAATGATGCTGCGGAACTCGGCCTCAAGGAGAACCGCGCGCTGCATCTCATTATCGCGGAAGAGGCCCTCGATATCCGTCCAGATGGTGAACGCAGAGGCATCGGGCTTGTAGACGAGGTCGAAGACGCCCTTGTTGATGGTGGTGTAGATCCAATTGGTGAGGGTGCAGTCAACTTGACGCCACTCGGCATCGCGTTCATTGAGTGGCGGCGGCGAGCGAACGTGACCGACGAGGCCAAACTTGCCGAGAACAGAGTCGAACAGGCAGCGCCACTGGCTGTAGTTGGAGTCGAAGAGGTCGAGGAGGATGGGGACGTGGTTGCGGATGTTGACCGTCTGAACCACGGCGAGGGAGGCAGGTTGAGGCGCGCCGAGAGGGAGGCCGGAGTCGCCAGAGTTGGAAGAGGATGAGGAGTGCGCCGGCGAATGCGCCATGGCGCTGGAGCGGAAGCGGGGATGTAGGATCACACGGTAACTGATACCATGTAGAGAGGGATTGAATCAACCACACTTGTATTGATTCAGAGTGTAGTATTTATACACGTTACATGCATGCATGAGACTAACTAATCTCTGCTAGATTGCTAGATTACAGGAGAGTCGCGGGGAGCCATGCGGAGCGTGGCAAGTGCGCGCGGCGCGCGGGGCGTGGAGCGCATGGCGCGGAACGGAACGCGCAGAGCAGAGCGCATCAGACGCGAGTCGTTCGCGTGACCCGCGCCGTGCAGTTGCATGAGATCCAACAATATCAACTGAACGGCATGTAAAAGCGATTAGGGCAATAGTATAATACTATCTTCATTTTAAATTATAATTTATTTTAATTTTTTAGATACATAGTTTTTCTATGTATTCAGACATAGAGCACATCTAGATACATAGCAAAATATATATAACAAGAAAAGTTAAAATAAATTGTAATTTGGAACGGATAGAGTAGCATTATTTACTCAATCAAAGTGGTGGTTCTCATTTCTCAATATGCAACTGTACCCGGACATCATTTTCCTATTATTACGTTGCCTGTAACAAACTATCTCGACTCTCCTAATAATCAGTGTTCACCTAAAGGCTAAATGGTAGTCGTTCGGTCATCCCTTGAGTAGCGAGTAGGCCATGTACACTAAACAGTGTGTACATAGGCTATACGGTTTGTACGACAAAAATAAAATTCATATATTTATGCAAGTAAAATTTGGAAAATCTAATATTCTATCAACCAAACATTACAAATTACCAAGCTTAACTGTTATATAGACCAAATATATAATCATATGCTCCTTATCAATTGATCATGTTATAGGACAAATCATAATTTACAAATAACAAATGTCATGCCGTTCAAAAAATAAGGCATAGTTGATAGTTCTCTGTAGCCTAAATGTTGTTTGAAATGGTCTACTCGTCGTGTAAAACCGTGTAGTTGCCCTTTTTTACACCGTGCAGGCCTTGTAGCCCTACTTTTTATTATGTAAACGGTTGGATCGTGTAATCACCGTTTAAGCCCTAAACTACACGGTAGCTTTGTCGAGTAGTGTGTACACGGGATACACGGCCGTTTACAGCAACATTGCTAGTAATAAAAGAGAATGGCGGTCCATGTTTCTTTGAACTTGACAAGCAGAAACTACAAAGAAAATCAGCAGCAGGAGGGGTGGATCTTAAGAGGAGGCTAGGCGGATTCGAGCCCTCCTACCCCGTCAAGATCAATCGCTATTCCTCTAAGTTCTCTCCTTCGTTTTTGGGAAGTAAGAATGGAGAAAAAGAGGGAGGAGGAAGAAGAGAGGTGGAGGAAGAAAAAAAAAGGAAGATGAATTTTTTTTCATTTCTTGGCTAGATTCGCCGCTGAGCAGCAGGTACATGAAACGATTTAATAGAATAGAAGAGAAAGGACGCTTTTGTTTTCTGCTCCTCTTCCTTTTCCAATACGAATACGCTTGTTCTCTGCCACCTGCCATTTGCTTCCAAAAATAGTCTGCATAATGTTCTGTCGCCTTTATTATTTCAAGAAAATAATGTTCTGTCGCCCAGAAAGAATAGTAGTGGATCAGAAGCACAGGTTATATGTAGCCACTAGCCAGGCAGCCGACGTTGCCCGACACCCTGGCGCCTCGCCGCACCACGCTGGAAAGGCCCCGCCGCCGCCTCGCCGCGCACCTGTCACCACGAAAAACTAACGGCGGCGGCGAGGCACCGGGGGAGGACGAGCCGATAAGGCGAGCACGCCCGCCCCACCTTCCGGTGGTCCACGTCCCAGCGACAGCGAGGGGGTGGCGGCGGGTGCATTCAGTGCCGGGGGCGCTGCGCCGCAGCGTCACGCAACGCGGCGAATATTCGAAACCCACCCCGCCTCACCGCACAGCTCGCGGCCACCGCGCGGGTCTGACGGTTCTGCCCCTGCTCGCGATCGTGGAAACCACGCCGCCCCGTCGAGCCGTTGCTTCCCGGGAGAACATCGCTCGACTGGCGTCCCGTCAAGGTGTCGATACTCCGTCCTCGCCGAGCAGAGCCGTCTCACGGCCATGTTCCGATACGATCCAACGGACATGCTGAGGAGGCAGCCAATGGGGGTGCCGCGTAGGACGGAATGATGGAGTCTCCGCAGTCCACACCCTGGCGCGAGTCATGCGAGCATGTCGTGCCATGCTAGGCTCGCTTAATTATGGGGCTTCTGGATTTGTCTGCATCCTTTTGCCAATCGCTAAACTTCAGTACGTCATTTGGCATTGTTTTATTTGGGGTGGTTGGAGCCAGAATTGTACCAAGGTACTGATGATGGCAGTAGGAGCATGGGTCGTTTTCACCGTTTGCCGAACCGGTGGTTCTATGTGAGATCATAGGACGAATATAAAGATTAGAGCATGCCACCCGAACTAAATCCAAATTAACAGCATGTGTACTTATGAAAGACATGATCGTTTGCACTGTGCCTTTGGATATATGTAAGCGCTAGACAATGCCTGTTTGTGCTGATACAGTAGTAGAAAAGTATTTTACTGCTAGAAGGTATATACTTACTTCTCTACAGTAAAACACATGTTAGAATAACTCTCATATTGAAATGGGACTCAAACGTAAACAATGTAATACTTTTTAGTAGCAATTTCTCCACCAAAATGGCTCTTGACGATATAGCGCTCAACAATACTGAGCATATTATGTTAACGATCAATCCATTAAAAAGTAGAAATACCTTCATGAGCATATATTTAAGGATTTTTAAAGGCTAGTCTAACGGTTGCATCCTTCCGTGCGTATGGCACTTTTTCCTACCAATGGATTTGGTCAATTTCTTTTTTTAAAAGACAAAAAGTTGGTCAAGTCCTCGAGTTGATATGATCAAAAAATTGTCTAAAGTTTGCAAACTTGGTCCATAGAAACGAAACCACTCAAATTGTTTTAGTTTACATGAAATTCAAATTGCTGCATTTTTCTAGCTCTAGTACAAACTAGTACTCCTTTTCTCGACACTGCTTTAAGCACGAAGATCAATTAAATACGGAACAAACTGCACAGCACTTTCCAAACCTTAAGTTGTCCAATGTCAGGCTGACAGGCGCTTGCATCCACTCACATCGATGTCCCCGTTAACCCTCAAATAATAGTCCAATGAGAGGACCCCGAGTCGGATCCAAATGATCACGTCATCGAAATCCCAAAATCTGGGGGGTAACGTGGTCATTTGCCGCACCGCACGCTCCCTCGCGAGCACCGCTTTTTTGCCAGCGGCTGGGAATTTACCACGCTACCCCTCTGCCCCCCTTTCCTCTCTCTCCCTCTCCCCCCTACTGCCGCTCCCTTTCCCAAATCCGGCCGCACGACGCACCAGCCAGGCAGCCACCAACCGAACCCCCCCCCCCCCCCCCCAACTCGAAGCCCAACCCGACCCGAGCGCCAGGTCCCGTACACCCCGCGCGGTCGCCCCCCTCGCCTCTGCGCCGCGTCCGGCCGCCGGGAGCGGACCGGGCACCTCCCGGTGAGCGCCCACTCCGCAGATCCGTTCGGTTTTTTCTCAGCTTGGTTTCTTGGGGTTCTTGGGATTTCGGGGGTGTCTGTCCCGGGGGATCAAAATTTACAACTTTGGAGCGCTTGGTAGACGCTTCTTGGTTCTTGGTAATGCCGGGGTTTCTTGTTGCCCTGGGGGAGGATTCGTTCGGTTTTCTTGATAATTAGGGTTTCTTGGCTTGGTTTTCTTGATAATTAGGGTTTTGGTGGAGGGAGCTTTGTTTGGTAACCTGTTTGTTCTCTTGGCTTGGGGAGTTGCAGGGTGGGATAGGCGCTTTGGTTCTTGGATGAGCCGTGAAGGGATTGGAAGGAAGAAGGCGTGATGTTTACTCCGCAGGGGAAAGGATGGACCGGGTGGTCAACACCGACTCCGGCGAACCAGCGGAGCGGTGGTGGTGCTCCGGCCGCATCGGCGCCCCTTGGAAAGGGGAAAGGAAGAGTCGCCGAGCTTGAGCACGAGGTTTTGCCAAATCTTTGTCTTTTCGTCCAGTCGGTGTAGCTTCTGAGTATGAATTGTCTATGTTTCTCTGCTCATGTTTGTCTCGAAACGATTTGAAACTAGGCCTCTGAAGTAGGATGAACTATTGTATATCTGACTTTCTGTAGAATGTATTCAGTCTGTAAAGATAAAAAAACCACTTTAGTTTGTAGATATCCAATTCTTCACTTTATACCCTGTTGCTTTTTAAAAGTCTGTTATGGTATCACATTTTATTAGCATAGAGAAAATTAGTTACGAAACTGTTGCAGCATTGCTTATGATGGAGTCAGGGGTTTACTATGCACCACTTCTGGACATAAGCCAAATTTCAGATGGCCCAATGAACAAACAGTTGTGAAATAAGCAGTACTTCCATTGCTATATGACTTTTTTACACCTGTTAAATATTTTTCCATGTTGGTTTCAGTGATTTGAAAAATATAATTACAAACAGTTGTGAAATAAGCAGTACTTCCATTGCTACGAGGCATTTTTAAACCTCCAATTGATTGACTTTTGGTCATTGTTGTAATAGTTATTTACTTCTCTGTCTATGCATATCTGCAGTTGCATGAATATCAGTACAATATGGGGCTGCTCTTGCTCGAGAAGAAAGAATGGGCAGAAAAACTTGAGGAAGTCAGTCAAATGCTGAAACAGAAGGAGGAGATATTGAAGCGGGAACAAGCTGCACACTTGAATGCTATATCAGAATACGAAAGGCGGGAGGAGAGCATGCGGAAAGCATTGGGTGTTGAGAAACAATGTGTAATTGATGTAAGTTGGTTTATCTAAGAATTCCTATTCTTGCAGTTCCAGCAACACAATTCTGACCTGGAGATGCCATGAGTAACAGAACACAAATTTATGTCTGTATGCTTCTGTGTAAAAATGTGATGATTAATACATTATTTGGAACGGAATAGAAAAAAGTATATCCATACCCTTCAATGACCTGCTAATTTTGAAATTGACCTTTAGTAGCCAGGATGATCTTGTGAAGTAATTGATAGGCAACACTACATGGATTGTATTGCGTTTGCCTTTCCACTCTTTAGTTATATAGTTATATCAGTAAAATTTTCCTGTACATAGCCTTCTGATTATATCTGAAATATTTCCTTACTTTTGTTTTTTAATGCTGCAGCTGGAAAAAGCCTTGCGTGAAATTCGCTCAGAGATAGCTGAGGTCAAATTTATGTCTGAGAAAAAGACAGCAGACGCTCAATCCCTTGAGGCTAGTTTGGAGGAAAAATCCTTGGAGATCGAGGGAAAACTTCATGCTGCAGATGCCAAACTTGCAGAGGCAAACCGTAAGAAGTCACAAGCTGACCGAGATTTAGATGAGGTCGAAGCTCGTCAACGTAGACTGGAGAAGGAGAAACTGTATTTTGAGACTGAGTATGTCAGTTTTGCTATTTTGTTTTTTCTACTTATGCTTGACTTGATTGCGCTGCGCATGTGGTTAAAGTTCCATTGTTTTGCCATGTTTAGGCGGAAAGCACGGGAAAAACAACTCAAGGAGCAGGAGGAATCACTGCAGGAATGGGATAAAAAGCTGAAGGAAAGTCAGAACAGACTTGTTGATTTGCAGAGGTCTATAAATGATCGAGAGGAGAGAGCTAACAAGAATGACCAGCTTTTCAAGATAAAACATGGTGAACTGGAGGAAGCAAGAAAGTCAGTGGAGGCAAATAAACGTGCTTTGAAAGCTAAAGAGGATGATATTAACAGAAGATTAAATGAATTACATTCACAGGAAAAGGTATCTAATTTTATTCCTGACTGCCTTTTCTTTATCTGGTGTTGAGAATTCAGTTTGCTCATTTTTTATTTGTTTTGCAGGATGCTAACTCAAAGCGCAAGGAGCTGGAAGAACAAGAAAAGAAACTGATTGAGAGAGAAGAAAAGGCCAGTAGTCGGGAAAAAGTAAGTAGAACAGAGAACTAGCCTCGTGTACCTCATTTTGCTTCTACCAATAAATGGATACCCTTATGCCACTCTTTACACTGGCCTTGGTCATACACCCTTTGTACCCTATGGCCTGTTAAACTTCTGTTATGTTTTGTTCCTTTGCGTCACAGCTTGTTCCTGTATTATCATTTACCATATTTTTTTAAGGATTTTTTGCATATAGTTTTGCCATCATATGAAGTCAGATTTAGCTGGGTTGCTACTGTTCCTAGTTTACCTTAGTGCTTGCCAATATTATTATTAAATAGTGTTCACTGTATGCCATTTCTTCTGTTATTATTGAATGCCACATTTTTCGTGAATGTTTGATAGTCTAATCATCAATCATCATAATATTGCTTTCCAGGAAGGGCTTCAGAAGCTTCTTGAGGATCATCAGGTGGATCTTGAAACCAAAAGACGTGATTTTGAGTTAGAACTGGCGAGGGAGAGGAAATCCTTTGATGAAAAGATGGTACAGAAGCAAGCGGATTTAGTGAAAAGGGAGAAAGATGTCAAATCATTGGAGGCTAAGCTTTCTAAAAGTGAGCAGGTATTGAATGACAAGAAGAAAGAAATGGAAGGTTGGCAGAATGATCTTGATGCCAAATCCAAAGCTCTGAAGAGATGGGAGGAATCATTGAAAAATGATGATAAGAGGTTACTGGAAGAAAAGCAGCGTATGGATCAGGAAAAACATCAAGTTGAGATGTCAAAATCAGAGCTTGAAAGGATCAAATCCACACTTGAAGCTGAAAAGGAAAGAATATTAGAAGAGCAGAATAATCTGAAACTCACAGAGGAAGAGAGGCAGGAGCATAGCGTGCTGACAGAAAAACTCAAGAAGGAGATTGAGGAGTACAGAATGCGAAGCAACTCTCTCTCTGAAGAAATTGAAGATTTGAGGAAGCAGCGGCAGAAGTTTGAAGAAGAGTGGGAACAGCTAGATGAAAAAAGAGCTCATCTGGTAGAGGAGGGCAAAAAGGTGAATATTGAGAGGATGGATTTAGAACGGTGGCGTGACAGTGAAGAAAAGAGGTTAAATGATGCAAAGCTCGAAATGGAAGAAAGATACAAGGAAAAGCTGGAGAATCTTGATCGCAAGGAAAAGGCTTTGAATGATGATATAAAACACAAGCAAATGGAGAATGATGAACTTCTTAAGGGAGAACGTGCTGATCTTAAGCGTAAGTTGCAGCTCCATCAGCATGAACTGGAGATGGAGCTGGAGCAAAAACAAGCAAGTAAAGAGAAGGAACTGGAAGACAAGGAAAATGAGCTAAACAAGAAAATGGACTTTGTGGAAAATAAACTCAGACATGCAATTGAGTTAAATGAGTCCAAGATTCAGAAGATAATATCAGAGAAAAAGCAGCTGCAGATGGAAAGAAAAATTCTACTTGAGGAAAGACAAAAACTGGAAACTGATAAGGCAGATATTAAAAGAGATATTGATAGTCTTCATGTGCTGAGCCAGAGTTTGAAACTACGACGAGAATCATATAACAGGGACAGGAATAACCTCATTAATTTATTTGAAAAGTATAAGGTGTGCAAAAACTGTGGTATTTCCCTCTTTGAGGGATTAGATTCTCTGGCGCTTAAAGATAGTGTTGAAATTGAGTATCCCAGTTTGGCTGTTGAGAGAGATGACCGTTCCTTGAACGCTGATACATCAGCTCCAGATACAGGAACCCTTGTTAATTCAGGTGGTCGCTTATCTTTGTTACAGAAGTGTTCTAGGCTGTTCAAGTTCTCTCCTGTAAAAAAGGGTGATCAGTCATCAGAGCAGCCAACAGAGAACATACCTTTTGGTGCAAGACTGGAGGAAGCATCACGGAGCGATGGAGATTATGAGCCAACTCCTGTCTATGAGATAGCACATGATTCTTTTGATGCAGAGGATGATCTCCCTTCTGATAGTGGAGCAAGGGAGAATGAAGAGTCCAAAAGGCATGACCCAGCTGATGATGTCCAGATGGAGTCTTCATTTGGTGTAGCAGATAATGGAATAGATGTTCGTGGAACTCAATCATTTGATGGCACTAACGACATGGCAGTTGATGCCACTATTGCCTCTGTTGATCAAAACGGAAAGGACTCTGCAGCTCCTGCTGAAGCAGTACAGCCTGAAATATCAAAGCAAGGACGACGCCAACAAAACAGGAAGGGTAGAGGGAAAGGTGGTGTGAAGAGGACACGATCTGTTCGTGCTGTAGTTGAAGATGCTAAAGCGATTCTTGGCGAGACTTTAGAGGAGAAGAATGATGGTCAGGGAGATCCAGTTGCGGTGGGTACACGTAAGCGGCGTTTTGCTGGAGCAACGATAAGTGAACAAGATGAAGAAGGCAGCGAGGCACATTCAGAAAGTGTTTCACTTGGAGGGCAGCGTCGCAAGAGGCGGCAAACTGCTGGAGCAGTGACGGAGACACCAGGAGAAAAGCGTTACAATTTGAGACGCAGTACAGTGTAAGTATTAATCCCTAGTTCATATCTACTTGGGGTTGCTTTTTTTTAAAATTTTGTTTCCTGATCTAATACTTGTGCGTTGTGTTGTTCCAAAGTGCAAATGCCACAGCTGCCACAGTCCAAACTGACAAAAAGAAAGCTGCAAAGGCAGGAAAGAAACATAAGGTAGAGGCTCCTGCTGATGATACGGAAGGAACCTCAAAGGCAGTTGAGGAACCTGCCCCTGAGAGCAAAAGGGCATCAGAATCTGCAGACTATGGTGCATCACAGTTGCATGAGTTTTCCCAGGTAATACCTTTAATATATTTGTGCTCGGTACTGGCCACATTTACTGTCACTGATGTAACCACATGCCTTTTCTCCCCAATCCTTGAATGACTTTCAACATTTGGGTACATTTGTCAATTTGTGTCGCACAGTGCCTCTTTGGTTGTTAGCACATATAGGACCAGAGTCCATAGCTAACTGGAACCTTATCTTTGTTTTAGGCTGAAGTTGGCGATGCCCCTGCCCCTGCAGAGGGCATTGGTGAGGAAGATGGTGATATCGTGGATGGTAAAGAGGCACTGCCTGATGTTCCTATGACTCCATCTGGAAGTGAGCTCGGGGCAGAACAGGATGGTGAGGATGATGATGATTTGGAGAGACGAAACCAATCTATCAGCAAAAAACTCTGGTCGTTCTTCACTACATGACCAGTCGAGAAGAGGCTGCTGAATAGATTGTTTCTAGCTTTTGTGCTTCGGATTCATGATTTCTCATTCTTGGAACTGTAGGACGTGTGCTTTTGGTGTATGATGTACTGGTAGATCTTCCATTCAATTGTGCTTCTCTCCCGTGTAATTGAAATATATTTGTAGTAGACATAGTTTGATGGCGCTCACAGAAGTAGCTCATGAGATGCAGTACAATGGCGATGATGCCTGTAACACCAGTAGCTTGGTTTGTAATTGTTGTTCCTTCTCCCAGGTCCGGATTACTTCGTTGACCTTACAAAGTGTTGTGGCTTTTGTCAGCCGGGGAAGTATTTTCTGCTCTGAATGTCTTTGCATGTTTTTATGCCCCTTTGAAACGCTGCAAGTCAGAATGCCAGCGGCTTCTGCCAGTTGACGAAACTTCTATTCTTTTGTGATAGTGTGATGGGTCTACCCTGGTATATGGATTGACTTTGTGCACGGGGGGCCTTGGGGGTACGGCCGGGAGCTTGAGCCTTCCGTATCCGAAGCAAAATTTAGAGAGTTAAATAAAAAAATCTTCTATCTCAAATTTAGAGAGTTAAATAAGAAAGATGCACTCCACCATACTCTTTACTAGACCGTCTATTTTGGGAACCAGATTCTTTACTAGACCGTCTATTTTGGGAAGATCTTCGAACCTTCTCCTCCACCCTCCATTCCTAGATGGTCTTTTAGGTCCTGATTACAAATTAAAATTAAGAACTATTACTAAAGTTAAAATAAATTTAAAAATCAGTAAAAAATAGAGGCAGCCCCATTCAACGTTTAGCTGGAGCTGTAAGTAAGCAATCTGTTTTCCTTCGTCATTAAGGGTGTGTTCGTTTCGCATTAGAGGGGTCTAAAATACAGACCTATAAATTAGAGGTCTACACATTTTAGAGGTCTAATATTTAGAGGGGTGTTCTTTACAGCCCTCTAAAGCCCTCTAATGTGAGTAAAATTACAGTTTTACCCCTTATCCACCCACACCTCGGCATCCGCGTACACCTCGCCCCTGCCCGCGAGCTCGCCGGACCCTGGCCGCGCCTGGGCGGACCCGAGCAGGTGGCCGCGGTACGAGACGGTGGCGGAGACTGCGCGGTAGCGGAGCGGGAGGACGAAGCCCGTGTTGCGGACGCGGAGCCGCAGCGCGAGGCCAAAGGCGGCACCGGCTAGGAGCGCGAGGGCGAGGAGGAGCGGGAGGGTTCGGGCGCAGGCGCGACAGAGGCCCCGCGCGCGGCGCGGGCTCAGGCGGCGGGGGAGGGGCGGCGCGGGCGCAGGCGGCAGGGGAGGGGCCGGGGGGGGGCAACGCTGGGAAAGGCGAGCGGATTAGAGGTTGTTAAAGGGCTCGTGGGCTCTAAAATTTCTGCACCTCTAAACGTCCCATCGGAGCGCGTCTAGTGGGCCGTTCGGATCCCGGCCTCTAAAGTTTAGAGGTTTCGGGCTTTAGAGGCCGGAAACGAACGGGCCCTAAGGCGGCATGGGCTATCAAGCAAGTAGGGAACAGGTTCATCAGCGAGAACAGGTTGATTCGTTTCCGGCGGATGCGCGAGAAATCAAGAAGCAAAATTTTCCCATTAATTTATTATCACATATTGGTAAATTAAGAATGTGCAGGGGTTGTGATCCCAGATATTCGCGTATGAAAAGATGATACTCAAGGAGTCAAGGAAAATGTTCCATAAAAAAATGCAAGAACAACAGCAAAAAATGTTAGATATTCATTGAAATGATTGATAACTTGTTAAAGCGTGGATTTTTTTGAAGGGTCAACGGAATTATTAAAGCTTGGATTTATAAATTACGCGGTGAGATTTGCTTATGGTTGTCAATACGATTTACGATTCTCTAGCAAATACAGGTAGGACTACTGTACACGAGATACCCACGTGTGCCGCGTCTGGTTTTCACTTTCCTGTTCACAACCCAAAACGTGTGCTGCTACAAGGAAACAAATATCGTAGCAACAAGGAGTTTTCGCAGCCACGCCATCAAGATACATCGTCGTCGTCACCAGCCTCGAAAAATTATTCAGGCTTCCAGCGTGCCGTGCCATTGCTTCGGCAGTAAGACGAGTTGGTCGGTGTCGAGCAAAACCCGAGATCGCACCTCTCCGCGTGGCGATGCGTGGAGGAGACGCAGGAGCAGCAGCGGAGGCAGGGTCCCCGCGCTCGCCGGACCTCTACGACCTCTCCGACGACTCCGACTACGCCGCCGCCGCCGCCGCCGCCTCCGACCACACGGTACTGGCCCGCCCCCCGCCCCCCGCCCCCGGTAAACTCGACGCTACCCTCGTTCATCTCGGCTTGCTCCCGTGCGCGATTTGGGGGCGGCGTGAGCGGATTGCTCGATTAGGTCACTGGTTCCGTCGGGGCCAGGGGACTTGGATGGCTTTACTCTTGCGGGGGTGGTGTGTGCGTGTGGGGTGGGTGTGTGTGTGTTGGGGGGGGGGGTGAGCTCTAGTTTGTGATGCTAATCAGTGCAGCAGTTGCCCCCTCAGTACGCAGTTAGATTGAAGTGGATATTACTTAGTACAAAATTTCTAGAAATTTGTTGGTCTCGTTGGGCGTGCGTGTTGTGGAGATGGATAGCCTATGTTTTCCCTTTGGATCGGGCTGATGCTTGTTTGGTGATTGAAGGCGATGCAGACAGATTTGGCGGACAGAGGCTCTGATGTGATGGCGGGCATTGACGTTGTTTATGAGAAGGAGCGTGTGACCATCCACCTGACGCAGTATGGCTCTGGCCGGATCAGTGGGAAGCTGCGCCTGTTTCTGCAGAAGGGATCATTGTTCCTGGTGAGGCAATCCAGCTCATGTCCCTGAGTCATTAGCGTTCATATACATAGATAGTCTTCATTTATATCTACATTTTTTTTGAAAGGATTGCAGGAGATTTGCTGCAAGATGTATTACTTTACATCTACATATGTACTCAGAAAATGGAGTAGTTTGCTAGAACATAGCATATAGTAACAGTCAGAAATAATCAAGTATAGTTCATACTATCATAGTAGGCATGTAGTCCCCTCAACCTTCTATGAGGACTTAACCTTTGAATTGCTTAGGATGGCAAACACCTTTACTAAATGAACCATATATTATTCGGCTTATGATATACTATTTTGTGTGCTAATAGTTAGCCACATGCTTACTCTTAGCTGATGTTTTGATCAATATTTACAGAGTTGGGAGCCAAATGAAGGAGCTGACTCTTTGTCTACCAGTTCATTTGGTGTTGAAATAGAAAAATGTATGACAGTACAATTTGCTTGTTATTATTGTTAGTCATTCTGGCATCTGGCATATGAAGGACATTGATTATGGCTTACTCTCTCAACTTCCTGATCCTACGCAGACAGAAATCTGTACACTATCAAGGCTTTGCCCTTAAGTGATGTTCGCTTCATCAGTAAGCATACCCCAACATTTACATTGGGCTACATAATAATTGTTCTATCATCAGGTGAGATGTTCTAGTTTTTTGTTCATCATATCATTAGTTTGAAACTCCACTTGATTACAGTGGTAATGCTGATGTGCTCTCATGCTCTACTTTGTTGACACGTGATAGCATTTCTGTTTCTTCTATCTAGATAAAACATTTAATGCACATGCTTGACAGAATACTAGAGCAAAAGGATCATGTTTGTTTATCTTATTGATCTTACCTACTAACTTCTGCAGGCCTGGCTTTTCCTCCATTCTATTTCTACAATGGGGGAATTCGTGAATTGTTTGCGACATTGAAACAGCACATCTTCATTCTCAGGTTTTCTTTTTTGGTTTAATGGTTCTGAATCACAATAATAGTGGTTCATTGTTTCATTTATTAACATCTAAAACAACAGTTTGGTTTCACCATATGGAAAAATCAATGATACTTGCACTGAAATAACCAATTTTCTTTATGGGGAATCATCCATACAATAAGGCAGATAACATATTGCTACAATTGAATCTACACTCAAAAGAGATAACTACAAATGTTAAATTAGCAAGCTATGTAAGAGGTTTTGTTTAACCCTGATTGCAGTTTTTTTTTAATTTCCTTATTGCATTGTTTGGAAGACCTTCCCCCCTGCATATATGATTGAAATGTTCTCTCTTCTGTTTTAAGGTCGGATGACAATCCTAATGTTTTTCTTGTCAACGACTTTCAAGATCCTCTTCAGGTGTGTTATCATATTCTAGTCCGTTCTTGCCAAATAAGACATTCTCAATTTATATTGGAGTTTGATTCTTCTCAGCTTAAAGAGGTTGTAGTCCTATCTGTCAAATAGTTGTATAGTACCTTCAATAGGAAATCTTTTCTTGCCTTATTTGGGTGCAACAGCTATTCATCTTTCAAATCTGTTAAATTTGAATCTCAGTCATTCATCATTTGTAATTAACCTAATCTGTCTTCTAAAGTGTTTCGTTTTACGAACAAATGTTTCCCAGTCTGAATACTGAGCCACATTTCTCCATTTGTGTGGTCACCTTGCAGAAAAGCTTGTCATCCCTGGAGCTTCCAGGAGTAGCCACTGTGGCAAATGCCATGTCACGACAAAATTCACTCAGTTTCACTGGGTCAGTTGATGAGACCAGGCATGGGGCCGATGAAAGACACGGGGAAGCTTCTAGTATATCTCAGTATGGCTCAAAGCAAAGACACAAATCAAACGACCCAGGCCGTGATCTTTCAATTCAAGTCTTGGAGAAGTTCTCATTGGTTACAAAGTTCGCACGTGATACTACATCAAGCCTCTTTCGAGACAATAGTGGTGCCCATGGTTATGGACGGCAACAACATGAATATGTTTTTGATAATAAAGCAAGTGATAAGCACAAAAATCAGTATATAACACCAGAAAAGGCTTATATACCCTCAGCTACACAGGAGGTAATATATCTTGCATTTAATCTGGTATTTTGTCACCAAAATTATGACTTCTGGAAGAAGTTGTTTACTGCACAGAAAATCAATACCAAATCTTTGAATCTGGTATTTTATCCAAAATTTGGCCTAATTACACTGCCAATAAGGATCAAGGATTCAGGATAGTTTTACTGAGCTGAAGACTTAAGCTGCATGGTCATCTGATATTTACTAGTTTAGTAACACTATGGTTTGATCTGGAAACTACCTCCGATAATCTAAGTCATTTGTAGGCTTGTATCTTATGTAAATTAGAGACTCTACCTGAGATATATTGGCTAGTTGGAGGGTAGTTGCCCCCTAGATAACCATGGTTCAGCTCTTACCTTGTGCATATTAATGCTAGTGTGGACATATCTCCCCTGGTCAAGTTTTTAACTTCTATAGAATATTTAAACAGCATTTGCTCAAAATTTATGTGAAAAAAACCCCAAACAAAAAGATGAGCTAACAAAAAAATGTTAAGTGAAACCATTAGTCACTTGGTTTTGTCTTCTAACCTTTGATGCTGTTGAAAGCTTTAATTGCTTAGCCTTTCATGATTGCAAATTGCACATTCATCAATTTGTATAACGTCAGCTTCTCCTCTTCTTTTGCAGTCAGATCCATTGCCTCTGGTATGGGGAAAACAAAGAGATTGCCCATTAAGTGTCGAAGAGGTAATGAGTCTTCAATTTCTGATGTATCTTTTTGAGTTATTCATTTCGACATATTTATGTTTATTTAAATTCAATTAACTTGCGGTATTAGAAGTCCATGCTGTAGTTCTGTGAACAACTGAACATAGCAGTGTGAATTATTAGTTCTAGATACATAACTTAGTCCATGTGATACATTACTTGTGAGTTGTGACTATACAATGGGATGAGTCCAAGATGAGGTTTCTGGTATATGTATTAGCATAAAGTATTTTCGATCCTTAGGACTACAAGTTTCTGTTCACTCTTGATATACATGACCCCAGATTCGCCTCCAGCCCAGACTCTAGGGATGCACAATTTATTTTCAACTTCTGGCTTGCATTCTAAGCAAACCTTTAGGACAGTGGTATTATAATGGAACCATCACCCTGTAATTTCCCATACTTTTACTGGAAAAAGAACTAAATATTTGGATTCCATAGTCAAATCTTTGATATGAATAACACAAGTGGTGATGATATAGATAGGTAAGTACATGGAACTAAAGCTTTTCTGGAATTTTCAGCCCGTAAGACTTGTCCCAGTTTTAAATTTATATTCTGTTCTTAATTTCATGGTGCATAATCAACAACCATCTAACAATATTCCTTTTTAACCATGTTGTCAGTACCAGTTTTCCTCTCTGAAATCTTCTGTTGTTTGTTTGAAAAATTTTCGACAGTGGACAGCTTTCTTAGATCCTGAAGGTAGAGTTATGGATTCGAAGGCGCTGAGGAAAAAGGTCTTTTATGGGGGAGTCGATCATGTTCTGAGAAAAGAGGTTTACACTTAGCACCTGCTCTGAATTTTTTTAACTAGTGAGCATTGCTTTCTAGAAAAATTATTCTGATATTGGACATATAGGTGTGGAAGTTCTTGTTGGGTTATCATGAATATGATTCAACATATGCTGAGAGGGAATACCTTGCTGCCATGAAACGAGCAGAATATGAAGCTATAAAATCTCAGTGGAAGGTTAGTCTGCCCGAGCCGGCTTTTTTTCTTTCTATGTAATACATAGATGGTACATGTTAACATAATTTAGTTTTTGTCACGAGGTTTGTCATTTTAACTCTGGATGAATTTTAAGAACCTGGAACTTATCATGTGCTTCTGTTTTGGCCTCTTTGGAGTCTGGGCATCAGTTGCCACCTTTATTCGGGTCTTCTGCATTTTTTTTATCACTGTTGGTTTCTGGATATATGATGTCTGTGAAGTAGAACATGGTTTTCTAGAATGAGCGGCTGTCATTCTTTGGCAGGTTATTTGTGATAGGGATCAACTGCATGCACTTTGAGCTCCTTTGTTTTTGTTGGAACAATGCTTTCACATTTTTTAGCATACATTGCACTTCATTTACTCAATGTATATCCATGATTATTCTTGATACCATTTGCAGAGTATCTCAGCCACCCAAGCTAAAAGATTCACCAAGTTTAGGGAAAGAAAAGGCCTCATTGACAAAGATGTGGTATAAATAATTTTCCTCTTGTCCTCTTTAGTCTTTACTGACATTCTATTTCAATTCTGCACTATACTATTCTGGCTCACACTGATGCTTTAATATTTTCTCTATCAAGGTGAGAACTGATAGGTCTGTTCCCTTCTATGAAGGAGATGACAATCAGAATGTTGTAGTTCTACGTGATATTCTGTTAACATATTCCTTCTACAATTTCGACCTTGGTTATTGCCAAGTAAGTTTTCGTCTTGCACACCGTCCATTTAAAATGGTTAGAACTTCCTGTCATTTAAGTGTGAAACACAGACTGCACTATGTCACTAGTTTTCTTCTACTAGTTATGTTAACTTACATTCTAGGGGATGACGCTTGAATAGATGCTTCATTCTCATGCTTTTTTCAGATGATGACATCACATTTACATGGAATATTTTAAGTCTTTTGGATTTATTCATTATTTCGGTACTTCCACTTCTAGATATATTGCTACTCCTGCTAAGTTGTTAACAGTCTTATGTGTGCTGTCCTAGTAGAAATAGTTTTTTTCTGTATGAGATGGAATCTTCTGGTGCATTTACCTATATTTCTGTTGTACCAAATTTCTGACTTCTGCAACAACAGATTGTTGTTTGTTTTTTAATACTAACCCAGTAAATCTAGCTTTTATTCTCTCTTTTTATACAATATATGCTGAACACATTTGCGATTCAAAAATTCAACTTTAATTTATTTTTTTAAAAGAATATTTTCTTTTTTTACTGAAATGTTGTCCATGATAATTGATATTGTTTATCAATTGTCTTCCTGGAACTATACTACAACGTTGGTGTTTGTATTGCAGGGAATGAGTGACTTTTTGGCTCCCATACTTTATGTCATGGAGGATGAGTCCGAATCATTTTGGTGCTTTGCTTCCTTGATGGAACGATTAGGAGCCAATTTTAATCGTGACCAGAATGGCATGCATGCTCAACTACTTGCATTATCCAAGGTATACAATATATTCATCATGCCAATGTGCTGAGTCAGTAGCTAGTAAGCAGCATCATGTTGCTCCTTCTCAATTCTCCAATGTTATGTGGCAGAGATTCCAATAAGGAGTCACTATCATATCAATAGAATGTTGCTTACTTGCTTAGTCTACTTACTAGTGCAAATGTTCTAGTTGTTCAGGCGTATCTATTGATTTTGTTATATTGTTCTCATGTGCATTCAGCAGTTTCTTCTCTTCCAATATTGAGCCTTCATATCATGGAAATAAACATAGAGTTTGGTACAAAATATAATTTAAAATTCCATGGAGCTTATAGTTTGAAGTCGCTAAAATCTTAAAACCTTTTCACATGCCATTACATCCAAATGTCAATGGTAATCAGTATGATCGAACCGTTGTCTTTGATGAATGCCTAGCTTAGGGCACGCATCAATTACTTTTGTCCATACACTATATTTATGGATATGCAGTGCTAATTCTTTTTTAATCTTCGTGCCTCAGCTCGTGGAGCTTCTTGATCCTCCATTGCATAACCATTTTAGGCAGAATGACTGCTTGAACTATTTCTTCTGTTTCCGCTGGGTTCTTATACAGTTCAAAAGGTATATATTTTTTTTCTTTTCAAGGTGCAAGTGTTTTGCATATGCATGTGACATGCATCAGTTTGTCATCTTTAGGCTTTATCACTCTGTAAAACTATTTGTTGGTAATGCCAGTACATTCCAGCTATTATCTATCTTACCTGGCAAAACATTGACCAGTGTCCATTAATCATGATGTATTGATGTTAGTAAACTTAGATAATTAACTTCATTTGGAAATACTGACTTGGTTTTTCTGCGCTCAATTGTAATCAGTCTGAGTTCAGATCTGATCTAACCACTTGACAGTTTGTAAATGGTAGATTGGTAGTCTAGTTTTTTGTTTCTTTTTTTCCTAGCACCGGTCTATCCTTTTCACAATATGTCCTGTTAGCTAAAATGAATTTTGCAGGAGATCGATTTAATTAGTAAATCCGAAGCAGTTATTACTTGGATTGATGAAAATGCGCCTTAGCAGTCAGTCATCAGTTATCATTTTTTTCTCTCTAAGATACCCCTATTTCTGATGGATTACAGGGAGTTCAGTTTTGACCAGGTCATGCTCTTATGGGAAGTTTTGTGGACCCATTATTTGTCAGAACACTTCCACTTGTACTTGTGTGTAGCAATCTTGAAAAGATACCGTCAGCGTATAATCGGGGAGCAGATGGACTTTGATACCCTCCTCAAGTTCATCAATGAGCTCAGTGGTCAGATCAATCTTGACCGGGCTATCCAGGATGCTGAGGCATTGTGTACTATTGCAGGAGAAAATGGGGCATCTTGTATTCCACCTGGAACCCCACCTTCAATGCCCATCGAGACCGATGGTGGCCTTTATGTGCAAGAAGATGAGGTTTTGTGAGATTTCACCGGTCACATTAGAAAATAAGTGCACAGAAGCATCTCATCAGTGTTTATCCTGTACTGGTTTCATGGATGTCATAAATCTGATGAGTTGTAAGTTTAACCAATGGAAGAATTATAAAAATCTTAGTGTTGTGTGTATATACTCCCTCGACCCTCGTTAAGCCTGTAATTGACACTTGCTTTCGCTTAATGGATACGGATTATCTATGGGACCCCTGGTTTTGCCTCATCTAACTTCTGCTGGCCAACCCTAACTGGTGACGCTGGCAGGCTTGTGTTGCCAGTGCCTTTGTTCCAGCTTAATTGCTTATGGGGGGTCCTTACTTCCTACTGTGTACTTTAGGCTCTTCCAAATGAAGTGAAGATGGTATTATAGCCAGGGTTTGTTACTGTATCTCCCTCGGAACTCTAAAAGTGGTGGCACACCTAGGTATAAGATTATTTCTTAATTTTGTTCTGAAAAGCAAGATTCTGTACAGAAAAGAGCAAGTGCAATATTCTGGTTGAACTCTCCGGGTATCAGATGCCTGACTCAATCTTCGTCTTGACGAACATGAATGCTAGAAATTTGTATTGAAAGCCTGCTAGTGCTGCCAGCTCTAGTTCTGGACTTTTGGTTTAGCCCGGACATCCTGGTGACGGGAACTTGGATGCTTCCTTCCACTAGCCCCGTGGCAAAATAATTTGGTCGCGAAATGCGGCTTGAAAAGAACATTTTGCAATGATGGTTGCTATTGGGAGACAATACAATTTGGCGTGCCCATTTGCGCATAAGACTAGCTGTAGGGACACAACAACTGGGAAGGATTAGTTGTCTCGCAGGGGGATTGTGATTTGGTCTCAGGACCTTATGATTTGGTTCCATACCTAAATCACGAGCGCACCAATTTCAAGCTATCGAAACTAAGCGAAATTTCGCTTCAAGCCTAACGCTTTTGCCCCAGTTTCCCGGAAAGATCACACGAGTCTTGCCGCTTGCGTCACAGGAATTTGCACCGAAACTTGTGAAGGACACCAGGCCCACGGCCAGGAGCCAAATGCCGCGCATGGTTTTAGGAGCAAAGCGGAATCTTGCGCTGGATCTCTCGGTCCGTCCAGGAGACAACACGGTAAGTATCCATCAGTCCATCCATGAACAGGAACCCCGGCATCAAGAAGCAATCAAGCACGACGCCAAGACAAGATTAGATCCCTCGGGCCCACGAAACATTCTCTCTGCCGTTCCCTGCGCCTGTCGTGGTAAATGAGCAAAGCAAGCATCCCTCTCTTGCTTGTGCAAGTGCCCTTTTTTACTTTCCTGAAGAATATGGTGGACTTCGTGAGGTTGGTCGCCATGGAAATGATCAGAGAACGAGCGCGGGCAAGAACTCCATCCATGGCTGTCTCTTGCTCACGCTCCGTTTCGACAATTAGACTTCTGCGCCGTCGCCGTCGCCGTCGTCGGCCGGTGGGCAATGGCTATCTGCCTTTCCGTCGTCGCCGTCGTCAGATGAGCTGACGTGCAGAGTTCGTTCAGAGTAATGATAGTGCTGGAGATGTTGCAGACCTGCAATGAATCCACAATGATGTTCAACAGGTAATACCGCTGATCTACTTGCACATATGAATTTATTCCGGACCGGAAATGATAAGTACAATAGAGACTCATGATATGATGGGTACAACAAAACATCGGGATTTATTCCGGGCCGGAAACTAATTGCAACAAAATAATTTATGATAGGTGCAGCAAGAGACCGAGAATCAACCGGAAATTAATGGATTGATTCCGGGTCTCTTGTTGTATCTATTATGAGTCTATTTTATTATAATTAGTTTCCGGTCCGGAATAAATTCCGATCTTTTGTTGTACCTATTATGAATTTCTTGTCGTACCTGTCATTCCCAGCCCGGGATAAATCCACATGTAACCGAACAAGGTCTTAGTGTTTTTGTCCATGAGCTTCCACCTTGAAAGACAACTATGATTCAGTTGATTATATATACAGTATACCAGTGTGTTTTATTGAGAAGTGTGGATAAGAGAAAGAGAGGCACATTCCAAGGCAGTCCTTAATCCAAGGACGTCTGCTGAGGTGCGCACTCGTGCGCAATCTTGTAGTAGCAACTGAACTCTACTTTCTGAATACCGACAGTGCCATACTTGTAGAGGCAACTTGCACCAAGAGGTCCCCAGTGCTAATCACGCATGCATCCTGAATCCCAGAACCTTTTTGTTGAAGAGCAGGTTGCCCAAACAACTCGACCAGTACCTACCTGTACCCTTGCAAGCAGATGAGATGAGCGTTTGATGATTGGATACCACTGGGCATTCCAACGAGTTCATTACGACATAGTGACAGGTCCAGACACAGTGATTAGGGAAGAGATTAGAGTAGAGCGCGAAGTGAACGGTGACGACGCAGGCCATGGAACTGAGTGGGGATAACGGAATATTACCCGCTTCTTCCTCCTCCTTTTCTCTCTCTTGTGGAATGTGCCGTCAAGATTGGACGGCGAGGTATAATGTTGTTGCATGTGCAAAATTCCACTTCTGCAAAAGGGAGCTACTGCTACTCCAAGTCGCGTGATTATTTAGTACCTACTTCTAGCACCTGTCTCTGGGTTTCGAGTAGGCTGCGACGCAGGCCTACCCTGATGTACGCTGATGAGGCCTGTCGGCCACGACATTATGCTGTGATGTCTGAACTCTGAAGTAGCACAAACTTCTGTACACATCTGATCATCTCTAACACAACATTAGCCGTTTCATACTGTGCATCCTTGCCAATTTGACTATGCCTCGCAACTGAACTTCAAATCTCCCCCATCGAAACACTGAAACATGGCTCAAGTTCTCATCGACAAAGGGTACCCATTTCCACAAGCGAGCACCTCTTCATACGCTGCTCCTTCACCAGGCAACTATGGGTAAACATCCTAGCTGCTTTCGGTAAGCTTTGCCCTGCACCTGAGGTGGGCTTTACCTTGCAGGAGCGATGGGAGCAGCTGCGCCTTCTGTGGATAAGCGAACACAGAAGAGGTAGCTGCTTTCGGTAAGCTTTGCCCTGCACCCGAGATGGGCTTTACCTTACAGGAGCGATGGGAGCAGCTGCGCCTTCTGTGGACAAGCAAACACAGAAGAGGTTTTGATACTCTCTTTGCCCTCGTCTCCTGAGAAGTTTGGAAAGAAAGGAATGCCAGGATCTTCCGAGTGGCATGCTTGTAGTAAGAACAGCTGCTCTTGAAGATCAAGGCTGAAGCGGAAGCTTGGGTCACTGCAGGAGCAGTGGTGCTGGGTTGTCTTGGAGGGGAGTAGTCCGTTTTCCTTCCTTTCCCGGTGCTCTAGTCCATCATGTAATATTTTCTCAAAGCGGAGGAGCGTTGTAACGCGTTGTAAAAACTCTATCTTCTACCTTAGTGAAAAGATAAAAAATACGTAATTCTTTTGTGTATTCGATTAAAAAAATACCCATCCGACAGCGTCGAATGCGTGCGGTCGCCGTCTCTCGCCACCCCCCAGCTCATCAGCGTCCCCCGCTACAATTTCGGCGGGGCGCAACAGGATATGACAGGCGGGGCCCACGCAGCCGGGCAGAAACGAAGCAAGCGTGCGAGCAGGCAGCTTTTCGCGCCGCGACGCAATGATGCGTGCGCGGGAATATCGTGGCCGTTGGCGCCTCATTTAAGAAACGATTATCGCTTGGGCTTTAAAAGCTTTCCCTTTTTCCAGGCGCGTAGGCCGGCCTTTAGGCTAACAGTTTAAAGATCCAACTGGTCTCTCCGTAGCCCAACAACCTGGGCAGTCCTCATGACATTCCTTGGGCCATGCCAATCGCCACGCACTCTCCTGGCCCACCTGGTCCCTTCGTTCCTCTCCTGCCCAGCCGGCGAAACGCATAAAGCCGGCAACGGCATGGATGAAAAGAAGAAGAAAAGCGGGAGGAAAAGGGTGGTTCCATTGTTAAGCCCTAATGATGAGGAATAAGTGGCAGAATTACTCGGGATTTGTAAAATGTAAAGGACCCTTCCAGTTGCGCCAACTTTAGAATATAAAAATTATTCAGGCTCCATGGTCTCAAATTGTCCATTTGTCTTTTGATTAAGCCTAGAGCAAGAGGACCATGTTCTTGAACAGTTGTAAAATATTGCAGTTCATTTGGTAGAGTGCAGGGCTTTGCAACCTGCCAAACTCCTTTCGGATATCATTGCGAAATTCTCGTTTCAGTAGTGCCAGGTTGAGCCGTTCTGAACATCATTGCAGCTACTTAGTGAAGTCTGATGATGATAAGGGAGTACTGTACTGCGAATTAACAAGGACAAAGGAATGGAATATACCTATACATCAATCATGATGCAGGAATAGGAATCTACTAATTAGAGGTCCCATGCGTCAGGTTTGGTGCATCAAAACCTCAATAATTATATCACAACTTGTTCTTCAGAAAGAATGAACAAAACATCTTCTAATCGTCCTCTACTGCACGGCTGCACACCCATGAGGCAAGGGCAAAAGGAACGGTTTTATCATTGTTATAATATATAGAAGCAATACTAGATAGTAGTAATTATTAACTTTAGTCAAAAAGAAAATAAATGGAGAGAAAAGGAGAGGCAAAAAAGAAGTTCAGAGTTTCTGATGGCTGATGAGAGACATGATAAGGAGTTGAATCTGACTCAGCCGGTGCAACTTGTATAGATGTATGACAGTACTATAAGATGTCAATTTCAATAAATCTCTCTCTTTTTTGGAGGAACAAATACAACAAAATTTAAGCAATCAGTCGCGTCACACTTATGGCATACAGTATTTGACGGTATAATATCTGTTGAACAATAACGGATCAAAGAACCTACACTGCACCATCACGTTCTCCATCGCATCTCCATCTTATTACGCAGCAGGGGCACTGATATTATTCCCAAATTTTCCAATCCAGTTGATCACATGACCAAAGAGAAAGATGATCCCCAACCTACCTATCTAGAACCACACCACTTCACACCAAAACCTAATCACCCAAAGTTTTAAGCCATGTAAGTGATCAGTAGCGTCGTACATACACCATTGCCAAGACCTCCAAATTACATGGAACGCAACTACACAAAAGCCCAACCAGATTACGCATGCATGGTTACATACAGAGGGGGGATGCAATGCAAGCTGAAGCGTCGTCTCCGGCGGCGATCAGACTCGTAGCAGGTAGATGCTGAGCTCGGGCCCGCCGCTGCCGTCGGGGTTCATCATGTAGAACGCCTCCGAGTCCCTGGAGCCCACCACCCGCTCGAACCTGGCGCGCATGTACATCAGGTCGCCCTCCGCGGCGCCGGAGACGTCGTCCGGGAGCACGCCGGCGCCCACGGACACGGGCTCCACCGCGCCCAGCACCCGCCACTCGTCCGCGCCGCACTCCCGGCGCACCGCGAACCCGCACTTGCGGCCGTTGCAGTACGCGCGCCACGTCGGCTCCTCCAGCAGCCCCCGCCGCTTCTCCCCTGCAGATATTTTTTTTTTCTTTGGCGTGTTATTGGTTGATCCCGGTGCAGAAATGAAGTCGACCATTTGGCGCGGTGCGTGTCAAAGTGTCAGTGACTCGGTGGTGCACGTACCGGCGGCGAGCGGCGTCTTCTCGCACTCGAGGGCGAGGCGCACGAGGCCCGAGGACATCTCCCTGACGAGCGCGCCGGTGGAGTAGGCGGCCATCTCCACGAGCAGCACGGGCGCGGAGCGCGGGTCCGTCTGCAGCGCCACGTGCACGCGCCCGCGCCGGCGGCCGAAGATGGTGCCCGTCACGCAGGACCCCAGCTGCCGGCGCCGGCGCCGGTGCGTGATCGCCGCCAGGAACGCCGCCCGCAACCGCGCCAGCGCGTCCGCGCGCTTCCTCGACGACGGAGACTGCTCGGAGGACCCGTCGGCGGCCGCGGCCGCCCCCTCGGCGGGCTCGTCACCCTTGCTCTCTTGTTCGGCGGCGCTCGTCCCGCCGCGCTGCGGCGCCGGCTTGCCCGAGCCCTTCTTGTGCAACCACGGGAAGCTCCCTCTCCCGGCGCCGCTCGTCACGGAGGTGGCGGCGCCCCTCGAGCTCGGGAGCGGCAGCGGGGAGGCCGCGCGGAAGGCTCTCGCCATGGCGACGGGACGGATAAGCTCAGTCGCTCTAGAGCTCAGCTTCCCCCCCTGCGTGGCGTGCGTGCGCGCGGCGCGTGATAACAATAATGGGCTGGCGGAGCGCGCGCGCGGCGCGAGTATTCGATGAGCTGCTCCTAGTGGCGGAGCCGGAGGCGAAGTGCCGAGGCTCTTTAAGGGGGTTGGCAGGCGGCAGGGTGGTGCACTGGTGCACGCGCGCGGCGCGGCGCGGCCCCGAGCTCTTTTGGCAAAGCGGCGGGGCGGGGGCAGACGGGGAGTGGCGGCCGCGGGCCCTGGCCGCTCGGGGCGCCTGCCTGGCGAGCGGCCGGCGTCCGCATGAACGCACTGGCGGTTTGGCTCGGTCGCGAGAGGGGCGGACGTGCGCCGTGCGCGAGAGGAGGCCGCACCGACCGGGCGACCAGGCGGGCAGGGCCCGTGTGGCCGGGGGTGAGTGAAACGAGCGCGCGGCGCACAGGTACTCGTGCGGCGGCGGCAGATGGGAGAGGGCGTCGGGCACGGCCGCTGGCCGCACGGGCCGTGTCGCCGTGTCTGGCCCGGACAGTGTGGGACTCCGCGTCATGGTTGACGCTGACACAGGTGGTGACGTTTGTACCACTCCACTTCGCTTGTACCACCAGTACCAGTGCTGCTGTTGCTTGGCTGCTCTTCCTGGGCCCCGTTTAGATCGCAAATCTTTATAATTTTTGGAACTTTTTGCTATTGCAGCGTTTTCGTTTGTATTTAATAAATTTTATCTAATCATGGACTAACTAGACTTAAAAGATTCGTCTCGTGATGTACAATTAAACTGTGCAATTAGTTATTTTTTTACATATATTTACTGCTCCATGCATGTATTCCAAAATTGATATGATGGAAAGAGAGTGTAAAAAGTTGGAAATTGGAAGGGATCCGAACAAGACCTTGGTCACTCTTGGTACAAATGGTACCAGTACTGCACTGCTGCCTGAGGTCCTGTCACCGAGAGCTAGCTGCTCTTCTTGGTCAGAAAACCTGGAATGCGAAGGTCCACCGGCAGGTGCGGATGTGATTCTGTCATCCATCAGCAGCAGATATCTACTCCATCACTTGTTCGATCACAGGTTGGTATTTGGTAACAACCACCGGTTCACGCTTGTGCCGACGTGAAGTTCGGCTTCTGTTCACCTGCAGCTCAGCTGCTCAAGCAGGAGACAAATCGAGACTCATCAAAAAGCCCATCACGGAGACGCATGTTTTTCCAGGCGAGGCGTCGCAAGCTCCCAGAGATAGAGTTAGCATGAGGCTGTGATCACCATTCACCAGTAGAGGCCGCGGCGGTCCCCCATAGCCCAGATGCATGTCGTCCGCCGGAGGCGGAAGGGTGTTGGTGCAGGGAGGGAAGCGGCATAAATGACGGCCACCCGCTTGAGCGGCGCCGGGTTATGGCGTAGGGATGGGGATGGGGATCAGGGGATCGTTCGTGCACGTAAGTAAAGGCGGCGAGCACTGGCAGCGGCCTGTGAACTCGTCACGGACCCTGCTAGCTAGGCCTCGGCTGCTACTCCATCGGATCGGGGTCAGCAGCCGTGTCGCCGGCTCGCCGCCCCGCATATCTGCGTCAACGGAGGTCGTCCTCTCTGCCTTCCGCGCGGCGGAGGAGGTAGAGGCCGTGACGTCATTTGGAGCCCGGGTCGTCATGCCCGTGGGCTCAGGATTGCGTGGGCCGGCAGGCCAAAACTTTACAAGTAAAACATGAACGAATTTCCTGTTTTTCTCTAGCGATACTTTTCAGTCTGACCGTCTGAGGACCAGCAAACATGATTTACGATGAATTTGATGTATGGTTAATGATAAAGATGAACTTTGATGGCAGGCTGAATGCTCCAACGATCTGGTGGGTTGATACTTGGTGCCACCTCTGATTGCCGTCTGGAACTTACTTAGCCATGGATGGAATACAGTGAAAAAACCAACTCGTTTTTCGCCCATGTACGATCGGTGCGGGCTTCGGGTGCCTTGTTCTGGTTCAGTTGTCAGGTGGGAAAAAGATGCTGATTCAGGTGCGAGCAAAGAGATGCCTGCTGTGAAAAAACTGAAAGTCATTTGGTTCAAACTGACATGAGTTGTCGACTATAAAAAAGTTATATATTGTCTTTATACAAATTGACAGTATACAATATTTCTTTGTGATGAATAAATTCTTTTTCTTTTAAATCTTTATTTTTATATATATATGAAAATATTTGGAGTTAACTTTTTTATTCTTTTTTATTTTTATTTTTCTATATATTAAAATATTTATTTTCTTATATAAAAAAGAATTGAATGGGTGTATAGGTGACCAATAGTAGATGTGTAGTTTTTATAAATTCGGAAAAGCTGCAAAAGTAGGGTACAACCTGCTTTCAAATTTATACTGCACAAAGTAGCTTTTCCAAAACAGCTGCAGAAAAGCTGAACCTGTTTGTGCTTTTTGAAAGCAGGTTCAGAAAGCTGAACCAAACGCAACCTTCATCGACACTTCCTGGCCCAAAAGAAACTAGCCGATTCACAAACCTGTTGCTCATGATTTTGTGTAATCGGATTTCATAGAAATGGAGTGTTTCGAAGGCTATATATATCCTACAACCATCTTGGATCACAACAGCCACGTTTTTCAGGCCATCCTCTGTCTGTTTCTGTCAGAAGGCCAGGACTTATGGTGAACGACGCTGGCACCGAGACGCCTGGCCGGGGGTCCGCGGCGGCGACGGCACCACCCGCCTCTCCGGGCGGTGGCCGCCGCTTGACCTCGCCTCCGGCGACACCTCCCGCCATACCGAGCAGAGGCAGCCACCAGTGCGCCATGTCGAAGGCGCAGACCTGCCAGGTGAGAAGCCCCCTGTTGGCATCCCAAGCATGGCCAGCGCATGTGCACAGTACAGGCAGTAAGCATTTCACCATGCCTTGCAGGCGCTGATCGGCCAGGGAATTGAGCTGCCTGGTCTCCATGATCCATAGGCAGCACACCCTCACGCAGTCACGCTCGAGGGCGAGCGCACAAGAAGGTGACATGACAAGTTAAGGCTTGTTGAAGGATTGAAGAAATGCCGGATCCGGTTCGCAAGACCGGAGAGCTTGCCGGAGGGTGGCGGCGATAGCGGCGAGGAGCGCACGCCAGCGTCCAGTTCTTGCGGGACGAGTATGAGCGCAGCCACCGCCATCTACATGAGGCGAAACGGAGCAGATGGATCATGGCAGCGGCGAGCCCGGCGAAGCAGCGCGGCGGGATGGCGTGAGAACGGGGAAGCGCTCAGGAAGCGTTTGGATTGGGTCTCCCTTCTTTAATCCCGGCCGCTAGTAATGGATCGGACGGCTCAGCGTGCCTCAGGGATGGACGGTAAATGAAATACCGTCCACCCCGGACGGTAAATCAAATACCGTCTGCCCCTGGTCGCCGCGCCGACACCCGCCGGCGAGCTGAGAGGTGCCGAGGGAACAAAGGATGAAGAATCGGGGGAGACCTGGAACTTTGTAGGAAGGGCACGCAACGCCGCAACCACGGGAACTTGCGCCGTGGGAGCAGGATCGCTCGCGGTCGGTTAGGTGAGCGCGCCGCGGATGCATGGCCGAGTAGCGCTAGAGCGGGCCGGCTTGCCGGCGATGGCGATGCGACCGCCGCCTTCGCGTCCGCGTAGGCCGGTAGCCCGGAACGCGTCGTGGTGTATCGAGAAGATGGGGGTGGTGATGTTGGAGGAGTGGGCACCCGGTGTCGAGCCGTCGAGGAGGAAGAGAGAGGAGACGAAGAGCATGGCGACTGTGGGGCGCGGCCGAGCTTCAGGGTGCGGATTGGGGATCTTGGCCTGTCCTGCTTTAGGTCAGGGTCGGTGGTGAATGGCGATGCCACCCATGTACGCCGGCGGCGCAGTGAACGTCAACAGCGTATTCCAATTGCCAATCCATGTACGAGCTATGACGACATATGGTACCTGCCTGCTCTCTTGCTCCAGCTTATCCGATGCCCAGAGCTGCAAGTGTAAGTGTTGCAAGGATTTTGACTGACTGCAAGTCTGAAACTGGATTGGACGCAAGATTGATAACAAATTGCCAGTTTATCCGTACTGAAACTATTGAGGAATCGCAACAAAGCAGAGTTTCAGGCGATTGTCGCCCTGATCTGAAAGGTTGTGCATCCTGTATAAGTAGGAAAAGGCTGATTGCCAGATCTCACAATAATGTCCTGTGAAGCCCGGGGAAACAGAGTGATTCAGTGTTTGCAATTGCAATGCATACTTGCATCTGTATGGACTGATTGCCAATGGAAAGAATATTAACAAACGTGCAAATGCGAAATGACTCTGTCCAAACTGAAACAATTTTCAGGAACTGCAAGGCAAGCAGCGAAGTAACAGCAAGCAAAGCTGCAGAGTTTCAGGGAACACGCTTGTTGTTCGTCTACTTTGGTCTCTTGACTTTGCACTAGCCATAGGAACAGAAGGTTACTGCCTAGTTAGGCGCTGCCAGGTGTGAAGATAAAAGGCCTGAACATATCTTTCAGCATGCACCCCATGAACCAAATCTCGTTGATATAAATAGATCCGTTAGTTACCTACATTGCAGATCGTGATACACATATTAACACTTCGTATAGAGAAATCCAGAGAATAAGATAAAACAATAAAAGAATAGCTCCATTCCAATTGTAATTTCAGACTGCTGAACAGGAACTTTTCAAGTTTTATGGTACAATAAGGTGAAGTGGAGAGCGAGCGGCTCGGGAGTCGGGACATCTGTTTTCTTCAGAGAGATCCACGCTGAACGCTTGCATCGTGATGCCTGCCCGGTGATTCTCGGCGTCGGCGCCATCAGTCTCTCGATCTGACCGGTGGGCGCCGCTTCACCTCCCATTCGGCGGCATCTCCTGTCTGCCACCATGGAGAAACTTATACAACAAGCAGAAGGAGCCAGCATCGCACCATGTCAGAAGGCACAGGCCGCCCAGGAGAGAACCCTCCCTGGTGGGCATGATACCGAGCATGGACAGCCGGCGAATGCACCGTGCGCACCCCCTGCAAGAACACCAGTCTATCCGGTGCCCTTGGGCGAAACGCATGGGTATTTCTCTTGACGGATCGAGATCAGACGACGAACGTGCATACAAGCCTTGGGTAGTTGGGTGCTCGCCGGAGAAGCAGCGCGGTGGGATGGCGCGAGGACGGGGAAGCATTCGGAAAGCGTTTGTAAGGGACCGCCCTTGTTTAATCCTGGCCGCTAATTATGGATCGGACGGTTCAGCGTACCCCAGGGGTGGACGGTAAATGAAATACCGTCCACCCGGCCGGTAAATCGAATACCGTCCGCCCCTGGTCGCCGCGCCGCCACCCGCCGGCGAGCTGGGAGGTGGCGAGGGAACACAGGATGAGGATCCGGGAGCTCTGGAACTCTGTAGGAAGGCCGCGCAACGCCGCAACCATGGACGCTCGCGCCGCTGGAGCAGTATCGCTCGCAGGCGATGTGCCGAGCGCGCCGCGGCGGATGCATGGCGCCATGGCCGAGTAGCGCTAGCGCGGGCTGGCTCGGCGACGATGGCGATGCGTCCGCCGCTTGCGTCCGCGTAGGTCTGGCGCAATGTGATCTACCGAGAAGATGGGGACGGTGATGTTAGAGAAGCGGGCGGAAAAGCGGGCGCCGGCCAGATGTCGCGTGGAAGGATGGAGTCGATCAGCAGAGGGGGACGACGCCGCGCGGCGAGGAGGAAGAGAGAGGTGACGCCTCGCATGGCGGCGGTGGGGCGTGGCCGAGCTTCAGCTTCGGGACTGGGGCTGTTTGGCCTGCCCTGCCCTGCTTCAGCCTTCAGGTCAGGGCCGGTGGCTCCAATTGCCGTCTGGAATTTACCTTTATTCCGCCATGGAATACAGTGTAAACCTAACTCATTTTTTCACCCATGTACGATCCATGTGGGCTTCGTCATCACCTCCGGCCCCAGAAGGAACTCGCCAATTCACAAAAATACTGTTCTTGATTTTTAAATCGGATTACATAGAAGCAGAGTGTATATATATCTCCAATCCAAGAACCATCTTGGATCAGAATTCAGAACAGCCACGTTTTTTCAGGCCATCCTCTGTTTGTGTCAGAAGGACGCTGGCACCGAGACGCCTCCCTGGCTGCTGCTGGTGGCCAGGGGTTCGCGGCGACGGCAGTACCAGCCTTCCTGGACGGTGGCCACCGCTCGGCCTCGCCTCCGGCGACATCTCCCGCCATACCAAGCAGTCAAGCAGAGGCAGCCACCAGTGCGTCATGTCGACGGCTCAGACCTACCAGGTGAGAAGCCCCCTGTTGGCATCCCAATCATGGCCGGCCGGCGCATGCACCGTGCGCGCCCGCGGCGAGAGCACCAGTCTCATCGGCGTCCTTGGGCGAAACGGAATAGATGGATAATTTCTCTGGACGGATCGAGCAGACACGGCGCGTGCATACAAGCTCAGGCCTTCTCGGGTGCTCGCCGGAGAGCAATGGCAGCGGAGGCCGGAGATGCAGCGCGGCGGGATGGCGACATGGCGTGCGGGCGGGGAAGCGCTCGGGAAGCGTTTGCATTGGGTCTTCCTTGTTTAATCCCGGCCGTTAGTATTGGATCGGACGGTTCAGCGTACCCCAGGGGTGGACGGTAAATGAAATACCGTCCACCCCGGACGGTAAAACAAATACCGTCCGCCCTGCTCGCCGCGCCGCCACCCGCCGGCGAGCTGGGAGGTGGCGAGGGAACATAGGATGGGGATCCGGGAGCCCTGGAACTCTGGAGGGAGACCACGCAACGCCGCAACCATGGACGCTCGCGCCGGGGGAGCAGTATCGCTCGTGGTCGGTAGGCCGAGCTCGCCACGGATGCATGGCCGAGTAGCGCTAGCGCGGGCTGGCTTGGCGGCGATGGCGATGCCGCCGCCGCTTGCGTGTCCGCGTAGGCCGGAACGCGTCGTGGTCTATCGAGAAGGTCGGGATGGTGATGCTGGAGGAGCGGGCGGAACAGTGGGCGCCGCCCGTGTCGCTTGGAAGGAGGGAGTTGCTCAGTAGAGGGGGACGCTGCCGCCGGTTACGGTGTGCGCCCGCGCGCCTAGGAGGAAGAGAGACGCGACGCGGAGCACGGCGGCGCGGCGGCGGGGCGCGACCGAGCTTCAGCTTGGGGGCTGGGGCTCTTTGACCTGCCCTGCTTCAGCCTTCTGGTCAGGGCCGGTGGCAATCCACGCATCTACGGTGGCCAGCGGCCAGCGCAGGCCCAGCGACGAGCTCCTGCTTCAGTTGTTGTCCCGTCCCTGTCAATTACCTGCCCAACCTGGTATTTCTTATTGACCTTGAGCCCATTCCCGAAGGCTTGCGTGCATGCGGGATCAACCGCGAGAGGACGCAACGACACCGGATGGCCGGCCCGCCCGGGATGGCCTACGATTCCGACGGGAGAATGGTAGTTGGTGGTGGCAGTCGTCGTCGTCGTCCAAGGATAATTCCGGCGGCCATGTGGGGGGCAGGGTAGGATTGCGTTCTTTATTGCCGTCACCGAACCATGCCATGCGTACCTAACTTCGCGGCACGATCGGCCTGCAGATCTAGTACACGCAAACGGCAAAGAACTATTCATTGCGGTTTTCTGTAGGTCAGTGCGGTGGCTCGCTCTTCAGTTCAGGACTCGTCGGATCGTCGCCTCAGCCTGCAGCTTCAGGGTTCAGTCTGATAGGATTTGAGGGCTGCCAACTGAAAGATGCCTTTTATACAACTGTCAGACTGCTCCTCACGATTGTAGCACTGTCTTGTTTGATCAGAGTACACAAAATTTGGGAGATCCAATATTCTAATAAAAAAGCATTTATATATCCATGCTGAAGAATACTGTACTACAAAACAATCCCATCACGAGTGACGCTACGAACAGATGATCAAACAACAGATAGCAAATTATTGATTCTTTCTCCTATCAGACTTTCCCACTAATAATCGTAATTCGGAGGAGAGTGGAAGAAGAGGCCTTGAACCTCGCCGGCGGCAGCGGCTTCTTCACGGCTCCTCCGGCGGTGGCAACGCCGCGGGCGCCTCCACCACGGGCGGCGGCGGCTTCGCCTCCCGCTTCACGACGGCCCGGCGATGCGCCGGCCACCCGCACCACCGCCGGGCCAGCCGCGTGCAGTCGTACCGCTCGTCGGGGCCCTCGGCCTGCGCCGCGCACACCCGGCCGAAGACGCAGGACAGCAAGGTGAGCAAGAGGACGGCCGCGAACACCCCGAAGAACGTGCCGATGGAGCCCGAGGAGCTGCGGAGAGGCTCGGCGCCCGCGGCAGAGCCCTGGTAGCCGTAGCCCGGCAGGGGCGTCACCGTCGCCGGCATCGTCGGCGTGCTGCCGGTCGCCGCCATTCTTGCATCCAGAGCGAGCAAGATCCGACGATGGAACAGTGGCGCGACTACCGAGCAGCTGTTGACTAGTGAGCCGGACTGTTTGGTGTTGGAGGTGGTTATGCACGTAGGAGGAGCGAACATGGGATGGAGAGGCGAAGGCAACAAGCCAAGAGGCAAGAGGGTTCGGCAAAGGCGTCCACCAGCTGCTTTGCGACCCCGGCGATGTGTCAAAGGATTAGAGGGCGGGCGCGGTAAAGTTTCATCAGGAGAAAGTCTGCGAGGTTGGCCTTTGTGAGGATCGCGCGAGTGGAGATCAACATGGAAAGGGCGCTCGGTGGGATGGTTGGCGTACTTGGTAGTAGTCGCCCATGAATGGTAGATACATTGTTGGTGATTCAGAAGAGAAGCTTTACAAGAGCGTATCTGGATATACTGCTTTGGAAAGATGGTAAATAATGTGAGGGAAAGCAAAAGAAAGTGCAGCAATCTACAAACATCTTTTGGGTCATGGATGGCATGGATAATCAGGTTGTTTATTTACATCGCTTTGCGATGACGGAACACAGTCCCCGTTCAGAGAGGTGCAAATGTACTGAAACATAACGCGCTGCATGGTTGCATCTGTCTTGACAACTTTCCAAAGAAAAAAAAAACTTTGGAAAAAGCAAAAGGGTCACGGTTACGAAGGTGGTGTTTTCTTAACATGCTAGGTTATCTACGAAATGTTTTCCACTTACTTTATTTGTCGTTGTCTCTGTGTGTTTCTAAAGTGCTGTTTTCTTCTTTGTCTCCGCAGTTGCTAACACGTCTTGTATTTCCTTTCAACGATTCTCATTGTTGCCTTTACCGGTGTTAATCTGACAGCGCTGCTGTTCCTCCGTTTAGCACACCTACAACTGCTGCTTCTCAAAGAAACGGAGAAGCCTTCTCCCCAGAAAAAGAAAAGGAGAAGGCATGTCTTACAGAGAAAAAAGTGAAAAAGCTTCAGGGCTGAATCTTAATAAATCCGCGCCCAAGCTAAGCTATCTGGCTCGTGTCGAAAGAGGCCCAAATATCTGGCCATCAAGGCCCACGTTGCTAAAGTACAGCCCAAGAACCAATGCGACCATCAAACTCCACGGGCTAAAGTACAGTCTATGAACCAAATCGGCCACCAAGGCCCACGTGGGTAAAATACAGCCCATGAACCAAATCGGTCAAGAATTTGTGCTCTTCTGGGCCGCTCCCGAGAGTTGTAGTTGTGCCCTGGCTCTCGGCATCGCCTCCGCTTCCTCTTTTTCCTCGCACTCCTCAAGACCAGCCTCCTCGTCCCCGATCTCCTGCCACCCCCGCACCCAAGGGTTTCGCTCTCCACCGCCGCGGAACAAGCCAGCGAACAGGGATGGCGGCGGCGCGGCACCTCAGATCCGGCCTCCCCCTCATCCGCGCCCACCTGGCGGCCTCCGAATCCACGGCCGTCGCCCAGGTCCATGCCCCCCACCCCGTCTCCGTGGTTGAAACAGATCCATTTCTCTCGATTTCGATTGGCCTTCCGCGTCCTGTATCCGATCTAGGACTGCCCTGTCTCGTGATGTTTTAGGTTATTTTGCAGGGGGATTTCTGAGTCATCCTTGTGATATTTAGGTTCATTTTTGGGGGACTGACGTGTTCGTTCTGATGCAGGGTTCGAGGGGCTTCTCGTCGCAGGTGGCCAAGCCCACCGGGAAGCAGGTCAAGGTACCTGTACTGTATCCCCCCTGGTGCGCGAATGTAGTTAAGAAATGGTATACATAGATTGTATTATTATGTTCGTGACTGGTAATAGGCGACTCTTGTCAATGTATTATTGGCATTGTGGGGATTATGTAATTATTTCTCTAATATCCTGCCTACTTTCGGGAAACCTAATGCTGTACTAGGGTTAGATGCCATTCGATTTGTTCAGTGAATGTAATTATGCAATCACTTATTTAAGTCATACACAAAGGATGAACTATTGGATGCGAGTTTCTTCAAGTTGCACTTAGCTGTATTGTTTGGTAAAGAAACTCCAGGACCGGAGACATTCAGTGCTGTTTAGTTTACATTTCTTGGTTTTCCTTAAATATCTGTGTAGTTTTCTGCAGGTTACTGCATTAAAGTTTCTCCTTTTAATTTAATTCGTTGCTGGCAGCTTGAGGTGTCTGTAATTTGACCATGCATGTCTAATTGTTTTTCTGACTTTGTCTTTAGGTTCCAGATGCTCTGTATGGTGGCACAGGCAACTATGCTAGTGCACTGTTCCTTACAGCAGCCAAAGCAAACACATTGGACAAAGTTGAATCTGAGATTCAAACTGTTGTAGAGGCATCCAAGAAGAGCCCGCTGTTTTCTCAATTCATAAAGGACTTGTCAGTTCCAAAAGAGACCAGGGTGAAGGCTATAACTGAAATATTTGCGGAAGCTGGATTTTCAGATGTCACAAAGAACTTCTTGGGTATGCTCCCTGCCCACTCATTTTGTATGCCTAATTGAGTTTGCTATATTTCCTTGTAATGAGTTGATTACTCCTGGTTGTCACAAAACATATGAACCATTTTCTTGTGTTACTGGTTCCAATAGTCTTTTCATATTTATACGGAGGAAATGCTTTTGGTAGCCTTGATCTGTATGATAATTTGTCTCGTGCAGTAGTTTGTTATTAAGGCAGCTGTATTATCGGTTATATGCTTGTTACCAAACCTGTTAATTGATGTACTTTTCTCAGGAAGCTGTTTTGAATTTTGAATTTCAGTACTTGGTATGATTGCTAAATGCATATAATTTGTTCCATACTACGTATCTTGTCAGTGTCTAACTTCATGTTGGTTTATGAAGCTGTCTTGGCGGACAACGGCAGGCTGAAATATATTGAGCGCATTGCTGAGAGATTTGTTGATTTGAACATGGCACATAAGGGGGAGGTGAAGGTTGTTGTCAGGACAGTTATTGTAAGTTGATTTCCATGCCTTATTTCCTATTGCAACTGTGAGTACAGTATCTGTTTGAATAGCTCAGTCCCCTTCACATGTTAAAAGAAATGTTTGTGATGCATATATAGCTTTCTTTTGCTTGATTTCATGGCAATATGAAATGAATCGTGATTGATAACATTGCTTGATGTGAATTTCTAGGGGTTCTTTTCTCCTTAAGTTTTTTTAATGTTCTTTCCTGTTTTTATTTTGGCATATCTTATCTTTCAAGCAGAAAATAGAAATACATTAACCATACAGGCAAAAAGGTTTTTTGGGGATGAAAATTGTATGGTATCTCCAGATTACATATGAAAAATTTGCCAGGTATTATGTCATTCATGTATTTGAAGTTGCAAAGTAAAGAAATAATCTGCACTAGTCATGACTGCCAGCGGGAAGTGCTATAGTGTAATTTTGACACTGCATTTGTAGCCAGCAAATATTCCACTGGCGCCTCGTTTCCTTCTAGCTGTTTCATTTTTGGTTTTCTTTCTTAGCCTTAAAAGATCGAGGGGGAATGTCTACATATTTTAGTGCATTGGGTTTTGGTCCATTGAAGAAAGCCAATTTGCAGAGCAAAGGGGCCAGATAAGTGGTGATCTTTGCATTGAAGGTTGGCGAAATCGAACTCAACCCTGCAGTTCTCCGTGCCGCTCAGAGTTGCTCCATTTTGTGACGGCCTCGAACAGGCTGCTACATCTTTTATCACACAATCACCCAGCAAATTTTGATAACCTTTCATTTCTGCAACAAAATGAGGATAAATCATTCTGGAATTTTGAAAAGCTTGCTTACCTCAGATCATCCATAGGTCGAGGTGTCCTGTCCTTAGTGCAGCTTCGTTTATAGTTCCTTGTGCATGTGACAGCACTTGATTTCTTTTGCTGACACATGTTTCTTTTCTGTTAGCCACTTCCCGAGAAGGAGGAGAAAGAGCTCAAGGAGACCTTGCAAGATATCCTTGGGAAGAACAAAACTATTTTGGTTGAACAGAAGGTAACTACTTGGTCCACGAGCTTCGTGTGTAGCCTCAGAAGTAATATTTGAAGGGATGTTCCTCAATTTTGCTTTCTCTGCAGATTGACTACAGCATCATGGGAGGACTTGTGATTGAATTCGGGCAGAAGGTGTTTGATATGTCGATCAAGACTAGGGCGAAGCAAATGGAGGCGTTCTTGAGGCAACCCCTTGAAATCTAGCTTCCTTTTGGATAAAAACATCATCAGAATGCAGTGGCTGTGCTGCTGAAGGTTTCCTCATGTCTGCAACTTTTATCTGGCCTTTGAATAAAATGTTTCCTCTAACAAGAGAATGCCACTGTTTTTATTTTGTCTTGTGGGCTAGAGGCCTGCTGAACAATTATGTTTATTTCTTGTTACTTGAAGAAGCTTGCACCGGAAATGTCATGAAAAGTTTTTCAGTTCCAAGTCATTGGAATATATGAATCCCCCAACCCCCAGAAATGCACCGTTCTTTGTATATTCAGTTTCTTATGTGAAGATGATTGACGCCAAAATAAACTATTCCTGCCTTCACGGGATTATCTCATGTCTGTATCTCGGAATGTACTATCTGAATAGTAAGTTTTGATCTTTGAAATAACAGCATGCCAGATCTGTGTGCTTGGACGTCATGTCTATATGTTATATCCCAGACAAAGACTTTTAGCCTGAATCAAGATACTATGCTCCCTGTTGTTTGTTATTTCAGAAACGGAAACAAATTGTCCGTTCATTAGATGTTGCTGCCTTGTGGCTCAACTCTTGCTGTGAAGGGGAGCAATCGGCAGTAGTAATCATCATCCACGCAACTCATGCCTGTAACACCTTCAATCATTTAGTTGGTTATTATTGCCATTTAGCGGCTGTTGCCGAGTCCTGGGTGCAGTTCTCAAACCGCTGCTTTCTGTTTTCTGATGTTTATGTGTTCCAACAGAAAACATGCCAAAACATGTGTTGCGTTCATGGGATATGTGTGCCTGCCCTGACGCGTGCCTTTGCTTTCTTCCCTGTCTTGATGCGTAGGTCAAGTTTGTGAGAACAAGAAACACCTATAGCCCCTAAAGTGACGGGCCAGGGTGTGTTGGCTTGAAAGAATGAACAAAATCGATTCCCCAAGCCACTACTCGGGCGGCTCAAGCAACCTTAACCTCTGGCTCACTCCTCCAAGCAACCCATGCAGCTATGGCATGCTAAGCTCCCAGCCGCTTCCTCCTTCATGTCCTCACCGCCTCATCTTCCTCCCTCGTCGCCGCTAGCTGCTCCTGTGGCTCTGCCTCCACGGCCCTCCGCCCAACAATGGCGTCGTGCGCGGCGGAGACCGGCCTGGTGGCCATGGACTGCCTGGTAGTGTGCTGCTGCTGCCCATGCCTGGTGCTGCAGGTCACCGTCTTCCTCTTCGTCAGGCTGCCCAAGAAAGTGGTCGTCAAGACGAAGCGGATCGTCCTGAGGAGATGGCACAGGAGGAGGCCGCCGGCGCCGTCGTCGTCCAAGGGAGGAGCTGGCTGCGCGGCCTCGGCGCGCCTGAAGCTGGAGGAGTTGCTGGACCTGGACGACGGTTTTGAGGCCGCGTTCGGGGACGGAAAGGGCGGCGCCGACGGCTGGAAAGAGCGGTGCTTCCCCGTCGACGACGACGGCGGCGACGCCGTGTGGGAGGCGATCATCGAGCAGGAAGGTCTCTTCTGGTTCGGCAGCTTCTGGGGCCGGCCGGAGCAGGAGGGGCCGGCTGCTGGAGGTGACGATCAGATGAGTGGAAGCTTCAGGCTACCTGTCGGCTTAGAGAGAGTCTGTGAATAGCCAGGTTAAACGGTTTGATTCACACGACGATGTAAATACGAGGCTTTTCGCCGAGGATCTCGTTCAGAGAATGTACATGTCAACGTACCAGGAATAAGGTATGTTCATGGCAGAAAGAGAAGAATGTTCGGAAAGAAATCAAACTTCACCCGAGAAATTTGGGACATCAGTAAAGCGGCAGGACGGCCGTTGCTGCTGTCGGTGGCGGTCGCCGGTCAATCGGCTGAGGATCGGGTACCGACTTGACAAGTGACGACGCGTAACTGTTAGATTGGATCACTTCACCATCGACCGTGGCCTGTCAGCCGTCGATCTGGTCTCTCCATCTCCATCCCTGCCAGCACGAATCCTAAAGCGCGTCCAAGCCGTGGGCGTGGCGCCCGCTGGCGGTGGGCCCAAGCGGGTCTCCTCCGGTCCTCACGTGCGGCGCAGCTGGCGGCCCCTGTCATCTCACTTAGCCCTCTGCGACACCAACTGGCCAGAGCTCCCAGGCTCGGCGCCGCCGCATCGTTTCGTTGATGGATTGCGCCACCCGGTTCCGCATCCGAAACCCGTCGCCGGCAGCCGCCTCCCACGTCGCCGGCGAGAGGCGGCTACCCGGCGGCAGGGCGTCCTTCCGTCCCATGTCGTCGGCGGCTCCGGTGGAGGAGCCGGCGGCGGCGTCCGAGGCGAGGCGGCGGCCGTCCGGTGACTCCTTCATCCGGCGCCACCTCAGGACCCTCGCGCCGTACCAGCCCATCTTGCCGTTCGAGGTATACAGAAGCGCCCCACTGTTAGATTCCTTTCCGTGTTGGGGAAAGGCGCCTTTTGCTATGCGCGCGAGGTGCTCGTGTAAATGCCCCGCGGCGAGATTCTCTGGCCTTCGTTAAGGACGGAATGTAGCACAACGCAAATCACTGAGCGCTATAGTGTATTAATTTTTCAAGCTTGCTTTTGATGTTGCTTGGTGAGCATTGAGCCCTTATCTATTTGCTTTGGTGATGGATGAGGTCACAAGGGACATACGGGGTGATATCCCTTGGTGTATGCTCTTTGCTGATGATGTGGTGCTAGTTGACGAGAGTAGGGCAGGGGTTAATATGAAGTTAGAGCTGTGGAGACACACGTTAGAGTAGAGGGGGTTCAGACTGAGTAGGACCAAGACCGAGTATATGATGTGTGACTTTAGCCCGACTAGACATGAGGATGGGGGACGTTAGCCTCGAAGGTCAAGTGGTGGCCAAGAAGGATACTTTTCGGTATCTAGGATCAATGCTTCAGAAAGATGGAGACATTGATGAAGATGTTAGGCATAGAATTTCAGCCGGTTGGTTGAAGTGGCGGCAGGCTTCTGGCGTCCTCTGTGACAAGAAGGTGCCACAGAGGCTAAAAGGTAAGTTCTATAGGACGGCGATTCGCCCGGCGATGCTATACGGTGCTGAATGTTGGCCTACAAAAAGGCGACATGTCCAGCAACTGAGTGTAGCAGAGATGCGTATGCTGTGTTGGTTCTGCGGATATACAAGAAGGGATAGAGTCCGGAATGAAGAGATTCGAGATAGGGTCGGGTTGGCACCTATCGAGGAGAAGTTGATTCAACATCGGTTGAGATGGTTTGGACATGTACAACGGAGGCCTCCCGAGGCGCCGATGCGTAGTGGAGTTTTAAAGCGGGGCGATAATGTAAAGAGAGGTAGAGGTAGACCTAGACTAACTTGGGACGAGATGGTTAAAAGAGACCTTAAGGAGTGGAATATCGCTAAGGAATTAGCTATGGATAGGAGCGTGTGGAGATTAGCAATTAACGTACCTGAACTGACCTTTGTTACTTTTTGTTTAACCCCTAACTCTTCCTTTGGCTTGTGCCCTTTTTGTGTTCTTATTCCTGTTTTCTGTGGGTTTTATCTCTAGCCTACCCCAACTTGCTTAGGACAAAAGGCTAAGTTGCTGCTGCTGCTGCTGCTGCTTTTGATGTTGCTATGATATTATACTGTGTAGTAGTAGGTTTACGTTTGCTGAAAATTGGAGATCTTATCAGGTGCTATCTGCTCGGCTTAAGCTTAGACCAGAGGACATAATCAAGCTCGATGCAAATGAGAATCCATATGGTCCACCCCCAGAGGTAAATTCTTAATAAATCAGAAGTTAGACTTGGGGAACATGAACCAATTCTAAAAATCCTGAAATTCTATAATTCAGAGCTGTGCTCATTCATGTACTATAATAATAACCTTTCTTCGCTGTATGTAACTAAAGCATGACTTGTCCTCTATAGGTGGCTACCGCATTAGGTAATCTAAAGTTCCCCTATGTGTACCCTGATCCTGAAAGCCGCCACTTGCGTGCTGCTCTTGCCAAAGATTCTGGACTTGAATCAGAATACATACTTGTCGGATGTGGTGCAGATGAACTAATTGATTTAATTATGAGGTTAGCTTCCAGTTCTTGTACATCTCATTTTTTTTTAAAAAAATGATTCTTTATCTCAAAGGTCAAAGCTGACCTATTCTCTATTTCATAAATGGTGCAAATGCAGATGTGTACTTGAACCAGGTGACAAAATTGTTGATTGCCCTCCAACATTCACAATGTATGAGTTTGATGCTTCAGTAAATGGTGCACTTGTCATCAAGGGTGGGCAGCGTGTTATTTCTTGATTCTTGGATTTATTGTGGCTTCTGTCTACACTGTGCATCTTCTGATCATGATAATTTCTTGTTGTGCCATTCACCCTTCTCTAATGTAGTTCCAAGACTTCCGGATTTTTCTCTAGACGTTGAACGTATTGTTGAAGTGGTTGAACAGGAAAAGCCAAAATGCATATTTCTGACATCTCCAAACAATCCAGATGGCAGGTATATTTTTGTCATTCATAAGTGGAGCTATACTATTTAGTTGCTGTCCAGATTACCATATTTTGCTGAACTGTACTTTGATTCTATTTGTTCAGTGTAATCAATGATGAGGATCTTTTAAAGATACTTGATCTTCCAGTGCTTGTAGTGCTGGATGAAGCTTACATTGAATTTTCAAGCCTTCAGTCAAGGATGTCATGGGTTAAGAAGCATGATAATTTGATTGTTCTACGGACATTTAGCAAACGAGCAGGTTTGCGATTGTTGTTCTGCCCTTTTTAGTTAATATGCAAATGTTAATGTGTTCTGAAGAAACCAACAACTTCACTACTATGAGATCTTGAAATTGATGTTCGTTTTTCCCCTTGTGGCACCGCCTTGTGATCGCCTGATTGATTTCTGAACTTTGCTAAGGAAACTAATAATTCGATCATTGATTGTACTTTTGTTAGCTCATGCAAGCTGCTATATGCCAATCTTCACTTACTAAAGTTATTTGCTCTTAACAAACATATGGAAGACACGTTTGCTACACAATTATGAACTGAGAGGTTCAGGAATGTCTTACGAGTTATTAATAATGCAGGTTTAGCTGGTCTTCGTGTGGGTTATGGAGCATTTCCTCGAAGCATTATTGAGTATTTGCGGCGGGCCAAGCAGCCTTATAATGTTTCTGTGGCAGCAGAAGTTTCAGCATGTGCTGCATTGCAGAATCCAACCTATTTGGAGGTATCACTTTTACAAAGTCACTGTAATATTCTTTCCACAATTTCACTTTGTCTAACTCAGTATGCTTCCTGTTGAACGTTGTACAATGGAAGAATGTGAAAAATTTACTGGTAAAAGAGAGGAAGAGGCTGTTTGATCATCTAAAAGGGATACCATTCTTGAAACCGTTTCCCAGTCATTCTAACTTCATTCTCTGTGAGGTCACATCAGGAAAGGATGCAAAGAAAATAAAGGTTTGTTTTCCTTGTTATTGCACACTCGTTTCCATCCTGTTCCATTGAGATATCATAGTCACTTCTATTGGATTTTGAGGTTGGAAAATGTCCGAAATTGGAACATGAAGATTAGTCATCTCTGTTTCTCTTTCCAGACTACAATTGGTTGTCTGGAAAAGAATATCTTATATCTCTGTTCACATTTTCTAAGAAATGCACAAATGATTGAAACAGTATGGAATTTGCAACATTATTGATGTGCTTCTATTAATAACAAAAATTTCAGGAAGACCTTGCGAAGATGGGAGTGATGATCCGCCACTATGACAAGAAGGAATTGAAGGGGTATATTCGTATTTCGGTTGGGAAACCCGAGCACACTGATGCACTAATGAAAGGCCTAAATGCACTTCAATTGTGAGCACTAGCATACCATGACTAGTAATGGAAGCATTGAAGTACTTAACCAATATGTATGCGCCATGCAGTCTATAAAGAGGAGATTTGCATCATTCCAACATCTAAGCCCAAACCAACAAGGGCCAATTACTTTTCAACAACCATTTGGTTTAATAAGTCGAAAAGTCGATGATTTTAGCAAGGTTTGAGTTCCGTGTAAAAGTTGAATTCCATGTGGTTATTTTCTGGGTTGAGTTACTTGTTTGGTGGTTAATGGAGAACTGAAAATTCTGTAGGTAAATAAACGCCAACACTGCCATGTTGTTGGTTGTATTTGAGCAAAGGTTGTAAGACATTGCAAGCTTAAACCAAGGCCCTGTTTAGTTCAGTGCCTGTAAAGGCAAAATTTTTTTTCAAAGGAATCTTACCAATTTGAAGTACTAAATGAAGTCTATTTACAAAACTTTTTGCATGGATGGGTTGTAAATCACGAGACGAATCTAATGATGCTAATTAATCCATGATTAAGCAATAATTAGCAGATGGTTACTGTAGCATCACTGTTGCAAATCATGGATTAAGTAGGCTCATTAGATTCGTCTCGCGATTTACAGCCCATCCATGCAAAAAGTTTTGTAAATAGGCTTCATTTAGTACTTTAAATTAGCAAGATTCTTTTAAAAATTTTGCGTTTACGGGTGGGAACTAAACAGGGCCCAAATACATTAAGGAAAACTGTAGGAAGATGCAACAAGTTTCACTCATATGCTCCATGACGACAGTGCGCAAACGTTGCGTGTCAGCCGTGACAGCAGCCAGCCGCAGGGTTCCCGCCATGCTGCCGCATCTTGACAGGTGCACACTGGTACTGGCTGGCGAGCGTGCCTTCCTTGACGATGTGAGAAAACCTGTGACCCTTGAGCCAGGTTATGACTAACATCTAAACAAGAGGACAGAACCCCGGATGGCCGGATATGCACATAGTAAAGGAGATTCAGGCTTGCATTCAGCTAATCCCAGAGGTGAAATTCAAGAAGGTCAGAACAGAGTACAACGCAGTAGTTCATGAGCTGACTCAATTAGCAAAGAGGACGACGCATTATGCTGTATGGAGAGGTAGTAGTGCTCCATCTTGCATTCTTGCGTAAGCGAACTACTCTCTCCTCTGGATGAGATAAGCACTCTTTTCTTTAAAAAAATTAAGAATTGCTATTTTCGTATACTAACTCCTAAAACGGCAAAAAAGCATTCGATCCTTTTCGTGTCGCCGCGAGGCGAGAACGCTACACGCGACCTTCCTGTGCCCATATTCCATCCTTGTTCGGCATGGCGCTTCATCAAATGGCAAACTTTATTCTCGCGAACCCTCTTCCAAATCTCCCCAAAAGCCATCGCCTTCGCGCTCTCGAGCCAACAGTAATGGCAGTATCGATGCATGAGCCATCGATCATAGGCCGCCGCGAAACCTTGCTATTACAAAAAGCACCCTCCCCGGAAGCAGTAGCTCCTCCGGGATGCGCATGCCGCGGCTGCCCCTCCTCCTCAAGATCGCCGCGGCGGCGGCCGCCGGGGCGCTGGCGCTCATTGTCGCGGCGCGCCTCCGCCGGGAGGATGCCGTGGCATCCCTCCGCAGGGAGATCCGCGAGGCGCTCGCGAACCTCGTCGCCGACGACGAGGACGGCGACGGCGACGGCGGCGGGAGCGCCAAGGAGGACGCCTCGCCGCCGCCGCCGCCGTCCGTGCTGGTCACGGGGTTCCGGGCCCACGGCAAGAGCTCGCTGGTGAACACGGCGTGCCGCGCGCTGGCGGCCGAGGACGGCCCGCTGCTGCTGCGCGCGGAGGCGTCGCCGCCCGGCGGCGGGACCGACGGGCCCAGGCGGCGGCAGAGGGTCAAGGCCGTGGTGTCCGGGGCCGACGGCGACGGCAAGGGGGACGGCGACGTGGTGGAGCTGCTTGACGCGCCGCCGCTCCCCGAGGCGGTGAGGCTCACGAGGGATGACATCGACGCCGCGATCAGCGGGGGGAACCCGGAGTGCGTGGTGCTCGTGCTGCGCTGCGACGCGCCCGCCAAGGAGCGGAACGCCGCCATCAAGCGCCTCCCGGAGATTTCTGCTGCCGCCAGGAACAAAGGTCAGTCTGCTTTCAGAAGGTTCTAGAACTTCTCGTGGGCTTCGACGTGTCGCGCTATTTATACTGGGCCGTCTCCTAGAGAGGCCCAACCAACATTGGGGCCTTGGATTTCCTTCAAAGAAAAGAAATGAGACCATGGAGCTTGTAGCGATTGTTAGTAATCGCTGTTGAATTTTCCTGTTGAAGTGTCTTTTGCCTATCAATTTAAAAATCCACCTATAGTAAGTCTTGCAACTAACATTGGCCTTTTTGTTTCTTTAATTTCGTTCACACCAAGGTAATATTGATCTGCCTTCGCGGAAAAGAAAGTGAAGATTTAGTACTCGACACTTTAATACTCCCTCCGTTCTAAATTTTTATTACGTATTTAGACATAATGCTTATCTTGATGCATAGCAAAAGCTATATATCTACATTTGACAAAACAATCTACATTTTAAAACGGAGGGAGTATGTGTTTGTAAAATATTGTCACAAGGCTGAATCTAATTGTCCCTAGCATCTTAACAGGGCTTAATTTGATCATTGTATTGACTTTTAAGAAGGCCATGAGATCAATTAGGCATGCTGAAGAGCTTCTACGGGAGGTTTCTTTCAGGGCCCGAACTGATTGTGTCTACTTCATCGAGAACTACACTTGGAGCAACAATGGGCCCAACCTCTGCCATCCACCTGTCATCAAGAACAACTTTGAGACGCATTTCACAGTGCTGACAATTATTCGACAGTGTCTTGAGTTCATCAAGCTAAATAGGAGCCAGTCCAAGGACAATAAGAATGGCAACCAGGCAAAACCAGATGAGCCCAAACCTAAGCAGGCAAAACTAGATGAGCCCAAACCTAAGCAGGCAAAACCAGATGAGCCCAAACCTAAGAATCCACCAGCAGAAGCTAAGCAATGCCGGAAATTCAATGACTCCAGTGTAAGACTTTTCTTCAACAGCCCAGAAACTTGAATCTTCATTGCTTTGCACAGGTATGGTCTATTGCAGGCTAATGTAGATATACTTGTATAGCACTGAGATAGTCTGACATGCTGCACCGAATGTACTATCGTCCATTCGTTACATGAAGATACATGTCCTTTTTATCAGCCATTGGCGTATAGTTGATGTACTTCTGGTTTCTCATTTTTCTGGATTCATAAAGCAAGGGGGAAAACCCCTCTTGCCAAATAATATCATTAAGATAATATCACTTCTTACATCTCTAAATCACCAATATTTATAAGAAAGCATTACATGTATATAGAATCCCTTGTTTATACGTCATAATTAACCCCCAGTATAGTCAAGCCGTAAGCTACTTGTACATCTAAAGATTATTTTCATAGACGGAATATGAATGGACCAACAATGTTGGCCTGCCTTATTCGCTTTGTAGCCAATCAATTTAGTAATCCAGGCACCAGCAATAGTAGTCTGATGCTGAAAGTGCAAGGAGTTCTTCTGGGCTCATCCTCTCCAGCTCTCTCTGCCTCCAGGCTGGGTAGTTGTTCTGGACCTCACCTGAACCAGAGTTGTAATCTCTCGGGTGAGCTTGTGATCGCATCCTGATGTACAGCCTCATTGCTGCCACACAGTCCTCATAGGGGTCCTCAATGCCTGTTTGAATCTCATACCTACAATTGGATGCAAAAACAATCTATTTAGCATTACTCAGATATTAAAGAGCAGGTTGATTGTGTAGATTAGCCTAGCTAGTGACATACCCCAGATATGCTTGTGTAAGGTACTTCAGGGAGTTACTCATCTTGCTAGTCTTCATCAGAGGCGGGTATTTTGCAGTGTCCCTGCACATGCATAATAATGTGTCAAAAGACAACTGAGTGGCAACTTTGACACCTGATTCCTGAACATAGCTCAGTAAACAAGATCTATATATGTTAGAAAGATGCAAGACTATAATCCACTGACTTAGCTATCTTTTGCTCCTAACCTGATCATGAATGCTGGGTACTCCAACCCTAGGCGCTCAAGATCATGGTCCAGGCCATGGCCAACCAGAATCTTGGCCCTTCCATAACTCCTTGGGCGTAACTTCCACAGAGGCTCCCCATTGCACAGGATCTCCTGAATCCTCCTCTGTGCAACCTTCAGTGGCATTGCGTCCCTCAAGTACTCTGGCCTTATCCCAGTTACTTCATACCTGAACACACAAGTAATTGGTCATCTCATTTTCAGAAAGCGGTCCATCCAAATCTCTACTGTCTAGTTTCAAGCATAGTGTTCATTGAATGATGAGTAATGCTTTCTTTCTGGTTTCGCTGGCCTGGTAATTTCTCTTCTACCATCACTTAGACATGGTAGACAGTTGGTCTGGAGAAGTGATGGAATGAAATGTTACCTGTAGTTGGTAACAGGAGCTGTAGGTTTGACATAGGTCTGGAAGATGATATTCTCGTCTTCTCCAATGAGGCACACCCTTGCACAAAGGTCCACTGAGCCGTCATTCACTCCTCCGACCATTTTGCAAGCCAGAGCAACCGCACGGCCGGTTATGCCGCCCCTGGGCATCTGGGACCGCATGGAAAGGAAAAAAAATGTTAGAATCTAGTATCAACCAAAGTCACAACAAAGGGAAGTCTATGCATCTGAGTTCAAAAATGGACTGAATATACTGTATACATGATGAATAGAGTAGAAATCAATAAACCATTACCGGAGCAGCACGGGTGTATTGGCAGGCAGCACGGTGATGTCTGACGGCAGCGTTGCTGTCAAAGATGTTGAGGCAGATGCTGCAGCCGCGAACGCTGAAGACCCGCGCGCACTCCACCTTCGGCAAAGGCCCTGAAGATGGAGAACAAGAAGCGTCAGAAACCACGCTCGTTGAGCAGTAAGCTGCCGTCTTTTCCTCTCGGCAAGTTCTTTTTTTTTGCATACCGATGAGATGCTCCCTGAGCGACTCGAAGGAGCGGCAGTGCTTGCCGCAGACGCCGCACCTGGGCTCGTGCACCGAGTGGTAGTTCACCTTCATGTGCTCCACCAGGTGCTCCATCCTGTTGTACTGCCTGTAGCAGGCCGCGCATTTGTTCCTGATCATGGAGGACATACATGCATATCTTCAGTTTGATGCATAGATTAACCTGGCCTTCCTGATTACAGGACGACATAGAGGGTCAAATGCAGGATCAACTGCAATCTGACTTGTTTCATGGTTACAAGAAATGGACATGTTTCAAGCCTTAGTAAGATTGGTAATTGGGGTGCCTTAGCTTGAGTTTTCTGCATATGCCTATAAGGGATAGGTGCAGCATAGCTTGATATCAATGCTGAAAACTGAAAGAACAGCATCTCTTATCATCTTACCTCAAGGTCTCCGAGGACTCCCTCCTGCTGTCCATGACTCAGATTCCTACACTTCGGTCAAGGGTTCCTGAGGAGGGATCGAGCTCGAGGCTGGCCAGGATAGGCCGTGCCGGGAGGCTATTTATAGGCTGCCTAGAGATAGAACCTTCACGAGGGAAGACCCGCAGCCTTGGCAATCTGGAAAATAAAAGTTGCAGTTATCCTAAGCTAAGTGCCTAGTATCTCCTTTTTCTGAGCATGCTAAGTACCTAGTACTATGGTACCTTGTCACTTTCAGTCCTCCTCTTTTAGGACGATGGTTTGAGATAAAATACACCAGTTTACTACCTAGTGAGCAGCAGCATTTGCATATGAAAAGATTTTTTTCTTTTGAAAAACCCAGAACATTGCCGGCATTCATTAATAAGAAGAATGGAGTTTTACACGCTGCACTATCAAAAGTCCTAGGCAGTTATCAAGATTGGCTCTTTCTCAGAGAGTAGTTTGAGAATAACAATAGCTTACTGCACTTGATGGCCTATATATGCATGAATCAAATGTACATGCATTGTCTGCTTGCCAAGGGCTAAATTGTATGACTGCATGTCATGCTGTCGTGTGCTGGGTGTGCTGGCTAGCAGCATTTCCCGCTGCAGCCTACAAGAAGTCGAGGCAGAAGCTGTTATGCGAGCAAGCGCCGAGAGACTTCCGATTTATTGTTAGAGATTTAGACCCCCGGTGAAATTTTTTAACCTCCTACGTATATTCTAAAGTTCAATACACAGTGGCCCGTAACATCGGAGTCTTCTGGTTGGATTTGACTAGTATTTAGCTAGCTGGCTAGCTAGATGAGTATTATATGCACCGTTAAGTATGTGTTGTTGGGTATGTTAAGGATGACACAAAGCACCGTTGTATTGATGGTAAGTGTATTGAACCTGTCATGCGCGTGAGCGCCGAGCGACTTTCGATTTATTATAAGAGATTCAGACCTCAGTAGCCCGTAACATCGGAGTCTTCAGGTTGGATTTGGCTGGTATTTAGCTAGCTGTCTACCTAGATGAGTATTATATGCATAGTTGAGTATGCGTTGTTGGTTATGTTAAGGACGATAGTTGAATAACCTAAGTACAAAGCGTTGCTACCGAGAGCTACGTACCCGTTTGCTCGTCCAACAGTACCGACCTGACGCCATTTTTGGTCCATCGTATGCTCACTGCTCTGACCTGAAGAACGCTATCATATTGACCATTTCACGTCGTGATCGCGCTCTTTCTTGGTCAAGATCACAGTGTCTGCCGGCCGCCGGTCCTCTCAAAGTTCGAATTTACCGTAATCTTCATCCTGTATTACTGCGTTCAAGTTGCCGGCAATGGTGAACGTCAGACGGTTAAGTCTGCTTGCAAGCAAGGCTGGCTGAGATCCTGCGTCCATGGAGGCTGGAGCTTGCTAGCTCTCCAGTCCCAGAGCACCTTGTTTGTTGGCCACTTGCTAGCTACTTCCGTTGACCACTGCGGGATCGGAGCTAGCTCACGGCCTGTCGGTCTCCCTGCAGTGTGCATCCGCGCGCAGGTTCACCACACGAACTCGGAATTAAAGCGGCGGCCGTTCATGCATATCCGGCTGGCCGGAGAAGACGGGAGATGCAAAGAGGAGGATCGGAGCCGTACGTGCATGCGAGAAAGCACGGGGGCGACATGGACACGGGCATTCTCCTGCCGCCAGGGCTAGAGGGTTCGCTTCATTCTCAGCCGGGACGGGACGGTCATGGGCGAGAAAGGAGGAGATTCCCGGTCAAAAAGACGGCCGTGGAAAGGCGGGTGGCCGACGGCGACCACTGCATCTCCCCCGGCCGGGATGGCTAAAGATATGGTGCTCCATCTCTCGTCCAGCGGAGCGGCCGGGGCGATCGACCGGCGAGGGCAAAGCGAGCCGGCCGGTAGCGGCCCCGGAGCCTAGTCAAAGGAACCCGGCCGGGGCGACGGCGACGGCGGCGGATTCCCTGCACGCCCGTCGTCTGGCCGATCGGGCTCGAGCGGCACGGTGGCGACCGCGACCGGTGCCCGCCGCGCGGCATCAGGATCTCTATCTCCAATTCTTCTGTCTCCTGCGCGCCGTCCCCCCGGCCTGCTCCTAGTCCTCTCGCTTGCTGCTTTGCAATGATAGGAGGTAGGACCCATCGCTGCTGGCTCTCCTTTTGCTCGATCAAATGCGTCAGCGTCACCTTTCCTGTGTCACTCATCTCATGTCGTCTCAGGCTTCTTGCAGCTGTGGGAGTTTATTAGCAGTTCCATGATGCTCTTGCTTTTCGATGATTAAGGAACTTTGCGATCTTAATGATGGGTATCTTCTATTTGTCTCCACATGCGACTGCTGTCAGAGCTGCTGTTTGGTGTATCTATGTATCTATGTGAGCAAATTGTTTGGTGTGTAAAACTTCAGCCAAACATGAGTTTTTAAACAATTTTTTAGTCTACAATTGCAATAAGATGGCTTTAGCCAAACATTTCTGACGACGTACCTTGAACTTCATCCTCACGACTTCGATCGGTCAAACCTCAAACTTGGCAATAGTGCCAAAGTTGATCTTTTTTCGGAGAATGGTGACAAAAAAAGAAGATGCAACAACAGTGGTGGTTGGCATATCCAGTGCTCCATGCGGATGAGGTGCTCTGATGGTACAATCGATAAGATGCACATCCAAAAGTATATAAAAAAGATTTGACAGAAAGATGAATGGATACGACCTGCAATCCTCTGTATCCATATTAAATTTGAGCTTGAACAAAAACTTTTGCAAGGCGAAACAAATAAGAGAAATCAGTATATGGATACATGTAGGTTACACCATTACGGATCATACATGGACATGTATGGGTGCAACCTTGCATACCTTCCGTATTCTTGCTGGAGAGTTTGAAGCGATTTTAGAGGATTTCTGTGAGAAGTTCTTCTAGGCCATAGTACATTTCTATGATTATGTTTATAGGACACTAAAAAGCAAATAAAAGTTACTCGAGTTAAGTAAATGGATATGGAGCAAGTCTATTGAAATAAGTGATGACACTAGAGCCCAAACAAATGGGAATATTAGTGTGGAAGGCCCATATTATTAAAAGTATATTTATCAAGAAGAAATCACTTATAGTGGTGGCAGAAAGAATGTGACTTAAAGCACAAACTAATGGTCAAACTAGGATGATACATGCATACTTGGATTGCGGCAGGGTACAAAGGCCAGCTCCTGGTAAAAAAAAACTTGTGCACCTCATCTCTCCTTCTTAAATTCCATGTTTTGGCCTTCTGCTTAGTTACATGTTCTTGTTTTAGATCAAATAATAGATCATATGCGTTCGTTGCAATACAGTGAGATGGTTTATGTTTATAGGGTGCCTAGGCGTGCCTGTGGATTGTGTTTCAGAACAAAATCACACATGATTGTTATGTATATTCCTACTATAGCTTCATTGTGTTGGATTGTAGTGCGAAGCTTACTCACATTTCCTTAAGCATTTGTATGGTTCTCTCTCTCTCTCTCTCTCTCTCTCTCTCTCTCTCTCTCTCTCTCTCTCTCTCTCTCTCTCCCTCCCTCTCTCCCTCCCTCCCTCCCCAACTACATTAGATGATACCTGAAAAGGAGACCAGTGGGCCATGTGATTAGATCTGTCTGGCCTTGTGTTCGTGGAAATGCATGTGAAGGAACTGGCGCGTGTTAGGCTGTGCTATACATTTTTCTATACCAGCAAGCAGTACGACACTATTTTTTCTTCATCATACTGTCCACATCAATGTGTTCATTCCATATAGGTAAAATTGTCATTTTAACTCGCCATTTAACCCTCTTCTAACAGGCAGCTAATGGAAATGGAATAAGAGGGATGCAGAACTTTTTCTAGTGGCACGCAAGGCAACCTAAGATCAATGGCATTCAGGGAATCCATATAAATTTTAGTGTCATTGAGGGAATTTACTCAGAAATCTATTGGTGCCTTTATAGTTTAAATAGATAACATTCCTCTGTGTAAAAGATATTCACAAAAAAAGAAAGTCGATCAAAGGGAGAGTTGGAGTACGGGAACCAATGCTCACATTTCCATAGGTAGATAACATGCTGCCTCTAGATGCATGAGCTAAGACTCGCTACGAACTAGCAAAAGCTTCAAAATATATATGAAATTCGTTTAAAAAAATGAAGTTGCTATTTGTATGTCCTTGCAGCATATATTTAAATTCTAAATTGTTCATTAAGCACCGAGCTATTTGATCAATATATTATTCTCGTTCTTATGTTACTATGTGATTATTAGGTGACTAACGAAACGTATCGCGTCCCATCGTGATGGCACGTGGGGCTAGTACTGTTGCATTAAGCATCCAACGCTCAATGCGTTATATTGGCCAACTTTAAGGTTATTCCTTGTAAAGCTGCGAAGATTCATACGCAAGCTACCAGATATGCAGAAGAGAGCGTGAATGAGATTCCCCCTGCCACTACGCCTTCACCTTCGGAGTGATGCTTTGCTTATCGTGTTCGTAGCTAAAGCTGCTAGTACCTTTACAATTCTATATAGCTGAATTGTCTTGCCATCTGGCTAATCTGATGACATGAAGATAATGCAGTACATGCTCTAATAAACATGTAATTATCAGTCATTTCTTTTTGTAAAAACTGCATGAGGAATACATATAGTTTCTTGGATTGTATTCGCCTTTGGAATTTGTTGATGATTGGTGGTAGATGACTAGGTGCAACTATTAGATATTGCGTGGCTGGCTGCAGCTGCTGGCTGCTGCACTACAGAACAGGGTACTCCCTACGTCTCATGAAAAGTGCACAAAGAGTGCAATTCTACAAAGAGTGCAATTCTAGAGATTGGATCTTCAACTACCTACCTAATCAAGGGGTCAGATTTGATTTACATACAAAACTAATCGCATGCGGCAAATAAATGAGGGTATTTGAATCTTTGCACGCTACCACTAATCTATCTAAAATAAACTAGAATCGCACTTTTTATGGAAAGGAGGGAGTAATCTTTTATTACAAACTTTGGCTGCATCTTTCTCTTGCATCTATAACAAAACACAACCTGGTGGTATGAGGTTTGTTTTATCATTAACCCGGATATAATTGTATCAATCAATTGTTAAAACTAGCAAAATTCACATTGAGATTAAGCCGCTTATATATAGATTTCGTTATCAAAGTGACATACAGCTCATGGCTAGAGGTGCTAAGCCGCATGGAGCACATGCATGTGTTGCTCAGAGAAACAAGAAAGGTGGTCAATTGGCATCGGAGCCGGCCGCCCTTCTTGCATCAGATGCTCTTCCATCTCTGTCCGGCGCTGAAAACATGCCGTGCAGCATATGCATGGATATCTGACAAAACTAAAGCATTGACGGATCCGGCTGACAGTGCTGTGCTGTTGAGATAAGACTATACTACATCAACTTCAACATAAGCAACTACTACATCTTTTTATTATTATTTTTAAAACAAAAACACACGGCACAACCATTTCACAGAGCCCATTTGGCGCCTAAGCAAATTAAACCAGCGATGCCCAGGAGGACTGGAGGAGGAAGAGGCTTGCAGGAGCGGCTCTGGCTTGGCCCCGGCCAAACCGGCTCGACCTGGACGCTCCTGAGGCCACGCACCGCCGGCCGACCCCACTCCGCCGCCGTACTGCACGACGGCGACACGTCGTCAGCTTGGGTTTCTTCCTCCTGAGACAGCCCGGGAGCGTTCCGAGTGCGCCGAGAGGATGCCATGAGGAAACGCCCTGGAATCGTGCCAAGAACCCGTGTGTAGCTTTGTTGACTCGTTAAGTTATAACGACAGGGCCGGTTTTTGTTTCACAAGCGAAACTACGGGTGGTAAAAGATTTTAAATTTTAGGCTAGATAATCTAAGAACCAAACTTTTAAAGAGCTAGACTCTAATTTTATATAATTTTAAGCTAAAAATAAATTGTGAAGAGTACGCTAGAATTTATAGTTTACCACCGATTGTTTTCTGACTTTTCTTTTTCCCCCTCAGTTCGTTTCCCTGCTTGGTTGGCATTGCTGCACGAGGAAAGGTGGCGGGGGAACAGTTGAGGTTCTTGATGCACGCCACGCCGTCGGCTCGCCTGAAGAGTTGTCCGCCCGCCGCCTCTCGCCTCTTGGCCGGTGACCCGCCGGACGCTGAGGCTGTCTGCCATGTGGGCCGTCGTTGGCGTTTCTTTCCTTTTTGGCTGTGATTGGGCCTGCGTCTGTTCGCGGGCTTAGGGGCAGGCGCAGTAGGTTTTTGGTCCAGCAGTATCTTGGTGGGCCGGTTCGCTCGACTTTCCTCTCGATGCCTACGCCGCCGGCCCTTTAGCCTGCTACGGCTTCGGGTGGTTGTGCTGTTCCGTCTCCACCACGATCTCATTCATGTCGTCTCCATGCTCTGTCGTGGTCGTGCCGGGACAATCCTTATCCTTTGGGATTGGCTTTGGGCCTTTCCTGCGCAGCTTAGGTGGAAGGCGAAGAAGGCCCCCTTCCGGGGGGGGCCCGAGCCATCAGTGAGATACCACTCTGGAAAAGCTCGGATTCTAACCTTGTGTCAGACCCGCGGGCCAAGAGACAGTCTCAAGTAGACAGTTTCTATGGGGCGTAGGCCTCCCAAAAGGTAACGGAGGCGTGCAAAGGTTTCCTCGGGCCAAACGGACATTGGTCCTCGAGTGCAAAGGCAGAAGGGAGCTTGACTGCAAGACTCACCCGTCGAGCAGAGACGAAAGTCGGCCTTAGTGATCCGACGGTGCCGAGTGGAAGGGCCGTCGCTCAACGGATAAAAGTTACTCTAGGGATAAGAGGCTGATCTTCCCCAAGAGTCCACATCGACGGGAAGGTTTGGCACCTCGATGTCGGCTCTTCGCCACCTGGAGCTGTAGGTGGTTCCAAGGGTTGGGCTGTTCGCCCATTAATGCGGTACGTGAGCTGGGTTCAGAACGTCGCTTCGGACTCGCTCGAAGCGAACCCTCCGGTTATGGATTTTGGTTGAGGAACGCCGCGGCAGCGGTTCTCCGTTTGGATTTGGGCTTTGCGGAGGTGCGTAGGCAACTTCGGTCCCTTTTATTTCAGCTTCTGACTAATTTTAAAGGTTCAATTTTGAAAAATTTAAAAAATCAGATGACTCTCATTCTGAATTATCGATTCTGGATTACGAGATTTATCTAATTTTTGAATTTTTCAAAAATGAACTCTCAAAATTGGTCACAAGCTTAAACAAACGGAGAGCCAGTGTCTCCATCTGTCACCGCCTACTTTGGTTTAATTGCTGAAAATTTTGAAGAGGCGCCAAAAAAGGTTGGATCCCTGGCTCCCGGCAGGTCCTGAATTCAAACCCCGCCCAAATACCTCGTGACCAAAAGCTTCTTCCCTCTCCCAAATTTCAAAAGCACGACGACTGCACTGCCTACTTTCAAGTTTCAGCTGTATGTCTGCAGGCTACATATTCAGATGCCGAGGGCGCAAACCTGAAAACGCAAAGCATAGTCTTCTCTTAAGATTTTTAGCAGAGTGATAGGGCGCAAAAGATTGATATTTGAAGGACCTGGAATTTGGAACGAAAGGAACATTGGAACCGAAAAATCAAACCCCATACTCCATTACCGAATTCCGAATTCAAAAACAAGAACAAACTGCCTCTAGGGACAATCACACTGTTGACAAGTAAATCTTGAAAAGTAGCACATCAAGAATCACAAGCCAATCAAGAGATTCTGCTAGCATAATATCACAAACATCGGATTACTGATCAAGTGTCAGATAACAATAGCCTTCCATTACCACCACGATAATTCATACAGGTCCAAAGCCACCAGAACAGTCACTACACCACACCAGCCAAGTCTCCGAACTACCACTGCACAAACAAGCCTTTCATAGTCTAAGACGAGGTGAACTTGGTGACGGCCTTGGTGCCCTCTGACACGGCGTGCTTTGCGAGCTCCCCGGGGAGGACGAGGCGCACCGAGGTCTGGATCTCGCGGGAGGTGATGGTCGGTTTCTTGTTGTAACGGGCGAGCTTGGCGGCCTCCGCGGCGAGCTTCTCGAAGATGTCGTTGATGAAGGAGTTCATGATGGACATGGCCTTGGAGGAGATGCCGATGTCGGGGTGCACCTGCTTGAGGACCTTGAAGACGTAGATCTTGTACGACTCCACGCTCTTCTTGGCCTTCTTCTTCCCCTTCTTGTCGCCGCCCTCCTTGCCGGCGGACTTGCCCGCCGGGAGCCGCTTCTCCGCCTTGGGCTTCTTGCCCGCGGGGGCCTTCTCCGCTGGCGCCGCCTTCTCCGCGGGCTCCTCCTCTGCGGGCTTCTTGGCCGCCGGCTTCTTCTCCGCCTTGGGCGCCATGTATGCCGGTCGGATTCTCTCGGTGGTGGAGGAACGAGGGTTTGCTCGGTTGGAATACGAGGATGCGTTGGGAAGTTGCGGAGGATTTGTGGGGAAGAAGGGGGGACGGGGGCGATTCCTTTATAGAGGAAAAGCGGTGCGCGCTGATTGGTAGAAGGGCGGTCGCCGCGGATTGCTGGCGTGGAGGAGCGCAAACCGTTGGTGCATGTTGGCTTGGACGGCTGAGATGCGTTTCGAGCGGATCGCTGACATGGCGAAAGTGTGGGCGGGAGAAGACGGAGGGAAATTGGTTTCGGCGCGCGCGTATGTGAACTCGCCAGTGGGCCCACAGATCATAGGCTCAGTCTGGGCGGGGCGGGAGCTCGATTTCATTGAAATCGGGGATATTAAAATATTAATTCCGAAATTACTTTTTAGCGATTACTACTACTAATTTACCCCCCAAAAATAGAAAAAGATGAGGAACATTTTCCATGATTTAAGGGAGAGATTTCTCTTTTCTAAAATCAGATAAACAACACCATCACTTCTTGGTTCTGAATCTCAGCTAGCCTATGCCACAGATCATACGCACAACCTCAACATTGGGGTAACCGGTTTAACTCACTTCGATGATGATTCTGTAAAATTTGAATGAAGGTATTTTACAATGATAAAGAATTCTCAAATACGCGCAATGCAGCCTGAATCGCTTTCATTTCAGGTGGCGTCTAACAAACAATCAGTTAAGCATGATGGTACGACTACTAAAATCAACATCTATGGTGTGCCTAATGCCTGCTTGTAAGTCCTATATCACAATCCCTATTGGTTGGATGAAGAATGAGATCCTAGCGGCCTACACAACTTAAGCTTCGGAGGATCTGCAACCGAGCGATTGGACAGTTCCTTATTGTCTTCCTGCGAAATTTAATAGACACGGCCTCGGCAATTCCTGGTTCCACAATGGCAGGGGCAGCCATCGCCTGCTACAAGCTTTTGTCGGTAATCATATGCGAGTTCTTCTCCCACAGCAATCTGAAGAACAGCATAGCAACAATCAGAAAAGGTCTGATATAAAGTTAAACCCCTGTTAAACAATATGTTGGAAATATGATAGATAAATTCTTACATCTTGATTAGCAAACAAGCCAATGTGAGCAAGCTGGCAATCTTTGCTCTCAACCAAAACCAAACGGGTACTGAGATTTGGCGAACAGCTGTTATCAAGGCAACAAACACAAATGAATACTGGTTCCAAAATGAACTTGTTCCAGCATTGAATGCTCCTAAGATTAAATAAAGTAGTCCAATTACCTGTGATTAATAAAGCGGGACACATTTCCAGATCTTGTGGCATCAATCATGTAGCTGACGGTCCCTACAGTCTGAACTCTTTCCCTATCAATCTGAGAAGCAATGTCAAACAAGTAACTGCAGTCACTACTTGACATCCTGAAATTAAGAAAATTCTCATCAGTTTCGAAGAAGAAATAATTATACAACATAAATCCACAACAAGTGCCAGTGTGGTATTAGCAGCCAGTTCTGCATGGCATGAGAATCAGTGAGTGCATCCCATCACCCATTAGGCCATCAGTACAAGAAAAGGAAAAAAATTCAAAACTCAAATCCACCTAGTTATTGCACCTTGATAGTTGAGTGTACCTCTTCAAAAATGTGAGATGAATTAGCCGTTGGATGAAGAATTCAGCATTTAGCGATGCATGCGTTGCTATGAACAAGATAATGTGGAAATATAACCATGAAAAGTGTGTTGAAGCTCATTTTCTGGGCAACTGAGAACTTCCATCAATTTTTCTCGAGTTCGGTATAAAAAGAAAACATAGGAAAAGAATGACAAACCTTTCTGCATTTTTCATGGCCTCATCAGTCTTAAGGACGTCGCCAACATACTCGCAGACAAAGGTGCCCTGTGGAATAGGTTCAGCAGCTCTAATAGCCCAACCCTGCACAATTTGACAGCATTTTAAAATAACTTGCAAGGGACAATCAGGTGCAGGCCGTGAGTCAGAAAATCCATAATGGGGAGTACTTCACCTTATTCTCAGTTCTAAAGAGTTCCAACTTAACAAGCAGGCCTTTCTGCAATACTTTATTCTGGCAGGATGAATCACAAGTACATGATGAATTGCACTCATAAATTGGATACCCTTCCTGCCAATCAGTGAGTACACACGTAAATATCAAATAATATAGAATAACAAAGAAGATAAAATAAAAATGTGGATCCCAAGTATTACGAAAAAGAACAAAAAAACTAAAAAGTATAACCTAAATAAAATAGACCCACTACAGATGCGCGGACCAAGACCACATCATTTAGGCCCCAAGCCATAGACGAAGCACATTAGTTTTAACATAAGTTTCACATAAATCAATATCAACCATCCTATTGGTGTATAATAAGGACGGTGAAAAACTAAATATTAAGGCCAGTGATTTGGTGTAAGTGTTTTCATATGGCAATAGAAAAATCTAGAACTAAAAGATGTGTGATGCTGACGATTATTACCTGTAAAATAATCTTACTATCTTCATCATATGCAAATCTGCCATGCATTGGTGTTCCATGGATATCCACCAGGTTATCGTAAACACCGTCAAAGAGACTCACGTGAACACATTTCTCAGGGGAGCATTCAGTACGAGAACATGCACACCCAGGCATAGCGTTCTGCAGAAATATGATTTGTTAGAAAACACTTTTTTCTGAAGATGAACAATGTGACATGAAATGTGCATATATTCAAAATATAGGGCCCTTATTAACAATATGTCCATGTATACATATCAATTATTAAAAAAGATCATCCAAAAGAGTACCTCTGAATCAACAAGAGATGAATCCATCACGCGCTTTGTGGTATAATGTAAACCTTGCCAAGGCAGAGAACTGCCAAGTGGCAGAAGTTCTTCAGGCTTCATACTGAAAGAATCTTTTGCATCAACATCAATGACACAGACAATTGGAACTTTCTCCCTGCCAAAGCTTACATCTTCACATAGAACAACCCTCTCCTTTTTAAGCTTCCATCCAAAATGCTTTGAATCAAGAACATAATGATATTCATCCATGTCCCACATGTCATCGTCATTTGGAGGATCAATAACAGAAGGAGCTTCCGGAAAATCAGCTGACATGAGCTGTATAGGAGGCAAAGCATTTGAATTATATCTAGACTTGCAACCTTTAGGGCAAACGAATTCCTCGTGGTGCCAATCAATTTGGATGCCATTGTCACTACATAGCTTTGCAGCTTTCACAAATATGTTCTCAGGTAGAGATCCATATTTAACTTCGAGTGCAGTAAGAAGACTTGTCTTACAGCACACAGAACGGGCAACAGACAAAATATCAAGGTTGCTTGGATGGGGTCTTGTCTTTTGAATCTTGGAAAATAAAGTTTCTGCAATATCTGAGCATTGGAAGTCTGGTAGCTTACCAAGGCTGGCTGTTTCAGATTCAACTATTTGTGATGTTACCATAGATAGGCCAGAGCTTTGAAACTTAAAACTTTTCTCAATTCCAGAGCTACTCCTCTTCTTTAATGTACTTGTTGGCCGTAAACTTTTCTTGAAAGAAGAATAGTAGTGTCGGCCACGGTTAAGCTGATACTTCCCACGTCCCAGTGAAATGTGGCCTTCAGCACCTGAGTCCATATGAGCGACTTGATGGTGGCGGCCAAGATCTGGTAGAAGATCAAATCTGAGCCCGCATAAGCTGCAGGTGAACTTCTGTGAGCCATCATCCTTCTCAACGTTGTGGTTATCATAAAGGGTCGCACCACTTGTCCCTTCTGTTTGTAGAACAGATCGATTAGGTCGTTGAGGGACATCAAGAAGCCTGAACTGTTGGGCATGATCAGAAACAATGTGCGGGTACAACAAATCTGTGTTCAAAAAATTGCTGTTGCATGACATACATCGAATAAGAATTGAATACTGGAGGTACTGAGCCCCATGTACATCCTGCACATGTCTTTCAAGAACTTTCTTGTTGGTAAATGATTCCATGCATACAGCACAAGAATAACCTCTGAACAGCCACCGGGATTCCTTTTTGTGGACCGATGTCCAATGTAATCCAAGAGCTTGATCATCAGAGAACTCATGAGTACAAATTTTGCACTTCAAACCAGATGAAAGATTAGTTCCCTCTCCGTGCAACAACACTGCAGATCCTTGTTTGTGTTCAGAATAGATTTGCTTAGATCTATTTGAACCAAAGCCCCAGAGATTTTCCAGTTTCTCTCTCTCAGTAGATATCACCTTCAACAAAAACTTTCCAACATCTGGATTTTTAGCCGCTTCAGCCAGTATCTGGGGCATATGGTCACTACCAAGACCGGTGCGTTGATGAGAAAGGTTGTTTCTCAAGAACCAATAAAGAAATTCACATGCTTGGTGTAAACATATTTTATCTTTCCTTGATGTGCAACCCTTCAGAACATTGACAAAGACATCTTTAGAAACAAGTCGACTCTTTCCATTCCTGGCACGTTTAAGGAACTTTGGAAGGTGCTTCTCACAGTAAAGAGTATGTCGCTTGGCATAATCTTGGCACTCGATGATACTGTAATGAGAGCGAATTCCAATACAAAGAGGAACATCATCAGTATTTGTGATGGAAGTTGACGCAGCACACAGATCAATTTTCTCCGTTGCACAAGCTTTTTCACCTGAGATCTCTGTAGCCACAGTCGGTATCAATTTCACTTGTACAGCAGCGTGTGAATTCTTGTCTGTTTCAGAATCAATGCTGTACATCGACTGTGACTTAGAAATTTCTTCTACCCCCTTATTTGGAGATTCTTCCCTCATATGGGGTACCTCAGATGAACCCAACAAATTCTCTGGGTGCATTGAATCAGAGTTTGTTCGGAGGCGGTGCTTTTTACAAAAAGTAGTACCATGCTGAGCTCGATGCTTGCATTTTCTACCCATATTAGTCATACCACTGCACAATGGAGCTTCAACAGTAAGTGTCTTGTCCTCCCTAGAAGAATAGTCAAGAAAATGCATACTTTGGTGCACGCAACAGTAAATATCACCATCATTTGCCCACCTACCACACTGCCTTCCCTTTGCTTCAATATATGCAGAACACTGCCGAGAACTCTTGAATGAATCTAACTCAAGTCTAGCATTCTGCAAAGCTGGATTGGCACTACCAGATGCCGTGATCTCAGTGGCACCAGAATTTCCAGAGAATGTAACGGCATTATTCTGATTCATTGCTTCTAATGCACCTACAGCTTCATGCGTGACAGAGTTACTAGGAAGATTACTTCGCTTCAGATCTTCTTTTGCAGTCCGGCCATCAGCCTCACCCATGTGTGAAATTTGAGTATCTCCTCTGCGAACTTCAAGTTTCGGACGCTTTCTACTAACTTGTTGATCTAAAGCTGGATCGTTGTAACAATTGTTTTTCTCAAAGTTGGCAACATTACCACAAGGATGTGATGAAAAGTACTGTTTCATGACTTCTTGTTTCCATGTTTTCCACTCAGGGACTAATTCCGGCTGCACTGATGCATTCCACAATTCCTGAATCTTGCTCCAAAGAACCGACTGCCTAAGTTCCTGTTGAACAAGAGAAGAAATAAAAATGATTGGCTACACTTTCATTGGAATAAGAAAATTAAGTAACAGGGGAATAAGCAACATTAGACACCAGAACACTGGAAATAGTGCAGAAAAAACACAAATACTACTGTATCTCGGCAGTAAAGAAACAATAAGAATAAATCTAGTTGCTTCAATAAAATCAAATTACATAACCTCAATTGCATCTTTGACATACTTTAATGATACTAAAGGGATGTCATGATAGAGCGCAATGGAACAATTTGTTGGTCAAGAAATGATCTAGTTGCTATAACCAAGAGCAGATACATAATTTCTATTTGTGATTAAAAAAATATACTACGAGTGACAAGCCATGATGTTTTGAAATAAACAATTATCAATTGACTGAATAATCAAAATCAACACAAAGAAAACAGAGTTACCAAGCTCTTCATACAAAGAAAAATACCAGTCAAATATTAACGTTTTATTTGTCTTCTGAACACCATTTCTACCATTGAATGTAGAACAATGTACATATACATGTAGCAGAAAAACCATATGCATTGTTGAAAATTAATATTTTTCAGATGAATTTGGTGGGAAACACATGGCCACAAGTCATGGAAACAGTCTGTAGTGCAAAAGCTATGAGTGCTTCTATAAATCTAGTGTGAGGAATTCAAGTGATTATTAACACAACCATAAGTATTCAACTGAATAACTAGGTTAGCATAGAGAATCCATATTCCTAGCCACCACATAACTTAGGTATTTCTAAGAACACAATGAAGAAAAGAAGTTGGAATATACATAGAGAAAACATAGACAAACATGACATCATCCAATAACATATTAGTAAAAATTAAATGAGAGGTTAACCATCAAACAAAGTAGATGCAACTGGGCAGGTTAAATATGCTGCCCATGTATTTGTCACGCATGGCCAGGACCTAATTTTCATGGAACCGGATAGGCATGTGGGTGACCCGTTGATGACGAATCCTTACAAAGGAGCCAGTAAATACTAACCAAAGAGGAAATATCTCTACCAGCAGAAAGGGAAATAACTAAGCAAGAGATGATTAGGCAAGAAATTGTGGACAATCCATGAACCAGCTAGCTGTCGAAAAGAAAAATAATCCAAGAAACAAAGGCTGGTAAACTCCACGTGAAGAGGCATAAATCCTATGCATCCCCGCATCTATTCTATTGGTAGCAAAAATCATGACTGTTTTATTCCCCTCACCTATGCAACAGAACCACGGAGCAAGAAGCCAGGATTCATGGCTGCGTGCAGATGCAGAGCCACCTTAGCCGTTGCCCCACGCTATGGCCGCAGATAGATGCAGATCACAAAGCCGTCGGCGCCCCTAACAAAATGTTCTGCGGCAAGCCTCTACTGGCACCGCTAGCTCCCTACAACCTCGGCACCTTCTCTATGCACATTCCCACGCGCCGCCATGGCCAATCTGCCAGATCTGGATGTGCTAGAGAAGAAAGAATGAGAGACGGCGGCGAGAAATAGCAGGAGAGGAGGATTTAAGTCTTGCGAAAGGATCAGACTGCAACGGAAGGTGGCCAGGATATAAGGCTCCATTGGCCCTCTGGGTTGGGTTGTGACCCATGAATGCAGAAGTTTAGGGGTAGGTCCGTGGGCCGACCCACCCCTTTTGCACTCTTTAAATCTAAGAACCTCTATGGTTCACGGCCCACTTTGCAATAAGTAAACATAGATAAATTTGCGGACAAAACGGCAGCCACAAATGAGGAAGTTAGACAAAGAATCAATCTAGAAACATCTATTAGGAGGCCTACAGAAGGGTAGCGCACCAAATTTGTGGTAATGAGTAGTCTAAAAATGGGCCTATGACACGTGCCAGTGTGATATTATGACATGCCACAGTTGTGGCAACAATCCATATACCTATCTAAGAAATTCTGGTCCATGTAACAAAAGTTTAAGCATGGCAAAGTTAGGCTTCAAGCTGAACAATCCCTAAATCACAACCTTCCAAACAAAATAGTGCAGAGAAAGGAGAATAAAAATGTATGGTACCTCATAAAGCATTTCAATAGTCTCAGCATCATGTGCATTCGTACACTTTTGTTTCCACATGTCAAAAGAATTTTGTAGCCACTGGCAGCTTATGTAGTCCGGAAGAATCATCTGAAATTAAATGACTAAGGTGAAACAATGCCAAGAAACATCACAAAGAAACAGTTGACATGTTTTAGATAATAAAGAACCAGACATTGTTCGCATGTTTGTAAGACCACCAATAATGCAATTTGTGGAAACTGAAAAAGCCCTAGTGAACATCAAGCCCAGTTTGAGATACCACATACTCCCTCCATCCCGAAATATAAGGCGCAATTTGACTTGGCACGGTCTTCAAAACTAGGTGCTAATTCTTAATTCCTCCAACATTATAGTGTTTGTAGCAACAAAATCATAACCATAGGAAAGTATTTGACAATCAAATGATATCGTTTTTGTAAAATAAATTTACATTACATATGGCTAATCGCTGGTCAAAGAATATAAGTTTTGAATCTTGGAATGCGTGTTAGCCTTATATTTTGGAATGGAGGGATTAGTAACAGTAGATCCATTGACCTTGGTCACAACATAAAAAACTATTCCTATATGAGTTGTCTTTGTATAGCTAGATTATAAAACAAATATATCGGATAAGTATCCTCGAGCGTACTGGAGATTAAGCACTCTCCCAAACGACAGCTGATGATGGTTATTGAGTTTTGCACAGACAAGAATTTAAAGCAGGAGGAGAAAGAATTTAAAGCAGAAGGAGAAAGGAGCAATCTCCCATAGATGAAGAAGAGGAAGAAGAAAGGAAGGGGAGGGGGAAGAAGAAAAAGAGAAGAGGGAGGTAGAAGAAGGAGAAAATGAGCACCCCCCAGTTTAGGACCTTGAATCCGCCCCTGCTTTTTGGGCTTCATCTCTAGCATACCCCCAACTTGCTCGAGATTAGAGAGTTTGTTGTTGATGATGATGCTTATAGTAATAATTCAGGCTCTATTTCATGTCATGGGAATTGACATAGCAGAATTCTGCGATACATCCTAGATAAAATAACTGCATACCCTACACAACAATGACTATGGTTCATCCATTAACAGCTAACGGAAAAGTTTGTGTAGGCAAAACTACCGACGGAAATATTCTACTTAGTTTACTGCCATTAAGGATAGAAAACAAGTAGGCACGTAAGGTCATCAAGAATAGATCATAGTCAGTTAGTCACATGGAAAAATATTTCCATAATACAATCAGCAGAAATGAGAAAAGGTAAAAATCATCAAAGGTAAGAAGCACTGCAAAGTTGACGTCATGCTCCATGAAATATCCACATGAAACAAGGTTCTCGGATTTACATTTTGTAGTTTGATGAGCATCTTCCCAAGATCAGTGTAATCTCTACAGCAAGACGCTTCCAGAGCAAATTCTTTCCAAGTTGTGGCCTTCCGAGCATTATCAATTACAGCCTAAAGAAACATATAAACTGTGTCAACAACAAGAATGGAGCCAAAAGAGTAAGAAAACATGTAACAACAAAACCAACCTCAATATGAAGCTCATCACTCAAATTTAGCATTGAAATGGCAAGTTTCTGCATGATGAATCGCCGAGGAACGCTCAAATCCTTCACCAGCTTTCTCCATTTACGATGAGTTCCATTTACAAGTGGCAAAGGACATTCCTCTATTGGTAGAACAAGTAGCATGTCTACCCAAGAATAAGTTTTTGTCCGTGGGAAGAAAACAACAATATAGCTCTTCCTGTCATGTGTTGGTTTTGCCTTTACAGTAGTTAAAGGATAGTCTACTCTACAGCATCGAATTCCTGTTTGCCATTTTCCTCTCCACTGTTTTCACATGAAAAGAGTAAAAAAACGAGCTCACAAATAAGATATTGGAGAAAATGGAAATTCCGGATGTGCCCAAAAAAGAGAAGGTAGCAAAAATTATCATCAGGGTATTAGCGAATGGTTAAGCTCAGATCCCATTGTTCATCTTCTAAGAATCAGCAAACAAAAGTTCTCCTTTTCGTTTTTGCAACTAAATAGCATCAGATGTATTGTTTTCATTATTCATGAAAGGAGAACATATTCCTGTGGTACCTAAAGCTCTCTCTCTCTCTCTCTCTCTCTCTCTCTCTCTCTGTACAGAAAATGATCATTTGAGTTTCAGCAAACCCCATCTCTGTGCACAATATTTACCTAAACAGAAGAAACCAAGTGTACCACTTTTGTGGGGGGGGGGGGGGGGTGTCTATCAGAGTCATGAAGAAACATGATATGGAAATTTCTAAACAAAAATTGTTTATTAGGCCACAGGAAGGTATTCATTCTAAGACCACGTATGAAAAGAAGCCCTATCTAATCGTTCTAGTCAAGACTTCGACTATCGATCTCAGGTTACCTTTTTGGTAGGACTAATAAAAAGAACAAAAGAAGATACTTTGCATGGTCCACTCAAATCTAGCATTGTTTAACTAAAACATGGCTGTAGGATACAGTTAGAAATCCATAGCAGAGCTATGAGTTCGCAACCCCAGCAATGCATGGTCACAGGTTTTGAGACCTTAAATGTGACAAATATTTCCTCATATAACCTAAAAAAGAATATACAACTATAAGGTTAAATAAAGAAAAGTGTACCTTCACCCAAAGTGCTACAGCATGATCTTCATCTCCAGGGTTACCCATGTTGAGCTCTTCCCCTTTGTAATTGGTATCACCATTACAACTACTGTTATCAACATTATTGCCTGTGTCATTTAAAGGCGAAACGGACGCATTGGTCTCTTCCTGTGGAGAAGATTTATTACGTACTAAACCAATACTGCAGGCTATTTCTGACAGATCTTGTAGCGTGCACTGCAATTCTTTCTGCTCAGCATGGCATCCTACCAAGTCAGTTCCGACTTCCTTAGTTACTGCATCAACAATTCCATCTACTTGGACATGCTCTTCTTCTATTTTCTCTTCTTGAGAAGGCATGGCATCTCCATTGAGTTTGCATGAACTTAGTAGTGACACTGTGGTGGGAGGAGGATGTATCTCTTCCTGAGGATGATGCCTATCCTCTTTACAAAAACTTTGTTTATTAAAGTTGCCATCATCACTTTGCAAGCCATTATTATTTTCAGTGCTTACATTCAACTGAAGTTTTACATCATTGGAGTGAGAATCGTCACCATTCTTCTTTATTAATTCTGTCCCCTGAGGTAAATCATCCAGGTTAATAGGAAATCTTCTGGAAGAAGAATCTAATACCTCATCTATGCCCGTTTGAGAAGCATTGTTAACCTCAATTGGGTTACAGATTATTGCATCATCTGTTGGGCGGACATCAGAGCCTGTCCACCCATAATCACGGTGCGAGACGGTCAGCTTCCTGTCATAGGATGAAGTTTTTTCCACGTCATTTTGCAACTGGCAATCCACTTGCATAACAGGAGGGTCCATCAGCATTGCTTTGGCAGTTCTGGTCTACACCACTATGAAATAAAGCAGGACTTCCAAAAGAAAGTGCAGCAGTTATCCTCTACTGGCATGAAGCCCATAAACACCGCCGACGTAGTTCTACATGGAAAACAGAAGACTGCTGAGCATATGCAACAATTCAGAAGAAAACATATTACGGAGGGAAAAGGGGGGGGTGTTAAATACCTAACAGACTTGCATTTTAAACAGAAAAAATAGATTATACCTGAAAACAACATTCTATTAACAAATGTATGAAGTGTTCACTGCAGTTCACATGCAAAAAGGAGTAAAGACAGTATTATTTTGTTCCCCGTGCTATTTTTAAAATTTCAGAAAACATGGTGTTTTAGAAAGTACTACACTAGGCGGACAGCAGGTTTGTGCCTGATCATCGGTTAGTCAAGCTAGGTATCACCAAGGCTGGTTACAAGGAAACTAGGCTTCGGAGGGTGGGGCCCAAGGCCTGGAGCCTAGGCGGGCTAAGCAGATGACTTTTGAAGCACTGATGTAAAGTCAAGAGTTTGATTCAAGCTTAAATAAGAAACAGCGAAAGGAGTTGCGCTCAGCATTTGGCAGGAAGTATTAAATAACTTGTCATAAATGACAGCATTGTCACACATACTCAGACAAGTAACGAACTCCCAGTTGGAGTCTATGATACACTGGATGCTTTCAAATCCGACAAGAGTAGATTAACCAACAAGCCACATTTCAACAGCTACCATGCAAGTATAGTCAATTTGAATTGCATGCATGAAATCATCGTGCGGCATTTTGTCTGAAATAGCTAAAGCAAAATCTCAACAGGGACAAATGGCGCCTGTTGAACATGCAAAACTGCATAATATAGTGGCATTTCCGTACGGATACCAGGGCCACTAAATACCTGTGTCATAAAACCCTAACGGCCAGTTTCAATGTGCTGTGAAATTGCCCTAGTGGAAATAGAAATCTCCTAGGTGTTCGACGTGACCGTGGATTAGGATCCCTGAGGTGATTGCGGTCAAGGACTGGCACCCTAGATTTGCTAGAATGCTCAACGGTCCAAATCCCAAACAAGCCGAACGTGACCGATCCTCAGGAGAGGGAGCAGAAAGGGGAAATACCCTCCTCGACGACGCACCGCGAAGGAGGCGGCCTCGGCTCCCGCGACAGGACGCGCCCCCGGCCGCGGCGAGGGGACTCCGACGACGGCCGCCGGCGAGGGCGGGCAGATGCGGCAGAGGCCACAGCAGGGCCCCGAGGATTCGGCGGCCGGAGCAGGCAGCCGGGGCGTTGGGCTACGGAGGAGGGACGCGGCGATGGCGCGCGTGGAGGGGAGCCGCGGCCGGGAGGCGGTGGTGGCGACGAAGGGTTTGCGACGTGCGGGCGGGGGAGGGAGATGGGGGGAGGTGGGCGGCGTGCGCGATTCGGCCCCGCCGGTGAAAGAAAACGGGGAACGGAAAAAAAAATTGAGAAAACTCGCCACCTGATTTCATCTCATCCGGGTTAGCCTCTTGGGCCAGTTTGGGCCTAGCTAAACAGCTATGCGCTGCGATGCGGCGGGAAGTGGTGTAGTCTCCGAGGTGGACCAAAACTATCATCTCGTCGAGGTGGGCCTGGGATGCGATCCGACGAGAGAATGTGTAACGTCAACGGCGGCATGGCCCAGATTCCATTTCCTCCGTGTCGATTCCTCTGACCTCGGCATCTCGCGGTCGCGGCCCGTCTCGAACAAAGCGCGCCGCGGGATGCGATGCGGCCTCTGCCGAGGCCGCTTCATCCCGTCACGCGCCCTCGCCCTGCTCTGCTACGGCGTCCGCACGCGCACGGCACGGGGCACGGCCATGTGGCTCCGCTCAGTTTCCCGCGTGCCGGCCGGCTCCACGGGCACGGCGCACGCCGCGTTGTCCTGCACGACGAGTCCACGGCGCGCCAGGCGGGGGCGCCACGGGCGGCCAAGCGCGATCCCCGCGCCGCGGACGAGGCGGCAGCAGCAGCACGGAGTTCGGCGACCGGAACCCGGAGACGGCGAGACGCGACTGGAACCGGAACGGAAGCGAGATCCGGAAAGCCGCCGTTCTTTGCGTCCCATCCTGCCTGCCCCAAGTGCCGATGCGTTCTAGCGTGCCAGGCCAGGATTCAAGAACACGCCGCTCGCATCGCTTCCTTCACTTTCAGCCGATCTCGATCTGCTGGTCCAGCAGCTGCACGTCTTCTGAAGAAGAAACTAGCTGCAGCGTGCTCTGCGAGTGCTCCCTGAAACATTACTCCAATCCTAGCATTCTTCTTCTTTTTCTTCCGTTTCTCTAACTATCAACGCTGGGTGCGGTTTGCTCACAGAAAACGGACAGCCTAACCGAACCGATCCAACCGGTCGTTAACCTTTTGTTTTCCCTGCAGTAACGTCAACGCACTAATCCAAATCCCTGCAGTACAGCGACAATAAACGCGGCCCATCCGGTCGTCGTGGACCACGCCGGCCGCCGGCGTCACGGGCCAGCGGTGGCGCGCGATAACTCACCAGCCGACCGCCGGTGTACAGATCGTCCAGTCCACCACAGGTCCGCAAGAATCACAGGCTTCCATTCACCAACCACTACATGCCATGCCCATCGCAGCTCGCATACGGTCGGATTCACTCGATCACCGGACGGTGCGCGCCATCCATTCTAGCACCGTACGCGTGTCCGTCCACCTCGACGCGGCGCGGATGAGGCTGGACGCGACGGGCGCGTCCGTCTCGGGCCGGTGGTTCAGGGGAATCCATCCAGCCACCGGTTTCGTCCAGCCAGAAAAAGGCGGCGGCCGATCGAGCTCGCCGGCCGGTCGGCCGGTCGGTGACGAGCAAGTCCCGCCTACCCTGAAGCTGCCATCCTGTCGTCTCTCTCCTCGCCGCGGCGGCAACTAGTGCGTTGTCCAAGTTTGTTGTGCGTCGATCGCGTCGTGACAACCTTCGCTTCCGCCGTCCCGTCGCTGTCGGGCCAACCGATCGTCCACTCTGGCCAGCTGCCGCCGCGGCACCTTCTCTCCTACTGACAACCGAACGGAGAACAGCAAAGCCAATTCATGGCCTTTCTTTAGTAGGAGCATGGGGGAAAAAAACACAGAAAGAAACAGCTCTACCGAAAGATCTTGCAATCATGTACTACCTGCACAGACCCATACAGAATGGTGCTGCCCAGTTTTGGTGTGTGACAAAAGATGCCGCGAACGAGAACGTTGCGAGATCTTCTTCCGTGGGTGGGGATTTGGTTCTCTGAAACTGCGGTACCTGAACCTGATCAATCAGTGTGGAGGTGACCACCGATGTGCCGGTAATGGAGGGATGCTGCATTGCTGAGCACGCCACTCTGGTCACAACTCACGACCACTGACAGGCAGAGGTGTGCAGCTGACTTCTCACCCTCCTCCACAAAGGCACAAACTACACAGCAGGACCGTCGTATTCTTTCATTGCCTCTTAAGTCTTAATCTCCATGTCCCTTTCTGTCTTCTCGTAGTTTCCTCGGGACAACATGCGAGCTTAATTCTGATTGGTGTTTGATCAGCAGACGAGGCATCCAATCAGAAACGTCACACGCAGGCACATAGCAGACATGACCGGTTCAGTTTACCAACCGTGTGCACACTGTAATTCTGAAAGGAAAACACAAACATGCCCCGTGGTGAAAAGGAGAACGAGATTTAGTGAGCGCTTGACAAAATTCCATGTCCTGATTAGTGATTAACATGTTGGGGGAGACAGGCACAGCTGCGCTCGCCATCGGTTGGCATCGGAGAGAGACCTGGCAAGAGTTGGGACTAATGGATAGAGAGGCAGGGCGAGTTGGTAGGGCGCCGCTTTCTGAAAGCCACCGGGGGTATGGCTCAGAAGAGAGGGGCTTCCAGCAACCCAGCCATAAAAAGCTGTGGAGATTTGCTACCGTGCCATTCTTGGAGTTGTAATCTGATGAAAACTTAAAATTTAAGATTTTTTTTGGATTATGACTGTAACATTTTGACTGTTATATATCGATATCACTAGTCAAAATATTCGTACGACAGTACAGGACATAAAATCAACAAAAGGCATTACGAAGTGATCAGATGGATGCAACTGACAAGAGCACAGTAAGATGGGTAGACGTAGAAAACGAAGCAACGGACGCTTGCATTTTTAGACCAAACAATTGACGATTTGTCATTTGTGGATCAAACAATCCAGGATTTGCCACCCGTTTCCGTTCCTTTTTGGGCCTTTTCTCTCTGGTGAGTGGTGAGTCCGGACGCAGCTGCCGAGGTGGACCAAAACGCCCCTGCCCGTGCCCGCTCGTGAGCCGGCTCATACGTGGTCCCGGTCCGATTGCACCGAGGCGCGAGCCATTTCCCCCCCTGCCCCCCTTCCGCCGCACTCGTCTTCTCATCTCCCCCCACCGTCACCACCACCTTCCTTATGGCAAGGCAGCCTCCCCCGACCTCCTCCTCACCTTCCTACCAGGCTCCCCTCCTCCTCCTCCTCCTCCCGCGACGGACCTGACGTTTCCATTCCTCCGTCTGGCCTCCCCGCCCCGCGAGCTGGTCGACCTCCTCCCCCCGCGGCCGGCAGGCGCACGTGCAAATGCCGCGTGGATCGAGCTGCTGAGCGCTGATCACGGTGAGGCCACCCAGATCCACCCGATTGCCGCGTCTTTAACTTCCCGTGCTGTTATTTTTCCGCGGTTTGGCCTGGAGGGATGCGTTGATGCGGGCGGCAATTGGAGCTCTGCGTGGTCGGAAGAGTGGGATCCCGCTTGATTGCTGCGAATTGGTATCCTGCCCCTCTTCCTGCCGCGTTCGCTGCCGAGAGTTGCAATTTTGTTGGTATTACTTTGCGCATTCCGTTCCGTCGTATGAATAAATCCGATCTGACGCTGTGTTGCACGCTTGTTTGGCATTAATAACTTAGCTAATGTTGAAGTTTATTCATTAATTGGTTCGTACGGGTTCGATTTTGAATCATTTACATGCCGCCTTAGTAATTTTGTTCCGTTTCTTCCAGGTTGGAGAGCTAGCCATCTGTCTGGGCTTCCGGGATAGAACAATTTTTGGCATAATTTTCGCCTAAGATGCCTGGAATTACAGTGGATGGAGTTGTCACAGAGGAGGTGCCGAACGGGGTGAATTCCTCTCAAAACAACGAGCATCTGTCCGCCCCAAAGTCGACGGCAGCTTCAACAATGGCTCCAAGCATGCAGAGCGAGGCACTTGAGATGCATGTTGAGGGTTCTGGTGCTGGGGAGCCCTCAATTGAGCAGCTTTACAACAATGTGTGTGAGATGGAGAGCTCAAGTGAGGGTGGGTCCCCATCACGCGAGAGCTTCGGCTCAGATGGGGAGGAGTCAAGGATTGACTCAGAACTTCGCCACCTTGTTGCCGGGGAGATGGAGGCCATGAAGGTCATTGAGGAGGAAGAGGAGAACGGAAGTGCTGCCAATGCTCTCCCTTCAGCAGAGAATGGGACCCCAGCCCAGGCACAGTCTTCCAATTCATCCAAGAAGTCAAAAAAGGCTTCAAAATCACAGCTCGAGTCTGATGCCTCTGTTGGCCCCAATGGAAAGGCGTCCACTGAGGAAGGTGAGAGCGAGATCAGCAAACCAGCAAGCCGAGTTGGCCGTCAGCGGAAATCAAATGCCAATCCACGGAATGGAACAGAAGATGCTGGACTTGATAACCCAGACCTTGGACCATTTCTTCTCAAACATGCAAGAGACTTGATTGCCTCAGAAAACCCACGGCGGGCGCTGAAATATGCTCTCCGTGCCACCAAGTCGTTTGAGAAATGTGCTGGTGGAAAGCCAAGTTTAAACTTGGTGATGAGTTTGCATGTTGTTGCAGCAATCTACTGCAATTTGGGAAAATATGAAGAGGCCGTACCAGTGCTGCAGCGATCCCTCGAGATCCCTGTAATTGAGGAAGGTCAGGAGCATGCTCTTGCAAAGTTTTCTGGCTGCATGCAGTTGGGTGATACCTATGGCATGCTAGGTCAGACTGCACTCTCACTGCAATGGTATGCTTCTGGGCTTGAAATCCAGAAGCAAACATTGGGAGAGCAAGACCCAAGGGTTGGAGAGACTTGCCGGTACTTAGCCGAGGCCCATGTGCAAGCACTACAACTTGATGAAGCACAAAGATTGTGTCAGATGGCTCTTGACATACACAGGGAGCATGGCGAGCCAGCCTCACTAGAAGAAACAGCTGATAGGAGGCTTATGGGTCTAATTTGTGACACCAAGGGTGACCATGAAGCTGCACTGGAGCATCTAGTGATGGCTAGCATGGCCATGGTAGCCAATGGTCAGGAAACAGAGGTGGCCTCGGTGGATTGCAGCATTGGTGATATCTACCTCTCCTTGGGTCGGTATGATGAGGCTGTGTTTGCTTACCAGAAAGCTCTTACGGTATTCAAGACCAGCAAAGGGGAGAATCATGCAACTGTGGCTTCTGTTTTTGTGCGTCTAGCGGATCTGTACAACAAGACAGGGAAGCTGAGGGAGTCAAAATCTTACTGTGAAAATGCCTTAAAGATTTACCAGAAACCTATTCCAGGGACTTCTCTAGAAGAAATTGCCACTGGTTTAACTGATGTTTCAGCCATATATGAGACTATGAATGAGCATGAGCAAGCACTCAAGTTACTTCAGAAGGCCTTAAAAATGTACAACAATTCTGCCGGCCAACAGAGCACAATTGCTGGAATTGAGGCTCAGATGGGCGTCCTGCACTATATTCTGGGCAATTACGGAGAGTCCTATGATTCCTTCAAGAGCGCGATTGCAAAGCTCCGCACTTGTGGTGAGAAAAAGTCTGCCTTCTTTGGGATTGCCCTGAACCAGATGGGGTTGGCATGCGTTCAAAGATACTCAATAAATGAAGCTGCAGAACTGTTCGAGGAAGCTAGAACTGTTCTGGAACTAGAATATGGGCCGTATCATCCAGATACTCTAGGAGTATACAGCAATCTCGCAGGAACTTATGATGCAATGGGCAGGTAAGCTCCCTACTTCTCCTAACTCAATATCGTTGTCTCAGCTAGGTGTTGATGATTGTTCTGTGTGCCTGCTCGCATATTATTAGCTTTTCTGTCAAGTGATTTCCTGGAAATAGTTAGGTGGCATGTAGGGTAAAGGTACTCTGGCAAGTTGGAATTCTTTGGCATTAGTCATCTCCTCTTCCAGCTAGGCACATGATTAGCATCTTTACCAGCTTTTGCTACTCGAATTAGTTGATCAGATATTGATTGCTAATAAAGTTGGATCAATTTAATTGGAACAGGACCATCTTGCGTCATCTTTAGTTGCTTTTCGCTGGCTGTTCTGTAAAGAAGGGCCGCAAATTCTTTATCCTCTTGCTTTCCCTTTATCTGTTTGTTTTTTTCTCCCTGTTGTATGTGTGGAAACTTCATGCTACTTTGTAAGACATGTGGACTGTTAGCTTTAAAGTCTGAGTAGAAGGGTACAACAACTGGCTGGATCAGAAATGTCAACACTAACTTAGCTGGCTGGATCAGACTTCTAAAGCAATGCTATCTTACTGTTAGCTTTGTAGTCTGAGTAGAAGGGTACAACTGGCTTGATCATTAATGTCAACACTAACTTAGCTGGCTAGATCAGATTTCTGAAGCAACTATGCCATATTGCTATCTTCCTGAATCACTTTCCAGAACTAACCATAAGGAAGAAATATCACCTGTCGGCACCTTGTGTCCTGCTAATGTGAATAGTTTGTGTTTTATTTTCACCCCCAACTATCAGTTAATATTTACATTTTGTTTACCAGACTGGATGAGGCCATTGAGATCTTGGAATATGTTGTTGGAATGCGCGAGGAGAAGCTGGGAACCGCTAACCCAGATGTTGACGATGAGAAGCGGAGACTTGGGGAGCTGCTTAAGGAGGCTGGCCGGGTGCGAAGCAGGAAGGCAAAGTCCCTGGAGAATCTGCTCGAGACCAACCCATACACCGTCACCAAGAGAAACACAGTTGCAGCATGACTGTTCTGATGAAAGGTGACGATTGTTACTAAGGTATTCAATTGGTTTGTTCGAGTGGGGCAATGGGAATAGTGGTGTTTACCTATCTAGAAATATGAAATGTTCAAATTGATTGCTGTAAAGTTTCAAATGCTATCATTGGTTATACTTGTTCAGTGCCCTTTATAGTTGTCTTTGTGAATGCGAGCGGTGACTACTGTTTCTCTCCTTTTTCTACCTCTGGTGTGCGAGCTTTTCTGGCAAATCCGCCACGTCAGAACTATTCATAGCACTGCAACTGCATTTTCTTGAATAAAAAAATTAATGCAATAGCTCACATGATCCTGTTTAATTGTAAAAGCAAGTCGCCAGCGAAAACTTGCTGTTAGAAAATCATCGAAGATCATTTTCGTGCCGGTTATTACGTCAGAACCAGTTTGATTTGCTTGGAGATCTGTAATTATGCAGGCAAGGTGCTTCGGCAGTTCAGCTAGTCAAAAAGTGGAATTTCGCTAACAATTTCTCTCTAAAATCATTAGCTTTGGTGGCAATTCATCGTTTGCCTTTGTGCAATGGAAACATTGCATATTCGTATGCAGAAAAAGGAAACAGAGAACCGCACATTGCTAATAGCCACCGAATGCCACATAATTTCTGCAAATGGAGATATTCCTCTACAACTTTAAGGGAGGAAAGAGTTGCTGAACACCCTTAAGGATGCATACGGTATAACCAAAGTACGAGCTTCAGAAAAATTAACCATCCGTAGCCTTCTTCAGAATGAGTTACCGCTACTGCTAAACTACGAGAAACATGAAGCAACTCCACGTCGAAGCCACAACTGTCTAGTGACCATACTTCTGGAACTCCCACTCGCTGTTGTCTGCAATATCAAATTACATCTTAGTAGGTGAGGCAAGGTGGACGCGCATGAGTAACAATGAGATTGAACAAGAGACAATTGACAAAGCAACTGACCTAGAGGGCACACTTGACGGGTCTTGAGCCAACGACTGATACAGTGGAAGTGGAATGCATGGTTGCAAACTCCTGAGGAACACAAACAGATTATCAGTTTTTTTTTGGAAGTCAAGCGACTATGGTAAGATTTTCAATACTTCACAAATATACAATGCATGCTTAGTAAAGCCACAATCAGAACCAGTCCACTCGAGTCCAATTAACAAATAAGTGGTTAGATTTAGAACAGAAACATCACAAGTACACATATAATCACATAAGTCCAGTTACCGCCCTTAACAAATAAACCATTTGAATGAAACCCTCATTGCTCAATGATTACACTTTGGTTGAGACTATACAAACAAATAGTGGCCCTGTATTCTTGAGGAAAACTAAGATTACCAAGCATGCATATTGCAACAAGCATACAATACCTAAACAAGCAAGAGGTTGCTGGTTAAGATCAGCCAACATATCCAAATGCATCACAATACCTTATCAACAAGGGATTACATAGTTAACGTTTATGCTCAACAAGTGATGCAAAATGCACAGTTCTAGCCAAAATTCTGTCCAAAATTAAGAGGTAACATGCAAAAGATCACATTAGTAAGATATGTACTACTGGAAGGAGCCTTTGACAACTATGCTATCAGAAAATTCACCACCCATAAATTGTTTTTCATTTGTCTCCTAACATGGTATTAATGATCCGTGTGAATTGGTAACACTTAGCACCTAAGTTTGCACCTGATTCCTGCATACATGGTATAAGCATGACTTGGGAATTCTCCTAGCCAATCAACCTTCAAACGAAATATATATAATTACTTAAAAAATTTAGGAAACCCAATTCTTTCAAGTCTTTCAAAACAATAACATTTCAGTCCTGTACTAGAAGAGTGAATTCACACAAGGACAATCAGATACATCACCCTGAACATTTTTGTTAGATTATAGTTACATGAACAACTATAATCAAGGCATTATAGAATGCCATATCCATGTTAAAATTACTTATACCTGGCAAACTAAGAATGACAACTGCTACTCAAAAACATTAATTGCTCCCGCAACTAAAATTAGGTGTTCCTATCAGGATCCTAGTTCCGAGCAGGCGAACCCCTTCAATACACCCCTGGATACCAAATGTTGGGTGAACTAGTGTTGACATACTATAATCAAGGCAGAGGTTACAGTCAGAAAATATAATCATCAAGGGACAAAAACAAACTAGTCAAGCAAAAACCAACATGTGAACCACTGCTGTTTGTAGCAGGTATAAGTCTACTTATACTGATAGTTCACCACCGTGCCTGAGTTTGATAACCAAAACCATCATCACAACTGCGCCAAATTATGGATCCAATTTCACGCCACAACCATCAGCAAACCAAGCAGCTACTGTAAACTAACCACAACCCTGTATTCACTAGATAATGTGGGGAAACAAGGTACGCAGATGGGAATCGTACCCCAAGCGACGGTGCACTCCTCGCTGGTGGCGCTCGCCTGGTTCGCCTGGCACTCGATACCTGCATCACACGCAAACGCGGAACCCCCACACCACCGCGAGATCAGACCAACAAGCAGAAAACCAAATCGAAGGGAGCGGAGGGACGTGGGGCGGCGTGCTCACAGAGGTCCATGATGTGGTTGCGGCAGATGGCGCAGTTGTCCACCACGATGTCTGGGGGGGCGCAAACGAGGAAGAAATCGAGTCAGATCGCACGAATTCAAGCGAAAAATAATTTACAAAAATCCAGGAGGGAGGGGACATGTGTCGATTCGCCCGTACCCCAGGCCCAGAGGGAGACGGCGTTCCACTTCTTGATGTCGAAGCGCTTGGCCTTCTTCCCCGCGGCGGCGGAGGAGCCCGCCGGGGTCGGGGGCACCGCGACGCCGCCCTTGTCCATCGCGAGAGCTGCGAGACGAGGGGAACCAACTATAGAGAGGATCAGGAAACGGACGAGAGGGGCGGAGCGGAGAGGAGGCGGCACTTGATTGACTTCAGGAGACGGACGTACGTAGTCAGAGGCGGCCCACATTTATAACCGCTGTAGCGCATTGGGTTTGGACTTTGGGGAAAGGAAACGGACGGGCCGGAGCAATTTGCACTTTGGGCCGTTCCGAAAGCCCAAAACTACTCTTTTGCATTGGGCCGTAGTCACGTTTGAGACGAAGAGGGTGAGCCCCAGCAAACTTTTTTTTTTGGTACAGCTGAGCATCAGATTTCATCTTGAAAGGCAACGCGTGATGTGGATTGTGTGTTTGTGGAGCTGAATTAGACTGATTCAACTCGCTTCAGAGTGAGAAGAAAGGCAACAAAAATTGGAAGCGTGCTGTCTGAATACAGGTGCAGGCATAGAGGTTGCGACCAACTTGGCAGGCAAGAAATTATCAGACAGACGACAATTATCAGCAGGATTTTCTCATAATTTCATCGACATTATCTGAGGACTATTATCATCTGCAAAATTTATTGATACTGGGGACTGCCAGTATCCGTTACAGGAAAAAGTATATGCCTCTGGTACATCATTTCTGAGAGTAATTCGCTCAAAAACGAAGGCTTTGTTGCTTGTGATGGTATATGACTATCTGTCTTGGGACTTTGTAAGCTGTTGGATATGGTCTTCCGGGTGTAAAAGTTTGAGGGCTGTCTTTCTTTAGCTTGCAGGAGAGAACATCAGTATGGAATCTTGGACTCCATGGCCTCGCAGATCAGTTGTCAAAGTTGGCTTCCTCCACTTCTTTGCCAAACTCGACGGAGCTCAGAGAGCATGCTTGGGCTGATTCATTTTGGTCAGCCCCGGCTCAGACCTTTAAACATGAAGTACCCAATACTAGCTACTGTTAGGCAAATAAGTGGACAGATGACAGTGTCGATATCCAGCACTCGATTCCTGCTGGCGGCATTAGACTGGCGAGTTAAGACCAAATGCTCATGAAGCAGGTTGGTCAGATTGTCGAGCTGATGTATAACTTGGCGTTGACCCCTTGATATGTTCATAATCTGCTTAGGAAACAAAGCATCAATCATGAAATATGCCAAGGTATGTACAAAGAATGTGTTGCAATAAGAATAAGATAAACACAGACCAGAAACAGGTTTACAGTAGATACTAAATAAAATGTCACAAACATATAGAATTACCAAAGAACTTGCTTATACCATTAAAATTTTCAAAGTCAAGAGTATATATTCATCTAGCCTAGGCTTTGCACAATACATAATTTTTATCTAAAATGAATAAAAAATCATATGCCCCATTGAAAGTTTTAAGAGTCCTCTAATGTGAAGAAGCTTTGTCACAGGAACATTTTATGCCAGATTTTATTTTCTGAAGAGAAGGTATGGGATCGATTACCTGCGATTCAGCTGAATGTTACAGAAGGCGAGTTTCAATTACTTGTCTGGTACTAGTTGTTGAAACCAGACTACAGTTTGTGTGTGTGGATACTAATAGTACATCAAACTAACTTATGAAACCATGCAATTAGCGATTCTCAGCTGGTATGTGTTTTTTCCAATCAAAATATTATTTGATATTTCATAGATGTATAATTACAATTTTTTACCATTGCCAACTATATTCCGGTACTACCTGTACTAGAAATGGAACTGGATTACTTAATTTTCCTTTTATTTGTTTTGGATAAAACTCAAACAGGATTCAATTTGCGGCCCACTTGTTGACACCCATGACAACCCTGATCCTTTGCTATTTTTATCAAATTGTTAAGATCCGTCTCTGAGATCTAAAAAATTCTCACTGAATTATTAATCTATTAAATAAACTGATATTTGAATAATGTCGACATTACTAATACATCTAATTTCAACAAGCTATGAAAAGGATAGGTAGGAGAGGGGGGGGGACCTCTTCTATCATCGGGGAATCCTTTGAAAGTTGGTTCGACGAAGAAGAATGAGGTATCAGAGTACCATTGCCTAACTGAGAAACGAAGAGATTTGTAGGCGTGGAACCATTGCAAGCATCATTTGGAAGAGCTAAATTCTGCTGACTGGGTAAATGTTTCTTCACTGTAAACTTTGAATTAAGCTCTTCAACTCGAGAGGTAAACTCGTCCATCCTTTCATTCAATGTTGATATCTGCTCAGAAAGCTGGGTGACTGCACCCTATGGAATACAAGTGGAAACAAGAACATTTGCATATCAGTGTTCCATATGTCAAATTTAGGCCCTGGACTGCTAGTTACATAACTTTTTACAAAAATCACCTGGTTGATGGCAGGAGGTTCAGGGGCTCGCCCTCCACCATACCTCCTGTTGCTATCTGTCAGTTTACTCAATTTCACCATATTTTTGTCTCCATGCGTTGAATATGAATGAGATAGACCACTGGAGAACATCAACAACAAAAGGTCAGCTAACTTTATTCAGGTTCCAGAGTTTCAAGTTTCAACAGATAATTCAACTTTACAGGAGCAACAGTTCAAAATGGAAACAAGGATTCTATTAAGAAACCTCTTCATAAGTTTGTTTCTTTTATCTGCAGAAACACGGGAAAATGCTTCCTTTGGACTTGAGACCAGCTCATCATCAATGCTGAGCTTCGTCTTCAAATCATCTGGTAATGCCTGCATATCAGTCAGACTCAACCAATGACTAAGCAATACAACTTGAAGTAATGTGAATATGCTGTGTAAGTGCATAACTAATAAAATACATACCATGACATCATTTATCAATTTCTCCAGCTGAATTTGTTCAATATATGTGCGTGGTATATAAGAACCATCCAAACCTAACTGCTCCGCTACAAATTTAACGTAAAGCCGATCTCTTCCTTGCACCTATATAAAGAAGCAATGTTATTAAAGAATTGTTGAGATACAAAAAGTTACAAATAAAACAGTACTTAAGAACTCGAGATGTGAACAACAACACTGAGAGAAACTACAGCAACCGAACAACAAAGATTATGCTCACTTGTATATACTGCCGGTTAAGTTGCCCCAGCCAGTCAATTTTAACAGTTGCCTTGCCATCAGAAAAAACACGACTGCTTCTCTTCAGTATAGCTGCTATAGTATATCCCAGTGCCATCAAACCGCCAAGAAGTCGTACACTGACTTCAAAAGTGATCCTTGGTGATATAATAAAAGGATTGTCGGTCACCCATTCCTTCAAGTAGAAAATAACATAACGGACTAAGTGAATGCTGACAGAAAGGGTTTGTTTGTTACAGGACATCAGGATTCAGGACAAAAAAAAAGGTGAAAGAGGGTGGATCTAAGCCAAGTGCATAGAAGACTGAGCAAATGTGTAAAGCAGTCCTAGTAAATATAGAAATAGACGTGCAACTAAGATTACTGCAAATAAAAAATTGAACTGAACTAGTGCTCCATGTTCTAGCAAATAAAGATTCTTGGAAATATGTGTATGCAAAAAACTACACAGAACTACAGAAGCAAAGGAATGAACTTAATACAAGAACCTTACAACACTAGCATCAGAACATGAACAACCAACAATATCCTTCAAAAATATAATATGCATCCATTAAACATAAAACTGAAATTCCATTACGCGAGAAAAAAACACATAAAACTGAAATTCCATTGATTAGAGGGAAAAAACATAGAACTGAACTTCCATTGATAAGAGGGGGAAAAACATAGAACTGATATACCTCAAACATTAGATTATATTTCCCTTCCCTATTCCGCATTCTCAAATATGATTGGCATGCTTCTGGGTCTTCACCAGGTGGAAGTAGATATATATCATAAGTTTCTTCATTGCTTTCTGTATGATCATCACCAAGCACAGCCTTGATTTTCTCAGGTGATAGAGACCTTGGTGACTGCAAGTATAGACGCCCAAGAGTCAGGCTATCTTGGTAAATCATAAAAACAGTTCTTGTTGAACTATGTTGTTGGTGCACAATTAAAAAATTTTCTATTAGTTGCTTCTGGATATCTATCCCTAGCTACTTCCTGTAAAGTTTTAATCTCTCTTTGTGGCCCTCCGGCAATGTTCTCAGTATTGTTTTTCCTCTTTTTATTACACACACACACACACAACAACAACAACAGCAGCAGCAGGGGGACCTCTCCTGCTGTTTTCCTTTCAAAAAAATCAACAATTAAGCTGTCTTGTGATCAGACGAGATCCAGGATTTGCTAGGACATGGACGAAAAAAAGAAAAAGAAATATAGAGGTTATTAATGCCTACCTTTAGAATGTACATGGGATTTTGGAACCCAGAGAATGGGTTGAACTTGTTGATGATTTTAATATGTGCAGTCTCCAAATCTGGTTCAATGAAAGCCTTGTACATTGGATAAACCTGGAAATGCCATCTTTCATTTAACCACACCAGTTGCAGTAAGAGGTAATTCACATGTTAACATGAACGACAAGACTGCTCATGAAATGTATAGCCAAGTTGGAAAATTCAACTTACCGTTTCTGAGATCTGATGGATTATTTCTTCAGGCTCCTGGCCAGCTCGCTGTATGTCTCTTAAAACCCTCTTCACCAGGTCAAAATGAACACCACCAGTGACAGAAACACGCAAGTCCATCACAGGCCGTAACTTCTCACTTAGTGCATATATACCTTCAATGATAACAATCCGGGAGCTAGGGGCATCAACTGTTCTGTTGCACTTGAAATGATAACATTAGAAATGAATGATGAAATATGGACCTAAGCTTCTATTGTAATGAAAGATGGCAGTGATTATTATGTACCTATACCCAGTCCGGCAGCTCGACTTGAAATCGTATATTGGAACCTGAACTGACCGTCCTTCCTTGAGACCATGAATATTTTCCAACAGTGTGTCGTAGTCTGTTAGACGTGGATCTGAGCAAGTTTGAAGATGTAAAAATTTAACTTCTGTGGTTGGAAACACTATCACCTTAGACAATGCAAGTTGTAATAATAGACCTCATTGATGCTAACATTGCTTCAAAAAGCATACAACTGCTCAGATACATGTGACATCAACTATCTTTTATTTTTATTTTTCAAAAATCTTGTTGCTGTGAAGGAAGTGGCATACATATCAATAAATAACAGGACAGGATGCAAATTGCATGGTGATTAGGACTACCATCAAAATTGCCATCGACTATGCGAGTTGCGTCATTGTAGTTGTCCATTGATATCACAGCAACATCAGGCATGAAATGAACCACCTTCTCAGTAAACACTGTCTTCCCAGCACCAGAGGGTCCGGCAACACCCACAAATATTATCCCTTCATTGTGCTGCACCAGAAGCTGGCAGGCGCGGATCACAACAAAGAAGCCTTTCTCAAAAGACAATGGATCATGAAAGCGAACGATCTCATAGCGGTTTGAGTCTTTCCTTTTCACCAGTTGGACCTTGTCTCGCAGAAGGTTATGCCGTCTCCTTGGTGAGTCAGCCATGGAATCATGCTGCTCCATCCGAACGTTGTCTTCAAGATACAATTGTAGCCTACACATCAGATAGGAAAGGAATGTAAAAGAGACAATAGAATTGTGGAAATTCAGGGTTCCCTAACCAGGGGCGGACCCAGCATAGGGCATGGGTGTACACATGTACACCCGATAATTTTTGCAAACGAAATCGAAGTTAGTAGGTAACATATTGTAACTGGATCAGATCCGAATACAGATAGTTTTGTTAGGGTTTCGGGTGCTCCGTCTCGCATAGTAGAAGGAAAGAGAAGGGGCGGGCATACCTGGTGGATGCTCGTCGCCGGAAAAGAGTTGGGCGAAGACGTGACTAATGGCGCCGCCGCTCGCCGAGTCGTCAGATAAAAGGGGGGAAGAAACCGAGGGGGAGGGCTGTCAATGAGCCGAGCTCGAGCGAGCCTGCTACCTCAAGCTGGAGAGTTCGATAGCATCCCGATTCCCGAGCCGAGGTCAATCAGGAGTGATCACGCCGAGACTACAGCCAAGCTCGAACTCAGTTCGCGATAAAGTCGTCAAGGCTTAAGCTCGACTCGAATAGGCTCGTCTAGTGCATATATTTTAGGAGAGAAAGAAGAATATTTTTTTTATCTTTTTAGAGGTTATTACAACACAGAGCTTGACAGCAGATAGAGATCATATGCGACATCGATAATAGGATGAGAAGATATATATATATATAAGATTTGGGACTGGGAAAATATTCTAGATAATAAATAGAATATGTCTGGTATAAATAGAACAACAAAATTATCCGAATAGTAATCGGGTAGATCTTCTAAGCTAATATCGGGCTAGAATTCCATATAAAGCTATCATAGAATATATAAGGGCGGGTAGGAATCCCTTCAAAGGACATCGCACCGATAATCGATTCAAGGCAATACAAACCACCATACAGGACCTAGGTATTACACACATCGCGGTCCGAATTTATCTAAATCTTATGTTGCTTGCACCTTTGAATTCCTAATCTCGGCGACACCCTGCCTACAACTCTACAACCTTAGGGTATCCCTAGGTAGACTTGCCGGTAAAATACCGACAGCTGGCGCACCACGTAGGGGTGCTCATCGAAGATCCCCTGGCAAACTTGATAGCATCCTTTCAACCTCCTTCCAACCTCACCGTCGCGCTTTCAACCTCCTTCCAACCTCACCGTCGCGCTGGAAGAAGGCACAGCTTTTATCTTCGGCTCCTAGGTGTGTATCGCCAGTGGTTCTGGTGGCTTCGGCAGCCACCTCGCCAACCTCAGGGAGCCGGAGGCATCAACACCAACATACAGCCGCGACATCAACGAACTTACCGACAATCTTAGCGAAATCAAAATTTCCGATCTAAAAAATCACGAGAGCGAATTCAGGCCTAACTCGGCTCCTACTCGCAAAGGGTCCGAACTCGAGTTCTGTTCGGACTTCACATCACAGTCACCGTTTATCGGGAGACGCTACGGTCCGAGTCCCTAGCCGTGTTGGAAAAAGGACTTGGATGATTTATTTCAACTCGGACTCCGACCTCAGATCGCGACGTAACATCGACGTACCGCTACTACTTCGACTTTGCGAGGATGCTCGGCGACCCGCCGATGACTACGTCGATTACTCGTACGTCGATTACTCGTCTCGAATAGAAAACTAGTCGGGAGCATACCTCACACCATCAATATCTAATGGGAATCGATTCCGACTAGTCAGGCTTCGTCAACAACCGTCACGGCTTCATCAACAATCACCCACGAATTAAGCTAAGTCACTTATATCTTTTCTGACTTGTTCTCCATAAGATCGGCTATTTATCTGTGTACGTCTCTCGACGCGCATGAAACCCTCTAGAGCTGCACTGTGTTGACTACTTATCTGTGTACATCTCTGAACAGGCAATGAAATCCTCCAGAGCTACACTTCGCCGCCTACTTTTTGCGCAACACGCATTTTTTTGTTACATGTTGACTACTTATTTTTGCTCGTTGTCCTCTTTGTTTGTCGCTAATCTGCTCAGGTAGTTTTCCGCCTTAATCCGTGAAGCCTGGAGTCTTCGGTCTTGGCCTCAACGACTCGTACACGGTATGAGCGAAAGCTAGAACGGGACCAGATGTTTAAATGTAACAGGCAGACTACTTGGGAGATTCAGATGACCTAAAAAGAGCCTGACACAGCAAAATTATTTTTACACTGAATAAATTTCAGTTTTTGGTATACCGAATAAATTTTGATATCTTCACATTATGCTAAATAATATGTATATCTCCTGTTTCGGATCAACATCCGGTTAAGACTCTCCACGACACTCGGCACATCTCCAATGGCTCCGCTAGTTCCCAAGCTCAAGGGTTGGGCATCAATCACTACTCGACATGGCTCCTTCGGCTCTCCTGGCTCATAGGCTCAGGGGTTGGACGCCGCAAAACTACTCGGAAATTTTGAAGAACCTGATTTAAAAGAGACTTTTGAGGATTTATCTCGGTAAGATAATTGTTTAACCATTATTTTAGAGATTTTATTTCGAAATAAGGGATTTTTTAAATTTCTAACCTAGAGATCTTATCTAGCCATTAAATCAGGGATATGATTTGTTTTGCGAGATAATTTAGGATAATTTCTGGTAAAGTTATTTGATTAACCATTTTTTAGGATTTTATCTCAAAAAAGAGGGGGGGTTTCAAATTTCAAATATTTATTTTCTATTTTTACCATCATTGCAAATATATAAAATACACTGCAATGTATGTCACCTTCATTTGGATTATTTTTTCTAAATTTTTAGGGATTTGGATTCAAGGTTTTGGGGCTACGGGATATGTGTCATCGATGGCTTATTTTAAATTTTTTTGGAAGATAAGGGAAGAAGATTCAAGACTAATTTAACTTTCAGCCTGATTCTTCGATTCAACCTAAGCCTCACGGGCTACTCCATATGGAGTGCCATTTTCATCGTACCCCATATAAAAAAAGACTTTAAACTACCTCGGGGCATGAGCACTTCATAGACTCGAGGCAGCCAAGGAAGTACTTGAAACACACCTTCAAGACGGAGTTTCAGAAGAACTCGAAGGCGCCTTCAAAGGCGCCTTCAGAAGTACCATGAAGCCTGCAGTACTCGGCTACAAAGATAGCTCGAGGGCTTCTCAGACCCGGAGCCACGGGACTGCGCACATGGCGTATAATATTCTAGGATAAGGGATGGGGCATGTCCTATACCATATATCTGTTGTACTCGGATATGAGTAGGACTAATCGGTATAGAAGGAAACTACCTAAGTAGTACTCGGGTAGGACTACTAAGCTAGTATCGGGGTAGAATTCCGTGTAATCCTATCCCTCCAAAGTATATAAGGGCGAGTAGTGACCCCTTCAAAGGACATCACACCGATAATCAATCCAAGGCAATACAAACCAGTATACAGAACGTAGGGTATTACGCACATCGCAGTCCGAACCTGTCTAAATCTTGCGTTGTTTGCATCTTGAGTTCCTAATCTCGGGGACATCTTGCATACAACTCTACTATCTTAGGGTATTCCTAAGTAGGATTGCCGGTAAAACACCGATACCGATTTCAAATACAAAACTGGGTAATAAAGACCATCCAACTATCGAAACCGGGCAAATTTAGCCCTTTGAGTGGTTTCAAAGGTGGTTTCTTATTTTATAAAAATTAAAAATATTCGAATTTAAACTAAAAAATCACAAGTAATTCATTTTAAATAAAAAATAAACTAGGTATTAAAAGTTTTCTAAAAATATAGCATATCTATTGATAATTTACTTATCAATTATTCGGATCAATTTTTTCATATTCATAATATTTGGTTGTTTATAGTTATGCCTATTATTTTTGAACAAATAAGATTCAAATAGAGCAATAATAGATAGGTTACATTTTTAGAAAAATTTTGGTATTAGTCTCATATTTTTTTATTTAAAATGAATTAGTTTTGACTTTTTAGATCTAATTAGTTTTTTAAAAAATATAAAACCACATTTGAAACCACCTAAAGGGCTAAATATGTTGGGATTTGATAGTTGGATGATCCTTGTTCTCCGGTTTTTTAGTTGAAGGTTAAAAGTCGGACTTTTACGATAGTTTGAGCGTGTAAACCGGACTTTTTTCAATTTAATTTAACGAATGGAAAGAGAAGGATATTTAGTTCCATCATTTTATGTTAAACTTAGTTTATACGACACAATAGCTTGATAACTAGTGAGTGTTGATGGGCTTCAACCTTCAACGTAACTATAAGAATTAACTTTAGATGGTTAGAAAATTAATAGAGGTAGCAAGGATGCATGCAGCGTCAGATTCCCAGAAATATTGGAGCTCCATCGTAAATGGATCGATTTCGGATCATTAGAACTCGAAAGCTCTAGGTTAGACTCGAGCTCGGCTTAATTCCTAGTATAACCGAGCTCAAATTTGAATAGTTCACAAGCCTCAATCTTTTGTAGTGGTCCTACGAGGAGGAGGGTTGAACTATAAATATCCAGCAGACTAGCAAACATTAACCAGCTAGCCGTGACGCGCTTTATTTCTTTGCATTGGCAACGCCAATAGCTAAAAAAGAATACGAATACTAACCCCTTTTCTCCTCCTCGTAGCACCGTCAATCTGGTCAGAGCATGTGCAAGTGCATTCCGGATAAACGAGAAAGTTTCGATCATCAGCGGGCGCACTGAAAGATCTCCCCACCACTTGTCCACACCAAAAGCTAGATGGTTTTCCATCGTACATTTAAAAAGTCGACAGCAACGTTGTGCATATCTGATTAGCCTGGAACAACAAAAGTATCCCCTGACCAGCCTTTGTTACTCGCTGACCGTTCTTTATCCCTACACCCTACTTGTGCTCGTCATGACAAGCTTTACTTGCCGGCAAGAAATTCCCAGGGCATCATCCCAGTGTCCCGTTACGTACAATCTGATAAAATGGAGCATCTTGCTGCCGTTATAAAACAGGAAATTCAACCAGGTCATTGCACGCTACAAAATGCAGAAGCATCTTATTCTCAAGTCCTTTTGACCCAAAAGAAATTCAAGCACAAGAACATCTGAAAGACAAACACTACAGGTACAACATATTCTTTTGAGCTTGGGACAACGGAGCACCACTATAATTATTGACCGTCTCATGTTCTCCTCTCCTCACAATCTGTTGCTCTTCATGAGCTCTATAAATTCACTGAAGGCTGCAAAGCACAAAAGATGAACCATCACATCAGCACAATCACACTAAGATAGCAGTAAACTCCACAACATGTTGTACATACAGAAGAGTCTAGAAATGTACCCGTGTCAGAGTCATGTGGCCCTGGTGAAGACTCGGGATGGTACTGGAGAGACATAAGCTTCATTTTGGGGTACTGAAGGCCAGCACAGCTATTGTCGTTGAGATTGATGTGGGTTACTTTCGCTCCTTCTGGAAGTGATTCTGGGTCAACTGCGTAGTTATGGTTCTGCAGGGAACAAATTGTGGTTTAGGACAATGCAAAGCACGCAGACAGCTACGAAGCATCACAAGTAAAAAGGGATAAAAAAATAGTCATTTCTGAGACTCAGAGATATAGATTAAAGAAAAGTAACAGCATGGATGTGACCATTCTACTAGGAGACAGAACTTAATTTAGTTGGGGGAGCCCAGTGCCCCAGTCATTTCAACCAATACAAATTTTATGTCTCAACTGATTTGTGATATTTAACTTTTAATCTAGCAGGCTATACTGGCTAAGTGGACATAGCACGATTGCCTATCAAAACAAATTTACAATTCAGTACAGAGAGTCTGACCAACTCAAATTTACTGAAGGAAAACATGAAAGAAGTGCAGCACCTCTCAACAAATATACAGGTCATACAACAGCAGATGGTGGTCATTGCAAGAGGGATTAGCATGAATTAACAATAATTTAACGCAAATCATTAAAGCAATGAAGACGGATGATTTTTCTGTTGAATGCTAAAACCACATTAAAAAGATGTTTATAGTACTAAGCGACATGTGCCGGTGTTACCCTAGTACTAGAACTAAGCAGGAGGATCAGCAATGTATCAGCCAAATAAATATGGTTTCTCCCCATATCAAGCAGAGAAGAGGCAAGATGTAGGAACAAACCTGTGCACTTATGTCCACACGTCCACTCCGGAGATCACAAACAGGGTGATTCCCCCCATGATGACCAAATTTCATTTTGAATGTCTTCCCACCAAGAGCCTGCCCAATCAATTGGTGGCCCATACAGATGCCAAACACAGGAACCTTCCCAATGATTTCTTTTACTGTCTTCACAGCATAGGGGACCGCAGCTGGATCTCCAGGACCATTGCTAAAAAGAACACCATCAGGCTTCATCTTAAGTACCTCGGAAGCAGGCCAATTCGCTGGAACAACAGTTATCTTGCATCCATATGATGTCAAGCGTCTCAAAATATTATGTTTGATCCCAAAATCATAAGCAACCACCTATAGAAGAAAAGGAAGCCAATATCAGGTGCGGGATATATTTTGAATGTGCAGAAAAATAAAAACACAGAGAGAGTGCCAATACTGACATGAAAAGTTGCACTCGACTGATCTTTCTTGAACTCCCATTCTGAATCGGTTTTGTCTGACCATTCATATGGAGCATCACATGTGACACCACTAATCAAATCAACTCCTGAATAATATTAACACAACAGTTACTTCCATTACAACCAAGAGACAACAGCATTAACAAAACAATGTTACCAAGAAGTACTCAAGTACGACAAAACAATGCCAAGATGAACCAAGTCATTTCATTGAAACGGTAACACCTGTAAGTTGCTCCGACAGATTCAACCAAATTTAAAAGTGTATGTTTTTTTGGGTGCTCCCTTATTCTTTTCTTTTTCAACTTTCCTTTCCTGAGACATGTACTGAAATATTTGAAGTAATGAATTCATCGATGATCTCCAATGGCACTCTGTTCGATAAAGGTCAACAGATATTGTATTGCAAAGGCATTTATATAATCCTATTAACCTGCTTTTTAATCAATACCAGTTAATTAAATACATACTACCATGTAGATGCTAGTTCCTACTATATTATGTTGGGAAAGAGCAATCTGTCATATACAAGCTAATAATTATGCAGTCGTTTAGGATCAGGTTTATCACTGGAGACTGATAATGAAGCATGCTGATCGCTAAATTTTTTTAAAATCATATAGATAAATCAAATATGGGGATTTAAATAGAGGTAGGTCACTTCTTGAAGGAAATCACTGCTTAAAGAAATCTTAACGTACCAACAATTTTCCACTTCTTGGCCATTTCCAATAGCTCATCATCTGTCCGAGATTGATCAGTACTCAAGACACCAATAAGACTACCATCTTCTCTTAACCTCCGTGTTATGGCACGTGTATCCACATCATCTGAAAAAAAGAAAAGACAATCGAAGATGAATTTAAGGATTTATTTCATTTTATTTTTTGCGCACACGTGTGTGTGAGAGATAGAGAAGAGATGTTAGCTTCTATCACTTACATATTCCCATAATGTTCCTCTTAATCAGATACTCTTCAAGTGTTTCTTTGCATCGCCAGTTGGAAGTACTACAAAAGAAAAATGGCAGTGTAACAACAAGAAACAAGGGGATGTTCTCTCAAGAGTGTCAACTGTAATAAAGAAATTCTTACCATATACTTAGATTTCTTATGATTAGGCCACCAAGGAAACATTGGTTAGATTCTTCATCATCTGCGAAAGAATGTTACATACTTTATTTCATGTTTAACTGTTGAACATCTTATATCTTTTAAGGAAGAGTAACACACCAGGATTAACACCAGTGTTCCCAATATGGGGATTGGTCATCAGGACAAATTGACCAGCATAGCTCGGGTCCGTCAAAATTTCCTGATAGCTGCAACCACAAATATGGCACAAAGAACTATTATTAATCTAATATAAAAGAACGCTCGCATAACCAAGATAACCAAGGCCACAGGGTCACGCATTATATTAAAACAAACAACCCCTCATTCATGCTAAAGTAATACTGTGGCAAGATAGTCTTGCAGCAGTCACATAGTAAAAGTGAAAACTCTTGTTTGGTAGTACAAAGAAGTTGACTGAGGAATGATAACAATCATACAATCCCTGTGTTGACCATCAAGACAAATAAGCCTAGCCAAAATCATCTGCTTTGTAATTTCTAAATGACCTTACCATCCGCAGTATCTCGAGGCCTGAAAATTGAGATGAATAAAATTACATCCCCCAAATTATCCATCCTCAATAAAGGCACGTATTTCTTTTTAATGTAAAGACTACCAGGATTCGGCCATTCATCCATAATGGTTCTGTTGCACCCAACTCAGGTGTAAATCTTTAATATTGTAGCAGTGAAAATTTTAAAAGAATAGGTTGAAAAGAAGATGGAACAGAATTCTCAGCCCATTTGTTTCATACAGCCATATGACTAAGTTGCAACCTATATGCGATACACACACAGCTATATGAGAGAAGTTAGTTTTGGTAGCAGTAACTGTAAAGTACTGCATCAAATATCCACTTAACTCCCATCATGAGCTTGCCTGAGTGAACGGTGCGACTTGACCAAGAAAGCAAACAATAATCAACTATGAAATGCAAAACATGCCACCACTCATACAAAAGTGAAAAGTGAGTCCTAGATGATTTACCCTGTCAATGACGTGTTGAAAACAACTTCACCAACTTGCGTTCCTGAAGCACCAAAAGACTTGGCCTTCCACACAGAACCATCTTCCAGAACAAGGCGAGCATCACTCAGCTTCCATGGCCTCTCCACTGCACAAAGATTTCAGAAGCGTTGACAGAGATGTCACCAATCCCCCAAATTGCACCGTTACACGATTGATGTATAGTAATACAGAATCGCATGTAGTACTCCACGCGACGGGTACAAACACGCTATCCGAATCAGCGAGCAACAGACAACTCACCCCCATCGTCCACCACGCTGGCACCCTGCACGCCACTGGCAACCTGCGTGGAAGAACACAAGTCAACTCAACTCCATGGGGGTAAGACTCCCATGAGGAGGCGAATACATAGCGGATTCAGAATGCCGCGTTAGCATGGTATTGGGATGAGACGGGAGCAGGGTTTTGGGGGAAGGACCGAACACGCCAAACACCAAGTCAAACGACATTTGGAGCCTCAAAGTTAAAGCTGCGGAAGCGACAATCTGGCCTCGCGCTCACCTCAGCACGGACGCGGAGGGCGCGGCTCCCGCATGGCCGGAGCCCAGCCGGAGGCGCCGCGACGGCGAGCGAGCTGGGGCTGCGGTGATCGGCGCAGCGCGGCCGGGCGCCGGAGAGGCACCGGGAAGGCGCGGAGGCCGTGGCTGGATGCGCCGCCATGGGTGAACGCGGCGCGAGGTAGGTGCGTGCTTCGCCTCGCTCCGCGCCGCCTGACCGTGGCTCTCGCCGCCGCCGCCGCCGCCGCCGCCTTAGGTTTTGGTGCGTTTTTGACCCGTTGCGTCGGTTGACGGTCGGCCTACCAGTGCCTGGGAGATATTGTGGACCCGTGAGCGGACCCTCAAGTTTTCTGCCGCCCAGCCCACACACACACGGCGTGGTGTATCGGAGGCCCAAATATGAAGGCCCGGAGACAGTAGTAGGTCAGACAAAACCGGAGCCATTTCGCGGAAGCGGCGGGCGGGCGGGGCCGCATTCACACACACCAACCCACTGGCGGCTGGTGACTGGGCTGCTGCGACCTGCAAGTGGGTCAGGTTTGTGGAATAGTAGCTGTAGCTTACTCTCCCTCTTTCCCCGAAACGGTTGCACACTTGTATCTGTAGCTGTAAACACGTGCGCATATACTCTACCAACTTTTATGAAGCATCCCAGCTCAGATTCTGCCATTCTTGGCTTGGATTTGGTCGTTCTCATCCCAGCTCCAGTCCCCTACACTACAACGGTAAGACCAGTAGTATGTGTACGTTCTTCTTGCTCCTTGCTCCTTGTCTAGAAGCTTTTCTTCAGCTCTGGGGGCGAAGTTCCCTTTTCAGCTGGCGACGATCTCATCTTCATCCTTGGTTCGCCGGCGGTGGTCGTCATCATCTTCGTCCACATCCATTTCAAACCTCTGTTGTGAGGCTTTCCCGCATCGGCCCCAAACATCATTTCGTGATCTTGTTGGACACTGGTGTCTCTGTTGGTCCTCACCGGCGAGCTTCTTGGTGGTGGCGATGGTGCTCTGCAGATGTGACGCGTGGTCTTCGTTGGAGCCAGTCCAACGACACATGCAGGTGTGTGTATCACTCTTAAGTAGTGGGATGTAATCGGCTCCTCTATGGAGGACTTGTTTGTACAACTGCTGCTCTTTTACTATATTTATGGTTTTTATAAAAAAAAATTTACGAAGCATTTTCATAAAATTAGACTAACAGAGTCAGGATTGATAGAATTTGCCGTAGCCAACTCGCTTATAAAAAAGAAAATAATGTTTATTTTTAAAACATATCTGGGAGGTGTTATTTTAAAACAAATCTAGGAAGTGCTCGTACTCGTGCTCAGTTTAGAATTCAAATCCGAGTAGACATGTATGCATAAGGATTTTAACCGATGGCGATGTGCAAATTTTTTCTCAGACAATTCATCACATGTTACTGAAATTAAGAGAAATCCATGAATATATCACCGCATATTTTAGGCTTCCAAATTTGTAAACGAAAAGTTAAACCCAGATGGTAGAGGTAGCGGAAGAATTTGGGCGCCAGCTCATGTTTGAGCTGGTAACAAGCAAAAGTGAGCTACTGGTGATAATGTGTGACCATTACCGTGTGAGTATCCATTCCCCTTCTACACGTAGAGAAGTCTGGCGTATCAATCATTGAGCAGCTCTGCAGTTCAAAAGAAAGAAAACAAAATATCGAGCCCAAACCGTAAGCATCATAATTCAAACTTTCTGACAGGAGACTTTGAACAGGCCGAAGACAATTCTTCTATCAGGCCCATGAATGATATTGCTACGGGCAGCGAGGCCACGTGTGACGGTGGGAGCAGGAAGGAAGACAGTGCACGGCCTCTACGACCCACGTGGAGCACGACTGACGTGTACCGGGGCCCAGGCGTCGGCTTCAGCGGGGGTTCTCCTTGCTGCCACGTGGGCCCGTGAGGACCACGCCGCGCTGCGGGGGCAAATGAGACTGGCAACTGCTTCACGTCTCGAAAGTACCTCACGGATCACAGTGAGATCGGTAGCAATCAAACGATCCATAACTGAAAGCGGACACGGCTTCCTGCACACCAAAACGCACCCAGAAATCTGCGATGGTGGACGCCGCTTCATAACCCGAGCATAACTTAAAGGTAACATGAAAATTTTAGATACAATGGATAATGTTATCATGCAATAGTGATGACAACTAATAATAGTATAGTCTTGAGGTGGAAATAAAAATAGGATAGAGATTAAAAAAGTATAAATCTACCCAAAAGAAGTGACGGCTACACGATAGGAAAGTATTTTTATGCTTAGAAAATATTTTGAGGCTGAGATATTACTGATGTTGCATGATTTTTCTTTAAAGCATATCCCCTTATGGTATGTCTCTGCCCTCTCCACACTCTTACATCCCTGTGTCGATTGCCTTTCTTATTTTTAGCATCATATCATATAGACTAATTATCAATTTAGCCTCACTTCTTCAAATTAAATTTATCAATCTAGCTTGCAGATGTCGAAAAAAATGAAAGGTACACTTGTGGGATAACTAGTATTTTGATTTTACTATATTTGACCTTGAATATTTTTATACAATTCTTTTGCAATGATTCTCGTCCCTCTAAATTATAAATTAGGAATCTAGGTTTTTTATCTTTAGTGGACCAAAAAATAGCGTGGAGACTTTAACTGATTGTGTTGTGGAAAGTTTACATTGTTGATAGATTGAGCCAACAAGGAATCATAATACTATTTTTTTAGGTGATTGTAAAATATCAGTAGTAAATTTTATAGCGATGGATATGTTTTAGAAAAAGATTATAGCAGTGGAAGAGCAATATCTTATGATTTTAAATGTTCGATGAAACCATAACTTAATGATATATTTGATAAATATACTTAGTAAACCTTTTCTGGTATAAGAAAATAAAAAAATATCACCCTAAAGATCGCAAAAGTGGGAAACGTGGAGGGTTGGCTGCGGCTTTTCCATAGGATGCAGATTGTTTTGTTGATGCTAAGGGTGGACCTAGCAAAATTGATGGGAGCTAAAAGAAAGAAATAGCATAGCCCTGCTGCTTTTTGTCCTCTGCTCAAATTTCCCCCAAAACTTCTCTTCTTCTTGCCGAGGAAGGCAGCCCGAGCGAGCGAGGCGTGCGTGAGTGCGTTGCAATGGCGGATTCTTCGGCGCCGACGCGGGTGATGATGGCGGTGAACGAATCGTCGCTCAAGGGCTACCCGCACCCCTCCATCAGCTGCCGCACTGCCTTCGACTGGACGCTCTCCAAGCTTGTCCGCTCCAACCCCGGCGGCTTCCACTTCCTCTTCCTCCATGTCCAGGTCCCCGATGAGGACGGTTCGTACATTCGCTTGCCCCCTGCCCCTGCGACATAGTCACTAGTTTGATGTGCGCGTGCTGCTCGAGGAAATCGCGAGAAATGCGTCTGTCCTCTTCCGATTCGTGCGTTCGCGTTGGTGTCGATTTAGTATGTGATGTCGGCATGTCGCTGTGCGATACTGGCTCTCCCGCGTGCACGGGTAGTTTTATTCGGGCCACGCACCCGCGGTGTTTGATGAAATGCGTGATTGTGCTGTTTAATGTTGTGCTTCCGCAACCCCCACTGTTTATGTACCCGAATGCTCGAATTGTTGCAACCCGTGTAGTATTTGATAATTGTAGTCAGCTGATTTCAGCTTCTTATGTGTTGAGCCTTTTCCTGCTCACATCATCCAATTTGTCTGCATAGTGCTATACTGACTGCTATACGACTAGTACATTTTGTGGAACTTGTTCTGTTTCAGAACTAGCCAATGCTATGGGCTCTCGAAGTAGGCTCTATAGGCTGTCTGTACTAGTCTGTGTCGGTTGTTATTAGTTGGCCGAGCATCTGAAAAATGTGGGGTCTTATGATACTTTGTATTATGACCATTCAGCTAGGCAAATGTCAAAGGGTATTGCAAACATCTCTTTTGTGCAGGAACATGGTATTGTTTTTTTAGAATTATTGCGCTACTGCTTGTGCACATGTTGTGTTCATCTCCAATTGCATCAACATTCCGCTAACCACACTTCACAGGCTTACATTCTGATTCTTTTTACCTCCTTTAGACCATCCCTTTGTGATCAGATCATATTCTATTTGCTGGCTTGGATTTTTTTCAACCTTACAGCTTACACTTCACTTATTTTGAGACATTGTATACCATGTAACTTTGCTCTGTTTCTGCTATCAAGAATTTTGTTAGCAACTCTTTACTGTTTGTCTTTTTGAGACATGTTGCTGTTTTTTCTTGAGTGACCTATTTCCATGAACCATCTTTTCAGCCTGTTTTGAGATCTATGGCTCTGTGTTGAAAACCTGGCATGTCAGGAACTTTTTGGGGATCACGATGCACTTTAGCTTATGCCAGAAACTGAAGAGAGGATTTATGCATCATGAATGTTGAGATGGCACTTTTCTTGATGCTTTAATTTCTTTGCTTTCTTTGTTCTCATGCCCTTTCTTTTGTTGTTGCTATACCATCTCTGTTAGACTGCAAGATGAAGCAATTCAGTGATTATAATTGGTCTACAGAATACTTCTTTTGCTCATACGGGTGTTTTATGTTACAGCAAAACATAGCTAATATAATAAAGCTAGAACAAACAAATGTTGTGGTACACAGGTTTTGCTTGGGGATTTTATTAGGCTTAGGGCTCATGTAATCTGTATATTTGGTTATGATCTGTAAAAGACTCATTATGAACTTAGTCAGTTGCGGTTGATGTTGTATTAGATGAAATTATTCATATACAGCTAAGAGATCTGGCTAGAAAAATTCTGTTGTTTGTTGGAGTATTTTATTAAAACATAACATAGCAAAAATGGGAAAGTGGGAGCAAACTAAGTCAATACGACTATACGAGTCCTGCTTAGAGATCATTGGGCCCAGGGATCTTCTGTTGCAGTTGTTTGGAAATTAGTTGATTATTTATCCCATGAACTTAGCTTTCCTTTTGTGTTGTTTCAATGTCCAATGTGTGATCGGAAATAAGATTTCTGGAACATGCATGATGCATTAGGATTAGAGGTTTTCAAATATTTTCTCACTTTATCTTTCTGTACATTGGGTTGATATTGGATACTTGCTCGAAATGTTGATATGATTACTATTTATGTGTCTTAAACTCTTAGTACATACCTTTATTTTTGATTTGATGCCAATCAAAAGGATTTGATGACATGGATAGCATCTATGCGTCACCGGCGGACTTCGACCAAATGAAACAGAGAGACAAGATAAGAGGGCTTCACTTGCTTGAGTACTTTGTAAACCAATGCCATCAGATAGGGGTAATTGAACTTGTATATTGCTCAGAAAAACTACTGATTTTTATCTGTAGTTCAGGCTCCAGCTGGAAGCAGTTGCCTCTTTGGTGTATAATGATCTTTATATCTACTTTGTATCACAGATAAAATGCGAGGCATGGATCAGACATGGGGATCCAAAGGAGGTTATCTGCAGCGAGGTGAAGAGAGTCCAGCCTGACCTTCTAGTTGTGGGAAGTAGGGGCCTTGGGCCATTTCAGAGGTAATATATGTTAGCATGATTCAGTGTTTCAGCCAGATTGCACAGCATTTTATTTAGATAATAAAAAATGTACAGCGTGGTAATCAACCTCTCACATTATCCTGCTTCCTGCTCACTGTACTTAGGATATGTTACATTTTCCTTGTGCTTTGATTATCCAAGAATCTATGATTACTTGTGTTGTTGCTTGGCCACTTGATCCAATTGTAGTTGCCAGGCCCAACATGACTTTTCCACACTCAGGCCTGGGGATCTGGATTGACAGGTGTGAAGGCCCGTTTGCCATCCTAGGAAACAGTAAATAAAATGTTTTAGCTTTTATAAATATATTCTGATAAGATTTATGGAAAATAATAATATGTTTATTTTAAACTAATAACATATTAATGCTTTGGGCTTTTTCTGGGCTCCGTGCTAACCCGAGAAGGCTTGGGCTTGGCTTATCCCATCACATTAACAGCTCCCTCCCTCCATCTCTCCCGAAATGTTGCTCCTTTTCTAGGAAATAAAATAACTCACATAACTTTCAGATTGGTTGAGGGATTATATTTCTTAAATGTAAATGTTCATTTTGAACCTGTCAGATAGTAACTAGTTATCCTCTTTTCAAAACATGTTCAGTTGAGTATTTTGCTTATATAGTTCTGGGAAAATCCAGGAAAGAGCGCGCAGAAACAACGGACCTTTGCATAAAAGTTTCAAGCTATATGGAGTGATAATAAATGCTCCATTTAACAGAACAAAAGAAGAAAAAAGAGGAAGAGTTTTTCCCTGGATTTTCATTGAGTCCCTTGTTGATTGAAAAAAGAGTTGTAACTAACATCTAAAAGCACAGTTAATATTGAATTTGTGGAGCCTCACTCTGACTTGCCGATTGTAGACAAAAACATTAGAGTACGAAACCCTATGCTTGATTTGTGAACCTCGATTGGTGGTATGGTGTTTCTGTAACATATTAGAATTATGTATGCATTTCAGCCTTGTATGGTACTCCCTTCGTCCCAAATTATTAGTCATTTTTGCTTTTCTAAATTCATAGACTTTGCTACGCACCTAGACATAATATATATGTAGATGCTTAGTAAAAACTATAAATCTACAAAAGCCAAAACAACTAATAATTTGGGACGGAGGGAGTACTCAATTGTGGTTTCTAATTAAACTAACAAGTTATGTGAACTGGAGATCTGTCTCTCTTAATTTCTTTGTTTGGTATGTTGATACTGCACAGTATAGGTTTGTCTGTTGATCCCCTAAACTTTTACCTGATTCGATTGGGCTGAGTTGCCACCTCATCCTTTGTAGTGGGCATTATCATCTTGAAAAAGAGGATAGGTAAAGCTTACCTTTATAATACAAAATTTTAAATAAATGGTGAAAAACAAAATAATGGCCAAGCATATGAATCACTTTTTTCATGACAACATTTTGAAAATAGAAAAGGTACCAGATGAAATGAAAAACAGGACGCTTTCTTTTGTCTACTTGGCCATGCTGCTTCTAGTGAAGTGTAATTATGGCCTTTGTTATGATCATGCCATCCTTTTCCCTTTGGTTGTGTTGGTGGCTTGGTGCTCAAATCATCTCGATAGTCTGTTTATCAACTTTCCAAGTGAATAGTGAATGCAGGATGCTGTTTTCCATTGTGCGCGCATGCATGTTGTAGTGTCCTCGTATGATTATGGCAGTGGTTTTGATATTCGTGCACCCTAGACTAGATTGTGCCGTACAAATCAAGCAGCAGTAGTGGAGCGTGCCTGTTGTAAAAGGCAGATGCACTAATCCTAAATGATTAACACTCCTTTGGTATTACTTTTGGATAATGTACTAACAGAAAGATTTCAGAATTTCGTGGCCTATACATGTAGAGCTAATCGTATCTCCTTGTATGTAATGTCTGTATATAAAACTAAATAGCGTTGTTTTCTTTATGCGTGCAATACATTGTATCAGTGCTTTTTGTGAACTGAGATGCATGCTACCAAGATTTGTTGCGAGTACTTTATGAATCGCAATACCATGTTCATCAAATTTGTCCTGCTCCTTGAAAACCCATATCATGTTCATCAAACTTGACCGAGTCTGACTGGTTTGTTGTTGCTGCTTGTAGGGTTTTCGTGGGCACAGTGAGCGAGTTCTGTGTTAAGCATGCAGAATGCCCCGTCATCACCATCAAAAGGAAGGCTACTGAAGCGCCGCAGGACCCCATCGACGATTGATGCTGCTTTCAAGCCATACCACTTGAGAATGAGATATTCTTCACTGCTTAATGGGTTTAATGTACAAAAATGCGACATGGAAGTGCCTGGAACTAGTAGCACAAGCTTTGCACACTTCGCCCCAAAACTATAGTGAAGATGGAAACGCTATCGTTGGCCCATGGATGATTCGAGATTGTACGTATCATGTGTGATACCATCAATCGAGTTGTGAACCTAAAGCTACTGCTATATGATCATGTACTAGGTGGCTTTGCTGGGATGAATGCGCCGCCCCTTATTTGCCCCTGCCGGACCACGGCGTCCGCGGGATACCTGAATCCCGCGTACTCCTTGGGCACGGCGCAGCCTTTGGGCATCATGCCAACAAGCTGCGGCTGATGATGGACCTGATGCTGCTGGTGCTGCTGGTGGTGGCGCCCCTTGCTGTCGGCCTTGCCGTCGCTCTTCCACGCCGCGGGCTTCCCCGGCGCGAACTTGATCTCGAAGCCGTCGTCGATGTCGTGGATCATGGCGCGGGAGCTCGCCATGGGCTTCATCGCCGCCGGGTACCTGACCTCGAAGCCCTTCTCCAGGTCGCCGCCGACGGCGTCGCAGCCGTAGGGGTCGTGGTCGGCGGCCTTCCTCCTGGAGAGCCGGCGGCCGCAGAGCCGCCCCACGACGCAGGCGGCCACGGCCAGGAAGGCGATCACCGCGAGCACGGCGAAGACCGGGCCGAACGAACCCCTGGACGCCGCGGCGGTGGACGGGTGCGCGCGCAGGATGGCGTTGGACGAGGAGGTGGGGTAGTACACCGTGGGGTCAGGCAAAGAAGCCATGTCCTCCCTTCCCTCGAGACTCTCAGCTCTCTTTCAAGCAGCCTAGCTACTCTGCTCTCCCTCAAAGCAACGGTCGCTCCTCTGCTCACTCTATCTAAGCAATGGTCTGGCCGTTTGGGTGTCTCTTGGGCACTGAGGGAGTGTGGTCCTTTTATGATGGAGCCAAGCCATCTGCCAAGCAAAGGGTGTGGATTTTGAACCGAGAGCAATTCCTTCGCATTTTCCACAGGCCAAGTGCCCAAGTGCTCGGCTCAGCTGCTGGCACGGCATGATGATGCCTGGCCTCCTCATTCCCTTTTGTTTTCCGCAGAGATCTTTGAACGCATCGGACCGCGAGAAAGGCGGGTGCTTTGGGATCCCTTTGGAGCAGTTCAATGCGAGCTCCGAATAACGTCTCGCTACCAGCACAGCCGCAGCAGCAGCCTGGTCTCTCTCGGCTCTCGCCCTCACTCCCCGTGTCCCCCCCTGTGCGCTAGCTGTTGCTTTTGCTTTTGGGAGGTTGCATTGGATCAAAGCAACCGCGGCACAGCAGCAGGGACAGGGCGAGAAGAAGGGCCCGGGCGCAGGGCCGGCGTCGATCGCTTTGGCGATGGTCTCTCTCTGATTGCTTTTCTCCTCCCACCCCCCCCCCCCCCCACCCCCCCACCCGGCGTCCGCTTTAGCAGGCTGTGGGGGCGCCGGGGAATGAGCGCCCGGCTCTTGACTGGTCGCCTTTCTTGGGCATGCCGACGCCATTGCCGCCGCCTCCAGGTCCAGGCCCCCTCTCGCCAAATTCCCCTGAGGTGACCGTGACGCTGACATCGTCGTAGGCCTGGCCTGCTCATCCGCATGTCTCCGAGGGCATTGCTAGCCCTCCCCATGATGTGTGTGTCCACGGCCACCTGAATCCGGCCTGGATGATGGGTTTGCGAGCACGACTATTAGGCCTAGGACTAGTACTCGTAGGAACGTGGAACTGGTCATGATACATGTTGGAGACGTGTTTGTTGGTGAGCTAGCTTGAAGATGAGCACGTTGCAAGCACTGAAGAAATGCCAACAAACGGTTACGACTTGAAATGCAGAGAATCAGGGTTCAGATCATCTGATAATGGTGGTTTTCGACTTTTCGGCGGGCTGAAGATACAAAGGCTATTTTCCCCATGGCAAGCAAGCAGAAGGCTGGAACGAATTTTGGGAGCTAGAGCTAGAAGGTGACGGCGACACCTTGTTAGGCCCTGCCCGTCCATTCGAATGTCTTAAGGGCATCGCTCTTTCCATCATGTGTCCACGCCCGCCTGAGCCCGGCGGCACGATCATTAGGCCTACGGCGCGTAGGGACGTGGAGTTTGGTCATGATACATGCTCGAGACGTGCTACTGCAAGTACCGCTCGTCCACTAGTGCCCCATCGATTGGACGGACGGGACGAGGAGTAGGCTTTGCGAGCACTGCTTCAAGAAATGCAAGCAGCTCTTGCCACTCGACTCAGCAGGCGAGAGGAGTTAGGCCAGAGATGCCTTTAAGAAAAAGAGAGAATTAAGGTCAGATCCCTCCCATTGCCATGGTGTTTCGGCAGCAACAGTGGAACGGAGATGGAAACGAACGAGATGAAACTGTACGGGTCCTGGGCTCCTGGCAACTTGGCAAGGGTGGCGAGTGGCGTGCACTGTTGGATCGTGTAGTGTAGGGGGCCTGCCGGCGTGGCCAATGCGGCGGGCCTAGGCTAGAAAGTGCTTCCATTTCGGCGACCGGGAGCGCAGTGCCATGATGCCGCGTCCTGTAGTGCTAGGGCACAGCACGATGTGGTCGCGTCACGCCGAGTTGCCGCCGCTTTGGTCGGCCGGCGGGAGATTCCCGCCTGCCTGCAGCTGCCAGGCCCTCGGCGTCGCGGCCCATGTCCGTGTTGTCACCTCAGGGTTGGACGCCGACGGCCGGCAAAGCCACGGCGTCCCGTACCGCCTGCCAGAGCCCAGAGCACTCGGCCTATCTCAGAGTTGCCGCTTTGCCAGGACTCGCACTTGGCCTATCGGACGAGCAGCCAAAGCCGAGCTAGCTCCTGTGGTCACGAACCTCGAGCCTCGAGGCCCCGTTTTGAACACGGGAATGAGAATTGCCATAGGAAACGAAAAGGACAAAGCTCGACGGTATTGCCCCATTCTGAGGCGTTGCCTGGACTCTCCAGCGATTCACTGGGTCTTCGCATCGAAGGCGTTGCAGTCTGAAACCGCCGCGGAACCGATTGTACTCGCTCTTCGTTAGCGGCGAACGCTTTGATCTCTCTTGTATTGTATCCATGCAGACTGACTTGGAGCTAGGGCCTGCACGCCCTTCAGTCCTTGCCTCCTTGCAGCCGCTGTCTTGTACCTAGTGAGATTACAGCAGAGATACGGAGCGATTAGACAGTCAGACCAGCTCCTAACTAATAATGTGATTGAGTAATCCGGGTATTTTTTTCGAAGACCCACTAATCAGGGTATTTGCCAGGTTCGTTCTCTTGTACGACACCTCCTACGAGTTAGCGAAAGCACTGCCATCTCCGCACGCGCCGAAGAATATGCTCCGGCTTTGGGTTTGGAGTTTCTTGTTCTTGTCCAGGATGAGGCCAACCTACGTTTTCAATTAGTTTCTTATGTTACACTTTCTTGTTTCTGGAGCGCGTACTCTTGTTTTATGTAATATCTGTCATGTAAGACCTGAACTTCTTCTTCTCCTAATATGATTTGGCAGTGCTCCTACCCTTTATTCGGAAGAAAAAAGTTTCTTGTTCTTGGGTGGCGGCGTTCCAAAAGGCCAAAGGAAGGAGAACGACCACGCTGAAAAGAAGACGACGACCGATGACGACAGAGAAATCCCCACCGCATGGATGGGCTGGACGCGTGCTATTTTAACCCGGCCCGCTTGAGCAAGGAAACGGTGGTCATGGGTGTGAAACATCTCTCGGCCCGTCTATAAGACCATCAACACTAGTAGCCTTATAGGCAAAATGCAGGACCAAGTAGCATTTTTTTTTCTCTCGGGAGAAAATTAATCCATTTCCCTTCCGTGCAGAGATTAGAGAGGCAACAGTACGCTGTTCGTTATTAAACATTATAAACAAACTAATTAGTTTGTTCTGAACGTCATATATTAAAACTACGGAGCCAATATACCCACGAAAATATCTGTGCAAAATGGTGAACTACACTATAGAACAGCCCAACCGATGGCAACTCGATTCCGAACATTCTGAAAAGGATTGCGCAACCTGTTCTGAATTTCTGTGCAGAATCGCCGTGCAAAAATAGATGCCAAGCATGCTCAACGCAAACTGCCGAGCACGAGATGCTTGGGCTTCGGAAGCACGTCGCCGCCACGCACGACGCGGTCGGACTTCGAGGCTTCGGAAGGGAGGTGAGACGGCCGGCGGCGGGCCGTCCAGTGGAGGGGAGAGGCCGGAGAGATATGACGGAGGTGGAAGAGGGTTTATCTGCAAAATAGTGAATTCAGACTAGGAGGTTAATTGTAAATATTCGGATTGCGATTACTGATCGCGATCCAAACTGGGGGTATTTGCAAAATATAGAGGTCTTTATGTAAAGTGTTGGATCGCGGCTAATAATCGCGATCCAATGTAGGATGCTTTTTGCAAATGATGCTTATTTGCCAAATCTCCTGTCAGGCGCCGGTGCGGCCGACGAGATCGCGCCGCCCCCGGCGATCGCCGATAACCCATGCTTTCCGGCGGGCCGCAGGCATTGCAAGCGAACTCTGCGGTAGCTTCTCCTCCGGCCAGTTGGCCGCCACCAGTCTACCACCACTTGCGCGCCGCGCACTTGCATTGGCCGTTCATGCCCGAGCGCGCGCGCTTCCGCGAAGCCCTGGGCTGTCCGACGCAATGCTGATCCTGGGGGACGAGGAACGCGGCGCCGCCATCTCGGAAGTTTCGCGCTCAGGCTGTTCGACGAAGTGCCGCTGGCAGTACCCGCCAGTTGGGATCGTTCCTTTGACAGAGACAGTGGCCGGGGTCGCAAACGATGTAAGCATGTCACTGCCACTCCATTTCATAGAACCAGACGTTATTTGCATACGTGCTCTGCATCTTTTCTTTACTCTCTTAAGCTCCAATAGTTTCAGAAGCCTGTCGATCGGAGTTAACAGCTGAGTTACAGCACCTAAATCCGTTAGTATCACTACTTGAGCTAGTAACTAGTAAGGAACTCGACGGTGCTTTTTTTTCTTAATAAAGTAATAATAATACCTGCTGATCAGTAATCACATCCGTTTCCAAATAACTATGATAATAATCACATTCGACACGCCTTTCACTTCGCATAGAAACTGCCTAGATACGACAAAAGCCGAGCAGGCTCGCGCTTGAATTCAACCCAGCCCGCACGCCCTGTCGGGGACGGCAGGGGCAGCCAGCCAGCCAGCCCAAGATACCAGCCACGGACTTCCTGAGATCGCGCTCGTGATCTGTACACCTGTGCAGGCGTGCAGGTTCTGATTTGGACACGAGAACACTGACCTGCATAGGCTTTCGGGGCATATGATTATTAGCAAAAAGGCTGAAGCGGTAGTGGCGAGAGATAGCAGATAAGATACTCTGAGACTCTGAACTTCCTAGCCTTGTCTATAGTCTATAGCTCTCCCCAAAAAAGACAACAGAAATGCTCTAGTCTGACGGGTCACCGCGCACTGCAGATCGGCCTCAGATATCGCGTGTTTTTTTCCCCCCCGAGTTGTTTGTTTGGACGCGCGCGATCGGCGGCCGACACACGCATGCTCGGGTCGGACTTTGTGAGGCGACCTGCCGCCGGGCAGCGAGCGACCCGCGACCAAACCCGATGGATCCACGGCCGGGTAGATGTGGCCACTAAACACAACAGCGCGAACGCGACGGGAAGCCAGGCCTGTCATCGTCTCAGCGGATCGCGCACGAGCGGGGGTCCGAGGGAGGACACACAGAATCTGAACAGAATTGAACGAGAGCACGCGCGCACGTGTGCGCGCCTGATCCGATCGCGACACGGCGCGACTGGGCACGTCGAGCGCACCCGGCGCGCCACGTGAACCCACCAGCCGCCACCACCATTTGTCCATTTGTCCATTTCCCACCCACCAGCGCGCGCGCGCGCCGCGCCGACCAAGTTCTAGCCCGGCGCCGGGTCCGGCGCAACGGGTTTCGTATGTCTGTTTCAAAAAATGCCACGTCAGTTTGGAGGATGAACGAAATACTATACTCTAATAAAGAGTTTCATTTCACTGTTTCCAAAACTAACCAGTGTAATTAAATGCTAGTTGATCTAGCGTGGCATGTATATTTGTAACCAGTGTAATTAAGTGTAATTAAATGCGCACGGGATCCCCATGAAATAACGACGGTCACAGTGGTCGTTTCACACCATTTCCAATATCTTGGAAACGAGTTAGCAGAGTGTCATGGGGATAAAACTGTTACCTTCTCTTTCCTCATTAAATCAGTGCCACATTATCAAAAATGCTGGTGTGTCATGAAAATTAATGCTACGAAACTCGCCATGAAACTCCACTGTGATTAGCCTTAAGCCCGTGGGGTTCGCGGGCCGCAGGCGTGCAGCTAAGCGGTAGCGTGGCCATCGAGGCGTCGACACGACGCATCGCCCGGGACGCCGCCGTCGTGGCGACGCGGACGCTCGCCCCGCCGTGCGAGAGCGCCGCGACCGTGAGCGAACAGCGACGACCTCCTGTGCACGTCGGAGGGGAGTGACGACCGCGACCGGGCGGCCGGCCAGATTAGCTAGCTAGCTCGAGCCAGCGCCGCGCCGACACGCGCCACGTCGGCGCGTGGGAAAAGCCGTCCAGCCTCGCGCGCGCGTGGCTCCACCGCCCCACACCCGCAGCCGGCGCCACGCGCCGCACTCGCTCCTGGGGCGGTTCTGTTCTCTGTATCGCGCCGCGGCCGCCAGCAGCGCGAGCGCGACCGATCACACGGCGGCGGCGGTCGCGGAAACGATCGGGCCGGACTCGCACGCGAGCGGAGGGGGCCGGGGTACCCGGCCGCCTGCCGACACGGTTCGGTGGGGGGCGTGGCTCGCCGCTCACGCCTACGAGAGGCGGCTACTACTGGCTACAGTGCGGTGAAGGCGTGCGGGGCGAGCGGCACAGTAGGAGAGGAGTGGCGAGCTACGCTCGGGAACGCACGCGCGCACCAGGCACCAGGCACTAGCTAGGTGAGCCGGATGAGGGCCGGGCCGGTTGGTCGGTCGGGCTGCTGCATCTCCCACTCCCAAGCTCGTGGCATCGGCGACTGCTCACGCGTGCTCGCCTCCACTCCGCTGGATCGGAGATGGCGTGGCCGCGTGGGAAGCCCGATCGATCGATCGATCGGGTCGAGCCGAGGCCACGACGTGCTGGCGCGTGCTTTCGCTCAGCAGGCGATGATGGGGCAGGAGACTAGCTACTTCGTCCACGTACAGTGCTACGCTCCGACGGCCGGGAATCTTGGATGTTCCGACTTGCGCCGGCACTCGCCGTGCTACCGATGGAGTCAGGTGACGCCAACGTTTCCACGCGCCCTGTTTCGATTGGCAGCCCGGCTCATTTCTCTCCACGCGCTTTTATCATCAAGCATCGTCTACACTTCGCCCATTTCTATAGATTGAGTACTGTCCCATCCCATCTCTACGCAAAAGTCATCCCTGCAAATATTCATGGCAGTGTGCGTAAGATCTCTCTCCCGGACAGAACACCTATTTGTTTACTCCTCCCGATTAGCATCAGTGATGCCATAATCCATATGATTGCTGAAGAAACCGAGCAGTTTATTACACGGCGCCAGCGCGTCACTTCTGAAGAGGTTAATAATTACCGATTCGCAGTCAGTTATCTAGACAACGACGGCACGGCAGTCTCGGCCAAAGTCGCCCGACGAGGTTTTCTTAACAGCAGCGCAGTGGCAGATTTCGCAGATGATGATCCGCAAATGTGTCACGTACGAAATCTCGTGCTGATGATGGAGTGATGGCGATGCATGCCGCCGTTTCACAGCAACCGATCCGCCACGTTTTCAACGCGCCCGCGCGTCAGCAAGCGATATGGATGGTTGCACGAGATCGCACGCTATACCTGATGGGGGTTTATCTGTGCAGCTTGGACTGTTGTGTAGTTACGACTGTCATCAGCAACTTCTGATTTCTGACCAACTGATGGCCCTCTGAATCGCTGTACGTTCTGCTTGCCTTATGATCAGTTGCAGAGTGCAGAGCTGCCAACGCTGTTCTCACAAACTCACAAGCATCGAACTTGAACAGCAATTGGTGGCATCGGAGAGAACAAGCAGGAGCGCAGTGTGAAAATGTGATGCAGCTAACATGGTACGCACGCAGAGGAGTAGACTGACTGACTGACTGACTGACAGCGTGGAAGCCTGCTGATTTTGCCGAACGATGCATCATGCATCTCTGGTTATCAGTCTGGGGGCCCCAGGGAATGAGAATGGATACCTTGCTTGCGGGCGGCGAGCTCGCAAAGGCGGATTAAAGGGCAAAGCAGACGAAATTTGAATCCGGAAAGGCAGGGGGGGCGCCGGGAAAGACAGACAGGGAGAGATGCTTCGCCTCTGCTATCTTTGTCTCTTCTTTGCTCCCACATGCCTTTCGAACCCCGAAAAACACGCTTTTGAACAGCCCCCCAAGTGACGAGAAACAAAAAATCACACCCATGCGTACCGACCGGCGCCACGCAGGCGTAGCTACCTGGACTAGGAATCCGTATTCGCCGTACTCCACGGAAGTAGTAGTAGTAGTAGTACAGCACTAGTATACTAGCTTAGCTTAGCTTAGTGTTGTTTGGCCACGCCAGACATTTTTGTTTCAAGCCATGAATTCTTGTTAGTAGTCTATTTTACTATAAGATACGTGGAAAAAAAAATCTAGTTATACATGACGTTTCGGACGCATGGTGTCGGTAAAATACTAAAATAGCATTTAAAAAGTTGGACACATGGTTTGGAAATATAAAAACCATGATGTTTTATGAATAGTATGTTCCAAAATACGAAAAAAAATACACTTACGTTTGCTCTATGCAAATCAGTTACTTTTGACAGCAGTAGGAGCATCTTGGATTGGATAGCTGGATTATTATTTTTCTGTTACTTTGGACATTGGAGGATCCCACATTGGTCTTCAACGAAGCACTTGAGAGTGCCTTTAACTTTTTCTCCACCTGTATCAATTGTTTATTTGTTTTCCATCACCCGTAACATGTAATCACCAGCTGCAGCATGTTTGGCTACTTTTGACAACCCTAGCGGAGTAGCGGTTCAGTTACAGTAGCAAGGGTACGGTACAAAATGGGACAAGTGAAAGCATGCAGGAGCTAGCTACAGGAAAGAGGTGCAGTAATGCAAGAGTAGCCAGCATCTTTATTTGGAGAGCAGCGTCTCTGCCAACAGGGCACCTTTCGACCAAAATTCTCTACGTATATTTTAAGCGGCGTGGGGGAATACGAACGATCGCCGGCGGCGACGACCGACGAAGCAGCGGCGATGGCTCGCTCGGCCGGTCAAGAAGAACAAGCAGCATGGGCCCCCATTGGAGGGAGCTTTCGGTTCCCTCGTCGCCTCTCCCTTTCCTTTCCTCACGGGGACCAAAATATTCCACGTGGCCCCGATGGGTGTCGTCACGGTTACGAATCGCTACCCTCGCTGCCACGTCAGTTGTCACTGTTGTAGTGCTAATTGCAAAGATACGAAGTTATGTCACCACAATAAACCCATAAGGTATTCGCGAAAAAAACAAACAAACAAACAAAATGGGCCAGTGGGCTGGGGTGGAATCTGGGGATTAGAGTGCTCCCAAGTCGTAACAGCCATGGAAAGAAAAATCGGTAGAAAGGGAGTATAAAAAGTTAAATTTAAACAAAATGGCCTAATGGCAGGCGTCTAGCAAACGCAGCGTCCACGCTCCACATGCAGAGTCTTCACACACCCCTCCAGTCGGCTCCGGCCGGCTGGCAGAGCCGAGCAGCCGATCCAGCGGCTCGGCTCCAGGCCGAGCACTCGAATTTGAATTTGAACTCGCCATTACTACTGTAAATTTGCCGTGCGGCGAACCGCAAAATTCACCTGGGAAACGAGCGGTGCCGGTAAATCCACCAGTCGCCGCTGCCGCTCGCGAAGCCGAGAGGCCGAGTCACCCGGATCCGGATCATTCGTCCACGACGAGCCAGCCAGCTAGCTACCTCCTAGTAAAGCGCGTCGCATATAGGGCCCCGGCCCCCGGGCCATAGGCTGCTGGTGAACTGAAGGCCGCCGAGCCGGCCGACAGCCGCGCACGCCCTCGGGATGCGAGCCGGCGGCGGGGGGCGCGCGGGCCCCAAGGAACCCAACCGCAGCGGCCAGCGGGGACCGCGGCAACGAGGGGCAGGAGGCCGACGGGACGACGCCGTCTTCCTTCCGTCCTCTCGATCAGCCGGCCTCTCCGGCTCTCCGCTCCCGCCGGCCGGGCGCGTCTCCACCCAAGCCGCTCTCCCAGTCCTCCACCACGCTGCCGGCCCCGACACGGTGGGCCACCCCGGCCTGTGGGGTGCGGGGCACAGCAACATGCATGCATCACCCGGCACGCTGCGGCCTGCTGCGGCTGGTACTTGTGCTCTCTCTCCTCTCTCTGGATCACTCTCGGTCTTGGGCGTGCAACTTTTCCTTCCCTTCTTATTCACATCTTCCACCGTTCACATCCCTCATTCTGTCACCAACCACCGCCACCACCAGTACCACACATCCATCCTCTTCTCCTCCCTCAGCTCTAGCTCTTCTTCTCTCCTACCTCCATTACCGCAGCACCTCTATTGATCTTCTCTTCGTGTTCTCTCTCCCAGTTAGCTGCACATCTCTTAGTGTATCCTCGTTACCTTTACAATTCACCGACAAGCTAAGAAGATCAGTTAGCATATGGTATGACCAGGATTCAGGATAATGAAGTAGCTAGCTATAGATAGTTTTCAGAGGTGTGTATCTAGGTTTTGTGTGGCTCGTGATTTGGAAGAAGACACTACCTTACCGTTCTCAGGTGGCTACTAGCTAGCTAGAGAGGTAGTCAGCTGGTGATCCATCGATCGATGATGGCCGGAGCACCGCCGATGCACATCTGCATGGACTCGGACTGGCTCAAGGTACGCACATCACCCATGATGCTCACACGAACAGCAAGTGCTTGATTTTGCATCTCGTGCGAATACATCCCCATATGATCTGATCATCTCTACACGATTCCTTGTCGCTCACAAGCCTTAATTAGTACAATTCCTTGCATCTTTGCATATTTCTTCTTTTTCTCATAGAACATATTTGTTCATATATATTTCCTGTTTCCATGGTGAAAATTTCATAAGGATTACTAGTTAATTTGCTAAGTATTCTCTGTGTTATATATATGAAGAATCTGAACATTGACGTTTCTTTTACATCGACCTCATCTATGTCAGCTGCCTCCCACAATAGATCCTTGTTTGTGAACAGTTGAAAGGCTGCCAGTATTTAGATGGCCCATCTGTTGGCAATTCACTTTTCTCTTTGTGGATCTCTATTTCTCCCTGTTTGATTTAGACATATGCTTAATATGGTGAAAGAGTACGATGAGACCATCGATCTGGTAGTTAAACCTCGACGATGATACTATTGTGATCATAAAAATATATAGCCGCATGCATGAAATTTACCCATACAGTTTGGATCATAAATATGGGTAGATGGGGTTTCATCTGAAGTTTTCCCTATTTATTTACGTTCCTTAGATGACGATTCAGTTAAGTCCACATGAATTATATAGCTCGCTCGTAAATGCTTTCAGTTTCAAACCATGTGTATTTTAGTCATGATGTGTTACTTTTACTGACAAACTGAAACTCTAGAAGGAGCAGTCACAAAAGATGTCATAAAACAGAGTAAACGATCAACTAGATAAACAGTAGAAAGTGTCATACACCGTCAGTAGATACGTACCCAGATTTTGCAAGCAAAAGAAACAGCGCGATGAAAGAGGGTTTGAACAAGTACGGTGTGATCATCTGATCTACCTTGCTTTAACTTTACAAACACTGAAAAGACCACGCATCTAGATCTCCTCAAAACTGTCAATATAGGGTTCGTTATAGCAGCACAAATATATAAGGACATTCTTCAGACAGCATGCACGTCAAGCAACACAAGATCGAATTAGCGTCATCTTACCAATAACAAACGTACGTAGATCATAGGAAATGCATGGGACGTTAGTTCATGCTTAAGAAAATCAAGACAAGTACACCCTGCATGGCCCTCATGAAATCTACGTTTGTTGTAACTTTAGCATGTGATCAAAAGCGCAAAGAAGATCGCGGGGCAAGTGATCGATGCAATTCTAAAAGCTACGGATACACCAAGCTGATCAGATCTGAAACTTTAATCTACTTGATGCACCCATCATCAGACATCATCATCTTGTAGCTTTGCATGGAGTTCATACTTTAGCTTATCAGAGAAACCATATGAATATCAGCTTCCAAAAGGTCCCTACTGGGCTGGGACCATATATACATGCAACCCTTGCTTTCTCGCATTCCGAGGCTTCCATTCTGTCACAGCTGATGATTGCGATCACAATGCCACAACGTGGTCTTGTGCTTTCCAGGGCATCGTCCCCGAGGAGCCCGGGATGGGGTCGTCGTCGCCATCGGCGGAGCTGATCGCGTGCCCGCGGCCGGTGCACGCCGCGGCGGCGGACCGGCGCCTGCGGCCGCAGCACGACCAGCCGCTCAAGTGCCCGCGGTGCGAGTCCACGCACACCAAGTTCTGCTACTACAACAACTACAGCCTCTCGCAGCCGCGCTACTTCTGCAAGACGTGCCGCCGCTACTGGACCAAGGGCGGCTCGCTCCGCAACGTCCCCGTCGGCGGAGGGTGCCGCAAGAACAAGCGCGCCAGCGCCAAGAAGCCCGCCGCGCCGCCGATGCTGCAGGCGCACGCGCGGCAGGTGGCCGCGGAGACCGGCCTCCACCTGTCCTTCTCGGGCATGCAGCAGCTGCCGCCCCCGCCCGCCGCGGCGGACCCGCTATGCAGCCTCGGCCTCCTGGACTGGAAGTACGACCCTATCCTTGCAGGATCCGGCGGCGCGGCCGGCGCGCTGGACGGCGCCAGCTCCGAGGCGCACTTCGCGGGGGCAGGCATGATGGGCATCCCCGGCGGCGGCGAGTGCCACGCGCTGAGCGCGCTCCGGTACGCGGCCGGCCTGGGCGAGCACTTGCAGCTGCAGGGGCTGCCGTTCGGGGGGCGCGCCGAGCACGACGCCGTGGAGATGAAGCCGCCGGCGGCGGAGAGGCTGCTGTCGCTGGACTGGTACGGCGAGGCGAGCCGCGCGCCGGAGAGCGCCATCAGCTCGCTGGGCGCGCTGGGCCTGTGGAGCGGCATGATCGGCGGCGCGCACCAGCACCACGGCTCCTCCGCGGCCATCTGAACCTGGCAGAAACGTGCCTCCATGCTGCTTGCGTTGCATGCATTAGTGGTTTGCTAATGGCGTTAACGAGTGACTACGTAGGAGTGCTTGCTTTCATTTTCTTTTGTTTGTTGGTTTTGCTATTGTCATCTTCTGTTTGGTTTCATCGTTTTGTTTGGACGATCGATGCTTGCAGCTCGTCATTTCAGACGGTGTCTCTGTTGTTGTCCCACTTCAAAGTTCGAACGTTTGCTGTGGTTCAAAGTTTTATCGATCTATGTGGAGCCATATATAGAGCTTAGAGCATAATACAAATATTTTCGTTAACTGAAGCAATTTTCTGCTAACTACACTTGGTGATCCAATCATTTGCAGTCTTAAGTCTTCAATCAGTCGCAACTAAAGAGTACTCTCTGTACAAGATTTATCCATAACCCTTGTACATGGTTAAGAGAAGGAAACACTGTACATACTAATAAAACTACGCAATGTCACAATTTGTTTGACAAGTTCAAGCATATTCGCTGGCGTATATGAGATAAAGATGAAATATCTCAGTATGTGCAAAGAGAAAAGGAAAACAAAAGGAGTCGGAAAAACAAAACTAGGATGGGTACTTAACCTGTGATCTTTCGGAAAAACAAAAGGAGTCGGAAAAACAACAAAGAAGCTGCACCTGCAGACATCAGATGGGTACTTCCACTGCCACATTTTACTGTGATCTTTCGGGTAGTTGGACACTGCCTCAAAGTTTCACATAGTACAAAAAAGGACGAGCTGTCGAGCTTGACCACAGCATTGACATTGCGTCAAGTTTACCGTAGCATTAGCAGCATTAGTAGTTTGACATTTGTAACTGATTGCTAGTGTGTCATTCAGAACAACTCAGAAGTCACGGTTTGTGGAGACATTACACCATGTACCAACACAAAAATGACTCATTGAGATAGCTATGATATCCATGTGATTTGATAGAACAATGTTACCGTTACCATCTTCCTTGAAACATCCAATGAGCAACCATGAGAACACCTGGTCTTGAAGACTGTGCTGATTGCAAATTTGCTGATATGCAGCTATGAAATTTGTTCCAGTGTCCAATTTGTGGAAAACACATGATGCAATGTTTTTCTGAAGTCTTGATGGCCGCCGCGTGTTTCCGGTCTGTGCAGTACCTTTTTCTTAATCAAAGTCCTATCCAGGCCTAGCTTAAGAATGCGAAGTCCAGCTTAAATGCAGCCTGAAGTTTTTCTTTCAATTCGGAGTACCCGCACACGCAGATCAGCTGCATGTTCGAGAATTTGGAGTACCTGCAAAAATAGTATACAAACTTCAAGTGGTCAAATATCTGGAGCACTTCATATGCGCCCATATGAATGGCATTTACCAGCTGCAAGAAAAGAAATGCTGCCACCATAGCTTGCATATGCATTATATTGGTGACCTATATATCTTATACTGTGTGTTTTTGTAGGTTGAAGCCAACTAGAATCCTGTGACAATGTCCAGGCCACACTTATCTGTGACTGGAATTACTAAGAGTTCCACTAAGTAATGGCATTTTATAGTTCCATCTTTCTTAAAGTGTTGTGAGCTCCACCTGAGTTTTGAAGGCGGATACTACTATACCGGCGACCAATACACACATAAATGTTGTATTCTTAACCTGTTCTAAGCAGTGGACCAAGGTGAAAAAGGCAGTTCATGTCATACCCTATTTATCTGAAAGAAGAAAACTATAGCTTCCAAAAATGGTTTCATCAAGCAATACCGCAAAAAGTAATTTTGGCTTTGCTATGTAACAGTAGTGTTGATATCCTCTACACAATTTAAGATCAAGGTGAAAAGACCAGTATATTTTACCCCATTTATCTAAAAGAAAAACACAGGTGCCAAAAAAGGGTTCCATCAACCATATCAGAAAAGTGATTTCCGCTAGGTAGACTTCTATGTAAATGCTGTGCTGATGCACTCTAAACAGTTTCACATATCAAGTAATGAAATTCAAGATCGCACTAACATTCAGAACACAAATATAACCACAGAATTTTGCAATATTAGACACTGAAAGTTGTATTCATTAGAATATCGAACCTGCAGATAACTTTAATGTTAGTACTCTAGGAAAGTTTTGGGCGTTTCTATTCATTAAAAACTGGTAATTTATTTGCAGACAACCATCAATGAAGACACAGGGATCATCAGATCGTACATTATAATACCTGCTCAATTACTTACTTCAGTATGCTATCTGCCTATAGAGTCTACAGAATGTATAAGAACTTCGAAATTTCCAAAACCTTCTTTATGAACAAAACTATGGGCTATGGCATGTTCCAGCCTACATACTGATCTTTAACTTGAATATAACAGTCAACATATACATCGCAAAATTAGGCAAGTTAGTATGATGAATAATAACCTTTGTAAATGCCATTTTCCTCCGCCAGTTTTCTTCTAGAAGTTCGGCATCAGTTGAGGTACATTCAATGATTCAAGGATCAATTTCAACTCAGAAAAGAGCAGAATCCTCAAATACTAAGCCAGTGTCTAGTTGAAAGGAACAGTCCTCGCCTCTCAGTTTTCTTGACAGGTCGCAGAGCAATGTATAGATATTCTCCTGATCTTGGTGAGGCCTCTCCCCAGCAGTGAATGTGTGCACTACATTATTGACCTCAACTGCACTGTAACCTGGCATTCTATGCAAACCTCTACCTCGCACCGTGTCTCTTGTCTCCTTTACACTCTCCCACTTCTCATCAAATGCATAAATATTGGCCAAGAGACTGTAGTAGCCAACATGGTCAGGATCCAGCTTGAGCAGGTTCTCAGCAACTGCTTCGCTCATCTCAGTGTTGTTGTGTTCTCTGCAGGCGGCAAGCAAGGCACACCAAGTATGAGCAACAGCTCTCCCATCCATTTCATGAATGACCTTTATGGCCTCTTGAAGTTCACCGGCCCGCCCAAGGAGATCAACCATAGCACTTTGATGCTCTGGATTTGGCATGACTCCATAAACTCGAGTCATGCTATCAAAAATTTGTCTTCCTTCCTGAACCAGGCCAGAGTGGCTGCATGCTGATAACACTGATATGAATGTCACACTGTTGGGTTTAATTGATGAGGCAATCATCTTTTGGTACAAGGCAACAGCTTCCTGACCAAGGCCATGGGCTCCATAACCAGAAATCATTGAACTCCACAGAACAACATCCTTTTTTGTGGTACTTTCAAATACCCTGATAGCGCTATCTAAGTTTCCACATTTTGAATACAAATCAAGAAGTGCAGCTGTTACAAACACCTTATTATCGAAACCACTTCTAACCAAATAGCCATGGAGACAGATAGCTTGGCGAGCAACACCAGATTCCGAGCATGCATTAAGTACCTTCACCATTGTGACCGCATCAGGAGCATGATCATCCAATAACATGCATTTGAACACTTGGATGGATTCATCAGGGAGACCATTTTGTGTGAGGCCACTAATGACTGCACCCCAAGCCACCACATCTTTGTTTGGCATCCGATGGAAGAGGTGCATCGCCTCCTCATGACATGAGCACTTCATGTACATATCAACCAGCGCAGTTGCAACACCCACCTCAAGTTCACAACCCATGTTGACAGCAATGTGGTGGATGCTCTTGCCTTCCTCAACATCCGCAGCAAGTGCGCAAGCCTGCAGAATACTCACCAAAGTCACAGAATTGGGTTGGACACCCACCTGAACCATCCCCCTGTACACCCTCAATGCCTCATGTGCGTTTCCTGATTGCACATATCCTTTGATCATGCTACTCCAAGTAACTACATCCTTATCTGCCATTCCCTCAAACAACCTCCTAGCTGCCTGGACATCACCAATTTTCACATAAAACCCAAGAACAGCATTCATTAGAGCTAGATTATACCCCAAGCTGTTCCTAACAAGATACGCGTGGGACGCCCGCCCATTCCAGGCATCCCCCAGCTGTGCCGCTGCCGAAATCACGCTCACAAGCGTGACCGGAGTTGGCACAACGCCCCGGCCAACCACGTTCCTTGCAAAGAACTCCATTGCCCCCATGGCCAGCCCGTTCTGTTCATAGCCAGTCACCACGGACGTCAAGAGCACAACGTCTGACTTCTCCAACGCGCCGTACGCGTTGACGGCCCCGACCATGTCTCCGCACCTGGCGTACATCTGCACGACCGCCGCAGCGACAAAGGCGTCTTCGGACGCGGCGCAAGAGCGTACGGCAACCGCGTGCACGGCGCGGCCGTGGGCGAGGGACGGGAGCATGGCGCAGGCCCTGAGCAGGAGCGGGAAGGTGAAGCCGTCCGGGCGCACTCGGAGCCGCGGAACGCGGAGGATAGCGGCGCGCCACTGCCGCGCGCGGAGGTGGGCGCGGAGAAGCGCATTAGCGAGGCGCGGCGTCGGGCAGGGTATTTCGTCGAATAGGTCGCGGGCGAGGCCCGGGGTGTACGACTCGAGGACGTGCGCGGTCAAGTGGTGTGAGGAGTGGAGGAGGCCTGAGCGGAGGAGGTGGGCGTGGAGGTGCGCGGCGGCGAGAGGGGTAGAGGCTGCAGCGGCCGCTTCTAGAAGCTTCCGGAGTGGTGGCATGTATCGGACGGGAAGACACCCGGAGTCGGCCGCCGACGCCGGTTATCGGCTTTTCACGCTGGCAAATGCCAACGGAAACTTTGGACGAAGTAGGGCTGTTTGGAGTTCGAAATTTGCTACCGGACTCAAACTAACAATATCACTTGCGGAAACATATATTTGAAGAAGTTCTTCCGTTAATGTTCGCATACTTTGTGGTGTTAACTATTTTATTACGATGCCTCACTTTTTAATATTTTATTCAATTGAATATTTGAATTTAAAGAAGTATATCTATAATGTTCCTTCTACTCTTATTGTTGTATAGTTGACGTTTCATAGAAAATTGCTACATATGCATAGGATAAAGAACAAATTTAAATTCATCCTTCTATGTTCTATCTTGTTAATCATTTTCAGACAACAATATTGCTATTCGCTAGATAAATAGAAGAAAAATCTTTTCTTGATGGTAGTAACGGGGAAGACCAACTTTAAATGGCATGTATTAACTATTCTTAAAATTATCTTTCGGTGGCATGCATGTTAATTTATCCTCAACTTTTTTACCATGTTTTGATTTTTATATATTCCCCATTAGTTTTTACATGGATATTTTGATTTGAAAACTCCATAATCATATTTTGACCAATTAATATAATTAATATTGCATAAAAAACCTTTGACTTGCGAGTTTATTAGTCTAATCTTTCAGACTAATTTGAAAAAAGATTAATTGTGGTCAAAACTTAGGAAGTTTGAATTTCAATTTATCAGAAACAATGAAAAGAAAAGTAATTCATTTGCTGCTATAGAGTGTCATAATAGCATTACACGTGGAATTCAGCTCTCAATGAAAGTTTAGATTTGTTTACACTTCTATGGATGTTTTCTACACTACTTGTATATATAGCTGCTATTGGTAGTATGAATATTTAAGACTACTAGTAAAACTGTGAAAATGTTTATCCTCTTGTTGTCTAAGTACGATCCATTGTTACTACGTTAAGAAAAGTATAGCTTGCAACAAAAATAAAATAAAGAAAGAAGATGTCATCATTTTCCAGATTTAAAATTTAAGGGCACTATATTCACAACAAATTCCGAGCAGTATTTCCCCGACGACCCAAATCTTGCCTACTTCTCCACATCATGCATAAAAAATATAAGGATAAATGACAACAACAAATTTGCGAGCACTCCCTTCCACGAATCCTCCACCTCCATCCACCACATCATTCACGGCTTTCTCTGTCTCGAGGCGAAGCGAGAGTGACAAACCAAGCGGAGAAGATAACGGAGTGGGACCCGCAGGAAGCGGAGGAGGAGAGGCAGGCAAGGCAAGGCAACGCGCCGTCATCTCCTTCTCCCTCACGCCGAGGAGGTCAGGTCAGGTCAGAGGCCTTCGACTACTAGTCATGGCCCGCATCTAGGAGGGAGCAGAAGGGACCGGATGGGGCGCGCGTTCGTGTACGTGATCCTGGGCGGCGGCGTGGCCGCGGGCTACGCCGCGCTCGAGTTCGCCCGCCGCGGCGGGTACTCCCGCGGTGAGCTCTGCATCATCTCCGAAGAGGCCGTACGCTCCGCACCCTTTGCTTCCTTGGTTTTTATGTATTTTCCCTTCTCATTTCTTTGAGTCCGGAATTTTTGAGTATTTCCATCTCCGCTTCCTGTCCAACCTTCGACAGATAGGGCCCGCGCTGGAATGCTTCGGCAGCTTGGATTCCTTGTTCTATTGTTCCTCGAACTCTAATTGGATTAATACTTTAGATAGCATATATCTCTAGTCAAGTAGAACCGGGACACGTAGGGGAAGCAATCGCTGAATTGAGCTGAAAAGGTTGCAATTTGGGGAGTCACCGACTAGTCTGCAGTTTGATTGTGAAATTTGATCTGTGAGGTATTAGTGTCAAAGTCATTATTAGTTCTCTTCAGGACTGGACTATCATTTTTACTGTATCACCAAGGAATAAATGCTCCTTCCAAATTCCAAGATTCCATTTTTTGATTCTACAAGGAGCTATTAGAATTTATAAAGGATTTGGACCTTTTCAGTATGGTCTGTGGTCTCTAAATTTAAACCCAAGAAGCTGCAGATCTTATTCTTACGGCCATGCATCACTTTAATATCAATCAACAGTGCCTGAATGATAATCTTTGAAGACTATACGAAGACAACAAGTCTGTAAAAATAAAAACAAGCTTTTTCTGGCTTGAAGATTGTAAGCTGAATTTTTTTAGGTTTGCATGAGGCAGTATTCTTTAACAACACCAAAAAGATGTTTCAGTTTGTTCATCCACAGAAAGTACTGCTTGTATTTTTTTTTTGTTCTCAATATCAGATGCTGGTTTGAAATTGCAACGTTGATGCTGTAGGCTCCACCTAACCTTCTGGCTACTACATACATGTTTTTCTTTTCTCTTTCCCCTTGTTAGACAAAACACATTGCCCATTTTTGCAAAAGTGGGGCACGGAATCCTCACTGGAATCACATTCTTTTGCTTGTAAAATATACTTCAGAGTTCAGAATTACCATTTAGTTCAGTGTTCTAAGGTCTTGTTATTTGGCACCTGCTTTGCTGGTTATAATTTTTTCTGCATTTTTTCCAGGTTGCTCCTTATGAACGTCCTGCATTAAGCAAAGGATATTTACTCCCAGAAGGTGATTTTCATATGCGTTTGTTAACTCCTCATTCTAAAGAATACAATGTTGTGTTCATTTTCTGTAACTAAAATAATTTTGTTTAATGTTGCTTTTTTTTTTCATTTTGAGGCAATTGTTGTTCTTTTGAATATTTTTTGAATGTTATGTGCATTGTTAATATCGCTGACTGTTGTTAACCTCTGAGATATTTGCAGGTGCTGCTCGTCTTCCAGGATTTCATACTTGCGTTGGTGCTAATGATGAGTTACTGACAACAAAATGGTACAAAGAACAAGGTAGGGTTTCAATCTTCTTTACTGGATTTTATGATTCTATGACTAATCACATATATTAAATATTGGCAAATGCTATAGATTATTAGATATTTAAGTAGCATCTTATTGGTCATGACCTGTGCAACTTATTCAGTAGATCCATCCATATAGTAATCTATTCTTTCATTCAGTTCGAAGGATCGTATTATCGTCCTCTGTCATTGTTCCTGTAAGAGTGCGTGACCATGATATATTCTGTTTTCTTGTAAGAGTGCGGTGAACATGATATTTTCTATTTTTCTAACTACTACTTTACTCAATTAGGCATTGAACTTGTTCTTGGAACAAAAGTGATTTCTGCTGACGTGAGGCGCAAGACATTGCTTACAGCCACAGGAGAAACTATCAGCTATAAAACTCTTATTATTGCGACAGGTGCTCGGGTATTGGATCTGTTTGTACTTCTTTTTTCGTCCAATTATTTTCGTTTCAAATTCAATTCTTCATAACACTTGCTATCCTTTACTGTTAAATAATGATCTAGTTTGTGATGTTTGATTTATGTATTTGTCTAACTTTCTTTCTTTACATAACATAGGCTCTGAAGTTGCAAGAATTTGGAATACAAGGTTCAGATGCTTCAAACATATGTTATTTACGCAATATTGATGATGCGGATAAGTTGGTCAATGCGATGAAATCATGTCCTGGTGGAAATGCTGTTGTCATTGGTGGTGGCTACATTGGAATGGAATGTGCAGCGGCATTGGTCACTAACAAGATAAGGGTCACCATGGTCTTCCCTGAGAAACACTGCAGTAAGTAGTTGATTTCATCACCTAAATAAAGTTTGAACTCTTTGTGGCAGGGCTCCCAGCATGCTATAATACCTCTCCTGCTGATCTAAATATGAACTTGATTTATTTCTGCAGTGGGTCGTCTATTTACAGAAAAAATTGCAGAATATTATGAAGACTACTACACCTCAAGAGGGGTCACCTTTGTTAAAGGAACTGTGCTTACATCCTTTGAAAGAGACACGACAGGGAAGGTGAGTTTCCATAGTTCCATACCATGAAACTGGAACAGGCTTGAGATAGATAAATAGCAATTTTACATCTAGTACCAAGTAAAAAGTCATAGTCATATAACCAAGTCATGGTCCAGAGCCTCTTTTTCAGCACTTCCTGGTAGTACATATGGATAACTATTAGACATTTTCATCCACCTATATCTACTTCATTTCATTGGTAGATGGCTATAAACTAGGTTTTCCATTTTTCGGGAGAATTTTTTCAAATTTTGCTATTGATTTGATCCTAATCCAGTCTCTTAGATTCACCTGGATCAGCCTACACGTAATCGGATAAGCTATCTAGTTTATGACATCTTGGTATTGCATGATTTGATTGTTGATAGCCCTGGAATAGAAATGGCTTATTTCTGAAACAGTATGTTCCAGCAACAATGACTCGATGTCAATGATGAGCTAACACAGATTCATCAATTCCTCTAAATCTCTTTACTGAATCTGGCGTATTTAGGCTATGAATATCAACCACTATTAGCTCTACCATTTTAAAGCACCTTAAGCAGTATAAGAAACTTAAGCTAGTACTGTTGTTGTTAAGTTGATAGTTAAAAATAATATTGTTCCCGTGTATGCACAGGTGACTGCGGTAATCCTCAAAGATGGTAGACACCTTCCTGCTGATATGGTAGTGGTTGGTATTGGCATCCGTGCGAACACTAGTCTTTTTGAAGGTCAGCTTGTGATGTCAATGGAGAATGGTGGGATAAAGGTAAATGGACAGCTGCAGACAAGTGACAGCTCTGTATATGCTGTTGGAGATGTTGCTGCATTCCCCATCAAGCTTTTTGATGGTGATATCCGACGGCTTGAGCATGTTGATTCAGCTCGAAGAACTGCTAGGCATGCCGTTGCATCCATCTTGGAGCCTTCAAAAACCAGGGACATCGATTACCTACCATTCTTCTACTCCAGGGTCTTCACACTGTCCTGGCAGTTCTATGGGGATAATGTTGGGGAAGTGGTTCACTTTGGAGACTTCACAAGCAGCAGCCCAAGGTTTGGTGCATATTGGGTCAATAAAGGCCGAATTGCAGGTGCATTTCTTGAAGGTGGAAGTCGGGATGAATACGAGGCCATATCAGTAGCTGTTCGGCGGAAAGCAAAGGTCGCAAACATGGCTGAACTTGAAAAACAAGGCCTGGCGTTTGCCATTCAGGAGAGCCAGACGGAAGCGCCTGACTGTGGGCTTGCCGTGGTTGGAAAACCTACTTACGCATGGCATGCCACAGCTGGTGTGGTCGCAGCAGTGTCAATCGCTGCGATTGGTTATTGGTATGGCAGGAAGCGTCGCAGGTGGTGAACTCAGGACCACCTCGTTCTAATTTGTGTGCCATCTGTTGGGATCTTGTGGTCAGCTGATGCAAGAAGACCTGGGATGTGCTATTGGGTTCAGCTACTCAAAGCAAGTCCAGTGTAACTTGTATGAAAGTATAGTTTCAACTCTCAAATGTAAACAGATAGTATACAAAGTTACAAACACCATCATGTACTGTTTAATGAGCAAAATTCTGCTGCTAAACTATCAGGAGCACTCTTGTTGTAAAATCACAATTCTTTCCCCAAATGAGATGCAGAGTTCTGTGACCTTGCTGGCCACTTTGTCCCATCCGAGGTCGTGCTAGCTGTTGCGCGTGTGTCTGTGTGCCTCTGGCGTTAGGTCTCTCTTTTGCTCTGTCCTGTTTTATTTTCCTGTCTCACCGTCTCTGCTTTCTTTTGTGCAAAAAACTGTTGTACTTCCTTTCTCCCTTAATGAAATGTGTGGTGAGCACGTTTTCTAAAAAAGTATGTCCAAAAGGCAAAAGCCCACCTGATTAGCACCGATGCTCGTATCATATGATGTTCCAGCATCAACTAATATTACCAACATTCTGGAAAGATGCATTATCAACGTTCTGAAAAGATGGTGAAGCTTTTCTTTACCCAGAAGGATTCCAATATTTCCTTGACGACGAGGGAAAGAACGGCACCGATCGGGCCCCGCGGGAGGAGAGGCGGGCAAGGCATAGTTTTTCCTGCCACGCCGGCCCCGCGCCTGCTCTCCTGCCCGCAAGCCAAGAACCTGGTCGGAGGGGCCCGATCGAACCGTGCTGCGATCACGGCTACTTAAAGCTCGTCCATGGCGGACGGGAAACGACGAGACTTGGGAGAGAGGAAGACAGAGAGGGAGAATTACGGTGCGAAGGAACCAGATGGGCCGCGCGTTCACGTACGTGATACTGGGCGGCGGCGTGGCCGCGGGCTACGCGGCGCTCGAGTTCGTCCGCCGCCGCGGCGACGCCGCCCCCGGCGAGCTCTGCATCATCTCCGAGGAGGCCGTATGCTTTCCTTCCATCCTTTCCTTATCACGCTCTGCCTTTTGCTGTTCGATTGAGCATTCTGTGATTTTTTTTTCCTGAGCAATCATTTCTCCAATCACTCGACAGGTTGCTCCTTACGAACGTCCTGCGCTAAGCAAAGGCTATCTGCTCCCGGAAGGTGCGTGCCTTTTTCAGTCACGGATCAAGGAGTGTTTGCGAAAAACATGTGTGGATTGCATCCTTAACCTTCGTCAGTGCATTGTTAATATCGCTGACTGTTGTTAACCTCTGAGATATTTGCAGGTGCTGCTCGTCTTCCAGGATTTCATACTTGCGTTGGTGCTAATGATGAGTTACTGACAACAAAATGGTACAAAGAACAAGGTAGGGTTTCAATCTTCTTTACTGGATTTTATGATTCTATGACTAATCACATATATTAAATATTGGCAAATGCTATAGATTATTAGATATTTAAGTAGCATCTTATTGGTCATGACCTGTGCAACTTATTCAGTAGATCCATCCATATAGTAATCTATTCTTTCATTCAGTTCGAAGGATCGTATTATCGTCCTCTGTCATTGTTCCTGTAAGAGTGCGTGACCATGATATATTCTGTTTTCTTGTAAGAGTGCGGTGAACATGATATTTTCTATTTTTCTAACTACTACTTTACTCAATTAGGCATTGAACTTGTTCTTGGAACAAAAGTGATTTCTGCTGACGTGAGGCGCAAGACATTGCTTACAGCCACAGGAGAAACTATCAGCTATAAAACTCTTATTATTGCGACAGGTGCTCGGGTATTGGATCTGTTTGTACTTCTTTTTTCGTCCAATTATTTTCGTTTCAAATTCAATTCTTCATAACACTTGCTATCCTTTACTGTTAAATAATGATCTAGTTTGTGATGTTTGATTTATGTATTTGTCTAACTTTCTTTCTTTACATAACATAGGCTCTGAAGTTGCAAGAATTTGGAATACAAGGTTCAGATGCTTCAAACATATGTTATTTACGCAATATTGATGATGCGGATAAGTTGGTCAATGCGATGAAATCATGTCCTGGTGGAAATGCTGTTGTCATTGGTGGTGGCTACATTGGAATGGAATGTGCAGCGGCATTGGTCACTAACAAGATAAGGGTCACCATGGTCTTCCCTGAGAAACACTGCAGTAAGTAGTTGATTTCATCACCTAAATAAAGTTTGAACTCTTTGTGGCAGGGCTCCCAGCATGCTATAATACCTCTCCTGCTGATCTAAATATGAACTTGATTTATTTCTGCAGTGGGTCGTCTATTTACAGAAAAAATTGCAGAATATTATGAAGACTACTACACCTCAAGAGGGGTCACCTTTGTTAAAGGAACTGTGCTTACATCCTTTGAAAGAGACACGACAGGGAAGGTGAGTTTCCATAGTTCCATACCATGAAACTGGAACAGGCTTGAGATAGATAAATAGCAATTTTACATCTAGTACCAAGTAAAAAGTCATAGTCATATAACCAAGTCATGGTCCAGAGCCTCTTTTTCAGCACTTCCTGGTAGTACATATGGATAACTATTAGACATTTTCATCCACCTATATCTACTTCATTTCATTGGTAGATGGCTATAAACTAGGTTTTCCATTTTTCGGGAGAATTTTTTCAAATTTTGCTATTGATTTGATCCTAATCCAGTCTCTTAGATTCACCTGGATCAGCCTACACGTAATCGGATAAGCTATCTAGTTTATGACATCTTGGTATTGCATGATTTGATTGTTGATAGCCCTGGAATAGAAATGGCTTATTTCTGAAACAGTATGTTCCAGCAACAATGACTCGATGTCAATGATGAGCTAACACAGATTCATCAATTCCTCTAAATCTCTTTACTGAATCTGGCGTATTTAGGCTATGAATATCAACCACTATTAGCTCTACCATTTTAAAGCACCTTAAGCAGTATAAGAAACTTAAGCTAGTACTGTTGTTGTTAAGTTGATAGTTAAAAATAATATTGTTCCCGTGTATGCACAGGTGACTGCGGTAATCCTCAAAGATGGTAGACACCTTCCTGCTGATATGGTAGTGGTTGGTATTGGCATCCGTGCGAACACTAGTCTTTTTGAAGGTCAGCTTGTGATGTCAATGGAGAATGGTGGGATAAAGGTAAATGGACAGCTGCAGACAAGTGACAGCTCTGTATATGCTGTTGGAGATGTTGCTGCATTCCCCATCAAGCTTTTTGATGGTGATATCCGACGGCTTGAGCATGTTGATTCAGCTCGAAGAACTGCTAGGCATGCCGTTGCATCCATCTTGGAGCCTTCAAAAACCAGGGACATCGATTACCTACCATTCTTCTACTCCAGGGTCTTCACACTGTCCTGGCAGTTCTATGGGGATAATGTTGGGGAAGTGGTTCACTTTGGAGACTTCACAAGCAGCAGCCCAAGGTTTGGTGCATATTGGGTCAATAAAGGCCGAATTGCAGGTGCATTTCTTGAAGGTGGAAGTCGGGATGAATACGAGGCCATATCAGTAGCTGTTCGGCGGAAAGCAAAGGTCGCAAACATGGCTGAACTTGAAAAACAAGGCCTGGCGTTTGCCATTCAGGAGAGCCAGACGGAAGCGCCTGACTGTGGGCTTGCCGTGGTTGGAAAACCTACTTACGCATGGCATGCCACAGCTGGTGTGGTCGCAGCAGTGTCAATCGCTGCGATTGGTTATTGGTATGGCAGGAAGCGTCGCAGGTGGTGAACTCAGGACCACCTCGTTCTAATTTGTGTGCCATCTGTTGGGATCTTGTGGTCAGCTGATGCAAGAAGACCTGGGATGTGCTATTGGGTTCAGCTACTCAAAGCAAGTCCAGTGTAACTTGTATGAAAGTATAGTTTCAACTCTCAAATGTAAACAGATAGTATACAAAGTTACAAACACCATCATGTACTGTTTAATGAGCAAAATTCTGCTGCTAAACTATCAGGAGCACTCTTGTTGTAAAATCACAATTCTTTCCCCAAATGAGATGCAGAGTTCTGTGACCTTGCTGGCCACTTTGTCCCATCCGAGGTCGTGCTAGCTGTTGCGCGTGTGTCTGTGTGCCTCTGGCGTTAGGTCTCTCTTTTGCTCTGTCCTGTTTTATTTTCCTGTCTCACCGTCTCTGCTTTCTTTTGTGCAAAAAACTGTTGTACTTCCTTTCTCCCTTAATGAAATGTGTGGTGAGCACGTTTTCTAAAAAAGTATGTCCAAAAGGCAAAAGCCCACCTGATTAGCACCGATGCTCGTATCATATGATGTTCCAGCATCAACTAATATTACCAACATTCTGGAAAGATGCATTATCAACGTTCTGAAAAGATGGTGAAGCTTTTCTTTACCCAGAAGGATTCCAATATTTCCTTGACGACGAGGGAAAGAACGGCACCGATCGGGCCCCGCGGGAGGAGAGGCGGGCAAGGCATAGTTTTTCCTGCCACGCCGGCCCCGCGCCTGCTCTCCTGCCCGCAAGCCAAGAACCTGGTCGGAGGGGCCCGATCGAACCGTGCTGCGATCACGGCTACTTAAAGCTCGTCCATGGCGGACGGGAAACGACGAGACTTGGGAGAGAGGAAGACAGAGAGGGAGAATTACGGTGCGAAGGAACCAGATGGGCCGCGCGTTCACGTACGTGATACTGGGCGGCGGCGTGGCCGCGGGCTACGCGGCGCTCGAGTTCGTCCGCCGCCGCGGCGACGCCGCCCCCGGCGAGCTCTGCATCATCTCCGAGGAGGCCGTATGCTTTCCTTCCATCCTTTCCTTATCACGCTCTGCCTTTTGCTGTTCGATTGAGCATTCTGTGATTTTTTTTTCCTGAGCAATCATTTCTCCAATCACTCGACAGGTTGCTCCTTACGAACGTCCTGCGCTAAGCAAAGGCTATCTGCTCCCGGAAGGTGCGTGCCTTTTTCAATCACGGATCAAGGAGTGTTTGCGAAAAACATGTGTGGATTGCATCCTTAACCTTCGTCTCGTCAGTCGTCAGTTCATCCAACCCCTGCCGCCGCCGCCGCCGATAGCAGAGTTGCTGCTGACAGAGCTAGCTGATCGTGCGTCATTCTACCGAGCTCGGTGCTCGGGTGAAGAGGACGAGGACCATGCCATCGCCATTTTCCTCGGAAGCGGCGACTGTGGGCTGCGAGTCCTGCGGCGAACGCGGGGCAGGGCACACGGCGATGGCGACCTTAGCGTCCATCCTGGCCTCCCGCCGATGTTGTCGAGCCTCCCGCTATTCTAGTACGGAGTAGAAATTAATGAATCGGAGAATCTGAAGGCAAGACGCGGTCACCTTCTGGTACAGGAGCGGCGGGCGGCGGAAGCCTCGGCTGTTCCCGCCGGCGTCCGGCGGGGTGGGTGGAGACGGAAAGGCAACTTTGCGTTCACTTAGGGCATAGCTCGATCTGGGCCGCAAACTTTGAATCCAACGGCTGGAATCGCCCCTTCATCGTCGGCTGCGGTCAAAGTATAATTTTCAGATACCCCCCTAAATTGCATTGCAATTATTCTCCGCGATCCAATATTTTACATAACACCCCCAAATTCGGATCGCGATTAACAGTCGCGATCCGAGTTAAGGTGTTAAGTGTAATTTAGACTAAGATATTTACATTTAACCCCCTAAATCGGATCGCGATTACTAATCGCGATCCGATTATTTGCATAAAGCCGCTAAAATGGATAGAATATTTACACATTAGGTTTTTTTTTGCTTCTGCCATCCTCCGCCCTTTCGTCGTTCGTGACCGCGCCCTTCCTCCTCCGCTCTAGTCAGTCGCCGGCGTCATGGACTCGCCGGAGTCGGAGGGCTGCGCGATGGTGAAAGCATATATCCATGCCTTCCTCGTTGCTCCACTCCTGTTCCTCTTCCTTTCCTCCGTTTCCGCATCCATCCATGGTCGTAGCTCCTCTCCTTTTCCCAGCCTCCGGCGGCGGCGGCGGGCGCATCGGTGCGGAGGATTGATGGAGCCCAAGGGTGAGTGGGTTCAGAAACCAAGTGCATGCGCGCGATTTCCATAATGCCGCGCTGCTCCTTGTCGCGCATGGCCCCGAGCTCGACCACTCCGCCGCCGTTTGGGGCCATTCTATTGCATGCGATTGGGCCGGGTCAATTTGGTGCAGCTGAAATTAATTGAATTTCGATGTAGCCTGCTATACCTTTTTTCTGCTACACGCTTCTGTTGGAATGATTCAGTTGATAGTTGCTTTCGAGATTGCGGCAATCGGCAGTAAACTGCTTAAGTTAGCTCTTTCAAATTCTATTGGGTATACGAAGGGGACACACAATGACATGAGTTTCAATCTTTCAGATTGAATTGTTTTTTTTTCTTTTGTGCAATTTCAGATTATACAGACGATTAATATTTGCAGGGCATTGCTATCCACATAAAAATTTGTTTAAATGATTTGGGGTCTGGATATCTTGAAAACTTTTTTTTTTTTTACTTTGGATTTATCACATTTACAGGTGGCGCTCGTCTCCCAGCATTTTATACTTGTGTTGGTGCCAACGATCAGTTACTTACACCAGATTGGTATAAAAAACATGGTAGGATCCTGTCTGTGTTTACTGGGTTTTATGTTATTTGTGCATTACATGTTGCAATCCCTATGTTTAGTTAGATTTCAATTGGACTATAACATCTGGGAAGTAACAAGAGTTAGTGTTACCGTCTATCTTTTTCTGACAGATGGATTAGCATGTCTGGTTTTCCCTCATCTGTAGTTTGATCATGTAATCAGCTCAATCTACATATCTAGTAACTGTTCATCACTATGGATGATATGAATTACCACTTTCCTAGGTGTTGAGCTTATTCTTGGAACGAAGATAATTTCTGCTGATGTGCGTTGGAAGACATTGCTTGCTTCCACTGGGGAAACTATCAGCTATAAAACTCTTATTGTAGCAACGGGTGCTCGGGTATGTCGAGATTCTGTTTCTGGTTATGTCTGACTAGCCTGCTATTTTTGGACTTAACATGTATGTTTGCCAGGAAATCGATTTATAACATGTTATTTTGTCTGTTTAAAATGTAGGCCTTGAAGCTGGAAGAATTTGGAGGGAGTGGCTCAGATGCTGAGAATGTCTGTTATCTGCGCGATATTGAGGATGCAGATAAATTAGTCTTTCGAATGAGATCATGTCCTGGTGGCAATGCTATTGTAATTGGTGGTGGATATATAGGAATGGAATGTGCTGCCGCTTTGGTTGCCAACAAGATAAAGGTTACCATAGTCTTCCCTGGAAAACACTGCAGTAAGTAGCTGATGCTATCATTTGATGAACATATGAAGCCTGAATACAATGACACTTATATGCAGATCAGTGCTTAGAACATATACGCACAATCTTATTTTTCTTAGCTGTGTTCAAATGCCAAAATATGCTGTTGATTTTTCGTTTTCAGTGGGTCGTCTGTTTACACCAAAAATTGCTGAATTCTACGAGAACTACTATACTTCAAAAGGAGTTACTTTTATCAAAGGAACTGCAGTTTCATCACTGGAGATCTCATCTGGAAAGGTGAGTTTCCGTTCGGCCATTGCCTGTAACTTCTACAGTAGATGATTTGATGATCAGCCATATTCAGATTGCCAATAGGATGTATGTTCACCATCTCCTAGCAGCTTTACTGGAAATCTGAAATTTCAAGCAGCTGTTTTGTGCCAATCAATACCAACCACTATCAACTGTGCTCCGCTATATTTGAAAGTTTGAAGTCTACTCCATCCAATCTGATTATCTGAGTTTTTTTTTCAGCAATATTCTTTTGCGTGAATGCACAGGTGACCACAGCAATATTGCGAGACGGCAGGCGCCTACCTGCCGACATGGTCGTGGTTGGCATCGGGGCGCGCGCGAACACCGCGCTCTTCGAAGGCCAGCTGGTCATGGAGAAGGGCGGCATCAAGGTGAACGGGCAGATGCAGACGAGCAACGCCTCCGTGTACGCGGTGGGCGACGTGGCCACGTTCCCCGTCACGCTCTTCGGCGGCGACGCCCGCCGGTTCGAGCACGTCGACTGCGCCCGCAGGACCGCCAGGCACGCCGTCGCGGCGGCGCTGGACCCCTCGGGCCCCGCCGGGGACATCGACTACCTGCCCTTCTTCTACTCCAGGGTCTTCGCGCTGTCGTGGCGGTTCTACGGCGACAACGCCGGGGAGGCCGTCCACTTCGGGGACCTGGGCTTCTCCGCCTCGTCCACGCCCAAGTTCGGCGCGTTCTGGGTCAGCGCGGCGGGACGCATCGCCGGCGCGTTCCTGGAGGGCGGGAGCCCGGAGGAGTACGAGGCGATCGCGCACGCCGTCCGGAGCGGGGCGGCGGTCCCGGACGTGACCCAGCTCGCACGGGAGGGCCTCGCGTTCGTCTTTCGGGATGGCCGGAGCCCAGCCGCGCGGCCGCGTCCGCGTCCGCGTGGGCTTTCTGGCGGCGGCGGCGGCGACAAGCCTTCCTACGCGTGGCACGCCACGGTCGGCGTGGCCGTGGCCGTGTTCATCGCGGCGCTCGCGTACTGGTACGACCAGAAGGCGCCGTGCTTGGTGAAGCACAGCTTCTGAATAAGCTTGGTACCGTGGCGATGAGTTCAGGGCGTGCATGTTTACAGAATGAAATGCTGGTCGTTGTGTGGACTAAACACATCGAAACTGTAAATCCATCTATCACGCTCTCGTAAACCTGCCTTCCATCAGAATTTGGATCAAGTGTTCCTTTTAAGTACAGAAAGGCAGTGGCACATTTCTCCGATCACTTGAATGACAGGTTGCTCCTTAAACAAAGGCTATATGCGGGGCACGCTGATTTACGGTCGCTTGTAATTTTTTTTTGGTGCGATCGATTTCCGATCAGAGTATCTTCCCTCTCTGTGCTTCCGCTGGAATAATGGCCCCATCCCACTCTCTTTTCAGCTCCGCCCACCAGCTAACAGGTTCGTTGATCAATAACTCACGCCAGTTGTTCTGACATATTAATTGTACTGCGTGAGTGAAGTTTTATAATAAAAAATATGAATTGAAAAAAATTGTGCAATTTTTAACAACAACATGGAGAAAAGAAAAATAGGAGAGAAAAAACGAAAAAAATAATTTCAAAACAAAAATTTTATGTTAAGATATATAATGTAGCAATAGTTATGCTGAAAAATTTTGGAAACAAAATTTGTGATAAAAAATTTACGAAAATAAAAATATTCAGAAACATTATTTGAAAACAAAAACTTATAAATCAACATTATGAACAAAATTCAAAATAAAAGAAAACGTTGGTTGCAGAAAACATTGGAAAGAAAAAAATGATAACAAAATTTATGAGAAAAACTTTTTGAAAAAGGATAAAATTCGGAAAGAAATTTTGGAAGGGAAATTATGATCAAAATTTCAAAGAATAAAAATGCTGAGGAAAATTTTGGAAGGAGAAAAATGCAGATCAAAAGTTATCAAATAAAATCGGAAACAAAATTTATACACAGAACAAAATAAATTTTGATCTGGACCGGAAACTGAGGATCCAATTGTTGGAATAGCGCTCTACAGCGTCGAGGGCGGTTAAAGTATAAGTTGCAAATACCTCCCGTTTTAGATCGTGATTAATAGTCGCGATCCGATTTAGAGGTTCACCACGGATATTTATATAAAACACCTAAATCGGACCGCTAACACGCTAGTATGGATAGAATATTTACACATTAGTTTTTCTTTTCCGCGTCCGCCATCTCCTCGCTCTTTCCTCAATCCTCGTGGCCGCGCCCTTCCTCTAGTCAGCCGCCGCCGCCGCCACCGGGACTCGCCGGAGTCGGACGTGGCCCAGCTCGCACGGGAGAGGCTAGATTTCGTCGTTCGGGAGGGCTCGAGCGGACCCCCGCGGCCGCGTCCCGGTGGGCTTTGGGGCGGCGGCGGCAAGCCTAACAACGCGTGGCACGCCACGGACGGCGTGGCCGCCGCGGCCGCGTCCATCGCGGCGTTCGCACACTGGTACGGCCGGAAGGCGCCGTGCTTGTCTGCTTGGTGAAGCGCAGCTCTGAATAAGCTTGTTACGGCTGCGGTGAGCTCAGATGTCACGGCGTGTGCTTGTGCCAGGTGCTCGTCGTTGTGTCGAAATAAACACATCAGGATTGTAAATTCATCTATCACGCTCTGGCAAACCATTCTTCCTTCAGAGTATGGATCAAGTGCCCTTTCTAACACACAGGACAGAACTAGTACGTGAGAGGCTAAAACTTCTTGAGGCGCTGATGATCTCAGGAAGACATCAAAGAGGAACGACTGAACAAGCAGCCGGCGTCACAATTTGGATCGGTTGGTTGCACCAATCCAATTTCCATTGTTTTGATGATGGTGTTAGCTTTGTGGCTCAACTTTACCATACTTAACTCTGACTGTTCTCTCCTCAAAAAAAGAAAAGAAAAGAAAACTCAAGCTTGACGTTCTGTTGAGGCTGGCACTTCCCAATTCCCATGTTGCATTCTAAGAGATCGCCCAACTCGAAATAACTGAAATGTAGTGGCAGGAAAAAGAATGCGAGGAATGACTGGATCAATGTCTGAATGTATGAGCAGGGCAGCCGGCGGCACAGTAGGATCTGTTAGTTGCACCAATCCAAGCTACCGCGCGCATGTGTACATCCCGGTAGATCACTGATCCCGCCCTCCACTTCCCCTTGTCCTCGCTCCCCTCCCTCGCTGCCGCCGGGGCCCTCGCCACCCAAACCCCACCCGCCCGCCGGCTCGCTCGCGCCCGTCGCCGTCGCCTGTCGTTACACCGCTCCCCGTCGTTGTACTTGCGCTGTTGCGCAGTTGCGCAGCCCATGCCTACACACCGCAGGCCCCCGTCGACGCTTGCTCCGGCGCCACCTCTCTCTATTAATACGAGCCCGGCGCGAACGATCGAGCAACAGCTAGCCTGCCACGCACCGACCACCACGCAGCGGCGAGCGAGCAAAGCGTGGCACGAGGGGAGGAAAAGGAGCGGCCGCGATCGTGCAAGATGGTGAACTTCATCGAGGCGCAGAAGCCGCTGCTGTCGCGGCTGATGAAGATGGCTGGGCTCCGCCCCATCGAGGTCGAGCTGGAGCCGGGCACCACCATGCACGTCTGGGCGCCCAAGCACCACGTCGGCAAGAAGGGCACCACCATCAGCCCGCTCGACCCTGCCGGCGGCGGCGGCAAGAAGCCCGGGGGCAGTAAGAAGAGGAGGAGCCCCGAGTCGAGGCCGAACGTGGTGCTCATCCACGGCTTCGCCGCCGAGGGTAATGTCACGTGGCAGTTCAACTTCGGCGTGCTCGTGTCGCGCTACAACCTCTACATCCCGGACCTCATGTTCTTCGGCAAGTCCTCCACGTCGAGCGCCGACCGGTCGCCGGACTTCCAGGCGGCGTGCGTAGCGGGGGCGCTGGCGCGGCTGGGCGTGGCGCGGTGCGACGTCGTGGGGTTCAGCTACGGGGGCATGGTGGCGTTCAAGCTGGCGGAGGCGCGGCCGGAGCTGGTGCGGTCGCTGTGCGTGTCCGGGTCCGTGGTGGCCATGACGGACGCGGTGAACAGGGAGACCATGGAGCGCCTGGGCGCCGGGTCGTCGGCCGAGCTGCTCATGCCCGAGACGCTCAAGGGGCTCAAGGCGCTGCTCTCCATCTCCATGTACAAGAAGATGTGGTTCCCGGACAGGTTCTACAAGGACTACCTCAAGGTATTTTTTTCCCCAGATGTTTGTGTTGGTACACTAACACTAGCAAAAAGCAGCAACAGTTTTATTCTAGGTCAATTAAGAAGATAAAAAAATATGATAAACATGAGTAGATTACAGATAACGATGATACTACTAACTTGAGGTTTTCATACCAAAAGTATATCGATCAGCATAGAGTTCGTGTGTTTCATTGTTTAACTTGTGACATTGTTGCTTTGGTTAGTGTTTATTGGGGTTTGATTCTGTTGATGTTTATGCTTGTGTTGGGTGGCAAGCAGGTGATGTTCACCAGCAGGAAGGAGAGGATGGAGCTGTTGCAGGGGCTGCTAATCAGCACCATGGACGCCAAGATCCCTGTATTCCAACAGGTACCTTAATTAGTTTCCTACGAAACCGAACTAACCCACAGCTACTTCATCTGTTCACCAACCTAGAGAATTGTAGATGCATGATGGAAATAGGAGCTCCATGTCAGTTGTCAGGCAGCTGAGTAGCTGACTGACGAAAGTGACCGGCAGACAGAATGCAGATGCATCTTTCTTTGTTTAGGGCCGTCAGGCCAACAACTTACCAACCCACTGTGAAAAAAAAGATGATGACCCAGAACCACAATTTGAGCGAACGGCCCGAACTTGTAGTGCGGCATGGTCCACGGCCTTTGATTTATCATGGGCTCCGACCTGATCTTTTTCGAGAAATAAGGCCCAGTTGATTTGTCACCATGTGTATGTATTACAAAAAAAAAAGTTCAAATGTTCTCCGTGGTTGCAGAAAATCATGCTGCTGTGGGGCGAGGAGGACAAGATCTTCGACATCGAGCTCGCCAAGAAGATGAAAGAGTAAGCACCTCCCATGCTTTATGCTTAGTTGTTGCCGGTCATGCTTAGCTGATACAATCAGCACGCCCGGCGCTAACCGCGAGCGACCAAACCAAATCGCAGGCAGCTCGGCGACAAGTGCTTCCTGTACGGCATCCGCAAGGCCGGCCACCTGCTCCACGTCGAGCGGCCGTGCGCCTACAACCGCCAGCTCCAGAGGTGGCTCGCCTACGTCAACTCCACCGCGGCAGGAGAAGAGCAGGCCAGCAGCTGATCGGCCCCGTCCCCAGAACGGCGCCGTGCCCCACCGCCGGAGAGTCGTTGAAGGCGGCGCAGGGGCTATACATGTGCTCGCCCAATCGTCCTGCTCCTGCTCATAGGGATCATGCATGCATCCAGTTCATGAGTTCATATCGATACGCCGTGACCGTTCCTTCTACATGCACCTGTTCTTGCCCTCTTTCTCTGTTACTCCCTGGCCCTGCTGGTTCAGTACATTCGTTTTGGATCAATTCTTTGTAACTCTCCAGTCAACCACACACGCAAAGTAATGTAAGTTCTTACAAAAATGTAATGTAACAAAGATTTCTTTTTCTTGGTTTGATCCGGTTCAGAAATCAGAGTCTCCAAACCCATGTGAGGGCTGCCGGAGTGCCCACAAAGTACAGGCACCGCCCCTCTCTGACGCGCCCCGGCCGGCCGGGTGCGGATTCGAGTCCGTGCCGTGATGGTTCCCCCTGCAAAAAGCGCCCCTTAGTGCGCGCGTGAGCGTGGCCACCACCACAACGAGACCGGAGGGGGAGCAAACCGGAGGTCACGTCGCCGATCGGCCACCCAGGGCGCGCGCGTAAGGGGCGTGGACTGTAGCTCCGCCCGCCGTCCGCCAACGTGCTAGGGCGAGGTCAACAGTGCCCGGCCACTGTGCAGGGCGGAGGAGCCCCGTCCTGTCAGGCAGGCCACCGGGCAGGCAGGCAGCTTTTCCACATGCATCTCCGGCCAGTCGAGTCCACCCACAGCCGGCGGCCGGCGTGGCGATGGGTTCCGCTGGGCTCGGGTGGGCGGGCGGGCCGGGCTCATGATGCGGCAGGGCCACGGTTGGTTGCCCGGGAGAAACCGGCAAGTTGTCCTGGATATGTTCGGCGAAAGTACAGGGGCCCCTTTATGGCCGGTCCAGCCAATACGCCGTCGACCGACCGGCCGGCCGGCCGATCTCGCCGTCCGTCCCGATGGATGGATCCATTGACTAGCTAGCGGCGCAGCGCTCGCCCTTGCGCGCGTGGACCACCGCGCGCAGCAGGGCCGCAGAGGGGCGCCATCATGTGGGCGCGTCGTCGTCGTGTCCCGCCGGAGGTACGTGCTGCTGCTGCTGCTGGTCAGCCCGCGTGATTACTCGTGGCCGGTGGTGGCCGGCCTCTGCCGCCGCCGCGGCAGTCAGTTGCCGGCCGGGCTGGAGGCCGGAGTGGTGAGCGCCGAGCCGGCCGGAGGGCCTCGCGCCGGCCGCGGCGCTCTCTGGTTGGCCTGTCGGGACCGTGCGGCGCGCGCCATCGACGCGTCTGGCGCCGGCCGCGCTAGCTGGGCTCTGTGCACGGCTGGGCCCTTCAGCGCTTTGGCGCTAGCCCACCGGAGCCGCCTCCTATAAGAGTTCGCGCGCAGCGAAACCTCCTGAAAATTCCGCGCCGTGCCCCCGTGCACGTAGGTTTTTTTTTCCAGCTGCGCGTGGCCTGCTGGGCGGGTGACCTGTTCCTGTTGCAATAGGAGAGTTCAATTGGAGTTGTGACGTTTTGCCTTGACGTGCAACGCCGGAACGCGCACGGCGCACGCACGCATTGCCGAGCCCGTGCCATACGCCCATGCCCCATACTGCCTCTCCCCTGCTGGAGCTGCGAGACGGCAGGAGCGCTCGTTGTTTCTCTGTCCGCTGCAGCGCAGTGCAGGGGTCTCTGCTGAATAAATGAGCTGCGACTGCGAGCAGGCCATGCATGTGCACGGACGGGGTCACAAGCAGCACGTTTTGGCCCGGCCGTGCCCTGCTACTGGTCCTAGTTTCTTAGGAAGCTGTACTGTAGTTAGTTCCAACCTCAATGAAAAGTTTACGTTTGTCTATGACGTCAAGACTCGAGAGGACATCCTTTAAGATTAATAGTTGTCGTTGAATAAATCGAAGATGAAAGAAAACGCAATGACCTATTGAGACGTTGAAGGTTTCCAAGCACCTACATACCCAAATGCATTTGAATTTCGCGTAGTCTAGCAATGCAAGTTCTATGTGCGTTTTGTACTCCCTTTGTGCTTGGCCGGTCGGTGTAGCTGTCGTTTGGCCTCTAGCTAGCACCCCCTCCACTCGTCCATGAGGGGGTCATAAATTAAGATGCCCCATGAGTCATGAGCAAAAAGTTATGCCATAGCTGCAGAGTACAAGAAAATCAAGATCGGGTTTCTAAAATTTGTCTAAATCAAAATTGTATCATGGCTATTTCCACTCTCTAACCTAATCGATTTGTTAGAAGGAGATCAGCCGGGATTTACTTGAACGAGGAAAGTTGGTTATGTCGTGCCATTTCCCTCCTATCACAAATATAAGACATCGACATGAGCATCGATTTTACATAAAAAATACTATGGCATTGCTCTTTATGGTGAATTTAGTAGCGTCAACCTTATGATGCAAAACTATCTGTAATTGTAGCTTTTATTTAATTGTCAAAGCTAAAGAAGTTTGGCTTTGGACATGGATAAAGGTACCTATATGCATGATTGCAGTATGACTCGTTTTTATATGGGTCACTAGAGTTTGGTTTGTGGATTCGAGAAGAAGAAATGGATTAAAATCATCGATAACATTCTATAAAAATTAAACGGCATCCACAATATATCAAACTGGCGGCGGAGATGGATTTTTTTTTAAAAAAAACACTGAGACATGAATTTAGCCATCGTGGACGGTTTATTGAAAAATTCGTATACAATAATTAAAAATACTGTTTGGCATAAATGAATAGCCGTGACAAATTTCCTTTTGCGCGTCATAGGTGAAAGAATTTCAAAGTGCCGGCGTGCAGACAGAGCCGCGCGGTGGCCGACCACCCCGTCCGCCGCACGGGCATGCTCGATCGTCGCGCGCGATCTGGTCCTCCGAATCCGGCCGGCCTGTCGCGCGCGGCCGGATCGGAAACTCTCCGGGCAGGTGATGATGAACCTGCGGCGAGGCGAAGCGGAAATTGGAAAACCGGCGCCTTGCCTCATTGAGGCGCGCCGTGCAGGGCGTGAGGTGTCGATCGATCTCTCGTCCACCACTCATGTTCGTACGAGCCGGAGATCCATGCGCGCGCCGGGCCGGCCGGCCGGGGTCCGGGCGCCGGGCAGAAGCGGCCATGCACACCTGCGCTCCATCTGCGCCGGCCACGCCATGCTCTGCCCACGCACGCGCGCACGGCCCCCGGCCGGCCCGGGGTGGGCGTACGTCCGCCCGGCGCGCGTACGCCGGCCGGCCGGCTCTAGCTCGTCGTCGCGAGTAGCAGCCTCTCGCAGATGGCGGCAGGGGCAGTGACCAATGAGCCGATGAGCAGCGACTGATGAGAGCACGAGCGCGCACGGGATCTCGCGGATTGACGTCGTCGTACGTGCGACCGCGCGCGTCGCCGAGGTGAAATCAAGGCGTGGGTACACGCTGGGGGCTACTACCCTACTGCTGCACAGTGTGGGCAGTTCGTAGCTAGCGCTGCTGCACGTTGCTCAGAAGGAAGGAGTAGTAGTTCTCCGATGTGTCGTCTACTGAATGGATCCGGTGGCCGGCGCTGGTTCTGTACGGTTCTGCACCCAAGGATTACATAAAAGAGAGGAGACTACTACGCCCAGGAATTTTCGCAACGTATGCCACGTACATGTTTTATTCGCACGTACGATGAACTTAATAACGGAACTAGGTGGGCGCTGTACGAGAGTGTGCTGCTATTTTCTCGTGTACTAGTTAGCTTTCACCTTTAATTAGCCAGGTAATGCTAAAAAAATTGGCATTTTTTTGCTGGAACGTCAAGAGATGCATCCAATTACGTACAGTGCATGCCGTTGGTAATAAGCAAGGCTAGCTAGCTTTCTCGTACATTTGCGCCACTTTAAGCATACAAGATTAAGTCGCAATTGAAGAGCTACTCCCACCGAATCCAAGGTGAAACTCTGACCAACTATTTCTACGATGGGAATATTTTGAAAACCTTCTCATCGTACGTCTTCACTTAGCCAAACAATTCGGCATACCATGAAGCAACCACGCTCGCTTGACAACAACCCTTAGCTTGTACGAGTCCATAGCATCTAGCTATCTGCCTACACACAAAACAACAACTAAGATGGACAGCCATCGCTTTCAGTAAGCACGCTTAGCAACTCGACTCACCTTTCCCATCTCCATCTTTACGTGCGATCAGCGTCACTTTCCTTTCCTCCTTCCTCGCTGCTTTACAAACCATAGCTAGTAACCGCGCCTAGGATACCTAGCTGCCCTTCAAAGCCAAGCATTTGCTGCGTGTGCCGTTGTAAAGGGCTCCAGCCCAGCTGGATGGCCATCCCTCACGTACCGTGGCTACTGCTGCCTGACAGCCTGAGTGCCTAGGCCTGTCCGGCAGCAACAAAAGCACGGCCGGCCGGAGCTGTGCGAATGCCCATGGCATGGTTACCTTCCGAAACGGGCTCGCGAGTTCATGGCCACATGTGCCGCGGATCCACAACTGGCAGGTCCACACGCATGGCGACCTTGATTTCTCTCTTGCTACGGCAGCCGGCAGGGCAGGGCTTGTGTTGCTGCTGCAGTAGTGCACGCCGTGCGCGTCGCCATGGCCGGAGAGAGGTGTTGCAGGCTAGGGCCGAGGCTTCGTACCTCGCTGGCTCAATTATTCCGCCGACGCGCCTGCACTGATGCGGGGAAGAAACTTGGAAGGCCGGGGGGAGTGTGCTTGGTTGTTGGTGGGTGGGAGAGCGGGGCACTCAAGTAGTAGTAGCCTGCCTTTTGGCAGAAGACACACATCTTCTTTTCCAAATTGCTGAGACGAAGATGCTCCCAAAGGTATAGGAGTGATAGTAGATCCAAAAACAACACTTGAGAGTGAATAGAGGGTCATGCTAGCTGCCTGATGATTACATTTTTTTTCCAGCATCAAAACCCTGTCAATCTTTTCATAGGCACATCCTGCCGCCAGCTCCACTCTGCCCTTAATTTTCAACCCCCCCCCTCCTCTCGTATCAAACCCACACACCTCAGGAGCTGCCGCTGGTCGGACAATGGAACTAAATCTTATTATGACCCGCCCCGCCCCTCAATGCGGAGGGTGGAATCGGTTCAAGATTTAATTTGTGACCTGCTATAAAAATCATACCAGGCAAGAGCTATTTTTTTATCCGAAGTTCGAAAAATCTAACCTAGCCTAAAAAATTATATATAAAATTAGATTCTACCGAACCCGACCTAACCACGTGTTAGGTTGGGCTCGAGCCAGAAAATCTGGGCTGGTGGCTGGATCAGGCTCAAGCTCAAGAAAAAAAACGACGGATATATTTTGATCTAACCCCATAAATGATCGGATTTACATCTGGGAGCAAAGGTAGCCGGTGTTTCGGCAGTACGCTGCGTACCCTAAATGAGAGCGACGTGTTTGAGCACAAGAAGCGATAATCAGGAGACGGAAGAAGCGTACGTACGCTGTTTAAGCAGATCAGGTTTATCGTATCGTATGGACCGAATCGGATTCGCACGTCTATTCAGCTTTGAATCTGTGCGCAAAGGCACGTTGCTTTTGGACGAGGAGGGGGATCCGCACGTGGCCAACATTCTCCTAGTCCTACGGACGCCGATAAACAGACCAGCACTGCACGCACGATCGACCGAATCAGCATCGCAGCGAGCTCGGTCGATCGCGTTCCATCCATGATCCATCGTCGGGCCCTGCGCGACGCATTTATCTGATGCCCTGATCGCCCCCATCAGGGCATCGATCAGATGGTCCAGGTGCTGCCAGGAGGGCACGGTCCACACGCACCACGCCCCGCGCTGTTGACCTGACCAGACCCGACCCCAACGGCAGCAGCGGCGTGTCGTGTCTGGTCCGGTCTGGCCTGCCGACCGGGCGCGCCGGCGCGCGGGGTTTAATGCCCGGCTCCGACCACGTGGCCGCCGGGGCGCCACGTCTGTGGGCGGCAGGGCTTCCGTTCCTACTGGAGAGGAGTACAAGACTTATTTAATGTGTAAGGCAGCATTAAGTAACGCTAAATTCAATCATAGCACAATTATAACGCCAATTGGGGGGGGGGGGGGGTGTTCAAAGTTACGTACATGAGCCGACTGAAATATGGAGTTTTTTTTTTGTCGGCTCGATCTGCGTTTGGTGCCAATTGTGAGCTGTTGTTGTGGGCATCCCTGAAATGCTGGCACAAGTTTGCATGGTCCCATGGCTGATAGCTAAAGAATGGTCGAGACAGGTAAATGTTTGGTTTATTTTCAAGTGGTTTTGCTCTAGAGAAGCTTCTGCATGACTAGCTGCGCCGTGTTGCGAGCTAATACATCACGTTTGGTCATCAACGAACTGAGATTGAAACTACCGAAAATTGCACAGCCTCGAGCACGTTTGACGAAGAGTACAACATTCGAGCCACTCTATCGTGATGTCGCACCAATTTCCTTTATTTCTCAGGAGAAGTTATAGCATGCATAATACAACGGTTCATCGAAAATGTGTATCGCCTACTCTGTGAGAGCGATGTTGTTTTAGGACCGATTTATAAATTTCCATCAATCTTTTTGTCGATAGTGAACCTTGCCCATCTTTACACTCGCAACTACAACAGATTAAAGCTAACAATCATCCTCATTGTGGGAGGTGTCACATTTTAAAATAAAAGGTGATAATACCAATGAATGCGTGCATTGAACCATTCCGCGTGGACACCATCATATGTCACGCCATCCTTCTCACGCCCCGCGAGGATCGAAACATTGAACCGAGTTTTGTCGTATAAGAAGCGCGCTGCCGGTGTTGCGTCACTTACCCTTTCTCTTTTTCTCCACATTCTCTTCTTCGCTTCCCTGCGCACCCGCCTTTTGCTATATATTCCGTTCCCCCGATATTTTATTACTCGCTCTCACCTTTGCTACACTAGTCGAGTTGTGGTGGCTCTACCGTCTCCTATACCTATCCTCCTTGGCCCCCCATCCCCTCTCATTTCTAAGATGTCGAACCCTAGCCGCCAAATAAGATTTGAAACAATCCAATCGTAGGTGACTATAGTCACGAGATCCGATGTGATCCGGAAACAATTTGGCTGTCAGATATCCCGGAAATCATACACAATTCTTAGTCCATCGTGGATCGATACTGCTACCTCCAGGTCGCTAGGTGAATTGAGCCGCCTCCACAACATATTTTTGTTCTGTCAATCCAACTGTAACCCCAATATTTTTCCTTCAGATGTGTGCTATGTTGCATGTCCTTGAGGACTCCACCATGACAATGCGCCGCCGCCTCCCTCCTTTGTGCAGCCAGAGATGCACATGCTTTGATCAATACAACTACACTTGAGGGGAGAAATATTGCAATATGATGAGGTGATAAACCTTTTAATCCCAAATAATTCTATGTCCTGGCTGTAGACATTCACTTGTGAATTGTGAATGTTCAAGGTTGGGAATTTCCTTTATCTAAAAATAATAATTTTGTGTCCATATATAATTTTTCTCCCTGCTGTTAATTTTTAGAGGTCCACAAGAGAGGATATGTTTTCAAATGTTACCATGCATGCATGCTTATTGGGTAGCTAGGGGTACGTCTCGAATCATCCAGGGCGGGGCTTCACGGGACCAATAATGGGCCTTGTTGGCCGGCCGGCCCCCACAAAACAAATCCCTACGGAACAGGTTTTCAAAATGACCACCGCTCTTACATTTTATCGGAGCCTTCTAGTTTTTGCTTTGGGTCCAACCTCCCATAGCATATCATGCATGTTTGAAAGCTTGGAATAATTCTTTTTAATAATCCACACAGGCCACTCCAAATTTCAAGTTCCTGGTACATGTACTGATTTCTAACATGTTTAATTTTACCGCTATTTTGACTTCCCTCTCTTTTTTCTCGTAGTCGTGGTTGGAAGCTCTCACTCAACCTTATATGAAAAGAGTTTATTTCATCAATCATGGGAATGGGAGCGACGAGGGATACAATATGCCCACTAGCAAAGTCAACTACCAAACAACATCCATACGAGTAGTGAACTTAAGTATTTTTTTCAAGTTCAGTACGTAAACTCATGCAAGAAATCGATGCTTCACGAGTTTGTAAGAAATGTTTTTGCCTAATCATGTACAACCATCCATTCTTATGTTTTTAGAATTCTAAATATGGAGTATATAGCAAATGCTAAAGATAGATGCACACGAATCTTTTGCAGAAATCCAACCGAACCTACATGCATGTATCTTTTGCAGCAGGTTCCAGCGGAACTTAGTATTTTTAGAATTCTAATAATCAATTTGCATGAACAAAAGAAAAGCCTTCCCATCCATATTATTATTATTATTATTATTATTATTAGAACAGCTGTGTATCCATATGTATCCATTCCTATGATGTCGTCCATAGTGAAGGCTAGAGATAGCTTATGCATGTAGGCAACAAGCAATTTTGGCAGCGAGCCCAACCGAACTTCGGACTTTTGGACTGCTAATCGATCTCACACAGCAAGATGGAGAAGTCCTTCCCAACCATATCAGAACGGTTTGGTTTTCATGCAGGCCGTATTGAATGTTGGCAGCATGCTGCATGCAAGCAAGCATTTTTGGCAGAGAGCCCAACCAAACCTGGGACCTTTAGACTTGTAATAATCAAATGCACAGAAGATCAGAGAAACCTTCACAGCAGCCACATTAGAATTTAGAGCGGTTCCGTTTACATGCATCCACAACCATGACGCAGCCTACATTAAATAAAACACTACTGGAGGTAGATCACAGATGGGTGCCATCATGTAGCTAGCTAGACAGGCATTTGTATGCAAAGTGAGCTAAGCATTGGACTTCCAGACATGGATTAAATTGCACAACCACCTTAGAGAACAGATCTGGCTTCTTCACAAATATATGTATGTGTGCATCCATACTTGTGTGACGCAACCCTAACAGACGCCGGAGAGATGTAGATGCCACCCATCCATCAAGTACTCTTGGTACATACCCATCAGATAACCCCCACCAAACCACCAAACCTTGGAGATCAACACGCACGCAAGCATCTTCAGGCAGTTTCATGCAGCTAGATAGGAAGATATGTTTAAATGCTGTGTGCGTAGCAGAGGCCGGAACTATTCCTTTTTCTGAAGAATCCGTATAGTCTTCGTAGATAGATGCTGGAGATGGACATGAGTTGTATGCCAGCCTTTTCTAGTTAATTGCGCTGGAACAGCATCAGAAATCCCCACAGCCACCTCTCAAGGCACTTGGCCGCATTTCGATCTACATGTAAATCCATGTGTGTGACACAGCCCCTAACAAGTGCTGGAGACGCAGGCGTCCGTTGGCATCATGCGTGTAAGCACTTGTTGGCAGGGAGCCAGCCAGTGCAGGAAGACAGCTGGTCTGCACTGCCTGCACTGCATGCATGCCAAATCGCCAATGTGTTGACACACTGACACTAGTACACACACTACGACACTAGTCGCTTGCCAACTGCTACCTTTTTCTCTTCAGTTCTTGGCATCCGAAGAAAAAAAAAGAGACCAATGAAAAAGAAAAGGGCAAAAGGGAAATATTAGTGGTAATAGAAATGGAGGGAGGGATTGCAATTCCGAGGGGGGTGAAAGGAAAGTGAAGCCCTGAAAGGAAGAGGAGATGGGAGGCATGCCAGAGAGGGGTGGCATCAATGGTAGTGGCAGACCGTGGCACACCAATTAGAGTGGCCTGACGATGGTGTTCGCGAAAGGGACCCAGCGTCCTCAATTCCCAAAGCTGCCCAGCGTCTGGTGACCGTTCTGCCCCTACTACCGCTTCTGCGGTGGTGCGAGGTGAAACCGTGGGTTTACTGGCCGGACGGACAGGTAGACCCCCTAGCTAGTGTCTTCGTGCTACGGGATGGAGGAGCGCTAAACTGGGGAGCCTAGGTGGATATAGCTTGGATTTTAGGTGCCTCGGCCTGCACGTACGGCACAGAGATGCACTCATGCAGTTCATCATTAAAAACGCAATCTTTTTTTTAATAAAGATCTTGTAGTAGAGTAGGAATTTCTTACTACTTGTTTCATGTAGTACACCTTTCCAAATTGAGATGTACAACACCACATTCAATGTACAGTGTGTTGGGTTAATAGAGTCGAAAAATAGCTGATAATTTTTTTGAAAAGAATAAAACAAATAGCTGATAAAATGAGTGTGATTTTTTTTAGGATACTTGATCAAGTGGCCATCTGTCCATACATACCCACAGATGGATGGTCATTTTTTTAAAAGAAATCATATGGTCATATTTTACCATTACATTGGCAGTACAGTAGTACCACACCCAGCCAAGTTCAGAGGCGTGGTAAATGCAGCAGAGGTGCGAGGCAGTAGGAGACACGCATGGATGTACTTGGAGTCAATGGGGGTATACCACCACACAAGCTGCACTTATTGCGGTGTGGTAGTAGGTCACTGGCACTGGCACAACTGGAAGGTAAACAGGGTCTGAGCTGAGTGCAATTAAGCAAAACTAAGCTAGGGCGGCAGTGGAGGAAGAGAAGACGAGCAGGTGACAATGGCCATGGAGGAGAGGTGGTGGCGCCAGGGTAGGCCATGGTGCAGGTGTGGGAGGGGGTGAAACATGGCCCTGTCGGTGGGCATGGGCTTCACCTCCCATCCTCTCTCCCAAGTCACTCTCAGTCTCGCCTCTGCGTTGTGGGGGTCTGGGGGAGTGGTAGACTGGACTCCTTCAAACACACATCCAAGCCCCCCTCCCTCCCTCTCTCTCTCTCTCTCTCTCTCCTGTCACCTCCTCCGTCCACCGTCCTCCCCCTTCCTTGTTCTCTTCTTCCTCCTTGGCCTTGGTCCTTTAGGGTGCATGCATAGATGGATGGATGATGGATGGATAGGATGGATATGTTTTCTCCTAGCTAGCTCTCTCACAAGGAGACATTCCCCACTTTGTGCCAAATTGTTTTTGTGATTGCTATTGTTAGTGTATTTTTATCACCCCCTTGTAATCTAACTTAGCTTGACCAAGCAATATAATCAATCTATCCCCATCTCCTTCCCCCCTTGAGGCCAACACCATCCCGCTCCCCTATTTCTTCTCCAAAACCTACAAGTAGAGCACAGCGCCACCAACATAGACAGCCTCACAAGCAAAAGCTAGGAGGTAAAGAATCCTTTTCCTAGACCACCGAACCCTCCGAGCTCTAGCTCAGCCCCTCACCTAGCTTGGTAGCCGAAGCCATGGAGTACAAGAGATCATCGCATGTGGAGGAGGAGCAGGAGGAGGAGGAGGAGGAGGAAGAAGAAGACGAGGAGGAAGAAGAGGAAGAGGATGAGGATGAGGCCAGAGGCCACCGCTATACCACTGCGGCAGCGGCACCCATAGGCGCGGCACAGCAGCAGCAGGTGCAGGCCCAAGCTCTTGGCCTTGGCTCGCACGCGTCGCTCATGGACGCCGCCGCCTTCTCGAGGCCGCGCCTGCCACCCAACTGCTCTCTGGTGACGCAGCCACCGCTGCCTCCCCCCGGCTTCATGCCGACTCAGCGCCAGCCGCAGCTCCATCCGAGGAGAGCGGAGAGGGAGAGGGAGAGAGCTGCGGGGGCGCCGCAGCCCCAGCCCCGGCGCCACCAAGAAGGCGCGAGGAATGGCGTTCTCGGCGGTGGCAACGTGCCCCCGCAGGCCTCTACGCTCGCCCTCGCGACTGGCGCCGGAGCCGTGGGGCCGGTGGAGGCGGCGCAGTGGAGGTACCGGGAGTGCCTGCGGAACCACGCGGCGCGGCTGGGCGCGCACGTGCTTGACGGCTGCTGCGAGTTCATGCCGTCCGCGGGGGACGGCGCCGCCGCGCTGGCCTGCGCCGCCTGCGGCTGCCACCGCAGCTTCCACCGTCGCGAGGCGGTCCCCGGCGTCGCTGCTGCCGCGGTGGCGGTGTCCCCCTCGCCGACAACCCCCACCGCCAGCTCCTCCCGTGTCATGCCGCTGCTCCTTGCGCCGCCGCACATGCAGACGCGCCCGCACGTCCCAGTCTCCCCGTCCTCCGCGCCCGCCGCGCTGACCGAGTCCTCGAGCGAGGAGCTGCGCGGCCCCGTGGCCGCGGCCGCGCACCCGGGCCCGCCGACGCCGCTCCCGCCCCACGCGCAGCTGGCCGTCGGGGGCTCCGCCTCCGCTCCCCCGGCGCCTAGCAAGAAGCGGTTCCGGACCAAGTTCACGGCGGACCAGAAGGACCGCATGCGCGAGTTCGCGCACCGCCTCGGGTGGCGCATCCACAAACCCGACTCCGACGCCGTCGACGCCTTCTGCGCCCAGGTCGGCGTCTCCCGGCGCGTCCTCAAGGTGTGGATGCACAACAACAAGCACCTCGCCAAGATCCCGCCCTCGCCCCCGTCCTCCCAGCCCCCGCAGCAGCAGCCGCCTCACCACCGTGACCACCAGCCGCCTCCACCTCCCCACCACATCCACCTCCACCACCCGCCGCCGCCGCCGCCGCAGCAGCAGCAGCAGCAGCATGATGCATGATTGAGCACCGAGAGTAGCCGCAGAACAATGCGAGAGGATCAGAGGATGCCATTAGCTTATTAGCTCATTTCTTTATCCTTCTTCTTCCCTTGTAATTTCAGTGACATCCTGGTTGTTAAGAAGTTAACTCATCATGCAGCAGTTAGGAGGCAGTAATATGATTATGTGACCTAATCTCATCTTAGCCTTACTTAGTCGTTCTCATTGCTTTCTTGGATAACCTCATTTAGGTTAGCAACTTAGCATCATGGCACTTGCATGGTCAATTCTTTCTTATGCTAATGCTCACTGCATATTAGGGCTTTCTTCATCCCCCTCCTCTCTCTAGTTTTCTCTCTCTATGAGAGGGAGAGAGACAGAGAGTGGTAGTGCATGCGCAGCTGTGTTTGGATGTGTGCAGTGTCGTGCCAGTGCTGCTGCAACCCTGCATTGCCATTGCATTGCCTGATGCAACGCTCTCTTGGGGCGTCCCCTCCTTTTGACTTTGCCTTTTGGGCTTGTTGGATTCCTTTTGGCAGGGCAGCCGCTCCAGAGCATTGTGCTGTGCTCTGTGTGCTGCAATGTCATTGCATGCATTGGGGTCTGGTCTGGTTGGGTTGGGTTTGGTGAGGGGCCCTTTTGCTGGGAGGGGAATGTACTTAGGCATGGGGCTTTGTCATTTGGTGTGCAAAGTACAATTAGAGGGGTCATTAAAGCAGGGTTCCTGGCTTCTAAGCCTTCCCTCCCAGCAGTAGCTTTCTGTCCTCTCTTGAGGGGCTGTGTCCTCTTCTGCTTGCTTGCAGCCTAAACCCCTTTCTTAAGGGCTTTTGCAGCCTTTCTTGAGTGGCAATTTTGCCTGAGCTGTTTCTACTGGCCTCCTGCCAAAGCTTAGCACAGTAGTGCAGAACAGTACTGGTGGTAGAGACTTCATTTTTTGCCCCATCACTCTCTTTGGCCACAAGTGCATCAGTACTGTAGCTGGAGTTGGGGGAGCTTTGGCCATAAGGCAGGTGTGTGTGCCATGTGAGAGCGGACTGGGGTGTCAGGAACTCAAAAGAGAGAAAGGAAGCCCTGTGTGTGTTGTAGTATTTGAGTGTGTATGTTGGACTCATGGATTATTATGGGGTATGCAGCGGGTTGAATGATGATAATGTGAATTGTCGGCAGCTGGAGGCTTGGATGGTAAGGAGAAAGGTGTGTTGTTGCCTTGCTGGTAATGACATCTCACCGCATTTAGTCGTTTTATGTCACCAGCACAGGCAGCAGCAGCTACAAATGATGGGTCTGTATCCTTGATTGATCCTGAACCCTGAAGCTGGTGTTTTCAGCTGCCAGAATTCTGAATCCAAGCGCCTTCTAGGCATTTATGAAGAAGTTTTGATTTCTGATGCATCTCTGAAAGATTTGTCAGATTTTGTAGGGTACAACTGCTCCTTGATTCCTGAAGCTAAAGCTTTATGCACTCAGAATTTCAGATAACATTGGGCGCTTCTGTTTTTTAGAAGTAACAGCCATGGCAACAAAAACTACAGGGCACGCAAGCACAAGTGCACTAGTAGTAATGAATAGGAAAAGCCCCTAAAATCTGCAGGTACCGTGTGTACTTTGAAATAGCTCACCCTTTGTGGTTTCCAAAGTGAGAGTTTTCAGAACAAGACGTCCCTTGTATGCGTCGATGTGAGTGTGACCAAGCTTATTTATTCGATCGGAGGCTGCATCATTTACACGAACCATCATTGATCTGGGCCAGCGGCAACGGGGGGACCATGCTCTCAGTCTCTCAATGCGGTCGCACTGTTGCGTTCGTCACCCCTCATCGAGTCTTCGTTGTCTGAAAGATCCTTTTCGCTGGAACCGTGGAATCGGTACAGAAGAAAATAGTGGCAGTCATTTTTTCTAAGAAAAACAAACAACCAGCTCATTAGAAACTCTTTGGCTCAAGTTCCTGTTCCGTCAGGTGCTAATCCTGAATACATACAATTTGTTTATGCTCGGAATCCGTGATGCGTGAGCTCTGATGAGCGCAGCAAATGTGTTGGGGACAGCAGGATATGAGACGGTTCCAGTAAAGAGACCGGTAATCGGGCATGAGGCGCGAGGCAATAAAAGTAAAAAAAATCGCCAGCCACCAATATACAGAAAACGTGTTGCAGGAGACCGGACAAGTAGAACAACAATCACCTAAATTATTGGCCCCCTTTTCATTGACATAAACAAGCGTACAGATGCGACCAAGAATGGTTAATAGGCTCCGGAGACTAATAAAACACAGTGCAAACCTAGAATAACTAATTTCAGTTTGAGCACAACTCCGGCCTATTTGGCTGCCCCTCGGACAAGTCTTGCTGCAAGCAAGAAATCATATGGAACAAAACTGGTGGAACATACCCTAAACATACAATATTTTCCTGAAATCTCCACCGGGACCCAAAACATCCACTACTACTGAAGTCAGTGGGAGGTGCTTGTCCCTCATTACCATACCTAATCTCTGAAAACTTGGAACCGTATGAAGATCCAAGATTCTGGTAAAACTTTCTTGTCGATCAAGCCATACCCTCTGAAGCAAGCTTGATGCGTTGGTGATGCTCAGTCACTTTGTAGTCAACAACTTCTGAAAACAACTGGGGATCCAATATACAGTCAGACCGGCCATAAACAGCAGCTTGCACACTAGCCACCAGCTTCGCAATCTCCCTGCCGGAGAAGCCATTGGTCTTCCGTGCAGCTTCCCGGAGCAAATCATCGCTTATGTCCTTCACCTGTATCTTCCTCTGCTGCTTCTTGAACAATGCACCCCAAGAAGAGCCTTTGCCCTCTTCCTTGAGTATATATTGCTTCAAGTATAACTTGAGCAGTTGGAACCTCTCCTCCTCCCCAGGTATGGGAAACTCTATGACTTCATCAATACGGTCAGTGACAGCAGCATCAAGATCACCAGGTCTGTTTGTCGCAAGGACAAGGACAATATCCCTTGACTGGTCACCGGTCCGAAACAATAGTGCATTGAGAGCACTCCGCTGAGCTTCGCTCATATGGGTACTGTTCCGCCTGATATATTGGAAAATAAAACATTAGAGGTAGATGGAACTTATGGAACTTCTTGTGTGGAACCAACCATTTAATATATACACATTTACAGTTTCATGATGACTCTTACATCAATGGGCGCGGATGGCACCACCTGAAGGGGTTTTATTTATTTATTTATTTTTGGAAAGGAAGGGGAAGGGATTTTGGAGAGAGGTAACCATAGAAAGGTGATTGCAGACATTTCGTGAGAAAATACTAGTTCATTCTTAGCTTAATATGCCACGATAGGAGGGATGAGCCCATAGACTAAAATTATGAGAAACTATGTGTGAGAACAGAAAACTGTACTGCTGCCACAATACCACAGAGTACTGTCATTGCACATAATAAGTTTCCATAATGCTGTTGGGTTCTAATTAAACTGGGTTTAAATTAAGCTCCCTTCGAGCTCAAAAACTGCAGCACTGGTACATAAATCAATTAATGTTAAGATTCCAAATTAGTTCAACTCAAGATTGATAACTAAGGGAATGCGCATGTGCTTGAGCTCAACTCGCTAGTCATATTGATCAAAATGTTACCTAGTCCTGGAATCATATAAGAGTCATGTTAAAAACTTACTCGCACAAGAAAGCATCAGCTTCATCAATGAAAACCAGCATTCCTTTCTTGGACTTCTTAGCCCAGTCAAATATCTGATGGATCTTGGTAACGGCCTCTGATCCTAAGGGCGCAACATCTCCTCCCGTCATCATGGCGTAATCCAGGCCCTGTCATGCCATGAATGCAAGGGTATGAGTGTTAATGGATAAGTATATATGAATTGACTATCTTAAATACCAAACTTGTGTCCCCACTAGTCCCGTTTCAAAGAAGATAACTCAATTAATTAAAATAACAAAATACAATATCCAACAAAGGGAAGTTCCACAGACCACCAAACACCACTCTATGGCTTTATTCGTTCTAAACCTTATAAACTGACCAGAAGGGAAAAAACAAGTCATTTCAGAAGATTAGCTATTTTTCTATGGTGCAAGGAAAAATGGATCCACTGAACTTACAGATTTGCGAGCCATCTCCCTGGCTACTAAAGTCTTGCCAGTTCCAGGAGGTCCATAGAACAGCATATTGCGGAATGGTGCACCATGGGACTTTGTATTTGCAGTAGCTCGTGCAAGATGTTCAATCCTCCGCTTGAGTGAAGGGTGCAGAATAACATTATCAAAGCCTGTTCCGCTCGACAAGGATGCCGAGGTAGGTTTGAGCAATCTAGACATTGGCAGTGGGAACTTTGGCATTGATGATTCACGGATCAGCGAGGGCTGACCCAAGATTCTATTGATATAACCCCATGTAACCCTTGCTCCTTCCCTGAAGATTAAAAAGAGCAAACATTAAAATTAGAAGTCCATGCTTGTGAAAATGTAACAGGTAGTGAGGTACAGCTAATATTAGTTAATGATTTGTGTGTATGCACAATCTAAAATGAAAATTAATACGGTATATTGGTTTTGAGGCAAACCTAGTAGTATAAACTCCAGCAGCCAGTGCAGTAACTCCTCCAATACCCATCATTAGTTTACTCCTATCAGTCAAAAGCGTTCTGAACCCACCTACAAGTCCACATTGGAAAGGTTCATAACCAGTACAAATAACAAACTACTACATTACATAATTATTTTGTTAATAGATTTTTTAGAAGAATGACACTGATCCTTGTCAATAATTCAGCATACTATGACCAAGTATGTTTTCACAAATACAATGTATTACTTTTGATGAGACCAAAGTGCATCTTAGAAAATATGAGACTTAACGACAAAGTAAAATAAAAGAGAAGAGAGGGGGAAGGGGGTCATCTGTAAACGGCAACAGTATTGTTAGGTTAAAACGAAAACCATAAGACCTACAGGTATTGAAAAATGACACGATCAGAAAAGCCTGGATTATCTTTTCTGATTGCCTGACACATTCTATCAGAATAAAAAGGAATGGTAGATTAACTTCATAAATATTGCTAATTGAAAGAGAATTGAAACCTTCAACATGCGAAAAGGTTGTATTTATTGCAGCGAGCCACTTTTCTTTTTCACCCTTCATTTTTTCCAACATCGTTCTCCTTGTAATTTCTTCTAATTCTCTCTGCTCAAGGGCTCGAGCTTCTGCTTCTGCTAAAGCTTTAATTCTGTCTGTTTCCTGTTCTTGTTTAGCCTTTTCTTTCTCAGTCTGTATCATTTCTTGTAAAATCTTCTGTTCTGTGGCACGCCTAGCTTCTTCTTTCCTGATGGCAGATGCCTCTTGCATTTTCACAAGTTCAGCGTCTTGTCGCCTCTGTGCATCACGCTCCGTCTGTCAAAATCAATGCTTGCTTAAATTGTGTGTAGCTCTCATAGCAGCACCAAAAAATAGACACATATTTAAGTACATTATTATAGGAGGTGGATAAATGAAATAAAAAAAGGAATCTCTTCAAAACCTGCATTCTTTTTCTAGCTAATTCATCCTCATAGCGTAATCCTTGTGCTTTTGCATGTGCTTGTTGTTGCAAATTATTGCTGTACTCTTCAGCTTCTTTCTGTTTCCTCTCCTGCAGATAAGATATGAACAGAGTTATATAAGTACACTGCTGGCAAGCAACAACTACAGAAGTTGGATGCACGGACACAAAATGAAATGAAAGAAAATCTCTACCACATCACAAAGTTCTAGGCTTCTACCTTTCCATGCCGATCAGTTTTCCATTTATATGTTGTGGAGTTTCAAATATGTTGTTCCTTGCTATTCACGAAGGTCAGCCACAGTTATAAGTTTTGCACATCCACATGTTTTCACATCTCAGTTGTAAAGTTACTATGCCTTACTAATCCCACTTCTAATGGCAAGCACCAGTCTTATGCAATTGATTCCAACTAAGGAAGTTTGTCAGGCTGTTAGGTAAATTAGATTCAGTATAATTGAGCGTTTGGGTTGCGTGAGAAACCAATAACCAGACACTGCCGACGTCCAAGCTACAGCACTGAATATTATCTGCATCAACAAAGGGGGGGGGGGGGGGGGGGGGGGAAGGCGTCAGGTACTCACGATGTCCCTGAGCTTCTCATTGATGGCGTAGTACACCTTCTCGGCCTCAATCTCCGCTAGGCGTGTGTCCTCCTGCCTCCGCATCAGTTCAAACACCTGCAACCGACCGAAAACATAAACGTCGTCAGGAGGGGGCGGCCCCGGTTAGGCAGGGCAAAAGCGCGAGCATCTTGCCTGCTTGGCGAGCGGCGAGTTGTTGATATCCCGCAGCGCGCGAGCCATGCGCTCCAGGGTCTCGGGGTCGCGGCCGAACGCTGTGGCCCCCAAATTGTCCCCGTCGTCCGGATTCGACGGCGCGGACTGGCGGCGGAAGAGGGAGGCGCCGTCGGCGTAGGCGACGTTGGTGAGCGACGCCACCGCAGCGGCCGCGCCGGCGACGGCTGGCGCCGCCCTCCCCAGCGAGCGCAGGCGGAGGCGGCGCAGCATGACGAGGGAGACGTAGGGACCCAGGGTTTTTCGAGGGGTTTTTTTGGTTGGCGGTGCGGCGACTGGGGGAAGAGACGCGACGGGACGAGAGGAGAGGAGACTGCGGAGGAAGGAGGGGGTGGAGTTGCGCCGTCCGCCGTGGAAGGGTGGCTAAACCCTCCGCTATCTTTCTTCTTTTCCAAGGGAGGCTTTTTCCTAGAATCAGTTTGGGCCTGAACCTGCCGACAAGATTTTGTTCCTCAGGCCCATTTAGGCCTTGCTTGGCGAGCCTAACAATGGTGGGCCTTGCTAGATGAGTCCTTTGGGCCGTACAAGGCTCAATTGTCCTCCAAGCCTGACCAGAACGTGTGCTGCGCTGCCTGTAAAACATGCTAGGGTAGAAAAGACACTGAAATACAGAACATGTTACTATCTAAGAGCATGGTTTTGCATGAATTTTTCACAATATGGTTAACTTTCTGCTAATCTATGTTACAAAACAGAAGACGGGGAGGAGGCAAAGACACAAGCAAGCAAAACAATCGAACTAGGGCTGCAAGAGAAGGAAGACAATACATAAAGAATCATGTGCTGCTAGACGCTAAAATGAAGTTAATCCGCTACAGTAGGCCTACAACGGGAGGAGTTAGTAGTCATCTTCATCGTCCAGGTCTGGATCGTTGGACGGCCGTAGTCTCTTGCCATCTCGCCCACCGGGGCGTCCTCCCTTCTTTGGTTTGCCTCTGTCAAAAATACACAAGGAATCAGAGCCAGGCATTCGCAACAATTTAGACAAACTCGTTCATTCACTGGATCTCTCCGATGACTAAAGAGTTTGGAAATTGTATCTGAAACTTACTGCCCATTTGCAGGGGTGCTTCCCCCCTTTGAACGGCCTGGTCCATATTCTCTTCCATCTGTAAGGATGAGACAAGTATTGAAAACATGTATGTGTTTCCTTAGCTGCCGTGGATTTAAATTCAACCAAAAAAGGGGGACAAAGAAAGCTTACCATCTCGTCCAGTCAAATGTTCATCAACCTATATGCAAAAGAAAAGAAAAGGAATCGAAATTAGCAGACTCCAAAATTTGGAAGCAATAGGAAAACGGACAATTTGAAAGCATGTGGTGTTCAGCAACATTGAGCACTACTATCAGTACCGCTGGAGAAGTAACTGATGACAGAGAGAATAGCCTCTCGTCGGCCTGAAATTTCCGGGAGCGCTTGAGGCTGAAATCAGGCAGAAGCCATCATGAATGATTCCATGTGATCTGCACTACATGGATTGCTTGCAAAATGCAAAACAGAAAAAGGAACATTTGCATGTGCAGAATAATCACATCAGACTAAATGCAGTAGAGGAGAAACAGACATGACATAGCACTAGCATAGAAAACATTCTTTTCTGGGCTATAAACCACATTATGTACATCTTGCACCCAGATTTCATCCAATATCTAGGTTATACATGACCCATGCTTATGTATACAATTCTGAGGTCAGGTCACATTCAATATAATTAATGATATTGAAGAAGAGAGACATTGAAATATTATGAGAATTTACTTCAGAAAAATAATACTGTATACAAAGAGTACTATATCCCTAAATATAATGAAGATCTTCAAATACTGAGGCTGCATCAGCTTATTCAAGAACCAAATAATGAAACTTAGTGTCTTACTTAGAAGAGTTTTTTGAGGATGACAAGAATGATTCGAAACCCTTCAGCACACTTCCAAATTGATTAGACTCTTGCAGGTAGGTGGTCTCCATATCATAAACCTGGGAGGGTATTGACAATTAACATTAGTTCGACAAAAATTACTCAAACCATGAACAGTAGAACTTTAAATTTCTCTGGTTGCATCATTGCTTGTATATTTGTTCATGTCTAAGGAACTAATGATTTTTTTCAGTTTTCGCTAAAGATAACTTCCCAGGTATGATAATTACTCACCTAACAAGTAAAAGCACACTTCAACACAAAATTTTAAAAATATTCTGACATCTTTATGCGCTCCTTAGGTATATAGATTTACCTTTAAGTCAACTTTACTGCATGCGGTGACACTGCAGATGTTGTAATGTCCCTAAGACATAGGGTTAACAGCCACTTATTTAGAGAAAAAAAAGGACAGTCACCAATACTGGTAAGTATTATGCTTCCTTGGTTGTATTGAGAAGCTCCGAACAAGAGGAATATAATTCAGTTGTTCAGCTGATTTAATAATTTTGGACGAAAACATAAGATTCACTACTGATGTAAAACTATTTTTAGTATTGTGGAACGCTTAACAGAATCCTGTGAGAAATCATACTAGAATACAGCATAAAAAGTTCTTATGGTCATCATATAAGTGGAATGTCTCATTTATCATGATTGGTTTCTCACAAACACAGCATAACAGCAACCTTTTAGTTTGATAACCAACACAGCAGTTCTTTTAGCATCAAGTGTTCCATATCTCCTGAACTGAAAGCTGTCAGTAAAGCATATTAGGAAAGGAGCCCTTTGGAAAGAGGGCATGGTTAAGCACATCAGCAAAATTCAGTCCACTTCTCTAGATCATTTCATTTAGTCCAATCGTAAACCTCACTCGCTGCATCAGTGGCTTCCCCGGATTGAGGTCATAATTCAATTCCATTCTCTCTAATCGAAGCTACAATGGCTCCGTTCAATAACATCAGAGGTTCAATGTACTTGTTCTTTTTTTTCGGTTAAGATTTGTATTGCTATTGAGGCAATAGGTGCGCATGTAGGACAAATTCAGGTTGCCACATACATCTGCAAGTCGAATTCTACAATCTCTCACCGACCCAAATCAAATGTCAACAACCAATTTTCCGTGAGCGGCGTTTCACATCTTCGGCAACGGCAAGTCCCGTGAGGGGCGCCGAAGAAAGATCGCATCTTTGGAACAGCAGCCGCGCCCGCCGACGCAAACCCTAGCCAGAAAAGGAGGGCCCGGGAGAAACAGCGGGAGGTGAAGACCTAACCTGGCGCTCGATGGAGCGGAGCTCCTCCTGGAGCTTGGCGCGCTTGCTCATGAGCGCCGAGAGCATCGCCGTGGGGTTGGGCGCCGGCGGCGCCGGCGAGGGCGCTGAGCCCGAGGCTGCCTTGTGCGCGCCGCTCCCTCCTCCGCCTCCCGAATCCATGGCCGCCGTTTCTAGGGTTTGAGTTCGCGTCCGCCCGTCCGGGGTGTCGGGTCTCGGCTCGCTCAGAGGTTGCACAGTTACAGCCTACAGGCGGGGCGGATCGCTGCCGATCCACCACGTCGCCCGCGAATCCTTCAGTCAGACCCTTTTTTTTCAAAAAAGAAAAGGATTGCGGAACTTAAATTATTTAGTCTCAAGTTGTGAGATTGGCGCCAGGGTAAATTTAATGGTGCAATTTGCCAATTTGGTTGGAATTGTTAAGGCTAAAATAAAGTTTAGGGGAACATGTCCTTTGTGTCAATTTCGCTTCTGTTAATACTCCAAGTTTACGTAAAATGATAAAGTGAAAAGTTTGGATGGCATTTGTGTAAGTCGGCATATATCCTTGAGTGATTGAATCGGCATCATCCTTGAGACGATAGGAAGCAGGGTGACGTCACCGACGTCTACGAATATTCCCCCATTTTTTTGCTGGGAGTTTGCACCTCATCTTATCTTGCACCCTAAGCTGGCAGTCGGCAAGATAGATGCCACCATGTCCAACAATCGCAACATAAACAGAAAACTGCCGCTCAAGTTCACGAGAATTTCATGTTCAGGATAACACATCGCTTTCATCAATCATGAATGCAAACGACTGTGTCGCTGGATACGCCAATGTACTCCCTATTCAGGTTTCGGTCTTGGAAGACTGTACCCTGCGGTCTTTTTTTTTTTTTTTTGATGCGCAGTGGATGTGCTGAGCCAATCGGTGACAACATGGCCGCCGTCCTGGGGAGGTCGCATACAATACAAGGAAAGATAGGTGACCTGGCAATGAACTGTGCAGGCTGTGGCCCCTGAGCAGCGGCAACAACCCACACGATCCGTCGCTAGCTACGAGCCACTGGAGATGGGCCAAACTTTGTTCAAAGTTCCATCTATGCATATTCCTTTCCATGATACGAAGCAAGACCACAAATGGTAGAGGTAGAGGGCAACGAGAATGAGCAGCTCAAAATCGCCAATTCACCATCACAGATTCACAGTGGCAAAAAGAAGGCGGCAAGGGAAGCTTAGTCACTTGGCCAAGATGACCAGTTTTTCCTCATCATACAGCTGTTGAGTATTTGGACATGAGTTTGGAATCAGGCCAGAGCCTGCCTGCCTGCGTTATCACATCACCCTGCTATACAGAAACAGCAAATAATTCAACACCAAAGGCATGACAACATAGGAAGTTTGGGACAGGGCCACAGGGGCAATGAGTACACACAAGGAAGGAACCGCAGATTTATTATCACCAGCGCATAGCACACTGCACACCACTGTCAGGTAGTAGAATACAGCAAACCGGCCATAACTATGTTACTACTATTGTGTATACTTGTCTACTATCGACAGCTGTCTTTTACACCATATCTCAAAGATGATATATCTTTTTTAGATAATGGAAGACAAAGATGATATTTGTACACACATAAACATGGATGGAAGCCACGAAATAGCATAGGTAACATCATCTTTCGTAAAGCACCAATCATGCTTCGCAGGACCGATTGCTGCTTCACGCTCTAGGGATAAGCTCTTCCATGACAAGACCACATTCACTGCGGTTTGAGGTACCTCATCCTGAAACAAGAAATCACAATGCGTCATCATTATCTTGCCCAATATTGGAAAGATTGGAAAGCTAAATTTGGTATGCATCCTCATGCAACACAACAACAAAAAAAACACTATTGAAAAGAGCTTTATACCTGTCATAAAAGGCGAAAAACTTTAAGGTGGTGGGGTTTCTGTACTGCTTTAATTGCAAAACCTTAGGATAATAGTATGGGACCACTACTACACAAGGTGCCATAGGCATGGGGCCAAGAATGCAAAGGCTACTTCCAGAAAACAATACCTCAGATTGGCGCTCTAAACTTGCCCATTTGTTTCGCAGACTAGTGGCAACAGTACAGATATACTAGATGTTGTTACTTGCAGAAAAGAATTTTCAGACCAGCAAAGACTAACTCTTAGGAGCTTGCAATATGTAGTTACCCCTTTTCTCATTTCAGCCAAGCGAGCTTATTTGTCTATCAACAATTGCACAGAATAAAAGCACTGTTAGAGTCACCCCTTTCTTTTTGGATTAATTCTTTTGTGACCTTTACTTCTGATTTTCTGGTATGAATAGGTGTTGTATATTAGTTTCCGCTACTGTTTTCGCTCAAAAAAGCTTATCTGTTCTACTACAGGCACTTATGTGATCAGGTAATATTTAGGATCAGTAGCTGCATAGGAGTACTAAACTGAATTGGATCAGATAGTAGATGTAATTATCCACTTCGAATGAATGGTGTTGTGAGCCAGGATCTGCTGTGCTGATCATTTATAGTTCATCCTACATTTAATCAGATTTGTAAGTTGCCATAAAAAGCAGGTCATAGACAGCTAAATAAGGGAGAGTCTCAATCAACGCAGGATACAAAACAGAAGAAAGAGCACAAAATTTCATCTCAAGTTGGAAGGAATCCTTATAAACAAGACCTACATCATAAATAAGGTATCATCCTAAAATGAAACCCTACAACTGCAATATAGATAATTCATAGAAAATGGGTAACTTGCAGATTCTCGTTTTCCCATCATTTGATTAAAAATGACACATAAATAAACGTTAAGAAAAAAATAATTAATGTAAATAAATACTAAGAACCATGGATTTACTTACCTTTTGGAAAACATATGATAAGGATAGTCAAGACTGGGCCCACGTGTGCATACACTTAGGTAAGCTAAAAAGGTATGTCGCATATTAGGGTGAGAAAGATAATCTAGGTGGACAATGGAACAAATAAAGTAAGGAATCGACCAAACGAGCTTCAAACTCAAGTGACTGCATCCAGAAAATAAAAGACAACACTGTTACACATATGACAAGAAAATTGCGTGATAAACATCATAATAAGGGGATGTACAATGTCATGATGCACAAATGGAGCAGTGATGGAGAGAGCAATGGATTACTCACTACCTCTTGTCATCATTGGTCTTGCACCAAGAACTGCCATTGCTGCTGCTACCACCAGAGCTACTGCGGTTGGATCCTTGACAGCCTCCTCTAGATTCAATGTCCTGAAGGTCCGTCTGCAGCTTATGGTAGTGCCTCTTCACATCCTCAACTGACTTTCCACCGCCAACTGCCTGTGCAATCTTCTGCCAGCGGTCTGGTGTGTCTTCGTCATATATTGCCAGCAAACTCTCGAACAGCTTGTTCTGATTATCTGTCCAGGACGAACTCATTATTTTCCTCCCTCTTGTGCGCTTTGCCAGCAAGAGAAAACACTTCAAGAGAGATAAAGGGGCAAGTAATGGCCACCGCTTGTTGCTGTTTGTGTCTGTGCATCAAAGAGTGAGGGCAACGGTGCTCTTTATATAGAAGGAGCATCGAATAATACCCAGTAATGGTGGGGATGGATTATGCTAACAGTACAGAACAAGTTGGCAAGCTATATAGGAGGAAGCCAAATGAAAAGTGCAAGAGGTGACATTGTTCCATTAATTTCTCGCATATTAGAAGCTGTAGGGAGGAACCACCAGCACCTTAGGTTTGCTGAGGCAGACAACGAACCTTTAATTTGTTTTATGCGTCAGATCTTCATAGAGATTCTCCTGTGCAATCCAGAAGTGGTGGGTCACTCTTCACTATTACCTTCAGTCCTCATTCTTGCATCTTGATCAGAAGTTTTTGGCAGATGCTACAAAACTTAGGACTTAATAGAAATTAAATATATGCCTATATAGCATTTCCCTAATTAGGGAAAGGGAGCTTTTATTAGATCAGAAAGGATAGGGTTCCTTATCTCTTCCCTGTAGATATTATTATTATTCAAAGCATTCACAAAATCCAATGGACAGAGGAAGAAGTTATAAAAAAAAATGGATATATCATTTTGTGGTCAACAAACAAATTGGACCCAAGAAAATCAATATCCATCTCCATTATCAGTCCCATTTTAGTGTAATGGTGACAAATTGGATATTTTTGTCCAGAATTTATCCATGAACAGAAATTTATCGAGAAATGGGCCCTAAGTGAACATGAAAGTCTAGAATTTCAGCATTCTAGGAGATAAACAACACCAACTTTCAGAAAAGTCTTAAACAAAAAAAGAATATATCTTATTAAAAAATTAGAATATAGCACATGTCATGATTAATGAAATGTTTAAACCATTATAATCTCTTCAAAAAGTTTGCCGTGGTACATGTTTATTCTATGAAGTTGAGCACAATGTTTGGTTCAACTTTTATACAAACTACAGTGAAGGAACCTTGTCGCTTGGTTCTTCATCATATTATATAGAATAACCTCTCAAACTAACACCATCGAGAATTTGCATCTCAGCAAAATGATTAATGAATGTTTCTGGCTTAAACTTTGCCTCTAATTACTGCAAGTATCAAACCAAATACAAAGAGGCTACATGGCAGTAAATTCTGTATTGTTGGACAATATAAGATCAAATGTAGCCACTTACAGTTAAACTTCAAACGAAAAGCAAATAAACACAGATAATTCAACAAGGAAATGGTTAGAATACACAACAGGGATATTTTGTGTTATCTTGATAGCAATGGAATTATCTTAATTAATACCGGAAGGAACATAAATCTTCTCTCAGTTTTTTTTATTATATTCCTATATACTTAAACAGCACTAAGAAAAAGATGCCTCAATAAGGCAATTGTCATTAGAAAGTAACAATTCTTTGTCCTGTCCCCACTTTGGATGAGAAACTTGTGTCCCCACTTTGGATCATAGAAGCACCTTGTTTTGTCCTGTCCCCACTTTGGATGAGAAACTTGTGTATTTATCCATATTGATCCTCATGATTCGTCGATTAAGAACATAGTGCTACAAAATATACATTTTTGCCAGCATCCACACATTTGACTGGGAAAACATCTGGAGCTGTTAGAAAAGAGATCTGTGAGGAATAAAATGGCTATCTTGTTGTCATGACAGTAGAGAGTTCATGCCTAGATTTTCCCCTGATTGTGCGGAACACTAGTTCTACTTTGCATCAGTCACATCAGAACAATACTAAAGGAGCTTCAACATATGCGGATCTCCCATGCGATACTTTGAGTTCTCGTGAGGTACAGATAGCCTGAGTTAAAGCACTGGGAGGGAACCCCACCATGAAAATTGTAGGATTCTCAACCAACTTGAATTTTGTTTTGCAAATCTAGTGCTTAGGCCAGATTTGATTCGAATGTTCATTTGACTCTTTACTATATCATATCTCCCACCGGCAAAATTATTGCACTGGATTTCCTTATTTCGATCTTGAAAACATGGTCGTACAATGCTCCCTGAATCTATGTATCAAAATCAATTTTTGTTTTAACTAAAAATACAAGATTCACCGCACCAAAATCCTGCCATGATATGCACGAATACAATATAAAAGATGAAAGCAAACAGTCAATAGTTCTGGCCAAATGCACATAATCCAAAAGGCAGCAGCAACTTTAGTTTACAAGGTTTAACCTAAGCACTTAAGCAAGTTGGCCCATGCAAAGAGAAGGATTCGTGGAAGGATCTTATAGAAGAATGGTATGTGCTGATTTCCTGATATTCTGATACGCTCCAAAAGAATGAAGAGACAGATTCCTCTGGGTAAGTAAGTAGTAATCTTATAGAAGAATGGTATGTGATGGTGATGTCATAATAATAGAGGAATCATCAAATATTGCATCTGAAAGATTGGATTCCTGATGCGATTGTGCACTTTCTGAAAGGCAAGGAACCTTGCAGGGAAAAGAAAGTTGATGAAGGATCTGTGGCCTAGGAGCTAAAGAGTGATGCCCAGATAAGATATGATAAAACCACTGTGAGAGGAGGAGGTGACAAAGTGATGGATAGAAAAAGAATAAGATCCAGTTGATCTTCAGAGCCTGACGTTCTTCTGCTTACAGAACAAGTGGCTCGGCTTTGTAGACAGGAAATGGGCACACGGCTTGGACAATGACAGGCAGCAGAATCAAGCAATGCACAGGAAGAGGAAATCACGAATCAAGCTGTTTGAGAAATTTATTCAGAAAACACATCATCAGGTTCAAAACTCCATGAATCACCCCAATCAAGAAAAAGGAAGGGCTCCGATCATCACCATGCATGGAAACTGTTACGTCAGTCGTCAGGGCATATGACACCCCAGTGATTCGCCTGATGTAACACAGCATTCCTACGTAGGCGTTCCTGCTAACCAGAAGAAGTATTTAGTTGAATATGTGGCGAGATCATCGAGTTAGGGTTGCCATCGCCACCCCCAGCGCGTCAGTGCCTCAGAGGCATTCGAACAAACACCTGGCGCCCGCGCGTGACGCGTACGAGCAACGGGATGTATGCTCACCTCACACTCAAAGCACTTACCTTTAGCGGCTCGAGGAGGCCCACGGCGCCTGCGCTGCGCGGCCGGCTCAGCCAGCCTCCGCGGAGGACGACGGAGCGGAGGCGCGCAGCGGGGTGAGGGGGAGCGGAAGTGATGCGCCGCGCCCTCAATCATTTCCTTCCCACGCTCACCCACTTGCCCGTGGTCGGGCGGGCTCTGGCTGGCCTCTGGGGCGGCGGCCTTGTCGCTTGTCGGTGTCGGGATAAGCGGGCCCTGACGGCTGGTGCGCGCCTGGGCTCCTTCAGTCCTTCTTCGTAGTACACATCTCATCCAGCCCAACTGGCAATCTAATGGGCCACACGCGCGGGGCCGATCTGTGGGCCGCGGGCGAAGCATCTCCCAGGCCCATCCTAGGCTGTGCGCCTGCGCCACAAAGGCACGAAGCCCAGTAGCCTGTGCTAGGGCTGGCGCTGCGCTCTGCCTCTAAGCGTCACCTACCTGTGCTTGCTGTGAACTTGTTTGTGATTAGCAAGATCACTCTGGTTTCCTCTCCAAAAAAAATAAAAAAGATCACTCTCGTCAAGGTTCTCTCCTCCCATCCCGACCGACGACCTCCGAGTCTCCGATGATCGGCGTGCGGCGTGCCGGCCAGCCAAGCAAACAAACTTGGCTTGGAGAGCCGGGCACATGATGTGGACTCACTCCACCCCCATCTCCACTCACGAAACCTGCTCGAGCAAACGTCGGTGCTGCTGCTGCACCGCCGGTGCATCCAAACACACAACCACCGCGATGGGCGTTCGCATCCCCGAGCAGTTTCTGCAGAGAGCGCATGCTGCGTCACAGCCGCGTCCCCCCGTGACCGGTGTGACCCTCTGGGCTCTACTAGCAGTTGGTTCGTCCTCGTCGAACTGAAACGTTCAGAGGCGTTGACGCCGCGATTACGCGACCCCCCTAACTCGTAGCGCTACGTGTATTTTTCCCTTCCACTTGCCCACGGTTTGCGACTTTTTCCGAACAAAAAGCACATGGCGCAGGCGGCGACGCGAGCCCTCTGACTCCCTCGTTCTCCGACCAATTCAGATACGACAGAACCCTGCGCGGCTGCGCTAAGGAACACGCAGTCGCATGCCCCTGAATCTGATGATGATTCCCGACGGCCTATGCGTAGAAACAATCTGCAGGGGACAGCGGCTGCTGCACGACGGCCATGACCGGATAGATGATCCTCTTTCGCGTCAGCTGGACATTTTCGCCACAGAAGTTACTGTGATTAACTGCCAGAATAATCGCCGCTCGCGAAAGCAGTCGTGCGCCGCGGCGGTGGCGCTACTCGTGTTTGAAGTTTGAGTCCTTCGCGCGTTGAGTTCGTGCGTATCCGTATCGCTCCTTTTGCGTGTGCTGGCTCGCGTATTGGAAAGACCATTCCATTCTCCATCGATCTCCATCTCCATCCTATAGTAATTCCTCCACCACCGTTCTACCTTTCCCAGCCGATTGACCCAGCTTTAGGCTCGCGACCAGCTACCATTCGCCGATGCGGCGACGCTCGCGTTCACCTCCGGACGGGACGAGACGATGCGATGCGTGGCTGCTTTCCCGGTCAATAAAGGTCGAGCTGTCTCCACCGCTGCAGATTCATACGCAACCGCAGCGTATCATCCGTGGCTAGCAAAAAGGTTTCGATGGATTACCCTTTTCGTGATAGAAGATCTATAGAGCAGCCCGTGCCAGTTTCCACGAGGCGTCCTCGCGACCTGACCTGACGCTACAATTTTAAAACGCCCACTCCGGCGATATTCATTGACCGGCGGGGGAGGAACGGGGCGCGCGCATCCGTGGGGTCAGCGGCCGAGCGGCCCGCCCCCGCGGCGGCGACGACGTCGCCCGCGCGCTCGGTGCCTCGGTCGCGATGAGGTCACCGGCGGGCGCGGCCGGCTGCAGCGTTGAAGTTTGAACGCAGCCGCGTCCTCTTCCTCTCCCTCTCGCTCGCGCGCCCGCGGGTCGCCGTCGTCGAGGAGCGAGTCCGCCGAGGTCCCGTCGCTACGCGCCACGTACAGACAGCGGCGGGGTCGCGCAGTCGTGCGCTCTGATCGCGGGACGGGAGAAAACTGTTGGGGCGCGATCGAAGGCGCGGTCATGTTGCGCACGGCCGCGTTCACGTGCGCCGGAGTGGGCCGCGGCGCCGCGCGGCGTGGCCTGAGATCTGCGCGCGGCGGCGCGCCGGACTACTAGAAGGCGAGACGTGTAAGCAGGAACATAAATGGTCACTTTTCGGCAAAAGAAAGAAAAGATCACGGCACGAAATCTAGCCAGCACTGGGGTGACCATTGAAGGCACAAGCATCGTGGTCGTGGCCACCTGCCAACGGCCACCACCCGATGTCCGGCGACGGTTGCTCCGACACGTCGGAGCCAAGCGTTCCCGGTGTGTCGGGTCCGTACAGACTACAGAGGGCGCAGAAAAGCAGCCGCGAATCTCATCATGGTCGATCAGTGATTCAGTGCAAGCTTCTGCCACGGAGCCAACTACGCGGCCACGTCTCCGCGAGTTGAGCCCGACCGGGACCGGGCCACGCACAGATGCCAGTGCGCATCTCTAAAGGCCCAGGCCTCCTTTTCTTTCGTGGAGCGGGGGGAGCCGAGTAGCTGACCTGTCGCCGGCACCATTTCTGCACGCCACTCCTCCCCTCACCTCACGTCGTCAGGGGAGGGGAGACGTGGTGGTATCGGACGACAAGCACGCCGGAGGAGACGGACGGGTCGGTGGAAACGGAGGCGAAAGATTCGATTCGACCGACCCACCACCAGCATGGTTGCGGGGGCGGGCCATCCCCTGCCGGCCAACACCTAGCCTGGAGCGGAGGCGGCAGCAGCTTTGGCTGGCCCGGCGAGAGCGAGACCCCATCGGATGGCTCGCCGAGAAGGTGTTCGCGCCGGCCTCATTGCCCGTCCCATCGGCGCCGCGGGAATTCGCCGAGCAACGCTCGCGCGCGCCTTTCCAGAAAAGAAAGTAGCAGCGGCCGTTGGCTTGTGGCGCACTGCCGGCGGGCGGCCGTGTCGCTGGAAGCGTCCGATCCTTTTCGCGATCACCCTTTGCGTCCCACCACGGGGGAAGAGAGCAGATCGAGATGCTGCGGCCGGCCGTGCGCCCGTGTCATCTCGCGCTCGCGCTCGCGCTCGCGGTTGCACGTGCCGGGCCGTCGTCTGGCCGCTGGCCACCTGCCTCGCTCTCGGCTCACGAACCATCTCGCCGTTTGCCGTACGCCGTGCGGTCTTGCATGCTATCCTGCCATTCCGCGAGGCGTGAGCGATCGATGATGAACGCGCTGGTTCAGGACACCATAATATAATGCCAAGCGCATGCACTACTCTGAGCGCCGTCGAGCTTGTGTAATGTTTCTGCCACAAGATTTGTTGTCTCCCTGTTGATCAAGAGCCTCTTTCATTGTTTTTTTTTACAAAGAACCCTTCTTAGTTTCATGAATATTATACGTCAAGTTTGTGAGCATCGATGCTGATGCTGGTTCAGGATGTAACACATAGATCGCCGAGGAATGAATGCTTGTGTCGAAAGATTTGCTGTCTTCCTGTCGATGAAGAGTCCCTTTCATTGGTTTCAAAAGATTTAGGAGGATTTAGGCTGCCTTATCCACGCTAGCTATATGTCTGGCGGGATTAGGTTCAGTTTGACTGTTTGAGGGCCGCCAAAGCTTAAAACTTGAAGCCGAGCCAGCCACTCATGGACTCACCGCTTCACCACACCAGCTTCCGGAACAAGTCAGCTTATGACGGAAGCTATAAGCTCCCGAGCACAGCTGTACCTGCTACATAAACAAAGCTCTCAAGCCTCCAACCGTGTCGGCCGCCTGACACCGTCACCGAGACCGGCGAAAGCGAATCTTCTTCTCTGAACTGAACAGGCCGGGTCGCGTCGTCAGCAACCTACTGCTGGCTAACCCGCTGTCCTAATCCCGCGACGCAACCTGCTGCTGCCCGGCTGCTAATCCGTTGCCGTCATGTGACTAAAAATCCCGCTGGATGCCGGCGGGCGTGCGACGCATGCCGCGCGCGGAGGCGGAGGCCGGGAGGGCTCCGGCCTCCGGGTTCCGGGGGTGGGTAGGTGGCCAACTGCCGCGGAGCCGCGTCGCCCATCATCGCCGGAGGAAGGTGGCGCGCGCGGGGGCGGGGGCCGCACGCAGCCGCAGAAATCATCGGCCAGTCGCCCCGCGGGCCCCGCGGCCAACACCAGGATCCAATCCGATCCAACCTCTCTCTATCTCTACGGTCTCGCTCCGTCGAAGGAGACGGGAGGGGAAGGAGGTGGCGCCATCGGTGGCGGGCCCCGCAAACCGCTAGGCCGAGGCGACGACCGGGAAGGAGGCGGGGTGGAGTGCGGTGGGCGGCCGGGGAAGAATTCGACACGAGCCCGAAACGAATAAAAACACCAGCGTGCGCGGTGCGGGGCGCTGTGCCCTCCCTGCCCCGGCCCCCTCTCTCTCATCATTTCTCCAGCGAACCCCGTCGGCCCTTCCCACCCTCCCCCCTCTGTCTCTCTCCTCTCCGCTCGGGCGCCATCTTTATCCATCTCCGCTGCTCCAGGTGCGGGTCAGCAGGTGCGAGGGGAACAGGTGGGGAGGAAGCCGTCGGGCCGCCGCCGCCGCCGTCCACGATCGGCTGCTCCTCGCTTGCCGGTCCAGGGGGCCACCGGGCTGGCCAGCCATGGTTCGGTGAGCCGGGAGGAATCCTTGCGCTGCGGGCCAAGGAGCCTGTTTTCTCAGTGGTTCGTGGCCTCTCTTCTCTTTCGCTTTCTCTGTATACGTCTGGTTCATCTCGTGATTGCGGGAGGGTTTCCATGTTGATGCTCCAGGGTAGGAAAGGAGGATCCTTTTGGTTACCTGCGTGCACCGTCTGAGTTTCGGAGAGCGCCCTCGGCCTCTGGATTCATTGGTCTGATCGATTCGTCCACCAAGTACGGGGAGATCCCAGCGACAAGCCGAGAAGGTTGGTTGCCTTGCTCTCAACTTCTGCTCGGTTTATTATACCAAGGGACTGCTTGATGATTGTTTCTTCGGGTGTTCTGTCCTTGTGTCCTCTGCTGCCTTCCCCTCTCTAGTAACGAGCAAGTTCAGAAGATTGTTCTGTTTCTAGAACAGATAAGGATTGCTGTCATTTCCATGATAGATGAGCGGTCCTGCTGGCTGATTTTTGTACTTACATCGAGTAATCAATTGCTCGTCTACTCCTGTCCTGTTATTTACTGGGACCTGAAAACCCCACCTTGGTTAGTTCTAGGTCGACACCTTATCACAAAACAAAAGGGTCGTTTTGTACCGGTCTCTTCTCCTACTAGTATTTTTTTTCCCTGCACGAGTACTCGGCCAGCCTGCCATTTCTGACCATGGTGTGGAAGCAGACGTATCGTGTAATCTAACTCTAGGAAGTACTTACAAGATGTAATTGATTGGGAATCGTGTTACATGAATAAATCCGGTTTATCTAGTTTTTCGTTGCGGCTGGCATAACACCTGCAAGATGCAGTTATGGGTTAATAGAACTAGGTTTTTGGGCACTGGTGTTGAGGCATGGATAAGTGCAGTTGGTGCAATGTGAAGTCCAAACTCAAAATGTTTGATTAAATACAAATTTTGTCAAATTGGTTTTAGAAGACTTTTCTTTAGGCCAAAAAAAAGTCAAATGCTTATTGCTATTTTTTTGATACAATACACAAATATTTTTGATGAAACAGGCGATATTAAATAGGATACAATACACAAATATGGATAGTACATGTGTTGCCTCAAGGAGATAAATTATTGCAGTGAATATACACTTAGCTCAAACTATATTAATTCAGTCTCAATATGCAACAGAAAAATATTATGTTCATAAATTAGTCGCCTTTTACCAATGGTTGGGAGTTCAACTGAAATAAATCGCATTTGGTTCTTTTTAATTGTTTCAATGTTAGAAAGAGCTAAAGCAAATTTTGACCTATTATTTGACTTCCGCCTATGGTGGGTGAATGGGACTAACACACCCTCCATTTAGCCATGGATCACAGATCTCCAGGTATTGACTATTGAGTCAACAAATGCTAATGTTGACCTTTGTTCAAAATGTTATTTAGGTGGACAGTTGACTCTGTAAGATGTGTTTAGTTCCATAGTTGACAACTTGCCTATAGCAGATTGAACCTGCAAATTATCGGTGTTAGATAATTGCTATAAACATTGATAGCATGAACCCTGAGATTTGATTTTTGTTTTAGCTCAGGATAAAGGTAAATAACATTAGTCAAACATTTTACACAATGCAAATAATGCAAAATAAATTTGACTTTCCCTTGTTACGGAGCCATCATATCCTTTGATATTAGACATTCTTGTTTGACATAAACCATTCTATCCTTCATAAGCGGCAAGCAACTAACCATTCAGTTATGACTGTACTTGGATCTGATATGATTTTACCAACCTTATTTGGTGTCCTTGTAAGACTAGATTCCTCAGGATTTTCGCTCCGGATTCTTTGACATTTTGATATTTTCAGGACTGCTGAGATCAAGATTGGCGACCTCTTTTGTGGATGGCAAACAGAAACAATAAAGTGATGGGTATATCTCAGCGCAAGTCTTGCCCAAAGGTAAATTATTGTGCTTCTTTTTTTGCACTATTTCTTTCATTTTCCATTCAAACATGAACTGTATGGCCATGTGCCACTATTATGCAAGTACGAACACTCTTTGCGACTTTGCCTATGGTAACGTGTTCATATTCCTTTCATTATGCTAATGTTTGCTTCTGTGTCATGGCTGATCATGCAAATTTAAACACAAGTAAACTGTTGGATTTGTTACATGATATTCCCTGCCAGTTCTCAGTTAAAGACATGAGAACAGCCGTTAAACAACACAAATCCTTGCGTTTGAATGTCTAGTGACCTGACATTAAAGAGGAGCTCATTTTTACCAAGCTTTTTTTGTCTATGATTTCATTTCATTGCTAGAAGCTTGATTCATCTTTTAGATTATTCTTATGAATCTGTTTCGCTGGATGTGTAAATTTCAAGTTTGTTCTTTCCATTATTGTTTATGTGATTCATGTTTCACTGTTTTGCTCTTTTAGGTTCATAGCTCAATGTGTAATGAGCTGACAATGATGTTGGATAAGGTTTCTTCTATTCTTCCATCAATAGAGGCAGCTCGACCAGGTTGTAAAGCAGGCATACAGGAATTATGCAACTTATATAATGTTGTTGAGAAAGGGAAACTCATAACTCTACACTGCATTGAGTGTAGTAAGCTCTACTTGGTACGTTGTCTTGATGGAAACTAAATATTCTGCTATCCTATCTATATTGTTTTATTTTTTTTAAAGAAAAATGTTTGATGATTTTGGATATTCATGATTCAGGCTATTACTGGAGAGGCGATTGTAGCAAGATGTGAAAGGATCAGGGACTCACTTAGGCGGAGTTTGTTCCTTATTCAGAATATGGTTCCACCAGCACTTGCTAATCAGGTTAGCTGACGTGGTTTGCTGTTTTAGTCTATTTTATCTGTACCAGTTAGTTCAATTTTTGCTACTATCGGTTTCAAGGAAAATGATCAACTTGTCCACTTGCCACATTATGTTCTAATAGCTTATAGAACAAAATAGCAGGCCTGCATTTTACCTGCTGTGAACTAAACTCAACCAGAATCTGCTTATATTCACTTGTAGGCATTCTGTGGGCCTATGCATAAGAATATATTGCTTCACCATTTAAGTTCATGTATTGCAGTTTGTTTCATTGCTATTACATTACTGCATACAGATTGCCGAAGTTCACGATGATCTCCGGGATGTCAAATTTGTTCTTGATCCAATGGAAGAAGAGCCTGGCAAAGCCATTTTACAGATGCTCCGGCAGTCCAATGCAAGTGAAGAATTAGAACTTGAGACATTCCTGCAGGCTGCTTCAAAGTTGGACCTGACATCTCCTAAAGCTCTCTTAATTGAAAGACGAGCAATCAAGAAACTGCTTGACAAGGTTAATGGTGATGATCCAAAAAAGGAGGGGGTCCTTAAGTTCTTTCTGTACCTCATTAAGAAGTATGGAAAGAGCATCAGATCAGAGACTGGTGAACAGAATGAGAATATACAATCTGAAAGTCAGTCTTTAACTCCAAGCACAACTTCCAGTGATGCCGGCCCTCCTGAAAAATGCTACACACCAACAGACTTTCAGATTTATGAGGATCACAATAGTATGTCTGGAGCCGCTACTCCGCCTGCTGAGTTCTGCTGCCCAATATCAACAAAGCTAATGCATGATCCTGTTATAATAACATCTGGACAGACTTATGAAAGAGAAAATATTGAGAGATGGTTCAATGAAGGATATGATACTTGTCCTAGGACACAGATAAAGCTAGAGAACTTCTCCATGATCCCAAATACCTGCATGAGAGATCTCATTTGCAATTGGTGCAAAGAGCATGGTTTTACGCTTTCTGATTTTATTCCTCCAAGTGAAAGTGCTTACAGTTACTTACCAGAGCAATTGCATGGTTACTCTGTGTCAAGTTTGCACAATGTTTCTGTACCTCTCATTGCTGGAAAGGACAACCGTTTTGTGATTGACCACAGCAATACATCTTTTGCATTGTCTGATGCCAGTTATGTCTCTAATGCATCCCACGCTAGGGACATGGAGGATTCAAAAGATATTTCTCAGTTCTCTTGGAACGCTGACTATCAAAAGTATCTGTCGTTCCACAACTTCAACCAGGAGATGTTCCTGAGGTTCTTTCATGAGCTTTCAATGCTCCCATTAGAACTCCAAGACAAGTCAATTAAAGATCTGAAGAATGTTCTTGATTATGAAAATGAGGTTTCATACGATATGGTTTCAAATGGATTTGTAGAAGCATTCCTTGAATTTTTGAGAAATGATACTGGCAGCCACAGTGTCCAAGTTCAGAAAGCTGGATTTCAATTTTTTCTTGCTTTTCTTTCCAATAGCAGGTAAGATCACTTTCTTACTCTTATGTTGGGGGTTCAGTAACATCTATGTGTTTCCAACCTTTAGTATAAAAGGGCAAAGTAGGCCTTTAAATCTTCCTGCTCTAGCACTATATTTATGTGTTCTGTTAGTTAGTTGGTATTGGGTAGTTACTTATATTCATACATGATATTTCATGAGATTATTTTCAAACATATATTTTCTTACATGTAGGGCTAAGGTTCCATCTATGAATGAAGAAGCATTTCATCTGATCATATCCTTCCTTGACTCTGAGTTAAAAGTTGAAGCTTTGTTGACACTACATGAGCTGGTTCAGCACTTGAGCAGTCCAAGGTCTCATGTGATGGCCTCTGTTGTTACTCCTCCATTGTTCAAAATACTGGCATCTGAAGATACTGAAGGGCTTGAACTTGCCCTGAAGATTATCTGCGAGCTTTCATGTGATGCTGATATAAGATCTTCTCTAGTTTCAATGGGAATAATCTCAAAGCTTGTTCCCATTTTCTCTGAAGGAAGCTTCGTTGAGTGCTGTTTGGAGATTTTACGGAACTTATGTGACATGGAAGAAGGTGCGGCTCGTATTACAATAACCAACCGGTGTCTTGCTTCTGTTGCAGAATATCTGGACATAGGAAGCCCTAAAGAACGAGAGCATGCAGTGGTTATCCTTCTGGAAATATGTTCCCGTAGCATCGAGGACTGTCTACTCGTAATGAAGGAAGGCGTGATCCCTGCCCTAGTGGACTTGTCAGTGAATGGAACCGAAGAAGCCAAAAGCTGTTCGATCAAGCTGCTCCATCTTCTCAGGGACATGAGGCGAAGCGACCAGTTCACTAACTCATGTTCACAAGAAGTGGTTGCCACAGACGTGGTAGAGGATGCTCCCGACAACTCTGTTCACAAGAAGCCGGTATCAAAGTCGTCCCGTTTTTTCCAAAAAAAGTTGAACATCTTCTCCAAACCTCGGTCACTCACACTGTTTTGAAAACTGGCAAAGTTTGTTCGAGTCAGTAGTCCTTTTAGTGGAAAGTGAGTAGTCCTTGACTCCTTGTACATGGTATGAAACTAACCACCTTCTGTATAGTTTGGTAGTGGTTGTCTTGTCCGAGTGAAATGCTTGATGAGATGGTAAGAGTTTCATCCACATGTATTTCAGTAGAGTTTCCTTGGTTGTTATGGCACCTTTGCTGTGTGTAAAATCAGTAGATATAGCAGTTCTTTTGGCGGGAAGTTTGCCGTTGTGTACTCCGCTGTTTCCAAGATACCTGCAAAACCTGAATAGAAGCTTGTTTTCTCTGAACAAGTCTGTTCCTCCAAGTCCGAGATCTAGTCCATATTTGCCCCATCACCTTGATGGTTGGCTGGCTCAAAATACTGCCCTTGCAACTTGCAGTAACTGATATGCCATATAAGCATGCTGCTGGGTGCTATGAATTTTGCTCCGGAGCATCTCCATTCCTGCCCTGAAAGTTCATCGACAGTCTAGTCCCTTTCGGGACAAAGGGGAACAGGCCTCCCGTTGGCGCCCATCTCCTCCCAATTATGCTCACATGGGGGCTACATCTCCATCTCCATCCGAGTCGGCAGCCGCAAGTCAGGTCAGAGCATTTCCCCTTCCCCAGCAGACGATCCGTCCCTGCTCCGGTGCTCCCTCCCTCCGCCCAGGTGCAGCGCATGGAGTCCGGCCGCCCATTTCTTCAGTGCCAAGGCACCATCATGAAGCTCAGGATCACCCGACGGCCGCCGGGTTTGTCCCAGGAGGAGTGGTTCGAGTTCGAAGCAGTAGATCTCCATGCACCCCTACATGCCCCGGAACACCGCCCGTTTCGTCGCCTGTGCCCGCTCCCCGTCTGATCTCGCCTATGCTGATCGATCGCCTGCAGATCGTCTAACCGGTCTCGTCGATCTCAGCAGACAGAAATTGCAGCACACTACTCTGATCAGCGCTCTGGTGTGACCTGTAACCGCATGGGCATGAGTAGTAGTGCAGAGACTAGCAGCGGCGGTCTCGGCTCATCGGCACGTGTTCGCCGGGACGACCGAGGCCACCGCCGGCGCTGCCCCGACCCCCGAGCTCAGCTCACACGCCTCCCACCGGCGCTAGCTCTCCAAGTCTCCAACTGCTCGCTGTCCCGTTCAGGCATCCAGTGTGTGTACTGGCCAAGCCGGAGCTTTCAGCCTGGATCGCAGTCACGCCACAGGCTTTACCGATCCCTGACACGCCTGCCTGCCTGCCTACCGTCCTACGCTACGCGTCGAGATCCTGCAACCAATGGCTCCTGCTCCGCACTTGAGGCCGTCGCGTCGCGCCCTCCCCGATCCCAATGGCACCATGGCAGCTGGAGCGCACGCAGAACGCCGGCGGGTCTCTCTCCACCAGCGCGCGACGGGCGCCCCGCCCCGTAGGCTGCTGCTCCTTCCCTTTCCAATGTCCATAGTGGCCTAGCTAAAGCCTAGTGGACGCCGCCGCTCCTCGCTTCCTTTTCTTCCACACCGGGCCCCCCCCCCCCCCCCCCCCCCAAAGATTCGGTGCATCGTGTGCCCAACGGGGCTATGGTCGGGTCCCTTTCCCTGCTGAGTGCGCGGCGACCACGCCCGCCCGCCTGCCTGCCTGGCTTGAGGCTGCGAGTGGCAGGAGGACGCTGCACGGCGGCGGCAGGTCAGCTGCCGCTGAGGACGACGCGACGGCTCCTGCGGATCATGAGATGCTTAGCTTCCGATGGCGAGGACTGACCGGGCGAGGGGCGCGCCGCATGGGCTGTGAGTGGCTGCACGTACTGTCTCGGCGACGGAGACCTCAGTTGAGCAGGTTCAGGGATGGCGATCAATGATTATCGGGTGCACGGCGGGTTGGCGATGGTGGTGTGGCGCAGGGGCGGAGCCCCATGATGCCCGGTTGCTGGGTCTGGGTGAGCACTGACACGGCTGAGGCTGATGTGTGCAAGCCAATTGCTTTGCCGACACCCTGATTAGATAAATCTTGGGATTCAGAGTCTCATAATCTAAATTTTGGATGTTTTTGGATGGGAGGGGATTGTGATCTAGTCGGTAATTGCTGTAGCACAGAACCGCTTTGGAGGAAGCTTGTTTCGCAATTTCCAATGCACACCTGGTTTTCTAGTTCAGCGGTTTTGCCAAGACCTTTTATCAAAGCTCTGATGCGAGTAAGATAGACTCATTAGGTTCACTTGCATGAACACGCATTTAGATTTCAGATGGCTCTGATCTGCGATGACCATTCAAGACTATGAGTCCGCCGCTGCAAACTGACCGGACCCTCGATCGAAGAACTATCTGAACTGCAATGGCAATGTGAGCAGTTTTTTTTTTTCGAAAGACCAATGTGAACAGTTTTTGGAACTTGTATGTTTTCCATTTCAGCAGTTGGAGGCCCCTGTTCCCTTTGGTCGTGACATTGTACCTTGCCCTTATCTTCCCAGCTGTGGCGAGGCCAAAAGGCGCATCGGACAGAAGAGAGCCACCCGAAAGCGAAGCAGATGGAGATGCCCCTCGAGAGATCGCAGGGCGGGCCTATCTCGGATTGGAGGCCAACAAACTTGACGATGACCAGATGCTGCTGCCTGCATGGTCCTTATGATTGCCCCTGCTTGTAGGTTTCTCGTGCAAGCTTCATTGTCTCCTGAAAAACCACTAGCTTCATTAACCAAGTAGACAGTAAGTACATTTCAAAAAAAAAAAAGTCAGTTCAATACATCTTAAAAAAATTGGTTAATAACACTATTCTTGTGCCACTCCAGGATGAATAACTGACATGTGGGGTCTAGGGCCACGTTTCGATAATGAGAAATTAATTTTTAAGTGGAAATTTATAAATAGCGCGCAAATTGAGTATTATGTTCTCAGTAGCCCCAAATATATCGAATTCGGGAAATAGACGCTCGTGCATAGGGTTTTTGTCGCCCTGCATCATATCAGGTGTAAGTTCAATGTCTAAGATCCCATTATTCAGCACCATATCAGGTTTGTTTGTTTCTTTCTTGGTTCATGTACACTGGATCTAACGCTAAAGAGCTCTGTTTGTGAGTGGAAACCCCAACAATCAGCATAGTACTGGTCTTCAAATCATGGCCACGTCAGATTCACCTGTCATTTTTTTTTCTGACAGAACATGGGACTGTAAAGTTGAGGTTGCTGCGGTGCCACCATGCCAAGTTTGACACTGCATCAGAACAAAAGTTCGAGTGCCCATGATGATGAAGCAAGGTGAGGTGCATCGTTAAACAGGAGATGATGAGGCTACTAACAGCCTCCGGGCTCTGGAATAATCCAGTCCGTTTCAATCAAAGTCCTGGGAAAAGGATAGTGCTCGATCGATGTGTGATGGGAATGCTAGTGCCACATCTCTGGCCTCTTTTGAGGGATAACCTAACGAGAGTTGGTGACAAGGAGATGCAACAAAGCAGAGGGTGGTGGAGACGTCTTAATGCCCTATTAGTTGTTCTTCCATGATCCACCAAAATCATTAGTGCTTTTTTGTCTGTTCATATATTAAGGTGCATGGACCGAATCTTATAGATATTCCACATGTACTCACTCCTTCTTTATGCAGGACATTTTTCTTTTTGAAAGGGGTTTATGCAGGACATTAGGATTTGAAAAAGATAGACATTGTGAGTTTTGACCAATAATTAGTTAAATGATATGCATGATTAGTTTCTAAAAGCTTTACCATCAGATTCATACTTCACATATCTTCAAATGCTAATATGCCTTACATAAAGAAAAGATGTGAGTATGTAGCAGAATAAAATTCTCTGATACAAACTCATATTCAGAGATCGCTGTTGTATTTTACTCAAAATGCCTTAATCGTGTCTATCGAAAAAAATGCCTTAGTCATACACAGAACACAGCAACCTCTTAATGAAAACAAAACAGAGTGCCAAATCTATGCAACACATACCAACATGAATTTCTCAGTTTTCCCTCAGCTTGGAAACATCGAATTTTTATCATATTTACATTAAAATCGAGTTGCCTTTCTATGATATTCGTGTGCGCGCGCGCGCTTCATCCGCTGTACTTCTTGCAGGTGCTATTGCTCTCAGCTTTCTACAGGCCAATCCAGCACGCTGTCCTCGTTCCCTGCAGACGCCGTCGTCCTACCATCTGTCCAACGGATGAGCACGCCACTTGGACGGGTGGACCAGAGACCAGACCGGGCGCCGCGCCCGCCTGGGTTAGCTGGCGCAGGGCCAACGGATCGCCGGGGTGCCGGATCGTCACCCCGCGGCCCGCCGCGGCGGCATCGGCATGCCCGGCGCATGTGGGGTGTCCGCCCAGGGGTGGCTTTCGGGGCCCCTGTTCAGCCGCACCGGCAGAGATCCCCCCTGCCCCGCCCCTCGCCGGCAGCGACAAATAGAAGACAACCCACAGCGCCCCCACACCGCTCCTCGCGGCGGCCTGCGCTCATCCGCAGGGAGGGACGCCGGGCGGCTGCCGCCGTGCCCCCGGTCAGACGCGTACTTGCCTGCATCTGCATGGGACGGGGGGGCGGTGTGCGTCTCCCGTATCTTTGATCGGGAAAATTGGAGGGAAATGCGACACCTGCTTGTGTGATCTGCGACGACATCTACAGGCTCGAGCATACTCGCGGTCTCGCAAAGCACGGGCACGAGCGTTGCCACGGGAACAATGGCGTTCCCATAGTGTCGGCATCGGCATTGTTATGTGTGCCCGTGACTTATAAAGCTCTGACACCTAACAAGGTCACGAATGGCTCCACTGTTCTTGGGGCGACCTGTGTGCGTGACGAATCGCCAGCATGGACACAAGGCCGGTAGCTGTTTCTGGAACTCCAACGATTGATCGATGGATCGATCCATGCGTGGTGACTCAGAGATGGATTAAAAGATGTTTGGGTGGTGCATCGTGCATGCATGGGCGCCGCGCCAAGGGAGCACAGCCCGGTGATGGCCGGGGGCATGGAGCTTCTTGCCGCGGAGCAGTCCGTGGTTACTGCGTGGCCGCGACGCCGTGGCGCCTCTCGGCTCTCTCGAGTTCGCGGCCTGTGTGGGGCGCTGGCGTCGCACATGGTGCCGACACGTCGCCATGCACAGCCGTCTCTTCTTCTCTCGTCCCCTTTCGCGCTCTTTTTGTTTATTAAGGGCCGCCTGTTACTGCAGGGTGCCCACTGCCCCACTCACCCCCACTCTCACTCCATTCTCACCCTACCCTCTAATGCACAGGCTATAGTGCCAGCTCTCACTTCACTCTCCTCCACATCAGCTTTTCTTTTCCAGATTTAATTATTTCAACCTCCTTTGTTCGAATACGCAAAAGAATTCAAGAAATAAATTTTATTCAACTTAAAAAGTTACCGATTACATAAAAAATAAAAAAATTACATAATAAATAAAAAAATTACATAATAAATAAAAAATTACATAAATCTAAGGATAACAATGTACCCGCACATGCTCAACCAAATCCTGCTGGAGCTGTGCATACATCGGTGAGTCCCTCATCTCGGTGTCCATCTGAATTCTGGCAGCTAGGCTTGGTGGTGCATCGTTGTGGATCGCCGGACCGACACTGAACGCAATTGTCTCATAGATATCGTCCAAATCGGTATCACGCTCGTCATCGATGATCATGTTGTGTAGGATGACACATGCACGCATGATCAACCCAAGAGTACGCTGTGAGTAAGAGCGTCTGGGAACTGTTATAATGTTGAATCTAGACTTGAGCAGTCCAAACGAACATTCATAAACCCAAGAGTACGCTGTGAGTAAGAGCGTCCGGGAACTGCTATCTTTGCGCCAAGCTGCTTGAGCATTTGTGAATACCTGATGCTTCTCATACTGCGGAAGAGTAATATCCTTCATAAACACCGGCTAAGAGGGGTAGATGCTGTCGGCAAGGTAGTAACCCCTGCTGTACTCATGTCCATTAACCGTAAAGTTCACTACGGGTGCTTCTCCTCTAAGCACATCAGTGAATAACGACGACTGATTGAGTACATTGATGTCGTTGTTGGACCCGGCCACTCCAAAAAAGGTATGCCAGATCCAACGATCATACGATGCAACGGCTTCTAAGATAATGGTGGGATGTTTTATGTTCCGCTTTGTGAATTTCCCCGCATGTGCCACCGGACAGTTTCTCCACTGCCAATGTATGCAATCGATGCTCCCTAGCATGCCCGGAAAGCCACGCTCCTCGGCTTTTGCTAGTTGACGTTGAGTATCCACGATATTTGGTCGACGGCAAAACTCATCCCCGTAACAGTGAATGATGCCTTCACAAAATTTCTCTAGACAATCTAATACGGTTGATCTAGCTAGATTTAGGTACTCATCTATCGAATCCGCAGCGTCTCCATAAGCTAACAAGCGTAAGGCCGCGGTACAATTTTGTAGCGGAGAGAGACCACGACGGCTGCAAGCATCTTCTCTTTGGGTGAAATATGGAGAGTATTCACCTAATCTACGCATAATACGTAGAAAAAGTTGACGCCTCATTAGGTACCTTCGCCGAAAGTAATTCGGAGGATAAACGCAGTTGTCGGCGAAGTAGTCTTGGAACAGCCGATCATGAGCACCCTCACGATCACGCCTGATGTAGCATCGACGACGTCGCCTTCTGCTTGACTCCTCTTCAAGATTGAGCATCGCCTCCTCATACTCCGCTTGGAACGCATCGATCGTTTCAGCCTCCATTCCTTCACTCGAGTTCGTGGTAGATGAAGATATGGCGTCGAGAAGAGTGAAATTGAAGTGTGGATGGGAGAAATGAGCTCAAATGGGGTGGGGAAGGAGTGAAACTCGGGTGGGGTATTTATAGGGGGGTTAGGAATGAAATTTGGGATTTTTGCAATTTTTTTTGAATTTTTTGGAGTTCAAACGGTCAAATAACGGCTAGTTCAACGGATAGTCCGCGTGGACCAATAGAAACGCGCCACGTCACTCCCGCCCCACCCCTCTCGCCCGCGCACGCTGACGCCAGCGCGCTGCCTCGCTCCCGCCCGCCTCCCGCCCCCGCATGCCTACAAACGCGGGCGAGAGCAGGGCGATAGCGCCCGCTCCCGCCCAGCGAGATCCATCCCGCCCTCTCTCTCCCACTCGCCCGCCTCTCGCCCGCCTCCCGCCTGCGCCGCGCCGATAGGGCGGCGGTACCGCCCCCCATTGGCACCAGCCTAACACTTGACCTATTTCTTTGTCCAAAAAAAATAAAACTGAACCTATTTTAGATTGGCACTCAAGTGATTTATCTGAAATTATGCATCATATCACTTGGCCGCAAAAACAACAGAAGCTCACGCATCATCAGGGCCGGGCGCCAAGTGCATGCATGCAATGCATCGCTACTGTCCCAAAAAAATACAATCCTGACCTGACCTTCATCCTTGTTGCACTGCCAAGTGAAAGGCACCCGTTCTGGTCTTTGCACACCCCGGTCCAATTATTTTCTGAAACGATGTGCCCTGGCCTTCGCTCGATTTCCAGCTTCCTTTTCAGAACGCGATGATAGAGATCCGAAGGCTTTGCTTCCGGATTCGTGTCAGGAGTGATCATTGCTGGACCAGATGATGTGCACGTGTACACAGTGCTGTTCGTAGCACTAGTACTCCTCCCTTGCTTCCATTTTTTAAAAGGAAGAGGCTTCCTTTTGTTCTATTTTGATCATGGGAAGATGCTTTATTATTAGATATTCATTTGGGGTTTGGGTGAGATTCGGAGCTATATTTGTATCCACAAAAAGTGGCAGTGCCTCGACCACGACTGCAGTCTAATCCTGCAAGATATGCAGTGTATCCATCCATTCTTGTTCAATGGCCAAGAAGACCAAATCAAAAATCCTTCAGATATTTTCCGTGTTTTTCTTGACAAAAATAAATGTTTAATTCGAGAACCGAGATAAAAAAAAAGAAACAGGGAGAGTATAAACCCCGACAGTAATTGCCTGTGGGGTTACTATTTTTGATCCGGTGGCCTTACCTGTTAATGCGAGAGCCCAAGTGGCAGGCCCCGTGTGGTGAGTCACCGGGGCCCGGCCAGCACAGAGAGGATTGAGCTGTCCATGCTGTTATTGGAGCAGCTGTCACCTCCCCACTCGTCCTTTTGTAGCCTCATCAGGGGAAAAAATTCAGAACAATGGGCACATCTCACTTTCAGCGCACGCACAGCTCGAAAAAACCCTAGTTCATTTGATGCGCTGCTGATTTCATTCACACCCTCAAGGGTCAAGGGACCGAGAAGCCTTTCCTTTCCGTTTTAACCTGCACCCAGTGTTCATACCTCTCCATGGAAAGCTTTCTTCAGAACGCGGGAATTGCCAAGAACTTGTGCACGAACCAGATGCTGAAAAAAAGCCAGTTTAGCTTTCCCTAATTGAGCACTGATCTTTGCGTGCTGTTCATCCTCGATGCCCTGCTGAAGTTGCAGCCTATGCGTAAGTAACCGAAGCGCCCCGCACCCGCGCCACCCCCCCCCCCCCCGGGCAGAATTTGTGGGGCCTACGAGTGAGCCATTGCAGATGCCAGCTGAAGAAACACGCTGCCCCCACACTCTTTTATCCAGCCTTACCTCACATGACCGCACCTAAAGGCATCACTGCAGCAGGGCCAAATCCAGTCTCCCATGGCCAAGTACCATCGCCCCAAGCAAAGGTCTCCCTCCCCTCCCCTCCCCTCCCCTATCCATCCGCCCGTCGTCCTCCCTATATATATGGATTGGGAAATTTTCCGGGAGGGCACGGACGCGGGGGATCGAAAGGGACGCGCAAGCTTCACGCACAAGCTCCTACATAATTGCTAGCCAGGCTGCTTGAATTCTCTCTTCACCGGGGGGCTCGGGCTCACGCACCACCTGCGCCAAGCAGCAGCAGCTTGAGCCGAAGAAGAAGCCTTGTCACTTGTCAGGCATCGTCGGCTTTTGTTTAGGCGAAAAGTGGTGAGCTCGTCTCGGGAGGGCTGGTGATGGCGCGATGCCAGGGGACCGTCGGGAGCCTGTGCCAGGGGCTGCTGGACCTCGACGACGACAAGTTCGGCGCAATGTGCAGCGCATTCGGTTACCTCCAGGAGTGGCCGGACCTGGGCGCCATGTGCGGCGCGAGCCTTGGTGCGACGCCGGGCGCCGGCGACGGCAACGACGACTCCTCCTGCAACGGCAGCGGCGGGCTCAAGAAGAGGGGGCCGGACGCGTGCCTCGACGCCAAGGTGAGAGATTTCTGCGTGCGCGGTGCAATCCTCTACCGGAGATGTGCACTGCTACTGCCGTGCAAATTCAGTTGAAATCCTTGACTGACGTGTGGCGAAAATTGACCTTGGCAGGGTGATGGCAACGACATGAGCAAGAGACCCAGAGGGAAGCAGCAGCAGCAGCTGTGTGGCCTCGTTGAGGTCGCGGCGCCCGGGAAAGGGAAGCAGGAGAGACCAAAGGCCGGCACCAAGAAGAAGGCGGAGGCGGCGTCGACGGCGGCGGCTGCCGGCCAGAAGACCGACTACATCCACGTCCGGGCACGCCGCGGCCAGGCCACGGACAGCCACAGCCTCGCCGAGCGGGTACGACCCCCCCCCCCCCCCCCCCCCCACAGCTCGATTATTGAACGAACATTTTGCGTGCTCGTCTGCTCGATGCTGCACATCAGCACCGATCCTGCCTTGTGCATCCTGCTGCTGTCAGAACTCAGAATCCATGGCCGAAATTGATGTGCAGGTGAGGAGGGAGAGGATCAGCGAGCGGATGAGGTATCTGCAGGAGCTGGTGCCCGGGTGCAGCAAGGTCACCGGCAAGGCCGGCATGCTCGACGAGATCATCAACTACGTCCAGTCCCTGCAGAAGCAAGTCGAGGTAGCTGCTAGCAGCCTGCCGTCCTGCTTCGTCTTCTCTTCTTCCAGCTTGTGCGATCGCTCACCGAGGGCTCTTCTTGCAGTTCCTGTCCATGAAGATCGCCGCGTCCAACCCGGTGGTGAGCTTCGACATCGTCGAGGACCTTTTCGGCAGGCAGCTGAAGCAGGCGTGCAGCCCTGCCGCCCTTCCTGCGATGGCTCTGCCGGCGGGGCAGCTGGAGCCGACCGGCCTTCAGATGAGCCCCTTGCAGCAGGTGCACCCATCTGCAGCAGCAGGCTCCAATGGCTTTGGGCTGGACATGGTCGTCAACAACCTGTACCCTTCCGCCGCCGCGAGCTGCCCCGTGTCGGCTGCCACGCCGGTGATGGCGGCGGGCGGACCGTCGATCGAGCCGTGCCTCAACGTACGTGGCCGGAAATCAGCTGTCCTCGACTCTGCTTCCTCCCGTTCTCTGAACTCAACCCAGTGATTTGCGTTCTCTGCAGGTGAATGGAGCTGCTGCTGCTGCCTGGGACATTGGCTCCCAAAATCTCTTCGGTGGATTTGATGCACAATTCCAGTCAGTAGAAAGTGAGTAGCTGCTTCTTGAACGGCAAACCTGAAGTTACTCTGCCTCGTGTGAAATGAAAGAAACATGGTAGTGGTTAGATGATCAGGGGAAAAAACTCCGTGAACAAGCTTACAGTTCAGAGTTCAGAACGATAATGTTAACACTGGCAGCCGATTAAAGAACTCTACAGATTCAAACTTGTGTGAAATGTGCCCCTCTTCAGCATAAGTTACTGAATCCAGCTGCTACTTTCCTTGCAGGTGACTGCTTGCTAGACAACCTCAAAATGGAAATGTAAGAAGAATTAATCCTCGTTACTGGAGTTTTAACCACAGCAAAATTTGTGGCTGAAGATTCTTTATTCGTAGCAGCTGTACTAATTAAGTATTCTGTCAGCAATGGCAATACAAGTACATTTCATATGTTCTATGTTTGTCTGTTACACTCCCAATTTCTAAACGCTCCTTCAGAGCCAAACAATACAGAGGGTTCAGAACTTCAGTTACGAACAAAGCACCTAAACCATGTTCCCACAACAATCCAACAACAATATACAACACTCTACCACCTAAACTGAAAGTACAACAAACATAAACCACTGCCTCCCGTTTATCTTCCTTCAAAGCACAGACTGCTCACCAGCTTCTGCAAAGACATAATTCGACCTTGTAATGGAAGTAAAGGATAATTCATTTGCACAGTGCACACTAACAATAACCACCGCAGAGTATTTTGAGTGCATTGAGATATCAGCTGAATTTGATTTCAATATTTACAAAGACATGCACTGACAGGGCACATGATTTGAGGGTATTGAGATACCAGTTCAATCGTATTTCAATTTTCATGAGTATGACTAATTTCTTTTGAATCAGACAGCATGTCTTAGTTCAGAACATAGCACAATATAGTCCCAGGAAACTATGCTTTGCTCTCATTGTGGCTAGACCAACAAAAGTATTAGCCCAAAATCATTTATCACGTCGAAGTTTGTTAATCTGGAACCATAATATTACTCCCTCTGGATGGAGGAGTTTGGATCCAGCCCTCTCCTTCCACCCATTGTGCTAATCTCGTCAACAAGACTTCAGTGCGCAGAGTAAACGAACTGTTCTTTATCATTCACATGTTTTGCCCGTCAGAAAGATCCAAAATAGCTTACAATTATTTGATACAGGACACAGGGACAGATTCAAAGACATAGGACAAACTATTTCCTTGCGGTTCAACATGACTAGATGCTTCTTGCACTTATCCAGAGCCATTCCCGTGCATGTAAGCGTGTGAATTCACAAATGCATGCTAAACTTGGTAGCACTATACCGTAGACCTTTATTTGGTACCCAGTCTTGTTTTCATGTAATGCTTGTGACAAGAGTAAAGAACTTGAACTGACCTTTGCCTGGCACGATGATAATTGGTGCCGCTTTACAGTTGTGGAAGCAATACTCACTGACACTTCCCTGCAGCACACTACAGTTCAAAGGCAAAGTTAGAGATATACTTAGAAATGCAATCTCCAGCTCATGTTCAGCAATAAAATATGAACTAGCACCAAAAGGTAGAAAGAACAGATAATAAAGAACATTCAATTGCATTCATTTGCTTTAGTGCCAAATCCTTCTCGTCATTTCAGATCTATTCAGCAAATTATCAGGTTCTTTAAAGGGCGCTCTAGTCATTGTTTTTTTCATGCATTTGTACAAGTGCCTCACCGTAATTCAGGCAATATGCCGTTTTTGATACTGATCAATTGGAACTACCTTCTTGAATCATTGAACCATGGGTTTAGCACTCAGCATTTCTCAGCAAACTTCCATAGTAGGAGATACAGGCATAGAATTAAGGGGACATAAAGAGTTGTTTTACATCATTCAAAAGGGAAAAAGGCTAGCATATTTTATAGCTGAATCTTGCAAGATCTTTTTCTTCAAATGATGGCCTTTAACTTTCCAGACAAGAGGACCATACATGCCCTAATTTGAGCTTCATACTACCAATAGTTATGTTAATTAGACAAATACTTGATAGATGTTCTGAGGCCAGCAAACAATTCTCAACAAGTTAGCATTAAAATATTTTTTTCCTTGTTGAGTGGAGATCCTAAAGATGACTTCATATCAGAACTGAAAACATGTGGTCGCTACTCTGAAATTTATTTTTTGGAGTAATTATTTTAGATGTTGAATAGGTGAGCAAAATTTTGTATCTGCAACTTACAAGCAACAAGAAAATTGTATGACATATATTGCAGTAATTTAATCATGACAAAACTCCAAAGAAGATCTGTAGATTGAACAAAAAAATGTGAGAAAGGCATTTGCATGACAACTTTTATGGATTGCATGCAGCATGAAAGATCTCATTGTGATGGTGACCAGAAAATTTGCTATTGCAAAGTTGGCTAAGAGGCCCAGTACCATAAGCTCCCAAAGCGAACAAAAGACCTGAGTTTCTAAACATGGCACAAATATAACTGATATGCAGTTTAAGAGTCATTTACCTTTGAATAATTCCTCTACCACGTGTACCAAGAATGACAGCTGCCGGCTTCAATCGGTCTGCTTCCCGGCATATAACTTTTCCAGCATCCCCTTCAACAATTCGCGCCTTGGTACGGACCTTACAAAATCCCAATTAAAGGTACATGTATCAATTCCTTGAGGAAAATATGGAGAGAAAAAAAAACAAAAACAGGTATTCACAAATGTACATACTTCAGGGCAGTATACTAACACTATTTTTTCTAGAATACAAGGCAGTAACTGAGGTGTATGAATTAACCCTTTGTGTTATACATAATGATCAGCATAAATGCTTGTATGTTGTACGATCAACATACAATGCTTGCATGCAAAACAGCATAACAGTACACACGGACATATAAAGGATGAAGAAAGCATACCAATAAAGTCTTGAATGCCTCAATAGCCAGATCCTCCATTAGCTCCCGACTTTTCTCATACACAATCTCATTATGCACACCTACACAGACCAAACTTCACAGTTATTGCAAATTTAACGTACTCTTCAGCCTTATATAGTTCAGATGCTTGACTGATCTTTTTAAAGAAAATGCAAAATATGAGGAAACACCTCCGGTCTGTAAGATCTGAAGTGACAGCGCTACTGCACTATACTAACCTGACCTACCCGATCATCAATCTGTGACATCACCAATCATACTTAACATGTAGCAGGACAAACATAATTGGTTCGCTCAACACGTATGATCAGAACCAGACGTAACTGATTTAAGCCAGAACTCTGGATACACAAAGAAGCCGCCAAATCGGAGTCAGATGTCCAAATCAGTCGACACCTTAAACAGTTCGAACTGTTAATTAACTAGTCGTATGGTCACCAACCTACGGCATAATCTAAACTGCCTCGAAGTTAACTAATGCTTTAGGAATCAGGATAGCTAGATAGATGGAGTATGCAGGCAAGGACGCAAGGTAGGGTCTCGAAGGATGGATGGCGGGCGGCGGGGAAGAGGAAGGGGCTCAACTGGAGACGGCGTGGACGAGGTGGACCGTGTCGGCGATGCGCGCGATGTGCGCGAGCGCCCAGTCGAAGGCGTGCTTGGAGTTGGGGCCGAAGTCGACGGCGACGAGGAGGTCCCTGCCGCGTCGCCGCTCCCCGGTCTCCCGCTCGAGCTCCGGCGGCGCGTCGGGCACCACGGGGACGAGGCGCGGCAGCACCACCTCCCGCCAGCTGTACTCCTCCACGTCCTCCTCCACCGTCTCCATCGGTCGTCCCCTCGCTCCCTCCGACTCTCCACGCAATCGACGGCGGTTGCAGGCGGCCGGAGCCCAGAGCACGACGCCTTTTTTTCCCTCACGGGTTCGGGGATTGTGGTGGTTGTGGCGAGGGCGGCCGCATTAATTCCCGGCGGGGTTCCGTGTACGCGTGACTCGTGGACTCGTCGTGTTCCTCGTTGAAAGTTCCTCTGAATTTGCGCCCAAGAAGAAAGGCGGCAGATCAAATTTCCTTCCGTCCCCTGCGAATTTCTACGGCTTTTTCCTACCAGCTGAAGAGATCAACAAGCCAGTCTTATCACCGAGACACCGAGTGATCATTCACAGCGAATACTGGTGGTAGCAGGAGGAGACGTGACTCGTCAGTCTGAAGAAAATTCAGCATCGGAAGGTATGCCTCTCCAAGCCTACTGGCATCCGCGTCAGCAGCAGCAAGGTAGCAGCAGCCTGATCGCGTCAGCGGCTGGCCTCCTTCAGTCCTTCTAGAAGGTCGGGTCCAGTAGACCTCTGCTTATCCGTGACAGTATCGTCCTCTCGACGAGCGTCGTCCAACGGCTGCCTGTGCATGGGTCAAAAAAGAGGTGGCTGACGTCATCGCGTGAGAAGAAAGTCACGGTAATCGGTTGGCCTCGCAAGTTTCGTGGCGGACGCGCGGCGCCGCCGCCGTGCCACACGTCACGCAACGCCACCGCGGCCTTCGAGTGCGTGCTCGTGGGCGGCGGCCGAGACACGCGGACAAGGACGAGGCAAGTGGCTTCCAGCATGGCTGGATCATCTCGCCGGGGAAGAAGACAGCCATTAGGATGCAGGGGCGGCGATTCGTCGACCCTACTCCGCGCCGGCGCGGCCCCCTTCTTCATCCAGGACTATCATCTCCGTGGAGAAGACGGCCGGCGTCTCCGTTCCATTAGCACGGTCGCCCTTTCCGATCGCCATCACGCCTGGACCTCGCGGCATGGATGCTTCTGATTTGGTTTCTGGGCTGAGGGGTATGGATGGGGTGCGCATGCTGATGCGGCTTGGGGTGTGAGCGAAGCCATTCATCCATGGATATTCCCAGGGCGTGGCGAGACGGGCTCTTGTCGGCGCTCCGGAGCCGCCATGGCCGTCGCGGACAGAGCTTTCCCGTCAGCGGTGAGTCAAAAAGTTTACAAAATACCTCCAAACATTACGTAAACCCCCCTATTATTTTACATTAAACTCCGATCCTATTTTTACGTGGAACCCCTATATGGCGTATGTGGGATTGTGATTAGTGATCGCGATCCGATTTTTTACATAAAAGTTCCTAAAAGGGAATAATATTTTTCGAAATAGTCCCTCTGCGGTTTGCGCACTCTTTCCCATGGCTGATGCTCCCTTCTCGTCCAGCGACGGCGACCTCGTCGCAGCGAATAGACTCCCGCTCCTCCTCCGGCTCTCCCTCCCCCTTTCCATGCGGGTTTCCGCCGCCGCACCCCGCCCCTACTCGTCTCCCACCATGGATTTCAAAGTGACCAGCCGGCACGGCACTACCGCCGCCTAGAAAAGAGTACAAGGTCGACGACGAGGAGGAAGAAAGGAATGGTGCGCGTTGCGCAGGACGGGCACGTGGATTCCCCTTCAGAGGCCGTGGGTTCCCCTCATCTGGCTTGCTCACGCCACCATGGCCGGAGTCGTGCTTGCTTTGTTGGATGGCACGTGGTGAACGGCAGGACGGCGGCGGCGGAAACGATCCGATGTCACCGCAGTTTGCATCTGACTGAGTTTGATCTGCGGCTGATCGCGTACTGCTTCTACCTCTTTCCTGACATCTGTCTAGCTCGATGCCCGAACTCGAGCTGATTCTGGTTCACTTCAGATCACCAGAGAGGCAGAGACGAATGAACTTTAGGCCGAAGTAGTTGACTACTTGCCGCGGTCCTAAATCTCAAGGCCAGTGGCACGGAATGTGAGATCCACAATTCTCCACCATACTGACGAGTCCGTCGCAGCTGTTGCCTTTATTGACATACCTCTGATTACACATGCAGTTCCTGAACTGAAGTTATGGTAAACCACAATAGGTTTCTGAACATGAATTGGACAAGTCTCTGAAGGCATGATGGAACTTGCACCTTCGGTTCTGTCTTCTGGTTTGACCCCAAAAAAAAAGTGCAGATTCTTTCCACGGTAAAATACTGCAGAAGTTGAATACCCTATCCTATCCACAAATTTCAGTATAGTCATTTTATGCATACCTTCCAGATCAGGTTAGAGATTAACATTTGCAGTATGCACATTAACAACAATACTTGCAGGATGCAACAGAATGAGCTGCAAATCAGCATGAGTTGACTTCTTGGAGAGTGAAGTTGGTTCCCTCATCTTCTTATTTACTGTTAGGAGAGTTTCCTTACGCCAACGGTTGGATGCCATTAGGATGCAGGGGGTTCTGACCTGAAGCTCAGAACCGGTGCGCGTGCGGCGACTTGCCGGTTCGTCGATCCTGCCTCTGCGCCTCACGCCGGTGCCGCCCCCCCCCCCCCTAGGGATCCAGGATTCTCATCTTCGTGGAGCAGAGGGCGTCGTCGCCGTCGCGTTCGCACAGTCGCCCTCTACGATGGCCATTGCGCCTGGACGTCGCGGCGTGGAAGCTTCTGATTTGGTTTCTGGGTTGAGGGGAATAGACGCGGTGTGCACGCTGACGCGGCTTGGGGTGTGGACGAAACCATTCCTCCATGGACAATCTGAGGGTGTAGCGAGACCGCGCTACGGGCCCTGGTCGGCGGTCCGGAGCCGCCATGGCCGTCGCGGATAGAGCTGCCTCTCGTGACTGTAGTCAACCAAATTTACAAAATACCCCTCATTTGGATCGAGACTATTAATTGCGATCCGATATTTTACATAAATACCCCTAATATTTTACACGAAAACCCCTAAATTGGATCGCGATTAATAGTCGCGATCCGTTTTTTACATAAAAGCCCCTAAAAGGGGTTAGCAGTTTACGATGTAATCCCTCCGCGCACTCTTCCCCATGGATGATGCTCCTTTCTCGTCTGGCGACGGCGACCCCGTCGAAGCGAATAGGCTCCCGCTCCTCGTCTACAAGCTCCGACGGGCGACGGCAGCCTGTGCATCGCGTGAGAGAAACCACGGGCGATGCGGGGGTAGTCGCCACATTTCGCAAGTTTCGTGGCGGACGCGCGGCGGCGCAGCCGTGCCACACGTCACGCAACGCCACCGAGGCCTTTCGAGTGCGTGCTCGTGGGGCGGCGGCCGAGTCACGCGGACAAGGACGAGGCAAGTGGCTTCCAGCATGGCACCATCTCGCCGGGGAAGAAGACAGCCACAAAAGGCTTCCTCGCTGAAGGCGAGGGAGCTCGCGCATGCGCACCGCGCTGCAGTGGGAACGTGATGGAGCGGAACGCGCCGAGCAACACCAGTTTCTCTCAGTCGGATACGGACGAGATCATGCGGACAAAGGGATGATGGGCTCAGTTGAGCGAGTGAGATCGCCAGGATACGGAAGGCAAGGCGGCAGATGCGCGGGCACCGTATCGCTGAATATCATAGGTGCCTTTGCTGGTGGTGCTCTCGTGATGATTGGCGAGATGCCCAGCTACCAGCAATGGCTGTTGCGTTACAGCAGTCTCATGCAACTTTCTTACCAGATGCAGATGCAGCATTCGGTCCCTGTAAAGAAAAAGAAGACACCCATTTCACATCAGAACATCAGGTAGGGAGCCAGAGGAAGAGGCAGCGGAATAAGCATGCGATGCTCCTGCCAACCCTGGATACAATCACGGTTCAAAATGAGAGCGGGCAGGCAAGATGGTTACAACGTCCATTATCCATACGGCAGCGATACTTCACGGCCAAACATCCCAACAATAATACATACGGCGCCCAATGCACAGCAGTTGGATACACCGGGTCGCTCAAATCTTCCTACAGTACAGACGCCATATTTCACCTCGCAAGCTACCATTTCACCCGGGCAGCAGCCCGGCACAGCTAGATCGAGAATTTACATTGACCCAGGAAGGAGGCTGTGTCTGGATAAGCAATAATCACGCCCAGCTTTACACCTCCGTCGGTTATTCGCATGCCGGCTTGGTGTCAAAGCTGGTCAGGCAGATCGCAAAGGCCTGGAAGGCCGAGAGCGGGTACCGGTAGTCCATGGTGAATATATCCTTCCCTATCTTCCCGAACTGGAGGATCACCTTCTCCTGCTCCGCCGCGGGGATGTTGAGGGAAGGATCAACAGAGGCAACAAGCTGGAAGTTCTTGACCGATGCCACGGTGACGCGCCCCCGGAAGTTGAGGCACCAGCACTGCAGCTGCTCATGCCAACGGGGGGCTTTATTCTTCAGAACTAGAGGCTCTTCACCCGTACAAGCTGGTCCAGACAGATCAGCACCGAGGCTTGTTGACGAAAATTCCACAGCCGGTTCCTTTCCTTTGGTACTCGGTAATGTGGACACTGGCTCATCAAGCGAGTGGATGGTGCCAGTAGGCGTTGGGGCCTTCCCACCCTCCTGAATGCACTGAGCTGGTATTGAGTGCATGGTGCATTGCATCCTCCTTGGTCCCCGATTGCGTAGGACGGTGAGCTCATATGTGACTGTAGCAACATTATAATTGCCAAGTGGCAGTCTTGGTGATACTTGTTTCGACTGCCTTTTGCTTGGTTTATTGTTTGGTAGAACCACAGCATCAGAAGGAGGCTGGCTGTCAAAGATTGTGAACTTTGTGCCAAGAAAGTTTGGCCTGATTCATGAGAAACAATTGCTAGGTTAGAAGCTTACTAACACAAAGTAGAATGATCATGCCACTTGAGTTGACATAATAAGAAGCTTACTTCAGTTTACCAACATAGGTGCTGCTGGAGTGAGAGAAATCATCAGAGGCCAGTGAGATCACAAAAGAAGTCCTCGTGGCACGCCTGACCTTACGAGCTGCAAGCAAAAGCTTGTCGTTTTCCACATTCAGAGCTGCATAACATACAGATTCACCAGTAAGTGACGTGTTCTCACATAAATCGAGCACATATAAGCTTCAGTATAGGTCCATAAATTATTGTAGAAGTACTATGGTCAAGACTTGTATCCTAAACAGGAGGTGTGAGCTGTCTAACAATTCTGAAGGTATCCCACTTAATGGCACACCAAGTTTTTAGTGGAAAGGACCACACCCATATTAATAAGGGGCCAAGGTAGTAGATATCTGTACACATCTAGCACAAATTTGAATGTGCAAAAAAGTATGTATACCATGGATAGTCCACAATAATGCTTTGTTGCCTATTCCAGTAAAACATAATGCACCGCTCTTCCAACGGTTGAGCTCATCTTTGGACCCTGCTATATGATTGCTATGGACGCAAGGAAAGTAACTTCAATGTGGTCAGGCAGGTACTCCCTCCGTTTCAAATTGTAGGTCATTTTATCATTTTGGCAAATCTAGGTACATATTTCTTACTATGTATCTAGAAATAGCGTATATCTAGGTGCATAGCAAAAGCTATGTAACTTGATTTGCCAAAATGACCTAAAATTTGAAACAGAGGGAGTATTTCAGTCTGTATTGGAACCTTGCAGTTCGCTAGTTACAGTTGGCTTCTTTCTTGAACCAGGCAAGCAGCCAATACAGCTCTTTGCATTGAAAAAAAAAGATATTTATTCAATTGTTCTGGATTGCAAACTCCAATGCAGAATTTCACACAGCATGTTCAAACAAACAAGCAGGGTAAAAAAAACAACCCGTGCAATAGGCTACAGATCCAATGCTCTAGCATGAAGTAGGAAATCTTTTGACACATAGTATAGGAAAACAGAAACATATTGTTGTCCGCCTAACTTGAACCAGGCATTCTTAATGCAAATACTTTTTGACACAGTTAACCAAATGAATAAACCATAGAATTAACTTCCTTTGCAAAGATGATTAGATTTGGACTGCAAGGACATTAATATTCTGAAGTTTATTCTTGCAAATTGGCACTAGCGCAAGATAGACATAACTTAAACAGTTCATCTCGATGCAGACACATTAATACGAAGCGTCCTTGCAAAAAAAATACAAAAGGGGTAAGAACAAGAACACTAAATCAACAGCCACACATGATTACTTACATGGACTGAGCCCTAGGTAGAGGAGATATGTGGATGTCGCCCTGTCCCTCCTTACAAAGCACTGCACCGGCTGCTCGCGAGGTCCCGGCTGTGCAAAATATATATGAAGTTAAGCATAAGATATCCAAATTTTCACTACGTCTTAGACGGTAAACTTGCCATGAACTCATGACATCAGAGGACATTGATGGAGGTCGATACCTGCTTGAGGGATATGGGGAATGTGATCCTGCCGCACTCTTCGAGCGTCTTCACCACCTCCTTGGTGATCTCACGCCACGACCGGCAAACGTGCGCGCACGCCACGACCTGGCGACGCGCCGGCCACGTCGCCTCGCTGGCCTCCACCCTCTGTATCACATCCAGCAGCAGTTCCGGCGGCAGGTTCGCCCACCGCCCCTGATGCTGCTGCTGCTGCGACCCCTCCTGGCCCCGGCCAAGCCGCTGCGGCTGTTCCGCCCACAGGCCAGGCCAAGAATGCCGCGACCCCGCGTGGCCGTGGCCGGCGCGCCCGTCGGAGCCCCCGGCGCGCCTCGACATGTTCCCTATGCCGTCCCTCATTTCCTTCAGTTGCCCCACAATGCTCTTGAGAGACATTGCAGCTTACGGCAAGTACCTTTCGCCTTCACCAAAAGAAACACCTAGTGCTCCATGGCAAGATCCGCCATAACTAGCAAATCTAACCTCAACAATTGCAGGGGACAGCTCATAAAGTAGTTGACATCACTCTCGCATCTACCCCCAACTAAAAAAATCGACTTTCTCTCAAAGATTTGAAGCACGGGGCTCCAAGAACAGCTCAAGAAGCCCAAATTTTGGGCGGATTTGTGGAGATGACGAGCAAAGATCCCACCTTTCTTCGCGCGGCAGCTCGGATCTGAAAGGAGGCAGCAATGCAGCAAAAGGGCACCAGGAAATCGAGCCTCTTTTTCACGCCGATGTCCCCAGGATCCAATTTCTTCAGCTCCGCAGCTCGAAAGGCCAAATCTCTCCGCTCAAGAACAGATCAAGAGCCCCTCTCGCGCATCTGCCAACCGTTTCCAAGGGATTTTCTCAGCTCCTCTCCCCAGGAGCTCCAGATCTCCTTGCCTCCCTCTATACGCTGTGGATTTTTGCTTCCGACTTCCAGGCTCTATCCCTCTCCAGTGACGCTCCCTCCCTCTCTCTCTCTCTCTCTCTCTCTCTCTCCCCTCTCACTGCCGCTCTTGTGAATTCTGTGCGCTTGTGTGTGGGTTTGTGTTAGGCTGAGGATAAAAAGGATTCGGGAAAAGTGGGGGCGATTTTTTTAAGCACGGTGGGGCAGCTTTTGTTTTCTTTCCCTGTGCTTTCACTTTTCAAGGTGTTTATCTTTCCTGTGCGGTACTTGCAGCTATCAACTCCCAAAACTCACAACCGCCCAGCAAGAATCCTATGCAATACTGTAACTCCAGTAGCACACTGTATACGCACAACTACCGCTCTCTAGCGGTTGCTGTTCCGGATTTGTAGTTGAACTGCACTGATGAGGTAGCTGGACAAGTTACTGCATGGTAAAGCTACTTTTTTGGGGGTTAGAAAAGTTCTTTCCGAGAACTGACGGCCAAAATGTGAGGCGATTCTTTCTTTTTCTAAAAAAAATAATGTAAGAGGTGAGAGGGGTATCATGGAATGCAGAAAACTTGACATCGTCCAACTTCATGTGAATACTTGTTATGTCCATTGGGGAGAAATTAACAAGGCTGTATAGCTTCCAGAGTAAAAAAGAAAGCGAACTGGCCGGTCTCGGTGACAATGTCATGAAGAGTTTTCTGGTATTAAAATTTATACCACATCATTAATTTTATTGGTACGGCAAGAAGAGAGAAGGAGAGAAGTTTCATACGATAAAAGAGGAGTTCCATTCCTATGAAATTCAACCGACATCCATATGAAACTCAACCGACACAGTTATCTAGTTCTCAGTTTTGATAATTATGCTATGAAACTGTGCATTGAGATTGGCCTAAGATTGCAAGGTAACCACATAACTATGTGTCTTCTGTGACAGAGTGTTGACGTCAGAAGTTTATGTGCGTAAGTTTGAGAGAAAAAAGGCGACATTCATGAACTTCTGGGTAGGAAAAGGCACATGTGGTCCTAAAGTGCATTTCATCCGCGGCGCTCTAGTAAATTACGTCCTAATTTTACGGAATATGTTCTGGACCAAGAAATTTCCTTGCAGTTTCGCTCACGAGCCCACGACCGCTCACTTCTTGGTGGCTCACTAAAACTCTAATAATTCAGATAATTTAAGTACTACTACCTCCATGCTAAATTATAATTTATTTTACTATTTTAGATACATATATTTTAATATACATCTAAATAAACACTATATCTAGATATATAGTAAAAGTTATGTATCTAATAAAACCAAAACGAATTGTAATTTGAACGGAGGAAGTATTTCTTAGTAGAATTGAGCCTGTCATGACCATAAACTTCCTTTTGAAATCTCAACACGTTCTTCCGACGAATTATATACTACTCATTTCATTTGCCCCCGTTCCTGACTCATCTACTCTAGCATCGGCCATCACGTCAAACTTTTTTTTCATAAAAGACACATTATAGATTGAGCAAGTTGCACACCCATGTGATCAAACTCCCTCAGGCTTATGAAAAAAACAACAATGGAAATGGTCAATCGAGGCGCATAAAAAAAGTAGAGGAATTCTCCTCGACGAAGCACAAAAAAAAATCAAATGATCAAGATCCTATTAAGGCTATTACTACACATGATAGAAGATGGTGTGTGCTCGCGCCCTCTCATGAGGATGACAGCTCGTTGGGTTGCCATTGGCATCATCGCATCATCGCTTGCTCGCACTGCATTCAAGGCATCGACATGGGCGCTCACAAGGGTAGGCGGCGAGAGCACATCCATTCCATTCCGCTCGGCCCCTTCGCATGCGCGGGCGTGGCGACCACACCTACGCCACCATCTCGCTTCCGGCAAGGACGCCGGCGGCGGCCAATAACTCGCCATGTTCAGGCAATGCATCATCTCTAGAGAAGGTTCTCACCTTGCTGATACAATGAGCAGGGGGTGTATGTGTCTACACGGCGTTGGCGTTCCCAATCACCGGCCGGGCAGCTACAGATGACAGTGTGAAAGTTTGTCAAAAGCGTGCAGGTTCGTAGTCAATTTTCGACGGAAGCACATGATGGTCCATGATCTTGAAATATTTTTGGGTTTGCACGTCGTGAGGCTCCCAATCATGGTCTCACTGCGCTGCGCAATTGGACACTCTTTTCTGCATGCCCTTTTTGACCGAGCAGCGTTGGAGAAGGGATTTGTGCACTGCTCAAACACATTCCACCTAGGAATTCTTGCTCACTGATGTTTCATCTGAAGTCACTCCTAGCGTGTAAAATCCACGGTCAGGCTTACAACATTAGGAGAGCTTTTTGTTCCTGCAAAAATACCATCTTTTGTGCAAAAAAGAGTTGATTGCAGAACTACGAGTATGGCCAAATTCTCTTTTACTAATTTGGCCTCTACCCTCTAGCTCTGCTGCTGACTCGACGCGCCACCTCATCCGTTCTCGTGATGTGGTGGCCCAGTCAGCAGATGCCAGATGGGATGGCTCACCTAACCCAAGGGTGATAATCGAAGGTGTTACTATTATTAAACCGAAATCCATTTGAGCTGTGGACTGTGGACCTCGTCAAGTGAGGACCGTTGGTCCCTGGCGTTTGATTTCAGAAATTCTTTCAAGCTCCCTCGCCACGATGACCACCGGTCCCTCTTTAGGCCGACGCTGACGGGCAAGTAGGCCATACTTTAATCTCACCCTTTGATCGATGCCTTTCCCCTTTGTTTAGTTTAGTTTCAAATGGGCGCCATGCAAAAGGGTCTCAGAGACTTTCATGTAGTTCATGCTCCGGCACTTGTTTAATCGTGTAGGAAAATGCATCAGTTCTAATGCTAGTTTTCCACCCTCACTGACACTGACCTGTGGGACCACGTGCATCTGGGCCCACCTCTCAGTGCCTGGCCCGGTCGAAAACACTGCGCGCTGCTTCCCGGCTGCAGAGCTCATAATTTTTTTTTCCCTCCCAAGTGGAGCTCATCCATCGACGTGCGCTCAGAGAGGCCCGTGGTCCATGGCGTGGCCATGCGTAAACTAGCGCTTCGCGGTTCGCGCCGAGTCCCCACTTTTTCGAGCCCCGGCTGGTGCCATCACGAGCTCGCCGTCTAGAGATTCTGAAACTGGCACGAGGAAGAGCAGTAGCGGCAGGCAGCAGCGGCGGTGTTAGATGATCTCCAATAGTCTCTGTAAAAAAAGTTGAATAGATAAAAATAGTTAACTAGGGTAAAATTTGGCTTCAACAGCCTCACTATTTTTCAATTAATACCCCACTAGCAATCTTTGCCGAGGTACGTCGCCTCGCCATCTCCTCCTCCCGCATGGTCTGCATGCTCCCGCGCTCTTTCCCGCGCACCGAGATTCACCAGCAATCATGGCGTGCCCCTCTCCTTTACCTCACCGGTAGTAGCGCAACAGCCTCCCTGCCTCTTCCCTTTGTCCCCACCGAGCAGCCTCCGAAACCTCCCTCTCTCTCCCATGGAGCACTTCCACCAGCACTGCATCCAGGGCCAACCGCAGGCGTGGCCAGCGGCCGGGCCGGCGCTGGCGTGGTAGGATCCGGGGCGGCGACACGCAGTCAGCCGCGACCAGGCGGCCAGCGCAGGGTAGCTCCAGGCGCGGCGCAGCACAGCCCACGACCCGCTTGCAGCAGATCCAGACCGATCCCGTGGTGCGCCTCGCTATGCGGGCCACCAGCCGCGAGGCTAGCCAGGCGCGGCTGTGAAAGGATGTCGGTGATGCATAGAGGAGGTGTATATGAAAACTTAAAAAATTTTCATAGCAATTAAATATATCGGAACTTCCGACACTACGTGGGAAGTTCTGACGAGACGAAACTTCCGACAAAACTTATAAGAACTTCCGACAAAACTAAAGTCCTTATATAAAATTCAAAATTAAACTTGAAACTGCAGAACTTGACTGAATCAAAAGTTGCATAATGGTACTACTAGACTTCTCCAGGTGATCTTTAAAAGCACAACAATTCAAGTATATAGATCGGCACAAAACAAACTCTAGGTCAATAAGAACTAAATAGATGCAATAAGCACAAGACACAAGATATTTGTTTTCGAAATTCACTTCCATTAAGGAAGCTACATCTTTGTTGAGGAGCTCACAAAGAGCCGGATCTTCCACTAACTCTTTACCTCACTCAATCAACCACAAAAGGAGGATTGATTGAGTAACTTACTATGAAATTCATAATACAAATTTTCGAGGACGCACACATAAGAGAGGACGCTCCACGGGCGACACCAAACTGTCTAGAAGCAAGCTTTAATAGTAAGAAACGCTAATCGAAGGATGAAGATGCTGTCGGTGTTTAACCGGCTGCCCACCGAGGGATATGCCCAAGGTAGTAAGTTTTGGGTGAGGAGACGCCGAGATCAGGAACTCGAAGGTGCAAGACACACAAGACTTAAACAGGTTCGGGCCGCATGGAGCGTAACACCCTACGTCCTGTATGGTTTGTATTGCCTTTGATGTAGAATGACCTAATGATCTTCTGTTTTGAGAGGGGTCCCTGACCTCCCTTATATATCCGAGAGGTCAGAGTTACTAAGATGCTAACCAACCCCCTCCAAGGGATCACACCAGAACTGATCTCGAGTAGATCCTCTCCGTGTTGGTTAGCTCTATCTCCTATTTAAACGGGATAAACGAGAGATAAACAAAATGAATAAGAGATAAGACGGGCTTAATCTCTTAAACTTCGTAACATGCCCAGCCCGGTGGCCCCGGATCTGACAAGCCCCCGAGCTCTTCGTAGCTGAGTACTGCAGGCTTGTCGAGTACTTTCGAAGCAGTCTTCGACTTCCTCTGATGATTCGTCATGAAGCCCTTCTTCGAGTACTCCTTTGGCTGCATCGAGGCTATGAGGTGCTCATGCCCCGAATTTTATTCCTGCTATGGTGTGCGATTGCAAAATCGCACTCCATATGGAGTAGCCCCCGAGACTTAGGTTGAATCGGAGAATCAGGCTGAGGGTCCCATTAATCTGTAATCCTTCTTATCCTTCAAAGAAATTTGAAAAATAAGTAGTCGATGCCACGTACCCCGCAGCCCCCGAGTCTTGAATCCAAATCCCACAAAATTGGAGATAAGGGTCCAAAAATCGTGGCATACAGGCTAAACAATGACACGTTAAGGGGAGATCAAAGTCATGATACAAATGATGTAATTAGACCAAAGATTCGAAAAACCCCCTTTTTTCGGGCTAATTAGTCCTGAAAAAATGATTAATCGAATATTTAATCCAATCAGGTCACCAAATGACCCCTCACCTTCGGAATATTCCACAAAACGACTCTTGGACTTCAGAATAGTAACTTTCCCCAAGCCGCTGGTTACTTAACCTCGCGGCAATAGGAGGGAAAATTGTGCTTTCAATCAGCATTCCGCCAAAAACCACCAAAACCCCAATCTGAGCCAAACGCCGCCGCCATCCCCTCAAGGAGATCCTCCCGCTCCAACCTCCCCACCCCTCTCCCCGCAGCCCCCGAGCATCTCGTGGCTTAGCGCATCGGAGATGGCGTCCAAAAAGTCGGAGATCGAGGAAATGAAGAAGGATGCGGAGCCATTGACGACGGGGTAGACACACAGTAAGTGCTCCCTCAACAATCTGAAAAAATTGGTTTCCGAGGGGTTGCTGCAAAAGAAGAACCTTGCCAACTGGCGCCCCTCATTCCGTGAGCCCTTCCCCATGGAGAATGTTGACGAAATCGTCACATTCTTCCATTTTGCCGAACGGGGATTGGCCCTCCCCACTTGTTCCTTCTTTCGTGGCCTTCTTTACTACTACGGGCTTGAGCTTCATCACCTCAACCCAAATTTCATTTGCCATATTTCCATTTTCATTCACTTCTGCGAAGCATTTCTTGGAATCGAACCCCACTGGGATCTATTCCGCTTTCTCTTCCGCGTCAAACCCCAGCCGACCACAAAGAAACTTGCCGTGGTGGGGGGCGCCGGCATCCAACTGCGACAGCAGGCCGGCGAAAAGTATCTTTCATATAAATTCCCCTCAAACCTTTCTGGATGGAAAAACCTATGGTTTTACATCGAAAACCATGCTCCCCACCTGCCGACGAAGTCGAGCAGACCGCCCGTGGTGAGGGGGGAATGGAACCTTGAACCCTCCGGCATGGAGATGATACAGGTCAAAGAGCTGCTGGAGGCCATCGAGGCGCTGAAGAAGGAGGGAGTGACCGGCGCCTCCGTCATGTTCTCATTTTACAAGCGCCGCGTCCAACCCATCCAACAGCGATGTTGCCTGGGCTTCGAGTACACCGGCTCCGCTGCCCTTCTCGCATGTGCACAGAGGAGGTGCCAGACGAAGTCGCGCTCCAGCGGGTACAGCGGGTGCTGCTGGACGTAAACACCGTGCCGTACGTGCCCACCTTATACTCCGCGCGAAATCCGCCCCCGCCGGTAAGTATTCGACTTCTTTCGCTGAAGAAATCGGCTACTGCGCCGGTACTGAACTGAAGAAATTCCTGCAGGGACACTCGGAGCTGTACTGCAGCTACCCGCCGTAGCCGGAGCTCCCCCGAGCGTATCACCTCCTTCCTTCTGCAGCCACGGCGGCCAAGAAGGCTCGCCTTGCTGCGGCTCAAAGCTGCAACGAGTCCGCCGAACGCGTGGATTCGCCAGCGGGGGAAGAAGCCGAAGGAGGTCCGCGCCCTGCTGCCACCGTTGCCACCAAGACGGCTCGCCTTGCTGCGGTTCAAGGCAGCAGCGAGTCCACCGAGTGCGTGGGCTCGCAGGCGAGCGAAGGAACCGGAGGGGAGCCGCGCCGGGACAACTCCTTCGACCAGAGCGTGGAGTTGGCCGGCGCTCTGCCACCGGTGCCGAAGGGCCAGCGCCAGGTGCGCAAACTCAAGGCCCAAGAAGTCGAGTCCTCCAGGTACGGAATTGTTGTTTTGGCCGGTTGCAAAGTTTCCATGATGCTGAGTACTGACAGCGTCCCCTTGCAGTCTCCCTGCTCTGCCACCCGGGACTGAACCCGAAGTGGTGGAGGCAGGCCCCTCTGCCGCCGCGGCAGTGACAATCGCCGTGGCAGGGACCCCTCCGTCGGCCGACCAGGCCTCGCCATCAGCAACGGGCGTTCCCCGACGGGCTTGGCGGGTGAAGAAGGTTGCCAAGAAGAAGTCGACACTGTAAGTTTCCTTTCGATTGCTTGAAGATCCTGCTCGTGCCCACTTGGATAACGATGTTGTCGATGTCACCAGGGCTGCGAGCGCCGTGCAACTCCAGCTGGAACCAGGCACGGCTGCGGCGCCTGCCTCGGCTGCTGCAGCCCCCGAGCCCCCAGTGTCAGACCCGGGGCCACCGGGCTGGGCATGTTATGTAGTCTAAGAGATTAAGCCCGTCTTATCTCTTATTAATTCTGTTTATCTCTTGTTTATCCCGTTTAAATAGGAGATAGGGCTAACCAACACGGAGAGGATCTACTCGAGATTAGTTCTGGTATGATCCCTCGGTGGGGGTTGGTTAGCATCTTTGTAACTCTGGCCTCTCAGATATATAAGGGAGGTCAGAGACCCCCCTCAAAACAGAAGATCATTAGGTCATTCTACACCAAAGAGAATACAAACCACCATACAGGACGTAGGGTGTTACGCTCCGTGCGGCCCGAACCTGTCTAAAGTCTTGTGTTCTTTGCACCTTCGAGTTCCTGATCTCGGCGCTCCCTCACCCAAAACTTACCACCTTGGGTATATCCCTCGGTGGGCAGCCGGTTAAACACCGACAGCTGGCGCGCCAGGTAGGGGAGCGCGTCGAAGATCCGCCGGCGAGCTCGATGGCATCTTTCAGTTTCATCAGGTCAGTACCCTCTCAGGGTACGATGTTTGTTTTTGGCTCGTGGGTTTGCGTCGCAGATGGTGCGGGCGACTTTCGGCGATTCCTCGTCGACTTGACGCCAAGAACCGTCGCTGCGGATCCTCGCAACGGCCTCGTCAAGTTCGTCGACGAGCTCGACAATCTGCCGCTCCACGCTTCCGCGGCATAGGTCGAGATGGAATCTATTCCAAGCTCGACTTCTTCTGGTGTCGCGACAACTTCCCCCGGTTTGGATTCGTTCCAATTCAGGGATTCGCTGGGTCGGACTCAACCCGGCTTGCGCGAATCGGCCACTGATCTTCAGGAGGCCAATGCGCTCAGATCCCTCTTCATGTTAGAGAAGGATCTGGATCTGCTGCTCCGGGACGGAAACCCTGAAGCCACCGCGTGTCGGGGGGCTTCGGGTTGTTTTGGCCCCGGTGATTTGGTGATCGCTTCCTCGCCAAAGGGACACATCGTGCATTGGAAGGGCATGAAGCTCTCCAATCTACTCGAGGCAGAGAGTCGGCTCGTGGCTCACCTCGAGCCATTGCCTTTCCAGGAGGGCAGGCCGTTGGCCACCGCGGCGGAGGAGTCGACGGAGCTAGTCGACGAAAGTTCTCATGAGCTTTCCTCCCGCCAGGTGCTGATGGCCGAAGAAGGCGAGGACGGTGGGAATCTCCTCATCGACAACTTGGATGTGATATCCGACGATGAGATCACGGCCAACGCCGGTAACGAGAACGACGCCGATCGTGAGGCGCGGAGGGCCAGGAACAGGGCCCGAACGATCCGGCGAAGGAGAGCTAACGAGCGAAGGCGATCTATGCATCGCGAGCTCGACCCCGAGTTTGCTGCTGTAAGCGAGCGGGGCTTCAGGACCCCGGTGGCCAACATTGCCAGGGTCACGGCCATTCTCGAGCGCAGCCACGACCCGGAGGTACGTCAAGCACTCCTCTTTGCGCAGAGGGCTTGGATCCAGTTGGATCAGCATAATCCGGCGTCCATCATCCGGGAAGAGCGCGTGGATGAGAGCCGGAGCCAGGCTCGCAGTCGAACGACTGGTGGTCGTCCTCAAAATCAGATCAGCAACGACAACGCACGCGCGAGCCAGGCCCCTGGCGGGAGGCAACAGCCACCGCAAGGGGGTCGTCCGCGACAGGCCAGTCGACGACCTCCTCCGGAGGACCTGCGCCAGCACATCAATGACGGTCGCGACGCGTGCACCGTGATCTCCTCCAGGCGCAAGACTCGCGAAGAAGTCGAAGCTGAAGGTACTGATTGTAGCGATCGATTTCCTGCTTTCTCTGCTCGTTTCAGCAGCTACAAGTACCCGGAGGGCTTCAAGCCGATCGGCATCACCAAGTACGACGGCAAGCAGGCTCCCCAGCAGTGGCTTCGTTGCTACTCCACGGCCATTGACGTCGCGGGGGGCTCAAATATCACCAAAGTCGTCTACTTCCCGATGGCTTTGGACCCTGCGCCGCTCACTTGGCTGGAGAGCCTCGGCAGCAACTCCATCGACTCCTGGGAATGACTTAAGAAGGTCTTCATCGATAATTTCCAGAGAGCAATTACCCGTGCAGGTACTCGACACGATCTTGCCCAGTGCAAGCAGGAACGTAACGAGCTTCTACGGTCCTACACGCGTCGCTTCTTCGACGTCCGCGCCACCATCGCGAACATCTCGGAGGAGGACATCATCGACTGCTTTTACAACGGCATCACCGACCCGAGCATATACAGAGATTTCGGGCGGAACAGGCCGAAAACCGTTGCGGTCCTTCGTGATATGATGCACGATTGGTCTGAGCAGGAGGAGAAGATGCGGGAGCGGTTCCCGAGGCGCCATGATAGCAATCTGCGGCGCCCAAACGACAACCACAGCGACAAAGGCCAGCGGGACTTTTCCGGGCCACCCCGGAAACGAAAGCCAGATGATGTCATCGCGGCTATCGATCGTCCTTCGCGGGGCAAGAAGTCGACAACTCAGGAGGAGTTCGAGAAGCTCCTACAAAAGAAGTGCCCGTGGCATCCAGGCGCCAACCACGCTGCCATCGACTGCTATCACCTTCGGAGGACGTTCAGCAATTCCGGTGGCGGCAGGAAGAACAAGAAGCCTGTTGACAAAGAACCCGAGGACGATGATCACGAGGATCACGGGCGCAATTCGAAGTTTCAGGATGCGTCGAAGGTGGTCAACGTCATCTTCGGGGGGGACGAGGATTTCTGTTCCAGGCGGGATCAGAAGCTGCTCCTCCGGGAGATCATGTCCATCGAGCCGGCGGTACCACGACCACTCCGTTGGTCGGAGGTCCCCATCTCATTCTCTCGTGATGACCAGTGGACGAGTTTTTCCGAGCCCGGCAAGTTTCCCCTGGTTCTGGATCCTGTGGTAGCGGAGGTCAAGCTTACCAAGGTCTTGATCGATGGCGGGAGCGGGCTCAATCTCATCTTCGTCAGCACTCTGAAGAAAATGGGCCTGGATTTTAAGGACATGCTGGTTCCCAGCAAATCCCCCTTCTACGGCATTGTCCCAGGTAACGCGGCGCATCCGCTCGGTATGGTGGTCCTCCCAGTTACCTTTGGCACGAGGGAGAACTATCGTACCGAGTTTATCAAGTTCGAGGTGGCTACCTTCGACTCCTCTTACCATGCAATACTGGGTCGTCCGGCACTTGCCAAGTTCATAGCAGTGCCGCATTATGTCTATCTGCTTCTTAAGATGCCAGGACTCGGTGGAGTACTCACCCTCCGTGGTGACCTGAAGAAGTCGTGCGATTGCAATCAGGAGGCGATCCAGTACGCCTCGACTACTCGCGTGCCAGATGCTTCGGGAGAAGTACTCGCGGCCGCGCAGCAGCTCTCCCAGACCGGGCTGGAGATTCCATCCAAGAAGGCTAACAAGTCGAGCATCCAGTCGACTGACGATGTGGCCCTCAAGACGATCCAGCTCCAGGAGGGAGATTCATCCAAGACCGCCATCATTGGTGCGGGCTTGGGTGACAAATAGGAACTCGCGCTCGTCAGCTTTCTTCGGGCTAACCGAGACATATTTGCGTGGAAACCAGCGGATATGCCAGGGGTGCCCAGGGAGTTGATCGAGCACGCCTTGAATGTACACCCGAAGGCTACGCCTAAGAAGCAACGCCTGCGGAGGTTTGCCCACGACAAGCGTGAGGCCATTAAACGGGAGATCGCTAAACTTCTCGCGGCTGGATTCATTAAAGAAGTAATCCATCCAGAGTGGGTAGCGAATCCCGTCCTTGTAAAGAAAAAGAATAATGAATGGAGAATGTGTGTCGACTACACCGATCTCAACAAGCATTGCCCAAAAGATCATTTTGGGCTGCCGCGCATTGACCAAGTCGTCGATTCGACGGCCGGGTGTGTCTTTCTTTATTTTCTTGATTGTTACTCAGGGTATCATCAGATTGCGCTCAAAGAGGAGGACCAAATCAAGACTGCATTCATCACCCCGTACGGAACCTACGCCTACAAAACAATGTCCTTCGGGTTGAAAAATGCAGGTGCGACATATCAGCGGGCAATCCAGATGTGTTTCGCGGATCAGCTGCATCGAAATGTCGAGGCTTATGTAGATGACGTGGTCATCAAGACCAGGGAGTCCGATAACTTGATCGCGGATTTGGAGGAGACATTCAGCAGTCTGCGCAGATTCCGGTGGAAACTCAATCCCACCAAATGCGTCTTCGGCGTACCTTCAGGGAAATTGCTTGGGTTCATCGTCAGCAACCGAGGCATTGAAGCCAACCCTGTGAAGATCACGGCCATCACTGATATGGAGGCTCCGGCCACAGTCAAGGATGTGCAAAAGTTAACAGGTTGCATGGCGGCTCTGAACAGGTTCATCTCCCGGCTCGGGGAGAGAGGACTACCCTTCTTCAAGCTCCTGAAACGACAGGATAAGTTTCAATGGACGGAGGAGGCCGAGCGAGCTTTACAAGATCTGAAACATCATCTGCAGTCACATCCAATCCTCACAGCACCGTTGCCAGGGGAGGATCTACTACTTTACATTGCGGCAACAACTCATGTCGTCAGCAGTGCTATTGTAGTCGAGCGAGGCGAAGAAGGCCATGCGTTTGGAGTGCAGAGGCCTGTCTACTTCGTCAGCGAGGTCCTCTCCGAATCCAAGGTACGGTATCCCGCTGTTCAAAAGCTTTTGTACGCTATCTTGATCACATCCAGAAAGCTGCGCCATTACTTCAACGAGTACAATATCACTGTGATCACGGACTTTCCGCTGGCGGATATTCTGCATAATCAAGATGCCACGGGACGTATATCCAAGTGGGCAGTGGAACTGGGGGCTTTGTCAATAGACTTTAAGCCACGCACTGCAATCAAATCACAGGCTCTAGTCGACTTCATGGCTGAGTGGAGAGAGAATCAGGTCCCAACTCCAGTGGACAAGCCAGAGCATTGGACCATGTATTTCGACGGGTCCCTCAAGCTCGACGGCGGTGGCGCTGGGGTTCTGCTTATTTCCCCACGAGGTGAGCAGTTGAAGTACGTCCTTCAGATCCTGTGGGCGGTATCCAACAATGAAGCCGAGTACGAAGCTTTGCTTCACGGGTTTCGTTTGGCGATATCACTAGGGATCAAGCGACTACTTGTATATGGCGATTCTCTTCTTGTTGTTCAGCAGGTCAACAAGGAATGGGATTGCAACAAGGAAACAATGGACGCTTACGTGCAGGAAGTGCACAAGTTGGAAAGCAAGTTCTCCGGCCTGGAAGTTCATCATGTATTGCGGGAGCACAATGTCGGCGCGGACATCCTGTCTAAACTGGGGTCCACGCGCGCCCAGGTCCCGCCGGGAGTCTTCGTCCAGGAGCTCAACCAGCCATCGATCAAGTCTTCTCCGCAAGTTGCCATCGACGTGGGTCCCCAACAACCCGATCGAGAGGTTATGGTGCTGGAGGAAGATTGGCGAGGGGCTTTTATCGACTTCATACGAGATCAACGGTTGCCAGCGGGAGTCGACGCCAGGAGCGCTCACGCAGCTCGCATCTTGCGACGAAGCAAGGGTTTCGTCCTGGTCAACGACAAGCTCTATCGGCGAGGCGCCCGGTCAGGGGTTCTCATGAAGTGCGTCACCAAGGAAGATGGTTACGCCATACTGCGGGAGATCCACGACGGCGTCTGCGGTAATCATGCGGCTTCAAGAACGCTGGTGGGGAAAGCCTACCGAGCCGGCTTCTGGTGGCCCACCGCGGTGACCGACGCGGAGGATCTCGTGCGCAGGTGCCAAAACTGTCAATTCTTCGGCAAACAGACGCACGTTCCAGCTCACAGCCTCATCACCATACCGCCGTCCTGGCCTTCACCTGTTGGAGTCTTGACATGATTGGGCCCTTCACGACAGCACCAGGCGGTTTCACCCATGTTCTGGTGGCTATCGACAAGTTTACCAAGTGGATCGAGTACAAGCCGATAGCCAAGCTCACACCAGATCGGGTCGTCGACTTCATCTCAGATATTCTGCATCGTTTCGGCTTCCCCAACTCCATTATCACGGACTTGGGATCAAACTTCACGGTGAACCAGTTCTGGGAGTTCTGCGAGAATGCTTGCATCGAAGTTAAATTTGTCTCAGTCGCACACCCGCGAGCCAATGGACAAGTCGAGCGGGCGAACGGCTTGATAATCAACGGTCTCAAAAAGCGACTATATGATGAAAACAGCAAGAAGGGAGGCAAATGGGTACACGAGCTGCCGCATGTAGTCTGGGGGCTTTGGACTCAGCCGTCCAAAGCCACAGGCCAAACACCCTTTTTCCTTGTATATGGATCCGAAGCCATTTTACCAGCCGATATCATGTGGAAGTCCCCAAGGGTCGAAATGTACAATGAAGGCGAGGCGGACGAGGCGCGGCAGTTAGAGCTCGATTCTGTGGAAGAAGCTCGTTGCACCGCTCTTGTCCAGTCAGCTCGGTACCTGCAGGGGATCCGCCGATACCATGATCGCAACGTCAAGGAGCGGTCGTTTAGTGTTGGCGAATTGGTCTTGCGTCGTATCCAGGATGAATCTGGCCTACACAAAACTCAACTCAAGGTGGGAGGGCCCGTTCGTCGTCAAGCAGGTCACATGGCCAGGGTCGTATCGACTACAGTGCCCCGAAGGCCAGGACGTCCCAAATTCCTGGAACGTCCAACACCTGCGCAAGTTCTACCCATAAGCAAATGCCCGGTGATATCCGAATTCCCCGGGGGCTTGGAAGATCTCCTTTCCCCGATTCATATTGGAGGCTACGAGCCACAATATTCGGGTCGCACATTCCCTCTCCGGCGCACGACAGCCACGGCCACGGGCGAAACTCTCGTGTAAGCTGGCTACTCGTCGTGAATAAAGTTATGACTACATTCACAACTTATCGACTTTATTTTTGGTCGAACCATCCGCTTCGGCTAAAACTCCTCGATATATCGAGTTCCGCCACGACCTTAGGTGGTCGCACGCGACCGATGTCGCACTTTGTCCAACTCAGTTGATCCGCTCGACTGGCTAAAAAACAGCGCGTTGGAAAGGCTCGCATAAAGAGCCACCTCGACTACATCCTGAGTGGCTGCACTCAGAACAGTCATGTTTTTGCCAGAAGAATGGCCAAAACGCGGCAACGACCGCACCTGCTCCTAACAGGCTCAATCCGTCCGCCCGGGTCTCACTCAGCTTACGGAGCACGCTCACAAGCCAGGAGCGATTTTCGACTACACTCAGAGTCGCCGCACTCGAGCTAGTCCTAACCTTTTGCCCTACGCACGGCAGCCCCACGACGATGTTCGCGTTCTTTCCTAACGAGTCTAGACCTACAAGATCGGGTTGTGGATACCTTGTTAGACGAGTTCCTACACGGAGCTATGGCTACCTTCAGGGTCGTTGCGCCCCGGGGTAGTGTCTTACTACTTGCGCCTTGTAAGCCTGGACACCCGCGCAGCATAGGCACACACACACAAGTAGAGACATCAAAATAACCATATATACAAGAGAATGATTACTTGTTTCTCATACCCTAATCCTGCAGCACACTGTGTACAATTTGTTCTGCTACAGGTTGGGCTTCTCGCAGGTACTCTTCAAAAACGCTCGTCCGAGCAGTCCGCCGCCATCCCCTGCGCAAAAATGCCTAGCTGCGCATTCGGCACGAAGGACTTTACATATGCGAGGGCGTTGCTCACGCAAGCGACTGGAGCTTCGGATAGGAACTTGAGCATTTTCTTCGGGGCTTCACGGAGTCGCTCCAGCAGGGGCCGCGGGCCTGCCTCGCCTTCTTCTGGGGGATCCACCATGTCCACCAGCTCCTGGGCGGGCCCCCCGGAGGTCCTCCAACTCCTTGCGCATCTGCTCGTCCTTCTCGCCCAGCGCCTTGACTTGCTGAAGGCAGTCGACGAACTGACGCTCAGTGTCGCCGATCATCTTTCTGCAGCTTTTCGACTTCATCTGTACGACGATACAACATATTTTCACGTCAGTAATCAGCTCCTCTTTGTATTTCGTTATTTTCCTAAGCTCTGCGGCAAGGGTACTTCATCATCTAAGGAGACTCACTAAGGAAAAAGTACTCGAGGAAAGCGAGAGCTTACCTTGGTGCGCCTTTTTTCTCTGCCTTGAGCTGCTCCTGGTACTCCGCTTGTTGCTCCTTGAGCTGTTGCTGGAGCTCGGAGTTGGCCTTCTCCATGTTTTTTCAGGTCATTCTTGAGCAGCCAGGTCTCTCGAGTCCTTTCTTTCTTCAGTATATCAAGCTCGCGCTGCATTATAGCAATTCTTCGTCTTCTCCTCGGAGATGCGCTTGTGCAGGGCACCTAACTCCCGCGCGTCACTCACAACCGCGCGGAGTTTATCCGACTTCTTCTGGGATTTGGTGATCATATGCTGCGCCAAAGGAGGAGAATGAGTCCTAAACAACCCATCAACGCGCGCACCCGGACCATTACCCGAGTATTACCATGGAGAAGTCGTATAACTCCTTGAAGGTGCTCTTTGAAAGTCTTCACATTTTCGGGCCGTCAGCAGGAGATCATCCACCAGGTCGGTGGTGATGATGTCCTGGTGCCCTGGCCCGGTCCTCAGCACCTCACGAGGACTCCCCCGAGGGCCCGGCGGCTTCTCCGGACGGCGGCGGCCCGGACACCTGCGAGCATGCGAAGTGGTCACCACATTATGCCCGGACCCCTGGCATCAAGCCGCGGGCGGGTAAGCACGTACCTGCGCCACCGGTGGGGAGCGGCACCAGGGGCCACGACTTGTTCTCGCCACTGGGCCCGGCTCCCTCTTGTCGGGACTCGGGAGGCGGCAAGTCGGGGAGCCCCGATCTGCTTCTGGGGCCACGACTTGTTCATCGCCACCGGGTCCGGCTCCCTCTCGTCGGGACTCGGGAGGCGGCAAGTCGGGGAGCCCCGCATCTGCTTCAGGGGCCACCTTTGCGGGTACGGGCCCCCCAGGCGCCGAGGGCTCGGGGGCTGCTGCAGCTGAGGCAGGCGCCGCAGCCCTGCTCGGCTCCAGCTGGAGTTGCACCGCACTTGCAGCCCTGGTGACATCGACAACATGGTTATCCACGCGGGCACGGTCAAGATCTTCAAGCGATTGAAGTAAAACTTACAGTGTCGACTTCTTCTTGGCAGCCTTCTTCACCCGCCAGGCCCGCCGAGGAACGCTCGTCGCTGATGGCGAGGCCTGGCCGGCTGATGGAGGGGTTCCCGCCACGGCAATTGTCACTGCCGCGGCGTCAGAGGAGCCTGTCTCCACCCTTTCGGGTTCAGATCCGGATGGCAGAGCAGGAAGACTGCAAGGGGTGCTGTCAGTACTCAGCACCATGGAAACTTTGGAACTGGCCAAAACAGCAATTCCGTACCTGGAGGACTCGACTTCTTGAGCCTTGCGCTTGCGCACCTGGCGCTGGCCCTTCGGCACCGGTGGCAGAGCGCGGCCAACTCCACGCTCTGATCGGAGGAGTTGTTCCCGCGGCTCCCCCACGGTCCCTCCGCTCGCCTGCGAGCCCACGCACTCCGTGGACTCGCTGCTGCCTTGAACCGCAGTATGGCGTGCCGCCTTGGTGGCAACGGCGGCAACAGGGCGGACCTCCCTCGGCTTCTTCCCCCGCTGGCAAGTCCACGCGTTCGGCGGCCTCGTTGCGGCTTTGGGTCGCAGCAAGGCGAGCCTTCTTGGCCGCCGTGACTGCAGAAGGAAGGAGGTGATACGCTCGGGGGAGGTCCGGCTGCGGCGGGTAGCTGCAGTACAGTTCCGAATGTCCCTGCGGAAAGTCCTTCAGTTCAGTACCGGCGCAGTAGTCGATTTCTTCAGCAAAAGAAGTCGAGCACTTACCGGCGGGGGCGGATGTTGCGCGGAGTACAAGGTGGGTACGTACGGCATGGTGTTCACGTCCAGCAGCACCCGCTGAACCCGCTGGAGCGCGACTTCATCTGGCACCTCCTCTGTGCACATGCGAGAAGGATCAGCAGGGCCGGTGTACTCGAAGCCCAGGCAACACCTCTGTTGGATGGGCTGGACGCGGCGCTTGTAAAAGGAGAACATGACGGAGGCGCCGGTCACCCCCTCCTTCTTCAGTGCATCGATGGCCTCCAGCAGCTCCTTGACTTGAATCATTTCCATGCCGGAGGGTTCAAGGTTCCATTCCCCCCTCACCACGGGCGGTTTGCTCGACTTCGTCGGCAGGGGGGAGCATGGTTCTCGATGTAAAACCAGAGGTTTTTCCACTCAGGAAGGTTGGAGGGGAATCTATATGCAAGGTATTTTTCGCCGGCCTGCTGTCGCAGTTGGATGCCGGCGCCCCCTACCACGGCGAGTTTTTTCGTGGTTGGCTGGGGTTTCACGCGGAAGAGGAAGCGGAATAGATCCCAGTGGGGTTCAATTCCGAGAAATGCTTCACAAAAGTGGATGAAAATGGAGATGTGGCAGATGGAATTCGGGTTGAGGTGATGGAGCTCAAGCCCGTAGTAGTAAAGAAGGCCGCGGAAGAAAGAACAAGTGGGGAGGGCCAATCCCCGTTCGGCAAAATGGTAGAATGTGACGATTTCGTCGACATTCTCCATGGGGAAAGGTTCACGGAAAGAGGGGCGCCAGTTGACGAGATTTTTCTCTTGCAGCAACCCCTCAGAAACAAGTTTTTTCAGATTGTTGAGGGAGCACTTACTGTGTGTCCACTCCGCGGTTGTTGGTTCCGCATCCTTCTTCATTCCCTCGATCTCTGACTTCTTGGACATCATCTCCGATGCGCCGGCCACGAGATGCTCGGGGGCTGCGGGGAGAGGGGCGGGGAGGTCGGGGTGGGAGTTTTTCTTAGGGGAAGGCGGCGGCGCTTGGTTTGGACTGGGGAATTTGGTGGCTCTTGATGGAATGCAGATTGAAAGCGTGGTTTTTTCCTACAGTTATCGCGGGGTTAAATAACCAGCGGAGTGGGGGAAAGATATTGTTCTGAAGTTCAAGAGTCGTTTCGTGGAATATTTTCTAAGATGAGGGGTCATTTGGTGATCTGATTAGATTGCACCTTTGATTAATCATTTTTTCAGGGCTAATTAGCCCGAAAAAAGGGGTTTTTCGAATCTTTGGTCTAATTACATCATTTGTACCATCGCTTCGGTCTCCCCGTAACGTGTCATTGTTTAGCCTGTATGCCACGATTTTTGGACCCTTATCTCCAACTTTGTGGGATTTGGATTCAAGGCTCGGGGGCTGCGGGGTACGTGGCATCGACTACTTATTTTTCAAATTTCTTTGAAGGGTAAGGAAGACTACAGACAAGTGGGACCCTCAGCCTGATCCTCCGATTCAACCTAAGGCTCGGGGGCTACTCCATATGGAGTGCGATTTTGCAATCGCACGCCATATCGGAAATAAAATTCGGGGCATGAGCACCTCCTAGCTTCGATGCAGCCAAGCAAGTACTCGAAGAAGGACTTCAAGACGAATCATCAGAAAGAAGTCGAAGACTGCTTCGAAAGTACTCGATAAGCCTGCAGTACTTAGCTACGAAGAGCTCGGGGGCTTGTCAGACCTGGGGCCACCGGGCTGGGCATGTTATGTAGTCTAAGAGATTAAGCCCGTCTTATCTCTTATTCATTCTGTTTATCTCTTGTTTATCCCGTTTAAATAGGAGATAGGTCTAACCAACACGGAGAGGATCTACTCGAGATTAGTTCTGGTGTGATCCCTCGGTGGGGGTTGGTTAGCATCTTTGTAACTCTGGCCTCTCAGATATATAAGGGAGGTCAGAGACCCCCCTCAAAATAGAAGATCATTAGGTCATTCTACACCAAAGAGAATACAAACCACCATACAGGACGTAGGGTGTTACGCTCCGTGCGGCCCGAACCTGTCTAAAGTCTTGTGTTCTTTGCACCTTCGAGTTCCTGATCTCGGCGCTCCCTCACCCAAAACTTACCACCTTGGGTATATCTCTCGGTGGGCAGCCGGTTAAACACCGACACCCAGCGCCTGAGGGGCCGGTACCCGCAGAGGTGGCCCCTGAAGCGGATGCGGCGCTCCCCGACTTGCCGCCTCCCGAGCCCCGACAAGAGGGAGCCGGACCCAGTGGCGGGGAACAAGTCGAGATCACTGATGCCTCTCATACTGATGGCATAGGTACGCGCTTACCCGCCCGCGGCTGGTTGCCGAGGTTTGGGCATAATGTGTTGACCACGTTGTGTGCTTGCAGGTGTCCAACCGCCGCCGCCCGGGGATGCCGCCGGGCCCTCGGGGAGTCCCCGTGAGGTGTTGAGGGCCGGGTCAGGGCACCAGAACGTCATCACCACCGACCCGGTGGATGACCTCCTGCTGTCAGCGGAGAACCTGAAGACCTTCAAGAGCACCTTCAAGGAGCTATACGACTTCTCCATGGTAATACTCGGGTAATGTTCCAGATGTGCACGTTAGAGAGTTGTAATCCCCATTTGCGCAGCATGTGATCACCAAATCCAGAAGAAGTCGGAGAAACTCCGCGCGGTCGTGAGTGACGCGCGAGAGCTAGCTGCCCTGGACAAGCGCATCTCCGAGGAAATCACGAAGAGTTGCTATCTGCAGCGAGAGCTTGATATACTGAAGCAAGAAAGGACTCGAGAGACCTGGTTGCTCAAGAATGACCTGAAAAACATGGAGAAGGCCAACTCCGAGCTCCAACAACAGCTCAAGGAGCAACAAGCAGAGTACCAGGAGCAGCTCAAGGCAGAGAAAAAGGCGCACCAAGGTAGGCCCTCGCTCCCTTCGAGTACTTTTCCTTAGTTACTTCCCCTAGATGCTGAAGTACCCTTACCACAGAGCTTAGAAAAATAACGAAACACAAAGAGGAGCTGCTTACTGACGTGAAAAATATGCTGTATCGTCGTACAGATGACGTCGAAAGGCTGCAGAAGGTGATCGGCGACACTGAACGTCAGTTCGTCGACTGCCTTCAGCAAGTCAAGACGCTGGGCGAGAAGGACGAGCAGCAGCGCAAGGAGCTGGAGGACCTCCGGGGGCCGCCCAGGAGCTGGTGGACATGGTGGATCTGCCAGAAGAAGGCGATGCAGGCCCACGGCCCCTGCTGGAGCGACTCCGCGAAGCCCCGAAGAAGGTGCTCAAGTTCCTATCCGAGGCTCCGGTCGCGTGCGTGAGCAATGCACTCGCCTATGTCAAGTCCTTCGTGCCGAACGCGCAGCTGAGCATCTTCGCGCAAGGGATGGCAGCGGACTGCACAGACGAGCGGTTCGAAGAGTACTTACTAGAGGCCCAACCTGTAGTAGAACAAATTGTACACAATGTACTACAGGATTAGGGTGTATGAAACAATTAATCATTCTCTTATGTAAATGCTTTACTCAACGTCTCTACTTGTTTGCGTGTCTTAGCTGGATTGGGATCCAGGCTTACGAGACTCAAGTAGTAGACGCCTCCCTGGGTGCAACGACCCGAAGGGCAGCTAGTACTCGTCTAACAGAATAGCCACAACTCGATCGAGCGGGTCTAAACTTGTTAGGAAAGAATGCGAGCATCGTCGCGGGTTTGCCGTGCGTAGGGCTTAAAAATAAGACTGTCCCGAGTGCGGCGGCCGGGGTGTAGTCGAAGGTCGCTCCTGCTGTGAGCGTGCTCCGTAAGCTGGAGAAGACCCGGACGGACGGATCAAGCTTGCAAGGAGCGAGTGCGGGCAGCGCCGCGAGCTTGCCATTCCTTTTTGGCAAAAACAAGACTGTTCTGAGTGCAGCCACTCAGGATGTAGTCGATGTGGTTCTTTATGCGAGCCTTTCCAACATACTAGGTGTAAGCCAGTCGAGCGGATCGACTGTGTTGGAAAAAGTGCGACCGCTGTCGCGTGCGACCCTCGAAGGTCGCAGCGGAACTTGATATGCCAAGAAGTTAGCCGGAGCCGAGGGCTCCGGCAGAAACGGAAGTCAAAAGGGGATGACCGTGGCCGTAGCCCCCGCGTCATGCGTGACAAGAAGTCGATATATATATGTTTGCACGTGACACTGGTCGTCGTGGAAGTAAGAAGGCATGTACAACCCGAGTCGTGTGGCTCATGGCCCCCGAAGTGATTCGGGGGAAGGAGATCTTCTGACCCCCGGGGAATTAGCGATCACCGGGCCTCGACTTAAGGGTAGAACTTGCGCAGTTTCTGAACATTCCAGGAGTTCGGAACTTCGCGACCCTCGGGGAATTGTAGTCGATAAGACCCTGGCCTTGTGACCTGCTTGACGACGAACGGGCCCTCCCACCTTGAATTGAGCTTGTGGAGGCCGGACTCGTCCTGAATACGGCGCAAGACCAAATCACCGACGCTGAATGACCGCTCCCTGATGTTGCGATCATGGTATCGCCGGATCCCCTGCAGGTACCGGGCTGACTGAACAAGGGCGGTACAGCGAGCTTCTTCCACAGAATCGAGCTCTAGCTGCCGCGCCTCGTCCGCCTCGCCTTCACTGTACATTTCGACCCTTGGAGACTTCCACATGATATCGGCTGGTAGAATAGCTTCGGATCCATACACGAGGAAAAAGGGTGTTTGTCCTGTGGCTTTGGACGGCTGAGTCCGAAGCCCCCAGACGACATGTGGCAACTCATGCACCCATTTGCCTCCCTTCTTGCTGCTTTCATCATAAAGTCTCTTCTTGAGGCCGTCAATGATCAAGCCGTTCGCCCTTTCGACTTGTTCGTTAGCCCTGGGTTGTGCAACCGAGACATATTTAACTTCAATGCAAGTGAACTTGTTCACCGTGAAGTTTGACCCCAAGTCCGTGATGATGGAGTTGGGGAAGCCGAAGCGATGCATAATATCTGAGATGAAGTCGACGACCCGGTCTGGCGTGAGCTTGGCTATTGGCTTGTACTCGATCCACTTAGTGAACTTGTCGATAGCCACCAGAACATGGGTGAAGCCGCCTGGTGCCGTCGTGAAGGGCCCGATCATGTCAAGGCTCCAACAGGCGAAAGGCCAGGATGGCGGTATGGTGATGAGGCTATGAGCTGGGACATGCGTCTGTTTGCCGAAGAATTGACAATTTTGGCACCTGCGCACGAGATCCTCCGCGTCGGTGACTGCAGTGGGCCACCAGAAGCCGGCCCTGTATGCTTTCCCAACCAGCGTTCTTGAAGCCGCATGGTTGCCGCAAACGCCTTCGTGGATCTCTCGCAGTATGTCATAACCATCTTCCTTCGTGACGCACTTCATGAGAACTTCTGACCGAGCGCCACGCCGGTAGAGCTTGCCGTTGACCAGGGCGAAGCCCTTGCTTCTCCGCAAGACACGTACCGCTTCTGCACTCTTGGCATCAATTCCCGCTGGTAGCCGTTGGTCTTGAATGAAGTCGATAAAGGCCGCTCGCCAGTCCTCCCCCAGCACCATAACCTCTCGATCGGGTTGTTGGGAACCCGAGTTGATGGTTACCTGCGGAGAAGGCTTGATGGATGGCTGATCGAGCTCCTGGACGAAAACCCCCGGCGGGACTTGAGCGCGCGTTGACCCCAATTTGGACAGGATATCTGCACCAACATTGTGCTCCCGTAACACATGGTGGACCTCCAAGCCGGAAAACTTGCTTTCCAGCTTGCGCACTTCCTGTACGTATGCATCCATTGTCTCCTTGTTGCAGTCCCATTCCTTATTGAACTGCTGAACAACAAGAAAAGAATCACCATATACGAGTAGTCGCTTGATCCCTAGTGATATCGCCAAACGAAACCCGTGAAGTAAGGCTTCATACTCGGCTTCATTATTGGATACCTTCCATAGGATCTGAAGGATATACTTCAGTTGTTCGCCACGTGGGGAGATAAGCAAAATACCAGCGCCCCCACTGTCGAGCTTGAGGGACCCATCAAAATACATGGTCCAGTGCTCTGGCTTGTCCACTGGGGTTGGGACTTGATTCTCCCTCCATTCAGCCATGAAGTCGACTAGAGCCTGTGACTTGATTGCAGTGCGTGGCTTGAAGTCGATTGACAAAGCCCCCAGTTCCACTGTCCACTTAGATATGCGTCCCGTGGCATCTTGATTATGGAGAATATCCGCCAGCGGGAAATCCGTAATCACAGTGATCTTGTACTCATCGAAGTAATGGCGCAACTTTCTTGATGTAATTAGAATTGCGTATAAGAGCTTTTGAACAGCTGGGTACCGTACCTTTGATTCGGAGAGGACCTCGCTGACGAAGTAGACAGGCCTCTGCACTCCAAACGCATGGCCTTCTTCGCCTCGCTCGACTACAATAGCACTGCTGACAACGTGGGTTGTCGCCGCGATGTAGAGTAGTAGATCCTCGTCCGGTAGCGGAGCTGTAAGGATCGGAGGCGACTGGAGGTGAATTTTCAAGTCTTGTAGAGCCCGCTCGGCCTCCTCCGTCCATTGAAACTTGTCTTGGCGTTTTAGGAGCTTGAAGAAAGGTAGTCCTCTCTCCCCGAGTCAGGAGATGAACCTGTTCAGGGCCGCCATACAACCTGTCAGCTTCTGCACATCCTTGATTGTGGCCGGAGCCTCCATATCAGTAATGGCAGTGATCTTTACAGGGTTGGCTTCGATGCCCCGGTTGCTGACGATGAACCCGAGCAATTTCCCTGAAGGTACTCCAAAAACGCACTTGGTGGGATTGAGTTTCCACCGATATCTATGTAGACTACTAAATGTTTCCTCCAAATCTACGATCAAGTTATCGGAGTCCCTGGTCTTGACGACCACGTCATCCACATAGGCCTCGACATTCCGATGCAGTTGATCCGCGAAACACATCTGGATCGCACGCTGATATGTTGCTCCTGCGTTCTTCAACCCGAAGGATATTGTCTTGTAGGCGTAAGTCCCGTACAGGGTGATGAATGCAGTCTTGATTTGGTCCTCCTTCTTGAGCGCAATCTGATGATACCCTGAGTAACAATCAAGAAAACAAAGAAGGACACATCCAGCCGTCGAATCGACGCCTTGGTCAATGCGCGGCAGCCCAAAATGATCCTTTGGGCAATGCTTGTTGAGATCGGTGTAGTCGACACACATTCTCCATTCATTGTTCTTTTTCTTTACAAGGACAGGATTCGCTACCCACTCTGGATGGATTACTTCTTTAATGAATCCAGTCGCGAGAAGTTTAGCGATCTCCCGTTTAATGGCCTCACGCTTGTCGTGGGCAAACCTCCGCAGGCGTTGCTTCTTAGGCGTAGCCTTCGGGTGTACATTCAAAGCATGCTCGATCAACTCCCGGGGCACCCCTGGCATATCCGCTGGTTTCCATGCGAATATGTCTCGGTTGGCCCGAAGAAAGCTGACGAGCGCAAGTTTCTATTTGTCACCCAAGCCCGCACCGATGATGGCAGTCTTGGATGAATCTCCCTCCTGGAGCTGGATCGTCTTGAGGGCCACATCATCAGTCGACTGGATGCTCGACTTGTTGGCCTTCTTGGAAGCGATCTCCAGCCCGGTCTGGGAGAGCTGCTGCGCGGCCGCGAGTACTTCTCCCGAAGCATCTGGCACGCGAGTAGTCGAAGCGTACTGGATCGTCTCCTGATTGCAGTCATACGACTTCTTCAAGTCGCCGCGGAGGGTGAGCACTCCACCGAGTCCTGGCATCTTAAGAAGCAAGTAGACATAATGCGGCACTGCCATGAACTTGGCAAGCGCCGGACGACCCAGTATTGCATGGTAAGAAGAATCAAAAGTAGCCACTTTCGAACTTGATGAATTCAGTACGATAATTCTCCCGCGTGCCGAAGGTGACTGGGAGGACCACCGTACCAAGCGGGTGCGCCGCATTACCTGGGACGATGCCGTAGAAGGGAGACTTGCTGGGAACCAGCATCTCCTTGAACTCCAGGCCCATCTTCTTCAAAGTGTTGACGAAGATGAGATTGAGCCCGCTCCCGCCATCGATGAGGACCTTGGTAAGCTTGACCTCCACCACCACAGGGTCCAGGACCAAGGGGAACTTGCCAGGCTCGGAAAAGCTCGTCCACTGGTCATCACGAGAGAACGAGATGGGGACCTCCGACCAACGGAGTGGTCGTGGTACCGCCGGCTCGATGGACAAAATCTCTCGGAGGAGCAGCTTCTGATCCCGCCTGGAACAGAAATCCTCGTCCCCCCCCCCCCCCGAAGATGACGTTGACCACCTTGGACGCATCCTGAAATTTCGGGTTGCGCCCGTGATCCTCTTGATCATCATCCTCGGGTTCTTTGTCGGCAGGCTTCTTATTCTTCTTGCCACCACCAGAGTTGCTGAACGTCCTCCGAAGGTGGTAGCAGTCGATGGCGGCGTGACTGGCGCCCGGGTGCCACGGGCACTTCTTCTGCAGGAGCTTCTCGAACTCCTCCTGAGTTGTCGACTTCTTGCCCCGCGAAGGACGATCAATAGCCGCGATGACATCATCTGGCTTTCGTTTCCGGGGTGGCCTGGAAAAAGTCCCGCTGGCCTTTGTCGCTGCGGTTGTCGTTTGGGCGCCGCAGACTGCTATCGTGGCGCTGCGGGAACCGCTCCCGCATCTTCTCCTCCTGCTCGGACCAATCATGCATCATATCATGAAGGCCCGCAACAGTTTTCGGCTTGTTCCGCCCGAAGTCTCTGTATATACTCGGGTCGGTGATGCCGTTGTAGAAACAGTCGATGATGTCCTCCTCCGAGATGTTCGCGATGGTGGCGCGGACGTCGAAGAAGCGGCGCGTGTAGGACCGCAGGAGCTCGTTGTGTTCTTGCTTGCACTGGGCAAGATCATGTCGAGTACCTGCATGAGCAATCGCTCCCTGGAAATTGTCGATGAAGACCTTCTTAAGTCGTTCCCAGGAGTCGATGGAGTTGCTGCCAAGGCTCTCCAGCCAAGTGAGCGGCGCAGAATCCAAAGCCATCGGGAAGTAGACGACTTTGGTAATGTTAGAGGCCCCTGCTACCTCGATAGCCGTGGAGTAACAACGGAGCCACTGCTGAGGAGCTTGCTTGCCGTCGTACTTGGTGATGCCAATGGATTTGAAACCCTCCGGGTACTTGTAGCTGCTGAAACGTGCAGAGAAAGCAGGAAATCGATCACTACAGTCAGTACCTTCATTTTCGACTTCTTCGCGGGTCTTGCGTCTGGAAGAAATCATGGTCCGCGCATCGCGGCCTTCATTGATGTGCTGGCGCAAATCCTCCGGAGGAAGTCGATGATTGGCTTGTCGTGGCTGACCCCCTTGCGGTGGCTGCTGCCTCCCGCCAGGGGTCTAGCTCCCGCGAGCGTTGTCGTTGCTGGGCTGGTGTCGAGGACGGCCGCCAGCCGTTCGGCTGTGAGCCTGGCTCCGGCTCTCACCCATGCGCTCCTCCCTGATGGTGGGCGCCGGGTTGTGCTGATCCAACTGGATCCAGGCCCTCTGTGCATAAAGGAGCGCTTGACGCACCTCCGGATCATGGCTGCGCTCGAGGATGGCCGTTACCCTGGCGATGTTGGCCACCGGAGTCCGGAAACCCCGCTCGCTTACGGTGGCAAACTCAGGGTCGAGCTCGCGATGCATAGATCGCCTTCGCTCGTTGGCCCTCCTCCGCCGGATCGCGCGGGCCCTGTTCCTGGCGCTTCGCGATCGGCGTCGTTCTCGTCAACGGCATCGGCTGTGATCTCATCCTCAGAGATCGCTTCAAAGTTGACGATGAGGAGGTCCTCATCGCCCTCGCTTTCTTCGGCCATCAGCACCTGGCGGGAGGAGAGCTCATGAGAACTTTCGTCAACTAGTTCAGTCGACCCCTCCGCCACGGTGGCTAAAGGCCTGCCCTCTTGAAAAGGCAAGGGCTCAAGGTGGGCCACGAGTCGACCCTCTGCCTCGAGTAGATTGGGGAGCGGCATGCCCCTCCAGTGCACCACGTGCCCTTCCGACAGAGAGGTGACCTCCAAATCACCGGTACCGGAACAACCCGAAACCCCCCGACACGCGGTGGCTTCAAGCTTTCCGACCTGGAGTAGCAAGTCCAGGTCCTCCGCTAACATGGAGAGGGACCCAGAAGCGTTGGCCTCCTGAGGGTCAGTGGCCGATTCGCACAAGCCGAGTTGAGATCGGTTATGCAGATCCCTAGATTGGAACGCGTCCAAACCAGGGGGAATTGCCGCAACACCAGAAGAAGTCGAGGCTGGAGCGGACTCCATCTCGATCTGTGCTACGGAAGTGTGGAGCGGTAAGTTGTCGAGCCCGTCGACGAACTTGTCGAGGTCGCTACGGAGATCCGCAACGGGGGTTTTTGGCTTCATGTCGACGAGGAATCGCCGGAAACTGCCCGCACCATCTGCGACGCAGACCCATGAACCAAAAACGAATGTCGTGCCCTGTGAGGGAACTGACCTGATGAATTTGAACGATGCCATCGAGCTCGCCGATGGATCTTCGACGCGCTCCCCTACCTGGCGCGCCAGCTGTCGGTGTTTAACCGGCTGCCCACCGAGGGATATGCCCAAGGTGGTAAGTTTTGGGTGAGGAGACGCCGAGATCAGGAACTCAAAGGTGCAAGACACACAAGACTTAAACAGGTTCGGGCTGCACGGAGCGTAACACCCTACGTCCTGTATGGTTTGTATTGCCTTTGATGTAGAATGACCTAATGATCTTCTGTTTTGAGAGGGGTCCCTGACCTCCCTTATATATCCGAGAGGTCAGAGTTACCAAGATGCTAACCAACCCCCTCCAAGGGATCACACCAGAACTGATCTCGAGTGATCCTCTCCGTGTTGGTTAGCTCTATCTCCTATTTAAACGGGATAAACAAGAGATAAACAAAATAAATAAGAGATAAGACGGGCTTAATCTCTTAAACTTCGTAACATGCCCAGCCCGGTGGCCCCGGGTCTGACAGATGCTTCAAGTGCTCTTGAGATGAACTTGGCTGCCCTTTCATTTAAAAGGTTGATTCTCACATCTCAATCTTGCTCTCACCCAACCTCTAACTCAAATCAACTAAAGGATTAGCTCGAGAAGGAATTAGGAAGGAGTAGTAAATATTTTTGAAAGTGTTTATCCCGGATTAGATCAGTAGCAAGTGAAGGGGGGCTGAGGGGGTATAAATACGTAAGCCCCAAAAATTAGCCGTTAGTGCACTGGTTAAATGATTGTTGGAACATGCGACCATTTAAGGATAGCTGGGTGAGGACCCCTTGTCGGAAGAATCCAGTTTCTTCCGATAGGTGTCGGAACTTCCGACACACCCTGAAACAGTCAGAAAACTAAATGCATAAATATATGATTTTGTGTCTCTCCTTGATGGTTAGCATCTCAAATAAGCACTTTGACACCTTAATACTATCCATTCGCATCCCTCTTAATAGTACGGTGTTTCTTAACTCAAATTCAAAATATAAAATAAGTAAAGATCTTATTTTAAGTCCAACACCATCCTTTAAGCAAATTTGACATCTTTTTTCTCTTTTTCGTTTCATTGAGTTTTAACCTACCCATAACTCGATAAATTCATTAGCTCCTTAATTTTGTATGTCATCAACATCAAAACCCACTTGGAAGGCCTAACATCCACCAGCCAGATGCGGCCCCTGCTGGCGAGGGGAGTAGAGAGGGGGAGGGCGCCGGCTGGTGGTGGTGGAGGAGGCAGAGGAGAGGGGCACCGGCCATGTAAGGGGAGGTAGAAGATGAGTTACTGCTCCTGCCGTGCGTGGAGAGGGAGTTCGTGTGGGCGAAGAGTGAGATTTGGCTAGTCTGTTAGAGTGTATTTAGATATAAAGAAGGAATCTTATCTAAATAATTAGATAAATAGAAATATAAAAAGTGAGATTTAGTTAGGGTTTTGAAATTACTTTAGTACTGTTTTCTTCAGAGCTGAGTCGTGCAAGCTCGCAGGCAGCGCGGTCACGTGCGCACCAACGAACAATCCTTCATCGGTTGAAGGTTTAAGGCTCCTTTTTGTTGTGCGAAATATTCTAGGGGTCTGAAACGATTGTTAGCAAGGAGGATTGCCATGGAAATGTTCAGTTCAGAGCAGCGTTGACACTGAAGATCTAGCTGAGATTCTGGCCTCATTTTTTTTGGTCTCTCTTGAGCATTTTTGTAATCTTTTAAGCGTGACAAAAAAAAAATTCTAATTCATTCCTTTTACGTCTTGCATACTTGCATATTCACGTGTTGAACGAAACGGTTTGGCTGTTCACACATGTATTTTGTTTTGGCAGGTGTGGCGCGACGCAACAACCTTCTTCACTCGACGACCATGCGTGGCCCAGCTGCGGCCGGCGAACGAGGCCCGTTCGGCCCCCGCCGCCCAGCCAACCACGAGGAGGAGACCGACAGGATATTCGCGGATTCAACAGCCCAGGCCAAGAAAACCTGGCCGAACCGCACCGTTGGCGAGTCGCCTCCTTGGCAAACTCTTTTGGCCCGGGCGCGGCCACGGCTACCCGATCGCGCGCCGCGTCACGGCGCACCACACGATCCCCCCGAGCGCAAACCTACAAAAACCTTTGCTTCCCGCGGGCCCGTCCCCCGCTCCAGGGCTACCGTCTCCAGAAGCCTTGCCCGCCGTCCAGCTCCTCCGCCGATGTCCGTCGCGTCCGTGGCCGCCCTCCGGACCGCCGGCGGTTCCGGCCGCCGCCGCGGCGCGGGTTCGCCGCAGGTCGGCCTCAACGGTGCGTGCCCTCGTCTCTGCCAAGCCCACGCAACTCGTGACTCTGTTCCGTTGTGGTTATCCCGAGGCTGATCGATCCTTGTGGCCCGGCCATTGGCAGGGGGCAGGTTCCTGATGATGCAGAGGAGGGAGCTGGTGACCAAGGCCGGGATCGCGCTCGCCGTCTCCTGCTCGATGGCCACCTCCCCCGCCTCCGCCGCTGGCTCCGCGCAAGGTCTGGAGCCTGAGCTGTGCGATTCTCGAGTTCTATCAGATGACAGCAATTCAGGATCGTCAGAGGTTCGGTTCCTCCTGTCGTGCGTGCAGGGCTGGAGATTCTGCCGTTCAAACCGGACGGGTACAACTTCTGGACGTGGCGCGGCCGCCGGATTCACTACGTCGAGCAAGGCGCCGGGCAACCCATCGTGCTCATCCACGGCTTCGGCGCTTCCGCCTTCCATTGGAGGTTTGGTTAGCTTATGGGCCGGGGAAAACGAAGCCCCTTCCTTGCACTGAATGAAACGAGTTCAGTCATCTGAATGTTCTGTTGGGGCAAAGCGTGAAGCGTTTGAGTTTGAGCTGCTCTGAATGAATGAATTCAGGTACAACATCCCGGAGCTGGCGAAGAAGTACAAGGTGTACGCCATCGACCTGCTGGGGTTCGGCTGGAGCGAGAAGGCGCTGGTGGACTACGAGGCCACCATCTGGATGGAGCAGGTCTCCGACTTCCTCAGGGAGATCGTCAAGGAGCCAGCCGTCCTCGTAGGCAACAGGTACTACTACAAGTTTATCTGAACGCAATTCAGTTTCGGAGTTCAGACCTGACCGAAAGGAAAAAAAAATCCGATGGACGCGCGCGCGATCATCAGTCTAGGAGGCTTCACGACGCTGTTCACGGCGACCGAGGTGCCTGAGCTGGTCCGGGGCGTCGTGCTGCTCAACTCCGCCGGCCAGTTCGCCGATCCCAACAAGCCGGCCGCCGCGCCGGCCGAGGAGGAGGGGGAGGGCAGCCCGCTGTCCAGGTTCGTCGTGAAGCCGCTCAAGGAGGCCTTCCAGCGGGTGGTGCTGGGGTTCCTCTTCTGGCAGTCGAAGCAGCCGGCCAGGGTGGAGAAAGTCTTGAAAAGCGTAAGTCACCAGAACACGAGCTAGCTCTTCCGTTCAGTTCATCAGTTGCCATGCCGGTAGAGGTTCTCTGACCGAGCTCCTTCGCTGCCAAAAAACCCTGCAGGTCTACATCGACTCGAGCAACGTCGATGAGTACCTGGTGGGGTCGATCACGGCGCCGACGGCGGACCCGAACGCCGGCGAGGTGTACTACCGGCTGATGTCGCGGTTCATGTCGAACCAGAGCCGGTACACGCTGGACCGGCTGCTGGGGAAGCTGGCGTGCCCGCTGCTGCTGCTGTGGGGGGACCTGGACCCGTGGGTCGGCCCGGCCAAGGCCGCGCGGATCCAGGAGTTCTACGCCGACACCGCCGTCGTGCACCTGCAGGCCGGCCACTGCCCGCACGACGAGGCGCCGGAGCAGGCGAACCGGGCGCTGCTCGAGTGGCTCGCCGCCCTCGACGCCCGCGCCACGCCGGCCGAGCCCAGCCTCCAGACCGTCTGATCAGGGGGGCTCGGGGCAGTCAAAGAACACGATTTGGTGGCCCGAGTAGCATGCTAGCATGTCTTGTAGTAACAGTATTCCAGTAGTAGTATTCCATGTAGCAATTGGAGAGTTGGGTTCTTGAATGAATGATAAGTGATCGATCAAAATTCGTGCGAAAAATGAATTTCACACAAAACAATTTACTTCGAGATTGGTAACGAAAATCCTCGGTTAAACGGGCTTAGGTTGTATCAACACCCTGGCTAATCATTTCGGTCAGACGGTCACCAACACTCCAACGTTAGCCCCTTGCTCCTAAGCTTCGCTTAAAGCCGTCCGATCAGCGAGGGGTGTTGAACCAACGGTTCGCGATCGGATTTGATCGTGAGGTCATCGCTTGATGATACGCCAGCGAGCAACCCCCATCCAGTCCAAGCTCCCGTCACTTTGCCAGCCGTTGCCAATCGCGCCGGGGATCTCATCGAACCGAGCGGGGCGGGTATGTCGGAGGCGGCGGCGGGGACGAGGAGCCGGGTCCTGGTGGTGGGCGCCACCGGCCGCCTCGGCGGCAGCCTCGCGCGGGCCAGCCTCGCCGCTGGCCACCCCACCTTCGCCCTCGTCCGGCCCCACCACCTCGCCCGCCCGGACTCCCCCTCGCTGGGGCCGCTCGTAGCCGCCGGCGCCACGCTGCTCGAGGTAAATGCGCGGCATCCCTACCCTCCTGCTCCACTGGAGCGCGGCTCAGTCCGCTATAAGGCTTCGGTTCGATGTGGTTCAGGGGTCGCTGGAGGATTATCAGAGCCTGCTCAAGGCAGTACGGCAGGTGGACGTTGTCATCTGCGCGGTGCCCACGAAGCAGGCGCTCGAGCAGAAGCCCCTGATCCGGGCGATAAAGGAAGCTGGATGCGTGAAGGTGAGCTTGCAAGCCATAATGCATTTCCATTTAACTCGATCACTTTGCTAGATTTCCTGTGAACCTGCTGGCTGCGTCATGCCATATCGAAATGTTTTAGCACTAAAAGAAAAAAAAATCAATATGGGAACGTGCAGAAAAATAGATGGCACTAGTGTTAAAGGGAAGAAATTGATTTTGGCACTATGGTGGTCTGATTAATCATGGTGGGAAACTGGAAATGAAAATAACCCAGAGCATATGTTCTACAGAGAAATGGAGACTGAAAATAAGATAATTTTTAAAAGTGTATTTTGAAAAAAAAAATCCACCTATCTGTTTGCTTTATCAGTTCCGACCTTATCTGTGCCTAGCTCCAGTGCTCCAGGCATGTTACCTGCAAAACTTACACTACTTAAGTGGTGTTACTAGATAGGAGGCCTCTGTGGCGATATCACTGGTCGCATGTTAGTTTCTCACGACATGTTGTAGGAGGTTCATTCTGGATTTTTGGAACCCTTTTTTGTGACTGTTTACACCAGAAAATTTATAGTGACCATTGTTGCATTAGGAAACACGAGGTGTTGCTTCTGACTTTGCAGTGATTTATTGTAGCGATTTATTCCGGCTGAATTTGGACTTGATCCTACAAAGGTTCAAATTGGTGACATGGCTTATGGCTTCTATGAGAAGAAAATTGAAATCCGCCATTTGATAGAGACTGAAGGCATTCCTCATACCTACATATGCTGCAACTTGTTTATGCGCTATTTGCTTCCTTCACTGGTGCAGCCAGGCCTAAATGCTCCTCCCAGAGACGAAATTAAGATATTTGGTGAAGGAAACACTAAAGGTCTGATACTATTACTGCACTTTTCTTCTTTTTGGTCTGCTGTCTGAATTTGGGAAAAGTAAAAGGTCATTCTACATGTATATTTGTTACCTCAAGGAAGAACATTCTCTGCAGGCGTGTTTGTTAAGGAGGGTGATGTTGCTCAATTTACAATATGTACCATAGAGGATCCCAGGACATTAAACCAGACGCTGTATCTGAGACCTCCAGGAAACGCCTGCTCAATGAATGAGCTGGCTGACCTCTGGGAGATGAAAATCAATAAATCCCTGAAAAGGGTATATATAACAGAAGAGCAACTCCTAAAAGAAATACTTGGTAAGTTAGGTGGTAGCATTAAAACCCCTGTGTGTCCACATATTTTCTTCAAATATAATCAATATTTGTAGTTACTGACGTCAAATTTAATTTAATCCAAGTTTGAGGAGGTATCTGATGCACTGTCCTGATCTGTGATGTTTTATAATTTGATCAATACATTTCAGTTTTTTTATACCTTTACATGAATAGTTGCAAATATCAACTTATATTGATCATGGAGTAGAAGTTTGCAGCTATGTCTACAGAGAAGAATAGAGTTGATGAAAATATGAAGAAACTATGAAGCCTCTCCTTTTCTGATTGCAATTTGCAAATCATATCCTAAAAGGTTTTGTTTCTTGTATTTGTCATATATTCTCATTCTTTTTTTTTTCCCTTCTCATTGCAGATGCACCATTTCCCTTGAAGATGGATTTAATTTTTATCTATTCAGCATTTGTTAAGGGTGACCACATATATTTTGAAATTGACTTGTTGAGTGAAGGAACTCAACTGTATCCCCATGTAAAATATACAACAGTGGGCAAGTACTTAGACACACTAGTTTAGAACATTGATATATCTATATCTTTCTTGTAATTCATAAACATGTTTCAAATGGAATATTGAAAGAAGTGGAGCGTGATGAATATCTATCCATCTTTATTTGCTCTGAAAGTGAATGTGGTGATGATCTGACAAATTTTGATCTTGCATACATGACATGGTCCTTGGGCATGTTGAATCAGTAACGGGGCCATATCCAAGCAACAGACAAATCAAACAGACAAAAACTCTGATGATTTAGCAGACATCTTGAACTTTGTTTACCGAAATCTGTAAGTTTCACAGAATGAAAAAATAGTGAGAAAGGATAGGATAGAGATCGGTGCTAGGAAGTCAGAATGCAATATTTTACAGCTGCTGGGTCCTACATAAGCTGGCTCCTTTTAAAGCTATATTTTGTGTTCCTAGGAATAAATGATATATTTTGGAATAAGCAGCCTAGGTAATGTGGAAGAATGGCTGCTTCCTTTTCTTTGGTTTCTTCTATCCTTGGTGGAGTAGAAGTAGAGGACAAGAATGCCAACACAGCAAAACAAAAAGGATTTGTTTTTCTTGTCTTTCCCTCGTAGTTGTCTCCTTATAACTCTTGCTTTTGTCCTTCATTTGGACCTCCAACTGTGGGTGGTTGAACAACGTGATTCTGTTCTTGATCCTTGAGGTAACTACTTTCCTGATTCATCTTTGTTTCACTTATTTGACATAGATTTGCATCACGTGTTTCCTTCCCCTGTGCACTGCAACATCTTAAGAATAAAAGTGAATGATGATTTGGTTCTTTACAAGTCATTTTCCGTACAGTTTAGTCTCAGTAACTAAGATATGCGCTAAACTGATAATCCATTATCCATCAATAATCCTACCTATGTTTATACATAATATGCATCCAAACCTAGAAATTAGCAGGTTGGTTACTTCAAATCCAGACAGAAAGTATAAGCATGTTCTAGCTTTTAGCTTTATGCCATCATCTGTGCTCCATTAGTAAGACACCCTCCTGGTGAATAGCATGGTTCAGCATTCGGATCCCACAATCTGTGTTTTTGCGAGTCAATTTGTTTGGGCATGTTTCATTTGTTTCTGGAGTATCCCCTATATGGGAGCCTGGTTTTTGTTCCAAACAAAGTTTCAGAATTTTTAGCTAGTTCACATAAAGGTCATGATGACTTGCAGCTTTCGTTCTTTCTTTATTTCCATACAGATTTTCTCTGGGACTTCTAATTTGTTTGATTGATCAATAAAAGAAGTCACATATTGCTATTTATGTATCATTCACGAATACCATGAAGCGCACATGTAAGGTTTACAACACGGATGTCATATTTCGGATTAATCCTTTTGAATGGCAGATCCTGGATTGGTGACATTTTCAGCGATATAAAAAAGAATTATTAAAAATATTATCATCCAACTGAAGATTAACTAAAAGGTGAATCTTTTAGATTTGTTATAAACTCCTAGCAGTGAAGCCCATGATGGATCTTGCTTGCTTGAGTGATTTAACTATGCTGACATTTTGATTTTGAGTTATGCTCATACTCTATTTTATTTTGTTGATACTACAAGATTGTAATTTTAAATCTTGTGAACCACAGGAATTTCAAATTCAATCAATCATGTTAGCTGCACAGAGCAACTCAGGGCATAATAGGCATTCTCGCAATGATTCTTCCATAAAGCAAAAAAGTGGCTATGAACCTTCAGACACAGAGACTGAGTGGCATGAAAGCCCTTGGAACGATGGAGTATTGACATCAGAGAGGACTCGTTTTCCTAAAGATCCTGGTAGGAATGGCCAAGTTGGTATTAGGAGGCCCAACATATCTCCTAACCGCACAAGAGATTATCATGTTGAGAAAACTTCAAACTTGAGGTACAGTCGTACACCTCCCAGAGTAACAGAACAAAAGCGCCAACCTTCTCCACACGTGGCTGGAAAGAATGAATCACGTAAGAAGAACAGCCGGACGCCTCCCAGATTTCGTTCTTCTATGGAAAGCTTTAGTAAATCATCAATCAAGGCGAGGTTTTCGCGCAACCGATCAATTTCTACACCGAAACTACGGCCACAAGAGAAGGAACATCCTTCTAGAGCTCCTGCATTTCCTGGCACTAATCCTGTCCCAGCACGTCCAGAAAGAGAAGCTGCTGACAATATAGAAGAAGATTCGCATGCAGAAAATTGTTCCCAGGAGATCAGTGAGTTGATTGGAAATGGCAAGTTGCCTAATTACAGATATAATGAGTATGCATTTACAAGCACAGAATCAATACCTACAGGTGACATCTTCTTCTCCCGTGATTGCAGGGCGCCACTAGAGAAAACATCAACAAAACACAACAATATTGATGAATCACTTACCATGCCTTCAAATGCCCTTGCTGAGAATGATGGAGGCGCTACTCAAGATAACAACAGTAATTTAGGCCAGCTGTCACAGTTTGTTTCAGCCCGGACAGGTCTATCACGTACAACTACAAAATCCAGTTATGCTACTGGCCGCCATTCCCAAATAAGCAGCACCAACACTTTGAGTAGCCCATATAATGGTGGTAGATTAAGTGGAGAGAGTGGAAAGTTTAGTGATTTTACCGGGAAACTAGTCGGAGGTGTCATGAAATTCACATCCAGCAAAGTGCAAAATGATGCTTGGCTTCCATGTGTGACTGGCAAGGCATGCCGGAAATCAAGAACACCAATTAATAAAACGAATGATGAATCTGAATCAAGTTTCATTCAGAAGGCACTCGTTGTTGAGAAGATTAGACTTTTGTGGGCTGATAAATATCGTCCACGAAATTTAAATGGATTTACTTGCCACAGAGAGCAAGTTCATCAGCTTAAACAATTGGTAACTGCTTTTGAGTTATTTCCTAGCTAAATATGTTTTTATCTACTATAAATTTATAGTTTTTTCTTTAACAAAGTATTTGTGGTTTGCTTCTGAATTTTCACAGCCAAAAGAGTTCGGTTGTTTCAGTTCGTCCTGCCTGCTATTTTTATTAGATCGACTTAGAATTTATTAATGAGTGTGCCTAATTGGCATTTGCATGGCCATACTGTTCTGCAAGTTGTGGTTCGAGTAATTTAAAGCTGGTGCTATTGTCTTATAAATGTCAGTATCCTGTTGTGACAGGTCTCCGCGGAGATTTGCCCACATATAATTTTCAAAGGACCTCCGGGATCAGGAAAGAGGTCTTTGTGCAGAGCTGTCCTCACTGAGATATTTGGTGATTCCTCTCTGAATGTACAACCTTAAATACTGAATATGAAAAATTCTGTTAATATTATACTCTGTAAAGATTTCATCGAGTACTTTTTGCGGGTTTTCCAGGTCTCTCACTATTTGAAGAGTTGCAATGGGCAGGTTTGTTCTGTCGTAAATGCTTATCAGTCAACATTTGAACCTGTCCTTACAGTATACCATGTGATGCCATTACCTTTTAATTTTGAGTTAATTTCACAAGAGTACAACTGCTTGCACCAAACTACCCAGGAAATACATCTTCTGAAACCAGTTCCATAGAACTCCAACTGTTTGCATCCCTAGTGTTTTAAAAAGAGCACTGCATAAAGTAGTTGTGTTTTATGAGATTGAGAGAGCTAAGGCTTCCGTAATTTTGCAGGGATCTGCATCTGCGCCCATTCTTGTGCCAGTGTCATCAAGCAATCATCATGTGGAACTCAACATGAGGTCTCAATCCAAGAATGCTAGATATGCTTTGATGACTCTTGCGAATGAAATGTCAGATAAGCGTAAAATCACTGAACCAGTTGTGAGAAAGAACTTTAAAGGTATAATTCCTGCTCTGGAATTCTTTAACATTGTTCCTTTAAATGTCATTCCATTTGAACTATTCATAACATGATTAATTGTTCTTTCCAGTAATTTTGCTCTATGGTGTTGATAAAGTCAGCGAGAATAATCAGCGTTTGATAAAATGGATACTTGATTCCTCCTCTGATGCATGCAAGATAATAATGACTTGCCAGGATGAATCAAATCTCGTAGATTCTATAAAGAGTCGGTGCAAGCTTATTACAATTGGTGTTCCCAGTACACGTGAGGTGAGTTTACTTTAGCTATAACTTATAAGCCAACATTTACATGTTAGTTTTCATGAACTACCTAAGTCCCAAATCCAGGACACATGAGATAACTATTCAACTCTAGCATGTTATTTTTGCTTGACATGATGTTTATATGTGATGTATTGATGATCTCGCTTCATATTATGAGACATGGGAAAACATCCACTCTTTCTAAGTACTCCTTCAAATCTTCAATTCAAAATTATAGTTCACTTGAGCTTTATCCTAAGTCAAACATGTCCAACTTTGACCAAGTGTATAGAAAAAAAAGCACCATTATCTACAACATCAAATTAGTTTCATTGAATCCACCATGTAATATATCTTGATAGTCAATTTATTCGTTATTATAGATGCTATTATAGATGTTACATATTTTTCTCTAAAATTGGTCGAAGTTACAAAAGGTTTGACTTAGGACAAAGCTAAAGTGAACTATAATTTGGATTGGAGAGAGTAGCACATGAACATCAGTATTTCGTTAACTGTTTAGAACCACTTACTGACAATTAATTTTTTTCAGATTGTGGATATCCTCACTTATATATCAAAAAGAGAAAGTTTTGATCTTCCTGCAACTTTTGCTACTACCATTGCTAGTCAATCCAGGCAGAACTTGAGGGAGGCTATATTGGCTTTGGAGGCATGTAAAACCAAGAAGTACGATCGTAGTATCTCTCTCTTTTTGTAATGTGAAAGTTCTTGATTCATCTCGTTTTATATCATATTGCACAATTCTCTGATTTTTTAAACGTTTCCCTTTCAATCTACCAGTTACCCCTTCATTGATGGACAAGCTATACCACTAGGGTGGGAGGAGGTCCTGGAGGAACTTTCGGCAGAAATTTTGGATGATCCTGCTCCCAAAAGGTGTGACACTAGAATTAGAAGAAACTTTCTTGTGTTGGAACATAGTTGTTCCCACCACCAACTTTCACATTATAGCTTTATGGTAACTTTGATCAGTCATTATGTACATCAGTTTGTGTCTGCATGGCACAGAGTAACGACATTGAACCGTGTGATTGCATCTTACAGTTCCATTTGCATAACAGATAAAAACAAATATTGTGTAGGTTATTCTTGGCACGAGGCAAGCTCCAAAAGCTCCTGGTGGAATTTGTACCTCCTAAACTAATACTCCAGGTAAACTATGCGGACCAGAGATGAAAGTTTCTCTGTGCTTCAGGGACGTTATTGTGTCAACAGAACAACAACCATGCGTATGAACATCATTCCTGAATCTCTTGCAGAAGCTTGTAGAACTCTTCCTGAAGGGCATTCATACTAGTGTGAAGAGGGAGGTCTACTATTGGCATGCCTACTATGTGAGTTTGCTCTCATACTTCCAATTTACATGCACTTTACATGACGAGCTATGTTAATGATATATTGAGAATAATGAATTCCAGGATAAGCGGTTGCCCGTCGGTGCAAGTGCTCTGCTGAAATTGGAAGGTAAGCCGCCATTTTTTCCCTTGTATTCAAATGATTGCATATTCCAATACACAATTAATCCATACCCCCAAAGTGCTACGGGATTATGGATCTAGTTAGTAAATGATTAGACTTGGCCCTCGATCATCGCTGCATTTGAATTGACATGGGAGAAGGCGCATTGCCACTTGTCAGTGTATTTCTGTATGATCCACGGGCTTTGCAGATTGTTGCTGCGATCCCTGTAAAGTTAACGGCTATCTAATCCCTCTTGTCTTTGCTTGGGCAGAGTTTGTTGCCAAGTTCATGAGCATCCACCGCAAGAGCTTGTCAGTCGGCTCACAATGAGCCCAAGATTCCTGAGATGGCGCGGTGAAAATCGGCGGCACAACCAGCGCGGGTGCATGCATGCCGTTCAGATGTGTTGAAAATCCTGTGTGTGCTATCACTTATTATTGGTCATGGACTCATGGTGCATCCTTTTCTCGTTCCATGGTAGTACTCCCTGTCTGTATTGTGCAGTTGATGTATTTGCATTCTTTTTTTTTTCTTTTTGCCTCCGCATAGCCCTGTGCATCAGACTATAAATATAAATATGTACAGCGAATAAGTGCCTATACCTTCTGTATGGGCAATGCTTGTTGCAAACATATGGAAGCATTTGCTACATGTGAATACGTACACCAGCCGGTAACGAGCGCGTGCCATGTGTGGGCCCAGGCGCTTCGGTAGGGCCGGCGGCGGCCACGAGCAGGTGACGACGAATTACGACCCCACATGGGCTGCGCGGAGCATCGGCGGCCCAGTCTGTGAGGGCCCGCTGACGGCCTTGGTTGATATTGTCGTGTCGCGACGCGCGTCCGGGTGGGCTCTCTGTTCTCTCCCTGTGCCGGTGGTCCCACCTCCGAAGCCGCAGCCCCGGAATGGAATGGAACCCGCGACTGTACGGACGGGCGTCGGCGTCCCCCCGGTCCACGCCCGCGGTGGACGAGGTCTACCCACGCCGTTCGCCCGATTCCCCGTATATTCCCCGGGAACCAGATGCGGGTGCGCGCCTCCCCCCACCCCAGCTTCCCACTACTCCCAGCTGCCTCCACTTAGAGCGTTATCCCCGCGTGGCGCGATCCGCGCCGCCCACGTCCCCCTCGCGCGTCCATCGGACGGTCCCGGAAGAGGGGGCCGGCCAGCCGTGGGGACGCCCCGGGCCCACCCGTCCTCCCCTCGCGTCACCGAAAAGCAAAAGGCTGAGCCGCTGAAATATATCACATCGATTCGAGCCCGTGGCGCTCGCTGGACAGCAGCAGCAGCCGCAGCGAACTCGAGGCCGCTCCCTCCCTCCGCCACCTCGCGCTCCGCCTGCCTGACGCATCTCCTCGCTTTCGCCACCGGGGAGGGAGGGCGACCCTCCGATCGGCTCCGGTGAGTGGCGAGGGCCCCCCTCCTCTTTCCCTCGATCCGGCCCGGTAGTAGATCGCTGGTCGCGCGCTCGTGGTTCTGATGGCGCTGGTTTCTTGGGGGCGCTGTGCTGTGCGACGGCATTTCTTGTTTTGTCGCCCGCCCTGTGCGTGCTCGGGCGCTGCTTCTTGCCTGGTGCTTGCCTTGCCTTGCCGTCCGATGCGACCGTTGGGGCCGTTTGCTTGGCGTTTTGTGCTTCTTTGCTATTCCTTCCTGTGTTTGATCTGATGGCGGTGTAGACGTGTAGTTAGTGATCAGATGCTGGCGATTTTGTTGCGACCATTTCTCTCTCTCCCCTTTTTCTCCGTTTTCATGAAGTTTTGAAGGATTGATATGTGTTCTTTTTCTCGCTTTGTTCCTCTTTTTTTTTCCCATTGTTTTGCGTACGCTTTGGTGTTAACAAGGACAACACCATGTTACCGTATTATGCGAAAACGTTTTGCGATCGAGGTATCTTGGTTCGGATCTGCTTCGATTTGTTTTGGATTGGGTCGTTTCCTCTGTGTGGTGTTCCTTCGCTCGCTTTTTCGAGCGTCCCTTTCTTGTTTTGTTGAGTTCGCTACAAACGGGTAGAAGCGCTGCAACCTCGTGGGCTTCCCCCATCTGCTATTTGTTTCCCGTCTGGGATATAGTTCTAGTTGTGAGCATGTATTTCTCTGTACCGATTATACTTGTGTATGGTTCCTATATTTGCAAAAATGTGGTGCTGCAGTTGTTCAGGGCAAGTGTTTAGGATACTGATGTCATCTCCTCGTATTGGTCATAACTCTTGACTAAGATCATGCTAGTTTCGATTAATTTATTGCGATCCTTCTGACTGCTGCTTACGGCTTTCATAGAATAGATGTACTAATCTGACCGCACCCTTTGGCAATCGCATAAAATAGTTTCACTTGGCATTGTTTATTGGCCTCTTTCTTTGTGCTGTTTGAAGTTACTTAGAAGGCCACTTTCCATTTACCTTTTTTTGTATCTGTTTGGCTTTGAAGTTACTCAGGAGAAAGAGCTTTTCTGGATTCCCAATTTGTTGACTGTCCATGCTTAAAGTTAAGCACTCAGTTTCTGTTTTAGACCTCTAGTTTTTCTTTCTGCTTTTTTCTGGACTATTTTCAATGTGTTTGTAAATTGTTTCATGTCTGCTGGTAACAGAGCAAGAAACCAAGAACGTCTATCTTCAGTTAGTTACTTGGTCATTGGGGTCTTGTATGTGGTGGTAGTAATTTTTAGCGTAAAATTGCATCTGTTCTTTGCTAAGTCTGCCTAGCATCGCGTGTTGATCTTCAGGCAATAGAGATAGGAGCGATGCTTGTTCTGGAAATTTGAAAATTGTCTACTCTTGGATACAAGTCCACTGAGATCAGACAGTGGGCTAAACACTTAAACAGGATCATTGAGATGGCAAAGTTGCATATACACAGGATAACAACGTTGGCTTTTGTAGTAGTGATGCACATAATCTGACTTGCTTATTCATGGAGCTCATGCTTAACCTTACTTTTTTATACTATTTAATTTGCTTCCAATTCCTACTGCCCTTGATTCAGAAAAATTGTTGAATTAATGAAATTGTTTTAAATCATGTAGCCATGGCTGGAACTGCTGTTCTCAACGAGCGCATCCTTTCTTCCATGTCCCAGAAACATGTTGCTGCTCACCCATGGCATGATTTGGAGATAGGTACTTAATACTCTTAAATCTCTAAACAAGGACACATCATTTCGCTATGTTTTCTTAAGACTATGATATTGTCACATTTTCATTCCCTCATGATATATAAAATACCAAAATGCACTAGTGTTATGTGATAATGGAAAATATCTCTAATCAAGTGATTTGTTGTTTTGTCTTTGCCTAATTGAATGCGCCTTCAAATGCAGGACCAGGGGCTCCTGAAGTTTTCAACTGTGTAAGTTTACCTTCTACTACTAAATTTACAAATATGGTTGGTGTTCTGGATTCCAATCGTACTGATGGGCAAGAATTTGAAGCTTTATCTTCATACTTACATTAAGCCCCATATGACAGCATAGCAACTGATATTCGTGGCCTCTTGGTTAGCAGTCTTGGACTCCACAATCTGTAACCTCCCTACAAATATTAGGTCTACTAATACTTACTGGGACAACAGAGCTTAATTACATTGTGCCAAATCATTTTCATGATATTTAAATATGTACATCATTTTGGCTGTGATATGAATATATGACCTACTGGTTCAACATTTGTCGCACTGTCATGCAGTATGAATATATGTTGAACCAGTTCAACCATGTCTCAAGTTGTGTTACTGTGGTGTACTTATACTCACCAATTAACGGTTTTATATAAACCAGCTACGCCTACATACTAGTAGATAGCATTTGTTCCAGCCTGGGCTCCTTTATTTACCTGCCTTCAGCTGGCGTGCTGAAATTCAGCATGTCTCAAACCTATCTTTACCTGTACTTGTTCTATTTCTATTAAGTTTATGCACATGTTTTTCTTTTTCAATTTCAGGTGGTTGAGATTCCTAGAGGCAGCAAGGTTAAGTATGAGTTGGACAAGGCATCTGGTCTGATCAAGGTGAGGTCCTACGTCATGCAGTACGTTAATGTTGTTTAACCATGTTTGTTAATTTAAAATCACTTGGTGTTTGTGCATCATAGCTCCGCTCCCTATTAGAAAAGTAAATATAGTTGCCGTGCCAAGAGTTTAAGACCTCTGTCAATTAGCATTGCTCCAGACAAATGTAGTCTTTCTTTCAAAGGAATAAAGAAAAGAACAGGTCTTAATAATGTGCCATTAACAGTATGTCGATTAGGAACACTTAGGATTATGGCGGGCTTGCTTCCTACAACATTTGTTTTTTCACATCCACAATAGATAATCGGAGATTATTTGTTACAGGTTGATCGTGTCCTTTACTCCTCTGTTGTTTACCCACACAACTATGGTTTCATTCCACGCACACTCTGTGAGGATAGCGACCCCATGGACGTCCTCATCCTGATGCAGGTACTAATGTATGTAACGTTTAAAGAACTTCCATTATCATCTTTTACTCTAACATTGTGTTCTCTTGTCTGGCAGGAACAAGTTGTCCCTGGGTGTTTCCTGCGAGCTCGTGCTATTGGGCTCATGCCTATGATTGATCAGGTCTAGTTTGTCCATCACCTGATTGCATACTTTGTTTCACCTTTGTGCATCATATTCTTGCATGTAATTTGGGATCATTTGATGAATGAGCTTTGACCAAGCCAGCATAAGGCTTCTCTATGGAATAACATTTTTCCTTGTAAATTAATTCTACCTCAAGGCTGAGTTCTTACATCTTATGTAACGTTTCAATTCTACCTCATTGATCACTATCGCTAGGGAGAGAAAGATGATAAGATCATAGCAGTTTGCGCTGATGACCCTGAATACCGTCACTACACGGACATCAAGGACCTTCCTCCACATCGCCTTCAAGAGATCCGCCGCTTCTTTGAAGATTGTATGCTCTAAGATTATATCCATAGCTCATCCCAACTGTTAAATTACAGATCATCAACTGCAGTAACTACTAACTAGAGTGTAATTGTTATATTTCTGCTGTGGCTGACAGACAAGAAGAATGAAAACAAAGAGGTGGCGGTGAATGAGTTCCTCCCAGCAAAAGATGCCATCGACGCAATCAGATACTCTATGTAAGTTTTCTTTTTCGTACTCAGGCGTGATATGATACTATTCTATACTAACTTGCTTTGATACAATTTTATATAAGACAAAATTTTGCATGTTGTCAAAAACGAGCCATTTCACAAAGCTATTTCAAATGTTATACTGCAGGGACCTGTATGGCTCGTACATCATCGAAGGACTGAGGAAGTAGCAAGATTGCAGATGCTTCATGATTTACTCAGCAGCTCGAGAGTACCTGTTAACATGCACGAACTGAAATCATGACAAAGGGATATTACCTTCTGTTCATGTTGAGACAAGCTGCAGTGCCTTTTGTTTCCATTATATATACCGTGTCAAGTCCAAGCACTTGGCCTTGCTGAAATCTGTCGTCAAACCAACATTTGACAGAACGATTGCCTGATAGAAAATCACTGATGCATAAATGTCATTTGCTTATCTTCACTGTGTATTGCCATGTACCGTGAGTTTTTTTTTTATATTGTCATTCGTTGTGTGTTTTAGTGATGCTTAGGATTTGCTGTTGTTAGCTGAAAGCTCGCTATTACGAGCCAATGTTTTGGCATATCTTCTGCTTGCACAGAATCTAATTACTGGGTGCCAGTATCTGCTGCTCAGTTTCACTAGCAGCTTCTGCTTACAGGCCATCGCAGAATTCAGCCTCTTTGGAGAAACAGCAGTTGGCAAACATGGTGAGTTGCTTCCAACTTCCCGGTACCCTACAAGACTTGAGTATTTCAGCCCCTAAGCTATAAGCAATTAAACATAGGCACATAGCACACATGCCTAGCGATCTGATATTCCAGATGATGTTTAAGGCTTGTGGACCTCTTACAAAACGCCAATTTTTACACGATTTGCAAATTTGGCACCACAGAAGTTTGTATTTTTATTCAAGATTGCCACCCTTTTACAGTACAAGCTACCACCCAGACAGGCAAAATATCACGTTGCTGGACAATCCAATTCATCGTAATACACTGACATGTTTCAAAAACGCTACCCTCATGCCTCCAAAGAAACTCTAGAGCTTCAGCGCTAAAGCTGAAACAGCTTTTATCCCTCAGTAATGCCCTAGAATTTAATAAAGGTGTACTAGTGGTGTGTGGAAGGGGTATTAAGCGCCAAGGACATGAAGCATGATGGCATTCTGAGCATGCATCCGGTTTTCAGCCTGAGGGAATACGATTGAGTTGGGAGCCTCGATGACACCGTCTGTTACCTCCACCCCTCTCTCTGCAGGTAAACAATGCATGAGGTAGGCCTGTGGACCAGCAATCTCCATCATGGCTTCATCCACCTGCAGGAAAGGGTAAAAGTAGGTGTTTTAGCTGAGGGCCACCACATAAGCAACTAGCATTACTGACGAAGACCAAAAGAAGACATCTGCATAAGTGTTGCTTGTACAGTGCACCATCACTAAAGCATCATAATTATTTGTATGAGATAAAGGCTAGTATTATTATTATTATTATTATTATTATCCTTGAAGCATCTGATGGTAAGAACATAAATGATTACTTGTCCAGTTTTTCGTAAATCACCATATGGACCAGTACCAGTAAATGTAGTTGGTGTCCAGTAAGACAAGAATGAATTCTAATGAGCACATATCTTCCAATCAGGGTAGCTGACATGAGCAAAGACTTAGGGTGTAAATGAGAAAAATAGACAAACCGTGAATCCTTGGAACTTCTGTTTTCTATAATCAGCTTCTTCCTTTTGGCCCATGCTGGCCCAGACATCTGTGTAAACAACATCTGCTCCCTTAACTGCTTCCCTGGGATCATTTGTTATTTCAATCTTACTGACTCCAGCACTCCTGGCGATCTCCACTGTCTTTGCATCTGGCTCAAATCCCTTAGGACAAGCGCATACAAAGTGGAAAGGAAGCACAGCAGCCAATAGAAGCCATGAGTGCACAATATTGTTCCCATCTCCAACATAGACAACCTACATAGCGATTGAAAGGGGAGAATTGGTCACATCCACAAAATTGAAATATAAAGAAAAAGAGCACAAAATTGGTCACTTCAATGGTACATATAATGATCTACCTTGGTGTTTTCAATACGACCAATGTGCTCAAGCATAGTAAGTGCATCAGCCATTATCTGGCATGGATGGTTATAGTCAGTGAGACCATTTATGACAGGTACAGATGCATATTTCGCCAAGTCCAGAATATCCTGCCAATACCATATCGGAAGTTAGGGAGATAATGCGTAGATGCAAAATATATATATAGTAACCAACACTGAATGCAAATTTAAGGTTAATGCATGCAAGCAGAATGGTAGCAGTAAATTAGGAAGATCAAGTATCTCGGTACATGTCGACAAAACAAGATGATCCCAAAGCAAAAGGTCAACCCAGAACATCAATAATCCGCTTGATGCATTAGGTAAAGTATTTTTGATATACTATAAATGAACATATTCAAACCAAGAAAAAACACATAAGATACCTGCTAAGATAATGACATCAGTTCAAAAAACATCATGCATCGATATACCAAACACATACTAAATTGGCTTCTAGATTATTAGATTAACATACTGTTTCGGTAAAAGTGTAAAACCTACGCTAAATCAAAGTTGGTATTTCCTATTAATCTATTTCAGATTGGGAAGATCTTACTTTAGTTGCCTACTCTAATGCTCATAGTTTTGAGGTGCTCAAGCAACATAGGGAAGACAGATCAAATATGCAAGAAAATGATCCAGAATATGCGTATTAGCAGATTATGTTGGTAAACAGGTCAACCAGAAAATTCGTAATCATGAAACCAAGCTCGTACCTGGTGACCGAAAACCCTAGCCATAATGATGTCATTATAGCCAGAGAGTACTCGAGCAACATCACGAGTCTCCTCACGCTTGCCCATTTGGATATCATCAGGACCCAAATAGATAGCATGCCCACCAAGTAAGAAGAATCCTGTCTCAAATGAAACACGAGTCCTCATTGATGGCTTGGCAAAAATCATCGCCATTGATTTCCCTTTGAACGGTTGGAAGCTCCTGTCTCCAGATTTTATCGCTGTCTTAACCTCAATCGCCCGATTAAGGATATTCATGATCGTATCCATGTCAAAATCATTGATATGAAGGAAATCCTTAGGAGTCTGTTTGGCTGCAAGAAAGTGTTACAGTTAGAAGGAAGGTGTAAGCATGAAATAGCATTTCCTATATACTGAAAGCTCCCTTCAATGCCTAAAACATTTGAGTGCATATATTGGTATGAAAATTAAAGTTACATTAGTTGTACCTGTACATTTTACACCGCATCAAACAGCAAAACTAAAATCTTTACTCGGAATTAAATCAAAGTTAAATTAGTTGTACCTGTACATTTTACACTGCATCAAACAGCAAAACTAAAATCTTCAGTAGAATTATCTCAATGTGATGCAAAGTAAAATCAAATTACACAATGCACCAATCACAATGCAAAACTGCTGAGAAATTCAAGGAAAATGCAAGGTTTAGCAATTCACATACTAGTCATCAATCAAGTGACTACACCAGAACAGAAACAAGCCTGAAATTTTGGCACAGGCAATGTGGCAGCGTAGTGTCCATTCTATATTTTTCTAGTATAAAAGGGAAAAATAAACCTGGTGTAGAGTTTTGAGTGAGGAACAAAAGCTAGCTTATACAAACGTAAGGACTTGATCAAATTATAGTGACCCAAACCAACGAAATCAACCAAGCTTCGCAGCTGACAGTTTATCACATCTTAAAGCATGGCTACTTCAAACTCATTGAATCGCGCAACCGCACCGAGGACAGACCAGAGGGCGTATCACCCAGCAGAACCCTAAGAGGCCAGCGAGCCCCCAACCCATCAAGTAATCATAAAACACTTCAATGCGGCATCATAGTCCCTAACCATCTTTCCCCGCGGCGGCGGACGCGGCGGGAGTGGACACGGCGGCGGCCGCGACCCCGCGGCGGGCCATGGGCGACGCGGCGGCGATTGGGCGCGCCGCGCGCGGGGGGAGGGTGAGCGGCTGCCGGAGGCGGGGGGAGGAGAGGACGAGGTGGCCGCTGGAGCCGGAGATCGCCGCCGCCGCCGGCGTCATCGCCATCGCGGGTGGTGCGCGAGTGATTGGGGTGACGAGGCGGCGCGGCGGGGCGAAGCGGATGGGAGGACAGGTGTGTGATGGATGGGTGGGGAGTGGGAGAGTGTGGGGACTCGGATACTGGCGTCTGGCCGTCGCCGGCGTCGGGATACGGACTTGTTGGGCCGGTTCGGGGCTACTACTAGTCTAGGGTTAGGCGGCTGTTGACTGTTGACTGTTGAGTCTGTTGACGGGCACAGTAGACTAGCCCAACGGACGGTCAGGATTCTGCTTGGGTGATCAGCTGCCTTTTGCGTCACTGTTTCCACCAGCCTAAATGAAAGCCACTTTTATACTAGTAGTTCAAAGCATCGAGTGCTTCAACAGGTACCTTCCAGTTGACCTGTTCGAGCACATCATCAGAACATCCCATCTTAAAATGTTCAGGTCTGATACAAGTACAGTATACCGTATCGAAGGTGCTTAGATATTTTCTGAACCGTTCACATCATACACGAGTAGTATAAGAATCTTACCATTTAAAGTATTAAATAAAATTTATTTATAAAATTTTTCACAGATGTATGCTAATTCGTGAGACGAATCTAATTAGCCTAATTTATCTATAATTTGCAACCGTGATGCTACAATAACCATTCGCTAATTATGAATTAATATATCTCATTAGATTCGTCTCGCGAATTAGCTCAGAGGTTGTACAAATAGTTTTATAATTAGACTTTATTTAATACTACTAAATAAAATTTTCCGAAACCAAACACAGTTTAAGACAAAAAAAAAGTCCCTCTCTTTTCTCTGCAGCTTCTCCCATTTCATATTTGCAGATTGCAGCGAACGTGGCGGAAATAAAGCGATGCATTTTGTGCCTAAAAAGGTTCACTCAGGGTGTGTTCGTTTTACCCCTCTAAAACCTGAAACATCTAAACTTTAGAGGTCCGACACCGAACAGCGCTCTAATTCGGCCTCTAATAAGACTGCGATTCTTTAAAGAGGAGGAGCACTCTAAAGATTTTAGAGGGCTCTAATGGCAAACGAACACACCGTTTTTTTAGAGAATCAAGGGCCCAAAGTTCAGGTGAAATCCCCGAGGGGCGGCCCAAGTGTACATGGCTCAGAAGAAGGGAAAGGAGGCAGATGCGCCGCCTGTCCTGGTTAGCCCGTTAGTAATTTTATCTACCAGGTCCATTTAGGAGAGGAGAAAGTCCTTTCAGCCCGCGAACTATATTTTGTAGGGAGACGACAAGGACTACCGCTGCAAAAAAAACATCATGGGCCGGGATGTATTCCGAAAACAATAGACAAACAAACAAAACTGGAGCCCGAAACAAACGCCTGCGAGACAAGAGAATCGATCGATGACGTTAACGCCGGTTGGATGTAAATATTGAGCCTTACAATTCGGAATTAATATTGATTATATCTAATATTAGTTGTTTGGATGTTTTAGATATTAGTATTGGAATCTATCTCCAATACCAAGCGGTATTCAGCATACTACCTTGCCTCCTCCCTTAATTCCAACCCGTCCACCTTCGTATTCATCTGCATTCGTCTTCCCCCTCCACTCGGGCCGCGATCGCGACACACCTGCGCCGCCCTGCCTTCCCCCTCCGCCTGCCATGCACCTGCGCCACCCCGCCGCCCCCGCTTCCCCCCACCCCCGTGTCGTCGAGCCCCCTCCGTAGCGCCATCCGCGCTGCCCCCTCCTCCACGTTGACCCCCAACCTCGTCCGGCCGGATGCCGTGCCGCCGTGGCCCTCCTCTGCCGCACCGGAGCCTGGAGGATTCTTGCGCATGGAGAACTGTGGAGAGAAGAAGATCAAGATGGGTCGATTCCAATTTCATGTATGTACATCCAAACGTGAATCGATATTTGCCTCCTAGTTGAATTCCATTTATCAATTTTATCTACATCCTAACAATAGTTTTGGTATTATTCTCCATTTGCAAAGCTAGTTTGATTTGGTATTTGATCCAATTCAATGTCAAGATCTTCAGTATTGACATCCAAATGGACCCTAAAAGAAAAACACTCGGGCGATAGGTAGGAAGCAATACCGTATTTGGATTGTATGGGCACCCATGTGAGTTTGTATGAGCGTTCGTGTGTGTATCCCAATGCAAAGAAATATGCGTTGACACAATCTAGCTTGGGGTAAAGGGAAAAAAACAGCAGAAGTGAAATATCGTTGTCCAGGTCCGAAGGTAGATAAACTGACACCGTAAAACCGTACGCAAGACCATATGATTTTTGTTCCCTTTCTTTCTCCCGAAGGCAGTAGGAGACACGATAACGTGACGAGGTCAGGAAGACCATGTTTTCTTCTTTATAATAACATGATGACGTCAGGAGGGCTTGTTGCGCAAGAAGAGTGAAAGAAGAGGAACCAAGATTTCTAGTTCCAGTATAGCCCGGCAGGGGTTATCCTATCCATCCATAGTAGTACTTTTATATTCTCAAGATCTGTACCCTACTTTGATTTATATCTTATCACGTACCTTCTATTGTGTACCAACGTATATATACGGTAATAGCTGTTCATGATCTGTACGTAATAAAATAGCCGGCTCCCTCTCTCACCGTTTCAAAATCATTTGAACCAGCTCTCCTGTCTCGCCTCTCCCCTCCCCCACCGATGGTACAGATCCGCCTCGGCGGCGGCGACTCACCGACTCTGCTCATCGGAGCAACGACGGCGAGCCCCGCCAAGGCCAGATCCAGTATTAGGGGTGAGACATCCACAAGCTCGCCGTTGCAGCCCCCAGTCCATGGCTAATCGACTTGTCCGACGATGATGACGAGGGTGCGAAGTTGTGCCTTCGATGGCTCGTCGCCGACGCACGGGGCGTAGGGCGCTTCGCGACGACCCAGGGGCGGCGGTGAGGCGTACGAGGTGAGTCTCACTTCGGCATCACAGCTAGAGCTGCTTGCCACACCTCTCGCCCATCTCATATGGTCTTCATTCGGCAGCATGTGGCAGATCTGGCGACGAGCAACACAACCTACTTGGTCTCCAGCGCCGTCGCACCCGCGCCGGCGTGCTGGCCTCGAGGCTCTACGTGCCGCCGGCATACAGGGCCGCCGCACACGCTTGTTCGTCGCCAGCATCGTCGGATGGCCCAGCAGCCGCACCTGCACACCCGGCAGGCAGGCCTCCCGGCCGCCGCACTTGCTCGCCGTCGTCTGCCTCGTCGAATGGCCCAACCGCCTGTGCCCCCACTTGGGTAGGAGCCGCAGCCGCCGATTCAGTTGGGAGAAGATTTGGGGAAAACAGAGAGCAGAGCGAGAAGCGCTACTGCTTGCCTGATGCTACTCTATTCTTGGATAAGAAATTGCGGAGAGAAAGGGAGAAGACTTTCGTGCTGCTTGCAGATTTGGAAAATGAGAAGCAGATAGAGCTGCTTCTGTTGGATTGATCTCCCAGAGACCCTCGAAACCTAACGGGCCCAATGGGCCTCCTCTCACTTGCGCCCTGATCGGGAGCGCTCCAGCTCGTTCGTAGTTAGTAGGCCCCCGTCGCACTGTGCTATAAAAGGAAGGTGGGGGCCAGCGGCACAAGACACGAGGTTCACCGCCACCGCCACCCCACCGACAGTCTAAACCCTAGCCAATCTAGGGGAAGCGCAGCAGCGGCGGGAAGACTCACCCACGGCCGTCGTCAACACTGCCACCGCGTCCCCGCACTCCTCGGTTGCGACCCGAAGCTTGACTACCTCAAGCATCACCGCCCCTTCTGCTGCTCCTTCGATGCATGGCCACGACGGTATAGATCCCATGCCCCTTCTCCTCTCTCTCTCACACACTCGATTTTTTAGATCCACTCGACTTCTTCCGATCTTTTCACGCGGTAGTCGATCCACGACTCTTAACAGCTTCCTGTTGTGCTTTGCTGGTGAAGAACAGAGATCCACAGAAGGTACGATCCCCTGCACTTCTCCATTTCCATGTTGATGCAGATCGGTCAATGTATTTTGGTATATCATGCATGGACTATAATTTCTGTGTGCTACATTACGTATGATTTTTCTTCTTGATTTCATTCCAACTGTTCAAACTTGTAATATCTTTTATTGTTAGAGATATGCTTGCTTAGCTGCTACTAGCAATGATGGATGTGTAATTATTGTGAGAGATTTTCTTGCTTAGCTCGGGTAGTGATTTTTCCTTTTATTTTATAGGGTATATTACTAGCTAAATTAATACTTGGTATAAGCTGATGTCAAGACTGCACCTTGTATGATGTTTTTTGCTTGTGCAATATGCTGATCCATTTTTCTTGCCAATTGATTTTATTGAGTGGAGAGATTCTAATTTTTGTTCTGATATGTGTGCAACTGGGAACACTCTCTGCTCCGCCTCACGCCGTTCTCACTTTTTTGATCTCTGGTGGTTCCTTAGATTCTTGATCTAGCAGCACCATTGCAAACGAAGGAGCTGGTAGATGAAGTATAATTCCATATCTAAGTTCAAATCACAAGAATATGTGCTTTTAGCAATGTTTTGATTAGGGTCTTGCTTCTCTAAGATAGACACTGGCCTCGCGATCTATGTAGGACCATGTACATTTTTGTTTGGATGAGGCTTTGATTCTCAAATAAATTTGCATATGATCTTTTATATTATTTTAAATCTAGTTGTTGAAATACAATATGTACAGGTACACGTGTGGCACTCTGATATTCTTTGACCATGTTTCGAAAATTCCTAGCAATTTTGTATCTCTATCATCCATATATATCAATGTGCTTAGGCTCGGGTACTGGTTGGTTCCAGATAAATTGGTTAATGTGCAGCGTATACATCACGTTACGTAAATAGCCTGGACATATGTGCTAGAGATGATGCTCAACGGAGAGTAAATTTATTGATATTTTTATATATATATATATATATGGCATTACAAATGAGTACATGTACAAATGGTACTTAGTGTATTCCGGCACCAGCTCGCACATGAAGTTAGAAAATAAGTATAAATATAACCCTATAAGTGAGTATTTATAGGCAAGGTACCATCATGTATCGGTACCATCATGTAGCGGTACCATGTACCGGTATGGATATATTTTAGTTACACTTTAATCCTCTCCAGGGTCCACTACTTGAACTCAAAATTCAAAAGATCGTAGGTGCCTTTGGTTCAACTGTGAGCTGTGAAAAAGCTGTTGTCAGATGTATGTTGTGAAAAATCTGCTGTGAGATGGCTGCTGTGAAAAAGCTGAAAGTCGTTTGGTTCAAACTACTGTGAGTTGTCGACTGTTAAAAAGCTATATATTATCTTTATGCAAATTGACAGTATACAATATTTCTTTGTGATGACCAAATTCTTTTTCCTTTAAATCTTTATTTTTATATATATGAAAATATTTGGAGTTAACTTTTTCTATTCTTTTTTATTTTTATTTTCCTATATATGAAAATTTTTATTTTCTTATATATAAAAGAGAATTGAAAGGGTATATATATGACCAATAGTAGGTGTGTAGTTTTTACAAATTCGGAAAAGCTGCAAAAGCAGGGTACAACCTGCTTTCAAATTTGTACTACAGAAAAACAGCTTTTTCAAAATAGCTGCAGAAAAGCTGAACCAAACACTCTTCTGCTTTCGGGTTCAGAAAGCTCAAACACACCCTAGGCCGAGCGTAAAAAGCAGACTGTTCTATAAAAGTTGTATTATCTAATATGGAATTAGTCTATGCATATTCTCACCAGCGGTTCAAAAAGGTTGAACAGTACACGGCCAACGAACTTTCCACGGTCAACAAGAATTTTATATCCATCACCTGCCAATTTTCTATCAAATCGCAGCAGGCGGACTGCTAACAGATGGAGAAATGCAACGATAATAAAAATAAAAATATAAGAAAATACATTTATATGGAATAAAATAGTATAGATTTCGGTAAATGATTCGTGAACAGGATTCAGTGTTCCGGATATAAAATCGAGTTTTCGGAAGGAAGAGTCTCGCCTCGTGCCTGACCGCTTCCCGGTTCAACTCGCCGATCGCGTCGTCCGTTGCGTCATCATCCGCAGCCTTGACCTTGAGCCCTTGGTGATCAACAGAAAACACCAACCGGGCGGCGCACGACGTGTCGAGAAAGACATCCGTTTCCTCCCGCGCACGAGAAAGGACCCGAACCAACCATCCACACGGCCACGCCTGCCCCTGCCCAGACAGCCCAGTGCCCACCGCGTGCGCCAGCGCGCGCGTCACGTGGTCAACTGACCGAGCCTCGGGCCCCACACCGCCAGCGCCCCAAGCGGTGCGGCGCGGGAGCCGAACCCAACACCCCAAGTCCCAACAACCCCCTGCCGCCTGCAGGCTGCAGCCTGCAGCTCGCCTGTTGCCCACGCGCCGCCCGTCCCCGACCGGTCCGTCCTGGCCGTCCGTCCCAGCCAAACGCCGCGCCAACCGAACACAAATCCCTCGCGCCGCGTACCCCAGCTAATCCAGTGACCCACCCCACCAGGCCCACATGCCCGACGCCTCCCCTGGGCTCCTCCCGCGGTCCCGCCCTCGGCCCTTCCCTTTCTTTCCCTCCAAGAACAGGGGAGGGGAACCGCCGCGCCCGCCCGCCGCTGACGCCCGGGCCCCGCGGCCGCGCCGTGGAAGGTACGCAAGGGATTGGGTGCGGCAGCTTTCCCGTTTTCTTTCGTGTTCTCCACTCCCCTCGTGGGCTCGTGGCCTCCTCCCCCTCCGTGCAGTAAGAATAAAAAGGGAGGCGGATAAATAAATAAAAATCCCGCCGCAAAATCGCGCACCTTCCCTTCTCCTACGGCGCGCCCTACCCCCCCCCCCGCCCCCCCACCCCCGCCTGCTGCCTTGCGCGGCTGGCCGCGCCAGGCTTTGTCTCGCCTCCTGCCTCCTCCCCCGCCCCGCGCCGCTGCTCCTATTTCGCCCCCCGGCCCCATAAATTCGAATCCAAAACGCGACCGGCGCTGCTGCGGCCGTGGGAAAGGCCAACGCAGAGAGAAAGGCCAACGCCGTCTTCCCTTCCTTCCTCCTCCAGGAGAGGAGGCTGGGCGCACGCAGCCGGCTCGCTAGGGTTTCCCCCCTTGTTCTCGGTGGACGCGCCGCCGCCGCCGCCGCCGCGCGCGCGGGACCCCGACGAGGTCAGGTGAGTACCGCCGCCTCCAGCTCCACCGAGGTCGTGTTCGGGGTAGGGGGGATCTCGCGCCTTCGGGGAGGTTCAATTCGTTCGGCTGCTAACCTGCGGCGCGGCGGGTTGGGGGCGACGGTGGGGGACGGTCGCGCCTGATCTGGACGGGGCGCGGGTCGTCGGTGAGGCGGATTTGGGAGTTCCTCTCCCGCGTGGTGGAATCGGTCGCGGGTTTCGGTCAAATTTTGAAATAGGACTGTTGGATTTGGCACTCGTATGGTTCGTTCGTTCGTTCGCGCGATTTCGTTTTGTTTTGTAGGAGTAATCACAGGCTGGGGAATATTTAGCGTTTATCCTTTTTTTTGCGGTGAGTGATTTGTGCTGCCTATCGGCATCACATGCGGCCGCTTTTTCCGAAGGATAGGGTGCAAACGTGTTCCGCTGGAGATGTTTCCGAATATTTTGGATCGGAATCCCCAATCCTGGGTTATTTTTTTCTCTCCAAGGAGGGTTTGATTTATTCTAACGGCGATTTTTTTCTTGTCGATTTGGATTCAGGACCTCGTTGATGCCAATGAGGTGCAGTTGTCGGTGATTACCCTCGAGCTGCAGCCGCGTACCCATGCCTACCATCACGCACTACGTGCTGGACCCCTTCCTTGAGACAGGGTCGCCAGCGCAGGTCCAGAAGGCGCCGTCCAAGCCGCCGCCTCCTCCTCCAGACAAGGCCACACCTGTGCCGGTGGTTCCTGTTAGGACGCAGACATCGCCGGCATCTCTCTATGCCACGCCGGAGAGCACGACCCTACCGGACTCGCCTTCCTCATTCCCAGGAACCTGGTCACCGTACATCATCAACCATAAGAGGCGAGGTGCCTCCCTTGCCAAGACCCTCTCCCAGGGTGATGCTGTGAGTGAGGGCAGCCAGCTGAAGCTCCCTGCGATACTGCCTGGTTTGCCCAAAAGTGATGAACCCATTGTAGTGCATGAGCCTGAGTTTGCGTTTCAGCAAGTGGGCAATGGTCAAGCTGAAGGTGACAGTGGTCTGGAAGAGCCTTTGAATGGGCAGGATGAATTGCTCCAGAAGGTCGAGGGATCTGTGGCAGCTAAAATCCTGCAGGATCAGCCTGAGTTTGAGTTTCAGCGTGGAAGTCTTGAAGCATTCGTGAGGCCTGTCAATGTTGGAAGGCCTTCAAATGGTGGGGCACCAAAGAATGCTGAGACTGATGCCTTCTTTGAACTTCAGGATTCCATGAGTGTGGCTAGCAATAATGAGGTTGATGATGTTGGCATGCATGAGCGGTGGTGGAAGCCCAGTTCTCCTCTTGGGACGTCTGTTGGCACACCTGGTGCAGAATTCTATGATGCCTTTGAAGGTACCAATCAGTTTACTAAACTTATTTTTCTTTCATATCTATATGTATGCCAGGTATGATGGTATTACTGTTAAAACAATGTTGAAAATTATCTTGTTAGCGAGTGCAATATTCTTTAGCAGATACTCTAAATTCCTGGTTCACTATAGCAATAGCTCATATATCAAAAACAGTAGCAGCTTAGTTGGAGAAATATCCTTCTATGGTTTCACCCTTAGATGTATGATTAATCGCATTATCTCTGGGTTATACTAGTTTAGTTGCAGTGTATTTTAAAAGTATGATTGATTGTACGAGTTAATTCTTTGACATTAACAATTTCTCCAGTTCTAAAGTTCAATGGACCAATTTTCCCCACCTGATACTTTTTGTTGTGGAGCAATTTATGCACACAACTTATTGTTGAGATACACAAATTTCATCCTACATATGATTTTCCCATGGTATGTGTTAGTTTCAGGGTTTCTACACGGAGTATGTGTGGTTTGAAACTTCAACACTTATACAAAGTCTTTAGTTCCCTTTAGGGTTTTAGTTTTTTTCAGGAGTAATAGTTTTGATTTGCCTCAGTCATCTATTGCATTGTAATGACTGATAGCATGAGCTATCTCTTGAACCCCCAGTGCTGGGAATGTTTAGGGTAGGCTAAATATTGCATGGGCACAGTTTCAGTTAATCTCTTCGTTCTACTGGAATTGCTGGATGCCTCTTTGTTTATTCAGAACTAGCGATCACTATGTTGCTTTTGTGCTAACTCCAACCTTTTTATCTGTCTAAAATTTAGAAATATCCAGTGATGGTGGAACTCGATCTTCTCGAGCCATGGATGATGATCTCCGTGAAATGAGGTTGAGTCTGTTAATGGAAATAGAGAGGAGGAAGCAGGCAGAAGAAGCACTTGAGAACTGGCAAACAGAATGGAGGAAGCTGAGTCACCACCTATCTCTTGTTGCCTTATCACTTCCATCTCCAAGTATAGCTGAGAATACTGATGATTCAAGCATGGATCCTGGAGCTGAGTTGTGCCAACAAATAACTGTTTCACAACTTGTAGCCGCTGCTATCGCACGGGGTTTATCTCGTGCTGAAGTGGAATCAGAGATGGAAACTGTGATTGCAGCAAAGAACTTTGAGATTGCAAGGCTGTCAGATAGGGTCCAGTACTATGAAGCGGCAAACAGGGAGATGTCTCAAAGAAATCAAGAAGCCATTGGTAAGTACTTTTGTCATTGCAATTAGTATATTTATTGTCATGCTTATCACTGCTCAAAAGCTGACTACTTAGCAGCATTCTAGTTGGCACCTAGGCATTGGCTTTATCCTTCTGTGTAACTCCTAGTGGTCTTTAGAACACTGCATATTGCATAGTATTTCCTGATCTTTGATAAATTAGGTAAGAGATGAAATATTTGTGGAAACTGGATACAAAAGCTACATGCATTCTATGTTACATGTCCAGATTATATCATATCTGTTTTCTAGGTCTGAACTAACACAAAATATGTTCAGTTGTCTTGATTAAGTCATCTTATTGTTGGCTGCTTTGTTCCAGAAGTATTGAATGGAAGATTGCATATGACCACCATGCATAGATTGTTTCTCCCGTTGCTTTATGTCGCATGATTTTAGTGCTGTAATAGATTGATGCTTGAATTATTTTTTCTTATGGTTTGCAGAGATGTCAAGGCAACAACGGAAGGAACGTAAGAAGCGACAGAAGTGGTTCTGGGGTTCAGTGGGGCTTGCAGTCACCCTTGGTGCCACAGCCATCGCCTGGTCCTACCTCCCTTCATCGCAGCCCCAAGCAAGTGCAGATTCAAATAGCCCCTCCAGCGAATAGAGCTAGGACGAAGACGTATCTCATCCTTTCAGAAGCCTAACAAAGCTCTAACTATACTCCTAGAGGAAAAAAAGGTTGTATAAGTTTTCTCTTTTGGCGATCGGCTGTGATCGCTACAATCCTCATTTGTCGCTTCCTCTGTAAAAAATGTTGGATGGGCCATCTCCGTTCAGGATTGGCTTCATTCCAATCACCGTAAATCTCTTTGCATAGCTGGTTGAGCAAATAATATGAGGAATGTCGACATGGTTAGTAATCCGTGCCCAACTCAAGTGGAGTTGATTTTGTCATCTACAGTTTTGTTCCTGTTCTCAAACTAAGAGATGGATCATGGAAGTTTTGCTGTTTCCGAATTGATTTAGACTCAGATTTTCCGATTGTAATTGCATCTAGCATGGTTATGCTCTCTGTTTGGGTGATTCTTGTTTACCCTAGTGGAGTTTTGTAGGCTGAATACAGTGCCGTCACCCTTCATGGCTATGCTCGGCAATTACAAAGGTCCTGCCAGATGCCACATCTAGTTTGCATTCCTCTAATCTCGTGCTGGATAGCCACTGGCAGTATTTCGAGTAACGTTGCTGGGCGCAAATAGTACCCGGATAATGTTAGCTCTTGTACATCATGCTACTTTGATCTTGGAACATAGTGTCAATAGAGATATACTACAATTCACAGCTTTGTGGATCACCGCGAAGGATACTTGTTTTCCTCAGCATCATTGGGGAAACGAGCCTGGAACCATATTCGCCAATTAAATGTTTCTTTTACAGCCATTTACAATTTACAATTTCTCCATATCTTCATAAACATAATGAATGGTTTCTCACGTGCTCTATTTTTTTTTTCCAGAACAGAATGGAAGCAACGAAGTATTAATATTCAGCCAAAACTAAAATCCAAGCAAAAAACGAGTAAAAAGGAAAGTAAACCATAAGATCAATTATTTGCTATTACACGTGGAGGAGCTTTCCCGCATTAGTAAATAAAAATGAATTATAGATTGGAACTGAATTTTTTGCTCCCGTGGGCTTTGGAACCATGATGACTTGTAAGCTTCCCTTCAGAACAGTCTCCAATGTGATAATCCAAAGTCCAGGCAAAACAGTCTGCTACCAATCAATCTCCCATTGCCTATCAATCAATCTCCCATTGCAGGCCTGCAGCTAGGAAGTACAATCACTCATCCTTGAGCCAATAACGTATCATGTAGATGCCAAAGCCAACACAAAATACTGATGATCCAAGGATGACTACAATCCGGACCAACAGTGAAGCAGCGAATGCCTCCTGCACAAGTGAATGCCAGAGCACAAACCATAGAGCACCGAAGGCAGATCCTACAGCAGCTCCCACCATGACCTGGTTTAGTGTATGAAGGCGCTGGGACACCCGTAACCATGACTGCACATGAATAGGACCAGAGTTAGCTTGCAGCCAATGACATAAAACTACAGCCTGATGTTATGAGAATGGAAGCATTCATGATATGATTGAACATGCAGGAGCCTCCAAGGAACACTTCACTAGACCAAACCGAGGGACGGAGACATGGTATAACTTAGTTGGGCATTATTCTTACCAGATAGGCGGCCACTGACAAAGTTGCAGGCCCAAGAATCACGGTCAGATAATTTGTCCCAATCCAGCAGTACACTACATTTCAAAAGAAAATAGATGAATCACACATTTTGTTATACTGGAGAAAAAGGGTATTTGATACGTATTAATCATGGAGGAACAGTAGGTATGTGCTAGTCTCAAGGATTTAGAGTGAAAAGTTTGCTTATCTTTGTTTACTGTCATAAAAATCCAGAGAACAAAATAAGTATGTCATATCTAATTTAGTCTTACTCATTTTATTGGTTGGCAAGGAAGAGCCACAAAGCAAAGCAAAAAAATTTACTAATAGAAATATATATATTATTATCAACACACTTAAGCCATCTATGTTGCATAACCAGCCTTATGCTTCTAGCGTTGGCGCAGGAGAGTATATTGAAATGTCATATCATGATTAAATCATATCCAAACACTGGATAAATTCTTAAGTACTTACATGAAAGAATTAGGACGGTCGCAGCATAGAAAATGGATTGTGCATGGGATGATGGCATCCCAGGATCAGACCGCAAAGCTGATGAAGGTCTTTCATGGTTTAGCATCTTTTTCAGAATCATTGAAAGCAGAGAGTTGGCAACCGCACCCAGCGAAATCCAGATAATTTCAGCATCATGCTTCCAAAGAACTGCTAAAGTAAAACAACCGGCCACCAGCCACTTACTCTGGCGCACAGTATTTATATTTCAGCACAGGCCCATAAGCAGATATCACAAAGCTAAGCTTAAGTTCTAGTGAAAAAGGTCATTTCAAATAGTATAATGTTTGTCAGCAACTCGACACGAAGCCAGAACATCCTAAATTCATCACTGAAACTTTCCAGATGCAATTTTAAAAATTAGGGCATTTAAATTCAGATTCGAAGATTCTACATTTCAGTTTTGAAATACCATATGAAAACAGTCTAGCTCATGAAAGTAGAGATCATTACAAGCTGCAACTAGACATCTACAAAGATAAACAGATTGTAACGCTAGGGCATTGCACATTCCCTATAGATTGAGGAATCAGAATATGCTGGAGCTTTAGTGCCTTTTGGTAAGCTGTTTGGTTCTGTGCAACCTTCTTTTCAGCTTGGCTAGCAAGTTTCAGAGTCTACTAAGCTCTTCTGCATGTCCTAAAAGTGCTGTAAGACGAATGTGAATCTCAGAATCTTTCGGGTTGCACATTTGTACCCATGAAGTCAGACTAGTCTTTATCAAGAACATCCCTAGCTGATAGCTCAACGCCAAGAAAAAACTAACCATCCGGTTCAGCGCCGCCTCGACGGGCGCCCACCGGCTCGCCTCCCTTCTCTGGCCGGGCGACTCCTCCCCTCCCAGCATCGGGTCACTCTCCACGGAAACCCCGACCTCCGGCAACGGCTCCCCGCCGCTCCCAACCCTGGCCATCTCGGCCATGCGCAAGCCCAGCCGCCGCAGCCTTGGCCGCCTCCGGGTCCCGGGCAGCAAGAACCGATCTTTGCAGGAGCGCGGCGGTCGACGCAGCGAAGCGATTAGACAGGGGCGAGGCGACGGAGCTGGAAGCAACAAGCAGGGCATGGCTCCTGGAGCGGCGACCAGCGGGCGCGAGACGGCGCGGCGGGAGCTGAGCCAATGGAGGAAGGGAGCATCTCGACGGCTCCGGGGGGAGGGGATTAGGGAGCTTGCCGGGGTTTGGATGGATTGTGGTGTTTGGCAGGTTGCCCCTGCTGTGGTTGACGCCTTGTTTGGCCCTGGGACGATTGGAGGAGAGGCTGGGAGGAGGACGGAGGGCAAGACAAGCAAGCTTGGGGTGTTTTGCCTGTTTGGTGCGGTTGAACTTTGGTGGCTGTGCTCTTGCGAAAAGAAGCTCCTATGCTCCTATTTATGTTGTCATGAGATTTTTTTGTTGAAAAAAAAAAGTCATGAGATTGATTATCAGCCGGGAAGCCAGGAGAGTTCGTGAGGTTTAAAGTGAACAGGAGCTAGGACTAGGAGGGTTTTTTTTCTTTTTTTTTGTAAGAGGAGCTAGGAGTTTATCACGCGGGGAGATTTATTCCATCCGGGCGTGATACAAAAGGGCCTGTTTAGATCCCATGTAAACGCAAAAACGTGTAAACGCAAAATGGCGGCTGTAAACGCAAAAAAACCGTAAACGCAAAATTTTCGAAGGAATCTTACCAATTTGAAGTACTAAATGAAGTCTATTTATAAAACTTTTTACATGGATGGGCTGTAAATCGCGAGACGAATCCAATGAGCCTACTTAATCCATGTTGCGACACTGATGCTACAGTAAACATCCGCTAATTATTGCTTAATCATGGATTAATTAGCATCATTAGATTCGTCTCGCGATTTACAGCCCATCTGTGCAAAAAGTTTTGTAAATAGACTTCATTTAGTAATTCAAATTGGCAAGATTCCGTTGCAAAATTTTTTTGCGTTTACAGGGCCCAAATGCAAAAAAAAAAAAATGCGCCGGTCCGTTTAGATGCGTAAAGACAAAAACGCTGTAAACGCAAAAAAAAATTTACCTTTATGCGCCGATCTAAACAGGCCCAAATGTTCAAATGCCTTTTTGGGTGGGGGTTGATGGCAGTGGCACGATGGTGGTTGACGCATGGTTGTGAATAAAAACTAAGCCCCATTCCGTACGAAGCAGCCCGTACCATCGACAGGGCATTGGGGGACGGTACGCGCGCGTAGACATCACGGAGCAACGTGATACCAGCATTGGTTCTATAATGAGACGAAAAGCATGTTTAGTTAACTATTACGTATAGTTTGCCGTACTTCTTTTTAGGTGTTTGGTTCACGCTATAAGTTTTGGCGTGCCGCAGCTTTTTAGCCATAGACTTTACAAGTCGTACGCTCATTATTTTAGTCAAATCTTAAATAAAGTATGGCAAAATTTTGTGGCTACTTGTAATAGCTAACCAAACAGAACCTAAGTAAGCATATTGTTGAGTCCCTGGAGCTACCCGTCCTCATTGCGATCTTGTTGATCAGCAGGGTCTCTCTCTGTTTTTTTTTTGGCCAAAACTGATCTTTTTTGTTCAGTGGGCTTTGAACTGTCATGTTTCATGAATATTTACTCATAATAATTTCTAATTTGTCCAGCAAGAACGTTTGTTACCAACTGCAGCTGTGAGGTACAATCACTCAGTCTTGACCCAATGGCCCATCATGTAAACGATGACACCGACACAGGATGCTGCTGATACGAGGATGGCCGCAATCTTCGCCGACGGCGACGAAGCAATTGCCTCCTGCACGAGCGAGCGCCAGAGCACAAACCACAGGGCACCGAAGGCAGATCCTACGGCAGCGCCCGCCATGACCTGGTTCAGCGTGTGAAGGCGCCGCGACACCCGTAGCCATGACTGCACACGGATAGGATCGGAGTTAGAGATTGCAGAGGACGCCTTAAATTAATTACAGCCTGATGATGATGCGAGGATGTCAACATTCAGGGATATGACTGGACATGGTTCTTACCAGATAGAAGGCCGTTGACAGAGTTGCTGGTCCAAGGATCATCGTCAGATAGTTTGTCCCAAGGTAGTGGTACACTGCATTTCGAAACAAAACGGATGACTTGCACATTTCAAAAGTTGTTTTTCTTAATCTTGAAATAAAAAAACTTGAGCCAAAATTAAGCATATCATATTAATTTTTTTATAGTTTTACTCATCGTTTATTTATCAGCATGCAGAGCCACATAGCGAAACAACAAAAAGTTGCTAAAAGAAAACAATGCTATTATCAACACACTTAGTAGCTCTTTGATTTTATAGTGTTGGCAGGAGAGCGCCGTATCATCATGGTTAGAGTAAGTTCGAACGCTGGAGTCTTTCTGAAGTTCTTACATGAAAGAACTAGGAACGTCGCAGCATAGCAGATGGATTGTGCATGGGAGGATGGCATCCCAGGATCAGACCGTAAATCTGACGGTCTTTCATGGTTTAGCACCCTTTTAAGAAACAGTGAAAGCAGGTAGCTGGCAGCCGCACCCAGCAAAACCCACATAAATTCCACATCATGCTTCCAAAGACCTGCAAAAACATAAGAAGCCGCCACCAGCCATTTGCTCTGGCACGCAGCTTTATGATTTCAGTACAGAGCCTAAAATTCCAAGTGAACATTATAAAGTTTATTATGTTGTCCAAAAGTGCCATGTTATAAAAAATATTATTAAATGTAGAGGCACCACTTGATACTCGCTGCATCTCGAAATAAGTTGTTTAAAAAAAAATCAGAAAGATTAGCATCTTGGAGAAAAAAGACTTCATTGTCCTCCGTTAATCATGTGCTCCTGTTTCTAAAGCCATTCTGATTTGTGGCATCTGTTTGGTGGCAGTAGATTATTGTGAGACAAAAAAATTTCTACAATCAACTTGCTTTGAGATGTAGGGATTATCACAAAATTCCGTGCTTAAAAAAAATCAATTAGCGTGGTGTAGCGGGATTGTGTCTATGAAAACCCAACATGTTACATTTTCTACCCAAACAAAAGATATCCTGCCAAAGTTGGATCTTGTGTAAGACTAATTCTAATACATTTTATCATGTCAATTTTCCAGAGTTGCCAAAGGCCAGTCCCCATGGAGGGAGGGACTAAAATGAAAGATCATTTCGATGACACTAACAAAACTTTTGTAAAGCAAAAGTGAAACTCAAGATCATTTTGTACAAACTGGTATTCATCAAGAACATGAACATCGTGTGTGTGTGTGTGTGTCTATATATAAGTTCCATGCCAAGAAGCACTAACCACCCAGTTCAGCGCCGCCTCCACGGTCGCCCACCCGTTCGCTTCCGGCGACGGGCCTCGCAGTTCGTCATCTCTTCCCAGGTCCTGCACCGCGCCTCCCTCGGCGGAGACCCCGACCTCCGGCGACGCCCCGCCGCCGCTCTCGACCCAGGCCGTATCGGCCATGCGCACGCCGAGCCGCACCCTTGGCATCCTCCGCGGCAACAAGAGATGTTCTTTGCATTGCAGGTGGCGTCGGCTCGACGGGGCGGTCAGGAGGAGGCGAGCCCTCGGAGATTGAAGCAACAAGGAGGACATGGTTCTTGGAGAGGAGGACACGGGACAGCGAGGAGGGAGCTGATCTAATCTAATGGAGGAAGAGAGAGCATCTTGGGGGCCTCCGGGAGAGGGGCATCTATGAGGTTTGAATGTTTGGCAGCTTCGCCCCATGTGGTTATTTTTTTTATTTTGAGGGTCACCCCACGTGTTTGACGGCAATGGCCGTGGATGGACTGGGGAGAGGCAGGGACGACCGAGAAGACAGATGGAAGAATAATAAAGTGCACCGGTGATTCTTGGATTGGTTGAGGCGCTGACCGTTGAGCTTGAGCACATATCAGTTGAGTACACGGTCAGTCCTATTATTTTCGTATCCAAGACGAAACTAAAAATGAAGGGCGTCGTGCACTAATATAAATAGCAAAGCACCAATCAGTTGATATTGTGCAAAGAAAATATTTGTCACATTAAAATTATGTAGAGAAAACAAAATTCATCTCAAATGGTTTCTACCTAGTTTGCATCTTTTTTGAGAGGGTCTCCAGGCAAGAAGCCGGTCTGAACATTTGTACTAATATGAAAAGTTGTACATATTTAAATTTGCATCATGGGGAGTGATTGAGGGTTTTCCAGCAAGAAATTATGTTACATCAAGGCTAGAAACTCCACGGGTACAGAAAAGCTTTGTCCGACACAGCATGGGATCTGTGAGACCAAAGTTGAACATGAGCCGAAATCGCACGCATTGTGACCAGAGGCTGGATGTGCTCAGCGTTGAAGACCAAATTTGGCATCTATAAAGCAATACTCATAGAACTTGCAAATCACAATAGTTTATGTCTCAAATCCATCAAATGTTGGCTTGCTACAAATATGTAACGAGCGTTCGTTCAAAAGAAATATGTAAGGAGCAAGCAACCTTAAAGTCGGAGTGGAGAGAAGTGAAAATGTGAAAGATGAGCATCATTCATGCTCTGATATTTGGTGGGTGTGGGCGAAGTCTCGGGGAGTGTTTGAATACCCCAAACTAAACGTTATTGCCATATTGGATGTTTAAACATTAATTAGAAGTATTAAATATAAATTAATTATAAAACCAATTGCATAAATGGAGACTAATTCGCGAGACGAATTTATTAAATCTAATTAGTCCATGGTTTGATAATGGTGTGCTACAGTAAATATACGCTAATGATAGATTAATTAGACTTAATAGATTCATCTCGCGAATTAGTCTCTATTTATACAATTAGTTTATAATTAGTCTATATTTAATACTTCTAATTAGTATCAAACATCCGATATGATTGAACTAAAATTTAGTTTAGTCACCCGGATCCAAAGGTAACCTCTAATGCTTGATCCTGTCTCAGTGTGTAGCTGTGTTGCGAGTACGCAATTTGTTGGCAAGGTTGCACGTGTGGCTTCATGTTCTCCCACTTCGCGGCAACTTCTCAGCGGTCAATTTCGAAGATCTGCACTGACAGCATAGCAGCGTAGACTTTTCATCTCGTGTCGCCTATGTTTTGACTTCTGAGGGCTGTTTGTTCCATGCCACGTGAAGGAAGAAAACTGCATGCGTTCAAAATGAGGGTAGAGAAGAGGAAAATGACAATTAAAATCATTATTTTAACGAGCAGTGGCAAATGAGAATCAGCACTCGCCAATCATGAACAAGAACTTCTATCGCTTCATAGAGACTGGGTGCGTAAGGTTAGGATTTCCAAACTTTGGTCTCATAGAAGCGTTAATGTGAATGTGTGTGGGGATATCAATGATTACTGCTCCTTCTATTGAAACTACTTGTTATTTTGGTTTTATTGTGAGTCAAATTTATTTAATTTCGACCAAATTTATAGAAATAAGTATCAGCATCTACAACATCAAAAAAGTTTTGTTAGATCCACAGTAAAATATATATTGGTAGTATATTTATTTGTTATTGTAAAAAGGTTGGTTAAAATTAGAGATGTTTGAATTAGAACAAATCTAAAGTGACAGGTAATTTAAAACTGAGGAGTATTAGGCTAGTCTTAGTGCACAATTTCATAGCATAGTTATCAAAACTGAGAACTAGGTAACTGTGCCGATTTCTCTCTCATCCCATGAAACTTCCTCCTTCTCTTTCCTCCCTATGTCAATAAAATTGATGATATGGCATGAAATTTAATGCTATAAAATTCTTCAAACCTATCAAAACTGATATTCATGCAACGCAATCTCTTTGGTCACTGCACTTACAAACTCCTATACAGATCTTGTGTGGAGACCGATTTACCGAAGAACCTTTTGCATGTTAAGCTGCTAAAGCATACTAGCTTTCAGAGCTAGCGAGGTATTAAAATCATTGATTGTCCACGCTTAGAAATGCAAGTGGTATCTAATGATATTTTATATTTTATGGATCAACTAAATAATTACGATGGTATACCATCCTAGTTTATTTTTTCTTCTAAATTAATCATGCATAATACCATCCTAATTTATTTTATCAAATTTTTAGATGATCTAATAATCTAAAATAAATGTAACTTATATCTCTATTCACACCACATCCACGGCTTCTTGAGGGATTATGTTGGCATTCCTCTTTCTCCCGGGTTGCTCACCTGGTACACGACGACCCCTCCCCGGAGTCAAGAAATCACAGCTCGTTCTCTCCCCACCGCCGCCGCGAGGCTCGTTTTCTAACAAAAAAAATAATAAAAGTACTCTGACCTGATGAAGTGGACCCAAACTTGTGTTTCGCCACACCATCTCTCTCTCTCTCTATTCCTTCAGTCCTCGTGGACGAAAGCCATGGCCAGGAGCCGAAGACAATCCCCCTCTGGTCCTCCGTCCCTAAGCCCATGATATGTATGTAATTTTTTAATTATACACTGCAACTCAAACACTCACAACGCATATATACTTTTATAAATATATATACGTAAACCCTACTTCTATAAGTATCTTTAAAAGCTAAACCGACAAATTCTCGAGATTGATAAAGTCACCACAGACGTCTCATCTCGTTATCGACGGAAACGTCATCTACCACTAAAAGCACGAGCTGTTAAATTATAAAAATTCACTCTCACGGAAGTCAAACCCGGGACTTAAGGTGCTACCGAGACTCTTACTCTTTCGCAAAACCTCAACAGAAATAGAGAAATATTGTATTGTCTTTGTCTAAAAAAAATGCAACTCTCGCCTCCCAGAAGTTATACAATTTTAAATTTGATCAATTTATATAAAAAATTTACTAATATTATTTATATCTCTAGACAGATTTAGTATAAAAATATATTATATAATTAATCTAATAAGATTTATTTTATAATATTAATATCAATATTATTTTGTATAAATTTAATTAAACTCGTCGGGAAGTTGCTTTGTTCGTCGGACGGAGGGAGTATCTTCCCTCGCGCTGCCACGCTCCTGTCTCTTCCTCTCCTCCGGCAAGCAACCGCCCCACCCGATCGCTCGCCGTACTTGGGTCGGCGGCACCCACCAGCCACCGCCAAACCCGCCCACGGCTGACGCGAGTTTGGACCCGAGTTCCGCTTGTTGTTTCTACCCACCCCGACAATGTCTGGCGCCCGCAAGATGTTCGTCGAAATGCCAGCGTTTGCGAGAAATCTACTAGCTACCACTCCGCGCCTCCCATCCATCGTGGCCGTCATGTATCCACCCACGGGCGCCCTTCCTCCGAACGACTTGCCCCTGCATCTAGAAGCTTCCTTCCCGTCCAGGCATCCGCCGACCGGGCCGGTGAATCTGCATCTCCGCATCACCTGGACGCGCCGGCGTCTGCGTGGCGCGCGCGGTCGGGCGCTGCGATTGGCGCGCAAGCGCGCTGGATCGGCGGGGGCCTTTCGGGACCACGGAAACCTCGCCCGGGCGACGTGGGCGCACCCGGGGCACGGCCGCCGCGAAATCAAACCAGGAGACGGCACTTTACTTGACCGCTGCCTCGCCGCGCCCTCGCGCGCGTATGGAGGGGGACGTAGCCGCGCCCTGCGCCACCAGTCGCCGCGGCGCGCTCGGCGTGCCACGTGATCGCCGAGAAATATCAGCTTGCCACGGAGGATTCATTCACCTGCCGCGCTGAGCCGCTGGTCGGTGATTCGGTCAGTTGGCTCGCTCGTTCCCGCGCGCGGCTGCCTCCTCCCCACGCTGTCCCGGCCGCGCTACTGTGCGAGCGCGTCCGGCGGCGGCAGCGGCTGGGGCCTGGGGGCCGGTCCGGCAGGAGCAGCAGCATGTCGTTTGATATCCTCTCTGGCAAGTTGCTATTCTCGTCCTGCGCCGCGGCGAAGCCCCCGAGAAAGAAAGTGATCAAGGTTCTTGCTACCGGTGCTTCGCCGTCGACGCCGTCAAGGTCGAGGTCATCGAATTCCTCTTCTCTCCGCCCACGGCGCATACGAACCGTGCCATCGAGTCCCACCAAGCAGGCGCCGCAGCCTGCCGTCCGCAGCTCCAGCGGCACCGTGAAGAGACGAGGGCGGAGGAGCAAGGTCGAGGAAGAGCAAGGCGTAGGGGGAGGAGAAAAAGGGGGTGAGTGCGTGCCGTCGACGGAGGAGGCGTCTATCAGCGTGGGAACGCTGTACCAGAATGGCGACCCGCTCGGGCGGAAGGAGCTCGGCCGCTGCGGAGTGGAGTGGCTCAGGCAGGGCATGGGATCCATGGCGTCCAAGCTCGCTGCGGCCGAACTGGAGGGCGACCTCGCCGGCGCGGCATTGGCTCTGGAGTGGGGGTCGGCGGAAGGCAGGCTTGGGTTCGTGATCCAAGCGCAGCCTTACCTCTCCGCCATCCCCATGCCTCAGGGCCTGGAGGCGCTCTGCCTCAAGGCCTGCACGCACTACCCCACCCTGTTCGACCATTTCCAGCGTGAGCTCCGTGATGTTCTGCTGGGTTACCAGAACCAGGGGCTCATCTCCGACTGGCGAGACACGCAGTCATGGAGGATTTTGAAAGAAATGGCCAATTCTTCGCAGCATCGGGCTGCTGTGCGCAGGACATCTCCACGGCCTAAAGCCATCCACAGCAGCATTGGTATAAGCCTTAAAAAGGTGAGGCTGATGCAGGCCAGAATTGAAGAATTCGTTAGGCATATGTCAGATCTTCTTCAGATTGAGCGAGATGTGGAGCTGGAGTTTACACAGGAGGAGCTGAATGCAACTCCCATTCTAGATGATGATTCCGAGCCACCCAAGCCGGTCGAGTACCTGGTGAGCCATGGGCAGGCTCAGCAGGAGCAGTGCGACACCATTTGCAACTTGAATGTGATCAGCAGCTCCACTGGTGAGGAAATAATTTTGGTTACTTCTTTTTGTTGTATGTTCAAATTCTATCTTCGGTTGCTTTGACATATTGAATGAGAAAAATGTTTCCTGTTGTCTCAAATCACCACTTCCTCAGGGTTGGGAGGCCTGCATTTGGTTCTTTTCAGAGTTGAAGGTGGGCATAAGCTGCCTCCAACTACATTATCTCCTGGAGACATGGTTTGTGTGAGAACATGCAATAGCCGTGGTGAGGGTGCCACTTCTTGCAAGCAAGGCTTTGTTTATAATTTTGGGGAAGATGGTTGCAGCATAACAGTAGCTCTGGAATCACGCCACGGTGATGCCACATTCTCTAGGCTATTTGGAAAAAGTGTGCGAATTGACCGGATTCAGGGATTGGCTGATGCCCTTACATATGAGGTAATGAAATTCTGTCACAGGACACAAATTTCTATAATTTCATCATGTTCAGTATTTAAGACCGCTTTGAAACTTGTCAGTGGTATGATAACAATCTTATGTAAATGTTTGTAGTCTATTGTGCTCTGCAACTTTGCCTGTTGCAACTGTGGCTTCTCCAAGCCACTCTGCATTAAAGAATCATTTGACCATCTTTCCATTTCCTGAACTGAAATCTTGTTCTACTTTTAGTATACATCGCGATATATCCTGCATTAAATTGGTAAGAGATAAGCAAACCAGAAGTAGGGAATCCCAATGTTAAATGGATATATGAAGTAAATAAATCTTATTCTTTCACAGTGCTTGTTCCAAAAGGCTGGCTTGTGTATTTCCAACACAATGTTATTCTTATCTTATTACATAATTGAGAAGTCTGTCTTATCCTCCAAAGCATTTGATTTGGCAGCGCAACCTTGAAGCGTTATTGCTTCTCCAAAGGAACGGTTTACATAAAGATAATGTTTCCATTGGCATTGTGGCAACACTGTTTGGGGACAGTAAAGACGTGGTGAAGATGGCGAAGAATAACCTGACTGATTGGGATGAATCAAGTGGACCTGATCTGAGTCTACCAGAGAGGCATGCATATGATGCCTCCCAGTTAAGGGCTCTCAAATTAGGCTTGAACAAAAAGAGGCCTGTTCTAATAATCCAAGGGCCTCCTGGCACGGGAAAGACAGTCTTGCTCACTGAGCTCATTGTGCGTGCTGTCAAGCAGGGTGAGCGTGTACTTGTGACTGCTCCAAGTAATGCGGCAGTCGATAACATGGTTGAAAGTTTGTCGAGTAGTGGATTGAACATTGTGCGAGTTGGAAACCCCGTTCGACTATCACCCTCTGTTGCTTCGAAGTCCTTAGGAGAGGTTGTGAATGGCAGACTTCGACAATTCAGAAAGGAGCTTGAGAGAAAGAGAACAGACTTAAGAAAGGACCTGAGGCAGTGCATAGAAGATGATTCTTTAGCTGCCGGCATTCGCCAACTGCTGAAGCAACTTGGAAGGGATCTGGAAAATAAAGAAAAGGAAACAATTAGAGAAGTGCTCTCCAATGCACAGATTGTGCTATCAACTAACACAGGGGCAGCTGATCCACTCATCAGGAGAACTGGGTGCTTTGACTTAGTAATTATTGATGAAGCAGGGCAAGCAACTGAGCCTGCCTGCTGGATACCTATATTGCAGGGAAAGCGCTGTATTGTTGCTGGGGATCACTGCCAACTTGCACCCGTTATATTGTCAAGGAAGGCCTTAGATGGTGGGCTTGGTAAATCTTTGTTGGAAAGAGCTTCATCCTTGCATGATGATTTACTGACGACAATATTGTCAACGAAGGCCTTGGATGGTGGGCTTGGTAAATCTTTGTTGGAAAGAGCTTCATCCTTGCATGATGATTTACTGACGACAAGACTGACAGTCCAGTACAGGATGCATGATTCAATAGCCATGTGGGCATCTAAGGAGATGTACAATGAGTTGCTCAAATCCTCTCGTTCAGTTGCTTCACATCTTCTTGCTGACTCTCCGGTTGTCAAGGTATACACATTTGCACTTTTAAGTTTCAGGTGTAAAATGTGGGTGATCTTGCCTACCACTCTCTGATTCAAGGTCAATGCTCAAGGGCCATGATCAAATTCCCTTGTAGGTAAATTTTTTTAAAAAAAATGTTGAGCACTGGATGAAAAAGATGGAAAAGTTTCAGAATGGCCAATGAATTCATCCCCTTGTTCAATTGAATCTCAAGCCGACACCATTTGATCTCTAATAACCTTTCTTAATTCATCCATCCTATAACTTCCTCCGAATCCTTTTCCTATTTGGCTGTTGTAGGTCACTTAGGCTAAATTTAGGGATTTATTGAGCTTTAAAAAGTAGGTTTCGCAACTTGATATGCTATGCTTCTAGCAATAAAGCTGTTAGGAGCATCCATTTTTTTGACATTGAACAAACACTGCATAAGCAACCATGAACACTACCTTGCATTGGTTTTACAGCAGTTTCTTGATGGCCTTCCTGAATATGCTTGTTTCATTTCTGGCGTACTTTTAGATGGGCGTCTTAGCTTCTTTTTTTAATCATGCATTTCATGAGCTAATCTACCTTTAGGATGTCCTAAAAATGTTTTGTGTAGTCAAACTGTTTGAGCTAAATGTATTTGAATATTCAGAATTAAACATTTGAAAACAATATGGTCAAATTACTCTTGAAAAGTAATTTCATAATATTATAAGTATTTCTGTATTTTGTAGATACATTAGGATAGAAATTAGTGTTCAGAGTAATGTCTCAGACTGTGTAGCCATCCAAAATGACACGTGACTGGATGGTGTTGTTTTTACCCAGTCAGTTCTGTTTAGATGTTTAGTTCTTACATGGTTACACATGTTCACAGATTGTTTGTTTTACATTTTGGTTCAAGCTGGTTGGCAATTATATGAAAATTCCAACAAAGAAAACACTAAGATATTCAGGATATAACCTATTGTTGGAGATTGTAAAAGCCCTCAATATAACATCTTTACTGATCCTAATTGTTTTACTCAACTTGGATTATTTAGCTCATGTTGTTAAAATGTAGGTTGGCATGGGCATGTATTTGGGTTCATTTTGTGCTGAACTTCCAAGAACATTTAGTTATATATCATATCTAGATGTAGGAGGTAATTGTTCACATGGAATTTTATGTGTGAAATAAACAGTTTGATCCTAACTGCCTCTGGACCAAACCCAAAATGCCTTAATTATTGTTATTTTGCCTATTTATTTGAACGTTTTTATTTAGGATTTTTTTCCTTGAATGCACTTTGTGTTGCTACCTATCCTGAATCCTTTAACAAATGCAGACCTGCCAATTGGATCTGATTTTGTTTTTTATTTCAGGCAACTTGGATAACACGGTGCCCGCTGCTCTTACTTGACACCCGAATGCCATATGGATCCTTAAACATCGGTTGCAAGGAGCATTTAGATCCTGCTGGCACAGGCTCATTTTATAATGAAGGGGAAGCAGATATAGTCACACAGCAAGTTCTTAATCTTGTACACTGTGGTATATACACATCTTTTACTTATTTGCTTGAAAACTGCGCGATATTTTATCATGCTTTTCTTTGCAGTCCTTTTTTCAGCCCTGACTGATCATACATAAGGATTATCAGTCACTAGTCAGCATTGATCAGCAGACTCAGTTGTCCCTAATCTTTTTATGCTTGGACTATGGAACTGACAAGCGCCTAAAAATAATGATTGCAGGAGTGTCTCCAACTGCAATTGTTGTTCAGTCACCCTACATTGCTCAAGTGCAATTGTTAAGAGAGAAGCTAGAAAAATATCCAGAACTTTCTGCTATTGAGGTTTCAACCATAGATAGCTTTCAGGGGAGGGAGGCAGATGCAGTGATCATATCAATGGTAAGCATAGTAGCATATCTGCTCTCTTTCTGATTCCTGCATCATACAAGTATGAACGAGATTCACAGTGGCTGTGCCAATCCAATAACAATTCATTTCGTTTTCCATTTGAAACTCCTTGAGGCTGCAACATCTACTGATCAATATGTATCTGTGTATCTATTCTAGGTTCGGTCGAATCCACTGGGAGCCGTAGGGTTTCTGGGCGACAGCAGGCGCATCAATGTGGCTATTACGAGGGCACGCAAGCACGTCACTGTGGTTTGCGATACCTCCACTATTTGTCACAGCACCTTCCTGGCCAGGCTCCTTCGCCATATCAGGCGGTATGGGCAAGTAAAACACGTTGCCCCTGGTTCCTTGGACGGGGTTTCTGGCCTCGGCTTCAGTCAACCTACTCTCCCCTCTATCAGTTGACACACGGCAAATTACAAACACTCTGTTTGAGCATGTATATATGCAAACAGCTGAAGGCTTTGTACATACACACAGAATTGGAAGCTGAGAGGTCATCATATGGCCGGCCTGTTCTAGATATATCCATGAAGAGGATTCAAACAGTGATTCATGGATAGACAGCCAAGACCGTCACAAGGTGATGATGCACGGGCAATCTGCTGTTCAACTTAACTGGGGGTATGGGGCGAGTCAGTCTTCCATTTAATTTTTGAACTGATGGACAGGAGGATGAGTATTCAGGAAGAGGGAATCCTGAGTATCACTAACCTCTTGCTTGCCTGACACGATGCTCCTATTGCTGTAAATAAATTACTGTCAACAAGGATACGGACCCAGTGCAGATTACAGACATGTACAGCACATTGACAGTTTCATAATTGAGTTCCAGGCTTTTCATCCTGTGCTTTTCATTTGGAAGCTACAGACTTGGAGCAACATGTCACGCTGTCGACATTTGAAAGGTATCTCTGAACTGTCCTATCTTCCAACTCCAGTCTTTTCCCTGTCATGGCTGTTGAATTTCCTGCTGCTCCTCTGCATCATGTGCGTGTAGCCCTCGCTCTCCATCTTGGGAAATCATGGAGGGATCCAGCTCCCCCCACGCAATGAACTTCCCTCATATTATCCTTTTGTATCCCGCTGCAATTTTCCAATTTTGTGCTGCTATGCTATGCAATCTCACACGATTGAAGTTCTATCAACAGAAGCGAAGTGCATTTTTTCACATGAAATATCCACAACACGATTCCGCATGCCGCTTGTGCCCTTGTGTAATATCATGTGCATTTTTTTTTCTTTTTGCACACGGAGCATCGTGTATGAGAGCTTTCAAAGTTGGGCGCTGAAGCTGCAACCAGCCATGTGTACTGAAAGACAAACTCTCATTTGGTAGAGTGAGCCAGTAACCTTCGTTTTCTTGCGACCAGAGCCTCACAATTTTGTCGATTTGTATTAGTTTGTGAGCAATTATCAGGAACGCAGAATCGCCAGCCAGAAAATCTGCGGTCTTTATTTTCACCTGCATTTCTAGCGGTCCAGGAGTGGGGACTGTCTCCCCTCCAAGCATGAGATCTTTCTCCCATGGCCTCTCTTGGCTCGTCACTTCTGATGTTACCGAGGGACACTAGCCGAGCCAACCTTTACTCTGTAAGGGCATTTTGTGAAGGTGATTGTCTATCTGATTCTTGTGAATCTCATGTGCAGTGTCAGATGACAGCAAGGTGAAACATTCTTTGAAGAATGCTTGCTGCTCCAAATTTCCGAACAGCCGCCGCTTCATGTGAAACAGCTCAAGATTCTACGGAAAACCAAACTGCACTTCATGTTCGTTCTCTCATAAATCGTAGATAGAGGTGTATCTGATCACACGCCTCTATTACTGGATACAGGATCTCCGGCTTACACCTGGAAAGGACGTCAGTTCAAAATGGAATTATGCTGGTTCTCCCGGGAGGATTTCCATGATCGTGTTGCGGAAATTTAGAATAAGTCTCAGGATAAAATTCGGTTCAAAGGTGGAATAAGAAGATGAGTGCGCTGCGCAGATACCTTCGTGGTTGGGCATCTCACACAAATGGGGTATACAAGCAGCAGAAAAACTCCCTACAATCTATTGTCAATGATTTGGATATCGCTGCTGAAGTACGGGACCTATCTGTAGCTGAGCGTGATCAGCTAGCGTAGGCCCGTGATCAGCTGACCAAGCTACTACATGAAGAGGAGAAGTATTATCAGCAGGAGATATTATGCTAGGAGACAATAACACAAGATATTTCCAAACGATTGCCAATGGCAAACATAGGAAAAATAGAATTTTTTTCCCTTGACCATGATAACCAAAAAATTGAGGGTCAAGAGAATATCAAAGCATACATAACATGTTTTTATAAAGATCGGGATGATATTTCTCAAGTCATAACTCTGGAGAATGAATTCCTAATAGCCCCTTATGCAGAAGAGAAAGTTTGAAACGCAGTTTTTGTATGGAACACAACAAAGCGCCTAGGGCGGATGGCTTCCCTGGTGAGTTTTATCAAAAAAAAATTTGGAAAGTCATCAAAGTGGATCTGATGCAAATGTTCCACGATCTTCATGCTGGAATATTACCACTCTTTAGCCTGAATTTTGGTGTCATAATCTTACTTCCAAAAGTCCAAGATGCAAACCGCATTCAACAGTATAGTCCAGTATAGACCAATTTGCTTCTAAATATCAGCTTCAAAATCTTTACTAAAGTGGCCACCATAAGAATTAACTTCATAGCGGATCATTTAATAAGTCCAACTTAGACAACCTTTATGCGAGGACCTAACATCCTAGAGGGTGTCGTTATCTTACATGAAACTGTGCATGAATTACATAGGAAGAAGCAAAGTGGGGTTACATTGAAGATTGATTTTGAGTAAGCTTATGATAAAGTAAGATGGCCATTCCTAATGTAGACACTACAAATGAAAGAATTTTCACCTAAGTGGATATCTTGGGTTGAATTCATGATTTCGGACGGAAGCATTGCAGTTAATGTTTAATGATGATGTCGGGTCTTTTTTCCAAATGAAAAAAAAAGCCTTTGACAAGAGGATTCTTTATCTCCATTACTTTTTTAACATTGTTGCTGACATGTTAGCGATCCTCGTAAAAGGAGCGAGGGATGATGGTCAGATAAATGGAGTGGTACCACTTCTGATCGATGGTGGTTTATCTATTCTACGATATGCAGATGAGACAGTACTTTTTATGGAACGAACGAGTGCCGGTAGAGTGAGCCTTGAACGAGTAACTTTCGTTTTCTTGCGATCAGAACCTCACAATTTTGTCGATTTGTATTATAGTTTGTGAGCAATTCTCAGGAACGCAGAATCGCCAGCCAGAAAATCTGCGGTCTCTATTTTCACCTGCATTTCTAGTGGTCCAGGGGGAGTGGACTGTCCCCTCCAAGCTCAGATCTTTCTCCCATGGCCTCTGGGCCCATCACTTCTAATGTTACGCGGGACACTAGCCAAGCCAACCTTTACTCTGTAAGGGCATTTTCTGAAGGTGATACTCTGTCTGATTCTTGTGAATCTCATGTGTTTCAAGCAGGCTCTGGATCGATCAGTACAAGAGATGTGTCAGATCACAGCAAGGTGAGACATTCTTTGAAGAATGCTCGCTCCTCCAAATTTCCGAACAGTCGCCGTTTCATGTGAAACAGCTCAAGATTCTGCTGAAACCCAAACTCGTAGCAGCAAACATCTCCCGGCAGATTCTGCTTCTGCCTTCCGAAATATCATCATCGCCGAGGCTGACTGACCGCTCACGGTTCACCAATAAATTCTCGGCCCGATCCGGAGCTCCACTGTCCACTGCACGCAACGCCAACCGGTGGAGCTCGCATTTTTTTCAATTTTTCATGTGATCACCCACCTGCAAAGTCGAGCCTGTGGAAAGTGTAAGCCTGCGGGTTATTTGTGAACAGGGACCGTGGCATGGGGATTTTTGAGCCGAGCAAACGAGCGGCGCTCATGGCGCGCAGGTGAGGTGATCCCGATCGCCCCACCCACCAACACAGGGCGACGGATATTGTCGCATCGCCGTCGCCGCGGTTGCTGTCTCGTCGACCCCATGATGCCGCCGCCCTCGTCTCCCTCTGGCCGTGAAGATCCGACGCCATTGCGGCTCCCCCCGCCAATTTTTTTTTATGGTCACCGATTTAATTTTCACCGCACCCACAAATTACCTTTTTTTCACCGCGTCCACCAATTATCCGGATATGCTTGCAAGTTGCGTCGATCTGCGCGCGTAAACGGCGGCGCCGATCGGGTGGAGTGGACGCAACGGCGATCGGTGCACGGGCGAGCTGTAGGTTATAGTTATCCGTTTGGCGCGTGAATTTGACGGGATGGCGACGGCGACGTCGCCCGGCGCTGCCGTGCGCTCCACCCGTCGCGTCACCGCTGCGCCTGTGGTCCTCCGTCCGGCCTCGCTCCGCTGCGCGCTGCAACGCTCGTGCGGGAGCCAGTTGTTCGCGACAGATATTACCGGCGCCATGTTTGTTTGGTTGTGCCGTGTGGGCTCCTGCTTCCCGGATCGCCGCTGCATGGATCATCGGATTCTTACCGATACTGGTGGTGTTGCTTGCACGCATCCATGGTCCATTGGCAACGATTCCTACCAACAAAAATCTGAACGAACTGAGGCTGATGCCGAGCAGGTGCTTCTGAATTGCCGGCAGCTTAACGGCTAGTACTTTTTCCTGTGGCCTGTGACTGTGAGGCTCCGTCTCGTGTCGGTGGAAAAAATTACAGAGACATTAGTGGCACAATCCAAGCAGCAAGCGAGAGTGAAGAGGAAACCAATAATTGAAGGAACAGTATTGAGCTCGTGCTTCATGTTTGGTATCCGGCGAGAGAAGATAGGGCGGGCGGCCATCATCCATGGAGGGGAACGGGACTACGGGAGGACGATGGCGACGAAACAGGGAGCATCAGAGGAAGGCGATGAGTGGTGGCTGGGCTGTGGGGCATCGGGCCGAGGAGGGCTACCGCGTTGGAGTGCACGCAATCAAGGGCCGATATGGACAGCGGGCCCCCTCGATCCACATCCAAATTGCAAAAATTGGCATTTGGGCAAATGACACATGATCGCGGAACTGTTTTGGTACTATGGCTGATTTGTGCCTGGAAATTCACGGAGGTTCTGAATTCAGATGTGCCCTTTTCCAGGATGACCAGACTGAAGTCTTTGATAAACTGAATAAAAAGAATGAAGCGCGCCTAGTCTCTTAGCTGTTTATGGAAAGAATCAAATTTACAAAGTGTTAGATAACTAGGTAATTTTCGGTATATTTTAATTTCAAATATTACTAGCAATTTTATGATATAAATGAGTGATAATGTGTGAAACAGATATGTGCATGTGTTCATGTTATTCTTACTGATAAGCATGAACAAAGAGTTAAACTAGAATAGGTTTAGTAAGTACCCCAAGGCGGGACCAGTGCCGGGGGCACCGGTTGCGCCGTGGATTATCCACTATTCGATTTTCTATTTATTAGATATTATTTTATGCTAATCAAATGTCGATGCAGGAAGAAGTTCGCAGTGCAGTCCCATGAACGGTCACGCCGGGAAGTAGATGAAGTAGTCGTTCCCAACCTGATTGCACGCGTCCCGTGCAGGACCGCTGAGGGAGAAGGGAGAGGTCTCATTATGCCTCAGGTTCAACGAACACTGTCAACATTAACTCTCTGTTTTAATGCCCTTTACTACTCTTTACAGCAAAACGTCCGCCGCGCCGCGACCGGCGAGGCGAGCGAGCGTGCGCGCGGGGTTCACCATCCTCCTCTTACCGGCTTCACAAGTGGTGTATACGAGGTCCAACCTTTAAGTCGGTTGAGATCCTCCTCAATTCCCGGTACGGAATTAAGCTATTGATTCCCTAGCATTTAATAGTGGGCTTTAAATTATTTTAATGCATTGATCAGAATGAATGGACCGAGCCCATAACTCCAACACAAAGTTTTAATATAGATCCATCATACACTGGGATGCTATGTTGAGATACTACTTGGATACTACTTGTAACAAAGTTAAAACGAAAATTTTGAATCTGCCAACTACATTTTTTATTACAGAATACATGCATGCCTACGAAAGTGATATGTCCTCTTCAAAGATAAAATATACTCCAAAATCTCTGTAAAAATATGTTCTCATTGCAGGGCCATTTTTTATGACAAGGATCAGCCACCTGTTCTAGGATTCGTATCTTCTTGGATCCTCAGGTGCTAGGCCTATAAATAGCAACATTATATGCCAGTGGCAAAACCACTACTAGCTCGCAAATTTGGGAAGGAGATCCCTACTCTCCTTAATTAGACAGCAACCCAACCACCTACTAGGCCTTGGCTGTGATCCGTGTTTGCACACTTTGATCTGCAGGGTACAGAATGGAGAGAACACTGATCACCTCTAACCTCTCCATGACTGCTCATCCTTCAAGATCATCCAGAAGAGTTGGCTACATCTCCCCTGCCGCCTCTGCTGCTGCACAAAACTCCAGCTACAGGAAGAAGAAGAGCACCCCGTCGGCCGCCGCAACCGCCACCGTCGTCACCTCCCCTCCGGCCACCGACAATGTTCACTCCAATGCTCCGAAGCAGGCCGAGCAACAGGACAAGGGAGAGCGCGTGGCGGCGGCCAAGACTAACACATCAAGAATTGGCACTGCAAGTACACGAACAAGGGCGCCGAGCCAGGCTCGAGCTCAGCCTCGCCGCCGACCTGCCCCGGCGGCCGCGTCCCTGCCGATGGCGTTCTGCAGCGCGCTGGAGGAGGCGATCAACACGTTCGTCGACCCGCCGGCGCTGCGGCCGTCGGTGGACCCGCGGAACGTGCTGTCGGCCAACTTCGCACCCGTGGACGAGCTGCCGCCCACGCCCTGCCCCGTCGTGCGCGGCGCCATCCCGCGCTGCCTCGCCGGAGGGGCCTACATCCGCAACGGGCCCAACCCGCAGCACCTCCCGCGCGGCCCGCACCACCTCTTCGACGGCGACGGCATGCTACACTCGCTGCTCCTCCCGACGGCGGAGTCGCCGTTGTCCGACCCCATCCTGTGCTCGCGGTACGTGCAGACGTACAAGTACCTCGTGGAGCGCGACGCCGGCGCGCCCGTCATGCCGAACGTCTTCTCCGGCTTCCACGGCTTGGGCGGGCTGGCGCGCGGCGCCGTCGTGGCGGCCAGGGTGCTAACGGGGCAGATGAACCCGGCCGAGGGCGTGGGGCTCGCCAACACCAGCCTCGCCTTCTTCGGCGGGCGCCTCTACGCGCTCGGCGAGTCCGACCTGCCGTACACCGTGCGCGTCGACCCGGCCACCGGCGAGGTGACCACGCACGGCCGGTGCGACTTCGGCGGCCGCCTCTTCATGGGCATGACCGCGCACCCCAAGAAAGACCCCGTCACCGGCGAGGTCTTCGCGTTCCGCTACGGCCCCGTGCCGCCGTTCGTCACCTACTTCCGGTTCGACCCGGCCGGGAACAAGGGCCCCGACGTGCCCATCTTCTCCGTGCAGCAGCCGTCGTTCCTGCACGACTTCGCCGTCACCGAGCGGTACGCCATCTTCCCGGATATCCAGATCGTGATGCAGCCCATGGGCATGGTAGCCGGCGGCGCGCCCGTCGGGGCCGACTCCGGCAAGGTGCCCCGGATCGGCGTGCTCCCCAAGTACGCCACGGACGAGTCGGAGATGCGCTGGTTTGAGGTGCCGGGGTTCAACATCATCCACACGCTGAACGCGTGGGAGGAGGCCGACGGCGAGGAGCTGGTGCTGGTGGCGCCCAACATCCTGTCCGTGGAGCACGCGCTGGAGCGCATGGAGCTCGCGCACGCCTGCGTCGAGAAGGTGCGCGTCAACCTCCACACCGGCGCGGTGTCTCGCGCCCCGCTCTCGGCGGGGAACCTCGACTTCGGCGTGATCCACCCGGGCTACCTCGGCCGGCGCAACCGGTACGGGTACCTCGGCATCGGCGACCCCATGCCCAAGATCGGCGGCGTGGCCAAGCTGGACTTCGACCGCGCCGGCACGGGCGACTGCACCGTGGCGCGGCGGGACTTCGGGGCCGGCTGCTTCGCCGGGGAGCCCTTCTTCGTCCCCGACGACGTGGAGGGGGACGGCAACGAGGACGACGGGTACGTGGTGTGCTACGTCCACAACGAGCACACCGGCGAGAACCGGTTCGTGGTGATGGACGCGCGGTCGCCGCAGCTGGACATCGTCGCCGAGGTGCAGCTGCCCGCCCGCGTCCCCTACGGCTTCCACGGCCTCTTTGTCACGAAGGCCGAGCTCCAGGCGCAGCAGCAATGATCAGAGCACCATGCGAGCAGGATTCCAAGAGAGTACGCACAAACTGAATACTGAATACTAGGTCATAGTATGAACAAAACTGTAGGTCTCGTATAGCATTCGAGTGTACGAATTGTTGTATTGTAAATGTAGCAGAACCCATACAAGGGTTTAGAGTTGATATGGAAACGCAAAGATTTTAACGAGTTTTACTGGTGTACAATGTTCATTGGATCCATCACGAATGATATTGTCAACACTGCACGCGTCCCCATCAGTTGGGTGGGACCAAGGGCGACTCAACCGACGCGTCCGGCTCTCAAGGGGAAATTGCGCCGTCATGATATTGGCGGGGAAATTGCTGAATCGAAGCTCACGCACATGTAAAACGTGCCAAGAGCCCGAGACAGCCAAAAAAAATGCCATTTCCATAACTGAGAGTTTAGCGCGACACATGGCGCAAATTGTGAACGATATGATCAGACGAACTGCAGGCACTTGCAGATACACAGTGCAATTTCTGCTCTTTGCATATATGCAGAGAGTGTAGCTACAAATGTAGATGTATGTAGAGATTAACAGGATCATTCATTCAACAACATCAGAGTTAAAGTCTCACGAAACCATTGAACATAAACCTAACCTATTATATCTCTCTTGCGACTAACCTAACAGCTCCCGGAAGGGCACACTACAGTTTTACAAGATAAATCTAACTGTCATCAAGATTATTTTCTGCAGCATTTCACAATTTCTTATGTGTACTTTCTGTACCCAGAGTTTCAGTAAGGAGGGGGTACCTAAAAGAAGTTAGATCAAGCTCGACCTCCAGATTCTCAAGATTCATGTGGCACATCCCACAGCCTAGAAAGAGATATAGACGGCACATTCTTTGTAACATGAGAAGGACCGTCGAGCAACTCTGATGCACATTTTACATAAGATACTCCAATGCCACTCAACTTTTCTCTGTGCCGTGCCCATGTCACAAGGTATAAGCCAGAGATGATTAGAAGCCCTCCAATAATACTGCAAACAAACAGTGCAGATCATACATCAGAGTTCAGATCAAAAGAAATGAGAAATATGAATTGCTAGTAGACAGTTCAGTGATGTTAGGTTGTGAGTAGGACAACAATATGCAAGAGAATTATGGTACTACATAAGCTGATACTCTGGAACAGTATTATTCACACACAAAAGAAAGGAAAGGTAAAGCAAGGAAAAAGTACAGCAAGTGATAACGTCAGTGTTACCTTCCAAGGTAAATTGGGCTTCCCAGGAAAATCATAGACAATATAGCAGAGACCACTGGCTGAAGAGGGTTATAAAGTGCCACCATAGAAGGGCCCAGAATTTTGTTGGACCATGTCAATAGAACATAATTAAGAGCAGATGCCATGACTCCCTAGAATAAGGGAAGAAATGTGGAGAATGAGTAGCAGAAGTGTTGGAATGCATCAACTGCTTAATTTATGGCCTACATATAGACTAATTCAAACTGCAACCACAGTCTCCTCCATACAAACAAGCAGCATGGATGCAGAATCTCAAATTCTCTGTCACATACACAGGATCCTATTTCACTGCATCAGTACCAAGTACTAGCATATAAGTCATCACATGAATATGATAGCTTATCTATGTAATGGTGTAAGAGTGTGACATGCAAAATGACACACTAGGAACATATAAGGACATTAAATAATTGAAGGCTTACAGCATATACAACAGCAGCAAACTCAGATTGAGTCAAACTCCAATCGCCTTTGTCATTTGTTGCAAAAACTCCTGACATGACCATTAAAACAGCTCCAAAAAAGTACGAGTATGCAGTCAGTGACAGACTTGAAGGATACTTCACCAAAATTGGAGCCTGAAATGTCAACACATGAATGTGGTATAAGAATAATAAATAAGAGAGCTTTCTATGAAACAAATCTAAATGTACTGAAAAAGTGAAAGGCAAGATACAAAAGGCGATGCCAAATGCAAGTATGTGGCTTAATCCAAGAATGTCAGATAGATTATATCCTTGTGTAAAGACTAAATCGAATCGCTACAGTAAGGTATGATTTGCTCTGCCCATGACAATCATCTATAGCTATCTAAATCTCAGACCAAATTCAATATTGAATGTTATAAATCTCTGATGACCGGACTATACAGCATGTAGGGTGTACTGTGAATCTCTGAATCAGTGCTACTGCAAGAGTGTCAGAAGCAGGGAAAGGTAGCAGCAAGCTATTAAGACTAAAACGTATATTGAACTATAATGCTCTCAGTACTCAGTAGACTTGATACCATATAATTCTTCCTCTTCAATTACTGATATAACTCAGAGGCATGCAGAACCAGCACTGCACCAATGTTCGATCGGAAATTAAAGATTTAAAGTACCAAGCATCTCAATTGTTAGCAAGCAGGTATCTCAGCAGCCTGAAAATCACAAATACCTGCAAAGCAAGATAAGTAGCCATACAGAGACAGTTCCCTATCAGGCACAAAACTCCAATGTGCCACTTTTCCAGCCCAAATGTCATGAACACAGACGCTAGCGATCCCGCAGGCTCAGGCTGTGACATGTCAGCTAGGACACCATGACTATGAACATCAAGCTCAAGCTCGCTGCTACCGAACACAGCTGGGCCTCGGTACAGCACCATGAGAACCGCACCCAGCACACAAACGATTGTGCCACCGATCTTGGCTCGGCCCTCATTCGAGACCAAGCTCACCGTTTCAGTCCTGAAACACGAGGGATGTTTTAAGTTCAATAGCAAGTAGGAATGTGAATTTGCGTGGAGTGTCGCTGCTGAGAGACCAACCCCATGATGAGGGCCAAGATGAAGGTGAAGACGGGAATGGACGGCTGAATGGCGGCGGCGTAGGTGGGGTTGGTGTAGCTGAGGCCAAGCAAGAACAGCAGCTGGTTGCCAAAGACGCTGCAGACCAAACACAGGAGGCAAAGCAGTCAGCATTGCTGATTAGTACCCATTTGCTGTATCCGACATTCAGTTAGTTGAGGGATTACCCAGTGAGCCCGAGAAGGAAGCAGGAGCCGACGAGGCGCCAGGTGAGAGGCGGCGGCCGCGCCTGCGCGGGCGAGCCGCGGTGTTGGAAGAAGGCGAGCGGCGCGAGGACCGAGAGCGCGAGGAGGTCCCGGAAGACGCAGAAGACGACGCGATTGACCCCGACGTTGAGCGCCTGCTTGGCGATGACGTGGTACCCGGCATAGACGAGCTGCACGCCCACCATGGTCGCGTGCGCCCGCCTCCCCTCGCCGTCCCGCTCCCGCGCCGCCATCCCCCGCCGATCCCGATCTCCCTCCGCCTCGGGTGGGCGGTCGGCCGGTCGCCGTTGCCGTTCACTTTCTTTCTAGTGTGTAGGTGTGCCTGGCTCCTGTTGGGCTGCTCTTTTTCGTTGGTCCAGTGGGCTAAGAATATATCGGAGCGAATCTCAAAAAAAAAGAATATATCGGAGCGGGCCGTTGACTTTCTAAATTTTCGGGCTGACGCCTGTCCGTTGGGCTGCGCTACTGTGTGGGCGTATGCTTTTTCGCACGGACAAGGGTCAGGTCATCTCATGAACTTTTTTTTTGTGAGAAAACTTGCTGAATTTCTGCGTCTACTTCAACGAATTTTTGTGTAACACATAACGCCCATTTAAATTAGTAGCTAGAACTTGAAATATATATTTTTATACAATCAGATCATAGCTGTTATTCCTAATTGGCAGCTCTTGTGCCAGTTCGGTCCAAAAAAAAAAAGGCTGTCATTCCCGTCAAGTGTCCTGCTTACAAATAGAAGGATATCCCACAAAGTAATCTGCCTCCCATTTTGTAATTGCCAATAATTGGTCCAAGAATTTCTTTTATGCATAGCACACATGTTCTTAATTAGAAAATTTGCAGATAGCGCACAAAATCTCCTATATGTTAAGAATTTAACAGATACATACTATTGCTTTCACTTAGCCGGTGGAGCCGACTTTGCATCTGGTGCAAGGATCATCCATGATCCATCCAACAACCACTGTTGTCAGTCTCAGAAAAAACAATGGACATAAACGCTTGTCAGGTCTCTTGTAACGGAAGACAGACAACATCATTTAGACAACCCTACAAATACTCTTCAACAGTTCACTCTTTGTAATGCATATTTCTGTATCTATCTATTATCGGTAAGAGGGATACCAACCAGAAGGAAGAAGATGCAGGATAGATTCAGACCAGAGACCACCAACTTCTCAAGATGGTACATTCCAAGGCCTAGAAAGAGATATAAAGGACTTGGAGACCAAGTTTCCACTCCTTGCAGCTTGAAAATCACTGTCACGCAATGTGCATTTTGTATAAGATGGTCCAATGACGGTTAGGTTTTCTCTATGTCGGGCCCAGGTGACAAGATATAAACCAGAGATGATAAGAAACCCGCCAATAATACTGAAAACAGACGTGGCAGATTATAATTCAGAATTCAGAGACTTAACACAATAATTGCTAGAGAAGATATATATAATAAAAGAAAAGGTTAATTAATAAGTAGTGGAATGACTAGCAAACTTATTCACACCTTCCCAGGTAAATTGAGCTTCCCAGTAAAAGCATCGACAGTAAGGCCAACAGAACTGGTTGAAGAGGGATATACAGTGCCACCATAGCAGGGCCCAGAAGTTTGTTGGACCATGTTAATAGGCAATTGTTGAGAGCAGACGAAATAACACCCTAGAACAAGGGAGAGAAAAATGAGTGTCTGCAGGAAACATTATATCTATCAACTTTTGTTCTTGTCCAACAAAGATTAGTGCAAAGGGCAATCAGTGTCTTTGTTTCACAACTAGGATGCAGAATCTTGGTCGATGGTCCCATTATGGATGCAATTCAATGCACTGCATCAGCAGTAACAGAAAGTTCTCGTATGCATTTTTTTCCCTGAATGCATATGATGCCATGCATGTAATGATGTAAGAGTGTGGCCATGCCAATTGCAGAAATACGAGAAAATGGTAAACACATATGGTAACAGTAAATTTAATGCAGATCTTACAGCGTATACCACAGCAGCAAACTCCGATTGGGTCAAAGACCAGTCATCTTTATCATTTGTTGCAAGAGCTCCAGAAATGACCATCGGGATAGCTCCAAAAAGTTATGAGTATGCTGTCAGTGACAAACTCGAAGGATACTTCACCAAAATCGGGGCCTGAAATAGCATCAGTACAAAAGTGAATAGGGTAATTATAAAAGATACGGAAACATTCTGCAGAAGGAATTCTAGCACATTTACATATTAGCATAGGTTTCAGTACACTAAAAGGCAACATTTCAAACTTGAATTCAGATACAATCATACAACATACAATGTTAATCGAAGAATGTCGAACAGATTATTTCCTGTATAAAGACTAATCTTCATCTTTACAGCAGAGCCCATAACAATGAATCTCTGACTGTTCTCTGATGCTCAGACAAAATCCAATCTAAATGTTGTGATGGCAGTTGACCGAGCAACATATAGACCTTTGTATGAGACAAGTAAAGCCAAGCCATGTTTTATTATGTGCTATTTAAAAGAGGCTTAGAGACTGTAGGCTGTGTGGGTAGGGGAGCTTGCTTTTTGGATCTAGTAGATCCTTAGCATTTAATTCAGATTTGAACTGAATCCTAAAATTTCCAAGATAGAACCCTCTCATCCAAACAGGGAATAGAATGTTGATCGAACCAAAATGTTGCCAACATCACTTATAGGCATGCGTTCTCTCAAGTTACTGAAATGAAATAGTTTACAGAAGCTTTGCGTGCTTCCAAACGTATCTATCTCCTTTTTTATTTTTTCTTTATATAAGCAAGCAAGTGTATCAATCGAAATACACCACAAAAGTGCATAAGGAAACAGTGGGTTGACAGCCAACAAATAATGAATACCTGCAAAGCGAAGTAAGTAGCCATACAGAGACAGTTCCCTATCAAGCACAGCACTCCAATATGCCACTTTTGCAGCCCGAATGAACCGGCTGGCTCAAGCTGTGACACAGCAGGCATGACACCCTGACTATCAAGCTCAAGCTCGCCGCTACCAAACAGCGCCGGTCCTCTGTAAAGCACCATGAGGACAGCACCGAGCACACAGACTACTGTGCCACCAATCTTGGCGCGGCCCTCAATGGAGCCCAAGCTCACAGTTTCAGTCCTGAAAATGTTTTTTTTTCTTTTGAATTAATAACAAAATGAACTTGAGTGCGGTGCGGCAGTGCCAATTGCCATGACTGAGCGAGAGACTGACCCCATGATGACGGCTAAGATGAAGGTGAAGACAGGAATGGAGGGCTGAATGGCGGCGGCGTAGGTGGGGTTGGTGTAGCTGAGGCCAAGCAAGAACAGCAGCCGGTTGGCAAAGATGCTGCAGACCAACCACGCAGATCCGTGAGCATTGCGTCAGGCCCAGAGTGATGAGTGGGCTTACCCTGTGAGGCCGAGGACGAAGAAGGAGACCAGGAGCCTGAAGGTGATAGGTGGCAGCGCCTTGGCGTGCGAGCCGCGGTGTTGGAAGAAGGCGAGGGGCGCGAGGACGGCGAGGGCGAGGAGGTCGCGGAAGACGCAGAAGACGACGCGGTTGACGCCGACGTTGAGCGCCAACTTCGCCACCACGTGGTAACCGGCGTTGATGAGCTGCGAGCCCACCATGGCCGCGTGCGCCCGCCTACCCTCGCCGTCCCGCTCCCCGGCCGCCATCCCCGCCGATCTCCCCCACGCCTCCGTTCGTCGTTTTGAGGAGGTTTTTAAAAAAAAGAGTTTAAAAAAATAAAATTTGAAAAAGGGTGCCGATGGGGACCTCCCGCACAACCAGCGGGCGGAAGGTTCCAAAACTTATACCCGATGGCCTTTTATTCGCGAAAAGGTCCCTGACGCGGCCGCGGGGACGTCCCGCCCATCCAACGGGCGGGAGGTCGCCCCCCGGCTATATAAGCCCCCACCTACCCTTAAATTTTTATTTTATTCAGCAAAAACCAGAAAAAAAAGGAGAAGAGAAAGAGAAAAGAGGAAGCGGCGAAGTCCCGTTCACACGTCAATTTGGAGGTATATTCTCATTCTAGTCGTATAATTACTTGAAAATAACTATAATCTAGGAAATATTTTTTAGGGTAGTTATGTTTTGAATAGTTTTAGTATAATTATATTTTGAATAGCTTAGAATCTCGAAAAATATAATCTGGGAATCGCTAAAACTTAAGGTCGTTTGTATTAATATGTAGTATAACTAGTTTAGTTTATTAATGATTGACAGATATGTCTTCCGAGAAGGGTATTTTCAGTATATATTACGGAAAAGGAAATGTGATTTATGGGCCGAATGGGGTAGATTTAAGTGAATTCAATTGTGCGGTCAGAGGAATTACCAGACCGTATGAGAGGACATTTGAATCACTATGCAACTGGTTAATGAGGGAATTAAAGATTAATCAGGAGACACACACTGTGAGTGTTCAGTGCGTCATAAATCGTACTACTCACGCTTTGATCTGGGAGCTGATGCCACTTGCAAGCAACGAGGACTGGCTAACTTATCTGCAAAATGCAAGTTATTGGCAATGGCTACTGGTACTTCTTGTCAGTGTGCACCAGAACCCTTTGATAAACATTGAAGCTGCTCCGGGGGATGAAAATATTGATGAAGAAGTTGAGAAGCCAAACATTGAGGCAGGTGGCACCGCAGCACCTCAATGCGTGGCTGATGAGGGGGAGAACATACCCTTTATTGTTGAACAGCGGCAAGACGAAGAACGTGAATTGGATGAAGTAATAAATGTCGATTCGTCTGATGATGATGAAGATATGCATGAAGAATGGGTAAGCAGCGACTTCAGTCATGTTGTCGTAGATGAGGGATCCAGCGTGCCTTCGGATTGCAAGGAGAACGAATTTGTCCAGGGTGTGAGGTACCACTCAATTGATGAGGTGAAGGAAATTGTTAAGTGTTGGTCTCTCTCTTATGCAAGAGTTCAAAACAGTCGAGTGCAAATCTCGTAAGTACGATGTGGTATGTGTGAAGAAGCGCTGTCCGTGGCGGGTGCACGCCTATAAGGGCAAATGGAAAGATTATTGGGAATGCTCAATTGTCACTCAGCACACTTATCATTTGCCGGGCGTGCAGAAGACCCATCGCAACCTTACATCGCAATAGATCGCAAATGAGATGTACAGGATGATAGTAGAAAACATGTCATTTGAATTAAAGTCTATTATCAGGCATATTCAAGAAAAGTATAAGTATACCATCTCGTACAGCAAGGTGTGGAGTGCAAAACAGAAGGTGTTGGAGATGAGGTTTGGGACGTTCGAAGCTGCATATGATAATATTTCTCGATTGCTGGCCGTCCTTTGTCGGAGAAATGCTAAGAGCTATTATGATCTGAAAAGTGTAGACAGAGGAGAAGGTCCGCCCTTCATATTGCAGCGGGCCTTTTTCAGCTTGGGTCCATGCATTAACGTATTCCAACACTGCTGGGCTCTCCTGTGCATCGATGGGACATTTCTCATAGGAAAGTATAGATTAAAAATTCTGACAGCTATCGGAATGGATGGAAACAATCAATTACTTTCTGTTGATTTTATTGAGAGTGAGAACACAAATAGTTGGTACTGGTTCCTGGAACGGGTTAAGCTTGCAGTCGTTTGGGATAGGGAAGATGTCTGCCTGATTCATGATCGTCGCGTTGGCATACTAAGGGCAATACTAGATTTGCATTAGGCGTGTGTGGAGACCGGATAGCCGCCCAAGTGGCGTGATGTTCGCAGTAGATGGTGCATGAGACACATCGGTGCAAACTTTTTCAGGCAATTCAAGAACAAGCACCTTATGGATATGTTCAAGAGGCTATGTAAGGAAAAAAATTAATAAAAATTTAACAAGCAGTGGCAGAAACTTGATGAACTGACCGGGAAGAAAAGAAGCGAGGACGCAGCAAAAACCAGAACTGGAAACAGAGGCTTTGTGTCCTTTGCCAACAGATACTGCACGTACTCGTAGAAGGTTTAGGTCAGCGGTGAAAACCTTTTCTGAATGGATTGAGAATGAACTGAAGGAGAATTTGAAGCGTCCCCCCATCAGGGAAGACTTAAAAGTGTTACTTTATCAGTCCCAGGAGGCTGATAACACTTTTATTACATCAGATGGTACATTACCATACAACTCTACGCGGTAATGGGCAGTGATGCGCCACTATCGCGAGGATTACAACTAAAACCCACACTACTACACTGGCTACGAAAAGTGAGTCATCAGAGTCTTGCGCCATGCGGAACTCCGGCGGTGGCCCTAACCACAGGCAAGACTGGATGCAGGACGAAACCCTACTCGACGTCTTCTGGGTTGTAGTCCGGATCTTCTGCTATAAGAAGTAAGAATGGGGTGAGTACAAATGTACTCAGCAAGTCCAACCACACCCACGGGGGGGGAGGGTATATCAGAGATCGATGCACAGGACAGTTCAAGGACAAGGTTAGGGTTTATTTACGGAAAACTCAGTTCCATGCAAAGGTTCGTTTAAAATAATTTTTCAAACAAGTTTTCAAGTATCAAGAAGCACATGGTGTTGATCCACACAGGATCCAGGTTTTAAGCTGCTACCGGACTCCCCATCCGCTGTAGCACACGGCATGACTGCCGGACGCTTTCCAAACAACCCACACCAGTCCAATCATTCCCAGAGAGAAACACTAGTTATATGACCACACCATAACTTGCCCAATACCTTGGGCACGGCTATTCAAATAGATTTTAACTCTGCAGAGGTGTGCAACTTTACCCACAGGTGGGGTACCACAGCACGATCACCTTAGTGTCGGTGCAGATCCCAACAAAGCCATTACCCACCTTAGCTGGACCTGACTAACCACCACGGGATTCATCAAGGGGTCATTCGACCTATCTCCGAGGTTTAACCAGGGTATAAGTCACACAGAGCTTATCTCTTCTCCCTGATCGCCCGTTGCTCTCAACGCTCCTGGTGGCTATCAGACTACTAGTCGGATTTATGCTCAGCCGTTGCCCATACAACGGTCAAGTGGTTTGCACGACAGGAAGCTAGATGAGATGACACATCAACTCGGTCCTTAGGGGTGACAGGATGGATATCTCCCTTCCTTGCTCAACCACACAGGTACGAGCACACCAACAGCAAATCACATAGAAATGCCATCCATCCCGTCTAACTCGTTTTTCAAAACCACATTTTATCCTTCCCACACACGCACATATTTTCTTTGTAGAACCAGGTGGTCGAGGAATGGTTATCACAAATCAAGGGGTGGCTATCCTACCATGCTTTCAGCAAACAAAACACATGCAATTTCATAAAATAGGCCACTGGGTTATGTTTATAAAAAAAACTAGGGCAGAAACATGCATCAAATGGCGGGATTGAACTTGCCATCATCAAACCCTTGCGGGAGGTCCTGATCGAAGTATTGTCCCTCGGGCTCGGGGTCGCAGAACTGGTCCTCGTTCGCTTGGTCACAGTCGGGACCTTCCTCGTTCACTCCGTGTCCTACGACGCAAACAAACAAACACGCCATCAAGCGAAAGAATTAAAAGCTTTCATCGTTGAGCTTATATCGGAAATAATTTAGTTACGGAGATGGGGGTAATATTTTTGGGTGGTTTCTTAATGGCATGGTTAGAACTATACTAGAAAGGGTGTGGTAAAGTTTCGGGTCGATCGGAGATCGTTTGGCGCATAAAATGATGAGTTAAAGGGGGTTTCAGGGTTAAACAGGGGTCCAGGGGCTTGTTCATGATTATCCGGAAGGAGTAAGGACCTATTTGCGATTCCTAGAAATACTCAGGGCATGCTAAAGGGTGTCGGTCATATTTAGGTTTATGGAGGGGTTCGGTATTAATAGAAGGAGCAGGGTTTCTTCTGCAAAAAGGAAATAAATGGGAGGGGAGAAAGGTTTTATAGGAAATAGAGGGAGAGGGGGGGTCTTTGGGCAAAATTGCCCTTCTCCTTCCTTTCCCCCGCACAGAACAGAAGAGAGGGGTGGGGGCGCCGGCGGCGGTCAAATCCGGCGGCTCGGGGCTCGGTGGCGGCCCGGGGGTGGGGGAAAAGGGAGGGGAGAGCGAGGGGAATCGGTTCCCGGCCTCACCTCGGGCCGGGGCGGCGTGTGGAGGCCGGACGATGGCGGGCAGCGGGCGGCGGCAGGGCTGTGGGCGGCGGCGGCGCTGCGGCTTGGGGGGGGGGAAGGCCGTGTGGTGGTGGAGGCCGTGGGGGGGGGGTCGGGCTGCGCGGGGGCCGATTTATAGGCTGGGGAAGGCGGTGGAAGGGGGGTTTGGCCGGCGGCTCCGCGGGCGGCCATTAATGGCGCTTGGCCGCTCGCGGCCGTCGTGACGTGGTGGCGAGGGCCGAGGCGTCGCATGTGGGGGAGCGCTGTGCCGGCACAGTGGTGGCGCGCGCGGCGGGGCGGAGCGCCAGCGGCGGGCGGCGCGGCACGCGCGGGATCGGGCGCGCGCGTGCGCGCACGGCGCGGCGAGGCGCGGGCCAGAGCGGGGGCACGAGCGGCGGCCGGCACGGCGCGGCGCGCGGCCACGCGCTGCGCGTGCGCGTCGCGGGGGGGGGGGGGGAAGGCCGGGCAGGGCTCGCGCGCGGCGCACAGGGCCGGCGCACGGCTGAGCGGTGCTCAGGCGCGCGGCAAGGAGAAAAGGAAGGAGGGAGAAAGAAGGGAGGAAGGGGAGAAGAAAGAAAGAAAAGGAAGGAAAAAGGGTTGAAAAGAAAAGGGAGGAAAGGAAAAGAAGAGGAAAAGAAAATAGGAGAAAAATGGAAAAGAGGAGGAGAAAAAGAAAAGAAGAAATGGTAGGAGGAAAAGAGAAAGCGAGAAGGAAAAGCGACGCGTGCCGGCAACATTCGCGGCGGCGCCCGCGGCCGGTCGGCCACGCGCGCGCGGCGTTCGCACGCTGCGCGAGGAGAAAAGAGGGGGGGAAATCGAGTCGGCGCCGATCGCGGCGGTTGGTCACGCGTGGGCGACAGGCCACCGAGCGGTGCGGAACGGGACGGCGGTCAAGTTCGTGTCGGTTGTCAGGGTGGCGGGGGAAGACGGAGAGGGTTAGGGCTAGGGTTTGGGTGGGCTTTGACGACGATTAGGTTTTTATCGAAAGACTTTAGCGCGTAGTTTGATTTGATAAATTTTCCGGGCGTCACAGAAGTGGACGTTGCTTTACGATACCAATGGTGCAAGGTACGGCATATTGATCACCAACTTCGCCGAGATTTACAATTGGGTGCTGCAAGGTGTTCATGGGCTTCCACTGGTTACAATTGTGGAATTTATCGTCCGCACGTGTACCGATTACTTTAGAGATCGGTTCACTAGAAATCAGGCATATATGCAAGATCCTGACAGATATTTTGGGAAAATAATGACAGAATATATGACCAAGAAGGCAGCTAGCGTCCAGCTACACCACGTACGGCAATGTGGTAAACAGGAGCTCAAGTTTGAGGTAGCTCCCAAAGACAGAGCACGACGTGGCATGAGACGTCAAACTCCTGTAAAGGAGTGCATCCTCAAATTTGATGGAACTTGTTGTTGCTCATGCATGAGGCCAAAGTTGCTGCACATACCTTGTTCTCGTGTAATGGCTGCTTGTGCGGATATTCGACATCCTGTCGATATATATGTTTCCCATTACTTTAGAAAGGAGACAACTGCCAGCACCTGGCAGTATGAGATCTATGGGTTTCGTATGGTTGGATCGTTCACTGAGACAGCGAATCCTGTGATATATAATCCAGACCCGAGAACAGCTCGGGTTAAAAGAGGACGCCGTCAGACACGGCGTATTCGTAATGACATGGATGAGTCAGAGCTCCGTTCGAGGATACAGCGTTGCAGTGCATGTAATCAGAGTGGACACACGTATAAATATTGTCCAAACAATGATGCTGGGCCCAGTTCTGCTGAAGCTGGTCCTACAGGTGATGCTACAGATGGAAGACTTCCGGTTGCATCAAGGAGTGGGAGACGTCGACGATCGAGTGCTACTACGACATCATGCATCGTTTAGTTGTAATTTTATTTGAACGTTGTTTGCTCGTGTGTAATATTTGCCGCGTTGAGTTTGTATTGGACCTGGATGTGTATTTGTAATTTTAACAGACCATTATGTGTATTTGTAATATTTGTAACAGACCAAAAATAAACCAAAATTAAAAAAACCATCAAAAACCATAACCATCAAAAACCAAAAATAAACCAAAATCAAAAAATCAAAAATAAACCAAAATAAAAAATCAAAAATAATAAACCAAAATAAAAAAGCAAAAATAAGGAGGGAATCTCAAAATTTCTTATTCGCGAAGAGGCCCTCGGGAGGGGCCTACAAAAAGTTTTGGAACCTCCCGCCCATTGGATGGGCGGCAGGTCGGGCGGGAGGATCCCATTTTCCCAAATTTTCCGATTCGGCACCCCTTTTTCGAATTTTATTTTTTTAGTCTTTTTTTGAAAAAAGTCCATTTTGAGTTGAGTCAGTGTAGAGCGTTTAGTATAGTTGGCTGGGCTGGGCTTCTTCGTTGATCCTCAGTTGGCTGGGCTAGTCGGGCTGCTTCCTTGGGCTCTCTCTCGCTCTCACTCTGAATATCACTCCTGTGCTGGGGGAGCCGATACGAGCTGGTCCGTGCCGCCGTGGACCAAAGCACCAAAAAAAAGCTAAGCACATCGTGTCGTGTGCTTTGTTTTTTCATCAGAATCCGAACCAAGTAGCAGGAAAGCCAAGCACCAGTAGTAACACACACGGTAAAGCCAGAGAGCCTTAAGGCACCAAAAGCACCAGAGTAGTAAACACAGTGAAGTCAGAGAGAGCCCCCCTTAAGGGCAACACAACCAAGCACCAGCAGTTATCAAACAGGAAGCCAGAGAACCAGAAGGGAAACACCAGGCACCAGTAGTAGTAGTAGTAAGCCGGAACCTGAAGGGAACCAAGCAGCAAGAAGCCAAGAACACAGCCACTGAGCCACACACAACAGGTAGGAAGCGACATCGTTGAATCGAATCTTTCATCAAACTTTGAAGGATGGCTAAGCGCGCTTGCCGCGCGTTGCTCACCGCTTCCGGGAACCGGTTATGAACAGGGTCGATCTCTCTTGCGCACGCGGTATGGTATGCTTTTGACAGAGTATGCATGCGAGTTGTAACAGAGTCTGGCCGTGTGTTTCGTACGTGCGATGCGAGCGCCGCCGATGAGATTGTGAATGCCCGCGCCGGATTTCGCTGCTCGAGCAAAAAGGACATACTAGAGTTCTTGGGCCGTAATTTAACCCTAGGCCCAGCGACCTGGGCTGGGGCTCTGCAGACCTGCCCGACTGGGCCTGGGCTGTCCCTGAACGTGACCGGGTCGCGTTTCAGTGTGTCACCAACGAAGGTTGTTATCCTGTCTGAAAAAATGGAATTTTTCTCTGTAAAAAAATTGATCTTCCCGTGGTTCGATCTAGGTTGACTTTCCAGATGAATTTTAATACTCCTATCATACATAGTACCGCAACAGTAGTTAAAACTGAGGGTCCGTACTATTATAAACAAATAATTGAGCTGGCTCAGCTGGGCAGTGCGTGTCGTGGGGTTTTATGAAGCTGATGGAAGCACATGGATCATAGTTGCCACCTGTCCTGCTTCTCGTCAAACTAACTGTATCCCATTGAATGAACACTCCCGAATTTTGAAGTCAAACTGCCCGTCAATTATTCTTAACAATCAATTATTCTTGTCATAAACAACTTATTTCTCGCTTAAAAAAGTCTGCATTATTAGCATATGCCATGTTCTATCAGGACAGTTCTCTTCTGAGAACACTGTACAAAGGTCGTGCCAGAAAAAAAAAAGGAACGGTGGAGCAGTTGACTGATATCGTATTTATATAAGTGGACAATAAAGGGTACGTACTTATCGTATGCAAGAAAACGCTGGTTCCAGATTTGTCATTTTTCTAAGGAGAGATTCATTGTACAGTCATGGCCTCTGACTTTCTCAAAGGCCACCATTTTCAAAGCTAAGGGAAAAAGGCGCGCCTTGGCATTCATCACCCAGCGGGCTGCCACGGTTGCGCCACTGGAGTTGACCCAGCGAGCTGCATTTAAATCAATCATCTCAAGACTCCACCGAAAAGAAAACTAAGTTGAGATCAGGAAAAAACAGTTTGACTTTTGACTTGATGGGTGCATGCATAAAAGACCCATATAATGAGAGCATGCTTGCGTATTCTCCGCCACCTGCGAAATATAAAAACATGTGGAAATAAATCTCGTCTCACGGTCACGGAAAGCGAAGCACAGGCGAGCACTTGCCGGACTGCGCTGCAGAAGTCGCCCATGCATGCATGCATGCATGAGGACCCGTTGACATTTATTTTTTCTAATATCAATACGAAGGAGATGTAAGAGCATCTCTAGCGATTAATCAGTAATACACCGCTAATAAGCTACCCCAATACTAGTTTCACAACTAGGGAAAAAAAAGTTGTTTTCATAGTTACCCAATAGCTCATCTCTAATAATCCTTTCTTTTTTATTTCTCTCCAAACTTGTACATCAACACTATGAATCATTCATTTGATATTCAAGTAACTCAAAACATTACGTCAACATCGCACATAATTCATCAACCTTTTTAAATCCCTAATAGTGATATGTTTTAAGTGATCTGCTAGAGATGCTCTAAGTACGACGCAACACATATCTTTTAAGAAAAGGAAGCCACGATAATGAACAATTTTTGTAGTGCATATATATAGATGTAATCCTGTGGACTTTTCTTGCTGAATCAAAAACCAAACGTGGGTATGTACAGATTATAGCTATTTAATTATGCAGACAAGAAAGCCAACCAATATATATCTACGCATATATAATACACTTGTATTATCCATGACGGCAGCATGGATGATGGGCATACATGCATGCATCTGAAGAAGAGCAATCGATCTAGCTGGTAGATCGAATGGAATTAAATATGGTCAGAGAATTGCATTGGAGAGGCCACGTTACTTGCACGCAGCCGGCGATCATTCAGAGAAACGAGAACTCATCACCTGGTCTCGTCAGAAACAAGAACCCCGCAAGAAACTATCTATGTTGGGGTCAACACGTTGTTTACATATAGATGATGCGTCCTCGATGGAGGCCTAACCTCTTGCGCGTTGACTGACCTGCCCCTTGAATTTTGCATTTTTATTTAATGAGCATTGCAGTGTCAATGCCACTAAAATCAACTACGGCTACTAGATGACACGACAAAATACCATGTCATCAGTTGCAGAACCACTTCATATTAAACTAGAGAGGAGATGTTCTCTCTTAGTATCACATCACTCTTCCAAGCAGGCAAATCCCAAAGAAAGTGTGATCTATCCCAATATCCTAATTAAGGAAGCCCACAGAAAGTTCTTGCTTAGTTTTATTCCTTACCCTGTTTCATCAGTCATAGTTAAATGCATGAATAACATAGAACAATACAAATGTTAATTATAAGGAACTACAAATAAAATGTATAAGTAAACATGGAAAGTTCAAAAACACATAATCCCTCCACTCCAAATTGTTAGTTTTGTCTTCAGTCGAACTTCTCTACCTTCATCCAAGTTTACCCCAAAAAATAAAATGCACCAACATCTGCCGCATCAAATTAGTTTCATTAAAACTACAAAGGAATATGCATTTATTTATTATTATAGGTGTTATAATATATATATTATGAAATTGATCAAAAATAGATAAGTTTTACCACGACAAAACTGAAACATTTACACTCTAAAGCTGAGAAAAATAACTTGCAGATGTTTTCTAGAAGTTAATTGTTGGTAGAGAATGGGATACACTAGCAGCCACCAAACAACTCTCCGATAGTCTTTTTCAACTTATTAATTATATAGCTGACACAGATATTGACTTTTTGTGATTTAAACAAAAAAGAGAACAGTCACAACTCACGATACAAACCTGCATAAGTCCCATCTCATCGAAAGAACAATAGACTTTGGTAATAGCATGTAACTTTCGTGTGACACAAAAGTGTGCATGTCATCATCTCGAAGGGATACCATGCCACGTGTCCCGATCGAACCAGCTCCGAAGTCATGACCTAGGGTTTTCTCTTTAATTTCTCCAAGTGACCTTTCTTCTCTCCTTTTTCTTTCATGCTGACTTTCTAGCATTTTAAGCACATTATTTTTTGGAATTTTATTCTCTGCAAATTGAGATTCAGTCTGAAGATTTTGGTAGGTCAGCAAGATGGGAAATACACCTCGAAAAGGGCTGACTTCATGGCACAATGCTCCTTCGACCTGTAATTTTCACGTGACAGATTTGGGTGAGCCGTCATCCAGGGGTTCGCACATCCCGCCACGTGTGGCTCAAGCAGTCACGAAGTTCTCTCTTTCTTTGCTGGGACGGCCCGATCTCTCCCCCGGTCCTCTCTCCCTTTCGTCGTGTGGACGCCCGAGGTTTCGTGCACGCTGGTAGGCCCGTAGGCCGATGGGAGAAGAACCTTTACAGGCCAACCATACGAGGCTACGACAGAGTTTTGACGATGATATGCAAGAGTGGACAAAAGGGATGCCTGCGTGAGCTAGCCGTGACCAGTGAGCCAGCTTGCGGGTCCTGAAACGGACAGGACACAGCGCAGGACGGGCGACGGGCCAGGCGAGAAGGCGAGTACGGAACCGGGATGGCAGTGAGCCGCCGCGGCGAGGTCGTCGTCACCGATCCGGCCACGGCCACGGGCAGCATTAGTATATGGCGCGTCCAGATGGATCGCCGGTGGAGGCGGCAGTAAAGAAATCGGGGCACTGATTGGCCTGCCCACGCATCCGTCCGGCGGCCCGGCAGCTGCCCGAGGGCCCTGGCTAGTGGCGAGTAATGCCGGCCGGCTCGTGACCGCGCGCCCGACTGGCTGAATAATTGGCACAGAGGATAGGATTCCATCTGTCTCGCCATTGGAGCGGGGCACTAGGCCGGAGACCTGCTGCGTGCCGCCGCCGCTTCCAGGAAGCTTCCTCCGCTTCGTCCCGGCCCCCGGCCGCAAGCGCGCGCGCGCCGTCGGCGGGCCGCTCCGCTCCAGGCTCGTGGTCTCTAATTTTTAACTGCCTCCGCCTCCAAAGTCAATCGCGCGCGCCTATCCGCGGCATGTACGTGCGAGGACACTTCCTCGGTTCATCCCGAGGGAAATCAGGGGAGTAGTTTAGCTTAATCTGGCGGGAGATCCGAGGGAGATGGACGAGTCATCCAATTGGACGGGTCCAATCATGCAGCTTCAATCGGCGTCTCATCATGAGGGGATTAGGATTAAAGAGAGGTATTAGGCCACTGGCAGCTAGCCCTTCCAGTGTCTGAAGTAGGCCAGTGCTAGCTCTTCCAATGTCAGAGGGTCAGGGTAATGTCTCACTACTGCCGCCACCTTGCATGTTCCAATATCTAACACACGCGCGCGACCAGTTTTTTTACCATAATTTCTTTTTTTACCACTGAAATGCCTTCGTTTATGCAGTACTAATATGAACCGGATGTTTCATAGGAGACTCTGAAAACATAAGCAAATTATAATTCTAAAAAATATGCAAGAGAAAGGTTTTTTTGCCAAGAATTTTGGCCAAGCTCACCGATTAAATAATAATGCTTTAGGTCTCTAGAGTTGTGCCCGAAGGCCTAGAAACGTTCTACTGCACCTCATAAGTCATAACTTTGTAAACCTATCTGCAACCATATGGGCACCTCTTTGTCTTATGTAGCGAGATCTTTCAACGTAACCTATCGCACTACCTTGATCAACTTTGGTAGCACAATTGTGCACCATCAACCTTGTCCTCGTATGTACACTGGCCTTGCAACCTCAAGCTATCATCCTTCTTTTCCTCCAACCCATGGATGATAACATTACCATAGTCGCTCAAAAATAACAAATGACCACGTTGCTCAGTGCTCACCGATAATGGATTACCCTAACCCTCTATAAACCTGAAGGATACAGTGAACCTGGACCGTAACATGGTGAAATCTAATCTTAAAGTGTTGTTCCGCCTAAAGAATTTGCACCATTTGACCGGGGGAACCCGTACAATTAAATTTAACAATTTCATTTGAACAAACATTTAAAGACTCGGGGCAATTTTGTAGAAGAGTTTAAGCATTCTAGAATGAGAATAATGGTACAATGGGAATAGTCTATTGCCCCTTGACAATTCTCTTGCTTCTCTCTTCCATATTAGTTCAATGCAGTGAAAAATTACAAGTTACGTTTCAATTTTTGCAAAAGACATTTGAGCCTTCTAGAATAGAGGAAATAACCAATTGCCCCTCGAAAATTCTCTTATGTCTCTCTTCCATGGAAGTTCGAAGAAGTGAAAAAAAATACGACAAACATTCTAGAACGTGAATAGTGGTAGAGGAAAAAACCGATAGCTAGAGTCGCAATGGCTCTATACGGTCACACGGTAGAGGGAAAAACCGATTGCTAGAGTCGCAATGGCTCTATACGGTCACACGCGCACACAAAACACAAACCAAAAAAAATAGTAGAGCTTCCCTTGAGTCTCCCTCCATTTTCTAGGAGAGAGGAGGAAGAAAGGGAGGGAGAGGAGGAGAAGGGAAATCAGCCTCAGGGGGGCATGGTTGGCTCCGCTGATTGCCGCTCAAAAATTATTTGTTTTCCTCTTTCATAACAGTGCAGAGGAGTAAAAAAACATACAAGTTGTATGGAAAATTTTGTAGAAGATATTTAACCATCCTAAAACGAGAGTAAGAATCAGAAGGAACGGTCTGAAGACCATCAGAGCCACAATATGGATTATGGTTTCTTCAGTTTGACCCGGGGAGAGCCGTACTACACCCCCAAAGTCCAACCAATATTTTGTTTTTCAGAGGTGCAGTGCAGTGCAGACTTTGTTCCTTGAAAGCATGCACGGACAGAGCACATGAGGCGATCGAGAGATGATATTGCTTAACAACTTAGTCGCCAGAGAAGATGCGGCAGAGCCGACGCCATGCGCACGCACTTCGCAATTAAATTAGTACCAGCAGTAGCTGTTCCGAAAGCGGTCACTGTCTCTTGCGTTGGACGAAACAATACAAGAGGTTGTGTCTCCGTCCCGGGCCTTAGCTGCGGGACGACGACGTGGTTCCCTTTTGACTCCGGCGATGCGTCCATCCATCCATCCGTCCATGGATTATTCGGCCTAGATGCCAGCCTGCTTTCAGGCGGACAACCTAGCTTTGCTTACAATCCCAATCAGGGGCCTCCTCTCTTCTCCCTTCTTTTTTGTTTTCTTGTTCTTCTCCTATATAGGGTGTTGTCTGGCTGGCTTTTAAAAAAAAAATCTAAGGGGGGGAAAAATAAGAAGAAGAGCAAAATGGGTTTGGTTTTACAATTCAGCGCCACTTCTTTGTGGCGTCTGATGCCTACTGGAGTAGCTTAGCTTAGCTTAGCTTAACACTGACTGACTGACTGACTGACACCTACACGGCTACGCCTAATCTTTGTGTTTGGTCTCCTCTTCCGGCTTGTTGGGGGTCCGGTCCTACCAGCTGAGAGAGCTGAAGAAGAATCTGTACACGGGCTATCTTGCGTGATCTTTCTCCGATCCCATGCCTGATCCGATGCCCGCCCGTCCCGTCCGATGGCGACCGCCGCCCGCGGCCGACGCCCAGCTCCGGCAGCGGTTTCCGCGTGCCGTGCCTAGGTATTGCTTAGTGCTAGTGGAAGTATATACCAATACCAATACCACCATCCGCTTTCGGATCTCCGTCGGTTTTGGCCTGGCCCCGTGCGTGCGTCGGCCGGCTCAGTCCTTGCGGGTGAAGGTCATGGGCAGGCCGTTGAGCGGCAGCGCGAAGGGGCCGAACTGCACGCCGCTCTCGGACTTGGAGGTGGACCACCTGTACTTGGTGGCGAGGTGGTGGAAGAGCACGAGCATCTCCAGCTTGGCAAGCTCGTTGCCCGGGCACGAGTGGGTCCCGTTGCCGAAGGGCATGAACGTATTGGGCTTGGGCGCCACCTGCATCCATCCAGTCACAAGGGTGCTCCCGTCAGATGACATGCTCGCTAGCTCGTCCACAGTTCAGATACCAGCTAGATGCACAGGAGAGGGAAGGTAACCAACTGCGATACTGACCTCGAATCGGGAGGGGTCGAACTTCTCCGGGCAGGGGAAGTGGTCGGGGCTGTGGTGGATGTTCCGGAACAGGGGCAGCACCTTCCAGCCCTTGGGGATCAGGTACCCTGAAGAGGCAGAGCCAGCGCACTGGTGAGTTAGTCTATTCATTTCGGTTAGGAAGCCGTCCCGTCCGTCCAGTTCATCCGCAGCAGCGCACGACGGGGACAGGGACATGAGGAAACGGGGAGCCGAGCCGACTAATAACTGCTCGGAGCTCGATCGACAGCGAGGGATACGAGTGAGCGAGTGGCGCATCCTCACCTTGGTACTCCACGTCCTCCACGGCCTCCCGGAAGGTGAAGGACAGGATGGACGCCACCCGCATCGTCTCCTGGATCACACGGCTCGTCATGCGCATCCGCCGGGTGTCCGCCCACGTCAGGGGCGCGTCGGGGGAGCGCTTGGACCGCGCGATCTCCTCCTGCTCGTCCTGCGATGGTTGGTTTCGGGATTCATTCAGCATCAGACGGCTGGTTTCGAACGATGGGATGGATGGATGGACGGCGGGGAGATGGACACTTACGATGACGGCCTTGAGCACCGAGGGGTGGTCGCCGAGGAACTTGACCATCCAGGTGAGGACGCTGGCGGTGGTGTCGCGGGCGGCGAAGATGACGCCGATGACGTTGTCGGCGATCTGGGCGTCGGTGAGCGCCTCGCGGTCGTCCAGGAAGGAGGCCAGGAGGTCGCTCCCGCGCTGCCGCTCGCGCCGCGCCGAGATGATGTGGGCCACGATGTCGCCCAGGCGCTTGCGGGCCTTCATGGCCTTGTGGAACAGGGTGCCCGGCAGGTTCACCGGCATCGAGTTGTACCCCTTCTCCAGGGTCAGGTAGCACTGCTTCAGCTCCTCGATGTAGCGCATCTCCTCCTCGCCGAAGATGGACAGCAATGCCACATTCAGCGCGTACTGCAGACACAATCAGTCAAGTCAGCACGGAGCATTTGATTTCGATTTCGATTTTGGAACAGAGCACGGCGCAGAGCAGAGGAGGCTCACCAGCTTCATCTCCTGGAAGGTGTTGACGAGCTGTCCGTCCCAGGAGCGGAGCGAGCGCAGCGCGATGGCCTCGATGGCCGGCACGGAGGCGCGGATGGCCTCCGGGGAAAAGGCCCGGGAGACGAGGCGGCGGAGGTGGGCGTGGTAGTCGCCCTGCTGGAAGAAGATGGCCTGCGGGCCCAGCATGCGCTCCTTGCTGGCCGGGAAGGTGGGCTTGAAGAGGTGCGCCTGCGTGACGAGCACGAAGCGCGCCGCCTCCGGGCTGGACACCATCACGCAGGGGCACCCCAGGATGTGCGTCTTGAAGATGGGCCCGTACCGGTTCTGCTTCCGGGCGAAGAACACGTTGGGGTTCTTGGAGGAGTAGAGCTGGAACGTCTCGCCCACGTACGGCCACCCCATGGACCCCGGCGGCAGCGGCAGCGCCTTGCCGCACGCCGGCGCGGCGGCCCGCCGCCTCCTGCCGCGGGCAGCGCAGGCGAGCACGAACGGCGCCAGGAGGCAGAGGAAGAGCAGGAGGGCGCCCATGGCCTTTTTGCTTCTTCTCCTGCTCCGCTAGCCGCGGTGGAGGGAGCTAGGAAAGGGCGGAGGAGGAAGGAGACTGCGAGTCTGCCACGGGTGAAGGAAGGCGGAGGAGGAGGAGGAAGAGGGGAGGAGATGGGCGAGGATGCTGTTGGGTGGAGGGAAAGGCGAGGGAGGTGGCAGCTATTTATAGATTGGTGGTGAGGCTTTCTCCTCCCCCAAAAATCTACCACCACTACGCGCTCTCCAGCAGGAGCCGTGCGGCTGCGCGAGACGGCGAGAGAGAATTATTGCGCGATTAATTCGAAAAGAAAATACAAGAGTGGAGCGATCAGCTAATCAATTGATGGAAATAACCAGTGCCCGCCGGGGGGGAGTCGCTCGCTCCAGCTCACCTCTCCCTTTCCGCCCCTGTCCCCGCGCTCGCTCTCGTGCTGCCGCTGCGTGTAACGTGCCCGGCTGCGGCCAGGAGGCACCGCCTGGTTGCCTGGCTGCTAGTAGTGGTAGCTCTCGGCTTAGTTGGTGGCAAACCTTTTCAAATTAATTCCTTCGGTCCCAAACATATCTACTCATTGTGCTGTCCGATTTTGTGAAGTATATGTTTTTTCATCAAAGAATACAAAATAAATTAAGCTGTGCACTTCAATTCGCCCGCCTGGATTCAAGTTTTAACTCGGCACGTGTGTTTCATATATTTCTAAATTTATTCTAGAGATTCTTAACGGTTTTATCCTTTCAGGTCATGTCGTCGATGGCGAGACACCTATAGAGACTTAGTTAATTTTAAAATATGCCGAGCATTCGTTCTGAGGTGGTCATAGGTAAGTGTGCATATATGTATGTGAGCGCATATATTTGTACTATGCTTCGCAAAAAGAAAACATGACAACTGACGTAACAATGAGAAGCTAGGCAAATAAAAGGAAATTGTTACCACTAGCATTATAGCGGGGTTTCGGCGTTTCAGCAAGTGTTTGGGAGTAACAAAGTAAGCGGCCATAGTCTTGAAATTGACAGCATTGAGATAGAGTGATGTTGGTTGTGGATGGAGAAGAATGTCCGGCAGTATTTGCAGTAGTGGGATGAGAAAAGTGAAAGATTAACGAGGGATATGCGTCACGAATGATATTTGCATTTTTTTTCAAAAAAAAAGTAGGATCTCCACCATTTAATTCAAATAAGGATGAAAAAAGTATTGAAGTACAGGTGAATTGTTCGCCTCTCCTTGTTGGAGTAACCTTTCGGATCCAATTGGTAGGTGTATGTGAGTAAAATAAATCTTACTTACATGTAGAGTCATTTATTGATAGCCACCAAACCACTTGTATCCACGGAGAACAAAAATAACCAAATAGGTGACTGCATAGCTGCATCACCCATAACTCAGGGTGAATGATATAGCAGTGACGGAGGGAATACGACAGCTTTGGCAGTCTCCCTGACCGGTAAAAAGGGTAAAAAGCCGCCGGAGCATGCGAGTACTAGGAACGCTGAACTCTGAATTTTGAACGGAATTGAACTACTAGCACACACGTGTTGAAGAGGCAGCTCGTCCGTCGCGGGAAATGGTCGTACGCACGCCCCTTCGCCTTCCTCGGTTCTTTTGAACGCAAAACTAGCTCCCTTCTCTCCATTTTCTTCTCTCTCTCGGAATGCTCCCAGAAACGAAAGTGGGGTGATAGTAGGTTACCATCCCGATCAAAAAAGGAGATTCAAGAACGAACCATGTGCCAGTCAGAGGAGTTGACCTCGCGCCCGCGCGGGGGGCGACAGCTGTGAGGGCGCCGCGAGCGAGAGCCTGTGCTGCGCGGCATGGTTAGGCCATCGTTTTCCCCCGCCATGATTTCCTGAGCGATACTCTGAATGTTTCTGAGGAAGCTCACTGTGTGGGGAGTGGGAACGAGCTGAAATATCGCTCCGCGCCCCGGGCTCGCGCCACGTGTGCCCCGCTGATCCATCCCTGCCCCCTAATCTTTTCCTCGCCCCCATGCGAGCGAGGGACAAGTGGCGGCCAGCGAGCGCGCGCGCGCCTTCTTTATCATTTCTCGCGGGGAACACACGAGGACTTTGCGACAGGTATTAATGTATTATGGATCGTCGTTCACTCGTTCCCTAGTAACGTTCGTGCGTTCCAAACGTATACTCAAACTCAACTCCGTTTTTCTTTGACATTGCTGATGAGGCCATGACCTTCTAGAATCCAGATGCTGCATGCATGCATGCATGCACCAGCACCATCCTTTTTATGGTACGCAGAAAGAAGATGTCTGTTAGAATTATGACGACACAGTAGTATGATGATCGGTTGGCCTGCATAAGCTACCAGCAGGATACAAGCATGAACAACCTCGAAAAATATCAGAGCAGGGACCGGAATGATCTTGCATGCTAGCTTCACGTAAGAGAACAAGTACTGAAGCTTGACCTAGCCTTTTATTATAGTGTTTTTATATTGCAGTGAAAGGCCATATCTGCTACGACGACTGCGTACTGCCTGTTGTAATCAGAGTTTGATTTGGTGTGCATTTCTTTTGTCCTGACGAGAGATCCGGTAAGGATATTTCTTGCGCAGCAAAAAGATAGCAATCCGCGCATGTGTTCTCTCGATCATTCGTTGCGAGATCCTAGTTCGATCATCATGCCTAAAAAAAGTAATATGTGTCAGGAATATGTGTGTCCTGGGAGCTAGATAGTCAGGTCCCACGGTTGTGGGAGCACGCAGCAGCAGCAGCCGTATTTCCGATCGGCCGGAAAGACGGAAAGTTTGATTCGGATAGATTCTGCTGCCCGGGAGGCGTGTATGGTGGTATCCTAGTTGCAGATGCATTTGGATTTTGCAGTCGAGGATATGCACGGAAGAGATGGAGCTAGAAGGCTGGCAGGGTTGTGGGCCGAACCACAGCAGCAGCAGCAGCGCGCCATGCCGAGCTCACGGAGGCGTTGGCACGCCGCCGGCCGGGGCACGCGTGCAGGGGCGGCTGCACGTAGCCCCAAGCCCCTGAAGACACCACATGCGTGCGCCGGCCGGTGGCGCGAGCTGGCGCGCCCCCGCGCGCCCGCGGCGACGTGCGATCTGAAATCTGGCGTCAAGCCCAGACCTTGCTGCGCGCGCGCGCGCGGTCGCCTCCCGCCCTGCGGAGGAGCCGCCCCGGGAAACCAATCAACGCCGCGCCACTCGCTTATGGACCCGCCGGCGGCTGTCCGCGAGCCTGCCGGCCGCACCCGGCCATGACCGGCCGGCCCGCCGCGGACTGGTCAATGCGGCCTCCCGCCGGCTCCTCGCCACCACGTACGAACACCTGTGTACCGCGTTTGTCTCTGACGCGGAATGCTATACGAGAAAGATGGCGCTGCATGCGCTGCGGCGCGCGTTTGTCTTTGACGAGCTAGCTAGCTACGGGTAGTCAGTCCATCATGCGCGCCCTCGTGCATGGTACTTGCCCCTTGCCCGCCATCTCGAGCGACTGACGGTCGAGTTTGGATCGGCGCGGAGGCACCGGTCCCCGGAGCTGTACACCTGCCGCGTGGCCATTGCTCCGCGCGTCGGTCGTCCCTCCCCCCCCCCCCCCCCCCGGTGGTAGCCCACCCCCACCGGCCGGCCGCCGCGGGGGAGGCGTTGCGGCGCCGGGACGAGCGGGCCGGCCACGTTTACAGCGGCCGCAGGCCATACGTGTCATGAATGATTGCGAGGTTTATGACGAAACGCCCGCCCCGCCCCCTCACATGTCTACGACGAGCAAACGTGCGCCTTGACCAGTCTGCCGGCCGCGCCGCAAGCCGCTGCTCGCGCGCGCACATGAGCGTTCGCGCTTGAATGGCCGGCGCACGGCAGCTACCAGCGCCGACGCTTCGGGCGAGTTTCGTTCCGGTCGCCGTCCACGCCCGGCCGGCCGGCCGGGCCAATACATTGCACGCCGCCAGAGCATGAGCCGTGCCGTGATGCTGTCCATTTTGGCCTTCGCCGCTTCAATTCGGCACGTTGCAGCTCGAGGGCTCATCAAACGGATTTGCTCGTTGCCAGTTCGGGAAAGTAATCATGGAAGGAGCACCAAAAGATCGCGCGCGGAGGCAGCCCGTCGCGACGCCGCGCGTGTCCAGCCGCCGAATAATAAACTAGCCCGATCAATCAGGGAGGATCGCCGTGCGTGGCAGCGCCGAGGTTACCCCGGCGGCGGAGGTGATGCCGCCATGGGCCATGGCGTCTTTCCGTCCGATCAGCCCGGCGACTCGGCGCCCGCGACGTGGCCGGCGAGCCAGCGCGCAGCGGCGGCCGGGCCAACCTTAGCTTGTGCGGGAATGTGGGATATCTGATCATTACGGATTCCAGCACGACGCAACACCTGGGGTTGTGAGTCGTGACGGATACACAGAGCATTATTCAAGATGGTTTTCTTCCCTTAGCTTGCTGAGAAGACATATCCGACGACACTTGAGTTCCTCTGGACACGAAGTACATCACTCAAGAGCCAGTTGAGAACGCACTGCTTTGCCACGCGTGTCCAAGATTAGTAGGGAGAAAACAGTGAAAGGTCAGAAATGCCCATATTTCACCCATAGCCCTAGCCCAATAACTCTAATGGGTTCACTGGGCTTGAACGTGCATATAATAACATGTTCGTAGACTCATCAATGGTCCAAGCCCGACCCGGCCAGATGGACACAACAATACAATGCTTCGCATAGACCTAAGCATTTTTCGAACCATTTTGGAACAGCAGGAAGCTTGATTTGTGTCGAGCCTAAATTTTGCACCCAAGCCCGCACATAATTGAGCATGGAGCCTACCTTTTCAAGCTGGGCTCGGGCCACCTACCCATTTTTTAGTTCAAAAATAATGAAAACGATTAATTCGACCTGGGCTGATTTTTTCTAGTCCCGGTTACCTCTGTCCAACCTTGGTTGAGCTGGATTTGCTCGGGTCTAAACATAGGTCTATATCTAAGCAAAAAAAAAAAGAACACTAAAACTTTACTTTGTGGCTAACCTCCGTGAACAAATGCAATGGTCATCACTCCACGCATGACACATGGTATGTGACTGCATAAGGATCCTCTCGTTGAGCCACGAACATCACTCATCTCCAATCAATGCCCCCTCCCTCATGTTCCTATTAGTGGAGGAGTTGGAGAGAGCTGCAGGTTAGTTCATAGCTAGTGCTAGAGGAGAATGAAAGATAGGGAGGGGACGTAGCCACGTAGGAGGAAGAAAACCAGGATACAGGTCAAACCAGAGAGCAAGATGCAAGGGGTGTAACATTGGCAGGTCGCAACACGTGGCATGTTGGTATGTGCTCTCGTGGTTCATGTTCCGGACTCCAGAGATTGACTTTATTTGGAATATATAGTGGCACCCAAGAAATGTAGCAATTCAAATGCTGCAATTGAGCAATGTCTTAGCAGGTCCGCCTTAATTAGGCAGAAAAACCAACAAATTTGACGACAATATTATACTCCAAAACTACAAGATTTAACCCAATCCATCCCTGAAAGTTACTCCATTACCTCTTGGTAAAGTCTATAGCCTGCCCAGTCCAACCCCATCTCCCGCCCACACCACAAAAGTAGTTTGTTTGTTTCTTTATTTATCATAAGCTAACATGAAAATTCTATGCTGATGAATTAAAATATGGAACTTGAAGATTTGCAAGTGGAAAAACATGTTTTAAAGATTTTACCAAAAATTGCGCGTGCATCGTTATTTCCTTATACTGCCCTACATGTTGTTTGGTTTATCTCGACTTTCTTTCTTTAGCCAATCCATTGTCCCTTCAAACCACATAAATTGATCTCAGTCACCACAGGAAGGTAGTATATAGAGATCTCCCAACGCAAGCTAATTAAAATTATGCTATGTAACAAACATGAAATCAAATAAAAGCAATTCGATCAGCTTTGAAATTCTATCTAAATATACTTCAGAACTAAAAGAGTTTTCAACTTTTGAAGGAGCTTAATTTATTACGATTTGTCCCAAACATGATAGCAATTTGCACATGTACATGTATCATGAGAACCTTTTGCGCGGAAATATGCCCATATCGTGTTTATAATAAAAACATAAATCCTATTAAAAAATCTTATATGAAAGTCCACCCGTTTCCTTTAACCATATTTATTGTTTGTGTTAGTATTTACTATGGTCATCAGAGATCGGAAAGCAGATTCAGATAAGCGGTGAGCTCTTTCGAGTTTTGACCAAGCAACTGTGCTGGTAAAGTTCACGCACACTTGCAATGTCGGCACTAGACTCCGCATTCAGGTGAGCCCACAGCCACCGGCTACCGAATCTTCGACAGCTCTGCACTCAACATCTATACCACGGAAAGCTACCCTCAGCTCGTTGATGGTTGAGGCATGCAGATGCTCGATCAAGTCGTTGCGCGTGACCGTTCGTGCCGCAGCATTTCTCTGCATGAGACGATGGAAACGTCGACTTCCATGATCTTTGTTCGATTGATACTGTGTACTGCAACGACTTTTTCCATGCATGCATGCATGCGTATGAGCGTATCCGCGTCTACTTTTCCTGCTGCTATATTCAGCGCAGATAGCTCTAGGTAGCCAGGGAACTCCTGGAGTCCTGGGCAGTCGGCATGGGGCTAGTCAGCCTTGCTTCTGGATGCCTTGCTGTTCCTTGTTATCACCCTGGCTAGTTCAATGCAGCATGACCGAGCGTGTCCTGGGGTCAAGTCACTTTTGTGAGGGTAATGCAGCTAGCTTGTTGCACTTGTTCCACAAACTCCATGCTCTGGTACCCTGGGGACCTGGGTTGCTCCAGCTGCAGGCCTACACCCACACACACTACACTCATGCACCGCATCTCTGCACCTGCCCTAACGTCCCATACGGTTAGGTTGTTGGTACAGGACACATGCATGATGTCCAAACCAAACGCATCAGGTCACCGGTCACGCTGTAGGACACAGAGCGGGCCCGGAGAACAGATCGCCGCCAGATCGAGTCGTCGCGGAGCTCAGTCCCGTGAGCGCCTGCACAGCAGTACCGCGGCGTACGCTCCGCGTACGGACGCGCCGCGCCCAGGCGCAGGATCTCCGCTTCGATCTCCTTGCAGTAGCAAGGAGCAATAAGTTGGCAGCAACAGGACAAGCGCTGAAGCGCGCGCGCGCGCGCGCACTGATGGAATCGAACAGATGGATGTGGAGCCCCGGCCGGCCGGCGGGCCTTGGTTGCATTGGGGACGGTGGCCGGGTGGGGCGGCGGTTGGTCCCTCATCACGTCCGGCCGTCTCCCCGTGCTCGCCAGCCGGCGGACACCCGGCATGGCGTCCCGCCACACATGCTGCGCGCGCCCATCCGCGGTATGGGGCCGGCCGGCCGCCGGCGCATCTGATCGAAATACATGCCGCTGCCCTTGCCCCGCTCGCTCGCGGCTTCTCCTATCAGGCAGGACACACGCGGGTGGCGGGTCACCACGTATTTCAGATGCCTGGCCCCTGGCGGGCCGGTGCATGATAGATTGATATTATGCGCGCGCGATCTGACGCCGGCCGCCTGCAGAGCGCAGACCACTCACTCACGCACATGGCGGCACGCGTGCGTACACTAGCATCAGCATGGGCCATCTACCGCGCACTGACACACCCGTGCATTATTGGCCGCCGTACGTACAAGGCAGCCAGCCAGCGGCAGCAGCAGATCGGATGGATCGAGCCGTACGTGTCGAGATCGGCAGGGCGCGGACCCGATCGCGCCGGCCGGTTAGCAGCGCGCGCACCCTGCATGCAGATGGTGGCCAGGCGTCCATCCAGGCGCCGTACGTACGACCGCGCCGGATCCATCTCGTCGTCGTCGTCCCTACCCTACCGATCGCGACGGAGGTAGTAGCTAGCTAGCGGCGCGGGGTCAATGCCGACTACATACGGCGGCGACAGGTACATGTGGCTGCTCCGGCCTCCGGGCGCCACACGCGTGACCCGGCTCGCTCCAATCAGCGTCGTCGGGTCGCCGGCCGAGGCCAGGTCGCGACTCGCGCGTGCACGTCAAGGTCGCGGTTGACCCGGCAAGCCGCGCGCGGCCCCCGACACACCAGCCGACTACTACTGCAAGCACGGGACCCGCTAGAATAAACTTGACGAGAGCTAGCGCTTAATTTTCGCCTCGTTTGTTTGGCTGCCTCGCTCAAGAGAGTTCCATCTCCATCTCCTCCTCGTGTACAGGTGTTCCCGTCGATGTGCCAATAATGTGCAAAGGCCTGTTCCCGACGTAACAATGGCCGCCATTTGGTCGTACTCGACTCCGCTTCTGACTAACTGTGCCGATGCGTTCTCCGGTAGTCCGCACGCACGCAGCCGACTCGGTTTCGCTTCACCACGTACAGACACCGTGCCGACTACCTCACCACTGGCCGGTGTGTACTGCGTATACCTGCATAACCAAATCTAATTATTTCCAGAGTTACAAAGTCGAAGCTCAAAGTGAAAACTGTCTTATCCTGGGTTCACCAGAAAATGTTGTCACATGGAGAGCAGGCCTAACAGTTTGAAACGGAGGAACGTGTAAAAATACTAGAGATCACGAGGAACCACGCACTAGCACTAGGAGGGTCTCTCGCGCCAACGCACAGCTTCGCGTTTTTGGCATTAACAATTCCCCAGCCCCGTCGCGCGCCTGGACAACGCACGCACACGTAAAAAGCTGCCAATAGTCGCCCGCTGGCTGTAAAGCGCGCGGGCATGGCATGGGCAACCAAGCAAGAAGGTTCCATCCGTCATCATCCGGTCCAAACGTCCAATCCGCCGGTTTATTTTTTTCCCTTTCTTTTCTTTTCCTTTTCAGCTGCCGCAAGCAGGCACCATCGCGAGAGGAACGAAAGTGACGCCGCCCACACGGCGCGCCATCCGCTCCCCGGCCGATCCGCCAGAAGAGACCAGCCCAGCGAACGGAGGCGGCACGCGCCGGCTCGGTCCTCCCTCTCTTTCTCTGAGCCCCGGTGGCGAGCCGGTCGACGACGCGCACGCGCTTTTGCCCCCGGGGTAGCGCGCCGCCGATCGCCGTCCCCCGCGCGGCGCATGCTGCGCGAGACCGACCGCGACGGCTGACTTTTCACGCGTCGCGATGCGCCAAGGCAGCACAACGGCGAGGCTGCTGCGGCGGACAGCGACGCGCGCCCCAACCGCGCTGGACTACGGGGAGGCCTGGCCTCCCCGATCTGCCGCCTAGCTCCGGTTACGTTAACCCACCAGCGCGGCGCGTGAGCGCGCGCGTGCATGCACCTAGCCCCCTTGCCCCGGGTGGCGGATTCTGGACTTGGACAGATGTGATGCGAGCGAGGGATTGATTCGCCACGCCCGGCCGGAGGGAGAAACCGCAAACCTGAGAGGCGAGAGCGGGCACGGGGAGCGGTTTTGGCTGGGTGGTTGCGTTGCGTCGCCTTGTTGGTTTACCTGGTCGGCTGTCCAAATACCACTAATCTGACGCTGCCCCCCCTCCCCCGTTCCGTCGCTTTCGCTTTCCGCCCTCACCCGGCCCCCGTTTGTTTTCCTCGGCGAGGCCCACCCGTTTTGCCTCGCCTTTTCGGGCGTTGCTCCCCTGTCGCCCGGGTGGACTCGCGTCGCCGTGCACTGAACCTCCAGTTGTACTCCCCTGTCCGCCGGCCGGCCGCATCGGAGCGATCGATCCCCCCTGACCTTGACGACCGACCGCGCCCGGCCAGACACCTTTCTGGCCGCATCTGCACGTACTCCGCCCATCGCCACGGCCATCATCATCCTCACGTACTAGTGCAATATACTAACCCCCCCCTCCTCCTCGATGGCATCCGAAAGGAAGGGCGATCCGGGGAGATTGGGGTACAGCTGCCGGTCTCAAGCCCCCTTTGCTTTTAACAGAAAAAAAAAACGCCGGGATGCTGACGCAGTGACGCGACTCTCGTGACAGATCATCCTTGTTCTGATCCCCTTTCGTTTCCCGTCTCCCAAAAGCACCCTCCGCCTTGTAAAGCAGTCGGGTCTTTCATTAAATCTAGCAGGATCGGAAAGCAGAGGTTGCCGCTGCCGCTGCTGTGCTGGTCCGATCCAGTTAGGTGTTGGGCGGACTTCCATCCATGCGCCACCATCACCATCCACTGCTCCATTTTTCTGAATCCTGATGCCTCCCCCCGTCAGAGGCCACTACCAGGGCGCGGTCGCCACACGTCAGAAACATAGTACAGGGGGCGACAGATATGTGCCGATTCTGTCAGCTGGTTGGAGCAGGGGAATGGAGGGATTTTCCCAGCCTACTTGTTAATGCATTTCACGCACTCGCATGATCGCACCGCCTCTCCTGCCGATCGCCTGCTGCCGCGCCTTTTGCTTTCGCTCGAAAGGCGAAAAGGAGCCGGGCCGGGCCGGGCCGCGCGACGTTGCGGCCTCGCAGCTGGCTGCGCGTACCTTTCGGGAACCAAAGGAAAAAAAAAAGGCGGTGGCACCTCCTCTCCGCGAGAGATTTTGAGATCACAGTCACGACGGACTCACCGTGCCTTTTCAGTGTGTTCCGCTCCACTAGCGACGATCATGGATCGGCGACGATCATGGGCCGATCCAGGCCGGGCGTACGTGGCGCGTTCTGCTTTACAGCGCATCCCCGGTGCGCGCCTGTCCGACGGGCACAGGAGCAGCGGCCGGCAGCTGCAGCAGCGGGAGGAGGAAGTGAGATCGTTTTACAGATCACGGAGCGGGCGATGATTGAGAGAGGCCTGCAGCTTTTCAGCTGGTAGTTCAGGGGTGGTCGGTGCGCAAGAGCGTCAGGAGATCTCGACATGCGATTCGTGCGAGATCACGTCGCCCTGATAGGGCCACCTGGAAAAGGAGCCCGTATTTGCGCGGGCCTATCAGATCTGTAGCGGGGCAGGGCATCTCTTTTCCCTTCTTCCTGCGGAGGGTGGTAGTACATTTTTGAGGGGACTTAACTCTTTTTCAACTCATTTTTCAAAAAAAAATACTGCTTTTTTTTTATCTGTGTGATGAAAATATTCTGGTGCGTGGAGAATCTGAGATGCTCTTTCATTTCTTCGATGAGTCTTGACCGTCGCAGCTGTGAGGGGATGGAATATCAGAACCCATCAGCTTCTGTTCTCCTGGAGAGGAGATCAGTCATCATCTTTCTGATGTATGGTAGGCTGGTAGCGTATTAGCCATCGTCTGAGGAGAATATCGGTATCATGGTCGTCGATGGATGCTGACCAACATCAATGGCCCTCCGCCATCGCGTGCTCAATACGCGGGGCCTCCAATGGTCATGGTGCCTCCCTACTGCCCGATCGTTAAAATGTTCGAATCCCGAACCCTATGCGGCTATGCCTCTGCCTAGATTTGGGGCTCGTATGTGAGGACTGAGGCGGCTTTGGGTGCCCTTTTATATAGAACTATGCACGGCTTCTGCCTGCGCAAGACCACAGCCCATAGATTTCGGCTTGCTTTGCTGCTGGACGGACGGACACTGCAGGACGCACGCGGACGGAGAGTGGTGAGCCCAGTAGTCTCTTGTCTTGCACACGGCCTGAGATGAGGACATGCATAGCGGCCCACACAGTAACCTCTGCTGCCTTGTGCTTCAGCCTTTTAAATTTGAGGCCCAGTGTTGCTCTTTTTTTTTCTTCCGTCTTTTCTCAAAAATGTGGATCTATAGGCTTACGACCCATCAAACATTGACTGCTGCTGACAAGTGACAGCCTTGGCAGGTGATGACCGCAAATACTCACGGTCGCGCGCGTGATCGCGAGTCAGCACATCACAGAAAGAGATCCGGAGTCACTGCAGGTGGGCCCCCTAGCAGTGTTCATCTTCCACCCTACGGCAGCTGCCGTCGGAGTTCGGGGGAGGGGCTGCCGGATTTCCTATGGCCTTCGGGCCTAGAAAGGGGAGGGAGGGGTTGGCACGGAAGCCTGGCGGCGGAGGCGTGGACGCCGCCGGTCGGGGTGATAGCGAGACAACCAGTAGCCTAAGATCTGGATGGGGTGTGGCGGGCGGTGGTGGCGGCGGCGGGTTGGAGGAATCCAAATCCCGCGGTGGGAGCCGCCAGAGACGATGAAGGCAGCGCAACGCGGGGGCGATCTCGCCATGGGCCGCCGTGGGTCTTCTGCGACGCCTCATCTCCCGGTCGCGGTTGCGACTCCTAGCACCCCGACACCAAACTGGAAGATTGGAACTAAACATAATCCTTCTTTTTCAGTGGAGCTGCAAAACTATGTCTGCGTTTTTGCTCATTTCAAACAATCGCTCCAATACCATGTCGTGGCATGCAGTGCCAGCCTGTTCATCATTGTAAGGTTCCGGCACATGGCACAGGCGCACAGCCCTTGGTACTTCGTTCGGAATAAGAACACTGCTTTTGCTCGCGCTCTGTTCGACTTCGACCCACACGCATTTCCCCCAGGTGAAATCCGCGAAATGCATAGCGAATCGGAGAACCACGGAGCAGGCCGCTAGCGAGCGGCCGACAGAACTTGATGCGGCCCATGTGGAGGTCTCTCGTCCCGGGACACGAAATTGGAGCGGGCCTCTGCGACGGGCCACGCGGCCCACGGTGTAACGAGTTGCCTTGCTTCGGGCTATCTGAATTCTCAGGCCTACTGCTACTGTTGCCGTTCTGCGGGCATCTTCTGCTCAAAATTTGCAGAGTCGTGGCCTGGCAAACCTTGACACTGCTGCTGACGCCTGACGCGGCCAATCTGGATGGCTGGAACAACGAACGCGCATGTGCTCGACACACGCCACGTTTATCCACTCTGTCTCCAGCGGAGGCGGAGAATCACGTGGAATGTTCTGTTCATTTGAACTAGTCGCCCCATACCTCTGCTACGCCCTGCATGCTGCAGATGCAATCGCTTCGGTTTCGCCAACCACTACCAGGTCACCATTTCAAGGTTGCATCGCATGCAGCTTTTACGACCGGACGAAAGCGCACAGGTAGTTTCATCTTGGACCCCTCTGCATCGCATAGGTCGCCCGCTTTCTTGGACCTGGGACGCCGGGCACGCCCGATCCTGACTTGGAGATCGCCGTATCGCTTCCAAAACTGTCGCGGTGTCGCCTTTCAATGGAGCATACGGTCATCTTGGAAAAAAAAATGCAGCTTTCTGAGAAGAATTTGACTGTCCACTCAACGATCCGTCTAGGCGAGCGTGCGCGTTTCCTTTTTTCCCACTGTCAGTCATGCCATCATCGTTTGTCCTTTTTTCCTCTTCTTTTCTTCTCCGGTTACTGTCAGTTCATCCCTAAAAACATTATTGCTGAGATTCAGGTAAAGAATGGAAGAATTCTTTTTTTCCCCCCAAATATCACTGCCCTAGCGAACATTTCAGAAGCTGTTGAGCTCGATCAGATAATGTTCGTCCGAATGTATACATTATTGTGACCAGTTTGTCTACACATTGTACAACGTCCAGATTCAGCCAGAGAGGCACCGAGCTGATTAGCTGAACATGCCCACCAGCACCAAGTTGGTGGCTTGGTGCACAGAAACACGAAATAAACACACAAAAACAAAAACAAACTCGAAATTTCTGTACGATTTGTCTTTGCATTTTGAAACGACTTGTTGTTGCTACCATCATTTAGATGCTGCACACTGCCGTGTCAGTAATCGTGTCAGTTATGGGGACAGTAATTATGTACCTCTGTCCCGGCTGGCGGCTGCTAAATATCCAACCAACCGGCGGCAGCGTATATGCATGCGCTCCCGTGGCCCCACCCGTCCGGTCCGGCGGCGGCCTCCCACTTTGCCGATGCCCCGCCCGCCAGCCCATCAACGCTGCCCCACGCGGCGCGGCCGTTTGCGCCGCCAACGTTGCCGCTCACCAGCCGCCGCCTGCGGTTGGTCCGCCCCCGTCCAGCCAGCCTGCCTGCCTCACTGGTCATTGCTTGGATCGCCCGCCCGGTTGTTCGGCGTCCGCTGCAGCCGCTTCGGGATGCGTCCTGCTCGCGCACGCGTCCGGTGCCGCGGCGGGTGACGCGGGCGCGGGCGCCATGGCCGCGGTCGGTTCAGTGGCGAAGGTGAGGCCGAGGGTGGTGAGCGCCGTGACGACGACCAGCGCCGCGGCGGCGCCGAACACACCGTTCCTGGCCGCGTAGCAGTCGCCGTCCATCCACCCGCGCCCGTACCGCTGCCCGTGGTTCATGCTCGCCGCGGTCGCCAGCAGGATCACGGCCACCGCGAAGCTCAGCCTGCATCCGCGCGCAACATCACAGTCGCGATTCAGACTCCTGTTGCCGGAATTACGCATTCGTGCGCACGTGCCGTCGCCACGGTCGTATTAGTTGTACGTACCACGAGAGGGCCAGGAGGGCGACGAACGCGGCGCGGCCCCTGGCGGCTGCCCTCTTCCTGGGCTTGGCGGCGTACGCGGTGGTCACGGCGGCGCTGGTGCCCACGAGCTGCGCCACGAAGAGGAACGCGATGGCGGCCACGCCCAGCTCGAAGGCGGAGCTCCTGGGCAGCGAGCAGAGGCTGCCGTCCAGCTTCACGTCCTTGTCCTGCGCGCACACCGACAGACGAGGGCGTCGTCAGATCCGGGACAACCGCGGCGTCTCGTCGGATCGCAGGGCGAGGAGGGAGGAGCATCGCGTACCTTGACTTTGCGGAATTCGGCGGCGACGGAGCAGGCGAAAGCGGTGGCGCTGAGGAGCGCGACGATGCCGCAGATGGCGGAACGGCAGGACACGCCCCTGCTCCCCTTTCCCATCGCGCCGCGCGCTCACCCCGAGCTGGATCGCTCCGTCCTCGCGCACTTAAGCCGACCAGCAATTCCGCTCTTGGCAGCCTGCCTCGCTGTCCTTGGAAGCACGAGCGCGGACAATCGTTCGCGTCATCCGCGTCCGCCTCTTCTATATATAAACGGCCGAATTTTCGACGAACAGGTCGCCGCGAGACGGCGGCGGGTACAGGAGCGGCGCGTTGAATCGAGCAGGGTTGGTGGGTTGCGGAAGGTATTGGAACAGGAAAGGGAGAGAGAGAGAGACAGGGGAGGTAGGACCCGGACGCTGCTAAACAATCACATGGGCGAGTCCATTTGGAGAATTGTCTAGCTATTTCGTGGTGGCGTAATGGAAGGGGAGGACCGGAGCAGGAAGACGAAGAGGGAATTGGTAAAAGGAGGGGCTCCGAGTTCGGATCCCCGCTCGCTGATTGAGTGGACGGACGAGTGGACCGGTAGGCTTGGCGGGCTAGCTTGGTCCGGCCCCGTTCGGGGAAGGTGAGAGCTAGGAAAAGCCTGCAAGGAAAGAATCATCATGCATCAGCGTGGGCTCGTGGCTCCCTAATCCTAAATCCTAATCGCCCGCCCGCCACCAGCCGCTAATAGCGATGCTGCGATCGTCTGCGCGCCACGAGCGTTTGCTGATGCAATTGTTTAGCGTCGCTTCGAGCCACTCGTGACGTGCCACGACCGATCGAGTCGCCCAGAAAGAAACCATCCGGGCAGTTAACGAGTAGAACAAAATGACCACACCATAACTGCCGAGATGTCAGATTCGGCAATTGTTTGTCATCCTGGCGTTGTTGCCCTTGTGCGGGCGTCGCTTTGCCACTCCTGTGGTGTCACGATCGAGCCGCCCGGAAGGGCCGGGAGACACATGAGCGAGTGGCGAAAGCCGGAGGGAAACTTGAGAGAGACCGGGAGGGCGACAGGGGCGGGAGAGCAAGCAGGATTGCGAGGAATAGGCGCGCGATCCCCCTTTGCGCCTTTCAACCCTCTCTTTGCCGCTGTCTTTGCGTCCGCGGGGAGGCAGCGCGCCGGGGCCGCCTTTTCTTCCCGGCCATTTTCGGCGGTTGGGCTCGGTCTGGGCCCCCCGGCAGGCTTGGGGGGCGCCGATGCATGCATGGTCCTCCAGCCTCTGCCCGTCGGCCGTCTACGAGGTGGGGCCTCTCTCCCGGTCCCTCCCACTCCCATCATCCCCCGCCCCGACGCCGCCAGCCTCCTCGTTGGACTTGGCCTTGTGCGGATTACGGAAGTGCGCGCGTGGCCCAGCGGCAAGTTAGGAGCGGAGGATCCGTCGGAACCTGGCCGTGTTTGGGGGGCCCGGCCGCGCGGCGAAAGGAACTCGCGCAACGCCTTCCTTCCGTGGCGACGACCTTCCGTGGCGACGACCTCCTCCCTCCGCCGTGCCGTCGACTTGACCGATCCTTAGTGGCGGGCGGCGGGGCACCAGGGTCGCATTCGGTGCGGGATGATTGCGCGCACTCGCACCACGAACGGACGATGCCATCTGATTATCTCCATCGACGGTGACCGATCGGTCATGTCGGGAGACGAACCCCGCCGCGCGGGCCCTGCAGGCGATGCTGCTCGTGAAGACATGCCATTCATTGTTGAGTGTCTGATCGCGCGGGCTGCCTTGCACGAGCATCTCCAAAAATGTCTAAAAAATAGAGTCCTAAAATAATAGCATTGGAACCTTGCCAAAAATTATTGGGAGGGAAAAAAACCACCCAAGCCAATAGCTTCCAAAAAGTTATTCCCAAAAAATCTAATTGCTGCCGTGTCATCCAAGGTGGGCTCGCCACACCAGCATCTCGGTGTTCTTCCCAACCAATCTCACTCCTCGAGCTGCTTATCGGTGCCTGGTGTCAAATTACTGCGCGCAAGAGCCTGATGCATTTGAGAAAACAAGATCCCTTTGCCTACTCCTGGGATGCTTGTACCGGAGGCCCGGTTGAACATTCGCAGCGTTGCAGTCGGTGAGGGTTGCCGTCTTCCTCCGGAGGAATTCGATCAGGATTCAGGAAGAGGAGGGGATCATGGTCTTCATCTGCTTCCGCGGCCTCGACGCGGTGCTGGTCTAATCGTGATGTTAAGACGGCGGAATCGTGCCGCGACACGTCTCCGGGGGCTTAGCATGATCCTGGCATAAAAGTTTGCGCACGTTTCGGGTTTACTCGGCGAAGCGAAGCATCTCTCCAAACAATTGTATCCGGTAGGCTAGTGACGCCTTCTCCGAGCCTACGGGACAGGAATCATGTTCCTTCGTGCAAGGGGGCGTACCAACAGCAATGATATGGACGCTTCGGCTGCGGCGTTAGTCACAGCTTGAATCTCTGAGACCCTGACACATGCTAACTTGTAAGTTGTTAGGTACATTTTTATTCTAATATTGCTAGGATTAATAGTGGCATTGTCCAGGGGAAAAGCTATAGGCCTATAGATAAGAAAGTAAGTGGAAAAAAAAATTAAAGACAAATAAGGTGGTATACCAATATAAGTTGCTCCGCCAAACATGGAAAAAAAATACATGTATCCTGTAATTCAGGCTTCCGAAAGCGTCAAAATCTTGGATTAAAAAAGGGACACCTTTTCGAGGGAAAAAGAGTTGTTACGAAGCTGCTCCTTTCTAAAGAAGGAACCATGGTAGGCCCGGCCCAACCCTCATATGCATTTCCACTATAATATAACCCAATAACGATAGACTGTTTCGGCCCAATTATCGGCCCACCCCCACCATCGTCGTCGCCTTTTCGCCTTTTCTCCGCGGCACGACGCGACGCGACCCCGTGCGACGACGGCCGACGGTGCAGCCGAGCCGAGCGCACACCCTACTCCCAAATCCTGGGCGTGGAGAGCAGCGGGCCCGGCCGCGGCGTCTGCTCCTTTTCGTGCCGCTTCGTGGTGGCGCCCACCACCCACCACCTGTCGCAACAGCACGATCCATGGAATAGGCTACTCCAGCGCGGCCGGTGCCGACGACAGCGACAGCCTTTCCCCAACCCCAAGTACGCTCTGCTCCTCCACCACCTCCGCCGCCGGCTGCGGTTTGTTCCGGCGCGGTCGACGTCGGTAGAGGGGGGAGGCGGGAGGAGCAAGTGGGAGGGGTCGGCGATGAGCTTCGCGGATCTGGAGGCGGGGGCGCTCAGGGCGCCCCTGGGCAGGAAGGCGAGAGGGGGGCCCAACGACGCGCGCGGGCTCGTCTTCCAGATCACCACCGCCGTGGCCTCCTACCGCCGCCTCCTCAACTCGCTCGGCACGCCCAAGGACACCCCCACCCTTCGTGATCACCTGTCTGTTCTCGAACTCCACTTACACTTAATTGTTCAGCAATCAGCATAAACCCATGCGTTATTTGCTACTGGACTACTAGGTTACCATGCTTGGTTCAGGTTTGGAGCAATTAGTCTGCTCTCCGATCGATAGGATTGAGCTCATGCCTTAAACTGCATGTCTCCTTCTTCACTCACTGATGTCCCTTTCTTAGTCACTTTGTGATCGAATGCTTTGATTCCCTCTCAGGCAGAAGACCAGTCAGAACATTCTTCAATTGGCAAAGGATGCGAAAGATAAGCTCCAAAAAGCTGCTGAAGCTGACAAGAGCATTGATACTAGTGTTAGTAGTGATCTCTCACTTGTCTAAGCTCCTTCAGTTTCGTCATCGCTATTGTTTTCATGTGTAATGCTGTTGAAGTAATCAATTGTAGCAAACATAATTTTCCCTTTGATTGCTTCCAGTTGTACATGTATAGTACAATCTTAGCTGCCACGGTACTCAGGGAATTTTCGTGTTACTTACAGGCAGACAAGAGGGTAGCTGATATGAAGCTTGCTAAAGATTTTGGTGCCACAATGGAGGAGTTCAGGAAACTTCAAAATCTTGCGATTCAGAGGGAGATGGCATATAAGCCAGTTGATCCCCAGTATGCTCAGTCAAAGTAATTTCCGTTCATAATTAAGCCAATCCATACTGAAGTTCACCTTATGTGTTTCACTTCCTCTCCTGTGACAGAAATGCTTCAGTTTGTCTATAAATTACATTAGAAACACAATTTACTTATTCATAAGATCTGAATTCATGCTAAAATGGACTGCCGCTATTTGCTAGATAATATAAACTACTTCAAACTTTTGGATAATTAGATGCGGTTATGTAAGTGAACCATGATGACTAAGCCAGGCCGCACAGGATACTAAACTCTATTCATCCTTAACTTGATTTTTAGAATGTTTATCTCAAATGATTCCTCGATGCTCATGAAGATATCCCCCATATATATTTCCTGGTTTGATATTGGCTGTTTTTCTTTGTCTGGCCTCCGTAACTTTTGCATAGAAATTCAGTCGTCTATCATCTATTGTCGACTGTAGCATTTAAATGGAGCAGCTCTTCTTCCTTCTTTTTGCTCCTTTTGTTTCTCCAGAAAAATCTTTTTGGTGTATGGAGAAATTCCTCAGTAATCCACACATATGGTTTTGCAGATAGTTATAAGTGGACATTCATTTTTCTTCTGTATCCTGGCCCTATTGTTGACTTGTAATTTACTTGATGTCTTCACTTAGTGTTCTCTAAACTTGATGATTTTAGTTGTGCTATTTTGATTGGATTGCCTGCTAATCTTCTGGATGTTATTGTGGTCATTGTGATGCAGCTATACTACAGATGACAGAAGTGCTGACTCCGGTAATATGCCTGAGCAGCGTGCACTACTTGCTGAATCAAAAAGGTCAGTATTGAGCTATTATCTGGTACTCAGGTGGAAGCTCAGCTCAAAACTCTTTAATGCATTTGGCAAATGTGGGTTTGACTACACATGTTAGGATATCCGATGACTATTGTTTACTTGAAAAACAGGAGGTTCAACTAAATCTTATGTCCCATGCATGGCAGATTTGCCCTGATTTAGTGGTGACAGTATAGGGGCTGCGCTCTTTCTTAACTGATACATGTGGACTGTCATGTGAATTTATAAATATAATGTCTGCACAAGAGAGATTTTTCTACTCACAGCCAAATAATGTTGATGGGAATGGATTGAAAATAATGTTTGCGTCCAGTGAGGCTCACCACATTGAAATACAATCTGCAAGCTAAACCTGTTATGTGAGCTGAAAGCTTCAATGTCGTAGGCGAGATTTGCAGAATCCTGTTTCCCAACATTTCTGATGAATTTCCATGTTATGCTGAAGGCAAGAGGTGCTGCAATTGGATAATGAGATTGTTTTCAATGAAGCTCTCATCGAGGAAAGAGAGCAAGCCATTCAAGAGATCCAACAACAGATCGGTGAAGTACACGAAGTGTTCAAGGATCTTGCTACACTCGTACATGCCCAAGGAGTTATAATTGGCAAGTTTTTACACTGCATGGTACTTATGCTGCCGTGTTTTTTGGCCTCCTAACTAATGTGTACATGTTCCGTTCCAGAGGAAATCGACATCAACATTGAAAATTCTTCTGAAGCAACCACAGAGGCAAAGAGAGAAGTCGCCAAAGCAGGCAAAACTCAGAAATCAAATTCTTCCCTGGTATGTTCAGACTAATGCAAATTACTGAAGCTTAATTGCAACTATTCTCCACCTTACAAACCCTTCCGTTGCCAGCTTTGCTTGCTTATGGTCATCTTTGGGGCCGCGCTGCTTGTTGTGATAATAGTTTTGGCAGCTTGAGACACACAATCTTTCATCTTACGAAGCTATTCCGTGGAGTTCAGTATTGAAGACTGCATTGCATCTCTGAAAATGTTCTTGTCTAACCAACATCATGTTGTGTGCAAAAAATATAGCCAGCGGATTTTAGAAATCCCTTTTACGTTTCATGTTTTGTGAGTGCACGTTCCTTTGTCATGCGTGAGTCCTTTTTTAATGGCTTGCCTTGAGTGAACAGTGATGCTCTTTTGTTTCTTCGGGTTTCGGACGTTCGCTTGCGTGTGATTCAGTAACTCTGTAAGTATCTGCATCGAATAAAGAAAGATGATTCCGTGATACTAATTTTGTTTCTTGGATAAAAAAAAGGTGACTGAAAATGTTGTTTAGCAGTTAGCACTGTCACTGATTATTTGACATGGTAAGGAACATTGTGAAGACGGTCGATTACTTATCGGTCGTGATTCTTTTGGCAGAGGATTTGATTCATTGTCTATTGGATTGCTCCAATTCGGGCATTGATGATATGTGCAATAGACCATCGGGCATTTGCGGTTTTTTTTAAAAAAAAGATTACACACTACAATTCACACACTCACGACGGAAGTACACTCACCACGTAAGTACACTCACCCTTATGAACGTACGTACACAAATTTTATCTCTATGAGCATCTATGAAGATATTATCTACCACTGAAAGAACAACGCTACTAAATTCTATAAAATTTGCTCTCTATGGGGAGTCGAATTCAGGATCCGAGATGCTCCTGGCTCTTGTAAACAGCTAGGTACGTCTTTTCGCTCATTGGGCATTTGCTTGGTTTGGGCGGTCTCTGTTAATTTTGTTCTCGGCCTCTGTTGTAATTAGGCCCAAGACCATTTGCACATTTGCTTGGGCTGGTCCAATTGCACAATTGCTTGGTGAGGGACCGGCGCCGGCGGGATAGAAGGGGCCGGGGCTGGGCCCTCAAGAAGTCAAGATGATCACTGGTAAAAAGGAGGAGAAGAAGAAACGAACAATGGCTTACTTTTCATGCGGTAAGGGTTTGCTGAAGCAAAATAGTTAGGTTTAGGTCCGCGCTTAAGCCGGGGTAGGACACGATTGCTTAGTTTCACCAGAACTGCACAACACTATAGATTGTGACCTGGCCACGGACATTTGCAGAATCACTCGCTCGTGTGCGGAAATGTGCAATAGACATGAGCGCCGGTTGCCGGACAAGATGAGCGGGTCATGATTGCTTGGTGCTCCGTACCCTACGCACTGCACCCGTCACGTGTAGCTCAAAAAATCGTCATATTTAGCCGTGCGCATTGGTCTTTCGGTTACCCCGGCTCCTCACCGTCGCCCTAAACGCCGTCGCTGCTTGCACGCACAGATCTTGATGGCGTGCCCGTGCCTGTGTCTCGCTCGCCCTCGATCAGACGATCAGCCTCGGGGGCCCGCTCGCACGCTGCGGCAACTGTCGCGGGACCGGCACGACGCTGCCAGGCCAAACCCTGTCCCTTCCGCCGCGGATCCACTCCTCCGTCCTCCCCACGCGCACCCTGTCTGCCGATTTTCGGCGGTTCCTTCGGCCGCGAGCGGTGCTTGAGCTGTGATCTTGTCTTTAGACCCCTATTTATTTCAGCTTCTGAACGATTTTGAATATCGATTTTGGAAAATTTAAAAGTTAGATGACTGCTATAATCGAGAATGTAGAATCCAACTGATTATGAGTTCTCGATTATGAATTCTGAAAGTCATCTAGTTTTTAAATTTTTCAAAATCAAAACTTCAAACTATAAGTTGATCTGCCCAATCGCCGCGAGAATCTAGAATTTAAAAGAAGTCAGATGACTCCCATAATCAACAATCTAGAATTCAGCTGATTATAAATTTTCGATTATGATTCTGGAAGTCATCTGATTTTTGAATTTTTCAAAATTAAACCTTCAAAATCAGCTATAAGCTGAAAGAAAGAGGGCCTTAACCTGCCCGATCGCCGTGAGAATAGAATGCGAGATCAATGGATCCAAGGCTCCCGCGCGAGAAGACGATAAGAAATCCGCATGTGTGCTCGCCCCACGTACTCTGCGGCCATTAGCCGCCGGCCAGATCGGCAGCTTGGATCGCACACACACAAGCGGCGGCATCCGTACGTGCGCGGCGCCCCCGCGCATCGGCGCGTTCGTGCCCGCGGCCGCAGCGCTTTACTCGCGTGCGTGGCGTGCCCTCGCGTCCAAGGCAGCGGCAGTTCGCGCATGTGACGGTGCCCCGAGCCCTCGACCCACATTGCTCGGTTCGCCTTTTGAGCGATCTATCTATCTGCCCGCGGGACTTACGAGGTAGGCCGCCGTTCTTACGTCCATGCAGGCAGCAGGCAGTGTAGCACATGCACGTGCAGTCGGGGTGGCCGATAGATCGTTACGATCTGGACTACTGCTTCGACCGCGTAACAGGGGCCGGGGAACGGGCCACGACGCCACTTCGAGCCAATTGGTTTGTTGGCAGTCCATGCCATGATTGTGCGCTGCCTGTCCTTCCAGGTGTGCTGGCTGTGGCTGATCTGAACTGCGTTGGATCTGCATCCATTCCCGTGAGCATCTGATGACCGTGTCTCCCCGGCCACTTTGGCCACTTCATGGCAGTGCTACCGGTATGTATTGATTGGTAAGAACGTCTCGGCTTGTTGTATTATGCGTTATGCCTCATAAATCGTGTCCTGGTGGTACAAGCTCACTTGCTTGGAAAGGAATGTGCTATCTTTCATATTCTTAAAAGTGGGTTTTATCTCTACGCAGTTGATTTGAACCGTCCTACAGTGATCATCGTATGGTTCTCCAGTTGTCTCCAAACTTTAGAAAAGTAGCAACACATTCTTCTCTATGCATATCACGGCCCTCGCTGCGACGGAGTTGGAACACAAATTGAGAAGGGACCGTCAGTGATAGTTTGTTGCTTGCTTACTGTGATTATTTCTTAATTTGTAAGCATCAATTATGGTGTATTCTACAGCAGTACTCCTCTACCGGGAGTGTCCGAGTGGGGCACCCAGAGCCCTAATTTCCGCTTTCCCACGAGGCCACGAGCCGTACGCCGGGGTGAGCGGCTTGCGTTGCGTGCGTGCGCCGGTGGTCGCGGCACGCCACCGTTCCCAACGGCTCACGGCGAGGGCATGTGGGTGTAAAATCCGCAGATGGGCCCGAGAAGCACAGCGCGCCCGATTGTCTCGTCGCGCGCTTGGGGAGTAGCGTCGCGGCCCGCGGGACCAAAGGCACCGCCATGTTTGGGAGCGTGCTCCAACCACCGCCAGCCGCCGGTCGACGACGGCTTGGTTTCTAGCAAACCCTTCTATTCCTTTTTTTTTTCGGGTATCAAATCAAATCCTTCTATTCTTCGCTCCGTGCCCATCAATGCGCTTGTTTCGTAACGTTCCTGGCTCGGCTGAGCCATCCGTCCAGCCAGGATGAGCAAGGCGTTCCAGCCGTCCTCTGGGATCCAACGGCTGCGAGACATGGATGGGATCCAACGGCGGGGAGACGGCTTCTCTGACGGCTCGCGGTAAGAATTGGCTTTTCAAATCACTGCGGTAATTATTCGAAAAAAGCACTGCTGTGGAAAGGCATGGGGGGGATGTGAAGCGGAGTGGTTTGATCTGATTTCAGGAGTGCCACACGGCGACAGCTCGGAAGAAAGAAAATGACAGGAGCGGCGGAAGTCTGCAGAGTGCAGAGGGATGGAGTGGGAGGAGAAGCAAGCAAACGATCCGGCATCGCGGCGGCAGCAGCATTGGATGCTGCTGCGTGCCCGGCGCATGCAGATGGCCCCAACCCTTTTTTTTAGTGGCGGACCTGGCATGGCCTGACCGCCTCGTGGTTTGTCAATGCAAACCAGCCGGGAAAAAAGATCATTTTTTTCCTTTAGCCAAAAGGATTACACTGGTGGAGGAGGCTAACAAAAAGTCAGATGCTAGTAACAAAGCTATCTTTTTGAAGAACAGAGCGCCATTCTCTGTTCATTTTTGAATAACCGAGGCCCCGTTTAGATGCACTTCAAATTCCAACTTTTTACACTCTCTCTCCATCACATCAATTTTGGGACACATGCATGAAGCAGTAAATGTATGTAAAAAAAATAACTAATTGCACAGTTTAATTGTACATCTCGAGACGAATCTTTTGAGCCTAATTAGTCCATAATTAGATAAAATTTGTCAAATACAAACGAAAACGTTACAGTGTCACTATTGCAACTTTGTTGCAATCTAAACAAGGCCCGAGATGCTATGCTTGCTAAGAAGAAAGTAGTCAAAAAGTTGGGGAGGGAATGGGTGAGGTTGTGAGATGAACGCCATCACATGATGCCTATCTGCGTCGATTAGGGTGGGATGAGAGTTTAGCGGTACGGATGAGATCCCAGGGATTGCCGTTGGTTTGCTGCTCCTCACTCGTCACTCCTCACCACTTCACCTGCCTCCTGTTGCTACTCCATCTCCCTCCAGCATTTATTGCTCGAGATAGTCAGACAGTTCCAACCCTTTCCACACACGCTCCCCTCCCCCTTCCTCCTCCTCCTTTTCCAACCCTCCCTGCTACTGCTGCTGCCCTGCTCCTCAGTCCTCACGCATGTCTTCACATTCAAGTCCCTGCCTGCCTGCCCCCTCGCCCTCACCGGCACGGTGGTAACAACTAACAGCTGGTAAGAAGCCCTTCCATTCCATCCCCTCACTCGCTTTCCTCCTGGATGAATCGTTTCCTTCCTCCGCGGCTAAGGCGATTCCCCTTCTCTCGCAGATCCATGTCCAGCTGCTGACTTGTGTGGCCTAGACGCTGCGAAGGTACTTGCCGCTCCGCTCTCGCTCTCGCTCTCCCCTACCTACTCAAGTACATTTCGCCAAGAACTTGCGCACTTGGACTTGCACTTGTACTCCCTGAAATGCCGGCGAGGAACCGCCGGGCCGCGACGTTTCAGTTCGTGCCGTCCCGGTTCCCCGAGCTTCTTCCCATTCCTGGCCGCCGCTTCCGCTTCACCTGCGTTGTGCCTTCAAGAATAGCTCCGGCAGCGCCACCGAGAACCCCAAGCATTGCTCACCTGTAGGAAGCGTAGTACAAACACGTAGCGTCCGGTTCCGGCGAGACTAGCAGGCGCCCTCCTGTTCCTGCCGTCGGCGCCGGTGCCGTGTCATCAGAGCCGGGAAAGAAAGAAATAGAGAACGCGCAGATAATTGAAGTTTTCTTGTCGTTTTTACGACGATTATTTTTCTTTGGGAATGGATAACATAAGCAGAGCAGTCAATTGAAGCCTGGTTGCTCTCGTAATCAACCAGGGTGCTCGAGTCTTTTGTCTGAAAAGAGCAGTCAAATTCCCCCCCTTTTCAGTGTTTTCACCCTCGCAGAGGTGCTCTGGTTTTACTCCTCCCACACCTCGCCTTTTCAGGTCATCGCTTTCCGGCGGCCTCTTTCCCTGGGAAAGCGAGGCCGCAGCCCGCTGCCGCGCCCAGCCGTGCCGCACTAGACCCGGTGACCGACGCGAGCGGAGAGCCCCCACCGCCCGCGAAAAGCCTACACGTCCTCCGCTCCCCTACACAGTCCACGCCCTGTTGCTGTTGCCTCGCCTGCTCTGCTCCTCCGCCGCCCCGTTCAAAATTCAAACGCCTCCGCACGGCCGCCGAGCCCCCCCGTCCGTCACTGCTGGTTCGTGGCTGCGGGGGGTACGTCAGGGTCACCGGCCCGGCGCTCATTACTCGCGTCCGGACGGGCGGGCGGGGCTGCTACGGCCGGCCACCGCTGGTTCGGCGTCGCCTTATCGTCAGGACACCATCATTAGCCGCATCTAATCGCGAGATTAACCCTCCACCCTCTTTTTCCTTTGATGGCCTAATCATTAGCGCCCCAAAAGCCGCGCTGCGAGGATCCTGGTGCTTCGTGTGGTTGGGTGCTCGTCGGAACTCGGGGTGCAGCGTGGCGTGGTGGCGTGCGTGGGCGTCCCGTCGCGGTGGTTCTTTTCCGCGGGTGGGCCGGCGGGCGGTCGCCATGTACGCCGCCCCGTGATTATGGCGAGCCGGAATACCAGTAGACAGGGGTGTGGGTGCTATCGTTGCGAGATCGCGGCGCATTTAATTTTTCCTCAGCAGTTTGCGGTCTGACGACCGGCCTCTGCTCCCCATTCAAACCCTGATGCTGTGGTGGGGTTCCGTTTCCTTCTTCTGTTTCAGTTACTACTGGTGCTGCGCCAGGCGGTGGTGGTGGTGGTAACGCGGCGCGGTTGGGGAGGAGGAGGAGGAGGAGGATCGGTGGAGGAGGAGGGCGGAGATGAGGATGAAGACGCTGGGGTGCTGCCGGCGGCGGCCGCAGGACTTCAGCATCGACATGGACCAGGAGCCCGACAGTAAGCCCCTGATCTCCTTCCTCCCTCCTCTCTTCCTGCGAAGGTTTCTTTGATTTTGGCCACATTTTGGTTTGTTCTTGTGTGTACTCGAAGCGAATCTTGACTCCCTGTAGCGGCTGTACCTTCGATTATGCAGTTTATGATGCTGGTTTGAATGCCATTTCTTCGCCTCCCGCTATTTTGATAGGCTTATGGATTGGTTATTTGTAGCAGGAGTACACTTGTCCTACCAGCTGCGACTTGCGAGTGGTTGGGCGGTGCAGCCCCTGCCCGCTGCCTGCCCCGTACCAGCAATCCTTGAGAATCTTAGATTTTTTTTACTCATCTAGGAGTAGATCCTATAGGCTGAGCAGACTTATTCACCTGCCCACAATCACAAACCCACAAGATGAACAAGGTTCAATTGAAAAAACAATGAAAAAATGTTGAGGCTAGCTAGGGAGGGATGGGAACGTGGGGGAGGTCACGGCCGACGCGACTGTTCAGCAGAGGCGTCCCCGTCCCGTCCCCACAGTACTCTCGCCTCGAGCAGCGCTGCATGCGCCGCGCGGCGCAGGCCGTGCCGTGCAGTGGGTTGGGAACGTGCGTGCGCGTAATGGGGTCACGGGAAGATACCGGGGAGCACCGAGCCACGGCCCACGGCACTGTGCCACCTGATGCGACCGGCAGCCGGCCGGCCGGCCCGGCCGCACCATGTTCGCATTCATAACTTCTCGTTGCACTGCTCACTGCTCAGCGGTTACCCGTCTGCCATTTTTTTTTCACCGGCGTTTGTTTGTCTTTCTAGCTGTCTTTCCATCGATTCCGTGATTTTTAGCTACTTGTTTTTTTAATATTTAGAGTTCGTTTAGCAGGTTTTGTATAGCTCAAAAGTGGTCCCTGGCCGTTTTCCGCAAGGTCAGGTGTGGCATCTTCCCCCTCATTGACTTTGGGGGCAAAAGACTGCTAGCCGGTAGTGTAGTGGTACACTGCTTTTTAGACACTGCGCAGAGGAAAGGCACAAAAAATTGGGCCATGGCTTATGGTTGGACTTACGCTAGTTGCAAGATTCTTGCAACTGAACAATTCTCTATGGCATGCCATGTGGGCCGGGCAATTGCAGAATTACACCTATATCACTATGATTTGAACACACTACCTCTGACTTCTGCATTGTTGTGAGTAGATGCTAGATGGTAGCTGGGGCATGCTGACAATGCCCTTCTCATGTCCTTCCATTTTACTTTTTTTTCCCAAGTACTTTATGCTTAGTATGAAACCAACTGTTCCACCAATAGCTACACTGAAGTAGTGTAGATCCTTCAATCAACAATCGGATGCTGTAGCTCCACAGTGAAATTTCAGCTGAAAATACGTCACAGGGATTTGATTGTCATTTCTTATTATTTGGTTGACGTTTCACATGGAGCTATTGAAATTTTTAGCAATTGTTCTTAGTTTTTAGTTATTTAATTTGCCTCTCGATTTTGGTGGAAGTTGGAACCAATAGGCAGGTTCTGCATTGTAGCAGAGGAAGTACTTTTATATTAGGTGGTGGAAAGTACAAGATTCACAACAGCTTCTAGGTAGTTCACACCTCACACAAGCATGTGCAATGGCCTAGTTATGATAACAACAACATTCTAATAACACAATGGATAAAACATAGAATCAATGACTGACAGTACAAATTTTGTGTTCCTCCTTTGATTATTTAGGGGTCTGCTTGTTTATACACTATATTAGATAAACAAGCATAACAAAACTGATTGCTGTTTCATACACGGTTATCTAGGGGACCATCAATTAGGTCTCTGATCCAAAGTTCCATAGCTGTGATTTGTAAATGAGCTGTCCTGTATTCTGTTTTCCTCTTCCTTTTTACCCCCCCTGAATTAACATATTTCCATGTCATTATGGCAAAGATAAGTTAAAATTCCTATTGATGTAGGGGTGATGACATATAATGGCCTTGAGACCTGCATTATCAATAGTTCCGCCTATGACGATGATAGTGGCATTAGCGCAACAACAGGTGGAGATGGTTGTGTCACCAATGATTCCCTTGATGATGAAGTCTCAAGTTGCTCCAGTAAAGATGCTTCTGGTTCTTCCTTCTCTTCCCACAGCCTTAGCAAGCAGGATGAGCATTCTCTTGATGAGTTGGGTACACCCATCGCAGTTCATCTACTCCCTTTCAAAGGGAAGAAACCAATCACATATACCTTGAGTGCTTCAGATATTGAAAACATGAAGGAAAAATTTTCAAAGCTATTGCTCGGTGATGACACTTCTGGAGGAGCTAGGGGTGTTTGTACTGCTCTGGCCTTGTCCAATGGCATAATCAATCTCTCAGGTATACTTTTATAAGAAATTTATGTGTACATTGCAGTTTCCCTGTGCTCACAGAAAAGGATAACTTAATGTAACAGCAACTGTTTTTGGAGAACTCTGGAAGCTGGAACCATTGTGTGAAGAGAAAAAGATCAGATGGAGAAAAGAAATGGACTGGTTACTGTCTCCTACAACTTACATGGTGGAGTTGGTTCCGACGAAGCAAAGTGGGGCAGATGGATGCACATTTGAGGTGATTAGTCTCTGAATGAAGTGTTCCTCTCTTGCTATATCTTGTTGTGAAGTAAAATGATTCAGAGTCTTATTTACTTATGTTTCAACTGAATCATGCAGATTATGACTCCGAAGGCCCGTTCAGATGTTCATGTGAACCTTCCTGCTCTTCAGAAGCTTGATGCGATGCTCATTGTATGTTGTCAATTGTCATTCTCTGTGTTAGTCCTATGCATATGCATAATTAGGGCAGGTTTCGTCCTTGTTTAATGGTTTAGTTTCTCTTAATTCTTTGTGGCATATTTTGTATTTAGTAATGGTATCTGCAACAAAATATGCAGGAAGTGATGGACTCAATGATAGATACAGAGTTCTGGTACGAGGAGAGTGGCAGTAGAGCTGATGGGCGGGGAAAAATAACTTTTCCAAGGAAGAGTAAAAAGTGGTGGCTCCCATCTCCTCGTGTCCCTGAGCAAGGGCTATCTCAATTTCAGCGAAAAAGGCTTGTTTTTCAGGCTAAGCTTGTTCATCAGATCCTCAAAGCTGCAAAATCCATCAACGAACAAGTCCTATTCCATATGCCTATTCCTGCAGCTGTTATGGATGCCCTCCCAAAGGCAAGTATCCACTTAACTTAATTATTTGTTAGTACAGCCTTTTGGTGATCTTTCAATAAAATTACTTTCATGATTGAATTGATATTCTGATACACTGTAAATAACTTTGTTGTTATTTGCAGTCTGGGAGAGCTAGCTTGGGCGAAGATTTGTATCAAGCTATAACCACGGAGTATATTCCTATAGAGGAAATCTTTGTTTCGCTCAGTTTGAAAACTGAGCACAGCGTGCTTGAGACTATAAACCGGTTGGAGGGCGCAGTGTTTGCATGGAACCAAAGGATTTTAGAGGAAAAAAGCAAGAGGTCCCCAGGACGGCATTCCTGGAACTTCATGAAGGACAGTTCGTCAGAACTCGACAAGATGTCTGCGTGCATCGAAAGGGCTGACACTCTTGTGCAGCTTCTGAAATCCAGATTTCCCAACCTTCCTCCAACGTTTATAGATGTTTTGAAGGTCCAATACAACGTGGTAAGTTTGGCATTGCATCACGACGATCGAACTTGATAGGTATGCAGTTCTGAACATGTAATTGAAGAACAACTACCCTGTACGCAGGACGTGGGTCATGCCATTGTGGAGGCTTACTCTAGGGTCCTTGTCGGGGTCGCATTCAGCATACTGTCCCGGGTGGCGGAGATACTTCTGGAGGACGACCTGGTGAAGAAGCCCAACACCCCGATGGCGACGCTGAAGTTCGACCTCTCCTCCGACGTGTACCTGGCAGGCATCACGGAGACGCCGCCGGGCCGCATCCGGCGGTCCCTCATGGACCAGATCAGCATGGTCGACGGCCGCCTCGACGCCGTCGTCAGGAAGAAAGGGGTGAAGCAGCTGCGGTGGTGAGGGTGCGGCCGCGCCCGCGCCCGGCCGTTGTGAATCTTTTGGCGATGTGTACAGGGTGGCGATGCGGCGGGGCCCAGTTGTCCGCCCCGCAAGGTACCTTACTGATAGCGTAATGCGACGTGTTTCGCGACCGATGATGATGAGTTTGCAGTGCACTGTGTAAGAGAGCAGCGTCGGCCGAGTGAATCCTGCCGTTTTGTCGCGGTCTCCGGGTGTTGCAGTTGCGTCCGGACAATGTGGTGCCCTTGGTCAGCCCTGCTGCGTTTCTTGCTGGCACCAGATGATAAGCTGTGGGAGGGCTAGAGGTCTGGGCCTCTGGCTTGGCCTACAGCGTGTGTAGTTGCACACTGGTGTAAACACGAGACGACCTTGCTTGACGGGTTCACGGTGACGCATGGACGCGTCTTCCGCTCCGGTACGCGTCGATGGGGGCGTGTGGGGTTCTGAAAAGTGAACGAAGGGACCGTGCCAATTCTGAAGTCAGGATTGGAGCCCTGGACGGGCGCAAAGGGAAGAAGAATGTTTCCATTTTCCAGAGGGCGAAGTGCACTCGGCACAACAGAATCTTCCGCGCACGGGCGCGCCGCCCTCGTGCGTCGCCGGCACCGGGACAGAGCAAGAAGGCAATTCGGCAGAATTCCCCGCTCCTCGGCGTCAAATCGGCACGCTTCCAGCTTCCCGGCTGGTCGACGTCCTCCCCGGGGTGGCATTCCGCGATCAAACGCCGCGTTGGAGTTGGAACTTGGAGGTTTGGAACAGCGGCTGGCGTGCTGCTCCAAGGGGCGAACGAGTTCAGGGATTGCTCCGTGCTACTAGTACCTTTTTTGTTTCTCGTCGACCCCCGTGTCGTGTCCTGCTCGGGGAAGAGTTTGCCCACGAGGCGACGACTCGCTTGCGTCTGGACGCTGCCGTCCCTTCCAAGCCGGGACTACGTGTCCGGCAACTAAACGCCTCGGACCGTCCGCGTCGCGGAAGCAAGTAACGACGGCTCCCCGAAATCAAAGCCGTACTGCCGTAGGAAACGAGGCGAGGGATTTGCTACGACGCTACTCTTTTTTCTGAAACTACGGATCGAGTTCGTCTGCGCAACTGCGTGGTGGTGTATCGCGTGTGCACACGTGCTGCGTCTTGATGGGTAATCTTCTGCCGATCAAGAGCGTCAGTGAAAAAGCCAGGGTTCTCGTCGCATCCGGCGTCGCGACAGAGAGGCCGGAGGGCTGTGGCGCCTGAATGACACAAGGGCCCCACAGCTCGGCCGCCGCCGCCTCCCCTGCTCGCGCGGAGTGCGCCACGCCGGCCGCGGCCGGACGCCCGGGGGCCACGACCACGGGCCTCTCGCTGCAGCTCCGGCAGCATGGGGGCTCCCTGACAACTGCACGCGCCCTGCTCTCCGTTGGATCCGTGATCCGATCCCGAGTGTTGGTTCGGCGTGCGCTCACGCGCGGCTATGATGATCTCGTAGCTCGTGGGACCCGGGAGAGGCGACGCAGCGATTTTGATCCATGCTCGCGGTTTCATTCTTTTTTTTTCTTTTTGAATAAAAGCGGTTTTACTGCTGCATTTTGCTCACAGAGAGTGCTCTACTCCTAGACGGTGCTGCCTTCTCGTGCTGTGCCCGTCGGGTTCTTCTTCTCATGCCTGTCTACTCTTTTACTACTTACCATGTTTGCTATTGATAGTCTTTTAAAAATCTAATTTGAAGGAATAAGTAACTTGGAGCGCGTTTGACTATTGTGGGAACATCCATATTGCTACGGTATGGTAGCAGTCCTTTTATGGCATGTACTTCACACGCTTGTTTTTATCGTAAAAGTATAAAAAAGTGTTTAAAGCCACTAACTTTTAATTATATAGCGCATAGGCAAGTACGATGCGATGTATAGCGCAGCACAACTTCATTGGAATCTTGATAAGTATTTATCTTCGAGATTTTACGCGATGGTATTATGTGCAACACAAGTTATTTCTAAAATTACAAGAACCATCTAACTCGCAGCAACTTTATATCGCGCGCGAAATGAGTCATGAGTCATGGACTCTATCTCCACTCTTATCTATTTATATTGTTCATAGAATTTATGCATTCACGGCAAAAATATCTTCTTTTGACAACAATGGAACCGGTTATGATGAAGTTAACACAACCTACATTAACTTTTAAACATTTTCATTTTTCCATGGAACTATCTGATCCGCGTGATGAGACGGTCACGCTGGCACTTCCATTTGCCTAAGCCGTCATGACAGCCGTGCTCAGCGCGAACGTGGGCACGTGAGCCGTAGATAACAAGAGGGCCGCTGCCACCGGAAGCATATTATCACTCCACTAATAAAAAGATTTAATAAGTTGATTAACATCTCGGTTAATCAACCCGCGTATATATATATATATACTCACTCGAAGCAAAGCCGCGGAAAAACCAGAGGGGAGGCGAACGCTGACGCTGACGAGGAAGGGGAGGAAGAGGGAGAGGGAACTGGGACTTGCCGCCCCCGCCTCCAAATTCCCCACTTCTCCGCCACCGCCACCACCCACCCCTCGCTCCGCCCCGCCCCCCGATTCCGGCGTCGCCAAGCAACCCCGCTCCCCGTGCCGGTCCCAAAACCCTACCCGCCCAATCCGTCCGATTCCCAGCTCCCGGCCTCGCGTGGGGACCCTCGGAGCAGGGGATAGGCGGAGGATCGGATCGGCCGCCGGAGGAGCATTGGGCGATGGCCGCCGTGTAGGATGCAGCTGGACTCCGCCGGGCCGCCGCTTAGCTGCTGCTGCTGCTGCTGGAGTTCCGATGCTTCGGCCGCCGCGATCCTAAGAGCGGAGGGTGGAGTACCCGCGTGGACTGGGTTGGGCGGCTGGTTGATCTCCGTGAGCACCGGCGCCTGCGCGCTGGGAGGTGAGGAGGTGGTTGCGCGGGGCGTATGGAGAGGCCTCTGAGGGAGGGGGCCTCACCGGGGCCGTCGTGGGCGCCGAGCGAGTCCACGGCTTTCCGGGGGTATGCTGCGGCGGAGGGGGAGCGGGCGGGGGCGTCGCCGTCCGCCCCGGGCAATGGGGTTCCCGCCCGCTCAAGCAAGCTCCGCGCCGTCAGGAAGAGGCCTGTACGTTTCCTTCACCTTCCCCTCTCATGCGGCTACCCAGAGATGCTTCCTGCTGCCGTTCTACGGCCTTGCCATGCTGAATTGTCAAAAGATCGCGCAATTCGCAAACGCCGATGCAATTGGGTCGTATTTATTGTGCTGAAATGATATTAGCGAATCAAAAGTTGAAACTCCTATGGACTCCTATGGCTTGAATTATTCAAATCATCATCGTTGCTACACGCCTACACCTGCTGCCATTCTCTCTTGTTGCTTGCACGCGTAGATCAAGCAGCTATGGTTTGACCTGGTGGAATAGTGGATTCACTCGTATTGGCTTTTGATTCTTAATTTCGTAAGAAGCAAACTTTGTGCCTCTTTCAGGATTGCTAACCGATTAACTTGTACGCATCTTAAACAAAATTCATTTGCACTTATTTAGTATAAGCTTCATGTTTTTGACTCGCTGTAGTCTTGTAGTCACTAGTACTAATTTTCATTTGCAACTAGCACAACAAGAACATGTTCACTATGATCAAAGGTGAACTGGAGACAACTTAGATCATGCCAGGATACTTGTTATTGTTAAATCAAAAGATCTTTCTTTAGGTTGTTATGAGTGTTTAGACAATACAGACCTGATTAAGGGACGCAATACTATAAGGACATCCTTCAAGTGTTCTGCCACGAAAAGATGATCGGGTTTGATACACTATCATTCTTGTATATAATATATCCACCTCTTATCCACATATCTGTGATGACTTATACCTCTTATCCACATATCTGTGATGACTTACTCTAAACTACAGCTGTTTATTCATGCAGTTTGTTGCGAGATTAACCACAGACATCGTCCAAACTTTTGAAAAATGCAACCCAGAGTTTAAGTACTCAGAGTCACTAAACCCCAAGCGATTTCTCACCAATCCTGCAGTTCCCGCTCACAACGATGGTCATGACAATGCAAATTCTGACCTCATCTTGTATGTCAACCTGGAACTGGTTAATAGAAAGTCAGACCGGAGGTTAGTTTTCTTTTTCGAAGTACCAACTTCTTCCATTTCTCAATATAAGGCCATTTACTCAGGAGTTTCCATTTCACAATATAACTAACCCTACTTTAATGGGTGCATGTTTGTTCATTTGCCATCAATTTTCCCTTAAAAACTTAATGCCTCCTTGTTCTAGTCATATGTGGACTTATGCTTTGAAGAGGTGACTATTATCTCTTTTTTTTGGCAATTACTGTACATTTTATTCCAGATAAATTTTGCTTTGGGTGAAATTTATTTTCATATAATATTTGAGAACAATTTAGACAAGCCTCGATAAGTTGTTTATTAGAGTTGGGCTTTCACAATGTTTAGATTGTTCTTTCAATAAGTGTGGCTTATATGATAAAACTTCACTGCTCCACTACTATTTGACAGTTTTCATTTCAGACTTCAGGATCTTGAAACATGGACATGTTTAAATTAGGCTAAAGTTGTGTTGGCTTTTGTTAATTAGGTATGTTGTCCAAGAAATGCTTGGGCAAGGTACCTTTGGACAGGTTGCAAAATGCTGGGATGCAGAAACCAACAATTATGTTGCAGTGAAAGTTATAAAGAACCAACCTGCCTTTTACCAGCAGGCTATCATGGAGGTCTCTCTATTGAGCTTGGTACGGTACTTTAATTTGCATGCTAGTATATACTTTTGTTGGATGCATTGAATAATTTGAATCTCAACTGTGACTATAATATTGCCTGCAGTTAAATGAGAAGTTTGATCCTGATGATCAGCACCACATTGTCCGAATGCTGGATTTTTTCCTCTACAAAAATCATTTGTGTATAGCCTTTGAAATGCTTGGTCACAACCTGTAAGATAACTTTCATTTAACTATGTTCATCAATCATCTGCATTAGATTTCATTCATGCAGTGACATAAACCTACATCTTTATAGGTATGAGCTGTTGAAAAGGAATAGCTTAAGAGGTTTGCAAATGAAATATGTACGGATTTTCTCAAGACAGGTCTGTTGTCATTTTAATATGTTGAATGGACCTTTAATGTATTTATTGCAATATGTGATGTGTGTATTGTTTTTTCAGATATTGGATGCATTGATAGTCATGAAAGATGCTGGTATTATTCATTGTGATCTAAAACCAGAAAACATCCTTATAGCTCCAACGTGAGTTGCTTCTTATCAGTATCATGTGCTGGCGTCCATCAATCCTGTAGCCTGATGACTACGTGATGACTTTTGCAGTGTAAAAACAGCAGCTGGAGTGAAAGTAATTGATTTCGGATCAGCGTGCATGGAGGGTAAAACCATTTATTCATATATTCAGGTTTTGTTTGAACTCACTGAGCATTTTAAATTTTGTTGCTTTAGTACTATTTGTTGATTTCAAGTCAAGTTTGTACCATTTCCTTTTTCAGAGCCGTTATTACAGGTCTCCGGAAGTACTTCTTGGTTATCCGTATCCTATGTGGCATCTACAATCAGATGCATTATCTATAGTCACACAAGCATCTCATAATGCACAAATTGTTCTGTTTTTGTTATTCTATGTTTGCGCATTATTATGAATGCCAGCTTGTGCGCTTAACAAATGCTAGATATACTACTGCCATTGATATGTGGTCATTCGGCTGTATTGTTGCTGAGCTGTTTATTGGGTTGCCTTTATTTCCTGGAGCATCAGAATATGATGTACTTTGCCGTATGATTGAGATTCTTGGGTTAGTACTTCCTACTGAAAAAATTCTCTCTTGGTTTTAAGTTTTGTTTAGTAACTTTGTGGGCAAATCACCTATACTGGATTAGGCTGTAACTGTTTGAGCACTTTCGATTAAATTAAGAAACTTGAACACTGTAAATATCTGCTTTCTCAAAATTCATCTATAAACAGTGGGCAACCGCCAGATGATCTACTTCGTGAGGCTAAAAACACCGGACGATTTTTTAAGCATGTTGGAAGTATCTATCCTGGTAGTGAGGCACGGAATGGCACTGGCAGTGCATACAGAATTTTAAGTGAAGACGAGATCGAAGCGGTAAGTTTTAATGGTTTTCTTGAAGATTATGCTTAAGGTTTCTTCAATATCATGCCTTATCCTTTACCGGTTTTACCTTATTTACATCCCTCAATACAGAGGGAGTCCAAGAGGCCAAAGGTAGGGAGATGGTATTTCCCTCGTGGAAGGCTCGACAGACTCATATTTACATACCCTTGGAAGAATTTGAGTGAGGAAACCTTGCCAGGTTTGTTCTGGAATCCTTTCTTTCAGTATAGAACTATGTGGCCTTCATTGTTCATTTGTTCTTTTCTGAAATTTGGGGGTAGTTTCAGTGCAATACATTGTATCTGCGTTGTATGGTGTTTCTTCGTCACAATGTTTTTGGTCCACCCAATGATCTAATGGTACTCCCTTTTTTCTTAGTTTTTTTAACAACTCACAGGGGATGACACGGAGACCCCTCAACCCACAAAAATTCCTATAATAATACTGTACCACAAATACTTTCTTCAATCGCTGAACTAGAATTTATATTTATCAGTGAGGTGTGCACTAATGTGGCTAGATGATGACTCTGCAGCTCAGTGACGTGCACAATTGTTACAAGAAAACACGAGCTACATGTCTCATCCATATTGCGTGCTGCAGTTGAATATGATTAAGAGGAGAAATTAGATGAACTTCTACTCCTTGCATTTACTGGAGTTACGAATCATTTTTGTCCTTTATTATTGAGGCAGTTAATTCATTGGAATGACAAGTGCAAATTTCTTGAATGAAAAATACTATTCCCATCTGTTCCAAAAAAAAAAAAATCATAGCAATCATAATTCTTTTGGAAGTACAATGATATATTCACTTCTTGCGATTTTGTTCAGAGACAGAAAAGGCTGATTGCCTGGCATTGGTTGATTTCTTGAGAGGTCTTGTTGAGTTTGATCCGAATAAGCGGTGGTCACCACTGCAGGTATTCACTGATGATACTGGTACATTTTCTTTTTTGGGTATAATATTCTCTTTGTGAACTGGAATATATTTCAATTCTCATGCCCGGGAACTTTTTTTATGTTGGGAAATTCTTGTATTGTAGTAGTTTTTAATGCTCCTATTACTGGTTTGATACTGAGGTTTATACTTTACTTGATTTCAATGGCATAAATTTATTTTTTGAAGAATCATCATATGACTTGACAATTCCGAAAACCTATTTCAGGCCTCATATCATCCATTCATCACTGGTGAAGCCTTCACTGGTCCTTATGAGCCTGTCCAGGAGACTCCACGGATTGTAAGTACAATCATAAATTAGATTTTCATTACAGGATATGCTCCAAAAGGTATGTGAGAGAAGTTAGGAAATATCTGGTTTATAAGTCATGCATCTTATGTCTTCTTTTGTGTTGTAGCCTGTAGGTCGTGCTGCAGTAGTTGACCACAACCCAGGAGGAGGTCACTTGCTAGGTGCTGGTCTTTCTCCTCAGGTTGTAAGCATTTTCTCTTATGCTTTTAGTTGACAAGTTGTAAGATATTCCTGTAACATCTTAATTATGGCTTTTCTAGGTTGGAAGCATTAACAGATGCCTACGATTTAATAATGCTTTGCAACCAAACATGCCTTCGTACGGAAGCAGTTGTGGCAGTTATGGTAGCCATGGTAGCTTTAACGATAATGCTGGTTTTGCAAACAGCTATGGAAGCTATGATTTTAACAGTCTCAACATTTATAACTCACCAATGGATCCTCCTGGGTTTAATTTACGTTCCCAAGCTGGAGGATCATTTCTAGGATCTAGTCCTGATATTCGACGAAGACCTCATCTCTCATATGGTGGAGGCATTCGGTTAAGTCCTGGAGGTCCGGGGCCTATGTCTCTCGGGGCCAGTCCATCACAATTTACACCACCAAATTCCCAGATGCAAATCCCAGGTGCTAATGGAAAGTATGGTGCCTCTCCTTCAAGAGGTGCTCATGGCTCCTCGTTGGGAAAGGCTGCTGCTGTAGGCCAGTATAATAGGAGGAGGAATCAGGGTTATCCACCTATGCCAATGCCACCACATGAGCACACATCTCAACCAATCCAGGGACACCAAGGAGATGGTGTCAGTGCTGCTCGCTTTGATGCATATAGTCAAGGAAGTTCTGGCTACCTACACAACACACTCCCTAATTCTGGTCATTATAGCTGGAGACCTCAAAGAGGTGTTGGCAATGGTTTACCTTCGGACCCTTCTTCTAGTCATGGTTCTTTTCCACCCACCAATTACAATGGTTTTCCTCCTCTACACTCCTCCGACGTGTCAGCAGATACATTGCCCTCCACTTCATCAATACCTGATCCAGCCGACTGGGATCCCAACTATAGGTATAATGGTGCATTTTAAAGTTATTTCTTTGTAACGTACCCTACATTACAACTTAGGTTTTTTTAATTATAATATGCAGTGATGAGTCACTCCTGCAAGAGGATCGTTCATTGTCACTTGAGTTGAGTGGTCTTCACCTGAGAGACTCAAGTGGTCAAACAAACAGATCTAGCAGATTGGCACCTATTCCAAGTCATGATATTGCAAGTTCAAACCCTTCGGCATTGAATCGGAGGTATTGTAGTATTTTTCTTGATGTGATTTATTCCATGTGCTCAGCCGTTCCAAAAAGTTTATGTTACAGAAGTACCCTTCTTTTGAAAGCTTGCTTCTGATCAATGGCCAACAGGGATGCATTAGTTTCATGAGATTTTACATTATGCCGCTGATCAATTCTTAATACATTTACATAGTTTGTCTGCATCTTTAGGATGCTGCTGGTTTCTATTGCATTATACCTTGCACTATTGCATGCCTTCAAGGAACAATCATTGTTGAAACTGATGTTCCATGTATGAAAGTAGTAATGATTTTCCCGCTTTTCTTTCATTTAAATTTCCTGACTCAATTTTGAAAGGATCCAGACGCTCTTTTACCATGCATATCCTACTGTCCGTAGTAAAGTTCCACTGGAGTTGTTGTTTGCGAAGTTGGGGGTACATTTTCAGCTCTATTTTACCACACTGTTGCATTTAATGCCTTTCTAGAACCTGAACTTTTTATGATAAAAACTTTTTAGGCAAGTGATTATGCTGTTTTTAGGACGGAATGATGCTTGCCATATAGCTATAGTTTACTATTTTTTTCGACCAATTTAACCTGAATTGAAGCACGAGGAGACATTTTCCCTGCACTAATTACTATACATGTTTTTTGCTGTAGAACGGGACACCTGTTTCATTCATCATCTCATGGAGATAGTGCCCATCCTCCAGGTCATGTCACCTTGGATGGTTACAACCATGCAAATTATTCTCAGCAGAGTTTGCCAAGCTTTCATGGACAACCATTTCAGCAGTACAACAATATGACTTCCAGTTACATACGTCCGATGAGGACTCAACACAATGGCCGGCCTGTCTGGACTAATTATAGTTTGGCAGAACCTCCACCCACTAATATGGGAGATGGAATGCCCTGGGGTAATTTTCATGCTTTCATACTTAAAGTATTTCTCTATCTGTCTGGTCAACTGGTCGGTATAGCTAGGTACTTTGCATAGTTATTATATTTCCTTCCATTTACAGTTCTCTTTTCCACCTTTTATCTTAGGTAAGGCATGCTTTAGAAATTTTAATTGACGTTATCTTGTTTTAGTCCCACCTTAAGCAGTCTCAATGTCATATTTGCATCTTATAAGCTTCACTATTAAGATTCAGAGAGATGGATGTTGCAGTACACATCACTAGTTGAATCGTGACAAAAAAAAAAATTCATAGTATGCTCAAATCCTACAGTTGTGCACTTTCTATGCGCATGGGACTGGATAACAGTCGTTAAATGCCAGACCTGTTTCGTGACAGCTAGCGCACGTGATATTAACTTGTTTGTTGTGATACAATTATATTTATTTTCAGGAAACACTTTATCTTGTTATCCTATTCTACATTTAGACTGAGCTTAGAAATTTTTATATAGTTCTGTGTTCCAATTGGCATCCATTTTAAATTATATTGGCAAAAATAGTCGTTTTAGTCCCTAAACTTTGATCCGAGGGTCAAGTTCATTCAGATCGGCCAATATAGTCCCTCAACTTTCATTTTTGAATCAAATTCATCCTTATGCTGATATTATAATCCATAAAAGCATGAGATGTATAAAAAAATCTCTTTGCCCTTGGCTCCTACCCATTCTAAATGCATTTAGGAGCCGAACATCACAAGCATTTAGTTGGGAATATAGAATTTTATTTACCCATGCATTGTATTGTATTACAGATGCATGGAGAGTAAAATTAAAGCTACTTATTACATAATTACGTACCACGCCATATAAAATGTTGTGAAAAGTTGAGCGAACAGTAAAAAAAGTGGAAATTGAGGAGGAGAAAAAGAAACCATGGGTAAAAAGGATTTTTTTTGCATTTATCTTATGTATTATGGAGTATAATATCACCACAAGGACGAGTTTGACCTCAAAACAAGAGTTGAGGGGCTATATTGGTCAATTTGGAAGTTGAAGAACGAACTTGATCCTTAGGATAAAGTTAGGGGACCAAAATACCTATTTTGCCAATTATATTCAAGATAATACTGATACAAAATCATCGTTGTGCAGGAGGGAGAGCTGGTCACTCGTTTGCAGCAAGCGGACTGCCACCTTCCGTTGCAAGAAAGGATTTTGGGAGGATATTTTAGTCGTGGATATGGAGGAACGCGGAATGCCACCAAATCGATGGCATCGGCTCGTTTGCTTTTGCAATTCCGGGTTGGTTTGTTTGTGGGCGTGGTTGCTTTATGCAATGTGTTGGGTTCCTCCGATGTTTGTCTCCCTGGGATGCTCCGATTCACAAGATATAGTAAGGTTATGATTTATAGCGTTCGTTTTTTGTGAGTTTACCTGCACGAACTCCAGTTCAGAAAGTCAGTTGTGCTCATTGGTACAATCCTTGTGAGTTCTGCAGGCAGGCCCCATAGTTTTCCTGACCTGATTATTTTCTTTTCTACTTTTTTCTGTTTTTTTTTTCTTTCACTTCGATAGAGAGAGAGAGAGAGAGTCGTGTGGGCCGTGATATTTTCTCTTTTGTTTGGAGGTTTTATTTTCCTAGCTGAATATAACGCGTCTCACCTCGTTGGTACGGAAGCCTCGACAGTTGCCATTTCAAAAAGGAAACGGTCACGCAGGGGTGCAGAAACAGAATCTGTGCCGCCTCACTTCTGAAGAACCAATGTGGCTCCTGCGCGTATCAGACGAAAATACAGGGTAGTGGAAACATAGGAAACAGCTCCTATCCCTTGGACTGTACCTGCCGTTGGAAGCTGCTTCCAGCTTCCGGCACCCCGGCGGCGCCAGCAGCCAAGTTAAGCCTCCGGCACCGATCTTTTATTCAACCAATCAATGGCTATCAACGCAACGCATTGCTCTATGCCCCTTAGCAATGCTGGAGCGTCAAATGTAGTAGCGTGACGAATGGCAGGACGAAGTGAGGCCGCTGTAATTGCTATGCATGCGACGGGTCATCGTAGACCCGGTTGTGACAGGTCGAGTCACAAGGGTACGGGCAGTCGATCTTCTGGAACAGGCTGCGGTCGAAGAACCAGTCGCCGACCGCGTCTGCTATCGTCTGCACAGGCGAGAAAAAAGCTCCGTCAGGTCGAGCATCAGACGCCTCTCGATCTAGCTGTGAACCACACGATTTGATCCGATGGAAATGTAAGCTTCAGAGTTTTCGGGGTGCATTACTGTGTTTCCGAGCATGGGGGAGTCAGATGAGAACCACAGCTCCTGTGTCTCGGACTGGCAGTGCACGTAGCATGAGTTTATGAACAGCCCTCTGGAGGCGGAGCTCCCTTGTTCCGCCACTGCCTTCAGAAAATCATCCCTGAATCCTGCACCAAACATTTTAAGCAGTACGACTTGGTTAAGCATGGACATCATGGCAGGCCTGTTGGAAGATACTGATGCAGTAGAACCAACCCTGCAGTACCCGGAGCTGCGCTGCAGAACACTGGTCTATGTCATGCTTACAGCTACGCCATGTACCCCGAGGGTCAGCAACTCCTGGCACCAAAATGTTCCTTACCTGCAGCAAGTATGTGTATGTCATGGCAACGCAAAAAAGATTGATGAAAATAGCAGAATATCAGCATATTTACAGTTAAGAAGGTCTTCGGATGATAACCTGCCATGAATCATATGCTGCGTTGAGGATGAACAGAGGTGTCTGCGTCTGTTTTACCTCGTTCTGGGGGAAAAAGCACTGCATCGATGCAACATGTATTTTTGAGTCCGTGAAATCTGTTACCTCTGCCACAGGTGCATCATGGTGCTGCTTGAAATTTACATCTTACCAGTCCTGGAGGTAAGGTTGAAGTGCATGAAGAAGGTAAATTCTTCGCTGAACCCTAAGCCATTTAAAAACAAACGTAATCAGGTTCGGACAGACAGCATAATAACAGTTGAACAAAGCTTTCCGGAAAATGAAAAAAAAATCTAGTTTGTTTAATCAGCTGAATTCAGGCATATTGGCATAGGAATCCTCTCATTATCATGTACTCGATGTGTTTCAGTTAGCCCCACATGATATTCATCAATAACCACTATAAAATGGTAAGTAAAAGTGCATACATGTGTTGCAACCACATCGTTGAAAAAGGCAGCAATGTACCCCACTCCAGCAACATCTTTCCTATCAGCACAAGGATCAGATATGTTAGAAAAGCATTTCAATATCCAGAAAGCCTATGGGAGGAATTCCTTTTTGTTTTCCAGGCAATGCACTTTGTTCTATTTTAATGGCAGTATATTTAAAAGACTCAAAATCATATGGGGTGTTTTTTCTTTTACCTACAAACTGGCTACTAGTACAAGTGCTATTGCCTTACTCATTGATGAAGAAACCAGCATCGGAAAGGCATTTAACTCTGGCACTCGATGGTAGAAGGTCATGAAATCTGTCGCAGTGTAGTATGGAGGTTAAACCGCCAGCGGAACATCCTGAAATTAGAGCCTGGCACAATTTTAGTTAGTCTTGCAAACCCTTGTGGTTGCCAAGAACTATTCTCATAAGAATTCATACGTTTTCAGCTTTGTCCATCCCTTTGGCGAGCAGGTCCTCCATGACAGCTTGCCATATCCTTGCACCTCTAAAGTGTAGCTTTGTTGTCTGAACAAAAGGAAAACGAGGGGAAAAAACTAAGGTGGGAGACTTATAGTAGTCCAGTAGATATTCTTATAGTACAATGTCGTCAAAGTTGCAGAATCAGGTCCTTAATTCTGATCAGTCGTAAAATTGTATGACAGAATCGAGATCTTGACAACCATATGATGTTATCATCTGATCTGAAAGAAAAGAAAACAGAAAATAAAGTAATTATGGACTATGAACTCACAGGATCGATTTGTTCGACATCGCCGGTAAAAGATGATCCATCACAGTACCGGACCTTGACCTTGTTCCAATTGTAAAAGTCTGGTTTTGATGATTGCACAAGCATTCAGCATGCGAAGCTAAAGTCTAGGATTCTAGGCGGTCTGAATTTCTACAAAGCGATGGCACGGACAGAGTAATTTCTCCATCGAGGAACTACTGAAATTCGGTACCTGGGTTGTAATCAGGGGTGTCGCTCAGGATTCCGGAGAAGGCAATCTGCGTCGCCATCTCCTTGGAGGACCCCAGCCGCGTGCGCTTCCGTTGCAGGCAGCTCGTGACATTGTTGCACCATCCTCCCCCCTATCAGCCAATCGGGTGAGTGGAACTGAACTGAACTAAACATTTTCCCCAGAAGCAGCAATCGCTGAATCACGGACACACCACTCTCCTTCGAAAACTGACCTCAAAATGCACCAGCCAGCTGTTCACGCCGGAGCCGGAGCCGCGGGCGAGGTGATACGCCGGCGCGCTCCCATCCAAGCACACTAGCAACAAGCACGTCAGGCACACGGCATGGAAACTCTTCGATCCTCAGGAGGACGAGAGCGGAGGGGAAGGAATCGGCGACGAACGAAGAGAAGCCGCGCTTACCTGCTCCTTTGGCCACGGCGGTTTCCACGTAGGTGATGTCCACGAGCAAGCCGTCCACCGCGACGAGCGCCAGCGCGCAGGCCAAGGCGCGGCACCACCAGACGTAGAGGCTCCCGTCGGCCATCCTGAGGACGAGAAGGCGTCGAGAACAGGTCGGTGGAGGACGCAACGCAACCCAGGAGAACCAAGCTACCTATCGCTGCACTAGCTAGCCATGGAAACGAAGCGGGAACGGACCTGGAACGGCAAGGCGGCGTCGCGGCGGCAGCCTCCTACCCCCGTGCGGCGAGTCACGGCCTCACGGGGACGGGGTGGGTGGCGGGGGCGGAAGAGGGGCGGACGGGACGGGGCGCCCAGCAGCGCGAAAGGTTTGCTGGGGGGTCCGGCTCCCTTGCTCTTTTTCGGGTTCTCCCCCACCGCGTGAGTGGCGCCAGCCGTGCCGACTGCCGAGCGCCGGCCCCCCGCGTTTGGTTTCCACGCCCGGGCGGCCGCGTCCTTTGTTCCTTTCCTTTCTTTCCTTCCCTGTGTGTCCACTGTGTCCGGGCTCCTCCAGGAGGTGGCTCCGCGGGCGTGCATTGAGTGCGCGCGTCCGCGGCGCGATGATCCGGCCATCAATGGTTGCCGTTTGTTCTGTCCGGCTGGGGGGTTTTCCACTTCCACCAGCGGCGGCGGCGCTGTACAGCACCGCGGGTGCCGTGGTGGGGGTGGCGAATTGAATGGGCGGGAATTCGAAAAGCTACGGTCCTGCGCAGCACGGCCGGCCATTTTGCTTAGGCCCGGGATGGGGTAGGCTCGTCCGCACTCGGCAGAGGTCCGGTGGCGAAAGCGACGGGCCGCGCACGCGAGCGATCTCTGGAGGGGGAATCTGGGGTGGACCGTGGACGACCTTCCGCCGTTTCTCATTTTTCAAATAAAACTAGAAAATCCGTGAACAACCTCAAGTTAATTGTTAGAAATCAACTTGTAAAAGTATGTACTTTCGCTAAAATTTGATACGGTGCGTTACTTTCCAATATTATTACCTCATTCACTTACCTGAAAATGATCATATGAGGGGCAGAAATTGTAGCGAGAGCTAGTGGAGTAATTCAATATATTAGAAAGTTAAAAACATCTATGTAACATGTTCGATGGCTATAAAGTTTAATCATTTAACTATACATCTTTTTCTTTTATTGCAAAAATTCCTTATGTTTCCTTGCATAGGTAAACCTCTAACAGATCAGAATAATTAAATCGTATATCTCTATCCCTCTCCGTGACGTTTTATCGAAACAATGGCTCACCTTGTCAGGACAGTAAAAGGCAATAGCCAGGATGGATCTGTTCCCGTTGGAGCCTAATCTGGAACGATAATATAGTGATTCAGACACATGAATGAGATTTCATCATTTGGGTAGGTAAGGAGGAAAAGAGTATGCAGTTTCATTCATTAGATTTGAGCGTCAACAGTTTACATACCTGTAGTGGTAAGAATGTCTACCTGCAAGTTATCCTATGCAATGTTAACTGCCTAATACAAAGGGAGCATTACAATATTTCAGAAGTAACTATTTGGTGGTGATAAAAATGGCAGTTGAGGCAAATAAGAGTGTGGAGATGAAAATATTGCTATCATCTAAAATGATGCATAGGCTTAGCATGACTCCTGCTAAGTAAGATTAATAAAAATTTTCATATCAAAACTTAGCTTTATATTCCAAGCACAGTAAAATACCATGCCAAGTTTAAGGGACCCACTTAGCATGACCTTAGAAATTTCGCTCAACATTGTGTTGCAGATGAATTTTATTATATTCCTGCGGAGTCATACGTGCATTTTTTCTGAACTAAATATTCAAAAATTTCATGATTGTACTAATTATTATCATGAAGGGCACTCTACATAATTAGCAGAAAAGTTACAACAATACAGTTTGCAGGCCAGGACATAATTTGAGATTGTTTGATTCAGTGACTCTCTTAAACATAAAAGTAGTTCTGACCGACAAGTTCGCGAGCTATGTTTTTTTTCTAAACATATGAACAGAAACTAAATTCTCCTGATTTCTCTTCCTTTCCGTGCAGCTACAATATGGAAAGAGAACGGAAACAAATATGATCAAAGAAGGGGAAAATCACATTTGTTTGTTTCTACCTTTGTAGAGCGCAGCAGTCAATGAAGTAGGCACCAAATTGTGCAATTAGACCAAAATGCATTGGCAATCTTGCAGTTTGTCGTCGCTTACCAGAGCCTCGTAGAGCTAGAAAGCTCCCAGCTTTATTGCTTCCAATGTCATCTCGTTGCTCCGGAGCAAATCCAGTTGAGGGCGAGCAGGGGCTCCTCGATTGTACGGGCCTTGCTGCTGCTTCCAAACGGCCGAGTGCACGGGCCTTGCAGCTCTTGGCGAGGAGGCCGAGCGCCTCGACTCTGCGGGCCATGGCTGTGAAGTTTATGAGCGAGGGCAACACGCCTGTGCGCACCTCAAGGCGGCAGCGCACATGGCTAGGCTGCGACCTGCGAAGACGTGGGTGGCGACGGTCGAGCCTGCGAGCATGCGAGGCGGGGGGGACAAGTTTCTACTCCCTCCATTCCGCAAAGGATGACGCTGTAGTTCATTTCAAAACGTATCTAAATATTTGACGTCGTGACTTACGGAATAAAACTTTTACCGATTTTGGCCTTGTCACTCCAGCGCCGTCCCGGAGAGCTCGGCCTCCGCTGCTCCTCCCCGACCCACGCCGCAACAGTTCAGCCTCCGCTGCTCCTCCCCGAGCCACGCCGCCATCTCGCCGAAATCGCTGCTCCTTCCCCGACTCACGCGCCAATCTCGCCGCAATCACTCCACCTCCGCTGCTCACTCCCCAACAGATGCATCGCTCGGGCGGTGCGGCGGTCCACAGAGCTAGCGCGGCGACGGTGGCCATGGGGTGCTACAAGCCCGTCCGGAGCGAAGACGCCCGCGCTCGCGATGGATCTGGAGGCCGCGAGCGATGGATCTGGAGGCCGGCGCGCCGCGGCACCCCACCAAGGCAATGCTGAATAGTGGAGCTGCAGGCCGTCCGGTAAGATTCTCCGCCCAGCTTCCTCCTCTCGCGGAGCTGCAGGCCGTCATCCTTCTTTTCTGTTTTGGGTTTTGGGTTGCTGTCTCTGGCCAAGTCGTCAGCTTATCCCCCCTCCCCTGAAGGTTTTGGGGGTGCCTGTTTCAGCTGCTTGCATCCTGTTCACCAGGATCTGCGGAAGAACGAGATCTGCTCGCTTCAGTTTTTTCGGCGGGATGTACGGCACCAAGATCTGCGGAATCTACAGTTTTTCTTAGGATTATTTTGGACCAAAATTTCTCCACCATGTTAGTCTTAATCTTGGCCTGTTTTCCTAAGCATTTGCCTGATTCAGTTCATGCTTGTTCTCGTGCAGGACTCCGTGATGCCGGTTCTTCACCCGGGAAAGCCAGCTAGCACCTGCAGCTCACCGCTGCATTGCTCTTTGCTGGTCTGATGTGAAGAATTGTTGATACTGCCTTGAAAAAATTCACCTTCTTTTGCCGCATCATGTTATTTGATAAGTACTCATGTTAATTTCCAGCATCTGGATGGCAAGGTACTAATAATTGAAGCCAAAAGATGGATGGATAGTTCCTGCATTTCATGCTGCACTTCCAGTCAGCTGCTGCCGGCCAACCCATGTGCACCAATGCACAATTTTTGACAGGCATTGTGCCTGCCCTGGATCATATCAAGTTCCTTCTGCGTACCAAAAAAAGCAGGTTGTTCAGCTGCAACATATTGTAAATTGAACAACAGGAGGCAACCTTGCTTTGACAAATAGAGGGTGATCTACTTCTAGAGCATGTTTGTTTAGTTGTGTATGTCTCATGTATTATGCCAAATGCATGAATATTTCAAGATCAGAATAAAAATTTAGATCTCTTTTGACTATTCCAGGAGTGTGCAGCTACTCAAACAAAACCCAGTACTCTTTTCATTTGGTGGAATAGATGTGGTTGTTTTACTCATAATTTTCAGTAATTCTGAAGAATGTTCAGAGCACTTCCTTATTTTCAGTCTGAACATATGTAAGGACTTATATCACAAACAAAAAATGGAATCTCACAACCAGATAAACATCATCACAGGACCAAAATAAATTAAAAGATTGCTCCACACAGAGTACTCTATGCACTAAGAAAAGTACAGGAAACGTTTACATGGAAACTACATTGTCTTAATGTCAATTAGGCTGATGACGACTTCACTCAACTGCAGCAACTTGGTGAACAGCAGCTCAATCACTCTCTCCCTGTAGAATCAGTTTGAAACAAAGATAACAGTAAGGTTGCTAATTACTCCAGTGAAAAGATAGACAATTAAGAGCAGGAGCATAACTATGGAATAGTAATCTGAATTTGCTAAAGAGTATACATAGTGCACCATCACATACCTCCTGAAACCTGCGCCATAACTTCGTTAACCAGTGTGGCGTCACATTTCAGCTGCAAAGGAAGGCAACCTTGCCTCTCAAGCATTAACTTTCTTATATGTGGAATATCATAACCGTTTGCACCTCCTATTCTCATTATTTCCCTCAAGCAACTATGAAGGGTCAAAAAAATTCGATTTGCCTGACACACCGGATAATCCTTAAACGCCTTATCCACAGCGGCTACCAATTCTTGTGTGGTTCTGCATGCAGATTTGTGTTGTAGTGACTGAATAGCATTGAAAAAGCCTAAATCCAATATGTTCATGTCCGGGGAGTTTGCTGGCTGACATATAATCCTAATATCAAATCCCCCTTGTTGAGCCGCCTCACAAAAAAGTCTATCGCTTGGAGAGATATGAGGTTTAGCGTTGTCTTGCTGAATGTATATGATCTTTCCCAAATCCTCTCGCGGCCATTTGTCATGAATAGCCGGTATAACCTTTTCGATCATAAACTCTCTCATCACGTCCTTGTCGACCGAGTCAATTGGCTTCATCTCAATTGTACCTGCTGGTCGGTTGACACTAGATCTTTGGGCTGCAACATATTTCACTAATGGGAAGCAACCGATTTTGCCATCAAAAGTGCAATTCCCATTGGAGTCGAACCTTGGTCGAGCTATAGCAGTCAAAAACATAACTCTAGGAATATGATTCTTATGTTTGCTTGTCCGTAATGGATGGTGCTCACCAGGGGGACCATAGTACCTTAGAGTGCTCTTTGTGATGTTAAACCATTTCTCATCAATATAAACATAATCGAATAGCCCCTGGAACATAGGATCGTGTGGTATGCTTGTTGCGTCAAGCATACGTAGGCACCAACTGAGCCGAGCGTTTTTGTTCTCATCTGTCAAGAAAGGCTTCAAGGTGTTTGAGACACGCTTTATTTCACCTGCTTTTTTCATCCGGTGGAACTTGGTTATACTTATGTGTAGGTGACGAGCCGCATCTCCCATTGTGGCACGTTCTGAGATGGGAACGCTGCTAAGTGCTGATACATCACACTCTTGCTTCTTGCGTCCGCACCTATTCTTCTTCCGATTTGAAACATCTACGGGGCGACCCTGATCCAAGCAAGCTTTTCCTCTCCGCCAGATTCTTTGCACTGTTCGCACACTTACAGAGTATAATGCAGCGACCTCAGCTGTCTCATGGCCTACCAAATCACCTTTTTTAGCCATCCCCAACAATGAATCAAATATTAACCTTCCTTTCTCGGAACTAACTTCTTGATGCCTATGTGCATTTCCTTGAACAACCTCATCATTTAAATCAATATTAAGCAGTGCTCTTTGACTTGGATTGCTTGGATTAGTTGTGGAAGGTAATGGAGATGTTCCATGCTGCAGGGAAGGGGATCTCGTCCTTGGCGACAACATTACTCTGCTTAATGGAGATATGAATAGTGGCATGGTCACATGAGGGGACTTTCTTATCCTGCTCATTTGCTCTCCTTGCTGAGAATCTTGTTCTGCTTCCACTCTTTGACCATGATTGCTTATCTCGGTCGTGGAAGCCAATGGTGATGTCCTATGTTGCGCAGAAGAAGACTTTATCCTTGGAGATATGAACAATGGCCTGATCACGTGAGGAGACTTTCTTTTCTTGCTAGTTTGCCCTCCTTGAGAATTTAGCAATCCTTGAATGGCCCTGCATACCCGAGAATCAATTAAGCTATGAGGGAACAAGTAATGCATAATTTAACATGAAAAAACTACTATTGAAATGTGTAACAGAGAAAAAGGATGGGACAATATTACTGTAGAATAACAAGTTGGCAAGCTGAAACTAACAACAAAAACAAATTGTAAAAATGTGGTTCTCACCTTGTATGCACGGTGGGAACTAAAACAGCAGTTGGCAAGCTTGGACTTCCACTCGACGAGGGGGCTGGACCAGAAAACAACCCCATTGGTGGTGCACTGCTGCCAATCTCCCCTTCCTTGACTATGTTCACCAACTCCTCACGCCGGCGCGCAGCTGTTTCAGAGAGGCACTTGAGGCTGCTCTTGGGTTGACGATTAGGCAACAACGGAGGGACAAAGGTTTTACGACGCCCCATGAGGAAACTCTGACAAAGCTGCTAAAGTCAAAATGTGTTGGAATTAGAAAGTTAATCATACAATATTGTAATCATACAATATTGTTTTACGACGCCCCATGAGGAAGTTATTCTTTCAGAAGTAACAATGATAATTGCTTGCATCCTGAAAGACAGGCTCTGAATATGCATCCAGAATATGCTCTGAATATTGCAGAACTTTCCTGACCTTGAGAAATACTCAGTTATGGTCCATCAATTTCAATTCTCGAGTAAGATTATTCACTCTTTTCACTTTAATCTTCAGTCCTTCCCTCCCCTATCAGCTTGATTAGGTGATCTGTCTAATAATGGGTTCCAAAAGAATGTCTGTGTCGGCTTGGAGTATCAGCCAAAGAATTGCAGCAGTGTTAGCTGCTGGTTTGAAATTTGGCTCACCTGACTATGCTAGAGAGATGACAACAACTCGACGGGTCCCCTGCGAGAGAGCTAGAGACGAAACATTATGCCGGGGTCAACTCAAGGGATGGCAGCGGCACCTCGTCGCTGCTCGTGACGAGTCTGCCGAGAAGAGGGAGCGCAGCTACCTGCAGGAGAAGGACGGATGGGGATGCCGATGCCGCCTGCAGAGAGCAGAGAGCCGAAGAGGTCTGAGGGTCGAGGTGCGGCAGGACGCCCGCCGGAGGAGGCGCGCGGGCTCAAGAAGCAGCAGCTGCAGGAGGAAGAAGAGGGAGAAGCCAGGACGGCAAACACACCAGCGAATCGCGCAGTGCCGGAGCTGTGGAGGTGAGACGAGGAGCTACGGAGGACCGCGCAGTGCCGGACCTCCGCTGGCCACCACCGGTGACGCTACGTCGTCTCCTCTCTCTCGCCGCGGGGGTGGCTGCTACCGGCACCGCGGATAAGGACCCCAAGAGTCAGGGCCAGCGTCAGGGGCGTCCGGGCACGGTGGGGGAGCGGCCTCGTCGGGTGGCTGCACGGGAGGTGGCGGCGCCGCCCGGGATCTCGGTGAGGACGGCGCCGCTCGGGGAGATCGGCAATGTCCGGGCGTGTTAGGGGTAAATCTGAAGGGCAAATCGGTCATTTTGCTGTTACCTTAATTTTTTCAAATATGTTTGAAACGACAAGCTTTAGGAAACGGAGGGAGTAGCGCACAGGACGGCTGCGCCCCCCTCATTCCGCATAAGCCCTCGGCCGCGTAGCGTCCCGGTCCAATAATGCGCTGGTCAATGTTGGAAATTCCTTAATTCTAGCAAAGCAAAGCGCCGGTGGATGGGCAAGCCGACGCTGAGAATGCAGCAAGTGAGGCGAGCGCCGCCGCGACAGGGACCATCGTTCTCTAATTGAATTGGGTAAGGAGCGGTGAGAGGAACCATGGAAAAACGCAGAATAACAAGACAAACGGCGAGAACTCGCGAAGGCTCGGGCAAATACTAGCGCCCTCTAAGTCAGGGAAGGGAGGCCGCATGAGATGGGCGATGAGGCAGCGGCTATGGTACGGCGGGCGGCGAATGGCGCCGTAGGCAGAGGGAGGCGTCAGGCGTGGGTAGCCTAGCGAGCGGAGGCCGGAGGCTGGCATCAACGTCCGAGCCTTTCCACGACTCTAGCCGTTGGCTCAGGATCGAACGGACGAGATTTGGAGACGACGTGGTCTAAAATGATCCGGTTTGAGCTTAGACTGTCTCCAGCGATATCCTCCAAATCCCATCCTCTACATCCTTCATTTACAGAATTCTCTACAAGATTCTCTTCTCTATATCTCATTTCTCTCCAACAACGTTCTCTAAATCTCGTTCTCTATACATTAAACCCTATATTAGAAACGTATTTTGTTCCAAATTTTTGTACGTACGTATTTATCATACCTCAAACGCTATGGACATATTTTATTTTTATTTAATTCAGTGTTTGAAACGTAAAGAAAAAATAGAGAAGAGGAGAGAGAATCTCTATATATAGAGGAAACCTGTAGTGTTCTCTATTTTAGAGGACCATTTAGAGAACGCTGCTGGAGCAATAGAGAACGAAATCTTTCTCTATATATATATAGAGTAGAGAACGCTTTACAGGCTAGCGATGGAGACAGCCTTAGAATCCGTGTTTAGAAGATGTCAGGTGGCCGGCGGTGTTTGTGTTCTGCCGGAATCCATCACGTCATCTACCCGTCCTCGCTGTCGCCGCGGTACCCGATGTCTCGTGCCTCTCCGTCTCTCGACGAGGCCATTTCAGCTACAGTGTAGTACAGTTTTGAAGCATTCGACGAGAGAGAGAAAAAAATACAAAACCGGATTCTCGCAGCACGCGAGGCGAGGTGCTGCAGCTCCAGGACCAGAGGAGGAATGTCTGCCGGCACTATTTTATTTACACTTTACAGCGGAGGTGGGCCATGCTGTTCAGCAGTGGGACTGTGGACGGACGACTCGCGCGTCTGGCTGGTGGTGGTAATTCGGCCCAATGGAGAAAGTAATCCTCCTATAGCTGGGCCAGGAAAGCTGTTTTTTACCCTCTTTGCAAGCAGGCCCAGGTGATAGAGTCATGCTGGCCATATTTATGTGCACGTTCCGCGTCGACGAGCTGCCGTGGACCGTGCACGGAGGAGAGTGCCGGAACGTAGCCGTTGAAGGAAGAGACGCTCGTGTCGTCGGCTAGTCTTTGTACTACTACTACTCTGCTACTGACGCGGGAGGGGCACCCTTGCAGAAAGCCGGCGATGCCTCTGCACGGCTGCAGGATTCCGCTGCCGGCGACCTGTCGTACCACCCACGCATGTGACTCGCTGTACCGTCGTCCCCCGTACCCCAAAAAGGAAAAGAAAAACAGAAAATCGTGCCGTCACCCGCGGACACCAAGCACGCCTCATCGTGACGCTCGTCCTCCTTGCTCCCTTGGGGTTGGGGACACGGTGAAAAGGCTCAAAAACAAAGGGGAAAAAAACGGCCGGGCGGCGCGTTCCGACCGACGGCGACGGAGGGACCGACGGTCCGGTCAGGCTCGCGCGTGCGCGTCATCGCTGTCGTGCGAAGGCGCGCGGCGGAAGCATTGACCGACCGGCTGACTCCCCCGAGCCGTGCTGGACGAGGAGAGGTCACGGGTCAATTGTCGCGAGCTGCCACGGCTGAAAAAGAAAAGAGGCGAAAAGAAACTGCAAGTCGCGAGATCTCCCATCGGCATTCCATTCCGAATCAGCGTGTCGGGCGACCACGGGGGTCGGGGATGACGTGGCGCGCTGCGCTGCCCGTGTGGACGGCGGCAAAGCCGTTCACACGTCACACCCAAGGCGTGGCGGCGTGTGAAACGGTGAATTTGGATGCGCCGAGGAGGTCGCGAGGCGTCAGAGAGACGAGACGATGGGAGGCACGGGAAGAACCCGACGGCCGCTAGCGCTGGCGTCCTGCGGCATGCAGGCGGCTGTCTGACTACTCCGGGTGCTTTCAGCGCGCGCGCGCGCGCGGGCGGCCCCCCAGCCCCACCCGACGCGGTCTCGCCTTCCACATTCACCAGCACGTACGCGTCTCCTTTATGTACTCGCGCCACACCTGGGAACATGAAATCTGACGGCGCGCGGGGAGCTGGAGGAGAGGGTGGGTGCTGCTGCCGCAGCGGGGGCGCTCGGGGGGACGACCGGACGAGGAAGACAGCCCGTCGTCGCGCGCGGCTGGAACGCGGCGTCTCCGCCGAAGCGCCGGCAACAGCGCGGGGCCACTACCACCGCTGGCTGCATCCCTCCCTCAGCACCGGGCAGCGCAAGCTTAGGACGGAGAGCTCCGTCGGCCGCGGCAGCAAGGTCGGTCGTCCCTCGTCTCCTCTTCTTCTGCATTCCACGTCATGCTCTGCTACCGAAGCATGATCGACGCCATGGCTCCGTTCGAGGCTGCCGTAGAATAGCAACAGCACTGGCGCCCTCAACGGCTCAATGTCCGTCGTGTAACCAATGAGTCGTTTTCACCAGGGGAGAAGGATCATCAGTGCGAACATGCAGAGCCAGGCCCCTGGGTCCGAACCGGGGCGAGCTCCTGCGAAAAGGAAGCAGAGAAGGCCGGCCGGCGACGGCGAAACCGACGACGACGGCGACGATGAGCGGAGGAGGAAGGTCCGCGGCCTGCTGCGGGACTTCTTCGAGCAGCAGCTCCGCCTGGACGTGCAGCGGCACGAGACGATGGAGCGGCACGCGCGGGAGCGTCTCTTCTTCGAGGAGCAGTGGCGGCAGTCGATGCAGCGGATGGAGCGGGAGCGGCTGGTGCTGGAGCGGGCGTGGATGGAGCGCGAGGAGCAAAGGAGGATGAGGGAGGAGGCCAGGGCCGAGAGGAGGGATCAGCTCCTGACAAGCTTGCTGACCAGGCTCTTGCATGGAGATCTGTAGGGAGGTAGTTGGCTAGGATTAGCACAGGTTATAGTTGTTGGCTAGGATTGCTTTGTTCATTCATCTTTACATGAAAAATAATTCTGGGTGAGTGCAGGTGAATGTGAATCAGTAGAATTGTTAAGATCTAGGGAATCAGGTAGTGGTATGTTAGAATATGATGTCGTCAGAGGCTTTCTGAAAATGATGTATTTCCTGCTGGAAATCATGGAAACCAACAGCGAGTGGAGAGCAAAACTGAACACATGTGCAAATCGGAATATAAATATTTCTGCCTAGAACTGTCTAGAGTACAGCGCTACAACCACAGAGGACCAGACGGATAGGTGACAGATCAATCTGGGCAATTGGTGTTAGTAGGAAACCATGCATGACCAATATACTGTAGAGCCTACAATACTTGTGAACATACACTGTCTGTCCTCACTGTTCAGTTTTTTCTGTATTATACCTCTGCGTATCATCCTCATAATCGGTATCACTATCTCGCGAGCCATCTGAACCGATGCTATGGCTTTCCTGCATCATAGAACCCGTAAAACTGTCCAATACATAAGGTTCAATTATTTTCCAGAACGAGTCGGCATTGCTTCCCTGAAAACCTATCCAAAAGAATCTCCCTTTCCTCTTCACTTTGCATGTTAAAGACTGTGTTTGCAAGGAGTTCACAATTCTTTCAACACCATCAACGTTCCCACCACTGACCTTAAGAACAATATCACCTGATTGGAGTCTGAAGCCCCCAAACATGAACCAATATGCCAGAACACGTGGGGATAACCATCGATGGACAAGCTTTGGGAGAACTGGCTGGCCTTTCAGAAAGAACTGATCTGCAAAGAAACCAAAATGTGCATGGGGTATGGATGAAAATTGATAAGGGATCTCACTGTCATCATTGAGTGATCTGCATGCTGAAGGAAGCCATTCAAAGAAACGTTCATGAATGTGTGCCCTTAGAACTGAATGAGAATTATAATCTTCTTGGAACTTAAAGTTGACGATGTGAACCCCTTTCCGTGCATGAGATTCTATTTGAGTGCCTCCAAGTAGCAAACCGATCAAAATCTCACGCTGCTCTTCATCCAACTTCATGCTCACAGGTTTTGGCGGCTTGACAACTTTCTTGCTAGTGAGGAGACCACTTTGAAGTTTTTCGAAAGAGTCCACTGGTACATCATACTTTTTTTTACACATTAAATCATAAATGCTTTCAGCTTTCTGATAGTCCTCTGCGGAAAGATACCCTCTAAGCATGATGTTGCAAGACTTGGCATTAGTACCTATGGTCCCATTTTTATGCATTTCACCAAAGATCTCCTCGGCTTTAGCAATATTTCCAATCCTCACCAATGACTCCAGATAGATGGTGTACAAAATTCTATTTGGACGACACCGGCCAAGGCATTTTGTGAATGTCTGCTCCAATTTTTCATGCATATCAAGATCTAGATACATATACATCATGTTAATAAATGCTGGCATCAGATGTTTCATATGGCTTTCAACAAACTCATCCATGAGTTTTTCTGCGGTATCTATCTCTCTAGCTTTTGTCATTATCTCAATTATCTTATGATACGATGCAACATTGGGAGGTACATTCCGACCTTTCATTTCCTTGAATATTTCAAGGGATTTCATAGGCTCACCAGTGCGTGCATAAAGCTCCATTCGGCAGATATAAGCCTGAGCAGGGAGCTCACAACCACTCTGAAGAAGCCTATACCATGTTGCCTCTGTTTCTTTAATATCACCTTCCTTGGAGAAGGCCCTCATCAGTGACACCAGCACATCAGTAGTCTCCTCACACCCCGCTCGCTTCATCTCATCCCTAAGAGCTTCGATCCTGTCTCTATCAATGACATCTTGATAGCTGTGAATCCAGATAAGCCCCACAAAAACATCCTTGTGCACTGCAAGATTGCTCGTGACTATATTGTGATAAACAAACTCAGCCTGCTTGAGATTGTGCTTCGCCGTGCCTCCTGTCTTGCTCACAAGTGCACGGAACACTGAATTGTGCAGGTTAAGGCGAGGCTTGTAGCCACCCATCTGTATCATCTGGTTGTAGATGGTGCATGCCTCCTCAAGACAACGCCCCCCTGGCACGCTGAGATATGCAACGACCAATATGTGGAAGGTGGATTCGGCAGGCACTCGGCCTTGCTTCACCATCGCATCGAACACCTCTCGGCACTTCTCAACCTTGCCTTCTCTGGCTAGGCAATCGGACACCCTTGTCGCTAGCGCAAAGTTGAAGCGGTACCAGTGCTGCCGTACCATCCAGCTGTACACCTGAAAGTGAAAGCAATTATCGAATCATCCATATGTCAAGCTTCTCTGTCTTCACAACTATGTCAATTCGTCGAACAGTCCGTGAGCAAGAACTGTAACTCTTAAGCATACATTTATATATCAAGAGTAAGGGGCAGTTGATCGAAATGGGAGGGAGGTAGCAGCTTGAAGCACTGAATACTGACCCGGAACGCGGCGTCGTTGTTGCGGATGCGGAGGCAGTGGACGGCGATGTAGGTGGCGTCGTCCTGGGTGATCCACTTGCGCTGGGCGTTGAGGATGCGGGTGAAGGTGGAGTGCTTGTAGGCGGGGAGCTCCTTGCAGAGCCAGGCGATCCTCGACCGTCTCCACTGCTCCGGCAGCTCCTCGAGCTCGAACACCTGCAGTTCGGGGGACCTCACCGCGTCCCTCTCTTCGGCCGCCGCCGCCCACGCCTCGCCCTGGAACAGGCCCGCCCCGACCTCCTCCTCCGCTTCGTCGCCCTCGTCGTCTGACTCCTGCACGAGGGCCTCCAGCGCCGACGCGGCCCTTGGGCGCGAGATGGCGAGGCGGCGCGGGAGAAGCGGCGGGGCGGCGAGCCGAACGGCGGGAGGAAAGGAGGCGAAGGGGAGCGACAGTGCGAGAGGGCATCGCAGCGACGGGGATGGAGCGCCGCAGGCGCAGGGAGAGGCCGAGGCCATTAACGAATCGACGGCGAGCACCGGAAGCTTTGCTGCTCACCAGTCACCGCTGCACGCAGCAGCCTAATCTTTCCGCGGAACGAGGGAGTAACATTGGATTGGTCCCTCCAGGAGTCCGTGCAATCTTGTCCGTCACTCTCCATCTGGACGCTTCATAATGAAAAGATTTGTCACTGTCAGTGTCACGGCCAGTGGCATTTCCATTTTTGCAAAATTTTACGACAATCCATCCAAATTCGTCCAATCTTTATATTTCCTTTTTCACCTTTGAATAGCACGGCTGACGCCCATGTGATTTGCCCCAAAACAGGCCAAATGTTTGCGGGAATTTAGATAAAATAAATTAACGAAAACATGCCACTAAAGTGCAGATGGCAACAGTCTTCCAAAACTGGGATTTGAAGAAGAGAAAGTTCACTTTGCAAGCAGGTCAAATCACAAATCCACGAAATTTGAGCCTTTATTTCATTGTTTTGCTGAAATCTACATTGTACACATGATGTAAACGTAAAACTGAGAAGCAGAACTACAGCTACTCCGCATACCCGTTACATGAGATTCAAATCAGGTTACCACACAATACAATTTATTTGTTAATCTTTCGACTCCGATGAACTCAACAAAAACACTATCCGGGTGTGTCACGTTTTATTGTGTTCTCACTCGCGCTTCTTGTTCTTGGCATAGTAGCTCTCTATGGTAGAAAACCAATTCCACTGGAAACAAAGCGCTGCAAACCGCATGAGTCCAGCGCCAATCACCTCTAGGAATGCCATTACCGGGGAGCTCTGCGGGGATAAACCAGCAGTGGCTACGGCCAACATTGCGCCCTCAAAGTTGCAGGGGACAATAAACTTCCCCGATTTGATGCCGTCCAGAGCCTTCTTTGCAACATCATTGGCCTTCATTCCACCAGATGAACCCGCAATGATGTTCGTCAATTCTGGCCTCCTCTTATGCTCTGGAACCAGACAAAGAACAAGTTCAGCATCCAGTAACAAAAAGTGCAGAGGGTGTCTTCAGAACATGAGGGATGCCAGGTATAGTGAAAAATGTTCTCCCTTCATTCCAATTTTTGCTGGTGCACTCGTGAAAATGATACTATTGAACATATGCTCAATGAAGCAAATTAGAGAGTAATAGCAACAATTTTTGGTCTATGATTTTCAGTGTACTAATTTGCAAGCAAGTGTAAGTGCTAAACCAATCAATAGCTTTCATCAGGTGCTGGAGTGAGTGATAGCCAATATATTCATCATATATAGCTTTGAAATTTTAAAGGATGCCAAGTTCAAAAGTTTCAGTGCAAATAGAAGAGGGTAACTCAGGCATTTGATGGCCTCACTTGTTAGTGGCTACTAAAGCAGAGTTGAACTAAAATCAATACGCAATTGGCCAGTTCATAAGCAACACATACCCTCTTCCAAACCCGGAGTCTCAGTGTCAGGAGGGAAGATTAGCGAGACATGAATGTTGTCCGTAATGACCTCATGCTGCAGCGCCTCCCCCAATCCCCGAAGCGCAAACTTGCTCGCTGAGTACGCAGTGTACCCATAGATACCAACCTGCAGCAAAGATGTTTACAGACAATGGGATTAATCACCCAAGCACGCAGCATTACATCGAACGCCTTAGCTGCAAGGTGGACGAAGCACCGAAGAATCGGGGTGAACATCATCTACCTGACCGGCCTGCGAGGACATGATCGCGATGGACCCAGGGAGGCGCGTCTCGCGGGTGCGCGCCTTCATGGCAGGGAGCGCGGCCTTGATGAGGTGGAAGGTGCCCATGAGGTTGATGTCCACCATCCACTTGATCTCCTCCATGTCCTGCCGCTCGAGCTCCTCCGGCACGAACACGCCGTGGTTGCAGACCAGGACGTCGACGGGCCCGGCCTCCCGAAGCGCGCGCGCCACGGCGTCCGCGTCCCGCACGTCGGCCGCGAGGACGCCGACGTCGCCGCGGCCGGACTCGCGCTGGATGGCGGCGCGCGCCTCCTCGAGGCGGGCGAGGTTGCGGGCCAGGATGGAGACCCGCGCGCCCTCCCGCGCCGCGGCCGTGGCCATGGCGAGGCCGATGCCGCTGGACCCGCCCGTGATGAGTACGTGGCGGCCCTTGAGCGGGACGCGCGCGGCGCGGGGGCGCGCCAGGAAGGCGAGCGCGGCCAGGAGGCCGACGGGCGGGACCAGCAGGAGGAGGAGCGCCGCGGCCATGGCGGCGGGAGGTCTGTTGGCTGGTGCTAGCGCTGAACTTGCCGGGACGGTGGTGGAGTGCGGGGCTGGATCGGGGTGGCGGGGTTAAAGAAGGCGACGGGGCGGCCGTCGGAGTGGACCCGGCGGGATGCGACGAGGTGGTCAGATCTGGGAAGGACGGCGAGACCGTGGCGTTGAAAGGAGGGACGGGAGCAGCGGGGCACACTCGCCTGGACTCTGCGCGGTCGCGCCTGCCAAGTAGGAGGAGGCAGGCCGGCGGGGAACGGAGAATCTGGAGCTGGCCGATCACGACCGGGCGACGGTTCCATGTTGGATGGAAAGTTTCGAAGTTTGCAGATAGCCAGATAGGTTATGCCCTTTTGCCTTGCTTTGTCAGCGAAAATTTAAAGCTCATCTCGCAAATTCGTGCAATTTCGCTTTTTACTGGTCAGACACGGTACGTCTTTTTCAGCCTTGTTCAAATTAATTACTATGGTCACACTAATTTGGTGGTTTTTCTCGTACTCTGCAAACAGGAGGTTTTATGAGTGTACTCCAAGTGAAGAATGTAATAAAAATTTTATAAGTCTAAGAACCAAACCACTGCCCTTTAGCATTGACTTTTCTTTTTGAACTGCTTTCACGCTGAAATTTGATTCACCGATTGTAATCAATGGAAATGACTACGACGTATTGTACTTCCTCATAAGGACTTACAAGTACATGATATAGGCAAGCAATTTCATATATTGTCTCGTACAATACCACTTACGCAGTGAGCTTGTGAGAGAAGAGTGAGGTGATAGTAATAGGTCATTCTTTCACTAAAGAGCTATCTCCTTGATCAATCTTAAGGCTACGAGACTACTCATCTATCATTATACAAGTTGTGGTTATTGTACAACTTATATTACATCCTTTCCCTATGTACAAATTAAAGAATTGTATAGTTACTATGGAACTACTTAAACCACAGCCTATCTATACAGGCTGTATATTAAACCGTCCCAATATTTATATGCTAACATTTGAGACCATTGTGTTAGTCGAACCAGTAAAACTACCCTTGTCCCCTTGCCCTAAAGTCTCGATAAACCCTCCAGCAAGCATGTCTTACGACCGGTGTATGGCCCATCCTCCTAAACCAATATAATCCATGTTGAGCCATGGTGCTCAGACCCCTCTTTATTTTTCTGTTTGGCATATAACAGTATTGGGCCTCCGTACTTTATGGGCCCATGAATAATCATGAGCCCGGTCTGGTTCCAGAGCATAAGACACGGTACAGCCCATATATATGGCCGCCGTGCCAAAACTTCTGGGACTCGGTTCAGGATGCGGCGCGAAAACGTAGTGCCTCACGAGTCGGCCACTGCGCGGTGCCGCGCAGGCAGGTCCACCATCGCCCACAGCTCTCTCACGCGAAAGGACGGCCATTGGCACGTCGAGCCTAGCTGACGGGTGGCCGTGTTCAAATTCAGAGCATACTACTATCACTTGCACAGGAGCTCCAATGGCGATTTGGCAGCGACAGGCACGTGCGTGGAAGCGTCAATTTGAAACCTGATATCTCGACGAGTGGTAGAAAATTATTTGAAACGGGGCACCTGGCCAAACGTGCGCGTACAAGAAGACGGCGACGGGGCGCCTTCTAGCTCGCCGGTGATCTACACTACTGCGTCGAACGGAGGCGCCGCGCAGTAGTAACTTCCACCTCCTACGCTGCCCCGGGCTTGCGAGAGGTGATGATGGTGAACTTGATGAGCCCCTTCTTGTAGCCCTGGATCATCAGCGGCATCACCATCGCCCCCCTGATCGTCTTCCACCCTTCATCAGACAGAGACGGAGATTCAGCGCCAAACACAGATTCCACATCCCAATCGGCCCATGGAAGATGACGACGAGCAGAGTTAGCAGCAGCGTACCGCTCGTCAGGAGAGAGGTGATGCCCTTCCATGTCAGTGCTGATTTTATCACGGCCGGCCAGAACGGGGCCACGTTCTCCGACCAATCGGCCGTCTTGATGTCCTGACACCACACGCCACGACAACAACAGAAAAACAACAACAACATGATATGATAAGACATCATGCAGATCGCCAACTTGGAGTGGTCCTCGGGTAGGTGGATCGAGATTTGTCAGGACCATCTTTCAATTTCACTAGAAGTGTGAGAATTTGGAGACGACGGATTTCTATTTTTGCAACGTAAAGAAAAGTACGAAACGATCTTTCAATCTCACTAGGAGTTTGAGAAGAGACGTGCACGCACCTCAAGAGACAGGGATTTGGCGATGCTCACATAGTCTGAAGGTGAGCACCAGTCAGGGAGGTAGTACGCGTCGCAAATCCTCTTGAGGAGGTTCAGCTCGTCCGGTTTCAGCGAGGTCTCAGATGGCTCCAGGTTCCGGTGGCACCATGTCACGATGATTATTGTCCCTCCAGGAGCCGCCACGCGTGCCAGCTCGCTAACAAACTGATAAAAAGAGTCAGGTAAGAGCTCAAGGAAAACACATAAAAGATTCACTAGAAACAGTATAGGGAGAAAATAATTCAAGCTATCAGATGTTGGTCTTGGAGGTTGGGGTTCAGTCTTTTCTCCTTTGGGATTAGAGTGAAATTACTCTCTGCCAAGAGAGTGAAATAATTCGATGTTTACTATACGTCCATACTATATAACCTACATCCTCAGCGGACTAATTACGGTTCCCTGTTGTTTGCCTGTAATTAATGAACTAAACAAAACAGAACGCTGATTCCAGCTTTTCAGCACATGTTGGTTACACTTTCTTCCCCCCACTGTGGCCATAGCCCGAATTTATGTTTGTTACACTTAGGCTAATCACAATAAGGGTTTCATGGCGAGTTTCATGGTATTAATTACCATGACACATCAGCATTTTTGATGATGTGACACCGATTTAATGAGGGAAGAGAACAAACCAGTTTCATCCCCACGACACTTTGCTAACTCGTTTTCAACACATGGAAAATGGTGTGAAACGACCACTGTGACCGTCGTTGTTTCATGGGGATTCCATGCACCACTAGATCAACTAGCATTTAATTACACTGGTTAGCTTTGGAAACGGTAAAATGAAACTCTCCATTAAGACATAGTATTTCATTCATCCCCCAATCTGATGTGGCATTCTTAGAAACAGAGATACGAAACCCTCCATTATGACTAGCCTTATACCGTGCCAGGTAACGTTGTATCTTTTATGTGACGTCAGTAGATTGTTGATGTCCTGAAGGCTATCATACCATGTTCTTTGTTTTTCTTTTTGTTCAACTGTAACAAACTTACGTAACGTTTTCCTCAAATGGATGCATGGCGACCCATCCCTTACACAACAACTTGACGCAAATCCAGCCATGCTGAATAAAAAAGAAAAGTTACCTTGCTCTTGTCTGGCATGTGCTCGCCACTCTCCATGGACCAGACAAGATCGAACTGGCCATCAGGAAACGGTTGCTCCAGAGCATCAGCAACTTGCAGAGAAACCTGCCCCATCACACCGGGCAGAAAAGCAGACGTTAAAGTAACGGTTCATATCAGAATTGCCGGGTTACTGTGGGAGGCAACTTCACCGATCGAGATCAATTTGCAAAAGTAGTAGTAGAAGTAGCAGTAAGCACCTGATCCGACAACCCCTGCGCAGCGGCGAGAGCGTTTCCTCTTTCAGCTTGAACAGGGCTCAGCGTGATGCCCTTGCACTGTGCTCCGTATTTCTTGGCCAGGTACCTTGAGCTACCACCAATGCCACATCCTACATCGACTACCGTTTTGGGCTTCTTCTCCGGATCATCTGCACGCGAAAATAAACACGCAAAACATGAAGTCTGCAGGGCACTCGCTTGAGCAGGTAGCAAGTCATCATGTCATCGTGTCACCGCTCCTGGAAAACGCCTGGAAATAGCGAAAGAGGATGCTCCACAGGCGTCGGATTGAGCAGACTTGCCCTGTTCGTGACGTGAGTGAGTGGCTCCCCGCGTCCGCGGCGGCGTGCGGAGACTGGCCAGTGCAGTGAGCAACCACCCAGCAAGGAAACGGGAAAGCAAACAGCCAAAGGAACAGTCTGCACAGGCGGCCTCGTGGCGCCTGCCGGTTCTTGTTTTTATTATTAAAAATCGCGCAGAAAAAGGCTGGCCCGCTTTGCGCGAGCAGGGATTGGCCGGGCCTGTTCCAACCAATCGATTTGGACTTTGGCGAATGGAGATAACCCGGGTGGGGGCAGAAGCGTGCGGCCAGGATTTGGGGGCGTGGACTGGGCGCACCTGGGACGGCGGCGAAGGCGAGCGCCTCCTCGATCATGCGGATCTGGGCGCGGCGGTGGTCGGCCATGGAGGCCGCCTCGCCGGACTCGTAGAAGCCGTGGTGCATGTGGTCGCCCCAGATGCTCTCCCAGACCCCCGACGACTCGTCGTAGAGCCCAGCGATGCCCTCCTTCAGGCCCGGGGGGGCCGGCGCGGGGCCCTGGGCCGCAGTCGTCGACGAGGCCATCGGGCGCGGCAGGCGGCGGCGGGAGCGGCGCGGGAGGACGGGCGGAGGGGCGCGGTAGCTGCTGCGGCCACAGCGGCGGCGGGCTGCGGCAGCGCTCGTGGAAGGGCGGGCCGGGTGGAGCAGCGCCGCGTGAGCCATTTGCGGCGGTATTTAAAGGGGGCGGAGGGGAGGCGAGGCGAGGGGTGTGGCGGCTCTGCGAGCTGTTTTTTGAACTGTGCAACTGTGGAGGCGCTGGCAATGGCAGGGGGAAACGTGATGCGCCTTTCCCCGGCGTGCGAGTAATCGGAAGAAAATGGAGGTGAAATGAAAATGGTAGCAGGTTGGGAGGACCGAGTGGGCTTTGCTACCTGGATTGTGATGTTGATGGGGCCACGTGGAGTGTGATAGGTGAGGTACAGATGCGCGACCATGGGGATCTTTTTGCAAAATGGGCCGTGTCCTGCAAGAGTTCAACCAGACCGTGGTCTCTGCAAGGCCTACGCGGCATGGGCAATTGGGCAGGGAGGCCGACCAATTTGCGAAAGCGAAAAGGTCGATCAGCCCAAGCTTGGTACTGGATATCCAGCCAGGCCACCAAGCTCACGGGCCAGGCCGACAATTTAACGACCCGACAAAAAGCCCACGTTTTCATGCCAGGATAGGCTCCTTCCCCACAATTTAGCTGCTGCTTATCCACCCTCCAACTATCTAGAAGGTGTGCATAAAGAAAGCTATTTAGACAGTGGCGTTGAGTGTTCGAGGGGAACAAAATAACTTTACCAACAAGTTGTCATAAAAATACTTCTTCCAAAAGAATTACCAAATATTTTCTTATAAAAGCTATACATTGAAAATACTAGAGTCTTGTTTAGTCTTAGAGAATTCATAGAAAATGGAAGTGTGGCCTCTTAGTTTAAAAAAGAACATATGTTGGGTCTGGGCTACTAGCTAGAGTCAGGCCTCTTACTTTTATGGGCCGTTGATGCCTTTAGTCCAGCCCACGGGCCACTCATGCCATGCTAGAGGGCTAGAGGCTGTCCCTCTCCCTCCCAGTCCCACTCCAACACCAACCAACCGGCAGGTTCGACGCGTGGTGGTCCACGAGCAGAGTTAGCACGCCATGGCCCCGGCACCGGCCGGCGCCCAGCTCGGCCCGCAATTATACGTACGCTCGAGATGCGCCACCGTCGGCACACGCATGCCAAGCGGACGCGAAGCGGATCGCGAACAAGAAGTGTCGCCGTCTCGGCGCGCCGATGCCGAACCTGTCGGCGCATCGGCAACAGCCAACAGGGCCACCCCGATCCACGGCATCCGGACAGCCCAGCACGGATCGGACCAGCAGAGATGCCACGCATTCCTTTCCTGCTCCTGCATGCAACCGCTCCAAGCCCAGGTGGCCTACCGACCTGCCACCTACCGAGGAGCAACAGCGGCGCCAACCAACACGACGCATGTCCCCGCCCATGTCCATTCCTCTCTCTCTCCATCTTTGCAACGACGAGCAGCGTGCTGCTGCTGCGCGCAACGTCCATGGCTTTCTGAACCACGTGAGTGGACCCCCGGCGCGGTGTGCGCACACACTCGCCGTCGCCTACTCGAGGATAGCCGGCTGGCTTTGAGCCACCTTGAAGGGAGGGTGAGCCAGGTAGCAGCGATCTGAGCGACGGGACGACCAACCTGTCCGGCCGAGACCCGCTTTCTGTTCCGAGATGGGTTGTTTTGGGTGTCTGCATGTGGTAGCTGTTGCTGTGTACGCCTGCCTCTCGATGATTGGCTAGCTTTTAGTTGAGTTGACATCGCGTCATCCAGCTAGCTGACGTTGACTGTGAAGCTCTAGTTTTAACACTGTTATTGATGTCCAATTGTTTCGCGTGTGGTAAGCACTGCTATTTTTATCCGTGGAGTCAATTGCCTCCCCACAAACATCAGTAGTGCAGGGCTGTCTTTAGGCTACATGGGGCTAGACGATGATACTTGACCGGGATAGAAATGAATCTATCTACATGTGCCGTAAGTCGAATATATATTTGTAACCCTGCAAATATAAATAATTTATATATGTTGATATAGATTTGTTGTAAAAAATATTCTTGCGATATCGATGGTGGAGGTGTAGAGAGGCAGATCGACTAGAGCTGTGGACATAGGCTACGGAGTTGTAGGCATGCTTGAGACTCATAGGTCTAGATGCCAAGCTAGGAACTTACTAAGTCACCGGGGTGGTCTCTGTTCTACGTATAATGATGCCACTTTGTCTTGATGAAAAAGGGATTTGCTATTTTATTTTTGTTTATTAGGGCCCTGTTTAGTTCCCAGCGCAAAAACGCAAAAAAGCCGTAAACGCAAAGATGCTAAAAGAATCTTACTAATTTGAAGTACTAAATGAAGTCTATTTACAAAACCTTTTGCATGGATGGGCTGTAAATCGCGAGACGAATCTAATGAGCCTACTTAATCCATGTTTGCAACAGTGATGCTACAGTAACCATCCGCTAATTATTGCTTAATCATGGATTAATTAGCATCATTAGATTCGTCTCGCGATTTACAAACCATCCATGCAAAAAGTTTTGTAAATAGACTTCATTTAGTACTTCAAATTGGTAAGATTTCTTTGCGCAAAAATTTTTTGGCTTTACAGGCCCCGAACTAAACAGGCCCTAGGTCAACTCAGCCAATGACTCCGCAGAGTGCCTTGTAAAAAACCAAGAGTAGCAGTCAGTTTCCAGGGTAGCTGTCCGCGTGCCACGCAAAACAAAAACAAATTGTGTATTGTGCGAAGTCGTAAACATTCTGACTCGAGCTTCAGCTCACAGAACGTTTTTATTTTCCACACCGGGTCGAGCCCCGAATCTCATCACGTCCCAGCAACGAGTATGAGATTGCACAAGCATTGGCGTAGAAAGAAAAAAGGGTTTACAGTCATGCATCAGGCTCAAAGAATTCGTACGTTTCTTTTTCTATGTTATCCGGCAACATAGTAACCAACAGATTAACGGGTTATGCACAGTCATCCAAGATCCAAACCATGTTCAAGCTCCGAGTCCTAGTAAAGGACACGACCCATACTCAAAGGTCTTGGTCTCTTGGATGAGTTGATTAACGAACGTGTGCAAATGAGCGTCCAGCTGGATGCGGCCGGGTGGGCCGGGGTAGGCCAGTAGGGTAGCACCAATAGGGCTGACAGGTCGTTGTCTTGTCACTGAGTGGGCTGGTGGTCCTGCCCGGTGGCACACCCAGCTGGCTAGCTGGTTGTCAAATGCACCAAACCCCTTCTCTTTCCTCTGGAAAGGTGAGGCCGTTGGCCGCCATTAGTGTCCTGTGACTCCCCTCCATTGGACGCTCTACCGCCAATCTTTGGGTTTTGGTGGCGGCTCGCGAGTCACATCGCGAAACACACTTCGCAGCTCGCCATCCTAGGCCTTGTTTAGATCACTTCAAAGTTCCAAATTTTTACGCTCTCTCTCCATCACATCAATTTTAGAATATATGCATGGAGCAGTAAATGTATGTAAAAAAATAACTAATTGCACAGTTTAATTGTACATCACGAGACGAATCTTTTAAGCCTAGTTAGTCCATGATTAGATAAAATTTGTCAAATACAAACGAAAACACTACAGTAGCAAAAAGTGCCAAAAGTTATAAAAAGTTGGAATCTAAACAGGCCCCTGTTCCCTGAGATGCTCGTACACCTCGCTTACCAGTAGGGCAAGCATCTCTTGGAGCAGTGAAAATCTGCGTCCCTGGCCCAGCGGGTAAAAGACAGGGCACCGGAGGACAGAATGGCCTCCACTGTTTACCTGTAGCGATGGATGTCCACATGCACGTAGACCTGCGTGCAGCGGCCGCACTACTCCAAAGCCCAAACATTATTGCGTTACCGTCCCCCTGGCGCTCGCCATGCAGTGCAGGCTACTCTACATCTGCCTGGCCGCTCAGATCCAGGCTTCTTTTTTTTACTTCATGGGCGTCCAACAGGTGCCCTCGGTGTTCCTCGTAAGCAGGAGAGGCTGCTGCCGCTGCAACACAAGGCGCCAATCCTCGTCACTGTTTCACTGTTCCTCTTCAAACTAGCAAGCTGCAAGCAAAAGATCCACGTCTTTCTCTCTGCTGACTTTCACGGTAAGCATCCAGTCCAAACCGTCTCCTGCAGTCAAAGCGAGTCTACAGTGCACACTGCAGAAGCCGATCATTACCGCCAATAATGGCACGCGCCACAGAGAGAGAGCGAGCGACGGGGCCACCTGCCAGGGGAACAGTAGCCGGATATGGATACGAGCCCAAGGAGAGGCGGGCGCGGCGGAGGGGACGGGTCCTGGAGCGGGGGCATGCCTCCCCCGTGCCGTCACGTGCGTGTGGTGTCCGGTAAAGGCACGGCCGAGTAGGCCGCCGGGCGGAGCGAGCTGGGCCTCCCCAGTGCCCGGTGGCCCGGAACGGGCGGCCCGGGGTCTACTTGTCCTCGCCACCCTGTCCCGCGGGCCATCCCGCGAGCACGTAGCGGCCTCTGGTTGCGCTGCCGGGATTCATGACTCTGCTGACGCTGCTGAGGGTCGCACAGTTCCATTGCACATCCGTGTGATGGGGCAGCCATAGACTTGGTCCGGAAATGGCTTGGGTAAAACGTACGTGTTATTCTTAGTCGATGAAGTTACTGATTTACTCTGCGGTCAAAATCTACTTGCTGCCTTTACATGCTCCTTTGACTTCTCAATTCTGACTTGGCGCGGCTCGACGTATTTACTTCGACGCAAACACGCACACATGTTTGTTCGTACTGTTCGTTGACCATTGTCGCTGGAACTACGCCGACTTAGCTGACGAGCCGGTAGCAGACTGGACGAGCGAGGGGTGCTTCCTGGCAGGGCACAAGCTGCCGAGTGAATCGCGGATGCCAGCCCCTCTCCCATGCACGGTCGCAAAGCGTAGCGTTCCGCCACACGCAGCAGAAGCCAAAAGCGTATCGACCGCTCGTGAACGGTGGAGGATCGGGGTCAGCAGAAAACCCAGCAAGAAGCTCGGACGGCACAGCCTTTTCAATACCGTCGCATGCGGTGTGTACTACCACGGGCAAAGCTTAAAGCGGAAAGGTTTTGATTCTCGTCTGAATTCTGATCGTTGCACGACGCGCGAGGCGCGGTGGTACCACCAAGACCTCGCCGCGCGCGCGCTCGTGTGCCTGCGCGCCTGCCCGTTCGGCGACCTGGACCACGCAGCGCAGGCAGCCGGTCCGGTCGCGCGCCCGGCGTTCCGACGCGCACGGGACGGCCAGCAGGATGACCGCGACGCCGTCCTCTCGTGCGGTCGCGCCGCGACCTGCTGCCGTGCTGCGTTCCTGGCCGTAAAAATCTTTAGCTAGCTTGGAGTAGTGGTAGGCATCACGTCAACCAGGTGTCGAGGAATCAGCAGGTCTCGCCTTACAGTTACAGCCGGCATTGTCACCTCGATGGCTTTTGCGGTAAAGCTTTTTTTTACCTTACTAGGTCGCTTTTGTTGACCACGCTTTGCGCGAGTCAATCGGATTAAAAGTTACGTTGGGTGATGAGTTCGTTAGAGGTGACCACTACTAGGGGTCAACTTTATTCGCGTATCAGTGACTTTCTAGGCGTGTCGTATATGCATCGTTTCTGCTTTTCTACCATGCAAGCGGACTGAAGATAGGCCTCAAGTATTGGAGCTTGTCAAGCCTAGACATTACAGAGAGTGTTCGTTGGTGAAGACGTAACCAGAGATCCGTGCCTGCATTGCTCGTCCAGTTTCGTGTCGGCTCACCTGCCGCGACCAGCGTCAAGGCACCATCCCTGCGCCCCCAGGTGCTGTGAACTGTAAGGTAAGGACTAGCTACTGCCTGCTGGTGCTGCGCGCGCACTGCAGCTCGCCGCAGCTTTTCCTGTTGGTTTTGTTGACTAACTTTGTCCCCCACAGGCAACATCGATACGCCTCACTTAGCAGAAGGGCCGGTTCATCTTCTGCATGTTGCCAAACCGTCTACTAACTACGAAGTACAATACTAGTACTGTGTCAGATAATCAAAGCAAATGGAGTGAATGTTTGGACGAGCTAAAGGTAAAGTTAAATGCTAAATTTTAGCATATATTAGTATATATATATATAAAAAAGTTTTTAATAAAATTTAGCCTGCTATATTTGCACTCCCGTTTGGATAAATTTAGTACTAAAAGTTAACACTTTTATCCGTTAAAACTTGTGTTTAAAAGGGACCGAAGTTAAAGGCAAGGGCGCTTACTGTGGAGAGCATGCACAGCTTGCCAGTTGCACTGCATGAGTGCTATGCTACAGTATCAAGTGATCCTAGCACCACAATGGAAGCAGTGCATCAATGGAAGAACGCATCTCTGAACCAGCCCGGAAGCCATGAGAAGCTTCTGCGCTAAGCAACGCACCGCGTCCCAGCAGCATCACACGAGGCCAGCTAACGTGCACGACGCCTTTATCCATCCATCGATGCGCTTTGGAAGCAACATTAGCCGATCGCGATTAATTAACAGCTGTACTAGGGCATGGGTGCCATGGCACACCATGCATCCATGCTCCCCCCACCCCTGAGGTGACGGTGCCTGACGACGCGAAAGGCCCCGGGAGCCTGCGGGCAAGTGCGCGGCAGCCGGCAGCGGCAGGTGCGTGATGTGACAATGGCATCCATCCCCATCCGGCCGGCCGGCCCTAGCTAGGTGCGGGGGGGCTACGGCGATAGCTGTGGCTAATATAGGGAGGCATGCGCCCTCCCTCCCCGTCACGTGCACCAGCTGTCCTGCAAAGCCCAACCGGGCCAACGGAAAGCTAGGCTAGGCTAGGGTTGCCAACCAGGCCAGCCGGCCAAGCTGAGCAGTACTAGATGCCGCCAGGAACCGGGACGGAGGCCGCTACCGCTAGGCCGGCCGCTACCACCACCGGCCCTTCCGCCGGCCGCTGCCTGGCCTGCATGCATGGCATGCATGCAGGGGCCGATGCTGCAGGTGTCATGGCGACCGAGGCGGCCGGCCGTGCCCCTACGGCCATTTACTCCCCGCTCCTGTCGCTGCCAACCGAATCGCCACCGGTCGCACTGTTCCCCTTCCCACGCTGCTTCCCCTTCGGCCCTTCCTTCCCCCCTCCGCCTCCGCGCTCAGCCCCGGGAGATTCTCGCGCGTCGATTCGTACCGATCCCTTGCCTGCCGCCCAAGCGCGCCGGGCCTTTTCCTCGGTTCTTTCCTGCCCTCCACCCGGCCGTCCTCTCGTCTTTTTCCGGCCGCCGTTTGCACGGAAGACATCTAGGTGACGCCGGGCACAGCCGGGTTCCATGATCCGTCGATTGCCACGCCACGCCATGCACGCACGCACGCACGGCCCATGCGTGCTTGCTGCTCCATGTCCGTTCTTTCTTTTCTTTTACTTCTCTGCAAAGCTGAAAATTGGACGCGACCGACCGACCAGGGTCGCTGATGAGGAGATCTTTTTTACTCCGGTTTCCCTACTCGGTGCGTCGCCGCTGACGTATGGCCTGCGCCTCTGCGCGGCGGGCGTATAGACTGTACAGCACAGTACTGCTTCTCTGACAGGGAGAGGAGCAGTCGCCGCAGCAGCGGCGGCGGCTTGTGTAATTTTCATCGACGCCGGGCCCGTGCCACGGCAACGTTGTCGACGCGGATGTTGACCGGCGGACGGCACGACACGCCGCGAGGCGTCTCGCGGCAGCTTCCACTTCCAGAGATGCACTCGACCAGGCGTGATGGACGCCGCAGCGCGCAGGCTCCCGCCGCGCGATCACGTCGCACGCAGACGCCGCGGCGGAGCTTATGGCTGCCGGCCGGCCGGCCTGTTCACCGTTCACCTCAGTGTGACGTCCCTACCTCGCTCTACTGGAATTTTAAACATCGTCGTTTCGATCTAATCACTGATAAGTGTTGCGTCGCAGTGGGAACACTTTCTTTTTCATCTTGGCATGTGACTTGGCGTCTACACCTACATATGCCTAGACGAGACTATAGCAGGAGTATTCTATAATCACGTTTTTTTATACCGTATTTTTATAGTAACGTTGAGATGCCATTTATCTATCTCACTTGGAGTCAGGTTGGTAGGGTAGAGACGCAGGGAGGGTAATTGCCAGAGGAGGCCGGAGGAACAGCCGAATACCTCCCCTTTGACCGAGTTGACAGTGTACTGCCCACTTTTGTGCAAGCATTAACTGTCCATATGGAGACTTAAGAGCAGGTGTTACTGCTCCCGTCTTTTCACCATTAATGAGAGCACCAGACTCGACACTTCAGGAGGTGTACGCCCGGTGCACCTGCAACCCTCGTGGGCAGCAGATCAGATCCTCGCAGCTGTGTGTCCATCTGTTGCAATGGCCTTTCGACGATCCACGAGAGATCATGCCGATTTGGTTAGCGATGCTTACTTGGCAAGTTTTGGGATTTGCCTGATTAGAGATCCAAATAACTTTTTCTGCAACAAATTGTTTTGTGCCAGGTACTGCATTTCTAATTATTTTGGCTTAGGACAAAGGTAGATTGAATTATATGCTGAAACGGATGGGGTAAGGGGTAATACGCATGACTATATGGAGTCAACCCCACCCCCAAAAAAAATGTTATATATCACATCAATCACTTGCGCAGTTCCTTGTTAGCAGGAAAAAATTCTAGTGTCAGCCAGTTAACTGATGTAGCGACAGTACGTTAGAAGCCACCAACACGCAATCATAAGTCATTTTTTATCGTGGGTTCATGGGGACCTGAATGAAACTTGGACTACACATGTTCTATTTGGTTAACCACTAAAAAAGTGTAAAAAGTCTTCAGAAAAATGGAAAATGGGTTGAAATGACCAGAGCGCGGGGCGTACGATATGATAACCTTGGAGTACCTTCGTGTTATCTTCTCCAACATGGATGCTGTTGCCGTTGAATCCGTCACGTTCCAGAGCACCGTACTTGACGGGCATTGTGATGGAAGAAAAGCTTCGTGCCATGTTTGGCTTTGATCCGATAAACTTGGCTCTTGCTAGTGCTGATGTAAGTTTCTCAGTCTCGCTATCTACAGTCGCGGTTTGATGCAACAGATTCAGCAGTACCACCAACGTGCAAAAATGTACAGCGTGGTCCTTCTTACAAAGTTTTGATCTTGAACAGTAGTAGTCCAAAACCAAAAAGGAGCCCGGCCAAGCTGCAGACGAGTACTAGCTAGGGCGCTAGGGGCTGATCACAGACGTCGCGTGAGGGAAGACAGTAAGCAAGTAAAGAAATGTCAAGAGAGAGAGAGGAGGCAACGGCAACGGCAGCGGCGCACCCTCCTGTGCCCTCGCTCGCCTCGGTAACCGCGACGCAGACGCAGCCCAAATCCACAGTCACCTCGCTCCGTCTCTCTCCTCCCCCACGATGCTTGGCACCACCCTCGCTACAGTGCCCGCATCCATATCCACTCCGCCCCCGCAAAGAAATGAGCCCCGGGGAACCAGCCAAGCCGCACAGGAAACAGAAGAAAGCTGTACGTGAGGGGGGAGAGAGACAAGGTCGCCACGCCTGCTACGGACTACCACAACGCTAGAGGGACAGAGAGGGAGGCAGGCGTCGCTTGTCACCTAGCAGCTGGGTCGTCGGGCGGAGCCCCGAGCCCAGCCACGCCGGCGCGCTCGAGCCCTCGTCGTGTCGAGCTCGCTCCCACCACCACCTCGCCTCCTCCCGCGCGGCGCAGACGACACGCACGGCACGTGGGCAGACAGCGACGCAGAGAGAGACAAAGCGGGCCATAAAGGCAAGCGCGAGCGACCGAGCGAGGGAGCTGAGCTGAGCGAGCCAAGGAAGCAAAGCACATCACGAGCCAGCCAGCCAGCCCCCCGGGGGAGCTCATTAAAGAGGGGCGCGGCCGGCCGCGGGGAGCAAGCAGCGCGCGAGAGGGACAGCGAGAGATGGCGATGCCGTATGCCTCTCTTTCCCCGGCAGGCGCCGACCACCGCTCCTCCACCGCCACCGCCTCCCTCCTCCCCTTCTGCCGCGCCACCCCGCTCTCGGTCTCGCCGTGAGTACCCCGTCTCACCTCTCGCCGTCATTCCGCCCGGCCCTTGGCGTGGTGCTGCTCGCTCTCTGCTGGTTCTTCTTTGGCGCTGACGTGGTGGCATATTTTTGCTGCTCGGTGCAGGGCTAGCGACGGCGGGCTGGCGGAGGACGCGCAGGTGGGCGCGAGGTGGGGGGCGGCGAGGCCGGTGCCGTTCACGCCGGCGCAGTACGAGGAGCTGGAGCAGCAGGCGCTCATATACAAGTACCTGGTCGCCGGCGTCCCCGTCCCGCCGGATCTCGTGCTCCCCATCCGCCGCGGTCTCGACTCCCTCGCCACCCGCTTCTACGGTCACCCCACACGTACGGCCTCTTCCTCTCCCGAATCCTTGCCGTATTGCTTTCCGGGCGCTTGCTTCCTGCCCGGACTCTTTGTTTATTCCGATCAGGTGTACTTTGCCTGGGTTAGTTAATCTGCCCCGGTCATTTGCTAATCCCTGATGCGCGGTTCAAGAACCGAGCGTCAGTTTTATACTAAGACCCGGATTTGTTCCTGTAAAGCTACCAGTTTCTTTTTTAATCCGACCTTGTGCTCTCTCCAAGATCCAGCATACGGTTTCGGGAGAAGTAGGCCATGATTTTGTGCTATTTGATTGGATACTGCACCTGATGGTGGATGAAATAGAGGTTCATTTCGTCAGCACCATTGTGGCTGATGAGTACTGATGCTTTAGAAACCAGCTCCGTCTTTTGCCATTTCTCTGTTCTCCTTCTGCATGATCAATAATGGTGAGGTCGCGAGCAAGCAAATCCATTGAATGCAGCGGCAGCTGCTCCACTGCTCGCCATTTCTGTCCATTCCTAATAATGGGAAGCTTTGCCTTGCAGCTGCCTCGGTACTGTCCTGTACCAAATGCCAATCCATTTGGATACTGCAGAAACTCAGATGCGCACATAGAGGCAGATAAAAAGCGAGCGCGTAAATGATGCTTAAATATAACCGATAACAGCGTCTGATTTGCTCGGTTTTGCTGCGTGCAGTTGGGTACGGATCGTACTTCGGCAAGAAGCTGGATCCGGAGCCGGGCCGGTGCCGGCGTACGGACGGCAAGAAGTGGCGATGCTCCAAGGAGGCCGCCCCGGACTCCAAGTACTGCGAGCGTCACATGCACCGCGGCCGCAACCGTTCAAGAAAGCCTGTGGAAACGCAGCTCGTGCCCCCGTCCCAGCCGCCGGCCACCGCGGCCGCCTCCCCCGCGGCGCCCCTGGCCGCCGCCGCCAACGGCAGCAGCTTCCAGAACCAGTCCCTTTACCCGGCCATCGCTGGCAGCACTGGTGGAGTCGGCGGAGCCAGCAACATGTCCAGCCCGTTCTCCTCGCCGTTGGGGTCGTCTCCGCTGCACATGGACAATGCTGCCAGCTACGCAGCTCTTGGTTGTGGAACGGCCAAGGATCTCAGGTGACTTGTTCATTGCTTTCTTTTCTTTCTTCTCCAATGCCATCCTGTTTCTGAACAGTGCTATCCTTTTAACTGATTGGCGTCAGATGGTCACGCAGATAACTGTTTACCTGTGATCATTCAATCACTGGCTTGCATTTCGACTTGCATCACTGGCAATCAAAACCAGTAGTGCGTGCTCAGTACTTTACTGCTGCCACGCGCAATAAGCATGACCTGCCGGGACTTTACTCACTGCAAGAAATTACGTTAGTGTTCAGGCTCTGGTAGTCTGGTTCGTTGCCTGGCGATGCTTTCTGGGTTCAGTTCGAAGACCCTGAAGGCTGAAGCCCAGGGCAGTGTCCATTTCGCTACGAGATATTTGTGCTCAGGTCAGGTGGGAGTGCAGTGCCCAGCCTTCTTGGCTTTGGCACAGACCAAGCCTAGAACACGTACTGCCCATAAAGAGGAAGCTTGCTTGTGTTCAGTGGTCGCAGTGCTAGTGCCTGCTGCTTGCTGATGCTGGCCTCCCCTGACCATTACTACAACTCTTTATTGTTGCAGAATCAAGTCGTTTCTCTTGCAAGTCTTTTAGGGCGCAGCATATAATAAATTTTGTCCTTGTAACTACTGGAAGGGCAGCGTCTCTTTTTGCCCATATAAATGCTTTCTTTCCACCAATACAAATTGTGGGTTCAACTGTACCCATGTTCTATGTATATGATCATCTGCTCTTACTTTTCTGCTACCTGTATACTATTGAGCTGTTGGTAATAAGCTTTATTTCCTGATAGCATTAGTTACTGAAAATAATGCTTATCTTAGTAACAACAAACTTTTCATCAGTAAACAATAGTTTTGTCATGAATTTTACAAACCAGTCATGATAGCTTCTTTGGTACTGTTTGGTCGTCATGCAAGTGTAAATGAAACAGTTAGTTGACAGGCAAATTTAATTTGATTTTAGATGCTGTGGTTGTGTTTCTAATTCCATGTACTGATTTTGATCTGAATCCTTGCATTGGCTATCTGTTCTTTCTAGAAAACTTAATTTGCTTGTTCATTAGAAAAAATCAATAAGCGAAATTCAGGTAGTTTTACTTGTATCCCTACTAATTTGGGGTGCTCACCCTACTTTCTTAAATTCAGGTACAATGCTTATGGAATAAGGTCATTGGCAGACGAGCACAATCAGCTCATTGCAGAAGCCATTGACTCGTCAATGGAGAACCAGTGGCGCCTCCCGCCGTCCCAAAACTCCTCGTTCCCCCTCTCGAGCTACCCCCAGCTCGGGGCGCTGAGCGACCTGGGTCCGAACACGGTCAGCTCGCTCTCGAAGATGGACAGGCAGCCACTCTCCTTCCTAGGCAGCGACTTCGGGGGCGTCGACTCCGGGAAGCAGGAGAACCAGACGCTGCGGCCCTTCTTCGACGAGTGGCCCAAGGCGAGGGACTCCTGGCCGGGCCTCTCCAACGACAACACTAACCTCGCCTCGTTCCCGGCGACCCAGCTGTCGATCTCCATCCCCATGGCGTCCTCGGACTTCTCCGTGGCCAGCTCCCAGTCGCCGAACGGTAAGCTCTCTCGCTCCATAGAAACTAACCGCTGTTCTCATGTCGTTTCCTTGTGAGAGTAATTCAGCTCGATCACTGACTGTTTCGAATAACACCATGCCTGATCTCTGCAGATGATTAATGGTGGTCGTGGGTTGGACTGATCGTACCGGTGTCCCTGAGCCAAGCATTGGATTTGTTGCCTTCAGATTTTCTCCAGACTCCAGGCCCCTTTGTCTCCTCCCCACCACGCAGTAGCTGCAAAAAAACAATCTATGCTTCTGTATAATTCATGGGTCTTTTTCCGTGTCAGATTTGTACCAAACCAAGCGACCGCACACCGTCCGCCGTCGCCTCATGCGGGTGAACATGAGACCGTTTTCCTTAAGCTCAAAGCTTTTGTGTGCCCCACCACTGATGGGATCCATCTCCTCCTGTATCTGAAGGCTTGCTTTGCATAAACCAACCCAACTGCCAATGAGGCAGTGACACCCTCTTGAGCTGTTCCCCGATCTGCATGGACGGAGCCCTTTTTATCATGCGTGCCCCTACCCAACAGCTAGTGGGAACCAACAGGCTCCTTTTTTATGTCAGTATGTGGAGTGGAGCGGGGCTTGCTTGCAGCTGCAGGTAGTAGCCATTCGTCAGGGAGGCCGGATGAATCGGCCAGCTAGCAGCGCACAACGGGGGCGACCTCGTGGCTCCCTTTTCCCGGAACATGATCCGGCAGCAGGATCCGTCGCATTGTCATCCTGGAGCCCGCGACAAGCAATGGTCGTCACCCCGGTTCCCCACACCATCCCGAGATCCACCCCCAACAATCCGGCGCCTTCCATCGCCCCACCCCGCACCCCCGCATGTTACCGGGGCTCCACCACATCGCCGCCCCTCCTCCTCCATGATTACCTTGCGAGCCTCCAGAGTTTCCAAAATCGGGACTTGGGAGGGCGAACAGCCGCGTCTTCTTCCCCCGGCCGACGGCGCGGGGCCAAGCGCCGTGCCGGACGCCGCGCGCGGGCATGGCGAAGCGAGCGGTTCCTTCCCGTGCTCGGCGGCGCGGTCCGGGGGCGGGGTGGATGCCGGAATCCTGGGATGGTGAAGCGCCGCGTGCCGGACCCAGGGACGTGGTGGCTACCGGCTAGCGATCTGCAAAGGCTGCGGTTAGATTTGGTGGCTTCTTGGACGTGCCATGCGGCCACCTCCTGCCTCATGGTCCTCCTCGCCGGGGAGGAACGCGGCTTGTGGGCGCGTGCGTGCTGGTGCATGTGACCGCGGCGAAAGGACGGAACGCCGGGTGGGTGGGGTGGCGACGAGTTGCCCGGCCGTCCGGATAGGCGGTTTCGGATCTTCCGGCAGGAGCAAATAGCCAAAGCCCCAGGGCGTGACCACACACCGTCCCACTTGCAAGCAGTTGCGGTGGTACACCTGTTGGGTCCAGTTGGGTACTTGCAAAGCGAACCGGAGATCCAGCCACGCCATGGATTCCGACGCCGAGCTGCGAACTCCCATTGACTTGTCTCCTTTGTCATCTCCGTGCAACAAGCGCGTCAAAATCCTACGGGGCGGAGGAAACAGAACAAAAGGCTGATGCTGGGAGTAGTACGCTAGTACCAATTCGGTTGCGATCTCGCGGATCCGCACCTTGTACTTGTGCTTCCGCAGCTATCTCGGCTTGTTGCGTGCGACCACAACGACAAAAAGGGGGGGGGGGGGTGTCCGTACTCTGTTTACCTGATTCGTCGTTTCTTGAGAGACAGGAGGGAAGGAGAGGAAGAAGAAAGGAGGGCAATAAATTCTGAAAAGTCGACCATCTTGTGTTGGCCCAGTGGTCCTTTAATGGATCGAGCTCTGTAGTGGGCGTGTTTGGGCCTTGTACAGACAAGGGCGAATCACCTCAGGTGGAAATCTACCGAGCCAGCTAAGCCTCTTTTAGGGACCGAGCCCACCTGCGTGCTCACCACCTTCTTTGGGCTGCGTAGGAAGAGCCTATATCTGTCGCGTGAGACTGCCGCGGGCAGCCCGAGCCGCGGAAAGTCAGACGAGTCCGCCAAAATACTCTCGTTCGGCGGCCAGCGGCCTCTCGTTTCAGTACTGCATGACAGACTAACAGCAGCTTGCAGTGTCCGATTCTAAAAAAGAAAAGTTCATTTGCAGTCTTGCAGGGTCGCTCAGGCCTCAGGGTCAGGGGCATCATCACGTGTTGTACTTCATCGGCTAACGTTTGAAACATTGTCGATGTCCATCGTACCCTTGATTAGGGTGTGTTCGTTTCGCATCAGAGGGGTCTAAAATACAGATGTATAAATTAGAGGTATAAATATTTTAGAGGTCTAATGTTTAGAGGGGTGTTCGTTACAGCCCTCTAAACCCCTGCCTTGACTCACGACGGCACGGGCGGGGGGAGGAGCAGGGCGGCGCGGGGGGAGGAGCAGGGCGGCGCGGGGGAGGAGCAGGGCGGCGCGCGCGGGGGGAGGAGCAGGGCGGCGCGCGGGGGCGGAGCAGGGCCGCGCGGGGGAGGAGCAGGGCGGCGCGCGGGAGGAGCAGGGCCGCGCGCGGGGGAGGAGCAGGGCGGCGCGGGGGAGGAGCAGGGCGACGCGGGGGGAGCAGGGCCGGCGGCGCGCGGCGGGGGAGCAGGGCCGGCGGCGCGCGGCGGGGAGCAGGGCCGCGCGGGGGAGGAGCAGGGCGGCGCGGGGCGGGGAGGACCGGGGGGCGGCGGGGAGGCGGCGCGGGGCGGGGAGGACCGGGGGCAGGCGGCGCGCGGGGTGGTGGTCAGAGACCGCGAATCCCATTAGAGTGCTCGAAGGCTCTAAAGATTGGAGGCCTCTAAACCAACGATACCAGTCCTATTAGATACCCGTTCGTTGCCAGCTATCTAAAATTTAGATGTTTCGCTCCATTAGATAGCCAAACGAACGCACCCTTAGTTGCTTTCCTTTCCCTACGTGATACAGGAGTACAACTCTGCCTCCATGTGCATGTCAAACTTTTTCTGTATTCTTTCGGTGCGACACAGTGTCGCTCCACTGGTACACCTACGTGACGCACATCAGTTCGGTTTCAGGTGTGCCCTGCGCACACGAGGGCTGAGGACGTTTTATAGAGATGTTTGATTGAGATACTAATTTTTAATCCGGATCATATCGGATATATAGATGCTAATTAGACAAACTAACTATAAAATTAATTGTACGAATGGAGACTAATTTATAAGATGAATCTACCCTACAAAGTCTATTTAATTCATTACTAGCACATTTTACTGTAGCATAATATTGTTAAATCATAGACTAATTAGGTCTAATGGATTCATCTCACGAATTAGCCACCATTTATACTATGAATTTTGTAATTTATCTATATTTAATATTTTTAATTGGTGTTCAAATGACGGGACTAAAGTTTGTTCTGATAAATCCAACGGACCCTAAATACCTTACAGATCCCGGAGTGCCTGATTGTATCGGCGCTCCATCATAACCGATCGGTGCGCAAATATTTTTTCCATATCTCGAGTGTTTATGACAGTATATTTCATGTCACCAAAATTTTATATTTCTTGTCACTGAAATTGCATATTACTTGTCACATTGCCTCTCATAAAAATTCAAAGCGAGTTAGGGGGTGTTTGGAACCACTTGGGATAACAGTTATCCAGCTAAAGTTTTGTTAGCTAGAATTAGCCAGCTAACTATTAGCTGGCTAACTGTTAGCCTAGGGGTGTTTGGAACCTCCAGCTAATAGTCTGAGTAACAGTACTCTTTTACATACTACCCCTATGATATCATATTGTATATTATATTATTAAAGTGTATTCTTTGTCCAAAAATACACCAAATAATTAAAATAAATTATAGAAAATAGCAACACACAAATGTCTCAAAGTATGGTACAAAAATTATTTCAAATAATAAAAATAAATAGGTTTACAATGCTCATCCTCGCATGTTGAACAATGCATTAGCAATGCTATCACGAAAATCATTCATATCTTGTTCTTCGTCACCATTTTGTTGAGACGATGAAACCGACGCCATGGGCATATAATTCTCGTCATTGTCACATCTTTCAAAGTCCGCATCTGCTATGGCACTTTCTCTTATGAAGTTATGTAGGGCCATGCAAGCAATTATTATTTTAGTTTGCTTTACCATTGGAAATGACGGTAGGTGCAACAATATCCTCCATTTCATCTTCAACACACCAAATGAGCGCTCGATGACGTTGCGCAAGGATGAATGACAAAAGTAAACAACTCCTTTTTCCCTCTTGGTCTTAGGCCTTGACGAAACTCCGGTAGGTGATATTTTGTTCCTTTGTATGGTGCAAGATATCCTTTACGATTAGGATATCCGGAGTCAACAAGATAAAATTTTTCTATACATTATAGAACATTAGTAATTATTAAATATACTTGTAAATTAAGGATGTAGTAATTATTAAAAATACTTGTAGTATAACTATGTACTAATTATTTAAAATTTACCTTGAGTAGGATGCGGGAACTTGTCACCATATTTTTGGATGGCATCATTGAAGACTCTCATATCATGAAGAGACCCTGGCCAACCGGCAACTACAAAGGTGAATCGCATATCAAAGTCGCAAATAGCTATCACATTTTGACTTGAGTACCCGTGACGGCCTGTATGTTGGAGCACCTTTGACGCCGGCACAACAACATGTATATGTGTTCCATCTATGGCTCCAATGCAGTTATCAAAATGAGGTGAAAACTGAGGAGCTTGAACTCTAGGATGAACCGTTGTAAATCCTGGATCTCGTGGTTTAATGTAATCAGCTGACATCTTATATACACAATGCAGCACTTCTTCAAATTTCCGACTGATAGTTTCTTTGGACCTCTCAAAGCGACAGCTTGTCTAATAGACTGTGGGGCACCAACAATCCACAAAAACATGGCTAACGCATCTATAGAACTCATATGCCATGTAGACTGTAATCCATATGTGGATAGGAGCAAATCATGAAGTCTATAAAATAACTCTCTATTCATCCTAAACATGTTAAAACACTCTTCAGGATCATTAAGTGACCTCATTACCCAATCATATCCAGTGACTTCAGGCTCCCTATGCGGCCTTTTATTCAAGATGGAGGAGTCATAATACATACCAAAAGCACATATGGCAGCACCATATTGTTCCATCATTTCAAGTTGATGTTGTGCAAACTCAAGTGTTTCATCCTCATCATCACTCCCCAAAATATCAATCTACAGCATAGCAACAATAACATAAGCACAAGTTGACGATCATAGAACATAACAAAGGCACAAGTTTTATGACACATAGGCAAATCATAAGAGATGGTTCATTACGCATAAGCAAATAATAAGAGATAGTTCATGACATACAAGCAAATCGTAAGTTCAAGTTTCATGACACAAGCAAATCATCAAATCCAAATTTATGACACATAATCAAGCAACCCTCCCGTCAACCTCTCAATAAAGCCCGTACTCCTGATAGTTTCGCTTCAACCAAAATAGCCTTCCTTCATTTGTTTCAAAAGTGAAGAATATGTCTCGGTTTTTAGCTTTGATAAATAGTTTGGTGGCCATGTAATGCTCAATGCTTCCTTCCGGTGCACCACAATCAACAACCAACTTCATCGCCTTTTTGATTGACTCCACCCTTACTTCTCCCTACATCACCTTTTTAGTGAAAGCACTGTTAGACTGCATGGTGCCCCATATTCCCTTCATAACCTTCACCATAGGGGTCTTTCCATTCTTCAAATGTCTCGTTGCACCGGTGTTGCTACTGTTGGGTCGCTTCCTGCGGCAGCCTTGATCTCCTTCCACAGGCTCTTCATCCATAGGTTCTTCCTCATCTGTGTCTTGATCTCCATCCTTCTGCTCTCCAGGAATACAAGACGAAGATCCATCAATAGCAGTGTGCTCAAACATCTGTTCAAGGTGTTCCAGATTTTCAGGCGGACCAAGCTTTAGCTTCTTCCACTCAGAATGTCCCTGAAACAAAAGAAAGACATTCAGACAGGCAGCAAAAAAAATAGAACTGTTATATTGCAAAAAATTCAGTATAGACAGTACCTTTGTGTGTTTCTTCCACCACTCTTCATCAGCTACAACAGTCCCATTTGCACGTCCAAGACCTTTTTGCTTGTTACACCACAACCAGAAATTGTATAGACCCTTAAGTTGACCCCACCTATTCTTCAACTGAATTCTATTATGCCTCAAGCCTGTGCTAAGATAGAACTTTTCTGCTATGATCTTGAAGCCTCTACCTGTCATATGTCCATTAACCCTATTACCTTCCCTTATTTGCTCAACACAAAGTTCACAAAATGTAGTATTATTCTGTGCATCAGTCCAATTGGCTTTGTCACGGTGCTCATCCCCCATAGTACTCTAGTTCATGAATTCAAGTCACATATAACACAAATTACGAAAATTAACACAAGCAATGGAACATAAAAACATAACAGTGGATAAAAGGTTTCACCTGAGTACCAAATGGATCAATAGTGTCCTCTTGACTGTCATCAACATTTGGTGGAGAATAAGTGCCTGTCGTTGGAGAAAACCCCATGGAATCCATATTCCCTTCATAACCATCATAAGGCAAGTTGCCCAACGGAGGAGACATGCCACCACGACCACATCCACGGGCACTAGAGGAAGCAATTGCACGCCCACCACCAGCACTTGAACGTCCACCACTAGGTCCACCGCCACGTACAACGCCACGACCAACTCGACCACCCGAGCGTGCAACACCACGAGCACCAGAAGCTACAGCACCACGGGCACCAGAAGCTGCAGCACCACCACCACCAACGGACGATCCAACACCAGCAGCTCGTGGAATACGGAACTGCATGGACCCAACGCCACGATGACCTACACTAGTCGATCCAGTTACATGGACGCCGGTACGACGACCCGCATGACCATAGGCTCCATCAGAGCGAGACTGCAGAAGCTCTTGATAGGATGTCAAATTGGGGAACTCCTCAGCATCAGAGTTGAGGTCCAGTCCATCCTGAAAAAGGTTCTTGTTGATGGAATTGGAGGATGGAGTAACGGGAGTCGCGGTGTCATCGTCGTCAACACCAAAGAAATCCATTGCGGCCCGCGACCAGCGGCGCGGCGGCGGTGGCGGCGGCCTGCGACCTCCGCGCGGCGCAGGAGAGCGTCGGAGGAAGGAGGTGGAGGAGAGTGGTTAACCGGAGCGGAGCAGGAGCTCTCACCTAGAGAAGAAGGCGGAGGAGACCGACGGCACGACGTTGACGGCGTCGGGGAGGTCGCGCAGCCGACGGGAGGAGCTGGGAGGCCGGGGTCGCCGCGCCGCGCCGCCAGCAGGAGGAGTCGATCCGCGACGAGAGAGAGAGGATTGGAGGCAGGTGCGCGTGTGTAAAGGATAAGCGGTAGGAGCGTCTTTTACCAAGTTTTAGCCGCTTTTAGCTAGGTGGAGCTGGCTAACAGGATTATTGTTATTCAGGGGTGTAGCTAAGAGTTAGCTGGGCTGTTTGGAAGCTAAGGGATAATTTTAGCTGGATAACTGGATAATTGTTATCCTTAGTGGTTCCAAACATGCCCTTAGTACTAGAAAACTCTCTCCACATTTTGACTTCTGGCGCATTTTTTTATTTGACTTCATCTCTAAACTCCATTTTCTGTTAGCCGAGTCTGATAAGCCGGTGACAGCACGGACTGGCCACCTTTTTTTTCTGTCATGTAACACATGCAAGCTAGCTGCCGGGCTGTTGCACCCAGACCTCCTCTGACCGAATGCGTTCGCGACAGGCCGCGGTCCACGCACTGCGCTCAGCGTGCAGTGATAGGATAGCTAGAGTTGAGTAGACGTCGCCGTCCTTTGCAGCACGCGTGCGTGGCCGATCACCGGCTCGGACCGAGAGAAAGCGGTCTGCCGCCTGCTGGTCAGCATTCGCAGCAATGCCGATGCGGTGCGGAGTGGAAGTGGATTTCAGCGAAAGCGAGAGGACGAGCGCAGGTGCCTACTACTACTACTATCACACTGCTTTCCGCTTTCTCAGTGGCCAGCAGAGGGGCAGGGGCGATCAGCCATGAGAGCCATGGCCTTGGCATGGTTGTCGTGCTCGTGCATGCGTGTCGAAACCCTCGAAATGGCGCAGCCCGATGCGACGGCCGAGTCAAGCGCCGAGAGGACGGAGCGAACCGTCTAATCGCCCAAAGAGACGCGCCACAATCGCGTGACCTCTCGCCGCTTTTGCTCTCCATTTGGTCGTGCTCTGTGTACGCTGCGCTCCATCACCTCCCCATGATTCCCTGTTCATCCGGCAATCAATTGCCGGCCTGCCCCCTGCAGTGTTTACTGTGAGGCCACAGCACGCAGCACGTTTTCTTTAGGAGGCATGGTACAAGGAAGCAGCCGGAAATTAAAATGTTAAAGAGGATGCGGGTCTTTTATTAGGCTCCGGTGTCCGGTGGGCCGAGTTGGGCCAGGCATTCTCCCGCCGCACAGAGCGCGCTGTCCCGGCCCCGTTCGGCCAGGCAAGGCGGAGCCCGCCACACGGCGACGCCAGGGAAGGAACAGCAACGGCACAGTGACGCAGCGTCCCGTTGCCATCGCGCGCGCGCCGCCCGGCAACGCGGCGACCGCAACACCCCGCAACAGCGCGCGGGGCACTGGCTCCGATCGAGTGGCCTTTTCCCAAAGGCTGCTCGCACGCAGGCAGCCTCGCCGCATCCGCCCGCCACTGTGCCGCCTTTAGTTCGCGCCCGGCGGCCCGTCTTTTGCTCGCCCCGGCCAGCCCGGCCACGGCCGGCCGGCCGCTCTCTTTCCCTGCCCGCCCACTTTCGTGAAACATCTGCTCCTCCGCGCCGTCCTGCTTTTAATCCTCCCACCCCACCTCGCCGCGAAACCTCGATCTGTCCGCAGCGGCGCGGCGGCAGAGGGGGAAGCGGAGCCGGCCGCGCCGTCAGGTCGTTTTCGCCAGGCCCGGCGCCTCTGCGCGCGCGGCGGCGGGTTCGGCTAGCGCTGGAACGTCCAGGCACCGGGGGCCGCGGCGAGATGGGCTACTGTGCTGGTTACTACTAGTGGCGTGGCACAGTGCTCGGTGGCGTTAGGATCTGACCTGCCCGATCCAAACCAAGCCTTCGGGGCCGGCCGGCAGCAACAGACGGCTCGCGATCGTACGTCTCCACGCATCAAAAGAAGTACTGCTGCTAGCCGGTTCTGGTTGGTTCAGCCGAGCTGAACATTCCCTTCTTCAATTGGACCGGCTACATCACGATCCATGCTAGTACTAACCAAGGGCGATCAGAAGGCGTGTCGAGCGGATCTGAACTGCGTTCTTCGAGCCGGTCGTCGTCCTCGTTCTAGGATCGAGTAGCTGCCCGTGGAGGAAACCCAAGGCACAAAAGGATGCACGATCCGTACAGAAGCGACGCGCTCGATGTGCCCCCCTTTGACCGCGCGCCTTGCCTCCGTGTGGGGATGCGTGTGCACGGAAGGGAGCACACACACACACACACACACAGACACGGTTGTAAACAAACAGCATCACGTACCTGCCGTTGCCCCCCTCCCCTGCAGCAAAGTTCGCGCCCGGAGAAAGAAGGCGCCCGCCATCTTGCAGCTCCGAGCTCTCCGCCTCTCCCAGCCGGCTTCGCAGTGGGAATCTCCTTTGCGAGAGATGCGATGCGCCTTGGGATCAGGAAACCGACGCAGCACTGTCGGATCGAGTTGTTGTTGGCCTCCCAGAACAGTGCCAATCTCTGCTGCCGCTACCTCTCTACTAGTAGATGTTTTGAATAGATTCTTGCCTGATTGCCTCCCTGCCGTAGCCGTTTGCATCAGCAATGCACCAGGTCCCTTTTGCTTCTTTTGATCCGCAGAATAACCTAGCGACGACAGCGCGGGGTTGTCGCCTAATGATTGCCTTTTACACCGGTGATTACCGCCGTGCCGGCAAAACATGTGGAGATGGAACGGGAAAGGCATCATGGGCTCATGCCCAAGACGGGGCTGCAACAATGCCGTGTCGCGTGCAGCAGGCACACACACCGACAAGGCTTGCACCAGCAATGCTACTAATCCTTTTGTCCATACAGCCAGCTTGCTGCAGCTGCCCAAGCTAGCCATGTCAATGCCATCCCTAACTCTGCATGGGATTTCTTTTTTTTTAAAAAAAAGGTCAATGTCCGTGTTGGCAAACTCTAGTGTGTTGATCTCATGGTGTCGCAGCACGGAGTAGCGGATAATCTAGAACTCTCAACCACAACGCCGCCCTGTTCTGTTCTGTTCAGGTGATCATGCGACTTGTGTCCATGCTGTGTCTGTCCCCATGGCCATTCGCGGATGCAGCGCCAGCAGCCGGCAGGGGCTAGTGACGACGCCCGTCCCTCGATGCCATGGCAGCCTCTGCCTTTTTCTTCTCGGTGTTCTCAAGAAACTATCATGCAGCCACCGCAAACTCGACCGCTTTTTTTTTTTTTTTTTGCTCTTTAGCTTTAGCGCGCTCGGGGCTAACGTCGCCAACGCTTCTTTCCGCAAAGCCTCTCGAGGGACTATGCAGATCGGACTCAATCGAGTGCGCCATGCCGTATTGCCAAAGGCAGCCGGTTTATTCCCCATCCGAACCTTCAGTGAGAAGGGAACGCTTCGTCGTCGTCCATGACATTTCTAGACCTTGACGTCTTGCAGCAATACAGTTAGAATTAATTTCAAGTTGCCTATTTATTCAAAAAAAAGTTCCAAGTTGCTTATTTATTTAAAAAAAGTTTCGAATTGCTTAAAAAAAGATTTAATTTCAGCCATTCAAACACGCTGAAGTCAAAAGGATTTAATTTCGAGATTTAATTCTGGTTCATCATGCTTGCAGTTTAGCTTTGTACAAATGGTGTGCCCCAACTGCACTGAGCATGAAGCAACTGCAGCAGTATGCACCGATCGAGCATATAGCTTGCTTGTATTTGCACTTTCATTTTGGAGCTCGAGATTCTAGAGCCCAGTTTCCGTTTATGGCAACTGTACTGCTTGTCACATCATCAACTATTCCCCTTTGACGCCAGGGCCACTGTGCCTTGAAACCAACTGACGGGTGACTGACGGCCGATGCTTCCACGCGAACTGTTGGTTCCTCATCATCTGGTGGCCAGTGAGTGGAGCGGCGGCTGCGGAGCAGACAGTGGCCATCGATGCGCTAACGAGTCGCCACCAAACGGAAGACGACCTGACCAGTCGTAAGCGCACGCTGAATCGACCGGTGAGATCACCCCTTCGTACGCTGAAAGGTAGCGGCGCATCATGCCGCCGCGGACGGCGGCGCGATCGGGGACGGGCACGGAAACAGGAGGCGACGCCCGGCGTGCTTTGCCATCTCCGGCCCGGGCACCCCACACGGCGCGCCCCCCATGATGGAACGCCGAGAACGCCACCGCGCGCGCCCTCATGATGCTCGTCCAGAATGATGCGCCCCTACGGCGCCTAGCGTCGTGGCACGCCGGGCCACCGCGGCCACGAGCCCGCCCGGCACGTCGACGGCAGCGGCGGCCGGAGAGCCCGCGGCGGCACGGCGCATCATCTCCGCCCTACCAGGCTACGACGCACCGCTGCGTGCCTGCGTCTGCGTGCAGCGGAGCCGCTCGCAGTGGCGCAGCCTGCAGCTGGTCCCGGGAGGGGTCCGTCCGGTGGAGCCGGCGGGCGCCACGCAAGCATCGAGGCCTCCAGTGCAGTGATCCAGCACCCGGCGGTCCCCCCGGCGGGCGATACGGACGGCCCCGATCGCGTGGGGCCCGCCGCCCCGGGAGGCCCCGCCGTGTATAAATACGCGGGGGGCAGGGCTCGGCCCGCGCGTGCTCTCGCTCGATTTCGGGGACGCGGATCAGACGGCGGGGAGCGAATCCGGGGGCCCGTCCGCCACGGCGGCACCTGCCTCCCCCCTCCACCTCCTCCACCACCACCACGCTCTGCTCCCCTGCGGAGTTCGGTCTCGGAGGAAAAAAACAAGGGGAAGAAATCTCCTCCTCGTGCTCTTCCCGTTTGGCGTCGCGCGCCGCTACCATCCAAAGGCGGCAGCGCGTTTGCTTGCCCCGCCTCTCCTCGTCGTCGCCCCCGGCCGGGGGATCTTGCTGCTGCTCCGCCGCCTACAGGGATCCGCCACCACCTGCTGCTCCGGACATTTCGCCCGTGAGGAGACGGCGGAGGCCAGGGAGGGAGAAGACTCAGAGTCACTGTCACAGAAGCAGCAAGGTAATGGAGACTCACTCTCCTTATTTCCACAACAAGATCTTGTTCTATCAGACCTCGCATTCGGGCTTCGTTTCCGCTTCCCGCTTTTCTTTCTCGTCGATGCATTTCTTTAAAAAAAAAACTCGGCAGTGGCTTATCCCTGCGTTGGCTATTGGCTGTGACATGATGTGGATCATCAAGATCCCCGACCCTTTCTCGGGTCCATCCGGGGGGTCCGTGGCAATCACCATTGTTTCCCGCTGTTGCCTTTTGCTCTGGCGCGGACACCCTTGCCCCGGCAATGAGTGCTCGCTCGCCCGCTCCTTTACCGCGGACCCGATTGCTTCTTAATTCGCGCACCAGGCCGTCGCGGAACGATCCACGACACCAGTTGCGGCCGCCCCCTTGCTCACACAGCCGTTCCCTTCCCCTTCCTCTTCGCAGGTGTTCTTCGGCTCGTCTCGGCGTCAGAGGCTGCAGTGAGCAGGCGCCACGCCACCACTGTTTCTGCGGCGCGGGGAGCATTGGATTGCTGTGGCTGGCGAACTCGAGCCGATGGTCGCTCGCTGACCAGTAAGTTAACTGTGCCTCGCTTTGGCATCATCCGCTGCCATTATTGATTGCTCACTGTGCCTAGCTTCTGCCTTCCCGGCAAAAGTGCTTAGCGGTTGCTAATCTCCGAGTGGCATGTTCCTTGGTGGACATTTGGCTGATACCGAGAGCATGCGTTTGCCAATTCTCCATGTAGTGGGCACCGCTCGTCCGCTCCCACTCACTGAAAAAAACAAATGCCGTGGCCCCTGGGCCTGCCTGAAAGTGCCTATTTATCCGGGCAGTATGCACATCCTCGTTGCTTCTGCTCTTCTTAAGCACCTTCTTCTCAATGGAAACAAAGGGCTTTCAGAGCACGGGGACCCCACGTACCCGTGGTATAGGCTTAGTTGGCTGGCTCCAAGTGCTTGTCAACCTGCTAGGTGCCGCTGCCGCCGGCCACTGTTGGCCATTGCTGCTGTTCATGGTTTCCTGTCCTCCTCCAGCATCTCTTTCTTGTTTCTTCAGTCCGTCCTGCGCTTACCTCAAGGTTTCAGATCGAGTGGCACGCACCGGAGATCCACCAGAACCTTCAGGCCATGAGTGGAGCCAGCATTTTGAACGTGGAAGGTCAGGAAGGACACTCTCTACTCGTGGTCTAGCTCAAGAGCCTACCCGGCGCAGCGGCCAGCTTTGCTGCAAAACTGTCACCGCATGCCTGTGTGCCACGCTTCAATCAATCCGTCTATCCTTCTGCTTTGCCGTAGCCTCTACTCGGCATTGAGCTCCTTTTTTTTTGACGGTTACTCGGCATGGCATTGACTTCGTTTCCAGTCACCTTGCTGGCTTGCTGCATAGTATAGTGCCCCTGCTCACTAGCTCCAGCTAGGGCGAGCTCGGTGGGACAAGCTAACAGGCATGCGTCGCATACTTGCATTGCATTGCATGTCGTAGGCGTAGCTAGCCAGAGACAGTGGCCGGCCCGGCCTGCGACATGCATGGAGCTCTGAACTCTACGGCCCGGGGACGGTCGGGTCGGGGGCTCGGGGCCCCCCCTTGCGCACGCGTGGGCTCTAGCGGCACTGTTGCCGGCCGGCCGTGCAGCTGCTCTTGATGGCGAGTGGTTGAACGCCGGTGGCCGTGGCTTGGCTCCGTCGGAACGGAACGGACGGCGTCACTGGCTTGGAATTGATAGCCTGCCGCCTCCCCGGCCTGCACTCTGCCTAGTACTCCACAAGCAGGCAAGCCCACAAGGCCTCCTGCTAATGGATGCATGTGCCCTTGTTTATGTGCTTCCTGCGTTCTGGAAGCAGTCCGTGTTATCCGATCTGGAAATGTTCGATTGCAGTTCTTGCACGCTCTGGTCTCTGCCTCACTGCGTCATTGAAGTTTCTGTTAGATTTGGTCCTGAGTTCTGAAGATTTGATTGAAGTATCGCTTGCTTGCTTGCTTTGCTGACGAGTTTGCTTTCGCGTACGTACAGCCGCACTGTTCCATTCCGCCGTCAGCTGAGCGCGAGGATCCATCGGCCATCGGCAGGCGGCGAAGGGCTTCAAGATGCTGGCGTGCATCGCGTGCTCGACCAAGGACGGCGGGGATCAGGACGGCCCCCGCGCCGCCACGCCCCACGGCAGGGACGCCGGCAAGTCCCTCACCTCCCAGGTAACCCACCCCACTCCAACCCAACCCACCGCGCTGCACGCTCCCCCATACGTGGATCATGGACATGACGCCGCCGGATACGGCTGCTGGCGGCTGGCCGAGCCGCCGAGGGAGCAGACGAAGAATGGACAGGTAGATTTGGTTGCGCCGCATGGCTTTCCCTCCCGGCCGGCCGTCCAGCCGCCAGTTACCGTCGATCCGTCGTGGATTGAATGCGCTGCCTGCGCAGCTCGTCGCCGTCGGCTCGTCGTCTCTCCCCATAATTTTTCGCACGGCCTGCGTGCGCAGCAGCTGCTGCTTGCTCGCTTGTCCGGCTCGGTTGTCTCCACGCTGTTGACGCGCCAACAGAGGGCCTGAGACAGACGAGCAGCACAGCGGCAGCTTTTCTCCCTGTCACAAAATAATTGGCACGCTGGTACGCGTAGCATTTTTTTCTTGACTTAAAAAATTCCATCTTTTTCTCTCTTCCGTTTCAGCAGCAGTGCAGTACAGTGTTGGTACCTGGTACGGGTACGGCGCGCTTGTAGCGTAGCGGTTTCTTCTTTCTTTCGTGATGGAAAAGAAGTGCAGGGGTGAACCGAGTGACGTTGGTGAAATCACGTTTTCGAAACGTCCGTCCGTTGGTAAAGCTGGTCAAGGCCCGGCGGAATGTGACCGAGTGGGTACATGAGGAGATGTGGCGAAGGCTGCTTTTCTCCGTGCATCGCATGGATCCCCACACCGCCCTCACCCCCAGGCTTTGGAGTTCGGACTCTGTGCGCAGTGTGATGTTCTGATTTGATCTCGGCCACTTTTGTTCCCCCCCATGCCCCTACCTTTTCTTTTCTTTTTTCACTCGCTAGATCCTGACTTTGCTCCCGTTCATCTGTCCTCCTTTTTTTTTACTCCAAAGGTAAAACAATCCTGGTTGCTAGTACTACCCCTAGGTGGTATTCTATTCAGCCATTCTCTTTTCTGATATGCGAAGATGCGATCTTCGGAAGGTGGAGACCGGAAAGACATTCTTTGGTTGATTTAACCTGACCTTTACTCGCTCCTTCCCTCCAGAAGGAATGTTTTGCTCTGTTCCCTCGCGAGCAAAACGAAAAAGAAAAGGAAAGGGCGTTTCTGGCCACGCAAAGGATAAAATGGCACGTTGGGTGTGGTCCAGTCCATGGGCCCTAGGCCCAGGCCGGGCCTGATGTTAGCTGCACTGCACCCTCCTCCTCTCTGCTCGCATCCATGGCACCTCCGGCACCAGGCCTCTTGCATCACTGGGACTCGAGTGTTCCTTCCTTCTTTGTCTTCCCCGCGTGCTTTTGCCTTTGCTGTGCTTTAAGGCAAGGTACGAACGTGTCCGCACACGGCGCACATCAACACATGCACTTGCGGACCGGTCGTCCCCTCTGGGCGTTATTATGGGCAGCACCCAGCTACTTTGCTGGTGCTTTGTTCCTTGCTTCGGACACAAGATGTTCCGGGTTAGGAGTGTGCTTTTGTGCTCTCTCCCCTCTCTCTCTCTGGAGTGATCCGCTAGTAGTAACCTAAAACCTCAAGTGCCTTGATCGTGCCTTGCTAAGCCTAGGTCCTAATCAGGGCGGCGTCTGTCGTTAACCATCCGTTGTTATCATTGGCACATTACTTAAAGACTGAATTCTCGCTTACGCTTGCCTGTCTGTCGAAGCGTCGAGGCGTGATGGTGCTTTCATTCTGGCGTACCGTCCAAAGGAATCGTCTTTGTTAAAAGATTTGTCACTGGATGCTAAGCGCTGAGGCTGCTCGATCCATTGCGTCGTACGGAGCAATAAGCTAATCATCTAACGGAGCGTTAAATTGATTCACACAAAAAATGTATTATGTGCCGTGTGATAATTCTGCGCGGCAGTGGTCATCTGACCAAGGAACTAAGCTTTCCGCGGATGTGCTTTCAGCTCAAGGACATGGTGCTCAAGTTCTCCGGCTCCGGCAGGCAGTACAAGGCCGCGGGGAGCCCCTCGTTCCGGGGCAACCGCTTCCACCGCAGCAGCCGCCTCGCCGCGTACCCGGGCGTCATCGACGACTCGGGCTTCGCGTCGGACTCGGGCTTCGCGTCGGACTCGGGCTACAGTTACATGAGGACGACGGCGGCGGCCGCCGCGAGAGCCGCGCCGCCGCCGCCACCGTGGGAGGCGGCCAAGGTCGTCCGCGGCTTCCCGCAGCACGCCAGGAGCCCTAGCGCGAGCTGGATACCGAGCATCGGGGAGGAGGATGAGGACGACGACGAGGAGGAGGCGGTCGTGCTGGAGGAGGACCGCGTGCCGCGGGAGTGGACGGCGCAGGTGGAGCCCGGCGTGCAGATCACCTTCGTCTCCATCCCCGGCGGCGCCGGCAACGACCTCAAGCGCATCCGCTTCAGGTGCGCTCGTCGCGCGCGCTGAATTCTGTGGCGATCAAGTGCGTGATCAACTAACCGAGTACTGATGTGTGTGTGTGGGTGGGTGCGCAGCCGCGAGATATTCAACAAGTGGGAGGCGCAGCGGTGGTGGGGGGAGAACTACGACCGCGTGGTGGAGCTCTACAACGTGCAGACGTTCAGCCGGCAGCAGGGCGTCTCCACGCCGACGTCCTCCGTCGACGACGCGACCACGCAGGTCCGTGCGGATTCCGCACGCCGCACGTCTTTTGTTTTCGTCACCGACGAGATCACCGTCTGAAACTCTGGCGTCTGTACGTGCAGAGAGATTCGTCGTTCTACTCCCGCGCCGGCTCGACGAGGGAGAGCCCGGTGGTGATCCTGCCGCCGACGGCGGCCGGCCGGGAGCAGCCGGTCGCCCGCGCCACGCCGTGCAGGGCGATGGCGGCGGCGGCGGCGTCGACGGGCCGAGCCCCGTGCAACCCGTCGTCCACGGCCGTGCCGGACCCTTCCGACCACGTGTGGGCGCACCACTTCAACCTGCTCAACTCCGCCCCGCCCCCCGCGCCGGCACCGCCGCACTTCGACCCGTCGCGCGCCACCACGTCGTCCCTGGACGAGGCGGCGTCCGTGTCCGTGAGCAACGCAAGCGACCTGGAGGCCGCGGAGTGGGTGGAACAGGACGAGCCCGGCGTGTGCATCACCATCCGCGAGTTCGCCGACGGCACCCGCGAGCTCCGCCGCGTCCGGTTCAGGCAAGTCAATTGCGCACTAGCTGCTCGATCTGCCGATGCAAAAAAAAAAAAAAACGTGAAACGTCGTAGGCACCACTGCTTGAATGCTTATGCTAACTGAATTCCTGTTCCTGTGCTGTTGTTGCTGCAGCCGGGAGAGGTTCGGCGAGGAGAGGGCCAAGGTGTGGTGGGAGCAGAACAGGGACCGAATACACGCGCAGTACCTGTGACGCGCGAACGTTAGAGTAGGGTTCCGTGATACTGCTGCGGCTAGTGTCTGTTAGCTTTAGTTTTTTACAGGGTAAACAGAGAGGTGAAAGAGGTTGTGTTGGGTGGAGCTTGTGTAAAACATGTTTACTGCTGCTGATCAGAGTTTGTGTGCTGATGACCAATGTAATTTTTTTTAGTTTGATGTACGTACTGATATGGTATTGTGTTGATCTCCTCAGATTATCTGTGCTCACATTTTCCGAGTGCGGGCACAAACCATCCAAAAGAGATCCTGTAATCTGTTCCAGCTTTCAGTCCTTGCAACATACATTTCTCCATGTTGCAGTTACAGCACAAACATCATGTAGCAATGACAAAGGAGGCGATATACAGACGCTCAGAGATTCCCGGGTTTTTGGCAGGTCATGCTGAGTAGTATTTGCCATCATAAAAGCACGGCAGATTGATACTATACTGCGTGCTCACCAAAAACTTGTGCACTGTACATCCAAACCAAATGTTCTCTCCCTTGTGGGGCTCATGGGTTTACAGACTGTTAATGTGCATATAAACAAACAGTTTGTGACAGGATTGGCGCGAGAAACATAGCATGAACAAACCAAATCAAATTAGTAGCACAATCATGCTTATTAAACAAGGGGGCAAGCTTGAGGCAGGCAAAAAGCAGATCAACGGCCCGGAAGAGGGTAGCATCAGCAGACTCCAGCACTCTACAACGGAATTTGCAACCCAATCTACCATGCATGTCGCCTGAATGCAGCGAAATTAGGGAGATGGCACATTCGAGGAACCATCAGCCTGCTGTGCTATCCTCTTCGGCACACTGGTTTTGCGCAGTATACTCTACACCCCTCCTGCAGCTGACCAAATTTTCGATCACTCTATGAACTCATTTAGCTGACCAATTTTCGTGTCAGCCTCTTTGCTGGAGGGATATCATCAGACTTCCCAAGGAAGTCTGACTTGGCATGTCCAGCTTTCAACATCGGGACAGCAGGCTTCACAGTGCTCCGCGTTCTGGATGTCACAGACATATGGGATAGTTTCTCTGTGATTGATGAGACCTTTTGCATTGCTCCGCGGCCAGTTTCAGGCAAACTGCGCGAATGCCTTAGTACAGGGTTCCCTGCAATTTCAAGAGAAGAAAGGATATTTCCACTAATCAAAACCCAATGCCATGCAAGGAATTGGGCAACACAACTCTTTATAGGAGACTTGCCTGGGCTATTCCGAGCCGGTACCCGATTTGTAGTTAGTTTATTGCTGTTATCAGTTGATCTTGTACTCTTCTGTGGCGCCTGACGATCCATGTGAAGTTTTCTTTGTACACCTGTAGGGTTGGAAACAAAATAGACAATCAAAATAAACTCTGCAACGCTGTAATGATGGCATAATCTGCCCGAATAAAAAAAGATAAGGAATATTACCAGTCTTAGATAAACTATTTAATTTTGTGGGTGCACTGCTATGAGATTTCATCGTAGATAGAGTTCCAGTTGAGAATCTTCGAGCAACATTGTTCTCTGAAACTCCTTTTGTTCCAACTAAAACAAATGAACCAAGCACAGATAAAACAAGAGTATCCTAAATGAATTAGCTGCAGAGTAATAGTTTGTTAACTAACCACATGGAGGTGTTTTAGGGAGAACTTTCAGCCGGACAGGAGGTGGAACGTATGTACAACCCTAAAAGTTTGCAACCAGAAAAGTGATTATAATGCTGGGGAGACGAGAACAGCAGCTTGTCAATAACGATGGCGTGGAAGAAAAATAGTACCTGAAAGAAGGTGTGCTGGAGCACTTCTGTGGCCTTTGGTCTCTTGCAAGGATCCCATGAGCATAGTGACTGCAAGACGTGGAAAATAAAATAAAATAATCAAATAAAGCAAGGTTTGAATGGTAGACCATCAAAGATAATATAAGTGAACTCACTGATATGAGGTCAATTGCCTCGCTACTAGCGGATTTCATCACCTCCGACAGTTGATTGCCTTTGATCTGCATGGATAGAAAACACACGCTCAACCTTAAGATTAAACACCAAGCTGTCATTCAATATGTAGTCACCAATGAGGGGGCATAGATAGCGCAATGCATCCTTTGGGGATAACTAGCAATCATGAAAGAGAAAAACATGTACAGCATATCACTTCTAGTATTGGATGGGCATGTTGGTAACAGTAGAATGGCAACAGAATAAAATGGACTAGGAATCAAGAAAAACTTAGCACAAGATAACATATTCTATCAGTTTAGGCTGATTCAAATGATATGTATAAAGTATATTTGTAGCGATAAACAAGTTCCCAAAAGAAAGTATCACCATGAGAATAAGCGTTGTTTTGGACAGTGACACAATCTCTAAAAAAATAATCTTGTCAATAACTTAGTGTAAAATCATTTTTGAACCTAACAAAATTAAATTTTTGGAAAATGTATTCTTTTGGAAATCCTACTTTTACTATTAGATTCATGTACACCTGCTGCTACATCATTCTAGGTTCACACATGTATTTGACTTGAGGCAGTACCAAAGAGGAAAGAATCTAGTGAATATTGACCTGTGGGAACTGATACTTCATGGCTTCTGCAAGAGACAATCCTTGGGGCCAAGATTGCTCATCTGGACTACCGATAACATTGCATATCTTGTGAATCTCATCTGCTTCACTGAATAGTGAAATAAGGTGTAAAACAACCATGAAGAAAAAAGACAATAAAACAGACATTTTTAAATTATTTTAAATGAAATGAGGGGTCACCAAAACCAAGAACAGATAGACAGACAACCTTTAGAGGGCATTCAGTCATTGAGGTGCTAACAACTGGAACGCAGCAAACAAAACGAGCAAACAGATTTGAAACTGACAAGTTTAGCAGCATACATAGTCAATCATATTACCTGGTGCCAGGGAAAAGAGGATGGAGTGTCAACAGCTCAGCCATTATGGCACCCATTGCCCACATATCTATGAGTTGGCAAAGTGAAGAAATGTCAAATTATGAATTGAGTTGGTTCCATGGATAGCCTATCACTAAGCAAACAGTAAGTATTTCTCATACCAACTGCAGAATCGTAAGCAGATGACTGGAGCAAGACTTCCGGCGCTCGATACCTAAGAGATTCAAACAAATGGATCAACAAAACAAGACAGGACTGTTTTCTTTTTATTGATGTGTGCTTGTGTTTCTAGTTTGAAGAGTGCAAAGGTTCTAACCAACGAGTTGAGACATATTCTGTGTAGGGTGGCACTGATGAGACTTCCCTTGCAAGACCAAAGTCTGCTAGCTTTATGACATCTTTGCTAACCAACAAATTCTCTGCACAATCAAGTTATTGGTTTATCAGTACAGTATGATGCATGCATAAGTAAGACCAGGCTGCAGATTTAGATGCAATTGAGCAACAGACTCCCTCAGTACATGAAGGAATCGTTTATGTGTTATGATCTTAACTTCAGCCATAAACAACATTTTTGTATGAGGTGATATTGAACATTGAAAATGATATGGGCAGATTTTTTCTTCAAAAATAATTTTATGAATATATTGCGACCCATGCCTTCGTTCTACTCTTTTTTATTGTCCATGCAACGTGTGTATGTTACGATATGGGGAGTATCTCGACTGACAGAGGATGTGCACATGGAATATGGGAGTTTACTAGACCATTCCACAAATTGCAATATTATTTAGACTAGTATAGTCAAAGTAGTGTTTTGGTAACCGTTTGATGTCAAAAAAAAAATGTCACCAAAGGGAGAAGCTTCTGATAGGCTATAGAAACATCTCAACTGAATAACGACAACACACGAGAACGAACCAGGTTTGAGGTCACGATGAAAGTAGCCCCTCTGATGCATGTAAGCAAGAGCCTGAAAAATCTGAAAGCACCAGTTGCGGACTTCAGACTCTGGGAAAGGTCTGATCCTATCTTTCATAAGTTGGTAGAGATTACACTCCTGAAAAACAAGGATTCAGATTAAAGAAGAGCACAATAATGGGGCAGTTGAATATTTGCTATACATAACATCTTAATTACCATGTATTCCATTATGAAGTATAATATATCATTTTCCCTGATAACCTCCTTGAGCTTCACAATGTTAGGATGATTCATGCGCCGCAAGGACTTTTAAAAAAGGAAATATCAGTTGAAAGAACATAGCATGAAAGGGGCGACAGAAAGTACATCACTGGTCTAAAATACCTTGACTTCACGCAGACTCATACATTCCTCAAAAGAATAATACTTTTTCTTCATTTTCTTAACAGCAACCTACATTAGCGTCAATAAATTCACGAATTATTGTTACTTCATTCAGAGTTCATGGTTAAAATGTTTCGAAAAGGTTAAATGTTCAGATACATACAACTTCGCCATTCTGTTTATTTATAGCACGCCATACACTCCCGAAAGTCCCGTCACCGACTTCCTTAATCAACTTGAATCTGAAGAAGACATGTTATAAGGCAAAAACAACATAAACCAGAGAATCTGTCGAACTAAGACATGTTGCAAGACAAAAGCAACCTAAAATAGCCAGTCAATACAACGGTTACCTATCCATTGTTACAGTATCCCAGCTGCCTTTGCAAGTTTTTCCCTTCAGAATAACCAAATCCAGAGAGATATGAACAGCCAACACAGGCAAGTGTTTGCCCAGTTGTAGCTGAGCAATCTCTTATCTGCAATCAGCAAATAAGATGCACGATTCAGTAAAACTGGCAGTTTTAGCGCAGAGGAAAAAGAAATGAAATCAGTAAGGTTGATATGGTCTGAAAGATAAACAAATACCTCAGGGTGTGGGATTCTGTTTCACTACAAGCCCACTGCAACCATAATATGAAGTTGCAAATGTAGCAAGGATTGAGCCCTGACTTCAAATGGTACACAAAAGACAAAACAAACTAACTAGGGCAGCAACAGGTGTCCGCTGAATGCAGCAAAGATATTAACCCTGCAAATAGAGAAGAGGAAATGAAATTTAGAATAAGTCAAGCAAGTCGCTAGAAAAGAATTTCTTCACATGCCAATGTATGGAGCGAGGCCAAATTACACAATATAAAACACAAAAGAAACAATGAGTAAGGTGGTGGAGTTACATGTAGATGTCTAGCATAGACTGAAATATAACTTCAGGAAAAGATCGCATCAGCCTGCTTGTTGTTGAGCATAGAGGAGCATATAGCCACTATGTGTAGTTCACCAGAGAGGAGAGGTGGGTGTTCCCAGGAGCCCAATCAAGAGTTTCTTTCGAAAAGAACTGCTTGCATTGAAGGAGATATGCCCGGCAGACCACTTTTTCCATGTCTCGGATCAACTTCAAGCTCCCAAATTCACCGCTGGTGCAATCTAGTCAAGTCAGCAGTTTAAATCAGAAAAGTTTACAGTATCTAAAGGCACTATTCTTGCACATATGACAGACAAGAAATATGCAAACGGGAATAAAAGGACTGATATCTAGATTTCCAGTATGTACCACTAACAACCAGTTCAAACAGCGTATACACACATCGAACTTGACAATCACAAGTACCAGTGCACGTCAAAATGTTGCACACTGAATCCACCTTATAATGCCCAAAAATATCAGACACACACAAAAAAAAAGGAACTGTTGGAATTTTATAATAAAAGGCTACGTTTTCTCCTTGTGAAAAATAATGAAGTTATCACGCATCAATCTTGGTAGCAAGTCTATCGCTGACATGGCGACATTCATATGCACATACTGAAGAATGGCCGTGGGAAAACCAAGATAATTGCATTTGCAGGTAAATTCAAGATGAACTAAAGTAATATCAATGTAGAACATGAGAAAAATCTAAATTGGCACATCAGCGTAGCTATACCAAGGCTGCTGTTCTATCAGTTGAAATAACAATTCAGCGTGTCAATCAATGATGATATACTCCGAAAAAGAACATAGAAAGTGATTCTATCAGGCAATTAGCGTCAAGAACAATCCATCAAGCAAAGACAGACAAGCACATTCAACCATCCCGAAACAGGGAAGTGAGAGCATTAGGCTGGAACATGGGGGCAAACAACCTGCATTGACCCTTAATCGCGATTTAAACCTTCTTCGAACCAAAAGCAACATTTTATCGTCCTTGCGGTGATTAAGGGAAAAAAGGAGACTTTTACCATCTTGATGAAGCTAGAAAAGGGGACCTTTCCCGACAAAATACAAATCGACCCAATGAAACAGATCCAAAACACCGTACCACAAATCACAGCATCACGCAAGAGCCTGTCGCCGGCGCGCCGCCCAGATCCGGCGCCTGGTGCACAGATCCGGGGCCAAATCCCGCCGAGCAAGCAAAGCAACGCGGCGCGACGAAGCAAACGCGGAGGCAGGGCGCGCGCAGACAAAAAAGCGCGAGGGGGAGGTGCGTAGGGGCGGACCAGGAATCGATTCCATACCTTACCCTGCGGGCGAGGACAGAGCATAGGGTGGTGGTGTTCGCGCCCCCACGTGGTTGCCGCGTGCCCCGCCTGCCTGCCTCCCTGCTCGCGCAGGCAGCCCGCGCGGCCCGGGGGGAAGGAAGGAAGCTCGCCGCGCCGGCGGCGGCGCCCTGGGGTGTGTGGGACGGGGAGGAAAGATGGGGATGCCGCGGGCCTTCCGGTTTCTACCCGCGTCGCGCCCCGTTACTTTTTATAACCATGGCAGGCCACCGCCAGCACCCCCGCCCGCCAGCCTCCTCTCCTCTCCTCGCGTCGCGTCGCCTCTCGCGCTCCGCCCCCGCCTGTCCGTCTGCCGCTCTCGGCGTCCCACCTCTTTTTCGCCCGCCTTTTAACCGCTCTCAGCTCGTTTTCGGGGACGCGAAAGCGCTCGCCTTTCACCCTCTTCTCCTTTTTTTTTCTTTTTCCTACGGAGACGCCTGCGATTAGCAAGCTGTCGTCAGGGCGATTGCTGGGGGGAAAGGATCAAAGGAGTTGGCATCGATGGCAGCCGGCTAGCTGGCTTGCGATCGCGGCGTAATCCATTGTTAATGACGATTTGGAGCGGGATGATGGGCCACTTATGGCTGGGGTGAACTTTTCCGGCGCGATCGCGACGCCTCTGTCGTTAGCTAGCGATGATGCCCTACCAACTGCGACGATGCGTTCGAAGCAAAACTGTATCCCCTCCGTTGTTAGTTTCAGTTTCAACCGGAGATCAGACGGGCACGTTTGGATAATCATTCCAGTTCATTCCAAAAGCCTCTCGGCACGGAATGATCACGGGCCCTGCTACTTTCTTACCGGTATCTCCACTTGGATCATTCCACGGGGTCCAGCGTCGGATGGTGATGGAGCTCGATGGTCCTGGCCGACCAACCTAGCTACTACTACCTGCCGCCGTTAGGTTTGGCGCTCGCACCTGCTACTGCTAGCCACAGCGCGGAGGGGCCGCCGCTCACGAGCCACCACGCCGTGCCGGCGTCTCCACATTCCGTGCCATCGATAGCACGGCCGGTCCCCGCCGCTGCGTGTAATGGCGGTGGATTGGTCCCGACGCAAGCGAGCAAAGCAAGATGACACAGATCTCTGCCTGCTCCCGGTTGGTGGCCCGTCGCCGTTGCGAGCTCGGCGACGCTGATCCACCCTGGTATATAAGCTGCTCTGTTCCAACGGACAAGTCGGTCCGATTAATTAGCGGAATGTTCAATTATAAACTTGTTTTCTGCTATTATTGGGGAGTCGGTAATCTATTCTCTTCAGATTTTGTATCCTAGCTGGGGAAATCGGGTACAATGATTTCTGCGGTGTTCGATCATGTGAGCACCAGAATTGGTGAGGAGACAAATTATTCAGAATTATGAGTAATGGGTAGCAGCCCAAGCCTGAATCTGAAAATGACAAAATCTTGAACAACTGGAACTGAATCCCAGCTCCCCAATCCCAAAGGAATCGGCCATGCACCCCAAGCCTGAAAAACTGGTGCTACCCAGCTGCCCTGCACTGCACTGCAACCCATCATAGTTCAAGCTTCGTACAGCCTGCATGTCCTCCCAGGTCCCAGCGTGGCATTGGAGATCCTTTGCTTCTCGTCGTCGTCGTCCTCCCTCTGATGCGATGCGACCGAGCGATGCTTTCGGATTGGACGGGGACGGCGCGGATCAGTCCATAGATCCCACTGCCTGCTCACGTGCTAGATCTGGCTACAGTGCCAGGACCCCCCACCCATGCAGGGAGGCAGGGAGCACAGGCAGATGAATGAGGCCTCGCCGTCCGCCCATCCGCACATGGCAAGATGCTCCTGCAAGCTCCAGTCTCGCGCCGCATGTCGTGCTGTGCGCCGTGGGCCGATTGTGGTCAGCAGCCCAGCGCTCAACACGAAGCTGACCTCCCCTGCTCGGAACGAAACCAAACCAACAGACATTTTGTGTGTGCAGGAGCAGGTGCAGCGCAGCACCCCAGACCGGATTTTTCTGCTGAGGCAAATCAAGCGGTAGCGGGGGGAAATGTTTAGAAATGGCACTGGCCATGTGCGTCGCATGGCCGGTTGCTCCCCGAGAAAAGGCGAAGCCTTTTTCCCTAGCAAAGCCATTTTTTTCTTCTTTTTGCCCATTTTTCTATCCATTCCTGTCCCTGCAGACATAATGCGCCATCGTTGCTTTCTCGCCGACGCGTGCTGAAGCTGAACTTTTTGTTTTTTCTCATGTCGAGCAATGCGATGAACCGCACACCTTTTGCGTGTTTGGGGAGAAAATATATCCTTGGTTTGGTGAGGTCCAATCGTGCAAGCCTGTGCTTTCGGCGGCTCCTTGACGCTGGGATCGCAAGGAAAGTAACCTCTCGAAGTCTTGCCTCGCTCCTTCGCTCTGCTCCGCCCCCAATCTCTCTGCCTGCTCAGTACTTATACCTCACGTCCACACCGCACGGCCTCGCTCGCGAGAGGGAGGAGCAGCATCCCAGGGATATCAGGACATGGGCGACGCGCGGTCGGAGGTGCCGCTGGCCGTGCTCCAGGACCGCCCGGGTTCGCCGGCGCCGCCGCCTGCGGACCCTGGCTCCGACATCGGTCAGCAAGAGGTGAGCTGAGCTCCCTCGCCCTCCGGTCTCCACCCTTTCCTATCTTGGTGTTTCTTGCTGTCCTTGTGTTCGCCGCCGCTGATCATCGGGTAAGCTTCTCCGGTAATGCTTGCCGGCAGCCTGGCGCACGTGTAGCTCTTTGCTTCGACTTGGGAGTCCCCGTTCGCCAGCCTGCCTCGCCGCCGGACATTCACATATCCGTTGACCTCTGACTTTATCGTCTCGTCTACCGATTCTTGACTCCTCAGTCCGTCGTCCTGACGCCTCAATGGCCTCATCATCATCAATGATTTGCCATTTTTTAAAGCCCATTGGCCTTCGATTGGGCCCGTAAAGTCAGGCAGCCAAGGCCCATAATATGGTCCAGTTGAGTTAACACGGCCCTACCCCGGCGGGACCAAACATTTTCTTTTTGAATGGGTCGGCATTACTGCCCGGCGGGACCAAACATGGTGGGCTTTTCCGGCAGTGGAGTGGGCGCCCGTTCCGATCTGGCCGCCGTGATTTCCTTACAGGTGCCATCAGCCGCCAATTTTATACATCTTTCGGAAGGTGGGAATGTCATCCACCTTCCAATATTTAAGATCCGTGTCCTTCCTTTGGCCGCCGTCGCTCGTGCCTATCTCCTTTCTCCGTCCCTTCTTCTTCCTCCGGCCTTCGTCGCGCATGCGCCGGCGAGATAGAGGAGGGGGAGCGGCCGGCGGCGAGGTTAGGGTTTTGAGGTTGCCGGGGCACGGAAGCTCCAATGATCGCCGGCTTTAGAAGAGAAGGTCGGGGGAGGAATCGACAGGCGGTGGGTCATGTGTGGGCGGACGGCGGAGCGCCGCCGGCGGGGGTGGTGGTTGCCGGCGGCCGGACCAGGTTCCGGGCGGGGCCGTGGTGTCGGAGAGGTTAGGGAGGGCGGGGATGCGCCGGCAGCGGGTGGACGGAGGGTGTCGTCTCCGCCGAAGACGGACAGGGCGGCGGCGGTGGCGGGCGAACAGTGGAAGGGAGGAGAAGAAGGAAGGAGGGAGGGCGGGCCTCGCTGGTGTCGGGGACAACGCCGGCGAGGCGGCGCGCGGGGTGGAAGAAGATGGCGTCGTGGGCCTAATGGGCTGGAAGATGGATAGCTTCCGGAAGCCATATAGGACCCCCGTCACCGGCCGCAACCCTCAAGTCTGAACACCGCCGCTACTTCGCCCAACGAATTCGTTTCAGGCGAGCAGTCGAAGCAGAGTCCTGGTCACGGGATGCTTGTATGCAGCCTCCCTCTTGGTTACGACTTCGAGTAGTCTGAGAGACACAGGACACATCTCCAATGGCAATGTTTCAATGAGCACGAGAGCAGACATTGGCCCCAACAGCTGCTGTTTCTGGTGGTGGCGGTGAATCGCTGCCTCCGTTTCCAATCTGTTTTCATGTGTCGTGATCATTCGTGGTATGATTTGGTTCGAAATCTGAATATTCTGTCTCCATGTTTGTTGAACTCGAATCCTATTGCAAATCATGCGAGCAATCATCTGACCGATCAATCTGTGTCCAATGTGCAGAAGCTCGCCCCGAACACCGGATCGGCAGCAAGTAGTGCTCCGATGGGCGAATGCAGCACGGAGTACAGGGTCCTCCCCAGCAGCAATGCCGATGCCAACGGCGTGGCGGCGTCGGCGCCGGCGCCGGCGTCGCTCCGCAAGGTCTCCATCGTCCCGCTGGTCTTCCTTATCTTCTACGAGGTCTCCGGCGGGCCGTTCGGCATCGAGGACAGCGTGGGCGCGGCGGGGCCGCTCCTCGCCATCGCCGGCTTCCTGGTCCTCCCGGTCATCTGGAGCATCCCGGAGGCGCTGATCACGGCGGAGCTGGGCACCATGTTCCCGGAGAACGGCGGGTACGTCGTGTGGGTCGCCTCGGCGCTCGGACCCTACTGGGGGTTCCAGCAGGGGTGGATGAAGTGGCTGAGCGGCGTCATCGACAACGCGCTGTACCCCGTCCTCTTCCTCGACTACCTCAAGTCCGCCGTGCCTGCGCTGGGCGGTGGCCCGCCGAGGGCGTTTGCGGTCCTGGGACTCACGGCGGTGCTGACGCTGCTCAACTACCGCGGGCTCACCGTCGTCGGCTGGGTAGCCATCTGCCTGGGCGTGTTTTCCGTCCTGCCGTTCTTCGTCATGGGCCTCATCTCGCTCCCCAAGCTCCGGCCGGCGAGGTGGCTGGTGGTGGACCTCCACAACGTGGACTGGAACCTGTACCTCAACACGCTGTTCTGGAACCTCAACTACTGGGACTCGATCAGCACGCTGTCCGGCGAAGTGGACAACCCCGGCAAGACGCTGCCCAAGGCGCTGTTCTACGCGGTCATCTTCGTGGTAGTGAGCTACCTGTACCCGCTCCTCGCCGGCACCGGCGCGGTGCCGCTGGACCGGTCGCAGTGGAGCGACGGCTACTTCGCGGACCTTGCCAAGCTCCTCGGCGGCGCGTGGCTGATGTGGTGGGTGCAGGCGGCGGCGGCGATGTCGAACATGGGCATGTTCGTGGCCGAGATGAGCAGCGACTCGTACCAGCTGCTGGGCATGGCGGAGCGGGGCATGCTGCCGGCCTTCTTCGCGCGGCGGTCGCGGCACGGGACGCCGCTGGTGGGCATCCTCTTCTCGGCGTCGGGCGTGCTGCTGCTCTCCTCCATGAGCTTCCAGGAGATCGTGGCCGCCGAGAACTTCCTCTACTGCTTCGGCATGCTGCTGGAGTTCATCGCCTTCGTGCTGCTGCGCGTGCGGCGGCCCGACGCGCCCCGGCCGTACCGCATCCCGCTCGGCACCGCCGGGTGCGTAGCGATGCTGGTGCCGCCCACGGCGCTGATCGTGGTGGTGCTCGCGCTGTCGACGCTCAAGGTGGCGCTCGTGAGCCTCGGCGCCGTGGCCGTCGGCCTCGTGCTGCAGCCGCTGCTGAGGCTCGTGGAGAAGAAGGGGTGGCTCAGGTTCGCCGTGAACTCGGACCTCCCTGACATCGGCGTGGGGCACGCGCACGCACCCGCCGCGGCAGACGAGACGCTGGCGCCGTAGCCCCGTGGGTGGGCTGTGTCAAACCAGCTTAGATTTGGGCTTCGCTTCACAGCGCGCGGTGGGCTCAGATCTCAAACGATAGCCCACGGAGGCCCGCGTCCCCTGATTTTGCCACTATTGCTGGCCGTGGAGGACTTTTGAGTCGTAACACGCTGGAGGCTTGTTGACATTGGTCGTGTAGGATGACACAGTAGCGTGTTCTGGCAGTTTTTGAAAAGCATTGTGTTCTGTATCCATTTCAGTTCATGAGCTAGTTGAGGGAACTTCGGTGGCAAGTGGCATCAAACGGATTTCGATCTGAATGTTTTTGCAGTGTATCTAGTCTCTGCTGCGCATTCCTACTACAGTCTTCAAAATTTCGGTCAAAAAAACAACAAACCATCCAAGACAACACAAAGTACACAACCAAAGCCTACCTCAAGGAACCAACCAAACCAGCACGTTAAGCTTGCACGTGCTTGAAGATCAGCAACCTCAAATGGTGCCCGATTTGTGCCTGGAAACACGCCTAACTGTCTGTTTGGAGAATATAAAGTTAAGTGCTAAATTTTAGCACGTATTAGCACTCATATATATATGCTAAAGTTTTTGAATCTTGATTAAAATTTAATCCATCTTATTAGCACTTCCGTTTAGATATATTAGTACTAAAATATAGCACTTTCACACGCGTCAGAACTTGGATGCCTAAATCTTTGGAGCCACAGCCGCCTCCGGACCTCGTTTTCTGTATCAGGTTAGCAGCCATCATGATTTGACATCCATGTCTCCACTCTGCTTGTTGCTGCCTCCTGAACAGTGACTTCAGTTTATTCTCGAGAAGCAGCCTCCGACTAGCATGACAGGTGGGCCCAGCCTGGAGTTGCCCTTGCACCCACCGGCCGTCCGTCGCGTGAAGAAGCGAAAACAAATTGGGGACGCCTGCCGCAACCGCGATCGACCACGTATCGCTCAGTCACAGCGCCCGACCACAGGAGCAGCGAGGCCAGCGCATTCCAGTCCAGAGAGATCCTCCGTTCGCCCACCGCACCGCTCGCCGGCGAAGATGAGCTCCCGCGCCGCCGGATCCGTCCTCCTGCACCACCTGGGCCCGCGCGTCTTCGGCCCGGTTTCCTCCCCGGCGGCCGCGGCGCCGAGGCCCTTGCTCGCCCTGGCCGGCGGAGGGGAACGGGGAGCCGCCGCAGTGTGGGTGCGGCTTCTGTCCACCGCCGCCGCCGAGGCGAAGGAGGAGGCGGCAGCGTCCAAGGGGAGCGCTGGCAGCACCGTGGCCGCCAAGGCGGAGGCGGCCGCGTCCAAGGGGAACGCTGGCAGCACCGCGGCTGCCAAGGCGGAGGCGGCGGAGGCCGTGAAGGAGGGGGATGGGAAGAAGAGCCCCGTGGTCAACAGCTACTGGGGCATCGAGCCGTCCAAGCTGGTGAACAAGGACGGCGTCGAGTGGAGGTGGTCTTGCTTCAGGGTAAGTCGTAGCTCACCGTTTCCTGCTTAGAGAGCCCGCACCGTCTGCTGATCATGATCTCAATTGGCGTGTCCCGTGTGCTAATTCTGCAGCCATGGGAGACGTACAAGCCGGACACCTCGATCGATCTCACCAGGCACCACGAGCCCAAGGTGCTGCTCGACAAGCTCGCCTACTGGACCGTCAAATCGTTGCGCGCGCCCACTGACATCTTCTTCCAGGTCTCTCCGGAGTTCTTTTCTCTCGCATCGCATCTCCCATCTTCTTGGAGCAGAGCACCCTGCACCCATGTCGACCCCCGATAAAACAGGACTAATTGTGTGCAGAGGAGGTACGGCTGCCGCGCGATGATGCTGGAGACGGTGGCGGCGGTGCCGGGGATGGTGGGCGGCATGCTGCTTCACCTGCGCTCGCTCCGCCGCTTCGAGCACAGCGGGGGCTGGATCCGGACGCTGCTGGAGGAGGCCGAGAACGAGCGCATGCACCTCATGACCTTCATGGAGGTGGCCAAGCCCAGGTGGTACGAGCGCGCGCTCGTCCTCGCCGTGCAGGGCGTCTTCTTCAACGCCTACTTCCTCGGTTACCTCATCTCCCCCAAGTTCGCGCACCGCGTCGTCGGCTACCTCGAGGAGGAGGCCATCCACTCCTACACCGAGTACCTCAAGGACATCGAGGACGGCAAGATCGAGAACGTCCCCGCGCCGGCCATCGCCATCGACTACTGGCAGCTCCCAGCCGATGCCACACTCAAGGATGTCGTCATCATGGTGCGGGCCGACGAGGCACACCACCGCGACGTCAACCATTTTGCCTCGGTATGTCCATTGGAGGATTACCTCGGTCAGATCTTATATGGTTCACACGAATTGTGATGCCTGAATATGGTCAAATCTTGTATGGTTCAAGCGGCATACGGATTGGGATTTCTGAATTCCTTTGCTTCTGATGTGCAGGACGTCCATTACCAGGGGATGGAGCTCAAGGAGACACCTGCGCCGATTGAATATCATTGAAGAAACCGGTTTTGTGACAGTTCTTCATTTTTACATTTTACTAGATGTAGGTAGTTCCACTGCACACACACACACGCACACACTCTCTCTCTGTATGTATGAACTCCTATATTTCCGTTAGTTAATGGAAATGGGGCAGGGCCTCGCGTCGCTAAAAGGTAGTTCCACTTTTAAAAAATTAGAAGTAGGTTGCTAGTAACACTTGACAAATAAATGGAGTCTCCCTGGTTGTTCTTAGATCTTGGACCTTGATACGTGCTTGACTATTCAGCTTACTGAATCTTCTCCTGAAATATACCATCACCTTGAAGCCTGGTGTAAGCTGCCCTTCCTCTCGTCATTTCCAGCATCTTCACATGCACCAGCAAAAGGCTAACATGATAATAGTACAAGTGTAGAACCCAATTTAACATAAATAATGCACGGCAAAATGGTCAGGTGGAGAGCATCCTGACTGAGCCATATAATTAGGACATTGTGCAAAACCAAATGAAAGTTTAATTAGCTCTTTCAACGCAAGAAGTACTTCGGTGATGAAAGAACTAATAATGTCCCTCGTTCTAACCATAGATGAATCCTGCAGATTGACAAGTGTATAGTTCTTGTTACTCCTCTTGCGGGTCAGCATGCATATTTGTCAGAAAAAAAAAACAGAACAATGTGTTTAGTTTTACCAACCTTCAAAATGTAAACACAGTTAAGCTGCTGGATAATTTCAAAGGAATAGCTAAAGTCTCAGTGCAGGATGGTACTTCGGTTCTTTTTTGTCAAGATACTTGGAATGATCAAGTACCCAAATAGGCTTACCCTGAGCTCTATTCCTTTGCCAAGAGCATCAATATCACATTCAAGGAAGCTACTCTCCTGCCTTCATTCTCCCAAAACTTCCACGTACTCTTATCAATTCAGGCCTATCAACAGAATCAGGATTTCATCAACTCTGATAAATGGGTGGCAACATCATGAGGAAACTGATCAATGGAGCTACATCTGGGGCAACACTCTCTTCTCAACCTCAAAAGTCTACAAGGCTCTAATCGGACACAGAAGGACCCACCCTATTTTTGGATGGCTATGGAGAGCCAAATGTCAAATAAAACTTAAGGTTTTCTTCTGGTTACTACTTAAAGATAGAGTTTACAAGAGATCTGCTCAGAAGGAAAAGAATGATACTAGATTCGTCCACTTATGATCTCTGCATTTATAGAGACTTGAAACTGCTGCTCATTTATTTGGGGTCCCTTTCTTCATGGAAATTATTATTCTCATGACTTGGAGCATTTGGACAACTAGGAACGATTGGATCTTCAATGAAACTGACCCCTCGGTGGCCTCTTGTCGAAGAAAGTTTATCTCTGAGTTCAGGCTTGCTCTGCTTAAAGATAAACCTCGTGTGGCGGCCATGGAGTCTTGGATTTCTTCTCTTTAATCTGTTTTCTTATTTTCTTCTGGTCTCCTTAGGGAGCACCTTTCTGTACTGTCTTGCCGGACCTGTTTGGCTTTTCTTTTTAGCATACATAATCAGTAGGGACTTGCCCCTCCTGTTCTCCTAAAAAGAAAAGGTGATAGAGGCATTCAAGCCTGTAGCGTTTGGAGGGAAATTGACAGGGCATCGATGAAACTATCGATTCCAACATGGCATCCAAATTCTTTTCAACAAATTCAGCATCCGGCAGTTTCTTTTCTCGCTTTCCTTCGAGGCTCTGCTCCCCTGAATCCTGAATCTCCAATAAGGATGAACTTGTGATGAACTTTGATCGACCTGCGCGTCAGATGATCTGCACCCGAGGACAAGAAGACACAGGTCGCCGATATACACATCGCAATAATTCGAACGAGGTACTGCACTTGACTCGCCGTCCGTTAGTTGCGTTCGATCTTCGATGATGAACGAGCTGCTTAGCTGCAGACTACACGCGCCACACGACACGACGGCTTGATCGCGGCCGTCGCCATGAATCCATGATGTTCCTGACGCTGGCCTCCGCCCCGGGCGGCCGCACCCGTGCAACGGGTTCTCTCCAGAGAGGATACGTCGATGCGGGAGCCAGCCGGGATGCGGCGGACCAACTGCCAGAAGTGGCGCGGAGCGTATGGCCTGCCTGATATCCTCGCCGGGACGTTCGTCTCTGGCGCCGCCTTTCTGGGCCGCGACCAGCGGCGCAGCAATGGCCGCCGGACAGCCGAAGCCCTTTCTACGCAACACGTTCGGCACGGGAGGATCGCCATGGACGGCGCGTCGCTGCCGCTCGCGAGTTTGACCGAACGCCACGAGCACAAGTCGCGAGGCCGTGGACGAGGACGCGCCCGGCACGGCGGCACCGGCCGCCAAAGTCCAAACCGTCGTGTCTGAGGGCCTCCGGGGCGCTCAGAGAAGGGCTCTCCAGGACGGCGCCATCGAAGCGGGTACGGTGCGGAAGCTCCATGCCTCCGACACCCCGGCGAGGCGCCGCGAGAAGCGCGCGCGGCTACGACCAGGGTGGACGGTAAATCAAATACCGTCCACCTGGGTCGTTGCCGTACGTTGGATCCGATCTCTACAGTCCTGATTTAGAGGGTGTTTGTTTCCCACATAAATTATATAATCTAGCTTACAATCTATAATATGAAACAAACATACTATAGATTACAGCTAGATTATTATAATCCAATAAGCTACTCTTCTCTAGCTTGGATAGATTATATAATCTTGGGGGGAAACAAAGGGCCTTACCAATTCACAGGCCCCGCCTCCGCCTGGAATCGGAAGAGCGCCGTCCAGGAGACCAGGACCTGCGCGGCCGGGAATAGATCGTCTGCAGTCAGGTTCCGTGACGCTCCTCTGCAGTCAGCCGCATCGCACCATCCGCTGCGATCGAGCGGTGATGAGCTCCCACGCGCTTCCCCCTGTCCACGTGATGGGCCACGGCCCAACAGAAGGGCCTGTATGACTGGAAAGAGCTGCGGCTGCTTACTTTTTTAGCGCGAATGCTAGCTTTTTGGCGCGAGGACGAGCTGGGTGAGGCGGCGATCATCTGGTGCCCGTGCTCCTTCACCATCTATTTTTTCTTTTGCGAACGTCCCTTAGCACTCACATCTAGCGAGCAACAGGTCCAGTAATCTGCACTCGCATCTCTTCCCCCGTGTACTTAGATTGCAATGGTGTTCTCATTTAATTGCCTTCCACCTCCCTCATCACTTCCTCTATACTCTTATCAGATAATGGCCTGGTGTTCTAATTTGATTGCCTCCTACCTCCCTTATTAGATTGTGTTGGAATTGATTGAAGGAAACATCAAGTTGCCTCAAACAAAGCGAGATCTGCCTCAAACAAAACAGGAGCCCAGCTGCAAAAGGAAGAAGGCAGCGTAGCTGCGAAGGGGAAGGAGCTCCGTGGTGGTGTGGGCCGTGATGGGCCACTTGACCTGCTGCTATGTGCGGCCTGTGAGATGAGGTCAACGAGATTGTCGCGTGGGAGCTCATCACCGCTCGATCGCAGCGGACGGTGCGATGCGGCTGACTGTAGAGGAGCGTCACGGAGCCTGACTGCAGACGATCTGATTCCCGCGGCCGCGCCTGTAGCTGCCGGCCTGCCGCACGCGCGCCGCCCATCGGCGTTCACCGCACCGGCCGGCCGCCCTCCCTCCGAGCCGCCGCTTCCCTTTTCCTGAACATGGATACGCCGCCGCACGTCCGCCCGCCCGCACGCAAGACCCTTCGCTCGCATCAAAGTAGCTCCCCTGCGGCCCTGCCCCTCGCTTCAAGTTGCCACCACTGAGCTCGGCAGCAAGATGGAGCATCCGCAAGATCGTCGGAGTCTCGCGAGTTCATCGTCAGATCGCTCAACCTGTCGAAGACCCAAGTGGTGCCCAAGAACTGCATGGTTGGTTTTCCCGTTTCTGCTGTTTTTGATCTGAGCCTTGTTTTTACAACTTTTCCCGCCCAGTGACCACTTTCAGTTCAGGGATCTAATGCTCTTTAGAAACTAGTGACCACTTTCAGGTGTAGAACTGTAGATTGGCCTTGTGCAGTTGTGCTTGCCATAAATCTTTTACCTGCTCTCACAAAATGACGACAAAGAAACTAGAGAATTACCCTGCTTGGAAACGCTGCATGACCCTTGCAGCTCTTTCGATTCTAGATACATATGAATTACACAGATCTCGTATAAGATTAGCTCAATTGCTATGCTTATTCGGAGCCTCTTGCCACAAATTTTACATCAGACCAACGCTGTAAACAAGCATCCTCAGGATTGCCGAAAGAATTTCTCACAACACAAGGGGAACTCTTAGATTAAACTATGGCTGTCGTCCTTCTACAGATTTTTCATCTCATGTGCTGATTCATCTTCAAATCCGCCGTAGACCGGTGGTCGTAGCCTCCTCTGATGTTCAGATCCAGCAGCAGCAGTCCTTCATCTGGAGTGCACTTGACATCCTCGCCGTCATGAACTCCATGGTACAGCTGAAAGCCTAGATTGCTCGCTCTGAGGTTGTCCTCGGTCATGGCTTTCGCCAGTTCGCCATTGTTCTGCTCACACGCTTGTGACACGTTGTCCATGAAACCTGAGAGCGCGAGGTTGAAGTCTGTCAGCTGCGACCTGGTTGCCTCCAGGTTCGCAGCTCCTGTTGCGTCGTAGGACAGGTTGTTCTGGGCTTTCTCTAGTATTGTTTGCAGGTATTTGCCTTGGGCCTCGATTCGCATTTGCAGCTTCTTCTGCACCTGCATGTGCAAAACAAAGTAAGAGGCCAGAATTTCGTGTCTGTGACTGCAAAAGTCGTAGTAGGGATGATTGTTTGTTAGTCTCACCTCAAGCTGCTCATGGAGTTTCCTTTGGACTTCAATTTGGTACTTCAGCGCATCCGCAAGTGGCGTTTCTCTGATCCATGTTCAGAAATGGTAAGCCAAACAGAAATAAGACAATGAAAACTGAGATAAAAAAAAAGCTCATAACGGAAACTATTTGGAAAATCGTAACTAGTAATTCAGATTTCAGAGAATGACAGTACGGAATGCAGCTTACTTGGGCAAACTTTAATTATTTGTTTCAAGTAAATGATTAGTCCGGCCCCTGAGTTAGATATTGCTACTTGTATCAGTTTAGTGACAAAGATAAAAAAACGATTCTGAATCCTGATCCGGCATATAATTTGTATAAATTGAGTGACAAAGTCCTCATCCACAATTTTTAGGTTATTTTTTAAAACAATTAACTAGTGTGATGACACCATAAAATTCAGTTATGCAACTTATTAATCAACACCTGAATTGTAGGATTTGATAGACCCCTATAACTTGTCACATCAACGCCCCTTTCCTGTGACTTCATCTGCCCAATCATTGACCGTCCAGTACTATTTGAGTAAGGACGTTGTGTTCAAAAATTAAGGATGATATTTATCTTCTATCATAGCAGACCAAGTATATTTAAACCACTAATATAGTACGATCTATATCCTTTGTTTTCGAGGAAGATAGTACGATCAATAGGCATCTTGTTCCAGGCCCTGCCAGCAACAAATGCTGCCAATTTGTTCTATCCTACTTCATGATCATCATGGCGTTTTGGCAGCGACAGTTTAGTTTGTTGTCCTTGAATTATTGCTGTTCGAGGGAGACGATAGATGCATGTTCTTCAGACATTATGGCGGTGGCAAAAAGCAGGCATGCATGGCACTGATGTGAAAGGAAGCATGCAGGATAGGATGGTGACTGCTCGTCTGCTACTTACCCCGTATTGTTACCGGCCGTAGATGGAATGCTAGGAGGTACTGGAGCGGAGAAATTGATGCCCTGTGCTGCGAATGCTGTGAAAAGAGAAAGAAAAAATGGTAAGATTTCGAGAACAAAGCTTCATCCTTTCTTTTTCATTTTACCAGTTCAGTTTCAGTAGTGGTATTTGCAAGGTGCATACCCCCTCTGCTGGCTTCCAAGCCTGTATCTTTCTTGCTCTGCTTTCCAAGCCTGTATTTCTGCGACAAGAGGGATCGTCGTGAACAAGCACAAATCAGCACCGGACAGAGCGATATAAAGTGGACGACTGGCAGCAGTTACAATTGTTACACATGAAATTGCATAGAAGGGATCGGAGTAGCTGGTACCTGGAGATGACTCTTGAGGTGGTACAAGGTGAGCCCTTTCATTCCCATCAGCCTCAGCACCGACTTGGGCGTCGCTTCTGTCGTCGTCGCACAGCGCAATCAAATGGAAAACGATGTCAGAACCTCCGAAACAGAAGTTGCAATGTGATCACGACTAGGAGCCCTGATCAGCGAATCTGTTAATCAGAAGGGCACCATGCATGACTATCATGCAGTTAGATCAAGTGTTCTTGGCATCTTTGTGCACGCCCGTACTAAGCCAAACAGCCAGCGCGCAGAGCAGATGAATTCGGAGCTGGAGCATGCATGCTGCTGTTTAGCACCACTGTTCCATCTAGCTGATGGGAGGTAAAGCTGTGTTTGTTTGTACTTTGTAGTTTGTACTAGTGCAGGAAGGAAGCAGCAAATGGAGAGGGCATGCGGGTACTCACTGTCGGGCCCGCCGAGCTTGGTGACGGCCTCGACGAAGCGCTCGTGAAGGTCGGGCGTCCACCGCAGCCGCGGCTTGGGGTCCCGCGACAGCACCACGCCGCCCATCGCCGCCGCGCCGCCGTACCCCGCCCTCTCCATCCCCTCGAACATGCTGACCGCGCGGCCTGTCTCTCGGTCTCGGTCTGATCCTCGCTCCCCGCGCCCGCGGCCGGCTTGTCGATTGCGGAGCAGCTGGCTCGCCGCGGCGCGGCAGCGATCCGTACGCCTGCGCTGCAACTAGCTAGCTCGCAGCTCGCGAACACGCGCGTCCGCCCCGGCCGGCTGCTGCTTGCAGCTACCTAGAGGCAGCGGCCGCACGGCGCGGTGTGAATCTGGTGCCGGGGGGGGGGGGGGTGTGGCGGTGGAGCCGGAGTCCGGGGAGGTAGCGTAGGATTGCGGCGAAGCCCGAGGCGGATTCCCGACGGGAATGTGCGAGGAGTGGCGCGTTCGAAGGCTGGGCGGAGAGACAGGGACAGAGAGAGGAATATGTAGATAGGGAGAGAAAGCGAGGAGAGCGCATCGGCATCGCCTCTCCCCATCATCATCGCCATGTACGTACTCGCTAGTCATGTGTGAGCGGAATCTCGGGGAGCCTTGTGCCAGGGGGCAAGCCCGGCCGGCGGCCGGGACAGAGCTAACAAACGCCAACGACGCCCAACCGGGACGCGCCGCGTGGACGCCGCCGCCCCGCGGGGTCGTCGGCACCGCGCCGCCGCGGCCGTCCGATCGGGCGACCGGCGCTCGCGCCGTCCGATTCGTGATCTCTTTCTGTTGGGCTTCAGAGCTCAGAGATCGGAAGGGAGGGGCGCGCGCGGGACAGGACAGGTCAAGGCCTCAAGGGGCATGTGCGGCGGCGCGCCACGTGGAGGCCGGCCCCCGACAGGCGCGGGGCTGGCATGTTTGCGTGCCGCGCTATGTCTTCCGGTCGCAGGCCATAGAAGCTGTCTGATCGCTGCTAGATTTGCCCCTCGAGGACGACACTGTGCACTGTACAGTACGTGCCTAGGCGCCATCCGCCGCCTGTCATGTCCATCCCCGGCGGCAGCCGGAGCCCGGCCGGCCGGGAGCCTGGGATCAAGAGCGACGCCACTGCATATACCGGCACCAAACGACGAGGTGATCACCGATCAGCACTACAGCTCGCGAGAGCGACCAGCCCAATGCGCGTGTGGATATGCCGGTGGAATTTTGTGATGGGTGATCGACAGCGAGCTGCGAACAGCCTTTCCGGCCTTTGCCGAGGGGAATATTCCGGCCCGGCGGAGAGCGAAAGGGCGGGCGGGGTGGTGTCTCGTGGGCCCCCGCCCACCGGTGGGAGGAATATTCGCGGGCGCCAACTTGGCGGTGACCGCCGCCCCACCCCCGCCTCCGTCCGCCGGGCGCCCAAATCGCCTCCCGCTTTTTCGTCGTGTTGCTCTCTCGATCGATCGCTCGCTTGGCCGCGGAGCCGGAGCGCACGTCGAGGGAGAGCGTCACCGCGTCAGCGTGAGCATCGGCTAGCGTCGCGAGGACCCAGGAGCTAGCTCGGTGCCGACGGTTACACGCCGTGCCGTGCTCGATCTCATTTCTCATGCTACCGAGAATTATGACGGCTAATGGCATGCATGCACGTCACATGGTTAGTACTTATCTGTGGCACTACATAACGTGACCTGCGAAGCTGAATTGTGCCTCTGCCTCGTTAAAAAAAAGAAGTGTGTCTCTCCCTAAAATAAGTGATCTTCGGACTGTGGACATCAGTACATGACCGGGCAATGGAATCCGAGGCGTGAAATTTTAAACAGCGGCTCGGTGACAATGTCGCCAATTAGGTGCGGGTATAGCAGTAAAGCATCGAAGATAGAGATGAAGGCAGTAAAGAAATAGTAGGGCCTACGTAGAAGATGCCGTCCCCCATGTTTAGGGCTGTAGGGTCAGCTTGAGGATGAAAGATTCTTCTTTGGGGCCCGGAGGCGCGCATAGATTTTGGTTGAGGGGCTAGCTATCCTACGATTCGTTCGTCTTTGTTCGCATTCCCTCTCTTACCCTACCCTAAAGCAAACGCCTTTCAGCCGCATCGCGTACTTAGGTTTCAGTTTTGGGGATGGAATCGCATGCTTAAAGGGAGGCCGTCGAACAATTTGGATCCATTCCTAGCGTGCCAATAACATGGCTTTTTGTTCATAGCTCAGACCCATCCCAGTTCGTGAGTTTTGGAGGCATCTACGGACCCTTGTATCCGCGACGACTACCTGATGGGGGAAGGAATGAAGCCACCGAACGAACCGGGCTCTTCCCGGCCGGGCACGACGCGCGCGCGCATGTCTCGCGGCGCGACACATGACAGCGCGGGCGCGAGCCGGGACGGTCGTCTCGCCGCTCTGCCGTGCCGGCCGCTCCGCTCCACATGCGGAGGATCACATGCCGCTGGCCGTGTCCTGGCGGAGGGGATCCGAGAGCGCGGGCAGGCGCAGGCCTCGGCCGGGCCGCGCGGGGTTGTTGGGTGGTGGCGCGGCAGCGAGCCAGGGGGATGAGCTGTGCGGCCGTGGGAGCGGGGGGGAGGGAACACGCGGAATCTCTCGTGCTCTCCACTATTCTTCTACTCCCCGTAGCGCTTACCGCGCCACCGCTCGCGCGTCGGTTCTCCGGCCTCCCCGTGCGCCTGGCGCGGAAGTGGCGAACCGGCGAGCCTGGCAGGCAGAGGCAGCTCGCCGGACCGCGCGACGCGACAAGGGAGTGGTAGAATCTTGAGTCCACGGGCCACATGGAAGCACTGTTCCTTCTACGGGCCCCCACAGTACTAGAAAGGAGTATTCTTTAGTTTTTTGTCCTTTATGGTGGATTCGATATTGACATGCCTCCAGCCAGCAAATCTTGAAACTCTTTCCTATACTTCCCAGTTTCTGAACACAGCAAATGGCGCAGCTTGAGCCTTGAGGTGAATGGTGGGGGCAGCAAGGCGGGCGCCGGGCGGTCCACATTTTTTTTTTTGAAAGAAAAGGTGAAGTCCACATGTGCCAGTAGTTCTTTGGTTTTCTAAGAAAGACTTTTTGAGCATTGAAATTTATTTCAAAATCTGCAAAATATTTTTTTGTTCCCAACCACTCTCTCCCTGCTGCCACTGGTCAGGCATTTGCAAGGTTTCATCACAGCCTTGCTTTTACAGCCAATCTTTTGTCATTCAAACCACTCTGCCAGTTGCCTCTGTCTGAACTGCAGAGGAGACTCGTCTCTGAACACGGAGTGCTTATGGAACATGAAAAGAATGGTCGTGTCTTGATTTACAATTGCTGCCACATCAAACATATTCTCTTGATGTTGGCATGTTGCATCCAAAAGGGCGAAAACATTCTACATTGGACAGCACTAGTGAAAGGCATGCAAATGCCAGGAGAAGTAACCAAATTGATTCTCTGAGGCTCTGGCGCTCTGCATTTCGAGGATCTGGCGCCCCACGCCCGTGATGTTGCAGATAGGATAGCATCTACTTCTTGATGAAGACATCAATGAAGCCAATCCTGTGTCATTAATTTCTGACCCTCCTGAAAGCTTCCAAAGAAAAGAGCAAGACAAGGTACTAGATCAGTTTCCACTACAAGACCACCAAGAATTTGTGTTTGTACTGAGCAATTGAGCAATACCGAAAAATAATGCATTAGGAGATTGCAATGCTTCCCCATCACGCGGCCTGCTTAGCCAATTAGGTAGATCTCAACTGCCATCACATTGCACAGGAGTAAGCAAAAATAAAACCCGAGAGCTTCAAAAATTAAAAATAGATGATCAACATGATCAACTAGGAAGAAATGGGTTTCTGAAAAATACCAATACCAATGAGACGCGATCTATGTAAACTAGGACACTGGGACAGCAGGACCATATCCAACAGAAGAGAAATTCTTCATGACTCTCCTAACGGATATGGTTGAAGCTGTTGAACATCCCAGTGTGGGAAGCCTTTGCTGCAGGCTTGGGCGCTTCAGGGGCTCCAAAAACGTTCCAGAACCGGAGGGTCTCATCTGCAGCAGCTGATGCTACCGTGCAACCATCAGGACTCTGCAGTTTAGCCACAAAAGAACATCAGCAATTTTTCTCACCAGCATATGAAGTGGTGTGATAGTATCTGTAAAAAGTGGTGTGAAGAATTCACCTGAGCCATGAAAAGGACACGAGAGGTATGGCCAGTGAGTTCAGCCATCTTCACCATTGATGGATACTTCCACAAAGTCAGTTGGTTCTGTGTGAATCCGTGTGAACTCAGCAGCTCTCTCTCATTCTTGTTCCAGAGAAGAGCACACACCTGTGATCCGGTGTCAACGGAGTTCAGGCACGCACCAGTGTGCGTGTTCCAGAACTTGATGCACCGATCGCTACCACCGCCACCAGTGGCCAGCAAGTTGCTCTGGAATGGGCACCAGGCGAGTGCCTTAACAGCGGCCGTGTGGTCCTCGAGCCTGTGCAGCCACTGGTTGCGGCCAGCAGATGGCATGGAGGATGCCATGGACACATCCCAAATGTGCAGAAGGTTGTCGTTGCCCCCGCTGGCCAACTGCTGCCCTGATCCAGACCACTTGAGGCCGCACACCTCCTGGCTGTGCCCCTCGTACGTCTGCACGACGTGGTTCCTGATCCTCACGTCATTGTTCACGATCTTGCCGTCCATGCTGCCGGTCGTCAGGATGCTGTTGTTCCATGCCAGCGAGCCGACTCTTGCCTCATGAACCCCTCTAAGAGTTCTCAACTGCATAGAAAGAACGATCTGATTCAGCAACAAACAACGTGTATAACAGTATCAACCACAACAATTTTGGATGAAGGACAAACAACAGAGAACATGTATCACAAGTTCACCGTAACATTTTTGGATGAAGGACAATGTGCGTACCAGTCGGTTGGAGCTGGTGTCCCAGAGCTGAACGTCAGACGAGTTGAGCCCGACAGCAATGTGCCGACCATCGGGAGCCCAGCTAACGCTAGTAATAGGACCGCTGTCCTCGTCGACGGTCACAAGCTCAGATGTGGATCCGCTCGATGCGTCCCACAGGTACACCGTGTCGCCCAAAGCAATGGACAGCACGTTGTTGCTCCCCCAGTCAAGCAGGTTGAGGTAGTAGTCATCAACGAGCTCCGGCGCGTCCAGAGTCCGCTCAGCAGACTGCACAATTCGATCCAAGCCGCATCAGCCATCACCATTCCAGTGCCACTACACCCGTCGCACCAATCCAGAGACTAGAAGAGGAATCTGAAGAGCGTGTGTACATACCTGGGGAATGTGGCGCCGCTGCTTGGCCGGCTTGGCCTGCAGGTTGGAGGAAGCCGCCTCGGCGAAGGAGACGTTCTCGGGCTCCGGCGGCTTGTTCCTGAAGGCGAGGATCCGCGTCCGGTTGTTGAGCAGCTTCTCCGCGAGCAGCCTCCGGTACGCCTCCTTGGACGGGGAGGCCACGACGCCCGCCGCGTTCTCCTTGTCCTTCCTGGGCTCCGTGAGCAGGTAGTGCGCCATGTCCATGTCCATCGCCGACCTGTCCGGGATGAACCTATCGCCCTGCAGCGCACACACAGGAGAGCCAAACTCGGTCAGGCAAATCGTCGAACACCCTACGCACGCGCACTAAACGTTCAGAATCTGCGAGGCCAGGGAGAGCTCACGTAGCACTTGGCCGACGGGTTGCGCGACCCCGTGCTCAGCGACGGCATGTAGGGGCGGGAGCCCGCCTCCTGGAGCGGCGGCCGCGGGGCGGCGGCGCGGCTCTTCTCGGAGGAGATCGAGTGGGAACCTGCGTCCATGGTTAGCAGCAACAAACGAACAAGACAAGCACGACAGGGAACAGTAATAGCAACAGCAGAATCAACGAGATAAACACGAACTGTAAACTAGCAGGTTAGAATCGATCACAGATAAATACGCTTAGAAGATTGATTAATTAAACAAGCGAATTAACAGCGAAAAAAATGCGGAGAACTTCGAGAGCTTTGATGAGCGAGGAGAAAGATCGCAGAGTCTCGTCTCCCCAGGCGCTCGAGATCGGCGTGGGGAGGCGAGGAGAGAGAGAGAGAGAAAGAGAAGCTCCTTGAGCTGTGGGGTTTAGGGATCGGCCGCTGAGGATTATTTGTAGGAGGAGGTCAGAGACGGGGAGGGAAGGGGAACGCCGCCGCACCGCAACGGCTAGTACGCCGAGGGGAGGGGAGACGTCGCTGAATATAGCCGTTGCTGGTTAGGGCTTGCTGACCTGGCTCCAATAGGCGGGGCGGCGGCTATTCTGTTGCTGCCTGTTCACGCTTGATCCGTCGACGCATTGCAAGGGCACCCACCCAAGAATGGCCTTCAGGCTTCAGTTTCTTCAGGGTAGATCAATCCTCAGCGGCTTCCTGGGTTGTCTCCAGAATTCCCATAAAGAACCATCCATTTCTCCTGGAATGACAAGCGCCATCTTCACCTGATGAACAAAATCGGGCACCGCGGGTTCGGTGACGAGACGTGGACGAAGGGGCCCTTCACTGGCGCCGTCGTTGATGTCGGAGCCGAGACGAAATTCCTCGACACGCCACCTCTCTCTGGCCACCAGCTGCCGGAGGCGAACAAAATTGATGGAATATGAAAACAAATTGAATTCCATCTGGTAGCATGAAAGAAGAAGAAGAAGTGAAAGGTCAGCAGGCCAACACAAACACAGTTTTCGTAATGGGCCAACAAAATAAACAGAAAATGGCCCATCAAACGCCCCCAAAGCGTGCATTTGGAGGCCGAGTCGGGGATGGAACTGAGTAGGAGGGGAAACTAGAATTCAGTCGAGGTCGTGTGCAACATAACCCCCACCTATATATATTTTGCACCGCAGCACCCGTAAGTCCCGAACAGAAGAGAAGAGGAGGAGGAGGAGGAGGAGGAAGGGAAGATCAAGAGATGGCGATGTTGCACTCGGCGTTGGGGAGGGTTTCCCGCCGCCTATCGGGACCCTTTGCCGCAGCCCCTTCTTCCTGAACCAGCGGCCTAGCTGATGAGGACCTTCATGTCTCCTGCCGCTTCTGGTGCTACGGCGTGCACTCGCGGCATCCCTAATGATTTCCAGGTGAGGCCGTGTATTCAATCCAGGGCTGACTTCGTTGTTGACCCGCGCGTAAAAATCGCACCCTGCTCCTCTCTTAAGTCTTAAGTTGATTGCGTAATCTAGGCACCTAAAAGTCCTTGAATGATCCAGGCAAGAGGCATGCCCTATTTTTTTTATTTGACCAGAGGGGAAAACTCGTCACAATTTTCATCATCACTATGAACATGCACATTACAATTTGCCCAATCAGGATTCACCTCTCTGCCAATTCATTGTATAAACTCTTTCTTCAGACCTGGCATTGAAGCAAGTTGCCTTCGTTGCTGGCCACACTGAGTGATAGCAAAAGCATCATGCACTGTTAGAGTGTTAGTATCCTCCAGCATTATGAGATGCGCCCCCCCCCCCCCCCACCACTCAGTTACCTTCTGTTCCTTCAGGGTAAGTCATTTATCAATGGAGAATTGTCTTGTCCCCTATCTTAATAACGGCGTGCCTGTCTGAATGTGTTTACCCATTTCATATGCATTGCATCTGAATTGTTATTAATAGAGTAACATGTTATCATAAAATTGCAACTCATTTCTATAGGCTTCCGGCTGTTTTTACCCTGAGAGCTCGGGGATTATTGGGTGGGTCAAAAGGGTTGTGGTGCATTGGGTCAGAGTGCGTGTTTATGTTTCAAATTTGCCACTGCCACCTGTTAAGCTTTGATTAATACACTAAAAAGCACAGCTCAGCGGTGTGCAGAAAACCTGTCGATTGCATTGAATTTATTCTTTGATGATCCGTTACCGATGTTCTCTATTGTAGTTAATGTTTTAAATAGCAGGCTATAGTTTCCGCTAAACCTAGTTATAGCTGCTAGGAAGGGCTGCCGCTATGTCATTTAACCTGCTAAATACTGGCTATAGCCTGCTAAATGTTGTAACGGCAGCTCTACCGCTAAACGTCTTAGCCGGCGATTTAAAATTATGATTGTAGTTCTTTCCATCCAATATTTTCAATTCTGTATGAAGACAAGTTGCCTCTTTATGTGCTTATGGTGGAATCATTGTGGTTACAAGTTGTTTTGTGCAGTTCTTTTTAACATTGAGGCCTGAACCTTTACTTCTATCCACTGGATCATAATACTGTTGCCCATGGAAAATTCCATCTAGGCTCTGGGGATTCAACCTGTCTCTATCACTGAAACTAGGTTTTGATATTAGTATCTTCGCTGTTCACAACTTCTGATAAGTGCCAGTACATAGCCATTCTAGAAAACCAATCTGCTAGGTAATATTTTCTTCTGTAGACAAGGAACAGGTTGCTGTATCTGAAAATTGAGTACTCCGTTTCAAAATGTAGGTCGTTTTAGCAAATTTAGATGCATAATTTTTACTATATTATGCATCTAGATTTGCTAAAACGACCTACATTTTAAAACGGAGGTAGTATTTTAGTGAGTCTAATGGTTACAGTTTTCACTTGCTCAAGATACAAAACACAACAGCTCCTGCTGCAATCAGACAGCCACCCAATCCTCCCAGAAAGGTTGCACTCTTGCCGAGAAATGTGTCCTTGTATAACGTGTCAGTTGATACGTGAAGTGACAATCCTTGTGTGTGTACCCTATTCTCTTGAGCTTGTTGGAGATACATTGGTGATATTCGGAAAAAACAAAATTGCAATATTGTTCATGTACAATTTCAAGCACTAGATTGGAAAACGTGTGGCTGATATCAAATTCCGTGCAAGGATTTGGTCATTTTTATTCATAGAAATTCTGCCAGATGGGGAAATGTGATGCCAAATAATCCTGTCACAGGACCTCGCGCACAAAATTCAGGTTGTTTGAAATAATAAGTTCTGTTTAAAACTTGGCTTGGCCCTTGAAATCTCATAAATTCAAAGTACCCAACCATCCATCCTTCCAGTTATCTCACCTGATCCAAACGGAAAACACTGTCCGAAAGGGGATCGATCTCTTTAAGACTTGATACTGCCAACGAGAGACGACTAGTTCAGCCATATATTGCAATCACCTCCTGAGTCGGCACAAGATGTTAATAGCTATTTCATGTTTCACTAAGTTCAACTTCTGTTTCACATTTCACTAAGTTCAACTTCCAGCTTGGTTTACAGAAGATTCTTGCCTCCTATTCTTCAGTCAATTTGTCATTGTAATACAGTTCTGCAAAAGGATCAGAAATGTTAGTTAATAAAACACTGTAGTTACATATTCATTACCAAACATTTTGACATCTCGAAAAAAATTGTGATGTCCAGAATCAGTATTCTAGCTGTCTAATCCTCGTTCGCCTTTGTTAGAACAGGCTGTTTAGCATGGATAGCACCCATGAGCAATTCAAAGATGACTGTAATATCCATTACCAAAGGTACAAAGCTAAGCGCAGATACAAGCATGGGAGATGAGCCCTATTACTCTATTTCTCCTGCTTTCTGAAAGGTGCCCCCTCCCTCTTGAAGATGGATTTGAGAGAGGTTGCAGGCTGTTTCTTTTCACAGTCGACACATTCTGTACCCGGCAATAAAGAAGCGTGTTTTGTTCCTGAAATATATCTTCAGAGTTGTGGTTCAGACAGTCTCTACCTAGCTCATACTGCATATTATAGAGAAATACTAAGAACTGCAGGAATGTGAACCGTTAAAAACTACTGGGTCAAATTGTTGCGCAAAGACATTCAAGCGTGACATGATACTATGATTAGGATCTATGCACTGATGCAAGGTTATGACTACCATTGCATCTGTCTGGTGTTTTAGGTAGTTGGACTAGTCCTTTTAGTTTCTATAAGCACACTGCAGCACAATGTTCATAAAATACGGAAGAATGGAGAAGGCATGACTTGCATTTCCCAACTTCCTATGGCATGAATAACAGCAAAGATGCCCAAGTTCAAAGAGTGTGAGTGTTCCGTCTTTCTCTCGTGACCTTTCTCAAGGATAATGATCTGATAACTCTTCACTTTGACCTCTTCTTAGAACATTCAAGATAAACTTTCAGGAAATGATTGGTGTTGATATTGACATATTCTGTTATTTGTTCATCAATTTTACGTGACAACCAAATTATCGTGCTGGTGCCTCCACATGCCAATTACATTTTGCCTTTTACCATGGCCTTGTATATGTATACGTTTGGCAGCACACTCTTAAGTGCTTCGCAAAGATGGTTTTCAGGACTCTCAGCAATTTTCCCTCCATCTGATCTCTCAAAATAATCTTGGTATTATTCCCTTCTATTTACTTTCAGTTCTTAGTGCTACTGGCATGATGCAAATGCCAGATCGAATCTGTCTGCTTCTTTATACTAACTTGAAGAAACAATGTGTGAGTCCAAGAATGAAAATGTTTTGCTTAATTATGAGTACTGTCTTCGAGCTTTAAAAACACCACCTTTTCAACTATTGCAAGAAGGTAAAGGGCACTTTGGTCATTGTCTATACTTATACTAGTCTGTGTTCTGCTGATTAATGTTGAGCTTGGTAGTTGAAGCACAAATTAGCAAGATTCATATTTTTAGGAGGAAGTAAGGAGCACATAAAGACGCAAGGGAGTTTGTTGGGTCTCAAGGAAGCAAAAAGGCTTCCTGTCCCATCCAATGTGCTAATAAAACTTCTCCACACGGAAATGAGACAGAAACAGATTGCCTAGCTTAAATCTTACGTATTCTCTTCCTCTCAAACAATCAAACCGACTAGGACACCTGCAATCTTCTCTGCCTAATCAACTCTATCGCTGTTTCATACAGGTTGAGTCATCTTTTCCCTCAATATATGTGCACCAACTAATAGTTTTTGTCAAATTCAGATTCAAACTGGTTCACTTCTAGCATGCTACTGCTATTTTTGTTAATTGGTTTCATCTCCTGCTTTGCTTCTTCCTAAATGTTTTGCTACACTAGATACTTACATGTAGTCCCTAAATGATTGTGTTCTTTTTAGATCTTGAGTGAAGGTAACCGGGGCCAAAATGATTGCTGGTGGAGGCTATTTTGATGGTTCCCATGATCATATTCTCATGGAAGGATCAATGATCCACGATTCTTCCCAATGTTCCATCTATGACAATACAAATGAAGAACAGCAGAGCTTCAGACTCGCCCCCTTTTCCATAGAAGATCACTCCAATCCAGCCAATCTTACCTCTGAGCCTGCAATGGTGATTGACCATATTCAAAACCAGCTTGGGATCGACATGGAGCAGGACAATAGTGGCCACATGATACAAGAAGTGCCTACAGTAGAAACTGCAAATTTGGTTCCTTCTATCTATGGTGTCCACGATCATATCCTCAGCAGCCAGATAGGAGAAGGTCCGCACAACATAACTGTGGAACAGCAGCTCCTGGACTATGATGCTGCATCATATCGAAGTGGCACTTATGCAACTGCACATGATCTTCTAAATTCTCTACAGACCCAAAGGAGCAGTTTGACTCATGAATTTCCTTCAACAGAACATATCTTTGGTGATCCAGCACAGAACATGGTCAATCATTTGAATATGAACAATGACCTTCCAGGAATAGCAATTCATGAAAGTGGAATGATGTTTAGCGATTCAACTCTACCATTAGGTTATCACGCTACTCAATCTCATATGTTGAAGGATCTCTATCATTCACTGCCACAGAACTATGGGTTATTTACCAGTGATGATGAGAGAGATGGAATGATCGCGGTGCCAGGGGTCTCAGGAAATATTTTCCAGGAGATAGATGAGAGTCAGTTCGATAGTCCAATACTGAGGAGTAGAAGACAGAAAGGTGGGTTTGGCAAGGGCAAGGGAAAAGCTAACTTTGCAACTGAAAGAGAAAGGAGGGAGCAGCTAAATGTGAAGTATGGGGCTTTAAGATCACTATTCCCAAACCCTACTAAGGTTTGCCTAACTTACCTTTCCGCACACAAATTTCATAATTGTTTCTCACATTATAGAAAACTCATTTTGCACATATGGATTATCTAGAATATTCTCTTCGTGCGCACACCTATATAGGTTTCTCAAGAAAAATGGTACTGGTTCTTCGAGTATGTGGAGGAAGGTAGATCATGGAATTTATGTTGGGTAATTATTTCAAGTTTTTAGTGGACAGACTTGCGTAAATTAATCTTTAGTTTCAACATCAAACAAAATAGAATGTAATTCTATAGTTTGTGTGAGATATGACAATTTCTGTTGCAGAAACTTAAGATGAACCATGACCAGCACAACAAAATATTGTTTTTATTACCTAACTTTACATTCATTGTATTACTAGTGAATGAGATGCTATAAATTGCTGCAAAACTATTCTTCAGAATGATAGGGCTTCTATAGTTGGAGATGCCATTGAATACATCAATGAGCTTAACAGAACATTGAAAGAACTGAAGATCCTAGTGGAAAAGAAGAGGAACAGCACTGACAGGAGGAAGAGGCTGAAGTTGGATGATGAGGCAGCTGATGATGGGGAAAGCTCTTCAATGCAGCCAGTGAGCGATGAGCAAAACAATCCGATGAATGGGGCTATAAGGAGCTCCTGGATTCAAAGGAGATCCAAGGAGTGCGATGTTGATGTCCGCATAGTTGACGATGAAATAAACATCAAGTTCACAGAGAAGAAGAGGGCCAACTCTTTGCTTAGTGCTGCAAAGGTTCTAGAGGAGTTCTGTCTTGATCTCATCCATGTCGTTGGGGGAATTATAGGAGATCATCATATATTTATGTTCAATACAAAGGTAAACAACAAATTTCTTTATTGAAAGTTGGCCCCTGATCCTTCTCCCTGTGCCTATAGCAATAAATGTTAATTATAATACTTCATATCTTCATACTGTGCAGATACCTAAGGGCTCCTCAGTGTATGCATGCGCAGTGGCTAAGAAGCTCCTTGAAGCTGTGGAGATGAAAAACCAGGCTCTTAAAATCTTCAACTAGCCATATCTTTCGTGATTTTTACTTAGACTATGTTCCATGCTGGTCTATTCTTTAGCGTCGATTAATAAGGTACTGACTTATTAGTGAAGGGCCGCAGGAATTGTTAAGACTATGTCTTTAATGTCTGCTATGAAACTTTCTTGACAACTAGTTCATGCTTTAACTTCTTGCCGTATTTTCTGTACACTTTCAACACCTTTTTTTGGTTGAAAAGGTAGACTTTCAACACTCATGCTAGAGTATGTGGTGCTTCTTATTCAGCATTGCCACACGTCACACGATACTTTATTCTTTTGAATCTTTTTTTCTGGACACACAAAGAAGATCGATTCCACTACCCAACTTACATATGTCAGGCTCAGGTCTAGTGAACATGTTTATTTGCCAGGTACGCTACATCTCAATTCTATAAACATTCACTATAAATCTAAGATCCATGTATTTTGTCTTGGAGTTATGACACAACTGTGGTAGAAATAAATTGTTTGGGCGTGCTGAGATCCTTACCTCATAATGCACGGAACTACTGTGTGGGTTTCTCCTTCAGTCGCCCAATCCATCACGCTCCCGATGCAGACGATGTCTCGAGGAGATCGTTCGTGCGTGGCGGGCCGGTGCTGCCTCAGGGCACACAGGCTCGCGGGCGGCGGCGAGCGGCGCTGCTGCGAGGTGCATGCACCAGGCGAGATGTCAATCGACTACCGAGCAAATCAATTGCTTGCCAAAAAACGATTTAAGATTAATAACAGGTCAAGATCCAAGCAAAGTGCGGACAAAGCAAAACGATTATCCTTGGGCATGCACCTGTTAGCAAATCAATTGCACGGGCAGTGGGGACTCCGGCATCAATTTGCAATTTCCTAGGACTTCAATTTGATGGGGGCAATGGCGCGCGCGTCAGCGCTGCAAGGGCGGCGGTGCGAGCAGGCATGCGGAAGGGAAGAGGAGGGGGTCACTCTGCAGCGCGGAGGCAGGTGGAAGGGAACAAACGAGAGGCTTTTTTTTGACCGACAAGCGGGTTCAATAGTTAACGGTGTGGATGGAATGTTGAACCTTCATGGCTGATCCTCCAACCAAGCAAACATGGATTGGTTCAACTAGATATAAGAACAGAATCATTCCATCCTTAAAATCAGGGATCGAACTATTTCATTCCATCTCACTCCGCTGCTTATGTCGCAGAGCTACAACCGTTCCGTGACGATTGCCGAGGGAGTGATCAAATCTATGGCAAGTTTCAAAGGAAAAGAAGAAATGAAAAATATCTTTTCTTAATTAAGCACTTCTCAAAATCAAATGTAAAATTCTTTCAACTTTCAAATTGGCAGTCTTTATAGAATGAATATGTTCCTCACATCTTTTTACAAATACCTAAAAATCGTATTGTTCTTGTTAGTTTTTTTCCATCCTATTAGCAATGTGGACTCACCACCAATGTCGTTGGTCTTTTTGCAAATTAATTATCTTAAACGAAAGATACACAAACCAACATCTTACATGTGCGAAGTGCATTGATGCGAGGGAGGCAAAGTCCATGATTGTTATTTGCTAAATACATGACTATTGTAGGAGGATAGAACCAAAATCATGCATAGACTTTTTTCTAAAAAAAATACTTAACCATTGGGCCAATTTATGGATAGGACATTAAGAGTTATCGACTTCATACATGGATTCTTGGTTTCGAGTCCTAAATAATAATTGATATTTATGTTTTCCACAATGTGCCTATTTGACTTCATCAATCTCAAATTTATTTGCCACCCCTATCTCTTTTGAATGTGCTCGTAGAGATAGAATGTGTATAGGAGTGAATGTTCTTACGTGTATATGAATACGTGTGTTTATAATATATTTTAAAAAATAAAAATATGAAAAGAAAAACAAATATCTAATTCGGAACAAAATTTTGTAAAATAATACTATATACTAGTATTTTTTTAAATTTCTTTTTATGAAATTTGTATATCTTCCTAACGTGTGTTTGAAGCATCATTTTCCACTTTCATATACCTCTATATGGTTAATATTCACAATCAATGTCAAAATTCATTAGCTACTCTGATTCACACCACTTTGTCTTTAGAATTATTTAACCCACTAGAACTTTTCATGATCATGCTTAATCGGGCTTGTTAATAGAGGAGGCGAAAGCGGATACATGACTAACAATGATGGTCCTCTCATATCTTCCTACGAATACATCTAAGCTGGCATTGTTGGTTGACTCCTATAAGTTCTACAATAAGACCTAAAACACTGGTCCTGATGCTAGATTATTGGCTACAGTAAAATTAAAACTTTGTTAGCGGATAAATCTGCTGATACCTACGTGCATTCAATATCGGTACACACTTTGTACACAACCAAGAAATCTAAAGTCACCATTAGCAACATGGCCGTCCTATACTCCTATCCCTATATATTCATACGAGTACTGACTACTGAGTACCTCATGATCCATCCATTAATACATGGTTACGTACAATTGTATCCTACTTCGTACGCGTGTTGCAGCAGTCCAGCTGGAAAACGGGAAAAGACCAGCCGTGACGCTCCTCTCACGCCGTCACCCCCACGTGGGCTGTCTGCCCCTGTCGAGCGCCGCGGTCGTTACGGGTACGGCCGAGCCCGCCCGCCCCGGCTCGGCCCACATTTTTCCTTCCGGCCACGGGCTCGCGCCGGCCCGTCGGTTACCTTTCCATTTCCCTCCGCGCCGGTCCGCCCCACTGGCATTTCCTCGCCCCCCCTCTGTTTCTCTCTCACACGCGGACCGGACCACCCGAAACCAGGAGCCAAACTGTCCCGAAAGAAAAGAAAACCTTTTTATTTCACGCCTTTTTTTCCCCTCACAAAAGAGAGGGAAATAATATTCCGGGGGCCGCCCGCGCCGGAACCGACCGCTTCGCCGGCAGCGAGCCGGAGACCCCGCGGAGGCCCCTACCCCCCGCGCCGGCGGGGGCGGAGGGAGGAGGAGGAGCAGTACAAGGAGGAAGGGGGCTCTGGGAGCCCCGGAGGAGAAGAAGCTTCTACAAGCTCCCGGAGGCGGGGGCGAGCGCGCGCCGCGGCCAGCGTGATCTCGGCGGCAAAAGTCGCGCGGTGGCGCCGCCGGGGAGGGTGCGCCTCTGGATGCCGGCACCCTCCGTGAGTTGAATGGTTGCCAGATCTCGAGGTGGAGGGGAGCTTCTCGAAGCGGGGTGAGGCGGGCGGGCCGGCCGGCGGTTAGGGTTTGGTGGGAGGCGGCATGGTGGGGAGCTCGGTGGAGGTAGGAGCGGACGGGGATGGGGGCTGCTGCGGCGTCGGGGACACCTCGCCGGGGACCATCGTGTGGGTGCGGCGGAGGAACGGCTCGTGGTGGCCCGGCAGGATCCTGGGCCCCGAGGAGCTCCCGCCGTCGCAGATCATGTCCCCGAGGTCCGGAACGCCGGTCAAGCTCCTCGGCCGGGAGGACGCAAGCGTGTAAGCTTCCAGTCCCTTGTTTGCCTTTAGATTTTTTTTTTGCCCCTGACATCTGTGCTACATTTACATTTTAGACTTCCTGTTATTTCTGATCCATTAGAGATGCTGAGTTATTTCCTTTAACGAACTTGGGGTGCCAGAGAGAATGGGGGTGCACCAGGACATATGATCTTCCTTGCTTGTAGTCAACCTCATCACTAGTTTATTTCTTATGTACCTTATTGTCATACGCTTTGGAAAATTTAGAGCTGCTGTTCATAGAATATATAGCGACTCTACTTCCTTTCTATCCTTGAATCTGTTAATTGTTCTTTTTTTTTCTTTCTTGGAAAACTTTCCCCGGTGGTTTCATGGTATCCTTTGGTTGGATATGTAGTGGAAACAGTTTGATTTATGAAAGTTTTAGAAGTGGAAAACAATAGAAAATTCATGATATGCAGTGGAAACAATAGGATACGTCTAGAATATGGAATTGTGGTTGCTTTGTATCACATGCTTTCTGAAGATCTGAAATTCCTGGGTGTATGTATTCTAGGGCTGCTATAACATCTTGATTGCAGTACGTTGTTTGTGCAGATGTTATGTAGCACAAAGAGTTGTTTCCTCGTGGAACTGAAACGGCTTGTAGATAAGATTACAATGTTTATAGTACTTGCTCTTGTGCTATATTCTAAGCTGCTAAATTTGTTGGTAGATATGGTGTAGAATGATGCTTTTCCATGTAGGTTCCGTATCTTGTTTTGTGAGACAGGGTAGATGAAAAAAAATATAGTAGATTGCTTTTGATATCCTGATTGGATGAGTATTCAAGGAAGAGTAAAAGACACTTACACACACTAGTTTGAGGAAGACACCGTTCATGATTTTGCTCCTGTGTGGATTCTTTCATCTGATTTCTTTTGGAATATATGACAGATATAGTCCCGATAAATGCATTTAAAAAAGATAAAATTGTTGAATTATTATCCTGTGAGGTGTTTAGGTGTTAGTGATTCAAGAGGTCATTATGTATCCTTGATTGTACCTATTTTTTTCTTTTCTTCGTTTATTATAAAGATCACATTATTACCTCTAATGTTATACTGCCAAAATTTCCTTTCTGGCGGATCTGTTTTCTACAATGCTTGTCAGCTATGTTAAGCATATCTTTTAAGACTTCTTCCAATTGTTTTGCTAGTCTGAAAAAATTTCCTTTCTGGCGGATCTGTTTTCTACAATGCTTGTCAGCTATGTTAAGCATATCTTTTAAGACTTCTTCCAATTGTTTTGCTAGTCTGAAATAGTAGATGTGCATGTATTAAACTTCCATTTCCAGTTCCATTTCATTCAAAACCATATCAATAACAAAACATTAACCCCAAGCAAGTTGGGGTAGACTAGAGATGAAAACCAACAAGTTCACGCAAATAATAGAAGATGGTAATAATATGAAATAGAAATATAGTACCAGGAATTATAATATTCGATTCTAGGTGATGATTCTGGCATGTGGAACGCTAACCAGAGATGATTCCTTGGATACTTTCCATTCCTTCAAGTCCCTTTTTACTGCTGCTAACTACCTGGCATAATCATAATTTCTGAAAATTGAAGTTCCCCACATATTATTCCTTTTGTATTTACTTGTTATCCTTTTGCTTCTTAGGGATTGGTATAACCTTGAGAAATCAAAGCGTGTTAAAGCATTCAGGTGTGGGGAGTTTGATGCCTGTATTGAGAAGGCAGAGGCTACTCAAGGGACTCTTGTGAAGAAAAGAGAAAAGTATGCACGGAGAGAGGATGCTATTCTTCATGCTCTTGAATTGGAGAGGAAGCAGCTTGCATCGAAGTATCAGACTCAAGGTTTCAGGCCTGGACCACCTGGTAACATTTCTGGTAAGTTCTCTAAGATGACAGTACAGTATTTTTGTTTAGTTTGTTATTTATACATTATGCTTGACCTTCAAGTGTGCTGCATCTAAAACTCTGCTATCTTCATGGAATGCAGCTTGCACTAAGCACCGCAAAGACCTTGGAAGTACTCGCTACAAGAGCAAAAAGAGCAAGAAACGTAAAGATGCATCTGTTCCTCCTGAAGTAAAGAAAGAAGCAGGTCAATGTTTTCTACATGCTGGTTCAAAGAGAAACATTTCAGAATGCCTTGCACAAGGAAATGTTGTAAGTAACCACATGGGTGATTTCTCCCATTTGAGATATTCTCAGGGAGGTGCAACTTTAGAGAGCAAGGAGAGAAGTACAATTGTGAAGAAGAATAGGTCGGACGGAAGTGATTTTGAAGACTCTCTTGTTTCAAAATCTGATAGACGCCGACCATTTGCTCAAGTTTTGCAGAGCAGTGAAAAATCACCTCATCATTTACAGCAAGATGATCACGGGGCTTTGTTAATTGGGGAGAATAATAATCCATCACTTGCCTCCTCCCGGTCCAGAAGAAGTAAATATACATATATGGGTAGTGATTCTGGTGAAACTCAAAGTCATAGTGATTTACCTTCTGTACAAATGGCTTCTACAGGAGTTGATTTTGAGAATGAAAGCTATCTTCAGCCTGGTTATTTTTCTGAGGAGCATACTTCTTCTGACTTTGTTGAAAAACAAATAACTGAGTCTTCAGAGAGGGAATGTTCAGAGAGTGAGACTGAAGATGATGCTGAACTTTTGCAAAGTATGTCTATATACCTCACTTTTCTTCTTTCCAATGCTTTCTATGAAGTTTGAATGTGAATTCATGTTACACTGTAAAAAAATGCTGGGTTTATAGCATAGCACAACATACCAAAACATTAGTATTAGCATCACATACTGCTTTAGTGATGCAAATATCGATCATAAGGTCTGCAAATTACACGTTGCAGTTGGGAGTCATTTTAAACATATCTCCCTTCTTAAACATGGCAAGGCAGGTGTTTGGCTCACATGGCTTCTGTAACTTGTGATGGTAGACATTTCATTCCCTCGCATAAAACACGTTCTAAGCTTTCACTTCACGCAAACATGCCTCAGATTACATTCTTGAATTACCTATATATAGCATGATTGACCATTTGACCCTCATATATACCCCTTTTGACTACTTGATTATTTGTAAGTATATACATGCGCAGGGTTAAAGGCGACGAAGAACTTAATTTCTATAATTATTTTCTACATGTAGTCGTGATCATTTGTTCAAACCATGGGGAAGGCTGTGTTGGATGATGTTGATAAATAGTTGATTCGGTTTTATGAGGTAAATATGTTAAAAAAATCGAGAACAATTGTAGGTATGAGCGATATGATGCCCTTGGCCTGACGGTTAAAATATTATCGGGATAAAGTGGAGGAATCAATTGCAAGGGGTCATACTTTCTATAGTATTATTAGACTTGAAAGATGCAATAATTAGTCATTAAGTATATTCTGGATCATTAGCATTTTCTTAAAGTAATCCATCACTTAAAAATTGGCATTTCTGAAACTTGTAGGTTAGAGGTCAAACAGTAGGTACATTGTATTGCTCCTTACTATTTCCGCAATCTTGGCTTGCATGCTCTTTTTCCTTCTGGTCTTATGTCACAATCAGAATATAGCTGAGTTAATATTACTTCGACAAAAATCATGCAAAACAAGGGATTGGGGCAACCCTGGAGGATTCAATAACAAAAAAATTGCCAGAAAACCATCATTATTTAATGTTACCTTTGTTCTACCTTCTGTTTTGCCATAGGCCTTTAGTACTGAAATTCATATTACATTACTAGTACAAGTTCTTGCATCCTGGTTTTCTGAAGAGATCTCAACCTTTTCCTTGTTTGATGACTTTTGATATGGCAATCTTTTGGCAGCTGCAAATGTGATTCTACCTATAGAGTCACGTGCTCCTGATCCTTACTCGATTCCAGCTTCTGACAAGTTCAGGCATGTTGATTATGATGACAATGAGACCACTTATTCTACTTACATGCCCCAGTTGAATGAATCAGAGGAAGAAGATGGTTCTTCTGAGCTAGGCGTCTCCCAGTGGCATATGAAAGGTAAACGTAACAGCCGTAATGCAGCGAAGAGATTGGTGGATATGACAGATGGAAATACCTGGTTAAATAAATACAATAGTTCATTAAAAGGGCCTTTGCATAAGACAAATGGTGGAAATCCCAGAAAAGAAAGTATGCAAACCTCTGGTGAGCAGTTTCATGGGCAAAGTTTTTATCAAGTTAAAGAGGAGCCCAATTATGATTCTGAGGAAACTGATTTATTCGAGGACACAAGCCATTCAGAGGCTAACCTGTACCATGGTAAAAAATATCATTCATCCTTGAGAACCACAAGAGATCTTAACAGGAGCTATAGTTACTTTAATGACTACGAGAATGGCTCTACAAATCTTTCTTCCCTAAACAAGGATGCTGATCAAGTATATCGAGTTGATCGGAATGCATATTGGGATGGACCTACATTTTACCAAAGAAAGTTCACTTCGCGTTTTGGTGGCATGGGACCAATGTTGTTTGATGTTGACCTGAAAGTTCAGGCCAGCTACCAAGGAGAGCATGTCCCTCTTGTCTCCTTAATGAGCAGACTGAATGGCAAAGCAATTGTTGGACACCCTATTCAAATTGAAATACTTGAAGATGGTTCCACAGATCATCTGGTATTCTGCAGTGATAGTAGTATCCAAGAGAGCACAGCTGCTCCACCTGCTTGGCCAACAGGCAGGAGGACTGCCATGCAAAGAGTTCCCCGTTCAAATCCATCAGGAGCATTGTTGGATGGTGATAATGATGTTGGCCTTGCTTATTCTGACTGGGAGATGAAACCAACCTTAAGAAAGTACTCATCTTCTTCAAATCACCAGGTTAAGGCGAGTAAGAAAAGCAGTTCAAATGCTAGGAGGTCGTCAGCTAAGTCCCATAAGAAATCTTCCAAAAAAACAAACCTCTCAAGCCAGAAAGTTAGAGCCTTGTCTTCCATTTCCACTGGGAAAAAACATCATGGAGAAGGTAGCCAAGCAAAGGCACATTGGCGCAATGACATATTTGGTGGTTTAATCAGATCAGGGCCAGGGGGAGCAGTTCCTCTAGTGACATGTGTCCCAACAAAGGTTGTGTTCACTAGGATATTGGAAGCAGTTGGCAGGCCACCTCTATCTGTTGCTCACCGTGTTAGAATGGCTAGTCCCTCAGTGCGGGATCCACCATAGGCTTCAAGTGTGATACTACAGACGGTTGGTGTTGCCAGCCCTAGACCTGCAAGTTTCATGTACATTCCTATTAATTGAAGAGGCGGACCATTCAATCATCTGGTAACACCTGTGAAGAGTCAGATTGATATGGTTGCTTCATGGTAACTTGGAACAGCTGATCTCTTATCAATAACGCTTGTGTATTTCTGACTGGAGACTGAAATCATGAATGCTTCACAGCAGTTGAGAAGCTGAGGCATCGATTCCATGAAAGGAAGGGGCATTCTCTTGTGTAACTAGCATCTGGTGATCATGTCTTTTGGTTTCGTCACAGCTGTCTCCTGTAAAGTCTAACTTCAGCATTTTAGATGTCAATTTAGGTAAAACATTTGCATCATCATATATATAGTCTATAGGCCATAGGTTTCCTGATGTCGTGTATAATGCCTCAATTATATCCTGATCTGTCTGTTATTTGTTGTTGAGAAGTAGTTGATTCAACTGTATGTTTAGAAGCATGTATGTAGTTCGATGTAATATATCAGGCAAGTATTCAAAAATCCAAATGATGTAACAATCTAGTCGTCGATGTGAAATTTCCTCCATAGTCAACAAAAAACTATTCCACATTTTCACTATCATGTTGATATAAACTACGAAGCAACTACCTGTTTTGAGCTATAGCCTTTCCCTGATTTGTATCTTATCTTGATGGAAAAGCTGATAAAGTGAAATACTATTTAAGTTTCTATCACAATACATGGTGGTTGCATTCTGTTTGACAGATTTTAAGTTGTGTTTTTTGGAGCGGGGTTTCAAAATTTATCGTATGGAAAACCGTTGTGAACTTGTGATTGCCTTGACCTGCATCTACGGCACTGTAGGCAGGATGACTTGCTCCTGCATTGCGCTCGATCAAAACATTGTGCAAAAATAGGCTGTTATACAATGTAGATGAACAGGTAGTCACGGCTCAAAAGAAGGATCATTTTGCTGCAATTTGATTCGCGAGATGAACGTTTTCTGGAAGTTGTCGCTGGGACAAATTACTTTCCTGAGTTCGATTCGTGTTTGAATTAATTTGTTCAATGTTTTCAGACGACTAAAAGCTCAGGTTGCTGTTTACACTGCCCAGTGGCCCCCTCATGGCAGACGCCCTCTCCTAAATTGCTAGCTACGATTACACTTTCTTCGCCAGTTGGCGCCTTTCCCCCATGCTGTCTTCTTGTCTTGCGTCTGCTTCACCGGTGCGACAGATTGTAGCTGCAGTTTGTGCAAATTTAGGGATGGTTGAGCAAGGCAGGCAAGTGCATGGATTTGTTTCAGAAGCTGGGCCACAGATTTGATACGACGTTGGCATCTGTCATCGCTGACATGTATTATTCAACATAATGAAGAACTTGCAGGAGCACTACCTATTCCTGTTTCTTTTGAGGGCCTACCTATTCCTGTTTGAGAATCTAGATTCCAACACGGCTGTTTATTTTGTTCTAGAATTAATTTGAAATCAATAGCCAAGCACACCTTTCATGCTTTTATGCCAAGTGATATTGGTTTGAAAGAAAAACATCTGAATTTGTGCAGGCTAATACAGCATATGAAAAATCCGTGCACGAGCTTAAACTCTCGCCACGCGACAACGAGGAGCCGGAGCTGCGAAGGATGAGTCGATCCATGTGGACTCACAGCAGTGGCTGGCGAGAAGTAAACCAGGCATCAAGCTGACTTGAGCTGTAAGTTGGAGCTGACAGGCTGAAGCGGGGGCAAAGCCGGTGGGTTGGTTGCATTGGCCGCGCATACAAAGTGTCTCCCTCCTTCGTGGCATGGAGTACACATCAACCCTCTTCACACACACTCTCTCTCCCTTCTCTCTCTCGGGAGTCCAAGTGAGATTCATCGCATCTAAATATTGCTTGATACTTTTCATGATGGTTTATCCATAGATTTTGGTGATTTTCCTGATGCGTTGTTGCAATATTTTTTTCGAATGATGGAGATTTAGGGGAGTTAAGCAGTGCATCTGCAGATCCGTGATGTGATCCTTGTTACCTCCTCCAACTCGTGTTCGTGTAATCGGTTTTCTGAATTCTCGTTTTGCTGACGAATCGAACGTAGTGGGTACATCGGTGGATCCGTGATGTGATCCCGTTCTCCTCCTCCAACTCGTATAATGGTTTGTTAAATCCTTGTTTTGCTGACGAATCAAACATGGTAGGTACTTCTGTTTGGGGCTGATAATCATTTCTGGTGTGCTGATAATGTGATGAGGCTCATCAATATCTTCTTCGAACTTTTTAGCAAGATCGTGCGCTCTATTCGGCCTTTCGTCATCCAGTCTTTTGTTACATTACTTTTGTACTTGCTCAATAATGTGATTTCTGTTCGCCACCTGTGTCGAAGGCATTAATACGTTTTATTCCGTCTCTTATTTCGTGCTTCTTTTTTCTATAAGAAGAGGATTTCTATCGAGAAATCAGTGTCTCAAATCTTAACACCGACTTTAAGAAGCAGTACCAAAGAAATGTGATACCACTTTTTCTATGGATCCTATATCCACGGTACACCGAAAAGATCTTCACACACCAATATGGAAGACCAACTTTATACAAGGAAACTCAACTCATTATTCACTGTAACAGACTCTTGTACTTTATATAGCTACCCTATCATAACACGACTACATTACATGGCTATCATAACACCTCCTGCTTAAAACATCTTATGCCATGGTATGACAAGAGGGGAGGGGAATACCTATATTTATAGATGCTCATAGGTGTTATGATATTGTCATGCAGTAACTTCCACACTCTTCTTTATAAAATATCTAACTTTAGAATTTTTCTCATAGTTATAGTACATTCTTGTCTCGGTACGAGCATGGCAACCCCTCTCTCTTGCTATTTTTAAATTCTTCTAGAAACTTGGAAATGGATTTGGGGCTTAATAAACACTTGGATTTGGATCATTTATGTCAAGAGGTTGTGTTCTTATTTTTGTCAGTTTAACATTTGGAGCGGGGTTTTAAAATTTATCGTCTGGGAAACCGTTGTGAACTTGCGATTGCCTTGACCTGCATATATGGCACTGTAGGCGGGATGCCTTGCGCTGAAGTACGCTGCTTTGTGCCAGGCTGACGGGGGGATTATACAATGCAGATGAACGGCATTCACGGCTCAAAAGAATGATCATTTTGACACAATTTGATTCACGAGATGGAACGTTTTCTGGAAATCGTAACTGTGTCACACGGCAGATCAGAAGCATCCGTACACAAGCAAAGAGCACTGCCAGCATGAGTTACGCAGCCAAACAAACATACCAAACTGAAACTCAAAAAAAAAAAACTGGAACGGCGTGGGAAAGCAGCGGGCAGCAGCAACCGGAATGCTTCGAAATCGCATCTCCAACCTCTGGCAGAAATTCTCCAGAAAAGAGAGAGATTGATAAACTGGCTGGGCAACTCCCAACATGGAAATCATCATTACTACTAACTCCAGCTGGCCGAACCCAAGTAGGGGATACGCTGGCTTTCGACATCTGCAAATTCACGACAAAATTCGTCGAGGATCTCTTTGGCATAGGGGTCGACGCTGTGTTGTTTCTTGGGACAAACTTGTGCTCTGCACTCCGCTTAATACGGAAGATGTTGACATGCTAGTTTTGGGGTACCTTTCTCCTAGTTTGTTTCTCTTGTTTCTGGGAGAAATAGGAATCGTCAAAGCTGTTGTTTCTCACTAGAATTTGTCTCCCACGTCACGTGGTACGATCCGGATGTACCGAGTTACTGTCATTCTGAGTCACAGACACGCTGCTTTCATCGCACTCTTTTTTATCTTAATGTTGCGCCATTTCCACTGCCGCCAAGCTTGGCCGTGCTCGTGCAGTCGTGCTGTTGCACTGACACGCTGTACTGGCAGGATGTTTCTCTCTCAACTCCATTTCCATCCACTAGTCAACTTGCTCCGTCGTTCACGCCTGGCATGATCCCAAGCTCCTGCCCACCTCTTCACACAATCACGCTGCCGAGTCTGAAACAAACCGGGTTCCCGAATCGAGGAATCCGACTCTATGTATCACTGTGATAGTCCCTAAATCAAATGCTATCACATACAGAACTCATTCCAGACATAATATCATAGTCATACTCAGATTAAGATCAAACATGAGTTTAATTATTACATAAATCTATAGAATTTGCAGTACGGAATTTATTACAAGCCTCTCGGCTAGAGCGGTTCAGACAGAAATCGTAAAGCGGTAACTAGTCTTCAGGCCGTCCTTCATCTTCTGGACCCTTCTCCACAGGCGACTCGAGCGTAGCACGGGCTTCAGTCGTACCATCCATCATCGTTGGGGTCGAACTCCGGATCGGATCCTGCATTGTACCAGGCTATCCCCAAGGCATGGGATAGGTTCACGTCACCATCCGAATGCAAGCTTTGTTGTGGACTATACTAAGGATATAACAAAGTTCAAGAGGTAAAGCTGAGGTTTCCTATGCACATCTTCTTCCATTCTCGACCCGGGCCCTTCCGGCATTCCGGACTTCCGGTCAACGCACACCTTCCAACCACCAAGTCGATACGAGAACTCCCTCTCCTCGCATCTCAACTGCCCCATAGCAGGAAGTTATTCTAGAGGGAGATAGAAGTCATGAGTAACACTAACTAATAAGAGCAACAGAGGAGTAGGGATGTCCATGACCGAGGATGCGGCTATACGTATAGTTTTCACCCTGCAGAGGTTGTACACCTGGACCCACTCGAATCGACACTAGCTGGAGATCAGCCGACTAATAGACGAAACACTAGTCTACTGAAACGGAACTAGGAGCCACGGCACCATCCAGCTTTCCCGGGTCTTGGGCGCATCCTCCCACAAGAGGTCGCCCCGGGACTGTGAAGCCTCCCATGCATCTCGGGGAACGTGAGGTTAGCACCTCCTTCCCCTGCACTGATACTCGATCCTCCTACCGGCTTGGTACCGCGCTAGCTAGCCCCGGACCGGACCCACCCTCATAATGGGTAAGCGGTGTGCACGCTTAACAGATTCCCACAAGTCATAGTTACTCTCACTCGGTCCTTAACTGCCGAAGCGGACATCTTCACCAAAAGCGTCTCTACCACGATGGTCCGCGACTGCACCCTTGACGGGTGCCTCCAACACCTCAACCTCATAACCAAAAGCTGTACCCACCACAGGTACTCCGTAGGGTGTACCAAGATACACACCCCAAGCTCTCGATCCACGATCGAGTTAGGTTTGCCCACTCCCGGCTAAAGCCCTAAACACCAACTCCTGAATAGCATAACTTCACACACGCCAAGACTATCCATCCATTCCCACACATACACATTCAAGGATTGACAAGGCATTTCATATAATAAACAAGTGTGATAGATTGCAAGGAGTATGGGTACATAAAATAGGCTATGCAGGTTCATCTTGATACAAATTACACACATAGCGATAGCATATCTAATCAAGCAATGTCTAATGGGTATTCAGATCGTAGATGGGCGTGAACCTGGCGTCTCTTTGAAGTCCTCCTGGGCTTCCGGGTAGTCCTGGCCGTCGGTCAACTCCTCGTAGTCAGGTCTTATTCGTAAATACGAGTAAGAGTAGGGACCAAAGTGCAAAAATGCATAAAACTCTTCAAATAAGATCCAAATCACCAGAAGGGTGGTTTATGATTTTAGAGGAATTATGGGACTGGTTTCATAATTTTCGGAGGTCCGATCGATTTATTATGAATTTTCTAAGGATAAACCTACTTCTGAAATTAATAAAAGGATTTCGTAAAAGAAAATCAGTCAGTAGTGACACGTGGCAGCACCAGAGCGTGCCACGTGGCATGCTGACGTCACCGGTTGGGGTCAGGGCCTGCTGACGCCAGCAGTGGACCCTGCTGATGTCAGCGTTGACCGGTCAACGGTCAAGAGGGTCAACGGGTCCCACTGGTCAGCCTCACCCCGAGGCTGACGGATGGGGCCCTCGGTCAGGCTGGGAAAAGGAAAAAGAAAAAAGGGGGCTCGGTGTGGTTCTGGGCCCAAAGGAGTTGGGCCAGCTCAGTCGGTCCACCTAGGCTCGGCTCGACTTCGTGGGCTCGCTCAGCCTGCGGCTCAGCAGGCCGGCTCGGGCTTACGGCCTGGCTACGCGTAGTGGGCCGACTCGGCCTAACAAGCCGGCCCACGGTCTACTCCCCTCCTTCTCTCTCTCACTGGCGACACGGGCCTAGGGGGCAGCGCCCTTCGCTTTCCCCGACAGGTGGGACCCGCTTGTCGGTCACCCACCGAATCTGGTGTGGCCGCCAGATCCGGTGCAGCTCGAGCCAATATGACCCTGTGTGCGTGTGTGCCAGGGTGTGTGTGTGTGGCGTGCCCGGAGGGTGTTGGCGAAAAGCCCCAGAGGGTTGGCTGCAACGCGAACGCGACGTCGCGGCCGCGTCGCGGGGTCGCCGCGCACGGCGAGGCTGTGGCGGGGGCATGGCGAGGCTGGGGCGTGGCCGAGTCTCGCGGCACAGGTGCGCACGCACGCGCGCAGGTCCTGGCTTCCTAGGGCCGCGGCGTGGCCGTGCCGTGCGCGGGGCACCGGCATCCTGGGCCCGCAACACGACGCGGCGGCGGAAGGCGACGGCGGCTCGTCGAGGCGGCGCGGCGGGCTCCTGCACAAGAGTGGCACCAAGGCCGGAAGGGATAGGTGGTCCTAAGGCTGGACTACGGAAGGTTCATCGGCACAGGGGGGAAGAAGGGAGAGGGTGGCGGCTGCGCTCACCTAGGGCTCGCTGGCGGGAGACCTGAAGCGGTGGCGGGCCGAGGCAGGTGGGTCGGGCCGTGCAGGACGCGCGGCTTCGTTGACGTCATTGTACGGGGCGCCGGCCTGGTGAAGCTCCGGGGCGTGGCGTCGTTCTCCTCCTTGCGTGGCTCCTGCTCCTGCTCCTCCTCTCCTCTCTCTCCCTCTAGTGCGGCGACGGCGGAAAGGAAAAGGGCACGGGTGGCTAGGGTTTCGGGCGGCGGCCTCGGGGGGGTTCTTATGGGGCGGCCCTAGGGCTTGCGGCGCGGGCCCGGACGCCCAGGGCGGCGATGCCCGGCGTTCGTGCCACGGCCACGCGGCGCGCATCCGGCGGCTGCGGCGCGGGATTAGGGTTTGCGGCGTGGGGGGCCGGGGCGCGGGGGAAAAAGGAGGGCGCGCGCGGGAGGTTACGCCGGGCTGTCGCAGAGCGGAGCGGGTGAGGCCGGCCGGTAACGCGAGCGGGAGCAGAGGCGCTGGGGAAAAAGGGGGAGCTGCGGTTATGGCCTTCTATCGCGAGGTGTGGGCGAACGGCGACGCGGGCGGAGCGAGCGGGGCGCGGGCGGCGAGAGGAAGGGTAAAGCTGATGGGTGGGTCCCGCCCGTCAGCTACCCCGGGCGAAGGGAAGGTGAAGAGTCGCGGCCGCGGTTGGTGGGCTAGACTGGCGGAGCTGGGCCGGGGTCTGCGGGCTGCACTGCGCGAAGGAAAAAAAAAGAAGAGGAGAGCTGGTGAAAGATATCTAGGCCCCTAAGTGGGTTTTGGTGATATATGACAAAGCACATGTATATTTAATCGTGTTATTAAGCATGTGTGCAGGTGCTAATGGTGACTAAGCATAGCTTTTAGAGAAGCGTGAACCCTCAAAAAGGATATGAAAAGCGGCGTCCTCAAGTGTTCTTAAAGACTAGATTTTATTTTTAAAATTGAGTATAGGAACGCCGTACTATCAAGGGGAACTGTGATCCACTAGTGTAGACATGGTAGTTGTGCTCAAGAGAACCCACAAAAATCATAAGAAACCATCTCAACACTCAAAAAGGGACTTAAATGTGAAATTCTGTGACAAACCCGGAGTGTCCGGGTACTAGTCCGGAATGTCCGGACAGAAGGTCCGGAGTATCCGGACGTATACCCGGAGTGTCCGGGTTACTGTTACCGGTCTGCAAAACAAGTTTGGTCCGGAGTCTCCGGACCCCTATGTCCGGAGTATCCGGACATATACCCGGAGTTTCCGGGTACCGCTCTCCCAACGGCTAGTTTCTGGCAGAGGGGGTATAAATACCTCCATACCCCCTCTCACTCTCTCTCTCTTGCTCATTTTCGACCAGACCTGCAGAAAGCCTAAAGAGAGCCCTCTCACTCCCCATTTGCCTCATTCTTGAGTGATTTTCGTTGGGGTTTGAAGTGGGATTGTTGCAAGAGCTAAGATTGTGCAAGTAAGCTTTGATTTCATCTCTTGAGCACATCAATCCAAGTCTAGCCCGTGGATTCTAAGTTATTACTCTTGGAGCTCCAAGCTCCTAGACGGCTAGGCGTCGCTTGTGATTGCGTGATTGATTTGTGAGCATCACAGCTGGTTTGTAATCCTCATTCCTCTCCGAGGAATTCATAGTAAGTGACCCTAGGGTTTGAGCGTTGGTCTCACCCTTGGGAGAGGAGCATAGGAGTTCTTGAGCACCGTCTCTTGAATTCTTCCTCAACGGAGACGTAGCTCCTTTGGGAGTGAACTTCGGGAAACAAATTCTGTGTCAATCTCATATTTCTACCTCATACTCTTGATTATTTGCTTGTGAGACTAACCTTTTAGGGTTTGAGGCCGATCTATTTTTGTACAAGTCTCACGAGAAAGAAAACTGGTAAGAAACACTTCAGAGGTACCCCTAGTTCATCTAAATTTACCTGATCCAATTTATAGCTTCTTCAACAGTGATTAGTAGCACGTTTTTTATACCTGGATAGTCCGGACACTATATCCGGAAACTCCGGACTCTATATCCGGAGTATCTGGACATATATCCGGAGTATCCGGATTCCTGTGTTGCTAACCGTGTTGAAAGTGTTTTAAGTTGCAGATTATCCTATTCACCCCCCTCTAGGCATCTTGAGGTCCTTTCAATTGGTATCAGAGCAAGGTTCTCCATATTTGAAGCTTAACCGCTTGGAGAGTCAAGATGTCGAGTGACGCTTCATCCAAGGGTCAAGCCGATCCAATGGTTGAAGTTCAGAGGGAGAAGTCATCTGAAAGATCAGAGGATAAGAAAAAGAACAGGCTACAAGAAGAGGAAGAAAATTTGGAAACAACCGACGATGAGATGTCATTTCAAGAATGGAAGGCTTGGAGGAAGAAGAAGAAATTGCAAAGAAAGAAAGAGAAATCAAGCATCAAGATTATGATAGAGTCAAGTGATGACTCGGACAACGACTATAAGAGAAGATCTTCAAGCTCTTCAAAGGTGAAGAAAAGAGCCAACTATCACCAAGTTGGTCATGACTATACATTTCAAATTCCGAGTGATCATGGTGCTTCAATTCACATGGGAAAGCCCCCTTATTTTGATGGAACGGGGTATAATCAATGGAAGACCAAGATGTTTGGTTATTTGAGTGCAATTCATAAGGATCTATGGAAAATTATTGAAGTAGGGTGTGAGATCCCGGAAGATGGAGAAGCCACAACACCCGTTCAAGCATATGTCTTACAAAGAAATTATCAAGCTTTGAACATTCTTCACACTTCCGTGAGTCCGGAAGAGTTTGACAAAATTGAAGATTGCTCCACCGCCAAGGATGCTTGGGACACTCTCCAAGTAAATCATCAAGGATCAAGAAAAGTCCGAGAATCAAGAATCAAGACTTTGGAAGATGAACTAAGTCTATTCTCCATGAAGAAAGATGAAACCGTTAAGGAGATGTATAACCGTATGAAAAGGATCACCAATCAAATCAAATCTCTTGGTGGAGACAAATGGGGTGATCGTGAGATAGTGGATAAGCTCTTAACCGTCTACATGGCTAGGGATGTCACATTACCTAGTTTGATAAGAGCGGAAAGAGGTTTCAAGCACTTCACCGCCGAGAATGTTCTTGGGAGAATTGAGGCTCATCATGATCAATTAAAGAGAGTCAAAATAAATCAAGATTTAGCCGATCTACAAGAGCAAGCTGCAAAGAATAATGGGTTGGCTCTTCAAGCTAAGTTGAAAGGCAAGGAGAAAGCATCTCAACCATCAAAGATTGATGACTCTAGTGATAGTGAAGATGATGAGCTTGATGATGAGCAAATGGCCTTTTTCATCAAGAACTTTAGAAGAGTTCTAAGGAAGGGCAACTTTCGAAACTTTGGCAAGAACAAGAATGAATCAAGAAGAAGATCAAGCAAGCCATGCTTCGGTTGCAAGAAAATTAGGCATTTCATTGCGGATTGTCCGGAAGAAAAGAAAAAGAACAAGAATGCCAAGGAGAGTTCATCCAAGAGGGATAAGCCAAGATATAAAAGGCATGTTGGTGAAGCTCATCTTGGTCAAGAATGGGATTCAAATGAAGAAAGCAACTCCGACAATGAAGACATTGCAACCATGGCATTCAAGACTTTATCTTCACATCAACCAAGCTTGTTTGAAGATCTCACCGATGATGAAGATCAAGACCAAATTATGTGCTTGATGGCAAAGAACTCAAAGGTAATATCTCCAAGCTCATCGGATGATGAAATAGATGATGATGATGAAGTTGCTAGTCTTATTAAACAATATGGCAAGAGTGCGGCAACTAGAATAATGAAATTAATAATGAAACTAGATGATCTAGATGAGACTCTTGAATCGCAAGAGGAATTGTTTAGGCTTGAAAGAGAAAAATCCGAGACTCTTGAAAAGAACCTTACCTATGAAAGGAAGGAAAACAAGAGGCTTGGAGAATCTCTAAAAGCTAAGGATAACATGCTTCTTGAGGTAGAAGAGTCATTTACTAGTGAAAAGAGGAAAGTGGATGACTTAACTAAAGAACTTCTTTTAGTTGAAGACACTCATGCTAGATTAAAGAGAGACAATGATAAACTTCAAGAAAGCTTAACAAGCTTGCAAGCCATGAACACGGCACTTGAAGTTAAAGCTAGCACTCTCCTAGTAAGTTCCTCTAACACTTGTAAGACATCAAAGTCATCTAGTCCTTCAACTAGTAATGGTTGTGCACGATGCTTTAATGTTGATATTCAAACGTGTGTGACTAACCATGCCGAAGTGCAAGCCATGAGGAAAGAGATTAGTAGACTCACTCAATTGGTGCAAGAAGAGGAAATATCTCACAAGAGAGTACTCAAGACAAATCCCTCACCGAGGGTAGGTGAGTTTGAGAAGCATACCAAGGGGTTTGGTTCAAGATACTTAAGTAAATATGGTTTTGAGAAAGGTAAGGGATTAGGAAAGAATGAAGATGGCACTTCTCAAACCATTCCTTATGTCAAGAATAACAAGAAGGCCGCCTTGGGGGCAAGAGGAGGCCTAGTGAACATGACAACTCCCATCCATAGGAGAAGTAGTGAGAAGCAAGGGTTAAGTCAAATTAAGTTTGTCAAGAGAGGCACAACATGTGATGAAGGTGCCAAAATTGTTGCATCCTCTTTGAAGCAAGACAAATTTCAAATGCCCAAGACACCAAAAACCTTATCTCAAATGTCATTTTATGCGGATTATGTTTTAACTAGGAACCACCATGGTAAAGTGGTTGCTAGATTTGTGGGTCACCGCTCATGGAACACTAAGGTGAAAAGCCATGTGTGGGTACCCAAAGTGCTTTTGACTAACACTCAAGGACCCAAGTATTGTTGGGTACCTAAAAGAAAGGAATAATCTTGTTTTGTAGGAATACTTCTCCGGTGGATCAACATGGGTGATTGATAGCGGATGCACAAATCATATGACCGGAGAAGGAAGCATATTTGAGAGTTTGAAAGAATCAAATGATGATCATTACATTACTTTTGCCGGTAATCAAAAGGGAAAAGTGCTTGGTACCGGTAACATTGATCTAAACTCAAAATTCTCTCTTTCAAAAGTTCTATTAGTCGAATCTCTTGGGTATAATTTGTTATCCATATCACAACTTTGTGCATCGGGTTTCAATTGTTTATTCACTAACGAAGGTGTGACCGTCATTAGGAGAAGCGATGGCTCCGTTGCCTTCAAGGGTGTACTCAAGGGAAAGCTTTATCTAGTGAATTTTTCACAAGAAAAGGCTCAACTTGACACATGCTTGGTGGCAAAGTCTAACTTGGGTTGGTTATGGCATCGCCGACTAGCTCATGTTGGGATGAGAAATCTCAACAAGCTCCTAAAGGGGGATCACATTTTAGGACTAACAAATGTTTCTTTTGAAAAAGATCGTATTTGTAGTGCTTGTCAAGCCGGAAAGCAAGTTGGTGTTCCTCATCCGTCAAAGAGCATCATCACCACCGTCAAGCCATTTGAACTACTACACATGGATCTCTTTGGTCCGGTGGCTTATATAAGCATTGGTGGTAACAAATATGGACTTGTCATTGTTGATGATTATTCTCGTTTCACTTGGGTATTCTTTTTGCATGACAAAAGTGTAGTGCAAGAGACATTCAAGAAATTTGCAAAAAGAGCTCAAAATGAATTCGAGACCAAGATCAAGAAAGTGAGAAGTGACAATGGCACCGAATTCAAGAACACCAACATTGAAGAATTTTTAGAAGAAGAGGGCATTGGGCATGAGTTCTCCGTTCCATACACTCCACAACAAAATAGAATTGTTGAAAGGAAAAATAGAACTCTCATTGAAGCCGCAAGAACAATGCTTGACGAATACAAGGTCTCGGATCAATTTTGGGCGGAAGCAATCAACACGGCATGTCACGCTATCAACCGTCTTTATCTTCACAAGATCTTGAACAAGACGGCCTACGAACTTCTACTTGGTAAAAAGCCTAATGTGTCATACTTTAGAGTTTTTGGAAGTAAGTGCTTCATTCTCAACAAGAAGCCCAAGAACTCTAAATTTGCATCTAAAGTTGATGAAGGTTTTCTTCTTGGTTATGCCTCAAATGCTCATGGATATCGTGTCTTCAACAAAACCTCCGGTTGTGTTGAAGTTGCGTGTGACGTGACATTTGATGAATGTAATGGCTCTCAAGAAGAGCAAGTCGATGATGTTGTAGGCATGGAAGAATCACCAAACAAGGTGATCAAGAAGCTAGCCACTGGAGAAATAAAGCCACAAGAACAAGAGGATCAAGACGATGATGATGTGTTGATGTTCAAAGGGTCATCTACATCAACTTCCGCAGCGCAACCCGGAAACTCCGGGTACAAATCCGGAGACTCCGGATCACCGGTCCGGAGTATCCGGACACAGGTCCGGAGTATCCGGGTTACAGAAGATCGACCATCATCTCCACATCAAGATCAACCTCATGCTGAACAAGAAGTCGAGCCTATACAACATGAAGCTCAAGTTCCTCATCCAAGGATTCATCAAATTATTCAAAAGGATCATCCCGTGGATAACATTCTTGGAAGCATAAACAAAGGGGTAACTACTCGTTCTCGTTTAGCAACCTTTTGTGAACATTACTCGTTTGTTTCTTCTTTGGAACCACTTAAGGTTGAAGAAGCTCTGGATGATCCGGATTGGGTGATGTCCATGCAAGAAGAGTTGAACAACTTCACACGGAATGAAGTCTGGTCCTTGGTAGAAAGACCCAAGCAAAATGTCATTGGAACAAAGTGGGTCTTTCGAAACAAACAAGATGAACACGGTGTGGTAACAAGAAACAAGGCAAGGTTGGTTGCTCAAGGCTTCACTCAAATCGAAGGTTTGGATTTTGGTGAGACTTATGCACCCGTAGCTAGACTTGAGTCAATTCGTATCTTGCTTGCCTTTGCAACTCACCATGATTTCAAGCTATACCAAATGGATGTGAAGTGTGCTTTTCTTAATGGACCAATCTCCGAATTGGTATATGTTGAGCAACCGCCGGGCTTTGAAGATCCCAAGCTGCCCAATCACGTCTACAAGCTCCATAAGGCGCTCTACGGGCTTAAGCAAGCTCCTAGAGCATGGTATGAATGCCTTAAGGACTTTCTCTTAAGGAAAGGCTTTGAGATAGGCAAAGCCGATCCTACTCTTTTCACTCGCAAAGTTGACAAAGAAATTTTTGTGTGCCAAATATATGTCGATGACATTATATTTGGTTCTACTAATCAATCTTGGTGCGAAGATTTTAGTAGGATCATGACGAAGAGATTCGAGATGTCCATGATGGGAGAGTTGACATTCTTTCTTGGCTTTCAAATCAAGCAACTCAAGGAAGGAACCTTTATTTGTCAAACCAAGTATACCAAAGATATGTTGAAGAAGTTTGACATGGAGAATGCCAAGCCCATCAAGACACCCATGCCGACTAATGGACATCTCGATCTAAATGAGGATGGCAAAGCCGTAGATCAAAAGGTATATCGCTCCATGATTGGATCCCTTCTTTACCTTTGTGCATCTAGGCCCGATATCATGCTTAGTGTGTGCATGTGTGCAAGATTTCAAGCTAATCCTAAGGAATGCCATCTTATGGCTGTTAAGAGAATTCTAAGATATTTAGTTTTCACTCTGTACCTTGGCTTGTGGTATCCCAAGGGCTCCACTTTCAATCTACTTGGCTACTCCGATTCGGATTATGCCGGTTGCAAGGTAGATAGGAAGAGTACATCGGGGACGTGTCAGTTTCTTGGCCGGTCCCTTGTGTCTTGGAGTTCCAAGAAACAAAATTCCGTCGCCTTATCCACTGCCGAAGCCGAATATGTTGCTGCAGGTGCTTGTTGTGCACAATTACTTTGGATGAAATCCACCTTGAGAGACTTTGGTTGTAAGTTTAGCAAGATTCCACTCTTGTGTGACAACGAGAGTGCAATCAAGCTAGCTAACAACCCCGTTAACCACTCAAGAACCAAACATATTGACATAAGGCACCATTTCTTGAGAGACCATGAAGCCAAAGGAGATATCGTTTTAAGTCATGTGAACACCGATAAACAACTAGCCGATATCTTCACTAAACCACTTGATGAGCAAAGGTTTTGTACCTTGAGGAGTGAGCTAAATATTTTGGATTCTCGTAACTTAGTTTGAGATCATGCACATGTTTGAGTGCTGTAGAAGAAACTATTTTGAAAAATCTACTAGAATTAGTAGGAGTGTGATTTTAAAAGTAATTTGAATCTCTTCTTACTTGCTTGAGACTATTGTTTCCATTGTTGATTGCTGGCTAGTCTCAAGTTAAGTAAGCCTCTCACATCACTAGATCTCCTCTATCAAAACTCAATCTTCTTCTCTTTGGAATCCTTCACAGTTTTAGGGGGAGCCGGATACTCCGGACATACGTCCGGATACTCCGGATGGTAAAACCTTCTCATATATACCGCGGGGGGGGGGGGGGGTCGGTCAAAACGGTTCTATCTCTTATTTCTCACCTCCACCGCGCCTCACCTCCTCTTCCTGCCTCCCACTCGCCCAAGGGGTGATTTCCACCATATTTTCCCGTAAGATTTGCGAATCGTTGAAGGGGGTGCTTCATCTCGTCCGGAATCTCCGGGGAACGCTTTGGATTCGGAGTTTCCCGCGCTTTCCTCTTCATTAAGGTATTCAAACTTCAAATCGCCCGATCTCTCAATGTAGTGGTCAAAACTAGATATCCTTTGGGGCATTATCTTCCCTCATGTGCAGCAGCTTGTGCCCCAAATTTCATTCAAATCCCATGGGCAAATCTCTAGATTGCATGAAAGTAGGGTTTCCATGTCGATGCCCGGAGACTCCGGATTTGCTGTCCGGATACTCCGGACTGTCCGGAGTATCCGGACATATATCCGGACTCTCCGGATTCTAGAGTTTCAGCCTATCTGTCTCATTCCTATTTCGTCTAGCTGTTCCTAATCGATATATCCTATATCCAGGCTATGGGACGTGAGCGTGCACCTGCTTCTTCCGGCCAGAGACGGCAAAAACGCCGTCACGATCCCCAAATCCAAGAGGAGGAAGTTTCACCTCCTAGTCCTCCTCCAAGAGAACTTCGTCCTCGCCACCGTCCGGGCAAAGAGCCTGCAGGAAGCAGCTCACAAGCCCGTCCACCTCGTCAAGCTCCTTACATGATGCCGAGTATGGCAGCGCCTCCTCCTTCTCGGGCTAATCCATCGAGACGGGGAATTGCTTGGGAAATCTGCCCTCGCACTCCTCCTCGTCTTCAAGTTGAATATCCACAAGATCAACGTACATATCCAAGGTGCCCAAAGCTTCACCGTCCTCAAATTCTCACCGAGTTCACTGTTTCAATGGGACGGAACTATTTCAAGCAGACTGTGGCTCTTACGGATGCACGCAAGGAGGATGTTTACAAGTATGAGAAGGCTGAAAATTTGGAAAGGAGATTTTGGTGTCAGCTGCATCAAGATTTCTACTCCTCCGTTGTCATGCGCAAGGGCAAAGCTCCCATTGTTCCTTGCAAGTATGTTGATTGGGATTATTTTGAGAGGATGAATGATCCATTCTTTAATCAAGCTATTGCCAAGTGCAAGGAATTCGGTCTTTATGACATCATGGGTTTTCGGTATGATTGGAATGAGGAGATTCTTGCTCAGTTTCACTCCTCTCTATATTATGACGCAAGGCAAATTGCCTTCTTTTGGACTACCGAGGGAGTGAAATATGGAGTTGACTACATGACATTCTCTAGACTCCTTGGACTTGGCTCAGAGGATGAGAAGAGGGATCCCATTCATGTGGAACATCAGTTAAAGCCCAGTCAATTACCGGCTATTTTCTACAACCCTATTCTAGCGGAAGCCGGCAATGCAAGCACTCTTCAACCATTCTACTACACCATGAACCAATTCTTTCGTGCCACCATTGATGCTAAGGATGGTGATGCCACTGCTCTTAGGTACTTTGCTTGCAATCTCCTTGCCCGTGTCATGCCAGGTGGGCGACCTTTCTCCATTATGGATTTCATTTGGAATGAGTTAAGAAGGACGATGAATGATCCCCAAAAGTTTCTACCATCTGCTCCTTACATTATGTATATGATTGAGAGGGTCACCAAGGTCACCTTTCCCAAGGATTGCAAACACGCTGCCCTACATCTTCGTCCTCGATCCGGTGATGCACCACATGCCCCTCCTCTTCATGCCGGTGCAACAAGGAACCCAAGGTTTGATCCAGCTCCATCTTATGCGGGTCCATCTTCCTCTCGTCGTGGTCATCATGATTCATTCATCAAGAGAGCTCTTAAGAGCATTTTCTGCATGTGCAAGACTGCAACTCACGAGATTAATGAAAACCGCCGTGACATTATTGAGATTAAGAGTCACTTGGGGCTTCCGGCGGATCCATATCATGAGTTGCCCGAGTTTGATGACCCATTTGCCGAATGGGATGCTGCGGATGAGGCCGCCACTGCTGCTGCTCATGCTCCTCTTCCTCGCCCACGTCAGCGCACTCGTGCCCCTACACGATCCCGTCGCTCTCCTCCTCGTGGCCAAGAGATTTTTGATGAAGAGGAAGAGACCGAGGAAGAAGCACCTCCAAACTACCGCGAGATCCCCGATTCGGATGAAGATGAGGATACCTCCGATGAGGATGCCCGAGATGATGATGAGTAGAAGCTTTTCTTGCCTGTTTTCATCTCCTTTTTGGCCCTTGATGACAAAGGGGGAGTGAAAATACCATTTATGTTGTACTCATGTACTCATTTGGGCTTTGTATCAACTTTATGCGTTTCTTTTGAACAATTCTCATGTAAGGACTATGTGGTGTGGGGAACTTTGTAATGTGTGCTACTCTGTGGTCTACTAGTTTGCAGTTTATTTTTAAGGATGAGCTGATAGTGTGATCTTAATTTGATTATGATGCAATGTTATTTTTATGTGTTCTGTCCTGATGGTCCGGATACTCCGGATATTCCTCCGGATACTCCGGACTGGTCCGGAGTCTCCGGATCGGAACCCGGAGTCTCCGGGTTATCTTGATCAAACACTAGTGTTTCCTGATTATATGACATGACATTTGCATCACACATTTTTCAGCACACACACACATGCTCACCCCACTGTAGAATGTATAAAGAGGTTCCATATCTTTTTCTAAAAATGCCAATCTTGACTTTAGAGAAGTCAATTTGAAATTCAAATTCATGGCATACATTAAGGGGGAGCTCTTTGCATGCTTAAGATTACATTTTTATGGTTATCAAATGAGTTACATGTGGGTTGTCATCAATCACCAAAAAGGGGGAGATTGAAAGATATCTAGGCCCCTAAGTGGGTTTTGGTGATATATGACAAAGCACATGTATATTTAATCGTGTTATTAAGCATGTGTGCAGGTGCTAATGGTGACTAAGCATAGCTTTTAGAGAAGCGTGAACCCTCAAAAAGGATATGAAAAGCGGCGTCCTCAAGTGTTCTTAAAGACTAGATTTTATTTTTAAAATTGAGTATAGGAACGCCGTACTATCAAGGGGAACTGTGATCCACTAGTGTAGACATGGTAGTTGTGCTCAAGAGAACCCACAAAAATCATAAGAAACCATCTCAACACTCAAAAAGGGACTTAAATGTGAAATTCTGTGACAAACCCGGAGTGTCCGGGTACTAGTCCGGAATGTCCGGACAGAAGGTCCGGAGTATCCGGACGTATACCCGGAGTGTCCGGGTTACTGTTACCGGTCTGCAAAACAAGTTTGGTCCGGAGTCTCCGGACCCCTATGTCCGGAGTATCCGGACATATACCCGGAGTTTCCGGGTACCGCTCTCCCAACGGCTAGTTTCTGGCAGAGGGGGTATAAATACCTCCATACCCCCTCTCACTCTCTCTCTCTTGCTCATTTTCGACCAGACCTGCAGAAAGCCTAAAGAGAGCCCTCTCACTCCCCATTTGCCTCATTCTTGAGTGATTTTCGTTGGGGTTTGAAGTGGGATTGTTGCAAGAGCTAAGATTGTGCAAGTAAGCTTTGATTTCATCTCTTGAGCACATCAATCCAAGTCTAGCCCGTGGATTCTAAGTTATTACTCTTGGAGCTCCAAGCTCCTAGACGGCTAGGCGTCGCTTGTGATTGCGTGATTGATTTGTGAGCATCACAGCTGGTTTGTAATCCTCATTCCTCTCCGAGGAATTCATAGTAAGTGACCCTAGGGTTTGAGCGTTGGTCTCACCCTTGGGAGAGGAGCATAGGAGTTCTTGAGCACCGTCTCTTGAATTCTTCCTCAACGGAGACGTAGCTCCTTTGGGAGTGAACTTCGGGAAACAAATTCTGTGTCAATCTCATATTTCTACCTCATACTCTTGATTATTTGCTTGTGAGACTAACCTTTTAGGGTTTGAGGCCGATCTATTTTTGTACAAGTCTCACGAGAAAGAAAACTGGTAAGAAACACTTCAGAGGTACCCCTAGTTCATCTAAATTTACCTGATCCAATTTATAGCTTCTTCAACAGTGATTAGTAGCACGTTTTTTATACCCGGATAGTCCGGACACTATATCCGGAAACTCCGGACTCTATATCCGGAGTATCCGGACATATATCCGGAGTATCCGGATTCCTGTGTTGCTAACCGTGTTGAAAGTGTTTTAAGTTGCAGATTAGCCTATTCACCCCCCCCCCCCTCTAGGCATCTTGAGGTCCTTTCAGCTGGGCTGGGCCGTGATGGCCTGTGGCTGCGCGGCTGGCTTGGGCTGGTGGCCCAAGAGGGGTTTATATAGTTAGAACTTGAATTTGAATTTGAATGGTCCATTCGAATTCAAATTCCACACAATTGGATCACACAAATTGGAAACCATTCAAAGAAGCAGAAAAAGAAAACCCAACATTTGTATCTAGCTAAGCACTTTCATAAAAAGTTTTTGAAAATTCAAAATTTTATTCAACTATAACATTCCGGAATTTTCGGGATGTTACAAAGTCCAAGCGCCCTCTCCTCTGGTCGTCCCCGGCGACAATGAAGCGAGCCGCTCCGCACGATGCGGGCGACGACTCCAACGACCGGCGCCACATCCCCTGCGTCATCCGCAACGCCGTCGACGGCGCGTGGGAGCGACCACCCCACACCGGGTACGGCCCGGCCGTGCCGGTCCAGGTGGCGCTCGCCCACCGCTGGGCGAGCTACGACGACGTCGTGTCCGCGCTGCGCTCCCTCGCCAACCTGAGCCTCCTCGAGCAGGCGGCCCGCGAGGACGCGAGGGCCACGCTTCGGGGCCTCTTCCAGCACCCGATGCTGTTCGCCGCCGGCGCCCGCTTCCCCGAGGCGGAGCCCTGTCCGTCGACCACGGCAAGTTCGGGGAGTGCATGAGACGGGTCCAGAAGGAGCTGCTGCGCGTTGAGGCCGCCACCGAGGGTTCAACAGGCAGCGCGTCATCGCCACGTGCGAGGCGTTCATGGAAGCTGTCAGTGCTGCGGTCGGGACGGCGACGATGGCGTGGCCGGAGGAGCCCGGGAAAGTCGGTGCTGTACGACCGGGCTGTTTTCGAGGAGGCGTTCCAGCTGACCTGGACAGACGCGTGAGTAATCGTCGGCAATCAATCAGAGTCTCTGATGGTCTAGTAATTCACGCGGTGGCGGTAAAATCCTATCAAATTCGTGCTTGGATACTCTTGTCGATGTCTCAAACTTTCTCAATTGTTTGTTTGGTCAATAAGTCAACCTTTGTTGATGTTCCTGCTTTTGTGCATGGATGCTGCTTGATTTGCTCTACGAGGCAGATAGGCGATTCCACAAAATGTATTACTTGATGAGTGAATAAGTTAGTGGCATAGTGGAGAATTTGAGGAGGGTAGGTCCCCGCGTAGGGCGACACGGGCGGACGCCTCCCACCAACTGCTGTCGCCCCCTTCCACTCTCCCTATCGCCGCGTCGCCACAGCCGCCGGCCGCCGGAAGCCTGCGCGGCCTGCGAGGATGGCGGTGGCGGGGCAGCACCTCTCCTCTCCCTTCGCTAGGCGGGTGCGATCGTTGCTGGACGGAAGGGATCGCCGCCGGGTGGGCGTTGGCAGCGCCGGTGTGGCCGGCCGTGGGTCCGGATCCGTCGCCTGACACGGCATGGTCCAGCCCTCGGAGGAGCTGAGGAGGAGCGGGTGCGGCGGGGCCCGGCGGCCTTCATGGCGCAGGCCTACTGGTGGCCGGCCAGGCGTCCAACCCGCGACAGCGTGGGGCTCTCCTCCGACGTGGCCATGGCACTAGGGTCCACCTGCGTGGCGCCGCGCTCATGGGCGGCGCCGGCAGTGAGTGCGGCCGCGGCCGCGGCGAGGAGCAGGAAGGAGGCGCGGAGCAGGAGAATCGTGCGGAGGTCGCGCAGGAGTGGCGTGGGGCGTTGCGGCGGCGATCGCATACGAGGAGCAGGGGTTGAGTGTTGGCGTTGTTGGCGGCGAGCAAAAGCAGAGGTGGAGTTATGGCGGCATGGCATGTGGAGGCGTGGCGGCGGTAGCGCCCCGGAAGGGCTGTCGTGGCAGTGGTGCAGGAATGTCGCGCCGTGCGCATGCAACTAGGGGTTGGGATGCTATAGGCGAAAGCCGTTGCCGGCGACTTGCTGGTGGGGTGACGGCGGCGTCCTTGGACGTCGTTTTCCCCGTTGGGGGTCATTTTGGAGCTACAACCCTGCTGCACAGGGTTTTCAATGGGTGAAAACTCTGTCCAGATCCTGGACGAGCGACAACGGCGCTTTTGGCGTCGTGCCCTCCTTGGAGGCGTGGTCTCTAGAGAACCAGCTCGGTCTGTGGCATTGTCGGTCCATTGTCCAGGGTGGCTTCGGCCGGTGTAGACAATTCCGCCGGGTGGCAAGCTGGAAGGGTGTTGCCGAGCCCACACGGAGGCGATCGCTGTCTTGGTGGCGGTGAAAGTGCATTTGGTCTCCTAAGTGGATTTTGGTGTTTGATGACATATAAAATTAAGGAGCTAATGAGTTCATTGAGTTATACACAGGTTAAAACTCAATAAATTAAAAAGAGCAGGAAAAGATGCCAACTTTTAAGTGTTAGGCTTAAAAGAAGGTCTTTTAATATTTTCTATTTTGAATTTGAGCATAGGAAACATCGTACTGGGATGCGAATGGATAGCATGAAGGTGTCAATGAAGGTGTCAAAGTGCTTATTTGATATGCTAACCATCAAGGAGAGACACATAATCATACACTTGGGCACCTAGCTTTCTAACTGTTTTAGTGTGTGTCGGAAGTTCCAACACGGGGTCGGAAGTTCCGACAGGGGGTTCTCGGCCAGCCAGTTTTATCTGTGTCGGAAGTTCTGATCCTGTGTTGGAAGTTCCTACAATCACCTAACTAGTACACTAATGGCTAGTTTTTGGGGCTCGGGTATTTATACTCCTCAGCCCCTCCTTCACTTGCTGCTGATCTAATCCGAGATAAACACCTTCAAAGCATTTACTACTCCTCCCCAATCCCTCCTTAAGCTTTTAGTTGATTTGAGCTAGGGCTTGGGTGAGAATAAGATTGAGGTGTGAGACTCAACCATTTAAGTGGGAGGGCAGCCAAGTTCATCTCAAATGCACTTGAAGCACCTTCATCCTTCGATTCGCATTTGCTGCTCTTGAAGCTTGCTTCTAGATGGTTTGGTGTCGCCCGTGAAGCGTCCTCTTGTGTGCGTGCATCCCGAAAAGTTGTATTACCCTATCCTTTGTGGATTTTATAGTAAGTGACTCAATCCTCCTTTGTGGTTGATTGAGTGAGGTAAAGGGTTAGTGGAAGATCTGACTCTTGTGAGCTCCTCAATGGGCACGTAACTTCGAAGTGAATTTTGGGGACAAATCTCTTGTGTCTTTTACTTATTGTATTTATTTAGTTCTTGTTGACTTAGAGTTAGTTTTGTGCCGATCTACATACTCGAGTTGTTGTGCTTGCAAAGATCACTACAGAAGTCTTCCAGTATCATTGTGGAACTTTTGATTCAGCCAGGTTCTGTAGTTTTATGTTTAATTTTGAATTTCGTATAATAACTTTTCTTTTGTCAGAAGTTTCTACACAGTGTTGGAAGTTCCGACAGATTTAATTGCTGCGAAGAATTTTTTAGATTTTACAGGTACGCCCTCCTCTAGGCATCACCAAGATCCTTTCAGGTGGCCAAGGTTTGTCGCATGGTTGCCGGTTGGCTGCTTGCAGCGGACCGCGGCGGCTGGCGTTGCTTAGCAACGGTCAGTGCAGCAACGGTCAGTGCGGCGTGGGACTGCGTCGGAGGATGGCGCTTGCGCATCGTGGGACGAATAGGCTTACAGTGGACCGCGGCGGGTTGCTCAGCTTGGCTGGACCACCTGGTGTGGTACAATATCGGAAGACGGCGCAAGCGACTTCCTTGGCCTGCTACTATGGTGGCGGTGGCTAAGTGCGAGGGTAAAGCAACGAGGTGAAGTCGACTTACGGCGACGGCCTGGCTATTTGGTGGAGATCTTACTGGGCATGGTATCTTTACTCACCACCCTGACGGCGACATAAGAAATGGATCCGGGGCGTGAAGTAATGTGGCGGGCGTGGCGAGGCCCCCATGTGCGGTGTTTTTTTGAGGCGACATGAGAGAGGTGGAGTCCAACGGCGGATGAGGCGAGGCCCCCACGCGTCGCGGTGGCGATTGCGAGGCAGCCTGCGATAGGCCCGGATCTAGTGTTTTTCACTCTGTTGGGTGGAGTGTGATGTTGCAGCGGCATCGCAGCGAAGGGTCCTGCATGGTGGTGGCCTTCTTGGTGCGGTGATATCTGCCACCTTCGATTCCTATCGATGTAGGACCACGCCTAAGGTTTCGACAACTATTAGAGTGTGGACTGTGGATGGGTGCTGCAGTAGTGCTTCGGCTTTGCTGCTATTGTTGAGTGGAGTGGTGCGGCCGTGTTGATGTCCGAATCCAACCAGTTGCTTGTTGAGTAGAGTTTGAATGGAGTTGCGTGGCCGCGTTGATGTCCCAATCTAACCGGTCGATGTCATTGTCGTTGTTGTTGTGCCCAGTCTAGACGTTGTTCCTTCTTTTTAATATAATCGGCAGCTCTCCTAGCTAATTCGTTTAAAAAAGTGAATAAGTTGTGAGCATCTTTATTATAAGTATGAAATAACCGTGTCCGATTTAAACTCCAACGAGGAACCTAGCTCTCTCTATGGTTTGCCTATTTCCACTATTGTTTTTAGAGCTTGTTTGGTTATTTGAGGCTTATTATAAGCCCATAAGCCTCTCACACGGAGAGGCTTATAATAAGCTCAATTGGTGTTTGGTTATATGGGCTTATAATAAGTCTCTGTAGTAGCAAATAACCTTTATGCTCCCATTAATATCCTTAAAAGGCTTGAATGTAACCTTTATGCTCCCATTAATATCCTTAAAAGGCTTGAATGAATAGGGTTGTGGAGGGCTAGGGGTTGAAAAGTGCTGTTTTCCTGATAGGGTCCACAGGAAATAAGCCTCATAAGCATCTTTTTTAAAGAGCTTATGGGCTTACGGAGAGATTTATAATAAATCTCACCTTTAAACCTAGGTGTTTAGATAGAATGAAGCTTATTTAAAGTTTATTGGGTGAGGCTTACTATAAGCCTCAAATAACCAAACATCCCCTTATCTTGGGGGAATTTTCACTTGACAACTTGACACACACCATATGGGTTGCTGATAATATGCATGCCCATCTCTCTTTCTGCCCCTCTAGCAACCACTAATTATTAGGGTGGAGTTTGCTGGTTCTTGTCGCTAATTGTCCTCCCTTTTGTTAATTTTGCTGTGCTCATCATCATTGGGGCCGTCGTTAGCCATTACAAAAGTGGAACATTCGAGTTACGGACTATGATTGATTTGGTTGTTCTCGCCTTGCCAATAAAGCTCTAGCGTGGACTTTGAAGCCAAAGTCCTTGCTGGGAAATCCTTCCCCTTCTGATCACGATCAGTCTCTTTGCTTTGCCATCCAATCTTTATAGCCCAATTAGCACATTTCCAGATAGCGTAGATGAAAAACTACCTAGCCAACCCCAACGTGTGAGATTGAGCTTTCGCACAAGTAGTTCTTCATCGAGAGCTCGATGCTCACATGCTATCCATACCAAGATATCACAGTGTGTCTTACTAATTTGCCTATTTATTCAATGGGAGGCATGGTGCTCGATGCTCGTTATGCCTACTCTAATATGGGGGTAGTGTGTGTAGGGTCCTAAAACCAAAAGCTTCCTTTACTCTAATAGCAGCCAGCAACAAATGTGTAACTCAATCAGAGAAATATTTGCGCTGTATCATCTGAATGAACTGAACTCGTACAAACGGAATAAGGTAATGAAAAGATCATACTCGTGATAAATAAATAATTTAATCAGTGGAATTTTACTACCGGAGCATGCTCTGCCGCGGTGGTCTACAGTCTCGCAAACACTCATAGGCTAGGCCCGCGTCCGCGGCCAGCTACGTCGCGGGATCGATGCGCAAGCGCAACCAGGAACACTCATCTTTTGATGATATTTTACAGGAACTTTTCTTTTTTTTTCACGAATCGTTCCAAGGCGCCACCGAACTTCTCCGGTGGCACCGCATGCCGCCGCCGCTTCTCCCTCAAGCAGAACGAAACCTTCTCCCTGTTCTCCGGCACGGCTCTCCTGCCGTTCTCCACGCCGTTACCGTTGGCCATCACGGCCACCACCTCCCCCGCGTCCTCCTCGTCCTTCGCCTCTGCCTCGCCGCCGCGGCCGTGCAGCCGCTCCTCCCACCCCTCGGGGAAGCGGGGCAGCCACTGCGGAACGTGCCTCAGCGGCGGCTCCCTCTCCGCAGCCGCGAAGCTCTCCCACCCCTTGCCGGCGCCGGAGCCCGGATCCCTCCTCGGCAGGGGCTTCGCGAACGGCACCTCCGTCACAGCGTCGACGAACCCGGCGAGCTCCGCGAGCGCACCGGAGCAGAGCACGGGCCGCGCGGGGTCGGAAGCGCCGGGGAAGCCGCCGAGCGCGTGGTCCTCGAGCGCGAGGACGACGTCGGCGACGTTTGGCTCCGTGCGGCCGTGGACCTCGGCGAAGGCCGCGGCGGCGCGGCCCAGGGACTCGATGTAGCGGCCGGCGATGTCGGAGAGCGCGCGGAGCGCGGCCGCCTCCGCGGCAGAGTAGCCGGAGGCGCGGAGGATCTGGGCGGTGGAGACCGTGGAGACCGCGGCCTGGTGGCGGCGGGGGACGGGCGAGGCCCCCGCCGCGTTAGAGGGGCGCTTGGCCGGAGTTGCCATACATGGCGGCGACGGCGAGAAAAAAAAGGCCTAAAACCCTAGCGCCAGATCCTCGCGACTGGTGGTTTTATGCTATGTTTTCGGTTTGCGTTTTTTAAGCGGCTGTTTCTTTCTATTTTTTGGAGGGGATTTCTTCTTCAAGAATACTATTTGGACGGGGCTTTTGGGCTGGGTATCCTGGCCCATTATTAGCTGCTAGGCTGCACAAAGAGGAAGAAGACCAATCTCCAAAAAAACAAAAAAAAAAACAAAGAGGAAGCAGACTGCAAGAGCCACTCAAAATTTTTATAAACAGCTACTAAACAACAACCGCGCTTCCCCTCTTCTGTGATCTGTCCATTTTGGAAGCGCTCGGGATCAATGGTAACTCAATATTTCCTTGAGCAGGAGTTGTTATACGAGTTTGATCAGATGGATCTTGTCTTGTGCACCAAAGCTGGTTGAGCCTGGTGTACAATAGTAGTACCAGTTTTGTGGAGGTGATTGGTACTCATCGTCTCATCGAACCTAACATAGTACAGGAAGTGCTCACCATAAGATCGAGATTAGTTTGTACTCATAAAAAAATAGAGCATTTTAGTAGGACAATAAGGTACTTCGGTCAGGTCAATTAGCCACCAGAGTGATGTCCAAAAATGACAATGTCACAGTATCAGTCCTATAATATTATCAAACAGAATACTGGACTGAACCTTATATGCTGCATTGCTGAATAGCGAGTACATAATTCTTTGTTTATGTTGCCCTAACTAAAACAAAAGGGTATGCATTTTAATTTCTCACAATTGTTGTTTAACTTAAAATTCATTGGCAAAAATAGGCGTTTGGGTCGCTTAACTCTGTGTTGAGGGTGAAGTTCGTCCCTCAACTTTTAAATTAGCTAATCTAGTTCTTCAACTTTTTTTTATTTATCAAACTCATCATTATCCCGATGTGGCTCTCCATATTAGCCTGAGAGTAATGCGAATGTCCCTTTTACATTTGGCTTCTTCCTACCCTTCTCAATTTTCACCGACGTGTCATTGCAGAATTTACTTGGACCTATAATTCTCAGGTCAATGGAGTAACTTGGGCCATCAGTTTTTAAACTTGAATTCTAGGATTCAAATTTGACAATCTAATTTTAAATTCTAGCACTTTGAGAAGGGTAGTCTAGGTTAGCGTTTCTAAAAATTGAGGGGAAGAAGGAGCCAAGGGCAAAAAAGGAATTTTTTATTAGTTTCATATTTAATTTGGAAAGCTACAACAGCACAAGGTTGAATAAAAATGAAAGTTGAGAGATTAAATTGGACGATTTGATAGTTTAAACATGAACTTAACCCATATGGCAAAATTGAAGGAGCAAAATGCCTTCATTCGCGTATTCTCGTGAAGCAAGGCTCTGCTGCCGTCTTGATACCAGAAAAGCTTTCCTGGTTAAACTTGAACATGCTTTTTCAGGCCACAAAAAGCAAGTTTCTGCATGTATGAAGCTGTATAAGTGTATACCATATGTTCAGAAGATGCGTATACCTTGACCTATTATCCAGGTAAGGTTTTATGCAAATCCTTGGTGGCACTTGTAGAAGTTGCAGTCTTGCAGAGATAACCCACTCCCCTATGCAGAATCCTACTTGCATGCTAATTTTGAAAACAAATTTGGTGGTTCATTCTCTCCGGGTTTGGCATTCATATCACCTGCTCTTCAGCCTCTCTTTATTTTTGCTTTTGTTTTTTAAAAAACAACCGGCAAGAATCAGCACCTCTTTGGCGGATACACGGATTCCTGGCACTGGTAGTGGCAGTTGTGCTCTATGGTTGGTTAAGGGGGAGATGATAGGTGTTAACTCTCGTTATGCTGGTAACCTGGCATCTGTTGAAGGGACAAAACGATAGGCTATTCCGATCTCAAAGTCATGGACTCATGGCGCTATACTTAGACCTCCTTTCGTGGAGCTTCACCTGGCTCCAATTTCACCATTGTAGTATAGAGGAGCCGGAACCGGTGGAGCCATAATTTGTGGCTCCACCAGCTCATTGTGGTCCTGTAAGGGAAAAGGAGAGCAGAAAGAAAATCAGCTTCAAGGTGTTACGGTGGTAAAGCCGCTTTGCATTCACTCAGATGGATCCGTTGTTGGAGTTCCACCAAAGGGAGTCTTAGAAGCAAATGCAGCGCGGTGAGCTATCACCGGGCCATCTTTGAATATTGACCAGCAGAGTCGTTCCGTCGACGCCGAAGGGGAGGGAGCGAGAGAGCATTCTGGTGGTTTGGGCGCTGCGGCCGCTGAGGCGACCGGATGATTGGATGGTCATAGGAGCAGCACTGTAGCACCTAGTGGGGAAGCTAGCACAAATTTGATGGTGGTGCGTAATATAATATATTTTTCCATTTATTATTTGACAAATTTAGATACATAATTTTTGCTATATATATATCTAGATATAGTGTTTATTTAGGTGTATAGTAAAATTTATGTATCTAGATTTGCTAAAACGATCTGCAATTTGAAATGAAGGGAACACGTGTCTAATTTTCAAGCAAATTGTCCATTTTAGCTAGTAAAAAATGATGATTAGGAGTAGTGTTTTTCTTGCTACCATGTCCTGTGCTCTCGATTCCTGAACACTTGTCACCGACTTGCAACGACGCGCTGGGTCACCTAGGGTAACGTGCCATGCTTGGTGGCTGGATGATACCGTGACGTGTGCTGTACGCAGCAAGACTGGAGGCCTGGAGGGCAACCTGCGTCGTCCATTCTGCCATTCCGAGGGCCCGTTTGTTTCCGGTCTCTAAAGCGTGAAAGCTCTAAACTTTAGAGGGTTGGTACCGAACGGCCCACTAACCGAGCGATACTGTTCACTTTAGAGCCACCGAGCACTCTAATCCGGCGGTCACGATTCCCAGCGCTGCCCCCACCCCCCGCGTGCTCCTCCCCCCGCCCCGCCGCCCGCGTGCTCCTCCCCCCGCGCCGCCGCCGCCCCCTCTCTCTCCCCTCACCCCCCCGCGCCGCCGCCCCTGCACCCCCCCGCGCCGCCGCCGCCCCCTGGTCCTCCCCGCGCCGCCGCCCCTGCTCCTCCTCGCGTGCTTCTCGCCCCGCGTCGCCGCCGCCCCCTCTCTCTCCCCCCACCCCCCCACGCCGCCGCCGCCCCCTGGTCCTCCCCGCGCCGCCGCCCCTGCTCCTCCCCGCGTGCTCCTCGCCCCGCGCGCGCCGCCGCCCCCTGGTCCTCCCCGCGCCGCCGCCCCTGCTCCTCCCCGCGTGCTCCTCGCCCCGCGCGCCGCCGCCCTGCTCCTCCCCGCGAGCCGCGCCGCCGCCCCTGCTCCTCCCCGCGAGCTCTCCCCCCGTGCCGCCGCCCCTGCTCCTCCCCGCGAGCTCTCCTCCCGCGCCGGCGCCCCCTGCTCCTCCCCGCGTGCTCCTCCCCCCGCGCCGGCGCCCCTGCTCCTCCCCGCGGGCCGCGCCGCCACCCCTGCTCCTCCCCGCAAGCCGCGCCGCTGCCCCTGCTCCTCCCCGCGAGCCGCGCCGCCCCTGCTCCTCCCCCCCCGTGCGCGCGTTAGCACGCGGGCTGCGTCGTGGGCGCGCCCCGGCCGTGCCGTGGTGAGTCAAGGCAGGGCTTTAGAGGCTGTAACGAACACCCCTCTAAATATTAGACCTCTAAAATGTTTATACCTCTAATTTATAGATCTGTGTTTTAGACCCCTCTAATGCGAAACGAACACACCCTTTGCCAATATTATTAGCAGGATCAAACCGACGGCGTTCATGCATCACAAAACAGCGATTAACCTACTAAAATGGCTCAGATGTCCCCTCAAGCTTGGCTTGGAAGGTCCTCCTTTCAGCTTGAGCTTCTTACATTTGGGCCCCACCAACATTCCCAAATTCCCCACAGCGGCGTGAAAAAAATACTACTACTCCCGCCCCGCGGAGTAGAGTCCACACGCACCGCACTTGTCCTGGAGCGTCAGAGCCAGAGAGAAGCCTCTGGATAACCCCCGCGGGTTCAATTTCCGCCGCACGATCCCTCACCCTCGATCCCCACCGTACGTTCCCCAGGGCACCGCGTGACACCGGCTCCCAAAATTCAAATTTCGAATCCCGGCACCGTTGGCCGCTCCGCACCCTTCGGCTTCGATAAACCCCCCGACACCCCCTTCCCCTCTACTTCCAGATCCCCAATTCCCCAGCCCCGCTCGCACCCCCACCCGAAACCCTACCGTAGGCACACGACCTCCGTGTGCTGCGCGGCGCCGCCATGACGGGCCCTCTCCACTCCAGCTCCGGCCACAACGCCGCCGCCGGCGGGGGCGGCGGCAAGACCATCGAGGAGATGTACCAGAAGAAGACGCAGCTGGAGCACATCCTGCTGCGCCCGGACACCTACATCGGCTCGGTGGAGAAGCACACCCAGACGCTCTGGGTCTACGAGGGCGGAGCCATGGTGAACCGCGCGGTCACCTACGTCCCGGGCCTCTACAAGATCTTCGACGAGATCCTCGTCAACGCCGCCGATAACAAGCAGCGGGACCCCCGGATGGACTCGCTCCGCGTCGAGATCGACGTCGAGGGATGCTGCGTCTCCGTCTACAACAACGGCGACGGGATCCCCGTCGAGGTCCACCAGGAGGAGGGCGTCTACGTGCCGGAGATGATTTTCGGCCACCTCCTCACCAGCAGCAACTACAACGACAACGAGAAGAAGACCACCGGCGGGCGGAACGGATACGGAGCCAAGCTCACCAACATCTTCTCCACGGAGTTCGTCATCGAGACAGCCGACGGGCATCGGCAGAAGAAGTACAAACAGGTGAGATGCTTTGGCTGTCTCTTGAGCCGCTCTTCATACAGTCATTTTCCCATTTGTGTTGCTATTACGGTGTGGATTGGTTTAGAAATGAAGGTTTGGGCAGATCTGCAAATACATATTAGGCATTGGATTTTTTTTGTTTCCTCTAATTTGGTAGTTCTGTTGACTAGCAATGCGATTATTTGGCCTAACTGACTTCTGTTGTCAATTTATAATCTTTGTGAGTAGAGAACTTGAGTGTAAGACTGGAATTCTAGCTCTGCACAAAATTTTCTCAGCAGTTCTGTACCTCTGCTAAATGTTCAGGAGTGGATAGGTCCATAGTTTTGTCCTCTATATGACATGGTTATTTCGGACCCTCTTAAATTTAGTACTGATCTATGGTTCTTTTCTAAGACATGCTAAAGTTGTAAATTGTGACGAAATTTCATACTTAAACAGTTGAAAGATTATTGGCTGTAGCATTGGTTAGTAAGCTTTAGTATCAACCATACACGATGTAGCTAATGACACACTTGATATGAATTAATTCATTCTGTTCCTGTTAAGGGACAGCCGCCCCAAATATCCAGATATAGAGTGTGATGCTCCATGAATACAAATGCAGGTTTTCTCTGAAAACATGGGGAAGAAGTCACAGCCCCAGATTACCAAGTGCAAGCAGGGGGAGAACTGGACCAGGGTCACCTTCAAGCCTGATCTTGCCAAGTTCAACATGACCCATCTTGAAGATGATGTTGTAGCCCTCATGAGGAAGAGAGTAATTGATATGGCGGGCACTCTTGGCAAAACGGTGAAGGTTGAATTGGATGGCCAGAAGTTGTCGGTGAAGAGCTTCTCTGACTATGTGGACCTGTATATGCAATCTGCTAACAGTGACAGACCTGCCCCTCTCCAAAGGTTTGTATTAGTTTCTTTCAAACATCAGTTTGGGTGATATCCGTAAACAAAACTTACCGTGTAGAGTTTCTGATCATTCAGACTTGGTTTATCCTTTCAGGGTTTATGAGAAAGTAAATGACCGGTGGGAGGTGTGTGTTACTCTAAGTGAAGGGCAGTTTCAGCAGGTATTTTTTGGTTATTTGTTATGTGCGTGCAGCTTCTTGTGTTATGGTCACACTTGCTTCCTAAACACCTGTTGTGCTATTGCAGGTCAGCTTCGTCAACAGAATTGCAACCATAAGGGGTGGAACTCATGTTGATTATATCACCAACCAAATTGCCAACTATGTGATGACCATTGTGAATAAGAAAAACAAGAATGCAAACATGAAAGCGCATAATGTGAAGAGCCATTTGTGGGTCTTCGTTAATGCACTCATTGACAACCCTGCATTCGACTCCCAGACCAAGGAGACCTTGACAACTCGTCAGGGAAGCTTTGGGTCAAAGTGCGAGCTTTCTAATAATTTCCTCAAGAATGGTATGTGATACAATACATTATAGCAGCCTCCATCATGTAGTTTGGCTACATCACCAATGCTAATGTTCACTCTGTACGGTTGCAGTTGAGAAAATCGGTGTTGTCAGCAATGTCCTTTCCTGGGCTGATTTCAAACTAAGCAAAGAACTTAAGAAGACTGATGGAAGTAAGAAGTCAAGAATTTCTGGCATCCCAAAGCTTGAAGATGCAAATGAAGCTGGTGGGAAAGACTCTGACAAGTGCACCTTGATCCTGACTGAAGGAGATTCGGCAAAAGCTCTTGCTGTGAGTAATTCAAACCTGCCGTATAGCACATCGTGTAATCTACCAAACTGAAGGGCTAAGCCTTTTACCCTGCAGATGTCGGGCATAGCTGAAGTTGGGAGAGATCACTATGGTGTGTTTCCTCTCAGGGGAAAGCTTCTAAATGTGAGAGAAGCAAACCACAAGCAAATAATGGATAATGCCGAAATTCAGAACATAAAGCAAATACTTGGTTTGCAGCATGGGAAGCAGTATGACAGCACCAAAGGCTTGAGATACGGTCATCTCATGATAATGACAGATCAGGTTTGGCAAACATCTCCAATTCTATATCAACTAATCAAACTCAAGTCAATCATTCACTTGTCTTTACAAATAAATTCAGGACCACGATGGTTCCCACATCAAAGGGTTGTTGATCAACTTCATTCACTCATTCTGGCCATCTCTTCTTAAAGTTCCATCTTTCTTGGTAGAGTTCACCACTCCAATTATCAAGGTAGGTAACAGTTGGGGTTTGTCTATGGGCATCTTATCTACACTTTCAACATTCATTATTGGTCCCCTACTCATTTGCACTGCGGTTTTCTCTCTCTCTCCAGATGTGTAATTTTTGTAAAGTGTATGTTTGGCAGCAATAATGATACTTGAATTTATGTGTCCAGGCAACGAAGAACAAAACTACCAAATCATTTTACACAATACCAGAGTATGAAGACTGGAAAAGGAACTTAGGAGCAAGTGCAAGTTCTTGGACCATAAAATACTACAAGGTCTGCTTTGCCCCTCTAGTTTCATTTGTTGTTACTTCAGTGTGTTGCCACATGTGTCCCCTTGTGTTGTTTCTATTGTCATTAGCTGAGGATACCACTGTTATATGCTTAATCACTTCTGTGAATCATGATTGATACAGGGGTTGGGAACAAGCACATCCAAAGAAGGTAAAGAATACTTTTCAGATATCAGCAACCACAAGAAGGATTTTGTCTGGGTAGATGATCACGATGGCAATGAAATTGAGTTGGCATTCAGCAAGAAAAGGATTGCTGATAGGAAACAGTGGCTTACAAACTTTCAGGTTAGCTATTGTTTCTTTTACCAATTTGGCAGGGTTTGTTTATGCGGGATCAATGTTAATGTGCAAACCATTTTTCAGCCTGGAACTTACCTTGACCACCGTGAGAAAAGAATCAAGTACCGTGATTTCATCAACAAAGAGCTGATTCTCTTCTCGATGGCGGACCTGCAGCGATCAATACCTTCAATGGTAGATGGCTTTAAACCAGGTCAGAGGAAGATCCTGTTTTGCGCATTCAAGAGGAACCTTGTTAAGGAAACTAAGGTGTGTCATCCAAAAGAAATTTATCCTTTTCTTATATTATAGATTATCAGGAGATTCTTTTTAACTTTTTTGCTGTTTTTTCCCTCTTGAACACAGGTTGCTCAGTTCTCTGGTTATGTGTCAGAACACTCAGCATACCACCATGGTGAGCAGAGTTTAGCAAGTACGATTGTTGGAATGGCTCAGAGTTTTGTTGGCAGCAATAACATAAACCTTTTTTACCCTGGAGGCCAGTTCGGTACCAGAGCTCAGGTGGGATACTAGGGCAAAAGCTAAGTACCACACGGTGTTTTGTGATTACATAATCACAATTTTTGTTATGCTTGTTTACTTTTAGGGAGGCAAAGATGCTGCGAGTGCTAGGTACATCTTCACCAAACTGTCACATGTCACACGTTCGATTTTCCCAAAGGATGATGACATTCTTCTTAACTATCTGAACGAGGATGGGCAGTCGATTGAACCCAGCTGGTAATATTAGCTCTTGAATGATCCATCCTCATTTATTATGATTATATATTGTTTGAGGTAGCTAAGATGAATCTTATTACCTTTAGGTATGTGCCAATCCTTCCAATGGTTTTGGTCAATGGAAGTGAAGGAATTGGTACTGGATGGAGCACATATATTCCAAACTACAATCCAAGAGACATTGTTGCTAACCTCAGGCGGTTGCTGAATGATAAGTCTACTGTACCAATGCATCCGTGGTACAGAGGGTTCAAGGTCAGCAATACAAGTTGGTCTTCGTAGTTCTGCTGCACTAAGGCTTAATTGTGTAAAGAAATTTATGGTTGTATTTAATCAAATTTTCTTTGCACAAATAAACAGGGTTCTATTGTGAAGTCACATAATGCAAAGGTAGCTGGTGCCACGTATACCATCACCGGCATCATAGAAGCTGTTGACAGCACTACATTGAGGATTACTGAACTGCCAATTCGCCGTTGGACTCAGGATTACAAAGAATTTATAGAATCTGTGACTCTAGATCCAAAGAACAAAGACAAGGAAACATTTATTGAGGTAGTTATCATTGGAAAACACCTTCACTTGAGTTTTTAATGTTTGATACTTAATTGCCATTATTCTTCAATTGGAATTATTTTACAGGACTGCACAATGCAAGGTGATAGTGATGATGTTTACTTTGTGCTCAAACTAACTGAGGAGAATATGAATAAGGTTATGGAAGAAGGACTGGTGAAGAAATTTAAGCTGACAACAACAATTGGAACATCAAACATGCACTTGTTTGACTCAGATGGTAAAATTCGGAAGTATGACACTCCGGAGCAAAGTAAGTGTATCTCATCTTATTTGTTGCTACAGAACCCTTTGTGATATGTCATCTAATCACTGAAACTCTGGCATTTCTGCAGTACTTGAAGAGTTCTATAAATTAAGGCTTGAATTCTATGATAAGAGAAAGGTACATGTGTGACACTTTGTTCTTTTTTGAATATTTGCTGAACGTCAAATTAACACCCCCTACTGTCACCCTTTTTTTTTTGCAGAAAACATTATTGCAAAATATCAAGCTGGACTTGAAGAAGCTTGAAAACAAAGTAAGGTTTATCCGCTGTGTTGTTGACAATGAAATTGTAGTAAATAACAGGAAGAGGGCAGATCTATTTCTGGAGCTTCGGGAGAAGAATTTTGATCCTTTCCCAATGAAAAAGAAGAAAGCTGAACCAGCTGCCGTAGGAGCTATAGAAGAGGAGGAAAATGAAGAAAGTCCTGAAGCTGCAAATGGAGTTGATCCTAGTGATTATGAGTATCTCATCTCAATGGCAATCGGTACCTTAACTTTGGAGAAGATACAGGATCTCAATGCTGAGAGGGAGAAATTAGTGAATGAAGTTGAGGAACTGGAGAACACCACACCAAAATCGCTTTGGTTGAGAGACCTTGACACCTTTGAGAAAGACCTGGATGTAAGCAATGCCATTCTTATATGTTCTGTTTATAGTTTTCTGCTCTGCTAGCTCACTTGCCAACTTTGATGCAGGTGCTTGATCAAATGGATCTAGCAGAGGAGGAGGAAAGGAGAATGAAGAGGGAAAAGAACGCCAATAAGGAAGGTGGTAAAGCTGGCCCCAAGAAACAACGCAAGAAAGCTGCAGTTAAACTGCCAAAAGTGGAAAGTGACACGGAAGGTATCTGCTATTCCTGCATTGCACAACAGTTTTTATGTCATGTTCCTGTGGGATGTGTGTTTGGACTTTGAACTATTGTTGAAACTCTGCTTGCCCATCACAGGAGATGGTGCTGAACCTGTGGTTGCAAAGCGTGGAGCTCAACAGAAAAAACCAGCCAAAAAGGTTAGAACCTAGCACATCGATCCTTCAATTGACCATTTATTGGGCCTCTACTGACAAAATCGCATACTTTCTTAAGGTGAATGGTGCTGGGTCTGATGATGAAGATTATGTAGCTGAAAATGCAAAACCGGAACAACAAAAGAAGAAACAAACTAAGAAGGTAAGATTCTCAAAAAGCTATTCTTTTGAGTAATTTGTCTGTAATGACTTCTTTTACTGTTTCTATTTACAATTCAAATTCAACAATGCCACAGGCAAGTGCTCCTGTGGATGAAGACGAAGATGACATGCCCACACTAAAAGCCCGCATTGCAGCTTTTACTCTCAATGACTCCTCTCCGGATAGTTCTGGTAATGCACAAGTATAATTTGTCAATTTGAGCTGATGGTCTCACTCTCTTTCAAAAGTTTGAGCTGATGGTCTAACAACTTTGCAGCCATGGAAACTGAAACAACAGAAGAGCAGAATGAAGACAAAGGAGTGAAGGGACCAAGCAGAAGAGGTGGAGGAAAGAAGGTATCATCATCCTTGGCAGTGATATCTGATGATGAGGATGACGATGTAGACTTTGCCATGGAAGTCCCAGAAGTCCAAGCTCAGAAGAAAGGCAGAGGAAGGAAGACCGCTGCTGCTACACAGCCGAAGGCTGCTGCCACCAGGAAGAGGGCGCCAGCGAAGGGCAAGGCCATGATGCTCAAGACCACAGAGGACAGCAACACCAGCGCTCCATCTCCTGAGAAGAAAGTCCGGAAGATGAGGGCGTCTCCATTCAACAAGAAGAGTGGCTCAATCTTGCAGAGAGGCTCTACCGCATCAAGCTGTGAAATTACTGCCGAGGCTTCACCACCCTCTGGCAGCTCTGCAGAGCCAGTGGCTGCCCCGCAACCCAGGAGGACAGCCAGGGCCACCACCAGTAAGCCTGTCTACATCTCTGAGAGCGACCCTGAGGATGAAGTGGTGGAGGTAACTGATGATTCTGACTTCGACGTGGATGGCGACTCTGATGACGAGTGATCTCGGGGCCTTGTTAAGTCGAACTAAGCTAGTTGTGGTTCATGTGTTGTGTGTGCTATGGTCTAGTTTGTGAGTTGTGGCATGCTACTCTGTTGCGGTGTGGCCGTAGATACTTGATGTGATGCATATCTTGTGCGTTGTATGTGGTGTTCTGTGTTCTGTTGCCAAGACACTGCTCGGTTAACTGATCAGGTCTTTTCTCTGCAATTCTGGCATCCATCTACTGTTATGTGCTTGTGCCTGTGTGGTCTGACCTGCGGTGAACTAAGTTCTGTTGGCTGAGCTGGTGTGTCTAGAGGTGGTCGAGTTGCACCGTGTCAACTTTCCAAGGCTCGAGGTGATAATGCCCACAAGTTCTCACGATGCTGCTGCCTTTGAGGGCGCGGTTTCACTTGTAGCTTCTGGCCTCCTCGCCCTGATGGGAGGTGCCATGGCGAGCACAAGCTAGTTTATGGTACCCTAAGCTACAATATACCCGACTGAATCAGAATTTTTCTTCTTTTCTTGAGTTTAGAGTTACCACGTTAGATAACACAGGAAAAAAATATAACGGCAGGTTTCTTGACATTTGCGTCTTGGGGCCGTTGGCTACCATGCCCTTGCATACTGAACTTGGCGTACAACGTGGCAGGTTTCTCTGAGTTTTTTTGTTAAGAGTGAATGCAAATGAACAAAGATTTGGGAACAATCGTTGAATGATTTCATTGATCTTTGAATATATATATATATATACAGGGAGAACCGGGAGGACGCGTCCCTTCACCAAAGGACGCGACCGTACACCGGAGAGTTGCGTCCGTACACGGAGGGACGCATCCCTACACCAACGGACACACCCGTTGGGTTTATAAGGTTAACTGCTAATCAGTTATTGGTCTAATCTAATGGCTAGGATTAGCCCTAACCTATGGATGAGATTATCTCTAATTTTCTGATTTCTAACACTCCCCCTTAATCGAATCTTCTTGAGATCAATGTAGTTATAAGCTTGGATTCCTCTAAAAACCCCGTGGGAAAAATATGAGGAATATGTATATTTGTGTGATTTAAACAAATCACTATGTCTTTGGTATCCCATTTAAAAACCCCTGTGGGGAAAAGTATCAGAGATACGACATATAGATAACTCCCCCAAAAAACTTTTTTTCAGGAAAAATATGAAGAGTATTATGTAATGATACGTCGCTAAAACTCCTTTAAAACCCCAGTGGGAAAACTAGGAGAAAATATGACGATATATTATTGGTATTGCCTCTAGAATAACTTCACATGAAAAACCTTTTCAGAGAAAACCATGGATAAGTTGTGAGGGCAATATGTGTCTTTGATATTTCCTACAAAAACCCTGGTGGGGAAAATAGAAAATATGACACATGCTTATATTAATATTACCTCGTTAAAAACTTTAACAAGAAACCTTATAAGTAAAACTTGTTAAAGAAAAGAGTATAATATAATGCAGGTATAGGTTAGCATCTAGGATATGTCTCCCCCTGATCCTTGCAAATCTCAAAGTCGTCGCATACCAATATCATGCACAAATTTTTGAAACATAGAGGTTGGTAAGGATTTAGTAAAGAGGTCAGCGAGATTATCACATGACTTAATTTGCAAGATGTTTATTTCCCCGCTTTCTTGCAATTCATGGGGATAAAATAGCTTAGGAGCAATGTGCTTGGTTATATTGCTCTTTATGTAACCTGTTTGCATCTGTGTAACACAAGCAGAATTATCTTCATAGATAATTGTAGGTGATTCGATTGAACCAATACCACATGACTGTTGTATGTGGTTAATCACTCTGCGAAGCCATACATATTCACGTGATGCCTCGTATAGTGCAATGATTTCAGAGTGGTTAGTAGAGGTTGCCGTTAGAGTTTGTTTAGAAGACTTCCATGAAATAGCAGTACCTCCATGTAGGAATACAAATCCTGTTTTGGGATTTACCAATATGGGGATCAGATAGATAACCAGCATCTGTATATCCAATCATATTGGGATCAAGATTTTTCTTAAAGAATAAGCCTAGATCCTTTGTGCCATTAAGATATCTGAAGATATTCTTTACTCCCGTCCAATGACGTTGAGTAGGTTTAGCACTATGTCTAGCTAGTAAATTCACTGCAAATGCAATATCAGGCCTGGTGCTATTTGCAAGATACATAAGTGCTCCAATGGCGCTGAGATATGGAACCTCGGGTCCTAGTATCTCTTCACCCTCTTCTTGTGGTCTAAATTGGTCTTTCTCCATTTCTAGAGAACGAACAACCATCAGGGTTTTAGATGGATACGATTTATCCATATTGAATTTTTCCAATATTTTCTGGATATAGGCTGACTGATGCACTAGTATTCCTGAGGGAAGGTGCTCAAGTTGTAAACCTAAGCAATATTTGGTCTTACCCAAATCCTTCATCTCAAATTCCATCGTGAGGTGATTGCGTGCTTCTTCTATATCCTTTGGGTTGCCGATGATATTCAAGTCATCAACATATACGGATATAATGCAGAATCCCGTTGGAGATTTCTTAGTGAAAACACACGGGCAATCATCATTATTTGTGTATCCCTTCTTAAGAAGAAATTCACTTAGTCGGTTGTACCACATTCGTCCCGACTGCTTTAAGCCATATAGTGACTTTTTAAGCTTTACACAATACATGTTGCGATTTGCGTTTGGATTTGGAATTTGGATTCCCTCAGGAACCTTCATGTATATGTCCAAATCAAGTGACCCATAAAGATATGCTGTCACTACATCCATCAACTGCATAGATAGATGATTTTGAACTGCCAATGATATCAAGTATCGGAAAGTAATTCCACTCATTACTGGAGAATAGGTTTCATTGTAATCAATGCCGGGTCTCTGCGTAAACTCTTGTGCTACTAGTCTCACTTTATATCTCGCTACCTCATTGTTTTCATTCCGTTTTCGGACAAAAACCCATTTGAATCCCACAGGGAAGACTTTGGGAGGTGTAGGTATTGCAGATGTGAATACCTCTCTTTTAGTGAGCGAGGCTATTTCAGCTTGGATTGCTTCTTTCCATTGAGTCCAGTCTGAGCGCTTTTTGCACTCTGCCATGGTCTTGGGATCTGGATCGTTTAGGAAGATTTTTGCAATTGCTGCGGAAAAGTATATGTTGACAACAGTAGTCTTATGATCGTATGATTCTCCAGAATCAATATAATTGACGGAAATTTCTTTCACCCCTTGGTCTGACTCGTCATTTCCTAAGACTGTGGAGTCAGGATGTTCCGATGTCCTAGAATCAGTATTTGGGTGCACCATTGATCCGGGTTGTGGATTTGGTCCTGGTATGGGATTTGTATCCAATTTTGGGCGTCTATCAACTTTAGGTTGGTTTGGATTTACTGATTTTGTAGATTTAGTCTGCGGAATCCTCTGACGCTTTGTTTGAGCATCATCCTTGGGAGTAGCCATACTTCTCCCCTTCTTCTTTGGAAGCGGGAGGAGTTGAATATTTTTACTTGGTACCTCTACTCTTTCGGGTGCATTCCGTGCAGGATAAGAGGACTTTGTGACACCCTTATAATCAGTAAATGCTTCTGGCAGGTTATTTGCAATATGTTGCAAATTTATGATTTTCTGAACTTGTTGTTCAGTTTCTTGAGTACGTGGATCTGAGGAGGAAATGCCTTGGGCATCCCAATTGATTTCCTAGCATTCATTTTGGTGCTTATAATCTCCCCCTAATGCCGAGAAATGGTCCTCATTGAATATGCAATCAGCATACCGGGCCGTGAATAGGTCCCCTGTGAGGTGCTCAAGGTATTTAATAATCGACGGTGATTGATACCCCACATAGATTCCCAATTTCCTGTGTGGGCCCATAGCGGTACGCTTAGGTAGTGAGATCGGTACATACACTGTACAACCGAATTTTCGCAGATGGGAAATATTTGGTATATTCCCACGTACTAATTGCATAGGAGAGACAACGTGATATGCAGTTGGTCGCAATTGAATTAAGTCTGCAGCGTGTAAGACTGCATGACCCCAACATGAAGTTGGAAGGTTGCAATTTTGTAATAAGGGTCTTGCAATGAGTTTAATTCTCTTAATAAGAGATTCTGCTAAACCATTTTGTGTATGGACATATGGGACAGAGTGCTGAACTTAAATTCCTAAAGCCATACAATAATCGTTGAAAGCCTTTGAGGAAAATTCAGCGGCATTGTCCATTCGAATTGATTGTATTTGATGTTCAGGATTTTGTGCTCTAAGTCTAATAACTTGAGTAATGATCTTTGCAAAAGCATGGTTACATGTGGATAAAATACACACATGAGACCATCTAGTAGATGCATCTATTAGAACCATGAAGTACCTGAAAGGTCCAGAAGTAGGATGTATGGGGCCACATATGTCGCCTTGAATACGTTCAAGGAATTTGAGTGGCTCATTTTGAATTTTAACGTATGAAGGACGTAAAATTAATTTCCCTGTAGCACATGAAGTGCACATAAAATCTGATGATTTGGGAAATTTAGCAGTATTTAACTCATGACCATTTGAATTGCTGATAATTTTTCTCATCATCCCTACACCGGGATGACCAAGGCGGTCATGCCAAGTTTTGAATGTGTCAACATTCTGAAAAATTACCTTGTATGAAACATGTGGTACGGGTTTAATGTATGTGTAGTACAATCCGGACGGAAAAGAAGGAATTTGTTCAACAACTTGTTTGCCATATCCGTTATCTTTAGTAATGAGGAGGAATTCCTCATTATTGTCATCACCGGTTTCAATATGAAAACCATTTTGACGGATATCTCTATAACTTAGTAGCGTACGCTTTGAATCGGGATACAAAAGTGCATCCTCAATTGTAATATGGGTACCCATAGGGAGTACGATAGTGGCACGACCAGTGCCAATTATCGTTGCATCACGTCCAGCGATTGTCCAAACGTTTCCCTATTTCTTTGTAAGAGTTTGGAAATATTTTGTTTCCCTAAGTATAGAATTTGTGGTTCCACTATCCACAAGGCATAATTCCTCGTCCATCGGATTGACTCCCGTAGAATATCTATATATAAATGAAGAATTTAATATGAAATCCTTTGATGATATATAGAATACACACCTTTATTGAATATCAAATGTATACAATACATTTATTTTATATCCAACCTATGAAAGTGATGACCTTATTTATTTACAACACTTTAAGATATAAATTGTGCTAAATATTACAAATACTAGTAAATAGGACATCAAGACTTTGGAATCTTTTGGAGATTGGGAGCCTATTCGAGGTCTCCAAATATGTCGTTGGAAGCGTATTCCACGATCATATTCTCTGTAGCAAGATCCTCGCCTCCTGGTATGGGGTTGCTGCTTGGTTCCTCGGGAACTTGTTGCGAACAACTAGATTCTTCCCTGGTGGTGTCAGGTCGATAGTTGAAGTGGGCTTCATACTTCTGTCCTTGAGTAGCACGTCCACGACCCACGGACTTTAAGTAAAGATCAACAAGATGACTCGGGGTACGACATTTCTTTGTAATATGGCTGTAACAACCGCACTTTTGGCAGACAGGTTTGTCACTCCTGTGTTTGGAAATGTTCTTACCCTTGTTGGAAACACGATTCTGGAATTTCTTGTTGCTTCTGCGGTTTTTCTTACCTTTCTTGGAATTTTCTTGATGATGGTTCTTAGAAGTTCCATTGTAAGATTTGGGTTTATTCTTAGAATAAGCATGTACTTCAGGCAATGGAGCTGACCCAACAGGGCGCTGCTGATTATTCCAAACCATAAGTTCGGAATGTTTTTCGGCCTCAAGTAATGTATGTATAAGATCAGAATAAACCTGAAAATTCCTTTCACGGTATTGTTGTTGAAGAATCCTTTCAGAGGGAAGCATAGTGGATAGAGTTTTTTCTATCTTATCCGCATCTGAAGGTTCCTTCTCACAGAATTGCAACTTTGAGCAAATCCGATGAACAGCATGATTATAATCACTTACAGTTTTAAAGTCGTGTAAGCGAAGTTGGGTCCACTCATAATTTTCCGCAGGCAATAAAAGTGCCTTTTGTTGTTCATAGCGTTGCTTAAGAGACTTCCATAGATTTCGTGGATTTTCTTCCAATAAATATTCAGCCTTAAGATCAGGATGAATATGGCTCCTAATGATATATAGTGCCGTGTATACATGTTGATCATCAAGTGGTGCAACACTCTCTTGGAGTGGTAACACTGCTTGATAAAGTCCTCGGGATGCAAGACTAACTTTTATGTCCACAGCCCATGTTGGATAGTTGTGACCGTCTAGAGCTAGTAATTCAAACTCTTTGACAGCCATTGATCCTACACGCGTCAAACCATCGAAACATTTTAAGTTATTAAAATGTTGTGGTGTGTTGTAAGTTTGGGATGCAAAATAAAAACAAGATATTAATGGTGTAAAATCTCACATGCATAATAATAAAATGGAGGTAGTCACCATAAAGGCGTAGAACTCAAAATGGACATAGTCTGTTGTTAACAGTAGATGCCAAATTGTTTATGCGAATTGTATAAACACATCTAAAGGTAGTCATCAGAGAGTGATGTAGACCTTAGCTAATTTGCAAACGAATTGGGTACGCACTTTGAGGATAATCACTAAGTGTTTACTTAGTGTAGATCCCACAGTAGCAATTATAGTGCTACCTTGTGTATGGCCAATAGGAATGCAAATTAATGGTAGTCATTTTTTTTGAGAAAAATTTAGACCAAATGTTCTAAGTGTTAATGTTGGGTACGCACTTTGAGGATTGGCACTAAGTATTTACTTAGTGTAAACAGCAATTGTGGTGCTACCTTGTGGAGTGGCCAACAAAACGATTATAGAACATGCGTGTTATACAATTGATTAATGAGAAAAATACACATAACTTGTTGCATCCATTATTTAAGCACGTAGTGCTTTGAAATTGGAAAAGCCTAAAATTAAGGGTCTCAATTAAAATGATCGATTGCAAAATAAATAAATTAATAAATAAATATGCAAGATTATGGTCGCTAGGGATATTATCTATTGGATTTGTCATACATACCGGGACAAATACTTTGAATAATATCACAAATGGATACTTTACAATGATAAATTATCATAGGTACAAATACATTTAAAGTCAGCGACTAAATATAAGAGTAATATTTTACAGCACATAATTACTGTAGACTAACAGAGTCTTATGCGAATTATTGCTAAAATTAAATCAACTAAATAATAAAGATAATAGGACAGCCAGCCATGGGGATTGGAAAATGAATCCACGTTCATTAGCTTGGCTCATCAAGCATGCACAGGACGAACAACAGGAAGGGAGGTCCGAGCGTAGGCCATTGGGCCATCTTCACGGCCTATTAGAGGCATCACTCGCAGGCAGCAGGGTTGCAACCCTACTCCACGCCACTAGACACCAGGAAACAGCCGCCGCCACTTGACCACCCCGCCGCCGCTCACCACTGTGCTGCCGCTACGCTCGCCTGATTTAGTTGGAGGAGGACTCCCCCTCGTCGGGAGAGTAGAAGCCGTTGCTGTAGGCTCCCATGTTCAGCACCTCCGCGCTTGGGAGGTTGAGGACCGCCGGGTTCCCGGATCCCCTGTGGATGCCGGGGCGCCGGTCCACCGCTGCCACTCTGCGGCCAAGGAGGTGCCGGAGTGTCGGAGGGGTGGTCGCGGTGCCTTCCTCTAGGAGGGCCTGTGCCATCATTCGAGCAGCAGCCGCCGCGCGTGTACCAGGTGGAGGCGCTAAGGGGCGGATGCCTGGGGCGGCCACCATCTCGGCGTCCTCAGTCTTCACCGGCTGAGGAAAGGGCAGCGTCGCTGCCGGCGGATGAGCCGAGGGACCGGCCCTCTCGAGGAAGAAGTACGGGGAGATACCCGTCCTTGCCGCAGTGTTGAATAGGTCGCGGATGCCAAGGCCGGGTACCACATCATCCTCTTCTTCTTCCTTCACGGCGTAAAGTGCGGGAGCGGCCTGGGTGGCAAGGAGCCACGGATCGAGCGTGTGCGGGATCGGCGTGAACTCCTTGCAGAAGTCACACCAGAAGCGCGGTGGTGGCGGAGGCAGTGCCGGCGACATTGGCTCCATGGGGATGGCAACCACTTCATCAACGGGCGGCGCCGGTGCTTCAACAATTGGGGGCGCCGGGGCTTCGACCGCTTGTGGCGCAACATTGCTTGGGCCAGCTGAAAGCATCTAGGCCCCTAATTCATGTTTTGGTAATTAATGACAACGGTTTGTGGATTAACAATTCTTTTTGAGAAAATGAGTATAGGTTGATCCACGGATGAATGAGAGTTATTTGCGAACGTGTGGATTTTTGGAGACAATGAGAAAAGTTTGGGCTCAAGGCAAAGGTATAAAATAGGGTCTTTTGAATTTTACCGGTCACAAGGTGTTTAGTGGATGATAAGTGACCGGATTTGTTGGATAGATAGCCGTACTATCAAGAGGGGTCATGTACTCGTGCCTGACAGGTCTCTAGTGCCATTTTGCTCAAAATATCCAAGTGCATGCATGAGGGCTAACTACGCTTTGCCGGGTTTTGAAAAAGAACATGTTTGAGTGCTGACTGCTCAAGAGCGGACGGTCCGCCCCTTGGGTGCGGACGGTCCGCTACCGTTTCAGAAGGCTTAGTGGAAATATCTTGTGGCTGGCGGACGGTCCGGCTCTCCTGGGCGGACGGTCCGCCACTCTAACTCTTTTTCATTCCAGAAAGGATGTTCTCTGGTCTGTCTGAATTGTGTGGCCCGCGGACGGTCCGCGGCTGTGGCGCGGACGGTCCGCAGGCTCTCTGATAACTTGAACCACAAACATTGTTGTCTCTGCTTGTTCTTCTAGGATGAACGGCGGACGGTCCGCCCTTTAGTAGCGGACGGTCCGCTGGCTAATTTCAGGTTTGGTCCAGAGACTCTCATGTCTCTGGAGTTGTGGAACTCTTAACTGCGGACGGTCCGCTGGTTGGGAGCGGACGGTCCGGCAGGGCTGTAACGGCTAGTTCTGACACGCATTAAATGCTCTCTGACTCTCTGGTTTATAACGGCGGACGGTCCGGTTTTTGAAACCGGACGGTCCGCGATCTCGCAGAAAAGACTGTAACGGCTAGTTTTTGATGGGATGTCTATATATACCCAATGCCCGGCCTTTGGGTCGCTCTCTTGGCCATTTGGACTGCATTCTTGACCCTCTAGAGCCAAGACATCCCTCTCTCTCACTCACTTGCTAAGGATTTGCATTTTTGAGAGTGAGAGTGCTTCCTAGTGCATTGCATCAAGAGTTTGAGCTTTGTGGCACTAGGGAATCTTCAAGCAAGGATTATTGGCTTGTTACTCTTGGGAGTTGCCGCTCCCTAGACGGCTTGGAGAAGGTGATTTCGTGGAGCTTCTTGAAGGAGATTGTTGAGAAGCCCCGATTTCGGTTGTGAGAGGTTTTGTGCTCACCTCACCGGAGTGGTGAAGAGCAACTCTAGTGAAATCGAGGTGTGGAGTGGTTTCTTGTTTCTAGCCGGCTCAAGATCAAGAGGTTCTTGATAGAGGAGCGGTTGATTCTTGGAATCCACCTCAACGTGGATTAGGGGTGACCGGCAAGTCATCGACACCACGGGATAAATTTGTGTGTCAAGCTTGGTTATTTCTCTAGCTCTCCTTAATTGTTGTTATTTTGTGAAATTTACTTTACTAGAGCTTGAATTGTATTTTGTCACCCTAGGTTGCAAACCTTTCTAGACATAGTAGTAGCATGACATAGGGCTTTCTTTTGTTACTAATTAAATTTCTCTAGTGTTGTTGATTTTAGTTTTAAACCGCCTATTCACCCCCCCTCTAGTCGGTGTTCTTGATCCTACAAGTGGTACCAGAGCTAAGTACTCCATTAATTGCGGATTTAACCATCTTGGAGTAGAACAATGACTAGTGATAATGGAATTCATGTTGGGAAGCCACCGTTCTTTGATGGGAACAATTATGATTATTGGAAGACTAGGATGTCGGCTCATATCAAAGCCATGAGTAGAAAGCTATGGAGAGTGGTAAATGATGGATATATCATTTTCGACTCAAAAAATTTGACACCCCTAGAAGAGGAAAATGTGATACTAAATGATCAAGGGGTCAATGTGCTCTTTAGTGCCCTTGGTGTGACCGAATTTAATAGAGTCAAGAGTCTCACAAATGCACATGACATATGGGAAAAGCTCATGGAAATTCATGAGGGCACATCAAGTGTGAAAGAGGCTAAGTTATATTTGCTTAAGGGAAATTTTAGTGAATTTACCATGAAGAAGGATGAGAGTATAGCCGAGATGTTCAACCGGCCAAATGACATTGTGAATGACCTCAAGGGACTTGGATTTGAGGTACCAGATGCGGATTTCAACCACAAATTTCTTAGATGCCTTCCGGAAAGATATGATACAATTGTGACATTGCTTGTAAGGTCAAATGTGAAGATCGCAACTCCCACACAAATATTGGGAGAAGTTCTCACTCATGACATATTCAAGAAATCTCAAGATGAAGCTCATGGGGGAGAAATTGATATGAAAAAGAGAAGTGTGGCATTCAAAGCTCAAGATAGCAAAAAGGAAGAAGAAAGTGAGTGCCAAGAAGAAGAATCGGATGAAGAGATGGCTCTCTTTGTCAAGAGATTCAATAGAATGATGAGCAAGAAGAACTTTGGCAAGAAAGGTCAATCATCAAGAAAAAATCCTTTTATGGACAAGACTTGTTTCCAATACGGTGAAATGGGTCATATTAGTGTCAATTGTCCAAACAAGAAAGATGACAAGAACAAGAAAGACAAGAAAAATGATGAAAAGAAGAAGAAGAAGTTCATCAAGAAGAAGAAGAATGGTCAAGCTTATTTTGTAGAGTGGGATTCCGATGCAAGCTCCGATGATGATGATGATGATAATGACAAGTCATCCAAGGGAGTTGCCGGGATCGCCATCAAGGAGGCTCCATCTCTCTTCTCCACACCACATTGTCTTATGGCAAAGGGTGGTGCAAAGGTACAACAAGATGATGAACTTTCATATGATGATCTTGTTGAAATGCTCAATGATGCCGATGAATTCATGACTAAAGAAAAGGACAAGTTAAAGGAATTGAGGTTGAAGTTTTCTTCTCTTCAAGATTCCTATGAGGAGCTAAAGACTTCACATGAGAATCTCAAAGAAACTCATGAGAAGTTTGAGGAAGCTCACAATGACCTACTTAATCATGAAAGAAAAGCAACATTGAGCATTGGTGTGAGTTGTGACTTAATTGATGATAAACCTTGTGGTTCTAGTCCTACTAGCTCTTTTTGCACCAAAATTGATGACTCATCTTGCAATGAATCTCTCATTATGGAAAATGATTTGTTAAAGAAAGAGGTTACTTGCTTGACTAATAATTTGAGAAAGTGCTATGATAGTAGAGCCATGTTTAATCATTGTTGGGCAAGTCAAAAGTTCACCTTGAACAAGCAAGGGTTTGGATATATTCCTAAGAAAGAGAAGAAGGCTTTTGTGCAAGCCAAAACTACCTTTGTGAAGAGTAGTGGTAAGTCATATTGTGAAAAATGCAAGAAGGTTGGTCATGTTGAGAAGAATTGCACCAACATGAAAGTCATATCCTTTGATTCAAGTTACATTCTTATGAGAAATTCAAATGGCAATGTTAGTGCAAAATTTGTTGGAATACCTATAGATGGTGCTAAAAAGAATGCCATTTGGGTACCAAAAGTCTTGGTTGCTAACGTTGAAGGACCCAAGAAAGTTTGGGTACCTAAAAGAGTTATTTCTTTATTGTAGGTAAACTACAAGTCCGGAGGAAGACATTGGGTACTTGATAGTGGATGCACTCAACACATGACCGGAGATCCGATGATGTTTTCCTCTCTAGATGAGAATGTGGATGGCTATAGTGATATTATATTTGGTGACAATAGCCGAGGCAAAGTCAAAGGAGTTGGTACAATTTCAATCTCAAGTGATCATTCTCTTTCAAAAGTATTGTTGGTTGATTCTCTCAAGTTCAATCTCTTAGCGGTCACTCAACTTTGTGATTTTGGATATAAATGTAGTTTCACTAAAGATGATGTAGTAGTGACTAGCTTGGATGGAAAAAATCACATCTTTACGGGGTTTAGATATGAGGATGTATATCTTGTGGATTTTGCTACTAAAGAGGCCAACTTGTCTACATGTTTGTTTACTCAATCATCTTTGGGTTGGTTATGCCACAGAAGACTTGGTCATGTTGGCATGAAACAACTCAACCGTCTCATAAAGCATGATTTAGTAGTTGGCTTGAAAAATATGAAGTTTGAGAAAGATAAGTTATGTAGTGCATGTCAAGCCGGGAAGCAAGTTGCAAATGCTCATCCAACTAAGAGTGTCATGTCAACCGAGAGACCATTGGAATTATTGCATATTGATCTATTTGGTCCTACTACTTATAGAAGTATTGGTGGAAATTGCTATTGTCTTGTGGTAGTGGATGATTACTCAAGGTATAATTGGGTTTTCTTTCTTCATAACAAAGCCGATACTTATGACATATTCAAAAAATTCTTGACAAGGGCCGAAAATGAATTTGAACTCAAGGTGAAGAGAGTGAGGAGTGACAACGGAAGTGAATTTAAAAATATAAGAGTTGAAGAATGGTGTGATCAGAAAGGAATCAAGCATGAATTTTCAACCAAGTACACTCCGGAACAAAATGGTCTTGTTGAGCGGAAAAATAGAACCTTGATTGACATGGCAAGATCAATGCTTTCCGAATACAATGTTTCCGATAGTTTTTGGGCCGAAGCAATCAACACGGCTTGTCATGCGTCTAATAGATTGTATTGCTATAGATTCCATAACAAGACCCCATATGAGTTGCTCATTGGAAGGAAACGAAATATATCATATTTTAGAGTATTTGGTTGCAAATGCTATATTCTCAAGAAGGGAACTCGGTTATCAAAGTTCCAAAGCAAATGTGATGAGGGTTTTCTTCTCGGGTATTCATCTTGTAGGAAGGCTTATCGGGTCTACAACAAAACACATGGAATTGTTGAAGAAGCATATGATGTTGTATTTGACGAAACAAATGGGTCTCATAATGAACAAGAAAATCTTGATGATGTGAGAAGTGATGGTTTAAGAAATGCAATGAAAAATATGTCAATTGGTGACGTTAGACCAAGAGAAGAAGATGAAAGTGATGATGGTCATTCTATCTCTATTGGAGTTAATCCTTCAACGTCTATCTCAAATGATCAAGCACAACAAATAGTACAAGATTCTAGTAAGAATCATAGATCAAGTTGGTTCATCAAGTGTACCTTCTTCATCAACTTAAGAACCCATCGCTCTTCAAAGAACTCATCATATTCTTGCAAAGGATCACCCCGTGGATCAAATTATGGGTGATATTAGTAAGGGTGTCCAAACTCGATCTCGCATTGCTTCATTTTGTGAACATTATTATTTTGTATCTTTTCTTGAACCTAACCGTGTAGATGATGCATTGAGAGATCCGGATTGGGTGAATGCTATGCATGAAGAATTGAATAATTTCACCCAGAATCAAGTTTGGGACCTAGTTGAGAGGCCTAGAAATTATAATGTCATTGGCACTAAATGGGTTTTTAGAAACAAGCAAAATGAAGATGGAATGGTTGTGAGAAACAAAGCAAGATTGGTGGCTCAAGGATTCACTCAAGTCGAAGGTTTGGATTTTGGTGAAACTTTTGCCCCCGTTGCTAGACTAGAAGCTTTTAGAATCTTATTAGCTTATGCTTGTTCTCACAACATAAAACTTTTTCAAATGGATGTGAAAAGTGCTTTCTTAAATGGCAAGATTAGTGAACTTATTTTTGTTGAGCAACCTCCCGGTTTTGAAGATCCCAAGAAGCCAAATCATGTATATAAGCTCTCTAAAGCTCTTTATGGTTTGAAGCAAGTTTCACGAGCTTGGTATGAAAGATTGAGAGACTTTCTTATTTCCAAGGGATTCAAAATTGGTAAGGTTGACACTACCTTGTTCACTAAAACCATTGGTAAGGATTTGTTTGTTTGTCAAATTTATGTTGATGACATTATCTTTGGTTCAACTAACCCAAGTTTTTGTGAAAAATTTGGTGAAATGATGTCTAGGGAATTTGAGATGTCCATGATCGGTGAATTGAGTTTCTTTCTTGGACTTCAAATCAAGCAACTCAAGGAAGGCACCTTTGTGTGTCAATCAAAATATGTGAAGGATGTCTTGAAGAAATTTGGTATGGAAGATGCAAAACCAATCAAGACCCCTATGGCCACAAATGGGCATCTCGACCTAGATGAGGGAGGTAATCCGGTTGATCAAAAGCTTTACCGTTCTATGATTGGTAGTTTGCTTTATTTGACCGCATCTAGGCCCGATATCATGTTTAGTGTTTGCATGTGTGCACGATTTCAAGCCGCACCTAGAGAATGTCATTTGACCGCCGTCAAAAGGATTTTGAGATACTTGAAATATACTCCTAATATTGGTTTATGGTATTCCAAGGGTGCTCACTTTGATTTGGTTGGATTCTCGGATTCGGACTATGCGGGGTGCAAGGTTGATAGGAAGAGCACTTCCGGTGGTTGTCAATTTCTTGGAAGGTCTCTTGTCTCTTGGTCTTCAAAGAAACAAAATTCCGTGGCTCTTTCAACCGCGGAAGCGGAATATATTTCAGCCGAAAGTTGTTGTGCACAATTGTTATGGATGAAGCAAACTCTTCTTAACTATGGTGTGAATTTTGATGAAATTCTCTTGTTGTGTGATAATGAAAGTGCCGTGAAGATTGCTACTAACCCGGTTCAACATTCAAGAACCAAGCATATTGATATCCTCCATCATTTCCTTAGAGATCATGTAAACAAGGGTGATATCAAGATTGATGGTATTGGCACGGATGATCAATTAGCCGATATATTTACTAAGCTCTTGGATGAATCTCGGTTTTGCAAGTTGAGAAATGAGTTAAACATCATTGACTTCTCAAATGTGGCTTGAAAACTAGCACATGTGGCATATGGTTTTTCCATGTTTTCTTTGTTTCTTTTTTCTGAATTTTTTAAGGGATTTTTGAGCCGTTTATGACTTTTCATGATTTCACTCGATTTATTTTTGAATTTTTGTTACAACTTGCTCATGAGAGAGTTTGGAAGGTTTTCATGCAAGATTTGAGATTTTTAGATTTTTATATGAGCAATGATCCCATGTTGAAGTTGGAATTGTGAAAATTGGCTGAATTCTGATCAGATTGAAATTTGGTCGTGCGGACGGTCCGCGGGTAAGAGGCGGACGGTCCGCCGTTCATGAGATTTGTTCACCACCAGCACTGCAACTTATTTTGGGCCGCAGAAGTTATGGAGCGGACTGTCCGCGGGTACGTGGCGGACGGTCCGCGGACTGATCACCAGAGGGAATGCAAAGTTATTTTGGGCAGCAGTGTTACGAAGCGGACGGTCCGCGTGTAAGAGGCGGACGGTCCGCCGGTCATCAGGATTGATCAGCAGAGGCTGTGCAGAGTTCATGTCCGCAGTGAAACTTCATCGCGGACGGTCCGCATGGACGTCGCGGACGGTCCGCCACTAGACAGAAAGATGGGGCCGACCAGACTTGGCTTATATTGGGCTATCTCTTTCTCTCCTCTCACCAACCCGAGACATTCTCTCCAAAAGCTCTCTCTCTCTTTCTCTCTCAAGCACGTGGGGAAGACTTCAAGGTTAAGGATTTTTGGCGTGATTCGCGGACAGTCCGAGCACATCCCCGGACTCTTATCGTGATTCTTCATCATGTCCTCTCGGTATTTCGATGAATCCCTAACTCTTGTTGTTGGATTTGTTCATTGGAAAGAGTTAGGGTTAGTTGCTCCGATCTATTTTTGGGCCATGGATTCTTGCAAATAGTTGGGGCACTTTGTTTCTAGTGATGAGGAGATGATGTAATATTAATTCGGTTGGTGGATTTGAATCTAAACTCAAATTGTGGATGGATCAAATGTTGGGGCGACTGTTGTGTTCATGCGCTGAACAGATGAGTCGCGGACGGTCCGCGGTCAGTAGGCGGACGGTCCGCTTCTGCAAGAGGACGGTCCGCTGGTGTCACGCGGACGGTCCGCCGGTGGCAAATTTTTTCAGCAAGAATCAGAATTGACTTATATGATTACGGATTGGATATCTTATTTTTGTAATTGTTCTTATGGTCAATTCTTGATCTCAGGCCACCTCGGAAAATTTTCAAAGCTTTCACATCAAAAATCAAGAAGGCTGGAACATCAAAGAGGCAAAGGGATGGTGATAATTCCGATGACTCGGACTATGCTCCTAATCCTAGTGACATGGCTGCTGCATCCTCAGTGGGTGGTGTTGGTGATGATTCTTCAGAGGAGGAATTTGAGGATTTTAAAGATGATGTTATTGTCGTGATGGGGCTAGATCTTCCTAGCCGACAGTGGACTGCTGAGAGCTATGCTAATGCTAGAGCAGTGAATCAGTTCGACATGCCTTGTGACACCAACATTCTCTTTTTCAGAACCAAGGTACAACTAGATGCTTACTTCGGTCATTTGGTTAAGAAGACTGTGTTCAAACATCAAACCATTGACCTGGGGTATATGAGATCACATCCTGTCATGACTGATCTAGTGGAAAGATTTGAGGAAATGGGGTTAGCAAATTTTCTGCAACATAGGTGTGATTGGAATGAAACAGTCATACGCCAGTTCTATGCCACCCTAGAAATTGATATGGTAGCTGGCATATTTAGATGGTCCACTGGGAAAAGAACATATTTTGCTACATTTGCCCAGTTTGCTGCAGCTAATCAGTTGGACTATGATTTCATCACCAGTGAGCAAAGCATGAATGTAGTCTTGGAAAATCCTCTAGATGAGAATGACTACCCTATGTACTATGAGCCTGCACATCTTGGTATTGCCAGAAGCTTTGGGGAAACTCAGGGTATAAGGCATCATCCTGCAGTGATCAATAAAATTGCAAGAGTCACATTCATGCCTAAAAGTGGAAACAAGGACAAGGTTAGAGGGCTCTATTGGAATGTGATCTCTTATGTCATGAATGGGAATAGAATTGATGTCATTACCCTAATCATGGATCAGCTTGCAGATTTAAAGCTCAATATGGAGATGAACTTATACTTTGCTCCATACATTATGTCCATCATTAAGGCAACGACCTCTTTCAGAAGCATTTGTGAGTGCAAGCATACTCCTTTTAGGCCCTTCAAGAACGATCATGCTTTTCTTATGAGGCCGTTGACTCCTTTCCCTGCAGATGCTGAAGCACAGGGGCATGGAGGTGATGACGATAGCGACGATGATGCTCACATAGGAGCAGCTGCAGCTCAGCATGGCATGCCACCACCACCCCCTCATGTACAGCAGCAGTGGGCTCCTCCAGCTGGCTATTTTGATCCGTATTTTACATCCATGCAGGCAGATCTCTCCTCTCAGATTGCCGGGTTGACTAGTCAGATGCAGAGTCAGATGGATCTCAACTTCCAGAACATGCAGCAGCAGATGTTCCAGCCCATGATGGCTCAGATGCAGGGTGTTCAGGAGAGTTTACACTCAGATATTGCAGCTCTTGACTCCCGTTTTGAGGATTTGCCTTCGTCTGAGCAGTTTGAGCAGCTCGAGCATAGGCAGCAGCATTTAGAGCAGCGCTTTGACACCTTCAGCACAGCATTCACCGGGTTTTCTGACCACTTCTACTCAGTGTTCCCGGCTCCAGTGCCGCCTCCAGAGTTCTACCCGCACCAGCCGTTCTATCCACCGCCTCCTCCTCCACCGCCGATGGATTGATCCTTTTGGAAATTGATGCCAAAGGGGGAGAAGGAGCTTTGGAGTGCTTTGATCTAGGGGGAGCTCATGGATTTCTCATGGAACTCATTCGCTTTTGCTTCCTCTTGCCACTAATATTTTAATTTGTGTTGAACTTTATTGGATGGACTTATGTTTTATATCTTGCATGGATTTGGCTTGTCATTTGTGATGAACTATATTGATGTACGCTACTTCTATTTACTTATGATCATCTTGTGGTTGTGAGGCTATGGTAATCAAGCTTAAATTCATGTCATATATATTGTGTATCTTGTATGCCTCGATTTCCACTTGTAGGGAAAACTCCGTCAAAATGCTCATATATAAATATGTGTGCTCTGGATATTCATTCAAATTTATATGCACATATCAAGGGGGAGTTCTCTCTACTCATCGAACTTGGTGAACTTATTCGTACAATATTCTGAAATTTTCAAGAAAAATGAGTAAGTTTTTCCAAAGTTCAATTTCAAGTTCACCTCATGCCTAGCGTATGAAGTTGACTTGAACACTTTTATCACTCCAAAACTTAGTGTTGTCATCAATTACCAAAAAGGGGGAGATTGAAAGCATCTAGGCCCCTAATTCGTGTTTTGGTAATTAATGACAACGGTTTGTGGATTAACAATTCTTTTTGAGAAAATGAGTATAGGTTGATCCATGGATGAATGAGAGTTATTTGCGAACGTGTGGATTTTTGGAGACAATGAGAAAAGTTTGGGCTCAAGGCAAAGGTATAAAATAGGGTCTTTTGAATTTTACCGGTCACAAGGTGTTTAGTGGATGATAAGTGACCGGATTTGTTGGATAGATAGCCGTACTATCAAGAGGGGTCATGTACTCGTGCCTGACAGGTCTCTAGTGCCATTTTGCTCAAAATATCTAAGTGCATGCATGAGGGCTAACTACGCTTTGCCGGGTTTTGAAAAAGAACATGTTTGAGTGCTGACTGCTCAAGAGCGGACGGTCCGCCCCTTGGGTGCGGACGGTCCGCTACCATTTCAGAAGGCTTAGTGGAAATATCTTGTGGCTGGCGGACGGTCTGGCTCTCCTGGGCGGACGGTCCGCCACTCTAACTCTTTTTCGTTCCAGAAAGGATGTTCTCTGGTCTGTCTGAATTGTGTGGCCCGCGGATGGTCCGCGGCTGTGGCGCGGACGGTCCGCAGGCTCTCTGATAACTTGAACCAGAAATATTGTTGTCTCTGCTTGTTCTTCTAGGATGAACGGCGGACGGTCCGCCCTTTGGTAGCGGACGGTCCGCTGGCTAATTTCAGGTTTGCTCCAGAGACTCTCATGTCTCTGGAGTTGTGGAACTCTTAACTGCGGACGGTCCGCTGGTTGGGAGCGGACGGTCCGGCAGAGCTGTAACGGCTAGTTCTGACACGTATTAAATGCTCTCTGACTCTCTGGTTTATAACGGCGGACGGTCCGGTTTTTGAAACCGGACGATCCGCGATCTCGCAGAAAAGACTGTAACGACTAGTTTTTTATGGGATGTCTATATATACCCAATGCCCGGCCTTTGGGTCGCTCTCTTGGCCATTTGGACTGCATTCTTGACCCTCTAGAGCCAAGACATCCCTCTCTCTCACAGACTTGCTAAGAATTTGCATTTTTGAGAGTGAGAGTGCTTCCTAGTGCATTGCATCAAGAGTTTGAGCTTTGTGGCACTAGGAAATCTTCAAGCAAGGATTATTGGCTTGTTACTCTTGGGAGTTGCCGCTCTCTAGACGGCTTGGAGAAGGTGATTTCGTGGAGCTTCTTGAAGGAGATTGTTGAGAAGCCCCGATTTCGGTTGTGAGAGGTTTTGTGCTCACCTCACCGGAGTGGTGAAGAGCAACTCTAGTGAAATCGAGGTGTAGAGTGGTTCCTTATTTCTAGCCGGCTCAAGATCAAGAGGTTCTTGATAGAGGAGCGGTTGATTCTTGGAATCCACCTTAACGTGGATTAGGGGTGACCGGCAAGTCATCGACACCACGGGATAAAATTTGTGTGTCAAGCTTGGTTATTTCTTTAGCTCTCCTTAATTGTTGTTATTTTGTGAAATTTACTTTACTAGAGCTTGAATTGTATTTTGTCACCCTAGGTTGCAAACCTTTCTGGACATAGTAGTAGCATGACATAGGGCTTTCTTTTGTTACTAATTAAATTTCTCTAGTATTGTTGATTTTAGTTTTAAACCGCCTATTCACCCCCCCTCTAGTCGGTGTTCTTGATCCTACACCAGCACCGTCCACGCCTCGGCGAGGAGATGGGGGCTGGCTCTGCAGACGCGGTGCGAGCGGAGAAGCCTGGCGGCCGCGACGAATTGGGCTCCAGCGGCATCCTCGACGAGCATCCTGTCGGAGATTGCGAACAGCAGAAGCAAAGATGCGGCCACATCCACTTTCATTTACGGCGCTGCGGCGAACACGAGGCCCAAGGCGCTCGAAGACGCTGCGGCGCTGTCCATGGTGACGGATGGGGCGATGGCGCATTCCTCCGACGCGGCGAAGTGCAAAGAACAGTTGACGAACAACATGCGAAGGCAGGTTGATGTTGATTCGCGTCATGGTTCTTACCGTGGGGTTCAGAGGCATGTGCCTCTGCGTTGTTCTTGCGTCTTGTTCAGAAGAGCAAAGTGTTGATAACGTGTTAAGAGTGAATGCAAATGAACAAAGGTTTGGGAACAATCGTTGAATGATTTTATTGATCTTTGAATATATATATATATATATATATATATATATATATATATATATATATATATATATATATATATATATATATATATATACAGGGAGAACCGGGAGGACGCGTCCCCTCACCAAAGAACGCGACCGTACACTGGAGAGTTGCGTCCGTACACGGAGGGACGCATCCCTACACCAACGGACACACCCGTTGGGTTTACAAGGTTAACTGCTAATCAGTTATTGGTCTAATCTAATGGTTAGGATTAGCCCTAACCTATGGATGAGATTATCTCTAGTCTTCTGATTTCTAACATTTTTATCTGAACTCGGAACATATTCATAAATCCGAAATCACGACTGACACGTAAGCCAAGAACTTACGTCGTGTCATTATAAACGGTTAGTAATCTAGAAATTCTGAGAAAATCTGAGGGGTATTCTGCGGCTCAGCGCTGGGGTTGAGGGAGTGAAATAAAGAAAAGAAATAGACCAAGGTTATTAGAACAGAATCTGGGCTAGTAAACAGAGAATGAAATCAACACACATGACTTGTACTAAACTAAGTAATTGAACTTGAATTTGTGAATTGAACAAAAATTAAAATGGAACACGATTCACCGCAATAAACAGGTGAGAATTGATACGGTAATGCTACGATACACATACGCAGGAGCAGAGCCAGAACTGAACAAGAGCCATTCAATCTCTCAATGCACTCAGTACAGGTCAATTGCAATCAATGATGTAGCTATAGTGTGAAATTTTCAATCCAGACCATGAACGGGATCAATGTTTTTCAACGAGCCGAGCCGAGCCACTAATGAGCCGAGATGAGCGAGCTAGCGAGCCACGAGTCTTTCGTCCAGCATTAGGTACCACCACTTTTATCTGTTGGACCCGAGATCACCAAAGGGCCAACAGAAAAACTATCAAGTGGGCTAAAACCTCAAGTTAATCAGTAAACCAGCAATATACTCAACATATCAAACTTTCCAACAAAACTCAGCAGGACAACATATATTTCTAACCGCATTAATAACTTCAATATTGCTTGTGAACGTTCATAAAAGCTTGACAAAAATAGTCTCAACCACTAAAGCATGACAGAAGTTTCTTCTTCATCAAGAGTTGAAGTCCTACTGAATGTATCACCCCCCCTCAACTGAATCAGGAAACATCTAGATAGAAAGAACTACTTCAGCAGCCTCACATAGCAACCTCCTCGACTGCAAGCCTGCAATGTTTAAAAAGGAATCAAACTCAAGCTATTGAATATGAGAAATACAGAGCAAGCATGGCCTCCATAAGGGCACTAAATACTTCAATTTTCCAGAAAGTAGCTCCCCGGAATCGTACTTGTAACCATGGATGGTCATCAGTTCCTAATAGTTAATTAAAAAAAGTACTGAAGCATTCCTTGAATGCAGGAAAAAAAGTACTGGACACATGAGCAGCATATCAATTTATACTCAATCCACTACACAGTTCACTGAGCACAACATATCATAGACAACATTAACTGCAAGGCAAAATGAACCATCCACATTTCAAATCAGATAACATAAACTTTAACATTATACCTTCTTAAGCTGACGGGATCTCGACCTCGCCGTCGTCGATCTCCTGCTGGAGGTCCTTGGGGTCCTTGCCGTCGACGGTGCACCCCACGCTGACGCAGGTGCCGAGGATCTCCTTGACGGTGCCGGCCATCTCTTTGGCCATGGACCTGGGCCTCATGGTCCTGGCGATCTCGATGACGTCATCGAGGCTGATGTTGCCACTGTGCTTGATGTTCTTGACCTTCTTGCGGTCCCTCTCGGGCTCCTTGAGAGCCTTGATGACGAGCGCCGCGGCGGAGGGCACGACTGAGACCTTGGCCTGCCGGTTCTGGACGGTGAGCTTGACGGTGACGCGCAGGCCCTTCCAGTCCTTGGCCGTCTCCTTGGCGATGTCCTCACCGATCTTCTTGGGGGAGAGACCGAGCGGACCAATCTTGGGGGCAAGGGAAGAGGCCGCACCGACCTCGCCGCCGGTCACGCGGACGAACACCTCCACCACCTGTGACGGGTCGAGCTTGGGCGGCATGGCTGCGGGTGTGGGGGGTGGCGGCGGCAGGAGCTAGGGTTCGAGGGGCGAGTGATTCGGTCGCATGGGTATATCAAGGCCTTCCCATAAGGCTCTAGTTGGGCCCTCGTTGACTGGGCCGAGTCGCATCTGAACTCATGGATCGTGAGGCATTTGCAATGGTCCAGTCGTTTAGAGGGAAGTTTGTAATCAGTGGGCGAAAAGCTCCTGGTCAAGAAAAAGTTCCAGAACCGCGCAAAAAAAAGAGAGAAAAAATTCCAGAAAGCTCGCAGTAAAAAAAAAGTACAAAAATAAGAAAGCAGAAAGCTCGTGACGAGTTTTTTCAGTGTAAACTGGAAAAGAGCACCAGGCGATTCTGACCATGTGAAATGTCCATGAATTTAATTGGTAAGCAAAGCACGGACCGAGGGCGAGGATTATTTGTTTCTTTACTCCGAACAATTTAGGTATTGTTCATTCAATCTACTTTTCAACTCTACTGTTTATAGAGATTTTACTATCAACTACTGTTCCACTGTTTCCATACTTCAAAATAGTGAAATTAATGTTACTTTTAATTTTTGCATTTTTCTTTAGTTCCAAAACAGGCTAGAAATTTCAGCATTTGCAAATAGCGCCCAACCATTCAGTTTGCGTGCCATAGCTCACACAGGAATGATTAATGAAGTAGCATCAAATGGAACATAAGGGAAGCCTAGTTAAACCGAGGCAAACCGAAGGCAAGGACCAGAGATGAAAAAAATGCGGCTTGCCATTTGAACCATTCAGTAGTCAAACCGAAGACTGCCATGGAAGTTGCCATTCGATCAAGACAGCCAATGCACAAAATACATAAGGGAAAATGCAGATAATTAAAGCACGGACAAAAATGGAGGTACTCACGACCTTCATAATATACGTTAACCGATGCCATAGTCTCATCATTCATCACCCCATATCCACTGAATAAACCATGTAACTGACACAAAACAAAGAAGAAGAAGAAAAGATAGAACCAACACAAACTGTAAGTTGGTTGGCTGAAACCATGGTTTCACACCTGACCACGACCTCCTCTCACACACGAAAAATTTCGGAAATGAACCGTAGCCTAGTTATCACTTCACAACCAGAGCAACCTTTATTCAATCCCGTCGCAGCAGATGCCATCCTCACACAAAAGTTTTCGATTCCCGCTTATCCGCCTGTGCCGTTCAGCAGTCGCCGCAGGCATTCTCATCCACCTCCTCAAGCGGCAGCCTCTTCCCTTTGGCTGCCTCCTTCCCAGCCTGCAGATAGCAAAGAAAAAGAGTTGCTAACTGCAGCACTATATGAATGCACAAAAAATGAGCCAACGAATTTTATACCTTTGAAGCAATAAGACGTTCCTTGTATGTGGCCTGAAGCTTTCTCAGGCTCATGCTTTCAAAATCATCAACTAGCGGCAGCTTGTGCATCTCCTCCTTTGCTTCTCCCTCCTTGATGGTGAATTCATCCAGGGACTTCACAATGGTGTCAACTTCTTTCATTGCTTTTTCAGTAGCATCAGCCTCCTGCTCCTGCTCTTCAGTGATGGCACAATCATCCAGGGACTTCACAGCAGTCTTGGATGCAGATGCAACAAGGGTCTGGTTTTCTTCGAGCACCGGAGCAGCAATGTCACTCTCAGCATCAGAATCATTGAATACTGCAATATGGTCAAACTCTGGTGGTAAGTCACCACTGAAATCATCATCTTCAGTAGAAGCATCTTCATTGACCTCTTCAGCAATCACAGTTCCCTGCAGCATCTGGACCATATCAGCGGTGTCAGTCTCCTCATCGGTCTCATCAGCCTCTTCGTCGCTCTCATCAGAGGAGTTAATAATTTCCTCAGAGGCCTCAGCATCATCTGAAGCCCATTCCTCATCTTCTTCACTGGTCTCGTCATCTGTCAGTTCAGCCTGCGGCATCTTAGCAGCAGCCCCTTCTTTCAGTTCAGGAAGGTCATCTTCCTCCTCTTCTTCACTGGTTTCATCGTCTGTCAGTTCAGCCTGCAGCATCTTAGCAGCAGCCCCTTCTTTCAGTTCAGTGAGGTCATCTTCCTCCTCTTCTTCACTTGTTTCATCGTCTTCCAGTTCAGCCTGCAGCATCTTCTCATCAGCCTCTCCTTTCAGTTCAGGAAGGTCATCTTCCTTCTCTTCTTCACTGGTCTCATCATCTTCCAGTCCAGCTTGAGGCATCTCATCAGCAGCCCCTTCTTTTACCTCAGTGAGGCCATCGTCCTCACTGGTCTTATATTCTTCTGCAGCAGTGGGAAGTATCTCCTCAGGGGAATTATCAGTCTCACCAGTGAAAGTGCAACCTTCTTTGATGGCCTCCTCATCGACTGACACTTCCTTATCTGCAATGACAGCATCGATCTCATCAGCAATCTTCGTCACAGGCGACCATTCAGCACAGCCCTCATCATCTTCAAGTGTGGCATCTGGTGCCTTCTCAATGACAGGTTCTGAGGCTTCAGACTTGGACAGGACACCTAGGATTGGTGAATCCTCCATGTTTGCCAAGGGAGCAGGCTTCTCAACACTGGTTTGTTCCTTTTCTTCCACAATTCCTGACAGAAGCATCACAATAAACAATGAACAAAAGGGTTCGAAAAATAAATTGCACGCAGTTCAGAATCTCAGCAGCTACAGAAAAAGCAAACAGCTAAGTAATAACTACAGATAAATCTAGGAGCAAAAGGTCGGATTAAGGATTCATAATAAACAACAAACTAGGATGATTCCATAATTCATAATAAATCCAAACAACCAACAAATATATACATTGCATGATGCCATAATTCATAATAATCTCAACAACTAGGATTAAGGAATGCATCTCACCTTCCTGGGGCTTGGTGGCCTCTTCCTCCATCACAACCATCGCTTCCTCCATCTTCTCTGAAGGTACTGCAGACCCAATGGCAGCATCAGAAGAATCAGCTGCACTTAAACAAATTTGAATCAATGACTGCTCGGGAACAATATCCAACCATAAGATTTCAAATTACAGAACAAAGGAAGAACTTAAGACTATGATAATAACGGGCCCAGTGCGAAAAATAAATTCACCTTCCTGGCCCTCCTCTGCTTCCTCCTCTTTGTTGTCTCCTTCCAGGAGCTTGGTAACTTCGTCCTTGTCGGGGTCATCACATTGCACATCAGAGGCGAAAGCTACATGATAACGAAACCAGCATCAAACGCTGCCCCGAGCAATCGAACAGTAGAAATAAGTTGATCAGGGAAAGTGAAAACCTGTCACCTTTCGGTTGCTGCACCTTCTCCTCCTCCTTCGATGCGGCTGCCACCACCTCCTCTTCCTGGTCTAAAGCCATCGTCATTCTTGATTTCGTGTACCTCGTCGCTCTCTTTGCCGCGGACACATCTTCGGCGGGTTGCTCCTCCTCCACGGGTGCCGCAGCCTTCTGAGCCGCCGTCCTCTGGCTCCTCCGCAGGGTGGCTGGGGTCGGCGCCACATCCTCCGCCTTCCGCGCCGGGGCCCTCCTCGTCGTCGCGCGAGCGCTGGACACCGGCACCGGAGTGGGGAGCGGCGCGGGCGTGCCCCGCGCGCGACGGCTGGTGCTGCGCAGCGCCACGCCGGGGGTCCTTACGATCTCCTTCACCAGATCCCGCTTCATCTCGTCCTCGCCCTCCTCGACCTCCATCCGGATGGCCTCGGGCGATTTCACAGACACGCGGCGGCCGCGCGGGAGCGGGCTACCGTGCTGCTGCTCCTCCTCGGCCAGCTGCGCCATCTTCGCCGCCGACTTCATCGCCGACCTCCCCGGCGTCGGGAGGCAGAGCGTCGTGCCGATCTCGTCGATCCCGTCGACCTGATCCATAACCAAAACCCCAAATCAACGACCATCCGCCTTCCAAAAGCCCCATCGACGCACAAGAGGATCCCGCAACCAATTCCATCGAAACAAATGGGGGGACTAGCGGAGAACTGAGGACGCAAACGAGAAAACCGAACCAATTCATCGAAACGGACGCGGGATCCAGGACTCACCGAGGTCAGGCCCTGGAGCGCCTCGGCCATGGCGGCGTTGGTCATGTTGGCGCGGACGCCGTTGCGCTTGCACAGCGCCTGGAGCTCCCGGCGCGAGAGCGCGTGGAAGTCCATGGCCGCCGCCGCCTCCATCTCGTCCCCTACCTTCTCTTACCTTCTCCTCCGGGTGCGTGCGTGGCGGTGGCGCGGTGGATTTGCGTGGATGGCGAATCAGGAGGTGAGATGCGGAGGAGGGGGACGGCGGCGAGGGGATTATATAGGAAGGAATGGATCTGACCGTTGCGAGGGGGCTCGTCTAGGGTTTTCCCCCCTCTCGTTTGAATGTTTGAAGTTTGAACGCTGTTCAGCTCGGCTCAGGGGCCGGCTCGTGGCGGCTTCGCGGAGCGGCGTATCCTGCAAGCTGTTCCAGCTAACCCAGCCGTGACCACTATGGCGTTTAGTGGAGCATGAGGTGCCGCTGCAAGTGGGCCCGGAGGTGGCGCACGCTGTCTACAGTTGCTCTCCCGTTGATTAGCATCGGTGTGAGAGCGTCGCTGCATGTGGGCCTGGGGATGATAACGAGAAGTGAACACGGCTGGGCCCATTGGAATTTGGAAGGCGTTAATTGAGGAGGCCAAGGGACGGGTGTTTTGAAGCTTTCCTCTTGGAATTGCGATCCGTATCGTTTCATATTTTGTTGCATGATTTGGAAAATGATGAGCCCACGTTTCTGTGTGAACGGGTACCATTCCATTAAAAAAAAATCGTGTTGCCCTGTTAAACCCGCCAAGATAGATATGAACAAACAACCAGCCAAATAGCGAAATTTTGTTTCTGTTTTCATTTCGAAAATTTAGATAGTAAAATCCATCAGCGTTCGTCTATTCGCAAAAAAAAAAACCATCAGCGTTCGTCTGATTTGTTCCGAAACCTCTCCCTAGCACTAGTTGGCAGTTGCAAATGCTTGCGTTTTCCCGAGTCTTTTCTTGCAATCTTGACTTGCCAAATTGTTATGGGGAATAAAGTTTGGACATATTGGACACAACTAAGAAATGTATAATACGGACAGAACAACTTATAATATGGGAAATCCAGTAGCAAGTAGTGATACTTCATATCTACACGCCGTTACGTACAAACACATTGCAGACGTGCATTACTGACTACACAATACGACAGCTTTTACTTACAGGAATTTACACTACCGCAGTAGCTGTGGGTTAAGCACAGTTAGACAGATTGCTTATACTTGCAGTAGCTTATGTACACAGTAAACTCTTGTACGCTACAACACTTGCAACACCTAAATCCTGCATCCTTTCGATTCATTTCGACACATGGACTGTACAATCGGGGTTTGGTTCTCTGTCTACAACTCTACCAGTCTAGTGCGCTGCCAGACTCTTGCAAGAACTGAGGAACCAATCTGATCTGAATATCTGATCAATAATCCTGAGAAAGGTGTAACGGAAACTGGTACTTGCATTGCATCTATACCCTCACTTCAACTATATCCCCATCCTTGAGCTCTGTTTGGGGCAGCACTAGTTGGCCATTGACCCAAAGTAGCTTCCCTTCAACGCCCATTCTTCTAGCAGCATCAGCGGCTGTGCTACCAGTGCTCATCCTCATAATCTTCCCGTTCGGCCAGAAGATTATGGCCACCTCATGCAGGATTGGTTTTGTGCAGGTGCTTACACCAAGACTTTTCTCTGCCAAAGATGTGCCACGACGAACTTGCTCCTCCCATTGAAGCATGGTCCTGAGCAAATGCACCTGTCGGAGCACATGGAAACAATAAGGATTCATATTATTCCTTTCCTTTGGAATACCTAGCAATTCCACAAGAAAGAAGCGAGAGACAGAGAGATAAGTAGATGTAGACACTGAATTGTGCAAGAACAGCAGCTCCAACGACTGTATAGAAGCTTTCCTTTCTCAAAATTGAGAGAACGCGTAGACGGATAGAGTATGCTAGCTAACCTTATTGTGGATGGGGTCACTTGATGGAGTAGAACTCGGAGGATCAGATGACGATTTATCAGCATAACTCGATTCAGATGGTAGACTGGAAGTCTCTTTGCCCTCAAATATGGCAGATACGACCATCCAATACTCTTCCTCTTCCTCTTCCGTCAAATCAATTATTTGAATAAATGTAGGCAAAAGTCTCCCAAATTGGTCTTGCTGCAACAAGACATTATCGATGTAAAGATATAATCATAACCATGACTTGAAATGGCATATTAGGACTTCAGGAAAAAAAATAGTAACTTGTGTCACTGCTACAATTTTCAGTTTCTTCAATGGTTCCAAATGTACATGCAAGAGCAGTCCTCTATTCTCAGATAATATAGAACAGAAGACAGAAGCAAAACAAAGTGATAAAGAGATAATAATGTTTCAGCTGTACAGACCTTATGAAATATGCCATCCTGGCATAATGTGTACCTCTCCAGATTTGTTGACCAATCACCATGTCCAGGTGCACACCACCACTTCTCAGAAACCTGAAATTAGTGTTGGTATTACTGTATTAGACAGAAAATAATTGATTTATCACAATAACACAGGAAGAGTGAAATTAATATCGCATCGACCTTCTTATGGAGCCTAGCATAGGCTTCCCAATGCTTCAACTGATAAGATGACCTTAGCTCAGCTACAGCTTCAGAAGCTTCAAGGCTAAAACTTACAGCAACAATCAATTCTTTCCCTCCTTTATCTATACTGCAAGTTGATTCAAACAGATATCAGCTGAAAGTTGATCTTCCAGAATAAAATACAGTTTATGTTTCTGAATGATGCTATACCTGACTATGACAGCTGCTAGCAAATGACTACCTTCAATTCTTAGCACTGGATGCCCCACTTTCAAAGAACTGTACTTTGATGGAAGATCATCTGGTATAGAACTTTCATCTTCTGAGGAACTAGATGAATATGATGTACTTTGGCTTATTCTCTTACTCATGCCACCTCTGTACTCAACTTTGCTCTCCTTATAAAGCCAATGAGCAGCAAGTCCATGTTCTGCGTACTCATGCATTCGCTGTGAAGAGTGGCCTCCATCAGGATAAGCATGAAGCATGAACTATACGAAGCTATTCAAATAAGAGAGAAAATTATTTACCTGGGTTCTAATTTGGACCTCCAGCCGTGAGCTATCAGATGCCTGAACGACTGTATGGAGTGACTACAGAGGGAAAAAACACCAGCAACTAATAAGCAAAAAAGAAGGGGGAATCAGACATGTACTACTATTTTCAGTAGCCTACAATTGTAAGCAAATCAGTTAAACTCTTGCCCAATCCATGATGGCACTGGCATACTACTATCCTGGGACCTGGGCCACCAATACAGTGCCACTGAAAAACTCAGAATGCTAACATTTGGAAAATTTCATCCTGGCTAGCATGTGCATTTTAGACTGGGCTACCGGCTCCAGGTTGCTAAGGGCACTGCCTCAAATTAACGAAGCAAGTTATGTGTAGATTGATGTTAGATGATTCTTACCTGGTAACCACTACCCTTAGGATTGATAATGTAGTCATCGAATTCCCCATCAATTGGAGTCCATAGCCTGCAGGTAGAGCAGACAATTTATGAAGCTTGAAAGCAAACAACTTAAAAGTTTTAAACTGAAACATCATCTTGTGAATTGTGGACTCAAATCAAATATAAAAACAGACATCAAATTAACCACAACGAACTTTCATGAGACAAACATGATAAGACCCAGTTATTAGGTAATACAGAAATAAGTTCACACATGTACAATGGTTTAAAGTTTTTTTTCCTTTTATCAAGTCATGCATTAGTATGTCTTGCCTCATTGACATGAGTAATTCCAGCAAAAAATGCTAGTTACCTGTGTACTATATCAAGAATGCTGTAACAACTCCGGACAGCAGGTCCATGCAATGCACCATTTTTGTCCCCAACAATCACCCTCAATGCTCGAGCATCATACACGTGTCTAATTCCTACATCTTTCCTTTTCATCTGTGGAGTTGGAATGCGTTAGACTGTTAGTAACTCAGGAAATCATCACACAGAATACAGTTGATACAAGAAAACTAATTTGATTAGACTAAAAATAATAATTTCCTCCAAAAGAAAAATAATTTGATTAAACTCAAAACTCCAGCACAACTTATTAAGTGTAAGGTCATGGCAGATGAGACATGCACTTATAAACAACACACTTGATTTTTCAGTATATAGTAGTAATACCTTGCAGTAGATACTGTATAAACTCTTGAGTCTACTCGACAAAGTCACTTCCATCCCAGGTATATACCTAAACAAGAAATTACATTATTCAAGAATTAAAAACCACTACAATATTAGTATTCTGCAAAGGTAACAAAATGAGGGACAGTTTTGTGCACTCCGGACATTAATAAGAATCGAGCTTACGATGTTGATATGAGTAATTCTCGCTCAAGTTCTTCCTCACAAGACGCTAAAGATGCTAATGCAACAGCAGCATCGTCAACAATCTTAGGTTTTGGTATAGGTTCTCCAGAACTACTATTGAGATTACTAAGGAAGTACGAGCGCCTCTTCCGATCCAAAAAGATGTCAAATGGCAATACGGCCTGCAATAGGTCCTGCACATAGAAAGCATAATTCATATATTAAGATATTGGATGTCACATACGGATGCTCTACCCGGCAACGAACATCAGAAATGATTCATTGCTTTTGTTCATATCTATATGTCCATATGAGAGGTAATGGCTGTTATATGAAAATACTAAAAATATGCCATTAGGAAATGCAAATGAGAATACTGATGAAAAATGTCAATCTGAATCAACTGACAATAAAAGATCAGTGTACAGGCATCACTGAAAACCTAAACATTTGCAATTTACAATACACTCACCTTCATATTTGTTTTTTCTTGGTTGCACGAACTAAACAAATCTTGGATAGATGCCATATGCCCATCTTTCATTGAGGCAAGCAACTCGCTTCTAATTGATGATCTTCTCATACTTTTAGATTTGCCCGTACTACTCCACATTAAAGTAAGTTCAGATCGTATTTTCTTGAAGATTTGAGGCTGCATGGATAACAGAGGTATTTAATAACAAAAATATACACATACATACAGTATGAAAGCGCATTACAGAGAAACTTTATTTAAAAAACAAAATAAAGGGTAAATAGAAGACCATCATAGGTTTGTTTGTGTGCCTTGCATGAATTTACCCATTTGAATGAATACACACTTTCAACAAGAAAATTGTTTCTTTGAAATTTCCAAAGCATCTAGATGCCTGTTAGACTCCTTGAAGTTCTATGGTACGAAGTAAACATTTCACAGTCAATCAATATGTCGAATAGAATTAAAACCTGAAGAACAGCAAAACATAAATCTTCCAGCTCAGCTTTCAAAGCCCAGACTCCCAAACGAGAAGCAAGTGAACACCAGACAGCCAATGTCTCTTGAGCAACAGCTTCAGCTTTCGGTACAGGAAGAGCATAACTGCAATAAAGCTTTCTGTAAGGTCCGAAACTTATGGAATCCAACAGCTCTTTGAAAGCATAGTGAAGCCAAGATTAGGAGTATCTCAATAAAACTGGACCATATCTGCATGCAGATAAAGTAAAGCACCTAAAAGGGTAAGCATCGAAATGAGTTGGACTGTCTTATGATACACCGAAATGATTCTTATGTTGCAAGGAGGCTGCAGGTGTGGTTCTATATGCTGCAGCAAGTTGGTCTCCAGGTTCCTGCGCCATGTTTTAGAGGATGATGTGTTCAGTGATTGGTGGATTGAGGTCAATTTCTTGGTGGCCTGGACATAAAATAAGGGGTTGAATTCTCTGATTGTTCTTAGTGCTTGGATGCTATGGAAGCGTCAGAATGATTGTGTCTTCAATGGAGTGTTTCCTAGCATCCAACGGGTGTTACTTCTTGCTAAAGAGGAGCTGAGCCACAGCTTTGGGGTATGCTGGTGCCAGGGGGTTAGCGCATCTGGACATTTGATTTAGGGCTGAGTGTGTCTTGGGTCGTTATCTTCCTTTCATGTGTGGCGCTAATGTAAACTAGTTCTGGTGTGGAGTATGTCGGGGTTGTAGTCTTGTACTTTCTTTTCCTTAATGCAATGACACACAGCTCTCTTGCGCGTTCGAGGGGCAAAAAAAGATCCACACTGCATTGCTATGGCTCATTCTCCATGAGCAGTCCTAATTCCTTCATATTTAGGCTTGCTATTTTCTGATGGAAATATTAGAAGCTGACAGAACATAACATGGAAAGGGAACACGGCGAATAAAGAGAATATCGATAAGAACTGAAGCTCTCAAACTTTTATAAGATAAAAAGGGCATATTTACATGTAAAAGATAAATAATAAGCAGGACACACTAAATAATGATGAAAGTCTTGATGTGACATACATAGTTCGCATATTGTGCAAGCGGTCTGCCAGCTTGATGAGCACCACACGAGGATCATCAACCATCCCCAGTAACATAACACGCAGATTATTTGCCTGACTGACAAAAAGAGGATAATCAAACCAGGGTTTCCAGAAAGCAGTGTTATATACTTTTCTGGCATCTGACAGTTTTTTCTAAAGAATGCTGATTAATTGTTCTGGCATCTGAAGATATTAAAATTCTACATAACAAGTGGACTGAAATAGTTCAATATAATCACATCACTATGCACTAAAGGCTAGCAGAAGGGAACATACTTCTTCGGATGTAAGAGTGCTCCCACCAGTGTTTTTTTGTCGATGCCTGCGCAGTAGCTGCGACGCACAGAAAACAATAATGAATAATAGCAAGAACTTTCCTGACGGAAATAAAGGACTCTCTCCAATCTCAAACAAGTAAAGTTGGATATATTCTTAAATAGGTCTTGTTTTTTGGTTTGTAGGAGGTATTTCCCTGAAGAGCACATGTTTAAAACTATTGGACGGTGTAGTTTGGATCAAATGAGCGTGGTGGGTTGGCTGATTGGGTGCCAGCTATTTAAATAAAGCTAATAAAGACTTTGGACAGATCAAAATTGCAAGAGCTAAATTTAACAACATGGAATAAAGGAATTGACATGTATAAGGTGTATAATGGATAGTTTGACATGCTTCAATATAATGGAGAAAAATGGAAATTGGCATGCTTCAATAATGTATTACATTCCAAAACCATATGTCTTGAGTACTTGAGCCAGCTAGGATTCCTCAACAATGTTAGCAGGGTATTATTTCTATGCTCAATAACGCATTTCACTAACATAGATGTTACCTGATTTATGTAGCTTAATTTTGATACACCAGATACCAAGCTAGCAACATCATCACCAAACTGCTCTTCTATGCTCTTCAAACTCTCTGATGTATCACAAACAACATCGTGAAGAATGCCAGCCACAACTGTATTGACCGCCTACAAGGGAAGAAAGAAGAAAAACACTCATCAAAAAAGAAAAGTATCATCAATTAAGCTTGTGAAGAAAAAATGAAGTATATACTCACGGAAAACAAAAAGAGAGGGAAGCCATACTCTTTCTCCAGTTGATGGAACCAAGGCGGCTAAAATTTTCCCAGTATGTATGCAGTGTGTAACATATGGATCTCCTGTTCTCCTAAATTGGCCAAGGTGCGCTGTACTAGCAAATACTATTGCTTTCTGCACCTTTGGGTCCTCAAATATTTGGTATCCTGTCACCTCTACTCCTTCAAATATAAGAGTATCTGCGAAGGCACAGAATGCAATATGAGATAGTGCACAGAATGATACAAACATCTAATGGGTGAAGATCATGTAGTCACAAATTGTTATTGGGTAATTGTGTCAATAGTTCCAACGGTGAAGTAAGAATGTTTCTACAATAAAACTACAAGGTACAAACCAAATTGGATTACTGATTTACAATGTTAAACTACAAAGCTCAAAAATCAATCCAGTGAGCTAGCATGTTGGCGTCTAACATTCTGATATTGAATGAAATACCTTTCGATAAAACAAGACAAAAATTGAAATAAGTTAAGATGCAATGACAACAGCATATTAGTCACCACGGATCCATGCTGACGAAATGGAAGCATAGAGGTATGCTCACTTCATTAGTTCGTTCCAAATAGAACCGTGCGTGCATGTCACTGAATGGCTTATGCCTGAAGATAACTGCTTATCGCATCCAAAAAACCAGTCATGTTTCAGTAATTAAACTGCTTGATGAAATGCTCCTATACTTCCAATTAGGTAGTCAATTCACAAGACTACAAGAGATCGATATAATTGCACAGAGAGCGTTGTTACCTGGCAACTGCTCGATGCGAGGCCACAGGAAGTCGACCTTGGTGGACAGGCACGCCCCCGAGGCGATCGCCACGGCCGTGACCGCGACCTGCGCGAGCGTCGACGCCACGGCGCCGTGCACCGCGCCGCTTCCCCCCGCGCCCGCGGCGGCCGCCGCCGCGATCACCTCCCGCGCCCCCACCAGCGCGGCCGAGGCCACCGCGAGGCGCGGGGCCACGTGGTCGAGCAGCACGCACCCCACCTTCATCCGCGCCCGCGTCGCCGCGGCCCCGCGCGCCCCGGCGGCCGCCGCCGGGAGCAGCGCGAGGCGGCGGCCGAGCATCCCGGAGTCGGAGGCTGACGTTGACGCCGGCGATGGCGTCATGCGAGCGAGCGAGCCGGGCGGGCGGCCTCGTTCCTATCTCATCCTCGCGACGAGGGTCACTCACACCGCGCGCGAGTGGCGACGAGCCGACGAGGAGTGGAGGGGATGAGCTGGGGAGAGCTGAGGCCGGGAGGGGCGGTCCGTTTGTGTGGCTGCTGCTGGGAACTGGGTCACGGGGCGCACGCCGAGTTGCGTTCGCTTGCTGCTTCGCTCCGCGTCTCCTCCTATTCTCTTGTTGCTGTGTTCGTCACGGTTCTCGCCTCTCTCCCCCTGCTTGCTGCTGTCTCCTCGGCTTGGTTCTCCAAGATATTTTTATTATTTTTTTATTTTATGTCAGGCATGATTGAAGATTCTCTTTTAAAAAAGAAATGGCACAACTACAGCCTACGTTGGCTGTTCTCGACCTGGATTATTCATACAAATATTAGGCACCTCATCAAATAAAATTTCCATACGTACCACACATTCAGATGTGTTCCAGAAGAATAGGTAGAAGACAATTAGGTGTAGCAGCCAACCAAAACATCCAGCCATAATTTTAGCAGGCACAGGGCTCATGTTTCGTGTATAACCTCCATCCCGATAAACCAACAGATCAGATATAAATTATAATGAGACCAGTTTGTCGAGATAAATTGCATTTGCCAACTCAAGTTTACAGAAACGTTTACATTAGTATCACAAGCATTTTGACTTATCAGTTCTCATATATGAACAAATGCATCCGCCTAGTTAGCTTTGTATGAACTTTCAACAAAATTTACAAGACCTACATCGCAGGTTAGATCATAGACAAGAAATGGTCATCCCCTTATCCCAGGGATGGGTACGATCCAGGACAAAAGCGCATCTTCCAGCCGAAGGATCTTACAGGCAGGCTTGCTGCTTAGAACAACGAAGTCCCTCCTGACGGTAGGCGACCTGAAGCTTGCAGTTCCTTCAGCGTGCTTGCCAACCAGTCCAAGCCCTCATATAGACCATCACCTTTGAGGGCACAGGAGCCCTGGATATGCCAGATGCGATTTTTCAAATCATAAAGGCCAAGGCCCTCGCACACCTCCATTGGTGTCATTGCCCCTTTCTGAAGAAACAAGGAAATTTACATCAGAAGTTTCAGTTAGCTAAGTCTAAAAAGTCCAAAGAGAGAGAAGCAGCAAAGATACGTCTACAGAGGGTGTTTATGCAGTAAGGTACAAGAAGTGGTCCAGAAACAGACTATCCCTAGCAACAAGCAAGCAAATGAGCCACAACTTGCAGCATGTAATAATATGTTTCATGGCACATGATACTCTCTTCTTTCATGCAGTACTCACCTCATAATAAGGATACCAAAGAAATACAATCTCATATACACATAAATTAAACTTAATATTGTGAGTAAAAGCTATCCAACAAACATACTTAAGGCATGACTGAAGCATTCTTTAAGAGAATAGGTTTTGATTTGTTCAGGAAAAAGAAATGACAAAATATTCAATGAAATGAAATTTTTTTTCATAGTGACTATTCTTCGTTCAAATGAAGTAAAGGTGCCTCTTGGAATACAAATGCACACTCAAAAAGCTTGGGCATCAATTTTCAGCACAAGAAACAAATATTCTGAAAAGACCACATTCCGTAAAAAAAAGGATTAGAAGTGGTGTCATCAATTTTTCGCACAAGACCAAATATTATGATATTAACATATTAAATCAAAGGAGACACATAAAGGATTTGAAGAGGAAAATACATTGCTAGCTGTCAAATACAGTATAAGAAAGCAGCGTTGTAACTTAGATAAAGGAGAAAGCATGTCCACTGCATTCAATTAAGATTGCTTTTAAGAATGTTTGTGTTAAAGTGTCAAGTGTTGTTGCCTCACCATATCTTGTTTATTGGCAAATACCAATATGACACTGTTAAGCATCAAAGGATCATTAATGATTGCCTGCAACAAAGGTATTTAATATTAGCTTGGTTAATGAAAGTTCAGTTCGCATATGAGGAGGTATGATTACAGCAATTCAAAAGACCTGAAATTCAGCTTTGGCTTTTCCAATTCTCTCTCGATCCAATGAATCAACCACATAGATCTGCAAGTCAGAAGATGCATAAAGATTAAGCATTCTATTATAAAGTATAACTGACCATAATTGTGCAAAAAAAAAAACAGAATTCGAAACTGATCCCTTGTGGAGGAAGAGGGAAATGAATAAAGTTTCAGTTATAAAATACTTTAATAAAGGGTATCCCCAGTACCACACTAATCCATTGAACAAATACTTTCAGAAACAGCCCTGGAGATCACAGGCAACGTGATTCACATTACCGAATGCTTTCAAGAGCCACTAATTCACTATGTCAACCATAAGTGACATAACTCAGTGAGCAGAATGATTACACAGTAAAGGGCACAGGAAATTATCATTTTGTAAAATTTATTTTTAACTACAAAGTAAGTAAATGAACATACCAAGCCATCCGTGTTGTTGAAGTAGTGCCTCCACAGGGGCCTCAATTTCTCTTGGCCACCGACATCCCAAACAGTAAACATCACATTCTTGTACTCAACTTTCTCGACATTGAAACCTAGGGGTAGTAGCATAAGAAACATAGCATCATCACTTACTTTGCACTTTGCAGGCAAAGCAAAACATGTTTCTCGAATTGACCTCATAAAACCCTTAAAACATACTAGCTGATAGGGTAAAGCTGTTTAGCAGGATAACTGATTGGCTATTAGGAGTTTGCTATCTATAGAGCAATAAGTATTTAATCACAAGAGATGTACTGATAATCTAAGGGTTACTGATAATCTAAGGGTGCTCAGCTAATCATTAGGACAAATCTGTAACAGCAAAGTCGCAACCCTCATCTAGCAAAAGCATAAATTTCTTCCTCAGTTCCTCTTTGCCTCAGTAACACATCAGTAACTTCTTGGTAACATTAAGTCAACTAAAACAAAAAATCATCATAGTAATCAGTTTCTGGAACCTACCAATCGTGGGAACAGTCGACAAAACCTCCCCGATATGCAGCTTGTACAGGATGGTAGTTTTGCCCGCGGCATCCAGCCCAAGCATCACGACCTGAAATTAAGCATCACGAAAACAAAATCAACAAGATGATACAAGAAAGCAGTTCGTGAAAATCAGTCAGACAGCGGGGACAAAAATCTCAGAAAAAATACAACCATACCCTCATCTCGCTGGTGCCGAAGAAGGCATCGAACAGCTTGCGGAACGCCTGCCCCATCCGCGCAAAGAAATCCACTTCCCTCACCGCGCAGCGAAATCCACTCCCCTCACCGTGCGAGCACCGGATTTTGTGGCTTCGTCTTTCTCCAAGTCGCCGGAGCTGATGAAAGCTGGCGAGGTTCTTGGTGCTTGCGGAGCAGTCAGCCAGAACTAGTCGTGCAAGCCTTTGTGACGAAGGTTAGAAGTTTCGCGAGAATATGCCCATGGGAACGCATCTGGGCCGTCTGCTCCTTTACACGAGCGGTGGGATGGAGAGGTGGGTGCGCGTAGCAAGCACGCGGTCTGCGACACCGTCCCGTCAAACGATGCGTACGGCGGCGCACACCGTTTTTATTCCCTGTTTTCATGCTGGGCCAGAAAAGACCAGTGGAAGCAAAATGGAGGCCCAATCCAACCGCTTCAATTTATTTGAAAAATGCATTAGCCACATCAAATTTGGAATTCAAGACCCCCAAAAAAATTGGAATTCAGAAAAATCCTTTGACAAATTGGAGTACAACTGTACAATAGAGAAGGTATACATTGACATTTATGTCATGTACTTTCAACTGGAAGAAGCAACCAAAAGTTTAAGAGAAACTGTTGTGCATTTCCTTTTTTTCAAAATCGAAAAAAAAATAGGGAAAAGTCCTCCGTTTTCTTCATACAATACCTCTGTTCTGTACATTTCCTATGGATAGATGTACTAGCCGTTGAGCCAGAACTTGCTAATTACGTTCACAGATCACAACTTGGCAATTGGGCAACATTGCAATGGACAGAGAGACGAGAAGCAAACAGAGCAGCTGCTAATCATGTCATGAGAACGGAGTCTTGAGTCTTCAGCTTGTAGTTCTTGGCGAAGGCAGTGTACACGAAGAAGTTGAGCGTGCACATGGCGGCCATGGCCCAGAAGAAGTAATCGAGGTGGCCCTGGTTGAGGTTGTCGGAGATCCACCCTGGACTACCCCCCGTGGCCGTGAACGCCGCCACGATGGCGTAGATGGACGAGCTCAGGTAGCTGCCCAGCGCGATGGTGAGCAGCGCGAGCGACGTGCACGTGCTCTTCATGGTCTCCGGCGCCTCGGCGTAGAAGAACTCCAGCTGCGCGATGTAGCAGAACACCTCCGCGCCGGCCAGGAAGAAGTACTGCGGGATCTGCCACGCGATGGTGATCTCCTCGCCGCGCGCCGCGCTGCCGAGCCGCTTCATCTCCACGAGCGCCGAGATCGCCATCGCTAGAGCCATGAGGAGCCGTCCGGCGCCCATGCGCTGCAGCTGCGTCGGCTCGCCGTTGCCGCCGAACGAGAATCCACTTTCCCTCAGCGCTGGCACGATCACCTTGCTGTAAAGCAGCACCCATGTCAGGACGCAGACCACCTCAAACGAGCCCATCGACGCCGCCGGCACCTTCACCGACAGGATGGACACGTTCATGGCGTTGCCCTGCTGGATGAAGGTGGTGTTCATCTGCGTGTACGCCGAGGACATGACGATGCTGGTGACCCAGATGGGCAGTAGCCGCAGCAGGATCTTGAGCTCCTCCCCCTGCATCATGGTGCGGAGATTCCACGACGAGCCCGCCTCCTCCGGTATATCCTTCAAGTCCGACTCGCAGATGATGTCCACCTTGTCGCCGCCCTCGTAGAGCGTGCCAGCGTCGGCGGGCTCCTTGCCGGTGGCCGTGGGGCGCTTGTACATGGGCGTGGCGAGCACGAAGGCGGCGAAGGCGATCGCGATGCAGGCGGTGGAGATGCCAAAGCCGAGGCCCCAGCTGACTTTCTCCTGGATCCACACGATGAAGAGACCAGAGACGATCGGGCCGAAGTCGACGCAGAGGTAGAACCAGCTGAAGAACGACCCCTTGCTCTCACGATCCACCGCGTTTTCGTCGTCGAACTGCTCCGCGCCGAACGGCAGCAGCGACGACCGCACCCCGCCGCTCCCGATCGCGACGAGGTACAGCCCCACGAACGCTACGGTCTGCGCGCTGAACACCGAAGAGGTAGCGAGCACCGTGGCCGTCGGCATGAATGCGGAGAAGGTCACCAGGATCATCCCCTGCAGATGGCACACGCAGATAGAATCAGTTACCATGAGGACGTGACTGATCAATGTTCGTTTCGGGAATGCAAGAGCATGCGTGAGTTAGCAATTTAGTTAGGTTGAGGTTGGGATGAAATACGTGCTCAGGTACATTCTTAAAAAAAATGCAGGGCGCATACAAGAAGGTAGATGGTGAGGGAGACGAGGATGGTGTTGTAGTTGCCCCAGAAGGCATCGGCGATGATGGCGCCGAAGATCGGCGTCAGGTAGCTGGTGCCGAACCACATGGTGACGTTGGAGGCGCTGGCCAGGTTGCTGCCGTGGAGGACGGTCTCCAGGTACATCACCAGGTTCGTCGAGATGCCATTGAACGCTGTGCTCTCCAGGCACTCGAACCCTGCACGCAGCAGCGGCCCTCCAGCAATTAGTACAGGCTCGAACACATAAATAATGTTCCAAAGTTCTTAGATTTGGTTCTTTATAAATTATGAGAGTAAAACTACCATCTTGTGTCTGCATTTTCCCCTAGAAAAAGGTGTGCATAAATATTCTGTTCCTCGGAAAGAACAATTGCAGCATGGAGCTTTCCTCACCGAGAACTACCATTGGCGCCTTGCTGCCGGTGCATTCTTTATCATTCAGGAGCGGCACTTGCAAGCTATCGTCCTGGGTCTCTGGCCCGTGACCCTGCAGTGGAGAAAACTGTGCAAATTGTCTGTCACTGACAAGAGAATCTGCGTAGTTTAAATGTGCACTGTACAAATTGGTTGAGATCTTTTGTGCTTTTCTGAGCATGAGCACGTACAGTACAAAGAGGCAGATTGTTCATAACAGATAAAACTAAATCGATTGATTGAACACAACCAAGACAATGTTTCTTTACCTTTTCCGTGCCTCCTGGTACAGGGCTCCTCGCTCCAATCGTCCATCGCAGCCGATCCGCCGTGCGCGGCGTCTGCCCGCGTGGAGTGCTCCTCGGTCCGAAGGATCGCTGCCGATCCGGCGTCGGCGTGCGGGGCGTCAGTGTCAGGTGGCGTGGAGTGCCCATGGAGGGTGAGCGCCTGAGACCTGATGGAAGAGCGAGCAGCTAGAAGCAGCAGAGTGTACAGCGTCAGTTGTCGTCGTCATGCTCATGCTTGAATGTATGTTGGGCTAGTCCCAAAACAGTTGGACACATGCATGGACCCAAAGGCTTTGACAAGCATATAAAGTTATAAACCGTTTGGGATGGGTCAATGGGTGGAGAGGACGATAAAACATACTCAAACATGAATCTTTGTTCTTTGACTGCATATTTTGGGAGGGAAATTCAAGCAACAAATAAATTGTCCTTAACAAAAGTTTCCTTTATGAATTTGCGCTCGTATCATGGAAATATAAAGGATATTATATTAAAGTGATGACAATAAGAAGTGCCGCGGTGGGTATGCAATGTGCCATTTCAATCTCCATTGTAAAAAAATAAAATTTATTTGCATGTGTGTAGTGTATACAGCAACTCTCAACCATTTAATAAGTTCATTTCCATTTTAGACTTGGTCTTTGTTGCTGGCGGCTAGAGCTAGAGCTACCTACTCCTCCCATGTCCTCATCCCAACTCCCAACCGCCGCCCTGTGTCCTTGAGAAATGGAAATAGTCTCTCTTCCACGCATGCAGAACGAAGCCTACTCCATTTGAGAGATAGAGAACGAAATGAAAAGGAGCTAGGTTACCTTGGGCCGGAGCCACGCGCGCTCGCCCCTCTCCATGGCGTCCCCTGCATCCATGCCGATCGAGGTAGCTCCTGCCTCCTGGGAACGGGTATGAGCTCCCGCGCAGAGAGCCGTGCTTCTCCTAGCGCGCTCCGGCGCCTTCCTCTCCTCCGCCCGGGCTCCGGCCGCCGCCTCCTCTTCGCTGCTCCGGCGACGTGCTGGTGCCGAGCTGCTGCGACGAAGCAGGCTGCTGATTATATAGGAAGCGCGCGGGCACTAACGGACGGTTGGTGAATGGCGAGCTCGATCGGGACTGGGCCACTGGGGGCGAATTGATAAGGGGCAGATCAAGGCAAGTTGCTGTCGGCTCACGTAAAATAATTGGGGCGCGCGAGGCGAGACCGCTTCAAAACAGCGTGGTTTTTCACCGGGGCAAGGCAGCTGCGGCGCAGATGTGCACAGCACGAGCCCTGAAAGCCTTGACCTTCCCTGCACTTGCTGGTGATGCCGACCTGGGTAGAACGGTCGTTTCTCGATCGCTACACGCCGAGTCGGCGGGGCCTGCCTGTAAGTGGCACGGCTGCAACCTGCAGGCTCCGCGGTTGCGGTTGCAGCGCCGCCGCAAGGGGCCAACGGGGGCAAGTGAGGCTCTTCTGGTGAACTGTCGAGCTCGACCGCCACGTGGATCCTCCGGTGCTCGTACGCTCAGGCTCCGGTCAGCCGCCGCGGCGGCGGCGAAGTGTGGGTGCCATGTCGGATGCGTTTACCTGATTACCTCCTGGATGAATTATATGTATACTTTTCTTGAAGCCCTTTCAAAAAAAAAAATCTGTATATACTGCAGGGCAGGCGTGTGGTGTTTTATTTCGGCGCCAGGAAATGGATTAACAGCCGCCCGCTGCCCAGTTCGTCAGACTTCGGTAGGTGCCACCATGATAGGATATGGATATGGATATGGCTAATGGCTTAGTTGAGGCGACCAAATCCGGGGTTAGTCTAGTCGGCCAATATGATTGAGAATTCGAGATGACAGGAGGCCATTGATCTAGTCCGGACCTTTCCTTTTAGCTGTTTGCATCAGTAGCAGTCGCCAATAAGAGCGTGGATACAGTCCAGCAGCCTCCTGCCTCCAAGGCAGAAAGACGGAGGAGGATCGATCTGTCACCATTTTGGTTTCGGAGTTTGCCTCTGTTCGCTCACACTGGTCAAGAGATTACCCAGTAATTAATTCTTCAGTCTTCAGTAGTTCAGTGCTAGACCAAGGAAGGGGTCCTGGAAAAAGCATGCGAGACAGCACGTCCTGCTTGCTGAAGTTCCTTTTTTTCCCCTCCTTCTCAACTCCAGTTGGCGTGCCAACATGTCCGGATAATTTATTTGGGGTTGAAGGCAAGTGGCAGGTTGCTTACGCACGTAGCAATGTTCTTCTGGGCTCTGGTAACAAAGGTTCCATACCATGAAGATAAACGATCTGGTTAATGGATCAAGAGAACAAATATATTACTCCGAAAAAAGGAACAAATATATCTATCCTCATATGTATTTGTTGTATCATGGTAAATCAGGGCTCAACAGAACTACAGGACATAGTAGAAATACAGTAATAATGGATAAAATAGGCAACAACAGCTTTGATTTGTTTCATCTACACTAATGGATCAAAGTGATTCACAACAAATACTCCTTTTTGGTGGGTGTTATAAGTGTTTGATCTTTCAAAGGAGACAAGACAACCAGCAAAATAGTCAAATGGGTCATCAATTCGGTCGGAGAAGAGGACATTGAGCAGTTGCACTGACCGCTTCCAAAAGATCTAATTCGTGCGGGATCTCAAGGAGCCTTGAAGAGTTGCCCTCCTGTTTGCGGATGCACATCAGTGCAATGGGATATCCACTTATGGCAGCACATGGACATCGATATCCTGTAGGGGCTGTTTGGAGTGCCGCCTAACCTGCCACGGCGCGCCACACTTTTTTCCGCCGTAGGTGTGGCGGCCGTTTTGAGCGCCACAAGTTAGGCAGGGTGTGGCGGGTTAGGCGGCGCTCCAAGCAGTCCCGTAATCTTTCAGCCGTGTTCAACAGTATGAAAACATTCCCAAAAGAGTATAAAACGGTTACTGCGAAAGGAATTTGCGCATTTATTTCCAAAGAAAAAGAGAAAAAAGAGGCCACACTCTCTTTAGTTTTTAGATTTGTACCACCGAGTAAATTACACTTTTGACCATTGCCGCTGCATTATTCATGATTTAGCTTCTCTCTCTCTCTCTCTCTCTCTCTCTCTCTCTCTCTCTCTGAATATCGCGCTCGGCCATCGTGTGGGCTGAAAGTGGAGCAGAGTTGGGCCGCAACCCATGGAGCGGTGGGCTGGGCCATCTCATTTACTCTCCTACATGCAGCATTTCAGCATTTTGTGATTAGTGGTGTTGTTTCTAACTACGGAATTCCTAAACATCACTCGAGTAAAATCTATTTCTTCACATCACTCGATTTTTTATCTGTTGAATGTCTTTTCCAAGCTGGGCCATGAGACAACCGTAGAGATTATTGCAGCCCACTGCGTCGCTTGGCGGGGAGCAAGAACGCGTGCATGCGGGCCGATAGCCACGGCCACTACTAGCTTTTCGCCAGCAGCTGCGATCTGGCCGAGCAGCCTTGCGGCATCGACATTCCCTTCGGTCAGTCAACACATGTTGGCCCACAACTACGGCATGTGATGTGGCAGTGTTTCTTTACTGAACCTGTTAAACTAGCTAGACACTTTTGTGCGGATGAGATTTATTTTTATGCTTTATAGTTAAATTGGAAAAGTTAGATTGTTTTATATTTTCTAGATCCGTGGACCGTGGGTGGTTATTCAAATCGATTTATATTTTTCTTTGTAGGATCCAAAAATTCAAATTGTTTTTTGTGAAATCGCAATATTTTGGACTAAGTCTAAGGTACCTTTAATTTATTTTGGTTATGTTTATTTGTTGTAACTTTTATGCAGGGTGTATTTTTTTTACTCTGATGAAATTAGTGGAAGAGTTTGTATTGTTTTGTAAGACAAAAGTATGTATGAGGTGAAATACAACGGCAAGATATTATTGTCCTTGTTATATTTGCATTGTTAATCATTTTCCTCAAGTCACTTTTTTTTGTAGTAGCAAAATGGTTGTTTCTTTTTTGCTAGAGTTTTAGAAAGGTGCTCCCAGTAGCGGGCTAGTATCCTACACAATACCAAGTCCAAACTCTCAACTAATGGCGCACATAAAAGATGCATAGCACTGTACTTTATGCAAATCACTAATAAATGATGTGTTGGCAAGAGAGAAAAATTTACGCCTACTGAGTTATGTTTATGAAAATTTAAAACTTATGAAGTTTTTATGGTTAGCTATAGATCGGAGCAGGAGCTACAAACGATAATGTTGAATTTTGGCTGCAAAGAGTGAAAAAAAGCTAATCAATAATCAATGAAGGGGCAAAACTCAAATCAATGCTGTGAGAGAGCAACCAAGGAAATTATTATTAATTTTTCCCCCACTGGTTAGCTCCTGTGACCAGCGTGCGTGGGCAGCATACCGATCTGCACATCTGACGTCTGGACCGAGGCACTGAGCCCAATCAGAGAGAGCTGCCGTCTACTGGGCCATGGCCCATGAGGTAAGAGTTGCCGTTATTCGGTTGATCCAGCTTCACGTTTTCAGTCGTTTTTTCTCCGACAGTTTCATGTGTATAAAACGGTTGATTTTCTGTTTTTTATCACTCAATATTTGTTAACTAGCAATGCTACGTGGCTTCATCTTATTGGTCTAAAAATTGACTTCATCTTATTGGTCTGAAAATTGACTGATGCCATTAAATTTTTACTCGATTGTTTTTTAAAATAGGGTTCTAAACCCCAACCATACGAGATGGCTTAAATCTGTGCACATGGATTCAAACGGTGGTTGCTAGCTTCACTCTACAATAAAATAAGCTAGCCCACGACTAGAGTCCGTTTGCAACTATCATCACTCTTTTTCCTCACAAAAAAATATCATAACTCTCAAAGCATGCAACATCTGAACTCCTATGGCCAACAGGAACAAGATACAAAGTTACAAATTAGATTTTATTGAGTACACACATCGTAGAATCAATCCGTGTAGTCTATCGTCTCTAACTTATTATATCCACAATCTTAATATAATACATTCGCCGAGAGAGTCTAGAAATTCCGACGTTAATAAAAAAGAGAAAGATTTATACCGTTGGATTCTATAAAGATTTAACGGTCTAAACTATTCTAAAAAATCCCTATCAAGCATGACTAATAAATATATAATTTAGAATTCTTTTAAAAAGAAATTACCTACAATCAGAGGTGGAGCTACACTGTAGACGTGGTGGGGGCGGCCGCCCCATCTACCGGCGCACTCATCACGGTACCCCCTCTTCCTCCAATGGCAGCTGCTCCCACCATTTTCTTTTTCCGAGCTGAGCGTTGGCCACCATGGCAATTAGCAAGATCAGGTGAGCGCAAGAAGAAGATGATATCCTATTGGGCCTTATGTTGTTACCCAACCTTTCCAACAGCAGCCGATAGGTAAAAGATTCAACTGCCTAATTCTCCTAGCACCTGTTCTAGCGCGCGGCTCACCAGCAGCGGTCTCATGCGCGCAGAGCTGGAGCATCCGCAGGCAAATCGACCGACAACACGTCCGTGTTAGAGAGACTATGGCCGTTTAGGCCACGGAAGTTTGAGGCAATAATAGATCTACGATGCTCTTATATGTTCTGGGCCGCAAGCACGCTGCGTGGAGGAGGTGAACATGAACAGGTGTGGCGTGCGCGTGACACGGCGGCAGCTTGATTCATGGAAAGGAGGAACACGAGCAACACGATGTTGGCATTGTCGTGGCTGCCGGCAAGCCGCTAGAGACAGAGCAGGGGCAGCTTGGTGAGCAATAGGACTCGGCCAATGGTGAGGGGCCAGCAGAAGGTCGCAAGATCGGTGCTTGGCAACAAGAGCACCAAACCAAATGGTGCGAATTGGTGCGATTGCAATATGTGAATGCGGTGTGAATTGGTGCATATTCCGTGTGTTTGATTCAGTCTCTCATTACATTTCGCTATATCTATATTTTTTTCTGACTCCACCATTATCTACAAGATACGGTATGAGATGAAAATAGAAACATATTTAATTTGACCTTTACTCCTACATATAGTTTGAAAAGGAAATAGAGATAGATCATTTTTAACTGTAGAAGATAGTATGTGTGGAGCAATCAAATACATGTAGGGCAGATACGTGTAGAGCTCCCAACCTCCTCACCGGGGATCCCTTCTCTTGCATTGTAGCTCAACCCACTAGACTATATAAGGAGGAGCTGGCTCTTCTTTTTCTCGGTCTCAACTCTTTTCCACTCACATATGAACACAGCTTACAAGCGTCCCGTCCATACTGGACGTAGGCTCTTTGAGTGTTAGCCATTGAGCTGAGAAGCGTGGCGCTAAATTACTAGCCAGTGATCGAAACACTGACACAAAATTTAGAAATATTTTATTATAATTTTAGTAAAAAATATGATTAAATAGGTGCCACTTAGTTTTATGATGATTCAATGGTCTAGAGAAAATTTAAAGAATCAGAGTCAAATCCAATTAACAAATAAATAAAAATAGAATCTGAAAAAAAAATATTAGTTGAACAAAGAGTCCATATTAAACATAATTAATAAATATCTGAATTTGAAATAAAAATTTAGTAGTTAATTTATATGCGAACCGAGAAGCAAAATCGCTAATAAAGGGTATCGGATAAATATAATTAATAAATGATTAAAATTTAGGACTAAAATAATAAAAAATTGTTTCTAAAATTTTCATCTAGATTGGAAGCTAATTACTTGCGTAAAGAGCCAATTATAACATAATTCGTTAGTAGATAAATCCTAAATTAGGACTTATAATTACCACGATAATAAAAATAATTTCTACAATTAATTTTTATGATAATCTAATAGTCTATCTAAGAACCCATGATAATTACAATTTATGATAAATGATGAATAGCTAAATTCAGAATTAAAGTAATAGTAAGATTAGTAGTACCCTACATTAATTGGAACAAAAATAGCAAAATAAATAGTGCATGCCAAAACCAATTAATCAAAAACTAAATTTGAGAAAAGAAATAAAAAGCGTATTTAATTTTCATTAATATTTAGAAGCATATTAATTAAATAAAGGGACCATGTAGAATATATTAATAGATGAATTTAAAATAAAGATATTATACTCTTACCTTTATATTCAGTAGATAAATTTTGAAATAAAATAATGAATCACCATGCTCATCTAGAAGGACTAGAAACTCTTAAACAGTGGAAGAGGTGACAAATGATAATTATGGCCAAAACTATTAGCATGAACAACAGAAAATATTATTTGTAATTTATTTCAAGTAAAAAGAAATCGGAATGTGTAACGCCCTGAAAATCCACCAGATTAAAACACACGCTAGAATACTTCGTTTAGAAATCACTCGCCGTCAAAATCCTAGCCCTAACCGGATCGCTGTCCCGTTCCGCACCGTTCGGTAGCTTGTCGACGCGCGCAACCGCTTTCCTCAATTAGCGCCGGCGCAAGTCCTTTCTCGCGCGGCGCGCGAATCCTGCGCGCGCGTGGCCGACCGGCCGCGGTCGCCGCCGCGACCGGCGCCGACGCGCCCCTCCCTTTTCTCCCTCTTCTTTTATCTCTTTTCTCTCTCCCTTCTATTTCTTTTCTCTTTCCTTTTTCTTTCTTTCTTTCCTTTCTTCCTTCCTTTCTCCTTTCCCCCTCTCCTCCCTCCTCCTCTCCCCTGCTTCCGAGCGCCGCTCTGCCACGCCGGCCCCTCCTGCTTGGCCCCCGAGCCGCGGCCCCTCCCCTCCTGCGCACGCGCCGCGCGTGGCCGCGCGCCGCGCCGCGCCAGCCGCCGCTTGCGCTCCGCCTCGGGCCCGCGCCACGCCACGCCCCGGGCGCACGAGCGCGCTCTGTTCCCGCGCGTGCCGCGCCGCCCGTCGCTGCGCCGCCCCGCTGCGCGCGCGCCGTCGTCCTGTGCCGCACAGCGCCGCCCTTGTGCCCGGCTGCCCGTGCCCACGCGCGCGCACGCGCGTGCACCGCGTGCCGCGCCGCCCGCCGTGCCGCCCGTCGCTTCGCGCGCACGGCCGAGCCGTGGCGACGCGCCGCCCGCCGCTGCCGCACCCCGCCTCGCCGCCCACGCCGCCCCCTGTGCGCACAGCACCCGGCCCCTCCCCACGTGCTTGACGCCGCCTTGACGCCCGCGCCCCGTTGCACGCCGCGTCGCGACCCGGGCGCCATTAATGGCCGCCCGGAGCCGCTCCGCCGGCCACCACTCGCCCGCCCACTCGGCCGCCTATAAATAGGCCCTCGCGCAGCCCCTCGTTCCCCCACAGCTTCCACCGCCGCCTCCTGCCTCTCCCCGCGCCCCCATCGCCGCCCGCCCGTGTCGCACCACCCGCCGCCACCGCCTCCCGTCGACCGGCCTCCACGCGCCACCCCGGCCCGAGGTGAGGGCGGGAATCGAACCCCCTCTTCCCCCTCTCCCTTTTCCCCCACGCGCTCGAGCCGCCCCGGGCCTCGGCCGCCGGGATTGGGCCGGCGCCGAGCCCCCTTTCCCCCCCCCCTCCTCTGTTTCCTGCGACAGGAGGAAGAAGAAGGGGTGATTTCGCCCTTAACCCCCCCCTTCTTTCCTATTTGGTTAAGAGCCCTTCCACCCTCGTGCTCTTTTGCAGAAAAGTCCCTTTTTGCATTTTCTTTCAAACCAAGTCCCTCCACTATATAAACTTATTTCCAAATTGGCCCCCACACTTATTTTTGCTGCACCCTAATACTTCTAGAATTTGCAAATAAGCCCTGTCCTTTCCAGGAAGTCTACAAATGAGCCCCTGGACCCCTGAAACCATCTTTAACTCGTCATTTTATGTGCGAAATGACCTCCGATCGACCTGAAACTTTACCACGCCCTTTCTAGTATAGTTCTAGCCATGCCATTAAGAAACCACTCAAAGATATTACCCCTACCTCCGTAACTAAACTATTTCCGATTCAAGCTCAACGATAAAGGCTTTTGGTTCGTTCGCTTGATCGTGTGCCTGTTTGTTTGCGTCTTAGGAGATGGAGTGAACGAGGAAGGTCCCGACCGTGATCAAGTGAACGAGGATCAGTCTTGCGACCCCGAACCCGAAGGACAGCGTTTCGATCAGGACTTCCCGCAAGGGTTTGATGATGACAAGTTCAATTCCGCCCTTTGATGCATGTTTCTGTCCTAGTTTTTATAAACACAACCCAGTGGCCTATTTTATAAAATTGCATGGTTTTGCGTGCTGAAGACATGGTAGGATAGCCACCCTTGTTTGTGATAACCATACCTTGACCACCTGATTTTATAAAGAAAAATGCGTGTGTGTGGGAAGGGTTAAAATGTGGTTTTGAAAGACGAGTTAGACGGGATGGATGGCATTTCTGTGTGAATTGCCGTCGGTGTGCTCGTACCTGTGTGGTAGGGCAAGGAAGGGAGATGTCCGTCCTGTCACCCCTAAGGACCGAGTTGTTGTGACATCTCACCTAGCTTCCTGTCGTGCAAACCACTTGACCGTTGTATGTGCAACGGCTTAGTTTAAACCCCACTAGTTAGTCTGATAGCCATCAGGAGAGCTGAGAGCAACGGGTGATCAAGGAGAAGGGATAAGCTCTGCGTGACTTATGCCCTGGTTAAACCTCGGAGATAGGTTGAATGACCCCTTGATGGATTCCGTGGTGGCTAGTCAGGTCTAGCTAAGGTGGGTAACGGCTTTGATGGGATCTGCACCGGCACTAAGATGTTCGTGCTGTGGTACCCCACCTGTGGGTAAAGTTGCACACCTCTGCAGAGTTAAAACCTATTCGAATAGCCATGCCCACGGTATTGGGCAAGTTATGGTGTGGTCACATAACTAGTGTTTCTCTTTGGGAATGGTTGGGCTGGCGTGAGTTGTTTGGAAAGTGTCCGGCAGATGTGCCGTGTGCTACGGTGGACGGGGAGTCCGGTAGCAGTTTAAAACTTGGATCCTGCGTGGATCAACATCGTATGCTCTTTGGTACTTGAAAGCTTGTTTTGAAAATGTTTTAAACGAACCCTTGCATGCAACCGAGCTTTCCGCAAATAAACCCTAACATCATCCTTGGATTATCCTGTGCATTTAATTCTGTTATACCCCCTCCGTGGGTGAGATTGGACTTGCTGAGTACGTTTGTACTCACCCCATTCTTACTTTTACAGTGGAAGACCCAGACTACGTCCCTGAAGACATCGAGTAGGGTTTCGTCCTGCACCCAGTCTTGCCTGTGGTTAAGGCCACCGTTGGAGTTCCGCATGGCGCAAGACTCTGATGATCCTCTTTTCGTAGCTAGTGTAGTAGTGTGGGTTCTAGTTGTAATCCTCGCGATAGTGGCGCTTCACTGCCCATTACCGCGTAGAGTTGTACGGTGATGTACCATCTGATGTAATAAAAGTGTTATCAGCCTCCTGGAACTGATAAAGCAACACTTTTAAGTCTTCCCTGATGGGGGACGCTTCAGAATGTTAGCTAGAAAAAGTTAGTTAGCCGCGCTATTTGCCCGGAGCACCTAGTTATGAAAGTGCGCATGTGGTAAGCTTTGCAAATACTCCGTACTGAATAACCTTCCTGTCAGCATGAACATGTGATCAACAGTACAATAGTAACATTAGACTTAAAATGAAAAAAAAACTTTGCCGGTACATTGACATTCAAGAAAAACTGTATTACAATTTCAAATGAAAAACTGTTGCTGCCACAGCAATCTGTGCAGCTTCCTTTTTCAATGAAAAAGGAAAAACTAAAATGGAAAAGATAATGCAACTTCCTACTACTGTAGTAACTGTACTGTACCACTGTACGTTTCCTATCTACTGTGTCCTAGCCGTTGAGCCAGTACTTGCTTGTTACCCATCACCAATTACCAGTCGGCAATTGTGCAAAAATGCAATGGAATCTCCAAGACGGAAGCGAGCAGCTTGTAATCACGTCATGAGAGCACCGTCTTGAGCTTGTAGTTCTTGGCGAAGCCGCTGTACACGACGAAGTTGAGCGTGCACATGGCGGCCATGGTCCAGAAGAAGTAATCGAGGTGTCCCTGATTAAGGTCGTCGCAGATCCACCCGGGACTGTCCGCCGTGGCCGTGAACGCCGCCACGATGGCGTAGATGAAAGAGCTCAGGTAGCTCCCCAGCGCGATGGTGAGCAGCGCCAGAGACGTGCACGTGCTCTTCATGGTGTCCGGTGCCTCGGCGTAGAAGAACTCCAGCTGCGCGATGTAGCAGAACACCTCTGCGCCGGCGAGGAAGAAGTACTGCGGGAGCTGCCACGCGATGGTGATCTGCTCGCCGCGCGCCGCGCTGTCGAGCCGCTTCATCTCAACGAGCGCCGAGACCGCCATGGCCAGAGCCATGAGGAGCCGTCCGGCGCCCATGCGCTGCAGCTGCGACGGCTCGCCGTCGCCACTAGAAGATAAGCTCCTCACAGCCGGCGCGATCACCTTGCTGTAGAGCAGCACCCACGTCAGGACGCAGGTCACCTCGAACGAGCCCATAGACGCCGCCGGCACCGACACCGACAGGATGGACATGTTCATGACGCTGCCCTGCTGGATGAAGGTGGTGTTCATCTGCGCGTACGCCGAGGACATGATTATGCTGGTGGCCCAGATGGGCAGGAGCCGCAGCAGGATCTTGAGCTCCTCCACCTGCGTCACGGTGCAGAGCTTCCAGGACGACCCGGCCTCCTCGGTTATCTCCTCAAAGTCTGACTCGGTGATGATGGCCGCCTTGTCGAGGAATGAGAACTCGCCGGTGTGCTCGATCTTGGGCTGATTGTCCACCTTGTCGCTGACCTCGTAGAGCATGCCTGCATCGGCGGGCACCTTGAGGGCGATCTTCCGGCAGGCGGCAACGATGACCTGGCTTAGACGCTTGAGCGGCGTGCCTGTGGGCATGCGGCGCTTGTACATGGGCGTGGCGAGCACGAAGGCACCGAAGGCGAGCGCGATGCAAACGGTGGAGATGCCGAAGCCGAGGCCCCAGCTGACGTTGTTCTGGATCCACACGATGAACAGGCCGGAGACGATCGGCCCGAAGTCGACGCAGAGGTAGAACCAGCTGAAGAAGGACCCCTTGCTCTCCCGGTCTGTCGGGTTGTCGTCATCGAACTGCTCCGCGCCGAACGGCAGCAGCGACGACCGCACCCCGCCGCTCCCGATCGCGACGAGGTACAGCCCGACGAACGCCACGGTCTGGGCACCGAACATCGAGGAGCCGCCGAGCACCGCCGCCGTTGGCAGGAACGCCGAGAAGGTCACGAACATCATACCCTGCAGATGGCACGCGGCAGACATAATAGGTTAGCATCATTGACGTAACCGATCGATGCGCGTGCCATGGATCAAGATGAATGATCTACGACGTACAAGAAGGTAGACGGCGAGGGAGACGAGGATGGTGTTGTAGTTGCCCAGGAAGGTGTCGGCGATGATGGCGCCGAAGATCGGGGTGAGGTAGCTGGTGCCGAACCATGTGGTGACTTTGGAGGCGCTGGCCAAGTTGCTGCCATGGAGGACGGTCTCCAGGTACACGACCAGGTTCGACGAGATGCCGCTGAACGCTGTGCTCTCCAGGCACTCGAACCCTGCGCGCAGCAAAGGAGGAATGGCATCCAGTGATCAGCACATGTCAATCATAATATTGTCATTCTTATATTCTGTTTTTGTAAATGATCATAGTAAAACTAAAATTTGATCTGAAAAAAGTTAGATTTTTGAACATTATGAGGCCTGCTCACCTAGAACAACTGCTGGTGCCTTGCTTCCTGCGCGTTTTTTATCCTTCAAGAGCGGCACTTGCAGGCTGTCGTCCTGAATCTTTGGCCCATGGCTCTGCAATAGAGAGAAATTCCGCAGATTGTCAGCAACAAGGAGAATCTGCATATTCTACTGTCAGAATGTTGAAAGGTCATGGATATGATGCACTAGTATGATGTGGATGTCGTTTGCATCGGTTAGCGCTTGTATGCTTGTCTGATGAGGAAAGCAAGACTAGTATTAAAGCGACAAACCGAAGTTTGTACGCATGTGTTCTTTTGAAATTTTGCACGCATGTGTTTTAGTAGACACGTTTGAATTCTTTCTTGGAACTTTCTCTACGAAACCTCGTGCGTAAAAAAGTATTAAGTTTATCCGAACTAAAAGAAACATAAAAACTCGAGTTTTTGACGTGTCTAGCAACTATCGACCAATTTAAGATGTTTATATGTCCCTTTTTCTCTTCACTATCTTAGACTTGGTCTACGTTGATGGCGTGCTTCTAGCCACCAACTCCCGTATCCTGATCCCAAATTCCAAATGTCCCTGTTCCTTAGAAAAATTGCATTCGGCGTCGGCATCACCGTGACATCATGGTGTATCCAATATCGAGCACCCAAAAAAAAAAGAAACTTAATTCTACATCAGCTGTGAGATTCTGTTCACCGATGGAATGACTGAAATGCCGCATGGCTGATCAAGTGACCATTATGTGAAAGATCTTGGCGGTTAACCGCGGATGCGGCTTGCGAGCAAAGGGCAGAGATCTCTGGAGCATTACCTCGGGCAGGAGCGGCGCGCGCTGCTCGCCCCTCTCCATGGCGTCCCCCGCCTCCATGCCGATCGCCTACGGTCGACGGAGACCTACCCGCGAGCGGAGTGGAGCGCGAGGCGATTCTTGTGGAGGAAACGCGAGCGACGAGCTGCAGAGAATGCCTTTGCGCTCTCTTGACTCTGCTGCTCTCCGCTCGGGCCCCGGCCACTGCCTCCTCCTCTGCTCTGCTCTGGACTCCGGTGTGCCGGTGCCGAGCTGCCTCTCTGCTTAAATAGGAAACGCGCGCGGCAGCAGCGCACGGAGGCATCGCTCCGTCCCGGCACGTGATAGGTTGGTTGGTGAGCTCGGGGGGATTTGTTGGGCGTCGCCGTCCGCCGCGCGTAAACTAATCGCGCGCCCGGGAACGCTTCAAAACAGCGGGAAACAAGGCAACGCGGATGCGCGGCGTACGACGGGGCTCTCGCCTGTCGCCTCCCCTGCACGGCTGAACCTGAACTGCAGGAGGCGACGCCGACCCGGGTAGAATGGTCGCTGCTGCTCGAGGAGCCTGAAGTTTCTACGCTGTAGTAGGTGTGCTTCGGTTGTGGGTGGCTGCGGGCCGCGGCATGGGCGAATTGGGCATGTACGGCTCCTGATAAGAATTGTCGTGCCCGGCGCGTTCTGGTGTGTGTGGCTCCAGTCTTCGGTCAGATGCCACGTTGGCCGGAGCGGGGGCCACGTCGGATCTGTTTCGCTCCAGAAACGTGGTGTTTTACTTTGGCGGCAGGAGAGGGAGGTGTCTACACTGCAGAACTTGTGGCCGCCTGCCGCCCAGCCCTGAAGTATATTTCTTTCGTTTTGATTTTTTTAATATAATATATATGTAAATATATATTAAAATATATGAATCTGTAAAATATATAGAAAAATTAAAATGAACTAGAAAAATTAAAATAAACTATATTTTAAAACGGAGGGAGTAGTTCGGCCGGTGCGGTTAAGATGGCAGGATATGGCAAATGATCAGGTTAGTCAAGGCATCAAGGCTACCAAATTCGGGGCTCAGTCTGGTCGTCCAAGATGATTGACGTGACAGGGCCGCGGCCGTGATCGCAGATTCGAGACCGTTCATCATCAATTCATCTTGGTAGGTGAGTTTCAGAATTGCATACGCTTTGTCCTTGCCCATGTCTTCGCTTGCAACTTGTATAATAGAGGTACCAGAAAGGCGAGGAAAATCTTTTGTCGCCGCTTCGGAATTTACCTACTACTGTTTTTCAGCTAACACTTTCTTGTGTAGACGTCCGTCAGACAATGAGCTGCACCACGCTCGAGATGAACCACCAGGTCAATCCATAACCATCCTGCCTATCTTGGTCATATCGACTCCATCTCTCTCGTTTTTAACTGGGATAAGTTGCAACGAAGCGTCGGCTGTACTCACCGTTAAACCCTTAATTACACTATAGAAAAATATTTGAGTGATGTAGGAGGCGGTCAAAAAATAACCCGCTCCTACAAATAGAGCGGCGTTACTTTAACAATTCACCCACCTAGAGGCGGGTAATAGTGTCACCTGTCTCTGGTAATAGCCACTATTTCTAGAGGCCGCATGACCTGCCCCTACGAATAGTCCCACGTAAAGATAAATTCATAAATTTTTCATGATTTCGGATGAAGTCAAACTTTATATCATAGTTGTAGAGATTGACGCGACCTAGATAACTTTTTTTATTTAACGTCATTTAATAGTCCAAAAAATTATTATAACTTGTCTAATAGCTATGATTATACCGTGTCTCGTACAACTCAAGTCATACTTTGAGATTTCCACGATCTTAACCTTTATATACACTAAAATATATTTAGCATATTCTTTTATTCTGCAGTCTACAGTAACCATAGCGTAGAAGTTTTATTTTTTTAAATTTATTTTGCTATATATAAAAATTTAAATCAATTTTCGAAGTAAAGTAGAAAAATATTTTTAGGGGCGGGTGATACCATCACCCGTCCCTAGAAACGATTTCTAGAGGCGGGTGATGACATCACCCGCCCCTACAAATCAATTTCAAAGTTAATATACAAAAATAGCATACCCCATAGAGTCATAAGTGACTGTGTAGTATAGTGGGGAGGAAGGTACGCGCGAGTCTTTAGGTATGCGGTTCGAATCTCAGGTGATGCAAGTGTGCATGTCTCAAAATTGTACCTCGATAGTATAGGCACGATAATATAAGGGCTTGTGGTGGCTGGTTGGCTGCAATATGTTTTATTTTTTATTTTACTGATTTTGTTTTTTTTTAATTTTTAATTTTTTGAAAATTGATTTGCAAAGGCGGGGCGGGGGCGTGACGCGCTCTAAAAATTATTTTCAGAGGTGGACGCACTACCCGCCTCTAGAAGTAATATTTCTAGCTCTATCGTATCCGTCCCTAAAAACTCTTTTTCAGTAGTGTTAGTTTCTTTATTGTTAAACCCCATGAGATCCTCTCAGCGAGCGACAAACATGATTTTATAGTGCATCGGTTTTTCTCAACGCTGTTTTAACTAACAAGGCGTATATTTTGAGGCTTTTTTAATTAAGAAAGCCCTTTCGTGCCATGCTAATTGTGTTGACGAGTGAGGAAGTAGGTATGGATAAAAATAAAAAAAGGTGCAGCTCAGCCAACATGATCTAGTGACTTGTTGTTTTTTTTAGGGTAGTAGTGACTTCTTGCTGTGTGGACAGATTGAATAAAAACTCAGCTTGAAGTGAAGATTTGGACAAGTTGCAAAAGTTTTGGTCACGTCAAGTTTACGTTTCAGTGCATGCGTTCAGAAACTTGCATTAGGCGGCAACAGGAACACGTGCCACATGATATCTCTGCGTTGAAGGGTGAAAATTGTCTGCTGTCAAAGCGAGACTATTGATCCTAAATCTTCTAATAGAATGAGGAACGGTAATTTCAGCACATGCAAAATTCGCAGAACCTTCTCATTTTGATGATATATGACGCTGTGGTTGTTAAGAAATTTCGGCATAATAGTTGAGTGTTTATGCAATAATCATGCGTTCAATTTTTAATGTATTTGTTGAAATTTAAATATAAAATATTTCTTCTTTGAAATTTAAACACAGCGCTTGGCTAAAACATTTCATGCAGTAGCTATCAGACCCGGATCTACGGGACCATGCATGTAGCGTATATCTTCTAGGATAAGGGGTGAGACGTGGCACACTCACTACATCTATTATAACTACTCGTAGCGTAGTAGGACTACTACAGTAGTAGTAAAAATAGTCGGAGACAAAAATAGTCGGAGATGATAAGAAACTATCCGAAAAGTACTCCCACGCACTACATCTATTGTAACTACTCATTACGTAGTAGGACTACTACAGTAGTAGTAAAAATAGTCGGAGACGATAAGAAACTATCCGAAAAGTATTCGGGTAGGACTCCTGGGCTCGTATCCGACTAGGACTTTCATATAACCCTGTCCCCCCCAAACTATATAAGGGCGGATAGGGACCCCCTCCAAAGAGGAGATCACCCGATCACCACCTAAGGCAATACAAACCACATAGAACGTACGGTATTACGCTCTCGGCGGTCCCAACCTGTTTAAACTTTATGATCCTTGCACCTTCAAATTCCTGATCTCAGCGACACTCTACCTACAAACTCACTACCTCGGGGATATCCCTCGGTGGGCGTGGCAGTAAAACACCGACAGCTGGTGCACCAGGTAGGGGTGTTCACCGCGTCTCCACTGGAGAACTTGATGGCATCTCTCAGCTGCACCAGCACCATGCTCGATGAGGGCACAACTTTCATCTTCAGCTCCTGGATCTGCGTCGCCAACGGTTTGGGTGGCTTCAACAGCCACCTAGTCGACTCCAGACCTCTACACCAACTCGACACAGCGACCTCGACGAGTTACTACTCCCCAATCTAGTCTGGCAGGTCGAAAAGATATCCGTTTTCAACGCGATTTCCACTCATGCTGCACCTGAACTAGTCGGATCGGACTCAAACCGATCTGAAGGAACCACACAATCCAAGTCCCTCTCCGACTTAGAGGAGGACTTAGATCTTTTGCTCAAGCTCAAGAACGTGGGAGCCACCACCTGTTGGGGGGCCTCCATTTTCGAAAACTACTCGGACTCTAATGAAGAGTACTCGCCGATTAGTACTATACCTTCAAGCTAGAGCCGAGCAGGACTTGGAGACGAGGGAGTCACTGCTTGTCGGGAGGGGGGAGGGGGTGCTCTCGACAACCACTCGCAACCCGATGACTATCCCGAATCATTTTCGAGCAATCATCTCGGTTTAACCATAACATCTACGCCACAAGGCTGTTTCGTATGCTGGAAGGGCTTATAGCCCTCTGAACTACTTGACTACGACTGCCGCCTTGTAGCCTTCACGTAGAAACTGCCCTTCCAGAAGGGCAAACCTCTCTCTCCCATCTTGGAAGAGGGAGATGGTAGCACAGAGCTACTCGAGTACAGCCACACGGCTGACAACTCGCCGGATCGTCAAGTCTACATGGCTTCCTTTCGCAATGCGGATGACGACGAGCCAGGTCCCGAGTACGACAATGAACTACTTGCGGATGTGTCTGCCGACAAGTGTACGGTGGACGCCCCCTAGGATGAGAACAAGGAGCACAGAAGGATCCGGCGGTTGAAGAACGCCAAGCACGCCCAGCGCAGGCGGAATGCAAAAAACCGCGCCTGCAACCCAATGTAACAAAGGAACATCAACAACGCATTCGCAGCAGCCGCAGGTCGGGGGTATCGTACACTGATTGGCGCCATTGCAGAAGCAGTGCTCCTAGCTCAACATTTACCACCCAACCCACACATACAAAGGCTGCAATATCTAACTCAGTGCATGCTCGTGCAACTCGATGGGCAATATCTAGTGTCTTCCACTCGGAACATGCTTTCGAGGTCTAAGCGCCATGGTGACACTGCGCAGATCAGCCGCACCCCTGGAGGAGGCCTCGGGAACTGGAGGAACGACAATCACCAGCGCAACGAGGGCCACCAGTCCGCGCGTGGCAACATCGAACAATAAGTACAACAATCCACTCGCTAACCTCGCAACCGGTGTGACGCAAGACCTCAAGGCCAAGCTCCACCCGAGGCCAGCCTTCACGATGCTCTAACGATCAATCTTAGGCAGAAGATCAATGATGGCCGCGATGTACGGTGCATCATTGAGGCAAGGAGAAGGGACCATCCCGACAGGTACCACGATGACGACGACAATGACCGCTTCCCTGCCTTCACCTTCAACATCACTGAAAAATCATAACCAAAGGATTTTAAACCCGTCGGGATCCCTAAGTATGACGGCAAGCAAGACCTACGCCAATGAATTCGATGCTACTCCATTGCCATCGAGGTCTAAAGGGGATCCAACTCCATCAAGGCACTCTACTTCCCGGTAGCCTTGAAATCCACACCCCTCACTTGGCTTGAAAGCCTGAAACCAAACTCCATCGACTCCTAGGAGGATCTCAAGCGGGCCTTCATCGACAACTTCTAGGGATCCATGATTAGAATAGGCACTCACCACGATGTATCCCAGGCCAAGCAGGAGATTAATGAGACCCTGAGGTCCTACACCCTTTGCTTCTTCGAGATACGCGCCACCATCACCAACATCATCGATGAGGACGCCATCCGCTGCTGCCAGAACAGCCTTTTCTCGAAGCACATGTACCACAACTTCGGATGCAACCGCCCGACTACTGCCGTGGAGCTACGTGACATGATGGCACGGTGGGCTGACCAGGAGGATAAGGAGAACGACCGCTTCCCCAAGCCCAACAACGACAAATAGGGCAATGGCAACAACCACTTTGACAAGGGCCAGCGGAACCACTTGGGGAACCCCCGAAAGCGCAAGCCAGACCTAGAAGTTCGGGAGCAATGAAGCACAGTTTGAAAAAGTCCTGCACAAACAATGACCGATGCACCTGAAGTCACGACATACTCTCTTCGAGTGTGTCAGCCTCCGCGAGTTCACTCAACGCTCCACCCCTTACCCAAGCCAGAAAGCGAAAGGACTGGGTGGATGACGACGCTGGCGACAAGTCAGGGGCTCAAGATTTTCAGGACCCGAAGAATGTCGTCAACGTCATCTTCGGTGGAGACGGCAGCCTCCCTCCAAGCACGTGCAGAAGTTAACCCTGCGCGAAATCCTCTCTGTAGAGACTGCCACGCAAAAGCCTCTGAGATACAGTGAGGTCCCAATCTCTTTCTCTAGAGATGATCAATGGACCAGCTTCTCCGAGTCGGAAAAATTTCCGCTGGTCCTAGATCCTGTCGTGGCGGGCTCACAGCTGATCCGAGTACTCATCAACGGCGGAAGTGGCCTCAACCTGCTTTTTGTGAGTACTCCGAAGAACATGAGGTTGGATATCTCCAAAAAGCTCACCCCAGCAAAGCTCCATTCTACGGCATCATCCCAGAAAACGCGGCTACACTTCGGTAGTCCTACCAGTCACCTTTAGGACGAAGGATAACTATTGCACAGAATACATCAAGTTCGTGGTGGAAAACTTTGAGTCGTCATACAAAGCCATCCTTGGCAGACCAACACTGGCCATGTTCATGGCTGTGCCCCACTATGTCTACCTGCTACTCAAGATACCGGGCAAGACAGGCGTACTCACATTCCGCGGCGACTTGAAGAAGTTGTATGACTGCGACGAGGAAGTGATTGAGTATGCCACGACATCACGCGTACTAGAGCGCTCTGCGAAAGTACTCGCAGCCGCGCAAAAGCTCACTAAATCAGAGATGGAGATCTCCAGCTCGAGGCCTAGCCAGTCGAGGGTTAAACCCAACCCCAGCGACGTCGGCATTAAGGCCATCCAGCTGCAAAAAGGTGACTTGTCCAAAACTGTTTTGATCGGAGGCGGCTTGAGCGACAAATAGGAAAGCGTGCATGTCAGCTTCCTCAGGGCTAACCGAGACATATTCATATGAAAACCAGCAGATATGCCAGGGGCGCCCAAGGAGTTATCGAGCATTGCCTAAAAGTCGACCCAAAACTACTTCGAAGAAGCAACAACTACGACGCTTCGCTCCCGACAAGAGGGAGTCCATCAAGAAGGAGCTAGCATAACTACTCGCGGCTGGTTTTATTAAAGAAGTATATCACTCCGAGTGGTTAGCCAACCCTATACTAGTCTTGAAAAAGAGTAATAATGAATGGTGGATGTGTGTGGATTGCACTGATCTCAACAAAGGCTGCCCAAAGTATCCCTTTGCGCTCCCACACATTGACCAAGTCATTGACTCTACGGCTAGCTGCATCCTACTCTCCTTCCTTGACTGTTACTCGGATTATCACCAAATCGCTTTCAAGGAAGAAGATCAGATCAAAACAGTGTTCATCACCCTATTTGGAGCATATGCATACACAACCATGTACATTGGGTTGAAGAATGCAGGAGCCAACTATCAGCGGGCCATCCAACTGTGCCTTGCTGATCAGATACATCGCAACTTTAAAACCTATGTGGCCGACATGGTCATTAAGACCAGATCCCACGACGTGTTCATCCTTGATCTCGAGGAAACCTTCAACAGCTTACGCAAGTTTTGATGGAAGCTTAACCCAACCAAGTGCCTTTTTAGCATGCCACAAGAAAAACTACTCGGTTTCATCGTTAGTCACCAAGGAATTGAAACAAATCCGGAGAAGATCACCGCCATCACAGCCATGGATGCTCCACGGACGATCAAGGATGTCTAGAAGCTCACTGGCCGTATGACGGCCCTGAACAGATTTAACTCCCGACTTGGATAACGGGGATTACCCTTATTTAAATTGCTCAAGCGCCACGACAAGTTCCAGTGGACTGAGAAGGCAAAGCAGGCGCTCCAAGATCTAAAGCATCATTTGTAGTCACCCCCCATCCTGACGGCTCCCCTACCAGACGAGAACCTGCTACTCTACATCGCTGCGACTACCTACGTCGTCAGCACGGAAATCGTGGTGGAGCACCAAGAAAAAGGCCATGCTTTTGATGTGCAGCGGCCAGTCTACTTCACCAGCAAAGTTCTTTCTGAATCCAAGGTTCATTACCCGACAATTCAGAAACTACTTATCGGTGTTTTACCGGCTGCCCACCGAGGGATATACCCGAGGTGGTAAGTTTAGGTGAGGAGACGCCGAGATCAGGAACTCGAAGGTGCAAGGAACACAAGATTTAGATAGGTTCAGGCCGCGAGGTGCGTAATACCCTACATCCTGTGTGGTGGTTTGTATTCCCTTGGGTGTTGAATGATCTATTTTGAATGGGTCCCTGCCCCCCTTATGTATACGAGAGGTCAGGGTTACATGGATCTAGTCAATACTAGCCAAGGAATCGTACCCGGGTATAACTCGAATAGTTTCCTTCTGTACCAACTAGCTTTATCTCCTACTCAAACGAGTAGAAAACAACATGAATAAGAGATAAGATGGGCTTTATCTCTTAACCCTGTTTAAACTATGTTATGTACACAGTCCCGTAGACCCGGGTCTGACAATCCCCCAAGCTCTTCGTAGCTGAGTACTGTAGGCTTCTCGAGTACTTTCAAAGTAGTCTTTGGCCTCTTTTGAAGCTTCGTCTTGAAGTTCTTCTTCGAGTACTTTCTTGGCTGCATCCAAGCTATGAGGTGCTCATGCCCCGAATTACTTCTTTGGTATGGTGTGCGATTGAAAAATCGCACTCCATATGGAGTAGCCCCCGAGCTTCAGGTTGAATCGGAGAATCAAACTGAGGGTCGCATTAATCTTGAATCTTCCTTACTTACTTTTCAAATAAATTCAAAAAAATAAGTAGTCGATGCCAGATATCCCGCAGCCCCCGAGCCTTGAATCCAAATCTCTTAGGTTTGGAAATAAGGATCCAAAAGTCGTGGTATGCAGTGAAAAATATTCCCATGATAAATAACTGGTGAGATGGTACAAATGATGGAAGTTAGATCTGGAATTCGACAAATCCCTTTTTTCGGGACAATTAACCCTGAAAAAATGATTAATCGAATATTTTATCTAAACAATCCACCAAATGACCCCTTATCTTCCGAATATTCTCTGAAACGACTCTTCAACTTCAAAACAGTAAAACTGTATCCAGCCACTGGTTATTTAACCCCGCGTTAACACCAAGTGAAAAACTGTACTTCTAATCTGCAATCCGCCAAGAACGTCCCAAATCCCCCAAATAGAGCCGCACTCCGCCTTCACCCTCTTGGAGAGCCCCAATCAAACAAATCTCCCCACCCCTTTCCCCGCAGCGCCCGAGCAACTCGTGGCGAGAGGATCTAGAAATGGCGCCCAAGAGATCTGAGAAGGATGGGAAGAAGAAGGAGGCGCAACCGCTGTCTGGGGAGTGGACTCACAGTAAGTGCTCCCTCAACGACCTCAATAAACTTGTTTCCAAGGGATTGCTCTAAGATAAGAGTCTTGTCAACTGGCGCCCCTCTTTTCGCGAACTTTTCCCCATGAAAAATGTCGACGAAATCGTCACATTTTACCATTTTGCAGAATGGGGTCTGGCCCTCCCCTCGTGCTCTTTTTTCCGTGGCCTTCTTTATTTCTACGGGCTTGAGCTCCATCATCTCAACCCGAATTCCATTTATCATATCGCAATCTTCATCCATTTCTGTGAAGCCTTCCTCGGAATCGAACCCCATTGGGATCTTTTCCGCTTCCTTTTCCGGGTAAAACCACAACCCACAACCAAAAATCTGTCCGTTGTAGGGGGCGCCAGCATCCAATTTAGACAGCAAGCCGGCGATAGGTACCTCCCCTATAAATTCCCCTCCAACATTCCTGAATGGAAGAACCACTGGTTCTACATCGAAAACCATGCTCCCCAACTTCCTGAAAAATCCGGCAAACCCCCAGTCGTGAGGCCAGAGTGGAGCACTGAGCTCCCTAGAGTAGACCTGGACCAAGTCGATGAGTTGCTAGCTATCATAGCAGCTCACAAAGAAATAGGGGTGACCGGAGCATCCGTAATGTTCTCTTTCTTCAAGCGCCGGATCCAGCCACTCCAACAACCCCACACCTTTGGCTTCGAGTACATAGGCGCTGAAGATTCCTCTCGGATGTGTGCAGAAGAACTGTCTGATGACGCCGCACTCACCCAGGTCAGGCGAGTGCTGCTGGACTTGGATGCGGTCCCCTACGTCCCGCAGCTATTTTCGGCACAAAACCCTCCAAAACCGGCAAGTATTCGACTACTTTGTGTTGAAAACAAGTTCTGTTCTGCCACTGCTAACTGAAAATCTTCTGTAGGGACATACAGAGTTGTACCGGAGCTACCCTCCGTAACCCGACATCCCTCAACCGGACCACCTTCTCCCCAGCGCCGCAGCCGAAGTGAAGAGAGCTCGAGCTGCTGAGGCACTGCCGGGCAGCGAGACCACGGAAAGCGGGAGCCCCCTGGTGAAAAGGGAAGCCGAGGGGGAGGCGAGAAGGGACAACTCCCCCGGACCATCGTGGAGTTGATCAAAACTCTACCTTCGTTTCCGCAGGGTCGTCGGGTTGTGCGCAAACGGAAAGCACAAGTAGTCGAGTCCTCCAGGTATGAATTTCCTACCTTATTCTCATATATCGGTATTGTTGCATGCTAACATTATCCTTTTGCAGTCCACCTGCTTCTCCTCCCGAGCCCGAGCACCGAGAGGTGGGAACGGATCCATCAGCTTCTGCGACAGGATCGGTTACCATTGCCATGGCGAGCACCGCGCCACCAGCTGGTGTGACACCGCCGCCAGCAACGGGTACCGTGGTTGAGACGCCACGGGCTATGAGGGTGAAGAAAGCTGTTATGAAGAAGTCTTCGCTGTAAGTTTACATCTTTTTGCATGATGAACATTCTATTTTTTTCGACTTGTGTAATGATATAACTGATTCTGCTTCATTAGGTCTGTGACTGCCAGGGGGTTTAAACCAAAGCCTGTGTCGGCTACTCCAGCCCCTGAGCCGCCAGCCCCAGAAGGGCCCAGGCCCAAGGGGCCAGCCCCCAAGACGGACACAACACTGCCCGACCTGCCACCCCCCGAGCCCCAGCAAGCCGAAGCCAGAGCTGGTGGTGAGGAACAAGTCGAGACCCCTGAAGCCGCTCCTGCAGATGGCACAGGTAAGTGTCTGACCACCCACGGCTAGCTGCTTAGACCACAGACATTATATACTGAATGCATCTTGACTCACAGGTGCCCAGCATCCACCTTCTGAAAAAACCGCAGGGACCTCAAGAAGCCCTAGAGACCTGCTGATGGCCGGACGTGGATACCAGAACATCATCACCACAAATCTGGTGGATGATCCAATGCTGATGGATGACAACATAAAAACTCTTCAGCCAATATACATTATCGAGTTGCTTGTCTTAATCTCCTCCCTTATGCAGAATGTGATCAAGCACTCAAAAAAGAAGACCGAGAAACTGAAAGCAGTCGTGAGTGGCCACCAGGAGCTCGCTACCCAGGAAAAACGCCTATCCGAAGAGCGGACGAAGAACTGCTATCTTCAGAAAGAACTTGACAAGCTGAAGCAAGAGCGGACTCGAGAGACGTGGCTCCTCAAGAATGATCTGCGCAATCTCGCGGAACAACTCAAGGAACAAAAGAAGGCGCACCAAGGCAAGCCCTTACTTCCCTCGAATACTTCCACTTAACAATTTATCTTGGATTTTGAAAATATCTTCACCGCAGAGCTTAGGAAAAGCTTAACATATAAAGAAGAGCTGCTTACTGACATAAAGAATATGCTGTATCACCGCACAGATGACGTCGAGAGGTTGCAGAAGGTCATCACCGATACCGAACAACAGTTCGCCGGCTGTCTTCAACAAATCAAGACGCTGGGAGAAGAGAAGGAGCAGCGGCAAAAGAAGCTGGAGGACCTCAGGGGGGCGCCCAGAAGCTTGTGGATGTTGTGAACCCACAGGAAGACAGCGAAACAGGCGAGCGGCCCTTGCTCGAGCGACTTCTCGGAGCGCCGCAGAAGGTCGTCAGCTTCCTCACGGAAGCCCCGGCCGTGTGTGTCAGCCACGCTCTTGCCTTTGTGAAATCCTTTTGGCCGGATGCTCAACTAGAAATGTTTGCGCAGGGAGTGGCTGCCGAGTGCACTGAAGAACAATTCAACGAGTACCTCCAAGAAGCCTAACCTGTAGCAGAACAGATAGTAAAAAGTGTACTGCAGGATTAAGATGTAAAAATAAGTACTCATTTCCTTGTATATATATTTTTATTTGATGTCTCTACTTGTATGTGCCTTAGCTGAATTGTCATCCAGATTTAAAGGCTAAGTAGTAGACACTACTCCGGGTGCGGTGACCCTGGAGGTAGTCGAGGTAGCTCCGAGTAGGAACCCATCCAATAAGTTAGACATAACCCGATCGAGCGGGTCTAACCAGTTAGGAAAGAACGTGAGCATCATCGCGAGAATGCCGTGCTTATGGCAAGAAATCAAAATTACCCCGGGTGCAACGACTCTGGGCATAGTCGAAATAGCTCCTCGTGTGAGCCCGTCCAACAAGTTAGGTGTAACCTGAACGAGCAGGTCTAACCTGTTAGGAAAGAATGCGAGCATCGTCGCGTGACTGCCGTGCTTATGGCAAGAAATCAAAATTAACCCAAGTGCAACGACTCTGAGCATAGTCGAAATAGCTCCTCATGCAAGCCCATCCAACAAGTTAGATATAAACCAATAGAACGGATTGAACTTGTTGGGAAAAATGCGATCATCGTCGCAAGCGACCATCAAAGGTCAAGGCGAAAGTCGATTCATATAAAGAATGAACGTGGCCGAAGCCTCCGTCAAAACTTATAACACGAAGTCGATAAAACATGAACGTGGCCGTAGCCTCCGTCACAACTCATGACAAGAAGTTGATTTATAAAATATGAACGTGGTCGGAGCCTCCATCTGTTAACAGAAAAATCTACATTCCGAATTTTGTGACACGTAGCCTCCAAATTGATTCGGAAGAAAAAGCCCGCCTAGGCGCCCAGAGAACGGCTATCCCCGCACGTTTCCTCATGGGTAGAACTTGTGCAGGTTCTGAATATTCCAATAATTCAGGACATCTTGACCCTCGGGGTATTGTAGTCGATACGACCCCGGTCTTGTAACCTGGTTGACGACGAACGGACCTTCCCACCTTGAGTTGAGCTTGTGTAAGCCGGACTCGTCTTGGATGCGTCGTAGGACCAGATCACCTATATTGAACGACCGTTACCTCACGTTGCGATCGTGATATCGCCGGATCCCCTGGAGATATCGAGCTGACTAAACAAGAGCGGTGCAGCGAGCCTCTTCAACAGAATCGAGCTCTAATTGCCTTACCTCGTCCACCTCGCCTTCATTGTACATTTCAACCCTTGGGGACTTCCACATGATGTCAGCCGGCAAGATAGCTTCAGAGCCGTAGACGAGGAAGAATGGTGTTTGTCCTGTGGCTTTGGACGGCCGAGTCCGGAGCCTCCAGACGACATGAGGCAATTCGTGTATCCTCTTTCCTCGTTTCTTGCTGTTTTTGTCATAGAGTCATTTCTTGAGGCCGTCAATTATCATGCCGTTCGCCCTCTCGACTTGACCATTGGCCCTTGGGTGTGCAACAGAAACATATTTGATCTCGATGCACGCATTTTCACAGAACTTCCAGAACTGGTTGGCTGTGAAGTTTGATCCCAAGTCCGTGATGATGGCATTCGGGAAGCCAAAGCGATGCAAAATATCGGAGATGAAATCAACAACTCAATCTGGTGTGAGCTTGGCTATCGGCTTGTACTCGATCCACTTGGTAAACTTATCGATAGCCACCAATATATGGGTGAAACCGCGTGGTACCGTTGTGAAGGGCCCAATCATATCAAGACTCCAGCAAGCAAACGGCCAGGATGGCGGTATGGTGATGAGACTGTGAGCTGGGACGTGAGATTGCTTGCCAAAGAATTGGCAGTTTTGGCATCTCCGCACAAGGTCCTCAGCATTGGACACTACGGTGGGCCACCAGAAACCAGCTCTTTGTTGACTTGCTGAACGACTAGAAGTGAATCACCATATACAGGAAGTCGCTTGATGCCTAGTGATATCACCAAAAGTAGCCCGTGAAGGAGTGCTTCATACTCAGCTTCATTATTGGATACCTCCTAAAGGATCTGGAGGACATACTTCAGTTGTTCGCCTCTTGGAGAAATAAATAGGACTCCAGCACCGCCGCCATCGAGCTTAAGAGACCCATCAAAATATATGTTCCAGTGCTCTGGCTTGTCGACTGGAGTTGGAATTTGATTCTCTCTCCACTCAGCCATAAAATCAACTAGAGCTTGAGACTTGATTGCAGTGCGTGGCTTGAAATTGATAGACAAAGCCCCCAGTTCCACTGCCCACTTTGATATACACCCCATGGCATCTTGATTATGGAGAATATCCGCCAACGAAAAATCCGTAATCACAGTGATCTTGTATTCGTCAAAGTAATAGCGCAACTTTCTTAATGTAATCAGAATTGCATATAAAAGTTTCTGAACTACCGGGTATCGTACCTTAGATTCGGAGAGTACCTCGTGTCAGACCCGGGGCCACCGGGTTGGGTACATTACGTAGTTTAAGAGATTAAGCCCGTCTTATCTCTTATTCATTTTGTTTATCTCTTGTTTATCCCGTTTAAATAGGAGATAGAGCTAACCAACACGGAAAGGATCTACTCGAGATGTGTCCTGGTATGATCCCTCGTCGGGGGTTGGTTAGCATCTTTGTAACTCTGACCTCTCGGATATATAAGGGAGGTCAGGGACCCCCCTCAAAACAGAAGATTATTAGGTCATTCTACACCAAAGGCAATACAAACTACCATACAGGACGTAGGGTGTTACGCATCTTGCGGCCCGAACCTGTCTAAGCTTTGTGTTCCTTGTACCTTCGAGTTCCAGATCTCGGCGTCTCCCCACCCAAAACTTACCACCTTGGGTATATCCTCGGTGGGCAGCCGGTTAAACACCGACAGCTGGCGCGCCAGGTAGGGGCACGCGTCGAAGATCCACCAGCGAGCTCGATGGCATCTTTCAACTTCGTCAGGACAGCTCCCTCTAAGGGCACGACATTCGTTTTTGGCACATGGGTTTGCATCGCAGATGGCACGGGCAACTTTCGGCGGTTCCTCGTCGACATGACGCCAAAAACCTTCGCTGCGGATCCCCGCAGCGGCCTCGACAAGTTCATCGATGAACTCGACAACTTGCCGCTCCATACTTCTGCAGCACAGGTCGAGGAGAAATCTGCTCCAAGCTCGACTCCTTCTGGTGCTGCCACAGCTTCCCCTGGTTTGGACTTGTTCCAATCCAGGGATCTGCATGGTCGACCTCAACTCGATCCATGCAAATTGGCCACTGATCTTCAGGAGGCCGACAAATCTGGATCCCTCTCCATGTTGGAAAAAGATCTGGACTTGCTGCTCCAGGATGGAAATCCTGAAGCCACCGCGTGTCGGGGGGCTTCGGGTTGTTCTGGTCCCGGTGATTTGGTGATCACCTCTTTGCCGAAGGGGCGCATTGTGCATTGGAGGGGGATGATGCTCTCCAACCTACTCGAGGCAGAGAGCTAGCTTGTGGCTCACCTCGAGCCATTGCCCTTCCAAGAGGGCAGGCCATTGGCCACCGCGGCGGAGGGGTCGACTGAGCTAGTCAACGAAAGTTCTCATGAGCTTTCTTCCCGCCAGGTGCTAATGGCCGAAGAAGGCGATGACGGTGGGGACTTTCCCATCGACAACTTTGAAGCGATCTCTGAAGATGAGATCACGGCCAACGCCGGTAACGAGAACGACGTTGATCGTGAGGCACGGAGGGTAAGGAACAGGGCCCGCACAATCCGGCGGAGGAGGGCTAACGAGCGAAGGCGATCTATGCATCGCGAGCTCGACCCTGAGTTCGCTGCCGCAAGCGAGCGGGGTTTCAGGACTCCGGTGGCCAACATCGCCAGGGTGACGGCCATCCTCGAGCGCAGCCACGACCCGGAGGTACGCCAAGCACTCCTCTACGCGCAGAGGGCTTGGATCCAGCTGGATCAACACAATCCAGCGTCCGTCATCCGGGAAGAATGCGTGGACGAGAGTCGAAGTCAGGCTCGCAGTCGAACGGCTGGTGGTCGTCCTCAACATCAGATCAGCAACGACAACGCACGTGGGAGCCAGGCCCCTGGCGGGATGCAACAGCCACCGCACGGGGGTCACCCGCGACATGTCCATCTTCGACCTCCTTCGGGGGACCTACGCCAGCACATCAATGAGGGTCGCGATGCGCGGACCGTGATCTCCTCCAGGCGCAAGACCCGCGAAGAAGTCGAAACTGAAGGTACTGACTGTAGTGATCAGTTTCCTGCTTTTTCTGCTCATTTCAGCAGCTACAAGTACCCAGAGGGCTTCAAGCCGATTGGCATCACCAAATACGACGGCAAGCAAGCTCCTCAGCAGTGGCTCCGTTGCTACTCCACGGCCATTGAGGTCGCAGGGGGTTCAAACGTCACCAAAGTCGTCTACTTCCCGATGGCTTTGGACCCTGCGTCCCTCACCTGGCTGGAGAGCCTTGGCAGCAACTCCATCGACTCTTGGGAACGACTTAAGAAGGTTTTCATCGACAACTTCCAGGGAGCGATCGCCCGTGCAGGTACTCGACACGATCTTGTCCAATGCAAGCAAGAACGTAACGAGCTCCTGCGGTCCTACACGCGTCATTTTTTTGATGTTCGCGCCACTATCGCGAACATCTTGGAGGAGGACATCATCGATTGCTTTTGCAACGGCATCACCGACCCGGGCATATACAGGGACTTCGGGCGGAACAGGCTGAAAACTGTTGCGGGCCTTCGTGATATGATGCACGATTGGTCTGAGCAGGAGGAGAAGATGCAGGAGCGGTTCCCGCGGCGTCAAGACAGCACTCTGCGGCGCCCAAACGACAACCACAGCGACAAGGGCCAGCGGGACTTTTCGGGGCCACCCCGGAAGCGAAAGCCAGATGATGTCATCGCGGCTATCGATCGTCCTTCGCGGGGCAAGAAATCGATGACGCAGGAGGAGTTCGAAAAGCTCCTGCAGAAGAAGTGCCCATGGCATCCGGGCGCCAACCACGCCGCCATCGACTGCTACCACCTTCGGAGGACTTTCAGCAACTCCGGTGGCAGAAAGAAGAACAAGAAGCCTGCTGACAAAGAACCCGAGGATGATGATCAGAAGGATCATGGGCGCAACCTGAAGTTTCAGGACGCGTCAAAGGTGGTCAACATCATCTTTGGGGGAGACGAGGATTTTTGTTCCAGGCGGGATCAGAAGCTGCTCCTCCGGGAGATTTTGTCCATCGAGCCGGCGGTACCACGACCACTCCGTTGGTCGGAGGTCCCCATCTCGTTCTCTTGTGATGACCAGTGGACAAGCTTTTCCGAGCCCAGCAAGTTCCCCTTTGTCCTGGATCCTGTGGTGGCGGAGGTCAAGTTTACCAAGGTCCTCATCGATGGCGGGAGCGGGCTCAATCTCATCTTCGTTAGCACCTTGAAGAAAATGGGCCTGGATTTCAAGGATATGCTGGTTCCCAGCAAATCCCCCTTTTACAGCATCATCCCAGGTAATGCGGTGCACCCGCATGGTACGGTGGTCCTCCCAGTCACCTTCGGCACGCGGGAGAATTATCGTACTGAATTCATCAAGTTCGAAGTGGCTACTTTTGACTCTTCTTATCATGCAATACTGGGTCGTCCGGCACTTGCTAAGTTCATGGCAGTGCCACATTATGTCTACCTGCTTCTTAAGATGCCAGGACTCGGTGGAGTGCTCACCCTCCGCGGCGACTTGAAGAAGTCCTACGACTGCAATCAGGAGGCGATCCAATACGCTTCGACTACTCGCGTGCCAGATGCTTCAGGAGAAGTACTCGCGGCCGCGCAGCAGCTCTCCCAGACCGGGCTGGAGATTCCTTCCAAGCAGGCCAACAAGTCGAGCATCCAGTCGACTGATTATGTGGCCCTCAAGACGATCCAGCTTCAGGAGGGAGATTCATCTAAGACCGCTGTCATTGGTGCGGGCTTGGGTGACAAATAGGAACTCGCGCTCGTCAGCTTTCTTCGGGCTAACCGAGACATATTCGCATGGAAACCAGCGGATATGCCAGAGGTACCCAAGGAGTTGATCGAGCATGCTTTGAATGTACACCCGAAGGCTACGCCTAAGAAGCAACGCCTGTGGAGGTTTGCCCACGACAAGCGTGAGGCTATTAAACGGGAGATCGCTAAACTTCTCGCGGCTGGATTTATTAAAGAAGTAATCCATCCAGAGTGGGTAGCAAATCTCGTTCTTGTAAAGAAAAAGAATAATGAATGGAGAATGTGTGTTGACTACACTGATCTCAACAAGCATTGCCCAAAAGATCATTTTGGGCTGCCGCGCATCGACCAAGTTGTCGATTCGACGGCTGGTTGTGTCCTTCTTTGTTTTCTTGATTGTTACTCAGGATATCATCAGATCGCGCTCAAGGAGGAGGACCAAATCAAGACTGCATTCATCACCCCGTATGGGACTTATGCCTACAAAACAATGTCATTCGAGTTGAAGAACGCAGGAGCAACATACCAGCGGGCGATCCAGATGTGTTTCGTGGATCAGCTGCACCGGAATGTTGAGGCCTATGTGGATGACGTGGTCGTCAAGACCAGGGATTCCGATAACTTGATCGCAGATTTGGAGGAAACATTCAGCAGTCTGCGCAAATTTCGGTGGAAACTCATTCCCACCAAGTGCGTCTTTGGAGTCCCTTCAGGGAAATTGCTCGGGCTCATCATCAGCAATCAGGGCATTGAAGCCAACCCTGTCAAGTTCACGGCCATCACTGATATGGAGGCCCCGGCCACAATCAAGGATGTGCAGAAGTTAACAGGTTGTATGGCGGCTCTGAACAGGTTCATCTCCCGACTCGGGGAGAGAGGACTGCCCTTCTTCAAGCTCTTGAAACGTCAGGATACGTTCCAATGGACGGAGGAGGCTGAGCGGGCCTTGCAGGATTTGAAGCATCATCTGCAGTCACCTCCAATCCTTACAGCACCGTTGCCTGGGGAGGATCTGCTACTTTACATCGCGGCAACAACTCATGTTGTCAGCAGTGCTATTATAGTCGAGCGAGGCGAAGAAGGCCATGCGTTTGGAGTGCAGAGGCCTGTCTACTTTGTCAGCGAAGTCCTTTCCGAATCCAAGGTACGGTATCCAGCTGTTCAAAAGCTCTTATATGCAATCTTAATCACATCAAGAAAGCTACGCCATTACTTTGACGAGTACAAGATCACTGTGATCACGGACTTCCCGCTGGCGGATATTCTTCATAATCAAGATGCCACGGGCCGCATATCCAAGTGGGCAGTGGAACTGGGGGCTTTGTCAATCGACTTCAAGCCACGCACTGCAATTAAGTCGCAGGCTCTAGTCGACTTCATGGCTGAATGGAGGGAGAATCAAGTCCCAACCCCAGTGGACAAGCCAGAGCTCTGGACCATGTATTTCGATGGGTCTCTCAAGCTCGACGGCGGCAGCACTGGGGTTCTGCTTATTTCTCCACGAGGTGAGCAGTTGAAATACGTCCTTCAGATCCTGTGGGCGGTATCCAACAATGAAGCCGAGTATGAAGCTTTGCTTCACGGGCTTTGTTTGGCGATATCACTAGGGATCAAGCGACTACTTGTATATGGCGATTCTCTTCTTGTCGTTCAACAGGTCAACAAGGAATGGGACTGCAACAAGGAGACAATGGATGCCTATGTACAGGAAGTACGCAAATTGGAGAGCAACTTCTCCGGCCTGGAGGTTCATCATGTATTGCGGGAGCACAACGTCGGCGCAGATATCCTGTCCAAAATGGGGTCCACGCGCGCTCAGGTCTCGCCGGGAGTCTTCGTTCAGGAGCTCAAGCAGCCATCCATCAAGTCTTCTCCGCAGGTAACCATCGACGCGGGTCCCCAACAACCCGATCGAGAGGTTATGGTGCTGGAAGAGGACTGGCGAGAGGCTTTTATCGACTTCATTAGAGATCAACGATTACCAGCGGGAATTGATGCCGGGAGCGCAGACGCAGCTCGCATCTTACACAGAAGCAAGGGTTTCGTCCTGGCCGATGGCAAGCTCTATCGGCGAGGCGCTCGGTCAGGGGTTCTCATGAAGTGCGTCACAAAGGAAGATGGCTACGACATACTACGGGAGATCCACGATGGCGTCTGCGGCAACCATGCGGCTTCGAGAACGCTGGTGGGAAAAGCGTACAGAGCTGGTTTCTGGTGGCCCACCGCAGTAACCAACGCGGAGGATCTCGTGCGCAGGTGCCAAAATTGTCAATTCTTCGGCAAACAGACGCATGTTCCAGCTCACAGCCTCATCACCATACCGCCATCCTGGCCTTTTGCTTGTTGGAGTCTTGACATGATTGGGCCCTTCACGACGGCGCCAGGCGGTTTTACCCATGTTCTGGTGGCTATCGACAAGTTCACTAAGTGGATCGAGTACAAGCCGATAGCCAAGCTCACGCCGGATCGGATTGTCGACTTCATCTCAGATATTCTGCATCGTTTCGGCTTCCCCAACTCCATCATCACGGACCTGGGATCCAACTTCACGGCGAACCAGTTCTGGGAGTTCTGCAAAAATGCTTGTATCGAAGTTAAATATGTCTCGGTTGCACACCCAAGGGCCAACGGACAAGTCGAAAGGGCGAACGGCTTGATCATTGACGGCCTCAAGAAGAGACTTTATGATGCAAATAGCAAGAAGGGAGGCAAATGGGTGTATGAGCTGCCACATGTCGTCTGGGGGCTTCGGACTCAGCCGTCCAAAGCCACAGGACAAACACCTTTCTTCCTCGTATATGGATCTGAAGCTATTCTACCAGCCGATATCATGTGGAAGTCTCCAAGGGTCGAAATGTACAATGAAGGCGAGGCGGACGAGGCGCGACAGTTAGAGCTCGATTCTGTGGAAGAAGCTCGCTGCACCGCTCTTGTTCAGTCAGCTCGGTACCTGCAGGGGATTCGGCGATATCATGATCGCAATGTCAGGGAGCGGTCATTCAAGGTGGGAAGGCCCGTTCGTCGTCAAGCAGGTTACAAGGCCCGGGTCTTATCGACTACAATATCCGGAAGGTCAGGATGTTCCGAACTCCTGGAACATTCAGAACCTGCGCAAGTTCTACCCCTAAGTCGGGGCCCGGTGATCGCTAAATCCCCGGGGGCTTAGAAGACCTTTTCTCCCCTTGTCAATTTGGAGGCTATGAGCCACATGATTCGGTCTGCACATGCCTCCTTACTTACATGATGGCCAGGGTCACGTGCAAACACATATGTATGTCAATCGACTTCTTGTCGTAAATAATGCGGGGGCTATGGCCACGTCCATCTCCCTTCGACTTCCGTTCCTAACGGAATCCTCGGCTCTGGCAAACTACTCTGCATATCGAGTTCCGCCGCAACCTCGGATGGTCGCACGCGACAGCAGTCGCATTTTTTTCCAACGCAGTCGATCCCCTCAACTAGCTTCACAGCAGCACGCTGGAAAGGCTCGCATAACGAGCTCTCTCGACTACATCCTGAGTGGCTGCACTCAGAATAGTCCCGTTTCTGCCCAAAGAATGGCAAACCCGCGGCGCCGCCCGCACCTGCCCCTAGCAAGCTTGATCCGTCCGGGTCTTACCTAGCTTACGGGGCACGCTCACAGAAGGAGCGCTCTTCGACTACACTCCGAGTCGCCGCACTCGGGGTAGTCCCTCTTTTGCCCTATGCACGGCAACCCCGCGATGACGCTCGCGTCCTTTCCTAACAAGTCTAGACCCGCTCTATCGAGTTGCGGCTAATCTGTTAGGCAAGTCCTAGCCACCCTTCGGGTTGTTGCACCCAGGGAAGCATCTACTACTTGCGCCTTGTAAGCCTGGATCCCAATTCAGCTAAGGAACGCAAACAAGTAGAGATATCAAGTGAATTATTTACATAAGAGAATGATTATTTGTTTCTCATACCCTAATCCTGCAGTACACTGTGTACAATTTGTTCTGCTACAGGTTGGGCTTCCTGCAAGTACTCTTCGAATCGCTCATCCGTGCAATCCGCCGCCATCCCGTGTGCAAAAATGCCCAGCTGCGCGTTTGGCATGAAGGACTTTACATAGGCGAGGGCGTTGCTCACGCACGCGACTGGAGCTTCAGATAGGAACTTGAGCATTTTCTTCGGGGCTTCACGGAGTCGCTCCAGCAGGGGCCGCGGGCCTGCCTCGCCTTCTTCCGGGGGATCCACCATGTCCACCAGCTCCTGGGCGGCCCCCCGGAGGTCCTCCAGCTCCTTGCGCAGCTGCTCGTCCTTCTCGCCCAGCGCCTTGACTTGCTGAAGGCAGTCGACGAACTGACGTTCAGTATCGCCGATCACCTTCTGCAGCCTTTCGACATCATCTGTACGATGATACAGCATATTCTTCACGTCAGTAAGCAGCTCATCTTTGTGTTTCGTTATTTTCCTAAGCTATGTGGTAAGGGTACTTCAGCATCTAAGGGGAGCTGCCAAGGAAAAGTACTCGAGAGAAGCGAGGGCCTACCTTGGTGCGCCTTCTTCTCAGCCTTGAGCTGCTCCTGGTACTCTGCTTGTTGCTCCTTGAGCTGTTGTTGGAGCTCGGAGTTGGCCTTCTCGAGGTTCTTCAGGTCATTCTTGAGCAGCCAGGTCTCTTAAGTTCTTTCTTGCTTCAGTATGTCCAGCTCTCGCTGCAGATAGCAATTCTTCGTAATCTCCTCGGAGACGCGCTTGTCCAGGGCAGCTAACTCTCGCGCGTCACTCACAACCGCGCGGAGTTTCTCCGACTTCCTCTGGGATTTGGTGATTACATGCTGCGCAAAAGGCAGAGATTGAGCCATAAACAACTCACCAATGTGCACATCTGGAACATTACCCAAATACTACCATGGAGAAGTCGTATAACTCCTTGAAGGTGCTCTTGAAGGTCTTCAGATTTTCGGCCGTCAGCAGGAGGTCGTCCACCAGGTCGGTGGTGATGACGTTCTGGTACCCCGGCCCGGCCCTCAGCATCTCACGGGGAGTCCCCGAGGACCCAGCGGTATCCCTGGACGCCGGCTGCCAGACACCTGCAAGTATGCAATGCAGTTAGCACATTGCGCCCAGCCCTCGGTAGCTAGCCGCGGGCGGATAAGCGCTTACCTGTGCCATCAGTAGGAGCGGCTCCAGGGGCCTCGACTTGTTCTCCGCCACCAGCTTCGGCTTCGTCTTGTCGGAGCTCGGGAGGCGGCAAGTCGGGGAGCGTCGCATCTGCCTCAGGGGCCAGCTCCGTGGGCACTGGTTCTCCAGGCGCCGACGGCTCGGAGGCAGCAGCGGCCGGGCCCGGCTCCGCACCGGCGGGGTCAGCCCGGGTTGCTGGCTCCGGGGCCGTAGTAGCCGCGCCTAGGTCCATCTGGAGTTGCACCGCGCTCGCAGCCCTGACGATATCGAATACATTGTTATCCAAGTGGGCAAGCGCAAGATCTTCAAGCGGCAGGACGGAAACTCATAGTGTCGACTTCTTTTTGGCGGCTTTCTTCACCCGCCAGGCCCGTCGCGGAGTGCCTGTTGCTGGCGGCGAGGCTTGGTCGGCCGACTGGGGGGTCCCCGCCACAGCAATAGTCGCCGCAGCGACGGCAGAGGGGCCTGTTTCCTCCCTTTCGGGCTCGGTCCCAGGTGGTAGAGCGGGGAGACTACAAGTGGAAGCTCTCAGTATGCTGCATCATTGACATTTCGCAACTAGCCCAAACAGCAACTCAGTACCTGGAAGACTCGACTTCTTGTGCCTTGCGTTTGCGCACTTGTCGTTGGCCCTTCGGCACCGGTGGTAGAGCGCCGGCCAACTCCACGCTCTGGTCGGAGGAGTTGTCCTGGCGCGGTCCCCCTTCGATTCCTTCGCTCGCCTACGAGTCCACGCATTCGGTGGACTCGCTGCTGCCTCGAGCCGCAGCAAGGCGAGCCCCCTTGGTTGCAACGGCAGCAGAAGGGCGTGGTTCTCCTTCGGCTCCTTCTCCCGCCTGCGAGTCCACGCATTCGGCGGACTCGTTGCGGCTTTGAGCCGCAGAAAGGCGAGCCTTCTTGGCTGCAGTGGCAGCAGAAGGGAGGAGATGATAGGCTCGGGGGAGGTCAGGTTGCGGCGGGTAGCTGCAGTACAGCTCCGTGTGTCCCTGCAGAAAGTTCTCCAGTTAAGTAACGGTACAACAGCAGATTTCTCCAACGAAAAGAAGTCGAATACTTACCGGCTTGGGCGGATTTCGTACGGAGAACAACGTGGGCACGTACGGCACGGCGTCCACATCTAGCAGCACCCGCTGAACTCGCTGGAGTGCGACTTCATCTGGCAACTCCTCTGTGCACATGCGAGAAGGGTCAGCGGGGCCTGTGTACTCGAAGCCCAGGCAACAGCGCTGCTGGATGGGTTGGATGCGGCGTTTGTAAAATGAGAACATAACGGAAGCGCTGGTCACTCCTTTCTTTTTTTGTGCCTCGATGGCCTCCAGCAGCTCTCGGACTTGAATCATCTCCATGCCGGAGGGTTCAAGGTTCCATTCCCCCCTCACCACTGGCGGTCTGCTCAACTTCGTCGGAAGTTGGGGAGCATGGTTTTCGATGTAAAACCATTGGCTCTTCCACCCAGGAAGGTTTGAGGGGAATTTGTACGAAAGGTATTTCTCGCCGGCCTGCTGTCGCAGTTGGATGCCGGCGCCCCCTACTACGGCAAGTTTCTTTGTGGTAGGCTGGGGCTTGACGCGGAAGAGAAAGCGGAATAGATCCCAATGGGGTTCGATTCCGAGAAATGCTTCGCAGAAATGAATGAAAATGGAAATGTGGCAAATGAAATTAGGGTTGAGGTGATGGAGCTCAAGCCCGTAGTAACAAAGAAGGCCGCGAAAGAAGGAACAAGTGGGGAGGGCCAATCCCCGTTCGGCAAAATGGAAGAATGTGACGATTTCGTCAACATTCTCCATGGGGAGAGGTTCACGGTAAGAGGGGCGCCAGTTGACAAGGTTCTTTTCTTGAAGCAACCCCTCGGAAACTAGCTTGTTCAGATTGTTGAGGGAGCACTTACTGTGTATCCACTCCGTGGTCGTTGGCTCCGCATTTTTCTTCTTTCCCTCGATCTCTGACTTCTTGGATGCCATCTCCGATGCGCCGGCCACGAGATGCTCGGGGGCTGCGGGGAGAGGGGCGGGGAGGTTGGAGCGGGAGGATCTTCTTGGGGGGATGGTGGCGGCGCTTGGCTCGGATTGGGGAATTCGGTGGCTTTTGATGGAATGCATATTGAAAGCGTTGTTTTTTCCTACCGTTATTGCGGGGTTAAATAACCAGCGAGGTGGGGAAAAGTTACTGTTCTGAAGTTCAGGAGTCACGTCCGAGAATATTCCGAATCTGAGGGGTCGTTTGATGGATTATTTGGATTGGATATTTGATTAATCATTTTTTCAGGGTTTGTTCGCCTGAAAAAAGCATTTTTTCGAATTAATAATCTAATACCCATCATCCGTACCATCGTTTTGGTAATTTTGCAAGTTGTCATTATTCGCCTGCATGCCACGATTATTGGATCCTTATCTCCAAATTTTGTGGGATTTGGATTCAAGGCTCGGGGGCTGCGGGATACATGGCATTGACTACTTATTTTTTCAAATCTTTTGAAGGATAAGTAGGGCCACAGACAAATGGGACCCTCAGCCTGATTCTCCGATTCAACCTAAGGCTCGGGGGCTACTCCATATGGAGTGCGATTTTTAAATCGCACGCCATAACAGAAATTCGGGGCATGAGCACCTCATAGCTTCGATGCAGCCAAACAAGTACTCGAAGAAGGACTTCAAGACGAAGCTTCAGAAGAAGTCGAAGACTGCTTCGAAAGTACTCGATAAGCCTGCAGTACTCAGCTACGAAGAGCTCGGGGGCTTGTCAGACCCGGGGCCACCGGGTTGGGCACATTACGTAGTTTAAGAGATTAAGCCCGTCTTATCTCTTATTCATTTTATTTATCTCTTGTTTATCCCGTTTAAATAGGAGATAGAGCTAACCAACACGGAGAGGATCTACTCGAGATGTGTTCTGGTATGATCCCTCGTCGTGGGTTGGTTAGCATCTTTGTAACTCTGACCTCTCGGATATACAAGGGAGGTCAGGGACCCCCCTCAAAACAGAAGATTATTAGGTCATTCTATACCAAAGGCAATACAAACCACCATACAGGACGTAGGGTGTTACGTATCTTGCGGCCCGAACCTGTCTAAGCTTTGTGTTCCTTGTACCTTCGAGTTCCAGATCTCAGCGTCTCACCACCCAAAACTTACCACCTTGGGTATATCCCTCGGTGGGCAGCCGGTTAAACACCGACAGTTCCTGATCTCGGCATCTCCTCACCTAAAACTTACCACCTTGGGTATATCCCTTGGTGGGCAGCCGGTAAAACACCGACAGGCTTTCCGTGTTGGAGTAGAGAGTCCAAGTCCTTCTCCAATGTGGAGAGGGACTCGGAGATGTTAGCTTCCTGAAGATCAGTGGCCAAATCGCGCAGACCGAGTCATGATCGGCTACGCGAGTCCTTAGATTGGAACAAGTCCAACCCAAGGAAAGTTGTTGCAGCGCTGGATGAAGTCGCGCCGGAAGCAAACTCCTCCTCGATCCTCGTAGCGGACCCATGAATTGACAAATCGTCAAAATCATCAACGAACTTGTCGAGGTCGCTTTGAGAACTCGCCACGGGGGTTTTTGGCTTCATGTCGATGAGGAATCAACAAAAACTACCCGCACCATCTGCGACGCAGACCTACAGGCTAAAAAAAATGTTGTACCCCGGGAAGGTACTGACCTGGTGAACTGTAAAGATGCCATCAAGTTTGCCGGTGGATCTTCGATGCGCTCCCCTACCTGGCGCGCTAGCTGTCGGTGTTTTACCGGCTGCCCACCGAGGGATATACTCGAGGTGGTAAGTTTAGGTGAGGAGACGCCGAGATCAGGAACTCGAAGGTGCAAGAAACACAAGATTTAGACAGGTTCGGGCCGTGAGGTGTGTAATACCCTACGTCCTGTGTGGTGGTTTGTATTCGCTTGGGTGTTGAATGATCTGTTTTGAATGGGTCCCTGCCCCCCTTATATATCCGGGAGGTCAGGGTTACATGAATCTAGTCAATACTAGCCAAGGAATCATATTCAGGTATAACTCGAGTAGTTTCCTTCTGTACCGACTAGCTTTATCTCCTACTCAAACGAGTAGAAAACGACATGAATAAGAGATAAGACGGACTTTATCTCTTAACCCTGTTTAAACTATGTTATGTACACAGTCCCGTAACTCTGGGTCTGACACTACTCTACGGCATACTCATCGCTTTTAAGAAGTTTCACCATTATTTCGATGCATACAACATCTCGATGGTCACTTATTTACCATTATCGGAAATCCTCCACAATCGGGACGCCATCGGGCGCATCTCCAAGTGGGCAGTGAACTGGGGGCTCTCACCCTCAACTTCAAGCCCCGAACAGCCATCAAGTCACAGGCACTAGTCAATTTCATGGCGAAGTGGCGAGAAAACCAAGTGGAAGCCCTGGCCAACCTGCCAGAGAATTAGGTCATGTATTTCGATGGCTCACTAAAGCTCGGAGGTGGTGGCGCGGGAGTACTCTTCGTCATTTTGAAAGGAGAACAACTCAAGTATGTATTCCAAATACTATTTGAGATCTCCAATAATAAAGCCAAGTACGAGGCACTATTACATGGGCTACGCCTGGCAGTCTCTCTGGGTATCAAGTGACTGCTTGTCTACGACAATTTCTTGTTGGTTGTCCAACAAGTCAACAAAGAGTGGGACGTCAACAAGGACACCATGGACGTATACGTCGTGGAAATACGCAAGCTTGAGAACAAGTTCTCAGGGCTGGAAATTCATCATGTGATTCACGACAACAACGTGGGAGCGGATGTGCTCTCAAAGCTAGGTTCTGATCGAGCTAACGTCCCACCAGGAGTTTTCATTCACGAGTTGCATCACCCATCCATGAAGACACCAGATTCAGGTATCATCGCTCAGGGTCCAACGGAATCCGACCAAGAGGTCTTGATGTTCGAGGTCAACTGGCGGGTGACCATCATCGACTACATCCAAGAGCACAAACTAACCCCCGGCATCGACCCAAAAAAAGCTGAGGCTACAGACATTTTAAGGCACAGCAAATGGCACGTTCAAATTGGGGATAACTTTACAAGCGTGGATCAGCATCAGGCATACTCATAAAGTGTGTCCGCATGGAGGAGGGCAGATAAATACTCCAGGAGATTCACGAAGGCGTGTGCAGAAACCATGCTGCTTCTTGCACATTAGTCGGCAAGGCTTTTAGATCTGGTTTCTACTGGCCAACTGCTTCGGCAGACACCAAAGCACTCATTCACCGATGCACAAACCGTCAGTTCTTTAGCAAACAGCTCCATGTTCCGGCTCACAACCTTATCACCATACCACCTTCATGGCCGTTTGCATGCTGGGGTCTGGATATGATAGGACCTTTGACAATTGCGAAAGGTGGTTCTACTCATGTGTTTGTGGCTATCGACAAATTTAACAAGTGGATCGAGTACAAGCCAATCACAACGCTCTCTGCCGATCGAGTGGTTAGCTTCATCTGCGACACCTTGCACCATTTTAGCTTTTCCAACACCATCATCACGGAACTGGGATCCAATTTCCACTCGCATCAGTTCTGGGATTTCTGTGAACGTAGTGCCATTGAGGTCAACTACGTTAGAGTGGCTCACCCGCGGGTCAACAGCCAGGTCAAGCGCGCCAATGGCTTGATTCTTGATGGCTTGAAGTGGATCAACGAGATCTTGTAAGTAATCTGTGGATTTCGTACACAACCAAGCAAAGCCACAGGACACTCACATTTCTTCCTCGTATATGGGTCTGAAGCTATATTATCGGCTGGTGTCATGTGGAAGTCTGCTCGACTGGAGTTGTATGAAGAAAGCGAGGCTGACAGTGCAAGACATCTCGAACTTGACTCAGCTAAGAAAATCAGATGCAATGTCTTACTCCAGTCGGCCCGCTACTTACAAAGAGTCCGTCGTTACCATGATTGGAACATTCAACAATGCTCTTTTAACGTTGGAGATATGGTTCTTCGACGAATCCAGGATGAAATCGGGCTGCACAAGCTTAATTCGTGATGGGAGGGGCCTTTCATCGTGCACAAGATTACAGGACAAGGATCATATCTCTTATAGTACCCTGATGACCAGGAGGTTCCAAACTCCTGGAATATCGAGCATTTACGCCATTTCTATCCTTAGCCAACCAAGACATCTTCTGTCGGCACCTGGAGATCAAATTTTCAGTACAACTCTATTTTACTGGTTTACGACTGGTATTACGCACAAGTTTGCTGAAGGGGCCTCGCTCCCATACTTCCGGTAACAGAATACTAGTTTCCGACTAGTACCCTATATTACTGAAGCCTATATTACTGAAGGGGCCTTGATACCATACTTCCAGTACAACTCCGTTTTACTGGTTTACGACTGGTATTACGCACAAGTTTACTGAAGAAGCCTCGCTTCCATACTTTTAGTAATAGACTACTAGTTTCCGACTAGTATCCTATGTTACTGAAGGGGCCTCGATCGCATACTTCCAGTACAACTCCGTTCTACTAGTTTATGACTGGTATTACGCGCAAGTTTGCTGAAGGGGCCTCGCTCCCATACTTCCACTAACGGATTACTAGTTTCCGACTAGTATGCTATGTTACTGAAGAGGTCTAATACCCATACTTCCACTACAACTCCGTTCCACTGGTTTATGACCAGTATTACGTGCAAGTTTGCTGAAAAGACCTCGCTCCCATACTTCCAGTAACAAATTACTGGTTTCCGACTAGTATGCTATGTTACTAAAGGGGTCTCGCTTCTAGGATAAGGCGTTTACTAGTTCCCTACTAGTTTTACGCATGTTCGACTACTTTGACTACTCGTCTCGCCAACAAATCTAGTCGGAATCGACTCCGAGTAGTCGGCTTCATCGACAGTACAAGATCGGCAACTTGGCCAATGCCTAAGCTCAGGGGCTGGCGCCACCGACTACTATGTACATCTTGTGCAACTCATCTAGCTCGCAGGCTCGGGGGCTGAATACGACACGTCTCTCAAAGATTCAGGTTCGATTTGAGCGGTAATCTCGGACATTTTTTGAATAAGCTATTTGTTTAACCATTTTTTGGAAGTAATTCCAAAAAAAGTGATTTTCAAATTTCTGAACCAATTTGCTCGTCTTAACCATCAAATCTTGACCAACTTATTTCGCATGCCACGATTATTTGGATCCTTTATTCAAAACCTTGAAGATTTGGATGCAAGACTCGGGGGCTGCAGGGACACGTGTCATCAGCAAATTATTTTTCGAATCTTTTGGAAAATAAGGATAGAAGATTCAATACTAAATTGACCCTCAGCCTGATTCTGCAAGTCAAACTAAGGATCGGGGGCTGTTCCATATGGAGTGCGAGTTCAATCGCATCCCATATAAAAGAAGACTTGACAACTACTCGGGGTATGAGCACCTCACAGCCTCGATGCAGCCAAGGAAGTATTCGGAGGACACCTTCAAGATGGAGTTTGGAAGACTCGAAGACGCCTATAGTACTCGACTACGAAGAGCCGGGGGCTTGTCAAACCCGGACCCACGGGACTGTGCAACATAGTGTACATCTCCTAGGATAACGGATGGGATATAGCCATACACTACATCTATTATAACTACTCGTAGCATAGTAGGACTACTCATACAATAGTAAAAATAGAAAACTACCCAAAAATTACTTGGGTAGGACTCTTGGGCTAGTATCCAACTGGAATTTTCATGTAACTCTGTCTCCCAAACTATATAAGGGCGAACTGGGACCCCCTCCAAAGAGGAGATCACCCGATCACCACCTAAAGCAATATAAACCACATAGGACGTAGGGTATTAACTTATCTCAACTTATGTTCCTTGCACCTTCGTATTCCTGATCTCGGCGACATTCTACATACAAACTCACCACATCGCGGGTATCCCTCGGTGGGCGTGGCCGTAAAACACCGACAGTAGCCTTAGTATCGATCCTCAGAATGGTTAGTTTTGATTTTTCTTATATTACTGAAAAACTTTGAGTAAAAATATTTGTTCAAATATTTAGTTAAGTGAAGAGCATTTGTACGTGAAAATAATTGAAGCATGCTAGATATTTATAAAATCCCAACTATTTGCACACAAATGTTTGTAGAAAATCAGATGGTCAAACGCTGAATGGTAAAGTCAAAGGTGAAAATTTTTTGAACACCGAGGTTACTGACTTTTACCCCTTTCTCCAATTTCTTTTCACTTCCAACTTGTTGCTTGAGTGGTGAACAGTGGAAATGCTCATAGAGTGCATGTGCAGTATCGTTATTCTTATACATATAGCATTGCATTCTCTTCTCGCAACATTAAAAAAGTGGTCAACGATGTAACGGAGACGCTCTTGTCGTGTTGATGATGAGATTCGGTGATTTCATCGTTCTCAAGATATGCGGACTAAACTTTCGTAAACATTCATACGGGTATGAGTGTACCTACGTATGCACTTGTGCGGGTGAGTCTGCATGTAGATTCCCTGCAATGGCGACATCTGATTTAAAAACCAAAATTTCCTTTTCTGAGTTTATCAAAAAAGGGCACATTGACATTGATGTTCGTAGTCTTTCAACTCATCAACTGTATGTGGAAAAACAAGACAAAAGTTCCAAAAAGAAAAAAAAACTATTCTGCTACAGGAATCTGTGCAGTTTCTTCAATAAGAAGAAAAGGAAAAGGAAAAGGGGCAAAAAGAAATCCTGCATTTTCTTCCTACTGTACCCCTGTATGTTTCCTATGTACTGGCCGTTGAGCCGGTGCACGACGGTTATGTGCAGCGATATGCAATTGAATAACGTCATGAGAGCACCGTCTTGAGCTTGTAGTTCTTGGCGAAGCCGCTGTACACGACGAAGTTGAGCGTGCACATGGCGGCCATGGTCCAGAAGAAGTAGTCTAGGTGTCCCTGATTGAGGTCGTCGCAGATCCATCCGGGACTGTCCGCCGTGGCCGTGAACGCCGCCACGATGGCATAGATGAAAGAGCTCAGGTAGCTCCCCAGCGCGATGGTGAGCAGCGCCAGAGACGTGCACGTGCTCTTCATGGTGTCCGGTGCCTCGGCGTAGAAGAACTCCAGCTGCGCGATGTAGCAGAACACCTCTGCGCCGGCGAGGAAGAAGTACTGCGGGAGCTGCCACGCGATGGTGATCTGCTCGCCGCGCGCCGCGCTGTCGAGCCGCTTCATCTCAACGAGCGCCGAGACCGCCATGGCCAGAGCCATGAGGAGCCGTCCGGCGCCCATGCGCTGCAGCTGCGACGGCTCGCCGTCGCCATTAGAAGATAAGCTCCTCACAGCCGGCGCGATCACCTTGCTGTAGAGCAGCACCCACGTCAGGACGCAGGTCACCTCGAACGAGCCCATAGACGCCGCCGGCACCGACACCGACAGGATGGACATGTTCATGACGCTGCCCTGCTGGATGAAGGTGGTGTTCATCTGCGCGTACGCCGAGGACATGATTATGCTGGTGGCCCAGATGGGCAGGAGCCGCAGCAGGATCTTGAGCTCCTCCACCTGCGTCACGGTGCAGAGCTTCCAGGACGACCCGGCCTCCTCGGTTATCTCCTCAAAGTCTGACTCGGTGATGATGGCCGCCTTGTCGAGGAATGAGAACTCGCCGGTGTGCTCGATCTTGGGCTGATTGTCCACCTTGTCGCTGACCTCGTAGAGCATGCCTGCATCGGCGGGCACCTTGAGGGCGATCTTCCGGCAGGCGGCAACGATGACCTGGCTTAGACGCTTGAGCGGCGTGCCTGTGGGCATGCGGCGCTTGTACATGGGCGTGGCGAGCACGAAGGCACCGAAGGCGAGCGCGATGCAAACGGTGGAGATGCCGAAGCCGAGGCCCCAGCTGACGTTGTTCTGGATCCACACGATGAACAGGCCGGAGACGATCGGCCCGAAGTCGACGCAGAGGTAGAACCAGCTGAAGAAGGACCCCTTGCTCTCCCGGTCTGTCGGGTTGTCGTCATCGAACTGCTCCGCGCCGAACGGCAGCAGCGACGACCGCACCCCGCCGCTCCCGATCGCGACGAGGTACAGCCCGACGAACGCCACGGTCTGGGCACCGAACATCGAGGAGCCGCCGAGCACCGCCGCCGTTGGCAGGAACGCCGAGAAGGTCACGAACATCATACCCTGCAGATGGCACGCGGCAGACATAATAGGTTAGCATCATTGACGTAACCGATCGATGCGCGTGCCATGGATCAAGATGAATGATCTACGACGTACAAGAAGGTAGACGGCGAGGGAGACGAGGATGGTGTTGTAGTTGCCCAGGAAGGTGTCGGCGATGATGGCGCCGAAGATCGGGGTGAGGTAGCTGGTGCCGAACCATGTGGTGACTTTGGAGGCGCTGGCCAAGTTGCTGCCATGGAGGACGGTCTCCAGGTACACGACCAGGTTCGACGAGATGCCGCTGAACGCTGTGCTCTCCAGGCACTCGAACCCTGCGCGCAGCAAAGGAGGAATGGCATCCAGTGATCAGCACATGTCAATCATAATATTGTCATTCTTATATTCTGTTTTTGTAAATGATCATAGTAAAACTAAAATTTGATCTGAAAAAAAGTTAGATTTTTGAACATTATGAGGCCTGCTCACCTAGAACAACTGCTGGTGCCTTGCTTCCTGCGCGTTTTTTATCCTTCAAGAGCGGCACTTGCAGGCTGTCGTCCTGAATCTTTGGCCCATGGCTCTGCAATAGAGAGAAATTCCGCAGATTGTCAGCAACAAGGAGAATCTGCATATTCTACTGTCAGAATGTTGAAAGGTCATGGATATGATGCACTAGTATGATGTGGATGTCGTTTGCATCGGTTAGCGCTTGTATGCTTGTCTGATGAGGAAAGCAAGACTAGTATTAAAGCGACAAACCGAAGTTTGTACGCATGTGTTCTTTTGAAATTTTGCACGCATGTGTTTTAGTAGACACGTTCGAATTCTTTCTTGGAACTTTCTCTACGAAACCTCGTGCGTAAAAAAGTATTAAGTTTATCCGAACTAAAAGAAACATAAAAACTCGAGTTTTTGACGTGTCTAGCAACTATCGACCAATTTAAGATGTTTATATGTCCCTTTTTCTCTTCACTATCTTAGACTTGGTCTACGTTGATGGCGTGCTTCTAGCCACCAACTCCCGTATCCTGATCCCAAATTCCAAATGTCCCTGTTCCTTAGAAAAATTGCATTCGGCGTCGGCATCACCGTGACATCATGGTGTATCCAATATCGAGCACCCAAAAAAAAAAGAAACTTAATTCTACATCAGCTGTGAGATTCTGTTCACCGATGGAATGACTGAAATGCCGCATGGCTGATCAAGTGACCATTATGTGAAAGATCTTGGCGGTTAACCGCGGATGCGGCTTGCGAGCAAAGGGCAGAGATCTCTGGAGCATTACCTCGGGCAGGAGCGGCGCGCGCTGCTCGCCCCTCTCCATGGCGTCCCCCGCCTCCATGCCGATCGCCTACGGTCGACGGAGACCTACCCGCGAGCGGAGTGGAGCGCGAGGCGATTCTTGTGGAGGAAACGCGAGCGACGAGCTGCAGAGAATGCCTTTGCGCTCTCTTGACTCTGCTGCTCTCCGCTCGGGCCCCGGCCACTGCCTCCTCCTCTGCTCTGCTCTGGACTCCGGTGTGCCGGTGCCGAGCTGCCTCTCTGCTTAAATAGGAAACGCGCGCGGCAGCAGCGCACGGAGGCATCGCTCCGTCCCGGCACGTGATAGGTTGGTTGGTGAGCTCGGGGGGATTTGTTGGGCGTCGCCGTCCGCCGCGCGTAAACTAATCGCGCGCCCGGGAACGCTTCAAAACAGCGGGAAACAAGGCAACGCGGATGCGCGGCGTACGACGGGGCTCTCGCCTGTCGCCTCCCCTGCACGGCTGAACCTGAACTGCAGGAGGTGACGCCGACCCGGGTAGAATGGTCGCTGCTGCTCGAGGAGCCTGAAGTTTCTACGCTGTAGTAGGTGTGCTTCGGTTGTGGCATGGGTAGAATGTTGCATCCGGCGTCACTACGTCAGCATCCCGGCATGGCGGCATGGGCCTATCCCGGATGGAGCAGAAAAAAAAATGGAAACTATTTTTTTTCTTTTTCTTTTTTTTTGCGAAAGATGGAAGAGTATTTTCTAGCACCATGAATTCCGTTCACGGATGCAGAAGCATACTCGCTCCATTTCAGCGACGAGGAACTCGCATGAACAATGCTGACAGAAAGAGACTCGGATCGTGCACGCGGCATGAGAGCTAGCGAAAGAGATTCCTCGGCCCTTACCTCGGGCAGCAGTGGCGCGCGCTCGCCCCTCTCCATGGCGTCCCCAGCGTCCATCTCGATGGCGATCGGGAGGCCTGCGAGCGGAGCGCGAGGTGGTTCTGGGGAATGTGAGCTGAGCTGCGCTGCTGCGAAGAGAGAGCTGCGGTTCGCCTCGCTTGGGCGCTCCGCTCCGATCGGGCTATCTGCTCTGAGATGGTGGTGGTGGCCAAGCCTCGAGGACAGCCGGCTGCTTATATAGAAAGCGCCCGGCGCCCGCACGGCCGCACGCACTCACGGAGTGAGGTGGCGTGGCGGAGATATCGCCCCTGCACGCGATAGGTGGGTGAGTCGAGCCGAGCCGAGCCGGGGGGGATCGGTTAAGCGTCGCCGTCGCCGCAAGTAAAATACTCCACCCGCGCGCGCATCACCCTCGCCACGAACAGGGGCCAACACGCCAGCGCCAGGAGCTGTTTCTCGGCTCCCCTGCGTGCGCTGCAACCGCTACCGCTGATGGCGACCCGGGTAGAACGGTCGCGGCCTCGCCGTCGGAAGTTTCAACGCAGTAGGTGGTGGACGGGAGGTGGCCGCAGGCTCGCGGTTGCCGTTGCACTGCGGGGCCGCGCAGCATGGGGCCGGCCGGCCAGGGGCGGGTCGGTTCTCTTGTGATCTTCCGTGCGGGTCCCCGGCGCGCGTGCTCGTGCGTCCGGTCGCCGGTCAGCCGCCGCGACGGCCGGAGCGGAGTGGGCGCCATGTCGGATTCGTCTCGGTGCCTTTTCTTTTCGGTTCACTGCAGGCACGTGGTGTTTTACTCGGGTGATTGGATCATTGGATGTGGTGGACTGAACTTGTGGCTGTTGAGTACTACTATTCCAGCAGGGGCCAAAGCGAGCGGATGAAGTGCTTGCCATGGGCGGCAGATCCGGGGTCAAACTTGTCGCCGGATGTGGTCGACGCGATCGTGACTTGTGATGGGTGTGCGATCCACTTGAGTTTCCGTTTGGCACGTGAGCTCCAGGATTCCGCACACACTTTGAGTATCCTTGACACCTTATCGGTTTAGCCTTCTCTGATAGCAGCAGCATAGCACTCTGCAGTTCGACTCGATATCGTCCAGCCGCCGCCAGGCAAGAGGACGGAGGAGAATCAGAACCCGACACTTCTTGGCCCAAAGGATTTTGGCTTTTCTCTCACGCTCGCCACAAAATCGTAGCCACCAAACCAAGCACAGGTGGTTCTTGGCGTGTCCTGAAATGTTGGGGGGTTGGAGGCAAGTGGTAGGTTGCTTGCGCACTTTGCAACGTTCTTCAGGCAACGAGCTCCAACACCGTGAAGATAAACCACCAGGTCAAGTGATAAACAAACCGAGGGTTCTGGCCTTTCTTAGTCATCGACTCCATCCATCTTTTCCTCTCTCTCTCTCTCTCTCTCTCTCTCTCTCTCTCTCTCTCTCTCTCTATTTTTATCTTAGAAGCAGTGCCTTGAAGATTAGTTAGCGCTTGTGGTTGCGTGCTAAACTTAACGCGATCTTCCTGAAGCTGTAGCTACCATGCCTCGTCTCAGATATCACCGAAGGATATGATTTCTTTCACGCTCAGCTCATGAAATCTTCTTTCAGCGAGTGATCCACACGATTTTAGAAAGGATCAAACTGTTTTCAACGCCCATTTTAATAGACACACGGATCCCTTCTGCGCCATGCTAGTTGTGCTGCCGACTGAGGAAGTAGGTGTGATGAATAAAAAGAAACGACCTGCTCAGTTCATTCTCATCATGATCTGGCGACTTTCATGTGTACGTGAAGTTTACACCCTTCCAGAGTTCCAGTTCTTGAGCACAGAATCTTCTGTATGGGAACAAGGAACGTGTGCCACAAGATTCGTAATGAATGCCTGTGTTGAATGGTGAAACCCGCCTGCTGTCAACGGGAGACTGCCCCTGGTCGTCTCCTCTGAAAAAGTGCATTATACTAATGAAACAACGGTGATTTTAGCACATGCAGAATTAGGAGAACCTTCGTGTTTGATCACAGGACTATTCTGGTTTTGAAGTTGTTGAGAAATTTCAGCTCCAAAATATAACTACAGTAAGCTAAAACAAACTTGCTTTTTTCTTGACAATTTCTTCCCTTGCTTTAATTCTTCTTCTGTTCTACAGTCATCAAAATCTTGCTTGTTGGAAACCTTCTTTGGTTTGAAGCTTGCTTGAAGCAATCAGAGAATTTGCAAACTGATACATAATTGTCTGTTTCCAGAATAGTTTACAGAGCATGCATGAGGACTAAACTAGTCTGGCCTGGGCCAATTGGTTGGTACAACCAATACCTGATGAATGTTACTCACGTCTTACCAGAACCCAACTGTACCTAAATCCACTCTAAACAACATGCTCTCAACATTTTGACCAAGATATCAATATCATGCTTGAAAAAGTTGGTAGATAAGTAGGTGAATAAGATTACAAGCCACAAATAGGCCTTACCAGAATCAGAAGAGAATACATAGAGGAAATGCATCTCAGACTGCTATCTGGTTCATTGTGGACGGTATTGAGGGTATGACTTGATCCTGATATGTCAGACTCGGTGTTCAACAACTTCAGCTGACGGAGTTATGTGGCACAATCACCTACTGCATGTTTATAATTTAAATTAAACACAACATCCGTGTCACACTTGCAATATACAAGCATGAAAACTTATATATGAATCAAACCACCGAAAGTTTGAATTCAACTGGAGGCCAACAAAGTCACCCATAATTTGCATGCTAAGCAAGAAAGCGATTTAGCTTGTGCACCGGGGGGAAAGGGGGGGGGCATCCATATTTTCCATGCTTACAGCAAAGCAGTACATATGCAACAGAATTCTTCAGGCAAATGACTGCAAGAACCAAGTAGTAGTAGTAAAGGTACCCATCGTCCAAGTTTGGTGCAATCAACCACCATCTTCCTCCAGCCGTAGTCAAAGCTGAAACAATTGTGATAACTTGTGAGCTCAGCAGATTCCCTATAGGACGAGCAGAGTAGTCAATATGCTTCGCCATCAGTCAGGGGACTCAGGGTAACGAAAGAGCCAAATGAATGTACTGCTACAGCTATGGTAATTGAGGAAATTGAATCCTTACATTCACCATTTGGACAGCTCTAGCCCGCGACAACCTACATTGCCCAGAATAGGAGTTTGCTGTAGTTCCTAGGTCATCAACAGGTAGTTTTCAAGTTTTGTCTTGCTCAAGGATGCAGATAACACTTTTAGGAGTTCTGGCATGCACAGTGGTTGAATGTCAGGCATCAAATTTCGATATGTTTGTGCTCTGAGGACAAAGTAGCAGCAACTATGATGCATCATGTGCGGATATCATATCTAAGCCCCCTTTGTTTTTCTCTCCTTAGCTCACACCAATAGATTTCTGCAGTGAGTGTTGCCAAGTTGAGATTGCATTATCCAACTGTAATACTCTCTTCCTTCATTCCTTGTGACTTGTCAAAAATTTTCCACAGTGAATGCCAGCGAACACGATTTTAACCTAAAGAATCCAAGGGCAAAGATATACTGGCCAGAAAAAAAAAGAGAAGAAAAGCTTCTGAGTATGAGTGGTAAAAGTGCACAGGTCTGCTCACACTTGAGAGACCTTAAAGGTGGCAGGGAAATGATATGGTGATGAACTGATGATAACCAAGACATTCCATTGGCTGCCTGAAACTGGATTACAATCTCTATGATTCGGTAAGAGTTCTATGACACAACCGTGCAAAGATAGCCTACCATGACAAGTATGAGGAGGGAGATGGTTGTCGTCCTGTATCTTCCCCAGTTGAGTGCTAAAACTGCACCTAACATGGGCATAATAAAATTTATCCCAAGTCAAGTACTGAAAAATTATCCCAAGTAAAGTACTGATAGCTGCCGCATTTCAAGCATTGTTGCCATGTTGGACAAGTGGTCTGGATATAGATAACTAAGTTGGTCTTGATCTGAAAGAAAGAAGTTTCTTGCAAGTATTCAAAGCCTGAAACATCACAATCAATAATCACCCCACTTCCTTTGACGCACGAGTATGAAGACCAGAAATTATGGAGAAGCCTCGAACATAAACCTTTCAAAAACGTTGATCATTATACCGGGTAAAGTACATATATACAATAGAAAACTAGCATATATGCTTCATATGTTTTCAAAGGACTTCATGAAGTTACCTTCAGGGTGTAAGTTTTGTTCAGTAGTTTCAGCCTTTAAGAACAAAATAGTCCTATCATATAAGCCTAGAAGTAAGTATTTGCTCACTCAAAATGATTGTAGATAGCCTACAGCAATGTCTTCATTTTCATTGTTGCTCTTGCTCAAGAACTTAATGGCATCGTTGGCATGCCGTCATACTGAATCAAGGCAGGGGCCTGATGCTATAGAAAACTCTATGGTTTTGCTCAATTACGTGCTGTCATTGGAAGTCAAAGAAGAAAGACTTCTGACTGAAACGATACCTTTTTCTCCTTTTCGAAAAGATTTACATTAACTAGTAATTGGAACAAAGTAAAAAAAAAAAAAAGGGTCAGTGTTCCCTTAATTAACCAGTCGCCTAGGATTACAAGACCACAGTAACAGAAGCTTACAATAGATTATCGTACACGTCCGCATCATCCAAAAATTGGCTTCGGAAAATTTTCTTGCCTCGTGTGTTCAGCATCCACCGAAATGCCTTCTGTTTATACAAGGATGAAGGATACATGATAAGATGAACAAATGCATATCAAATAAGGCAGCAGGTAAGAGATGCCACCTCACAGAATAAATCCCCTGAAAGCAACCATCACCCAGACGTTCGCGGCTTGCCCGTCTGTCAGCTTGACGCAGATCTTTGCCTGTGATACTAAAAAGATTAATTGCCCCTTTAGCGCGAATCTGGGCTCCGTGTAGCTCGGTGACTGGTGACAGAAAGAACGGCCAGCTGCAACATCACTAGTGCTGAGTTGCTGACCGAGCACCGAGGGAGGTCATTATACACCGCCGCTCCAGACTTCCAGGGATGGCAGGGAAGCATCAGCTCCAGCCACAGATCGGCGGTTTTGCGGACTGACTCCTGAAGGAGCGGGGTGGCAACAGGACGCGGCAGCCCGTGCGTGGCGGCGTGGGGGTTGGGGCCAGGCGATGGCTGTGGCTGTGGCTTGGATGGGGGCACGAGAGGCTTGAGGGCGGTGGCGTGGTGCGGTGTGCGTGGAGGAGCGGCAGTGTGGCCGCCTCCGCCCGCTGCCGGCTGCCGCTGCGGCGCCGCCGAGCAGTTGGGGGTGCGTGCGTTGGGCTTCGCAGGCCTGCAAACCGGCGGTTATTAACTGGGCCGAATTAGTTGGGCTTTCGTAATTGAGGAGATCGAACCCATAAATGGTAATTTATCGTCAGGGAGCTTAATATTTGACCTTCAACGAGCCTAAAAATTTGTGTCAGTCAAGTTATTTCAAAACAAAACGTGGAACTTAATGTTTTTGCGTGCTGGGAGCTTAATTTAAGATGTAACTTAGAAATGAGGCTCTTCTTCAGATTATTTTAGATTTTGCAGGGTGCTGAGCTGTTTGCACGCCATCTGTTCTTCAGATAAGAAAATGCAGAGCCACACACACGTGGTCAAGATACTTGACTAGTCTCACATACGCTACAGGGAGCTATTGACGAATCATCTCTGCTTGGTCTTCATGCTCGATCCTGTCCATTCTTAAAGAAAAATCAATAAGCATCGGTAACAAATAACACGTGGTACTGAAGAGGTCGAGCGTGTGATTACAATGAACACGTTGGTGTAAAGAGATGAAATTGTTCGGTATACTGACAAACTGACGTAGATTACTGGTCTTCCCGTGATTAAGCTGGTAAGCAAGTTCAGACCGGTTGATGCCGTGGTGGTCAAACGCAAACAGCAACGCCTTCTTTCGATCGGTATCACGTGCGTTTCCATTTCCATTTGCTCTGCTGCTGTCATCGCAGCCGTCTGCGTTTAGCCTGTCACGAGTCTCACGACCTGTCCATCTGGTCGTCGAGAGCTCAGGTAGCGCAGGAGCGTCTATTCATACCACGCACCTACGACTAGCCGCTGACATCCGATGAATCTGAAGATAATAATATTTTAAAATAAAATAAAATATTTTAAAATAAAAGAAAATTTAGAATATTATTATCTCCAATCTTTTATTTTACTCTAAAATATTTTATTTTGTTCTGAAATATTGTTATCTTCAGTAGACATGTGCGATGATTCATGGTGGCTAATCGCGTGATAGACATCCCAGGTGCAGGCGCTCGTCGACGAAGATTGACGCGAGCGGTGGAGTCAAAACGCGATCGACACCGCCATATCCGCATCACGCAATTTTTCATGTCCATCTCTATCCTGCTGTCGAAGCAGTCGTCTGTACTTCACTTGCGGCGTCTTTTCTGTAGAAACAGTAAACAATTCGTGGGAAGATTGGAAGCAACTTTTTTTGAACGTCAAGTGTATGCGAACAGGTTGGTACAACGAGCATCGTCTGAAACAGGGAAAAAAACTTACGGAAATGGATCGACGACAGGCATGGGGTGCCACACCTTGGATTTCTGGACGAAGACCTGCTCAGTGTTTGACCTGCAGGGAGTCGGTTCGATCGAGATGTCATGTTCGAAAAAGTAGGTGAGTAGCAAAACCAACAACCAACAACCAACAGAACAGTAGTACTGTAATAAACAACCGCATAGAGAGACCAGACTGCTGTGCATTTCGGCTGATATATGATGAGGGTCTAAACCGGCAACAGGGCATGCAATTCAGCAACTTTCGGCAGATGCACCACCACATTTCTTCAGCAACAAGCCAACAACCGTCAACCGAAACCAAACGAATCAGGGCCTCGCTGCTCCGCGCGTCCTCCCCGTCAACAACAACGAGGGCAGACTCGCCGTCGATCCGGTCCAGCCGCAGCCTCCACGCCGCCGCCGGCTGCTGCTGCTGCGGTCGGTCTTGAATGGTGCCTGCTGCTTGAGAACGAACGTGAGCGTCGTCTTCGGACGGAACTGCGTTGCCTGTTCTGAGCGTTCCTTCCTTTTTCAGCCGGTCCACTTCAGAATCGATACTTCTGGGCCTTTCTTTTTCAGTCGGCCCACGTCATTGTCTTTTCTGGGCCTTCTACCCTATCGGCCCTCTGGGCTATATAACAGCCCTCGGCCATCGCGGAAACGAACAAAAGCCATTCCTCGTCTTGCTCTCGCTGGTCTCGCGGGGCTGCCCGACACCTCAGCAGTGCCGCGCACTGTCGGCCGTCCTCTGGTGGCTGGTGCGCGCGGCACTACAGCCTACAGGGTACAGGGGAGGATTTGCCAATTCGGCGCTGCCCAATCATTAGGTCGCTGCAGTGCCCCGGCTCGGCCAGACCCCTCGAGGCCTCTTGACACGACGCCATTCAATTCTCGGCGCCAATGAGTTCCGACCGGCGAACAGTGGCCGGACGGACACGCCCGGTCGCCGCGGCGACCGCGCCGCGGACGCGTACTTGGGTTGAGTGGTGTCGTGCCCGGCCGGCGATTCACCTCGGCGGCGCGTTGGCTGTCGGGGCACTAACGTTTGTGTACATTGAAATATACTATTGATTAAAACAGACCAATTGTAGATTGCGGCATACTGTGATTACTGTTTGTTTGCATGCAGCTCGTGGATAAATATCCGCTCTCTTATAATTTGCGTTTGGTCTTATACCTAGCGCCAACCTAGCGCCACTTTATTGTACCTTATCCCCTTGGAACATCTACTTAAATCAAAGCTTACAACAACAACCGGGATCCAGTTGGAGCCCTAGTGCAACCAACCTCAAAGGTATGCAGCTTAGGCAAACTGCTCGGTTATGCCTGAGAAACCACTCGGTGGGAGGTGGATTTCCAACAATTGGTATCAGAGTCTATATTAAGTATCTTTTGGATCAATATCTCCATCCGGGAAGCCCGTTAGGTCTAGGCATGACTCGAGAGAGAGCAACAAGCCGGTCGAGGGCGAAGAAAATCTTCATAGGAAGGAGGACCTGACGCCTAAGAACCAGTGGCCAGAAGACCCAAAGCGAGAGGTGAAGAATGAGAAGAAGCCGGTCGGTGAGAAAGATGAGGGGGAGGGGGGAGGGAAGGGTCATCGTCGAATGGCTTTGTAATCTCGCGTCGCCACCGGAGGCGTCCCTCCACTTCCCCGCATGGGCGGCGCTACCGGGATGGGGTGTGGCCAGCCGTTCAGAGGATGGTGAAGGAGTTAAGTGCCGCAAAGTACTCGACACTGACAAGATCCAACTACACCTACTGGAGCCTGGTCACGAAGATGATGCTCCAAGCCCGCAATCTCTGGGACATCATCGATTATGGCGACTACGACTTCCAGGAAGATTGCATGGCCAGAGAAGTCCTTATCCTCTCAGTGCCGCCAGAGATTGTGCCGCGGGTGGCCAAGAAGCAGTCGGTCGTAGAAGCATGGGATGCCATCAAGACGATGTGCGTCGACAGCGACAAAGTCCAGAAGGGCAGGGCTCCGCAGCTACGGAGGGAGTTCGAAACCATGACGTGTCGCAACGACGAGAAGGTGGATGACTTGCTCTGCGCCTATCCAACCTCACCATCAACTTGAAGGAGCTAGATGAGGAGATAGAGAAGCAGCGAGTAGTGGAGAAGCTCCTACGGTCGGTTCCACTTCGGTTCGACCATCTGGTGACGTCCATCGAGACGCTGCTGGACATCTCTTCCCTCTCGCTGGAAGAGGTGACTGGGCGTCTAAAGGCGTAGGAGGACCGCATGGACCGCGCCGACTCGAATCGCGACTCGGGCAAGCTATTGTATGCAAATGTGCCGAGTCGGCGAGATCGTGAGTCGGGCGAGGGCACGTTCAGGTCCGAAGGTAGGAGGAGTCGGCGGCCGCCGCCGCCGACTCCAAAGAAAAGAAGTCGATGGCGGTGAGGCGAGGAAGCCACTGCGCGATGACACCTGCCACAACTGTGAAGGAACTCGGGCACCGCAGCAAGCTTGAAGATCGGTCGACTCCACGCGTCTTCATCGGCTACGAGGAAGGAACTCAAGCATCGCAACAAGCTTGAAGATCGGTCGACTCCACGCGTCTACATCGGCTACGAGGAAGGAGTGAAGGTCTATCGGGTGCTGGACCTGGTGATACAGTGTGTGCGCACAACGCGCTACATTGTGTTTGATGAAGATCACGGCTGGAGCTAGTCGCAGGAGGAAGATAGAAACACCGGGTGCAACTCCGACTTTGTCGTCGAGTACCTAGTGGAAGCTGCGGTGGCTGTGGAGGAGTCAGCGCCGAGCTTGGGGGAGATCCGACCACCGCGGACCCCTCGAGTACTTCTCTGATCCCCACAACTTCTCCAGGTAGTCTCCAAATACTTCGAACTCCATCTCGAGTACTTTTAGGGGTGAGGCGACCCCCCCTCCCGACTGCTTTTCCGACTCCCTTTGCTCCCGCTAGTGCGGCTACGAGTAATCTGGAGGGCACTCCGAGTGCTGATTCACCTTCAAGCGCTGCTTCGAGTTCTTCCCCGACTTACGGCAGCAACGACTCGCGCCTCAACAACGACCACGATGATGCCCTATTGCACTATCGTACAATAGAAGACTTGCTCAGTGAGCTGCACTCAGGCCTTGAGCAAGTAGAGTTCAAGGAGGCGGAGCTGATGCTCACCAGCACGGGGGAGCCATGCTCCTTTGTTGAGGCAGGGTGGGAGGAAGCCTGGAGGGCGGCAATGCACGATGAAATTAACTCGTTTGAGCGCAACAAGACTTGGGAGTTGGTCAAACTCCCAGCTGGGCACCAGAGCATTGCGCTAAAGTGGGTGTTCAAGCTGAAGCGCGACGAGGCGAGAAAGGTGACCAAGCACAAGGCACGACTGGTGGCGCGCGGCTTTGTTCAGCAGGCAGGCGTCGATTATGATGAAGTGTACATGCCTGTGGCTCGCATGGAGTCGACGCGAGTGCTTCTAGCTCTTGCAGCTCAGGAGGGCTGGATTGTCCACCACATGGACATCAAATCGGCCTTCCTGAATTGAGATCTGAAGAAGGAGGTCTACGTCAAATAGCCCCCCAGGTTTGTTGTCCCATGGGAGAAATGAAAGGTGCTGCGACTGCGTAAGGCCCTCTATGGCTTACGACAGGTGCCGCGGGCCTGGAACGCGAAGCTTGACTTGACGCTCAAAGCACTCGACTTCAAGCAGAGCGCGCATGAGCACGCCATTTACAGGCGGGGTGGTGGCAAGCACAGGGAGCCACTACTAGTCGGTGTCTACGTCGACAATCCGGTGATCACCGGATCATCTGAGCAGGACATGAACAAGTTAAGATGGAGATGAAGGGCCAATTACAGATGAATGATCTTGGACTTCTCTTCTTCTACCTTGGCATTGAGGTGCATCAGGAGGGCGGGCACATCTCTGTGAGCCAAGCACAATACGCCGCACAAGTCGTGAAGAGTGGCGAGACGGAGGGGTGCCAACCTGCCTAGACGCCCATGGAGGAAAGGCTGTGCCTGAGCCACGGCAGCACCGCTCCGGAAGTCAACTCCACCGAGTACCGGCGACTGGTCAGAAGCCTCCGATATCTCCTTCACACGCGACCAGATTTGGCCTTTGCGGTTGGATTTGCGAGTCGTTTTATGGAGAGGCCGACTGAAGAGCATATGAAGGCGGTGAAGCGCATCCTCTGCTACGTCAACAGCACACTCGACTACGATCTGCGCTACGAGAAGTCGACCGAAACAACTCGGTTGGCTGGCTAGAGCGACAACGACCACACCGGCGACATCGAGAACCGCAAGAGCACCAGCTGCAACCTTTTCTATCTTGGGAAGTGCCCGGTGAGTTGGTAATCACTCAAGCAACGAGCGGTGGCTCTGTCATCATGTGAAGCAGAGTACGTTGCAGTTACCGCAGCAGCAACTCAAGCGGTTCGGCTCGCGAGACTACTCGGTGAGCTCATGGGAAGGAAAGCCGAATGCGTGGAGCTCATGATGGACAATAAGTCGGCACTGGCGCTGAGCAAGAATCCCATCTTTCACGAGCGAAGCAAGCATATCGAGTTGAGGTACCACTTCATTTGTGACTGCATTGAGAAGGGATTCATCGACGCCGACTACATCAACACCAAGGATCAGTTCGCTAACATTATGACGAAGGCACTCGGGTGAGTAAAGTTTCAGGAGGTGTGATCCAAGATCGGAATGATCCAAGTACCCTCGAGCGTGGCACACAAGGCTTAGGAGGAGAATTGTTGGGGCATTAACCCTTGTGTGTAGGCAGCATCGAGGTTGAAACAGACTGGTCGTAGATTGCGGCACACTGTGATTACTGCTTGCATGCAGCATGTGGATCAAAGTCCGGTCTCTTATAACTTGCGCTGGTCTTGTACCCAGCGCCATTTTATTATGCCTTATCCCCTTAGGACATCTTCTTAAATCAAAGCTCACAACAGCAACCGGGATCCTGTCAGAGTTCTAATGCAAACAACATCAAAGGTGCGTGTGTATTCATTCCTTTCCAGTTTAGATAAACTACTCGATTGTGATTGGAAAACCATATGGTGGGATATGGATTTTCAACATCGGCAGCCACAGGAAGCCGCCGTGCCCTCGTCGACCCGATCGAGAGGGGGGCTTGGCTCGATACATCACGCCCCCGGAACGCGACCTGCCCGGCCGGCACCGGGACCGCATGCGTCGGCGGCTGGCCGGCGGGCGCGCTCGAGGAGCCCGTGCGGGAGGAAAGGATCCACCCCGCCAGTTCCGGTTCCGGCGCCGGCCGAGACACAGCTAGCGAGTAGCGATGAGGCTACACTAACGTACGGTGCCACACCTGAACCGTCAGAAAAGAATTTCGAAGAAATGAGAGAACTGCGATGCGCTCGAAGGGATCAAGCAAAGTAGCAAACTAAACCTTACTGTACTTATCCTCCGGTACTCCGGTAGTTAGTGTGCTGACGGCGGGCCAGACAACTACTGGGTTCATTTGCAGTACCGTACCGTACTGGACCCAACCAGCCCATCAATTGGTTGTTAAAGGGAAACAAAAAGGACGTCGCACGAATCAATTAGTGGCTGGCCACCACGTACAGAATAGATCAGATCAAGTGGGATTCTACCTGAACCGTCCATCATCATCAGCCGGATGATATGCATATATGTATCTCTCTGCAGTTTCAAACTGCTGATGATACATTTTCGCCCTCTCGAGCATGCGATCTTAACTATTCTAATATCTACCCTAACTCACCTTCCAATCATCACGTGCTGGTACTTCACCATGCAATCATCCGTATATTCGCTGGCATAATGCTCGACCACGACACGCCGTCTACCGTGCAAGCATGCTCTGATGCTGCGGTCCTGTGAAGTGCGTATCACCGATCCAAAATATAAACATATTGAGGAACAAAAGAGGAGAATAATTTTTAGTGGTAAGCGATATTTCCGTCGATAGCGAGGCGTCTGTATTGACTTCATCAATTTTGAGAATTTGCCGGTTCAGTTTTCGAAGATACTTATATGATAAAGTTTATATGTGTGTGTTTATGGAGACGAATGCGTCACTTGTTTGTACCGTATAATTAAAAAATAAAAATAAAACTGGGAGAGAAACTGAAAAGAGGGCAGCCGAGAAAGGGCAGCAGGCCGAAGGAAAAAAGATTCTAGAAAAGCATGCATGACTGGTCTTTCTTGTCCACCGGCTTTTCTTTGACTTGACCGCATGCAGGGTGTAAAGGCGAAAGCGACCTATCAGTGCTGACGCGAACGGCCACGATTTGTTGCCCCGGCAGCCTGCTGCTGGCTGCAAGGCCAGATTGACAAGTATGCAATGCGGTTGAGCTGATGATCACCCATCCCTCCATCACAATATCTCGAGTTTCTTTAAGGACGTAGAAAGCTTTTGCTGTACTTTATAAGAAAATCCGGAAAAAAGCGTAAAACAAGTGTGTAGAACCCCAAACAACACTCTTGCAACTCGCTCAGATTACATCAATGAGCATAATTACATAGTTTTTAGTGAAACGGACAGATCAAACTGATCTGACTACACGGGGTTTTTTGGTTCTTCCTCCGTAATAATCCATGATTTTAGCGTATACTCAACAATCAATATGCCGGTAAACAGAAATGCATATTGATAACCCACCTTTTTTAGATACACTCACTCCATCCCAAATTATTAGTCATTACAATTTTTCTATATTCATAGGTTTTACAATGTATAGTAAAAATTATGTAGCTAGAGAAATTAAAATGATTAATAATTTAGGATAGGAAGAGTATGTTATAAGTATATTCAGCGTATAAGTATAAATGGACCATGATATATTTCACACGTTGACTCGTCGATATGCCGATAATGGATCATCTCGTGTATGTGAAAAAAGCAGGCTGTCGATCGAACATCCAGAGGAGGATGAGCAGACATGTCGCATCCTCCCACACATACAAGCACGCGCGCTCCAAGAACGGGACAAGATCGAAGCTGCCAAGCTGGGATGCTGTGTTCTTGATTGGCTCCTTGCCAAGACCTTCTTGGACACGCATGCGTTGCCCTGCTACCACAGCCAAGAATCAGGCCGGCCGCTGGAGACACGCGCTCCTTTTACTTGGGCGCGAAATAAAGGTTCGCGCACGACCGGTCTCGTCAGCACTATTACCCGCGACACGCGAGGGGGTCCAACACACGGTGTGCGTCTGCATGGCCTTGTACGCGGGCGGGCGCCTGAACACGCGCATCAATGGCGCCCGAGACCGGCGGGCCGGGGCTCGTATTCAAAACGGGGTGTCCCGGGGCCTGACCCCATGCACTCGTGCGTGCAGCGGCAGCCACCATGGCGGCCGGGCCTGGTGGGGGAGGGAGAGGGTTTTAATGGCTCATGTCAGCCAGGAAGGAAAGACATGCTGCTGGCTAGCTACACGTATGTTCATAGTCATAGCTACGTTAGTACGGGGACTAGGAGGGAGTGAGATGACACAGTACACTGCATTGTTCATGCAGACACTGTGATCCAGATTGGCCAACACCTGTAATCCTGTGTGGGTGTGGCCACGGGAGGAAGCAGGGAGATGCTCTGAGGAACAGGTGCCGTAAATGTGTTTTCCTCGGAGCAGTGCGTGCCGCAGGAGACAAAAGTATGTACCCATGGCAGATCCAACATATCCCCTTCTCGTGCAAGCAAGCGAAGGGAGCCAGCCAGCACTTGTTCTCCGTCCCAGTTTTCTCTCTCTTCAGATTCTCTACGCAGCCCAGACGTGCACACTGTTCTGCCCACTGACAGAGAGAGAGAGAGAGAGAGCAGCAGCAGCAGCAGCAGTTGGGGTCACATCTAGTGCACTTCACCCCTGGCCTAAAACAGATGCAAGCGAAGCCTTCATCACGGCCCCAGCTTTCTGTCATGTCTTCAAGGGCTTGTCTCTATATGCTCTTCTGATTCTATATACCCTTTCCTCCGAGCACATAGAATATATTGTTCTGTTGGATAACAGTGAACATTGAAGAAACTAATAAGGTGTGAGAGTACAATTCATCCATATTATACTCACCAACCTCCTAAAAGAGCAGACAAAATGTTTACATCTAGTAGATCATCTCGATCAAAATCTCAATGATCTGAAGCACATCATTAGAACAATGCAAATAAATGAAGAAAAAAAATACTAAAAGAGGGGAACAGAGAAACAAAAAGGCTCTCATCTTTTCCTTTTCTACCTATTGCCATCTTAATGCAATGGTTATTATCCTAGACATCAAATCTGGTGTGTGCATGTGTATGCTTGCGTTTCCAAGCTAAACAATGTCATAAACCACTCTCACCTTGCTCAAATGAACTCCCTGCGGAAGTAGCAACTACATTATTGGCACCCCAATCCAGCATGTTGAACAATGGATCGGCGCCCAAGCCCTTGGGTGGTGCTGCCTTCTCCCTGCTGCCTGGATCACAGCCTGGGAAGATCAGGCTCATGGGATCCGACTCCAGCTCGGCGAGGTCGGCGAAGAAGTCGTCGACGTGGTGGCCGCCCTCCGGTATCAACGGCCTGTAGCTCTGGCTGAACATCTGCTGCATGAGATCACCGTGATCCAGCGCGACAGAAGTATCATGATGGTCTGAACTATCCTTGTCCATTTCTGACCCGGCCATCGTCTCCTCTTTCACGGCCATCGTCGTCGTCGGAGTGTTGTTACTGGTAGTGCTTGTGGTCGCTGTGGTGGTGGTGCTTGTGGCTGCGGTGGCGGTGGCGGCGGCGCTGGTGACGGGCGGGGTTTGATGATCCAGCTCCGCTTTAACGGTTGGCTTCTGCAGGTTGTGCGAGGAGTTGTTCTTGCTGTTCTTGGCGTGGTGAGACCGCGTCGAGCCGGCGAGCGCGTTGCGCTGCGTCGGCCACGGGTGGTTGTGCTCCGAGTTGTAGGTGATGACGAGCAAGCTTGGGTCTGTCCGGCTGCGTTCCACCTGCTTCCGCGCCGGGCATCCTTTCGAGCTGCTGCACCTGTAGTACCCTCTGAACAATGTACATTTTTTCTTCAGAAATCTGAACTTCAGCAATGCTGATATATTATGGATGAAGAAGCGCATGCGTTTTTTTATACATTCCAAAATTTTAGGCGCTATATATTTTCATGCAACCAATCTTTAGCACACAGAATGACTACTACTAAAACTTATGTCACAAGAAATTAAATGTACACCGTATGGGACGATTGACAATATCTAGAACAATTTCAAAATGCATTTTCATACTTTTAATATATTCATAACTTAAGTACAGCATGTTTCTGACTTACAAATATGTTGTGGCAGAATGTTAAGGATGATAGTTGCATCTCTGAGATTATATTTGCATGCAAAAATCACTAGTAAGTAAGAAAAATACTTAGGAATCAGCGAAGAAAAGGGGATTCAATAAGAAGTGAAGGAACTATATATAGCGCTTCAACATTAGAACAAAAAAATATTGTGGACTTCTTTAATCTTTTCTTTAGAAATTTTCAATCGATATGTTGGTGACATATATACGCCTGACAACGAAAGATATATGCGTGTGTCATCACACAGGATAAGAAGGGGTTAGTACCAACGCAACATAGTTTTAATTAAGCTCGACTACTGTCACATACATAGGACAAAGTTTGCACACAAAATGTGAGGCGATGAAACCGTCAGTTGTGCATGAAGCAAATTATATGGAAATTTGATTCATTTAACCTCTTTCTCGGTTTATTCGTGTGAGTTCATATATGCATCGTATTCTTCTACATTGATCCTAATAAGAAAACTCTAACTGAATCAACTCAATATTATTTGAACTGTACAACTGTGGACGACGTTGAAAATTCCATTGCGTGGTTCGAAGGACAAGGCAATAAATACCACTCAGAGTTCTTGAACTTCACAATCGTTATTTAGAAATGCCATGATAGAGTTCAATTAATTCTTGCGCTTGCCAATTGCAATTGATATAGTTTCAGCTGCTACCTTATCATGTGCTGGCTAGCTTCTGCAACTAACCAAATAGAATATTATGACCACGAAAAGAATAGGAATCCGTGTGTCTCCTCCTCCTGATTGAGGAGAGGTTCGAATAATCAGTGGGGCTTTGAGCAATGCATGTTCATATTATTATGATTAGATGATCGATCACCATGTAATGATTCATGCACACATACCCAAATGCATACATGGGATCAGAAGAGAGACCAGTCATTTACCTTGGGTAGGGGGATCCTTTGATAGGCTTCTGCCCATACTTCCTCCAAGCCCAGAGATCAGAAGGAACAACCTCACCGGTGGTCCTCCCTTCTGCTGATGCTGCAGGTGCTGGGATGCAGACCACCTTCCTTGCCTGGTTTTTCCTGCATATCAGACCCAAATGAAACATGAATAAGCAACAAGCGCCAGTGATCATATGCTTAATCAAAATTTAATTTTTAAGCAGACACATTTTTTATATATGATGTGTGTATGATCATCTAAAAGCGTGCATCTTGCAGAAAAATGAGAAGAGTAGGGTTTGCAAGACAGCAAGTTGAGCTTGAGATAAATAGGCATAGTTGTTTTGGGCAAAATAATACTAGCTTAGTTGAGATCCTATCTACTACTGTATTTCTTTTTCAATCGCGTGTAGATGCTAGCTTTTTTCCTTTACTCGGGAGATCTTCACAAACAGCTGGCTACTACTAGTTTATAGTCTATATCTAGATTCTAGAACATTTGATCTTGCTGTTCTTGTTAGAACAAAAGAAAATAGCTTTTGATGTTTTCCTCTCCCTTTTAATCCTTGGAAGATGCAGAATGAGGAAAAGACCAGATTGGGGAGCAGGAAAAGTGACCAGAGCACTTTCCCTGAATTGCGAATCTCGAACCGTGATTCTCTAGCACAAGAAATTCCATGCAAAATTCACATAAATGACACAACCGGGAAAAGAAATTAGGAAGGGCTTGCTCATGCACGACAATGATCAAGAGTTTGCTTAGATCTGGCTGCGATCGCGATGCCGAACCTGCGCTTGATCCCGCCGCCATGCGGCGACGGCATCTGCATCGCTCCGACGGCGTCGAACGCGCACGGCGGTCCAACCGCCAGCCCGGGCATCATCGTCGGCAGGCCGAGCTTCACGGTGTCACCATCTGCCATCATCACCGGGTACGGCCGTATCTCTCTCGGTGACAGCGCCGGCATCTGCATCCCCATCGCCACCACTCCGCCCCCGCCGCTATCCACCAGTGCGCCTCCGCCTCCTCTGCCACCGACAGGCGCCTCAAAGTCGAAGAAGCCGGCAGCGCCGCCGGAGGAGCAGGCGCGGAAGTCGCTGCCGGTGCCAAAGGCGTCCGAGAGGCCGGCGAACGCATCCCCGAAGCCGTCGCCGCTCGGGCCGGCGCCATCCGACGACGACGGCTGGGGTGGCGGGAAGAGCCCGGCTCCCGGCTCGGGAGCCGGGAGCTGATGCCACCCCGGGGTGCCCGTGGAGGACAGTTCCGCGACACCAGCCGGCATCGCGCCGCCGGCTCGGATGACGTCGGTGAGGTCCCCGGCCTGGCGGTGGTCGCCGTCCATCCTTTGCAAGAAGTAGTCGCACATGGCTACCTCCGTAAACCTTGCTTTGCTATTTGCTAGCGACCGTGATCCTCTCCAGGAGCTGCTCTACAGGAGAGTGAGCTCTCGGTTGGCAATTCGCAAGAACTCGAGAAAGGCAACTGATTTAGGGTTATATAGAAGGAGGAGAAGCTCGAGGCTTGAGAGAGCTAGCTTCTTGCTCGCGAGGGTTTCTGAAGCTAGCGAGCTCGGCTGAATTCGCTCGATCCGGGTTTGTTTGTTTGTGCGTGAGGGGGCGGGGGGAAGCGGATGATATGAGCGCGGTGTGCTAGCTGTACAATCAAACTGTCCTTTCTTTACAAGGACATGAGAGAGAGAGAGAGTGGAGGAGAGAGAGGAGAGGGAGGCAAGCACAGTACGTTGGGCTGGCTCGGAGCGGACAAAATTGTGGCAGAGAGCAGGGAGGAGAGAGGGAACTGGGAGTGGTAGTGCTCTTTTCCTGATGGAAAAGTAGGATATGTATCATCATGCATGGTCGCTGACTTCTTTTTCCCCGGCCTGCGAGTGCTCTCGATGCGCGGAGCACACGCAGCTCGGGTCGGAGGCCGCGGTAAACAAAAAGGAAATGGCGCTGCCGCGCGCGGTAAAAATTTGGGAGGTGAGGTGAGGAATCGCCGGATCAGGAAGGTGGTCATGGACCCTTGTCCTTGTCGTGCCGCTGCCGCGCGCCTTGGCAGGCAGAGCCAGGCAGCCAGCGGCCTGCCTGCCGCGACAGCAAGTCCAAGCGCGCAAGCCATATGGTATGGCGACGCGTTACATGTGTTCCCACCAGCTCTTCTAGCTGGTCGTAGCCTGGTGTACGTGTGCCTGTCGGTACCAGAAACTTTTCCCCAGTCGGCAGCGGTCTGTGGTAATCGTGTTGCTTAGTCGGCCCTCAGTTGTAATGGCTCGATCAATGTAGTGATCAATGATTCGAGAGGCTTAATTAGCTCTTGATCCATTCCAAGCCATTGTACTATTCCTTTCAGCACCTGATCAACCAGCTGGAGGGTCTGGCTGGATCAATAAGAACGCGGACGCCATGTTTGAAGGCGTCTCTGCGGCGCAAACGATGATATGCTTAATTAGCACCGATAAAATAAGCTAAGCTCGATCGGCGTTATCTCTTTCCGTGATATTAAATGCGGAGCCCCGCCCTGCCGGGCTAACGTGCCTGCCTTCGTCTTCCTCACGTCAGACCAGCTGCGCCTCTCGGACTCGGGTGCCCGGCCGCTCATAAAGAAATACAATACTGCCGTTCGAAGCGAAGGCGGCGATGCTCTTGTGAAAGTGCAGCAGCTGCTTGATCGAACAGCGCTTAATGACCTCTGCAGCCAGTCCATGGTCCGGAGCTCCAGGCATGCGATCTTGCTATTTCTACAGTGATGCACACAGCATGCACGAGCGGTGTCAGTCCATATTACGTTCGTCAGGACCCGGTACCCTAAAGCTGCCCAAGGGGCCGGGGCAATGGTTGTAGTTCATTTACCTCTGTCTAATAATAGAGTAAAGTCTACCACCGATCCAAATGGGTTTCTCAATTTTATGTAGTTAGTGTTGCATACTTGCATTCATGGGAGTGGAGAGGAGAGAACTGAGGAAAAAAAAGGAAAATAATATTTATTTCACTATTATATTGTCTCTGTGCATCGAGGAGCTGATGAAGAAGTATGTTTAGGTAAATTTCAGACCAAACATATGTCTGCCGGGTAAAACCTAGTCTTCATGCAGTCTGAAAAAGATTATTACTATTTCAGCAGCAGTTTGACTGCTCCAGCAGCGTGCACCGTGCGTGCGGTATGCTCTAGCTAGTATACGTATATATATTCTCCAGGCCCGCCCACGCATGTACGTGTAGAACTGGAGTCCTCTTGAGACCGAGTCAAGGCCAGCATGCAAAGATTCTCGCGTCATTTAACCGCACGCGCGTCCGCGTCCGCCCGTATCTTTTGGTGTTCGTGCGCGGCGATGCTTCTGAAAAATTGTTTTCTGACAGCAGCCTAGCTAGCTATACACGTTTAACCCTTTCAGAATTCCTCTCTCCAGGAAAGATTCTGATCTCTGAATACACGGCCACACGCAGCGGTCTCGCAGATCAACTCGTCGTCCACACACTACTGCTGCTTGACTTGCTGTGGCCGACGGTACTGAAATGTGCGAGCTGTCTCGCTCTGTTCCCTGCTAGCTGCAGGGCGGATCGAACCAGCAACATGTTTTCGAGCTGGCAGTTTTTTTCCCCCATCACTGACAGTGACAGGAGTAAACTACATCGATCGTCTCTTAACTACGTGAAACGGTGGTTAATGTGGAGCAGCAGTTCGTTAATTACAGTGTCGATCTGCTGGAGCCCGGTGCGGTTAATCTGATTGCCCTGTGTGGCCATAAAATAATCGGGACAAGACAAACTCATTAAGGATGGCCACATGACGACAGCCGGCTGAATTTCAAGCTAGCGCCGTGCTCGAAGACCGTTAAAGAAACAAGCCACTTGCGTGCATGGTGTCTGCAGGCAGCGAAGTGATCGATTCCTTGCATCTTTTCAGCATCACACGATTCGTTATGTTTCTGAATATTTTTTCAGCATGCACGTTCAGGCATGTGCTTTGAAATCTAGCATCACACGGATATCTCACTGTGGCTGCTACTAGCTGTTGATTAGGAGCCAAGAAGCCCTAGCCTTTTTGCCCTCTCCCTCGCTCGCTTTCATCAGGCACCACTGATTCATCACTGGGATTCTCTCTGACTCTGATCGTGGAACAGGCATGCGCACACAGTTGAACGACATGGGGGCCTGGAAGCAGCAAGAGGGAATAAGAAGCATCCTACCATGCATGTGCCACCTAGGCATAGCTTGCATACTATAATGCAACATGCAGGTGCTAATTAATTAAGGGGTTACTTGCAAACATGTATTATAAATATGAGTAGCTGACACTGACTGTTTAGTTATAATCAAGCAAGCAAGCACCGTGTCGATCTGTTCCTTGCATGTGCGATACTTCTTCTTCCTCTGCAGGCATCCCGGCATAGGAACAGTACAGTGAGCTTTACGGTTTCACTGATTGCTCACTTCTGAAGCTTATTTCGAGCGCTTTGTTCTGGTGCATTGATTATACAGATCGAGCTTAGTGTCGTCCATATACTATATACCCATGTGTAATTGATTTATGTAACCGCGATTGCTTAAGCGATGCCGTCATGGTTATCAACAGAATAATGTGTCATCAGGACTTCCAAATGCTCATGCCATGTGATGATGTGAGACCCTTCAACGATCGGATTGAGAAAAAAAAGCCATGTTCAGTTTTGTTCACATGCATTCATTCCCGCCTTGTTATTTTATTTCGTTGGAGAAGGATGAGACCGATGAATATCTTGAGAAAACAGTGTGCATGAACATCTCGCAACTGTTTTTGCATTGGCATCTCTATATGTTTATTTGGAGCAAAATCCAATCTTACGTGAATGCAAAAGGCTATTTCTGTTTGTGCACTTGACCTGTGCATGCTTATCCTCACAAAGCCATATCAAATTAAGCCAGTGATTATCTTATATTAGTTACAGATCAGTCCAAATATGCTCCCGTAATCACAAATTAGTTATTTCCATCAGGACGTCGTTGATGTTTTTTCTACTGTAAATAATTGATATATGCATAATGATACATATAAAGATACCCCTTTGTATGTCGACGTACCTGATCCCTTAGCTGACCATGACACTTCGTTAAAAAAGAAACAAACTGAGAATACGACGTGCTTGATACAATTTTTGGAACTGTCCCCTGGCATGAATTTGTCTATATTGCTCCAATTAAATATAAATATATATTACTTAAAACAATTGCTACGGGCATGTATGTGTGCTTGCAGTTGTAGTTAAGGCATGTTTGTTGTTTTAGCCAGCTTTTGGCTTTTGCTTCTCGGAAGCAAGCTGCAACAAACAACCAACTTCATTTCAAAATTGGCTTTAAAAGCAAACCTGCATTTCTATTTTAGCGACAAACTAGTTTGGAAATTGGAAGAGCTTTTGCTGGCTTACGACAAGCTAGAGATGAAGTTTTGAGCTGAGGTATACATCTCATTTCATCCAAACACCAATAATCCAAAACACACCCCGTTTTTCTAGATTCTCTAGGGCTAGCTTTTCATCAACATATTCTAAAAGCCAACTTTGGAACATTAGCATGGATTGGAACAAACAAATAGATCCTAAGTACTCTTACTGATTTTAGAAATTTATGTAAATCCCGTCAGAGAGTACTCCCTCTAGTCATCGCCAATAAGTAATGTTTTGGACACTAAAGTGGTACGGGAAACACAAATTTGACTAATACATTTTATTACAAATATATGTAAGGTACAGTAAAGTATGTTTTTTTTTATTAAAACTTCACTATTTCGGAAAAATAAAACTCTTTTCGTACCATTTCCAAACATGCTCGACACATAGAAAACAATATGCAACCAAAGTTTGAAATGTTTGAATTAAGATAACCTCACTTCACTTACTTGTGACTAGATGGAGCAGTTAATACGCAATATTTTGGATTAGTACGCTACTAGGTGGCTAGCATGTATGGGCAATCGTACTTTAGTAGCTTAGTGTCAAGGATAACTGTCTAGCTAGCTATAGCCAAGCATCACATATCATACGACTGCATATTTAGATTATCTCTTTCTAGTAGGTAGGGAGTATAAAATAAAACTAACGGGTGGGGCACATCACCTATCCTGTCCATACATCGATGCCCAGTTCACACCTAACCGAGTGCACGGGTTGTCATGTTGCTTGTTGCTTCGGTGCCATGGCTCGATCGATCAACTTAATTGCAGCGCCAATGCTCAATACGTATAGCTAATTAAGAAAAATAAATAAATAAAAGATACCTGAAAAATAAGTTAGCAAAACTACCCATGAAGTTTCGCGTACGCGGCATCCCCCAAAGACTCGGACCGATCGGCCGATCTGTCCCTGTCCGTCGGTGCTTGGTAGTATTTCGAATTTTCGGTGTGCCCTGAACTCCTGATAATGAGACGCGTGCATCCATGCCAAGTGCCTTGTGACGAGACAAAACAGGCTTGGGGAGGCGTGTGGGTACATGTAAAGTGCGGATCACCTTTGCTTCCACTGACAGGCATCTCTCCCCCCGCGATTCCAAGCTTCTCGAAGTGAGCTCCCGATCCTTAAAAATCGTTGACTTGGCGGGCCGGGAGCAGGAGTCAAAATCTCGACCCCAACCAAAAAGTTCATCGGGCTGGGCTTTCTCGGGTGAACCCAACCAAAGTATTATCATCGATCCCGGCCCATGGATACAGACAACCGCGGCCAGCCTCACGGCCCAAAACGTGATCCCCCGCCAGTCCGCCTGGGCCGAAGCCGACGTGTCGACGTGGCCTCGGAGTGGCCAGTTTGGCCCAGCACCAAGTCGTCGCCCGCGCCGCGCGCGGCGGTTGTGCATCAAACCACACCTGCCGAGCGCCCGGCCCGCGGTGGAGACCAGCGCAGCGTCACCCCCGATCCCTTTTTACACCCCCCCCCCCCCCCCCCCGCGACGCGATGCCATGATGGAACCGCCCGAGGAACGCCCGCCCTCCGCCGTCGTGCCCGCGATGCCGGAGTTCCGCGACTGGGGCGGCCTGCCCGAGCTTCCGCTCTCGGAGGTGCTGCGGCGCCTCCTCCCCTGCCTCCGCTCCATCTACGCCTTCGCGGCCGTCTGCCGCCCCTGGCGCCGCCTCCTCCGCTCCTCCGCCGACCTCCTCCGCCCCCTCCTGCCCCCGCTCATCCTCAACCCAAGATCCAGCGTTATCGCCGCCTTCTACAAGCTCGTCCTCGCGCAGCCGCTCGCCTATCGCACCGATCTCCGCGCGGAGGGCGCGGTCCTCCTGTCTGCCTCTCGCGGCCACCTCCTCCTCCACCGCCGCCGCGGCCCGTCCGAAGGCGAAGCCCGCATCATCATCATCGACGCTTTCACCGGAGCCGAGCGCCGCGAGATCACGCTCCCGTACCCTCGCTTCTCATACCACTACGCCGCCCTCTCGCCGACCCACCTCCTCGTCTTCCACTCCAAGCACGCCTTCTTCTCCCTCCCCTTCCCCGACCCAAACCCCAATCCAAGCTCCTCCAGTCTCCACTGGACCAAGCACAGCCTCCCCCGCTCTGCGTCCTTTGTCACGGGCATCCTCGGATTCCGCGGCCGCGTCCTTGGCTTGACCGACCTCGCGCAGCTGCTCGAGTTCCGCCTCTGCGCCAGCCCTCAAGGCCAGAGCCAGACCGTCCAGATGCTTCCCGCTGCCGGCCTCCCAGACGCCACCACGTTCGAACGGTGGCACTTTGGGCCCCGTCTGGTCGCCGCCGGGGATCGGCTACTGCTTGTGCTATTCATGCTGGAGCCAAAATCGGCCTCCTTGTTTCAGAATAAAAGGGGAGTGACGAAGGTGGCCGTTTACGGGCTTGACATTGCACAGATGAGATGGGAGGAAGTGGAGAACATTGGGGCGTACAGCTTGTTTGTGGACTGCAAGAGTGCTGCTGCGTGCATAGATGTAAGAAGCTGCGGCGTGGAGGAGAATCGAGTTTATGTTGTGGCTCCTGGGTGCCCCTGGAGATCATTTCCACCAGGGTGGGAGGCGGCTCTCGGCGATGCTGACAATGAACTGTTTAGCAGAAGAGCAATGGATCGGCAGCCGTGGCCATCAAACATATGGGTTTATCCACAGCTCTTCTACTGATTATATTTGTGTGGCAATGCTTGTATCAAATGTAGAACAACAGTATCTAGGTTCAGCTGCTGTTTCGATTGCTGAAGATGTTGCTTATATGGTTTGTGATACTGCAATAATGAGTGATGTAGTAGTTTGTTGCTTTGATCCAACATTTGCTGACCTGAAACACTACTAATAGCAAAATTATATTATAACAACATACTGAAACACTAAAACGGTATGAGACATGCTAATAATTTATTTGTGTGCCTATATGTGATTTTTCTCTCCTGTTCTTTTGGAACATTTTTCTTTCACATTTAATTTATTCTAAAGTTCTCTTATGGTTTTCCATCCAGGAGAAAAGTTCACCTATACTTTTGTTGTATGAAAGAAAAACAATTAACCACACTTGTTTGAATCCTTTTCCCTGAACTCGAGCTACTTTAGTCCTTTATCTGAAACATTTTGTGTTCTGTATGACCTCTGTATGGAGGGTAACTCCATAAGTTTTAAGCCTTTTGTCGCTAATGATCCATGGTTGGTCTCCATCGCTATGCTGATTTACAAATAGAATGGGTTGGCCAGAACACCATGCTCCTTATTGGGCCACTTATAAATCTACTCTATGTAATTCATCAAAATAGATGTTCTATCTCGATCCTTCTTGACTGTTTTTGCATGAACATTGGGTCCTGGTCAGATAAATAACCAACACTAGAAGCATTGAAATAAACAGCTACACTTGATAGTAGCAGGCAGCTGTATTTCTTTCTGCATAAAAGCATGGAAGAAGATATACATTTGAACATGTGAAGAAGAGATGTAAGAGCACCCCCATGGCGAGGTATTTCTAGAAATTCCATTGCATGTTTTCCTGAGTACTGCAATGACATTTCTACCTCCTCCTAGCCGTGATATATCCGAACTAATTACAAGAATTTCGAGGATTCTCATTCTCATTGAGTTTGAAGAGGTGTAGGAAATCTGAATGTGCAGATCATTAAACTTTCGCTGCTTCAGCTGGTGCATCAGCCCTCTCAGCAACTATCTGCTCATAGAGATCTCTAATCTTCAGTCCAACGATGGTCTGGAAGAGGCCTGTTCCATTGTTGCTCCCTGGGAAGTCTGCATGCTTTAGCATTTGCTGTGTCACTTCTCCGTAGAATTTAGTTGAGAGGTTGCTTAGATGGCTCTCCACATAGATGAGCTCATCTAGTCTGTCGAATTGCCCATCCATCTCCAACACTGATACCTGAATACATCAATCAAATGCTAACTCTTCAAAACTTTGGGTCAGGTAGAGACTGATTAACAGTTATAGTTGGTCAGCCAAACAAATTCTTGGACACAGAACAAACTTTTTCCTGAGGGGCTGAAGAGGATAAATAATCAGAGATGAATTACCTCGTGGCCGAAGTAAGTGTCTGGGCCATAGGCAAATTTTATGCCAGGGTAAGAGCATGTGAGCTTTCTTCCGCAAGGCACCCAGCTGATACTTGATCCTTCATCGAAGAGGTAAACTGGGTTGAAGTGCTTCACGCCTTCTTTCATGATCAATTTAACACGCAGCACCTTTCCTTCGTTGTCATCGGGAATCAACTGTGTCGGCAGAACTTCAATCACAGCATCAGCGTATTGCTTCTGCGGATCTGCCACACCGAATGGTAAGCTTTAATATGTCTTCATTTGTTGAGTTTGAGTTTCATTAGTTGAAGTGGCATTTTATTGTATAGTCTTTGCTTATTCAGAAACAACTTAGGCTGATCTTATCATATCAACAAAGTTGGCGACCTCAATTAAAAATAACATAGTTGGGAGAATGCTATACCAATGAAGGCATCAAAATCTGGTTTTCTAGCTTCGATACTAGCCTGGATGCTTTCAAGGCTGTGCCCGCGCTCTGCCATGTCCCGCTGCCAAAGTACCGGTGATATTTTAGAGGATAGAAAACAGCATACAATCCCTTTAATGACTCATGAGGAACAAGAAAAAAATATATAATTATTGCTGTTCAGCTGACCTGAATTTTCCATGCAAACTTAACCTCATCACTGATGTCCAAATAGATGCTGAAATCTAGGAGGTCTCTCACACGCTCATCAAACCTGGTTGAAACAAATAAGTGGTAATTAGATATTATAAATAGAAAATAATTCTGATTATAACAAAACCGCGTTACTTTGACTTGTTCTTTTAACTCTTTAAGGCGCCAGAGAATTAAAGTTTGTCTAGGGAAAAGCTTATTGTAGCCATTTATCTGAATACAATGAAGAAATAAAAGAACAAACACCATATAGCATGAGAGAATGAGCCAGAGTAGTAGCACAAGTGGATCATAGGCATAGAATGTGAGCTTACATTGGGTGCAAGCCCTCAATGACAAAAATCTTTGGGGGCGTGATAACCTCCGGTGGGTCGAGGAGGCCAGTGACATGGTTGTAGATCGGCTTCTGAATTGCCTGGCCTTCTTTGATCGCCTTCACTTGCTCATACATGAGATCAAAGTTGTTCGCCCTTGGGTCGAGGGCGGTCACACCCTTCTCCTTCCTCCCGGTTCTGTCCAAGGAATGGTAGTCATCAAGGCAGATCACCGTCGTGGTGTCACTGATGAGGGTGTTGGAGTCCGGGTTCCCACCCTTGGGTGGCTCTGCAGCACCACCAAACACACTGGTGAGACGGCGCATGAAGGTACTCTTCCCGCATCCTGAGTCTGCCGCCAGGCCAATCACCACTGGCTTCTCGACGGAGCATGAAACCTGAAAGGTTCTTGCCCCAACATGCCTTCTGCCACCTCTCCTGTTGCTGGTGAAGAAGATGACTTGCTTCTGCCTGAAGCCTGTGTTCGAGACTGTTGCGCATGGGGAGTGCAGGGAGGTGGTTGTGTGCGCGCTGCAGATCGCCATTTTTGCTCGCCGGCCTTTGTTCTGGGCTAAGCTTTCTCTTCTTCCCTCTAAGCCTTATGGGTGGCACTTGAAGAGAAGAGGAGGGAGTGTGCAATGATGGATGTGGAGCTAGAAGAACATAAGAAGGAAAAGAGGGTGGCGATGATGTGATGTCCCTATTTTTCACTTTCTTTCTTTTTTCTGATAATATCAAGGGCAGCTTATACGGAGCTGAAAATGAGTCATTCTTAACCGGTGTATTTTGTCAGTATTCTACCTCCGGATGCTGAAGTTTCTTGTTCAGAAAAGTTATATTAAAACGTTTTTTAGTGGCCACCATTCCCGGTGATGTTCTTAACATGCCACAGCGGGTTTTGTATATGTCTGAAATTATTCTTTTTATTGCTCGTCTGCAAAGCTGCTACGATGCTACGTATTCGAGATTCTCATACATGTCTTGGATTTTAATGCCCTGGAGAAGGAATACTTGGGCTTGTTTTTGTCGTTGCTGATTGCTGATTCCTGAGTTGTGAGATTCCTGACTTGTGACGGCCAGGGGCGCACGAGCGAAAAGCTTGGTTGTGGTTCCATGATTTCAGATATGGTTTTGCCACGTGGCGGCGCAAGGATGGCTGGCTGCAGATGAGGGAATGATGGGTGGCTGGAGATGAGACCTGGGAGGACTTCGGGAGGATGCTGATGAGTGGTGATGATCCCCACCCGTACGATGCAGTGCACCTGTACGTTCTGGGTCTCGGAACACAGTGCCCCCTGCAGTACACGCGATAACCTGATGGCCAGTGCCCCTGTGGCGGTGCGCCAGGTAAGCATCCGCGTCACTTGACGGCCACAGCTAGTCAGCGTCCAGTCGTCCACATCGCCACATGTCCAAGTCCAGAGGGATTTCCTTTCCCTTCTTCTTTTCGAATAATGCCAGTCAGAAACATATGTGCTGTATGCATCGAGGGAAATGCATTCATTTGGATTCACGAGCCGAAGCAATATTCGCTACTACACTGCCAATGCGCCACAGAAAATCCTCCGGAACAAAAAGGTTGCATAATCGTGTCTCGGCACTGGACAGCAATGCTGACTCTGTTGCAACAGTTGCAACCATGCTGACTCGCATAAAAATGGGAGAACCAGAATATTACCAAGGGAGTCTCACCTGACTGGCAGACTCGTCGTTGACGTTAACAAATAAGTACAGTCGGAAACATTGAGGAGCACGAACCTATGCTGTTCGGCAGAAGCTGAATCTCCAAGAAAGACTGGGAGATCTGTTCAACGTCAGAAAACACACAAATGAGATCCCAGGAAGCCAGGATGGTTGCTGTCTTGGGTTCCAACAACCATGGCTCTTGTTGTAAGGTACCAACAGACCAATCAAACTGCCCAGCCACACTAGCAAACAGAAGTGTACACAAAGTGCAATTTTGTATATGGGTAAAAAAATAGATCAGTCAGAAACGACACTACTATATAATGGTATACCCCTCAACTTCAAAGTTAAAAAAGATATACATCGTCATAACATACAACAATGGACATGTACTTATGTGTATGCACAGAACCGCAGCGCAATCAGATGGTATTGATAGTAAATCCTTCCATCGCCTACTTGTGCCCTCTGAAGTACATGTATACTTTCTGCATGCACCAAACAAACAAAGATCAAACAACTGTTGGTCATGGTAAAAAATAAACAGTGTTCGTATTAGCAGAATGTATCATACAGACCAAACATCTTCACACACATGTTGACAGTTTAAACAAAAAGGCAAAGTTACATAACATTTTTCACAATGACTCACTCCTGATGTGACACGCTTGCTCAACCTTCAATTTTTCATGACAATATGTGTATTCAATTGTGTACATTTGTACAGTCCTTTGTTGAAACAAATACGATGAGGAAAAACTAACATAGAAACTACAAAGACAAGGATTAGAAACAGACTCACTGACTAAAAACAGCAAAGGCACTATTACTCTATTAGGAACTTATGTGCCATCCAAAAATTGCTTGCAAGAACTCAAAAAAATCTCACAAATTCATATAGATGTAGAAACTGTAACTATTTTTTTTGGCGAGAGAAACTGTAACTATATTAGGAGCCTATTTTTTTAATTTTTAAGGAGAACTTCAGTTTGTTGAGAACTATGCCTATAATTGAATAGCTAGAGCCTGGAGATAAATGCAGTCATAGATAATAAAAAGGATACTTATCCTACAGAAGTTTATATTTAAAAGGAACTAAGGATTTAAAATTCGAACATTTCCAGTAGTCCAGTGTGTAACTATATTGATCCCAAATGAGCATAGCCAAAAACAGAACATATGCAACCACCGTAAATGGCTGCCATGATTGAAATGCCCATGTAGCCCACGTGCATTAATTACCAAGAGATGACAGAAACTAAATCCATGAAAATTGAGAAAGAAAGGAAAATGCATAGGAGGGAAGGGATGGAATGGCAAACATGCAAAGTGGATAAGTCACAGACCTGAAGAACCCATATGCTCACAAGTGTCTCCAAGCAAAACAAGGCAAATCCGACAAAGTAAAAGATCTGAAGGGGAAAAAAATTGATTTATATGTCAGATACTCATCTTTGACCTCCTAAATTGTAATGAAAACTTTCGCAGACTAAAAGTGTAAAATTGCTTGAGAAAGCAAGTGACACAGCTCTTTTATAGCTTTGAGCTGCAAAAGGATAAAAATGATGACAAAAAAATCTATGACGTACTCACCCCAACTATCGCATGATCAGAGAAGGTGTCAATTGCAGCCAGTATACCCCTGATGACAAACAAAGAATATTTCTCTTAACAAGACAGATGAACTAAAAATCATGTGAATCTTGCAGAGGTATAATGAGATAAATAATCCATCTGAATAGTAAGGACTAAGAAAGGCAAGTCAAGATTAAGTACATATAATATACTAGAGCGAAATGAAGTTCAAAACTTAACAAGCACGGCCTAGTTTTGGAAAGCTCATGCCAAGGCCTTTCATGGGCATATAGATGCTCCTAATTGCACTATGTAAGAGCGAACATAAGCAAGTACTGCTAGTGGTTATTGAAGAAAAGAGTCAAATGATGGTAGCTAATAAAAATTCTTTACTCCAACAAATGCTAAATGTGTAAGGAAGCTTACGTTAATGATTTTCCACGGAATATAATTGGAGGAGCAATGGCAGCAAAGATGCAAAAGCCAATGTGGAGCTGTGCACAACCAGAGATATGTAAAGTAAATAAATCAGGTTCATAGCAGAAATAGCATTTCAATATCAAGAATGCAGAAGCCACGACTTGATCAACAAATTACCAGGTAACATAGGAAAAACCATCCAAAGCTGAAAGCACTGTCAGTTCTGTTAAACAAGTTGGCAGAGAATTAGTACAAAAACACTGTTAGTGCCAGAAAACATAAAGCAGAAGGTCTGTCAGGTCACTTAAAGCTAAACGCATATGGCAAGATTTGGATCCTACTTCAGTCAGACAAGAATATGAACAATGCTCTATTGCCTATTAATAATGCTATGCATGCTCAGCTGACAGGAAGTGAAATCCATAAATTAGCACTGTGAACTAGAGTAGACTAATTAGTATTTATAGCAGGAAGCATTAACCAATAGCCACATACCTCATTGCTCGGTAGAGAGGTCTATACCACATCAAATAGGACAAAGGGATGCCAAGCATACCATAGATTGTAGCCAGGAAAAATAGCTTGGAATCTGCAAGCATAAGAATATCCACGATTTAGTTGTCTGCTGCACTAAAAGATAACAGTACAACAAAAATGAGCACTGTCTGTACTTAAACCAGGTCATGTACGATCTGCAGTAAATGTGGAGGTGTATGAAAAAAAAACAGTATATAGGAAGGACAGAAACTAGCTAGAAGAAATGCTGAGCTCACCTCCCCCTCTGATCCAACAGACAATGACAGCAATAAAATTCCAGAAGAGACAAAGCACTATGCCTGTACATCATAGCAAAAAAAAAAAAAAAACCTCCATAAGATGGTAAGTACAACTGTACAACCAATGCAAACTCCTGAAACACTAAATGTGCACATCACGCATTATGAACAACAACTCAGGGATGCATGTATACCAAGCCAGCTCGCGAACGCAAGATACTGCAACTTCTGAGCGTTTGCTGGTATCTCATTGGCAATGTCGTGGTGGATGATTGGGAAGAATGGCGGCCAGTTCTTGTCCTCCATGGGCACCCCAGCTACGACATAGAATTATAAATCAATGAAAGAACACGATTCATTGTTCCATACGAATTGTAATGAAAGATAACCATTGAGCTAAGTTCAATTTGTGTATAACGCGGAAGCATACCACTCTTGAGAGCTTCCTCCCTCCTCCTGATATCCTTGACCCCCAAAGATTCCACCGAAGAATAGAAAAATTCAGTCAAGATCCATGTCATGCAATAATTAATAGCGAGAATCCAAGGGAACAGCACAGCAACGCGTACCGCCTCTCGCCTCCTGAGATCTGATTCCCACTGCGACAGCTCCTTCGCTTTGCCCTTCGAATCCTTCATCCCAAAAGGCAGCCACATTACCACACATGCTCACTCGATCAATAAGCACGCAACTAAGTACTGGGTAAAGAGAAGGAGGGGCAGCATCCTCTCTTACGTTCATGGTGTCGAGGGGGATGTCGACGGTCGCGTTGCCCCTGCCGCCGCCGAACCCGACGGGCTCCGCCGGCCGGAACCCGAACTGCGACTTGCCGCCTGCACCACGCGCTCCTGCACCTCCTCCTCCTCCATTCTACACCGCACCAAACCAGAACCTCGTTCAGCACGCGCCCGAGCCAAGCGAGGAGATCTCTCGCGGCCGAGATCTGCCACGCCGCTCGTGCCAAACCCACGCGGAATGTGGGGAGGGAGGGGGAGAGAGCAGAGCAGAGGGCGGTCGGGGGTTACCGAGAAGGGGTTATCGTCGGCGCCCTCGTCGAAGGGGTTGGGATCGTGGTGCATGCTCGCTGCCGGCGACGGGGGCTGGCGGGCGGAGCGGCGAACGGGCTACCTTGATCGCGGTGGTCGTTGGTGCGTGGAAACTGGACTTCTGGAGAGGGAAGCGGTGGGAGGGGTGGGCGTGTCGGGCGTGGTGGGAGTGGACTGACCTGACCGACTACTCAAGTCGCTTCCGGTTCAAGTTGCTCTCATCTCTCTGTTTGTTTTTTTTTTCCATCCGTTCATTCGCAGACTTCGCTGGCAGGTGGGACCGGACAGCTTACCGTCTTTTTCTTAGATCAGATAATTTTGAGACTTGAGAGGGAAATTTAAAATACGCTGTCGCGTATGTTCTGTGCTTTTTTCTCTTGAAATCTCGTGTTCTAAACCGGCAAGGTTTCTGATTTATGGTGTGAATGCAATGGCTATCATGATTTTAGGGTGCCTTTGGTTTAACCGTGAGCTGTGAAAAAGTTGCTGTCAAATGAGCCGTGAGCTGCGTGAGCTGTCTGCTGTCAGATATCTGCTGTGAAAAATCTTCTGTGAGATGGCTGCTGTGAAAAAGTTGAAAGTTGTTTGGTTCAAACTGCTGTAAGTTGTCGACCGTAAAAAAGTTATATATTATGTTTATGCAAATTGACGGTATACATTATTTCTTTGTAATGACCAAATTTTTTTTCCTTTAAATCTTTATTTTTATATATATGAAAATATTTGGAGTTAACTTTTTTTATTCTTTTTTATTTTTATTTTTCTATATATGAAAATCTTTATTTTCTTATATATAAAAAAGAATTGAAAGGGTATATATGTGACCAATAATAGGTGTGTAGTTTTCGCAAATTCGGAAAAGCTGCAAAAGTAAGGTACAACCTGCTTTCAAATTTGTACTATAGAAAAGCTAGCTTTTTCAAAGCAGTTATAGAAAAACTGAACTCCTTTGATTCAGTGTCTATTTTCTGAAAATAGAAGCAGATTCAAAAAACTCAACCAAACGCAACCAAACGCAGCTTTAGTATTGTTAGGATAGCTGGTCTAAGAGATGTAACAAAAGAAAGATATGCTGATGTTAGTTGGATGTGGTGAAGTGTTGGATGAATAATGCCAGAACGAGGCTGAGCAAATATAACATGATAATTTTATGGATTAAGAGTTAAAGACAGAGCAGAGAGAGCTGAAAACATCGAGCAACCGTTTTTTTAAATGAGAAAAGGAGGAGAAAGACAAGTACTCCGACGGCAGCTCCGGCGTGTATTTTCAAGTAGTGCTGGCCAGAGAGAGAAATGGATGGGAGCGGTACAATACATTGGAACAAAATTTTTCATGGGTGCTCCTCAAGCACCCGAAGCCAAGTTGGGCACCCGGTGCAGAGGGAGAAAAGGGTAGGATGTGACCTCAATCTCGGGAAAGAAAGCAGGGGTGGGAAGAAAAAGGTAATATTTGGGTCCTACCGTAGCACAGGATAAGAAGCTAAACGCTAGAGATTTTTTACTAGACCGGCTATATATGACGTGGCCTGGTAAAAGATTATACGCTAGAGTTGCTCTGACAAACTATAGCGTCTTTTCTTATCCTTTTAAAACATCCGTCTAAGGGTTAATTAGGTGAAAATTTATGTTTGGTCTAAGCTCACCTTTTTTTCCCCACAACATCGTGAGGATGTCCTTGACTCCGTGGGCTTCATAATCTCCCGTGCTTAAACAAGTTAGACGAGATTATGCTATTATTTATGACGTTAAGCATCGAAAAAGGGGGAGGGTACTTCCCTTCTAAAAGGTTCCCTACTTATCTGTCACATACTTATTCTAATGTTAGTTTAGCAATAATCAAGCTTAATAAGAAAAGGAGAGAAAAAATAGGGTGATAATAAAACCACTCCGACAGGAAAATAACTGCTGCATCGACCCATGCTCCCGCAACACAAGAAAAGCAGCCAGCTTCGTTCAGCTCCGAGAAAGCTTCGAGCCAGGGCCGAGGAGGCGATGGTCGGAATCTTCTCTAGGTTCTCCGCCGGCGCCCATCGCCGCTCCAAGAGCGTAGCCGTGAGTTCTCTTCTCCCTTCGCCCTCCTCCTCCTCTCCCTATGGCGCCCACTTGTACTTCCATGTCGTTTCTGCTGTAATTTACTTCCCCAAGTCCAAGAAGGGATCTGCTTGTATATAACCATATCAGGTCAACCCTAGGTTAGCGTTAGTTTTATGAAGCCATCCAAGACTCAGATTTGAGCTGGTTTGGTTTGATCCCGTACTCGTTCATGGGTAGATTCTGCTGTCTCCAGCACTCGGTAGCTCGCCCTTTTCTGTTCCTCTTCTGATTCTTCAAAATCGGATGCTTTTAGCATGTTTTTTCTTCTGGTTTTAGGTAATCTTAGTTCGAAAAGATAGAATCGGTATTAATCGACCTTGTTGCTTCCCAAAAATTGGAGAAAGTTGCGAGCTTGTTTTGTCTCCATATTTGTCCATGAGAAATTTACGCAGTCAAGTTGTTTGTTTGTTTGTTTTGACTCGGTTAAGCAAGGAATTAGTAATTCCCATCTTATTTGGATTAATCTTGCCTGATTGCTGGGGGATTTCGTTTTGATGGTGCAGGAGGTTGTGGAGACGCTGGCACCCAACATGAGTACCGGAGAGTCTGACACGGCAGCTGTTCCTGCAGAGAGTCCTCACGGTATTGAGGTTGGCTTTGAGTTCAAGCCAGTGGAGCGCCCTGTGGAGCCTGTCAATCTTGATCAACCATTGAAATGCCCACTTCCTGAGCCGTCTATACTGCATGTAAGCCGTCCTCTTGGTGCCTATAGCCCAAATTGCACGAGAGAATCACGTTGCTGACAAAGACGACTGTATCAGTGAACTTCTTATGTTGCAGAATTTAGAATTAAAACCACATTAGCTAACTTTCTTGTGGTGCAGGATGTAGTGTTAAACCGTATAAGTGAACTTTCTCGTGTTGCAGAATTTAAGTGTTACACTAACAACAAGCTTTCAATTCTTGTGTTACCTTTATCATTAATAATCTGCTCTTATAAGCTTGAAGTTCAGCATTTCCCTTTTAGCAAAAGCATCATACAATGCAAACTTATTGTTGCCTAATTGGTCTTACTTGATTGATGTATGCTAGTATAGGATGGGAGGATATGAAAAGAAAACATGTCTTCAGTGTTAAGTAGAGACCATACTAAACTTTCTTGTGTTGCAGACTTCAGTGTCGAATCATATTAGCAAAATTCCTTTTGTTGCAGAAATTAGTGTTACAACAACAACAAACATGCCAGATCTTATCTTACCTTTCTCATTTACAATCTGCTCTCTTATATACTCGAAGTTCAACATTTCGTTTGTAGCAAAACATCAGATCATTCAAACTTATTGTTCCCTTATTGGTTTTCATTGATGATGGTCTGCTGGATGCTAGGATGGGAGGATATGGAAGGAGAAAATGTCTTCAGTCAGCGCGAGGGTGAGGACAGACTTGCCGGTCGTGCAGGAAGGGTCGCAGCTCGAGTCTGACAGCAGCAGTACAAGGTCGAGATCTGCAGTTCCAAGACGCGCGATATTGCCCTCCGTAAGTGCCCCTGAGCACAACATCCGAGCTCTTCTTGACGAGTGTGATGTCCCTGTGGGTTCTGCAGAATGAGCTTGAGTTGGGCGTTACCATCATATTGTAGTTTCCATCTTGACTGTGTTGTGCCCCCGGCATGTATCTCTTCCACATGTCAGGTGGCACGAGCTGAGCTATATACAGCAATGTTACGTCGAAAAAAACTGGAACTACACTGCATAATTTTTGTGTGGATTGTATCTATAAAATACGATTAAGGGCATTTGGGGGAAGATACAGCGCATGTATTGAAGGCAATGGTTACTGAGATGCTTTGTTTTGTGTTGGCCTGTTGGGTGATTCTGTTGTTTGTAATTTTACTTTGTTGAGTGCCATCGTGCTCGTGCATGCGGCTCAATGAAACGAACCATTTTTTTTTTGCAACCTGTAGTAGCAAAATTGGTGCCGGTTTTGCCTTCTGGCGATGATGTATCTGGAAGCGAGCGGTTTCTCGGTTGTGACAATAAGCGGAAACGTTCTTCGTTACCTTTCTTTGTGCTAATGATTCAACCTGCAGAAGAGCCCGTGTACACGAACATTTTTGGATTGTGAGAACCGACGGCGCACGACATTGTTGTGGACGAGTGCATCGCAGAACATTGGTGGAAGAAACTGATCATTCATTCACTGCCTGATCCGTGATACAGCTAAAAAAAACTGTAAAACAACGCCCAGACAAGTGTCACAAAACAGCCTCTATTGATTATTAGTCAGTGAATCAGACCATTGCAGGCAAATGTACGTTCACCAAAACTGCCAGCTTGCTGTGTGTGACCTACCGCCAAAGTTTCTGTCACCACACGTAATCCTCATCCCTTATAAGTTATCATCGCCTACCACCAACATACCCCCTAGTGAGCAGCAAAGAATAACAACGGAGCAGATACGCGCCTGCCCCATTAGGCAATCTTATCCAGGGAAAAAAACACAGTATATGCCACGGCAAAAGGGGCTGAACGCAAAAAATGGTCATCCTAACTACTAAGCATTCTGCTTTGGCTCCTCACCGGCCAATCTTTTCCGCTGCTGGTGCTCGGCAACCTTGTAATCCACGACCTCACGGAACAGGCCTGGAGTGAGCTTGCAGTCCTTGCTGCCATACACTGCAGCCTGGACGCTCGCCATCATCTTTGCAATCTCTCTTCCAGAGAAGCCCTCGGTTTTGGCAGCTGCCTCTCGGATCAGGTCATCCGTGATGCCCTTCACCTCAATCTTCTGGGGCTGGCCTCGGAAGAACCGGAGCCAGCTCTTCTCGTGCTTGTCGCCGGCTTTGACAATGTACTTGTCCAGGTACAGCTTCAGGATCTTGAATCGCTCGTCTTCCCCAGGGAGGGGGAATTCAAGGACCTCATCGATACGGTCAGCAACAGCAGAGTCAAGGTCACCGGGCCTGTTGGTGGCCAGTGCAAGGACAACGTCCTTGGATTGATCACCTGTGCGGAAGAGGAGAGCGTTCAGCGCACTCCTTTGAGCTTCACTCATGTAAGTCTTGTTCCGCCTGCAGGGTACAAAAAATCAGTCTGAGATGTCACTACAGTTTGCAAGTGAAGGATGAGAAAAGAGGCCTGAAATATAATAAGATATTATAACATGCTAGATCAAGACAGCTCAATTCTTTTGGTATATAGGGAGATGACACTATAGTTGAATGGTGCCAGAAAATAATTGGTGCGCTATGCTTCTTTTGCAATATACTAACAGGTGCCTTACAGAGCCACACACAATTATTACAAGTTGCAACTTCTTTTATCTGATAGCTAAAGGATAGCAAATAGAGATATGCTGGTATGCATGAGGCATTATTCTGTTAACCAATGTGAACTGGGCTACGTTGGACTGTACAGGACTCGGTATTTCCACAAAACTAAGCTGTGAAACGACCATACTGGCAAAAGCAAGCAGCAAACTCGTTTATAAGGAGGGTGACTGCGATTGTGATGTGATGAATGATTACGTACAAGCATTGAAAATATCGACGATAGATCTGAATTATCAATCAATCATGAAAACTATATTGTATCAGCCATGCTATAAGACATCTTAGAAGAAAATTGGACTTTCTGAAATAATTATGATACTGCAAATTTAAATGGTGCCGTGGAGGTTCAAACAAGAGAAGTATCTGAAGATTTGGTTCACTTACTCGCACAAGAAAGCATCAGCTTCATCAATGAAGAGGAGTAAACCCCTATTAGATTTCTTCGCCCAGTCAAACAACTGATGAATCTTGGTGACTGCTTGTGATCCCAATGGTGCAACATCTCCACCAGTCATTAGTGCGTAATCTAATCCCTGTAAATGGTCACAACATTAGAGGGATAGCAATAATACCAGCATTTTCATTAGTGTTAACATGGGTACAGTCTATGAGGCATACAGATTTGCGAGCTAGTTCTCGTGCTGCCATTGTTTTCCCTGTGCCAGGAGGCCCATAGAAAAGCATGTTCCTGAAAGGAGCTTGATGAAGTTTTGTATTGGCTGTGGCATTAGCAAGCTGCTTCACTCTCTTTTGGAGAGAAGGATTTAGAATAACATCACCAAACCCATTCCCATTCTTCCCCAGGTTGCTTCCATTCTTCAGTTTGCTAGTCAGGGTACTCGTAGCACGTGCGAAGGAACCAGACCAGGGATACCTCCCTCTTGATGACTCCCTTACCAATGATGGCTGACCTAGAATACGGTCAACATAGCCCCAGATTACTCTTGCACCCTCCCTGAGGAAAATATGTGAATATATGTAAGGATATTAAAATTAGAAGAAAAAAAAGAAAACAAAACGAAAATATTTAAGGTGCAAATGAGAAGTAAAAAATGATGATATAGTATATTCATCAATAATTAACATGAAGAATAAGATCTTTATCCTTGTTCTAAAATGCATGCCAATCTTGAAGAAAAATGTGGTCAATACAGGAATCAGCCAAAGCAAACAAAACGAGCAAATTTAGTGGAAGCATAGTGAGAAGTTACAATGTGACTGTATTTCTAAAATTCCGGTGTAATTCTAGCGTCATAGTTGATATTCCTTGACTTTACAAGTTAAATGTGGATTACAGCAGCAGTTCCGTAAATGTGGATTTCCTTCACTACTACTAACAAAACACTAAGAAATATCAAAGTTATTACAACTAAAGCCTGCTTCAAAACTACAGGGTGTGCGTTGGCACTATGGCTTTTCAGCCTCTGCTCAACTAGAATACCAAAAATCAAAATATAGACCACACTATTTACGAACTTTACCTTGTTGTGTATATCCCCGCAGCAAGTGCTGTTAAACCTCCAATGGCTACAGCTAGCTTATTTTGATCAGTCAATATCGTCCGCAAACCACCTGAAGGGGAAAACGGAAAGAAGATAGCACATAACAAAGGCATGAGAATGTTTCTCCGCTGATGTTTCATAATATAAGCATATAAACACCTCCAGCTTCACAAGGTTGCATACAATATAAATTAGGTAACATTATGCTGGTACCCACAGTACTATTCCCTAGGTGATACCTGATCCAAATACCAGTTTTAAATCAAAGTAATAAATCCGTGAAGTTTTATTAAATCACCTAATTTTTTTGTTACACAAACAGTAAAAATAGCTTATGATAAAGTAAGAACTGCAGAAATATCCAATAAGGAACTGTTCGCTCAGTGAGGCATACCTCCTATATGCTCAAAGGTTGTATTTATCACTTCGATCCACTTCTCCCTGTCAGCTTTTATCTGCTCCAAAAGCAATCGCCTCTTCACATCTTCAGTTTGTTTTGTTTCAATTACTCTTGCCTCCGCATCTGCCATGGATTTCAATTTAATAGTCGTCCGCATTATTTCTGCCTTTTCCTTCTCTGTCTGTCTCCGCTGTTCCTGGATTTGCTCCTCAGTTGCACGCCGGATCTGCTCTAGCCTAATCGCAGATTCCTCTTGCATCTTCACAAGCTCCTGATTCCTCACCCTCTGTGCCTCGTGCTCCGCCTGCAATCGCTTCCTTTTAAGCTCATCCTCATATTGAGCCATCTGTGACTTTATTTTAGCTCGCTGTTGATCAAGTTTTTTAGTTTCTTCATAATCTATCCGTTTTTTCTCCTGCAAAAATGGCTCATGTTACAAAAGAAGAGCATCTAATCCGTGACCTAACAAAGCACAAATGAGAATACAGTAAGTTACACTGATGTAATACAACTCCCTCAAATTAAAAAAAAAAACATGTGCCTTCCTAGGATGTTTGCTGCAAAAAAATCACTTTCACCAAAATATTTTACAAATATACAGCCACATGAAAATCATAGCAAAAAAAATTTTCTTGAAAAAAACTATGTTCTGGAGACTTTCTGCGAGCAAAATGACACATTAAACATCAATTTACTGTAAACACCAATTTAGCATCTCTGCATCACAGATCCACACGATTCGTTGAATAAATATGCATGGCATGATCTGAAATACTTTTAATGAGTAAGAGACCAATGCACAGACATGAACTCAATTGAAGTTAACTGCTAGCATAAGGCCAGACTTGTAAAATACCACCAAAAGGGAAGAGTAATGAATAACTATATCTAACATTTCATGTGCTGATTTCCTTCATTTGTATGGCAATCAGTCAAGAAGCTAAAGCCAAACAGGTCGTACATATAATATGGTCACACAAACCAGAATATCATAAAGAATCATTTGAAGCAGTTTGTTAACTACAACACAAAATAAAATCATAGCATCAATAGGAATGCACTATGGCTATTGGAGCAGATGACTTAAGAATTATCCATGGTGATTATGTACTTGCAAAGAATTATCCATGGCGATTATGTACTTGCAACGGTCAATGTGGAGATTCCACGAAGGCGTAGGATACACTAGAATTGTCCCTTAGCAATCTTAAAACCTTGAAACTATTTTTTACACAATAATTCTCCAAACTAGCTTACCGCAATTTCCTTGGGACTAAAAGGCTTTGCTTCTGTTAAGTTAGTTGGATGAAGTGCTAATTCGTCCAAAGCATCATGAACAACAAATTTAAAGGCCAACAGTGATGGGACGAGAGATGTCTCACAATCTCGAGCTGGGCCAGTGCCCTCTGCTCCTCGGCTTTCTTCGCAATGAATTCCTGCTGGCGCGTCTCCTCCTGCTTCTTCAGAAGCTCGAACAACTGCACGGCCACGGGTCAACACAGCCTCACGTCAAAATCCCGCCGCGGAACAAAAAAGAATATAATGAACGAGCGAGAAATCCCACCTTTTTGGGGTCCGACGCCTGCTTTAGCTTATTCAGCGCCTCCACCCCGCGCTCAAGCGGCGCGGGATCGAACCCCGCGGCACTCGTGCGAGGGTGCTGGGTCGAAACCCTCGGCGCCTCCTCCACGGCTTCCTCTCCCCGCCCTCCCGCCGGCGCCGGGTGCTGCTGATGCGGCGGCGGCGCGGCGGGGGCGGGGGCGGGGGCAGGGGCGGGGTGGGAGAAGCCCGGGAAGCGGAACGTGGTGCCGCCCCCCTCGGCGTGGGCACGCTCGGAGCAGAGCGCGACGGTGGCCCCCGCGGAGAAGGCCGCGGCCGCGGCCTTCGCGGCGGCGGCGGCGGCGGCCATGGCTGTGCGTCGTGGGTTTGGGCGAGTAGGGTTTAAGGCTGGCCGTCCGTCTCGATCAAAGCTGCGGTGTGGAGATGCGGCGTATTTGTGCGTTGCGGCGGGCGGTGCCGGTTCGGCAGGTCGGCTTGCGGCCCAAGAAGGCCGGCTTTTTTTTGCTTGCTTGTCTTGGGACCCAAAGCTGAAGCAGGAGAGGGGCTCTCCAGAGTTCGCCTGTGATATTTTTCAGGAGCACATTGTTGTTAGTGGCATATTGCGTCACATTATGATTCATGGTTAAACGCCATTATTTTTTATCATTCAAATGGTTTACCGTCTGTAAACATTGTTTACGGTTAACACGCGACGTCATTGCCAGCTTGACTATAAACTGTTCTTTTTCTGCGATGGTATTAACACTTTGTTGACTGTTCCATAATAAAACTAACACTTCGTTTGTTTACTCTCTGTAAACTTCGTCACCAGTAGTGTTATGCTTGCTTCTTTACAAGACCCAGCGGCAGGTAAAATGAGCTGTGGACCTTTTTATAACAGTGTTGAATGATAGAGTTGTGTTTCAGTTATAATTGTATAGGTAACTAATTATAATAAATTGACCATACAGCGTTTTAATAGGATAGTAGCCCTGAAAAATGAAGAGGAGAATGGTAATTAGGCCAATTGACCTCTCTTTGGGCCTCCATCCTCTTTGTCATGTTACTATACATGAACTGTGTATGATCCAGCCCATCTCAACAGTCCTTTCACCATTGCCTTTTCTATTTTATTTTTTTAGGTTGGGCTAGGAGGTCTGGCATTTGTAAAGAAAAATATATGAATAGCAAGCCTATGTTTTGATCTGAACCCAGGTATATTAATATTGATCTCCTGACCCCTAACCCAATGTAAGAGTCTTTTATAAGAAAAATAGAGATATAAACATTCACATAGGCATGCAAATTGGTGACCCTTAGATACACCCTCTTTAGTTCAAATATTTATACTACTTTTCTAAAATAGAACCTCATTTTGAAGAAGTAACACAAATATTTAAACTAAAGAGAGTTGGAGGTACACCTAAAAATCACCAATTTACATTCATACATTCATATATACGCGCCGAAGGATGCATAGAACACCCATCCTACCCCATGCTGATAACCAAAAAATCAAGAAACATCACAATCACATAGCCCACTGATGAATTATGATCTCCCTACCACAAGGCACTGCATGTTGTTACGTCTCTTACTCTGACATGCTCACTGCTCAGTAAACAGGTTTGCTTTCTTTTTAACATTAGTTGCGTTGTTCTTTTTAGCCGATCATAAGCAAACTTTTGGGTGGAGGCGTGAAAATATGATTCACACGCAAGGGTTCAAATTATGAGAGATGTATGTAGCCGTTACTTGGAGTATCCGATACAACCATAAAAAAAATGGTTTTAATGAGCAGCAGCAAAAATAAAACGCCTTGCGATTATGTGATTGGTAGAATTTTGTTGACCCTTTCTGAAAGAGAAAATAGAGAAAAGAAACGGTCCATCGTTTGTCTCTGTCTCAAGAAAAGGGAGGGGGGGAGTTCAGTGAGTACTTCTCTAGTTTTCCCATTGCTTGCACCCGTTTCAGTAAGATCGTATTCGGTCGTTCCGGATTGAATCATGGAACGGATTCGCTCTTGGAGGGGAATAAGTGGATCCGGTTGTGTCACTCGATCCGGGAGGGTCGTTCCCGAGATCAAGACGTGAGAATTGATTTCTGGTCGTTAAGAGACCGGAATAGCCAAAACGGGTTGGAATAAACTAAGGCCGGCTCTATTCTGATCCGAATCAAATGGCTATTTTGTGTTAAGCCAGATTTTAAATCGGATGAAATCAATCCGTGCGGAATGTGCAGGGGTGGAGCTACAGTGAAGCGTCGTTGTCAGCTGGTCGTTCCGATAGAATCGAACGAGGCCTAGAAGAAGTTTCTAGGTTTCTACCGTATTGTTTACCAATGTGCGCGAAATATTTCTTTTAAAACGACAAAGATGTGCCTAGAGCTGTGTCATTCCATCCTCGCAGAGAAGTGTCTCTGTCATACAAAGTTTCAGGACGCGATGGCAATCGGCAAACATGTCTACTGTAGCACTGGTAGGGTGGGCCCACATTGTCAGCCTCCAGCCTGGACGGCTTTTGGTGCTTGCCCCGCTGGCCATGGACCTTATCCTCAGCCTAATCAGTTTGCCACGGCGTCGTCTCCGCCCAGCTGCCATTTGCCCGCTCCAACTCCTGGATGACATCCAACACCTCAAGAAAATCCCAGCGCTGCTCCTCAGCCACAAATCTTTTGCATGTGGGACCCATTTGGGGCGGTGCCCATGTCTGCAACTCTGCGTCCAGTTCGGCGAGATCGAGCAAGACGACCATGGTGGCGAGAGAGACATGGGATTTTTTTTTACTCGCCACGGTAACAGATTCTTGCGAACACTACAGCTCTATGTGGCCACCGGCCGCGGTTCGGCGATGGTAGTTTCGTCACACCGCCTGCGCTGCACCGCACGCCGATGGTGCTAGCATGGTGGGAGGTTTAGTTTTGTCCCAGGCGCAGTCGCACCAGGTCGCCACGCCGAGAACCGCCGCGCCGGCGACGGTGCCGGCGCAGGCGCTGGAGAAGAGGCTGAGGGAGCAGGCCGCGCCATGCGGCACGGCGGCGGCGGCCGTCTCGGCGCGGAGCGTGGACGATGTCAGGACAGCGCACGCGCGGCACATCAAGCTGGGCCTCGACCGCTCCCCGCGGCACGCGCGGCCGCTGCTCGCGGCGTGCGCGCTCTCGGGCTGGCCGGGCGGCATGGAGCTCGCGGCGTCCATCTTCGAGTCCCTCGACGAACCGGAGGCCTTCGACTACAACACCCTGATGCGCGGCCACGTCAGCAGCGGCCGCGGCGACCGCGACCCGTCGGCCGCGCTGCGGCTGTACGCTGACATGCTGGAGGCCGGCGTGGAGCCCGACAACTACACGTTCCCGTTCGTCCTCAAGGCGTGCGCGCAGCTCGCGGCCTTGCAAGAAGGGAGGCAGGTGACGGCTTCAGCTCGCACTCAACCAGCCAGCGTGCTCTTCTGCAATCGGTGACGAGCTGGGACGTGACATTTCTTGGTTTCCACTGGCAGCTGCAGGCGCACATCGTGAAGCTCGGGTTCCAGCACGACGAGCACGTGCAGAACAGCCTCATCAGCTTCTACGGTAAGTGCGGCGAGCCGGCGATGGCTCGCCTGGCGTTCGACCGGACGGAGGCCGAGGATCGAACGCCGGCTTCCTGGAGCGCGCTCCTCGCGGCGTACACGAGGGCCGGGCTGTGGGGCGACTGCCTCGAATCGTTCGGCGCGATGGTGCGGGAGGGGTGGAGGCCCGACGAGAGCTCCATGGTCAGCGCGCTCTCGGCGTGCGCGCACCTGGGCGCCTACGACGTCGGGCGGAGCATCCACTGCGCCCTGCTGAGGAACGCCACGAGGCTGAACACCATCATGGAGACGTCCCTGGTGGACATGTACGCCAAGTGCGGATGCATCGAGAAGGCCGCGGCGGTGTTCGACGCCATGGACGGCAAGAACGCGTGGGCGTACAGCGCCATGGTGTCCGGCCTGGCGCTGCACGGGGACGGGCGGAAGGCGCTGCAGGTGTTCGATGCGATGGTCCGGGAGGGCCAAGCGCCCGACGCGGCCGTGTACGTCGGCGTGCTCAACGCCTGCAGCCGCGCCGGGCTGCTCGAGGACGGGCTGCGGTGCTTCGACCGGATGCGGCTGGAGCACAAGGTCGCCCCCAACGCGCAGCACTACGGCTGCATGGTGGACCTGATGGCCCGCGCCGGGAGGCTGGGCGACGCGCGCGCGCTCATCGGGAGCATGCCCACGGGGCCGACGGGCACGGCCTGGCGGAGCCTGCTCAACGCGTGCCGGATCCACGGCGACCTGGGCCTCGCCGAGCGCGCCCTGCAGGAGCTGAGGCGCCTCGGCGCCGCCAACGCCGGCGACTACGTCATCGTCGCGGACATGCACGCCAGGGCCAAGAACTGGGACGCCGCGGCCGCGCTCCGGACAGAGGCGGCGGACGGGGGCCTCGCGCCGTCCCCCGGATTCAGCGCCGTGGAGGTGCGCGGCGAGGTGCACCGGTTCGTGTCCCAGGACATGTCCCACCCGCGGAGGCGCGACATCTACGAGATGCTCCACCAGATGGAGTGGCAGCTCCGGTTCGACGGCTACGAGCCCGACACGTCGGAGGTGGCGCTGGCCGTGGGCGAGGAGGAGAAGCGGCGCGTGGCCGCCGCGCACAGCCAGAAGCTGGCCATGGCGTTCGGCCTGCTGAGCACGCCGGAGGGGACGCCGGTGAGGGTCGTGACCAACCTCCGGATGAGCAAGGAGTGCCACGCGTACAGCGCGCTGATCTCAGAGATCTTCGGGCGGGAGATCGTCGTCAGGGACCGGAGCCGGTTCCACCGGTTCCGGCGCGGCGCGTGCACCTGCAGGGATCACTGGTAACGGCCTGGCGACTCTGATTGGTGGTGTAAATATGAACAACAATTTCTTCCTTTTTCGAATTATTATCAGTGTGTATGATTCCTTTTGCTGTGAATGGATTACATGGTACACATCTTTGAAGGAAATGATCATCAGTATAAAGTTCATTAAAGTGTTAGATGCACCCGCATGCATGTCTCCACCGGCACAATACAAATCAGAGCCACATGATCCTGCTGCTAAGTGCTATGGACCAGCATCTGAAGGCTTTGTTGGCACAGAGGGCACCTCAAACAGATGCTCTGCGTTCGGCCACGACAACTGATACCAAACCAACCAACCCCCTCGAGCTCTGGCCTACAGTTTTGCGCGGCATTAGTGCCTGAAAATGACAGGAGTTTACGTTCACAATAGCGCACTTTCACAATCAGCTGAACAAAAGCACACATTTAACAATGAGATTTTCTTTTCTTTTCTTTTTGCGACCGACGTTCTCGATCCTGTAGGCGAGGTTAAAAAGTCGTTAGGTCATTCCGGCACCATCAATAATTCTGCAGCCAACTTTCAAGAAACAATAATAAGTCAGCAGTGACCGCAGAGCTGGGAGCCTGGGACGGCTTCAGTGCTAGGAATGGACCATGAGTCCATGCGACCATGCCTAGCAAAACACCTCAGTCCTGCAGCACATCCATACTACTCCAGTAGCCGACTCCAGTAAGGCAGTAATCTGTACTAGCAAGGCAATCGGTTACTGGGGAAAAACCCGTTACCGGAGAGCTGAGGCAACGACTGGCAGCGTTGCAGACGGAGTCACGGTCACATCGCCGCTCTCAGTCGAGATCGGATCTCGCAGCTACGTCTGGTTGGAATGCACAAAGCGCCTCTCCCTCGTATGAATGCGCATCGACATCCTGTTCGATACTCAAATGGGCAGGAACCTGACGGGGCAGAGGACCAAAAAAAGGCTGCATTTCCGGTCCTGCCTGTAACTGAAATGGGCCCTGGCCAGTGGCCACCAGTTTCTCTCAACCTGCCCCAGCCTTGCTTCCTCTGCCTGGCGGCTCCGCGCGCCACCAGTCGTCGACTGGCCGGCGCTCGCGACCGTGCCGTTGGGCTGGCTGCCGCATGGCACTCGCCTCGCCATGTTTACCTGGGACCTGGCCCCTCCTGGTCACGGCCTCACGGGCCGCGCATGGCAGATTGACATGGCTGCCGGGGATAGGCCAGTGGCCACCAGTTTCTCTCAACCTGCCCCAGCCTTGCTTCCTCTGCCTGGCGGCTCCGCGCGCCACCAGTCGTCGACTGGCCGGCGCTCGCGACCGTGCCGTTGGGCTGGCTGCCGCATGGCACTCGCCTCGCCATGTTTACCTGGGACCTGGCCCCTCCTGGTCACGGCCTCACGGGCCGCGCATGGCAGATTGACATGGCTGCCGGGGATATTTTGTCGACTCCTTGCTGCTGAATGCTGATCGTATCTGCGCGCAGCGCCACGCCCTGCTGAAGTACTGAAGTGCTCGTCCTGTCTTCCATGACTGGTCTCAGGCTCTCAGATCGGGCACGTGGTCGATCTGCAGCGCACAGGAAAGCAGCAGTGCTCTGGGCTTGTGCAACACGAGCTGAGCTGTGAGCTTGCCGAGCAGCTGCAGACAGATTTTTGCTGCGGCCAAAATGGCACCCCGTGCGTGAGGGTAGGTGCGAGTGCGAGGGAACCGCAGCCAAGACGTGCAGCCGCCTGCGGGGATGCCCTGGACGATGGACGGCGATGGCAAGTCATACGTGGACAGACAGGCGCCGAACCCTGCGAGAAGCGAGTAACGGCTCTCGACAGGTCGGAGCAGAACAAAAATTGCGTTTGGGACTGCAAAATGTCACGGAAAAATGTGCTCATTTTTGATAGGCAGGGTCGATGCCGGCGGCCGGGCGTGTACGCACCCCTTCCACATGCATCTCCTTGCTCTCTCGTCCTACCTACCCGCCTCCCCCTCCAGTGCGTCGCGCGCTCCTCTCCCTCGCCTACCTCCGTGGTCCCTGCTAGTCTGTTGCTGTATTTATTTCCACCTCCGCTCCCCCTCTTCTTCTCCAGTCTCGAGCACCATTCTAAGAAGCCCGAGCACTGATACGAACTCGCAAGAAAGAGATTTCTTGTGCAGTTCGGTGTGATTGTGTGAAGGCTCCGGTTTGTCGGCGGCCATCCCAAGAAGGTCTCTGTTTCGTGAAAAGCAGAGGAGATGATCACGGTGGCAGCACCGGAGGCGCAGCCGCAAGCGGCGGGAGCGGTCGCGGTGGCGGAGATGGTGGCGCCGGAGGTGACCGTGTTCCGGTCGAAGCTGCCGGACATCGAGATCCCCAGCCACCTGCCTCTGCACGAGTACTGCTTCGCCCGGGCGGCGGAGCTCCCGGACGCGCCGTGCCTCATCGCGGCGGCCACGGGGACGACGTACACCTACGCCGAGACGCGCCGCCTGTGCCGCAAGGCCGCCGCGTCGCTGCGCGGGCTCGGCGTCGGCCAGGGCGACCGCGTCATGATCCTGCTCCAGAACTCCGTCGAGTTCGTGCTCACCTTCTTCGGCGCGTCGTTCCTGGGCGCGGTCACCACCGCCGCCAACCCGTTCTGCACGCCGCAGGAGATCCACAAGCAGTTCAAGGCGTCCGGCGCGAGGCTCATCGTCACCCAGTCCGCCTACGTCGACAAGCTCCGCCACGAGGCCTTCCCGAGGATCGACGCGGCGGGGAGCGAAGGCGAGGGCAATGCCCTCACCGTCGTCACCGTCGACGACGCGGCCAGCACCCCGGAAGGCTGCCTGGCGTTCTGGGAGCTGGTGGCGTCCGCCGACGAGGCCGCCCTCCCGGAGGTGTCCATATCCCCCGACGACCCCGTGGCGCTGCCCTTCTCGTCGGGTACGACGGGGCTGCCCAAGGGCGTGGTGCTGACGCACGGCGGGCAGGTGTCCGGCGTGGCGCAGCAGGTGGACGGCGCGAACCCGAACCTGTACATGCGGGAGGGCGACGTCGCGCTCTGCGTGCTGCCGCTGTTCCACATCTTCTCGCTCAACTCGGTGCTGCTATGCGCGCTGCGGGCCGGCGCGGCGGTGATGCTGATGCCCAGGTTCGAGATGGGCGCGATGCTGGAGGGCATCCAGCGGTGGCGCGTGACGGTGGCCGCCGTCGTGCCGCCGCTGGTGCTCGCGCTGGCCAAGAATCCCGCGCTGGAGAAGTACGACCTGAGCTCCATCCGGATCGTGCTCTCCGGCGCCGCCCCGCTCGGCAAGGAGCTCGTCGACGCGCTCCGCGCGCGCGTGCCGCAGGCCATCTTCGGGCAGGTCAGTGTCTACTGTCACGATGCCGTCTCTGCTTCACTGGTTCACTCAGATTACAGCCATCGTTTGGGGGAAAACAACTTCAATTAAAAATCTCAATGAACATAGAATTTGTAGCCAACTGTCGCTTATCCTTTGCATGATGTGAACTTTTACATCCCTTGAGGCACCGATGCAGGCGCGTTCGGTTCCGGAGGACTAAACTTTAGACCGGTCACGTTAAAGAGAATTCTATCATTTAGGAACGTTAAATAAAATCTAATTACAAAACTAACTGCAGAATCCTCAGGCTAATTTGCGATACTGCGATACGAATCTAATGAAATATAGTAATCTATGATTAGCAGATGATTACTATAGCATCAATGTAGTAAATCATAGATTAGTTGGGCTCATTAAATTTGTCTCGCGAATTAGCACCCATCTTTGAAAAGGTTGTGTAAACAGTTTTTATTTAATATTTTAAATGGTAAAATTTTCTTTGATACGATAATTTTAAATTTAGCTAACGCAACGGCAGTTGTTCAGTCCGGAACCAGACACGGAGAATACTCCACGTACACCTTGAGCTACCGGGCTACCATCCCAGAAAGAACGCCTCGAGCCATTGGATCCCATCCCTAGTCCTAAACTATACTAACGAGCAACACGACTGCTCGGTACTTGCCGGACGGAGACGTGCACGCCGTGATTTTTTTTTCACAAAGTGCCAACGCCTGGAACCCTGGACGTACGCGCCGCAGGCAAGGCATCGATGCGGGTTGACCGCAACGTGTAGTCCGGAGTCCAGGGGTCGAAAACCATCACCGCGCGTGGTACCCACCCCTCCACATCTGAGCCTCTCGTTCCACCTACCACCACGGCCACACGGCCCACCTCGTCGCCACTCTCCACCGGCGACACCCCATGCCGCCGCCGTCGGCCGAGCTGACTGTCGTTGGCGTGACTTCACAGGGGTACGGGATGACGGAGGCCGGGCCGGTGCTGTCCATGTGCCCGGCGTTCGCCAAGGAGCCGTCGCCCGCCAAGCCGGGGTCGTGCGGCACGGTGGTGCGCAACGCGGAGCTCAAGGTGGTGGACCCGGACACGGGCCGCTCGCTCGGCCGCAACCTCCCCGGCGAGATCTGCATCCGGGGCCCCCAGATCATGAAAGGTAGGTGCGCGCGTTCGGCTAGCAGTTTCGGCGCGTAGCGCGCGCCACCGTGGGGCCACCATTGACCGACCGATGCCGGCGCAGGGTACCTGAACGACCTGGAGGCCACCGCGAGGACGATCGACGTCGACGGCTGGCTCCACACCGGCGACATCGGCTACGTCGACGACGACGAGGAGGTCTTCATCGTCGACCGCGTCAAGGAGCTCATCAAGTTCAAGGGCTTCCAGGTACACAGCAAGCCCTGATAGCCACGAGTTCACGACCGTTTCAGCCTTTCGCGTTTCTGAGAACTGCCGCTGTGACACCCGTGCAGGTGCCGCCGGCCGAGCTCGAGGCGCTGCTGCTCGCGCACCCTTCCATCGCCGACGCCGCCGTCGTCCCGTAAGGCCACCATTTCGGTTGCTCCGAAATCATCAAATCAAATCACACGCAGGAAGAATTGACCGGATGTATGCGCATGGCAGGCAAAAGGATGACGCCGCCGGCGAGGTCCCGGTCGCCTTCGTGGTCCGCGCCGCCGACTCCGACATCGCAGAGGATGCCATCAAGGAGTTCATATCCAAGCAGGTACGATTTCATGGTCGCGTCGAACAATACGCACGTCACGGTTGGACGCCGTCTTGGTGATTGTTGATGGACGCTGCCGAAGCAGTTTCTGACCACATTTTGTGTGCCCAGGTGGTGTTCTACAAGAGGCTGCACAGGGTGTACTTCACCCACTCCATCCCCAAGTCGGCGTCGGGGAAGATACTGAGGAGAGAGCTGCGGGCCAAGCTCGCCGCACCCGCGCCCGCCTGAGCAGCTGCAGGCTCAGACTCTTGCCTTGCTACGTGCATTCATTTGGTAGTGGTACTGTAGTGCCGTTCAGTGTATGTGTATGACCGTGTACCGGGATTGCAAGATGTATTCATATGCTTTGTAAGCGAATGCGCTCAGTTGAGATCGCCATTTATTTGGTGACGATGTGGCATCGATAAGAATGGCTGATTTTGACCCCATCTCACAGTTCACATAGCTGGCATGTAGAGAGACCAGTGATAAACGAGACTACTGTTCAGATCTGCTCGATTAGCTAAACCAGAACAGATGAGCTTGAAATGGTCACTGAAGGGAGGAGCAAAGATTCAGTTAAAATATTTTTTTTCCATCGAGGCAGAATTCACCATCAAATACATTCATGGGACTCCTCCATGAAACCAGATGATTGAGAGAGTGCAGCAACTTAACAACTGGACAAACTGAAAAAAGGGGCAGGTATGATCGTATGAGAATAAACAAGCGATCCAAATCCTACAGAATCTGCAATCTTCTACCGACTGAGTACAGCACCATAAAATAGCAAGTACTGGGTGCGATCACGGAAAGGTGCTTAAAAGCTGATCAGGTCATCTTTCTTGGGATCCGGCTTTTTGGGCGCTTCCTGGGAACTGCTACCTCCCTTCTTGCCAAATATCATCTCGTCGAGATCATCAAGGATATCGTCATCTCCACCTGACCTTGCCCTAGCAGCAGCTGGTTTTCTGACCAGGGAATCTTCGGTGCCAACAGCAGTGGAATCTTCGTGTTCTGTGGCAATCGGTATGACCACTGGACGCTGTTCTGCTTGCTCCGAGGCCCTGGGTTGCTTCATCTCTTCATATTTGGATAGCACTTTCTGAATCTCATCATTCACACTCAAGGCCTCAAAGAGCACAGCTTCGTTGTCACCAACTGTCTCAATGATTCTCTGGATAGTGTGCTGAGATTGGTAGCATTGTTGCACAAGAGTGGCTGTTAAGTCATCCTATGACAGCAATAAAACTAGTCAGAACACTATCTTTACAGGATTTAATTTGTATTTGCTTAACAATGATGGTGCTTACTAAATTCTTCATTAGTCTTCCATGCCCTTAGTAAAGCATGTTAAAGCACAATACAAAATCTACCAATTCAGGATGCACAACAGAAAAGGAGTAAATATTTCAACATGCCCTCCCTATACTACAACAGATGCAGGTGCTAGAATGCAGTGAGTGTTATTGTAACAGGGAAAGCAGTTAGCACACAGCTCAACAAGCAACATGGAGTACTTTACCAGTCATTCTGATTTCTAAGGAAACTGTAAAGTATGCATTATATTAGATTAATAATCAACATGAACAGCAAAATTATCACTTGTAAATAAAGTACAGGATCACTTTGTCACCATAGTTCAGGAACAGCAAGAGAAACACATTCACCTGCCCAAAGTATTTTCAACCGATGACAAGACACAAGCAATATCCAAGTTACTCAAATGTGGAAATAGCTATTCACGTCATGATGCTAGAAAAAGTAGGCAAATAGAGTAAAAGAAAAATTAAATGAATTTGGGACACAGCTACAGAAAATGTAGTTACCTGCAAAGCATCCTGCTCAGGGGAAGAGGAAAGAACAGTCGAAAGAAGTTCTATGCTGTTACGAGCAACATCAAATGCTTCTTTTGTTTCTTCGGCAGTATATGTATGAACATGCACGTCTTCAAAAGCATGGTGGGGCAAGTTCGCATCAACATCAGCTTCAGCAACTGATCGTGGGGGAGTAAATATGGGAGCCAAGCTCTCATTGTCACGTCCAGGAAACCGCACTCCTCTTGATTTCAAGCTCTACACAAGAAGGAAATGATCATGTTATAATATAGAAATTGGCAAGGATTACGTTGAATATGCCCAACCAAACTTTTAAAACTTTGACAGCAAATATATTTCGAAGAACGGCATCACATGCACTGCCATGTCATCATAGTTTTTTCTTTCTACAATATTGTCAGAAGTAATATTGAATGACATGAATTAAATTTTGTGTTGATGTCTAAAATAATCAAGTAAGATATAGAGGAAGTGATAACATCAAATGTGGCATGAAAACAACGTGTAAATAATATAGCTAGAACTATAGGAATGATACTGATGCTGCCTAAGGTCTACCAATGAAGTACTTGGTGACCTAGCTGTAGAAAACTATAACCATAAAAAAGATGTCCATAAATCCAAAGTACAAAAAGTATGAAATCCATGTGAAGCATAAATATCCCAGTGAATGAAGCAATGTATGCTCTAGAGCAAACTTACTTCAGCATGTTGCTCTTAAATTGGATTGTTCTGTAATCTCTATACTAGCATCATGGATAAACACATACTAGTTTTACTTTCTTGTTGGCATGAAGTAGCAGAAGAAAATGAACCACTGCTGTATAATACTAGTATGAGTCGATTGAAACAGACACAAGTTACGCAGTTTATTTGGTTGAAACAAGGGTAACCAAAATGAAGGCATGTGTTTGCATACCTTGTAGGTTTCCTCATAGACTGGCAGGTAGCGTAGCTCATCACCAGACTCCCCCCACGCTTCAATCAGCATAAGGGCCTTGTTCCTGTTATTGACAACTGTCTGAGGGTCATCAATCAGCCTAACCATCTCGTCAAGAACCCGCTCAGCTGCAACCTCCGAGAAGGCCTTCTCGCAGTTCTTCACAATAGTCTCGAGCAGAATCAAGGAGAGGTACTGGATCCTCGCATCCTTCAGCATGATCCGCTTCTTGATGCCACGGATGAGCTCCACACTGTTGACCTTCTCCGTGTTGATCAGGTCGCAAATCTCCAAGTTCAAGTTCCAGTCAGGCCCATCCAGGTTCTCTGAAGTGGCGTCCTCAACAATCTTGTCAGCCGGAGTCTGCCCCTGGAACAACTCCTTCATCTTGAAGCTCATGGAGCTCATGCCGGCCGTCATCTTCTTGCTGACCTCCGTCCCGGTGATCTTGAGGCGCTCGCCAAAGGCGCTAACCTTGTCCATCAGGTTGTCACTCATTTTCGCTGCAGAATCAACAAAAAGGCGTCTCACAGTAAGATAACACATGGACGTGATGATTAGTCTAAATCTCAGGGGCCATGGCGAATTTCACGCGGGCGTTGAAATTGAAACTGTAGACTAACGTTGCGGTTGCGCGCAACGGAAGCAAAACCTAACTGGACCCAGTATATGGTTTCGATTAGCAAATCCGCAAAGAAAAACGAACTCCTAGAAGATTCCTCCAAGGAGGCTAGGGTTTACTCACCAACACCAACAAACTAAAAGAACAGTTGATTCAAGCCGATCTCCACCCGACGGCAGTTCAGCAACAGTCGAGGGCGGCGGAAAGGAAGGACGCCGACGCCCCCCGACGAGAGAAGACTCCGGTCCTCGAGCGCAGCGGCGGCGGAAGAGAGAGATGAAACGGGTTGTGACTTGTGAGGGGGAAAATTCGGGGGAGCGGCAGGGGAGGAAGATCCGGGTACTGGACGCGGAATTTCGGGGGGAGCAGGAGAAGCGGATTAGGAGCAGGGGTTGGGTGGGGGGTGCAGCGTACCTCCGCGACGGAATCGACGAACGAACAATCCAACAACAGGAGCGAGCGGCTTCTCTTGGCTTGGCCCCTGGATTTGTCTTTCCGCGTCGTTGCTTCCTGGCGAGTTCTCGTGCGGTGCCTTGCAGTTGCGGCCTCTTTTGTGTCACTTCGGTTATTGCTTCTAGACCAATCCATGATCTTTGTTTATATACGACTCTAGAATCGTAAATGTTTTAGTGATATTTGCGTATTTTTAACCATACTAGATGAATGAGGAAATTGGTAACCCATCGCATAAATTCCTCTCTTTTCCGGGGTGTATACAGCATTCACCGCAGGCTCCGACCTGGCAGTTTGGAGAAGACGCACAAGCAGGGTCAACGCGCCAAACGCGTACTGCGTACACAGATGATGCAGAGCAATATTCCCTCGGCGGCGGCTGACGAGTCACACATGCCACGACTTTTGAAAGGTGCCGTGTACCGACCACCACCGCCAAACATCACGACGCGCGGGGCAGGCACGGCCGGTCGGCAGGCAACATCACAACAGCCCCGGCTTAAAAGAATTCGCACGTGGCGCAACGGACAATCCACACCGAACACTTTCTGGTCGTAGTGCTTAATCCTGCAATCAACAACTGGGGATGGAAGCTGCCAATTTGCCAAACAGCACAGGATACGTGAAGCCATTCTAGTTGCACAAATGGCGTCTAGCTAGAACAGGTTACAGATGGACGCGCCTTATAGACATTACCACCACCAGTTAACCGCAAAAGCAATTTCACCAAGTTACCAGTTACATGAGGCCAGGAACCTTATAATAGGTTGAGGCAACAGTTTACTTAAATAACAAAAGGTTCATACATGAGCATACCACAGTTCTAGCCTGAAAAGACTGGTAAGTGTGAAACAGCACAGCTCCATCGGAAATTCAGAATGTTCAGTTACATAACAGATTGAGTGGATTGCTCAACATACATAGCATTGGCACCATCGGTGAAACAATAACTTCTTGTAGAACTCTACCACACCATGGCCATAACCTCATAAATTATTGTCTTGAATTTTTTGAAGATTGCAGTGCGAGGTACCTACAAACAGAATTCAAACATCTCAGATCCATGATAGAACGGGTATCGTAGAATGGTAACATGCAGTGCAGAAATGGCATCAGGAATCAAGTGTCAGATAATTAATAGAATTGATGAACAGGCTTTACGAGTTCAGAACTTCATGATTTTTGAGGCCCTTATAGTTATATCCCCAAATAATTTGTGCCAATCAACATTATCTCTTCATCTTTCCTTAATTATTTAGTGCAAATAAGTACTCTCTCTTTTGAGACAATGGCAGGAGCTGATGCGTTGATGGAGAAGTGAATGCAAATAACAATGCAAAATGTGGGGACAGCTACAAGCATTAAGAAGCGTGTATGATTGATTGCAAAGGAATCCAAAATTAATAGAGATCCAGAAGGCATCACTGCAATCCGAGCACAGTCCAAACCCAAAGTTCAAAGAAAAAGTTCAAGGGATTGGGATTACCTGCCAGTGTAGAACCCAGCCGCATACCATGCATTTAAGAGAACAGCAAGATCACTATCTGCTCCAGTTATATCAAGATTCGGTTTCATGCCCATACTTGTGCTTTCATCCTTTCCAGTTTCTGACTCGGTTTCTACATTGAGGAGAAAAGGTGACTTTGTGAGAGAACATAGTGCATTACCCGATATGTGTTCCATGTTCACCCAATTAGTATTGCAGAAGAATGTGAGTTTTTGGGTCATTCTGCTTGAGTATAATGTGCAGTACATGCATCCAACCAGCTACTCCTGCAAACATATTTTGAGACGTCTACAGAAGAAGCACAGTAGACACAATGCCACTACTTCAAACAAGAAGTTACTTACTTTGGGATCCAGGCTGTCCAGATACTGTACTGCTCATAAAATTCAAGGCACCTTCAGCGGTCATCATTGCAGCCTTAGCAACTTGGTCACCATTTGGAGATAAATTTTTTGGTGGCTTCGTGAAGTTTGAAACGCTGGGGTATGTGGTGCTTGCACCAGGACACTGATCACCTGAAAAATGAATCACATCATGTAGTCACGCCATACAGGCAAAGGAATACGCACAATCTATATGAACAGACGAACAAAGCACAGAACCAAAGTAGGCACCTACAAGTCAATGATACACTGCAGCCACCATTAGGCGGCATAAAAGCAGAACCTTCACTTGGTTGGCCAGCTGAACAGCAGGAGACAGATACCAGGGGAACATTCCAGTAGCAGCATGAGGATTGAGTGGTAGATGAGTGAGGATCTGGAGCTGTGGCACTGTAGGCAGGAATTTGCTGCTGTTGGGTTGTAGAAGCATATCCTGATGCTTGATAATTCCAGTAGTTCGTCTGTTGGAGTTGCTGAAGAACGTTCCGACTCTTCTCCTCAAGCTCATAGTACTGTCTGAGCAATTCGTTGTACTCAAATGTTTGCTGGCTTGAGCTCACATTTCCATCAGCATCAGTAGCATTTGAAGAGAGTGTCTTAGACTCTGAACCATGTGTCTCTTTCCCGGGATCAGTTTCTTGAAGAGGAGCTTGCTCAACTGCCTGTCTTTCTTCAGAGGGCTGCTGCGGTGTCCCCACCAGACCACAGGGTGTGTTGTCACAGTTGGCACCTTTCTCTTTGTGCCTTTAAAACACACAAATGAAATTAAACTTGATCACTTCTCACAAGAATGGATGCAAAGACAATACCACAACAATTTAAAATTGGGTACATAAATGACAAATGCTCATGCAGGGTATGTGAAAGATAGATCAAGTTGAAGAGAAAAGTTAATATCTTTAGTCTGATGTGCATTCCATATGAATTAAAACTGAAAAGAAAGGAAATTGCAATAGCCCACAGCAAGTGAATGGGGTTTTCAAATACCAATCTGCATCTCAATTCCTTACAATCTCATATCCGCAACTTTTATGTGATTTCAGATTCCCCCATGTGCCAGTTTACCAGCCAATGTAGCTATAGTTTGGCCTCTAGCATCATCTGACTCGTCTCATGTACCTAGGTGCTATAGATGCTCCATGCATGAATTATTGTGCCTAAACTCAAGTAGGACAATCTTGATGGTGAGCATGGCAAACTCTCAGAAAACTCTTTGGCAAAGGGAAAAGGCCAAATCATCCGTGAGGTTATGCAAAATAACATCGGTTGGTAAATGGGCACATGGGGGGGATTTGAAAACATATAAAACTTGTAGTCAGAATTGAAACACAGGTGGGTATTTGAACACCCATGGGTTTTGCAATTTTCTCAATAAAAATAACTCAGCACCTCCAGTTATCTGACACTTAGCACTTCTGGTACTGATCAGACAAGATGGTTTACTACAAACTATCTGGCAGCATATGGTGACTAGTTTTCCCCCAAAAGGGTTGGATTTGGCAAACCCAAGAACACATGGTGAAATCTGGCTGCTTCTTAGGTTTTTCCTTCACCAATGGACATGTTTGTACAACATTCGTTGGGAATACTAGGTAGCATTAAGTAGACAGAATTAGATGGCCTTAAAGAATAACCTGTGATGGCCAGGATCTAACAAAATACATGTCTAGTTGATGATTGCATAACGTTGTCATCTCCATTAATCAAAAAATGAGCTCTAAATAGAACATTCAGAAACAATATGGTAACAGCAAACAGCTATATTTTTTTTTTCATATGGCCACCCTGTTTCTACTGACCTCAACAATCATGCAAGTCTAAGTATACCATCAGTAGTTACTAACAAAATTCATGTAACATTACAGTTTCTTCAGATAGCATCAACACGAACTAACAACCAGTCCACCGCATAACAAATTGTCAGCGTCGAGTGAAGCTAAAAGCATCAGTCTACTTACTCATCCTCTGATTCAGCAGTGATGGGTTCCTCTACTTCTGCAGTAGTAGCAGCAGCTGGTTCTGGCTTTTCATCCTCACATGGCGTTGCCCAGTTGATCTTGCCATGCATTTCCTGCCAATCATCAACGTTAGCCCAATGCAAGCAAACATTCCGACTAATTGGAAAAGGGGGAGATACACGAACATTATATTCCTTATAAATGAATTCGTAAGCACGAAGCCAATGAAGCAAAATCGACTCAGCTCTCCAACCCCCAATCCGAATCTCCAGCGCCCACCCCACCTACCCTACCATCTCCGACCATCTCACCGACAACGTAGCCGGCCCATTTCAACTTGTCCCGCAAAGCCCTCAAAACCCTAAACCCTAGCATCAGTTGCGGCGAAAGGCGGCGATCCGCGAAGCCGTCGAGACCGGAGACGAGCAAGCGTACCTTGTAGGTGGCGACGGCGCGGTCGAAGGCGTCCACCAGCGCGGAGTCGTCCCACAGCTCGCCGCCCTTGCCCATCTCCGAATCGCGCCGACCTCTCTCGCCCTCGCGGCTTCCTTGCACACTGCTCCTCTGCTGCTACGCCCAAATGGAAGCCAGGGAAGGGAAGGAAAGGCGCATTCGCGAAGGAAGGCAGAAAACCGACGCACCCGGCAGGTAAGCCCAGTCAGGCCCACCATGACGCCCATATGAGCCGGCCCACCATGACGCATCGGCATCAAGTCTCGTACTGGGCTGGGGGCTGTCCCACGCGTTTGGAGCGGGCATTCTATACATCTTCCGGAAGAAAGAACCCAGGTAACTTCCAGTTTTTGAGATTCGTGCGAGCCAAGTCGTCCGTCGGATTCCACCGCACGTTTCTTTCCTCTCGCCGTCTCGCGCCCCCGCCTGCTCCGCCGCTGCTGCCCTGCTTGCGTCGCCGCCCGCTCACGCCACCAATAGCTTCTCCATCGCCTCTGTGATCCATTTTTGAGGTTCAAGGGTGCTGGGAACTCCGGTGTGGTGGGTAGTAGAAGCTTCTCAGGTAGCACCAAGCGGTAGCATCTTTGTCTCTCAGACAACAGCGGCCGTCTCGCTGGAGGGGAAGAAGGCAAATATGGAGACGTGCTGAGCAGTGGCGGAACATGGAGCTAAAACAAGAGGGGGCTAGTTGAGCTTACTCTTATGGATTTGTGCTCGTAGAATTACCTGAACAAGTACAGTATAGATGTAGACTTACAGTGAGGCAGCGCGTGGAAGAAGTAGGGATCAGTGCCCAGTTTCGCCTCCACGACGGTCCGCCCTTGATGCTGAGGAAGAAGAATGCTTAGGCAGCGTCACGGGCTCAACAAGGAAGAAGAAGAAATCGAAGTCATGGGCCAAATGTTGGAACTAATATTTTCAAGATGTTGATCTAGGTTTTGAAAATGGTTGAATCCACTCTTTCAAAATGTTGATACAGGTTCTGAATGTGGTAAAAAAATTTCTTTAAAAATGATGATCTATGCTTTAGAAAATGTTGAATCTAGTCCTTTCAAATGTTGATCTATGTTTTAAAAAATGTTGAATGTTGTCATTTGAAATGTTGATCAAGGTGCTTATGATTTTGAATCCATTTTTACCAAAATGTTGAATAAACAAACACATATTAGTAGATCAATAGTAGAATCGTTTGCTTAGCGTCAAAACTGAACGGGCTTACTATTGGACACTTGGACATAACTTGCTACTTCTAATTTGGGCCTGCTGGGCTTAAAGTTTCATAAGCTAGCTAACTTCCGCGAGACATATAGGAGCACCCCGTTTGGTGGGCTATGCGTAAGGTAGGTCCGACGGCCCATTCGAACTCGAGGCCAAGGCTCTGCTGATTTGCTGTGGCCTGGTGAGTCCCGTCCCGACGGAGGAGGAAGCAGCAAAAAATCGCAGAACACAAGGGAGCAACGCGTCCTGTCACGGAGACGCAGGAAAAAAAAAAGGAGAAGGGAGGCGAGCGCCACGCGAAGGTCACGTCGCATCCACGACGTGTTCGCGCCCTTACTCCTCGGCTCATCCCTCTCGTGCGCGCATGTGAGCACGGGGGGCGTCCGTACAGTGCCGGAAATGGGCGGCGATCAGTTTCCAAACAAAGAGGATGGTGGTTAGTCAGTCGCTCAGTCTCACGTCACGCGTTGCTTATTTGTTTTTTTTTCTTTTCCTTTGTCGAAGCAGTGTCCAAAACTGCGAGTCGCGTGGCAATCAATCATCTGTTCCTGCTCTCGACGCCTACATTATGCTGATAATGTCTTTTCAGTGCGTAGTAAAAGTGTAAAACTCCATTTTTTTTGTACAGCTCGGATGCTACTGCTTGCATTTATTTTTTACCTGCACATTTTAACCTTGCTGCTGGCGCGGTGGAGAGAGAGAGAGAGAGAGAGATGGCAGAGCAGAAAAGGAGGACAGGGGTTGGGGCCTTGAATGCCGGGCGGGCGGGCGGGTGGACGGAGGCATGTCTGGTCGCCGTCAGGGCTCGGGGCGGACGGATGGGTGGTATCCCCATTGGTCGCCAACGCTGCGCCGGCCTGCCGCTGCCTTTCAATCGCAGCGACCGAGGCGGCCACAGCGCCAGCTCCCATCCCACAGCGACCCGGCACTCTGCCCGCGTCGCCTTCGCTTGACGTGATGAGACGGACCTCCTCCTCCTCCTCTCTCTCTCTCTCTCTCTCTCTCTCTCTCTCTCTCTCTCTCTCTCTCTCTCTCTCTCTCTCTGGCCATGGCCATGGCCATGGCCATGCACGGCCCACGGCCACTGTTGCGACTGCACCTGCCGCTGCCTGCCCCTACCGGGCAGGCTAGCAGCAATTGTTTAGGAGTAGGAGTAGGCGCTGCAGCTGTAGCTGCTGCTTCTCGATCGCTTGTTGCTTCTCCTTGGGGCACCCCCCAATCATAGCGTAATGGAGTGCCTCATCATTCATTTCCCCCCGCTTCTCCTCTGCGCGCGTTTCCTCTGCTCAAGCCTTTCCTTCCTCGGCCGGCGTGCAGTCTCTGCTCCCTGCTCCGCCCCGTCCGTCCACAGATTCTTCCGCCTGCAGCTTGTGCTCCTCTTCTCCTCAACAGGAAAAGAAAGAGCCAACACCTGCTGTAGCTAGCTACCATCCCAATTTCTTGCGCCCGTAATGCACCAAATATAAATTCGATTTGCCAAACTAGGACAAATTTGAATCCTATTGTCTGTGACAGCGCATGGTGTTTGATTGAGGCATTGAAATTTAAAATGCACGGCCGAGTCCAGTCCTGGTGACTGCATCGATGGAGAGCTCGGTTCCATCAGCGACGACGGATGACCACGTGCTGCGTGCATCTTCTGTCACGCCATGCAAGGGCTGCTGGTAGCTTTCGGTGCCTGCTGCGTGCTTCAAAGTCAGTGCGAGTTCGAACGCAGGCGGCGACGCAAGGGCAAGGCAACCGAGGATCGGACGGAGCAAGTGGCCGGCTCCGTCGTCCAGTCCCGTCCCTCGCGGACACGGAGGCCGCGCCCGTACGCGCGAGCTGACCCGAGAGAGGAAGCCACCAAGCCCCAGTGCATGGCGACCTGCCATGGCTGCAGGAGAGGAGAGGCCGCCGTAGGGCTAGCTAGCTAGCCGGAGCCCGGAGGCGCGGCGGCCAAGCGAGCAAGCGTCCCTGCCGGCGGGCCCCCGGCCCTGGCCTCGCATGCATGCGTGCCCGGGTGGGGGAGTGCATGGATCCCGCGGAAATCACGCGCCGCTGGACTCTTCTCCCTGGCCGTCTCGGTGCGTGCGTGCGTGCGTGCATGGCGGGTCGCGACGCGGTCAACCACGCAAGCTCCCTCGCTCTCGCAGAGTCTGCGGCTCTGCGCGTGTTGCGCTTGCTTGCGCTGCTTGGCTTGCAGTACGGACTGCCGGCCATGGCTGTGTGGCTTGACTCACCTTCATGCAAACATGCTCTTGTCGTTGAGACTTTGAGCCTTTGCAGGCAGCAGCGGAGCGTGACGCGTAAGCAAGAGGGGGCCAATTGCTCAACTATTTGTGCTAGTATAATTAGGACTACAGGTATAATTGCTCAACTACGGGTAAATCCTCCCCTATTAGTAGAATTTGTGCTGGGCAAAGGGGCAGTATGGTCTACACATAGCTCCGGCTCCGCCACTGTTTGCAGGCAAAGTTTATACTGGAAATTCGCACTAGAAATTGCAGCTAGCTAGACCGATCGGCGAGAAGATATCGATGTGAAGATAATGGATGCATCAGCAAATGCAAGAGGATCAGACTGATCGATCGTCAGGTTGGTAGTTTCGAAATGGTAAAAAACTCGGGGGACGGAGGAGCTGGGCTCGGGCAGAACGAGCGAGGCTAGGAAACAAAAGTAGGCGGCTAGAGGTAGGGGGCTAGTGAGGAGGGTAAACGGAGGTGGTCGGATCAAGGCTTTCCAAGAGAGGTCACTTCGGCCGGTCGATCCATCAGATTCAGGCGCGTCCATCCGTCCACCCATCCATGCGTCGTCGTCGTCCATCAGCTGCATGCCAGCAGGCCCAGCAGCACGCGCCCGGCTGGCGTCGACGTCCCAGCAGCCTCCCTCCCTCCCTCGCGTCGTCCTCCGCTCCGGGCTCCGGTCCTGAAAAGATTTGACTTCAATTCTTCCTTCTTCCGCGCACGCCTTTTCCCGATCGATCCCCTCCCTTCTCTTCTTCTTCTTTATTGTTGATTGACGCGAACAACTGCATGCGCGCATCCATTCCATGCATAGGGGTGTTCCCCAAATGGCCAAATTGACGCGCCTGCTGCTCTTGCAATTTGCTCCCGCGTTCATGCTCTTATTCACCTGCAATTTTTTTTACCGCTAGTATTCGACTTGTGTTGCAGTAAATTCCCCTGCGGTATGTAGGTCATAGGTGCAAGCTTCAGGTACTTCTTGGTGTACATATTACGTATGCACACAGTGCTGTAGAGAAGAAATCCCTATTTCTGACGTTGAACGTGTACATCGACGGTACCATATATGTACCATCGGTAGTTTTTTTAAAAAAATTTGTAGTTTTTTTCGTAAGCAAAAATATCAGTCAGAAATAAAGCAGAGTAAAGCGTAGTCGTGTATCAGTAGCATCAAACAAAAGTTGCGTAAGTTACAGCTGTATAGGTCTTCGTTTTTATTTGTTCCCCCTGATGAAATGAAATTGCAACCAAACTTTCAAGAGAACCTTGTACTCAGCTACTATCATTGATCACAGCCTTTCTTCAGTCATGGATCACTAAAAATCCGACCAGGTTGTACGCCTGGTAGACCAATCCAGGGCAAGAATCTATTCTAGCCTCGACGGAAAGCTAGCAGAGAGCAAGAATACTCCACGGTCCGTGCATATATATGGTCCATACACGCAAGCACATACACAACATACATGCGCTGCCTCTCTTTGCACACTTTTTGTGGCATGAGCATATAACAAAAGATATGAAGCAACCTTTTGTTAAAACCTTGGCCGGCCAACCGGCCCCTAAACCTAGGTAGTAGTACAACCTCTCATGCATGCATCTTCACACACACACCCTTGCTCTTCATGGTTGCATGTGTACACCACCCATCCAGAAACAAGCAATGAGCATATGCGTACGCCCTTTGGCGAGCAGCAGGCAGGCAAGCTACCCCCCTTGCCCTTGCCTGCCGCCTTTGATAAAGCCTATGGAGCTATCCATCTTGCTACCACTGCACGCACACACAACAGCAAGCACACACGCACGCACCAATGTCTCCCCATGCATCTCCTTTTGGGGCAGCTAGCTTTGTTCCTGGATCGACGGTTGTCTTATCTCTTATTCTTTACTCATCCTACCCTCTCCTTTTCCTTCCTTCAAGCTATGCTTCTCCCTCCCTCTGCTACCAACGGCCATATGGTTCTCCCGTCGATCGGATCATAGATATGGCCGCTTAGAGGCAGATCGATCTATATATGCAGCTAGCTAGCCGTGTCTTGGTCTTCAATCTCTTCCGATCCACCGGTCCATGGTGGTATGTCGATGGCGGATCATATCCGTCCTAGGGTGAAGTCCAGGTTGGGTTTCTTGCTCCTGCCGAACATCCCGGCTACTTGGAACGGCGACGAGTTCAGGTCGGAGACATTGTCAAGGCGTTCAGATTGCACGTCCTGAAAACGTTGAGTGGAAAGGAAGAAACAAAAAATAAAAAAGTTCAGGTTAAGACCGGAAATGATGTGATAACTGCACTAACTGCTGGCTCCAAAATGCTGCCGACAATATGCATTGATCAAAGCTCAACAGGGAGCACTGTCCAAAGGCGCATGGAACGAATGATCGCTGTTGCACTAACTAGCACGGCATCATTGGACTCCGGCGAGGTATTGGAGACAATGATGGACTCGGTTTTGCAAAGAAAAAAAGAAGGGCTGCGTACCTCGAAGGATTTGATGTCGCCAGGAGTGGCATCTATTGATTTGTCATGGAACCAGGCCCCCCTGCTGCTGGAGCAAAGAAGAAAGGAGAGGAATTCAATCATCGAAAAAGATTATCATGGGCTGATCGAGAGAATCAAATGCCTCCATATCTTTTCATCCGTAGTGGGAGTCCATTGAGAGAAAAAGAAGGCAGAGGGAACAAAGCATGCATGCAACACCTACTTTCACTGTTAAGATGCTGTAAATGACATGGTAACTTTATCAGATCAGGGGCTAATTGAAGGTAAAAGGTTGTGCGTCTATATTATTCTAGCTTATGCGATACTCTCGTACCATGTGATATGGCACAGCGATCAATGCCTGCACATATACCATGTCATAGGTGTTAGGAAGGTTCATGTACGAGACATGTATAGACCATGCATTACTGGCCGCTTGTACTCTACTACTCATTACCGTATAGTACACAGTGTCCTCGCAGTAGTACGCACATATTTGTAACTAAAAAGAATCACTAAAAAAATGTGCATATCATGTTGTTTCCCATGTAATTTCTCAAGATTCGATCTACCACTATTTCTTTGCAGCGTTGGAAAAATGTGTGCACTTTGCCATAGCTATCTAGCGCATATATTATTAAATCATGGGCTTAATATATTCGGGAGATCATTGCACCATGATGGGGAGCAGATGGAACAAAGGTACGAGCCCTGGTGCTTTTTGTGAGCACTTGGAGGTGGTCGTTATAGTAAACAAGGAAAATGAGACAAAGGAATACTCTCCATTGTTTTGCCTAAAGTGGCTAGAAGATGACTAGTTTGAACCTAAAGAAGATGACCACTAGTTTGAATCTGAAAAGATGTCGGGAACTGTGCGTTAGCTGACTGTTCTTTAGAACATTGTTATGCTAATGACTAGTATGTATACTCTATTGTGCGTGTGACGTAACGATTGATTTTTGAACATATGCGTACTGCGTGTGTAGAGAGACGAGACAGACATCCTTTACGGGAAGTAGTCTAAACTTGGACATGTGTATTTTGTTGTGTACTTTGTTTGTGCTTTTAACACGTACTATGCCGCCTTATGACCTGTGCACGGCCACCAAGACCTATACAGTAGACATAGTTACACATGCTTCCCCTTTGTTTTTTTGAGGGGTAGCTTCCCCTTTGTTACTACATCAACCATGAAATCAATTCAAATGGCGGCAATTGAGTCCTTACGATTCTAGTTCATGCAATTCATCGATATCTGTAGCTAGATCTGATGGTAAAAACTCCTGAATATTTTAGAAAGCAAGTACTTTGGATTTGGATAGAAGTATAGATAATGTGGCCATGGCGCGATCTACTGAAGTAGTGATCTACAGATAAACTAACATGCAGATTGGTAGGGTAGCAAAACAATTAAATGCCTCAGCATCTACATATTCTTTGGATTTAGAGGAAGGGATGATGGCGTTATATATCTGTACCTTATCGAGGAGTTGCTCCAGAGAGCACACATGCTGGAGCCATGCTCGTTGCCGTCGGGATTAGATTGCTGAGCGGACGACTCAGACCCGCTGGTAGTGTTGGTGACCTCAAACAAGTTGTCGTCGGGGATATCTATAATCGTTTTGGCAGCCGCTTGTCCTGCAAAAAATATTGTACCAGCATGTCAATTACAAGCGCTATATATGTTTATACTAGTCAGATAATTAATAAATATTAAATTTTCGATGCTGCTTCTTCTGGACACTGGCAGCTAGCAGCTAGGGTATGTAGTATGATCGTCCAGTAAACATACCATAGGATGAAGCAGAAGCTGGCTTGTGGTCAGTAGTCTTGATGGTCCGGTACATCTGCAACAACCAAGAACAACCACGGACGATGATGGCATACATGCTGATGAAGATCAAACGGCAGGAAAGAAAAAAAAGAGATAAATGTAACAAAAAACTATAGGAATATCGAGGAGTACATTAAAGTCAAAGGGGTGGCACTGGTCTACATGGCGGGCCAATGAATAAATAAGGCTGCACAAGCGGGGCATTGATGGCTCGATCAGCTACTGTGCAGCGCGCAGCAGCGGCAGCTCCAAGGGCAAGATTAATTATTGCGGAATGATGCTGGGTTGTACTTGCCACCTCTTCTTGGGCAGTATGCATATCAATGCTGCTGCTGCGGCGGCCCTGCGTGCGCCTACGCATGGGCGCTGCCGGATCGATCGATCGGAACCGTCAGACCCGGCCGGCCGGCCGCAGCGGCGGCGGCGACGACGCCACCGCCGCGCCACCACGGCATGCACACCGTCCGGTGGGGCTTTTAATGGCATGCCGCATTGCATGCTTTGTGCTCTCCCCCGAACTGCTGCTGCTGATCTCGCCCGGGGTTTAATGGAAAAGCTGCGCCCCGTGTTGGGGAAAAGCTACAGCTACAGTGGTGGCGAACACCTCGTCTCCCACAAGCCATCTCTCGCTTTCTGTCTCGCTGAGGAAGATGGGGTTGGGGTGATCGACGATAAGGGAGCGAAATTTACTGCGCAGCAAGCCAGCAAGTGATGTGAAAAATGACTACTCTTATCCCATGCAAGAGCATGAGCTACCGGCCAGTACTAGCTAGCAGCCTAGCAGTACAAGTGAAACCGTAAAAATGAGGAAGAAAAATGGTCAACTTTATCATGGAAGAAACGAGTATAGCTTGTTGGTATCTTGCGTGTGTATTCTCTCTTCCATATTGAGGTCTAGTTTGTACTCTTTATTTAGGAAAAACATATTACAAGTAAGATATGTACGTACGTTAGGGAGAGGCTGAACATTCACAGATTGTATGCAAGGAGGAATGCGAAGCATGTTCATAGCTAGGGGGATGAAGCTGGCTATCTAACCAATCAAGGGACACAGTAATCGGCGATACTAATTTACCAGTTGATTTCCCTCACCTGCAAGTGCGACTTGACATGGGCCAAGGTCAGATCCTTCACGTCCATTAGCTCAAGAACTGACTTGGGTGTAGCTCCTGCACAGCCAGCAAAAGCATCAGTACCCAATCATTCACCCAAGCCAGCGACCTAGCCCAAGGCGAAAGGAGCGCGGGCGGGCGCGTACTCTCGTGGCCCCCGAGCAGCTCGACGGCGTGGACGAACCGCGCGTGCAGCGACGTCGTCCACCGCATCCTCGGCGCGCGCGCGCCCCTCTTCGCCGGCGCGCCCGCGAGCCGGAGCGCGCCCTTGGGGGACCTCGGCCCGCCGGCGTGGCCCATGCCGATCGCGTCGTAGCAATGCGGGTGGTGGTGGTGGTGGTGCGGGTGGCTCTGGAGGAAGGGGAGCGGCTGCGTGGTGCTGTACACGGGGATGCCCCGGATGGGCCTCATCGAGGCGAGGTCCCGGATGCCGCCGCCGCCCTCGGGGAGGATGGGCTGTGTGTGGTGCAGGAACGGGAGGCCGAGGTGGGAGCCCGGCACCTGATGGTGATGGTGCGCGCCGGCCGCCGCATGGAATCCCACGGCCGTCGTCGTCGGTGCCGACGAGGCGAAGGAGAGGGACGGGGCCGTGGTGGCTGTGGCCGCCGCCGCCGCTGATGTCGTGGCTGCAGGAGAGGCGGCGTCTAGAGCTCTCTTCCAAAACCCTAGCTCCATTGGCTTGGTGGCTGGGGGAGGGCTTATCTGCAGCTGCAAGTCCGGGTGCGCTGGGAACAGCTCCATGTTCTTGCTCTCGTGACGAGAAACCGGCGGCGTGTCTCGTCGTCGAGGGATCGGAGGAGGGTACGGCTGCGTAGTTGTGCTTGATTTGGTTGGGGAGTATGGAAATTGAGGAGGCACGAATTCTCGCTTGTAAGGGAAGAAGAGACTAGTAGTGCGTGCGAGAGAGCAGGAGTTGAGAAGGGGGGGTGAGGGGGAGAGGGGTTGAGGCGGAGAGGCTAGAGAGAGAGGGTTGGAAGAAACTTGGAGTGGAAAGGACAGGAGTGTGTGTTTGTATTTGTATGTGCAGTGTGTCGTGTGAAAAAAGAGGGGCGAGGCTTGTTGCGAGGAGGTGGCCTAGGAAGGAAGATATAGATTGGTCTTTTCTCCCACACCATGCATCTCCTTTTGCTTTCCTTTCCACTTTCTTTTTTGCTCTACCCGGCCTCTCATCTTTTTCCTCCACACACGCGCTTTTTGGGGTGTTTCAGGGCCGATTGCTGTGGGAGGATGACACTTTCGACAGGGATGGATGTATATATGCTGTGGGAGGGAAGGGAATGTAAGAGGTGAGGTAACATTCCCATTCCAGGCTATGTGCTTGTTCCCTATGTTAATGGGCATCCATACAATTTAGGTGCTATTTATCTAGGTGTGTGTACTTGTTCTTGCGGGCAATTGGGCGTTAATAATTCAGCTGAAAGAAACTAGCCTGATTACTCCTGGATCATAGTGACCCGCAATTATCTTCGAATTTCGAATATAGGTTTGCGCTCAGCATTTCCAACTCCTATCCAAGTACAAGTTGGGCACACACACTCGTGCGAACTGCACACCCCCACACACCTACTTTTTAAGGGTCACCAAATGGGGAAAAGAGTTCCTAGCCTGAATATATTCATTGAAGCGGCAATGAAAATTATCACTCAAAGGTTCAGAACACCGAAAAACAACATCAAGAAAACATGCAAGAGAGTAGATGGCATCAAACCACACAACACACATGACAAAGAATGTCATGTTAGTCGACAAATGCTATCGCCAAGTGGCCATACTTTGATGATTATCCCCTATCCTACTTTGACGGGAGGAAGCCACAAAGGAGGCAGGACCATCATGTGGAGAACGAGGAGATTTCAAGATAGGGGATCTATCAAGGGACTATATAACCCTACTGCTTTTTCCCCCGCATGTACACCTTCCTATGTCATCTTCAATCGAATGGTTGTCACCTATATATGGCAACAATTGAAGAGCAAGATCTTAGCGCCATCCTACTCTCTATGTGTAAGTCCTTCGTTTGGAATTACAAGGAAGGTTATGTTATATGATCAAACTTAGCAAATTCATCAAATATATATTCATGCACATTTCATGTTTTTGTTATATATAAATTGGTTGGTGCAGGTGTTGTGTGCCCTTTCCCTCCGTCCAAAATCTATGTTCTTTTAGGAATCTGCCCGGTCAAAAAAAATTAAGAAAAATAAACATCATTACATAATTCTTGTTCAAGATAAACTTTGCTAGATTTTCATATTGGTTCTTTCATAACATTAATTATCCTTATTTGAAATGGCATGTTCTATAGGAAATGCGGGCTAAAATGTCATCTTACAAACATATCCTAAACATCCTATATTTTAAATTGGATGTGTACCTATCAACGGTCTACTGTAGCAAGTATTGTGTATTAAAGGCTAATTTAAACAGCTCCGACCCTGTCTCTTTCTTTGACCTGCGTGCTCCTCCTATCCAATAAATGCATTTGACATGTTTATTCTTTTCCAGACCCCGTAGTATCCTGCGCACTTCAGTATCCTTGTTCTCGACCGTTTGATGGCTCTGTTCGTTTCATCCCCCCAACGTTTCAGCAGTTTCCGCTCTCTCTCTCTCTCTCTCTCTCTCTCTCCCCCTTTAAAAAAACGTCCCTGCAGTTCCCCACATCCATTTCAGTAGTAGGTGTACTTGGCGACGACATGCACGTATACTCCGTTCATCATAACGTAACGACAGACCAATTCAAAATACAGCAGGCACGCTAACAATTCTGGCGCCCTGGGCGTGCATGGAATCTTCGTGGCCACATGGCGGGTGCGCGGCCGCAGCAAATGCGCGTGTCAGGAACGGACATGTGCGCGCTCGGCCGGTTGACATCGATCCGTCCCAGAGACCGATTTAATTCGCGCGGCTGCGGCGCGGGAAAAGCACCTAACTGTCGGTCAAGCCGTGCTCCTGCAGGCAGCCATGGCTAAGTTACACCACGACCACTCGCACACATGCATCTGCGTATGCAAGGCTGGTAAAAAAAAAATTAATCCGGTCGAGCCGGTCAGTAACATTATGCTCAGGATCTGCCGTATGGCGATCCTAGCCTGCTGCGACACGATTTACCGCCGGGCCGGCCGGCTTCAATTTCCCCGCTGCCGCAGGGCTTAAAAGGAGAGCCAAGGAGCGAAAGATCTCCCAAAGTGCGTGCGTCTACCAGGTGCGAATTGAACATTCCTCCAGCTCCAGGACATACGCGACGTGACGCGACGTGTCGCGCACAGTAACGTGACGGGTGCATTTGGGAGAACACTACACGAGCGGGTAGGGATCAGGGCTACGTATGGCACCGGCCGGAGGAAAGCACGAATGTGTTGGCGCACAAGGCAGACTGTGCGGGCAGGTGCAGCAACGCAAGCTAGCTGTAGTCACAGGCAGAAATGTCGACAGATTTGGAGAGAGAAGAGAAAAGGAGAGCTAACTGAAGGCCAAAACCGCACAGCAGAGTAGCAGACGCAATCAAATGTCCAGCTAGACAGGTGCTTCTACAGATTTTCCCAGTACGTGTTCTGCTTATACTACTATCATTGTCCATTCCTACGTACTTTCCTACATGGAGAACGGGCATGCATAAACATGGCAGTAGTGCTGTTTCTCGATCAGAGATGATCTTATTGCATCAACGCCTCCGAACCGACGTGCGCAACTGCTCCCGGACACTGAAACTAAAGCGAAAGCGATCCCCCAACCGCCTCTCCGCGTGACGTGTGCAGAGTCCACGCGCGGCACAGGGAGACATGCACGCATTGCTTAAGAAAGCCATGGCAGCGGTAACACAAGAACAATCCCCCCGGCATCACGCCATGTGCACGGATGGAGACAGCAGCAGCTGTTTGTAAATGCGATGGAGTCACACACATAGCACCCAAGGAGCGGGTCGCCTGCGCCGCTTGTAAATGATGCCCCCCATCACCCTCGTGGCCGGTTGGCCCGCCCCCGCCCATCATACGGGGGAAACCCCACCGCCCGTGTCCCGGTCCAGCTACCGACAGTCAAAACCGCACCTCGCCCACAATTTGACCATGATGGAGATTACAGTATCAGCCTACCGTCCAGCCCTTGCTAATATACTGGCGCTCTGGTACAGTGCATCGTGGCAGTTCTGAATTCTGATTTTACCTTCGTGTGCTGACTGTAGCAAACACTCATACCTAGGGCATCTACAAGTGTTGTGTGGGATTTGATAATCCAGGACACCAGATTCCATGCACAGACAAGATGAATACTTAATCCGTGACGTTGACATGGAGAGGTGACTGATCAGTCAAAGGGCAGAAAAATATGCTGCCAGAGGGTATATTACTGCGGCATTAAGAAATTCACGAACTGACAATGGAAGCCACTACGGAACAAATCTGATTTGATCTAGTAAGTAGGAATAAGATATGGCGACGCCGACAAGGGGCATGATTGTATAATCATTACTATAAGAAAAAGCCTGATCTGCTTAGGCCAATAGCTATTTTGTTTAGGGGGGATTTGGATGACTAAGCACTGCATGTAGTTAGACCCGGCATGACAAGAAGCATCTATTTTCTTTTTCGATTGTAGACGAGCTATTGGTTGTGGTACAGCAAAAGGCTGCATGCCGTAAACTAGATCGGCACGGCCACATGGTCTGGTGTAAATTCAGTCTCACTAGAATTTGCAAGGTCCAGACTGAGTAACACACGTGAATTGTACTCTCCTGGTACCCCAGTTTCTACAGTAGCAGGATAAAGATTTCAATTCCTGGGTCATGCAGAACTTTCAGACCAAACAAGCCTGCACAATTCGGTTGGGGGCATGCCCTTAACCCCAAGTTTTGTACCCCTGCAGTCCTTAGTCCTTCCATGTGAATGCGATGCTATACTAGTACTATACATGAACTACCATGGCGTATGCATACAAGGATTTGGTCCATCGTACTGAGCACAAGCAGGTAGGTCAAGATATGGAGGCCTTGAACTCTGTGGCCTTTAATGGTTTGTCTCCTTCCAGAGTGTGGTCACATCTGGTTGAGGATTTTGATATCCATTCATGGCCAGGCAGAGACAGAGGCCATGCAACAATTTACTCAACAAGGTACACGCATCAGTGTGCCCTATTTGCGCGCATAGCATGGTCATGGACCTACGCTGAGGCCAGACCCACGAGCCCACAACGGCGCAGAAAATATTGGAATGAAGCGTCATCTGGCTAACTCTGCCACCAACTTAAATCGAGCAGAGGTGCATGCAAAGGGAAACTGGGAAGCCAAGGCATGACTCGACAGGCCCACTCTATTAAACCATACCAGTATGTGAGCCACTTGCAGCTTTCGTATACCACATGTAACCTAGCAGCAGGCAGAAGACCATGCGAGCATGCATAGCTTGAGTTATTAGCATGTTGGACAATAAGCACATGGCAAAAGTGGCGGAAGGCACTTCGTCCTAAAAGACTTGAGGCATTTAGACTGTGACCATGGTGGCAACTGTGTGAAACAAGGTCCAAAGGATCGATTTTTTTTTCTTTTTTTGAATCGGATTAGTTGGATGCAGCAGTGTATTCAGAAGTGTCTGATGTGATGTGTGGGCAATAATGCAATTGTTAGATTCCATCAGGAGATTATTTTCTTCAATTAGCCTAGACAAAGGAGCTACGGTCGTTTCCTAATTAGGATATGGAACATTTACCTTTGAACAGGATTGATAAATAAGAGATGGCATAAAACCAAAGGCATCTTAGGCGCACTTACAGTTTATAAGGAGCATATCTTCGCCTTAATGTTGCACCCTTGCCAATTAGGAATTTAGTCTTCTATCATGAGGATGAGGCTGGCATGATAGCAGAATAGAAAACAGGACGGGCACAAAGTGCAGTCTTCTTGGGGTCTTGACAAAGCTTCAGTCAGCACTCAGCGGTTAATCATCATCGACATGGGAGAGTGGCAGCAAAGAGAATCCGTCTTTCTTTTACTTGTCTTTAAAGACATGCGATGATTTGATGACATGTATATTTTTGAGAACATGCACAAAAGAATGAAAAGTGAATAGGCAAAGTGACCAAAGATATCAAATCTTTCCATATGAACCCTATCATTAGCTTTTCGCGAAGGACTAGCTCTTTACTGACGGAAAGCCACGATAGTTGTGGAAAAATCATACCAAACTGTCCAGTTAATAGCTCTTATATGCCCTCATGGCGTTTTCGGTTTCTCAACAGGTGGGGCAGATGATGGTCCATGGGTAAATGAAAGTAAGAAGTTGGGCACTGGGCAATTGTGCTTGTCCCACCAAGACAGAGTAATTTAGTATGTTATGCAAAGGAAATTATATGATGTTTAATGCCTAATATGCTGGATTTTTTTGTAAAAGTATAAAGACAAGAAACACAAGTGATTTCTACCTAGACTACCTGAAGTCTTTGTGAATTAGAATGAACGAATTCATTTTACAAATGGAAGCCACTTATATGGGGCAATAAGTCAAATTACCTACTTAGATAAAAAAATCAGATATATAATGAAATTAAAATAATTGGGTAATAAAAAAATATATAATAAACTTATAAGAGAAAGTAAATCTTATATGACAGATTTAAGCAGATCAGGATCTAAGAGCAAGGAGTTGCGACTGAATTGCTCCTTTATTCCTTCTGTTATACCCACTTTCCATAGAACATGATTGATTCGAGCATTTCCATGACCTTTAACATTATCACAAAGCATCTACTTTGTTGCATATGCAACATGACAGTCAGTGGTTGTGAATTCCTGTCAGCATCAATCGATTTATATATCAAAGTTATCAACATATCTGGGGACAAATGTACCAGTACCAACAATGACACAAGAATAAGAAAATGCAACGATTCCAGATTACAAAAAAAGAAGAAGGAAAGACCAGTAGAATGTAGACTGACTCATTATAAATGTACAATATCCATTTTGTATGTGGATCTATTTAAGCATTCTACGTACGTATGTATCTGTGGTGGAAAAAGAATGAAAGTAATTGTTAAAAGTAGTAGACTAACCTCTTCACAGTGGAAAACCTACAAGAAATGGAAAAATGAGTGAAGATGTGCAACTAAGGAGGATCAGAAAAATTGTCTGCCTATAGCTTTCATGTCCCATGCCACATAGGTGGCCCGGCAATAGAATCATTAATCCAGTCATAACAGTGCCTCTGTTGTAGGCCTGTAGAAAGAATCAGTTCTGAACCATCCAACAAAAAAGGAGCTTTCATCTTCCAGAAGCTACGATTGATGTTAACTTACGTGGTGTTAGCAGTTAGCACCAATAGCAGCATACTTCATTGAGTGTGCTGACTAGCCATGTCTCTGTCCTCCTGGAATCTGTAAGATATTTCCACTTCAGAAATTGTGCTCGGGAAGGATGGGCCACGAATTTTCAAGCGTTTTGGCCCAAGATCTACAGATGGGGATTGGTAACTGCAACCATTAGATTTCTGGCTGAAACCGACTTCATCTTCCACGATATTTACATCTAACTGATGTATCATCTTCAATTTGGTTCCATTGACGAAGTTATCTCTGTTTCCAGAAACCGAGTCGACGCAATGTGATTCAATATGCAGACTGTGACTTCTTGCACCAAAGGATACTTCTGTTGCCCTCCTCTCTTGTCTGTCATCTGAACGGGCTTTCTTTAACCGTCTCAAAACCTAGCATTGGCAACAATGAAGAAGCCATTAGTCAGAGAATAGGTAGAATGAGTTTAGGTAAATATTAAAAGTTATGGAAAAAAAAGGGTTGAGCATTTGTCTAATGTTTAATCACTAAATGAAAACGCCATGTTAACTAACTTGGTTTGCTATTTATGACAAGGTATCCTTGTTATCATGTCTCTCCATGTTTATGGGTGTCTTTGGAAGAAGCTCCTTGATTCAGTTGTTTAGGTTTAGTTATCATTTTGCAAATAATTTCTGCAATGAAGCTTAGCAGTTAGGAGCATTGTACATGCATGACCATGGCTTTGATTGATCAATTCCCATAACAGTTACAGTCAAGACCATGTAAGCCTTTCCAACAATTCTATCATACATAAATAAACCCTTGGAGACGTGAAGCAGATAAAAGAAATGGTATAAAGTGATTAATCTTTATGTTAAGAAAGGAAATTATATACAACTCAAAAAATGAGGTTCCGAAAATAATAGCACAACTGACTAAGGGCCTACTTGTTTTAGCTTCGGACTGTGGATTGTGGTTCAAAAAGCTGAAGTCAAAACAAACAGGGGCATGTTTTAAAAGCAGATTGTTACAATCCAAACCCCCTTACACCACAATCTGCAAGCTGCATCCCACCAGTTTCACATCTTTTAAGAATAACCCACAATCTATAGCTTCTCTTATTTTAAGAATCCAAAGCTAAAACAAGCATATCAATAGCAAACTGTTCCAGGTCCATTGTGTAAGTCCAACAAATTGTATCAACATAAGTAAAAAAAGGTTAAAAAATAATAACCCTCCATTCAGATAAGTAAATTATGTATTAAGGTAGGTCCCATTCGTGACAAATAACATTGCTGTGGTCTTGTGGACGAATCACAGCAAGTTCAGCAGCAACATGTTGGCATGCTGCAGCACAATCGCGCAGGTGCAGGAGTCCAGTACTAGTGGATAACAGTCCAGGAATAATAAGATGTTGAGATCCACGAAAAACAGGATGTTTAAGTGTCGGACAAACAATAAGTTGAGTCAGAAAGGTCCTGCAGCTAAAAGGCGAGCCTGCTTGTCTAGAAGGGGTGCAAAATTGTGGACTTGGGCTCACACAGGAGATGCTGCAATCACGCTTGTCTGTAAGGGCGGCACACATATCCAGGCACCAAAGTCCAATGCTAGTGCATAGCAAGATGTCCAGGAGGACGAAGAAGTTGAAATCTAACACAAATAAGAATTGCCAGTCTATGTGGCCAAGGCACACTTATGTATCTCTCAGATGTAACCCCCAGATTTCTTAATTCCTCTCATGTTTTTTCTCCTCCGAAATGCTGAGATGACCTGATGTGAAACTAAGCTTTGTGTTTCGGGCAACAAAATCAACGTGGATAGGAAAAACCCCCATAAGAAGTCTAACTGTAGTCGAAGACAACGAACTCAGTCCTTGGATTGAGTCGGGACCACGGTAGATTAGAAGTTGAGTAAGTCCATCATCATAGAAAGGGACATTTTTAACAGAAATAGGAAGGGGCATTATCTGGAAATGAAGCAAATAAGTTCCTATGTATTTTATTCCCAATATTCTCTCAGCCCATTTTTTGTCTTAACCTCTCATGCAATGTTCCCCAATTCTCCTTCAAACCAATATTTGTCAAAGTTAAAACAAAATGGCTACAAGCATACTGTAGTGCCATTCACTCTTGAATGGAGAAGGTAGCATTTAGAGTAAGAAAATTCACAAAAAATATATATATAGTTACCTGATTCTCAGTTAAATTTGTTGTTACATCTTCTGAACATCTTTTCTCCAGAACTATGGTAGACCGTCTCTTGACTCTAAATACCTCATAGTCAGAATCATCACTATCTTGTGCAGCCAATTTGTCAGACGAGAATGCTTCATCAGTAGTAGATAAAGGATAAGAATTAGTTGTTCCATTCTCAGGACATGATCTAGAGAAGGTTCTTCGGTTAGAACTAGTACACTCCTGTATAAATAAAGTAACAAAAAATTTTAAGTTGCCCCAACAATGCACAAAGAAAGCACAAATACAAACAAGGTTAGGGGTCATACATCACTTTGTGTAGTATAGTCATGGGGTCCATGTGCAAAAGTTATTGTTGATGCTGTAGGATATGGCTTATTCAAATCATATCCAAGAATGTCTATCTCTGAAAAGGTATGAATTTCAGGAGATGAATCTATTTGGATCTTGCAATACGGGAAGTATTTAGAATTGTGGTTAATGCCGTCGAACAAGCAAGGATGTGTGCTAGACCCATCACTTTGAGACATCCATTTTCCTACTTCATCCAGTATTCCAATTTCCTCCTCAAACTTCTTTGATAATGCCTCCAATTCAAAGATGTCTTTCCTCACAAATACAACACGATCACAGCTGCAAGGGCACTTCCTAATGTCTTCCTCTTCAAAACAAGGTAACCAAGTAAACAAGATGATCTCAAAAGTAGATATCTGCAATAAGTGATAAAAAAGCATTACCATGGCAAAGGCAAATTGCATCAGCTCTGCAGTTACACATAATGTGAGCTACATAGCAGTCCCGTTTGCATATCCCACAGAGAACTGTTGTGTCAATGTCTGCTTTGTAGTGCGTGCGAGCACCCATTTTCATAAGCGACCAACGAACACGGTGTTGGAACCGCATCAACTGCACAAAAGGGGCCTTCATACAGCTCTGTATACGTGTATCCCCAGTTAATGTAATATCTTCACGATCAGACATGGTAAACTCATTGGCAACAAGTGTTGTTTCTTTACAAAGAAGCTCCTCATAAGGTAATACTGGTATCCTCTTCAGAAGTGCATAACGTTGGCTAGCAACAGCTCCCAGAGGAAACCATTCGCCCGTAGCAAAATTTACTGCCTCCCCACAGTTGAAACCTGAAATTTGTCCAGCGGGTTGTGAATGTTTACAAATCATAGAATAGAAGATTCGAGATGTACGATAGTTTTGGAAAGTAAATGACTGCAGGTAATTGCATAAGAGGTCCTACCATGGCTGAAACCAGAATGATAAGCTCGGGGAAACGTTACAACAAACTCTCCAGGTTTCTGTACGGCTCTATAGACTGGAACTTGATGATGCAGCAAAATATTTGGAGGGAAGATTGTAGTTTTTCCCAAAAGAACATCAAATGCTGCATTTTCCCCTTCACATGATAAAATTTCGTGATCATAGACATGCTCACGTACCACTTTCTCAAAATCAGAAGCAGCACCGCCTGGAATACCGTACCATGTTTTTGAGGCACCACAGTGGTGATAGTTAATACTGGCAAAATGATAACTCACATGAGAACAACAGAAGTATCAGTGAGCAATATCATACAATCATTGGCAAGAATAGGCAGTAGAAAGTGCAAACATGACAAAAACTACAGATCATGCACCTGTACAGGTAATGGTCTTCCACATGCCAGGCAAACATACTAAAGAGCATTCCAATATACAACATTGGATCTGTTATTCCCTGAAATAATAGAAAATGTAAGTAACTGAAAAAGACAAAAAGACAGGATGGAAATTCATCAGTGCAGTATACTCACTGGAACTGCTGCTCTGAGAAGACGGAGTGTAGAGTTGGGCAACTGTGAGAATCTCTGGATCAAAGCATGAACAAAACAATCATTGCAAGAATGTAGACAACAAGATCACCAAATGATCAAAAGAAAGAAATCTTGACAAAGAAATAACTGCAGGAATGTGGACTCCGTGAGTACAAGCATGTGCCCACTGTTTGCCAAATACTCAAAACAGATAAGATAGACTAGTCCCTCTTATTTTAGACTGGTCTCTACTATAACATGAATACATGATTAGAGATAAATTCAAAGTGTATATCACATTAAGACTAGTTTCAGCAGAGAGTCATAACACAGAATATCAGCAGACTATATCCAACCGATACAGCTAAATAGGCAAGTAAAAAACTGGGACACAAAAGAAGTACCTTCAAGTTCCATTTGCTTCTCCCAAGTTGGTCATTAGGAGAAGAAGAAAACGCACTGCCATCGATATCACATGCATACTCAACAGACTCCATCTTGCCAAATGCTATTTCATGCCAAAACTCCTCTTCCATATACCTTGATGGAAGACAAGCAGCACTAGAGTATCTTCGAACAAATTCTTTATTTGCCATCTTCTCAAACTCCCGAAATGTATACTTTCTGATAATTAATACGAACATGTTATGCAATATTGACGATAAAAAATGCCATGCAGTAATGCAATATCAATGGACATACAAACCTTCCACTCATGAAGAAGGCAAACTTGTCATCCTTGGACCATTCAGCAAGACGGAGAGGCTGAACTCTGGTTGTAAACTTAATCCCACCTAGTTCCTTTATTAGTACAGAACCAGCAGGTACTGAAGCAGAGACAGGTGAAACGATCTTGCATATACCTGGGAAAATGCACATGGTCACAGCAATATAACATTCACAAAAACTTACTTAAATATCCATGACCAAAGTTGTGAACAGTTCCACGTCTGGGATGTGGCTCAAGTATTTTTCCCAGAAGGCACATAAACTCGGAAAATCATTGTCCCATAGTACATGGTAAAGACTACGAACACATAATACTGCAGTCGAAGAAGCTATATGATTCAGTTCTGAGCACATTGTTCCATGAGCAAATATTAAGGGGCATGTCTCAGAAAGGCCACTGGCTTTGCTTTGTTTTGTGGAAATTGCATCCGAGATGCCAAAACTAGCAGGTGGCATTACTTAGGTAGTTAGGTATCTAAAATTCAAAACTATCTTGGCAGGTCCCTAGACTTGAATAATTCGCCACTTGATACAATCAAGTAGTTTAGGGACGAAGTGGCCCCATTGTGCAAGTATAGAAACTTCTATTGCTGATTTCTTCATTCCATTTTCATGCAACTACATATATCATTAGTTCTCTGTCTACCATCATTATTATCCCTTGACCTTGTTACCTGGAAGAAGTTAATCAATAAAGGATACAGAGAAGCAACTATTACCATATTTTGCAGCCACAGGGGCAATTTTGCTGAGATAAACCACTGGATCCTCGAACTCTTGGGTTGATGGAGAAAATACAGGACAATCTGGAATCTCATCAATCCAATCTAAGCTAGATAGATCAAACTTCTTTACTCTGTGCTTCAAGAATGGGTCTCTCATGGACCCTCCCTCTCCCAGTGATGCATCACAACTCCTGCGCAACCTTGCCCCGCATGACACGGATTTCAGAGTAACTCTATCCTTCCCTGCCATTATCCTGGAGGCATCGGTCCTTCAACTAAACACCCTGAGCAGAATGACTAAATCAACTCATGATTTCCAGTCCCCAGCTCAACAGAATGGACCTCCTTGATCTGGGCACACAAGAAAAAACAATTACTAATCCTTCTAGAGCACCATATACACATTTCGTTACTAAATAGTAAATATAACTAAAAATGGCATTGGAATGGAAGATGCCAAACTAAAGTGAAGTGGACATAGTGTAAAAAGTTTGTCTGAGCTCATGTAAACAGAATATTTCGACCCAACAAGAGAGTCTAATTGTACAAATATAAATAAGTAGTTCATGAACATGTGTCACACTGTCACTTGAGTGTTTCTTTTCCACACCAGTCTATATGCCTAAAGGTCAGGGCTGAATTCTACAAAAGGTGAGCGGTCACTGAATTTGTTCACACCATAAAAGGCACTGTAGCCACGCAGGTGGCGATACCTGGAATACATGTAGTAGTATTAAGGTAATAAGTCAAACTCTCCTGTTGATCCAGGGAATCAACAACTCTGTGCCATCTCAATCACAAAAACACAGGAAAACGTTTCTGTCAAAACTATCCATATACTTCAATTTCTTCTCAGATCAGTTCCAGATCAGTTAACGTAAATAAATGAGTTCAAATTAAGCACCTAGAGTTATAGCCCACAGACTCACATCATATCAAACCTATCAACGTAGTATAGCAGAAACATGGGCGAAAATAGCAACTGAAGTGGTCAAATCCTTTGTAGAAATTGGTCAAATCTATGGAACAGTTCGAATTCAGGAACACCTCAAAACTAACCATGAAATTAAATGTTTGCCGTATTAGGCTTAGTTCTGCAATAAATAGAGGCAGGCTTCGCCATCCGAAGCAAATTCGTCATCCGGGAAGGAAAGGGGCGTGAAGAGCAAGAGAGTTACGAGACGCCATGCGAAACTACGGGTTGGGCTGCTACAGAACACGTGGAACGAGGCGTGCGCGGGAACTCGCGAAATTAGCGCCCAAATATACAGGCACTGCAGCCCAGTGTATCAAAACAGTTGCCAAAACATAATTTGCAGCAGAAACACAAAATTCACGAAGGGTTAGAACGGATTCCGACGACGAACCGCCAGAGTTCCTGAGTTAGCTCCACACGAAACCGCACTTCCGAATCGACGCCAATTGTGTAGACTCGGACGCATCAAACGGGCCCAAAATAATATTTACCAAAAATTCCTGGCAAAAACATGAACAGAGTCCAGAAAGCCGAGCCAATTCTGACGAATCAAACAGTTCTCGAAATCTTCCTGCGCAAAATTCCGTAGAAACCGAACTTCTCACGCAACAAGCACCATCTCGAACAAACCCAACCACCGATTCCCGATCAGCAATCCACAGACCCGTCGATCACTCACCGTCTCATCTCGCCTCAGCTTCCAGGCCCGAGACCTCCTCAAACGGGGACCCACATTCCCCTGCGGAGCCCGCTACCGGCGTCCCCGCGCGCTCCGATCCGCGCCCGCTACTGCTCCGATTCGCCCCGCGTCCCGAGCTTACGGGGCCGACTCCCGAACTCCGGCGCCGCGGAGCACCGCGTAGGCGTTGGGGGGCAAGGGCGAAAGGAGGCAGCGCCCGCGGCGGTGCTCCGGCGAGCGGCGGAGGAGCGAAGCGCCAGGGAGACGGCGAAAGGAGGGAGGGGAGGAGGATGAAAGGAGAGGAAAGGAAAAGTGCGGGCGATATTAATAAGCGATAACCACCTGTACTGCCGAGCGCGGGTGGCGTTTGGGGGTCGCTAATCCAACCGCACCACCAATCCTCGGATTAGAGCTGTGGATTAGCGTGGGTTTTGATTGCACTTTTTTTTCCTGGTAGATGGGGTGGTTGTGGTTGCAGGACGTCTTCACGGGGCCGTCTCCCTCCCGCGGCGCTAATTACTGTCCTGCCCTTTGTGACTTGTGAGGCAACGCAGCTGGACTGTCCTACTTTGCCCTCTGCGGTTAGAATTGTCAGCGATTGGTGTGACATACGGTTATAACGCATAAAATGCCACAAGCAAAGATTTTACTGCCAAAATTGACAGAAGTTTTCAGCTCAACCAAATTGTCAGAGACCCACAGCGATGTGAGCCTGTACTTAGAATCGAGTCCTTATCCAAGCAACCGTTATTAGGGCTCAGGCCTTCCAGCTGGAACTCTCCAGAACACTAGGTGCCGGAGCAGGTTGGCACGGCCAATCCACGTTAACGTCGTCTTCAGTTGATGAAGATTAAGAATGGCATCGTGTGTTGACCAGCTGTTTTAAAGCACAGAGAGGCGACTTCCAGACTCGGATAATGAGAAGAACCGAAACATCTTATTACCTCCCCCCCAGCACGCTGTTCTTTTTCCCCACGTGCTGTTATTTCATTAGCTTTCGTTCGTTCTCTTTTTTTTGTGTGTGTGTGTGGGCGCGCGTGTGCGACGATGATGCCTTTTACACACAGCTGGCGAGGAACAATTCGGTGGAGCAGCATCACGGCCGCCCTGGCCGAAAACCGGCATGTCGGCAGCGAATCCGCGCGTCCATGGCCATCACGTTTTGGAAGTCGCGATTCCTACGATACCTTGGTCTCAGTTGCTGGCAGCTACTCGTTGGGGATCGGCCAAATTTTCCGTGGCAGCTGCACAAGGGATCGAGGCATCAAACCCAAGATGCCAAGATCAGTTCACCTGTGCCGTGAAGTTTGAGGCATACCGACATACAGTATCCTCTATAGTGTATCCGACCCATAGTAGTTGGTACATAAATGGAACAGGATAGGAAAAAATCTATATTACTTCCCAACTATTTATAATGAAGTTCTTTACTTGCAAACTATAAAATTAGATATTCTATCCCCTGAATTTTTAAAAACCGGTCAAATAACCTCCCAAATTAGACACAGTTTTGTCAATTTCTTTTTTATTTATTTTCACTGAATCTTTAAAAATTATAGTAAATAATAGAAAAATTATAAAATAGAAAATCCAATTTTGTTGGACTCCACATGAGTAGGTCTACACATTGAACATATAATATGGTATTTTTTTTGTACACAGTTTTTGTTATAGCTTTAGATCTATGCTTTTCTGTAATTAATTAAAATAATTCATAACTGCAGTTTCTATGGTACAATTATGGTGAAATTTTTATGGTGGAAAAATTATTATATGCTTGAACTGTAATAAAAATTTTATACTAATTGGATCATGTATAACTTAGTTATAGATTTATTTAGGTTTATACTTATTAAATCTATGCTCCGAATTTATGCTTTATTTATAACTAAGTTATACATGATGAAATGAGTATGAAATTTTTACTACAGTTCAAGCATATAATAATTTACCAACCATAAAATTTTTACCACAATTGGACCATAGAAGCTACAGCTATGAATTATTTCAATTAATTATAAAAAAGCATAGATCTAAAGCTACAGCAAAAACTTTGTACTAAAGCATACCATCTTATATCTTCACTGTTTAGATCTACTCATATGGAGACCAACAAAATTGGATTTTTTTTATTTTATGATTTTTCTATGATTTACTATAATTTTGTAAAGATTAAGTGGAAATAAATAAAAATAAAAAGACAAAACCTCATCACTATAGCAAAACCACCGTCCAAAACCATTTGAGGGGTTATTTGCATTTGACCTGTTTTGAAAAGTTCAGAGGGTGGAATATCCGATTTTATAGTTTGTAGGTGAAGTAGTCCGCCATAAATAATTAGGCGGGTTATGTAGACTTTTTTCAACAGGATATCACTTGAGAGATAAATAGCAAGAAAATAAAAAGGATTTTTTTTCTATTATTGTTCCATCGAACTCTAAAGAACAGCGGGAGGCCTTGATTAGAGGAAAGGCACTGCACTACTGAGCAGTTATGCTTTTTTGCTGCTTGGAGTAGGGATTGATTGTCCCTGTAAAATAAGGAAAGATTCCATGCTTTGAGTAAGGGGGGATGACGTGGACGCAAATAATTGAAGTGGGAGCAAGTGGGCATCCCTGCGCCGCTTGATATGTTGTTTGTTCCTTTCACTTTAAGGCTTTTAGCCAGCGCGTATAGTTTGTCAAGTTGGCCAACTCATCATCATGGGAGAAAAAATAATAGGTCCAAAAGGCAGCTTTTGATGCTAATTGCATGCATTGACTTGGGATCTTATTCCGACCTTGCAGTCACACACAAATCATAAACGCACATGTTCTAATCCTTCGCGAGTTGCGTAGCTTCTAGGCTCATCTCACCTCGTCCACATGCAGAAATGGCTGCGGATACGAAGATACTGTTTCAGGTACGCGTACAGTTCCGATGATTTTCAGGAGATCCAGGGAGAGCCACACGCAACTACGGGCCGAAACTCCAGGTTTCCAAAGATACCAGGCAACAGTGCTCTACGCTGATTGCTGAACAGTCTCTCCGAGCTGGTGATCAGATTTCATCGGGACAATAAAAGACAGAAACTACTTGCTGCAGTGTGGTTGCATCTGCCGAAGCTGAAAAGAAATCGTCACGGACTAGGCCATGTTTCGATCCGCCGGAATCAGGTGCAGTCCAGTTACATTGAAATTTGGATACTCGTTAGAAGGGTTAAATATAGGTATTAAAAAACCAATTGTATAAATAGAGACTAATTTACGAGACGAATCTATTAAATATAATTAATCCATCATTGGTATATATTTATTATAACACAACATGATCAAATCATGCACTAATTAGACTTAATGAATTTGTCTCATAAATAGCTTCCATTTATGCAATTGGTTTTGTATATTATATTTAATACTTCTAATTGGTGTCCAAACATCCAATGTGACAGGGTTTACTCCCCCTCATCCAAACACATGGTGTTCAAGCTAGGAGTAAATTAGTTCCTTGGCCCCAAACATTGCGCTTGGATTTTTGGCCCTTTTTCAAGTGAAGTTGCTTATTTGACCTCAAAATGAATTTCGTTTTGGTTCTTGGCACTTCTATCCATCTACAGCTGCTGTGAGCCAGCACATAGGGCGCGCGCAAAAATACTAAAATACATGTAGGTTCCGGTAATGGCCGGCAACTGAACCAACTCGAAGTGTGTATCGCGCGTCGAGATCGGATGTGGCCTAGCACATAATGACTTAAGATTTATACTGGTTCAGGCAATCGTGCCCTACGTCCAGTCGGAGGACAGTCTGTTGTATTGCTTGAGCCTAGATACTCGTGAGAGTTTGCGGAGTTACAAGCTTGCATGTAGATGATGTAGTATGATCGAGATCTATCGAGGTCTAAGGTTCTGATGTCTTTTCTAGGCGGATGACCTTCACCTATTACAGGGGAACTAAAGGTAGAAAGGGTAAGGTAGAAAGGGACAGTGTTACTTTCTTCGCTGGTCGGGGTTGTCAGCTCCACCAGTCGGGGCCACCAACTCTGTCAGTCGGGGCCGTCCGAAGACCACCGTTCAAGTGCTGCGTTGCGGGGCGGCCGTCTTATTTTATCCCTGTGCGTCATGCTCCGTCGGTCGGGGGCGAGCGTGCGACGATAAGTACGGTACGGTAGTCACGCTCCGTCCCTAGCGCTACGCTCTATCACTCCTTGTGATGGAGGCGTGTCCGCCGTGTCGTGATGACCTTCACGAGGACGGGCAGGTGAAACAGTGTCCTCCTGCTGCGGCAGTTAGAGAGACTGTAACCGCCACGGGGGGAGTGGTTGGCCCTGTACGGTAGTTGACTCTGGTTGTTCCGTCCTCATCCTCAGCACCTGGCCACGAGGACGGTCGGTGTGTGAGGTCCGACCGGCCCCCGACCTCATCGGTCGGGGAAAGTGACACGTACGTGGTAGAGTTTGGTTGACGTCTTAGATCGGAACCATAGTACGAACCTAGGCCTTGGTTGTCCCGTCGATCGGGGATGCGGGCCAAGGCTCTAGCCGACTGGCCGGCCGGTCGGAACCGTGGGCCTTGACGGCCTGGGAAAAGTCATGGCCCAGGAGAGTGCCTGTTTGACCCGCTCGTGATCTTAGACCATCCAGAATAACAGCACAAAGTGGGCCTACTGGGGTCCCCGGGTCCTGGACCCGTCAATATCCCTCGAGATTTCCTCTTTCCTTGTACCCTAGAGTGGTGGGGACATGGGCGCCGGCTTCCAAGCACAGGCCACCACCGGCAATGGAGATAGCCGGCTTCGACAAGGTCCCGACGGCGGATCCGCTTGTGCCGGCGCAGGATACCCTACTTCCGCGGCAGAGTAGGGCACCTCGGGTGGTGTCGGTGCTGGCCGCCGGCCGCACCAGCTAGGATGCCACCAGCTAGGGAGGCGCCACGGGCGTGGCCGCGGGTCGCACGAGTCAGGGCACCGTGGGCATGCCCGCCGGCCAGGGAGGAGCCGCGGGCATGGCCGCTAGCCAGGGAGCCGCGGGCATGCCTGCCAGCCGCGCTAGCTAGGGCCACGAGCAGGGCGCCGCAAGCGACGGCGCCCAGCCTGCCCAGAAGATCGAGGCAGCTGCTGGCCAGGCTTCTGAAAGTGCATTTAGGCCTAATGACCTATTTTGGTGATTAATAATAACATAAATGAGTATCTAATGTTTTAATTGAGTATAATGAGCAGGGGTCAAAGAAACCAAAAAGGAGAAAAGAAAAGGAGTGAAACTCGACGATTATTCAAATTTGGAGAACGGTACCAGATCAAGAAAAGTGTTGCAAGCGGAGAAAATTCTTTGTTTTATGTTTTCTTGAGTTTAGGTATACCGTACCGTCGGAGGAATTCTCCAGCCGGGTGACGGAAAGCACCCGCCTAATCCTAGTCAAGGATGGGTTTGGAGGAGACTTAGGAGCGCTCGATCGGTGTGCGGATGAACACAGGAAGGACGCAAGGAATTTAGAGTGGTTCGGGCCGCCGGAGCGTAATACCCTACGTCCACTATGGTATTGTATTGACTGTGAGAGCCTTGGGTAGAACTTAGGCTGGACTAGTCCTTATGTATCTGAACCCCCCATTCTAAGGAGTGCACTCTCCCTTTTATAGTCCAAGGGGAGTGCTTACACTGAGCGGGGCCCCGACAGGTGGGCCCGGCCAACAGGAGCTGTTCTATGAGAGGTATGGAGGTCATCTCCTCAAGCTCCTCTCCGTAGTCTTCTCGATCGAGAAGTTGATGTGTGTATCTTTAGCCAGTATATGGCCGTGTACAGCCTTGTCTTGTACAGTGTCCGGCGTCAGCGTTGCATAACAGTGAAGCCGTGCTGTCACTGTTAGGATGGGACCTCCCGTCAGGCGGTGAAGCAGCGCTGACCCGTTGCGTGTGCACTGTTACAGCGCACGCCTTGGCTTTGCCTATTACAGACCATCATCACGCGCGCAGCGCCGTGACGGGACTGTACACAGTCCGCGCACTGTGCACGGTGATACGACGGCCGCCTTCAGATCAGGCAGGCTTACCGTGGTGTCAGCCTACCTGCCCCGTGTGTCAGTGGCAGGCCGCTCTTTTTGACTTGGGCGCGCCCGGCCCAACTACCGCATTAAATGCTGGTAGGTGGGCTGGTGACCCGCGAAGGGCCTCCAGCCGCAGGCACGCGGCAGGGCCAGTCCCGCTCCCTCTGCGGGGCGGCACGTGGCGGCACCGGACCTCTTCCCGGGGGAAGGGGAGTCCGGGCCCTCCGAGTTCGGTTGAGGGAGCCTGGCCCGTGATGGTCCGGTCATCACACGTAGCGGCCTTGGACCCCCTGGGGAGTCCGGGGCCGCGGGGGCAACCCGAAAGCCATCCTGCCCTCCTGGGTGCACAGGGGCCCCAGACCTCCCAGAGCTCGGGGAGGGTCCGGAGACCGTAGTCCCAGCTGTCAGGCCCGGGTCGCATGCCACGTCACCCAGAAGAGGAGGAGGAGGTTATGGATTACGAGACGCCAAGGGCCTGGACACCCTAGCAGGAGGTACCCCCTGTCTGTATGTACCGACACGTACTATCAAGGGGGATGTGGAAAGTGTGTGGAAGATCACCAATAAATCAAATCCGGAGTGTAAGCCTTGAAGCAATCTATGCAAATCCGAGGGCTCCTGGCGGACAGTCCGCCAGGTCACTGGAAAACAGCCTAACGGCTAGTTTCCAGTGAGGCACTATATATATCCCCACGACCCCAAACAAAAAACTCTCTTTCCTAACCAGTTAAACCGAGTCTCAAGCACATTCTAAGTACTCCAAAACTCCCCAAAGTGAAACCCTAGCTTCTCCACTCCAAATCTTTGGTCTAGGGTTGGGTTTGAGCAAGATCCAAGCAAGATTCGAGTTCTTCCCAAGAGATTCACCTCTCTTGGGCATCTCTTGACACTCTCCATAGCTTTCCACATCTATTACTCTTGGAGCTTGGCTCCTAGACGGTTAGAGGTGCTCAAGAACAACCAACTCGTGGTGTGGTTGTCTTAAGAAGTTTGTATTACCCTTGTTGCTAGTGAAGAGCTCAAGTTTGACCTTTGTGGCTGCTTGAGAGAGGAATCCGGTCCTTTGTGGACTCCTCAACGGGGACGTAGAATCCTTGAGTGGATTTGAACCTCGGGTGAAAATCTTGTGTCTCTTGTGCTTGATTACCTTACTTCATTCTTGTGTTTTTGTTATACTTACCACCGTCTAGCATTCTTGCCCTATCTACTTGTGTACTTACTTTGTGCTTGATTGCTTCCGCATTTAGTGTTTCTAACTTGTATTAGAGTCTTTCTATTCAAGTAGATTTTGTATACAAGGTTTATTTTTCAAACGGTTGCATTCCTTACCCGAGACCTCCCAGCGGACGTTGGAAGTACCCAGCGGACACTCCCAGCGGACGGTCCGCCAGGCAGCCTCGGACTGAGTTCTTGTGTGCAGGTTTTAAGCAGCGATCGCCTATTCACCCCCCTCTAGGCGTACCTTCAAGTGGTATCAGAGTAAGATTCCTCAAATTTGAGTCTAACAACTCGAGTAGATCATGGCCGAAGAAGATTCACACAAGAATCTTGAGAAAAACAAGGGCAAAGAAGATGAGATGCACAAGGAAGATGACAACGCCAAGTTTGATGTATCCGAAGGCTCCAAGAAGAGTGGAGATCACAAAAAAAAGAGCAAGAGCAAAAACAAGAGAATAGTGATTGAATCATCCTTATCCTCAACATCAAGTAGTGATGAAGGGTCCATCTGCATCAAGAGAAGAAAGAAGAAAAAATTGGTTACTTCTAACTACTCTCGCACTCCTTTCAACTATGATAACATGAGTTCCAATAATAATTTTGTTTCCGTTTCTCTTGGAAAACCCCCACACTTTGATGGAACTAACTACTCCCAATGGAGGACTAACATGAGATGGCACTTATTTTCTCTTCACCCTAGTCTTTGGGAGATTGTTTGCGTATGTATTGAGCAGCCGGACAGTGACGATGAAAGATTTGGACCAACCATGCAACAATTGTTCCACCGCAATGCTTAAGCCGCAACCATCCTCCTCTTATCCTTGAGTAGAGAGGAATTTGATAAAGTTGATGGATTGCAAAGTGCAAAGGAGATATGGAATACTCTCAAAGTGGCACATGAAGGTACCAAGACCATTCGGAAAGCAAAAATTGAGATGATTGAAGGAGAACTTTGGAGGTTTACCATCTTGGATGATGAAACCCTCCAAGAAATGTACACAAGGCTCAAGAAGATGATCAATCAAGTGAGGAGCCTTGGAAGTAAGAAGTGGACCGACCATGAAGTGGTCAAGAGGATGATTAGGACCTTTTTGGTAAGGAACATAACCTTATGTACCTTGATAAGGGAGAGTCTCAACTACAAGAAGATGACACCAGAAGAAGTACTTGGCAAGATCATCAACCATGAGATGACGGAAAGTGAAGCCAAGTATGTGAAGAGCTTGTCCAAGGGAACCTCAACATCAAGGGGGCAAGACATTGCCCTCAAGGCAAACAAGAAGTAGAAGAGCAAGAAAGTAGTGCAAGAATTCTCATCAAGTAACAATGATAGTGATAGTTCAAGCCTTGATGATGATGACATGGCTCTTCTCATGAAGAACTTCAGCAAATTGATGAGAAACCGCAACTACAAGGGCAACAAGAGGCATGAGAGCTCCAAAAGAAGGACAAAAAGAAATTGCTATAATTGTGGCAAGAGTGGGCATTTCATTGCAAATTGCCCATATGAGAAGAAATAGGACAAGGAAGAGAAGAGGAAGGACAACAAGTACTTCACCAAGGACAAGAAGTTCTTCAAGAAGAAACAAAGTGGTGAAGCACATCTTGACAAGGAGTGGTGCTCCGATGATGAGAGCTCCAATTCGGATGAAGAAGAAGTGGCCACACTGGCTTTTAACAAGACTTCTCTCTTCCCCAACCTCAAGGATGGGAAAAACATCACTCACATTTGTCTTATGGCAAAGGGAGGTAAAAGAAAGGTAAAAATCATTCCATGTTCTTCTCCTAAGTACACTACTAGTGATGATGAACGTACATCTAGTAGCTCTAGTGAAAATGATAATGATGTTGATATGATTGCCATGCTCAAGAATCTAGATAAAAAAGATATTGCTAAGTTTAACGAACTCATGTAAGAGTTAAATCAGAAGAATGATCTCCTTGAGAAACAAGATGACTTGTTCATTCTTGAAAAGAAAAGAAACCTTGAACTCAAGGAGCTCATAACCAAGCAAAAAAAAATAAGGCCTTGGACAAGAAACTTGTGGAAAGCAAGGAGACTAACACTAGTCTCAAGAGTGCAAATGTTGCACTTCAAGATAAACTTGTTTGCTTAAACAAAAGTCTTGAATTGCAATTTGATACTCTCTTGTCCAATGCCTCTACATCTCAACATGACCCATCAATCAACCTCTCCATAGCACAACCATGCCTTAGTTGTAAGGATATTGATGTTGATGCGTGTGCTACTAATGTAAAGTTGATTGAAAGCTTGAAAGTCAAGATCACATCCTTAGAAGGTGAGACACAACAAAAGAAGAAGGATCTTGAGGAGGAAAAACTCAAATATGCAAGAGGTGCATACTTGAACTCAAGATGTCCCAACATCAAGGATGGTATTGGTTTCCAACGATTGGAAAAGCATAATGCAAGAGTCAAGATTAATGGGCATGACTTCCCTAAGTTTGTGAAGGAATCAACAAGTGGGAAAGTTGCTCCCGGTGCTGGGCACCCGAGAGTGCCTGGCGGACAGTCCGCCAGGACCCAGCGGACAGTCCGCCAGGAACCCTCGGGTGGCAGATTTCCGGCCTCTCGTCCCACTTCCTCCAATGCATCAAAACTTCCTATTATGCATTTCTATGAGTTTAATGCATCATATGTGATTATGAGGAATAAGTTTGGTAGAGTCTTTGCTAAATATGTTGGGACACACCGCAACAGTCCAAAGACTTGTGTGTGGGTGCCCAAATCACTTGTGACTAATGTGAGAGGACCCAAGCAAATTTGGGTACCTAAAAATAAAGCCTAAACTTGTTTTGCAAGGCTATGCCTCCGGTGGATCGAAGTGGATCATTGATAGTGGATGCACCAACCACATGACCGGAGAAAGAAGAATGTTCTCAACTTATGAAGAGAATGACGATCCAACCGACTTAATCTCTTTTGACGACAACAGCCAAGGAAGAGTATTGGGTTTCGGTAACATTGCTATATCTTCCAAATATTTCATTTCAAAAGTTTTTCTTGTTGAAACCTTGGACTACAACTTGTTATCCGTATCACAACTTTGTAACATGGGCTACAATTGTATATTTACTAATGAGGGTGTGACCGTCTACAGGAGGAGTGATGGTTCAATTGCATTTAAGGGTGTATTAAAAGGAAAGCTTTATGTAGTGAACTTCACCAAAGATAAAGCTCAACTTGATATATGCTTAATCACAAAGTCCAACATGGGTTGGTTGTGGTACCGCCGTCTAGCCCATGTTGGTATGAAAAATTTTCACAAGCTCCTAAAAGGTGATCATGTCATAGGACTAACCAACATTGTATTTGAGAAAGATAGGCCTTGTGGAGCATGTCAAGCAGGAAAGCAAGTTGGGTCAAGCCATTCCGCCAAGAACATCATGACAACAAGTAGACCATTGGAACTACTTCATATGGATTTGTTTGGTCTTGTTGCCTATATAAGCATCGGCGGTAACAAATATGGTTTAGTCGTTGTTGATGATTATACACGTTTCATTTGGGTATTCTTTTTGCATGATACAAGTGAAACACAAGGAGTTCTCAAGAAGTTCTTAACGAGAGCTTAAAATGAGTTCAACTTAAGAATCAAGAAGATTAGAAGCGACAACGGGAGCGAGTTCAAGAACACTCAAGTAGATGACTACTTGGATTAAGAAGGAATCAAGCATGAGTTCTCCGCTCCCTATGCACCTCAACAAAATGGGGTGGCGGAGAGGAAGAACCGCACGCTCATTGAGATGGCAAGGACAATGCTTGATGAGTACAAGACCTCCGACCGGTTTTGGGCGGAAGCGGTCAACACCGCTTGTCACGCCATCAATCGGCTATATCTTCATCGTCTACTAAAGAAAACTCCCTATGAGCTTCTCACCAGTAACAAACCTAATGTTTCATACTTTAGATTTTTTGGAAGCAGATGTTATATTCTCAACAAGAAAGTTAAGAGTTCTAAGTTTGCTCCAGAGCTATGGAAGGCTTTCTACTTGGTTACAATTCAAACTCACGAGCATATCGAGTATTCAACAAAATCTCTGGATGTGTTGAAATCTCATGTGATGTGGTGTTTGATGAGACTAATAGCTCTCAAGCAGAGCAAGTTGATTTTGATGAATTAGATGATGAAGAAGCTCCAAGTGCAGCCTTAAGGAACATGTCAATTGGAGATGTACGTCCTCAAGAATCAAGCAATGATCAAGGTCAACAATCTTCAACCAAGGCATCTCCCCCAACTCAAGATGATGATCATTAAGAAGATGGCAATGATCAAGGGGGAGGTGTGGAACAAGATGAAGAAGAAAAGGATGATGAACAAGAGGAGTCAAGAAATCAAGTGCCACATCCTAGTGTGCACCAAAGTGTTCAACGGGATCACCCCGTGGACAACATCCTTGGTGACATTGCAAAGGGAGTGACTACTCGTTCTCGTATTGCTACTTTTTGTGAACATTACTCCTTTTTTCCTTTTCTTGAACCTCTTAAGGTGGAAGATGCTCTACGAGATGCGGATTGGGTAATGGCCATGCAAGAGGAACTCAACAACTTCAAAAGAAATGAAGTGTGGTCATTGGTGGAGCGACCCAAGCAAAATATTGTTGGAACCAAGTGGATGTTCCACAACAAACAAGATGAACATGGTGTGGTGACAAGAAACAAAGCACGGCTTGTTGGAAAAGGTTATTCACAAGTCGAAAGTTTGGATTTTGATCAAACTTTTGCACCCGTAGCTAGACTTGAGTCAATTCGCATTCTTGTTGCTCATGCTACTCACCATAACTTTAAGCTCTATCAAATGGATGTCAAAAGTGGATTTTTGAATGGCCCGATCAAGGAAGAGGTATATGTAGAGCAACCACCAGAGTTTGAGGAAGAAGCGTATCCTAACCATGTTTACAAACTCCATAAGGCGCTATATGGGGTTAAGCAAGCTCCTAGAGCATGGTATGAATGCCTTTGAGATTTTCTCATTGAAAATGGTTTTAAAATTGGAAAAGCCAACTCCACTTTATTCACTAGAAGAGCCGGTGATGATTTATTTATTTGCCAAATATATGTCGATGATATTATATTTGGTTCTACTAACAAAGCTTGCTGTGATGAGTTTAGTCAAACAATGGTCAAGCGATTTGAGATGTCTATGATGGGAGAGTTGAACTTCTTCCTAGGATTTCAAGTCAAGCAACTCAAGGAAGGGACATTCCTATGCCAAACCAAGTACACTCATGACATACTCAAGAAGTTTAACATGGAGAATGCAAAGCCAATCAAGACCCCCATGGGAATAAACGGACATCTTGACCTTGACATTGGAGGTAAATCCGTGGATCAAAAGCTATATCGATCCATAATTGGCTCATTGCTTTACTTTTGTGCATCTAGACACGATATTATGCTTAGCGTTTATTTGTGTGCAAGATTTCAATCAAACCCTAAGGAGTGCCATTTGAGTGCTGTTAAAAGAATCATGAGATATTTAGTTCATACATCTCACCTAGGTCTTTGGTTTCCAAAAGTTTCCAATTTCAAACTAGTTGGCCATTCCGATGCGGATTATGCCGGATGCAAAATTGATAGGAAAAGTACATCCGGAACTTGCCAATTCTTGGGTAAGTCCCTTGTATCATGGGCATCCAAGAAATAAAATTCCGTAGCTCTTTCCATGGCCGAAGCGGAGTATGTTGCTGCCGCACATTGTTGTGCTCAACTCTTGTGGATGCGACAAACTCTAAAGGATTACGGTTACACCTTTATCCGTGTTCCACTCGTATGTGACAGTGAGAGTGCCATCAAAATAGCCGAAAATCCATGTGAGCATTCTAGAACCAAACACCTAGATATCCGGCATCATTTCTTGAGAGATCATAATCTTAAAGAAGACATAGAGATGTCTCATGTGAGAACAAATGACCAAGTTGCCGATATCTTCACCAAACCCTTAGACGAGAAAAGATTTTGTGCGTTAAGGAATGAGCTAAACATCATTGATTCTAGAAATGTGGAATGAAGTGTTGCACACGTGCTTGTCTAGTGGTGAACTTTTTATCACAAAACAATTTTCAAAATAATGCATGCTTTGTTTGTAAAAATCTTGGATTTTCTTGATCGTTTGGATCGAGTTGGTTAACATGGTCATTTTATGTGATATTTTCTTGAAAAACCATGTATTATATCCCAAATATCTTATATCATATACATCCAATCTACTCTCTAGGTTATTTGAATAATTGGATAGGTTACGTGAGAGTGGAGAGTGTCTGCTGGCTGAGAACTCCTGGCGGACAGTCCGCCAGGAGGCTTCGGGCTCAGGCAGCAGAGCTGACCGTTTTTCTTGTGTCCAACTTGTCCACTTGTGGTCCCATTGTCTCATGTCCGTGGGTACGGGGCCAAGAGGTCATATAGCTTTGGTGTGGCTCCTCATTCTCTCTTCACCCTCATACACCAACACAACACCTTCTCCTCCCTCTCACTCACTCTCTCTTCTTCCCCACGGTCACCACCTCCATTGTCCGTGGAGCCAAGACCTCGACCCCTCCACGGCAAGGGAATCCCTCTACGAGCTGCAAGAACCTACTCCCTTCGATTCCCAACCATTGGAACCTCTTTCGTCCAACCTAGGGCAAGAACAAGGTATATGCAATCTTCCATCGATCTCTCTACTCGATGCATATCTTGAGGAATGCTTTTGGCTATGGATTCCTGCTAAGTAGAGAATGCTATTCCTTGAAAATCTTGAAGAATGGATAGCTAGGTTTAAAGTTCACTTGCTCATATTCATTTCATGCCTAAAACATTGATTCAAGTCGATCTCCAAATCTATCCATCCCAAGTTGTTCAAAATTTGTTTCTAGCCTTCGTTATCATCTAGAATATGCCTACAATGTTTGAGCCTCAACAAGTTAGTACTTAACATTGCGTGATTTCGCGGGAACATTCAAAACTGAATCTTCCTGGCGGACAGTCCGCCAGGTAGGTTCTGTTCTGGTTTTGACCGCATAATCCCGTGTTTGTTAACACTCGTTCTTTCATTACTTCTAATCAAGCAATATGCTTCCTATACCTGTCCAGATGGTGCATGAGAGGAGGATCAAGTTCATGCATGATCCCGCCTCCGACTCAAATTCCGATGAGATTGAAGAAGTGGAAGTCGTTCCTCCACCTAAGCGCCCAAAGAAGCCAACTCGCAAAATACCGCTTAGTCGTGCTAGCCAAATGGGTGGTCCTAGCCATGGGGCACCCAGCCGTAGAGGCCAAAAGGCTCCTCCTCCACAAGAAGCTGGACCTCAAGAACCGGTTCCTCTCTTTGATGATTATCCTCCACTCCAACCTTACCGAAAGTACATCATGCACAGACCGGAGTATACTAGGATCAACTTTGGTGAACTTGGAGTGAAGAGAATTGACTACACCACAAAGCAAGGAGGTGCTGTCTTTAAAGAAAGAAAGGAAAATCCCTATGACTTTGAGAAGTACATCACGGATAGGAGGTTTTGGAGCAAATTCCAAGCTGATTGGTACATATCCGTTTTCATCGAGAAGAAGAATGCCATCACAGTCTCCAAGTACATAAATTGGGTTGAAATGAGTGAGAAAAATAATCCTACTTTTGACTTGGTCATAAGAGAATGTCAGAAGAAACGCCTCTATGACTTCTTAGCCCTCAACCAAAATTGGAACAATGAGCTAGTTGCTCAATTTTGCTCCACTGTTTGGTTTGAAGGTGAGGGCAAGATGTCCTTTATTCACTTCAATCTTCAAGGGCGTGCTTTCTGGGTTTCATACAAGCAATTTGCAACTATAATCAAGCTTGATGATACTCTAAATGAGATGGAGATTCATAATGAAATTAATCCAACGGATAAAGCTCTTATGACTCTCTATCGGGATGAGGATCCGGACTTGGCGACGACTCATGGACTACGTCCATATATGGAGATCATGAACAGGATATTCCGAGAGACCTTGACTCCCAAGAGGGGTGATCGCACAAAGATACATGGAACGGTGAAGTTGCTTCTCTTGGCTACGGACTTCGATCACCCGTCCTTCAGTGTGTTTCACTTTTTCTGGACAGAGATGAGGTACATGCTCCATCATGGCAGTAATCCAGTCATCTATGCTCCATACATCCAAAGGATGATTAATGCCGTGACTGGAATGGAGTTTGGATATGACACGGTCCATGCACCATATTGTCCACAGCCTCCCAAGGAGCCAGAATTTCCTCCAGAAGGCGAGTCTTCACCATCAGCTCATTCTCCACCCCAGCCCACTCCGGACATGCCCTCCACTTCGGTGACGTCCTCCACTTCTAGGGCTCGTCCTCGCAAGAAAGGCAACGCTTTTGTTCATGGCTTGAAGGCTCTCTTCAGAGTATGCCGCAACACAAATGATGTAGTTCGCGCTCACGCTCGAGCAAATCAACAGAGTATCAACAGGATTGAGCGCCATCTTGGCATTGAGGAGATGGCTTGGCCCGCGTTTCCACCATCTCCTCCTAGGGACCTTCCAGCTGAGTGGGAGCAATATGATGAAGGTGATGATGATGATGATGATGATGATGATGATGAGAATGATGAGCAATTGCCGCTCCTAGCTTCCGTTTATCTTTTCTCTTTTTGGTGCTTGATACCAAAGGGGGAGAAGATTGTATCCTAGTATGTGTTTTTAGAGTCGTGGTGAGCTTGAGTGTCAAAAACTTTTTATCTCTATTTGGATGTATGTGAGACTATGTGTTTATTTTGCTTGTCTTGTATTTGAACTACGTTGGCTTGTAATAACTTATTTATGGATGATGCTATGCTATGCTTGTGAACCTATTGCTTATCTATGATTATCTAGTCTTGGTTATATCTCATCATGGTGCTATAACTTAATTTGGTATGCTCATTATGAAATGGAGTTCATGTATATCTTGTGGATGCATGGATCTAGGGGGAGCTCATCACATATATATTTCCTCAAGCTCTATTGAATTCATTGTTTTTATTGGTACATTTGGGTTGTCATCAATTTCCAAAAAGGGGGAGATTGAAAGTGCATCTAGGCCTAATGATCTATTTTGGTGATTAATAACAACCTAAATGAGTATCTAATGTTTCAATTGAGTATAATGAGCAGGGGTCAAAGAAACCAAAAAGGAGAAAAGAAAAGGAGTGAAACTCGACGATTATTCAAATTTGGAGAACGGTACCGGATCAAGAAAAGTGTTGCAAGCGGAGAAAATTCTTTGTTTTATGTTTTCTTGAGTTTAGGTATACCGTACTATCAAGGGGGATGTGGAAAGTGTGTGGAAGATCACCAATAAATCAAATCCAGAGTGTAAGCCTTGAAGCAATCTATGCAAATCCGAGGGCTCCTGGCGGACAGTCCGCCAGGCCTGGCGGACAGTCCGCCACGTCACTGGAAAACAGCCTAACAGCTAGTTTCCAGTGAGGCACTATATATATCCCTACGACCCCAAACGAAAAACTCTCTTGCCTAACCAGTTAAACCGAGTCTCAAGCACATTCTAAGCACTCCAAAGCTCCCCAAAGTGAAACCCTAGCTTCTCCACTCCAAATCTTTGGTCTAGGGTTGGGTTTGAGCAAGATCCAAGCAAGATTCGAGTTCTTGCCAAGAGATTCACCTCTCTTGGGCATCTCTTGACACTCTCCATAGCTTTCCACATCTATTACTCTTGGAGTTTGGCTCCTAGACGGTTAGAGGTGCTCAAGAACAATCAACTCGTGGTGTGGTTGTCTTGAGAAGTTTGTATTACCTTGTTGCTTGTGAAGAGCTCAAGTTTGACCTTTGTGGTTGCTTGAGAGAGGAAAGGATTGAGAGGAACCCGGTCCTTTGTGGACTCCTCAACGGGGACGTAGAATCCTTGAGTGGATTCGAACCTTGGGTGAAAATCTTGTGTCTCTTGTGCTTGATTACCTTACTTCATTCTTGTGTTTTTGTTATACTTACCACCGTCTAGCATTCTTGCCCGATCTACATGTGTACTTACTTTGTGCTAGATTGCTTCCACATTTAGTATTCCTAACTTGTATTAGAGTCTTTCTATTCAAGCAGATTTTGTATACAAGGTTTATTTTTTGAACGGTTGCATTCCTTACCCGAGACCTCCCAGCGGACGTTGGAAGTGCCCAGCGGACACTCCCAGCGGACGGTCCGCCAGGCAACCTCAGACTAAGCTCTTGTGTGCAGGTTTTAAGCAGCGATCGCCTATTCACCCCCCTCTAGGCGTACTTTCAGCTTCGCTGGTGACTGACAGAGATGAGGACCACAGTGGCTTGCTGGAAGGGTGAGTGAGTCTGGCATCATCGTTTTCATTTGGCGTCACTGGTAAAAGAGTCATTTCTTGTTGTGTTTAACAACGTTAGCTTGTCAAACTAATGGAAGGGCCAAGAACTAAAACAAAATTCGATTTTGGACTAGATAACCAAATTCAAATGAAAAGGAGCTAGAAAACGAAGCTAAATTTTTTTAGGCCAAGTAACCAATTTACTCCCAAACTAACTAGTTGGATTTCCAACCCATACGGGGTATATCGTCATTTCCAAAACCGGAGTCCCAAGGCGGCACCCGCACCTGCGAGCACTGTTCCCCATTCAGCGCTCGCTCTGAGTCGCAAGCCGCCGCGCCTCGTTAGTTGGGATATTGCCTGTTCTTTTCCAAGCGCCATCGCTCTCCGCGCCCTCCGCCCGACAGCAACGCCCGCGGCCTGTCTGGGGCGGCCTGGCCTTCGACCTCTTCTGTTCTCTCGCGCGCAGTCGTCTGGGTCAGCGAATCGGGGTGCCGAAATCAGCAAGCGCAATCAGGCAACGACGGCGAATTGGCGAAAGTGAACAAGAGCAGTGCGTCCGACGAGTTGGGCGCCCGCTCCAGCGCCACGCACCCGATCACCGCTGTACGCCGCGGTTAGCTCGTTAGGTCGATCGACTTTGACCAACCGGCCTCCGAACCGAACCTCCCCTGCAGGCTGCGGACATCGACGTCATGATCGGATCATCCGTGATCTCCTCGGCCGATGGTGAGTGAGCCCGGCTAACTCCGGCTGGGGCATAACCTAACCGCTTTCGCACGCGCCCAAAGTGACTCAAGACTCGTCGTTGAACAGCAGAATGCGGGCAGCTGGCGGGAAGGGGATAGGTAGAAGCTCACTCAGTCCGATGGCTTGCGACGGCCCATGAAGATGAGCGACCGGCATCCTTTCACGTCCATGTTTGACCTACCAGGGGCCACGTCACCATCCACACACACGTGCGGCTTGAAAACGCCACAGCGATCTACGAGCCAGCTTCCGGCGAGCCATCATCTCTCGCGCTAGAAAATCCAAGTTGGAGCGAGGAATAGTCCGCACGGTGGGTGGCACGGGGGGCCGAGCGGGCTGATCTCGCACGCTATAGAGAAGTTTAAGGCGCGTGGGGATTTGTTCGTGCGGATAAGGAGCAGCTGGTCTCGCCTAACACTCGTCTCCTCTTCGTAGACCTCGGGATAAACAATCTGTGCCTTGTACCAGATTTGAAAGTGTCCGATAATTCGTACAAAAATAAGGGAAAATATTGGATGATTTTCAGTCCATTCGTTCTTTATTCTTCTTCAGTCCCGCGAGGGATGGCTCGCCCTTTTTCACTTTGAGGAGCCTGAGATCGCTGTGCAGAAAAAGCTGCCTCACCCGGTCGCTCCCATTGCTGTCCTGTTGCCACCGCCGCCGCCGCCATCATCGTCAGCGTACCTTTGAACTGAAACTACATAAGATGCGGTGCTGAGCAGGGGCAGGAGCACGGGCGGCCTGACGACGAGCTCGGACGCTAGCGCTCCAGCGCAAGCGTTGGGACTGTTTGGAGATCTTAGCATCGAGCGAATTGCAGTGTTAGTGTGCAGTGGTAAAAGGGAAAGGTGATGTTGTGGTGGACAATCGTGCATGGCAACCGGAGAATCTCAGGATGATTCGTTGCAAAACCTAGCGCGGGCACGGAGGAGGACCCCGCGCCGCAGCTCCTCGTGCGCGGCGCGGCGGGCTGGTGCGGCTACCTGTTCCGCCGCCGTGTTGGTTGGTTGTCCAAGTGCTGTGCACATATGAGGAAAATCTCTGAGGTGCAGTGAGGCCTCCTAAGATGGGGCAGATCTCGTCGCGGGCTTGATTCAGTCCGTAAAGGCTCTAGATCAGGCCTTAGTTGGAACTTGAGTCAGCCCCATATCTGCCGCCATCAAAACAAGCCGTTTGAACGGGGACGTCTATTCATCATACATGCGACTAACCATAGTATCATCGCACGTATCCGCCGGAGATAGCAATATTTTAGAATAAAATAAAATATTCCAAAATAACATAAAAATATTTTGGAACAATGTTATCTCCAACATTTTATTTTATTCTGGAATATTGTTATCTCCAACGGATATATGCGATGATACGACGGCTAGTCGCACGTGCTATGAATAGACATCCCGGTTTGATCGGGTGCTAATCGGAGCAGCGCCTGCGACTATTCGACTATTATCCTTTGTATCGCGGAAGCACTTCGAGCCCTAATTAATTACTCCCTCCGTTCAAAAAGAATGCAATTCTCTCTTTCCAATAATTTCGAGTTTGATTAAATTTATACCAAATAGTATTAATATTTATGTTATAAAATAAGTATTATTAGATTTATCATATAATATATTTTAATTTAAATTTATTTGGAGATATAAATATAGGTATTTTTTGTATAAGTTTGGTAAAATTTCAAATTGTTTGAAAAAAAACTAAATATAGTTGCATGCGCAGGGGCAGGGCCTAAGGCCCATGGGACACAAAATCACGCTTGATGTATGCAATCTAGATTTTTTTGAAAAAGTTATAGTTCATAAATCAATAGTCAAAATTAAACTTTGATTGCATCACTGTGTTTTTGATAACGAGATCTTCGAAATAAGATTAAATTTTAGTATAGTTTAATGATTTTATAGTTGTAACAATTTTATTATGAAACTTGAATAATTGTTCCAACTTTAAAAATAGAAGCTTTTGAACAATTGTTCCAACTTCGAAATAAGATCAAACTTGAATATAATTTAATAATTTTATAGTTGGTACAATTTGGTAGTAGAGTTGGAACAATTTCATTATGAAACTTGAACAATTGTTCTAGAATAATATTCCAAGAAAAATTATGTAAATAAGAAATACAAATGTTCCATTATTATATGATATAATCCCGTAATGAAACAAAATTGTCTTAAAGAACGTTATGGAACATATGTTCTGGAACAAATAAAATTGTTCATAAAAAATATTTATAAATCGTTAAGTGTGATCTAATTTCAAAGATCCCACCATAAAAACACAATAATGCAAATGAAACTTAATGTAGATAATTGTACTTTTTATTTGAATATGCATTTGCACGAAATCCTATACTGTTCGGCCGTTGGCCCCCTTCTAATGCCAATGGAAATGTTATGGGGATTTTTGCCACACGACACTCTATAATGTCGTTCTTTGCCACAGGACATCACTCAATCTTGCCTTTGTTGCTGGACACCTTTTAAGCATGCAACTTTGCAGATGGACACTGCAGTGAGTATAATATTCATTTTAAGAAAAATGAAGGGAGAAAAGTTCGTAAATACCCAAACTACCCTCGTTCATGTCCTAACGAAACCCGTGTGCCACCCGATCCCCCCGCGCGCGCGGGCAGCCGAGCGGCAGCCCCCCCCCCCCGGCGGCCAGCAGAGCCCTCCACCCCCCCCCCACCGCGCGGCGGCCTGCCGCGCCGGCGGGGGGCCCTGCTTGGCGGCGCCCTGCCGTGCTTCGCCGGGGGGGGGGGGGGGGGGGATGACGGCGGCGCCCCTGCTCAGGCGCGCCGGGGGGGGGGGGGGGCGGCGCCCCTGCCTTGCTTCGCCCCGGGGGGGGGGCGGGGGCGGCGGCCTGCCGCGCCGACGGGGGCTCCGGCTTGGCGGCGGCGCCTTGCCGTGCTTCGCCGCGGGGGGGGGGGGGTGTTGACGGCGGCGCCCCTGCTCAGCGCGCGGCCGCCCGTGCTTGCCGCGGCGGGGGCGGGGCGCAGCCCCTGCTCAGGCGCGCCGGGGGGGGGGGGGGCGGCGGCGCCCCTGCATTGCTTCGCCCCCGGGGGGTGGGGGGCGGCCTGCCACGCCGGCGGGGGGCCCCTGCTTGGCGGCGGCGGCCTGCCATGCTTCGCCGCGGGGGGGGGGGGGGCGGTGGCGGGAGGAAACCGCTGGCACAGGGGTAGTCTGGGTACTTAGAATTTTTTCTCCCTCCATTTTTCTCAAAATAAATATTATAATCGCTGCGGTGTCTATTGGCAAATATGCACGTTTAAAGGGTGTCCAGCAGCAAAGGCAGGATTGAGTAATGTCCTGTGGCAGAAAACGACATTGTAGAGTGTCCAGTAGCAAAATTGCCCAAATGTTATAGGAATATCATGAGTATTAAATGTCATACCATATCACTTAAATTTACTAATATAGCATAGTTATTTATGAGGAGAGAGGAGAGAGAGTTTCATAAAATACGAGAGGAGTATCATCACCCTAAGGCTAATCACAATGGAGGTTTCATGGCGAGTTTTGTGGCATTAATTACCATAACACATCAGCATTTTTTATGATGTGGCACTGATTTAACGAGGAAAGAGAAGGAACCAGTTTAATCCCCACACACTCTGCTAACTCGTTTCCAAGATGTTGGAAATAGCGTGAAACGACCACTGTGACTGCCGTGGGATCCTGTGCCACACTAGATCAACTAGCATTTAATTTAATTACACTAGTTACCTTTGGAAACAGTGAAACGAAACTCTCCATTGAGACACAGTGTTTCATTCATCCTCTAAGCTGATGTGGTATTCTTGAAAATAGGGATATTAAATCCTCCATTGCGATTAGACTAACACTCCTCCGGCACGGTTACTAAGTTACTGATCTTGATAATTATACGATAACACTCTCCGTTGAGACCGGTTTTAAATGCTGGGCCGCTAGATGCGCGCACAAGTGTTCTGTGCTGGGTCTTCTGCGAAGGATTGATAGCCGGTAGCGCGCGGGCTTGTATTATTCCCGATTTGATCACAAGTTCAAAACACCACACTGTCTTTTGTCATACTATCCGTGTCTCCTGTTTAAAAGGCATCGGAATATAAGCCTAGGATCCTTTTTTATCTCTGTCTGATCCATAAAATTATTAATTATTAACTCCGGATCATTAAAGTTTTATTGTAATATAGTAGACTTTAATTAAACTACTATCAAAATACTACGATTTTTTAAGCTATGATGGTATGCCACTTTACACGAAATGCAATTCTAACTCATTTTACATAGTTTGCGCAACACCTCGAGGGAGGGGCTGCCGTGGTGATAAAATGCACCCGGGCTTATATTATGGATCAGCGCCAGTACATACATCGAGACTGTACATTTCTTCTGCCACAGTAAGTCCGAAGCTCTACTCGAGTACGAAGCCTGATAAAAAGGGAAGGATGTTGCTCGTGACATTCACGGATCCGATCCTAGGCAGAAAAGATTCAGCAGCAAGCCATGCCATCCCCGAGTGGCCGGCACAAAAAGGAGGGCGAGGATGCAGGGACGAGCAGAAGAGACACAGGAGCAGGTTAATTCTCTGGCGATCGTGCTGGTGGGTGCTGGTACCATGCACGCTAGCGTTACATGGCAAGTACAAGGCTCCACACCCAAGCCATGTGTTCGATCGACCCATCCACCCTCTCTGGAACAAGTGAACAACGGCACCAGCCACCAGCCCAGTGTCCAAACGCTACAGCTGTGATCGATTCGACGGGAGGGGCATACGGGAACGACTGATTTGAAAGAGCGGAACGGATCGAGCCACAAGACACCAACCCCTCCAGTTGGCACCGTCACCTTCATGTCCGTTGCTAGAAAGGATCGCCACCAACACAAACACCAAACCCCGTGATTGACCATTCGTATGCTGCTCGAAAATCTTTTTGTAGGGCTCGATCCCAAGCTCATAACGTTAACGAGTTCGATCATATAATTATTATTAGCTGCCACCCAAGGAATCAAAGAATAATCATAACGCATTAATCCCTACTAGTCCCTACACCTACCTTTACAACCTGCATCTGCAACGGACACCCCCAAAAAGGTAAATCGAATTACAGTCCCGGATCAATTGATCATGCATCTGCCACCGCCGTGCCAACAGCTTTCGCAACCCGATCGTAACTGCTTTCGATCTCAGCTGCTCGCCACGTCGGCGCGCCCCCTGGCGCCGGCGCCGGCCTTGCGCCCCCGGCGGCGGCCGCGGGCGCGCGGCCTCATGACGACGGTCTTGGACTCGCCCCAGGCCGAGAAGTTCTCGCGCTCCTCGTCCGAGTTGTCGCACTCCGGGAACGGGCCCGACGCATACCGCACGGCGTCGTAGCACACCGTGTACGTCATGTGCCGCGCCCTGAACGCGCGCATGGCGGCGCGCTTCTGCGGCGTCATGACGGCGTAGTCGGCCGTCATCAGCCCCAGCAGGTCCTGGTCGTCGCCGGCGCCGCGCGGGGCGCGGAGCACCGGGTCGGCGCGGGGGCCGACGACGGCGAGGTCGGAGAACTCGGACGCGAACGGCGCGTACTTGTAGTTGACCTTGTACTTGCCGCCCTCCGTGGCCCACGCGGAGCCGTCCCAGATGGTGGCGTACAACGCCATCGGCTTCGCCGGGAAGTCGCCGCCCATGTCCGGGTGCCGGATCACCTCCCGGATCGGCGTGCCGTCGATGTAGAAGCTGCACGAGCAAACGAAACCCACTGATCAGTTTTTCCTGCTCGCCCGGCCGGAATCAATTGACACCGGAATGTGCGTCGCGCTCTGTACGTGCAGTAGCGTACTAGCGCGATGGTGATTGGTTGCTTACATGATGTGGGTGGGAGCCCAGAGGACAGAGTAGCGGTGGGCCTCGAGGGTGGGGTCGAAGGGAAGGAGGTAGCGCTCCTCGCGCCCGTGGCTGGTGCTGCCGTTGCCGTAGACGTTGGTCTGCACGCGCCACTGCCCGCCCCACCGGCTGCCCAAGAACTCGAAGTCCAGCTCGTCGTGCGTCTTCTCGTACACGTCCCCGTTCGACAGCTGCAGCAGCAGAAGCAGAATTTCACAAACAATACACACTGATGCTGAGATGCTCCATCAAAGACAAGCAAGGATGGAAGTCATGACCACTGAAAATGCAAGTCATGTGTTAGCTGGAATCTCTGTACTGTACGTTGCAAGCTCCAGCAACTACAGAGCAGTTGGATATTCCATCTACCACAAGAACATCATCCACTGCAACCCCTGGCGTGTGAATAGAAACTTGACCAAACATGGAGTACTACTAATTCAGCAGCATTAACTATTTTTCCTGGTGCGCCTAATAATCAATCAGGGCGCGAATGACTGACTGACTGGAGCGGGAACATTTATTCCCCGGGGCAGGCGGCGCAGCCTTTCTTCTGGGCTCCAAAGTCCAAACACCCCACGTGGGTCGCGCTATTGCCTTGCTCTGCGGCGCAGGACATGGGCGCACCCGCAACTTGCGATGGCTCGCCGGTTTCGGCAGCCGCGGCGGCGGTTGCCGAATCCGTGTTGACGCGCCGTGCGACCAGGCAAGAACCAACGGCTCGAAAGAGCGGCAGGGATACGCTACGATACTATACTAGTAAAAAACCTTGCTTCGGGCAGGAATGTTCCGAGATGGAATCGAAATTTCTGCAGCTTGGATTGGGAGTGCTTACGTAGAAGGCGACGACGACGCCGGCCGTGTAGTCCTTGGGCAGCTTGATGGAGGCGCTGAAGAAGCCGTGGAGGTAGTAGTCCGAGGACATGAACCCGGAACCTGCGCAGAACGAACAGAGACCGTATGAACGGCAAGAACAGGGCATGTAAGACTCGTGTGCGAGGGGAGCACACGCGCGACGCGCGCGCGCGCGTGTGGATGTAAACGGAAAAGGGGGCGGGAAAGCGTGGGAGGAAGAAGATGCACCGGCGCGACGTACCGGAGCGGCGGTCGAGCAGGAGGCGGACGCTCCTGTCGTCGGAGGAGCGGACGAGGTTGCCGTCGCCGAACAGCGGCGAGAACCGCTCGTCGAAGGCGGCGGTCGGCACGTCGTCAAAGGCGGAGGCGGCCACCGCCCATAGCCACACCCACGCCGCGGCTGCGAGCAAGAACCCGGCCCTGACCGCCATGGCTGGCCGTATAGCAGCTGGCTGCCTCTCAGCCCCTGACCTCACCTCCTCTTCCTCTTCCTCTTCCTCTTCCTCCGCCTCCTCCTCTCTCTCTCCTCTCTCCCCCCCTCCTGCACCGGCGTCCGATCAAGAGCCAAACTCTGACGCGTTTCTTGGCCTGGGGCTCGCTAATAATCTTGGCTTCTTTTATACGCGGTCTCGCTATACCGGCCGGAGCCCGGGAGCCGGAGGAATGGGGGGAGGCGGTAGATATGCGGCCGCGATGCGATGCGCGAAGCCGCCTTTCCTTTCCGCCAGGCCGCCGCGCCGCACCCGCAGCACATGCTGAGGTGGACTCGGTTAGTGCCGCGTGGGCCCCCCGCGCCCTCCGAACGCCTCTACTACTGTGGATGGCCGAAGCACCAGGTTGACACGGAAAAAGGAGCGGGCGGGGACGTGGTGGGTGGGTGTAACGGAAGGGCGGGCAGGCTACAGCTAAGCTTTGCTGGTGACGGGGAGGGGCCTTTGGTCCTTCCTGACGGGCGGGCCCGCCCGTTGGCTGCCTTGTCCTGTTTGTAGCCATCAAAAAGGCTGTAATGCGAAAAAAAATGCGCTATTTTCAGGGGGGAAATCGCTGGATTTGGAGTTAATGCCCGGAGACTTCCGGGTGGTGACGTGATTGCGTTTGGAGCTTGTGGGTGGATGGGTGGATGGACTCCTCGGGCGGAGGGTGTGGGTGGTTTCGCGCGCCATTACTGGCGTCTGGTGGGATTACTGGCGCCATTACTCGGAGGGTGGCGAGCTGAGCGGAGTCCGCCAGGTGGGGCTGCAACGTCCAGGTGTGATTTGACCGTGTATATTTATTTATTACTACGCCGTGTCCTGGCGACCGGTCCGAACCAACCAATCCACGGCTACTGCTGGGGTGCTGCTGCTGCTTTCACCTGCCACCGCCAGGATGGCGCGTAGCGTGCTGCTGGGGTGCTGCCACATCCATGTCCAACGAGGCACCAGCTGTACACACGACCGCCGCAACGTCCCCCTCACCTTTTTTTTTTGACCGGTCGTCCGTTTGCGCCATACACCAGCGCTCCTGAGCTCCTCCCGTAGCATCCAAGGCATCGGTAGCCCTTCCCTTCGGTTTCACGACAGTGAACGCGATCAGCCTCTAACGCATGCACATAAGCAAAGACTGTGCGCCATTGTCTCGGAGTAGCAAGCTACTGTAGCGCACAGCTGCCAGCCAACAAAAAAAAAATACCACACACGCGTCAACGGATTCAGCAAAATACTAAGCACTCTCCGCGTCCTCGGCGCATGGTTAGGGTATAGTATGGGGCCGCCGGGGCCGAAAGGGGCAAGGTGTTTACGCATAAAGAATGGCCCGTGAAGCGGCACATGACGCGAGCAATGAGTGGTGCCCCGACACGACAGGGCAGGCCCCGGCCCCTCCCTTTTTCTCATGTGCGCCGTCCACCCCAGCCAGGAACAACGCACACATGGGTCGTGCTCGCTCGTGCCTGCGCGCGGCGTCAAAACTCCCGTGCCCATCGAAAGTCGAAACAGCTACAGGCCGCGCCGCGCGCTCGCGGACGGGGGTCTCAACTCTCACCCGCCCGCCGGCCAGCTTCCACCCACCGCGGCCGCCGGCCGCCTGCTCCCTTGGCCGTTTGGCCGTTCCGCCGGTAGCTAGCTAGTGGTGGCAAGAGCTTGCAGATGCGGCGGCGGACGGTGGCGCGCTGTTCGCCCTGTGACACCGTTTCGTCCTCGGGCGCGCCTGTTGCTTCCAGTCGTCTAGACATACGTGAAGCCACGGAGCCATCAGCAGTACGTGAATCGTGAACTGTTGCGTGGTCAGAGAGAACCGCGCGCGTGCGGTTCTGGCTTCACGGGCGCGCGTAGGGAGCTAGAAAAGCAGCGCCTGCGTCAGTTCAGCAGTCAGCAGACACGGCTCACCATTTTTGTCCGGCGCCTCGTTCGTTTTTTGCCCCAGGTTCCGGTCTTCTGGATCTTGTCCAATATCGGCCGTCTGAAAACACGCACGCCGTGGCAAAATTTCATCCCGCATGGGCGCCGGAATTTGCTGGCATAGATCTCAGGCAGATAACTAGCGGTTGGCAAAGGTTTCGTAGACGATTTCTCCTTTCAGTTTCCATTGCACAGTCTTGGAGCCTCTGAAGCTCTGAATGGATCGCCTCTCCAACGATCTACAGCTTTTACAGCTACCGGGCACACGATTGGGACCTGAGCTGCGTCCATCGAGAGGCAACACTAGGCGCAACAATCCTTGTCAGTCCAATGAAGGACCAACGCCATCTGCCCATCCCTGTAACGTTCACTATTCACTATCCAGCCGCCTCCCGTGCGCTCATGCTCGCTCTGGCCATCGCAGTTTGCACAGCCGGGATAAGAGGATAAGCTTGACGCACGGATTGGGGCCCGGGCACGCAGAACAAAGACAGATCGCATCCTCATGTGGAGGCAACCCCACCGCCGCACGGTGCTTTCCCAGGGCAGCCTAACCTCCCCGTCATTGCGCCTGAAAGATGTCATGCGGCGAGGCTCCCTCTCGCCGGCCTCGGTCATTACCAAGTCTTCCATCCATGCATGATTGCTGATGGCTCCCCGGCCCTGCCCGTTCCGTTCTCACAACAGGTAGACAGCAGCAAGCATATCCAAAGCAAGCATGTGGTAGGGCCTAAAAGACACACGACTGCTAGTATACCGGCAACCAGCATTCCGTTTCTGAAGTGCTCCGGCCAGGATTAGAAGCTTCTACAGCGTTCTTAGATTATAGCTGTGGACCTGCGGCATCCTTGTGTCTTTTGGCGCTAGCTAGCTTGCTTAATCTCGACCGCGCTGGTCCATGCTTAGCCGGATAGAGCCGGGTGAATGGGGCTCGAGCTCAGCTGCTCGACGGGGCGTGGGCTGGTTTCCACTAGCGTACAGCTGTGCCACGTGCGGCAGCGCGAGCAGGCACGCCGGGCCGTTGGACAGCTTGTCATGATGCCATTACGTGGATTACACGTAACCGCCCCTATCACTCCTTGCTGGGTCGTCATCAACGACGCCGTCCGCTAGGAGACGACACGGGTGGTGCTCGCAGTCGCAGGCGCGCTAGCGGGGCATGGCCAGGGTCAGGTGGCACGGGCGGCGCGGTGGGCTCCTGGGCCCAAGTGGTTAACCCCAGGAACAGTGTTTCGGTCCGGGGATGAACGTGGCAGAAGCGTTAGCACGAAGGAATGGAAGTGGGGGCCCCCCTGCTGCCAACGGGCAACAGCGCCAACGGCCCCCCTGCTGCTGTCCACGCTGCTCGGGACAACTTGAAACTGGGCCAGCGTCGCCGCAACCGTCGTGGGCTCTGGCTGGATGGGGCCCCGGGGACACAGCATATCTATAATTGGGGGCCCTCTGCACGCCCGCCCAACGGCGACGCGTCTCGCGTGAGTTTGTGCGCTGGTGGGCTTCGGATCACAGAACATGGGCCTGACCATCAAAACTACGGCCCGGCTGTGATGGAAGAGACCGGACCGGATCCTCCTCGTGAATTCTGGAAGCCAGCCACGAGCGACCGACACCGACGCGGAGGAGTCGTGGTCCAACCCGGCTGGCGGGCTGGGCTGACCTTAACCACCAAGGCACGCCGCGACCGCCTCTCCCTCAAATCATAAATACCCTCCCATCGCGACGCCGAGGCTCAGATCAGATTCCGACCACCCAGGTTCTGTTCCCAATCTCCTCGTGTTCGCTCGTGTCGCGGTTTCCAGGAACGCCTCCGGCTCGTCGCTCCGCAGAGATCTCCGCCCCTGCAAAGGTATCGACTCAGTTCCTTGCTCCTTGCTCTGATCCGCATCTGGTAGAGATGCTGCTCCGATCGATGCGATTTCTACGGTTTGAACCGATCTAGCCTAGGGTTTCTCGATGACTCAGTTATTTGCGATTTGCTTGTTTTTTAATATTCATGCACAAATTACTTACAATTCCGGTCCGATACTTGTATCGTGGCATGCTTTTGGCCTGTGATTCTAGCAAATAAGTGATCCTGGTATCGTGACATGTTTTTGGTACAATCTTATAGGTGTATTGGGACAGGTAAATGTAGTGATATATGTTGTGTAGATCTGTGATACTTTTATCTGTTTCCACTTTTATATAAGTGCTTCAGAGAATCATGGAAGATGAGACTAGTTTGATCATGGAGTTTATTGTGATTAGGAATACATGATTTGGTATATTTTGGGGATCAGGTCATTTTATTTCTGAATGGAATCGTTTTATGCCAATGAAGCTAGTTTAGGGATTATAACGCAGTATGATTTTGTATTCTATAAAACCTCAAAGACTGCTGTTACTCATTGATGCTTCCAGAGACATCATAATCCATGGATTCTACCTAAATTTAGTCTAGCCCTTTCGATGAGACTAGTTTGTTGCACGTTTGTTTCCTCGCCTTCCGTCGTCGCTAGGAAGGACAAAACTTATTGTGCTGTCTACTTTTGGCATGTCTGTCTTATTTCCATCCTTTGTTTGATCATGTTAGTCTGTTCAAACAAATCCTGTTGTAGTTATCAGTACATCTGTGTCCTCTATGTAGCATCTGGACTTTTGTGATGTTATATTTCAATTTGCTCAAATACAAATCATATCTCTACATATACGCATATTTGCAATCAATCTGATATTATTCTATTTGTCTGAAACAGATGCAGATCTTTGTTAAGACCCTCACTGGGAAGACCATCACCCTGGAGGTGGAGAGCTTAGACACCATTGACAATGTCAAAGCCAAGATCCAGGACAAGGAGGGCATCCCCCCGGACCAGCAGAGGCTCATCTTTGCTGGCAAGCAGCTAGAGGATGGTCGCACCCTGGCAGACTACAACATCCAAAAGGAGTCTACTCTCCACCTTGTCCTGCGTCTGAGGGGTGGCATGCAGATATTTGTGAAGACCCTCACTGGGAAGACCATCACCCTGGAGGTGGAGAGCTCCGACACCATCGACAATGTCAAGGCCAAGATTCAGGATAAGGAGGGCATCCCCCCGGACCAGCAGAGGCTCATCTTTGCTGGCAAGCAGCTTGAGGATGGTCGTACGCTTGCTGACTATAACATCCAGAAGGAGTCCACCCTCCACCTTGTCCTGCGTCTGAGGGGTGGAATGCAGATATTTGTGAAGACCCTCACTGGGAAGACCATAACTCTTGAGGTTGAGAGCTCTGACACCATTGACAATGTCAAGGCAAAGATTCAGGACAAAGAGGGAATCCCACCTGACCAGCAGAGGCTCATCTTTGCCGGAAAGCAGCTTGAGGATGGCCGTACTTTGGCTGACTACAATATCCAGAAGGAGTCTACTCTTCACTTGGTCCTCCGCCTCCGAGGAGGGATGCAGATCTTTGTGAAGACACTTACTGGGAAGACTATCACGCTCGAGGTCGAGAGCTCTGACACAATTGACAATGTCAAGGCAAAGATCCAGGACAAGGAGGGCATCCCACCGGACCAGCAGCGAATCATCTTTGCTGGAAAGCAGCTGGAGGATGGGCGGACATTACCTGATTACAATATCCAGAAAGAGTCTACTCTTCACTTGGTCCTCCGCCTCCGAGGAGGGATGCAGATTTTTGTCAAGACCCTCACTGGAAAGACCATCACACTTGAAGTTGAGAGCTCAGACACGATTGACAACGTTAAGGCCAAGATCCAGGACAAGGAAGGCATCCCACCAGACCAGCAGCGGCTTATCTTTGCTGGGAAGCAGCTCGAGGATGGGCGCACATTGGCAGACTACAACATTCAGAAGGAATCTACTCTTCATCTTGTCCTGCGTCTCAGGGGAGGGATGCAGATCTTTGTCAAGACATTGACTGGCAAGACGATCACCCTGGAGGTGGAGAGCTCCGACACCATTGATAATGTCAAGGCCAAAATCCAGGACAAGGAGGGAATTCCTCCAGATCAGCAGAGGCTCATCTTCGCTGGGAAGCAGCTGGAGGATGGACGTACCTTGGCAGATTACAACATCCAGAAGGAATCCACTCTTCATCTGGTCCTGCGCCTCCGAGGTGGCCTTGTTAACTAAGGGGTCAAGCAGGAGTGTCCTGCTGCAGAGTTGATGTGGTTGGAACTTGTAGTGTGATACCCTAGTACCTCGCAGTATTCTGTGTTTCATCGTGTAAACTCTGCTATTACTTTTGCTATCGTACTCAGTATTCTGGTTTCTTTTCAGCCACTTTACAGGTGCTGAATGTTGCAATTATGCTCGTTCGTGATATTCTGTTGGCTTCTTTGTCATTTGTCTAGATCCAGAAGCTTGAGGGAGTGTAGTATTCAACATGAATGCATTAGCCTGTCTGGTCATTGCGTTTATTCTGCTAGTAGCTTATCGAAGTATCTGATGTTTGAAAGTAGTCGTTTAGGATATTCGTTTGTTTCAGTTTGTGCTTGCTTGATCAGCTTTCAACTATGATGTTTATGGCACGGTGTGGTGGGGCACACCAGCTTTTCTGATAGATCAATTTACTGGCATAGCTATCTTCGACGGTTTTATCGTTCGGATTGTGCTTGGGTTTAATGTCGAACGTGTGAATGTCACTGCCCATTTGAACGCAGGCTGAATTTGTCAGTAGATGTAGTATATGACTTATATGGAGTAATGTGGGGGCTGGAGAGTTACTAGCATGAAAACATGGCTGCAAAGCATGACTTAAATGGAGCTGAAAAATTGCACTAGCTTGATAACTTTACTGCAAAACAATTCTGCTGCAAAACAGTCTAGCGCTGCAACTTCTGGAGAAGAATGTAAAGGCGTACCAAATATCGGCCTTGACACCCTGGCCAGCAGATACAGCTCGCCTTGCTGCATCTGCGCCTGCCGTCCAACCACCATACCAGGCCCAGCCACACTAGCAGAATATTGATTCAGGGCTCCTGAACTTCTATTAGAATGGAGCTTATCCATCCACACCAGACACACTGGCTTTATAGTAATCGTCAGGGGCGATCCCAAATCCCCAATGCGCAACTTGAATCAACTTGCAAGATCAATCGGACAGCTTGGATTTCTCCACGCGTTCCCTTTCGCCTTGGCTTCCGCGCGCGAACCAGCGGGTGCGTGCAGCTCCCTGGGTAGGTCAAGACCCAATCTGAAAGCGAGCAAGCGCGCTGCCTACGAAGTCCTCCCCTGCAAACTTGTGGCTCCATTGCCAGTAGCTGTAACATGCTGTGTCGGTGGAAGAGCGAGGGAATGGAGGCAGCGACGCTTGTCTGCAAGCCTGCTGACTTGCTGAGTAGAGCCCGATTCATGGCAGCGTCCATAGAGCATCCCCGCGTCGTTTTCCCGCCCCTCAAGGCCTCCGGCTGACATCACACAACACTAGTCTGAATGTCTGAGCAATTTAGGTTGGAGTTGCATGCGTTTCCCCTTTCCCCTCAAGGCCTCCGGCTGCCGGAAGGCCCGAACCGTCGCTGGCGGCGGTGATGTCCATACAAACCTCGCCGCACGCTCCCAGGCGTGCATTTTGTCCGTCAATCTAGGTAGGAACGAGTCGCGCCCGTCCGTGCTGGTCGTCGTGGGAACCAACATTCGAGGGTCGAGACGCCGTGTCTCTTGTTCGGAGGTCGACGTATAATTACCTTTGTTATCCTAAACGGAATTAAACGGCCATTTAGACGGGTTTAAACGGTAAACGCGACATCACCGTTCTGTTTAGGGCCTGGGCGGAAAAAAAAACGGTTGACCTGTTTAAACGGTCAACGGGGGTTTAAACGGCCGAAACGGAACGGTTGCTGTTCGTTTTTAAACGGCGTTTGAGCCGTTTCGGGTCCCGTTTTGGAGTTGGACTGGCAAGATCTTTCGCGGGCTGGCCCAAACGTCGTTCCCTTCTTTCTCCCTTCTCCCAGGCCCAGCCGCCACTCCCTTCTCCCTTCTCCCAGGCCCAGCCGCCGCTCCCTTCTTCTCCCTTCTCCCAGTCGCCGCTCCCTTCTCCCTGCTCCCAGCCGCCGCTCCCTTCTCCCTCCTTTCTCGGTCGCCCAGGTCACCGGCCAGAGGCAGGGGCTCGCCGCTCCCTTCTCCCTTCTTTCTCGGTCGCCCAGGTCGCGGCCAGAGGCAGGGGCCCCCGGCATGACCGAGTTCATCTGCCCCAAGTGCCGCATGGCGCAGCGCCTCCCGCCAAAGATCATGCCTCCACTGCTCCATATATGTGTCCCAAAATTGATGTGATGGAAAGAGAGTGTAAAAATTATAACATTTAGGATGCATCTAAACAGGCCCAGAGCATCCCCGCGTCGTTTTCCCGCCCCTCAAGGCCTCCGGCTGACATCACACAACACTAGTCTGAATGTCTGAGCAATTTAGGTTGGAGTTGCATGCGTTTCCCCTTTCCCCTCAAGGCCTCCGGCTGCCGGAAGGCCCGAACAGGCCCAGAGCATCCCCGCGTCGTTTTCCCGCCCCTCAAGGCCTCCGGCTGACATCACACAACACTAGTCCCAGGCCCAGCCGCCACTCCCTTCTCCCTTCTCCCAGGCCCAGCCGCCGCTCCCTTCTCCTCCCTTCTCCCAGGCCCAGCCGCCGCTCCCTTCTTCTCCCTTCTCCCAGTCGCCGCTCCCTTCTCCCTGCTCCCAGCCGCCGCTCCCTTCTCCCTCCTTTCTCGGTCGCCCAGGTCACCGGCCAGAGACAGGGGCTCGCCGCTCCCTTCTCCCTTCTTTCTCGGTCGCCCAGGTCGCGGCCAGAGGCAGGGGCTCGCCCTGCACGAGGAGGCAGGGGCTCGCCCGGCAGGAGGCGGAAGGGGCTCGGCGCGGAGGAGGCAGGGGCTCGGCGCGGAGGAGGAACGGGGCTCGGCGCGGAGGAGGCAGGGGCTCGGCGCGGAGGAGGAACGGGGCTCGGCGCGGAGGAGGAACGGGTTCCGCGCGGACGAGGAAGGGGTTCCGCGCGGAGGAGGCAGGGGCTCCGCGCGGAGGCGACAGGGGCTCGCCGGCAGGAGGCGCCAGATGCTCACCCGCCCAGAGGAGCCAGGGATCCTCCATTGCCAGGTATGGCTCCTCCTTGCAATGCAATGCAATGTAGGTTGGTCATAGACTGGTAGTTACAGAGTGATCAAACTAGTGCTTATACTTGCGCCCACATGATCGAACCTTCATTTTCTAACATGCTAGAGTCTCTCTAGAGTCTCTAGCATATAATTTGTGAGTGGCCTCAGTTTGTGGGAATAGATCATATTCCCATATTCTGCTAATGATTGCTAGAAGAAGAACTAGCTCCGACTGACACTTGTATGCATATCTCTCTGAGTGGCACTAGCTCAGATTTCAAAATCTGACTGGTTGGTGCCTTTGCAGAGACGCCGGCCTATCAAAGAAAATCCGCTCGTGTCCCTCAGGCTCTATAAACAGCCGGAGCACATTTGTGGGTGTTCGAGGCTAGTCAATACTCCAAAGGCTCTGCAAAGGCGATTTCATCCCCTTCTCCGTGCTTGGGCTCCGTCTTTTTTTTAGTTGATAGGCCGGCGTATCAACTAGTACTCCTATCTGTGGGTGATACCCTCTACTTCAGGATCCCAAGCACGTAGAAGGTACCAGCTTTGCGCTGTCCAGCATGACAATCTGAGTATGGCTTTGCACCATATTTCCCCAGATAGAGGTTGCATGCAAGCAAGCAACCTCTATCTCATCACAATATGAACTAATATGAACTAATAAGAGACTAATATGAACTAATAAGAACTAATAAGAGACTGAAGGCCCTATGAACTAATAAGAACCCTATATTTGTATAATTGCAACCTGCAGGATGTCATCTGCTGCCTCGAATCCACGTAGCCCTAATCCAGTGGACAAGCCAGCACTTAAAAGGAATTCCGAAGACATAGGGTGGGAGTATGGAACCCTTGTTAATCCAGCTGATTTGAATGTGATAAAGTGCAAGCTATGTCCTATGGTTGTGAAGGCAGGGATTTATAGGCTGAAGCTACATATTGCTGGCATAAAAGGCCAAGTCCGGTCATGCCCCAATGCAACTCCGGAGGATAGAGAGAAGTGCAAGAAAGCTATTGGAGACTCAAGGAAAGCTAAAATTGCTAGGCTATCAGAAAAACAAGAGGTCATAGATGCTGTTGCGAATGAGATGGACACAGATGATGGCACGGGCCTTGATGATCTTTGCAGCTCTCAACCACGAGCAGTGGGTCCTATGGATAAATTCACAAACTCTCTTGACTCTAGTTCTTTGGGTTCCAATCAAAGAAACCTTCACCAGCAAAAAATTTCAGAAAGAAAGGCTGCACAAGTTGAAGAGATATATTGCAAGGTGGATTTATGTGCAAGGTAAATAGATAAATATTTGCTGGATGTTGTTATATTTAACTATTTAAGTATCTTGTTTGCTGCATTTTGAAAGAAATACCCTTGTACTTTAATTTCAAGAATACCTTTCAACACAATAAATTGTGATGAGTTTGATCAAGTGTTGGAAGCTGCTGGCCGCTTTGGTCCAGGTGCAAAGAAGCCTTATCAGCATGAGCTGCGGGAGAAGCTACTACATGAGGAAGTAGAGGATACAAAAAAGATAGTTAAAGATCAAGCAGAAGAATGGAAAAGAACTGGCTGCTCTCTTATGACTGATGCTTGGACTGATCAAAAGAGGAGGAGTATAATGAACTTGTGTATTAATCGTTGCATTGGAACATCTTTTGTTCAGTCAAAGGAAGTCTCAGCTGAGTCACACACAGGGGAATTCATTTTTGAGTTCGTGGACAACTTTATTGAGAAGTTTGGGGATGGCAAGAAGCACATTGTGCAAGTGGTCACGGACAATGCTACAAACAATATGGCAGCAAAGGATATGCTTTATGTCAAGAGACCCAATCTATTTTGGACTTCATGTGCAACCCACACTATAAACCTAGTGCTTGAAGGAATTGGGAAGATGAGAAAGTTCAAGAACACACTTGATTCAGCAAAAAGTCTAACCATCTTTATTTATGCCCACCACAAGACATTGTCTGTAATGAGGAAATTCACAAAGAAAAGAGACATTGTTAGGCCCGGCGTGACCAGATTTGCTTCCACTTTTCTCACTTTGCAAAGCTTGTATGAGAAGAAAGATCGGCTAAGGATGATGTCCCAAAGCGAGGAATGGGAGAAAATTAGCCATGTCAAGAAAAGTGCCAAAGGTGTACAAGCTACAGCCACATTAGTGAAGCCTAGTTTTTGGAATGGTGTTTCTCTTTGCTTGAGAGTATTTGAGCCGTTAGTTAACGTTCTTCGCATGGTTGATGGAGATACTAAACCATCAATGCCTTGGCTTTATGGTGAAATTCTTAAGGCTAAAGAAGAAATTAGAATAGCTGTTGGAAATCTGGACAAGAATGGGACTGGTTTGTACAAGAGCATAATAGAAATCATGGATGAAAAAATGAAAAAACGGTTGGACTGTCCTATTCACATGGCTGCATATTGCTTAAACCCTTATTATAGCTACAGCAAGCCCTCTATCTTTCACAATGAGGATGTCATAGATGGGTTTTTTGCTGCTGTTGAAACATTCTACCATGGTGACTATGACAAGCAAAATCAAGTGCTCAATGAAGACTTCCACAAGTTCAAAGATAAAGATGGACATTTTGGTAAAAATGTAGCTCAGTTGGGCTGCAAGGATTATAATTTCAGTCCAGGTATTTAAGTTATTTGCATCAAATTTGGTAGTTGGCTGCTCAGCCTTGTTGTATAAATCTTAAGTATTTTTCTTGTGCAGCTAAGTGGTGGGCAAATTATGGAACACAAGTTCCAACACTGCAAAAGTTTGCTATTAGAATCCTCTCTTTAACATCAAGTGCCTCGGGTTGTGAAAGGAATTGGAGCTGTTTTGAAGGAGTAAGTCTACAAAAATTTAGTTGATCATTTCAGCATGTGTCATATTTTTCAGCAACACTAATTGCAGCTCCATGAATTTGATATATTGTAGATCCATACAAAGAAAAGGAATAGGCTCACATGTGAGAGGGTTGAACAACTGGTCTATGTTAGATTCAATCATCTTCATGCAAAGAGGAAAAATAAAGCTCAAAACAACAAAAGGGCAGACCCGCTTGTAGCAACCGAAGCAACATTTGCTCAAGGATGGATGGCCCAAGGTGCAGATGAAGAGGGGTCTGATGTTGACCGTGTAACAGGTCTCACATGGAGATTAATTGCTGAGACGTGTGGTCCTGATTCAGTCACAAAACTTCGTAGGAGTGCAAGATTAGCTATGGAAAGAGAGATTGAAGAAGCGCCCTTGTCCGAAACTGATGGAGAGCCAATAAATGAGGAAGATATTGATTTTGAGTCGGACCAAGATGTTGTGATCACAACTGGTTATGAGCTAGAGGGGGAGGAAGACAATGACGGATGATGGGTTAAGCTAGAGGCTTTGACCATCATCCATAATTCCATATTACCACTATCTATTAATCTCTACCTACTGAACTTATGAACTATTGCTTTGTTTGTAAGAACCTATTTGTGATGCTTGTTTGTAAGAACTATCTATGTTTTTGCTTATCACTTATTTGCGGTGCTATATTATTTTCTGTCATTTGCTGATTTTGAGCTGAATTGAGCATGTTTAATCTGCTTATGAACACTTGTAGTATATTATTTGTCTCCATATTAATGTAATTTAATGTTTCATGGTCAGGTTGATATCTTTATGGATGTGGCCTTTGATAGTCTGCATGAAGATGTGAGGTTGTTGAGTTTCAGATTATCATCAATGAGCTTTGGTTCCATTCCTATTGGTTCATTGGAGTGTCGTCTTGCTCACTTCATCTGCCAACAGTGCGAAGCATCATTGCAATTTCTTTTGCTGCTGTGCCAGCAAAAACTGTTTGGAGATCGTATTTTAAAAAATAAGGTACTCACCTATCTTTCAAGGTGTCGTTTTTATGCTATTGAGGGGAAAAAAGAATGCTTACTGCAATTTCCTTTTTTTCTGCATTATGAGAGATCAGTAGTTGCTATCAGTGATACTATAGTTTATGGATGCAATGCTCTTGGAAGCTGGAATCTTAATGAATTTATCACTCATGCAGGAACTCTCTAGGAATGGAGGCATACTTTCACTTTCTCACACTATATTAAAGTTGGTTGTTCCTTACTTTTTGAAAGGATCAACTGATATTGTTGCTTCCATTTCCAGGCTCAAGGCAAAGATACTTTCTATTGTAAGTTAACCGCACATGATTTATCATAATTGGAGTGGAGTAGCGCATACCTAGTATTGGGTTACTGATTAAATTGTTGATATAAACCAATTTCCAGCTGTTGCAACTTTGTGAAGCTGAAAGCGTTTCTTACCTTGATGAAGTTGCCACTTCACCAAACAGCATGCGACTAGGGCAAACCTTGGCTCTAGAGGTCAGTTCTCATGTGGCTGATCGCTGCCCACGAATATATTACTATGTATCTGCTGCTACACAAATTACGTTCAGTTTCTCCAAATTTTTATTTTGCATGATTGCTGCAGGTTCTTAATTTGCTGAAGACTGCATTTGGAAGAAAACAACAAAATACTTCTGATTCCCATGATAAGAGTTACCCCATGGGATCTGTGCTTATCAGTGCGTTGCGTCTAGTTGATGTTTTTTCTGATGATTCAAACTTCAGATCATCCTTTATGACTAACACTGTAAGCTTTTTACTTACTAGCTACTTCCACTACCTTTTATGTCCTGCATTTTCTTTAGAACCTCTTTTTAAGTCAAGACAATGCTTTATTTCAATTTCAATTTTGCAGGTTCCTTTTTTGACCCAGATTCTAGCAATTCCTCATGATGAGTTTGTTTTGAGTTGGTGTTCGGTCAATCTACCAGTGATTGAGGAAGATGCAAATCTAGATTATGATCCGTTTGGTGCAGCCGAGGTGGCACTGTTAGCTTCTGATAATGCGTTGACTGAAGCTAGAGCTAGCTATTCATGCCCTTTTCGCCCTAGCCTGCCTTCAATGCCATACGCTCAGACAAGAACATCATGTGTAGTGAAAATAATAGCAAATTTGCATATCTTTGTTCCAAATATATGTGAAGGTCAGACTATTCTTACTTGTTATGAGTTCTACTAATTTGCGAGATATTGTTGAAAGCAAGTTCTATTGTACTGTCAACAGAGCAAGAAAACGGTCAGGGGCAATTGTTAAGGTTAATCTTGCTGAAAAATCCTACAGTAGCAAACCGTTTAGGCCGTTTAATTCCCGTTTAAACCCGTCTAGACCCGTCTAAACCCTAAACAGCCCCTCGCCGTTCGTCTACCGTTTTCCGTCTAGGAAAACACTGATAATTACGTACTAGCCGTTTGGTCGCATCCGAATACAGCTAGCGAAAACTTTGTAACCAGCTGCTATAAACTTATTCGCAATTAGAAGCCTGCTATGTTGTCAGATCTCTCCATCCTAGTAGCTTAGTATTACTTTTATTCATGCACAATTGCTAGCTTCACTGAAAAGCTTTGTGCTTGGCGGAGTCGGAGATTTGAAGTGCAGGGATCCTTGGAGACCATATTCTTGGGCACAACCATGGTAAAAGACACCACTGCCTTCTCGATCCCACCAAAGGAATCACATGGACGTGGTCAGAGACACAGAGCCAATTAAACCGAGCCCTAGTACAGACGTTATTAGCGCAACAAGAACAACGCAGACAAACCGGATATGAACAGCTTGATCTGCCAATCAATGGCTGTTCCCAGCCAATCCTCGGCCGCCTTGCATCCCCCCGCATCTCGGGAACGACGTCCCCGTCTATCGTAAGTTGCAGGCAGATTCCTCCGGAAAACAGGCAAAACAGCCCGGGATAGGACATGCCACGTCGCTTTCGTCCCGCCCGTAGCTGAACCTCCCCGTCGCCCCGGCGCCGGCACACGAAACCCCAGCCGCCGACGCGCCGCGCAGTCTGCACTCGCGCGGCCGCGTCGGACGACCGCTGCGGCGTCGCGTCGCGATCCGGCGACCTTGGACGGGCGTGCGATGCGACGCGGGGCAATGTCGCGCGCGCGGGGGTCCTGTCACGGATGCCGAACACGCCGGCCGCCGGCGCCGGTGCGTTTACTCGTCAAGAGCTCGCGCACCATGCATTCACATGGAGCGGCGCGGACAAAAGCTCTTCCTCGCTCGCGCTCAAAAGCGCAGCGGCACGCGCGGGCAGCTGGGCCGCCGGCATTATTCAATCCGCCCACACGCGATGGGTGAGATCGGCGCGGACGACCGCGGCCTGGCGGCGGCCGGCAAGGAGGAGGAGGGCGTCGCCGGCGGCGGTGGCGGCGGCGAGGAGGAGGAGGAGGAGGAGGCGTCGCCGATCGAGCAGGTGCGGCTGACGGTGCCGTCGACGGACGACCCGTCGCTGCCGGTGTGGACGTTCCGGATGTGGAGCATCGGGCTGCTGTCGTGCGCGCTCATGAGCTTCCTCAACCAGTTCTTCAGCTACCGGACGGAGCCGCTCATCGTGACGCAGATGGTGTCGCTGCCCGTGGGCCACTTCATGGCCCGGGTGCTGCCGCGCACCAGGTTCCGGGCGCCCGCACTGCTCGGCAGCGGCGAGTGGAGCCTCAACCCGGGGCCCTTCAACATGAAGGAGCACGTGCTCATCTCCATCTTCGCCAACGCCGGCTTCGCCTTCGGCGGCGGCAACGCCTACGCCGTCGGCATCATCGACATCATCCGCGCCTTCTACCACCGCCACATCTCATTCTTCACCGCTTGGCTCCTCGTCATCACCACGCAGGTACCTACCTACCTAGCTTACTTCTTCGTAGAATTTCTTGCTATTGCTTCAATGGCTGCTTCAATTCAAGGTGCTCGGATACGGGTGGGCGGGGCTGATGCGCAAGTACGTGGTGGAACCCGCGCACATGTGGTGGCCGAGCACGCTCGTCCAGGTCTCCCTCTTCCGGTGAGCGCAAGTTTTACCGCCACACTACTTTTGAAGAGGAAGAATATTGAGAGCATCATCATGATGCATGAGTTGGACGATCTCTTTCCTCTTCACACGATAGATAGCCCTCTCGCCCTCTCAACAACTGATTCAAGGATGGATGGGCTTTAGTAACCCACCACGAATCTATTAAAAATGGACTAATTATAAAACTAATTGCACAGATGGAGACTAATTTGCAAAATGAATCTATTAAGCCTAATTAGTCCATAATTTGATAAGATGATGCTACAATAAATATATGCTAATGATTGATTAATTAGTCTTAATAGATTCATCTCGTGAATTAACCTCCATCCGATGTAATTAGTTTTATAATTATCTTATATTTAGTCCTCCTAATTAGTATCCGAAGATTCCATGTACTAAACTTTAGTCCCTGGCCAAACACACCCTAACACTACATACCCTGTTATTGCTCTTTGCTAATCCCATCATAGTTCGTACTGGTTTTCATGACTAGCTCCACCTATAACTGACCTAACCTAGGCACTATCATCTAGTCATTAGGTGATGCTGAAACTTGTCAGCCTGTACTGCAGTGCCGCTGGTTAGAGGTTCGTCGTCTAGGTACTGCTACCGCTTAACGAAACTGAAAAACCAGCATCCCCTTTCATCAGAACTCGAGATCCCAAAGCGTCAGCCCATGATTGCGGCGCAACCACTCCGACGGCCGGCCCCGCTTCGTCGTCCCGGCATCATGAGTCCCATTCACAACATTGTTTTCCCTGCATCACTAGATGATAAAGGGGAGGCCTCTCTTACCAGTTTGCCAGTCGTCTTCCCGTGAAGTCCACCAGGCCTTGCGAGTTGAGAAAGCCACACCAGCCGTGGCCGCATCCGCAACTAGTTTAGTGATACTTTGCTCAGCGCCCATCTGCATCTATACAGAAACGCAACTTGCATTGGTGTGGCTTGCTGTCTTGCTCAGCCTCTGAACCTGGCTATCTTTATCTCCCGTACGTGATCCAGACGCTAGACCAAACGATCAAGTCTCCGTGGCGTAGGAGAAGCCAAGCTAGCCTCGAGTCGCCGGATGGTCTGCTCCGTTCGTGCCATGGGGCCGGTCCAAGTCCAGGATAACGGGACGGGTGGGGACAGCGACGCCGGGGTCGGCGTTTTTCTGCCAGTTCTAGACGAGCTCGCTTGTTTTTTTTCCTTGTCACTGGTCCCGTGCCGCAGCCGGTCGGCGCCATGTGAACGGCTGAACGCCCGCCCACACGCGCGCATGGCTGCGGGTCTGCGAGGCCTGACTTACACTGCGCAGCTCTGACCGAGAGCAAGTGGGTGGGTTTCAGTAGCCGACTGCTCGCGCGTGGTCCGGGCGCGCGTCCAAGCGGCCTTGAAAAGTCGGGCGCGGCAGCGGTCCTTGCACATGCTCGCAGACTTGCGTTCCTGGCTTCGTGCCCATGCCTGTTAGGCTTGGACTAGTTAGAGGTTTTCTTACGCGCTCTGAAAGAGACGCCGCGTATTACTGACAACAGATAAGAAACATGGCATTGTATTCTGGTATATAGCTAAGCAGAATTTGATATGGGATCTTATAGTGTCGCTCTGCCATCCCGCACAACGATTGTTTAAACGGGGTGATCACCTGTGTAATCTAGTATTGTTGCGAAGGGATTAGAGATCTGCTAGCTGATCGGAGCCTGTCGGTTGCATACATTCTAACTGAGGATTGCTGTAAGAATGGATTGTATCCAAATTTCTGCATCGCTTCTACAGCAGCAGTATTTGGTCTGGCAAAACTTACCTCGGGTTAGTATTTGGTCTGAGCATACCATTCAGGACTAGTATCTTGTTTACATAAGCAAACTTGGGGATCAAATACGAAGAATTCTGAACGACTGCAACTTTTCACCGTACAATTGGTAGCCTCAAAATGAGACATAATTGATCTATTATTACAATGATACAGTCTGATTCAAGAACCAGCTATAGTCACAGTACCCACTGCATATTTTTCATGTTTCAGCTGTAGAAATGCCACTAACAACAGCTCTGATCATGTCCTCAATGTTGAACCAGGGCACATCACGAGAAGGATGATGCCGGCACAGGTTCGCGCCAGATCTCCCGCTCCAAGTTCTTCATGGTGGCGCTCGCGTGCAGCTTTGTATGGTACGCCGTTACAGACTACCTCTTCCCGGCCCTGACGTCCATCTCATGGGTGTGCTGGCTCTTCTCCAAGTCCGTTACAGCGCAGCAGCTTGGGTCAGGCATGGAGGGCCTTGGCCTCGGCGCCTTCACACTCGCCTGGTCCACGGTCTCCTCCTTCCTCTTCAGTCCCCTCATCTCGCCCTTCTTCGCCACCGTCAACATCTTCTTTGGCTATGTGTTCTTAGTCTATCTGATCATGCCGATAGCATATTGGGGGTTCAACCTGTGCAACGCCAAGACGTTCCCCATCTTCTCTTCACACCTGTTCATGTCAAACGGCACCAAGTACAACATCCCTTCAATTGTCAACACTCAGTTTCAGCTTGATAAGGATGCGTACAATCAGCATGGCAAAGTCAACCTCAGCATATTCTTCGCACTCAGTTATGGGTTCAGCTTCGCCACCATTGCTGCCACCATAACGCATGTCGGGCTCTTCTACGGAAAGTATGGCATCTCAACTCAGTACATAGAAAACAACCACATGCTATGATTACGTATGGCTTCTGAACTGAAATGCATGATGTTTCTCTAAGACGGGACATACCTATGTGCAGGGAAATCTACCACCGCTTCAAAGCATCGCAGCAGGAGACGCCTGACATCCACACAAGGTTGATGAAGAAGTATGATGACATCCCTGCATGGTGGTTCTACTCGCTGATGGCGCTTTCAGTTACAGTGGCCCTCCTCCTCTGCACTGTACTGAAGCGCGAGGTCCAGCTCCCATGGTGGGGTCTCATCTTCGCGTGTGGCATGGCATTCATCTTCACCCTTCCCATCAGCATCATCACTGCGACAACCAACCAGGCAAGTAACAGATTAGCATGCTCTGATGTCTTTGATGCTTCAGGTATTGTCTTGCATTGTGATCATCTATGTAAATAAGCTGACAGACCCTCCAAAATGCATTGGGCAGTCACCTGGTCTGAATGTGATCACTGAGTATGCCATGGGTCTGATTATGCCGGGCTATCCTATTGCCAACGTCTGCTTCAAGGTTTATGGCTACATGAGCATGTCACAGGCTGTTGCTTTCCTCTCGGACTTCAAGCTTGGCCACTATATGAAGATCCCTCCCAAATCCATGTTCCTTGTTCAGGTAATAAATGGAAGTCCCTAATGCATTGTTCTTGCAAGTGAATTGGTGACATGTATAAAAAGCAAAAGGTACTAACCTTCAGGTACTGTATTTGATTAGTTTGTTGGTACTATCGTGGCTGGCACGGTCAACCTTGGGACGGCATGGTGGCTGCTCGGCTCCATCAAGGACATCTGCTCGGATTCACTCCCACCAGACAGCCCGTGGACATGCCCTCGTGACCGTGTGTTCTTTGATGCATCAGTGATATGGGGCCTTGTCGGTCCGAGGCGCATCTTTGGGTCAGCTGGGAACTACGGCGCCCTCAACTGGTTTTTCCTCATTGGCGCAGCAGGCCCAGTTATTGTATACGCTCTCCACAGGATGTTCCCCAACCAGAGGTGGATACCGTTGATCAATCTGCCAGTGCTCCTTGGTGCAACGGCCAGCATGCCCCCAGCAACGGCTGTGAACTATAACTCATGGCTGCTCGTTGGCACCATCTTCAATTTCTTTGTGTTCCGGTACCGGAAGAAGTGGTGGACAAGGTACAACTACATTCTCTCTGCTGCGCTTGACGCTGGAGTTGCATTCATGGGGGTGGTGCTGTACTTCTCACTGACAATGGAGAACAAAAGCATCGATTGGTGGGGCACAGCTGGAGAACACTGTCCTCTAGCCTCGTGTCCTACAGCTAAAGGGGTGGATTTAGGTCCCGATAGTGTCTGCCCAGTGTTCTAAGTTTAGAGTTTAATGACTCAAGGTACAGCTGCAAAAATAGTTGATCAATTGTTGTGTTGTATGAAGTATAATACAGCTACATAAACATCATAGCCTTGTATACTTATAGTCAATTTCATAGGAAAGAAAGATCTAAACAACTGCCAACAACAATGGTGTTGGTCTAACATGTTGGTCATATGGGCAATGCAAAATTGCAAAGGCATACTAGTTCCTGAATGCATACCCTCCAAACCATGCACCTCAAATAGTAAAATGTAGGAGGACAATTTCATGGAAGAAAAGATCTAAACAACTGTCAACAACAATGGTGTTAGTGTAACAAGTTGGTCATTTGGATAATGCAGGTATGCCAGTTCCTGAATGCTACAAATTTTACTCATGCCATGAACAAACCCCCAAGACCATGAATCTCAAAATGTAAGAGGAGAGCATCAGTTTTTATGGTGATAGCGGATTTACACTGAGAAAAATATTGGTTTGCAACTTTTTTTTTTTGGAGTACGCAGGAGAGCTGCTTTGCAACTATATGTATTCTACAGGGTACATAGACAAACTATTAGGTCCCGTTTGGAACCTTGGAATTGAATTTGATTCTAATAATCATAATTTAAATACAAATCTACGAAGCTAATATGATTATATACGGAATATATTTGTATACTATTGTTGATCATATGATGGAGATACTTATATGCTATATTTCTACTATAGAGTAGTGAGTCAAAAAGTTTGATATAAGTTACGGAAAAGAAATATAGCTTGATGGCGTATAGAATAAATTTTCTTCTCCATACTATAAATTTAGAATAGATTTAGGATAGACTTATATCTAAATTTTGGAAAGGGTTGGAAAATGGTGTGATGTTAAATTCTAAGCCAAATAGCCTATTAAATAAATTTTTAATTCCTTCAGAAAAGAATAAGAGGATACAAACGGTCCCTTACGGAAATCACACAGATTTAGAAGATTCATCTACGCAAAGGTGAAACGTACGTACCATTACAATTGTGCATAAGGTAGGAAGGTGAAACCTGAAGAGACGAGAAACTCACGGGATCGGGCAGGTCGAAGCCAGGCTTGCGAGATCTACGTCGGGCGGCCCCGCTTGAGGAGGCAGGGGTGGTTCGCGCGGCGTGGAGGAAGTCCATGAATCCTCGATGTTGTGGAGCAACCGCTCCTCAACACCTTAGAAAGAAGGAAGAAGGCCGCCTTGGCGCCTTCTTTGCCAGCCGCGCCGCGTGCCCCGGCAGCAGCGCCGGTGAGTTGGGCGCCCGCAGTATCTGCCGGTCCAGAGACAGCACCACCGGTCAGTTCTGCTCCAGGCCCTTCGCCATTGCCCGGGGCCTGGCCTGACGCCGCGTCGCCGCCAGCCGACCACCGCGCCGCGATGGATGCACAAGAAGCTGTTTGGGCCGTCGACGGAAACGGCAACAGGGGCTACTGGGCCTGGGGTGGTAAACCGCCTTATCGGCCCACGAGGTCCTACGAATACCGGCGGCAAATTCACCTTAACGCCTCCATTTCCGTGGTCCCTCCTGTCATCCTTTTTCTTCCACCTCCCCAACCCAAGCATTGATCAGAGATTCAGAACTCTGCCGCGCACCCTGCATAATGCATCGACTTGCTTGACTTGACGAAATGAACCTGCCAGTGCTCAGTGGAGCGACAGGCCGCAGCTACGGCCTTGATCAGCACGGATCGTGGTTGCTCGATCACCGGCAGGATCTTGGATCCCTTTGATCCTGCGGTATCGGAAGAAGGGGTGGGAGATGCGCGCCTCCACCTATCCTCTTCGAACTGGTCGAGGGAGACGGAGCTCGGTTGGCGTCACTGCAGCGGTCAAGTAACGCGGCTCGCGTGCCCCGCGGGAGAAGGCGTGGTGCTAGCTCATCAGTCGTCTCGTCTGACCCCTCCGACGACATGGAAGTCCTCCATCCTTGCTCGGCAGTGCGCCTTCACCAGAAACACGCACGCACGGAAGCATGCTCATGTCTCGATCGGCAGCTCGGCACTGGTCGTGTTTGCCGCAGTCTTCAGTGTTTGTCCAAAGCGCATACACTTAAGCTCAGTTTCTGCATGCACGGTGCTTTCCCAGGGCAGCCTAACCTCCCCGTCATTGCGCCTGAAAGATGTCATGCGGCGAGGCTCCCTCTCGCCGGCCTCGGTCATTACCAAGTCTTCCATCCATGCATGATTGCTGATGGCTCCCCGGCCCTGCCCGTTCCGTTCTCACAACAGGTAGACAGCAGCAAGCATATCCAAAGCAAGCATGTGGTAGGGCCTAAAAGACACACGACTGCTAGTATACCGGCAACCAGCATTCCGTTTCTGAAGTGCTCCGGCCAGGATTAGAAGCTTCTACAGCGTTCTTAGATTATAGCTGTGGACCTGCGGCATCCTTGTGTCTTTTGGCGCTAGCTAGCTTGCTTAATCTCGACCGCGCTGGTCCATGCTTAGCCGGATAGAGCCGGGTGAATGGGGCTCGAGCTCAGCTGCTCGACGGGGCGTGGGCTGGTTTCCACTAGCGTACAGCTGTGCCACGTGCGGCAGCGCGAGCAGGCACGCCGGGCCGTTGGACAGCTTGTCATGATGCCATTACGTGGATTACACGTAACCGCCCCTATCACTCCTTGCTGGGTCGTCATCAACGACGCCGTCCGCTAGGAGACGACACGGGTGGTGCTCGCAGTCGCAGGCGCGCTAGCGGGGCATGGCCAGGGTCAGGTGGCACGGGCGGCGCGGTGGGCTCCTGGGCCCAAGTGGTTAACCCCAGGAACAGTGTTTCGGTCCGGGGATGAACGTGGCAGAAGCGTTAGCACGAAGGAATGGAAGTGGGGGCCCCCCTGCTGCCAACGGGCAACAGCGCCAACGGCCCCCCTGCTGCTGTCCACGCTGCTCGGGACAACTTGAAACTGGGCCAGCGTCGCCGCAACCGTCGTGGGCTCTGGCTGGATGGGGCCCCGGGGACACAGCATATCTATAATTGGGGGCCCTCTGCACGCCCGCCCAACGGCGACGCGTCTCGCGTGAGTTTGTGCGCTGGTGGGCTTCGGATCACAGAACATGGGCCTGACCATCAAAACTACGGCCCGGCTGTGATGGAAGAGACCGGACCGGATCCTCCTCGTGAATTCTGGAAGCCAGCCACGAGCGACCGACACCGACGCGGAGGAGTCGTGGTCCAACCCGGCTGGCGGGCTGGGCTGACCTTAACCACCAAGGCACGCCGCGACCGCCTCTCCCTCAAATCATAAATACCCTCCCATCGCGACGCCGAGGCTCAGATCAGATTCCGACCACCCAGGTTCTGTTCCCAATCTCCTCGTGTTCGCTCGTGTCGCGGTTTCCAGGAACGCCTCCGGCTCGTCGCTCCGCAGAGATCTCCGCCCCTGCAAAGGTATCGACTCAGTTCCTTGCTCCTTGCTCTGATCCGCATCTGGTAGAGATGCTGCTCCGATCGATGCGATTTCTACGGTTTGAACCGATCTAGCCTAGGGTTTCTCGATGACTCAGTTATTTGCGATTTGCTTGTTTTTTAATATTCATGCACAAATTACTTACAATTCCGGTCCGATACTTGTATCGTGGCATGCTTTTGGCCTGTGATTCTAGCAAATAAGTGATCCTGGTATCGTGACATGTTTTTGGTACAATCTTATAGGTGTATTGGGACAGGTAAATGTAGTGATATATGTTGTGTAGATCTGTGATACTTTTATCTGTTTCCACTTTTATATAAGTGCTTCAGAGAATCATGGAAGATGAGACTAGTTTGATCATGGAGTTTATTGTGATTAGGAATACATGATTTGGTATATTTTGGGGATCAGGTCATTTTATTTCTGAATGGAATCGTTTTATGCCAATGAAGCTAGTTTAGGGATTATAACGCAGTATGATTTTGTATTCTATAAAACCTCAAAGACTGCTGTTACTCATTGATGCTTCCAGAGACATCATAATCCATGGATTCTACCTAAATTTAGTCTAGCCCTTTCGATGAGACTAGTTTGTTGCACGTTTGTTTCCTCGCCTTCCGTCGTCGCTAGGAAGGACAAAACTTATTGTGCTGTCTACTTTTGGCATGTCTGTCTTATTTCCATCCTTTGTTTGATCATGTTAGTCTGTTCAAACAAATCCTGTTGTAGTTATCAGTACATCTGTGTCCTCTATGTAGCATCTGGACTTTTGTGATGTTATATTTCAATTTGCTCAAATACAAATCATATCTCTACATATACGCATATTTGCAATCAATCTGATATTATTCTATTTGTCTGAAACAGATGCAGATCTTTGTTAAGACCCTCACTGGGAAGACCATCACCCTGGAGGTGGAGAGCTTAGACACCATTGACAATGTCAAAGCCAAGATCCAGGACAAGGAGGGCATCCCCCCGGACCAGCAGAGGCTCATCTTTGCTGGCAAGCAGCTAGAGGATGGTCGCACCCTGGCAGACTACAACATCCAAAAGGAGTCTACTCTCCACCTTGTCCTGCGTCTGAGGGGTGGCATGCAGATATTTGTGAAGACCCTCACTGGGAAGACCATCACCCTGGAGGTGGAGAGCTCCGACACCATCGACAATGTCAAGGCCAAGATTCAGGATAAGGAGGGCATCCCCCCGGACCAGCAGAGGCTCATCTTTGCTGGCAAGCAGCTTGAGGATGGTCGTACGCTTGCTGACTATAACATCCAGAAGGAGTCCACCCTCCACCTTGTCCTCCGTCTGAGGGGTGGAATGCAGATATTTGTGAAGACCCTCACTGGGAAGACCATAACTCTTGAGGTTGAGAGCTCTGACACCATTGACAATGTCAAGGCAAAGATTCAGGACAAAGAGGGAATCCCACCTGACCAGCAGAGGCTCATCTTTGCCGGAAAGCAGCTTGAGGATGGCCGTACTTTGGCTGACTACAATATCCAGAAGGAGTCTACTCTTCACTTGGTCCTCCGCCTCCGAGGAGGGATGCAGATCTTTGTGAAGACACTTACTGGGAAGACTATCACGCTCGAGGTCGAGAGCTCTGACACAATTGACAATGTCAAGGCAAAGATCCAGGACAAGGAGGGCATCCCACCGGACCAGCAGCGAATCATCTTTGCTGGAAAGCAGCTGGAGGATGGGCGGACATTAGCTGATTACAATATCCAGAAAGAGTCTACTCTTCACTTGGTCCTCCGCCTCCGAGGAGGGATGCAGATTTTTGTCAAGACCCTCACTGGAAAGACCATCACACTTGAAGTTGAGAGCTCAGACACGATTGACAACGTTAAGGCCAAGATCCAGGACAAGGAAGGCATCCCACCAGACCAGCAGCGGCTTATCTTTGCTGGGAAGCAGCTCGAGGATGGGCGCACATTGGCAGACTACAACATTCAGAAGGAATCTACTCTTCATCTTGTCCTGCGTCTCAGGGGAGGGATGCAGATCTTTGTCAAGACATTGACTGGCAAGACCATCACCCTGGAGGTGGAGAGCTCCGACACCATTGATAATGTCAAGGCCAAAATCCAGGACAAGGAGGGAATTCCTCCAGATCAGCAGAGGCTCATCTTCGCTGGGAAGCAGCTGGAGGATGGACGTACCTTGGCAGATTACAACATCCAGAAGGAATCCACTCTTCATCTGGTCCTCCGCCTCCGAGGTGGCCTTGTTAACTAAGGGGTCAAGCAGGAATGTCCTGCTGCAGAGTTGATGTGGTTGGAACTTGTAGTGTGATACCCTAGTACCTCGCAGTATTCTGTGTTTCATCGTGTAAACTCTGCTATTACTTTTGCTATCGTACTCAGTATTCTGGTTTCTTTTCAGCCACTTTACAGGTGCTGAATGTTGCAATTATGCTCGTTCGTGATATTCTGTTGGCTTCTTTGTCATTTGTTGCAGTTTTTCTTCCCCTGGCAACAATAATTACTTTTGTGCTCATTTGTCTAGATCCAGAAGCTTGAGGGAGTGTAGTATTCAACATGAATGCATTAGCCTATTTGGTCATTGCGTTTATTCTGCTAGTAGCTTATCGAAGTATCTGATGTTTGAAAGTAGTCATTTAGGATATTCGTTTGTTTCAGTTTGTGCTTGCTTGATCAGCTTTCAACTATGATGTTTATGGCACGGTGTGGTGGGGCACACCAGCTTTTCTGATAGATCAATTTACTGGCATAGCTATCTTCGACGGTTTTATCGTTCGGATTGTGCTTGGGTTTAATGTCGAACGTGTGAATGTCACTGCCCATTTGAACGCAGGCTGAATTTGTCAGTAGTTGTAGTATATGACTTATATGGAGTAATGTCGGGGCTGGAGAGTTACTAGCATGAAAACATGGCTGCAAAGCATGACTTAAATGGAGCTGAAAAATTGCACTAGTTTGAAAATTTTACTGCAAAACATTCTGCTGCAAAACAGTCTATCGCTGCAACTTCTGGAGAAGAATGTAAAGGCGTACCAAATATCGGCCTTGACACCCTGGCCAGCAGATACAGCTCGCCTTGCTGCATCTGCGCCTGCCGTCCAACCACCATACCAGGCCCAGCCACACTAGCAGAATATTGATTCAGGGCTCCTGAACTTCTATTAGAATGGAGCTTATCCATCCACACCAGACAGCACTGGCTTTATAGTAATCGTCAGGGGCGATCCCAAATCCCCAATGCGCAACTTGAATCAACTTGCAAGATCAATCGGACAGCTTGGATTTCTCCACGCGTTCCCTTTCACCTTGGCTTCCGCGCGCGAACCAGCGGGTGCGTGCAGCTCCCTGGCTAGGTCAAGACCCAATCTGAAAGCGAGCAAGCGCGCTGCCTACGAAGTCCTCCCCTGCAAACTTGTGGCTCCATTGCCAGTAGCTGTAACATGCTGTGTCGGTGGAAGAGCGAGGGAATGGAGGCCTACGATGCACGGATACTGGATACTCCGATACTGATACTCCGATACGGCGATACGGCAGCTACGAAAAATAAGGATACTCCGATACTCCAAAATATAAAAAATAAAAATAAAAATAACAATAAAGATAATTAAAGAAAGCATGGTTCAATAACACATTCCAGACAGCATAGTATTTTGTTCTTGCAATAAAGTTCTAAAGAGAAATAACTAATAATATGAAATAGCAAGTAACATTTAGCTGCATGGCTGTTGAGTCTACGGGCTGCAAAATGAGTGGTTATGGGCCATAAAGTATCGAAGAGGTATCGAAGTGTATCGAATAAGTATCGGGATTAATTTTATTTATTTTTCTGCCCTTATTTTCTGATACTTTACCGATACGGTATCGGAGGAGTATCGGTGTATCGAAGTATCGGATACGTATCGAGATACTGATACTGTGGTTCGGTGCAGTATCGGTGCTTCATAGATGGAGGCAGCGACGCTTGTCTGCAGGCCTGCTGACTTGCTGAGTAGAGCCCGATTCATGGCAGCGTCCATAGAGCTCTTGTTTAGATTGCAAAAAATTTGCAATAGTGACACTGTAGCACTTTCGTTTGTATTTTGACAAATTTTATCTAATCATGAACTAATTAGGCTCAAAAGATTCGTCTCGTGATGTACAATTAAACTGTGCAATTAGTTATTTTTTTACATACATTTACTGCTCCATATATGTGTCCCAAAATTGATGTGATGGAAAGAGAGTGTAAAAATTATAACATTTAGGATGCATCTAAACAGGCCCAGAGCATCCCCGCGTCGTTTTCCCGCCCCTCAAGGCCTCCGGCTGACATCACACAACACTAGTCTGAATGTCTGAGCAATTTAGGCTGGAGTTGCATGCGTTTCCCCTTTCCCCTCAAGGCCTCCGGCTGCCGGAAGGCCCGAACCGTCGCTGGCGGCGGTGATGTCCATACAAACCTCGCCGCACGCTCCCAGGCGTGCATTTTGTCCGTCAATCTAGGTAGGAACGAGTCGCGCCCGTCCGTGCTGGTCGTCGTGGTAACCAACATTCGAGGGTCGAGACGCCGTGTCTCTTGTTCGTAACCAGCTGCTATAAACTTATTCGCAATTAGAAGCCTGCTATGTTGTCAGATCTCTCCATCCTTGTAGCTTAGTATTACTTTTATTCATGCACAATTGCTAGCTTCACTGAAAAGCTTTGTGCTTGGCGGAGTCGGAGATTTGAAGTGCAGGGATCCTTGGAGACCATATTCTTGGGCACAACCATGGTAAAAGACACCACTGCCTTCTCGATCCCACCAAAGGAATCACATGGACGTGGTCAGAGACACAGAGCCAATTAAACCGAGCCCTAGTACAGACGTTATTAGCGCAACAAGAACAACGCAGACAAACCGGATATGAACAGCTTGATCTGCCAATCAATGGCTGTTCCCAGCCAATCCTCGGCCGCCTTGCATCCCCCCGCATCTCGGGAACGACGTCCCCGTCTATCGTTCTGGATCCAGGCTGCAGCGCCGGGACATGTAAGGCTAGTCGCACCGTGGACCGCCACACGCGACTCAATTGCAAATCCACCGATGAAACTCCCGCACCGCGTACCTGTATATGGCACTGGATGCTTCCGTTCGCTACAGTAAATCAGCAAACCCAGCGTTGGCGGATGAATGCTATCGTCTCCACCGCAGCAGCCTCTCCTCTCGCGCCGGCCTTGCGAAGTGTCCGCGCAGCACCGTCTTCTCTCCAGCCCTGTGGAGCGGTGCCCTGTTCGTTGGTTTTGTTGAGATGCAGATCGAAATACAGGGGTACGGCCGCAGCGTTCCATGGAAGAAATCTGGAAAGGTCGATGGACCATGTGGACCATGCTCCGTTTACAGACTCATTTAGCGCTGGAGTGGTGCGACTAGCCAGTTGCAGGCAGATTCCTCCGGAAAACAGGCAAAACCCACATGCCAGGTCGCGATCCGGCGACCTTGGACGGGCGTGCGATGCGACGCGGGGCAATGTCGCGCGCGCGGGGGTCCTGTCACGGATGCCGAACACGCCGGCGGCCGGCGCCGGTGCGTTTACTCGTCAAGAGCTCGCGCACTATGCATTCACATGGAGCAAAGCGATCGGATCGAAAGGTTGGCGATCTGCAGAGTTGCCATGGCTGTTGGCTGCTACCATGGCGAGAATCTTGGGATCCGGGTAGTCAGGTAGTCACCACTCGTCAGCAAAAGGTTGGCACAGCAATCAGATTCCGGCCGGATTCCATCGGTTTCCTTCAATTAAATGGAAATACTCCAGCTTTATCGCGTCATAAATCGCACCCGCATAGCACAGACCACGTGACGCGACGCCTCTCCCAGTTGCCAATTAAATTACACAGTAATAACGCGGCGCCGCCGTGGTCGAAGCATCGATATATACGCGCCCACGCGCGCGCGCCTCACTCGCAAGCCGCGGCGCGGAAAGCTCTTCCTCGCTCGCGCTCAAAAGCGCAGCGGCACGCGCGGGCAGCTGGGCCGCCGGCATTATTCAATCCGCCCACGCGCGATGGGTGAGATCGGCGCGGACGACCGCGGCCTGGCGGCGGCCGGCAAGGAGGAGGAGGGCGTCGCCGGCGGCGGTGGCGGCGGCGAGGAGGAGGAGGAGGCGTCGCCGATCGAGCAGGTGCGGCTGACGGTGCCGTCGACGGACGACCCGTCGCTGCCGGTGTGGACGTTCCGGATGTGGAGCATCGGGCTGCTGTCGTGCGCGCTCATGAGCTTCCTCAACCAGTTCTTCACCTACCGGACGGAGCCGCTCATCGTGACGCAGATCACGGTGCAGGTGGCGTCGCTGCCCGTGGGCCACTTCATGGCCCGGGTGCTGCCGCGCACCAGGTTCCGGGTGCCCGCACTGCTCGGCGGCGGCGAGTGGAGCCTCAACCCGGGGCCCTTCAACATGAAGGAGCACGTGCTCATCTCCATCTTCGCCAACGCCGGCTTCGCCTTCGGCGGCGGCAACGCCTACGCCGTCGGCATCATCGACATCATCCGCGCCTTCTACCACCGCCACATCTCATTCTTCACCGCCTGGCTCCTCGTCATCACCACGCAGGTACCTACCTACCTAGCTTAGTTCTTCGTAGAATTTCTTGCTATTGCTTCAATGGCTGCTTCAATTCAAGGTGCTCGGATACGGGTGGGCGGGGCTGATGCGCAAGTACGTGGTGGAACCCGCGCACATGTGGTGGCCGAGCACGCTCGTCCAGGTCTCCCTCTTCCGGTGAGCGCAAGTTTTACCGCCACACTACTTTGCTGCTTCAGTAAAAACCAAAGCTGGTGCTGTGCTTCCTTTCTGTGTTCTTGCCTTCGGCTTTCTAAATGTTCTTTTCCTCAATTACCGCGTTCTTCAGTTTGGTTAGATTTTGGTTACCGTTTGCGGTTGGATTTTCGGAGGCCGGTGAGACTAACGCGCTCCTTGGGTTCTTTAAATTTTACTGCTCTTCACCTCGGGCTGGTCCTTTGGTTTCTCCTACAGGTACAGCCACGCCAGCTCGCGTGCGTCTGTAGCTTTGCATAGAGCATCTAGTAGTACAACTTTAACTCACTTTCTGACTATTTTTTTTTGCCAGTAAGGAGTTAAAAAATACAGAGAGGTGAGAACTATGGGCGCATAGTAAACTGACAAAACTTGCGATGGAACCCAACACGAGGTGTTTGGTTTAGCGATCTTTGACACTTTCATGTGAGCTTACCGATCTTTGACAGCATAGTGGATGGATGACATGTTCGCATGTTGCCGTTCTTCTTTCCCTGGAGATAAGCGTTACATAGGGTTGTCACCAAAGCGTTGGTTTGACGTAGGAGAATCTAATCTGGCTGGCCGATGGCATTAACAAGACAAAAGCAAAGTTAAGCGGATAAAATTTTGAAGAGGAAGAATCTTGAGAGCATCATCATGATGCATGAGTTGGACGATCTCTTTCCTCTTCACACGATAGATGGTCCTCTCGACCTCTCAACAACTGATTCAAGGATGGATGGGCTTTAGTACCCCACCACGAACACGGTTGTGTGCAGGCACTGGATTGAGCGATGGATTACGGACTGGCCGCTGATGGGTGCGTAATGGAATCCTAATAACTGCAGAGAAATTTTCAGCTTAGAAATCCGTGTCCCCACGCACCAAGGACAAGTTTGTTCGGTCCAAAAAAGAAACGGGCCGAGTTTTGTTTTCAGACGTGCACTGCGTGCAAAACTTTTCTTTTTCGTATCAACTCTGGTATCGGCAGGCGTATTCCAGGCCGACTGGTATAGCGGTACATGGTTGTTTTTCTTAAGAAAAGAAAGCTGGGACTAGTGTGGGTGGGGGGAAAGTTTGCCCTCGTTAAGGCATTTCGTCGCAAGATCGTTTGACGAGCGCACAAGAGAAGAGTAGCTCGGCTTTTGTGTTATACCTGTGCAGCGGTGACAGGTCATCGATCTGCACTGCAAATCTGCAACTTTACCAGCACTTTAAAGAGAGTAGAGTTTTGTTTGATTTCACGGATTAAACTTTAGTCCCTGTCACATCGAATATTTGGTTACTAAATTATATATTAAAAATAGACTAATTATAAAACTAATTGCACATATGGAGACTAATTTGCAAGATGAATCCATTAAGCCTAATTAGTCCATAATTTGATAAGATGATGCTACAATAAATATATGCTAATGATTGATTAATTAGGCTTAATAGATTATCTCGTGAATTAACCTCCATCCGGTGTAATTAGTTTTATAATTATCTTATATGTAGTCCTCCTAATTAGCATCCGAAGATTCGATGTACTAAACTTTAGTCACTGGCCAAACACACCCTAACACTACAGACCCTGTTATTGCTCTTTGCTAATCCCATCATAGTTCGTACTGGTTTTCATGACTAGCTCCACCTATAACTGACCTAACCTAGGCACTATTATCTAGTCATTAGGTGATGCTGAAACTTGTCAGCCTGTACTGCAGTGCCGCTGGTTAGAGGTTCGTCGTCTAGGTACTGCTACCGCTTAACGAAACTGAAAAACCAGCATCCCCTTTCATCAGAACTCGAGATCCCAAAGCGTCAGCCCATGATTGCGGCGCAACCACTCCGACGGCCGGCCCTGCTTCGTCGTCCCGGCATCATGAGTCCCATTCACAACATTGTTTTCCCTGAATCACTAGATGATAAAGGGGAGGCCTCTCTTACCAGTTTGCCAGTCGTTTTCCCGTGAAGTCCACCAGGCCTTGCGAGTTGAGAAAGCCACACCAGCCGTGGCCGCATCCGCAACTAGTTTAGTGATACTTTGCTCAGCGCCCATCTGCATCTATACAGAAACGCAACTTGCATTGGTGTGGCTTGCTGTCTTGCTCAGCCTCTGAACCTGGCTATCTTTATCTCCCGTACGTGATCCAGACGCTAGACCAAACGATCAAGTCTCCGTGGCGTAGGAGAAGCCAAGCTAGCCTCGAGTCGCCGGATGGTCTGCTCCGTTCGTGCCATGGGGCCGGTCCAAGTCCAGGATAACGGGACGGGTGGGGACAGCGACGCCGGGGTCGGCGTTTTTCTGCCAGTTCTAGACGAGCTCGCTTGTTTTTTTTCCTTGTCACTGGACCAGTGCCGCAGCCGGTCGGCGCCATGTGAACGGCTGAACGCCCGCCCACACGCGCGCATGGCTGCGGGTCTGCGAGGCCTGACTTACACTGCGCAGCTCTGACCGAGAGCAAGTGGGTGGGTTTCAGTAGCCGACTGCTCGCGCGTGGTCCGGGCGCGCGTCCAAGCGGCCCTGAAAAGTCGGGCGCGGCAGCGGTCCTTGCACATGCTCGCAGACTTGCGTTCCTGGCTTCGTGCCCATGCCTGTTAGGCTTGGACTAGTTAGAGGTTTTCTTACGGGCTCTGAAAGAGACGCCGCGTATTACTGACAACAGATAAGAAACATGGCATTGTATTCTGGTATATAGCTAAGCAGAATTTGATATGGGATCTTATAGTGTCGCTCTGCCATCCCGCACAGCGATTGTTTAAACGGGGTGATCACCTGTGTAATCTAGTGTTGTTGCGAAGGGATTAGAGATCTGCTAGCTGATCGGAGCCTGTCGGTTGCATACATTCTAACTGAGGATTGCTGTAAGAATGGATTGTATCCAAATTTCTGCATCGCTTCTACAGCAGCAGTATTTGGTCTGGCAAAACTTACCTCGGGTTAGTTAGTCTGAGCATACCATTCAGGACTAGTATCTTGTTTACATAAGCAAACTTGGGGATCAAATACGAAGAATTCTGAACGACTGCAACTTTTCACCGTACAATTGGTAGCCTCAAAATGAGACAATTGATCTGTTATTACAATGATACAGTCTGATTCAAGAACCAGCTATAGTCACAGTACCCACTGCATATTTTTCATGTTTCAGCTGTAGAAATGCCACTAACAACAGCTCTGATCATGTCCTCAATGTTGAACCAGGGCACTGCACGAGAAGGATGATGCCGGCACAGGTTCGCGCCAGATCTCCCGCTCCAAGTTCTTCATGGTGGCGCTCGCGTGCAGCTTTGCATGGTACGCCGTTCCAGGCTACCTCTTCCCGGCCCTGATGTCCATCTCATGGGTGTGCTGGGTCTTCTCCAAGTCCGTTACAGCGCAGCAGCTTGGGTCAGGCATGAAGGGCCTTGGCCTCGGCGCCTTCACACTCGACTGGTCCACGGTCTCCTCCTTCCTCTTCAGTCCCCTCATCTCGCCCTTCTTCGCCACCGTCAACATCTTCTTTGGCTATGTGTTCTTCGTCTACCTGATCATGCCGATAGCATATTGGGGGTTCAACCTGTACAACGCCAAGACGTTCCCCATCTTCTCTTCACACCTGTTCATGTCAAACGGCACCAAGTACGACATCCCTTCAATTGTCAACACTCAGTTTCAGCTTGATAAGGATGCGTACAATCAGCATGGCAAAGTCAACCTCAGCATATTCTTCGCACTCAGTTATGGGTTCAGCTTCGCCACCATTGCTGCCACCATAACGCATGTCGGGCTCTTCTACGGAAAGTATGGCATCTCAACTCAGTACATACAAAACAACCACATGCTATGATTACGTATGGCTTCTGAACTGAAATGCATGATGTTTCTCTAAGACGGGACATACCTATGTGCAGGGAAATCTACCACCGCTTCAAAGCATCGCAGCAGGAGACGCCTGACATCCACACAAGGTTGATGAAGAAGTATGATGACATCCCTGCATGGTGGTTCTACTCGCTGATGGCGCTTTCAGTTACAGTGTCCCTCCTCCTCTGCACTGTACTGAAGCGCGAGGTCCAGCTCCCATGGTGGGGTCTCATCTTCGCGTGTGGCATGGCATTCATCTTCACCCTTCCCATCAGCATCATCACTGCGACAACCAACCAGGCAAGTAACAGATTAGCATGTTCTGATGTCTTTGATGCTTCAGGTATTGTCTTGCATTGTGATCATCTATGTAAATAAGCTGACAGACCCTCCAAAATGCATTGTGCAGTCACCTGGTCTGAATGTGATCACTGAGTATGCCATGGGTCTGATTATGCCGGGCTATCCTATTGCCAACGTCTGCTTCAAGGTTTATGGCTACATGAGCATGTCACAGGCTGTTGCTTTCCTCTCGGACTTCAAGCTTGGCCACTATATGAAGATCCCTCCCAAATCCATGTTCCTTGTTCAGGTAATAAATGCATTGTTCTTGCAAGTGAATTGGTGACATGTATAAAAAACAAAAGGTACTAACCTTCAGGTACTGTATTTGATTAGTTTGTTGGTACTATCGTGGCTGGCACGGTCAACCTTGGGACGGCATGGTGGCTGCTCGGCTCCATCAAGGACATCTGCTCGGATTCACTCCCACCAGACAGCCCGTGGACATGCCCTGGTGACCGTGTGTTCTTTGATGCATCAGTGATATGGGGCCTTGTCGGTCCGAGGCGCATCTTTGGGTCAGCTGGGAACTACGGCGCCCTCAACTGGTTTTTCCTCATTGGCGCAGCAGGCCCAGTTATTGTATACGCTCTCCACAGGATGTTCCCCAACCAGAGGTGGATACCATTGATCAATCTGCCAGTGCTCCTTGGTGCAACGGCCAGCATGCCCCCAGCAACGGCTGTGAACTATAACTCATGGCTGCTCATTGGCACCATCTTCAATTTCTTTGTGTTCCGGTACCGGAAGAAGTGGTGGACAAGGTACAACTACATTCTCTCTGCTGCGCTTGACGCTGGAGTTGCATTCATGGGGGTGGTGCTGTACTTCTCACTGACAATGGAGAACAAAAGCATCGATTGGTGGGGCACAGCTGGAGAACACTGTCCTCTAGCCTCGTGTCCTACAGCTAAAGGGGTGGATTTGGGTCCCGATAGTGTCTGCCCAGTGTTCTAAGTTTAGAGTTTAATGACTCAAGGTACAGCTGCAAAAATAGTTGATCAATTGTTGTGTTGTATGAAGTATAATACAGCTACATAAACGTCATAGCCTTGTATACTTATAGTCAATTTCATAGAAAAGAAAGATCTAGGGCCTGTTTGGAGACACGTCTAAGCCGCCACCGCCTGACCTTAGGCGCGCCACGCAATGTTAGGTAGGCGTTTGGAGGCACGCTAACGTTAGCACGCCACACTTTTGTTTGGCACGCCACAGCGCTTCGCCACGGCAAAACACGCCACGGGTGCGGCGCTCGATTGGGCCGCCGCACCCAAAAATCACGCCACACCATCGCGAGCTCGTCCTCCCGTCCGCGCCGGCGCAGGTACCGCCGCCGCCTCCTCCCCGCCGCCTCCTCCTCCCCGGACCGCCACCGGGCCACCGCCCGCCACGCCCCCCTCCCCACTGGATCCGCCCGCCGAGCCTCGCGCTCCCCCCCCCCCCCACCCCCGCGGGATCCACCGCCGGGGCAGATCCCGCCGCCCGCGCCCCCCTCCGCCCGCGGCCGCCTACGCCCGCGCCCCCCTCCGCCGGCGGCCCCCTCCGCCCGCGCACCGCTCCGCCCGCGGCCCCCTCCGCCCGCGGCCCCCTCCGCCCGCGGCCCCCTCCGCCCGCGCCCGCGGCCCCCTCCGCCCCCGGCCCCCTCCGCCCGCGGCCCCCTGCCCCCTCCGCCCCCGGCCTCCTCAGCCCACGCCCGCGGCCCCCTCCGCCCCCGGCCTCCTCCGCCCCTGGCCTCCTCCGCCCGCCGGCCCCCCTCCCTGGCCCGCCCCCTCCTCTGCTTCTGTGAAGGCCCCCCCCCCCCTCTGCTTCTGTGAAGTGTACCCCCCCCCCCACCGCAACCAACCCAGATTAGTGCGTCTACCCCCCCCCCGGATGATTCCCCCCCCCCCCCCGGGCCAATTGATCATTTGTTTCCTTGCATATGTCTAACCCCCCCTCCTAATTGAAAATTTTATGCAATTTTCTTACCCCCCAATTGATCATTTCGTGCACACAAGTAACATTTTTCCTCCTTTCTGCAGGTGTTTTTTCAGCGAGAACAGTCATCTTCTCCTTTAATTTAAGGTATACCTGTTCTCTAGATTTTCCTTGTGTCGTATGTGTTGTATGCATTCTAAAATAGTTCTTAAATCTTTATAGATGGGTGCAATGGAGGATTATCTTGAGTATTATTATTATGATTATAACATTCGAAGAAGAAGGTTACTTATTTGCATAGCCATTTGTGTTTGCATGTTGTGGTACAAGTTACAAGAACATAGGTTCATGAGGAGGCCCAAATACGGTTCTTTATTAGAAAGAGATTTGGAAAGAGAAAAAAGGTTAAACCGTTTATATAATGGAACTGAAGCCAACTGTATTAGTGAGTTGCGCATGCGTAAAATTATTTTTCACCGGTTATGTGGTCATTTAAGATCCCGTGGATTGTTAGAGGATAGTATCAATGTGTCAATTGAGGAACAAGTGGCTATGTTCTTGAAATTTGTTGGTCACAGATGGACAAATAGATCAATTGGGTTTGAGTTCTTACGCTCCGGAGAGACTGTTAGTAGATATTTTAATACTGTTTTGGATGCTTTATGTGTATTGTCTCGTGATATTATTGTCATGAGAACTACGGAAACACATCCAAAGATATCCACCAGCCCGGGAAGATTTTTCCCATACTTTGAGGTAATATATATAATCCAATGAATTCATTTTTCTATTAATTTGTAGTAGTCACTAACAGGAGCACTTTTTTCTTTTGTGTTAGAAATGTGTAGGAGCATTGGATGGCACACATATACCGGCATCGGTTCCTATATATATGCAAGATAGGTTTAGGGGTAGAAAGCACTATCCAACACAAAATGTCTTAGCTGCCGTAGATTTTGACCTTAAGTTTACATATGTGCTGGCCGGATGGGAAGGATCAGCTCATGATTCCTTTGTGCTCCAAGATGCATTGTCACGGCCATCAGGCTTAAAAATTCCAGAAGGTATAAGTCGAGTCATTGATATACCGTGTTTTAGCTTCCAAAATTAATAGCTAATTGTAGTTCAATCTAATTGTAGGTCACTACTTTTTAGCCGATGCTGGTTATGCTGCTAGACCTGACATATTACCTCCATATCGAGGTGTCCGGTACCATCTTAAGGAGTTTAAGGGTACTAGACGACCGGAGAATCCAAGAGAATTGTTCAACCTTCGCCACTCCTCTCTTAGGACAACGATTGAGCGGGCATTTGGCATACTCAAAAACAGATTTAAGATACTTACAAGTCAACCATTCTTCCCTTTAAAAACACAAGTCAAGATAGTTTTGGCATGCTGCACTTTGCATAACTTTATAATTGATGATGGACCTGATATTTATGTTTATGATGATGCGACATGGTTTCAAACTCTTCCAAGAAGCAATCGTTCACATGGGGATATTAATAGGGACAACCAGCAATGGGCAATCCTACGTGATCAGTTAGCTCAGCAAATGTGGGATGAGTGGGATCAAAATTGATGCTTGTGCTGCTGCTTTGAGAAATTAGATTAAGTGTATTGTATGGCTTTATGGAGACCTTATTTAATTATTTAGAGATATTATTATGTGGCTGTTTTGGGATCCTATTTAAGATATTTGTGTTGCTGTTTTGAGACCCTATGTAATTGAATTGTGTTAATGTTTAATTGTATTACAAGGCTGTTTTAACACCATATTTAATTGTACTATGTGGTTGTTTTGAGACATTGATATAAATTGATCTTGAGTACAGATATGGTCAAGGGTAAGGAAAAGGATGAAGGTGATGGCAGCACTCGAGAGAGGACCATTCTATGGGATGAGGATCAAACTAAATATATGCTCGGTTGGTTCATTGATTACATAAAGGAGCAGCATGCTGGTTTCAAGATCAAAAAACAGCATCACTTCAAGTGTTCAGAGGCATTGAATAGGCAGTTCAATATGGGGGTAACTGCTACTCAAGTTGAGAGGCATTTCAGACATTACAAGGAAAATTGGAAGTTTATTAGAACAGCATTAAGCAAGAGTGGTAACACATTTGACAGCTCAAGATCCATGGTTATCATATCAGAATCAGAGAAGGCTAACCTACAGGTATTCTCTTTTTCCGATCTTTGTTGTTAGTTTGTTGCTAAATGAATGAAAACTTGTTTGTTAACAAATAGCATATTACTGTATGCAGATCAGGGCAAGAAGGCTCCTGTGCAAGCCCATCAAATTCTTCAATGAAATGCAACAACTATTCCTTAATAGCAGTGCTGATGGTTCTCTTGCCATGGACGCTAACACTTGTCTCGATGAGACACAAGCTGATGAAGATAATGATTATGATGATGACATATGCAATGAGTTGTCCAGCTATGCTCCGCCTGAAGATAATCTAGGTGATGATTCCGACACTTTACCTTCTCCTATAAGTGGCCAACCCAGCATGGCATCCCAAGTGGCTGAGCAAAGCTCATCTAGCTCGGGAGTCAAGCGTCTAAGAAGTGAGGGAAAAGCACAGAAGAGAGATGTGAGACCAAAGAGCCGCATGTCTAGGGTAGGAGATGCAATCACAACTGCTTTAGTGGAACTTCAAAATAAAATCAAGAAGCCACCACCACCTCCACCATCTATGCGCAACTCTGATGATATATTATGGCAAAGACTTGAGAACATGACTTTAACTACTGACCAAAAGCTGATGGTAGGAACATTTCTAGCATCCAAAGAACAAAAGGGGATGCGTAGTTTCTTATCAGGCTCATCCGAGGTAACATTCCAGTCATGGGTTTTCAAGTTTCTTAGCGATTCGGGGATGTGAATTGGCTATGTATGGTGGACTGCTATTTTGTTTAAGTACTCAGGTAATACTTGTTCTATTTCAGTATTCATTGTGAAAATTGTTTACATTTTGCTAAGTTCAATTTGCACTTGTATTAGGCTCATCGAGTTTTCAGCTAGGAGGATGTGGTCAATGAAGACTGGGAGTTCTTTTGCACGCATTGTAGGCTGCTCCACTCTTTTGTTAAGCAATGAGTGCTTCTTTTATAGGCTCTGCTTGACGGTTCATGGAGATGGATAGTTTTGGTGATAGCTGTTGCTTCACCCTTTTGTGAACTTTTTAATGGATGTTAAGAGGTGATATTTGTAGTCTGCTCTTACGCACTTATGCAATCAGTTGTTATGAATGTTACATGTGTTATGGAAGTTGTGACATATTATTAACATGGTATGGCTGTTTATATGGATTTGGCCACATGTATTATGAGCTTGTTGTATTTTGTTTGAATGGTATACTCAAAAATTGCTTACAAAATTATGTGGCATAAATGAAGTTAGGCAGTGAACCAAACAGCTGCCAGTTTGCCTAACTTGAAGTGAGGTAGCGGTCCAAACAGCAGCCACACTTTTTCCATGCACGCCTAACCTTAGGCGTGGCAATGAACCAAACGCAGAGCTTACGCTAGCCCCCTTAGGCACGCCACATGTGTGGCAAGGAGCTAACGTTAGGCGTGGCGCCTTAGGCGCGATTCCAAACAGACCCCTAAACAACTGCCAACAACAATGGTGTTGGTCTAACATGTTGGTCATATGGGCAATGCAAAATTGCAAAGGCATACTAGTTCCTGAATGCATACCCTCCAAACCATGCACCTCAAATAGTAAAATGTAGGAGGACAATTTCATGGAAGAAAAGATCTAAACAACTGTCAACAACAATGGTGTTAGTGTAACAAGTTGGTCATTTGGATAATGCAGGTATGCCAGTTCCTGAATGCTACAAATTTTACTCATGCCATGAACAAACCCCCAAAACCATGAATCTCAAAATGTAAGAGGAGAGCATCAGTTTTTATGGTGATAGCGGATTTACACTGAGAAAAATATTGGTTTGCAACTTTTTTTTTTGGAGTACGCAGGAGAGCTGCTTTGCAACTATATGTATTCTACAGGGTACATAGACAAACTATTAGGTCCCGTTTGGAACCTTGGAATTGAATTTAATTCTAATAATCATAATTTAGACATAAATCTATAAAGCTAATATAATTATATAGGGAATATATTTGTATCCTATTGTTGGTCATATGATGGAGATATATGCTATATTTCTACTATAGAGGAGTGAGTAAAAAAGCATGATATAAGTTATGAAATAGAAATATAATTTGGTGGTGTATAGAATAAATTTCCATCTCCCATCCTATATAAATTTAGGATAGACTCGTATGGAAAGGGTTGGAAACTGGTGTGATGTTAAATTCTATGTCAAATAGTCTAATTTATTAAGTAAATTTTTAATTCCTTCAGAATAAGAGGATACAAATGGTCCCTTACGGAAATCACACAGATTTAGGAGATTCATCTACGCAAAGGTGAAACGTACCATTACAATTGTGCATAAGATAGGAAGGTGAAACCTGAAGAGATGAGAAACTCACGGGATCGGGCAGGTCGAAGCCAGGCTTGTGAGATCTACGTCGGGCGGCCCCGCTTGAGGAGGCAGGGGTGGTTCGCGCGGCGTGGAGGAAAGTCCATGAATCCTCGATGTTGTGGAGCAACCGCTCCTCAACACCTTAGAAAGAAGGAAGAAGGCCGCCTTGGCGCCTTCTTTGCCAGCCGCGCCGCGTGCCCCGGCAGCAGCGCCGGTGAGTTGGGCGCCCGCAGTATCTGCCGGTCCAGAGACAGCACCACCGGTCAGTTCCGCTCCAGGCCCTTCGCCATTGCCCGGGGCCTGGCCTGACGCCGCGTCGCCGCCAGCCGACCACCGCGCCGCGATGGATGCACAAGAAGCTGTTTGGGCCGTCGACGGAAACGGCAACTGGGGCTACTGGGCCTGGGGTGGTAAACCGCCTTATCGGCCCACGAGGTCCTACGAATACCGGCGGCAAATTCACCTTAACGCCTCCATTTCCGTGGTCCCTCCTGTCATCCTTTTTCTTCCACCTCCCCAACCCAAGCATTGATCAGAGATTCAGAACTCTGCCGCGCACCCTGCATAATGCATCGACTTGCTTGACTTGACGAAATGAACCTGCCAGTGCTCAGTGGAGCGACAGGCCGCAGCTACGGCCTTGATCAGCACGGATCGTGGTTGCTCGATCACCGGCAGGATCTTGGATCCCTTTGATCCTGCGGTATCGGAAGAAGGGGTGGGAGATGCGCGCCTCCACCTATCCTCTTCGAACTGGTCGAGGGAGACGGAGCTCGGTTGGCGTCACTGCAGCGGTCAAGTAACGCGGCTCGCGTGCCCCGCGGGAGAAGGCGTGGTGCTAGCTCATCAGTCGTCTCGTCTGACCCCTCCGACGACATGGAAGTCCTCCATCCTTGCTCGGCAGTGCGCCTTCACCAGAAACACGCACGCACGGAAGCATGCTCATGTCTCGATCGGCAGCTCGGCACTGGTCGTGTTTGCCGCAGTCTTCAGTGTTTGTCCAAAGCGCATACACTAAGTTTCTACTGTTACCCTCTTATTAAACTGTTGTCCAACATACTCCACTTTTACACTAGAGAGGGCAAATACACAATTCCTATTTTGCTTCTTCTTGCTCATGTTCATAATTAGTGCATTTCCCCATTTGGACTGGTTATTTGACTGGTTTAGGATTTTGAACCCCTCTAGGCAGGATAGACGGGATCCACAGGGAGACTGCACGACGAAAATGGCTTAATATGGTGTTTAGACTGAGAATCACCGAAACAACTCATTTGAGGATGCTCGAGTGCATTGCGTATCGAGACAACCACCAAGCAGCCACTTTTGTGATGGTAACTAAATCAATTGTGATATGATTTTAATTCTGATCGGCCATTTCACAAAGCGACTGTGAATCATGTTAGGCCTGCAATGAAGTGATTTGCATCTTGTGCTGCTCAGGACAGAGTTAGTTGTGCAACAGTTATGGACATTGTAGTTCCAAGACAAACCATCTGGTCGGGCAGAGCTTTTGTAGAGCTGCTCTGATCATTAAGAACAATACAATTGGCACTAAGGTCGACGATACCATCAACATTAGTGATGGATCAAGCACATTAACCTTTTAAATCAGTGGAGGATTCAATAAATCCAAGAAGATGGGAAGTGTACTTGATCCGGGACATCAATCTGGTTCAAAGCTCATGCTGTAGTAGTTATACTGTACAGACTGCATGTTTTCATGACATTATGGTTCGCCTACAGAAATGTTGCTAACAACGGCTATAATCATACTCTAGATGGTAAACCAGAGCAATGCACGAGAAGGAAGAAGTCCCCATGGGCTCGCGCCAGATCTCACGTTTCAAGTTCTTCGTGATGGCCCCCATCTGCAGCTTCGCATGGTATGCCGTTCCAGGTTACCTCTTCCCGGCCCTGACATCCATCTCATGGGTGTGCTGGGTTTTCTCCAAGTCCGAGTCCGTGATGGCACAGCAGCTGGGGTCGGGCATGAAGGGCCTTGGCCTCGGCACCTTCACACTCGACTGGTCCACAGTCTCGTCCTTCCTCTTCAGTCCCCTCATCTCACCCTTCTTCGCCACTGTCAACATCTTCTTTGGCTATGTGTTCTGTCTACCTGATCATGGCAATAGCATACTGGGGGTTCAACCTGTACAACGCCAAGACATTCCCCATCCTCTCCTTGCACCTGTTCATGTCAAACGGCACCAAGTACAACATCCCTTCAATTGTGAACAGTCAGTTTGAGCTCGACAAGGACGTGTACAATCAGCATGGCAAAGTCAACCTCAGCATATTCTTTGCACTCTCTTATGGGTTAAGCTTCGCCACTATTGCCACCACCTTCACCCATGTCAGCCTCTTCTACGGAAAGTATGGCATCTCAACTTAGTACATAGAAAACTAACTCATGCTCTGATTACATGAAGTAAAAACTCCAATTATGTAAGTCTTCTGAACTGAAATGCATGATTTTTCTCTGAGACGGGACATACCTATGTGCAGGGAAATCTACCACCGCTTCAAAGCATCGCAGAAGGAGAAGCCTGACATCCACACAAAGTTGATGGAGAAGTATGATGACATCCCTGCTTGGTGGTTCTACTCACTGATGGCGCTTTCAGTTACAGTGTCCCTCCTCCTCTGCACTGTACTGAAGCACGAGGTCCAGCTCCCATGGTGGGGCCTCATCTTCGCGTGTGGCATGGCATTCCTCTTTACCCTTCCCATCAGCATCATCACTGCAACAACCAACCAGGCAAGTAACAGATTAGCATGTTCTGATGTTTTTTAGATAATAAAAATAAAAAGGACAGATGCTTCAGGTATTGTCTTGCATTGTGATCATTTATGTAAAAAAAGCTGACAGACCCTCCAAAATGCATTGTGCAGACACCTGGTCTGAATGTGATCACTGAGTATGCCATGGGTCTGATTATGCCGGGCTATCCTGTTGCCAATGTCTGCTTCAAGGTTTATGGCTACATGAGCATGTCAAAGGCTGTTGCTTTCCTCTCGGACTTCAAGCTTGGCCACTATATGAAGATCCCTCCCAAGTCCATGTTCCTTGTTCAGGTAATAAATGAAAGCCCCCAACGCATCGTTCTTGTAAGTGAACTGCTAACATGTATAAAAGAAACAGAAGTTACTAACCTTCAGGTATTGTATTTACTTAGTTTGTTGGTACTATCGTGGCTAGTACGGTCAACATTGGGACGGCATGGAGGCTTCTCGGCTCCATCAAGGACATCTGCTCGGATTCACTCCCACCAGACAGCCCATGGACATGCCCTATTGACCATGTGTTCTTCGATGCATCAGTCATCTGGGGCCTTGTCGGCCCGAGGAGCATCTTTGGGTCAGCTGGGAACTACGGCGCCCTGAACTGGTATTTCCTCATTGGCGCAGCAGGCCCAGTTATCGTATACACTCTCCACAGGATGTTCCCCAACCAGAGGTGGATACCATTGATCAATCTGCCAGTGCTCCTTGGTGCAACGGCCAGCATGCCCCCAGCAACGGCTGTGAACTATAACTCATGGCTGCTCATTGGCACCATCTTCAATTTCTTTGTGTTCCGGTACCGGAAGAAGTGGTGGACAAGGTACAACTACATTCTCTCTGCCGCGCTTGACGCTGGAGTTGCATTCATGGGGGTGGTGCTGTACTTCTCACTGACAATGAAGAACAAAAGCATCGATTGGTGGGGCACAGCTGGAGAACACTGCCCTCTAGCCTCATGCCCTACAGCTAAAGGGTTGGAGTTGGGTCCAGATAGCGTCTGCCCGGTGTTCTAAGTTTGGATCTCTAGGTACAGCTGCAAGATTAGCCGATCAATTCAAGTCATGTTGGGCCATAAATTTGTGTCATATGCTGTATAGTACAGCTTGCCCCATGAGTAAACATCATAGCCCTGTATACTTATAGTCGATTTCACAGAAGGAAAGATCTAAACAACTGCCAGCAACAATGGTGTTAGTGTAACATGTTTTTCATTTGGGCAATGCAAATGCATGCTAGTTCCCGAATGCTACAAATTTGCTCATCCCATGAACATACCCTCCAAAACCATGTAGCTGTAAGAGAAGAACAATTTTCACATAAGGAAAGATCTAAACAACTGCCAGTATCAATGGTTTTAGAGTAACATGTTGGTCATTTGGGCAATGCAAAGGCATGGTAGTTCTTGAATGCTAAAAATTTACTCAGCCATTGAACATACACTCCAAAACCATGCACCTCAAATGTAAGAGAAGACAGAAGAGTATTAGTTTACATGGTGACAGCGGATTTACACAGCGAAAAAATGGTTTGCAACTACAATATATATGTTCTGCAGGGTACATAGAGAAATTACTAGGGAAATGACACCGATTTAGGACATTCATCTACACATAGGTGAATCATACCTTACAATAGCGCATGCCAACTGCTAAAGGCATGCCATGTTCTACGCTAGGAATCTAACAGCCCAAGAAATGGCTGCAATATTAGTTATGAACTTATGATCCATTCCAGTTATGCTAGCGCCACAAATTCCTGGTATGTGAAATACAGTTGATGGCACAAAATGGCAAAATCTTAACACTAGTGCAAATAACAATGATGTAAGGCATCAATCATTTGGGTAGCACAAAGTCATGCTACTGATGCCGATACCTGAATGCTACAATTTACTCCATCCTTGCAGAGTGCCTCCAACCATGCATACCAACCTCAAATTTACGAAGAGCACCACCAGCTATTCAATGATTCAAGTGACAGCATATTCACAGCTAAAAAACTTCTTCATTTCAATTTGCAAGTTACAGTACATATGTTCTGCAGTCTGCATAACAGTCTGCATAGAGAAACAAGCCGACATATGGAGCAGTAGCTTACTTGAACAGACGACACCAATCTAGCCATTTATCGGCATGCAGAACAACCAAATTTTACAATCGAGACTATAAGGGAAGCTGAGAGATGAGATACCCATGGGGATTGGGAACAGCGACTTGCGAGACTCTTCGTTCCTCTCTACGGGACGCGGCCGCGGTTGAGGAGGCCGAGAGTGTGGCGCGCGGTGTCGAGGAGGTCCCTGATGTTGTGGAGCGACCTCTCCTCGGCGCCGAAGATGAAGATGGCGCGGCACTCCGCCTTCTTCGCCAGCCGCGCCGCGTACCCCAGTGGCAGCTCCGGCGAATTCAGCGCCCGCAGGATCTGCCGGTACAGCGACAGCACCACCGGCCGGTTCCGCGCCAGATCCTCCGCCGTCGCCCAGATCAGCCCGCTGCCACCGCCGCCCTTCGCCATCCTTCCGCCGCCGTGGTCACCTCGCCGCACCACCCACTGGAAACGAGAGGGTTTTGGGTTGGGAATTGGAAGCCGTCGGGGATTTGGGGATGTCGGAGGAAGAAGACTAAGTCTAGAAGCGAGGAGCCATTGGGCCTGTATCTTCGTGGGGAGTAACTGGGCTGGACAGCCCATGATTATGCAACGGCCCAGGTGTTTTGTGGTCCCACACGTAGCCACGTCATAGCTCTCCAGGTTTAGGCAACCACCGGCATCACCGCATCAGCCTTGCTCCTACGAAACCGCCACCAAAATGCGCGCGGGACGGTTCCATTTCTGCCGCCCCATTTCGTTCCCGTTCCCAGACGGAGGGCGAGGCCGTCGGGATCGCATCAGCGGAGGTGAGCACTCAGATTTTGAAATTCCTTCCGTTTGCGATTGAGCGTGTTTCTTCTCTCTCACTGTTTCTTATTTTCCCTGAGCAAGTATGCTAGGTTATTTTACTGGTGGATTTGGATTTGGGGATCTTGGCTGCAGATTGATACCTGATAGATTATGCTCTAGGGGGCTCTTCTCGTAGTTGTCTGAATCTAGTTCATCGTTCTTGTTTGCGAATGCCTAGAATTTCGAAACCTGTCCATGTCCATTTGTAGATTCAGACATTTCAGATTTCCTACCAAAGGCAACACAACGTTCTCTTTGACTTAAATCATGTGTTATTGCTTCAAGCGATACTGTACAGATGCCCTTCACGCTTCACCAAAGTGGATGCTTGCAATTTCTGAAAAGGAACATCTGTAGTCATTTCTTCTTTTTTTCTCAATTTTCCTTTCGATGCTTAGCAACTTCATATTAAGATCGAGATTATTTGTCTGGACAAGGGATGGATTGTGTTTCTGCATTCCTCCCACTTACTATCTGTGTCAACCATTAGTTTACGATCAAACTGCTGATTATTCTTTTCGTTTCAATTTTTTTTTGAAGGCAAGCATGACTGGCACAGTAAAGGTCCACAATGTCTCGCTTAGTGCATCAGAGCAAGATATTAGCGAGTTCTTTTCGTTCTCTGGTGACATAGTATATGTCGAACTGCAAAGGTTAGTGCCGTATGATCTCCATGATATCATTTGTACAAAAACACACATAATTTGACCAAGAATGCTTTGTAGTTGTGATGAGCGGTCACAGTTTGCCTACATCACGTTCGGAGATAATCAAGGAGCAGAGAGGGCTATGCTTCTTACGGTATTCGTTCTTCCATTAGTTAACACAATATTTGATACAAACTACTGATGATGATGCTGATCATAATGCGCTTTAACTGTTGAATAAGTACCTGGGAATTACATAATTTTATCTCCACTAATTTTGTTGATGAAAAGATGAGCTACACTAATGCTTCTCTTTTTCTAGCTTTTGAGTCCTGGATTCAATATGAAAATAAAGCCTGCATATATTGTTTCTGCCATGAACAGTGTTTATTTTGTCATTGGTCACTAAGTACGAGTTTTCCCATCTTTCCTTGGATCTCCCTTTTGTGTCATAATATCTTTTCCTGTATTTCTCTTGCAAAAAAAACTTTTCCTGTTTTTCCTCCCAAAAAAAAACTTTCCTGTATTAATGATAAACTTTGTGACTTCGTACACTGTTAAACTCTATCGTGCAAATTTGTGTTAATGCAGGGTGCGACTATTGCAGATATGGCTGTCATCATTACACCAGCCACTGATTACAAGCTGCCAGCATCTGTTTTAGCTGATTTAGAGGTAGAATCATGTCATAATCAAATTTCACATTAGCAAATTGCTTTCAGAAATCTCAAACTCCTAATACTGCTTTTGCATTATCAGTCAAAAAATGTTGGTGGCATGGAATCCGCCATTCGGAAGGCAGAGGATATTGTCGGTTCTATGCTAGCCAAAGGATTTGTTCTTGGCATGGATGCCGTTGAAAAAGCAAAGGCTTTTGATGAAAAGCATCAGCTCACATCAACTGCAACTGCCAAAGTCGCTTCCCTTGACAAAACAATGGGCCTAAGCCAGAAATTCAACACCAGTACCATAGTTGTGAATGAGAAAATGAAGGAAATGGATGAGAAATACCAGGTTGCAGAGAAGACAAAGACAGCATTAGCTGCTGCTGAACAGACTGTCTCTACTGCCAGTTCTGCTATCATGAGCAACAGGTATGTCCTTACAGGGGCAGCATGGGTAACTGGTGCCTACAACAAGGTTGCAACCACGGCAACTGATGTTGGTGCGAAGGCAAAGGAAAGGATGGTGGCCGAGCAGGAGGGAGAGCATCGAGACCGTGAACTCGAAAAGACTCATTTGCCTGGAAGCTACGAAGCGGATGAGAAAGAGTGCAAGCTTCAGGAAGGCTCTGGAGATCTAGAAAGTCTGGAAACGACTCAGCAGGAGAGCAAGTACCAGGAGGGTGAACGTCAGATGAGTAATGTGCCGGGCAACACTGAAATGGTTAAAGACCAGACGAAAAATCAGGAGGGTGAAATCGCAGTGGCCCATGTGCAAGAAAACAATGAAATAGTTGAGAAGGAGCCTAACCACCATGAGACTGAACAATGCAAGGCCAATATTCCAGACAGCCTTCTGATGGCTGAACAAACTGATCAGGAGCACAAGCAACCGAGTGGTGAGTTTGCTAAGACCCATGTCCCTGGAAGCCCTGTCACTATTCCAGTCACCATGGCCACTATTGATGGTAATTCTAGCAAAAGTCCCAAGAAGCCTGAATCTGCCCAGGGATTTCTGTAGTACGTTACTGTAAATACAGATTAGAGTGACAATGGTAGTTTCTTTCAGTTCTTGCTGTTGAATCTGCTATCCTTCAGGCTTAACTGTTCTCAGGCAATGTTAGTTTTCCTTCAGCTCTTGATGTTGGATTTGCCATCCTTTAGTGTTGTTTTTAGGCAATGATAGTTTCATTCAGCTCTTAGCTGTTGAATGTGTCATTCTTCAATGATGTTTTCAGGCATAATGGAGATGATAAGATTGTAGTTCATTTAGTGTTGTTTGAGCATTATTTTCATGAATTGGTGATGAATTGTGGTACCTTGAGTTGTCTTCTACAGTTCTTTTCTTTGGTGATGATTGTTCCAGCATCTGTGCTGGAAGTATGCCAGTACCTGTCCATTTCAACCTTGTTCTGAGGCTGATTCAACTTTGGGATCCTGCTAAAAAAAAGGCATTTTGTATGCAAATCATGTCTCAGCTGGAAGGTTGTGAATTTGGACCATTATCCACTGCTTGAAGCCTTTGAAGTGTGGGCAATGCTAGGTTTGTTGGACCATCACCCTCCATCAAGCAGGGACTTTACATTGGACACGATGGTTGTGTCATATGGTCACAAATATCAGCCATGGTGTAACCATATTATCCCAATTCCCAAGGCCCCCTTATCTTCATGTTATACCATCTCATCATGTTGTGTTTCTGTGAGGTGTGTTATCCTTAATTACTAGAATCTTGTTAAGACGAGGAAAGCAACCAGTGGCATGAAGCCTAATGCTTACGAGGAAAGCAACCAGTGGCATGAAGCCTAATGCTTTCTTACTGGCTTATTTGAGCGCAAGATACGTTGCAATATCTGATTGAAAATGGAAAACATTCCACGAACACGCATCTGATAATTGCTAAGAAGTCTATAGCATCATCTTCAACCTCCGGTTCCCGGATCCCAGCCCGCCGCCGCCAGCGAAGCTCGACATATCTTGAAACGAACAGAAACGAAATCGCAAACCTTCCATCAGATGAGCAAATCACACGCGCGGAGGCGCGACGAGGAAGGGGGAAACGTACCGGAAGCGGAGGGGTCGCGCGAGCAGAGGAAGAGCAGGAGGAAGCAGAGGAAGGTGAGCAGCGGGATGAGGTGGATGGCCCTCTCCTCCCTCGCCGGCCGCGCCCGGTCGGCCTTGGAGTGCGAGGCCGACTCGTCCACGGTGATCGCCATCGCCTGGGCCGCGTCGCCGCCGCCGTCCTCCTGCTGCTGCTGCTGCTGCCTCGGCGGGCTCGCCGAGAGGCTGAGCTGCCTGTGCATTTTTGTTGGCGCGCGCTGGTGCGGGGTGGCCCGAAGCTTTTCGTCAGTGCGGTTGGGGGCAGGCGCGCTTAAATGCGGCGAAAGGGATTGGACCCGGCGCCTTGGTGGTTTGGTTTGGTTTGAACTGCAAGCAAAGGGAAGGGGCACGCAAATATCTCGCAGGTGAGGTGGTGGATGAGCATGTCAGCTGCAGCCGGATCGCGCCTAACCAAAAGCTGGCCTGCTGGTGGAGATGTGGGGGCAGCCGCAGCCTTGTTCACTGGTTGGACATGAACTGTTCGTAATTCGTTCATACCTCTCACGACTCACGGGTGTCGGTGCCTGGTAGTGCGTGTTCGGTTTGCAGAGGTGCGCGGCCGTGTGGGACGAGGGACTCGGACTCACAGACTCCGCATCGTTTCCGCCCCTTCGCGTCCACGCCGACGCCGCGTTCATAACGGAGAAATTTTGGTATTTGCACTCGATTCAAGCGCCTCACTATTTTTAATATCCGATTCGATTGACTTTCAAAATTTAACATCGAACCCACGAATTTTTCAATCCAGGAGTTTCTCTCCATTTTCCATCTTTTCTCTTTTTTCTTATTTTTTATGACCTGAACTGACAAATTTGCCACTAGCCTTATCCTCGTGTTAGGGACGAACCTAGGCGAGTCTTGCTGCTCCTTTCTTGTTGCTGCCTTTCCACCGCCGTCGCCATAGCTCTGAGCTGCGTATCACGGATGAACCTAGGTAAGTCTTGCTGCTCGTTACTTGCTGCTACCTTTCCACCGCCATCGCCATTGCTTAGAGCCGCGCGCCGCCCGTCCCTTTCCGCCGCCATCGCTAAGCCGTCAAGCTCATCTGTGCCGCCGGCTATTGGAGTAGCTATGATGTTGCAGGCATCATCCTCGGCTAGCCACACCAGTGGGACCACCATGGCTAGGGTTAGGCGAGAACAAGCATAGCTGCGTGAGCGATCCAAGTTTGGGTGGCCAAACCCTAGCAACGGCGAGCGGTGGCGGCAGGGCAGGGGACCTATTCTTGAGCGAGAGAGAACACGAGAGAGAGGGAGAGAAAGGAGGACTGGCATGCTCGTATTCATAGGAGCACAAAGAAGAGATAAGATCTAGAGATAAATCTATCCACTAATATGAGAAATAAGCGATACTTCCTCCGAACTCTTTTATAATTTTATAAGGTGTATTGCCGTTTTTACTTTTGGCCGATATATTAGGCGTGCGTACATTTCAATGGTGGTAGACTTCTTGGATAGAATGTATACGAAGGGATTATGCATGCGCGTCAGACCATTAAAGCAAAGGCAATTTTGTGTAGGCAGCTGATTGGGTGCGTGCGGTTGTGGAAAATGGAGTCGCCCTGCATGCCTGCAAAATGAACGAAGGGTGGAAACGATAAAAATTAATGCTTGAGTTAATTTTGTTTTGGTATGTGGAATTCTTCTCCGCGCGTCTTAGAAATCAGTCCGGAGGGAGTAAGAAATAAGAAAAGGAAGGAAAAAGATGGAAAATGAAGAGAAATCCCTGATTGAAAAAGTTGGTGAGTTTAATATCAAATTTTGAAAGTAGACCAAATCGTATGTCAAAAATACTGAGGCGCTCGAACGGGCCAATACGGCCACCACCACCGGAGCTGCGACCGTGACGCCGTCGTTCACCGCATCGAGGAGCGCGGCGGCCGGAAATACGGGGCTGTTTGGATGGTTGCCTAAGGCGCCACAGCCTAATCTTAGGCGTGCCACACCACGTTAGGCAAGCGTTTGGACATCCTACTAACCTCAGCGCGCCACAGATTGTTAGGCACGCCCCCACCAGCTCGCCACAGCGAAATCACGCCACGGTGCGGCGCTCGATTTGGCCGCCGCACCCTCTGGATCGCGCCACACTCGCCTCCGAACTCCCGTCCGCGCCGCCAGGTCCTCCTCCCCCCCCCCCCCCGGGATCCACCGCTTGCCGCGCCCCCCTCCGCCCGCCACGCCCCCCTCCCCCCCCCCCCCCCCCCCCCCGGGATCCACCGCCGTCGCGCCCCCCTCCGCCCGTCGCGCCCCCCTCCCCCCCGGGATCCACCACCCTCGCGCCCCCCTCCGGTCGCGGCGCCCCCCTCCGCCCATCGCGCCCCCCTCCCTGGCCCGCCCCCTCCTCTGCTTTTGTCTAACCCCCCCCCCCCCCCAACCCAAATTGATCAAGATAGTGCCTTTGTCTACCCCCCCCCCCCCCCGCCAATTGATCATCTGTTTCCCTGCATATGTCTAACCCCCCCTCCCAATTGAAAATTTTCTGCAATTTTCTTACCCCCCCCCCCAATTGATCATTTCCTGCACACAAGTAACATTTTTATTCCTTTCTGCAGGTGTTTTTTCAGCGAGAACAGTCATCTTCTCCTTTAATTTAAGGTATAACTATCTTCTAGATTTTCCTTGTGTCATATGTGTTGTATGCATTCTAAAATAGTTCTTAAATCTTTATAGATGGGTGCAATGGAGGATTATCTTGAGTATTATTATTATGATTATAACATTCAAAGAAGAGGGTTGCTTATTTGCATAGCCATCTGTGTTTGCATGTTGTGGTACAAGTTACAAGAACATAGGTTCATGAGGAGGTCCAAATACGGTTCTTTATTAGAAAAAGATTTGGAAAGAGAAAAGAGGTTAAACCGTTTATATAATGGAACTGAAGCCAACTGTATTAGTGAGTTGCGCATGCGTAAAGTTGTTTTTCACCGGTTATGTGGTCATTTAAGATCCCGTGGATTGTTAGAGGATAGTATCAATGTGTCAATTGAGGAACAAGTAGCTATGTTCTTGAAATTTGTTGGTCACAGATGGACAAATAGATCAGTTGGCTTTGAGTTCTTACGCTCCGGAGAGACTGTTAGTAGATATTTTAATGTTGTTTTGGATGCTTTATGTGTATTGTCTCATGATATTATTGTCATGAGAACTACGGAAACACATCCAAAGATATCCACCAGCCCGGGAAGATTTTTCCCATACTTTGAGGTAATATATATATATATATATACATAATGCAATGAATTTATTTTTCTATTAATTTGTAGAAGTCACTAACAGGAGCACTTTTTTTATTTGTGTTAGAAATGTGTAGGAGCATTGGATGGCACACATATACCGGCATCGGTTCCTATATATATGCAAGATAGGTTTAGGGGTAGAAAGCACTATCCAACGCAAAATGTCTTAGCTGCCGTAGATTTTGACCTTAAATTTACATATGTGCTGGCCGGATGGGAAGGATCAGCTCATGATTACTTTGTGCTCCAAGATGCATTGTCATGGCCATCAGGCTTAAAAATTCCAAAAGGTATAAGTCAAGTCATTAATATACTGTGTTTTAGCTTCCAAAATTAATAGCTAATTGTAGTTCAATCTAATTGTAGGTCATTACTTTTTAGCCGATGCTGATTATGCTGCTAGACCTGGCATATTACCTCCATATCGAGGTGTCCGGTATCACCTTAAGGAGTTTAAGGGTACTACACGACTGGAGAATCCAAGAGAATTGTTCAACATTCGCCACTCCTCTTTTAGGACAACAATTGAGCAGGCATTTGGCACACTCAAAAACAGATTTAGGATACTTACAAGTCAACCATTCTTCCCTTTAAAAACACAAGTCAAGATAGTTTTAGCATGCTGCACTTTGCATAACTTTATAATTGATAATGGACCTGATATTTATGTTTATGATGATGCGACATGGTTTCAAACTTTTCCAAGAAGCAATCGTTTACATGAGGATATTAATAGGGACAACCAGCAATGGGCAATCCTACGTGATCAGTTAGCTTAGCAAATGTGGGATGAGTGGGACCAAAATTGATGCTTGTGCTGCTGTTTTGAGATATTAGTTTAAGTGTATTGTATGGCTTTACAGAGACCTTATTTAATTATTTAGAGATATTATTATGTGGCTGTTTTGGGATCCTATTTAAGATATTTGTGTTGCTGTTTTGAGATACTGTGTAAGTGTATTGTATGGCTGTTTTGAGACCCTATTTAATTGAATTGTGTTGATGTTTAATTGTATTACAAGGCTGTTTTAACATCATATTTAATTATATTATGTGGCTGTTTTGAGATATTGATATAAATTGATCTTGAGTGCAGATATGGTCAAGGGGAAAGAAAAGGGTGATGGCACCACTCGAGAGAGGACCATTCTATGGGATGAGGATCAAACTAAATATACGCTCGGTTGGTTCATTGACTACATAAAGGAGCAGCATGCTGGTTTCAAGATAAAAAAACAGCATCACTTCAAGTGTTCAGAAGCATTGAATAGGCAGTTCAATATGGAGGTAACTGCTACTCAAGTTGAGAGGCATTTCAGACATTACAAGAAAAATTGGAAGTTTATTAGAACAGCATTAAGCAAGAGTGGTAACACATTTGACACCTCAAGATCCATGGTTATCATATCAGAATCAGAGAAGGCTAACCTACAGGTATTCTCGTTTTCCAATCTTTGTTGTTAGTATGTTGCTAAATAAATGGAAAATTGTTTATTAACAAATAGCATATTACCGTATGCAGATCAGGGCAAGAAGGCTCCTGTCCAAGCCCATCAAATTCTTCAATGAAATGCAAGAACTATTCCTTAATAGCAGTGCTGATGGTTCTCTTGCCATGGACGCCAACACTTGTCTCAATGAGACACAAGCTGATGAAGATAATGATTATGATGATGATATATGCAATGAGTTGTCCAGCTATGCTCCACCAGAAGATAATCTAGGTGATGATTCCGACACTTTACCTTCTCCTATAAGTGGCCAACCCAGCATGACATCCCAAGTGGCTGAGTAAAGCTCATCTAGCTCGGAGTCAAGCGTCTAAGAAGTGAGGGAAAAGCACAGAAGAGAGATGTGAGACCAAAGAGCCGCATGTCTAAGGTAGAAGATGCAATCACAACTACTTTAGTGGAACTTCAAAATGAAATCAAGAAGCCACCACCACCTCCACCATCTATGCGCAACTCTGATGATATATTATGGCAAAGAATTAAGAACATGACTTTAACTACTGACCAAAAGCTGATGGTAGGAACATTTCTAGCATCCAAAGAACAAAAGAGGATGCGTAGTTTCTTATCAGGCTCATCCGAGGTAACATTCCAATCATGGGTTTTCAAGTTTCTTAGCGATTCGGGGATGTAAATTGGCTATGTATGGTCGCAGGCTATTTTGTTTAAGTATTCAGGTAATATATGTTCTATTAGCCGTTATTGTGGATATTATTTGCACTTTACAAAGCTGGCATTTGCACTTGTACTAGGCTCATCGAGTACTCAGTCGAAGGTGGATGGTGTCAATGGACGCCGCTTCTTTTGCATTTTGTAGGCTGCTCCACTTTTTTTGTTACCGAATGAGCGCTTCTTTTGATGGCTGATGAAGATTGACGGTCTTTTCTGCTTCAAGTATCTTTTTCCTGCGAAGGTAGCTTGGTACTTAAGTTATAAAGAACTTTTAAGTGTTCTGACATTCCTTGAGAGATTCCGAGAGGTATTGGTACCTCCTGCCATCTAATGTCAATTAATGATGTAGAGGTGTCATGGATTTAAGGTGCTGAAGGTAAATTTGTAACATACAAGACATGATCTGCATGATCATATCTTTTGTTAGTTTCAATCCTTCCAACTGTTCAGGCACTCTACTATTTTACTGGTGCCTCAATCATTTTCTGCTCAATGAGTGCAAACTTCCTTAGCACTTTTGTTGGCACCATCGTTCGTCTGCTCATGGATTTAAGGTGCTGAATGTCTTGGTCTAGTATATGATTGATTAGATGGATAACATTTTTGTGCCTCAGTGCATGGCTATTTTGGCACCTTTTCAACAAAAAAGAAAAATAAGCAAAAGGCTGCAAGTGCATGGCCATTTGGTTTGGCGGGATTTGTGCTCTTACGTGCTAAATTGCCTACAAAATTGTTTGGCGCGATCGAAGTTAGGCAGTGCAACAAACAGTTACCACACATGTAATGATTTACCTAACTTGAGTTGTGGTAGCAATCCAAACGGCTGCCACACTTTTTCCAAGTACGCCTAACGTTAGGCGTGGCAACGAACCAAACACAGGGCTAAAGCGAATCAGCTTAGGCATGCTACATATGTGGCAACCTGCTGATCTTAGTCTGCGGCGCCTTAGGCGTCTTCCAAACAGAAGTGGCTCGCCGGCCTTGAGAGCACGCTAGGTGATCCGGTGGTGGGCGAGCACTACGGCGACCTGATGCTGCTGCCCTCCTTGCCGAGATGGGAGCCGGACACAAGTGTGCAGCGCGGCGGCCCGGTGCCGGACCCGCTCTGGCCGCGGTACAAGGATGGCCCAAGGCCCAACATAAGCCGTTGCACGGCCCAAACACCACCTGTCGCGCCCAACACACGACGCAGTTCAAACTCGCTCCTTCGACTGACGCCGTTCTGCTTTGTAGATGTGCTGCAGTTCCAGGTCCAGCACTGCTATTCTCTAGTGTCCTGCAATCACGGGCGTATGTAAGCCTTAGGTAACCTGCCACCCGTTCAGCGACCAACACACGCGCGGGCTTAGTGTTGCAGCAGGCAAGCGACTTCTACGCATGTCCAGATCGATTTGCCATCAGAAAACAAGCAGGGTAAAAGTAGCTACTACACGAGTTGTGAGCCACAATTACCAGTAGGGGAAAGGGTGACGCTCTAGCCCTTCACTGTGCCTACGATGCAAATCAAACCTGTAAGCCTCAAAAGATGCAAATCGAATCACATCACCAGTCTCTACCTTTGCACTTGCGGATCCTCCTCCACACTCAAAGGTGCCATCCTTTAGTTCCCTATCACAGAAACAATAAAGCTTCTGAAACAACAAGAGCTAGCAAAGCTGCCTTTGGAGAGAGCTAGCCCAGTGACGGCCACGGCGGCCTCGCACGTGCGAGGCGTGACGGCAGCCGCACCGCGCTCTGTCCCGGCGTCCCGTCCGGCGTCCGCCGACGCCGAGGCCCCCGTTTCGTCAGTACCGACGCCCGGCTGACAGCAGCAACGGTGACATCCTCCGTCCAAACGAAACTGCAACCGCCAACCAGGCCACACACCCTACCAATATTTTCTCCACAGCGACGGGTGCTCTGGACTGAACCGAGTCCAGACCCCAGCTTTGCCTAATTTCGACGGTACTAACTGCTGGGTGGTTGGATAAAAAAGGCCGGGGCGTGCAGGGCCTAGCGTTCGGAACCCAAAAGCGACACAAGCTGGAGATGCTGTGTGTGTGTGTCTTCTGTCTTGCTTGTCTGAGCCTGCTTTTCTTCTGAACCAAGTAAAACGAGCAGTTGATGACTTAGGTTGCGAGTAACAGGCTAGCACTCGTAGCCCTTGGTTAGCATTCTCGTGTTATTGTATATTTGTTGTGGATTCAGAGATAAAAGCATGGTGTGCATTTGCAGTGTGGCCTTGCTCGTAGTTCATCTTGCATTCTTGCCATGGATGCACTTGGGTGAATTTGCTGACACCATGAAAAAAAAAGGGAAAGGTTCCCAACTCACGATCTCCTGTGCTGCTTTTGGAGACGAGCCTCCTCTGCAATATTGTCCCGCTGATGTGTGGCCCCCAGCGCAGTGGGCCCGCATGGTAGTGGCACCGAGTCCCTTTGCAGTACCGCAGATGAACCGGTTCCGCTTTTGGTGGATTTTCTTTCTCTTTCCTTTTCCGTTCATAGTCCAACTTCTCAGAAAAGCCTCATTTTCTGAATTTTTAGTGGCATTCAGTTATATTGGGTGCAGACAGAGCCACAAAATTCCGCGGAGGCAAGTATATCAAGAACTGCATTTCCTTGCGCATTTACCATATACATCAGCATTGTGATTTATTTAACACGTTCCTTTCTACGTCGATAGGCTAGACTTTTGAGTGTTTGCAACACCAATAAACTCAATTGACTGGGTTAGCATTTCAACGTCAATAGGCTAGACTTTTGGTGTTTCTCAAAAAAGAGGAGGATTCATAGCTTTTCTTATGTTTGATTATTCCCATTTGCAGCTCTTTCTTCAACAGTCAAATAGTAGAAGTGTAGTACGTATCAGGACGCGTGATCAAACACTGCCACTACAGAAACAGTGGCCTATGTCCTATGGGAGTATGGGACATAGGATTTTTATGTGAAACAATTCATTTTTCATATGAAGTCAAAACATACAAAGGTTCCACAATTTTCACTACCCTTCCGAATCAATTAATTGATCGTGACAGGCTATAACAGCATATCTGTGTTAAATATACTCTTATCAATGACCAATATTAACAGCATGTGGAATCCCTTTCAAGTTGCTAGTCAGCATCCACCGCAAAATCCTACATGATGGTTCACACTTGCTTAGTTGCTTATGCTTATCTTTTTATTTTTAGGTTATATGCGCGTGGTACGGGGTATCCCCTGAAACCTATATGTAAGCATGTGCCCATCTTATGATCTAGAGAAAATGGACAGCAACGAGATGATTACCAAGATAAATTATTCTATGCTTCATTAAATCTTTTTTGAAAAGGTTCATAATTTAAGTAAATATAGCTATTGTAATCCATAGCTTCAACAAGAGTCAAGGAAACACCGGAGCATTTAAAAAAGGAAAATAAAAAAAGAAAATTGGAAACCTCAAACTATTAATTGGAATAATCCTGTGTCATTAAAGATAGGCCAATGGGGAAATATGTCATTCTTCTATTTTTGAGAGAACACACCAGTGCGAGCGCTTACAAAAAAAAAATGTCTGAGAAAACAAAACAACATCTACCAAAGATTCCCATGCCATTTCACATAATGTCAAACACTAAACCGCAGTAGCAGCACTAGAGCCACGTTCAAAACCAAAATCAGAGAGACGATACATGAACAAGTTTCATGCCTGCTCATCCTTTAGAAACAGAACACGTACCCATTGCTTAAAAACCAAATGCGTACCAAGTTACCGACGACTACTCACACCACATTCATCGTTAGATTGACCATGTTTCATGATGGGCAGCTTATTACTTTTGATCGGCATGACATCATACAGTCTAGCTAGTCTGTGATGCAGAACTGCAGACTATATAGAGAGTGTGATATGTCTACGCCTCTGAGGTCCTCCGTTTAGACTGCACTGTCTGCTTGTTCCACACTTGGATGGAGTAATAATAAATTATACTTGACAGCCAAAATATCTGACGATAAGCTTACTTGTACTAGTATCTTTATTTAGCACTTTCATTTCTAACTTACGACATTTTCCAAACGTACCCGTGCAGATGTTGACATGGTTTTTTTTTTTACTCGCACGGAAATCTCCAGAACATTCTGCTGGCGAAGAAAGCGGAGCACACTATCTGTTTATCAAAATTATTGTCAAATTATATGATTGAGTAAACTTTATGTCGTGAGTTTTCAATCAACCAAAGCAAGCATTGGCACCAAATTCAAAGTTCAAACATCTCCTTGTCATTGCTAAAGCAGCTGGACGGCCAGTTGTTCAGAATTCTGTTAGTTGGGGAGCAAGTAGGATATCTATCTATCCTTGAAGACTTGCTGTACCGAAGAGACAGGCAAACGAAACCGGTCAAATGAAGAAACGGGTCCCTGATAGTGATAGCTACTAGCCTACTAGTACTTGCAACAAGACAGGCAGCCATGCATGCAACTGGTTCAGTATCCTCTCTCCGAAAACAGATTCAGCAGCAGTTTATTCAGAAAAGACAAGCGCGCTGATTCAAGATGCTTCAACAATCTTGACGATCTGGGAAGATACGTTCACATGGGGGGCCTTCAGCTTCTTTACTGGAAACATGGCGGCAGTTGCACAGATCAACAAAAGGTAGGTAGCCAATGCCTCGGTGGAGAGACTGGTAATCCGGCCGGGACACCGGATTGGCAGCTCGGCGCGCCTCCGGAATCTCGAGATGCGCCGAACCAAGATGCCGTGGTTTACCGGTACGCAGGTCAGGCAGCAGTTGGACTATCCCTGTTGAGAAAACATCCCCCCTGTTTCTGACTGTTCTCAGCTAGCAGCCTTTCGTAGCCAGGTACCCATCAGGCTGCAGCCTACTCTGACGACTTGGGCGAAGCTAGTGACTGTGAGCGATGTCCTCGCAAGAATGCGAGATCTACTACCTATCCGTCAGCAAAACGTGACTAGTTCCGGCCTAGAGGACGACATGACGAGCAAACCGCATCCTGAGATGCGGGAGCGAAATGAAACGCTTGGAGCGAGCACGAGCAGGCCGGCGACCCGCATCCGGCGAGAGAGTCAATGCCATCGTGTGGGACAGTACATAGCAGGAGTTAGCGGGGTGGTTACATATGATACACCGCCGTCAGAAAGAGATCCGTGCTGCTGTCCGTTGACGATCACGAACGAGCGCGCGCGGCGGCGTCGCGTGTGCCTCTCTCTGATCGAGGGCGCCACACTCCCCGAACCGGACGGGACGTGCCACCACGCGGCGCGGCCGGCACCAGCTTGCTGCCTTGGAGTTGGAGAGCCGCTGCCGGCGTTGCAAACGACCATTTTTTGCCTGACTGAACAGTGAACACTGTGTATGCCTGTTAGCCTTTGTCGATCCCCATCCATTTTCGCGCAAGAAAGAGAAACGAAAAAGGAGACGGATTCATTGATGATGGGAATGGACAATCCTAGTACTGATATCTCGGTGGACAGTACAGTTCGGTCGTCGGCACGCACGGTGCCGGACCGAGACGAGATCGATCGGCCTCGTCCTTGTATCTCCGAATGTCGCATGAACTGGTGAACCTGCTACTCCGGTCTTTTCGGATGTCTTGTACGCTCCCTGGCCGTTCCGGCTCTCCGAGTCCGTCTTCAAAAAGGCAGTGTGTATAGGCTACAGACTTCAGGTTGAAGTTGAACCGCGATAGGACTAAAGGAGCTAGCATGTTTGTGCGTTAGTCAGTGCAGTACGATGTACAAACTACAAAGGCATCTCAGACGCAAAATGTCTCGCGTTCTCCTTGTCCATTCACATGTATTTCTCATCTCAGTTTGAAGGACAATAGCGCAATTTGAAGGACAGTCACATTTCTATTTTTTTTAGGGTAAACGGTAGGTGCTCTGCCTTTTCATCTAAGATTAAAGAAGTAATGTTTGCAGGAACTGAATTTTCAAAACAAAAAAGCAAGATCCTAGAAAGACAAGAACCATTGCTACCTACCTCCTGTCTGATCATTATTCCCATTTCTATATGACTATGCATAATGACATGAACTGCTACAGTGCAAACATAATGCGCATTCTTAATGTCCAAATCCTTTTTCATTTTATTATCATTTGAACAATCTGTATCGGACAGGTTCCATCAACCATCGTTCTCTGCTGATCTTTACATGTACAACTCCTGAAATAATAGCACCAAAGGACAGGTGCTTACTTGATATGCACACCAGCACTGTGTCCGGGGACGTCTCTCTCGCTGCTACGAGTTCACTGATCGCAACCAGGCCTGACCTGTTCAGGCGCGCGTTCAATGAGGTTAGCTAGAACGTCACCCAGGTATAGGTAGGGAAGGCTTTGTTTAGTTTCCCTCCAAATTCTAATTTTTTACACCCTCTCTCCATGGCATCAATTTTGGGACACATGCATGGAGCAGTAAATGTATGTAAAAAAATAACTAATTGCACAGTTTAATTGTACATCACGAGACGAATCTTTTTAGCCTAGTTAGTCCATGATTAGATAAAATTTGTCAAATACAAACGAAAACACTACAGTATCACCGGTTGTAAAAATTTGCAATCTAAACAAGGCCCAAATCTTGCCCAGGATACCTCTGATCCGTGCCCCTGACTGACCTCTGCAGGACTGCAAGCTGACGAGCGGCGTACAGCGGCCTATGCCGTCGCTATTTGGACACATGACGAATTCATACAGGTGCCAGATCAGTTGGAACCATGTCAAGGGTTAGGTGCGAGAAGGTAAGGCAGCAGCAGGGAGTATTGGTCACCCTAACCCAGACGACTTGCGATCTCGTGCCTCATTCCAATCAGCTGCAGCCATGGATAGATGGCTGGAAAGGGACGGACGGGTGGTTGGGACCATACCCCGGATCGATCGGCACCCACCAGGAGTATGCAGCGAAGTCCATGGGTGAGAACGGGCATAGCGACGGCAGCTGAGGAGCATGTCATGATTTTCATAAACCAGCAGCGACTGTAAATGGGACTTCGTTCTGCTTGACGACGGCTGTTGTTTTTAGCTTGGTATGTTAATCCTCGCCGCCGTTGTTGGATTTGCTACAGGATCCAGGTTTTTTGTCATCCCATTGGTACGCCGTTTTGAATTGCGATTTGGAAATGTGGGGCTTCTGACCTAAAGTTTTGGAATTTTGGGAGCTCATGGCCAACTAGGCTAGAGTGATGATTTAGGCACATTCTTGCTAAAAGCATGGAGCATTATGTAAATAAAATAGGGTTGCCTTGCCTAATAGCATGATTATTGATCATTGGCGCAGTTAAAAATCTCATAGTTAGTTGCTTATATTGACTTAATAACTAACACGAGTAGGTAGTTTGTTTTTTTTCCACTTGTTTGGACAATGCGTGAGCATGCCAATACTCAATGGCTACTACTTGGAAGTAGGAAGGACAACAACATGCGCCCTCCTATAGAAACCAGATACCCGCAATCTCACTGACGCATGGAGTGACTCATCATAACGCAAACTAAGTCACAGTTAGGATATCACATCCATTGCATTTCTTTTCGGAACAAATGCCAATGTCTTGAAGACACATGAGACTATCAGAAACCTTTAGAAAGACTCTAAAGCTACAGAAACAGTCTTGAAAACCTCTAGCACATCCAGAAACCATCTCATCATTCAACGTTCTGAACACACAGCGTCGTCTGAAAACTAATGTGGACTTGTGGAGAATACTAGTACTGATTGAGCTTTTTACTTTTGTTTTATTCCATTGAAATAAATGTAGTTCTACCACAAGAGGCAATCGCTCTGTGTCGGAGGTAGGCCATTTCACAATAAGCAGTTTTAGAAAACTGTTGTGCTATTGAAATAGTAGTCTAAAGAAGAACAGTAATACATATATGGATTTATTTTTCAAGCAAACAAACCTAGCTTACTGTTATGGGAGAAACAGTTCCCTTTAGAATTTCCTTTTCTTAATCTTCCAGCGAAAGCATATTTAGGTTTGATGTGATTAATACACAATTACTTCGCAAGTATACTAAAGCATTCAAAATTCCTAAAGGAAGCCCAAACAATTCGGTGGCACCTAAACATGGTATATCGCACGTTAGATATTCTACTCAAATGCACATTAGAGACCCAACAGCTCGGGGGGGGGGGGGGGGGGGGGGGGGAAGCAGAAGAAAAATGGAGTTAGACAGCCACAGGCCCCACGAGGTCATGCGGTGACATTTCAGCCAATTGCCCATATCTTTATCAGTTGATGAGCACTCTTCTGAGTTAACCTGACCTGATCTCACAGCCATGGTAACACTGACAGTAGCATAAGGACGGTTGTTGATGCTACTTGTTACAGGCCTCACCATTCCATGAACTGACCTTTCTTTTTTCTTTCTTGTAAGTTCACTTATACTAGTCGATTGTCGGCTCCGATTAACATGTACTTGATGCTATCAGAATCAGACTAAGAATAGCGATAATATGAACTCATTCGGACTACTGAAAAAGGCACTGGGTTTCAAATTAACAAATAGAACCCCAAATACAAATAGCAAAGGATATACTTGAATAAACACTGCAATCCAGTACAGGAAAAAGCCAAGCTTTTTAAATTTTCCAACTACTCCAAAAAGTCCTCACGCCAGTTTCTTTTACAAGCATTAGCAGCTTAAGATTATCCTTAGCTCGTACACGTGTGGGATCGCCAGGCGTACTAACTCCAAAATGTGGGCATGTCCTGATTAACAACAGTCCGTAGGCCCTCGCCTGAGGAATCTGAGCCACGAACAGCTTCGCGGCCCCCAGAGCTGCCGGTTGCTTTCCTGGGACAAGGGTTTGGTAAGCGCATTTTTACAGGTCGAGGAGGGTAGGGGCGGGCAAACTGCTGGGTCTGTCCGTCACCTGTCACCGCCGCGTCACTGCCGGAGAGCGGCCGCCCACCTCGGCGCGTGCGCATATATACCACCCTTCTCCTCCCCGAGCCGTGCTCACTGCTCAGCGCTCCGCATCGTCCGGCCAGAACCTGGGAGCGGTGACAGGACAGGGAGCTAGGGAGAGAGAGGCATGGGGCGAGGGCGAGCGCCGTGCTGCGCCAAGGTGGGGCTCAACAGGGGCTCCTGGACGCCGCAGGAGGACATGCGCCTCATGGCCTACATACAGAAGCACGGCCACTCCAACTGGCGCGCGCTGCCCAAGCAAGCAGGTAGCTGCCACTAGCTGGGCACTGCAGAATGTTCAGGGCGAGTGAGGCAGAGTTTGCAGATCGATTCCCCTTGACTTGTTACTTGTGAATAGGTTTGCTGCGGTGCGGGAAAAGCTGCCGGCTGCGGTGGATCAACTACCTGCGGCCGGACCTGAAGCGCGGCAACTTCACCGTCGAGGAGGAGGAGACCATCATACGGCTGCACGGCATGCTCGGGAACAAGTAAGCGTCAAGCTGCCGATCGTTGTGTGTACAGGGGATTTCGGCACCATCCCTCCCTCTTGAGCATCTGGGGTTCTTGGGTGGTACAAGGGAGCGATGTTTTGAGCAAATTTGATCTGTTTTTCAGGTGGTCTAAGATCGCGGCGTGCCTGCCGGGGAGGACGGACAACGAGATCAAGAACGTGTGGAACACGCACCTGAAGAAGAAGGCGGCGCTGCGGGAGCAGCAGAAGGCTGGCGCGGCCAAGAACGACGGGGCGGCGAGCGGCGGTGACGCCGGCACTCCCGTCACCGATTCGTCCTCGGCGTCCTCCTCGACGACGACGACCAACAGCAGCTCCGGGGGCAGCGACTCCGGCGACCAGTGCGACACGAGCAAGGAGCCCGACGCGGTCCCCGTATCTCCCCTCCAACTAGAAGACGTCGACGTCTCGGAGATGCTGGTGGACGCGCCCGCGGCGGCGCAGCCAATGCTGTCGGCATCGTGCTCCTCGTCCTCCCTGACGACGTGCGCCGGCGGCGTGGAGGACCTGATCGAGCTGCCGGTGATCGACATCGAGCCGGATATCTGGAGCATCATCGACGGCGAGTGCGCCGACGCCTCGGGCGCGCGGCGTGGCGATGCGACAGCGCCGTGTACGGGCGCCGCCGTCAGCACCAGCGAGGCAGGGGAGGCGGCGAACGACTGGTGGTTGGAGAATTTGGAGAAGGAACTAGGCCTGTGGGGCCCAGCGGAGGATCCTCAGGCCCAGACCGACCTACTGGACCACACGGGCTTCGGCCCACTCGTCGACTCGGAGGGGGACCCAGTCTCTACCTACTTCCAGACTGGGCCCGACAATGCTGCAGCTGAACTCCTCCTAGATGTGGAACTCGAACTCGAACTCGAACTCGAACCCGAACCCGAACCGTCTGCCCTTCTGCTATGAGCATCGGAAATCCAGAACACGGAACAATCTGATCGGACGGACAGGGTCAACCGGCATACTACTAGTCTACTACCATCAGCAACGGCTCGGCCAAGAGCAACGAACAGCTTTGGAGATGTTCGATGCAAAGCCGAGAGCCATCTGAAATATCCCTAGGTCAATGCACATACAAAAAGGGCAAATCCGTCCGAAAAGAGGCCAAGCTAGTAGTAGTGAAGAAACGAGCCATCTTTTAGTAACAGTTTAACGCAGGTGTAGCAAAACTAGGGTTTGATTGGCATGGAACACGGCGGCGCTCCAGTGCTGAAGAGGCAACGGGAAGTGCGGTACGCCGGTCCGTGCTGCTTGGTTTGTGCAGCGTGCATGCAGCATGACGGCATCGTGACGCCAGCGCTTGATCATCCGAGAGTCCTACCACTACCGACCATGTATGATGATGCCTTTTGTGGATCATCACCGGGCTCCTGATCATGCTTTGGAACCCCCTTTTGCTTTTGATAATGCGATGCAACCTTTTCTGCTCTCTCTCTCTCTCTCTCTTCATTTGCCGCTGCTGTCTTCTTTTATTTCGTTTTCCTTCTTTGTTATTTTCTTTACATGAGATGGCGCATCTGTTTTTGTTTCTTCTTTTGCAGCGTTACGTCTAGCTAGTACGACTGCGAAAGGAAATCACATGTTACTCGATGATAGTGAAGTGCCGAGGTAGGTTACCTAACCAGAGAACTGGGAGCTCAGCATATGGTGGTGGTTCCATATCGTGTGCCTGGAGCTAGTTCCAGAGAATTCGAAAAATTAGGAGGTGTGTTAAGCTCCACGCCGGTCAGCCGATGAGTTGGCTCCCTCAGATGTTACATGCCAGCACAAGACATCATGATGATGAAATATACTCTGCATCAACCACATCAAAAGATGAGTATGCAACGCTGATGAGAGCTCACAGGCCTTCTTCAGTTCCTTTTAGAAGAACAACGGTTATTGCCGGGCTTGATTGGACATGTTTTTGGGCCAACAGTTAGTTAGTAGAGAGAAATCCACGAGGCCTTATGGGCCTTTTCTGAAAACGTGCTGGGCCGAACAACTTCTCCATTTCTTCAAGCAGGAGAGTTGACGTCAGACGGTGTACGCGCTCATGCGGTTCCTACCAGAGTACCTGACTACCAGTTGAAATTAAAATGTTTAATGGTGATTCAGATTTCGAGCAACCGTCGATGATAGTATCTTCAGTAGTCGTAGCCACAGTGAAACAAAAAGATGTCTGAACTAAATAACCATGACCGCGTGAATTCAATCATGCACGTACGTAGGCAGGTTGAGGTTAGTTTCGTAACTAATAAAAGAGTGATGAATCAACCTGCATACAATTCTTATGCCGTTGGAGAGTACTACACGGATACGTCGTCGATCAGATCGTGTCCTTTTTGATTGAGCACACAGGCGGCAAAACGAAAACGAAAGAAACATCAAAAAGTCTGACATGCATGCATGCTCCAGCAAGGTCTAAACGCACGCCCCGGCACCGGAGCACCCCATCGACCGTGTCAAAAAGCTCGTGAACCCACGCCTTGTTTAACAACTCTCGCAAGTAGCCTTATTCGGTCTTCGCCTCCCACACAAGTTTTGTACAAAAAAGAGCTCCCTTTAGGCAAAAGTTCGAGCAAAACGTCAGGTGGATGGCGACACGTACGTGATCATCATGTACAGCTAGCGTATGTTGCCGTCGTCGGCCCCCTCGCTCTCTTACCAGTTCGTCGTTCCATCCCTTTCCACCACTGCCGCTGACATTCATTTTTTGTACATAACAAAACGTGTCCGTGCATGCACCGAACCGATTCAGATAAATCCACGATCGATCAGGACCCAATGGCAATCAAGCACCGTTCGTTGCGCCTCGAGATCCGCAGAAGAACGAGGGGGGATGATGATGTGGACCGATGCAAAAGGTCGACGAGGTCTATGCATGCGTAGTATGAGCACGCGCTTGCCACTGGTGGTGCCCGGGTTGATGGCGGCCGACGAGCCACTGCTTGGATCGGGTCTCTTCTTGGACTCGGCACGACATGATCGTAGTAGTAAAATAATGGCAATTTGCCAACTGATGATGGCGCTCGTAACAGCACAGCACATGTATAAATGGAAGCCCGCTGGTCATCAGCCCATCGCCACTCCTCCCATAGATCTCCTGCTGGTTCAGGTCAGCTCTGACAGCTGAGTAGCTGATCAAGGTCTGCAAGCTAGCTAGGTAAGCTGCGGTGTTGGAAGCTAGCGTTGATCGAGCTTGTTGCCTTCGAGATCGATCCAGCGATCGTCGGTTGGTAATTGTAGCAACCTGAGCATGATGAAGCCGTGGCTAGTGCTCGCATGGGCGGTGCTGGCCGTCTCCTCGGCGGCGCGCGCGTCCCCGCCCCTCAAGGTCGGATTCTACGAGCACTCATGCCCCCAGGCCGAGGACATCGTGCGCAACGCCGTCCGCCGCGCCGTCGCCAGGGACCCCGGCCTCACCGCGGGCCTCATCCGGATGCACTTCCACGACTGCTTCGTCAGGGGCTGCGACGCGTCCATCCTGCTCGCGTCGACGCCCGGGCACGTCGCGGAGAGGGACTCGCCGGCCAACAACCCGAGCCTGCGCGGCTTCGAGGTCATCGAGGAGGCCAAGGCCCTCGTGGAGGCGCACTGCCCGCGCACCGTGTCCTGCGCCGACATCGTCGCCTTCGCGGCGCGCGACGGGGCAGCGCTCGCCGGCGGCGTCGACTACCGCGTCCCCTCCGGCCGCCGCGACGGCCGCGTGTCCGTCGAGGGCGAGGTGCTCCAGGACGGCAACGTGCCGTTCCCGACCTCCACCGTCGAGGAGCTCGTCGAGAACTTCAGGCGCAAGGGGCTCTCCGCCGACGACATGGTCACGCTCTCCGGCGCGCACAGCATCGGCCGCTCCCACTGCTCGTCGGTCACGGAACGGCTGTACAGCTTCGAGGGCGAGCCGGGGCGGACGGACCCGGCACTCGACCCGGCGTACGCGGCGGACCTCAAGCGGCGGTGCCCGCCATCGACGGGCAACATGGACGACCGCACAACGGTGCCCCTGGACCCGGTGACGCCGAACGGCCTCGACAGCCAGTACTTCAAGAACGTGCTCGCGCACAAGGTGCCCTTCACCTCCGACCAGACGCTGCTCGACAGCCCCTGGACAGCGGGGCTCGTCGCGTTCCACGCCGCCGTCGGGCAGGCGTGGGAGGCCAAGTTCGCCGCGGCGATGGTCAAGATGGGCGCCATCGAGGTGCTCACCGGCGACGAGGGCGAGATCAGGGAGAAGTGCTCCGTGGTCAACCACTACTAGTTGACTCCGCTCCTGGGTCAGTTTTACGACAAGGATTTAGACGTCGGATGTTAGCATAATTTCATATTTGAGCCTGGGCCAAGCAAGCAAGACTCACAGGGTGGGTGAGCAATTCGGTGAAAGGAAAGGCGAAGCACATCATAAACTGGTGTTGCGCCAAATGTTGTTAAAGGCCCATTCAAATGCGGCCAATTTCTTGTGATTCTTGTGGATTCGTTAAAAAAGGTTTATCTTCGAATTTTCTCTTCTGAAGAAGTTTCTTCTAATCTGTATAGTATATGGATTCAAATTGTGCATGTTCATTCCATCATCTGTTCATCAAATCTTTACCATGTCTCCTTGATCCACTTTATTGGTATCCTAGAAACAGCCATTGGCAGTCTACTAGAACACACTGAGGCCGAAACTTGCCTATTATCATTTATTCTCCCAGCTGCTGAAAATCACCAAAAAGCTGCAGCTGACCGGTTTTCGCTCAAGTTGCAGCTGATCAATCGGCCACCTCTTTGTTTCCGAATCCTGAATTTCTGATCACGTTCTCTTGCCCCTCGTGATTAAGCCGCCCCTCATTCATGTTCCAGTTTGATTTGCATTTTTCTTTTTCATAGCGACTTTATTTTCGTCTTCAACCCAACTGTCGGTCTCATATTGGTCGAATCATTTCCGCACGATTGGCAGTTCGTCATGGAAGTTGGGGAGCCACTCGTTGGTGGCGCAGCAAGGCGGACTCCCCGAGACGAAGGGATGACCAAGAAGCTCCTCCAGGTGGCCCTCCGACGTCATTCCTTCTCCAGGCAACGCCGCACGAAGCTCGTGAACTCCGGCGTCGCCGCCACGGGCACATCCGGCGCGCCGCCGAAGCACACGGCCACCACCAGCGCCGCCCAGTCCGGCCTCTCCCCGGGGGCCACAAGCGGGAATCTGCCCACGTGGCATTCTAGGAGGACCACTCCAAGGGCCCACACGTCGCTGGAGAAGTCGGCAGCGGCCGATGGTGGGGCCGCGCCGAAACCCTCGGGGTCCATCCTCTCCGGGCTCATGTACGCGCACGTCCCCCCGGCGCTGGCCACGCGCATGGAGACGTGGCGGCTGGCGCCGAAATCGGCGATCTTGACCTCGCCGTGGCGGCCGACGAGGAGTTTGGACGGCTTCACGTCGCCGTGCACGATGCCGAGTAGGTGCAGGTGGCGCAGGCCGCGGAGCACGCACCGCGCGACGCCGGCGATGGCCTGCTCCGGGAGGCGGCCGCACCGCCGGAGCACGTCGCCGAGGGAGCCGTTGGGGACGTACTCGAGGACGAGGCACAGGAACTGGTCACCGCAGGAGGGCCTAGGGAAGACGCCGTGGAGGCGGACGACATGCGTGTGGTAGGGCGCCGCGGCGGCCACGCCGAGGTGCACGTAGGCCTCGCGGAGCGCGGCGCCGCCGCCCCGTCGCGCAAGCGCAGCGCCTTGACCGCGAGCTCCGAGCCCGTGCGGCGGTGCCGGGCCCTGTAGACCGTGCCGCCCGCGCCGTGGCCGAGGACGCCCCCCTTCTCGAGCTCCGCGAGGCGTTCGACGACCGGGCCGGGCTAGCCGGTCGGCGTGGACGGCAGGCCGCCGAACGGGTGTTCCTGGTACGTGAACGGCGGTGGCGAGGCCGGCGGCAGCACAGACAGCCTGAGCTGTCTGCGCTCTCGCAGCTTGGTCGTACCCATCGCCATTGCCATTGCCGAAGGAAAGGTCAGTTCTTGTGCCTTGGTGTGAATCCCTCGAGAGCCGGTAGTCGCAATGGATTGGAGGAGAGAGGAGAGACAGGGAGAAGAGTAGCTGCTGGTTTGCTTTTACCGGAAGTCCTGAGAGGACAGAGGAGAGTGATAAATTAGGCGAGCGGTGTCACGGGCTACCGACCACACGCCCGTAATGCATGGAAGCATCTCTCCTCTGAGGCTCCGAGGCGTAACGGAAACAGCTGGGATTACGGGGAGGGAGGGGGCGTCATGCTTTCAGCTCCACGGCAGCTCAGAATAGACTTCCACTACGGCTTTACTGAAACAAACAAAAAAAAATGCTTTAACTCAATGAGTGCAAAATCTGAAATGAAATGAGACACAAATACACAATTTTTTCTACGTTACTTGTATTTTCCAATCAGATTTCAAATTCGTAAGCTTCCAGTCACCAGTTTTCAGATCTAAAAAAATGTTGAGCCTCCAAGGATTTTTCTTGTTCAAAGTTATGCTAGCAAATTGCCCATTAATAACAGATCTCATTATTGGTGTATCTCTAATAAAAAACAAGTGCACGTCTGTACAAATTCTAGTTTTTCAAAAAAACACAACTTTTATTTTAAAGTAGTATAAAAAATGATTGAAGAAAACAGAAAAGAGCAGAAATTGCAGTGGTTCTGTGGCTGAGAGTGGCTTCTGATGCCTATCCCAAAACACACACGTGTCAGACTGTCAGTCCGTCGGTTGCGATGCTGAAAGCCCTGCCTGCGCGGTTCCTCGCATCGCCGGAGCCCGGCTGGTGGCGCCGGCGGCCTCGCCGAGGGTCGCTGCAGCCGGTTTCGGCGGCGCTCATGACCAACCCCGCTTACTTCGAGGTGGGCAGGTTCCTGGGTGGCTATGGCTTCATGAACATTACAAGGTCAGCTTTTCTGAATCTTGCTTGGTTCCGCTTCCATTTTGGTTTCATTCGAGAAATACGAGCGGACCGTGCGGTTATATTCTGATTTCGTTTGGAAGTCGGAGCTAGTTCTGGAGTGTCTTGTATCATTGAATGTCGGATTGGTTGGAACATTCGCAGTGTTCTAGCAGTTGCTTAGGCTGATTAGGTTAGTTCCACTTGAAATCCCTTCGAGATGGGCAGTGTGGGGTTAAAGTTGAGATCTTGGAGTGATGATTAATGGCATTATTCACAATTATTAAGCCCCTAGCGCCTCCCCCCCCCCCCCCCCCCCCCTCCTTTTCTTTTCGAAATGAGTCGGCATCCTTGGGATTTTTTCTTCTTCTTCTGGTTACGTTAGGAAACTACAAAGGGATGGCCAATTCAGAGAAATATTTGGAGATTATTGTGGACCAGTAGTATCTATGTACTCCTGAATGATTCCTCGGTGGTTGGTTACTAATTTCCACATAAGTTGGATTCTCTTAAATAAACAATTTAAAAAATACTTTCCACATATTTTTGTATAACATGATGTACCGATGCTGCATATATGTTATTCAGAGACTGTTCTTTTTAGCATTACTTCTGCATTTAGTGCAGATTGCCATTTTGCTATAGCATAAATGAAGGGCCTGGTTCGCTTAATTAAATTAGAAGATTAGTGTAAAAAAGATTTTCTAACTTTCTTCCACGTGATTCAGTTACTCATCTTCTCAATTTGGAGAGTCTTCAAATGTTGCTGGTATTCAAGATCTTGGTCTTGGATATTCAGCAGAAGAGCTTGAGCGTTTGAGGGTCCAAGACATTGGAGAAGGAGAAGTGACGATTAGGTTATTTCCTTCTAACTGATGTGCTGTTTTTTTCTTGGAAAGGAACTTAATATACTGAATTTTTTACTACAGTAAGGTCATACTCATTATTCATTATCATGGCCTGTTTCCCAGACTTTACGAGGGAAGGGTTGTTCAAGGCCCATTAAGGGGCACACAGGCTGTATTTAAGGTATGCATAGAATTGTCACTTTGCTAAGTTTGGTGATCAACTGAAAATAGTACATCAACAGAATGCCGTGCTTGAAAATTTGTTCAACAGACTGTTCAAAAGATTATTTGTAGCAGGACATATACTTTCACCCTTTTAATTTGGTTGCAATTTTTTATGGTACCTCTCTATGCCATAGATATATGAATATATTGACCAGCTTATACGTGCTAAGACATAGGATTTGAAACAAAGGTATACCCTGGAGCCCGTGCTGGTGCTTCTGAAGCTGATTTGATGGCACTGAATGAGCTAAGAACTCATGCTTTTCTTCAGGTTAGGTAAATCATAAATTGCTAACAGAAACCACATGCATGAATGATTATTTTTGACATGTTATTTACACACAAGGAAAATCCCCTTTCTTCTTTTTGCAGAGTGATGCTAGTAACATATGTGGCAACATTCAGTTTCTTTTAGGGGCCTTTGAGACAGAAACTGGAGAACAGGTTTAGTATTATAGAACTTGTTTTGTGCTCGGATTCCCCGACATATGGCAAACTTTGTTGCATGCGAGACTGACATAGCTTTACTAAAGTGGCTAGCCTTCCGCGATGATGGGAAATACAGTGCTGCAGACTATGCGAAAATAACCAGTGAAAGGCAACTGAAGGAGCAATCTGGAGACACGCCATTTTGGAACCCTTTCAATCGAGCATACAAATTGGAGCTAAGGAGATACTTTGTTCTTAAGCTGCTTAATGGAGCTATGAGTGGCCTTCTTCACATGCACAATCATGATAGACTGCATCAAAGCCTTGGGCCTTCTTCTGTTATTCTCAAGTATGCTGCATGTCTTAACTTTCGTTCCACATTGTAGTGCTTATGCTATACTAACTACTGATTAGTGCAACTTTCTATCCTATAGCACTGTAATGGAGAAAGAGGGGCCCTATTTAGTTCCAAGGCTGCGAGATTTGGCATTTTCTGTAGATATTGGGTATAATTTTCATCCCCTTCCTACCTTTGCAATTGATATCAGTGAGATTTGGCATTTTTTTAGATATCAGCAAGAAAATATCTGAGAAATACGTTGAACAATGACAGGTATTCATCTGTTGGTGCTGGAGCATTGTCGGACGGGCTGTGGCGTCGAGCATCTGCTGCTGGAGCATCAACTCCTTTAGAGAAGCGAGCCTTTGGAATAGCTGATGACATGCAAGTATTCTTTTTCCTTTTTTGCATCAACAAAAACATCACTCAAATTTACATGTACTTGACAAAACAGTTATGGAGCCGGGCTGCTTGTTGCATACATGGCATTTATTCCATTTTGCGAAGCAGGAATTATGGATGGCATTTCCTTGCAGGTGATTGAGGATACATATTAACTACATGTTCTTGCAAGAGGCATATTGCTCTCTGTTTCCACTCAAACACTTAACAGAATGTCGATTGATCGTGCAGAGACTTTTGGAGAATACCTTCCGGCTCGACATTTATGCTGCAAGAGAGTACGAGTTGCAAACACAAAATAAGCTTCCTTTTTACTTAATCCTAGAAAGTTTTTTATTAGAAAAAACAATCATGCTCTGTGAGTAAGCTCATTTTTGCTGATTTTTCGCCCTGATGACCAGTCAATCAGTCATGATATTCAGATTCAACACACATGCCTTCGCAATTCCTGTAGGTATTGTCTGGCAGATGAGCGGTTGTTGGAAGCAGTAAATTTTCTAGATTTGGGGGATGGTGCTGGCTGGGAGTTGCTCCAGGTGTGCCCCTATCATGCTAATTGCTAAGTCAAATCTTATTGCAGTTACACTGCTGCACATCTTTCACAGTACTGAAGTGGCCAGCTAGGGAATTTTCTGTTTCAGTGGTCAGCTTTGGGCCAAGATGCACATTTTCAGCGAAGATGCTAACTTTGATTTATGTTTCGACAGGCAATGCTTAATCCGGATTACCGCAAGCGACCGATTGCCGAGGCTGTACTGAACCATAGGTTTATAACTGGGGCTGTCTTACGGAACTACTAATCAGCAACTTCTGTTTAAACTACCAAGGAAACCTGTAAATATACAATAAATTGAGCGAGAGCTGATACTACATTCTTGGATGAGCAATGCCTGTTCTTTGTTTCTCCCTTTCAACATATCTCTGCTTGGTTGGGCAAATAGTTGATGAGAGAAAGAGCATCCATTTGCAACGCTCTTGGCTGAAGTTGGGTCAGCTGCGCTGCTGGCAATCACCCCAGGGCCCGCAGTGCTGGGAGACCTCCCAGACCCTCTTCCAGCACAGCGCGCAGTACCGTGTCTGGCACGCCCGGCACACCAGGAGGTTGTTGGCGCCCGCCTGTTAAATGTTAATCCAAACCAAAGCAGCTCTGAATCTCTGATAGCTTTCATCAACATGCACCAAAGCTGATTTCTGAGATAGCAATGGTGGAAGGGTCGCTGCTCACCTTCGTGCGCTTGGCGCCGCAGGTGGGGCACGTGTACCTGAGCGCCCGCATCCACCCGGGCTCCTTGATCTCGACGTCCTCGTCCAGATCCTGGTTGTCCATCCGCGCCTGCTGCCCCGGGAGCCTCCCCCTGCCGACGCGCTCGAACAGCCCGCACTCCCCGTTACTGCGAGAACGCCAAAAATGGCAGGCGGAAATTATGAGCTGGTCGAGGGCGAGGCGACTAAGAGCGAGTGGATCGGCGGCGTTGGGTTTGCTCACGCGAAGTGCGCGTAGCCGCTGATGGCGCGGCTGCAGCGGTAGCAGAAGAACTTGCCGCAGTTGTGGCACACCATCTTGTTGCAGCCCTCCGTCTTGGCGATGGCCATCCGGCACGACGGGCACTGCCTCGTGCTGCGGAGCACCTCCCGGAGGTTCAGCAGCTACTCAACCTTCCGCTGCTCCCGCAGCCGCTGCGCCTCCGACCGCTGCTCCTCCCTCGTCGACGATTTCAGCTTTTGCCGCTCCTGCCCGGCCGGCGGCCGATTTGCACAAGGAAGTCAGCAAAGATGAACAACGAGACCCCTCAAAAAAAAAAAAGATGAACAACGAGTGTTCTCTCGTAGTCTCGTGTCGTGTGGAATGGCCACCCCGTGCGCGCGTACCAGCAGCTCGTCGAGCTTGTCCTCCGCGGGGACGCAGTCGTCCCCGACGTGGCGCCGCTCCCCGCACTGCACGCAGAAGGTGAAGAATCACGCGGGGCACTGCGTGTCGTCGCCGGCCGCCCGGCCGCCACGCAGGCGGCGTTGCACCGGGGGCAGTAGGCCACGTCGGGCATCGTGTCCAGCGTCCTCCGCAGCGCCAGCGACTCCCACCGCGCGTAGCCCTCGTCGGCGAGGAGGCGCCGCAGCACGGGCGGCGGCTGCGTGGCGCGGCACGACGTGTCCGGGCACTCCAGCCGGGTCACGCTGCCTTCCTTCACGTGGATGCCGCAGTAGGACTCCATGCACTTGACGCAGAAGGAATGGTTGCAAGGGAGCCGGATGAAGTTTCTGCCAACAAAAATTTCAAAGAAAAAGGATGAAATTCTGAACAAATTTCACCAGCAAAACTTACTGAATGGATCCAGGAGAGAGGCGATCGGCACCAGTATTTTCACTGAGACAGACTCCGCACTCATGGACGCTCTGATCAAAAGTTTCCTGCGACCTCTCTTCACTGTAACGGTGCATCAGAGGGATGGTAGAGTCAAGGATGAGGCTTCTTCCAATCGCGCGCTCATCTGCACCGGCCGAGCTCGTGTCTGGACCCAGCACCATCTGGTCATCCGAGGCGATGCAAGACCAGGACAAGCCGCTCAGCCAGTCCGCCCACCTGAACACCACTTCTTGCCCCGGCAGCTCTGCCCAGATCTCGTCAAGAGCAGAGCAGAACCTCGAGACCTCCGGCTCGTCCAGCCACTTCGCCACGACCACGAAGTAGGGGGCGCGGGTACGACCGCGGTAGCAGGCAGGTTGGCGTTATGGGCGGCAGATGCTGCAGGCTGCAAGCGTACAGGAGCCCGTCGTCGGCGTCCTCATCGTCGCCTTCGTCTCTGGTGTCGGTGGTTTCATTGGTGCCGACGTTCATGTACACCTGAATGTCACCTTGAAGTTGATAGTGCAGAAATATCTGGAGTAAGGACGTGTGCATTACGGTGTTAGCAGAAACTGCACCAGTCTGAACGGGCGGAGAATCGGGATGGGATTCAGATTCAGATGTTACTTGGAAAAAACGAAGGCCGTCCATGTTGTCGAAGATCACCATGTCATCCCCGTAGATGGCTTGCAGTGCCAGCAGCTGGAGATCAATCAAAACATGTCATTGCTAGTAACAACAGCAGTTCACACATCTGACAGTATTTCACCGGTCAGACACATCAACGCATCAGCCTTTTGTCTGAACGTAACTGAACTTGCAATGCACTACAGGGCGCACTTCAAGATTCAGCAGTCTTTCGGGACTTGCGACCCCATGAGGAATCGAAGGTTTTAACGATGAGCTGAAACGAAGAGAAAGAAGGAAGAGAGAAACTGATCAAAGCAATCGCGCCATCCGTTACCTCATCTTCCTGTATCTGGCTGTTGCCCTGAAACTGCTCCTCGGAGAGGTCGTCATCAACACGAGCCGCGGCGGCCATCGCCTCCAGCCGCGCCGCGGCCTCCTCCCGAGCCGCCCAGTACCCGGCACCGACCTCGCCGGCCGGCGCCGAGGACGATGGTTCCAGCGACATCGTAGCTGTATTCCGGCGAGAACCTCGCCGCCGCTCGGCTGCTTGGTGAAAGTCCCGGGCAGATGCTCACGTCACGCCGGCACGTCGCACGTACGCACAGCTTGTATCAATTCGCCCTTCATCTCATCACCATCATCCAATAAAAAATAAAAGTAATCGTGCGCTTGCGGGGTTGTATTAACAAGCAGGAACTCGTATACAAACTGGTCTGGACGGCTGCTGGTAAGGCTGACGGCATCGCACACGACTCGCCATCGCACGTTATTGCAAGTACTTCGAACTTCTCTGCCCTACGAGCAATTGAACAAAATATTTCTACACCTCCTGCAGGTTATTGGCGCTGAAAATATATCACATAACTTTTTTTGGGTGTCCTCCAGGCTTCACCGCTTCATGCAAGGATCAAATAAACGGTGGAAGTAAATGGCATGAAATTGTAAGCAGATCAAATTAACAGGTACTCCCTTCATCCCAAATTATTAATCATTTTGATTTTTCTAAATTAATTTTTGCTATATATATATATAATGTCTAGATGCATAGCAAAATCTACGAATCTAGAAAAGCTAAAATAACTACTAATTTGGGACGGAGGGAGTACATGCATAAAACGAACTGAATGTTTCAATCATTCGCAAAGAATTGAATCTTCAATCTACAGTTAATAGGATGCCCTGTTCTGCTGTAGATTACATGGCGAACCATTTGTTCTTGACATCAAAGGTCCTAGCTAAAATGCTACCATGAAACCTCCTAATTGCAAGTTTACATTGTCCCTGCCAACAGGAACCCTCTCGTTTTGGACAGCAAGTGGATGCAAACAGTGGAAGTGGCGAAGATGTTCTGTATAAAGGAGCTATGTACTGTATACAGCAGGATTTGGAATCTCTAAGGATCTGTGTGTTGCTGGCAACCTCTCGGTCCGTAGTGTTCAGAGCTCTTCACAACCCTCTTCCGGCATAACGCGCAGTAGTGGCCTCGGCAACCCATGCACAATATATGATTGTTTGTGCCCAGCGGTCAATAAAACATGGCATTGCATTGAGATGTTAGTCAACATGTTTCATAAGTAATAACCAAAGCAAGTATAAGCAGTAGAATTCATTTGACTTTTTAGAAGAAAAGTGCTACTTCCAGTGACCATCTGCACATGCATGGTGACCATATGAAGATAAAAAAGAGTAAATTGAAAAATTGATACAGGAACAAAGAAAGGTCAATGAGTGTGATAGAAATTGCGCTAAAGTTAATACACACGATTTACATAAATATTTCTTTAGTAGCATAGGGCTAACATGTATATAGATACTTCTAGTGTTTCGAGACACGAAGAAGATATTAATGGAAGTTGCCCTGCTCTAGATGCAAGATAGAAACTGTAGCTAACCTTTTCATTCTGACGGCCACAAATTGGACAAGGATAAAGCCATGGCAATTCAGGCTCTAGCTCCTCTTGATCTTCATCATCATCAGAATCATCATCATTGTCTGGTTCTTCATACAGTCCAAAGCTTCTCCCTTGATTGGTGTCTTCAAACAGCACACAATCTCCATACCTTGAGTGGCAAAAACGTTTTAGCTTCTGGATGAATATAACCAAGATTGAACACAAAATATTTGCGCATGAATCAAGATTACCAGAAATGGTTATATCCACTAATTGCCTGGTTACAACGATAGCAGAAGAATTTCCCGCAGTTCCTACAGGTCATCTTGTTGCAGCCAGCAGTTTTTGAGATAGCCATTTTACAAGAGGGACATTGCTTAGAATTGCGAAGCATTTCAATGACATTTAGCAGTTCATCTATTTCCCTCTGTTCTTTCAACAATTGTTTTTCTGTCATAGAATATTTCTGGTGCCGTTCCTGTTAAAAAGTAGAATGTGTCAAGTGTCATGGCACTGTGATGTGTATTCATAAACAACATTATAAAGAAGAAAATATCAAATGAATCATACAAACATAAATGCAGCACTGACAAATACAGTAGCATGCTCAAATAATATCATTCTTGTTCTTAAAATTGTTACCACATAAAGCGCATCGTCACTTAAGAATTAGATATGTATCTACAAAATAATTCCTCTAGTCACAAACGAGTGACATTGTGAACAAACCACAGTCTTCAAAACACAACTTTTGTGACGACGTACACCTTCGTTTAATAAGTTTGACTACATAGCACAACCGAAAAGGACGATTAAGTTCACTAAAGAGACTATTAAGATCAGGCACTACATACAGTATGTGGATAAATTATAGTCAAGGAAACCCGAATACCTAACTTCACTGAACCAGGTCACATCAGAATCTTGGAACAATAACAGGTACTACAATTAAGATGAGCAACAACACGCCCATTCAAGTTAAGTACCATAACAAAAATCAAATGATGTTTATTTCACGAAAAAACAAAAGATGCTGACTGTATAGATGATTAATTTCACTAAACGAAAGTTAAATCATTAACAGATTATGCAATATTTACCCTCAAAATGCTAATTTTCTCTGCTGGACTAACACAATCCTTCCCCACATGATGTTGTTCTTTGCACAAAGAGCAGAAGGTGAAAGAACACTCTTGGCATTGAGCATCATTGTCAACCTCCAAGCAAGCAGCATCACACCTGGGACAATATACCAAATCAGGCATTGTATCTAAGAGTTTCTGTAGCGCAAATGATTCCCATCGCATATAGCAATCATCTCCCAGAAGGCTTTTCAATATTGACGGTGGAAGGGGGCTGCGGCAAGTTGTATCAGGGCATGTCAGCATTGTTAAATTCCCTTCTTTCACATGAATTGTACAGCGAGACTCCATGCACTTCATGCAAAACAAATGGTGGCATGGGAGCTTGATGAAATTTATGCCCGGTAGAGTGAAGAAATGAAGAGGGGAAAACAGAGTCAAAACCTACTAAATAGGGTTCAAGCTTCAAGTGACGGAAATACTGAAAAGACACCATGTTTTGCATGTTTCTACTTTGGGGATAATAAAGGGAAGGCATCTAAGTCACCATAGAATCCATTGTTTTATAGATCCTTCCACTGCTGTTTTATGATAGAACTCCCTCCGTTCCAAGTTACTTGTCACTTTAGCTTTGTCCTAAGTCAATTTTGTCTAACTTTGACCGAGTTTATAGAAAAGAGTACAACATTAAACTACTTTCATTAAATCCACCATGAAGTATATATTGATAGCATGGAAATTTACATATTTTCTTATAAGCTTGGTCAAAGTTAGAGATGTTTGACTTAGAACAAAGCTAAAGTGACAAGTAATTTGGAACGAAGGGAGTATTGTTTTGTTTCCTCATTTGAGATTCTAATTTTATTTCTAAAATAGAGCGATGATGAACAAAATAGACCAGAAAGCAGTGGTAGAAACATGAAGGTACATAAGTCAGCAATTCCAAACACAGCATCCTAACTACATAAGGTAGACTTACCGGTATTTTCACTAAGACAAATTCCACACTCATGTAGGCTTTTCAGAAATATTTCCTGAGATCTCTTCTCATCGTAATCTTGCATCAGAGGAATAGTAGAACCAACGAGAACTTCTCTTGCAATAGCACGTTCATCTACAACATCTGAAGTTGCATCGGGGACTAATATTATGCTGTTGTTCAAAGAAATGCACGACCATGAAGAGCTATTCAGCCAGTCCACCCATCTATACACTACTTCTTGCCCTAGCAGCTCAGTCCAAATCTCATCAAACATGGCACAGAGGTACGAAAATTTTGGTTCATCCAACCACTTGGCTGATATAGTAAAATAAGGAGCACATGTACTGAGATATGACCACGGCAGCAAACATGTTAACACCACAGGTGGCAAATGCTTTAAACTGCAAGTATAAAAGAGTTCACCAACATCTTGGCTCCCATCATTATTAGTTCCAACCATAGTTCTGTTTGGACGAAGACTCAATAAGACCTTACTGCCATTAGGAACTGGATACCAAACAAAAATCTGGGGAAGAAGACATGAACATTACACTCTTGAAGAATGAGAGAGTTCATTAGGAGGGCAAAGCACTGAAACAAACCTGAAAAGAGCGAAGACCCGCCTTATCATCCAAGATGACCATATCATCCCCATAAATAGCTTGAACATATTATGATATGCTACTGCATATTAGCGACAACAGTAGTTGAATGGCTATCATGTGAACACAGCTATTACTTAGAATTGGCAATCCTAGTTCTACAGTCCTAACTCGGTTCTAGGCGGCAGATGCAGAAATTCACAATCCTAAAACTCCACTCATAGGTCCTAAATAAGCATACATTTTAACAGGAATAAACGCAATAATCTCAATGCTATAGAAGGGTAATTCAGTTGCAGCCTCTGGCATATCTGAATTCCAGTTCAGACCACTAGGTACAACGATTACAGCCCATACTGTATATGTCGTCACAAGTTAATCTCTGCAGCTCCAGATATAATCCACCGATTTCCGGCGCGCGCTGGTGAAGCAGACAAACTCGCAAGCCACAAGCAACTGGGGGCGCGATAAGAAATTGGGGGCACAAGATACATTACCTCGTCCTCCTGGAGCTGGTTGTTGGTCTCCAACTGCTCCGCCGAGAGTTCGTCCTCCCTCGCGGCCATCGCCTCCAGCCGCGAAGCCGCCTCTTCCCGCGCCGCCCAATATCCGTCCCCGGCCTCCGCCGGCGGCGGCGAGGACGATGACGAGGCCCCGCTCGACATTGGAGAATCCCGGCGAATTGATTGGCCGCTCACCCCCCTATTCGAAGACAGAAAAAGAGTTCGCCGACAAGCTGCTGGAGTCGTCGAGTCCAATGTCCATGTCCTAGGCTCGTAGTAGGCTAGCACCGAAACGAAAACGAACATCGACTTCGAAACAGTTCCGGACGCGTAAACGCGAAATTTTTTTTGCAAATGAATGTTACGAATTTGAAGTACTAAATAAAGTCTATTTATAAAATTTTTTGCATGAAAGGGTTGCAAATCATGGATTAAGTAGGCTCATTAGATTCGTCTCGCGATTTGCAGTCTATCCATGCAAAAAGTTTTATAAATAAACTTCATTTAGTAATTTAAATTAGCAAGATTTTTTTGAAAATTTTAAGTTTACGGTTTTTTTGCGTTTAAGGGGTGGGAACTAAACAGTGCCTATGGGAACGGTACGGTCGGTTCGTGCTCTCCGGTTCACCGGTCAGAAAAGCGGTTCACGGGTTCAGCCGCTGTCCGGGAAAATATAGTTAAACATGCAAATCACCTTTTTGTGAAAATATGAAAACGTTTAAAATATAGTTAAAAGTTTTTAAAACATTTTAAAATGATGCATTTGCATAGGCATCCAATAGTAACAGTTGAGATGCAAAATTAATTTAAAAAATTATATCTTCATTTTTTTGAAAACTTATAACTATACTTTTTTAGGAGCAGTGCCATGGATGATGGAATACGGAGCGACTCATAATTCTAATGTTCAAAAGTTTTCAAAAAGTTCGACGGAGCAATGTCATGGATGATGGAATACGGAGCAACTCAAAGAAAAGGAAACACCACCTATTTGGATTACGAACCCCTCTTAACAGTTCAGCATCGGCTAATGACACCCAAATCAGCCGATTAGCTTCCTGACCTGAGTGCGAGTCTGTGACCTCCTCCTCCCTTCCTGGTTCTTCCTGTCCACGTCCAGGTCGCCGCCGCTCGTCCATCACCACCTCTGACCTCCCTTGATCCCCTCCGTCCCACCCCCGCATCCGGCCTTCGCTGCTTCTTCTCCCCCCTTCTTTAATTCCCACTCACCGATCGGCCTCTGGCGCCGGCGCCGGCGCCATCGCTTTCTTCTCACCTCCCCCTCTTCCGTCGCGGCGGCGGCGCCACCACCGAGCAAACTGCGATTCGCCGTGGCGCGCCTGACGCGCACGGAAGCGGGGAGTCCCCTCTCCCGCACTGGACGGTTCTCGGGCCTCCCGGCGAAGAACCTGGTCGGTTGTCGCCGCAGGCTGACTGCTCATGTTGGACCCGAGATCCGAAATCTACCCCACCATAGAGTATCGCCCTATCCAGCCGTCCGACCTCGAAGCTTTAGAGAAGATTCATCTAGCTCTCTTTCCCATAAGGTAGCTACTACGTTTTTGCTGCTTTTGTTAGCTTTTTCCTTGTTTTTACTGTTATATACATCGCTTACTTACTCTTACCAAATTCCGTTACCTGTTGATAAATTTACCCTAGCTGCTGTATTTGATCATGTAATTCTTTTCATTTTGTTCAGGTACGAGAGGGAGTTCTTCTTGAACGTTGTCAACGGCCATGGTATTGTTTCCTGGGGCGCTGTGGACACCAGCAGATCAGATGACCGCAGGGATGAGATAATAGGTTTTGTAACCACGAGGATGATCGCAGCAAAAGATAGTGAGGTATCGCCATACAGAATGTCCTGGAAATGGTATTATCTAACTAGTGAGCTTGGTGGAGCTAATGATTTTGATCTGCAGATTGAGGACTTGTTTAGGTATAACAGTTCGCGCAAAGATCTAACACTTGTGTATATATTGACACTGGGTGTGGTGGATAGCTATAGAAACCTTGGCATAGGTTAGTTACCTTGTCTCCTCATCTTAGTTTTACAGTTTATCTTGTGAATTTGATATGGTTGATCCTATAAGGATTCTCTCTTGCAGCATCGTCACTGGTTCGAGAAGTGGTTAAATATGCAGCAAGTATATCTAATTGCAGAGGTGTTTATTTACATGTCATTTCATACAACCAACCTGCTATCAGCTTTTATAAGAAGATGCTGTTTAAGCTAGTTAGAAGGCTTCCAATGTTTTACTACATAAGAGGGCAACATTATGACTCATACTTGTTTGTGTACTATGTGAACGGTGGTCGTTCACCTTGCTCACCACTGTAAGTATTCTCTTTTGCTTTTTCCAAGGACCATACGGTTGCATATTCAGTAATTGTCCAATGTTATGTTTTGCTATGTTTATTTTCTGTCTGCGAAGCTCGATTCCTTGTCAGAGACTCAGAGTAATATGTCAAATCGTCCATATATTTTCTGTGGTCAATTGTTTGAACCCTGCAGTGTGCTTGATTTTCTAGTTAGCTTTAGGACTGTTAATGTCTGACCTGATCCTGGCAATCATCTACAGTCCTGCCTGCCCACATGGGAGAGCCTGTAGATGTTGCGCATCTGCCTGCCTGCCCTTTTATTTCCCATCTTGCCCTCATCACATGTTAAGCTTTACTCTGCACCCCCTTCTTCTTTCTTTTTTTAAAGGGATCACTGCAATGCTGAATTTAGAAGCTGCAACTCCTGGTTGTTCAGACAAATGAGATTCATCAAGCTCTTTACCCTGAGAAAGCTAAATCTAATCTGAATAGCAAATATATAGATCTTGTATCCTAAAGTATCAAGTTATCAACCAAGTTCCAAACAATCAGCTAAGGATACCACCTTCTTTGCTTGCATCGTTGACTGTTACCTCCTTATGCACCCTTCATTCAGGCTATATTTTCATGAATGCATTCTTGGGCAGGGGCAAGGCCACATTATGCTAGCCTGGTGCACGGGCACCAGGGTAAAGCCAACTTTTGTTAGTAAATTGATTAAAATTTACCATATATCACAAGGGAAAAAATATTTATTACTTGAGTGGTGCCCCTGTTCTTGGGTGTGTCCTTAGCTATTTAAAGGGCTCTTGGTAACTTTCCGTTAGATTACTTCCATGAAGCATCTTAAACGAATGACAGGAAGCATGAACTAAATCTCAGTAGAATGTTACATGACATGGAGGATTACAAATTAACTATTTTACTATGTTGGTAATACGAATTTCAAGATGCTTCCCAAATTGTAGTAAGTTATGCCTTATTAATGTCATAATTGTGCTTAACTTCCTTTCAAAAGACTAATTCTGCTTAGTTAATGATGTGAACTGTCAACACTGTTTGGGACTCGGGTTGCTCAAAGAGGCATCGACCTTGATGTCGTTGTGTGAACATATGGTGCTTTAAAGTTCTCAACACTCCACTGGGGATAACTAACTGTTTGACATAAAACAAAATCATCAAATGGCATGTGTTTATTAAAAATAGATATAAGAAAGACCAAGAAGGACTTCAATTTGGTGGGAAGTACTCTTTATTGTTATGAGTTAGCAACTTAAAACTGTATCTATTTCATGTAATGTCTTTTAAGCGTTTATTTTTTTAGATTTTTTTATATATAGGGTTTATGTAAGGATAAGGCCTGCAATGCTTGTCATCTAGACATGAGTTCCTACTTAGAATTCACTGCATGAAAGAAGAGCATTGATTCCATTGCATTTCAATCTTCTATTTTTTATTGCCATCTTGGTTTAGTAGCACCAAACGGATAAACACCTACCATAATAGACATATAGGACTTCTAGAAGTTGTGGTTGTTAGGTTCTTAGTATTGTGAAATCATCCCATGTTCGTAGGAAGATTATGGTGGTGTTAAATGATGATGATATTAATAACACATGGCAATCTTGTGCAGGGAGATTGTAACTTCATTTGTTGTTGACTTCAGGGCTTTCGTGAAGATGCTGGTCGCCAAGTTCTGGAGCAAAGAGGACCATTGTAACCCGAGATGGACCAGATGTCAGGAATCGAACACCCTCTTGGCCCCACAAAGCAATAAAAGGATCATCAGCGGTGATAATACCAGATGTCATGTCTAATTGTAGGTGCTGTCATGATGTTTTCTCTTGTTTTTTTCTTTTCTATTTTTTGGGAAACCGAAGTTTGGAGAGACAGTCGCATGTGATGCTGTTGTACACTTCTGATACGGGTACATAATTTCTCAGTAGTTATAGTCACATTCATTGTAAAGAGAGAAAGGGGGAGGAGAAGTTAAACTTTCACCTGCTTCTGATAACGTTGGCAGTTACGTGCATTGTTGAAATGTTGTGTTGATTGAACTGAATCAAACTTTTTGCTGTGTATGGCATATCAGATGAATATCAGAAATTACTTCGTCCACCTTTTAACAGCGACCGCACCTTTTACGTTTTACCTTCTGCCACCAAATTGACTGCACGATCTGTCGAATCTTCCGCGCGACGGCCACAAGCTTCGCACAATACTGGTAGCACGTTGGTAGCTTTGGATTGAATGATAAGAATGTCACCCCTTCAGAATAAGCAAAGTTACACGGCAAAGTCTAGTAAATAGTAGTACAACGAGATCCTAAATAATTCCGAGCCTCTCTCTCTAACCACGCAAGGTAGCGTATAACTTCGGCCGCGATCCGTGCGGCTACTACGCCGAAACCAGACCAAAACCGCGTCCAGCCGAAACCGTCCCCGCTTCGCACGTCTGCACGTTCGGCCGCGGCTGCGTGCCTGCGTCGCACGCGCTCCCCTCCCCGGCTCACCACGGCGAAACCAAACCAAACCTCCTCCCCTCCCGTCCGTCCCTCCGCAGGCGCAGGCAGGCCCCGCCCACAGCACCGGCTAAGCCCGCAGTCCCACCCACGCGAAGGAATCGCACCGCGCGGAAAGGCTCGAGTCCCAGTGGGATCGCCATAAAGCGCGAGGCCGCGGGGCCCGTCGCCCCGCTTCGGTTTCCGCTGCTTGCGCTGTATACTTTACTTGCAGTTCCGGAGTTGGTTCTCCGATCGAGAGCCGGCGCCCGGCGGGGAGGGGGAGGGGGAGAGAGCCATGCGCACCAAGCACCTCATCCCGAACAACGCCGCGGGCCTCACCTACGCGGCGCGCGACCACGCCGCCCGCGAGGACTACGGCGGGGGCGACGGAGGCGGCGGCGGCGACCCGTTCGAGGGCTTCCCGGACGCGGTGCTCGGGCTGATCGTGTCGAAGCTGCCCTTCCGCTCCGCGGTCGCCGCCTCCGCCATCTCGCGCCGGTGGCGCGGCGCGGCCGCCACCGCGCCCGCGCTTGACATCGACTTCGCCGCGGCGTTCCCCGCCGCGCCGCGCCGCAGGGCGGCGTTCGCGGCCGCCGCCACCGCCGCGCTCGCCCCGCCGTGCCCGCACCCGCTCCGCAGCCTCCGGCTCGCGCTCGACGGCCTCTTCGACCAGGCGTTCGCCGCCTCCGCGGCCGGCCACCTCGCCTCGTGGCTCGCCGCCGCCGCGGCGCGCGGCGTCGAGCGGTTGGAGCTCCGCCTCCCTCGCTCCCGCCTCGCCGTCCTCCCGCCTTCCCTCCTCGCCTGCACCGGCCTCACGTCACTGACGCTGCGCCTCGACCACTACGCGCTCCCTCTCCCTTCGCTCGCCCCATTCACCCGCCTATCCCGCCTCCACCTCGCGTCCGTTTCGCTCACCGGGGACTTCTTCGGGGACCTCCTCTCGCACTGCACCGAGCTCCGCTACCTCATCCTTGAACAATGCCGCATTGTTGCGCTCTGCCTTGTCGGTCCGTCGCGGCTTCGCTCACTCGCGATCACGGACTGCTCGTGGACGCAGGAGTCGTCTCTCGCCGTCTTAGAGATGCCAGAGTTGCGCTCTCTCCGCTACTCAGGTGCAATGGCAACGAGGCACATTATTGATGGCGACGTTTCTTTGGACGAAGTCGTTCTCGCCATCGAGAAGCCACAGGTGAAGCCCCGGGAGGCTACTCTCAGAGAGCTTCTCACTTTGGTTGGCAATGTACGGAGCCTTTTGCTTTCACCCTGGTGCATTGAGGTATACCGTGAATCTCAAATTCTCTTGATCTAGCGGAGTAACTTAGTGTCCAATGAATCTAATTATTGAACTGTATAATTTGAAGCAATTTGCTCGAGCGGAGGAGTGGTTGAAGGTGCGGTTAGACAGGGTGAGGCAGTTGTCATGCGTAATTGACAGGAGGGAAGAAGGTGCTTTATCCATTGCACCATTGCTCTCAAATTGCCGAAATGTGGAAGAGCTTCATGTTTCTGTTGTGGTGAGATATGCCTTTTTGTTCAGTGCTCTGTTATCTCTGTTAAATTGTAGGGGTAAACTGATGATATTCGTTGCTGCAGCCATCGCAGGGCAAACGGAGACGGTGTAGTGATGGAGAGTGTCATGGTGTTCCACGTAGTAAGGGGGTGACAGTGAAGCATCTCAAGGGAGTTAGGATGCAGTACATTGATGAGAGCAAAAGTGGATTAGAACTGGTGAAGATCCTTCTCAAGGATGCACCAGCATTGGAGACAATGAACATTGTGCCTTCCATGGATGGGCTTGAGCAGGCCAAGTTTAGGCGCAGGGTGTTGAAATTCAGGAAGTCCTCTCAGAATGCCAGCATCCAGTTTTGCACAGCTGGATGATGTGTAGTTCATTAGCGAAGCCTAATGTTGCAATCCAGGAAGTAAGAAATTATTTGCCAACAGTCAATGAGGTTCTTCCTGTCTTCGTCCGGTTACTTTAATCTGTATATAGCTGCTAAATATTGCTGAAACTTCTTACATAATTAATGGAATTATTGTCAAGATTCATTTAGCTTGGTAGTCATCAGTTTCCAACTCTTTGCTGAAGTATCTTTAACTTACTTGTTGGGTGCTATCTTCAAAGTATCTTTGTTGGATGCCAATCAGCAATCTGCTCTAATAAGTGATAATGAAAATAGTGCGACAAATTCCCTTGGAAGCTAAACAGATAATCCTGTATGCACACTTTATGGGCCATTTCAGCCAAGAAACGGGCTTGCTATAGGCTATCTGTACAAACATAACCTGTAGGCTGTTGTGAACTAAAGTGGTGGGGAAAAGCTCTGTAAACCTCCTCCAACCATCATTGTGCTCTTTATTGAAGAGGATCTAAACAAACTTAGTTTCTGATTTTCTTAAATTTATCCTGGTCTAATTGATTATGAAAGAATAAGGTCTGATGATATGTAGGTTTTATAAGAAATTTTGCTTCTTAAAGCCCCCTTGATAACATTAGCTGGTTTTCCCAGAATTGCCTCATATTAGATATGGGCATTTTGCACCAAATTCAGCTATCTTTTTGTGATTTCTATCATCATAGGGTTTTCACATGTAATTAGAACTATTTCCAGTAGAATTTCGTGGTTTCAATAATTTTCCTGAGTGTGTGGTTATAATTCGAGTCTTTTCTTTTTCTGGATGAGAAGAATTTGTAGCCATTTTTCATGACAAGGCCATGTGAGAATCCCATGTCTTTGCTTACTTTCAACTCTGGTCTATCTTTTCCTCCCAAGAATATGGAAACCAGCAACAGAAGGGCTGGTTCCTTCTACATTCATGTGTTTCATTTTTAGTCCCTGGTTTATTGGACCAAGAGGGGTCACTCATCTTGCTAGGGAAGTGAAACATCTTTTAACAGCCTTGACTTATGAGTAATGAGTATTAGAGCATCTCCAGCAAGTCTCCAATTTGTCCCTCTTTCCTACTTTTGAGAGTTAGGAGTGCACAATAGCACTCCAACCGGTGGCCCCCTATCCCTCATTTTCGGATGAAAATAAAGAACTCGACCATGGGGAGAGAACTCCCCCCGGGCTTTTGTTATAAGATGCCGTCATTTTTGGATGAGAGCCCCTTCAAATTTTCATCTAACAAGATGTCCTTATGCCCATGAAACATGATCTTGGTATCTGATACATTTACAATTCGAAACAGCCATCCTTTTATGTCATTCTTCCTGAATGTAAGCCCCATTGTTGTCTATGATGTACATAGTTATCTTCAAACAATTGCAGCTGTATCTCCATTTCTGACTGTAGGCTCAAACATTGTGTTCAAGCATTCCTGATGATGTAGATACTGACCTTGTATAGTTCGTTACTGTCTGTCTGCTTGGAACAACCTGTATTGTTGAGTTCACTGAGCTCTTCCCTGCATCTCCGTGGACCTGGGATTTTGCTGCAATTCCCGCTAGGAGGGGGCAGGCTAGCTGACAGATAACCCAAGGTCCCAACCAGCCAGCAACTCAAGTGCTCTCGGCAAACTGAAACCTGTACAGGATGTGTTGGGAGCCACTGCAAGTTGGAGTGGCCCAGGTTCGCAGTAGCCCGTAGTTTCCATGCTCAGATTCTGGTAAGTGGCCAGACTCTCTGACTGCATCATTTCTTCATTTTGATGTAGTAGTGTTATCTCATATGTGCTTCAGTCTTCTTCTGACGCATGAGTCCATTTTTTACCGGAAAAAAAACACTGAACTCTGAGTCATATGAGTCCTGACAAACAGGATAGTTGCCAGTTGTTTTGTAGTGTGTGAGTTCTGAAATCAGCCTGCCATTCCCATTCCCATATTCCAGGAAAATGTATTTCATAGTAATATATTGCATGAACAGCCTTGATAAGCTTATCTTCTGATACGAAAGGGAAAGCCGTGATGTTGACGCGAGACAGTATCGTTGTCCTGTGCTCGGTTGCCTTGTGCTCAAGCTATGAAATCAGCCTTATTCTGTTTTCCTCCTCCTATTGAATAAATAGTGCACGCAACTGAATGCTATGGCAATCAAAATATCATTGCCTTGCTATGAGTGAGTTATGAGATCGCCGTGAAATTCGTTTTGTTTTCAGAAGAGGTGAAACATTGAGGAAATCAGCCGGCCTTCCCTCTCTTGACATGCAAATGCTCTGCCTGACAATCTGAATTCCTTTTCTGAACGGAGACAGTCTGAATATCTGTGCTGTCGATATTTACCTGCCACCCTTGTTCTTGCTGTTCTGTTCATGCTTCCAATCCTGCGCATATTATTTTCTCATGCTTATTTTCTCATCACGGCCTGATCAGGCTGCCGTACCCTCCCGCCCCGTTGCCATGCTCGTCACTTCATATAGCTTGCGTCCGGTCTCCTCTAGCTCACGACGCAGCCATTTCTCGTTGGCAATGGCCCCCTTGCGCCAGCCGCCAGCTAAACTCTTCTGTAGACGGGGCATCCATTGATGTTGTGAGTAGTGACGCACAGCTTGTGAGCCCCCGACGCAGCTTTCAGGCTTTCTCGCTCAAACTCCTGTAGCTGCTCAACCAATGGCGACGTGGCCAAGCGTCAGCCTCTTCCCTCGAGCTCCTGTTGCCCTGGAAAGATAGAGCAACCGTCATTCAAGAAGTGAAGTCGGCGATTTGGGCGGAACCCGTCGCCGTCTTATCGCGTTTGGTTGGGAGCGGTTTGTCGCGCCCATGCATCACAGCGACCACATCATGCAGTAGTAGCCGAGAACCGGAGAACTGAAAAGCCTCCATCGAGATATTCCTCTTGCGTCGTAGTCTCGTAGCTGACCGCGCAGCGACCAAGAAACCGCCTCCCAACCATGCATATTAATGTAAGTGGAGCTGTAACAGCTTAACAGCTGCTAATTGCACACGTGGGCCAATAGATGCGCTATTCTCATCTCATTACTCTACAGCCGGATCGGAGATAGCACTGGTTATATGTAGCCGGATATTTTAAACTGTCGTTTTCACATCACCTTATCTGCGTAGCGTGCGTGGAGAGTGCTTCCGGCACTGCAATTCTCCTCCCTCGTGCAGGCGTAAAGCGCGCTTGGAGAAAATACAGCAAGGAGGATCCGCGGCAACCAATCGCGACGCAAGCCAAGCATACCCGGAAACTGCACTTGCGCCGCACCCACGCCCCCATCCTTTGCAGAAAAGGATGCCGGCCGGTCGACGTGAATCGCGCGCCGTGGCCTCTCTCCGGGGAAGTTTGGCGCGTCGCCGGCGAGCCCGCCCACCCCGGCACCACCTATCCCAGCGTGTGAGCAGTGAGCCACCGACCGGCCGCGTCATCAGTCATCACACTGTCTCACCAATCCCGTCCCCCAACTGTATTTTCCTTCCACAATCAATTCCCCCCTCCACTCTTCTTCTCCGTGACGTCCTCGACGTACCCCCATGGCCATGAAACTCCAGCGAGCTCTGCCTTTGCTACTGGTGCTGCAGGGTCGGTTTAGGACTTTAGGTGAACTCGTCTGTACTAGATTATTAAAGGCTTTACGGTTCAGAACGCCCCTGTCTGCCTTCATAAACACTCAAGCTGAAGCTATCCTTTTTGCTAATTCTACTCCTAATCTGAAGCTGAAGCTTGTAGGTTAGACCAACCGTACAACTACTCCAATCGTCTAGGGGAAAGACACGAGCACTCCCACGGCTACAGACTACAATAGTACAGTGGTGCACTGTGCATCCTTCATTGCATAACTGTACATGTGCTTCCACTTCCAGCCTTCTAGCTTCTTCAAGCAGGCAAAAAAAAGAAATATAATGGCAAAAAGGTACGGGCCATTTCAACTCTCAAGTGCCTACCATCCCTGACCAAGATGAAATACAGACAAATACTGCATGCGCACAAATTTCCATCAACTTTCTGGTGTGTTTCAGCAACGCCTGCAATCACTCGTTGACGTCGATCAGCTATTTTATTCTTTCTTTGTTTGTTTAATAAAAAACGAATGGGTGTAATAAGCTGTCAAAGTACAGTAGCAGCATTTCATCTTACAGGTGGTATCTACACTCTACAGCGAGCATTGATCAAAATTCAGACAAATCCACTTCACTCCGGCGCCCACTTGTTGCCCTGCCCCAAGCATTACTACCCGTCTGCTCCCACAAGGCCACAAGGCAGCAGCCAACAGGCCAGCTGACGCCCGGACCCTACCCGAGTCAAACCTATGGCCTCCTCCTCCGATCGCCATTAACGAGTCGGTTGCTCTGCTCCACCACCCGGCTGAAATGCTGGCAAGTTCACCGCTCCAGCAGCCTACCGCGGGCGAGCACGGCAGCTAAGCAGGCTAGCACGCACCAAACCAAACCCCTTTCGAACTCTTTTAAAGCCCCACCAGCGGGCTCAGAGACCGCCATCACTGCCGGACGCGAGGGCAGCGGCACAGTGGGGGACCCCTCCTCGCCGCGATCTCCGGCCTGGTCGAGCGGGGCGGGCGCGGCGCGGCCAGGGACGAGAGCATGAGCTCGCCGGCGAATGGCGCCGCCCAGGAGGGCGGCGGCGACGTCGGCGGGAAGAAGAAGAAGGCGGAGGAGGTGGCCAAGGTGCCGTTCCTGAAGCTGTTCTCGTTTGCGGACCAGTGGGACTGTGTGCTGATGGCGGTGGGGTCGCTGGGCGCCTGCGCGCACGGCGCCTCCGTGCCCGTCTTCTTCATCTTCTTCGGCAAGCTCATCAACATCATCGGCCTCGCCTACCTCTTCCCCACCACCGTCTCCGGCCGCGTCGCCAAGGTAATCAATCGCTCGTCCAGACGGCGGGAGCACGCGCATCTCCGGCCGTTTCGGAGATCTCGGTCTCAGCTCTCACACCACCTTGGCGTGCATGCGCACTAGCTAGCTGGCAACAACGACGTGGGCTGATCTTTTTTTCTTTGTTCGGTTTCGCGTGCACAGTACTCGCTGGACTTCGTCTACCTCGGCATCGTCATACTCTTCTCGTCATGGACCGGTGCGTGCAACGAGGGACCCCTCTGCTTCTATGGCAATGCACGCGACCAGCAGCAAAGATGACATGCTTGTGGTGTGGTGTTGCAGAGGTGGCGTGCTGGATGCACACGGGCGAGCGGCAGGCGGCGAAGATGCGGCTGGCCTACCTGCGCGCGATGCTGGACCAGGACATCGCCGTCTTCGACACCGAGGCGTCCACCGGCGAGGTCATCAACGCCATCACCAGCGACATCCTCGTCGTCCAGGACGCCATCTCCGAGAAGGTACGTACTAACCCTTACCCTTGCCTGCGCGCCTTGCCATTCTCGCCGCGGCCGACCGGCGCGCTCAGCTCAGGCGGGAGGCGGGATGGGGAAAGGACGAGAGGAATTAACGGCGGGGCAGCGGGCGCCCGGCGCGCTGATCCGATCGGGGCCGGGCCGAGCCGGCGCGGAGTTACGAGCTGAGGGGGGTTGGTGAGGGGCATTCATGGCGTGCGCGGGGGCAGCAGTACGCCGCAGGATTCACAGTCCGCGAAGTACCCCGCCGATTTATTAGGAGGGAGCAGCGGCTGCTTCTCGACCTGTTTGAAATTCATTTCTGCGGGAACAGGTCGATTTTACTGGCAGTTTAAATTCGAACCAGCGGATTTCTTCACCCCGATAGATCGAGTGCAGGTTTGGTACCTCGAATTCACGGGTTCCTGCAGCACGTGAAAGGTAGCGTTTACTTTAAGTTCAACCGTGCATATATTTAGAATAATTCAGGCACCAATAGATCGAGTTTTGTTTCAGGGCATTCAGCCACCCATCTCTGTGATACACCTATCCATACGACCATACCATCGTGTCCACATGCTCATTTTGCCGAAAAATCATCAGCCGAAGTTTAAACATACTTGTATTTGTCAGAGAACAACGCACCAAACAACAAACTCTTCCATGGCCATGGTTTCCTCTTTTGAGTAGCAAGTGAGCATTAATGGCCGCATCTCAAGATCGGCATAAAGCACAATCAATGGCTATCATCATGATGCACCGTCTGTTTAGATGGATCGCACGCACCTAGCCTTGGTGCACATTGTTCCCATACCATATATGTGGCTCAAGGGCCATCTATCCCAGCACAGCTCCTCATGCCGATCATGAACATGTGGTACGTTCCAACAGCCCTCCATAACTTTTTTTGTTTCCCTTGCAAAAGAACGGTCCTCCATAGCATGAGTTATACCTATCATTTTCACAAGATTCTTGGTCCACCAAATTGAGTTCGCTAAGGGAGTAAGGGCTTGTTTAGGTAAAACTGCTCTATACACATATAGATTGGAGCGGAATGAGGAACTAGGGGTCTCTCTCTGGATGCCAAATATGGATTTTTTTTGGGTGGAAATGAAATTAGTGACAGCTTTTTCCAAGGTTGAAAATGCTTGCTCGTCCTTGCTTTTGAAATCGGTAACCGCTCTCAGCAGTGGCAGTTACGGACAGCTTCTAGAACGTCTCGGCGCATGCCAAGGTGGGTCCCAGGCTCCTAGCGAGTCAGTCACCCTTTAATTCTTCACACGTGGAATCTGCCGCCACCGGTTAGCCTGTTCTGATCGTAGGAGTAATTGGGAGCCCCTACACTAGGTGAACAGTAGTATAATTCATGACACTAGCAGTCCATACATGCTTTGTGCACAAATCAGTGCGCTGCACAAACTTCAGATAGCCTTGTAGGCGTCACACCGCACACGTGCCCAGCTCTTCGTTACACGCTGATACACTAAGGCCACCTCCAACGGCGCAGTCGATTTCGATAGGTGACATCGTGGAGGTTAAATGGTAAACAAAAACAGGAAAAGAGTTAAGTAGAGCATTAGACAGGGTGCTGCAAAGACTATGGGCCTGTAGATGCATCGGGAACCGTCCGAGATCGTCGCTTCGCTCCGTGCTAGTCTAGGCCCATTGCCCTCCTCTCACCTCCACGTCGGGCGAAACATGACTTCAGCCTGCGACTTCGCTGTCCAACTCTAGCCGGTTAGGTGTCGGTGTCCATGCATGTCACTTGTGATTCACTTGCCTTGCATTGTTCCTGCGTGCCTCCTAGCGTTCATGCCCAAGGCATGGCCCGTATATATGATTCTTCAGCTCTCAGTCCCCTATGATCTAGCTCATCAGTTATGGGCCGCTCGAGGTTGTTGGCGATCGCCAATCCGGGATTGTTCCCAAATGGCCGGGGACAGCCTCGCTTTGCTTTGCTTGCCGGCAGGGGTCACGCTGTTCTCTGTTCCGGACGCGCATCGCGTGGCGTCCAGATCTGTGCCGGCTGCGTTCCTTGCTCGAGTACGCCCGCTCAAGTCAGCTGAGCAATTGAGCATAACTGGTGACAGCGACCGAGGTCTCCTTATGCCGGCGAGCTCACGCATGGCGGTACCTACCTGAGTTTATGCGCACGTGCTCACAAGCTAACGGAAGGTGGCATGGTGCCTCCGTGGCTCGCTGCAGGTGGGCAACTTCATGCACTACATCAGCCGGTTCGTGGCCGGCTTCGCCATCGGCTTCTCGCAGGTGTGGCAGATCAGCCTCGTCACGCTCGCCATCGTTCCGCTCATCGCCATCGCCGGCGGCACCTACGCCTACGTCACCATCGGCCTCATGGCCCGCGTCCGCAAGTCCTACGTCAAGGCTGGCGAGATCGCCGAGGAGGTCGACCGCCTCGATCGGATTCTCTCTTGCTCTGCAATCGATTATATGTGAACGCGCGTGCTGACGCCGCCGTGGGTTCGTGCGCGCGCACCCGCAGGTGATCGGCAACGTGCGGACGGTGCAGGCGTTCGTCGGCGAGGAGAAGGCGGTGAGGTCCTACCGGGAGGCGCTGCTGAGGACGTACAAGTACGGCAAGAGGGGCGGCCTCGCCAAGGGCCTCGGCCTCGGATCCATGCACTCGGTGCTCTTCCTCTCCTGGGCGCTGCTCATCTGGTTCACCAGCATCGTCGTCCACAAGCGGATCTCCAACGGCGGCGAGTCATTCACCACCATGCTCAACGTCGTCATCGCCGGCCTGTGAGTGCCCAAGTCTTAAGTCCATGTCCGTCATGGCGCCATGCCGGTCGACGCCGGCAAGCTATTAATTGGGAATTCGAAAACGCGTGTGAATGAATGGCAGGTCGCTCGGCCAGGCGGCGCCGAACATATCGACGTTCCTGCGAGCGAGGACGGCGGCGTACCCCATCTTCCAGATGATCGAGAGGAGCACCGTGAACAAGTCGAGCTCCAAGACCGGCCGCACGCTGCCGGCGGTCGACGGGCACATCCAGTTCCACGACGTGCACTTCAGCTACCCGTCACGGCCGGACGTCGTCATCCTCAACAGGTTCCGCCTGGACTTCCCGGCCGGCAAGATCGTCGCCCTGGTCGGCGGGAGCGGGTCCGGCAAGAGCACCGTGGTCTCGCTCATCGAGCGCTTCTACGAGCCACTGTCCGGCTCGATCCTGCTCGACGGGCACGACATCAAGGAGCTCGACGTCAAGTGGCTGCGCCGGCAGATCGGGCTGGTGAACCAGGAGCCGGCCCTGTTCGCGACGAGCATCCGGGAGAACATACTCTACGGCAAGGAAGACGCCACCATGGAGGACATCGACCACGCGGCGAAGCTGTCGGAGGCCATAACGTTCATCAACCACCTCCCCGACCGGTACGAGACGCAGGTCGGCGAGCGCGGAATCCAGCTCTCTGGCGGGCAGAAGCAGCGCATCGCCATCTCAAGGGCGATTCTGAAGAACCCGTCGATACTGCTCCTCGACGAGGCGACCAGCGCGCTGGACGCCGAGTCCGAGAAGAGCGTCCAGGAGGCGCTGGACCGCGTCATGGTCGGCCGCACCACCGTGGTGATCGCGCACCGCCTGTCGACCATCCGGAACGCCGACACGATCGCCGTCGTGGACGGTGGCAGGATCGTCGAGACGGGCACGCACGAGCAGCTCATGGCGAACCCCTGCAGCGCGTACTCCTCGCTGATCCAGCTGCAGGAGGCTGCCCAGCTTCAGCAGAAGCCGTCTTTCTCTGACAGCGCAAGCATCACCAGGCCACTAAGGTATCACTCTCCACTGGATCATCAAATGGTGAACACTGTTGTCCGGGAGTCATCATGATCTGATGAACTGAACTTGTTTGCTTGTAGTTTCAAGTATTCGAGGGAGTTGTCCGGGAGGACGAGCATGGGTGCCAGCTTCCGTTCCGACAAGGACTCCATCAGCCGGTACGGCGCCGCCGAGGCGCACGAGGAGGCGCGCAAGGGGAAGCCCGTGTCCATGAAGAAGCTCTACTCCATGGTGCGCCCGGACTGGTTCTTCGGCGTGTCGGGCACCCTCAGCGCCTTCGTGGCGGGCTCCCAGATGCCGCTCTTCGCGCTGGGCGTCACGCAGGCGCTGGTGTCCTACTACATGGGGTGGGAGACCACCAAGCAGGAGGTCCGCAAGATCTCCGTGCTCTTCTGCTGCGGCGCCGTGCTGACGCTGGTGTTCCACGTGGTCGAGCACCTCAGCTTCGGCATCATGGGCGAGCGGCTCACGCTGCGGGTCCGGGAGAAGATGTTCTCGGCGATCCTGCGGAACGAGATCGGGTGGTTCGACGACACCAGCAATACCAGCGCCATGCTGTCGTCGCGGCTCGAGGCGGACGCCACGCTCGTGCGCACCATCGTCGTCGACCGCTCCACCATCCTGCTGCAGAACGTCGGCATGATCGTGACCTCGCTCATCATCGCCTTCATACTCAACTGGAGGATCACGCTGGTCGTGCTCGCCACCTACCCTCTCATGGTCAGCGGCCACATCAGTGAGGTGAATTTAACAAAGCAGCGTCTCTTGCTCACCGTCTTATCAGTAGCAAATTGACAAGTCGATCATTGTTTTTCTCATCAAATTCATGATCTCGTGTGCTTGTTCTGAAACAGAAAATGTTCATGAAAGGTTACGGCGGCAACCTCGGCAAGTCGTATCTGAAGGCCAACATGCTCGCCGCGGAGGCAGTGAGCAACATCCGGACGGTCGCAGCCTTCTGCTCGGAGGAGAAGGTGATAAAGCTCTACGCGGACGAGCTGAAGGAGCCATCGAAGAGGTCCTTCCGGCGAGGCCAGGGCGCCGGCCTCTTCTACGGTGTCTCCCAGTTCTTCCTCTTCTCCTCTTATGCCCTGGCGTTATGGTAAGTTTTAAATGTTGGAAGGAGGACACTGAATTCAGAGTCCCTTTTGTACTCTGGAATTAAAATGTTACAAATTTCAGGTATGGTTCGCATCTGATGAGCAAGGAGCTGGCCACCTTCAAGTCCGTGATGAAGTCCTTCATGGTGCTCATAGTGACGGCGCTGGCCATGGGCGAGACGCTGGCGATGGCGCCTGACATCATCAAAGGGAACCAGATGGTGTCCTCGGTGTTCGATATCCTGGACCGCAAGACCGACGTCCAGATCGACGCTGGCGAGGACATCAAGAGGGTCGAGGGGCTGATCGAGCTGCGCGGCGTCGAGTTCCGGTACCCATCGAGGCCCGACGTGACCGTGTTCAAGGGCCTTGACCTCCTGATGAAGGCCGGCAGGAGCATGGCGCTAGTCGGAATGAGCGGCTCCGGCAAGAGCACCGTGCTGTCGCTCATCCTCCGGTTCTACGACCCGGTCGCCGGAAGAATCTTGATCGACGGTACCCCTTGCTCAAAGACAATAGCTCCAATTTTGTTCCAGATAAAATTTTCTGCTAAGGCCAATGCACGTTGATCCAATTCGCAGGAAAGGACATCAAGAAGCTTAAGCTGAAGTCGCTGAGGAAGCACATCGGCCTGGTCCAGCAAGAGCCGGCGCTGTTCGCGACGACGATCTACGACAACATCCTGTACGGCAAGGACGGGGCGACGGAGGCCGAGGTCGTCGAGGCAGCGAGGCTGGCGAACGCGCACTCGTTCATCAGCTCGCTGCCGGAGGGGTACCAGACCAAGGTCGGGGAGCGCGGCGTGCAGCTGTCCGGCGGGCAGAAGCAGCGCATCGCGATCGCGCGCGCCATCGTGAAGGACCCGGCCATCCTGCTCCTGGACGAGGCGACGAGCGCGCTGGACGTGGAGTCGGAGCGCGTCGTGCAGCAGGCGCTGGACCGGGTGATGAGGAACCGGACCACCGTGATGGTGGCGCACAGGCTGTCGACGATCAAGAACGCCGACGTCATCTCGGTGCTGCAGGACGGGAAGATCATCGAGCAGGGGGCGCACCAGCAGCTGATCGAGAACAGGAACGGCGCCTACCACAAGCTCGTCAGCTTGCAGCAGCAGCAGCAGCAGCAGCAGCAGGTGCAGAGGCAGCAGAGCTTATGAGACATTTGAATAAAAATCGTGCGCCTATGTATCTTGACGTGGCTATCTTTCTTGGTCTGCTGTAAGAGATTTGTGCTGGTAACCTTTTATCTGAAAACGAGGGTTCAGAGTTACATACATGATAAAATATTATTGATTTGTTATTCCTTTGTACTAGATTATAACTGAACTTCAGGAGTTGGATACATTTGTATCTGACTCCATGATAAACATGTACATATTCTTGCAATGTTGTTCTGCTTCATGGATGCTTGGCGCCAGAGCATATAGGACAGAATATACATGTAAAAATAAGACACTGTAGGGCATCATTTTTCTTCCATGAGCGTGACTGGACATAAAATCCACCAAAACAAGAATACATCTTCTTGCATGCTTATACTTCAATTTGGTCTCATAGTTTACATTAAACTAACGAATGCACATATTTTTGAACATTATGATCCCCACTGAAGCCACTCTAATCATCGTTAGAAAGATCACGAAAGCGCTAATTTAAGAAATGCAATTAAACTATAAAATTGTGCAGCTTTTTTATTAGCATTAGTAATTGAATCATGAGCATGTACCTTCCTGGATAACAAGAGCAATATGAAAGGCTCCACATGTTTCTAGCCATTCATGACTCTACGCATCATAGGATATAAATGATGCTTAAACGGTACCAATTGCGTGCTTACCTACTTAAATGCTAGGAGTGCTCCTACTTTCTTTTAAGTTTCAGAAAAGTTAATGATACCAATTAGAGCAGGTACAATAAGGCCTAGTCAGCTGGCTATATAAGCTTTATTTTATTATATTTACGCTGAGGTGGAGGAGAGAAGAGAGAAGAAAGAGGAGCTGGCTGTAGGATAGTAGCCAGCTCATAACTGGCTATAGCACAAGTTCCCAGACTGAGGTGAGAGAATGAGAGTATGCAAGTGGGTCTAATATTAATTACGCAACACTCTTTTAGCCAACATAATAGCCAATCTATTATATTTGTTGACTACAATATTAACTTTAAATGACATAGCAAACTCTTATAGTCGGCAGCGGGCTAAACTATTGTTCTTGCTCTTAGAACTCTGAAGTTCTCAGCCAATGGCAATTTTGAAGCAAAGCTATCATCTGTTTAGGTGCCAATTCATTGCAAGTTGCAACCCTTCCTCGGAAATCACATGTAAGTGGGATTTTAGATCTGGGACTAATTTTTAGTACATGTCACATCGGATGTTTGATGCTAATTAGAGAGACTAAATATGAACTAACTATAAAAGTAATTGCATAAATGCAGATTAATTCACGAGATAAATCTATTAAGCCTAATTAATCCATCATTAGTATGTGTTTACTGTAGCATAATATTGTCAAATCATGGACAATTAAAATTAATGGATTTATCTCGCAAATTAGTCAGGTGTGAGTATGACAAGGATCGTACTCAGCAGCACTGTGAGCACAGAACAGAAGGCGAGCCACAAGTGACATGGGTGGCTGGAATTCCAAAATCCAACCGAAAGCGCATCCCTGCATGTTACAAATAGCTTTAGATGATCTCATCCAAAGGGCCTCTTTAGATCATGCCGTAAAGGCAAAATTTTTTTGCAAAAACGACGTTTTTGTCTTTACGCATCTAAACGGACCGGCGCATTTTTTTTTTGGCATTTGGGCCCTGTAAAGGTAAAAAAATTTTGCGATGGAATCTTGCCAATTTGAAGTACTAAATGAAGTCTATTTACAAAACTTTTTGCACAGATGGGCTGTAAATCGCGAGACGAATCTAATGATGCTAATTAATCCATGGTTAAGCAATAATTAGCGGATGGTTACTGTAGCATCACTGTTGCAAACATGGATTAAGTAGGCTCATTAGATTCGTCTCGCGATTTACAGCCCATCCATGCAAAAAGTTTTGTAAATAGACTTCATTTAGTACTTCAAATTGGTAAGATTCATTTAAAAATTTTGCGTTTATGGTTTTTTTGCGTTTACGGGGTGGGAGCCGTAAATGCAAAAACTTGTAAACTTTTACAGCCCCCATTTTGCGTTTACACCTTTTGCGTTTATACGTCGTCTAGACAGGCCCAAACTTCTGGAAGCGGGAAAAATCCTGCCATCGAGCGGCCGCCTGACCCGCGTCGTGCGTAGTCAGCGCGCACATCGTCCTAAATGTACTTGCATTTAATGTGAAGAACTAATCTACGGTGAGACGCAATTCTGCGCCCTTCCATTTGGAGTTGGCGAATGAACCAGCGTTCTTCCCTTCCCCTTCCCCGCATGGCCTACGTCCTACGGTCCTACCCCGTCTATGCCTGTCCATTGCTCAGATGACTAGACCGGACTCAGCCAGCCCGCCTCAGCCAGTGGCGTCGTCGCCACCGCCCGCGGCGCCCTGCCGGCACAATGGCCGGGGTTTTGATTTAGGCCAGAAGAAGAAACTGATTAGCCAGCTGTAGCATGTAGGTTGGAGCTGACGCCAATGCATGCTTTTTTTCTTTTTTTTTCTTTGTGAAAGGAAAAGCTGACGACGATATGCTTCAGGTCAGGTTTCTCTTTTATCTCTTCCTTCTTTATCACAGGTAAGGTACTAACGGGTGTTAAGTTTCAGAGGGCTAAGCTTTAGCTCTGTCACATCAAATAGAATTTTATTATTTAAAAGTATTAAATAAAATTTAATTATAATACTAATTGCAGAATCCCTATGCTAATTCGTAAGACGAATTTAATAAAATATATTAATCTATAATTAGCGTATGGTTACCGTAGTATCACTGATTATAGATTAATTAGGCTTATTAAATTTATCTCATGAGTTAGCACCCATTTGTGGAAAAAAATCCGCGCAGGACCCGTATTTCATGTCATCGGATTGTAGTTGATATAGACTTTATTTTATGCACAGAGTAGTAAGTATTGTATGTGTAGGTGTCATGATCTGCAGCCAGTTGTTGCACTTGGTATATATTTTGGACTCTTTATTATCGTGACACTACTATTTAAGTAGGATATTATTTTTGTATGAAAATGGAACTATCTTTTTTTGTTATATTTAGTATTTTTTATTATAGTATTTTTTGTTATCATTTATAAATTTGTTGTGTAGCAAAGCTTTTGGTTTTTAAATTTTGAGCAATCTTTTGCTCAAAACCTTTTAATGTAAAGACGTTTCGGTGTCCGAATCGTAGGTAGAATGGATCTTACGTAAATATTTATTTGGATGAATTGTAAAAGCGTTTGAATTTAAAGTTGTACTATATAATAAAGCAGTGGATTCTAAAATTTTAAGCAACTTTGTATTGAACACTTTTTAATTTGAAGATGTTTTGATGTCCATATTGTAGGTACGATGGATCACATCCAAGTATTTGTGCAAAAAAATTGCGAAAGTGTTTTGAATTTTAAATTTGCTCTATAATGAAGTTCTAGTTTTTTAATTTTTTTTCAAATTCTATATTGATCAACTTTTGATTTCAACATGTTTTGATGTTCAAATTGTATGTATAAACTTAACCCATGTAGAAGTAACGGATGGAACGGGTTATGATTTGATTTAATTAAAATCCGAGGATTTTCCTAAAAAAATTCTGAGAGAGGATCAGGACGGTGGGTTCATTTTGTAAAAATTTAGAATTTTATTTGCAAAAGCGCAGAACAGAAAAGAAGGCAGATTTGATAAGTTATAGTGGCAGACCCACTTCTACTGATTTCTTTCAGGAAGGTTCTGTAAGGGAAGAAATCTGAGCTGTGACCTGGTAACCTTGATTTCTTTCGAAACTCCTTACCGGGAAGGTTGGACTACGAGTTTATTTTGAGAAAAGTTATGGATTTTTTTCGTAAAATTACCTGGAAGAGAAGGTCGTATTGCGGGTTGATTTTTTTAAAGTTCGAGAACTTTTTGCAAAATGACCAGAATTCGCATGATCCGGTCCGTCCGCCAGGCTGATCGGACAGGAACGGCCGGCGACGTGGCCACCCTCCTTGCCGTCTTTTGGTGCATGAATTGTAAGACAGATAGCTGTCACGCGAAAAACGCCTAACAGAAACGAGTGGTAAAACTTCTCAGCTCCTATCCGACCAAAACAATTGGTATGATTGACCTAAATGAAACTAGGTTTGCCTTAACCGGGGGGGGGGAGAGAATCTAGCTTGAACTGAATCTGCGACGCCATTGGTCGCCAAGAGCTCAGAAAAGGGTTGAGAAAATGCAAGGGACATGTGCCGCGTCTGGTGCTGAGACAAGTTTTGGATGTACAGGCCCGTGCCGTGACGCATGCAACGCATATGAGTCTCTGAATTCTGACACTTGCAACAACAACAAAATTCTGAAATTGACAGAAACAAAAGAGTCAAAGTTATGGACAGACAGAGAGCTCGTTGTGTTGCTCAGCGAAATCGAACACCGGCACGCCGATCACGTCATGTCACGGGCGACGCCGGCGAGCTAAAAAGTAGCAGGCATGTGAGCTGAGTTCATCGATCGTTGAAACGCAATTCTGTGCCCTGCCATTTGGAGTTGGAGAATGGAGGCGAGGCTGCTAGCTAGGATCGGAATGGTATCAGCCAATTCCTGCCGATGTGTTCTCAATTCTGATGGTCCGTGCAGTAGCATGATCTCGAAACAAAAACCAACTTCAATGGCGCCAGCACCCAGCAGGAGATGGAAACGAGGCTTCCCAATTCAGTCGCAGAGATCACCATCGGGTGAACGAGCGGAATAGCTGCATGGTCTTAGGCTCTTAGCCATGGCTCTTCGACCACGCTGTCGCCGACGCCGTTCCTCCAGTAGTCCAGTGCTCGAGCTCGCGGCCTGAATGTCTATGGCCGCGGACGACGCGGCCATCTACTCCTTCGGTTCTTCCTCATCCGAGTGCGGACGGGAGCTTGGGGATGGAGAAACGAGTGACCTGGGCGGAGGAGATGAAGCGGCGGCGGCGACGTCCTGGGCACCGATGCAGGCTCGCCGGGCCTCGGGGCCGGCGGCCGGCCGTAGCGGCCGGGGAGGCGGTGATGCAGATTTTTGCAGAAAACCCCCTAAATGTATTGTGATTAATAACCGCGATCCAAATATTTACACTAACCCCCCTAAATCGGATCGCAATTAATAATCGCGATCCGATTATTTTCATGAACACCCTAAGTTAGAATATTATTTTGTAAAATAGTCCCTGCGTATTTCCCGTCCGGCTCCGGCAACGGCCGCCGCCTCGTCGCGAATGGACTAGATCTCCCTCCCTCTTCCCGCAAAACCTCTCCTGCCGGCGCCCTCCCTCCTACCCCGTATCTCCCCGTCCATTGCCCAGACGGCCAGACCGGACCTGGCCAATGGCGCGCCATCGCCTAGCAGGGATGCATCGGATGGCCATTCCGAGCTCATCAATCTCGAACCTGTCGAGCGGCATGGCGGCCTCAACACCATATCAACACCAACGAGGGAGAGAACAAACGGATTAGAGGCTTAGCAGAGCGATGATTTGATTCGACGTGGGCACTGGTGCTGATCATCTGCATCTACGAGTAATCTTGAAACACGGGCTCCTTTTGTTCGGCCATGGTTTCCTCTCAAGCGCAGCAAACCAGTAGCCAGAATCAAATGGAACCAGCCAGTGGCCCAGGATAGGAGGAACCAGCCAGAAGAAGTACCCAGCATTTTCGTCGTGACTCACCCAACATGACAGCTGTGGGCACAAGAAAGATCCACGCAAGCATATGCAGATTGCAAGTCAGAAACCAGCGTGAGCATATCTGCATATGCAGAGCAGGGGGTATCCCAGCAGTACTGAAGCACTCAACAGAGTATGCCTTTCTTTAACAACTCGCCTGCTAAACCTCATCTTGGGTGGCCTTTTACAAAACACTCAGGCCACTAATCTAAGGACATGCTCAAGCTCCTAAGGCAAAAACACTTCGAGCTTTGGAGCCTGCCTCTAGGGAATCAGTATTTGTATTTGTACTAGGCGAGAGAAGAAAATGAGATTTGGCTCAGTTACTTAAAAAGAAAACTCGAGTAACCTATGACCATGTGACATTACAAATAAAAAGAAATAGACTCATAAAAAATTCAAAAATTCAAACAGAAAAAAATTGGTAGTGGGGTACAAGGTTGGAGTACACATCCACAACTCCCTCCTTGAGCTCCGAGATGAGGCGTTTTCCCTTTTAAAAAATTAAACTAGAAATGTGTCCAATAAGACCTTAAGAAAAGGATATGTAAAAAGAAAAACACAAGCTAGACTACAAGGATGAGCTTCAATTCAAAATAAAACGGAATAATTAAGACGCCAATAAAATTGTGGTTCCAACAGGAGAGAGAAAAAAAAAATACCGAAACACAGCCACATAGGAGTACCCGATTCTGCCAAAATACAGAGAAACTCTGTCTAAAAAACCATAAAAACAGGAGGACAGAATATTCCAACATCTCTCCGTTTCCTAAAAGCGACCAGACAGGAAAGAGGAGAAGCGTAACCCCAAGTCCAATAGAAGGAAGGCTACGGCGCTCTCCATTGTCCCCTCCCTCCTTTCTCCTCTCCTCTCGTCTCGTTCCCCGCACGCTAGAGTCCCGACCTCGCCCAAACGGCCAACCCGCGGAAGAGTTTGCTGGTGGAAGAGGGGAGGAGGAAGAGGACGAGATGGCGAGGGAGGACAGGTTCCCGGTGTGGGAGGCGGCGCTGCTCGCCGCCGTGGCCGCCGTCTTCGCCGCGGCGCTGGGCGGCGTCTACGTCTCCGTGCCCCACTCCGACTACAGCTTCCTCAAGCTGCCCCGCAACCTTCAGGAGCTCCAAGTCCTCACGTAATCCAATACTCTTCGTTTCCACTTATTGTAATTTCGTGCTCCAACCTCCAAGTCAATCCACAAGGCAACAATTGTCTTTTTCCTCTTTTTTAGATTTTTTTTCTTGATGTTTTTATAGTTTCCAGGCTAACAGGGTGATAAATCTTGATAGTCTGGTTCTAACTAAGCTCTAGTTCACTGTTTTTTTCAATTAACATCACACTTGTCTTTGTTTTTTCATAAAAGTAATTTTGAAGCTGTTCTTGAAGTAAGATTTGGGTCAAAATTATTTACTTCTGCTTCTGATATGGTCCTTCTTGTGTTCTGCGGCTGATTATGTGAATTTCTGCGGACGTGGAGATGATATTTCCTTGATGGGAAGAGGATTTCAGTGATTCCGTTGAGCGAATTTCCTTTGTGTTGCGGCAAAAATAATCCTTGTTTGCAGGTGGGCGATGAAGCAACAGTCTAGAGATATAGCCAAGTGAGGAACTTGCAGGAGTATTTCAGTAGCACTTTTATGCCCCTGGCGCTTTGTCATGTTTGATATAACCAATTAAATATTTAGCAATGCAGTAAGTAGGACATGAACTTGTAAGGCTAATCACAATGGGGTTTCATGGCCAGTTTCGTGACATTGATTACCATTAAGGCTAATCACAATGGGGTTTCATGGCGGATTACCATGATGCATCAGCACTTTTGATGATGTGGCACTCATATAACGAGGGAAGAGAAGGAACCAGTTTTATCCCCACGACACTCTGCTAACTCGTTTCCAAGACGTTGGAAATGGCGTGAAACGACCACTGTGACCGCCGTTGTTCCATGGGGGATCCTGTGCGCCAATAGATCAACTAGCATTTAGTTACACTGGTTTGCTTTGGAAACAGTGAAATGAAACTCTCTATTGAGGCATAGTGTTTCATTCATTCCCCAAGCTAACGTGGCATTCTTAGAAATAGGGATATAAAACCCCCTATTGTGATTAGCCTAACATGGTTATCCAATTCCAAGGAAGTTAGGTTCATGCACTTTTCTGCCTGTGGTCCCTAAATTCATTGAAGAAAGTAATTAATTTCGGAGTCGGTGGAGTATATAATCCCTTCTTTTCGATGTTACCTTTCTGACCAGCTGTAACTGTCGTACGTTTTGGACCTGGGAACTCAGAGCGTGTATTGTTTATTTTAGGACATCAGAGCGTGTATTGTGAGATGTGCCTTTTGTTCAGTTTTCATACTGTTAGATAACAAGATTCGTTGTAACCTTGTGTGCACACGTGAGTACTGGTTCAGCGTCCTCATTTGTAAGTTAACAAATACTTAATTGCAGATATTTGTAAGCTCAGCATTTGTTCTATTTTTTGGAAGTTCTGCAGCAAATTTACTGTTCAACTTTTATTCATGAAGTTAGCATCTGCAACTTAGTATAGTGTTTGTTACACAGTTTGACTTCAGTTGCCACTATGTTATTGTAGGATGGATGAATGTTCAATTACAATGTTTCTAACTGTGGAATGCCTAACTTGCAGCAACCATTTGGAGGGCTACACCAGTGACTACACCATCCAGGTGCTGGTGGGCTACTGCTCTGTGTACATCTTCATGCAGACATTCATGATCCCAGGGACTATTTTCATGTCCCTGCTTGCCGGGGCCCTCTTCGGGCAGCTCGGTGGTCTTGCCCTGGTGATCTTTGCTGCCACTGCCGGTGCTTCTTCCTGCTACTTCCTGTCCAAGCTGGTCGGCAAACCACTGGTCTTCTCGTTGTGGCCGGACAAGCTCTTGTTCTTCCAAAAGCAGGTAACAGCAGGACCTGCATTGTTAGTTGACATTCAGTTATGAGCTTATGATAATGCTCAAACATTGCATGCTGTCTTATGCTCAATTTACTGCCAGTGTGCCAATAGCATTGCTACTTCCTTGATTGGATATTTCTTATAGGAGTCTGCGGTCACTCCATGTTTATATTAAGTCATTGCAGAAGTACAATGTTAATGCACACAACTGGAGGGAGTAACTGATGTTAATCACTTTTTTTCAGGTTGCAAAGAGGAGAGGGAAGCTGCTGAATTACATGCTGTTCCTGAGAGTCACTCCAACACTTCCCAATACTTTCATCAATTTTGCTTCACCTATAGTGGATGTGCCTTACCATATCTTCTTCTTAGCGACAGCCATTGGCCTTATCCCAGCTGCCTATGTGACTGTCAGGGTACAGTATTTCCTCATTTACATGTCACAACAATTACTGTACTAGTGCCCTTAAGTGCAATCTTCATTGCGCTATAGTTCGTTATCCTAACCTTTCTATTTTCTGAATTTCAGGCTGGAATCGCTTTGAGCGACCTGAGATCGCTGAACGACCTATACGATCCGAAGTCGATAGTGGTGCTGTTCCTGATCGGCCTTGTTTCGGTGACGCCAACACTGCTGGGCAAGAACGAGACGCAAGGCAGAGCACCAGCAGACATGGCAGCTAGCACCAACTGATCACTTGCACGCCACCCCAGCGCCCTCCTCCCCTGTACATACTGAAGCTCAGCGCCTGGTGGTGCCTCCATGACTTCGAATCAAATGGAACCCGTCGCCGGCCACGAACATGGCGAGGGTCCCACTCCGTCTCCACTTCTGGGAAAACTTCTGTGCTGATATTGTGAAAGGGATGCATCATATCATGGTCGCCTCATGCTAAATCTTGCAAGCGAAACGGACATCGGAACAGACTGCTTTCGATTCTTGTGTTTAACTGATTCACTGATCATTGTATCCTGAACACGCTAACCAGATTCAGTCAATACAGCTGATCCAGTGATTCATGAACATCTGCCGTGTTTGTCGTATGCCTGTGAAATCTTTTTCTTCAGCGTAGTGTATCTGGTGCTTTTGCGTGTGGTCTGTGGAGATGTTGCGTTTGTTCTTGTTCGGACGCACCAGGAGATGCGAATGGCCTGTCATTCTCGATCTTTGCTTTTATTTCAGACATACGTGATCATTCATAGCTATTCGGGGGGAGGCATTATTTTTGTGTTGACGATAGTGCTTTTGGTTGGTGATGCATATGAATGTGCTGTGCCTCTCTCTTTGTTGGGACCTATTTGAGCCGTGCAATGGCGTGGACGGTGGTACGATGCGAGGGACCACACATCCTCGGCAACTTGTTGCTGGCGCTGCAAAGCTGCTGACGAGGCGTCCATGTTCGGTATCCTTGCAGGGGAGGTTGGTTTGGTGGCTGAGCGCCACTTGTCGCCGTGCTCGACTGGCGTCGGGCTTGGCTAGGACCTGCTGCGTGGCCGCGGCGCACGAGTGAGCACGGCCACAGGGTGTATGGTCTGGTCCACGATTTGCACGTTGACGTGTCGGCTAGCTCCTGTCGAGTGAACTTTTTTTTCTTTCTGAGGAACTCCTGAGTGAACTTTTGCGCTTCCTCACGAATAGCCCACCCACCCGATTTTGGCCCACGAAGTCCCAACAGAAGGCTTGGGGCCGTGAAAAATAGTGGTCGACTCGCGCCGGCCGGCTTTTTTTGAAAAAGGGATAACAAAATTAAATTCGAAAAAGCGATGCCGATTGGCAAAATTTCGGAAAATAGGTACCTCCCGCCCGATGAACGGGCGGGAGGCGTGGGGCCGGGCACCTCCCGCCCGTTGATGGGCAGGAGGTCCCAAAATTATTTCCAGGCCCCTCCCGAAGGCCTCTTCGCGAATAAGAAACTTTTCTTATTCACGAAGAGGCTCCTAAAGCGGGCGCGGGGGCATCCCACCCGCCCAACGGGCGGATGGTCCGGGGGCCGTAGACTGCGGAGGGGCATCCCGCCCGTTGGGCGGGTGGGAGGTTGCGCCGGCCACGTGGTCCGCTATAGCTGTTCCCAGCAGAGCTCCGAAAAAGCTTCCTGTGCGGTATTTGCTCACGCGACCGCACTGTAGCATGTCCCAGCAGCATGCGGATGAAGGAACGGGAAAAGGGACGACCCCTCCGGCAACCCGTAAATCCACACCCTCTCTCTCCAAACTCCGATCACTTCCCACCTATTCTCGGGTGACGCGTGGCGATGGGTCAGGAGCAGAGGAAAGCGGGTGAGTGGAGGTGGGCCAGCAGGGTGGCAGATGCGGTGCCGCATCCGCATGCTGCTGGAAGCAGCCACTGCCAATCACGCGGGCCCCGCATACAGCCTGCCCCTGTTTCCCGATGGGGAGGGGCGCACTGCTGGGAACAGCCTGGGGCCGCGGGAACGGGGGAATTGGCCCGGTCTCCAACGAGTAATCACTGGGCTGTGAAGTGCGGTATACTCAATGACACGTGGGTCCGTATTGGATTTGAAAAAAGTTGTAACCTTGATAATTGAACTAAATTTAAAATTTATGTATACAAAAGAGTATGGCGAATAAATCTTGTATTTGAAAAAAGTATGAATTTTAAATAGTTTGTAAAATATAAATTCTAACAAAAAATAAAAAAAATAAGCGAGGTGGGCACCGCCCCTCCTGCCTGTTGGGCGGGTGGGATATCTCAGGGGCCTATTCGCGAATAAGAAACTTTTTTTATTCGCGAAGAGACCCTCGGGAGGGGCCTGGAAATAATTTTGGGACCTCCCGCCCATTGGGGAGGTACCCATTTTCCGAAATTTTATCAATCGGCGTCCCTTTTTCGAATTTAAATTTTTTTATCCCTTTTTAAAAAAACTCCCGGCCTCTCTCCTAATCCGGCCCATGAACTGTCACACGTCCGCAACACGGCCTACACAGCCCCGAGCGCAACGGCGCAGCCCGTTTCCGCAACAGAAAGAAACCCAATGGATAACCGCCTCGCCGTCCGCCGCGCAAACGGCAAGGAATCGCGGCGCGGAGGTATCCCCCGGCCAGAAGCCCCACGATCCCCACACGGCGGCGCCAAGTTTCTGCGCAGATTCACCGTGCTGTGCCGGTGGCCGCTTTCTCCTGCAGCGCCGTGCGAGGATTCCGCCGGAACGTGGAGCTGCCGTCCTTCCGTCCGGTGCGCGCGCACGGCTCCTGCTGCAGCCCTGCACGGCCGCCCGCGCCGCACCGCGCGTCGGTGCCCGAGCCGAGCTGTCTGCAGGGCGCGGCCGAGGCGGCCACCTGCCGCTTCCTTGCGGGGACGGCGATTCCCGTCCCAGGTCACGGCATGTGCGAGGAGGGTCCTCGCGTATCCTTCTGATCGAGCAGATGAGTCTTCGAGCGGCCGCCTGGCCTGGCGAATTCTTTACTCCCACACGTGCGTACGCGACGGTCATTCTTGGCTTCACGGCCTTGTCGTCCGTCGTTGCCAGGAGTACCTGTCCCTGTCCAGTGCTGATTCGCTGTCACATTAGCGTCGGAGGAGTGATGCTCATGTACCTTTGCTAGCTACTATCTCTGCACATTCAGCTGGAAGAACGTGATGGCCTGGCCCCGGATTTCCTGGTAAGACCCAAAAGCATCTAAGGGTGTGTTCGGTACCGCTATCTAAATGCCGAATCCTCTAAAGTTTAGAGGATGGGTACCGAACGGCCCACTATTTCGCTGTACTGTTCACTTTAGAGCCCCCGTTTCTTTTAGAGGCACCGGCCACTCTATTTTTCCTCTAATCCGGCGGTCACGGTTCCCAGCGCGGCCTGCTCCTCCCCCCGCGGCGCCCCTGCTCCGCCCCTCCCCGCGGCGCCCCTGCTCCGCCCTCCCGCCGCGGCGCCCCTGCTCCGCCCCTCCCCCGCGGCGCCCCTGCTCCGCCCTCCCGCCGCGGCGCCCCTGCTCCGCCTCCGCCTCCGCCCCTCCCCCGCCGCGGCCCCGGCTCCGCCTCCGCCGCGGCGCCCCTGCTCCGCCTCCGCCGCCGCCCCTCCCCCGCCGCGGCCCCTCCCCCGCGGCGCCCCTGCTCCGCCCCTCCGCCGCGGCGCCCCTGCTCCGCCCCTCCGCCGCGGCGCCCCTGCTCCGCCCCTCCGCCGCGGCGCCCCTGCCCGCGCCCCCCGACGCGGCCCCTCCCCCGCCGCCGCCCCTGCTCCCCCCCCCGACGCGGCGCCGCCCCCGCCGCGGCCCCTCCCCCGCCGCCTGCGCCCGCGGCCCTCCCGCTCCTCTTCGCCCTCGCGCTCCTAGCCGGCGCCGCCCGCTCCTCCCCCCGCGCGCCACCGCCCCGCCCCCTGCTCCTCCCCGCAAGCCGCGCCGCGCCCCTGCTCCTCCCCGCGTGCGCGCGTTAGACGCCCCGGTAACGAACGCCCCTCTAAATAGACTCTAAAATGTTTACACCTCTAATTTATCCATCTATATTTTAGACCCCTCTGGTACGAAACGAACACACCCTAACCCTATTTCTCGAGGCATTTTTAACAGTGACAGGGATCTGCAGTTTCTGTGGGCCAATGCAGTGTTCTTGCCCCCCTGTCATTGACTACAGGGGTAATCGTCTCTTCAGACTTCAGGGAGAGTGATCATGCCGCAGCACACGTCGTGGGTAATGGGGACGAGGGTCAGATTGTTTTCTGAAGATGCTGGCCCTCCAAGAACGCTGATCCGAGACATGCCACGCATGAGCGCTCTGCCCCAGAGCTTCTTTCTCCGGTGCAGAGCTGTCAGGGACCCACATGTTCCCACTGAAAATAAAACCCCCCACCCGCACATGTTCCCACACCCTCGGCCGTGTTGCCCGTCCCCTGCATGGGCCAAACGCCATCTAGTTGGGCATGGCGACATTCAGACAGAGTTCTTATTTTCGAAAAAAAATATATATTCAGAGTTCTTGAGTCCCAGACAAACTGGAATTCAGAAGCCAGCAATGCGGCTCAGAACAAGAGTGGAACGGCGTGTGAATTTAATTGCATGATGCTACGGGCTATTTGGATACAGAAATTAATTTTTAATCCAGGTCACATTATAAATCGGAATTGTATGCCAATTAGAAAGAACTAGATATAAATTAACTATAAAACTAATTGTATAAATGGAGACTAATTCACGAGATAAATCTACTAAGACTATCAATCAATCATTAGCACATGTTTACTGCAGCACAACATTACCAAGTTATCAACTAATTATGCTTAATAAATTCATTTTGAGAATTAATCTTCATTTATATAATTGATTTTATAATTAATATATATATTTAATACTTCTAATTGATATCAAATATCCATATGATGGAATTAAACATCCAAGATTAAGTTCAGTAACCCCAGTCCAAACACCCGCTACATGTGAGGCCCTTGACTGGCATTTATGCATATGCAGTGGATGCCGGATTGCCGGTTGTACTGACCTTCCATTCAGGAGGTCGGAGAGATACGCGGGCGTAATAAATACAAGCTCAAGTACATTGGCGTCCACTATGCACAGACCTTCACACTGGACTCGGTCATCAAGAACAGCAACTCCATTTTGGTTCTGCTTTAGATACTTTACACTCACAGATACTGTGAAGTATATTGGAGAAGAAATGAACTGAAACCTCACATCCCTTTACATTAACATTACCCCAGCAGACCAAGAAATACATGAACTAGAGTATGATGAATGCTCCTCAAACATACACAATATAAGGAATTAGACAGAAAAAGGGAAGCAAATACAGCACCCTTCTGTTCTCTTCTGAGACTTCTTATACTATTATCTTTACTTCCAACTCTGCAGGACCAAAGTGAAAGTGAAGCTAGAGAAATAGTCATCCATAGCGTACATCGATATTTTTTCTTTGAGATGGCTCAGTTTGTTCTAATGCTGGCTTTTCTTCTTCAACAAACCACCAAATTTTTTCATCAAAGGCTTCTTTGGTTGCTGCTGCTTGATTGCCAGCTTTGTGTTGTTGTTCATCCTGGTGTCCGTGGACAACCTGTGGCAGTCAGAGGCAGCGTCTCCCCTGTTGGACTCCAGATCGAGTTCTGATTCGCCATCTTTCTCCTTCTCGGTAGACAAGTTGTAGTCGGTGACCTTGCTGTTCTCCCACATCTTGGCAACTACCACCACAGGATCATCTTCCTTGGTATTTGCCTTTTCATTCTCATCTTTCGGACCTGTGCCATTTAGCACTCTACCTTTTGCATTGCCAAGCATGGAAGATATCTCCTTGAGTTTCTCCGAGGCGGACGATTCTTTGACCTGTAGCTCATCATTCTCCTGTTTTATGTTCTGCAGCTCATTCTCTTTGTCCAATAGCTTCTCTTTCCAGCCCAGTGCTTCAGCTTTTGCTTCATCCTTGGCTCTGTTAGCTTCCTCCACCTGAGCTTCCAGCTCCTTCAGCCTCTCCTCCAATTCAGCATTTCTGTTCTCCCAGTCTCTCGCCGTTTCTGTTGCCTTATCCATCTCAACTCTCATTGCACTAGTTTCTTCTTCAGACTTTTTGATGGAGCTCACAAAGCTGGCCTCCTTGGATTGCCAATCCTCAGATGTGTTCTTTGCTTCTGCTTCCATTCGCTCCACCGTCTTCTTCAAGCAGACTCTCTCGTAGTTTGCTTCATCAAGCATAACCTCATAGTTCTCCTGGGTGTTCTTGAGATTCATGTTGAGCTCCTCTATCTGTGCTTTGGCACGCTCAATCTCTTCTTGTTTGTTGAGGTACCTTTCCCGTGCCTCTCTTGCTTCACCGGACATTTCATGCAATGCTGAAGCTAGATCTTCCATAGCCTTCTTAACTTTCTCATATTCATCTTTGCTAGCTTCTAGTTCCTGAGCCAGCTTCTCCTTCTCTTCACATATTGACTCAATATGTGAACTTGCATTGTTCTCATTGTTGATAGCATCCATCTTCTCCTCTTCAAGTGCTTGGAGCTTCGACTGGAGCTCATTGATCTCTTCCCTCAATTCAATCGCTTCTTTCTCTGCAACATCAAGACGCTCATTTGACGCAATAATATCTTCATTCTGCCTAGCTACCTCATCTTCTAAGGCTTGCAGCTTGTTCTGAAGGTCAGAAAGTTCAGATTCTTTCTCAGCGAGCAAGGTGCTTGCTGCATCTAATTCTTTCATCACTGAATTCAAGGAATCGACCTTTAACATGTAAGACTGATTGGCTGCCTCCAATTTAATTTCCAGTATTTCAGCCTTTTGTTTCCATTCATCAGCCAGCTCCTCTGCCTCGGTTGTGGCCTTTGTAGCATTAGCGACATCAACTCTAAGCTCTTCAATCACATCTCCTAATTCAGCTACCTTCTCTTCAGCATCCTTTGCTTTCTGGAGCTCTATCTTCAGTGCGGAGACCTCTGCCTCGAGCCTCATGATTTGCTCTGCACCTTCTTTCTCTTTGCTCTCCAGCTCAGTGTCAAGCAAATCTTTCAGGCGAGCAACCTCTGCATTGAGGAGCTCCACCTTGTGAGCATTCACTTCACTAAGCCGGGCCGCATCATCCACCTGGTTGAGCGCCAAGTTCTTGGCGTCGATCGCATCAGCCAGCTCATACCTCGCCTTCTCGAGCTGCTCCACCGTCGAGCGCAGCGCAGCCGCGTCAGACTCCTGCTGGCTCCGCATGTTCTCCAGCTTCCTCTGCAGCTCCTCCTCTTTCTTCTGCATCGACTCGATGCTCGTCTGCTCCAGCTCGACTGCCCGAAACATCTCGGTCTCGGAAGCCTCCTCCGCCTTCTTCCGCGCGGCAAGCGCGACCATCAGGTTGGCATTAGCCTCGTCGGCCAGCCGTTTGGCATCCTCCAGTTCCTGAAGGACCTTGCCCTTCTCCTTCTCCTTCTCTACCAGCTCCTCCTTGGCCTTCACGAGCTCCTCCTGGACCGCGGCGAGCTGCGCCTGCAGCTCCTGGGACAGCTTCACAGCGCTGTTTTGCTTCTGCAGCCATTCGAACGGAAATAACTCACAAGTCACAACCCAACATCTCAAAAGTAAACCAAGCTCACCAAGATCACACGACACTGGAGAATCAAAGAACACGTACCTCGGCCGGGGGCGTGCTGAGCCGGTCGAAGACCTTGGGTGTGCGGCGTTCGCCCGACGGCGGCTTGTCCGCAGACCTGGGGGACCTGTCGGCTGTGCGCGGCGCTTGCGATGGGGTGCCATTGGCCGGCTTGGCGGAGGCCGGCTTGCTCGCCCTGCCCCCCTTGGGCGTCGGCGGCGTGACCTTGCCGCTCTTGCCTTCGGCCGCCGCAGATCTGCGTCCAAAGAATTGAAATTTCTGCTCAGATCAAGAACCGAACCAAACAACCTACCAGGATCTGCTGCCAAAACAAAGAATTCTCGCGTGGAACCAGAGAGATCGATGCTTACTTCGGCCTGGCTCCCAGCATTGCTACGGCTGCCTTCGCCGCTCTCTGTGACTCCAAACGGGGATGGTGGGCGGCGTCGGCGCAAGGTTGGGAGTGAAGAAGCAGTCGGTGCGTCGGTGTTGGTCGCTGTGAGCAACAGCAGAAGACGGGGCGGCCGTGGCGGTAGCTAGGGGGAAGGGGAATAGAATCTGATCACCAGCATTGGCGTCATGAACAGCTAAGCCGGGTGTATATGGGGGTGGATTTCGAGTACGGATCTCACATTATTTGGCTGGAGAGAGAGTGAGAGAGAGACAGTGATTGAGGGGTGAAGTGTAAAGCCAGGAGAAAAGGCAGGGCTTGGAGCCAGTTGAAGCCCTAGACTAATGCCAGCACCAGTACTTTATCAGAGAGAGGGAGAATAAGATCACACTGTGCGGCATGGTTAACGAGCACGCTTTGCTTGAGCTCGCAGCTGTTGCCCCCTCTAACCACCGCTGGCCGGGCGAGCAGACAGAGGGCGACCGCGGAAAAAGACACCACCTGCTTGCTTCTTTTCCACTCTTTCTTTCTCCATCCCCCTTGCTCGCTTTTACAGAGTTGTACGCCGGTGTCCCTTGTGAATTGGGAATAGCGGCAAGTGAAAAAGGCCAAAAGGGCCAGGTGATTTCGCAAGAAAACCCCCAGCCTTTTGCCACCCACTTCCCGGGCAGCCCGTAACCTTTTTTAGCTCCTGCTGCATCAAGGTTTCAGACTTCAGAGAACTGAACTTTTTTTCCCCTTAACTGACGCCAGCAACTACTGTGAATCGATTCAGTAAAAGAACCAGTAATTTTCACATGTGATTTTTCTGTTGTGAAGGAAGCCAGAGCAAGACCGCAGAAGCTTCCACGGCAAATCAGGTACTGTATTCGATTGGGGTACTGTATTAAAGCATCGAACATGACCGCATAAAACGCTGTCGTTTTCATCTGGGCAACGTGCTCCGGCCATAACATGCGCCGGTGCTGTCCACCTCTGTGTCCCCCCGGGAACCAGCTCTGCACGCCGGACGAGCCCGGCATTCGTGGCTAATGCCGATTATTACTAGCACATTATTACATTACTAGTATAATCCATCGATTCATCCTGCAAACCAGAGGCGAAGCCGGAACAAAATACCACCGGGTTAGCCGGTTACTTGTTGAAGTTTAACCGAGGTGTAACACGGTGAAAAATTGTTAGGTATAAGGGAACTCGTGGAAATCATCTAGTTCAGCCGACTCCTATGCCATCACGCAGCTCCGCCCTGCTGGAAACTGTATTAACTAGTTGCCACTTGCCCAAGAGGACTCGTAGCCAGGAGCGGGGGCAAGAGCTACTGGAGAAGAACGTGCCCGGGCGGTAAAAGCGCAGGCCGTATGGTATCGCGGTGTCAGCCCGAGGAGGGTACGGTACCCGGGGGCAGGGATGCTGTCCAGGCGACCAGAAACCCAAGTGGTCAGGAGAACAGTAAGACATGCGAGTCAAATGTCAATGTCGTCCTGGCGCGAGGTGAGTGTGGCGTCCTGGAGCCACGTTAACTGCTCTTTGGAGGGGGCTATTGCCGCCGACAGGAGGATAGTAGAATGTGGCCAGCGTGCACGCACCGGAGCGGAGAAGCGCCGGAGGAGAAAAATAATGCCCCTACGAAAGAGCCGATACTGCTGCTCCATTATGGGTTTTTTTTATAGGACGGTACTCAATCAATTATCTAATGAGTAGAAGAAAAAGGCTCGCTCATCTTTTCAATGCCTGAATTGTACAGTCCTGGCAGATATCCGTGTGTTTAATGTATATAGTATACTATGTGGTTCAGAAATCAGAATTAACAACTCTACCTTTCCTCTGTTTTTCCTAAGGAAAAAAGGCATTATTATTTCTGTGCTAATTGATTCATTTGGCTAGGCATCATTCAGGGTTTTTCAGCTCCTTTTGGCTCCTCAGGGAAAAAGGAAGTGGAAATGTTTGATATGGTGTCAAACTGGCATCTTGGTTGCCATTGCTATGCCCGTATTCTGGAATCAGCAAACAAATCTGTTGGGGTGGAATTCCCCGTCGGTAGGGAAAAAAAAAGCATGAGACCGAAACATGCCCCGCCATTATTATATGCAAAAGGAAGTTTTTATGATGGCGACACTATATAAGGTATGTCCAGTAAACTGGTATATTACTCCTTGCGATATTTTGTTTACAGAAATTATGTTTTCACAAATATGAAATAGAACAATTAACTTCATCCAATTGGCCATCCAACAAAACTTTGACTCGTTTACTACCTATAAACTGTCTAAATTGGTTGAATCTATCATATATGAATCCTATGAATTTTGCCTCTTTGTTTCTCCTCATAGAGCTTGCATTTTGGGCTCAACTTTTGTAGGGCAATCGTTGACTTCAAGACAAATAATTATGGAAACCATCAAATAAAATATTTAAATTCTCAAGTTACCTTGCTAAAGGTTATTATGTGATTTAGCAATCCACCAAAAATTGACTTGAGGCTCAATTTACATGATTGAAACAAAACAGGTAAATTTCATTATATAGGATGGATTCAGCTAGCTGAATACAACAAGATTCTGAACCAAATTCGATACATAAAGTAAAGTGAGGAAAAGGTAAATTATTCAAAGCAACAAAGTAGATTCCTTTAAAATATCCCCCGACGCACAATAGAAGCCCAACCGCCGCTTCACTATCGTAGACGGTCGCTGAGCTGAACGGAAGATCCTCGTGGCCTCTATCGATGTGCCGGTGGCTGGCCGGAAGATGAGACGTCAGTGTACGCGCAAATTCCTCTCACCGACGCAGAAAAAATACGCCCCGAAAAGACGGCGGCACTACAGTACAAAAAGTCACCCATAAAAAAATAGAGGTTTCTACAAAACGTGCCTATCAATTCGCTAAGCACAAATCAGACGGCTACAAAACTCTTGCAGCAACCAAAAATCAGAACAAAAGCATGCGGAGAAACCGAAGTGCGCGAACAAATACACGCGCGCGTCAGCACAAACCTGCTAATCCCAGCTCAAAATTTAGGGTCGCTGATCACGGCGGCGGGGCCCTACTCGCGCATACAATATTCCTCCCCGGATCAACACGATCCACGCCAACGCCGTGAGCGACCCATCATCCATCGGCCTCGATCTCTCGTCCTCGTAAAGAAAAAACACCCAAGATCTCCCGTATCCGCGACCCAAATAGTCCCCGCCACCGGCGGGATCCTTTTGGTGGTTTTCTCCCGGCGCATGAACTGGATCTCAGTTGGCAGGAGAAAGCCGCGCACGGCCAGAGGCCAGAGGCCTGCCGCTACAGGCCGGGCACGATCGATGCCGATGCCGATGCCGATGCCAGTGCCACTGACCGATCGATCAAACGGCGCAACCCTCTCCTCCCAGTGGGCACTGGGCAGTCCCCACGCCGGTGGGCGGTGATCATCGCGCTGTGCTCGCTCGTATGGAGTACAGGACGGAGCCCAATCAGGGCACCGCTGCCTGTGTATGGGTCGGAGGCTTGAGGGTCGCATGATCTCGGAGCCTCGCCGGCTGGCGACCGTCCGCTCGATGTGATGCGTTGCCCGGCGCGCGATGAGGAGTCCCGAGTCCGGCACCCCCGTGCCTCGCTAAGCGGTCGCCGTCGGTGGTGGTGTGCGGTAGTGCACGGAGCTACTGGCCCTTAGCTGGGCGCAAGTGAGACGGGGCCGGAAGGAGCAGCGTGTCGTGATGGCGATACTGGCGGGAGGAGAGAGGGAAGTGTGAACAGTTCCAGGATGCCCGTGGAGCACGGAAGGCGTGAAATTGTAGGACACGGCTAGCTTACATGTGTTGGGTGATGAGGGCAGAGAAGATGTCAGCAAAAAAAGAATGGGACGACAGAAAAAAATATTGGGGTGAGAGAGGCTCGAACTCTCGACCTCAGGATAACTCAATTTAGCTATGAGACCTACGCGCTAGCCAACTGCGCCACCACCCCTTTTTTGTGGGGGAACTGTCAAACAAATATTTAAACAGCATACAGTAATTAGTGAACCTAAAACACACACATCGAAGTTCATGTATATGCACCGCTTGGGCTTCTTGCTAAGATCCTTCAATCCTTCATCACCAGTTGCGGCAGGTTCTCGGTAGCGCACTGCCATAAGAGCCAGGACGAACTGGGCCCGATAATTGAGCAAGTAGCCGCGCGCCGGCCCATGGTGTGCGTGATGGTGCTCGTCAGGGGATTGAGCTCGCGCGACACATCTTCCGGCACTCCTCCCGCCTGTGAACTCCCAGCTTCGCCATGTTCAGGGTGACCGGGGCAGCCTCATCGTGGCGTCGCCATCTGGATGCTTCACCACCCATTCCCTCTCTACGAACACTTGTTCAGTTATTACCACGACCATTAAGCTACATTAGCTTTGAGCATAGGGCCATCGGGAGTTGGAAGATATGGCAGTTTCAGAGACACCTTGCAAATGTCGACAACGTGATCCAAGTCCGGAACTTCCAAATCAAAAGCACAAATGAAAAGCCTGGAACTCAGTTGTGAACTGTAAATGTGCTATACACTGCACCTGATATCCCGTATCCTTGCCGACAGTAATGTATTTACAGAAACAGGAGCATCATGTCAGACATTCAAGTGGTTAGTGATACCCAGGAGAATGAAGTTTTCCTCTTCCTGAATACTCACTCTCCTGTGCATCAGTTCAAATAATGAAATGGAAGACTGACCCGGTCCCAGTTGCAGTTAAGTTCAACAACCGATAGCCCATGCATCACCACCTTCGCTGTCTATCCATGGATCAATGTTTGCGTCCTCTTCACGACTTCATGGATATAACTAGAACAGGCCCGTTTCCAAAAAAAAAAGAACAGGCCGGCCATATGACTTCTGAGCTTCCAACTCCTTGTGCATATACAATACCTTCAGCTGTTTGCATATATGCATCCGCAGACAGAATGCTTGTAATTTGTTGCCCTGAGTGTCAACTGGTTGAGGGGAGAGTAGGTTGACTGAAGCCGAGGCCAGAAACCCTGTCGAAGCAACCGAGGTCAACGTGATGGTGATATGCCCAAGAGCCCATCATCAAAATACGGTTTAAAGGCCCAAGAGGATATTGATCCAAGAGGGATTAGGGTTACTAATGGACCTATGAGATAGAAGCTCATTAGTACATCCTATATATACGAGGGAGGGGCTAGGGGGGCGACACAACCTGTGAGCCGCGCCACCTCCCTAGCCGTCGCCCCCCCTCTCTCGGCCGACGCCCTTGCCATGTGTGCGGTGCTAGCACACCGACGCTCGGCGTTTCATCCTCGTACGTGTGGACTCCGTGGAGGCGCTGCTGCGACTGCTGCGCTGATCGGCTGCTGGGATCAAGGATGAGGAGCTCGGTTCGTGGGACGTGATCGACTACTTCCTCTACATTGACGCGCGACTTCATCCGCTACGCTGCGCGTCTAGTGGTAACGATCTATGATCTTCTACTCGCAAGTATCTTGGGTATATGCGGTAGTGATGCTAGCGTAGCCTACCCATTTCCCCACAGTGGCATCAGAGCCATCTTGCGTAGTTTTTGGTCTGGATCATTAGCATATAGGTGATATGTTGTCGTAGTAGATTGGATCTATTACTTTTGCACGGTTTGATTAGATCAATTGGTCATAAGAGGTTAAAACTGGAGCGAGTTGATTGCACGGCATGTGACAAAAAGATTAGTTCGTGTTCTTTCTCTGTTATGCATACGACATGTCCCTACCGGCTGGAATCACCATCAGGGACTAACTGTGTGTATAGGCAGCAGATTGAACCAATAGATCGAGGTCATGTGTAGATGCAGTCTTCTCAAGTGCAAAGTTTGCACGGTCAATGTGATTGACCTAGTGAAAATTGAGGCATTATGAATGGCTCGAATTTGAGGTGATGCGATCACTCTGATGAGATTTCATAGGGATTCAATAGATGCGATCTGTGTAATTCCGTGAGGTTTTCTCGCTATAGCGGCTTCCTAAGCGCTACTTTGGCAGAACACGTCGTACGTCTAACTTGTTTTTGCAGGGTATGATGTGAATGGTATGGCCTCAATGTCATGTGATGATGTATGTGGTGATTTGTGCGGCCTGTGTGTCGCAAGTTAACACAACCGGGTTGAGGTTGCACCATTATTGCATAACGACCTGCGTGTCGACTTGTGATGTTTGAATCCTCATGTAATTATTTCACTAGCTATTAGATGTAGTAGCTTAGTATCTTTTCATGGAGGCTTCAATCATGATGGCGATGATGATCACCACAAGACAGGACGGATGGCAATGGAGGTCACCTTGGCCATGGCGATGGAGCCCATTGTGATGCAAGAGGCTATACTATTCACAATATAATATGATTATATGCCTGTGATGTTTATTTTCCTGTCATACTATTCTTTCATGCTTTTATATATGGTGGATGTTTTAATCATGATAGAATAGCTTCCCTCAGAAAAGGTTGAGTTTTTGATGCCTTTTACCAATAGCTGCACCTATAAATTTTGATCGCTGTGTGGTAGGTTTACCAAAGTAGAGTACCCTCAGCTATCACTTTTGTATAGGGTGGATGTCGGATATTCACAAGCATAGTATTGGTTTACTCAACAAAGCTATCAAAACAGTTTTGGGCTTTAAGGCATAGGGTTTGGGCCGGGGCATTGGATGCCACCTAACAAACAAGAGTCGCATAAAGATGTAATTAGTAATTTGTTGCTTAATTGTATCACTACTTTTCTAGCCGTGATGCTAAAGCTCACTAGGATTTTAGTAATTATGGATCTTGAACCACTATATGTCATTAGAGGGAAGATGACTTTGATATAATAGGTTGTCTTTTGTTAAATCAGTTAATGAAAGTCTTTACATAAACTTAGTGTTGAACTCTTGCTTTACTTTAATGTTGTAGATCATGTCTGCCAGGAACAATTCTGCTTTCAATTTGCGTTCTGTTCTTGAGAAAGAAAAATTGAATGGAACAAACTTTATTGATTGGTACTGCAACCTGAGAATTGTTCTCAGGCAAGAGAAAAAGGAGTATGTTCTTGAGCAGCCATATCCTGATGATCTCCCTGACAATGCAACTGCTGCTGATCGCAGAGCTTATGAGAAGCACTGCAATGACTCACTTGATGTTAGCTGTCTGATGCTCACCACCATGTCCCCTGATCTGCAGAAGCAGTATGAGCATGCGGATGCTCACACCATGATCGAGGGGCTGCGTAGGATGTTTCAGAACCAAGCCAGGACTGAGAGGTTCAATATCTCAAAGTCCTTGTTTGCGTGCAAGCTGCCAGAAGGTAGCCCAGTCAGTCCTCATGTGATCAAAATGATTGGTTACATTGAGACTTTGGACAAACTTGGTTCTGAACTTCACCAAGACTTGGCTACTGATGTTATTCTCCAGTCGCTTCTAGGGAGCTATGAGCCTTTTATCATGAACTTTCAAATGAACGGCTTGGATAAAACATTGAGTGAGTTGCATGGGATGCTAAAGACAGCAAAGGAGAGCATTAAGAAGAATCCCAATCGTGTGATGATGATTCAGAAGGGGAACAAAAAGAGGAAGCGTTGGACGCCTCCTAATCCCAAAGGTAAAGGCAAGGAAAAGAGTTCCAGTGGTGAGTCCTCGGGCTCTAAGCTAAAGCCAGCACCTAAGGCCAAATCTGGCCCTACTTCTGAGGATGAATGCTTCCACTATCATGAAAAGCGACATTGGTCTAGGAACTGCAAGAAGTACTTGGAAGAAAAGAAGAAGAAGAAGGGAAGTGAGACTTCCACTTCAGGTATAAATGTTATAGAAATTAATATTGCATTATTTTCCAGTGAATCATGGGTATTTGATACTGGATCGATGATTCACACTTGCAAATCGTTGCAGGATCTAAGTGAGACTAGAAGATTTGCAAGAGGCGAGTTGGACGTTCGTGTCGGCAATGGCGCAAAGGTTGCGGTGTTGGTGGTCGGCACCTACCACTTGTCTCTACCCTCCGGATTAGTTTTGGAATCAAATAATTCTTATTGCATTCCTGCTTTGAACCAGAACATTATTTCTTCTTCATGTTTGGAAGAAGTTGATGATTTTAAGATTGTAATAGAGAACAAACGTTGTTCTATTTTTTGCAATGGTATTTTTTATGCTCATTGTACATTGGTGAATGGATTATATGTTCTTGATCTTGAGGATAAATCTGTCTGTAACATTAATACTAAGAGGCTTAGACCAAATGATTTGAATCCCACTTTTATTTGGCATTGTCGCTTAGGTCATATAAATGAGAAGTGCATTGAACAACTCCATAAAGATGGATTGTTAAGCTCATTTGATTTTGAATCATTTGACACATGTGAGTCTTGTTTGTTTGGAAAGATGACCAAAGCGCCTTTCACTGGTCATAGTGAGAGGGCGAGTGACTTGTTGGGACTTGTACATACTGATGTATGTGGACCAATGAGCTCAATAGCCAGAGGTGATTTTCAGTACTTCATTACTTTCACTGATAACTTTAGTAGATATGGCTATATGTACTTAATGAGGCACAAGTCTGAATCGTTTGAAAAGTTCAAAGAATTTTAGAATGAAGTACAAAATCAATTAGGCAAGACAATTAAATTTCTGCGATCTGATCGTGGAGGAGAATATTTGAGCCTTGAATTTGGTGATCATTTGAAGCAATGTGGAATTATTTCCACAGCTAACTCCGCCCGGAACGCCTCAATGGAATAGGGTATCCGTATGGAGGAACCGAACCTTGTTGGATATGGTTAGGTCCATGATGAGCCAAGCTGATCTTCCATTGTTATTTTGGGGTTATGCTCTTGAAACTGCTGCGTTCACACTGAATAGGGTTCCAAGTAAGTCTATTGAGAAGACACCATATGAGATATAGACTGGGAAGCGTACCGGATTATCTTTTCTCAAAGTTTGGGGATGTGAGGCTTATGTCAAACATTTGATGTCAGATAAGCTCACTCCAAAGTCAGATAAATGCTTCTTTGTGGGGTATCCTAGGGAAACCAAAGGATATTATTTTTACAATAAGGCGGAAGGTAAAGTGTTTGTCGCTCACAATGGTGTTTTCTTAGAAAAGGAGTTTCTCTCAAAAGGATTTAGTGGGAGCAAGGTGCAACTTGAAGAAATTCAGAAAACATCCGAAACTGTTTCAGCACCCACTGAAGATCCACGGGATGTGTAAGATGTTGCACAACCCATAAATGAGGCACCAGCCCCATGAAGGTCTATAAGAGCACGTCGCGCTACTGACAAGCTCAACCTCCTTATTACGGAGGAGCGCCACGTATTATTGATGGAAAATGATGAGCCCTTGACCTACAAAGAAGCAATGGTGGGACCCGACTCCGACAAATGGCTTGAAGCCATGGAATCCGAGTTAAAATCCATGCATGATAATCAAGTTTGGAACTTGGTCGATCAAATTGACAGTGTAAGACCTGTCGACTGTAAGGGAATTTTTAAGAAAATATTAGACATGGATGGAAATGTTCACATCTATAAGGCACAATTGGTGGCGAAAGGTTTCCGACAAATTCAAGGTGTTGACTATGTGGAAACCTTTTCGCCCGTCGCAATGCTAAAGTCTGTTCGGATTCTCCTAGAAATTGCCGCATATTATGACTATGAGATATGGCAAATGGATGTCAAAACCGCTTTCCTTAATGGACATCTAAGTGAGGATGTGTATATGACACAGCCTGAATGTTTTGTCGATCCTAAAAATGCTGGGAAAATATGTAAGCTTCAGAGGTCCATCTATGGATTGAAGCAAGCATCTCGGAGTTGGAATATTCGTTTTGATGAAATAGTCAAAGGGTTTGGCTTCATCAAGAATGAAGATGAGCCTTGTGTTTACAAAAATGCTAGTGGGAGCGCACTTGTGTTTCTGGTCCTATATGTGGATGACATATTACTGATCGGAAATGATATTCCAATGCTTGAAGCCGTCAAAACCTCATTGAAAAAGAGTTTTTCGATGAAGGATTTAGGAGAGGCGGCTTACATTCTGGGTATTAGGATCTATAGAGATAGACCAAAAAGGCTAATCGGATTAAGCCAAGACACATACATTGACATGATATTGAATCGGTTCAATATGCAAGATTCCAAGAAAGGTTTCTTGCCAATGTCACATGGCATTACTCTAAGCAAGAGTCAGTGTGCTACGACACCTGATGAGCAAAAGAGGATGAGTACGATTCCTTATGCTTCAGCCATAGGGTCGATCATGTATGCTATGCTTTGCACGCGCCCAGATGTTTCCTTTGCTCTAAGTGTTACGAGCAGGTATTAGTCAGATTTCGGTGAAGCTCACTGGACAATTGTAAAGAGTATTCTTAAGTACTTTAGAAGAACTAAGGATATGTTCCTAATATTTGGAGGCGAAGATGAGCTCCTTGTAAAGGGTTACGCCGATGCTAGTTTTCAAACAGACAAAGATGACTCCAAATCGCAATCCGGTTTTGTTTTCTGCCTCAATGGTGGGGTAGTGAGCTGGAAGAGTTCCAAGCAAGATACGGTGGCTGAGTTGATGACAGAGGCCGAGTATATTGCAGCTTCCGAAGCTGCAAAAGAAGCTGTTTGGATCAGAAAGTTTGTTTCTGACTTGGGTGTTGTTCCTAGTGCGTCCAGTCCAGTGGACCTCTATTGTGATAATAGTGGTGCCGTTGCACTAGCAAAGGAGCCTAGAACAACTAAGAAGTCCAGACATATACTGCGGAAGTATCACCTCATCCGTAACTTTGTTGAGAGAGGTGATGTGAAGGTTTGCAAGGTGCACACGGATTCAAACGTTGCTGATCCGTTGACGAAGCCTCTCCCACAACCAAAGCATGAGGCGCACATAAGATCTATGGGTATTAGATACTTACATCAGTAATTCTAGTGTGCATGGGAGATTTTTGTGTCATGAGTATGTTTATGTAATGATGAATAATTATTATTTGTTCCATGGATGATTATTTTTACATTGATTATCAAGTACGTGACTTGTTCGTGAAACTCTTTGTTGACAATGATACTGTCGGTACATACAGATAGGGGTACCTCCTGCTAGGGTGTCCAGATCCTTAAGAACTCACAAATACGTAATCTCTCCCTCGGCTTCTGGGGGACGTGGCATACGACCATGGCCTGACAGCTGGGACCGTGGTCTCCGGACCCTCCCCGAGCTGCCCCGGATCAGGGGTCTCCGCGTCCCCAGGAAGGTTGGAAGAGCCCTCGGGTAGCTCCTGTGGACCCAGTCTCCTCAGGGAGGTCCGGGGGCGCCACGTGTGATGGTCCGCCCATCACAGGCCAGCCCGCTCCGACCGGCCTTAGGGGCCCGGACCCCCTTCCCCAGGGAAGGGGTCCGGCGCTGCCATGTGCCATCCTGCGGAGGGAACGGGGCTGGCCCTGCCGCGTGCCTGCGGCTGGAGGCCCCTTACGGATCACCTCTCCACCTACCAGCATTTAATGCGGTAGCTGGGCCGGGCGCGCCCAAGTCAAAAAGAGCAGCCTGCCACTGACACACGGGGCAGGTAGGCTGACACTACGGTAAGACCGCCTGTTTCCAAGGCGGCGCGTCGTATCACCGTGCACAGTGCGCGGACTGTGTACAGTCCCGTCACGACGCTGCGCGCGTGATGATGGCCTGTAATAGGCGAGCCAAGGCGTGCGCTGTAACAGTATGCACGCAACGGGTCAGTGCTGTTTCACCGCCTGGCAGGAGGTTCCATCCCAACAGTGACAACACGACTTCACTGTTGGGCAACGCTGTCACCAGACACTGTGCAAGATAAGGTTGTACACGGCCATATCCTGGCTGTGGATACGCATATCAACTTCTCGATCGAAGAGGACTACGGAGAGGAGCTCGAGGAGATGACCTCCATATCTCTCGTAGAACAGGCTCCTGTTGGCCGGACCCACATGTCGGGGCCCCGCTCGGTGTAAGCACTCCCCTTGGACTATAAAAAGGAGAGTGCACTCGCTAGAAAGGGGATTCGGATACACAAGCACAAGTCCAGGCTAAGTTTCAGGCAGGCTTACACAATCAATACAACACCAAAGTGGACGTAGGGTATTACGCTCCGGCGGCCCGAACCACTCTAAATCTTTGTGTCCTTCCTGCGCTCATCTGTCCACCAATCGAGAGCCCTAAGTCTCCTCCAAACCCATCCTTAACTAGGATTAGGCGGGTGCTTTCCGCCACCCGGCTGAAGAATTCCTCCGACATTTGGCGCGCCAGATAGGGGTTTAGGTTTGGTTTGCGCTCGGTCAACCTTCAAGACCACAATGGCGCTGGAAGGTGGTCACAACGATCTCCTGTTAGGCGAGGAGGTGGCGTCCATGACGCCACATGTTTCCCGTCGTCCAACATCCAGGGCGGCGCGAGCAGCTCCGCAACGCGCTGCGGCGCGGGCCTCAGTGGCCCAATCGGTGCCCGCACCAAATGGGCCACTCATGGCGGCCAGGGAGTTGCTCCGCAATCCCCCCGGTGAGGCGGCCTCACCCGATGCCCTGAGGCAGTGGCGTGATGACGTCGATCGCCTCCTCAACCTGGCACAGGCTTCCCCGTCTTCCGCGGGGGGGGGGGGGGGGGGGGGGGTCTGCCCCTAGACAACGCCGTCATCAGGGCGGCGCATCCGGCTCTGTGCACTCACCCTCAGTGAGGAGTGCACGGACCGAAGATCTCTGGGCGGAGCTCAACCGCAGACGTGCGGGGGAGGACGCCCGTGTCTCCATCGAGCGGACGTGTGGCCACCGGCTCAGTATCGAGTGACGCGACCTCGATGCCGAATTCGCTGCGGTGGTTCCGACCCCGCAGGGACCTGCCCAGGCACCGGTGTCCGGGGTGGGCTGCGCCGCGCTAGCAGACCACCTTCGTGCGGTCGCCTGGCCATCCAAGTTTCGGCCACACCTGCCGGAGAAGTACGACGGGTCCTCCAACCCGTCAGAATTCCTGCAGGTCTACATCACCGCCATCACGGCAGCCGGGGGTAACGACGCCGTCATGGCAAGTTACTTCCATGTAGCCTTGACCGGGCCAGCCCGGACCTGGCTCATGAACCTTACCCCGGGATCTATCCGATCCTGGGGTGAGCTATGCGCACAGTTCACGGCAAACTTTGCCAGTGCATACCAGCAGCACGGAGTGGAGGCACACCTCCACGCCGTGAGGCAGCAACCTGGAGAAACCCTCCGGGCCTTCATTTCTCGCTTCACCAAGGTACGTGGAACAATCCCACGTATCTCCGATGCATCTATCATCACGGCCTTCCGACAGGGGGTCCGAGACGAGAAGATGCTGGAGAAACTGGCGACCCACCAGGTGGAAACCGTCACCACCTTGTTCGCTTTGGCGGACAAATGTGCCAGAGCTGCAGAGAGCCGTGCATGGCACTCTGCAACCCAAGCAGGGCCCGCCCAGAAGAGTGGGCCCAGCGTCGCCGCTCCTGGCAGCGGCAAGAAAAAGAACAAGAAGACCCGTGGCTCTGACAAGTCACGGATCGGGGGCCCGGCTGTTGCAGCAGCAACGACCAGGGGCCAGAACCCCCGCGGCAAGCGCCCACGACAACAGCGCACCGACCCTGGGTCGTGCCCTGTCCATCCTGGGGCTCGCCACAGCGCCACTGAGTGCCGCGAGATCCAGAAGCTCGCGGAGCGCCTCAGCAAGAGGCGTGACCAAGCCTCCAGGGAAGGCTCCTCCCCTCCGCGGCGGTCTGGCAAGGAGAAGGTCTCCGACGCCGACGCAGCCGCGACGGAGAGGGAACTGGGGTATCAAACCCCCAACAAAGACCTTAAGGGTCTTTTCCATCAGTCCGACTCCGAGTCCGGGGGTGACGAGCGCCGCAAGAAGCTGTACGTGATGTACGGCGGCAGCTCGGAGCTTATCTCCCGGCGGGACGTCAAGACCCTTCGCCGAGAGGTCCTCTCGGTGAAGCCGGCGACACCAAAGGCGGCGCCGCACCAGCGGTGGAGGAACACCACCATTTCCTTCGGGCCGTCGGATTGCCCGGAGAACATGGCGGGTGCTGGCGTGCTACCGCTTGTCACGGCACCCACCGTTGCCAACGTCCGCCTTCACCACGTGCTGATTGACGGGGGTGCAGGCCTCAGCGTCATCAGCTATGCAGCGTTCAAACACCTGCAGATCCCGGAGTCCAAGCTGACTCCTTCACGCCCATTCTCCGGAGTGGGCCCTGACCCGGTGTACCCGGTAGGGGCCATCACCCTACCGGTTATGTTTGGGACGGAGGACAACTTCCGCACCGAGAACGTGCAGTTCGAGGTTGCGGAGGTTAACCTTCCCTTCAACGCCATCATTGGCAGACCGGCCCTGTACCGGTTCATGGCCATTGCCCATTACGGGTATTTGGTCTTGAAAATGCCTTCTCCGGTAGGCGTGCTCACCGTCCAGAGCGACCGGGCCGCTGCCGTATTTGCGGTTGAAAAACTCCACGCGTTGGCAACAGGATTCGCCCCTGCAGCTGGCGCCCAGGGGTCCGACCCCTCGACCTCACGTGCCAAGGCTCTGCCCAAGGCGCCGAAGGTCCGACCGTCCGACACGGATGATGTTCGCGTGAAGACCGTCCAGGTCGGAGCGGAGGCCTCCCAGACGATTCGCATTGGTGGCAATCTGGGAGAGAAATAGGAAAGCACGCTCATCGCCTTCCTCCAGGCAAATGTTGACGTGTTCGCCTGGGAACCGTCACAGATGCCCGGGATCCCTAGGGAGGTGATCGAGCACCATCTGAAGATCCACCCTAACGCCAGGCCGGTCCGGCAAAAGCCACGCAAGCAGTCCATCGAGAGGCAAAACTTCATCCGTGAGGAAGTCCGCAAACTGCTACAGGCTGGCTTCATCGAGGAGGTCTGCCACCCGGTGTGGTTGGCCAACCCTGTCGTGGTCCCGAAGGCAAACGGGAAGCTTCGGATGTGCATCGACTACACCAATCTTAATAAGGCATGTCCAAAAGACCCCTATCCACTCCCACGTATAGATCAAATTGTAGACTCCACCTCCGGGTGTGACTTGCTGTCTTTTATAGATGCCTATTCTGGTTTTCACCAAATCAAAATGGCTAGTGATGATAGGAAGCATACAGCTTTTGTAACAGTGGATGGTCTCTATTGTTATATAGTGATGCCTTATGGATTGCTTAATGCTCTGCCCACCTTTGCTCGTGCAATGAACATCACTTTAGGTGATTTGGTTAGAGATATAGTTGAGGTGTATGTAGATGACATCGTTGTCAAGACCAGAGAGTCACAATCCCTATTAGAAAATTTAGCTCAGGTCTTCGACAAGTTACGAGCGACTTCTACCAAGCTTAACCCCGAGAAATGCGTCTTCGGCGTATCGGCGGGGAAGCTCCTTGGCTTCCTAGTCTCCCACCGGGGGATCGAGGCCAACCCGGATAAGGTCCGGGCGATCGATGCAATGAGGCCCCCTGCGCGCCTCAAGGACGTCCAGAGGTTGACGGGGTCCCTCGCCGCCCTCAGCCGTTTCATCTCGAGGTTGGCGGAAAGGGCGCTCCCCTTCTTCAAGCTAATGAGGGGGTCCGGTCCGTTCACATGGACTGAAGAGGCAGAACGTGCCTTCCAGGAGATGAAGCAGTACCTCACCTCCTTGCCGGTCCTGGTTGCACCGGACCCAGGTGAAACACTGTTTCTTTATCTTGCAGCGATGGCCGAGGTGATCAGCATGGTGCTGGTCACCGAGAGGTCCGAACTTCTCCCGCAGGGGGCCTCCACGGACCCTCCTGCAGGAGAGGAAGGTCCGGCCTCCACCACTCCAACAACTGACCCTACTTCGGAGGGTCCAGCCGGGTCCCGACGCGGGGAGTCACAAAGCGACCAGGGGTCCGGTGAGACCCCAACTCAAGTTGAAGGATCCAGTCCGCCTGGCAGGCACAGGACTGTCCAGAAACCGGTTTACTACGTCAGTGAGGTCCTTCACGAGGCAAAGGCCAGGTATCCTGAAACGCATAAGCTTCTTTATGCCATACTCGTTGCGTCCAGGAAACTCCGCCATTACTTTCAGGCCCACAAGGTTGTGGTGGTGACCTCCTATCCTTTGAGGGCCATTCTCCACAACTCCAATGCCACAGGCAATATCGCCAAGTGGGCAGCTGAGCTCGCTGGTTTCCAACTCGACTTCCAGCCGCGCCATGCCGTCAAAAGTCAGGTCCTAGCTGACTTCGTGGCTGAGTGGACACCAGCACCAAGTGCCTCTGGGGGTCCGGACCAAGGGACGGACCCCCCGCGTCCGGAAGTCAGGGCCTCGGTGTTCACCGGACCTCACTGGACCCTCTTCTTTGACGGGTCCGCTCGCAGCAAGAGGGCAGGGGCTGGCGTGGTCCTCATCGACCCACATGGCGAGCAATTGAAGTACATGGTGCACCTCGATTTTGAAGCCACCAACAACATGGCGGAGTATGAGGCCTTAATCTTTGGGCTCACAGCGGCTCTGTCCCTGGGGTCCGGGAGCTCCTGGTCATAGGGGACTCCCAGCTCGTAATCAGGCAAGTCCGGGGGAGTGTTGCTGCAACAACCCTCAACTCGCAGCCTAACTCATTCATGTAAAAAAGCTGAAAAAAGACTTCGATATGCTGGAACTGCAACATGTTCCACGCAAGGGCAATTCAGCAGCTGATGCCCTCTCCGTGAGCGCATCGACTTAGGCACCTATGCCTGAGGGCGTCTTCCAGAGACGTCTGCTGAAGCCTTCCGCCCAGCCTGCCGACCTGGGCAACGAGGGTCGGACTAGCACCTCGAAGCTAGCGGTCCCGGCGGTGCTCCATCCGTGGAGCCCGCCAAAGGTTGTGTGCTCCCTTGAGGGTCCTGAAGGCCTCAGGGAGCCGCACCCAGTTACTCAGGAAGGTACCGATGCATGGATCTCTAAGGTCCGAAACTACCTGAAGGATAATTACCTTCCTGAAGACCAAGCATCTGCTGAGCGCATTGTCCGGATGGCTAAACGATACACGATGGTAGAAGGGGATCTCTACCGACGTGGCGCCAACGGCATCCTCATGCGGTGCATCACCCAGGAAGAGGGCCGCGACTTGCTCGCGGAGATCCATGGAGGCGAGTGCGGAAGTCACTCTTCATCCCGCACGCTGGTTGGTAAAGCCTTTCGGCATGGCTTTTACTGGCCGACAACGCTCCAGGATGCAGCTGAGTTAGTAAGGACCTGCAAAGCGTGTCAATTCCATGCAAAGCAGATATACACTCCAGCTCAAGCACTGCAGATGATTCCTCCCTCTTGGCCCTTTGCCGTATGGGGGTTGGATATCTTGGGACCTTTCCCTAGGGCCGTCGGCGGGTACCGATACCTCTATGTCGCCATTGACAAGTTCACCAAGTGGCCGGAGGCAACCCCAGTGGTCAATATCACCAAGGCGTCAGCAACTGTTTTTCTTAGATCAATTGTGTGCCGGTTCGGGGTCCCGAACCAGGTCATCACCGACAATGGGACTCAGTTCACAAGCCAATACTTCCAGGAGTACTGTGAAGACATCGCCATCCAGCTCTGTTTCGCCTCAGTGGCGCATCCCAGGAGCAATGGCCAAGTAGAGAGGGCCAACGCTGAGATCCTCAAAGGACTCAAGATTCGGACCTACTGTGATCTTGAAAAACATGGCGCAAGGTGGATTGATGAGCTTCCAAGTGTGCTGTGGGGAAACCGGACCACACCTAGCCGGGCAACAGGGGAAACCCCTTTCTTCCTGGTCTACGGGGCCGAAGCGTGCCTTCCCCCGGAGATCACCATGGGCTCACTACGAGTCCAGTCTTTTGACGAGGATTTGCAGGAACAGCAGCGTCGCCAAGATGTGGACCTCGTCGACGCGCGCAGATGGCGAGCAGCAGTCCGAAACGCACGTTACAACCAAGCGCTCCGGCGCTACCACCAACGGTTCGTGCGTAGTAGAGAGCTCCGGGTCGGGGACCTAGTCCTAAGGCGAATCCTGAACCGAGAGGGCATGCACAAGCTCTCCCCCAGTTGGGAGGGGCTTTTTAAGGTAACAAAGGTGTGCCGACCCGGGTCTGTTCGTCTGGCTGCGGAGGATGGTATGCAACTACCCAATCCATGGAACATTGAACACCTCCGTAAGTTCTACCCCTAGGACCTAGTTGAGAGGAAAATTTTTCCTTTATAATTGGTAGCCCCAGCGTGCGGACCAGGGCGGTGGAGGTCTGCCCTCGTAAACCCGGCCCCTGGTGTACATCGCATAACTTTTCTGTACCAATTCATTAAGGGAAAATTTGTTTCTCGATGTGTCCTTAATATCTACGCAATTTTGGTTATCCCTGTTTTCCCTCACGCTAACCCCCCACGAGGTTTTTTCGTGTCTGTTGCTCGAAGGCCCTACCAAAGCTGCTACACTGCGTCTGCGCCCGGGACCCCTGTCTCGCGGAAGAAAAGGAACCGACCGCCCGGGAACTGGCTTTACGGAGACGTTCTCGTTCTTTGCTGAGGTCCAAGGCTGTGTAGCCGCTTAGCCTGGTTCCGTACCCTAAGCCTATACACCCAGCCTCCTTAGGACGAGTACCGTTGTACCTCGAACAATGGACCCGGGGGCCGGGACCCCTTAGATTCCTGAACTGTGGCTCCGGTGCTCTGACCCGTTACGCAACTTAGTAGGCCTTCGCTGGCCGGACCGGGACCTCATGGGGACGTGTACTAAGCGTTGATCTGAGTCATGTGCAGGACCTCGCTCTTATGGCAGCCAGTCCCGATCTATCGCGACTACCTCCCAGGGGGCCACGAGACCTCAGACCTCGGTTTACTCAAGAGCACCTTACAGATCGATAACCGGGAAAACAGCTAAGTTTTTCGCTCAAAATACTTAAAACACTCAATGCATTACTGATAATATGTACAACATTACGAAGTTATGTTACAAAAATAACTAAAAAGATACTGGCACTACTGCCCTGGCGGTCCGGAGGCACTCCCACCTTCTGCAGGTTCGGGGCGGCGCCGGAGGTGAGCTGCGACCATGCCCGCCGCTTCTAGGACTCCTTCCCGCGCGACGGCCGCCGTCGCCCGGAGGGGTCCGACCAGAACAGGAGTCAGCTGGATGGCGGGGTCGTGGCTCCGGAAGCTGGTGAGAATGTACTCCGCCACCCCCCGAGCAACTTCGCGCCCTTCCGTCTCCAGGAGGTCCTGGATGTTGGCCTCCACGTCCCGAACCCGCTCGGCAGTGGTGTCCAGGACCTGGAGTGCGGCGCCGAGGGGTGAAGGAGCCCCTGACACCCAGATGGGGTTGGCCCCGAGCGATTCGAGCAGAGGGTTCACCACGCCAACCCATCTCGTAATCCGATCGGTGCTGGCGCCCCGCTCCGCTAGGAGCTCCTCCACCTTGGCCTCCCTCTCTCGGAGGGCCGCCTCGCGCTCCTGGAGTCTTTGGGTCCCGGCTGCCAGCTCGTCCTCCACGGCCTCTTCCCGCTTCTGGAGCTCCTGGAGCCGGGCCACCTCCTCGGCCTCGCGGGCCGCCAGCCCTTCCTCTCTCTTTGCCACCGCCGCCGCCAAATCTGCGAGGGTGGACTTTTCCGCCTCGATGATTGCCGACGCCCTCCTGACTTCGGCCGCCAGCTCTCGGGCGGTCCGCTCCCTGTCCGCTACCGCCTCCATCCTCTCCTCCACGACGATCAACCCCTTAAGGGCTTCCGCTTCCCGCCGCGCGGCCTCCTTCTCCCGTTGGAGCGCTGCCGCCTCCCGGATGCGAGCTTGCTCCAGCTCTTCCTGCAGAAGCTCGCGCCCCTGCACGAGCTTGGCGCGCTCCTCGGTGTAGCGGGTGGAGACAGAGTTGATGCGGTCGCCCAGACGGACCTCCCAGTCGGAGAGTCGGTGGCGCTCGGCCTCCAGCTTCTCCCACTCCCGGCGCATGCCAGCCTCCAGCTCCTGCTGAGCTTGGTGGCATTTGGCTATGAGCCGGGGAAGACGGATCTCCGCCGTGCTTGGGAGGAGGCGCCTTCCCAGCACCACCTCTGTCTCCTCCTCCTCCTCCGCCGGTGGTGCGGAGCTGCTGGCAACCTCGGCGACCCCTGGTGCCGTCGCCTCCGCCGCTTCCGCTGCCTCCGGTGCCGCCGCCTCTGCGGCCTCCGGAGCTGTGATCTCCGCCACCTCTGCTGCCTCTGGCGCTGCAGCCTTCGCCATGGCAGTGGCCCCTTCAGCTGCTGGCTCAGCTGGTGAGGGCCCGGCCTCGTCGTCTGAAGCTGCTGCCGCTGTCTCCATCGCTGCAGCGGCTTTGGCGGCCTCCTCCTGGGCGGCAGCTTCGGGTCGTGGCAGAGTGGAGGCCTCCGGCTCCGGACCCATGGGCCCGGTAGTTTCTGGAGCAGCTTCGGGCGGGGGTCCTCCTGGGGTCGGCGCGGCGGGTCCCGGTGCTGGCTGGGGGCCGGGTCCCCCTGACGGATCATCTGAAGATTGGGGCCTGCCATATCACCAATATGGTTAAGGGGCCTGCCATATCACCAATATGGTTAAGGACCGGAAACCAAGAGAGATAAAGAAAAGCTCTTAGAAGACTGCTTACGTATAGTCGTACCACTCCCATCTGGCTCAGGCGGCTCGAGGGAGTTTCCTCCCTGCCGAGGAGCCCCCAGACCTCTGCTGGGAGTCCTCGGCCACCGGCGCTTCTGGTGGTGGCGGTGGGGACTATGGCCTAGCCTCGGGCGGTGGTGGTGGCGGAGGAGTCTGTTGTCTCGGAGGAGGCCGTTGCGCTTCCTCCGGTCTCCTCTCCGTCTGCCTATGTTGTGGCGGAGGTGGTGGAGCCCCGTTCTGCTCCTCCGCCCCCGCCGTTTTCTGGCGTTTGGGCGCCGGCTCCCCGACCAAGGAGCCGTCGCCTCGCTGGAGTCTCCGGGATTTGCTCCCTTCGGCTTGGCTGCTTCGTGCGGGTACTGCCCCCTGAGCCTTGTCGCTCCCTCGGGCCGGGGCAGCACCCGCATTGTCTTTCTGCCGGTGCTCTGGCAGCGGCACCTTCTCCTTCCCTTTCCCGCTGGGGGCCGGACCTCTGGGCTCCGGCTCCCCGGGACCCTCGTTGGTGCATTGCTGGCGGACCGGTGAGACGCTAGGGATCTGGAGCCTGCGGTTGGGGTCGCCCCCCAGCTGCCGGACCGCCAGGCCGCCCTCGTCCAGGGTCGGCATTGACGCCAGGACTGATGACCGCAACGCCTGGTCCTCGCACAGGGCCTTCACCCCGCTCGGGAGGACCAGAGACTCTGGAATGAACATCTCGCCGGTCATCGCTCGGACCGCCGCCTCCAGCTCCGTCCTGGTGAAGTCGCCACCAGGCCCGCGCGCGATCCTGCAGCAGTCGTTTAGCCCCGTGTACACGTAGGCCATTCGGGACCGCTGCTGCAGGGGGGCGATTCGCCGCTTCAGGAAGTCGCCCAGCACCATCATAGAAGTCAGGCCGCTCCTTGCCAGCTTCTTGATCCGGTACAGCACCGGGTCGAGCTCCGCTGGTATCGTTGGCCTGGCCTTCCATGTGCTCCAGTCGCTCTGGGGACCCTCTGCCGGCAGTTCCAGGCGGTCGTGGGGGTCGGTTGCCGCGATGACCCAGCCTTCACGCCAGTCCTCCCACTTGGAGCTGGAGAAGGCGGGAATGTAGGAGCTGGCCATCCCGTGCCGGAGCTGGAAATAATAGGCGCCGATCTCGCCGCGCTTAGACTTCCCGGTCCCGACTAGAGAGTAGAAGTGTTTGAAGATGGTGGTGCAGGAGCGCACCCCCACAAACATCTCCATAAAGTGGGCGAAGACCGCCATAAGGAGGACGGAGTGGGGGGTGAGATGATGAAGTTGGAGGCCGAACTCCTCCAAGAGCAGAAGAAAGAAGGAGAAGATCGGAGGAACCAACCCGCACATAATGTACGAGTTGAAAAGGACGAACTCCCCGGCAGCAAGGTCGTCGAGGGGGATTCTGCCGGCCCTGACCTTCCCGGCTTGCGCCGGCGCGGTCCATCCCAGAAGGCGCCGCACCGCGTCCAACTGAACCTGGCTCTGGAAGCGGCGTGGGAAAGGAAGCGAAGACATGGTGAATGCTGGGGATGGATTGCAATGGAACAGAGAAGAGAAGGAAGCCGAGCGCAAAGGGGCTGATCGCAGAAGGGATGCGGAGACGAAGGGCCGCTGCGGCGTCTGTTGTTGGCAAGAGCGAAAAGGTAGCCGTTCCCTTCGGCGCATACCTTTTATGCAAAAGGCTGCTGCCTTCTCGCGCCCGCGGCGACCGAGGAGAAGTTGAACGGTTGTCTACACCAGGCCCCTTCCTCCTACACCCAATGACTGGTGGGCTCGGGCCCGCCAGTCAAAGGCGTGACTACTGGAGGAAAGGGGGAAAGGCGGAATCCGAACCGCCCAGGTCGCAGGATGGGCTCGAATAAGACAAGAATCTGAACCGCTTGTCGCGCACGGCGCGGGCAGGGGACGGGCCTCTCGGGGATCCCGCTTTGAGCAAAAAGACCTCCATGCCCTTTCTCCGCGAGAACAAGCTGTCCACCGGGCGCGATGCTGGGATCTGACCCCACCTACGGGTTCGTCCCTCTCCCGAGGTGGGCCCGGAGACCTCTGTCGGTACATACAGACAGGGGTACCTCCTGCTAGGGTGTCCAGGTCCTTAAGAACTCACAAATACGTAATCTACCCTCGGCTTCTGGGGGACGTGGCATACGACCAGGGCCTGACAGCTGGGACTGTGGTCTCCGGACCCTCCCCGAGCTGCCCCGGGTCAGGGGTCTCCGCGTCCCCAGGAAGGTTGGAAGAGCCCTCGGGTAGCTCCTGTGGACCCAATCTCCTCAGGGAGGTCCGAGGGCGCCACGTGTGATGGTCCGCCCATCACAGGCCAGCCCGCTCCGACCGGCCTTAGGGGCCCGGACCCCCCTTCCCCCGGGAAGGGGTCCGGCGCTGCCATGTGCCGTCCTGCGGAGGGAACGGGGCTGGCCCTGCCGCGTGCCTACGGCTGGAGGCCCCTTACGGATCACCTCTCCACCTACCAGCATTTAATGCGGTAGCTGGGCCGGGCGCGCCCAAGTCAAAAAGAGCAGCCTGCCACTGACACACGGGGCAGGTAGGCTGACACTACGGTAAGACCGCCTATTTCCAAGGCGGCGCGTCGTATCACCGTGCACAGTGCGCGGACTGTGTACAGTCCCATCACGACGCTGCGCGCATGATGATGGCCTGTAATAGGCGAGCCAAGGCGTGCGCTGTAACAGTACGCACGCAACGGGTCAGTGCTGTTTCACCGCCTGGCAGGAGGTTCCATCCCAACAGTGACAGCACGACTTCACTGTTGGGCAACGCTGTCACCGGACACTGTGCAAGATAAGGCTGTACACGGCCATATCCTGGCTGTGGATACGCACATCAACTTCTCGATCGAAGAGGACTACGGAGAGGAGCTCGAGGAGATGACCTCCATATCTCTCGTAGAACAGGCTCCTGTTGGCCGGACCCACATGTCGGGGCCCCGCTCGGTGTAAGCACTCCCCTTGGACTATAAAAGGGAGAGTGCACTCGCTAGAAAGGGGATTCGGATACACAAGCACAAGTCCAGGCTAAGTTCCAGGCATGCTTACACAATCAATACAACACCAAAGTGGACATAGGGTATTACGCTCCGGCGGCCCGAACCACTCTAAATCTTTGTGTCCTTCCTGCACTCATCTGTCCACCGATCGAGCGCCCCTAAGTCTCCTCCGAACCCATCCTTAACTAGGATTAGGCGGGTGCTTTTCGCCACCCGGCTGGAGAATTCCTCCGACAGATACGATTCTAAATTATCCCTAGTTTATGTCATTATGTGGGACAACAACGACGTTGAGACTAGCACATGCATTAATTGATGATCATGTTTCACGGATCATGGATATGGAGATATCGGATTAATGATGTGGACACATGTTGGTGAACATGGTGTTGGATTAACCCACTCCAAGAAAATGTTGGGATTGTTATTTTGTATGTGCCATCAATTGTTCTTGAGTGTTATACCTACTGGATCCTTAGACCTGAGATCGCCATTGTTTCTCACTGTGTGTAGTGGTGCATCTTGGGGCTGCTAAACGCTACTCCGTAACTGGGTAGTTAAAAAAGTAGCCTATAGGTGTGTCATGAAACATGGAATGGGATGTGAACGGATCAAGATGGAATTTGCCCCTCCTAGATAACGGGAGAGATATCTCTAGGCCCCTCGAGATAGTTGGATTTGAAAATGCATGGCCATGCCAAAGTGATTAAAGATTTAATCATTATGACTAAAGGTTAATTATTAATAGAATCCACTATTAGATCGAGAGAATGGTCGAGCTATCATAAAGGTGGCACGCATCTCGCCTTGAGCTTGACTGGTATCGTGTGGCAAAGGGATCGGTGTATGAGTATATCTAAGATTCGGCCGATATGATCTTTATGTGTATTTGTGAGTCAGTGTGCCCTGCTAGGTGCCGCTATTGACTTGTGATTCGGAAATGATTTCCGATCACGACCACCTACACATGAACCTAACGGGTTACATATTTAAGGGGTTTGGAATGTTGGAAAACTTGCCTGTATGATTGTCTCTAGTGTAAGTGGGAGATTGTTGGTGATATGGCCAAGAGCCCATCATCACAATACGGTTTAAAGGCCCAAGAGGATATTGATCCAAGAGGGATTAGGGTTACTAATAGACCTATGAGATAGAAGCCCATTAGTACGCCCTATATATACGAGGGAGGGGCTAGGGGGGCGACACAACCTGTGAGCCGCGCCACCTCCCTAGCCGTCGCCCCCCCTCTCTCGGCCGCCGCCCTTGCCGTGTGTGCGGTGCTAGCACACCGACGCCCGGCGTTTTATCCCCGTACCTGTGGACTCCGTGGAGGCGCTGCTGCGACTGCTGCGCTGATCGGCTGCTGGGATCAAGGACGAGGATATCGGTTCGTGGGACGTGATCGACTACTTCCTCTACATCGACGCGCGACTTTATCCGCTGCGCTGCGCGTCTAGTGGTAACGATCTATGATCTTCTACTCGCAAGTATCTTGGGTATATGCGGCAGTGATGCTAGCGCAGCCTACCCATTTTGCCACACAACTTGCTTTACTTGCCCATACCGCTTGATACGGCAAAGGAGCCTGGCCACTGGCCAGGAAGGTGCTGCTACAAATACTGGAGGTATCACAAACCACAGTGTGAACCACAGTGATGTGCTTGCGTGGCCCCCAATAGGGACATGGTGGAGGTATCAGAAACCACAGTGATGTGCTTGTGCGCCTCTAGTAGTAGCCACATTGATGCGCCTGCTGTCGCCCAGAGAAACCCTATAGCAGAAAGCTCTGGATATTCTTCTAGCTTCTCTCTTAACAATTACGCTTGAGCAATGTAGGGTGACTGAACAGCAATTGCAGTTGAAGACACTCCTGCAATCATGTTGTTAGGCGCTTGTCAGTTCAATAATCAAAGCATAAAAAAAATCAGGGATAAGTGGGATCCGCTGATCAATGCTGAATGGTAACCGATAATCCTTATGATCAACAGGACAGAAACAAGGACCGCAAAGAAAAGCATGATAAATAAAAAAGTCGTACATTTTTCAAGCAAAGATAACCCTTGGTAGCTGGATGCTGTAGATTATCCCTGTCGCCCGCACGCTTAATGGAGTAACATGGACAGTGAGGAGCACGATCGAGAAATCAAGGGTGAAAGATAACCCAATTTGGACCAAAACGGAAGTAAATAACTTGGGTTGGGTTGTACCTGTGCATTGCACACCCTGGTTGATACGGCGGTTGATACGGCGGTCGCTGACTCGCTCTTGCTCGCCGTCGTTCTGTAAGAGGAGTCTGGTACGGTACTTTGGTAGATAGTGGCTCGCTCTTGCTCGCCGTCGTTCCGAGAGAGGAGAAGTCTAGTACGGTACTCTGGTAGATAGTGGCGGAGTTATGGTTAAAATTTACCTATGATGAATATATTACGTGCCTAATGTATAATCATACGTGATAAATTATGAAGGTGGCTGGGGTGTTCGTAAGCCGCAGAGGCAGGTACGACGGCCGCCATGACTCACCATATTGGCTCCACCACTGCTGGTAGAAGGAATTGGAAGGGGAAAGGATCTGCCATAGGAAGGAAACAAATCTAGGAATGTGGTCGTGGATGTGACATCGGAAAGGACTTACTTCGTAATATTTCACTTCAACTAGGGGGTTTTCTAAACATGTGCCAATTGGGATGCTCACGCACAGATCCAATCCGTCCAGTACCGATCCGATGGCTGCGGTTTGCTCGTGGCATGGCAGCACCTAAAATGTGCCGTAGCACTGGATATGCAAGGGTCTCCAAACCCTAGCTCCCTCAATCCCCCCATCCCCACCCCGACCGAGATCCGATCTCGCTTGCCGCCGCGGTCGCCGCCATGGCCTCCGGCGGCAACCCCAACCCCACTGGCGGCCCGCCCCAGCCGCGCCCGTCGCATCCCCAGCAGCAGCAGCCGCCGGGCGGCTCCCCGGCGACGCCCATGACCCACCTCCGGCCACCCTCCCTCGCCGGCTCCCCGTTCCAGGGCGTCTTCCACACGCCGCCGTCCCACAACCCCGCCTTCCAGATCCACATGGGCGCCTCCTCGCCCCAGACCCCGCTCATGGCGGCCGCCGCCGCCGCGGCGGCGCAATCGGCCAAGCGCCCCCCGCAGAAGCCCCCCGTACGGCCTCCGGCTCCCGGGTCTACCTCGGCCGCCGCGGCGGCTTCGGCAGCTGCCGCGTACAAGGCTGCTGCGGCGGCGGCCGCCGTGGCGAACTCCGGAGGCGTCGACCTCACCCCCGCCGCGCGACGCAACAAGAAACGCAAGCTCCCGGAGAAGCAGCTCCCGGATCGCGTCGCCGCGCTGTTCCCGGAGTCCGCACTCTACACGCAGCTGCTCGAGTTCGAGGCCCGCGTGGACGCTGCGCTGACGCGGAAGAAGGTGGACATCCAGGAGGCCCTCAAGACGCCGCCCTCGCTCCAGCGTACGCTCCGCATCTATGTCTTCAACACCTTCGCCAACCAGGGCCCGCGCACCATCCCGCCGCCCAAGAACGCCGACCCGCCCACCTGGTCGCTCAAGATCATCGGTCGGGTGCTCGAGGATGGCGCCGAGCTGGACCCTGCCAGCGTGGTGCCCAAGCACAACCCGGTGTACCCGAAGTTCTCCCAATTCTTCAAGAGGGTGACCATTGCGCTGGACCCACAGCTGTACCCTGAAAATCCATTGATCATCTGGGAAAATGCGCGTTCTGCCGCCCAGCAGGAAGGGTTCGAGGTGAAGAGGAAAGGGGATAAGGAGTTTGTTGCGAACATCCGCCTGGAGATGAACTACAACCCTGAGAAGTTTAAGCTGTCACAGCCGCTGATGGAGGTGCTTGGGGTTGAGGTGGACACTCGCGCGCGGGTGATTGCTGCCCTGTGGCAATACATCAAGGCGAAGAAGCTTCAGAACCCAAACGACCCTTCCTTCTTCATGTGCGACCCTCAATTGAAGAAAGTGTTTGGGGAGGATAAGCTTAAGTTCGCAATGCTGTCGCAGAAGATATCACAGCATCTGACTGCCCCACCGCCCATCAACTTGGAGCACAAGATTAAGCTATCAGGCAATGGAGCTTCTGGAAGTGCTTGCTATGACGTGCTGGTGGACGTGCCTTTCCCTCTGCAGAAGGAGATGATGGCATTCCTCGCCAACACGGAGAAGCACAAGGACATTGAGGCCTGCGATGACGTGATATCTGCCTCGATCAAGAAGATCCATGAGCACCGCAGGAGGAGGGCTTTCTTCCTGGGTTTCAGTCAGTCCCCGGTGGAGTTCATCAACGCTTTGATAGCTTCTCAGAGCAAAGATTTGAAGCTGGTCGCCGGCGAAGCGAATAGGAACATTGATAAGGAAAGGCGTGCAGACTTCTACAACCAACCATGGTAAGCTCAAGTTACGATTTACCCTTTTTTTCTTGAACATCATGTATCCATGTGCTGACAACGTGATTTTGGTTCCACGATGAAATAGGGTTGAGGATGCTGTTATAAGATATCTGAATCGCAAGCCAGCTAATGAGGGCCCAGGCGGTGGTGCTGGTGGTTCTTGAGGACAGGATTTCCTCTAGTGCCCTTTTGGTGTAGAAACAAATTATCTTTTATGTATTAGTAGTAAAATCCAGCGGTGTTAGCGAGGAGATTTGTTCAGTGTTGTGAAAGGATGTTCGGGCTAGTCACTGTATGTTGTGTTCTATATTGCCTAACTATTGTGGAAGTATAAAAGCCAAGCGATCAACTGAGCCTATGATGCTGTGAGGACCCATGTTACCAATTCTTTTTGTCTTGGTCGTGATCTTATCTGGAAAATTAAGATGTTGAATTGGGTAAAAAGAGAGGTCATCTGAGCTTCTTACCCATGTTGCTTCGTTTGCATAAAAATGAATGCGTATGTTTGTTGGCACGTGCCATTTTGTACGTGTTGTGCCGGTGCTGTCACGTGGAAATGTACAAAGAAGTGTAGGTTTCATTCCGATATTAGTCCACTTTTTGCATGCCCTGTCCCACTTGTGTTTCTTTCTTGGACACACTCTTCTGTGAACAACCAGGTGATAGTAGCCTGAACAACTCCACCGCTCAAAGTCCAAACAAGTTGGTAATGACAATAAACTGAATATGATTTCATGACTTCATGTAACTACCAGCAGCGCTTGGTCTTCTTTGCTAAGATCCTTATCACCAGCTGTAGCAGGTTTTCGCTGGTGCATTGCCATGAGAGCCAGGACGAAGTGGGGCGGATACATGAGCAAGTAACCGCGCATAGTATCCGTGATGGCGCTCCGCGCTCGGCAGGGACTCGGGGGATTGAGCTCGCGATGCATCCCCTTTTAATACTCCTCCCACCTGTGAGCTCCCAGCATTGCCGTGTTCAGGGTCAGGCGCTCCACACGGTTGAACAGCACCGTGAACTTGCCAGGTCCCCCATCGTGGCAAGTCCTACCCCGAAGCTATCTTGGATGTATTGGAGAGGCTGAAGCGCCTCCTCCGTAATCCGGAGCCGGATAGCAGGTTTTACGCTGTGCCAGAGGTCATGCTTATGCATATATGATGATACGAAAGGCAGGTTGTTCCCGGTTTTGCTACGAATCGTGGATTCACTGGAGTCTCAACTCTCAAAGCCATTGGAGAAAAAGGAAAAAAACCGGTTTATCATTTAACAAATCGGTGTAAACCCGCCGTTCTTCCTTCAACACGTTTATGCTGTTCTGCCATGCCATTGGCAACCCTCTGCATGAATCTTCGTCCCGTATCCCAAGTACCCAGCGGGACCTAGATGGTCCTTTTCACTCCGGAGTCTCTTGCGCTATGACCCTCTTTTGACGAGCATACAATGGTTGTTAGATGCCATACTATCTTTTGCCATAGTACAAAACATCAAGCCGGAACCCACAGGGAAAACACAACAGCGGTAATAACAACAGCAGACGAGACGATTAGTCAAGAAAACATCACTGTCAACTAACAAAATTGTTGTTTGACATGTTACAGGATTGAACAAGACTTCAGATAAAACTCAATTTAATTTCTTTTCCCTGGTTATGTTCCATACAAGATAAGCCCTGTTCTGCCCAAGTACGGCTACCTACTTAACAAAATGGGCAGTTGGCACATGTGCAAATCCTATAGAGCATAGGTGTGCGATGACACATCACGAGAAGCAAAAATAGTAGATTAACGAACTCTTAAGCTCTTCTGCACCCTGCAATCAATCTAGCCAGCCATGAAGTCTATGACAGCTAAATTAAATTAGGGAGCAATGGAGGACAGCATAGATACTAGACCAAGGTATACAGCAAAAGAGTAGCAAAAGAAAACAAAAAGGCTATACAGCAATACAAGACTTTTGGTGCCCAAACTTGAAAATACCTAGCATTGAAGAACCAACTTTCTTTTCTTTTTGTCCAGAGGGTCACTTGCAGGGCATCTGCGACTACGAGGCTCCTGATTTGCATTTTGCTGCGTGAGCATGCAGTCCATGAGACCTTTTCTTCTTGAGGATGGCATGCCACTCATCAAACGTCTTGCATTCTGATCAATGCAAGGGCCCTTCACAGCTTTAGATGCAGATACAGCCTTAGTTTTCTTCGCCTCAGATGGAAATTTCCGATCTGGAAGCAAAGGAGTCTCTTCATCATCTGTAAATGAGATAGGCAGAAACATGAGCCTTTAGAAGGTGAATGAGCAATGTTTTCTACATGTAGGGCGATCAGCAGCATTGAAAAACAAGTATGCATTCAAGATAACTAGTACAATGCTGCAAATCTGATTTCTAGAATTGAAGGGTGAAGTGGTTAGAATGACATTGTCTAGGGGTCCATTAATCAATGAATCATAATGTAACAAGACAAGAAATTGAGGTTAGAATTTTATCAAGGAAAATAAGATAGATGGTTTGCAAAAATAAAACCAGAACTTCATAACAACTATAGTTAGAATGCATCCTTACCATAGTCCTCAAACTCAAACACACCAAACTCATTATGACAAACCAATCGCTTGGAGCGCAGAGGAGTAGACGGCCTATCCAGATTGGTAGTTTCTACACTGCGGGGACATCTAATGGCATCATCGTGGAGAGATGGTCTTGATGGACTGATTTCATCTCTTGTGTTGTTGATGTTGGAAGCAACAAGTGAACTTCTCTTAGATGGCTCCTCAGGACAGAATGATGCTTTGTATTGGCTGGTTTCAACTTTCTCTGACTCCTCTAACTGCCTGGCATCATTTTTCTCTAACTTATCACCAGAATTACTGCTACTGCCTCCTCCAGAAGTTGAATAGTTTGCATCAATATTTTCCAAAACTGACACAGGAGATGCACCACGAGTATTCTCGGCATGTAGGGCATCCTTGCCCTCTAGCAAACTAGAGAACCATGGAAATTTGCCCTGCCTAACATAGAAGAGAATATATGCTTCCTGCTTTAATTCCCTCTCATCAGTAATAGAATCAACCTGCAAAATGAATGGCATCTTACAATGGAGAAAAGGTTCATGTCATCAAAGCAGTATCAACTGAATTGTGGCACATACATGGGAGTCATTCATCAAATACCAAGTGCTTGGTGAAGAACGAATACTGCACACATAATGGCCATAGTTGGGTAACCCAGAATGCTCAACAACACCATAAAGATCGTATTTCAGCTCCCCCTGCATTTGAAGGTATAATAAGGCATTAAATTTACCTAAGGGGCAAAGTTATTGATTCGGTGAACAGAGGGACTTGGATCCAAATCCTTAATCTAAAACTTCCTAGAACAGCTTCTGTCTTCTAAACAGACACTTAGAATAGAAAGAAAAGCTTACCGCTGTGTCTGGGTTACTGTGGAATGGCTTCAAATCAACCTCCAGAGGGTATGACACATGTTTGTCAATCTTCTCAACAGAGTTGTCAATGGTGGTAAAACGCTTCAGATGAAATGCGATGACATCTGGTGCTCTATGAAGTGTAAGCTGTTTGTTCTTACAAACTTGAGCATTGCATCCTTCACAGGTGAGCTTGTCTTCAGAGTCCCCAATCTGCTCTACCTTGGTAAAAGATTTCAAAGCATCTTCCAGGCTATCAACCTGATCAATCTCCAAGCTTAGATCCAAGAAGGGCTCAAATGTCTCTGAGCTGTGATCACACTCACAGCAAGACAACTAGATACAAAGAGTAGCGTTAGCTGTGATGCAAGTGCCAAGAGAACAAATAGGCGATGAAATACTAAATTACCTGGCTTTTCAGTTGGCCTCCAAAAATCTCCTTGACTATACTTTCTTCATCAAAGGATGAGCCCTTGCCCTTCGACATGGGATCAAGGGTACACTTATGCAAGTTATCAAGCAAGCAACGTAGGAATTCATGTGCATCCTCTTGCTGTCCTGGTCTAAAATCTGAAGATAACTCTGGAAAATATTGTTGAGGAACCACACATCACTTAACTTCACACTAAAGGACTATAGCAAGCTGGCAAAAGTTCAAAAGTATCACTAGCTCAGCACATTATTTGAAGAGTAAGATAAACTGAATGGTGAAAGGAAGCATAAGGATGTGGGAAAGGATACTTCTTAAATTATCTCTGAACTTCGCTGGCATTATAACAGATCCAGACCTTCGAATCGATTCATCGACATGTTCTTTAAGGGCACAGAAAGAACAGAATCCATCTTTATTATCTGCAGGTTACCAACAGTCTAAATCATGCAAACTAAAATGAAATAGACCGTCAGAAGAAAAAAAAATTGTTGAACAGTAATTTTAAAAAAAAATTACCCATACATGAGCATGGAGTGGAATGATCAGTTGAGCGAAGCTTGAGAAAAAGTGGCACAGTGTGAGTGATGCACTGAAGAGTTGCATTTAAGAAGCATGTGTTTCCCATATTGCTAAGACCTGCTCCCTGTACATGGGAAAAATTTCGTAACATAATGAAAAACAATAAGTCCTTAAGGATTTCAATTATGTATATAACTTAGTGCAGAAGATTACCACAGATTGGGGTTGCCTTCTGTAAGAAAAGGACAAAGAAAACTGCTTATCTTCAGCATCACAAGTTTCACCAATCTATTGAACAAAGCCCATCAATACAAATGACGTGATGTGATGTAAGAAAAACTTGCGCATACAATGTGACTAAGACAATAACAGTCTTACATTCGAGTGGCACAGATCGCTGTTGAGGGGAATCAGTTTCTGATTATCTTTGTCATTCCATAAATTCCATCCATCCTGCAGCAACACCCAAAAATAATATTAGAAACTTTGGAGGCCTAAGCCAAATAACTTGTGCATGTGTAATTGTCTATGCAGGCATATGCACACTGACACACAAAGACATCAATATTTATACATGAAATAACTGCAGTTCCCCAAACGAAATTGGGCAGCATGCCCATTAAGGGCTTAGCAGTACATATCAGAAGGGGGGGACTTACAATTGAATCGAGCTGCTCTGTGCTAAGGGGTTCTGGCTGCTCAATTGTTTCTCCATGTGGCACATCAATTTCATCCTAAGTTGAAACCCAAAGAGGAAAAAATTAGGGATCTTCTGACTTCTAGGCACATAATTCAGATACTATTTTTTCGCAAAAAAAGAACTCAGATATTATTGTTATATATAACAACAATAAAGCTTTGTTGTCCTAAACAAATTTGCAGTGATCTAGAGATGATTCAAGCGCATGGATTGCTAAAGACATGTTATATATGGAATTATAATTGTAGATCAGCTACCTGTAGTATGAATTGTACCCAGTTTTTTTTAATTTTTATGCAAAATTAAACAAAGTTTTACATCACTATCCCACTATTAATCTCTCAAGAAAACATGATTTAGCATAACAGGCAGGCTTAGTTTTGCTTCATAATGTGCAATTCCAAAAATCTGGTGTCAGAAAGGATTGTGCACAATTTTTATGTTATTGAAGTCTAAGAGAGAGAGAAAAACAGGGGTGTGAAGAAAAAACTGGCAAGGCGAACACTTCATACCACTGATTGTTCCATTTCCATGGCATCTTCTACCAAACTAGCTTCCTTATTGATTGGATGTGGTGAATGTGACTTGCCGTCCCCATCAACTGTACCAGATATGCCCTGAAACAACACATCCACAAACCCGTAAGCAGGATTACTGAAGAAGAGCCCAAACAAATTCACTAGAGCCATCAGTTCCTAAATAGGGCTGGGTGAAAGGACACACCTCAGGTTGAGGTTGCTCGCTTCCAAGAGAAGAAGATGTGATCAGGACGTCATCATCCGCCATTGACTTCAGGCCACTCTATATCAGATAATAGTCGTCCCAAACTGATTACAAGCTATATAACATACCAAAATATCACATAAATCTCGAGTTAGAAGCTCACATTGTGGTCAGTTTCATTGGCAGCAGGAGCACAAATGCTTTCCCACGAATTTGAGTAGCTCTGTAAGCAGAAGCAGGAACACAAAGAGACAAATTATGAACTGGAGCATAATAACACATGGACACTACAATTTTGGATAGGAGCATGAGTTAGGAGCTTACAACAGAGCGAATTGGCTGGCACATGGAGAAAAATGGTTGACGCTGCTCAGTATTCTCATCCCCATTTTCAGCACTGACCCCCTAACAGAAGGGATCCTCACAGTTAGATCCTTATTTTCATCATGATACAAAGAGTACAGAGTAGTACTTTCTATGACAGCAATTGCCAGGTAAATGCAAATAGAGTGAAACAGAAGGTTAGGACAAAGGCATATCGGAACTATCACCATTTAATTTCGTTTGAACATGGTGTACCGTTGCACTGAAAGTTCATAACGATTTGAGCAAAAAGGAAAGGATCACTGCATCACGGGCATTTCTACATTACAGGCGGTAATAGCGATCACTGCTGTAGCCAGTGACGACGGGGGCGCCGCCGCGTCGGTCCCGAATTAACCAAATCGGGATACCAACCCGCACGAACTCCTCGTGCCCAAAATTAACGAGACTCGAGCGGAAGCAACCGCAACAACCCAGGCGAAAAAACGGCCTAGAACGCCAAAGCCCTGACGCAAGCACCACCCAGCAAGTCAGCCGCCCCAACAGAAACCACTCCTCCAAGTCCCCAACCCCAAGCGTACCTCGCAAGCTGCTGCTTCCGGCAGGACCTAGAAACTTCGCAACCCCAGGCCGATCCATCACCCAATCAAAAGGCAGCGAATCTCACCGGAGCGGAGTCGAGCGGGCTCAGCCCCGCGGCGCCGTCCTGCTCCGCCATGGGGATGAAGAGGGAGGCGGCCGCCGATTAGGGTTCCGCGCCGGCGGGTTAGGTGAGCCGGCCGGTGGGTGCGGGCGGGCGGGCGGGAGACCTGAGATTCGGGGGAGAGGGAAGGTTGGTTTGGTTGGGGGCGAGACTAATCGGGCGGAGGGGAAGCAAAATGGAAGGGGATTTGTTGGTTTGGGCGGTAGCGAAGGCGAGGGAAATTTTTTGGGGAAAATTTCGGGTTTGAAACGGAGGCGGGCGCGGCGCGTTTCGGTTCACCTGACGCTGCGGCGAGCGGAGCGCGGAGGTGGGCGGAATGGAAAAGAGGGGAAACGGACGAGGGCGGGCGGCTAGGAAGAGAGCAAGTGGGTTTCGCGTTTCCCGCTCGCGGCGCGTGGGGTCGTGGCGTGCGGGCGCGGGATATTTTTTCCACCACGCCGCGCGTTGCCCGCGTCGAGCCGACTTGTGGGTCAAAGTCAAACCTACTACCCCGGTGCCTATGTGGCCAGTGGTTTGTGGACCCGGCCAAGCGTTTCGTTGTTTTCTGAATTTTCTTGTAAAGCATCATCCTCGTATGGAAAAGTACAAAGAAATATATCAATGATTTTTGTAGATACTGACATACTTTCCGTCCCATAACTGACCATACTAACCGTTTGTATTCATGTTTCTTGTCTTCTTTTGTCGTTTATGTATTCTAGTACTTTCTTTGTTTCACAATAGAGTTTAGATTATTATCTTAGGTTTGGTCAAATTTACATAAAATTACATCAAAATCTGTGACACAATATAATATCATCAAGCAATCTATAGTTTCAAGATGAAATCATCTAATATCGTTTTATGTTGTAAATTTTTATAATTTTTCTCTACATTAACAAAATTTAAAATGTCTATCTTTCGACAAAACTAAACATAGCTTATTCTAGAGCAAAGGGAGTAGATAACATTGCAAAAGTTGATTTACAAAATTGCTAACATGTAATAATGTATGGGACTATAGGTTCACCTACTCAACGCTCCAATATAGTAAAAATAAAACCAATCCCCGAAGACACATCGCGATCACAGCCATTGGTTAATCTAGACGATCGATTGAAATATCCAATGGCTCACTGCTTCTGTCGTCACCTTGGGTGGCACCCGCCGTATGTTCTCTTCCCCTCTAACCGCAGTCGGGCCTTGCCGCCGGCCGAACAAACCCCACGCGCCAAGCCTTTTCTGCCTGTCTCACAGTTGTCTCGCCACCTGCACATGCGAGCTGCGACCCATCTCCCACCTTCCCCGTAGCATATGGATCTAACGATGAAAACGGACGAAAAAGATCCCGTTACCATCCGTCCATATTTCTATATTTGTTCCGTATTTAGCTAATAGCTAAATGGAAATGAAACAGAAAATATGCCGGAAGTAACCGGGAACAGAATGGAGAGATCCTACCCATATTTTCAGAATGCCATTTTCAACGCATTCCTTTTTGTTTACATATTTATTTATACAGTATGGATAAAGTAATTTAGATTGTGATTGGTTGGTTGCACTAGTTACCAGTCAGGCTAGCCCTAAAGACTAACCTAGACTAATCTTAATCAGGCTAAATCAATGCAAGGTACTCGTATTTGGTTGGGTGGTTTAAGATAGTCAAGTATGTTATTTTTACCTTGTGCAATCTGCATAGTGGGAAGTGAAACTCATTTACCTTTCGAGAAAATTAGGCTAGAGAGTTTTTGCATTTCCGAAGCCTGACTAAATAGCTAACTAGGGAACTAAACATATCTAATCTGCACTCCACAAATCTGGCTAGAGGTTTATGCACCTAACCAATTACAACATTAACCTACCAACCCAGCCTATCACTCAAATATATCCAAGATCCATCCACATTGCATTTCTAAGGCTATCTCCAGCGATATCCTCTAAATCTCATCCCCTATCCTTTTCCTCCACATCAACTTCATTCTCTATACTAAACTTTACTCCAACAATATCCTCTATTTCCATCCTCTATACCCCACAATCTCAATTTTTTTCTTTTTTTTTCCAACCGCCCGCCCTCCTCCCCTCCTCCTCCTCCGCCCGCCCCTCTGCCTCCGCCCGCCCCCCCTCCTCCTCCGCCGCCGCCCGCCCCCCCTCCTCCTCCTCCACCGCCCGCCCTCCTCCTCCTCCGCCGCCTGCCCCCCGCCGCCCGCCCCCCCTCCTCCTCCGCCGCCGCCCGCCCCCCCTCCTCTGCCTCCGCCCGCCCTCCGCCCGCCCTCCTCCTCCTCCGCCGCCGCCCCCCCTCCTCCTCCTCCGCCGCCCGCCCTCCTCCTCTGCCTCCGCCCGCCCTCCGCCCGCCCTCCTCCTCCTCCGCCGCCGCCCCGCCCCCCTCCTCCTCCGCCGCCGCCCGCCCCCCTCCTCCTCCTCCGCCGCCCGCCCTCCTCCTCCGCCGCCCGCCCTCCGCCCGCCCTCCTCCTCCTCCGCCGCCCCGCCCCCCCTCCTCCTCCGCCGCCGCCCGCCCCCCTCCTCCTCCTCCGCCGCCCGCCGCCTCCCGCGCCCGCCCCTTCCTCCGCGCCCGCCGCCTCCTCCGCGCCGTGCCGGCCCCTCCTCCCTCCTCCCGCGCCCCTGCCCCGCCGCGCGCCGCCCCGCCTCCCGCGCCCGCCGCGCGCCGCCCCCTCCTCCGCGGCCGCCCCCTCCTCCGCGCCCCTGCCCCGCCGCGGCCGCCCCTCCTCCGCGCCCCTGCCCCGCCGCCCCGCCCCGCCCCGCCGCGCGCGCGCCGCCCCTGCCCCGCCGCCCGCCCCCCCTCGCGCCCCCCTCCTCCTCCGCCGTCCGCCGCTCCTCCGCGCCCCGCTGCCGCCCCTCCGCGCCCGCCGCCGCTCCTCCGCGCCCGCCGCCGCCCCTCCGCGCCCCGCTGCCGCCGCTCCCGCGCCTCGCGCGCCCCACCGCGCCCCGTGCCCCGCCTCCCGCCGCATCTCCCGCGCGACCGGATGGAGGACGTCGGTCGTTGCCCGCCTCTGTGCGGGACGCAGAGCGCGTCCCCCATTTTACCGTATCGTGTAGAGTTTACCGATGGAGGGATACAGAAGCTACAGTGTTCTCTATAATAGAGAACAGATCCTTTTCCGGTATAGCGCTGGAGATAGCCTAAAGCCTGCCTAAAGAGCTAACTAGGCAACTAAATATATCTAACCTGCACTCCTGAAACCTAGCTAGGGGTTTATAGATCCAACCAACCATAATTTTAGGTTAGGTTTGATTACTACACGGTTTATTACAAGTCCCGTCACATCGGATGTTTGATGCTAATTAGGAGTATTAAATATAGGTTAATGATAAAATAAATTCCATAACCTCTAGACTTTTTTCGAGATGAATCTATTAAGTTTAATTAATTTATATAATGCTACAGTAAATATGTACTAATTATATATAGGATTAATAAATTCGTCTCACGAATAAGCTGCACCCTTATACACTTAGGGTGGGTTCGTTTCCCCTTAGAGGGCTCTGAAAACTCTAGAGTGCTCGCTCCCTCTAAAGAATCGCGGCCTCTAAATAAAGGATCCTCGCACGACTAGAGATCGGATTAGAGGCCGGTTCGGTGCCGGACCTCTAAGCCTCAGATGTTACAGGATTTAGACCTCGAAAACAAACAACCCTTAGACCTCGTCACTCGAACAGGTCCGAGACCCATCCACGTTGCATTACATGTCCCTCGAACCATAACCCTCAGGCCCACTGCCCAGACGACTCACGCTCACCCCCCTTGGCCCCTGGCGGCCGCCGCCCGCTGCTTGTCGCTGGCTCGCTGCGACGCCCGACGCTGCCTCCCCGCGCGCCGCCGCCCGCTTGCTGTTTCGCTCCCACCCCGCGCGACCGCGCCTCGCCTGGTACCTCCGCGCTGTGGCCTCTTTGCTGTGTGCGCCGCCCCCTGAGGGATCTACCCCCTTATCGATTTTGAAACAGACGGCAGCGCGGATCTCTTGTTCCCACGCTCTGCTGCTTCGATGCAGATGGGTGTCGACGTCCTGCCGGCCGCCTGCTACGCCCTTCCGGTACTCGTCTCTTTGCTCACTATCCGCTTCTTCTACGTGCTGTGGCGCAACGGCCAACCATCGTCGAGGCCGCGCGCCGCCGGATTGCGGTGTCTCATCGTCCTCGGCTCCGGTGAGTACGTGTTGCCCGTCAAGCATGAAATACCTTATCGCGAATTGTTAGATACGGTTATCTGGTATATCAAAAAACACTTACATGCATGAGTTCCAAGAGACGACAACGCTGAATAATTGTTGGTAGCTGCAAGTTCATACGCGAACTGCTTTCCTTTAAGATAATGAAAGCACAACTCCTGGCTTCCGTATATGGGAATGTCTTTTTGACTGACTTAATCATGATCGAATCTCACGATCTTGATCATAGGACATTATTGTTTCGTCCAGAAACGCTATAGCTTCCAGTCAACCATGCCATTGATGCCACAACAGTTCCTTCTAGAGTGCATTGTCACAGCGAGCTTAGTATGGCACATCTGTCTTGGCAAAGGAATTCTTATTGCAAAAATGGTCAATAAAACCACATTTGTTACTTTGTAGGAGTACCAGAGCATAATTTATACAAACTTGGTTTAGGATTAACCTGAGGTTCTATTATCCGTTGCTATGTGCAAAGTTTTTTTTTTTCTCGAACACATAGGAGATCTACGTATCTTTGCGTTAGAGAGAATGGTCTATGTGCAAAGTTCATACTAAAGATGATTGTTAACTAAGATAGCTTATATATGATGTTTATTACAACTCTAGGAATCATCATGCTCCTTGTGCAACTTTGATGACCCTGGACTTAGGAGTCCCCCTTTTGTTGCCTCTGCTGAACATTTTTAAGCTCCAGCAAATTCTAAGCAGGTCACATTCTTTTTATTAATCTATTTGCGCTTTGGTTGGCTTCCTTCATTTTTTCTGTTCATGTACAAATGAAATCATAGTTGCCAATTTGCTAGTATCACAATGTCTTTTCCTAGTCACATATTCATTCTCGCCTTATTTGGTATGTATTGGCTTGTTTAAGAGTAGTGCTAAAACTGCCAGGATCTTATCATTTTCTGATTTTCAATTACAAAGCAGTCCTATATCTCATAGTATTTATGCTAATTTCTCTCAGCTCTTTTTTTTCATATGGAAATTCTGTTCTGTTTTGACACATTGAATGGCTATCAAATAGCACATCACTAGCATTATTACTATTTGAGGACTCTTGTGCACATTCTTGGAATAACATTTGGTAGCTTTTCGTTAAAAAAGGAAAAACTTGTAGCTTCTTTGAGTAATCAAGTGAAGTTGTAAGAGATATATGCATGACATGTATTTTTTGTGATTTGGTTTTTAGGAGGGCATACAGCAGAAATGATGAATATTGTAACAACGCTTCAGAAGGATAGGTTCACACCAAGATACTATGTAGCTGCACTTACTGACAACATGAGTCTTCAGAAGGCACAGGTCTATGAAGAATCGCTGATTGAGGTGGAGGTCAATTATCATGTTGCCTTGAACCAAATGTATGCTGGTAACTGTTATCTGGAATATGATTATAGTTATTTCCTTTTCAGAGTGGCGGAAATAAGACTGTCGAGAATGCCCATTTCGTGCAGATATATCGTAGTCGTGAAGTAGGCCAATCTTATATCACCTCCATCGCGACAACATTGCTAGCCACATTGCATGCTATGTGGCTAGTAATAAGAATCAGACCACAAGTGGTTTGTACCCTGTTCAAATTATGGCAACTATTTGCAACATGAGCTCAGAATACTTAACTTTTGTAATACTCCTGCAGATATTTTGCAATGGTCCAGGGACATGCTTTCCTCTATGCGTCTCGGCTTTCCTTCTGAAGGTACTACTCACAAGTCACACCCTAGCTTTATATACTCGCAACTCGCCTATTACTTCTGCCTTTGTTTTTCTTAGCCTTATAGAAAATTACCTTAGAGGTTCATATTGCCATCGATCTGATGACAACTGCTAATTTCTTCATCCCAGATTTCAAGTCAGATGCTGTACTTTCCAGTATCTAACTAATTTTCGATCACTGTCTTTCTGTAGGCGCTTGGTTTGGGATGGTCCTGTATTTTCTACATTGAAAGTATTGCAAGAGTGAAGAAGCTTTCGCTGAGCGGTTTACTGTTGTACAAGCTACGGATAGCTGACCAGTTTTCCGTGCAGTGGCCCCAGCTGCAGCAAAAGTACCCTCGAGCATGCTACGCTGGCCGTTTGATGTGACTCTCATCCATATCTGGCATTTGGATGCTGCGTTTTTTCAACTTGAAAGTCAGATGATGCTGACAATCACTGACACACAGAATCGTCGTTGACTTAGAAAAGAAAGGCTTTACAGACATTCATACTTCATACATGGGGCATGTTACTTTAAGATAATGTTTGTGGATGAAAGTGAATCAATGTAGGCCCATAGAAGTTACCTCTTCCATCCATGTTCTCAATTGTGCCAACCCCCCGTTTGACGATTCTAATATAATATACACCATGAATTCAGCATTCTTTGATGTGTTCCACGGAAAAAAAGTGAAGTTGTCTGCATCAGATACAGTCTCGGCCCAACAAGGAAGGCTAGTTTTTGCACATTTTTTTCTCAGCCGGCCCAGTAAGCAAGTGGTCACGGCCTCACGGAGCGGCGCGGAGCCCTCCGGGACACGAAAGGACAGGTGTGCGGGTCAGATCCACGTCATCACCTTTCCCAGTTATCCCATATCCATCACGCAAAATAGAATAAACAGAAGAAAACGGAAAAGGTGGGGGAAGTCGTCAAGAGCTCCGATCCCAGCTACCCATCGATCGATCGACTCCCAAATCCGCCGTGACGAGCCCGGGAATCCCAACGCGCGAGCGGATGAAGGGAACCCCGCGGCGCCAGGCGAGCTCGAGGTGATGAATTGTTACGGTTTATGGACGGAGCAAGCAAGGAGCCTCTCCACAAGGTAACCACCACACGCGATTCCCCTTCAATCCCCGGTTGTTTCCAGAGATCGGGTGCCCTAGGCCATTCAGCTTCGATTCGCGGACGTTCAGCCTCAGTTCGACCATGCGGACAGCACCGGATTTGGAAGTTTTGGGTTGAGAGCTGCTTCCTTCTTTCGCCTGAAAAGGCGGATGGAGTCTGCGCAATTTTTTTGATTGGTTTATTTTCGAGCTGCCTTTAGCGTATGCGTGAGTGTAACAACTCAAAAATAGTTTTGGGTGCACTGTAGTTTTGCTTTGCTGCGGTCTCTCTAGTGGAGTGCGCAGGGCTGTATGGTTCCTTTCGAAGTGGCCAAAATTAGGCTTGCCCAGCTCAACCGTAGCGAGTGGCTTGTTTATTCTGCTGAGTTGTAGGTCGCATTCCGGTTTGCGTCTGCCGCACAAGTAATTCCATTTCAACTTTCTTCACAATATCTGCAGTTGCCAATTTTGTGCTGATCAGAGATGCAGCAGCCATAATGATCCCTATTCAGAGGGAGTTTGGTCATGACTCGTGAACCAGACCATGGCTGTCATAGACTCATAGTATTGACAACCATGAGAACTCAGTTAGGATGCTGGCCCGGCCTTGTATCTGCTATATGAACTGAATGTTGTTTTTATTTCTGAATTGTCTATGGTTCCTAATTGTTGCAAGCTTGACCTGTCATTCTGGGTTTGTTTGGTTCCCTTTCCTAGCCTTTCTAGCAGGCAAGAAAATACTTCATAGTGGAGGAGAGCCAATTTGGTTCTTTCTGTAGGGCACATTCGGATCATAATAGCAAGAAAATCCTCAGCCTTGCACAAATAAAAGCTTCCATGCTTTGATGGAACATGTCCTGTTTAGTAATGCTCACTTGTTGAAATAATACTTCCATTCGCTCCTGGCACAGTGTTCACCTTTGCGAACCGTTGCTCAGGCTTTTAAACTGCATGATGATTTCATTCTGTGGCAGGACTCTGCATGATTTTGTTTGCATTGGTTCTCTGAAGAGCTAAATTTGGTACAGAAGTTGAGCTCATCATCTTTTAAATGGGTTCTTGACATAAATTCCTACTTGATGTTTACTTTGCGCAAATCAATTTGACTGCCATACGGCCTCCTACCTCCCGCCACATGTGTTGCGACTTCTGAGTTGTTGCTTTCAGAAAGTGCACAGATACTTGTGTAGTTCGTACTTAGTTATTCCTTGTAAAGTGTGACACTTCGACTGAATTCTTTTTCTAGCAAATGCTATCTGCTATGCGAATTTAACTCATGTTGATATATGTTTTAATGGTTTGCTGGTTCTCAATATGGTGTGCAAGTCAAGAAACAACTTGTCATGCGATTGTAGCCTTCCGAATTTCTAATGTGAAGTGCTCAAGAGCTGTCTCATTCTAAACCCGTGCTAGTTACCTTTGATCTATATATTAAAGGCTCATTTTGTACCATTATATAGTCAGTCACTCACTATTTTTCTTGGTACTACACTCCTAGGTTTAGCTGATTTGTTTTATTATGTGTTTGTTAGCTTTTTTATATATTTATAACATGATTTACATATCCTGCTACTGCAATTTCACCTGTACAGTGTACCTAATGCCATTCATATTCTGAACAATGTCCATTGCAACACACAGTTATAGTAATTCATCTGCTTATTCATTCTGTCTTACCTTTTTTTTCTGAAAAAGACATTCTGTCTTATCCACTACATATATTTCATGAACATTGTGATTGCAGGACTACTACAAAGTTCTGGAGGTTGACTATGATGCATCTGATGACACAATCAAATTGAGTTATAGAAGATTAGCTTTGGTAAGATGCTGTTCGACCTCTATTCTTCAAGCAAATATTAAGTATCATCTGTGCAAAGACATTTATAGATTAACTCATTGCAATCCATACTTCCTCTGCAGATGTGGCATCCAGATAAGCATAAGGGAGATAACGATGTCACAGCTAAATTTCAGGAGATTAATGAAGCATACAAGGGTATTCTTCCTGTCCATAGTACTTAGACACTTAGCCTTTACAATCCTTCTTAGTCCCCAGAAATAAGAATGGATGACCTCACTGCTATGCACCAATTGTGAACCGTTCACAATCTTTACTAATTTATATTTTGATGCTCTTGTTTTTTCAGTTTTAAGTGATCCAGCTAAGCGACTAGAATACGACCTTTCAGGCTGTTATGAGATCAATCAATATACTTTGCGTGTAAGATTTTCTTGTTCTTTAGCCAGACAGCAGTCACTTCACATTATCATTTTGGCACTTCGGCTTATAGTCTCTGTCCTCTCTTGCATTTCAGGAGTACCTTACAAGATTTAAGGGCATGATACTTACCTGCAATGGCCTTGGCATAGATCACAACTCAAAATGGTATAGACAACTAGTTTCTTTTGATATAATGTTATGTTTTCTACTCTTGATTATCTTTGGAACCACACATGTTGGAGATTCTGTATAAAGCTGTATGATGATGTTAAATATTTATCATTTCCAGGGCTCGACATTTGAGGGAATTGAAGCCCCATTGATCAACAGGTACAGATGTACCATGACTGATGCTCATCAGATTTACTGTACTTTGTTAAACACGCTGTGTAGTGTCACATACAATGGCACTTGGCCCCTTTCTGCCAAAAGAGATGCATGTATACAATTTCCAGTTCTCTTATTGGTGACTGACTGGTCGTGAATACAGAATTAGCTCCTTTCTCAATATAAGCGCAGCCCAAAAGAAGCTAAATACTGGGATGGACTATTTTAACCTCACAACACTTGGTGTTTGCAAAGTACATTGTTCCCCTCTTTAGGCTATCTCCAACCGTCGTTCTCTGTATCGTTCTCTATATCCGTCATTTACAAACTTTTCTACAAGATTCTCTCCTCTATATCTCATTTCTCTCCAACAACGTTCTCTAAATCTCGTTCTCTATACATTAAATCCTATATTAGAAACGTATTTTGTTTCAATTTTTTGTACGTACGTATTTATCATACTTCAAATGCTATGGACATATTTTATTTTTATTTAATCCAGTGTTTAAAATGTAAAGAAAAAATAAAGAAGAGGAGAGAGAATCTTTATATATAGAGAAAACCTGTAGCATTCTCTATTTTAGAGGACCAATTAGAGAACACTGCTGGAGAACGGAATCTTCTCTATATATAGGGTAGAGAACGGTTTAGTCTCCCGTTGGAGACAGCCTTAAACCGAGACAAAATCGTGGATTTTGATGTTAAAAGATTTGCACAAGAAGGGTGAATTGGTCGGTACGCTTCACGCTGCATCGAGTTTGTAGTAGGTAGCTAGGAAGGTGCCCTATTTTTAACCCAAATGGAAGCTAAAACGGTAAAAGTTAAAACCAGCTTGCATTACCGAAACCTCCCGACTTCTGAGCCGACATCGCTACCGGCAGTCTTTGGTTGGGCAAGATATGCATCATTACTGGAAATCACTCCGTCTCTTTTCAGATCAGCGCGTCCTTCGTTATCTGTGTGATACTATAAAATCAGCAAGTGGCTCGCTTCTGAACCATCAATGCACCCTGATCCCCAAGTGCAGTGTCTTGACTCATGACCTGTAAAGTTTGAACCTAGTAATGCCATGTCAGCCTTGTGTCTCAATGATGCGCGCACAGCCGCACAGGCGTGACCTTCTTCAGATCGCAGCGAATCATAAATATCCTCGCTGTTTCATGAAGGGCGATTTGTTAGCGTGTCGTTTTGTACCCGGTAGGTCAGTCGCTACGAGTAATGGACCCAACCGGAAACAGGAACTGAACATCAGCGCGCAATGCTGAAAGCCTGAAACCTCCTGAGGTCTGCTCCTGTCGTTCTGAGGTAACGGACCAGAGGCGCCGTTACTGAAAATCCATTCCTTATTTTCTTCTTTCCGGTGCCTGAATTCCTTCCGTAGGTGTACGTACATCCAAATGCTACTCGTATCCTTTAGTTCGCTGCAATCTCAATGCATTTTTCGTCCAGAAAAGATTTCAATGTGTATTGACCTGTAGAGCGGGCGGAAGCTGCTTCTGCCATCTCAGCTTTTGTCAGGTGTGCGACAATCAATCCGCAGCAGCGTAGCCTCAGTGTTCCGTGTAGACTAGCCCTGTGCCACGGATTTGATTCCAGATCTCAAGTTGGCAAGCAACAGTACCCGCGTCCACGGCCCACGGTTTCCGTAGGGCCTCGGCTCGGAATCGAGTGGAGTGAGGCGGACGGCCGATAGGGATCGGACGGCAGGCTTGATGAGCAAGGCAGCATCATGCTGGTGTCAGACGGGGGCCGTCCCCTCCCAAGCCCCACCCGCCGTCCCGTTTCTCCCCTCGGGCTCGGCCGCTCGGGTGGCCGGGTGGGTGGGTGGTGAACTGGTGACCGGTGCGTGGTAAAATTGAATGCTCTCCCGCACGCGGCGGACAAAAGCTGCGCCGGTCCACTCCACCCAGGACCAGCCAGGCGGCTGCCTCAGGCTTCGGTCAGCGGCCACTCCATGCGCTCTACCGTGGACAACCCATACTAGCGGTACTCGCCTAGGGGCAGCGGGTGGCGTGCTCCTTTCTCGGCTTCCCAGTTCGGCAGTTCCCATTGTTTCGTTGCGCTGCTGACGGATCAGGTTCAAGCTTCATGTTTCGAGGACGAGGTTCGGTCGGGCCGGCCGCCGGTGCAGCCCCGACGAGCGGGCGAGACGTTAACCTCGCCGGACTGTTGTTCACCAGGAAGTGAAGCATCAAGCTTCTGGCCCCTTTTTCCTCTTCCCCCCAGCTGAAACGGCCGGACTGCCGGACGTACAGCTGGCCCCGCTCGGGGACGAGAAGGAAGCTGTTGCGGTGATGAGCTGATGGCCGGCCTGGCCGCCTGGCCTTGGCGCTTCGCTCGCGTGAGCGGCTCGGTGCCGCGCCGACCCGAGCCGACGCGGCACATCACGATATTCGTCTCGGGGGACGGCGCGTCGCCGTGCTCCTGTCTCGTCGCGGATCCGCCCCCGGCCGGAGATGACGGGACGAGGACGGGGCGCCTACCGCGCGGCGGCCCCCCGCATCCGGACGACCCGAGCCGAGCGGCTGACGCGACCCTAGCCTCGGATCTGGGCACCTACGTTTCGTTTCCGCAGCGGATCTGGGCGGGGGGCCATGCTTGAGTCGCAAGCTACCGCTTGATCGTTTGATGGACAAGGCCGAGATCCCCGCTGGCGCCGCTGCAGCGAGCTCCTGTCCGCGTCTCGCGGAGGATTCGACACGACGAAATCCGGGCTGGGGCTGTGGCTGTGGCTGTGGGTAAATGATTACGGCACAGGTGCGAACAGTGGACGCGACCTAGAAAGGAATTTCCAACAGGGATTTGCGTCGAGCAATGAACCGGTATGGAGCGTGCGGTGCCGTAGGATGATGATGGCTAGAAGAGAGGAGAAAACCATGAGCCAGTAGCCCGGTAGTGACTGTTCATCGCAGCTCGCAGCTGCGTGGCCTCTGGCCTGCGCCTGCGGAGCCTGGGGAGGCAGACGCAGCGGCGGGAGACAGGGCAGGCAGGCGGCGCGCTAGAGGCCTAGAAGCAAGCAGAGCAGGCGCAGGCGCAGAGGCCCTGCGCCGCTGCATCCGCCTGGGTGGGCCGAGCCTGTCGGTGGCCGGAGGGCGTTACACATCTACCCTGCTCCTGCTCCATTCAGAGCGCTACCAGAGATCAGACGAGCACGCCTATAACTTGCACGCTTTGAGATGGGTCTAATGATGTTTCTCCCACTCTAAAGCTAATGCTAACTCTGAAACGTTACACTAACGACGCATATGCCGCCAAAAGACAAGCACGCATGGTTGATCCATCAGCCGAGCGTGCGCTTCCCTATCCTACTGTATTGCCCTGCGCTTCTGTAGTTACTGCTGCATTGCCTGAATTCCATCTGCCAACGGCCGACGCAAGAGTGGTGTGTTACAGAGTGGGGTACAAGCACACTACAAAAGGTGAAGGGAAGCCATGAGGAGATCACCCACTAGCATATGCACACATCCCGCCCAGATCGCAGGCTTTCGCGTTCCCGTCTAACTTAATCATGGAATTAGCGGCACGCCACCACAAAAGGGGGAAAAAGGAGATCGAGCGCTCCTCCTCTAATCCACCGCCTTACACAGTTAAAATTAATAATTAACCATCCCCGGCCACATGCCGCCCACCCGCTGATCGCTTTTCCGGCCATCTCCAGGAGGGGGTGGTAGTGGTACCTTGGCGCTCACGCCCGCCCGGCCACGCTCGCCGACGACCTCCGGTGCCGGAACGCCTTGAGCGGGCTCGGGAAGTGCCACCCCCGCCGCGCCCGCGCCGCCGCCGCCGCGGCCTTGGCCTCCACGGCCGTCGCGGACACGGAGCTCGAGCGCGGCAGGCCCAGCCCCTCCTCCTCGTCCTCCCCCAGCCCCGCGTCACTGTCCCGCGCCGCCGCGGGCTTCCAGAACGGCGGCCACCCCCAGACGCGCGCCCTCCGCCTGCCGGCTCCGGAGGCGGCGGGCGCCGCCGCGGAGGGGGCGCCCGCGGCGGCGGCGAACGCGGCGGAGGAGCCCGCGGCCACGGACCGGGAGCGCGCGATCCGGTGCTCCCGCTCGATGAGGCTGTGCACGCGGCCCACCGCGTCGCCGGACGCCGAGGAGGAGGAGGACGGGGAGGCGCACGACGCGGCGCAGGCGCAGGGCCGCACGTGTGCGCAGTTGGGGCACAGGCGGAGGAGCCGGTCGCGGAGGCAGCACGGGCACACCCCGCCTCCGGATCTCGCGGCCGGGTGCTTCCGGCACCGCCACTCCTCGCCTCCTCCTCCACCGCCGCCGCCGGCTGCCACGGCCACCGCTGCCTTCTCCGCCTTCATATCGATTCGGTTGCTCTCCCTCTCCCTTCCCAGGCTTCTCTTCGCTGATTCCTCTTCTCTGCTCACTTGCTCTCTCTGCGCGCGTGCGAGGGGACGGGCGTTACGAGCTCGCGGCGTCGCTGTTGAAAAAGAGCGGAGCGAACGGCACGGAGTCTATAATAAGAGGCTAACGGCGTGTGGTTTCGTGGCGCGTGTAACGGGCATGGACTTTGGAGGTATCTACGGGAGTGCCATTGGCGGAGCGGGCGAGTTGTTGCCCGGGGATCTTCTGCGGCTGAACCGCAACTGCATAAACCGTCCTGGAATTGTTCAAAATTTTGTTCACTCTGAACAGTTAATTTGACTCATTTTACCTTCTTTCCTTACGTGCTCTAACTGTGAAGCATCAGCAGAAGCAACCGAACGAACCAAAGCAAGTGTGCCGCAAGCCAACAACCAACAAACTGAGCACTGCACACAGCAGATAAGCAGCCATGGTCAAATTTTTTCCCAGCTGGGAACACCACGGTGGTGATGGTCGCAGAGGATCCCGGCGCGGGGTTGAAAGATAAGGCTGCCGCCGCACGTGCGGGGCGGGGATAGCCGTGCGGGGGTCAGCAACATGGGCCCCGCATGTCGGTCACGACGCCGTGACCGAGACGGCTGCACTGCACCCCTTTTTCCATCTCACTTTGATGGTGAGGCTTCCTCCGAAGGTACGAGCTGGTATTTACCCTTCCAAGAATCAAACTCACTCTTAGCATAGCATATAGCTCATAATATGAATGATTTCAAACGTCATCAGTTGCAATCTCAAAGTTTATCTATAAGACTCTCTCTTAAACACAAGAGAAGAGGGAGAGATAGCTCTTCACTTTTGGCACTGTTTCATCGATTAAAAAAATTCTATGAACTAGCTAAGAGTCAGCCTTTGGAGGAGGCCTAAATTATCAGCTGCCCGTGTGGATTGCGGGTGGCAGACGTACTCCTACCGAGCAGCTAGCAGGCTGGTTTCCTCGTAGGTATCGTACCGTGCCGTGCCTGCTTCCACACGCACGTGTGTACGCGAGCCGCGCGGTGCGACGCCATGTCAACGGGCGTACCGCACGTGTGCTTGACAATTCCCGGCCGGCACGAGCCGTGCGACGTCTGTCTCGTTTGCCATGTTTTTCTCCGACTTTTTAATGAAATTGCCATGTTTTATTTTCTTTTCTCCATTTTGTCTGAGCTTTGCCCAAGGTCCTTTGCTTCTAAATTCTAATAACTCCACGTCCTCCGTAGCGTGGCGATCAGGAGTGGTAGCCCCAGGTCTGATGGCGTCGAGCTATGACAGCAGCGGTGCTTCTTTCGGCGGCCGCGGGCGGCCCCGCATGCGTGCACGCGCGCCCCGTGCAAAGCCGTGCGCGTCCGTAACGAGGAGTGCACGTAACTGCATTTCTCGCAGGATAATTTTTCGCTCTGCGTCCGGACAAACGGCACGCTAAACGATCATCTGGGGCTCTAAACGACACTGGCAAGTGCCAAACCAGACAGCCTAGAACAGATTCCGTGGCGCGTACCAGTCACCAAACCAAAGGGCACGCTTGTCCAGCCAAAGCAAAACCACGTACAGCCATGGACTTCGAGTCGCGCGGTTTGTTCCGAGGGAGTGCGCGCGCGGAGGATCTCGCCGTCGAGTGAACCATCAACGTGCTCGTCATGATTGGGATGCTGCCTCCGAAACCGTCCAATTTTGTTCCGAAAGAGACCAGCGTCAAACCTCCCTCCACGCATCAGTCTACGAAACACAGCTTCAAGTGCCGGCTTACTGGTGTTGAAGGCTCCATCACTTGTTTTCGAACGTCGGCAGGGTGAAAAAAAAAATCAATAAGCAAAATATTTCTTCCCGGACGTGTCATAGAGATGTTTGTAGCTAAACGATACCAACAAGACCGAGCAACCCCTGTACTATAATTTTGTTCGTTCATCAACCGAACCCCGCTGCGTTGCCCAAAAAACGAAAGGAAGAAACCGCTGCCGCGCCACACTATGGGCCCAGCCACCAACTACCAGCAAAGCGGCGGAAGCCAGGCAACACGTACGCCACCCCTCCGGGGGTCTAGAAGCTGGTGCGCGGCGGCACACGGGCACGTACGGTACGGGGCCCGTCGTCCACGTCCCGGTAGGTGCCGCGCGGCACATGGGCGACGGGTTGATTCGCGAGACGGCGCAACCGCAACGCCCAGGCGCGCGGCGTCGAGCGGGGGAGTATCCCCGCGGACGGCGACGGGGATCAATTAGTATAGTAGTGTAATCTAATCCCGGCTCCCGCTCGACGGCCAATACTTTAGCGGAGGTCTTGGTCTCGCCGTCACGTTGCGCTCCGCGTTGATCGAGCTCGCGTGGACGAACAAGGTAGGTTACCCGCTTAACTGACTGACTGCAACGGACAATTAGGTGCAGTAGCTTTGTTTTTTCATAAGCGAACATCGTTTACGCTGGCTAGATCATGTGTGGTACCTTCCTGGTGTCAGCTTATGGCCTTCTTTTTTTTTAGATTAAGTAAAATCCTGGCCTTGAGCTTATGGCCTTCTATGGAGCTGAGCACGGACATACCGATGCTGATCAACATGGGCACATGGCAGAGGCATTAGCGCTGCTCTGGTGAGGAACAATCTGGAATGTTTAGTTTGGTGGCCGGTCACTGACACAACCTTTCGTCTCCGCTGTCACTGTCAGGGAAGAAAAGCTAATGGCCGGAAGCTTTTGAACAGCGGCCGGTTGCAGCTGAACATGCCCGTTCCAAAACCGCGCCTGTTACGTGAACCGACTCGAGGGTCCGGCTGACTGTGCCAAAGCGGGTGGAACACCAGCTCAGCTCGAGACATTCCAGTGCGTCTGCCGCTGCGAGGCAAGCAGATGCGGACAAGAAGCTTTCGTTCTGGACCCCGGATACGGCCATACGGGACACTGGCGCCGCATGCAAAACTCCAGGAGCGGCTTGGACACCGGATGATGGATGGATGTACGCGTAACAGTACTACAGTAGCGCTGTGCCTTTGCATATGCCTTGCCAGTTTCGCGATAAGGTGCGCGATGGAACAGGTCGTGGACTCCAGCTTGTCAAAAATAGGTGCGGTAGGCGATTAGCCGTGGACGCGTAGACAAAACTGCCCTGGATCGATGGCAAAAATTCGCTGTTTGGAGCAGTTTTTTTTTGTGAGTCAGGGGACCATGGTTTTTTTTTTCGAAATTCCTTTTTTAGACGGAGGACCAGAATAATTGATACGGCGAAAATTTGCTGTTTGGAGCAGGGCTGCCTTTTGGGCCATGGACCATGCACTCACCGGCCCAAAAAGATGTGCGCGTCCACATCATGCCTTTTGGGCCATGGACCACGTACTCGCCGATGCCACCACGGTCACAGCCCATCCCGTCTAGCTTCCAACTGTTCATGGCTTGGTCGCTTGGAGCTCTGCAAGCCGACACGTCTCTGCACGCCCATGCGTCCGACGATGGGCGTGCCTGATCCACGCACGGGCCTGTCCCCTCACGATGTCGCCGCGATCAACTTTCCGTACCGCAGCTGAACTCTACTGGTTCCGCGACTGACATGACTTGACATGGTCTATCGCATATCTGACCTTGCGAGCGTAGAGACAAGCGCGGCAGGTGGCATCGGGATTGGGGAGTCGTCGGGTCCCAAGGCCGCAGCCGCATGTGCGGTCGGCAATCCGCTCGACGGCCGACGAGGCGAGCGAAGTCGAAGCTGCCCGGGAAATCGCTCGCAGCTGCAAGGAAGTGATGCGATGCGGACACAGTGGCACGCGATGAACACAGAAGTTTAGCAGACGATACTGTTCTCAGGCACCTTTTTTATATAATTATTCCCAGGCATCTTCAGAATGGCAAACAAAGATGACAGCAGCAGGGTGGCAAGGAAATGAATGACCCAAGGAAGTAGTACCACCAAGAGAAGCAAAGCCGCGCGTCTCTAGCGCCGCCGCCGCTGGAGTCCGCCACGCAGACGTTCCGCATGGCGACAGCCTACTTTACGAAACCCAAAAGGGGCTAGCTGGAAAAGGGTCGCGAGGTACAGGCCCAAAGGCAGCCGCGAACGTGTCAAGCGCCGGCAGAACCAATGATCCAGAATGGCCATTTCCCGATCCATCATGCTCGCGCCTGCCGTCACCTCGGCGGCCGCTTTCAGCTTATCTTCGCGTCAGGCCCAGCCGTCCACAGCAGCCAGGCGGCACTAAACAATCGTCCAGGGGATCCCCGCTCGATCTCTCTGAAGCCTATCGCGTTCACTGATCGCATGGTGCTAGTAAAATACGGTGCTGCTGACCGAGCTGCAGGACGCGAACAATCTGAGATGCTTTAAACAACGCCGCGATCCTCTCTTTTTTTTTCTTTTCTGTCGCCCGTGCGCGACCGGTTCCGCGTTGCCCGGGAGCCGCCGGGGAAAAGCAGCCGCACGCAGCGCCTACAAAATCTTAGCTTCGAATATTGTATTGCAGACGAGACGAGCTAGCTGAGCTGATGGCGCTGCGCTGTGTGAAAACGGCAAGGCTCGCACAGTGCCATGTTTCTTGTAACCTGACGAAGGAGGGGGCGGGACCTGCAGGTTGCCGTCGCGGTGTCCCAACACGATAAGGTAAAGTGACGCGCCTCCGTGTATCAGAGACCACAGAAGAGCCCCGAGAGCCCACGGATCCTCCAGGGATGGGTGCCTCCAGAGAATGGGTAGGTTAGATTAGATGCAGGACGGATGGGGATACCGCACCTTTCTCGTCTCTAGATGATTGCGGAGTGACCTGGCGCCGGAGGGAGGAAACAGGAGCTGCAGCCGCAAGCCACGAGGGTGCACATTCGGCCAGCAGATGCGGCAGTGCAGCCGCCAGCCGGCGGCTTTGCCCCGCCCTCGCGAGGCGTCTCCAGAACCGTACCGGAGATGCCATGCCAATGCGGCATCCCCACCGGAATCAGATCGGGGCAGTGGACGGCCGCCCTGATCCCGCGCCCTGCCGCGCCGCACTACGCGGTGCGCGCGGGCTCAGTGGCCGTAGCTACAAGACAAGCTGGAGCTGGGCTTTCAGAAACTTGGATCGCGAACGGCTCGCGCGCACCAATTTGTCAATACCTGGACCCAGATTATCGGAGCCGTAAGCCCGGTCGCGCGCGGATTTCTTGATGCGAAGTTTAAGGCACGCTGATTACTGAACCTGTGCCGTGATACTACAAGCAACGCCGGCATCTTGACTGCTAAGTTCAACGCGTCGCGCTCGGCCGGGGCTACCAAAAGATACTAGCGAAACAAGGCTTCATGTCAACGCTTGCCTGCTCGTTTCAGCATGTCAGCGTGTGCTTGTGCACTGACGACTGATCCCGTCCGCTAATTGGCCGGTGAATGCAAAATTCTCGTCCGTCGCTGTCGCTCAGGACGGCCGGCCGGCTGGTTACTTCTCTTCTAGCGCGATGACGCGACGTGTAACCGCCGGGCGACTAACCCATACGGTGCTCTGACTTTTAGTGTAAGTGTGTAACCTGTCGTCCATCGATCCGTCTGCCACAGCAGTCTACACCGATGTGCAGCGAGGCATCGAGGTCCAAACGAAACGACCGCACACGCTCATGGGAAATGCGCCTCCACAAACATGTTACGTGCAGTACCCCGACAGCCATTGCCGCGACGGTACAACTCGCGCGGATCGGTGGACGCACCGACCAGGGAAGCGCCATCGGGACGTTACAGGAGTGGGCGGCCGAACCGCCACCAGACAGCGTACGACGTCCAGGGAAAAAAAGAAAGAGAACCCTGTCGCGTCACTTGCCCGATCGGGTGAGATGCGGGCTCGCAGTGCAGAACGGAATCGCGTCGATAGGGGGCCGGGGCTCGCTCGGCACGGCAGGTCCGGATCATGAGCCGCGCGCGCACGATGCACGGGCGGGGCGCGAGCCCGGCCACTAGCCAAAAGGGTGATCCGCCCGGGCTCCCCCTTCCAGCCTTCCAGAACGTGTGTCTGGCATCTCGTACCAGAAAAGGCGCCCTAGTTTACATGGCAGGGTGTGGACGGACCGGACGCACGCGCGGCTAAGGATGCATCCGATCCTCCTTTTGATCCGCTGGTGGAGGGGAGGGGGCGCTAATGGAGGCCGAAGGGGACGCACATGACCGCGGTAATGCCGTGTTAGTGGCCACTTTTTTGGGCCTTCCTTTCTGCTTGGCCTCTTTTTTTTTTCCACCTTTGTGCGGGGAAAAACGTGGGGTTACTGTTCTCCCACCGTTCCTGTGGGGAGCTGAAACGCACGCGTGCGACGGGATGGAATCTCCTCCTGGAGGAGAAATGGTGTGGCGTGGGATGGCGAATTCAACATGGAGCACTACGGATAAAACAAATGAGCAGAGCGGAATGTGTGTGCAACGAAAATAAAGTGGGAAAAGGGTGCGACTGAGAAATAAACTATGTTGATATTTTGTATTCCTCTGCAATTAAAAAAAGATGCGATATTTTCTTTCGCATCTGTATTGGTTTCGGATCCGGTGCCCGGTTTAAAGTTAAGGATCGGAGAAAAAACAATTACACGTTGCTGTCGATGAGATGGGCACAAGCACACCACATCCCAGTTGAAACCAACCAACTGCTGGCGTGTAGGCCTACACGACAAAGACAAGGCGGTACGAGACGACTTGAACTGTGCTGGACCTCAACTTGTTGCTGCGTTGGATTTTTAATCCGGCCATATGCAACGCCTACCGGGTCCCGGGGCAGCCCGGACCCGCGGCGAGGCGATAAGAACGGCCCAGAGGCCTCCGTCAAGCGCTCGCGAGTCACCACCCCGGCGGCTATATTAGTTTACTTGCCGCCTGCTCTCCAAAACCTTTCGTCTTTTCCCCTGTCTGCCTACAAAGACTTCAACACTCGCGGCCCCGGCAGAGTGCTTCGCCGCGAAGGCTGCTCCTCCCTCTCGCTTCCACCCGCATTCGAGCGCCTCGGTTCGCCGGCGGCGAGATGGCCATCGATCACGCGACCCCTCTCGGACTGAAGAGCAGAGGCGCCATGGTAATTGACTGGCTGGTGGTTGTTCAGTTGCTCTGTTTCTTGGCTGACGATTGGTTTCAATGGCGATGTTGGATTGAATGTGTGTGTGTGTGTGGCATCTGCATGCAGGGCGGCGGTGAGTGCGACGACGGAGCGGAGAACCAGCGGTGGCCGCCGTGGCTAAAGCCGCTGCTGTCCACGAGCTTCTTCGTCCAATGCAGGATCCACGCGGACGCGCACAAGAGCGAGTGCAACATGTACTGCCTCGACTGCATGAACGGCGCGCTCTGCTCCCTCTGCCTCGCGCACCACCGCGACCACCACGCCATCCAGGTGAGCTGACCGCTCTGTATGCATTTCTTGTCGTCGGATTGGAGCAGCCGGCGACGGGCCCTTTCTCTCTGGATTCGAAGGAAACTTCAGCTCCGGCGGCCCTGGCTGCTTCAATCTAATGGCTGTCTCGGTCTCTCCTCCTACGCTTAGGATTACAGTTGTTAGTTGCATCCAATCCAAGATTGACGCGTTGGGGGAAAAAAATCCAAAGATCAGAGAGTAGCTTGCTTGCTTGAACCGATAGCAAATGCTCACGTTCTCTCTGCGGCTTCTTGCTGACGGCGACGCATGCTCTGTTTTTTGCTTTTGGTGCAGATTCGGAGGTCGTCGTACCACGACGTGATCCGGGTGTCGGAGATACAGAAGGTGCTGGACATCGCCGGCGTGCAGACGTACATCATCAACAGCGCGCGCGTGGTGTTTCTCAACGAGCGGCCGCAGCCCCGCCCCGGGAAGGGCGTCACCAACACCTGCGAGGTCTGCGAGCGCAGCCTCCTCGACTGCTTCCGATTCTGCTCCCTCGGATGCAAGGTCCGTGTCGCGCGCCCAAACTCTCTCCCATTCCTTGTCCAAAAAAAAAAAAAGCTCTCTTGCATTGCGCGTTCGTAGACGGCTCGCGCCCAACCTGGCATCACCTTTCGATTTTTACCGCGCAGATTGTCGGCACGTCCCGCGGATACCGCCCGAGGAAGAAGCACGCCGGCGGCGGCGGCAACAGGAACAGGAAGAGGGCGGCGCTCAAGGACGTGCGCTGCGACTCGGAGGACTCGTGCACCGGCAGCAGCGGCGGCAGCAGCGACAAGAGCAGCGTCGTGCAGAGCTTCTCGCCGTCCACCCCGCCGCCGACCGCTGCCAGCTGCCGCCCCTGGAACAAGCGCCGCAAGGGCGTCCCGCACCGGTCGCCCTTCGGCAGCCTCATCGTCGAGTTCTAGTACGCTCCATCATCACCTTGACAATGCACCTTGTACTGTACACAGGACATAGCCCATCCAGAAGGAATAACAGTGCGCCTCTCTGGACGTGGAGGCCGGCCGGCGGCGCAAACGCCGGCGAAGGGCGGGAGCGGTAAGAACACACCTAGCGGTGCTGTAGTTTGCTTCTTTTCAGGTTTATTTTACAGTTACAGTTGTTAGTCGCTAGGCAGTAAGGTAGCTGCTACTTACAGCAACATACTGAGTTTTGCAGCCTTGTACATTGTAATATACCGGTACTTACTCCCCAAATGCTAGATGTATATATTGATGTGAGGTGAGGTGTTCGTGTGTTCATCATCAGCACTGTAAAAGAAATAAGAAAATGCTGCTCCTCTGAATCATGCCGGGATGGGAATGGCCCAGTTCGTTGCTACCGCCAATGCCGCTGCTGGACAGGACTGCTCTAGTCTGCTAGTAGCAGACTGCTATGCAGGATAAGATTGGCCCAATAGAGTGGCACATCATTCAGAGCCGAGCAGCGCCCGTGTCGTCACCCAGCAGCACCTGACATTCTGTGGCGAACCCCCGATCCAGATGCCGCCGTGGCATTGCCCCCGCGCGGCCGCTGGCACGGTGCGCGACCAACCCGTGGAGGACACTTCAACCGCACGTCCAAAGCTGTTCCGGCGGCGAGCGCGCGCACATGCGAGATGCGTCATGCCGGCGCGGCTGGAGCCCCGGCGACCCCCGCGCGCCACCATAGGATGGGATGGGAATCGGGATCGGCGGCACGGGGGGGGGGGGGGGGGGGCACGTGTGTGGACACGCCCGGCGCGCGGGTGCGGAAGCGCCGCGCGGCGGGGGGTCGGTATCTTCTGGACACAGCGACGAGTCATGCGGCGCCGGCCGGCGCGGTTCCGGCCGCCCGGCGTGGAGTGGACTAGCTAGGCGCTGGGCTGGAGGGAGCCTCGACGCCGAGCCGTGCCGTGCCGGGCGACGCCGCCTAACTTGCTTGACCCGCCATTTGTCCCCGAAAGCGGCGGGGCCCGACGTGGACGCCGCCCCCAGCCGGCCCGGCGTCGACCGCCTTAAATTTTCCTTTTTCACGCGCACCCGTTCCCGTCCGTCCAGAAGCGGCCGTGCCCGCGGTCGACGTCGCGCATTTATCGGAGCGCAAGGCCGTGTCCGCACGGCTCCCCTCTCCACCAGCGACGGGTTCTGCTGCTGGCAGGCGGGACAAGGTGCCATGCGCTTGCTGCTGCTTGGACAGTGCTCTTCCCCTGCGTGGACTACTGTCCGGACTGGCGGCCTCCGGTGGCCGGCTCAAATGCGCCGTCCGTGCCGCTACTGCCCGTTCACGGGGCTTCGCTGCAGCCTGCAGGGATCGAGTCGGTGCCTCCGTCTCTGACGGCAACGCCATGTTCGTCAACGTGCATGCGCAGAGGCAGAGGCACCATCGACAGGATTTCGCGCGCACTCGCAGGCACAATCATGCATGGCCCCGGCTCGATTGAAGCCCGGGAACCGCCTCCACCAGAACGCCAACGCCATGCCATGCCATGGCATGTTGACGTTGCCACCAACCACCCACCGCCCCCCGCCGCGCCGCCTGTAAGCCGTCCACCGGCCGGCGTGAGCGGTGACGTCATCCGCCGGCCCCGCAAAGGTCTGGCTGGCCCATCGGTCGCCTCCGTGACGTGGACACCGGGTAGACCGACCTCGCCGACCCCGTGCGGCCGTGTCCCAAGCTCCCAGCTCCCAGCATGGCAGCACCCATATACCCAACATCCCCCACCTCGCGGGCCAGGAGGGCGGACCACTAGTCCCGGCGTCGGGGTCGGTCGTGGCACGTCGTGCACGCGGGCGCGGGTCGTTGCCTCACATCGGCCGGCCGGCCCTGGGTTGATTGGACGGCAGGTTTTGCCTTTCGTCTCCATTAACCTTCCGTTAGGCCCTTCGTGCCCGGCCAGAGTGTGGTGTGACTGTGCATTGCATCGGGCCGCCGGTCACTCGCTGCCCATGCTTGATTCGGATCGCTCCCGCCGTGGACGGATCGCTTGCTTTCGATAAGGAAAGCGACGGCGATGCATTGTACCTGCACTCGCACAGCCCCGCCCGGCCCGTTGCTAGAGGACGGGAGGAGGCGGGGTTAATGGTGGATCGTCATGCGAGTCCTTTTCGCGTTTTGGGGCTATATTTCGTTATATTGTCTTACGCTGAGGATCACGGATCGGATTATAACACCTGAGATCACATCATGTAGACAAGACATGAATGATACGCCGATGATGCTAGGCTTATATATAGAAAAAAATTTACTCTACCCGCGTTTATAGCTACTCCTACATGTATATTTCATGATGTAGAACGTATCTGACCCAACGAGAGGTATGTATGAGGTGTATATGATGACCATCTGTAATGGTATATACTTTAAGTATGTAATTATACATGAAGTATATAGATATATTTATTTTTATATACTAGTACTCATGATATATTTAAAAAATAAGGATGCTTTTAAAAATTTTCGTACATATCCTTTTAAAATTATTATATGAATATACTCAAAGTAATAAATAAATACGTGGATATAGCATGGTGGTATACTGACGAGAGTAACTCCAAGCGAGTGTACCCGTTGGCTCGTGGGATAAATTGGCTGTTTGATCAACAGCGCAGCTGCGCAGGTACATTTGAAAACGACGATGACATGCTTAATTATATGGTGATGCACGAAATGACGGAAATGTTCATTGGGGACAGATTCCAAGCTATCTCTGGGGTGGTAGTCTGAGCATGGAAGTAGCAGTTCAGAGAAGATATCGAGTGAGCTACCTTTCTGACACAGGAGCGGAGCCTTTTCTTTGCTCCTTTCTGCCTCCTCCTTCCGGGTCATCGAAATGAGTATCGCGATGGAAGAATACGGGAAGAAAACGAGCTTTGTTTGTTCTGTAGTGTGGAAACGTTGCGAGACCTGCTATGACTAGTTCATCTCAACTCTGATCTCTGTCTGTTCCCTTGTGATACGAGACTGCGGGAAGAGACCGCGGTACAGGAAAGCCAGACTAGGCCCCGGGATTGCGACCCGCAGATATCCAAAAATCGTGCGCCTTCTTCAGGTATCATCAAGATAATCAGGCCACACCAGGCAAGGCCCCACATGACCACTGATTAGGCACGAAACCAATGAAGAGAAAATGATCGCGGCTAGTAACAAACGAAGTGGTGCCACGATAAAAAAAAAGAAAAAGTAAAATACACCGCCGGATCTTAAATTCCGCTCGGGGTGTCATCTAGATTCTCAAACTTTCAAAATGCATATTCACATCTTTAAACTTGCTAATCGTATCACGTGAGATCCAAATCACAATTATTTAAGATAACTTCAATGTTATATAATTGTTCAATACAAAATTATATATAAAACATATACATGCAAAAAAATAATTTACTTGTACAATAATATTCAAATACAAATGTTTTGTATAAAAATTTTGTAGGAAAATGAAACTCATATGCCAAAAAATATAAGAAATCAGGAAATAAAAAAATTTGGGGGAAATATTGGAAAAAATATTCGGATATAAAGTTTTGAAACAATATCTTGTAGAGAATTTCACATATATAAAAGTTGAGCGTAAAAATTTAAAATGTCACATATAAGCTCCAAATCAGTATAAATACTTCCGATTTATAATTTAAAATAGTAATTTGGATGTCACATGATCCGATTAGTAAGTTTGTAGAGCTGAATGTGCATTTTGAAAGTTTGGTGATCTAGATGATATTAGAAGCTAAATTCAAGGACCGCTGGTGCATTTTGCTTAAAAAACATCCAGCCCCTGCGGCACAGTTTCCGTGCCTAGAGCGCACGTCGACTTGAGAAATTCCGTGTCTGGCCTTAAAAAGATTCGATGTAGGACTGCTGCATGGCATAGAAATAGAAATAGAACCCAAATGTTGAGGATCTGGATTTGCTGTCTTGATCTTGTTCTTGTCTTATGACAGAGGATCACGGACCGGAACCGCTGAGCCCGTAGCTGCGTGAAGATATGGACAGTACGTTGATGATGCAGCAGGTTATTGCTAGTAGCGGTTGTGTTTCGACCTTTTGCCATGTTTGAGAGCGGGACACAAATACCGTTGGCTTGGGGGGGGGGCAGCTTGCCAGTTTGATCAGCCGTTTTTTTCTTGTTGAAAGGAAGGCAGGACTCAGGAGCACTGCCATGTCAAGCTGGCGCTTTTGACCTGACGGGAAAACGTAAAAGATACACGAACGGTTCTTGCTTGCCTAGCACTGATTTTAAGCAATCTCAGGGAAACTAGACGAGCGGCTTGAACGCGAGAAGAAACGGTCCAACGGCGAAACGGGGCGAGCCTTGCAAGGTATAGAAACCTGCACAGGCGTCAGAGGAGATATTTTGTTCCCTTTCTGCCTTTCACCAGGGAAGAATATGGGGGAAAGACGCTCTTGTTTATTTTCAAGTGTGGAAAAGCTTGGACATGAGTCTGAGCTCAAATTGAGATTTTTCTTTTGACCCCTTGCGATCCATCAATGATATAATTGATATGAAAGTAGACCGCACCCTATAGGGCTACAAGGGCACATGGCAAAACTAGGCCCCAGGATGGCAACCCTCAGATTTCCCGAAAGTTGCCTTCTTCAGGTATCAACAAAGAACAAAGTGGACTCGTAAAAAAATATTTTCCATAAAAACTTATTACAGTGGATAATTTGGCAGGCAGGGGAATAGTTAAACCTCCAGAATGTCAATTTTGTAATACTTATTCTTTGAATGTATTGTTGCCAAGCAGTTGTGGGCATATGCTTGTTTGATTTTAATGGTACCTGTATAAATTCTTACCGTGACATGGCTGGTAAATGGATTGCTGAGAAAAGATATAAAGCTATAAACACTATATCTGCAGGAGTTGTTTAATGTTTATGGCTAACCCAAAATGATCTTGTTTTCCCTGGACAGAAGTGGTCAAGTATCAAACTGGTGCTCGGAAAGCTGTGGAGTATCATAAATGAGTGGATGCTCATTTGCCCAACACCCTTGAAGGAGGACATGGCCCGATGGTGCAGCTACCCCCTTGGCAATTGGCGTTTGAAGAAGATCAAGCTGGCGTCCGAGAAGATGTGACCTGCCTGAAGATGGAGCCCCCGATGCTAACCTGCTTTTCTGTTCTCGAGCTGGGCTTTTCATTTTTTCTGAGTGTCTCCTTTTCTCAACCTGTGCGCGTGCTTTGTTTCAGCTTGTTCGAAAATAGCATCTCTAAAACTTAGAATCTGGTAGTCTAATTGTATGAACAACTAAGAGCGAACTTAACATCACTTACATGTGGATCAGAAGATCCCTTTGAGGGCGCCGACGACCCATTGCCTCCTTGAGGAGGCAGGCGTAGAGGAAGATCAGCTCGCTGTAGTGATGGACGCACCTGGTCTTCAAGTTGCTACCGAGCACCTTCTAATCGGAAGGATATGGGGTTTTGCTGATCTCGTCAGTTCGCAGAGAGGTGGGAGGCCTCCTTCTTATAGCTCGTGCAACTTGGGACCAGGCCCACACCTTTAGTTATGATCCACCGATCATGGGTATCTAATTAGTCAACCGTTGTCCTATTCTTAAGGATGACAGTAAGCGCTTTAAGACATGGTTCTTTGGAACAAGCCACGATCAATTCCAACACAGCTACCTAGCGTTTGTTTCAGTTTCTGTAGGAGCTGTTTCTTTTCCCAAGGTGTGCTGCTCCTTCTTTTAAATACTCCCTCCGGACCCTGTTGCAAGGCATGTTTTCGTTTTTTATTTTGATCGATATGTAAGATCTTGATGCTGATGCCGATGCATTTTGATGCCGGTCATTCAACTTACATGGAAGCCAAAATATTTTGCATAGGTCTAGGTAATTAAAGTCTAGTTGTATGGGTCTTGGCTCTCATTGTTCTTCCAATTTAGTCACGCACAAAGTTTATGACTGCATGCATGCAAATTGATGATGACTCCACATGCCAATTGATAAAATGGTGCTGAAGTTAATTATTTTGGAATAGAAGCTGACACGCCTTACAAAAGGGTTCGGAGGGAGTAGGCTGTAGACTGCTCTAAACAGAGTGCTTTGTTTTGTCTATGATGAAATGGTGCAGGGCGTTTGTTGCGCCTGTCAATCTAAAAAAACAAAGATTAAAAGGGCTAAACATTTTTGCCTCCCTGTTAGCGAAAAACTGATAAGGAGACCACTGGGATCTGCTACACGTCACTATTTTGCATAAGCTATTAGTGATGCCAGACCACCCAAGCTGAGCTTCACATTTCAACTCATTCATGCTCCGGTAAGTGCCATTTCTCTCCTCTACCATGTAAAGCACTGGCTCGTGAGCAAAACGAGCTGGTCGAGCTGTTACCAGACGAGTCGAGTTGAACTTTTACCTCGACTCCTTAACGAGTGAGCCGATTCGGCCTTGCTATGATATCAAGCCGAACCGAGGTGTGCCATATCCCATATAGCCCATAATGAACGAAGCAGAGCTCACATTTCCAGATCTTTTTACGGGAGTAGTTCATGCTCCTGGTAAGCAGCAATCGATGTGTGGACTGATTCCAGTGATTTATCCGCTGACGGCCCGATCCACGCGGGCCGAAGCACAGTTGTGTAGTATGAAGCAACATCCTCTTCGCCCAACGCAACAAGGTCAGACTTTGACAGCAGTTTACAGGGCTTCAGGCGCTGGTACTGGTTGCAGCCTCGCAGGATTGCAACACCCGAACACCATCAGCAGGCAGGATTGTTATACTAGTTGAGGAGTACTTCATTTCTCTCTAAAACAGCTGAGGAGTACTTCTGGTTTCTCCAGAAAATTTTGAACTTGTGACGTTACAGAAGCAAAGCAAAGCAGAACGTAGTGAGCTCTGCATATTCATCTTTCCTCTTCCATGAAAGGCACCAGCATCCTACCTGAATGTATCGAGATGCTGAAGCCCGTATGCCGATGCAGTGCTGAAATACCAGGCAATCCTGACATAGATCACGGCGTTCTCGATCCGAAAAAGGTTCATTATCAATCGAAACGATCCAAAGCATCAAGAGGAGACTGATTCTAAGTAGAGGAAAAGCAGAGCAGGAGCCTCTCTGCTTTCATCAGTAACCTGCTCCGGCTCTGCATAGCTCTCCTCCACTCCTCCATCCAGCCCGGCGTTCAACTTCCCAAACGCGCTGACCCTCGCCCCCACTTTGGAGAGCCCGCCGCCTAGTCCTTCACCCACTTCTTCATCGCATGCAGCTTCTCCCCGGCGCGCGCGGGGCGGTGTCAACCGTCAAGCTTCCAGGGGGCGTTCCAGCAATCGCTCTGTCAGCCACCAGCTCACCACCGAGGGCGCGAGCTCACAGGACTCGGGCCTCAGCAGTGGCGCTGCTGGTCATTTTGGCGCGCAGCTGTGCTCGGTTTGGAGTTCGCGGCTGTCGAGCTCCATGGCCGTCGCCGTCGCCGACGACGAGCCGATCTATCCATTCTTTCCCGTCTGCTGCCCTCACCTACCAGTGTGGTCAGTTCTGGGGATGGATTCTGGACGGAAGGGCGTGAAGTGGAGGCAGCCTGAGCACCGAGGCGGATTTGGGGAGCTCGGAACCGGCCGTGGCGGCCGCCGCCGGCGATGCAGCTTTTACCTCATAATTTCTGATAAAGTCCTTTTCTATTTACATAAAGGCCCCTACTTATTTATACAAAACCCCCAAGTTGGATCGCGGTTGATAATCGCGATCCGAATATTTTGACTTATTCCCCTATATCGGATCGCAATTATTAATCGCGATCCTAATATTTACACTTACCCCCCTATAGCGGATTATCATTTTCCATAATACCCCTTCTGCAGCGACCGCTTTCTCCCCCGTGGCTTCCCGTTCAGCTCCGGCGAGGCGGACGGAACCGCCCCGCCCGGCGCCGCGTGACTCGTCGCTGCGTCCAGAAGATCGGCGCCCGGCGCCGCGTGACCCCCGCCTCGCGGCCCTTCCGCACCCGCGCGTGGGGCGTGTGCACACACGTAATCCCCGCCCGCCGATCCCCGATTGCGCGCAGCCGCAGGGCTGGCCAGGGCGGGGCGCCAGGGCTCCACCGCTCCAGGCGCACCGGCATGACGCATCTCGCATGTGTGCGCGCTCGCTGGAATCGCTTGGGACGAAGTGTCCTCCATGGGTTGGTTGCGCATCGTACCAGCTGCCACGCAGGGGCAATGCCGCGGCGGCATCTGGATCGGGGGTTCGCCACAGAATGTCAGGTGCTGCTGGGCGCTGCTCGGCTCTGAATGATGTGCCACACTAGCAGACTAGAGCTATCCTGCTCCAGCAGCAGCATTGGCAGCAGCAACAAACTGGGCCATTCCCATCCCGCCATGATTCAGATGAGCACCATTTCGTATTTATTTTACAGTGCTGATGATGAACATTCGACCACCTCGCCCCCACATTGTTGATAGCACATATCTAGCATATGGAGAGTAAGTTCCGGTATATTACAAAGTACAAGGCTTCAAAACTTAGTACGTTGCTGTTCTTACCGCTCCCGCCCTTCGCCGGCGTTTACGCCGCCGGCTGGCCGGCCTCCACGTCCAGAGGCGCACGGTTGTTTCTTCTGGCTGGGCTATGTCATGTGTACAGTACAGGGTACATTGTCAAGGTGCTGATGCAGAGTACCAGAATCTGATATTTACTGTCAAATGCCCTGAGAATCTGAGATTTACAGCCGTAATTTGAATGTAGTAACAAGTTACAGCAGGACAGCATCCATTGGTGGTGTTTGCTGTCTTTTAAAGTCGTTGGATGAAGCCTTGGGTCATGGCAGTTAGCCTGATCGTCAAAACTCAGCATTTTACAGTACAGTCTGACTAACACCTGCACAGGCATTTAGAAAGGTAGCAGGAAGTTCACAACTGACAAAAACACACGCTTTAGTCCGCAATGTGAGTACCCAAAAAAATTAGTACCAAAAGAAATGCATTCACATCATCACTTAGCTAACTTTAATCCAAAAACTAGGAAGGATGGTAGAAAGCTAGAAAAATGGTAGCGACATATGCTTGGCTTTACTGAAAGCATAACTTTCATGTTCCTTGATGTTAGATACAGCTGAAGGATAATTCCACCCAGATTTTGTTCCCAGCTACTTTAAGCTTTACCTTTAGATCAATCCAATCGTAGTGCCCATTTTCCACTAGTTACCACCAACTTGCTGTAATTACTATACATTTGCTTCAACATACTGCCATAGTTGTCCCTGTTAAGGTTCTCAACCTCATGCAATGCGTCGCAAAGCAAAGTTTTATGCAGAATGTGAGACTTTAAGATGTACTTGGCATCGAAACCTTGTGAAGATCTTAACGATCTGCTCCAGTATTGATTTTTATGGCTGTGACTTCAAGGCCCTTGTATATGGGTTTCTACCAAATGGAAATTCAGACAAGCTGCTGCACCAACACATCATGGAAGATGTTGAACAAAAGGCACTAGATCTGATTGCAAGGCTAAGCATTGCAATGGGTGGCATCCTCACTGAATTATGTACACGAATACAAGCCAACACCCACTACTTGCTGTGATCCTAAGCCAAGCAAATATTCTCCTGGACAATGACATGTTTGCTCATGTTGGTGATTTTTTTTTTCTTCTCGAATACGCAAGAGAGCGGTGTATCATTGTCACGACCCAAAACTAATGAACATGATCAAAAATTAAACAACATTATCATAAGCATCATCCAAGCATAATGGAGCATCATGTGCATGTGATTGTTTGAGTTAATTGAATTTCTTGCCTTGTTTAAGAGAGGGTTGTGAAGGAAGTTTAAATTCTGCTAAGTAATTTTTTGAGACCGGGAAGTACAAGATTTTGAATTTTGAATTTGAATTACCATTTTTCTTTATTTCTCACTCACCCGGGCCCACTCGTCAGCCCCTCATCCTCACCGTCGCGTCGACGTGTCCCGGCGTCGCCCGTTGGCCAGCCGCGGCGGCGTCGCCACACCCTCGGCCACTAGCTGGGCCAGCGTGGCCGCGGGGCGACGCCACCCCGGCTGCTCTCCCTTCTTCCCCTCCTCTCTCTCTCTCGGGCGCATTTCTTTTCCTCCGAGAAACCCTAGCATCACCCCAACCCCGCCGCCACTTCCTCCTCCTCCCGCCGGCCGCCGTGATTCGTCACCGTCGGCGAGCCTCCACCCAATCCCTTGCGTACATAGCACCCCTTGCACCTCTTCGCTCGACCCCGGCCCTCAACCGCCTCCCTCCTCCCTCGCAGCAACTCCCCGACGCTCGCCCCCGTCCGCCACCACCGCTCTTCGCCGCGCCGCCGCCCGCTGCCTTGCGCCGCCCGTCTGTGCCGCGGGTGAGCACCCTCGCCGCGCCAGGCTCCTCCTGCGCGCTCCGCCCTCGCCCGTTCGCGCCCCTGGGCTGTGGCCCCTTGCCGGCCGCCGCGACGTCGCGCGTTCGCGAGCGGGCCGCGTCGTGGGCGTGCTCTGGCCGCGCCCCGCGGCGAGTCAAGGCCAGCGGCCGGCCTTGACTCGGCCTGGGCTGGTCTGGCCTCCTGGGCCCACCTGTTGGCGCCTGGGAGCACCAGATCCGTGTGGCCGTAGCGCTTTTCAGAGTTTTTATTTTTGTTTAATTATGTTGTGAATTTGTAAATTGCATAATAAATTATGTAGGTCTCCAAAAATTGTGAAACTTCATTTGTTTGATTCCTAGATGATAAGTCTATTTAGCAAAATTGTTGTTGTGCATGTTAATATCCTGTACACTTAGTTATGATTTATTTTTTCCAAAGTGAATAAATTGCTTGATAAATATTGGGATGCTCTAAAAATGTCAAATTAAATCTTGTTGGAATCATGGTGAAAATTTCTATCTAGGGGTACGACTTGTGCAAATGAATTTATGCTGCTTAATAGGATTTTGGTGTGTTAAATGATTTTCTGCCTGCAAGCTTGTCTAATTTATAAATTTTGTTTAAAAGGTGGTAAAATGTCCAAACCACTTCTGTTAGCTTTGCTGTTATGTTTATTTTCCCTGTTAATTTCCTGAGAATTCATAGAAATGTTTAACCTATCTTTTGAGATTTAACTTGTTTAAAGTAGTTAAAAATTATGGATTTCATAAATAATTCTAATAAAATAATTTTGCTGCAAATCCAACTCCCATGAGTTCCTTGTAATGTCCTATATATATATATGCAAACATTAACTCTTAATTTATGGTTGCTATATGAATTGTTTTGAGCAATCCTCGTTTTGGTCCTTATGTTTGCGAACGTAATCGGCGAACTCCTTTATCTAGCGTTCGTGTGTTTCTTTGTTTAGTGTGATGTTCATTTCTCTTTTTATCATGTCATTTTTATATCATCGACATCATGGTAATGCATACTTTCCATTCATGCATTATAGTGACAGAAACGCCGGAGAACGATCCCGTTGAGCCTGCCGAGATCGTCGAAACCGAGCCGGGAGTGGAATTCGTTGTCGAGCTAGAAGAAAACCAAGGCAAGTAGCTAAGCATGATTTCTAGATCCACTTAACTTAATTTGGATTTAGTTATCTCACTCGAGTAAATATGTTTATGCTAAATATTATCTATTGCATCGCCGATCCTATTTTTATACATTGACCTCCCTTGCTTTTATATACTGATGTCTTGACACTTATAGTTAGTAACTAATCAATTTAATAAATGCTTAGTCATGCTCAGAATTAATCCTTAACTTGGAAGAAATTGTTGGGAATAGGATCACTTGCACACTACACAACTTTTACCTTGCTCGCGATTGTCTGGGTTTGGGATGTTGAAAGTTTATATTGGTCTAGTTGGAAAAGAAATGGTTTCGTGGTTTGGGCGGAATGTAGGGCCCCGAGAAAGGAGTCTCATAGGCATAGTCCGCTTGAATCGGTTAAGGACTGTCCGTGGATGATCTCGGTTTTGAGCATATTATCGTACTACCACATATCCAATCATGGTATGGATAAGCCTATTACCTTGTAAGTATTAATCTTTGATGCACGGTCCTAAATGCGTGGCCATAGGGCTTTGTAGAGAGGCTTAGGGGTATCCCCGGTGGATCTGAGTAACTCTCCGCGCAAGTTAGGCGTGATGTTCAACGGTTAAGACTTGTTGGGAAAGGTTGATGCGAGTACCTCCTTGCTCAACGTGATCAGTTGGATGAGTCGCATGGTCCTTGTGTCGTGTGGGTAAAGAAGTACACCCTTGCAAGGTTAATTAATCAATTCGAATTGCCGTGCTCTCGGTTATGAGCAAGCGCAATATCCAATAAATTCTTTGTAGAAGTATCGTTTTGTTCGGAATTGGTTTATGTCAACTCTTGATACTCATTTGCTTTGTAATTTATTAACTAAAAGTTGAGGTGGTTTGGGCAAGAAAATTAAAATGCTAGGAAGCTAGGTGTTGGATTAGAGATCTCATGCTTATGCAAATTACTTAACCCTAAAGCCTCATCTTGTGAGCCTTCATTTGCATAATTCTTGATTATTAATTAAATTGCTTAAGTCTTGCGAGTACCTTTGTACTCATGTTGCTTTGTTAACTAAATTGCAGGTGAGCCGAAGGTTGTGTTTGGCCACTTCTACCCTGCCGACCCCGGTGCGGGCGAGGAGTAGGTCGATGTGGCCTTGATGGTGTCCTTGAGCAAGACCCCATCATTTTATCGTTATTTAGTTATGCACTGTGAAATCGTTGTTTTAGAGATGACATGTTCAACTTTTAACTTGATGATCTATGTCCCTTTCTAATGTTAAGTAGTGAGCCCGAGGCTTGTATTTTGTTGTTGAACCTTAAATTTCAGATTTGAATCCATCCCTTTGTTGAACTGATAATGTTTAATTGTAACCTTTATTGCTTAAAAATTTACTCTTTATGGTCCATCGGCGATATATGAGATTGTAAACGGTATGTGTGTATGCATGATCTTGGGCATACGGTGGAGTACATACCGGGACTACCGGATTTGATATTATTTTGGGTGAATGATGAGTTGGTCATTTACGACTTAGATGTGGTTTAACACGTGGCACGCTCTTAGCGCGAGCGTGTGTTAGCTCTCGTCTTAATGTAAATGACCGGCTCTTCGTTTAAAATGATGTTAAATTGGACGGTTCTTACAATCATTGTATTAAGTAGAGAAAGAAATAGTTTGATTACAACCTGCGATACAAGAAGCTGTTGGTGATTTTGGGGTTGCGAGGTTTCTGTATGAAGACACAGAGAAATCAAATGGGTGTGCATCAATGAGAGGATCAATTGGCTATGCAACTCCAGGAACGCTTCTATTTTGTAACTCATCCTCTTCTAACATGCTTCTTAGCACTGTCCTCCATCAGAATTTAAGACTTCATTGGTGTGTCACTCACTTGGATATGCACTGCTGAAGGAAACTCAATTAAATCTGAACTTCAAAAACATACATGAAATTAGATTAACTACAACATAATGTTTTGGAAGAGAACATTACAAATAATCATTGCATCAGGCTGTCAGCATATCTAAACAAGAGTCATGATTTAAGAAATAACTCATTTTTGTTGGTTTCAGAGTATGGACTGGGCGACAAAGTGACCACCCATGGCGATGTGTACAGCTATGGAATTCTGTTGCTGGAGATGTTCACAGTAAAAATGCAACGGACAGTGAGTTTGGAGAAGCCATAGGGCTCCGCAAGTATGTTCAAATTGCACTGCCAGACAGAGTGAGTCCAGAGGAGATGCCAACAGACAACAGACAATTAAGTTTTTCAGGCACTTCTGCAGTGAAGGAGCATCAGCATCATGAAGCCACTGAAGCGTGCCTAGGATTTTGATGCGCATGATGTCTTGATGCTTATGAGTGATTGGTCCATTAGTCTATTTGTGCACTATCTGAGATAATTTACATCTGCCTGCCATATTTACTAGCAAATACGTTCACCCAAGCGAGCAAGCGCACTTTTTTTTTTAGGAATCATCGGGGGAGCTCAAGGCTCCACCTGAATATCTCGTTAGATTGACCATGACCAGGTGTCAAAAACAATTTACAGCTTGTTGCTGGCATTCCATGATGAGACATTCGAGGTTCCATCTGTAGCTGGTAATGGTTGTATCAGTAGCAGCAGGCAGGATTGTTGCTAGTTGAGTACTTCTTCCACTCTCTCTCTCAAAAAAAGAAAAGTCTGAGTACTTCTGATCTCTCCTAGACTAGGTATTTGTGAATTAGAAGGAAAGCAAAGCAAAACGAAGCGATCTTCTGATCCCCGCATTGTCTATCCATCTTTCCTCTTCTTTGCACGCACGCACCTGCACTCTACCTGGAGCAAATCAAAACGTATACTGATGCAATGCTGTAATACCAGTGAGCAAAATTTGCTCATAAGAGGTCACCATCCTGAGATGGATCACGCCATTGTCGATTAGCCAAAGATTCAACCAATCGAAACGATCCAAAGCATCTAAAAGGAGACTGACTCATAGCAGAGCAAGCGCCTCTCCTTTCATCAGGAACCTGCTCCTGCTCTGCACACCGGGAAAGTGCAACCTCAGCTCTCCTCCATCCAGCCCTGCGTTCGATTTCCGCAGGCCCTGCCCCTCGCTCGGAGAGCCGCTGTCTCATCCTAACCCCGCGCCTTTATCGCAACCAGCTTCTCCCCTGTTAGTTAATAACCTTGTGCCTAGTTCAGTTCGTTCTTTTTCTTTGCTTTCTGTTAAGCGCCATGCATGAGCATTGTTTATGAGCCGTGCACGGCGAGTAGTGGCCGTTGGCCAGGTTGTTGCTCATAGCGCAAGAATAGCTCAGCGTGGGCAAGTCGCGCGTGGCGTAGTGCGCGTCGTTCGGGCCATGGGGATGGACGCGGCTGAGGCGTGGCGTGAGAAGCGCGCTTATGCGCATGTATCTTACTACTTAATACTAAACCAGAAAATGCAGCAGTCACTTCACTGCACCAAAACTCTGTGTCCACTATGCTCGCGTTGTGTACTCTGTTCTTGCCGAGTTCATCGTCGCTGGTGCAAGTCGCCGGGCGTCGAGCTCACAATTGGTATCAGAGCCATCCGATCGAGAGGCCATGTCGGCACAACCGAGACGCTCGCCGACCCCGCACCAGGGGAGGTCTCCGTCGCGCAGGCCGCGCAGTCGAGACCATGGCGTCGTGGTGGAGCGGATCATCGAGCGGACGGCGGCGGCAGGAACGACCAGCTATCCGGTTCTCACCAAGTCCAATTACAACGATTGGGCGCTCCTGATGAAGATCAAGCTGGAGGCGAGGAGCCTCTGGATGGCGATCGATCCGGGCGACGTCGAGCGGCACGTGGACAGGACGGCACTGGACGCTATCTGTAGCGCCGTGCCGCCTGAGATGATCTCCGCTGTCGCGACCAAGCCATCGGCGAAGGCGGCATGGGAGTGTGTGAAGACGATGCGCGTTGGAGATGAGCGCATTAGGAAGACCACGGCGCAGAAGCTGAGGCGTGAGTACGAGTCACTCGCATTCCGCGACGGCGAGGCTATCGAGGACTTCGCCATGCGCCTCACCGGGGTCGTCAACCAACTGGCGACTCTCGACGACCCTGAGCCCGACCCCAAGGTAGTCCTGAAGTAGGTGCAGGTACAAGCAACTCGTGCTTTCAATTGAGACCCTGCTCGATCTCTGCACTCTCACTGTGGAAGAGGTCACGGGACGGCTGAAGGCCGCCGAGGACGACGAGCCTGACGCGCCTGCTCAGTCGATCACCATCGGCGGGAAGTTGTACTACACCGAGGATTATTGGAAGGAGCAAAACAAGAAGCCGGAAAGCTCTCGCGGCGGCAACTCCGGCGGCCGTGGCCGGGGACGCGGCAGAAAAGGCCGCGGGCATGGCGGTGGAGACTCGGACGGGCAGAGCAGATCAAGCTCGGGATCAGGCTCGGCCCGGAAGGGAGACAAGTGCCGCTATTGCGGCAAGCTGGGCCATTGGGCCTCTGAATGCAGGTCAAAGAAGAGGGACGAGCAGGCCCATGTGGCCGTGGATGACGAGCAGACTCTCCTGGTGGCTCAAGTCGACCTCTCCAACTGTGGCGGCGCATCTTGCGATGGCTCCCGCAACGGCCAGGCGGCCGGGCCTGTCGCAGCCCCAGGAGACGACGCGCTGGGCTCTGTCCTGGCTCCGGCGGTGCTGGCGCCGGCCGTGGGAGCTCCAGCGGCGGGATCCGGCGGCGCTGGCGAGGTCCACTTCATCGAGGAGAAGGTACACGCTGCCCTTGGTGAGGAAGAGGAGCAAGATCCCTGCCATTGGGTGCTGGACACCGGGGCCTCAAATCACATGACGGGGTCCCGAGCGGCGTTCGCCAGCATCGACACGGCGACGACGGGGACCGTGAGATTCGACGACGGCTCCGTCATTTGCATCGCGGGGTGCGGCACCATCCTCTACGAATGCAAGAACGGCGAGCACCGCGCCCTCAAAAACGTCTACTACCTGCCTCGGCTCACCACAAACATCATCAGCATCGGGCAGCTGGATGAGGAGGAGTACAGCGTACACATCAGGCACGGAGTGATGCAGATTCGTGATGACCAGCAACGCCTGCTGGCTAAGGTGCATCGCAGCCCGGGCGCCTCTACTACCTCGAGCTCAGGATCGCGCGTCCGGTCTGTCTGGCCGCGCGTGTAGGGGAGGATGCGTGGCGCTGTAATGCTCGATTCGGGCATATCAACTTTGGCTCGCTGCGGAAGATGGGCAAGGAAGCGCTGGTGCGAGGGATGCCAGTGCTTGAGCACGTCGACCAACTGTGCGACGCATGCCTCGCCGGTAAGCATCGGCGTGCGCCGTTCCCGCAGCAAGCGCAGCGGTGCGCGACGCGGTCCCTGGAGCTCATCCACGGGGACCTCTGCGGCCCTGTCACGCCGGCCACACCAAGCGGCAACCGGTTCTTCCTGCTGCTCGTCGATGACTACAGCCGCTACATGTGGCTCACGCTGCTGCGTTCCAAGGACGAGGCGGCGACCGCGATCAAGCACATCCAGGCAGCAGCGGAAAGGAAGAGCGGCAACCAGCTGGGCGCCCTCCGTACCGATCAGGGCGGTGAGTTCACCACGGCGCACTTCAAGGACTACTGCGCCGAGCTCGGCGTGCACCGCGAGCTGACGGCACCCTACAGCCCCCAGCAAAATGAGGTTGTGGAGCGACGCAATCAGTCGGTGGTGGCCATGGCACGCTGCCTCCTGAAGGACAAGAACCTGCCTGGAATGTTTTGGGGGGAGGCTGTAAATTGCGTCGTGTACTTGCTCAACAGATCGACATCCAAGAGCACTGGGGGAAAGACACTGTACGAGCTCTGGACGGGAGCTGTGCCGGCTGTGCACCACCTATGCACGTTCGGGTGTGTGGCGCACGTGAAGATCACCACGCCGAACCTGAAGAAGCTGGATGATCGGAGTCGCCACATGATCTTCGTCGGCTATGAGCCGGGGTCAGCGGCCTACCGGGTCTACGATCTGGCGACGAGACGTGTTCACATCAGCTGTGATGTGATCTTCGACGAGCAGGCGAAGTGGGAGTGGCATGGTGAGCAGCAGGAGCCGGTCGACAGCGAGTTCGTCATTGAGTACTTGCAAGCCGCGGCAAGCACAGCATCAAGCACGCCAAGTGCGTCGGCTGCGGCAAGCTCTACCCCAAGCGCTTCAGGAGCAGCCCCTGCGTGGACAACTTCATCAACACCATCAAGCCGATCGGAGGCTGCATCTACAGTGGCGCCGGCGAGCCCACTGCAGGTGCATGGCACACCCAGTGCTGCCACAACTCCACCAACACCTGCAGCAGCCCCTACACCAACCCAGCTCGCATTACCTCCCTCTAGAGCAGACGCCGAGCTGGATGCAGACCGTGATGACGCGCCACTGCGGTACCGTCGCGTCGGGAGCTTGCTGGGCCTAGGCACACCGTCGGGACTGGCAGCACGAGAGCTGCATGAAGAGCTGTTGCTGGTGGAAGGAGAGGAACCTGCAACATTTGCACAGGCTGAACAAGAAGTGTGGCGTCGTGCAATGCAGGATGAGATCGATTCGATCGAGGAGAACAGGACCTGGAAGCTGGTGGATCCGCCACCAAGGCACAAACCCATAGGATTGAAATGGGTGTTCAAGCTCAAGAAGGATGCAGCAGGACGCGTTGTTAAGCACAAGGGGTGCCTGGTAGCTAAAGGCTACGTGCAGAGAGAGGGAGTGGATTTTGATGAAGTGTTCGCACCTGTGGCTCGACTTGATTCAGTCAGGTTGCTGCTTGCTCTCGCTGCACAAGAGGGATGGACAGTACATCACATGGATGTCAAATCTGCATTCTTGAATGGTGAGCTAGAAGAGGAAGTTTATGTTTTGCAACCTCCTGGCTTTGTTGTTGAAGGACAGGAGAACAAGGTCTACAAGCTGGATAAAGCTCTGTATGGACTTCGACAGGCACCAAGAGCCTGGAATATCAAGCTGGACAGTACACTAAAAAATCTCGGTTTTGTTCAGAGTCCCCTTGAGCATGGTCTGTATGCTCGTGGCATTGATGCAAGGACCTTGGTGGGTGTCTATGTAGATGACTTGATCATTGTTGGAAGCAGCTGCCAGAAAGTAGAAGAATTCAAGTGGCAGATGAAGAAAGAGTTCAAGATGAGTGATCTCGGGCCATTGAGTTTCTACTCGGGGATTGAAGTTCAGCAGGCAGAAGGGGTGATCACCCTGAGACAAGGAGCCTATGCAGAGAGGATAGTTGAGAAGGCTGGTCTAACAGGATGCAATCCTTGTGCAACACCATTGGAGCCTAGAACCCAGCTGAGTGAGAACAGTACATCACCTCCAGTTGATGGCACCGAGTACAGGAGCTTGGTGGGGAGCCTCAGGTATTTAGTGAATACCAGGCCGGACTTGGCCTACGCCGTGGGCTATGTGAGCCGCTTTATGCAGAAACCAACGGAGGAGCATCGTGCTGCTGTGAAGACCATTGTACGGTACGTGGTGGGCACGACCCACTACGGATGCCGGTATGCAAAGGACAACAGCTGGAGATTGCAAGGATACAACGACAGTGATTGGGCCGGGGATGTTGATCGAAGGAAGAGCACGACTGGAGTGCTGTATACCCTCGGCAGCAACGTCGTTAGCTGGCAGTCTCAGAAGCAGAGGGTAGTGGCCCTCTCGTCATGTGAAGCTGAATATGTTGCAGAGGGTAGTGGCCCTCTCGTCATGTGAAGCTGAATATGTTGCAGCCGCCTCAGGTGCTTGTCAAGGCATATGGTTGGCACGGTTGCTCGGCGACCTCAGGGGAACAACACCTGTTGGCGTCGACTTCATGGTAGACAACAAAACTGCCGTGGCCCTCGTGAAGAACCCGGTGCACCACGAGAGAAGCAAGCACATACAAATCAAGTACCATTTCATCAGGGAAGCTGTGGAAACCGGGGACATCAGGCCGGTCATCATCGGCACAGCAGGGCAACTCGCGGATCTCTTGACCAAGGCGCTGCCAAAGAATCGGTTCCAGGGATTGCGAGACAGGTTAGGAGTAGTTTCAGTAGGGGCACAAGCTTAGGGGGAGAATTGTTAGTTAATAACCTTGTGCCTAGTTCAGTTCGTTCTTTTTCTTTGCTTTCTGTTAAACGCCACGCATGAGCATTGTTTACGAGCCGTGCATGGCGAGTAGTGGTCGTTGGCCAGGTTGTTGCTCATAGCGCGTCGTGCGCATCGTGCGGGCCGTGGGGATGGACGAGCTCACATCCCCGTTGCGCGCGAGCAGTGTCAACTGTCAAACTCCTAGGGAATGTTCTCGCAATCGTTCCGTCACCCACCAGTTCACCGCCGAGGGGACGGGCTCAAGGACCTCGAGCCTCGGCAATGGCGTCTATGGTCATGTTGGCACGCAGCGGCTCTCGGATCGGAATTCGCGGGCGTGGAGCTCCATTGCCGCCGCCGCCGAGCCTATCCCTACTTTCTTTCTCGTCTGCTCCCCTCACTTTCAAGCGTGGTCGGTTCGCGGATGGATTCTGGCCGGCGGAGCGTTTAAGTGGAGGCAGGGAGAGCTCGTAGCCGGACCTGGCGGCAGCCGTCGGCGATAAAAATTTTAGCAGAAAGACCCCTAGTCGGATCGCGATCCCATAATATTTTCCAAAAAAATCCTTCTTTATTTACATAAAATTCCCTGCTTATTTATATAAAACCCCCTAAAGTTTCACTTACCCCCCTGAATCGGATCGTGATTACTAACTGCGATCCAAATATTTTCACTTACCCCCTTAATCGGATCGCGATTACTAATCGCGATCCGAATATTTTCATAAAACCCCCTGTATCAGATTATCATTTTCCATAATACTCCCTCCGCAGCCGCGCGCCTTCTTCCCCGTGGCTTCCCGTTCAGCTCCGGCGAGGCGGCGTCGGCCTCCTCGTGGCTCCTTCTACCCAATCGATTCGCTAATTCGGAGCGGCTGGGCGGGTGGGACGACGTAGGCGGCCGCTTGCTGAGGCTATTTTAAACATCGGCGCTCGCGGCGGCTGCTCTCTCGGCTCTCGCAATGTCGAGTGCCTACTGCCGCTGAATCCAGTCCGACAAATGACGCTGCGAGCGGGGAGGAGGGGGCACGGATTAACGGCGCGGAGAAGTCGCTTTTCCGGTCTGAGATCCATCGCCTCTTGCCTGACACCGCGGCATGCCGTCAAGAGCCAATCGAGGTGAGGGGCCAAACCCTATCCTGTCCAGATAATTCAGTGTGCATTTTGTATTGTGCGGTGATGCATACCAGGGCTTAGATTGAACGTGTAGAGGCCTTCAGAAATTGGGTGGCTGTGTCACATTGCTCAATTGCTCGCCCTGGGGTGGGAGCGTCTCAGATTGATGAGGAAACGCCCTGAGAATCTGAGATTTACTGCCTTAAACTGAATGTAGTTACAGGTTACAACGTCCATTGGTGGTGTTTTACTGTCCTTTAAGAATTAAGATCATTGAATGATGCCTTCAGTCATAGCAGTTATCCTGATCGTTAGGACTCCAAATTTTACAATACCAGTCTGACTAAAACATGTGCAGGCAATTAGACTGCTAACTGGAGGTTCACAACTGACAAAAGAAATTAATATCTGCGCTTTAGTCTGCAATTGAGTATACACACACTAAAAGTAGTACCAAAGGAAATGCATCCACACCACAACTTAGCAAACTTGAATCCAAAAACTAGGAAGGATGGTGGAAAGCTAGACAAATGGGAGCCGCATAGGCACATATGCTCGGCTTTACTGGAAGCATAACTTCCATGTGGCTTGATTATGCTCGATAGAGCTGAAGAATTGATTCTATCCAGCTTTTGTTCCTAGCTACTTTAAGCTTAGGGTAGCTGAGCTGACAACTTCCTCTGCTTTACTGAAGCTATTTTTTGACGTGGCCTGACAATGTTGGATTACTGAAGGGTAGATTCTTCTGTTATCAGCTCATCAACAATTTATGCATTTATATGATTGTGTGAACAGAGACTCTCATGGTAATATCAAATATAGAAGGAAAAATCTGCTTTGTGTTGAGAATGTTGTTGCATGCAGGATGCCAACAATGCTGCCTGATTGATTTAATAACTGGTGGCTTGATCAGTAAGCCTAAGAAAGGCTGCCAGCTCCTCATACGTAGGAAAGCCATGTCCAAGTGTGTGTTTTGCAGCTTTACCTTTAGATCAAATCCAATTGTAGTGCCCATTTTGAACTAGTTACCACCGACTTGCTGTAATTATTGTACCGTTGCTTCTAACATACTGCCATAGTGCCATGTTGCTTTCTGCTGCAATTATACATGCTATTCTGAGAACCACACCCTCTAGTTCAGTTGTCACTGACTGACTTACCACTACTCGTGTCATCTGCATTATCCTGTTTTGCTCGAAACGGTTAGAACAGTCCAATTGTCGCAGAATCAGTTTGGCATGTGCTGCTACTGCATAGCTCCACATTCTCTCTTTCCCTAGTGCCCAACTTTATTTATTGTGTAAAGTGGGGTGCAGCAAGTGGGATCTGCCCTTTTCCACCTCATTGCATCAAAGCTGTGGAAAGATTGAACTTGGTAGCCCTTGTCCTTGCTTTTCCAGCTAAGCAATGATTTAACTATTCGATACTCCCCATGGATCTAATCACTACTTTAGTACTTTCATCCATACGGTACTGTGATGCTATTGATTTATCCCTCCGCCCTATATAAACTATCAAGGTTGTTCCACGTTTACGACTACAAGAAATTAATTCGCTGACATATGTTGGACATAACTCATGACATTTTTATTCAAATTTCGACTAGATTCTTATGTTTTTATAGGGTATCTTGGAGTATATGCTACACCTCCAAGGTTTAGTTATAGCCAGAGTTGTGCATCTTGATAAGATCTATATATGAAGAAAAGAACAAAAGGGCAAAATGGTATGGATGGAATAAGAGAAATAGACGATGGTTTAGAAAAGATGTCCGCATGCAATCACATGATGCATTTGATATGACCCTGTTGGATGCATTAGATATTACCAGGGTACAATTGCATTTCTTGTTAGTTTTTTCCTGCAATTAGTTCTTCTGTTTGTTATGTCTTCTTCAGTGATCTGTTATAGTACCACCATTCACTTCACTTTCTTTGGCATGCTGATAGCATTCTCTTTTCCACTCTGTTTGCGCCTTGTATGGCATTGTTCACCAGAATCTTAAATGCAATGCATACTGATGCTTATTTGTGTTTCCCATGGTTACAAAGTACGTTAAAACATTGAGTGGCATTTGACAGTATTTTGCTGTTCACCTTCCCAAATCAAAAGCATCAAAATTAGGTGGTATTAATCTTTCAAATGAATGGAACTGCATATCTTCCTTGGTCCACATGCCCCAGTTTTTTCTGTCATCATCTTCAATCCTTCATTTCCTGTTGCTGTCACACTGCTGATCCCACTGAATGATAATGATTCGTTCATGCCATCCAAAAGAAAATAAATACACTGCCTATTAAATCAGTTCGGCCTTGACGATCTGGTCCATCACATTAAGTAACCTTTCCTTGTGGGCTTGTTGCCTAGTTCTATATACTCATCAGTTTTTTGTTTTTGTTTTTTTGTCCTGCCTGCTGAAGATAATTTGGCTCCTACCATCAGTTGCTTCATTCAGGCGTGACCATTAGGATGCAACATGAGGCCACGAGGGAATGTACATGCAGTCAAGTGTATGCTTGCGTCCAGACCTGAATTGGACAAGGTTAAACTTGGACCTCAAATGAAGTTGGGTTAGGTGAGCAGGCTGTCATGTGGTTGCACCAATGCAGAGCGACTAGTGACTTGACAAAAGTAAGGAAAGGTGTCGGAATCGGGAGAAGTAAATTTGAAGAAAGTCAGTCGGCGTGGCGGGCTAGCCGCCCTTGTCTTAGTTTACTTGAAGCGAGAAGGAAATTAGATTGATGTGAGAGCAATTCCAAGATCCTCGGTCGCTATAACTGCGGATGCTTTGGTAGACATGGACGTTCTTTGGTCTTCGTCAGCTTTGGTTTTCATGTAAGTTTGTCCTGTGATAGCCAGTAAATAAATTTTCATGCTAGTAGCTATGTTCCACGGTCTTTGTTTTCTTGAATGCTGTGGATGCCTGAATCACATGATGACAAAGCTCTTCATTTTCCTAGTGATTTTGACTGCCAAAAGCGCAGTCTCAAGACTAAGAAAAAAAACCCTTTTGTGCAATTGATTGAGATGTTTGCTCCAGTACAACCTTAGTCATCGGGCACCAAATTAGTTACACCATTTTGACTAGCTGCCAAGTGGCATGTTGAAGGGTGCCATGGTTTGTTTCAGTCACCTCTGCCAAGTGACAAAATTTTGAATGACTATGTTTGCTCCATTTGACATGTTAGGGCATCACGCACCAGGAACCTACTGCATTGGTACAGGCGTACAGCTGCATAATTTCATTATAGGGGAAGTAAGCATTCCCAATTCACTATCATCTTATCATCCGAACGCTAAAGGAGACAAACTAGGTAAAGGGGAGGCCATGAACGGCGGCAGCAGATCAAGGAAAAGAAAATGAAAGCAGAGCGGCAGCGTAGGCCCCAGCCCCCAACCACCACCATCCATCTCCTCCTCCCCTTCCCCTGTCAGCCTCTCCCACTCGCAAAATACTTTGCTTTCCAAGCAAGAACATTCTGGTTTGCTTTGGCTCTCTCTCTCACTCCTCTCACTGGTCCGTGCTCTGTAGCAGCAGTTCCTCGGAGGCTCAAAGCACGCCTCACACTGGCAGCATCTTGTGATCTGTCTCTACCCCCACCTCTCACATTTCCCAACACCTGGAGTACCGAGGTAGGAGCACAAGCACAGGCACCTACGTCTCTTGCTGGCTGCTTCCATCATCTGGGCACAATTATTTGGATTTTGGATCAGAAACTCTCATGTAGATCCCCTGCTCCAGTCTGCTGCTAGAACTTGGCAGTCTCAGGAGGATTGTCTGATATAGAAATTGCTGAGATTTGCCCAGGGTTGGGGCTCAATCCTCTTCCCCACCAGCCCAACGGTGTTGGTTGCTTCTTGTTTCTGTCTTCCATGGCGGCGGTGGCGTCGTCTTCTCCTCCTGCTACAATTGTTGGGCCGCAGCCGACGTGGGTGCCCTATGAGCCAACCAGGGACTGCTCCCAGGGCCTCTGCAGCATGTACTGTCCGCAGTGGTGCTACTTCATCTTCCCGCCCCCGCCGCCGGCCTTCGACCTCGGCGGCCCCGGCAGCGACGACTCCTCCGGCCCCACCTTCTCGCCCCTCGTCATCGCCATCATCGGCGTGCTCGCCAGCGCCTTCCTCCTCGTCAGCTACTACACCATCATCTCCAAGTATTGCGGCACCTTCAGCTCCTTGTGGAACAGGTTGTTCGGCTCCGGCAGGGGCCGTGGCCATGGCGCCGACGGTGGCGGTGGCGGCGGCGGCGGCGGCGGCTCGCGAAGTCAGGAGCCGTGGAGCGCCGTGCCGTCGGACGGGCTGGACGAGACGCTGATCAACAAGATCACGGTGTGCAAGTACAAGCGCGGCGACGGGTTCGTGGACAGCACCGACTGCTCCGTCTGCCTAGGCGAGTTCCGGGACGGCGAGAGCCTCCGGCTGCTCCCCAAGTGCAGCCACGCCTTCCACCTGCCGTGCATCGACACGTGGCTCAAGTCGCACTCCAACTGCCCGCTCTGCCGCTGCAACATCACGTTCGTCACCGTCGGGGTGGTGTCGCCGTCGCCGTCGCCGGAACGCCGCGGCACGCGGGAGGAACGGACAGACAACCTCGAGCTGGTCCTGACCATAGACGACGACTCGGAGCAGGCGCGCGACGAGCCACAGGATCAGAATGCGGCCAGCGGCAACGGCGGCGGCGGCGGTGAGGAGGCGCCGAAAGATTGTCCGGGGAGATCAGAGGATGCCAGCGGCATTGTCGAGATCAAGGAGGACGGCGCGCCGGCAGTGAGGGCGTCGTCGTCGCTGTCGGACACGCACCGTGAAGGCCGCATGTCCATCGCCGACGTGCTGCAGGCCAGCCTGGAGGACGAGCTGATGATGGCCCGGGAGAGCGGCCTCCTGGCGGGCTCCTCGGGGACGGGGTCGTCAAGGCGGCTCCACGGGGAGCACAGCAACAAGGACGGCGGCGGCGGCCGCAGCGGCCGCGCATTGCCGGATGCAGCGAAGAGATTGCCGTCGGTGGGAAGATCTTGCTTCAGCAGCAGGAGCGGCAGGGGAAAGGATTCAGTTCTTCCGATGTGAGGCCATTGCTTCTCGGTGGTTCTTCTTCTGACTAGGATACATGACATCGATACTCTTTTTGTGTGTGCGTGCGTGTGCTTCCGGTGAAGATCAAAGGTGCCAACTGCCATATACCAAAGTCTGCAGATTTCATCCTGTTCAAATCAGTTCTTGGGACGCTTGGTGAGTGGTGAGATCTTCTGCACCTGCTTGGTGTTTCCACTGGATAAATGTATAGGGCTTGAAAACCATTTTTTTTTTCTTTCCCCCCTTTCTTCCATATTGCCATTCAACATTGGGTTCTGCTCCAGATAATTCTCCCCGAATTAGTGAGTTTTAAGTCTTAGGCCAAAGGTTTTTCTCCAGGTGAGAAGCGAGTCAGTTTCAGCACTGGCCATTACCTTTCTACTAGTTGTCAATTTAGAACAATCATTTGCTGATGTGTGTGTTGAACTTGAAAGGAAAAAAAAGGAAGCGTGACCGGTTCAGCGTGACTCATGCCCGTGTCTGCCTGAATTATAGTGCGATTTGGTTATGCTCTGGAGGTGTTTGGTCTCGTTAGGTGACCAGTGCCTTGCTGCTCATAATGCTCATTCAAGATTCTGTTACTTAGCGCAACAATTTGGGCGGCCATCCTGTGGTTAGGCCATTAACATGCATTTTCTCCATGTCAATTTTCTAGTTGGAGGTAGGTTGATGCAGAGCCCTAATCAGCAACTGCTTACATATCATATCACTATATCAGGATGAAGCTTGCACTCAATCCAATAAGCTAGGAACCACCGAAAAAATTTGCAGCTGTTCCTGGTAACAAACATAATTTCTGTTCTCTGTCCTTGGATGACATCTTGTACAAGCATTTTGTTAGGCCTACTCTCAGTAGTAGTCAGTACTGATGCTTGCAAAGCTGGGTCAGATATTCATCAGAGCTGGACACCAAGTCCCCATGCCTGGAGTTTTCAGTGTACTGATGTGGAATTCACGCAACGCAACGTTTCGGCCTCTGCCTTTTGGGTCCAGGACGTCGTCGGTGCCGTGGATGGATTCATGGATGTGGATCCTCGCCATTGAAAGGCGGTAGGTGCGAGCTCGCGTAGCAAATCATGGCCTGCTTAGTGCGACTTTCCCCTTGCATCATGCACTTAATCGTCGCAGGGTTTGGAGCCTTGTGGAATGGCAAAAGGAGCGCTCTCTAGTGAGTCTCTAGATGGCCGCTGATTCTGCAAGGGACGAGGTGATTAGAAAAGCAGCTCTAGGCGTCCTCCGCGTCGTGGTCTCATTTCATGATGCCGGCGAGGGGGGTCGGATTGGAACACGCGCGACCGGAGTGACTCCGAAGCATGGAGATGATGGGATGGGCCAGCCGGTCAGGAAAGTCGGGGCGGCACATGGCGCCTGGGGAAGGAGGCAGAGAAGAGGCCGTGCTGCCTGCGGTCGTGCTCGATCTCACCAGAGGTGTCCACGCAGACGAGGTGGTATTTTATTTTGCTGTGGGGCGGAGGTTGAACTGAGGCCAAGTTTTGGGTCGGGGTTGACGTCCGGACGAGATCTTGCGTAGGCATCCACGGCTGATAGTGAGCGGAGCTGTTCTCTTCCTTGGTTACAAGTAGCCTTTCACCGGGCGCAGAAGCTGTCACCGGGTGTAGAATTGCTGAAAAATTAATGCTTGCATAAACAAATGACAGTTCTTGATGACCTGCTATCAGTTTTGTGATGTTGCGGTGGGCTGCGACTGTTTTGTCAGCCGGGACGGGGGTGGCCTTGAGGAAACGGTTTTTCTGCGTGATGGTCCAGCTTACAGTTTTGGCCCAGTGGCCTGGTTTGAGTTTGCACGCGGGCGGCGGGCCGGATATCCTTGCGACTTACCCCCCTAGGCTCCGTAGGCCGATGGAGAGGTCAATGGGCCATCATATCGGCCGAAGTGACAATGGTGAGCCCACCGGAACCACCAAGGAAGCCACAAATTCATGCGGGCCTACGATTCGTCCTTGGGACTTCAAAGTGAATGCTCCAAGAGCTGTGGAATGTGGATTCTTGCGAACAAAATGGAGCTGGAGAAGCTAGCCATCACACATAAAATGCGAGGCGAAACATTGCGACGACATGCCAACAACACGATTGGACACCTACTAGAAAAACAAAAAAAAAGTGAAGGAAAAAAAAAAGAAAAAACAAACTACACGGTTACATCGAGACGTTCACCGAACCCTGCAAAACCGGGGGGAGACGCACACACGAAGACCCGCTCGGCATCGCCGCCTCGGCCAAAAGAACCCGTGCTGTGTACGCGACTGGAGTCACGGCACCTGCGGGCAATGGCTCTCTCCTCGATCGCCGGGGACGTCATCGGCCGGCTCGCCTCGCGGGGCGGCGGCCCTATCGCGGGCCCGAGGCGGCGAGCACCTCCTCCTCCTCCTGCTGCTGCTCGGTGGCCTCGGCGGCGTCGATGAGGCAGAGCACGTGGTGCGCGGCCGCGGCGATGTCCTCCACCGTCGCCAGGCTGCACCCTTCCTCCACCTGCACGGCAAGCCACACGCCACGATTAGCACATGCATTTGCAATGGCCGGAGCCCGGATAACCGGTGCATCAGCCATCAGGAACAAGGAGGGGTGGGGGGATCTGCCGGTCCTCGCCGCCACCGCTGCCCCTGGTCGTAAACTACGGCGCTGCGCCGTACGGCCGCGGTCAAAAACAAACGCGGGGGGGGGGGGGGGGGGGGGGGAGTTGCAGGCGGCAAAGCAACATGTACGCTGTCTCCCTGCCGCCTAGGCATAGTCTTTTTTCCGCCCATTTCTCGATGCCAATCTTGATCTCCTCCAGCCGGGGCGCCGGGCTGCGCTGAGTTCTGCGAAAAGATTCTCCCTGGACCCTGCCACTGTAACATCCGTCTCCAATGAACTGTCACACGCTACACAGCTCAGCTCAGCTTGCTTGCCATTCCACAGTGTCTACTCCAACAACTGCACTCTACTAGGCTGCTGCTGCTGCTGCCACTACTAGAGCTCGGTACAGTGCCGCGCACACTCCATGTCCATGGTCCATGAACACCAATGTGACAACTCCATTGACAAGGCAGGAGTGGAGCTGCATCTGCATGCATGCGATGCGAGCTCAGCTCAGCTCAGCTCGCCATGGCAGGTTGGCAGGCAGGGCCCCGGCGCCGCGCTGAACTCCCCGGTCAAAAGCAAGCAGCAGCGCACCGCTTCTGTAGCATGCACTCGTACCGGCGGGGAGCAAGAAAAGACCCAGGTGTCCAGTGTTCGTGTCAGGTCGGTCCATCGGATTCTCTCATCCAGGATTTGGAGCGGAGATAAAAGAAAAAAAAATCGACTCGACTCCAACAATAATGCACTGGTTCGAGCTTGGTGCACGAAGGGACCTCTCCTGCCGGACTGCAGGCTGCAGCAGCGATGTGATCGCCGATGACCTCCTGACAGCTGGTTGTTTGGTCTACCCATCTAACGGCAGGAGAATATCTGACACGCTTTTGTTTCGGACCTAACCTAAGTTAGATGCCACGCATGCCGAATCAACGGAGAGCTCAGCTCAGCCCATGGCGCTTGGTTTGCTAATGGGTTTTCTATTGTTTTTTTTGGTTCGTGCAGAGTGAGGTCATGATTCCTAAATGATGCGCCGAGACACGAGCAAAACTTTCCTGCAGGAATCACTCGATTCGTGAGCCTAAACCTGCAAGATCCCTGTAGTTTTCGAGCGCATCTTTGTCGTTCAACTTCTACCATCAAAACGCCGCGGGACTGGAAGTGAAACTTTTAGCGGGGGGGGGGGGGAGAGAGAGAGAGAGAGAGAGAGAGAGAGAGAGAGAGAGAGAGAGAGAGAGAGAGAGAGAGAGAGAGTGAGTGATCGGAAAGCAGCCGCGAGTGTGCGCGCGCCGCGCGGTACCTTGACGCTGATGGAGTAGAGGGCCAGGGACTCCAGCGTGGTGACGCTGAGGTGGAGCACGCCGAGGCGGAGCGCCTGCAGCCCGGTGACGAGGCCGAGCAGCTGCCCGGGCCGCCGCGGCGTCATCACGCGGAGGCTGGCGTGCGTCTCCACCAGGGACACCTCGATGTCGGCCACCCCCGGCCGCCCGCCGTCCTCCGCCGACGACGACGACGCGGGGTCGCGCGGCGAGTGGCACCACACGTACTGCGGGTACGTGAAGAACTGCGCGAACGGGGGCGGCGGCGCGTGGTCGGCCGCGTCCTCGGTCACGCTGCTGCTGCAGTTGCTCGTCGTCGTCGCCGCCGCCGCGGACTCCACGCAGGCCGTGGTACCGGCTGTGGCCTTGGTGCTGCCGCTGGAGTGGTGCATCGGCGTCGCGTCGGGCTTGGCCGCCTTGTGCTGATGAACCAGGAGTGTTCGCTTCTGCGCCTCGAGGCACTGCAGCTGGTGCTCGAGCTCCTTCACGAACTCGATTGCCCCTCCGACAATGGAAGCTTGGTCGCCCTGCACGAGATTTCGAACCAGAAATAGAGAGAGCATTAATTTTGTCAGGATTTGGACAGGGAGTACTAGCCGTGGAGCATTGAATTAACTCTGCAAGAAGAACAAGAGAGGAGTAAATGAGAGAAGGGGGACACATTAATGCATATAGTTTGTGGGTGCCCGGCCAATACTGAGCAAAGAAATCGAAAAGGTAAAGCTAGTGAATGGCAGGTGTATCTGTATAGTCGCGTTTGACCTAGAAAAAGGGAGTGCTTTGCATTGCATGAACTGCTCGCTCGATACTTGAACAGCAATAGCGGCGGGTCTCTTTCGGCAGAAGAACATTGCTCCGCCATGGTTGCTCCGCCGTCGCTTTCATGGTTTGACGAACAGGAGAAGAACGGGTAGAGGATAGAGTGGGAAGGAGCACGCTTGACACGAAGTGATGTCTGTTTGCTAGAGTGGGAGGAGGAAGAGGCGTGCGCGTCGTACCCTCTGGACGTAGGGCTCCGGCATGAGGGAGCGGAGCGCGGCGAGGTACTCGTTCATCTGTCGGCGGCGGTTGCGCTCCACGGCGATGTGCGTCATCCGCTGGGTCTCGGTCTCCTCCCTGGACTTGCAGCTCCGCGCCCGCCGCCGCCGCTTCCTGACCCTGGTCGGCGCCGACGACGTCGCCGCCTGCGTCTCCCCCGCGGCCTCGGCAGCCTGCTGCTGCTGCTGCGCGGGCGCCGGGCACTCGACAATGCCGGCGCCGTCGTAGAGCGCCGCCGCCGCGGGGCCGTCGAAGAGGAAGCTGGCGGCGTTGAAGGTGTCGTAGATGAGCGCCGATGCGTCGCCGGGCGGCGCGCACAGCGCGTCCACTAGCGCCGACATGCCGGGCGGGCTCGCGGCCGGCCGACGACACTAGCTAGCTTCGCCCGCTCGACCCCCTCGCCCCGCGCGTGCGCACGCGGCCGCTTCTCGGTGTCGGTAAGCTCTCGGTGGCAACGCGCGGTATGTATCGTCTACTAGCTCGCGGGCTGCGCGTGTACCAACGACCCGCCCCGCCCCCCTCTACTACTTATCGCTCCTCCCCTCCGCAGCTTTGCCACTGCTGCCTGGCAAGCAACTGATGCGTATCTGAGGCTCTGAGGCTCGCTGTGTTGGTGGCACGCGTGTGTTTCTTCCTCCTAGTGGCCGGCTGAGCATACGGGGAAAGGATAAGGTTTCGCCGAGCAGACGGGGCTGCATGGATTCAAAGTGTTTATAATAAATTCTGTCACATTAAATATTTCGATATCACTTAGAAAATAAATATAAATTAATTATAAAACTAACTGCATAAATTTAAAATTTATTCGCAAGACGAATCTATTAAACCTACTTAATCCATAATTAACATATATTTACTTAGCATCACATAGGCTAATTATGAACTAATTAGATTTAATAGATTCATCTCGCAAATAAGACTGGGGTTATGGAATTTATTTTATCATTAATCTATATTTAATACTTCTAATTAGCATCTAAACATCTAATATGGTGGGATTTATAAGAAACTTTATAGTAACTAAACCTAGCCTAGCCGAGGAATAGTGGGTGCTGCAGGTACAGGTAGGAGCTGGCCGTGGCGTCGGCTGCGGCACAGTGAGGCAGCATTGCAGTGTCCCGGCCAGGCCAGCTCGCTCCCAGTCCCAGTAGAGCAGCCACCAATTGGCCAAAAGCTGCCTTCCTTTTATGTACGCCGAGTTGGGTGAGTGGCCAGGACTGGGCGCAGAGCTCAGAGCCGAGCTGAGGAGGAGCTGCAAGAAAAGTCAGAGAAAGGAGGTGTGGAGCATCCGGGTATGGAGCAACACCAACGCTCTCAGCCGAGATTAATGGCGATCACGACAATTAGCACCTGAACTAATGAGATGCCAGCAGGTACTAGAGCTGCTTGCTGCTTTCCCAAATGCTTTCAAGAGCCCGGCCACCAGGGATGCCCCCGTGAAGAGGACCGGTCGATCGATCACACGGGATGGAGTTGGGGACACAATGGTAAGTACCACCAAGGCCACATGGATTCACAGTGCAGGGAGCGGCAACGGGACAAGCAGGTCACATGAGCAACGTGGGCTGGCACCACTTCCATGCTACGCCATCGAGGCTCCGGACTTGCAGTAACGATGGCCGTAGCCCTGCCTAGAGCCGCCGTCAATCATCGACCCTCTAACCGACCCAGGAATCCAGGGCTCTGCTGAGCTTCAGCCTTCAGGGACACGCCCTGCTTGTCGTTGTCGGCGCCGATTCACGCCGTACTTCCCGCGCCCGCCCCGATTTTACCTTACCATAGTGCCTACGGACACGCTGTCCGTGTCCCTGTCCAAGCTACAGGGGCACTGGGCACAGTAGGCTGCAGGACACAGGACACTGAGCTGAATCCCAGTATCCCACCGCTACTCCAAGGACGGCGTCGCCGCGTTGTGTCGAGCTAGCTTTTCGTTTTCGGTATCGGCAGAGGATAAGGAGATGTCACGGCGGTGAGACTCCATTGTTTACTACGCGCTGTGCATGCGTGGAAACGGGTTGGGGAAACATGCAAGCACACATGGCAAAAAGGCGCGGCTAGCAGATAGAGGACACGGGCGGTGCAGAGCCCCAGGTGACGGTATCAGATTAGGATAATCCCCTGCAAGAATCTGAGCAGCTTTTCGCGTAGTTTTGTATCTAAAACTTAGCAGGGTGTAACGAACAGTCCATCAAAAGTTAGTAACCTTTGTCCAGTCAGTGTGCAGGTTTATGCTTCTAGTATATCAACTGGTTGGCATATAATAGTTGCCGTGGCATCGGAGCTAGAGCTTTTAGTCTCCAGGAGTGACTACTCCCGCCGCCATTACTGAGCACAGAAAGGTGCAAATGCGCAATGGACTGTCTAGAGAAAAATGGCCGGCGCCTGCCGGTAACTGAATAACATTGCTTGTCAGGACCAGATTCCTTACCTTTTCAGTTCAATCTACAATTTAGTTCATGCAAGGTGTGGACGAAGTTTGAAGAAAATAGAGAGAGGGCGGATCAAAATAGTTTCTTTTCCCTCCAAAAGAAGAGTACACACTTCCAATACTTGCATTGCATTACTAAATCAAGGATATATGTCCACAATACAGCCATACAGGCAGATGGTAGAAAACAATAGGAACATCATCCGCTGTAGCTGGCCAACAGTGGTAGGCCGCTAAGGTGTCAACGGTCGCATCCTTGCAGGTCCATCGATGGTTGGAAATGGCAGGCGTGAGCATGGATGCTTGTTGAGTGTTATATAGGTAGGTTTGGAAGCTAGCAACGACTGGGTCTCATGTCTAATTGTATTAATAGGAGCGGTGGAGATAGGAATAATGGTAGCCGCCTTGCAGTCTAGTGTGAGATTGTGGGTAGAGGAAATTCTCTGCAATGGAGTGCTGGATAGATTATCAAATATATGGTTATGCACACAAACGCTAAAACTCTATGTGCAAATATGTAGGCCATGCCTAAAAGATGTGCACGGTAAAAATACGTTGAGAGTAGAGATCGGTGTTTCTGAGACTACTAGGATCCTAACTTGTCCTGAAGCCATTGTATACATCTGCGTAGACAGGCGCAGAGAAACTACCACTACTCATGCCTCGTTTCAAATTCGAACCCCAACTCCTGTACAAAATCTTGGCGAATTGCATGCGGATGGTCCTGGGGCAGCAATACGGTAGGTATGATTACTGTGGAACGTTCCTCCTCGAAAAGAATACCACCCACCCACCTCGCAGTAGAAAGCTTGGCGAGACTGGGAGCCATCCCAAAACGGCGACTGCTCCGACTGCACGCGTATGGCGCGCACACACACACTCGCAGTCTTTCCACAGCGTACACTCGCCAAGTTTGTTCCTGTCTGCGCCCAGCGAGATTTGTAGTTTGCACTGCACCCATCGCTGCCAGGCCATGCTGCGACGCGGCTTTCGAGGAGATCGATCGTTGCTCGCTGCTCGGTCATCACATGGACTGGGCTGACAACTTGGAGCCCTGGACCATGGTGACGGTGGTCCGGCACCGGCAGAGCAGCAGCAAGCAGCTCGGATGGAGCCGGAACACGGACACGCACTCCCAGTAGAAAGAAACCTAACGTAGACCCGGGGACGACTCTGAATTTGGAATGGCCTACAATCCACAGGGCCCGGCCCACGGCAGTAAGCCAGCACGGGTGCTCTTCATGTTTCACCACGGTTACATGTGTATCTGAGGCGTCCCAAGACCGGCCATTTCTGAGCTGCAGCCTGCAGGATTGCAGCAATGTAGATGTAGCTACATGGATGTGATTGTTTACTCGTACTCGCCGCCGTGCTCCTATAGGCTGTACGCATCGGCGACGCGCGCCTAGCTCGCCATGGATGTCCGGAACGTGGCCGTCACTGTATCACGCAACAGGGCGAGACGCACCACTCGGCCGCAGGCTCCCGATCGATCCGTTCACGGGCGGTTTGGTTCCCCGGCCGCGCGCGCGCGCGCTGACATGCGTACGTGATGGCCCTGTTGCCTTCCCTGGCGAGCTCACGCGCCGGCAGCAGGGCCGCCAGGCACGGCGGCATGTGCCGCTGCGCGCCGTGCCGGCCGCTTCTGGAGGGACGCGCGGGCGGCGGGGGGAGTGGTTTGGGGAGGGGCTAGATAGCTAGCTGCGCGACGAGGCGCGGAATCAATGCGCTTTGGTGCGACGCGGGTGGCCGCTTGCGGCGGCGCGTGGCGTGCGGGGTGGGGGTGGGGGTGGGGATCGGAGGCCGGACCCGACCGCCGGCTGCTGGCCGGCGCGCGAGAGACGCCGGCCTGCGGCGGCGGTTAATGCCGCTTGGTGCCATGCGCGGGCGCGGCTCGCGTCCGCATGCGCGCGGCTGCCCTCCAGTGGATGATGGGCGTGGACGCCGTCCTGCCCCCTTTCTTTCCGTATGCCATATATCCTTCCGTTTTTTGGCCGCTCCTCCGATCCTCCATGTTGCTGCTGCTACGTGCCGTTCCGGTGACGTTGAGAGGGAAGCCGTTGCGAACCGAGCCGCGGACGCTGCGCTACGCGTCGCGCCCCTTCAATTCAATCCCATGTCGGAAGCTGCGTCTTCCATCACATGGTGGTCCAGTGTTTAGGATGACGGCAGTGTCCTTATTCGTAGAAGACGCTTTGTATACACATGGGTGTGATTGGGTGAAAGACGTACGTATACGCCGATACTCATATGGGGTCGATGGTGAGATTGAAGAGACAAACCTTGGTTCTCATACAACCCTTCCATAATTCGCTGTAAATAAAGAAGTACCTGGAGTAGGAAATCATCAACAAAAAATGAACCAGGTGAAGGATTCTCATACAAGCCAAACGAGTGTGCATAACTTGAGGTTAGCACTAGAGCTGTTCATGAAGTCATCCAACTGAACTGGGCCACTGAGACTGAGGTGTGACCCCAGCGGTGTTGCCCGCGCAGGTCGTCATCGCCTCCATCAAGAACATACGAGCCACAGCACCATCGGACAGCATCTATTGCCGCCAGCCTCTACGAGGGCACCGTGAGCGCTGAAGCTCGCATTAAATTGCCAACAGTGTGTCGCCTGCAACGCTAAACGAAGCGAGGAGATCATCAGCATATCGATTAAATTATTATTGCATCGATGAGTGAGGCAGCCACTCCTGGCCCCAACGTGTGCGCACAAGTAGCCACACGATGCACGAGAGATCCGCCGGCCCGGGACGGGCGCGCGCTTCGTATGCCGGCGGAAGGACGGACGCGCGGCGGTGGCGGCGCGCGCCGGCCGGTCGACCGTCGACGACGTCCATGGCTATGGCTTCATGCTGCCGCCCCCACCCCGCGCGCGCCATCCCGTGTTCGTACGCCGTCGTGCTAGCTCGCCATGCGACGCGCTGGCTGGCTGCATCTGCAAGGACACGCACGGAATGATGCGCCGCGCGCCCTCGGCAACCGCTAGGGGCGCCGTACGCGGACGCCACTGCACACTGCCCGCGGCTCGAGGGCGCCGTAACCCTACATGCTGCGTGCGTGACTCGCCAGATCATCGCGTGGCTGGCTTTGCGCCTGTGGTCGTCGCGCGCCATGGCTGGCTGGCAAGAAGCAAAAGCTGCCGTCGTCTCGCTGCTCTGAGCTAGTCGGTGCTGGACAAAATAAGCATGATTGATCTGCGTCCATCGCATCATTTAGGTGCACTCACATACGTACGCTGCGGCGCTGGCGGATGGGTGCTCCGAGGGCGATGCAGCAGCTGCAGCGTGATCGATCGAGCGGCTGCTGTAGCCAGGCCGCACCCGAGGCGCGGGCGGCGCAGCGTGACGCGTTGGGAACCGGTGGATCGTTGGGAGGGCGCGCGCGTTGTCCAAGTCCAAGCAAAGGAACAAGGCGTGACAGGTCACTGCGCGCCGGCCGGCAGCTCGTGCATCCATGCATGCGGCCCGATGCAGACACGCATGCATATGCATGGTACAACGCGCGCTGATACGGCCGGGCTGGGGACCGGCCGCCGACGTGGGGCGACGGCGAGACGGAGAACCGAGCCAGTCCAATTTTCGGGCCGGGGCCATCAGCGTGCGTCCGTCCATGCGTTGCATCGACCGCTCTGATCGGTGTGTTCCGGCGCACACGGATACGCGCCGGGCGCCTGCGGGCTCTGGCGCCTCTGGGCTATCTCTATCTTCTGCGCGCGGGGGCCGGGCGATCGGCGCTAGCGCTAGCTAGTTTGGTACTGGTACAAAAGCTGTAGCCGGCGGCGTCCCAGTAGGTGCGTGTCGATGCGTGCGCCTGCCCCCGTATGCATGCTGGTCGCCAGGCCCGTCGAGCCGCCCGGCATCGGGAGGAGCGCGGTGGCACCGAGCGCACATATGGGTAGGGCAATCGCAGTCTGAGTCGCGGGCGTGGTCGACCGGCCGGCGTCCGCCGGAGAGAAGGCTATCCCCACAAACAACTCTGCTAACATGGGGCTGAAGTGTAACTCTAACGGGTATGAAGCAACAACACATAACCATGCACGAGAAGCCCAAGCCCCACTAGCCCTGCTAGTGGGGCGGGTCGTTTTGGGTTTTTCGGGTTGGGTATTGAGGTGGGTCTTATTGGTACGGGTGGGAACGGGTTTTTTGAGCTATCGGGTTGGGGCGGGTTGAGTCTTGACTAAGTGCGGGTTGGGTGCGGGTCCAAACGAGTTGCGTTGACCTCGACAGGGCGTGCGTGATTTGCGAGTGGCAGCTCGCGAGTCCTCCCATTTCCCGCAGGGAGGTTTTGCCGCCCGCCATCCCCCGCGATCCAGCGGGCTGCCCTCTTCGCTGGCCACCCTCCTCGTCGCTCGTCATCCTCTCAAGGACGCAGGCCGCCCTCCTCGCTGTCCGTCCACAGCGGCTGCCTTCCGCGACGGCCGCCCTCCCCGCCGTACCCGCCGGCCGTTTCTGCCCCTCCGCGCCAGGTGATTGATCTTCCTTTTGCCCCGTCGGCGTCGGCCGCCCCTCCATCTCTTCATGCGCATCTCATGCCCTTCCCCTCTTCTCATCTTCTTTTTCCTTCTTGATAGGGTTTGATTTGGTTGTCAACTGCTTCGATGTTCATTTCTAGTGCTGGTGATATGGCCAAGAGCCCATCATCACAATATGGTTTAAAGGCCCAAGAGGATATTGATACAAGAGGGATTAGGGTTACTAATAGGCCTATGAGATAGAAGCCCATTAGTACGCCCTATATATACGAGGGAGGGGCTAGGGGGGCCAAACAACCTGTGAGCCGCTCCACCTCCCTATCTGTCGCCCCCCTCTCTCGGCCGCCGCCCTTGCCGTGTGCGCGGTGCTAGCACACCGACACCCGGCGTTTCATCCCCGTACGTGTGGACTCCGTGGAGGCACTGCTGCGACTGCTGCGCTAATCGACTGCTGGGATCAAGGACGGAGGAGCTCGATTCGTGGGACGTGATCGACTACTTCCTCTACATCGACGCGCGACTTCTTCCGTTGCGCTGCGCGTCTAGTGGTAATGATCTATGATCTTCTACTCGCAAGTATCTTGGGTATATGCGGTAGTGATGCTAGCGTAGCCTACCCGTTACCCTACAGTGGTATCAGGGCCATCTTGCGTAGTTTTTGGTCTGGATCATTAGCATATACGTGATATGTTGTTGTAGTAGATTGGGTCTATTACTTTTGCATGGTTTGATTAGATCAATTGGTCATAAGGTGTTAAAACTGGAGCGAGTTGATTGTGCGGCATGTGACAAAAAGATTAGTTCGTGTTCTTTCTCTGTTATGCATACGATATGTCCCTACCGGCTGGAATCACCATCAGGGACTAATTGTGTGCATAGTCAGCAGATTGAACCAACAGATCGAGGTCATGTGTAGATGCAGTCTTCTCAAGTGGAAAGTTTGCACGGTCAATGTGATTGACCTAGTGAAAATTGAGGCATTATGAATGGCTCGGATTTGAGGTGATGCGATCACTCTGATGAGATTTCATAGGGATTTCCGCCGTTGTTTTCTCGCTATAGCGACTTTCTAAGCGCTACTTTGGTAGAACACGTCGTACGCCTAACTTGTTTTTGCAGGGTGTGATGTGAATGGTATGGCCTCAATGTCATGTGATGATTTGTGCGGCCTGTGTGTCGCAAGTTAACACAACCGGGTTGAAGTTGCACCATTATTGTATAACGACCTGCGTGTCGACTTGTGATGTTTGAATCCTCATGTAATTATTTCACTAGCTATTAGATGTAGTAGCTTAGTATCTTTTCATGGAGGCTTCAATCATGATGGCGATGATGATCACCACAAGACAGGACGGATGGCAATGGAGGTCACCTTGGAGCCATGGCGATGGAGCCCATTGTGATGCAAGAGGCCATACTATTCACAATATAATATGATTATATGCCTGTGATGTTTATTTTCCTATCATACTATTCTTTCATGCATTTACATATGGTGGATGTTTTAATCATGATAGAATAGCTTCCCTCAGAAAAGGTTGAGTTTTTGATGCCTTTTACCAATAGCTGCACCTATAAATTTTCATCATTGTGTGGTAGGTTTACCAAAGTAGAGTACCCTCAGCTATCACTTTTGTATAGGGTGGATGTCAGACATTCACAAGCATAGTTTTGGTTTACTCAACAAAGCTATCAAAACAGTTTTGGGCTTTAAGGCATGGAGTTGGGGCCGGGGCATTGGATGCCACCCAACAAACAAGAGTCGCATAGAGATGTGATTAGTAATTTGTTGCTTACCTGTATCACTACTTTTCTAGCCGTGATGCTAAATCTCACTAGGATTTTAGTGATTATGGATCTTGAACCACTATATGTTATTAGAGGGAAGATGACTTTGATATAGTAGGTTGTATTTTGTTAAATCAGTTAATGAAAGTCTTTACATAAACTTAGTGTTGAACTCTTACTTTACTTTAATGTTGTAGATCATGTCTGCCACTAACAATTCCGCTTTCAATTTGCGTTCTGTTCTTGAGAAAGAAAAGTTGAATGGAATAAACTTTATTGATTGGTACCGCAACTTAAGAATTGTTCTCAGGCAAAAGAAAAGGGAGTATGTTCTTGAGCAGCCATATCATGATGATCTCCCTGACAATGCAACTACTGCTGATCGCAGAGCTTATGAGAAGCACTGCAATGACTCACTTGATGTCAGCTGTCTGATGCTCGCCACCATGTCCCCTGATTTGCAGAAGCAGTATGAGCATGCGGATGCTCACACCATGATTGAGGGGCTGCGTGGGATGTTTCAGAGCCAAGCCAGGACTGAGAGGTTCAATATCTCAAAGTCCTTGTTTGCGTGCAAGCTGCCATAAGGTAGCCCGGTCAGTCCTCATGTGATCAAAATGATTGGTTATATTGAGACTTTGGACAAACTTGGTTCTGGACTTCACCAAGACTTGGCTACTGATATTATTCTTCAGTCGCTCCCGGCGAGCTATGAGCCTTTTATCATGAACTTTCAGATGAATGGCTTGGATAAAACATTGAGTGAGTTGCATGGGATGCTAAAGACAGCAGAGGAGAGCATTAAGAAGAATCCCAATCATGTGATGATGATTCAGAAGGGGAACAAAAAGAGGAAGCATTGGACGCCTCCTAATCCCAAAGGTAAAGGCAAGGAAAAGAGTTCCAGTGGTGAGTCCTCGGGCTCTAAGCTAAAGCCAGCACCTAAGGCCAAATCTGGCCCTACTTCTGAGGATGAAAGCTTCCACTATCATGAAAAGGGACATTGGTCTAGGAACTGCAAGAAGTACTTGGAAGAAAAGAAGAAGAAGAAGGGAAGTGAGACTTTCACTTCAGGTATAAATGTTATAGAAATTAATATTGCATTATCTTCCAGTGAATCATGGGTATTTGATACTGGATCGATGATTCACACTTGCAAATCGTTGCAGGGTCTAAGTGAGACTAGAAGATTTGCAAGAGGCAAGTTGGACGTTCGTGTCGGCAATGGCGCAAAGGTTGCGGTGTTGGCGGTCGGCACCTACCACTTATCTCTACCCTCCGGATTAGTTTTGGAATTAAATAATTGTTATTGCATTCCTACTTTGAGCAAGAACATTATTTCTTCTTCATGTTTGGAAGAAGTTGATGATTTTAAGATTTAATAGAGAACAAACGTTGTTCTATTTTTTGCAATGGTATTTTTTATGCTCACTGTCCATTGGTGAATGGATTATATGTTCTTGATCTTGAGGATAAATCTGTCTGTAACATTAATACTAAGAGGCTTAGACCAAATGATTTGAATCCCACTTTTATTTGGCATTGTCGCTTAGGTCATATAAATGAGAAGCGCATTGAACAACTCCATAAAGATGGATTGTTAAGCTCATTTGATTTTGAATCATTTGACACATGTGAGTCTTGTTTGCTTGGAAAGATGACCAAAGCGCCTTTCACTAGTCATAGTGAGAGGGCGAGTGACTTGTTGGGACTTGTACATACCGATGTATGTGGACCAATGAGCTCAATAGCCAGAGGTGGTTTTCAGTACTTCATTACTTTCACTGATGATTTTAGTAGATATGGCTATATCTACTTAATGAGACACAAGTCTGAATCGTTTGAAAAGTTCAAAGAATTTCAGAATGAAGTACAAAATCAATTAGGCAAGACAATTAAATTTCTGCGATCTGATCGTGGAGGAGAATATTTGAGCCTTGAATTTGGTGATCATTTGAAGCAATGTGGAATTATACCGCAGCTAACTCCGCCCGGAACGCCTCAATGGAATAGGGTATCCGAACGGAGGAACCGAACCTTGTTGGACATGGTTAGGTCCATGATGAGCCAAGCTGATCTTCCATTGTCATTTTGGGGTTATGCTCTTGAAACTGCTGCGTTCACACTGAATAGGGTTCCAAGTAAGTCTATTGAGAAGACACCATATGAGATATGGACTGGAAAGCGTCCCGGATTATCTTTTCTCAAAGTCTGGGGATGTGAGGCTTATGTCAAACGTTTGATATCAGATAAGCTCACTCCAAAGTCAGACAAATGCTTCTTTGTGGGGTATCCTAGGGAAACCAAAGGATATTATTTTTACAATAAGGCGGAAGGCAAAGTGTTTGTCGCTTGCAATGGTGTTTTCTTAGAAAAGGAGTTTCTCTCAAAAGGATTTAGTGGGAGCAAGATGCAACTTGAAGAAATTCAGGAAACACCCGAAACTGTTTCAGCACCCACTGAAGATCCACGGGATGTGCAAGATGTTGCACAACCCGTAGTTGAGGCACCACCCCCACGAAGGTGTATAAGGGCACGTCGCGCTACTGACAAGCTCAACCTCCTTATTGCGGAGGAGCGCCACGTATTATTGATGGAAAATGATGAGCCCTTGACCTACAAAGAAGCAATGATGGGACCCGACTCCGACAAATGGCTTGAAGCCATGGAATCCGAGTTAAAATCCATGCATGATAATCAAGTTTGGAACTTGGTCGATCAAATTGACAGTGTAAGACCTGTCGACTGTAAGTGGATTTTTAAGAAAAAATTAGACATGGATGGAAATGTTCACATCTATAAGGCACGATTGGTGGCGAAAGGTTTCCGACAAATTCAAGGTGTTGACTATGAGGAAACCTTTTCGCCCGTCGCAATGCTAAAGTCTGTTCGGATTCTCCTAGCAATTGCCGCATATTATGATTATGAGATATGGGAAATGGATGTTAAAACCTCTTTCCTTAATGGACATCTAAGTGAGGATGTGTATATGACATAGCCTGAAGGTTTTGTCGATCCTAAAAATGCTGGAAAAATATGTAAGCTTCAGAGGTCCATCTATGGATTGAAGCAAGCATCTCGGAGTTGGAATATTCGTTTTGATGAAATAGTCAAAGGGTTTGGCTTCATCAAGAATGAAGATGAGCCTTGTGTCTACAAAAATGCTAGTGGGAGCGCACTTATGTTTCTGGTCCTATATGTGGATGACATATTACTGATCGGAAATGATATTCCAACTCCTAAACCCTAAACCCTCGATGAAGGATTTAGGAGAGGCGGCTTACATTCTGGGTATTAGGATCTATAGAGATAGATCAAAAAGTCTAATTGGATTAAGCCAAGACACGTACATTGACAAGATATTGAATCGGTTCAATATGCAAGATTCCAAGAAAGGTTTCTTACTAATGTCACATGGCATTACTCTCAGCAAGAGTCAGTGTGCTACGACACTTGATGAGCAAAAGAGGATGAGTACGATTCCTTATGCTTCAGCCATAGGGTCGATCATGTATGCTATGCTTTGCACGCGCCCAGATATTTCCTTTGCTTTAAGTGTTACGAGCAGGTATCAGTCAGATTTTGGTGAAGCTCACTGGACAATTGTAAAGAGTATCCTTAAATACTTTAGAAGAACTAAGGATATGTTCCTAATATTTGGAGGCGAAGATGAGCTCCTTGTAAATAGTTACACTGATGCTAGTTTTCAAACAGACAAAGATGACTCCAAATCGCAATCCGATTTTGTTTTCTGCCTCAATGGTGGGGCAGTGAGCTGGAAGAGTTCCAAGCAAGATACGGTGGCTGATTCGACGACAGAGGCCGAGTATATTGCAGCTTCCGAAGCTGCAAAAGAAGCTGTTTGGATCAGAAAGTTTATTTCTGACTTGGGTGTTGTTCCTAGTGCGTCCAGTCCAGTGGACCTCTATTGTGATAATAGTGGTGCCGTTGCACTAGCAAAGGAGCCTAGAACAACTAAGAAGTCCAAACATATACTGCGGAAGTATCACCTTATCCGTAACTTTGTTGAGAGAGGTGATGTGAAGGTTTGCAAGGTGCACACGGATTCAAACGTTGCTGATCCGTTGACGAAGCCTCTCCCACAACCAAAGCATGAGGCTCACATGAGATCTATGGGTATTAGATACTTACATCAGTAATTCTAGTGTGCATGGGAGATTTTATGTCATGAGTATGTTTATGTAATGATGAATAATTATTATTTGTTCCATGGATGATTATTTTTACATTGATTATCAAGTACGTGACTTGTTCGTGAAACTCTTTGTTGACAATGATATGATTCTAAATTATCCCTAGTTTATGTCGTTATGTGCGACAACAACGACGTTGAGACTAGCACATACATTAATTGATGATCATGTTTCACGGATCATGGATATGGAGATATCGGATTAATGATGTGGACACATGTTGGTGAACATGGTGTTGGATTGACCCACTACAAGACAATGTTGGGATTGCTATTTGTTATGTGCCATCAGTTGTTCTTGATTGTTATACCTACGGGATCCTTAGACCTGAGATCGCCATTGTTTCTCACTGTGTGTAGTGGTGCATCTTGGGGCTGCTAAACGCTACTCCGTAACTGGGTAGTTACAAAAGTAGCTTACAGGTGTGTCATGAAATAGGGAATGGGATGTGAGCGGATCAAGATAGAATTTGCCCCTCCTAGATAGCGGGAGTGATATCTCTGGGCCCCTCGAGATAGTTGGATTTGAAAGTGCATGGCCATGCCAAAGTGATTTAAGAGTTAATCATTATGACTAAAGGTTAGTTATTAATAGAATCCACTATTAGATCGAGAGAATGGTCGAGCTATCACAAAGGTGGCACGCATCTCGCCTTGAGCTTGACTGGTATCGTGTGGCAAAGGGATCAGTGTATGAGTATATCTATGTGTATTTGTGAGTCACTATGCCCTGCTAGGTGCCGCTATTGACTTGTGATTCAGAAATGATTTCCGATCACGACCACCTACACATGAACCTAACGGGTCACACACTTAAGGGGTTTGGAATGTTGGAAAGCTTGCCTGTATGATTGTCTCTAGTGCAAGTGGGAGATTGTTGGTGATATGCCCAAGAGCCCATCATCACAATACGGTTTAAAGGCCCAAGAGGATATTGATCCAAGAGGGATTAGGGTTACTAATGGGCCTATGAGATAGAAGCCCATTAGTACGCCCTATATATACGAGGGAGGGGCTAGGGGGGCAAAACAACCTGTGAGCCGCGCCACCTCCCTAGCCGTCGCCCTCCTCTCTCGGCCGCCGCCCTTGCCGTGTGTGCGGTGCTAGCACACCGATGCTCGGCGTTTCATCCCCATACGTGTGGACTCCGTGGAGGCACTGCTGCGACTGCTGCGCTGATCGGCTGCTGGGATCAAGGTCGGAGGAGCTCGGTTCGTGGGACGTGATCGACTACTTCCTCTACATCGACGCGCGACTTCTTCCGCTGCGCTGCGCGTCTAGTGGTAACGATCTATGATCTTCTACTCGCAAGTATCTTGGGTATATGCGGTAGTGATGCTAGCGTAGCCTACCCGTTACCCTACATCTAGTACTACTACGGTGGCCCTGCTAGTCTACGAGAGGGGGTGATTGATCTTGCGGCTCACGGAAGAGGCCCAGATCGACAACCACTGTGGGCAGCTCCATCCAGTTTAGTTACATGGTAACCATTAAAATAGGGCTTTGCTTTGTAGTTCCCTTTCTGCATTCTGATTGCTCAATTCATCATTTTCCCATGAACCTTTCTCTTATTACTTATAGCAGAAAAAGTCCTAGTATTGTATTCATACAGAATAGTCATTCAGAGCTGTTTTTGGAACTTTTCTCTATATGCACATATCCTTTTGATTAGGGCCAAAGTGCGATAGGTTTGGGTGTCATTTATTTTGATATTGCCATGCAAGTGCGATATGCAGAATTTGCTTACCGCTATTTGTTTTGATATTGCCAAGGTCCATTTCTCTTCAATTCCAAAAAAATCTGAGAGTTAATGATTACTTAGGTGTATTAGAGCGGAGGTTTCTGTCGGAGGATTTCTCCAGCCGGGTGGCGAAATACATCCGTCTAATCCTTGTCTAGGATGAGTTTGGGGGAAGTCAACGAACGCCAGATCAAGAGGCCGGCGGACACGGGAAACATGCAAGGGTTTAGAGTGGTTCAGGCCGCCGGAGCGTAAAATCCTACGTCCACTTGTGTGTTATATTGCTTATGAAAACTTAGAGCTTGGGGCTAAAAGCTTCCGAATGCCCGTGTGTCTTGTGTTCTAACGTGCGTGCTCACCCTTTTACAGACTTAAGGAGAGTGCGTAGACTGAGCGGGGTTCCGACAGGTGGACCCAACGACATATACACAATGGAGCCTTCAATGCCACAAATACAGAGATCTTCCACTTCAGCTTCTTCCTGTAGTTCTTGATCGAGAAGTTGATGTGCGTATCTACAGCCAGGGTATGGTCATGTGCCGCCTTATCGGCACAGTGCCTGCTGTCAGTGACATGCACAGTGGAAGACGTGCTGTAAATGTTGGGTCACTTCCCGCTGACAGGCGAAGGGGCTATGTTGCCGCGCTGCGCTGTAGCCTCCGCGTACACTGTAGCAGCGCACGCCTCAGCTCTCCTGCAGCAGATCATAATTATCCTTTGCTCACACGCGCGGCGCTGTGATGTGACTACATGCCGCCCGCCCGCGCGCAGAGCACGGTGATGTGACGCGCCGTCGCGGTAACAGGCGGGCTTACCGTGGTGTCAACATACCTGCCCAACGTGTTAGTGGGCAGCCCACGCCCTGTCATGGGCACGCCCAGCCCACCTACTCGCATTTAATGCGGTAGTTAGGTCGGCGTCCTGCAGAAGGCTTACTGCCACCAGACACGTGGCAGAGCTGCTTTAGCAGCCACTTCCTCTGTGGCACGTGGCGGCGCCGGACCTCCTCCTCGAGGGAAGGGAGGTCCGGGCCCCCGAGGCCAGCCCAGGAGCACAGGCCCCTAGGGGGTCCGGCTCCCACACGTGGCGGCACCGGACCCCCCGTGGTGGTTTGGGCCCTCGGTGACCGTTCCTGAGCGCCTTGTCCATCTGGGCACGTGGAGGCGCCGGGCCTGGCAGAGTACGAGTACGGGTGAGGTCCGGAGACCGTGACCCCAGCTGTCAGGCCCGGGCTATACGCCCGTTACCCTATGGCATAGGGCGAGGTTACGGATAACCTCGCGCCCTTCGGGTTGGACACCCTAGCAGGAGGTACCCCTATCCGTATGTACTGATAGTTTCTTTTAAAAATTTTGATGATGAAAGTTTTGAACCTTGGATGGAGTCATTACAACCCACATTTAGTTGCATTGGGCGGCAAACCATTCGTAATGATTGTGTCTCTATGTTTGAGAGGATGAAGAGAGCTCTAGATGATTAACTCTCGGATTTACTTTACCTATGACCTTTGGACATCAAATCTGAAGATAGGGTACACTTGCTTGACAGCCCATTATATTGATCCTGATTTTGTTTTAAAGAAAAGATAATTGCTTTTAGAAATATGAAATATCCATATAGTGGTATAGCAATTAAGAAGCGCTCACAAGATGTTTAACGGATTATGGCATAAAAGAAAAAATGTTCACGATAACACTTGACAACGCATCTAATAACAAGGCAGCGTGTGATCTATTGCAAGAAAATGGAAAGGCTGACATGTTATTTGGTGGTGAGCATTTGCACATTAGATGTTGTGCTCATGTACTGAATATGTTAGTTCAAGATGGAATGAACGTTGCTGGCCCTGCAATAGAATTGATAAGGGATTTGGTTAGGCATGTCAATTCATCAGCATCGCGAATTCAAGCCTTCAATGAAATTGCTGAAAGGAAATGCTTTCCCACGAAAGCTCATTTAGTGCTTGATGTTCCGAACCATTGGAAGTTAACACATGTCATGATTCTAGAGGAAGTTGAGTATAAGATTGTGCTGAAGTGATACATCACATCACAGAAGCAACCCTTTCCAACCGAGGATGAGTGAAGCAAAGCCAAATCCATTGGTAAGTTTTTTGGAGTTTTTGAAGAAACTACAAAGGCATTCTTAGCTGATAGATTTCCAATAGCACATTTGTTTCTTCTCAACGTGCTTTACATCCACCAAGCTTTAAGAATTCATGCATGGCAACATCAGGTCATAAAAAAAATTGGCAAGAGCAATGGTGTAACACCCTATGTGTTTAAAATCCTAAGAAACAAAATCTAAACATAGCATAAAACATAATAACCCAGAATTATTAAAACAATGCATTTAATTATGTGTGTGCATATGCATATGTATGAATGTGCACGTGCATGTGTATGTATTGTGTATGTGAGATTTTTTCATTTTGTGTTTATGACCTTTTCATGCTCCACTTTTTATGACAAATGTAGTATAAAAAATACATTCATATTTTTAGTACCTTACAAAGTTTACTTCAAACACCATTTGTAAATACAAATTTTAAACACATGAGATGAATAAGAATTCAAATCATAGTATTCTTAAATTTAAAATAACTTCTAAACTAAAGCTCAAATGAACTTTGACCCAAAATGAAAGTCGTAGATTTTCAAATTCCTTACAACTTTCAAGTTTAAAGTTTTTCAAATTTCTGTTCAAAATTTTGAGAAAATTTAATTTAAATCCTGGCCCTTCTCTCGCCCTCCCCTGTTCTGTCCCGTCGAGGGGCAGCGGCCGTCGGCCACCTGGCCGGCGATGTCTATTGGCGAGCCGTGCCAAAAGGCAGTGCCTCGACAAGCCACGACAAGCCTGCGGCCGAATCGCCCACCCCTGCCCCGAATCCACCCATGCCCGACGCGCGCGCCACGCGGCCGTCGATTCCCGTGACCGAGCCACGCGCGCCGGCGATGCCGCGCCCTTGCCGCGGCCTTGTTCCGGCCGCGTCTCCCTCCGTTATGCTACGCCCAGCTCCACCTCCCTTCTCCCTCGCGTGGCTATAAAAGGCCACCTGAGTCCCTGCCTGAACGCGCACCCAAGCTCCCACAGCTACCATTGCCGCTGGCGAGCCCCTCCGTGTCGAACTCGCCCCTCCAGCCCTCCTCCACTCGAGCTAACCCCCGGAATCGGTTCCCCTCGTGCCACTGAACCTCTTCGGCCTAGCCCCGTACGCCCAACCTGCCGCGGCCAGCCCTCCTCCAACCACCCGAGCCCTAACCGAGCACACCAACATGTTCCCCTCGCCTCTCTCATGCTTCCCCACCTCCTTCCCTTCGCCGGATTTCACCCCAATCATGGCAGCCCCACCCAGGGACTACATTGCAATCACCAAGTTCTTTTTTTATCCTTTTTGCTAGATGCGGGGATCTATCTGCGAGAACTTGAGTTAATTTTCATTTTCAAGAGGCTGTCAATTGTAAAATCAATCTAAAATCATAGAAAAATCAGAAAAATGCAAACTAAAATTTGTTATAACCCTCTTGATAAATCCTACAACTTTTGCACAGAAGGATGACCAGTTACAAACTATAACTTGATCTAAAATTAATCTTATTTTAAATAGCCTATAAATATATCTCTTGATCTAGGACAGTACTGTGGATGATTTTTGGACCGTAAGCTAGTCTCTGCTTTTTAAGACTTGAGTAAAAGTCTCAAGGCCAGAACAAATCTCTACGAGTAGTTCTTGTTGGATCTTGTTTCATGTGCAATTTTGCTAGAGTTATTTGTTCATGTTGTTCTACTGATATGTTGAGGTTGAAACGTTTAGGATAGAGTAACCTTAATGCATAAATGCTATAGACAAAGTTTGAAACTTTTTACTTCTGTCTAACTTGCTCATATATTTTTAGTTAACAAAAACTGCATTAAATCAAAGTGACTAATTCTGGTGCTTAGAAAAATAAAAATTTTAACAAGAGACTACCATTGATTACATGTTGGAAATGTTTGAGATACATAAACTTTGTGGAACTGCCTGTAGAAATAAATCTTGATTAAAGTAAATGTATCTTGACTTATTTTCTATGCTCTGTATCTTGCATACTAAAACCTGAAAATTTTATAGTAGACCCACCATAAGTTTAGCAGTACTCAGTAAAATGTTGAGCATCAGTTTTTGCATGGTTTTTTCTGTATAAATGGATCTTGATCCAAGCACTAGCTGTTTAATATATTTTTCATAATTAATCTACTAAATGAAAATGATTTGGAAATTTTACAGTGAGTTTGTATTTAAGTAATATGCTCTGCTTAAAAATCTCAACACCAGAAACTATCTCTAATACTTATTTTATTTTTAATCCATACTTACTTTTGAATAATGACCGTTTATAAAATGATAAAATCTCTCACTTACTTATTGAAGTTAGTTAATCTAGATACGACTCGATAAATGACTGTCCAAGGAAAAAAAAAGTGCTTTACAATTTAACTTAAGTTTGGTTGAATTATAACTTTATAGTGAAATAGTTATTTATCTTGTACCATCAAAATAAATCATACATATGCATTCATATAGAATCGACGACTCACCGACGGAACCTACGAGCTAGTGCCGGAGCTCGAGAGTAAGCCGCACGAAGCTCGAATCAATCTAACTGAAGTCATCAAAGACCCGAACCAAAGTTTGGAAGAGCCCAAGACTAGCTTTTCTCAGGAAGGCAAGCCTCGAAGTATAACCCCTATTTTTAAACTTATGTAACTTTTCCTTATATATGGTATTGTGCATTAAGTTTGTAGGAGTGGATTGAAATCCTAGATTCATGTATGATATGAACACTAGTATATGTCGGTCGCTAGATTGCCATGCTAATAGAACTCAGGTTAAAGTCGAGTAATTTCCTATCACTCGCGAGATATAGAAGTTATTTGTTTTACTTATATTGGATTATAAGGTCGACGGACGGGGCTATGTTACGATATTCCTGTTGATGATTGAGGCCCCGTCTGTCTATGGTAAGGTTGCAGTGTGTAGTAGTGGTGGTTAAGTTTTTAACCGTACTAACCACATGCCGAGAATATGCCGAGAATATGGTAATCAGCAAGCTTAAGTACATGATTGAACCAGGGCATGGAATGTACCACCCCACTGTCTTGATGCTCAAACTTGAAAGTAAGGACTCACTCTTAAAGGCTTTTTGGCAAAAATAGCCCTCCAAAAACCTTGCATGTTTAGAAGTCGGCTAAGTATATACCGCTAGTCGGGTAAGCCTTGCTGAGTATTAGTATACTCAGCCTTGCTTGTGGCTTTATTTTCAGGTGAGACCTTTGAGGATATAGTTGCTAGTTTGACTTGGCCGTATACTCTTCCTCCTGATTGGTCGGTGGAATGGGATGCGTCCTCGACCGACGATGATAACGCTGAATGATGTCATGTACGGGTTTCATCATAATATCTTGTATCGTCGTTATAACTATTGTTTATTTTCCACTGCACTATTAAACTCTGAAAGTACTTGTCTATAAATATTTTCAAACTTGATTCATAATAATAATTCCTGTTGAACTCTGTGATGTAAAATTTGTGGATTGCTGTAATCTCTGGGCTCACCTTCATGTGGATTGTATGTATGCATTGTTTCGATTGAAATTCCAGTGGTTGCATCGGGATGTTACCCGACACATTGTCGTTTTACTCCGTTTTAAGTGTGTGTTAGCCCGAACTGTCTCTATGGTGATGGTTAGCGCACTTAAGCTAGATTAATTTAGATGGTTCTACCATATAATAAATTTGATAAGTATTGGGATGGCAATTACAGCATGGTCCTTGTTATTGCTCCCATACTTGATCCAAGACACAAATTTAATTTTCTAGACTACTTCTATAAAAAAGTATGTAAGAATTTTATTGACATTGAGTTGAGCTTAAATTTGGCTAAAGATTGGCTGGGCAAATACTTTAGAAAGTATCAAGAGGTTATAAGAAGAAATAGTACAAATGCAGTACCTCAAGTTGATGTGTCTAACAGCATGGTGAGCCGTTCACCAGTGCTAATGCAAGATAAGAGAAAAATCCACCGAAAATTTGATCAGTTTAGATCTCAGAAAAGAGGGAGCTGGGTTGAAAAATCAGAACTTAATACCTATTTGGAAGAAGAACCAGTGAGAGAAATGAAAATTTTGAAATCTTATCTTGGTGGAAGACAAACTCCAACAAGCACCCCGTGCTGTCAGCTATGGCACGCGTTGTTCTGGCTATTCCACTCAGCACCGTCTCTTCTGAATCTGCATTCAGCTTGGGTGATCGGATTCTTATGACAATCGAAGCTCGATGACACCACAAACTCTTGAAGCCCTGGTTTGCTGCAAAGATTAGTTGTACAAATATCCAACCAATGAAGGTAATTTTAATTCACCCACCTGTACAAACTCTTGAAGAGTAATTTCTGTTGTACCTTTGCATCTACAGCCACCTGACATAATAATCTTTGTGTGTGTAGTCCAAGAGCAAGTCATGAGAAGCTGAGATGACTCCTAAAGATAAAATAACATGATCGTTTTTCTCTATTTTTCTTACTAGTGTCAGTTAAACATAGCTTAGGCAATGAACGAAAGTGTGCTTGTTCACAATAATACTTGCAGGTTGGGAGTGCTGAGGAATGTTGCATGAAGGTGATAAGCGTTGCAGGGCATTGGTTTGATTAAGTTTGGTTTTATATTTTGGTAAGGGAGAGCATGCATTTTTCAGTTGTTGTAATAATTGTCTCAGAGTTTATACTGGTCATCTGGTGGGTTGTAATGTGTGGCTGGCAATGTGTGGCATGATCAGTGTTGGTTATATAAACTGAAACGAGTGACCCGGTATGCCTTGCTTGTATGCAAGGGCCCTTCCTGCCTTGTAATGTCACTCTTGTATGCAAGTGCCCTTGTGTACGGTTCTAAAATTTAGTAGTATCCATGGATTAGCTATGGGTTACCTATTTAAGTGGTGCGGGTTGGTTAGAGTTGAGAAATTAATTATTAGGGTGGGGTGGGTGGGGTTGGGTATATAAGTATATTAGTTTTGGGTGGGGTTGGGTACGGTGCAAGTCACACCCCATTAGCAGGCCTAAGCCCACCCCGACATTTTAGCGAGGCCCAAGCACAACCTGGAAGCAACCTTCGCGAAAAAACTCCGGTAAATACGGGGCAGGTCTCCACGGGAAACAGACGAGTTCGAGCGCCAACAATCTCATCTTATTATTAGATGTCCGTGTCACGGACTATACTGGGAAGAGTTCTAAAAGATGCACTGAGCAACACGAGTAATTTCAATTGAAGGCACTCTACTATCCCCACAAGACGGCTCAGACCTCTTCTTCCAGCTGTGAAATGATGCTCACAAATACCTGAAAGCCTTCGGCCATGTCGGAAAACAAGCAGTACTCGTTCTTCGCGTGGTACGTCTTCAGTAAGCCTGCAGGAAAATAGTAGCAACATAAGATGGACATAAACATTTCAATTTGATGCAGGTGACACGAAAATATGCATCACTACTAGTAATCACAGTTTAGTATAGGAGATTGATTGGTTCATTGGCCATATGACCAACAGAAGTCTTAAAACATTGTTTGCTTAAGCACTCACCGTATCCAGCTGTTTGAACATCAAATCCTTCATCCTGCAGAAGTTTCAGAATGACTTTGCTTTAGTTCATGGAGATAGGGCCAAGAAAGTAAATCTGTACATTAAACTTTTCAGACCTGTAATTCCCTAATCAGAGGTAGACTCCCGGTGATGGAATATGGTTCCACATGGCCAACTATTTCCTCAGTTGCTTTGCATAATGCTTTAAAGCCTCGAGACTCCAGATTGCAGGCCACCCCATTCATCACATCTCCATCAAAACTGATTTCAAGCCTATAAAAACAAATCACTGCTAATCTTCGTTGTCCTCCCACCTTGATGGTTACAGCTAAAGTCTAAAGAATAACAGAGTAAAAAATATCAAATCTTTCACCTTCCTCGCAGATTTTCATCAGGAAGAACATATTTGGACACGGGACCACGGGTATCAAGAGTTGTCTCGAGTCTCTCATTTATGTCCTCCACATATCCCTTCAACTTCTCCACAACATGGGAAGTGCTGTATGATAATGGCAACTGTCACTTCAACATATCATTTGCAGTAGTAGAAGAATCAGCAGAAGCATATCACTATAAATGTCCTTACCTATAGAAAGGAGTCAACCTGCAATAGACAGAAAATAAATGCAAGGTCAGGAATGACTCCAAATTAGATGCTTCAAGAATAAAATGAAAAGGACAGCAAAAGGGAGGGAATCTTTCTTGAATGTACAAGAAGCAATGGTTGCCAGAATCTTTCTACCCAACAAGACATTTCCATAGGCATATTTAAGAGTGGGGCCATTCTTTTTCATCGAATGGGATTTTGAACTGATCACTTGTAGGCAAAGGCAATCGCAACCTTAAAGCTAAAGAGTTCTCTATGGAATTGCATTAGGCTCTGTAGGGGATTGTGCCCCCACAGGTCCCATGCCAGCATACAAGGCCTACATCAACATTTGATTTTGACCACAACGAAAGGATCTGAAGTTAAAAATTTGGCAAGAAATTTACCTTATATCTCCTGAAATTGTACATTCTCCGGGAATTTGATTGAGGCCTCCACCAGGATCTGCAAAGCATCAAGCAATACACAATTATTTACTCATATATTTTATTAACACGAATAAATTACTAAAAATGTGTGAGCTGGCCTTACAGCTCCATTTAGTTGGCTTCATTGTAGATGGAGTAGCAAACTTATAGACTTTCTCTTTCTCATGTGGAGGGAAGTCGGTATAAAACCTTTTTTGGATTTCTTTTAGTGCTTCCATGTTCATCTCCATCGAATTTATGGCCTGGATGGAAAGCAATAAAAATAAAAACAAGGTCAGCATACTTCAAAAGCAATAATGGTGCTGCCTCAAAAAGAATATAATTAAAACATACAAGTAAAGCTGATGGCAGATGTTTTACAGGTGCCAAGAATAAACAAAAATATCTGGAACTTCTCACAAAAAGGTTCTTAGGTAAGGATGAAAGAGAGAGCAAGCATATAGCAGCAATTTTCAGAAGCTGCAGCCTAATTTTACCTATACAAATAACCATTGTTGACACTAAAGGCACCTCTATTTCAAGGCCAAGAAACAGAATGTCCATTTCCGCAATGCTAGATTAGAAAGGTGTAGATTAACCAGATATACATCTGATAGTTCTGTAACAGATAAAATTACATTGCCTAGCTCCAAAATTGTATAACAGTTAAAAGTACTTTTTTCCCCAAATTAGGCAAGCAACTCCAACTGTCCGGCCAATTCAGCAAGGGCCATAGAACACATGACCGAACTGAAGCAATCTGACACGTTTGAATCAAATACCTTATGTGCTAGACCACTGTGGAACAGCTTCCCTGTTGCTTTGAGGTGCCATGGAATCATTCCACCGGTGCCAATGCATGGTTGCTTATCAGCTGTGTCTATCCAGAACCTTTGTAACACCAACAATAGCCAATCAACACATAATCCCCAGAAACAACATGGCAGTTTTTGATGGGGCACTACTTACAGGGGTCCAGTCTTGAGCTTGTCAAGCAAGCCATCCTTCACGAGGCCATCAACACCAATGCCAGTGACAGATGAGTTCTCCTCATTGGCAATGAACACGGCAATGACAGAATGCTTCAAGGGTGGTTTGACCTCACCAAGCCGCCGCATTAGCTGAGCCACCAGTGCAACATGGCCGAGACAGTCAGTTGTCCCACGTCCCCGAAGCTTATCCTTGTCTTCGCTGTCAAAGGTTAGTGAGAAAGGATCGAAGTCCTGCAGAAATTTGGATGACCAAAGTTCACCAATTAAAATCAAGAATCAATTATGATGGCTGATTGGGCTCGGATGGTTAAAAAACTACCGCTATTACTGAAACACTTCACTATCCATTTTACAGAAACAAAATGATTTTTACAGAAGGAAAGCATACGCCAGTATAAAGAACTAACTAATAAGCACTTTTACAACAGAATTCCCACAAGTTCGCCTAGTCATTGCAGTGCTGGAAATTTGTGCAATTTTTACATCAGTAGACCCACTTACATTGCACCGTGCATATTGCCACTGATTCATTACTTTTTTTTTGGAAGCAGGCCATCGATTCATTACTAAAAATGACAATATAGCAGACTGACATTTACACTGAGGAACTATCAGAATCAAGCAAACACGATACAAGTACAACTGAGCAGCTATCAGAATCAAGCAAACACGATACAAGTACAACTGAGTAACTATCAGATCAAGCAAACACGCATCTTCTCAGAGGTCAGAGGTAAGACACACTAGAAACTACCAACTAATGGAGAAGATTTGCAAAATCAGATGAGCATAACAAAATCGGTATATAGAACGAATCTATATGACCAGGCAGAAGGGATTCACGCAAACTTACCCACTCGCCGGGGTTGGCCGGGACGACGTCCATGTGCATGCCGACGAAGGAGACGACGCGGCCGGGGACGGTGCCCGGGTACTCGACGATGACGTTGCTCCTGCCCTCGGCGTAGCTGACCTTCCGCACGACGAGCGGGCCGCCCCCGGCCTCGGTGGACACCGGGCGGAGCGCGTCGACGACGTGCCGCGCCACGAGGTCCTCCTGCGGCCTGTGGACCGGCGGGTCGTTCTGCAGGCGCGCGGACTCGCCGATAAGCTTGGAGAGGAGGGCGACGAAGCCGTCGCGCTCGAGGCCGCCCACGGCGTCCTTGAGCGGCGCCGGCGCCGGAGATGTCATCTCGGAAGGGCGGGGACGCGGGTGCTCGGGCGGCGGCGGCGGCGTGGGCTAATGGTGGAGCTGGAGGAAAAGAATTGTGCGTTGGGCCGTGGGCAACTAGGAATTAGGAAAGCAATGTGCAAGGTGGGCAGGAGACGATCCGATGAAGAGACATGTGCCGCTTGCCGCCGTTGGCACGGAGATGCGTGCCACTTCCGAACTCCGGCGTTTCCAGATCACAAGCCACAGCTTCCCCCACAGTTCTTATCGAATTTTTGGTCCCCAACCCCAATCTGACCATATATTGTTAAGCACTGGCAAGGAAATATTCCCACAAATTTTGGATTGAGAAATAGGAGAAAGAACCATGCCAGACCCTGATAACAAACACATCGAATACGAATCATGTCAGACTACAGTACAGCAACACACCTGATCCTTCTGTAAAAAAATCGGCGGGACACATATAAAACCAGGTAGAGGTGTAGGGCTTTTCCTCAGGTTGCAAAGCTAACCGCCACAGATTGTGGAAGCCGGCAACTAGGTATCCCTGGAGAAGAAGAAGATGGAGATGGGTTTGCATGTGGATGATCGGAATGTAGCTCTTTTGCAGCCGAACCTCAGATGGGAGGAGAAGGTGGTGAAGATCCTTCACATGGCTCGCTGCCGAGAGCTCACTGAATACAACAAGAAGCTGGGTTTTTCTGCTCCTACCCGCTTTTGTGAATTCAACATAGCCTTCTTTGACCTGGATAAAGAGTGTGAGTAAATTTGTGATCGATCATTGTCCGTTTATCACTCATGCTCGCTGCCACTAAGTTCATATATGCATCAATGTCCAACCAACATCTGGATTAGCGCATTATCTTTAGCAATTTGTTCATCGATCGCATGTGTCTATTGATGCAATAAATGTATAAAATTAAATCATATCTTGGTTTGATTTTACAGCTGCGGGTGCGCCTTGGAAACCGATTCACAAGATCCCTTCCCCTCATCATGCTGGTCGGTTGGCTGACTCTGTCAATGTCATGGCAATCAAGGTTGCCTAGTCCGACAGGGGTTATCCGATTAGCGTATTCGGTACTGTGTTGGCAAGGGACGAGTATGACTACAGATGTGTCTATTTGTTCAAGCGTGGCAGGGATGATCCCCAAGTAATAACCTCCAAGGCCTGTGTCCAATTCGATCATTGTCCGTTTGCTGACCTTTACAATCCATTCATCAAAATTTTTTGGAGCTAGAGCTGTGCCAAATAAGCCCTGATAATCTAGTTCGTTTGCATTATCTTACTAACATGATAGGATGGAAGACGTTGTAAATTTATGAAGTTGTATCTTCTAATGCAATTTTACTAACTTGGAATATTTGTGTGGCATCTACCCAAATTTCTCTTGATAGCGTCTCATCGAGCTTGGTTCCTTTTTATGCACGTTTTACGTTATTTTTCTTAAATCCCTGCGCAGGATGAGACACTGACTTTGATGGGCCCGTATCGAGCACTTGCTGTAAGTGATAGTATGTATTTTGAGTTAAATTTGAAGATCAAGGGCGATGAGGATGTTGATGAAGATTTCAGCAAAGGTTATCTAGAGCCCAGTGCCGCTGTCATTGAAAGCAACCCAAGACTAACTTTCTGTATAGCTGCCTGAGCACAGTTGAATTGGTGTATACTCCTGTTCCATCTGCCGTGGAAGCATCTTTCGCAGTCAGTCTCTTGAAGGGGCGATCTGATTTCATCGACAAAGTAACTGCTTGGACTACTAGGAATGAGAAAAACAAGATCGTTCTGTACAACAAGAAAGTGGCTGCTGTTGGCGGTGGTGAATCTGTTCGTGGTTTAGTAGCTGTCCCAGTGGATGAAAAATTGGTACTCCTTGTCTGTCTCCTTATGCACTGTGAACATGAACGAGGTAAATGTTTTCAGCTCAGTCTAGGGCATGGAGCTGATGAATGTCTTGCCGGGAAAGAACCATTTGAGCTGCAGGTGAAGATTTCTTGGAGGGGTGTCACGAACCGTCGAGGTCCCGGAGCATGGGGACGTCCCAATATGTGGTGGAATCTTGGGACCAAAGATAGGTTATTGTTATAAGTTGACGGATGAAGGTTGTGTACCTATGTGGGAAAGCTGTTACACTCAAGTGGAAATATGTATCTTGTGAATTTGAATGGTGCAATTACAAGTTAAAGACTTGATGATAATGTAGTAATGGCAGTCTGTAGTTTGGAATGAACATGCGCACCGGCTCTAGCATGTGGCTGTTACTTCGAAAAAGAATGGGTTTGCATTGTCAACCTACATTTAAGTTACTTTGAAAAAGAATGGGTTTGCATTTTTGTTTTGAGTGTGTGGATGTTACAGTAGGCACTTTGGGTGATTAATTTTCAGATGTGTACTATTTTATATAAAATACGAAATTGTTTGACTCCTGGCAAGCGAGAGTTGCAATTTTTTTTTGGATGGATGGAGTACTTACTATGTAGTATGCGACAATCATCCTCATTCACAAAAAAATTCTGAAAATATTTACTAGGTAGGCAGGAACACAATGCGACCTGTAGCATCTTCACATCAAAACACTGCTAATCTGCAATTATACCAAATCTTATGCATCAAATGTTTGTACACTGTTATGCCAAGTGAAACCACTCATCCATTTAAGGCGAAAAATAATACAAACTGATAAGGGGTGTATATTGATCAACAAGGAACGCTACCGCCAAATATACAAACAAAAATACTCCCTACCAAACAAACAGGGCACGAGGGGGCGAATAGATATCCCAGACTACAGTGAATAGAAGAACATAAGGGGAAACTGTCTGGTCTGCCCTGGCTTCCCCCCCTGCTAAAATACAAGGTTTGGAGATAGTTGTGTCACATTATACGCGCTTTATAATCATGCATGATGCCGTACAGAGAGACCTCTGTGGATCCTTGAAATAACTGTTCAATGAAGCTTGAAAGATTTTATCTGTCACTAACACCTTATCTCGTATGATCCTGCTCTCGTGATGTAGCGAACCCACTCAACAGTGTTGTAACCGCTCTTCTCCCAGACCTGGAAAAATGTATCACATGATGATTTTCATCTCAGATGTTGCAAGGTTTCACATCAACACTTGTTCTACATACCTTAAGGAACCGAACACGTAGACCAGAAGCCGTGAACATTGGAACCTACAGGAAAGAGGCATCAGATAGAGCATGGAGGACAGTGTTGAGACTTGAGAAAGTACTCAAACAACATAACCATATGATCAGTTCGATAGCATATTCTATCAGAATGACCTAGCATGGGTAGATATTTTTCATAAGACACTAGAAGGCAATGCCTGAACAAACAAGTTCCAACATGAAACACTACAATTCAATTTCTCGTGTAGGCCCAAACTCAGTTCATAAACTATTCTTGAGCCCTCCGCTATTTTGCATTTTCAGTTCCAAGTTGCAGATGATAGATGAAATTAAGTATAGATCACAAAGGATCTTCAAAAGGAGGTGTGGGTGTTACCTGGAATTCCATCTGAATAGGTGGTCTGTTCCATGACTTCTTTTCACCCATGGTAGAGATCAACTCAACCTCTGCACTCATAGTTGCCTCAGTCTGTCCAGGGAATTTCCTGATCCTGTAGTTTTAGAAGCGTGTCATCAGTTCAAATGCGCTTATCACTTGTGATATGGCTGAGTAGAAAGAAGTTCCAAAAACGTAACAACTCCAGATGTATGCTAGATCAAGGTAACCAGCACATACTTCCACACCAGTGAATCAATCGAAGCATTGTATTTTGCTTTGCCTGATGTTGTTTGGAAGCTAGTCTTCGCTGTCTGCTTTGGAACTGGTACTTTGACAACGACACCTAGTGCGAACATCTTAGCACCGAAAACACTCTTGACCTGTGACATTAAGGTTCATGTCAGTAAAATCAATTATGAATCCAGCAATCTAAATATAGCCTCACTTACTTTCACATTAATCTCCATCCGCGTTCGACCCAATTCCTTAATTGTCGGAAGAACACGGAATGGAAGGTTGACACCCTCTGTGATTCGGTACCTGTAACAAAATTTATCCATCAAAAGCCAGCCAAAGTGCAGTTAATAAAATCTGGTCTACCAGGGAAGGAATTAAAAGCACAAAAGAAATTGAGAAGATTACTTCATCAATTCAAATTCACCATCTGGTGGCACGAAGCTGACTGTCTTTTCTGAGTTAAATCTTGTTAAGTTGACACACTGGTGGAATGTGACATCATCAAGTTCTATGGTCTTTCCACTGTAAGAAATAGCAGACGAATGTCAGTAAAAAATATAGCAGAAATAACAAAATAGAAGGTTTACAATCTATTAGCAATAGTTAAGCAGCAAAACAGTCCACAGCTTTCTTCGAGATTTTATAATAACTAAGAAAGTAACCTCTTTGTAGGCCTGGACTTCAGTTGGGCTTCCTTTTCAAGCCCAATCTTGTCATTTAATCCCAGCTTCAGATCAGGCATTCCAGAAAGGAAGCACTTCATAAGAATCTTTCCTGTCACATCACATCGCAGAACACTCCCTGCAGGAATGGCAGATATATGTGCACAAGGAGCATCATTTAATACAAGGAAGACAATTGAGTAACTCTTAAGGACATGGGTCCGTAAAGTACCTTTTGAAGACATTAGAAGGTTTACACTCTCAACTATGTCCAAGAAAACCTGAAAAAAAGAGATAATATTACTCCACCAGTGATGAGCAGAGGTAAAGATCGGGACAAGATAAGATAACGTGAAACAAATTTTCAAAAAGGCAAACTATCAAACAAAAATCAGTACACAGCACATGCATAATATGTGCAGGAATTAGGGTGCGTTTTGGAATATATGCATGATCCTGGCCATTGCAAGCGCCTTATGCTGTACTGGGACACATAACATCGCTAGTGCCTGCTCCCAAATACACCTTAAAGTTTCATAAATAAAGTTCAAGTACCTCATTCTTCTTGTACATAAGACCCTCTCTTCTCCAACCAACAGCACCAGTGACTTGAAGGGTCGCATTTGGAACAGGCTTGTCTGAGGCCTATCAGCACAGAAATTAAAAAAAAAAGTAGTACTTAGATGGTTTCATAGAAGAACACCAATCAGCATGCAGCTTTTGGTAAACTTTTAGCCCATCACATCAAATTTCAGATCCACATTTTCTGACCTTGGAGGAAAATGGTGACCGGACGCCTTCTTGAGTTATATACAACTTCAAGATTTCAGGTGACAGATTTTGAGGATAACCAAAATCCATAATCTCTGCACAGTATCAAAGACTGTATAAAGGCACAGAAATATCCATTGTAGCAGTGAGCGAAGTAAAAAACAAGATGCTGCATTACCATCAAGAAGTTCATATATTAAAACAAAGTTATTCCTGATGGCATCTTCATCAAAAGCTCCACCAAAGTAGGACTTGAAGAGAGCCACTGCCTGATAGTTTCAAATAATATTCAGCCCAGATAATAAACAATAACATAGACCAGTGCAAAATATTTTGGAAAGCTGCAGGAATGCAGGATGATGTTTAGATCTCTGAATTTAATTAAGAAGGGCTAAAATCTAATTCCTCACCCTTAGCAAATAACAAGTTCTATTTGCAATATAAAGCCAACCTTCGTGATACAATCCTAACATTATAATAATTCAAGTTAATGAATCCATATATTTGTACTCTCTCGATCAAGAAAGAGTGCCTATTACACAATTCCTAAAAACTGTCCAGTTCATTAAGTGACCAATTGATACCACTTTCGTAACTATATGTCTGTGGACTCAATCATCTAGTCTCCCAAGTCTTGATGTATGCTTCTCCCCTTTATTTTCTCTTTCCTCGTACTGGCACATTCTTTGCTTTCCGTTATGGTTTACAAGACCAAGTCATCTCTTCTTTACTATAAACAAATTATGAAATTAATATGCAAAAATGTGGGAGAACAGGGTGATCATTTATGCTGCTAAATTTATCAGTACTGACAATTTAAGACGCATATTTAAAACTCCCAAACCATCAAGGTTGTACAAATAACTTTGTGGGCTATGCAAATTTTGTTCTAAAAGTTTCTATATCAAAAAAAGACTCACATACCTCGACTACAAACTTGAAAGCACAAGCAACATTAGCATTGCTGCTAACCACAATCACAATGTAAACATTACTGATCCTCATGTAAAGGAAGGAACAGCCTCCTATTTGCCGAACAGGGCATGTGCCAAGTTCTTTTGTTTGCATAATATGCATCCTGAACGCATCAACCATATTTCCCCTGCATAACAGTATATGAATACAATGGGATTTAGTCACTAAATGTGAGTTGACCAAGTAAGAAAAACATGGAATTGAAAATGAAGGGAGTAAAATGCATCCTCAGAGTTGATGTTACAGACACAGTAAGATAATAGATGATAGTATGATTGTGGTGATCCTCCTAGTAATTTACATTTCAGCATCATCGAGAAAATAATGTGTATGGTATTGAACATATGCATTATAGGGGAAATGATATAAAATGTTACCTATGGAACAAATGCAAACCTTATGCAGATCCTAAATTTCAAAATAGGTCCAAATGTGCAGTCCATAAAGTTTCACTGCAAATGTTTCGCCTAATGTAAAAACCAACTGAGAATGATCAAGTGAACTGCACAGTGATAAAATCTGTGGATTAATCACTAGATTGAAATGATAAAACTTAGTAGCCTAGTACACAGTCACGTCTTCCTTTAAGGCAATCATAGGTGAACAGCTCTAGGAGTCTAGGTGAATACTTGGAACAAATTCCCCGAATCAGTGATTAGGCACTTTGCTCCACTTCACAAGGGAAGTATCTCCACAGTTGCTAGCCAGAAAAACTTAACATCATTTCCAAATTCGAACTACTCTGGATGACAACAACCAGATTTTAGCGCCTGACGCGTGAGTCGCCAAGGCCTGCCTCCCATTCCAGCTCCGCCAAGCTAAACATTCATCACTCTCTAAATAAAAATGGATAGAATTCCACAATCCACCCAACTAGCCCTCTCGCGATCTGCGCAGCCGCGAGCTAGAAGACAACAAGTCGATCCCTCCTGGAGCCACTAGATCTACAGGGTCCAAGCCCAAGAGGGCACAGCATACCCGACATCGTCGCGGTAGAGGCGGTTGATGAGTACGTCACCGCGGAGGTTGAGGAAGTAGATGGCCGACGCCGCCACCGGCATCGTCGCCCGCCCGCGGCCCGAGCGTTCGGCGCGGCCCTTATCTCGCCGCCGGTTCCACCGCGCGCCTCTGGGTACCACTCGAGCGCCGGTGATCTGCAGGGTCCGGGGCTCGCCGGACGGTGAGGAGGGCGCGGGGTTTGGTTAGATCTCGCGGCAGCACGAGCACCAAGTCGTCTTCCCGTCCGGGACCTTTCGGTGTGTTCTTTTTTTCAGAATAGACCTTTCACGATGGCGTATTTGCTTGGTGGCTTTTGGACGTGACCTGGAATTGGGCCCACGAAGCTTCAACTTTCAATTTCAGCTGGCGTTGAGGTCCCGCACTGGATATTTCCAAAAATAAAACCCTCCCAACAGAAAAAGTAACATAGAAAGAAAAAAATAACATTAAAGAAAAGACAAAAAAATGAGTTCTAGGACCACTAAAAAAATGAATTTTAGGTTGAAATTTCAGAAATATTAGAATTGCTTAGTTGTGGAACCAAAACACGCAAAGCCAGACTTTCTAAATAGGCTCCTACTAAAGTTTGTCCAATCATGCCTTTAGATCATTAGTTTCAACTTTGACGGGTAGCATTTTTTGGTTGGAGCTAGCGAGGAAATCTTACCAAATACCATGTGTTTTGACTAATTGATGAAGTGCTTGATCCTATTGGTTGCCAACCTCTGAAAGTTTAAGAAATTGGGAGGGAAAAGAACTAGTTAGATCTTGGTCATATGAAAACTCTCTCGTTCGATTTGAACCGTGTGGCGCTCGTCCCGAGATATGAAAACTCATCCGATGTTGAAAACTCTCATCCGATTTCATACTAGGAGTTTCGAAACATGTTTATAGTGTCTGTTGCCAAATTCTTGTAAAATTCATAAACTTCAAGCATTCTCTAGGGCAATTGGATGAGGCGATTCCATGTGTGCATCAAGTATATATCTGTACGTATTCCTTTCACATTTCTATATATGTGACCACAATAAGTTTCCAAATCTTCTCTTTCGAAGCTTTTGTTTTCTGCTTAATTAATTACATACGATTGGTCAAACCAATCAACCAAGCAATGAACAAATCAGTCGAGCAGCCGCAGGTAATCCCTGAGATCGGTAGGGAAGCACGCGTACTGCCGCCAGAACCCCCCATTGATTCTCACCATCCTCACCGTCTTCTGCTTCGTGGCCGGCGGGGTCTCTACGTGCAGCAGTCCCAGCAGCTTCGCCACTGCGCCGGTCAGCACCATGTCCTCCAGGACCTTCTCCGAGGGCGCCACCACGGACACGAGCCACAGCACCTTGACGGCTAGCTGGGTGGCCAGCTGCGACACCCGCAGCATCGTCTTCGCCACGGCCGCCACCGACAGGTCGTTCTCCGCGAAGGCCAGGCGGCCCTCGGGGCACTTGCACAGGCGCTTGAGCAGCAGCAGTATCCGCTCGGCGTCGTGGCGGTCGTCGGCGTCGGCGAGGAGCTCGACGAGGACGTGCACCGCGCCGACCTCCACGGCCTTGGCGGGCCCGTTGCGGGACCGCTCCACGACGTCGAGGAGCACGTCGAGCGCGCGGGAGCTGAGCTTCGTGGAAACCTCGTCGGACAGGAGCTCTAGGAGGGACTTGAGCACGTCGTCAACCTCGATGCCGGCGGTCCAGTCTCCGGCGCCCGCATTGGAGATCTTGGTTACGATGTCCATGGCGTGCAGCCTCGCCTCGGCGCTGCCGCGCTGGAGCAATGCCATCACCGGCCTCATGCACTCCGGCGCAAGGACGAACCCCACCGACGTCGCGTCCGCGAGCGGGAGCAGGGCGAGCACCGCGGCGGCCTCCTCGCACGCCGCGAAGGCGGAGAAGTCGCCGCCCGCGGCGCTCTCCGCGAGCGCCTGCGCCATGACTCCGGCGACCACCTGGATCCCGCTCGAGGACACGAACTCGCACTGCATGGCCACGTCGCCGGCCATGCGGGCCCCCATGTTCTTGAGCGCGGTCACCTTGAACGGCGTCTCCTCGAGGTCGGCCAGCGCCGACCGCAGCCGCTCCGCCTCCAGCATCCGCGCCAGCGGCGTGGCCAGCTCGTGGGCCGGGCTCGACAATGACGACGTCGACGGCGACGAGGAAGCCGACGTCGACGGCGAGCCGCGGTCGAGCCAGGATCCGATGACGCGCTTGAGGGTGTGGTTGGGCGTGAGGTCGAGGTTAGCGAGCGGCTGCATGGTGGCCGGGCACGTCGCCCGGCCGTACCCGAAGATCCACTGCTCGATGCTGCGGCGGTCGTAGGTGACGCCGGTGGAGACCGTGACGGGGTCGTCCATGAGCTCCATGGAGATGGGACACAGGAACAGGTGAGGGGGCTCCTCCATGGCTGGCTCGCCGCAGATCGCGATGCCGATGCAGACCACCACGCTGCTCTTCGCTGGCCAAGCACGGCCGTGATGCGACGAGGCCTTAATACTAGCACACGGCACGATGATGGGCTGGCGTTGGTGCAAGTCAATAGTCAGCGAGGCCGGAATGGTAAGAGATGCTTTGCACACTGCAAGGTTGGCCAATAAACTAGATTAAATGCATTTTTTTAAGCAGAATTAGTGGCTTAGTGGTGACTGCTGAGGGGTTATGGAGCCATGAGAAGTTCAGAAGATTGCTGTAGACTGATGAACAGGCACATTAATGAGGCAGGCTTTGGGTGATGTTTGCCCGTCAAAAACTACGCAAATTGAGACCGAATGATGTAAGCTTTTGTTGAAACGAGGCCCTACATGATGTGAGACTGCAACTTTTACTTGACGTTTTAGAAATGTGAGGTGCATCTTCAGAGGAGTTGCTCGGTGGAGATGGTGGAGAGATTTGGGGGAGGACGTCGTGAGATGAGATCTTGCGCTGGGTGCTGCGAACGCTGAGATCATCTTGGTCGTATCGGTGCATTGGTTGCGAGCGGTTGGGCGGCGATGCTTCGTGCCCTATTTCCTGTCCCCAGTGTGAGATGCATTCCCTGTTTTCCGTAGTAAACAAATCGGATCCACTTGTGCCAGGTCAAATCCGAAGGGTCTAACATTCAAACTCACGAGTAGTAATTTGTACGTTTTCCTTTTCGAGTAAGGATGGTCTCTGCTCGAGGTAAGATAAGATTGGTCTTTGCAGGACTGCTGCAAATGGCTTGTGTTTGCAAGCAGCTGGTAGCCTGGTAGTAACTTGCAAAGCCGGACTGGTTATCTGAAGGGAAGAAGGTTCAGATTGGGAGCTTACTAGTTCTGTTTGTGCTGTGCACAGCAGAAAGTTAGTGGTAACGCACAACTGATAGCCAGGGCTAACGTGCATTACACACGACAGGTAAACCCTGCAGTTTGTCACAAGCACAACCTTAAGCTGACCGTGGGGTCACGACCTCTAAACATCAACCACAACTGGCAGGCGAAGTTTTCGTCTGCAGAAGCGGAAATAGGTCGATCAGAGAACCGTCTGCCACCTAACCATCCTTAAATGCGCGACAACTCTATGCTCAAGTTTCGGCTCTGCAAATTCAATCCATGTCACTGTACAGCTTTCCTACCCTCTTTTTGTTTTCAAATCTCCTTTTTGAAAAACCACAATCCACTCTTGGACAAAGCTGCATCACAGCACGGCCCTTTTTTTAAAAAAAAAAGACAGGGAAAGAGAATTTGAAAGTACTTAGACGCGTCTCATGATCACAAGGAATCATCGGCAAAGTTGACCAGCCCGCGTAGAACAAACGGGCGAGGAATTATCGCCGGCCGCATGCCACTAGAATAACATCGGGTGCTCGGGGCTAATCCGCCGCGAGATCGTGCTGGTCGTACAGGTGATTTGCTCTCCGGATTGATTATTACGCGGTGACCCAATCATAAGCAAGCGTATCTCGGTGATTTCATATTTTTCGCCTCGGGATTCCCCTGCGGCAGGGTTTACTTTTCACCTGATCCCTCCGCGCGCGGCTTTGAACCTCGCCGCCGCCTGGAATCCAGCTATACTTCTACGGTAATGCTACGGAACAGACGTCCGATGTCTGTCCATAAAACGGATGCTCCACACATGTTGCAAGAGACAAGCATTAATATTATAATTATTATTTTTTATGTTTCGTAGTGGGTATCGCATGAAACATGGTATCAATGTTGCAGTGAAATTTCCATCCTCAAATCGGATGTCAGAATTATTTGTATATATTTTTTGTAATGTTCCAAATATTATTTTCTGATGTTGCAACTGTTATTTATCAATGTTGCGACGGACCATCTGATAAAAAAATTCTGATCGGATGTAGTCTGGCATCCGCGGATTACTGGAATCCAGCTCTAGCAAGTGCCTTGCTAAGTTGCTATGAAGTTCGGTACTTTGATTCCAGTTACCCATTACGTTTAATACTTGAGTGGCCTTTGGAAAGCTGAAAATCAGCATTCCATTTGATTCACAGTAACTGCAAACAGTGGTGAATACCACGAGTCCACAACAGATTAATAAATGTCTTATAAACATCTCCAATCCATATTTAAGTATGAAACTTGCATCAAATGAAGCGAACACGCTTATAATAGTTCAGATAAGGTTACAATACTATTTCTTCTTAGGTTTACGCTTTCTCATGGCCATGAAAGTCTCCTATATATCATCTTCATTCATATTAAAGGACATATCTCGCTCAATGAAGGTGGTCAGGATATCTTCAAGACTATCACTCATCCTATTTCTTGACTTGCTCTTGACTAAGTTCATTGCTGAAAATGCTCTTTCAACACTTGTCGTTGTCACCGGTAAAGTCAATACCAATTTGAGAAGCAAATACACCAAATCATAAACTTGGTCCCTGTTTGTTTCTACAAGCTTAACTGAGAGATCAACAAGATTGTTTAGACATTTAAAGCTATCATCTTTTCTCACATCATCAATAGAGTTATCAAGTTGCGTTTCAAGTCTTCGCAAAGCATTGCGTGGAATATCATTGGGGTAAAATTCAGCAAGCCTAAGTAGCTTATAAGAATAAAAAGACCAAAATAAATTGATATTTCAAGTCATAACAAAGCATGAACCGGAAATGAAAAAAAATGAGTTTGCATGATCTACATACCTTGTGGGAATCAAATGAAGCAAATAAGTTGGAAGGATTCAATGCTGCCATACAAGAAAGCAACTCCATATTAACCTCATCAAAACGAGTATCAAGTTCTTGACTAATTTGGTCAATAATATCAATATATACTTCTCTTCTAAAATAATCATTATTTGTTTGGTTTGCAGCAAACCGTCTTGATCTTCCATAAGGCACATAAGCAACCTCCATTGCAGGAACATGAATGCCATGTTTATTGCAAAATAAAGTGACCCTTTGAAGGAATGCAACCCACCCATCAGCCCTCAACTGCTGCATTCTATTCTTTGCCACACCAACAAGTAAAATTGCATTGAGAATATCTTGCTCACTTCTTTGCAAACACTCTGTCAACTCATTTGTGTATCCAAGAATTGTAACCATTTTGACAACCGTTTTGTAATGAGAGCCCCACTATCAGTGTTTTATCACCACGCTCACCGAGAGATACCCTCGAGGTGGTGAGTTTGTAGGTAGGGTGTCGCCGACATCAGAAACTCAAAGGTGCAAGAAATACAAGGTTTAGACAAGTTCGGGTTGCTGAGAGCGTAATACCCTACGTCATGTGTGGTTTGTATTGTCTTAGGTGGTAATCGGGTGATCTTCTGTTTGGAGAGGGTCTCTGCCCGCCCTTATATAGTCTGGGGGATAGGTTTACATGAAAGTCCTAGTCGGGTACAAACCTAGAAGTGTTGCCCGAGTACTTTTCGAATAGTTTCTTACCGTGTCCGACTAGTTTCACTACTATATGAATAGTCCTATTATACTACGAGTAGTTACAACAGATGTAGGGCACGGGCCATGTCTCATCCCGTATCCTAAGAAAAATACGCTATGTGCACAGTCCCGTGTGCCCAGGTCTGACAAGCCCCCGAGCTCTTCGTAGTTGAGTACTGCAGGCGTTCGAATACTTCTGAAGGCATTTTCAAGTTCTCCCGAACTTCATCTCGAAGGTGTCTTCCGACTACTTCCTTGGTTGCGTCGAGTCTGTGAAGTGCTCGTGCCCCGAGTAGTTGTCAAGTCTTCTTTTATATAGGGTGCGATTGAACTCGCACTCCATATGGAGTAGCCCCTGAACCTTACGTTGACTCGTAGAATCAGGCTGAGGGTCAATTTAATCTTGAGTCTTCTGTTCTTATCTTCCAACGGATTTGAAAAATTAGCAGCTGATGACACGTGTCCCGCAGCTCCCGAACCTTGAATCCAAATACTCAAGGTTTGGAATAAAGGATCCAAAGAATCGTGCAGGATCCAAAGAACCTATTATTAAAGGAGTATTAAAAAAGTCACCACGTTCATCGAGAGAGTTTAGAAATTCTCACGATAATCTAAAAAAGAGAAAAATTTACACCGTCGGATTTTATGAAGATCTAACGGTCTAAAATAATTAGAAGAGTCCATATCAAATTCAATAAAGATGCAATGGTTTAAACTAATCAAAACAGTCCAATTTAGGCTAAAGCTACGGCATGACAAAAGAACCGCTTAGCTTACCACGTGTATTAAAATATTCCATATATTCCACAACTTGCACATATGTATGTACTTGGAATCGGAAAGGAACCGGTCAAGAAAATAAGCCAAAAACAATGTCTACAAGAAAATCTTCTAATCAGTTATAGGTAATGCTTTGCATATTTAGATTACCGCACGACATAATCCTCCTATAAGATGTCATCTCAAACATAATAATTTTCGTAAATAGAAATATATAGTCAAGCATTGCTTAAAAAATATAATAGTAAGGTATCAAATTAGTGTTACATATGCTATGCAACATTAAGGCAAACATATTAGACTTAACAGGAACTTAACAGGGGCATTGGAAACTTGAGACATATGGCTCACGTTAAGCAATTGTCTAAGAAAAATGCTCTACGACGAACAAACAAACATCATGCATACAATCAAAATAAATATCTTGCTCCCCCTAAGATATTTAACAAATAATATATTAATCCTCCTCAAAGATGCCAAAAAACAACAGCAGCATCGTGCCAATTGAAGCATTACCTAGCCAATTAAGTCGATAGCCTACGATATACAACAAATGATTCCGACAGCCACTGCCACTCAGGAAAAAAGTAAGCTCGGATGCACAATCTAATTCAGCAAGAGTCAAACTCCACAGGGAGCTTCTCTATTAGGTGCATCGGATGCGACACACACTAATCGATTACAAATATGTGGAGGAAGAAAATGGAAGAGGGAGAAATCAGTAGAAATAGCTAGAGAAAATGGAAATAAAAGAAAAGAGTTAGAGATAGATGGCACAACTCTAAAGTGGACCGATTTATGCAGTCAGATGGGCCAAAGACCAAAAATGTACAATAATCAAAGTGGGAAAAAATATCAATAGGTTGGGCTGAATAAAAAATTAAAAATATATTTATTAATATATATATGTGTATATATAAGTTTTGCAACGATAGGAAAAAATAAATAACCAAAAAAATTGACCAAAGTCAAGAGAGAGGGCCCAACCTATTTTAATATAACTTTTTATTTAATCCAAGCCCGTTTTAATTCACTCCGACGAGGAGTCAGGTCTAAATTTGTTGGATGCTACTCAGAGATTCTAACAATTGGACCAAAGCAACCTCTGACGCACAATCTAAACTCAGCAAGAGTCGAACTCCACAGGGAACTTCTCTATTAGGTGCATAGGACACCAAACACACTAATCGATTTCAAATGTGTAGAGGAAAAAAAATGGAAGAGGGAGAAATCAGTAAAAATAGCTAGAGCAAATGGAAATCAAAGAAAAGAGTTTGAGACAGATGGCACAACTCTAAAGTGGAGTAATTTATGCAGTCAGATGGACCAAAGACCAAGAATTTACATTAACAAAAGTGAGGAAAAAATACCAATAGGTTGGGTTGAATAAAAAAATATATATTAATATAGCATATATATATATATGAAAAATACTTTCCACACTCGCTTGCAGCTACTCTCACGTATGTATCTCATAATGTAGGACGTATCTGACCCAATGAAAAGTATGTACCTAGAGTATGTGATCATATTAGACCATCTATAATGGTATATACGTTGGGTATATGATCATACATAGAGTATGTGGGCATGCTAATTTTTATATACTAGTATATACTAAAGATATAATCATAATATACTTAAAAAATAAGAATTCTTTTGAAAATTTTTATATATATCCCTTTGAAGTATCTTAGAATTAGCATACGAATATACGCACGGTGATATTCTGATGATAAGAGTAGCTACATGCGAGTGTAGAAAAAACTTGTCATATATATATATATATATATATATATATATAAAGTTTCGCAAGGATAGGTGAAAATAAATATATAAGATATTTTTTGACCAAAGTCAAGAGGGAGGGCCCAACTATTTTAATATAACTTAATATTTAATCCATGCCTATTTTTAATTCACTACGACAAGAAGTTAATGTCTAGATTTGTTGGATACTACTGAGATATTAACAACTAGACCAACTAGACTAGAGATTCTTTCGCTAAATAATAATCAAAATATTGGAAGGCACAAATCAAAGTGCAACATCTAAGTTACAAGTTGTAGGCTTTGACAGCATCACTAACACATATAGATAAATATATTTAATAACTACGACAAACCTATACCATACTACAATTAATTATCAAATTTAGATATTACGTGCTATAATGTGCACTTGTGACCTAATATTAAACTCAATTCTCAAATTTAAAAATTGCAATTTAAAGTATTAAAATATGCCAAGGTGATATGGAATAAAGCACTTAAAAATTAATGATTGATATGAATGCATGTACATAGAAAGCTGCGGGCAGTATTTAACGAGAGCGAATCAGAGGTAAATAAAATACCAAAAGATCTCTTCGGTTAAAGTACAAAAGTAAAAAGAAAATGCAAACAAAAAACAAACTAGCTAGCGCGGGCCACCTTGCTAGTTCTTAGGAAAAACAAGTCAGAATGCAATTTAAAGGTAGGCCCCACTTGCCAGCAGGTTGTAGAACAAGTCCTTTCTTAAGATAGTAGATAGTAGATGAGGTTAACACAAAGTATATAAGATGGAAAAAAAAAGAGAGAATTTAGTAGGAAAATCTCATTTCACAGCTTCGCCACTGAATGCACGTACTGACGTGCAGCTTTGGATTAGTCAGCTCGTGCTTTGCCAACTGCAAAAGCAAATGCCAGAAATTGGCTGGACAAATGTTCAAAGTCCTTGACCGAATCAACAAGCACGGGTGTTTGTGGTAAAACTTGTTTGACAAGGTGTCCAGTTGGCGGAGATAGGATCTTGAAAAAAAAAATCAGTTCTCGTTGCTGTTAGGTTTGCAGTTTGCATGCTCCGTCTACACTGCAGAAATTACATGCTCTGAGCCTCTTAATCATTCCTTTGCAACATGTTGGCAAGTTAAATCTGTCAGCATTTGCAAACAAATAAACCATGCACATGAAGAAAGAAAATCATTATGACTTCATGCACGCGATGGAAAGAGAGTCCCGACTCCTGATAATAACCTTTCTGAGGCAAGGAACCAGCCAAGAGTGAGAAGGCATTGAGTGGTTTTTGCCGCGGGAGGCGATACACTTCCATGGCCACTAACAGCTCTATTATTTCAAAAGAAAAAACTAACAGCTCTGGCCCATTCTTTTAGGGACCTCAATCTCAGATATATATAGACCAATCAAAGACTCAAAGGAGAGCCACCTTCAGGACAAAACGAGGTGCTAATCATCAATTTCTCTGCCATGACAATTGACCAGTTCCAGTTTTCGATATAATACAGGCTCATTCCTCACATGAATGAGAAAAAAAACAGCATGTACCTAAATGTCTTCTTCCCCAAGGATGAATGAACCCACCTCTATGACAGCACGAGGTGGAAAAAATTGTCAGAGGTGAGTACTAACCAACGAAAGCTGTGGCGGCAAACAAAGCAAAATTGGCTCTGCTTTGCCAAGGAGATCCTCCCCACATGGGCTGTCATATCTCTGCAACCTTAATGCATCTCGGAGTTAACTCATGGGCATGAGCTGTGCCAAAGCTCATATCAGGATCAGCGATGATCTCCATCTGGAGAATTCCACTTTGACAAGTGTATGAGGACTGCATATATCTGTATGCAATGCTGACTTTTCTCTCTTGACGAGCATATATGCAGTTGCCTGGGGTGCTGACCGGCTGAAGAGGTTTCAGCTGAACATTGCATCAGAATAAATACCAACACTGATGGTGGATCAGCTGAACATCACACATATGTTCCAGAGGATTTCCAGATTCTCCCTTCGAGAGAAATAACCATGATGGTGACATCATCATGGTATTTTCTTCGATCCCCTTGAGGTATATCTAATAGCTCGTAAAAGTCCATACCTAAGAAGACAAACTCCAGGTTAGTATCGGCATAATGCTCATGGATGACCACAAAGATATTTCAACCTCGATAGTTGTATGGCCAATACAACAAAATTTCCAAACCACGTTACAGTTGTATGACAAATCTTCAACTATGCTCTGTTCTAACTTCTTATAGTTGGCACCTAGGCGCTCACTGTTCCCTCCAGCCTACAGAGCTGCCGAGCGCACTGTATAATCATGTTTTAAATTTATACATACCCATTTTAATAGCTAGCAGCACAATCAAAGGACGATTCTGATAGCTTCTATCGTTTAAAACTTTCTGATGGTTGAGTGGAAATGATCAAGTGGAGCCTAGTGTTCTTTACACCAATAATATAATACTTATTAAGCTTATGATTTGAACTGAAATCCTTGTACTGTAAGTTTGCATGAAACTCTACTCTGAACCAGTTTGCGTCAAGGGCCCGAGGATAAAATAACACTGGAAACTTTAGCTCATATACATGCATTTGATGCCACAGCAATGACTCTTTGATGGACATTAATGCCACCTCTACAATAATAGTAGCAACTGCAGAGGACCCCATCTGCTACTGTGCTACTGCCAGCTACTGTAGACTGTAGAGCACGACCTGCACTACTGTTCCTATGTGCAGTATGGCAGAGGATCTGTATTCCTTATTGACAAGTGAGACTCAGGGCCACATTTCAGCGAGGAACTGTCCCATAATTGACGGCTTTAGGTGGTAGGTCAGTAAACCCCAATCAAAACTAGCACAAGCTTGTCTAGAAACAGAACCACAGGCTATCAGTGTGAAGTGTACTGCGAAAGCTTTCAAATCAGCAACATCACATTTGAAAAAAACTATCATGCATGTTGATCAAAGATTGAATCTTGACTAAGAAAAAATCCTCTATCAAAAGCTGGAAGGGAAAGCAGTACATATCATTGCATCAAACAGGTTCAGACAAAATCTGAACACTGTAAAAACCTATAGGGAGAGATCAAGTGTGGGTAGTAAAAATTTGGTCAGAGGATTCTTGCATGCTGCGAACTGACATTAGAGATTTTGACAACTGATCTTTAACTTTGCTATGTAGAATTACTTCTAGTTTTTATGCATACAGATATGTTTATTCTACAAAGATTGGTCTGCCATCCGAGATGAAAATGTGCGAGCACCCAAGTACATAAAGCAGCATGAATAACTATAGTGCCAATAGATCAAGAAATGAATGCATTTGCATTCAGTAAAGAAGAAGAGGGTCATACTGTAAGCTTACCGGCTTTTTTTGCCGCACGGGAGAGTAGCTCCTCAATTAAACTCTGTGAAGGATCACCCTCAGGAAACCTCTCCATGAAATTCTCAACATGTAGAACTACCTCCTCATTGCTCAGATACTGATATAAGCCATCAGACGAAAGAACCAGAAATTGATCCCTTGTGGAGAGCTTGTGGTGGCAAAGAGAAGGTGTGCATGATATATATGGTGTGTCACCTATGTACTCATTGCGAAACATCTCTAGCAATCCGTCATTCAGTTTTGCCTGTACAAACATACACAGACTTAAAATTTACCACTTTTCTCTTATCATTGAGCCTACCATATCAATCAACCTGCAGTCCCTATTACCTGTTTGAGATACCCTGCCCCAAATGCACGGGTAACTTTTAGACGGCCCTTAACTCTGTCATTCACAATACACTGATCATCATCTGGATGTTCGCGTTTGACCCTCTGCACTTCCTGCACATAGACATGAAAGAATATAGTTCATATGCAGAAAGAATTCATGGCTAAAACATCCATATTCCTTTCCACTAACACATTTAAACAAAAAAAGGTTGGCTAGTGGATCCAATGTAAATGTCAATGATGAAGGGAAAGAGGGATGAGATATTGACAATACAGCGTGAACCAGAAAATTGCTCTATACGGTTATTGTGCTGAGATGTTAGTACAGCTGCCTTCTGAATAATCCTATGATATATGAATGCAAATACTACAAAAAGAACTATCATCTGCAGATGCCATGCTGCTGAACAGGCAATGCACATAGTGCACATGTATTCACAGAATGCAATTGGGTCTGAACAATTATATTGAACGCAGGCTCATCTTTTCAGCTAAGTCAGCACACACAAATATAGTGAATCAGCTATGTCTGCAAAAAGGTTACCTCTTCAATGCTTGTGCTATGATCAGTCGACAGCTGCAATGCCTCAAGCCCAATCGCAGAATACCCATGGATCCTTGCCTCGGTCTCCAAGCCCACACCAATGTCCTCCACCCGCATGGTTCCAAGCACACAATCATCATCATCATCCCGTCGCTGCGCTACGATGGCGCGGCTGTCCCCAAGGTTCATTACATACACGTCGTCGTCCCTCAACAGGGCCACGAGCAGGCACGCACCGGTCACCGCCAGCTCCGGGTGGGTGCCCATCGATTGGTTGGTCATGTCCAGGTAGGCCGACTCTGTAGCAGCTAGCGCTCGGGTGAGCGCGGTCAGTACCGCACTGTGGTCCCTCACCGCCGGCGCGGCCGTCAACCTCTTAACTTCCCACTCCCTGCCGCTTTGACCGTCGCCAGCAGCAGCGGCGTGGGCCCATATGGGTTGCCGCCGCTCCTTTAGCCTGGCGAGCGACAGCGCGAACCGGCCGGAGCCCGAGAAGTCGAGCTCGCTGTCCTCGTCGTCGCCGTCCGCCAGGAACTGCCACAGACGCTTGGAGTCCGGGTCGGCCTCTTCGTAGAAGATCCCGCGGAGCTCGCGCAGCAGATAGCGGTAGAGGTTGGCGACCAGGAAGTCGGGGGCCTCGGGGCCGTTGAAGCCGTCGTAGATGCCGACGAAGAGCCACCGCTGGTCCTCGGAGACCACCACGTGGACGCGGTCCTCGCCGGCGCGGCCGTGCGCCCACTGCACACCGTCCTCGCGACGGAGCGGCACGACGCAGGGCCGGTTCTTCTCCGAGACGCTCCGCCGCAAGCTGCCGAATGACGGCTTCCGGAACCGCCTCGAGAAGCCTCGCGACGACGATGAGGGGGCGGGCTTGGTGGGCTTCGCTGGGAGCGGGCCAGAGAAGGGCACGGCCTGGTCGAGCGGGCCGGAGAGCTGCCCGCCGCGGTCGATGGGCCCGGAGAGGAAGAGCGGCCCCGAGGAGAGGTTGGAGAGCTGCAGCGGCGCGGAGGAGAAGGACGAGGATGTGTGGAACGCGGAGGAGTACTGCGGCAGCATGCCGCCGCCGGCGGACGACGAGTGGTAGATCGGCACGGGCACTGACGAGTTGGCGGAGAGCGCGGCGCCGGAGATGGCGTGGCGGAAGGAGGACGAATGGCCCGCGGCGGCGGCGGCGGAGTTGGCGGCGTAGCAGAAGGAGTGGCCGAGCGCGTCGTCCAAGCACGGCCCGTCGTCCGCGGCCGCCGGCGCCGGCCGCGCGCACGCGCACGCGGTGAGCAGCCGCGACGCGCCGCTGCCCATGGCATCCGACGCTCCGGCTCCGTCTTCGGTGGGGGAAAGCGAGCGGTGTGGAGCACTGGCCAAGCTACTCCGAGTGCCCTTTTTTTACCAGTACGCCGCACTGGCCGAGGAGGGAGACGAGGGCGCCGTGCGTGAGTGCGCCGTGCGCTATGACTACTAGACGCAGCGCCGTAGCCGCGAAGGGCCGGTTTGATAAAATCACTCTTCCTCGATGCCTTCCCTGCAAATTTGGGAACACACAGCCTAGGCAAAAGCCAGAGCCCCGGAGGACCGAGCTGCAAATCGATGCTTAACTGAGGGGTCGAAGTGCAGAGTGCCAGGTGGAGCTGGTATGGTGGGTGGCCGTTTTGTCCGCACCCGCCCTCCTCACGCCGCAGAGCAGGGGGGGAGAGGGGGGGGGGGGGGGGGGAGCGGTGACGTGGCGGCGCGGTGTTGACGTGGAGGGGATGGGGAGTGGAGAGGAGTCAACGTTCCGCCTCGAGCTTGCCACCCGCACTCGGGTTTATTTACGGGGGATGGGACTCCACCCAGGGGCAGATGCGTAAATCCGCGCGGCGTGGCGCGGCAAATTGGATGGCTTTGGCGGGCCAGCCAGAGCGTAGGAAACTCGAATTGGATGGCTGGCCGGCTGACTAGTGGGCCCACCCTCGGTCCCGAACAAAAATACTGTACGCTCTGACTTGGGTGAGTGCCTCAGTGGAGCATGGTGTTTTACAAAGTTAAAGTTTCGTAAAGCTCAAAAAAAGCTACAGCAGTTTATGAGCACGAGGTGAATGGGAGAAAGAATAAAATGGTGAGGAGGAAGTATACCATGCAAATTTAGAGCCTCTTTGGCAGGGCTCCGGGAGCGGTTCCTGCTAGAGCCCTCCCAAATGGGATGCACGCATCTGACTCCGGCGGTAAAGTCTCGAAATTTTCGCTTTCTGGAGCGATTTGGTGGAGGAGGAGCCATAAAACGTGGCTCTGTGCGGCTTCTCATATCTCGCTTGCCACCTTTGCCCCCGCCCCGCGTGCGCTGCACCTCCTCGCGGCAGCCGGAGGTTGGGCGGCGGTGGGAGTGCGCACACAGGGTGGGGCGGGAGGCCAGGAGGCGGCAAGCCACGGCGGAGGAGGCGGAGGCCGCTGGCGCTAGCCCGAGGCGGAGGAGGCGGCCTGCCGCGGATGTCGAGGGACCAGGGGCTGCTGGCGCCGGCACAGAGGTGTTTCGCGGAGGCGAAGGGTGCGGGCACGGAGGCAGGCACGGTCCGTGGCCAGCGCGGAGGCAGATGGTAGAAGAAAGGATAAGGTGGAGAGAGAAGGGAAGAAAGAAAAATAAATGAGAAGAATGAAAAGTAAAAAAGAAGGGTATTGTGGTTATTTCATACTTTCTTTGTATTTACCAGCCAGATGAATCCGTTTTGCCAAATATTTTTTCAAAACGGTTTCAGCCCCACCAAAAAAGCCGCTCCACCAGAGAAACTGGAACTGGGGCCTCCATTTTAGACTAGCCGCACCCCTACCAAACGGGCTCTTATATTGTGAGTATTACACATGATTTTTCATGAAGCCGTTTGCATCATCAATTTAACTTGCACCATCAATTTAACTGCTATTTGAGTTGAAAGCTAAGCAGATTTCACTGTTTTTTTAAAAAAATAACAGATTTCACAGTTTGAGGGGGTTTGGACAGCATATTTCTCCTTTTCAAAATCGCGCAACCAAACAGAAGGATCCAAACATGGGCAAATGTAGGAACAGAAGAGTTCTGCAGGATGTTTCACGTGAGGATAGCAGGGGGGCCGAAAGTTAGCGAGAGGAAGGGGGGGCATTGGATTCTGAGGGTACCTGGCAAGTCAAAATTCACAGTACTGCGAAAGATGCAGTGTGCCGAACTGCGTTCCCGTTGTTTTCTGCCGTGTACTTGTCCCCCGTCCCACTCTGAAAATCTCAGCGGGCAACAGACAAATGTATGAGATCGAAAAGTTGATTGGAAAAAATCAGAGACTCCACCTGTGCCAAGACAGACAAACGAACTAATCTTTTGACGACACAGCATGTTAACATCTGAAGAGCTGAAAGACGGGTGGGTGCCCTGGGTGGGTGGCTCATTCCAAGTCTGAACAGTGCTGTAGTATAGCTGTATAGGATAGAACCACCCTGCAAAGAAAGAGATATATCAAAGAAAAACAGAACAGGACCTGAAGTCTTCCAAAGCCAGGCTACTTTCTGTGAGCATGGTAGCATTCTGTATTCATTTTTTTTTAAAAATGATCTTGTCTTTTTTTTAATCCCAGAATGAAGATATTGGCAAGGAGAACAGTTCAGTTAAACAACATTATGGATTATTTCAGTCCTAGCAAGAATTAATTTAAATCTGGTGATATGAAAATTCGAGAGGAAAAAATGTTCAGTTATATGAAGAAGATTTCTGTAAAGAAAATAATGATAAACTGTGTAATTCAATCTGCCTCGAGAACAATAAGCCAGTAGCCGAACGTTTAGAAAGCTAACAAAGATGCCGCACCTAAGTACTTACAAGTTTATATATAAGAGCTTTGCAGCTTCACTGAAAATTGGCGGACCAAGGAACTAAGCATATCTCAATCCATGGAGGATACGGATGTACATATCTCATCACAGGTTCGAGCATCACTGGCTTGGATTCAACTGTGTTTATTCTTTTAATTAAGAGGGAGACCAATTGCCAAGTCCCACCTACCTATTCTCGTTCTTCATTTAGTGCGGTGCTCCGGTCTGAGCAGGGAGCTACAGGGTGCATGAAAGCAGTTAGAAAGAAGTTTGTTCCTTTCAGATGTTGAGCATGATGTAACAAATGTGACATGGTCAGAAACCCATTAAGTTAACAGCCAAACTTCTCGGCTCCTCAAGATATTCAACATATTTCTTTCTCGGCTACAGGGTGCATGAAAGCAGACCCAGTTTTTTTTTTTTACTTTTTAAAAAGAAAAATGAGACCGGGGTCCAAGTTATCATAGAGGCAGGGGTAGCAGGGCCTAGTTCTGCCAATTGCACCACTCTCTCACTATCACATGCAGCAAAAAGTCTAAAGAGTACGACGCCACTCACAGACCAAGAGAGAACAAACTGTTTGCAAGTAACAAGACAGTAGTTAAAGTTCTTGATGAGTGGAAGCCTAGTAGGTTAACTTAGTTGGGACCCACGATGCAGCACTGGTCAGATTGGTTGACCGGGCTGAGTGATTTGGAACCCACTGGGCCACCAAAGGGGAAAGGCATCCTTAAGATCATAAAGTATAGAGCAACCTCTATAAGTACTTCCGATCCAATTTTGCCAGCAACGAACTGGTTCTATTAAGATTTTACGTTTCGACATAACCAAGTTCTCAAATAGTCATAACAAGCTATGAACAGATCGAATCACCAACCGACTGATGATTCGAAACAACACTCGAGTCAACCATCAGTGAGCTAGTGGTCTAAGCAATCTCTTGATTGCTCCCATGGCAAGGAATAAACTTTCCTGTGCTTTTAAAGTATGGGCATAAATGCACAATCCAGGTGGGAGAATATATGGATTAGCAGGTTGCAAATTTATGTCTCGGTGTAATTATTTTTGTTGGAAAACGTCCTGCAAGGACTAATTTTGTTTAGAAAAATATAGGTGTCAAATGAGAACCTGCTTTGGTTTGTCCGCTTCCCACCAAAAACGTCCAACTCAACTGGGACCATCCATCCGGGAGAAAGGAATCTTGGACTTCTGTTAGTCTCCCTGTACATGGATTAAGATAAGCATAGATTAATTTAGAATAGAGCAACATGGGGATAGGGCTAAAACCAAAAGTTCTGCAATAATAATATACTTTCTCAAGTCCAAGGCAGGCAGATAGAATAATGGTTAGGGCCTAGCGGGGCTACGGACGGACTGGAGCACGATGGACTGAACAATTACAAATGTGTAGAGATATGGGCCCTTAAGAGAACTAGGACATCGGTAATGAAGTAAAGAAAGCCCGGTGCACCTTTTGCAGCACAGACCATTGACCTTTTGTTTTGAGACTAGAGATCAAATAAATGTACCATCAAGCTAGCCTTATGTCCCTCTTGACGGCCAAAAGCCAGCATATCTATTGTGGTACCGGCAGCAAAGCTGCTTAGCTTCAGGAAGCAGGACCCAGCAGACCAAATCCACTATTCTGGGAATGATTGGTCCTGCGGTGCCAGGAAAAGAATAGCTTGGAGAATGAACCCTACTGAATGAAAACTGGCCGCTATCCTTAAGTAATACATAATCCTATGCACCTATGCAACCTACACTGATCACATATTGCATTTGATTTTTACCATTGCATCAACCAACTCTTTGTGATTTGATCCACTCAAAGAGCTGAGAAATGCCTATCATGAACCATGAAAATTGTAGTCAACACAAAGCTGTATGGTCAAGATAAAGCATATGACAGATGGATAGATTAGCTGAAGTTTCAGGATATTGCTATCTGATCCGTGAGGAAAAATAACATTGAAATTCAAAACAAATAAGAAGAAGAGTTGTTGATGTTCAATAGCTGCTTGAAAAGATTGGTCCTTAAACTGTTACAAAAGGGGGCAAATATGACAAGATAAATTAAAATGACTGTCCAAAACTTTGGACCAGTCACGTTAAAGATAATAGAGTGATAGACCATCAAGCCTATTGTCTGGCACATATCCACGGTGTTTTTTATTATAAAAGCATCAGCTATCCTTTACTCAAAGATTTTATGTAAATGGAAATAAATTTGCAACACTTTCCCAGCACAGGGACTCCCATAGGTGATTCAACACATGAAAATCCATATGTCCAGATGTGCCATCCAGCAAAACAAAAAAAAAAGTGAAGCCTGAAGAACTACAAAGGACATGTTAACATGAGGAACCAACAAATGTAAAGGCTAGTGCAGATTTGCAGCAAGACAAGATGGCCTGGGCTGGGCCCAAGTTCCAGGTGAGGTTCATTATATTACTATATAAGTATCAAGAGGTCCAAAGTAGAAGAATAACATCAGAGAACACATTATCTAGCCTGGAAAACTCTTCCATATAAAGCTGTCAATATCAACTTCTATATTCAAATCACCAAATATCCTAGTGGAGAATTTCCGCATCATCTAGTTCCGTGCTTCTTTACCCATCCTAACAGCAAGCTCATGACTGTTTACCAATTTGGACATTGTTTTCAAGAATTCAATCTGGGATGGTTCCAGAGAAACCTGCCAATTAGTTTGCAAATGTCTCAACAGGACCGCCACTATTGCATGCAATTACAGGTTTCTTTGCTGTCATAGCTTCTAAAGGAACAATGCCAAAGTGCTCATTCTAAGATATGCGGTTGAAGCAGAACATTTGAGCTCAAGAAAATAAAAGGCAAGTGCCCAATATACCTTTAGAGTCTAAAAGGACACAGAGGCAGTTAGAAAGAAGTCTGTTCCTTTCAGATGTTGAGCATGATGTTACAAATGTGACATGGTCAGAAACCCATTAACAGCCAACCTTCTCGGCTCCTCAAGATATTCAACATATTTCTTTCTGATGCTTATCATACCCACCTTATGGTATGTACCAAATTCATATATGAAGATAAACACAGTTTATATTTGTATATAATCCATGATCCTTAAGTTGACTTCTATTTCAACAGGAAAAAGGAATATCTGTTACCAGCAATTATCAAAGTTGCTTCATGCAGATCATTACCGGATGGCATGGACCCATCAGAATGAAGCAAAGTGAATGCTGAGATAGCGAGTTCAAGGTTCTCATTTCTTTCAATTGATCTAAAATTTAGCCTGCACAACGGTCAATCAATAATAGCATTAAAGAAATGGCATCTTAGGTTAAGATATTGACAAGAGTGATTTACCTGTGACTATATGAGACTAAATTATATGGTGACAATCTGAGCTACAGAAATATATATGGTCTTTCTGGTTACTTGTAAGCATGGAGTTCATCAAACTGCTCAACAGAGAATGCTGGATGCAGAATAGCAGGTTCAATTCATCTGGCATGGCGAACAAAATAGGTCCTAGGCTCCTAGCAAATGAAGATGCGGTGAACTTGCTGTTTACTAGAATTAAATCCGCCATACCTTGATTTCAAAACAAAAACGGACACCTTTAGCATGTGTCACAAAAGTCTAGATTATGAACAAGGAATGAAACAAATTGCAATACAGTGACATAGGACAAGATCAGTCATGGCTTCAATTTTATCAATGGGCTTGCGAATTGCGATATAACTTCAGAAGAATAGAAGTGTGCTTTGCAAGCAACACGTCAGGGAAATGGAAATAATATACAATCCGAAAAGATGCACAAAGGAATATCTATTGGGTTCCTGAAGTTAAATCAAGGGGATTTATTTTTAAAAAAAAATACATGCTAGTACAACGGGAGAGGTCTTTAGTTTAAGCAGTGGAATCATTGCAGAATCCTGGTCCACTAATATGGTCTCAAATGAAGGCCACCAAAGTAGCACGCATACCGGAAGTATACATCGAAGATATACCCAAACAGCATGACAAAGGTAAAAGAAGATGATGAAGCAAGCAATCACCAGAAACAGAAACTGGAAAATGACCTGGACATTTATTAGAGAAGACAGAAAGTCAAGAGGCTTAAGAATTAGGAAGAAGTCCATTTTTGACCATCCAACTATTATCTCACTTTAATTTTAACCATCAAACTACAAAACTAGAAATCTTTAGCCACTCCACTCTTAAAACTGTTCATATTTGGTCATCGGACAGTTTAGGGTGGTTTTGCTGACAAGTCTTAAAACCATTGCTTTGCCGTGGTTTTGCTGATATGGATGCACATGCCTGTGGGGCCCACCTATCGGCCCTCCTCTCTCTCCTCTCTCTCTTTCTTCTCTCCTCTCCCCCTCTCTCTCTCTCTTCTCTCCTATCCCTCACCTCTCACCCGCGCCGGCCGCCGCCCTCCCCCGCGCCTCTCCAGCTCGCGCGCCCAGCGCTCTAGGCCGCGACAGGCAAGGCCACCAGGCCCGGCAAGCCGGTCCCCAGATCCGCCGGCGGAGCCGTGGCCCAGGCCGACGCCGAGGCCGAGCGCTGCAGGTCCTCCTCCCCGCTGCGCGCCGTAGGGGCCGCCAACCCCGACCGCGACTCCTCTGCGTCCACCACCTCCCCTCCGCGCACGGCCGCCGCCACGAGCCAGCACAGCTGGCCAGGCGAGCTCGAGCTCCGCTGCAGGCCAGCACCGCCGGGCAAGCGAGCTGCAGCTCCACCGCGGGCCAGCGCGGCCGGCCGAGCAAGCTGGAGAGGCGGAGGAGAGGGGGGAGGGCGGCTTTCGGCGCAGGGTGAGAGGAGAGGGATATGAGAGAGGAGAGAGGAGAGGAGAGGAGAGGAGAGAAGAGGAGAGAGAGAGGAGAGGAGGGCTGACAGGTGGGCCCACCACCATGCGACGTCCAGGTCAGCAAAACCACCGTCGAATCGTCCAATGGCCAAATATAAATAGTTTTAAGAGTTGACTGGCCAAAGATTTCTGGTTTTAAATTAAACTGAGGCGATAGTTGGATGGCCAAAAATAAACTTCTTCGTAAGAATTACTTCATCGTAGGTTCATTAGAGATGACAAAAAATGGTAATAGCAGTCATAATTGTGTAATGTTTATGCATCAGTTTACCTGAAACTGTCTAACAATCTGCAAAATAGACTGCCAGAGGATTCGGATTTTTTATGTACAAATGGAAATGTAAAAGAAATTGCGTGGAAATTACACTTCTTAACAGCAGGTCATACGAGTGCATCAAGAGAAAGATCAACAGAGCAGTGTATAGACAATGCAAAGTGGGAACTTATCTGGTAAAAAACACCAACAAATAGGAGAATAAACTATAAAGCATCAAGCTCTACATCAAGGTTGACTGACCATTGTCACTAGAAGTTGGAAGGATAAAAGTGTATAGGTGGAATAATTCAGAGATCTCCAGATGGATATTGATGGCATTTAGAGACTAATCTAAGCCACTACAATAAGTTTAATGGTCAAGGTTGCTACTTCTTGCGAATCTATTTGAAGGGTGGTTGGCATATGGTACTTCAGAATGGACTGCAGATACACTCAGAAGAGTAATAAGAATATACACATTTGCTAGCGCTTAGAACCTTACTAGACAGACTCCTTAAAGCACCAAGTTTTGCCATGATTCGATGTCAAAAAATGGACACAGAACCTTACAAGACAGACTCCTTAAAGCACCGAGTTTTGCCATGATTCGATGTCAAAAAATGGACATTGTGTCCATGGGCAGTGAGCTGGCATGCCATATCAACTATCAGTATCTCTGCACCACCTGCAAGTAGGGGAAGATGGCCTTAATTTCAATCGGACCAAATTTTACTTGAAGAATTAGTCGCATCAAACAAAAATATGTGAAAATATTAAGTGTTGAACATGATAAATCTTCTAAAATTAAAGCATTAAAACCATATGCTTGCAAAAGTTCCAGTGTTTGGTTCATAGATATGAATAATTTCAAACATTCACAAGGGCCATTACTCCATAATTGACAGTCTAATTTCTTTTAAAAAAGATCGATAATACACAGCAGCGATGCGTTTCTGTTGTACTAAGAAGAAATAAAGCAGGAGTTGCTTACAACGCTGGCCATTAAAGATTTTAAAAATAAAGGAACATATTTTACTGGTCAGAGGATCAGTAAATCCCACTCCCACATGAGGTGAAACATATATCCTCATTCATCACTCATCAATCTCTGTGTCAGCACAAAAGTTATATATGTAGACTACTATATTCTCACACCAGACAAAATGAGACTTAGTTATTCCTAGGAAAGCAAAGCACTATGTTGTGGATAAATCCCACTATTTCTTGAGTTTAGATCCAAGCAGATAAAATGAGCAGCCATCGGAAACAGAACAATGTTGATTTCCGGTCCTGTCTGTGTGATCCTCCCAAATGCGAAGCAATTAAAACCTAGATAGATGGCTCTGGTCCCTGCGGGCGATCGCTAACTGTCGGATCGAGCCGAACAACTCGAATGAGAAAATGCGCAACAGCGAGGCCGGTAGAGACTTGAGAGAGAGACTCGTTACCGGAGTCCGGAGGTCGGGGTGGATGAAGGCGATCCTGAGCTGCGTACGCGGATGCCCCGCCTTCGTCTCCGGCGAGGACGAGTCGCCTGCCGCTCACGTGCCGTGCGCGCGCGTGTTGCGGCCGATTGGACACGGAAGGGGCGGGTCTCGCGTTTGGCAGAATTGCCAAGAGACGCGTCTTGCCCGCCTGCTTGGTGCGGGCATTGGGCCTAGCCCTTCACTCGATCAGTTGCACACATAACGCTGTAATAATCTGGTTAAGCCTCGATATGTGTTTCTCAGATGAGCTAATGAGCCCTCTGCTGCGTTTTCTGAGAATTCATGATTGAGAATGCAAAAAAGGGAAAAGATCCTCACGGGTTGCATCATATTTAGCAATGGAACACGGGGATTAGACCCATCCACTTCAGACTGGCATGCCAATCCGACAGGATTTGGCCTGATTTCGACCTGTCCAAAAATGTCCTTACGGAGAAAAGAATCCAACCAAGCATAAGCGCATGACAGCATGTTCAGATTAATTTGTTCCTTATCATCAGTCAGGAAACTGTACAATATATTTCCACCTGTTTCCCTTAATGTCTCATAAAACGGGCACCAACTGCCAAGAAAAACGACTAGTAACAAAAGGAAGTTCAGTTCAATGCAAGACAGTGAAATGTCCAGAGCATCAGCATAAGCACTGATACATTATGTACGCAAATCCACATCAATCAGCTACCATCACACGGTTAAGCGGTAAGATCCTTGGGAGGGCACGGCATAGGTTGGGCGTCAGAAGACAGGTCTGTGATGGACATCAGCTTTGATCTGTACTTGTCAGCCCCATCGTCAAGCTTCCCGTTCTCTGCAGTGGAGGTCGGTGTCTTCACCGCCTGGGGCGAAGGTGTCTCCGGAACAGACTGGGAGATTGCGATCAGAGACTGACGAGCAGCTTCCCGACTTAGCTCGGTCGGTGCTGAACGTGAGGCCATCAATTGAAGGCTGCATTTTGAGTGTTGAAGGCCATCAGAACTCTAGAGACTTGTGATGCGATGAAGTGGGAAGAGCACATAATGTAACATATATGGCATGGTAAAAGTAGCAAGATAACCAAGGAACAGAACAAAAAAAAAACACTACTATTTCTGCAGTAATGGAGCCCCTGAAGGCTAGGGGGGAAACAATTTGGAAGGGAGAAATCATCATTTGGCTACTAAATTGGTTGCTGAAAACTCTGGACTAGATTACATGTTATGCTGCAACTGACTAACTGATTGTCATAAAGAAGGATACCAGCTGAATAGTTTCTCTACCCTCTACTAAGTACTTCCAAAGGAAAAGGAAAATGTAATAGTCCTAAAGTCAGTTAAATTTAAACACCAGATAGCTAAGAACAGATGTAACTTCCATCACTGTCAGCTGGCACATTGCTGGAGTGAAGAAACAAAATGCAAGGTATTAACCAACAAGGTCCAAACTACTATATTGTCATCCTAATGGCAATTAAAGTGCACATGGCAATAATACTACCTCTCTATTACTTGAACCAACAATACCTTAATCACTCCCAAACCACAAATTTAGTAATTTAGGTAACTGGAATTAAGGAAACAGTAGTAGGAATTAGCATGTTTCTCGAACAACAAGGTTTTTGGTGAAATTATCACTGTGTTTACTTTATGCATTACCAAGACAGGAGATCACAGACTCAAAGCATCATATAGTGTGAGCATTTCAGTGGGTGAACCATAAACTAGTTAGTGCTTCACTCTTGATTGCATATCATATATGTTATGCTGTTGGGTTAACTGGTTATTATTCGTTTTATCAATTGAGATAAATCAAAGGTAAGCATATGTTCTATTCTTCAGATCTCAAGGCAAAGTAATGTATCAAATTCTCAATAGCTCACATGGACAAAAGAAGCAAAAACAAGTTTCTATGTTGTACTGCGTAAAGGAATTTGCAGAACGTCCTACCCGCATCATATATTTTCACCTCATCATATGACTGGAAAGGGGGGAGGGAAGGACAGATCTTCTTGTTATTGTGCTAGTTTTTGTCTAATAGTCAAATCAAATAAATATGGCTGGCCTGCTGAAATACTGATATTCATGCTACCAAAAAGAAATCCCTAGCCAAACTAGAAATTGGGAACCAACTGCCCATTTTATTAGATCCATGAAATTTAACAACATATAACAAGGTTAAAAACATTGCAGAACTTACCCGGAACAAGTTGAAATGATTGAAGCAGCTATGCTAGAAAACTAGAAACAGCAACGGGTCGTATGAACAATCTCCGTCTGGCCCAAGAACCAACCTCGAGCCTCGTTAGAGTTTAGTCCATCGACGAACTAATTGATCTCTAACGAGACAGCGGTTAGTTCTCCCCCACAACCTCCGAGCAAGGGAGATTCCCCCTTAGTTTATTAATACCATCTACCCATGCTATAATCCCCTCAATTATTCAATTAGTTTAAGGTAGGTACGATCTGTGTTTCCGCAACCACCAAAACACTCACATGATTGCCAGTAATAGCCAAGCTCCGGCCAGCCTGCCTACCCCGCCACCCGTTGACCTTAATTTGGGCCAGCCGCAGAGGCTAAGAATAGACGGATTTCTACGGCGAGTCAAAGATGAAGATAACACGAGTTTCGCAGCCAGTTAAACCCCATCAATCGGCACGCCCTCCCGCCGCTGGCGCGGAATCACTCCGCGGCAGGCTAGCTGGATGGGCGGATCGGGGCATCCATCCCAGCAAGCGAGATCCGGATCCGATCGCTCGGAGTCGGAGCCGTAGCAGCAGAGAAAATATCATGTCCTACTCCTACGTACCCCGCGCAACGGAACTCGCTCGCTCTCCGAACAACCCGTGCAAGGAAGCAGGACAGGGATTCCTTACCAGCAAGCGGAGAAGTCGGGCTGTGCCGGGGCGGATCCCCGCTACGCGGCGGTCCCCTGGAGGAGAGGAGGCAGAGGACGGCAAGGACGGGCGCTAGCCTGCTCGGGAAGGGTCCCTTGGTGGGCGGTGGCGTGTGCTCCGTTTCGCCGGGGGCTGGGAATGGAAGCGCGCGCGTGTTCCGTGGCAGGTGTAGTAGGGAAAGGGAAGGAAAGGGGAAGGCAACGGCGGAGGAGGATTTGATCGGCTTGGCGTTTGGGACAATTGGGCCGGACGGCCGCGGGCGCAACGGTGAAGGCTGAAGACTGACGGCTCTGTACCTGGAGAAAAACGTGCCGTGTACTTTTTCCACGAGTCTGACATCGCGGCCCGGATCTTCTGCGCCGATCGGCGTATTTTAGGGGAGGCTAGATGGGCGAAACTTCCCAGTTCGAAATGAGCTGCAGACGAGCAGCGTGTGAGCAAGATTGCCAGGCCCTCCTACGGCTGTCAGTCGAAAAATGATTGGCTTAAGGTTTTGCACAAAAATATTTTTAAAAAAAACATTTTGCATAAAAGTCTATGGGCCGAAGTTTACGTCCTTGGTTGATCCTGCCGCCGCCTCGGACAGGGATTGATGGCAACGTCATCTCTTGGGATTCATGTCCGTCCACGGGTGGTGGCTGGTGGGTGATCGCACGCACCAACGGAAGACAGCGGCGTCAGTTGTGTGTTGGGAGGTTGCCGTGCACGCAAGCGGAGAGATTGGTCATCACACCACCGCACGCGGCCCGTGACCCGTGTGCCCGTCTGCTAGGCTCTGTTCCAAACTGGGCCTAGAATGGGCTGCTGGACCAGGCTATCATCTCATTGATGTCTCTGCACAGTTAAAAAAAAGGCTGTGGTGATTTGATCCAACCCAAGAAGACCCGCGCCTTAAATTGGCTGTCCGGCCCGATATATCCTTATCAGGAATTCAAGACACTGTCTGAGTGGGAGATGGCTGCCAACCTGAGGTCTATTTTTGTATTAGAAAGATAGAATTTGTGGGTTTTGTCTCATAGGAGAGCTTTCATGTTCAGAGTTCAGTGTGCTTTTAAGGATAATCATCCAAACAACTCCTTTCTGTTCCTAGAAATGAAACCGTGCAACTCAAGACTCCACTCCGCAAATAGGCGCTTAGATTTCCCATGTTCACATGAAGAACAAAATATGCTACAACGTTCACATTGATATATAGACTATTTGGTGTGTGGTTAGGGTGTGACGATGTGGACTGACCAAATAAGACTACAAAATAATTGTCATTTGCCGAGAGGAACAAAGTTTTATGTTGCTTATTTTGGTACGGCGTATTAGAACATTGTGGATTGATATGATTAATTTATACTATGTAGCAAAATTATAGTTATACAAAAAAAATATTTTGTACATTAATATATAGTTGTTACATACTTGTATGGAGTTATATGTTCGTCCTTATAGGAGTTCATAACACCAACTCCATTTTCAAATCTGAAAAACGAGCCCATCAAAATACCTCACAACTATATATACGGTATATCTGTGTATGTGTATCGAAATAGCATCGATTTTTTTTCTATAATTAAAAAACATGTACAATGGTTTCAATTTTCCAGTTCCACCATTGCAAGCGTTCTTGGCTATTTCCTATTCTAGTTTGTGTATTGAAGGTTCCTGTTTGTCATTTTATCAGGGCCAGAGTCGTATTCCTGAAACTGTTCTAGCTTATCCCTATCAGTGCAACCTGGATCCACGGTGATGTGGAACGAAACGACGTTTCGGATATGGCCCCCAAATCGAATGGCTTTGAACTATTAACAAGACTTTGTTTCTGGACGGGTGCTATTGGCAACAGCCGACACTGTGGAAGTGTATATGATGGTTCGGATCATGCTGACAGCTTGCTTCAGGGCACGTTTTGTGCACGAGAAAAACTATATGGCTTTCAGGTCATATGTGGCTGTAGAAAAGGGTTTAGTTGTGGAGCTTATGCTCCCACTGGATACTGAAAATCTCAAGACGTGCTGTTTGTCGAGTCCCACAACACTCAAATCTGAAAGCACCTTTCTATGTTTGGTATGCTTTTGTCAAAAGCAATCATGGCACTAAATCATTGGGAATTGATTCGAAGTGACAGATTGTAACGTTTATTTTTATTTTTGTATTATGTTCGAAATTTGCATGCAAATGTATGCTCCTTCTGTCAAATTTTGATAATAGAAAAAGGTTATAAGAAAGAAAAGCAGGGAGCAGACCTACCTTAGCTAGTAGTATTGGCTATTGCTGTCAAATACCGGATTCGTTTTCCTAGAGGTTTAAGACCAAAGAATTTGCTGCAAAAGGTCGGCTTTTTTGACTTATCTTCGGCCAGGTTCAGCTGTTTTTACAGGGTACAGTGACAGATGAAGCAAGTGGTGGGGAGATTTGGCGCTATGATGCTGGTATGCGCTATACCTATTACCCTGCACTTGGCTACCTGCACAATGCATGGACAAATTTTAACCGTCAGCATCCTTCGTGTGCCCAGCCACAGTGTGACACTGACAACAACACAAGCATGTCATTGTCGGCGTATAGGACGAAAAAAAAAGGCAGCAAGTATTATAGACCTAACCAACCCTATCACAGATGCATGGATCGCTCACTTATCTGCCATTGCATGAGGCTTAACGGCTTATCTCATTCTGTGATCAACGCATGTCAGCCACGGAAAGGCCTCCAAAAATCACGGGCACGGTAGTGCAGGTCCTGAGCCAGGGAGTTTTGATCTGTACTCATCAGAATCCAGGAGGTGCACGCCATCGATCTCCACCACCTGCAGCCCTGCAGGCACACGACGATTCCCAACAGCTACCAACCACCGGAGCAACCACAGCCGCAGGCCCGCAGTGCTAGCCGAAACCTCGACGGGTCAGGTCGCCGTACCGGTGCTCTGGATCTCTTCCTCTTCCGCCCCCGCCTCGTCGACGTCCAGACTCCGGACCGCACCTCCTCTCTCCGTCGGAGGCGACGCGAGTGACGGCTCGAGCTGTCATGCAGTTGCCGTGGGCCGTGGCTACAGCTACTATACCTCCGGCGCATGCACCCGTCCACTTCGCCGTCCGTCCGTCCGCGCGCGCGAGCGGCGGACAGAGATCGGGGGTGGTGGTGGGGCGCCATCGGAGGGTGACGGCCGGGCTAAAGGGAGTAGGAGGCGCCGCTCGCCGCACGAATGCCACGACAGCAACGGCACGCGCTTGGTCTCAGGCGAGCGGCAGGTCGGTCGAGTTTTCGTACGCAGCCTGTAACCACCACCTAAAGTGCCCGGCTGGGGGTAGTGTGGAGATCGAATTAGGTATGTCACGCACCCTAGTGTCATGTCGCGCGGTTTACATCAAGAAACCGGTATGCCTAGCTAGCACTAGCAGCCTAGCCGTAACAAATTGGGAGAGCAAGCGGCCGGCGAGCAGGCCGGCCGGCCGGCGTTTTCCGTGGCGACCGAGCGCATGCTGTGACGCGACAGATTGGTGAGGTCTGGAAGATTTGCGGAATTGTTAGTTGTTGATCCGTGACGACGGCGACGATTAGGAGTAAAGCGAAAAGGTTAGGGAGGAAATGCGTCGTTTACACTAGATTAAGTGCTCTCCCGGACTGTAAAGTGAGCAATCAGGCTCCTGTCAGACGATCTGCTAGAATGCACTTAGCCAGCTGCTCCTTGGTGACCTGAAAACGCAGCTGCATGCGTGCCATACGTGTCTTCGAGCTAGAATAATAGTACCAGATATGTGTGGTATGCAGATCTCATCGGAGAGGAGCTACGAAAGTAATGATTGGAAGTCCTAATCCATGCTGGTTAAATAGATTTGAAATCGCTGTCTACTCATCGCTCTTTACTCATCTGAACGCACTGAAACAGGCTGGATTTGTTTAGCCTGGAAATTGTTCCTGTAATATGCAGACGTACCTCAGGTAGTCAGACGCCCTGTCCGGGTAAGTTTGCCGAATCAATAGCACGGGAGAAAAGGAATGAAATAGGAAAAGGAAGACAGTAACGACACGGATTACCTAATTCGGCCCCGCTTTATGAAATCGATCTTTATGCACTGGAAAAGCACAATGCAATTACTTACTTTATCAGTTTATCAAATGTTGGGTATGTTTTGTTTTGAGAACCTTACTTTATCAAATATACTATATCTGAATAATTTTCTCGAAAAAAATCTGGGACTATTCATCTACCTTTTGAGAGGGTATACTGATGGTTCATTTTAATCCGTGATACTCCTTCCGTCCCAAATTATTAGTTATTTTAATTTTCTAGATATATAGATTTTACTATGCATTATGTCTAGATGCATAGTAAAAATTATGGATCTAGAAAAGTTCAAACAACAATAATTTGAAATGGGGAGTACATCATTCATCAAACATGTTCCTCGTACATTCACGCACCACATGCTGCACGCCTAGCTACATGCCACAGACCCACAGTAGTGCAGACAAAAGCGGTGCCGATGCACACAATGCAACACACGCATCTGACAATGCTGTTACTCGGGCTATATGCATATTCCCTGCCATCATACCTGACTTGCCGACAAGAACGTTTGGGCGCATTCAACGGTACGCCCCCACACTGAAAGGGGCTCGTAGGAATGAATGAATGACAAGGATCACACTGCTGTCACGCGCTAGCCCGCGCTCCGCCCCTGCAGTGGTAAAGGGACTCGCGCCGCGGAGAACGGTAGGTCAGGATCCCTCCGACTATGCGAGCGTCTACCGGAGCAGCGTCGTCCAGTCCAGCAGTGTGCGAGAAGGAAAAAAGGGCTTCAGCGAAAGCTGCACATGTCGAACCAAAAGACGCCCGCGCGGGCAGGTTGCCGGGAACGCAACTTCACGGGGAGCCCCTCGCTCGTGCGCGGCCACTGTTGCGGATCGCTGCTCGCTGGTGTGTCGTGTCGGCCTGTGCGTCCGATCAGCGATTCCAAGACCGGTGATCAAACGACCGGAACCTGAAATAGTTCGCCCAACGCCTCCGTGTCGGGGCACAACAACCGCATGCACAGGCGGCGCCCGCCCGGCTCGGGCTCGTCGCAGTCGCGCGCACGGCACACGGGTCGCCAGCTGCCTATCCAGTGGCTGTGGCTGTGCGCTTGCATGCAGCGTGCGGTGCTCGCCCGCGTCTGCTGGCAATCTCCCGGGTCCCGCCGGAGTGGTGGGGGACGCATGACCGGCCGAGGCGCCGATCGGGTGGTCGACGCCGACGTCGTCGTCGGAACCGGTCGCGGTCGATGGGGCCGCCCGCCCGGCCTGGCGATCGCGAGCGGAGAAGTGGGGCGTGACGGGGCGGGATGGCGGGCACGCGTGCGAGCGATAAGCCAACCACAGGGCGCGCGCGTACGCCCTGATATTCCCCTCCACTTATACGCGTGCCGCGCGCGCTGGCGAACAGAGGGAGCAGAACGGAGGACGCTCCCCGCCCGTCCCGGCAGATCGCGGGGGCGAAACGATACGGGTGCCGATCGACGTGGGCGGCCGCCGGCCGGCGTTCGCCACGCGGTGCTCCTGTACGTCCATGGCGAACTCGGCGTCCAAAGATGGGAAGCAGACGACGACGACGGGATTCGGGATTAGGGATGAGTCTGGGCTGCTGCTTTTGGCCTAACAAGAAAGGCAGAAACGCTCGGCCGGCTTAGTTGGCGTTCGATCACCAGCAATTCTCAGCGCGTGTGCAGTGCATGTATCTGAGGATACATACTAGAGTACGTTTTCACATTGGATGATCTGCAGATTTGGTTTTAAAATTCGTCAAAGGTGGCGGGGGATTGGAGTAGTGTCCTCCCGGTAAGCTTTGCTTGATGTGCACTTCACGGTGGCCTTTAGGACTCCAAATGGTCGCCGGGTTATTAGTCATTGCCAACGTGCTGCAATCGTATCGTAGTGTGTCCGGGTGAGAAGCTCAGAACGTGCAGCTCGTCAGAGGGCGCCCCGCGGAAAGCAGGCGTCGTCGCTCGACGCCATTGGGCCGCGGCAAAAGCGTGCTCCTACTTGCTCTTTTCTGTTGCGGGTTCACTAGCTATAGCCCTGTCTGCTCCCCGCCGGTTACTTTTGGGAAATCAGCTATGCTGCTTGCTTGATATGTAAAGTAAAAGGTAGAACAGTAGATGGAGAGGTTTTGTCAGATTGTAATCGCCTGCGGCCATTGCAGCGCAAAGTAGCAACCTGCACTGACGACACAAAAGATGGCCGTGTGCCGGGCTGGGCACAAGGAGCAAGCACTAACAAGCGGATGCAGACCTAAGGCAAATCCGGCTCCGCCCAAGTCTAGGGCTGGGCTCGGGCAGATCGTAAGCCCTAGCCTGAATCAACAGGGCACTAGTAGTTCGTGCAGCTACTGCTGGTATACGCTGCCGCGGCTGGAGCTCCAGGGAGAGGGGCAATCAGTCGATCCGTTCGGCTATGGGCTATGCTTTGGCTTTGCTGATTGCTGAAAACAGCTGAGACCTCCCTTGAGCGCCGCAAGTGGACATTGGACACCGCGAGAAGACAGGACGGGGATTTGACAGCCCGCGGCGACTAACACCCAGATCATAGAGGCGCCACATCAAAGCTGACGGACCCCCGCGGCCCGCGCGCGCGTGTACGCGATTGCCAACCTGATCGCAGCCAAACAGTGGCCAACGGTGAGCTGTAAAACACGCGGGCGCTCTGAGCCACAGAGCCCGCGGCCAGTCCCCGCACTGCTCACTGACACCGAGATCGGCGGGGCCAGCGCAGGCCGGAGCGCCACCGGCGAATTCGCTGCCGCCGTGCGCTCGCGGCGAGAGCGACGAGTGCGCGGGGGGCTCAGGGACCGGCGGTAAAACCCGGTGGCGCATCGGCAGCCACTGCCGCCGGTCCACCGGTGTCGACGCAACCTCCGACAGCGAGCGGCCGAGCGGCGCGCCCGCGCCCTCGTCCACAGAAACTTTACCTGTAGGTGGCGGTAAACGCGCCGCTCCCTGTTGATCTACAGTCCTGAATCAAATCCTCGATCCCCTGCGACCGATGCTTAGCCTGCGCCTGTCACGCCATGCATGTACCTGGATAATCTCTGATTCTGACTGATCCTGCGCCACCTGAATAGATTCAGATATATATATGTATGTACATATATATATCCAAAGCATGAGGCCACCACCATTCCCAGATCAGTATCAGGTGCTTGAATAATTGTTATCCGGAGGAGATGCGCTTCAATAATTCAGTAACATTGGTCGAGGTCAGCTGCTGCTGCCACTGCATAATTGAGGGACGAGAACAAATAAAATTGAACCCTTAATTTTAGAAGAGATAAAACAATTAACTAAAGGTAAAAGAGAAATAATTGGGTATAGTATCTCGGTTTTACCACGCCCCGTCTATACAAGAAAAATACCTACTACATCTGTTCACCAAATACATGCCCAGGAAACACCCACGGCTTGCCAAACTTTGTTAGCTATATGCTTCACATTGCATACAGTCGTTTTCTTGCCAAACTAGGCCACAGTGTGGCGCATGATTTGTTTGCCATACAATTTGTTGCTGCCACGCTTTGCCTAACCTTTGCACACAACCATCTGATTTTGTACGTCTTTGACGACCATAATGTCACATACATAATTTCATGTACATCTTTTAAAACACATGTCACATGCATCTTAGCAAACATTCCGCCGCGCCTACAACTTTCAAAACAAATGTCATGTACGTCTAAAAAATATAACGTACGTAAGTCATGATTCTAATGCATATCATTTCAACTAGTATTAAATATTATAGGCTGACCTAGTAGTATATTGTATTTCTAAAGTCTATTATTTAAAGAAGTATTAAATAAATTGTAATAAGGTGTCCATTCATGGGCCTACCTCATATTGTACAGTACTTTGAAAAATCTATTAATTCAACTAGTACTAAATATTATCAGCCTACCTCGGAGTACACTATATTTCTAAAGTCTATTATTTCAACTAGTGTGGCCACTGAAATGCGGGTCGCCTCCCTCATATTATACTCTGTTCTTAAAGTTTATTAGTTTAATTATTAGTGTTAAATAAATTGTAATAGGCCCTTGGAAAGTTTGTTATATGTCACAAAACTACAGCCTACATCATATTTCATAATATCTCAGCGCAATTCCTCCGAATGACTAGCAAGACAATTAATCGTCGAATGAGTTGAGCCCATGTCAATGGGCACAAAACATGCATGCGGTTTCTAATGTTTCTAAGAACTTAATGTCTCTTATCCACGATACTGCTTTATTCTATCTCTTAGAACCATATATATGTGCATTATCATGATTTGTCTTGATAAGTTATGTTTATTGCTTATTTGCATTTGTCACTTCCGCAAAACAAACTGACCCCTATCATGAATGTATGTTACACATGTATAACCAACTCTCATGTCCAACAATTAGTTACATTTTTCCATTACATGTCATGTCAGGACACTGTTATTAAAATGTACAACCCATTCACATTTCAGGTACTATCACTAAATTGTGTCATAAAACATCATGCACACTAGTCATGTTATGAAAGTTTGAAATGGTGAGCATCCACGATAGAGCTGCATATAGCTTGTTTTGTTTGTTTTTGCAAGTTTGTCACGCATACAATGTTAGGTGTATAACGTTAAGGTTACCTACAGCTTCACTCGCAAAAAAAAAAAGGTTACCTACAGTTTTCCCATGTTTGTCATATGACTTGTCACACACCCGTCGCATCAGATGATCAGCTCAAGTTAGTTCAGCTCGATTTAATAGGTGATGGATAATTAGGCTACATTAGGTTAGTTAGATCTAATAGGTAGTTTTTTCCCTATTTATCCCATTTCTTAAAATAAAAAATATAAAAATTGTAACAGTTACGTTCAAAGAGTTAGAGCAATTCCTTTTGTTACCTTTTTTAATACTTTTTTCAATCGTGTCAACTTCAGATTTTCTAAATAGATGATCCACATCGTATTGTGACTTATTCTCTCGTTGCAGAATCGCGCATTGGAGCCGATTCTTTGTGCAGCAGCTTGGCCCGTCTGTCATCACTATATCCTGTACCAAAATACATTCGGTTTACACGGGCAACGTAAACTTTTTGGGCATGGCAAAACACGGCCGAATGCACAGTAGAATGCCACTCCTGCAGCAGTCCTGATGTAGGCTTGCAGAGCGAGCAACAAGGCACGTCTTTGACGCGCGCTTCTTGCCACGTTTCGCGGCAGAAGCGATTCTAAGAAGGAATCACGGCTGTCACTCGGCTAAACGCAGACCGGTAGCGCTACTAAAAAAAAGTTTATTCGGTCAATACTGCCGGTACCGGCAAGCGACAAGCCCACGGCCAGTACGAGAGTTACTGAAACAGAACATGTTTGCCCGCGCCACCATCCCAAATTCAACCAGAGAGGTTGAGTAAAGCGTGCCGGGATTTACCAAGAACGGGCCGAGTCCCTTGCGTGACAGAGCGGGGCTCCGCGCGGACGGGGCAAAAAAACACCCCCCGAAAAGATGGAAGGGGAGAAATAGAAAAAAAAGATAGTAGCAGGGGCGGCGACGGTCACCGCTGATCGCGACGCCACCTTGTGGTGCATCTACCTAAGATACCTGCACGAGTGACATCACGTGAGTAAGACTTACACTCGCCCCAGCCAGCCTCTTTTCTTTTTTGCTTCTTTTTTGTTTCTGCACGTTAAGCTGTAAGCCACGCTGCCCGGCGGCCCCGGCCCTTTCCGAGCTCTATAAATCGCACCAACCCCCTCTCCCTCGCTCTACCACCATCAGGTCCATCCATCGCCATCCTCTTCCTCTCGCCCGGCAGGCCTCCTCACACAAGCAGCTAGCTAGCTTGCTGCCTCGGCTTCTCGCGCTGCGTGCACACGTCGGTAGAGGCGATCGACTAGCTTGCTCGTGAGTGAGAGGAGGGGAGAAATGGTTAGTGCGAATACACTCTCTGGATCGTTCTTGATGCAGCCATCATGCATGCTGCTTAATTTTCAGCTGTTCTTTTTTTTTCTTCATGAAGTTCTCTTAATAGATGATGGGCATGTGTGTGTATGAGCTTTAGAGTGAGACACTGGCAGTAACTAACAGTATCTAGCTCGATTCTTGCAGTCTGCCATTAACGACGGGGGCATGAAGATGACGGTGATCCTCGTGGAAGACGAGGAGACAACGATGGCCGCGCCGGCGCCGATGCCATCCACCAAGTGCTGCGAGTATACCCTCGACGGCTCCGTCGACATCAAGGGCCACCCCGCCGTGAAGGGGAAATCGGGAGGATGGCTCGCCGGCGGCCTCATCCTCGGTATGTATAATAATTCTGCTGCTCAACCCTTCCTGCCCTTCTTGCTTTCTTACTAAAAATTTGAAATAAAATCCGCTGTTAATTATCACCTACTAGCTAGCAGCACGCGACAAATTCATTTCTAGCAACAGGGAAACAAAAGGAGAAAACTTTTTACGCTGTGGCCTTTCGGCCGGTTAACTCTTGCAACACACATGAATGCACGATCATCGATCGAGTTGCTCTGAAGTGCCGCTGCCCGAAGTGGCGGTGGGGCGCCAGGTCTTTCCTATGCGGGATCCTGCATGCTGCTGAGCTAGCGTGAGGTGACATCGGCCATGCACCGCAGCGCTCGGAACCGGGGGGCTCCCGGCCACGGGGAGGCTGCTTGCACGCATTACTCATGCCACATCAGGATCCCATTAGGGGATGGAGGTCCATGATCCACCAGCTGCCAGCCGATCTGCGTGCCCTGTCGTGATGTGTGGCTGCCGCGCGCAGGCCCAAGGCCGGCCGGCCACCGGAACGGCTAAAGCGACGCGCTCCCCGGCTGGCTGTTCGCCCGGTTCCGCATTGCTTTCGATCGGAGCCCCCCGAAAGCCGAGCCTCCCCATACTGTTTGCGTGCTTGTCGAGCACCTTTTTGCCGGTACTGTGTGTGTGCGGGCGTACGTCGACGTCTGTCGATTGGCAAACGGACCTAATTGGCACGTCGTACGACTTGGTTAGTGGGGATCGATCGAATCGACTGTTGCTGACGGTGGTGTGTTTGTGGCTGCAGTGAACCAGGGCCTGGCGACGCTGGCCTTCTTCGGCGTGAACGTGAACCTGGTGCTGTTCCTGACGCGAGTGCTGGGGCAGAGCAACGGCGACGCCGCCAACAACGTCAGCAAGTGGACGGGCACCGTGTACATGTTCTCCCTCATCGGCGCCTTCCTCAGCGACTCCTTCTGGGGGCGCTACAAGACCTGCGCCATCTTCCAGGCCATCTTCGTGCTCGTAAGTAGTCGCACAGTGAACAGTTAGTTGCTGATGTGTACGTGCAAGCAGACACATGCTCTGTGTACGCTCGTAGCACAGTATCGATTTCGTCCCCATGGAAAGCTATTCGATCCGATCGAAGTGGATCGCCGCCATGTTGTACTGTACGTACGTGGATCGATCCAAGATTACAGGGCTGACCACGCTGCTGGTGCAGGGCCTGGCGCTGCTGTCGGTGTCGTCGCGCCTCTACCTGATCAGGCCGGAGGGGTGCGGGATGGAGCAGGCGCCGTGCGGCGAGCACTCCGGCAAGGAGCTGGGGATCTTCTACATCGCGCTGTACATGATCGCCTTCGGCAACGGCGGGTACCAGCCCAACATCGCCACCTTCGGCGCCGACCAGTTCGACGAGGAGGACCCCGCCGAGGCACACTCCAAGGTCTCCTTCTTCAGCTACTTCTACCTCGCCCTCAACCTCGGCTCGCTCTTCTCCAACACCTTCCTCAGCTACCTCGAGGACGAGGGCAGGTGGGCGCTGGGGTTCTGGGCATCCACCGCGGCCGCCGCCACCGCGCTGCTGCTCTTCCTCAGCGGGACGCTCCGGTACCGCTACTTCCAGCCCGGCGGGAACCCGATCGGCAGGGTCTGCCAGGTCGCCTTCGCCGCCTGCAGGAACTGGAAAGCCGGCGCGTCGGCCGGCGTGGTGGTCACCCTGTACGAGGACGACGAGAAGGCGGATGCCGGTGGCAGGAAGCTCCTGCACACACAGGGCTTCAGTTTCTTGGACCGCGCGGCGCACGTGGACGCGGACACCAAGCTCGGCGCGCGCGACCCCTGGAAGCTGTGCACGGTGACGCAGGTGGAGGAGGTCAAGAGCATCCTGCGGCTCCTCCCCATCTGGCTCTGCACCATCCTCTACTCTGTCGTCTTCACCCAGATGGCCTCGCTCTTTGTCGTGCAGGGCGCCGCGATGCGCCGCACCACCCCGTTCGCCGGCTTCTCCGTCCCGCCCTCCAGCATGTCGGCCTTCGACATCCTCGCCGTCGCTACCACCATCTTCCTGTACCGCCGCGCCATCTGCCCGTTCCTGGCGAGGCTCACCGGGCGCCCGGCCGGCCCCACCGAGCTGCAGAGGATGGGCCTCGGCCTGGTCGTCGGCGCCCTGGCCATGGCCACGGCCGGGACGGTCGAGCACTTCAGGAAGGCCGGGGCCACCACGGCGATGAGCAGCGACCTGCACATCATGTGGCAGGTGCCGCAGTACGCGCTGATCGGCGTGTCGGAGGTGATGATGTACGTCGGGCAGCTCGAGTTCTTCAACGGCCAGATGCCCGACGGGCTCAAGAGTTTCGGGAGCGCGTTCTGCATGATGTCCATGTCGCTCGGCAACTACTTCAGTGACGTCATCGTGAGCGCGGTGACCAGGGTCACCACGACGCGCGGGCGGCCAGGGTGGATCCCGGGAGACCTGAACCAGGGACACCTCGACAGGTTCTACTTCCTGCTCGCCATGCTGGCCGTCGCGGACTTCGCGGTGTACCTCGTGTGCGCGAGCCGCTACGGGAGCGGCAAGGTGGACGGGAGGAGCAGCGACGACGAGGAGGAGGAGGGGACGGCAGGTCAGGTGGCATCCCCCGGTGGCGAACGCATGGCATGACTGCCTTGGGCGCGTGTCGCGCGTCGTTCTTGAGATGGAGACCGGACTCTTGAGGGGAACCGGCCGGTTTAAGCACCACGAGTCTTTCATTGATGATAGGACAAGCATGGGGAGGGGATCCTGATACGACTAAAGAATAAGAACCAGCAGCAGTTTAGATACAAGCATGTTGTTGTGCCGTGTATAACGTATGCCTTGATTGTTGTTCGCATTTTTTGGCAAATGTAACAAGAGACCACGACTGTTACTGACCAGTCCTGTTATTTCCACCATTGCTTCATCTACTGAAAGAATGATTGACTGAAAATATAAGCATCTATGATATGTTTCACAACAATGAATCTAACCAATTGATTCCGCACATATTTGACAGCTCGTCCACTACGAGACTATCCAACACCTCTGCCTCTTAACTCTACTAATCGGGCATCCTTCACCACATGCGCCTTGCCAATCATCATTCACCTTTAGTGCCGAGCTTGAACCCAAGAATCTTAACCCCCTCGACTCTAACTCTAACCCAAACACCTTGTCTTCGCCAGAGTGCACTCGAGAAGACAATCAGGGCCACGTTGTAGGGCGTGGAGAGGAGAAAAGGAAAAACTTCAAGGCCATGGCAAAAGGGACAAACATCTTAACATTGTATCGTATATATATTTGTTTTATTTTCACTATGCGGTGGTAGTTGTACTTGAAATTCTAGATCATAAAATTGGGTGTAGTATGATGAAAGGATCTTGCAAATTAATATAAGGGTACATGATGTGGTTGAGCTGTTTATATTGTACCATTCAATCATGAGCAGGAAGTATCAGAATGGTCCCATGCAAATGCACATAATCTTGGAAGTAAGGTTTACATACACAACTCATACCTTCTTTCATATCTATTGTGAAAAGTACTAGGCAACAATATCCATGGCAAACATGGGAAACCAAAACTATAAACAAGATACGTACAAAGTCCTACAGAACAAATCATAAGCTACATTTTAACGCGTTCCAAACTTTAATACGATTTTTGGAGTTTCATTTTGCAAGCATTTAAGATTTAGGACTAGACTTTTGAACCTCAAGACAGTCTATTGGCATGTCAAATGTCAAAGCCATATTTATGAGTTTGAAGCAATTTTACAAATGACACCAAGTTTTAGAATGTGGTTTATAATTTTCAAAAATGTTTCATTAAAATAATGTCCACAACTGACTCAGAATTCATGGTGAATAAGGTTAGTAGATGAAAGTAGAATTTTTCCCTAGAGAAGAAGTTTCTCTTTCCTTTCTATGAGGAAAAGTAAAAAGACACTCGAGTTATATTTGCTAGTTCACGAACATGTATTCCTGCACAGACTAATAATTTTATGAGATATAAGTATTATAGATTGATTAAAACTTAGGGCTTATAGCCAATAACCAAAATTGTTTATCTTTCACTCTTTCTCATTACTAAATGTACAATGTACATATATATACATACTCATCTTTATTGAATTGTGGTAGTTAGTAATTAATCTATATACTTTTCATCCACATCCATAGTTTTTCCCCACTCTACGTCACACCTGCATATGTATTTGATAGTTTTTTAAATGAACCTTTAATGTGAGCTACGCATTTAACATGAAAAATCCACGTTCGCAAATCGCATCGCTTCCTCTATACATGTATACACAATTTATATATTAGCGCACATCGTTTAAACTATTATTTTTATATAACAATGAAGGAAATGCTCCAAAAAGACCAATGAAATAAATAGCTAGGCAAATCATATAAATGTGCACTTGAAGATATTTTCATAATAATATATGTAATTAATTTAAATTCAAATTTAGATGCCACTTAGGTTGTTTTTAAAATAGCATACATGTTTAATTTAGATGCAAATTAGGGTGTACTTTTCTGTAATTGAATAGGTGGGAAATTTAAATAAAAATTAAGAGTTATTTCAGGATATTTTTTGTAAGGACAGAAACGCATGATTTAAATATAGATGCATGGAGTTACTTTAGATTATTTTTATAGTAGCAGAGGTGTGTGCTTTTTAGAAAAGATGATTGCTATAATGATATTATGATTAGAGTCTAAAAAATTGGTGCCTTATATTTGTGATTTTTATTTTTTTCTAGCGTATCCCACGAGGAATTAGTTAGTAACGGTAGGATATAAGATTTTTTCATATGTTTTTGAGGATAATAAGATTTCTTCATATTATACGAGGCGGGCCTGGTCTGGGCCCAGTATCGGGCGCCGATGCTCACTAGTCCGGCCCGTTAGTCTACCCACGTAATACCCGGCCCATCCGCCCAGGTCCAGAGCCCAATCTCCCATCCTCCCGATGCGTCCTGCGACTCTGCGCCCCCCGACGGCCGTCCGCCCGTCGCGTCGCTTCGATGCCCCCCTCGCAGTCGCGACTCGCCTCCTCCTCCCCGTTCCCCATTCATCCTAAAGGCCTAAACCCTAGCCTCGCTGCTCCCGCGCTCCGGCCGCCGGTGCGTCCCCTTCTTCGCCGGACGCCGGCGCCGGTGCAAGGACCCGCCGCCGCCAGCGCATCCCGTCCAGGGCTGCACGGCCACCTGCGTCCTGTGGGCTGTGCGCCCCCAACGCGAGTTCGACGCCGACCAGCGCCAGGTCGACGCCGTCTGCCCGTCACCACGGGTGGCAGCGCCGCCGGACGGCGCCCTCCAGTGCGGCAGCGCGTGCTGCTCCGGTCTCGCGGCTCCCAGATCCCGCCGCGGCACCCGCAGGTTGGTACTTTGACTGTGGCATAGTTTAATTTCAACCTAGCTGGACTCTTAGACTTGCATGCTCGCGCCATTTCTGAGGCCGCCGCCGCTGGACGCCACTGTCATAGCGTGGGATCCGATCCATCTTGTGTTGGATGCTTCTTGTTTGTTGCTAGGACCCCTAGCTTCCTTGGACGGATTGCTCGTTTTGTTATGCAGAATTTCTTTACCTTTATTGCGGCGATCCTTGAACCAATTTTTATATTTTTCTCCTCTCCAATCCATCCACACTGTTGTGTAGGTGATTTGGTTTATTTTCCGAGCTTTTGAGGCTTCAAGAGAACCTCCACGCCTAGTCAGCCGCTAGCTGTATACTGGGGCTTCTGCCAGCAGTTATTTATCGGCACTGCTCTGCCTGGGGGCTTTAGCCATTTTCAGTGGAGTTTGTGTTGTTAGTGATTAGGGACTTGCGGTGTTTGGGTTTTGAGGTTCCATTGCGTGTAGTTGTATGTTACGAGGCAATGCCGTATGGATTTGTAGTTTGAACAATGCCAATGTGGCTATTCTGCATGATCCTAGGGCTAACATGATGTCAGTACCTTATACTTCTGTCACTTGAGTGGGAAATTTATCATATCTGAGAGGCCCTGAAGTCTGAATGGTGTTGTACCTTTTATACATATCATTGGGATATTAATTGATTTCATCAAAGTCGTCGCCGGCCTGTATTAGCTCAATGCATGATTCATTAGCTCAGTTAGTGTCATGATATGGGGATATTGTGTCATGGCTCTGTCAGTTGGCATGGAGTGTTAGTTCTGTAGCCAAGCTTTGAAATAGTATTTATCTGCAACTTCACGAATTACTTGATTAGATAGCTATGGCATGGATTTAGTGCTACTCGGAACTAGAGGAAATGTTACTCTGCTACGTAGCTGTGGGTTTTCTTTTAGCTGTTTCCATGATTGAAATACGAAAAAACAGGCGTCGCAAGCGTGTGTCTGACCACGAGTTTTAGGTTGATTGTCGGATGAGTTGTTCTTCTTTTGCCTTTCAGTGTATAGGTCCACCTCCTCCATTTTCTTATTATTCTAGCTGTTGACTGTGCTCTTGGTCTTATTTAGTGAATCAGAATGCCAAATAGCTACAGAACGTAGTTAATCCAGGAACTAGTCCTAAAAGTGTGGTACGAATGGCTTTGATGTTCATGTGAATTCCTGTATGTTAGCTGATAATTCTTGAAAAAATCGTCACAAAGGATCAAATGGGGAGTGTGAAAAGTCATCTTTTTTTTTGTCATGCTTTAATATTAAGACCTATTGGTGTTTCAGAAATATGCACCACTATTGCTTGGAGTTCTGCTTTCCCTGCAGCAATAAAAAAATCATCATACTGCATCATCTGCATTTCGCCACATTTGCAGCATTTTTCTTGTTATTCACTACAAATCACTACAGTTTCACAGGTACTAACTAATTCGGTGACAGTTACTGTACTGTTGGTGTGCCAGTCCCAGTTTGCTGCACATGCCCTATGATATGAGATAGTCTTGTGAAAGAGATTGGAAAGATGGCATCGAAAGGTCCCCGGTCAAAGCTAGACCATGAGACAAGAGCTAGGCGTCAGAAGGTTAGTTCACAGAATTGATAGTTCATGAATTTATCGTGTCGTCTCTCTTCATTTCCTGCACAGGTTTACTTGGCATATTATACTTAAACCTTTATACTGCCATTTTTTTATGGTGTCATGGCCCTAATGGGGGAAGTGTTGTTCTTTATACATTTTCTGTCATTGTTTAATGTCAGTAAATTCTATACTCAGTTTACCTTTTGGTTTTGATTACATTACCTGAAACTATGATCTCATTGGTACAGGCTCTTGAACACCCAAGGGAGCCTCGACGGCCAAAAGTTCACTGGGACCATGTTCTTGCTGAGATGGTGTGGCTGGCAAAGGTTGCTTGCTATCATTTTATGTTTCAAATTGCAATCCTTCTACCTCATTGAGGAAAAGCGCTTTGGTTTATCATGAAATTGTAACTATAATTTTTTGGGGGCATGCTTAAATTTGTATGTTGCAGGAGTTTGATTCTGAAAGAAAATGGAAGTTTTCTATGGCAAAAAAGATTGCTCAAAGAGCCAACAAGAGCATAGTTGACCAAGCAACAAAGGGGGAGCGAAAACAGAAGGTTTGGCTCATCTGTGTTATATATCTCATCTATGAAATATTAGCTATATCTATTTTCTCAGTTTGGTGATTTTTTTTCTTACAGGAGGAGGAACATAGAATGAGAAAAGTCGCCGTTAATATTTCTAAGGATGTGAAGAAGTTCTGGATAAAAATAGAAAAGCTGGCAAGTTCATTTATTCTTTTTAATGTCATCTATTACTGTAAAACATGCTTTAGGATATTCCTTTTTCGAAGAAATTTAGCTATATTGTTTTGGTTTGAGGAAAGCAGGTTGTCTATAAGCATCAACTGGAGCTTGAGGAGAGGAAGAAAAAGGCCCTTGATAAACAGCTTGATTTCCTTTTAGGTCAAACTGAAAGGTATGTCAGTTTCACTTTTGTTCATTTGACATGTAGAAGTTTTTAATTCCTATCTGTATATTGATGTCCTGTCCTGTTCCTTGATACGATTTTCACCAGGTATTCGACAATGTTGGCGGAAAACCTTGTGGACATGCCCTATCCCCAGAAACTGGAAAACGGAACTTTGCAGACAAATCAATCATCTCATCCTGAGGAAGTAGCAGAAGAGAATGTAAATGCAGCAATAACTGATGATCCTGGTTTGTAGCTTAACGATGTACTTTGCATCTCAAAGATCTTTTTTTTTCTTTTTCTTGGTTTAAATGGTTTCTGTTTGCAGATAATATGGAAGTGGACGATGATTATGAGAGCTCCTTGGATGAAGAGCCTGTAAGCCATTTCAGTTACCTGGTTCAGTTTTTTCTTTTATTGAAAGTATAATTGTAGGGAATACTATGTATCAAGGCATGTTATTATATTCTGTTAGTGTGAGAATTCATTATATTGAATAGATTTTAACATTGCCTACCCCAACTTGCTTGGGACAAAAGGCTAAGTTGTAGTTGTTGAATAGATTTTAACATTCTGTTAGGTGCATGTACAAGAATGACACTTTGTTGCATATGAATCACACTTTGTATGTGTGAATGCTGCAGGAAGATGATGAGCACACAATTGATGAGGATGAAGCTCATATTACCGAAGCTGAGCGCAATGAAGAATTAGCTGCTTTACAGGCAGAAGGAGACCTACCACTGGATGATATTCTCAAGATGTATACAGAAACCAAAGGTGATCTCCGACAACAGTTCTCTTTTACCCACTTCCATACATAGAAGGGAACAGTTCTACGCACTACTTGACATCCAATTGATAATTTGATCAGTCAAATATTTCTCAGTTAGCAGGGAAAGCAGCCCAGACAGCAAAGACACATTAAGTAACTTAGGCTCGAAGAATTTGATTGTAGGTGAGATAGTGTAGAGACCCTCATGCATTAGTAAGATGATTTGCTTAGACTCCTGGATCACATTTCTTTTGATTGATGCAGATTTTTTTTTATTTGCCTTTTCAGATTCTTTGAACCAGGCTAATGGCTACGATCATGAAGAATCATATGACGATGGCAACTCGTCAAGTGACGATGGCAACTCTTCAAGTGACGATGGCAATTCTTCTGAGGAAGACGACGACGACCAATCTTATGCTGATTTTGTTAAGAAGAATCATGTACACTTCTGCATCTTATTTGTGCCCGTGTTGGGTTTATTCTTTATTCAATTTTTTGGATCCTGGACATAGAATTTTCTCTAACTATACCACCTTACTTTCTTAACCTTTCAGGGAAAAAGTAATGGCAATATCTCTTCTATCGATGAGCAGGCATGTTCTAATCATCTATATTGTTGTTTTATAGTTTCTTTCTCGTTCATCTTAATGTTATATATTTTCTTCCCAATCACTGCCTGATGATGAGCTCCCTGTTAATAATTCTTATGTGTGGTAAATGGGAGTAACTAGTAAGTGGTCTTTTGGAATCAGTTGCCTAAGTGGTATGAAACTGAGTTTTAACAGTAGCTATGCATGGACTACCCATGTATCTGCCCAACTTAGCTTCTTATCGAAGAGTGGAAAAAGAGTACCCCTATTTCATTTAGATATCGAATCAAGAAAACAGTGCCCCTATTTCATGAAATCTCCAGCTATTCAACCTCTACTGACAGCTTCAAAAACTATGTGGAAGAGTGGAAAAGATAGCAATAACTAGTACATTCTTGATTACTGAATGTGCATATTTAAGCTACAATTCCTAGTAAAATATAGATACAACCATGCACGTACCACTTATACATTGTGGCATGGAGGAGTAATTGGAAATATTAAGAAGGTCACAAGATTTTCAAACAAATTATTTCGGCAATGTCGATGTTGACTGATTTGCTCAATTATTTTCCACTAACTGTACCTGGGTGTCTGGCATCAGCTTTGGCTTCGTCATGGGTAGCAAAGCTAGATCAAGTGGTCTGTTTTTTAGGTGAACTAGATGAATGTTGGCCAAAAGCATAGTTTTTGGTTTTCCTATTTGTGGACTGTATGGTTGTGTGGTTAATATAACTGAGATTCTTTTTTCAGGAGGATGAAGACTATGTTGCTTCTGATGAAGATGAAGGAAAGGTAGCATATCCATAGTGAACTTGTTTCCTCATCTCTCTCTTGTTTCCTCTAATAGTTTTGCCATTACATCATACGACCTGGATGTGAGTTTATATTTGAAAATCAGGAAAACGTAGTTCATCCATTAGTAAAGTTGTCGTGTATGTCCCATGATTCATAATATTTGGTCATCTCTTTGACAGGATGATGAAGCAACTTTGTCTGAGGAGGAGGAGCTGGCAAAGAAAGAAGTTCCTGATCATCTAGACGAGGTGATTTCAGCCATCAATATGTAATATCATTGAATTGTTTGCATTGTCATGCATAGTTCCTTTTTTATTGCAACGAGCATAAACTTGGCAGCACACTAGTTCCTGGAGATTCATTTGTTAGCATTATCATATGCAATTATGCAAGGCTATCAATTTCCATATTCCAGAAGTTTGGATGTTTAATTTTGGATCTGAACTCTAAATCTGTAGTGCTGTGTATATCAACTATCTAGATATGAAATTAGTGAAAATTTTTGTTTGGGCACCTTGGTCAATGATCATACAAGTTTTGTTTCACATTTAATGTACAAAGATTCCTTTCGTTAGACGAATGCCACTTAAAAGTGCACAGTTTTGAGAAGGAATCTGACTCATACTTTAAATGCGACTGTGTATATATTAGAGATGCATCCATTTGTGGACTTTTTAGGAAAGTGCCCTTAGATTCTTGCAGCCATTAGGGACTCTGAGTAATGCTACTGGCCTTCTATACCTTTTGTCAGAATCTTTGCTCTCCCTCCCTCTCACAAACACACACACACATGCATGTACGGAGGGAGGGAGGGAGACGCACACAGTGAACTGGCATTTGACATTAAACCTTAATTCTAGGGTTTGCGATTTGACTGGTGAACAGAAACTAGCCAATTGAATGGGAGAACGTACAACTAACTGCAAAGGATATAGTGTCTATATTTAAATTAGGAGGATCACAATATATTATATTTTCAATAGAACAATGCCTAAAGGCCAAAATGCACAGTATATTAGTTTATGCAGAAGGGCCTGATGGCCAACATTGCTCCATCCAAAATTTTATGTAGCCAAGTCCTTTTTGTGATTTAAGGGTTTCGGAGGTTGGAATTGGACTAGGGCCATTTTTTGGTTATTAGTTCCTTATAAGCTCCCAATTTACTAGCTTTGCAATGACAGAGGTCCCACTAGGGTTCTGCTAACTATGGTTTGGTGGTCATATTTCCTTTATGCAGATTAAGTTATTGCAAAAGGAGAGTGAGATACCACTAGAAGAACTTGCGATGTACCAGAAGGTATACTTCGATTTTCCCACTTGCTTTCTTGACAATTCACTATGATCCATTTGTAATACCTTCTTTTATATTTAGGATGGCTATGCAGATCATGAAACAACGGAGTTGGAGAATTCACCCTGTCTTGTTGAAGAGACTAATACTGATATGTCTTTGGATAACCAATCTGCGAACATTTTAGAAGTGAACAGTGATACATTTGTGGATCACCTATCCATGGATGTGCTGAAAACTGAACATAATGTGAGTGCTAATTCTCTGCAATCAGAAATAGCACCAGAGCCTTGTGCACAACAAAATTTTGTGGAAGAGAACAATCTCACTGATGTTAACATGGTTAATGAAGATGAAAGTGATGATGTAATTGCTGACGCTGCAGCTGCTGCCAGATCAGCACAACCAACTGGTAACACCTTCATGACAACCAAAGTGCGCACAAAATTCCCATTCCTTCTTAAGCACTCGCTTCGAGAATACCAGCATATAGGGTTGGATTGGTTGGTTGCTATGTATGAGAAGAGGCTTAATGGAATTCTAGCAGATGAAATGGGTTTAGGCAAGACAATCATGACTATCTCCTTGCTTGCACACCTTGCGTGTGAGAAGGGAATATGGGGTCCTCATCTTATTGTTGTACCGACTAGTGTTATGCTAAATTGGGAGACAGAATTTCTCAAGTGGTGTCCTGCTTTTAAAATATTGACTTACTTCGGAAGTGCAAAGGAGAGAAAGCAAAAGCGTCAGGGCTGGATGAAACCAAATTACTTCCACGTTTGCATCACAACATACAGGCTTGTCATCCAGGACTCTAAAGTGTTTAAGCGAAAAAAGTGGAAATATCTTATTCTTGATGAGGCTCATCTGATAAAGAACTGGAAATCACAGCGATGGCAGACTTTACTTAATTTTAATTCGAAGCGACGCATTCTTTTGACTGGAACGCCATTGCAAAATGACCTTATGGAACTTTGGTCCCTGATGCATTTTCTGATGCCTCATGTATTTCAGTCTCATCAGGAGTTCAAAGATTGGTTCTGCAATCCAATTTCAGGTATGGTGGAGGGCCAAGATAAAGTAAATAAAGAAGTTATAGATCGATTGCACAATGTCCTTCGTCCATTTATACTGCGGCGTCTGAAAAGAGATGTTGAGAAACAGTTACCTAAGAAGCATGAGCATGTCATATATTGCCGACTTTCAAGAAGGCAAAGGAACTTGTATGAAGATTTTATTGCTAGCTCAGAGACACAAGCAACACTAGCAAGTGGGAATTATTTTGGCATGATAAGTATCATTATGCAACTTAGAAAGGTCTGTAACCATCCAGATCTTTTTGAAGGTCGCCCAATAATAAGCTCATTTGACATGCCTGGGATTAACATGCATCTGAGCTATTCAGTATGCATGCTCCTTGATAAGACTCCATTTTCTCAGGTTGACCTATCTGAAATGAATTTTCTGTTTACTCAAAATGAATTTAGCATGAGTTCCTGGGAATCTGACGAGGTGGTTGCTGCTTTTCCTCCGGGTATTACCTCCCGGGACTCTGATCTGGATGTTTCTTGCTCTAATAAGGATCATCAGGGAAGTAATGTAATGAATATTTTTGAAGATATTCAGAAAGCCCTACAGGAGGAGAGAATAAAGGAATCTAGAGAAAGGGCAGCTTCCATTGCATGGTGGAATAGGGTACGGTGTCAAAAGAGGCCTGTCTATGGCACAAACATGAGAGAAGTTTTGACTGTAAAGCATCCTGTATCTGATATTCTCGAGAAGAGGAACAACCCTTTGTGCCACATGGATTATTCATCGAGCCTTGCAGATCTTGTTCTTCCATCTGTGGGACGCTTTCAGAAAATGCTTGATATTGTTGAATCATTTACATTTGCCATTCCTGCTGCTCGAGCTCCTCCTCCTGTTTGCTGGTGCAGCAAAGGAAAGTCTCCTGTTTTTATTGATCCGGTGTACAGAGAAAAATGCATGAATGAGTTTTCCCCCATTCTGTCTCCTATAAGGTCTGCTATTGTTCGGCGTCAGGTTTACTTTCCTGATAGGCGTTTGATCCAGTTTGATTGTGGCAAGTTGCAGGAACTTGCTATTCTGCTGAGGCGTTTGAAGTCAGAAGGGCACAGGGCCTTGATATTTACTCAGATGACTAAGATGCTTGATGTCTTGGAAGAGTTCATAAATTTATATGGATATACATATTTACGTTTAGATGGTTCTACACCGCCAGAAGAAAGGCAGACCCTGATGCAGAGGTTCAACACAAATCCGAAGTTTTTCCTTTTTATTCTATCTACTCGTAGTGGTGGTGTGGGAATCAACCTAGTAGGTGCAGACACTGTCATATTCTATGACAGTGACTGGAACCCTGCAATGGACCAACAGGCACAGGACAGATGTCACAGGATTGGTCAGACTCGTGAAGTTCACATATATAGACTCATTAGTGAAAGTACTATAGAGGAGAACATTCTGAAGAAAGCGAATCAGAAACGAGCTCTTGATGATCTAGTGATACAGCGAGGTAGCTACAATACAGAGTTCTTCAAGAAGCTTGATCCTATGGAGTTTTTTTCCGGCCACACTCTTCGTGTGGAAGACCAGCAGAAGGACTGCTCTGCAAGTGCTGGATCTTCAAATGATTTGGATGTGGCGTTGTCAAATGCAGATGTTGAAGCGGCTATTAGACAAGCAGAAGATGAAGCTGACTATATGGCTCTTAAGAAGCTGGAGCAGGAAGAAGCCGTGGACAATCAGGAGTTCAGTGAGGAGGTTGCTGGTAGACCAGAGGATGATGAATTGGTAAATGAGGAGGATGTAAAACCCGACGAACAAATTAACGAAGAACACAGATATAACTCTTCGGATGTGGAGAAGGAGAAGAATGTTGCTTTGCCCATCAATCAATTAAACAAAGAAAAGGCTCTTACATTGGCTGTTGGTGATGAAGATACAGACATGCTTGCTGATGTGAAACAGATGGCTGCCGCCGCAGCTGCTGCAGGACAAGCAAGTTCGTCCTTTGAAAACCAGCTCCGGCCAATTGATAGATATGCAATGCGCTTTATGGAACTCTGGGATCCAGTAATTGACAAAGCTGCTATAAATCATCAAGTAAATGTTGAGGAGGAAGAATGGGAGCTCGATCGTATTGAAAAACTCAAAGAGGATTTAGAAGCAGAAATCGATGAAGATCAGGAACCACTTTCTTATGAATGTAAGTAATTTTATGCCAATGTTAATGTCCTTTTTGCTACTTTGGAAGAGTTTGTTCAGTGTCACACTTGCATTTTCTGCATTTTAGCTGAGTGAGTGTCCACATAAACATATGTCTATCTTTCCTTTTTTATGCTTTAGTATATTAACATAATCTCAATTGCAGCATGGGATCTTGATTTTGCTACAACAGCCTATCGCCAACATGTTGAGGCTTTAACTCAAAAGCAGGTCGTTTAGACTTACTAACTTGTATTCTTATGCGCCTCTCTTGAAGCATAATGCCTGCTAGTCTGACATGGTGTAAATTGCAGTTGCTGGAAGAACAGGAAAGACAGGCTCGGGAAGCAGCAAAAGAATTGGAGGAGATGAATGATAATATGAGGTAGTGAATGGATTTTTTTTCTTTTGGACAATTCTAGTTAATGTATACACACTACTATACTTTTTTTTTGTTCTCGGTTGCACTTCACTTCTGTGTCAATTTGCAGTATTAGCACGTTATGTACCCACTTATTATTTGAAATGGATCTTTCTCTGGCTGTTGACATTTTTTTCTTAGGCTATAACTTCCCTCTGATACACTATTGACTATTCATTTTCACATCCTTCTGCAGCAGTCACCGTAGAAAGTCAAAAAAGAACAAAAAGAAGACAGGCAAGTTCAAATCCTTGAAAAGAGGGCGTTTATCGTCTGAGTCAGAAGTCATACTGGAGGAAACCTCTATAGATACAATGAGCATTGATGACAATGCACCCTCACCTGAGCTTATAAGTGATGACTCGCCACGCCATTATTCTAACAAGCGTAAGAAGATTATGTCTGCTACTGAGGAAGAAAATGCTAGCAGCAGAAGTTTGAAGAAGTTCAAGAAATTCACTAAATCAAGTTGTATCTCAGAAGCCTTGTCACCTAGGCACTTGAGGGAAGAGCTTAATGATTCAGATCCAAAATCATCATCTAGAACTAAGAGTGATGGCAGAATCTCCATCCCTTGCATGCCAGTAAAACGTGTTATTTTAATAAAGCCTGAGAGACTAAAAAAGAAGGGATTATGGTCTCGCGATTGTACTTCAGACTCATGGACATCTGAGGAAGATGCAGTTCTTTGTGGAACTGTACATGAGTATGGTCCTCTTTGGGAACTGGCAAGTGATTTTCTTCATTCCTTACCAGGTGGGGCTTTTTATAGGGGAAGATATCGTCATCCTGTGCATTGCTGTGAGAGATACCGAGAACTATTCTGCAAACATGCAATGCCAGCAGCAGATAATTCTAACAATGAAAAGGTTCCTTCTGGGACTGGAAAGGCTATACTGAGAGTATCTGAGGTGAGTTGATATCATGTCTGAGCACATTTTGCCAAGGATTAACTTTATTATATTTCTTAAAATAGTTCTAAGAACAAGTGAACATTCCAGACATAATTTGTATTATCCATAGAAACCCTCTGTTGAAGTAACTTGAAGTAGAATTTCTTGATCTTTGGCTTCTAAATTGGCCAGTTTGTCAGAAAAATGACTCATGACATACTAGTAAGCATAACTGGTATGTGGTAAGCACCAACAACTAGTAAGCATAGACAATTTCTTTGAATTGTCTATATGGCCAATTATCATCCAGCATAGCTTGAATCCATGCAGGCAGAACATGTGTACTTCTGCGTTCCTTGCTTAATCCAGGTCTTAGCCTGTTAAAGTGCATTTTGAGCAAGTTTTAGGCACAATCAACTGCTCACATAAAACTTAGTAGCTGTGTTGCAAATTGCTGATTTATTATGTCTTTTTTCAGGATCAAGCTCAGATGTTGGTGAATGTGACCAGTGAACTTCCTAACAATGAATTGCTTCTCCAAAAACACTTCATGGCTGTACTTTCGTCTGTCTGGAGATCAAAATGTTGGCGTGATCCCCGCCGTGTTACGAGTACTTACTCTAGTGCACTACATATGTTTTCTCCTGCGAAAAAGCCTGGTGGATCAAGTGAGAACTGGCCCATGGTAAATTTTAGACCAGGCGCCAATCTAGTGAGGACAGCCCTTGCAGATGCTCAGGCTCAATCTACACGAATGGCGATTCCGCCACCGATGAGAAATCAGGAATACCACCGGAATTATTTAGAATTAGAGTTGGATTTCTTGACAGATCAACATCGTTATAATGAGGACTTCCCATCTGTAGTGAATGTGTCCATACTAGAACCAGAGCCAGTCAAACAGGCTGCGGAACCAGTGGAACAATCATTATTGTCTGGGCTTTCTTGTAGACAAGCTGAGAACCGATTCAGGTTAGCGTTGTACAAGGCTGCATGCTTTGCTGTTGTAGTGATGGTGGCCAATACCATACTTATTTTTTATTTGAGATATAAAAGTGATTATTTGAATTCTTGAATTTTTCTAATATTTAGTCCACCTCTGGTACCTGAACTAATGCTTTTGCAATTTACATTCTTGTTTGCAGGATAGCATCAGAAGCTTGTTACGAAGGTGAAGGTTCTCATTGGGCATCATCAGCTTTCCATATAAATGATGCCACCCGGCACAAATCTGGTCCAAAGACCATAGGAAAGCACAAAGCAGCATCAGAATGTGGAAGACCTCCCAAATCCAAAATCCAGAAGATTACTGAATCACATCAGGAAGTGCCAATTGCCTCGAGTCATTTTCACCGGATGCCTGGTCAATTATTGCCAGATGCAGCTGACTTCAACATTAGCGAGTCCCTATCTGACTTTGGTATCAGCGATTCTGAATTCAACTACTCTGAGGATCTGTGGCAAGAGGTTGACTACCTCGAGTTCCTCCCGGACCAGGATGACTCTGTTCTCCTTCCTGGTATTGAGGAGTTAGAGCCTCTTTCAGATTTCACAGACATCGGATGAACATAGATGAGCAAAATTGTTCCTGATGGCATGTCCCTCCTATCAAGAGGAGAGAAGATTGCCTCTGGCAGGAGCCCAAGGATATAGATCGATTGCTCAGCCGAGCACAGATGTGCTGCAAGCTTGATCATGGTTGGCTGGAGCAAAGCTGTTGGCTTGGTGAGGTCACATTGATCCGACAAGCTTGGGGGATGGGTTTGCACTAATGGCGGCATTGGGTAATTTCCATACATGTATGTATATTGCTAGTCTAGAATCTTAGATGTAGAAATGTCTCCCTCATTTGTGTTTGAGGGCAGACCTTGTAACTCGACCACATGGAAATTTTGTTGAGCAGGTACAGACAGAGAAGGGGAAAGAGGAGGCCCTCGGCATCACCCATTCGTTGCTGTTTCTCATGTTTTGATCATTCTCTATTTTATTCAGGGCTGGTTTCCATCTCTATATCAGAAATGTATGATGTGTCAATGTAGCTGCAAAAGAATGATCAGAGTCAATTGCAGCTTATGTGAAGAGGAATGCTGGCTCTTGGTCAGAACCAATGTAGCTACAGAAGAATGATTAGAGCCAATGCAGCTGCAAACGAATGAGCAATGCTTGGATCAATATCATCATAAACTGGTCTTCCAGTTCACATGAGGATTGCAGTTTCTGGTTTAATAGCGATTCTGAAGGCATTTTTTCTTTTTTACTTCGAAGGCTGGTTCATTGGAGGTAAGAGGACCATAGGTATACATGCATATAAATTGATGCTAATGGTCACATTGTGGACTTGTGGCCCTGTGGACTGTTTCTCGGTTGTCACGCCAGTCAACGGCCTTCGCTTTCGCTGTATGAGGTGACTGGTGATGAGGGGGCTTGGAGAACCGCTGGATGCTGCTATAAGCCTGGAACTCTGCAACTTAATGTGCACGATTCCATATTGATCTGGAGTTGCATCACTGCAAAGCAACGCCGAGATGATTGAGGTTTACTGTTTTGCTCAAAACTAGTTCTGACTTCCGAGCTTGTATTCAGTCTTAGCCTCTTAGGACCTGCAAGGACATACGACCTTTGTCCATATGCTGACCTATTTGATCTATGCTGAGGATTGAGCATTTTTTGCTTCAGAATTATAGTTTCCGCAATAACTATGCATCAGCAAACAGAAAACAAGTTCTGCAAAGCATAGCCTGTTTTGAATTAAAAAAGAGAGAGAGCTCCAGTTAGAATTTAGAAATTTATCTATGCTAGTGTGATCAACTCCTTATCATACACTAATTTCTCGTTGAGAAATCGATGCTGTTGCTGGTTTTAGTTGCTGCTGATATGTTCAGCTGTTCAGCGGCCGCAGCTATTTCTCTGATCGAAGAGAAAGTGTCAAAACCGAGCAACGCGCCAGTCCGCCTGAATTCTGGATAAGACGGCCTCCGGCAAAAACCCTCCCGTTCGGCTGCCTCACCCCTCCCCAACGCTGCCATGGCCTCGCTCCACCCCGCGACGGCCACGCCGCCACCGCGCCACTCCCTCGCGCCCTCTCTCCGCGCGTCTTCACTCTCGTGGTCCGCCTCCATCGCCGTCTCCCGCATCCTGCCGCCCCCTCGACTCGAGCTCCACTCGCCGGCGCCGGCTCACGGGCCCGGCAACCGCCAGGTTCGAGCCCTCTTATTAGCCCCCCTTCTCTCTCGCGCACACCGCCGCACGTCGATTCGATTCGTTGCCGCGATGATGTCCCGGCGCTGTTCTAACCCACCTCCGACCCCGCCGCAGCAGAACCTGTTGGTGTGCGCGGCGTGGACGCGGCGGTCGCGCGGGGAGGCGGAGCAGCGGCCGAACCGCAAGTCGTGGAAGCAGCGCACGGACATGTACATGCGCCCCTTCCTGCTCAACGTCTTCTTCTCCAAGCGCTTCGTGCACGCCAAGGTCATGCACAGGGGCACCAGCAAGGTCATCGCCGTCGCCACCACCAACGCCAAGGACCTCCGCCTCACGCTGCCGTCCCTCGTCGACGACAACGCCTGCAGGACCATCGGGAGGCTCATCGCCGAGCGGTCCATGGACGCCGACGTCTTCGCCCTGGCCTACGAGCCCAAGAAAAACGAGCGGATCGAGGGCAAGCTCGGGATCATAATCGATACGATTAAGGAGCATGGTATCATCTTCGTCTAGGCAAGTTTCAGGGTAGGGGCAGTGCTGTTGTGTGTTAGTTTCGATTCCTATTACATGGAAATTGTTTCCTTATTGACTACTAAAAATATATATAACATGAAAGGTCTTAGACCTGTTTCTCGGTTGACATAACTGTAAAATGTTTGATCACCATTCACCACTCCGTTTTCCAGATTGACTTGCACCCTTGCATAACAATCCGTCAAATGAAAAGTACGAGTTGCCAGTAACAATCTGAAGACAAAGTAATCCAGTGATTGATCCCATTTTGCTTCAAATTTAAGTACCCAACTACTTAATTCCATCATCCTTGAGTACTTACAGGTGAGATAACAGTAAGTTTTATTGTGTAATATTGGTTACTGATAGTGTTTCAAACTTCAGAGGATAAGAATACATGGTTTTGCTAGGAAGTTGGAGTTATGCACAAGTTATGACTCTGTAAAATGGTTTCCTTTCCCTCTCTTGTTCTTCATTAGATAGCTGATGTATGTCCTCCAGGAGCTGTATTGTTCATTCTCTTCAAATAATAATTGAATAGTTCCACCAGATGTTGAGAGATTCATTGCACGGTAGTTATGTTCACCTGTTGGATAGCTGAACTCTTCTCCTTCGCCTTGTTCATGGAAAATTACATCTGGAAGAAAATGGAGGTAAATGGTACAATAAGAGAAATGAGATTACGACAACAATTTGTTGAGAGGAAATGACAATGACTCACAGTTCTAGCACTTTACTCATCTTTGATACCTTCCTGCTCAACAAACTGGAAGTAACATAGTTCTAGATCTGCTTTTTTTGAACTGTATCATCTAGATCTTTTGAGTTTGTTTGTCTCTGTCATATCATTGTACTGTGTTGGAATATTTCCTCAACGGTGAGTGATGCAAATTATCTATTTATAAAGTGCTCATCATCATTTCTTCTTGACCTTAGTATGTATTATATTTGTTTCTGTATAAGATACATTAATAGATCTCATTTAATACTCACATTTTTCAGAGGTTCTGAAACGACTCTTCTTGCCTAATGTTAGGATTATATTGTCATACTTGCACTGCACAGAAACCATCCTGGTATGAAACCTTCCTGCATGGAGGCATAAATGAATCTACTTAATTGTTTTCCCCAAACTCTATTCTATTAGTGGAAATGTAGTATAATGGGGCGAAATCAGTCATTGGTGAATTAATTGTCTATACCCTTGGGTGTCCGAACAAGAAGTATGGCATCTTTCTGGCTGTTCATGTGGCCTTCAAAGGAATAGTTGCTTATTGTCCGCATCTTAAGGCCGTCAACCCCTCTTAGGCCTGCAGCAGCAAGAACCATGATTTCATATTATTATATGTTTTAACTGGAAGAAAGGAGCTGATATGGTTCTTGATCTTACAGGCTGCTGCACTAGTAGTCAGTGTGAGCAAATCTCCCAGTGCTCTAGTCTCTAATCCCATGTTGATGACTGATGAAACCTGTTCCTTGCTAGCTCCGGAAGATTTTGCAGCCTCAGCACATGAGGCTGCCACCAGTGCTGCAGCTGAAGTAATTGCTGCACGCATCTTCATATCAGTGTCTTCTCTCCTGTCAGTCATGGCAATGCTACTCAGATTGTTTGACCCAAATGAGCAATTTCCAATAGTCCCTGCAACTACTGTGGATAGTCTTGCAACTGAGAGGGCTGCATGCATCTGGGCAGTTCGGAGTCTTTTATCCTCTCTATTACTTCCATATCCCCTCTGCATTATGTTCAATAGCTTGGCTTTCAACCATTCTGCCACTGGGGCCACGATCATCTGGAGAACATTATATGTGTCAATGGCAAAATAGAAAGCCTGCTTATCTTTGAGAAGTCCTGTCTTTGCTTACACAATTTGTGTTCCCGGTCTTGTATTTCTGAAACCTTGTGTGGTGAACATTTCCGCTCGATAGTAGAGCCTGTTGGAGAATCTATCGGATCAGGTCTACAAACATCTACAATATGCATTTAATCATTGGTATTTGATTTTACCCTAATTTCATCCACCCTTTGTTTGATCTCTTCATCGATATTGAGCATGCTGTTCCCATCATCATCCTTGCACATATCCAGTGTACCATTCCCAGAGAATGCACTTATACTCTAAGAAACACAGCACAATCACTTTATGATACTTATCCCGTGAAATATAATGGCTACTGGACAGATATCATATCAAATGAAATAATTCTATCCCATTTTGACATCTCAACTATCTTGTTTTAGTATAATGTGATAGAGCATCTTACTCTGCATTCTAGGCTTTTTTGCAAATCAGTAAAGCAAGCACTGTTAGAATACACTGTGGGCCATAAGATGATTAATTCCATGTTTGACCGTTATAGGATAAATTGCAAGCTTTTGGATATGTTTGGCAGTTCACAATTGATAGGTTATTTCACTTGAATGAGCATTTTTTTTTTCTTTAGAAAAGCTCATTTTGTTGCACCAATAGTTATCTTTTTCTCGTTGTTAGTGCTTGGTAACGGAAATAATTTGGATATATGCAATCATAAACTAAAGTATTGTAGTATGCAATAGTGTTTCGGATGAAATAATTGAAGGTTACTGGTACCATGGAGCATGACTTGGTATCATATCATGTGGGTTGATTAATGTGAAAATTGCACTGTACTGTATTTCAATCTTCCATAGAACATGCATGGTCCCTATTGAGCAGTATTGGACCACGTGTGCTTTTTGGTAGATATGACGAATGCTTAATTTTACAAGTTGAAATAGAGCATCGGACTACTAGGCACATAGGGATGGTTGCTGGCTTGATATACTTACATTTACAGACAGCAGATAAAAAATTTCAGCAGAAGATAAGCTTTGGGATCTAGAATGAAGCTCTGCAGTTTGTAGACGATTCTCTGTTTCCTCTTGTTCAGAATATTCTGAATCTTTAGGAATTTTTCTGTACACTTCCAGGCCTCTTTGCTCATTCAACTTTCGTTGCCATCCTTCCTGCCACGAAACATGATTATGTTACATTAATTTAGATGCTTATATCATTCCTAATTGGTTAACTTTTTTTAAATCTTGCCGCAGAATGGTGGAGAACACCAGCAATTTGACTTGGAGATCCTTACAATCTGTCATTGATGTGGGAAAAGTAGACATTCTTTTTTGAAGAAAAAAAGTAGACATTCTAACTGGTGAGGTCAAAGCACAGATTGCTCACCTTAGGATCGACCCTTGAGATACCAATCTGGGATAGAGTTCGTCCAAATTTTACCATTTGCCCCATTTGCTGATGATATGAAGTTTCCTGTGAACGTGGAAATCTGAAAGTAGCTCAATTACAACTCTTTAAAAGATCAGACATTTTTTAGAATCACAAAGCCAGCTTTGGGAAATCTATAAGTGCAAATATTTGTGCATATCATGCATTTCATATTACAAGAAATTGCCATTGGCTTATTACTATGGAATGCTGAAATTAGCAAGCAATGGTGTAAAGGACCTCACTTTAATTATATTTATGACATACAGTTGAATGTAAATTAATCAAGAAAATGCATGCATATATGCTAGATTTCAGTTTGTGTGTTATTTCACAAAACATGGAGCCCCACAAGACCTCGTGGAGATGCTTGTCCAATGAAAATGAAAAACGCTGTTCTATGATTGACTAAAAAAACATCAATGTTGAAAGAAGCAACATAAGAAACTGAAACGTCTTCAAATACGCTTTGATATGACTAGTAATCAGTGCGTATGCTTACTCAAAAGGGAAGGGTATTCTTACTCAAAAGGGTAGGCCTGGGTGTGATGAACCCTCTTAGCTGCTGATGACTTCTTCATGCCCTTATATATGTTCTATATATAGATGTTATTTTTAAAGAATCACAAGATGTGGTTGAAACTTAAGAATGGTTTCCTCCTTTTCCGATGGAGTGTCAGCGGATTCTCCAGCAGTATGCCTTCATCGGAGTTAGCAACCATCTGTGGACTTGGTAAGCTATTCGATCTGTTCTTGATTTAAATAGAGTTTTTCAGCTTCTCTGATTGTGATTTTGTGTCATATAGAAGATGTCGGCTACGATGGTGGGGTTCCTAAACTAGTGATATCTTCTTGTGGCTTGAAATGTGACATCACATCGACTGAGAAATTCTAACCAACCTTGGCAAGTGATTGGGCAAGGATTTTCCAAGTTTTCATATACAAAACATACTCTATAATCTATTGTTCTCACTTGCTTGAAATTTATTACTCAGACAAGGTTTTGATGCATGACTAAGTTTGGAAATTGTCATTTGCACCTAGTTTTGAAAACTGTGATTCAACTTAAGTGTCTTCATTTGATTTTGTTACATGAATTCTTGTGCTATGACGCATTGCATCTTTGTGCCTGAAAAGTTCATTTGCCGTTACTTGACGGGTAAGTCAGTGTGGAACGGTGTAACCTATGTATGATCATGCCCCTGTTTGTCACGGGGATTGATAAAGTGTTGCATTATCATAGCATATGATCCTGTGCCTATCTATTTTCTAATCAATGATCATATCCTGGTACCATTATTGATGGGGACCATGAAGTTTGATATTTGCTTCAGTCCAAGTGTTACTAAGAAAGCAATTTTGGATCGGCTGACCCCTGGTTTGAGCGCAAGCTGTCCCATTTGAGTTTTTACATATCCTGTAGGCATTGCCGGGGTTTTCTTCCTTTGAGACTCTTTGAAGCGTTTCTGGTGAAATGTTTTTCCTCTTCCTTATTAGAGGTGTGCGGGGGGAATCCTTTACTGCATCACTGCTTTGTATTCTCTACACTCTAAACATCCTAGTTTTTCTGATGTTCTATTTGCCGCTGCTGACTTCGCTGTTACCATGTACAGCCATATCAGTTGTTTCAGTCCTCGGATATTGGAGTTAAAATGATCCAGCCGAGCAATCGAGCATGCTAAGGTTCGAGGACTGGTAGCTTCTTGTAACCGGGTATGTTTCCATCTTCCTCGTGATGTAACTGGAGCTCAACGTTTGCAGTTCCATCTCCAGGTGAGTCTCGATCTTTGCCATCCATCCATCCCAAGTTCTTAACTACGAGGGCGATTGTCAGTAGCCGTAAAAATAATCTGGCGGACCTGTATGCCCATGGAAACTGTGAAACTGGGCCCAAGGTCAAGAGACAGGCCGTCAAACACTGGCTGCTTGATTGAGAAGAGCCCAGCAGGAGCATCGGCAGGGCTTGGCTGGCACTTGGCATGCCGACGGTGGCCGAACCGGGCGCCTTGTTGCACCCCACTTCGACCGTTGCCGCCGCAATGCATAGAGGTGTGAGGTGTCCGTGGTGACCCCCTGTCTCATTGTTTGCTTCCAAAGTTCCACCCCGACCCACGCGCGATGCGCCCGCAGCCGGCGGGCGACGTCTCCTCTCCTCCCTTTGGTCCTGGCATGCCCCGCGGCTGCGGAAGTTGCCAATGGCGTGTCATCTCCGCGCATCACGGCAGCCATCACTCGTCAGTCTACTGGACTTCGGCATTCACCGTGCCAGTGAGGCAATTGGCACGCACCACTACCTCCTCCGCTGCAACGATTTCCCGAGGGCGCGCGAGGGAGGCGAATCTGACCGGATCCACGGCGCTCGCTCTGTGGCAGGGCCGTGACGGGCGGATTGCCGTGCCCCTAGAGCGACTGCATCTATCAATTCGTTTCTCCCCCTTTCTGCAAGGTTGAAGGAACGGCTTTCAGAGCTGACCCTGGCAACGACCAACGGGCGGAACAGAAATTCAGAATGGTTCCCAGAGGATTAAATGTTCGGCTGAATCCTCACGTTCCGAGCATGCAGTGCAGAAGATAACGAGCATTGCTGTCTCGCCCATCTCCTTTAAAAATGATTCTTTTATAGGGAATTTAAAAATGAAGCTGATGCCTTGCCGCCACCTGATATCTCGGCAGGTGACGTGGCCACTGAGCGACCTGGTCAACCCTTCCTGTTTAATAATCCGAGAAGCTGACGCGCTGCATCCGCGTGCAGCTGCGTCGCCAAATCCCGATCGTGATAGACACACAATAATCGCCACGGTTCAACCGACGCGATTATTTTTCTCCCCATCAGGGGTTGATAAAAAATGTTGCGATGGCGACGCTTGCTTTGCCTTGTCCGTTTCCTTGCCAGTATGAACCGAGCAACGCGAGATGCGTGCGCCCCGGCGCCGGCGACGTCCGCTTCCGTAAACAGAGGCAGCAGCGCACACTTGTAACTTTCAACCCTACCGCCGCCGGGGATAAGGAAGAGCTGTCAGCCTGTCGCCGCTTTGATCTTTCCACGGCCTTGACGGGATCAGCAGGCAGGCAGGCCGCGCCGCTGCGTTTCGTTTCCCTCGTCGCCCTGTCGCGCGCGGCGCGGCGAAGCTTCGGGAGGTCGCGGTGGCGTGCGCTCGCGCGTGCTTGCGACGAGCACGGCAGGCCGGGAGCACAAGGAACCCGGCGGGGGCGGACGCGAGACCGCCGCCGCGCCGCTTACGCTTTCCCGTGTGCGCGACGGCGACGGCCGATGACGCCTCCCTGCCCGGGGACGGACGGGACGAGGACGAAATGCCAAGTCGCGGACATGATAGGTCGCGCGCCGGCCCGTGAATGGAGCAGCTACCTTCTGGAGATCGGGTACATGACGCGATCGAGCTCCGTGCATCTTCTTCTTCGGTTTCTATGCTCGTAGAATGGATCCTGGGCCGGGCGTGCAGGCAGTCGGGGGGCTATTTCTCTGCAGCCACGGTGGTCAATTCAGTTCAGCGAGCGGACAGTTCTGTGCGGTGCAGAAACTAGGGAATCCTGCACTGAATATCCCGCTGACGAAAAAGCCTGGAAATGTTGCGTGGTATCGAAATACACGCGTGGTCGCCTCGTCGGCGAAAGATCCAGACCGTTGGCCCTACTAAGAGATTTTTTTGGCACAGCTTCGAGAAGAGTTTCAAAAATGCTAAAAGGGGTATTTTTCCAGCAGTTTTATCCATAAAGTATCTGGTGAAGTTATTTTCAGCTTACACTAGGGAGGAGAAGCCGAAAATTGTAGCTTCGTCCAGCTTCTCCCGCAGATCCATGATTTGCCAAATAATTTTAAAAATAACTTCAGCTTCACCAAAGAAGCTACTTCACTGGAGAAGCTGCTTTAGAAGCCATTTAGGAGAAGCTGAAGTTATGCCAAACGAAATATAAAAAGCTCAATTAATCGTGCGGTTCCCAGCTGGTAGATGAGTAGTCTGTTCTAGTAGATGCAAATAGCAAGTGACACTGAGTAGTGACTCGCAAAAAAACAAGTGACACTGAATAGTGAATAGTGCGTGTTGGTGCAGCTGATCCTTTCGTTTTGCGAAGATAGTACGGCCGATCCTAATGGATTAAATTTCTAGATTTGGACATATTCTGAAGAGATGGCGGAAGTGTAACAGCCAGTATGCCCTAACAACCCTGCCCGTGTTTATATGCATGCATGAACAAAAGGGTAAGAAAAAGGTCCTACATTTTATGAATGGGACCATTCTGAGTCCGAGGCGAAGGGAATTTGACCCAATCCAAACCAGACAGGACCAGGCCAACGCCGAAACCTACTATACCACCCATCAACTCATCATGATGAGGTCTTGTCGGCGCCTCACCCAACCCGGAAGCCGGAGGTCGTCCAGGTCCAAAGGACCAAAGGGCGTCGAGCTATGCACAGGGCACAGCATCCGGCATCCCCCTCTACGTGAGCACATGACTACACGCATGCCTGAAGCTAGGCGTCTCCCCCGCCTCGTCCACGACTGGCACCCACCGGTTCCCGCTTCGCCTTCCTCCATCAGCGCCAAGACCAGCAGCCCCGGCTTTCTAGAAGAACAAGCAACCAAGGTCGATCGCTCGCTCTGGGCTGAGCCTTGGGACTGAAGAGTCCGCTGTACCCTCGAACCAAATCCGTGGAGAAAACGCGAGGTGTTCGTACGCGCGCCGCCGCGCACGAGAGCACGTACGGCTCCGTGGGCGGAGCAGCTTCTTCTGGAGATCCCAGTACATGACGCGAGGCCCGTGCGGTGGGAACTGCGAGCCGAAACCAACCGTGCGGACTGTGGTGCAGCGCATCTTCATCGACTTGAATGCGCGCGTGTACGATGGATTCTGGGTCGGGGTCTACTAGTCAAATAGTATGCTAGATGGGCAAGCGACAATTCTGCGGCGCAGCTGAAACCAGAGAATCACTCGAGTATCTCAGTGAGGAAGAAGCATGGAAGTATCGCTGCATGCTTGGCAGTTCCAAAATGACAAAATACGCACGTGGTCGTCGGCGAAGATCCAACGTAGTCGTGGGGCCATCTCTGGCACCCAAAGTCCTCTATGCTCCCGACAAGGCCCCAGGTGTAAGTAGCAAGTGGCACTTCAATGGCACGATAAAAATTTCTGGATTGGGGGCTCATCGGCCATCGCTGCATGGGAGCGTAGAGAAACCAGGACACTGTATTTCTGGCTAACTTATTTCGTGGCTGCTTTTGACCTGCAGGAGTATCTGTTTTAGGCATGCCATGGCGGCTCATCTACGTGCGTGCACGGGAAGGGCAAACGTGCCAAATTAAACACACCTTTTTCCTATCAGATTTGCCCCGGTAGTCGCTGTTGCAATCCAAATCCACCACGTTGCCACGGCACACCACACCAGTGGCCACACGCCCACACCACAAGCACAAACCAGGAAGTTGGGGCCGTCCGAGTCCAGGTCAAAGGGAACTCGACCCAATCCAATGCAGTCCAGGGCTCCAGGCGCAGGCAACGCCGAATCTACCACCACCCAGCCACGAAGTCATGATTGAGGTCTCGTCGGCTCACCCAACACCACCGGGGGTCCAACACTCCAACCAAAGCCACAGAAGCGAACGGAACGCCGATGCCGTCGAGCCGCCAAGCACAGCGTCGCTCTCGCTCGTGCCGCCCCAAGCAAGCCCGGCCGGCCTGCCTCTCCCTCCCCTTGCCGGCTGCCGGCAACTCGTCGTCCCTTTGACACCCCCCCCCCCAAACTAGAGATGTCAACGGGTATAATACCTACGGGTTTTGCCAACCTATACCCATATCTATCAGGGCGAACCTGTACCCATACCCATCCCCATACCCGCCCGCGGGTAGGAGTTCGTCCCATACCCATACCCACATGGGTAACAGGTACCCGCGGGTTTCCCATACCCGCTGATTTTGCATTCAAAAGATTAAAATTTAGCATTAAACAGAGATTAAAATTCAGCATTCAACAGAGATTCAAAATATCAACATTCGTACGGCTGGGAAGGAGTTGAGGTGCTCGGTTAGGGTTTGCTTCTTAATGGGCTTCTTGGGCTTGCTTCTTAATGGGCTATTTGTTGTGAGATTCCTGCCTTTAATCAGGTACGGGGGTAACAAGGACGGGTTCTTAGTTACCGTACCCATACCCGTTGTACCTGGTGGGTATGAGTTTTTCCCCGTTTACGTACCTATAGGTATAAAATCTTACCCAAACCCGCCCCCTAATAGGATTTTTACCCGTCGGATTTCGGGTATCGGGTACCCGTTAACATCTTTACCCCCGGCCCCCCCCCCCCCCCCCCCCCCGGGCCCCGTCCACCCTGCTTCTTCCTTCCACCGCCCCCGCTCCGTCTAACGGAACCTTATTTAAGCCGGGAAACCGCAGCGACCGAGACGAAAAGATCCTTCTCTTCTCTCTCTCCCCTCGCATCCGCCCAAACGCACGCGCCCCCTCGCCTGCAGCTGCCGCGTAGCCATCCAAGCCAATCCCTCCTCGGCTCCTCCTCCGCGCCGCGCTTAAACAAAACCCACCCAAATTTAAGCGATCCCCGAAGGGGGTAACCGAAAGCGAGGAAGGCAGGTGGCGTCTGCGCTTTCGGAAATTTCGCTTCGCTTCGCTTCCTCGTCGTCGATCCGTCCACCCACCAACCGACCCACCCATGGCCGTGCCGAGGGAGCGCGAGGCTACGGCGACGAGGTGAGGTGAGGTGATATGAGAGGAGGCGCGGCGGGATGGGCATGAGGTGCAAGAAGCACCCGTTCCAGGCCGCCGGCGGCGTCTGCGCCACGTGCCTCCGCGACCGCCTGCTCGTGCTCGCGGCCGAGCGGAACGGCGCGTCCTCCTCGCCCGCGCACGCGCAGGCGCAGGCCCCTCCGGCGCCCGAGCCCGCGGCGTTCCCGAGGTCAGTGTCGCCGTACGTGTCCCGCAGGAAGTCGGACGCCGCGGGCGGGGGCGGCGCGCTCAGGCACCACCCGAGCCTGCTCTTCTTCCGGACGCCGCAGGTGGGGCCGGCCTACGGCGGCGGCGGCGCGCTCGAGGAGGGCGACATCGGCTACGAGTACGAGAAGCGGCGCGCGGGCAAGTTCTCGGTCCTCGCCACGCTCTTCGGCCAGCACCACAGATCGGAGGTGGAGGACAAGCATCGGGGGCGCGCCAGGGAGCGCAAGAAGCTTTCTTGGCTCGCCGGGATCATACCGCGCCGCCGCAAGAAGCAGGCGCCGGCCGCGGCCTCCTCCTCCTCGCCGCCGTCGGCCCCGCCCCGGCGCTCCTGCCGCGTGGTCAGCAACCGGGGCCTCTCGCCGGAGCGGGACAGCCACGGGAGCGGCGACGAGAGCAGCTCGCCAGCCGCGGACCCGCCGTGGCGGCCGTCCCCGTCCCCGATGCGGAAGACCCCGTGCCGGCGCCGCCAGACCAGCAGCATGCCGTCGGGCTTCGCCGTCTGCCTCAGCCCGCTCGTGCGGCCCAGCCCGGGGCGCCGCCACCGCCCGGTCCAGCCGCCGGACCCCGGCGCCTTCTCCTGCGAGCTCCGGCCGTCGCCGCTCCACAACCTCTCGTCCGCCGCCCCCGTCACGCGCTGCCGCTCCAGGAAGCTCGCCGGCGGCGGCCGGTTCCGGTGATCTTTCCATTTTTACCCTTTTCATCCCCTGATTACCACCACCAAATCAGGATTGCTAGTCCAATTTCTTAGCTTTTCTCTTCCTTTTACATTTTGTCCACTTGTGAAGAAGAGTCTGTAAGATTGGCGCACCCAAACTCCAAACCACTCCGTTGACAAATACAGCGTAGGTTACTACTGCAATGTAACGAGCTGCTTGTATCAAGTACTTGTTCATGTTTGTACAGCTAGCTGTCTAGTAATCTTGATGTTTTGCAAAATAGTAGAACTCTCTCTAATCCAAGCTTTTCGATCATGTTTGGGTTCAGAAAAAAGATTAGACTTAATGATGTCTATGGTACAGGTCCTATATATCCCATGTACAGAATTAAATGCCAGAGATAGCGAGAGGAGGTAGAGAGAGAGAGAGGAGTATTCGGACAGAGATTAGTAAAAGAAGGTTCTTGAACGTTTTGTGTCTGAACGAGAAGAGGTCTGAATCTGAATGGTGTTTTTGTTCCGGAGGTCATGTCAAACAGGACTAATTATAAAATTAATTGCAGAACCTCCGGACTAATTCGCAAGACGAATCTAATAAGATATATTAATTTATAATTAGCGGATGTTTGTTGTAGCATCGTCTGTAAAAAAATTTATAAATAGATTTTATTTATACTTCTAAATGGCAAGAGTTTCGTGATAAAGCTAAAACTTAGGGCCTGTTCGTTTACTATCCTCTAAACTTTAGACCCATCACATCAAAGAGAATCTTGCTATTTAGAAGTATTAAATAAAATCTGTTTATAAAACTTTTTGCACAACTAGGTGCTAATTCGCGAGACAAATTTAATGAGCCTAATTAATCCATAATTTGCCACAGTGATGCTACAGTAATCATCCGCTAATCATGGACTAATATACCTCATTAGATTCGTCTCGCGAATTAGCACTAGGGTTCTGCAATTAGTTTTGTAATTAAACTTTATTTAATACTTCTAAATGACAAGATTCTCTTTGATGTGACCCCTCTAAACTTTAGGCACCAGGAAACGAACACACCCTTAGTCTTTCAGAGCTAAACAGGACGAGCCTACTCTATATGGCCTATGAATACGAGATGAGAGCCAATACATGATGCATCAATTCTATATTTCAATTCAATTCCATTTGGTCAGAGGATTCACATGGAGGCAGGCAGCATATTGATGGTGGATGGCTGCCCAGTCCCTCCATTACTACTCTTTTGCTGGTACACCAAACCAACCTATTCAATAATCCCAAGTTCCCAACCCCTCTGTGCGTATTGGAGTCAGCTGACGATCTCTTGGCCATCTCTTCTTCCGAATTTTTGCACGGTGACACGACGACGAGAAGAAGAAGTAGACCGTGGTCACAAGCGCTGCGTCTTCTTCAACAGAAAAGACGTACCAGCAGTACAGTCTTCCTGAAATGCCTACACTAATTTCAGATCGACATCAATCCGGGGGGATCTGAACAAGATTCTCCACGCATTAGGGCCTCTCTAAGTGACTTCCGGGCTGTCCACGATGTGAAACATGCCATGATGACGGCGCTGTATTCGTTGGGTATTAGCTAGCTTGACTGGCTGGTGATGATGATGATGTGTGAACCTACACATTATACTAGTAGCGCCGTGTGCTGTGTCTGTGTCTGCACGCTCCTTGGATCATATCGGCAATCCTTTTGTTAACTTGCTCCTGGCGCCGATGAGGTGCCATCACCGTATCAAAGCGCCAGGAATGAACAATGGGGTTAGCACAGCTCGCATCACAGATAGCTGCTGCAGCCACTGCACCCAACATAAGATACTGTCGGTTTTGGCATGCTTTTGGGAGATGTGGCTAAGCTGACCTGCTAAGCGTAGTTTATTGGAGGAAAAAAAGGTTGGACTTTTGAGCTTGCTTTGTGTTTTTTCTATCGCTCTCGTGTTTGAAATGCCAGACATGTTATTGTTATCCTGGACAGGAAGCCAAAAAAGATAGACTAAACTCTGTACCCTTCCCAGCAGATGATTTGTTTAATCGTCGGAAATGTGGCTACAGGGCTTTGTTTGATTCGCCGAGAGCTCGTCGGGTTTCAACTTGTTTTGCTTCTCCCCGTGGGGCGCTGAGATCTGGAAATTCTACGTGCTCCTCCTACTAGTGGTGCCCTGACTCCTAATCATGCCGCACGCTGGGGATTTGCGCGCCAATGGGCTGCTGCAAAAGTCAACCTGCCTGTTCTGGTCTGACCTGGTTAAAATACAAAAGTCAACCTGGATAATTGTCCCCAGCAAAGTCCACGCGATCAGCACATCAGGCAGAGGTGCCCCTGCACCTTCGCAAGCTCATTTCTATGTGCCGTTACATCGAAGATGAGATCGTTTGGCCTGGATATCATACTGCATGGAGTGAAACTGAAGCATCCAGAACCCAGCTTCACTGACTTCTCAGGCTGATCGCTGAGAGAGACGGAAGTAAATCCTATCCGGTAGAATCAGAAACCCCACCGTGGAGTTGGAGCACGCAATCATGGCGCGCACCCTGCGTCGGCCCGGCCGGGAGGTTGCCAGTCTGCCACTCGGGGTCGGGGAGCTTTCTTTCGCCTCCCTTCGAGATCACGCTTAATGCGCCCGTAGTTTTCGCGGGGGACGCCCAGCTAGCCGCGACGCGACGGCGGACGTGAACGGCCGGCGGCGAGGCGGGACACACGCACGCTAGTGGTGGGTGGGGTGGAGGCGCCATCGCGATGATGACGGCGAGGACCCCGGCCGCGCCCGGGCCGGGCACTCGGCGAGGCTGGGCTCCCGATCGGTCGCTAGTGCGGTGCGGTCGACCGACCGGCGGCCGCGCGTGTGCCGTCGCTGCGGCATTCACAGCGGCGCAGCCGTAGCGCGCACACAACAATGTCCAGTGGTGGTGGTGGTGGTGGGATCGGGCAGGTGGCGGTGGCGCGGCGCGCTCGTTGCGGTGGTGGTGGCTCCTGTCGGGTCGACGGCAGACGCACGACAGCAGGAGACCCGTCTGGTCGCTGCCGCTCTAGTCTTTTTCGTGCTGTTTTTCCTTTGCGGCCATGGATAAAATGAGTAGCGGCGGCAGCCAGCAGAGTGCCTCGCGTCGCAACAAACTCTACGTTTGTTCCGGTCTCGGGCTCCATGAACAGTTGATCCGGCGGTGGCAGTGTCGCCCGCGGGGAGCGAGGAGGATTGAGCTTGAAGGCCATGGATGGTTCGCGTCGTGCACGTATCTCTCCTTTCCGGATCCAAGTCCGGTCTCGAGAGGAATGTTTCTCGCGCGCGCGCGCGGATGGAGGAGCCTGTCTGTCCCCGGACTTCAGACGGTGTGTCAACTGTCGACGCCAGCGGAGGTGAAGCGGATGGCTCGTAAGTCGTAACTGCGTTCACAACGGACCGGACCGAAGGCGCTTGAATGAGGTGTTGCCGGTTTAGGACCCATCCGTGGTACTGCGGCTCCGTGCAAGCTAATCATGTGTACTACTTCGGCTTCAAACTGACGCGCGGCGAGGACCACGGCCGAGGAGCGAAGAGTGGTCTGCGAACACGGTGGTCGAGTCAGTCAAAGGGCTGATCTGTGCAACGTGTCAATCTGGAGTGCAGTTAGTTCATTGGTGAGTTCGTAGGGGTGAGGTACGGATAAGTGAACTCTGATAGGAGTACAAAATGGCAGGAAAAAAACTGGACACCTGTATCCACCTGTATCCTCGGTAACTCTCTGAATCGGCAGGAGCTTTGCTCTACAAGACAACAATACTACAACGGACCTGAAGCTCATCTGTATCCGCTGTACCGATGCTGCGTCACACGAATAGTTTGGTCTGACAGCAGGAGTTCTGTGGCCGTCTGGTCAGCGCCTTGTGCAGGAAGTCTTTTGCACTGTGGTGAGCTATCTTTGTCATTAGAAGAAACTGGTCGAAAATAGATTCGGCCCAGTCATCTCGTCACATATTTACCAACATGAACAGCGCCTCAGAGGCAACAGAATTGTGCTCGTTACGAGCGCGTCTGAGGTGATAGGATCGTAGGAGCATTACTCTGCAACATCCCAGGTGCAAACATTGACGCAGCCAAGTGAATGCTTGCTACCACCCCTTCATTGTTGAATCAAAGTTCAACCAGCCAAGAGGCGCTGCCTCAGCGATTCTGAGCGAAATCGTTGTGGTTGGCATGTCATGCTTGGAGAACAAGCGACCGCCATGGTTGCTCAGACAGACAGCCTGCAATGCCATGTACATTTACATTCTAATAAGGAGTACAGTACTCAGAAATTCATTTACATTCTAATAAGTACAGTACTTCAGAAATTCTGCAAGGTAATACTTGCTTCCTGAGATAAACTGAAGACTCTTATTGCATTGGATTCAGAAATATTTCAAATGTCCAAGTCCCCAATATTTCATATGCTTACATATATTTTGACACCAGAAAAATGCAAACTTCCGAGAATCGTTTTCTAGGTCGTAAGAAATCAACCGAAGGATATACAGGAAGATGGTACTTACTTCTGATCGAGCCCCATTGTAATGGTATGAACCCTACTCATGCAGGCTGCAGAATCCTCATGACCAAAACATGTCCAATACTCCAATATGCCATAACAATAAAATAGCTCAGGTTCGCCAGTTGGAGATAACACTAAAATCCAGGTTGGACGCAGATAGATTCAGCTGAAAACAATATGGCTCAGTTGGGCTTCACATAGACGTAGCCAAAACTAAGAAACCATGGACGATTCTCTGAGTCAGTTTCAGCAGTAACGTATATCAAACCACTGAATGTACCACACTGAAACACCTTTCTGAAGCAGAATTGTTAACATCACCAATTAGCGAAATATAAGTAAACAAATCCAATTATACATTTTCCTTACCTTATTCATGTAAGGAGTTTGACACTGTTAACTACACATTTTTAGTATCCTGCTACATCATGATTCAGACATGTTCGCAAGGATTCATGATCCTGCTTCATCAGCGTGGAGATCTAGAAGTGAAAGATGCTATCCATACTCTGTCGGTCTGCCTTCAAGGCTTCAACACATAATACATATAGCATGTATTTCTTGGTAGAATTCTGATTCATTATGAAACCATGAAACCCAAAATTTATGAAGGTGAGCTTTTGTTAAGAGTCGTGAGAAATCATACCTTATATTTCAGTCTGTGCTTTAAAGGACTCCCGGAAACAAATGTAGAATAAGAATTTGTTCAATGGGTTCTTTTATGGTCAGAAATTTCAAAGTAATGACGACCTATGAGTTTTCAGATAAGGCAGCACAAGGGTTTCATTCTATATGTCAACATGAGGCAAGAGCTTAAATATAAATGCAAGTCAAAGTGGTACTACTAAGGTTGTTAACTGATGCCATGAATTAGCAACTTCCCACCCAAACTACCACAACTATCAGATCAACACTATCCCAGAGTCCCATCACAAAAGGGAAGTAGTATAAACAGTACCCAGCATCCACCACCTAGGTGGAGTGAAATACTAAATTGTGGCAAACCAATAGCACCACAATATCACAGTGGTACAACAGTTGCAACAAGAACATTCAGTCATGCAAGAGACAATGAGAAACTTATAGAGCACATGTGTCTGAAAATATTATCATCTTCTTATTTTTTGGAATGATACAACCGTACATAGGAACTAATAGAGGTATATACCTAAGAATTGTGCAACATTAGATTGAGCCTTTTTTGGCTACAATAACTAGTACCTCACTCAGTGCCAACAACTTATATTGGCAGTGGGGAACAATGTAACAAGCACTTATGAACTCTCCTCCACACTAACTGAAGTCTTCCTAGCTTTCTTGTCATTAACATATAACTGGTAGCCATATGAAATAAATCCCCAGATGGCCATCAACATAGCAATAATCTTCACTCCATCCATCTTGTCGTGGAAGAAAATCACAGCAAAAACTGGAATGATGGGTAGAGCTAGTGTGCTTATCACATTTGAAAAGAGTGATGACACCACAAAGATCAAACCGACCACTCCAACGGAAGCTATCTGCCATGATATAGCAGTCCACAGAAGTGTCATCACATAGGACAGCTTCCCTGAGCCGAAGGCATGCATCTCTCCCTCTAAAGTCTTCCATTCACCACTTGCAAATAACCCGATAAGAGAAGCTATTGTTGCCACAAGTGCTGTATATATTTGCATGTTCAAGACGACTGAGAAAGTCTCCCTCTTAATAACCTTCTCAAATGTAACTTGCATCAAAGAGAGAATCAGGGAGTATGTGGCTGATGCTCCAAGCGTCAACACGAAACCCAATATGTACTTCCCATGCGATAAACCATTGGTACCCTGAGAATCTTCATCAACTCCAAGAAGTGCAGCAGAGAAGGTAAGGAGGACTACAGAGTTGAAAATCAGTGCAGTGAACTTTTGAGCATTGAGGAAATATGAGAAGACAGCATTGAAGGCCAGCTGACTAGCACATATGAGCGAATATGTTGATACAGGAAGGTATAATAGGCCATAGGAATACATCAAGTCGTCTGCAGCAATGATGAGCCCCAAGGCAATATATATCAGAGTAATTTTGGTGCCAGAAGTCTCAGGGCTAGCGGTGGCTGTTTGTGTAGATTTTGAACGGAACAGATATAGGGCGATGAATAGCACAGGAAAGCCAGCAGTTTGGACAAATGTGGACATCCACTTGCTATTTCCACCTTGGTTGTAGTAGAACCTCCCAAGGAGTGTTGATGCTGTCTGACCAGCAATGAGGAAGAAAATGTTTAGAACAACCATCAACCACCAATGCCAATGCTTGGCAGGAGAGCTCTGAGGATCTGTTTCGTTAGTGGAAGAAGTTTCAGGTTTGGATGATCCTGCAAATAACATATGGAAGGCATTGTCAACAGGTTATGTCAAACTGCAAATGCTAAGCCTAAACACTCACGCTAACAGGACATCCCCAATGAAACAGTAGGTTATTTTTCCTTTCAAACTAAGCATGCCTAATCAAACGAACCAAGTGAAACTCTGCATATCCTGATGAATGGGACTTCATCCCAATAGTGCTCCAAATTTGATGCAAGGAATTTGTCCACGATATCTATATGGCTTCTTTGTTACAGCTTACACAGACGCTGGGAACCATCAGGGCTATTTAAAAAGTCACATTATTCCCAAAGAAGAAAAGATTAAAACAGGGCTGGTTATAGTACTTAAAGCAAAGGTTTGTGACACCTATTTGTGGAATGCTGCAAATATCTGGCGTTCTAATTAATCGACTGAACCAGCTCCTGGAGACAACCAATTTAACACATGCCGTAAACGGTTCACTGTATACTGGGAACAGTAACTGAAAACGGACGTGCGCGCATCAGCAGAACATGCAGTGACGGCAAGGCGATCATGGGCGCGCGCGCAGAAAAGGAAAGATGATCCAAACCCCAACTGTTAACTGCCAACTAAAATCCACTGAGCCAACATGCCGACGTACACCGGCAGGCAATTCGTCGAACACCTCGTGCGCAATTCATCGAACACAGCCCAACGACGTGCGTCTGGAAAACCCAACAAAACGAGGAAGGTATCAATCTGAGGTACGCACACACCGGGACGCGAATCTAATCTCTGCGCTCTTCTCGTCAGTCGTCGTCACAACGGACGACGATAACCAAAGAAAGCGCACGTTCAAGCAGAAAGAGAGGGGGGCGAGCGGGGGACTGACCTGCGATCTGTATCTGGACCTCATCTTCCGTGCTGCCCCTTCCCCCGCCCGCGCCCCCGCTGCTTCCGTCGTCGCCGGCCATGCCGTCCCCCCTGCGCGCGATCCGACTCGAGTGGGCCGCTGGGGTAGCGTAGCGCGCGACGAGGGAGGAGGATGCGAGAGGAGACGAGATGGCGCGAAACGTGGGGGGAGGACGAGGCAGTGGTCAGCGACTCAGCGTGGGAGCGCCGCACGGGGGAGGGGGGTCGGGGGTTGGAAAAGCGAGGCACCTTCCTCCTTCGTTCCCGTGGAACACCCGGACACCGCTCTTTTTTGGACCTTTCCCGTTGCCCGTTGGCCAGCCACCCCCGCCGTCGCTGTCGCGCGTCGGAGGCCGGGAGGGACTTCAGCGATCGCCCATTCGCCCGCTCCGGATCGCAACCATTTTTTCTTTCGTCCCGCTACGGGACGGCCGACGGGACCCAACCCGAACGGTTTCGTCGGGGCCGGTAGCACGGCGGCCGGAGTTGACCCGACACCCAAACGATTCCCCGATGGTGACGTGGGAATACTGTGCCCGTGCCGCTAGACGCTAGTGCTGCGCGACGCGGACGGCTGCTGTAGACGCGGGCGATACCGAGAAGATAGCGTGAGAGGTGAAACGGGAACAGGATGCTACTGTTGCTGTCGCGGTGGTGAATGGTGATCGGGCTGGGGGAATGAGATTCCGCGAACAGACCGGCGATACGGGGTGGTCTGGTGCCTACGTGGCGGCGAGATTTTTCTGCGCTGGATGCTGGCGGTGGCGGCTCTTGGCCGCAAGCTGGTCGCGCGCGCCGCCGCCGTTGGCGCGTCCGCCAGCTCTGACCGACTTGGATGGTTCGCGGCCCTCTCGATGAGCGAGACGGTATTTTGGTTCCGGAAGCGAGAGCCGAGAACACCGTTCACCTCGTGGGCTTCGGCCTGCTTCGTTCATGGGCGGGCAGAGGGCATTTTTTGCGGGCTTAACAGTTCGCCCAGCCCAGTTTGGTATTTACTCGGAACGTGATGCTGGAATATCGAGGCTTGGAAGCAGAACTGATCGACAAAAACGTTTGCCCTCTCAAAACAAAAGGACAAAATTGTTTGCCACATCGGACTATTTTAGCTGGTATCATGCGCAATAGGCACGGTACGACAAAACATGAACCAACGAGCTCTTCCGACGCGCCGTGTGATTCTTTCTATATGAAAACTACCCGATCCAAACAATTTTGGCATCTGAGCAGCCTGCTGTCGGCGACTACTAACAAGTGTTTTGCCCATCCGGGCTTATGGATTCGGCACCACGTATGTCCACTGCCCACGTACCATAAGTGAAAAAAGGAAGGCCCAAAGGCAAAAGTGCACTGCAGCCGGCAGCACGCGCTGCTTCCACTCAAGGCTCGAGTGTCCCGCACAGCTAACAATCCACGTTCAAAGACCAGCAAAAGGCGCGACACGGATTCCAGACGCCACTCGCCCACCACACCACACCACACCACACCACATCGCATGCATGCGAGGCATGCACGGCACTGCACAACCAACCAAACTCCATACAACAAGGGAAACCAAACGCAAACAACTCAAAAACATTCTAGGAGTAGATAGTTAAACACTCTCCTTGTCCATGCTTATTACGTACTCCATTAAGCACATTACTGAACTTAGGATGGAGTTAATCACTAATCATCGGTGTAGCCGGCGATGCTGGCGCCGGCGGCGTCAGCGACGCCGCGACGGCGAGGGCGAGGGTCGCCAGCTTCTTGAACTCGGCGTCCTCCCCGGCCAGCGGCGACGTGTCGTCGGCCTCGCCGAACGCGTCCTCGCACGTCCCGGGCGCGTCCAGCGCCGCGCTGAGCTGCGTGACCGCGTCGTCGGCGCCGGCGCCCTCGCCGCGGGCGAGGTCCTCCGCGGCCTGGGCGAGCTGGTCCACGGCGTCCGAGTACACCTCCGCGCACACGGCGAGCCGGTCCCGCCGCCTCGCGTCCGTCTCCACGGCGCTTAGGGCCGCGACGCGCGCGGCCGTGGCGTTGGCCTTCGCCCCCGCGATCCTGGCGGCGACGGTGGCGAGGCCGCGCGCGTCGGCCGCCGCGGCGCTCGCCCTGTCGGCCTGGAAGGTTCTGATGCAGTAGTCGTAGCCGATGGACGGGTGGCCGGCGGCGAAGGACCTGCACGCGTCTTCCAGCGTGGAAGACTTGCACGTAGCAGGCACGACGAGCAAGAGGAACAGCACGGAGGAGAGCAGTTTCATGGTGTGGCCTAGCTCGACGGTTTTGCGTTGCAAAGCAAGCTCGGCTTCTTGTGGTTAGGTTTTGAGTGTGTTTGATGGCGATTCAGCGATTGTAGACGGCCGGCAGTTGGTTGGTGCCCAGCTCGTGGCTAAATAGTAGTAGTTGTGTGTAGAATGTTCGATTTTTTCTAGAAGAATTTTCGAAGGATTTGTTATGATCAAAGAATTTGTAGTTTTGTACAAGGGCCGTCGGGTGAAAACCACGAAAGGCTGGAACTAACGCACTTAACCAATCGAGCAGGCCTAACTGATACTGAAATGGGCTGATTTTTTCCCAAACAAAATGGGCTCATTACGATAGGCTTTGGTCAGCCCAAACCGTAAGCAAAACAGGCCCACTGCCACAAACTGCTCCGGCTCCACCGGTCACAGACTTACAGCCGAGACGAGACTGGGCGGCTGCTTGCTCAGATCGGAGTTGCGGCGCCGGCGGCGGAGATGGCGATCCGGTACTACTGGCCGATGGTTGCTGCGGCCGTTGGGTTCCGCCTCGTCCTGGTCCTCTTCGGCGGGGACCTCCACCTCGCCTCCCGCCCCGAGGTCTCTACCCCGCTCACCTCCCTACGCCGCCGTGAGCACCTCCCCAACCTCCTCCTAGCCTTCCCGCGTCCGTTGTGTGACATCGCCGTAATTGGACTTCTCATATGCCTCCTCTGTGTGTTGCAGTGGCGGAAGGCTACTGGCTGAAGCAAGCGTCCATGTCGCCCTACTCTGGTACGTTACCCGCCCCCTTCCTTGCTCCCATTGCTGATTTTTCACTTAACGTTTGTATCTTCACCCTTCAAGTGATGAATTAGCGATGAGGAATGGTGTTGCTGGATACGCGCTAGTGGATGAATTAAGCATTAGATTCTGAACTGAAAGGATAATTGTCGCGCGTTTTTTTTTTGTTTCAGGTTCTATGTATCACGGTTCGCCTTTGCTGCTGTCTGTTCTTGGCCCATTAACTAGTAACAGGTAATTCACTACTTGTAATTTAACCGAATCCATTACACTTGCTATACCTTCACAGCTTTTTTTTATGTTATGAATTGGCACTTGAAATTTTAACATCATTATGTTCCATTGCATTACAGATCTGGTAGCAAGCATGCTCATGTTTATTGCAGGTAAATAAATAATGTCTGTTTCTCAAAATTCACATTTGCTAATAATTGTTTTCTTATAGGCACTGTTCCTTATGTCCTTGTATTGCTTAGCATGTAATTGTTCAGAACAAATAAAAAATTAAACCTCCAATGTCTTCCTTCAATTTTTATATAGTTGGAAATCATGTAATTTATATCACTCATCAATCCACGACACAGTTTGATTTTTGTGGCTGTAGATTTTCTAGCTGCCATGCTTATTCGATCTACTGGTCGTAAACTCCAAATGTCACGGAACAGAAGCTTGAAGTCACTTGACCTCACAAAAGCAGTAAATAATTCAGGTGTGTCATATCAGTTAAGGTTTTGTTCTTTCCTTGGAATATGCACGGTTGCACCACTATTGTACTTATTACGACTCAATGTTCCTTACAATATTAATATTATTTTGATACTTGCAATTTACAAACTGCAAAATTGAAATAATGTAAGATTATTTTTTCTCAAAAAGACTGGTTTCAGAATTGAAATCCATGCATTCAATACTTAATCAGCTTGTGATTGCTTACTATCTGCTATACTGCTACTAATTATTCTTATTTATACTTTTCATGAAGCTAATGTAAGTGCAGGAGATATCGCTTCTCTCATATATTTGTGGAACCCTTGGGCAATAGTCACTTGCGTGGGTTCGTGTACATCACCAATCGAGAATTTAATGGTTGTGATAATGGTCTATGGAGCCTGTTCATGTAAGAGCAACTCAATTTTGTGGTTTCTTTTTTGTAATATGGAAAGTGTAACCCAAATTTTAACCATGCATTGTGTTTTGATTTCCATTTAAAATTGAACATGGAAGTTAGAATGCTACTGTTGGATTAACCTGAAAATCCCATGTTCTATACTGAAACATCTTTGTAACTTTGTAGGTCTGGCTCCTCTTGCTGCCTTTGGATATGTTATGGCCACCCACCTCTCTCTTTATCCTGCAATTCTAATCGTACCGGTTCGTGCCATAACCGCAATTTCCATTTATTCTTTCTTCAGATTATCATATCTGCCATTAAACTGCATTGTTGGCTTCTTAACTCCTTGGCAGGTCATTCTTTTGTTGGGGTATGGTCCAGATGCTCCTCCAACAAAAGTATTTCTTGTGAAAAGCTCAAGTGACAGTAAAAGTGACATGTCAGAATATGATAAACGAACTAGCCTGAAAGTGCAACGATTCTCATGGATGACAGTACTGCACTTCATATTTTGGCTAATCATCTGGTCTTGCTATGTGTTGTTATTGAGCAGCATGATTCTGAAGAAAGTTGGTGGCCTTAACGAGATGTTTGAAAAGTAGGATGTCTTCTTTTTCTTCGTGATATGTGTTTCTTCAGTAGTCATATAATTCATCTGGAAGCATTAACTAGTTTGGCTAAGAACGGAGTGACTTTGTGATTCTATTTCAGATATTAGCATACTGTTGCATCCTAGTAATGTTACTTTGCCCTATTAGAAGTTATCAAGATATTATGTCAACCTCGGTTTTGAGCTTCATCTCGTAGATAGTTTCTTTTTTTCCTATTGACCAGTTTTCTTTTGTCACTAAATTACCTACTGTGCTGTGGTTCTGCAGGACCTATGGTTTTATTCTTACTGTGAAGGACCTATCGCCTAATATTGGTGTTTTATGGTGAGTGTTGATGACATGATGATATGTGATTAGCAGTAAAGCATATTTCCATGCGTCTCATGCATTTGGAAATTAATGCAGGTACTTCTTTGCTGAAGTCTTTGATTTCTTCAGAAGTTTCTTTCTTATAGTCTTCAATATGAACATTCTTTTCATGGTCTTGCCATTGGCCATCCGTTTGAAGCACCGTCCGTGCTTTCTTGCATTTGTTTACACAGCAATCGTCGCTATGTTGAAATCATATCCCTCGGTGAGTATACCATTTTAATTTTTTTTGTATGATATTTGTAATAAATTTAGTGCCTTGGGGTCTCTTTTTTTTAAAAAAAATTGCACTATGGTTCTTCTAAAATCGTATCTTCTTGTGATTTGTAAAGGCTGGAGATTCAGCTCTGTATCTAGGTCTTCTGGGCCTATTTGCCAACGAGTTAGCAGGTAGCTAAAATTTCATTTACAGATTTTTTAATTGATTACGATAGAGTTAATTCTTTATCCTCACATATTGCAGAGATGCAGTTCACATTCTTCTTATTTTTCGGATATATTGGAGTATCTCTCCTTAGCCCTGTCATGCACAATTTGTGGATCTGGAGGGTTGGTCTCTCTATCTCTCTTGCTTAACATGTCAATTCTTTAAGGCACTGGTTCATCACTAACACAATGTTATTTTCAGGGCACTGGTAATGCAAATTTCTACTTTGCCACCGGTTTGGCCTATACTTGCCTTCAGGTTAGTAATACACCTCTGTAGATTTATTCCTTTGTGACCATGCCGGCCGTTCAATCGCCCTTAAGCTAAAATGTAGTCTCCCTTTAACTTATCTGGACTTCTGAGCATGATTTTAGAGATATTTTTTGGGACTTGAAACCTGAACCTAGCCTTTTCATGTTTTAGCTTTCAGCCCAAAAATTGGTCTGGCTTGAAAACCAATTTTAAATTTAAGTGTCTTTTAAAATCTAGTGTGGGAAACTTATGTCTTACCCTCTAAAACGCACATTTATATAGAAGCGATTTGAGATGCTGTGAATTAGATGCTTGTGCTTTGGCTTCAGTTTCTTGTATGGTAACCTGCTGTTTCCGACAGTCTTTTGGAATTCTAGCTTTGAGTGTCGATCTGTTGTAAGATAGCAGTTTTTCAGACTTACCAAAGTCATATTTCTGCTCCTTTCTATATCTAGATCCTAAATTGTTGTTTGCCAAATTTGCAGACTGTGTTGGTTGTAGAGAGTGTAGGTTCAATGATAAAGCACGACAGAAAGCTAAGACTACTCGTGACAAGTTAACTTGGTAAGCTAAGACTACTGTGACAGTTACTTGGTCCCTCAGCTTCTTAGAAGCTCCACCTCCGATGCTTGCAATTTTCTTTCTGGTGCTCTTGAACTCAAACGACTCGTCATCCTGGAGTTTGTAAATGTAGTTCACAATTTGTGTATCATGTTGTACTGTACGCCCCCACTTTTGTACAATATATGGACCACAAACTCTTTAACAGAGTCAAAGACTAAGGAACACGGAAGGGCTCTCCCTCGGACTAATTGTAGTCAGTGCTGTGATGTCAATCATCCAGCATGGACTGCATGGTTGAATTGACCACATGTACAATTTGTACTTTCGGCTTGCCAGATTAAGATGAAAATTAACCCGTAGCACGCTCTTGCCTTTGGATGCCTGTGTTTTTCACTCTCAGGTCCCTAAACGTGATGTTGTTCTGAGTCTCCTCCATGCTCATGAACTTTGTTGGGTACGGCAACACATGTCTGCTCGCCAGTGCTATTCTACCGTTGAGATCGAGTCCTTTTATTTGCAGAGAAATGTTTGGCTTTACCGTGTGGCCGTGGCGCTGCCTGCTGCTACCCGTAACTGTACTGAATTCGACTAATGATCAGACCAACAAAATCTGTCCAGTTGCTGGTGCAGATCCTGTCTTAGTCTAACTACTAAATGACGCTAGTAACCACCTACGGTTTTACATCGTCAGATGTTCGGAGAGAAATACATGCCCTGCTCTCTGCTCATCTGAATTGCATACCATCGACGCCCCAGCCCCTACCCCGCGCGTCAGCTCTCGCGTGGCCTCAAGCACGGACGGCGGCGGCGGCTCGCATGCCAAGTTCGCGAGCCCGCGCCTGCGCTGGACGTCCCTTAATCTTCTTCTCCCAAAGAAAAGGGAGAGAGAAGCGGCTGCGCTACTCTGCTTACCAGGTTAATGTCCCTCGTGTGTTTGCCAGACTGCTGGAGCCTGGAGGGTTTGGTTATCAGCATTAGCAGCTAGCAAGCTCAAGCTCCAAGTTTGACTCTCTGCTGATCAGTAGTTCGGTTGTTGAGTTCCGTCCCGTTCAGTTCAGTTGCCATGTACAATTCAACTTCGCATAATTCAGTACCCTGCTGCTACTACTAAGCGTGTTCTGCTTATTCAGTTCAGTTCCCATGAGCTAGCTAATTAAGCAGCAGTGTAAAAAAACATCCTATTTTGTGCTGTAATGCTACAGAAGTTAAATTCCTGGTTCCATGAACCGGCGAGGAAGTAGATGACCAGATGTATTGGTGGAGCAGTTCTCCGGTTCCTTTCTTAAATACACCCATATTCAGCTCGAACGACCTTCAACGAACTTGCGTACTTTGGCAGCGGAAACACCACTCCCAACAAGCAAGCTGAAGCATTCCATGACAACACTGAACCAATGCAGCACATACAATTCGATAACTGCAGCAAAGCTCATCTGATCCATCCCCATTCTATCAGAAATCTTAAAACAGGCCCAGAGGCATAATAAAAGACACTGAACTGTGTAGACACAACGAGCTTGCTGGACACAAACCAACCAGACGTAAGCAAAATTCAGGATCAGACTAAATATGCTCTTCAAGAAAGCAAGTTATTCATGAAAGATACATAACTTGAGCAAATCGCTTGCAAATGATAATCAGAAACTATGTAGTTTCTGGCAACGCACACCAACTCAGCCTACAACCAATTACGCCATTATTCCTCCGCAAAAGCAAACACCTCTTCCCACCTCTCCCCACTCAACCAGACTCAACCGCTCAAGCAATGACCATAAAAATTCCTTCTAGGCAACGGCGCATGTGAGCATTCAAAGGAGCCGGTGCGGCGAGCTCCGTATGGGCACATAACACAACCGGCCAGCAAAGTGATGTTCTCAGCCTAGTACCGGTAGTGAGCGGGCTTGTAGGGGCCCTCGACCGGGACGCTGATGTAGTCAGCCTGAGACTTGGTGAGCTTGGTGAGCTTGGCACCAAGCTTGCCCAAGTGGAGAGCGGCAACCTTCTCGTCAAGGTGCTTGGGGAGCACATACACCTTCTTCTCATACTTGCCAGAGCTCTTCTCCTTCCACAGCTCAAGCTGAGCAATGACCTGTATCAAGCACAAGACTCGGTGATATAATTCTAATTGCTGATGCACCAGCTAACATGGACAAGACAAGGATGGGTATTGGTTGACATATTTACCTGGTTAGTGAATGAGCAGGACATAACAAAGCTGGGGTGACCAGTAGCGCATCCAAGGTTCATCAGACGACCCTCAGCAAGGACAATGATGCCAGTGTTGGTCTCAGGGAACACCCAACGGTCCGTCTGAGGCTTGATGGTGATGCGCTTCACACCAGGGTAGGTCTCAAGACCGTGCATGTCGATCTCATTGTCAAAGTGACCGATGTTGCAGACAATTGCATTGTTCTTCATCTTCCTCATGTGGTCAACCATGATGATGTCCTTGTTACCAGTGGTGGTCACAAAGATGTCAGCTTCGGAAAGGACGTCCTCCAAGGTAAGGACCTGAAGACCCTCCATCAGGGCCTGAAGGGCACAGATGGGATCGATCTCAGTGACGATGACACGGGCACCAGCCTGCTTGAGGGCAGCAGCACAGCCCTTGCCAACATCACCATAACCACATACTACCGCGACCTTGCCGGCAATCATAACATCGGTGGCCCTCATCAGACCATCAGGGAGGGAGTGGCGGCAACCATACAAGTTGTCAAACTGTTGAAAGGTAAAACACATCAGAGCTGTAAACCTTAACAGTTGCATTTCGGAACTACAAAGCTAATAACATGCCAGGCCATTTAGAAGAAAACATATTTGTAGCTGCAAAATTATAGTTGTTTACACTTACAGGTATCATATAGCAAGTGACATTTCAGAAAGAGTACATTAAAGAATCTAGGAAAACGCACGGCAGGCACTTAAGTTAAGACAAGGCATACAGTACATACCTTAAACTAAGCAGGTATACTGACCGAAAAAAAATGACGCTTCTACTTACAGACTAAGTAAACAGGTTACAACATATTACTAGTATGTTATGATGTCATAGTGCCATCACATCCACCAAATATGCACATACTGTTAGCAAGTTACAAGAAAAAAAACTAATATTAGGAGACGTAAGCAACCCATGGACTAAGATACGGATCAAACCGAAAAGGACAACATTGACCTGATTTCCTGTAATTTAGGAGTCACTCGACAATTGAACCACACATATCAGAGAAACTGAGCAGCACAAGTAAGCCATTGCAGTTAACAGATCTGCCCAATAGAGATCTAAATCACAGATCCATACTAAATGGAATACCAGTTATTAACCAGCTAGCAACCACTTCTAGAGAGCTACTGTGAAGACTTTATGCATCCATGATTCATCCATAAAGACTTGAGTTATGGAAGAATGGTAAAAGAAGATCTAGATCTACGCAAGGGCAGGAAAAGGAAGAATCACCTTGCTCTTGGTGACGGAGTCGTTGACGTTGATGGCGGGGAAGAGGAGGGTGCCGGTCTCCTGCATCTGGTAGAGCCTCTTGACTCCGGTAGTGGTCTCCTCCGAGACTCCAACGAGCCTGTCCTTCATCTTGCGGTACTTCTTGGGGTCAGCCTTGAGCCCGTCGCGGATGATGGTGAGCACGATCTTGAACTCGGCGTTGTCGGTGGACTCCGGGTCGGGGACCTTGCCGGTCTTCTCGTACTCCTCCTCGGCCTTGACGCCCTCGTGGATGAGGAGCGTGGCGTCGCCACCGTCGTCGACGATGAGGTCGGGGCCGCCGCCCTCGCCCCAGTCGAGGCAGCGCTCGGTGCACCACCAGTACTCCTCGAGCGTCTCCCCCTTCCAGGCGAAGACCGCGGCGGAGTCCCGCGCGATGGCGGCGGCGGCGTGGTCCTGCGTGGAGAAGATGTTGCAGGAGCACCAGCGGACCTCGGCGCCAAGGGCGGTGAGGGTCTCGATGAGGACGGCGGTCTGGATGGTCATGTGGAGGGAGCCCGAGATCCTGGCGCCGGCGAAGGGCTTGGACGGGCCGAACTCAGCGCGGCACGCCATGAGCCCGGGCATCTCGACCTCGGCCAGCTCGATCTCGAGGCGGCCGAAGTCGGCCTGGGACAGGTCCTTGACCTTGTACTCCCGCCCCGACGAGGTCTTCTCCACGGAGAGCGCCATTGCAGCGGGCGGGAGAGCTCGGCGGATTGGATCTGGGAGTGAGGGAATGGGAGGATGGGAGGAGACGGCGGGTGGAATGGGAGAGATGGAGAGGGTTTTATGGAGAGAGACGATCCCGCGGCGCCGTTGGATGCCGGAAGCGGCGATCAGCAGCTGTCGGATCTGAGTGGGGATTGGTGGGGGTGGGTGAGCCGGCGAGGGGTTTTTGGAGATTTTTTTTTGTTGCTGTGTTGGGTCTCTCCGTTAGGTCCCTGGTGGAGCTAAGGTTGCTCGTGGGGCTTCAGCTTTTTGAACATGCTTTTACTTTCAGAAATTAAACTGAAAAAACTGTTTTCCTATAGTTCAAATTTGAAAGTAGGTTATATTTTGATTTTGCAGCTTTTTCAAATTTATAAAAACTACACATATACCCTTTCAATTTTTTTATATATAAGAAAATAAAGATGTTCATATATAGAAAAATAAAAATAAAAAAGAATAAAAAAAGTTAACTCCAAATATTTTTATATAAAAAAATAAATATTTAAATGAAAAAAAATTGATCGAAATATTGTATATTGTCAATTTGCATAAAGATAATATATAATTTTTCACAGTCGACAACTCGTAGCAGTTTAAACCAAACGATTTTCAGCTTTATCACAGCAAGCATCTCACAGCAGCTTTTTCACAGCGGACATCTGACAGCAGGTTTTCATAGCCCACAGCTGAACCAAACACACCCTAAATCTGATATCAACCAAAGAAAAAGTTACCCGAGCAACATTTTCAATGGTATCTTTGACATTTCCTAGCGGCGAATACTAGCTTCGAAAATTGCAATTGCCCCTTTCGTAGAAGAAACTGAATTTTAAAGTGCTTTTAGTACCCGTAAAATAAATCAAGATCTCAAATTTTACTGGATTGCTCCCCGCACTTGGTCGTGGATCGGTTTGGATTGAGACTCGAGGAGTACGTGCCTAACGGAACATCCTTTTCGCCATCAGCCACGTGGCTCGGGTCGATCGCCAACCAAAATTCGGCTCAATTCCAGTCCAGTAGATTTTTCGCCAAACTTTGGCTGAGATCCATTGACGAGATTAAAATCATCACTCGTCGGATGAGCGCATCCTCGTGCCATGGCAGCTAATTTTCCACAACTTTTCTCTCTTTTCTCCAATGCTGGTCGAACGGCCTTGACGGCGACGCAGAACTACTACCACACCAAACCCACAGAGCTAGCAGTGGTTGCCTGCAGGCTGCAGCTGGTGGCCCATGTCAACGTATGCTAGTATGGTTGCCTAGGCTATAATACCTACCACCAACCATGGATCCGAATCTCTGTGACACCGAGCACGTTCACCAACCACCGTAGGTAGTGGGGATGACATGCTTGAGCAATGGTTTTTCAAAAAAAAAACATGCTTGAGCAATGAGCAGTGGATTTCTCCAATCAGAAGTTTGACTAACTAATGAACGGAATACGATGCTAGTGATCAGAGTGCTTTACGACGGCGCACTTGTTTAAGAATGGCCTGCTACAACAGTCTCAACTCAGGAATCTCTTAGCAGGTACACGTCATGGTGTGTCCTGTAGGAAGAAAAGACAAGGGAAAATAACCCCCGGTCTTTCTCACAAAACGAGTCCACAGGATCAAACTTAATCTTCACGTTTACCATCCACAGGATCAAACTTAATTAAGAGTACACAAGACAAACCTGAAGATAGTCCATCCAAGAAATTAATTTTAGTTGGTATCACTTAAATGAAATGTATTCTCTTATTGGAGGTGGCAGTACTATAAATATAAGGACACGTCTCTTGTGGATCTGTCCTCTAATAAAATATAATTATGCGACAAATTATACAATTCGAACGGCCAAGGGTAATCGTACGACTATAAGCAAAGTTTGTTTGGACATGTTTTTGTGTTTTATAGCCAAACCTTCAAACAATTTTAGTAAGAAAAGGGAATATATGCGCACCCAAAACAAAACATTAGCCGTACGACGAAAATAGCAAACATTTACAATCCGAGCACTCTGCATGAACCCCCACGACGCACCGAAAAGCAGTGGCTCGGAACCCGGCCCAGATATTTTTGCCCCGGAAGCTTTCCGGTGATCCAGTCCAGAAAACCAGGGCAGCTCCTGCCACGACACGTGCTGCTACTACGTTGGCATGGCAACCCATAAGGACATTGCTCAACACGATCGTTGGCTCTCGCTCCGAGCGCGCTGCGTGCCTCGCCGGCAACGAGCGCCGCCCGCCCCTTCCATTCCTGCGTCCGCCGCCACTCGCCTTGCCATCACTAGCAGAGAGAGTGCTCACGGGGGTTGGTGTGCCTTGGTGTGGTGGAGGCGTGGAGCGCCCACGGCCGGGGCCCGGGAGATCGACGCCGACGGGCCTGCTCGTCCTTTCTTGCGGAGCCGATGCGCGCGCGCACGCAAGCGGACACGCCTGCCCCGCTCCCGTGTGCCGGGTGGTTGGTGGCCCGTGCGTGCGGCCAACAAGTCGGTGTGCTCTAGGCCCCACGGCGTGCAAGCGCAACAGCGCAGATCTGGCTTTGGCTTTATACCTACCGCTGCCAGATGTCCGGATGCATTGCACATTTGCATGTTAAACGCGGTGGCCACATTTCAGATCTATTATTATTTAAAAAAAAACATTTCAGATCTACTACTTCTTTTCCAAAAAAACATTTCAGATCGACTACTTCTTTTTCAAAACAAAAAAACATTTCAGATATACTACTTCTTTTTCAAAAAAAACATTTCGGATCTACTTAAATAAAAGCTGTCATTGTCATAGTATAAAAGAACGCCATTGCGATGCATCAACTGGTAATTTTTGTGAGGTGTAATTGTTTCAATCTGCGTCAGGCATCAGCAGTATGGGAAAAACAATCACTCTGAGCATCTTCAAAAACTCTTTATTATATCTTTAGAAATACAGATTTTGGTTAAAAATTACCCTCCAATGGTCTCGTGAATTGGATATTTAAATATAAATCTTCTCTATTCCGGATTTCTCGCTAGCTAAAGATGGAGAGCGAGAATTGCTCTCTAGACTATGCACGGGATATAGAAAAGTTGTTGGAGAATACAGATATAAAAAATAACTTTTACTGAGGCGTTGAAAATGCGAGCGTTGCGCTCCAGCCAAACTTCCCAACATACAAGGATGGTTAGGGATTTCAAACCTTTGCGCGGAACTCCTTGTGTCTCGGCCAATATCGACCACCACTCATGAACTAAGGCTGTTTGTTTCCAGTTTATTGGATGCAGCGACGGTTCCGCCAGCTAAGTAGAAATATCAGCCTAAATACGCCTGGTAAACCTACACTCGGAGAAGAGGTGCATTCTAGCCTTAGGAACCCTGCAGCAAAGAACACAAGCTAGGTTATTCGTCCAGCCTCTCGCCTATAGTCTGTCCGCAGTCCAGATTCTATCTTGAACCGCTAGCCAACTGAAGAATTTGCATTTTGGAGGTGCCCAAGCCGACCAGATGATTTCGTTGAGGTTTGTGCTGATCGCCACTATGAATTGTGCATGGTAAGCTGAGCTTGTCGAGAACTAACTAGACTCGTTAAAATTTCATTAGATTTCATCCTGAACGTGCGGCCTCAAATTCACCTGTTGAACATTCTTTCACAGTTGCACGAATTCCGCAAATAGCTGTGCGGAGAAAGACGGGTGCAGGAGGTTCAAATCCTTGATCCATGTGTTGCCGGTTCATGCCTCCTGTAGCGTTCTATTCTTTTTCTTTGAGATTGTGTAGATGGATGGTGCCAGATCCTTTGGACGGAGGTCCTGAATCCATGCGCTGTTTCAAAAGGATATTTTCTCTCCATTTTCAATTGTGATGGTTGTTGCTGTCGCAAAAAGATGGTGGTATGTTTCATTGCAAGGAAGCTCGCCGACCCAAGGCTTGTCCTCCAGATTCCAGGCTCGCCATAGCCACCTAAGGCGAAGTGCCCTCATGAATTTACCTACATGTAAAATATCCAGACCTCCATTTTTCTTTGATCTCACAGCCCGTGTCCAATTCACCTTGCATTTGGCCCCTTTAATTCTTTCAGTGCCAGTCCAGAGAAATTGTTTGCGCTTTGCGTTGATGTCTTGCAAGGCTGCCTTTGGTGCTCGTAGCGCTGTTAGGAAGTAAACAATATGTGATGTGAGGACTGCTTTGACCAATGTGAGCCGTCCAGCATAGTTTAGGTTCCGGCCATTCCAACTATTGAACCTTGCCACCGTTTTAACGACGAGCGGTTGAAAATCCACCCTCCGCAGGCGAACAGTGGTCAGGGGGAGGCCCAAGTACTTGGTTGGAAATTGTGTCCTTTTTGCCGGCAAATCCGTAAGAACAGGCGTGATGTTGAAGCCATTGCAACGGATAGGCATCACTGTTGATTTCTGAAAGTTTGTCTTCAGCCCTGTTGCCTCTCCAAACAACGTCAGCAGCTCTGTAAGGGCGGACACTTCTTCTTTAGTTGGTGCTAGGAAAAGTGCAACATCATCAGCATACAGGGAAATTTGGATACCTGTTGTTCAGCCTCTGATTTTACTGAAAATTCCCCTTTATGTTGCCAAGTTGAGGAGCTTTTGCAGCGGGTCAATGGCAATGACAAATAACAGTGGTGAGAGAAGATCGCCTTGACGCAGACCGCTGCCATGACGGATTGGCCGTGTTGGAACTCCGTTTAACAGTACTCATGAGCAAGAAGTTGAGAGGAGGCGGGCGATCATCTCCCTCCATCGGTCAGGAAAATCCAACTTCTGCATTAGAGTTAGTAGGTAGTCTCATCTCACAGAATCAAAAGCCTTGGTAATATCCAGCTTGAAGAAAAGGGTTGGGGCTCGATTTCTATGGAAGTGTCTTGCCGTGTTCCTAACTGATAAAAATTATCATGGATACTTCTCTTCTTGATAAACGCCCTTTGATTCATTGAGACAATCCCGTTAATGTACGGGGCAAAACGGAGAGCAAGTGCCTTTGTGATTATCTTGACAAAGGACTGAATCAAGCTGATTGGTCGAAACTCCGTTATCATAGTAGCACCCTCTTTCTTTGGCAGCAGGACAATGTTTGCTGAATTAATGATTTGTAAGCTGGAACATCTTAGGGAGTAGAAAGAGTTTGCAGCAGCGATGATGTCATCTTTTATGATGTCCTAGCACGACTTGATAAAGGCCCCCGTGAATCCATCCGGCCCTGGTGCTTTGTCCGATGGCATTTGGTTGATCATATTTTTTAGCTCGTATTCCATAAAAGGCACATCTAATCCCCTTAGATCATGTTGTGTAATGTCGAGGGAATCCCAGTTGAGGTCGGTGGTCCGTTGCGGCGGACATCCATGATTTCATCAAAATGTGTTTGGATTACCGACACCTTTTCCTCATGTGTGACTGCCCAACCTCTTCCATTTTTTAGCCTTTGTATATGATTTTTCCTTCTGCTGGTGTTTACCCTCCTGTGGAAAAAACTAGTGTTTGCATCTCCCAGTTTGAGATTAGTTATTCTGGATGCTTGCTTTTTCTGAGCTCTTTCAACTGCCGCCAAGCCTAGAATGCGGGTCTTCAGTTTCTTTCTCAAGTGTAATTCTCCTTCGGACAATTACCGGCATTCTTGCGCTAAGTCTAGTCTTAGAATGATCTATGTGTAGCTGCAGCTTTGCATCTGAAATAATAGAGTTACTCCACTTTCTTAGGGCCTTAGTTGTTTCTCCCAGTTTGTGATAAAGCTTGTGGAAGGGCTCATGGTGTTCCGAGCTGCTGTCCCATGCAGCAGCCACGACTTTGCGGAAGCCCGGCAACTTGGTCCAGAAGTTTTCAAACTTGAAAGAACGCGGCCGGTGCGGTCCACTTTGGTTAGATAGAAAAATTGGGCAATGATCTGATAGGGAGGTGGGCAGAGCATGGAGCACATGCGTGTCGAAGACTGCATCCCACTCGGCATTGCAGAAGACACGATCCAACTTTGCCAAGGTGGGATTTCTCCTCTCGTTGCTCCAAGTGAGTTTCCGGTTTTGTAATCTGATTTCCCTGAGATCACACTCCTCAAGGGCGTCACGAAATTGTCCCATTAGCCTGCGATTTAGGTTGCGATTGTTCTTGTCGCTCATCTTGTAGATCAGGTTAAATTCACCTAGGATAAGCCACTGTATCTTCCCTATCGGTTTGGTAGTGGTAAGCTCCTAAAGGAAAGCTTATTTTCTTGTGTACCTTGACGGCCCATAAACAGTTGTGGGGAGGAAGGAATTTGAATTTTCTCACGAGATGATTGTTTGCGGAGATGTGGAACTCTTGAATGACTATGTCCGTCAGTTCTACATAGTTGTCATTCCACAGCAACAAAATTCCTCCTCGTGTCCCACTCAGTCCGCCAGCAGGTTTGTACGCAAAGTTGTTAAGACGATGCCCTCCCAGGTATGGTGCTGTGAACTGATCAATGATGTTCAACTTTGTTTCTTGAAGACATGCAACGTGAAAGAGTGGTGCAGCTAGCAATTCATGAACAGCATCACGGCGTGCATGCCGATTCAATCCTCTAACATTCCAGCACAAAATGTCGATCTTTTGTGCTGTCATTTTGAAACATGCAGAGGCACATAGTAGGCAGGCACGCCCAAACAGAGAGCACAGGTGTGGCCAATGATCATCGCAGAACAACAACGCTAGGAAGGAGTGGAGCGACGCAATAGTTTGTAGAGTCTAGCTCGATCGGACATTGTGGCGGGTGCTTCGCTTCTGTCCTCATGTCGACGTCAGCAGCGCTCCATCAAGCTGTGCCGCTCCTGCCGCCACTTGAAGTTCCTGGACATCAGCCTGCAGCTCGATGACCCCTTCATTCACCAGGCCTACGAGCACGTGATCAAGCGTGTCGTCGTCGTCGTAGATGTTGAGTATTGCTATGAGTGCGGCGATATGTCCTGCGGCAGAGGGCCATGAAACATCGCAATATACTCCTGCAGAGTGCTCTCAATTTGTGGCATATCATTATTAAGAAGTCCCAGTTTACGGCAAAGATTATGTTGCGCTTTTTGGACTGCAGGGATGCGAGGTGCATTTGATAATCTTGCACTACGTCGTACCGTAGACATATCGAAGACACGGCATGGGCGCCAACGTGGTGGTGGAGCTGGCGTTGGTGATGGAGAAGCTGCTAGAGTCGGCATCGGCGCAGCAAAGAAATCAGCAACAGTGCCCTGTTCTTCTCCAGCCATCTCCACATCTTGTGTCATCCCGTTTCCCTGCAATTGTTGGGCTTCTAGGACTTGAGGCATGTCGATAGGTGAAGCAGGTTGAGGCCCAAAATCAATGATGCCCGCCGCAGTTGCAAGCTCAAAACGGCAAAGGGCGAGCTCCACCGCTGCAACGGAGGTGTCTTCCGCCGGCCTAGGAGTTGCCTCGGCCACCGGTAAAGCTTCAATGATTCGGGTGAACGCTGCACTCACCGGGATTTCAGAGGCAACCCCGGCAGGTGCAATGTGGAATGCTGCGAACGAGGCTTCATTCCTATGTGCCGGGGCCTCCAAGATCCCTAGCTTGGCCACCAAAGCACAGGCCTTGTTGATGTAGTCGTTGAGTAGCTAGAACGCCGCGGCCGCCATCTTACTTGCATCGTCGTGCCCCAGAGCACTCAGGAACCCCTGAGCAACCTCTTGCAGCGCCTTGGCCTGCATCATGAAGAGGTCCTGTAGCGCCGCCCGCCCTTGGTTTGCAGGAGTCCCTGCTGGGGTAGCGGAGCTGGGAGCCTGGCACCGGCCTCCGGTGCTCATGCAGCATGGTGCCTGCCGCTGCTTTGTCCCCAGTTTCGGCATCGCGGTGAGCGTTCGCGCTCGTGACGAACGGCACTAGTGCTAACTCCTTTGTCTTGCCCGCGTCGGCCGTCCCGACCGACACGGCCATCGCGGCCGTGCTTATCGTTGTCTTCGTCATCATCGTGGTGGCGCCACCCATGGTCGCAGGCGAAGTCGGGGTGGTCATCGTAGTAGCGCCGGCTTCTCCCTCCCATGCCGTCATGCCTCCTGCCGTGATTGGGCTGCCTGTCTCCCCTGTCCCAGTCCCAGTGGGAGTCAGGGAGAGGCTCGACAGCAGGAGTTGGCACGGGGGCGCCATCAAGGACCCCCAGATGCCACTGTGGGAGGCGCCTCTTTGCCAGCGAGATGTCGCCTTGCTCGTCCATCGTCGCGATGGTGTAGTCGTGAATTTCTTCCAGGTGAAGAATTATTGGATATTTGCACCCTTGCTGCCAGTGTTTAGGCGGCGTCTCCCTCACCTGCATAGAAGAAAGCTTGGCATCTCTCACCTTGCTTGTGAACACAAGCCAAACTCGCTTGGAAATTAGGCACGGGTTTGCTGTCCATGCCCAGACATCAATCGTCTTTGTCTCCTTCGGCCGCTGCAGATTGGTTTCAATGTCCTCCAAAGCACAGCGGACACCGACGATGCGTTCCATGATGTCAACGTTCCAGACGTGCCTCGGCACCCCATCGAGGCAGAGCTTGACGCGGAAGAGCAGGGAGATGCCGAGTGTTGCGCGCAAGCTTCGCCACTTGATGAAGCGGATATCGATGCTGTTGCGCTTGACATATCCCTGTTTGACAGCTTGCTCGCACCGGTGGCGGTTTAGGAACTTAATGAGGAAAGCTTCCTGCTAGTACCTGGCATCTCCTGGTGGCCCCTCGGGGTGGTGCCTGGTGACAAGCACTTTGCCAAGGCACAAGCAGAACTCATCACGGACTGCCACCTCGATCTCCTTGGGGCCCATCGACGGCGAGCTAGTTAGGGACCAGGAGATGGCAGCATTTTTCTCCCACTCATGCAGGTTGGCTTCGATGTCGTAGGTGGTGGGGACAAAGCAGTGGTCGTCGTCAGGCCTGGTGGTGGGGTCCCCTAGTTGGAGCATGGTCGTTGACGTTGAGCACGGCGGTGGTGGCAGGAGCTTGGTGTTGTCGCCACACCCGTTGCAGCGTTGTGCAGGCGCCGGACCTGCACCCCCTTGTCGACGAGCGGCAGCCTTGCACTCACGTTCCCGGTGGCCTGAGCGAAGACAGTTGGAGCACCGAACTGGATCCCGGCAGGAAGCTGCCCGGTGGTCCGAGGCCAAACAGATGAAGCACTTGCTGTCGGTCTTGGAATAGAAATGCCCACTGCGGGGAAGTGACCTTGGTGGTTGATGCTCGCCGCGGCCGGGTGATTTACGCCACCAGTACGGCTCCCTGACGCGAGTCCATCCTGGATCCGGTGGATTGAAGGAGCGAAGCGTAGGGGGATGGCGCGGTGCGGGTGGAGGGGGCGGTAGCTCTGCTGCCGAGGCAACGGGCGGCGAGGTGACGGGCCGCAGGCGGCAAGCTAGCATAGTTACGATGGATTTGAGCCGCGGCTTGGTCGGGTTGGTGGTGGAGTTGAATGCAGCGGAGGGAAGCATCGGGGAGGACCTGACAACATCAGCAAAAGAGCGGCGAAGCTCCGACTCGGGCGTGGCAGGTACCTGGGAGACACCCCGCACCGGAGGCTGTCCGAATCTGGGAGGCGGAGGGGGAGTTGCAGGTGGGGATTTGAAGGGGGCTCATCGAGATCTAGGATGGTAGGAGCTGGAGAGCTCGGCGTTGAAGGTGCAGGTGGGCTAGACTTTAGTGATGAGCTGAACGGGCGCTGAGCACGCTTGAGGATGCGGAGCTTGGACGGCGCTGCCTGGAATGGCGACGCTGGCGCCGGGGGTGGAGGCGGCGTCATGTACGGCTCCAGACGGCGTCACGTGGACGGCACATGTTAAACTTCGCTTGGCCTGAGTGTCATATCTTGAGATGCCACTTTTCACATAAGCATGGTGATTCAATTTCCTTGTACTTTAAGAGTGCCTAATGCTCAGTTAATATGAAACATTGAGCAGCCAAACTCTTACCTGAAATAGCATTCACGTTGAATTGGCAAAGAAGCTCACCTGAGGGCATCGTAGATCTTGTGGTAAGCATAAAAGGGTAGCATCACTTATAGAAGAAAAGGATAACATCGTACCGTCTAAAACTGGCAAAGAAGGCTTGACATGGTGCCATGTATGTCTTAAAGGAAACTTTCCGCCTCAAAAGTAGGTAGTAAAATGCGTCGTGTATAAGCATAAGCAAAATTCATGGCCAACGATTGAAGTGCCTTCATAAATGACAACAATGTGTTCCTTGACATAAAGACATATCTGACATCGTGATAGAAACCAGGGACGGACCCAATAAGAGCCCAGCAAGGGCACAGGCCGTCGCTCAACTTCCAGTCCAGCCTTATAGTGACAAAAATCTCACCGTTTGTGCCCCACAGGCCCAACATAGTGCCCCCTCAATCGATCATTAGCCCAGCCCATGGACAACACAGTATGATGATGCGCCCACTAGACAGGCGCCCTGACCAGGCCCACAAGACAGGCGCCCTGAGCAGGCCTCCCGGACAGGCCCATCCGGAAGATGTCTGTTTTTCGATCAGGCCCACCAAGCAGGCGCTGCACTCTCTTGGCTTTGGATACCTCTTCACTGTGAGGTCAACAGACGTGATGTTGTGCAAGTCTCCTCCATGCTCGTGAATCTCAACGGAAGAATAGCGCTGGAGACCGGAGAGCAGAGCAGACATGTGTGGCCGTGGCACTGCCTGCTGCTACCAGCAACTGTACTGAACCCGATTAATGGTCAGACCAACAAAGTCTGTCCAGTTGCTGCTGCCGATACTGCTCCAGTCTACCTAAATGACTCTACTAACCACCTGCCCGTTCCATCAGCTATACCATACGGAACCGGAGGGAAGCCCATGGCATGCTCTGCTCATCTGAATCGCATGCCACCGACGCCCCCAACCACGTTGGTTCGGTTGCGAAAAGCCGTGCGCGCGCATGTCAGCCCTCGCCGTCCTCGCGTGGCCTTAGGGTTTCCGTGCGCCCCCGCGCGTGCTCGCGGCGCCGAGCGGACGACGGCGACGCGGAGTAGGCGGCCCAACTGGACCGGCCGCTAATGGCCGCCGCCGATGCCGTCACGGTTTCCATCTGCACCCGGGGGGGGGGGGGGGGGGGGGACCAGGAGACCGGGCGGCCGCCGGCGAGTGGTCGTCGTCCGGTTCCTCTTCCGGGACTGTCCCGCTACAGTAGCTTGACGCGATGCCATCGCGGCGCGGTGTTGAGAGGGGCACAATCACGCGCAGGGCTACGTGACAAGCAGCGGTCGCATTCGCACAGGTACTGTGCATGCATACTACCACTTGTAGGCTGTAGCCTTTCGCCCTCTCCTCGCCTCGGACGAGGAGTGTCGCTCGCTCTGACGAAATGTGCGTGCACGCGTGATGCGTTCGCTCATGTTCTACAGTGCACCGTACAGGGGAAACGAGACCACCTCCATCGCTTATCGAGTCCGCGAAGCACCGCAGAGTAGGGCGTCGCAATGGCACCGGCGACCCCCTATTCCTTTCTCGCATCCTCCCTCTCCAAAAACTCTTTTTTTAAAAAAAAAACTCTCCAAAAACTGAACCGGCTGGCCTGAGCCCATGTCCTACCATGTTCGTCGTCCAGAGAGTTAAAGGCCTCTGCGCATGCGCAGTGTGGGGTGACCGCCCGCCGCGGCGCGACAGCGTCCGAGCTTACCACGGAGTGGCAATGGCATCACGTCAACGTGCCCGCGTGGCGCGCGGCCACGGCGAGATGCACCCGGCCAGCCCTGCGCTGCTGCGCAACGTCCACAGGGCAGGGAGCATACGCTGGCGCACGCATGGCATGGGCGCAGCGCAGCACGGTCAAACCGACGCTCTATCACGTCGCGGTATTCAATCCCTTCACCCACCCGCCCGCTCTCAGGTTCAGCCCACCCACTTGACGCTCGTGCTGTCACTGCCACCGGGCAAGCGAAGGAAGCCGACGCCCGGCCGGCGAGAAATCACATTCCTGCACGCGCGCGGTGGCCGCGGTTTTTTACTGGAGCGACGGCCGCCGGAACGGCGCGGCCGGCGTCTCCTCTCCCGCGGAGCACGGCAGGCTACAGCGGCTGGCGCCGAGCGGTGTCACCCCCGCCGCGGTAGGAAGGCGGAGTTAATGGCCGGGCATTCATTCCGTTCGGGGGCGGGCGGGCGAGCGCGCGCGGTTGGGCCGGCGCTCCTGCGATCGCTGCTCCAGGGGGCCATCGGCTCACCCTCAATTCAATGCGTTGCCACCGCCGTGCCTCGCCGCGGCGTCTCGGTAGTACCGACCGCCGGATACTCTGTGGGCTGCCGCCGGCCGGCCGGCCGGGGCAGTGCGTTTTGGTGGCTGGCAGGGCCGGTTCCTCTGAACGTGTGGGCAAGCGCGTCAACGTTTGATCAACGGCTGATGATGAGCAGGTCCACGTCGATGGAGACGAGCATGAATATCTCTCTCTCTCTCTCTCTCTCTCTCTCAATAATATGGATATAGTTTGAGCAGTGAGTTCGATCAAGACATCAAGTGATCTCAGTTCATAGAGTTAAGAGTTAGGTACACTCCATATAAGTCGTACCGTGTCGGGTGTACGTATGCCTCCGTCGACGCGTATGCAGATTGGTAAACAAGGATGCAGACCGGGTTCGTAAACAAGGACCCGAGTTTTGGCGAGGTTGGTCGATGCCACGACGACTGACGACGAGCTGCGCCTGCGCGTGCCCATGCTAGTCGACGCTCGCACCAACACCGTCCGTTTCCGAGGGCGTGGACCACCGCCCCACCAGGCACCAGCAGCCAGGTTTAAGTTCCCCGGCGCCGCGACAAAAGACGGACTTGCCACCGCCGGCAGACGCCAAGGCAGAGATGACCATGGAAGAAGAGTCTATCCTAACGGTTCCAGAATTTGTACTGGCACTTCGCTACTACTACACTTGACTCGTCTGCATTTGTCTTGATCCTGCACAGTTGCAAGAAACGGCCATGGACCTCGCCGTCGCAGGAAAGGGATCTCCAAATCCAACAGTGGCCTGAAATCTGCGCGCACCCGGACCGGACCCGGCCCGGCCGGCCCATCCACGTATCTGTCATGGTAAGTGGACACGACTGACTGCGAGTCTGGTGGCAGTCTGCCGTCTGCAGCGCACTACTCCATGGATGGATGGATGGGATGGATGCCACACAAGTGACAACCACACGCGCACCACCACCACCTCGGTCTCTCAGAGGAGAGGAAGAGGACGACGACCCAACCAGCTGCGAGGCACAGAGAGGAAGGAGCACGTTGCCGCACGGTTTCCCTGGCCTGGCGTCCTGGTTCGTAGTTCGGCTCGCTCAAATTCCAAAATCGCATTGCATTTTGCAGCTCCGGAAAACAACTACGAACAAGTCGATGAACGGCATGGATGAAGAAGCTTCGGAGACGCTAAACTCTCGCTCACCTCTGGGTCCTGGATGTTTGTTGTGTTTTTACAATGGAGTCCTAAATAATAAAAAGGAAAGAAAGAAAGAATACGGAAGGAGTTGGCAAAAACGCCCTCGCGAGGTCCCGTAATTACAGCTGGCTATACCCCGACGATCCAACGGTACAGGGCCACGAACCCGGGCTCCTCCTCGTCCGGCGCGCGGTGCATCGCCGCCCCCGCCGCCGCCTCGGGGTCCCACCGCCACGAGTCGTCGGGCCGGTGGCTCTGGCTCTGGCTGCGGCTGTGATGGCCGTGCCCCTGGCTCCACCGCGCGCTCCACCGCCCGGAGAGGGACGACGCCGAGGAGGCGAGGCGGTCGACGTACTCGCGCAGCCACCCGCGGGACCCGGCCGCCTCCGCCAGCGCCTCGCCGGGGGTCGCCGCCGCGGCCTGGTGGGTCGCCGACTTGGCCGCCGCCGACACCGCGGGGCGGGTGATGCGGGACACCACGGCCTCCACCTCCTCGTCGACGCGGTAGTCGAAGGAGCCGAGCGAGTAGGTGCGGCGGTCGTCGCCCGCGGCGGAGGAGCGGCGGTTGCTCACGCTGCCGATCTCGACGCGGAAGCTCCTCGAGTTGTTGTTGCTGCTGCCGACCCGCGCGTCGAGCGGCTCCTGCGCGCCCGGCCCCGCGGCGGCGGGCGCGGCGGTGGGGAGCGGCGGGTGCGGGAGCGAGACGGCGGCGCGGCAGAGCGGGCACGACGGGGTGGTGCGGAGCCAGGCGTCGACGCAGGCGGCGTGGAACGCGTGGCGGCACGCCGGGAGCAGCCGCAGCTCGGCGTCGGGGGAGAAGGGCGAGAGGCAGACGGCGCAGTCCGGGGAGCTCTTGGGCAGCGCCGCCAGCGCCGACGCCATGGTGAACAGCGGCAGCGACGCGATCAGCCGCTCCTTCTCGTCGTCCACCGCCTCCGCGGAATGCGCCTCCTCCGGCCCCACCGCCGCGGCGCTCCTCCTCGCGGACCCCGCCCCCACCTCCTCCGCCTCCGCCCCGGACGCGCCGCGCGCCCTGGCCAGGAACGGGCTCGGGGACGGGTGCGACGACGATGACGACGACGACGCGCGGGCGAGGCAGCGGAGGAGGAAGTGGATCGACACGGAGGCGCAGAAGACGAACGCCAGCAGCGCGGCGATGATGAGCAGCGAGGGGGAGAGATTGAGCGACGACGACGACGAGGACGGCGGGGGCGGGGACGGCAATGACGGCGGGAGGGTGGCCGCGAACGGGTCGCCGGCGGCGGGCGGCGGGAGGGCGTCCATGACGGGGGGAGCAGCCGCAGCCCACGAGAGGGGGGTGGTGTGTTTAAGGCGGCCTGCTGCGTGTGTGGCCTCGCGCCTTTTATTTATGGGTTTTGGAGTGCGTGGTGGCGTGGCGGACGGGGGGCAGCAGCCGCGGCAGCCATAGGTAAGAGATGAGCTGCTGAGGTGGGGAGGAGTAATGGAATGGTAGTCTTGGTAGATCACAGCCTCCTGGGTGGCTCACAGGAAGCTGAGGATGTGACACCTTTTTTTTCAGTTTCTCCTCTACAAGATCTCGTTGCTGATCTGGGGTTTGTGCTGGTGACTTGCCTTGGTTCTCTCTCTTTTGGGGTGTGAGTGTTTTGAACGAATTTTTTTTATTTATTTTTAGGGTGTGAGTGTGAGGTGTAGCAAAATTGTACAAGTAAGGTCAACCGGCTGTAGTTTAGTCGATGAACTTGCTCTTGTTAATTCGCAATTCAAGTCAAATGAACTTTCTTGGTGCAGGTGGGTGTAATTTCCAGTGGATTATTGTAGCTTGCTCTACGTTTTTCTTTCAAGCTTACCACTTGGTCTGGTCACCGAAGTGTTTTTCTACAATGTGCGGCCACGGTTTTCCGAATACCCATCCATCATGAATACTACCGAGACCAACCGTGAGAAATTGCACCATCTTTGCGAAATAATACCATTGTATAGTATCCTTAGAAGCTTAGAATATGTTTTTCCTATGGTCAGACCATCATACCCCCTTGCAATTTCGAGAAAAGGATTCCTATGACTAGGTAAAAGATTTGTATACATGTTACGAGTAAGCACATCCAAATCAACAATATGACAGTTGCCAAGTCTACAACATCATCTTCACCAAAGTAACTTTCACAAAGAAGAGTGACCCCTATGATTTTCCTTCAAAGTAAAAGGATAGTATTTACCGCCAGTATATTAAGGATTCTCCAATATCAAATGAACTCTCGAGATAAGTTAATGCATGCACTTTGATCATTTGACAGAAAGCAGCCATCCCTAAACAGCACAAGCTTGAAAATGCATTGGCAGCTTGTCCAGGAAAGTAATGAATCAGTCACTATCTAGTATCTGTCATCATCCAGGGCAAGCAAAGTGCCACAGCTCACAACACCAAAAAAAATGTGAATGGCGGAGAAAGATGAAGATAACAGAACAGCAATAGGACACCAGCAAAAAAAAAGAAGAAAAAACATGTTTCTACTCAGCTTTAATTCCTTCGATGAATGCCTTGACGTCTCATGCATGCAGATAAGAATGGAGCATGCAAGGCTACTTAGGTGACAAAGGTTGCAACCACCTATGGTTTCTGCTCGAGTCATCATCTACCATTCTCACTCCAAAAACCCGGGGGACGACGTCTTTCCCCATCATCCAGGCCAGTTTTAATTTCTTTTGCTAAGCGCCTGTCAGGTATCAGCATTAGATTCCAATGCACCTTCTTAATTCTGATAATGTTCTTTGAAGAATCCCTTCTGATAGTGTTCAGTTGTTGACTATCAGCAACTGAGCCGTGAGGGCAGAGAAAAGAACCTTATGTTTTCGGGGTCTACAACCAATCAGCTTTTGGATCAAACAACACAATCTACGGGGCTTACTTGGGAAGCTGCACCCCAAAAAGGCCAGGGCCAGGCTCAGCCAGGGGAGGGCTTCAGGAAGAAGCTGCATTGCTCAGGCCCTTTCCGATCATGCGCAGCACTGTGCCGAACAGGCCGTCGCGAGCTAGAATAACAGCACTTACAGCACCGACAAGAGATCGGTTGAGGCAGAGTTAATCCCATCAAATCAGCCATGAATTCGCATCAGATCACTAGCGGCAGCAGTGCCTAAGCTAGCTAGTGTACTATGGTAAAACCCTAGCTAGCGATCGAGACCTCTACGGATCAACGAGGTGTTTGCTCGCGTTTGAATCGATTAACCCATGAGATTAAACTGTTTGGTCAGAGAAAATAACGTACTTGCATTGCAAATGCGTGTTGCGGTAACTTGTTTTTTTTGTGTCGGTTTGCGAGATTAAACAGGGTTGTATAGGGAGCAACACCGTCAGATCGATCGAGCAGAAGTACTCTGAGCAATGTAATGCCCCTGCCGGTACGCTCTCGGTACGTGCCATGCTCCAGCCATAACATCGCCTCCATGGGAATTTATGAACTCCATCAGACACGTATCAACCTCGTGGGCCCCTTGCTTTCACTGCACTCATGGCCTATACCATGAGGATTTACCGGCAAATCTAGAAGAAAAGGTCTATTGGATTATTTATTAGATTCCCTCTCTTCTATGCTGGAGTACCTCTACCTTCTTTTTTTTGCTGTTGAAGAATTATCCTTGGTGTTGGTAAATGTAAGAACCCATATAACTAATTTTAAAAAATCTCTCAATTATTTAATTAGCTAGCTCGATATATGTTGACAACCAATCTGCCAGTTATGATGTTAGCTAGCTCGATAATTTTGCATTGACTAAACAACCCGCTCGCAATCGTTGAGGATGATTTGGAGACATGTTGGAATTTGACCTGGAATTGTTTAGCCATCTCCTAATTCTCTTGCACATGCGTAGAGTGGTTGTTGGGGGTAGGAGCGTCGTGCAGCTAGAAATAATAATGCGCCGGTAAAACCTGTAGTGCTTGCTATCGAGCAGTGAGCTTGCTAGGTCCATTAAATTAGTGTGCATAATAAAAATAATATTTACCACAGGAAATTATTATCTCTACAACATCACGTACGGATAATTCCATGACCGATTAATCAGAAATAGGTGTGGAATTATTTTTTAGCATCCAGCGCAGCGAGGCATGCTGTCTCCTGATGATCACTTAATTGCCTCACATGGATGCACTTCGACGAGCGCATGGATTATGTAAATGCCAATGCGTGATGCAAATATTTGTATCGGACTGCATAAATTAATGCTGCTCGTAGAGTAGTATCTGCAAAGCGCGTCGGCAGGATTCATTGGTGCCCTGTAATGCCAATACTCCTCCGGTGGAAGCTGTTGAAAATGCCGTGTTCCATTCTCATTAATTAATCAATCGTAGCGTATCTGTTTGGACGGTTTTTTTTTTCCAGAGGAACGAGCAGGATTTTTTTTTTGCGAAAGATTTAATGAACAGGAGATCTAATGCACTGGTGAAAAAAAAGATTATAAGATGAGCACCTTCTGCCTAAAGCTAGCACAGTGAGTCAGAAGGTACACGCTCATATGCGTACTATATTTATATACTAACCTCTACATTATCTCATTCCACTGCTGCAGAATTAGGGGTTCGCACAAGAACTTTGCCATCCTTTTTGCGATTATGTTTATTGTCACTGACAATCTGCCGAGCAGCATTTTTTATATTTTTTCTAGAAAACAAAATAAAAAAAATACTTGACACTTTCTTATGAATGGGTTTGCTGTGAAGCATACTTTAATATTATGTTATTTTTTTTGAACTGGGTCCGTGTTTTGAGTTGTCTCGCCAGATCCGCCAGTTGCCCACTATTGGTGGGATTCGATCGACCACTTGGCACCTGATGTGTATAGCCACCATGGTGTCTGGAACATCATGCTAACTTACAAGGGTCCCGACACATGGATAACCTCATGCCGTTCCAACAACACTTGGAGTTCGTGTGGTATCTTTTCCAGGGAACAGGCGTAGATGTGCATGCGAGGTGTGATCCGCCACACTGCGGCCATGGCCGGCGCGCGCACACAACTTGAAGTTGATGCAGATCTGAATGCGCGGCGGCGGCTACGGCGGCGAGGCTGCAATGGCGCATGGCCCCAAGAATTAACCCTTGTTTGTCCACGCTGCCTCTCGTGTCGTAAAGCCTAACAGTAGGAGCTGGTGGATCGGACCTGTACCCGGCACGGGGCAAGAGGATTTAACCGCCCAACCTCTCGCGTCCTTTCTCGGATCAATCGGAATTCCATCGTACACGACAGCCATTAGCATCGAGGTAACAGTATTTCATCGCAGCAAAATTTACATGCACAGAATTTTTTTTACCAAGCACATGCTGTAAGTTTGCCTGGATCTGGTGACCAATGCTGATTTCTAGAAGTAGAATGACCTTTTTTCGAAAAAAGAAGTAGAATGACCATTTTTTCCCCCTCCTGAGAAGCAGCTGTATACTTGCTGACCATGCATGTGTCAACCGGCCTGTAATTCTGGTGTTAATTACCACACAATTATAGGCACTACTCTATGTCACTAGGCTTGTGTTTAGAGTCAGCATAGGTCCATATGGGAAAACATGCGCACAAATTCGAGGTGCCCCAGGATTTGTAGTCTTGTGCCTTGTCCTTTGTGCAGAAAGAAAACTTCAAACCCTTTGACGCCAACATAACCGGGGGCCGAGAGGCTGGCATGGATAAGCTAGCTGCATAAGTTACGGAGCTAGAGATGCCTTGAGACACACTACAACCTTGTTCTTTGTCCTCCCATCCGGGCCCCTGGAGACCTTCCAAAGCGGCAAGCCGCAACGCACCCATCACATCGCCGATTCGCCGTGGGCTGGAGCGTGAGAATCTGAGAACAAACAAACAGAGCTAGATTAGGGCGCCTTGGCCTTGTTTAATGCAATAATCCATGGGGCATTGGAACCGGGAGGAGTTCAGGAATATTGTTGTGTTTGCGAGCATGCTAGGTTCTTCGAGAGGATTAAAGAATGGGCAAACAGTGCAATGCAACACAAGCCTGCTTGATGTTTCTACAGTTTCTTCTTCTTCTCATGTTGCCGGCAGGGCCGTGCAGGGGGCCTAGGGATCCGGGACCGAGGTGTATGAGGAACCGTCATTTTTTCCTTTGAAATGATCGAGATTGGCAAATTTTGTTGTTTATGATGTCATTAACGGTCAAATTTGTTGCTAATACCGATGGTTCGTACTGGCTCTGGATCGAGTGCGTGGTTCCATTTGGAATCTGTTCTTGAGATGTGAAATGCCGTTAGCTCCTGCTGGTACTGGCTAGCAGTACTTGTGGTATAGTAAAGAGTAAAAGTGAGTCCTTTTTTTTTACAGTAAGATCGCACTTGGACTTGCTGAACTAGTGTCCTCCGGTTCTACTACACATTTGCACTTTTCTGAACTATGATCACACTCACACTTTTATAAGTAGCCAAAAAAGTGCAAAAGATGATTCCTTGTTCTTTTCTGTTATTATGGACCAGAAGAAAGCGCTGCCTTGCACTAGATGGCATGCCAATTCTTATAAAAAAATGGTGACCAATGCTAAGGCTGCAGCTTCAAGGCAGGCCTGCGCGTTGCATCTTCTTGGATACCTCATGCAGTCATGCCATTTGAGAAGCAGGCAGCTGTTTGGTGCTCAATTTGAGTTCTTGTTCCTTCTTCCATGCCTCATGATTCACAAGATCCTCCTGTCTTCCCCGCCCCTCTGTCTATCCCAGCTCATTCGCTCATCCCTGATGCCATGCCATGATGAATCAGCAGCAAGTTGCACTTGCCTGCTCCGTGACCTTTTTAGTCTTTGAACAATCTCCCAGGGCTATGATGTCATGATGGAAGTTGTCAAGAACAACCGAACAGTCCATAGATACTCGAGAATCATGTTTGCCTTTTCCTTTTTTTTTCTTGCACCCCTTCCATCCAATGGAGCAGAAAAGGGTCTGAAACTGTACCCTGCCGGAGCCCTTCAGATCATTCTGCTGAGTTTTGCTCCAGGCGCGTGTTCAGTTTACCTGCCGTGAAGCTGAACCATTGACCACTGCGTGTTTACTTGCCACCTGGTCGTCATCACATCGAATTATTGACTAGCAATGCAAATCTTATCCTAATACCGACGTGGTAACAGCTTCATGGAAGGTGATCTGCTGACGTGCAAGGCAGCGCAGCCGGCCAACGACTCTTGGTTAGTCAATTGCTCGATCCGTGTCCGGAGTAACACCTGGTGTGAATGCTAACAACACGTGATGTTAACTTTCCTGAAGACTAAACAAAATTACTGTCGTAATCGCGACTCTGAACACGGGGTTTTACCGGCTACAATATGTCACTACCGGTTGCTCGGAAGGGTAGATACAAATCCAGGCGAAGTGACGCGCGTTCTCATGTGACCTAATTCCCCATGACATCACCCGTCGCCGATCACCAGATGCTGCCAGAGAGACAGAGCCCATGAGCTTTCAGGCGTTTGGACCCATACGGAAAACCCAGGAACCGTGGCTGACTGCAGTGCTGACTGGTGACTGCAGCTTGGCTCGATGATTCTACTTTCACAAGCAGCCGGTCCATGCAAGTTTTATGTGTGTCTGAGAGAGCTTTGTGAAGGTAAACGAGTCAAACATGGCTGCGAGACTGCAACTTGTTGTTCACCAAGAACGTGAACATCCTAATCCGGGACGGTGGAAAGAGGAAAGCAGGTGTCCGGGCGCCTTTTTGGGTTTCTGGACAACTGGAGAAAAAGGCAGAGATGTTGGTAGTAAGGCCGTAGGTGATCGGCGATTTACGCAGGCTTGGGATCAGGGCAGAAAGGGGCCAGCGTTTCACTTTGGCTTTTGTTTGTCGAGCTCTTTGTTTTTTCGTTTTTGTGCCGTGGATGCCAAGTTTAAGAGAAGCTTATGTGAGAATGCTGTTGGGCGCATAGAATCAGCATCGCGGTTTCTAGCTGAATTTCTAGTTGAAGACGGTTATCTGTGAACGCAGTGAAGCTAGCAAGTGCGATTTAATAATGCAACGTGGTCCATGAAAGTTTAGTGTAAGTTCAAATAAAATCCATGCTGCTTTTGACTATCGGCCCGCACTTCGAATATATAGGCTTTTACTTTAACCCTACCACAACAATCAGAGTGGCGCAGCGGAAGCGTGGTGGGCCCATAACCCACAGGTCCCAGGATCGAAACCTGGCTCTGATAAATTTCGGTGGGCTTCCGATCAATTTTTTCCCTCCTTTTCCGTTTTTTCTTTTGTTCTCCATCTCTTTCTTTTCTTTTATTTTTTCTCGATTATTTCACATATCCTCCCTTTAAGTTTTAGCATTGTACATCAGAGCACTCAGCACTCAGCAATGGGTGTAATCACGCATCCTTTTCTGGTGAGAGCAAAGGTTCAGCAGACTGGCGCGTATCTGGAGTTCTGAACTGCTGCCATATAGCTTCGACATGCTCTGTCCTCAACCTGGGCCGGGTGATCTCTTGATTCGTCGTCGTCGAGATGCGCCGGAGGCTCTGGAACCATAGACGGCGGCCGAACTTGCGAGCCACGTGCCGTGCACCCATTTGCTTCAGGATAAGCAGACGTGCAGCTCTGGCAACTGGCACTCTGCAAATGTGGCGTTGGCAAACTACTATTAGCAAATGGAAGAAGTTAGCTGAGCAGAGAACACGACAGCAAAGCAGGATGCCATCAAGAAAACAGAAATCGACTACGAGCACGCCGGTGGAGCAATCGTCGACCCGCTTGCATCACTTGCGTGTTCGCCAGCTCGGCGTGCATCGTCCCAGAAGGGCGTTTTGCAAACACAATCAGGATGATGTGATGAAGCATTCATGAGCATAGGCAGATTATACATGTCCATGTGACGAATGAAAGAGGCATGCAAGCAGCACCATGACAAAGAGATCATACATTCTGTTTATTTTCTTTTCTTCCTATGAAATTGAATAATTGATACATCATACACACAATTGCTCGGCGGTCGGGGCAGCAGTCACAAGCTATGAAAATCATAAACATGCGGGAAACAAAAGGAACCGACCTATGAAGCAAGCTGTTACATACAGCTCTGTTACAGAAAGTAACATTACATCATGACACTATCACACAACTCCAAAAAGACATTACATCTCCAAAAAGACACTGCATCTCCAAAATTTCTTTCAAACAAACAATGACTTCAGAAACTATGAGAAGGCCATCCCAGTCATGACAATGTTTGTCAGATACATTAGTCCAGGCAGCATGTCATCACAGTTAGTCTCAACCCAAGAAAGGCAAATGAATGCTTCTATAAGTCACTGGTTATATATCATGTATGTCTGACTATATACATGAGCTGCCACATCCAGGAGTAAATCATTCCAACTCCACAATAGAACGACACCATAATGAGAGGTAGGAAGGGGAGTCTATCGCCAAATACATGACGGTGCAATACTTGAGACCATAACTCTATAGCTCCAATTCCCAAAAGATAGCTTAAACCAATCCATCCAACGAAGCCCTTCGTCTTCACTGTGCTTCCTGACCGATTTACTTTCTTTCCTTCCTGGTCAGAGTTTGCAGCAAAATGTGACGTAAAACCTACCCACATGAGGGCAGCGTAGGTCAACAGCAGCATCACCTTTATCAGGTACTCTTGTTTCTCAAACAGCAGCGGGAATAGAGAGTAGCATGAAACTGCAGACATAATTTGTTTAAGAAAATGATCAGCATTTAAACTGTAGCTAGGTTTATCACATTTCTGATGTCACAATCATAATATTACTAAAAAGCATACTCGGTAATATGGGTAATATTGCAGATATTGAGGCGAAGAATATGACAAAAGAATCTTTTTTTCATGGACAGAAAAGGAACCAATTTTTTTTTTCAGAAAATGTTGCAAGTGGAACTGAGTAAATATTGAAGTATAACCAAGAGCAAAACATACCTATAGATAGGAAAAAGTAATGTCTGGCATCGTTCAAGCTATCCATGGCAATTAGGGCAAGCGGGACAGTGAAATGAAGTGATGCCTTCTCATGTACGTGCCATCCAAACATAAATCCACATGTGCAAGCATATGAAACCCATCTAACAATATGCTTGGTTTGGGGATTAGACAATGCTTTGACAAGACATGGAGTCATGGCAAGTATGACCAATAAGAACGTAGTAATTGGGGTGACCTGCAATCCATTAAGTTCACAGATATGAAATCATACATTCATCCTGTTCCATTGGAATAAACAAAACGAACAGAGAACTGATGGTAGAGAGAACCTTGGGAAGAACAGCAAAAGGAGATGAATCACCAACAAGCCCCCCGGTAAATGAAGCTTCAGGTATGGCAATATTGAAGCCTAGTCTTCTAAGAAGAAATGCAAGGACCTTGTCAAGTATTATATAGAATACCCAAAAGTTTGGAGCCCAGTAAGCATGGCATAGGCCTCGGCCAAAGGGAAACAATCGGTTAAATAGTTGTTGAATCTGCAAAATCATTAGTGCAGTAAGAATTGTAGTCATGTTAAAAAAAAACCCACATATATGAATGCCCTTGTTGAGAGGATTGTCCAGAACAGAAAAGGCATATATTGCAGACAATGTTTGTGTTATGAATGCCCTTGCTAACCCAAACAAAGAATAAAACGTGTGACATATGGGCATATATTGATAAAGTTTAGCGCTGAACTTCCTACAAAGTTCAATTTATCCATAGTTTTCAAAAAAAAAAGTTAAATTTATCCAATCCCTGAAGTTCAAGAGACAAGAGCTCTGGAAATTCATATATCTACAAGACTGCAGGGCTTCATTTGGCACATGGGATTAGCAGGACAGCACAATGGTAAATCGTGTATGGAAACACCAACTGTGAACAACATGGTATTACTAAGAAAACTTCATAGATATGCTAGGGCAGTTGATGCAAGCTTAAACACATATCATAAGAAAGAGAAAAGTATAAAACCGCTGCACAATGCATTACTAAACTAAATTATAAGCATTCTTTACCAGATTCAACATCAAATTAATTCAATTAACTCCAGGAAAACTGCAGATGTTACAGACAATGTTGTATTATAGGGAATGCCATCATGAAGTCAAACTGAGAATAAAGCTGGTACATGGATATGCATATTGCTAAAGTGGAGCAACAAAATCCCCATGAGTTTTGACGTTTACTAATATCCACTAGTGTTTAAGAGTGCAGATTTTAAACATTCAAATATCCTAGAACAAGAATTCAAAAACTCATTTGGCAAAATGATTAATAGCACAAAATTGCAGAACTTGCATGATGGCTAGCTGTATGGAAACATCATTTTAATTCAGAGCTTGCAGACATAACAAAGAACCAACAACCTATCAAGTCAAACTCTACATAAATTTTCACAACTGAAACCAACGTTAGCTGTTAGGAGGGTCATGCTGGAGTTTCTATCATAAGAAATTCGATAATAACAGGTACACGGTGCATTACTAAATTTTAAGCCTTTGCTACCAGATTCAAGGTCAAAATAACTGAATTAACTTAAGTACCGCATTACTCACTAATTACTGTATGGAGACAACACAGCAAGTTACTCGAGAAAAAAGACAGCAAGTTGTTTCATCAAAACTGAATCAAGCAAGCAAGCTCACTCACCTGTCCATAGTACACGAAGGGGGCAAATGCTGCGGCAAAAACAGCAGCCACTCCAGCACCCATCAGCACCAGCCTTCCTAGCCCCTTCACGACACCTCGGCCACAGCAATAATGCCGGAACAAATACACAAAGTACACCGGCGCAGCCACGAGGAACAGGTGCTTCGAGCACAGCAACGAAGCGAACACGACTCCCCCGGCCAGATCCCACCCCTGCTCGAGAAAGTAGAGCGAAAGCAGCAGAAGCCCCATGAGGAATCCATTGTACTGGAAGTGGACGTGGTCGACAGCGAGCAGCGCCGGCGACCACAGGACGAGCGCGAGAGCGAGGAACGGCCGCTGCCTCTGCCGCGCGTCCCTTGCCAGTAAGAGGACGGACCCGAGGAGGAGGAGATCGGAGAAAGCGACGGTGAGGCGGAGGTAGAGGAGATGTGCGAAGGGCGGGGAGTCGGCCACGGGGATTGAGACGAGGGTGACGTCGACGACCGGCGCGGGGAGGGAGAGGAGGCGGGAGAAGTAGGCGAAGAAGGGCGGGTAGTCGAGCGTCCACTGGGAGGAGGCGTCGGTGTACCACTGCCGGGCGGGGAGCGCGTGCGTGAGGGCGAGCCAGTAGCGGTGCACGTCGAAGTCGGTGGAGCGGTAGGTGGGGACGAGGAGGAGCTTGACGCAGGTTGCGACGGCGAAGGCCCAGGCCGCCAACGCCGCCGTCACCGGCGAGGTGCCGGCGGCCATCTGGGCGGCGCGGGTGGGTGGTTCGGGTTGGAGATCTCGGGAGTGGTGGGGACGGGAGGGGCTGCGTCCTACGCGGGTCTTGGGGTTTGTTGGGCCGCTACAGAACGGGCCGAGTTTTCGTGCCGAGTCGTGGCTGCCGCCGTCGGCGGATTTTGGGTCGGCGGCGCAGGAGTTTTGAACCGGGCACGGAGACGGAGACGACGCGGCGCCGAGGAATGCGGGCCATTCGCCGGCCGGGCGTTGCCCCGGCTCGGTGGCGCTGCACTGGCGGCATCTGAGGTCCGTCGGGGGGAAGATCGGATGCACGTGGCAGCGCGGAGCACGGCGCCCGTGGGGGAGGTGTGTGGTGCACGGTAGTGTTGGGCTGTAGCCCGCTAACGGGAGGAGTTGGGCTGTAGCCCGCTAATGGTTCGATTGTGGCCTTTGTTTTTTGGATCGCGCACCCTGTAGTCGGGCCGTGTTTGCTTGATCAAGCCCGTCAAGCCCGTTGAACGGCTGCCACAGCTTGATCAATCCAAGCCACTAAGTAGTTTTATTTGCGCCAGAATGGCTTCAGGCGAACAGTGCGTCATCGAACGGCTTGAGCCATTCGTGGCCGTCGATGTACGATGCGTCGAGGAATGGGCGAGCTTGCGAGTCGTCGAGGTTCCTGGCAAACGCCACCCTTCCCGCCATGTTCGCGCCATCTCCGCGACATCCGTGCTCGCCGTAGAAGACGGTGCTGGGAATCCATGCACAAACAAGTTAGCACGATCGAGGTAGAGTTGCAGCTGAGTTGAAAACATAGACGTTCTAGAAAATGAATTGAAAACAGGTTCCTGTTTTCTGCTCTCTTGGCCCAGTTGCCCCATCCCGCTGATGCCACGATGGCTGGCATGTAGGTGTACGCGAACACGACGCGAGAGTATGCTTGCCACGCCCGTCCGAGCAGGATATTACCAGAGCCTTGGATGGTGCAGCCGACGAATGAAAAGCCGCTGTTGTTATCTGGAAACCTTCGACCTTGTGCGGTGATTGCTCCATTGATCGAGCCCTGGCCTTTGGGCAATTCTTCGGCGATGCTGTTGAGCGTGCAGTTCTGAAAAATTAAACAGGTTAACACCTCAGAATGCTCCGGTCATTGAGATGGAAAAGCAGCGTGATAATTACCTCGTACAAGGACCGTCCATCCCCGAAAATGAAGTCGATGCCTCCTTGGATGAAGCATTCCTTGAAATAATGCCTGAATTGATCGTCAAGAAGAGTGTCTTGGGCGCCAAAGAAGCCGTAGCCCCAGAACGCTGCCTCGTCACCGCTGATCCTTATGGCAACAGCTTGTGCGCCTACAGCTCCAGGTTTCGGAGCTGGTGCTGCATTCTGATGAAAAAAATGAGAGAAAGAACATCAGGCCTGCAACATTTGCTGAAGAGAAACATCAAATCATTGCATAAAAGATTCAGCTATACCTTGAAGCTAATTTTTTTGCAACAAAGCCAGGTGCATCAATCTGGACAGATGCGCTCTCGGGTGTTTCGTGTGTAGAATTTGCCGTGTCGTTCCACACGATCGTGGTCGCCTTCGGGCCTTGTCCCTGAAACGTGACGTTCGGCTTCTTCACAGTCACCTGCTTACTGAAATGCAGACACACAATTATCAGCTCAGCTCACATCGCTACTGTACATCAAGTCGACTCAAACATGCTAGAGTAAATGTTTGTTGTATGCTTACAAGTAGATGCCAGAGTTGATCCACACAATGCTCCTCTTCTGGCTGTTGGGCGGAACTGCGTCGAGATCGGCCTGCACTGTGGTGAAGTTGCAGCAGCCGTTGGAGTCGACGCAGAAGACCGCCGTGGAGCTCCTCTCGGGCGGCGGGAAGCTGGGTAGGAGCTGACACGCGGTGCTAGACGGAGCATCTTGAGGTGCTTGTGAACTTGCCAGAAAATTTTCTAAGATATGAATTCAACTGAAGAAGCCTGATGATGTGCAGCGCTGCACAGGCCCTTCTATACTGAGAAAATTGAAACTGCATTTGATTTTTCAGATAAGCAACGCGGCGAATTGCCAACACTGCAAAAACGAAAATTCCAATTTTGGTTGTCGTCACGTTCAAGCTAGTTCTGCAGCAATAATGGCTACTACATGTAGCATGCCTACTTGACATTTCCAAGCTAGGTCGCTATTTTGATCATCTTTGTTTTGGCAGTACAAGATAACTAACGCGCTTGCCGCAGTACGTGCTTTCAATTTACATTTCAAGACTGCAGACTGCATCGCAGTGCTCTATCCACCATCACAACTGGCGCATCCCAAGAACCCCCCGCGGCGACAGCGAAGATGAAGCTGCAGCTCTCCATCGGCCCAACCATCATCACAGCGGCCTCCAACAACGCTGCTGACACGACCGCTGTCGATCGTGTCACCTTGCGATTAAGACAACGATGATAACCAGAACTGCAAGCAGACGAGCACCCCGTTGGTTTTCAGGGTGCTACGACTACGACTTGTTACTTTGGCCAGCTGGGTAAAAGTTACGGATGCATGCATGCACGTCAATCTCCCATAAGCTGTTCCTACTTCCTTTTTTGAAGAAATTGTTCCTACTTCCTTGTGAGGGGGTATGAGATTACACGCGAATTTGGGATCGGGACAGCGGGGGTTTATTCTGAATTTGCCCGATATGCTTCCTACTCCTTCCTACTTCCTACTTCCTTGTATAGGCCAATTTACATTTAATCTGAATTTGCCCGATATGCTTTGTGTGTTTATTCTGTGCAGAAATCTTTCATAGTGTTAATCAATTCGATTAGGAATTTGGTCTGTGCATGTTCCATTCAATCTATATTGTGCACAAATCATGTACAGTTGGCGATCCGTAAATCATGTTAATTCTGAGATGATATGTTCCATACATTGAACAAAGTTCCTTATCTTTGGTACAGGAAAAAGACACAACTCACGCTTCCTTTGTACCTGAATAATTGCCAATGAAGTTGTTCATTTTAACTTCGCTTAAAAAGTCGGCAACACGTATTGATATTTTGTTTTGTTTCTCAGGCTCAAGAAGTTGAAGTTTGTCCGGAGATGTATTGATGGAGGATCCAGGCTCCAGCAGTTAAAGCATCAGTGTTCGTTATGTTTGGCAAACATTTACTCAGAATTAGGTTGCTATGTATTTCTTGTTCTGAATGTTATAGAGACATATTCAGGAATTTTGTTTACATGGGAAACTGTGAATGCATGTCTTTATTTTGTTTACTAGCTTATGACTTTGTGCCACTTCTGTTCTCCTGTAATCCACAACTGTCAGATTTGGACGCAATTCTGGAGCACAAAAATTAAAAGAGTAAGAGTTATACTGTCAATAGATGTGCTGCTTTGCAGAATCAGATGGACATTTTTTTGTGCTCCAGAATTGCGTCCAAATCCGACGACCACCTTCTGGCCACCGTTCTCGTCGTAAAACCCCCAAAATCGGAAGATGATGAGCCTCTGATGCTCGTGCTTCTCTTGTTTTGCGACGTTCGCCGGTCGTTTGGTCGGAACGCTGCCGCCGCCGTTTGGATGGGCCGCTGCTCGCCGCCGGCCATCAACGGCCGGTCTTTAGGATGCTCCGCGCGGTGACTTGGGCGTTCCGTGCCTCTCCTATGGCGCTGGCGCCGATTCTTGCCGCCTGCCGGCCTCGCCGTCGCCGGGAACGGCCGGTCAATTTCCGGCCACGGCTGGCCTTGACCAGTCCGGGTGGGGTTGACGCCGCCCGGTTTGTCAGTGGCTAAATAGGTTCTTGGATAGGCTTTGGGTTGGTATTTGAAACCGTGTGGTATAGGATCTAAAACTTTGGCTGGAGCAGTGCGTGACCCCTCCGGTTAAGGGTTTGTTCTAGAGAGCTCCGACCGGCTCCGGTTCCTCCTCACAGTACACATAGTTTAACATAATGATTATTGCTCGATCTACCTCTACTTTCCTTCTCAAGACCCCCTTGTCTTCCATAAATCTCACGGGGATCTGTTGCGATATGCAAAGAACCTGGCATACATCAGGCACCATGAGCTCATCATCCATGGTACAACCCATAGCCATAATACTCCTCGCCGTGGTCATCGCTCCTGGGCTCGCCGCCTGCAGCTCGTCTGTCATCAATGCGACGTGTGCGGAGCTCAAACTGCAGCCCTAAGACTACTGCGTGGGCGTGCTCTCCGGCAACCCGGCCGCCGCCGCTGCGACGGACGTCCGCGGGTTGGCGGCGGCCGCAATCAACATCACCGCCGACAAGGCCGCGTCCACGCTGCGCGTCATCTCCTACCTCGTCGACGAGCTCAGCATCTGCCGCGGGTACTACGCTTACATGCTACAGTCGTTGGCGATCGTCGCCGCCGACTTTGGCGCTGGGCGATTTGAGAATGCATCGTTCGAGATGTCGGGCAATGCCACTGGGTACCCACAGGCCTGCGATATACTGCTGTTTGCTGGGAACTCCCATAAGGATCCAGTTTTCAAGGAGAACGCGGAGAACGACCTCCTGGTCCGCCTAGCAAGTTCCATCCTAAATCTGCTGACGGGTGCAAGGATCTAATTTATGATATTTTTTCGTATCGTGTGCTTGAAATGTATTGAAGAGAAAAAAAACGATGCTTGAATGATTGAATAAGTTTTCATTATGAAACGCTATGTAGTGTGTTCATCCGGCGGTTTGCTGACCAAATTACCCTCAGTACTGCCTCAAATACATACGTTGCTTATAGAGTTTTGCAAAAGTAATCTCAAACTTGGAGTAGTACAAACAGCTCCACGTGCGTTGTGCAGACAACACTGAGAGTTAATAGGTGTAAAGTAGTCCAATCTCGGTTTGAAAATGGTGTAGGCTTAATTTCAAAGGAAACAAAGGAAGAGGGCGTCCACTATTAACGCACGGGGTATCATTTTTTTCGATTAACATAGCAATCTCTAGCCTTAATTTCAAAATTAGTTGTTAACTAATTATATTCTATATGGGATCTTTATATAGGTAATTTGTGTCACAGTCTCAGTAGGAATCGGAATACAGATTTTTTATTTTAATTTCAAAATTAGTAATTTACTAGAAAGTATACAAGTATAATATGTTAAATATAATTATATTTATGTGATAATCATCTTTTAATGATAGTTTTACAAGTGCAATTAATATATTGACATCTACGACCCTTATGTTTGTGATAATAATTTAAAATAAAGAAATACAAACTAAGAGCAGTATGTCAATCAACATGAAATGTTCATGGAAGTATACTAAAAGATAGCATGTGCCGTTAAAAACATATTTAAGACATTGATATGGTTTTATGAAGTGAAACTTTGAAAGATAATTTCTATAAAATATGGTATTTCAAAGAAATGTAATAACATATTTTAGATTCTCTTCGAAACGCATGATTAAAAAATGTAGGAATAGAACTCTCTAATATTTTAAATCCTATGGAATAAAAAAACAAGAAAGTGCAAGAGTGTAAGTTTGGATAGAAGACAGGAGAAGCACAGAAATTTGATGAGAGAGAGAGGGAGAGAGTAATGCAAAGGAAACTTTTCATGAGGTTCAACCTCTTGGTACAATTCCTCCTAAATCACCATGTAACTAGTCATTCCACAGAAATTTTATAGAGTTTATAGGAAGCCAATCCTTTGTTCAAAACGACTTTGTAGGAGAATTTCCTAGAGGATTTTAATCCTCTAAAATTCCTCCATTTTCCCTTAGCGACAAAGGAGGCCATAAAAGTAAATTTTTGGTTAATCCGGTTACATGTGCCTTATATTAACATTTATCTACTTTTCTATATATTTCGGCCATCAAAGCTAAAATAATGCGACAGACAACAATATAAAACGGTACGCCTCTTTTATCAGATGAGGAAGAAAAAAAAAGAAACATAAATGTACCAATCACTTGAACGGATCTTCAACCATGTAGCTAGCTTGGTTTTTAATTGGTGAGTGGTGATATTATTTGACCAACTTTCATGTGGGGGAATCGGGATAGAAATCATACCTTTATCATTACCACCTAGTATAAACGATTCACCCCATCAGGAAAGCTAAGGGCATTGATCATATATTCGTATATATAGTATGTAGTATATCTAATTTAATGCTGATTAATTATTGCTCGATCTACCTCTACTTTCCTTGTCAGACCCCCTTCTCCTCCATAAATCTCACGGGATCTCTTGCGATATGCACCATGAGCTCATCGTCCATGGTTCAGCCCATAGCCATTGTACTCCTCGCCGTGGCCATCGCTCCCGTGCTCGCCGCCGGTAGCTCGTCTGTCATCAACGCGACGTGTGCGGAGCTCAAACCTCTGTGGCCCTACGACTACTGCGTGGGCGTGCTCTCCGGCGACCCGGCAGCTACGGACCTCCGCGGGGTGTCGGCGGCCGCCGTCAACATCACCGCGACCAAGGCCGCGTCCACGTTGCGCGTCATCTCCGACCTCGTCGACGAGCTCAGCACCTGCCGCGGGTACTACGGTAATATGCTGCCGTCATTGGCTGACGTCCGCGTCGATTTGGACTCTGGTCGCTGGGCGATTCAGTGATGCGTCGTTCGAGATATCGGCCAATGCCTCCGCGCGGCCAAGGGACTGTGATATATGGTTGTTTCAGGGGGACGCCCATAAGGATCCGATTTCAGAGGAGAACTCGGAGAGAGCGACCTTCTGGTCGGCCTAGCAAGTGACATCTTTCGTCTGCTGGAGAGTAAGGGTCAAGCAGATCATGGACCGCAAGAGTTTGGAGGATCTAGGCCATGAATCAATGATGTTTCCTCGCGTGATGCTGGAAATATATTGGAGAGTTTCATTCGAAATATATTCGAGAGAGAAAATGATTTTGTATAATTGAATAAAGTTTTTCATTCTCGACCTCTGTGGCCTGTGGCTGCTCCATTCTAAAGCTGCTAACGAGTAAGCAAGCCTTTAAGTGATCATGGGTCGCAAGGGGTAGGAGGATCTAGGTCATGAATTTATGATGTTTTTTGTACGTTGCTTGAAATGTATTGGAGAGAAAAAAATGGTGCTTTAATAATTCAATAAAGTGTTCGTGCACCAGCGCTGCTGGTGTTAGGGAATCAGGTCATGGTTCTTGGAATGTATTGAAGTCTGAAGATGGTTCATGAACGAACTGAATGACTGAAACCTTGGATTCTTGTTGGGCTGTCAATGGTTTTTGGGCAGGTCAGAGCGTTGTTGTCTCTTCCCCCGAGATCCATAGGTTCTTTCTGGGCCGGTGCCGAGCGCTCTCTCCAATTCTCCATCTCAGCAGGCTGATCCGCTGACCGTCGCAGGTGTGCCGCGTCGTCTGCCCTCTGCGGATCGCCGGATCCGTACATGCTTGGTATGTCTCTCTCTCTAATGGCTTAATTGCTCAAGTTATAGGCGACTGATTATCACACACATTCATCTTATAGTACGTAGAGAAGTCTTTGGTACTTCTTGATTTTAATCTCTTTCTTAACGAAACTTATTAATGCTAATCTGGCGCGTGAATATTAAACTTGAAACTCAGTTTGTACTTGCAATCTCAACTGAGTTGTGCTATTTCGATACCGCGCTAGGTTACAATGGTTAATCATTACTCCATGTTTATATATTGGCACCTTCTCTCAATCTGTGCTTCTGCAATTCTGGCCCATTCTAGCTAATTGGAACCTTCACACTCTCCTATATTAATATAAGAACGCCAAAACTCTTGCCAGTTCCTTTCAAAAAAAAAAATGAACCTTCATTGCATCCGGGTAATACTTGTTTGTTTGTGCAATCCTGCCTCTTGATCTAGGTATAAGTTATAAATGGGCATATTCTGCGTAGTTTGTTATTAAGTTCTAATGGTTAGTTGGTAGTCTTCCATCGGTAAATTTGTTCAGATTTGGTTAGCCACTGTCCGCCTCCGGCCATCCCTCTCCTTTGACAACCTTTTATTGAGAAAGATTTGCTGGTGGTGGCCAGCCAAATCAACATATGGGAGCACGTGTAAAGTGGTGATGGCGCTATGATATTTTTTTTCTCAACATCATACATATCTGCAAGGATTCCGCACTCAAGTGTTTATCTCATTCAGTTTTGTCACGGGGCAACGTAGTTGCTTGTATTAGGTGATCGAATCAGAAAAACTATCTCCAATATCTTATCTAGAGCAATGATGTAGAAACTCACTACTAACTCTCAAATAAGTTTAAGTTCGTGGAGGGTGTGACATACTGCAACACCAGGGGACACCAAAATTTCAGTGTTGAATATGCTCATGGAGTGGACTAGCAGGGACCAGGGTAAAAGCCATCTGCCAAAGTGTTTGTCTATGCAAGTGTTTTTATCAATTTCAGAAGCTATGTCCAAAGTTAGCTAGCTCGTGCATGTACTATGGACATGCTTTGCATAAATGCCAAAGACACTAACTTGCATTCACTCAGGATATATGATAATATATATGTTTGTTGAGTTGTCTCTATGGATAACTTGTCCGAACTTGGTTATTAGTGCTCATTGTCTTGTAATTGACTGGCAGTGTGTGTGAGGTGTGACTTATTTTCCACTTCCCAATCTTTGCATTTCTCATGTGTGCAATCATCTTGGCGAATAGGTTAAAAGGCTTTGCCTTGGAGTATCCAACATCAAGTTTCTAACGTAAGTAATCGAAAGCGGTTCAGAAAATGGTCAGAGCTGAACTTATTATCTTTAAAGAAGATCAGCCTCAGTTGCTATCTGTCAGCCGGTACCGAGGACCATCCATCCCTATCCACTTTGCTTTTAGCATCTTTCTACTCACCCAACATAAGCATGTAACGAACCCACCACGGCCCTCCGAAGCAATTCCCTCCCTTCTTTTTACCTGCCAAAGTTTTCTCCTTCGGTGCTTCCTCTTTTTTTGTCATTCAGCTTCTTCTTTTGGTGGAGTCACGCTCATCATAGAATTGAATTCAGCTCCCATTTGGTGCCATTATATATTCAGTTGGCTGTTTTCTACTAGTTTTTTAAGGATCCTAGAGAGTATTTTTAGGGTGGGCTCACTATAATAGAGAGATGATGCCAATCCTGTTTCTGGCTGGCTTTGTCTAAGCTCCTGAAACCAATGGGCTTTGCTTGCGATTTTCCTCATCTGCCTTATATTTCCTGCTTTGTTCCACCGCCGCTGTCCTTTCGCTCTTCTTCATCTCTTTATGTTTCTTGGCTGTCACTTAGCAGTGCTGATGGATCAGATGATGACTCAGATGCAGCATGTGCTTCTGCCCTAAGATTAACAGAGTCATGGAGCAATTATCAGTCTTACCTCAGTGTATATGCTACCATGAAGAAGTTTCCAGCTGCTGGATGAACTTAATTAGCACCAAAGTCTCTGAAGCCTGAACCTTTTCGTGATTCATTTCTTTGAGTTTTGTAAAGAAACGGACAAATAAATAATATTGGAAGTGCAAGGAAAAATAGGGAAAATAGAAGCAGTTTAATTCATAGCATTAATTGATACAAGTAGTTGTGAACTAACTTATCAATGAACAAGTTTATCGTAGATTGTGAAATTGTACTCTAAGCATACATGTGCATTGGTGCACCTGTGGCATGAATCTTTTGAAGCACATGGCATACTTGTACCGCGTGATCAAACACTTTAATTGTGATGGTATAATACAACATTAGATTCACTAGCCTATCAACCCATGCTTCCGCACGGACTAATTAAAATTAATATAAAAATAAAATTTATAGGTAATAATTATAATTATCTATATCATGCTCTCTTTCATCTATTAACTATTCTAACACATACTCTAAAATACATATTTATTATTATCTAGTTGCAATATATTTTATTTTGCATTACACCTCCATATGTGTTTGCTATATATTTAATTGAACTATTTGTTTGTGAATTGGTATTCTTATGTCTTCCATCATATATGAATACATGGTGACACAAATCGTGGGTAGTATTTTCATATAAACAATAACATAAATAATATATTAATAATGATAGAAAAGTAATTTAGAATTTTATATTGGTGCACTTTAATATTTTGTTATAATTATATAATTTAGATTCAGATCTAGGGGTTACTTTAAATTTTAATAATGATATAATTGAATAATTTATATGCAAATTTATGGGGTTATTTGCATTATTTTTATAATGGCAGATGGGTAATTTACACGAAGATTAGGAGGTTACTTTAGATTTTTTCAATGGCAGAGGTGGGTAATTTAGATATACTTAGGGGGTTACTTTAGTCTACTTTTATAATAGCAGAGGTAAGTAATTTATTAAAAAAGATAACAGATCATATGACTATTATGATTAGAGTTGTTGGATTGATGGCGGGATGTTTCTGATTTTTGTAAGAATTTTTAGAATTTCTCTATTTTTTCAGAGTGTCCACATAAAATGTTAGGTGGCTTCACGTGGAGGTTTCAAAAGGAACCTCCAATTAATTAGTAATAGTAGGATTGGCAGCGTAGAATACAACCTTTTCCCCATGCTTACCTGTGAACTCTAGGGAAGTCCTCTGTACCTTATGCTCAAGCAAAGAATCCTCTACTGTTCTCGGCATGCATGGCCATGGTTACTTTGGACCTGTTAAGCCATGTGCATGCCTGCATCAAACTAACAGCCATCAGATGTGTTAGGTCAGGCTCATGGTATCTAGATTATGCACGAAGCAGATGATGTGCTTCTTCTTTCCTCGTCGCGATATGCTGATTGGATTAGGTTTGCATCTTGGCCTATTCAGTAAGATAGGTTCGTTTCAAAACAATTGTCTAGCTGGTACCATCTGGAGCCCATTTTATAGGTGGACTACTCTTTCGTGAACCAGCATGAGTGGGCAACCCTTATGGTAGCCCACATCCACAGAAAAAAGGGGCAAAATTAAAAAACTCTGGAAAAAGTCTGAATAGGATGACCAACTAATTACCGGGTTTGTCAACATGTTTGAGAAAAAAATATTTTGGTTTTACTTCTTTAGCATGTAAAGGTAAAACGAGCACCGCTTTAGTGAAGAATTTATGCTTTAGTAAATTCATAGGAAAAATATTTATGTTTTCACGTGTTTGGTAATATAACCAGTAAGATGCCACTATCACTTCAAATCTAGTTAGGTCAGCACCTTATTTAAAACCAGGTAAGCAGTGACATTTTTGTACACCTGGTGAAACGGAATCTGAAGAATCATTTTTTTCCCTTTCGAAAGATGAATCTGAAGCAACAGTAAACAATAATAAGCGTTGCCCATTTCATGTGATTGCCATCAAGTGGGGTGCGGGAGGACTGAAGAGGTTGGCCTGCCTTCATGTGGCTCGCAAAGTCCAAATCAATTCCTGTCTACAACGGCGACCCTTTTCCCCTCTTTTCCTCTCCAGTAGCCTAGTGTGTCCCCATTCACGTTTTTGAATGGGAATCGGCCGGTGAGTGAGTGCTGGTACTGCTGGGCTCGGCTGGCCTCGATCCTGGCTCCCATTAGGACGGCATCAGAAGACAGTGCAATGGTGTTGTGGACTAGATGGGCAACGCACAGGGCGTCCCAGGACCGACCCTTTGGAAGGGCATGCCATGCCAGGGGGCCGGCCGGGCACACGTTAGTTGACAATAATGTCGAGCCATCGCGATTTAGGTATCTGACCCGGCGCTCTTCACCAGAACGGAGTAATGGTTGCTGCGAGCTGCTGCGGGCAGTAGAAACAAATCTGAGGTCAGGCCCAGAGGCCACGCATGCACCGCGTCTTGGGGGAAGGCTTCCCCATTGTGATCTCGAGCTGCTGCGTAGGGAAGGACCAATGCACATGCCGCTGCAAATCACCTGCCTATCTTGAACCCTAATTGCTTACTGCTTCTTACCTATAAGGTTTGTTGCTTGCTTTGCGTAGGAGTAGCTGCCGAAGGATTAGAGGGAAGCAGCTACGATTCTCAGGACTAATTTTTTTCGACTGAAGAATAAAGTGATCGATGCGATTGACGCATCATAGGATAAACCTTGTGTGAAAGTTGGAACCATATTTTCTAGGGTCACATACAAGCTTGCAAGTGCATCGATCGGAGGATTTTTGGTTTAGCAGTGGCATCAGATCATCATGGCCTTGGATCCCGCAGGAGGATAGCTGTGACGCCCCAAGCTTTGGTTCAGTGTGCAGTCGTATGATGTTTCACACACAGGCACAGTGGCACATACACCGCACACGCTCCCATTTCTTGAAGGTCGCACACGTCCAAGAGGAGCCAGAGCACTGTGGCCTGTGTGTGATGACTCTGCCTGACTGGTGAGAGGGGGAAGAGGAGGCAAGGTTGGCGAGACGGAGGAGCTGTTGAGAGCAGAGAGGTGGTGTGACCTTGGGGCTTGCTCACATGAGGAAGATCAGAGGCGTGTAATAATATAAAGGCAGCGCATGTGATGGCGATCGGCGAGATTGGTGCTCCTCCAGGAAACACTCTCATCAGTCTCCGGCAGCATCAGTTACCATAATTAAAGGCTGAAACACCTAGCTGTACGCGAGAGCCTGTGGTGTTTATCCAACCAAGAAGCTGCATGATGCGAAAGAGATTAGAGGGACGGAAGAGAGAGAGAGAGAGAGAGAGAGAGAGAGAGAGAGAGAGAGAGAGAGAGAGAGAGAGAGAGAGAGAGAGAGAGAGATGCGGATGGAAGGCAAGAAAAGGATGGAAAAGAATGGGGACAAGGATGGCAATGTGAGCAACAGCAGAGTAGGTGGCTGGCCTGGCTAAAGAACGGGGAGGAGAGGATGAGCATGGCGTGGAGAAGTGTGAGCTTGGGGCCAAAGGAAAGGGGGTCGCCCCCGCCCCGCTCTGACAGCACCCATATGCTTCGGTTCGAGCACTGCATTCAGTGGAGAAAGACACCGGTGGTGACGGCCATGATTCGCGAGAACTGTGAAAGCGCATTAGCGACTAAGCATGCGTGAGCTTGGCTGTCCAGTTTCGCAGCCTTGTGTCAGCCCCCTATCTATCTACCAGTAGTTGCTTAGACTGAATCCGCAAAGAAAATCGAAAGCCCCTATGGTACTGAACTGCTGCTGAAAGTGTCACCTAGACTGCTCAGCCTTCAGGTAGATGCCTCACACCCTCAAGGCGCTTTCTGCAATTACTTGCATATCTCAACAGTTAGTTGTAGGAGCACATACATTTTTTTCTCCACCCATCAGTTATTGTAGATGTGAATGTATCCGATTCCTCAATTGACATCTCCCCTGTAAAATTCCCAGGCCATGAGCAGCAATAATGCCCGTTTGTTCCGTTGGGTGGGGTGGAGTGGTCTCTGAAAGCAAGCAGGGCTGCCTGACAGGCCCTTCGGCACCAGCCCTGCCTGCCAGTTTGAAGGGGCGTATCATATACAATTCGGTTGCTGTTGCCCCGCCTGCTGCTGCTCGTCGGCATCGCACCTGCACGGAGGTCGCCGAGCCGTTGCTCCCCCACTTTGTTCAGATCTCTTTGGTCTCTTCTTTCCTTAAAGCATGGGAGGAAATAAATACTCCCTCAGCTGATGGATCGAAGCCTGCTGCCGTGCCGAGCATGAGGTGGTGGTGGGGTTGGCGTGTCATGGGAATTCGGTTCTCCACCTCCCCCACCCGCCTTTGCTTGCCCTCTGACCAACCTCACTCGTCATGGCATCTCTCTTTCTCCGATCCGGTTCGGGTTGGCTTCACTTCGTGCCCCCGTCTTTCGCACGGGTATTCAAGGGTGTCACATGAAGCTTGCCGATTCGCGCCACGGTCCCCGCCACGGAGAAGGGAGAAACCGTGGTGATGGCCTTTGGATCTTTCGGATGGCGACGGGGCGTCCCCCATGTCGTCCTTTGCGGATTGATTGCGGTGGTGAAACGGTAATGGTAGCAGCAAATGGCATTGGTTACCGTCATGCTTGCCTGAACCGATCGGCGTCGTGAAGAGGACAGCATGCAGGATGAACAGATGCGGCACTGTGTTCGTCACGCACCTCTGCTGCTAGCTAGCTAGCTGCATTATTCGATCCGTATTTATATGGTCGTGTGTGCGTCGGCCATGATTGCCGGATTTTTTTTCCTTTCTTTTCTCGCCATTTTGTAAATCTTTCCGGCTATCGTGCCATCATACACGTTTCCGTTGAGTGGTTTGCCAGCAGCAGCAGCAGCAGCGGAAATATTCACAAAGCGCCGTGTCTTATTGAGGCTGACAACCACCTCCGGTTGAGGCATCCAACTCATTTCTGAATTCCCAACCCGGTGGCCATCTTTGATTAAGTGGGGGGAGTGCAGTGGCAATAAGCAATTCAGCAGCCTGACACAGACTGTCTTTCCATATTTCTTTTTTTCCCCTCTCTTCCCCCCACAGAGATTTGTATGAGAGATGAGATGAGAACTGACCGAGAAGACGGCCGGCCGGCATCTCAAAAAGTCCTCATCAGCTTGCACGCCGCTAGGCCATCTTTTGTGCGCTCAAAGCTCCACGCAGGACACAGTGGCGACTCCATTTACAAAGGCAGGCAAGGCTGGATGGATGGATGGATTCTGGAATCCCTAGCTACGATTACGAGGCATGGAGCCACGAGCTAGCTAGCTAGACCGCGCGGGAAAAAACAAGCAGCAACGTCCATGCAGCAGCCGGACGAGGCGGTTCGGGTAGCACTAGGCCGCGCCTCACGGCAGACAGGCACATGGCCTGGGCCGCTGCACGTGCCTGGGCCGTCTGATCCTGTGATTGGGGAAGAAGGAAGCTGTTAGCCGATCTAGCCTGGATTAACAACAACCCAAGTGATGGAGAGCCGGAGAGGTAGACCGGCAGCCGCAGCAACGCTTGTTGACTGGTCGTTGCTGCGCGCATCGTCAGCGAAGCAGAGGAGGTGAGTGCGTGGCGTGACCTCTATTCCTGGCAGAGATCGATCGAGATCGGCCGGACTCGGAGAGATCATTCATCAGGCCGGCCACCACAAGGATGCATGCATGACTCATCATGCCCATGGCGGCGATCTGCTGCCGTTTCGTCACGTGTGAGCGTGACAACGGAAGCACACCGGCAGAAGCGCATAGCATATGGTGGCACCAGGCGGCAGGCGTGCATGGGGTTCTCCAGCAGCAATGCGATTCTTAGGGTCCGTTTGGTTGAGCTGTGGATTCCTGAGAATCTGATTTCAGCTGCCAGCTGTGGGAAATCAGCTGTAAGCTGCCAGCTGTGGGAAAGTTGAAAACTGTTTGACGAAACAGCTGTCAACTGTGGATTCTAGATACAAATGTCTATTATATCCCTGCTATATCCCTGAGTTGAGTATTAGTGTTTATATGTACTTATGTAGCAATATGCAAAACTATTATTTATTGTAGAACAAGTTTTATTTTAAAACTAGCCAATAAGCTTGTAGAACACAACATAAGGGATTCAATAAATTTTAGGTTGTATTTTTCTGATTTGCCTTACGAATTTTAAACGAATTTACAAGTTGCAGCTCTATACAATTTAACCTTTACAACCAGGTCCCTAACTTTATGCACCGAGAACCCTAAAAAGACCTTAATCTTTGCAATGTGGTCCTTGAGCACAGCTGCGCCGGAGGGGCTTCAAATTCCGGCGATGGGAGGCTCGGCCGGCGGCGAAGGGTGGTGGGGGAGCACTAGGTCCGCGAGGGGAACTCGTTCAGAGGGTCGGCCGGGGGCAGGGAGCAGCGCGGGGCTGGGGGCGCCGCGGGGTGAGGCGGGGCGGCCGGGGCCGGGGCCGGGGGCGGCGTGGCCGGGCTGGGGGCGGGGCGGCCGGGGCCGGGAGCGGCGCGGCCGGGGGCGCCGCGGCCGGGGCGGGGGGCGGCGCGGCCGGGGTTGGGGCGGCCGGGGCGGGGAGCGGCGGGGCCGGGGCCGGGGCGGCGGGGCTGGGGCAGGGGCGGCGGGGCTCGGGCGGCGGGGTGGCGGCGGCCGGCGGCGCAGGGGTGGTTGGTTCGCTCGGGAGAAAGAAATAGACGAACCGGTACGTGTGTAATGGATGGCATGGTGGGTAATTTCCACCTCAACGCGGTGAAACGCGGTGCAAAGCTGGGGGGTACCAGCTTTCTCATTTGTACTGTGAAAATCACTAGATTTTGGAGAATCGATTTCTATAGTTAAGCCCTTTGGTTGGGATTTCAGCTTCCATGGTTGAAATCACTTCCTGGAAGCTGAACCAAAGGGAGCCTTAAGCGCCCGTTCAGAGCCACAATAATGCACTGCTTTTCTGTTTTTTTTCTTTACTATTCTTTTCCCTGGGTCAATTATGTACCGGTGGTTCTTGCTTTACGTGCTCGGAAATGGATAAGTACATGATTAACTTCCTTGTTTAAAGAAAGTACTACTCCAATGCATGATACAAGAGTTTCTTGAATTTTCCCTTCAAAAAATTGATGAGAGAAAATGACACCGGTGCTGCTCTCACCCACAAACCCGGCCGTATTTAGGCGTTGAGAGGGACCAGAAATCTCTATACAAATATCGCGCATGATTGCGTTGCATCGTACGCATCCTCTTCCAGGCCAGCCGCTAATACCATTCATCCCGCGGACAGGACATGGTTTCAAGTTTGAAGTTTGAACCCGACAAACAAATAACACAATTCCAAGCTAGCTACCATCATCACAATTCACACACACACACACACACACACACACATGCGCATCCGTTGTTTTCGCAGCGATTGACCCGATAATTTTGGCCGGATTGTATTCCCAAACGGCTCTGTCGAGGGTCCACGCCGCGCCATTTAGAAAACGGTAGGTTACCTCGCTCTCCTCACGTCATCAGCTCGGGAGGAAGCGGAAGAGGTTGCAGCCATTTTCCCCATGGCAGCATGGAGGTAGCTGGTGGTGTCATGTATCGGCAGCAGGTGCGTAGCATCTATCTATCCCGATGTCAAAGCAGCCGAGCTGAAGGATCGGAGTCGACTGCCAATCGTCAGACAAGAGGTGCTGCGCTTGCGAGTCCTGCCATGGTTTTTAGTTAAGTTTTTCCGTAGTGGCGCCGATTAGTGCCGGCATCTCTCGTGAAAGCGTCTCCGGCCTCTCGATCCATTCTTTCCAGAAAAAAAAAGAAGAAGAAGAAAAACCGGCTGCTCTGCTTGGTCGTCATGCTTGCCTGTCCCGGTCGATAAGACCGGTAGCTAGGAGGTTAACCGCCGCCTACTTTTTTCACACCATGGATAAGCATCCAGGATCTGGTCGTGTATACACGCGGGTCTCCATCTGTACGTAGGAGTAGGAGGAACGCTCTTACGACTCTGGAAATTTCGGTGAGAGAAAGAGGGAAGAAATCCAGGCTGCAGAGTGAACGGCAGAATTGAAAATCTAGCTGAATCGAGCGACGTCGAGATCGATCGGGACGACGGGTGTGGCTCACGCCTCCAACCTCTAGCCCGTTGCTGCCAGATCGAGCTCAGGTCCGGACAGGCAGGCCGCCTAAACTTGGTGGCACGTGCATCGCGTCGCGTCACTTGCCTGGCACGCATCCGGTGGGCGCCGGCGCCGGTGGACGAACGGACGGCTCTGGTTTCTCCGATGCGCGTCACACGCACGATGGACGAACACGCGATGTTTGTGCAAAGGCAGACGAAGCACGGCAAAAGGACGAGAAAGGGAAGGATGCACAAACACCAAAGATTGGCGCGAAGCTTAGCACTGGCCGGCAGTCCACTCCACTCGCAACGCAAAGGAGACGGTCCTCCGATTCGGGGCACCGCCCGTTTCCTCCGCCGCCGTCCTTTCTCTCGTGTAAAGTCGCTTCGAAACGCATGAGAAAGAAAGAGCGAGGTCGCCCGGCATGCCGTGTCCGATGCGGTGGAGTCGGCAGGAAAGCGAGGATCGGAGGGAGCGAGCTAGCCCTCGAGAAAAAAGAACTTGGGAGCAGTTCACACGCAAGGAGGATACGTACGTCGGCGGGCGGCACAAGTACAGTTTCAGAAAATAGTCTGAAGAAGCGCAGGCATGCTTCCATTTTTCTTCAGAAAAAAGAGGAAGAAATCATGCGCGTGCGTCGTCCTTTTTATACATGTTGGCGATAAGGAAGGATAGCTACGACGACGACTGTCGGTCGAACCGTGAGCGATGGGCGACCTTGGAGTGTTCCGAATACAGCCCCGGGGCGACGTGTCCGCGTTGGAGACGGTATGCTAACAGCTAGTGTATGCGTGTGGCCTGGTGATGAACTGATGATGATAAGACTGAATCATGCATGCGATCCTTTCAAAAGAATCATGCATGCGCTCATAAGACGTGCCAGAAATAAACAAGACTTGCTGCGGGGAGGAACAGGACTAGAACTGTTGGTTTCTAGATCGATGGCACTGGTTGTTGGCGCAGTAGTAGGTCAGGTCATCCGCATGGCCGCCTCTGGACAGGCATCTCCATGTGTGCGTGCGTGTGCAGCGAGCCCTGCTGGGCATGGTCCAAGCATATGGAGAGAACTGAGAAGGCAGCGCGGCAGGCCATCGTATTCGTATAGGTATTCCGAGGCGACGACAGGTAGGCCGTTGCGCTGGTCCCGCAGAGCGGCTTCAGGATGCCAGGATGGGGGGAGCTCCTTGTCGCACCTGACGCCGGTGTGGCCACCGGACACCATGGCCGCGAACCAGCCGGGAACACAGCTCGCCGCAGGCCATCATGCCTGCTTGTCCGGACGGGCGTGGCTCGGCCGGCACATGCGTCCCGTCCACCGAATGCGATCCGGACGGGAGCAATTTACATGACCCGCGCTCAAGTGTTCCATGTTCGCATGCCACCCGGCCATACCTTCCTTGTTTTTACTGGCGTTCCCCATGGCATGTAACATGTGGCACAGCTAGGCGGCCGGCCGGCCGGTCGTGGTGGTACGGTACAAATACAAAGGTGTAGCTCGCCTTGGTCTTTGGTGGTGTGGTATCAGTGGCGGAGCCAGGGAGGGGCCAGCAGGGGCCATGGCCCCTCCCAGGATCAACGGCAGTTTAGTTTCTTTTATATGTGCTGATTTATGGTTATAAGTATGCATGGATCACAAATATTATTTGAAATGTGCATCTAAGTAATTAAGAGATAAAAATCAACTATAACCCTACAACTAAATCTTAAAATTGCTCCAACTCAGGCTCCCCATTGTCATTCACAATGTAGCGATATTGTAGTATAAATTCGTTTCTCTCTCTCATCCTAAATTTAACCGGCTTCTGTAGTAGAAAACCGCACTAGGATAAGTCATCTTAAACATGCTTATAGTTGTGACTGGGTAGTAGAGATATAATTTTAGCTCCCTGTGGTTGAATATTTATGGTAGTGATCGCATCTAACAGCATCACTGGTACACTATTTCTATAATATTTTTCTCCATATTATATTGGAGTCGTATATACTCTATTGTTTGAAATTTTCTTCTTATAAGCTCATTTTCTACGGAGTCTCTTGGCCCCTCCTATAGTTAAATTCTGGGTGTGAAGAAGGTATGCGTAGGCTACGTGTGTATGACCGTTCGTTCATTGACGGCCGGATCCGGATAGATCGTTCTAGTTCCAGCTGGTGGTTCATCGGGCACCGTCGCTGTCTCATACTTTTCAGCATGCTGATAAACATCGTTGTTGAGTACGCGAAACAGAAACTGAGCGACTACTAGTTGGTTAATTCCTACAGATCATCGATCAAACTAAAACATTCACACCACCAGAAACTCAAGCACGAGCGACGACGAGGGATCCAGTTCCACCGCCCCGAGTGGGCGCGCGGACGGGGGCGGCGTGCATGACATGAGTACATGACAGCAACAACCACCAGCGCCAGTCCACCACGACGAGAACAGGAGGGATCGGAACTGGCAGGCATCCGCGAGCGACCACGTCCAACGACGAGCCAGGCCAGAGCGCGGGACCCAAGCGTTTTTTTTTTTTTGAAAAGATGGACCCAAGCGTTTGAAAGAGGGGCCGGGCCGGAGGAGGAGGATCACATGCCACGCCCATGCACCCGGAACGAAATGCTTGTGATGCCATCAACGGGAGCGCAGGCGCGGCATGGCAATGGCATCCGCTCGCTCCGATCCGCGCCCGGCAGGCCGGCACCACCTTCGATCCGAATCCCCTCCCCCTCCACCGCGCGCGCCTGCCTTTCCTTTGCCCGCACTTAATGCGTGTTGGGGTTGGAGACGGGCGTACGACGACGCTGCCGCTGCCGCGCCCGCGCCTCGCATCATGCGAACCTCCCTCCCTTCCCCGCGCGCCTCCCAATCATCGCCCACCACTCCACCAGACACCAGTCACCAGTTCACCACCGCGACACCGCCACCCACCCCCGCGCGCCCGGCCGTCGCCGCCCGCGACGCGGACGAACGAAGCTGCCCGCCCGCCTCGCTCTCGCGTCTCCCGTGCGTCGTCGCCGCCGCGTTTTAACCATGCGCGCACGCAGCGGGGCGCCGGGTTTGACCGGCCGTTCGTTCACGGGTGGAGCCGAGCCAGCCGGCCAGGGGCCCCGATCGAATGAATGGTCGATCAACAAATCCACCGTGCCTGCCTGCTAGGCGGCTGCGTCTTCCGTGTGTACGCGACGGCTAATTGGCTACCAGCTGAAGTACACGCGCATAGCAGTCAGCTTGTCCTGTTCCGCTAGTGTGTTTGGCTTCGGTGTGATTGACAATCCAAACACACATTGGATTTGATCGGGCCATGGCATCCATGCGTGCGTTTCCAATCGAGTACTCTCGCGTGGCCATGGACGCACACGCCAGCACGGTGCTATTATGTCACGGATTAGCGCTGCAGATGGGGAGACTATTTTTAGTCTAGACGGTCTCACCCCCTAATTCGCCAGGACGTCGCGCTCGCCAGAGATGGCAAAGCAGCAGCACCAGCAAGCTAGCGAGAGGCTAACCCAATGCCACCAGGATACTAGCCTTTTCTGTCACCACTGGATTACTTTACATTTCCACCTCCAGATGGCCGTCCAAGTAAAACCTAGAATCAATCACGATCACGTGCAGGTGCGCATCGTCGAGGAGTAGGAGACGACGGGAAGAAAGCAAGGCATGCCAAATCAGACCGGCGCAAAAAAAGAAAAAAAAACGACGGCACGGAGAGGGTTGTTTGCAAGGAAGGTAGATGCAGCGCCGCATCAGTTTGACAGCCACCCTCGGGAACAAAGAAGGCAGCCAGCACTCGATTCTTAGCTCGGCAGCCGGCCGGCTCCCTTTTGCATCCTCCGATCGCCAGAAATATTCTCGGGCGGGGATATTTCTTTCTCTTTTTTTTTCCTTCTGCTTTTGTACAGCTAGCTTGCCTGCGTCTTGCTTCAATCGCCACGCTTCTGAGCGTAGTCCCAAGTAAAAAAACTATACAGTAGTATCTATAACATATCATGTCACGTACAAACATCACCTAAAAAACTATATAGTTTCCAATGCATAACATGTAATTGTGGTTATAAAATACATTCTTCCAATGACCTTTCTCCTCTCTCTACCGATCCTCTTCATTCCCACTCTTTAATTCTACCTTGATATTTATGATATCTATCCTAATGGGTATTGTGTAGTTTCTTAGACTTTAATTTTTAATGCAAGAAACCATTTCTTGCATGAGATCTAATTTTTTGATCTTTTCCTCTCGCTCTCTCCTCTTTAATTGTATTGCTAAATCAGCAAAACATTCTACGCATATTAAATGCTATAAAAATTATCCTCGTCACTATATTGGAACTGCCCAGAAGGAGGGAGGCTTGTTCTAGTTGTCCGATCCTAATGATGTTCACCAAATCCCAATCACCTCGCAACTAGAAACACGTACTGGTCAATAAACCCTGCCTGCATCCGGCTTTGGGTCCTACGCACGCCAGTGCTCGCTAGTACTTGGCAGTTAAGCTATGCATGTATGTGCTGTTGCGGCCGGGCTGGGAAGAACCAACCGGAAAGCAACAATAATTTCCTATCAGATATAGTAGTCGTGTGCAGGGAGCTGAGCATGTACGCGTCCTTGTTTGTTGCGTCGTTCCTGTTAATCACCTCCAATTCTAACACGACGTGCTACTGGCAACTTGCTGATCCGTCCCTTTAATCATTTTATGATGATCAAGTTGTTACTTGGCAATTTGTATTTTGGGATATATATGAAACTGGCTAGACTTAATAAAAAATATGAAGAGTTATTGAGAGAAGTATAAAGAAAGAAAATATGTATCGCGAGGATTCGGGTCAATTCGTCATTTTTCGTTGAAGGAACCCAAAAATCCGAACCACTCAGGAGTGGGTTGGATGCATCAATCTCCTCCGGATTGCTACTCAGCCTTCATTTTTTTTTTCACGAGACAATGAAAGCGTTGAAAATGAAAGCAAGTTCAAACAAGTGCCTCCAATAAAACCAAACTGCTCTAGAACAAGACACCAGTTTTCTTTTTCCATCAGGAAAAACACAAATCCCTTCTTATCAACAACATGCGCATGAAAATGAGCCAACACTGAAAATTTCAACGATTGATCGCCGTCCTGTATTTACACACATAGCTTTGCTTATCCGCCGTAGAGAATCCGACGCGACGTGTTGCTCGGTTCGCTTACCACCACCATTTGATTGAATATCTGACAGCTGGGGGTGAAAGGCGCCAGGAAAATCAAGTGCTTGGAAGATTCTAGGATAGAGTGCAAATTTGAATTTTGTCACCTGACTTTGATGTTTCCTCGATCTATGATCAATGTGCAATTACCATTTTGCATTTCCAAAAAAAGTTTAATCTTTTTTTTGGCAGCACATAAATCTTAAAGATACACGAACGAAAACGTTTAAGGTCCCATACCACATATCCCTCCTCATTTTTGGTAGCATGCAGTTAACCCTTTCAAGCTGTAGCCAGAACTAAATTATACGTGTCCTGTTCAGATGTTTGAAAACCACACGAGCATATATCTGTCACGAGCAATAATTTCATATTTGTTTCCATTTGCCATATTTAATAGATACATCCTGGATCAGATACAACCAGCCATTTCAAAATTTGGCTACGACAATTACTCTTTGTGTATCGTGTTCAGATATTTGAAAATAATACGAGTATATTTGTCCTGAAAATTTTTTTATGTGAGTATGTTTTTCTACATTTAATAGGTACACGCTTACTTGCAAAATATGTACATACATGACAATCCTTTTGCAAAAAATAAATAAATAAATAAATGCATACATGATCATCCTAGATTAATCAACAACATGCCACAAAAGACTCCCGAGATTACACCCAATCGGCCAGTTGTTCCGGATCCGATTCACCTAAAATGATCGTCCCAAATTCTAACCCAGCAAGCAAACAAGCCCCGAACAAGATGCCACTACTAAATGCCAATGGCTCAAATTAGGTGGCGCAAAACATTTATGGCCGATATCTTTAGCTGGTTACGAGTGCACGAGTACGTTTGCTTGGCGGAGCGTTCTACCGCGCCCCTTTATCCCGGCAGCCCAGCTAATCCCCGAAAGATTAACGCCAAAGCCAGTGCATCAAGGAAGGCTCCCCCTGACTTTTCCAAACGCCTCCGCCATCATTCATTATCGCGTAGCGAGACCCGGAGCCCGGAGCGAAACCACCCACGTTAATCTCCCCGCATTTACGCCGCACCAGATCGCGCTGTGAATCGTCCCCCCACCACCACGTCCGCTGCGATCCGCCGCCTAATTTTAACCATCCGCGCGCAGCCCCGTATCTTCGTCGCCACGACCGCGAGCAATTTTAGCCGGGCGAGCCCCTCGGCTCTTCCCCGTTCGCTCATCTCGCGCCGTCCGTTCGCCCGCCGCCGCCGCCGAGGCAGCGCGCGACGCGATCCCCCCGTTCCGTTCCGAGCGAGGGAGGGAGGGGCAGGGGGAGGGGGAGGGGGAGGGGGAGGGGGAGGTTTTTAAAAGCGAGCGTGCGAAGTGGGTGCGCGGAATTGGACTCGGCTCCTCCTCCACGGCTGCGAAGCTATTAAAACCACGAAGAGGAAGTTTTCTTCTCCGTGACCTCCCGCCCGCCCGCTGCGCCAACCCACCACCCATCCGTTTCTCGTTCCCCCCCTGCCTGCCTCCCGCCCCTCCTCCTTAACAATGGCAGTACAGGCGCAGTACCCGTCCAATCTCCTCTTCCACGACAGGTGCGCCTCCTCCCACTCCGCCCCAGGGCGCGTCGTCTCGCTCCTCCTCCCGCCCGTAACAGGGAGCCGTGCCCGCGTGCTGCCGGGAGGCCTTCGATTGGTGGCGAGTGATCTCACGGGTTGGTCTTTGTCGCAGAGGTGAGCAGGAGAGGAAGGAGATGGACATGCCCAGGCCGCCGCAGCTCGCCGGAGTCTCGCCGGCGGCAGTCTACTTCTCCAGCGGTGGAGGTGTGTGCCGATTGCTGATTAGGACGATGTCGCTGCACGCCGCACCCCTACGGTTGTTGGATTGTGACGGTTTCGGTTTCTTTGCAGCGAGTGGGAATCGGAGAAAGCGGCCAAGGGAGGCCATGGCGCCGCCGCCGCCGCCGCCGCCGGCCAAGGAGGACTACGTCAATCTGTTCGCACTCCAGCCGCAGCAGTCGACGTCGTTTGTCAACATGGCGCATTTCCAGAACCAGAACAGAGTCTCGTTGTCCCCGTCCCCCGCGGCGACCGCGCTCGTCTCCACTGGCCTCCGCCTGGCATTCGACGAGCAGCAGCAGCAACAGCAACAACAACAACAGGAGAGCAAACAGATGAATGCCCTGCGCTGCTCGTCGTCGCCATCGCTGTTCGCCTCCGTCTCCGACGAGCTTGCCGCGCAGGTGAAGCAGCATGATGACGAGATCGACCGGTTCATCCGGGAACAGGTAAATTGTAGTCCCCGCAATCCGTTTGTTCCCATCGCAAGTTCGTTTCTTGGTTCCAGTCCTGATGCGCCCGTACGTTCGTGGGCACAGGGCGAGCAGCTCAGGCGGGCGATGGCCGATCGGCTGCGGCGACACAACCGGGCGATTCTGGTCAAGGCAGACCAGTCTGCCGCGCGCCGGCTCCGCGAGAAGGCGGCGGAAGCGGAGCGCGAGGCGCGGCGCGGCGCCGAGCTGGAGGAGCGGCTGGCGCGCCTCCGCGGCGAGGCGGCGGCGTGGCAGGCGAAGGCGCTGTCCGAGCAGGCCGCCGCGGTCACCCTGCACGCCCAGCTCCAGCAGGCCGCGGCCGCGGCGCGGGCGTCTGTGGAGGAGCTCGCCGCCGCGGGCGACGCGGGCCCCGCGGAGTCCTCGTCGTCGGCGTACGTGGACCCCCGCCGCGCCGGGCCGTCGTCGGACCGCGCGTGCCTCGGCTGCCGCCTCCGGCCGGCCTCCGTGGTGCTCCTCCCCTGCAGGCACCTGTCCCTGTGCGGCGAGTGCTTCGCCGCCGGCGACGCGGACGTCGCCATGGCGTGCCCGGTGTGCCTGTGCGTGCGGACGGGGAGCGTGGAGGCCATCCTCTGTTGAGCTGTCGTCCTCGCCTCATCCGGCCATCCATCCCGTGAGCCGGTGAGTGCGTGATGTGCAGGAACCCATCAATGCCTTCCCAAAAAACGAGAGAAAAAAAGAAGCCGTAGGAAAGCTAGAATCTTCCCCTTTCTTTTCTTTTTCCAAGTTTTTGTTCATATCGATTTCGAGCATCCCTTCCTCAAATCTCCTTTTTATACTAGGGGTTTAGGAGAATTCAATTGATAAGTTCATTGTTAATACTAGTATAAGCAGCAAGTGCAGCAGGTGAACGGTGCCACACATCTTTGATTTCTTTCTCTCAATCCGTCGCTTTCCTGTTTCTTCCTGGACACCACTAATCAGAGAGCAGGTTTTTTCCATGCTCGCGCCTAATTTGCTCGCCGCGCTTGTCTTGACGTCCGCGCAACCGGATACGGCGATGGGCAGGCGAGCGGTGCCAAGGATTACACCAGCGATCGCAACCGCGGTGACGCCGCCCCGTCCGATGCGACCCGAGGCCTGCAGCAAGGGCGCGGCGGCATTCCTCGGATGACGCGCGAAACGGGGAGACCTCCGTAGCCGAGGACGGGCGGAGGTCGGTGCGCGGCGCGGCGGCCGGTTGGCGGCGCCCTTGGCCGATCCCCGGCGTGGGAGGAGCAACCGACGAACGGACGCGCGCCGCGCGAGAGGTCAGTTAGTGCGGGGCGCACGGCGCGGCCCGGGGGAGGAGGTGCGTGCCCCACCCGTCGGTGGCGGTCGTCGTGTTGGGAAGCGGATCTGAGGTGGCACGGGTGGGAGATCCGGCGCGTGATCTGTCAGTCAGCAGCAGCCCGCCACGAGGAACGGCCGGGCGCGGGGCTGTGGGTGGGTGGAGGCCTGTCAGACTGCCACTACTGTGGCTGGACTGGAAGCCGGCCGGCGGGAGCGGCGCCGGCGCCTCCTCCCGTGGCAGCGGCTACGGCTGCTCGCCGTCGCAAACCCGCATCGGCACCACCACATGCATGCCACTCTCCTTTTCTACGCTAGACCGTAGCACGGCTCGTACTCCAACTCGCCGTCTCGACGTGCGCATCTCCGGATGCTTTGTTTCTTTCTTTCTTCGTACCGGCGCGAAGACTTCATCAGCAGCAATTGAAGGAGGAGGCGACGCCGGGGCGGGGCGCTGTACAAGCGCCGTGGGGAGCGCATGAATTCGGGCGTCAGTTTCTAATGAATAGTTTTGTCCGTCCAAAGCGTACCGATTCCACGCCGTCAGTACGCCTCATTAAGGCTTGTCCTGCACGCATTAACCGATGCCCTCACACACATCACGCGGTGGCACGAACCCGTCGCAGTGGTGTTGCCGGGGCATGCGAAGAAGATTCAGACGCGGCAGTGCCAGGGACGATCAGCACGGCTTGCCTGTGAGCCGCGCAATGGCGCCGTGGCCGCACCGTGTCCTCGCAGTTACCACCCCCATCCAGTGCGAACCCCGGCGCGCTTTACACGTCCCGATGTGCCGTCTCCTTTGCGTCCATGCCCATGCGGCCATATGCATATCCGATCTGATTCTTCTCTCGTTCACGGGGTTACGGGGGGGATCCGGTCGCTGTTATGGCCAGGGGCCAGAGATCTGATCCGGTGCCTCACGGGATTACCGCGAATCACACCCCGGTCGTTGCGTACCTGACCCTTCCCTGTCGATCACCTGGCCCGTGGCTGATGGCTCGATCGCCCGACGCGTCGCGTTCCGTTCCCATGCCGGGGGCGTGCCCTTCCTACCGGCCGATCCGGGGAGAAGGAAGGAATGCTTCCACGGAAAGGCTATGGATGCGCGGATGGAGTGGGAACCCGTCCAAATTAGGCTTACGACTGACGGGACGCTCTCGATAATGTTTAGAAACGCATGCGTTTTTGTCAACCCCGGCCGTGGCGCATCAGCAGGCCAACCCGCAAGAATATTATGGGTGCAGCTGCAGCATGCTCGTTGACCCTGATGTTAAGTGATGATATATCCAGCAGTTGCTGTTAGAATATCTGAATGCAAAACTTTTGTGTCAATGTTTGCCTTCTCCCGATGCATCAGCAAGAAAGGAAATTTTTTGATCTTCTACATGAGATGACTAGCTCAAAGACAAATTCGCTTATCATCAATCAACTTCTTTGCACATTTTTCTATTCTTTTGTGGGTGCTGAGGAAGTCTGAAAGAAAGAAAGCCTGCAAGATCGTCGAGACAAAAGTACGGTAGGCCAAGCCTGCATGTAATGGGCCAGTGGCCGAACAATATAGGCTATGGCCTGTTGAATCGCTGCTGCTGCTGCATTGCTTGATGGGCCATGAAACTCATTTTGGGCCCAGTGAACGATGACATTCCCGAGCCTCCCAACCCATTTTGGACTAGATCACGTGTCGGGCCTAACACACCTAGCACTTTCTTATCAACGGCCTGCGAAATGGTGCCAATTCTATCCATCTCGGAAGGTAGATAACTAAATATATATATATAACCCAACAGTAGCCTAATAACTGGCCCATAACGACCCAAAACCACGCGCAGCTCGTCTTACTCCTCCGACCACCTCCATTCCCGCCGCCAAGCTCCGCCCCTGTCACCCCCGCGTAACCCACCTTGGGAACGAAGGGGTGGGAGGTGGGCGGGAGCAGCCGGCGGCAAGATCGCCGCCGGCCGCTGGTGGTGGTCAAGGCGGTGGTTTAGGGTTAGGATTTGGGTTGCCGGGGTGGGGTGGGGGCTCCAATGGTTGCCGGTGTTAGAAGAGAAGGTGGGGGGAGGAATCAACAGGTGGTGGGCGGGCGGTGGGCGGGCGGTGAGGCGCTGAAGTGCCGCTAGCTGGAGTGTTGGTTGCCGGCGGTCGGGCCAGATCCCGGGCGGGGGTGTGGTGCCGGAGAAGTTAGGAGGGCGGGGATGCGCCGGCGGCGGGTGGACGGAAGGCACGATCGAGACGGCGGGGTCGAGTCTCCGGAGATGGGCAGGGCAGTAGTGGTGGCGGGGGCGAACGGTGGAGTGGAGGAGGAGGAGGAAGGAGGGAGGGCGGGCCTCACCGGCGCCCCCACGCCAGTGAGGCGGAGGGCGGTGGCCCGCAGGGGAGTGGTGGGCGGCGCACGGGGCGGAGGATGGTAGGATGGGAGGTAGAAGATGGCGTCGTGGGTCTAATGGGCTGGAAGACGCCCACAAAATGGAGACCCTCTCAGAAAAAATCAAGGAAATGGAGGCTGCACCGGAGTACTAGACCACTAGGAACACCACCAATGTTGGACGGCATTCACGGCGATCATGACCGTCAAGCTCGACCAACTGGGGTATCAGCTCACACGGAAATCTTCTGCCACCGTCCGTGTGCGTCACGGACATCTTCTGCGCTGCGCAGCCCGTGCGTGGCGCAGACGCAGAAACCTCCTCCGCTATCCCCCGTGCGTCGCACGGTAACCTGGGGCGTGATTGGTTTCCCGCATCAGCCTCGAGCCATGCCCGCGGGATGCAGTTTCAGTCCGTTTGGTTACATGCACAGGTACCGAGCCTGGCTCTGGAGGAACGCAAAAATCGGCCGTAGCTGGCGAGCCTGACTGGGGCGGTGCAGGACGAGCGCTCAGCATGCGCGCCGACAGGTAAAAAGCAGGTGCGCGCGCAAGCTGTGCAGGCATCCAAACAACTTCGCTAGCTGGCCTGGCTGGATAAAAACGGAAACCAAACAAACAGCTCTGCACCTGAGAAGCCTGGCCTGCGGGAGCCTGCTTCGCTGGGTACGAGCCAGGCTGCAGGCGCAAGGAAACCAATCACGCCCCTAGTGCCAGTGTCCGCGCAAAACGGCCTCCAGCTCGGTCTCCACGGGGTCAAGGTCTCGTCAGGGACAAGGAGACTTCGTTCCAGGCCGGGTCAACACCCAACCCGCACGGCGGCATCGGCCTTGCCAGGCACGGTGCCTTGTCGCGGCGCCCTGGCCCCGGATCCTCCACCGGTAAAGCTCGCCGAAAAACCCAACGAGGCCAAGACAAAGAGACACGGCGCGGCGCGTGGTAAGAGGCGAGCCCACCGAGCAGAGCACATAGCATGGTAGCAAAGCCGCAGCAGTAGCCGGCCGGCCAGCCGCGTGCCGGCGCGCGTCGCCGATTCGGCGTCGGAGTGCACCAGCGTCCCGCCCGCGGCTTCCTCGCCCTTTCGCCCATTTTCTCGGCGAACCTCTTGGCCCGAGAGCCTAAAAACAGCGAGGAAACATGGGTCGGGCGGGTCCGTCCAGATTCCAGCCTCTCTGCTTGTCCCCGTCGTTGAGCCAGCAAACATGACGTCTCAGCTGCCAAGGTTGGGCTTCAAACGCTGGCGCAGCAGTGACTATTCACAACAACCTTTCACCATCGCTTGATTGCACTACACTAAATAAGTACTAGTAAGCTGCAAACGCCGTACAAAGAATACCAGGCTGTCCTGATCAGGGCAAAATTCAAGTGTACAACACGTGGCGACGCCGGCGCACTAGAGTAGTCGACCGCCAAGCCAGCAGCGCGGCAAAGAGGCCCCACAGAATCGAAGCAAGGGCAACCGGGCAATAAAGAATCGGAACCCCCCGTTGTTGCTGCCTGCAGACGATCTTGCGGTGGATCCTGCGGCATCGCAGTTGACACCCGCCGGCGCGACCGAGGCGGGGCGAGGGCCAGGGGGCATGGCACGCGGGTAAGCGAACAAAACCCGGCGCTGCGGCTTGCCTTTCTTGTTGCCCCTAGCGGCGCTCGCACGGCCAGAATGCGATGGCCAGCTGCGACGCGGGCGGGTACGAGGGGGCCGGGAGGGAGGAGAAGAGGCTCCTGGAAATCTAGCCGTGGTTTCTCGCGTATCCACCCCGCACCTAACGCAAACGGGCACCTTTTCTTCCCCGTCCTCTCCCTGCTCTGCTCCTTTATAAGAGGGGGAGAGACTCTTGCTCTGCTAGTCGTTGGCAGCAACGTTCGAGACCCGTTCAGCTCAGTGATCCAGTCCAGTAGTGCAATTCCCCAAAGGCCTGGCCTCCTCCTCAGGCTCAGCTGTCATCTCCAACTCCAACCCTGAAAAGTGAAAACAATGGCTTCCTCTTCCTCCAACTCGTTCTTCGACATCGAGCCGCTCGAGTGCGGCGAGACCTGCCGCGCCACCATGGACGCCTGCTCCCTCTGCGGGAAGCGCCTGGCCGGGGACCGCGACATCTTCATGTACAGGTTCGTCTGCCGCCGTGCGCCTGCCTAGCTTGTATGCTTCCTTCACGTTTGCCGACGCAATGCGGATTTGATTTGATGATTCGAGCCGGGTGTTCTGATTGCGAAACAACAGAGGGGACACGCCGTTCTGCAGCGAGGAGTGCCGGTACCGCCGGATGGTGAGCGACGGCGTGGGTGCGCGGAAGAACAAGAAGCCCTTCAACTTCAACACGGAGCACAGGCACGAGGCGCCTGCGGCCGCCCGGCCCGCCCGCGTCCGGATCGCGGCAGACGTGCCCGTCGCGAACTAACCAGCAGGCGCAGAGCAGCATCCGATCGGCTCGAGTCGAGCAGGAGCCGACAGTCCGATCGAGATGAGTTAGATGCAAGCAAAGCAACGACAGTCCGACCGGCTCGAGTATCTTTGAGTTCTTTCTTTCTCGTTGTTGTCGATCACGTTTTTTTTTTGTATGTGATGAGCGAGAGTGTGAGAGGAATGGGTGTACATGATGGCATTTCCCAGCATTTCAATGTTGTCCCTTTGCAATCAGTACGTTTCTGATCTCGCCCTTCTTGAGCTTGGATCCGAGCGAAAACTGTACGTCTGAGCTTGGGTAAAATGTGTGCCCGATCCTGGGGAAATGTGTGTCAGAAGTACTGGTTGCAATAGTACTATTCTAGCGCCGGACGGTGGCCTTGTTCGAGACTCGCTTTTCTCAAAACGATTTACTCGCCCTTCTTGAGCACCTTAGCTTAAATTCGAGAGAAAACTGGACGTCCGAGCCTGGGGAAAATGTGTGCCCGATCCCGGGGAAATGTCTGCAAGTAGTTGCAATATTTGAGAAACGCCGGACGGTGTTGGTCCTATTTGAGACTCGCTTTTCTCAAAAGATTTACTCCCTTCGTGCAAAAAGGATACAATTCTACTTTCTATTAAGTTAACCTATTTCAACTTTGATCAAATATATAAAAAAACTAATATTATTTATCATACTAATAATTATAATTAAATTTTTCCTACGAAACTACTATCTCTTTCTTTTTTTCTTTACTATACTTTAAGAAACCCTTTCCACCCAAAAATTTCCTCCCTCTTACCTCTCACATTGGTTCCCTGCCAGTCTAGAGGCGGCGAAAATTTCAACTTTCATGCTAAAAACCCACCTTTTTCTAAAAAAATTTGAAAAAAAACTTTTTTAAATTATTTTTTGAACAAACCATCTTTTCTAATGGTTTAGCAGCTTCTGCGAATATATATATATATAAAATAAAAAAATTTGGCGAAGAACGTGTGCGGCCTGTCTAACCGGCAAAAGTACAACAACCAGATGCCGGCCCGGCCCTGGACCTATGGCATCACGGATAACCGAGCCAGCAGGGGCCCAGGCACTTCACGCCACGGACGGAGAAACAAATTACTGGAACAATTACTGGAACCAGACGGCCAACCCGACGGCTCCACTAGGCCCATACAGATTCGCCGGGCGGCGCATGGTTCTTCTTCCCTCCCGAAACTAGCGAGTAGCCATGCTCCTAGCATCACCATCAGTAGCCCCAAAAGCTCGTAACCGGCGCGTGTAAAACCTCCGCGAAATTAAGGTTTCTCCGTACGCGGAACGGCGAGCGACTGGTCACCCGCTCATTCCTGTACGTGCAGGTGTGGCGCGCCGCCCATGCACATTCTCTCCTGCCGGTGCGAGTTCCCAATCAGCTGAACTGAGCCTACGTTGGCCACCAGGCCACCACCTAACCAGATTCCATTCCATGTGGTGACGCGATCAAGTGCGGCCGAGGCTTTTCTAAAGGCAACAAGCCCCTAAGTTTCGAGGACCAGAAGGTTGCACCAGTTTAGAGCAAAGCTTAGATGCAAGACGTGGCCCTATGCTGTACTAGGCTAGTAGCTCGGCCGGCCGGCCGGCACATGGTTCCGGCGAGGGGCAAGAGATCGTCGCGTCAGATTAAGTAGTGAGCTGGTGTTTTGCAGCTCTTAAAAAATGAAGCACGAAGCTCCTCCCACGGGAACGGGAGAAAACAGGCGTGCTGGATGCAGGGTTTTTTTCTTTCTTTTTTTCTGAGGTTTTGTGATCGATGTTTGGTTGGACTGGCACTCGTGCGGCAGCGCCACCAACCTGTCTACGGTGCGTATGCATGTGCTAGTGGGACATTATTAGTTGCTCTTGCTCCATGTGGCGTTTGATGAAGAACCATATTATTGTACTGAGATTTGTAATCGATTAAATGCGTAGGACGATAAGTAATTAATAAATCTTACTGAAACTAAAGGATTTGGAATTTTCACGTTAATCGTTGTGAGACGTGTAAGAATACTTAACAAATAATAGACAACGCAACATAAATATTTTTATTATTATTAGCTACGATCACTATTTCTATAAATTCCTAATGACAGCACCTCTCAAAATTTAGCCCACGCGAGCTGGGGTGGGACTAGGGCTGGAAAAAAAAGCTCGCGGCTCGAAGCTCGGCTCGGGCTCGGAGCGGCTCGGCTCGGCTCGTTCCAGGCTCGCGCGAGCCGAGCCGAGCCTCTTTTCTGGGCTCGCAAAAACGCCGAGCCGAGCCGAGCCGTCTCGCTCCGGCTCGCGAGCCGGCTCGCGAGCTGAGGCCAAACCTCCAAGTGCCCAACCCAGCAGCCAGCCCAAAAGGTTAAAGCCCATTAGGCATTAGCTAAACGCCTAAACCCTAACTTCTCTTCCCATTTCCCAATCTGTGATGCAATAAAAGTTGTTAAACAATTTATGCATTTTTTTCTTGCTGTTAAACACTTGATGTCTTGATCCGTGAATCTGTGATGCAATAAAAGTTGTGGCTCGCGAGCTGGCTCGAGCCGGCTCGCGAGCCGATAACGAGCCGAGCCGAGCCTCTTCCACCAGCTCGTGAAATTACCGAGCCAGGCTCGGCTCGCTAGATGACCGAGCCAAGGCGAGCCGAGCCGAGCCTGGCTCGGCTCGGCTCGTTTCCAGCCCTAGGTGGGACGATCGGCCGTGTCTCTATTATTGTCATACCAAATCATAAATGCAAGTGCCCTAAATTTCGAGGGCAGAAGGGGTTGCATTAGTTGTTCAGACTACATCAGAACTTTGATGCTGCCTGATGCTGTAGACTAGCAGCTTGGGACCGGCACATGGTTCCAGCGAGAACCACCATGTCGCCGCACGTATCAAGTACTAGCTGATCACCGGTATTTTTTAATAGCTAGCTTAGCTTGCTTTGCAAACGGGGTGCCCCCAGCCTCCTGCAGTCCAACGGGAGCAAACGCGTGTGCAGTGCCACCTTGTTTTGCTTCGCAGGGCGCCCGACGCGACCTGGCACTGGCAGGACGGCCGGACTGGCCACCAACAGGACTCGCGCTCCATACTTGGAGTCCAGGTAAACTGCAACCGCGTCTTCTCTCGCGGAAACGGCGTAACCAAGGCGGCGCCCCCAACACGTCCCGCCGAGAACCAAACGTTCGTTCCCGTCGCGTCCCCGGCGAAAACGACGCTGCGCTCGCACACGAGCAGCAGCGAATACAGTTGCGCGCGCGTACGTGTAGGGCGCGGCCTGCGCGTTCCATCAGTTTCATCGACGGTGAGCAGCCACTCCGTCCTGGTACTGCACGCGTGCGCCGTCGTAGAAATGGGTTGCTGGTGCATGTACGCAGAATTGCACCACCACTTCTCCTTTCAATAATGGCTCTTACCTCATGTTGCCCCATCATAAACATTTTAATATTTTAATTTGTAATGAGAGAGCCATGATTCTTTTTTTTTTTGCAAAAAGAAAGAATAGAAGGGATGCACCAGACCCAGTGTATTGGAGGTGTCATGAAAGCGACAGTTGACAGAGACATAACACAAGCGTGGTGCACAAGCACTGTATTCAACCATAGTTTTGAAAAACAATATACGTATTTTTCAAATAAGTCCACCAAACAGTCACACTAGTGTATATTGCATATATTCGCCTTGATTTCTTCAAAATTCCATGTCTGCTCTCAAGTTTGCCACTCAACGGCCTAGGAAAGAAAAACCTTTTTGTGTGTGTTTTCGCCAGAAAAGAAAGGGCAAGCTGTTTTGTGAGGAATGAAAGAAAAAGTTCTGTAGTACCTTGTCATGAATGTCGTTCACGTACAACAGAAATCAAAAAGACAAAACCTATACTTTACTCGCGTTTCATGTCCTTATTTTTTTTAAAAAAAAAAACAAACGCCACTTGTTATCGGACCTTGAAATCCAATACAAGAAAGTTGACCCTATCCTTTTGGCTAAACCCTATCTTACAGTACTTAAAACCTAAGTTCAACTCGTAACTTGCACCTTAATTCAAATAGTACTATTCTGAGACCAAGCAAAGCATGTCCAGCTCAGTATACCCTTCCGACTTAGGGCCACCCCCAAAACCAGGAGCCAACTGAGCTATACTAGTAGCCAACTTTTAATATAGGCTTCAACTTGGATGGTCCATGTACTTGAACTTCTAAAACACCAACGGAAAACGCATAAAATACCTGGATTTGGTGCCCCACGAGGTGCTGCTGCTCGTTATAATAGCAGGGCGGCCACCTTGCACCCTGGTTTTGTTCGGCCGCCGGATTCGCCACACAGCACTCAAAGGAGCCAGCTTTAGATTTTGTTGCAACTTGGCCAGTTGCCTGACCACCTTCCCCTTATTCTCCTTGGAGGATCCACCTCTCATTGGAGGATGTTTGCATTGTTAGATTGTTTTGCTCCCCGTGGTTGTGAGGAACCTTCAGAATGCGTGCGCCTCCAGCTTTATGTCTTTGCTCTACGACTGGCTTGTTGTCTTTTCTATAGTATTTTCCCCTTTTACAAAGGCACTGCGGTATTAGCATCTCACTCGTGAGCAAGAAAAAAGGTGTATATGTGTATGCTAAAGTTATCGTGGCCTCTCATATTTGCTTGCCCACTTTAGTTTTTTTTTCAATCATCGGGTGACAATATGTCATGTCATATACTCTCGTATTAAATGTTCTCCTACAAGAGTTCTCTATAAGAAAAAAGATCGAAGCTTATTCTTCTAGCTTTTTCTTTGTTTTATAGTTTTTTTCTTATTTTTGTGAAATTCCTTTTTTGAGGTTTAGAGTCTAAAAAATCATGTAACATTTGGCTGTATATATCCACCTCCGGTTTAATCTCTCGGCTAAATAAATGTTCTCTTCAAGTTATAATGTTGGATCAATCATTGAGTCTGCTTGGACATGTCTAAAAAGAGAACATGCAAGAGATTTGCCGTTCAATTTATTGCTAGAGCTGTCCTCCCAAAAAAAATATTGATATAGCAGAGTTGAAGCTAAACAACAAAACGGTAGGCGATGAAGGCTAAAGAAAAAAAAAATACAAAACCACATATCAGCGACTAATCTTAAGAATCAATTGTCTCAGACTCTTTGCTCTCACGAAGCACCACGACGCTCTTACTTTCTCTTTGCTTGAAATATATATGATTAATGTTTAAAAGCAACTTATATTTGATGCCTTCCGGACAAATGTAAAGTTTACTTTGGATACATCATCTCAAAAGTGTTTCCTTGGTCAAACTTGATTGTTACAATATTTTCATGAATCCACTTTTTAGATTCATACTTTCATATGATCGATCCATGAATTTACATATACATTGATAGTTTAGTTGAATCAACGTAAAATCATTTTTTTTTGAAACGATAAAATCATGTTTTTTAGCGAGTCTTACTGAAATCAAGGTCAACATTTCCACCTAATTTGTTTTTATTCAACATAAACTGGTTCTTTCTTGTTTCTTATAACCTACTAACCAAGGAACTAAAAAACAAAAGAAATACCTGGAAACACTTATAACGCAAACCAAACCACACGATCCTCCAAACCACACTAACAAAGCAAGAACAAAATCCACCTCAAGCTGTCGAGCAGAGTCTGCACCGTGGAACCCCACAGAAAACAGAGGGTCCAAAACGAAAAGCGCACCCTTCCCCTGTCCTCCTCCCTTTAAAAGCCCCGCTCGTCTCGCACCCAGCGAACTCCACCACCTTCCTCCTCCTCCTCCTTTGTCCAGTTGTCCTGGTCCCGGCCAATATACAGCAAGAAGGAAAAGCAGTGACGAGCCAAGGAACCAATGGAGGACTACTACTACTTCCCCAGCTCCGGGCAGACCGCCAGCTACGTCGACGCGGGCTTCCCGGGCCACGCTGCGTCTCGCGACCCGAGCTCGCCGCCGCCGAGGACCCGCCGCGCGTCCCGCGACGCCGGCGAGCTCCGGCACCACTACCTCGACGCCTGCTTCCGGTGCCGGCGGCATCTCGGCGGGAACAAGGACATCTTCATGTACAGGTAACTGTCAAACACCAACACGTTTGGGTGAAAATTGGCGAGGAGCCGCCGTTCTGGTTGTTGATCGGTGCGCGCGCGCGCGCGTGGATGTGCAGGGGCGACATCCCGTTCTGCAGCGAGGATTGCCGGCAGCAGCAGATCGAGGCCGACGAGGCGAGGGAGAGGGGCTCCAAGCAGCCCGCCGCCGCGAAGGGGGAGCGTGAGCGGCGGCAGCGGCGGCAGAGCAGCAGCCCGAAGAGGATCCCCCTCTGGGCGCGGTAGATCGACCAAGCCGGCGGCATCCAACCGAAACACTACTACGACATACGAGCGCCTGAACTGATTGGCGCATGTTGTCGAATCATCGATGCCCCAAGTTCGTGGTACGCATGTGGCCTCCAGCTAGCTCGTCGGTTGCCAACGAACAAGACGCGATGAGAAGTTGCTTGAGCGGTTGAGCCTACGGGGACGCGAAGAGGGCGCTTCTTGCCGGAATCGGCTTTGTCCCTGATGTCTCGGAGAAAGGACAGATCGTCTCTTGGCCCAGTTTTTGTGTGGATTACCGAATTATTAGTGCAGGTTTTTGTTCCGTTGCTTGGCGCGATCAAGCGCCAGCAACTGGTATTTTTGTGTGTTTGTGTGCGATTGCCATGTACTCCAACATCCTGGTACGAACTGTCATGAACAAATACCATCAAGCGCGAGCTGTGGCTTTTCCGTATTCAGTAACAAGTCGCAACGGATTACAGTAACTGCAGGTACCAGCATCAAGCGACGAACTCTGCATCATCAACCTGAACAGAGCAAAAAGATTCTGCAATGCGCCGGACACTGCAAAAAGCAAGCCATACCATCCCCTCACCTGTCACCGTCATGTCCAGGCTGAACACACACTAGGTACAAACCACCTAATAAACTGACCATTCGTGCCTCCCTGGCATACATACATACATATATATATATATATACACTCACGGCGTATGTCACTCCTTGTGTTCCATGAGCTGTTTAGAAAACGTCTCACCCAAAACTGAAAAATTAGAAAACGTCGCTTCCTGCTCAGTACGATAACAGCTGCACGCATTTCTTCAGTCGGAGCTAAACTGAAGAACACTTCCAGTGCAGCGTCGAAGCAGCAACCCTGAAGGCTACGGCGCCGTACTGTTCGTACGGCGGGCGTGCCGCAGGAATCGATCCCGAACCCTGCACGATCACGTCTGACTTTTACGAGCAGAAATGGTCATATCATTAACCATCAGAAGTACTGATGGAACAGTGCTTCAGAAAAGTGCTCTTTCGAGTTAACAAAGCAAAAGTTCCCCCACCGATGATCGACGAGCTCCGTTGATCAATTATTTCTGTTCGTTCCACCACCGCTGGTGCTTCGCAAGTTGCAACCACGTGCCCACCTCGCACGCTCCAAAGCGCGCGAGCGAGAGAGAAAGAAAGAATCGTTCTAGGCAGCCTACGAGCGCCCTCCGAAAAAACCCCCAAAGAAAAGCCACACTTGCGGAGGGCGGAGCTCCTCCCCGCGCGAGATTCCTGACACGTTACGACATCTCAGGGGCCGAGACCGCGGCGCGCCTCGAGCAGGCAGCGAGTGCCGGGCGCCCGGGGGGCAACGCGCGAGCGCCGCGGCGCGACGGCCGTGGCCAGCCGTGCGCCGGCCGGCTCTGCTAGCTGGTGCGCGTGCGGCGTGCCCCCTCCGGCCGCTGCCGCGCCATGTGAGGAGAGCTAAGGGCCCGACCCGGCGACGCCGAGCGACCAACCCAGACGGCGACGCCGGGATAGTTTAGTCGCTGGATCGCCCGGCGAACACGAACGCATCGTCGACGGCGAAACGGACGCCAGTTCGCGGTATAAAAGAACGTCTATTTCTGTTGTTTTCCAGAAGCAGCGTGCACGGAACCATTTGCATTTTGCTCGTCAGTGGCCGCGTGCTGGCCTACTAGAGAGCTTGGTTAGCGGACCATTTAGGGTGCCTTTGTTTTGACTTCCATAAAATGATTCAAGCTACAATCTCAACCAAAGAGGTCCAGTAGGTGAAGTGATTCTCAAAAATCTACTAATTCCTCTGGTTCATTTGTGAAAGCTGCTCTCCCCCCAAATTTCTCTCTGTTTGGATGGAAATTACCTACCATGTCACTGGTTATGAGGTAATGGTTTGTTTAGTATCTCTTTCCTTACTCTCCCCGACGCATGTTCTCCCTATCCAGAGCGAGCACTAGCTGAGCTAGGGTTGGCGCCGCCGCCGGTCGCCGCCTCTCCGGCCGACGCCGGCGCGCCGTCCTTGCTCCGCCTCTCCCGCCAGCACGCGGTCCTTACTCCGCCTCTCCCACCTGTCCGCCAGGTCCGTTCGTCGGACCCCCGGAGCCTGGGCCGCCGCCGCCTTGCTCCGCCTCTCCCGTCAGCCAGTCGTCGTTGCTTCGCCTCCCCGCCGGGCGCACGCGGCGGGATCTGTTGCCGCCGCTGATGCCCTGCTCCGGCCCGAGGTGCTGCGACTTCCCTGCCCCCGTCCGAGATGCTGCGACACCCTGGTCCGGCCGACGCCCTCCCATTCTTCTCCTCCCTCCCTTCTTCTTTGCATATATGTGTCAGAGATGTTGTTGCAGTGTAGATTAATGGATGGAGATCAATTATTTGCTTATATGGTTGTTATTCTGTGCATATGGATTGGTTGTTATTCTATATATAATAGGGGCATAACAGATATTTGTATCCAGAATCCACGGTTGATAGCTGTTTCAGCCAAACAACTTTCAGCTTTCCCACAGCTGGCAGCTCACAACTGATTTCCCACTGCTGGCAGCTGAAATCAGATTATCAGGAATACACAGCTCAACCAAAGGAACCCTTAGTATGTCATCATATGGGCTGACACCCATAACATGTTCATGAATACACAAGATTGGTAGCAATATGGCCTGAGTACTTCGGTTCTGGAAAACAATGTTCTCAGCGTGTCGCCATGGGAGAATCTGTTTTTTTTTGAAGGGGCAGGGAGAATCTGTTTTTCCCCTTTCCAGAGGGAAAAATATCCCACCTGTCAAGGAACTCATGACCACGACTTGAAGAGCGACAAATTCTACCGTATGTAGTTTTGAAATACTTTCTCCGATTGAAAATATAAGCCCGTCGCTAGATAAAATATAAATCAAACCTTTTTACCTTTGATCCAGGATATGTAAATTTTTAATAGAATGACAACATAACATTAGCATCACTAGTTTTATTACAAAAATTATAATATATAGTCCTATTTACTTTATAATTTATATAGTACATATTTTCGAGTAAAGTTCATTTTGCCCCTAACTTATCTTCGATCTTGAGATATTGCTAGTCAAATCGTGATCTATAGATCATGCCGATTTTCCAACGGACTTATATTTCCGATCGGAGAAAGTTATTAGTGTTTGAACTTGAAATGTCACCGAAGCAACCAACAGAGTTTAAGGTTGCTCCTAGGTCATATGTAAGTACATGCACGATGAACTGTAAACGACTGACAAATGCTTATAACAGATGCTAAGCTATTAGCAGTGTTACCTATCTTTAGGTGACGCAGACGCGAGGTAAATAGAGTTGTATGCCAGAGCACGATGCAAGTCACCACTCTGGCATCCCAGATTTAACCACATATGCATTTCATCCATTGGTTCTCGCTAACCCTCCCCTGGCAACGAAGGAAGCCAGGTAGGAGTTCGTTAATTAACCGCCAAGCCGTTACCCTCTTTGGCTTCGTTTAAAACATAACCCCTCCGCTCCCTCCTCCCTCCAAGCCCCAGCTGCCGTCCTGAGCCTCCGGCCGTGTGCGGTGTGGCAGCTCCTGGACCGACCGGCCCGCGCGAGCGCGCTTCGTGCCTGGGGGACGCCGGCGCCGGCCGGATGGAGTTCACGTCGTCCTGCTTCCACGCGTTCGGCAACCCGGACTTCGCGGCGGTGTTCTCCGGCGGCAGCGCGCAGGCCCACCGGCCGCGGCGCTCCACGGAGGGCAGCGCGAGGGCGGCGGCGGAGGACGGCCGGAGCCCCTCGTCCGCGCGCCGCGCGCCGTCCATGTTCTGCGTCCCCGACACGGAGGCCGAGGAGCCGAACCAATTCCTGGACGAGTGCACCCTCTGCCGCAAGGCGCTCTGCGGCGACATCTTCATGTACAGGTCGGCACGCCTCGCCCGCTAGCGCCGCCGCGCTCCTGGTATTGCTGTTTTCCATTGCGGGCGATTGAGGAAGCGATTAACACCCCGCCGTTGCGTGCGTGCGTGCGTGCGCCGCCCTCTCGGCCGGGAGCGCAGAGGGGACACGCCGTTCTGCAGCGACGAGTGCAGGAGGGAGCAGATCGAGATGGACCGCGTGAGGCACCGGAGGAAGAAGCAGCACGCCCTCCTGGCGGCGCAGCAGGCGGCGGCGGTCATGGCGCAGCGGGAACACCGTCCCCAGCGGCAGCTCCAGCCACAGCACTAGACGGTTCCACGTCGCGCACCGGTCCCTCCCGGACTCGTCCCCCCACGTACCCAATGATGACGGACGGATTCTTGCACATTCCTAGTACTACTAGACAAGGATTCTTCCCCCCTCGCAAGGGCCAAGTAGCCACGACCCCTTTGTTTCCGTCTGTACCCGACGCGAAAACGGAAGGTAGCGGAGGTCTTTTTGTGTCCTGCAATGCAATTACAACGAGCAATCCAATCCTCGCTCGTTTTCGTTCCATCGTTTCCTGAATCCTGATTGAGTCCAGGGCCATTGGAGCCAGCGAATGAGCTCTGATCTTTTCCACAAAGTTCCTGCGTGATTTTGTTGAAGAATAATTGCGTGCGATTTCCACAGAACAGAGGTCGTTCGTTTGCATCGTAGCCTGACCAGCCTCAAAAATTAGTGTAGCGTTGCGAAAACATTTCCATACAGTGGCGCTAGAATTACGGCGAGACGGCTCCAATAATAGCCTACTAGACATTGCCAGGCCTGAATCGATGGGAGCGACTGCCAACGAAGCGCGAGGAAAACGGCGGGGACTCGAGAGGGAAAGATCCAGCATCGCGGTTCCGTCTCTGCATGCGGAACCAAACCGTGCGCTCTCCTGGCGTGAGCAGCCGCGGGTTGAGGAATCCAGGAGGGCACAATCTGAATCGGTCTTCGCTCTCCTCATGCTTCCGTTTCATTCACACCTGCCGTCTAGCTGCAGACTTTCAGCTTAGTGAACCATCAGTTCACCACCATTCGACGGGCTGCTTTCAGCTGAAGCTGAGTGACCGATGCTACTTTGGCCGTTAGTTTCAGCGGTAACTGCCAATAGCTGTCTGTATTGCCGAACGAACCGCTGAAACAAGCACTGCCACTCCTACTGGTCAATGGATGCAACACATCAACTGTGCAAAAACAGTCACAGAAAAGATCCTTGGAGAAGCGCAGCAGAAACGGCCATGCCGCGGACGTCCACTACTGATCGAGGCGCTCCGGGCCTCCGGGGTCAAGGTCTTCTCAGCGTTTCGCGAATTCAGGCCACGGAGCAATGCATGCAGGATCGCTCGCTGTCGCTGCAGCGCAGGCCTGTTGATGCTTCGACGCGAGTAGCTCAACTGCTCGGGAAAATGCCTCCCCAAGGTCTCTGAACCCTGCGGAGCATGCCGCACCGAACACCGACGAATCCGTGCCTCCCTTCTCTCTCAAGGCTGGTGCGTGGTGCCAGATGCCCCCCTCGAAAAATTCTCGAGCAAGTTCATGCACGAATCATTCATTGGTACTGCAGGCGCATCGAAGCGCATCAAAAAGTTCAGAAGCGAGCAGCAAGGGTTCAGGGTTCAGACTGAACTTGACACCGCATTCCTGCACAAGTTGCGCGAGATCTTCGAAGTCTCCTGCGGCAGCGCTGGAGATTCCCCACGTTGGACTCGCTCATTTTCGCATTTTTGTATGCTCGGCAATGCAAGGCTGTTGTGATCCCACGGGCACACGGGGCACGGCGACTTTGACGGGAAGATTCATCCCGCGCGGGCGGGGCTCCGGCGGCGAGGAGTCGTCGTCGTCGTCGTCACCTCCCCAACGGCCGAGGTTCCGTCCACGTCTCGCTGGCAAGTGGGGCCGCCCGCGCGGGTTCGTGACAGTGCCCGGGAAAGCTGGAGCGCTGCAAGTGGGCGAATCGGAAGCGTGGGGCCCGCGGACCCGCACCCCGGCCGTGACCAGCGCGCCGGCCACAACGCGGGGTTCCAGGTGACGCCGGCTGACAGGTGGGCCCACAACGATCTCCACGCGGTCCCCCTAGCCCTTGGGGGGTGGCGCGCGCAAGGACAGCCCTGCCTCCGCCATTATTAAAGGCCAGCGCGCACCACCTCGCGTTGCCTCCCCACCAAGCATCACCACGCATTTGACGCAGACGCGCAGGGAAGTACGGGGGCAGGAAAAAGAGCACGGACGATTTTGCAGCGGCGGCCTGCGGGCGGCGAGGAGGAAGACTCCCGATCTCGGCGGAGTCGGCCGCGCGCACGCTCCCCTTCCTTTCGGCGTTGCCGTCGTCGAGCGGTAGAAGGGGGGACAGCGGGAGACGAAGACCGATGGGGGGAGCGGGGCACAGCGTGCATTTCTTGGACGCGTGCTTCCTCTGCCGGAGGCCGCTCGCCGGCAACCGCGACATCTTCATGTACAGGTGCGGCGCCGCCTCCTGTTCCCTTCTTCCCCCGTTATTTTATTCCCCTGTTATTTCCCCGTTCGAGCTGCGCGCTAACCGGCCATGCGTGCCACCGGCGAGCAGAGGGGACACGGCGTTCTGCAGCGACGAGTGCCGGAGCGCGCAGATGGCGGCGGACGAGGCGGCGGAGAGGAAGGAGAGGGCGAGCGGCGCCAGCGCCAGGGCGGTGACGCATGGGGCCCTGCCCGCCAGGGAAGCCGAAGGCCCGCAGGAGCGCGGCAAGGTCCGGGCCGGGTCCATCCTGGCCCTGTAACGAGAAACTTCTCTCGAATCTCCCCCTCCCTCAAGGAGGACAGTCTATGCATGGCATTTTCTTTTTTTCCTTTTCCTTTTCCTCCCTTTCCACGTAGGAGTATTTCTCTACCTTACGAAACGCACCACCGGAGGTTGCCACCTTCATGTACACGGACGGGTTTGTGTTTTTTTGATGAAAACCCTTTGGGAGCATCCGGTGTGTGGTGTGTGGTGGTTGTTTCTTTTTTTTTTCTTTAGTGTGCTGGCTGCCTGGTGATCCATGTATGCTATGCATATTGCACGCACGGACCTTGTCATGGAGTAATGTTACTGTTAGTCTAGTGAGGAAATAATAAAGATGGCTCCTGCAACGTCGTGTGTGATGTGGAAACGCTGTGGTGCTTTCAGAAATGCCGACACGTCTGTACCTGTACGTATGAATGGTTATCATCGCGTGTACGAAAGTTTCCTGATGATCACAACATCTCGTGCTGGTTTCATGCGACTGGTGTCGCGCGATCATTTGATGCGAACCGGACCGGGCGGGCAGGTGGACAGCTGGCGACACCTCGCGCTGTGATGCTCGCAGGAATACTGATGATATTTTTTATTTGGGCGTGCAGTACCGCACTACGATTCTGACTTCAGCCATCCTTTTAATTTTGAAGCCGTTCAGCCCGTGCAAACAAGCTACGGGACCAATCTGATCGCCGGCCGAGCCGATTAACAAACCCAGAGCGTATTTCTTGGGGCCCCACGGCCCCCTCCTACCTATACTCTAAATCTGAAGTTCAATATATAGATCATCAATATAACGGTGCTTTGTACTTAAGTTTTTCGGTTATCACCCTTAACTTACCCAACAACACGCACGTATATACTCATCTAGCTAGGCAGCTAGGTCAAACCCAACCAGAAGACTCCGATGTTATGGACCACTGAGGCTTGAATCTTTGACAATAAATCGGAAGCCGCTTGGCACTCACATGCATGATAGCTTCTGCTTCGACTTCTTGCCGGCTGCAGCGGGGAATGCAGCTAGGTAGCACAGCCAGTACAGAGTAGCATGACATACAGTCGTGCAATTCATCCCTTAGCAAGCAGACGTACATACAATTTACGCATATATAGGCTACAGGCCATCAACCGCAGTAAGCGATTGTTATTCTTATATACCCATATTTATTTTTCTTATCCTAAAGACACATAGTATAATGAAAAAACTAAAATATGTTATAATCTTTTCACGTGGCTAAACTAAAAAAGAAGATATTTGTATTATTTTAAAAAAAGAAAGAGATTGTAAATTTGCAATAGGTCAGCAGATGGCTGCTTGTATGCTATAAAATTGTATAAAGTAAAAAAGATATACGTAAAATATTTTCGCTATCTAAAATATTGATAATACGTATATATATTTATATATTTTTTCACATATAAGTATAAAGTGTCCGATCGGCTCCTTTATTCAAAATTCCTGTTTTTCAAAATTCCTACTTCCGCCACCGACCCGCACCGTGCTGACGTAGCCGTCCGGCCAGCAGGGCACCGGACGGCAGATCCTTTTGCACCATGGCATCGTATGATGTCGCGCCCGTGCGCCACAAGCGCACAAAGCATCTCATGCGCCCGGCCGTCCGTGCATGCCGACACGCTCTTGGTGCGGCACGCATGTCATGATGAGTCGGGGTGAGGAAAAGGGGACGCGCGACCTGCCGAGCCATGCTTTGATTGATCACACGACACACAAACATGACGAGACCCCGGGCGCCGGCCAGTGCCGGTGCACTGGCTCCAGCTGCTCCAATAAGGAAAAGGTGGCGGCGGCACAGCAGCAACAGTGTAGCAGGCCGGTTCAGTCGTTCAGAGCGTGGCCGGCCGCGCTGGGCTGGGCCACCCGTCGCCGTCGGTTTCGCCGCCTGTCGTTGCCAGGGGCGGGGCAAGTGGACAAGCCTCCGTGACGCGCCCGCCGGGCGGTCGGAAAGGGGAGCACGACGCGCTGGTGCCGAATACGCATGGATCTCGGACTGTAGCACGCGCAGTATCGAAAGTTTTCTTTCGCCGATCCCTTCGTTTCGTAGGTTCGTTTCGTACGGTATAAAGTTTAAAGGTGTCACGTTAAAGAGAATCTTATCATTTAGAAGTGTTAAATAAAATCTAATTACAAAACTAATTGCAGAATTTTAGGGCTAATTCGCGAGACGAATCTGATGAGGTATATTAGTCCATGATTAGCGGATGATTACTGTAGCATCACTGTGGCAAATTATGGATTAATTAGGCTCATTAAATTTGTCTCGCGAATTAGCACCCATCTGTGAAAAAGTTTTATAAATATATTTTATTTAATACTTCTAAATAGCAAATTTTTTTTGATGTGATAGGTCTAAACTCCAGAGGGTGGAAACGAAAAAGATGGTTTCCGGCGAGCCGGGGAGAGAAAGGGACGCGGTGTAGAAAATCGAGAGGGATCACAGGGCGGGCGGTGGAATGACGGGTCATGCATACTTGAATCTGAATCGGAAATCATGAGTCTTCGATTGATAAGTCATTTTGTCCATTTCTCCGTGAGTCCATCATAGGCATCATGGTGGCATACAATTGGGGTCCGGATCAATCAAGTACCTTCACGCAAATGGGCTTGGGTGGACTTCATATATTAAGCCCATTCCGGCCTCTTATTTGATCTCGGCTTCGGATGACCCCGTTCGGCCACTTTTATGGGCCGGGTAGAGCTGGCTTTGAGGCATTTCTTTTGACAAACTTTGAGAAACGCTGGTTTTCAATTTCTCGAAGCTGACCCATCCATCGCTCGCGCCGCACGGGAAGACCTAGTGAAGTATGCTCGGCGCCGCCTGGAGGGTGTTGCAGCGAGCCGTCACGTCTCCTCTCCTCGGCACGGGGCGATCCCAAATCCGGAGCCCTTTCCCCACCATGGCGTCTCTCTCGCCGGCGGCTGCCTCCTCGCCGAAGAGGCTGAGGGTCTACTCGTCCGCCCCCGCCGGCGGCGAGGACGGCGCTGGGAGCGGCAGGCGAGTGGGGACCCACAACGGCAGCTTCCACTGCGACGAGGCGCTCGGCTGCTTCCTCATCCGCCTCACCTCCCAGTTCGCGGGCGCCGACGTCGTCCGCACCCGCGACCCCCAGGTCCCTTCCTCGCTTCCCTACTGGCTCGATTAGCTTAGCATTCCTGGGTAGCCCGCACCCCCCCCCCCCCCACACACACACACAGTTTCGTTGTGGGTAGTGAAGGTTTGCTTCTGTCTGGGGCTCTGGGCGCTGGCGTACAGGTTTGTGTGCGAGGATTCTTACTTCGTAGACTCGACAGACTCTATATATCCTCGTTTACGAATTTATGTTGTTGAATAGTGTTGATATTTCCAAATGTCGTGTGTTCATGTGCACTAATGTTCTGATACTGAGAGAAATGGATGAAGATCCCCAACACATCAGTGATACCCTTGTACTTGCTTAGATTTCACACTGCTCCATTATAGGTTCTGAATTGAAACCTTAAAAATTTGGTGAACGTGCTTTCTGACTCCGGTCATCTGGGACACGAATTCAACATACCTATGTATGCTTAACGTGTTGCTTTGTTTGGCATGCTGTTGAATCACCTTCGTATTCACAGGAGGAATAATGCATTCGTTCATTGCCTTTGAATCTGTCGTTGGTATATAAGTGCAATTATTAGTGTTGTATCTTGCAAGTGCACTAACTTGTTACCTCCATTTCTGATTGAACTTTGTGATAGATCCTTGATACACTGGATGCCGTGCTTGATGTCGGTGGTGTCTATGATCCCAGCCGGCATCGATATGATCATCACCAGAAGGGCTTCAATGAGGTTTTTGGACATGGATTCAACACAAAACTTAGCAGTGCTGGACTTGTCTACAAGGTACTCCCCATGGACAATGCTAATTCTGAATTTCTCTCCGAGCAGCTCCAGGGCAATCAGCAATAACAGTTAGGCATATTACCATCCAAAGTGAAATCTTTGTAGTGAAGTTTGGTATATGCTAAAGGGTTTTCAACTACACTCGGCATCAGGTGGATCCTTAGTGGGATGCATGGCTTTTATTTTATATGCACATCATTCTTCTAATTTGCTAGGTTGTTGAGGCTTACAAGTTGCACTTTGCGTAGTATTTATCTTATCTTTATTTTTTACATTAATACAGTGCTTATTTTTTGAACTTGCCTGATTTTGCAGCATTTTGGTAAGGAGATAATTGCTAAGGAGCTTGGACTTAATGAAGATCACGAAGATGTTCACCGCCTGTATCTTGCAATATATAAAAGCTTTGTTGAGGTGTGATTCTGATTACATGACCAACATAGTTCAGTATACCCTTTTTTGTATATCATGAGTAAATGTCTAAGCTAACCCTTGGATTGTCATTTTTAATTTGTTTATTTAAAAATAGCAATTATCATCAGCTCCTAGTTAGTCTTGAAATTCTAGAACATATGTCTGACATAGGCTACTGAGAAACTTCATAGACGCCTCTTAATTGTTCTTTCCCCTCTATATCGACTATTTTTTTTTTGATCTCGTGAACTGAGGAAATATCAGCAACTAATGTATGTTTTCTCATTGCTTAGGAATTATGGACTTTGTAATTTTTTCAGGTATCGCATAAAACTTAGGGCATATGAGTTTGTTTCTGCGCTTAGGGTTGTTGAAAGTCCCACTTTGCTCAGCCCATCTTTGTAGAATAAATTCTTTTTGACTTGTTCAGACTTCAGAGGCAAGAATTTACCACTTCTTAAATCTGAAAGAAAGTGTTAATGAACCAACAACCAAATGTCACTATTTACTGGCTGTGCTGCCCTTTTTATAATTGGCAAGCTTCAATCCCACAACTATCAGCTGACATCAAGTTTTCGAGACACATCTAGTTGCACTTTTTTACACTCATCCATGTGTTTATGAGTTCTTACCAATTATTTTTTATCTAAAGAAGCAATACACAATATGTCGCAGGCACTTGATGCAATTGACAATGGAATCAATCAATATGACACAGACCAACCACCAAAGTATGTGAACAATACACACTTGTCTTCACGTGTTGGACGTCTTAATCCGGACTGGACTGATCCAGACCAGTCACCTGAGAAGGAGAACGCTGCATTTCAACAGGCCATGATGCTATCTGGAAGTGAATTTATGGAGGTATTTGACATTCAACTCATGCCTTGGTGCCATAATATGTTATGTTCATTCCGTGCATCAGAATCCCTTGTCAGACTATGTGTTTCGCTAGCAGACCTCTTTTTATATGACAATATTATTCATCTCCAATGCCAGAGTGTTCGCTTTCATGTTAAATCATGGTTACCTGCAAGATCTATTGTCCTGGAGTGTCTGTTATCAAGAGGAAAGGTTGACCCGAGTGGAGAAATCATGATTTTGGATAGATTCTGCCCGGTAAGATCTTGACCTTTTCTTTGTGTCACATAAATCTGGATCTTACCAACATCCAGAACTGAACTTTTGGCCTCTGTTTCGGATACTATATGGAGCTATGAATGTTTGACCTGTCTGGTGGTTTTTTTTTTTACAATCTTTTATGTGCTCAATATTGTTATGGCATCTAAAAGGGATTTTTGAAATTTATAGCACCCAAAATAACAAAAAAAAACAGGGGCTTGTGCTTTAAGTACTACCTTCAAACTTTCGGCTTACCCATGTTCACCAATTGTAACTAACCTTTTAATTTAGTGATATTATGTCTTTGAACTTGCTTAAATTGATTGACTACCATATTGAACATGTAACCTGAACAAGTGCACATTTATATTATGACAGTGGAAGCTTCATCTATTCGAGCTTGAAGAGGAGCTGAAGATTGATCCTCTGACCAAGTATGTGCTGTATCAGGTAAGGAGTCCTTCCCTTCTCAGAGTACAATTCAGTATGAATTTGACACATCTTAGTTCATTTATGATGCAATTTGCAGCTGTTGTTGTAGCCATAAACTGATTGTTTCTCAGCCACTACAGAAAAACAAGTTTCTCTAAACTTATGTTTACTGGCCGCTGATTGTTAATTTTAATAATTGGTATTGTTTGTTTCCCCCAACTTTTTGTATTCTCTTCAATAGAATCCTCATTTTTCAGTCTTGATCAATAGATTCCTCATTTTTCAGTCTTGATTAATAGAATCAAACTGCTTGTAATACATTTTTCAGTCTTGTTATTTACTTTTTCTTAGCCTGGTGACTTTGAACTCCAATACCATGCCACATATGTATTTGATTTTCGCCACATAATTGCAGGATGAGAGGAGCAAGAGCTGGCGAGTACAAGCCGTTGCTGTTGCTCCTGACAGGTTCGAGAGCCGAAAGGCTCTGCCAGAGAAGTGGAGGGGCATGAGAGATGATGAACTGTCTGCAGAAACTGGCATTCCAGGATGCGTGTTTGTCCATATGAGTGGCTTCATCGGCGGCAACAAGACCTACGAGGGAGCGTTGGAGATGGCAAGAGCTGCTCTGAAATGCTGATTCAACCGAAGCATCCATCAGTAACAGTCTTACCCATGTTACCATATGTTTGGTAAACACGTCGGAGCTTTAGCACACACAGTATGGAATTGGGCCTTCGCCCATGTTATCATTGACCCGTAGTTGTAGTTGACATTGAGAGTTCGTATTCTGTTATCCTCATTTTACAGAAGAGGTCGATTCTTCTTCCTTTTTCTCCTTTGAATCTGGTAATGACTAGAATGTGACAATTTATTAAAAAAAATGGTGGAACTTATTGTTTGCTGCCCTTGTTTGGCAGTCACCATGGTTCTGGGTGTGCAATGATAGGTTAAAGTGTCATACAAACAAAGCATATGATCAAGTCGACTTACCATCTATGTGGCTATACTAGAATCAAAATGAACGGTGAATGTAAGCACATGATTTTGTATAAATAAACTGAGGGTGAAACACTATGCATGTAGTACAGAACAACACACTATGCACGAGCTATGCAATTATGCAACATACAGGCGGCAATTTGCTCCAGGAGAGGGGCGCAGCCGCACAGGGTAACACATTCACCCCTTGACACGTTTAGCGTCCGCACAGGCTGCCTCCAGATCCCCCAGGAAGAACAGGATCCGGTTCGATATCTGCCGCTGCTCGTCGTCTTCAGCGCCCTGCCGCGGCGCGTCCTTGCCGCCATCACCGTCCGTGTCCTGGCGCGAGCCCAAGTACCTCTGGATCTCGCCCTGGTAGATCAGGTAGTATTCCTTCCCTTCCCTGATGATTCTGACACCCCTGAGAACAACGTGGCACGGTCACACTCCAAGTCACACACATGCACATGCCGAACAAAAGGAGATGCAGGCCATGCCCGAACTGTTGCTGTACAAGTGTACAGCAGCAGCAGTAGCACAAGCTGCTGAGTGCTGGTGCCAATTGGCAACATCAGAAGCTTTTCAAAAAAAAAAATTTTGGCAACATCAGAAGTTGTGGAACAGATGAGTGAGTGGCTTACAGTCCGAAGCGGTCGCACCGGTCCTGCACGACGAAGACGTCCTTCCAGGACTTGGAGCCCTCCGGCGCGTAGAACGCCGCGGCGTCCGCTCCCCACCTGTCGCTGAACAGCTTGCGCCACAGCTCATCGTCGGAGGTCAACGCCCTCCATTTCCTGCAAACTGAGCTCGGAGCAGCATCGTCCCAGTCAAGGCTATGTGTAGCTCACCGAAACAAGACTCTGCTACCGTGCTACATGCTTTCTGCTAGCATCAAGCTATCTGTCGATGCAATGCCAGTCAGCCAGGAGCCAATTTTCAGGCTTCAGTAAAGTACAGGGGACAGGATATACAGCTGACCCGATTTGAGAATTGGAGACCAGAAAGAAGTCAGTGGCTCGCCGATCAAAATAGGAATTGTCATTGTTAACCAAACAAGGGTCGTCTTAATTAATTTGGACAGTTGAGAACTCAGACCATGGGGAATTCTGAATTTACAGCACGATTGCAATCGCTGCCACGCCGGGATGCAAGAATCATGACTGATGAGGGAGGCGTCAAACCTTGGGGAGCGGAGGCGAGGGACTGGTGATCCAGGAGCTGGAAGATCTTGAGGCAAAGCTCCCCGGGCAACCAATCCATGTCTTGTGTCTTCTCCTCGAGCTTTCTGCAATGACAGCTACGCGATGCCTCTGTCCCGAATTCTCACAGAGGCCTGCGCCTCAACGGCCCTGTAATCCTCTGCTTCGGCTCAATTGCGCCGTTCCCCTTCTGCCAGCGCGCGACTGCCCCCCGGCCTTCCAGATCTGGAGCTGCAGGAGGAGGGCTCAAGTGGTGGATGACGAGTGGAGGAGGTCAGGAGGAGGAGGAAGAGAACATGCGGGAAGGAGAAGCAAAGTTCGTTGGCCCCGGCGGTAGTTAGATGCGGCCAACGGCTTGCCGCTAATGTGGCCGCGCCTGATAAACCCGGAGAACGTCCCGTGCTCACTGACACGTGGGTCCCACGGTGGTCAGGCTGCGCATGGCCCGCACGGTCATAGAGGCTGCGCGTGCGTTTCCGCTCGGGACACGTGAGCGGCGCTGGATTGCCACGCGATGACGGCACCCCTCGCACGCGCGGTGGCTGGCACATACGGTATGGTGCGAACGGATTATAGTCCGGTGATTTTTTCACGATCTAGCTTCATGATCCAACTTGATTAGTATGTGTTTGGTTTTATAATGGATTAAGTTTATTTCTATTTTTTATTGGATCCAACCCACATAGTATTTGGTTAGAGAGATGGATTCAATTTCTAATTTTTTATTTGGCTAGAGAAATTTGAAGGGATGGTATGGATGCTGATTTCACACTATAGCAATAATCATCCACAGAGCTCATCTGCCATCCTCTTTTATTTTTTTTCATGTGCTCTCTTTTCTAGAGCCTTTTCTAGAGCCTCCTCTGGCTCATTTCCTTGGTAGATGTGTGTGAGATACATCCTCTCAAGCTTGCCTCGAGCAGCCACGCGGGCTCCTCGCTGTTCTTGCCGCGCGCTCTCGGCCCCACCGGCCGTTCGCTACTGGCCGCGCCACGTGCTACCGGCCACGCGCGCCGCGAGCTCCCACTAGCTGCCGCCGCTGTTGGCCGCGCCGCACGCGCTCCCGCTGCCCGCGCCGCGCCCTGCGTGCCTCCGTTCGCACCGCGAGCTGCCGTCGCTGCTGGCCGCAAGCTTTTGCAGGCCGCGGCGCCGCTGCTCCGCTCGGGCAGGTCCCGCCAGCCACATCTACCCGCTCCCACCGACCGCCCAACAGACGGAGCCGGGACGACGTCGAAGTAGGTTGAGGTGGCCCGCTTGATTTGGACAGATCACTCCGACCCGCGTACGAGGAGAATATTCCTCTCAGAGGACGGATCCAATTCATCTTATTCTCAAACCAAATATCTTAAAAAGATAATTCAATCTAATCCGCTCGAACCCTTCAACCAAACACATACTTATATATTTTTAATTTAAAATTATACAAAATTAGACCCGACGCTCTCAGAACGCGACCCACCGTTACCACCCCTCGGCACATCTAGCAGTGTCCTCTCTCGCGCTGCGTGCTCCACCGCTCCAAGTCCCCAGGGAAAGGCGGTTTCCGCCTTCGCGGTTACCACTTTACGCCTACGAAGCCCGGTCTCGGATCCTGGCTGGTTTTCGCCTCCCGCGACCGTTAGACTGAGCGACTGGCTCCTCGTCTCGTCTGAAGCCCTTGCCGTCGCCGACGCGTCGGTGGCCCGTCCCTGGCCACCGCCTGCCTGCAATGGGGAGGCCGCCGCGCACGGACCTGGCCCAATCCTCCGTCACGTTCCTGCGCCGCTTCAGCGGGAACTCGCCGCTGCGGCCTTCGCGTGCGTCGGCGCTGCGGAGAGTGGCGGCGGTGCTCCTCCTTGCCGCCGCGGTGGCGCTGCCCTGCGCCGTGCTGTACCGCGCCGCCGCGGATGCTACGGCTCCGGTGTACATCCCGCGGGCGCGCCGGCCCTTGTTGCAGTGGGACCCGCCGCCGCCTCCTCCGGTTGAGGTCTCCGCGGAGGACGGCGACGCCGATCCCTTCCCCACCGACGATCTGGTGGGGGTTGCCTCCTCCTTTTTGTTACGTTTGTTGATTTTCTCACTCAGAATTCTATTGATCCTAGTTGTTCCTTGTGCTTAGCATGTTTTTGGGTATTCTTCATGTTGCTACTTAGGCACCAAAATGCGGTCTCAACATTCCCGATCCTGTTAATTTCGCATCTCAGACCTAGCAATTCCTGCATCCTGGTCCTGATATAGTGGTGTTTGGGTGGGTTCCCTTTTAGATCATGGAACGATTCCTGATATCTTAATAAATGTGAACGTTGTGGCCTTGTTGGACAAACTGGTCATTTTTTATGATACTTATTTTTGCAATCCTACTTCTTAGTTGGAGTACTCTGAGTGGAATAAACAAGTGACAACTGGTTGTCCTGTGCTATGCTTTGTTGTGAATTAAAAAATACATTAGTTCTTTTCTGGTGCAAACTTGTGCACGGTCTCATGCTCTCAACTAAATAATGTCCTCCTGTTATGTTAGAAATAAACCTGTTATTTTTGTTGCTCTTATGCTCCAGTCAAGGATTTACTTCCAATTTTATCCTCCTGATTAATATGATATTAAGTTCAGTCACGACGCAGAGATTGTAACTTTTGTATCTCAATTAACACAATTGTTATTGTTGTAGGACAGCGAAGATCTCAGACTAGAGCTGGTTCTGCAGGAGGCTTCCATGGACAATAAGACCGTAATATTGACGACCCTGAATGCTGCATGGGCTTCGCCGGGCTCAGTGATAGACCTTTTCATCGATAGTTTCCGTCGTGGTGTTGGTACTAGTTCACTTTTGAGACATCTTGTGATAGTAGCATTTGATTGGAAGGCATATAAACGATGTGTCAAGATCCATCCCTATTGCTTTGCTCTTACAACTGAAGATGTCGATTTTTCTGAAGAGAAGAGGTTTCAGACCACTGGGTACCTTGAAATGATGTGGAAAAGGCTGGATTTCTTGCGGCTAGTGCTTGAAAAAGGTTACAGCTTCGTTTTCTCGGTAAACTTATGCCTTTACATTCACCGTGTACTAATGCATTGATATTCAGCTTTTGAACTGTTCACTGTGGGTTTCTTTTTGGTGGTTTCACTTGATATAACTATCTCTTCCCTCCTGCATTTCAGGATGCTGATATCATGTGGTTCCGCAATCCTTTTCCATTCTTTCATTCTGAGGGAGACTTCCAGATTGCATGCGATCACTACGTGGGCAATGCAATGGACTTGAGGAACGTAGCCAATGGAGGATTCAACTATGTGAAGTCGAATGATCAAAGCATAGAATTTTACAAGTTTTGGTATTCTTCTCGATTTAGGTATCCTGGGTACCATGATCAGGACGTATTTAATTTTATAAAGCACGATCCTTACACTGCAGATATTGGTCTGACAATTAAGTTCTTAAGTACATCGTACTTTGGTGGCATTTGTGAGCCAAGCAGAGATTTAAATAAGGTTTGCACCATGCATGCAAACTGCTGTATTGGACTGCAGAGCAAAATTCATGACTTGAGAATCATGATGGAAGACTGGAGGAACTATATGTCAATGCCACCAAGCCTAAAACGTTTTGGAGCACTGTCATGGAGGGTACCTCAAAATTGCAGGTGTGATGCCTCCTTCGATTTGAGTTTAATACTCTTTTATGAAAAACATTTTGTGGTTCAATGAAGTGTAGCATGTATTCTGTATATGAGGACAATGTCCTTTATGTTGATGGCATTCTGAATGTTTAATTTATATTTTCAGCCTCTCGTTATTAAGCCCGTGAGGCATGCTTGTGGAGTTGAAACAGTTAAACATGTCAACGTAAGTGTATGCTGACGGAACGAAATACTTCAAAGGTTAGTTTTATGCTTGCTGTCCCATTTTCTTCTTTCTTACTTTACTTCAGTATATTTTAGCTAGTAGTCACTGTTGCTAGCATAAGTATTAACTTAATCTTAGGAGCCTGCACAGGGCTAAACAATAAGGAACATCATAAGAGATGTAGTAACTACACTGCTTCAACATTCAGATAGCGTGATAGTAAGATTTTTGGATGAAATCTTATTAAGTATGCTACAATTAGTGCATGGAATCAAAGAGTATCTTGGAGAAAGGTAACTGATGGAGTAGTATGTCACTAAATGTTATTCGTTGGACTTGGAACTGTGTAATAGGATCCGAAATTGTACCGTAATCTGCTCTACGGAGCTATCCTGTAAATATTTGGGTTCCCCAATCTAATGTAGAGGCAGAACTCTTGCCATCTTTTGAGACCTTACTAGGACTTTTATTCTACAGCAGAAATGGTTTGTTTAAATTGCTGGGATGCCCTGTCCATTGGATAGCAGCTTACATGCAAATCTTGTCTTTCAGGAAAAGCTGGTGCCTGATCAATATCATTGCTTCCAACTTTATACCTTTGACTAATGGTGTGCATCTCCTCATTGGAAAATCAACCGTGGGTAGAAGATTTCTTCTCCCCCTTCTATATTATTTGCAGTTCCCAAAACTTTTGTTCTAAAATGGTTGATCTCGAACTGCAGCCATAGATGTGAATATTTCAAATTACATCAAGTGTTAGGTGTTTTGCCTGCATAGTGAGTGGCGGCAAGAGGCAGTTTGCCCAACAAGAGTGAAGCAAGCTGTTCAAGGTCGTTTTGACTTCCGAGCATGGGACAAGGGAGAGCCCACCTGTTATTGGCATGGTCCCATACTCCCCGTTTTCCAGGTGAGGGTGTCCCTCATGTTGATAGTCAGAAAATTTGATACATGAAGCAATTGCTCAAGCGGTCTCAGTTTTGGGCAATACTTCTACATGAACAATTTCGTGGAGAAATATCCACTTATTCTTCAATTTACTTCTGGTGTGGAAAATGAGAAGAATGAAATTTGAACAGTCAGTTAAACTAATCTGTAGTGCCAAACATAAAAACTCCCCCTAGTCTTTTGGCGGTTGCCCATAAGAATTATGAAATCAGTTAATCAGCTTCCACGTCAGCTCACTCAGCAACCAGTGAATCCAATCTGTGGACCTGAAATGCTATAACTTTTTCTTCAGGATGATCATCTCCTGGATGTTTCAGCCATGTGCATCAGAAGCTGCAGTCCCTAGTGTTGCTATTCAGATGACTAGAAAAGATAAAATCTCCCTCCCATGTCACCCACTTAAGGCCAATCTTATCTTATCTGAAGACCAGTGTCTTTATCCAAGATGCCCGCACGCTTTGCCAGTCCTAATCACCTTGGATCTAAAGCTGAAGCACCCATTGCCTTTTCTCAAAGCTCGGCCAATCTACACATCCATTGATTATATCCTCAAGATGAGGAGTTCATCCCTCCTCACTTCAAATTCCGTGCAGCGATTCTGATTCGGTGAAGCCGGCTTTGAGCTCGTGCGATTCCAAAGTCCTTTTCTGATATTCTGGTATTCACTGCTGGAAGTGCTGCCCGATCCAAATCATTGTACAGTTGGAAATGTGCGTGCAGGCTGTGCCCCGTCCCATCCAACAGATCTCTGTGGATATTGGTATGCAGGGTCTGATGGGGACCCCCAAGAGAAAGCAGAGCCGCCATTAACGTGAGGTGGTAGTAACGAGGCTGTTTCAGGTGGATTCCGAAGGCAATTATACGGCTGTGCGATACTCACCTTTGGGATCAGTCCCCGTCTCTTGACACAGACTGTTCCGGCCTTCCGGGCAAGGGTGGCGTTCGTCTTTTTTCTAAAGAGCTGAAGTGACCGTCGCATAAACCTCTAGTCCTTGCGATCTCGGATGGCCCTCTCTTAATCCTTGGAAGATGAATTCATCATCTCGGTCATATTCAGTGAGTCGCCAAAACAGCTCGCCCTTTCTCATCTCTTGCAGTTTCTTTCTTTTTATCTTAATTTGCGTCGCTTTATTCATGCACCTACGGTTCAGCTGAATCTCTTGCAGTTTCTCGCTACAAACAAGTAGGAAATGAAACTGTTCCTTCCAAAAGAGACCATCATTCAGTAGATTACTGTACTGGGTGCGGGGCGTACCCCGGCCATCTCTGCATCGCACACGTAGCCCGCAGGACCATCCCGGCCAGCAACTGAAAGTTCGCCGCGGCTCTTGCCCCTTTCAGCAAAAGCAGGCAGGAAAGGATCGGGCCAGGGAACATGCGGTCTCAGGAATCAGGTCCGAAAAGCTGCGCCCCCACCAACACCAGCCCAACCGCCGCGCATCGACAGATCACCACACGCGAGCACCGAGCGCTCGTCTCGTCCTCCGCCGTGCCCCGGCGAGATGCCGAGATCCACACGTCGGTCCATGATCCATCCGACAGTGCGGTCGTACCCGCAGAGCCAGAGCCGGCCCGCCCGCCGGCCGTCAGTTCAGCCGCACGCCATTGCCGGGCGGGCATGTGATTGGCATGTGCCGCGCGAAAAGGCCCGGCCCTCCCCCATGTGCGAAGCCGCGCGTAGTGGAGGCCGCTTTGGGTTGGCTCGCCACTACCACTAACCACCCGATTGGTCCGACCGAAGCAGCAGGGCCGCGGCGCCGCCGGAGGCGGTCGCCGGGAAAAAGGCGGGCTCCGCCGCGCCCGTTTCCCCGGGGAAAGACCCCGCGGCGAGCGAGCTAGCACGGCCGTCCCCCTCCGTCCGTCCGTCTCCCGGTCTCCGGATGTGCGCTGCTCACGTCACCGCGCACTAGTTCGCCGGGCACGGCGCACGCGGCGGCGTTTACGGGCAGATCGCCCGGTGCCGTAGCCGCTCGCGGTATACGGCGGCGCAGGCGCGCATCGTCTTTCCAGTGCCACGGAAACGGCAACGCCGCCCGACGCGCCGCGCCTTTCGGAGCGCATACATGCCGGCCTGCCGGTGCCGGGCGACGCGTCTGCCGGGGGGGCCTCGCCGGCCCCGCGCGGCGGCGCGCGGGATCTAAAGGACGGCCGCGAGGAGGTCTCTCGGGGGTGGGTTCGAAATGGACGTGACGTGACCACCGGTCGCACCCCGGTGAGCGCCGGTAAAGGTCAGTGGCGCTGGCGCGGCACATGGAGGCGATCGATGGCGGGGTGACAGGTAGCGCGGGGGCAACCGAAAGCGCCTGTACCCGCGGCGGAGTGCGCCGCTCTTGTGGCTCCAGGGACGGACAAGTGTCCCTCTTTTCTGGGTCTGGCGGATCTGTCTCGCGGTGCTGTGATGACTGATGGCGGCTAAGGTATGCAGGACGTACGATTCAGATCTTTGCTCGTGTAGTAGCTAGCAAAAAAAAATATATGCTGAAAAAATCGATGCCGTTTGGATTTGTTAGGAGCGCCGTGTCGGGGAGGAGGAGCATGGCCATGGATCTACCAGTGGGAACTAGCAGCAGCGACGGCAAGTAAGCAGAGACGAAGAGAAAAGGGTTGATGGACATGGTGGTGAGTGAGTTGGTGAAGAAATGACAGGAAGGGGCAAGACGCTAGTGCCGATGGACATGGAGAAGGGGTGTTGAACGACGATGCGAACCATATTTGTGCAAAGCCATTAGACATGTAAGTTTGCTTCAACAGTTCTTCAGCAGCTTTTTTTTTTGAAATAAAATTCTTCAGCAGCTTCAAATTGCTCAGAATTGATGATCCGGACGGTTGTGAAAAAATTGCTCAGAAAAAACCATGGGAGTGCAGTTGTTGGAATGAGCCTTACTAGCATTAGGATGGTGTTCCAATGAAGTGACAGAAGCGGAATAATATTAACAGGGAGGGTAGAGGATATGTGAACCAAATATGCATGTGTGCGGTTTTATGGTTCATGTGGTTCACATGGGGATGATAATTGATAAATGAGGAGATTTTATGGTCTGATGGATGTCTAAGGCTGTAGATATTATTGAAAAGATTTTTAAAAAATTCGGGAATTTCGAAAAGATTAGAAGTCACCTTGCCGGGAGTCTGTCACTAGTTACAGATGTTTGGCTAAAAGAAGTACTGAAAGAGAGCATTACGAGTTCCAGTTTAAGCCCTGAAACGGCGAAGGGCTATTGAAACCCAAAAGGATTCCCTGCTTTCAGATTCAACCACCACACAAACCATTCTCCACTGGCCTGCCTGCAGCGACCTTCGTTTCCTTTCTCCTCTTTTTTTAAAGACCAAAAGCCACGGATCAACAGCGGCCGGCGCTCTATAAAAGCGCAACCAAACCAACCCCTTCCAGCACACTTCTCACGCTGCCTGCCCAGAGCCTCCGCATCAGCCAACGACAGCGGAGCTCAGCTCGCAACTCGCGCCGTCTCCGCTAGCGCAAAGCCATGGCGAGACTACTCGTCGAAGCGCCGCCGTCCGGCTCGGGCGCGCCGGCGGACTCCCTCAACTCGGACATGATCCTCATCCTCGCCGGCCTGCTCTGCGCGCTCGTCTGCGTCCTCGGCCTCGGCCTCGTCGCCCGGTGCGCGTGCTCGCGGCGCTGGGTCGCGGCGGTCCGGGCGCCGCCCCCCGCGAACAAGGGCGTCAAGAAGGAGGTGCTGCGCTCGCTGCCGACGGTCACGTACGTCCCCGACGGCAGCAAGGCGGCAGGGGAAGGGGCGGACGAGTGCGCCATCTGCCTCGCCGAGTTCGAGGACGGCCAGGCCATGCGCGTGCTGCCGCAGTGCGGCCACGCGTTCCACGCCGCCTGCGTCGACACGTGGCTGCGCGGGCACTCCTCCTGCCCGTCCTGCCGCCGCGTGCTGGCCGCCGAGCTGCCGGCCGGCGAGCGGTGCCGCCGCTGCGGCGCGCGCCCCGGCCTCGGCATCAGCGCGCTCTGGAAGGCGCCCTGCAGCGCCGAGGGGACGACGTTCTTGGCCTAGTGCCGTGCGCACTCAGTACAGGAATTGGACCCAGTGCGCAAGCAGCAAGCTCATTGGTGAATGGTGAACTTCTTTTTTTTAGCCTCGTAGGTTCCATTCCTTTGTAGGTGTGAGTAGTGTGATTAGCTGGGGCCTGGCAATGGGGAGGACAAAGCATCAAGATGTGTGTACCTACCTGATTGATGGATAAACATTGTCCTTGTAAATTATTTGTACATATGTGCAATGATATAAGGCTTGAATCTAGTAGTCTCTGTTGGGAGTGTCTGAATAAAATGATCATAAGTTGGACTGAGGGTGCGTTCGTTTCCTGGGGCCTAAAGTTTAGAGGATCACATCAAAGAGAATCTTGTCATTTAGAAGTATTAAATAAAGTCTAATTACAAAACTAATTGCAGAACCCTAGTGCTAATTCGCGAGACGAATCTAATGAGGTATATTAGTTCATGATTAGCGGATGATTACTGTAGCATCACTGTGGCAAATTATGGATTAATTAGGCTCATTAAATTTGTCTCGCGAATTAGATGCAAAAAGTTTTATAAACAGATTTTATTTAATACTTCTAAATAGCAAGATTCTCTTTGATGTGATGGGTCTAAAATTTAGAGAGTAGGAAACGAACAGACCTGAAGAGGATGTGAATTAGAGTCTCGATTAACTGTTGATTCAGCTGTGCATCAGGAATGCCCGTTTGAATTTCAGTTACCAGGCCAGTGTTCATGAGAGTCGACAATCCAAAAATCGAATCCGTATTGCAAGATTATAAAGCACTGGTCATCACTAAGATATTTTTTGAAATCACTAAGATACTCGAGTGACTTCCATTATTTTTGCGAGGTTTTTCCCGTTTATTCCATCCAAAAGGCCTGTCTCCTTTTGTACAAGTAGCAGCAGTTATCTGAAAGAAAATACAGTGCCATGTCATGATTTCTTAGGAAGTATACACGGATATGATCACTTGATCTGAAGACTAAAGGCCTGTTTGGTATCCTGCCTAAGGCGCCACAACTTGCCTAACCTTAGTCGTCCAAATTGAAGAACTAACCTTAGGCAGAAAAGTTAGGCAAACTGTGATACCAAACAGGCCTTAAAGGCAAACCATCGGTTTTTTTCCTTTTGAGAGGAAAAAGCATCAGTTTTCACAATGAGCAGCGATAAACAACAGTACTTAGAATCTTCCCTGCAGAGTGGTAGGGCAAAGGAGAGCCGGATGCCGAATCCTTGGAAATCTCTATCCGACCACGACCTCTCGGGTCCAAAGGAGTCAACCACGCTCGCAGCCTCTCTTCCACGAGCCAGTGAGCCACAATCCAAGCTGAAGTAGCTCAGCCACCTAAGCAAATGCACCATGCAAACCATAATGCTCACATGTCACTAGTTTATCAGCGTTTGGAAGAAGAAAGTGCGCAGCAAGCAAACAAAAAAGGACCACACAAACACCGAGACACTCCTTCCTGCTAGCTTCCAGTGGCCAGTGGTAGTGTTAGATCACTTGGGTCAACCAATACCCTGGCACCTGTGCACGCTGGCAAGTCAAATCAGCGAGCTAGTTTAATCCGAAAGATAACATATTTTGTGGTTTCTAGCATGCACTTTCACTCGCATCCATCCATGGATGGCGGTGCACTGACGGTTAGTGGTGTTGGGTAGGCTGATGTCGCTGAGGCTGCTGGATGGAGCCCAATCGCTCGCGAGAAGGCCAAGCTCACTCTTTTGCCTTGGCACCGTGCCAGCCAACCATGGCCATGACGAGAGTTCATATAAAAATCCCCATCTGTTGATGATGCGTCTCCGAAAATTCTAGAGCCAATCTGGCGGCGTTTTCAAAACGAGATCTTCTTGAAGCTTCTTTGGGCGCTCCGATGTCGTCGGATGCTTCCTCGCGGACGGGGAAAGCGTGCCCTGATGACGAAGCCGGCGGTGGAAAGGGCGCCGCCATGGATGGACCGGAGACGAAGCTTCCCCGTAGGCGGCGGCGGCGCACATGGGTTGCGTGCTTGGAACTTGGAGTTCCAAGTGTTGCCGCGCGCATTAGCTCGAGTCAGCCCTCGACCCTCCGGCTCAACTGAGCGGCCATGGGGGATTTTGACCCGCGCACTGAGGTTTTGTTAACCATATCTCCCTCCACCGCGGAGATGGATAGCAAATGGCGCGTGGCATCATTGAGAGGGGACAACGGCAGGTGCTCGTATCCTTCGCGGCGCTGCCGCGCTGGCGTCTTGGAGCCGTGGGCAAGTTGCCGGGAGTCAACGGCCGGTTGCTCGAGCCACCGCTGGCCTGTGGCGCCATGGCATGTCGCGCACTCGCGAGCGGTGGATCGCGTCTTGCGATGGCGATGGCGATGGCGAGCCAAACGAGTGCATGGGGGAGCCCGGAGCCGAGCCGTGCGCGCGTCCGTTTCCCGTCGTCTTGGACTTTAGAGTTAACAAGGGGTTATTTACAAAACTGTAGGGGGGTATGTGCATATATCATCCAAGTTAGGGTGTTATTTGCATATATTCGGATCCGCGATCCGAATTAGGGGGTTATTTGCATATATTTAGGGGGTAAATTGCGAAAGTTCCACCCGCCTTCGTCTCCGTCTCCGTCTCCGTCGCCGCCCCCGTCTCCCGCCTCGACCTCGCCGTGGCGCCCCCATCGTCTCGCCTATTCTGGTGCTCACGCCGACGCCGAAGTCCGTCTATCAGCTAGCTCCCCACCCTCACTTCGCCGCCTCGGATAGATCGCCTCTGCAGCTCCTCCCTCACGGCTCTCTACAGCCGGCGGCTACCTGCACCGCTCGCGCCGCCGCGACAACTCCGGTTCTTCCGTTAGCGCTGCCTCTTCCCCGTCGGGCCCCTTCCAGAATCCGGGCTCGGGCCTTGCCTCTGTCAAGCCTCAACCACCCTATCTCTCCCGCGACCTCGTCGGTTGGGCCATGAAGAGCAGCAGTTGGCTCCCCTCTCTCCCATGCTCCATCGTCGACCATGGGTACCAGCTCAATCACTAGTCGAAGATGAGATAACTGTCGCCTGCCATGGATTTCAACTACGTTTGTTCGAAATCGGAAAATTAGCTGCAATTTCAAGAACATCTTTTTTTTTGGTTAACTGCATTTGTTCAGTCAGTCGTGCAGTTACTTTAATACTTGGCTTCATGCTCCCCCACTCAATGGAAAACTGTTTACATGTTGCTGTTGTCTTTGACATTGAAGATTTTTTATATGAAAAGATCAAAGCATTGGCATCTTCAAGCAAGTAACGCAACTCCATCTTTGGGTAAGATGTAAGAACAGCTGGTCAGATGTTCTTTCCGTTCTTTTGGTGTTTTCTTCTACATGGTATATTGAGCCAAATGTTCCATATTCTGTGAGTGTGCATGTGCTTGCATTACTTATGTTCGGAAAAGGATTATTTGTTTAAGAGTATCTTTTGCCGGTTGTAATTGTTTTGTCCTTCAGAAACGTGCTGATTGCATTTTGGAGCCAATTCTTCTGCTGTGGAACATCTCTCTAAGAATGTTAGATGACCCTAAAAGAAAGAAATGACAGTATGTTAAAATTTCAAACTCTCTTCTTTAGCTCTTCTTTAGCTCTATTTTTATCTTCTATCCCTTACTTGGCCCTACCGTGAGTTCTGTTAGCCGGTTCCGTTAAGGCCGTGCAGGCCGACATTCCCGCAGCCGCGACCGCCGGTTCGTGCGGAGAAAAAAAAAGAGATGAGGACGAGGAGCGGCTCTCTGTATTCCAGCAGCAACGCTCAGGGGCGGCGACGGCGGCGCCGGCGGGCTCAGGGGCGGTGGCGGTGGGCTCCGGGGCGAGCAGGGCGGGACGCGCTGCTGGACGCGGAGGAGAAATTCGCGGCGGGGGAGGTGGTGGCGGCGCTGCGGGCGGTGGAGCGGGAGATGGAGGCGGCGGCGCGGGCGGTCCCCGCGGGGGTGGTGACCGGCGTGGTGGCCGCGGTGCGGGAGCCGGCGACGGCGAGGCTGGCCGCGAAGGTGCTCCTGGTGGTGCTGCTGGATGAGGGGAACCGGGACCTCCGCTCGCCGCCCGTCGCGGTTCCTGCGCCCGCTGCCCGTCGCGGCTCCCCCCACCCGCCGTCCGTCGCGGCGTCCTCCGCCCACCGCTTGATGCGGCGCCCCCTTTCCTCCGTCCGCCATCCGCTGCTGCGTCCTCGCCCGCGCGATTGCTCTCCGTCGTCGTCTAGATCGAGGCTGCGGTGGAGGCCGGCGCGGCGTCGGCGGCCGTGGAGGCGGTGGCAGCGTCCGGGCCGGCGGGGGCCACGGTGGAGGGCGCGTTGGCCGCGCTGGAGCTCAGGGAGAGCGGCGGTGCAGGGGGAGGGCAGCGCGTGCGGGCGACAGGCTCAGGGGCGGTCGCGGCGGCGGGAACGTCGGCCTTCACGGCGTTAACGGAACTGGCTAACAGAGCTCACGTCGGGTCGAGGAAGGAATAGAAGATAAAAATAGGATTAAAGAAGGGAGTTTAAACTTTTTAGAGCTAAATAAAGGACTACTATTTTTTCAGAACCGTACAAGGAATTTACCCTTACTGTTTCCTGATGCCATAGTCACAGCTGACAATGCCACGCTTGGGAATCTTATCATACATGTAAGCTGCATGGGGTGCCTACCTGATTTGGATGAATACTGTGTGCAAATTGTTCACAGGTCGATAATTAATATATTATGTTTCAAAAATAATTAATATATTGGATGTACAAAAAAAGAGAAATGAACTTAGAAGCGTGTAAATGGAAATTCAAATGTCTACTTTTTTTTATCACATCATTGGCTATAGTTAACACACCAAACTTAACATTAATTGAAGCAGAATACTGCTTTAGACTCAAAAGGCTTAGAAGCCAGAGCTTGCAAGAAATTTCTCGTATCAATGTTTCATACCATACTTTTTTATAATTTTATCAGATTGGATTCTATCAGAGAAAGTTCACTTTATTAAAGAAAACTGAACCGTAAGCTAGCGTCCTAAGAAAAGGCAAAATATTTTTCTATTGAAACCGTAAGCTCACTATTTGGAGTCTATAAAACCACACCATGAAATTATGCATCGCATCGCATGATCAAACAATGAAACAAACTAGGAACTACAGATGCATAAACCAGCTTGCAAATTCCTCCTTTTCATATCAGGATTTCAAATATCCACGGTTACAGGTAGACATCTTTTGGTGTTATGTTATGGACCTGCTCCAGATGACGACGACTCGCGATTAGTGGAAGGGAAAAGGCTTTGCAACCCAACTAATGCGTGGTAATTTTTCACACATTTCACAGAGGTAATAACAGGAGTAACCCTACAGCACCCTGAATTCCTGAAACACACACACACCTACAATGCTACAACAAATAGCAATAAAAAATTTGTAGGCAGAGTCCGTGTCGAATTGGAAGCTCTCCAAAGGCCGCAGCCTGCACTTCTTGGATGTTCTCTTCAGACTTCAGAGGGCACCAGGCGCGTCTCTCATGCTTATGTTCAAGCTGTTTCTCATTGTTCTTCTCCCAACTCCCATATTGCCCTTTGTCATCATGGCAACAAATTCCCCATAATCAATGCGGCCATCCTGATTAAGAAAAACAGAACAAGGGTAGTCAGGTCACTGTCATATGCTGTATGACAAAACGATCACTGTACAAGGTGATATAACAAGTTACACGTATCAAACAGAAGTTGTAAATATATTGATTTAACAACGCACAGAAGAAATACCACATATATCAATGGGCAAGGGAATTTATAGGTTCTGCAACAGTAAACAAATACATCTTCAGGTCACGTTTATATCAATCTGCAAGTGTTCAGATCAAATTTTTTCCAGAAAAAGAATTTACACTATGCAGTTCAGGCACATATCAGTTCAATATATTAATCAGAGAGCATTCTTGTCCAAGGATGGCTACAAAAGCAAGTTTTTTTCTTTAAAAAGATAATAAAATAGGACTCAGTGCATCCTTCATGCATTTTTAACTAAAATATAAATCCAATCTAATGTGAAGTTAATTTTGTACAAAGACCAGTACACTTACATTATCCTGGTCAGCTTCTTTAATGACGTCATCAAGAAAAGCAGCTGGCATGTTATGCTCTTTGCAAGCTTGCTGAAGCTCATCCACTGTAATGTAACCACTGCCATCTTTGTCAAAATACGAAAAGGCTGCAACTAGATGCTCCTCGCGTTCCAGTTTATTGAGGTGCAATGTAGCAGCAATGAATTCTATATAATCAATGGTCCCACTGTTGTCTATATCAGCCTGAAAAATTCAAATAAAACAAAAAAAAATGTAAGCAGTTGCCATGTAGTTATTCACTGTTTATGACTGATTCTAAATACCAAACCCAGGCGGTAACTCCCACAGAGATTCATAAAAAAGTACTCAATCTAAAATCCGTACATCATAACTCATACCCTCAATATGGAGACTATTGATTGAAGGGGACATGCAAAATCAAAATGATCAAAATGGCTATAACATATAAGAAAATGTTCATCAGAGTTTAAAAAAACATTGATGTTAATACCCTTACCACTCTTTCATCTAAGGATGCCTAACCGCCGCACCGATCATTCGGGGGGGGGGGGGGGGGGATCTTCATCTTTAGTAATACCTAACGTTGCTAGGGTCTTCCATGCTTATAAAGTATTAAAAAAACAGGAAAATGAGAAAAAAATTATTCAATTGCAAAATTCTGGAGATCAGTCAGATGCATTAGCTTTCTATCAAAGAGAGATCTATCCAAAACATTCCTAGCTTTGGCACAAACAGAGACCACCTTAACACTACAAAGCATAACAATATACATGGCATATCAGATTTCCTAATCCTAGTCACAGGCTATGTTTCGCTCAAATGAATCAAATCATACATCCAAGAATACTGATCATAAACACGCCAATGCAAATATTAATGCCTCATTGTACACGTGCCAGAAAAAACTACTGGCTGAAGCTTTAGGGAAGGTCCTTTTCTGTTAACAAACTAAAGCTGTCTCATAGCAGCTCGCAAATCCAAAAGTAAGTCCTAGCGAAAATTGATCTCTTACCGCCTCCATGAGATCACGAATTTCAGTATCCTTTAGTGTGGAACCATATTTTCTCAATCCTTCTTTCAGTTCATCATATGTAATTGCACCACTATTATCTGTGTCCATTGCCATGAACATTTCCTTCAGCCCCGCAATCTCCTCCTCCGAAAGGCTCTCAGCAATTACCTAGTAGAGCAAAAACAAATTCTTTATTAGCAGAAAACTCAGCACAGGTGCTCCAATAGAACACAGTGACTCGAGAATGATGCCACCATATAATATAACTGAACATATACCAAGAATACTAATAACTTGGGCTGGTACCAGAAATACTAGTATTCTTGATCCACCATCATAATTGATAACCTTACGTAATCTCAATCAAAGTAATGAAATGTACATCTAATCCAGTGGAAACACTGGACTTCACAAGACAAATGGCAGGAACTTCACTGTTATGCAGTATCAAGCATTGTTACATACTATAATCAATGAGACTGTATAATCCACCAAAACAAAATTAAATGAACTCACCTGCAAAGCCATCTTCTTCAGCTTATTCATTGCTGAGAACTGTTTAATGCGCGAGAGGACAGCTGGATCAAGAGGCCGGTCAGGAGCAACTCCACGGTCACAAATCCACGGATGACCTGAGCACAAGAAAATTGAGCTTTGATATCCAAACAATTGTACATGTAATTCAGATATCAATGCTAGGAATTTAAAAAATGGGTGCAGAATCATTGTTCATAATTTCAAGCAATCATGATTAGCATGTACTTGTATCTGCACCAAATAAATGTACAGAAGAACAGCATGTTCAACAAACCAAAGAAATTAGTAGAGAAAAGGGAAGAAAGAAGCTCTGTACAGGTGAAACTAACATAGAACTTCATGTGCTGTCAGGCGCTCTGCTGGGCGAGGATTCAACATTCTTCTTATAAGATCCTTTGCACTCTCAGATATTACAGGCCAGGGATCCGAATCAAAATCAATTACACCTTTTAAAACAGCATCAAATATTCCTTGCTGTGTCTCTGCAACAAGTACATTTAGAAAATCAGTCCAGAAGAGAAAATGATCTATCCATTAGAAAATGACTATGGGTTGGCATCCAGAGTCTGGGTCAAAATCATTGTGGGGGTCCTTTTATATGACTTGACAGACTACAAATTAACAAAAAATGTTTCACTTAGGATAGTAAGAAAATAAAGATGAACCAGTACCTGCCCAAAATGGTGGTACGCCACTTAGCAGTATGTAAAGAATTACTCCAGCTGTCCACACATCAGCTTCTGGTCCATAACGTTTGCGCAGCACTTCTGGAGCTACATAGTAAGGGCTCCCCACAACATCGGTAAAAATTTGACCTAAACATAAATAAACAACGAAGGGAAATATGGTTAAAGGCGTGCATCATTGAAATGAAAACATCAACATACTAATCGAACGGATGCATTTCGTATTGGCTGTCTTTACAGACTAGAATGACGTCTCAAGGAAACAAATGACACGGCAATTTGAATGCCATCAAAACTTGCCCTCAGCTATAAAAGAATCGCCAGAAAATTTTGCTATTCATTTCAGTAATGTTATCTTGAATAAGGTTTTTCAGTAATGCTTCCCCCTTTCAATGCTATCTTAATAATGTTTTGTGCCAGTAATCTCAATAACAAATTGTCATGATTCTCCTGAAACAGTAAATAGAAAAGTGACATTGAGTCACAAATGGTTTGCATAACAAATATTTGTAAGTGTCACACGCAGTAACGATTGCAACATACAACAAATCATTTCTCACAGTTGCAATTTACATTATCCTTGGAAAATTGCATGGAAATAAAATTAAAGCACACCATTGTCTTCACGGCAGTGTTATTTCCAAACAGAACCTCCTATATCAACAATCCAGTCAGCGATACTAAACTAAAGCATACATCAGACATGTCTAGTACTAAGTCAATGCAGACCATATCAACATTTCACCAATTAACGTCATGACAAAACAAGCGCAATGGACACAACAACCCACAGTGACTCACCAGGCTTGAAGAAAACCGAGAGGCCGAAGTCGATAGCCTTGAGGGACATGTCGTCATCCTTGTTGGCCAGCAAGAAGTTCTCGGGCTTTAGATCCCTGTGCATGACCCCGAGCGAGTGACACGCCTCGACGACACCAACGATGATGCGCGTAAGCTCCGCCGCCTTGCGCTCGCTGTAATGCCCTCGCTGAATGATGCGGTCGAAGAGCTCCCCGCCCGCGCAGAGCTCCATGACGATGTGGACGTACTGCTGGTCCTCGTACGCGCCCTTGATGGCGACGACGTTCCGGTGCCCCGCGAGGTGGTGCATAATCTGGATCTCGCGGCGCACGTCCTCGACGTCCTCCTTGGTGATGAGCTTCCGCTTGGCGATGGACTTGCAGGCGTAGTCCACGCCCGTGGCGAGGTCCGTGCAGAGGTAGGTGGTGCCGAACTGGCCCTGGCCGAGCTTGCGGCCCAGCGCGTAGTGGTCCCGGAGGCTCGGGGTCGGGTGGCCGAGCACGTTGGCCGTGAGCTCCGCGGGGGCCGGCGCCCCGCGCCGCATGCCCGGTGCGGGGGGCGGCGCGGACCCGTCCGCCGCCGCCCCCGGCCCCGCCTCGGCAGGGCGCGCGGCCCGCTTCCCGTTCCCGTGCGGCGCGGGGTCACCGGCCGCCGCGGCGGAGGTGGCGACGGGGGCGTACCCCGCCGCGTCATGCCGCTGCGACGCGCCGCCGCGGAAGCTGGCGAAGTACTTGGATCTCAGCGTGACGCCGCACGTGTTGCCCATCACCCCGGGCGCGGGCGCGGCGACCCCTCGCGCATGTACCTCACGGCCTCCTCCGGTGTCCAGGCGAGGAGGCCGCGGCGCGGAAACGAGACGCGCGGGCGGGCGGCGGGCGAACGGAGGCGGAATCGGAGGTGCGGGAAGGGGCGAGCGCCTCGGGTGCGGATTGGCGGCGGGGCCTGGATGTCGGGGCTCACGGGGGATAAGAGAGCACGGCGGGGCTTGAGCGCTGGAGGCCTGGATGGAGGGGAGGGAGGGGGAGGAGGGTTCACGGCGACTTCGCGGTCACGCCGCGAGGAAAGCGAAGCGAAGGCTGCTTTGCTGCGGTCGCGCTGCGTCTCCTCTGGCTGGCGCTGCTCCCGTTGGATCGGGCGAGGATATACTATTTGCCACTGTCAGCGCAGCTGCTGCTGCCGCAACAAATCACAAATACATCATCCAGTCGTGCAGGAAAGGTTTTGGTCGGTTTCTTTTTCCCTGCCGGCTGCTTTTGATTTCTTTTGCGCTAAGGTTTCCCTCATTTGGTTCATTTGTTGAGTGACGTTATTTCCACAAAAAACAAAAGTCCGCAAGAATTCTAGGCCCGTTTAGATTGTAAAACTTTATAACATTTGGTATTGTAGCGTTTTCGTTTGTATTTGACAAATTTTATCTAATCATGGACTAACTAGGCTTAAAAGATTCGTCTCGTGATGTACGATTAAACTGTGCAATTAGTTATTTATTTTACATACATTTACTGCTCCATGCATGTGTCCCAAAATTGATGTGACGGAGAGAGATTGTAAAAATTTGGAATTTTGAGTGCATCTAAAAAGACCCTACTTGCGTCATTGCGTGGGCATTGGGCAACGACCTTGTCGTGTGGGGCATTACAATTTTTGCAACGCCTCCTTTTTGTTGTTTAGTATTAGCATTAGTCTTTTCAGTAACTGCCCAAAGAAGATCTGCTAGGCGCTAGCAGCAGCGACTTTGGAGGCCGTTTTTCAGTCGAAGTGCTGTTGAACTGACCAGTAAGATCGGACGGACTCGTCGGAGGACCAAGGACCACAGGCCAACCGTGCGCACCGCAAGCGGCTACGTGCGGCGGCGGGGGATCAGGGGCGCTGCCGCTCGACGCGCGCGCGCGACGGCACCCTTTGTGGGGCTGACATGCGGGCGCCGCACGGACATGGACCCCGATCGAGGAGTGAAGCTTGTAGCTAGTTGCGGCTTGGCCCGTGGACGTTTTAGCCGCTCGAGGAGGCCAACTGCAGCCAGTAGCAGTACTCCTCTAGGGCGAGTGCCAAGTGGAGTGGAGTGGAGTGGAGTGGAAATGATGGGCGCTGAGAAAGAGGCGGTCTGGTGACTGACTGGATGGTGGTGGTGGTGGCAGCAAGCCAACTTTCGACGGCACGGCCCACACGCTGGTCGTCACCGGATGAGAATGGGATCCATTTCAACCCAGAAAGCTTTATCGGCCATCATGGCTTCTCCTCCTGCTTTAGTGCTTTATTAGTAGTAGCGGCACGGTTTTTCCTTTTTCGAAGAACGTAGCAGCACTAATTACATTCGCCTGACAAGGCCGATTCTATGACTCAAATCGCGAAAGGCCCACGGGCCACCTTCTGCTCCTTATGTTGCGTCGACATTATTTAATACTAGGCTATTGGCCCATACTACAAACCAAAATGGCCATCCGCTCAACATTTTCATATTGGTTTGTCGATTTCCGAAATCGAATTGATCTCTCTTCGGAGATGAAAAGTTGACCAGAGTTGAAGCTCCACCCACCAGCTTGACGTACTGCTCTCGTAGCACTGCCATGTGATAAGTCCTCTCGCGGAGTCGCAGATTAATTTGCTCACGGGAAGGTTCAGCGACGATTAAGGAGCGCTGGTGTGAGCGTGTAGGTAGAGGAAAGAGACGCGGAACCAGAAAACCACCCAAGATCGAACCCACGCCTCGCCGCTGCAAGCATTGCTGCTGAAAAGAGAGACCCGGGGTCAAACCTCACAGACGGTTCGAGCGATCGCCTAGCAGCGTCAGTTATCGGCCATCGGCTTTGAGCAGTGAGGGATGGCGATTTTCAGAAAGGGAAGCAAAAGCAAGGCACTGCACGGTCTTCTGCCGGCGTACGCCGCTGAGGGGCTGACCGCGCCACTCGTCATCTCCGGATCTGGACAAATCAAAGAAAGAAGAGACATGCTGCTGCTCCTACGACCCAAGCTGAAATGGCGCGCGCTAGTGCCTTCTGACTCGGATCACAGGTCACGTCCCGCCTCGAGACCCGCGCGCGCACGGCCACCACTGCCGCCCGCCATCATTGCGCCCGCCCGCCCGCTACATCCCTACGGCCACCGCTCGCCGCCCGCTCTCGAGGCACAGCGACCATTGACCTCGCCGGGGGGCGGCCCACCACCGATCTGCACCACCCCAACTTCCCCTGCCCGGCCTTATCACATCAGCGGCCGCGCCTTTCGATCGCCGGAGCCGGAGATCGCCAGCCTACTGCCTACCCCCCGGGCCGCCGGCCGTTGCATGCCCGACAGACGTTGCAAGACCTCAGAGAAAACAGGCCACGCGCACGCGCGTTCATTGAAGGCCGCCCCTGGCTGGAACTGGACCACTCCTGCGTGCACGATCAAAGCGCCGTGCGCGCGGACACGGCTCACAGGTAGCCGGTGACGCGCGGGCTTTGTTCGCTGCGCTTTTCCCTTTCGCCCGCGGGCCGCGCGCGCTTTACATAATTACGCCTCCGGTGGGCAGGAGCCAGGAGGCGGCGACGGCTATCTATCGCTAGCCCTGCTTATCGCGGCCGGCGCTCTCCTCCTGGCATCGTACCGAGCTGAAAACCGGCCGGTCCTCTGCATGCAGCGGTGACGCGGACGCACAGCCTCTGGGGTGACTTGCTCCGGAAGTTTCTGCTGCGTGCTTTGGTTCGTTCATGGCCGTCCGTTCGTTCCGGCCGTGGGTGGCTTTGACTTTTTGTTACGGTTGGGGTTGGGTCATTCGGTGTTGGGTGACGCGGCCGTCCGGTCCAGTTCCCCTCCCGCGCGGGGTTCTTGCTGCTCTTGACCTCATTCCGTGGGCGCCTTTTTCTGCGCTTTTCTCGCGCTCTTTTCACATCATGGCCTGATCTGGAGCTCAGAGGATCGGCGAGGAGTCTTTTGCTTGCTGCACCGTTTCTCTGTACAGAATCGTGAGTGCTTCTGTTGATTGACAGCGAAAGGTTTTGTGTACGCTGTAACCTTGCCACCGCTCAGATCCTCAGTGCCTTCCATATACCAGAGGAGCTCACCGCTTAGGGCCGACGCAGAGTTTTTCAGACTGCTGTTCGCAGGGAAGCAAGCAAACTATCCAGACAAGAAAATACAGTTCAGTGTGGCAACAAAACAACTTTAAGGTAAAGATGACCTACAACCTATTGATGACGTTACCGAACCGTCCAAGTATTTCAGGATCGAGATGGGCGCTTCTTCTTCTCGGTCATTTTGCCCCAGCACTGCAAGAAATGCATAATCCAGAAACTGGTAAAAGTGTACGCGTGAAATAATCAGTGCACTCCTCTGCAGAAGCCAGAGAGAGTCAAGGGGAGAACGTCTCCTGTGCTCCCACCCCTTCCCGTGCTCCCGTACTTCCAAAAAAACATAAAAATATGCACGAAAAAAACAACCGAAAATATGAATGGATAGATGATGTAAAGATGCATGCTCATGCAAAAATTGAGGTTGAAAAGAGTTTTGTACTCGAAGAAAAAAAAAGACAAATAAACCTGTCAATAGGTGTGAGTTGTGGATTTACATAAAGAGTGCACCCAACCCAATAAATATGCTGATTTTTCTCTTTTTTGTTTCTCCTTACACAAACTTATGTTTGTTCTTAAATTGTGCAAGAACACGCATCTTTGCATCATCTACTCATTTGTATTTTTGGATATTTTTTTCATGCATATTTTGATGTGCTTTCTGAAAGTGAGAGTATGGGAGCATGGGAGGTGGCGGGACGGCGGGAGGGTGGAAAGATGTTCTCGAGTCAAGGCCCCTCCCAATCCAACGATTGCAGTCGCGGTCACAGGTGGGCGCTTTTGCCTTTCCTTTCGGTACACTTTCTTGCACTTTTCTCCAGGCTGCCACGCTCGTAAATAACCTCAAACCTCCGGGGCGTTCCGGCAAAATGGGTCTATAAATCGCTCCTCTGCTAATCCGGTCCCCTGCAAAACTCACGCTGAGCCGCCGCCTGTCCACCTCTTCCAAACCGAGGTACTGATCGGTCTCCGCCCCCACCCCACTGGCGATCCGAACTCCAGAGTCAAATCTCCATGAGCCGATGGTTTCTCTGGTTCCATAAGGCGAATTCCGATCGTTGCACGAATACGCGGGCGTCTCGGTAAGTTTTTCTTTCCCAATCTGCGATTCTCGTGCTTCGAGGAGAAGTAATCTGAATAAAAATTGTAGTATTCTTTTTTTTGGAAATAAAAAAAACTGTAGTATTCACGTGCAAGGACGGGGAATTGCCCTTCCACCTCTAATTTTCGTCTTGTCGCAGGTGAATTTTGCTGGTTCTTGGGTATTCTGATCTCCGAGACACGCTAGGAAGGGGGGGCGAATTCCCCATTCGGTGCGGTTCTGGGGTTCCGGGAGCGGCGCGGCAGGAGGGAAATGAGGGATGTGGTCGTGGCTGACGAAGATTGCCGCGTGCTTGGGCCCGGTCCGGAGGCACGCGCGTACGAGGAAGGATGAGGACGGCAGCGACAATGGCCGCGGCGGCGTCGCCGACGACCTGCTCTGGTCGCGGGACATTGGGCGCCACGCGGCGGGTGAGTTCTCGTTCGCCGTCGCGCAGGCCAACGAGACGTTGGAGGACCATAGCCAGGTGGAGACAGGCGCTGCCGCAACCTTCGTCGGCGTCTACGACGGCCACGGCGGCGCCGAGGCCTCCCGCTTTATATCTGACCACCTCTTCGCACACCTTATCCGTAAGTACTCACCGCCCTCAACTTGTGAATGAAGCACTCAATTCAATTGTAGAACATTGATGATTTTTCCCAAGGTTTTGCACCTTTTTAGCAGACTGATTGATGACGGTATATTTTTCCTGTTAATAGTGACCTTTGACTGTCGGTTGCAATTTGTGTTGCCATTTTTTGATCGGCCACTATTCCCTCTTAGAGCTGTTTTGCCAACAGCTGCATTTTTGCCAATGGTGTGGCTAATGTTTCCTTGAGGGAAATTAGAACTTTTATTTCTCGAATATGAACTCTTCATCTTTGGAAAATTGTAGCTACCTTTGTTGATAGCTTTTTTTTTTCTCGGTGCAATACATGATGGATTACTTCCACTCATTAAGTATGCTGTTGTTTCATGAGCAGAAATGGACAACGCAATACTCTTGCCAGTGACTGAGTGGATTCTGATCATTGGACGAGCTATCAGTATTCGTGGTCCTTGGCAATAGCAGATTAGGTAGATTCTTGTTGTGTTCAGTTGCTCAACTTGATGCTGTGTAATTCTAGCTGATTGACTTATTTTGTTGAGGTGCTTCTAAGTACCTGCTGGTTGACCTGATTCTTATCATTGCAAATGGCAAACATACTATGACTGATCCAATTATCCTCATTGTGCTAAAATAATATCCTCTGCTCTGCTATCTTGTAGGACTTGCTCAAGAAAATGGAACAATAACTGAGGACGTTGTTCGGAGTGCATTTTCTGCTACTGAGGAAGGATTCTTGACGCTTGTGCGGAGAACACGTTTTATAAAGCCTTTGATTGCAGCAGTTGGATCCTGCTGTCTCGTTGGTGTCATATGGAGAGGGACGCTGTATGTGGCTAATCTAGGTGATTCCAGGGCTGTAGTTGGCAGTTTAGGTAGATCAAACAAGATTGTTGCTGAGCCACTCACAATAGATCATAATGCAAGTGTGGAGGAAGTGAGGCAGGAACTTATATCACGTCATCCAGATGATTCTCAGATTGTTGTTCTCAAGCATGGTGTTTGGCGCATTAAGGGCATAATTCAGGTTGGTGAACAACTGTTACCGCAACAAATACATTCTTTTGGTGTAAAAGGTGTAGGGTGCTTGAGGTTTAATTTTTTTTTTCTCGGTAAATTGAACTCACAGGTTTATTGTTTCTTGGTGACATACTAGTAATATTTTAGCTTGTTGGAAAGAGAATTTCGTGCCAAACTTAATGATGTCCTTATGGTCATTTCTCCTGGTTTTTGCTTATAGGTTTCAAGGACAATTGGGGATGCTTATTTGAAGAGGCGGGAATTTGCTCTTGATCCCTCCATTACTCGTTTCCGCCTTCCTGAGCCTCTCCGCCGGCCTGTTCTTACAGCAGAGCCTTCTATATGTACAAGAGCGCTTCACCCACAAGATAAATTTATCATTTTTGCAACTGATGGTCTTTGGGAGCACCTGACAAATCAGCAAGCTGTTGAAATTGTCTACAACAATCCACGAAGAGTATGTCTTTGGTATCTTTACTTACAGTTACATGTGCATAAATCAATCTTTTTTTTCCGTTGGTCTTTGGGCAAAGGCCTAAGTGGCAACGGTTAGTTCTCCATATTAGAAAGCTTCAAGTCTAATGTCCATAATTCTGATAGGGAATTGCAAAGAGACTAGTAAGAGCAGCATTGAAACAAGCTGCGCAGAAGAGGGAAATGAGATATGACGATCTCAAGAAAGTTGAAAAGGGAGTGCGCCGCTTCTTCCATGATGACATTACAGTAGTTGTTGTCTACATCGATCATGGATTACTGCAACACAGGGATACTTCTGTGCCAGAACTCTCAGTCCGTGGGTTTGCGGATTCAGTTGGCCCCTCGAGGTTTTCAGATGTAACTGCCATATCCTGACCTGCTAATTTAGCAGCACAATTTTGATGAACGGCATTCCAGTAGCATCTGACTATCAGAGTGTTATGCATCACCAGGCTTGTTTTGAGTTTTGCTTTTGCCGAGTACTCCAAATACTTAATGGCACTTTTGTGAGGCCTGATATTTCTTGCAATAAGAGGCTCATGGTGTTAGGCGATATTTAGTACAATTAATATTGATGATTTGAAATGTTCTGCGCAATTGTGAACGCCTAGAATTGATTGCCTTAAAAGCCTAGAACGTATTAGCTGAGTTCACTTGAGTTGTTTTAGTTGCAAGAGTTGTGTGCGGTTGATGTCTTGGTCCAACTGGCTGCAGTTTAGGTTGATGTCTTGATCTAACTGGTTGGAGTTTATTTGTTATTTTTTTAATATAAATGGCAGCTCTTCTGCTTTGTTTGATTTTTAAAAAAAATAGCTGAGTTTTGGACACGCAGTGACATAGATTTTAAGTGTGATTTTCTCGCGCTCCTGCCGACCAGCTGGTTGTTGCTGGCAGAGACGCAGAGCAGGTCCACTGGGGTAGAACCTGAGCGCCTGAAGGCCTGGCGTGGTGTGATGGAAGATGATAAAGGTGATAATTTAAGAGCCGGATCCTATTAGGATTCTAATAGGATCGAGTTTTAATTTTATATAATTTTAAGTTAAAAATATATAAAAATTAAATTGGACTGTGAAGAGACCACCAGAGCTAATAATGAGTTACCACCTCTAGATGGAGTGGGCCAGTAGGATTTGATTTGCTCTTGGTAAAAAAAATCTTAGTCGCAATTTTGCACGCAGGCAGGGGTTCATTCGGCCGGCGGCTTGGCCTGCCGAGTAGCCCAGCTAATCTAAAAAAAATCTCACTGCTAAGGCAGGCTTTCACATCTCCTAGTGTGTGAGCGTCGTTCGGCCCAGCCTCACGCTTCAGCGTGCAACGCCCATGCCCTCCCTGACCTGCGTGGCCAGTAGTGTATGATGCTCTTCAAAAAAAAGTAGTGTGATGTACTGATGTTTTCTCTTAGAAAAAGTGGTAGCACGGAATACTTCTATATGATCCTGAGTTTAGAATAAGCAAATAGCATGCCAAATCCCCTGCATTTGAGATCATGCATTTCATTTGGTTAGGATAAAGTTTTGACCAAGAATTAGTCAAATAATATTTAATTTATGTGATACAAAATTATAATCATAATAAAGTATTGCTTAATACGAATCTATTATCATCATATTTGTACTATAAAAACTGTATATTAAGGGTCTAATTGGAATGCAAAATTCTAGAAACACAGGGATAAAAAAAACGTACGGGTAGGATGTGCTAACATCTTGAATTCTACGGAATAAAAAGACATGGGGACCTATTATGGGCATATGGATGGAGTATAGTGATAAAGGAAACTTTTCATGAGGTTCGACCTCTTTAGGATCCCTCAAAAATCTTTATAGAGCACCTCTAAAAAAAATCTTTATAGAGCAAGCCTATGAATTTCATAGGATTTGTAAGAACTCAATCCTTTTCCATAGAATTTGTAGGGAACTTTATTACAGGACTCCAATACCCTACAATTCAGAGAGGGTTTAATGGATTCTCAAAAAAAGAGAGAGAGGGTTTAATGGAACAATTCTTCATCAAAATCTTATCCTAGCGAAACAAATACGGTAGGAGACCATATATTAAGCTTGAGCGTAACCTTTTCCCACATCACCACGCTAGGAGCCTGTTCTTCGTCGCACCAAAAAAATATCCTGGCGAGCAAAATGACACGATGCTCGCAGTGAACGGCGGCGACTGATGATGCCAAGTTATCAAACCGGAGCCGACGTGTACCGCCGTAGGCGCGACAGCTAAGACCCGCAGAGGGCTGCAGGGTGCTCCCTTCCCAGCCACATCTGCCGCCGCCGGCCAGGCGGTGGCGACGCCCTGACGCCACACGTGAGCTGGAGCGTCTTCCCAAGTGCGGCGGAGGCTTCGGGAGTCGGCGCGGGCGCGCCATGACCACAAGCTCATCCATGGCGGTAGGGCCGGCAAAGATCTCTCGCGGCGTCGCGGTGCGAGGTGGCACCCGCGGGCCGCGGCACCGCCAAGTGTCCGCCGGGTAGCGGCGAGGCGAGCGCCAAACGCGACCAACTTCGTGCCGGCATGGGACTCGTGTCAGAGGCAATTGGCGGGCGGCCCCGTCTGTTGCGTTCAAGCAAAGGGCAGGGGGCCGTGCCTCGATTCTCGCGGCTGGGGGCCCAAACCAAACCGTGAGAGGAGGCGAAGACTTTGATCGAAGAAAAAGAGGAGGAGAAGCCCCTTTTCAGTTTTTTTATTATGCGCATCCATTTCCTCGTGGTATGAGTGCATGCAAGTATGCAACACCGTATGTCACGCGTGACGCCTGAAGACAGCAAAACTGACCGAGAAAAATGGCAAGGCTCGACCATCCAGCTCCTTTGAAGTAGCTGTCCCGCAGTCAACCTATGGATGGCCCAGTTATCTTCAGTGGCCAGAACAACCGATTTCAGACGAAATTGTCAAATTGGCATCACCGTCTCTCGCTGCTCGCTTCAGCTGGCTACGGCTGCTTGCAGCGGCAGCCGCAGCCAAAAGAAGCTGAAGCAGTATGGAACGGTCACGTGCTTCATGCTTCAATATCCAACACTAATACTAGGAGGCGCTTGGATCCGGTGATTTATTTTTAATTCATGTCATATTGAATGTTTGGATATCAATTACCGGGACTAAATATGATCTAACAATAAAACTAAATGCATAAATGGAGACCAATTCACGAGACGAATCTATTAAGCTAATTAATCCATCATTAGTGCATGTTTACTGTAGCACAACATTATCAAATTACGGACTAATTAGGCTTAATAGATTCATCTCGCGAATTAGCCTCCATTTATGCAATTAATTTTGTAATTAGCCTATATTTATTTAATACTTCTAATTGGTGTCCAAACGTTTGGGACGAAGATGCGCCTAACGGCCGCTAGAGTTTTCTTCTCATTGACATTTGACGCAGAAGGAAAACTTCAAAAGTCTAGCAAAAGAGCAGCTTCCTTGCGCCCCAAACGAGACGAGATGTCGACATCTACGTATGCAACTTTTTACCACTTATGTAGAAGCATGAAGTGCTTTGCCCCGGTTACTTCCATATCCCATTTCTTCGTAACTAAAGTGCATACGGTTTCCAGTTCCTTTCACTTGCATGGCAAACGCCACCTCATCTCATCACGGAGGGGGGAAAGGGAGAAATGGCTCACAGAAAGCAGACTCCATTAGCCACTATACATAGGTAACATGCATGGAAGGAGCATGCATGCCCACACAAGCAACAAATACAAGCCAGTTGGCTAGCAGCCAACATTACATCACTGATGCAGTCATGCTTGTGGCCTCGAAGGGTCCAGCAGAACGCATTCCTCGTTTCGTGCGGCAAAGGCAAAAAGGCCAACCTGATGCCAATGGACCTAGCTATATGGGAAATGAAATGGGAGACATCCTCTGCGCAGGATCTGTCGCCGTTCGAGCTCCTTTCTTTGATTGTTTCTTGCACAGACGAGCAAACCGTGCTCAGCTCATACGGTTGGGATTTTTTCCTTCAAAAAAAGAACGGGTGGAATTTTTATTTTTTTGCCGGTTTTGGTGTTAGGAATCAATCGTCTCCTTATGGTGGCATAGGGCTATGCTAATCGTTCAGGTTTGCTTTCGGTCCTCTATCCCCGCGAAGGGGACTTGAACCGTTGAAGGAGTGTCTCACCTCGAAACCGCAGTTTGTTAGGCTCGAAGTTGATGTATGCAAGGGATGAGAACATGGCAGAGTACCACCAGATATTTTCTGAAGGCACCATACAGAAAGAACGTAATTAAACCGAACTGATTTAGAAATCCTAGAATAGAATAGGCTAAGAGCGCCATACAGGTCTAAGATGCAACCACAAGGTGACGACGCGTGAGTGGCTAGAGTTTCACATCTACGCTCCACCTAGCGCAGTTTAGAGTGTATTTGGTTGGATTTTTCAACTGCTTTAACTTTTTAGAAAGCCAAAAACTAACTAAAAGGATTGATTTTCACCCAAAACCATAGCCAAAAGTAACGGTTAGCTATTATAAATTTCACAGCACCCTCGCCCTGCTTTCACCTGCTTTTAGATTCTAAGTTTTCATAAAAATTACCCACCTGCTACTAGTTATGTTGCGTATCGATTTATTTTTTTCTTCTTTCCCATCTCTTCCACTAGCAGAGGCAGGACGATGACGTCCCCAGGCGGCACCGCCATGAGCAGCAGCTGGAGCTCCGCCGGAGCACTGCTCCCGGTCAACCATTTTTGAATTCGAGGGCACGGGGAGAGTGAGGAGAATGAGGATGATCTGTTTTGGAGACTCCGGGTATGAGTGAGGATGTGGAAGGTGGTCGGCTCCGAACGGCCATGGTTGCGGCCCTAGGAGCTGTGAGGAGCTTGATGGTGGTAGGGAAAGGGAAGGGCACGAGTTCGGGAAGGTAGAGGAGGGTGTGAAGGTGCTCACCTCGAAAGGATGGATCAAGAGGATCAAAGATGGATCAAAAGGACCTGATAGGGGAGATTGATAGGTGGTCACTTCTTAGTGAAGAATAGAGAAACGATGATTCTGTGGGCATAACTCCACCACAGGCTTGCGTGCGCCACTGCCTCAGGCCACCTCCGCCGGCCGCTAGTGCCCTAGGCGGCTCCGCCGCGCGCTCGGGGAGGAAGAAGTAAATGCTAACGAGCAGGGCTCGCTTATCGGTGAGAGAGGAAGAGAGTTGAGTGAGAGCGGTGTGGATGATATGTTTGATCCGTTGATAGGTGAGAGAGCTAATACTAGATTTTCTCAAAAATCACAATTGTTCCACGAAACGGTTTGCAGTTTTTCATAGCCCAAAACCTTATATCATCTTTTACATAACTCATAGTTTTCTTTACCGCTATAGTTCAACCTAACGCACCCCCTAGTGTGCATGTCGATGAAAAGAAAAGCCCATAGGTAAGTTCACCCTCAACCATTCGTTCAGAATCCCCCTGTAACCAGCAAAACCTGCAGGAAGCGGATCAAACCGGCTTCGACATTATCCATCCATGTGCTTGCGTTCCAAAAGTAATAAATCTGTCGAGCGATGACATGACAGAGACCTAAACCGGTGGGCACCCCCCAAAGTAATCCGGCGGCGCACTACGAACCCTCTCGCCTCCCCGCCACGTACGTCCCTGCCGTTTGTTTCCCCGCGCGAACTAGCAAAACAAACCATCGCCCCACGCGACAGATGCTGCCGCGGCCCCGCGCGTCATCCCCTCGAGGGGCGACGAGGTTGGCGCCTGGGCCCCCGGGGACAACATGTGGCCAGGAGATTTCGCGGGCTGTGCATCGCCAACCCGTTGGAGCTTCTGAATAATAAAGAAAAAACAGGGGGAGCTTGTGGCCAGGAGCCGCGCCACTTGTGGCCAGACGGCGGCAGCGACCGGCGCTCCGCTGGTGGGCGCGCGTGACGTGTCATAAAGCGCAGCGAAAGCCCCGCGCTTTTTTATCCGTCCGCACAGGCGCCCACGGCCCCGTCGCTCCAAATTAGAGGCTGAGATATTTCCGCGATTCTTATGGCCACGGAATTTCTCTCCCTTTCCTTTTCCTTTTAGGCCGCTGCAAGTTTTTTCTGTTGACTACTCCTAGCAGTAGCTTTCTTCTGCTCCTGATATTGTCCCTCCAGAACTCCAGATGTTTCGTCACGCCAGTTGATCGCACCCCATTTTTTTTTGTTGATTCGAGAGTTTACGCTTGGCTAGAAGATGTCCAACTATGTGTCCACAAGCATCAGCCATAACGGTTAACAATTTAGAAGGCGTATTGTTTGGTCTTTTTTTTTTGCCGGTTATCGACATCAGTTTCCGTTTTGATCGACTGCAATAGAGCCAAAAAAAGACCCCTTTGCTAACCCCTTTGCTGCGTGCCTGCATGTGGGGCCTACACGTCAGGATGCAATCCCCACCCCCACGCCACGAGCTGAAATTCTGGAGGCTCGGGGGAAAAGGGGAGCATTTTGCCATAGCGGCACGTGACAGCGACGGGGCCGGAGGAGCAGCCACAGCCACGAGACCGGGCGGCCTCCCGAATCCTCTCCTCCAATTTCCGCGCACCCACCGGATAATTGATTATTCCGGCCGCGGCCGAGAAAAACGCAGCCACGAGAAGCGAGGGAGGGGGAGAAGAAAAAAACACGACGGGAAAAGCGGAAAAATCCCGTCCGACGTGGCGCCCTCGCCCATGCTCTTTTTCTCCCGTCCCCTCGACCCCTCCCGGCCTCCCCCCTCTTCTTCTCTTCTCCAGTGCGAGCGAGCCGGGCCTACGTTAACGTTCGCCTCCCCTGCCCCCCCTCCTCCGCTCCGCGCTCGCCCCGTCCGCATCAGCGACAAGAGCTCGCACAGGGCGGCGGCTGCCGCGATATTTGCGGCGGGTCGCGCCGAGCCTTCCAGTTGCAGTGGTGGCAACCGGAGATGGCCTGTTTGGAGGTAACTCGCTGATCTTTCCGTCTTGTTTCCTTGGCGTGTGCGGGGAGCATAGGATCGTTTCGCGGCGGCGATTGAGCTCGGGCGGCGTTCTTGGGACCTGATCATTGGATGTTTCCCCCTGCTGTTTCCGCAGGAACATCAGATGGCAACCGACGAGGTCGCCGTCGCCGTCGATCACCGCAAGGATCCCCTCGATTCCGGCGACATGGATTTGTCCGGCGAGGAGCACGTGCCCAAGGTACGGCAAGGGCCGGCCGCCCTCCGCTCCCTTTTCCATTGTTTCCACGCCCCGAATTGGCGCCGAATCGCGCCTGGCCGCGTCGCCGCGGAATCCGTGCCGGCCCGCGTGTTCTGAAAATCTCTCGCTTCCATTCCACGCTTTGCCCGACCAGGCGCGGAAGCCGTACACGATCACGAAGCAGCGGGAGAAGTGGACCGAGGACGAGCACAGGCGCTTCCTCGAGGCCCTGCAGCTACACGGCCGCGCCTGGCGCCGCATCCAAGGTACGCGCCGCCGTGCCGGTCCCTCCCGCGCAGGCGCTTGGTCAAGCCGAGGCCGCCGGACGCTCACCCTCGTTTTCTCTGCCCGCAGAGCACATCGGCACCAAGACCGCCGTGCAAATCCGGAGCCACGCGCAGAAGTTCTTCACCAAGGTCGTGTAACCGTCCCGCCTCTCTCTCGTGTAAAACAAACCAATTCTCTCATCTCTGCCCGTCTGCCATGATTCGATCAATTATGGTGTTGCCATGATCAATCAATGGGGTGTGTGTCACTTGACTGGCTGCCCAAGTAAGACACCCTCCCAATCGATCATGGTGGTAGAGCAGAGACGGTCGTCTCGCGTTCCTGACGGGCGCCTTTTTTCTGATGTCGAAATCGCGCCGTGATGCTGCAGGTGGTCAGGGAATCGTCGGGGAGCAGTACCACCGCTGGCGCCGCGCCGGCGATCCAGATCCCCCCGCCGCGGCCCAAGAGGAAGCCGGCCCACCCGTACCCGCGCAAGGTGGACGGCGCGGCCAAGAAGCACGTGCCGGCGCTCAGGCAGCTGGAGAAGCCGCCCCTGCGGACGCACTCCCCGCGCGACCAGGACGACGGCTCGCCGACGTCGGTGCTGACCACCGCGCGGACGGTGTTACGGGCGGAGGAGCTGGGCAGCGTGTTCGCGAACAGCTCGAGCGGCAGCAGAACGCCGTCCCAGTCAGCCGCCGGTTCAGATGAGCATGGCAACGGCGGAGGCTCGCCGGCCTCGACCATTAACAGAGAGGATGGCGGCGTGTCGCCAAGCGTAGCAACAGATGAGTTGGCGACGAGAACAGCAAATGCCAAGGTATATTCTCTTTCTTGAGCAGTTAGGCAGCTTACATGATATTAGTTCGTGACCGTGAAGCATAAATTCTTTCAATCTGGCAACGTACCGTGGTATAACAATATAAAGTATGTAAAGGATAGCGGCGTAAAGTTCAATTCTCCCAGATAAGAATAGACTCCATGGCTGAAATAATTCTGCTGAAATCACTTTCAAGTCTCAAGACCCAGATTTTAGATTTCTCTGGATCAAAGTTCCATAATTGTCTCTGTCCTTTGCTGTTTATGCATAAATAATGTGCTCTGCTTAATTGTGACCTTCAAAATCTTACAAATTTCTCGAACCTGAATTTCAGGTGTTCGGCGATGCAAAAGAAGCGGGAACAGAAGCTCCAGTCTTTAAATTGTTCGGAAAGAAAGTTGTGGTGAAGGATTCCTATGGTCACCCGGAAAGCGGCAGAGACCTGAAGATAGGTGCTTCACCTGCGATCGTTGCAGCAGGAGGGAGCTCGTGGAATCCATGGCCGGGCGCCGTGCAGCAGCTCATGTGCTTCGTCCCGCAACCCGACGGTTTCGCCGCGCAGTCCGTGGTGCCGTGGCTCGCCTACAACGGGAGCCTGCCGTGCGCGCTGTTCTACCCGCAGGCGGCGCCTTCGGCCCAGCAGCTCCACCAGACTTCAGAGCCTCCGGATCACAAACGGACGCAGAGGGAAGGGTCGCGGACGGGCTCTAACACGGCTTCCAGCGCCGTTCCGGCGGCGCAGAACTCGGACGCCACGGAGTCCCACGGCCCCGGGCAAGAAACCACCAGCGAGAGCGGCGCGGTGCCGCCGGCTGCGGCTGCCGTTCCCGTCCCGCGGCTGGCGAGGTGCGCGAGCTCGGCTTCCTTCAGCCGGAGAGGGTTCGTGCCGCACAAGCGGTGCGCGGCGGAGAGCGAGGCTCCGCGGCCCGTGGCGGCCGGGGAGGAGGCCGACGGCGAGCTGACGAGGCTGTGCTTGTAACGACAGTCCGCACACGGAAGGCTCAGTGAGACGAAAGTGACGATGCTATTTTTGGATGTTTGCTAGGTGCCTAGGTTTGCTCCGCTGTCTTGAGCTGCTGGATATGGCTATGCTGCAGAAGCAGCTGGGAGACCACAACCACGTGAATTTTCCAGATGTGGACGAGCAGCCCTGGTTGTTAGTTGTTACTCCTCGGTATATACGTGTATATAGGTAAAACTTGTAATATTCCGCCTTTTGATGGCAGTGTGATCGTGTAATTTTGCTCCAACTTGGGAGGTTCCGGGGTCAGTAGCTGACTGTGCTAACCTGGGATCTCAGGGAGGGGGTTGTGTGTCATAGACTCCTCAATAGTCTGACCAGATGTAAAACTAGGCTTGTACCATCTGAAACGAAATGGTATGGACAGAGCACGAACAGAATGTTTCAGGCTCTGTCAGTCTGAATCTCTGAATGAGGCATCGTGGTGTCCTGAATTTGGGTTTGGACCCTCAAAGCACTGCGCAATTTCAAATCGGAAGCCTGTGAGTGTGATCGTTCAAATGCGAGTAGCCGCCAACAAATTTACTCCTGCGTCAGGAATCCGAATTGCAGACACCAGCATGATCCTATCAGCAATCGAACACAAGCTTAAATTCGTGTAGAATTGTCGTTCAAAAAAGACTCGTGTAGAAATTAGAATTGAGTTGAACTGTTTGAAGCAAAATCATGAGCCTAAGTTAAATCCACAGCAAGGATACAATGCAGTTCATCCGCTAGGAAGCAAATGATGAGTTCCTGAAATTGTCATGATTCCATTTACCTCATCTATCCTACGTCTGAACTGTATCGTGGTGCTATATACATGTTCCTACTGATATTGTCACAAAAACTGGCAGCTCCTGTACATTTTCATTACCAAATTATGTTGCCAGGTACTCCATGCTGCTGTGCCTTGCAAATACCCTGCCCTCATTCTCTTCCCACCATTTCTGCGCCTCCGCCTCTCCAAAATGCTTCCGGCTGTGAGATCAAGGATGATCAAGATATCGTAAAAATTATTCAATTTATAAGAAAATCACGATGACTGAAAAGTATCGCCAAGGGTTTCAGCAGTTCACCTGAACCGGATTCGCTTGATTCCCTTCTTACCACTGGGGGATGTAACGACTGTAATGTACACTCCACGCTCAATTTGCTCGATCACGCCATTGGAGTCAGAAGGAGCAACTGTGCTATCTGTTCCTCCATCAAAACCTCTGCTGCTATTGGAGGCTCTTCTGCCATTCTGATGCACAGCTGAGTCATCCACCGCAACAGTGTTAGAAGATGCTGTAGATTGCATATCCACTTCCTCTATGTTGCATTGATCCCTGCTGCTGTTTAGCGGTGGAATTTTGCCAGAGACAATAGCTTTGTCGGGTGGGTCAGGTATGATACTGGAATTATCTAGTTCCAGACCATCTAAAAGTTTTTTTGATAAAGCATTCCTCTGCATAAGTTTGCAGGAGATAACTTATTTGACATCAGACAGAAAGAATCTTAAACAGGTTAGTATTTGTTATAAGTCAGATTTACCTGATTTGTTAAAATATTTATAATATCTTTTGCAGCCTTGCACTTTGTGGCCTCATCCTTGACTATCAACCAGGTTTCCTCAAGTTCTCGTTTATACAACTGAAGTTTTAAGCTCCTATGCCGGCATTCTTCTGCTAGGGTGGTTACCTGCTTAGATAAGAGCAAGATCACCATATGTCTCAAGCAAATCAATAATTTCAAATATAGAAAAAAAACGAAATCGTTTGGTAGAAAGATACAAAAGTTAACATGAGGCTGAGGACCCCTAGAAAATTAAAAAGTTTCAGAAATAACCTGTGCTTGAAGCTGTTTCACTTCTTCCAACAGTATCTTTTCCATCAAATCTTGTCCTTTTCTCTTATCATTTGTAGCTTGTGGTAAAGGGGTAGCAGTCTTTTGCGACGCTGGATCAATCATTCTCCCTATACAACAAACATCGATTGCCTGTTTCTTTGATGTCAACCAATATGGAATGCTGTCTCGTGCACATTTGAATTGATTGGGACAGTCTACTTGTCCCCACCTCTGTTTTTGCACTTGATTCAGAGTGGTCAATTCCTGATTTCTCTGGTTGGGGCTGTGTGCAGAGCCCATTTTTTCCATGATGAAATTTGCTTCCTTAAGCATGCGTGATAACTTTGGTGTGTATGTTCTTAATTCTGTTAAAGATGTTTCTTCTTGTTGTATCTTAGATCTGGAACTCATTTTTCTTAGTCCTGCAGTTTTATTCAGCTCATTAAAACAAGCATCACAAACACGACACCTTTTGCTCTTATCTGGTGCAAGGGCCGCCCTTGCAACTTTGTTGCTGCTGCAGGAATTGCAGAACATGGAACCACAGTTGTAGCAGTTGTGCTTCTTCCTTGTAAACCGAAATGCCAACTGGCAACTGCTGCATACAGATTGTTCCTTGCACGAGATTGTCCTATGCGCACAAACAACAACAGTGAAATTGGAGCAACAAGTTATACTGTCCACCTGTTTATCTTCCAGGGCCTCCACTAAAGTTGGGGACCTCCTGTCGATATAATCCCCTAAACCAAGTTGCCCTTCTGTGCCTTTGCCCCATGTAAAGACTTTCCCATTCATTGTCAAGACCGCAACATGGAAAGAGCCGCAGGATACATCTTTCACAAACTCAGTCTTAAGTGCCCCTTCAACCATGCAAATAGATGTGTTCTCGGGTCGAGGATTCCCTAATTGTCCATGCTCCTTGCTTCCGATAGTAAATACAACACCTGTTATTGTTAGCACAACTGTTATTGACATACCGCAGGATACCTGAGTAAAATCACAGTCAACGAGTGATTCAACACGAGTTGGTACAAGCTTCGGTTTTTTGTCAGTATGTCCCAGCTTCCCTCCACCTGCATCACCCCATGTGTACAGCTTCCCACCAGGAGCATTGCTCTTGGGAGTTCCTGATGTTTCCACAATAGCAGCGGTGTGCCATGGCCCACATGCGACAGACTTGGTTCTTAACCCCCTCAAGGACTCCACTTCTTTCGGCTGAGCAACAGTACATGTGTCACCATGTCCAAGAACACCAAATGTACCATCTCCGTATGTGAACAGCTGGCCGGTGGAGGATATGATAGCTGTGTGCCACTGACCACATGCAATCTTTGACACAGAGATGCAATCCGAAGTACCGATCAGTTTATGCGGGAACCACTGGCTTCTTCGACACTGATCATTCCACAACCCTAGGCTATGAATCCCTTCACCCCACTCATAAAGTTCTCCTGAAACTGAAACTGCACAGGTGTGCTTTGCCCCAAATGCAATAGCTTTCACCGGCATGGAGGAAAGAGAGTCAATGATTTTAGGATGAGAGACACTATCACTTGTTTTATGTCCCAATCTCCCACCTTTCTCCTCACCCCATGAGAATACCTGACCTTGCTTAGTAACTATTGCTGCGTGTTTCTCTCCACAGGCAATACTCTGCACATCAAAAATCTGTGCTGATTTCAACAACCTTGGAAGTGAGACATTGGCCGCGGAAACATGTCCATGATCTAGCATATGACCCAGAACATCACCCCAGACAAAGATGTCCTTCAGACAATCTGGTGCTGCATCTGATCCCTCAGATTGTTTGAGTTTAGGCATTTGCGTAATTCTTTGGTCCTTAACTTTTTCAGCAGATTTTATGTCCCTCAAATTGTTTTTCACTCGATTTACCAATTCGGGAGTAATCTTTTCCAAGTAGGAATCAAGCTCTGACCATGCTCTCTGTCTTGGAGAAAAGAACGGTTCTGAGCAATCCAAATTACTATGCAAGTATCTGTTCTGTATCAACCTCGGACTGACATTTAGTGAGTGTACCTTCATGGGTAAATTGTTTGGGTAAGTTGTCACTTGAAAAATTGCAAGTAAAAGCATGATGCAATTAGACCATACTTCCTCCAGTCACAGCTCACAAGTGATGTTTCGGACTTCGGCATGGTCTTCAAAATACAACTTTGACTTGTACTTTTTGTCACGAAGTATATTTATAAAACATAGCAAAAGTTTATATTGATGAAAATACATTGCAAGACAACTCTACTAGTAACATTTTCTAATTTTCAAATTCAATACATTTGAAGTAATCTGTAACCGAAGTTTGAAATGGTTGACTCAATACAATCCTAACACGCAATTATTCTGTAACCAATGTTTGGCAGTTGAGATGGCTATTTACGACCATCAGCCATACCATCATACTTAATTGAGAAAGAATATACATTTTAAAGGTTTGTTGAACATCTTAGTTTAAATGCCATTAGTGGATATATTGTTGTCATCATTTCCGGATAGAGAATAGTATTACACTATAAACTACTCCCTTGTCCTGAAATATGAGGTTATAAACTTGGTCAAACTTAGAATAGTTTGAGTTATGGCACACCAAGATGCCTTATATTTCAGGACGGAGGGAGTAACAGGTCAGCCATCATCGATATAACCTCAGCGCGACCTAATATCACAATCACCATCTATGTTGTTTTGCTCGAGTTCGAACATGCTACTTAGTGTGATATAAGAAACTTCACTAGCAATGTCAAACTCGCACATATCAATTTCCTGCACAAAAATCATGCATGCATGAATTCCAGAATGAACCTTAGTGAAATTTCTTCCATCATGTACAGCAAAGAGCCTACTCCTTTGCTGAATATAGCTGGGAGGGCTATTTGTGCAGCTGTTTATCCGACGGCTATTTGTTGAATTTACCAGAAGTAGTGGGGTGCATGGTGCTGATATTAGGGCTGTAAGGCCTAAATACCAACATTCAGCTTGATCTCTATCTTTGCAGACCTGGTTAAACATTATTACCAAATAATACGCTATAAGTAAATAGATTATAAACTTCCAAACTATGTGGCCAATGGAGTAGGACATACCAAGTCAAGTGAGGAGTCACCGTTCTTGTATATAACTGACAGGGAGTGAGGTTCCTTTTCTGGCCAATGCAGGCACAAAAATTTTGTCTGTAAAATATTGAATTCTCAGAAAATCAGTGTCTTCCAACCATAATGTGTTACTACTAAAAAATAATAGCATATATTTGGTGAAAAGGAAAATCACATACAGTCTTTTGTCCAAGAATGACACTGGACACAGAATTCAAGCACAAACGTTTTTCTCTCTCTTTGGAGTACCATATTAGTGCTCTCTCATCCTGCAAATAGGAGAATATCAAATACATTATTGTGAGTATATGACCCAAAGGAGCAAATTTTCAGATATTTAATATTTTAGTATATTAGAATGTAAAAGTGGAAGACATTCATTTTCAGTTTACTCAACCGATATACATAGCAAGCTTCAGAAACCTAGTAAACCCAAAGCTGAGCATGCTTCCGATATATATTTTTTTATAACGGCTTCTGATATTGTTGGGCAGGACAAGGAGAAACAGTAGCCTATGAAAGCCTCAGCTGGTTATCAGTTTTCCCATTTTTTGTTGTAGGTTCAGTCTCTATTTGTTTTTCTGTTGTTTTCTCCTTGCCTAGTCAGGAGAAGAGCATAATTTCGTCGCTGTGGCAACCTCTAGTTAATCTTTACATAGCTTAAATGAGATAAATATATTGTTGGGATTGATTGAAATGTTCTTACTTGGTTGATTTTGTTGGAGCCAAATTGGCTTGCAAGTTTATCTTGGTACACAATCCCTCGTAAGTGTAAGAATAATGTAGCATGGCCATTTGAAAATTACCAACAGAACTGTAGCATCTGCTTTGCTTTTTTTTTTTTTTGTCAACAGGAAGGAAACATGGATACCTATAAATGATCAGTCGAAAGTCGGGCAGAATAATCGATGGGATTCTAACCATTGCTAACGAAGGAGATGCTTGAGAAACTGAAGATTATCTTAGTGACATTTAATCTACCTTTGGTATAAATTTCACATGAACTTGTTTGTCAACTTGTTTAACTGCGTGTTAGGATAGCTCTATCTTTTTCATGAAATTTCTACATATATAGAGGAAATAAGCCTATCCCAATTGATGGGAGTTATGGGTGTACGCCTCCATCACCTAGATTTGAGTTCTCTCCTGCCCAACTTCGGGTGCTTGTTCTCTTCTTAATACAAAATTTCCAAGTTAGTCTCTTCTTTCTTAAGAAAAATGATATAGAAAATGTGGACAGATATATGTTCCTATAGATGGAATTTCGTGTTAAAAGTTATAAAAGGTCAATGCTGCCCTCATCAATCTCATCTCCTTCGATAGTCAGGTAGCAGACTTTAGAATTCTGGAGGTGTCGCTGTTAGCCTATAGGTCTTTAGTTAGCCAAGAAAAAGACACACAGATGCAAGGTTGTATAGCACAATCACTTAAAAAATAAAAATTAGGAAGCAAATGGAAGAACATGTAACCTTGAAGCATTGTGCACTGCATAATTACAGAGTTAAAGCTACTCACATAAGATAGCCTGACGGTGCAGAATTTGGGTTTCCCTCTCTTGCCACATTTCAGAAGATGTGCGCCCTTCTTGAGAGCAACAATGGCCTGCAGGAAGGAAACAAGCTACCAAAACATGAAACTGTAGTTTTTCCCAAAAAAAACACATGAAACTGTATTCTATCTAAGTTGCGTCTTTTCCAGCATTGATATTGTCATGTGAATCCATAATCCCAAAGGATATAGACAGGAAAATATATGTACTGAACAGAGCTGGGACATGCACGGAAGGAAACGTCATGTGCCATTCAGATTACGCATTCATAAGAAATCATGCGCATCAGAAAGGGGAAATCATGCGCATCATGCTGTCTAATTCACATGCCTTGTTCTGAACAAAATGCAGGGTGTCTACTGGCTTCCCCCAGAGAAAGAGACGCGAAGAAGAGGAAGAACATCTCCTTCATTTTAAGCGAAATGCAGAGATGAAACCGGAACAAGCAGCAAAAGGAAAGATGAGACATAGGAGCGCGCAAGCTGCTGGCCCATGTCTTACGCGTAGATCTGCTCGAGCTACCACAATGCTCTGGAAGAAGGCGCAAGCAGAACGGCTCCGTACCTGCTCGACTCCTCTGGTTGTAGTGGAAGAGCTCCTCCCCTCAAAGCCGCCAGCCATTGCAGCCAGCGGGGAAGATTAAGCGGACGCAAAGGAGGGCAGCGCCCTGCGCGAAGTCCAGACCTCCTGTGATCAACAGTGGGAGGGAGCAAAAGTCGCCATTGAAGCGACGGAAAGAGAACGCGCGGAGAAAGGATGAAAGCGAGCAGGAGGTGGTAAAGAGAGGGTGCAGAGCTGAGAGCTGAGCTTGGGCAGGGGAGAGGACGGGAGGCGAGTTGCGCGCGATTCAAGGGAGCCGGAACGGGAAACGGCAGCGGTTTCAGCTGGGCGCGCTTAAAGAGGAGAGAGACGAGGCAGAGACGACCCACACATGCACACAGCAGACGCAGGACATCTCCCCGTGCCGGCCAGAAGCATAACTGCAGAGGTAACCCTTCCCCGAAAGGCTCCAAGCCTCGCTCTCCGTTCTACCACTGGGCAATGTTTCGGGGTAGTAGACTACTACTAGTAATCTAGCATTGCAGAATACGCGTAGTGGCTGTGGGTATCTATACGATCTCACTGCCTGTACTGGGCGCTTCTGAAATGTTGGATTCCACGTCAGGATCTGTCGCGGTTGCGAACAACCGGGGCGCGGCCGTCCTCTTCCCGAGCACCTGACAGTACTCTCGGCGTTTATCCGATCGTGTTAACATCTCAGCATCCAATCAGAAGTCAGAACAGCTGTTATGGACGGACTTGCAAGTTGCAAAGTCCTCCACCCCTGTTCATGTGATCTATTATGATTGTGCATTTTGCTTGCCCTGCTGTTGCTCAGCAAGGCGGAAGTAAAATGCTTCCATGGCTCTGAACATCGCTTCTGGAGTTCTGGCATTCTGGGGCAGCAGTGGATGGCAATGGCATGGAGGCTAGGCTTTGCCATCGCCGATTCGCCGTCCTCTCCTCCTGCTATGGCCGCGGCCGTGACGGACGGCGACACCCACGGGGCCTCCCTAATTGCTCCGTGAGCAAGCGATCATTCATGGACCCATTTACCCCCGTGCAGTACGAGTGCCACACCACCACTGCCTTCATTACTCAGCGCGTCGCGTCGCGACGATTACATTACTGCCGGCTCATCGTACGCCAGTCGCGTCGGCATCAATGCGAACTGACGGCTGCGCGTTCCGTGCGAGCGCGTCGCCAAGGACGCCGTACTGCTGCCTCTACGGCCTACAGCGATCAGCAGGCCAAGCACAAGATTTACTGCTGGGTTAAGTTAACGCGGCCGGCGACGAAGTCGTTACAGCTACGGGATGTGGAGAAGACAGAAGAGGGTGGGGGTGGCGGCGACCGTGGCCATGTGAAACGGACAAAGCGTGGCGGCCAGGGAACACGGTAAGGCTGGTCCTGTCTCTCGCCCTCGCAAGCGTAATAATCGATAGGTTTCGTGCCTTTGCTTTTACCATGCAGCGTCGCTGCAGTGGCATTGAACAATGCTGGCGGCAACTTGGCATCAGTACTGCCCTGCTCATCTGCTGCACGGTAAGAGTCTAAAGAGAGCAAATCAAGCACCTTAGGTCTGTCCTCCTGATCTGTTGTAGCATCTAATTGTAGCTTCTGATCAGGTTATGCAGCAGTGGCACTACATCTTTAGCTGCTAAATCTAGCAAACCAAAAGATTCACTTTGTTCGTTTCAAAAAAAAAAAGATTCAGTTTGTCATTGATGATGGGCATGAGCAAGAGGGGAGTTTGGCAGCGGAAAACAACAGTGTGACTGTGTGAGGCATGTGAAGCCGTACCAATCCTAGGGGCTCTTCAGCGAGGCTTCAAAAACAACTCCGAAACCGGCTTCATCTGAAACGAACCCAATAAAGCCAATTCAAAGAGGTGATTTTAGAACGGCTCCATATATAAAGCCGTCCATGAAGCCGGAAACAAAACCGGTGTATGAAGCTGTTGTGGAGGTGAAGCCACGAATCGTGGCGGCTTCATGAATGGCTTTCACCTCGGTGGAGGTAAAGCTGGAGTTGAAGAAGGTGTTTTACTAAATATTTTTTCAAATAGGTTTAGTTTCACTAGAGAAGCCAGAGCTAGAGCTGAAACTATTTTTGAAGCCGCGGCCATGCGAAACAAAACCCTATTATCCTAGCCTGATTGGACTCACTTTTTGGGTGATTTGGCCAAAATTAACGGTGGTGGTTGATGCTACCAGCAGGGCACGTACCGTGGTGGGCCCCACGGGTACTGAAGGGCTTCATATCGGAGAGGTTGGTAAATTTCATCTTGGTATGGCCGATGCGCAGCACAGCACAGTCATTGATCTCTGCGATCTGTTCTGTTGCTATTCAGTTTTTTTCAGACAAAGCAGACTGACAAAATGCAGCATACCCAGAAGGCATTATACTGACGCTACTTTGCTTTCGGCTCCAAAATCTGCCAACTTCCTGTGATCCAACACGCGTGTGTGCTATCGTGGATTTACAGTCCTGACTCCTGAATCGTACCTGGCACAGTGGCACCTGCTACATTTCTCCATGTACATTGTCAGTGTTGTGGTTTGCATTTCACTTCCCCATTTGTTGGTAGGACGAGGAGGAGGAGGCTGCACCAGTCGCTAGCGTCCAGGCCCAGATGAAGCTGCCGCCCAAACGCGACGAACTGTGCTAGCATCCAAGCATGCATGCTGCAGTAGTCTACTAGTGGTGCTCATTGCCGTGACAGAAAATGTCCCCAGCCAGCGCAACAATTCGTGCGAGGACGAGCATGCATTTGCCATTGCCACAGGAGGATCAAAAGGGAGCCATCGAGTGCTGGCTCAGCTCGCTGCTGCCGCTGCCGCCCTCAGTCTCACCTAGCTTGCTGCCTCCTCTTTAGGGTACCGTGACATCATAAAGCGCTTGAAAACGATGCGCAAGCACCTCGCCGCATGCTCCACCACCAAAGGATTGGTTCTCCAAAGCAGGCCGAAGGGGAAAAAGATCGACGCGTCGTCTCTGAACATAATCATGCGTGCATGTTTCCGCCTTCCGTTCATTGTTCAGCCTCTTTTTACGAACTTGTAAGCCCCCAAACATTGACAGATCAGTGTAGATCGATTGCTTGTGATCCTTCTTTTTTTTTGAAAAAACATGGCTTGTGATCCCTGATCCGGTAGCTTTTCTTTATCAAAGGCTCAAAGCCAGGTTACCTAGCAGTAGTATCTTGGAGAGTCCTCGAGGTTGTCCGTGGCCTGAATTCTCAAAGCGCCCTAATTGCCTGCGCGGTGGGCCTTTTGCCCATGCCCTACCCATCTTAGGTTCGCATTGATTCGTAGGACACCCCTTCCAGATCACGCGTCCTTCTCCTTCCTCCCTCCCCCGGCCGCGCGCGCGCGGCAATAGTTCTAATTTGGTGTCAAAAGAAGAGCACACGAACCATACGATTCAAGGAACTGTATGGATGCTTTGTTTGCGCACAGCGACGAGCTAGCAGCGTGCCCAGGGCAGGCAGGAGTGTTCCTTCCATCCTTTGGAGCGTCGCCCTGGGCATGCCCTCGCCGGCGCATGCGGTGGGGTTCCGGCAAGTCCCCTTGGTCGATCTCACGCTCACCGCGAAGTGAGAACCGAATCTTTCGAGTACTGTAGGTGTGTAAGGCTGAGGGGCACGGGGAAGACATGCGACGGGTAAAAGGTGGGTGAAGAGGGAGGGACATGGATGATTGCGAGTGGTCGCGTGCCGGACACAAGGAACAGGCGAACAGCCATGGCCTGAGCGTCGATCTGGTCCGGGTCGGGACCCAAATAGATAGTGCGAGGAGGGCTAAGCTTTGCATGGCCACCGTCCAGCCTCCAGCAGGACTTCCTTTGGGGCAGGGACCCGGCAGCAGCAGCCTGCAGCATGCGGCAGGCCTCGCCTCTCTCTCTCATGGCCTCAACATGGGAGCCTTCAAACGCGCATCTGTGTGCTCGTCGGCACCGCGGTGTTCGCGCGACGTGATGCTGGAGTCTGTTATGGTTGCAGATTAATACTGACTTCTTTGAGGCAGAACCAGCAGCAGCTCAGCATGTTTGTTAATGTGTAGTATCTCGCAAAGAGCTCAGGTACTCAGGTCCTGGTCAATTTTTTGATGCAGAGAACAAAAGGATTTCTCGTTTCTGAAAGAGGAAATTGTTTCCTCCCTTTTCGAGAGTAACAAAAACCAACGAGCTCGGCTGGGCTTAGCGGATCGAGCTCACCAATTCAGGTGGAGGCCCATCTGGTACCGTATGGCGGCCTAGCCCGGCCCACGCGGTCGAAGCCAGTTCAAGTCCAGCCTGAAATTTTAAGTCGCCAATTCACGTCCTTCATTTTACAGCGGCGTCACCACAATCTAAGTCCAGTCTGAAATTTTATCCTGATAAAATTCCATCCAGTCACGCATTGCCAACTTTGTCTAAACTCAATACAAAAACTGAAACCAACAGCTGCGCCGATCCCCACGGTTGCCACGGCCCACGGGTCTCTGCAGTGGCACTTTATCTACCATCCCCATCCTCCACCATGGCAGCGCATAGGGCCAGCGAGGGCAAGTCAAGTATGACCACGGATGAAAGCCGAAGAACTAGAATTCAGAGAGGAAATGTCCTCTTCATTGTTGAGCCCAGTTTCAGCAGACGGGCACATAGGGTTGACAGTTTAATGGCACGGCAGATATAACGATGATACATTCTTACATGATAGCACTCATGTAACAAGACGCATGTAACTGCTTATAGTCGCCAATCGCTGCAATGCAATCTATTCAATAACTTAAAAGAGCTTGGTACATGCTAGCCCTCCTGTAGCCCTATTCAGAGTCTAAGCTAGTGTCCAAGTAACTAGAGCCCTGCGCTGATTGTTCCAAACTTTGTCAAGCAAGTGCCCACACTACAACCTCTTAACAAGCTGCATTAAGTTTTCTCTGCCTGCTGTTTCCTCCGCTATAAAGCTTCTTGATTAAAAGAAGTACAGAACAATGAACAAAGCCAGATGATTAAGCACCTTCTGTTTGAGAAGGTTCAGCTCCAACCTTCCACCGGTCAAACTCTGTAATGCTCAACATAAACGAGCTTGCATTCCGATGTCCCCCACCACCATATTCCTACAAGCAAGCAAGATCAAACGTCAAACCTCTGTACGATAGAATCAGTCTTGAGCCTTGACGTAGACCCCTTTCATGAGCTAAGTGAGGTCTTAGAAACCTCATAAGGGAACCGATGTACCTGAGAGATTGAAGTGGTGTCCTCTTGTTCTAAACTTCTTAGACTTATTTTCAGCATCTGGTCATTATGCAACTCAGGGACTTTGTATACAACAGCCCCAATGCCTCTGCAAAAAAGGGCACATCTCACATAATGATGATATGGTGTGGTTAAGTGCAAATGCACATTTTAAGTGAGTCTGAATACCTATTGATAGAAGGAAACAAAAAAAAAAACTTGCCTCAGATTCAAATTACGGCTTTTGCTAGCTAGCTGATGTCCAAGTTCACTTCTCAAATTTGAAATGGCATCAGCATCAACAGCCTAATGGACCATACAAAGCAAAACTATATTAGTAAACAAGTATGATCTGTGAATACAAAGGTAGGAAAAGAAATAAAATATTTCATGCTCACTAAAAGCTGAACTTCATGAACACAGTATGAAGAACAATGTGTGTAAGGATAGTAGAATTACCAGACAATTCCCAAACTGGCCACATCCCAGTGAAATTTCATAGGACTTCCCTAGGCAATCGTCTATTAATCTTTGCTTCTCTAACAATGTCACTTGTCCACGGGAAATGACATGCTCAGGATCCAACTCCAACAACTGTCACAACCAGGGTATTGTGAAGAAGCAGAAGATGGTCAGTAGAAGCAGAAGATGATCATGTGTCTGATGGTCGAAATAATAGATCTACCGTTGTGTAGTAGCACCAGAAAATAGCGCAGAGCTACACTGTATTCGAAATTTGGAAGATAACTTCTGAGGAAATATCTTTCTGAATTTCTTTATCACATTGTGGTGCAATTGATAATTTCATCAAATTTTCCATTGACTAGAGAACCTTTAAGATGACCAGATGAATATTGTTCAACTAATACCAATAACTGTGAAATCAATATTCTTGAATGCAATAGCAAATGATTATAGTAATTATTTAAGAAACAACTGTTTCATTTAGATGCAGCTTTGACCCTTTGAGAAGATAATCATGCCAACTTCAACTAATCAATAATTCAGGTGTAAAACAACATCATGTGATGTAAGGAGCAACATTTTGTTTTTGTGATGCAGGAATCACTGTTGCAACGAAGGACTAACACCAGGCAGGTCATTACCTGATCAAACAATTTACTGTTTGCATTGACGTTGAATTCAATATCCAGATCTTTTAGTCCACTGCTGAAGGCCTTGCTATTTGGAAGTTTCCATCTCCACAAATCCCCATCTTCAATAAACTTGAAAAGCTTGTGCACTGTTTCAACCTTGTTGTCCGGTACGTATTTGATCTCAGCTACATCTTTATCACTTTCACTACCCCATAAGATGCTAGCTTCCGTCAAGAGCTTGTTTCTAAAGAAGTCAAATGCAATTGTTGCTCCACTACGCTGCATGTCTATCACCTTGGTCACATTTTGCCCAAGTGTGGAATTCCCACACAAACTCTCAAAAGCAGTCTTATGATGGTCTAGAATTGTTACTCTGAACAGGATAAGCATTAAAAGGGTCAAAAGTATTCAAACAAACAGAGGTTGCAAGAATACTATTACAAAAATGACCGAATACATAACTTCACACAGCTTCAAATGACTGCAATGTGTACAAAGAACTAGACAGAAACCTCTTAGTTTTTGAGTGATGAATTTCGTGGAACAGAATATGGCATAAGGTAACCACTGTTGAATTACATGCCGTAGACATGACATTCGGTGAACCTTCATATGCATTAAAGAAAATGAGAACATCGAGGAGGCGATGTGCATTGTTTTTCAAGAAGAATAAGGATTTGAAACCACAGTGCAGTGACTGGAAAACTGTATCTAATTGACCTACAGTAGCACCCCAGCTCACATTTGTAATCCCAAGGCTAGCTTTGAACAGAATCTTTTTACCCAAACTGAGTTTACTTGTGTGATTTTATGCCATTACCTCCCTTAACAAAATAGGAACTGAGAATAGAGGTGAGTTTATTACAATCGCTTACATTAATCAATTCCAACTCCCTGCCCTTAGTACTTAACTTTGCACCAGATTCCAACTAACAAAATCCACAAAAACCACCGGACTCCCAAAAAAAGAACTTCAGATATGAAAATTGAGTGCAAATGATTACATACCTTTCAGCCTTAGGGGCTATATCTTCGACAAAACCAGGAGGTCCCACGAAATCAAGGAGGTAAACATCTTCTATTTCATCCAATGGAAGTGAATCACTCCTACAAAGCAGATAGTAAAAAAATAATGTCATAGCAGAAGGACACTAGAGCAAAAGCATCAGCATAAGAGATTGTTTCGCTAAGATAAACATCCCACATAAATACCAAAAGAGATCCTGTCAATTTTATGATTTAATGAAATCCATCTGAGGTAGTTACATCTAGCACTGGTTATGATAAACTGAGCCCAGAACTACAGATTAAATCCTCCCCCAACAAAACAGAACTCCAGTGGTCCAGAGCAGAATTTCCTAAAATCAGTTAGGGTTCAACATATATAGAACATAGCACCGTTCACAATCAGATAACTACACATTTGGAAATCGGAATCAGCGAATTGAAAGTCTGCGGCTATAGTCAAATAGTTTTGCAATAGGGTACAGCACTGCCAGAGTGTACACCTGAAACGCGGGTACTGCCTGCAGTATTGCAGTTCTCAGCAGACCTCGTGTGAGCATTGGGCTTGCAGTGGATAGCAGCTCCAGAGCGAAAGAGGAGGAGAACAAAGGCAGGCCAGCTTTTAGTTCGGTGGGGCTACCTGATGGGGTCGTAGACGGTGTTGGGGAAGAAGCGGACGGGGCGGGCGGCGGCGGAGAAGTAGAGGTGGGCGGCGAGCGCGGCGAACGCGCCGTCCGGGCACGGGTAGTGGTAGAGCACCGCCGCGACCTTCCGCTCGGCGCCGGCGCCGGCCATGAGATTATTGCGATCGGATATCTCAGCGGACCACGAGCATGCCGCACGGCTCGGAGAGTGGCCTTGAAAACACAGAGCCTGCGGGTTCTTGGCTGCGCGGCGGCGGGGGGACACGGTTGGGCTCGCCGCTAGTGTGTTTTCGGGGCCGTGGAGTTTGCGGTCCGGCGGGCTCTCGTGGGCTCGCGGCACGTAGAGCACGTGTTCGTTCATACTTCCTTTTTTCGGATAACTTCATACATCCTTGATCCGATCAAAAAGAAAAGACGAACGAATATGCACACAATTGTGGTCCGAGCAACAAGAATAGTAGGTATTTGACTATTTTTTATAAGATGTTTGATTACTGGTTTTTTATATGACTAAATTAGTTTCTCAGCCTAGAAAAGTTGAGCTTAGTTTCTCGACCCTTTCTCAATTAAACTTAGTTATCTGATCCAAAATCAAACTTCGTTTTGGTTTTTGACGCTTCCTTCCGTCCAGGGCTGCTATAAACCAGCACATCCAGCGCGTGCAAAAAACACCAGAGTACCCGAGTCACCCTTTGGAGCGAGCCCAAAAAGGTTACCCCGTGCTCGGGCGCTGGTTTCTTGGCGGCGGCGGAGATTTGGGCGGCGATGGAGTTCCCGCCGGCGGATGCACTCGCGCCGGCGCCGGATCCACGTAGGGTCGCTGGATCCACCTCGTCCTCGGGCCTGGGCGCCGGCCGCGGCAGCCAGGGGCCTGCGGGGCTGGGCGCCGGCCGCGCGAGCCTGCATACGGGACCAAACAAAAGCATCAAAATCAGCCGCGGAATCAACCAAAACTGCTCCGAGAAAAGCTCGAAATTACGCGAAACGCATCAAATCCTGCAGGTCGATCACCACCAGGTCGCCGGGGCGCGGGGCGTCGCCACCGCCGACGCGCAGCTCGTAGTACCGGATCCCGTTGGGGAGCACGACCTCCTGCTCCTGCTCCTGCTCCACGTCCTGCGGCGCACGAGAGCGGCATGCAAGTGTCAGGCACGGGAGCACTGATTTGGTGTTAGGCTTGCTGCTGGGCGACCTCGAAGCGAGTCTTGAGCTGCTCGGACACGACGCTGACGACCAGGAACCCGGCCCACGCCACCCCGGTGCAGATCCCGAACCGCCGTGTCAGCGACGAGGCCACCCAGTCCATGGAGTCCGCGCCGCCCGCGCGCTTCAGCCTCGCCGCCTGCGGCGGCGGCGGCGGCTGGTTCTGGGCGCTGGACCTGCGCGCAGGAGATGCTGTGCGGCTTGGCGATGGCGCGGGCGAGGAACGCCGGCGAGCTGGAGCTGGAGCTGGAGGTGAACACGAGGTGTGCTGTTGAGCTCCAGAATAATGATGAGAGGCCAAGACAAGATGAGAGGCCATCGAAGCGGGGTCGGGCAAGCGAGACGGAGGAGAAGACGGAGGTGGAAGAATAGAGGGTCCCACCAGTCACAAAATAAAATTATAACTTATTTTAGCTCTAGGTAAAAAAATTATTTCATGTTGCTATTAATGCCGTTCACTTGTCAAACTAACTCTAAAATCAAGAAGAAATTCGTTTTGAGGCTAAATAATCAAGATCAAATGAAAAGGATCAAAAAACTAAACGTAAATTTTATTGGGATCAAGAAACTAATTTACTCTTTTTATATAGCAATATCTTATGGATAAAGTACTGAAATAAATAACAGAGAGCTCACGCAGGTACATATGGGTCCGTGCAGCCCATGGGCTTTGGTGGACTGCTGGACCACTAGCTAGCAATCCACCGAAACAAGTGCCACGTCAGCGATCCGCCCCATCCCCAGGTAACGAGTCCTCCACCATCAGATCACATCCAACGTCTGCGAACCTCACTCCACGGATCGACCTGTCCACCTCAGTGATCCGCGGCAACAAGCGCCAAAGCCCATCCCACCCTCCAACCTCGATCCGACGTCTCGACCGCGCCCGTCCAACAAAACGGTCGTCGCCCGAAATCCTCCCCTCCCGCCTAAACCCCCACGCGAAATTTCCCCAACTCCCTCGCGCTCCCCTCCCAAATCCTCCCCTATAAATCCAACCCAAATCCGCCGCTCCACCGCAGCAGCCACCTCCAGCGAACTCGAAAACTCCACCAAATCCCTCGCGGCAGCAGAGCCTTCCTCCTCTCCGGCTTCGGCGATGTCTGGGCGCGGCAAGGGCGGCAAGGGGCTGGGCAAGGGCGGCGCCAAGCGCCACCGCAAGGTGCTCCGCGACAACATCCAGGGCATCACCAAGCCGGCGATCCGGAGGCTGGCGAGGAGGGGCGGCGTGAAGCGCATCTCCGGGCTCATCTACGAGGAGACCCGCGGCGTGCTCAAGATCTTCCTCGAGAACGTCATCCGCGACGCCGTCACCTACACGGAGCACGCCCGCCGCAAGACCGTCACCGCCATGGACGTCGTCTACGCGCTCAAGCGCCAGGGCCGCACCCTCTACGGATTCGGCGGCTGAGCGCGTCCCTCGTTTGCAGCTGTTGGCGGTGGTGCTCGACTGCTTGTTCATTTGGGTTGCGCGTGCTGTGCTGTTCGTTTGGTGATGTAGAGATTGGTCAGATTCGTAGATCTGTGCTGTGTTTTGTTCTTAGTACATGGATGTGATGTAGTGGTCTCGAAGTTCTAAGAATTCCAACTGCCGGTTGTATCTCAGTTTCGTTTCCTTTCCAGCAATGAAATGTTGGCCCCGATCGACGTCCAATTGCATGGCTCTTTCTGGCACTTGTGATTTTTAAGAGGTGCTGTGACTCTTTTCTGCAACCCTGGACCTGATTTGTAACACACGAGTTCCAATTTCTGTCACGGATAGGCAGCACCTGTTCTGTGAAACCTTGAGGGCGCGTTTGGCCGGGCTCTCGGTGGCTCCGGCTCCTCCGCCGGATGTGAGAGGAAAGAAGCTTTGTGCTACAGTGCTGCTACAATATTGTGTCAGATGGAGCTGGAGCCACATGAAGCTGCGCCAAACGGGCTCTGAATTCTGATTTGGTTTTAATTCCTGTGCAATCTGCTGTTAATTAAGATCTTGATATGCCATGTTTCTTCGGGCATTTGTGATTTCAGTCCCTTCAAACCTGGTGCAGTTTGTGCAGGCAATTGAATGACGCAGGATGCTATAGACTTTGAAACTGGCCTCAATTCTTGAATAGCAGCATATCTGACCTGTGTTGCAGTCTCTTTTGATAGCTCATCTTTTGCAAGGATATGAAAGGAATATGATTCGCCACATTACATGAGGTTCAAGCTTGCATGAATTGGACAGTAAGCAGCTGAGAACGCATGCAAAAGAGAAAGTATGATTTACCTCACGAAAATCGACTTCTTCTCAGGGCAACATATCACCTTCAGAGCTGTTGCAAGCTTCAGCGCATCCCAACGCTCACGATTAATGCCAGATACTGAGACACATCCTTGAGGATGTGACCAACATTGCGCAAAGCTGATAAATGATTCTTCTCAGCAGCATCACAATCAAACAAGGCGCCTGCCGTTACAACAATATGCTCACTGTCCTGGGTTCAGAGAGCAATGCTTCATCACTAGAAGAAAAATGCAAAGGTTGTTTAAATTAGAACCAAAATTTGTAGCAATTCAGTTTTCCCTCTATTTTGTCATCGACGAACAAAAAACTGTGCCTCATTTTTGCCGGAAGGTTTTCTCCTTTTGGACTCTTGGGCATTAAGTATTTGCAGGTTAGCTCAGCCCAGAAGAAGAGCTCTACAAGTCACTAGAGCTCAATATTCAGAAGACTGAAGGGCAGAGTCTCCACGATATCTGATGGAAGTGCGTTGCATCTTGTTTCTATGACAGATTCCAGCCTCGTTCCTCATCTCCTTGGACATCATCTTTCTATGTTCAGAGTTCTGTGCTGTGGATCGAAAGTTGCTGCCCTTGTACGTTGCATTAGAATTGGTGGGCAGCCATGGGTCGAACTGAACGCTTGTTAGTTAATCAGCTCTGAATACCAGCTGTCGTGATACCAGAGTACCTTTTCTGATGAATTGTGAAGCCATATATTTCTCCAGAAATTTGAAAAGCGATATTCGTCTGAAGTGCATTCTACTGTGTATAAAGAGCATCCAATAAACCAACACTTACATATTTAATCGTAACTATGCTTGGCTCAGGTGTAAGCTGGTGCACTCCAATGTTCAGACTTCCAACTTTCTTCAGCTCCGGTGTGGCAGAATGAATTCATTCTAATTCGATCAGATTAGCATCAGCTTCAGTTCTCACACGCCAATGCGCCATGCACTAATGAACTTGCATCTGAATACCGCAAAGATAAAAAAAAAGAAAGCTCCATGCACTGCGATGTCTGTCGCCCTTCATCTGAGCTTGCCCTGCAGCTTGGAACGACAGAAAACAGAGCAACGCATCACAGGGAGCACGACGCCCCATGGTGTGCTTGCTAGGAATCCGTGGCCGTGCACCATTAGCGTTGCCTGTGGAGCATAAGAACAGGGCACACACCGTTGCTCGCCGGAGATCGAACCGCGTACCGCTCCTTCGCCCGCGCCGCCGCACCATCGCCGCGACGCGGACGCCAGCATCTGGCTCTCTCATCGAGGCTTCAAATCTGAAGCAGCGGGACTCATCCTCACCGCATTCGACTTCTGGAGCATCCCCAGCCCGCGTCCGCCGCGGCGGAGGATAGCCGGAGAGCCGCCGCCGCGATTCACCTTTTCAGTTTACCCCCTTACTTATTTGGATCGCGATCACGATTTATTTTCATTTTACCCCCTGGTTTGGATCGGGATTATTAATTGCGATACGACTTTTTACGCTTTACCCCCTGATTCTAATCGCTATCTGATGTTTTGCACTTTACCCCCTGTAACCTCATCGTTTCGTGCGGCGGCGCCAGGAACGCTCCTCGTCTCTATTTTTTGCTGGGAGGCGGCGTTGCTGTCGCCGTCGTCGGTGGAGGAGGTCCAGCTTGGAAGTCCGTAAAACAGGCCATCGACTTTGTAGTTTGTACTGCTATTCGTATAAGCCCAGCCAATTTCAATTGAACACGTAAACGGCCCATTCTAAAATGCAGCCGGCAGGCGTCATGGCGGACAAATAAATAACCATTTTGCGATTCCTTTGCGGAGGTGACAAGGCCTATTTTATTGATTGATGAATACGACGCTGTAACTCCGACTCAACGGGATTCCATGGTACTTTCTTCGTATCAGAATATTTATCACCGTTAATTTTTTCTTACAACTTTAATCATTCGTCTTGTTCAAAAATTTATTACAAACATACAAAATTAAATCATACTTAAGATACATATAATAGTAAAGCATATCACAAACAAAGTAGATGGTAATAACATAATTTTTTAAATAAGATAAATGATTAAAATTGTAACAAAAAAATTAACGGTAACAAATATTTTGATACGGAGGGAGTAATATTTCAATTTAAACATGTTTAGTACATAAAGTTGTAGGAGAAATGAGCATAAATATATCAATAATTCGAGAGTCTTAAACATGTCAAAAAGATTGGACTTGTCTAAAATTATTTTGGTCTTTCAAAAAAAAAAGATTACAACGAACCTGAAACTGCCACCTCTGCAGAGAAACGCAATGCTCGGTTTATTGGCGTAATGCACCGGTCATCGTGTTCTCATTTTCTCGCGCCGCTTGTCACACGTCTGGGCCCGAAGCCTACGAATCTGTCGCCCAAAAACACGTTATCTTGGTCTGACTAGGATAATCTGGCAGGCCCACAGCTCCCTACCTTTCTTGTCAGAACGAACTCCCGGCCATGCCCATACCCATCCGTTTCTGTCGACACGCGGGCACGCAGCTGCGGATAAGCGTAATCGATTAGCCGCACTAGCCCCGGTCTTCAGCTTTAACTAACCTAACCTGTCGTAGACTATAGTTTGTCTCCTCCAGCAGATAAGCTCATGCCGCAGGCCACCCCAAGAATGGATATGGTTTTCTCCTCCTCCATTACCTGAGCTGAATATTTCGATCCTTTTGTTTGACTCGCTGGCCTCGCTGAGCTCTGAGCAACTTGCCTGGGGGCTCGGCGGCGGCGAGGCTGATGGATGGCAGATTCGTATCGCTCGGTGATCTTGGCGCCTTTCCATGGGATTCCGCGGGCGTATTCCGTGATGCTCTCCGGCGGAAACGGTGGGGTTCTTTGCCGTATGCTACTATACTAGCAAGAGGCTGAACCCAAACTGAATGGCATAGTAGCTACCACCTGTCCAAGGCATTTCAGACAAGAGCTTCCTGCTGTGGTCTGAACTCTCATGTTGGGACAACATTTTGCCACCGGGGACAGTTGATCATCGCGAGCTGCCAAGATAAGGTGCAGGAATAGACAACGCCGGTCCATTCTGGCGAAAAAAAGGTGTGGCCAAAAGCGAAGATTGGACCATGGGTTAGTGGTCAAGGGGGACAGGACTAGGCCGGCTGAGTCAGCTCCGCACAAGAGGGGCATCTGCTTATTAGGAAGAGCCCGGGGCGCTTTTGATCAGCTTTAGGTGAAGACAGTAACGTCTAATGGCCTCGTGTTGTTTCTCGCTTTGGGCAAGCTGTTTGTTCCACTCTTAGATTATATCATATCACATATCATGTGGTTCACATATGTGTAGTTTATAGTGCCATATAATAAGATGCACATTATTTATTTCTGCCTTTACCGGAGGAAAGATATTTTCGGTCCGAAAGAGGTGAGCATGAACGCATGTGGTTTCAGTGTTTTCCCCTGGCATGAAAATCAGACAGGTACCTGCAAAACAATACGGATCGCATGTGATGAAGCATCGGATCGCATGTTCTCAGAAATTTCCAGATAACCGCAATTATTGGCCCTGCTCCCGAAAGTAGTTTTTGCTCCTTTGCTACTTCAAGCTGCAACTGAGAAAGAAAGAAAGAAAGAAAATCGGGGCCACGCTTTCATTTCGGCCATGTAAATTCTCCCACCCCCTGTGCCTGTCGCCGCAGGAGCAGCAGATAAGCTGAGGCGCAGCGCAGTGCTGCCGATAGGGATGCCACGCACGCAGCACACTGCCCGCGCAGGTCAATTCAAATTCGAAAGGGGGAGATCTCTCCCAAGTCCCATCTCCGGCTCGCCGGCCCTCCCCAAAAAAGCAAAAATCCTGCAGGCAAAGGAGAAAACCGAAAACTCCCCGGAAAAACACGCGTCGCAGGTAGGAATTGAGAGCGTGTGGCCCTGCTTCGCCCACCCCCCGGCCCCAGCGCAGCGAGCAGGCAGCTCAGCGTTCCAAGCGCACGCGGGTTCCAAAGCCGGGCGAGCGGAAACCATGTGGCGGCCTTATCCTCTCGCCGAGAGGGAAAAATAAATGAGAAAAACCTGCGAGAGAGAAATAGCTGGGCCGGCACGGCAGGCGCGGGATGCTGATGATAATGCCGAATCCAACGCCTCCCGTCGCATTTACTTGCGGATAAAGAAATAACCGGCCTCTTTTTTATCTCTTCTATCCCCTCCTCCGCTCGCGCGTCGCGTTCTTATCCTCCCGCCCACCCCGGGCCACGCCCAGCTCCGTCCCCCCCATTTATACCTGCCCGTCCGTCTCCCAAGCCCACGCCGTGTCAGAGCCACGCTGCTGCTTCAGCTCTCTCTATCCATCTCTCCCCGTCTGCTCGGATCGTTGCTCGCTTTTCGTCTGGTCCGATCGGGGTTCGGACTCCGGCGAGTCGGGAGATTTGGGGCCATGGAGGCGTACTTCCTCTTCCGCGGCGGGAGGCCGGAGGCCGCCGCGTGCGAGGAGCAGGAGGAGGACATCGGATCGCCGTCCACGTCGTCGGGGGTGTCGTCCTCGGGGTTCTCGTCGGAGCTCGACGACGACGCCTCGAGCTCCTCCTCGGGCTCTGGGTCGGGCCGCTTCGAGATGTCCGGCCTCATGACGCAGCTCCCCTTCAAGCGGGGCCTGTCCAGGTTCTTCGACGGCAGGTCGCAGTCCTTCGCCTCGCTCGCCGCCGTGGGGTCGCTGGAGGACCTCGCCAAGCCGCCCCGGAAGCGCCTCAAGCCGTCCCGGAGCTGCGGAGGGGGACTCGACGCGCACCGCGGGCGGCTCCTCTCGCCGCGCGGGCATTGCGCCAAGCCCGCCGCCGCCGCAGCGGCCGGCGCCAGGAAGGCGGCTGTGAGGACCGGCGCGCTCGCGGTGCTCGCGGCCGCCGCGCCGAGAAGGCCGCCGCTGGCCGCGGCGCCCAGACCCGAGGGCGTGGCCGGCAACGTTCTGGTCGTTAGTTGAGGGGTTCATCGGACTTTGCCTTTGCCTGCGCTTCACATGATTGGGCGCAGGCCCACAGCTGCGCGGCGCCGGCGCGCCGCATCCACCACCTGCCGGAACTGACAGCTAGGGCAGGCAATGACATGTTCGTTGTTTCCCAATGCGTTCGTGAGTTTTTGTAATGTAAATTCACGGTTGAATTAGAATGGCTACTTCAAATGGCAATTTGCATGTCTTGAGCATGAAACAATTCAGAATCCAACGCATTTTCATCGTACTGAAAGAGCCAAATTGCCTACCGGAGTTACGATTTTGTCGAGCTTAGTCTTACTCTTAGCACGCGCTAAACTGTCGCAAATCGCTGACTTGGACAGAACGTTTTCCAGGAACATTGGAGTGTGACTAATAAAGAAAAAAAAGCAATGAAGGGATCAAACTCAACGCGCGACAATTTTAGTTCAGACTAATATTGCAAGAGAAAGAAAAATGAACTGGACATCACCAATCGTGCACTGGGCCTAATTTCAAGACCCAGAAACTGCAAGTGAGTAACATGGGAAGAAAAATGTATCTGTTCTGGAGATAACCTTGAACTTATATCCACCATGAATCACAGAAAGCTGACAGTACAAATCCCACCAAATAAAGGAAAGCGTTCAGAATTTTTCTCTCGTTTGAAAGTGGAGTTAACTAGCAGTAACAGTTTCAGCGTCACAAATCTTGATAAGCGAACAAAAAAAAAAACTAAGTCTACCCGTTTCCCAATCCCATGCATGATACAACACACAGCTGTCTTCAACTTTAGTTTGCAAGGATACAATTTCAAGATAGAAACACCGATTGAGCGCATTATAGTTTCTCCACTCCCCAAGAGGGCGCCTTCCACGGTGCATCGTACAGTGGGCCTGCTGAAGAGAGTTATGCACAGCAGCCCACAGGAATACACAAGTCAAGGTCCATATCCCCTCCGAAAAATTGTGAATGGAAAATTCCATCTCCTTCATAGGTTCTAGTGGAAAGAAATGGTTTTTGAACATAGTTCGAAAAACCAAACTCTTCCATTCATGTGCGGTCTGAAGTGCAGTTAAGGATCTGAGAGACATCGAATCAAGTTCAGACAGCACGGTACTCAATAAATAAACTCAACTTCTGAACCAACACTGCTTGCGAACCATATACTGGCTTCCTCCCTTCACTGATCCAATTCTTCTCCAAACTTGCTGGTTTTGCATTTGCTCGCAGGTCATCAATGAATGCTGAAACTATCTGATAAACTGAAGTTCGAAGAACATCAGCCATAGCATAAACTTTCTTGTGCAAACCACCTTTTTGCGTGCTTGCAATTGCAATTGCAGTTCCTTTTCGTCCTGTGGAGAAGTTAGCCCACTTAATGTTTTCAGGACCCAGTGCGGGCTGTGGGTTCGTTTTCTTTCCTAAACATGCCTCAATTACCAATAGAGCAGACAGTAATGTGGTCATCACGGCAGCATTGCAGCCAGTGAGTTGAGCAACTCCATAGCGGTCCTCCTGGCGTGAGCGTGCAGTCAATCCTGACAATGTCCGAGCACACCATGTGCATATCTACAATCAACAAGTCAGAAAATAATTTTTAATTAGGCATTAGTTTATGAAAGCACCATTGGCCGCATGACTTGAAATAATTAACTGTCAAACAGATACCAAACAAATAGAAACATTCCAAATGAAAACACCATTAGCTGCATGATGCTCAATATGAATGCTAACAACTGTAATGTTGTATTCACCACAATATAAAAACTACATTTTCAGAATTATTAAAACATGAATGATTTTAAATGTAAAACAAAGATTGAAACTACATGTGTTGACCATAATACCAAAAAAATTGCTGCTATTACATGCATCGTGTTTTGCAAGAATTCATTGTGGATACTACATGCCTGCTAGCAGTTCCATTCTGGTGGTATCTTACAATTATTAACTGGAGGATCCTTCTGGAGACTTGTCATCTATTCCCATTTATAGTAATAGCCATCAGATCTATCATGTTTTCTTAAGAATTAACCACACATGCCATTATGAAAATAGTCTAAAGTAACCCCCTAAAATCTATATAAATTACTCACACCTACCATTATCAAAATGATACTACCTCTGCCCTTAAATACATGACATTTAGGGCTAGCTAATTGGTTCAAAAATGAACTAATTTGCCTGTCCTAAACATCACATATTTATGAACAGAGTATAAAGTACCCTCCTAATATTCATACCCTCTAAATTTGCATCTAATTCACCCATCTCCCCTATTACCAATAACCTAAAAGTAACCATGTAGCTCTACATCTAAATTATTACCATCCTCCGTTATTATAAAAAAAATCCCATGGTTCTCAGACATATGTGCTTACAATTACCCACTTCTGATATTGTTAACATAAAAAAAGCTAACTCAAAATATATGTATACTACGAGCGAGGATGAAAACACATATAGAGTAATCGCAACTAAAGTATATCAAAACTGTATAGAGATGAGAAAATATCTATATGAGTATTATGTTATTAGAATATGAACAAATAAGAGAGACCGCAAAGATAAGGAATCGACTAGCTGCGGCCCAACCAAGAATGCACTATGTTAGCAACCAAGACATAAACATGAATAACCAAGACATTCACAGCAGAAAATACAACATCAGAAGTAAAATAGAGTTTTATATCGACCCAAGTTTTATTAGCTTTACCTGAGAATCATCAAATGCACTGAAGAGTATGGACTGTTGTGACAATGAATCTGGCGAATACTCTTCAAGGGCTTTAGCAATTATTGAAGTAAACTCCTCAAGTGGCTTCAAACAAGCTGTCACAATTCTTTTATAAGTTTCACCAGATTCCTCAAAGAAGGCACCTCGGCGCCAAGGTTCCAAGTTACACTCAGATACCATACACAAATCTTGGTAAGCAAGATATTGTATTAATGATCTTGGATCACTTTGTTCCAATGTTTCCAGGATAAATTCCGTGGGATTAGTCTCTGCAGCGGCAGTGCTCTGAGGTGGAGCAAAACTGCACCTCCTTGTATGTACAACCTGAAATTTGTTGGACGGGAAATTCAATTACAGATCAAAGGATTTCAAGTTAGTCATGCTCTAAACACTGAAGACTTGGATCACAAAAAGGAAACCTGGACAAAATGATGGCTTATTTCCAAACAGAAGGAAACCCCAGCTGTGACTATAAAAATGCTGATCTGAGTGAGTATTTGGCTTCCAATAGAGCCTCCGATTCTGAATTGCTGAGGAAGTAGTAAAATCAGAACAAAGGAAAGGCAGAAGGCCTGAAGTGACACTTTCAGGGCCCTTTTTCCAGATGGCAGAAGCCCCATCTTCAATCCATAGAATAGAGGTCGCTGCACAAAAAAGAAGTGGCAATTAAGAGTACTGGCCCAATGCTTAAGTGATTGGTAGAAGGAACTAAAGTATACTCCTTTTTTCCTTTTATATGGCGTATTAGGAGTTCAAAAAAGTCGTTCAAGTATACCTAGACAATTAATTTTGCTTATAATATACTATCAGTTGCTACAAAATCAATACCACAACAAGAACCTATTGATGCATCTTTTGTACAGTAAACATACAAATAATTTGATTAACTGCTATCAGAAAGTTATGAAGTTCAACATTTTCATAACCTAATACATCCTACAAAAAGAAATGGAGGGAGTACCACAACAGCCAAAAATAAACGATGATTTAGCAAGTGGTTTTAGATGGCCCTTTCAGGTTTTCATGGGAACATTTTATCTATGTGCCCCTATTAATAGTGGTAATAGATAGATGACTATCAACAACACAAAACCAAGACATAGACTTGAGTTCAATTCTTCGCTTTTATCTTTTCAAGGAGATTCAAAGACGAACTAATCCAGAAGAAAGTATAAGCAACTGAACTGGCAAGCAAATTAGAAATCATTTGCACTTAAAATTAACCAAACAAAAAGTTCAAAGGATTATTAGTTTATACGAAGTCACCACTAGCCATCAGGTATCAGGTATCAACTCGCTGCATAAGAGCGAACCTAACCCAACCAACAAATAGAAGGAATAATTTACTGTATGCATGCAGATTCGACCATAACCCCTAGATGAAGCACAAGCCTATGACAGGACAGGTCTAATAAATCATTTTAAAACAGATTACAACCAAAGCTGGAAGCCATCTCCACATCTGATAAGTTCACCATAGAATCAAAAATAAACTATAATGAAGCTGTAGAAAGCAGCAGGAATCATGCAGCATACTAGAGTAAATCAGGAATAGCCTGAAGACTTGCCGTTGCTTTAGTATCAGAAATCACTACCATCACGCTAAGCAGGTAATCCAAACGCATACCGATGTGATGCCTAAACCTGAAAGTTCATCTTCTATTGTTGCAACAGCCTCGTGACAACTTATAGACCATCTTCAATTCGAGAAAACTCAAAACAATTTGATGTATGAGAAACCCTAACTTCCCCCAATCCACTCACCTGCACGACGGGGAACTGGAGCAACCACCTCCCACGGCCGAAGTAGTGCGCGGCGAAGACGGCACCCAGCACAGCCCCGCGGAACCCGAGCCCAGCGACCGCCGCCCACCGGGCGTCCTCGGGGAGAATCGCCGCGGCGGCGCCCACGGAGAGCGCGCCGGCCGCGGCGAGGAGGGCGGTCGCGAGCGCGCGCCGCTGCAGCGGGGGCGGGCGCGGGCGCGGGGACGCGGTGAGGAGGAGCGCCAGCGCGAGGAGCCCCGTGGCGGCGCAGGCGAGGAGCGGGTGGAGCGCGAGGAGGAGGCCGGCAGGGACGCCGAGGAGCGGGTGGCGGCGGCCGCGCGGGGACAACGCGAGGTGGAGCGCCGAGGCGGCGGCCGAGAGGACGGCCTGGAAGGCGAAGACGGCGAGCCACCGCTGGCCCACGGCGTCGCGGGGCGAGCCGCGCGGCGGGGCCCGGTCCATGGCGGCGACGGCGACGGCGACGGCGGCGGGGGCGAGGGTTTTGGGAGGTTTTGAATCTCTGGGGCCTTTTTTTTCCTCCCCACTCACGCGCTCCGGTCTGCGGGGGTCTCAGCGCGTTTGAACTGGGGAACTTGCTTGTGCCGTGTACGCCTGCGTGAGCGAGGTGGTTGTCTCTTGTCTGTTTTTCAGCCGCTTCGCTCATGTGGTTGACACGCGGACTTGGCGACTGCTACTATTTGAGCGTTTTCCTTCGTAGCTTAATCTCTAAGCTATGGTGATGGCTTTTATATTTTTCCACAGAAAATTATTTTTAGCAGTAGGAGCACAAATCCGGAGCACAATAGTTCCACAAATCTTTTGTGGGGTTTGATTCGTATAATATGCTTTCATAAAAGGAGAATCTTGAAAAAAAATCCCCTGCAAAAACAAAACAGTGTGGAAAAGGTACAAGAATCGACAGTATGGGCCAGTGGACAATCCTAGAACTGGAAGTACTCCTAAGGCTGTCTCCTGGGAGACTCTAAACCGTTCTCTACCTTATGTATAGAGAAGATTCCGTTATCTATATGCTCCAGCAGCGTTCTCTAAATGGTCCTCTAAAATAGAGAACGCTACAGGTTTCCTCTATATATAGAGATTCTCTCTCCTCTTCTCTATTTTTTCTTTACGTTTTAAACACTGGATTAAATAAAAATAAAATATATCCATAGCATTTGAGGTATGATAAATACGTACGTACAGAAATTTGGAACAAAATACGTTTCTGATATAGAGTTTAATATATAGAAAACGAGATTTAGAGAACGTTGTTGGAGAGAAATGAGATATAGAGAAGAGAATCTTGTAGAGAAGTCTGTAAATAACGGATATAAAGAAGAATACAGAGAACGACGATCGGAGATAGCCTAAACCGGAGCAACGTGCTAGCGGCGCATCTCGTCGTAAGGTTAATTCAGTAGTCAACCTCGAAACCGGGTTGTTCACGGCGGTCAGTTTGGCGCGCAGAGCCAGTGGCAGCGGTTCCTGCGACTGCTCGATTGTTTCCGATGGATCGACTGCTCCTCGCTTTCCCCCCGCGGCGACGAATTGATGGCCATCCGCACTCAAATGCGCAGCCCAACAACCACTCAGAATTGGAAAGGCGGATTGCATTGAATCCATTGATGATTGATCAATCGCTTGGCCTCTGGCATTCCAACTCAAAATTTACTAGGCAGTTCAGAGGATAGCACTGGTCTTCTCCCCTATAATAAATCACCGAGGCGACGACTAGCGTTCGTGCAAACCGCGCGCATTGGTAGTCAGTCTGCAACTGCAAGTAGTCGAGCATCTGTCAGTCGCCGGAGCTCGGCCGGAGGCGCGGCGATGAGCGACTACTACGTCAGCGACGACGACGTCGTGCTGGTGCGGCAGGAATCGCCTGATGGCCACGGCTTCCGAGCGAGGTCGGCCAGGGGGAAGGAGACGACCAGCAGGTACGGGTCGTGGGAGCAGGGCGAGCTGGAGAGGCACATGTTCTCGTGGTCGCTCCAGGATGTGCTCAACAAGAATCTCCTAAAGAAAAAGGTGAGCATCTGCCTTCTCAGCTTTTCGTTTTCTAATCTCTGCCTGTTTTTTCAAGCAGAACAGATATGCATATGCCATTCTTTATTCTTGAATTAGGAGTATCTGGCCGAGGATAGGCCTACCTCACATTTTTTTAAAGTGATTTGTGTCGTTGAGGAACCTGAATGTGTCTGGACGAACCACATAACAATGTTTTTTTAAGCAAATGACTAGTAACAATATCCAATCACAAATGCAAATGACTAGTAACAATATCCAATCACAAATGCAGGTTAAGAAGATACCCAAGACTTTCACCTCGCTGAAGGATTACTTGCAATCCTTCATGATGCCGTTGATCGAGGAGACCCGCGCCGACCTCTGCTCGGCACTGGAGGGCATCAAGCACGCGCCTGCGGCCGATGTGGTCAGGATGGAGCAGCTCCCCACTGACCAGGCCATCTTCAGCATCACCGTCAGGAAGGCCGATCCCAACGCGCCCCAGCGTGATCAGGTCTACACCCCGAAGGACGCCGACGTGCTGGTGCTGACGGATCGGAAGCCCAGGCACAGCACGGACCTGGGGCGGACGGGGAAGTCCTACCTGATCGGCTCCGTGCTCAAAGCCGAGGGCGGCGACGGCACGGTCGTCCGGCTGTCGCGCAGGCCTGAGGAAGGGCTGCCCCTTGTCGCCGTGTTTCTGATCAACATGACCACGTACAATCGCATACAGAATGCTGTGGACGTGCACGCTGCAGCGTGCAGGAACACCAGCATCATTGAGAAGATGCTCAATCCAAAGGTATGGGTGGCTCCATTTCCGTAGCTAGTGAATATGTTGTGAATTTTTACTTTTACAGTCTGTAGATTTCTTTTTTGTTTCTTATGACAGTTCGGCCAAGGGTACAATGCGTCGTCGTCAGTGCTGCCTTCGTGTCTTCTGGATGGGGACCTTGGCGCACTTGAAGAGTTCGAGCTCAACGACTCCCAACTGAAGGCCGTCCAGGACTGCGTTTCAGCAATGAAGGAACCGACGTGCTCCGTGCGCCTGATCAAGGGCCCTCCTGGGACGGGGAAGACGAAGACCATCAGCGCTCTCCTGTGGTCCATGCTGATCAAGAACCACAGGACGGTGACCTGCGCCCCGACGAACACCGCGGTGGTGGAGGTGGCTTCTCGAGTCCTCAGTCTCATCGAGGAGTCCTCCGGGGGAGGTAGCAAGATGTGCTTCTTCAGTGATGTCGTGCTCTTCGGCAACGAGGGCAGGATGGGCGCGGACGGGGACCTAAATAGGATTTTCATGGAGTCCCGTATTCGCCGCCTGCGTCAGTGCTTGATGCCAGGGTCAGGGTGGACACACTGTCTGAGTTCAATGCTAAGTCTTCTTGAGCATCCTTTGGTTAAGTATGAAAGGTATACTGCAGGCATCGAAGATGACATAAGTGAATTGATCTTAGAAGAAAAGGAGGTAAGGCATGATCTTGTCACTAGGATGAAGAACGAGAATGTGCAAACTTCATCCAGAAAGGAAAAAATCATGGAATTACAGAAAAAGCTACAGGAAGTACAGAAAAGTATACAGGAAATTGAGAAAAATAAAATGTCGTTCAAGACCCACTTTCAGAGTAACTACAAAAGTCTGGAGAAAGATTTGAAGAGCTGTGTGGGGATTTTCTGCGATGATCTTCCCAGAACTGCAACCTCTGGAGAAAATTTTCGCTGCATGGCTGAGGTTCCGCCCTTGCTCAATGCGTTTGCAGAGCTTGTGCAATCTGAATCTGATGAACGCCTGCGAACCCTGTTTGAAAGTGACGAAGATGGAACAGACCGTTCTTTGTTCCGGAATTTTTTGAGCCATGTGCACGACGGTGTGAGTTTTGAGCTGAAGCAGGCAAGGACTTCGTGTCTTCTGAAGCTAAAACACCTGTCTGCTCACTTTGATCTGCCAGAATTATTCGACAGCCGAACCATCGAAGAATTCTTGCTTCAGAGGGCAAAGAGCGTGCTCTGCACAGCATCGAGCTCTTACCGTCTGCACTACCAGCAGAAGGCCCAGCCATTCGAGGTCCTCGTTGTGGACGAGGCAGCGCAGCTTAAGGAGTGCGAGTCGCTGATACCTCTGCAGCTCCCTGGCGTCCGTCACGCCATTCTCATCGGTGATGAGCGTCAGCTTCCGGCACTAGTGAAAAGCAAGGTAACTCCTTTTTTTTGTGTGCTACTCCCTATTTCACCTGCCATGATGTGAAATCTGCAGCGTCAGTTTGGATTAAAATGTTCTGATCTACAAATTAAAAAAAAAACTCGTGCAGGTTTGTGACGATGCAGGATTTGGAAGAAGCCTGTTCGAGAGGCTGACATCCCTGGGGCAGCCCAAGCACCTCCTCGACGTGCAGTACAGAATGCACCCGTGGATTAGCAAGTTCCCCGTCGTGAGCTTCTACGGCGGCACGATAGCCGACGGCCCGAACGTCCTGAACAGAGACTACGAGAGGAGGTACCTGACCGGCCCCATGTACGGCTCCTACTCCTTCATCAACATCGACGGCGGCAACGAGAGCACCGGCAAGCACGACCGCAGCCTGATCAACCCCGTCGAGGCGGCGGCGGTTGCCCGGATCGTGCAGAAGCTGTTCAAAGGTATCTTCCGCTGTTTCGACTGATCTGTCTTTGATCGTGAATCACACAGTGCGTGGAGCTTAACTTGGTGTGCCCAGAGTCGGTTGACACGAGGAGGGAGGTCCGCGTGGGCGTGGTGTCGCCGTACAAGGGCCAGGTGCGCGCCATCCAGGAGAAGCTCGCCGGGGCGTACGCGACGCACGACGGGTTCTCGGTGAAGGTGCGGTCCGTGGACGGGTTCCAGGGCGCCGAGGAGGACGTGATCATCTTCTCCGCCGTCCGGAGCAACACCGCCGGCAAGATCGGCTTCCTCGCCGACATCAACCGCACCAACGTCGCGCTGACCCGGGCCAAGTGAGCGCCTAGCTTCCCCCGCTTGCTACCTTGGTTTTCTGCCGTCTGTGTGCGGGCACGAACGTCTTGTCTCACCGTGGCCTGCTCTGTGCCGTCGCAGGCATTGCCTGTGGATCCTGGGCGACGCGAAGACGCTGGCGAGCGGCAAGACCATCTGGCGGCAGATCGTGGCCGACGCCAAGGACCGGGGCCGCTTCTTCGAAGCCAAGGACGACAAGGACCTCTCCGACGCCGTAATCAAGGCCGCCATCGACCTGGACGAAGTGGAGTCTCTGCTGAAGTTCGATGGCCTGCGTATCGGTCGCGGTGGCGGGTCGCGGTCAGGGGTCCGATGGTGACATCGCTTCCAAATGGACAGAAGTTTGGCATCCATTAGCGGATTGGCCTTCTTTACGAATTTATCTTGCTTTGTTTATGAGGTGATTGATCTGGACCCCTTAAATAAAGGCCATCAGAAGAAAGCATCTTGCTTTTTCAGTTGTCCTGGTACTAAAACACAAACTTCAGGTGCGTCGTTTGTCCATTCCTTCGAATATAGAAACAATCACGAGTTCTGCAAGCGACGTTTTTGTAATCGAGATGACCAATCGATCCGATTTACTACGTTCTAAGCTTTGGGATTCGCTGTCGAGGAATAGTAGCTAGAAGCTGTCGCGAGTGTCTGCATAAAAAGTGAGAGCAGCATCCAGTCACGTAGGCATGGCATCCCCGACGAGATGATCGTCGGCGAGAGCGGGTGCGCAGACGCCTTCTCCAAGTATGAGGCGCTGGCGTCGGCGCTCCCGGCCTCCCGGCAGGGCCTCGGGAACGCCCCGTACCGGAAGCACGACGGCTTCTGGTACCCGGAGCACCTGATGGCGCCGACGCTGGCCATGCGGGACACGTTCGCCGCCCGCCCGACCGACGTCATCCTCGCCACCATGCCCAAGTCCGGCACCACGTGGCTCAAGGCGATCGTCTACAGCGTCGTGCACCGCGGACGCCACGCGCCGGCCCGCGAGCGCCACCCGCTCCTCGCCACCAGCCCGCACGAGCTGGTCCCGTTCCTGCACTCCCTCTACGAAAACCACCGCGCCGTTCACGGCCCTGCCCGCGCGCGTCGGTGCCGGGGTCCGGGTGCCGCGTCGTCTACCTGTGCCGGGACCCCAAGGACGCCTTCGTCTCGCTCCGCCACTACCTCGGCGAGATCAAGCCCGAGGGGTCCGAGATGACGCCGTTCGCCGAGGCGTTCGACCTGTTATGCGGCGGCGTGTCGCCGTTCGGGCCGGTGTGGGACCACATGGCCGAGTACGTACTGGAAGGAGAGCGTGGCCCGGCGGGGGGAGGTGATGTTCCTCCGGTACGAGCACCTCAAGGAGGACGCCGTGGGGACAGTGAGGAGGCTGGCCGAGTTCCTCGGCTGTCCGTTCACCGAGGAGGAGGTGGCCAGCGGCGTCCCTGAAGCTGTAGTTGCGCTGTGCAGCTTGGACAGGATGAGAAGCGTCCGGGACAACCGGGACGGGGTGCACGGGACGGGGCGTTGGTCGTTCAAGAACATGGCCTTCTTCCGGAAGGGGGAGGTCGGGGACTGGAAGGCGCACATGACGCCGGAGATGGCGCAGAGGCTCGACGGCATCGTGGAGGAGAAGCTGCGAGGATCTGGGCTCTCCCTCGCAGGCAACTGATGGAGGTAGCGCATCGCGCCGGTGCGGATCACCGACTACGTAAGTCACTTAGGTCCAAGAAGTTGTGTCAGTTTGCTCTATCAAATTTGAAATTACATTTCTGGATTTATAAATTTGTAATTTGTATTACTCTGAAAGTTTATTTCTAATTTCATAAACTTGTAATTTGTGTTACCTAGATCCATACCCCTCCATCTAACCTTCGTGCACTGATATCGCACTAGTACGAATCTACACGGTGCTTGCACACTGCTGGAGTTTCGCTGAAAGGGTCAAATTTGAGCCTCGATTTCGAATCAAGTGCATAGGGAGAGTAGGGAGGAGGGATGCAAGACTTATCTTAGAGCTTATGATGTATTGGGATTCAAAGGGGGCATACGCACTGTTATTGGTGAATTCTGGAGTTTAGATCTAGAGGTCTGTTTGGAATGCTGCCTAACCCGCCACCGCCTAAGGTTAGGCAACCGCCACAGGTGCGGCGTGCCTAAGCAGCCATGCTTAGTTATGTGTTTGGTGTACTGCCGCGCTTAAGGTTAGGCATGCTGAAGAAAAGTATGGTAAGTGTTTGATGTCCCGCCACGCCTAATGTTAGGCACATGTGGCATCTGTTTGGTAACACGTTTAACTTATGCATGTGTTTACTGTACAAATATGAGTTTTCTCAAATTCAAAAATGGATGGAAACTTAGGCTAACTAACACTAAAGTAGCTATCTGAAACGTCATGAAAATGAAAACGGAGGTAGTATTACGTAGATCACGCACTATTCAGACTAATTCAAGATGGAGCAGAAAAATTAACAAACTGAACCCGCATCACTTCCTTTATCCCTATGAATCTGGTTCAGTTCCCTCTAATCCTCACCTCAAATGGCAAGTATACATACATGCTCCTACCGCTAATCTGCTCATATGTTGTAGACTAGACTCAGCAGTATACATAGACATGAACTGAAAAGCACATGAAAATTAGCAAGAGGAACCATCCCACACAAGCCCATATGTAGTCAAAAGCACATGAAAATTAGCATTCAAAACACATCAAAATGGAAATTAAGTGTAGAGCAGAGTAGCTGCTATTTCATCAAGCAATTTATCGCAGTTCAAAGAGTCCGTCCACGACGGAACAGAAGCACTTCGCAAAGGCCGTACCATCCCACACAAGCCCATATAAACAGTTATCAACAGTTTTCACCAGCTCCATATAATCACCGTAAGAGGTTTACAATGGTGTTGATTTACAAAATAGTAGAGCACTGGCAGTTAACAAAAGTTCCTATGGTCAGCCTCCATTCGCAGCTATCATGAAAGTACGCCTAGAGGGGGGGTGAATAGGCGATCGTTGCTTAAAACCTGCACACAAGAATTCAGTCCGAGGCTGCCTGGCGGACTGTCCGCTGGGACTGTCCGCTGGGCACTTCCAATGTCCGCTGGGACGTCTCGGGTAAGAAATGTAACCGATTGAAAATTAAAACTTGTATACAAAATCTATTTGAATAGAAATGCTCTAATACAAGTTAGGAACACTAAATGCGGAAGCAATCTAGCACAAGATAGGTATACAAGTAGATCGGGCAAGAATACTACACGGAGGTACAAAAAGCAAGTATAACAAATGTGCAAGAGATGAAGTGAAGTAATCAAACACGAGAGATACAAGATTTTTCACCCGAGATTCGAATCCACTCAAGGATTCTACGTCCCCGTTGAGGAGTCCACAAAGGACCGGGTTCCTCTCAACCCTTTCCTCTCTCAAGCAACCAGAAAGGTCAAACTTGAGCTTTTCACTAGAAACAAGGGTAATACAAACTTCTCAATCCAACCACACCACGAGTTGGTTGTTCTTAAGCACCTCTAACCGTCTAGGAGCCAAGCTCCAAGAGTAATAGATGTGGAAAGCGATGGAGAGAGCCAAGAGATGCCCAAGAGAGGTGGATCTCTTGGGGAAAGCTTGAATCTTGCTTGGATCTTGCTCAAACCCAACCCTAGACCAATGATTTGGAGTGGGGAAGCTAGGGTTTCACTTTGGAGAGCCTTGGAGCGTTTAGAATGTGCTTGAGGCTCAGCTTATGCAGTTTGACCGGTTAATTTGGTCGAAGGGGTATATATAGAGCCTCACTAAAAACTAGCCGTTAGGCTGTTTTTAGTGTCCTGGCGGACTGTCCGCCAGGACCACTCGGGTTTGCATTTTTCTGTTCAAGGCATGGGTTCCGGATTTGGTTTATTTGTGTTCTACCACACACTTTCCACATCCTCCTTAATAGTACGGTATTCCTAAACTCAAGAAAATATAAAACAAAGAATTATCTTCGCTTGAACCACATTTCTTGAACCGGAACCGTTCTCCAATTTTAACGAATCGTCGGAATTGGTTCTTCTTCTTTTCTCCTTTTTGGTTTCTTTGACCCCTGCTCATTATTCTCAATTGAAACATTAGATACACATTTAGGTTGTTATTAATCACCAAAAATAGGTCATTAGGCCTAGATGCATTTTAATCTCCCCCTTTTTGGTGATTGATGACAACCAAAATGAAACTATAAAAACAATGAATTTAAAAGAGCTTGAGGATGTAAATATGTGATGAGCTCCCCCTAAATCCATGCATCCACAAGATATTCATGAACTCCATCTCATAATGAGCATACCAAATAAAGTTATAGCACCATGATGAGATATAACCAAGATTAGATAAACAAGAATAAGCAATAGGTTCACAATCATAGCATAGCATCATCCATAAATAAGTTATTACAACCCAACTTAGTTCAAATACGAGATAAGCAATAAACACATAGTCTCACATACATCCAAATATCCAAATAAGTTTTTGACGGCACTCAAGCTCACCGTGACTCTAAGAACACACTAGGATACAATCTTTTCTCCCCCTTTGGCATCAAGCACCAAAAAGAGAAAAGACAAATGGAAGCTAGGAGCAGCAATCACTCATCATCCGCATCATCACCTACGTTATAATGCTCCCACTCAGCACCTTACCCCGGATAAGAGACAAAGGGCCCACAAGAGAATCACGAGAGATACAAGAAATCGGTCAGCTCGGTTGACTGGACCCGTGTAAGCATCTAGGCCCTCAAGGTATGTTTCAGTGATTAATGATAACCATTATTGTGGCTAATGAGTTTGTGCAGATTTATAGATCATTATCGCTCATTTGGTTATATGTCAAAAGAGGCCCCTAATTTTCATTATTCAAAAAGGCGATATCGGCATTCAACTCAATAATATGTCAAGACTAAGGATCTTTCTAGTCCTAAGTGTCATAAGGTTGAGAAGGACACTTAGGTTAGTATAGGTTTTATAGTTTCGTAGTGATCGCACTATTAAGAGGGGTTTAGGCTTAGTAACTTGAGCATGGACATGGTCATTTGAAAATGGATGCACACAATGGTCACTCAGGTTTCTAGAAGCTCAAATAAGTGGTTCTCAACTTATATCTCAAGAAATATTTGGATTTTATTCAATACTCAAGTCAGAAAAGACAAAATCAGAAAAATCCTTAACACCGGTTTAACCGACGCCTCAAGTTTTCTATACGTCGGTTAAACGAGGTCAGCAGAGTCTGGACAAGTCTATACACCGGTTCAACCGACGATATTTAAATTTAACGTCGGTGCAGTTGTCCAGAAAATTGGTTTTCAGTTGATCAGTGGACAACTACACTCACCGGTTAAACTGACGCTATTTGAAATTGGACGTCGGTGCAGTTGTCCAGTGACTTGGTTTTTCAGTTGTTCAATGGATGACCACACTCACCGGTTAAACCGATGCAACGATGGTTAATCTGCCCAAGCTGTAACGGCTAGTTTTCAGAAGGGGCAGTTTACATTCACCGGTTAAACCGGCGATGGCTATTGGAGGGACGTCGGATTAACCGGCGCTACGCAGTTTTCTGGCAGCTTTTTTTCCAACGGCTCTATTCGTGTGAGCTGCCTATATATACCCCTCCAATGGGTCATTCTACCACTCTTAACACTAGACAACATCCAAACACTTATACTATAGTCAAGAGCCACATTTAGCTTCATCTTTTCATACACTTGTTCATTCAATCATTTAACAAGCAAGATTAAGGACTTGAGTAGAGAGAAGCTTGTGTGCATCCGTTCTTGGTGATCGGTTCTTGCTCAAGTGAAAGGCCTTAGCTTGTTACTCTTGGTGATTGGCATCACCTAGGCGATCTTGGTGATCGAGGTGATTCTCGCGGAGCTTGCCAAGGATTGTGGAAGCCCGGAGAAGAAGATTGTACGTGGCTTGATCTCCACCACACCGGGATGGTGAACGGAGACTCTTAGTGAGCGCCCTCGTCTTGGTGACTTGGGAGGTGACAATACTCTTTGTGAGTGTCACAACGTGGATTAGGGGTGTGTGCCAACACATCGATACCACGGGAAAAAATCCGGTTGTCCCTTGTCCATTTTACTTATTCAAGCATTATCTTTCTTGCAAATATTTTCATGTGCTTGATTTAGGGATCATTACTTTGCTCTACCTTGCTAGGCATTATCTCTTTTATCTTTCCTAGCTTGCATAGGTAGTTTAGTTACCCGGTTGGTGAATTGGTGCCTTTCTATTTTTGCATAGGTTAAGATTGCCTTATCTTGTTTTAGAAATTGAAAAAGGCCCAATTCACCCCCCCTCTTGGTCCATTGATCCTTTCAATTGGTATCAGAGCCTTGTTGCTCTTTGGATCATTAGGATTCACCGCCTAGAGCTATGGTCAAGATGGGTGGTTCGCCGCCTCACTTCGAGGGCAAGAACTTTGTCTATTGGAAAGTTCGCATGGCCGCATACCTAGATGCGATTGCCCCCGAAGTGTGGTCGGCAACTAAAGTCGGGTTCACCGGAACTCCCACCCCCGAACAATTAAAATGGAATGGTAAAGCTAGAAATGCAATTTTCGAAGCTATTAGTGAGGAGGTCTTTGCTAGAGTAAATGGCATGGACCTAGCAAGTGATATTTGGAAGGAGCTCATTGAAATTCATGAAGGTTCCACCAAAGTTCGTGAGCAAAAATATCACTTGTTTAGAGCTAAGTATGATTCCTTTAAAATGCTAGCTCATGAAAATTGCAATTATATGTATTCCCGCTTGAATGTCATTGTCAAGGACATTAATGCACTTGAAATTTCCAAAATTGACAGTGCATCCATCAATCGCAAGATACTCATGCTCCTCCCGAAGCCCAAGTATAACATCATCAATGCTATGCTTCAAAAGGAGGATCTTGACACAATGGAAGTAGGGGAACTTGTGGGCGAAATTCGCGCTCATGAAATGAGCATTCTTGGTATGTCCGAAGAGCCAACTTCAAGCAAGTCAATTGCTTTAAAGATCAAGACAAACAAATCCCGCAAGGTCAAGATGGTCAAACAAGACTCAAGCTCAAGCAATGAAGAAGATGATCATCATGAGAGCTCATCCGATGTTGAAGATGATGGAGAATTTGCTCTCATGATGAGAAAGTTCACACGCTTAAATGAGAAGATCAATAAGAAGGGTTTCAACTTTGACTCCAAGAAGGGAATGTTCCGGCCAATGGATGTCAAGAATAAGATTTGCTACAATTGTGGCGAAAAAGGGCACATCCGTCCAAATTGCCCCAAGCCGGATAAAAGAAACAAGGACAACAAGAGCAAGCATCGCCATGATTCAAGCGATGATGAAGAAGAGGAAAGAAAGAACAAAAACAAGAGATTTGGGAAAAAGAAGACCAAGCTCTTCCCAAAGAAGAAGGGGCACACCAAGAAAAGTTTCTTTGTGAAAAAACAAGAGTGGGTAACCGATGTCTCATCAAGCGAAGACTCAAGTGATGAAGAAGACATTGTCACCATCGCCCTCACCAATGAAGAACCACCTCTACCTCCGCCTCCTATGTGCCTCATGGCAAAAGGTAACACCAAGGTATGTGAGGTAGATAGTGAAGATGATAGTGATGAAGAGCTTGATCCTAATGAATTCACTAACCTCATCAATGAGTATACATCTGTCATCAAGAGGGAAAAAGGCAAAGTCAAAATTTTTGCGAGCACTCATGCCAAGTTAGAGCTTGCCCACTCCGACTTACTTAGTAAGTACAATGACTTGCTCAAAAAGCACAATGAGTCACTTGTACTTGCTAAGCAAGTTGAAGAGAGCCACAAAAATCTCAAACAAGAGCATTGGGAGTTGGCTCACAAGTATCAAGAACTTGAATTTGCTTATGAAGTTATTGACCCAAGTCTTGAGAAATTTGCTCATGAAAAGGTCAATGCTTCTACTTCATGTGATGACCTACTCATTGATGCATATGCCACTAATGTTGCGCCCAAGCTTGCCTCTTCTAGGGAAAAGGAATTGATGGATCAAGTGGCAAGCCTCAAGAGTAGTGTGGAGAAACTCTCAAGAGGAGAATACATCCACAAGGAGATTCTCTTCAACAATGCCCGTGACTATGGCAAGAGAGGTCTTGGTTCATTTCCGAAGCCAAACATGGCTACAACTCCTTCTCCGGAGATAAAGACAAGCTTCATCAAGGAAGTTGGCTCATATTGCCAACATTGTCAAGTCACCGGGCACCACACTAGGGAGTGCACCCTACCATCACGTCCTCTTCCTAAATTACCCAAAAATTACTCATCAATGTTTCAAAATAACCATTTTCTCTTGAGTAAAGTGAAGGGCAAGGTGAAGGCCAAGTTCATTGGCAAAATTGCTAAGGAGTCGAAGAAGAAGCTCCCCAAGCAATTTTGGGTCCCAAAAGCTCTTGTCACACATGTGCAAGGCCCAAAGCTTGTTTGGGTTCCAAAAACTCAAAAATGAATTCTCATGTGTGTAGGTGAACTACAAAGCCGGTGGAAAACATTGGGTACTTGATAGCGGTTGCTCTCAACATATGACCGGCAATGATAGTATGTTCACCTCACTTGAAGACCCCGGCGATCATGAACATGTCACCTATGGTGATAACTCAAAAGGGAAAGTCTTAGGTTTGGATAGAATTGCAATTTCAAAAGATTTATCCATTTCAAATGTTTTGTTTGTAGAAGCACTCAGTTTTAATCTTATTTCTATTGCACAATTATGTGATCTTGGACTAACGTGTGCCTTTGACAAGAATGGTGTTGTAGTGACTCATGAAAAAGACAAGTCATTGGTATTCACGGGGTTTAGGCATGGCAATATCTATTTGGTGGATTTCTCTTCAAAGCAAACAAGCACCATGACTTGGCTCTTCACCAAGTCGTCTCTTGGGTGGCTTTGGCATAGAAGAATTGCTCATATTGGCATGAGCAACCTCAAGAAAGCCCACAAGAGAGGGATGATCACCGGCATAAAGGACGTCACTTTTGACAAGAACAAGCTATGCAAAGCATGTCAAGCCGGGAAGCAAGTTGCAACTCATCATCCTATCAAGACGATGTTATCTACCTCCAAGCCGCTCGAGCTAGTACACATGGATCTCTTTGGTCCAACTTCATACAAGAGCATTGGTGGTAACCTCTATTGCCTAGTAATTGTTGATGATTTTTCACGTTACACTTGGGTCATGTTTCTAGGCGATAAGGGTGAAACTCCGGAAATCTTCAAGTCATTTGCAAGAAAAGCTCAAAGGGAATACAATTCCCAAATCGTGAAGATCCGGAGTGACAACGGCACCGAGTTCAAAAATATGAAGATTGAAGAATGGTGCGATGAAGAAGGAGTCAAACATGAGTTTTCCGCCACCTACACGCCTCAACAAAATGGAGTGGTGGAAAGAAAGAACAAGACACTCATCACCCTAGCAAGTGCAATGTTGGATGATTATGGCACGTCCGAGAAGTTTTGGGCGGAAGCAATCAACACGGCGTGTCATGCATCCAACCGAGTGTATCCTCACCGACTCCTCAAGAAAACTCCATATGAGCTCATCATCGGGAGGAAACCAAATATATCATACTTTCGAGTCTTTGGTTGCAAATGCTTCATTTATAAAAAGAAAAGGCTCGGTAAGTTTGAAAATAGATGTGATGAAGGTTTCTTTCTTGGTTATGCATCAAACTCCAAAGCATACAGAGTATTCAATCAAACCTCCGGGTTAGTTGAAGAAACATGTGATGTGGAGTTTGATGAATCTAATGGCTCCCAAGAGGAGGTTGTTGGCTATGAAAATGTAGGGGATGAAGAGATTGAAGAAGTCTTAAAGAAGATGTCCATTGGGGATATCAAGCCGGAGGAGGTGCATGAAGACAATGATCAAGGGGGAGTAAATTCCTCATCTTTGGCAAACACCTCCACGGCACCCCAAGTGGATGAAGATCAAGATAAAGTTGATCCACTACCTCAAAGAAAATGTGTCAACGCCAACACCCCAAGTCCAAGAATAAGAAGAGCAAAATATTCCACCACAAGCACAAGTCACTCATGATCCACCCCAACAAGCATCCACGCAAATACCGCTAGTGAAGTATGGTCGCATCTTCAAGGATCATCCAATTGGTCAAATCATTGGTAGTCCTTCCAAAGGAGTAAGAACTCGCTCTAAGTATGCTTCATTTTGCGAACATCACTCGTTTGTTTCTTATATTGAACCCACTAGTATAGAGGAAGCACTTGAGGACTCGGATTGGGTGATGGCCATGCAAGAAGAGTTGAACAATTTCACCCGCAATGAAGTATGGGTCCTCGAAGCTCCTCCGAAAGATAAGAACATCATCGGCACAAAGTGGGTCTTTCGAAACAAGCAAGATGAACATGGGGTGGTGGTACGCAACAAAGCAAGACTTGTGGCAAAAGGATTTTCTCAAGTCGAAGGTTTGGATTTTGGTGAAACTTTTGCACCGGTCGCAAGACTTGAAGCTATCCGCATTCTTCTTGCTTACTCTTCACATCATAATATTAAGTTATATCAAATGGATGTGAAAAGTGCTTTCTTAAATGGCTTTATTAACGAACTTGTGTATGTTGAGCAACCTCCCGGGTTTGAAGATCCGAGAAATCCCAACCATATTTATAGGTTGCACAAGGCACTCTACGGGCTCAAACAAGCTCCAAGGGCTTGGTATGAGAGGCTTCGTGACTTCCTAATCATGCAAGGCTTCAAGATCGGGAGGGTGGACACCACTTTGTTCACAAAAGACGTCAACGGGGATCTTTTCATTTGTCAAATTTATGTTGACGATATTATCTTTGGCTCAACTAATGATTTATTAAGCTATGAGTTTGCTACCATGATGTCTAGAGAATTCGAGATGTCCATGATTGGCGAATTGACTTTCTTCCTTAGTTTTCAAGTCAAACAAATGAAAGAAGGGACATTCATCTATCAAGAAAAATATACTAAAGATATCTTGAAGAAATTCAAGATGGATGAATGCAAGCCAATTAAGACTCCTATGGCTACAAATGGGCATCTCGACTTGGATGTGGACGGTAAACCTATTGATCAATCCCTCTATCGTTCTATGATAGGGTCTTTGCTTTACCTTACCGCATCTAGACCCGATATAATGTTCAGTGTGTGCTTGTGTGCCCGTTTTCAAGCTAACACTAAGGAATCACACCTTTCTGCTGTGAATAGGATCCTTCGGTATCTCAAGCACACTCCTAGCATAGGCTTGTGGTACCCCAAAGGCGCTAGCTTAGATCTCTTGGGTTACTCGGATTCGGATTTTGCCGGAAGCCGTGTGGATCGCAAGAGTACCTCCGGGGGTTGCCACTTGCTTGGGCGTTCTCTAATTTCTTGGTCGAGTAAGAAGCAAAATTCTGTGGCTTTGTCCACCGCGGAAGCGGAATATATAGCAGCCGGTGCATGTTGTGCCCAAATTCTATATATGAAGCAAACCCTTTTGGACTTTGGTGTGAAACTAGGAAGAATACCACTCCTTTGTGACAATGAAAGTGCCGTAAAAATTGCCAAGAATCCGGTTCAACACTCTCGCACAAAGCACATTGATATTCGCCATCATTTCTTGCGTGATCACGAAGCCAAGGGGGACATTTCCCTTCAAGGTGTGAGATCCGAGGAGCAATTGGCGGATATTTTCACAAAACCTTTAGACGAGAGTACCTTTGTTAGGCTAAGAAATGAGCTTAATGTATTAGATGCGGCAAACGTCATGTAAGTTGCCAGGTCATATAGAAAAATGCATACATATAGGACACTTGTCTAACCATGGTAAGATAGTGATGAGCAAGAGTTTAGCTAGAGGTGGTGGTCCACTTGTTTTCCTCTAGGCTTGTAGAAAGGCTCATCATGAAGAAGCTTTCCGTGGGATCAAACTTGACAAGTAGAATTTAAATTCTCGCTATGCATTTCTTGTCATATAGTTGTGCACTTCATGTTTATCTTTCTCTCGCATGCGGTTGTAGTTTGCATTATCATTGCATGCGTAAGGGTCACAAAGGAGATCATTTGATGAAAATAAGACTTGTTTTACGTACAAGATCTCAATTCATGAGAAGTGAAAAGAGTAAAGTGTTAGGTGCGTTATTGCCTTGTGAGCAATGTCGTGATGAGTATGAAGCTTTCTTTCTTCAATATTCCTACGACATAGCTCATACATTTTAATTTGGCGCTTTGTCTCTCTTGCGACTTCCCCTTGATTTTTGAAAAGAAAATTATTTAAGCTAGCAAGCTATCCTATTTATTTTGAGGGGTAAAGTCGCCTATGCAAGTCCATTAACTTGAGTTTAGTTGAATTTTATAAGTTTATTGGACTTAGCATAGAAAAGTAAGCTGAGAGAGGGTTTTTGGATTCACCGGTTAAACCGACGTTCAATGGATCTATACCCATCGGTTTAACCGGCGTTACTAAGTGTCAGATTCAGCTCAGTCATTTCAGGCGTTCAACCGGTGTATACAAAGTTCGCAGCATCGGATCAACTGGTGAACAGATCACAAATTTGACCTAAAAATCAACTGTTATTTGCATCGTTCAACCGACGAGTTCATTTGTGGAAGCATCGGTTCAACCGGCGTACAGATGCAGATTTGGCAGAGTCTCTGGTAAACTACACCGACGCAATCAACCGGCGTTCAAAACCTAAGCGTCGGATCAACCGGCGATAAGAAAAATTGCGGGGTCCACATGTCATATTACTCTCTTGCCCGACTCGCTACCAACTGTTCACTTTCGCCGTTCCTGCCGTCTTTTCGTCTTCACTCGCCCGCTCCCGTCACCGCCGCCGTCGTCCGCCGCTGTCACCGTCCGCCGCCGTCGCCATCCGCCGCCGCTCGCCGTCCGCTCATCGCCGCCCGCCGCATTCCCGCGCCGGCGCCCGTACGCGCCCACTCTCCCTCGCGTCGTCGCCTGCGCCCGCGCCGCCGCCACCGCCTTCCACCCCGCTGCCGCCTGCGGCCGCGCCGTCGCCACCACCACAGCGCCGCCTTGCAGCTCCACCGCGCGCCACCTGCACCGCATTGCACCACCACCACCGCAGCGCCGCCCGTACGTCACTGTGCCGGCCGTGCATCCTGTGACACCTGCACGCCACCGCGTCGCCGCATCCTTGTTACTTCCAGAGTCGTGATGGGTCGTGACAAGAGGAAGGGGAAGGAGATAGTGGTCGAGGAGCCCGCTCGCAAGCGGACTCGCGCAGCGAGAGAGGCCGAGAGGGCCGAGATGGTGGCTAAGGCCGCCGAGGAGCAGGCGTCAGGCCGTGCTCGTCCGTTCGCGATCAGAGCTACGCCAGCTAGGGGCAGAGGCAGAGGCAGAGGGATGGGCAGAGTCCGAGGTGCCAGGGCCACCAGAGCCGCAGCAGCAGCAGCAGAGTCAGAGCAGTCACTTTCAGCGGCAGAGTCCGATTCAGATTCAGATACAGTGCAGTCCGAGCAGTCTCAGGGGCAGGACACTCCGTCACCAGTTCTACGACGTTCTGGCCGCACCCGGCAGACGTCTCCCGCAGGTGACACTTCACCTGCGACCGAGCGTCGCACCGGACCGAGGACGCGAGGAGGCCACCAGCCACAGGAGCCTCGCAGGTCCACCGCAGCAGCAGCAGCAGCTCGTCGAGCCGAGGCCCTAGCGGCCGAGCGCGCAGTGTTCCGCATGGACACTGTCGTGCATCTGGAGCCAGGTGTGCTGCTCCAGAACTTAACCAAGGCCAATGCGGCAAAGGTCAAGAGGCTCAGGTGGAGTGTACAGGAGGAGGAGTGGTTCCCGGTGACACGTGACAGCAGGGTTGATCGCAGATTCTGGACACTCCTTCAGGCCAGTTTCTACGAGACCTATCAGAGGCGGGGCCACAGGATCTTTCCTCACAGAGTTCTTGACTGGGTATCTTTGAGGACAGCTGCAGGGGGAGCCGATGTCAGGGAGCACTTTACTCACTTCAGGGGTCTGCCCAGGTTGCTCTCGATTGAGAGGAACAGATATATTGAGGATTGGGTCAGAGTCTTTTATGCCACAGCATGGATTGCCCCAGAGCGCAGAGCAGTACATTTCATGTTTGGAGGCCAGGTGTTTGGTTTGTCCAGAGCGACACTTGCAGGGATCCTTGGAGTTGACCTAGTTGACGTCTCTCTGCATGAGATGGTCTACGGTGATGCAGATCCACCTCGCAGGGCCATGATTGGCGGGATTGCACCTTCTCACGAGGCGATCTCACAGTGCTTCCGCCAGCCCTTTCCAGCCTCCTACGCCAGAGTCCCCAGCCTGCTGACCCCAGAGGCTTACGCAGTTCACATGGCACTCCGGAGGACGTTGCTCCTGAGGAGTGGCTACCCAGAGGGGTTCACAGGTCTGCAGCAGCTACTGCTTCTTCACATTCTCACTCACGAGCCGTTCGATATTGTTGACTTTATTCTGGCTGAGATTGAGGATGTCATCACTGACGGGATGGGCGTTGTACGACAGTTTCCTTATGCTCACTGGATCAGCTTCATTTGTTCTATGATCGTGCCAGCTGAGTCACCCGTCAGTGCAGTTTACAGGCAGGACGAGGTTCCATGGTTTCTAGTTTACCGTCCGACAGCACCCTCAGACAGGAGGAGAGGGAGACAGGCCGATCGTGCTGCCATGGCACGGCTGTCACCTGAGGTTCAGGCCCGTGTTGCACAGGAGGATGAGGTACTGCTCGCCGCAGAGGCACAGCTTCCCGGAGGAGATGATGAGATACATTGGTCAGATCTTGAGTCAGACTCCTCCGAGGACGAGGAATACTTCCCTGCACCTGCTCCAGCGAGTCACGATCACGAGGCAGGAGGTTCCTGTAAGTGCAATCAAGCTCTTTGTGGGTTTTGGTGTTGATGACCACCTAATTAGGGAACTAATGAGATTCATCGAGATGATATGCAGGAAATTTAAAAAGAGGATGATGTACAGGTTGGAGGATTCCCCAAATTGATATGATGGCTATCTTGACTCATGAAGGCTTAATTTATTTTATATTTTGAATATTGAGTTTAAGGAAAGCCGTACTATAAAGAGGGATCCAAGAACTACTGTCCAACTGTTGAACCAAATGCTCAAATTCTGAAAACCACATCCTCATACTCAACCAAAACAGCCAGCAAAATTTCACATTCAGCAGAGTTGTTTTGATGGGTGCGGCAGTGCTGCACTTAATGTACCGCTGGGACCAGAGGGGTATAAATTCCCCAACGGTTACAGACCTCAAAAGAGTGCTTCCCAACGTTCATATTCGCAGAAGACAGAACCAGAGCTCTTCTCTCTCTCCTCCATTGCTCCCACCTCTTCCCCCAAGCGGATCTCCACATCCCACCACCAAATCTTGAGGGAAAAGGCAGCAAACTTCGATTGGAGAGCAGATCTACTGTTTCCCCCACTCAAAAGAGCATTTGGTTCACGTTTGGCCAGCGGATCTAGGGTCTGTTACTCTTGGAGTTCGCTCCTAGCCGGCTAGTGGTCGCCCTCGAGCTTGCCCCTTCGTGTGGCAGCCTTGGGAGGTCTGTAACTTTCCCTTGCAGCTAGTAAAATCACTCCTCATCTCAAGAGTTCACCCTCTTGACTTGAGAACGAGGAAGGGCCGACCTTTGTGGTGAAGCCCAAGCCTTTTGTGGCAGCCTCAACAACGTGGACTTAGGCCAGCCTTTGTGGCGACGCCGAACCACGGGATAAATCCTTGTCTTGCGTGCTGATTTACTTTATTGGTTAGTTTCGTTCTTGTTCAAGGTTTGAGGCCGATCTATTTATCTACTGCCGTGTTCCCTGTTCTAGTTCCATATATGTGTTGCTGACACCTGCAGGAAGCCTAGGAATTAACTCGATCTATTTTTGTTTCAGCAGTTTTTGAATTCTGTAATTTGTGTTCTGTCTGAGCACGGCAGTGCCACACTCGGCACGGCAGTGCCGCACTCTCCTCTAACAAGAATTTGGAGTTGAGTTTTTGCAGGCCTATTCACCCCCCCCCTCTAGGCCTCTTTACTGGTCCAGTGATCCTACAAGTGGTATCAGAGCCGCGTTGCTTCGTATACGCTTCACCGCGTGAAGTATGGAGACCGGTGGAGGTTCGAGGAAGATCGGTGGCAAGGGAAAAGAAGTTCGCATGGAGGATGTTGGTAGTAGTAGTGAGTTGTCACTATCTACAGCCAGCAACACCACTCTCAAGGATGCTCCCGAAGGAAACACCACCGATGCTACGAGAAGAAAAGAAAGAAAAGAAAGAAGAGAAGCAAAACTCAAGAAAAGAGAGGAGCGTGAGCAAGAAAAGAAGCTTCAAGAGAAGCTGAGCCGCAAGGAAGCTAGAAGAATCACAAGAGAAGAAAGAGCCAAGAGAAGAGAAGAAAGGGTCAAGAAGGTGCATGAAGCATCATCAAGTGAACTATCATCTAGTTCGGATGATGGTGATGATGATGTATCATACCATGTCTCTAAGGACAGCAAGAAGGGTGAGAAGAAGAAGAAGGATGAGAGCAGCAGCAACAAGAATAAATACTCCGCTGTATCCTTCAATTATTCTTCTTATTTCACTAACCGCGATAAGAAGTCTTTCATTAATGTACCCGCGGGCAAGTTGCCTCATTTTGATGGGACCAACTTTGCCAAGTGGAAGCACTTAATGAGAGCCTATCTTATTGGCCTTCACCCCGGTCTTTGGGAAATTGTGTGCAGTGGTTTTGAAGGACCGGAGGATCCCGAAGCTCCCACAAATGATGAGCTAGCTGCTGTCCATCTCAACGGCCAAGCTACAAGCATTCTTCTTAGCGCCTTGGATGGAAATGAGTACAATAGAGTGATGAATGTTGATGTTGCAAAACAGATTTGGGACACTTTGCATCTAGCACATGAAGGTGTTGATAAAGTGAGAAAAGCAAAGATTGATTTGTTGATGGCCAAGCTCAACCGGTTTGTCATTGTTGATGGAGAAGGACCACAAGAGATGTTTGATAGGTTGATGATTTTGGTGGGCAAGATTAGAGGCTATGGTGGTGATGAGCTTGATGACCACAAGGTAGTGAAGATTATGTTAGAAGCTTACTCACCGAGAAATGAGACCGTAGTCACCTTGATTAGAGACAAGAAGAAGTTTGAGCACTTCACTCCCAATGATGTGCTTGGAAGACTTTTGACATTTGATATGCAAAGAGAAGAAGCAAATGAGAGAAGAAAGCTTGGTGAGCTGCAAGCAAGGTTGGATGGCATGAAAATCAAAGATGTAGCTCTCAAGGCCAACAAATCAAGCAAACAAGGCTGTTCAAGCAAGGCAAAGGGCAGCAAGCAAACTTCTACTTCTCAGCCCAAGAAAGAGAAGGAAATGCAACAAAATGATGATCCAACTTCCTCCTCAAGCGAAGAAGAAGACCATGGGGCAGATTTCAAGAAGATAGATGATATGGCACTATTCATCAAGAAGTATCACAAAGGGCTGAAATCAAATGGGTACAAGCTTGTGCAAAGAAGGTTCCCAAACAAGAAGAAACGGACTTGCTACAAGTGTGGCAGCACCGAGCACTTCATAGCAAATTGTCCTTATGAGAAGAAAAGTAACAACTACAAGAAGGACAATCATGAAAGCAAGCATGAGCACAAACAAGAGTATAAGAGAAAGAAGAAGCCTATGGGAGAAGCACACATTGGGCATGAATGGGATTCGAGTAAGGAGTCAAGTGAAGAGGATATGAAGATTGCAACCGTAGCCATCCAAAAGACGTCCTCAACACCAAGGCTCTTCAACAACATGTCCGATGATGATGACTACCACTCTCACGTTTGTCTTATGGCAAAAGGTGAGAAGGTAAAACTGAAAGCCACATCTCCTCCCTCACCATCTCTTGGTGATATCTCTAGTGAACTTAGTGATAGCTCTAGTGAAGATGATGTCTCTAGTGATGAGGAACTAAATGAGATAACTAGAAAACTAGACCCTTCAACTAAAATCTTCATCATTAAAACTTTGGAGGACTTAGAGAGTGTACAAGCTGAGCTAGCAGCTAGAGATGATGATCTCTTAGCACAAGAAAAGATGTACATTGCTTGCAAGGAAGCTCTTGCATTAGAGAGAAGTGAGGTGTCCTCTTTGCGCAAAGCTTTGGCTAATGAGCAAAGAGAACATGTTCTCACAAAGAAGGCAAATATTGCACTCAATGACAAGTATTGTGTCTTAGATGAAAAGCACAAGGACCTTGAGATGCAATATAACCTTCTTTGGGAGAGCACCTCACATCCTTCTAAAGCAAAGGACACCTCTACTCCCTCCACTAGTCAAGATTGTGGAAAATGTCATAATGTTGATTTGAATATCTATTCCACTAACCTTGCAAACATGGAGGCAATGAGAAAGGAGATTATTAGGCTCAATGCTATGCTGAACAAAAGTGGCAAAGATGAACAAAAGAGGCCAAAATACAAGGATGGGAGATTACCTCACATCAAAAATGGACTTGGTCATGAAAGGGGTAACAAAACCAATGGTCGCAAAGTGATCAATGGTTTTGAGTGTGTTCAGTTCATCAGCAAAGGGAAGATAGGTACAGATAGACCTGCACAGTGTGTGACACAAAAGCCAACCCGAGCAGCACAGCCTGTCAAGCGCAGCAGTGCTGCTGTGAAGGGCGGCAGTGTCACGACCCCAAGAAAGGGGAAGGTCACCTACTTTTCCTTTGCTCATGATAAGCCCAAGAAGCAGGTCTACAAAGTGAAGAATGAGCCCCAGAAGTCGAAAAATACCATCTGGACCACCCCAAACAGATATTCTTATCAACCGAAGGCTCATGCATATAGACAAAGCTTGAGTTCATGCTTTGTGCTGAAGAAAAACAGCAAGGGGGAGGTGTATGCCAAATATGTTGGCAAGGACAGAAATATTTATATTAACACCTCTATTTGGGTTCCTAAGATTCTTGTTACTAATATGCAAGGCCCCAAAAATATTTGGGGACCTAAATCAAGGAACTAAATCTGTTTTGTAGGCATACTCCTCCGGTGGATCAAGTTGGGTGCTTGACAGCGGATGTACAAATCATATGACCGGAGAAAGGAGTATGTTCTCATCATATTCCCCAACTACAGATTCTAGTGAGAATATTATTTTTGGTGATAACTCAAAGGGGGATGTGATTGGTCTTGGTAAAGTTGCTATTACACTTGAGCATTCAATTTCTGATGTTTTACATGTTGATTCGTTGAGTTACAATTTGTTGTCGGTTTCACAACTTTGTGAGAAAGGCTTCAATTGTCTCTTTACGGATAAGGGTGTGGAAGTCTCTAGTAGGGAGGATTCCTCTATTGTCTTCACAGGTCACCTCAAGAACAAGCTCTACTTAGTTGATTTCAACAAAAGTGAGCCTACGCTTGAGACCTGTTTAGTGGCAAAATCTAGCATGGGTTGGTTATGGCATCGCCGACTAGCTCATGTTGGGATGAGGAACTTGGCCAAACTACAAAAGGACAACCACATTCTTGGACTAACCAATATTGACTTTGACAAAGACAGGATTTGTAGCGCTTGCCAAGCCGGAAAGCAAGTAGGCGTACCTCACCCACCAAAGAGCATCATGACCACCACTCAACCTTTGGAGTTGATTCATATGGATCTCTTTGGACCGGTTGCCTACCTTAGCATCGGGGGTAACAAATACGGATTAGTTATTGTTGATGATTATTCCCGTTTCACTTGGGTATTCTTTGTCTTTGATAAGTGCCAGGTACAGGACAAGGTAAAGACATTTGTAAGAAGGGCACAAAAGGAATTCGGTCTCCCTATCAAGAAAGTGAGAAGCGACAATGGGACCGAATTTAGAAATACCCAAGTTGAAGAATTTCTTGATGATGAGGGCATCAAGCATGAGTTTTCAACCCCATACACCCCTCAACAAAATGGTGTAGTAGAGAGGAAGAATAGGACACTCATTGATATGGCAAGGACGATGCTTAATGAGTACAAGACGTCGGACATCTTTTGGTGTGAAGCCGTCAACACCGCTTGTCATGCTATCAACCGCCTCTACTTACACAAGAAACTTAAGAAGACTTCATATGAACTTCTCACCGGTAACAAACCAAAGGTATCATACTTTAGAGTGTTTGGGTGCAAATGCTTCATTCTAAACAAAAGGCCCCGAACCTCTAAATTTGCACCTAAAGTTGATGAAGGCATTCTTCTTGGTTATGGATCAAATGAGCATGCCTATCGTGTCTTCAACAAAACCTTGGGTAGAGTTGAAGTCACAATAGATGTGACATTTGATGAATCTAACGGCTCTCAAGTAGAGCAAGTTGATTCAAGTGTTGTAGGAAAGGAGGATCCACCATGTGAGGCAATCAAGCAATTGACCATCGGTGATATTAGGCCACAAGAAGTTCAGGCCACAGACGAGGAGGATCCACAAGCTGTTGCTGCACAAGATTCCGCTGACGTACTCGATGACCAAGTGCAGCACACTCCTGCTGGAAATCAGCAGAGCGGCAGTGCCGCACTTAGGAGCGGCAGTGCTGCTCCCTCTACCTCGGCAACAGCTTCACCAACTCCTGCACCATCAATTCAGGGGGTCAATCTTGATCCCATATTTGAAGAAGAAGAAGCTGAAGGTGAAGAAGAAGAAGAAGATGTTGAGCATCCTAAACTACGCCAAATCATTCAACGGGATCACCCTATTGACAACATTATTGGAAGCATCCGAAGGGGAGTAACAACAAGATCACATTTGGCAAGTTTCTGCCAACACTACTCTTTTGTGTCACCCAAGGAACCAACCAAGATTGAAGATGCTCTAAAGGATCCAGATTGGGTTTTGGCAATGCAAGAAGAGCTCAACAACTTTGAGAGAAATCAAGTGTGGAGCTTGGTAGAAAGACCCAAGACCAACATCATCGGCACCAAGTGGGTTTTCCGCAACAAGCAAGATGAGAATGGCGTGGTGACAAGGAACAAGGCAAGATTGGTAGCTCAAGGCTTCACTCAAGTTGAGGGCTTGGACTTTGACGAAACATATGCACCGGTGGCAAGGCTTGAAGCAATCCGGATACTCTTAGCCTTTGCTGCTCATCATGACTTCAAGTTATACCAAATGGATGTCAAAAGTGCATTTCTCAATGGTCCAATTCATGAATTGGTATATGTGAGGCAGCCACCAGGATTTGAAGATCCCAAGTTCCCCGACCACGTCTTCAAGCTCCATAAGGCGCTCTATGGGCTTAAGCAAGCTCCAAGAGCATGGTATGAATGCCTTAAGGATTTCTTACTCAAACAAGGCTTTGAAATAGGCAAAGCCGATCCTACACTCTTTACACATAAAGTTGGCAATGATTTATTTGTGTGCCAAATATATGTCGATGACATAATATTTGGTAGTACTAATCATGTGTATGTTGAAGAGTTTAGTAGGACCATGATAAAGAGATTTGAGATGTCTATGATGGGTGAACTCAAGTTCTTCCTTGGATTTCAAATCAAGCAATTGAAGGAAGGGACATTCGTATGCCAAACCAAGTACACCCAAGATATGTTAAAGAAATTTGACATGGTGAATGCAAAGCCAATCAAAACTCCCATGCCAAGCAATGGACATCTTGATCTTGATGAAGAAGGAGCACCCGTGGAGACCAAGGTATATCGTTCCATGATAGGCTCTTTACTTTATCTTTGTGCATCTAGGCCCGACATTATGCTTAGTGTGTGCATGTGTGCTAGATTTCAAGCTAACCCGAAAGAGTGCCATTTAACGGCTGTTAAGAGAATCTTGAGATATTTAGTGCACACTCCTAACCTTGGCTTGTGGTATCCCAAGGGCTCTAAGTTCAATCTACTTGGGTATTCGGATTCCGATTACGCCGGTTGCAAAGTAGATAGAAAAAGCACTTCGGGGACTTGTCAATTCCTTGGACGGTCCCTAGTGTCTTGGAGCTCTAAGAAGCAAAATTGTGTAGCCCTTTCCACTGCCGAGGCCGAGTATGTTGCAGCCGGTGCATGCTGTGCTCAACTACTTTGGATGAAGCAAACCTTAAAAGATTTCGGATGTCAATACTCAAAAATCCCACTCTTGTGTGACAATGAAAGTGCTATCAAACTTGCAAACAATCCTGTAGCACACTCTCGCACCAAACATATTGACATCCGTCATCACTTCTTGAGAGACCACGAACTTAAAGGAGATATCGAAATTCGCCATGTGAGCACCGAAAAACAACTAGCCGATATCTTCACTAAACCTCTTGATGAGTCAAGGTTTTGTGCTTTGCGCAGTGAGCTAAATATACTTGATTCTCGTAACGTGGTTTGAACTCCTGCACACCTTTGAGTGATCAACTAGCATGTGTAGGAAAAGAATTTTAAAATAAAACATCATATTGGGTTTCAAAACTAGTTCCAAAGTTTCTGACCATAGCTTGTATTGATTATTTGTTTCTGGTCATGAAATTTGGAAAATATAGGTCCATATCTAAGATAGGAAGAGTCACCTAGATGGTAGCTAAAACTGGTCACACTGGGCAGGTGCGGCAGTGCCGCTCCTAGTGCGGCAGTGCCGCACTTACGGTTTTCTATTAAAAATTTACCCGTGACTTATTCTCTCTGTGGGGGCCCGTTTTTATTCTTTCCTATCTACTCTGGCCCCGCAGTAACTCTTCCTCTCTCTCTCTCTTCTCCCCGTCGCCCGTGACCGTGTGCTCTCTCTCCCTCTCGCGCGCACACGGGGTGACGGCCGCCGCGCGCCCTGCCACAGCAGTGCTACGCCGCCCCTGGGTGTCCTCCTGCTCGACAGCACCCAAGGGCTAGGGTTCCTGGCCGGACCCCTTCTCTCCTTTCCTCTCCATTCCACGCGGGCAGTCAAGGTAAAACCCTAACCAAATCTGTTTGTGTCTGATCTATGCAATGAGATGTTCCTGCTCTCGGATTTCTGTTTCTAGATACAATGTGGGGTATTTAGAATTGATTTTGATGGTTTAAATTGAATCAATTTGGTGTTCCATGATTTGGAAGAAAAAGGGGGAGGGCGGCAGTGCTGCCCAAGGCAGAACATCAATGTTCTGTGTTGATTCAAACAGCAATTTACCCCTCTTTCATCCACGTCATTGATAACCAAATAGATTGGATTTACTCTTTACAAAGTCAAGTCTTTATTTCTCATGTTTATTCTCTCAAATTCGTGAGCAAACATCATAACTTTTAGACTGTGATTCAGAGATTTTGGTAAAGAAAAGATGGAACTTGGAGATGATCAGAGAGGCAAGAGAAAGCCAATTAGAAAGCAGCTTGCTCGCAGAGGCAGGGGGAGGGGATCCAGCAGCAGTGCAGCCCCTCGAGAGTCAGTTGACAGGGAAACTCATAGGCAGAACATGCATCAGGAGAATTTACAGCAGCAGATTGGGTACACCATCCCTACTGAAGGTGATCAAGGCACTCCTCTTCACCTTGCAAATGCTAACATTGGATACATGGTCTTAAGAACAGAAGAATTTAACCTCACAGCTCCAAAGAATGCAGCAAATCACCGTTTTGAAAGCTATTACAGAAAATTCAAGGAAGTGGCAGATGCTAGAGAGATCAATATTTATACAAATCCAAAGAGTCTAGTTGTTGATCATAGATTTTGGGATGGGTTCCATTCCAACTTCTATGCTTCTGTCATTTTTGACTGTAAGAAGAGTAAGATTTGCAAGATGCACTATATTGACTGGGCAGCTATGAGAGACAAAAATGAACCCGAGTTCAATGCTGCAATTAACACTTGTGAAAAATATGAGTTGACTAACATCATGGGTTTCAGGTATAATTGGAATGTGGAAATTCTTGCTCAGTTTCATTCCACATACTTTTGGAACAGAGATTCAGATGAGATCCACTGGATGACTGATGGCAGACATTACCGTGTTAGCTTTATCACTTTCTGTCAGATTCTTGGTTTTGGGCAGATGCACAGGACTTACTCCAGAATTCACCAAGATAATTCTTTCAGGATCAGTGACATTAGCCATTGTTGGAGAGACCCCAACCAGGCAGATGGCAAGAGAAGTGGTCTGAAAAGCTACTATTATGTCATGAACAACCTTCTGAGGAACACCATTGATCCTAAGGATGGAGCAGCTTCAGATATTTGTGGTTTTGTGAGGAACTTGCTTGCTCGTTTTCCTGATGGTGAGAAATTCAATGTTGGTAGGTTCATTTGGGTGCAGCTAGCTTATGCTATGGATGATGCTAGGAGGAGTCTGCCCTATGCTCCCTATCTTATGTTCATGATTGAGAGGGTCTCTGGTTATATTTTTCCTAAGGATGGTTTCCACACCGTCTATAATATTGAGAAGACCCAGTCTTATGCAGCAGCCACAGAGACAGTTGGTGGCACCTCCAGGGGTCGTGAGGACATTCCTGAGAGTTCTCACTCTAGGTCTCGCTCTAGGAGCAGTGGCAGAGGACTGAGTAGCACTGTTAAGGCTTGGATGAGAGCTATCTTTGGACATTGCTCTTATGCTTCTCAGACAGCCTATGACACCAGGATGGAGCTCAGAGAGTCAATCAGACAGACCAGAGAGCGTGCTGGGCTTGCACCATTTCCACCTGCTCCTGTCCCACCTCAGTTTGAGTTGCCTGATCTTTCTGGGACAGAGCAGAGCAGTGACTCAGGACAGCATTCCAGTGATGATGATGAGTGATTCCTCTATATTCTCTTCTCTTTTTGGTACTTGATGCCAAAGGGGGAGAAAATTAGAGGGGTCAAACCTTTTTTCGATGATGTGTCCATGCTGCAGCTGCGCTTCATGTCATAACCGATGAGAGCAGATGTTAGGTTGTGAGTTTGAGAGACGATCAAAACTCTATTTGTGTAATATTGCTACCTATTTGACTCCATCTATATCGGTTTGTGTGCTGTAGTGTACTTCATATTTATACTAGGGATATTATCTATCGTACATGTCTTGCTGTGAAATTTTCATGTTGATCTGACTGATGCAAATGAGTGCGGCAGTGCTGCACTTCTGTTCAGCAGTGCTGCACCCCATTGCAACAGCCAGATTCTGTTATGCTCTGAACTGTCACATGCATCACGTATTATTATTTTGACACAGTGTTCAGCATCCCACAGCAGGCATGGATGTAGGGGGAGCCCCCAAATCACATCTAAATATATGAACTTTGACCTTTATGTCAAAATTGGAATTCAAATCCAACTCATATATTTAGGGGGAGGCTCCTACATCCATTTCTCGAAAAAGTCTCAGTGTTAGTTTATACTTTTGTAAGCTCTAATTGGGTTGTCATCAATCACCAAAAAGGGGGAGATTGTAAGTGCAATCAAGCTCTTTGTGGGTTTTGGTGTTGATGACCACCTAATTAGGGAACTAATGAGATTCATCGAGATGATATGCAGGAAATTTAAAAAGAGGATGATGTACAGGTTGGAGGATTCCCCAAATTGATATGATGGCTATCTTGACTCATGAAGGCTTAATTTATTTTATATTTTGAATATTGAGTTTAAGGAAAGCCGTACTATAAAGAGGGATCCAAGAACTACTGTCCAACTGTTGAACCAAATGCTCAAATTCTGAAAACCACATCCTCATACTCAACCAAAACAGCCAGCAAAATTTCACATTCAGCAGAGTTGTTTTGATGGGTGCGGCAGTGCTGCACTTAATGTACCGCTGGGACCAGAGGGGTATAAATTCCCCAACGGTTACAGACCTCAAAAGAGTGCTTCCCAACGTTCATATTCGCAGAAGACAGAACCAGAGCTCTTCTCTCTCTCCTCCATTGCTCCCACCTCTTCCCCCAAGCGGATCTCCACATCCCACCACCAAATCTTGAGGGAAAAGGCAGCAAACTTCGATTGGAGAGCAGATCTACTGTTTCCCCCACTCAAAAGAGCATTTGGTTCACGTTTGGCCGGCGGATCTAGGGTCTGTTACTCTTGGAGTTCGCTCCTAGCCGGCTAGTGGTCGCCCTCGAGCTTGCCCCTTCGTGTGGCAGCCTTGGGAGGTCTGTAACTTTCCCTTGCAGCTAGTAAAATCACTCCTCATCTCAAGAGTTCACCCTCTTGACTTGAGAACGAGGAAGGGCCGACCTTTGTGGTGAAGCCCAAGCCTTTTGTGGCAGCCTCAACAACGTGGACTTAGGCCAGCCTTTGTGGCGACGCCGAACCACGGGATAAATCCTTGTCTTGCGTGCTGATTTACTTTATTGGTTAGTTTCGTTCTTGTTCAAGGTTTGAGGCCGATCTATTTATCTACTGCCGTGTTCCCTGTTCTAGTTCCATATATGTGTTGCTGACACCTGCAGGAAGCCTAGGAATTAACTCGATCTATTTTTGTTTCAGCAGTTTTTGAATTCTGTAATTTGTGTTCTGTCTGAGCACGGCAGTGCCACACTCGGCACGGCAGTGCCGCACTCTCCTCTAACAAGAATTTGGAGTTGAGTTTTTGCAGGCCTATTCACCCCCCCCCTCTAGGCCTCTTTACTGGTCCAGTGATCCTACAGTTCCGGAGAGCCAGCTCCAGTGTCAGCTGATGCTGCTACCACAGTTTCAGGGTCTCAGGTGTCTCAGCCGTCTGAGCTCACCGCACTTCTGCAGCAGCTGGTCACACAGCAGAGAGAGGACCGCCGTGCACAGGAGGAGGCCAGAAGAGCCCATGAGGCCCAGCTTGCAGAGATACAGAGAGAGGCCGCCCGAGAGCGAGCTGCTACAGAGGAGCGTTTTGTCGGCCTCATTGACAGAGTATCTCAGAGGACAGACGCTCAGTTTCAGCAGATGCAGCAGGGCATGATGGCGATGTTCGGGATGATTTCACAGTTATATTCTCACACCGGACTCGCCCCACAGCAGCCAGGACAGTCAGGCCTTCAGGGCGCTGGAGCACCACCACTTGCAGTTACACCAGCTCCAACCTCCACTGCTCCAGTTTCTTCCGCGACCCCGGAGACCATGTTCTCGTTGTCAGCACTACTTGGGTCTGCGAGTCGTCCACTCTTCTCTCCACTGCCTGCGATCTCACTCTTCCAGGAGTCACCCTCAGCAGTGTAGTCTGCCGGCCTCCCCGTCGTTCCACAGACACTACCTTCAGGGGGAGGAGGAGAGGTCTCTTTGGTTCAGCAGTCGTCACAGCCGGCAGCATCAGCACTCACTACTTCAGATGTTGACACATCTTCTGCTGAGCCGGCTACTACTTCGACGGACCTTCCTCCAGGCAGCGCCAGCACATGAGCCTCCACGACAGCTACTCCTCCAGTCAGCTCAGCGCCTGCCGGCAGTTCAGATCAGCAGCTCCCATCCGTCACCGAGGATCCACCGTCCGACGACGACGACGATGATGATGACCCGGATCGCTTCCTCGCCGTCCCTCGTCAGCCGGATCAGTAGCTCTCCTTTTTTGTGCTTTGATGCCAAAGGGGGAGAGGGAGTGAGAATCAGGGGGAGGGTAGCATTAGAGAGAGCTCGTGATCAGGACCTTGATGTTTCTTATTGATTATATTTGGTGTTAGTTCATGGATATGTACATTTGTCATTTGAGCATGCTGAGCTTTTGAGACATATCTATGGATTTCGTTTGAGCCATTGAGTTCCTTGATTCTCTTTTTTTCGAGTTTGCTTGTGTTTATTCGTACCTTATCTCTCTCGCTCTCTCGTTATTTATGTTTATGTTGTCATCAATCACCAAAAAGGGGGAGATTGTAAGCATCTAGGCCCTCAAGGTATGTTTCGGTGATTAATGACAACCATTATTGTGGCTAATGAGTTTGTGCAGATTTATAGATCATTATCGCTCATTTGGTTATATGTCAGAAGAGGCCCCTAATTTTCATTATTCAAAAAGGCGATATCGGCATTCAACTCAATAATATGTCAAGACTAAGGATCTTTCTAGTCCTAAGTGTCATAAGGTTGAGAAGGACACTTAGGTTAGTATAGGTTTTATAGTTTCGTAGTGATCGCACTATTAAGAGGGGTTTAGGATTAGTAACTTGAGCATGGACATGGTCATTTGAAAATGGATGCACACAATGGTCACTCAGGTTTCTAGAAGCTCAAATAAGTGGTTCTCAACTTATATCTCAAGAAATATTTGGATTTCATTCAAGACTCAAGTCAGAAAAGACAAAATCAGAAAAATCCTTAACACCGGTTTAACCGACGCCTCAAGTTTTCTATACGTCGGTTAAACGAGGTCAGCAGAGTCTGGACAAGTCTATACACCGGTTCAACCGACGATATTTAAATTTAACGTCGGTGCAGTTGTCCAGAAAATTGGTTTTCAGTTGATCAGTGGACAACTACACTCACCGGTTAAACCGACGCTATTTGAAATTGGACGTCGGTGCAGTTGTCCAGTGACTTGGTTTTTCAGTTGTTCAATGGATGACTACACTCACCGGTTAAACCGATGCAACGACGGTTAATCTGCCCAAGCTGTAACGGCTAGTTTTCAGAAGGGGCAGTTTACATTCACCGGTTAAACCGGCGATGGCTATTGGAGGGACGTCGGATTAACCGGCGCTACGCAGTTTTCTGGCAGCTTTTTCTCCAACGGCTCTATTCGTGTGAGCTGCCTATATATACCCCTCCAATGGGTCATTCTACCACTCTTGACACCAGGCAACATCCAAACACTTATACTATAGTCAAGAGCCACATTGAGCTTCATCTTTTCATACACTTGTTCATTCAATCATTCAAGAAGCAAGATTAAGGACTTGAGTAGAGAGAAGCTTGTGTGCATCCGTTCTTGGTGATCGGTTCTTGCTCAAGTGAAAGCCTTAGCTTGTTACTCTTGGTGATTGGCATCACCTAGGCGATCTTGGTGATCGAGGTGATTCTCGCGGAGCTTGCCAAGGATTGTGGAAGCCCGGAGAAGAAGATTGTACGTGGCTTGATCTCCACCACACCGGGATAGTGAACGGAGACTCTTAGTGAGCGCCCTCGTCTTGGTGACTTGGGAGGTGACAATACTCTTTGTGAGTGTCACAACGTGGATTAGGGGTGTGTGCCAACACATCGATACCACGGGAAAAAATCCGGCTGTCCCTTGTCCATTTTACTTATTCAAGCATTATCTTTCTTGCAAATATTTTCATGTGCTTGATTTAGTGATCATTACTTTGCTCTACCTTGCTAGGCAGTATCTCTTTTATCTTTCCTAGCTTGCATAGGTAGTTTAGTTACCCGGTTGGTGAATTGGTGCCTTTCTATTTTTGCATAGGTTAAGATTGCCTTATCTTGTTTTAAAAATTAAAAAAGGCCCAATTCACCCCCCCTCTTGGTCCATCGATCCTTTCAACCCGAAGCCTCCTGGCGGACAGTCCAGCGGACAGTCCGCCAGGAGCCTTCAGCCAGCAACATTCCTCTCTCATGTAACCTATCCAATTATTCAAATAACTTAGAGAGTATATTGGATGTATGATGTAGGACATTTGGAATATAATACATGTTTTTTCAAGAGAACATCATATAAAAATGATCATGTTAACCAATTCGATCCAAACGATCAAGAGAATTCAACATTTTCACAAACAAGGCATACATTATTTTGAAAATCATTTTGTTTCAAGAAGAAATTCTCCACTAGGCAAGCAGGTGTGTAACATTTCATTCAACACTCCTAGAGTCAATAATGTTTAGCTCATTTCTTAACTCACAAAATCTTTTCTCATCTAAGGGTTTGGTGAATATATCGGCAACTTGGTCGTTTGTTCTCACATGAGAGATCTCTATGTCTCCTTTAAGATTATGATCTCTCAAGAAATGATGCGGATATCTATGTGTTTGGTTCTAGAATGCTCACATGAATTTTCGGCTATTTTAATGGCGCTCTCATTGTCACATAGGAGAGGAACACGGTTAAAAGTAATAACCATAATCCTTTAGAGTTTGTCGCATCCACAAAAGTTGAGCACAACAATGTGCGGCTGCAACATACTCCGCTTCGGCCGTGGAAAGAGCAACGGAATTTTGTTTCTTAGATGCCCATGATACAAGGGACCTACCTAAGAATTGGCAAGTCCCGGATGTGTTTTTTCTATCAATTTTGCATCCGGCATAATCCGCATCGGAATAGCCAACTAGATTGAAATTTGAACCTTTTGCATACCAAAGACCTAGATAAGATGTATGAACTAATATCTCAAGATTCTTTTAACAGCTCTTAAATGGCATTCCTTAGGATTGGATTGAAATCATGCACACAAACAAACACTAAGCATAATTCGGGCCTAGATGCACAAAGGTAAAGCAGTGAGCCAATCATGGATCGATATACCTTTTGATCCACGGATTTACCTCCAATGTCAAGATTAAGGTGTCCATTGTTCCCATGGGGGTCTTGATTGGCTTTGCATGCTCCATGTTAAACTTCTTGAGTATGTCATGTGTGTACTTGGTTTGACATAGGAATGTCCCTTCCTTGAGTTGCTTGACTTGAAATCCTAGGAAGAAGTTCAAACTCTCCCATCATAGACATCTCAAATCGCTTGATCATTGTTTGACTAAACTCATCACAACAAGATTTGTTAGTAGAACCAAATATAATATCATCAACATATATTTGGCAAACAAATAAATCATTACCAACTTTTCTAGTGAATAAGGTAGAGTCGGCTTTACCAATTTTAAAACCATTTTCAATGAGAAAATCCCTAAGGCATTCATACCAAGCTCTAGGTGCTTGCTTAAGCCCATAGAGCGCCTTGTAGAGTTTGAACATGGTTAGGATACGCTTCTTTCTCAAACCCCGGTGATTGCTCTACATATACCTCTTCCTTGATTGGGCCATTTAAAAATGCACTTTTGACGTCCATTTGATAGAGCTTAAAATTATGGTGAGTAGCATAGGCACAAGAATACAAATTGACTCAAGCCTACCTACGGGAGCAAAATTTTGATCAAAATCCAAACCTTCAACTTGAGAGTAACCTTTTGCCACAAGTCGTGCTTTATTTCTTGTCACCACACCATTTTCATCTTGTTTGTTGCGGAACACCATTTGGTTCCAACAACATTTTGCTTGAAGTCGCTCCACCAATGACCACACTTCATTTCTTTTGAAGTTGTTGAGTTCCTCTTGCATGGCCATTACCCAATCCGCATCTTGTAGAGCATCTTCCACCTTAAGAGGTTCAAAAGAAGAGACAAAAGAGTAATGTTCACAAAAATAGCAACTCGAGAACGAGTAGTTTCTCCCTTTGCAATGTCACCAAGGATGTTGTCCACGGGGTGATCTCGTTGAATACTTTGATGCACTCTAGGATGTGGCACTTGATTTCTTGACTCCTCTTGTTCGTCATTCTTTTCTTCTTCATTTTGTTCAACACCTCCCCCTTGATTATTGCCATCTTCTTGATGATCGTTATCTTGAGTTGGAGGAGATGCCTTGTTTGAAGATTGTTTGATCTTGATCATTGCTTAATTCTTGAGGACGTACATCTCCAATTGACATGTTCCTTACGCTGCGCTTGGAGCTTTTTCATCATCTAATTCATCAAGATCAACTTGCTCTCCTTGAGAGCCATTAGTCTCATCAAACACCACATCACATGAGATTTCAACACATCCAGAGATTTTGTTGAATACTCGATATGCATGTGAGTTTGAATCATAACCAAGTAAAAAATCTTCCATAGCTTTAGGAGCAAACTTAGAACTCTTATCTTTCTTGTTAAGAATGTAACATTT